>NC_089825.1:41190481-50432981 GCF_035046505.1 Tiliqua scincoides
GGCTATGACAGTTGCCATCCGTAGCGTCGATACTCGACAGTTCAGCACAAGATCAGTGACATTCTGTCTCATTAGAGCCACACTAATTATCACAGCTAGTTTCAGGGGAAACCATGTGTTGCAATGGTCAATTTGAAGGAGTCTGTGCATCAACAAACTGGTAATAAGGATCAGACACCTTATTATATGACAGCATGAAGCCTATGATCTGATTTTCTGAATCGAAGGTACTGAGGCAACACTGAAGCCTGATGAGTTACGGAACCCGTTATGTACATAGTGCATATCACATGAGCTCATTTTACAACACAGCATTACCAGATGGGGTAAAATTACTAGGAAGATGCATGTTAGCTTAAGGAATGATACATTTAAAATATTTTTACCATTCCTGGTTTTCTCCACTAAACTAAATAAAGAGTTGCAAGCAACCAAAAGATATTTGAGTAGGGATTCCTGGAAGCCTATTCCTATGGAAGCTTGGAGATTTACAACGTAGGTTTTTCCTGAACATACCTTTCCACAGATTACTATTTTATTCCCTTTATCACTCTACTTGCAGCATAATTCTATTCATGTTTACATTGAAAAAAGCTATGAATATAGGAGGGCTTATTTCTAGGTAAATGTGCATAGGATTGTATCCATGTCAGCTTTCAGGTTTTTCAAGGTTTTTAGGTTATCAATACCAAACCATTTATCTCTACTTTCATTTTTTTAAGCGTGAAGGACCTCTTTAATTTGCTGTCTTGCTTTATTTCAACATAACTGTGTTGCTGAATTACTGAACAAACATTAGGAGCCAGAATGATACAATGCTTGTATAGGGTTGCACCAGTGGTAGCAGACTTCAGAGGGCTACCAATTCTATTCCTTCAGCAGCTCAGGCATATCTTTGTTTACTTATAACTTATGCATCGGTACTAGGTGTCTATAAAAGCTGGAATGGGCAACCCAATCCTACTGAAATTCCCCCATGCTGATGCAGCAGGGCCAGTGTGGCTTGTGCTGTACCCTAAGAGGGTCTTCTGCAGTCTAGAGGTCTCCTCAAGGTAGGGGGACATTCATCCCCTTGCCCCAGGGAAAACCTCGGCAGCGGCAAAAGGTCTACTTGGACCGGCACCTGTTAAATTGCTGACTCATGTCCGAGTAGATATGTGTTAGCGGATCTGGTCTAGGAAGAGAGATAGGATAGGACAGCCCCATTTCCAAAGCAGCTGCTTTATTTATATGTTATAGTAAGACAATTTCTTTTTCCTTAGTATTTCCAAATTAAAAATTTATTATTATTTTTTAAAAAAAACAACAAGACAGGGAACAAGACAGGGAGCAAGGCCAAGCCCTGAAGGGAGCTTACGAATGATTGGGAGCAGGGTGCGTTGACTGCCTTCAATAAATTTCACAAGTCTCCACTTATACATGATCATGTGCAAAGAGTCTCTTGTAATGTTCAAAAGTTTGCAAAACTGCTAAGCATATAGTTGGCAGATAAGAGAGGCAGCAGCAATGCTAAATTTACTGGTTGTACAGATAAAAGTGAGATAACATCAATTTTTTGTTACCCCCCTCACTATAATATTAAAACATGCTAATAAGTACCAGAAGCTGAATGGCCTAGTTCCAGCACCTGCCTGTCTGGACAAAGCAGGATACTTGCATGTTACCAGCAGCTTTGAAACAAATGCTTAGAAAGTTGCTTCTACTAAATTAACTACTACTTAGCCCTACTTCACCCCTTCATTTTAAATTTGATTTTTAATAATTATTAACATTTAAATAGCACTTTCTGAACACATGCTTTACATTGCAACTTCCCCATAAGGTAAGTATTGATAAGCCCTATTGCAGATGGAGGACCTGAGGATGAGTGCTTGTCTTAAGACCATCTAGTACATTCATCTTAAGAGGTGAGATTTGGACAAGGGAAGTCCTGATTTACAACTCAGTTTCTGAGCTATTACTCCACACTACTTCCTTGCTGATGTTTGAGCATTGATTTTTATATTCCACAACTACCTCTAGGGCAGGGGTGTCCAAAGTTCTTGGCAGGAGGGCCACATCATCTCTCTGACACTGTGTCAGGGGCGGGGGGGGGATTAATTTACATTTAAAATTTGAATAAATTTACATAAGTTTACATAAATGAATATATTAAAGATGACCTTATATGAATGAATGAAGGTCTTGCAATAGCTCAAGGCCTATAAAAGGCCTTGCACAAAGCAAGGCTGGCCTTTCCTTTGCTGCCGCTACCGCATCACAGACGTGCAACAACAAGCACTGGAGGAAGCCCTCATCCTACAGCACCTGAGAGGTCAAACAGTTGCCCTCATGCTGAGAGCAGTTGCATCTGGCCAGCGTGGGCTCCAACAAATCTCCGCAGGGCCAGAGACTCATTGGAGACTGGGGGCTCCTTGAGGGCCGCATTGAGAGGCCTCAAGGGCCGGGGTTTCGGCACCCCTGCTCTAGGGCAATGATTGTCAAATGAATGGGCAAGTCAATTGGAACTTGAGAATGAAAAAAATTCCTAACAAAATTTATGAACAGAAAACTCAAAGGTTTTCTTAATATGTGGATTGCAATCTCTCTGAGTGCAGAGAAAGACAGGAGTGGGGCTAGGAGTTCCTGACCATTGTGTACAGGCAGCCCAAACCTGAGCTGCCCAGAACGTAGGGCTGCTGCGGGACCAAAATGGCTGCCACAGCATCCTGAGCACAAATGGGCAGCCCATGGTGGCTTCTCGGGGGTCCCCTCCCTCCCTCCCATGTCACACCTCCTCACTGCCCTCCACCGGCCTCCCCCCACCCTGGAACACCTCCTCCCTGCCTCCACGCATACCTCCACTCACCTCTCCACTGCCAGGTGGTCTCACTGACCACCAGGCTGTGGAATGTGTGCCCAGTGCTGGAGCTAGCCAGTGCTGGGCCCGTGGTAAGGGCTCGCAAATGTACCTTACGGCATGTTTGTGACAGTATGCGCCAGTGGTGAGCCAGCATGTAGGGCTCTGGATTGGACCCTGTGTTATCTCAACTAGAGAGTGGGGGGGGGGGCATAGGGAAGACGTTGTGTAGCTGCCTGGGGCAGAAATAGGAACAGTGCGTGTGTGAGAGAGCACAAGAGGGAGAGAGACACAGACAGTACAGAGAAGAGAATTGGAAGACAAGATATTCAATAATAACGTTTATCATTTGCATAGTGCTCTTTGAATGTGCTAAGCACCCTGATGTACAACAATCTCCTTGCATGGCAAATAAACCTTATTATCCCCTACAGCAGCTGGAGAATGAGGGTTGAGAGGAAATGGCATGACTAAGGCCACCTCTCAACACAAGATTTGAACTAAGGAAGTCCTAATTTGCAACTCATTCTCTTAGCCACTATAACTAGGTCCTACCCAGTGAAGTTCCTCAAGGGTAGATACATATGGAAAATGGAAGCATAGGAGTATAATTTTACAAGAAGTTTAAGAACAGTTTGTTCTTTTATGTTTTTAATACGCACAATGTTTACAAGGAAACTTTGAATAAAGGGAGGATGCTGGATGAAGTGTCATTAATATAAAATGCTCATTAATGCCCCATTAAAATGCTCATAGCTAAGTATTGAAGAAATAGTTCACTACCAAGTCATGAGTCCCTATTAATTTCAGCTGCAGTAACTGACTGACCAACTGGAATGATAAAGCCAGAAGGGCCAGAATTTAAGCAATATATTGTAACATGCAGCAAAGGAGCAGGCCAACACTAGCAGTCTGTATCAAATTGTTGGAAGTACACAGAGTGCTATTTAACTTCTAAAAACAAGTTTATCAAGACAAGGCCTGGGGCTGGGTGAAGTGTTGAATATTATCAGATAGTAGTCTATGCTACACAGGAATGTTCCATGCAAATAATTGTTTCAGAATAGTTTAATAAAACCCAGTCAGTCTATGCTGGGGATCAGAGAATGCACCTTTGTGCATAATTGTGCTTTGCCTGCAAATATTGTTTTGGGCACAGTGTAATGTATTTACCTTTCAACAACAAAAAAAAAAAAACTGCTTCCTGAAGGATAATGTATGTAGCGTTGCTTCTTTTAAGTTTATAGTCTATGTTAGGGCCCTGGGGGCTGGGGATAAGAATAGGCCCTCAGTTTGGCTGTACTTGTCGTAAGAGGCAACTAAACAGCCACCGGGTAGATGGGACTCGTCAGCCTGGGAAGGCAGCTCATCTGAGAGAAGGAAAACTCTGATCCCAAACCTCCACTGCCTTGTGGCTACATCCAGTTATGGAAAAGGCTTCAGGAGTCAACCTCGAGGCAAAATCTGGAGCCGGAGTCCCTGAGGCAGTTCATGGCTGAACACAGTCACGTTCTGGCAACTCCTGCGACGTCACTGGAACCAACCGTATTGGCCTCTGCCTTTCCATTGGACCATTTCAGCAACGTGGAGAGGGGGGATTTGCTGCATGGGTAACAGCCTATCCTCCATATCTACTTTACCCAGGCTTCGCGCACTGGAGAGGACACTCTGTTCCAGAACCACCATTCAGAGCGTGACACCATAGTCTTCCAAGACTGAAGGATGCCAACAATGTTAGGGCCCAATCCTATTCAACAATCCAGCACTGATGCAGCCTTGCCAACAGGGTGTGCACCACAACTTGTGGTGGTGGGGCAGTCATGGAGACATTTCCTTACCTCAGGACTGCAATGCAGCTGCAATTGCACTGGAATGTTGGATAAGATTTGGCCCTTAGTTGCATAGGACTGCATTTTAGTTGCATATTTTATTTATTTTAGAGATTTATATCCTGCCTTTCTGTCCAATGAAGGACACTCAATAGGCAGAGTTAGTAAAATTACATTAGGAACGATTCAGTCAAAGCTGGACTTTATAGTCCTAATGGTTGCAGCAGAAGACATTTAAGTATGGGCTTAACTTAAAACAATAGGATTTAGGACTTGATCATGCTCATTTTGAAGTTTTCCTTAAGTGGCATTCAATTAAAGAAATTTTTTTATCTAGCATTAATACAGTTTCCGTTGTTAATGTTCATCTTTGAGGTTGAGAATGAGAAAATAATTTCTTAATAGTGCCTATTCTGGATACAGCATTTCATACTTAAACTAATACAAAGAGCTATGTTATAGCAATGCAACAAATGCATCAAACAAGTGAAAGCCAATCAAATTTTTAAAAAATGATCATCTAAAATGATATACCAGATGAATAGTTCTTCATAAAAACAATAAAAATACTATCAAACCCTCATACCAGAAAATTAGTACCGGAGTAATTTAAGCAAATCATGATATTAACTATGTAATAAGAAGATCCTTTTTGGAGGGATGGCAGGGCCATATATGGTGCTATTCAACTTACCAAATAACAGCTGTTGTGCGTGGTAGCACTACCATGTGGTAAAGGGAGGTGTGGAGTTGCCTTGCTCAAACCACAATTTGGTGCCAATCTGCCTTTTAAAGTGATGTAGGACTAGAAGGCATATAACACCAAACATCACAAGGGAGAAAAACAGTCCGAGCCCTGCAAATTTATCATCTTCAAGCAACATGGTTGCAGTGGGGAAGTCCGACAACACTCACCCACCCTAATGGTTACTTTCTATTTTACATATCTAAATAATTCATGCAATTATATGGAATGAGAGAGAAAGGAAAAGTCCTGACTGGTGAACAAAGAATAAAATGATTACTTAAAACTTAAAAATGACTATTTAAAACCAAACAGCCTAATCCTAGCTACGCCCTCATCAAAGCAGCCACACCAGTGGAGTGTGCACTGCATCTGGGGGGGGGGGGAAGGAAGGAAGTCTGAAGGTCTCCTTGAGGTAAGGGAACATATGTTACCTTGGGGCAAGCCTCCGCTGCCCCAAAGGGTGTCCTTAGTTCTGAACCAGCTATTTTGCTGGAGCAACTCCAAGGATGGTAAAGGATCCTGATAAAGTTAGGTAAAGTTAGGTAAAGTTAGGATCCTGGCATATGCCAGTGCCTTGGGTATCCACCTTTTCCCTTCCCTGTTCTGCCTACCAGCCCCCTCCCTGCCCAGAAACTCCCCCATACCTTCCCTGGGTTAACTCGTTCCACCTACCAAACTTTCCCTGCTTTGACTTGTTCCACTGCCAGCTTATCTTTGCTGCTGGAGGAAGCTGGCCTCTGGCACTGATTCTATTTGTGGCAACAGCCCCAAAAGGCCACCAGCAGCATGCACAGCATTCTGCCATATGCCCACTTACCAAAGTGGAAGTATGTTCTACTATTGTAAAGGGCTATGTGGCCCCTAGTTAGGAATAGTAAGTCAGAGAGAAAACTATTTCTGGCTCACTCTCTATAAAATTTTAGGGTTATGATGACTTATCCTTGCTCTTAGCATGCAGCAACTATCCTTACTACTACCAAAAGCTCCATTTTGAACTTGCAACAGGCACTACAGCAGGGCTTTTCAAACTGGGGCATCACCACGCCCCAGCCTGTGAGCCCTGGCCACTTTCCCCTTAAGGGGCAGGGGGAAGGCATGCGATGTGACCCCCAAGATTGTGTCGATAAGGGGGCTGCAGGGACTGGCATTTACTTACCAGTCCCTGCAGCAACCTCCCAGAGGCACAGGGAGCCCTGAGCGAGGGTCTGCAGGGCTCCCCAGGTCTAGAAAAGTAAAAGCACAGCAATTGCACTCCACTTCTGGTTTTGTGGAAGTGGAGCACGATCGCTGTGCTTTCACTTTTCAAGACCTGGAGAGCCCTGCAGAAGGTTACAAAGGGCTCCCTGCACCCCAGGAAGGCTGATGCAAGGACTAGTGAGCGCATCCCAGTCCCTGCAGCAGCCTGAGTGACGTGATCGGGGGGGAGGGGGAATGGTGCTGCCTCCCATCTGCCCCAAAAAGAACTTGCTGTTGCACTACAGTGTGTTAAAAGGTGATTTACATTTTTTCTTTTAGCAGGTCTTATCTTTTCAACAAGATGATTTTCAGCTTACAGAAATTCAGTGGTCCATTCAGGAAATCATCATACAGCAAAGTATGAACTAAGACTGCATTAGAACACAGTTTGCATGCAGAAGGTCCCAAGTTCTCAGGCATCTCCAAGAGGAGCTGGGAAAGATCTCTGTCTGAAATCCTGGAGAATTATTACCTGTCAGCAAAGACATGTGGGGAAGTCCACATGTCTAGAGGGACTAATGATCTGATGTGATTGAAGGCAGCTTACTATTGTTAATTATATTTATATTCAACAAAAGTCATTCACAAAGAGTTTATATAGTAAAATAAATCAATATATCAAAACCCTGCATGTTCCTGAGATTTCTTAGTAGTCTTTTCTTAGCAGCAGCTGTGTGTATGAGTTGCGTTCTAGACTTGGCAAAGTGTTTCTTAGATACATTTTTACAATAGGATGATTTAAGTCTGAGGTATTCAATCTGTGCTGTTGGGCTCCCTAGGGAGGCGTGGTTAGCCCCCAGGAGCGTCTTAAGGCATCTTGGGGAGAGAGGTGGCCACAGCTGCTCAGCTCAGCTGCACGTGCTACCTCCCTACTTGTGGCTGTGAAGAGGTGGGTGGGGCAGTGTGAGGTGGGGAGGGTGTGTGAAATATGGTGGGAGGAGGTGGGAGAGAAGGCTGGCTGGGCAGCCATCAGCACAGGGCGTGATCCTGGCAGGCTTCAAATGGGGAGGGAAGCACTTGAGAAGGAGGGAGCCCGGCCTGCTCTTAGTGGGGGGTGGTGGCGGCGGCCAAATGCCACAGCCTGTATTCCTCTGTTTTGCCTGGGGGGGAATAGGGGTGGCATCTGCATGTTGGGGTGTATGTGTTCTTGCTCAGTGTGGCTGCAATCCTATCCACACTTTCCTGGGAGTAAGCCCCATTGACTCAAATGGAACTTACTTCTGAGTAGACCTATATAGGATTGGGTTCTGTGTCAGCTTTACCAAGGATCTTCACCTTTCTTTTTCCTCCCCCTTCAAAAAAAGAAAAAAAGCCGCTCTTGATCAGTGAAGCTTTGTCTCCAAAAATAAAAAAAATAAAAATACCCATTCCTTTTCAGCCACCCCCCTTTTTCTTCCTGCCTCCTTTGGAGGGGGGGGGGTACTTCCCATGTTGGCTGCTATTATAAGACAAAAGGCACAATCCTAGCTAGGTCTACTCAGAAGTAAGACCTATTATGTTCAATGGGACTTACTCCCAGGAAAGTGAGGTTAGGATTGCAGCCAAACAATCTCTGGGTCTCTGTTTTGTGTGTATCTGCTAATTACAAACTGATGTGAAACTAAGTCTTCCCCTCCCCAAGCAAATTCATCACTTCTTCCTCCCCCCTTTCCAAAAGCCTCCAGGTGTGCCGTTAACAGACTCAGGGCACAATCCTAACCAGGTCTATTCAGAAGTAAGTCCTATTATGTTCAATGGGGCTTACTCTCAGGTAAGGATTGCAGCCTCAGAGTGCTGGCAGCTGTTTTTTTGTTTTTAGTGTATAATTATAACACCTTCATCCCCATTTTGGGGGTAACTGAGGTGTGGTGATGTAATGGGGAGCCGTGGCCAATGGCCACAAGGATCAGGGGAGCCGTGGGCCGGAAAAGTTTGAGAACCACTGATTTAAGTGTTTGGAGCACTGCAAGACTGGCCATGCTAATCAAAGCAGGAGCAAACAATCAGGTAACACAGCTAACATCTAGAACCTGAACTCAGAAGTTTAATACTGAAAAACCACACCTTAAAGTTAGTGGTGCAGTTAAAAACTAACAGTGGTGATGGGGTTCCGGCATAAAGTGCTCTTTCACATTAAGCAAGATATTCTTTTAAATGCCATATATGAGTTACATGTCAATATTCTTCAGACATGAATAACTGGATGGATGTGTAATACTGCCTGTGCGTTTTGCACAAGAATTATCTAAGTGATGAAACTTTTGCTGCAGCTTACTTGGTTATTTTCAGCTAAGTGTCAACTCCCTTTTTCCTCAAGTACTGTTATTCACACTGGCCTTTTCTATTTGAGGGGGAAAAACACATGCTAGATTTAAAATGAATAAGAAGGATCCTATGAGACTTTTTTTTAGTACATGGAAAAAATCAGGAATCAACATGTACAAGCAGGGATAGGAACCCAGCAATTTTAGGGACACAATATCATAGCTGAGCAGAACACACAAAAGATGCATAACTCCGTGGGGTGCTCAAAACTGATACATCTTAAATGCATAACCTTTGCATGAAAATAAGAGCCATCTAAAGAAGCACACAGGTTTGAAGCTCTGGTTAACATTCTATCATAATTAGAAACATTTCAGGAGTCCTGTAATTTCCAATCCAAATTACAGTAATTTCCGATACACAAGCCATGATTCATGACAGAATTTTACATTCCACAAGAGATTATAGTGGCCTGATGTATGACACATTGAGTACAGCGCTAACATAAACAATTCAGTTTAATGTTTAAACAGCACTTGGTGTTTAGAATACCACAATAAAAGAAACATATTATTGCAGAAATTATCACTTTGACAGTGATTGAAGGGTAGGCAGGCATGTGGCCTGTAAAGCTATAATTTTTTACAGTCCACAGCTTGAGTTTAATCATTTTTGATATAGCATTTCCAAAATATCCTTTTAAGAATTCCTTACAGCATATAACTTTAAAAAGAAACATCTTTTCTATGTAATGAGAGGTGGAGTGACTCCCAACTGCAAATGTTTCCAAAGTTGAGGCTGAAATAGCAAAGCAAACTACAGCACCAAAGTCCCAAATACACTCTTGATAAAGAGGTCACATTGCGTCAGTTCGGCAAGAATGGAAAAGCACATTTCTTCCTTGAGACAAATGTATAGGCCTGATCAGTTAGGAAGATCTGTATCTTCTCTGGCTTTCTCACATATCAACTTTACACTGAGCTCTATTCTGGCATTTGCTAATGTTCTTAGAAACACAAGGTTATTTTTTTTCTAAAAGAAAAAAAGAATGTACTGCTACTTGCAGCTAACATGCATGACTTGTGCATGACAGCTTTGCTGACAAACAATCCTACATGCCATTTCTGCCTCCAGCAATACATTAACATCACTTCAATAAATTAATGTCAGCATACTAAATTTCTAGCCAACTTCATTATACAAAAATAATGTTATATTTAAAAAAACACATAGATTTGATAGTGGCATCACTTGAATTATAATGAAACCCGAGTGCTTAAAATCTTAAAATCAAAGAAGTTTATACTGCAGTTTTAAACTGACTTCTCGAGCAAAGTCGACAGGTGCAGAAATCATCCAGTTTGAGATGACTTATCCTTTAGGGACAACGATCTGCACGTTGTATGATCTCAGAGAGGCAAGGTGGAAAAGTGACACTGAACCTAATTAAAGCCAACTTTTAAAAAAAGAAAACCCAAAACTAAAGTTAAAAAATTATATGCAAAGTTATTTAAAGAGGTTCAAAAGGGATCGGTATTTATATGCAAACAACAAAAGCTTCAACCTTAGAATGACTGGTACAAAAAGAGAATATTGATATAGTGGTGAATAGCCACTTGAATTTTCAAAAAGCTTTTTTATAAAGTCTCTACTAAAGAAAGCCAGCAAACATGAGATAAGAGAATGAGTCCTTTTATGAATCAGAAACTGGTAAAAACAGGAAACAGAAGGTATGAATAAATGGACAATTTACATTATAAACTGTGGAGTTTTCCAGGTATTTGTATTGTGGCTGGTGTTATTTAACTTCATATATGATCTACAGACAGGAGAGACGAACTATTAAGGCATTCTGCAAACAAAACAAAACTATTCAATATGGTGAAATCTTATACAGAACGTGCAGAAGTCCAGAAAGGATCTTTTCAAGCTGACAGAACAGCAGATGAGATTAAATGTTAAGGTCAAATTAATGCAAATGGAGACACAGAAAATCTGAGTCAAGTATGAAGCAATCTAGGTTAGTGGTAACCAACAAGGACAGAGATTTTTGTGATCGGTTCATAGAGGTCAGTTCACAGTTAGCAGGGATTAACAGTTCAGTTAACTCCTGCTAACTGGGTAAGAGGCATTTTTTCAAGTTGATGCTCCTCTTTTATTTAGCAGGGGGAGAGAAACTGGCCTTCCTCACCACTTTTCTCGTGCCTGTCTGCTGGTGTTCTTTTGCATCTTTTAAGATTGTGAGCCCTTTGGGACAGGGTGCCTTTAGTTTGTTTGTTCGATTTTATCTGTAAAATAAGCTTTTGAAAATAGCTGTAAAATAGCTTTGTGAACTTTTGGTTGAAAAGCGGTACATAAATATTGTTAATAACAAATAAAATAAAACTTACATCAACTCTGTATGCTGATGCATCTCTAAAAGAAAACTCAGTATTATGCTTAGGAAAAGCTATATAAAAGCCAGTTCCCAATGTTCTATTGGTATCACATCAAGTGTAACCAACAAACAGAATTCTAGAACTCAGAAGAAGAATGCTTCACATTGCCTCTTCCCTGCTGGCTAAGCTAATGGAAACCTAAATTTGGTGCACAAAATTAAGGTGGCTGATGCATTTCTCAGTGTTCCCCAACACAATCCTGACCTGGGGTGGGGAGAAGGGAATGAAGGGAAGCACTTGCAAATGAAACTGACTGGGAGCTGATTCAAGACAAACAGAAGTGTTTTTTTTTTTTCATAGAAAGCACAATTGATGAAGTTCAATGCTGCTCAATGTAGTGTTGAGAATTACCATAGATTCACTTTTTAAAAATAGACAAATATATGGAGGAGACATCCATATCGGCTACAACAGCCAAATTGAAGCCCTCATGTTCAAAGGCAGTGTCACTCTTTTTGCTACAAACTGGGCACAATATACTCTGTGTTTGTCTGGGAATGTTTATAAACATTCCAGAAACATCTGGCTGATCACTTTTGTGTATCTGAGTGCTATATATTCATTATAACTCAAAGGAATATTTCCTATTCCTATATGTAAGATACAAAGTGTATGTTAGGTGTATATCAGAAGACTTTCCTTAAAGTTAAGTCAATGCATCATTTAGCAAAAGAGACAACACCAAGAACAGAACTTCTGTTTGTTATTATATTAGTGTCAAACTGGGAATGCAGACTGTAAAAAACTGGCTGCCCCATATTAATCAATCAAAAAAAATATATCCTGCTAAACTGTGAATCATAAGAAAATACTGAGGTCAAATGGCAATAAAAAATTATTTTCTGTGGCTAAAGAGGTAATGTGGCATAAAAATGGGAAAACAGGCTTTTTGGTGATTTGTGCACCCTTATTCTGTAGGACAGCTATCTATTCAGGCAGACAAAAGCCTATTTTCCATCAGAGTAATAGCAAAATGTGTTGTCAAAATAAAAGGGAACAATCTAGAGAAAGACAAGCATGCTTAAGAGCTCTTGGGATTCTACTGAAGCACAGTTGGTTTCTTATGTAAGTTTGCTGAATTATGCTTAACCTTTTCTGGTTCATGCCCATATTTCATCCTACCCTTTTCCTCCACAAAGTGCAACAAAATTCCATAGTGGAACAGTTGCTGGAAAAGCATTAATGGCAAATTAACTTGTCCATGCCTGATGAGGCCCTTACCTGGCTTTTAGTTGCTGCAACTTTTGCAAATAATGCTTGAGACACTTTAGCTCTCTTCATTTCTTGCTGAATCTCATCATAAATGGAAGCATTAATGTTCATAGTATTGTTTTCAGGTTTTCCATTCCTTTCTGTTGCAATAGCAGCTGTTTTTACCTAGAAAACATGAATTGCATCTCTTACTAGCAAGCAATTTTTTTTTAAAGATGCCCAGTTAAGAGCCAATATTGTCAGTACATTCTGCAGTTTTAAATGCTCTTAATTAGAAGTTCTAGTGAAAACCATGGATCTTACTTTTAAGTAAATATGCCGAGTGTTAAGGTGAAAGAGTTACAAATACTACAAACCAAGCAGTTTTCACATGTTTGAAAAAGACCAATGGAACCCTGCAGATCTTTAAATGAGCTTAAACAGCCCTTCCTCACCATAGCATGCAGCTGTGCTAAAACAGGTTGTGTTGCATGCTGCTGTGGGGAGGGGGGTATTTGTCCCCTACTCCTCTGTAAGCCCCTTGACCAACAATGGGTTTCTGTGGACCTGCACCAGCTCTTTAGCTGGCACAAGTCAGAGGACACAAAGGGGCAATCCAGAGGGGATAGCATCTGGTGCAAGTCACTTGATCGTCCCACTCTGCCCCTTTCTGACCATGCTGCCAACTTACCAACATTGGTGAGACTTCACCACCGCAGTGCATTGGTCCACCCCACCATTAGTGGCAGTCACCCAGAAGTGCAGAGCTCCCTGCACTTCTGAAGTGCCTTTTACAACACCTCAAGCAACAACCTTTGTTGAAACTAGCATCCCCCATACGACTGGGCCATGAATTTCCAATAACAGCAATTTTTATTTTTATTTTTTTTTAATTGTTCTATAGTTTAATTTAGAAATGATTTTCAGCTGATATTTCTATGTTCTTGGAACTCTAAATAGTTCTTGACTATACTACAATTTAGGTCAGAGTTGGCCAATCTTTCAACTTGAGGGCTCCTGGACCTTTAACAATTGTGTCACAGATGACAATCTGCACCTGCTGAAATTCTCTCCTTTATGCAACTGTTAAAGGACCAGAAGCCCTAAAGTTGAAAGGCTGGCCACCCCTGGTTTAGTTTGTCTGCTGCCGCTGCTACTCTTTCCACTTATGTATGACCAGGATTCACAGATAAGTAGTTTGGTTATCTGCTCTGTCACTGACTTGAAAAACACGGCAACTGCATACATTACTTATTGACTCACACAAATCAATCATTTTCTCAGACTGCAGAGAATAATGATCTGATCGCATTCTTTTAAAAGTGGTCCCAGATGGACTAGGTGGGTGAAATCACAGTCAAAAAGAATAATTAGATTGCACTAATTTTAGCAGATATATTGCGTCCATTTATTCATTCACTTATTTTTACTATAGGGTAGGCACTTTTCCAAAAAGCCTCATTCAAAGAATACCAAGGGAAGTAGGGAAATGGAAAATAATGGAAAATAGTGAACCACAGCTCTATTTTAAAAATTTGTACAGCTCTTTATAAAAAACACCATGAAGAAACCAAATTATTTTTAGGAGGAAATATTAATGAAGCTGCTTAGTGCACACTGATGAACTTGGGATGTAGGTCACTTGAGAATGTTTCCTCATATCTCCAAAACTCTTGCATAACATATCAGCCTCAAAACTATTTTCCTTTCTTTTTAACAGTTTCTCCTTAAGCATTAAGAACAGCATGGATGATTAGTCTGCTGTGCTCCAGTGTGTACTACATTATATTGCTAATTAACCTTTCAAAGACTTTCTACAAAGTTCTTTTTTCATAACTTCTACCAAAAGCATATGTACGTAATAATGTAGTATGCGATGGATTTATAAAGTGTTTCCCCACCCCCCAAAAAAAGATTCTTAAATGTTTTCTGAAAGGAGATGGCGTGTTAGATTTTAAAAAGAAAATCACGACAGAGATCTGGAAGGAAAAAGTGCTAGCAACGGACATAAAACCTTCTAAAATATTAAACCGATACACCACCAAAACTCATAGTAAAAGTTATTTATATGGCACTATCAGTGCATAGAGCACTTTACAAAATTTGAAACAAATTCCTGCTAAAAGCTTACATCTAAGAAGTGCAATGTATCTAGGCATCAACGAGTCAGTTATTTGCAACAGTAACAAAACTTTGATATCATTACTATGAAACTACATAAGCTTTTAGTCTCATCTTTCTAAGACAATATCCATTCCTAGTACTCATTTAAAAATACTGACACCCCTCACCTAGTTAATCTGCACATATATCTGTCTCCTCACTTAAAGCAGATCATGAAAATCGAAAATTCTGGAATCATCCGTATTTTCTGAAGAAAGCACAAACCAGTGAAGAATCCAACAAGTAAACGAACAAGATTTCACAAATATGGGAGCTCACTTTATTTTTCCCAGGAGATACAGAAACAAAAACACCTTTTATAAACGTATTCCCATAAATACTGTTTTAGTTTCGGAACAAAAATCTGTTTTAATCCTGGTTTAGCTTTTAATATTACATTGTACATTAAAATTCATAAAGTAGTTCATTCCAAGCAAAACAAACTACTTTCCAGTTCTGTTCGTGCAAATGGCACGAGAGGTATAATAAATGCAGTTGCTTTCAGAACAGCTTTTTATCAGGACAAAGTTTACTACTCCATTATTACAGTGGCGCCTGGAAGCACAGTTATATTTAAGTGTTAGTGTTTCCATTAGCTGCCCTCTTCATGGTGGTTTCTCAAGGAAGGAAGGCTGCATTTTTGTATTTTGGCCATTTCATGTGTGTCATTAAACTAAGACTTGGCATAAAGATTGTCAATTAGAACTACTTTCTATTTAGAGAACAACCAGGCATTTGAGATTCGAAAAGTGTTTAAACAATCATAATCAAGTGCTAGCACACAGAAAGATAGCCTCCGAAATTAGAAATGGCGAGTGCCATTTGTATCTGAAGGTCGGCTCCATCTTAGAAGCAGGAAGTAATGAGAATCCAAAAAGAACCTGGCTAGATTTTAGAAATACTGCAGAATCAGTTCCACAGTTTCAGGGTTTTTGTATTTCTGCACATATTTGTGGTGTTTTTTTTTAAGTCACACGACACCGGTAGTTCTCGCATAAAGAGTCTGGATACTGCTTTTCAGTTACGTACCTCACCTTCACACAATACTATGGTCTTTGAGAGTTGTTCGTTTAAGCAACTGTTACCCTGCACATGCCCAATCTCGTCTGATCTTGGAAGCTAAGCAGGGTCAGGCATGGTTAGTACTTGGATGGGAGACCACCTGGGAATATTGGGTGCTGTAGGCTTATACCATAGTCTTTCGAGACTGAAGGTTGCCAACCATTGAGAGTTGTTCACATGGGCATTGCTCTTTCCCATAACTTGTAAAGTAGGACAAAAGACTTGTGCATTACGGTGGTGGTGGTGGAAGATGCACGATCAAGTTCTTTTACTGGGGAGCTCAGAAATGTAATGCACCAATCCTCCAGGTTCTACAGAATGCCAGTGCAACTTCTCTTTTCGTTGAGCTGTCAAGCTCTATATCAAATAATCAAAAGGAAAACCTGCAATCCCGTATAGGATTGTTTAATTTACCATTTCAGAATTAAGATGAACCTGGGGATTGGCGTTCTGGGCTCCAAGGACTGGATTGAAATCTTCACATCATAATCTAAGTCCCTGCAACACATCTGAAGTTGTCTTTAGATTTCCTGCTACCTCCCCATCTACGCAAACCAAAGCACATCAAGGGAAGCGGCAGTGAAAGTTCTTTTTTCATGCATCACCAATAGGCAGATCAGAAAGATTTGGAAAATAGTTTACTTGTGAAGGTCGGCTGGGCGGTGTGCTTATAAGAGGTGTGGGGCCCATTGCAGAGGCTGCATTCAAGCTCCTTTCCCTTTCATCCTGATATATTCGATCTCTTTCTGCTTCAGGCAGCTGCAAGAAGTTCTGCATAGCCCGAAGGTTCACAAGTAAAGACTGTGAAGCAGTTTTGGGGTCCTCTTCCTTTCGCAGGATTTCTGAGAGTAAGCCCTATAGAGGAAAAAGAGCACAAAAGGGGAAAAAAACCCAACAAAAAATGTTACATTATGCAGCCTTATACAGCATACACAGTTGCTGCTAATCATGCTTTCCTTTGTTTAACTGACTTTAGAAAGTGCACAGTAAAAAGGCATTCATCCTGCATAGGAATATATTACTGACAATTTAGGTAGTGCAGAAGAGAGCCTCAATTGTATTCTTAATTTTATTAAGCATCTGCTTTATGCACAATACAAACTGAATCTGCTTAATTGGTCTCCTCTTTTTTACTGACTTAACTTGCCATGAAATCTTTCTAAGACAGACAAGAATAAATAAAATCCAAGTAATTCTGCAGCATTTTTACATCACTCTTATTCAAAGCCTGCAATAAAGCATAAATTCAACCTACAGAGGCGGAGAACCATTTCGGGGAAATAGGGGACCACTAGGCACAGAAAGCATCTCTAAGAGGAAAATATAGTGAAAGATGTATGGAGAGTGTCATTCTGAAAGCAGTGCTTTGCTCTTCCACCCTCAGCTCAATATTTGAAAAATAACTTGAGAGAATGAACAGGTAATCATTGGAAAACATGGCTTAACTGATTAAGGCATATATTTATCATAATATGTCAACATTTTCTCCTTTCATTCCAAATAACTGAAAGAATTGTCCTCTCTCTCACACACATCCTCTCTACTGCATAAGTTGTAAGAAGTTAAGAGACAAAATCTAAGGTTCCAATTTGTCTTAAAGGTGGGACTGTTTTCATATATATGTATGCATTTAAAGATAAACAACATAGATCCTCATAGTTGCAACCCAGGTGAAAGCAATTTGGGCTAGAAATCTTGCCTGGGAGTAAGCCGCCTTGAACATAATGGAACTTGTGATATGCTTAGGATTATGCTTTTGGTGTAGCAACTAAAATATCATACTAGGACTGTGGAGATATGGGTACAAATCTCAACCCAGCAATGATGGTTATCGACTGACCTTTAATTACTCACAGGGCGCAATCCAACTTTCCAGCACCTAGGTAAGCACCATACAGCTCCAAGGTAAGGGAACAAACATTCCCTTACCTTGAGGAGGCCTCCGTGACTGCAGGATGCAGCACATGCCCCACTGGCACAGCTATGTCAGTGCTGGAAAGTTGGTTAGGATTTGGGCCACAATCTCTCAGCCTAGTGTTATAAAGATAAAATAGGGGAGGGTAAAACACTGAACTTTGGAGAGAAGGCAAGATGAAGGTGCAATGAACAAAAAAGTACAATAGCCACTGTTTCTCAGGAGATTGTGTCATTAGGAATTTAAACAGGAGGTTATTGGAACTGTTTAGGATACACGGAGGGAAAATTTGTTTCTTCAAAAAAGTAATAGAAAGGATCCAAAGCTTTTCTTCCTCCTTCACTGGAAAGTGTCTTTCTCCAAGAGAAGACATTCTATCAAAGGTAGCAAACCTTTTGTGCCCTAATATATTTAATAATAATAATTTTATTTTTACCCCGCCTTTCTCCCTGAAGGGACTCAAAGCGGCTTACAGCAGGTTAAAACAGATTAAAAACATAATTTAAAAAACAGATAAAAGCATATAACACATAAAAACAGATAAAAAGTAATTAGGTAAAAAGAGCATAGAGCAGCAAATCATAAAAGAATCAGGCCTGTAACCAAGTATTTAAAAAATATTAAAAAGTGTTGAAAAGATGTTAAAAAGGCCGAGAACTCAGAAGACTTGTTTAAACAGAAGGGTCTTCAGGCCTTGCCGAAAAGTCTCAAGAGAGGGAGCCATTCTTAAGTCAAGGGGAAGGGAATTCCATAGCGTTGGTGCCACTACTGAGAAGGCCCTATTTCTTGCCGCCGCCCCACGTACCTCCCTAGGCGGCGGCACTTGTAAAAAGGCCTTCTCTGATGACCTAAGCGGATGAGCCAGATTGTACGGGAGTAGGCGATCTCTAAGATACCCTGGCCCAGAGCAGTATAGGGCTTTAAAGGTCAAAACCAGCACCTTGAATTGGGCCCAGAAACGAATGGGCAGCCAATGCAGCCCCCGGAGAAGCGGGCTGACAGAGTCAAACCGCCTGTCTCCAGTAACTACATGGGCTGCCGCATTCTGCACTAGTTGTAGTTTCCAAACCATCTTCAAGGGCAGCCCCACATAGAGCACGTTACAATAATCTAACCTCAATGTCACCACGGCATGGATCACCGTGGCCAGGTCTGCACGATCCAAGTACGGCTGCAGCTGGCGCACCAGCCGAAGCTGAGCGAAGGCCTTCCTAGCTACAGCTGCCACCTGGGAATCCAGGAGCAGCTGCGAGTCCAGGTGGACCTCCAAGCTGCGGACCTGCTCCTTCAGAGGGAGTGCAACCCCATTCAGCGCAAGCCAATAGGCCAGCACCTGCATCGAGGATTTACGAAACAGAGCCTCTGTCTTATCCGGATTTAATTTCAGCTTGTTAGCCCACATCCAGATCCTCACTGCCTCCAGGCAGCACTCCAGGCCCTCAACCGCCACCCTGGGGTCTGGAGGAAAGGAGAGACAGAGCTGGGTGTCATCGGCATATTGATGGCACCCCACTCCAAAACCCCAGAATGACCTCTCCCAGTGGTTTCATGTAGATGTTAAATAGCATGGGAGACAGAATTGAACCCTGTGGCACCCCGCACCTTAAGGGCCAGGGTGTCCATTCCCCAGCACCACCATCTGGGACCGATCCTCCAAGTAGGAGCGGAACCACCGCAAAACAGTGCCTCCAACTCGGCCAATCGGCCCAGAAGGATACCATGGTATCAAAAGCCGCTGAGAGGTCCAGCAGGACCAACAGGGATGCACTCCCCCTGTCCAGTCCCCGGCATAGGTCATCCTATGCGACCAAGGCAGTTTCTGTCCCAAAGCCCGGCCTGAAACCAGATTGAAAAGGATCCAGATAATCCGCTTCATTCAAGACCCTCTGGAGTTGAGACGCCACCACCCGCTCAATTACCTTGCCCAGAAACAGGATGTTGGAGACTGGCCGGTAGTTGTCCAACACAGTGGAATCCAGGGAGGGCCTCTTCAGAAGGGGGCGAACTACCGCCTGTTTCAAAACACATGGCAATGTCCCCTCCATCAAGGAAGAGTTGACCACCCTCCCTGTCCACTCAGCCAGTCCACCCTGGGCAGCTCTTATCTGCCAAGCTGGGCAAGGGTCAAGCAGGCAGGTTGATGGCCTCACACTCCAAAGGAGTCTGTCCACATCCTCAGGCTGTACAAGCTGAAAAGAATCCCACAACACTGGACAAGCAGTTGCCAAGGGGACATCGTCAGACATTGTCAATGTGGCATCCAAGTTGTGACGAATACGATCAATTTTATCTGCAAAATGTTGTGCAAACACGTCACAGCGGCTGACCGTGTGTTCCTCCTCTTTAATTTTAATGTGTGGCTTGGATGGCACTTCTGTTTTATCCATTACAGCTGATAATTCAGAGTCAAGCTGTTACATGCTTCTCACTCAAGATCTAACTGATGCATGCATGAAGGACATCCTTCCCAGGCTAGGGTGGCCAGCGAACCTGCATTTTTAACTAGCTCTCCTGGACTTGCTGGAGTGATCTATACCCTTCTGCTCTTCAGATGTGCTACAGAGCATGGACTTACCTCTGCAGGAGACTAGTGACAGCCCAATCCACACCATGATTTAAGCCAGAGCAGAGACCTGGGCTGGCTTGCCTAAGTCGAACCACACATGTGCCAGATTGAGCAGGTAGGTTTGTGCCAGGCAGCACAGAGGGTGGAAAGGGGTATTTCTGGGAGGGGCTAGGCAGACCAGGGAGGATCAAGCCAGGCAGGCAGAACTGAGGGAGGGCAGTGCATGCCGTATCCACTCCTGGGACTCAAAGTCCCACTCCTGGGACTCAAAGCCTTACACAGACTTCTTGGATTTGTGCCACCTAAATAATTGATGCAGATTCAAGTAGCTCCATAGGGCTGGGGTGTTACACCAAGTAAGGGGGGGGGGAATCCCCTTATCTGAGGTGACCTCCAGCAGCCTCCCAACTTGCATAGGTACAGCACAGGCCACTGTTGCCTGACTGTATCAGAGCAGGTTTGGATTGCATCCTGACTATGGATCCTGTCTCTTTCAATCCCTAAGAGTCTATGGCCGAGGCAGTTGCCAAGAGTATAAAAAATCCAGATAATCTAGTTTGTGGAAAGAGTGCATCTCAATAGGAGAGCACTCACTTTGCATTCAGAAAGCCCCAGGTTCATTCCCTAGCTGGGGAGGTCCACTGTCTGAATGCATGGAGCTGTGCTACCAATCACCATAAAAAATGCTGTCCTAAATGGACTCACATTCTGACTTGGTGAAAGACAGCTTCCTATGTGACCAATGGTTGCTTAACAATGTAAATCCTGAATTTAAAAGGAAGATGTAAGCACCTGAAATTAATGCTTTTTAGAGAAATTTAACAATAAGCAGTAAAATAAAGTAACAGTTTGTAAGAAGGTGGGAATACATGACCCTATGGCAATATAAAAATTTTGACATTGACATGCAACACGCAACACACTGCTGGTCCAACAGAGCAGCTTGAGACTAGGCCCCAGCTTTACCAAACTATTTTAATTGTGCTATAATTATTATCCTTTGGCTCTGAATGTCCGAGAAAAAATTACAGTGATAATTATAAAAAAAAAAAAACACCCAATAATAAATCTTCCCAAATGATGGCTACTGAATAGCATTTCCCAATTAAGAGCTAAGGCAAAGTATTTTCCCTCAGCCAAAGTCAAAGGCACATTTTACTCTTGCACTTGAAAAAAAATTGCTTGTAGGATGCACAAGTAGTTGGCAACCTTCAGTCTCGAAAGACTATGGTATCGCGCTCTGAATGGTGGTTCTGGAACAGCGTCTAGTGTGGCTGAAAAGGCCGATTCAGGAGTGACAATCCCTTCCACACTGGGAGCAAGTGCAGTCTGTCTGCACAAGTACGACCTCCACAATGTAAAGAAATGTTTGTTCTCTTGCCTTGAGGCTGCATTGCAGCTGCACCAGCACTGGAAAGTTGGATTGGATTGGGCCCCGCGTTAGCTACCATTTGGTACCCAATGTCAATTAAAGGTGTTGGTTTTGATCTTTATAGAGCTAAATGGTTTTGCAACAGGTTATCAGAGAAACTGCCTTCTGCCATGTGAATATGCCTGTCTTTGTCTTCATGTGAGGCTCCGTTTCACATTTTCCGATCATCAGAGGTTTGGTTAGGGGCAAAATGGGCAGAGTCCTTTTTACTGCAGCCCCCAGGTTGTGAAACTCCCTGCCTTCAGAAGCTTGTTTTGACCCCTGTGATAGGCATTTTGGCACCTGGCAAAGACCTTTGTTTATATCAGGCATTTCAGTTACATTGGATTGTTCCCTTGAATCAGCTCCTGGCTTCCCTGCTGCACATTGTTCTATTTTAGTTATTATGAAGATATTATAATGTTTTAACTGCTTGGAGATGGAGATATAAAATTTTTGTGAACTCATCTGGGGGCCTCTCTAGGGGGTTAAAAAGCATGATAAAAATTCCTAAATAAATTGTTAACATAAAAATTATTTTCCACATTTTTCTTATATTACGTACTACCACCCCCACCAAGGAGCTCAAAGTGGCATACATGGCGATTATCCCATTTCATCCTCATTACGTGATTTATACCAAACTTATTATAGGGTGTGTGCCATTTTTCCCCCCATGATTTTCACTGTAATGTTTCTTCATAAATATTTAAACTGTCACAAAAAAGATAATCATAGCATAATTAAAATAATTTTGTAACAGTAGGGACTACTCTCAAACTGTTCTGTTGAGTTGGTGGCAATGATGTGCCCTTGGTGTTCGGCTACAGCTGACCTAAGTTAGCCCCTGCTACCTGGTTAACAGGCACCTTTTAAGTGGTGACTTTGTTATGATTAGCTGAAGGAGAGCAATTGTCCCTGTTCACCCAACATAGCATGTTTCCTAGTGTCCATTTACTAGTGTTTAGTGTCCAATATGTCTCTAGTTTCAATTACGTTTTTTAGATTATACACTCATTTGGGACAGGGAACCAGCTCCATTTATTTTGCTATGTTAACTGCTTTGTGATAAAGTAAGCTTCACAGTTAAAAGAGGCCAGATCAGCCCCGCATGCGGCATTGGGGCAAAGAAGGCCTGTTGACCCAGATATGTCAGTAGGGAGGGTGGGAAAGGGGGAAGGACTGGGGGCGTGTCAAGAGGTGGGAGGAGGAAGCAAACAGCACAGACAGCTTGGGCTGGATGCTATCCACTCTGGGGGCAGCAGTTCCCCCTTTGTCTCCCCAGACTTGCACCAGCTAAAGAGCTGATGCAGGTTCGAATAGACCGATTTTTCCTTTTCCCTCCCAAGCTGCCTCCCCCCACGATATCATACAGTGCATCCCATTCTGGCACAGCTACATGCTATGATGGGGAAAAGGATATAATTGGGCTGCAAATGGTTTCCTGTTCCAGAAGAGTTCACAATCTAAAACATATGAAAGACAAGAGCAAACAGCCACTAGAAAAGGTGGAGAGGGACAGTTGCTTTTTCCTTGCTGAATACTGAAGGACCACCACTTTCCAGACTGAAACAAAAATCACCAAAAAACTAATGGGTTCTCGCCATGTTGACCTGGGAATGTGTCACTGCTTTCAATGGGATTTAAAGTCTTAAGTAAGGGGGTTTAGTGCTGCTACCTTAAATAAATGACCACCGGGAAAAATTAGGATTTGCGCTCAGGCTTGTATTTCAATTCATGTTTATGCATTTCCCAGAGGGCAGAAACCCACACCAATTCTGATTGCAAATAAAGTTTTTTTTTTAAATTTGACTCTAGATACATTTGTGAGAGATTCATAATTAAAGTTCAAGTTTTTCTAAAGCATTCAAAGAAAATTGTTGTGTGGTTTAGCCTAGACTTGCCTCTATGAGCAAATGTTCCACAATGCCCATTCAAGACACAATAACAATCCCCCTGAAGATTAACAGCTGCATCTGTATAGGAGCTGCTGCTCTGACCATGCCTCATTCATTGGGAACAGAAATGGCCAGAGCAGCAAGTCATGCAGAGAAGTCAACAGTTTACTTCCTCTGAAAGCAACAACAATGCTCTCTGCTTGCTCTCTCTTCAGGTGTGGGGGCCGGAATGAATAGTTTGGTCATTCTTGAGGCAAACCCACATCAAAACTGCCTGCCCTTGCAAGAGACTGACTGAAAAAGGGGGCATGTCTTGGTCTCAAGGGGAACCTTTAGTTATTCCATTAAGCCACTTCTGCCCAATATTGCATAAATGCAACAGGGATCAACCTATGGGCTGGGCAGAAAGGGTTAATTATGTTTCCTGAAGCCAACCAACAGCTGGGAATAGGAGTGTAGCTCAGTGGTACAACCAGTGGCCATGGTTAGTAGCCAATACAAGGATACAGAGACTAATGGCCTGATTCAGCTTCACATGCTCAGTTCTCTCAAGTCATGCTTGCATGTTGTATGCATCATTTGAGACTCTAAGTACAAAAACATCAAGGAACCAGCTTTCTCTGAAATGATGCTTTCCTGAATAGAACGCAATGGGTCATGTAAAACAAGAAAGCATTTTACAGATATTTTTCTTGATGCAATCCTTACAACAACCCTATAAGGTAGCTATAGTTATCTCCACAGTACAGCTGGGAAACTGAGTCTGAGAGAGGGACTAGTTTAGCTAAGGTCACTTCATGAATTTGAGCTAGAGATTAAGTTTAAGTCAAAGAGTTCCTGGTGTACAGCCCCATCTCTTAGCCACTGTGAGATACCAATGGTCTTTCTCTCCCTATTTTCCATACACTACCAGTAAGTACAATTGTCACAAGAATTATTCCTCTAAACTAGTAACAAACCAGATGATACTTTTCAAGGGACAAGATCCAGCCTGGAGCTGCAAATTCTCCCAATGAAGGGGCAACTAGAACCTTGTGAGTCCTGAAACCATTGTATTTGGCCTGCATTTGTAAACACATAAACAACAGACCAGCATAATTGCTACAGCGATTATATCATAACCTGCCACACCAATAATTATTCCATTAATGCAGCCAATGTAATTTGCCAATCATATATGCTAATAGCATACTGAGGTGGCTGAGTGCCTATCCAACTGCAAGCAAAACAGAGCCACACCAAAATAAAAATGTGGTTTCTATATACTTTGAGGACTGTCTAGGTGTACAGAAGCACACAATTCACAAATTAAGAGAAAAACTTAATGTTAACCCTGCCCCCCACCAAAAAAACTACTTGGTACAGACTGAGCATGCTTATGTCCTTCCCTCCCTGCAGCCACAGAATCTTGAGCTATCTGTTGCAAAAACCAAAACACAAACAGGACAACAGGGTGTGGGCAGGGAGAGGGAATTGGCTCTCTTGAGTCAACTGGGCATTAGGATTGGGGAGATGCAACTTTTTGTTGCAAGCCCCTCTTGTATAAACTAATTTTGTAGTTGACTTAGGCCACCTGCAAAATAGTCACTCACAAATTTGCTAGCTCAATTCTTTTTCCCCTCACAGCACCAGAAGTCAATTTAAGCCACAGCCACTTTATAAAAAACAAACAATCTTTACAAGTTGTCGCAAGTAGGCCTCATTAGTAATTGCACAAAAATGTTCAATAAATATCAGCCCTTTCAAAAGCTAATTATGAATTCTTGAAAATGGGAGATAAATGAAAGTGTCTGCCAATACGAACTGAAACACTGTCTGGCCCCCAGTTTGTCTGCTCTTTGAACGTAATCACTGATTCACATAGATTTTATCAGCCCTGTGGAACTTCAAAGCTCGCTGAAGAAAAATGTGATTTGCTGAAACCTTCTCCAAATATGCAGAACATCCTTGGATGCTGTCTCCACTGCAGTGGGTTGAAAACTCCTATCCAGGTGGAAGATTATTTTCAAACTCCATCAGCAAGTTTGGAGCCCTGCCAAGTAAGTTATAAGCAGACGCATTTATCTTTGTCGCTTATTAGCGAGAGGAGAGCTGTCATGATAGTGTAATAGCACCTTTTAACCTTTTACTCAAATAGTGATATGGGTAGTGTTCTTTTTCTTAAATTACACTACAAAGAATTATTTGAACACAGCGGCAATTTCAGTTATACTTAAGCAGGCAAATTTCCCTCCACCACATAATTTACAGAACTCAAATTCAATAAAACATTACAGGATGGTCCATTACTGTTATCAATTTTAAATAATCCATCTTCTGTCTTCATTTTACTGGAAAATAAGCAGTGTGCCAAAGACTAAATGAAAAAAAAAGGAAAAAGAAAGAAAGGAAGAAAGCCTAGCCAGGTAATCTGATGGACATTTGATATAGCCTGAAAAATACTGCATGTATACTGCAGTACCCAAGTGTTATTCCTATAAAACTGAAGTTGTTCAGAATTAGATTGTGTCTATACCAGCTCTCCTTGTCCAGGTTTTTTGTTTTTTTTTTACAGAACCAAGCAGATCAAACTGTCCCTTCACACACACAAATTACTCTTTGAGAGTTACAAGTCCATGTGTACAAAAAGCAAGAAGTTTTTTTTTTTTCAAGTAAGTGCCCCATAACTCCTGGGCCATGTAGGAGGCTGGGGTACTTACCTACAAATAAACCGCCTGGTTAGATGAGTTCCAGCCACTGTAAGCTGGGAGACTTCCTTTCAAGTAGGCGTAATAAAAACAGATTCTAATCAACTTCACTGCCAAGCAGAGAAGAAGTCAGAGAGCCTGCCAATACTATTTAGAATTTGTACAGTGCTTTTTAAGTCTGCAAGCACTTCATATTTATTAAGCATGATGTCTTTCTAACAAACCTGTAAGATAAGTAAGCAGAATTTTCTTCCTGTTGCACCTGGGGAGGCGAGATCAAGAAGCACTGTGCCCCACTGACTCAGAAGTAAGTTCCATTGGAACTTATACCCAAGTAACTTCAGTGGAACTTATACCCAAGTAACTATTTTTATGAATAATTGTGTATAGGATTTCAGCCCTGGCGACTGCATCAAACAAATGAGTTGAAGAAAAATAAAAAGATTTAAGTCAAATTGCTCTTGATTGTCCAAAAGCAAAACTTAAATTCAATACAGAGAAATTTTACAGTTTCTCTTCCAACACAGTCAACTCAATTAAAATTCAGCAAATGCAAAACCCCTCCTCTAGATGCATAAAGAAGATAAAACTGGAAATAATCACAAAAATTTTCAATTTACATTGCTTCAAAAAGTTATCAAAGAATTAAATCGTTACATTTTCCAAAACCTTGTATTCATGGACCATGACCTCATGGACCAGGGACCTGCTAATCAAGTTTGTCTGAAAGAAATCAAACAGTGCTTGCAAAATAGGTTTTAAAAAAAAAAAAAACAAAAAAAACCCATAGAATCAGGATTCTCAAATTGTCACAGAAATCCTTACCAAGAACTGAAAAGTTTGAGGAGCGTGGTGAAAAGAGAGGAAAAAAAATATCAGCCTTAGCTAATCAAAGTTCATTTTTCTTCATTAAGAGGCAAACAGCTGTCCTGGGCTAATTTTGGGATGTAGAAACTTGGACTACTGACCCAGAATCACAGCACAGCAATCAAAGTAAAAATGGTACCTATTAACAGTAGTGTAGCAAAGGGGATGGTAAGTACTGCAGGCTCCACAATGCACTGTGAAAGCAGCCCCTCCCACTCGTCCCCATAGCCATTCCAGGCAGTGACAACAACCCACAGGAGTTGCCATTCGGTTAGCGAATGCCTGAGTATTGCTGTTGCTGTCCAGAATGGCTCCAATGGCAAGTGGGAGGGGGCAGCTTACACCAGGTGTTGTGGCACCTGCAATACTTACAGTTTTGTCCCCCCTCTAGCTATGCCTATTAAATAATGTGATCTATCACAGACTGCTATTGAAACTACAGGGCTGCTGACTGCACAGATCACTCAGCGGGGCATGAATGGAAAGCCAACATACAATCAACCCACAGTCCAGTGTTGGGATGTGGATCAGAAGTCAGCCTACAAAATGAAGTTCACTTGTAGATCTGCTGCTCTTTTCTTTTCTTTTTTTAAGTAAGTAGGAAATGTGCATTTCTATACTAGAGAGGCAGGGCACAGAGCCTCCAAACTACAGTTTTTAAAAAGGTAATAAACAGTTCACCAAAATGGAAGAAAATATCATAGAAAAGGTACACACACCAAAATAGGGAGCCTGATCCTATCCTGCACTGGAGCAGGCAAGCCAGCTGGCCTGCGTTGTATGCAGCAGAGGGTTAGGGTTGACTATGGCACAACCTGCGATAAGGGGAAGAGGTGGCGCATATCCAAGCAGCCTGGTGCTGGCCAGACTGCCTGGAAGGGGGTTAGGATTCAACCTAAGTGCCAGATCCTGATACCACCCCCTCCCGGGCCTGGACCACCCATGGGCCCACTCACCACCCGCCCTCCCTCTGCCCTACAACACCCCCATTCCACCCTCCTCAAACCCTCTGCTGGCAGAGGCAGGCCGGTGCATACTTGCCTGTCCGCCAGCGCAGTGGGGCCTGATTTGGCCTTCGGAGGCCGGCACATGTCTGTATGCCAGCCTTCCTCCTCCAACAGTGCAGAAGTGCATTCCAGCACTTTTGTAACACCTAGTCCAGAGGAAGGGACTTGCACTGGCCTAGGGCACAGTTTGGACAGCGCTCTTAAACACACAAATGACCCAAACTGAGCAGATCTTTCCTCCCTTCTCTGCCTTTGATTACTTTTACAATTCTTTAAAGAACTTTAAAATTCTTTCTATAATATTTAAATTTAAATGCAATTTGGAATCTTCCATTCTTTGCGATGTTTACTGGTTTTTCCAGAAAGTCAGTGTTTTCAGCTTCACTGAGCAATTCTTTGCAGTTTGACTTGGTATTTTTTGACTTGGTACCAATTAGTGACTTGGTATTTTTAGACAGTTTACCCTTGTTTTTCAAATATCTCATATACTTTTAAATTCTAACTTTTGGGGGGTTAGAATTCATGTATCAGTCTTGTAAGCACAGCAGAATCTGCATAAGCCAGTTTGAAATGGGTCAGTAGACCCAGGTCTGGGAAAGATTTTATATTACAATATTGATGTCCTGGATAGACATAGTTGCACCTGAACTTATATTTGAAATGACTGGTTTTTATAGTAACGTTTCCGTGATCTTCCATTTTCCCCCCTCAACTTTCACATTGTGGCATGTAAGTTATACAAATGGCATTTTGAAATCATTTTCTTTTATGCCATTTTAAAAATTCATTTACCATATAAGTTTTATGCACCACAGACACCCGCCTATATGTCAACCCCACAGATAAGTTGAGGGCAGTTTTGAACCAACAATCATGGAATTTTCTATGACCCTCAGATAAGTCAGGGGTTAAACTTAGGGGGGTGTCTGACTATAGTTTTGTCTGATTTCACCCGAGGCCAGATCCTGAAAAATAACCTACCACTAATTGTTACCTAAGAACTGCAGTCTCTAATTTATTAAAAACACAGTAAAAGATCATAAGATACATTTTTATTCTTTTTAAAATTCTGGTCTTCACCACCTTTTTGTAAACACTATCAGAGTAAGTGCACTGTAAACAACATACCACTGGTTCCCAACCTGGTATTCATGTACTCCCAGGGACACTCAACAGGACCTATAGGGGTACTTGAAAAAGAATGGAATAATGGCAGAAAAAGGCAGGCCGTGCTCCAGAATGCATGGCCTGGAAGGGAGGTAGCTAGTTGGCTGTGAAAGCCCCACCAACAGCTAGTTTTTGGTCATCAATTCATGTATGAACCAGTGATTGAAAACCAGCACAGTAAAAAAGCTGAAACATAATATGGAAAGTGATCAATCACCTAGAATTTCTCAGGACACTTCTGGTGCAAAACAGTGCAAAGGCAGAGTCTTCTGTTCCCCAAACAGATAAAAAGAGAAAACACTGTGATGAATACATGAAGTCTCGGCTTTCGTATGGAGGAGATGAGGGCATGTCTTACTAATTACAAACATTTTGCTAATAGGAAGGGTACAATTTATGGAAATGGGCTGCCAAGGGTTATGCCAGTGAAAAAGGTTGAACCATGAATCAAATCCACCTTTAAGGTGTCTGGTGTGTTAAGCCAGAAGCTCTACATACAGCATATAACACATAACTGAGAGTGAGTAATTCAATGCACAGCAGAGAGATGCAGCTGCATATATTTGCAGCCCTTTTTACTCAGAAGTAGACCCACTGCTTTCCATGGGTGTTATTCTGAAGTCATGGTGCACTGAATTGTAGCCTGGGAAGGAGGATCCCATCCTGGTGCTTCCAAAAACAGACTGGCTTTGCAAGCATTTGCCAAGCAGAACCAGAACCAGGTTGCAGCAGAAGGAAGGAGATTAAAAAGTTAACTTTGGCTGGAATTTCCCAATTGCTGTAGAAACAATCTCTGCCCTGCCTGCCTGGTGCCTGCCTGCTGCTTGAGAAACTTTTCCGAGTTGAAAGGCTTTGCCCTCTGATTGACCTGGAGGTAAGGTGAAGTGGTAATTGGAGCTTGATTACTTGGCAAAAATTTCATGTACTATGCATGAGTATCTACGGTATTTTGACAAGCTGTTTTAAGGGTCGCCTCAGTTTGCAAGCCTACTGTACATACTACTGTGATCAGTGTATATCTTGTCCAGAGGGATTCAGTCTGCTCCTTCCCTGGCTTGTTTACTAGGTTCACAAAATGGCGGGACATTCTGGCAGAAGAACAGTTTACTTCTTCCTTGTTTACTGTAACCTTGTTTACTGCTTTGTCTTTCCAAAGGCTTCTTGATCCCTATGCTTCTCAGGAATGAAGGGGAAGTGTGGTTGTATCACCAGTATCCAGGTCATGGGCCTGCGACATTTGTGCAATTAAAGCCTAAATTGCAAAGAGTATTAGGATCTGCAGGTTTCAATCTATAGAACTGACCTCAACCTTTAATAGTACCAATGCAGCCCCCATCCTGTTTCTTCTTAAATTCTGTCATTTTTGCAATCAGAAGGAAGGAAAAGATGAGGAGTTATAGAATCCAAGAGGAGAGTGGGCAGCAGGTGTATGCTGGCGAGCTCTCCTACTGCATCAGTCCTATTAAAGGCAAAAGTCAATTCTCCACATTGCAACCTGCAACCCTAATGTTTTATTTTGAATACAATACCAATAATATTGTTGTGATAGCTAAGGCTGCAATCCTAACCTCATTTTCCTGGGAAGTCCCACTGAACACACTAGGACTTACTTCTGAGCAGACCTGCTTAGGTTTGTGCCCTAAGTGTTTGGGAATCATTGGTTAGTGCCCATGGCATCTGAACTCTTTGCACTATCAATTCACCAGAGAGTCAACTGATCTGGTACTGTGGACGGTTCAGAAGCATAAACGGTGTCATATTGCTGGAGTAAGCTACTTCTGACTGAATGCGTGAGTGCAAATGAAACAATTTAAACAGTGTTGTACACAGCTTAGTAAAATGTTATTTTCAGATGCTTACTTCCCCAAACAAACAGTTATGAGATCACAAAAATTATACTGGGAGAAACAACTAACTGGGCTCAACAGTTTCTAGTATTATGATTTAAGTTGATGTTCAAATAAGTGTGGCTGCGATCGCAGTCTACGGTTAAAGCAGCTACCGATTTTGCAACATGTGTCCATCATGTCAAGTCTAACTTGTCTAGGTTAGTGCAAATAATATAATGGTAAAGGGGGAAATAGGGAAAATTAATCTCTCTTTTTTAAAGAAATGTCTGACCTGAGTTCTGTTAAATGCCACACGTGCAAAAACTGCCTGCGAGATTCCTGCTCGTTTCAATTCATCACGCACCCACTGGTAGATTTCAGAAGACACCTCTGTGTTAGTTGAGACCTGCTGCTCCAGCGGCTTATTCATGGATCTGCTGACAGGAGGAGGATGGTTCAAGTACTGTTGGTTTAAGGACTGTTGGGCTAGAAGTCTGTTCACTGCATACTGCTGGTTCAGCAACTGGGCCATTACCAGCTGCTGATTTACCAACTGAGGACTAATGGGAGTAGATACAAGTCCAGGGTGCAGGTTTGGAAGTGGTGTCCGAACAGATGGTTGACTGCTATGAGAAAGCTGAACAGGGGATGGAGGCTGTTCAGCTGTGTTCCCTGGGACTGGCTGGTGACCAAAGTTGACGTGGTTGGTACTTTGTTGGGATAGTTCTGAAAGGCTATCCATTTCAGCTGCAGAAGGAAAGCAAGAGAGATTATTTCCTCTGATAAAATAGTTTCCAGGTAGATAAAAGATGGCTGAAAACCTTCAGGCTACTGCGATTTTCTATTTGTTTCAAGATATACAACTTCATTAGTTATTCACATATACACCTGTATTTTTTTGTAAACACCTTTAAAACTCTATTTTTAAAAAACTTCTTAAGCTCAAGCAAACCTGCAACACTCAAGAAAGAGCACGCATATCACCTGTACTCTTCTCCATTTTCATTCTTGGAGCAGAAGCAGGTATCTCTCCCCTAACCTGGATATGCAGCAATCTGTTTGATTTTCACTACCGACATTTATATCTAGGGATGCCAATGATAGATTACTGTGGTCAAAGTCCAGATTTTTTCAGCAGACTGAAGTAATCCAACAGAAGTTACACATATTGTCAAACTTTATGTTGTCCAGCTCCTGCCTAATGTCTTGCACAACCTAAGCCTTGCACTGACTACCTATTTTTTTCTAGTTTGTTGGCATCCTTCAGTCTCGGAAGACTATGGTGTCACGCTCTGAATGGTGGTTCTGGAACAGAGTGTCCTCTCCAGTGCACGAAGCCTGGGTAAAGGCTAGTTTATGACATGAGAAAATAGTGACTACATCTCACAGAAATTAATAGGATAGAGTTAGGCTGCAATCCTATACACACTTTCCTGGGAGTAAGCCCCACTGAATACAATGGGACTTATATCCGAGTACTTTTGCATACAGTTGCACTGTAAGTCACAATGAACTTGTCTCCTTTTTTTCCAGTGGTGCCAAGTTATTAATAACATTATAGAACATAGGAAGCTGCCTTATATTGAGTCAAACCATTGGTCCATCTAACTCAGTATTGTTGATACTGACAGGCAATGGCTCTCCATGGTTTCTCTACCCTAACCCTCCAAGAATTTTTCTCTACCCTACCTAGAGATGCCAGAGCTTGAACTGGGATTTTGGCATGCAAAGCACATGCTCTGTCACTGAAGTAGGGCCTCTCTTCAACAGCCTTAGAAAATATATATGCATATCTGGTTTAGGGCACAATCCTAACCAGGTCTACTCAGATTTAAGTCCTATTTTGTTCAATGAGGTTTATTCTCAGGAAAGTGTGGTTAGGATTGAAGCCTTAGAGCCTGATCCTGGGGAGCCACGCTGCAGACCACAGTCACAAACGTGCTGTAAGGCACATTTGTGGGACTTACCACTGTGCTTCCGCCGGAGCTAGCCCAGCGCTGGCTGGAGCTGGGCTGGTGTGCAGCAGGCGCCTGAGTTCTGCAGCTCGGCGGTCTCCTAGACCGCCGGGCTGCGGAACAGGAGATGGGGGCGTGGCTGGGGGTGGGCAGGAGGCGTGTCGGGGGAGGGGGAGAGGTGGATCCGCGGAGCCAAGCTCCACAGGCACTAGGGTAGGGCTGCTTGCCCTACATGAGCGCCTTTTCTACATGAGTGCTAAAGTGAGTAGCCCCTTTGCAGGGCTGCTTCCCTTACTCAGGGGAAGGGGACAAATGTAGCATGGGAGGCACAGGATCCGGCAGGAGCCCGTCATGGAGCAGCCAAGCCTGGGTGCTGTGGGCAGCTCAGGATTGGGCTGCTAATCTCATAGGGAAGCTTGAGATGTTGCTGGATTAGACAACTTCAGGCAAACAACTTATGCTTCTGGAAGAAAGTAAAAAATTTCTACATTTCTTCATTTGAACTAATATCAGTTCTGCATGCAACGGACCAGTTGGCACTAGATAACCACAATCTTTTTTCATGTTAATGTTCTACTCTGACTATGTGCAGAATATTCCTCACCGTTTATATCATTGGGAAGGCTACCTATACGCTCCAGGTGAAGCATCTGCAGAAAACATGAATGCATAAAGAAAGAGTAGATGGCAACCACAGATAATTGCTAGCGATTTGGCCAAGTTAGTATTTGTGGACCCCTGAATGAAGTTATGTTGGACCTCCAACACAGGTAAATGAATGTGCTGATGTAGTTGAAAATTTTCAATCTGAAATTTGTTCAACACTCAGAACAAATTCTGAGTTTAACAAATTAAATTCACTTCCGTTGTTCTAAGCCAGCAAGTGCCAAACCGCAGCCTTTGGGCCACATCTACCCAGAAGTCAGGGCACAGAGCCTGCTGGGCAATGGGCAGCAAAAACAGCTGCCCGGAACAAGTTTCTGATCAGATCGGCTGGAAAGATAAAAGGCTGCAGCACGGAACAGAAAGCGCCAAGCAGCACGGGGATGGCTTTTTCTAAACACCACAGTCTGTGGTTTAGAGACCGCTGTTCTAAGCTATTAGGAAGCTAACACTTGTCACTGTGCCCGTATTCATGAATATTTATATTTTAAAGTTAGACTGGCTTGTTATTTTAAAATTTTAATTTTATTTAACAATAATAATTATTGTCATTATACATTTAGTGGGAGAGTCTTTTTGATTAATGCCACTTTGGATTGTATGCCACTTTGATCACATGTATAAAAAGCAGGTTAGAAATAGAATGGGGAGAGGGGGAAAGCCCTGGGCATTTGGAACATTCATGCATGAATACAGCTTCCTTCCTCTTCCCTTTCAATTCTCTCTGAGATCTGTGACAAAGTAAAACTTTTTCTCATCTGCTCAACAGATATTTCATCATATTTACTAAGATAATGCAATATTTGCCAAATTCAAACCAGGCTTAATATTTATTAAATCCTAAGCATTCAGACACCACCATTTCAACTCTTATCTTTTTGCTTACCCATCATATCTTTTGCCTTCTTGAAATGTTTATACCACCTCCCAAATTCTTGACATTTTGCTGCTGAGACATTTGCATAGTAAGTGCTGTTCACAATGGAGGAAATCATACTCTGAAAAGAAGGGGGGGAAAGTGAGATGTTTAACAAAAGAAGTTATTTTAATTATTTGATTGGTAATATTTTTAATCTCAACACCATATTGAATTTTAATTTCTTAGAGCCCAGATAGTTGAGTTGGTATAGTTGACAGAAACATCAGAATAGCGTCTCCAGCACAAATGATGCAATATTTCATTGCCAGGTATCTGGCATTGCCCATCAGCTCCTCAGGATACTTCATTCTCACCCTTTTTTCTATACAAGCATGCATGCAGGAATGACGTGTTCTACTATATGATTTTGTGAAGTTTTGGTTTTGACACTTCTGGAAGTCGTCATGCGACGTGGCTGCCCCCAAATTAAAACTTGAATGATCTTCGCAAATGATTGATACCTACATGCACACCTGTATAGAAAAATGACATGTATGCATAAAAACTATTCATAATACCGGTTGAGTCTCATTATTCACATGGGTCCTGTTCCCAGAACTCATGTGGATGGCAAAAAATGCACTAAAGCAAATAAATTTAAAAAGCAAAGTCCCTTTGCTCTGGTGACTTTAAAAACAGCCTTCCTGACCTTTTGAAATGCACACAGAGGCAGTCTCTCTCCAGAAGCTTAGGCTTCACTAGAAGGCAGCAATCCTGACCTTCAGTGAGGAGGTTCAGTGAGGGCAAAAGTGAGGGCGAAAGAATGGAAGTGGTAATCACTGCCATTTAGCCTTCTTTCATGTGCTCAGGGGGAAGGGAGGGATTTGCCTTGTGCCTGGAGACAGAATGATTGATGGATTGTCAGCATTAATGAGGCTATTGTTAAAGGACTGTTTTCCTTTAATTTAAAGGGTACTCTGGTCTAGAGGGTAGAGCCTCCGTTTGCCTGAAGATAACATCCGCAGGTCGCCAGTTCAAGGCCACCAGCACCGTGCGACCTTGAATCAGCTGACAAGCTGAGCCGAGTTATTCCATCTGCTCTGAGCGTGGGAGGATGGAGGCCAGAAAGTGAAACCAGATCAGAAAGAAACATCTGAAATGTTGTGGTTCTTGAAAGACAGAACCTTCTTTCAATTGTAAAAATCCCTACGGGGATTTAAATAGCCTGCCTATGTAAACCTCCTTGAATAAAGTCTGAGGAGAAATCTGACGACCAAGAAAGACGGTATATAAATACCTGTATTATTATTATTATGTTGAGATAGAAAAATCTGTGGATAATTAGGTTATACCTGTAATCACTTGCATGACTGTCTCTCTACAACAGTAAAAAGCAGTTTTTAAAACTGTGATTTTAAAAGGATGCATTTTTCCCCTTCTCCAGGGATCAGCACATTCCTTCTCATTTGCAGTGGCCATTTGTGTTGAGTCAAATCCGCATATAAAAAATCTGTATAACAAGGTTGGAATTGTATCATGATTGCCTTAGTTTCACTGAAGTCAACTACTATAATTTATGTTATTATATTCATTTCAACACTATCTGATTCTGCAAAGCCCAAATTTCTCTAGCTGAGTTTCTATTAAGAATGTATTTCTAGAATTATTTTATGCCCCCTTACATGCCCTTGATTTCTTCACTAATCAAGTGCTGTTTTATTTTTCATAATCAAGCAAAGAATACTTAATATAGGCAAGGAACAATGTCAATTTGATACAAGTAAGATTAATCTATATGGTTCTAACATCAGCAAGTAACACTGAGATTTTCTAGAGTTACAGTGGTTAAGCCTTGTTGTACTAAAGCCCCAGTAGAATACTTCAGTTATAGTTTCAGCTACCCTTCTGACCCAAGGTATACCAAAGGACAGCAGCAATTTGCTCTGGTTTACAACCCTCTTTCTCCTTTCATAGTATGGTATTATACAGTGTGGCACCTCTTCCCCATCTCTACAAGTGTGGGTAAGAAGGCAGCACAATCTTTTGCAGAAGTAAGCCATATTGAATTCAATGGGACGTACTCTAAGTTAAGTGTGTGTAGGAATGCAGTTTATCTAATCATAATCATTAAAATGAACCAATGGGACTTGATCAAAGAACTACTTTCTTTGCATTGCTACCAGTTTCTTATGAATCTGTCAAGGTGAAAAATAATGGACCAATAAATGCCAGCTATAGTGTTAGCAGCATTACAAGGAAGTAGAACACGGAAATGCCAAAATTAAGGCACCAAGATCAAAATGTCAAAGAAACCTGTATTCATTCATTTCAAAACTATAAGATAGTTGCCAGTTTTGTTACCATATATTAGCTTAGTATCACATCAGAAAGACAGCTAAAAAGATTACTATTGTCAATGCTTTACCAGACAACCTTGTGTGCATTCAATTTCACATTAAAAATACTTTTTCACATATGTATTGTCTTCCAAACATACCATTCTCCATTGAGTACAACCCTGCCATCTATTTAAAAGATTCACATTGAGATTCCTCTATATCTCGGTTTTAAAGAGTATGATACGGCATTTTTCTTTCAGCCAATAAGTTAACCTATATTGACTGGTAGGCAAAAAGATTTAAACAGGAATACAGCTATGGATCCTCCATTTATTTTTTTTCATGTTGACTGGTTTAACGTAATTTAGAACCTGGTATAAGTGTTTGCTCTTTCTGAAAAAGAGGGTGAAAACTAAGAGAATTTATTTCAACAGTCCATAGATCTTTCAATCTCTCTTGCAATATTACTTGAATTCTACGAGATCAGAAAGTGCCCAATTTCTACATGCACTGCCCTAGTAGTTATTTTTCTGAAAGTCTGATGAAGATCTGATGTGAAAAGCTGCCACCTTTGCAAAAGCCCCACTACACTGGGATGATACCATCTGCCACAGCCTGAGCTTTCTTTTCCAGCCAAATGCATTATTTATAATTATGTCTTCCATAACTGTGTGGCAATAGGGACTGAATTTTTTTCTAAAGTTCATCTTTGGTTCATCTAGATAGCTTTAAAATGAATTGCAAATTCTGAATCCTGTCCTCCAGTAAGGTGGGATAAGGGGGCACTCAGGCAATTTTGTATATATATATTTATACCTTTAAAGAACAAAAAACTAAAACATTCTCAGTAATCAGTCAGCATTTATGTTCTAATTGTTTGCTTAGTAGATGAGGAGAGGTGGTTTCTTTCTAGGTGTGAAAAAGACTATCATATTTGATCCTTTCTTCAGCAATCAATAGAACAGCTTTAGGATGACAATTCTTAGCTATGACCTGTCGAAACTCTCTCATCAGCCTGATCAAAAATGGTTTATGATTATGATTAAAAGTCCATTGTTGTTCTTTCTGGGAAACAAAACAAAACAAAAAATAAACCTGCATTAATCAGGTCAATTCATTCATCTAAACCAAAACTGCTCATGCTTTGCTGCCAAATCAATGAGCCACTGTAAAATCTGTTATCTGTGATTGCTCAGCTTCAGGTCAAAACACCATTTATCCTCCGCTGTCTCCAAATCCCTATCCATCACCTTTAAGGTTTATACCTTAAGTATTATTCTAACACATCCTTAACAGGAACTAAGGAGCAACCTCATCAAAGAAGATACGCACTGCAATATTTACATAGAACAAAAGCTTGCTAACTGACCTAGCATGCAACTCCTGGGACAGATGTTCTCTAAAAACAATCACGTGAACCTATATGTCAGGCTGCGTGTGTATGAAATGAACCCTTTCAAACTATTATACCCAAAAACTTTCATAGCCCTTTCCGATTGTTTAAACTAGATCTCAAAAAAAAAAAAAAAAAAAAAAAAAAATGAACCATTTATACAACTGGCTCATGGGTGCTTGAAGCTTTCAAGCTCGATCAGCGCAAGGGGCAAGGGCTACAACAACTTATTTACACAATTATCTAAATACGATTAAACAGCTGATGGACAAATATTAAACTGGAAAATGTATAGTCATTTCAGCTTAATGTAATCCTCTTTCTGTAAACACCCAAGATGATTTTTTCCCCAACTAGAACAGTCCTGACATCTCATAAGCCTAAGGGTGAATAGCAAGAGATTGTTTTTGATAGTTATAAATATTCAAAAGACATGCAGACCATCTGCTTTCATAATACAGGTAAAGCAAGACTGAAATGGTGACTGCTATACAAAAATCGTTCTTTTAACAAAGTCTTCCTCTCCTCGAAAACTATAAAGACAGATGTCAAAAACTGTTTATACAGGGTAATCAGAAGTGTGCAAGATGCAATATTCCTTTTACACACAGAGCTTGCTAAAGAGTTTCTCTTCTTTCTTCCCATCTGTGTGTTGCAACACATTTCAAGGAGTTAAAAACATCTTTTTTAAAAAATGGAGATCTCACAAATACCCAAAAACATGGTATTGGGATTATGAATGCTAATTAATTTCAGCTAAGGGATTTATTTTTTTATCCATTGAAAATAAAGTATGATTTGAAATAGCATGCTCTTGGAGGAAGACACTGAAAGAATTAAAAAGGTAAATTTTTCAGTATTCTAACACTCTTTCCACACCATCACCTTGCACATAAGTCAGCATCTGTTAAATTAAGTTTGCCATAAGCAGACCAAGTCAAATTTTCCTTTTATTTTCAAATAAGGTTTTATTTATGCTTGAACATTAATCAAGCTCTTCACAAGAAGCCTTATAACAACATAATGATTTTGTCAAGTTGCAAGTTAAAAGATACCCTATCTTCTCAGCAGAATATTAAGAGCACTGCCCATAAACCCTCACAGTCAATTTTAAGAACTGAAACATTATCTTGACAGTAACCTTTTAATGTACCATATTAATGACACAGCAGTGTTAAGCACCTTATTTTTTATAATTCCCAATAAAACGGACATTTACTGAACAATCTGTCAAACTACTGGTTTCTTTTCTTCCCCTCAAATGAACTTTTAAAAGGTTGTTCCCATTTCTATAAATTCTCATTCACAGATATAAAGAAAGTCCATTTTACACGTTAGTACAAAATCTCTACTGCAGAGAAAGATCACCAACTGGAGACACCATGGGTGCAAATCCTAACCTACTTTCCAGCAATGACATAAGGGTAATGCAACTTCAAGGTAAGGGAACAAGCACTGCCATACCTTAAGGCCTCTGTGACTGCCCCCCAACTGCAGGATGCAGGACATGCCCCACTGGCACAGCTACGCCAGTGCTGGAAAGTGGGTTAGGATTGCGCCCCATGTATTTCAGCTTCCCAGAGTGTATCCAAGAGGCAAAAAACCCCAAACTGCTCAAGTTAGCCCCTCACACAATTTTTTCAATCCTGGAAGGTAACCTACATGCTGGACAGCATCACATGAAGGAATGATGAATATTAACATAATGTTCCTGGGAAATATCCGAACTAAGATGTGCCTAATTCCATCTTCAAACAAAGTTTATGGAGGAACATGCCCAAGTTGCTAATCACAAAATTACAGTTGCCAAGAGGACAAGAAGCAGAGAAAATTCAGTGAGGTGGCGGCGTCTCCCATTGTACATACCACTAAGAGAAAACCAATAAATCTACTCTGACTGGGCTGGAGACCATGCAGATGAAGAGAAAGGAAGAATAAACCCTACACCTCAGTTAAATACATAATGCAAGGCGGTACCAAAAGGAAACAGGCAAAACTTAATATTAATACACACGCACGAACACACTATTATCCAAAATAAATAAAACAAATTAGTGTACCACTAACGTCATTAACTTGACTTCTAAAACACACTTACGCTCAAATAGAATTAAAACATATTAAAAAATAATCATCGGGCTAGAAACTGCCTCATGCACCCTTAAATGACTTTCTACACCTTTCTAAAGGACCTAGAAAGAAGCATTGACTGATACTAACAGGAAATAAATTCTAAGGCCTCAGAGATGCTGTTCTTCTGCTCTCTCATGCATTAAGGTTACTTCAGAAGACCTCAACAGGGGAGTTATGGAGAGAGGTTCTGCAAGACATGCAAGGCTGCAGTTGTTAGGAGCTTTAAAAGTAAAAATCTGCACCTTAAACCAAATATAAACGTGCATAGGTTTCAGGACTGCTGCAGCCACCCAATCAATTTCCCCCTCCCACCAATTGCTTGCAGCACAGCCCATTTTGGTGCAGCTGCACGCTAGGGCAAGCAACCCCATAGGATTGGGCTGTGCGTAAGGATTAAGTTTGTTACAATGCAACCCACTGTCAGCAGGTTATTTTCTTGGCTTTTCTTTGCTAAAGAAACATCTGTCTGAAGTTATTCCTTACAGAATGATACCCAGCCACACAAAACTGAGTGTGTCACTGTCCTTGCAAGATTTTTCCCCCTCCATGCTGGGTCTCAGAACCTGCAATGACATTAGTTGCTAAATACTTTTTAACCCAAAAAGTCATTTTTCTTCTTATTTTTATTTTACCTTCCTAATACTGCACAAACTACACATTGCAAACACTCAAAATATCTGCACTTGGGTCAGTAACTTACAGTCAAACGGTAGAATTTTTCTTTTAAAAACAACCAGCAATGTTTTAAGTTTGTCATACCCTGGAATGGAGTCCTGCCTGGGTAATGCATTATAATATTGTTCTTAAGAACTGCATTCTAACCATCTATTGTTGAACATATAAATACGTTTTTCTTAAACCAAATCAAACCATTAGTCCAGAGGTTTTCAAACTCTCTAGGAGAATCGGCACCGCTGTAAGTTCTTGCGGAGGCGGGGGTAGGTAGTGGGGGCGGGGGGGGGAAGGCAGCGACATGATCTCCAGGATCGTGCCACTCTGGGGGGCTGCAAGGACTGGGATGCACTCTCCAGTCTCTGCAGCAGCCTGTTGGGGGTGTGGGGAGCCTTGCGCGAGCATCTGCAGGGCTACCCAGCTAGTTAGAAGTGAATGTGGAGCAATCGTACTCCACTCCCAGTTTTGCAGAAGTGGAGCACGATCGCTCCACCTTCACTGCTGATGACCTGGGGAACATAAGAACATAAGAACAGCCCCACTGGATCAGGCCATAGGCCCATCTAGTCCAGCTTCCTGTATCTCACAGCGGCCCACCAAATGCCCCAGGGAGCACACCAGATAACAAGAGACCTCATCCTGGTGCCCTCCCTTGCATCTGGCATTCTGACATAGCCCATTTCTAAAATCAGGAGGTTGTACATGCACATCATGGCTTGTAACCCATAATGGATTTTTCCTCCAGAAACTTGTCCAATTCCCTTTTAAAGGCATCCAGGCCAGATGCCATCACCACATCCTGTGGCAAGGAGTTCCACAGACCGACCACACGCTGAGTAAAGAAATATTTTCTTTTGTCTGTCCTAACCCGCCCAACACTCAATTTTAGTGGATGTCCCCTGGTTCTGGTGTTATGTGAGAGTGTAAAGAGCATCTCTCTATCCACTTTATACTTCCCATGCATAATTTTGTATGTCTCAATCATGTCCCCCCTCAGGCGTCTCTTTTCTAGGCTGAAGAGGCCCAAACGCCGTAGCCTTTCCTCATAAGGAAGGTGCCCCAGCCCCGTAATCATCTTAGTCGCTCTCTTTTGCACCTTTTCCATTTCCACTATGTCTTTTTTGAGATGCGGCGACCAGAACTGGACACAATACTCCAGGTGTGGCCTTACCATCGATTTGTACAACGGCATTATGGCTCTCCGCACCACCGACAGGCTGCTGCAGGGACTGATGAGTACATTCCAGTCCCTGCAGCCCCCCTGAGTGGCATGATCCTGGGGATCGCATCGCTGTCCTCATCCTGCCTCCCCCTGCCCCCGCCCCTTAAGGGAAAAGAGGCCAGGGCTCTCAGGTTGGGGCATCACTACGACCCAGTCTGAAAACCACTGCATTAGTCCATCTAGTCTGGCATTGTCTATGCCAGGGGTATCAAAGATAAGGCTCATGGGCGGAATGTGCCTCCTGGAGGCAATTTATCCAACCCACTCCCCATTATAATTGGGCTCTCTTATACCTTGAAAATATGAACAAGATTTGCACATCTTCTCTTCTGTCATTTGCAACTAATGAGTTCCTCTGCAACAAGGAAGTGCTTATTTCTAGAGATGTCTAGATTTTGTTTCTAGATCTGCTTAATTTCTGGCACAGAGCAGGCAGCACAAATGCTAACCAGTCTTCTGTATGAAACTGGTTTGACACCCCTGTCCTATGCTGACTGGCAGTGGGTTTCCAGAGTTTCAGTCAGGGGCCTTTCTCAGCCCTACTTGGAGATCCCAGGAACAGAAACTCAAGACCTTCCACACGAAACAAGTATGCTTCATCACTGAATTATAGCCCCCTTCCCTCAGATACAGCCATTTACCAAAGGTCACTATTGCTCAAAGCAGACAGTTATGAACAGGCATCAGAGTAATGTGGGAACCACTTTGCCATGGTCTGGTCTCATGACACTTCAGTAACTTCTGTAGCAAGGAACTATGTAGGCAAGATGAATTATGTGGTACATTCTTATAGATGGTATTGGAATAGTGTGAACTATCAAATTTGGGCTACAATCCTAACCACACTTTCTTGAGAGTAAGCCCCACTGAACAAAAGAGAACTTACTTCTGAGTAGACCTGGTTAGGATTGTGCCCTAAGTCACTTCAGGGCAAGTCTATTTACAGTAAATTCATAGGTTTCACTTAGGAAATGGATGCAAGGTCATAGCAGATTCTGCAGATTTTCCAAACCTCTCCCATCTTCTTCTTAACTATTTTCTGAAGATAAATCTGTAGCTGGTTGCTATGAAAAAAATCTGTTAATCTATGTCTATATGGGTTTCAAAGACAATCCCATTCTTGCTTGCTCCCCAGTAATGACTGCATATGTAGACATTGTAAAGCACCAGTATATGACTGGCATGCATGATTTAATTACAAATTACAAGGTTCCAACTTTCTCATGCATGAGTCACAAGCACTTCCATATGCCCAACTGAGAAGGGGCACTTGGGAAGGGGCAATACATAGTTCTGGCAGCACCCCTTAACATGGAGGGAGGGAGGTTGCTAATTTCAGGTCACAAGGGGCTGCTACTGAAGGTGGAGCCGAGAACACACACAAATGAATGGGGCTTGTCTTCAGTGATTAGCTTGCTGTGCTATGAACTTCATTCATTATGAATTGACGTGACATACCCTTAAAAGTTTTTGGGGAAAAATGAAATAGGAAATGAGAAGCAGAAAGGAAGGGCTAGAAACAATGTTTCTAATTCCTAAACAGGAGTTAACATCAAACATTTACAGGTCTCTTGACTTTCCAATAATGCAAGGTTTTTTTAGCCATGCAGAAAGTTAACTTCCAACAGCAAACAAGGTTGGAAATAGGCAGTAGTTTTTAAAAGTACTGAACAAGGTATGACACAGTGATCATTATAAATGCATTCCATTTGTTCCACTGTCATCTGTGATCAAACAGGTTTTGCCAATGTTTTGAATACTACAAAGTCCTGGAAAACCTGCTCATTAGTAACCCAAACCTACGTGTGTAGTATGCGGGGGCAACAGCCTCTCCATTGGTCTTCAGAGTGCTGCTGCAGGTACAATGACCAAGAGGCTGCACGCCACCAGCACTGCCCACCAGGTTGGCCTCTGGCAACATTCTGCCAGTGATGCGGGTGAATCGGGAGCAGGATGGAGCCAGACTGGGGGTGGATCTCAGCAGCACTGATATCCACCATATCCAAACCTTTACTCAGAGCCTGACATGCCCCTGGCAGTCTTCTTAGATTTATGTCAGCAAAAGGGCTGACATACATTTGAAGAGTCCCATATGGAACTATCCAGAGACTGTAACAAAAATAAATGTTTTTACTTACTTACATTTCCCAGCTGGCCTGATCCCCAGCCAGCTAGCGATATACAGTGGCCCTGCACCCTGAGTGAGGAACAAGATAGAATCAGGTTGTAAAGATAAGAGGTGAATATGTGGCAATGTGCCTCTAGATTACCTCCTTGGTTTGTCTCCAACTTGCTTTCAGTAGAATTTGGGGAAAAATACCAGGGAGAGAGGGAGGGAGGGAGGGAGAGAGATATCTATATCTATCTATCTGCTGGACCATATAAGAGATTCTATGGTTTGGATGCTCATTTGTAGTGAGTCTATATGACACTAGAATTACAATCACTCAAGTATCTGGTCACTAGGCACAAGAAAAAGACCAAAAAGCAGATTTTCCATATTTTTTCTCCTAATGAAGAATGACCTGAAACATGGTACTGCAACTACTCCTCAGGAATAGGTGTATTAGATTATTTTTCTAAAACCTCAGAAAAGTCTTTCCCACACATACAATCCACAGGAACACAGTGAAGTCAACCAACACAATAATCTTGTACTGACCCAACAGTGCAATCAAGCCATGTCTACTCAGAAGTAAGTCCTAATTAGTTTAATGGGAGTTATTGCAAGGGTAGCAATGTACGGAATTCACATGATTTCATGTAAATCTGCTTAAGAGGTATAAGGTATCAGCTCAAGAGATATAATTGTATTGATGTTATTATTTAAATATGTTTTTTGGAAAGATACAATTAATAGATTATATAAACAAACAGAGGGGGAAGTTCAGCAAAGATGAAACAGCAAATACTGTACAGTACATCACTTCAGAAGAGTAACATCAGTATGGAGGGATGGAAATACAGTACTTAAGCTGAGAACAAATTGTAGTTTAGAATTTGTAAATCATGTAGTAATAGTAATATTTACTAGAGGTACTGTATTATTATTACAATCTAAAATATCTACATAATAAGTTACAGCTGCATCCTATGGGATCTTAGCACTGATGGAACTAGTGTCCCACCAGCGCTGCCTTACAACAGCAGTCATACGCTGTCAGAGAGTGATAGGAAGACCAGAGCCTTCCCATGCCTTTTGGAGAATCACTCTGGACCAGGTCATGAAGGTAGGATGTTAATGGAGGCAGGACATGATGGGGAGGGGAGAGCCGAATGGGGGCAAGAGAGGGCAGAATGAGGCAATGCCAAGGGTGGGAGAGGACAGAACAGGGTGATGGGGAGAGGGGAAGGGGGGCAACAGCAGAATCCTAGCCCTTTTCCCAGACCTGATCTCTACATGGACCTGCACCAATGAATTTGCTAATGTGGATCTGAGTAGACTCCCGCTGCATTTTGGAGACTTACTCCCAGGTAAGGGAAGATTTGCTCCCTCACCCAGAGGAGACCTCTGTAACCCCCACCCCACGCAGGTTGCAGCAATAGCCATTCCATGTACCAGCCTGCTGCTGCCACATCTCAACCCAGCCCCAGCTGGACCAGGTAAGATTGTGCTGGGTGGCATGGATACATGGGGAGGATGGTGGGAGGGCAGTCTGTAGGTGGGGAGAGGGTGTTGTTGGGTAGGGGAAGGATTAACAGCATAAACAATGACAAATGGCACATAATGTTCTGCATTACAGTATCAACAACATTCTATGATAAACTCTTCCAGCAAAATGGAAAGCTGGAATGATTCAGCCTGTGAACCTACCATTAAAGAGTAGAATGTGGCTTCATGGCTAGGAACTTCTATAAATAAAAAGATATATAGGCAGACTATTAAGAGGCAGTAAGAGCCTCATACTCAGTGGGCCAGCACACGTTGTGAATGAGAGCCAAAGCCCAGGGTCCATGAGAATGGGGTGCAGGGAGTAAATTTTACCTGGGCACAGTGTCAAAAAGAAGAACCAGGAGCAAATGGAGGGGGCCCAGAAATTTCCTGGGATCCCAGTTGGCCTACTGGAGAGCAAAAGATGGACATCAGGATGACCAGGAGACTAGATCTATCAGGCAGGTAGACCTGGGCTTTGCATAGGGAAGGCCAGCAGACCTGGGCTCCAGAGACCTTTCTGGATGTTGCCAATCTCCCCCTAACTCATTTCATCCCTCTCTTCCCAATTCTTCCCATCCCTGTTTTATCTCTTCCCTCCCCCTTTGGAAAGGGGCCCCAAAGAAACTTTGTAATGATGAAATTCCTCTTGGAGGCCCTGCCAAAGCCTCTCAAGTTCATCAGCTACTTTCTCCTCCTCCTTTATCTCCTCCGCTTGAACAGCAACAACTTTCTGGTTACTTTAAACAGCTCTACATGTCTTCTGAACTTGGAGCAGCTCCAAGTTCAGACAGAGTGCTGGGCTGCTGTTTGATCTTTGAATTTAACTGCCACTTTTCCAGACAATGTTACACACTATGAGGCTTACAAAACCTAAAATTATGAAACACAAAGATAGAGATACAAAAGTAAAAAGAAAATCTTAAGGACAAAAGCAGCAGATAAAATTATTCAAAATGACGATTTAAAAGAAAAGAAACCGGTTTTTTTTTAAAGGCCAGCCAAAATAAATAGGTCTAACAAGAATGCCCAACAGCAGAATTGTGTGTGCTAGAGTGAAGAAGATAAGGGGGGGGAGAAGAGTGTTTGAGCTTTCACAGTCCAATAAACTACTGTTCTCAGAGTCATCTGACCCGGTCCAGCGTAAAGCACAACAGTTTCACTATGACAGTACTGTACCATATCTAGCTATATACTAAACCACACTTAACTCTGATACACTTTCTACCATGATGATTTCTGTCCACAGAAAGGCCACACCTGGAGTATTGCATCCAGTTCTGCTCGTCACATCTCAAAAAGGACATAGTGGAAATGGAAAAGGTGCAAAAGAGAGTGACTAAGATGATTACTGGGCTGGGGCACCTTCCTTATGAGGAAAGGCTTCGGCGTTTGGGCCTCTTCAGCCTAGAAAAGAGACACCTGAGGGAGGACATGATGAAGACATACAAAATTATGCACAGGAAGGATAAAGTGGATAGAGAGATGCTCTTTACACTCTCACATAACACCAGAACCAGAAGACATCCACTAAAATTGAGTGTTGGGAGAGTTAGGACAGACAAAAGAAAATATTTCTTTATTCAGTGTGTGGTTGGTCTGTGGAACTCCTTGGCACAGTATGTGGTGATGGCATCTGGCCTAGATGCCTTTAAAAGGGGACTGGACAAATTTCTGGAGGAAAAATCCATTACGGATTACAAGCCATGCTGTGCATGTGCAACCTCCTGATGTTAGAAATGGGCTATGTCAGAATGCCAGATGCAAGGGAGGGCACCAGGATGCAGGTGTCTTGTTATCTGGTGAGCTCCCTGGGGCATTTGGTGGGTCGCTTTGAGATACAGGAAGCTGGACTAGATGGGCCTATGGCCTGATCCAGCTGGGTTGTTCTTATGTCATATTTACCACTGTGATGAAAAAAATCAGTTGCTGATTGCTCTACCCTAAAATTATTTGCCTCTCTATTACACCTATGACCTTCCCAGAGTATAATAACAAACACTGCACTAAGACTAAGATGTATAGTAGGTGGCTTTACCATAATACAAGAAAAAGAAAAAAAAACATGCCACAACATTATTAGCTCTAGTGTGGATTCTGCAATGTAACTCCCTTAAAGCCATGGTTTGCAAAAATAGAACCCAGGATTGCAGAATTTTCTCCTTTTAGTTTGTAATACTGCTTTAAGCCATGGCTGATTAACAGCCCAATCCTATACTCAGGAGTCGCCAAAATGGCTAGTGCTGTATCCAGCAGCATCGCTAAGGCAACTGGAGGTCTCCTCAGAGGAAGGGGACTTTTGGCCCCAGGCCCTGCAGTGGAACTTCTCAAGTTTGCACTGGAACAGCTCCATCAGTCCCACCTTCTTCCTGCCCCAGTTCTCCCCCCATGCCCCAGAACACCCCCCCTGCCCCAAAAGTCCTTACTGCTGTCTTGCTTTCCTTGGTCTGGGCAGCATCTGGCCAGCACAGGGCCCAGGTCTGACACTCCCCACATGAATGGTTCTCTGAACACCCAGCGCCGGTGCTCAGAGCCCTTAAGACTGGGTTCTAAGGTTGCAATCCTATACATACTTACCAGGGAGTAAGTCCTATTGAACACAATGGGACTTACTTCGGAGTAGGCATGCATAGGATAAGAGAGGAATCTTAGTTACCGTTGACCATATTAGCATCCATACAGATGCAGTGCTAAACAGTTAAGGCAAACCAAGAAAGAGAGAGGGAAATAGCTCAAGGGGGAGAGAGTGTGTATTCCATGTCTGACTCCAATTTTGCACATAAGGAAAGTCAGAAATAAAAAGAGGCAAGATAACCGCAAGAAGAGAATCAAGGATGGCAATTTATGTTATGTAGTGACAGATATAACAAAATTCACACATTGTAGGAAAAATATTAGGTGGAGCTAAGTATTGAGCAATTCTTAGAGGTAAATTAAATTTGAAGCTTCTTTTGCTTCTTCATGTTCTACGAAAGTATGAGCACTGGACTTTAAAGTTACTGCATATTTAAATCACTGCCCACTGCTATGGCTTACGTAGGTCCAAATTAACTTTTCCTTCTTTTTCCCTTTTGTTTTTAATGACACAGTAGCAACCTTCAGCTGGATGACACGTTGACAAAACATTATCAAGTATTATTTCAAAGTTCCTACACAAAACGGAAACAGAGATTTATAAATTAAATACAAACACGTTAATAAAGATAGCTTACGGCAGCAGTATAAGCAGATGCTTAAGAGAAATTCTTGTACAAATATATATTTGCTGCATGAGCCAGCCAGAACCCGAATTAAGGCCCACAAAGTTCTGCTGCAACACCTCTAAAACATAGGCCTACACACATAACCCTGTTTTGTAGGTGTAAAAGGTGTCTGACAGCACAATCCTATTTTTATGCTGCACCAGCACAGTGGTTGTTGCACCACCGTGAGCCATTATAAAAGTGCCATAAAGTGCTCAACGACAAATCACAAGCAAGCAGTGCTGGTGGGACGGCCTGTGCTACCCTGCCAGCACTGCATTCAGACCCTAGGCTGGAGGGCAGGACTGGTCTAGAGGGTAGAGCCTCCATTTGCCTGAAGATAACATCCACAAGGTCGCCAGTTCAAGGCCACTGGCACCGTGCGACCTTGGAGCAGCTGACAAGCTGAGCCGAGTTATTCCATCTGCTCTGAGCGTGGGAGGATGAAGGCCAGAATGTGAAGCCAGATCGGAATGAAACACCTTGAATGTAGTGGTTCTTGAAAGAAAGAACCTTCTTTCAAATTGTAAAAATCCCTATTTAATAAGGGATTTAAATAAAGCCTGCCTATGTAAACCGCCTTGAATAAAGTCTTGAATAAAAACCAAGAAAGGCAGTATATAAATACCTGTATTATTATTATTATTAGGCTGCTAATGCAGACAGGTAAGGTGTCAAGCAGCGCAGGGCCTGGGAGAGGGTGGTGGGAAGGCATTCCACATGTGGGAAGGGGTGTTTTGGGGTGGGGAGAACAGACCAGGAGGTAGGGTAGGCCTGGGAGGGGATGGGAATAGCAGAGGTCTCCTCCGCCGGATCCCAACCCCCATCTCGGGCTTTCCGGAATAGCACCAGCTATATAGCTGGTACAGATCTGAGTAGACCAAGGTTACTCAGGGTAAGGAGAAATATATCCCTGTGACTTCCAGCCACCTCCTAACCTGCACTGGATACAGAACCGGCCATGCAGCCTGGCTGCAACAGCACAGGTTAGGACTGGGCCATAGTGCAAGAGCCATCTTGAAGCTGGGCAAGCAAAATGAAATTTTTATGTTCTGTAATACAAACATATATGGTAGCATATACATATATGGAATAGAGTCCCAAACCCTAGTGCCATTAAAATTATAAATACAATTTTCAATTTTTTTTCCAGCAAACCTAGACTTTCCCCAAACAGATCCAATGAGATAAAAATGATCCTTGGCAGAGACCAAAATCGAGATTTAAAATATCACTAAAAACAAGACAGTGAGTAAGAGCAGGCGAGCATGTATGCTTGGATGATACAACCAGATACCTCTTCTTCCCAATGCTGTAGCACCTCAACTGTACCACACATATACAATCTGAAACAGGTAGATCCAAAATAGGATATATTACTTAAGCTAAGCTATCCTTTCTAAGGGACACTTCCCACGTAATCTCTCTGGAGGAAAAGGTTGTATCAGTGTACAAACAACAAAATTGTAAAATGTGGCAGAATGAGGAATACCAAAAATCATCATCTTATTTATAAGGCACATTTAATATGTAATTAGTTTCATAGTATCTATATTTTTACATCATACTTTATCCTAACATTTATTATAACATTAAAATATAAAGTCTCTACTGAAAAGGGGTAAAGCACATGTCAGGAATTTAACCAACAACAAGACTTGAGTTTAGCTTAGACTCACCTGATCCAGTATGTTTCTTGTATAGGAAGAATTTATACAATGTAGGAGAGCATTCAAAACATCTTGAAATGGTACAGTACAGGAAAAGTCTTACTGCTGGCTTCTCTTGAAACGAACAGCAACGTTTAAGTAGTTCATGTAAATAGTGGCTAAGAAGGACATCGGAACGTCCTCCAATCAAATCTGGCCTCTAGCATGATCTCGCTAAGGCCCCCAGGAAAGCCACTCTCTCAGCTTCAGTTTCCCAGTTGTAATATGGGCATGATAATACTTACGGCCCAACCCTGTCTCCCAGTTACAATTGCATGTTCTTGCTGTCACAAATGTAACATGCTGGAGAATGCAGCTTCGCTGCTACTAGAGGTGGCAACCAGAGGGGTCAGTGCGGCAACAGTCTGGGGATGCCCACAGCTGCAGATAAGACTGCATAGGAGGTGGGGTGTGAAATGGGATGGGGTGGGAAGAATGGAGAGGTGATTTGGGAGGGTAGGAGGGTGGATCAGGCCCAGAAGGGGGTGGATTCTGCAACAGCAGTGCCTTCTTATCACTTCTTATCAATGGCATCAGTTCAAGTTGATCCATTTTTAAAAATACTCTGGAAATGTTAGAATGCTACAAAGTAGCTTTTTCTCATTATAATGCATGGAGGCCTGAATTTCCTAAAAAAAAAAAATTGAGACATTTTCACAGAGAATGAAAATCAGGCAATGTATTTATTTGATCATCAAGAATTATATTTTCCTGATTTTTTTTAAAAAGGGGAAAATTTGATATCTTTCCCCACAGTTGCAAGGAATACAAACAAGTATGAAAAGTAAAAAAAAAAAGTGACCCATGTTATTTTCTACTGGAGGACTTAAACAGCAAACATGCCAGTGATATTGCTACTAAATTTGTGGGTTTCAGGGACCAATTTTTGTATGCAATGGACCAGGGGTAGCCAAACCCTGGCCCAGGGGCAGCTTGCGGCCCTCAAGGACTCCGAATGCGACCCTCAGGGAGCCCCCAGTTTCCAATGAGCCTCTGGCCCTCCGGACATTTGTTGGAGCCCACATTGGCCAGACGCAACTGCTCTCGGTGTGAGGGTGACTGTTTGACCTCTCGCGTGAGCTGTGGGATGAGGGCTCCCTCCACTGCTTGTTGTTTCACGTCTGCAGTGCAGTAGCAGCAGCAAAGGAAAGGCCAGCTTTGCTTTGTGCAGGGCCTTTTATAGGCCTTGAGCTATTGCAAGACCTTCATTCATTCATATAAGTTCATCTTTAATATATTCATTTATGTAAACTTATGTAAATTTATTCAAATTTTAAATGTAAATTAATTCTTTTTCCCCCCCGGCCCCTGACACAGTGTCAGAGAGATGATGTGGCCCTCCTGCCAAAAACTTTGGACACCCCTGCAATAGACTGTAGAAAGGAAACTTTTCTGGAAAATGTCAGGGGAAAAAGTTTACTTTAAATTAGCAGTTCTCAAACTGTGGGTCGCGAAACTGACAAGCTGATAGCCAACAAGAAAATTGAGCCCTGTGGAACTGAAACAGAGCAGTATGTGCATGTTTACTCATGTGTAGGGCAACTGTGCCTCAGTCCACTTTAAAGAGCAGTCTAAGGGGAACACAATGCCACCAGAACAGTCCCACCAGATCTGATGAAGGCAGGCCACAACAAACTCTCAAGATGGAAATCAGTCTCCCCTCCAAGCTGACGAGGAAAATGAATAGAGCCCTATGGAAAGCGGATCTGAGCCTCATGGGCACATTTACTCACAAACAAACATGCTTCACAAGTAGACAATCGTGAAGGCCAGGCAAAGAGAGACTCAAGGCCTCTAGAATGGTCCCAATCCAATGATCATAGAGCTCAAAAAGTGCTCTAGAAGCCACACACCCCTCCCCCCACCATAGTAAAAAGGATAAAAACAGAAACTTGAGTGGCTGGTAAAGTGAAACTTTTTTTTAGTCTCATAAAGCTAGGCAAGTTCCAAGATACCAGGGTTTGAACTTCAAACCTAAATGCTAATCATATGCGCTATCACTGAGCCATGGTTCCTTTCCCAAAGCCCTTCCAAGTAAGAAGACAGTATCTAAACATTCTAGAACAGATCAAGCAGGAAAGGCATGAAGACAAGCTATCTCGCCACATACACACAATCACACACTTCTATTCCCAAGGAATTAAACTTACTCAGTAATACCAAAACAGAACAGAGAACCAAGGGAGAAATGTTTTAAACCAGAACTATTTCTAAATAGCATACATCTGAACTTTAAATTTAGAGAGACCTTTATTGGCATTAATACATGTTCCAACAAATGAGTCATCAAAGTAAAACAAGAAGAAATAAAGAATTTAAAATAAAGTAAAAATAAAATAAAATAAAGGTCACACAAATTTATGGCCATACTACCCTGAATGCGCCCAATCTCGTCTGATCTCAGAAGCTAAGCAGGGTCAGGCCTGGTTAGTACTTGGATGGGAGACCGCCTGGGAATACCGGGTGCTGTACATCTGAACTTGTTCATTCATTCTTGTACTGTCCACAGTACCAAGGATGTGCTTTATTCCAGCCAAGTGTGATTGTGACAGAAGTAAGCTACAGAAGTCCAATATCATCCTGGCTAAATGAAATGGGGTGGTGGACACTTCCCCAACATTACCTAAGCCAGTATTTCTCAAACTGGCTTGAGTTCCACTAGGTAGGTTACGAGCCAATTTCATGTGGGTCCTCATTCATTTCAATGTGTATTTTATTTTTAATATATTAGACAACTGCATTTGGGGAAATGTTACAGATCTGAACTTTTATAACAGGCTACTATGTATATGCTTTTGACAATGATAGTTGATGGGGCTTACTCTCTGTTAAGTCTGGATAGTGTTGCAGCCTTTGGGATGTTTGGGATTTTTAAAAAACAGATCAGCAACTGCTTGGGAGGGTTAAGAGGGTTCTTCTTTATTTTAAATACACTTTTAAACTTATACTAATTGCAAGCTTAATTTACTTAGTTAATTGATTTGATTTTGTTGTATGGAAGTGTTGTATGGAAGTGTGGTTAAACCATGTTAAAAATTTTACTTAAGTCCCAAGTCACTTTACTTAAGTGATTATGTCACTTAAGGCCAGGATATCATTCCCAGGTTAATGACATCACTTCTGATGGGTCCCAACAGATTCTCATTCTAAAAAGTGGGTCCAGGTGCTAAAGTTTGAGAACCACTGATAGGCAATTTATGGTGGTCAAGACCCCTCCCAGCTTGCCTCATAATTAGCTAATTTTTCCTGACTATTCTCTGCAAACCCTGCAGGAAAGCTCGAGGTCTTTCTGAGAGTTCTTCAGAAATGCTTGGAAAAATCAAAACCTGAAGAAGCTTGCTCCTAGCCTTGCCTGCTGGTCCTTCCCCAAATTTTACTCTGGCAAGTGAAGAGGAAGCAGTGGCAGAGAGGACTCTATGCTCATTGTTAACGCACAGGTACTCGATTGCTACTTGGAAAATGCCACCAATGTCTCCCTGTTCAAGCCAGATTAAGCAAACAGGCATTGGCAATTCTATTTCCCAGGTAGGATGTGTAGCAAAACTTCCAGGACACCTTGCAAGAGCATCCAAGCCTAAAAAAATTATGCCTGTCATGACTAAAGCCCAAGATAATTAGGGTTGCCAATTCTGACTGTGTTATGTAATGCTGGAAATTCTTGGAAGTCCCAATGAAATCCCCAGGATTGATTACAGTAATCACCTGGACACTAGTGCCAATTCTTGACAACTCCAGGTCAGTTCAGCCCTTTTCTACTTCTGATGCCCATTTTGGGGAAGAAGGCACTAGGGAAGTCTTGAACTGAGATAAACCATCGCAAGCAGAGATCACATTTTGGGGGGATTTAATCTCAGCTCATAATGGTTCATTGTTTTCAAAACTGGGGAGATTGGGAACAGTCAACCTGAACATCCAGGTACCATGACTATAAGCAATGATTACATAGATGCATGACCAAGCAGGTCTTTTCCTATCTTTGCTCACTTCTCACATGAGGCCTCAGCACAAAACACAGGACTTGACATGTTTGCGCCTACCAGGCTAACCCAATTTCTATTTTGCACATGTCCATTTTGTACAAAATAATTTCAGAAAACAATAACCACCAGTTCGTCAGTTCTTCTATGGGAGAATGAAGTTGCTTAGGAGTTATGAAGGAGGGAGAAGATCCTGAAACATATAAGCATTTATAAAAATGATGCATTGAAAGTAATATGGTGCAAAAATTAGTCTCGAAAGAAATGGGACCAAATGCCCACTCAGCTGTAAAGCTCACTGGATGACCTTGGGCCAGTTCCCATCAGAGTTGACGTGAAGCTGCCCTGAACTCCTATGAAAAAGGGCAATATAAAAATGTTAATGAGCCCCATTGTGCATAAAAATGGACTTCAATATAATGATATCACAGGTCTTTCTAGAGCTTGAAGCAAATGGTGTATGTTGCTCTGGAAAACAATCTGATTTTGCTAATGAAATAAAGTCCCTCCTTTAAAAGCTTTTAAGGATGTGAAATACCAGGTTTTAGACCTGCCTGACAGCAGAATCAGCTATTACCTGTTCTAGCCCTCAGGCAAATATTATCTAATGGTCTGGTAAGCAGAGAGCTCAATTTCAAGGGTAGGAGGGTGCGGGAAAGAAGCAGTAGCACCTTATCAATTATATTTCTCACATGGGAGAGAGGGCAGCTTTCTGGAGCCTTATTCTATTAGACATGTATTTGAATTGACTTAAGGTGGGTCCAAGCTGAATCACAAAACTAGCTTTTAACATGATCACAGCCATAATCATGTTACGTGAGGGTTAATGCTGTTCAGGTGCTCTGTGTATATGGAGCCACACATGCAACCTTTGTAATTAAAATGCTGCTTTGGACATTGCTAACAGTGCAGTCCCATACAACTTTGCTCAGGTCAAAGTTCCACTGGATTCAATGGGGCTTCCTCTTAGTGAGTATATGTGATTGCAGCCTAATGTGGCAAATCCTAGGCACACTTACCTGAGGGTAATCCCCACTGAACTCAGTGGGGCTTGCTTCTGAGTAAACATACCTTAAAATAACAAGATAATGCTACTACCAATTTAAAGAAAAAGTGGTTGCAGTAGTCAGCACCAAAACCATTGTAACAAACGTTCCCTTACCATAAGGAGGCCTCAGCATGAAGAAACTCCACTGCAGGATACAGTGGATGCCGTAATGGCACCCCGGTATTGCCGTGTGGGAAGTTATGATGGATTTGTTTGTTATTCTTGTTTCAAAACACTACAGCTCATTTAAGACATTAACAGAAATAGGCAACAGTTCTATACAGGTTTCTAGGATCAGAATATGCTTTGTACTTATAAGAAGTTATCTGACCCACAAGCTGCTCCTGGATTGCCTCACGAACCTTATAGAATTCTTTGAAAAGGTCAACAGGCATGTGGATGTGGGAGAACCCGTGGACATTATATATCTGGACTTTTAGAAGGCGTTCGACACGGTCCCTCACCAAAGGCTACTGAAAAAACTCCACAGTCAGGGAATTAGACGACAGGTCCTCTCATGGACTGAGAACTGGTTGGAGGCCAGGAAACAGGGAGTGGGTGTCAATGGGCAATTTTCACAATGGAGAGAGGTGAAAAGCGGTGTGCACCAAGGATCTGTCCTGGGACCGGTGCTTTTCAACCTCTTCATAAATGACCTGGAGACAGGGGTGAGCATAAGAACAGCCCCACTGGATCAGGCCATAGGCCCATCTAGTCCAGCTTCCTGTATCTCACAGCGGCCCACCAAATGCCCCAGGGAGCACACCAGATAACAAGAGACCTCATCCTGGTGCCCTCCCTTGCATCTGGCATTCTGACATAACCCATTTCTAAAATCAGGAGGTTGCGCATACACATCATGGCTTGTACTCCGTAATGGATTTTTCCTCCAGAAACTTGTCCAATCCCCTTTTAAAGCCGTCTAGGGTAGACACCAGCACCATATCCTGAGGCAAGGAGTTCCACAGACCGACCACATGCTGAATAAAGCAATATTTTCTTTTGTCTGTCCTAACCCGCCCAACACTCAATTTTAGTGGATGTCCCCTGGTTCTGGTATTATGTGAGAGTGTAAAGAGCATCTCCCTATCCACTCTGTCCATCCCCTGCATAATTTTGTATGTCTCAATCATGTCCCCCCTCAGGCGTCTTTTTTCTAGGCTGAAGAGGCCCAAACGCCGTAGCCTTTCCTCATAAGGAAGGTGCCCCAGCCCCGTAATCATCTTAGTCGCTCTCTTTTGCACCTTTTCCATTTCCACTATGTCTTTTTTGAGATGCGGCGACCAGAACTGGACACAATACTCCAGGTGTGACCTTACCATAGATTTGTACAACGGCATTATAATACTAGCCGTTTTGTTCTCAGTACCCTTCCTAATGATCCCAAGCATAGAATTGGCCTTCTTCACTGCCGCCGCACATTGGGTCGACACTCTCATCGACCTGTCCACCACCACCCCAAGATCTCTCTCCTGATCTGTCACAGACAGCTCAGAACCCATCAGCCTATATCTGAAGTTTTGATTTTTTGCCCCAATGTGCATGACTTTACTCTTACTGACATTGAAGCGCATCTGCCATTTTGCTGCCCATTCTGCCAGTCTGGAGAGATACTTCTGGAGCTCCTCACAATCACTTCTGGTCTTCACCACTCGGAAAAGTTTGGTGTCGTCTGCAAACTTAGCCACTTCACTGCTCAACCCTGTCTCCAGGTCATTTATGAAGAGGTTGAAAAGCACCAGTCCCAGGACAGATCCTTGGGGCACACCGCTTTTCACCTCTCTCCATTGTGAAAATTGCCCATTGACACCCACTCTCTGCTTCCTGGCCTCCAACCAGTTCTCAATCCATGAGAGGACCTGTCCTCTAATTCCCTGACTGTGGAGTTTTTTTAGTAGCCTTTGGTGAGGGACCGTGTCAAACACCTTCTGAAAGTCCAGATATATAATGACCACGGGTTCTCCCGCACCCACATGCCTATTGACCTTTTCAAAGAATTCTATAAGGTTCATGAGGCAAGACTTACCCTTACAGAAGCCATGCTGACTCTCCCTCAGCAAGGTCTGTTCATCTATGTGTTTTGAGATCCTATCTTTGATGAGGTATTCCACCATCTTACCCGGTATGGATGTTAGGCTGACCGACCTATAGTTTCCCAGGTCCCCCCTCTTTCCCTTTTTAAAAATAGGCGTGACATTTGCTATCCTCCAATCTTCTGGCACCATGGCCGTTTTGAGGGACAAGTTTCATACCTTAGTCAAGAGATCTGCACCTTTATTCTTCAATTCCTTAATAACTCTTGGGTGGATGCCATCAGGGCCCGGTGACTTATTGATGTTTAATTTATCAATGAGGTCTGAAACATCTTCTCTTTTAACCTCTATCTGACTTAACTCCTCGGTCAGGAGGGGCCGTTCGGGCAGCAGTATCTGCCCGAGGTCTTCTGCCGTGAAGACAGATGCAAAGAACTCATTTAATTTCTCTGCCATCTCTAAGTCTCCTTTTATCTCCCCTTTCCCTCCCTCACCATCCAGAGGGCCAACTGCTTCTCTGGCGGGTTTCCTGCTTCTAACATATTTGAAGAAGCTTTTATTATTCCCCTTAATGTTGCTGGCCATGCGTTCCTCATAGTCTCGCTTGGCCTCCCGTATCACCTTCTTACATTTCTTTTGCCACAGTTTATGTTCCTTTTTATTCTCCTCATTAGGGCAAGACTTCCATTTACGGAAGGAAGCTTCCTTGCCCTTCACAGCCTCTCTAACTTGGCTGGTTAGCCATGCGGGCACTCTCCTGGATTTAGTGGAACCCTTCTTTCTTTGCGGTATACACCTCTGCTGGGCCTCTATTACTGTTGTTTTAAGCAGCCTCCATGCACTCTGGAGAGATTGGACTCTTTTTACCCTCCCTTTCAACCTCCTTCTAACCAGCCTCCTCATTTGGGGGAAGTCTGCCCGTCAGAAGTCAAGGGTTTTTGTTAGAGATTTGCCTGGTATTCTTCCCCCAACGTGCATGTCAAAACGGATGGCAGCATGATCACTGTTCCCCAATGGCTCAGTAACGTTTACATCTCTAACCAGGTCCTGCATACCGCACAATATTAAATCCAGAGTCACCTGTCCTCTGGTGGGCTCCGTGACTAGCTGATCTAAGCCACAGTCATTTAGCACGTCAAGAAATCCGGTTTCCTTATCGTGACCAGAACACAAATTGACCCAGTTAATATGAGGATAATTGAAGTCCCCCATGATTACAACCCTGTCCCTCCTTGTCACCTCCCTGATCTGTTCCCGAACCGGATGCCCCTCGGCTCCTGTCGGCCTTCCCCCAGGGATCAGTTTAAAAGCTGCTCTGCCACCTTTTTAATGTTATGCGCCAGCAGTCTGGTTCCATTCTGGTTCAAGTGGAGCCCGTCCCTCTTGTACAGGCCCCGCTTGTCCCAAAACGTTCCCCAGTGCCTAACGAATCTAAACCCCTCCTCCCTACACCACCGTCTCATCCACGCATTGAGACCCCTGATCTCTGCCTGCCTAGCTGGCCCTGCACGTGGAACAGGTAGCACTTCAGAGAACGCTACCTTTGAGGTCCTGGCTTTCAGCTTCCTGCCTAAAAGCCTAAATTTGGCCTCCAGGACCTCCCAGCTACACTTGCCCACGTCGTTGGTGCCGACATGCACCACAGCCACTACCTCTCCCCCAGCACTGTCTACTAGCCTATCCAGACGAGAAGTGATGTCCGCAACCTTCGCACCAGGCAGGCAAGTCACCATGCGGTCCTCACATCCATCGCAAACCCCCTCTCTATGTTTCTAATAATCGAATCCCCCACTACAAGAAGCCCCCGACCCCCCTCCCGCCGAGGAGTATCCCGAGTGCGTTCGGATACGGGCCCATCCCCTGGAGAAGGGGTCCTCCCTAGGGGATTGTTTCCCTCCTCACCAGGATGACGTCCTCCAGTCCCGAGACTTCCCACCCGGGCAGCCGAGGAGCTGCACGCCTGAGGTTGGGACGAAGCCTGATCGTCCCCGGAAGTCTCCCCACGGTCCTCCTCTGCCTGCCTGCGCTTCTCCAGGTCGGCCACCAAGGCTTCAAGGGAGCGGACGCATTCCCTGAGACCCTGGAGCTCCTTGCACCGAGGACACACCCATGACTTATGCCCCAGAGGCATATAATCATACATGTGGCACTCAATGCAGAACACTGGATAGCCCCCTCCCTGCTGCTGGCTGCCTGACTGCATAGCATTTTTGTTGTTTTATTTAAGGGTACTTTTATAAACCCTACACTGGTTAGCAGCCCTTTTCTCAAGGGAAAAGGAAGAGCAGTGTATGGGGCCCTGGCCTCCTCGCCCTGCTGCTGAACTCGCCCAGATGCTAAACTCTCAGTTTACCTGGCACTTGGTTCCCAGAGACCACACGCGTCTGGAGAGAGCCTCACGCGATGCAGGCCTAGCTTTATGCTCCTGGCTGGCTCCTCCTCCCTCCTTCCTTCCTGATTGAAAGGAGGGCTGGTCTTCCCAGGTGAGTTTACAAAAGCTCAGGAAGACGAAAGGCTGCTGATGGGTGTAACCTACTCTGCAGGCTCCTGAATGGGAATTGCCCCTTACTAGGTTCTTTCCCTCCTAGTTCTGTTCTCTTAGGCTGGACTGTTTTGTAACCTCAAGCTAGTTTTTATTTGAGTTTTTAATTATTTATTGCTGTCTAGATCCTGTGTCCCAATTTACTGAACTGTTTAGGCTATGTTCTAACTTAGATTAAGTTTAACTTGAGTTGAGTGTAGGGTTAATTTAAAACAAAGTAGAAAAACCTGCTTTCCACTTTATCCTTCTCCCTTCCTTCGATTAGGTGCTACTTTAGGGCAGCTAACTTTCAACTTTGATTTAAGTGCCTGACCCTTAGGCTCTTACTCACGAGTAGGACTCTGCTCCTGCTCAGAGTAGACCTACGTACCTCCCTTAGGTGCTAACTTTCAATTTTGCTTTAAGGTTGATTTAAAGTTAAAGTTAAGGTTAGAAGACAGGGAGTTAGAAAGACAAAGACTTAGAAAGAGTACACTTACCCTCTCGTCGTCTTCCTCCTCTCCTTCTCCAAAACTCACTTGCCTTCTCCTCGCCCAGATGCTAAACTCTCAGTTTACCTGGCACTTGGGGTCCCAGAGGCACTTAGGGTTCCCAGAGGCCACACGCATCTGGAGAGCAGTGAAGTGGCTAAATTTGCAGACGACACCAAACTTTTCCGAGTGGTGAAGACCAGAAGTGATTGTGAGGAGCTCCAGAAGTATCTCTCCAGACTGGCAGAATGGGCAGCAAAATGGCAGATGCGCTTCAATGTCAGTAAGAGTAAAGTCATGCACATTGGGGCAAAAAATCAAAACTTCAGATATAGGCTGATGGGTTCTGAGCTGTCTGTGACAGATCAGGAGAGAGATCTTGGGGTGGTGGTGGACAGGTCGATGAAAGTGTCGACCCAATGTGCAGCAGCAGTGAAGAAGGCCAATTCTATGCTTGGGATCATTAGGAAGGGTATTGAGAACAAAACGGCTAATATTATAATGCCGTTGTACAAATCGATGGTAAGGCCACACCTGGAGTATTGTGTCCAGTTCTGGTCGCCGCATCTCAAAAAAGACATAGTGGAAATGGAAAAGGTGCAAAAGAGAGCGACTAAGATGATTACGGGGCTGGGGCACCTTCCTTATGAGGAAAGGCTACGGCGTTTGGGCCTCTTCAGCCTAGAAAAGAGACGCCTGAGGGGGGACATGATTGAGACATACAAAATTATGCAGGGGATGGACAGAGTGGATAGGGAGATGCTCTTTACACTCTCACATAACACCAGAACCAGGGGACATCCACTAAAATTGAGTGTTGGGAGAGTTATAACAGACAAAAGAAAATATTTCTTTATTCAACATGTGGTCGGTCTGTGGAACTCCTTGCCACAGGATGTGGTGATGGCGTCTGGCCTGGACGCCTTTAAAATGGGATTGGACAAGTTTCTGGAGGAAAAATCCATTATGGGTTACAAGCCATGATGTGTATGTGCAACCTCCTGATTTTAGAAATGGGTTAAGTCAGAATGCCAGATGCAGGGGAGAGCACCAGGATGAGGTCTCTTGTTATCTGGTGTGCTCCCTGGGGCATTTGGTGGGCCGCTGTGAGATACAGGAAGCTGGACTAGATGGGCCTATGGCCTGATCCAGTGGGGCATGTTCTTATGATGCCCAGGTGTTGATGGTGGCCAGGAGTACCATTGCCCAGCTTCAGTTGGTGCACCAGCAGTGGCCGTACCTGTCTTAGTTAGATCTGACCACGGTAGCCCATGCCATGGTGACATCAAGATTAGATTATTGTAATGCTCTCTATGTGGGGCTGTCCTTGAAGACAGTCTGGAAGTTACAGCTAGTACAACATACTGCGGCTCATGTGGTTGCTGGAGATGGGCAATTTGACTGCTCTGGCGGCTGCACTGGCTGCAGGTTCATTTCTGAGCCCAATTCAAGGCACTGGTTTTGACCTTTAAAGCCCTAAACGGCTTGGGATCAGCATACTTGAGAGACCACCTTCTTCCCTACAATCTAGTCCATTCTCTTAGGTCATTGGAGGGGACCCTGTTGATTGTGCCACCATCAAGAGAAGTCAGGGGGATGGCAGCCAGAAACATGGCCTTCCTCGGTGGTGGCACCTGTGCTATGGAATTCCTTCCTCTTTGAGCTTCTTTTTTATTATCCTTCCAGCAAGGCCTGAAGACGTTTTTATTTAGGAAAGACTTTGAGGCCCTATAATGGCTGCTTTCAGGAATTAATTTAATGTTTTTTTATTAATGCTTTTTATTGTTGGCCATTTTCTTTTTATCTGCCTGATTTTATTGTCTATTTTATAGTTTTATATAATTTTTATCTGTATTTTATGTATTGATTGTTGTTAGCCACTTCGGATGCCCTTTGGGGAGAAAGGTGGATTTCAAATCAAATCAAATAAATAGAGAGACATTTTCAAGGTAATGTAAACATGATAGCCAGTGGCAGGATTTGGCGTCAAGACCTACTGTTACAGCTTCTATTCCACAAGAGCACTTTATTAGAATAGTCAAAGAAGCGGATATGAATGCAATCCATATTGCTAATTCCTATAACTAAATTCTACAAGTCTTGCTGGAGAGAGAACTCACTCTACAAAAATGCATTCCTTCTACACCCTGGAAGCCTATGGGATCCAATCTGTAAATTTAAGTGGCCCCACCTTGTGAAAAAGAGACCATTTGCACATCCTTCCCAAGCTCTAAAAAGTATGGCAATGTGACATCAAACATTTTTACAAAACTGCCTAGACCTTGATAATGACCTCCACTAATGACCTCCACTAATCCAGCAAAGGCTATGCAAACAGTTTCTGTATTACACTTAAAAAGCAGCTCGTGTGTCATTGTCCAAACACAATGTCTTACTTGGGAGCAACTTGCCTGAAGGTAAAATGTTATTTTGCACAAGTGATACATGCATTTTTTTCCAGTAAATACACAACGGTACATCCTAGGCAGCTCTAGTACACAAGGATTTACTAATGTATTTAAACCTAAAATTGTAACTTCCTTCAAAACTTTTTTAAACAAACAGATACAATATATATCACTTTCAGGAAGTACAGTTTCCAGATATGTGAAAAAGCTACTGATCAATGTCTTGACATTTGCTTCAAGAAAATATGCATTGATTATAGATCTAAAAGAAATATACCACACTCCAATCTATTTGTCGAATACCACAGCAGTTTATAGCAAAAAGAACTGGAACCAAAGTCCACTAATAAAAAGTCTAATAATGGTTCAAATCATGTTTGATTATGGAGGCAAGGAAAGAAATGCTAACCAGAACATCCAAGAGAGCTAAGCAGAGCTTAGTTAAGGAGTTTGCGCACCCAAAGACTCCAAGGTCATTTTGCCTGATGCAAGCAACAAACAAACAAACAACACATCCTTGATAACATGGATGATCAATTTTCATATATGGAAAAAGTTCTCCTTATGGTGATTATGAAAATCTTACCAAAAACGAATGCTGTCTATGCTTGTAATCCTAACCACACTTACTAGGGAGTAAGTCCCACTGAACACAATGGGACTTACTTCCAAGTAAATATGCACAGAATTGTGCTGAACATCTGTCAAGCAAGAGGTGACAATCCATGCAAAATCTAAAAAGTCTTTTCTAAAGAATAAATTTTAAAATTTTAAAAAACGATCTGAACCAAATTGTCAAGCCGGGCTTTTTAGTTCTGCAGCAAAACAGAATCAGCTTCTGGCCCATCTGGTGCATAGCCTGTCCCCTCCTCTCTCTTCCTAGGGTGCTTGTGCATGGAATAACTGAACAAGGCCATATTCTACCTGAGTCCAAAAATGGTGAATCTTTGCCAAATCCATCTGAAGCAAACCATAAAGTTGCAACAATTGATGGTTACGAACATGAACCAACAGTAACCTTGGGTTCACAGACTCCCCCTCCTTTTTACACATAACGGTAGGAGATTTAAAGCTTCTTCTTATGATTTTTTTTAACAAATCACAGCTTCCCACGACATCCAAATCTGAGAACTCTGGTTTGTTCAAACCTCGGTTTCCTGTATCTGAACGTAACAAAAAACGGCAGCTTGCTACAATCAGACTTTAACATCTCTTAACCTGGTGTGCGAGAGGAGTGAGAGAAGAATACACAGGATCACAGTTCATGTTCATAAAAAACAAGCTATGACTTGCTGTCACATCTGAACTGGCCCGATGTCTCTTTGAGCTGTACATAACTATACCAGCAACATCATATATAAATCAGACTGGAATGAAACCTTTTCCCACTGGCTTTAGAATGGTTTGGGCATATATAACTTGTCATAGATACAGCTGTCTAAAGAGTTGGGAAATTATTTAAAAGGTTTTATTTTCCAGATTTCAGTATTCTCAAGTGTACTGAGAGTAAAGCTGTGTTTCACTTCAAATTATCTCTTTAAATTAATGTTACTCAGCAGATACCAGCATGCTACATCATACGAATACAGAAATAAAGAAAGATAGATCTTCCATTTACCGTTTGCCAATGCATCTGTGGTCAAGTTGCAATTAGATTTCAACAACTTGCCATAGTAAGTAAAATATTGCACCTTCAGATGTTCAAATTATTTCCTATCACCACTGAATGAAAAAAGGTAGGATACAAACAGCTGTAACTGTAGGCTCATTTTGTTCCGAGTGAATTCCACTGAGCAGAAGTAGTATCTATGGACAGGCATGCATGCCATCAGGCTACACATCTTATAACAATCTGAAGCCCCTGTTTAAAAGCAGTACAAAGAAACTCATGCATGCAAACCAGTTACATATCTTTATTTGTAACACACTTCCCACACTTTCTTTGAAAAATTTAGGGCAGTTTATATGGACTCTCAGGTAATCCTCCATCCACGCACTAAGCAGGATGAACCCTCCTTATTTTCAAAATGTGACTATATGTGCCCAATGAATACATTTGCACAGAGAGCAATGAAAACAAACTACAGCCATAGTTTCTAACCCACTGAAAAACAGTGATTAATTCCTATGTATTAGCCACAAGATGAAAATAAGTAAAGCTCATCAAGCCTGTACTAAATTTATGCACTTCCTACAAATCTATGTTTTGTCTACAATTTCTAAGACCACAAGAAAGGAAGAATATTTTATAAAAGAACATACATCTTCATTTTTTACTCTTCACAAATGAATTTAACAGAATTTGTTTAGTTAAACTTCAGCAAGTTTATTTTTAATTCTTGTCATAGGTAAAGTGTTCTTAGAAGCAAGACCCATCAATTCCAAAGGGTTTCACCGCCAGATGTACTTAAAACCGCAACCTTAAAATTATATAAAACTAAGCAGCCAACATGCCCAGCCTAAATACAATTAAATGAATTAAGGAACACTGTTCAGCTATGAGTAATAACAGAGCTAGAACAGAAGCTAAGAAACAGAAAAGCAAACCAGGAATTCCTCAGCTGAGTAGGGCTACAACCTTATACAAGGTTACCTGGGCGTATGTCCCACAGACCTTGATGGGATTTCCTGTTTAGGTTTGAGCTATAAGTGACCTTCAGCCCAACAGCTCTTAACCTCAACCACAATATATGGACCACAATAGCAATCTACTTTGCAGGACTGCTATAGGGATTGTCGAAAAACTATGTTGTATTACAATATTTTACACAATATTGTAATATTGCGAACTGCTTTGAATATGCTAATATCAAGTCTGGCGCAAACAACAATACTTTAAGAACAAAAGAAAAAAAACTAATGAGGCACTGGTGAAATTGGCAATGCTTTCACCAACCCATTTACTTCCACTGGGGACTAGAAAGCAGGGATGGCAAAGGAAATGACCATGCAACAGATATGTACTGTCATTCAGGTAAAGAAAGTATTTTGTGCCTATACTATTGACCAGAGAGATGCTTCCTTAAAAAGGGGAGGAGAGTCATTCACAAATGCGTACAGCTATGAAAAAAGGTAGGTGAAAACCAAACACACACACTTCAGACAGAGTATATCTGTTCACAAGTGGAAAAAAAAAAGCACAGGGATGTTAAAGTGTGACTGAAGATGAAAGACTTAAAGGGAGGAAGATAGATTGCAATCTACTTCAAAACCTGATACTAGCAAATTTTAAAATTGCATTTCTCCTTTTCACATCTGTACAGACTAACAGTGAGAATCTCAAAAGCTTTTTAAAGTGGTACAAGTTAAATCATTCTCACACAGTATACAAATGCTAAGCATTATTACAGGTTTGGATTAGTTCTAGTAGTTTCAGATTTGCTTTCATAGATGTTTAGAACACATCATCCATTCACCCAGAACGCTGAAGAGACTCTTTACTTTCATAAATTGACATTTTAAACTAGTTTGGTTTACATAAGGCACATGCAAATCCAGAGGTAGCTTTGACAAAGTCAAGAGTCTTCTAAACACTGTGATACATGTACTCAATTAAAGTAGTTAGAATAAAGTCATTCAAAGATTAGAAGGAGAAAAACACAAAAGTAAAATACCAGGTTGGTATGTTATTTCAGTGCAAAGTCTTCCACAGCCTAAAATACCTAAATAGTTGGGCTGTTTAAAAAAAAGGGGGGGGAGCTTTAGCACATTTCGAGAGGAGATGAAGCGGTCAAGCAAATTTGCATTTTTGGCAAAAAGATTCCAGCAGCATCAGACTGTAGAAACCTCAGATCAATGTTGCCTGTAGTGTTTTATTATTTATTGCATGTTATGCTAAGTACCTGTGAAAGGGGACATTCCTTGGCCAATGAACTCTGGTTCATATCCTTCAGTAAGTCCTTCAGAGCATTTCTTACTGTTGTGTGAGACCATTGTTCAGGAGGCAAGTCTTCTAGTTTAGGGCAACTATTTGAGACATAGATTAGAAAAGGGATTATTACAAGATTGCATTCTGCTGCAGAACATTCCTTTAAGACAGACAGATTTCATTTTGCGCATCAAGCAGATGCATCTGGAGATTGCTCTCAGTCTCCTGATTGTTCCGATTAGTTAATTACTTTATACAACACATCTGCTGTATTGATGCATGAATTATACATCAGCTGCATGTGGCGACTATTTTTTCATGTTACTTCTACCTTCCTGCTCTGATGCGCTTGGTAAAACAATTTAAGGTGTAATGCCTTCTCACGACTGATCATGAAAAGAATTAATATATTAGCTTTCCCCCCTCTTTCAGTTACAGTGAAATTTTAAAACCTAGGCTTGCAACAATAAGAGAGAGTAAGTCATTCTTTTTCAAAATGCACACAGATGGTGCTGTTCATGATATGCAAAAATATTTTTCTCTTAAGTAAACTTTATGTTAAATGCCTTCTTGTAATGCATCATTTAATTGACTAAAATGCAATATACTTTTAATGAGATACCGAAAGAAAAGCTGTGAATCGGAGCTATGCGAATATAAGGTTCCTACAGTATTGTGGGCTTATTCCTGAAAAACAGCAGGAACAAAAGAACACAGGTATGATTTTGTGAACTGTATGCTTAACTCAGCAGCAATGAAATATCTGTAATATTAAGTTCTTATTGTTACTGAATACCAAGCACCCTGCATGGCATACCTGTGCAATTGGATTTTCAGTGTGACCACATGATAAACATCTTGCAGCATGTCAGCTACTGTTGCATCAGGTGCATCTGTCACGTAGGAGAGGGGAACTGGGTTCCATTTCCCAACCTGGATTAGCCCTATAGAAAAATGACAAGGGAAGCAGTTTTACTCTTGAAGCCAATGATGTTAAAGAAACAGGTAAAAGAATCCTAATGGTTATATGAATTATAATTTCTCAAAACATAAATACATTTATTTTTTTAATTGATCAACTGACTGCAAGTTTGCTTTTGTACGACACTGGCTGAAATACCAAAGGGTTTCCTGGTGAGAGTTACTATATTAACTAGTACAGGTAAGTTCGCAACCTACAGACTCAATTCTAGAAGGAAGTTGAGTTTCCCAATAGACTGTCTCCTGAAATGTGCTTTATGCTGCCTTATAGTGCAACTAAGTGGAGAAGATTACTAATTTTTTCAGTTAAAAATAAAGCCATATAATTTTACAGTTCATACAAACAAAATATAAGCTAAGAAAAAAACATTTAAGTAAAATTTGAAAGGTATGTTTTACTATCTTGCCGGGGCAAAAAACAACAACACAAAAACACACTAACGCACCATTCCTTAAAACAAAGAATTGCCTGGCCTGGTCTGTCATAACACCGCGCCCCCTGTGCCGGTAAAAGTAAACAAATTGTTTTACAATTTATCAAGACGTATTTACCTTTCGCTTGGGCAGCAGAGCTATGAGAATATCCAAGTGATAGCAATGCCATTTCAATCAGCTGGTTGAACAGCATGTCCTTCCTTACCAAAACAAATTCTGCATGCTCTTCCTTGCAATCATACTCAATGGAGTTTTCATAATGTTCCACTACGCAGAAAACTGGAAGCATGGTTCCTGTAATATAATAATATTAAGAGATTACACTTTGTGCAAGTACTTACTTGTACCTTTTGAATGAGCATTTTTAAAGAAATGCTACACAGTTGAAATCCTACCCACAGGTACAGCCAGGTATAGATAGGATACATCATACTCACACACTTAATAAAAGATTATACATAGGTGTAAGATATAGCTCTTCCACAGCAATGCTACGCGTGTCTACTCAGAAGTAAGCCCCACTGAGTACACTGCCAGTTAGTGTTATAGGATTGCATTCTTTGTCTGCTTGAGACTCCAGTACCTGCTTAGAGAAATAATAAGTTTGGTTGCAGAGAAATAACGTTGGTTGTCCTTATCCGATCTGATTTGATGTGAAAGCCTGCAGTGTGACTACTTAAATACATACTGCAGAAGCCTTCAGAGTAAGCCATTGCAATGCCATCTACATAATTCTGTTTACAATAAAACTTCCTTAGTAGTGCCAAAAATACTGAATTACTAATTGTTACAAAATTTCACCTTTGCCTGGCTGTTCTTCAAATTTCACATTAACAAAACTGTGTAGGAAAACCAAATCCAACCTAATGCTAATTGATTTTATTGTCTGGGGGGAAAAAAGCAGGACACACTCAAGCAACAAACAACAACAAAACACACACAACATGCTAATTATTTCACATTTACAATATCCCAAATTATTACTGTTACAGCATATGTACTTTGGGTATCTTACACTTATTAAAAACAAACACTATGCAATACAGATATGCCCACAACTAACAGGATTTAATTTGAACTTCAAGGCACTGTTCCTTTCGACACTGGTAAGGTCTCACTGTAGTCAAAATGAACAATAGATTTATAAATCATACATATTTGTTTGATCTCAATGGAATGATAGTAGTGTCAGGTCTTTAAACATCTGAATATTTGTGAGTCTTAGAAAGCAAAAGTCCACACACAATACTGTTTTAATTTGAGCTAGATATAACAGATGAATTGACTAGTATGCTTGCAGTACCATTCAAGCAACACTTGCTATAGGGAGCATCTGTTCTAGACCCAAATGGAAGGAAAGCTACATGTAGCTATAACACCTACAATAATCCACAGCTAACAAGTGAACTCTCTCTTCAGTGATGCAGATTAGGCCCCTGACTGATAGGAAATGAAAGGGTTAAAACAGCTGCTTTCCAGGAGCTGTTTCATGGCATGCTGCCAGAAGGGCACAATCTTTAGCATAAATGATAGCAAAGGTTACTTTAACAGGGCACCTAGGATCGCCAATTAGTCCTACAACATTAATGCTTCTGTAAGCACTGCCCTCTACATTTACAGAAGTCATCTAATCCTGTAAAGGTATATAATGATACTGCACTTATAAAAGTGATTTATTGATGACTTCGAGGTAACTTGCATTACAATGCCCTTGTTAATTTTGTACTTTTATATAGAGCAGAAGATTACAACAAAAAGGCACCTTTCAACATTCGTGCATTTGAACTACATCTGCAGTGAGTTGCTCACCAGGGAGTCAGTCTCTGGCAAACCAACTCCTTCAGGCTTGCTTGGAAAGGTGTACAAACTCTCTCCAGTTTGCTGAATAGGCTCAGCATGAAACACAAACCTAAATGCTTGCCAATATTTTGCATCTCCTAGCGAGATGTATCAGGAAGAAGGAAAAAAAAAAAAAAGGCCAGAGCAAGAATATCATATTGTAAACTGCCAGCTTCTTTCTTGATATTGACATGTAGAAAACACTGTAGAAACCAAAAAATATACAAAAATACACAGGTTTTGTCCAAGCTCTGACAGTACTTTTTCAGTTACCACTAGCAAAACATAACAAGGCACAGAAAAACAAAATCCTGGATTCACTGTGGCCTGACTGCAAAATCTACACAAGTTTCACATTTTAGAAATACCATGACATATGTAGTTACTCTTTTCTTTCCGTCTACTGACTACAAAACAAGAAATGGCATTACAGTACTATTAGAACAAACAAACAAAAAAGCCCATTTCCCAACTAAGACACCCACACCATAGCCCCACTAGGATAAGAATGTGATAATTATATTTTGTAGTGTAATGGAAAAGCACACTTTATTGTCATGTATTTCTGCAAATGGCCTGCAAGTTACTGTTAAACTCATTTTTCCTTCCTCACCTGTTTGACCAGTCTTTGATATCCACTGTAGCTACCAAAAAGGTATAATCTAACTACAGATGTTAAATCGCCACAGCCTGTCACAAGTGCCCTTCTATTAAATGTGAAAAATGTTAGACAGGAGACCACAATCTCGGCTAGCTGATCACTCTTGAAAGTACTTGGCAAGACCTCCAAGTGCAGCAACTTTATAACCTTCTAGTATTAAAGGGGAAAGCGCCGGTCAGTGCTCAATGCTAAAAATACAGCATGATTTAAACCTGAAGGCAGTGTTAGAGGTTTTGCTGAAGGTTTATGAGTCTATGTAAACAGCACGTCTGCCATAAGAAGCAGAGAAGTCTGTACAATCCTTGTCTAAAACTGTCCTGGCATTAAAGTTTGCTGTGCAAATATCACATAATACCAGAGACAGCTGAAATCTCCTATTTAGGAATTTATGGAACTTATATGTTTGCAGGCGTCAGAAAGTCTTTTTTATATAGCCCCAGTACTTCACAGTACAATATTAATGCACTCTGTTTAAAAAGCAGCAATAAATTATATTTTTAATGCCTTACACTGGCTTTCTTAAGATGCATACATTCTTGGCAAACAATCAATAAATAGGGTAATCATGAGCAGAGGCCAAAGAATTTGCTGAAGTGCTGTTTTTCCATTTTTAATAGATACAGATCTAACAATACGGACTGCTGTGTTTGTTCATTCTAAGATCAATATATTCTTTGTTTTCGCCAATCCATGGAAAAAAATAAATGATTGTATGATAAATCTTATGCATAAGAATGAAATGCCAGTGCCTTCTAACTCTGTGAATTTAATTGTCTTGGTTGAATTTTATACTGTGCTTAACAAATGTAAGGGAAAAAAAACCTGAATTATAAACATGTTGCAATTACACAGAGGAAAAGAGAATGCTAAAACAAATGCCAAATTATACACAGCATATTTGGATTTAACTTAACATGTCTACTGTACGTGAACCCAAAAGATCATGTATACTATTAATTTTATTTTAAAGCAACGTTAATACAAACATATCCACAGACATACACATACCACAGTTAGTCACTGGCTCTAAAAGCATCTTTTTTCTTGGGAGAATGTCTAATTACAGCAAACCAGTCACTGAACAATATGACACCCAAGTTGTTCATTGCTCAGTAATGAATTGTACTTAAGGAAACAAAGTGCGAAAAATGGTCATCATAAAGGAGTATCCACAGAAACATCGTTCCCCCCCCCCAATCCTTATATTACTTTCTAGAAGCCAACTAGCAAGTGCTCTAGAAATACTGTCAGCCTTCCAATTTTGGACCCTTGTCAATAACAGAAGTAGAAATCTGGCTGCTTCAAGAATCTATTATTCATTCAATTGCTCTAAAAGGCAGTTTTGCTCAATACCCCACACAGAATGAGTTTATTACATGAATTATCTTTGACTGGTGGTGGTAGTATGTGGTCTCAAGACAGATAAGCTGAAGATAAGATTTTTTTTTCTATTAAAAAGACTCCACCCTGCAAAGCAAGATGCTCCACCCAAGCAAGCAATTCAAATTTCCAAGAGCCATTTCCATTAGAGCCAAGGATGACATACTTGTAGAACAGAGATGTAATAGTGAAGTACAAATTAAGCAAAATCTTGAAAGTTATGTTTCTTTTTAACACCCAAACTGTATTATTAAAAAATTAACATTCCACATTCAGAATTATTGTGTTACCTTTTCTAGCATGTGTTTTCATCAGGTGTCCAGAGTGTTTTAAAGGCACTCCTTGCATTTTAGTTCCTGTACTTCCAAGTCTTCCTCTTCCTAATGGGCTCCCATTCTGCTCCAAGCGGGCAATTTTGGCTGGTGGACCCTTCGGATCGCTTACATTGTTAGACATTTCTGAATGTTCTTTCCCCTGAGTTGTCTCGTTCAAATGATCCATACTCAGTCCCGCCTCTAAAGATCACCTGCCATGATTTAAAAAAATATATATGTGTTGTACACGCGTGCGTAGTTTTATGTAGGCAGCTTTACACATGTACATAATACATCTGTATAGCATGTTCACATAATATTAGATGTCTCTTTAAGAAAAATACACTCCCAGGAAATTTGCTTCTTTGTCAAATTATCTGAAAATGTTAGTATTTTCTTAACCTTACTATATACACCGACCAATTTACATATGGGCGTTGTATCTCAGGAATGCAAAAGTAAGAATATTAGTTGTGACTGGTTAGTAGCATTCACACAGTAGTATACCCACTGCTGGAGATCTCAAAGTGTATGTTCTAAGATTACAATCTTGATACAAATTCCTTACTTCACAATAGTTTAATAAAGAGCTATCTTGTGTAGTCTACCTTCTGAGGAAATAAATGAAGACCAAACTTTAGCTAGGCATGCAACAGCTTTAGTAATTAGTAATATGATCTACAGCGTGTTTATATCTTAGACACAGAAAAAAAAATTGTCTGCCTTCTGCATTTTTTAAGAAGTAGTTCAACTTATTTTGTACAGTATTTCCACATTACAAATGTTAATCAGAATCAATCATAAAGATGGAGTTATGGCTTTTCCTATGTTAAATAGCAGACTACAAAACATTAGGTCAATTATGTCATCTTATAAACGTCATATGCAGGAAAACATGGAAGCCTCTTTAGACAATCACAACTTTCGTGATTAAAAAAAAAAACTTTCAGCACCTAAGAATCTTTGTGATGCATTTTAAAATGCTGTCATAGGTATGAAATCAGAGAATAACTTCAGCTATAACTTCTATCCAAAATTGTAAGACACTTCCCAAAATTTAAAATCTTGCCATCATGAATGGTAAATTTGACAAAAATTATTCATCATGCTATGACAAACACAGTACACATTACTGAGAATCACTAAGGGCTGTAAATAAAAACAGGAAGTTGACTTTGGAAAAATGACTGCTTGAACTTTTGTTCTGGATGGATACTTACTTTCTAACAGGGTCACTGGTACCCTTTTTGACTGGGATTGAACTACATTGCCTGCTCTGTTATACAGTATATGCAATATGATGAGTAAAAACAGGTGACCAATCATTTAGTACTTACATTATTGAACATTAACATATAAACATGGCAGGAAGGGCGATAGTATAGAAAGAAAAAACATTAATCTAATAACATCCACTTTTAAAGGCACAATCAATTTACATTTTTTCAGCTCTCATGAAGTCTTCATTTTGGTGGAGATGCTGTATATTCCCATTGTAATTTGTTTCTTGTTTAATCATAGACTGCTTTGTCTTTCATAACAACTGCATTAATCTGAAGGTTTAGAAGCAACCTTAAGAATGCCAGCTGAATAACTATAAAGTTTAGAATATAATGGTAATTTATCCTTACACTCTAGGGTGACATGCTGAGAACCAAAGGTTTACCGTTGATTGTGGTCCCATCTGTTTTTGGTTATGAGTCTCATTAACAATAAATATGCCTACTTTAATCACTTTTTTTAATCAAGATTATCCTTTTTCATTACATTAACTGCTGTTTAACCCAAAACTGCACTTCTCAATTACTAACATCCTATAGCATTTGGTTGTGCTTCACCAGAACACTTTGTCTGACACACTAATTCTTTCCCCCCCACTCCCCAGCACAATTTGTGAATGATCTCAAAATGCATTAAATAGAAAAATCCCTGTTCTAGTGTACAACTTAACACATACCTGCTCAAGATTTTGCCTAGAAAGGAGTAACTGTCACATGCCAGGTCCACAATGCATCATGCCCAGCAAACAAAAATGGTAAGATTGCAAATCATTTTATGTATTTTGACTAAAAACGCTGAATAGTTGTTCTAAATTGGACACAGAATGCCCACTCCCCTTATACATTCTTTAACTCAGTAATCTTATAAAGAGGTTTACACTGCAACACAAAATTATGTAAACTCTATGCCCAAGGCTAAAGTTCATCAAAACCTCCATCTAAAATAGTGATGAGCAACCATCAGTATCATCTGCCTGTGATAGCCCCATGAAGTTAACTATTATCCCTGGACATGACAGGGCCAAATGTTTCTGCTAGTTCCATGCTAAGCATTTGTTCCACCTACAAGTTTTCAGCATAAACATTAGTTTTAAGGTTCAGCGTCATCAATGAGGCACTGAACTTAGGAAGAGGACAAGCTAAGGTTTTTCTGAATGGAATTCAGTGGTCAGAACTCTGCTTCTGCAAGCAGAATTAAGCATTGCATTTTATCTCCAACACTTAGAGTTAGCCCCCTCCCCTTTCTTCTCTTTCCCCTCCTCCTCTCTCCAGATAAAACCCCTTAATCACATTTAAGAGAAGCTCTGTTCTTATCCATTCCATATGGCTGTCATAATCCAGGCCAAGCTTTCACTGTGACCTTTTAAAGAGACAAAGAAGCAAAACACTATCTAGAAACAGGAACACTGCAGTTTGAGTGAAATTTGATAAAAGACCTGAAACTCACCACTTCAAAACTTGACAGCATATAAACAGTAGAAACAAAGGAGACTTCCTTTGCAGCCTTGAAGAAGAAGCAGCTCAAGATTGATGTTTCTAAGTCCTTAAAAAAAAAATAAGGAAGACCGAAGGGTACTTCCCTCCCGAAATTCTATTCTGGGGAAGGGGAAAGACATGAACCAAACATTGCAGCCTTTGAGGGAGGCAACAAGAAAATAAAAGGAATAAGCCAATGTTTTGCAGAATATTGGGGTTCCAATAACGGAAAATGAGGAAGGCTGAAAATTTAATCAGACAAGTGTAACGTTGACAATAATAAAGTTTCTTTTTAAAAAAAGAAGGAAGAGATATCGAGTGATCAGTCAAGGGTTGTACTGATTTTAAAAAGAAGTGCAAATAAAAGAAATGAGGTCAGGAAAGGAAGTGAAGCAGCTTTTCTGCCCAATATTTTAGAAATTGAAAATAGACTGGGTTGGTCTCTGACAGTTATTTTCTAAGAAGACACAGCACACGGACACAAAAAAAATACAGTGAAAGACATGCCTGACTCCCCCCCTCCAAAAAAAAAAAAAAAACTAATCCCAAACTTTCAGCACAAAACCTCCAAATCTGCACCAAAAAAAAAAAAAAAGAACTGTAAGAAAAACATAAAAGAATAGGCAAAGTTGCAAGGAAAGGCACTCCAAGTCACACTTTCACTGTTGCCCTTGCAGCTCGTTTTTTAAAATAATAATAATAAAAATAATAATTCTGCAGGGAGCCTCTCCTGAGTCATTGACCCGGAGAGAGGCTGCGTTTGGGGGGAGGAGGGGGGAGCGGAAGGAAGGTAACCCACCAAAAGTACAAAAAAAAAAAAAAAAAACTACTTTACTTGGGGAAAGAGAATTGGGGAGGGGGGAGATCTACTTCTGAACAGTTGGGCGGAATGAAGGGTGGGGGGAGAGAGGAGAGAAATCGGGTTACCAAAAATGATAAAGGATAAGAATGAGCAAATCAGTCCTGGGAGCTTTCAGGTTCTTGCTGTCCCCTCGGCAGGCTAAGAGTGGGCTTTAGGCCGGTGTGGTGGTAGTGGCTGGATGTTACAGGGCTGAGTGGGAGAGTGTCCCCGGACGTGGCTGGCTTTGCTCGCTCGCTCCCGCTCCCCCCGCTCTGTCCCCATTAAATTATTAGTTGACTCATCACTCCTCGCTGCTGCCGCCGCCGTCCCTCGCTCTGCTGCTGCTCCTTCCTCTCTTCCTCTCCGCTATTGCTTGCTGCTGCCGCCGCTGCCGCTTCTTCCTCCTCCTCCTCCTCCTCATTTTAATACAAAATAACACCGAGAGCCACCGGCGCGCCTGGCTTTTTTTCCAGGCAGCCCGAGACGGGAGAAGGACGCGGCCTGCCTGCTGCCGCCCAGAGCTCTTCCCTGGCGGCCCCGGCTCAGCCATCGCGTCCTGGGAGGGAGAGACCCAGAGACGAGCAGGAGGAGGTGGCGGCCGCGAGGAGGGAGGCGAGGGCAGCTCGGAGGGGTGGAAGTGGGAATCGCATCCAGGAGGGGGCTGGAGGGTTCAGGCTGAAGGGGGAGGGGGTTGACACCAGCAGGCGGGGGGGAGGGGAGGGGAGGGGGGGGAGCCGAGGGGTGTGTGGTTTCCGGCACAGGGCGCGCAAGAATTTGTAATCAGCTTGATTAGTGTGAGCAGGCTCGGCATTTATTACACACAATACCCAGAATAACAGGGAGCAGTGCGGGCGAGAGATGCTGCCGGCAGCCGCGCGGGGCACCAAGATCGCAGAGCGGGCAGCGCGGCGCGCAAAGGCCGCCTCCCGTGCGCAAGCGGAGAGGGCGCGCAGGAAGCGAAGGAGGGGGCCCCAAACACGCGCCCAGACTCTTCCTGCGGACCGTGCCCGGCACGCGGGGCGGCGATCGGGACTTCCCAGCCTCGGGAGGCTCCAGGCGCGCCTCGAGGGAACTCCTGCAAGCCGGTCCCCGAGGGGGCAGCGCGCCCGGCACGCTTGGAGACCAAGTCGCGCTCGAGATAACGCGCGCGTCTCCGCAGCTATGGGGGGATGCGCGGGGATGGGGGGGGTGGAGAGCAGGTGCACGCCGAGGCAGGGAGGCATATGGCGGGGGAGGGGGAGACACCTGAGAGGTGAGTGTTCGCCCTTCCAAAACTTGCAGGGCGTCTTTCATGGCACTGAAATCAACTGCACTGACTCGGTGATTGGTGGCAGTGCAGCCACAGTACACTGAGCATCATATTGATGCGCTTGCTCTTCACTTGGCTTTGCCCAGTCTCCCCTCCTCTGGAAAGTACTGCTGTACAAGGAACAGGTTGATCTCCTAATGGTTTTCTTGGGACTGTGCCACTAAGGAGCACAATTCCTATTACTAAGGCTGTGTGATCTACAAGGCATGGGAGCAAGACTGCTCTCACTTATGCAGTGCCTTTAATGTCATGTCACTTATGAGAGGTGAGCACTCATTGGACACTAGCCCAGCCGGAGGTGCATAGCCCATGTCCTTAAGGTAGGGAGTATCCCAGATGAAAGTCTCATGGAGTTTAATGCAAGAAACCCAGTAATAATTTTCAGCATAAGCCTAATTAGGTTTGTTTATATGCAAATGACATGGATTACAATGGGCCTTGCTCCCTAGCAGGTGCTTGATGACTATTGTACTAGAGGGGAGGAAAGTAGGGACAAGGTGCAAATTGACCTCTGATTCAGTGCATGTTCAGGCTTTCACTTTACTCAGGCCTTCCTTTCGCTTAATATTTCATCTATCAAACTGTCATGGATTGTGTTCAAAGAAAGTTAATCCCCACCAAGCACTGCTGAAATCATTAGAGACAAGAGAGCCATGATTAACTTATTGTATTGATTTCTATGATGCTTAGACAGGATTCACTTCCTTTGGTTACAACTCAATATGCTTTTATTTTATTTTGCATAGTAGGAGGAGTTGAAATTTAGAGAGGGCAGACATACCTCTTGTAAACTGGAAAAAATATATTGCCATAGAATTCTTGCCACCCTGTATTCAACACGGGGAGGAAAGACTTCTCCTAGTGGGAATAGTTGGGAATGAACTATCATACAAACATAGCACAGGAAGACATTCAGACACAACCTTTTGAAGTAACCCAGAGAACTACCTATTCATGTGAATTAAGCCACAAAAATCATAGTCATTCATATATATATAACACTTATAACAGCAGACATTGGACTTTGTTAATCTAGTCTATAGAAAGCTAGAAAGCCACTGAACTCTAATTCAGGGGTGCCCAAACCCCGGCCCTGGGGCCACTTGCGGCCCTCGAGGCCTCTCAACGCAGCCCTCAGGCAGCCCCCAGTCTCCAAAGAGCCTCTGGCCCTGCAGAGATTTGTTGTAGCCCACACTGGCCCACGCAACTGCTCTCAGCATGAGGGTGACTGTTTGACCTCTCACATGAACTGTGGGATGAGGGCTCCCTCCACTGCTTGTTGTTTCACATCTGTGATGCAGTAGCAGCAGCAAAGGAGAGGCCAGTCTTGCTTTGTGCAAGGCCTTTTATAGGCCTTGAGCTATTTCAAGACCTTCATTCATTCATATAAGTTTATCTTTAATATATCATTTATGTAAACTTATGTAAATTTATTCAAATTTAAATGTAAATTAATTCTTCCCCCCCCCCAGGCCCCTGACACAGTGTCAGAGAGATGATGTGGCCCTCCTGCCAAAAACTTTGGGCATCCCTATTCTAATCTGAACATCATGCAATACATGGTACTAGGATATTTGCATCCTGGATGATTGTGTCCTGGTCAAATGCACCCAGGTCAATGGCATCCTTGGACATTCATGTCTTGTTTGTTTTTGCATCCCAGTTATTTGCATCCTACTATAAGAGGGCAACAAAACCCATGTTATATATGCTAAACCTACCCCTACTTTTGTATTTTAAAAGTAAAAAAGTACATCTAATATAAATATCCATATATTGGAACACAAATGTCTGGGATGCACAAAAAAGATGTGAATGTACAATGTCTGGATGCATTTGACCAGGACAATTGTCCAGGGGACAATGATCCTGTCACTGCAATACATAACTGACCAACTACATTTGGTGGAAAGATCAGGGCTTTGGCATTGAAAAATACTAAAAAGTTGTAAAATATTCATTTGGAAATACATACTAAAAACTGTTACAATTCTATAAATAGTACTAGTGCACCAGTTGCACTAACTGGAGAAGAAAGCAGACCACTCTAGGAAGCAACAAGTCCACATAAGCTAAGAGGAAAGATACTCATAAATGGATAAGACTGCAAGTTTAAAAACATACTGGTTATGATTCAGAGATCAGTTAAGCCACAAAACATGAAATATAAGCCACTTTTACTGTCTGGGTCTTTAGCCCAAATACAGTTGTTTACTTGGTTTCTGAACTGGACCAAGCATTGACTGATGTAAGTAAGCAGCGGAAAGTATACTTGCCAGTATTTTCTCACATGTAAATGTGTTAAAAAGAGAAACAAAGTAGTTGTCATATGAACTTAAGCAGTTTTCTTAAATAGGCAACAGAGAGATAATTTTTTCATAACATACAAAATGAAAAATGCAGCATTATAAACTTTGAACAAAGAAAGAGTACAAATTAGCAATTGCTCAGAAAAAACAAGTGCATTAAACATACACACCTTACTATAATACCAAAACAAAGCATCAAAAGGTACACAGAAAATATAGGCTGACATCTATTGAAGTAAACACATACACCATAGAGTGTGTGCAGAAAATGGTAATAGGATGAGATGCATAAAATATTTATAACAGTCAGCAATGCATAGAATAGATTATTATGTTAGAAATAAAGAGCATAGCACTTGAAATGAAACTGTTATACAACATAGTTATTTCAAAAAGTGCAACTGAAGGTGGAATAAGTTAATATTCAATGTGTATGTGTGCATGCATAAGATTATTGCGAGTGAGTTCATGCATGCATCTTCATCACTCAGTGGCCCCAGCATCAAATGAAGGCTTGCATGTATGAAGCACTATCACTGAACAAACATCACAGTCTCTTATCACTTCCCCATTATCTCAAGCACAGTTATTTTTCGATTGGGACAGTTCACATAATCAGCAAGGAGTCATGGAGTGATGTCATGTATGTAACTATCATGTATGTGTGAACTGGTTCAGCCCTACACTTCTAGTCTTCAAGGCAATTAATCCATACCTGTCCCACTGAAGTCAATTACACCACTTCAAAGTAACTGGTCTCAGGTTTACAGCCTAAAGCAGTCACCCTGAATTTGTCTGCTCTGCCAGTTCCATTGGCTTAAGACAATCACTTAAGGGTTGTCATATGAATGGAAGCCACAAGTCACTTAAGGCAGTATCTGTGCACTTAAACCATTTTTGTTCTAATGCCATGAATGGTGAACCACAAACCACATGCTTCAGAACAGGCCCAAATTCAAATAATTTGTGGATCACACTTAATAGAAGCCCATCTTCTAAAACATATGGTCCATCAGAACTTGTATTTATTGAGGATGGTATTTGGTGTCTAGCAGTCAGAATTCTGTAGAGCCTTTCAACAATGGAAACATTTGCCAAGTACATTCAGCTACTGAAACAAACTACAAAAGTATTTAGCCTTTATAAAAATTATGGAATACAGTTCTTGAGTTGTATCCTAAAAACTTCAGTCATAACTCAGAACCATTGAAATCAATAAAACAATTGTGACTAACATTACATTGTATCCTAGGGTCTCCTGTAGAAGGACTTGTCTTTCTGTGGAAGGAGGTTATGGTTGAAGGAGTTCTTCCTCCTCAGGAGGAAGGAATCCTTTAGGATACAATCCATTAATTTTACTGAGACTTAAGGCCCAATCCTACACTTGTGCAGCATTGGCGCAGAGACTGCTTGCGCTGGTGCTAGCTATTTCAAATGTGCTGTAAAGCATGTCTGCGATGTCTCACATGCAGGAAGTGCCAGGGGGAAGGCCAGCGCTGTCCTGCCACTATTGGGGCAGGGGAACGGAGTTTGGGAGGGGTTGGTTCAGGGCCAGGTGGGAGCAGGATGGCAGAGTAGGCCTCAATTGTATTATAATCCCGCTCGCAGGCCTGAAAGCCCTACACTGAGCCCTACTCAGACTTCCACCAGTAATTTAGCTGGCACAGATCCAATTAGCCCCATTGGGCAGGCTGGGGCTTGACAAATGTCCCCTTACCCCAAGGGTCTCTAAACTTTTCAGCTGAAGGGCCACATCAAATAACTGGGACAGTGTCAAGGGCCAGAAAATTTTTTTTAAATATGTTAGAGATGGAACTTGAATGAATGAATGAATGAATGAATGAGCTCAAATGTCCAGGATTTCTCCCAACACCAATACAGTCCAAGAAATACACACAAAAATGGACCTCCATTCCCCCACCCCACAAGCACAACTCTGGTTGTGTTTGATCAGCTGGGCCAAAGGTTCTCAGGGATCAGAGGCTGGCCGCAGGCCGCATCTGGAGACCCCTGCCTTACCCTGAGTTTGCAGACCCCTGCCTTACCCTGAGATAATCCAGTCTGCTCAGTTTCAGCATCAGATATGGTGTGGGCTGTAAGACTCTGCTGTGCCAGTGCTGAATAGGTTTAGGCTGTTAGTAATGAATAATTTTCTTAGGATACACCCATTATGTCAGTTTTCATCTTTAAAAGTAGACCTTGTGGTATAAATCTCTTAACAGAGGCACAATGATTAAACCATCAATTTATAATAAAAGGATAATTTTTTTAAAGAAGTTTTACAAGTTTAGATATCTTCTTTGTAGGTTAAGAATAAATTAGGAATAAAAGACAGATGTGTTTTGACAGAGTAATAAACCTGAAACAAAGATTATGGGTGAAGTGCCTTACATGTTGATAACTAGACATAATTCAAACGAAAATCAATATTAGTGCTCTAGAAATGCATTTTCGTTAGTATCACAAATTGCTTCTCTGTAGTAGTGTAGAACTTGGAAGTATAAACTAAGTATAAATATGCCATTATTTGCATACTCATCCTGGTCAAAGATACTCAACACAACACTTTTTGGGAACTTACATACAATTTTATTATTATTATTATTATACTGTGGCAGCAGCACTCAAATTTGCGCCCGCTGCACACAGAGAATGCGTTCTCCATTGCGATCGGCAATCACAATTCCGGAGCACCACAGCTCTTCTTGTCCCCAGATCGGGACAACATGACACTCTGGCCATTTGCATCTATGGTGCATCTAATGCCCAGTGGGCATTGCGTCCAATTTTCTGTGAAGACACGACTGGCCAGACTGGCCAGAGCATCGCATCATCCCAATCTGGGAACAAGAAGAGCTGTGGCACTCTGGAACTGAGTGCCAATCATAGGAGGGAAAGATTTGGCCCCTTGGGCAGGGATTCAAACAGCCCTGTATTGTGGTGTTGCAGTCCACCAGGTGTTTGGATTGGGAATTTTGCATGCTCACTAGTTTGAACTCTACCCAAGAGTTTAAAAACTGGTGAGATATTGTTGTATTATGTTTTATTTTCCTAGTAGTGTGATTTTTTTGCAGCTATTCAACTGTCATCTTGTCTATACCTATGTTGGCCAGATATTTTTAAAGGATTTGGAGACTGTGCCAAGTATACCAATTAAAATAGGGATGGTTGCTGCTTTCTTTCCCCAAAGGTGCTGTATCTCAGTTGTCAGACCTTTATGTTTTTTGATCTTTTCCAATTTTTTTTTATTTTTCTCCTGGAATGGCCACATCAATAAACATTTTTTTATTATTTTTACTTTTATTATTGGGTTGTATCCTAAGAAAGTCATTACTATGTACCACAGAAATCAATGATACAAGCTAATAATAAATTTAAGTTCCATTTCACTGGGACTTAGTCATAACCAACATGGTTAGAATAAGTTCCAGAGGGGCAGCTGTGCTACTCTTTAGCAGCAAAAATAACAGAGTCTTGTAGTATCTTAAAAGATGTAATAAATGTAGTTCACCCTAAAGTTTTATATGCTCAATGCACTAGATATATGAAAACCTCAGTAGGCAGGTGCATGTGTGTATGTATATATGCATGCAGATAGATACAGATATGAAGAAAAAAGACTTGTCACAGCACAGTCCTTTGCAAGTCTACTCAGAAGTAAGTTCCAGTATAGTAAATTGGACTTACTCTCAGGTATGTGTACATAGGATTGCAGACTTAGGATACAAATGATGATGATAAATCGTTTTGTTGCTGTTTTCAACAACAACAGTTGAAAGCATTTTGCAGAGTAAAGAATAAGGTTCCCTACCCTAAAGGGGTTCACCATCTTAAAAAGAGTAGGGGAGACACCAAGGTATAGCTACTATGAAGAATGCCATGCTAGACTGAATAGGGACAATTGTTCTTCACCTAAGAAGCACAAGAGAGTAAGCTCTTTGAAAGGTACTTCTTTATTCAATTAAAAGGGAGGGAGTCAGACATCATGATTCAACTAAAGGACAATTTTTAATTATTGCATTAATTCGCAGAAGTGATAGGACTAAAAGTCTGGGCCTTGGGACGCTTAAAGGCCCTACCACCCTGTAGGTCAATATCCTCACTGAAGTCCTGTAGTTGATAACAAACTAGTATGTTTGATATTTTGACCAGCAAAATGAACCACTTGGAAAAAAAAACATTGATCAGGTTATATATAATCTAAAGGTGCAGAGTTGAATCCATAAAAAGTTAATTGTGCTTAAGTGTCACTAGAAGCAATGAGAGAAATTAGTGATATAAGGCCCAATCCTACCTGGGCCTTACACTGCTAAATTCCTGCTCTGACAGCACAAGGCTGTTTGTGGCAGTGCAAAAGCACATTTCTGGGCCATGAAACAGATGGCCAGATACAGCACATCCACCAGCACTTCCCAGAGGCTGTGTCAATGATGGCAGCAGGAAGGGGGACTTTTGGGGCAGGAAGGCAGGAGAACAAGAGATGGGGAGTGGGGGATCTCAGTGGCAAAGATGTATGCCAGATCTTATTCCTCATTTTTCCACTCACCCTGTCCTTTTGCTCTCCTCAGACATAAACCAACAAAATAGTTGGCATGGATTTGAAAAGACCCATAAACAGCCAGAAGGCCTACCCAGTGGTAAGTAAATAAGTTTTTTACTTACCTCTGGATGGCCTTCTGATCACCCCCCACCCCCAACAGCATGCTGCTCATGCACCATGGGGGCAGCTCCATGCCACACCATGGCAGGGGATAAGATTGGGCTGTAACTTAAGTCCCGTTAATTACAATAGTGCTGAAGCTTGACAAACTTCTCTGGATCAACCCATTATATTTTATTTTTCTACAAACATTTTTCTATTTGTAGTTTAGGAAAGTGCTGGACTATTTTATGTAAATGTAATCAATAACCCATCAAACTTTTATGACTGCTGGTGTTTAAAAACCTTTTAATTAGGGATAAATCCTATAGATGTATGTCATTCAAATGTGTATATTTTGATTAGATATAAAAAAGTATCTTTGGCTTCAGTGAGGACAAGTAAGTGAAAGTATTGTAACCTTTGATATAGAATTCAACCTAATCAACAAAACCTTTAGGCTATTTTGTTCTGTTTAAATGAAAAGAACTATACAAATCTTCTGAACTTTGACCAACAAAAAAGCTTAAACTGAACATCAGATATGGTATACTATATCCTTATAAATTTCATAGTCATTACAAATGTTGGATGTTTGTGTATGTATACACACGTTCTTCCAATATATAAGATACAAAGGGAGAAAGAGGCTTGTATATTCCAAGAAATGGGGGAACAGTATATATCCCTCCCTCTACTGGTGTCTTTGTTAACAGCACCCAGTATCAGGTGTTGCTCAATGCAAATGGACAAGTGCAATCCTTTATATTTTCCACAGGAATGAATAGCAGCCATCTCTTTATATGGAATAAAACAGGGGTCTCCAAACTTTTTGGCCAGAGGGCCACATCAAATATCTGGTGTGGTGTGGAGGGCTGGAAAAAAATTTAAATATAAAATTTAAATAAATATGGGACTTAGATGAGTGAATAAATGAATGAATAGGCTCATTCATTCAACCTCTCTGGCCTTCAGAACATCCTCCAGACATAATCAGAGCACAGTACTGGTCATGCTCAGTTGAATGGGTCAGAGGCTTTCAGGGGAACAAGAGGTTGGCCGTGGGCTGGGAAAAGGCTTGCTGCGGGCTGCATCTGGCCCCCGGGCCGGGGTTTGGAGACCCCTGGGATAAAGTAATGAGGTGAACTTGAAGAGACTGTTGGGGTCCCAGTGATCATAGTCACTGAGAATTTACACCGTGTTCTTCCTGCATAGTCCCATCCTAGAATCTTTTTCTGGGTAACTTGTGATATGGAGACTCATTTTCTTTTTATATACATGGTATACAACCACATTCATTAATATATCAGTATTTTCAAGATACTTTGACATAACCTAGAAAGCTGTTGTTAGGCACATGTGTCATCTGCTGTATTTTGGGCATTTGGGGCTAGTCAGTACCCGTTTCCTGTGTATTAGATTAATGCAATAGCATTGTTTCAAGTCATGCTTAACGTTTGGGGAACATATCTTCCTAACTATCTGAGATACTACTGCATTCATAATTATGAATGAAAGTCATGTTCAGACTTATAACTTTAATAAATACACTTCAATTGAAAAAAATGTAAAGACTTCAGAAGTACTTGTTACGTGACTACCAGAAATACTGATATCAGAATATCAAAGTCAACAATTCCAAGATGAGATGGAAGTTGCAAGTCCCTTTCTTTAAGGAAAAAAAAGAGGGGAAAGAAGTGTCATTAGGTATAAGAAATTTGTTTGCAATTATCATACAATTGTAATTTGTAATTACCATTTCCTTTCTTAATGAACTATGTGAGCGTATAGAAAATCTTTATTCATTTTTTTTTAAATTCTAGGATGAGGCAACAATCACTGGACTGCCTCTAACTGGATTTCAGAGTGATTCTAGGACATTATTCTGCCCTGTATTCTACTGTTATTGTTAAATTTACAATAAAATTAATTTTGGCATATATTCCTATTTTGTTTCTTTTTTGGTCCTAAATTTGAACGGCTTCATGATACCATTATGTAACCTGTGTACAATATATCTTTTTTTTTTGTCTCATAAGAGTTTTCTATTTGTGTGGTCAGTTGAGTTTGTAAACTCGGAATATTTGAACTATTCCACACTGTACATTTCTAATCATGATTTAACTTTGCAAGTCGTGGGGTTAGCAAGTAGTCCGGCAATGTTTTGGCTTATGGCCCAGTTTCCCCATGGGATGCAGCATAGCCTGCACTGGTGCCACTGCATCACCATGTGGGGATTTACATTGGATTGGGCTGTTAGGGTGCAATCCTAACCCCTGATGTCAGTGCTTTCCAGCACTGGCATAGCGGTACCAGTGGGGCATGTGCTGCATCCTGCAGCTGGGTGTCACTCACACAGGTCTCCTCAAAGCAAGGGAATGTTTGTTCCCTTACCTCGGAGCTTCATTGACCTTTTGTCAGTGCTGGAAAGCACTGACATAAGTGGTTAGGATTGTGCCCATAGTGTCACAACCTATGACGTATCAATGTCATGAGTGTTCTCAGTAGTACAGCAGTGCAGAGTCACATAATGTGTAGAACAACAATGCAGTGATTACTAGATGCCATCATGGGTTTCTCAAAAATAAATCTTGCCAGACCAATCTCTTTTTTGACAGGGTGAGTTGAAATATGGGGACTAAGCTCTAGCATGCATCTTTGCCATGGAGATCCACCCTTTCCACCACTCCCCATCTCTTGTCCTCCTGCCTTCCTGCCCCAAACCTTCCCCTTCCCGCTGCCAACACTGATGCAGCCTCTGGGAGGTGCTGGTGAATGAGCTGTATCTCTGGCCATCTTTGCCAATAGCCCAAAAATGTGCCTCAGCATCCCTGCTTTCACCCTGGCACAAAGAGCCTTGTGCTGCAGGAATTTAGCAGTGTAAGGCCCAGGTAGGATTGGGCCATATATCACTAATTTCTCTCACTGCCTCCAATGGTGCTTAAGCACAATTAACTTCTATGTGGCAGCACTTCAAGTACTTGAGAAGTGCTATTGTGTCCCCCCTTCTCTGAACTTTTTTCAGGACTCAACTCTCCACTTTTAGATGACAAAAAAAACTGATCAATTATTTTTCAAGTGGTTCATTTTGCTGATTCAAATATCGAACATACTAGTTTGGTAGCAACTGCAGGACTTCAGTTCAGGATATTGACCTACAGTCACATGGAAGAGGGCTGCCACATGGAAGAGGGCAAAGGTTTCTTCTCTGTTGCATGAGAGAGCAATGTCCCATTGTTCCAGTGCCCAAGGAGACCTCCAGTTGCTTCTCTGGCCCCACAGGGACAGGTACAGCATTGGCCATTTTGGCACCACTGTACTGCACACTGCTGGCAGACCATAGGACTGCACCCTCGGTATGTTTAGCCTGGAGAAGAGAAGGGGGGGGAACATGAGAGCACTCCTCAAGTACTTGAAGGGCTGCCACATGGAAGAGGGCAAAGGTTTCTTCTCTGTTGCACGAGAGAGAAGAACTACATATAATGGAGATATTGGTTGGCTATCAGGAAGAAATTTTTAATGGAAAGAGCAGTTCAACAATGGAATCAACTACTGAGGGAAGTGGTGGGGTCTCCCTTGCTGGAGATGTTCAGGTAGAGGCTTGACAAGTACCTTTTGAGGATGCTATAGAGAGGACTTTCCTGCTTCTACTAGGTGTTGAACCAGCTGGCCTTGAAGGTCCCTTCCAACAATATTATTCTACGTTGGCATTAATTGGTTTATATGTCTACTTTCTGAAGTTTGGTGCATCAGTTTATCTTCCTGATGGGTAAAATTCCAAGATCATCTCTCCCCACTGATTAAATATTTAAATTGCTCTGAGTTTATTGTAGCAACAGCTTCTGTGAAGCTTATGTTGATCAGAAAATGTTGATAACTTTTAAGCCTATTGAATGATACTTTAAGTCTAATGATACTGAAATTACATGCTTTTGCAAAATTATATTAGGTGGATGTTTGTGTTATGCCAACACAGGTATTTTATCAATGACATTATGGTTATAAAGCCAACTTCAAGTTGGTTGTGAATATCATTATCCACAACACCAGTGGGATTTAACTATTTTCAGTACAAATACATCAGTTTAAGTAACTAGAATGTTGATTACGACATCTAAATGCAGGTTACTTATGAAAATACATGGATTAATGGAAAAAAGCATTAACCTTAATTCACAAGTTATCACAGCAGTAAGTGGCAATATTTTTGTGATTAATAAATTTTGGAGTGTAAGAGCAAAGATAAAGTGAAATGGAAGCTCAAACTAGATGTAATGAGTACCATCACATTCCAGTCTTTAAAAAAAAAAAGCTGTTAGAATCAGGATCTCAGCCACAACCTGTGGGAAGGAGAAACTCTCTCTCCCCACCCTATGTTAGTTTCATTATGCCAGCCACCTTCAGCTGCTATTTGTCTGGGAAGCTGCTATCACTGGAGTTCCTGGGGAGGGCAAACACTAAGTTTCTTCAGGTGCTGCTGGTGTAAAGCAGTCCCTCTCCCTTGCCTTTGCTTTTCAGCCACAACTGGCTCTGAAACTGAGGAGGAGGGGTTGCTTTATACCAGTGGCCAGGCGCCTGAAGATTCCCCCCCCCCCCCAATGACTGTGGTCATATTTTCCTCCCAGGGCAAAAATCAGTTGTATCTGTGCATTGTGTGATTTTCACTGGGAAAATAGCAAGGTGAAGAAAGGTTAACTCTTCCCATGCAACATGGTCCCAGTCCAGACTGACTTCTGGTGGTGTCCCCCTGTCTCTTACTGATGTGACTGTACATACTTATTGTATTTTTGTATTTTGTTTTTAACTGTGACTGTGAACCATTTTGAGGTATCAGGGCCAGAAATGGCATGAAAGTATAAAACAATATCATTAATTAAATAAACAATGCATAAATGCAAGTCCAACAGAACTAGCAGCATTGATTTAGTGTGGGGAAGAAAGTAATACATCACTTGGGCTTTAATCTTGTGAATACTTAGGTTGCTTAAATGCCTTTGATGCAATGAGATTTCAGCAGCTTAACTGCATGGGATTGCAGCTTTAGAAGCTACTTTAGTAGGGGTACATGAATGACATCTTCCGATTTGTTCCTCAGTCTGCATTGATTCAGCAAATTTGTGTTGAATGTACCTATTTCATGGAATTCCAAAACATTACACAAAATAGGTAATATATCATTCTAATTAATTTGCAGTGAGAGTTTTTCCTTGAGAATTTTGAAAAGTGTTTAGATTGAATTAAAACCACACATGTTGAATGTATTCACATAACCACTTTGAGCTGGTAGCTGAAGTTGTCATCTGCTACAAGTAGGGTTACCAACTCTGACTGATGCAATTCCTAGAGTTTTCCCAGTAAATTTTCCAGTTGCTATTTTCCCTGCACATGCCCAATCTTGTCTGATCTTGGAAGCTAAGCAGGGTCAGGCCTGGTTAGTACTTGGATGGGAGACTGCCTGGGAATACTGGGTGCTGTAGGCTTATACCATAGTCTTTCAAGACTGAAGGTTGCCAACCATTTTCCAGTGAGTTTTTTCCAACACAATGACAAATTGGAAGTTCCTGGAGATCCTGTTAAAATCTCCACAATTTCTTCAAATAGTCCCCTGCAGATTCATGTTGATTCTCCATAGAGCCTAGGCCTTAAAATGCAGTTTCTTTTTTGCTGTCATGACTGCCTGTCTAATTGTGCCAACTCATTTTGGATGTGCTGAAACTGGAGTTCCCTCCTCTTCGGCACATGAGCGTTTCACTCCATTGGTTAACCATAGCCTTCCTTTTTCACTATCTCACAGTGGATTTCTTTTCAAAATAGTTGTGCAAATGCACCTGTGCCTACATTTAAAAAAATGTGAATTAAGCCAGACAGATAAAGGCACACTCACTGTGCAACTTTGTCCAAGCAATTTCTTTAAAAAAATGATAACATAAGGTTCTCAAACATTTTCATAGGATTGGCTTTGTCACCGAAGATAGCCTGCATTGTGGACCAGCACCAACTCAGAATGATTATTCCGGCATTTCCAGCTAACATAACTCTTTGAAAATATTATGTTTTTTTTCTATTGTACATTTAAGCGGCATACAGGGAATTGCTAAATATAGTGTGGATGCAAATTAACAGGGAGGGGGGAAGTTAGCACTGTATAATAAGTAGGTCTACTAGATGAAAAACAACTGGTCCATAGAGCAAGGCACTCCCTTAGATACCTGTGGTTTAAAGGTATTGTTTGAAGGTGCCATACTTCTCAGAGGAGATAATATTTCATAATGAAAGGTAATAACATATTTAAATGTTGTCTTTTCCAGGCACTAGATAATAAGTAGGGTAAAAGACGGAGTCTGACACTATGGAATAGGAATATATTTGAAAAATCTGTTATGGCACACAATGTTTAATGAGGAGGGTGCTTAAAACATTGGGTTGTATGTTTCTTTTCTGGATGTGTGTGTGTGTGTTTTTTTAAAACATTTATGTCCTTCAATTTAATCCAAATATACCTTAAGGGACGATTACACAATTAAACATATACAATGAGTTAAAGCAATATCAACTAAAAACCATAAATCATACCCAATAAAACAACAGAACACAATACCAGAAACAAGCAAGCAAGCAAGCGGGTCCAGTAAAAAGATATGTGCCTCTCTCCTGGAATAAAAAAGTTGTAGCCATTTTTCAGAAGATGGGGACAAGGCCAGCCTGGTGAGCTTCACAAGCGATGGAATTCCACGGTATGGGAATTACAACTGAGAACACCCTGCTTTTTGTCTTCACCAGTCACACCTCAGACAAAGGCCACATTTAGATAATCCTCCAAACCAGTGTTTCTCAAACTGTGGGTCGTGAGCCAATTTCAGGTGGGTCCCCATTCATTTCAATATTTTATTTTTAATCTATTAGACTTGATGCTGTCATGGGATGTGTCTGCATTTGGGGAAATGTTACAGACCTGTACTTTTAACAGGCAACTATGTACATGCTTTTAACAATGATAGTAAATGGAACTTACTCATGGGTATGTGTGGGTAGGATTATAGCCTAGGATTGTGGAAAATTTTCCTGCTTGTTGATGTCACTTCCGGACATGACATCACTTCCAATGGGTCCCGACAGATTCTCATTCTAAAAAGTGGGTCCCGGTGCTAAATGTGTGAGAACCACTGCTCCAAACCATGACACAGAGGATTGGGAACAAGTCATATGCTCAAGCATTCCTCCCTCCCTCTACAATCGTCATCATCAGTATAGTGGTTATCTAAGCAACCTTCAGATTGCCCTTGCAGCAGAATAAGCACATGATGGTTTGAGCAAGTCGTCCTACCCCAAATTGCAAATCACATTTTGGTCTTTGATTAAATGCTCTGGTTAGGGTAAACCATTGTTTACTTATTTATCTGTAATAATAAGCTATGGTTTGATTAGACCAGAAAATAATGTATTATACCATGCATACAAGGGAGCGAAGGGGGAAAAGGGAATGCCTAAAACCGTGACTACTGCCTGATACTCCAAACCATGATTTTGAGCACAATCTGAATGCAGCCAAGAAACAAACTGGGAGCATATCAACTTCTTGAAAACACAGTATATGGGAATGTTAGCCATGGAAGGGGTCATCCTTTAGGTAATCTGGACATTCAGGATTCTGAAAGTGAAGACCAGTAGTTTGATTTGTGCTCAGAAACAAATGAAGAGATAATACAGTTGTTTTAGCATTAGTGTAATAGGCTTCTATCAGTTCTCATCTATGAATATCTGGACATTTTAGATTATATGAAAGTTCTGTATAGTGTTCAAAGGCAGCTTATGAGAACAGACAGAGGGCAAGACAGGCACAGTGCCTAATGGTTAGTGACCAGCACCCATGTCCCTGCTCCCAGTCTCCCAAAGCTAGAGATCCCAGACAAAATGACGCTGTCTTGGGAAAGCCTCTTCCCCAAGTTAACAGGAGCCTCAATATACAGAGAGTCTACATGAAATCATATAGTTTGGGTGAACTGAAAGCCACGGAAACCTGCTCTCTTCCAGGTAAACTGAGACTAGGCAGGTAAAATGGTAAAAATACATGAAGTTTATGGAAAGATTGTAAAAATATCAAGACAATGGAGAGAAAATGCAAGAATAAAAATCAAGGCACTAACAAAAGAAGAAAAATGGAAAGCAGTAACGGATTAAAAGGCTAGGGACAAATAAAACAAAAACCAGACCTCCTCTAGGTAATTTCCCTATCCGACTTACAGCCAAATCCTATGTTTCAGCTTCGCCTTCAGAACTAGTGTTCTGGCAGCAAAACACGCTTCACAACATTATGAATGTTGTTACAGGAACACTTCCTGGCCATCACTGCAGATGCCAAGGACCAAACTGCACACAGTGGACAGGAGAGGCCACGCTCACACTGCAAGTTGATGGGGTGAGCAGAATGGGACCGGGGATGAGTGGAACAGGATGGATGAGGGGAAGGGGTGCCAAAAGGTGTGTATCGCAGCATAAGCGACTTGTGCCAGGATGCTATCTGCTCTGGAACCTTCCAACATGCCCCCTTTGCCTCTTCAGACTTGCAAAAGCTATATAGCTGGCACAGGTCTGAGAAGACCCAGTGGTGATTGAGGGGCTTACAAGCCTCCCAAACAGCACCCCACCATAGCATGAAGTGCAGCCCATTTTGTCACAGCTGCATGTTATGGTGGAGGAAGGAATAGGATTAAGCTGTTATTCATATTGTTCCAGATTCTTGGTCCTTGCACCTACTCTTTAGTAGGATCAGTGGACAAGCTCCCATGGAACATCAGATCCTCCTAACCTGGGCAAATATACAAAGGGGGAGGTGCATAAACTCATTTTTTTAAATGATCAGAATTTAACCAGATTTCGCCTGTGGGATTGGATAGTGTAAGTTCACCTAAGCAATTTGAATTTCCCACTGTAGGAATCAGGTGAGCTTCTACAGGTTGGCTCAAAGCCAGATGCTTTGTTTACTGGTCAGTTGGAAAAAGAGGGAAAAGGTCAACAACAATAAAGGAATACTGAATCTGAATGACTCTGCAGCTCCTTTGAGATACTGAGGCAGCACAGAAGGCATCCGAGGTGATGAAAAGGTCAAAAGCTGGTAAAAATAGACAGAAAATGAGGGAAAATAGGGGATTTTTTTTCACCACATAGACATTAGAGTAGCAAAAGAACAAAAGACAGCTGCCCAGATTGATAGTGTTCTTGACACATTTCAAAAATGTTTCTGTATCAGGGGAAAATTTTATTTATTCCCTTTAGCTTTGGGAAAAAAATATATTGTAAGCCGTAGCATGAAGATTTTTCAAGGCAGTTTTTATTAAGAGGTATCAATAAAAATTTTCCATATGTATTAGGAGTACTACCAGTTTGAGAAACTTGGTTTCTTTGGTCTTTTGGTGCCTTACTACTGCTACTTTGATCCCCCTGTTGGTATTATTGTTGCATTATAGTAGTCCAGCCTAGAGGTTACCAGTGCATTATCACAGAAGCCAAATCTTACTTCTCTAAAATCCAACCTAGCCGGCAAATCAGTGTAAACTAATAAAAGACATTTTGAGCTATGGACCCTACCTGGAGCAATGCTTAGTTCGACAGCAGTCCCAGAATGTGCATCTTTAGGGGGAGTGTCAGTCAGATGGCCCAACAATTATGGCACCTTCCTGTCTGGATGGAATGTCAATGCATTCATCCTCATCCAGACCATCACGGCTCAAAAATCTGTTCACAGTATCTATTGTCTTACCTAGCACACTTGTAAAAAGGAGAATTTTTTTTAAACTGCCTTCTGTTTTTTTCTGACAGGTTAGAGTGAAATAGCCACAATGCGGTATATCCAGTTCGCAACCCAGCCAAGCAAGCTAGAAGAATACCATGATCAATGGTATCAAAAAGCCACTGAGAGGTGCAAGGGAATTAACTTTGCATGCCTCCATCTTCAGTATTGCCACCACCTGTTTGACCTTGTCCAAAAAAGGTAGATAAAAAATGGCCAGAGTATTCAGATCCAGGGCATCTGGAGACATTTGAATTGCATCATTCACTTACAATTGTCTTTTTCAAGAAGGCAGGAACCATCTCCTCGTGAAAGGAGGACATGATCAAACTGATCAGCCCACTCTGGCTACAACTGAACTCAAGTATTTAGCCAGACACCTACCCTATCCTAAGGTGAAATTAACCAAAACTCAACTGAAAATCAATAGCAATCAACAAAGGCTATTGATTCCTCCTGCATAGAATCTTTACTTAACCATGGCATCTGTAATGGAAAAGATAAAAGGGATTTTAGCGTGGTTCATACATAATGGGAAACCATGGTTTCCTGCAACCAACATGCTTCTGTGAAGAGCAGGCTCACATTTCAACCCTCCTCTTCCTTCTTTGATATGTGAGAGGAGGAGAATGAAACCTTTTAGTTTCACCTTGAAGTAAACCACAATACCATGTTGTTTCCGAACTTGGAAGCTGTGGTTTAGTGAAACCATGGTTTGATCCTAGCTTACTTTTCCCTAACTGTAGTTTGAAGTAAACCACATTTCCTGAGTTTGGACAGGATACTGAATTGTGGTTGATTTCCAAGTAAATTTAAAAAGTTTCTGTCTTCATCTTGTGAACAAAAATGGAGAGGCGGGGGAAAGTGCATAGGTGTATGGTTCACAAAGACTCAGGTACAAAATTTTTCAGATGCTCTTTGAGGACAAACCCAACTGACCAAAAGCTCATCTGTCTTGTCTGTATAAAGTCTCAGTTTGTTAGAAAACATCTTGACTATCACTACCACCTAAAATTGGTTCAGAACGTGCACTGTCTCTTCTTCAGGGTCAGATGATAAGAAACAGCCTCACAGTTGTCTTGGTGACCATAAAGTCCTGAGATGCTTCAACCAAAGAGTTTACAATAACTGTGTATGTGAATATTAAAAATTTTGGGCACTTCAACCCCATCACAGCAACCAATTTCAAAAGCTCAAACAAGGACCCTGCTAGGTAGTGTGGTGCTAAGACAGTGGCAGAATCCTGTTCTCATTCTCTTACATAGGAAGCTGCCTTATATTCGGCCCCTAGTTTAAATTCAGTATTATCTACGTTGTCTCACAGCAGCAAACCAAAGTTTCAGAAGGAGTCTTTCCCAGCCCTAACACAGGGGTGCCCAAACCCTTGCCCTGGGGCCACTTGCAGCCCTCGAGGCCTCTCAATGTGGCCCTCAGGGAGCTCCCAGTCACCAATGAGCCTCTGGCCCTGCAGAGATTTGTTGCAGCCTGCACTGGCCCAACGCAACTGCTCTCAGTATGAGGGCAACTGTTTGACCTCTCGCATGAACTGTGGGATGAGGGCTCCCTCCACTGCTTGCTGTTTCACATCTGTGATGCAGTAGCGGCAGCAAAAGAAAGGCCAACCTTGCTTTGTGCAAGGCCTTTTATAGGCCTTGAGCTATTACAAGACCTTCATTCATTCATATAAGTTCATCTTTAATATATTCATTTATGTAAACTTATGTAAATTTATTCAAATTTGAAATATAAATTAATTCTTTTTTCCCCCGGCCCCTAACACAGTGTCAGAGAGATGATGTGGCCCTCCTGCCAAAAACTTTGGACACCCCTGCCCTAACAGGAGATAACAGGGATTGAACCTGTGACCTTCCACACTCAAAGTATGTTCTTTGTCACTCAGCAACAGTGCCTGTTTTGCCCAACAATGCTATGTGTATTTGATATAGGTCATCTGTCACGATAGATGACCCACCATCCCACCATCCTTGTGAGCTATCATGATGTTGTTTCCCCCTCCAGTAGCCCTAACCTGAGAGCCAGGGTGGTGTAGTGGTTTGGGAGGTGGACTTAGACCTGGATGATCCAGGTTCAAATCCCCCCTCAGCCACAAAGCTTCCTGGGTGACCTTGGGCCAGTCACTTTCTCTCAGCCTCACCTACCTCACAGGGTTGTTGTGAGGACAAGAAAGAGGGGAGGAGCAGCTGTGTAAACCGCCCTGAGCTCTTTGGAGGAAGGGCGGTATAAAAATGTGAAAAATAAAATAATACACATCTGAAAACCCATAGTTGGCTGCCCAGTCCTCTTCAGACAAATCTGACAAAAGCATTCCAGGTCAACATTCTTCTTCAGGAAAAGAAAGTCTTTGTTATTGTTGTTTTCCTAGAACTGACCTGGTTTTATAAAGTGAAAGATACAGGCCCAGTGAGCAGTCAACTTCACTCCCTAAATTGCCTGATATAGGAACTGGAAGCAGGAATAGTTCAACTTCTGTCCATTCCCGGATTTTTCCTTTGCCCGGGGCCATAACTCTGTCTTCCTTTGCATTCTGAATAGATGCCACATCAACTAACTACACGGAGGTAGAATGCTCTTTCTTTTACCCTTCTTCATGCATCTATCTCTCACTCAGTGACCACCTTACCTCTCCTGCTTTCACCAGGAGAATCAAAACCAACAACCTCAGTACAAGTACTCCCAGCTTAATTGCTGCTTGCTGACAGCTGGCACAACCCTAAACAGGAGTAATAGCTCCAAAAAATAACCACTCCTATCCAGCTTTTGCAAATTTAGGTGTTTCTCCAAGCAAATATCCTTTGGTTAACTTTATCAGGTCAATAAAGTTAACTTTATCAGGCCAATCTTGAATTCTTTACACACACCGCTCTCTGCATCTCCCCCTCCCCCCACCACAATGTTTATTTAGACACGTTCTGGTCATTCCCATAGTCTTTTCTCACCACTAGAGTATTCTAACTGGGAGGTGATTGTTTGGAGAAACAGGGAGAAAAGGCAGAAATGGGGGGGGCAGGTGACGTGATGATACGGTCCCTTTGGGGAGAAGGGCGGGATAAAAATAAAGTTTATTATTATTACTATGATACCCCCACGTCATTGCATCACTCCCCCATGCCTGCACAGTCACCATCTCCTTAGAAATGGCTCCATTTCAAGCTGTACCAGGATGGCAGGCCAATTTGGCGGCATTTGCCATGCACCTCCAGTAAATGCTGCCACCAAGAGAGATGGCAAAAAACCGCTACTCTGTCACAGGGGACAATGAACCCCCTTGTCCCCTGCTTAGCTACGCCACTGAGAAAAGGTATCCTCGAGACCAGGGGTACCTAAACCCCAGCCTGGGAGCCACTTGTGGCCCTTAGGGGCTCCCAATCCGGCCCTCAGGGATCCCCTAGTCTCCAGTGAGCTTCTGGCCCTCTGGAGACTTGCTGGAGCCTGTGCTGGCCCAACACAACTGCTTTCAGCATGAGGATGACTGTTCGAACTCTCACCTGATCTGTGGGATGAGGGCTCCTTCCACTACTTGCTCTTTCATGTCTGTGATGCAGCAATGGCAGCGAAGGAAAGGCTGGCCTTGCTTTGTGCAACATCTTTTATAGGCCTTGAGCTACTGCATGACCTTCATTCATTCATGTAAGTTCCATCTCCAAAGAAGTCATTTATGTAAATTTATTCAATTTTAAAAGTAAATTAATTCTTTTTTCCCACCCACCCCCCAACACAGTGTCAAAGAGATGATGTGGCCCTCATGCCAAAATGTTTGGACACCCCTGCTCCAGACTGATGTTTGGGACTAAATAGAGATGAACAGCAGAACAGATCAGTAGATGCCCCCCACTGTGTGCACACACATGCATGTGTGCTTATACATGTGAGAGAGAAGAACCCAAGAACAACCCTGATGGCTCAAACCCATGGAATGACTAGTCTAACATCCTGTTTGTCACAGTGGCCAGTTAGGGCATGAAGGTGACAAGTGACAACTTTTCTTGCTTTCCCCCCAGCAACTGGTATCAGAGATATATTGTTTCTAAACATGGAAGCTTCATGTAGTTGTTACAGTGATGGAATTATCTTCTCCAAATTTGACTAAACCCCTCTTTAAAACTGTCTGAACCAGGAATTGTTATTACCATTTTGTAGACCAGTGGTTCTCAAACTTTTAGCACTAGGATCCACTTTTTAGAATGAGAATCTGTCAGGACCCACCAGAAGTGATGTCATGATGGGAAGTCAAGACTGGAAGTCATCAAGCAGGAAAATGTTTAACAATCCTAGGCTGCAACTCTACCCACCCTTACCCAGGAGTAAGTCCCATTGACTATCATTGTTAAAAGCTTATACATTGTTAAAAGCGCAGATCTGTAACATTTCCCCACATGCAGTTACGTTCCATGGGAGCATCAAGTCTAATATTTTAAAAATAAAATATTGAAATGAATGGGGACCCACCTGAAATTGGTTCACAATCCACCTAGTGGGTCCCAACCCACAGTTTGGGAAACACTGTTGTAGACAGTTTTGTCAGTTAATTTTGTGTTGTGTTCCAGGATAGACTTCCTTTTGTCTATCCTGAATCTACAGTACATCAATTTCATTGGGTGACCCTCAGTTCTGATATTATAAGAAAGGAAGAATGTTCATTCTTTCTTCCTTATCTTACAATTTATAACTTTAAAAACCTCAATTATGTGCTCCCTTAGGGCCAAACTATATGTCATGTTAACACATCATCATTTCTCTTTATTATGCTCTTTTAAGAAAGCAATCATGTGGATCTAAAGTTGGACTGAGACCACAGGACAAGCAGAGAGGATTTTCTCACCATTTCTCACTATGAATCACTTCCCCTAAAGTGACAATTTGCCCCCCCCCCCCCAAAAAAAAATCTCATTGTAGCAAATGCTAAGGCGTGAGATGGGGAACGAACTCTCTGATCCCTATCTAGATAAGGGCACACATATACCTGCTATTCAAGTAAAAACAACTTGGACAGCACAATTCTATATGCACTTACTCCGAAATAAGTCACACTGTGTCCAATGCGGCTTACTCGCAGGAAAGTGATATAGGACTGTAGTTTAGAAAATGATGTGATGAGTTTAACATCACACCTAATTTGACTTTAGTCTTTTTTCTAAACTAAAATACCCATTTCTCACAGGTAAGGTGCTCCAAATCTCTTGATCATTGTGGTCATACTTTTGCACACTGTTTCCAGCTCTATGATATTATTTTAAGGTGGGGTGACCAGAAGTGTCCACAGTATTTCAAATCTGGTCGCACCACAGTTTTACATAAAAATATCACAATACTGGCATTTTATTCACAGTTCCTGACATAACAGCTTCTGAGCTGGAATGTGTCTTTTTTAATTGCTGCTGCTAACTTAGTTGATTTTTCGTTGAGCTATCTACCATAACCCCAAGATCTATGGCTGGAGCCAACTCAGATTCTACCATACACACACACACACACCACTCTCTTATTTGATGGCCCAATCCTAACTGGGTCTTGTGCTGCTGGAACTCATATCCCAGCAGCATAAGACCTTTTGTGGTGGGTGTGAAAGCCAGGTTGCCATCCTGTGGTTCTGGGCCACTGTTGTAAATGGCTCCTGGAGACTCTGCAGGTCTTGGTAAGCTGTCAGTGGGGACATGTCATGGATAGGGAAAAGGGGCAGGGGGAACTTTGGGCAGGGAGGAGGAAAGCAGAGAGCAGTTCAAGGGAGGAGAATCTTGGCAGCACCAATGTGTGCCAGGATCCTATCCCCTCTTTTTGAACCTTCCCTGCCCCTGTTCTTGCACTTACACCAGGTATGTAGCTGGTATATGTCCGACAAGACCCACAGGCCACCAGGAAGCCTATGCAGAGGCAGGAAGAAAATATTTTTACTTAACCGAGGCAGGGTTTCTGACTGTCCGCCCACCATCGGATGCAGCATGCACCCAATAGGTGTATTCAGAAGAGCAGAAACTCAAACTGAGATGAGGGACCTGGCCTAAGGTGGATCTCTAGATGTATGCCACCTCGATCCAGTGTCTTATTAATTTGCCATCTGTTAGCAATCCCCACAATGTCATCTCTTGCACAGTCCCAAAGTGGATTGAAAAGGAGATTGGAAGGGGCAAGGCAATAACTGTGCAATTCTATATACAGTCCTATCCACATTAACCCAACAAAACTAAGGACCCAATCCTATCAAACTTTTCAGTGCTGATGCAGCCATGCCAATAGGGCATGCACTGCATGCTCCAACCGGCAGTGTGGGGGATGGGACACACAGAAGTCTCCTCAAGGTAAAGGAATATTTATTCCCTGATTTCACAGCTGATTTGCAGATGCATGGGTTCTGGAATGTTGAATAGGAATGAACCCGAAGGTACATGTCACAATTAAGTGCAAGGTTTGTCGTTGAAAAGTGACCCCAAGATACTGACTAAGAAATTAATGCCAAGCCTCTTGCACAAGTAGAAGGTTTCATACAGCAACAGACCTTTGAAGACATTCAAAGAATTGGGATGAAGTATCAGTTTTTGCATAAATAACCATTGCTATTTTCAGCATCACATTCTTAGGAGTGTAATATTAAAATCAACAAAGCAATAAGAGTAGTTATCCAGTGACCTGAAATTTTTCTTCAAGTTACATGCACATTTTAAAGAGGTCTTGAAGTTGGCATTACCAACATATATATAACAGCATCATCAGAATATTAGATCAATAATCAAAAAAATGAGGTATTGCATGCTTCCCCCCAATTATCATATTGCTCCTTAGCTTCCTGTTAAAAATAATAGTACAGTCTTTTGGGGTAATTAATTCAGATGGAGAATACTTGATTTGATTAGTAAATAACTTGGATGGGTATTTAGAGATGGGATATCACCATTTTAATTTTGCTTAATTCAAGATGTGCAGGAGACATACATCTATACATGTGTCCTTAGCACTAAGTACCTGTCTGAAGAACTAGTCAACTACCTTTATAGTATCCCTTCCTTCTAGACAGTAGCATAGCTAAGAATTTGGGAGGGGCAGTGGCGTAGCTAGCGGGGGGGTGGTCTGCCCTGGGTACCACCCTTGGGGGGTGTAACATCACTAACATAGTGAAGGTTAGGAGTAACCCCATCATGCCATATACCGTTGGATGCAGAATGGCTTGCGGAATGCATTGCAAAAAAACTGGATTGAAATATCTCCTTTCCATCAAAAGTTATGGCCAAAAAACCAGAAACCAAAAAATGCATGGAACTCTATGAAAAATGAAACTGAGCCATATTGCGTGTTTACTCATGAGCAGGCGAATTTGCCATAGTTCGTCGGAAAGGGCAGGCTGAGAGGAATCCAATGACACCAGAATGGTTCCTATCCAATGAAAGTAGCCCCAAAAAACACCCAAGGAGGAAGTCCCTCTCTCCAAGCAGACGAATGTATCGAGCCCTATGGAAAGCGAAAGTAAGCCATACGGTCCCGTACAGTAGTGAGTAAACAAATGTGCCTTGGTTCCTGGTTAAGTCAGGCAAAGAGGAATGCAAGGCTAGCTGCATGGTCCCCATCTAATAAAAGCGGAGCTCAACAAATGTTCCAGAAGGCAACCCTCCACCAAAGAATAAACCAGAGGCTTGAGCTGATAAGGTGGGCACTGGGGAGGGCTGAAAATCTCACTGATTTATTTGTGGGGGGTGTTATTGCAGGCAGCAACCCCCCCCCAAAAGAATAAAACAGAGGCTTGAGCTGGTAAGGTGGGCACTGAGGAGGGCTGAAAATCTCACTGCTTTATCTGTGTGTGTGTGTGTGGGGGGGTGTTATTGCAGGCAGGCTACAGAGAAAATTCACTTGGTGAAACAGTTCTGGCTTCCCCTTATTTATCTGTTTTTCTTTAATTTAATTATTTATAATTATTTTATTTTGCTTGATGATGTCACTTCCAGCCATGACATCACTTCTGGTGGTTCCTGGACAGACTCTCATTCTAAAAAGTGGGTCCCAGTGTTAAAAGTTTGAGAACCACTGCCTTAACTCCCAACAGGTCAATGAGACATCCTGGGGGGGGGGGGTAACACCCTAGTGACCAAAATTCTGGAAATTGTGGCTTTTAGGAATAATACCATCATGTTATAAACCATTTGATGCAGAATTTCATCCACTGCTTGTGGGAAAATATTCACTGCATTTTTTTTGTTGTGAGGACAAAATAAGGGGGGGAACCATGTACACCACCCTAAGCTGCTTAGAGGAAGGGTGGTTTAAAAAGTGAATTAATTAAACAATATAATTAATTGATAATTATTAATATTTAATTAAGTCATGTGGGGTGACAAAAATTTATGCGCCCCGGGTGTCAGATGACCTAGCTGCACCTCTGGGGAGGGGTCACTTGATCCGGGTGCCACACTTGAGGGGTGTCAGGAGGCACCTTTCCACGGCCTTCTGAGACCCAGGGAGGCTGTGTGCAACTTCCCTGAGCCTTGGAGGGTCTGCCAGAGGCTTTTAAGAAAGTCATGTTTTTGCTCAAACTAGATGTGCCTTTCTAAGGGCTTCGACAGGCTTTCTGAGGCCCAGGGAGGTTGTGTCTGGCCTTCCTGGCCGCCAGAAGACCTGCTGGAAGCCTGAGAAAGACAGTTCCAGTTTTGGTGAAAACCAGAAGTGCCTTTCTAAGGCTGGAGGGGGAGAGAGGGTTTTTAAAAGTTTTTTTTTTTTTTAAATTTGCCCCTGGGTACCAAATGGCATAGCTATGATCTTATTGGTTCCTTCAAACTTTATGATACTATGAATACAGTGGGACTTACTTCACTGAGTAAACGTTTAAAATTGTGATGTTAAGCAATGCTTATTTTCTGAAAACCACTCATACAAAATATAGTGAGATATACCGCTGCCATTCAGTTCTTCTTTAATTCTCTGCCCCTACAGGAAACACTTTAAAACAATTAGCATTTCCCAGAAAGCATAGTTATATAAATCTTTTGGTGTTTGGGTTTACATATGTTGGATATTTCTTTCTGTACCAGTCCTGAGTGGTGCTTTCATTTAAAATGCAAATAATGTAAAGATAGTTTCTTCCACTAAATATTATAATACAGCAAATCACAGTAAAATTTACTTCAAATTCCAATTGTACCCTCATACAGTAAACATAAACTTCTATTTTAAAGGAAGGGAGAATAGTAATACAGTAGGTAGTACAAAAAGGTTTGCTTCTGAAATACAAAAATATTATTGAATAGACACAAATGCTAATATACTACAGTTTATGAAATTCTATTTCAGAATTATCATGTTATATAGCTATGCACATACATACACAAGTTCAAACCACTTCATATGTCTCTTTATGAAAAGGTAAATGTATGGGGGTCAAGAACACAAGAGTTGCTTGATCTCAAGCTACAAGTAATTTATAGCAGTTATTGCTGTTGCAGGAAACCAAAAACTGTTTTCTCATCTCTTGCATAGTATTCAGATCTGTGTTCACCTTTTCCTGGGCAAACCTTACAAGACTCCTCAAAACAAACTGCTGTTGTAAGCTAAACTTCATGGTGCCACATTCTACTTTCTTGCTGTTTTTAAGTCAAGTGATAGGTTACCAAAATTAATACAATACACACAACAGGTATATCCCAACAGTCACGGAGTGAGGCTATACATGTTTGCAAGTTTCAGCAATAAATAATGCAGTTATGTGGCTGAAATTCTCTGGAATCCGTGAGGATGCAAGTCTAGACAACCCATTGAATTGCTTATCTCAAGCATACTACCCTACATAGCTAACTAGAGTGAGCTACAGAAAGCCTCTGTTGCTGCCTATCAAATGCAAGTACTGTATAGCAATATGCAAGCGAAGAAACTACTTGGATGATATTTCATTTAAGCAATTCTGGAATGCACTTCTATGTAAGTAACTTGTATAGTATGTACAACTGTATAAGTATACTGTACATTGTTGTAGCAACACACAGAGAGAAAGAGATCAGTGCTAGTCTATTGAAATGCCATAGAGATGTCTAGGTTCTACACTGTTAAACTGCAAAGTACCACATTACATGCAATAGCCATGTTAAATGACATGTTTTCACAAAACAACATGCCATTGAACCTACAGTTAGTATGAGCTCTTTAAATATAACAGAATAAAAAGGGCGAGGAATCGGTAGAAGTTATTTTTTGCAAGAAACCCCTCCCCCAAGATATAAGAAAAGCTGAAAGCTGCGTTAGATGTTTATCTATACATAAGAGACAGGTGTCGCACAAACAGAAAAAAAAAATCATGAAGCCAACGAGAAATTTTTGACTCCCAACGTCCATCTGTTAAATTTGAATTCATGCATAATTGATTATCCATGACTGATAAGTTCTTTTCTTTATTCTAGTATCCTAACACAGGTGTTTAAACATTACAAGTTAAATCACCACGAAGGTATCTAAGAAACTATAAGAACATGATAAGGATTAACAAACAATAAAATGACATGTCATTTAATAGAGGTGACCCAAGTTTAAGAAATTTTGAACACACATGTATATTAAATATTAATAACCTATTCTGCTATTGTAATAATAAGGTTAAGTAAGCTGCTCTCTGCCAAAAATGAAAAGGGGGGAAAAGTACAAATATGTGAAAGAGACATAGAAATGAGAAGCAAAGGCACAGGGAAAACGTGTCAACAATAAACAAGAGGAAATGAGAAAGAAGGAAAAGATGAAGGTGGAAACTAATCTCTGTGTGTCATTATAACTGCCAGAGTACTGGCAAAGAAGCAGCATCCTTTTATTTCAATTTTAATCATTTCTGAATTTTAATTCCCTGCTCCTTTTGTAATTCTCCTGGCATTCCCCATATGCATCCACCACAGCCAAAACACCAGTGTAAATTAAATGGCACACAACAAGCCACACCAACGATGTAGTTCTCCCAATCAGGTGACCAAAAGCCAGAAAGGTAAGTCTCTTTAAAAGTCCTTGTGGGCTACTAGCCAATTAACTGACTTTTGTGTTCTTCACCTTCTTTAATTTTGAAAAGAGAAGACTAACAGTTAACACACATAGCTGCTCATAAAAATAAATAAATAAGCAAAGCCAGTAGTAATACAATAATCAGTGACCATCAGGGCCTGGAAAAATGAGTTTACTCTCACTGGCACTAAGGAGCATCACATGATTATTTAATTACAGCTCTAATTTTTGTCTCATGGATGGCAACAGATCAACAATTAATAGGGCAAATAGAGGAGACTGTATTTTTAAAGAGACAAAACCTATACTTGAAATACAGTTTGGATATGTAGCAAAAGGATCCTGAAGAACATTGTTCTGCATGTCACAAATAGTTTGATATATACATGCATGCATTTTATATATATGTGTGTTTGTTTGTGTGTACATACATATATATATGTACATACATATGTTTGTGATATATATATATATATATATATATATATATATATATATATATATATATATATATATATATATATATATATATATATATATATATATATTTCACAAATACATATGTGCAGGCACTAGATCCATGCTGCTGATAAAATTTTTATTTTCCTTTGACAACATTTTTTCTAGAGACTTAAAATTATACAATGGTATAATATTAATAAAAACAAAATATTTAGTGTTTTGATGGTCTCATCCTATAACAGCCCATTTCCCTCACTGAATGAATAGCTCAAGCAGTAGGTTATAAGATTACAGTGTCAACAGAAATCATTTGGTTACTCCTTAAACTGTGCCTCAAGAGTTTTAGAAAGCCAGTGCAACCTTGGAGCACAGACGTCCTACGCTCACCCTGTCAGCAGCTAAGCCAAGTTTCAGCCTCAAAAGAGCCATACATAATTATACACAGAATGCATTAAAATCACCACCCTTTGAGTTTATGAAAGTAGAAAGCAGAGTTGCTCAGCCTGCACTCAAAGAACAGGTCACAACTTTCTCATAAGGTTGAATGGGTAGAAAAACACTGTAATGTGGGGCCAAGAACAATGTCAAATCTACAAATCAGGGATACCAAAAGAACCCAGAATCTATTTTGTACCCACAGTCTCCAGTTAAGAACACAAGCTATCATAACCTCTGTCTTGACTGGCTGATGACTAGGTAGGGTTACTAGATACAAAGGGGGACAGAGTGCCTATACCTTTAACCATTGTATAGAAGTGAGAATTTTGGCAGGTGCCAAACATGGAAGGTTTAAAAAGCTGCACCTGTCAAAATTCCCTGTTCTATACAATGGTTAAAGGTATAGGCACTTTGTCTTCCTTTGATTCTGGTAACCCTAAACATGAGGGGAAGATGGATAATGAAAACATTTCTTCAAATATTTGAAGAGGACACTCCAAAGGGTAAGCAACCTACAAGGGCAAGCCAATGAATTACAGAAGCCTAATGTGGCTGCTTTGATGCCACTAGCTGTTGAAACAAAGTAGCTTGAAGACTGACAAGCTTAAGCTGTTCTTAATTTAAAAAAAAAAAAAACACCTGGTAACTGTTTTTCTACAGTTGTAGCTGATCTAAAAGGTTTTAGTTTATTGAACCAAATCAGCACACACACACACACATATAAATATTTCATCTTCAAAAATGTTCAAGCAGTTAAGCAAAGAAAATAAACAACCCTAGAATTAAAGTTAGTGGAAGGAATATTTTGCTGAACAGACAACACCTAGGACTATTTCTTCACTATTTTTTTCAAAGCATGCACCAAATATTGCCCTAAGATAGAATGTTCCCTTTTACTGTATAGGATCTTAGTGAGATGCATCTCCATTAAAATACAATGTACTTATGGAAAGCTGTTCGTATTTATGGGTTTAAAGATTCAGCTCCAAGTATATTTCTTATTATGACCACATTCAGGGCCCAATCCTATTCAACTTTCCAGCTCCAGTGTAGCCACAATGCTGCCCCTTGGCAAGGGATCACATGTCCCCATAGCTTGAGAAGGCACTGGTGACTATCCCTCCAACACACCCCTCTGGCACAACTGCACCAGCACTGGCAAAATGGATAGGATTGGGCCCTCAGTCACCAAATTTTAGATACTGTGGGTAAGGTAAAGACTTATTCCTTCTTTCCCTACCACCCCTCAGCACAGCCTAGATTACAAGATTATTCTTCTAGCACTATACTTGGTTTGGAAATTACAAATATCATATTAACTGGGGAATGACAAACTCTAGTACGATATGGTCTCCTAAATTTATGGAATATCACATAATGGAGGTTTTAAGCTTTGGAAATACATCTACAAGACATGCAATTAACTGGTTTTTCCAAATAATTATTTTATAGGTTTCAAAGTGAACACTAGACTACTCACAAGTATGTCACTTGTGCAGAGTATTAGTATCATATGGAAGATCATTAACAGTACAATCCCATATATGTCTATCTGGAAGTAGGAACCACTGCATTCAATGGGTTTACTCCTAGGTAAGTGTGGAAAGGACTGCAACGCATAAAAAGAGCCTTCTTGGAAATGACAAATTCCTGCTGAAAAGTATATGGTTTTGAATTGTTTTGAACAAAGACAAGCACTTCAGAAAAGTAGCATAAGATTTTTTGAATCTTAAAAAAAATAAAAATGCAAGGGATTGTAAGGTTATACAAGTCATTATTTTTATGAGATAGCATATCTCACAAACTTTGTAACAAACACTCCCATTCTAACCAAGTTACAAATGAGGATGCTTAGAATCTCAGTCTAAAAATGTCTCCTCTGCTCACATGCTCTGCGTATATATAGCTGCAATAGTAATTCTTATGAAGACCGTAACTATCAGTTAGATAGCTATTAAGACCCAATTAAAAAGGAAGGAAAAAAGTTATGATACATCAACAATCAACAGAAATGAAAGTACATGTTTGGTCTATAGAAACATTCCAGTTTTAAAACCCAGTCTACACAGTTTCAAAAGTGGTAATGTGTTGCTCCTTCTGCTGCAGCTTGACTAGTAGTTTTCACTAATTTCATCACAGATTCCGCTTAAGTTTAACAGATCTTTTACTGTGATGTCTATCTGTTATATAATCCTGTTATAAATGGTAGCTAATTGGATGCATATGTTCACATGGATGTAGCGGCCTTGTAATCAAAATGATTTCAGAAGGGTCACCACATATGTAAGCTATCCACCCATTGCCCTAGTGTGCTAGTGCTGTCCCATGCTGCTACGCTTATTCAGTGTTCTGTATAGGATTGCAATGCTAGAGGGTCACAGTGTCTGCATTATTAATGATAATTTTAACTCACTGTCTCTCTTTAATATGACTGCTTGTATGCCAATAAAGGTTTCTTTCTATCTGCTAGAGGTCATGCAATGAAGCTATACCATTCAAAATACATTTATGGCAGAGTGGAACTCAAAGGATCAGGAATATAGCACTAACAGCACAATCCTAGGCAGGTCTACTCAAAAGTAAGTTCCACTGACTTCAGTGGAACTTATTCCCAAGTAAGTGTATATAGAATTGCAGCCTGATAATCTCAGGTTATTATGCAGGACAATGTATTCTCAGGAATGACTCTGAACATTTAAAGCTGAAAAAAAATGGATTTTAATTGCTTTCGAACTCTCCTCTTTTAATAATTCTTTCTTATAGAAACAAATTCTTTTCTACTAGCATACAGCATAAGCATTTTTAATTATTATTTGCAATTTTGCCATTTAAAACACTAAAAACCATTCTGTTAATGAGTTGAGATCTGTCAGAAGTGATTCTCTTCCTATATAGCTACACTAAGAACAGACTTTGCATATTCTAACCATTGAGAAATGTTCTCAGTTGCAAAGAAAATCTTTACACCTTGGGTTTTATTTCCATAATTATGGCAACACTATTTTGCACTTACGCACAGTGTGCCTTTCATCCCAGAGACCTATGAACATTTTTCAAATAGTATGTATACAAGTAGTTATGTCTCAAAACCCTTGTGAAACCAAAGTAGTAATAAATGTTGTCTCCAATAATATTCCTGGCCCCCTGGGAGGCAGAGCAAAAAGCAATCAAGGATACGCACAACCTGTTTTAGGAGTTGCATTTAGCCCATCCGAAAATAAATTGCTTATATGAGCACCCAAGATCACCACAATGAGTAAGAGACACAGTATCTGGTCCCATAACATAACCACTAGAAATTGATAAAGGTCTGAGATCCAGTATCTGTTTACAGAGATATTAAAAGTTCCTGCATGTTCTTAAAATAAAATAGCTGAGACACATACAACATCCATCAGAATTATGTGGCCTAAGTGTTGATATACTAGGGGAAGAAATCAACTCCAAATTTAAAGCCCTTAAGATCATGTTATGCCATAAATTGATTTATAAAACCCAACAAGCTTAAGTCTAGGGCAGCATCTTGTTGGGTGTATGCTGTTTTCCATATGGACACAATTCTGATGGAAACATATCTATGCATGCTTAATAATCTATCTTTTATCAGTTGAACTATTGGCATAAGCGGGTAGGACTTTATGAAACCACAATGTCCTGATAAACTTTGGTTTTAAGTAAAGTGATAGAAGTAGACCTTAGTGATACAAACACTTCTAGATATTACTGTGACCTTATAGATTCAACTATTTAGTTTATGGTAGAATAATCATACAAACAAAAGATGTGTAAAGGAACAGTAAGATGTATGTATGACATTGTCAACGTTTCTATGTTTCTATCACTTCTAGTCTCAGACTAGATTTTCAAGAACGCATCCCGGTTTATGTCAGTGGAATTTTCCTATCCATCTATCAGCACAATCCTAAGCATGTTTATTTGAAAGTACTGTACATTCTGCTATGTTCAATAGAGTTTTTGCCCTACTAAGTGTGTTTGGGATTGTAGCCTAAAAATATTGTTTTGACATAATTACGTGAAGGGACAGTAATCTTAACTCACATGCCTAGGCTACCATCATTGTTTGATAGAATTTAAAATGGTTTCACATATTAATGCATATGCAAATGACATTAGAAAGCTACCATGTTGAGATCAGTAAACACTCTACTATAGGTATGCAGTAGCCTAGTTAGGAGGGAAATTGTGATACAGTTGTACATTCATGGCAGGATAGCCTTTGGAAAAGTGACTATTTTCCTGTGTATTCCACAAAGTGTGAGCAAATTAATGCTAACAGGTCTTTGCACTTATTGAAACATGAAAATGACTTTTGTTATATACCTTTTGAACATAAGAAGTTCCTCTAAAGAGCTCTCAGACACTAGTTTTCTCCCCCTTCCTTGGCCACCTTCACAGTGCTTGCTACGTTCACTATTATCTTCCTATTTACTGCAAATAAAGAGAATGATTTATGCCTACATCTATATATAACGACAGTATGCAGGATGAAGAACAGACTTTACAAAAAGTTCCAAAATTAAATTTAACTTAAAGCAGGCACTTTAACTTCTTCAACAATCAAATCTGTAAGTAGCTCTTGTAAACTGTGGAAACTTTGTCATTAAGTGAAGCTGTTTAAAATGCACTAGACTTCATAGTGACAGATTTGCTGAACATTTTTTCCTCACATACACATATGTGCTTTCAGTTATTAATAATATGCTTCTGCCCTTATCTTCGACAGCTCGGATATACACTATGTGCAACTTGCTAGGCATATTAACTCTTCAGAAACAACAATTTTACCCTGTGAAGCGTACAATGTAAAATTAGATACTAATGCTTTAAAACCAGCTTCAACACACCACAGAAAGCAGCATGGAAGCTTCCTTTAAGGTGCTCCTGGTCCAAATGATAAAACTTTTTTCATATACTAACAAGGAAGACTCAGTTGCCATGGGTAATACTGCCAGGTAGATATGGAAATGGAATCAGAACCATTATTTAGTGCAGAGAGGGATATAAATACATGCATAAACTGATATTCACTTTGAGAAATAAATCAATATTTTTCCTTTGATTGCTGGGCTGTCAGATTAATGCAGCATAAACAAAGAGTAGGTGCATGATGACTTAAAGTCAAAAGTGTTGATTTCAAAACAGGAATAGATTATTGAAGTTCTGTGCCCACTACATAAAAAGTTAATTTACAGTTAACAGGAAGGTACATCCTCGCCATTAAGATATGTAGCATTTCTATTAATAAGCTTAAAGTTGATACATCAAAAAGGTCAGGAAAATCATCCAGCTTATATCAAACACGTTCATTTTACCATCCTCTGTCATCATCTAATTATTTCTGGCAGTCTTTAATTTCAATCACTTCCTAGTTTCTTCTTGAATATATACTTTGATAACCTTGTACAATAAAGATGCTTTCAGTGATATAAAGAATCACTGGCATAATGAGTTGTTTCATCAACAGAAATATATATTTTGACATGTAACCAGGCTGGGGGGCGGGGAAGGGATTTCCAGCTGCCTGGCTACCCTAGGTTGCTAAAGATCTGATGTGGGTGTCTTAAAAACACTTGTATTTTTCAAACTGTCTGCAAGGTAGTGATAGTGTCTAATCACTTGGTCTGGCACTTAGAAACAAGAAATATTTCATCAGACCTGAATACAATTTCCATGCACATATAGAAAGATGGAGAAACTGAGGATCTTAATGGAGATTCTAAAATTTGCACTGTGTCAATCAACATAAAGTAGAAAATTTGCTTTACATTGAATGCAAACATGTGATTAACATGTGAGCAAAGATGTATTTGTAATATTGGTACTTTTGCTGGAACACAGTAGTTCCATAGATACATACAGGCATATTTTGTACAAAGCCTAGTCGTATTAGGAATGTGCCTTTGGTAATAGTTTCTAATACAAGTAAGTTTAAAATATTTTGCTATATATTAATAATGTAAGAAAACTGGTAAAAATTCTTTCTTGCATAGAGCATTAAAATAGTAATAATCTTATTGTCTTTTTTTTAGTTCTGACAAGATTTCTTTTCAAGAAATCAGAATAGTTTATATGATTTGCTTCTTTTCTGAGAGCTGCACTTTGAAGCATTTACAAACTGAATACATCTTTATATAGGTATCATAGGGTTGCTATAGGGTTTTTGCTATGTTAAAGATAGCCATTTTAGTATTGTAAGTTTGTTGAGAGTTTATGTCTTTAGGCAGTTTGCATTATAGGTTCACTATTATGTTTTGTACATTTTGCTTAACAATTTCTATAGCCTCTGTCTCCTCTAATGCCGCAGAACAGGTGTTTGTCAGCTGACCTTATGGGCCTATAACACACCATAACCTGGCATGCCAAAATCAATTTCTCTGTGTCATATTTCAATTCAGAGTTGGAATACTGGTACATTTGCTATGTGAGATTAATGTACTTTTACCGAACATAGGGTGATTTTACCCTAATGGTAAATAACATCCTGAACTTATTTTTCTTATTAAACTTCACAGACATATGAAGAATCCTCTAAGGAATTACTATGCAATTTAAAAGATCAATACTAGTAGAGCATATGAAAATGGAAAGTTCCCTTTCAGGCCCCTTGAACAGAACACGTTGCTGTTACATGTTTCGGAGCTAATAAAACCCATTTTGCATAAGAAGAACTATTTATTACACATTTTAACTTGTGAGAAAGAGAAATGCAGTTATAGGAAAAAACACATTGACTGTGAATGTGTTCCTACTTTTTTTTTCCAACTGGGATATCTTTTATTCCAAGGGAAAAGTATTCTTTGGAATATTTTTAATCAGCAATGTAACTGAGCTTATTAAGCTATATTCATGCCTTTGCCCAGTAGGAATACTGTTTTTTATTTTTTTTGCCCATTTAAAACAATGGCCCAAATTAAGATCCCCAAATCTGGTGATGGTTTTTATACACTCTTCAAGAGACAGCGAAATACCCAGTCAATTCCTTTTGCCAACTAAAGTTGGATTTTTACACATATTGTAACCTTTCTTAACAATGTGAGAAAAACAGAGTAAATATATTAAATTTGTTTCACAACAGATGCTTAGGTTGTTAATATTTAAGATGTCTATTCATGCTATTCCTGTCTGCACATTTGTCAAAAATGTAAGCTTGAATGTTAATGTTTGCCAGCAGACTGGAGCAGACAAGTATACGAATGCACTAGACCAAAATAATACTTGGGAGAAATAAAGAGCGCCTTCGAAATCCTATGTAGCAGAATAAAGATCTACTACCCTATCATAAGCTGGAGCCTTGGAATCCTTTACTCCGAAGTTATGAATGGCATGTGAGCTGACCTGAATGAAACTCTAGACACTGGCCTGACAAATGAAAGGGAGGTGAGAGAATCAGGCTGATGATCACAGGTAAAGGGTCTCTCTGCTGCTAAAAGAGAAACTTTGGCCCATGGGAGACAAGTTGGGTGCCAACGTTTTTCAGGGGCAGAACTGAGAAGATGAGGACTTGGGGGGGGCATCAAACTCTAGCTTTCAAGGCAGCCCTGATTGGTAGGAGACAATGCAGGATGCTACATGCAAAGGGTCTGGTGTGGCCTGAAAAGGAAGGCGCCCAAGTCTCTGGACCCAGCAGCTGCCACTTCTGGTGGGACCCTCTCAGCAGATCTGCCCGCGCCAAGCTTGGCTGCTGCAGGTTCGGAGGGAGAGGAAATCGCGCTTCCTCTTTGGCTGGCTCCCTGTCTGATGGCGCGCCGAGGACCACCCAGTTCTCAAAGCAGGAGACTCTGCCAGGGAAAGCCAAAGGAGAGACCTCACGCGGAGAGCAAGAGGCGCACCTGTGTGGGAAGCCGCCTCTGGAGAGGTCAGGGACGGGTCACTGGACCCCCCCCACCTCTGCGCGCCCCCGCCTGCCCTCCTCCTGGCTTCCGCCCGCTCCCGCGTCCCCAGCGCTTTCCTCCACCCCCTAGCAACGCACGCGGGGTGGGAAGCCTCCCTTTCCAGGCGCCCTCGCTGGGGACTGCAGCGGGCACCGCTCTTCCTCCCCTCCAAGGCCACAGAACTTGGGGAACTTCTCTCCCCCCGCAGCTCTGCTGCGTCCGGGTGGGAAGTTGCGGCAAACTTTCCGGGGAACGCGCCTGCCTCCCTGGCTGAATGCGGGCCACTTCTGGGCTCAGGAGCAGGTGCCTGCCGCGCGCAGGCGACTGCCAAGCAGGTCCAGCCGGGCGGATCGAGAGCACAGTTCCAAGCATGCCTACTCAGAAGCAAGTCCCACTGTCTTCAGTGGGGCTTACTCCCAGGAAAGTGCATCCGAAGAGCACAGTCCCATGCCTGCCTACTCAGAAGGAAGTCCCATCAGAGTCGGTGGGGCTTGCTCCCAAGAAAGGGTGCATACTTGCAAGCCTAAGAGCACACGCCTATGCCTGTCTGCTCAGGTCCCAGAGTGTTCAGTGGGGCTTACTCCCAGGAGGCTAGGACTGCAGCCGAAAAGCACAAACCTATGCTTGCCTACTCAGAAGTAAGTCCCATGCGAATCGGTGGAGCTTACTCCCACGATTGCTGCCTAAGGGCACAAGCCTCTGCCTGTCTACTCAGACGTAAGTCCCACTAGAGTCAGTGGGGCTTACTCCCAGGAAAGTGTGGCTAGGGTTACAGCCTAAGAGCCTCTGCGTGTCTACTCAGAAGTAAGTCCCGCTAGAGTCAGTGGGGCTTACTCCCAGGAAAGTGGAGCCAGCCTAAGAGCACAAGCCTATGCATGTCTACGCAGAAGTAAGTCCCCTGAGGGTCGATGGGGCTTCCTCGCAGGAAAGTGGCAATGAAAGCGGCGATCCCTGCCTGACTTGTGCTGCTCGCTCACTTCCAGTTGGAAAAAGGAGCCCAGCCTCGCTGCGCCCAGCGCCCAGGTCCCCTCCGAAGTCCCCCGAACGACCTGCCACTGGCGCACACACACACACGTACACGCGCGCACAGACACTGGAAGGAACGAAGAGCAACTCACTCATGAGAGGGCGGGCAGGCGAGGCTGGGCGACACCTTCAGCTTCCCAGGCGCCGGCGAAGTTAATTGCACTGAACTTCAAGTTGTCTTTTCACCCATCAGGAGTGGGCGTTTAAAGGCAGGAGCGCGAGGGGGGAGGAGGTGGAGGGGGAGCCCCCCCACCCTCAGCCAGCCAGCCAGCCACCCTCCTCCCTCCCCCTCTCGCTCTCTCCTCCTGCTTCTTCCCCCCACTCCTGAACTGCCTGGCAGGCGGCGACGGAGGAGAGGAGAGCAGGAAGGCGACGACGACGAGGAGGAGGAGGAGAAGGCGGTGCCCGCCTGCTGCTGCCGCTGCCGCCGCCTTTCCACCCTCCCTCCAGACACGAGGGCAGCAGGAGAGGTGCCCAAAGCCTCGCCAGTGGGGACTCTCTGTCTCTGTCTCTCCTCTTCTTGGGCGAAGTGTTGGAGCTGGAGCAGGCAGGAGGAAGCGGCGACTCGGCCGGGGCCGCCTGGCTGGCTGGCTCTCCCCCTTGCGGAGGCTTGCCCACGTTGGTGCAGAAGCCGACGAGAAGCAACCACCGCCGCTGCCACCGTCGCTCTCCGGGCTGGCGCACGGGGGAGAATTGCTGCGCGCGGGGCTCCGAGGGGGCCAGGGGGAGGCGCAGGGTGCCCGGCTCTCGCTAGGATGCTGCTGGGGCTGGATCCTCGCCTCCTGCTCGGCGCCGCCGTCTCTTCTCCCCTCTCGCTTGCCTGGGGGGGGGCTGTTCTTTTTTTTGGGGGGGGGGATCTGTTGTTGCCGCTTCTGCTGCTGCTGCTTAGGAAGAGTGGCTGGCTGTGTGCGCGCCTATCTCTGCCTCCCTCACCGCCCCGGGGAAGGAGGAAGTCAGGTGAGACACACACACACAGTCTTACTTCCCTCCCAGTCCCTGTGCGACTGGTAGGAGCTAATCACTGTTGTTGGGCTTGTGTTGTTGTTGTTGTTTTAAATGCTCCTGTCTTCCCTTCCCCCTCCCTTTCTCTTTCTCTCCCCCTTCCCTTCCTTTAAATGCTGCTCCCCCTTCACTCCCGGAGTGCAGCGCCCCACACAGGAGTACCAGGCGCACTAGGGCTACTCTGCCCCCCCTTTATCTCTTCCCACTTTCCATAGATCACCCCCCCCGCCTCCCCCCCAGCTCGTTTATTTCAGTCTTTCTCCACCACATGTTTGGCTGTCAGCTGCTGGCTGCTCACTTCAACCCCAAGGGGGGGGGGCGGTTTCCCCAAAAAGAAAGGATCTAACAAAGGTGATCGGTATTTGAAGGCTCGGAAGGGAGCGGAGAGAAAGGAAGGGATCCGACTCCCAAACCAGACCCTCTCCTCCCAGCGGGCGGCGGTGGAAGCCAACCCGTCCTTCGATCGCGGAGACTTGGGCTCGGATAGAGAAAGAGACCGTAAGAGGAGGCTTGGAAGAGAGGGGGCACTTCATCGCACGCCAGTGCAAGGGATGTCTGTGTGTGAGTGTGTCAGTGCAAGGGGTGTGGGGGTGTGTGTTGCCGGGCAGACCAGGAGCATCTCTTTGAAATCTGGACCGGCTACAGCAGAAACTGGCTCATCATTTAACATTGAGTGGGAGGGGGGAGCCGTTTACACGTGTGGGGGGGGGGGGGTTGGGGGGACCTGGTGCCTTGCGCTGCCCAGTGCCACTCCAGAACCTGGCTTGGAGGTGTTCCACTCTCCAGCGACTGGGGCTGGTTCTTTCTCTCCACGCTGGGCTTGGTTTCCTAGGCTCACCCTGCCTGTCTGCCTTCCCGTGTGTTGTCTTGAATTTGGCTCAGTGTGTAAACTGCTCCCAGAGACAGACTTTGTAACATCTTATTACTTTCCTTAGCTGGAACACTATACGCTACAGTGTGTGCAAACAAAGTTTTGGGGGATCTGGAAATATCTCTCCCCCTCCCCCACAAAAAACATCAAAAAAAAAAAAAATTAAGAGGACTGCTTGTTTTCCTCCAGATGGCCATTAGGAAATGGACTGTAAATTTGTGTCCCCCCCCCTTTAAAAAAAAAATAATTCTGATTAGTATGATTCTTCAACAACAAAAACACATTTTGACGTGAGAACAATGCCAGGGCCAGGATTGCAAGGGCACAACATCCCTTAATAACTTAATGCAATTTCTTGCCATTCCTGGAAATTATTAATTCTCTCTGTTACTAATCCTCAGAGACCTAAACCTAAAGGTGACATAATACACTGTGTATGTGTCACCTAGAAGATGCCCAGTTGGTGATAATAGGTGAGAGATGCAAAACATTCATTTTTTTTTTTTTTTTTTTTTACATTTTAACAGATGCTACATGTACATTTTAACAGAAGCTGCAACTCCAACCTTCTACTGGAGCAGTTTTGAGTTTCATGGAGTCCATTCAGATGACAAGGCCGTTTCCAAAAGATGGATTTGACAAGCCTCAAAGCCAAGTTGTGGAGCCAACATCATCTACAGTGACTCCCTATCTAGTGTTGTACTTGATATAGTGGAAATTGAGTAATCTCAAGTTGACTTTAGAAAGCATGGTGAAACATAAGGCCAGATGTACAGTGGTCAGGGCCAAAGCAGTAAGATTTTTGTAAGTTTAAAGCAATGGTTCCCAAACTTTTTTGACTGATGGCCCCCTTCACCTATTGGGACATTGGCGGCTCCGCATTAGGGCTATAATCCTATACATTGTACAGGGTGGCAAGTTTATCACAAGGAATTTGTGGCTCCCCTGGTTGGTTTCCGTGGTTCCCTATGGAGCCGCGGCTCACAGTTTGGGAACCACTGATTTAAAGGAATACAACTTGTACTGCACCCAGAAGCCGGTAAGAAGTTAATGCAGATATTGGGCCACTAATATAACATGTCCTTTGTGATCCATTCTGTAAGGTGATGGATCACTGTGTTTTGAACCTTCCTGAGTATGGCTGCCTTTGATGTCCTAGCTTTCTCACCAGTTTGATCTGGTAAAATGTGCTACCACTACCCAGTTCCCACTATCATCTGAAAATTGGATGCTTTAGAATCCAGGTATCTTGAAGGTTAAATGATCACTGGAGGTAGCATTCCTCACTTTAGGTATGTTCATTGCTCACATGATGGGAGAAAAGGGTATGGGGGAGCCTCAATAAAATCCACAAGTTCCACCCTTGATTTCCCCCTTCCAAATTGGCTCTCTACAGCAATGTAAAAATAGTCACTAAGGGGAATAGCGCAAAAGGTCGGGGGGGCAGACCCTCTGTGCAATTCAAATCTGCCTTTGGTTTGTATCAGGTAGTGGGTATGTGTAACACCTCTGAAATATTGGGAAGGGGTCCAAAACCACTTTGCATGCAGAAGCTCCCAGATTCAATCCCTGCCGTCTCCAGGAAAATTAGAGAAAAATTAATGTCTGAACACCGGAGAACCTCCAGTCAGTGTTTACAATACTGTACTGAACTACATGAAGCAGTGGTCTGACTTTGCATAACACAGCTTCCTTTATCTTGCAAGAGGTGAGACAAATTTACCATGGCCACTATGGGGAGCTGAGTAACTGCCCCTGTGTCAACTGGGCCAATCAAAGGTCACTGGGCCAATTGTGGGCCATCACAGCAGCATGAACAAGTGACAGGGAAGCTACACCTCCAAAACACACAACGGAGACAAAATATCACAGTTGATAGAGATGTTTCCATTAGTCCTTCAATTGCAGTAAAGGCAAAACAAACCACACAGTGATAAGGAAGCTGCTTTGTCCCACTGCCCAGCCTGTCCGATCCCTTTAAATGGTTGATCAACCTGATAAATCCTTTGCTAGTAATTAAGAAAACTTTACCTTTCCAGGAGAAAGTTATGTTTACTACTTAATACCATTATTGATGCAAGAAGGATAATTCCTTTTGATTATGAATTGTCTCCAGTGAGACCTACTGTACTTGTATGCCATATAAACTGTACATAGTCCTTAAACTACTTAGATCTAAACCCAAACCAACATTCTAGCATTGGCATACCTGAGTCAGTGGGGCATGTGCTGTATCCTGCAGTTGGCTGGCAGTCACAGAGGCTACCTCTAGGTAAGGGAATATTTGTTCCCTTGGTGCTGAAAGGTTGCTTCGGATTGCACCCTTAGAGCACAATCCAAGTGTCCAATTGGCTGGCACAAGTCCCAGGTGTGTTGCAAATGTGACATAAGGCACTCCTTGTGTGCCTGGGAGACCAGTACAAGGATGCTTGCCAACCTCCCCACACCAGATCCCAGCCTGCAAAAAGGTGAGTTCACACTGGCCTAGGGAGGCTGGCATGGGGGGGGTCGGAGAAGGTGGTGGGAGAGAGAAACGGGGGCATTTTGAGGCAGGAAGGGTAAACCGGTGGGTGGACCGGTTATGGAAAGGGTTGGGACTGGCCTGGGTGACCTAGGCCATATCCTAAGTCATTGTCGTCCCCCAAGCAGCCTGACAGTACACTTGACTGCTCAGATCTACACTAGTGAAATCGCTTGCGCAGATCCGAGTAGCCCTGTTGAAGTGGCTGCTGTACTACATGGGTAGGGGGAAATAAATCCCCTTACTCTGAGTTGTGTGGCAGCCACCTCCTACAGTCAGCCTGCCTGTTCCAGCTCAGGATAGGATTAGACTGTTACACTAGTAAAGTGGTGCATTTTGACAATTTGTAGTAATAGCCCTCCACATCAACTGATTATAGAAAATTTATACTTATTTGTGAGAAGAATGTATGTTCCATAAGCATGTTGACATTCACTATAAAACAATAGCCTATAATTTGTGGGTAAAAGAGAATGACTCCACTATCAATCCTACATGCACTTTGTGAACATATTAAAAAAAAAAAAAGCTGTTGCTGCTTCTCCCACTTTTTAAGCACTTGCAGTGTCTTTGTGTAGCAGATTCGATTCTAAAGGCACATTTAATGTCTGTTAACAGCTTGGAAGAATAGCAATTGATTGTTCATCTTTAGACATGGAGAGGTAATATTAAAAGGGTCAGTGCAAAAAGCTTTTTCACACTTCTGCATGAACATTCACATATACACATCTCAGAGTGCTTGGCACTTGTGAGTTTCTAGCACTCAATGAGTGATATGTTCTTTTTTTCTTATTCTTTTCGTCAATAAATATTGTTTGGGCATCCTTCTCAAGATGTCTTATTGAGTGGCCAGTGGATATTAAGGACAATTCATTGTTTTACATCTTCAAAGGGAAAAACTTTTTCATTAAGTCATACAACATACCAGCAAGCTCCACCTGTGAATGAACTGTTATTCTCAATTTACAGGAAAACTTAATTAGGAAGACTGAAAAATGTCTACCTAGAAATATGATTAGAGAATTTTAAAAATTTTAGAATTTTTCTAAACTATTTTAGAATTATTGGCTGTGCTAATCCTGCATTTAGAGTCTGTTTATTTAGCCCAGAAATACTTCTGGTATGTCTGATTATTTCATACAAGCTTGTGACAAACCAAACAAGATTTGCCAATGTTGCTTTTCCTAAAATCTGTACTTTATAGGGAAATGTAGATTATGTGCAAACATGTTTCACTATGCATTTCCTTTCTTACTTTTTCAGATTGCTGATTCAAGAGAAGTTAGCACCATGTAATATGGATTTCTGTGCAAGAAATATATATATAGAGAGAGCGCGCTAAAAGATGTGTAAAAGTATGTGTAGAGTGTACAGTTTCTTATTGACCACCATCAAATGAAGAATACGTGATATAAATTATTCAGGCTAGATCATCATTACCCTGCGATAAAATACATCTCTGCTGCTATTGCTTTCATATACAGTAAGATAAAGTGGTGCTGTTTTGTTAACTCTGCCCACCTCTGACCTAACCACATCCTCTATCGGGCAATGTTATGACAAACTTGGAAGGTGTACAAAGATTTCTCTTTCAAGGGTAACAACTTTTCCTTACAAGCCTCTATGAAGATTGGAGACTTCTGGACATATGGCCAAATGTATATCATTTTGGGGGTGGAACACATAATCACCTGATCCTTAACCAAAGAAGGGTGCTGTAGTATCAAGAGCTTCCTTTCTTCTTGGCTGTGTAAATGTCCCTTTTAGTTTCCTGCTATCCTTCATAATTAAAGGCTTATAGGCATAAAATTTTCAACCATCATTCAGCTATGGCTCCAGGATCTGGGGTCCCTTTTGCCTGGACCTCCAGGGTGCTCTGGTTTGGCTGTTCCTTTCCCAACACCATTGAAGTGGTAAGAGAATATCAATTTCAACTGCCCCCTTTTTATCTTCCCTGGATTTATAGGAAGGTAAAAGGGGGGGGGGTGGTTCCTGACCGCTGTTGCCTTATTGCCACCAAATTGCTGAGACAGCAGCAGCTTGAGACTGCTCTTTACCTTCCCTGATACTTATCCCGTAGCACCCTGAAGGGCATCTGGGGCAGCAGCCACTTCTCCCACCCTTCATCAAATGGTCTTTAGAGACATTTGCCTCAGGACCACTGAGGAAGCCCAACTATATATGGGGAGGGAGAGGAAAGTTATGACCGTGCAAGTCATTTTGAGCAAGTTGTACTGCTCAAACTACTGCTTACCAGCTGCAAGGGGCTTCAAAGGCTGGTCCATGGGCCCCTCAATGGCTGTGGGCCCTTAGCCACCCAAATCTGGTGCCACTCATGCCATGATCAACACTAAAAGGAGCATTGCAAGTGCCAAAGCCCTTAAACCCAGTATGAGAATAGTGTTATCTGAGCTATTGAATAAAGATGATTGAATAAGTGACAAGTATGTGGAGAGTTTCCATAGAACTTTAAGCCCTGTTTTCCCTCTTCGTCCAACCAGTGTACACACAAGAACATGCCTGAAGACAGTGCAAATACATATTAAGTAGAACATGAGATCTGTGTGCATCTCTCGTACTCCCTACCATGCTCTCTCTAACCTCAATAAAGGTAACATGTACAGAGTGTAAAGGGGAACTTGGATGGGGATAAGTACACTCTAACCAACATCCTGTTGCTGTTTGTCTACATGCCATAAATGCATGTTGTAGTGCGGTGAGGAAAACAGTCTATGAGAATCCTCTCTGCACTTGCCTATGGGGTGAGTGGATCATGCCATAAATAATCAGGCCAATTGTGATTTAAAGTGCCTTACACCCAGAGGTGATCCTGTGCAAAAATGGAAAATGAAAAAATATCTAACAATACTGGATGTGATCTGGATGAAAAGTTCAGAAACCTGAGAATCTCACCTCAGAAAATAAAGTTTCTAGTTCTCATAGTCACACATATAGTTCTGATAATGCGAGAGTAATGACGGGGGGGGCCTTTCCCCCCTGCCTTCATTACAGTCAACTACCTAAAGATTTAACTTCTATTTCTATTTGTCGTCACATTCCTTGTCCTGATTCTGTTATTGGTATTGGGCATATTATAATTGCTTCATTACTTGTAAGAAACAATGACCATATTAAACTAGTAGAGGGAGGGAAACTGCCCCAAAAACTAAATGAATGATCTTTATGTACTCACACACACTAAGTACATAGTGTTACATGTATGTAAGCAGGAGGGCAATCCTGTGCGTCTACTTACACTTTGTGTGCAAATGCTGTACGTATTTGGCAAGTGAGACGTACACAGAATGCCTGGGTCTGTGAATATGTAACTAGAAGACACAAGGTGTGCCGCTAGAATTTTTTTAATAGGTTTTTTGGGGGGGGAGGGGGAAGGAAAGAATAATGGAAAATCAACTTCTCATTTCAACTTCTCATTCACTTATCAGCCAGATGCTGAGTTCATGAATCTGTGCTTTCTGTTCTGTAGCTGATGACATCATAAATGCTCAGAGCTGTGCTGGGAGCAATATTGAGAAACCGCAGTTCACCTTCATTAGCCCACCAGGAATCCAGGAAGCAGAAGAGATAGGGTACAGTATTGTCAACCCTAAACATTCAAAAATGATCAGTTAGGCTCCAGTAAGTCCTCTGGCTCAGAAAAGTGCTTCTGTTTAAGCAATTAAGGTATTTTCTTGGGCTCATTTTGGAGGAATCATGCCTTCTGTTAAATTACTATAATTATGAGGTGCTAAAAGAAAATGTTTGTAAATGATCCCTGGGTTCAATAACTGTCTCTCCAACCTTGTTTCAAACTTTGTATATGAGCTCTGGAATTTTTTTTAGGGTCATTGGAAGTTCACCAAAGACCATATTATTGGATATTAACTTCTTGGGATGCAGTGCAATTTAAACTGATAAAGTAAAGCCTGTTGGACGGGTTTTGCATGCGGTAGGTTCTTGCTCAACTTCCTTTACGGAGGTGTAGGATTATAGTAGGTGAAAATTGGGTGGATTCATGGGACACACTTTTCACATAGTAGTTGCAATCTTCACACCATTGCCTGTGTAACATAGGTCCCACCATGGATCAGGATGACAATGCCAACCAGATAACTAGATTGGGTGTCAATCTAGTCTGAGTCTACAGAAAGCTACTGTGCCAGCTGTGTGGACAGGCCATGTCAGATGATGCTCCAGCTGGCCCTCCTAAATGCGTGGGGAAGGAGTGTGGGCAGCTGTCTACCTCCACCTAGTTTGCGATCCCACTGGCATCTAATTGCATAATGAGTAGCTTGAATGAACCACCTCTGTGTAATTAGCAGCAGTGAGACATTGCTGAGGGGGAGGGGGGAATGTTCACGCCCACTTTGTACATTCCTCCCCCACGTATCTTTAGAAGGAATATTGTGCAAACTGGCCCAAAGCTAGTGTTGAAATCTCCAGTTTTAGTTGTTGTATGGTTAGATGAGATGTCTGTTTAACTCTTTACAACTGTCAGCAAATTTATGTTATCAACTCCGAGGGTAGTTAACATGTGAAACCTTGTGTGCCTCTAAAAATGCATTGGTTAGGAATATGGGTGCGTAGATTTGTCCTCCTGCTGGGACGCTGCCTCAATGACATCTAACTGTTGCTGGGGTGGTTCACCAAGCTGCCCCCTGTATGGTTTGGTGTTGGGTCTCCTCCCCCACCACATTTAGGAGAATCATTCAGAATATCACCTGAAACATCCCCATGACATTTTTATCTGGCATGGCTTTTCACTAGAAACCTTGGATTTATCTGAACTGGATTTCTATGAAGATGGTAAGAATGCCTTGCTACAGTTTCTTTGCTGCCTCATACAGTTCCTGTTCCAGGGGTTATAGGTTGATGAAGGAAGAGGAAAAACCTTCACAGTTGAGTTGGTTTGTAGTATAGATGTACCCCTAGTTTGAAACCGGTCCATGGCTTTATAGAAGTAATGAAAAATCTTTCTGTACTTACTGAACAGAGATCATCAGCTAATTTGCCACATTCATTAAGAAGCAATAACCGCCAGTTATTCCTGATTGGTCCTTTTATTTGATCTGGTAGTGACTGAAGTGCGAAAGAACCTGTGCCCACTTACCAATCTTCTCTGCTATTCAGTTGCAAAACAGGGTCTGCACTACCAACTATACGTGTAAAATGCCAAAGACATTTTAGAATTCACACAGTTGCTTTCTGTAGGCTAAGATTCCATTATATCTATAGATGTTGATCAAAAGAAGCTGTGCTATTGAGTGGGTTTAACAGCTGCTACCCGAAATAAGTATTTGGTTGGAAATGTGAACAGAACATTGGAAGAAAAGGCAACTCGCAGAACTAAACCTATTAGTTTAATGCATCTTCAGTATTTATTTAGGAAAATATTATTAGCCAGCTTTAATAATGTGTTTACATATGTAGAAGAGGGCTTTTTTGCAGTATAATGAAACGTGGAGGTTGCTTAATGTTAAACCTCCTCATAAAAATCACTCGTTTTATTCTTTCGTACTAAATGACATATATTTATAGAATGGGAACATTTGGTTATTTCTTAGAAAATGGAGAAAGTTCAAGTACTCAGGTTGAGAAAAATGTGAACCCAACATTTGCTGATGTCCCATCCTGATTGGTCCTTCCTAACTTCCTTGAAATTTGCCTCACCTATTGTGAATGAATTTGCTAATTTTATTTTGCTGGTTGTCTCATAAGGGGGGAAACAGTTACCACACAGTTTCTGGTTTCCTCTTTTCTACTGAATGTTACTGCTATGCATTGTTAGGAAATTTTCTGATCCGAATAATGTTAGATATGTGAGGTTATGAGGGTTGCGGTGATCTTAGGGCCCAATCTTATCCAATTATCCAGTGCTAGTGTAGCTGTGCCAATGGGGCATGCACTGCATCCTGTGGTAGGGAGGCAGTCACAGAGGCCTCCTCAAGGTATGGGAACATTTGTTCTCTTACATCGGGGCTGCATTACGGTGCTGGAAAGTTGGATAGAATTGGGCCCTTAGTCATTTGTGGTTTGTTTGACATTCCGTTCTCTGAGGGTAATCAGACCAGTTGAATTCTGAATTGGGTTTTTGAGGTGACTCCTACCAGGAAAGGGTTTGATGTTGATGTCTTTAAGGCTGGAGAGCTTTTATCTGATTTATATTTCCTTAATGAAGAACTACCTACTGATTACCAGAAGATCTGAAGCAGTCCCTGGGATTTATTTTATCCTGTATTTGTTCTTGGGGTCAGTTCTCTTCCGGTGATCTTTGTGGAAAATTAGAAAAGTTAAAGAGTATCAACTGGGCCAGTTATACTGAATGGGATGTATATTGGACAGCCTGATCCTATCAGTAGAGATGTCTGTTTCTGGTGAGTAAGATAGGTTTATGGTGTAAGTCTTACTGAACACAATGGGCCAGGAGGTAGCTCCGCCATGAAGTGCTGAGAAGTCGGAGCAGGGATCCTTAATCAACCGGCACAGGTGCTACAATGAGCGTGTGGCCCAGATTCCAACCCCAGGAATACACCTGAAGGAGTTAACGTGTCAGCAATCTTTGGCAGCAGGGAGAAGCTTTACCGGAGGGGAGAAGGGGAGAAGGTAACAGTGAGGGGCCAACAGGAGAGCCCTAGGGGCAGAGAGAGGAGGAGGAGGAAGGCAGTAAAAGGTGACAGGAAGAGCAGACAGGGCCAGTCTAGTCCAAGAACCCACAGCTGCTCAGCCCAAGGGTCTGACCAAAGAGGCCTAGAGATGCTGGCTTCCCAGGGCCAGCTGTAGAGTGGGATAAGTTGCCTCTTCTGCCATCACCCACATACGTTTGGTCCATGGGCGTTTGCACAGTAGCTCCCCCTACCCTGACGCCTGGAGATTACACCAGCCTGCTAGATTGGAACAAGAAGGAAGGGTCTGGCCAGACATATTGGATGTGTAAAGTGAAATGAAGCAGGCTCAGTGACACAGTCCTTCACTGGGGCCCAGTAGATGGTCTGTATAAGAAACTATAAGCAAGGAGGTGGGTGACATGCGAAAGTATAGGCTGTGGCCCACACAAAGGGGGAGAAGGAATGTGTGGAAGAAGGGTTTATGGACAGGCCCTGCTACTATGTAATGATGAATAGGAAATAGTATCTATATGTCTGTCCCACACTTTCTCTTAAAGGGTAGGAATGTATGTTCTTATATTTTGCCATCTGCAGCTACTGGCCAGATATTTTTTCTGCCTGTCCTATTTCCGTTCTGCTGAAGAATGCTAAGGGTTAAAAAAAAGAACAAAGGTAATCTGTATTAGGAAGAATAGTGTTTTGGTTAGTAGGACACTTGCATTTAAAACATTGTGGATTTGAATCCTGAATGTTTCTTCAAAAGACTGTCTTCATAATTTTCTTAATTAATACTTTGTTGTGTTGGTTTGAGAAAACAAAACCATTAGATAGGAGAGAAGCACAGACATTCCTTAATCTACAGCTCTATTAACTGAACACATTTTCACTTATTCCTCTGTGAACAAAACATGGTGAATATTAAAAAAAGAAACCCTCTGTGTTACTAATTCTGATAGTATCATTTCCTAAATTCTTATACAGACCAGTGCTATGAAAGTTTAATAAGAAGTCAGTCACAGTGGGACTGATTGCCCAAGTATAGTGTTCTTTATACGTTTGCAGCCTTAAAAGTTGAAACTCAGACCAGATCTCTTGCATTTTCTGTCCTCCCTCCATCGCTGTTCTTGCAGCCCATAATGTTGTTTTATGATCAAAGAAGGGGTAGAGGAAAAAGTGGAGCAAGGCTAATAGGCTTTCTCCTGTAGTCTCTGTGGGAATGGTCTTTTCATAAGTGTCTTGAACTTGACCTCTTTGGAAAGGCACAGAGGCCCAAATCACATTTTAAAAGTTATATTTAAATTTAATTTTTTTTTTAATTCTGCAAAGCCATTTAATAACAGACCCTCAGAACACAAAGCATAAATCTTTAAGGATGGTCACAGCATTTAAAAAAAAAAACTCTGATGAATGAATCAAAGAAGTTTAGCAAATGATTTGAAATAGCTTCATCTCTCTTTTCCATAAATACCTTTTTGATAGGAATGTTTGCCTGATTTTTTTTTAAAAAAACTTTATTTGTGATTTCATCAGCATGGTACCAAATGTGAAAATACAATTTAACACAGAATGGAGTCAAACTTTTTTTTTTCCAGGCCCCACCCCTCATTATAAAATATTCTTGGTAGTGAAGCATTGGGGGCGTTAGAAAGATTTACAGTAACAATATAAGTGACTATAATGAACTTGGGAGCAAGGGAGTGTTGTTATGATAGAGATCTCAGGCAGTTCTACCAGCACAAATATTTAGGGACACAATCTCCTTTCAATGAATCTGTATTCTAATATTAACATGAGCAGTAATTGCGGGTACTCCAGATAAAGCTTATTTTCTTTATTTTTATTTATGAGAGTATGATGCTTATTAAAGGTGTTTGCTTAGCAGCACTGGAGTCATCTCCTCACAAAAATAAGGTCATCCGTGGCAGAAGCCTTGAACTTGCTACAGTACTTCCATTAACAACTTCAATAGAATATACATCCCGTCTGCCTCACCACTGCTCCCTGTTCAACTTCCTGATACACACAAACCCCTCTCCTGTCCCTCCCCCCTGCATCCCCTCTGCCTCACCACTGCTCCCTGTTCAACTTCCTGATACACACGGGATGCAGGGGGAGGGGCAGGAGAGGGGTTTGTGTGTATCAGGAAGTTGAACAGGGAGCAGTGGTGAGGCAGATGGAATGCAGGGGAACGGCAGGAGAGGGGTTTCCATCTAAGAGAGGGAAAACTCTGATTCCAAACCTCCACTGCCTTGTGGCTACATCCAGTTGTGGAAAAGGCTTCAGGAGTCAACCTCGAGGCAAAATCAGGAGCCGGAGTCCCTCAGGCGGTTCGTGGCTACACACAGTCATGTTCTGGCAACTCCTGCGACGCCGCTGGAACCAACCGTATTGGTTTCTGCCTTTCCATTGGATCATTCCAGCGACGTGGAGAGGGGGGATTTGCTGCATGGGTAACAGCCTATCCTCCATACCTTCTTTACCCAGGCTTCGCGCACTGGAGAGGACACTCCAACTTCGCCATACGGTGTCGGCACAACACGGGAAGCAGCAGTTACCGGTTATAAGTCTTTGCTCGATTGGTGTAGGGCATGACGCCAGGGGCTGCTTCCGACGGCGGGAGAGATCATTGCATCTCATTGGGCAGCTACCGCCCGCCTTAAGCTGGGCAGTCCCCAACCAGTAAGGTGTTGCCTCGCCACGGTCCGTTAACCTCATGGGGTGCGTGGGGTTTAGGGTGAAAACCGACAAGCGGATCGACAACTCTGCACCATGCAATAGAAAACAGAAAACTCCTGCCCTTAAGCTGGGCACCAGGAATGTAAGGACAATGACACCTGGCTTCTCTGATAACCTGCAAGCAATAGACGATGCACGCAAAACAGCTGTCATCGACATGGAGCTGAGCAGACTGCAGATGGACATTGTCGCCCTTCAAGAAACAAGGCTGCCTGATTCCGGATCTGTCAAGGAGCAAAATTTCTCATTCTTCTGGCAGGGAAAACCACCAAATGAAACCAGGGAACATGGTGTTGGCTTTGCGGTCAGAAATACCCTGCTGAAGTCCATCATCCCACCTACTGTGGGAAGTGAAAGAATTTTGTCCCTGCAGCTCCAGTCATCAGCAGGACCTGTCACTCTCATCAGTGCTTATGCACCGACTCTGTCGTCTCCAGCAGAAGCCAAAGACAAATTTTATGATGACCTGGCCACCACTATCAAGAAGATCCCCGTAAAAGAGCCATTGTTCATCCTCGGCGATTTCAACGCTAGAGTTGGTGCTGATAACAGTTCGTGGCCCACTTGCTTAGGTCAGTTCGGCACTGGGAAGATGAACGAAAATGGCCAACGCCTGCTAGAGTTTTGCTGTCATCACGGTCTCTGTGTCAGCAACACGTTCTTCAACACGAAGCCCCAACATAGAGTCTCTTGGAGACACCCAAGATCAAAGCACTGGCACCAGCTCGACCTGATTCTCACCAGACGCTCCAGCCTTCCCAGCATCAAGATCACACGCAGCTATCAGGGTGCTGCCTGTGACACCGACCACTCGCTGGTGTGCAGCAGAGTGAAACTGCAAACAAAGCGACTGTATCACACGAAAAGGGAAGGAAGACCTCGCATTGATACGAGCAAGACCCAGGATCAGAGAAAAGTGGAGGAATTTGCACGAGCGCTTGAGGAATCTCTTCCAGGCCCGGTCGATGCAAACGCATCCAACAGATGGGAACATTTCAAGAATGCCGTTTACAACACCGCCTTGTCCATATTTGGCAAGAAGACCAACAAGACAGCAGACTGGTTTGAAGCCCACTCTGAGGAGTTGACACCAGTCATTGAGGAAAAGAGGAGAGCTCAAGCAACATACAAGGCCTGTCCCAGTGAGCGCAACCTGCAGGTCCTCCGAGGTGCTCGCAGCAAAGTCCAGCAGACTGCCAGGAGATGTGCTAACGACTACTGGCTCCAGCTCTGTTCCGAGATACAGATAGCAGCTGACACGGGCAACATCAAGGGGATGTATGATGGTATTAAGCAGACCCTAGGTCCAACACAGAAGAAAATTGCCCCTCTGAAGTCTGCAACAGGCGAGGTCATCCAGGATCGGGCGCAGCAGATGGAACGCTGGGTGCAGCACTACTCTGAGCTATATTCCAGAGAAAATGTAGTCACCGAAGAAGCGTTGAACAACATTGAGTGCCTGCCTGTGCTGGAGGAGCTTGACAGTGAACCAACCCTAGAAGAACTTCACGTGGCCCTGGACTCCCTTACCTTTGGCAAGGCACCTGGAAAAGACAGCATCCCTGCTGAAGTCCTAAAGTGCTGCAAAGAGATCATCATCACTGAGCTGCATGAAATCCTTTGTCTCTGCTGGAGAGAAGGTGGAGTACCTCAAGACATGAGGGATGCAAACATCATCACGCTGTACAAGAACAAAGGCGACAGGGGTGACTGCAACAACTACTGTGGCATCTCTCTCCTTAGCGTTGTAGGAAAGCTGTTTGCCCGAGTTGCACTAAAGAGGCTCCAGGTACTTGCAGAGAGCGTTTATCCAGAATCACAGTGTGGATTCCGAGCCAACAGGTCCACCAATGATATGGTATTCTCCCTTAGACAACTGCAGGAGAAATGCAGGGAACAACGACAGCCACTCTTTATAGCCTTCATAGATCTCACGAAGGCTTTCGACCTGGTCAGCAGGGATGGCCTCTTCAAGATTCTCCCCAAGATTGGATGTCCACCCAGGCTCCTCAGCATCATCAGATCCTTCCACAAGGACATGAAGGGCACTGTTGTCTTTGATGGCTCCACATCACACCCCTTTGACATCCGAAGCGGCGTGAAGCAGGGCTGTGTTCTTGCACCAACCTTGTTTGGGATCTTCTTCGCTGTCCTGCTGAAGCAGGCCTTTGGAACTACAACAGAAGGCATCTATCTCCGGACCAGATCAGACGAAAAGCTCTTCAACCTCTCCAGACTGAGAGCAAAGTCCAAAGTCCAGCTGAAATGTCTGCGTGACTTCCTCTTTGCCGACGATGCAGCTATCACTACCCACTCTGCCAAAGATCTCCAGCAGCTCATGGATCGTTTTAGCAAGGCCTGCCAAGATTTTGGACTGACAATCAGCCTGAAGAAAACACAGGTCATGGTTCAGGATGTGGACTTACCTCCCTGCATTACAATCTCTGCACATGAACTGGAGGTTGTCCATGACTTTGTGTACCTTGGCTCAACGATCTCCGACACTCTTTCTCTCGATACCGAGCTAAACAAACGCATCGGTAAAGCAGCTACCACGTTTTCCAGACTCACAAAGAGAGTCTGGTCTAACAAGAAGCTGACGGAACATACCAAGATCCAGGTCTACAGAGCTTGCGTCCTGAGTACACTTCTGTACTGCAGCGAGTCATGGACTCTTCACTCACAACAGGAGAGGAAACTGAATGCTTTCCACATGCGCTGCCTCCGATGTATTCTCGGCATCACCTGGCAGGACAAAGTTTCAAACAACACAGTCCTGGAACGTGCTGGAATCCCTAGCATGTATGCACTACTGAAACAGAGATGCCTGCGTTGGCTCGATCATGTCGTGAGAATGGATGATGGCCGGATCCCAAAGGATCTCCTCTATGGAGAACTCGTGCAAGGAAAGCGCCCTACAGGTAGACCACAGCTGCGATACAAGGACATCTGCAAGAGGGATCTGAAGGCCTTAGGAGTGGACCTCAACAAGTGGGAAACCCTGGCCTCTGAGCGGCCCGCTGGGAGGCAGGCTGTGCAACATGGCATTTCCCAGTTTGAAGAGACACTTTGCCAACAGTCTGAGCCTAAGAGGCAAAGAAGGAAGGCCCATAGCCAGGGAGACAGGCCAGGGACAGACTGCACTTGCTCCCAGTGTGGAAGGGATTGTCACTCCCGAATCAGCCTTTTCAGCCACACTAGACGCTGTTCCAGAACCACCTTTCAGAGCGCGATACCATAGTCTTTCGAGACTGAAGGTTGCCAACTAACAAGAATATACATAATATTCTCAGACTAATGTCAGTTCCCAAAAGTTTATTCATCTTTCTAGTATACCTTAGACGAGGATCTTAGGTCAGCCAGGCTGAATTTGCCCTGAAAATATTTGTCTTAGTTGAAACCGTATCTATGAGAAAAATGTTATGTACATTTTCCTGTGTGTAACAGCCCAATCCTATCCTTTTCTCTGCCATAGCAAGCAGCCATTCCAAAACAGGTTGTGCTGTATGCTGTATACCAAAACAGGTTGTGGTAGGCGGGGAGGGGGATGAAGCTTGGAAGATATAAAGAAAAACATGTGTAAGCCCTGCTATTTCCAATAGGTCTCCTTGGACCTGCCCCAGCTTTTTAACTGGGGCAAGTTCAAGGAGATAAACGGGGTGTGTTGATTGGCTCAGGAGGGAGCCAATCAGCATCTGATGCATGTTGCTTGTGCTGGTACCAGCCCCCCACCCCCAACATGCCCCTGGTTCTCCCCAGTTCCATCCTGAACCGCCCACCTGCCTGTCCTGCTGACTCACCAACACAGGTGGGGCTCCTCTTTGTTGCCGTTGCGTGTGGGGTCTTCCCCACCATCTGTGACAGTGGTCCAGAGGCATGCAGTTCTATGCACATCCGGATTATGATGCCATAAAGTGTGTGCCACCACTGGAACACTAGTTCCAGAGGCAGTAGCACTGGATGGGTTTGGGCTGTAATCTCATTAAACAGAATGGGCCTTACTTCCGAGTAAACATGCATTGGATTGTACTGTTAATCTTGTATAAGGGTAGCATTGTTCTGCCGAAAATGACACTGGTCTGAAGGGCAAACCTGCACTGAATTTTACCCATGAACTTCATGTGAAAGGTGAGCATACAGCCTCTGCAATTGGCACAATTGTGATAGTTACCACAATCACAGAATTCATGGTAGCTGCATGTTTCCCTCTCATTTGGAGCCTCCAATTCCTATACCCAGTGCTTCTATATAATGTTGGTAATGTCGCCTCTGGAGTACTGTAACACTCTCTATATGGGTGGAAATGGTCTGGAAACGTCATAATGTGGTGACCAGGATCCTTTCCGTAGCCTGTTTATGTGACTATGTTATACCAATGCTTTTTCATCTGCACTGATTACCAGCATGCTTCCAAGTCTAATTCAAGGTGCTGGTTCCTACATGACAAAGGGCGCAATCCTAAACCCTTATGTCAGTGCTATCCAGCACTAGCATAGCAGTGCCAATGGGACATGTGCTGCATCCTGCAGTTAGGTGTCACTCACGCAGGCCTCCTCAAAGTAAGGGAATGTTAGTTCCCTTACCTCGGAGCTGCATTGCCCTTATGTCAGTACTGGAAAGCACTGACATAAGGGGTTAGGGGTTAGCCTTAGAGCCTGGCTACTTGAAAAACCATCTTCTTTCACAAGTAGCTGCCCATTTACTGCATTCACCACAGAGGCTGTATTCGGTCTCATCACCTGCTGATATACTGTGGATGAGAACACTGAACAGAACTTTCTTCATGGGAAAGTTGATGGGAACATCAAACAGAGCAGCATTATAGTTATAGAATTCCCTCCCCAGGAGGTCTGGCTGGCCCAATTGCTGCCAGAAGCTTTTAGAAGCACAGTAAAAACACATTTTGTTTCAACTGGTCTTGATTTAATTCCGTTCTGTTGCCATCAGTTTTTGTTTACATTCCTGGATCTAACTTTGATTTCTTAAATTTGATTGTTGTTTATTTGTTGCTTCTGTTTCTCTTTGTTATGATTTTAATTGTATGCTTTGATTTTGTGTATGTGTGTGTGTGAGAGAGAGAAAGAGACATCAATTAAGTATACAATTAAAATGACAACAAGGTAGCAACAAATCGTCTATATTGGTTGTTAGTCCACCAATGGTCACTTAAATTAGATGGAAGGTTGTCAGATATACAGTAAAAGCTATATTATCCGGCACTTGTTTATGCAACAGACTTGGTTAATTGGAATCTTTGCCCTAGGAGTGATGTCAGTTAAGCAATTCCCCCCAGCCCTGTCCCTCACTTACCTGACAGGCTTCTCTCTGTTGCTCCACCCTCCTTCTTTCTTCACAGAGGTCCTCTAGGAAGAGAGTGGAATGTTTCTATTCCGAGAGGGCCCTGGGGAAGGTGCAGAGTGCCACCACATTGAGAGCCATGTTAGATAAGCAAGGGAGCTGAGAGAGTCCTGTCGGGGAGAGCTTGTACGGCTTGTGAAAGCTTTGTGAACCAGTGTATTTGGATAACTGGCAACCCCTGTTCCCTGTTCACGTTGGATAACAAAACATTATAGTATATATGAAGATCTTGGCTTGGTAGCAAGTAGACTTGTGGCCCCATATGCTCCCATGAGTGATAGTAATTGGAAAAAGGATAAACAGTGGCTAGAACTCAAGGATGATACTCACCACAACATTGACAACTTACAATGAAGGATTCTCTATCCTTTTCATCCCCAAATGATCCAGGAGACTTTAAGAGATCCAAGGCAGAAGGGTGCCAGGTAGGAGGTTCAGCTTGGGCATAATTCATCTCTGGTCAAAGTAGGGAACTGCAAGGACATCAGCACGCCACAGCAAGGATGCTCTGTTGTATCAGAGCATTATCCGGATCCTTTTCAATCTGGTTTCAGGCCGGGCTTTGGGACGGAAACTGCCTTGGTCGTCTTGGTGGATGACCTACGCCGGGCACTGGACAGGGGGAGTGCGTCCCTTTGGTCCTGCTGGACCTCTCAGTGGCTTTCGATACCATTGACCATGGTATCCTTCTGGGCCGATTGGCCAAGTTGGGAGTTGGAGGCACTGTTTTGCTGTGGTTCCGCTCCTACTTGGAGGGTCGGTCCCAGATGGTGGTGCTGGGGGATGCCTGTTTAACATCCTGACTTTTGAGGTGTGGGGTGCCACAGGGTTCAATTCTGTCCCCCATGCTATTTAATATCTACATGAAACCGCTGGGAGAGGTCATCCGGGGGTTTGGAGTGGGGTGTCATCAATATGCTGATGACACCCAGCTCTATCTCTCCTTTCCTCCAGACTCCAGGGTGGCGGTTGAGGGCCTGGAGCACTGTCTGGAAGCAGTGAGGATCTGGATGGGGGCTAATAAACTGAAATTAAATCCAGATAAGACAGAGGCTCTCCTGGTTCGGAAATCCTCGATGCAGGTACTGGACTATCGGCTTGCTCTGAATGGGGTTGCACTCCCTCTGAAGGAGCAGGTCCGCAGCTTGGGGGTCCACCTGGATTCACAGCTGCTCCTGGATTCCCAGGTGGTGGTTGTGGCTAGGGGGGCCTTTGCTCAGCTTCGGCTGGTGCGCCAGCTGCGGCCGTACTTGGATTGTGCAGACCTGGCCATGGTGATCCATGCCACAGTGACATCGAGGTTAGATTATTGTAACGCGCTTTATGTGGGGCTGCCCCTGAAGACGGTTCGGAAACTGCAACTAGTGCAGAATGCGGTGGCCCGTGTGGTCACTGGAGGTAGGTGGTTTGACTCTGTCAGCCTGCTTCTCTGGGGGCTGCATTGGCTGCCCATTTGTTTCCGGGCCCAATTCAAGGTGCTGGTTTTGACCTTTAAAGCCCTATACTGCTTTGGGCCAGGGTATCTTAGAGATCGCCTACTTCCATACAATCTGGCTTGTCCTCTTCGGTCATCAGAGAAGGCCTTTTTACAAGTGCCGCCGCCTAAGGAGGTACGTGGGGCGGCGGCAAGAAATAGGGCCTTCTCAGTAGTGGCACCAACGTTATGGAACTCCCTTCCCCTTGACTTGAGAATGGCTCCCTCTCTTGAGACTTTTCGGTGAGGCCTGAAGACCTTTTTGTTTAAACAAGCCTTCTGAATTCATGGCCTTTTAAACATTTTTTCTATATCTTTTAATATTTTTACAGGCCTGATTCCTCTATGATTTGCTGTGTTTTGCTCTTTTTATCTGACTTTTTATCTGACTACTATTTTTATGGTATCTGTTAATGTGTTTTACTAGGTTTTTATTCGCTGTTAAATTATGTTTTTAATCTGTTTTTAACATGTTGTAAGCCACCCTGGGTCCCTATTTATATCCCTGGGAGAAGGGCGGGATATAAATAAAGTTTATCATCATCATCATCATCAGTGAACTAGAATGGAGCGGTCAAATGATACTTACTGACCCCTGTAAAAGTTCTATGTTGAGATTACTTGCTAACTTAAGCAACTAACAGTGCAATTCTATGCATGTCTACTCAGAAGTAAGCCCAGTTAAATTCAGTGGTACTTATTCCAAGGGAAATGTGTATAGGGTGCAAGGTTAAGAGGCTTGCTCTTTTTGACTACAGACCACTCTCAACTGCAGGGGTTTCCACCAAAAGCTCAAGTTAAGCTCAATGTGCCGTATAAGTGCCCCCCCCCCACTTACCATCAGAACCCTTCTGGGTAGTGATAAGTACCCTTCTGGGTAGTGGTAAGAAACCCTTACCACCTTTCAGAGCGCGATACCACAGTCTTTCGAGACTGAAGGTTGCCAACAACCTTCTGGGTAGTGACAGCCATCGTGCAGGAGATGTTGTTTGATTCAGCAAGCATCTGTGTGTTGCAGTTGCTACCTGGAATGACTCTGACAGTGAGTGGGAGGGGCTTTTTACATGGCACATTGCAATGCCTACAATACTTACCATTTTGCCCCCCTCTAGCTCTACTACTGACCATATCTGAGCCCATAGATAACCATTTAATCATAAGCAAACAGCACCGTATAGGGAATTCAAGCTTGGGAAAAAGCATCATCATGAGCAAAGAGATCATGAGAACTAATCAGCATTTTCCAGATACATCAGGTCAGCATTCTTAGTTCAGTCTTTTGTAATCTCTTATACAAGAGAACAAGGGGAGGAACCCAAAGAACCAGAGCAACAGAGCAATATAATGTTATTGGTAGACAGTGTTCACCGGCATTTTGTTTGTTGGCCATATCAAATAGAATGCACTAGTACGCAAGCGATTCTAAGATATCATTGAACTATTATTGTTACTTTGCCCTGGTCTTCTGTATGTGCAAATACATTTTGACCTGGGATGCCTATTGATGACAAGAGATTGCTATAGCATTCTGGCAGGAAATTTTTATTAGCAGTCCTCAATTTACTGATGATTTGCAATCCTGACTTGTGTAAGCTTGTTTGTAGTGAATTCCCATTCCCTGTTGAATTAATCTAGCATTGCAAGGTATTTCTCCTGGTAGCTGAGTAATTCCTCCATTTGATTGTTGAAACATTTTTTTTTTTATTTTAAAAAATTAAACATTTTAAAAACAAATTTTTTTTAAAACATTAAAAAAAAAAAGCTCAAATGGGGTAGTGAAAGCTTTTCAGATGTTTGGACTCAATTTAGAACTGACTGATAATTCACATATGCTAAAGTGAAGTTATTCCTTGAGTTTCAATATCAGAGCAATGTGTTTGCTACTAGAGTCCACGGGGGGGGGGGGGAATTTTTTTGATGGCTAAAGGGTTTGTCTCACAGGGTTGAAAACTGAGTTCTGATGACCCAACTTCTGTCCATCTTGTTTAATACTCAGTTTGCTAGTATACAAACAGTGTGAATCTGAATATTGTTTGACGATATACACAAGCCTTATACACATCAATGTCTGAAGTCAGGAAGGTGAAACATATCAGATATGGAATCGCATTTGAGAAATTAACATGGGCCAGGGATATTTTAACCACAACAACGCTGGTGCCAGGTTGCTGGGGGCACTGGGATAAAGCCCAGCAGCACTGTGGCCCCAACTTACGAGCAATTGCAGTCACTGGTGGCTCTTTCCACCCTCCTCATTGGTGAATGAGGGAGAATCTGTGGCAACTGACCTTCCAAAGTGGGCTCTCTTATGGACTGGGCCTTTGGCTGGTGCCCAGTTTGTCTGAGTTCTGATGCTGTCCCTAATCCACAAGCCGAAACTCTCTAGTCCACAAACTATTTAAAATTCAGTATTTGAAGTCTTTCATTGGTTTGATACTGGTTTAAATTCAAATACTTTGAGGCTGTAGTCCAATGCACACTTTGTAGGGAGTCGGACTGCTTGAGCACAGTGGTTCTTAATTCCAGGCGAACTTGAATAAGGGTGGGCTGTGCATTAAAATTGTACATTATGCTTTAGGCTGTGAAAATATTAATACCTTGGCACATTCTGTCCTTTGGTTTCTGTAAATTTAATCGACTGTGTATGTAATGAAGTAATATACTTATGCTGATGGCCTTTCTTTAAAGCATCTCCCCTCGGGGTTACTAATGTGGCACTATTTGCAGTGACAATGCAACTTAAGAAGAGGTGAGAAGAAAGGGTGTTCCCATTCTCCAGGATAAGCCTAAAGCCCTTATCTTCTTATGTAATTTATTTTGGCTACCAATTTACTTCTTGATCTTGTAAACAAGATTGACTTGGAAGAGAGGAGATGTTACTAAACTTTGAGCTAACCGATCCCAAAGTCTAGCCCTAATGACATATTCAATAGGCCTAGACTTCATTCATTCATTATAGCCTAATCCTATAATTCACTACTACCACCATCCCCCCACTGATACAGTCACCCCAAAAAGACTTGCATTGCATCTGGGGGTGGGGGTGGGGGGGAGATCAGGAAGCTTGGGAGCAGAGGTGCATCTATGGTATGGCAGGTGTGACTACCTTGACTGCCACTTGAAAGGGGCATTGCACCACTGAGCAGAAAGAAGGGCTGGAGAGCATTCAGATCACAAAGCTGCCACCTTGTGAAGTTGAGTGTCAACTTCATGATGTGAGTGCCCCTGTTCATTCTGCTCAGTGGTGCTCCTTCAGGTGACAGCCTCTACAGGAGAAAGAACAGGGGCAGCAGACCATGAAGCTGCCATCTCCAGTGCCTTTTCCTCTGGGAGAACCCGGAAGTGATGATGTTGTGGCTTTGTGGATGTGTGCTGGTTCCTGAATCCAGGCCTGGACCTGGTAAAATTGCACTGGCGGGACTTGAAGAGGTGGCAGGAAGGCAGAATGGGTGTGTGTTTTGGAGGGAAGGTTGGGGAGGGAGGGTTGGTGGGTGGACTAGGCCTGGGAGGGGGTTGGGACCGGCCTCAGCAACTTAAACTAGATCCTAATCCCCTCTCCCAGCCAGCCTGGCCTTACGCTAGGCTGCTCATATTTGTGTCAGCAGTTTCGCTGGCATAGGTCTGAGTAGCTTCATAGGGGTGGCTGGCATGTAACACAGGGTAAGGGGGCGGAAATATCCCTTTACTCCAAGTTGTGCGGCAGCAACCTCCTAACCTGCATTAGATACAGCTCAGGTCACTTGGCCTACCTGTTCCAGCACAGGTTAGAATTCGGCTATAAAACAAATATATAAAATGAATAAGTCCCAGTTAGAGGAAGAAATTATTTCATAACTGTGAACAATTGAATGTGTCTTCCTTTTAATTTTCTTCAGTGGGAATACTGTAAATAAGCTTCTATCATGAGTCCTCTATGAGTTGGAGGACTATAATAGGATGTGTTTCTAGATATTGGTTAAAGCCAAAGTCAGGACAGTGATCTTTGAACCAGCCCACAAACAAGCAGAATCCAGAATTATGGCAGAATTGAGATTCAACGGCTGTTAGCAACCATTACTTTCTACTGCAAGCTATTCAGAATATTTTACCAAATTAAGGCCCAGACCCTAACTGACTTTCCAGCACTGACATTGCTGTGCCAATAGGTCATGTGCTGTATCCTGCAGTTGGAGGCAGTCAGGCAGGCCTCCTTAAGGTAAGGGAATGTTTGTTTCCTTACCTCTGAGCTACCTTGCTCTTACCCTGGTGCTGGAAAGTTGGTTAAGATTGCACCCTAAATGGGATTTAAATGTTTTAATAAATAGTAACAGATGAATTATTGTTCTGAATCATCAGAACAAACATGAATTAATGATTCTATCCCTGTCTCGTTCTCCCCACTGTTCTGTCCCATTTCAGATAGGGTGTGTATATTTAGCCAAAGAGCCAAACTTGAATTGAGACCAATTGCATAGTGGTTATTTTCCTACAGGTTGTGCAAAGCAGAACCGATACTGTTTAGTGCCTTGTGGTTATTTACAGAAGTGTAATTCTCATGATAGACTACCCAGACTTTGCTTTCTCTGTAGGCAAGCCTAATGTGCTATTTCACCTTTGATATGGAGGTGTGCAAGAGAATAAATATAAGCCAGATTTGTGCTTGAATTCTGGGGGTGGGGGGAATCAATTGCTATCTCACTTTAAAAAAATTATATCCCCAACAAAAGCCCCCCCCCCCCCGTTTTTGTTTTCTCAAACGCGTGAACTTTACAGGAGGTACAGGCCTGTGTTTATACTTCAGTTCCTGTTCACACACAAACTCTTATAAAGATAAGAAGAATGTGAAATGTGTCTGAAATACAAGACAAATGTAGGAAATAATAATGAGAAGTATTTGCTTCCTCCAAAGAAGTACAACATCAGCATTTGCTCCTGAGGTGCACATTCTTATGACTTCAGTGGGAATGCCAAGCAAAACCCTTTGGTAACTCACATATTAATTTACTATTGGCTTTACTGTGAGAGAGTTCAGCCAACGTGTTCTTTTAAAATATGACTTCTGTGCAGGAGCAACAACAAAAAAAGTGGCACTTTTTGCAGCTTTTGCAGTTATACTAAGTGGGCTGTTTAGGTTTGATAGCCCAAACCTCTGGAATAAAGACAATGACAGGAAGTTTTCAGATACACCAGGAACAGTGAAGAATGTGTCAGGAAGAGCTTAAACAGATGAAACTTTTGCTACATTTTTGCTGGATATGAATAATATCTACAAAGTCATGGAGGACAGATCTACCAATAGTTACTAGTCATTACGGCTATGCACTACCTCCAGAGGCAGGATGCTTCTGAATACCAGCAATGGCTGGAGAGAAAAATGCCTTTCTTTTCTGCTTGTGGATTTCCTAAAGATAGCCGGTGGGTCACTGAAGGGAAAAATGCTGTTCCAGATAGCCTTTGACCTGATCTACCAAAACCTAGAGTGGCAGTGCTGGCACTGCTTTTTGAAGTAGGGGTTTAACAGAATAGCAGGGAGGAAGTCCTGTCTGAATTTAACAAGCTGTTGGCATTAATGGGCAGCACAAGGGTGGCTGAAGCTATTAGGCTGCCTAAGGCATGTATAACCATGTATAACTGGCCTCTTTTCTCATGCAGATTCTTCAATCAAAGCAGGAAATGAGTAGCACACCAGAATCACACCTAGCACTCCCTGCATTTCCTCCTTTGCTAAAAGACCCTGTGCAGATGAAAGAGCAACATTTTTTCTGCTCCTCACTGGGCTCTTTTAAAGCCCAGTGGATGAAGGTGGGGAGCCACATCACTGTGCTTCCAGGATTGAAACACGGTGATCTCATTCCTTCCTCTGAGCAGGGTCTTTACTCAAAGCAGGCCATGCAGAGCATTCTGGGAGCATGCCCTGCTTTGAAAGAGCCCCACAAAGGAAGAGGCTGGCAATGTGTCCTGCTCTGTGTGTGGTAGCAGGATGGAAGGAAATAGCAGGAATCTGTTTGCTGCACCTCCACTCAGGCCCGTATCCACCACCCAATGCTAAGAGGCTCATTCACATAATGGAGGGGCCACCTGTGGGACAGCCCTTTCCCCCATTAGGCTTTTTATCAAAGGTCCACTGTACTCCTTTTGCACCATAGTCCTGATCTTGAAATCTCACTCCCTTCTGGGTGCTATTTGATTTTTGACAGAAGGTCAAACTATACATACAGTATAATGCCAATGATGAAGCAGGAGGCCAAGGGGGGCCCAGACCCTGAGTGGCAGGCTGCAGGGGGATGTCTGAGGGGGCAGTGGCATATAGGGAGTAACTGCTTTGACATGCCACTCTCCATAGGGCTCAGGGTGTGTCCCAGGCTCTTCGTGGGGGGCACAGTGTTCACCGCGGAAAGCAGCACATGCCCTTACTTCTGTTTGACTGTGAAATGGAGCCATTCTGGAACCAGGGGTGGGTGTCAGGCGCAGGCATGGGAGTGACACAATGGGGTGACGTCTTTGCGTTACTGCGTCGCCTGATCCTGGGTGCCTGGAAGTTCTGGGATGCCACTGTATAATGCAAACCAGAGGTTCCTAATATTATGGAGATTGTGAGTACCTGAAAAAGAATGGCTGGCACCACCACAAAACGACTGCTGAATGGGGGTGAGGCCAGGCACAAAATGAGATCTATCACTCATGAATACACCTTCCCCTCACCCATTCATTCATCTACATGCATGGACCACTCCCCCATACTTTCTAACCAAATGCATGCACCTTCTAGCCACTCACACGTATCCTGCATGTATCTTCTACTCATCCATCCATACACAGAAATGCACCTTGCATTCTTACACCTAGACGTACGCATGCAAAAGTGTGTGGGCATGTACACACACACACACACATTGCATGCATGCACATACCTTCTATTCGTTGTGCCATCCTCCACTGCCACACTACCACTAACTCATCTGTGCTCAGTGTGCTGTTCTTTGAAGTCATACTTTGCTCAGTGAATGCTTGTGTTTTGAGGGGGAGGGAGTAGAACAGGAAGTGCAGGTGCTTATTTCTTCAGCAAACCTATTTCCAAGCCCAGATATGGTTGCACAGATGTGGGATCAGCAAGCATTTGGCACCTGAGATGAAGGGGTGCTTAACCCTCCTCATGCTCTCCCAAGGCTCATTTCCCCCTTGCTGGGCTTATTTTCTGTCCTGGAGCTCAGCTGAGAAAAGAAGGTGAAAAATGGCATGTGGGGGCCATTTGCAGGGGAGAATCAACAGGCTAAGGGAAGGATTAAGGATGTTTCTTATTATTATTGTTAATCTCCCCTGCAAATGCTCCTCCCAGCTCTCAAAGCATTTTAACACCTGGCTGGGAACTCCATATTTGTCTCATTAGGGTTCTAATTCTAGTTCGTCCCTCAGGCAATGTGGTTTCCCACTTCCAAACTGTAAACAAATACTACATCTGACATCCCAGAGTTCATGTCCATCCGTGGTCCAGTTTGCTCCCTGTGATGTGATGAGCTGAAGGAGAACCAGCCACTCAAATAAGAGGTGATTCTATTAGTGCTGCATTTTTCCCCTCAGTCAGTTAAGCTGGTCTAAAGATGGATGCTGAAGATAGCATATAACTGCTGTACTTCCTAACAGCATCACTACAAAAGAACTTTTTCACCTGGCACAATGTGACCACTGAGTGCTCATATTTCTCCTGATCATGTAAGATGGGTGTATGGGAAGGTTAGCTCTGGCTAAGTGTGCTATTTGTTTTAGAAACCACGAGAGGAAGAAGAACTGAAAGGTTCAAAGGTAAACCATGCCTTCCTTTTGAACCTTCCAGTTTTTCTTCCCCTTGTGGTTTCTGAAACAAATGGCACAGTTAGTTGGTGCTTGTCAGGACCTGCAACTTGTCTGCTGTAACAAGGTTAACCACCAACAGCCATCCCCACTCCGTGGTTGCACGCCACAAAGGCACTGGCAAATTGAAAACGGTAATGACGACAAGCACATTATGTCAGCGCACAGTGACACTTTCACATCAGAAAATGCATTCACATGAAGTGGCTTTGTCTCAGCCAACTTTTGCCTCTCGAAATAAACCCAGTTAGGAAACAGTTTCCTACAATATTAGTAATAAATATGTCTCTGTCCTGTAGCCATTGGGCTCCCAAGGAATAAATTGGTCTGACATTTCCTGCTTGGTGTGTTCTTACTTACCAGCAATAAACAGTATTGGAAGTTAATAACTAGTAGTTTCATAAATGGAAATGTAAATTGTCACGACATTGAAAAGTAGCTTTAATTTATGAGCAATCAGGAATCTCCAAATAATCTTTGTTCTGCCATTTTTGCTTAGCAGATAGTGTGGCATTTTATTTGTTGACTTTTACTGCATGTTTAAAGTCCCTTTTAAGCAAGGCAGCAATGTTAGCAGAGCTCTTAAACTTATACTCAGAGGTTCATGAATGCAAGCCTCTATACAGTACAGTCTCAATTATCTGACTTAAATGGGACAAATAGGTGGTCAGATAAACATAAATGTTGGATAATGTAGAAATGGGGGTGGGGCAAATTCCAAATCAGATGGAGGTGTGACAAAATGCCAAAGGTATTCTCTTTAATTAAAAAAGAAAAAAGAGTGATAGATGTTTGTTTCTCAGCTTTGCTTTTCTTCCTTATCCCAAATCATTTTTTTTTCCAGAAATCAAACCAGCCTATACTTGCCCTGAAACCAGATTATCCTTCATTAAATTCCTTTTGGAAAACCAGAACTTTCTCTTGCAGGATCTGGTCTGTTATAAGCATGTCGTTATCGCTTTGCTGTGTGAGTCATAAGAACTAAGCTTCAATCATCCTTCCCTATGCTCATTTCATCATTGTTTTCCTATCCTTCAGTCCCTCATTTGAGGCCTGATCAGACCACCATTTTTATAACTCTCTTCCAGATACCAACTATAACTCACCCCAGACTGAATTCAGATGCGATTTTCTTTTTGCATAGACTCATCTTTGTCAAGTCTCTTTAAGGGTTCAAGTTTTTGATCAATTGAAAGAACCACTTCTGTTCTCTTTTCAATTTCCATGTTCCTTAAAAAAATATAATTACTGTATATTAAAGGGAACAAAGTTATGACCATGGTGGTATGTGACATGTGATGCAGTGGGAGTGACCAAAATGCATGTGCGTGCACCACAAGCACTGTAAACTGGAGACAGGGTTGAGCAGTGAGGTGGCTAAGTTTGCAGGCGACACCAAACTTTTCCAAGTGGTGAAGACCAGAAGTGATTGTGAAGAGGTCCAGAAGAGATCTCTCCAGACTGGCAGAATGGGCAGCAAAATGGCAGATGCGCTTCAATGTCAGTAAGTGTAAGGTCATGCACATTGGGGCAAAAAATCAAAACTTTACATATAGGCTGATGTGTTCTGAGCTGTCTGTGACAGATCAGGAGAGAGATCTTGGGGGGGGGGTGGACAGGTCGATGAAAGTGTCGACCCAATGTGCGGCGGCAGTGAAGAAGGCCAATTCTATGCTTGGGATCATTAGGAAGGGTATTGAGAACAAAACGGCTAATATTATAATGCCATTGTACAAATCTATGGTAAGGCCACACCTGAAGTATTGTGTCCAGTTCTGGTCACTGCATCTCAAAAAAGACATAGTGGAAATGGAAAAGGTGCAAAAGAAAGCGACTAAGATGATTACTGGGCTGGAGCACCTTCCTTATGAGGAAAGGCTACGGTGTTTGGGCCTCTTCAGCCTAGAAAAGAGATGCCTGAGGGGGGACATGATTGAGACATACAAAATTATGCAGGGGATGGACAGAGTGGATAGAGAGATGCTCTTTACACTCTCACATAGCACCAGAACTAGGGGACATCCACTAAAATGGAGTGTTGGGAGAGTTAGGACCGACAAAAGAAAATATTTCTTTATGCAGCATGTGGTTGGTCAGCAGAACTCCTTGCCACAGGATGTGGTGATGGCATCTGGCCTGGACACCTTTAAAAGGGGATTGGACAAGTTTCTGGAGGAAAAATCCATTATGGGGTACAAGCCATGATGTGTATGTGCAACCTCCTGATTTTAGAAATGGGTTAAGTCAGAATGCCAGATGCAAGGGAGGGCACCAGGATGAGGTCTCTTGTTATCTGGTGTGCTCCCTGGGGCATTTGGTGGGCCGCTGTGAGATACAGGAAGCTGGACTAGGTGGGCCTATGGCCTGATCCAGTGGGGCTGTTCTTATGTTCTTAAACAGCATGTTGGATAAAGCAGAATGTCTGATTACCAAAGATGGGTAATCAGGACTCTACAGAGCTATCCTAGTGGTGGGGTCCAGCAGTGTTGCGGTGCAGAACTAGGGCCTTTGTTGGGGAACACAGGGGAGCTAATTAGCTGAAAATGGGCATAGGTCCTCTAGGCGCTTGGACTGGGAATTTGGCAAACACCAGGAGAATCCCTGAACTCTCATACTGGTGGTAGTAGCACCACCCAAACACCCCCAGATGGGGACACCATGGGGGAGCAGTACAGGTGGAGAGATTGCTCCAGGGCCTCAGCAATCTGGTGCAGTTATTGTTTCCAACTTCCCTTCCCCCCCCCCCCCCCGTGTCTGCTGTTTGCCCTGGAAGGGCAGCTCCCATTGACTCCAATGAAAAGGCAGCCAGGAATCCTTGAATTTTGCCTCCCCCCCCCCCGCACACAATATGTGATTGATGCTGTAAGAGCTAATAGTATCAATAATTTGTTTGAAAGTACAGGATCAATTTGGCCATACCTTGGGGTGCTTAATATTCTCCTTTCCCCATAGCATCTTTCTGTTCAAATGCATTACCCTTTCTAGACTGGGGTGAAAGAAATGGATGATGAAAGGCAAAGTAGTACTTTTACTCATTTTCCTGTGTAGGAAATGTAAGCTGTATAAACAGGCATCTATAGAAATTCTGTGTGGTGTAAGTGGAGTGTATTTCATTTTGACTTTTCCTAAATAAAGTCTGTGAATATCTGGATTGAAAACTTTAATTTTGACCAAAAAGAAATGACTTTATGCAAAGAAAGAAGTTTGGTGCAACTTTGTTTGGTTACTCTGGCTGCTTGCAATTTTATTCCTCCGGCATCCTAATCTCCTTTCATTTTTAAGGCATCTCTCTAAAAATCCATTTGCACAGTAAGTAGTATAATATGCATTATTTTGAAAGTGACAGAATTGCAATAGACTGTGTATTATGCAAACACTTTAGCAGCCGATATGCCATTGCCCAAATATATTCTATGGAAGTGATAGTCACATGACCTTCCATTTATTCTTCTGGATAGCAATGGGAACTGGCTTTGACAGCTCTCCGTTGTAAAGCATTTAAATAGATATTTATGTCTAAGTAATCTGCTTCCTTCACAATGTTGCTTGTCTCTCATAACTGATGCCTATTCTGTCATTTCTAATTTTTTTTTTTTTTTTTTTGCTGGTTGTCTTTGAAAGATGTATTTAAACTATGTACAGATAGTTCCAGCAAGTGGCAATAGTGTATAACCACAACAAAAGCATCATTGGAAAGTCTGTATTTACTGTAACTGCTTTAATGCTATGGTCATCTTCCCTCTCTTTTTAAACTTGTAATCTTGTTTTTTCTTTTCTTTTTCTTTTGCAATTTAAGAATACTGCTTGTTTTAATGCACAATTAAGTTTAAAACATCACTTATTTAAATGGGGCTGCTTCAGGTAAAATCATTGCTAGATTTGTACATTACTGCCAAGCTTGGCACATGTGATTAAGTTTAGGATTAATGCAGCATCTGACCTCTGCAGATTGGAGGACCTGTTAGAGGTGTATGAAACAAAGGGATTCCCAAAGCCTGTGACGGATGTTCCTGCTACTTCTGCCAACAGTTCTGTTGAGGCCCTGCTTGATCTCTGGAATGAGAAATGGATTTTTGACACCATGTTTCTGAACATTCTCTGCTTAGTCATAGAGACTGATCAATTTCTTAGCTTTTCAGGGAGCTGTTGACGATGAAATAACAGGGTAGATCAGTGTTTCTCAAACTGTGGGTCGGGACCCAGTGGGTCGTGAGCCCATTTCAGGTGGGTCCCCATTCATTTCAATATTTTATTTTTAATATATTAGACTGCTACATGACTGCATTTAGGGAAATGTTACAGATCTGTACTTTTAACAGGTTACTATGTATATACTTTTAACAATGATAGTCACTCCTGGGTAAGTGTGGGTAGAATTCCAGCCTAGGATTGTTAAAAATTTTCCTGCTTGATGATGTCACTTCCGGTCATGCCATCACTTCTGGTGGGTCCTGACAGATTCTCATTCTAAAAAGTGGGTCCCGATGCTAAACGCTTGAGAACTACTGGGGTAGATAACTAGGGCAATGCTAGGAAGACTTGGAATGAATCCGATGGGACGCACAGCCCAATCTTAACCAAATCCTTCCCTGGTGATGCAGCCGCATCAACAGAGTGCATGTTATATCCATGGGAGGGGTGTGTTTGGAAAAGGCCTCTTGGGGTAAGTGAATGTTTGCTCACTTGATGGAAAGTCTCCATCACTGCTATGGAACTCCTCAGATCTACATCTGCTGATTACCAGGTGTAAATCTGAGGTTTGTAATGGCAGTAGTAAGGGAGACAGATAGGATATCACTTGAGTGCAGACAATATCTCCCTGGTCCACCTCCCTTCTCACCCTTGTTCCACCCACTCCACTCTCCTGTTCCACTCTCTCTCCATCTTGTTCCATCCCTGCCACTTTTTAAGGTCCTGCTGTGGACCTCCAGTGCTTCTGCTGGGTGCGGCAGTGCACCTAAAATGGCCACTGCCATTTTACAACAGCAGAACTGTTAGAACCACACTGTACAGCGCAGTCATGCCATGGAGGTGTGCACTGAATGCTATAGTGGGGATTGATCAGAAATCATCCTCAGGGTGAGGGAATTTATGTTCTCTTACACTCAGATGCTCCCTGTTGCCCTATGGATGTACTCAGACCTGTGCCAATTCTTTGGCTGGCATAAGTCCAAGTGGACTGAAGGGGACATGGCGAAGTTGGGTGGGGAGCATAGTATATTGCTGCCATGTATCATGGTAGCCCAAATCCCTGGCACATTATTCCCCCTTCCCATCTTGTTACACCCCCTCCCTGCCCACTGCTCACCCTCTGCGCTTGCTTACATGTTGCCCGTGATGGCAGCAGGCTGCCAATACTGCTGTCACATTGCAATAGCTGCTTTAAAAAGGCCACCAGCGGTGCACTCCATGTGTTGTTGGCTGCCAATTTATAGCAGCAGGAAATAGGATTGGGCCATTAGATGCCTTCTCTAACAGTGCAATTGTAAGTTTATCTACTCCAAAGTAAATCCCATTGGGTTTAATGTGATTTACTATCAGGATCTCTGTATAGGAACTCCCAGGAAGAAATTGCTATTTTGAGTCACTACAGTCATTTATTTGCTAGTACTGTCACCCATTTTTGAAAGCTCAGTCTCAGTGCTACGTAATGGACAATGGACACAGATTCAATTAAACTTGGTGGTCATCACCCGATAAAAATCTCTCAGCCCAAAAATAGTATTTAAGAGTCATTGGCAAGGAGTTGGCACAATTGGAAATAGGACACTCTTTCTCCCCCAGGTCAGATTGGCTCTTTCCCTCACTCGGCTGCATGTATTTTGACTCGCTTGAGTCATCATCTAGACCTATATGTGTTGTAAATTCTTTTCTGCAGTGCATCTGCTTTCATTTGTGGCATATACTATGGTCGAGGTTGATAAGCTCAACTGTTGGAAGTTAGTGGATTGGTACTTGCTTCAAAGCAAAGATTTGGAGTTTGCTATAGATGGCTCTGGTTTACTCCAAGTCTGTGATTCTGGGTCAAACTAGATGTGATGATGGGAATACGTAAATGCACTACTGTCTCTTTAATAATTTCTTTTCCTAGTTTGGGAATGCAATCTGAATCAGTACTGTTGTGCAGAGAAAGGATGGTTAATTCTCTCCACTCTGTACCTTTTGCCAAATGAACATCATTCCCCTGAAGTTGCTGTTTGCTCAATTACTAAAAATATGCAGGTGTATTGGGAAAATGGTGTGTGTGTGTGTGGGGGGGGGGGGATAACCTCTCAGGCTGTGATCCTGATCCAGACTGGAAGCCCCTGCTGCTTCTATTTGGAACAGATGCACCTTTATCATAACATATAGTCTGGCACTATGTTATTCTAAAATGGGTACCTGTATTCAGTTTCACAGTGTGCCATTATAAAAATAATTAAAAGTTGCATACAACTATAGAGGAACACTCTGGCCACCAGAAATACAATGACTGATGCATCTTGGATAGTCAGGAATGAGAATTATTTTATCTTTGAGAATAATAAAACAAGTTTCCTGTAGAAAATCTGAACATGCTGTGGGGTTTTAGGATGAGGAATGGGATGAACTGGGCCAGAGAATTTTGCCAGCGTCCTTGACCTAGCTCAAAACACAGACACATAACCAATATATTTTTATCAGATAATCCTTGTTCTCCTGGTCAAAAGATAGTGAATTTTTATTAGATACCATATTATTATTCTACCAAGGAGAAGGCCCTATGTCTATCAATATCTGTTTGATACTTAAAGCTCATACTATTTATTGTGTGAGCTACTATTTTCCATCATAGTGCATAGAGATAGTGTAAACTTAGAATTGCATCTCAATGGAAACATTTTATCACCGAGGACACCAGAGGTGATGCAAGAGTTTTGCAGAGAAGCTGGCATCAGTATCACAGTGACAATTTCACTTGGTGTTTTATACATAACCCTGCACATGCCCGATCTTGTCTGATCTCGGAAGCTAAGCAGGGTCAGGCCTGGTTAGTACTTGGATGGGAGACCGCTTAGGAATACTGGGTGCTGTAGGCTTATACCATAGTCTTTCGAGACTGAAGGTTGCCAACCAAAGGAGTAAAAATTTGGTTATAGTATTGTCCTGATTTTTTTTAAAGAATAATTGCACTCTTGCATTGATACTTCTGTTCAATTTAACTATCTTAGGCTAATTTTGCCTCTAAGAAAATAAACACAATTAAAGTAGACCTATGGGCAATATAATATTTTTTCCAAAGGATTTTTTTTTTCCTTTTTTGGTAATTGAAAGGAAAAGCAAAGATGACTGCTGCAGTTAAAGAAATTATGAAATTCTCATCTTCCTTTACCACTTATTAAAATAATTTTAGGGCTTTCATTTAAATGTCAACAAGTTTGTTATTTTTATTAAAGAAGGTGGAAATATATTTTATAGTTCAGCTATCAGTGAATGAATATTCAAATATAACATACTTCTGTAGTAGAATATCAATTTTCTCAGGATTTTAAGAAGCTGGCCATAATATACTGAGTTTGAGGAAAGTGGGTGAAATTTGTAAAGCTGAGGTAGGTGATGTCCTCTGTGATTATGTCTGTTCTGAAGTCAAGCTTTGTGGGGGAAAAAATATTCTGAGGTAATCTGAATTAAAAAATCCAAACTACTCTCCACCTCTACGCTTCTGAACAGCCAGTTCCCAAATCTCCCTTCCTGGTTTCCTTTAAACCACATTTTGAAGTGTCCTCTGGCTAGCTCTTGACATTGGGACACTGCCTAGGCCCCATAGCATCATGCTAGCCCTTTGGAAAACAAAAATGTCAAAGGTTCACAGAGACCAGTGCCAGGTAGTCCAGTAAGTGCCGTATAAAAAGTGAATAATGACTCAAGGCCAATTCTTTGGGGGCCTTATGCTGATGAAAATTGTGATCTATCACTTAAGAGTCCAGGACATGGTACAAAATCCGCACCACCATCATGAGTTTTTGGGCTGCTGGTGCAATGGCTGGATACCCTGCTTGTGAGACAGTGGCTCCCAAAAGCCCTGTTGAATCAGGTAGGTTGGCATCTGAGGTGGCTTGTGGCAGTGGCTGGGCTGGGAAGGGGCAGTTCAGGGACAAGAGGGTGAAGATCTCTATAGCACAAGCTGAGATCCTATCCCCCCCCCTTTCGGCTCTGAAATGCCCCTCCCTGTGTCTCATTTGACTTAGAACAGCAAAATAGCTGGTATAGGTCTGAGGAGAGCCATTGGAGGCCAGATGGTTTATGGGGAGGAAACTAAAAAATAGTTTTACTTGCCGATCCAGGGCCATCTGCTCATTGTTGTCCCCCAATGGCATGTAGCATGCTCTCAAGCATATGCTCTCCAGCTGCATGTTAAGGGCTTGTGGGGGATAGGATTGGGCTAAGATTAGCTATGCTGGTACTACCTGGCTGTACTGCAAGCATGGAACAACACTGACCCTATGTTAAAGCGTTGTGAAGTAAAAGAACCTAATAGTACCATCACAAAAAGAGACAGGTGAGAACATTATCAGTCTTGCCTTTGCAATTTTTTTCTAATCTTTTCCCATTAAGATTATAGTTATCATTTCATTGGCCAGGATCCAAGAAGCCATGAGCAGTCTTGTGCACACGCATGGGATTTTTTTTTTCTGGAGTCCCTCCCTTTTTACTATAATCCTTGTGCCCATAAGTGACCTGAGGGTGAGGGGAAACAAGAACCCCTCAAATAGCTTACTCTCCTGCTGCCCCTCCTTTCCTAGACTTCTGTGTTTACTTGAGGGTGAATAAAGGAATTTTTCACATATCCAGAGACCATTTTGTATTATCACTAATCAACATATTGAAAAGCATCAACATATATAAAGAACAGTTCTCTTAAGGACTAGCTTCCATTTATTATTCTTATTAATAAATAGTGATATACCACTTTTCAACAAAAAGTAGTTCACAAAGTGGTCTACATAGCAAAACAAATAAATGGCTCCCTATCCCCAAAGGGCTCACAGGCTTAAAAGAGATGGAGAAGAGACATCAGCAACAGCCATTGGAAAAGCCGCCATGCTGAGGTGAAGAGGGATAGTTACTCTCCATGTGCTAAATACAGGGCTTTTTTTCTAATAGAACGCACTGGAACGGCATTCCGGCACCTTTTAGATAGGACTACAATCTACTGCCTGCAGCAATCAAGACCAGGCAGGACTACAAGGAGAGAAAAGAGGCACGTGATCTGCCCAGCAATGCTCTTCCCACGAGGTACTCACAATTCCATGGAGGGCGGTGCTTCTCATGGACACGCCCATTTCCTCTCTCTCAGCCAATCAGAGCCCTGGGGTTTGCGGGTGGCTGGGCAGTTGAGATTCAGCTCTGGGGTGAGCCAATCATGGCGCTTTATGAGTCAGAAATGGTTATGGGGCAACGGGACTTCCATCAACACAGCTGCTCCTGGGACAGTCCCGCAGTGGGCCAGCAGGACATCATAGATCCCGCTCACCCACCCCGTGCCACTTTCACCCCCCTTTCCATTATACTCAGCGTAGGGACCAGCAGCCGCCACGCAGCCATGAGCAGCGAGCAGGTGAGAGGAAGGTGGAGGGGGGCAGGCTTCAGAGGGACTCATCCTGCCAGCTCAGCCCCTTCCATCAGTGTCTCTGCCTCCTGCATCAGTTGCCAGCCAAGTCCTAGGCATGTCTACTCAGAAGTAAGTCCCATTAGTCAATAACAACAACAACAACAACAACAACAACAACAGGTATTTATATACCGCCTTTCTTGGTCTTTATTCAAGACTTTATTCAAGGCGGTTTACATAGGCAGGCTTTTATTTAAATCCCTTATTAAACAGGGATTTTTACAATTTGAAAGAAGGTTCTTTCTTTCAAGAACCACTACATTCAAGATGTTTCGTTCTGATCTGGCTTCACATTCTGGCCTCCATCCTCCCATGCTCAGAGCAGATGGAATAGCTCGGCTTCAGCTTGTCAGCTGCTTCAAGGCCGCACGGTGCCGGTGGCCTTGAACTGGCGACCTTGTGGATGTTATCTTCAGGCAGACAGAGGCTCTACCCTCTAGACCAGACCTCCTGCCCTCCTGGGGCTTACCCCCAGGAAAGTGTGGGTAGGATTATAGCCTCAGAGTCCAACCCTATGCATGTCTACTCAGAAGTAAGGCCTATTATAGTCAATGGGGCTTACTCCCAGGAAAGTGAGGATAGGATTGCAGCCTTAGAGCCCCATCCTAGGCATGTCTACTCAGAAGTAAGTCCCATTAGAGTCAATGGGGCTTACTCCCAAGAAAGTGTGGCTAGGATCACAGCCGGAAGCCCCAGTGCCCCACACTTCCTGGTCAACCAGTTGCCACTGTGAACTAGCCAGCAAAACCGACCTGCTGCTAGTGTGCATTAGCAGCAGGTTGATATGCAGAAATCCAGCTGCTGAAGCTTACCTTGCCAATAAACACCACTGGAGTAAGAGCTGGTGGAAAAAGTTGGCAGTCTAATCCCAAGGGAACTCAGGCTACAATCCTGTCCACACTTCCCTGGGAGTAAGCCCTATTTAATATAATGGGACTTCCTTCAGAGTAGGCATGCATAGGCTTGGGCTCTCAGGCTACAATCCTATCCACACTTTCCTGTGAGTAAGCCCCATTGGCTATAATGGGACTTACTTCTGAGTATACATGCATGGGATAAATAAAAGATTAACGAGTTGTGAGTTCCTGCACCTTTTTTTTTTTTAAACAAAAAAAGCACTGGCTAAATATAAGGAAATACTTAAAAGTGGTAAAAGAACTGCCCAATTACATTTCAGATGCTCCGATTAATGTGAATACACCTTTATTTTTCTTTCAAAAACTTAACAGGTGGAGTGACATCTCCCATCCCACAGTGCATTTTGCCCCATTCTCTGCCTAGCCATATTTTTTTTTTCTGAAGTGCACCACTGTGTGCCTCACAAAGCAATGCCCAAGGGGCAGGGAATATCCTGAACCAGCATTCCTCATAGTATGTGAATCTGCCTCCAAAAGGAAAAAGGAACACCTCCCTCCCACCTCCTCCTCATGCCCCCCCCCCCCGACTTCCATGCTGGAAGAGTTCAGGTGACACAAACTCACTTCTTTCTGGGTCCTGCATCAGTGTGGGAAGGCCAGAGCACATCCATGCGCCGACCTAGCGCCCTTCAGAGTGGTGCAAAAGTGCTTTACAGCAGTTTCGCAACACTCTTTGACTGGCGCAAAGAACAGGGGGGTTGAGACTGCACCCTCAAGGAGCAAAAGCTTCACTTTATATGTGCATAAAACGTCTTTGTGCCAGCACTTGTATTTCATATTTGAAAAATATTAAATTCTTGTTCTCTCACCTCACGCTTTGGCTAGTTTTGTATGATCTTAACAAGCGACATCAGATGGAGGCTATGTCGATGCAATTTTAGAATGTTCATGACTTGGTAAAAGGATGATCGAATTTCATCTCAAAAACCCTTCTTTTTTTGTATTTCTATAAAAGAAAGAGTTAATCAAACTACACCTTGGAGAATGACTCATCTCAGGTGATGAAATCAACTGAATCCAGCACAGATGCTGTCTGCACTTTTAAACAGCCAACACCATAGATGCCAGGTGCAGTACTTTCCGTGTGTCCATAGCACCTCTGCGCAAAAAAAAAAAAAATGATGAAAATAAAAAAATTAATGGGAAGAGCAACTCTTCCAGCTAGAAAGAGGTTTAGAGAAAGGTTGACACCAAAAGATGTGTGTTTTTTTTTTCTTTCTTGATGTGCTAATTTTCTTTTCACATTTATAAACAGTGACTGGTATACATTTTGGCAAGATTGCGCTTCTGGGCTTATTTGCATTGTTAATGCTAGCTAAGCAAAGTTTTCCCAAGAAGTTCAGATTCATTTGCCGTTTATATACCATTAACAAAATGGCTGAAGCAGTTTCATTACTATAAAATTTATTTTCCCATCAATAATAGTAATAATAATATAATTTTCGTTAAACAAAAAGTCTCTTGAGACAGGCGAAGCCCTCAATAACATCAGATCACTAATTCTGCCATTTGATCATATCTGCACTTGCCGAGATAGTAAACAAACAAGCTAGACAACAATGTTCAGTATTGCTTACTGCTTTGTTCATAGCAAATTGTAAGGTGCATCACCTGAGATTCCTCACCATGGATATCATCACATTGCAATGTGTATTTTTGCGTATTTCCAAATACCTTTGAAAACACTGATGACGTGTTGAGGTTTGTGTGTGGTGCAGTAGGTTTCAGACTTCAAACTGAGAATTATGTTCTAAGCATCCATCCTAAATTTCAGCACTCAATATTATAGTGTGGGATTTTTCACCACCAGCTATATTCTAAATCCAAAGTTGGTCTGTTGGCCTGTCTCAGTATTGGATTCCATACTGATTGGCAAGGATTTCTACAGGCTTTCATATGTGCTTTTTCCCCCTCAGCCCTGCTTGCTTATGCAAACAGAATAAGCCTATTATATGAGCCTATCTTTTTATAACAGGATAGGCAAGAGTTCAGCTAGAATTTCGGGAGTAGGTGCAATTAAGGCAAGAAGGTTGCAGAGTAGCTAAAGCATCAGTCATTCTGAAGTTCTCTTACACGGACAGGGGAAGTGTGACAGGAACTGAAGCTAGGCAGAGATAGGAATCAACGGGAATGACTAACTGCGCTCCTGTCCCTGGCCTGAAGATAGATGCCTTGATAGTATTGCTACTGAATAATTAAAAAAAAAAAGTTTCCAGAAGGAAGTAGTTCAGAGCAATTCATTTAATTGAAAATGGCTAAAAGAGAAATTAAGTCCCAAAAAGCACAACCCAAACAGCCCAATCCTAAGTGAGTCTACTCAAAAGTAAGTCCCATTATGTTCAATAGGGCTTGCTCCCAGGAAAGTGCACATAGGATTGCAATCAAAATCCCCTGCGCTGATGCAGCAATGCCAATGGAGTGCGCACTGTATCCTGCAGGGGGTGGGGGGTGGAGGAGGCCTCCTCACGGTAATGGAACTTTTATTCCCTTACTCCAGGGCAAGGCTCTGCTGCCCCAGTCGGTCTCTTTGGATCTGTGCCAGTTATTTTGCTGTTGCAAGTCTGAGGAGATGGGCAGCCCAATCCTATCCTCCCTGCTGCCCAGGGAGGCAGCAGCACTGAAATGACCGCAGTTGCATCCTATGGGCACCAGGCTAGCACCCAGGGTTTCCTTTGTGTAAGGGAGCATTTGCTTCCTTACCCCGGATGATGCCACCATGGCGCCAATGGGTCTCCTTGGACCCGCCCACTTTTGAGCGGGTGCAAACTCAAGGAGGCCCATGTCGGGCTGCCTGGCTAGGGAGGAAGCACATGATATGGCAGCAGAGCCTGCTGCCCCCTCTCTGGCCTGATCCTCCCCTCCCACCCAGTTCTGCCCTTTCCCCACACTTCCCATCCCCCAAAACGTCCCTGCCACCCAGCTATCTCACTTACTGTCCTGTGCTCCCATGGTGACTCTTCTCAGAGCAGTGGCCCAGCACCGACTGGTGCCGGCCCAACACCAGTGGCTCCCTACTCTCCGGGTGCCATAAATGTGCTTTACGGCACATTTGCAACACTCAGTTCTGGTGGTACAATTGTACGGCCGGCGCTAGAGAGCTCAGGATTTGGCTCTAAGGAAGAGGGAAGAGGAATGGGTTAGGATTTGTTGCACGCTGGTGCCACTGGAATCTACCCCCTCCCTCCTCCATTCACATTGGATATATTGTCTACATATGTACTCTCTTTTGAGTAAATTGGAGAGGTGAGCATTCTTCCAAGATTAATACATAATTTAAGTGTAATGTCTAATTGGAAAAAGAAATAATGTAGAAAATTGGCTAGCCATTCACAGCAGGTTTGTGGATTATACTCTTCCTGTATCCGTGTAGGTTATGAGAGCTGCAAATGGAAACTAGGTCTGCAAATTGTGGACCCTTAAAAGTAAGGGATATAGCTTAAGTTTTTATATTTGCCCATCTAAAAAATACTCACTTTTGCATTTTTCTTCCTTAACACATCTACAAATGTGGCCTGACTTTTTCTTGTGAAGATACATCTGCATCTTCTTTGAGTGAGCCTGTATCTAAAGATCATTACTGCAGCCATTTGAGCAAAATCAAGGTAGAAATTAAAAAAACAAGCCACCATCAGGTAAGTGAATGAGGTTCCTGTCCCTTTAAAACAATCGCTATGTTAATTTGAAGGAGTTAGTGATTAGCCTGTGTTTCTCAATCATCTCCCTTTTTATCGCATAACTTTTCTTTCTTGTGTAGAGACAATTTGTACCACCAAGTTCAGGTTTCTACACATTGAAGTGTGCCATTAATTCTTTAACAACTACTGATGCATCTGTGGATAAAACAATATTTAGTCAGATTAAAATAATTCCCTACAATCTGGTTAGATAAATTCAACAATACTAAAAATTTTGGCAAAGTAAATGGTGCTGCATAAAATTATTAGCACAACTCATTGTGGCAAGACACAGCTGATATGGTCTGTAAGCTACATGTTCGGGCAGGGGAGGGCCTCACTAGCTGAACTATTCATGAGAGAACTATCATGGTCTGATACTTGTAAAAAAAATGTCCTGATGTATTTCCTGGATTCAACACTTCTGTAGAAGGAAGGGCAACAAAATCTCCAAAATCTTCAGGCTGGCAGGGAGGCAGGTGAGGCAGAGTAGTCAGTCGAAGAGCAGCACTGCTGCCATGTGAGGTACCCAAGTGGTGATGCTTTTCAAAGGACTGCAGTGGGGAGGCTCTGCCTCACCCGCCTCCCCACCTACCACATGTCCCTGATGCACACATACAAAAGAACCTCAATAGTGTCCTCTGCTCAGTATTACACCCATCCTCTAAGCCTGCATTTCTCAAAGGGTGCTCCTAGGAGCCATGGGGCTCCTGAAAACCGCTTCAGGAGCTCTGTGAGCACACCCTAAGTGTGCTGTTCCTGCCCGGTTTGCTCATCCACCCATTGCACCTCTCCTCTTCATGGTTCTCCTTCCAGATTCTCCTCCTGTTCTGGTTCTTCACTGGAATTTGGCATTGGAGACAGTGCTGCATTACTCCACACAAGTGCCGGCGGGGCTCCCCGAGACTCCTTTTAGGTGTGTAAAGGCTCCAGAAACCAAAAGGTTTTGAAAGCCACTACTCAAAAACAGTGCTGGCATGGGGGGTTTCCCAAGAGTAGGGGTGGATTCAAGATAAAAATTCAAACCAGCATTAGGATGAGCAGAAGGCTCACGTAGATCACTGCTGGGGGTTCTGAAGGCCAGAGAGACCTTTTGCCTACTCTTGCTGTAGTCAACATGAAGGTACATGGATCAAAACTCAGCAGGTCAGCTTCCTATGTTCCTATGAAAATGTCCTTTTCCCTGCTTCCCCTGCCCCTTCAGTTCCAATGTTATATACAGTCCTGCTTAAAAAAGGAGGATGATGAGGATAAATAATGTAAAACTGTTCAAGAATATGCTATGCAGGACTGGCTCATCTGTGAGGTGAACTGAGTCAGTTGCCTCAGACAGCAGACCGGTGGGGGCACCCACTTCTGTCTACCCACTTACTTCTTCTGTGCCTCCTTTTCCTCCCACTTCCTAGATTGAAAAAGGAAGAGGGGGACAGAACCAGAGAGGAAGTATGGCAGAGAGAGAAGAGTACTAGGCTAGAACAGTGGTTCTCAATCTGTTTAGCCCCTTGATCAATCTTCAGCACATAGCTTGGCAACCCTGGCATTTTATCAACCACAGGATGACATCATCACATCACTGTCCAAACTTCCAAGTTGTGGAACATTTGGACTTTTTTTAAATGCAAAAAGACTGTCTTCAGAGCAGCCATTTTCAACCACTGTGCCGTGGCACACTGGTGTGCTGTGAGTGGTCCACAGGTGTGCCATAGGAATTTGGGGGAAGTCATTTATTAGTAGGGCCAGTAGGGATGTGTGCACCCCACTGGCAGCATGGTGTCCCTTGTCAATTGTCAAAAATCTGATGGTACGCCTTGACAATTTCAATGCCTCGTCTGTGTGCCATGAGATGAAAAAGGTTGAAAATCATTGCTCCAGAGCATATTTTCATCAGTGAGAACATGAACTCGACAGAGGCTCAGGTGGCATTACGTGACCCACTAAAAATCAGATTGTGACCCACTGTGGGTTGCAATGTACAGTTTGAGAAGCACTGGGCTAGATCATTAGAGCTCTAGCACACCACTTCCTTGTCCTCTCCACTTCCTCTTCAGCCACCCCCCTCTTCCTTTTCCAGTTTAAGGAGTGGGAAGAGCAGAGGCTGGCACATCACTGAGTAAAGGGGGGCAACATTTGGCGCACTGCTGCAGAAGCCATAAGATCTTGGACTAGTTCTGATACTATGCCAGTCAAGTAATGGGAGATGCTTGATAGTATGCCAGAATTTAAAAAGCAAAAGTAAGGCTAGGTTCTGATTTAAGGACAACCTATCTTGAAGTAGGACAGTATGTCAATGTGGCTTCTACTACAAACCAATGTTTCATAATCTGAGACTTCATTATAAAGAACTACACTACTAAGGAAGTGTGTGACCTTCTACTTAACTTCTTCATTAGGCCTTTTAATAACCTTGGTGTTTCAGGCTAATTGTTTTCATGTTTCTAACAATCATAGCAGGTCCCACAGACACCTCTCTCACAATTTATGGATGGAAGTTGCCTCAGGTGAAGTCTTGAAAGGTGACAGAAAGTTTGTTCATGAAAGAAAGTTATGAAAAATAGGGAGAGTAGCAGTTAACACCAGGTGAAAAAAGCAAGAGGTATTTCATCTCGTGATGCTGCTGACCTTCCATTCTCCTTCATTTCTTCTTCTCTTCTTCTTTTAAATGAGTTTGTCTTATGTAGACAGCACACAGTGCAGTTATGCCCCTACATGTAAAACTTAACACGCTGTGGATATGTGTGAACCTGATCTCAGTTAATCAAAATTCTTCATGCAAGAACAAAAATGCTCAAAGGGGATCTATCAATGTACAGGAGAGATCTGAACTGCACTACTCTGTCCTAGGCTGTAGCCACAAGATCACGTGGTCTAAATACACAGCAGTTTTATCTTGCACCATCTGGGGAGTAGCTTTCTGTGGCTTCCCTTTTGTGTTCTGTTAACATAACATTACGGTGAGTTACCAATGTTTAGTTTTCCAATTAGCACCTCCAAATATGACGTTATGAAATCGGATGTTTACGCTGTATAAAAAAGAGGCAGATGAATGACAGCACAGGAGAGAAGGTGGGGGGATTAAAAAATGGAAGAAAGTTTGCTTGATTTGAATGGACAGTTTTTCAGGCCAAGCTGCTGGTGAAAGAGGGAAGCATTCCTTTCAATCGCAAGGTTTGATTCAGAGTTGCCTTTTCTTTTCAATGCCAGCAGATGGCTCCTTACGGAATGGCCTCCACACAGACTGAATTCCCAGAGGCTGGATGAGGTGTGAAAACAAATTGGTGTTTCTTGTTCTGTCACATTTTATAGAAGCTTACTCATTGCTTTTTGTTACTGGAGTGCAGGCACACCCTTACGGCATATTTTGTGGTATGCTGGGAAAGGCAGCTGCGGTTGTACTGAGAACCCAGCTTGGAATATGACTCCACCCTTCAGATTTATGAGACCAGAAAATCATTTAGCAGCCCTGTGTTTACATGTTTATAATTTCTTCTCATAAGTTAATGGCTGAATTTTGGGGGGAAAAAATTATTTGTAGCTTGAGATCTAATTAGCTAGCAACAGCAAAGGTGTGAGCTTACTAATAACGAAATGAAAATGAGAGGGCAATGTCTCTGCATATTTTTTTTAAATGTTCGATTCAAACTATTTTCTCACGCCTTTGAGATGGAATATTTGCCTGAAGATAATTCTGGTCAGGCTGTAAAATGAGGGTGTCGTGGGGCTTGACTGTCGGTGCCACGGAAATGAACTTTGTCACCCTATTTAAATATTTTAAAAACTGCCAGATCTCCTGACAATGGGGAAATGTGTCAGGAAGTGCTTAAAAGTGGTTTTAAAAAACCGTTCCCTTTTGAGGAATCCGGGTGTCTGTTTGCTTGACTCAAGCAGCACTGGAATCACACAAGACCAGGATTTCATAGGACGGGTGATTCTAAATTACTAGTCTTGGTTAAAGACCTGGCAAGCTATCTGAACCTGAATTGTCTGTTTGAAATCATGACAGGACTATAATTCTTCCAAACCTGTTAGGGCTATTCGTTTTGGCAAGTTCTTTGGCTTTACCGGTTAGGGTGCTCTTCGCACTTTTGAAACTTTCACGCCAAATCATGCTGCATTTGGACTTGCTGATTCAAGTCTCCAGTTGGCATCCCTCATAGCCATCACTTGGAGAGTCATCCAGGGTGATGGCCACATGGCACTTTTCCATTTGTTGAGCCCAGCTTTCCTGGAATGTGTCTCTAGAAAAGGCAGGTTGCTATACTGGGCAACTACACAGTTTTCACCTGTCAGTGAGTGGCTGAGTTAAAGCAAACCTTGAAGTACACTGGGCAAGCCCACACACCTTTCAATCCAATCCGCACATCACCCACTCCCCCAAATGAAAATGTACCCTAAGGAGTCTAAATGGCTTTTCATTGGTGTTTACCATTCTCCCTGCTCTGTCCAGGACTGTCACTCCTTCTCTACTCTTATACCTGTAGCACTGGAGATAATATGGGAAAAGAGGATGGAAAAGTCTGAGGACAAAGGTGCAGTATTTACTGATGCCACACATCAGTAAAAGAGCTATCGTGTCAGGGGTCCTCCAGTTTCTCATCTTCTCTAGGTTGCCAGTTTGCCAAAAATGCCCCAGTTTCTCCAGTTTTGCTTTTTCTCAGTCAGGTAGCACAACTCAATTTCAGGCCATTTTGGGGAAGTTACTGTGTTTCATGCTTTACTACCATGTTCTGCTGCAGTATCAAAATTCTGTACACACAAACACACACACACTCCATGTTTCACGGATTGACAGTCTTATAGCATCAGGACTGACCAAAGACCTTGCGGTGTCTGAGATGGTGTACCAAGCGCTGCCCCATCTGGGGTGTGCCAACCTCTACTTCTCCCACTGTTTGAATTTGAACTGGAAATGTGGAGAAGGGGAGGTGGAAGTAGTGGGCAGACTTGAGGTGGGTGCTTCCTTCCTGTCTGCTGCCTGACAGCCCAATCCTATCCACACTTTCCTGGGAGTAAGCTCCATTGACTGTAATGGGACTTACTTCTGAGTAGACATGTATAGGATTGGGTTGTATGGCAATAACTTCAGTTGACCTCATGGATGGTCTGGCCTTGTGTAATGCCATCAGCTCCCATCTCAAAAATCACAGGTTTGGGGGTGCATCTGATCTGATAATGCTTGTCTTACCCCTTCATCAATTGATCTTTTATATTTATGTTCCCATTCAATCACACTTTTTAACCTATCTGATCAGTAATGCTTATACATGCTTTTAAAAACTGATGTTTTATATTTGCTGTTGAATTGTCTGCGTTGCAATTGTTGGTTTTTCCTTTTGCTTTTATTGTATGACTATGTAATGTTTTAATATTTGTAACCACCTTGAGTGCAACTTTAATAAAGGAAAGGCAGCATGTATCTAAAATAAATAAATGCATGTAACCGCCTTGGGTGTCCTTCAGGCAGAAAGGTGGGATATAAACAGAATAAATAAATAAATCCTACCCACAGCCTTGCACTTCCCCAACCCATTTACGGTGGGTTCTTCATTTATGCAGAACTCAAAAGTTCTGGGAAATGATCGTTCATAAAAGTTTTATGCAACTGGAACTACTTGAGTTTCAAAGCGTGACAGACTAGCCCAATCCAACATAAATCCCCATGTGGCAATGCAGCAGCTGACATGGGCTACACTGTATCTTGCGAGGGGTTTTTGGCTACTGGGGATTTCCTTGGGGTAGGGGGACATTTGTCCCCTTGCCCCAGGGTAAGTCCCAGCAGCTACAATGGTTCAACTTGGACCTGTGTCAGTGATGGCTAGTGCAAGTCCATGTTGATCCATAGGGGATCGGGGCCAGGAAGGAGGTTTGGATATGGTGTGTGCTGGCACACTGATCCCACCTCCCTCCTGGACCAAATCTGCTCACCAACCGACCCCTTCCTGTCCCATCCCCACACCAGTGCTGGACTCCCCTGCTTTGGCAGGTCTCCCAATGATCTCCATAGACTCCAGGAATGATCTGGCATACCCACCAGTTCACATGGGCCTGGTGCTGTTGTAAAATGCATTATGGCTTATTTTAAGAGCATCTGATTTTCTAATCATCTACAACTCATTAAAGTCCTGGCATTTACTGCTTCCCCCAGGCAAGTAGCAAAAGGCAGGATTGCAGCTTGTTCTGTATATACATTTAAATTTGTATATACATTTAAATTTGTATTTACTGTATATACATTTAAATTTGGTTGTTGACGCACTATTTTGCTGGCTTTCCTACATGATGGGCTCTCAGGGCCTTAACAGGGTACATCTTCAAGTTGTTTTTGTAAAATGGTATATTGTCCATCAGAATATTGATAACACCATACCTAAAGTCTCTACATGATCTCCAGCAGTTTCATTTAGAAGTGAAATAGCATGGACCAGTGGTTCCCAAACCCACCAGGGGAACTGGAAGCAGGTCATTCCCCCTTAAGGGGAGTGGCCCAGCAATGATGGCAGTGACAGTACGGCAATGATCACACTGCCACCACAACAAAAGAGCTTCTTAATGTTCCTGGGGGGGGGTAGTGCTGGGTAACTGGAGGGTTGTAGGGGCTCACAGCCCCTCTGTGGGCCTCCCTGCTGCTCCAAACAGTTTGTATCTCCAATCGTGACCCACTTCCGGTTTGATGGCAAGCTGAAAGTGGGTCGCGATTGGAGATACGAGTTATTTGGAGCAGTGGAGAGACCCACAGAGGAGATTGCGCCCTCAGATGCTTACACAGTTCCCAACTTCTGAGTAGAAGTTTCGGAACCCCTAATAGAAATGTTCATCTTAACTGCACTGCAATCATTGCAGTTTTGTGATTTATCTATCTATCAAGAGATATGTTGATGGATATGAATGCAATTAGTTGCCCTCTCTTCTACCACTGTCGCATGTCTGTCTCTTGCATAGCAGATGGGGGGGGGCAGTTGACAGGTCAGGAAAGACAAAAGGTAGAAGGATCCATGGCTGCCTTTCTCCTTCTTCAGTGGGAAATGGTCAGGGCAATATTCAGAATAGGAACTGGCAATCCTAGAATGGAAGCACAGACCTCTTTGTTCTCGTATGCCTGAAGGCATAAGGAATATTAATCTATCCCTCTTCATTTTATTAGAAGCAATGTGCTTAGCAATGTGATACTTGCTCAGGCAATCTTCTTGAAGAGAAGTTTCACCTCATTTTGCATCTAAGAGCCTCAGAATACCATACTATCACCTTCCTCCTAGGGGGTCCTAGCTTGACCAAAGATGTGAATCCCCCAACCATGATTGGAACTCTCCAACCACCCAACCATCAACCAACCAACCAAGAAAAGTTTCACAAAGCTGTTTCCCCCATTTGATATTCCTGCTTTTTTGCCTTTACAGCATTTGCCTTTACAGCATTTTGCCTTTACAGCTTCTTCACCCTAAGAAGCCACAGCCTAAGGACTGCATGCACCATCCCAGCTTTAGAGGTAACCTGTTACTGAATGGCAGATGAAAGGAAGTGGCAACAGTCTATATAGGTATCATGTTGTCTCATGTCTCCCAGGAGCATTTGGTGGGCCACTGTGAAATACAGGAAGCCAAACTAGATAGGTCCTTAGTCTGATCCAGCAGGGTTCTTCTTATGAAGAAGAGAACTTATTTCCATTAACAAATAAAACGAAAAGTCTTTTGCAAAGTATAGATAGGATCATCAGAGAACCTCTCCAAGTCTTTATACAGGCACAATCTATGTCTTACACCCACACACTCAGTGTGGGTTTTTGAATTTGAAAACTTTCATCACATAAATTAATCTTGGATTGTTTGAAAGAAAAAGTTTCTGCATCTTTACAAGATGTTGGCAAAAATCTGGGGTAGTAGGAAGTCCTGGGAGCATGCATCTTGATAATCAAACAAGATGCTCATATAACTGCATGCTTAAGAGATGTGGTTAAAAGGAGAAGCACCTCTTCTTTCATGACAAACAAGCAGCTTCAGATTCCAAGGAATTGATCTTGGTTGGGACCATATTGTGTGAGATGAGATCTTGCTGATACTTACTTCTCTCTCTCTCTCTCTCTCTCTCTCTCTCTCTCTCTCTCTGTCTCAAAACAGTGCAAGGGTAAACAATCTCATCCACCCAGCATGCTGTGGTTCCATGTGGTTCTGGATTAGGTCCTCCCCCAGCATGTATAGGAAGAGAGATCATTCCACTTTTCAGCTCTTCAGCTTCTTCATCTTGCAGCTTCCAATAATTCGTGGAATTAGGAGAACTTCCTTGGGTAGTGAGAATGCACACCATGCTTTCTCTAGGGTACAAGCTGATGATCAAGACTTTTAAGTTACTCAAATATTACCTAATTGCTTCTTCACAAGACACAACACTATGTCAGCAAGAAATAATCTTGAAAGAAGTGCTTGTTGCACCCACAACACTTATGCAGTCTCCTCTTCTCCAATAGCACCCACTCTTGCTTCCACCACTATTTCCCATGCTGCACCTACCTCTAGACCTGAGAACCAGGATGGTGTAGTGGTTTGGGAGTTGAACTAAGACCTGGAAGATCCAGGTTCAAATCCCTAGTCAGCGGTTAAGCTTCTTGGGTGAGCTTGGCCCAGTCATTATCTCTCAGCCTTCCCTACTTCAAGGATTGCTGTGAGGTCAAAAGGAGGGGAGGAACTATGTACACCACCCTGAGCTCCTTGGAGGAAGGGGGTATAAAAATGCGAAAAATAAATGATACACCATCACTATTACAACACTGGATGCTGATATTTCCTATCTGTTGATGCGAATGGGCTTTCTTACACTGTGCTTTATATGAGCAGGAAGCTCCCTGAGAGATTTTAGCTATCTTGTGAAAAGTTGGCTTCCCTTGACAATTTTGAGATGTTTCTGATGCCTCTCTCAGATGGAATGAGAGGGAGAACTCTGGGGAGGCTATTACTGCACCTCAAGCCCATTGTCCCAGCAACTCCAATGAACTGGATCCTCTCAACTGGCTTGAGCTGTGAGGGAGAGGGGCAAAACATTGACCATGTTGATGCCTATTGGTCATATTTTGAGTGTAAATACTGCTTCATGTATAACAGAGGTGACCAAACCATGGTTCGTTAGTTACATTCATATGGTGAAATATAGATACAAATACAAATACATGGTGCTCCTTTTTGCATCACAATTGATATAAAAGGTAAATGATTTTTTTTTTTCAAACTTTGTAATTATTTACCAGGTATAAACTGAGAATCTATTGAATTAAAACACAAGTTTAATGTTCATGGTTTGTAAAATAATTTAAATGTTTCTTAAATATTGCAGCTTTCAAATGTCTCTCTTGTGGCTCTCAAACATGTGAAGTTTATCATGTGAAGTTTATCATACATTGCTCTTACATTAAGTATGGCTCTTACATTAAGTAAGTATATCATGGCTCTTTCATTAAGTATGTTTGGTAACCCCTGAATATAATATCCTTACAACAGCCTTGAAAGGTTTTTGTGTTATTCCCATATTGCAGCAGATTAGGAGGGAAAGGAAATGGCTTGCCAAAGGCTACCTTGTGAGAACTCATGAGAGAGGCACAGGGGTGGATCCAGGGGTGGGTTATGGGTGCATGCCCCCAACTGTTGTGTCAGTAGGGAAGGGCACCCACTGGGATGAGTAGCAGCCCAAGCATGGCCAGGAGCCCGGGTCTACCCAACTGGAAGAGGTGGCTCCAGATTCAGAGTAGGAATGGGAGCCCAGGTCTACCTGGCAGGTAGATCTGGGCTCCAAGTTTGGGTGGGAGCTTAGGTCTATCTGCCCAGCAAACCTCAGCTACAGAGGCCAAAGTTCATCCAGGAGCCCAGGTTTACGCACCTGGGGGACCTGAGCTCTGGAGTAGTTATGGTCTGCCAGTACCAGGAGTTTGAGACATAAATGTTAAAAAACTGGTGCAAAGACGCATCACTATAATATCAAAGAAGATTTCAAATTCTTTTTACAGTCTTGAGAAATGCTTGAGTATTTTTGTCATATGAAAGCTTTCAATATTTGGCAGTCTTTGTAAGATTTTTTTTTTTTTTTTACACTGGAAGTGCTTCAATATAAAGTTTCAGAAAAAGTATGAAGCCATTACACTTTTTAAAAAGCATACTTGTTGGTAATTCTCCCCTTACTTACCCAATTATTCATTTCCTTAAAAACTGCTCCAGGCCTCCCACCTCAAAGTTCATATCATAAATGTTTCACCTTCAGCATGTTTGGTAGCAGTGGGGGTGGGGGTTCGATGATAGTAAAAACTGCTCACTTTTGAGCAGTTCTGAGCAGCAAATTCTGAAATTTGCTTCCATTTTTTTTAAAAAATAAGCATATTTTAATTGGGATTCAAGTTTATTTTTATTGTTTTTATTGTATATATCAATGTTTTAGTATTGTTTTATTTGTAAGCTGCCTTGAGTGCCCATAGCGGAGTAGAACGGTGGGAACAAACAAACAAACAAACAAATTTATATTTCACTTTATATAGTTTATATATTTTATAGTTTATAAAATATATACATATATATTGCACGTATATATATATATATATATATATATATATATACACACACACACACACACACACACACACACATAAGTATATAACATATATTAACATAATTATATATAAGTATATAACATATATTAACATATATATAACATAAGTATATAACATATATTAACATATATATAACATAAGTATATAACATATATTAACATATAATTATATATATATAAATTTTTTTCTAAATTTCAGTACCGACTCCTGTTTTAAAGAGCCAGGCCCCTTTAAGTCCTGAACTGACTTTAAGTCCCGAACTGACAGTATGTATCCCTTGAAGCACTGTACACCTCATTTACAGGAGCACCTGATTCCAAGAGCACCTGATTTTCTAATTAACTTCAACTTATTACAGTCCTGGCATTTGCTGCTTCTTCCAGGCAAGCAGCAAACAGCATGACAGCAGCATGTTCTGGACTGTATGTACATTTAAATCTGGTTGTTGATGCTCAGTTTTGCTGGTCTTTCTAGGTGATGGGTTCTCAACTGGTTATATCTTCAGGGTTCTTGTGTAAAATGTCAACCAATATGATAAAGTGACACACAGGTATATCCACTGATCTTGTTCCTTGTATAAGAAACTATACTCCTCAATTAAGGTTTTCAGATTAAATACTCTAGACTGAGGGAAATGTTCAGGAAGGAGACATTGAGGGGACATAATTTATAAATTATGTCTTTTACTGCATGCTTTTAATCTGCTGCTATGTATTTTATCTTGTTTTAATTGTTTTTAAGTGTTTTGTATTTTTAATGTTTATCTGTTTCCTTGTTTCCTTGTATTTTAACTTGATTGTTAGCTGCCTTGGGTGCCCTTCGGGGAGAAAGGCAGAATACAAAATCTAATAAATAAATAAGTAAATAAATAAGGGGGATAGATTTCTGCATGCTGCCACAGTCACCCACCAGTCTTATGCTCTTGCTGAACTATAGTATTTTGTGCCAGATGAAGTCTCCGAACACTTGTAAACACACAACCCCACGAACAGCATGTATTATAATATTCTAACCTTAATGCAACTATGGCATGTGTGAGCATATTTTGTCTTTTCCAAGAATGCACACACAATTTTGAGAAGCAAAGTTGGATCCAGACACAGTTCCAAATTATTCTGCTGCAATTCCACTAACAAAGGACACTTCTGTTTGAACTGGAGTTAGTCTATCCTGTAACCAAGATTGATTTTAGACACATTCAAAATATCCACCACCTCCCTGAAATATGATGGAAAGAAGAAGCAGAATTGGGTACCATCAGCATATTGGTAACACAGCATGCCCAAAGTCCCCACATGATCTCCTCCAGCAGTTTCATTTAGATGTGAAATAGCATGGACTATACAAGAAAAGTGAAGAAATTCTTTTTGGTCTCTCTGTGAAACCTTGGAGTAATTTTTTTCCATTCAGGCACCATACCAAAATGTGAGACTTTCCTACTAATATCTTTTGATCTGTACATCAGGTGACATACCCATTATGAAATGTAAATACTTTTCATTCTGTTCTATAAGGTGTCCGCTCTTGAGAAAAGGAAGTCAACCCAAATGTCTATGTTAATGTTAACTATAATCAATAATTGTAGTTTTGTGATATTTCTCTTTTATTTTTCATCATGGCAGAATTACAAGAAATAGACATGAGAAACGTTGATGGACATGAATACAGTAAGTTGCCCTCTTTTATCTCACTATGGCAAGTCGGTCTCTTGAACAGCAGGTGAAAGTGGGGGCAGATGACAAGTCATGGAAGGCAAAAGGTAGAAGGATCCATGGCTACTGCATCCTATGGGCTTTGGATAGCCGCTGGCATCTCCTGAGGGGAAGGGGACATTCGTCCACAATGTGGCTTCTCAAGTCTGTGCTAGATTCTGAAGCTATTTTGCCAGCGCAGAGTTGAGAGGCCCTGTGTTGGGCTAGGCGGCCTGATGTGGGGTTCTGGTCCTGCCCCCTTCCTGTTATTTTGTCATGTCCTACATTTTTCTTGGATGTCCTACATTTTGGGATGCCTTGTCCTCTTTTGTGGTTATGACATCTGGTCGCCCTGGATGTAGGAAACTGGGCATGTAAGGAGATGCAACAGGGAGGGATGAGCTATGGCCATGGATTTTGATCTGTAGATCAGCCTTGCTATGGGTCAAACTATGCCCAGCATTAAGTATGTGTTTATATTTCCACTTTTCTTTTCATTTTTCTTTAAATAGGCACAGGACCTCTATCCAGTTTGGAACCCTGGAGAGAAGGGAAACTTCTTTTAATCCCAGTGGTGGGCCTCCCCAGCCCCGCACCCCAGGGCAAAGGTCTGTGATGATGCCCCCCATGAGATGCCACTGTCCCCCTATGTGCAAATCTGCCCCCCCCCCCACTTACCTAGAGTGCATGGTGCCTCGCGCGACTCCAGGATGCTTCGGGGAAGCCTCCTGAAGGTTCCCCAACGCTTTAAACTGTGCTTCCGGAAAACTGGAAGCAGTTTCCAACTCCGTTGGGAGCCTTAGAGAGGCTTCTGCAGGGTCCTAAAGGCTGAGGCCCCGGGCCCAGGGCATTTGCCCCATCAACTGAATGGGAGTTCCGCCCCATTTCTCCTACAAAGATCACCTCCCTGAAGCTGGTATTTAAACTGACAAATCACTGGGGAATATGTGCTGCACAACAGCAACCGGTAAGTATACTCTGCTTACAGTCTCTGCTGCTGGGTGTGGGGTGGGGAGACCCTGGGAACTGCTCATCTTTAAATGTGTTTAAATATAAGCAGACTTAAAATTTGTCACTGCTTCTTCCAAAGCCTTGGCATTAAAACAAATGAAGAACCAAGATTATAGACATGCAAATATGAATAAGTTCTAATCAGCCAGATAGTCGATCTGCTCACTCTTTCAGATGTCCTCAGCTGCACTGTGTTTTCAGATGATGCTAATAATGGCAGTCTTATGTCTCAGGAGCCTTCTGCAGTCATTGAAAGCTTTCCCTGACTGCTAAATCCATCACACAGAACTTCCTTATAGGTATCTTCTCTGTCATCAGGAATAAGGTTGCTATATATTCTTTTCTGGCACTTTTAACAGTTATCTAGTAGCGGGAATATAGTCACTGTGAAGATGCAGGGATGGGGGGGGAGAAATTCATTTATTTACAGTCCAATCCTAACTGGAACTGCTGCATCCTGTGTGGGGGGCAGGGAGTGGAGATCAGGAGACTTGGCAGGGGCGGACTTCCCCAGCCCAGTGCCTGGGGCAAAGGTCTGTGATGGTGCCCCCTCCGAGGGATGCCACTGCTCCCTGCGTGCGAATCCGCCCCCCCCCCACCCACCCACCTGGAGCAAAAGAGAGCCTCACATGGCTCCAGGATGGACCAAGGAAGCCATCTGGATTCCCCGCGCTCTGACTGTGCTTCTGACAAACTGGAAGAACTGTTGCTCACCATGTTGGGAGCCTCAGTGAGACTTCTGCACAGTCCTAGAGGCAGGTGAGGCTCTGCACCCAGGGCATTTGTCCCTTCCTGATAATGGCAGGTATGCCACTGAGGCTTGGGAGACACAAGGGAAAATATTTTAAGTTCAAGGAGACAAAGGGGGCAGGGAGACTGTTAAAAGTGGGGAAAGGATCCTGTGCTCACCACCGTTGCTGGATCCACCCTCTCTTGCAGCCTCCCCAACCCACATTCCTCCTCCCTCTCTGCCCACTCCCCACACCCTCTGCTGCCTTATCTTCTCCAGTGACTCAACAGGGTCCATCAGCAGGGTTGGAGGTTGGTTGGCAACCTTCAGTCTCGAAAGACTATGGTATAAGCCTACAGCACCCAGTATTCCCAGCGGTCTCCCATCCAAGTACTAACCAGGCCTGACCCTGCTTAGCTTCCAAGATCAGACAAGAGCGGGCCTCTGAAGGGTAACAGGGTTGGAGGGCTGCCACATCTTCCTACAGTGCTTGGAATACGGCTGCTAAAGGAGCGCGCAGTGCTCTGTCGGCAGCCGTTTTTTGACAGTGGAACTCTTCCACTAATGTAAATGCTTTTATTTAACAGTTGTAAAATGTCATGTGTTTGGACATTTTCCTATGGGAAGAAATTCACATTCATGCAGTGGTGTCTGGAAATGCTTACTCAGATTCCTTTCTTCTTTGGATGCGATGGATGGTTGGTGCTGCTGCGAAGAAGGTGCATTGACTTTAGAGATGATGTTTGGAATGCCGGATCCAAACAGTTTAGAACTTTCTCTTTAAAAAAAAAAATAGCACCTTGAAATTTTGCACAGAGGGCTTCAGAGAAGTAGGAAAGGCTCTGGAGTCATATGCAAATGATGAGCTAGCCCCATCAAGGGAATAGTTGCTACATTCTGTTAATAACTGAAAAGTCAAGATGGTCATTAAAGGCAGCCCAGAGTAAAACACAATGCAGTAGTTTAGCCTTGAGGTTATAAAGGTATGAATGAATGAATGTCTTCATCAGATAAGTGGAGTCTTCACACTTCATAAATTACTGGCAAGTAGGGATGGCACCAGAGGTCAGCCAGGTCTGGGACTGGCCAAGGGCCCACAGCTGCTCACGTAAGCTAACCCCTGCACCATCTGTATTGGTGGCAGTGGTGGCACCCATACCCCATCGGGGGGGGCAGGGGGTGCTTTGCCCCTGAGCCCCCAGCAACCTGGCACCAATACTAGGGGCAAGCAATGAGAGCTGGAGTGATGTAGTGGTTGGAGTAGGGCTGGGAAGACCAAGGTTCAAATCTCTACTTAACCCACCCTTCTTACCCTTTTTGCTCCTCTGTCCTGGTTCTGTTGAGTTTTGAAGCAGAGCAACATTGCTGGCAGGAACAAGAAAACTGAGTTGGGGGCAGCGTGTTGCTGTGGTTCCGCTCCTACTTGGCTGATAGGTCCCAGATGGTGGTGCTGGGGGATGCCTGTTCAACATCCTGGCCCTTGAGGTGTGGGATGCCCCAGGGTTCAATCCTGTCCCCCATGCTATTTAACATATATGTGAAACCGCTGGGAGAAATCATCCAGGGATTTGGAGTGGGTTGCCATCAGTATGCTGATGACACCCTGCTCTATCTCTCCTTTCCATCTGATTTCAAGTGGCTGTTGAGGCCCTGAAGCAGTGCCTGGAGCGGCTGGGTCCTGGTTGAAGGCCAGCAAGCTGAGATTAAATCTGGATAAGACAGAGGTTCTCCTGGTTTGGAAATCCATGATGCATGTGCTAGAGTATTGTCCTGTGCAGAATGGGGTTGCAACACCCCCTGAAAGAGCAGGTCTGCAGCTTGGGGGTCCGCCTGGATTTGCAGCTGCTCCTGGAGTCTCAGGTGGTGGCTGTGGTTGGGCGGCCTTTGTACAGCTTCAGCTGGTGTACCAGCTGTGACCATACTTGGATCTTGGGGCTGCCCTCAAAGACAATTTGGACATTGCAATTACTGCAGAAAGCAGTGGCCCATGTAGTCACTGGAGGTAGGTGGTTTGACTCTGTTGGGCCACTTCTCCAATGGCTACACTGGCTGCCAGTTTGTTTCTGGGCCCAATTCAAGGTGCAGGTTTTGACCTTTAAAGCCCTATACAACTTGGGGCCAGGGTATTTGAGAGACTGCCTATTTCCTACTTCAGGTCATCAGAGAAGGCCTTTTTACAAGTGTCATTGCTTAGGGAACTGCGAGGGGCAGCAGCAAGAAACAGGTCCTTCTCAGGAGTGGCACCAACTCTTTGAAACTCCCTCCCTCTCAAGTTAAAAACTGCTCCCTCCTTGGTGACGTTCCGACAAGGCCTGAAGACATTTTTGTTTAGACGAGCCTTCTGAGCTCTTGGCCTTAAATGTCATTAAAATCTAGCTTTTACAGGCTTGGTTGTGTAAGTTGGTGACTGTTGCTCTTCTGTTTTATTGTAGTAGTGTTTTATTGTTTTTAACATTGTCTTAATTGCTTTATGGGTTTTAGTGTATTGCAGGGGTGCTCACACTTTTTTGGCTGGAGAGCTACTTTGAACCCAGCAAGGCCCAGAGATCTACCAGAGTTTTTTTACAATGTTCGCGCCATCATAACATATAACATTTATGTGTACAATGTATGTTGGTGTACCTTGCATAACCGCATGAGCCAATATTGCACAACACAACATAATTAACTATAAACATTTTTTGTAATTACTTGAGTTTACTTTGATGACTTGCACTGAAGTGAATCAGCCAAGGATGCATAGTCTGGACAGTAGCTGCTGACAGCCAGCCTCAAGTACACTTTCAAATGTTCATCAGTCATGGTGGAAAGGTACTTGGACTTAATGATCTTCTTGTCGGAAAAGGCTGACTCACATAAATAAGTGGAGCCCTTCCTGCCTCAGGTGCTCTTATATCCCTGAGGGCCCTATTGCCTTCAAGTGGCTGCAGCTGTGCAGCACACTCTGCTGGATGCCCAGACCTTACCCTTAAAGGGGTCACTGCTGACACCACATCTACCTCCTCACCAGATCTTCCTCGATTCCAATACAAGTGTGTGTGTGGGGGGGGGGAGCAGATCTCTATACAGACCAGTGCAAAAACTGGGGAAAGGTGTGGGGGAGGGAAGATCTCTATATAGACATCACAGCAAGACCAGTGCAAAACCCCTTGCACACAGAACCAACAGATGGAAGTTGGGGGGGGCAGATCTCCATACATACCAGTGCAAAAACAGGGGAAAGGTAAGTCAGCCCCAGTAGAGTCAACGGGGCTCACTCCCAGGGATGCGTGGATGGGAGGGAAGCCTGCCAGCGGCTCCTCTCCAGGTCTACTCACGAGTCAGCCCCAGTAGAGTCAATGGGGTCACTCCCAGGGATGCGTGGACGGGAGAGAAGCCTGCCAGCGGCTCCTCTCCAGGTCTACTCATGAGTCAGCCTCAGTAGAGTCAACGGGGTCACTCCCAGGGAAGCGTGGATGGGAGAGAAGCCTGTGATCAACTCATTGTGCCTCGCGATCGACCAGTCGATCGTGATCGACGTATTGAGCACCCCTGGTGTATTGTGTAATTTGCTTTTTATTTGTGATTTTATGTTTTTGGTACTTTTGCATCTCTTTTTTGTAAGCCAGTTTGGGTCCCTTCAGGGAGAAAGGCTGAAAGGATGAAAATACTGTAAGCAAAGAAATAAAACTAGGAAAAGCACCATATCACTTCCAAAAAAGAACGCTTCCTTCTTTGAAAGTGGGGTGGTGTTCCTTCCCATTTCTTTCTTCCATCCAGCTCTGTTTCACTATTTCAAAATGGCGCAGCAGAGTCAGGATGGAGCAGATAAGTGAGGGCAAATGGGAGCAAGGTAAGGCTGCTCTTGCAGAGATGACCAAAGGGCGCAAGGTGTTGCCTGTGCCTGTCTGCTGGCTGGACACCCCACCTTCACCCTCACAGTCGGTAACTCTTCACCTAACGCCTCCTACAGGGTTGTTATGGAGATAAATTGGGGAAGACCCATTTATGCTACCCTGACCTTCGTGGGAGAAGGATGGGATACAGATATTAATAAAAACAATAAAAGAAAAAAGAAACCACTCCTGGCTACAGCACAGCATGAAATTTTGTAAACAACAATGCACCTGGGAGTGGCTCATGGCTGCAGGTCCAACTGACAGGGATGCCCTGAGACCTAGTTTCCTTCTCATTATCCTGATGACAGGGCCTGTTAATCAATTGTTATTTCAGTACTGTCTACATCAAAATAGTTTGGTTCATTTCCAGCTAAATCCTGTTCATGGGCACCATTTTATGAAGGATTAAGAAAAGGCAAATAATCTGTTCCTTGAGGGTCAAGGAACCCCGTCAAGAAGATGGACTTGCTTATTTTGTGCAGATACTTGTGCAGAGATAATTACACATTTCGTTCAAATATATTTAAATGTGGACCACATGATTTAAGATCCTTTCCCACCTTAAAAATGGGTACTTGGCAATCATCCTGAAATGTCTATGGTCTTTAGGTGTGTCCTTCCAACGGCTGGCCTGGTCATCTTCAATCTGTTGAGAGGCTGAGAAGGAAGGATGCTTAAATGTAGTATGATTTAAGCACTGTTGCGGCTTCAGCTTCGTTGTTTTCATGTGTTTACGTGCATGCGCAGAGGTGTGTGTGGGTTTCCAAGACCAATTCAAAGTGCTGGTCCTTACCTTTGATTCCCTGCACAGATTGGTTACTCCTCCCAGATGATCCTGCCGAAACTACTCATGTCATCAGAAAGGTCCTGCTTTGTGTTCCACTACCACAAAAGGTGTGGTTGGTGGGAACAACTGTCCTGCTGTCTATGCTGTGAAATTTCCTGAATGGTGGCCTCATGCCTGGATGTTCCCTCCACTTTCATTTTGAGTTGACTAGCTTTTCGGTTTCTCTGCTGGCTATATATCCTGTTGCGTCTTTGTTGAATGTTTTGCTTTGTTTTCTTGTTTTCTATTATTATTATTATTATTATTATTATTATTATTAGTAGTAGTAGTAGTAGTAGTAGTAGTAGTAGTAGTAGCAGCAGCAGCAGCAGCAGCAGCAGCAGCAGCAGCAGCAATAGTAGTAGTATCTAACAAGTTTCATTCATTTCAATGGAGCTTAGTCACATCTAGTTTCATTTAGGTATAAAACATAATAATAATAATAATAATAATAATAATAATAATAATAATAATAATTATTATTATTATTATATGCTGCTTTTCATCTCACAGACAAGCTGTCCCCTGTCTACACAATTATTAACGGTTCAGGAGCCCTAAAGTTGAAAGGTTGTGGTCCTGAAGCTTTTTGTAACCAGGGCTGCAACAGACTTTAAGAACATAAGAACATAAGAACAGCCCCACTGGATCAGGCCATAGGCCCATCTAGTCCAGCTTCCTGTATCTCACAGCGGCCCACCAAATGCCCCAGGGAGCACACCAGATAACAAGAGACCTCATCCTGGTGCTCTCCCCTACATCTGGCATTCTGACTTAACCCATTTCTAAAATCAGGAGGTTGCGCATGCACATCATAGCTTGTACCCCATAATGGATTTTTCCTCCAGAAACTCGTCCAATCCCCTTTTAAAGGCGTCTAGGCTAGACGCCAGCACCACATCCTGTGGCAAGGAGTTCCACAGACCGACCACGTGCTGAGTAAAGAAATATTTTCTTTTGTCTGTCCTAACCCGCCCAACACTCAATTTTAGTGGATGTCCCCTGGTTCTGGTATTATGTGAGAGTGTAAAGAGCATCTCCCTATTCACTCTGTCCATCCCCTGCATAATTTTGTATGTCTCAATCATGTCCCCCCTCAAGCGTCTCTTTTCTAGGCTGAAGAGGCCCAAACGCCGTAGCCTTTCCTCATAAGGAAGGTGCCCCAGCCCCGTAATCATCTTAGTCGCTCTCTTTTGCACCTTTTCCATTTCCACTATGTCTTTTTTGAGATGCGGCGACCAGAACTGGACACAATACTCCAGGTGTGGCCTTACCATAGATTTGTACAACGGCATTATAATATTAGCTGTTTTGTTCTCAATACCCTTCCTAATAATCCCAAGCATAGAATTGGCCTTCTTCACTGCCGCCGCACATTGGGTCGACACTTTCATCGACCTGTCCACCACCACCCCAAGATCTCTCTCCTGATCTGTCACAGACAGCTCAGAACCCATCAGCCTATATCTAAAGTTTTGATTTTTTGCCCCAATGTGCATGACTTTACACTTACTGACATTGAAGTGCATCTGCCATTTTGCTGCCCATTCTGCCAGTCTGGAGAGATCCTTCTGGAGCTCCTCACAATCACTTCTGGTCTTTACCACTCGGAAAAGTTTGGTGTCGTCTGCAAACTTAGCCACTTCACTGCTCAACCCTGTCTCCAGGTCATTTATGAAGAGGTTGAAAAGCACCGGTCCCAGGACAGATCCTTGGGGCACACCGCTTTTCACCTCTCTCCATTGTGAAAATTGCCCATTGACACCCACTCTCTGCCTCCTGGCCTCCAACCAGTTCTCAATCCATGAGAGGACCTGTCCTCTAATTCCCTGACTGTGGAGTTTTTTCAGTAGCCTTTGGTGAGGGACCGTGTCAAACGCCTTCTGAAAGTCCAGATACATAATGTCCACGGGTTCTCCCGCATCCACATGCCTGTTGACCTTTTCAAAGAATTCTATAAGGTTCGTGAGGCAAGACTTACCCTTACAGAAGCCATGCTGACTCTCCCTCAGCAAGGCCTGTTCGTCTATGTGTTTTGAGATCCTATCTTTGATGAGGCATTCCACCATCTTACCCGGTATGGATGTTAGGCTGACCGGCCTATAGTTTCCCGGGTCCCCCCTCTTTCCCTTTTTAAAAATAGGCGTGACATTTGCTATCCTCCAATCTTCTGGTACCGTGGCTGTTTTGAGGGACAAGTTGCATACCTTAGTCAAGAGATCTGCAACTTCATTCTTCAATTCCTTAATAACCCTTGGGTGTATGCCATCAGGGCCTGGTGACTTATTGATCTTTAATTTATCAATGAGGTCTGAAACATCTTCTCTTTTAACCTCTATCTGACTTAACTCCTCGGTCAGGAGGGGCCGTTCGGGCAGCGGTATCTGCCCGAGGTCTTCTGCCGTGAAGACAGATGCAAAGAACTCATTTAATTTCTCTGCCATCTCTAAGTCTCCTTTTATCTCCCCTTTCCCTCCCTCACCATCCAGAGGGCCAACCGCTTCTCTGGCGGGTTTCCTGCTTCTAACATATTTGAAGAAGCTTTTATTATTCCCCTTAATGCTGCTGGCCATGCGTTCCTCATAGTCTCGCTTGGCCTCCCCTATCACCTTCTTACATTTCTTTTGCCACAGTTTATGTTCCTTTTAATTCTCTTCATTAGGGCAAGACTTCCATTTACGGAAGGAAGCTTCCTTGCCCTTCACAGCCTCTCTAACTTGGCTGGTTAGCCATGCAGGCACCCTCCTGGATTTAGTGGAACCCTTCTTTCTTTGCGGTATACACCTCTGCTGGGCCTCTATTACTGTTGTTTTAAGCAGCCTCCATGCACTCTGGAGAGATTGGACTCTTTTTACCCTCCCTTTCAACCTCCTTCTAACCAGCCTCCTCATTTGAGGGAAGTCCGCCCGTCGGAAGTCAAGGGATTAGAAGTTAGAGATTTGCCTGGTATTCTTCCCCCAACGTGCACGTCAAAACGGATCACAGCATGATCTCTGTTCCCCAATGGCTCAGTAACGTTTACATCTCTAACCAGGTCCTGCGTACTGCACAATATTAAATCCAGAGTCACCTGTCCTCTGGTGGGCTCCGTGACTAGCTGCTCTAAGCCACAGTCATTTAGCACGTCAAGAAATCCGGTTTCCTTATCGTGACCAGAACACAAATTGACCCAGTTAATATGAGGATAATTGAAGTCCCCCATGATTACAACCCTGTCCCTCCTTGTCACCTCCCTGATCTGTTTCCTCATTTCAAGGTCCCCATCCGATTTCTGGTCTGGAGGACGATAGCACGCCCCCAGTATTACATCGCTGCACAAGCCTGGTAATTTAACCCACAGAGATTCTACGGTGGAGTCGGACCCACCTTCAATCTCTACTTTGCTGGATTCTATCCCTTCCTTAACATAAAGGGACTTTGCCCCTCTTGCCCCCTGACCCGTCACCGCAATTATTTCTGGAACTGCACTTGGAGTTGCAACCACTCCTGGCACAATTCTGTGCTACCCTCTCCACCTTTTTTTTTAAAAAGAAGGAAAGATGTGACACTCCTAAAGGAGGAGAGAAAGGAGGGACGGCCCAGAGTGACACAATTAATCGCGTCAGGAATAGCTACAATGCACAGTCACTCTAGGCTCAATTCTGGGCTGCCCTGGGCAGTGGGAGGGGGGCAAGGCTGGAGGCACTGTCCTTGCAGGTATGGTGCCCGAGGTGTGTTTGCCCTTCCTTTGCTCCCTAGGTACACTACTGGGTTGGCCACCACTGACCTAGAGATATTTTTCAGCAATAATGAAATAAAAACACATAACACTACTGTCAGCACTTCTCATTTTTGTAAACAAAGAAAGGAAAAAAAAACCTTGAAATCTGGGGGAAAATAAATAAATAAATAAATAATGGGCTGGACTGGCAGGATGCATGGATAATAGCTGTGGCTGCATCTGCTGACACTAAACCACCTATATCACCTCCCCAGTACAGAGATTACTAGGTACAGAGATTGTAGAATTATATTAAAATATGCCCTTGAAATAAAAATGCATAACACCCCTTTCTGTACTTTTCCTCCTTGGCAAAAAACAAAGTCTGAGAAACAATAAAAACATTTAAGAACACCTCTGTTTATATCCCACCTTTCTACAATGCATTGAAGATAGCTTATAAAAGAAAAGTTAATATAGAACCACATGTAGTAAACAATAAATATAATATACACACATAAAACCTATTGAACCTAACCTCACCTGGGAAGGCCAGCCCCCTTTCAATCAGGAAGGAAGGAGGGGGGAGGAGCCAGCCAGGAGTATAAAGCTAGGCAGGCCATCGCGTGAGGCTCTCTGCAGACGCGTGTGGCCTCTGGGAACCAAGTGCCTCTGGGAACTAAGTGCCAGGTAAGGCACAAGAGTTTAGCATCTGGGCGAGTTCAGCAGCAGGGCGAGAAGGCCAGGGCCCCATACGCTGCCCTTCCTCTTCCCTTGAGGAGAGGGCTGCTATCCAGTGTACGGTTTTTAAAAGGACCCCTAAATAAAACAACAACAAAAAAGCTATGCAGTCAGACAGCCAGCAGCAGGGTGGGGGCTATCCAGTGTTCTGCATCGAGTGCCACATGTATGATTATATGCCTCTGGGGCATAAGTCATGGGTGTGTCCTCGATGCAAGGAGCTCCAGGCTCTCAGGGAACGCGTCCGCTCCCTTGAAGCCTTGGTGGCCGACCTGGAGAAGCGCAGGCAGCCAGAGGAGGACCGTGGGGAGACTTCTGGGGACGATCAGGCTTCGTCCCAACCTCAGGCGTGCAGCTCCTCGGCTGCCCGGGTGGGAAGTCTCGGGACTGGAGGACGTCATCCTGGAGAGGAGGGAAACAATCCCCTAGGGGGGATCCCTTCTCCAGGGGATGGGCCCGTATCCGAGCGCACTCGGGATACTCCTCGGCGGGAGGGGGGTCGGGGGCTTCTTGTAGTGGGGGATTCGATTATTAGAAACATAGAGAGGGGGGTTTGCGATGGATGTGAGGACCGCATGGTGACTTGCCTGCCTGGTGCGAAGGTTGTGGACATCACTTCTCGTCTAGACAGGCTGGTAGACAGTGCTGGGGGAGAGGTAGCGGCTGTGGTGCATGTCGGCACCAACGATGTGGGCAAGTGTAGCTGGGAGGTCCTGGAGGCCAAATTTAGGCCTTTAGGCAGGAAGCTGAAAGCCAGGACCTCAAAGGTAGCGTTCTCTGAAGTGCTACCTGTTCCACGCGCAGGGCCAGCTAGGCAGGCGGAGATCAGGGGTCTCAATGCGTGGCTGAGATGGTGGTGTAGGGAGGAGGGGTTTAGATTCGTTAGGCACTGGGGAACGTTTTGGGACAAGCGGGGCCTGTACAAGAGGGACGGGCTCCATTTGAACCAGAATGGAACCAGACTGCTGGCGCATAACATTAAAAAGGTGGCAGAGCAGCTTTTAAACTGATCCCTGGGGGAAGGCCGACAGGAGCCGAGGGGCATCCGGTTCGGGACTCCTCATCCCTATGGGATGAGGATGGGGAGGTTATAGAACAACAAGACAAAGGCAGGGTAGGAGAAGAAATTGGGAAAGTTAGGGAGATGGGATGTGATAGATGGTTTGGCACAATGAGAGGATGCGGGGACAAAGGAGCGAATAAGCAGCCCATCCTGGGGCATTCCGTGTATAAATGCTTTTATGCGAATGCCCGAAGTCTACGAGCAAAGGTGGGAGAACTGGAATGTCTGGTGACAAGGGAAAATATTGACATAGTGGGCATAACGGAAACCTGGTGGAATGCGGAGAATCAGTGGGATACCGCAATCCCGGGCTATAAACTCTACAGGAGGGACAGGCAGGGGCGTGTTGGAGGTGGGGTGGCCCTTTATGTTAAGGAAGGGATAGAATCCAGCAAAGTAGAGATTGAAGGTGGGTCCGACTCCACCGTAGAATCTCTGTGGGTTAAATTACCAGGCTTGTGCAGCGATGTAATACTGGGGGCATGCTATCGTCCTCCAGACCAGAAATCTGATGGGGACCTTGAAATGAGGAAACAGATCAGGGAGGTGACAAGGAAGGACAGGGTTGTAATCATGGGGGACTTCAATTATCCTCATATTGACTGGGTCAATTTGTGTTCTGGTCACGATAAGGAAACCGGATTTCTTGACGTGCTGAATGACTGTGGCTTAGATCAGCTAGTCACGGAGCCCACCAGAGGACAGGTGACTCTGGATTTAATTTTGTGCGGTACGCAGGACCTGGTTAGAGATGTAAACGTTACTGAGCCATTGGGGAACAGTGATCATGCTGCGATCCGTTTTGACGTGCACGTTGGGGGAAGAATACCAGGCAAATCTCTAACAAAAACCCTTGACTTCCGACGGGCGGACTTCCCTCAAATGAGGAGGCTGGTTAGAAGGAGGTTGAAAGGGAGGGTAAAAAGAGTCCAGTCTCTCCAGAGTGCATGGAGGCTGCTTAAAACAACAGTAATAGAGGCCCAGCAGAGGTGTATACCGCAAAGAAAGAAGGGTTCCACTAAATCCAGGAGAGTGCCCGCATGGCTAACCAGCCAAGTTAGAGAGGCTGTGAAGGGCAAGGAAGCTTCCTTCCGTAAATGGAAGTCTTGCCCTAATGAAGAGAATTAAAAGGAACATAAACTGTGGCAAAAGAAATGTAAGAAGGTGATAGGGGAGGCCAAGCGAGACTATGAGGAACACATGGCCAGCAACATTAAGGGGAATAATAAAAGCTTCTTCAAATATGTTAGAAGCAGGAAACCCGCCAGAGAAGCGGTTGGCCCTCTGGATGGTGAGGGAGGGAAAGGGGAGATAAAAGGAGACTTAGAGATGGCAGAGAAATTAAATGAGTTCTTTGCATCTGTCTTCACGGCAGAAGACCTCGGGCAGATACCGCTACCCGAACGGCCCCTCCTAACCAAGGAGTTAAGTCAGATAGAGGTTAAAAGAGAAGATGTTTCAGACCTCATTGATAAATTAAAGATCAATAAGTCACCGGGCCCTGATGGCATACACCCAAGGGTTATTAAGGAATTGAAGAATGAAGTTGCAGATCTCTTGACTAAGGTATGCAACTTGTCCCTCAAAACGGCCACGGTACCAGAAGATTGGAGGATAGCAAATGTCACGCCTATTTTTAAAAAGGGAAAGAGGGGGGACCCGGGAAACTATAGGCCGGTCAGCCTAACATCCATACCGGGTAAGATGGTGGAATGCCTCATCAAAGATAGGATCTCAAAACACATAGACGAACAGGCCTTGCTGAGGGAGAGTCAGCATGGCTTCTGTAAGGGTAAGTCTTGCCTCACGAACCTTATAGAATTCTTTGAAAAGGTCAACAGGCATGTGGATGCGGGAGAACCCGTGGACATTATGTATCTGGACTTTCAGAAGGCGTTTGACACGGTCCCTCACCAAAGGCTACTGAAAAAACTCCACAGTCAGGGAATTAGAGGACAGGTTCTCTCGTGGATTGAGAACTGGTTGGAGGCCAGGAAGCAGAGAGTGGGTGTCAATGGGCAATTTTCACAATGGAGAGATTTGAAAAGCGGTGTGCCCCAAGGATCTGTCCTGGGACCGGTGCTTTTCAACCTCTTCATAAATGACCTGGAGACAGGGTTGAGCAGTGAAGTGGCTAAGTTTGCAGACGACACCAAACTTTTCCGAGTGGTAAAGACCAGAAGTGATTGTGAGGAGCTCCAGAAGGATCTCTCCAGACTGGCAGAATGGGCAGCAAAATGGCAGATGCACTTCAATGTCAGTAAGTGTAAAGTCATGCACATTGGGGCAAAAAATCAAAACTTTCGATATAGGCTGATGGGTTCTGAGCTGTCTGTGACAGATCAGGAGAGAGATCTTGGGGTGGTGGTGGACAGGTCGATGAAAGTGTCGACCCAATGTGCGGTGGCAGTGAAGAAGGCCAATTCTATGCTTGGGATCATTAGGAAGGGTATTGAGAACAAAACGGCTAGTATTATAATGCCGTTGTACAAATCGATGGTAAGGCCACACCTGGAGTATTGTGTCCAGTTCTGGTCGCCGCATCTCAAAAAAGACATAGTGGAAATGGAAAAGGTGCAAAAGAGAGCGACTAAGATGATTACGGGGCTGGGGCACCTTCCTTATGAGGAAAGGCTACGGCGTTTGGGCCTCTTCAGCCTAGAAAAGAGATGCTTGAGGGGGGACATGATTGAGACATACAAAATTATGCAGGGGATGGACAGAGTGGATAGGAAGATGCTCTTTACACTCTCACATAATACCAGAACCAGGGGACATACACTAAAATTGAGTGTTGGGCAGGTTAGGACAGACAAAAGAAAATATTTCTTTACTCAGCACGTGGTCGGTCTGTGGAACTCCTTGCCACAGGATGTGGTGCTGGCGTCTAGCCTAGATGCCTTTAAAAGGGGATTGGACGAGTTTCTGGAGGAAAAATCCATTATGGGGTACAAGCCATGATGTGTATGCGCAACCTCCTGATTTTAGGAATGGGTTAAGTCAGAATGCCAGATGTAGGGGAGAGCACCAGAATGAGGTCTCTTGTTATCTGGTGTGCTCCCTGGGGCATTTGGTGGGCCGCTGTGAGATACAGGAAGCTGGACTAGATGGGCCTATGGCCTGATCCAGTGGGGCTGTTCTTATGTTCTTATGTTCTTATGAATATAAGAAAATTAAAACACCAGCATAAAAAAACCAGCAGCGGTAATTCAAATCCAAGTCTGAAACGTCTGAAAAAGAATACTTTATTGTATGACAGCTGCTCTTTAATTTATGTTTGTTAGCCGCCTTGAGCATCTTGCCATGAGGTAGAATAAATATTTTAAATGAATATATTACTTTTTCAATGGTGCCATGCAGATTACATGGTAGACTACAGTAGTCATATTCAAGGTTAGATTAGATGTACATATGATGTGGCATATCCTGACTTTGGTAGGACTCCATGATTCACTTTCAAAACTCAAGTTTAAATAATGCTACCTATATAAGTAGTATAATAATAATAATATAAATAAATAAAAATAAAATAAGTCTAATGGGAGCATGCTGCAGTCTGGGAACTGGATAGATTACAGTGCACCAGTCTCTAGTTTGTGAGGTCTTCCTTCCTTTTTCGTGTGATACAGTTGCTTTGTTTGCAGTTTCACTCTGCTGCACAACAGGGAGTGGTCAGTGTCGCAGGCAGCACCCTGATAACTGCGTGTGATCTTGATGCTGGGAAGGCTGGAGCGTCTGGTGAGGATCAGGTCGACCTGGTGCCAGTGCTTTGATCTTGGATATCTCCAAGAGACTCTATGTTGGGGCTTTGTGTTGAAAGAATGTGTTGCTTGATACCAGCAAGACCCGGGATCAGAGAAAAGTGGAGGAATTTGCACGAGCACTTGAGGAATCTCTTCCAGGCCTGGCCGACGCAAACGCATCCAACAGATGGGAACATTTCAAGAATACCGTTTACAACACCGCCTTGTCCATATTCGGCAAGAAGACCAACAAGGCGGCAGACTGGTTTGAAACCCACTCTGAGGAGTTGACACCAGTCATTGAGGAAAAGAGGAGAGCTCAAGCAGCATACAAGGCCTGTCCCAGTGAGCACAACCTGCAGGTCCTCCGAACTGCTTGCAGCAAAGTCCAACAGACTGCCAGGAGATGTGCTAACGACTACTGGCTCCAGCTCTGTTCCGAGATACAGATAGCAGCTGACACAGGCAACATCAAGGGGATGTATGACGGTATCAAGCAGGCCCTAGGTCCAACACAGAAGAAAATTGCCCCTCTGAAGTCTGCCGCAGGTGAGGTCATCCAGGATCGGGCGCAGCAGATGGAACGCTGGGTGCAGCACTACTCTGAGCTATATTCCAGAGAAAATGTAGTCACCGAAGAATCGCTGAACAACATTGAGTGCCTGCCTGTGCTGGAGGAGCTTGACAGTGAACCAACCCTAGAAGAACTTCATGTGGCCCTGGACTCCCTTGCCTTTGGCAAGGCACCTGGAAAAGACAGCATCCCTGCTGAAGTCCTAAAGTGCTGCAAAGAGATCATCGTCACTGAGCTGCATGAAATCCTCTGTCTTTGCTGGAGAGAAGGTGGAGTACCTCAAGACATGAGGGATGCAAACATCATCACGCTGTACAAGAACAAAGGTGACAGGGGTGACTGCAACAACTACCGCGGCATCTCTCTCCTTAGAGTTGTAGGAAAGCTGTTTGCCCGAGTTGCACTAAAGAGGCTCCAGGTACTTGCAGAGAGCATCTATCCAGAATCGCAGTGTGGATTCTGAGCCAACAGGTCCACCACTGATATGGTATTTTCCTTTAGACAACTGCAGGAGAAATGCAGGGAACAATGACAGCCACTCTTTATAGCCTTCATAGATCTCATGAAGGCTTTCGACCTGGTCAGCAGAGACGGCCTCTTCAAGATTCTCCCCAAGATCGGATGTCCACCCAGGCTCCTCAGCATCATCAGATCTTTCTACAAGTACATGAAGGGCACTGTTGTCTTCGATGGCTCCACATCAGACCCCTTTGACATCTGAAGCAGAGTGAAGCAGGGCTGTATTCTTGCGCCAACCTTGTTTGGGATTTTCTTCGCTGTCCTGCTGAAGCAGGCCTTTGGAACTGCAACAGAGGGCATCTATCTCCGGACCAGATCAGATGGAAAGCTCTTCAACTTCTCTAGACTGAGAGCAAAGTCCAAAGTCCAGCTGAAATGTCTGCGTGACTTCCTCTTTGCCGACGATGCAGCTGTCACTACCCACTCTGCCAAAGATCTCCAGCAGCTCATGGATTGTTTTAGCAAGGCCTGCCAAGATTTTGGACTGACAATCAGCCTGAAGAAAACACAGGTCATGGTTCAGGATGTGGACTGCATTACAATCTGTGCGCATGAACTGGAGGTTGTCCGTCACTTTGTGTACCTTGGCTCAATGATCTCCGACACTCTTTCTCTCGATACCCAGCTAAACAAGCACATCGGTAAAGCAGCTACCACGTTTTCCAGACACACAAAGAGAGTCTGGTCCAATAAGAAGCTGATGAAACATACCAAGATCCAGGTCTACAGAGCTTGCATCCTGAGTACACTTCTGTACTGCAGCGAGTCATGGACTCTTTGCTCACAACAGGAGAGGAAACTGAGCGCTTTCCACATGCGCTGCCTCCGACGCATCCTCGGCATCACCTGGCAGGACAAAGTTCCTAACAACACAGTCCTGGAACGTGCTGGAATCCCTAGCATGTATGCACTGCTGAAACAGAGACGCCTGCATTGGCTCGGTCATGCTGTGAGAAAGGATGATGGCCGGATCCCAAAGGATCTCCTCTGTGGAGAACTGATACAAGGAAAGCGTCCTACAGGTAGACCACAGCTGTGATACAAGGACATCTGCAAGAGGGATCTGAAGGCCTTAGGAGTGGACCTTAACAGGTGGGAAACCCTGGCCTCTGAGCGGCCCGCTTGGAGGCAGGCTGTGCAGCATGGCCTTTCCCAGTTTGAAGAGACACTTGGCCAACAGACTGAGGCAAAGAGGCAAAGAAGAAAGGCCCACAGCCAGGGAGACAGACCAGGGACAGACTGCACTTGCTCCCTGTGTGGAAGGGATTGTCACTCCCGAATTGGCCTTTTCAGCCACACTAGAAGCTGTTCCTGAACCACCATTCAGAGCATTATACCATAGTCTTTTGACACTGAAGGTTGCCAACAGGAGTCTCTGGTTTATCTCACAATAGCAGGATCTTAATTTTTGTGCTCACTTGGCTCCTTTTGAAATGTGTTAACGATAAAGACCCAGGCAAGTATGTGGATATTCAGCAAAAAAACTGACTTTTTAGAATAGGGGTGTCAAACTTATTTAACTTACAGAAGGTCAAATAGCATTCATGATGCCTATTGAGGGTTGGCAGTGATGTCCTTAAGTAGGAAGTGATGTCATTAAGCGGGTCAAGACCAGAAATAAGCACCTTGCTTTTCTAAGGAACTCTTAGCTGCAAAAAACAGAAAACACACAAATGTTGTTTGTATTTTCAAGATATGGAAGAGTTCAATTATCTTGTGGACTGCCATTTTAGCAGTAACATCTCAGCACAGCTTAGCAGCTGAGAGCAGCTAATGGTGGTGCTGGGAGGGCACAAGGGCCAGATAAATAGCTTCTGGGGGTTGCATCTGGCCTGTGGGCCTGATGTTTGACACCCCTGTTTTAGAAGAACAGAATTTTCCTTTACTGCCACTTCTATCCTCAATGATACAAAAGAAAAGAAATGCACCATGAAGTCAGGTTCACATAAAGCATTGGGCCATTAAGAAAGACCAACAGGATACTTTCACAAGGCATTTGCATGAGGGTATTTATAGCAGAAGTGTTTTCAGAATGACAGTATCCAGTATAAGAAACATCAAAAGTCTCAGTGGCAACCATGCACTAAATTACACCAGTGCGGAAGTGGCAGCTTCACGTTACTAACTTGTGATGTATTAAAGCCGTATAGGAATACCAGCAAGCTCTGCACTGTTAACTCTGTCTGTCTGCGCTGCTTTGCATAGACATTTAGCAATACGTATGTTGCACCCGTTTTACATGTCGGATTTGTGGTGTACCTCACCCAAAATTGTGGCAACAGTAATCAGAAGATTGCATCTTCCTATATGTATTGGCAACCTTCAGTCTCGAAAGACTATGGTATCGTGCTCTGAAAGGTGGTTCTGGCACAGCGTCTAGTGTGGCTGAAAAGGCCAATCCGGGAGTGACAATCCCTTCCACACCGGGAGCAAGTGCAGTCTGTCCCTGGTCTGTCCCCCTGGCTATGGGCCTTCCTTCTTTGCCTCTTAGCCTCAGACTGTTGGCAAAGTGTCTCTTCAAACTGGGAAAGGCCATGCTGCACAGCCTGCCTCCAAGCGGGCCGCTCAGAGGCCAGGGTTTCCCACTTGTTGAGGTCCATCCCTAAGGCCTTCTGATCCCTCTTGCAGATGTCCTTGTATCGCAGCTGTGGTCTACCTGTAGGGCGCTTTCCTTGCACAAGTTCTCCATAGAGGAGATCCTTTGGGATCCGGCCATCATCCATTCTCACGACATGACCAAGCCAACGCAGGCATCTCTGTTTCAGCAGTGAATACATGCTAGGGATTCCAGCACGTTCCAGGACTGTGTTGTTTGAAACTTTGTCCTGCCAGCTGATGCCAAGGATGCGTCGGAGGCAGCGCATGTGGAAAGCGCTCAGTTTCCTCTCCTGTTGTGAGCAAAGAGTCCATGACTCGCTGCAGTACAGAAGTGTACTCAGGACGCAAGCTCTGTAGACCTGGATCTTGGTATGTTCCGTCAGCTTCTTGTTGGACCAGACTCTCTTTGTGAGTCTGGAAAACGTGGTAGCTGCTTTACCGATGCGCTTGTTTAGCTCGGTATCAAGAGAAAGAGTGTCGGAGATCGTTGAGCCAAGGTACACAAAGTCATGGACAACCTCCAGTTCATGCTCAGAGATTGTAATGCAGGGAGGTGAGTCCACATCCTGAACCATGACCTGTGTTTTCTTCAGGCTGATTGTCAGTCCAAAATCTTGGCAGGCCTTGCTAAAACAATCCATGAGCTGCTGGAGATCTTTGGCAGAGTGGGTAGTGACAGCTGCATCGTCGGCAAAGAGGAAGTCACGCAGACATTTCAGCTGGACTTTGGATTTTGCTCTCAATCTGGAGAGGTTGAAGAGCTTTCCGTCTGATCTGGTCCGGAGATAGATGCCTTCTGTTGCAGTTCCAAAGGCCTGCTTCAGCAGGACAGCGAAGAAAATCCCAAACAAGGTTGACGCAAGAACACAGCCCTGCTTCACTCCGCTTCGGATGTCAAAAGGGTCTGATGTGGAGCCATCGAAGATAACAGTGCCCTTCATGTCCTTGTGGAAGGATCTGATGATGCTGAGGAGCCTGGGTGGACATCCGATCTTGGGGAGAATCTTGAAGAGGTCGTCTCTGCTGACCAGGTCGAAAGCCTTTGTGAGATCTATGAAGGCTATAAAGAGTGGCTGTCGTTGTTCCCTGCATTTCTCCTGCAGTTGTCTAAGGGAGAATACCATATCAGTGGTGGACCTGTTGGCTCGGAATCCACACTGCGATTCTGGATAGACGCTCTCTGCAAGTACCTGGAGCCTCTTTAGTGCAACTCGGGCAAACAGCTTTCCTACAACGCTAAGGAGAGAGATGCCACAGTAGTTGTTGCAGTCACCCCTGTCACCTTTGTTCTTGTACAGCGTGATGATGTTTGCATCCCTCATGTCTTGAGGTACTCCACCTTCTCTCCAGCAGAGACAGAGAATTTCATGCAGCTCAGTGATGATGATCTCTTTGCAGCATTTTAGGACTTCAGCAGGGATGCTGTCTTTTCCAGGTGCCTTGCCAAAGGCAAGGGAGTCCAGGGCCACGTGAAGTTCTTCTAGGGTTGGTTCATTGTCAAGCTCTTCCAGCACAGGCAGGCACTCAATGTTGTTCAGCGCTTCTTCAGTGACTACATTTTCTCTGGAATATAGCTCAGAGTAGTGCTGCACCCAGCGTTCCATCTGCTGCGCCCGATCCTGGATGACCTCACCTGCGGCAGACTTCAGAGGGGCAATTTTCTTCTGTGTTGGACCTAGGGCCTGCTTGATACCATCATACATTCCCTTGATGTTGCCTGTGTCAGCTGCTATCTGTATCACGGAACAGAGCTGGAGCCAGTAGTCGTTAGCACATCTCCTGGCAGTCTGTTGGACTTTGCTGCAAGCAGTTCGGAGGACCTGCAGGTTGTGCTCACTGGGACAGGCCTTGTATGCTGCTTGAGCTCTCCTCTTTTCCTCAATGACTGGTGTCAACTCCTCAGAGTGGGCTTCAAACCAGTCTGCCGCCTTGTTGGTCTTCTTGCCGAATATGGACAAGGCGGTGTTGTAAACGGTATTCTTGAAATGTTCCCATATGTTGGATGCGTTTGCGTCGGCCGGGCCTGGAAGAAATTCCTCAAGCGCTTGTGCAAATTCCTCCACTTTTCTCTGATCCCGGGTCTTGCTGGTATCAATGTGAGGTCTTCCTTCCTTTTTCGTGTGATACAGTTGCTTTGTTTGCAGTTTCACTCTGCTGCACACCAGGGAGTGGTCAGTGTCATCTTCCTATAAGTCATCTATAGGTCATCCTTCCTATAGGTCCTTCCTATAGGTCATCCTTCCTAGAGGTCATCTTCCTATAAGACCACAATATCATCCAGAAATTGTGTGTGCTATGAATGTATCCAGATGCACCTTTCCTAAGGTGATGTTTTCTCAAGGTTTCACTATTTTCTGGATAACTCATGTTCAGTAAAGGCAGATAAGAACATAAGAGTTCTTAGGTAAGGATAGATAAGAGTAGATAAGTGTCTTGCTGGATCGGATAAGTATAGATAAAAGTCCTGCTGGATCAGGCCAGAGGCCCATCTAGTCCAGTTTCCTGTATCTCACAGAGGCCCAACAGATACCGCCATGAGCACATAAGACACCTGTATCCTGTTGGTACTCCTTTGCATCTAGTATTATGAGGTAGCCTATTTCTAAAACCAGATGGTTGCATATACCCATCATGGCTTGAAAACTGTGAAGGAATTTTCCTCCATAAATCTGCCCAGTCATCTTTTAAAGGCATCTAGGCCGGATACCGTCACCACATCCTGTGGCAAGGAGTTCCACAGTTTGATTAATTAATTAACTGGGCAAAGTTTTCACTATTTTATGAATAACTTCTGTACAATACAGGTAGATAGTTTGTTTCTGGGTGTCCAGCTTTCATGCCCATTTCTACAAGAAGCTCTCAACAAAGCTTACAGCTCATCCATGAGACTAGTTGAAGTGGTCAGTTTTCAGTGGATTGGTGGGGAGCATTCCCTTGTCCACCTCTATTCATTCTCCTCCTCCTCCCTGGATTTGAAAAGAGAGGAACAGAACAGAAGAGGGGTGTAGAGGAGATGAGAGAAATGGGTTTGAGTGTCTTCAACTCTCCTCCACACATTATTTCTTCATTCTCCTATTTTTATTTTATTTTTTTCAAATTTAGGGAGTGGGAGAAGGAAGAGCAGTGGTGGATGGTTCACCACCAGGCAAGGAGAGTGGAATTTAGCAGAAAGGTCTTGGCCAGCCTGCTAACAATACAATACAAATACACAAAGCAGAATAAAATCTGTTTAAATCACAAGTACAGCAGCAGAATGACTTAAAATGCCAGAGGGAGACATCAAACAGAAAACAAAACATCAAAAACATCAAACAGAAGCAAAAAGGTCTCCAAACACCATTAAAATACTATTTTAGTAGTAGAATTCTACAAACCGTTAAGGGACTGTTTGTTTTTATTATACATTAATATTGCTGATCTATTTTTTTAATTAGTTATAAACCATACTGAGTCTATTCTCATACAGAAAAGCAGCATACAAATAAAGTTGACCACAATGATATAAAATAGAGGACAAGATAGCAAGTTTGCATCACTCAGTTCCCAATTAGATACCATCTTGCTTTTGTGTGTTTTTACAGAAACTACATGCCATGAAGAGGCACCCAGTTGCCCTTGTGTGGCATTGATTTGAACTACTTTCATTGCATTTGAGAGTGCCACTATCAGAATTAATGACTCTGAGGTCAGTCTTTTTCCTACAAATCAAATACATGACAGTATTGCAAACGAAGTGATAAAGTATAATATAAGGAAGAGTACATCTGCTCTAAGGACCTGAACGAGCAACCTCTGAGTTCACGGGGAGCCTTAGTTTATCTCTGTGGACTCTGTGGATAAAAAAAGCTAATTAAAAATCTCAGCCAAAAGCTGTTTATTAATTTATAACTTTCCATATTGCAAAGATTTGGAACGGATACCAGTATAGTACATGACAAAATATTACTGAACACAACAAAAACAAGCATGGTGAATACGAAACTCCCATCACTATCTCAATGAAATTCTATGTCAAGGTAGTCAACTTTTTTTTCTGGCAGTGTTCCTGCACCTATGTAATTTCTGGTAAGAAAAGAACCAAATTGGGGAGACGGTGTTCCAGTTCTTTATTTTTCCTATTATGGAAAAAATATTATGCTGCTAGTGGTGCAAAAAGCTCCATCTGAGCTTTTTTGCGTCACGCTTGCCTCCTCCAAAGTTGGGCACTGCTTCTAGCAGCAAAAAAAAGCTCCAATGGAGGCTTTTGCACCGGTAGCAGCAGAGCAAAAGGCTCCATTGGAACTAGAAGTGGTACAGCTACCCAGCCATTCTGAGGGCTGCGCCCTGCTGGGTGGCACCTGGGGCATTTGTCCTCATTGCCCCCACCCAGGTATGCCACTGGTTTGTGCACCTAGACTGTGTTGTACATTCATGGCCCAGTCCTATGGGCCTTTTGCAACAGCAGAATAAGTGTTCTACTGTCAAAAAAAGCCCAACAATGGCACTAGCATTGTGCTTGTCACCTGGACAGTACAAGATGCTGCAAGGCATGGAGTGTTCCATAGGCCCTGCAACAACATGAATATTGCCCCAATGCCAGGCCAAGCTTCTGCAAAGCGACTTCTTATGGAGATCAGGGTGGATACATGGGGTTCACAGGTGGCCTCCCATCCTAGCACTGGCCAGACTCAGACCTGTTCAGCTTCAGCAAGACAGGTGCACTGTGTGTTCCCTGCACATCCCTGATCTTGACTGATCTTGGAAGCTAAGCAGGGTCAGGCCTGGTTAGTACTTGGATGGGAGACCTCTTGGGAATACTGGGTGCTGTAGGCTTATACCATAGTCTTTCGAGACTGAAGGTTGCCAACCATTTGTGTGTTCTGAGACCATGTCCTGTGTCCTTCTTGTAGGCAGCCATGTTCTGGTGGCTTGATTGAGGCATGCTTGGAGTCCCACCAAAACCAGAATGGCCTTATAGTTCATTACACCTATACAATCAACATCTATGGCAACTTATAATCATTTTTTTTAAAAGGTTGAGACTTTTTCTGTCTAGTTTCAGCCACAAATTAACACTATAGCCCTCTGCTCAATTAAGCTCTTTGTGCATGAAAAATGACCCAAAGCTCTGTGGTGCTCTAATATACACAAAAGTCTGCATGAACGGATAAGCCCTTTCATTTATAAATTTATATTTCACCTTTCAGTATAAAGTGTTGCCATGCTTTCATGTTTGATGGAACAGGACTCTTACAGTAGGGAAACTATGAAATCTGTGGAATGTTTCTAAACTCGTAAATTCAAACTTTCCCATGCATGCATTATGCTGTGTGCACGTAATACTCTCTCTGTGCATCCTACAGCCATTGAACTAAAGCAATTTCCTTTAATGGAATCAAATCAACTTAAAGTCAAATACTCCAGCACAACGCTTTGTGAATTGAAAGAGTAGCTCTGGGTTTCCCACAGCTTTCAGAGTAGTGCTCAGTGTCTGTACAAGTGAATCTCATGTAAATATGAGTTTAGCCACAAAGGCTCTCGTGTTAAAGAGAATGCAACCATAGGCTTTGCGGATATTCTATTAAATACTTAGAGACTTCATTAATCCCTTCTGTATTAAGGGAGATTTACAGGATCCTTAAAGGAGCATGTTCAAAATATTTCAAAGCAAGCTGGCAGGCCCTGTGCTTTTGTTATGCAGGCTAAGGGCATTATTTACTCTCTTGCTTTGACTGATGGGAAAATAAGGAAACTGAGGATGAAATGAAGACAGATTCTACCAAGAATCTTTTGCTATGGTCCCAAGAAGTCTCCCACATTAAGTGATTCTGGCAGACAGCTTTTTCTGTGAAACATGTGAAAGCCTGAAGGCTATTATGAGGGAATGATGTAGTAGCAGAAACATGGAGAATTTATATGCAGTGTATCTTTCTCTGATTTTAAATTGCATTGTAAAAGATGAAGTGTCTATGAACTTTCTTAAAACAGGTAAAACAACTTCATTGACATGTTGTAAGGAGCTCTTTATAATAATTTAATTGATTGTATAGTCATACTTTCCATAATACCACTTCCTTGAACATTGATTTCAAGGATTGATTGATTTCATTGATTTCTTGTTATCTGGTGTGCTCTCTGGGGCATTTGGTGGGCCACTGTGAGATACAGGAAGCTGGACTAGATGGGCCTATGGCCTGATCCAGTGGGGCTGTTCTTATGTTCTTATGATTTATTATAGCTCCTTGTCCTGTTGAGATTGACAACCAATCTAACCTATTGGAGTAGTGCATTCTGGGCCAATTAGATTGATAGTGTCTCCAGTAGTGCTGTTTCATGCAGTGCTCTGCTTTTGGGGAAGGTGGGCTCGATCCTGAACGCTCAACGCTGGTCTTTTGCCGGTGCGGAGTGTCACAAATGTGCTGTAAGGCATGCCCATGACACTCAGCACTGGTTCAGCACCAGTACTGGCTCAGCACCAGTCTGAGCTGAGCTTGTGCCGGCCATAGGACCTGCTACACACTGCTCTGAGCAAGGGGTGAGCTCCGGGTGGTGGATAGGTGAGTCGGGGCGGAGAGGGGAGGCATTCCAGAGTGAGGAGAGGGTGGGGAAAGGTGGGGTGGGTAAAGGCACAGGGCGGGAGGGGGGCACAACTGGAGGAGAGCTTTACTGGATCCAGAAACCCATGTCGGGCCTCCCAGTCCAACACAGGGCCTCTCAACTCTGCACCAGCTAAATAGCTGGTTTAGACATGAATAGCCCCATTATGGGGCCTGCTCCCTTATGCAGGGTTAGGGACAAATGTTCCCTTTCACCTAGGAGCCACAGCTGGCTGCCTGGGGCACTCAGGATGCATTTTGGCATTGCTGCTCCTCAGGGCGCCAGACAGCTGAGGATTGAGCTGTAAATCTCCTGTGGCATTTGAGATATTGCTGTACACTTGTTTCACATAGTTTAAATGTTTACTGCACATGCCTGATCTTGTCTGATCTTGGAAGCTAGGCAGGGTCAGGCCTGGTTAGTCCTCGGATGGGAGACCGCTTGGGAATACCAGGTGCTGTAGGCTGATACCATAGTCTTTCGAGACTGAAGGTTGCCAACCACCATTTTTAAATTAAAACAAAAAATTGATCTGAAAGTGTGATTCCAACCCCAAGAAAGAAGAGGTCAGTACAACTCTGGTAATGATTTCTCTCAAATAAATCAAGACCAGTTGTATAGCATTTTTACTAATTTGGTTGAGAGGCTTTTGACATGGCTCTTACCAGTGCTTCATTATAAAAATTGGGAATAAGAGGGCTTCAGCTAGCCTAAGCATTATGCCCTTTGACATACACACTCTTTCCTAATTGCCAAATGTATGGGTTTGGCAATGCACTTTCCAAATTTTCAAAGATGTCTCAGAAGACCAGAATCCCCACAGCCATGAAGCTCAGTGGTAGACCTTGGCCATGTCAATCAGCCTATCAATGTAGAATTAAAAAGTATAGGGGAGAACCATGAGCCAATGCCCTTGAACATCTTGGCGGAAGGGTGGACCTAGGATCACTGCCCAGGCTCCCCACCTTCTATTACTATTACACGTTGCTGAAGGCTCTATTCCACCTGCTGTTCCTTGTGTTCCTATGCAACAGCTAGTCTTCTGCTGATTGAAAAGTGAGAAGGGTGTTTGTCCTTAGTTCTTCTTTAAAGATACAGTCTAAACCAGGGGTGCTCAATAGGTGGATCACGATCTACCGGTAGATCGCGAGCCAAAATGAGTAGATCGCGGAGTGCCGACCCCCCCCTTCAGGTGCCTCTGGGAGGAAACGCCGGGAGTAAGGCCCATTGTACTCAATGGGACTTACTCCCAGGTAAGTGTGGCTAGGATTGCAGCCTCACAGCCTAATCCTAGGCATGTCTAGTCAGGAGTAAGTCCTGTTATACTCAGTGGGGCTCAAGGTACACCAACATACATTGTACACATAAATGTTATATGTTATGATGGCGCGAACATTGTAAAAAAAACTCTGGTAGATCTCCGGGCCTTGCTGGGTTTCAAAGTAGCTCTCGAGCCAAAAAAGTGTGAGCACCCCTGGTCTAAACACATCATTTTCCTAAATTAGATTACTAAGTGCAGTTCAAAATGCACTTAAGAAGCTGTAGTCTGTGAAATAGCAGACTGTGTTCTACATGTGGGTGACCTTCTAGGAATCATGCCCACAGATGAAAATGCCTGATTCTATGACTCAGAAAATGCCTGTGATTTATGACTATGGGGGCACCCATGGCACCTTCCTTTCTGAGACTCTCAGGACCTCTTTCAAAGACACAAAGGAATCCTTGAGGATTTGCATGTATTTGTGTGGAGTGGAATCCTTGAGCAAATCCTAGAGCAAATCCTTGAGCCTATTCAGGGCAGAAGGATGGAATGCTAGTACCTATCTGATTGGGTTGAAATCAGATTTATGCTTGTGCAACAGTGCAGTGCAGATGACCCTGCCTGACCTCACTTCTCTACTGTAACCCTTCTCAAAGCTGCTCCTGAGGGTCTGAAAAATGATCAACTTTTAAAATAAAACTAATAGATACCTGTTTTCCATTTCCTTCCCCTGCTTGCAAGATCACAGGAAGGAGATAGAGGATCTGTCTAGAGCAGGGTGACCAGAAGTCCTCTTTTTCCAGGACATGTCCTCTTTTTGAGCTTTGTGTCCTGGAAATGAACTTAAATGTCCTCCTTTTCCCTGTGAGTGGGCCCCTGCAGGCAGTGCATAGCCTTCTTGTAATTAATAAATTATAAATTAATTTAATAAAAATTAAATTAATTTATAAATTAATAAATAATATGCAATAAATTGTAAGCAATATAGTTTTGAATTTAATAATGTAAGATATTGTTTATCCACATGAAATCAATATATGAGCTTTTTTAGCTTTTATTTTGTCATGTCCTACATTTTTTGATGTCCTACATTTTGCGGTGCCTGGTCCTCTTTTGCAGTTATGACATCTGGTCCCCCTGATCTAGAGGTTCTGTGTGGGGGCTGGCTGCAAACCTCATATCTGAGTATTTTACTGTATATCTTTGGAGGTGTGGCTCTAGAGAGTAGGAAAGGGGAAAGGTGTCACTTTCCCATTTCCTGATCTTAAAACATCCCTTAAAACAGTGGTATTCAACCTTTTATGTGCCACGACCCCAACAAGCAAGCAAGCAAGCAAACAAATATAAGATGAGACTTGGGACCCACCGGTGATCTGTTCCCCTTCCGGGACCCTAGCCTCCCATCCATACCCCCATTGCTGCCCACTCCTGTCCCTATTACACCCTCCCAGCACTGTTCACTGTAACAAAATATTCTTATAAGAGAGTGCAAAAAGGTTACCACGAAGCCTGGCACTAGTGAAAACTTTTAGCACAATTGCTCAGCAGCTGCGCAGGACTGGAATTGCCTGGTATCTGAAGGGGTATACCAGATGCCTTCTCCTTTACCTGGTGGAGCTCTTGTCCAGTGGTCTTCAATCTTTTTCATTCCTGTAAGTTGCTGCAGCCCCACATCTGTGGCTTCGTGACCCCATTGGAGTCCCGACTCCAAGATTGAAGAATCCTGCCTTAAAACAACAGCAGGAAGGAGAGTTGTTTTTTTTAAGCTTACAGCTTATATTATGGCATACATCCAACAAGATAATTACTATAAATTATAAGGGGCTTGAGCAAGCCAATTCCCTATCTCCCTCTGCCATCCATTTTCCTTCCCTTTTCTTCAAAATCACCACCACTATGGACAGCCTGGTCCAGCATTTCACAGAACCTTGATGCTCCAACTACCATTTGGGATTTTTATTTTTGCATGTTTAAATCTTTGTATTTCAGTTATAGACCTATATACTTCTGATACAGGGAATCTCTTGAGTGTGTAGAAACTTCTACTGTATTTGAGGGTGACCCCATTTCGCTTTCAAAATGAGAGGCACTCAGCCGCCTTACTTCCCTGTTAGATGGTACAATTGCAACCCTCTGTCTCAATCATCAGTGTGCAGAAAAATCAATAGACGTGACTCCACACATTAGCCTGTTTAGTCATACAGTTCTCGTCAGCTTCTTCTCAGTGCTTTTCCTCCAACACTTTGGAAAAGGAGTCTCCTTGTGGCAAAACAAGTCAAGGGGGAACTTTAAACTTGTTCCGCTTGACATTGCTCTTTGCATATGTGCTATGCCCAAGAAGTGTTATACCTTTTCACCTTTACAAAGCTGGGCGTGAAACATGAACCCATTATGTGTTTCCTGGCTGGCAGGAATTCAGCAATAAAAAAACCACTAGCAGCATCTACGTTCCAGCAGGAGTCTTGTGTTCATCTCTTTGTAATTTTTGTGATTATCAATTTTTACAAATTGATACTTCAGGAAAGAATGAAACTCCTATCTGTGCTCTTACTAAAGTATGAGTAGACACTAGATTATGTAAATAGTTGACCCTGCAACTACTGAATTCTTGATCCTGAAAAGCATGTGAAAAACAGTCACCTCTGTGCTTGCTAGATCTGTTTTCTAAAATTTTACATTTTCCCAATGTGGTCTGACAACCGTTATTGAATCACAATGAAGACTTCATAAAGTTTTACCAATGGCTTTGAGGAGCAGCTATTCTGACCAATGCTCCTCTGATGTCATTAGAATTGGCAATTCCCTAACTCTAGCACAGGGGTCTCCAAACTTTTTGGCCAGAGGGCCACATCAAATATCTGGCATGGTATGGAGGGCCGGGAAAAAAAATTAAATATAAAGTTTAAATAAATAAACTAGAGATGGAACATAGATGAGTGAATAAATGAATGAATGGGCTCATTCATTCAACCTCTCTGGCCCTCAGAAGACCCTCCAGACACAATCAGAGCACAGTTCTGGTCATGTTCAGTTGAGTGGACCAGAGGCTTTCAGGGGACAAGAGTTTGGCCGTGGGCCGGAAAGAGGCTTGCTGCGGGCCGTATCTGGCCCCCGGGCCGGGGTTTGGAAACCCCTGCTCTAGCATAACAGAAAATTTTGATAACTACGTAACGAATCTCAGGTCAGTTGTATTCCTAGTAATTTATTGCCTTGTTATCTTTCTCCCTTAAAGAGATAAATGGATCTCTCTCTCTCTCTCTCTCTCTCTCTCTCTCTCTCTCTCTTTCTCTTCCTTCCTTCCTTCCCCCTTCTCTGTAAAGCATCACGTGCATAGATGGTGCAATAATAATAGTCATAATAATAATATATATGGTAAGGAAAAGTTGCAATTAGAATATTCAACATTTTACAAGGCAGAAAGTTCTTTCAACAGTGACGTATTGGTGCTTTGAAATGGCAGTTGTCACATACATTGTGCCTTGGCATACAAGGATTACATAATTAGCTCAAAATGCCAGCACAAATGTTGGGAAAAGGAGTAATTATCATTCATTCTTTTAACATCATTAATGTGGAAACCTGGAAAACAGAACCTTTATATGTGGCTAGTGAGCTTAGTTCATTTTCAAGCATGGACACTGGTATAATTCCAGGGAAACTGGTATAATTTGGGGAAGTATTTTTGAAATCAACTGCAAGCTTATTCCTATGAACAAAATACACATATGAAGAATGTGCAGTTTGTACAAATAACTTGGGCTTCTTTGTTTGGGTTTCCAGTGATGTGTTAGAGCCCAATCTTGAGCTCTGCATGCCGGCATACTGCTGACGTGCACTGTCGCAAACGTGCCATAAAGCACATTTTGTGGGGCTTAGCACCGCATGGCCTGGCACGGAACTCTTTGATTCTGCCGCAGCTCCAGAGCTACAGAATCGACTAGCCCCTTAGCGGGGCTACTTTCTGAAAGTAGCCCCTTTCCTTACCCAGGGAAGGGGCTTCCCCCAAGGAGCTGTTGGTAGCTGCCCACTTGCACTTAGGATGCTGCAGCAGCCATTTTCAGTGCCACGGCAGCTCCGTGCTCCGTGCAGCTCAGGTTTGGGCTTCCCATTGCTTGCAGCAAGATCAATCAAGAGTCTTTTAGCACTTAAAGATGAACTAATTTATTACAGGAGAAGCTTTCATGGATCTGCTGCATCAGATGCAAGGCACAGTCTTTTTTTAAAAGTGTATCAGATGCATCCTTGTTATACACAAGCAGAGACTGGAAATGGAAAAGCATTAGATATTCATTTGTAAGCATTCTGAATAGGAGAGAAGAAAAAAAAAACATTTCTTGTATTACTATTCTATTGTTCCTTCAAGGAAGTCAGAACTGTGAACATGATTTCCCCTCCAATATTAACCTCACAACAACATTGTGAGATAGAGGTTGGCCCAAGGTTATCCAGTTATTGTCATGGTCTCTGAGTGGCGATTTGAACTGAAGTCTCCCCATTTTTAATCCACTACTCTAATCATGACACCCCAGTGTCTCTGCAAACAGGTAGACCTCCTAAAATCTATTCAAGTAGGCAGGCATGTGCTTTTAACATAAGCAGCAGCTTATACATTTATGAGCTGGGATATTAAATGTCAGATGTGCAAAATGCGCCTTTGCAGTTCAGACAAACTCAAGGAGCAAATCCTTTCATTCTATGGGTTTTTCTTTTTTCGTCGAAATCCAGAATATTCTTTGATCTGTCACGATAGACAACTGATGACATAAAAGCATACCTATTAATCTGCTTTCTTATGGAAAAAAAAATCAAGCTCTTTTCCCAACACTATCAGTTGTTTACGGCTCTAACAATGGGGAGATTTGAAACCAGCACAAGCATGCTAAAAGAGCCGCACTGCTGTAGATTAATGTATTTGTAACAGATTCATTTCTACCCGTACTGTATGATGTCTTCCCTTCCCTCCACCCAACCCCCCCAAAAACAATGCAGATAAAAGTGGAAAGATTACAGTTTGTTTTAAAGTGGTTAAAAGCGATAAGGATATTTCTTCTTTGCAATAGATGAAAACACCTAAGACAAAGAGCTTGAAAAAACAATCAAGGGACTCTTTCACAGCAGATTGGATGACCTACTGTAAAGAATAAATAGCCTTTACGTACAGGTATCACTTTGTTGGAGATATTTGCAATTATTTCCCCAGGACAAATGTAACCATATACACGGTGCTAACACCAGGTTTAGTAGACAAAAAGTCTTCTGGCACCTTGGAGTCTAACTAGTTTATTGTGCCAAGAAACCCCTTCCTGCTTCATCAGATGGATGAAATACTATCTATTAGGATACAATACCTTATGAAAAAGTGTATTATAGCAACACAGGATGGTGTTACCCAGTCTCAACATAAGCCAGTTGACAGTATTTCCTGTAACAGCTGTGATCAATTCTACTGCTTGTATGTCCACTGTATAATACAGGACAAAAAGAAGTTTGCATCAATGGACGTAACTCAGGCCATAATGAATGCATAGAGTTATCATTTGGTCCTTTGAGAAGAAATACTCGGTGGCCATACACAATTTCCATTGTATGGATTGAATTATTTTTCTTTTCTTTTTCTTTTTCTGGGAGCTATAAGCTGGTTACTCCTGCAGTGCTGGAGATCTGGATCAGATAGTACATTACCAGATGTCCTTTTCTTTGAAACAGGTTTACCGTATTGCATTTTCAATTATCTTTTTTTTTACAGTTTTGGTTGGTTCTAATAAAGAAAAACAAAGCAAAACAAAACCTAGTAAAGGTATTACTGGATTATGTCTTTAGGCTTTTTAAAATAGTAAATGGGCAGCCCAATCCTGAGCTGCCCGGGGCGCCCAGACTTGGTTGCACCGAGAATGGCTGCCGCAGGATCCTGCACGCTCCGGGCTACCGCGGAAAGCACCTCGGGAGAAGGAGACTTTTATCCCCTTCTCCCGGGTAAGGTAAGCAGCCCTGCAATGGGCCTACTGACTTTACTGCCGACCAAAAGGTCGGCGGTAAAGTAAAGGCGTTTGTGTAGGGTGTTGAGCCCTCCATGAACACCTTGGATCCTGAGAAGCAGAGCTCCACAGACCCACCTCCCTCCCTCCCCTGGCATGCCTCCCGCCCGCCCCCTCCCCATGTCACACCTCTGCGTCACGCCTCCCCATGCCCTCTCTCCACCCCCAGCTGGCCTCCCCCCTCTCTGGAACGCCTTCTCCCTGCCCCTCTCCCTGCCCCCACTTACCGTGGTGCGGCTTGGCAGTCCATGAGACTGCCGAGCTGTCGAGGCTGGGCGACCGCCCGGAGCTAGCCCAGCACCAGCCGGCGCTTACAGCACCTTTGCGACAGTCTGTGGCAGCACAGAGCCGCACCACAGAGCCCAGGATTGGGCTCTCACAAGGTTGTCTAGATTTTTTTTGTTTTGTTTTTTGATATTTTTGTTTTGTTTTTTGGTTTGCACAATCAGCCCTCAAGTAGAGGGATTTGATAATTGGAGGAAAAAGCTAATCTAACTCCAGAAGATGAGACTTTACTTTTGGGGGGAGGGAGGTTAACTTAGCTCCAATCACTAAGCAATTCTCCTAATTTGGCTTCTATCAACTCTCTCTCTAGTCATCACATGACTAGTGCAATAGGCAAAACTGATATCTAGCTTTACTAACATTTAAACTACCTGTTTTGTTTTTTTTTGATCAATGCACAACAGGATTGTGGGCTTCAATTAGTGATGGGGATGAAACTGGTTAACTGTCGGGGATGTGCCGATCCACCCTGGAGAGACTTGAGTTGAGTTCTGAGTCCCTATCCCCTTTGACTAGACTTGTGCACAGGATTTAATGGGTGCCTTTGGGATTCAACCAGAGCCTTTTTAGGACTCTCTTTCACTCAAGTTCAAGTCTTTTTGATAAATGAGTCAGGTGCGACTCCACAGGAAAACGGAGCTGCAGGTGGTGTGTCGGAGTTCTTATTTAACACTCCCCTGATGTCCCCATTCCATCTATAAGCACGAGTCTAGGAAACACCAAACATGTTTGGCGACTCAAGTTCGAATCAAGTCGCCCATCCCTGTTTTTTATACTTTATATTTTTAAAAATACCAAATAGTCATCACTGATCCTTTTTCATCTCCAAAGCCTGGACTGCAACCTGAGCTCGTGTCCAGCACCTAGTGAGGATAATCAGCATGGGTCTACTTAAATCCTCATGTATATCTTTTTAGGACAATTATTAATTGCAGATTTTGGAAACTATACACCATGCCCAACCACCCTTTTTTTTTTGCTCAACTTAATGTTCTTGATTTGCTTAATGTTGAGAAGTCACAAAAACTTGCTTAAGATTTGTGCCTTTTTGGCTGGTCTTTCCTCATAAGGGTACTACTTGACTATGGGATTTTTCCTCCTTATTAGAAGATAATAGTTCCGTAGTGCAACATGGGTACCCTTTATTTTCAGAGCACACCAATTGTGCAGAAGTTCTTTATCTTTGAAATGTTGACTTGGAACACCAAGCCCAGGAGAAATTGACTAGCACCTGCCTGCTAAACAGCGCAATCCAGTTCATGTCTACTCATAAGTAAGTGCCACTGTGTTCAATGAGGCTTACTTCCAGGAAAGTGTGTATAGGATTGCAGCCTAAAATCACTCAACTTGTATAGAGCTTGGGGGACAGACTGGAAAAGGTTTCATGCGTATGTTGGTGTCATGACTAACTAGATTCCCTGAAGAATGTACGAGAACCTCGTAGAACCTCAGAAGAGGTCAGAGAAAGCCCTCCTGTTGCGTTCTTCAACCTTTTCCCTGGGCGCACAAGGCCTTAATTCCACTGCAAGCCTCACTGATTTATTGATAAAATCTGCAGCGCTGCAGGATAAAAAAAGAAAAGCATCCACAGCAACAAGTTTGATTTATATAAAACTGTATTAAATGTGCCAGAGACAAAGTGGGTAAGGTAGTACTGTTTATTGAACCAACTTCTGTTGGAGAAGTTTCACAAGATTTCAGCTTTCAAAAACTAGAAGGCTGGAGATCAATCTGATCTAGCACAGCCAAGACTTATTTTTTGGAATCATGCCCTTAACTCAGGTTTAAATTGTATAATCAGATATTACCCTTCTGAAGTCCAAATGCACTGTTTGTACAACTGAAGATACATACCTGGAACATGAGAAGGGGGGGAGTGGGATCTTGCCAAGATGTCTTTGATGTGTACATTTGTGTATCTTTAACATACATACAGTGCATGCATATGCTTCTTGTGGACAGTGCATTTTGCAAGGTACATTACATTAACAATAAGTCTACAAATGAACATTTCCCACACATGTAAGCACACTATAGATGGATAAAGGAAAATGTATACAGCCAGAGCTTGCTGCAATGATCTCACAACCTCCTACACAAGTACCTGTTATGCATATTCTGTCATATGAACAATGCATATGTTCATTGTTCATTATGTTATATGTTCATTATATGCATAATCCCCAAAGTACCCAGGGATATACACTTGTGGAGTAATAATCCCAGCAATTTGTGGTTGCTCAACAGGGGTGGAATCAGCAATTGGCAATGTTGGGCACTGGTCGGTGGCCCATAATAACCATCAATCTGGCTAGATTAACCACTGAACTCTCAATACCAGTGGCAGTGTTTACTGGGCCATTGGGGGAAAGGCAGTGGGTGCCATCTTGGGTCCAGTTCATGTCTTTGATCCAGGGTTCCCAGAAACCTTGAGGCAGCCCTGATGCTGCAGAGGGGTCTACAATAGTGGAACTGTCTTCTGCTGTCATAAAATGACTTCCGACAATGCATAGAGTGCGCTGCTAGTGGCCATTTTCTGAGTCTTGTCGCAAGTGCTGGAGGAGTGCTGATGTAGCCCTTGGTCCCTACTGGTGCTGGTAAATCAGCAGGGATTATGGGGTGGATGGAACAGGGAGGAATTCAGGACCTCCTGGGGGGGAGGCAGGTTAGGGGCAGGTGGAGGCTGGGTATCACTAACAATGTTTCTACCAGTATGCTGTCCTCCGTTTCACCCACAACGTGCCTCCTTCTCTCTACTCAAACATGTGCCAACTAATGAGCCGGCACAGGTTTGAGTAGACCCATTGGAGTCCATGTGGGAGCAGAGTCGGACACATTCCCTGCATGGTCTCCAACTATCCTCAGGTTGCGGTAGAGCCTGTGCTGACATTTAGGAGGATTGGGCTGTAAGATTAGGTAGACTGGCAACCTCCAGTCTCGAAAGACTATGGAATAAGCCTACAGCACCCAGTATTCCCAGGCGGTCTCCCATCCAAGTACTAACCAGGCCTGACCCTGCTTAGCTTCTGAGATCAGACGAGATCGGGCATGTGCAAGGTAACAGTTGCTGCTGTAAGATTAGTTCATTTGTGAATAACACCAGTTACCATGATTTTGTATGCAATTATTAATATTTGTCTCTATCCTGTATCATTGCACATTTTACTTTATGTGTGTTGGCATCCTTCAGTCTCGGAAGACTATGGTGTCATGCTCTGATGGTGGTTCTGGAACAGAGTGTCCTCTCCAGTGTGCGAAGCCTGGGTAAAGTAGGTATGGAGGATAGGCTGTTACCCATGCAGCAGATCCCCCCTCTCCACGTCGCTGAAATGGTCCAATGGAAAGGCAGAGGCCAATATGGTTGGATCCAGCGGCGTCGCAGGAGTTGCCAGAACGTGACTGTTTTCAGCCATGAACTGCCTCAGGGACTCCGGCTCCAGATTTTGCCTCGAGGTTGACTCCTGAAGCCTTTTCCATAACTGGATGTAGCCACAAGGCAGTGGAGGTTTGGGATCAGAGTTTTCCTTCTCTCAGATGAGCTGCCTTCCCAGGCTATCGAGTCCCATCTACCCGGTGGCTGTTTAGTCGCCTCTTACGACAAGTACAGCCAAACTGAGGGCCTATTCTTATCCCCAGCCCCTAGGGGGATAAGAAGAACCATGTTTCAGCCATGAAACTTTACTTTTTACTTTATATAAAACTAAATTTAAAATGAAAACGTTGACTGGATGTGCCGAATAGGGTCTGCAAGAATGCTTTGTTGCTTAGAGATGACAGGGCTGGATGGGGAACATCTCCAAGGGTAAAAGGTATGAGCAGTACCATTCACCATTACACAAGGTCAGCAAATGAGTTTTTCAAAAATTAATTTTTGATTCATTAAGTCGGATTTAGGATTCAGTGTAGGCTGCTTCAATTAGTCCTATGCAGATATGCTAAATGAATGGGTCAAATAAGTAATTAATGATGTTAATATATCAATCAGATTTCTAATGTAGGTGTCTAAATTGAGTCAGGAGAAGATCTAGGAATTAATTTTAAACATGCTCTAAGGCTCCAGTTCATTTAGATCAGAAATAAGAGAACAATTAAGACCAGAAGATGCCACTTTCAGCACCGTATACCGGAAAAAGAAGATGCAAAGATCTTAAAAAATGGCATAACAAAGTCATCAACAAATTGGTCGTAGTTTGCCATTGAACATAGCAGAAAGTCACATGTGTGTTTGTCCTGATACTGAGCACCAAACTAGGTGGGATATGAATCACATTGTTTGGTCTTGTGTGAGTGCTCCGGTGTAAATAGAGGCCATGGGGGCTCCCAGTCTCCAGGGGGGAAGGGACTTCACTTGCCCTCTGATCTGGTCAGATGCCCCTGGGGCTGTTAACTGCATAAAAAAAGGAGAGGTCAAACTTCATGAATAGGGTGATGTCAACTTTGCCCTAAGTTAACAGTGAAACATTATTTCCTGGTGCACTACCTTTCCTTTAAGTGCAGAAAAGTTTACACGAGGAGGAATTTGAAAAGTGCAAATCACTTTTCTGACCATTGCTCCTTTTCATTCTTTATCATACCTTGTCTTGCATTCAACTCTCTGACTGGCCCCAAACTGGAATCTTTCTATAGGCTAAGGGCCGAATCCTATTCTCCCCCGCCCCTGTGGATGCAGCGGTGCCCAAATGGCTACTGCTGAATCCTGCAGGGGATAGTTGTGGAGGTCTCCTTGGATAAGGCTCTGTGGCATGCGAAGATCTACCTGAATCTGTGACAGCAAAATCATTGGTGTAAGTCTGCATGGCCCTATGCTGTGGAATTGGGCCCAGAAAGGGGGTTAGGATTTGGTGGCTGCTGCTGCTGCCAAGTCTGCCCCCTTCGCTGGTCCTATCCACACATTCCCCATTGCCTCCCCATTCCACCCTCCCCACACCACCATTTCCACCCTGTCCTGTCTCCCCTACCAGCCTACGTCCATAAGTATATCCTGAGGCATCTGCTGGTGCATGCAGGAAGGCCCTGCACTACACACAGAGCCCTGGGACAGGACTGGGACCCCCAAAATTAAGCCACCATACTCGATGCATTCACCACTCTGTGCCTCTCAAAGTGAGAAGTCCCCCCTTAGGCAGCAATGATTTCCTTCCTTTGCACAGCAAAGAAAAGGAGTGAAGGTACACTGGAATTATCTTATGTGGTCTATACTACAACTGGTAGGCAATGTGTGGGTGTGAATCCAAGTAGCATCATCATTGCCCAGAATGCAGATTCCTATCACTCAGCCTGGAGTGAACATACAAAAGGAGCGCTGAGTGATAATATTAACTGGTGTGCCAGACAGTAGCAAGGAAAAAGTCTGATTTTTTTTGTGCTGGGAGCTAGCTGAGAGAATAGATACATCATGTTGGCATCCTTCAGTCTCGGAAGACTCTGGTATCGCGCTCTGAATGGTGGTTCTGGAACAGTGTCCTCTCTAGTGCGCGATGCCTGGGTAAAGTAGGTATGGAGGATAGGCTGTTACCCATGCAGCAAATCCCCCTCTCCACGTCGCTGAAATGGTCCAATGGAAAGGCAGAAGCCAATACGGTTGGTTCCAGCGGCGTCGCAGGAGTTGCCAGAACGGGACTGTGTTCAGCCATGAACTGCCTCGGGGACTCCGGCTCCGGATTTTGCCTCGAGGTTGACTCCTGAAGCCTTTTCCATAACTGGATGTAGCCACAAGGCAGTGGAGGTTTGGGATCAGAGTTTTCCTTCTCTCAGCTGAGCTGCCTTCCCAGGCTGACGAGTCCCATCTTCCTGGTGGTTGTTTAGTCGCCTCTTACGACAAGTACAGCCAAACTGAGGGCCTATTCTTATCCTCAGCCCCCAGGGGGCTGGGGATAAGAATAGATCCAGTACATATCTTTTTGAATGTAAGAATCTATTTCTCAGCTTTAAATTCAGGAACTGTACAGGTGGGGCCTCAGTGTCCGCGAAGCATCCATTCTCAGACCCCCTCACAGATACTGAAAACTGCAGATAAGCAAATCCACGGTTTTCAACCCCTTAAACTCTCCAAGGAGAACAGGAGCTCTGCTTTGGTTGACTCCAGAGGGCTTTCTCCCTGGGCTTCCCAATGCCTTATAAGGCATTAAAAACATCACTTCCGCTTTCCCTCTGGAAACTGGAAGTAGTGATTTTGTTTGCCTTTTTGGCCATTCTGAAATGTGCAGAGGCAACGGGGGATGCACTCAGTCACTGCAGGCTTCGAAAAGCCTTCTGGAGGCAACTGGAGCAGAACTCCGATCCCCTTCAGAGGTTTCATGTGGAACCAAGTCTGGCTCAATGCATGTCTGGGGCACCTGCGTTGAGGCAGATCCATGGATATAATCTGTGGATAAACAGGCTCCACATGTACTCCAGATATTAAAATTCTGTTCTAGAGCCAACAGCACCCTTCTGAGGTCAGGGCTCATATCTTTGCTCTTCTATGAATCTGTGTAAAGCCAATAAGTGCTGTCAGTCACCTCCTACCTGCCCTTGAGTCTTTCATGATTCCGCAACGAAACTTCTGCACAGAATGTGGTGCAACCCCCCAGCAGCCGCCCCCTCAAAGTAGGGTGATAAAATATTATCAGTCTGAGAATCTCTGCTGAAATCAGAGACGGAATGCATGATTCTGTGGCTTGCTATTCCCTTGCAACCATTTTTAATATGTTTTTGAGTATGTGCAATGCTTTAGCCAACATTTGAATCAAGTACTGATGAAAGGTTGTATATGAATTTCCAAAAGGAAACTCAAAAGATTCCAAGGCTGATTTTGAACATGACATTTGTTTCAGCTGCATGTTAAAGTGTATTTGTCATTAACCATCTGGCATCTTTTGTTCTATATATTCCATTTGTTTGGTGAGTAATTGCTTCAAAATAGGTAGAGTTGTTGTTTTTTTAAATAGAAATAATGTTTTCATAGGTTTACAGTTCAATCCAATGTAAATCCTTGTGTGGTGATGTGGTGGCACTAGTGCAGGTTATGCTGCATCCTGTTGGGGAATTTTTGGCTGCTGCAGGTCTTCTCAGATAAGGGAACATTTGTCCCTATGCTCTGGGGTAAGCCCCACCAGCTGTTATGGGTCAGCTCGGTCCTGCACCAGCTGGCACAAATCTGCATTGATCTGAGCAGACAGATCAGACTGGGGAAGGGAGTTTAAATATGGTGTGTGTTGGTGCCACCGATCCAGTCCCCTCCCAGGCCTAATCTGTTCATCTCCTACCCCTAGCACTACCCTGTTCTGCCTTCCCCCCTGCCCGGTTCAACACTGTCGCCCCCGCCTTCCGCAGCCTCCCCCACTCCTGCTCTGGACTTACCTCCCAACAACCCTTGGCACTAGGGTCTTGTGCTGCTGCAAAGTGCTTTATAGCGCTTTTGCAATAGTGTGTGTCAACATAACGCACATTCCACTGGTGCAGGCCCTCTTTAGGACTGGACCGTTGGTCCACGATAATTAGGACTTTTTTTTCTTTCACCCATAGGGGCTACCAAGAATCTTCATGCACAGAATCATGCTTTTATCCATTGTTAGAGGTGAACAAAGAGAGGTGCTTTGGCCCGTTAATGCACTTTGCAAGCTGAATTTCTAGTTGTTAAACAAAAGTGGTCATGTTGATTTCAACTCCATTTAACATACACAGGGGGAAAAATCAATTCAACAAGAGAAAAAAAAGACCTTACAATCTCTAAGTACAGTTGTTCATGACAATAAAAGAAAAAGGTTTCTAGAAAGGTTTCTATGACATGTGACTTCATAGTGTACTTTTGAAATAAACACAGAGGCTGCAATCCTATCATACTTTCCTAGGAGTAAGCCCTATTGAACACAATAAGAACATAACATAAGAACATAAGAACAGCCCCACTGGATCAGGCCATAGGCCCATCTAGTCCAGCTTCCCGTATCTCACAGCGGCCCACCAAACAAGAGACCTCATCCTGGTGCCCTCCCTTGCATCTGGCATTCTGACATAACCCATTTCTAAAATCAGGAGGTTGCGCATACACATCATGGCTTGTACCTCGTAATGGATTTTTCCTCCAGAAACTTGTCCAATCCCCTTTTAAAGGCGTCTAGGGTAGATGCCAGCACCACATCCTGCGGCAAGGAGTTCCACAGACCGACCACACGCTGAGTAAAGAAATATTTTCTTTTGTCTGTCCTAACCCGCCCAACACTCAATTTTAGTGGATGTCCCCTGGTTCTGGTATTATGTGAGAGTGTAAAGAGCATCTCCCTATCCACTCTGTCCATCCCCTGCATAATTTTGTATGTCTCAATCATGTCCCCCCTCAGGCGTCTCTTTTCTAGGCTGAAGAGGCCCAAACGCCGTAGACTTTCCTCATGAGGAAGGTGCCCCAGCCCCGTAATCATCTTAGTCGCTCTCTTTTGCACCTTTTCCATTTCCACTATGTCTTTTTTGAGATGCAGTGAACCTAGGATATACTTCTGTGTAGACATGCATAGGATTGGGCCCACAATTGCATTTCATTATATAATTAATTACACAGGCCTACAAAAAACCTTTTTTGTTTAGTTGCCAACATTTGTTCTGTTTGAACAAATTTAGGATATTTGAGGGGTGCTGAATCAAAAAATGTATGGGTTTGCCCGATTGGCTCTAGTTTTGGGGGTACAGCCTAGCCACCTTATATGTCAATTCAAGCTGCATCCCAGTGAAGAAGCTGACGCCACGGGCAAAACAGACGCCATTTTTTATTCAGCAGCCCAAAAATAGCCAAGAAAAGGTCTAACTTTTAAGACAGCAAAATGAATAGGCGTATGTTATAAAGAAATTCAGTTTGTGTGCGTTTAAATTAATTCTATCAAATAGCTTGTTATGTACAAGTCGTGGTTGAACTTTTCTTTGCTCTAATAATATTTGGGCCAGTATGCTCTTCAGCAACTCTGGTAGCAATAATAGTTGGTGGGTAGTACCGAATCCTAGTGTCAAGTTTTCATGTTTCTGGGCAGCCACCAAGGGCTTTCGACTGATCCCTGAGATCACTGATGTGGTGGTGACAATGCACCCAACAAACTCAAGGTCCAACCAGGTAGGAGGGGTTCCACTGAGGGCAGTTTGCCAAGGTCTCATTCTACAGCAAATTCCAAGCAGCAGGCATCTTCTATGTCTTCCTCCAGACCTCCTCTCTATGTGGAAGTAGAGCCTGATGCTAGTGACAAGTGTGAGTTCTCAGAAGAAGCAAGACTTGTGTGGCAGGCAATGGCACTTGGTGATTCGCAGATGTGTCCATGCCATCATTTAAATCTGCATCAGGCCCCCATGGCAGTTATTGAGCAAAGAAAAACTGAAGAGGTTAGAGCCAAGCTTATTAGTGTATTGGCCCTAAGACTGAAATGAATGTCACAATCTCCAGGTGTGCTAGACATCCCTACCATTACCACACACAGAGGCTCAGAAACAGTGGAGAAGTGGGTAGTGTGTGTGTGAAGATGGTCCAGCTGTTGGGGGCATTACCTTTCCTAGACCACTTAACCAAACAGGTCACTTGGTGCTGTGGATGCCACGCAGCGATGACAGTAACTGAAAGCAAGCATATACAAGTGCACCCGTTAATCAAGCCCCACATTCTGTTGCTGCTCAAGCAAGAAGATGGTGCAGGATTAGACCCTCCCTCTTCTCAGCTGACAGCCTGAGGAAATCCCCTGATGGCGAACGGATCTGAATTCATAACAAATCTCCTTATTAGTGAGTGCCGTAGAATAAATTTCATGCTCTCCTTTCGTCCAATCGGATGATGTTCATTAGCTCACAGTGCATCAAAATGATTTATGCAAGTTTGCCGATCGATTATGACTTTAAGATAAGTTGCAAACACAAAACAGCTGTCTCTCTTTGCTGGCTTCTTCTCTTTTTTTGTATTTACGAGCTCCCCTATCCCCACCCTGGCATCAGCCATAAAATCTGAAAGAGACTCATTTAATGGTCTCCGTTTTTTGCCTGGAGTGCGGAGAGCAGCTTCAGTGTGTTTCTTGTTGGCTGTCATTTATTCGGTAATTACATCTAATCTACTCTTGGACCCTGTCTTCCCTGGATAGCAGCAATCTTGTGAGTGACATTTCCAGAGCGCACCTCAAACCGGTAATTTATTAGGGTAATACATCATCGGTGTAAGGTGCTTTAATGATGCCTCCCTCAAAAGATGGCACCATCCAAAGAGTAGCTGCGTAATTGACTAGCAAAAGATATGCCAGCAAACGAGATGCTCTGGAACACCGAAACAGGTTTGCCTCCAGGTATAACTGGCATCCTTGCCCCTCTTTTCCGCAAGACTTTTAGTACTCTGCTTAGGCCTCCATACCTGATCATCAAACTGTGTCTCCTTGACAACTAAACTTTTCAAAGATTACAGGCAAAAAATGTTTCTTTCAGCCCCGGAGCTCTTTTAATGCTTTCAAATGTCAGAGAAAAGATCCTTCAGTCCCAAGAGTGGGGAAGATACGGTGGTGAGGGACTGGAAATGGGATATTTAAAAACATGTTTACAAAATAATTCAGTTCCACCAGGTAGCTCAACAGAGGTATTTAAAAACAGCCAGCTCAAAAAGGGCTTCTGGTATTAAATATGTTAATATAAATACAGTGTCTTTTACTTGGGATAGAGGTTGGTTCAGAAGTCAGGAGGAAACAGCCTTTTGTGTCTCATTCACTCAAGTGGTAATTCACAGGTTCATTGGTGAGTTTGGCTTTTCAGCTGGAAAAGTTGCCAAGATTCTGACCATTCTAGAGCCAGGAAGGCATACCTCATACTTCATCCCTAGGGACAAGTAGGTTCAAAACCTGCCACTTCCTGATAGATACCCAGGAGGCTTTATTTATGGGTCTTACATGCAGGATCAGAGAATGAGATGACAAAAGGATGCAGAATCTTGTTGTCTGGTTTGCTTCCTGAGGTAGCTGATGGGCCACTGTGAAATACAGGAAACTGGACTACATGCGCCTTTGGCATGATTCAGCAGGACTCTTCTTATGTTCTTATGAGATCAGTTTGAAGGTGCCTGATATTAGTACATCAAGAGGAGTAACACTGTCAGTATGTTTGTAGGCAGCAAAAACTACAAAGAGCCTTGTAGAATATTAAAAACACCAGAGTCTGCTTCAGCAGATCCATTCACAATAAGCAGGTGTATATAAATATACAGGTATAGATAGGTGTAGACACACATGTGCATACAAACATACATGGGTAGAGAAAGAGGGGAACAAATGGTAGAAGATGAGATCAAAGGGCTATGGAATGAAGGGGGTAAAGTCAGTGACCATTATGTCCCAAGATGATCCTGTTAACTTTGACAGCCTATTGGGAATAACCTCCATTGTGAATTTTTGGAAATTGTATGGCTGGTGTCACCTGCATGGACACGTGTTTATTTAGAAAGGCATGCAAATACTGTACCTTTGAAATGAAACAAGCAATGTCTAGTGAATATTTATGGTATGATAAACCTGTTCTGTTCCCCATCTTTGCCTCACCGCTCCCTCTTCCACCATTTCTCTCATCTTTCTCTTCCTTCCATGCTATCCTCTCCTCATACTTCCCTCCACTACATGCAACAACCCTATCATGTCCTCCTCCTCCACAAGGACCCGAGCTTATGGTGCAGGTGGAGTGGGGAGGGAGTAAAGATCTTGTACTTCTAATTTAGGGGGAGTGATGACATCACAGGCAAAATGACATCACCACCAGCTGCACTCCACGTTAAACTGAGCTTCAGCTGGACACTCTCTGCCAGTGATTGGTGCTGTGTTGCTGTGGAAGCCTATGGAGTAGAAAATCACCAGCAGGAGGACTGATATAATGTTAGTCATCTTTTTCAACTGCAGGGAGTAGCTGTTGCCTCTTGATTTGCTGGCTTTTGGGTCTCCTCTCCTGCTATGTTGTTGGGGCTGTTTTAGCACATAACCTGGAAAGGAAATTAAAGGGGCATACTCACATGCAGCAAATTTGTTCTATGTATTAGCATCAGGCTGCACCACCAGAGCTGGCCCAGTTGCCTCATCTCATTTCTCCAAGCACTGCTAAGTGTGCTAAAGAATCAAGCAAGATCTTAGACTTCTTGGAGGAGTGCAGTTCATGCCCCCAAACCCTCATCACCTTTGGAATTCTTATAATGCTGGTGACCAGAATCCCTTTTATTTTTGCTTAGGGTTTCCAGCCCTGATGGATCCTGGTCATTCAGCAAGGAGGGAACAGGTAGAAAGCCTTCAAATGGGGGCCTCTTAGGTGCCATCTGCTTGCCCCTTTCCTTGTTGCCTGCCAGGCTTTTTCTTGGAATCATCACTTTGGCACCCAACAGATGGACAACAACACGAAGCTGATAAATGGATGAATAATGCCTGCCCCATCCTTGACAAAAGTCATGAAGTGGCCACAAATTACAGCCCAATTATATTCCCCACCATCTTCTGCCATAAAGCCACACCAATGGATCCATACATGCTGCAGGGCAGGGACACAGTCAGAAAGAAGCATAAAATATTTTTAACTTTTCTCCCAGTAGGCTGACTGATCAACAGTGCTGCCTGATCTCCTTAGACCTACACCAGCTATTTTGGTGGCGCGAGTACAAGGAGAGGAAGAGGGCATGACTGGTTGAAAAACGGGATATGTTCTGGCATCTCCTTTGCCACTGAAATCCACCCCTCTAGCCCACTACCCCTTCCTTCCCCCTCCCCCTTCCCCACCTCAAACCTCCCCTGAACTGCCCATGGTCTGCACCCTTACCTGGGCAAGTCTGGCACAAGCTCAGAGCCACTGACCATTTCCACCAGCAGCTCCATCACATGCTATGGTGGCGCAGCTTTCACGCTGCCACAGTGGGGCCTACAGCAGCAGATCGCAAGATCCACTGCCACAGGCCCTTGAAAGGATTGGGCTATCAGCTGTACCAAATGTGGGTTGATGAAAAATGTGCCTGAAAACCAGTAGTGAAAAGTTGTGAAAGACCAGCCAATCTCTGGCACACCAATGGCCAGCAAAATCAGCCCAACAACATTTAAGACTCCCAAGGCTACAATGAATTTGGCATGGCGCGGTTATAGAAAAGTTCCCTGATGCTAGGGAGGAACCTTGCTGCTTAGCTACATAAAAAGAGAACCAGTGGAGAGGGGACAGGTTGAGATAGTTCTGTGCCAAATGGCCCTCTGTCCAAGTGCCAGCTTTGTCAACAGAGGCCAACAATCCATGCCCCATCTCAGTTCTGGGCCTGGGCACAAATTTACCCTTCTTCATCACTGCAACAGGAGCCGGAGAAAGGAAGTCACAGTATTGTGATAGACATTAAATGGAACTCAGTCGTTCTAAAAACTGAAACTATTCTAGCCAATGTATCTTTTTAATACAAATTACTAATACAGGAAGTGGCCCAGTTTAAGCTACACCCAAAGGGTAGATATTTTATGCTGACTTACTGAGTCATACTTGCAGAAGACGCCACAAGCATGCTTCTGATGAGTCATTCCATAGCACTTCCAGGACTAGTCAACAATGTATTTATTTGGGTTAAATGGCATTCTTTTTTTTCCTTTGTTGTAAAAGCAAACAGACAGATCATATGAAAGCGAGAGTCATAGCCCAGAATTTTACCAAGGCATACTTGTGTGTGTGGTTGGAACAGGGCAGAGGAAACAGCAACAGGGGCTTGAGGTGGGTGGGTTGGGCCCGGGAGGGGGGGCAGGATCAGCAGCACCAGCACATGCCATATCCTTTCCCCACACCCAGGTCTGATCCACTGACATGGATTAACTTGGACTGGCTCTAGTGATATTGCTGGCATAGATCCGAGTTGACCCATTGCGGCTGCTGGGGCTTACCCAGGGGCAAGAGGACAAATATCCCCTTACCCCAAGGAGACCTTCAGCAGCCCGTGGGATGGAGCATAAAATTTCCCCGTGGGATGCAGCATAGCATAGCCCGTGTGGGTACCACTGCATTGCCACACAGGAATTTAGTAGGGATAGCTTACGCTTTGTATTGCTGAATACAGTCAGTTGGGATGAATACACACAGTTAAGGTGGATTAGTCTTGATCTGTTCCTGATGACTACAGCTTGTCCTAGTATAGGACAGGGCAAATTGTGTTTTTTAAGGGCAGAGCAGCCCAAACCAGATAGACCACATTGAATCAATTAATGTCAGAATAAAATGCCTGCCTAAAAACCTATGCATTAACTCTTTGAACGTCAGAGGCACCGACAATTAACATGGCTGTAGTAATTATGGCATTGTGTGGCTACACTATCTCACACCTCTGTGGATGAAAATCTAAATTGTTTGCTTCGGGATCCCACACCTTGTAATTTCCATATCACACCCTGAGCTCTTTTTTTTTTTTTTTTAATATTTTGCTTGGTGAATTGGGAGTACAGCTCAGGACAGGAGGATGAGCCTTCAGATCTGAGAAAAAAACCTAAAAGCACATCAGACTGAGAATGTGAATCCAGAATGCCCTGTTCTGATTGTGGTTGGAAGGCTCGATTCATAACAGCCAGTGCCGGCCCTCTGGCAGCACTGAATGTTGCAAGTGTGCCATAAGGCATGTCCGTGATGCTCAGCACTGGGTCCATGCTGGCACCAGCTCAGTGCCAGTCCACGCTAAGCCAGTATCAGCCAGATGTCCACCACATGCCACCCAGAGCAACAGACAAGCTCCAGATGACAGAAAGGTGAGTAGAGGCAAGAGGAGGCCTTCTGGGGTTGGGGGAAGGTGGGGCAGGGGAGGGAGCAGGGTGGGACGCAGCAGGAGGGGGCGGGACTGTTGGAGCAGGATCCAGAATCCTATGTCGGGCCTCCTGGCACAGACTAGAGTAGGTCCATTGCTGGGCCTGCTCCCTTATGGATGTCCTCTTCCCCCGAGGAGCCACCGGTGGCTGCCCAAATGAGCACTGGATGCAGCTGCAGCCAGTTTGGCGCCACTGCTCCTCTGTGCACCAGACACCTCAGGATAGACTCCTTAACTTCTCACCAAGCTAATTGTTTCACAACCCAGTTACCTTGGTGAAGAAGTTAAGGAGTCTACAGCCTTTGTCCTCATGGTCCTGGAGAACTGGGGTGCATCCCATTCCTGTTCTAGGCAAAGTTACTCTAATAGCATGAAAGGAGAAATGGTGGTGAGAGAGAGAGAGAGAGAGAGAGAGAGAGAGAGAGAGACCATAGGCTTATCACATAGCCTAGTTTAGGGAGAAGAAGGTAATTGTAGAAGATAATAACAGAACATAGGTTCAGGTTTGAAATTTTAAAGAAAGAGTTAGAACAACAAAAGAAAATACTTTTTTACCTAGCAAATAATAAAACTGTGGAACTCCTTGATATGGTGGTGGTGTCTGGCTGGAAGAAAAGCCCATTACAGGTAATAAGCCATAATGGGTATGTGCAACCTCCTGGTTTTAGAAGAAGGCTACCTCAGAATATCAGATGCAAGGGTCTGGAAACAGGATGCAGGTGTTTTGTTGTCTTGTGTGCTCCTTGAGGCCTCTGGTGTGCCACTGTGCAATTCAGGAAGTTGGACTAGATGGGTCTTGGATTGATCCAGCGGGGCTCTTCTTATGTTATTAGAGGAAAAAGCCTACATAAAACTCAGAAAAGGGGAAAGCTGCTCATCAGTCTTTGGGTGTGAACTAGAGGTTGTCATATTAATATATCTAATACCTGTGCATTTATTTGAAAACAAGAACAAACCTGCCTTACAGAAATTATATTAAGCAGTGGAAGGAGACAGTCATTTTAATAAGGTGCATCTATGTAAATGCTTGGTACTTCATTATCTATTTATTCTCTCAGTCACTCCATTTTATTTTTATCTTTCATAATTAAAAAAAGAGGCAAAGTCAAGTCTTTAAACTGATCTGATGGCACTATTTTGTATAAACAATTTAGACTGAATATAATATTGGCTGCTGATGAACGATATGCATTTATTTAACTGAGGTATTGTTAATGTTGTTCATAGAGATATCTATACCACTGTGACAATAAAAAGGAGATGGGGATGTCTAGTTTCCTTAACTGTATTGAAAGAACACTGAGATCCATAACTCGGACCTGTACCACCCTGTAAGTTCTTCCATCCTCTGCTCTGGGCAACATTGCTGTAAGAGGGATGCACTCCTTTGGGTCCTTCTTTGCCCCAGGGTAAAGCAGGGTAGGAAAGAGTGGTTGCAGGCCAATCAACTGAGACCCCAACCAGGGCTTAGAATGCAGTAGTGGGGAGGGAGTTGCTTCACCTTTCTTCCTTTTCCACCTGGGTCTCCTGGGTCCTTCCTTGGGCTTGGCCCAGCCTCAGCTCTAGGGGAGCAGAAACTGAGCAGCCCTCAGGTAGCCCTGAATGTCTTATAAAGCCCTGCCCCCCCTTCTTGAGCTGTCTCTTCCCCACCCCTGACTCTACCTGGCCCAGTCCTGCAGTTAAAAGGACAAGTGACGCCTCAGGGTGGAGAGGCTTTCGTCCTATGAGAAACAGCCAACTTTGTGCCCCAACCGCTTGGAGAGAGCGGGAAGACTGGATGTACATTCATGTGTTGGTTGCATGGTGCCTTTTGTTGCTCCCCTGCCAGGTTTGTGAAGGTGCCATTGGAATCCCTGAGATGGTAGGGTGAGTTCAGAAGCAGACACACTCAGATAGTCAATTGACCCAAAGCTATAGAATTTGGATTATCACTGGCTTGGATTAGATGAATTTAAAGGGAACGTGGGCAAATTCACACAGGACAGGTCTATCAATGCCTACTGGTCATGATGATTGTGTTCTAATCGAGGTTCAGCAGCTGCAGGAAAACAATGATGTGCTTTTCTCACTTGTTTGTGGACTTTCTAGAGACAGCTGGTGGACCTTTGCGCTGAGCTCAGAGCTGACTGGTGTTGGGCTGGTGCTGGCACTCCTGATTCTCCAGATGCCATAAGTGTGCTTTACAGCACGTTTATGGCACCCAGTGCCAGCGCTAGACCTCAGAGCCAGCGTTGGGTGCGCATAGGATTGGGACCCAAATCATTACAGAAACTAACCAGTAGATACAAGACATTATGTTGAAACTGGTCCGAACTTAGCGCAGAGATAATGTTCATGATAATACAAAGAACTAAACATTTGGAAACAGTGCATTGTACCCATAAAAAGTTAGTCACAACTAAGCATCCAAGAAGTCAATGAGACAAATTTGTCATCAGTAGCACTATGTTTAATGGTACTTAGTCATGACTAATTTTCTTTGGATATATCGCAATGGAAAACAAACCTGAGTGTCTGCTTAAGAGACCCCGTATTTGAAATGCATGAATAACCCTTGGCAAAAGGTTTATATAGTCAATACATGTTGGAACAAAACAAAACATTAATATTCACTATGGACTTTGCTGACAACAACAGTTTACCTTTTTCTTGTTGCAGCTATAAAGTGACTTGAGCCTAATTTTGTTCTGCATTATATTTTGGGCCTTTCCCTACAAAGACTTACTTGGCGGCAGGATAAGACCCATTGCACTCCTGTAAGTTATTAATATTCATCAAATGATAATGAAAATACATAATAATTATGACAAACATCCCATCTCATTAAAATGAGAGGGGATGAAATTCTTGTGAATTTTTCATCTAAAAAATAAAGAACATTACATTAATAAGAGTTAATTATATCATTAAATATTTACAATTACTTCCCATAGTAGATTTTATTTTTATTTAATATATTTCATTTCTAAATATGTTTAGCACTTTTATGAGAGTTGTCCATAAAAATCACATCAACTCATGGGGCAAAAGAAGTATTAGCTTAATGTATTCATCATATATATTTCACCACATTTTCCATTTTATTTATCTTTAAGTGAAGCTAACAATCCTTTTTATTTTATTAAAATTTATATATCTATATTCTCCCCAAATAAATATTTTATGCCTTTGCTAATGCATCATATACAAAATATTTATTTAATAGAAAATATGAATCACTTGGTGTGCATTTGAGTTTAATAATTTATATTTACCTTCATGCAATATTTTCACAGGAAATTATGATTAACGTTAAGAATCTGACTTTAACTGACAGTGGCTTGGCATTGAAAAGTATATGTTGCAACATTGCCGTTAAACTACAATATTTGGGCTGAATAGTACAGTGGGAGCAACAAAGAAGGCGGAATGGTGTTCAGGGGTTCAAAATTTCCATGGTAAACAAATCAACAACCAGATACAAGAACCCCCATGTTAAGGGATTAGAATATATTATACACAATACACATATTTGCATATTTGTGTGCATGCATTTCCAGTTGTTTTTCTTTTTAGAAAGTCAGGGAGTTTGCTGAAATTGCCGTTTGGGTCCAGGGTAATGAGGGCCCAGTCCTAAGCAGATCTAGTGTCAGCACTGAGCTCCAGCATCTGTCACAAACGTGCTGTAAGGCACATCTACAGCATTCGGAGAGGAGGTGTCACAGGCGCTGGGCCAGCACTAGCCACTACTGAGCCTCAATACCAAGTGGACGGCCAGCTGGCACTCCTCCAGCACTGGCCAGTGGTATTTTCGGGGTGGGGGGGGAGGTGGGGAGTGTGTGGAACGGGACAGAGGGTGAGCGGGGGGGGGAGATCGAGACTGGGAGGGGAGTGGAGGCAGGCTTTGCTGCCATATCCTAACCTCCCTCCCAGCCCAGGCGGCACAACACAAGCCTCTTCATGTCTGCGCCCACTCAAACATGAGTGGGCGCTCAAACTTCTCGCGTAGAACTGAAGAGACCCATTGCCACTGGCTGCTGCCTACTTGGGATAAGAGAACAAATGCTCCCATAACCCAAGGAGACCTCCAGCGGTATCCCATTACCCACAGGGTCCGGCGTTCGCCATTTTGGCGCCCCTGGAGCCAGGGGCACTGGGAGGCTTAGGACTGGGCTGCTCATCTGTTTGAGTGATTTGCTTTAAGGATTTGTTTGACTTTAAAGACAGTGCTTTTCTGCCAGAAGAGATACCAGGGGAGGGCATTTTGAAACAGACAAGCAGAAGGACAGGGGAGTCAGGGCCCAATCCAGTGCCCATATAGTCTTAATGCAGCCCCAAGGTAAGCAAACAAAAGTTCCCTTACCTTAAGGAGGCCTCCATGACTCCCCCTCCCCCCCATAGCAAGATGCAGCACATGCCCCATTGGCACAGCTACATCAGTGCTGGAAATTTGGAAATGTGGAAATGGCCCCACGTGTGTTAGTTATTCCTGATCATCTTCCCCACCTTAACAGGGCTTTTCTTGCACAAGAAAAACTGCCAGGTGGCAGTTACTTGCATTTGCCTATCAGATCAGAGTTGAAGAGAATGAAGCTTGTCTCTGATAAGTTTGCTTAATTACAGCAGTAGCACATGACATCATACAGAGTAAGAATCTGGTCATGAAAGCTCATAGGTCATGAAAGGAGAGGGTAGGTGCCATAGTTTTCATACCTTGTGCCAGCTTCCCTCTTCTGCAAGCAAGAATTCTCTATATTCTGCAAGCCTCTGCAAGCAGCAGCTCCCAAACCATGGGTCCAGGACTCACCATTGGGTCGTGACCCAATTTTTGGTGGTTCGCAAAACTGACAGGGCAGATAAGGCTATGTGCATCAAGGGTTAAACAAGCTGCTACTGGGGGAGCACTGCTGCCCAATCACCCTTACAGCCACAACCTTTGGCATTTATAAACTAGGCAGCAGCCTCTAGGACAGGGTGGTTCAAATTTCGGTAGCAAGGGGCTGCATGACCCCCAGTTGGGGCAACCCAGAAGTAATTGTGGCAGTGTGCTGACGTCACCACCAATTACTTCCACATTCTGAGCCTGCCAGTCATTTAGCAGGTTCAGAATGGAGGCAGCAAAGGCAGAAGTTGGCGGGGCTTTTGGATCTCCCTGCCGCACGTTCCAACTTCTCCTTCTCCAAAGGAGAAACTGGAGTGGCACAGCAGGGAGACCAAAAAGCTTCTGAAGCAGGAGGAGACAGTGGAAAGGGAGCTGTGGCAGAGCTTTCAGGGCTGCCAAAGTAGGCCTTGGGGGGGCCACATATGACTCAGGGGCCACGTGTTGGATCACCCTGCTCTAGGGCCTCTAAATCAGGGGTGCCCAAACCCCGGCCCGGGGGCCACTTGCGGCCCTCGGGGGCTCCCAATCTGGCTCGCGGGGAGTACCCAGTCTCCAATGAACCTCTGGCCCTCCAGAGACTTGCTGGAGCCCTTGCTGGCCTGACGCAACCACTCTCAATGTGAGGACGACTGTTCGACCTCTCACCTGAGCTATGGGACGAGGGCTCCCTCCACTACTTGCTGTTTTCATGTCTGTGATGCAGCAGTGGCAGTGAAGGAAAGGCTGGCCTTGCTTTGCGCAAGGCCTTTTATAGGCCTTAAGCTACTGCAATACCTTCATTCATTCATATGTTCCATCTCAAATATATTCACTTATGTAAATTTATTCAAATTATAAATGTAAATTTATTCAAATTATAAATGTAAATTTATTCTTTCCCCCCCCCCCGGCCCCCAACACAGTGTCAGAGAGATGATGTGGCCCTCCTGCCAAAATGTTTGGACACCCCTGCTCTAAATAGTTTAAGAACCACTGCTCTGTAGTAAACTTTTCCAACTGGGGGCATCAGCAGCCTGAATTCCTCTCTAGGGCTGCAATCCTATACATGCTTTCCTGGGAGTAAAACCCATAGAACTCAAAAGGACTTACTTCTGAGTAACTATATATAAGATTACTCTGTAGGCCTTTGTTGGTAACTGTAGCTGCAGTGCAAAGAAATAGAGATGCTGTTTCCCCATAGTTAGCTCTAAGTACAAGAAATGACTTGAAATGGGAAAATGAGTCATGTGCTGATGCCATAATTTTTATAGATCAGGGGAACCCCTATGGAAAACCTCATATGATTTTACCAGTTTTTCTCCTCCATGTGATGCGCAGTCAAGGATAGGTTTGGTTGGAGCAATCAGAGTTATCGTTAACAAAAGAAAAAAAAATCACCTGTTCTTGAGAAAGCAAGAGGAAGTGTTCTTATTGCAGAAAACCCACAAACGGTGTTACCAGCTCAATCCTGGAATGACGTTATATTAACACGTACATGACAGATAATATAGGTAGGTTTCCGTAAAAGTGCAATCTTTCTCAAAAGAAAGACATTGTAGAGGAAATCATGCTTCACCAGTACACCAAAAACCAGTAGTCACTTGCAGGAAATGCATTTTGTTTGGCTTGGTAAATTTCCTTGGGTAGAAAGACTTGCCTGGCCTCAGTTGCCCTAATTCTCTAATGATTCAGGCTATACTCCTATCCACATTTATGTGGGAGTAAGCCCCATTGACTATGATGGGACTTACTTCTGAGTAGACATGCATAGGATTGGGCTCTCAGGCTAGTTCTATGACCTTTGACCCATGCACAAAAATCCCAGTGAACTCAATGGAAGCAAAGCTCTGCTTCTCTGTAATTGACATGAGATGGTTTAAGATGAGGCAGATTCGTTTCCTTTGTGTTCTTAGCTTTTAATAATTAATATTAAGAAAAAATAATTGTGACATGATTTGACATTAAGACAGACAGAGCAGATGGTCTGAAGTGGACTCATTTTAAACTGAACAGCTTACCTATGGCATCTTGATTTCGTACTTGAGGTTTAGGCTAGTGTCATGTAATGATTTGGGTGTAAATCACATGATCTGATTGTAAGAAAGTTATAGGGCATTTTATGCAAAGCAATAATACTGAAATGCCTATTGAGCTTATCACCACTTAATCTGACACTTAATGAAATAAGCAATGTAAATATGACATGAGGGCAGCATTTACAGTTCTAAACTTTAATCAATTCTACTTAGGTCACAAAGGCGAGTTTTGCTGATGGTAGGAGATTGAACCTGGCAAACCTTTGCAAAAGCGTTTCAAATGTTATTAGTCCAGCTGAACAAACAACTGCTCTTAGGCGCACTGTGGACCTAATTATTAGAATAGACCAAGGTATTATTATTACTATTTCACTGCTGTTTTTAATAAAGGGGTGACTCCTGATCTTTTTGAAGTCACCTTCAAGTTGGCATTCTTGATCTGGATGAAGAAAGACCATTAACCAAAACTGGTCTCAGATTTAAATTTGTCTGTGTAACCTGATGACCAGCAGTAGTGTGCAAGGGCTCATTCACACAAACACTGCACACTAAAAACACTGAAAACACACACATGCCAGTTTGCTACTGAGGCTCAGCAGTCAGAATATCAGCTACTACCATCAGTACAGATAATTCATGGTTGATTTTAAGGGCCAAAGAGCCAAAAATGTTCAATATAATACAATGTAACCTTGAAGATCTTTTATGAATGACCTCCCTTGTCTCCACAACTTAATTTTGCTGGGCTGAATCACTGGCTCAGGCAAATGCTTACTTTAAAACAGAACTGCCCCTGCTTTCTGTAGCTAAGAACATGTCAAAAGAGAGCCAAAGATCCATGATGAGAGAATCCACACAAGAGATATCACAAGCCTAAAGAAATTATAATACAGGTGAACATTGCTTAGTGACATTCTGACTAGTGGCAGGCTGCATGTGCAATGGTCCATGCAGCCCATCATTGATTACTGTCTCCCCCCCAAGCCTCTGAAGCTGAGGGGGGCTCTGCTCTCCTCTCCTCCAGAGTCTTTTCTGAGCCCCGCAGAGGCAGTGTGCGTCTGTGTGCTGCCTCTGAGAGACTCAGAATGGCCTTTTCAGTCAGAAAGCAGAAATTGTGATTTTTCTTGGCTGAAAGGGCCATTCTGAGCCTCACAGAGGCAGCATGCAGACGAATGCTGCCTCTGTGGGGCTCAGAAAAGCCTCCAGAGACAAGAAGAGCACAGTTTCCTTTAGCATCAGAGGTTTTAAACAGGTGATGTCATTTAACATCCAGTGTCACTTGACAACAGGGGTGCGGGAACACATTTCCATTGTTAAGCAACACATACCTGTTAAAGTCATCATACGTGTAAGTTACCTGTAGGGTTAATCCCCCATAACAGGTATAAATTTTATGGTGTAAAATCCCCCAGGACAGGTGTTCATGAATCCATACTGAGATAATTACACCCTATTAGAAATCTCCATGGATGTTACCAGGGCTGGCCCAAGATCTCCTAATGTTTGAGGTGTAATGCCAAATATTGCCCTCTTACTTGATGTTGTGCCCCCCCCCTGCTCCTCCCAATCTCCAGTGTTCTGGCTTATCATCTCCTGACTTCCATATTTCCTCTTCCCTTTCTGCCCCCTCTTCCTTTTCCAGTTTCAGAAAGTGGAAAGAGGAGGAAGAGCAATGGATGCAAGCAGGTGAACAGAGATGGGTACACCCTACCCCATGGCAATGGCTTCAGCTGGCCTCATGGGTGGGCAGCCCTGGATGTTATCAGTCAAAAACAATTTTGCTGCTACAAATCAGTGCGCACAAAACAACAGTTGCTCATGCCATTTTGCCTATTATTCCCATAATAGATCTCAGGAAAAAGATGCTCCAAGTACTTTGTGTAAATTACACACAGTAGGCATAATCCTTACAACAAACCAGTAAAGTAAATGAATATTATCCCCACACTGCAGCCAAGGTTGAGAAGGCCTAAGGCCACCTCATAAGGCTGTAATGGAAGATCAGAAGATCATCAGGTGGATGATGTGGTGTTGACAGTGATCCCATGTTTTGACAGCTGTTTGACAGCTCTGGGAAGGGCAGGGCTGGCTCCACAGCTGTAATCAAGGCCAATGGAGACTCTGATGGACACCTGAGCTTCATTTGACCTTGATGAGACTTTGAATGGATGTGGACTCATGGACTGAAGAGATGGCTCAGCTGAGCCTAACTTGGACTTAACAAGGGGCTGCAGGATAAAAGGCAGCTTCAGAAGGAGCAAAGGGTGGACCAAGCAGGATGCTGACGGAGCCAAGAGCCAGACCCAGGACCAAGAGCGGGACGCTGACCCAGCCGGAAGCTGGACCCTGACACGCTGCTGGAGAGGACACTGCTGGAGAGGAGGAACTCTACTGCAGAAGACTGGACTGTGTTTTGGAGACCGGATTGGACTTGGACTGGAGGCTTCAGATGTTACCCCCAGAGTTAAGTGGAGTTTTGGGGAGGGAAAGCCTCTGGACAAGAGGACTTGCAGGGAATGTCTGTGTTTGTAGCAATAAATTCTTGTTAATTGCTATAGATAAGAAGTTCTGTGTTTATTCCTTTGCACACCACAGCTGTGCTTCTTGGAAAAGGGGGGTGTTAATTAGCCAAAAAGCGGGCATTAGAAGGGAGTTGGGATATTTGGCAGAACAAAGGCTATGGTAGGCAAGAGATTTAAGGTGAGGAAGTTCCAGCTCAATCTCTTAGCCACAACAGCTACACCAGTTTTCTTCACTGCTTTCTTGGTCATGTCCCTTGCAGTTTAGTCTTGAAACGCCCTCAGATGCAGCCCAGTTTTTTTTGCTTTTTTTTTTCCAGCTGTGCTGATGCAAAGTGAACGGTAGTTCTTATCACAAATCATATATAATCAAAACATCATTGCTAAGGACATAGTCCTAAACCTCACTTCCTACAGTCCCACTGAATTTAGTGGGACATCTGAGTAAACAGGTGTAAACTCTTGTGGCACTCGACTTACTTTTTGTCTGAAACAATTTATTACAGCTGCAGGCATGCCAGCTGGAACTCTGAATGAAGGTATGAACTCAACAAGGATTGAGTTGGAGCCCTAGGGTAGGGTGTGGTGGACTCTGCAAAAGTCTTTGGAGTGCGCATTACTCTTGGATACCTTTTTTTCCAGGCAGGTGTAACCCATCACAGATAAGAGGTTGTTCTAATCATCCGGATCATAAGGATATGCCACTCGGTAAGTAATAAAGCCATAGTTAAGGCTATTCTTCCCTTGCACTGAGGTGTGAAGATGATGCAATGCCCTGCCTTTCAAGCTCCCAGAAATGAATACATAGCTGGGAGTGGCTGTATGGAGCATTGCTCATTGATGAAAACAGCCACTCCTACCAGTCAATGTATCACAACTAGTGAGGAATTCTGAGACGCTGCCGTGAAGGATTAACACCTCGATTGTCTGAGGAATTGCACAGCTAATCCTGCATATTCATCAGAGCTTCTTTCATCATAATGGAAGGTTCTTTTAAAAACGCCACTGTGTTTTCCAACAGTTTCTTTTGTTTGAAATACTTTTATTTCCCCATTAAAATGTTTAATAGGGTGAAGTAGGTCTCAGACAATGGATCTCTGTTAAAAGATATGTGCATGACGATATAGCATACTTGCTGTGCAGGCAGGAAGGTCTTCTTTAGTGGATTGAAGACTCAATAGGACTGTATTCTATTCATGCCTATGAATAGAATACTGTACAGTGCTCTTTAAGCTGGAAATACATACAAACTAAAAGGTAAACAATGGCCATCAAGGTTTGTTATTCATTTTTGAACGAATCCATCTAAGGTCGCTTGATGAATCAGCTCAATGGATGCAAATTGGCTGTGCATCCAAATGCACAACCAAGTATGCTTGCATACCCATTGCACTGCTTTCAGTGGGAAGGGCATTCTAATCCACATTCATTGCATGTCCCTATTTATATCATTGTGCAATTTGTCATACATACTTTTTAATCTGCACTAGAATGGGATAGGGACATTGAATGAACTACAGCTGAAAAAATCCTTCTGGTTGGCAACCTTCAGTCTCGAAAGACTATGGTATAAGCCGACAGCACCTGGTATCCCTAGGCGGTCTCCCATCCAAGTATTAACCAGGCCTGACTCTGCTTAGCTTCCAAGATCAGACATGATCAGGCATGTGCAATCCTTACATCTGAAGCAAGAGTGGTAACAGAGACTGACCATATTGGGCACTGTCCAAGGCTCATGCCTATCACAGATCTCACCTAAACCTTCAGTATCAATGGCAGTGGTAGCACCAGAGATAGGAGGGGGCATCATGTCGGCCAAGTGAAAGCCTTTGCCCCAGAGTTCCCCTGAGTACCTCTATTTAGGCTTTTCTTAGCATCATGTAAATAAAGATCTTAACAGGATACATTACTTCGGGTCCAATCCTAAAAGTGCTTGGTGCTGCTAGAATGAGTGTTCCAACAGTGCAAGGTGCTTTCCACCTATTGCAAAAGGTGACATGCCAGAGTGTGTTGGCTGGCCTCAGCCAGAAGCAGTAAGAAGCCAGCTCCACTTGGCAGCAGACTCTGAACACCTGCTGTCCCAGGTAGGATCATGCAGGGGCAGTTGTGTAGTTAGATGGGGTGCAAAACACTAAGTTTTGCAGGGAGTCTTCACTGCAGTACGCAAGGGGTCTCACCCCCTCCCCTTCGGAGCGTACACCTCCAGTTTGCTCCCCCGCCTGAAATGGCTCCAAAGGGGAGGGGGCGGGACCCCTTGCACACTGCAGTGAGGCTCCCTGCAAAACTTAGTGCATTACACACCCTCTAGCTATGCCACTGTGCCAGGGATGGGAAGGAAGCAGGGGTGGGAAGAAAGGGTAGTGATGGGGACAGGGAACAGGCTGGATTGGGACTGGGAAGAGGGCAGGTTTGGCAGCAGCAGTATCCGCCAAATCCGAACCCCTTTTCTAGGCTCAATCTGTCTCCATGGGTCCACATGTACCTGCATCAGCAATATTGCTGGTCCAGGTCTGAGAGACCCACCAGGTTGGCAGGGGCTTGCTCTGAGGAAGCCCAAACTTCCTCCCCTGGGATGCAGCAGACATTGTGTTTGCATTACCTCATGGGGTTTACAGTGGATTGGGCTGTTATTTTTCTCCATTACTTATTAACAAAATGTATCAGAGTAAAGAACTGAAAATATAATTCTTGAAGTTTAGAGAACAAAATAGAAAGTATTTTTTTTAACTCCATAATTAGGATTACCAGAACATCTGTGAAAAATCAAGTGTCACTTCATCTTGTGCTCATCAAATACAATGTTTTCCCTCCTTTTGCCCAATCAGTGCTTTAAAAATAAAATCCTAATTAACCACATCTATCAAGTCAAAATTGATTTGACCTAACTGAAAGCCATGACCCAAAACAACATATATTGTTAATTAATAGCTAACGAAAACAATGTTCCAGTAAAATGGTGTGTGTTGGGTGAGTAGATTGTTGGTGTGTGTAGATGGGGGAGATTAACAAGACTGTAAACGGTATTGTTAATTAAACAATATGCAAAACTTTAAGAGGCTTTAAACACCCACTAAAGTTTGCAGTTCAACCTCAAAAAGTTTCCTGACCTATAAGTTGCATTCACAGTACTATATTCTCATTTTTTAAATTCTTTCTTCATAGATAAAACTCATCAAAGCCATGTCATAAGATTTTTAGCTTTCCTCAATGGAAACATTGCTCTTTACTACGATAATGGTTTTGTACCCTTATTTTAATTTCAAACAACATGAACCGTGTGATGACAAACCGCAAGAAGTGTGGACTAGAATTAGCACCCCCATAATAGGTAGGCACAGGTCTTCTCCCTGGAGCTGTGCTTAAAGTTATCTTTCAGTGAATCCAACAGGTGATCAACAAAGTCATGAGTATAAAGAATATAATTTCAATACAGTTATAAAAGTAACTGGGGGTTGGGGATAAGAATAGGCCCTCGGTTTGGCTGTACTTGTCGTAAGAGGCGACTAAACAGCCACCGGGTAGATGGGACTCGTCAGCCTAGGAAGGCAGCTCATCTGAGAGAAGGAAAACTCTGATCCCAAACCTCCACTGCCTTGTGGCTACATCCAGTTATGGAAAAGGCTTCAGGAGTCAACCTCGAGGCAAAATCTGGAGCCGGAGTCCCTGAGGCAGTTCATGGCTGAACACAGTCCCGTTCTGGCAACTCCTGCGACGCCGCTGGAACCAACCGTATTGGCCTCTGCCTTTCCATTGGACCATTTCAGTGACGTGGAGAGGGGGGATTTGCTGCATGGGTAACAGCCTATCCTCCATACCTACTTTACCCAGGCTTTGCACACTGGAGAGGACACTCTGTTCCAGAGCCACCATTCAGAGCATGACACCATAGTCTTCTGAGACTGAAGGATGCCAACAAGTATAAAAGTAATTCTATATTCTAAAGCATAAGATCAAATACACAGCAACAGCATGCACATCAAACAACAATCAGTATGAAACTGAATTTCAGTTCCTTATAAAAGTAAGCCTGTTGATGAGAATCCAGTTTAGGCCAAATGCCAGGGCCCATGAGAGGGATATTCAGGGGCTAATTTGTACCCAGACCCAGAGTCAAAAAGAGGGTCAGGAGGAACTCCAGAAATTTCCTAGGATCTTACATTTTCCTATCTCACCTGGACTCACAACCCGTGTGGGATACTGGAGGTGCTACTGCAGGTGCCTGCCGGCTAACACAAGCCATATGCACTCAGCCAAAGAAAGCACACCTGATACTCCTTGACACAGTATCAAATCTGGGAGGAAACTGTCCTGTTAGGCTTGTGGATCCACTTACCATGAAGGAGTGTATAGGAGCTCAGGGGCACAACTGCAGAACTACAGCTGCTGCAGAAGTCAGTTTTGGTACACATGGGACACGTTCCATTTGAGCATGAGCCGAAATACTGCAATGATCTTCTGTACTTAAATTTTTTTAGAGAGACTTAGGAGTGTTGCTTTCTATATTACTGTATTTAGCTGCCGACACCATGTGGGCAGGTAGACCAGGACTCCACACTGGGAATCCCAGTAGACCTGGGCTCCAAAGAATTTCCAGCTGTCTCCACTCTCCTCCATTGTGTTTTGCCCCCTCCCTACCCACATTCTACCTGCCCCCACCACCATCCTCCCAACCTCACTGTTTCACCCTTCCCCTTGTGGAAGGGACCCCAAAGAAATTTTGTACCCCCGATAAAATTACTCTTGGAGCACTTGCTAATAGGTTATTTTGATAACCTGAATCAAAATCTATAACAAAAACATGAATGGGATTCCTCATGTGTCCAATGAAGTTTCAATGTGCAAACTCACAGAGTAATTCCCTAAATTTGCATGTGTTGTCACAGTAATGGTCAATATTTGTATTAATTGTTCATAAAAATAGCCGCTAACAATTAATATCGTGGTCCTCCTTTATGAAGAATGCAAACTCTGAGGGTGAAAGGTATGGAGGAGGAAGATCAGAAGTGCTTTCCTCTTCATGGTCTCTATGCCAGTGGTACTCACACATTTAGCACCGGGACCCACGTTTTAGAATGAGAATCTGTCAGGACCCACCGGAAGTGATGTCATGACCGGAAGTGTCATCATCTAGCAGAAAATTTTTTAACAATCCTAGGCTGCAATCCTACCAACAGTTACCCAGGAGTAAGTCCCATTGACTATCATTGTTAAAAGAATATACATAGTAGCTTGTTAAAAGTATAGGTCTGTCACATTTCCCCCACATGCAGTCACATACCTTGGTAGCATCAAATCTAATATATTAAAAATTAAATATTGAAATGAATGAGGACCCACCTGAAATTGGTTTGCGACCCACCTAGTGGGTCCCAACACACAGTTTGAGAAACATTGCTCTGTGCAGTCACACATAATGGGATTCTGCTCATGTGCAGAGCTGACCTTGGAAGCTTCCAGAGCTTTGTCAAGTGGATATAGATAGGGACAGCAAACCAACAAGCCCCCTCATCTGTCTTCCACTCTCTCCAACCTGTCTCCAATACAGTTGCTCTGGTAGGAACTCCAGTGCTCTTCTAGCTTGTTGAGAGTGAGTTAGAAGTAGATTGGTGCTGTGGCTCCAGTTAATCTCTCTCCACCACCTGACTGCTTATGAAAGGTGATGTAGAGCCCACCTTTATCACCCTTCCCTTGAACTCCTCCTGGTGCACAGCCTCCATCCTCCATGCTGAATCAAATAAACAGAAGGAGCATGGAGGATGGAGGCTGTGCACCAGGAGGAGTTCAAGGGAAGGGTGATAAAGGTGGGCTCTACATCACCTTTCATAAGCAGCCAGGTTGTGGGGAGAGATTTTCTGTGCAGAGATTATATGAGAGAGCATGCTGGGCTAAATGGGAGGTACAAACATTTTAAATTAATAAAAATAACATAAGGAGGGGCTTTGTTAATCTGCCCCAATAGGAGTAGGCGGGTGGCAGTGAGGGAGGAAAATGTTGGGCATGGGAGGGCACAATTGTCAGATTTCCAGAAATATTTTATAGGTTGACACGGTTGAAAGAAAAGGAAGGGTTTTTGGTCTCCTGCACTTCTTTCCAGGTTATGTGAGGTTGACTAAGGCTGTGATGTGCTGTTTCAAGGTAAAAAATTTTTGGAAGGAAGCAACCAGTGGGAGGACCGTTGTGGCTTCACAGAACTACAATAATGCTGTTGTAGTCATATTGTGACAGTGTAACCAATAGATACACTGGAGCAATTGTTTAAGATTAGGAGATTAATAATTATTCAGTTAATTAGAAACATTCCTCTCTGGCTTTGACTGTGAAGCCAAAAGTTGCACTCGCTTCAAATGTCACTTCTTCAAATCATTCTTTCCATCTCATAGTGTTGATAAATCACACACTCACACTCGTTGGAGTTTTCCAGTTAAGATTACAACAATATTTTTTTTTCTTTTCAACGTTCTCAACTTCTAAAAAATATATATATATATTTTAGCTCAGCTTCTCTAAACTTTTGGAACTGTCCCTTTCATTCAAAAGATGCAGTTGAATGTATAGCCGAGGATTTTCGAAACCGAGATGGGGGGGGAGTGCTCGCGCATGCCCTGGCACAGAGGAAGACACTGCTTGTCATTTTATTCGGTTTTGCATATCTTATCACTCCTCCTCCTCTTCCTTCTTGGAGGGCAATAAGACAACCCAGATGCCAAGCTATGGAACATGTTCTTGTGACACTAGCATCTGGCACCTTGGCAATCCTGCCTAACTGACATGCTGGCAGCTTTGCTGTTGTATCCTCATATATCAGTATATAAGAAAATTGCAGATGGGCTCTCTTCGCAGATTAATAAAAGATCATTCTGACCTTCATCAGGCAAAAATGTGTTGGGTTTTTGTGCATCTGTGAATGAGAATCTCAGGCCATTACAGGAATATTTAGCAGTTCAATTTCCAAGTGTTTTCGGAGGTACTGCCAGAAACGTTTACATAAACCTTTAAAGTAGTAAGTCCCTCAAACTCAAGAAAGCTCATATAAAATACAGGCACATCGTCTGGGGAATAAAAAACCCTTAACTCTTTCCCTTACAGTAAAGAACAGTGGCTCATTCTGAAATAGCTTGCAGAGAGATAGATTTTTGGTCTGTTTCAACAAAACCAATAGGTTTTTTTTTTTTGTGGTATCCCAAAGATAAACAGATTTATGGTATATAAGCTTCCATGGAACTAAAGACCACTTTGTCAGGGCAGATGAAACAAATCAATAGGAGAATATTGCAGTCTTCCCTTACACTTTGATTTGACTTGAGTCAAATCAGCAAAAGAACATAAGAAAAGCCTTGCTGTATCAGGCTAAAACCATATTGACTTCAGGCTCCTATTTCTCATGGTGACCTCTGGGAAGCTCACAAGCAGGAGATGAATGAAAGCTTCTCTTCCACCATTGCTCCTCTCTGACTAGTTTTTGGAGTTACATTGCCACTGAACCTGGAGGTAGCACACAGCCACCATGACTAGTAGCCATTGATAGACTTGTCCTCCAAGGCTTTTAAAAATTCCCTTTGGAGGCCATCTAAGCTAGTGGCCACCACTATATTTGGTAGCAGTGAATTTTCATAAACTAATTATGCACTGTGTGAAGTTGTACAGTACTTTCTCCTATCAGACTTTACTCTTCTATGAATCAACTGTTACCCTGCACATGCCAATCTTGTCTGATCTCGGAAGCTAAGCAGGGTCAGGCCTGGTTAGTACCTGGATGGGAGACCGCCTGGGAATACCGAGTGCTGTAGGCTTATACCATAGTCTTTTGAGACTGAAGGTTGCCAGCCAACCAATCAGTTCCATTTGGTGATGGCTGGTCTTAGTGTTGTGTGTGTGTGTGTGTGTGTGTGTGTGTGTGTGTGTGTGTGTGAGAGAGAGAGAGAGAGAGAGAGAGAGAGAGAGAAATTTGAAGGGCAGGCTCTATGGTGATATTACTGAATTGGGCAGCCCAATCCTATTGCGCTGTCTCACTGGTGAAACAAATGTTCTGCCAGCCCTGATTGACTCATGGCAGTCACAAAACTCACTCCAGCAGTGCATGGAAGCACCAAGGTAGGTAAGTTGACAGGGGAGGTGAAACAAGGTGGGGGAAGGCAGACTGAGACAGTGACGAGGTGCGAGAAGGGTGGATCAAGACCAGGAAGGAGGTGGGTTTGGTGGCAGCAGCAACCATTGAATTCTAGCCCCCTTCCTGGGCCTGATTCTGTGGCATGGGTTCATGTAGACCTATGCCAGAAATTTCAACTTGTGCAGGTCCAAGTAGACCCTCCATGGAGATTGTGAACCTGTTTGGGGAAGGGAACAATTTTCTCATTCCTTTTGCTTTGAAAACCACAAGAAGTTTTTTGCTCAATACTGCTATAATAATAACAACAATAACAATAGTATTACATTCTTTAAGGTGTCACAGTCTCTTGAAATGACATGGGAAGCAAAATTATTTTTCCACCTTGTGTGCCTTGCCGCTTTCGATTGCAGAGGTGGCCAGGAGCACTTTTCACTGGCTCCCCGAGATGGCTTTGATGCATTACTTCAGGGAGCCAGCTCAAACATTAGCCAGTGGCACTTCAGCATGAATTATCATGTGTGATATAGAAAAAAAAGAGTGGAGTGGTGGCAGCTCAAACCCAAAAAGACTAGATTTGCTACTCATAAGCATTAATGAGTCACCTGTGAGCCACTCTAAAGTTGAAGATAGACAACTGTGCTGAAGTTGGAGGTAGTTTGAGAGACACTTTTCTTCCTGTAGGAAACACATATTTTATTGGATCCTCAGATTGATTCAGATGTTGTATTCTGTTCAGTGAACCCAGGAAGAAGAGGAATGGTCATTTTTGCTTGCTAGCCATGCCCCTGTTTCCCTAACAAATGCCAATACAATCCCTCAGCTCACCCCACTACTTACTTACTTAGGGTGCAATACAGAGGTGATGATGGGCCAGCAGAAGTTCCTTGCACTGGCCCACCAGTGTCATAAAAGTGCTATAAAGCACTTTTGCACCATTGGGAGAGCAAGGAGGTCAGTACATGGATGTGCGCTCCATCCTCCAGAGGCTGATGTGAGCCCTGCTTGGCCAGCACAAGAGATAAGCCTACACCGGCCAAGTCAGGCCAGTACAGGGGTCTGAGTGGTGTGGGGAGGGTGGGGTGGAGGCATTTTGGGGAGGGCTGGTGGCCCTTGGACAGGTGGATGGCGAGTGGGGGCTGGGACCAGGATCTGGCATTTATGCTGGATCCTATCCCTGGTCCCAGGCAGTTGAGAGCAGCTCTGGGCTGCTTGGATCTGCACCACCTCCTGAGGTGGCGCAGATCTGAGTAGCCCCATTTGGGTTGCTGCGGCTTTACCCAGGCTAAGGGGAAGCGATTGCCTTTGCCTCAGGCTGAGCCGCTTTTTGGCCGCAGTGCTGCTCTGGATGAGGGGCAGACCTGCTGTCCTGTCAGCTCCAGGGCAGGTTCGGATTGGGCTGTTACTGACTGACTTAGGGTGCAATCCTAAGCAACTTTCCAGCACTGACTGACCTGCAATGCAGCCCCAAGGGAAGGTAACAAACATACCCATATCTTGAGGAGGCCTGCTTCCCACTGCAGGACGCAGTGCATACCACATTGGCACAGCTATGTCAGTGCTGGAAAGTTGCTTAGGATTGCGGCCTATCACATTTTTAAACCGACCTTTCTCCAAGGTGCTCAGGGTGAAGTACATGGTTCCTTCCTTTGTTGTGTCCTCACAACAACCCTGTGAGTTAGATTATGCTGAGAGATAGTGTCTGGCCCCAAGGTCACCCAGGAAGCTTCCTGGCTGAGCAGGGCTTTGAACCTGGATCTCCTGCATCTAAGTCCAATACCAGAACCACTGCACCATCCTAGCTAGTTGGAGCCAGTAGTCGGAGCACTTATCTACTGAGGCAACCACTGAATACAGGGGCATTTTAACCTCCATGTTTGACCCCTGATCAGTCAGTGTTCTAGAACGTGAGGAGAGATTCTCCCTGCGCTCAAGTGTTTGCTAGACAGCCAAGGGGTGTGTCAACACAAAAAGTGGTGCTGAGCTGTTCCTATTTCTCTTTCTCCCACATTCAGTGAAATGTCGGAGTACCGCAAGTGTGATGCGTAATCAAAAAGACCTTGACACTTTGGGGAGAAACAATGCAAATTCATATTTACTATGGTGAAAATGGGAGAAGTATGTATGTCGCAAACAGTGACACTTACAACCATACATACAAAAGTACAAGAAGCTGTGTTATACAGACACCATGTCCCTGTGTCTTTCTGGAGCAGAACACTTGCAAGCTTTTAAAAGTTGGCACTCATTAAGAGTATCAAGACGTGATTCGTGAACCGACTCTGTCTCTGAACTTTCCCCTACCTCCATCTCCTGTTGAACGACGGCAGCTAAAACTGATAGAAGTGCAAGTCCCTGATGGCTATATGGAAGGCAGCCAGCCCGACGAAGGAAGGTGGGCCCCTTGAACATGCTCGGTGTCTACACGGAGGGGTTGGGGCACATCTCTGAAAAGAATCTGTCTCATAATTTATCCTTCTAGCAACAGTTATTAAGATATGATCAACGAAGGTTTCCAGGCTCTTATTTTAGCAGGAAATACCACCACAATGCACAATACATTGCCCTTCACTTATTCTTTGTGTTCTGTGTGCTGGTTCTGCTTGCTTTTGTTCCAAGAAGAGCATAAAAAAGTCGGAATAAAAAAGAGGCAGACATAGGCTTCAACCTACAGCCTGTATAATGATGCTGCTCCAATCCCTTTGAAGTCAATGGGATTCTTGGAGTGGAAACATGGAGGATTGTGGACATGATGGTTTTACTTTGATTCCTCCTCCTCGTACTATTGGCACAATCTAAAGGGCCTTCAGTGGGGAAGAGTTAAGCAAGTGTAAGCAGCTTGCTTGCAAAGACAGAGTAAGATGGCTGGTTACCACTAAGGTCCCAGTCCAGACCTGTTCGCGCTGGCTCAGTGCTGGTGCAAAGGGTTGCAAACATGCTGTAAGGCCCGCCTGCGACACTACTAGGCCAGTGCAGGCACTGGCTCACCCTGAGTTTGCGTTGAGCCAGCACCAGGTGGAGGAAAGGTGACTGCCGCCCAGAGCTACAGGTGAGTGGTGGGCGGCAGAGAGGTGAGTGCGGGTTGGGGGGAGGCATTCTGGGGCAGGGGGAGGGCAGGGAGAAGGTGTGGCAGGGAGGGAGCGGGGCAGTAGAGGGCACAACCAGCAGAGCTCAACTCCACCTGATCCGTAGCCCCTGGTTAGGACTTGTGGCCCAACATGGGGCTGCTTTACTCTCACCAGCTAAATAACCAGCAGAGTCAAGTATCCCCATTGCTAGCCGTTTCCCTGACCCGAATGTACTTTTCCCCCAAGAAGGCATCAGGAGCTGCCCGACGTCCATAGGATGCAGCCGCTGCAGCCTTGGGCGCTGGGCAGTTCAGGTTTGGGCTGTAAGAGTGCAATCCTATACACCCCCTCAATGCAGCTGCACCCAAAAAGGCATGCGCTGTATCCAGTAGTGTGTGTGTGTGTGTGGGGGGGTGATGTATCAGGAGGGTTCAGAGGAGAAAGGGGAATGATTTCCCCTTTCCCCTCTGTAAATGTCTCACTGCACAATGGGTCTCCTCAGACCTGTCCCAGCTGTTCAGTTGGTGCAAGTCTAAGGAGAAGAAAGGGGTGAAGAAGCTATTAAAAGAAGGGATAGGATCCAGTATGCTTTGTCACCACTGGATCCACTGCCTCCCTGCCCCCCATTCCTCCACCTACTCACCCAGTTTCACCACTACCCTACCTATCCCTTGCCCCCCCCACTGCTGCCTGACCTTCTCCAGCAGGCCTCGTAGGGTCCGGCAGTGGGTTTGGAAAATGACTTTTGATGGAGTATGCAGTGCTCCATAAGTGGCCATTTTACAGCAGTGGAAGTCTTTTTCACTGCTGTAAAAACTTGGCCTCGACAGCTTAATCCTGGATAGGACTGGGCTGTAAGAGCGATGTGTTCATATGGTCATCCTTTCCCACAATGCAGTTGTGTACATTCTGAGGAGGGAAGAAGGGTTGGAAATCATACTCCAAACTAGTCGATCCTATAACAGAGATCTGATTGTAATTTTAGTCTATAAATATCTATAAATGCGATGGATATTTAAATAGCAAGGTTCTCATAAACCTAGGGGCCTCTATCCTGAATAGTACCTGCTTTTGATCATTTAGGATGCAATCCAGCCCTTGACTTGGGCTGGCGCAAGTCCCTTGCGCCGGCCCAGGAGGGTCACAAATGTTTGCGCGTTTGCGCCTCCTCAGCAGTCGGCTAGGCCAGTGCTCAGAGGTGCGCCGGCCTGTGGAGGCTGGATCAAGCCTCCGCACCTGGCTGGGCTGACGCAAGGCTCTGAGGTAGGCGGGGAGGGGGCAGGGAGGAGGCAGGCGGGAGACGTTCCTGGGCGGGTGGAGGGTAGGCAGTGGGCAACCCAGGGGAGGGCTGGCAGGCATGGAGTGGGAGGCAGGACTGGGATCCGGCAGTTATGCTGGATCCCAACCCCCATTCCCAGGGAGATCAGAGCAGCTTGAAGCCGCTCCACTCTCCTCAAACTTGTGCCGCCTCAAGAAGTGGCACAAGTCCAAGGAGACCCATTGGGGCAAGGCCACCTTGCCCAGAGGTAAGGGGAAATGTTTCCCCTTGCCTCTGGCTGAGTCGCTTTTGTCCCCCCCCCCCCATCCTTCGCTGGTTACAGCACGAGCCTCTTGGCTTGCCTGTTCCAGTGCAGGGTAGGATTGCACCCTTAATGAAATAATTGCAGGCATTGTATTATCCAATCAAATATTGTGCCCATCAATGAAAGAACGATCTTCCTTATTTTGCTCCTTTTGTGCATTTGCTAACTAAATGCCCTTTTGTAAATTTGCCAACTAAATGCCAATCATTTTGCTAGGCTTCCTAGTATCACTTAAGGGAGAATGAAAGGATGTAGAGATTCTCATAACTGAAAATGTATTTCTCCCTGTTCTCTGTAACTTTCACAGTATAAAGATGAGAAGTTCCAGTTTTTCTATTATGTGTGGTTGCAAGGTCATATGAAAATGAACGACTCTGAACCTTCAGAGTATTTGATCACTCAACATAAAAGAAGGTCTTAGTTTGATCAGTTAATTAGAGTATATGAGAGTTTACTAGATAGAATTCCTTTACAAAAGCTGGTTGACAGTGCAGTCCTATGTCCAACTTGTGCTGGCAATCCTGCAATGCCACTGCAATATCTGGGTCACTCCTATCGTATCCTAAGCCCATCCAGTAGAAAGGTGAAGAGCCTGAACAACAACCCAGTGGTGCAGTAATTCCACTAACAACCGTGGAAACTCCACCAATGATCATGGAGACACCCTCCACTAATATAGAGCAGCAGCAGCAGCAGCCAACATCAAACAGATATGCAAGTAGCCAATTCGCAATTAATTGACTGAAAGTCTGCTTTTTAGGCCTACAATCCTGAGCTGCCCAGTGTGCGGGGCTGCAGCAGTGCTGAAAATGGCTTCCGTCACATCCAGTGTGCTCCAGGCAGCCGCCGCCTCCTCCTTGGGAGAAAGGGACTTTCGTCCCCTTCCCCCAGGTAAACTGAGGAGCTCCGCAATGAGCTATGGCAATTCTATGGGCGGCCAGTTCAACATGGAGGCTCTGGATTTGGTGGAGCAATCCCCCCTCTCCCCGCTCCCTCCCTCTGACATGCTTCCTGGCACAGGAATGTAATAAGACTACTTATTACATCTGCATCCCTCCTTTTTTCTAATATGGAGCTAAAGAGGTCCATATCTGAAGAGGTCCCCCCTTCCCATCTAGGCACTGGTCAGACTGAGACCTGCTTAGCTTTAGTAATGTTTCAGGGGGCCTTCAGATGCTTGTATAGTATCAGGGGCCTTCAGATACTTGTATAGTACCTTTGGTCAAAGATGACAGCAAAGAACTCTGAAAAACAAGGAAGGTTAATTAAGAGGAGGGAATTGGATATGAATGAAATAGCCAGTGCCTGGTCTTTATCACAGATCACCTTATGTTTCACAAGGGCAGAGGTGAGACAGGGAGACAGCAACAGAAGCAAGGTATGCTATGAATTCTTATTTCTTGGGGTGGTGGGGGTGGTGGAAAGTATCTTGGCATACTCAGTTGAATAGAGGGTTCAGGGATGTTAATCATGACTCCTTTTATCAGACAGCTTTATTAAGATCAATGTTTTTTGTTGCCAGATTAGAGTGGACCTAAAGCGAACTTCCCAGCAGTTATTAACACAACTCCATGTTTGCTGGAAGGATCGGGGTGCGTTCGCAGGCATGGCAATAGCTGCAAGTTACACAATATCTATATCATTTTTCACAGCTTTGTCATTAGCTGGTAATGATTTGATTATTTTGCAGATGAATCACGGTATAAATCTCTTTCACAAACACTACCTCCAAGTATTAATCAAAACCATTAAGGCAAAGCAGTCAGTGCAAATTAAAAAATTTGCATGTCTAAATTAAAAATTACAGTAATACATCATAAATAAATCTTTTAAATTCTCTATGGCCTCTGCGAACATCCCCTTTTTGTGCCTGTAATGAGCCCATGAATGCTACATTTCCCCCCTTTTTTAATCATGATGTAATTGAATTTTAAAGGTAGGTCTTTCTGTCTGAAGCAAGCCCTCCTAGACCTTATTGAGGGGAGAAATGGTGTGCGTGTGCGTGTGTGTTTTAATTCCCTTCATCCCTATGAAAGTGAACAGGAGGAGAAGGGAGAGATTCAAAGACAAGTGTGAAAGATTAGAGTTCAGTCCCATCACACATAATCTGCCGTGTCTTCAATTGCGGCAAAGTAAATATTTGTAAAAGATGATACATCTTAATCAAATATCTTTGAACTGGGAGAAAAATGACTAGTTTTTGTTTTAGGCACTATTTCATTTTAGCACTATTAACACCTTATGTGCAGTTTGGTAAGGGATTAAAGAACTCTCTTTAATAAAAAGCTGTCTTTGGCATTCCAATTTCATTATTTTTGTCTCAAAACACAGTCATAAACTGGAACATGAAAATTAACAATTCATGGACTTCTTGTCCTTCATTTGTCAGATACAGAATTTTAACTTCTCTTCCCTCCTCTAGCTGGGGCTAAAGTTACCAGCAAACCACTTTGTCCTGAGCAGTCTCATTGTCCCTTTCTCATCCGTTCCTGAAGTTCTCCAAAATTTCTTTGCTGCATGTTCTCATGTTCTTCCCACCATTTCTTTCCTACTGGTGCGAAGCAAAGTGAAAGACAGGTGAGCTTCTAACATTTTCTCCAACTTTTGGAAATGGAAATTTTTTTGCAAATCTTCCATTTCACCAGCCCACCCTTTTACCACGTTTGCGGTGTTTTAAACATCTCATGAGGACGTGCTGCTTCCTTGTGAACTGAAGAATCAGAACACTATTAGTAGATATGGCCAGAAAATGTTATCTGCACAGAGTTTGTTCTGTTAACCCTTCTTCTGGTAGACACACGATGCCAGATACTTCATCACGCACCCTCCACTGTGAGCCCAAGCCTATACATGCTATTCAGAAGTAAGGACCCAATCCTAAGCAGTGCATGCCAGCTCACAAACGTGCCATAAAGCACCATAAAACACAAGTCCACAAGTCCAAATCAGTAAGCTCCCCTATTGTCTTGAGCCATTGTCTTTTGACATCCCCCTTAATCCCTAGCAAACAATTAGAACAATTACAGAGGAGTGTCTCCACACCTGGCCTGTCAGAAGATGAGATGGATGCCAAGCTCTTGTCTTCATTTGGACATTTGCCTTCTAATGAACAAGATGTTAGGATTACAAGATTAGAATTTTTGGATTGTGCCTTGAAAGATATCAAACAGTCATCTATTGCCAATGCCCTTTCAGCTGTCTCCAGATTCTCTGGCCAAAATTTGTCAGAGGTGATCCCAAAGAACAAGGGTCTGCCCTCCTCGAAGAGGCCCTGTCACCCGCTAGAACCAACAGTTATAGTTAAAAGGGCTTCCTTGTGGTTTAAGCGCAATAACTGCAGACTGTAATTCAAACCAGCAGTCAGCTGAGGCAGGCTTGGCCTGACTACACAAGGGTAAGTCTGTGTTGGACCTAATGAAATTTAATTGCTTCTTGGAACATTTCAGGCTGGACCTGCTGTAAAAGACATAGTTTTACTTCAAAAAACATGGAGAGATAAAGAACTTAGGGCTGATGGTTACCATTCTTTTAGTGTTGGGGCTACTCCGGGGGTAGGGCCAGGGAAGTTGAAGGGGGGTTTGGGGATCTTGGTCTCCACCTCTTTAAATATCATATACAGAAAGTTGCACCCCTTAGATAATCAGGCTATGGTTATTAGCTTCAAATTGGGAGCCCAAATTGGTGGTGAATGTCTATCTTACCCTACAACTAGCAAGAGTTCACATTAATAAGTCCTGGGCCGACTTGGAATGATATATTGAAGATCTAATCTCTGATAATTCAGTAGATATGGTTCTCTTGGGGGGATTTTAATGCCCACACTGGTGCAAATGGCCCTCCCTTTAATAGGATGGCCAAGGGTCAAATGCCAATCCAGGGCAATGAACACAATTATTTATATCTTCCATGTCTTTCAAAAGATAGCAAGGTAAATTTTGCTGGTACTCGATTGCTTGCTATGGCTCAAAATCTCAACCTTCATATCTTAAATGGAGCCATGGGGAATTTACTTTTATGGCAGGAGCAAGGTGCAGTACCAATGATTATTTTTTGGTCTGCAACAGTTTACTTCCCTGGGTTGAAAGTTTGCAGGTTCTTCCTGATCTTGATAGCGATCATTTCCCTCTTCTCCTGCGAGTGGCTCTACCATTTCAGTCAGTACACCTTAAAGGTCGGTATAGAGCAGCCAATAAGACATTGAAAAGGGCCAACTGTTGCGTTAAATGGTCTACCCGACTGGAACATAAGGCAAGTGCCTTTTTGGCTAACAAGAGTATGATAACATGTCGGAGTTCTGTTATGAATAGCTTTGAGGGTAATGCTTTCCTCTTCCCTTATGAACAAATCATACAGGGATGGAATTCTATAACTGCGCCAGTGATTGGTTCACAGGTTTACCAATCATGTAGGCAGTCTAAAAGATGGTTTGATGAAGAATGTATTCAAGCTAAGCTGGCATTTACTTCTGCCTACCAGACTTATCGCACTGACCCTGGTTTTGATACTCCTGCTTTTCGCCAACATATTTTGGCCCTTAAGAAATCCTGTAAGGGATATAGTGACCAAGAAGAGGAAAGCAGATGTTCAGGCATCAGGGGAGCAGCTCATTCATGCAACTAAGGAGAAAAATCAAGCCCATTTCTGGAAATTGATTTCCGATTTTAACTTCCAAGAATTCTCTCCTCTAGATTCCCTTATCCCAGCTAGTACTTGGGAGCATTATTTTTATGAGCTGCATGCTGATTCTTATGGTAAAGCCACTTTGTATGAGTTTAATGACATGCTCCAATGGCCTCCAGTTTCCATAGATGAAGTTATTTCATTAATCAATCAACTCAAAAGAGGCAAAGCCCCTGGCATTGATAACATCCCTCCTGAATTGATTAAAAACTATGTGGATTGGTGGGCTCCATTTTTAGCCTCTTTATTTACCATAATTGACTCCACAGGAGGCATTCCTGATGGCTGGAGGCAGGCAGTCATAGTCCCGATTTGCAAGAAGGGTAAGAGGGAGGACCATGCCAACTACCGCCCGGTAAGCTTGCTAAGTATTATCAGCAAGCTTTATGCTGGCCATCTTCTAGAGAAGCTTAAATGTTGGGATGATCAAGAAAACCAAGATTGATCAAGCTTTGATGAACCAAAAAAATCAAGATTGATTTAAAATCTGCTTTTGACTCTATTTCTAGAGTCAAACTGTGGGAGATGCTGGAGGGTTTGTCCGTTGATCGCAGATTATTATTTCTAATCCGTGCTTTATATTCCAACACATCACTTACGGTAAGATGTTCCAGGTATGGACATCTCTCAAATGCTATTCCAATTTATAAGGGTGTAAAGCAGGGATGTGTTCTTGCCCCCCTTTTATTTAACATCTATATAAATGGCTTGGTGGATCACCTGAGCTCTCCCGACTTCCACCCTCCAGCTTTAACTAACCGTAAGATATATGTCATACTGTACGTGGACAATACAGTTATCCTTTCAAGGACCCCAGTGGGACTTAAAACAGCCCTTAATAGTTTTAGTCTTTTCTGTGAAGAAAACCACCTGGTCATTAATTACCAGAAAACCAAGATTATAACCTTTGGCAAGAGACCTAAGTGCAGGCCCTGGAGTATTAATGGCCATAAGATAGAGCAGGTGATTTCCTATAAATATCTGCGTGTAATGCTGAACTCCACTGGAACTAGAACCGCTCATCACGAATCTGTGGCTGTAGCTGGCCACAAGTCTGCAAGTGCAATAACCAAGTTCTTTCGTGTTAAAGGTGGCCATTATATTCCGGCAGCAATTAGGTTATATCTTGCAAAGGTCTTGCCCCAACTTTTGTATGGAACAATTCTTGGTCCCTCCTCTTCATCCTTTGTCTCATTTGAACGTGTCCAATCCAAATTTTTAAGATCTATATTTCAAGTGTCCAGCTATGTGTCTGATGCAAGCTTATGTTTTGATTCTGGCCTGTTAAAGGTCGAGGCCAGGATTGCCTTAGCATCCATTTATTTGTGGCTCAATCTAAATTTTAACACCCAAGGCCTAACATCTTTAGTTTTAATTGATAATTTTCAGTCTACCTGGCTCAAGGCAGTACACACGAAGCTGAGACACTTGGGGTTTTCACCAGAGATTGTTCTGGCAATGGATTTGATTCAGGCAAGAGTGACTATAAAACAGAGACTGAGGGACATTGAATGACAAGATGTCAGCAGATCTCCAGATTTTCTTGTGCCTCTGACGACACAAGGTACATAGCTGCTCCGGCCACTTATCTTTCACTGTCAGAGCTTCCTGGGCAGAGGAGAGCTTTCTTCCTAGCTAGGTGGAGAGCTCTTCCTTCGGCATTTGTCAAGGGCTGTTTCAGAAAGATCCCCATCTCTGTGTCCCTGGGGTTCAGGGGAGGTTGAGACACTTGAACATGTCGTGTTTTGTTGCCCATTTTATCAGGGGATCCGAGATAAGTTTATTATTCCCCTGAGCAGAAAATTCTTGGGCTTGTCACAAACAGAAATGGCCAAGAACCTTCTTTCAGGTGCTAATTCTTGGCTTTTAAGACCAACTGCAAGTTTTTGGGCTGCTCCTTACAAAACCCGGATGGGCATTATTAATAATGAGAGGAAATTTTAATTGCTACCCCCTCTTGTTTGATGGCTATTTTATTGTATTTTAATGTTCCATTTTAATGTTGAATGTATTTTAATGTTGAAATCTTAAATTCCGCCTGTTGTAGGGTGGTACTGTGTGTTTGTTTTTGCTGGTCTTTGACTGTAACAATAAATACCCACCACAAGTCCACACTGGGATAGCACCTGTGGGAAACTGGTGATCTGCCGCCCGGCACTTCTTGCGAAACACCTGGTGGAGAAGAGGTAAGTTGGGACATGGGGGGGAGGCAGGGAGGAGACATTCTGGGGTGGGTGGAGGGCAGGTGGAAAGCATGACAAGAGAGGAAGCAGGGTGGGAGGGGGCGGGATTGGCAGAACTTAGTTCTGCCACATCTGGAGCCTCGTGTTGGGCCACGCAGCTCAACACAGAACTCCTTGATACTGCGCCAGCTAAAGAGCTGCTGCAGAATTGAGTAGCCCATTGTGGGACTACTTCTCTTACCCCAATGAGCCGTTGGCGGCTGCCGGTTGGTGCTTAGCAGATATTTTGGCGTCACAGCAGCCCCGCGTGCAAGGCAGCTCAGGATTGGACTGTGTCCCCTCTAGTCAATGGGCTTTGCTCCCAGGTGAGTGTAGATAGGATTACAGTCTGCCACCACCAGCAATTTCTGGTATAATATCATCTAGAAAGTGATCACAAGTTACAAGCCATTTTGACTACATAAAACCTCTAGGTTTTAGAGGTAGCTTATCTCCAGGGATGGGAACTCGAGTCAGATGACTCAAGTGCAAATTGCAAAAACACGTTTTTTTCCTGACTCGTTCCACACGAGTCAGGTGTGTCAATGACTCCAGTACTGACTTGAGTCTGAGGCCTCTGACTCGGAAATGACTCCCCATGCATGCAGAGTCTGTCTGTGTCTGGGTGTGTGGCTTACTTTTTTTGCAGTGTGAAAGACCTCGTGGGACCATCATTCAGACAGGGCGAGCAGCAGGTAAGTTCCAACCAGGAGCCAGGGAAGGGTTAATGATTTGGTTTTGCATTGAGCAGGAGGTGGGGGAGGGAAATGGGAGCAGGCTCTCTTGTCTATCTCTAACAGAACTGATGATCATTAGATGAAGGGTTTTCCCCTTGACGAGTGAGGGGAGAAGGCGGGGGGGGGGTGAGTCAGTTTCCAGCTAGGATTGGGTCATACTGGTAAGCTTCCCAACCATTGTGCATGACTCTCCTCCCTCTTGCTGCTTCTGTCCTTGCTCTCACGCAGTTCATCCCACCCCCTCCTGTCTTGTTTACAGATGGGATGGGGACATCAAGGGAGTATTAAAGGAGAACTCCGACACACACATACACCAGCAGCAACCCTGATTTTTTCCTGGGCTGACTTTTTGGCAGAAAAGACTCGGAACTCAAGTCTTTTAGAGTCCCCAAAATGGTCTGGGTGACTCAGAAAGCCTGCCCGTTAGGACTCCTTTTTGAGTCAAGCGAAAGGGGGCGAAGACTTGTGATTTGACTTGAGTCACGTTGTGCTGAATTTTCCCATCTCTGCTTATCTGGTCAGATAAGCAGGAGGTCTGGTCTAGAGGGTAGAGCCTCCATCTGCCTGAAGATAACATCCACAAGGTCGCCAGTTTGAGGCCACCGGCACCGTGCGACCTTGAAGCAGCTGAAAAGCTGAAGTCAAGCTATTCCATCTGCTCTGAGCGTGGGAGGATGGAGGCCGGGATGTGAAGCCAGATCGGAATGAAACACCTGAATGTAGTGGTTCTTGAAAGAAAGAACCTTCTTTCAAATTGTAAAAATCCCTATTTAATATGGGATTTAAATAAAGCCTGCCTATGTAAACCGCCTTGAATAAATACCTGTTGTTGTTGTTGTTGTTGTTATCATCATCATCATCATCTCTGAATGCCAGATGCAAGTGAGTAGCAATGAGATACAGGTCTATTATCTTGAGTGCCCCTGAGGCATTTGGTGGGCCAGCATGAGATACAGGAAGCTGGATTAGATGGGCCCTTGACCTGATCCAGCAAGGCTCTTCTTATGTTCTTACAATCATGTTCTTGGATTCAGTCATGTTGGTTTTGGTACATACTTTTTCAGGACTCACCAGTCCAACGGTTGCTTGGCTTGCACCTGGAGTTTCTACTACCTCCAGAGAGAAAAGCAAGGCATAACTCTTGTAGTTAACCACAACCAATCCCACCTCTATTTCTTGAAAAATTCAGCTGTGAATAGGAATGAGTTTGTTAATCTGTCATGCTTTCTATTAAAGTGTTCTGAGGCTACACACTTGAGGGAAAGGACCATCAGACAGCCAGGTACTGTAGTGAGTGTTGTAAGGGATTGCATCAAGAATCGGTGCTTTTCAGTGCGTGGAACAAATGCCACTGGTGGCACTTCACAGCATGACAGGTGAGATGACCCCACTTCCCTGCATGGTACTGCTGTTGCATGGCCCAACCAAAAGTGGAGATGCTTAGGGTAGGAAAACACCAGCAGCAAGGTTTAACTGGGTGGTGATCCAGCTCTTCAAAAAAGGCATGAGTTGGGCAAGGAGATCCCTGATGGAAGAGAGACCCGAAAGCAGCAGGAACCAAAGAAGCTTACTGCAGGGACAACTGGAGACCAGCTGGTGCACCCTTTACATTGAGATTCTCAAAAACAGTACCTGCAAGGTGATACTGGAATACATGATACCTGAAAAAACAAGGTTGAAAATTTGAGCAAGATAATGCATGTCAGCCTTCTGCACACTTAGAAAGTGATGTACAAATGTTTTGCATTGCAATTATGGCGCAATCCTAGCTCACCCTTGGGCCAGTGCAAGAGTTTCCCCTTGCCTCCAGTTGAGCCACTTTGGCCCGTCTTGCGCTGGATAAAGTGCTGGCCTGCCTGTTCCAATGCAAGATAGGATTGCACTGTTAATGTATAACTTCTTTCCCTTGCTGACTCAGAGCTGTTTACTAAATCTTGGTGTATACTGGGTACAACTGTATGTTCACCTGGATAGCAATAGCAGTGATAAAGCATGACATGGCATTATTTGTCATTGTGTAATTTAAATTGAAGAAAGATGGGCATTACTAAGCATCTTGTAAGGCAAGTTAAAAACTGCCTGAACAAAAAAAAAATCAGAGGCTTGATTGAAAACCGACATAATACCTTCCTGGTGAGAAAGTTGATGAAGCTGGGGTTTCAGTTGCTTCTCAGCTTGCTAGAGAAATTGTCAGGAGAATTCAGCGGCTGTATCACAGGTGTTGCCATTCCTTTGGGGATGCTGTTCCAGAAAGCTAGAGGCAATCAGACACTAGTGCATTCTGCAGTGCAATCCCCAGCCTCTGTTTAGGCAAAGGTATTGAATGAAATGGAGATGCCAGGGAAGGTGAGTCTGTCTCTGTGCTAGAGCAGTGTTTCCCAAACTGTGGGTCAGGACCCACCAGTTGGTCGCAAACTGATTTTTGGTGGGTTGCAAAAAGTTTTTTAAAACATAAAAAAAACATTTGCAAGCACCCATGCCTGGTTTTAGAGAAGAATAGCTTTAGCTGGAATGCCATCCTGTAGTCTGAGGTAATTTTCATGCCCTTCCCCCCAAATTAAAATGTCACATTTTCTGATTTTCTCTAGTAATTAGCATCCTGTGTGAACCCAGTTTCAGTCTTTTGCATGGCCTGGAAGTCCCTAACTGCACATCTTGCTCTCCAGTTCAGCCTTCTAGATACCCTGGGATGATTGTACCAGTTTGGGGGAACAGTCCTTGAACTCCATTTCTAGAGACCCCCTAGTGAATGTCTACACACACATACTATATGTAAGGTCTCCAGCAGCCTTGGAAGCACAGGGCCCCAATTATTATTACTTATTAATTCATTTATTCTTATTATTAATACACAAAATATTATTTTTAGATCTCTTTTTTGTATAGTGTGTCATGATTGTTATTTTAAAAAGTGGGTCCCGGTGATAAAAAGGTTTGGAAGCACTGTGCTAGAAGGCTTGGGAATTGGCAGGGGATTCTGGCTTTGGGAGGAGAGGGTGATGAAATGCCAACTAAGAGGTGGGCAATCGCCATAAAATAGATTAAGAGCCCAATCATTTCCCCCACCCCATTATAGCATGCAGTTGTGCCAATAGAGCATGTGCTCTACCAGTACTGTGATGGTGGGGGACAATCAGACAGCCTGCAGGAGGTAAGTAAAAATATTTACAGAAAACACAAGTAAAAATATTAATTACTTACCCCCTCCAATAGGCAGTGTTTTCTATGGGTCTCCTCCAACCTTCTGCAGCCATTTTGCTGCTGCAAGTCTGAGGAGAGCTAGGGGTTGGAAAATGAGGGATACTATCCAGCAGAAGTTGCTGCCACTGGATCCTCTCCTGTCCTTAGCATGCTCCCGGGTTCCTTCCTCTCCTTATCCAGATACTCTCCATGCTCTTCTCCTGCCCTCCCTCTCCCTGACCACAAACCGCACCCTGTCCTTGCATATCTACCCTGGCAGCCTCCAGGGTCTGCAGCAGTAGGGATACACCACTGCAGTGCAGTCACCTGGAAGCAGCGGCCTCAAGTGGTCCAGTATTGGCACAATTTTTGCATAATCACAGAGCCTTTTATGCCAGAGGGATGTTTGTCTTCCTATCATAAAAGGCCCATATGATTGGGCCATCAGACAAGGAAGATGTGACTCACCTGAAAGTTCTCACACAGGACCAGTCCATCCTTGAGGCCATCTTGGGTAGCGGATTGGGAGAATGAGCCCACCTCTGTCTTTCCAATCCCCTCCACTGTTCTTCTTCCTTCCTGCTCCCTGAATTGAAAAAGGAAGACAGGGATGAACTGGAAAAAGCAAGTGCAGAGGACTTCTCTTATGTTCTTTTCCACTGCGTCCCTCTTTTTCCTTTTCCAAGCCAGGAAGTAGGAAAAGCAAAGACTGCCATGTCACCAGGTCAGGAGAGGGCAGCATTTGGCATACCGCCTCAGTCACTGGGATGTTATGGGTTGAGCCTGATCTCACATGCTTTTATAGGCTGAAAGAGCACAGAGCCAGATTACTTTGCTTAGATGTAGCAGTTTCAGGTGTGAATGGAAGATCTTTTTGATATGTTCACAATCTGGCAACGTTTCCCCAGGTAAGGGCGCAGGCCCTGCAATGGATCTCCTTCAGTCTGCACCAGCTATATTGCTGGCGCAGACTGGAGGAGCTCTGTGTTGGGCTTTTCAGGATCTGGCAGAACAGGTCTGCGCTGGTCCCACCCCCCTCTCACCCTGGCTCCTCCCCATGCCGTGCCCTCCCTCACCCTCACACCTCCCCTCCTGCCCAGAAACCCTCCACTGCCACCAAGCAGTGCACCTTAATGCGGGCACTCCTCTGGCATTGGTCTCCTGGCACTCGGCTCAGCATTGACTGGTGCAAGCCCAGCGCTGGCGCTCCTTGCTCTCCCAGTGCCATAAACGTGCTTTATGGCATGTTTACGGCACCCAGCACCAGCGTTGGAGCTCTGCACTGGTGCTGGGAGGGTTTAGGATTAGACTCTAATCACCTTTCAAAGCCACCACCACATCTTGGATAACTACAACTACAACAACTGCAGTTGTCACAGAAAAATCTTAAATATCTCCGTGTCCCTGTACTAAAGCTTTTAACGTCCCAATCCTATGAGCAGGTTGTGCTGGCAGAATGCGCATTCTGCTGGCATAACGTGCTTTGGGGATATTGAAAATGCAACAAGATTCTCATGTAATAAATTGCAATTATTCCAAACAACACAACACAAAAGGCCAAATAGTCACAAGATTTATGGCACCGGTTTAAGCTGGCTGGCACTTGTAAGGTGGTTGTTTGTGAAAAGGAAGTAATGACATAATTACACTGGAAGGTATACGTATTTTACTGTTGAACAAAAAGGGATTTTGTATAAACAGCTTCAAGTCAGCCCTCGTGTAGCAATAACCCCTGCTAAGTGTATATTTAGCACAGTTGCATTGTGGTTTTTTTTGTGTTTTTTTTTTTGCTTTCTTTTCCGGTGAGATTCTCAATTGTAGGTGACATGATGAAGGCTGCCTTTCAAAGTCCTCACCTGCTCTACCATTTCTGATTGTCTGTTACACTTGGCGGTATCAGCTTTAACAATCTCGTTCTCTAGCTCTCTCTTTTCTTTGACACCTTCTCGACTCACTTCCTGATGTTTGACACAACAAATGTGTGTCTGTGTGTGTGTAAACCATATTGAAAGTTTTGTTGCTGTTTCTGCTACTGCTATTCTAAGAAATGGAAAGAAAGTCCTAGGAACTGAAGGCTTCGATGTTTGAGAGCCTTTTAAACTTGTACACAAAATACGATTTTCATGCTTATCTCCCAAAAAGAGAGTATCTGGAAGGGGAGGGCCACAGCTTAGTGGCAGAGCATAGGGTTTGCATGCTAATGATCCCAAGTTGAGTTACCAGACTCTCTAGGTAGGACAGAGAAACATTCCTATCCAATGTTTCAGATGTTGCCAGTTCGTGTTAGCCGTACTGAGATGGTCTGACTCAGTACAAGGCAGCTTCTGAATCTTCCAAATTCAGTTGCAAAAGGACAGTTGTAAAAGGCTAGCGCCAAGCAATCCTTTTGTGCGCTTTTTCTCATTTTCATTCCTTTCATTTCATTTTCTCATTTTCATTTTTTTTCTCATTTTTCTCATTTTCATTTCATAGAATATCATCAGCCTTCCAGGAAACCGAAAGCAACCTCAGCTCAAGAAAGGCAGCAGCAGGTCTAATGCAAGGGCAAGTCGCATCTAAGATGCAAAAAAATTTACCGCTGTTGCCACTGCCACCTCTACCCCCTCATCTACCTGGCTAGGAGGGGATGAGGGGGTGATCCTCTTCCTGCACCCTAACTAGAATGGCTGTGGTAGCTCTGGAAAAGACCATGCATAAGCTAGAGCAGGGGTGTCCAAAGTTTTTGGCAGGGGGGCCACATCAGCTCTCTGACACTGTGTCGGGAGCCAGGGGGAAAAAAAAGAATTAATTTACATTTAAAATTTGAATAAATTTACATAAGTTTACATAAATGAATATATTAAAGATGAACTTATATGAATGAATGGAGGTCTTGCAGACAGCTCAATGCCTATAAAAGGCCTTGCACAAAGCAAGGCTGGCCTTTCTTTTGCTGCCACTGCTGCAGCACAGATGTGAAAGAGCAAGCAGTGGAGGGAGCTCTCATCCCACAGCTCACACGAGAGGTCAAACAGTTGCCCTCACACTGAGAGAAGTTGCGTTGGGCCAGTGCAGGCTTCAATAAATCTCAGGAGGGCCAGAGGCTCATTGGAGACTGGGGACTCCCTGATAGCCGCATTGAGAGGCCTCAAGTGGCCCCTGGGCCGGGGTTTGGGCACCCCTGAGCTAGAGGATCAAGCCCTCTATCCCTCTCACCTTAGCCTTTCATGAGGCCCTTTAGAAAAACCAGGAAGAGTGGGACATGCTGGAAGCATTCCCAGCATGCCCTACACCTTCTGTTTTATTTAAGGGAGCATGCATGGAAGGAGTAAGGTAAGGACATAGCAGGCTGGGTCACTGCCATCTGATCTGTTTGCTTTAACAAGCGGGAAACGGATTGGAGTTCAGTCTGCAGCAGGCTGGAGGGAGGCCATTCTTTCCTGTCCCCTATAACTCACTACTCAATGCAAGCTGCATCATTTGCATCATGGAGGTGCCGGCCCTCAGCCAGTGCTGGAGTTAGGCTGTAACATCTTGGAACGCCTTTTCAGGTTGATAGCATCCTGTTCTTAGAATTACAACCCAAAGAAACAAATTTCATATCACCTTCCACAATATGTTGCAATTCTGTGTCTTGAAAACAAACCACACTGAATAGCCACTGCAAGGAATCCAATCCAGATTGGAACATGCTGTGGGGGCAGGGAGCTTTAGAGCCCAATTCTATGCATGTCTACCCAGAAGTACATCCCATTACAGTCAGTGGGGCATATTCCCAGGAAAGTGTGGATAGGATTGTCACATTAATCTTTGCTTCCATTTAAGTCCTAATCTGAATCAGAATCACCCTCCTCCACCAACTGCCCTTTGTCCCTGGGAGCAAAGCCACCACTGAGAACTAACGGGAGACTTTCTTCAAAACAGATTGGTACTATTGCGGGGGGGGGGGGGGGAGAGTTAATGCCTCTGTCTCCCCATGCTGTGGTTCCAATCTGAATTGCCTTGAGCGGTTCCTTGGTTAGTGTGCATAAGATTGTTGACTTAATGCTGCATGCAGACCAGCAGGATTGTTTGCAGGTTAAATCATTCTGGGAAGGAAGTCAGGTTGCATCACATTTCACAAACAATAACTCTCTGTTCTGCAAAACACACGACACCTTTGATTTTTTTTTAACCCTCTTGCAAAAACTTGCATGTATTACAGATGTTCAGCTTTCTGCTGGTGCCAACAAACTCGGAGCGTTTCATATTGGACAGCACTGAGCCTGCCTATATCAAGATCTGAACAAAAACTGTTTGGGTCAATCCAATCCAAAGGAAGAGGACTCAATGAGTCTAGACTGCCCTTCCCCCCCCCCCAGGCATTGGGCAGGCCAACCTCAGTGAAAGGAATCAAACGGGTATAGAATATTCTGTAAGATTTCACAAGGAAAGATCTCTGCAAAGCAAAAATAAAAATAAAAATAATAAAACAAACAAAACTCAAACTATGATAATGTTGCACCACAGTTGCTCCAGCCACATTGGTTAGGAGTTTACTTCAAGGTGAAATTTATTTATTTATTTATTTATTAGTAGAATTTATATCCTGCCTTTCCGCTCCAGAAAGAAGCACTCAAGTTGGGGCTTGGAGGCACTGTTCTGCAGTGGTTCCGCTCCTTCCTGGCTGACAGATCCCAGAAGGTGGTGCTGGGGGATGCTTGTTCGGCATCCTGGCCTCTTAGGTGTGGGGTGCCGCAAGGCTCCGTTCTGTCCGCCATGCTGTTCAACATCTACATGAAGCCGCTGGGAGAGGTCATCCAGAGGTTTGGGGTAGGGTGCCATCAATATACTGATGACACCCAGCTCTTTCTTTCCTTTCCTCCAGATTCCAAGGAGGCAGTCAAAGTTCTGGACCACTGTCTGGAGGCTGTTAGGAGTTGGATGTGGGCGACCCACATTGCGGTCATGTCGTGGAAACACACAAGGTCCCTTGAGGAGACAGGGTGTGGTGTCAACAGTGGCCCCTTGCTCTGACAAGTCTGGTTATGACATTAACAGCTCAGTCCTAACTGACTAAACTGGCATTCTGTCCATGGAAAGTCTGGGCTGCTGGCATGGCAGTGACGGTGTGTGGAATGGGCATGCCAGCACAAATGGCTGGTGACTGCATGTGCATCCCGCTGGAGTGCCCAGCCACTGTTGGCAGGGTGGATATCAGGATCAGCAGTGCTGCCGATATCCTAAGCTCCCTTCCTGGCCTCAACACATCCTCTTGGGCCCACTCGGATTTTCGCTAGCCAAAGTTCTAGTGCAGAATCAAGTAAGCCCATTGCTGACCATTATACATCAGCGTAGGTAAGTAGCACATCATTTTATTTCCTCTCCATCACATCGTGGCCCCTGGTCAACCCATGGCATGCAGTGGAGCCTGTTCTGGTGTCATTATAACCTACAGGCTAAACAAAGAGAAGATTTATTCCAGGAGACCTTCTCCTATTATTTTTATTTATTTATTTTTAATTTTAATCTCTTTTAATTTTAATCTCTCCCATGAAGTTTTTCAGGGCAACAAGGAAGCAATGGGAAAAAAAGGTAAGCAAGCAAGCGCACACATACTCCAGAGAGTCAGACTCAAGTCAAATTTTAGACATTGCTCTTTTTGGGTGGAAACCCCTGGCAGTTTGGGTGGAAACCCCTGGCAGCCCAATGCTACCCACACTTTCCTGGGAGCAACCCCCATTGACTCTAATGGGACTTACTTCTGAGTAGACATGCAAAGGATTGGGCTGAGAGTCAGTAAAGCATGTGACTCTAGTCCCCACATATCACCAAAAACAAGTGTTTTTGCAACTCAAGTTGAGTTTGCGAGTCTTGAGTCCCCATCCCTGAATTCAAGGTTAGTGAAAAACACAGAAAATATCTGCAAACTTCCAAAGGACCAAACATTTACCAGTAAATATAACTGGCAAGATTTTTTCCCCCATACATCACCAGGTGTCTGAAGTATTGCAGTCTTCCATGATTAAAATATATATATATATATATATAATCAACAAAAAATAGCACTTTTTCAGGCTTTCAGTATTGCTGAGCGACTAAAGGCCCAATCCTATCCAATTTTCCATTGCTGATGCAGCTGTGCCAGTCGTGGTGCTGCATCATGGTAGGGGGATAGTCACAGAGGCCTCCTCAAGGTAAGGGAACATCTGTTCCCTGATCTCAGGGCTGTGTTGCAGTTGCATCATCACTGAAAAGTTGGATAGGATTGGGCCCACTCACGGATATGACCCATTTTAAAGAAATGAACATGGGTCAGGCAGGCAATTATTTAAATCAGGGGTGCTCAAACTTTCAACTTTAGGGATGCTGGACCTTTAACAAGTGTATAGAAGAGAGAATTTCAGCAGGTGCAGCTTGCAGTTTGAGCACCCCTGATTTAAATGATGCCATTTCACAGCTAGAAAAGAAATCACGAAATGACTTCCTCTAAGTATTGTTTGTTTTTGATACTGACAAGATTGCCAGCACACTGAAAAACTCTTCCTGTTTCAGACTTCCTCTAAGGTAAACAGTGAAGAAGGTTCTCCATAAATATCTATGCAATACAATGCTTAGTTCTCTTTTTCAGATAATTCTTATTCTTCCGGATGTTCAGTGATTTGTACACACTGATGCACGAGGATGACAAAGTGGGAGTGTTGCACCAGGTAAGGGATGTATTGGCTTCAGCATATAGCCATGGGAACATTCATCAATGTTTCCCTTTGGAGACTTGCAAACTGAGCTTTCCTTCAGTTCTAATGAGCAAGCGACTGTTCTCTGGTGTAAAAATCAATAATGTCCCATATGGGTATTAGTTATGCCTTGAAACTGGAAAATGAGCACTCTAATTTGTGGTATGATGCAAGCTCTAAAAGCTTTGAATACCCTCACCTTCTGCACAAAAAACCTGAGTTCTTTTTATCCAGTTCTTTAGGGCAGGACAAACTTTATGACCTGGGGATGTATATGTGTGCAATATGTACGTATACTTTCCATTTGAATTTTTGTTTACTCCCACTATATAGACCAGAACAGTGGGAAGACAAATGGCTTAAAAGAAATGTACAGTATACTTTTAAAATGCGGACAAAATCCAGTTCAACTTATTTTATTCATCTATATAGACAATAGGGTCCCTTATGGGGGCTCACAGAATAACAGAAATACAATAATATAACCATATCCCCCCCCCCGCATTGGATTTCAGAAGGAAATACTGCAGATAGCTCAAAACTAGAGTCAACATTAAATTTCCCAGCTGGATACTTGTTTCACCCCAAGAAGATGGACTTGCATGTATCTGATTTCCTATCTAAGGGGGAAATCCTATTCACACTTTCTTTGGAGTAAGCCACACTGAATTGGGAGCAGAACTAGATATTGCCCCAAAGACAGGTCTGCTGCCAAAAATAGCATCTTCACATCAATGACTTGGCAGGCACCTTGGTGGCACTAAATGTACTGTGTGACTGAACATTTAACGTGGAAGTAACAGTTTATGAGGGTCTAAATATTTTTAGGGCAATCTATCTATGTCATAGCCCAGTAAACCTTTCAAATCAGAATGAGGTTATCTTCTGTTATTATTTCTACCAAAAACACATGATTCATCCCTGATATATTCCTGCCCAACTTCCCAGGTGCATAATATCTGTAAGTGAGCACTGTGCATGCTGATGCTTCTCTGAACATAAATACATTTACCACCAGCAACATTTTTTTGTTCATCACAAGCAGCAGTAATAATAGCAAAATCACAGGAAGAGAAAAAGCATCAAGTGCCATAAATCTAAGAGGAGAACATTTCTTCATGACTGGATTGGTCAAGCAGAAGTTTAATAATCGGTTACATTCCCCAGAACCTGTTCATTCATGCCTTAGCCGGGTGAAGCATTTATTGGAACGCATTTCACTCACAGATAAAGAATTTCTTCCTTGATTAAATGGGAGATAATAATAACAGTCATTTTGAGTCAAACAAGTCAGTGGGGTTTAAGCACTGTGTTATTTGCTTAAGATCTGTGAGCCCTAGGGAGAAGAAAGAAGTGCCCAGGCCAAAGGGGGCTTATATCACCAACTTCCATAGTGACTCGCCTGAGAGCTTTAATACTATATTGTACTTTTTAAAATGTTGTAAGCTGCCCTGGGGGCCTCTTCAGAGACAGAAAGGTGGAATCTAAACATATGGGTTAATAAATCTGTGAATATCAGGCCCAATTCTTATGATAAGTATACATCCTAACAGACCACAAAAGAGACTATACATATTGTAAAGCTGCAGCGATTTTCAATCTTTTTCATCTCGTTGCATACTGACAAGGCACTAAAATTGTCAAAGCACTCCATCAGGTTTTTGGCACTTGACAAGGCACACCATGCTGCCAGTGGGGGGCTCACATCCCCATTGGCCCTACTAATAAATGACCTTCCCCCAAATTCCTGTGGCACACCTGTGGACCACTCGTGGCACAGTGGTAGAAAATGGCTGTTGTACTCACTAATCCAGGAGAAAGTCCCACTGAACTCAGAGCAGCTTGCTTCTGAGTAGACATGCTGTAAGTGCCCTATACCTGTCATGGGAAACTCCTTGCAAACCCAGGGCTTTTTCTTGGGACCACTGTCTCTAATATTATAAAGAAATCCTGAACACTGTTTGGAAATATTCCAGAGTACATGGGTATATAACTGTCTTGGGCACCCCTTGTGGAGGAAAAGACAGGACATAGATGTCTTAAATCAGTGGTTCTCAAATTGTGGGTCTGGTTTGAGAGAGAGAGAGAGAGAGAGAGTTTCTAAGTGCATCTGGAAAACAAATTTCACTATACAAAATTGACTTTTTTTTCTCTCTCCCCTGCTTCACAGATTCCAAATGTGCAGCTGGACCAGCTGCTAATTAGTGCTGTGGCGTGATCCAAGGTGTTGGCATTAATTATAAAGCCCTACACAACTTTGGTCTTTAGTTACCTGAGAGGCTGCCTCTTCAGGGGATTGAATTAGCAGCTCCCTACTTTTAATCACAAGAAAGCCGATGTCTGGGGCTTTTGGCAGGCCCCGATGAAAGGGGCAAACATACACCTCCGGACCTGGTAATCACTTCTCTTTCTGTATACCCAATCTATGCCTTTAAAAAAGAAGTGATTTTCACAGTGACGGAAGAGTGTCTATTGCTTCGGTTGTTTGAAGGCATGTGGCAATAAACTAATATATATTTCTGTGCTTGCCGGTATAGATGAGCAAAGAGAATTCCTGCTGTAGTCTAACATAGATCCACTTGTTCCCCCCCCCCCCCACACAGTCTGGTCCCACAAGGGGTGCAATCCTATGCATACTTACCTGGGAATAAGCCCCATAAACTACATTGAGAATTACTTCTGAGTAAATGTGCATAGTATTGAGCTGTAAGTAACATTTATAATGTCAAGGCAGGGGACATCTCTAGAATTCCTGGATGGTCAGAGGATAAAGTTTCCACATTCAGCAATACCTTGTACTTTCATCGGGTTAAGGAACAGAGCACGGATGAAACTAAACAATGGATGAACGTGAAAGCATAGCCTTATTTAGCTTGCAAATTTATTTGGGACGACAAAAAACAAAAATAACTACAAACTATATAACATATGAGAATACGTGCAAAACCAAAATAAACAGCTTGTGCTCCACCACCCATTTAGCTAGGACCTATTCAACAATAAAATTAGTACTTCTATCAAGCAGTAGTGTGGCCATGGGGCGGTCACAGCGCTCAGTTTTGCAGACACCTCAATGTGCCACATAAGCTGTCCTTCCCCCTCGCCATCGCAGGTATTCCTGGTGGCAACAGTAAAGTGGAGGAGAAGCCTCTGTTTTGCTCTCACCATCCAGAATGGCTCCAACAGTGAGGGAGGCAGCTTACATGATGCACTGAAGCGCCTGCAAAACTTACTGCTGTGACCACCCCGTGGCTACACTACTGCTACCAAACCTTCAGCTGCATTTGCACTACATAGCTTTTTTTTTTTTAACATTAGAAGTTTTCGGGTTAAATTTTCACATTTCTGGCAAGGATATATTGGACAGGACAGCCAAAATGAAAGAAAATGGCAAATGTTGTCGGGGACACAGATTGGAATACTGTAGAAAAGGAACAAGAAGTTTCAACAGTTCCCTTAACCTTTCCAGACGTCTTGGGAGTGAGACAGGATTAGAAAGTCATCCCACTCATTCAGCAGATGAGAAATGTCTACTGTGAAAAACACGAATGGAGTTTTCTTTTCAGTTCCATTTTCTCCAACCTGGAGCAGCACATGTGTAAGGGAAATGGATACGCCTGTTCAAGTGTTGCGCTTGTTTTGCACATGGCCACTGCATCATACGTTTTGCCGTTTTAAGGTTGTGGAAACTGTCAGGTGATCGTTTTGCGTCTCTGTTTGATTAACAATTTATTCCTAGGATTTGGCACCAAAGGGTTAAAATTTCCCCAAATACAGATGGTTTGACACAACAAAGTATCACAAGAAAACAGACGGTTTGGCACAAAAGGAATAAAATATCACGAGGATGCAGAAATCAGCTAATACATGTAAACATCTCATAAGTGGGTTCTGGAATAGTCAATAGGTCTATTGGGAAGTCTAACCAGGACTGGGAAGTGATGGGATTGCAATATTATTCTTATTTTTTTATTTAACAAAATCTAGTAGTAATAAATAGATAACTTACTCTTCCATTGAGTGAAAATGCATTTTTTTGTCATGGTTGTTTGACTATAATAATGTATATCCGTGTTCCCCAACTAGTAGCTCGTGATCTGTTTTGCCAGATGCTGGTCTCAAGCTTCGACTATAGAACTTATGCCCACTTTAAACTAATTAGCACCCCTTCTTTCCCCAACAATGGCTCTAGTTCTGTGCTGCAGCACTGCTGGACCCAACCACCAGGGTAACCTGCCTGTTTAGCCTGTGGTGGTTCTCCTTTTTCCCCTCTCCCACCAGAGAGAACACCGTGGTTCTCAGCAGCTTTGGATGTGGCAGCTACGCACCAGCCACCAGTATCTCCATTAGTCTGTTCCAGCAGTCTTCAGTAGTCCATTTGCCTGTCCATCTGTCAGACAACCAGACACTCAGGGCACAATCCAAACCTGCGCTGGAGCAGGCAAGCCAGGAGGCTTGCACTGCATCCAACGCAGGTTCATTGGCTGCAGCGGCTCAGCCAGGGGCAAGGGGAAGCTCTTTCCCTTACCCCTGGGTAAGGGCTGCTGGCTCCAATCGGTCTCCTCAGACCTGTGCCACCTCTGGAGGTAGTGCAAGTCCAAGGAGAGCGGACCGGCTTGAAGTCGCTCCGTTCTCTGCGGGGACGGGGGTTGGGATCTGGCATAACTACCGGGTTCCAGCCCTGCCCCTGGCTCCCCACATGCCCGCCCCTGGGGCCAACCATCGCCCGCCCTCCCCCTGCCCAGAAACACCCCCCGCCTCCTCCTTGTCCCCCCCATGCCTACCATTGCTGCTCGTGTCGGTGCGGGCGCGCCAACACAAGCGGCGGTGAGGAAGCCGCCACGGAGGCTTCTGCCAGCTTCTGCATGTCAGCGCATCTAGATGCTCTGACACAGCTTCCTCTCACGGAGGCGCAAGCGTGCTTTATGGCACGTTTGTGACCTTCCTAATCCTAGGTGCAGTTAGGATTGCGCCCTCAGTCTGTTAGTCCTTCCTCCAACTTTTCCTCCTTCTGCTAACCACAAAATACTCTCCCTCCTCCAGGTGCTGCTTTTATCCCTGAGGGCCTTGTTGCCTCTAAGTGCCTGCAGCTGTGTAGCACATTCACTGCAATTTAAGGCCCTGGTGTTAACCCCTTGCTTCCCAGACCTGTCAGAGCAAGGGGCCAGTATTGGCACCCCACTCTGTCTTCTCAAGGGATCTTGCGTGTTTCTACTACATAACCACAATGACGTTGTAAAGCTTCATTTGGGGAGTCCTGGCAACCTTTCAAAGCCTGTGCAAGAGATGGCTTGGATCCAATCCAATAATAGCATTGCCTTATCGCTGCGGGTTTTCAAACTCTCCCAGAGTTTGAAACTCACAGTAAGTCCTTGCGGGGGTGGGGGAGAGGCAGCGGGGTGGAGGGAAGGCAGCGATGCGATCCCCAGGATCGCGTCACTCAGGGGGGCTGTAGGGACTGGGGTGCACTCACCAGTCCCTGCAGCAGCCATCCCTGGGTGTGGGGAGCCCTGCGCAAGCCTCTGCAGGGCTCCCCAGGTCAGCAGCAGTGAAGGTGAGTGATCACGCTCTGCCTCCGCAAAACTAGAAGTGGAGGGTGATTGCTCCACTTTCACTGCTGCTAACCTGGGGAGCCCTGCAGAGGCTTGCGCAGGGCTCCTCACACTCCCAGGACACTGCTGCAGGGTCTGGTGAGTGCACCCCAGTCCCTACAGTCCTGCCAGAAGTGAAAGTGGAGTGATCGCGCTCTGCTTCAGTTTAGCGGAGGCGGGGCGCGATCGCCCCACTTTCACTTTGGAATCCTCGGGGAGCCCTGCAGACAACTACACAGAGTTCCCCGCACCCCCGGGAGGCTGCAGGAGACTGTGGTAAGTGCAGCCAAGCCCCTGCAGCTGCCTGAATGACGTGATCCTGGGGATTATGCTGCTGTCTCCTCCCTGCCTCCTGGCTGCCCCTGCCCCTTAAGGGCAAATTGGCCAGGGCCCTCAGGCTGAGAACCTCTGCCTTATCCAAATGGAGTTCTTTATGTAATCCTTCAGAGTCTCCCTGGTCTTACAGTTCCCCGCAGTTCCTAAGGCTGCTACCTCAGACGGTTGTTTCAAAGACACAAGAGGTCTGGGGAAATGTGGCAGGCAGGGGTGGGGAGTGGGCACTGGTACGCAGATTGGGCCCCGGGACAGGGCAGGATCTGCAGTAGATCCACCTTCTCTTACTTTATTTACTCATTTATTGGGGTCATGGCATGCAAATGGTTGAAGACCACTGATGCATATGACTTATGAGTAATTGAGGTGCGGGCATCTGCAATTTCATTTCAGAATTATATCAGCTTCCCCTTCTTCTGGGCATAACCCATGTAATGGACATTCAGGATAATGTGCATCACCCTTGGACATTTGAACAGAGGTCATGTCAAACACTGTGTTTCGTGCCTTTCAGATTTTTGTCTCTTTTCAAATCATTTGCAATCAGTCACATAACGTTTAGGCAGCAAGGAATAAAAGGTATGTACAGTAGCTGATGGTAATTCATGCATGATGGCATTCATTTGTTTCATGCTCCAAAAAATTCAGTATTAATAACTAAAATCTGTTTCCCTTTTTAGCTATTTTAGTTACATAAGATAGGCATTTTTTACTCCTAAAATATTGCTCGAAATGCCCCTTCTTTTACGCATGCCAATAAAAACTTTATCAAACAGCAAAACCACAGCCGAATTCACACACACGCACGTGCCCGAAAAGTAATTTATAGTGAACAAGAGGCACAATTCATGTCACTGTGAAACAGGAGTGACATGATTACATGTACAATATGCAGTCTTCCATGTTAAACATATGGTGTCTTTTAAGAGATCTTCTCTAAGACGGTGAGGATTGCCAGTTATCCCATATTTGAGAGGTATCTCCTTCTTGTCCCTCCGGCCCCTTTCTCCAGAATATGACAGCTCTGCGCAACATAATGGGTATCCCTTAATTCAGAGCACTACATAACTCTATTGAATAGATGCCTGAGATCTAGAGTGCCCTGTATTTTGTAAACTTTGACTTGGCAAATCTATAGAGTGATTGAACAAATTGAACATTTAGTGGCATGTTTTTTTAATGGCTGATGAGCCCTGGGCGCCTTGGAGATCCTCTGTCCAGTTCGAATTAACACTTGGACATATGGATTCTCATTTGAACCATCTGGGTCTACAAAAGCAGCTGGAAGTTCTGCCTGAATGCCATAGGCTATTTTTTTTTTTTTTAAAGAACTGTGGTTCAAATCAAGCTGTAAATAAAATGCAAAATGTCAGAAGGTCAAGAAGCATAATTGGGCTGGATGGATATGATCAATAATATTGCTATTTCTGCATAGCCCTTATTTCCAATAAATAAACAAAAATCTACCAAGGTTATAATAAAATCCTCTGGATGTTGGTGACATTTTATTGTCACAAGGGATCTGTGGGTGAGTGGATAAGTAAAAAGTGAGGAACCCCTTTCTTTCACTAGCTAGAAACACCTGTGCTTCTATTGCTGCAAACTAAAGTTAATGAGCATGGGGAGGTGGGGGACACTATTTATATAGGGTTCCCCCATATCTGTGGTTTCTGTATCCATGGGTGGGGGTGGTGGAACACCATGGATACAGGGGGACACCTGTACAATAGAGCTTATAGAAGTTTGTTGGAATGGAGAGTTAACTATACATAATGGATTCATTTTTTAAAATGACAGAATCATAGTACCATAAAACTGAAGGGAAAAAAAAATATTGAATACTATGCACAAGAGTCATTTGGGAATTGAGCTGTGTCAAAGGAGAGAAGCTGTTTATTGACAAGGGATTTGTTTTCAAACCAAAGACCTGTTACAGTCAAATTCTAAACAGACCTACATCAGATACAGCGAACTCAAGTTTCAAGACAGAACAAATGAAACTGTGGCAGAAGAAAGTACCAGTGAGATTTCAGGGAAGATTTTGGCTACTGAGATGCCTGTGACTACATTAAGCGAGGCAGAGTGATAAGAAAACCTGAGACAATGACATTTTCTTTCGAAAGGGGACACATAAAAATAGTAGGAACCAAAATACTCTGTGGGTGGGTGCTTGAAGAAGGGCAGTTGTGGGGAACACCAGCAAAGAATTGGTTCAGGGGTGAGCAGAAGTCAGGTAAGCTTCTGGGTGATTTGCAGTAGACCACCGTATTGTTTAATAGCAGTAACAATGACAGAAAGCATTATTTTTTCCTAAATTAGGCTGCTAGAAAAAAAGGATCAGAACAAAAATGTTATTTTTATCCCACAGTTTTATTGTTGCCTGGCTGCAATTCCACATGGATATTTTCATATGTGGTTTCTTTTCCCTCGCAGCTGAAAGGATACCTTCTTTTCCACAGTGTGCCAGCCTGAGATCCATGTCTTTGTCACATGGTTGAAATAACATTTGAATCAACACGGTAATGTGTTATGCAAGTGTGTTTAGAAGTGAGCCATAAGGACTGCCAAGGACGATTGACACAGACAGCAGTGAGATCAGACGTGCAGCCCAATCGTATCCGGTTTGCCATCCCACGGCACAGCATTGCCGAAATGGCCGCAACTGGATGCTGCAGGGCCAAGGAGGAAGCCAGAGGTTTCCTCAGGGCAAGGGAACTTTGGTTCCCTTACCCCATGTTGAGTCCTGGCAGTCCCTATGTTCAGATCTGTGTTAGCTCAATTATTGGTATAGAACCAAGGAGAAGTGTGTAGGGCTTTGAGGTCCAGGAAGCAGGATAGGAAGCCGTGGCAGTCTCTAATGCTGTCTCTTCTCCCTTCCTGGGCCTGAACTGGCCTGGTCTACCCTCCCCCTGCCCAGAAAGGTCTCCCACCTCTCCACCATCCTCTGCACACTCTGCCACCCCCTTGCCACTCAGTAGAGCACTTACTGCTGCTGGATCTCAGTAGGCATCTGACCAGCTCAGAGGGCCAGTGCCGACTGCTACTGGCTTCCCCACCAGCACCTTTCGTCTCCCAGCCACTGTGATGTGCCTTATGGCACATTTGTGACATTCGTTACCAGGGCAGCGCACAGGAAACCAGTGTTGCCCGGCAGCAGGATTGAGTTCTGGCATTTCACATAAATGAACAACTCATCATCTGAGTACATTTTCACGTGAGAAGCAAACACGGAATAAATCCCAAGTCAATTCCCACAGAATAACTACATGTTTGCAGTGGCATCACTAGGGGTGCGGGGGGGGTGCGGGCCGCAGCGGGTGAAGCGCACAGGGGGGTGATGTGCACTGAGGGGGTGATACGCTAAAATCGCGGTGATTAGGAGTAACCCCATCATATTATATACCGTTGGCTGTGAAATTTCCAGCTGAATGCAATGCAAAAAACCAGAGGAAATATCTCTTTTCCATCAAAAGTTACGACCAAGAACAAAAAATGCATGGAGCCCTACGGAAAGTGAAACTATGGAAAGTGTGTTCGCAAGTAGGCAAACATGTCTTAGTCCTTCAGAAAGGGCAGGCTGAGAGGAATCCAACCACACCAGAATTGTCCTGATCCAGTGAATGCAGCCCCCATAAACACCTGAGAAGGAAGTCCTTCCCTCCAAGCAGACAAATGCATTGAGCACTATGGAAAGTAAAACTAAGCCTCACAATCATGTTTACTCGCAAGTAATCAAACGTGCCTTGGCTGGTGGTCAGGTCAGGCAAAGGGGAATGTGAAGCCACCAGAATGGTCCTGATCTGATGGAACTGGAGCTCAACAAATGCTCCAGAAGGCAGCCTCCCCCCCCCCCCCCACTAAAAAGGATGAAAACAGAGGCTTCAACTGATAAGGTGAACTTTTCTGAGACTTGCAAAGCCAGATGGATCCTGACAGTGATCTGGTTTAAACAGAAGTTCTTAAATTGAACTGGGCACTGGGTAGGGCTGAAACCATTACTGATTTTTTTGGGTGTGTGTGTGTGTGTGTGTGTTATTGCAGGCAGGCCACAGAGGAAATTCACTTGGTGGAACAGGGCTGGCTTCTGCTTATTTAATTATTTGTTTTACTTTAATTATTTATACTTATTTATTTTAATTTGCATGATTATATCACTTCCACCATGATATCACTTCTGGTGGGTCTTGGACAGATTGGCAATCTAAAAAGTGGGTCCCAGTGCTTAAAGTTTGAGAACTGCTGCAATAAGGTGTTAGTAAGTTGACATCCTGGGGGTGTGTGTGTGTGTGACACCACTAGTGACCAAAATCACTAAAATCACAGTTTGGAGGAATAATACCATCATGTTATATATCAATCAATGCGTAATTTCAGGCAGAATGCGTTCTATTTTTGTTCTATCAAAAGGTACAGCCAAAAAACCAGTGGGGGCGGAGTGATGGTACATCACCACACCCACCACCTGGTGTGTTGCCCCGCCCACTGCATGGGGGGAGTGACACGCTGGCATCCCGCACTGGATGACACGAACCCTAGTTACGCCACTGCACATTTGTTTTGGCTTGAAGAAAGTCTTTGGGAAACTCAGGAGTAGAGTTTTGTATGAAAGGACTGAGAATTCTTATCTATTTGAAAACAACACCTGGGCTAGGCTCAGAGGCATTCCTGTTCTTACTGCTATCTCCATGTCTTTTCCTTTGAATGGCCTTTCGCCAGCTAGTTTGTGCTAGTGGGGTCCTAGGGATTCTGGTACAAGACAAATGGCCCAATCCTAACTAGCCATTACAGAGTCATAAAGGTATGTACAACATACATGCCATTACAGTGCTGCAAAGAGTGTGATGCCAGTGGCCATTGGGGGCAGCCGCTCCAGTACGTTCCTGAAGAGGAAGACCTCTGCTGAGTCAGGTAAGCTGTTGCAGGTGGTGGGTAATGGACAGGGGTCAAAATGTAGTGGGGAGGGGGAGGAATAGGGAACATTCTGGGCTGGGACAAGGAGGGCGGGAGATGGAATGGGGAGGGAGTGTGTGGTTCTGAGCGGCAGTGGCTTGTGCGGGATCCTAACCCCCTTTCCTCTTCCCTTCCCTCACCTTTACTCTCCTCGGACCTGTGCCAGCAAAATGGCTGGCACAGTTTTGAGGAGACCCATTTGGGCAATGGTGACATCTTAGGGCAAGAGAACAAATCTTCCCTTCTCTCAAGGAGACCTCTGTGCCTACACACACACACCCGATACAGTGCGCACTCTGTTGGCGCTGCTGCATCAGCTAGGGGTTTAGGGCCCAGTCCTATCCAAGTTTCTAGCATCGATGCAGGCGCAATGCAGCTCCGATGTAAGGGAACAAATATTCCTTTACCTTGAGGAGACCTCCATGACTGCCCTAGCACCACAAGATGCAGTGCACACCCTATTGGCATGGCTGGAAAATTGGATGGGATTTGATCCTTAGTTAGGATTGGGCTTCAGGCTGCACTGCTACTCACATTTATCTGCAAGTAAGTCCCATTGAACCCAATGGGACTTGCTTCTGGATAGACGTGCGCTGTTGGAGCAGCAACCATTTTGAGCCTGTCTTACAAGCGTAGCATTCCAGAAAGTTTGTTTGCTCCATTCTTTCCTCTCTTGTGGCATCAATTTACAAAGTTTGCAGCAGGAAATAGTGCATGTGCTGCCTATTGTAACAATAACATTTTGCTTGTACAAGAGGATAGTTATCAACCAGGCCCTTATACAGAACAGTACAAGTCTTTAAAATGCTACAAAACATGTTAAGTCTGGAACTTGTTGCCTAGTAACAGGTGCCCAGCCATGCAGCTACCTTTAGCCCTTTAGCTCCAAAAAGAACTCACTCAAACTCTTGCACCTCTGCCATACTGTTACTGGAAGTAATTTTAAAACACATGTAACTTGCACCTGAGAGATAAACATTCACATGCAGGAAAACATGAGGGCAGAAGAGACACAGGAAGGGTGACCAGAGGTCTTCTTTTTTCCAGGACATGTCCTCTTTTATTTTGTCATGTCCTACATTTTTCTTGGATGTCCTACGTTTTGGGGTACCTTGTCATCTTTTGCGGTTATGGTTTCTGGTCACCCTGTACACAGGGAGATTTGATGGACTTCCCAGAGGACCCTGGGAGAAGAAAGGAAAGGTTTAGGATGAAGAGAAGGAAGAAAGAGGAAGAATTTAGGGAGATTAGTACGGATGAAAGGAGAAGAGTGTGGGCAGTTGTGAGCACTGTGGCACAAAGATGGGGTCAGGAATGGCTGATGTGCCTAGCGTGAGGGTGAGCCTAGAAAATGGGTTTGAAACTGTTTTGACATTTGTGGGTGAAATATACTGTGAAAGCACTTCAACCACTTGCAGTGGAGGAGCTAGTTTTTCTCATTGAACAAACTCTCTTGACTGATGCTCAAAGGCCACCATATGGAATTATAGAAGAATCTCCAGTTGGGAGGCCTTGCTTGGGAGGACTGATGGATTGGGCAAGGTAATATGTGCAAAGAGACATGAGGCTCCAAGAAACAGTACACCCGCCATCCCCTCCTTGCTCTGGCCCCCTGAAGAAGATCTTTGTGTTGGCATCCTTCAGTCTTGGAAGACTATGGCATCGCGCTCTGAATAGTGGTTCTGGAACAGAGTGTCCCCTCCAGTTTGTGAAGCCTGGGTAAAGTAGATATGGAGGATAGACTGTTACACATGCTGCAAATCCCCCCCTCTCCACGTCACTGAAATGGTCCAATGGAAAGGCAGAGGCCAATACAGTTGGTTGCAGCAGCGTCGCAGGAGTTGCAGGAACATGACTGTGTTCAACCATGAACTGCCTCAGGGACTCCGGCTCCAGATTTTGCTTCGAGGTTGACTCCTGAAGCCTTTTCCATAACTGGATGTAGCCACAAGGCAGTGGAGGTTTGGGATCAGAGTTTTCCTTCTCCCAGATGAGCTGCCTTCCCAGGCTAAGGAGTCCCATCTACCCAGTGGCTGTTTAGTTGCCTCTTATGACAAGTACAGCCAAACCGAAGGCTTATTCTTATCCCCAGCCCCCAGGGGATGAAGAAGATCTATCTGACTTTTAAAAGATCTGACAGCCCAATCTTACTGAGGATTGGGCCACCATGCTGTGCCCTTTGCGACTGCGGAAGGCACTTCTGCTGTCACAAAACGATATCACTGGTGCAAATCCATGTGGACCCATGATGGTGGATTGAGCCTGGGAAGGGGGCTGAGATTTGCAGATGCCTGCCCCCTTCCTGATTCTGATTTGCCATCCTTCCCACCCCCATTGCCACCTGTCCACCCCCCTGCCTTCTTCCCACCCCTTATGTGATTCTATCTGGAGCAGCAGGCATCCAGAGTCTGCTGCCACATGGAACCAGCTAATTGCTGCCTCTGGCAGCACCCAGCCCATGTGCTCCAGCATGTTGCACACTGTAACTGGAATGCACCTTCAGGTGCTGCTAGCCACAGTTAAGATTGGTCCATAAAATAAATGTGCATCCTTCAGTCTGGGAAGACTATGGTATCGTGCTCTGAATGGTGGTTCTGGAACAGAGTGTCCTCTCCAGTGCGCGAAGCCTGGGTAAAGTAGATATGGAGGATAGGCTGTTACCCATGCAGCAAATCCCCCCTCTCCACGTCACTGAAATGGTCCAATGGAAAGGCAGAGGCCAATACGGTTGGTTCCAGCAGCGTCGCAGGAGTTGCCAGAACGTGACTGTGTTCAGCCATGAACTGCCTCAGGGACTCCGGCTCCGGATTTTGCCTCGAGGTTGATTTCTGAAGCCTTTTCCATACCTGAATGTAGCCACAAGGCAGTGGAGGTTTGGGATCAGAGTTTTCCTTCTCTCAGATGAGCTGCCTTCCCAGGCTGACGAGTCCCATCTACCCGGTGGCTGTTTAGTCGCCTCTTACGACAAGTACAGCCAAACTGAGGGCCTATTCTTATCCCCAGCCCCCAGGGAAAATGTGCATATGAAATGGTATATATAGCAAGAATGTTGTAGTAAGTTGAGCATATAGTGTGAGTTTATGGGCTGTGATAATAGGACAGTATTAAGGCTTGTCGGGAGATCATATGAGACTTCTCGTAGAAACCTGGTATTAAGGAGAAATATATAAATAGCATTTCATTTTTACATCTGGAGTTCCTTTCTCCAAAGTACACAGCAATGTCATTTGTTCTAAACAAACAACAAAGTCAGTTGCAAAGACTCCAAAACATGCTTTTTTTGGTCTATTAATAGCGTGCATCCTTTCTGTTAGCACAGGAAATTACAAAGAGACAAGTACACTGATAACTGTGATAAACAAACTAGTGTAACACTTCTTTTCCGTTCTCAGCATTCTTGGGAATCACAGAATAATTCTAAATCAAATGGAAGGGAGCAGGAACAGTCAAAAACAAAAGCTGACTTTATCGCTAATAGATGTACCTAATTTCCAGCAACCCTATTAGGGCGCAATTCTAAGTGTGCCCTGGGTCGGCACAAGTTCCTTGCACCGGCCCGGGAGGGTCGCAAACATGCCATGAAGCACGTTTGTGCCTCCCTCAGAGTGGCACATGGAGGAATGCCGTCCCACAAAGGCCAGATGCAGTATTCGTGGCTATGGCAGCAGGTGAGACTAGGGGGGTGTGGGGAGGGTTGGGAGAAAGCAGGAGGAGGCATTCCGGGGCAGGGGAGGGTGGGCGGCAAGCGGGAGGCAGGGCCAGGACCTGCCAGATCCTAGCCCCATTCCTGGCTGATGCAGAGCAGCTTCAGGCTGCTCTGTTCTGCTTGGATCTGCGCCACCTCTTTAGGTGGCATGGTTCCGAGTAGACCTATTGGGGCTGCTGCAACTCTCCCCGGCGTAAGGGGAATTTTTTCCCCTTGCTCCGGATTGAGCCTCAGCCAGTCCCAAACTGGCCTGCCTGTTCCAGCGCAAGTTAGGATTGCTCTGTTAATATGATAAAAAGTCCAACTGCAAAAAAGAGAGGGGAAAAAAAGAAAAAGAATGGCTGTATTTAGAAAAAAATTCAAAGGATTTTGAGATCAGTGTTTAGTGACTAAGAGCCCAATCCTATGGTCCGCACCACGCCTCTGCAGTGGTGCCTCTGCGGGGGCTTACCGCCGAGCTCCCACTGGAGGTGGCTCAGCTCCAGCCGGCGCTGAGCCACTGATCAGCGGGCGCCCGGGTTCTGCAGCTCAGCGGCCTCCGTGACTGCCTGGCTGTGGAACGGGGAATGGGGGCATTCCCAGCGGCGTGGGGGAGGCATTCCAGGGAGGGGGGAGGCATTCCCAGGGGCGTTTCCGGGGGAGAGGTGGGTCAGTGGAGCCGAGCTCCGCAGGATCCCAGGCGCTCGTGGAGGGCTGCCCAGGCCCAATCCTATCCAATTTTCCAGTGCTGGTCCAGCTGTACCAGTGGGATGTGCACTGCATCCTGTGGTGGAGGGGCAGTCACTGGGGCTTTCTTAAGATATGGAAACATGTGTTCCCTTACCATGTGGCTGCATTGTGGCTACAGTGGAACTAGAAAGTTGGATAGGATAGGGCCCTAAGAGCCCAATCCTGGGCTCAGCGCACCGGCTCACCGCCAGTGCACACTTTCACAAACATGCCATAAAGCACATCTGCAAGGTTTACCACTCAGCAAACACTGGTGGTAACCAGTGGCGTAGCTAATGATTATGTAGCCCGGTGCCAAGTTCAAAATGTTGCCCTGGAAGTGATGTCACAACTGGAAGTGACATCACGCCCCGGCTTTTAAAAAAGTGAAAATTGGGAGGAACCCACCTCCTCTGCCCAGCAACTCACCATCCACTTGCTCTGCGGCCTTCCTCCAGTCAGTGGCATAGCTAAGGCATATTTCTGCTACTTGGGGTCAAAGAAGATTTTGTAGTCCCCCCCCCACATGACAAAATCAAATTTAATTAAGTAAATAAATAAAAGGTTGTTGGTTCCATGCTGTATCATAATAACATCTCATTGGCACTCAGAACAATCAGTCTCATAGGTCAGTTTGGAGTTAAGAAAATCCACTTTCTGTTCCACAAGGCAGTTGTGTTTTCATTTTCTGGTTAATTGGCCATAACTTTTGATAGAGGATTGATATTCACGTGCTGTTTGTTGCATTGCATTCTCCATTAAATTACCTTTCCAATGATATATAACATGATGGTGTTATTCATACATACCAAGATTTTCACAATTTTGGTCACTAGTGTCAAGCTCAGCTTGTTGCCCCCCTAAAACTTGATGCCTGCACCCCTTAGCTACTGTAGCCCCTTAGCAACTACTACCCACTGCACTCCCTTAGCTATGCCACTGGTAGTGACCCAGCGCTTCCCGGCACTCAGCAGTCACATGGACCACCGAGCTGCAGTAAGGTAAGCAGAGGTGTGGGGAGAGGCAGGAAGGAGGCGTTCTGGGGGGCAGAGGGTTGGGAAAGGGTGGGGAGGAGGCGTGATGGGGTGGGAGGCAGGGAGAGGGTAGGGGGGGCGTGCCGGGGGAGGGAGTAGGGAGGGGGAGAGGTGGAACCGGGGACGTTTGAGTGGGGCTCACCACCCAACACAAACACTTTTATCTCAGCGGTGAACTGAGTAGCCCCATTGTGGGGCTACTTCCCTTACCTGGGGGAAGAGGACAAAAGTCCCCTTCTCCCAAGGTACTGTCTGCAGCTGCTGTTGGAGTGTAGAATGCGGCGGCAGCCATTTTTGGTGCTGTCGGAGCCGCTCACCACAGGAGCTCAGGATTGGGCTCTGAAGGGCCTAATCCTATCAGGCTCACACCAGCCCAGCACCATCACTCAGTGTTGCAAACGTGCCATAAGGTAAGACTTACCACTGGGCTGGTAAGACTTACGTCCGTGCTGAACCAGCGCCAGGTGGAGACTGGTCAAATACTACCCAGAGTGGCGGAATAGTGAGTGGGGGCAGGAGGGAGGCGTTGCAGGGTGGGGGCAGAGCAGGGCAGCGGGAAGGTGGGGCGAGGTTGGGAGCAGGGTGGGATGGGGCAGAGACAGTGACAGGCCCGGTTACTATATCCTGACCCCCCTCCCGGCCCAGGAGACCCAACCCAGGCCTCCTCGATTCTGTACCAGCTCAATAGCAGGTTTGGATCCAAGGTCCAGCTGGATCTTTCATGGAGTAAAGGAGCTTAAGCTCCCTTATCCCAGGGAGACCTGCTGCTGCTTCCCAGCCCTGCTGGATGCTACAGTTGCCATTTCGGTGCCGCTACAGCCCTGGGCACTTGTGCACTGAGCACAAGCCTATCCAAATTTCCAGCACTGATGCAGCCCTGCTAGCAGGGAATGCGCTGCATCCTGTAGTGGTGGGGCTGTAGTGGTGGGGCAGTCAGGCAGCCTCCCCGCAACTCAGATCATCCTCTAGACATGACCAGAGGGCACTTCCAGTTGCATCCAGAGGGTACAGGCCAACACTCGTGGGGCCAGTGGATGGTGATGTTGCCCTTTTAAGCATGCTGCCCAGGATCACTTGCCTTCCCTGGCCCGTCCCACCCCAAGTATGCTAGTGCTGGGGCCTGATCCACTAACGTGGATAAATGTGGACTTGTGTCAGCTGACTTGTTGTGGCTGCTGGGGCTTACCCCAGGGGAAGGGGACAAATCTCCCCCTACCTTGAGGAGACCTCCAGCAGCCAAAATTCCCCCGCAGGATGCAGCAGAAACCACGCCTACACCACTGTATCGACATGGGGGAATAATAAATAAATAATAATAAACTTTATTTATATCCCGCCCTTCTCCCTAAAGGGAACTTACATAAGAGTGAACTGTGAGAAATTTATTTTAATTTTGTGGAGAGCTTATAACTGGTACGATGCATATGGTTCAGACTACATAGTTCTATTCAGTATTATACTGGCTCTGCTTCACCCACCACTTCTGCATCTTCAAAATATTTTCTTCCTCTCAAAAACACAACATCTCTTTCTGCCCCCCCCCCCCCACAAAATCAGAATCTCTTTCCATCTCCAAAACCAGGGCTATTACACCTGTGTGAAAATGCTGGAGCAGACAGGCTGATCCTGTGCAAAGCACGTCCCTTAATAACCCAGCTGGTCCCTGTTGTATATGGACCAACATTGCATACGTATATGCAATGTTGGGCAGAAATCGCTCAAATTGGGCTGTCTGGAATCTGGATGTCCAGCTTGGGGGGCTACCTGACATATCACTAATGATACCTCAGCAGTGTTCGTTATGAACAGGCCATATTCACAGTTGCTGATGAGTTTCTTTTTCAAATAAATAAATAAATAAATAAATAAATGTTACATACTTGGGTTGTGATGAAGCATCAAAACAACCATAATGCATTTCCAGGATGAAAGGGGAAATAGGAAATTTATATATATATATATATATATATATATATATATATAATTGCAACACCGTCAAAAGAGAAAGTCAACCTCAGCCATATAGGCTTCACCATATAGGCTTATCAGCTTGGGTAGTTTTCATAATTACTTGTCATGAGAAGTACAATTCTATCTGTAGGGGGCTACATGTTCTTCATACATACAAATCTGTGGCCACACCGTTTTGTACAAATACAATTAATCAACTTACCAAAGATTAGAACTGCCATTTCTTTGTAAATATTATGGTATGGCCAGATGGCTGTTTTCCCTCAGCTGCTGTAACACTATACTAGCAGCAGGTAAAGGAAAGGTGGGTTCAGGTTTATAGAGCAGAACAACCATGTCCCTGTTGTTCAGTCTTAGGTTGACAACCCAGTGCAACCATACCACAAGCAACTTCCGTGCCGCTCGTAGTGCACTTCTGGCCATGTGCTATCTTTGCAAGCCAGACAGCAAATGCCCCAAACCTGAAGAAGAACCCAGAACAAGCACCCTCAGCTCCTACAAAAGGAATGCATCATCAGACAATTGCCTGACCCCATTCTCCCGTCTTATCTCACGTGGGTTGTGGCTGGGGCAAAGACACTCCTGTTTGCAGAGAAATGGGCTTTTTAGTGATATTCTCAGAGCTTTTCTGGGGCGGTAGAAGGGACGTGAAATTATTAGGTGAAATAGTGACTTTGTTGATTTTTCTTCTCATCCAACTCACCTGCGTGCTTGAAAATGCTGGGGGTGGGGAGGGAGGATGCGCTATTTTCCAAATTGTCCTTTTTGAGGCATTGCCTACGGTACTGTTCTTCACGAAACAATTCACACCAAGTGTGGCTTACTATTTACATAACATCTGTCTTTTCTATTATGGAGCAGATTAACAATTAAGTTTAAGAAGAAGAAGAAAAAAAGACAACATATGAAGACACCAAAAATTGTGCAGCTCGAACTGCGAGAGTTTTTGCTTGCGGTGCTACATGTATGTCGGAGGGGAAAGCCTCTCTTTCTCCCTCTCCCCATGCAGCTGGTGGAGTTCACACTTTGCCTGCTCACTGTAGACGAGAACACCGTATTATTTCTATAACAAAATGATTCCCTGGGGGGAAGAAAAACCTCACCCCCCTCCTATTTTCAACACATGCAAAGAGTGTTTTTTTTTTTTCCAATTGTATTAAGCTCTATAGCAGAACAATTATTAAAAAAAAAATTGTGTTTTGTTTTGGCAGTGGTTGCTGATGTGTACATGTAATACAGTTTTAATCAAATCCCAAACGCTGAAGACCTTTCAACAGAATCTTCGGCTACAGCGTGCAATGCTTATTCCACTCGAAGTGGCCACTGGGGAGGTACAATTAGCTGTTCCCATGGAGAAGTTTGTTATAGTAATAAATAATAAGTAGTGTAGGTAGAGATGGAATCAATTAAAGATATTTTTGACGACCCCTAATGGTTTATGGGAATGCTAAATAATTGACGACAACAAGTTTTTGACTATGTGTGTTCCACTGTGTGTACCGTAGGCATTTTTTTATTGTAACTAAACTGCAGCTGGCGGTACGGAGAGGCCTCAACCATGGAAGTATCGCAGAGGTCAACCTCTTTGTTGTATCAGTGCGTTGCCACTCACGATGGACTGCTAGAAACAAAGTTCATTCTTTATTTTCCTTCTGTGAAAAACATAAAAGGAAACCTTTTAAATCAGGTCACGAGTACTTGAGTTAAATGGACAACGCAATGCCAGGGCCCCCATCGGCGTGACTATGGTGGCAGGACCTATGATATAAGGCCACACCAGTGGTTCCCAAACTGTGAACAGTGGCTCCCTGGGAAGCTGTGGAAACCAGTTAGGGGAGCAGCAAAATCCTAGTGAATAACCAGCTGCCCTATGCAATGCCCTAATTGTAACCCTAATGGGGAGCCATGGCCAATGGCCCGGTAGGTCAAGGGAGCTGCCAGTTGAAAACATTTGGGAACCACTGTGCTACACAATTTATTCCAGGAAGAAACTCATAGGTATAGGTGCTCTGTCTGCTTGTGGAAGTGTATGCAAGGATTCAGAATAGCTGGGTTGGATTGTGGGTAGTGCTACCACATTGAGTCAGCAATACCTGTATATGCATTCACCTACAGGGTTGTAGTCAAGGGGGAGTGGAATTCTGGGACTTCTCCTACAGCAGGAGTACTGATATCGTCAGCAGGCATGCTCAGGTGCTTCCTTTCAAACATTTCCCCCCAAAGGATCTTATGAGGCTCACTGGAGACTGAGGGCTCCCTGAGGGCCGCATTTAGAAGCCTCGAGGGCCACAAGTGGCCCCAGGGCCGGGGTTTGGGCACCCCTGGTCTAACCCTATCTCCTGGTTGTGATGGTATGCCTGCAGGTATGCTGGCACAATGAAGATGCCACTGTCGCAGCAGCCTCCCCACCTCTTCTGCCACTGCAGCAGCTTGAAAGCTATGTGCCTCCAGCAGTGTGGAGCAGACAACCAGCAGTGGGGTTCTGTCGGCAGGGATGCCACAAAGGGGCAAGAATCGGTGCAGGGATTGAGGCCGAATGGGGGTGGACCACGGCAGTGCTGGCATTGGCCTGCAATAAGACTGGGCCTTGAACAGAGAGGCTTCAGGCTCAGCATGAGCCATATTTGCATAGGGACATATGGGAATGACCAGGGCTGCAATCCTAAGCACACTTACCTGGGAGTAAGCCTCACTGACTATAACTTCTGAGTAGACATGCATAGGATTGGGCTGGAAGTCATTCTTTTCCCTAAGAGCCTACCTGAGAGATGCTATGTAGCTTGCGTTACAGTCAGGCTACAGTTCTATGCAAATTAACCTGGGCGTAAGTCTTATTGAACAGCAGGACTTACTTCTGAGTAGACATGCATATACTAGCACTCTAATATACTGCTCTAATGAAGTAACTTAACTTGTTGTTATTTGCTTAGTGTGGTGTGGCTGTGGGGGATATTGTGGCAAGTTCTTATACCTTAAAATTTACCTTGAGACCCATTGCCCATATATGCACCTAAATGCTGTATGCATGTTCTAGGGACTTCTGACCATCGTCTCATGGCATACCCCAAAGGATATTAGAATTTACAACAGCTAAGAGTCAGCTATAGGTGGAAATATAGTACTGGTGTTTATTGGGAGAATAAGCTTACAAGAGGGATGGAGAATCAAGAACAAGAATGTCATCAAATAGATTGACAATGGTTCAAGTGGTTACATTCATGCAAAGTTCTAGACTAGGGGTGTCAAACATAAGGCCCGGGGGCCGGATGCGGCCCGTGGAAGTTTTTTATCCGGCCCTCATGCTCTCAGCTGCTTAGCAATACTGAGGTATTACTGCTGTAAGGGCAGCCCACTAGAAAACTGGGCTCTCTTATATCTTGAAATATGATCAAGATGTGTGCATTTTGTCTTCTGTCATTTGCAGCTAATGAATTCCTAAGTGAGAAGAAGTGCTTATTTTTGGTTATGAACTGTTTAATGACATCACTTCCTGCCTAATGCTTAATGCTTTTATCTGTTTTTTTTATCTGTTTTATCTGTTGTTAATATGCTTTTATCTGTTTATCTGTTTTTAAATTAATTATGTTTTTAAGTTTGTTTTAACCTTTGTTGTAAGCCACATTGAGTCCCTCCGGGGAGAAATTCGGGGTAAAAATAAAGTTGTTAATAATAATAATAATAATAATAATAATAATAATAATAATAATAATAATAATAATAATAATAAAGACATCATTTCTGGCCCTTAGCAGGTATCATGAATGCTGTTCGGCCGTCAGTATGAAACGAGTTTGACACCCCTGATCTAGACCTAACAAGCACCAGTTCTATAAAATATAGTGCTAGACCTAACAAACTCCAGTTCCTGCGGAAATGAGGAAGAGAGAGATAGAAAAACAAAGATACAACATTCCTTAGGTTTTTAGAAGAGCAGGAGGAGTGAGGGGGAGAGTGTAGAGACAAAGTGGAACAATGTTAATGGTCTGTGAAGAAGTGATGGTTCACTCAGGGGCAAATGGATCTTAAGGCAAATAAAGGCTCCAAGCAAGTGAGAGGACAGAGTAATTTTGTGACCTAACAAAACTTCTGCAGTGGCAAAAGCACGTATTTGAGCCAAAGTGTGGAGATGTGACTGCTTCTTGGCTCATGGCCCAAACCTATTCCCTATTTATGGCGGTTCCAATAGCGTGCGCACCAGTGCACCCGCAATGCAGCCCCAAGGTAAGGGAACAAATGTTCCCATACCTTAAGGAGGCCTCTGTGACCGCTGCCCCACCACAAGAGGCAGTGCATGCCCCATTGGCACAGCTGCACCGGCATTGGAAAATTGGATAGGTTTGGGCCCTCAGGCTGCAATCCTACAGATACTTAATTGGAAGTAAGTCCCATCAAACTCAATAGGGCTGACTTCTGAGTACACATGCATAGGATTGTGTATTAAAGTGCAAGGCTAAGATGTCTATTCAGAAGTGTTGTGTTCAATGGCGCTAATTCCCAGGAAAGTGTTATGGGAGAGCTGAAAATTGCACTACCCAGGGGTTGCATGCAGAAAACCAGAAATACAATGGGGTCATCTACATTAACAATTCATAATTACTTACTGTATAACAGCAATCAGTTACAATGGTATTCATGCTGATATGTGACACAGCAGGAAAGAACTGTTTCACTGGCCACAGTGAAGTTTTGCCCTAGCAACGTCACACAAAGTTACACCAGTGACATCATCTAGATTGCGAAGGAGAGTAGTTTTCAGACAGTAGCATAGCTAGAGGGGGTGTCACAGCTCTAAGTTTCTCAGGCGCCTGAATGTGCCGTGCAAGTGACCCTTCCCTCTCCCCTTTCAAGCCATTCCAGGACAGCTAGAGCAAAACGGAGGCTTCTCCATTTGCCTTTGTTTTGCTCTAGCTGTCCAGAATGGCTCTGAAGGGGAGGGGTCTCTTACACAGCGCATTCAGGCGCCTGCAAAACTTAGTGCTGTGACCCCCCCATAGCTACACTACTTTCAGAAATACATTTTAATTGGGTGCCTGGAATGTAAGCGACTCTCAAGTATGTATGTATAAAATGGTGAATATAAATCTCAAAAACAAACAAGAGTTAAGACCCAGTAAGTTCCTTGCAATGATCTTTTGGTGGTTTCATTTGTTGCCGCTGCTAACTGAACAATGGACCATCTTGTGCAGTGATGGTCCTCTTATCGTATTTAGCAGTGGGAGAGCAACTGTCCCTATTCAGCCCAGCATCACACTCCTCCCAGTGACAACTTGCTGGCATTTCCCTTGTGTCTTTTGTTCTTTGTGTGCCTCTTTGGGACAAGGAGTCATTTTCTTGCTCCTTTGCTATGCAAATTGCTTTGTGAACTGTTTTTGTTGACAAGTGGTATACAAATTTTTACTAATAATAATGTGATTGAATAACTTGCGTAAAGCATTCTATCTACAGTATCATACATTCCCATATATTCAAATGTTGAATTTAAACTTGGTTGTTTGGTTTCACTTGTCCTAGAAAATGATCCAGCGTGTGGTATTCTAATAGGCCACCATCACTTTTCCATTAATAGACTGCAAGAAGTCATCACAAGCTGATGCATAGCATTGTGGCGTGGCCTTTAATGTTATTTATAGGGTCACTGATCAATGAGCATGGCTGGATTTACATGGCAGACTCTAATGGCTCTATCAGATATTATTGGCTTAATAATATCTGTTCTCAATGTTGCGATGGGTGCCTTATGTCTGTTTACCTGATGGGCTAGCATGTCTACCGGCTAAAAGCATTTTTTAATAATCATAAATGTTTTATTACAAGTAGAGCTTTTGAACTATATGTTGGTAGCAATAAATGGTGCAACTGCTATAGTGTAGTAAAAGTGGCCCTTTTAGCACTGAAATGTAAACATTGCCGTGCATACAATCCAGGAGCTTTAAGTGGAATGAACAATGGGGGGTTGCAACAGGCAATCAATCCAAAGGCAAAACAAAGAATACACATCTGACTATATAAGGCTGGCATTGAGTGTAATGTTTTCTGAGCAGAAAATGGACTTTTGCGGGAATAAAAAGTTTCCCAAAGGTCTCTCTAAAGCTTACTCTTTTTGCTCTGGTTTGCTGCTGTTCACTGTTCATTGGCTACAGCTTCCGTCTCTGTTTTATCTGAAATAGCCCTTCTTCTTAATGACATAGGCATGATTGCGCAGCCAATGAGACCAGGCAATATGAGATGTCACTGAGAGCAAATGAAGCAAATTCACAGCCCAATCCTAACTAAATCCTCCCCCCCCCACCAATGCAGCTGTGCCAGTGGAGCGGGCACTGCATCCCCCCCCCGGGGGAGCAGTCCAGAGGTCTCCTCAAAGTAAGCAAACTTTTGTTCTTTGTGTGCCTCTTTGTTCCCTACCTTGAGGTAAACCTCGCCTACCCTAATGGGTCTCCTTGGTTCTGTGCTAGCTAGCTACTTGCTGGCGCAGAACCAAGGAGAGTAAGGGAGAGGGAGTGGGGGAAGGAATAGGGTTAGGATCTTGGCACACCCTTCTTTTCCCATTCTGCCTCATGCTTGCCCCCTTCCCACCTACACTCCCCCATTCCTCCCCCTCCCTGCCCCATTCTTCCCACCACCTGCCCACTGCGTTGTCTTACCTGCACCTCCACCAGTAGACAACTGCAGCACTGGACTTCCAATGCTGCTGCAGTTTGCAGCAGTGGTTCTGGAATGGTCACTGGCAGTGCACTGTACACACCACCATAAAGCCATTTCTGACAGTGGAACTCTACTGGTACAACTGCTGTTGTAAAGTCCAGTTAGGACTGAGTTGTCTGACCAAGGTCAGTACTTCCTGAATTGACTTCACCCTGAAATTTTTATTGTTGTCAGTGATTCCTCATGTAGCCATTGTGGTAAAATGGATCTAGGGCTGCTATGAACAATTAAACCCCATTGGAGTTGGACTAGCTCCAGAAAATTCTAGGATTGAACAAAGCCTAGTGTCCAGGGAGTGTTTGGACTACATCCAGGGAGCCCTAGGATTGGTGAGAGGATAAAATGGGGTAGGAAGAGACTTTTCTTCTATACTTCCTTTGTACAATGCTCTGAGCACCTTGGAGGAAGGTGAGCTAACAGTGCAATGCAATCAATCAATCAATCAAGCACCAAATCTTATTGACTGCTCGTCAATGCCACCAATACTCGGAAGAAGAGCTATTTTTGAAACAAACAAACAAACAAACAAACAAACAAACAAACAAACAAACAAACAAACAAACAAACTAGCTCACAAGTTGTAGCCGTTTACTGCTGCAAAGAGAAGTGTTGGTATGTGGGTATGTACAGAAAGGGTTGCTTACTCTGACTCAAGCTAGTCCTGTACATCTCTCCCCCCCCCATATTACATGTTGTTAAGCTAAGGAGTCCTGTTGAAATGGACAGAGTTTGTGTCATCCTCTCTCCAGTGCCCTCCTCTGATGAAAAAGCCCCTCCCCAAATCTCTGAACAGAGGACAATGCATTTTGAAAGGGAATAAAATGTTCACCATGTGTGCAAAGATCCATTTTACTTCTTGGTCAGATTTCTGGCAGTGACTTCAGGGTTACCCAGTCTCAAGGTAATGGTGTCAACGTCTAGATAAAATGCTACATAGTAAAAAGCAATGAAATATCAAAGGCAAAATAAATATTTAAAAATCAATACAAAAGCAGCAGTCTTAAAGCGGGTTTTATTTGTTTATTTATTTGTTTGTTTATTTGTTTACACCATTCCCCCACCCCCACTCTTTTTTTGGCTGTAACTTTTGATAGAATTGAGATATTTCAACACTGTTTGTTTCATTGCATTCTACACGAAATTACACATTGAATGATATATAAAATGATGGCATTATTCAAAAATACCAAGGTTTAAACAATTTTGGCTATTAGTAGTGTCACCCCTGCCCTGTGCATGTCACCCGGTGTGGCCTGCACCCCCCGCACCCCTCTAGCAATGCTACTGGTGGGATGGCAATTGCAGAGATCTCCTCTGGGTAAGGGAACAATCATTCTGTTACCTGGGGGCAAGTCTCTGTGGCACAGAGGGGTCTATTCAGACCTGTGACAGCTGAACAGCTATTGCAGGTCTATGTGCAATACCTGTGTGCAATCCTACACCACAGGATTTGGTCTGGGAGGGGAGTTAGGATATAAGTGGTGCCAGCACCGGTGACCCCACCCCCTCTCAGTTCTGATCCACCTGCCCCCCACCCCTGTTACTACGCTCCCTGCCCCTTTTCTCCCCTCCCCACCCCTGTTCTGCCCTACCACCACCTCTTCCGCTGACTTATCATTGTTAGCAATTGGCAGAAGAGGTGACACATAAGTGGAATGATGCAGGCCTTCCTGTTGGTGCCACTCACCGAGTGGCAAGCTGAGCGCCTTTGTATCTGGTGCTGACTGCTCTATGGCAGTCCACTCTAGTGGAAGGTCCTCACCAGCAATGGCCATTAATTATAAGATTGGGCTGCTAACTAATTTGGTTTTAACCCTATCTAAAAGTATTAATTACTTTTTCCCCCAAACACCCCACCCCTCATTTTACTGTGTACATGTAAAATGAGCATAGAAAAAAATGCTCATGTACATGCACTATGAGCATAGTAAAAAAAGACACATAAATATTTAAAAGCAAATATGAGCTGAAATCCTCATGTGTTACATGGATACAGAACACTGACCCATTGATAAGGCAATGGAAGTATTCAGAATAAGTCGTGTGAATGCAATCTCTATACCTAGGTGAATACTTAGGAAGGAATGATAAGAACAATGAGAAGAGGCTTTACATGATTAATGCTTCCACTTGCGCGAAACCTGTGACCTGATCCGTTTAAGGAATGGTTCGGAAAGTAATGCTGTGTCACAAATCTCATCCATTTGAGTAAATGCTGATGGAAAAAGTCTCCCACAGCAGCGGATACATCAACTGATTTTTTCCCCCTTGGTAATCTTTAACCCGATCAACTTTAAATGTCATATAAGGAAATGCGCAGGTAGCTGACAAAACACAGTTGCAAGAGAACAAAAGAAAAAGTGAGCCATGGAATGACAACTCAAAACAGTAATTGTAATTCAAGAAGCCTGTAAGACTCAAACTAAAAAAAAAAAAAAGTGGAGCTGAACCAGGCTTACCTGTTTGACCTGTTAAACTTACAAAGCTCAGGAGGCAAACTCCACCTGTGCTTGCAACTCACCTTCAAAAAAGTATACTGTGTCTCCATCTGCTGGACAGCAATATAACCCTACAGTGTACAAACTGGATGTTTGGTCCTAAGTTATAGCACTACAATTGCGACAGTTTTGTTGCAGTCTGTAACATTCTATCCTGCAAAAATGGAACCAAAAATGCTTTCTTAAAAAATGGTTTTTTCCAAAGGAACAGGAATCAAGACCTTACAATAATATTTTTTTAAAAAATCCTACAGTTTTATGATTCTCTTGTATAGTTAATGAGCATTGCAGTATATTCCATTTCACTGAGAAAACTCAAACCGGCACAGTGTTTAAACTCGACGCTAACTGGGTTTCACAAAACTGGGAAGGGGGGAAAAGCCGCCTTAATCTAATTTATCATCTAAAATGTATTTAGTAATCAGCCGTGCAACGGCAGTGCTAAGGAGGATCCCATCCTAATCAGCTCATGACCCACTGGTGGGTCCCAACCCACAGTTTGGAAAACACTGGCTTAGTAAAAGGAGGAAAAGAGAGGTGCGGGGGGGGGGCTATTTCATGTATAAGGTGCTTTTGACAGCTGCAGGATTAGGCAAAGTTTTTATGGCAGTACTGGACAAAACTCACTGGTTTCAGCATGTTTTACAGGCATTAAAGACATAGAGCCTCTGCCCATAAAAATATGCCAAACCTAAATCTGAGGAATAACTTCACTCTAGTCATATCCTGCATTTCTCTTTCAGCAGAAAAAGAGGCTAGCCATAAATACTAATGGATCCAGTGTGCCTTGCTACCCTGCACACTTCTGCAGAGCAGTCTCCTATTGATGGGTTCCAAGAAGAGAGGTATCAGATGTACAGGTCAGGCAGGCCAAGGAAATCCCACCCCCATCTCTCTCCTTCTCCTCCTGCTAAGCCAGTGTTTCTCAAACTGTGGGTCTGGACCCACCACTGTATCGTTAACTGACTTTTGATGACTCACAGCAATTTTCAGAAATATTGTTAAAAAGACCTTTGCAAGCACCCTTTCCTGGTTTGCACAAGAAAACTGCAGCAGTGGACAATCCTGGTGGAGAGACTTCTCGCGTGGCTGGAAAGCTAACCTGCGATATGAGGCCATCTTCATACCCCCAAATTAAAATGTCACATTTTCCAGTTGGTAAGGATTTGTTTCCAATATGTAAGGTCTATAGCAGCTTTGGGAACACAGGACCCCAATTAGTAATCAATGATTTATTAATTATTATTCACAAAACAAAAATATATAAAGCTAGGTGGGTTCTGATAGGGTGTTGTTTTAAAAAGTGGGTCCTGGTGCTGAAAAGTTTGGGAACCACTGTGCTAAGCTGATATATTAGACTAGTGGTTTCCCAAACGTGTTAACACTGGGACCCACTTTTTAAAACGACACCCTATCAGAACCCACCTAGCTTTAAGAGATTAAAAATAAAGTTTACTAGCCGCTCAAGCCTCTGTTTTTATCCTTTTTACTATGGTGGGAGGAACTGCCTTCTGGGGTGTTTGTTGAGCTCTATGTTCATAGGATCGGAACAATTCTGGTGGCCTCGCATTCCCCTTCACCTTGCCTTAGATAAGAGCCAAGGCACATTTGCCTACTCATGAGTTAATATGCACATTCAGTTCAGTTTCACCACATGTGCAAGTTTAGACTAGTAATGGTTTTCACTTTGATCTTGCCTAGTTCAGAAGCAGAATCTCCCTGAACTTCTTTAGTATTCCTTTCATGGGGGAGGGTAATAGCTAGTAGTCTCTGGTGGTGGTGTTGGTGTTGGTGTTGGTAGTGGTGGTGATATTTCAAAATCTCTTCAATATTGCTTCCGTAGTGTAACAAGGTGCTGCTGTACCCTTCCATGTTTTGTGTAAATAATGGCAAATATGTCATTTTTAATACAATTTATATGTAAAAGAACTGTCACAATCTTCTTCCACCTGCTTTGCAACTGAGGGTATTCAGCTTAATACTCTGTATGATTCATAATACAATCTATATCAGTGGTTCTCAAACTCTCTGGGACAGTTTGAGAGCCACTAAGTTCTTGCGTGGGCAGGAGAGGGGAGGCAGCAGGGGCGGGGGAAGGCAGCGGCATGATCCCCAGGATCACGCCGCTCGGAGGGACTGCAGGGGCTTGGGTACAGGTACCCAAGCCCCTGCAGCCTCCAGCTCGGCGCGACCTGCAACAGGGCTTCCCGGAGCAGTGAAAGTAGATGCGGAGCGATCACGCATACATGTACCCAAGCCCCTGCAGCCCCCCTGAGCGGCGCGATTGCACCGCTGTCTCCTCCCTGCCTCCAGGCTGCCCCCACCCCCAAAAGGGAGCAGGGGCCAGGGCCCACAGGCTGGGGCATCGTGACACCCCAGTTTGAAAAGCCCTCATCTATATAGTCAACTGAACATGTGGTCACTTTCAGGAAACTGGCAAGGCACTTGGGAGTTAAGGAGGCAAGGAGGGAGGAAGGACTTACTACAACTGTCTGTAACCTGTGGCATCGCTAGGGGGTGCAGGGAGTTCAGGCCGCATCGGGTGACACACACGGGGGGTGACGCACACTGAGAGGGTAACACGCTAAAATCACAGCAGTTAGGAGTAATACCATCATGTTATATACCGTTGGATGTGGAATGTCCAGTGGAATGCAATGCACAAAACCAGAGTGAAATATCTCCTTTCTATCAAAGGTTATGACCAAAAAGCCAGAGAACAAAAAATGTATTGAGCCCTATGGAAAGTGAAACTAAGGCCTATCGCGTGTTTACTTGTGAGTAGGTGACCTTGCCTTAGTCCATCAGAAAGGGCAGGCGGAGAGGAATCCAGGGACACCGGAATGGTCCTGATCTAATGAATGCAGCCCCCAAAAACACCTGAGAAGGAAGTCCCTCCCTCCAAGCAGACGAATGTATTGAGCCCTATGGAAAGCAAAACTAATCCTCACTGTCGTGTTTACTTGTGACTAAGCAAGCATGCCTTGGCTGGTGGTCAGGTCAGGCAAAGGGGAATGTGAAGTCACCAGAATGGTCCTGATGTGATGGGACTGGAGCTTAACAAATACTCCAGAAGGCAGCATCCCCCCCACCCCACTAAAAAGGATCAAAACAGAGGCTTCAGCTGATAAGGTGAACTTTTTTGAGACTTGCAAAGCCAGGTGGATCCTGACAGTGATCTGGTTTAAACAGAAGTTCTTAAATTGAACTGGGCACTGGGTAGGACTGAAAAGGCAGGCAGGCTACAGAGGAAATTCACTTGGTGGAACAGGGCTGGCTTCTGCTTATTTAATTGTTTTACTTTAATTATTTAAAATTATTTATTTTAATTTGTGTGATGATGTCACTTCCACCATGACATCACTTCTGGTGGGCCTTGGACAGACTGTCATTCTAAAAAGTGGGTCCCAGTGCTAAAAGCTTGAGAACTGCTGCAATAAGGTGTTAGTAAGTTGACACCCTGGAGATGTGTGTGTGACACCACTAGTGACCAAAATCACTAAAATCACAGTTTGTAGGAATAATACCATCATGCTATATATCAACCAATGAGTCATTTCATGCAGAATGTGTTCTACCTTTTTAGTATCAAAAGGTACAGCCAAAAAACCAGTGGGGGCAAAGTGATGGTACATCACCATGCCCACCACCTGGGGTGTTGCCCCGCCCACTGCATGGGGGGTGATGTGCTGGCATCCCACACTGGGTGACGCGAAACCTAGTGACGCCACTGTCTGTAACTGTCCAGTGTCACACTATGAACCAAATGCCTTTGGAAAATACAGCATAGACCTTCCACCTTGGGCAGACCTAGCATGTAGGCAGTAGTGTACCTAGCAGGGGGCAGCGGCGGTATGCCCTGGATTCCTTGCTGGAGCATCACATGATGAAGTGCACGTGAGGCCCAGCCAAGATGTTGGCCGCCACCTCTTAGTGTTTCTATTCCAATCGGGGATCACTTAAAACACTAAGAGGCAGCAGTGGTGAGATGAGGAAGCAGGAGGGAGGGGCGGTGGCCAGATGACCTTGCTGCCCTCTTTTTCTTCCTTCCTTGCCTTCCCCTTCCATGTGCTGCTGTCTCTTAGTGTTTTGATCAGGACTGAAACAGGAAGGCAGTGGTGCAAAGAAGGAAGAGGTGAGGAAAGAGGAGGAAGGCTGGGGCATGTCTCTCCCTTCCTCCTTTGGAGGGTGGTATTTTTGCTTCTCTCTGTCTGTCCTGGTCAAGGTTCTGGTTCTCTATTGCTATCTGGGAATGAAGCTCTTTTAAGCTTCAAGAATGTATTTTAACAAGAATCGGCGCTACAATTTTGAAGAGTGAATTTTAAAGCAATTTCCCTGTTCCAAGATGACACATGTGAGAATTCTCAAGGGAAGTAAAACTAGTTCCTATGAGATCTGTGAACTTCTTAGGGAGCTTGGGCACATCCCTAACTCTTGTGCAAGACATGAGTGTAACTTTAATTTCTTGCTACTTTTATGGTAGCAGGGAGAGAGCTCTCCTTCTCCCCTGGCGACCCAGTGCCTGGCCCAGAAGACTGCTGCAGTGGAGTTTAGGGACAAAGGATATAACCACTCTGCTTGATGTGAGCTGTAACCTCTCTCACTTACTTGATAGCAGTAGCGTAGCTAGACAAAACTGTAAGTATTGCAGATGCCAGAATGCTCCATGTAAGCAGTCTCTCCCACTTGTCATTGAAGCCATTCCAGGCAGCAACTGCAATGTGCAGGAACTTGCCGAACCAAACAGTGTCTCCTTTGCATTGCAATCGTTGCCTGGAATGGTGAGTGGGAAGGGCCGCTGACATCTGCAATGCTTACTATTCCCCCCTCAGCTATGCCACTGCTTAATATGGCTCCCCACTGGATATAGTAACAGAATGAGGGCCCAATCCTGTCCAACTTTCCAGCACAGACGCAGCCATCCCAATGCCTTGTGTTGCTTCCTGCAGTTGGGGGGGCAGTCACAGAGGCCTCTTCAAGGTAAGGGAACATGTGTTCCATTACCTCAGGCCTGCACTGTGGCTGCATCCAACACTGGAAAGTTGGATAGGATTGGGCCCCATCATCAGAGAGTTCCGCAAGCAGAGCAGTGTGACTGCCTTCAATCCAGCAGTGTGATGTGCTGACCCTGAGTGGGATTAACAAGTTATTTTAGGGCCTTCTTTTCTGAGATGCTGCAGCTGAGGTGCTTCACTAGCTGTTTATATGCGCAACGAAAATGCAGTCAAAATACGCTTACCTGAGCTGTCAAACTACTTCTGATTAACACTGAAGTGGTATTTGCGATCCATTATCTTAGATTATTTTTTGAAAGAGAGTAGCTGCCAAGGCAAAGTTAATCTGAACTGAATTAGATTATAATTGGAGTCCTTATGAATGGGGGTTTTAAATTATTCTGTATTGTGGTGACATTACAATACATTATCGGGATATTGAAACTAGCTGGCAGCAATATGATAGCGCAATACTTTTCAGATTACTTCGTGGTGTCAAATTAAATCTGTGTTTTCTGCACATTGCAGGTTTCTGGTCAATCCCCCTAATGAAATACTTTGAATACATCCAGGGATTATATATTTGTCACAGTCTCCATGCAGAGTCAAATTGCTCAAGAAAAAAACAGTCTCATGTAAGTCAACAGAATGTCTTCGTTGATCGTAACATTGGTTTTATTAAACCTTGGGTGATGCAGTTCTTTCAAAGAGCTGCTTGTGCCATCTTTCATTTGCTAAATGCACATCAGCAATGGGTGATGGGCAGCACAATCCTAACTTGCCCTGTTTCCAGCACGAGTTTGGGGCTGAAAGTGGCTCAGCCTGGGGCAAGGGGAATCCCATCCCATTATCCCGGGGAGAGCTACTGCAGCCCCAATGGGTCTACTCAGATCTGCGCCACCTAGAGAGGTGGCGCAGATCTGAGCAATCTGGAATTGCCCTGGGCTGCCCAGGAATGGGGTCAGGATCTGGCACAAGTTCTGGGTCCTGGCCCCACCCCACAGTCTCCCGCTGCTTGCCCACAGGCCCATGCTCTCCCTGTCCCAGAATGCCTCCCTCCCACCCTCCCCATGCCCCCCCGACCCCTGTGGCAGCCAAGCTCAGCTGGCATGGACTTAACTTCCTCCATCAATGTGGAGGCTGGATGCAGTCTCTGTGGGCTGGCATATGTCCTTGTGCTGACCCGGCTGACACTCAAGGAGGTGCAAATGTGCTTTACAGCGCATTTGCAACTCTCCCAGGTACTTGCTCCGACCCAGTGCAATCTTAGGATTGTGCTCTGAAAGTAGTAAACTGTTGAAGCAAGCCTGAAAATACGAACATAGCATTTAAAATAAATCCGATTCTGTTTCGCATCATAGCGTTTGGGCCCATGAACATACTGGGGTACCTTCATGTGATACATTGGATGTATAAGGTTCTGAGAGGGTCTTTCTATGCTGTCACCAGAAAACCAGATGGTGATACACAATGTTTTCATGTAATGAAGGTTAGCTATGTGGCAATCCACTTTACACATGAGGACTACTGCATGAGGAAGCTATCACAGACAGGCTGTTTCCTGTAGCCTAGATGGGGTGGTTCTGGTGCAGTTGTCCCTAAGCCAGTGGTTCCCAAACTTTTTTGACTTGTGGCTCCCTTGACCTACTGAGCCATTGGCTACAGTCCTGTACATTATAACCCATTAGGGCTACAATCCTGTGCACTGCATAGGGCAGTGGGTTTTTCGTGAGGATTCTGCGGTTCCCCTGGCTGGTATCTGCGGCTCCCCAGGGAGCCAGAGCTTACAGTTAGGGAACCTGCCCTAAGCATACGCCTAGCACTAGATTTTTTTTTTTTTAAACAGTAAATAGAAGCCAGATCAGCACCCCCGGCCCTGAAAATTGGGACCATATTAGAGGAGAGGGGACTTTAACTCCTACACCTTGTGCCTGCCACGGTCTCACTCCAGCCTGCCATGGATGGCACTGCATTGATTCACTTCCACTTGCTAAAAGTGAGCAGGGCATTTGCTTTCCTACTCCATCACCTCGCTTCTTCCTTGTGTGGTCTTTTTCAATTTAAAGGGAACGCATGAGAAAGGAGTGAGGTGAGGGACTAGGGATGTGGATTGTCATTGCCCACATGCGCAAGCAGCAGCAATTCACATCCCGACTTTCTCACTTCTCTGTTTACGAGGTTTTGTTTTGGCAGAGTGTGGAGGGGGAGCAGATTTCCAAAAAATCAGAAGTGACCTCCTAAGGCCTCCCAGAGGGGGTGGGGGTGAGCGAGTTGAGGTCAAGGCCCCGGCTGTCACAGTGGGGGCAGCAGTACCCCCCCCAGAAGAGTACCACCTGGAGTCCTGTGACCCCTGTGACTTCCCCCCTCAACTACGCTACTGGATTCACTTTCATGTGCATTTCATAACAAGACACCAGAAGCGATAACTGCACAGCCAGAGTTAAAAGGCTCTTTTCTCCAGGAGTCCTTCACTTCCCTCCCTTTTGCTCCAGTCTATGAAAAACACATGTCAAATGCAATGAAGCACTATGTATGTTGTTTATTTCACATTACAATTACCTTCCGAGTAAGTACGATAATCTCTTCTTTCTGAGTCTTCTCTCCTCCCCCTTTTATACTGAGTGAGTTACGGAGGATCACTTGTCTGAAGTTAAAAGATATGAAATGCAGAACTTCTTAGCACATCAAATCGAAGCAAAAAAACAAACAAAAACCACACACACAAAAAACCACATTTGAAATTCCATTGTGAATATCACACTCGAAAAACAGTCTAGCCTCCCTATAATTTAGTAACTGTACTAAGCAATGTCTTTGATCTCAGTGTTTAGATGTCTCTGAAGAAAATGTTGTTTAGCTGGGATCTTTTTAATTTATACTTGAAGTCATCCTTTGTTTCCATGCTTAGGCTGCAACATAGAATTGACATGGTTTTGGATGAGGCATACGTAAAATTGTTACTTCTTGCGGTTTCAATGCATGCTAGGCATCTTAGCTTCAGGCCAAACTGACCAAGAGCCCAATCTTATCCTTCCCTCCCACCATTGCAGCCATGCCAAACTAATGAATGTTGCATTCCATGATGCGGGTGGTGTACCAGGAGGCTTCTGCAGGGAAAGAGGATTTTAAATTTCCTTACCCCTATGTAAGCCCTCCAACCCACAGTGGGTCTCCTTGGACCTGTGCATGCAAGTTTGCCAGTGCAAGTCTTAAGAGAGAAGGGGGGTGGGGAGGCTTCTGTCCACAATGGATCCTCCCCCTCCCATAGTCTCCCCACCTCTGTTACAGCCCCTCCCTGCCTGGTTTAGTCTCCTCCCTGCCTCTGTTCTACCGCCCCCCCCCTCTCCCGATGCCTTACCTGCTCTGATCAGCGGAAACCTCAGCAACAATGCCCTGGGAGGGAAGGTGCAGGCTTTCCTCCTGGCGCTCCTGGCAGTGTGCTAATTCATGCACCTTCAGAGCACCTTTTGCAACTAGCATGCTGAGATCCATTTTGTCCATTAACTCACATATATCTGTACATTTTAGAGATATAAAGCCTATAATAAATTTTATTTTTATCTCTAAGATACTACAGACCTCGGCAGTGACCCTGGGGCCCCACAATCAGGGTGACCTGATACATGGAATGGTATGAAAAGCTGCACCTGCCAAAATCCCCTCTTCTCTACAAAAGTTAAAGGTATAGGCACTCTGTCCTCCACTGCATCTGGCCACCCTGCCCACAATGTTTCCATTTGGGCCCTCCAGCTTTGGGTCAGCCCTGAGTTGCAGGATCTCCTATTTCTCCTCCCTACCAGAATGAACTCTGCTCTCTGCTGTTCCAGCTACTAGCTGCCTGAAGAATGAAGACCAGAAGGGAAAGATATTCTGGCCTCTGCCATTAGCCAGAGGACTAAGGGCCATTTGAGGATAATTCAGTTGAAAGATTCAATTGAAATCTTCCACAGAAATTAAGAAAAAGTTCTAGAAGAATCAGTTATAGAAGGATATTCCAGAGTGCATGCCTAGGGGCAATCTTAGGAGATGTTTTCAGGATGATGGAGAGCCAGGATGGTGCAGTGGTTCTGGAGTTAGACTGGAAGAGCCAGGTTCAAAGCCTTGTGTAATGCTGGCAGGCCTGGGAAGGGGATTGGGATACAGCAGAGGGCTGCTCCTCTGATCCCACCCGCTTCTGGGTCTCACCCACCCCTGTTCCGCCCCCTCTCTGGCAGAGGGCCTCTGAAATGCCTTTCTGCTGTCCTCTCCCAGCCCCTGCGCAGCACAGTGCTTTACTTACCTCCAGCAGGGGCTTAGATACAGTATTGGCAGGCTGGCACAGGCCTTCCCACTGGCACTGCTTACTCTAGAATCATCACAAACTTGCTATACGGCACATTTGCAACACTCTAGGCCGCTGGTTCCCAAACTTTTTCAACTGGCATCTCCCTTAACTTACCGGGTCATGGTTCCCCATTAGGGTGATACAATCCTATCCATTGTATAGACGGTGGGTTTTTTGCAAGGATTCTGTGACTCCCCTGGCTGGTTTCTCCATGGCTCACAGTTTGGAAACCACTCCTCTAGGCTGGGACAGTAGCCACTGCACTGGCAGAAGACTTTGTTCGGATTGTGCATGTTAAGGTTATAAGAGATGGAACCTTGGCTTTCCCCAGGTGTGAGCAGGGTGCACAAACACAGCATACACAGCAGAGTCCTTTAAATGCAGCAGTTGTATTATAGAGCAAGGGTTTTCACAAGTAGAGTAGTCAGTAAACAGTCCAAGTCATATACGATGAGCAGTCAGTTCAGTATTAACAAATCCAAATCAGCTTTCCACAATACACGGTCAAAGTTCAGTCCACAGTCAGTAACATATACATACATCTAGCCTCCAAAGTCTCAGGCAACAGTTGACTCCTACTACTGCACTGGAGGTTCAGCAGACTAACCCTTAAGTACTCTGAATAGCCAATCAGTGTAGGCTCAGTTACACCCAGGGTGTGGTGGTCACAGGTGCTGGTTGATTCAGCTGACTCAGTAGCCTGCACCTGTCCCTGAACCAATTTGTTAGCTGTGTTTCTGGCTTCCCCTGAACACAGACTTAACAGTGCAGTCATTCTAGATTTACACTAGTGTTCTTTTCAATCTCAGGTTAACAAGTCATTAAATCAGCCTCAGCAGTCAGTAGGCAGGCAAGAGAGAGAAGGGCTGCCTTCACTTCATCTTAAGCAAAGTGTGAACTAAACGGGAACTGGTTTCCTTCAGAAAAGGCCAGGGTGAAAGGCAGAGCTTTACAACTTTAATTACATTTGGATCATAACTGTGAGCCATTTTCAACTTTCCAAGATTACACCTTCTTAAGGAATTCAAACATGGGTCATTAACACTGTTGAAGACTGATTTATTGAAACGTTCGGCATTCACTCAAACATGCCATCTACATTCATTGTTTAAATGGCTTACAAGTAACACTGCATAGAGGTCTTTAGATCAAACATCCAGTACTACCCTGACCAGTGTAATGAATAAACACTTATTTGAATACTGAAATATGAGTCCAGCATGCCAGTCTCTAGTACAGTCACAACTGTAGTCCAAACCTAATTAAGTAAGTATAATTAATTGTAAAAAACAAAAATGTTGATTTTTCCTGTATCGTTTCTGCTTTGGTGTGATAATGACTGCGTAGATCAGTGGGCAGCTAATTATATATTGACTTAGGAGTCTTTAATATAATCTCCACTTATTCATTTTTTCCCCCAGTTTTATTTTTGCATCACACCAAAGCAAAATTTTACTACTGGGCACTTAGAAATTCAGTGAATTAAATGCTCAGGCATCAGTGAATGGATAGGAACATAATGGGTTTGCTATTAGGTGTAAACTTTCATTCACCTTATACTCGTTCGAATTAAAGCACATAAAATTATTAAGCAAAATGATCTGGTCTAATGCCGTGTTTAATTTCTCATTTTAAAATTTTATTAATTTATTGATGTTTTCAACCTGATCTCATTTAAAGTGCTGAGCTATTACCATTAATAGTACTGATTAATTAATTGATCAAAACAGGTTTATCCTATTTTCTGGTCATTTGAAAGACTCCAGGTGGCTGACAACAGTATAAAATGACAAAAAAAAAAAAAAAAATGACAGCGCAATCTTAATGCTGCATAGGATAACTTGAGAGCCTGCTGGGCCACATACCATCCCTGTTCTGGCCGACGCAGCTAAGATTGCGCCAGGCAGCACAAGGGCTGGGAGACAGTGGTGGGAGGGTGCTTTGAAGACAGGGGGGGGGAGTGATTCTGGGCAGGGAAGGGTGGAATGGGGAGGAATGAGGTGGAATGGGGCTGCCCTCCCTGCTGGCCAACCCTATATGAGGCTTCCTGTATTTGTGCCAGCTATATAGCTGGCATGGATCCAAGAAGCCTCATAGGGATGGCTGGGGCTTTATTTGGGGTAACAGGAAATATATCCCCAAAGAGACCTCCAGCTGCTTTCGAAGTTGCACTGGATGCAGTGAAGGCTGTGTGGCCAGCGAAGCACCTGTGGTGTGGAGGCTGGACCATCAAAAGGCACCAGAATCGCATCTGACCCCTGGGCCGGCCGTGCACCAGACTCCAAGCCTGGCCCCTTTCTCAGGTGGCGTAGCTTATCCATGTCAACCCCATGAAGGGGTGAGGCAGTCAGACCGGGCAGTGCTGCCTTGAGCCGCTGAGCCTTTGAGGCGGACCCTGAAGTCCCGGCCAGGGCCCTGTCCAGGCCCTCATGCCACTGGGCCCCTGAAGACTGGAGGTGGGTTCTGCCCTACCTTTGCTGCCCCAAGGTGCACACCAAATGGTTCATGGCTTCTAACCCACACCACCTGCTAGCATAAAGTGACCAATGTTAGTTGGGCAGAGGAAAGCCTCCAACCCCTGATAGTCTGGGGTAGGCAAAAAAACCTTCCAGCCACCAGCCAATTCTGGCAGGCAGCAAAAAATTCCCACCCGGCCCTGAACAGCAACCAGTAGAACTCAGATTGTTCCAGGGGTGGGCAGGTGGGTGTCAGTACTGCGTCCATGTGCAAAGGAGGAGGAGGCCTGGGTGCTGATGCCCTAAGAACCCTTTGAGACCACCTAGCTCCTGTCCTTCCTCCAATCCCCACATCAGGGAAGAGACTCTCGTGTTCCAGGCTGATCCAAACAAACCCCAATCTCGCTGCTTGCATTGAGTGATTGGCATTGGTTGTGCACCCCCCAGTGAACACTCAAGACAATGGACATGGGAGAAAGGGCCACTTCATTAGTAGTTAAAGATAGTACAGAAGGAGATGTTGAGAGCTGCAGCGGCTGTGAAAGCAAAGTGCAGAGGCTGGATCATCGGAACGCACCAGAATCGTATCTGGTCCCTGGGCTGGGCATGCCCATGTGCGTAGGAGGAAGAGAGCTGGGACACTGCTCAGCTCTCATCCTTCTTCCAATGCCCACACCAGGGAGGAGAGTCACGTGTTCCAGGTCAGGCCAGACAAACCCCAATCTCACTACTTGCATTGTGCGATCAGCATACTGCAAGGGGGAGAGGTTTCATGCAGTTTCCCCTTCTGGTTTGAATGTCACAGTAAGACTTTCATTCTAGGTGAAAAAAGAAGCACTATAGACTAGTTTTTATTTAGAAATTCCACCCAGTGACTACAATCCTTGAGGGAAACAATTGAGCAACTAACAAGGAACTCTCTCTGATAATGCAAACTTCAAAGCACAATATCAAAATGTACTCAGTGACCCTAGGATTAATTTTCAGAGTGATATTGTTGACTTAGCAGTTCTGCACTCCCTTGAAACGACATTAACAGAGGGATGAGAAAGATCAAGGACAAGTAACAGAACCACCTGAAGTCAAATTAATCTGAGTTTAAATTTTGGAGCGTGATGGAGAAAGGAAGGTTGAAAGTTAAAAAGAATTATGTACCTTCAGTATTCACTTTCTTTTGAGTCATACTTCCAGATTTGCTTTTTGACATTCAAGGATTGTGGATTATCAAATATTTTTGGATTTCACCTCTCTGAAATGACATCAAAACACATGAACAATACTAATATTGATAATAGAGATGGCAAAACTCAAGAACATAAGAGCATAAGAAGAGCCCTTCTAGATGAGGCCAAAGGCCCATCTAGTTCAGCTTCCTTTAGCTTCCTCACAGGACAAAGGCCACATTGTTTATTTTTCATATTTTCATGGGCTGAAAAAAATCAGTTTTATAAATGAATGAATTAAATTTAAATGAATGAATAAGTTTTACTTGGATCTTTTCTGTAATCAGCATGATATGATTCAGAACCAAAGAGAAATGTGACAATTACAAAAAAAAAAATGTGTTTAAACTGAGAAATGAAATATAATGAGTAAAAATGTTAAATGTTAGTAAAAAAAAAAAAAAGAAACCCTTAGCAATAAAAAAATATTTTAAGTTACTACAGGCCATATAAAATCATGTGGGGGGGGGGGAACAAATGTGATCCTTGGACCATAGTGTGGAGACCCTTGAGATATAGCCTACTTCTGGTCTGGTCTGAGCAGGAGGTCTGGTCTGGTCTAGAGGGTTGAACCTCCGTTTGCCTGAAGATAACATCCGAAGGTCGCCAGTTCGAGGCCACCGACACCGTGCGACCTTGAAGCAGCTGACAAGCTGAGCCGAGTTATTCCATCTGCTCTGAGCGTGGGAGGATGGAGGCCAGATCAGAACGAAACATCTGAATTGTTGTAGCTCTTGAAATATAGAGCCTTCTTTCAATTGTAAAAATTCCTATGGGGTTTTAAATTAGCCTGCCTATGTAAACTGCCTTGAATAAAGTCTGAGGAGAAATCTGAGGACCTAGAAAGGCGGTATATAAATACCTGTACTATTATTATTATTATTATTATTATTATTATTATTATTATTATTATTGAACCAGGACGTTGCAAGATTGTGCTGGTGTCTCCAGGAATAAGCATTAATTTAGGTGACTATGAAAAGCAATCCTGGAGATTTTAACAAAGTCTTCTTGGCTTAATGACATAGTGTCATGTTTGGGGAGAAACAATCTCCAGAAGTAGCTTCGAGCAGCATTAGCAACCCTAGAACAGTAACAGCAACATTAATAAGATAGTCATTCCTTAGACCAAGGGTGTCAAAGTTGTTTCATACAGAGGGCTGACATTAGCATTCGTGGTGCCTGCTGAAGGTCAGAAGTAACTTCATTAAACAGGAAGTGACATCATTAAGCAGATGATGGCCAGAAATAAGCATTTTGTTCTCACATAGGAACTCATTAGCTGCAAATGGCAGAAGAGATATTTCTTGTTTATATTTTCAATATATGAAGGAGCCCAATTATCATGCTGGGAGAACCCAGTTATAACGGGGGCCAGAAAAATTGCTTCCGGTGGCTGCATTTGGCCTGCAGGCCTTAAACACTCCTGCCTTACAGTCCAATCCTACCCACACTTTCCTGGGAGTAAGCCCCATTGACTCTAATGGGACTTACTTCTGAGTAGACATGCATAGGATTGGGCTGGTAGACTCTAAAGACTGGATGGAATTAAAAGGTCTTGATTTGCCTTCTAAAAACAAACAAGATCTAGAGTAGTGGGCTCCATGGGGGACAAAGTTGCAGGGAAAAAAAGTTTTAAAAAAAGTCCTGCCACCAGAAAGCAGGGTAAGCCCCTGCCCCAGCAGGTCACCAGGCTTTTTTGGGGGGGTGGGGATGCAATCACATGGCTGATGTAACCAAAAAGTGCTCTCACCGACAACACTGCAAATGACTACAGTGTGTTTTGCAAGCATGAAGACTTAGGTGGAAATAAATAAAGCTGAAATTAGAAATGACAACTCTGTAGTGATAAGTTGCACTTAGCATAGAGACAACCTCACATGAACATTTGAAAGCTTTTATATCGGCATTTTAGACAGTTATTCAATGGGGGATGCTTAAGTTCCAGGCTATACTCCTAAATCTCTTCTGACAGGTTTTGAATTCTGTGTAATTTTAATAGTGTCACTTCTAATGCTATAGCTGTTTATGTGCACCTTTCATTCTGAGCTCCAGTCTTGGTTTACAAATGCTTTGGTATAGATATATTTTAATTATTCTTTTTTTCTTAACATTCCTCCTTCACAAACAGAATGTTTGCCCACAAAGGTTTGAATCTATATTTCTTCACCTGCATGAACTGTGAGGCCATCCAGACAATATTCCCCCATTACTCTAATGTCATATTTATTTATTTTATATGGTGCCTTCACTGTACATGCCGCTTTACACAGAATGTGAGTTCAGGTCTCTGCCCTGGACGGCTTACAGTCTTCATAAACGCAAGGGAAGGGGTGCAAAAAGGGAAGCAAGTGAAGAATGTGTGATTGTTGAAGCTTAGTACAGTACAGAATGGGGAGGGGAAATAATATCCAATCCTATCTAAACCCTCCCGCGCACACACACAGAGATTCATCTGTGTAACCGGAGTGTGTGCTGCATCCTGTGGGGAGGGGGCAGGACTAGAGGTCTCTTTTAGATAAAGCAGGGGTGGGCAAACATTTTGGCAGGAGGGCCACATCATCTCTCTGACACTGTCCGGGGTTGGGGAAAAAAAACAATTAATTTATATTTTAAATTTGAATAAATTTACATAAATGAATACATTAAAGACGGAACTTGTATGAATGAATGAATTTTACTGAGCTTATTTATAATACACTATCACACAGGCATGTAGAACCACCTGAGAACTATGAACTGTTTGCCACAGACCTCTTGCTCAGTGAAAATGTACAGACCAAGCCAGAAAAACATGGAGACACATGTTGTTCAGAGGCAATGGGGGGGGGCGTTTAAAATAATGCCCAGGGAAAAGCAGAAAACACATGGAGACTACAAAAGGCCTCGCTCTAACTTAGCCCGCAGCTTGTGTCAGCCGCAGTTTGTGTCACAACCAGCAGTCATGGGCCAGCATGGGCTCCAAAAATCTCTGGCAGGCCAGAGGCTCACTAGAGACTGGGGGCTCCCTGCAGGCTGGATTGGGGGTCCCAGAGGGCCGCAAATGGCCTGCGGGCTCAGTTTGCCCACCCCTGAGATAAAGGAACATTTGTTCCCTTACCTAGGGGTAAGCCTCTGCTGCTGCGATGGGTCTACATGGACCTGCGCCAGCTGCTTTGCTGGCACAAGTTCAAGTGAACCTGGGAAAGTGGATCAAGACCTAGAAAGGGGATTGGATGTCGGCAGAGCTGTTGCTGCCAATACCACCCTTCCTGTTCTTCCCATGGCATTGAGTGCAGTTCAGAATATACCAGAGGTGCCCAAACCCCGGCCCAGGGCCACTTGCGACCCTTGGGTGCTCTCAATCAGGCCCTTGGGGAGACCCCAGTCTCCAATGAGTCTCTGGCCCTCCAGAGACTTTTTGGAACCTGTGCTGGCCCAACACAACTGCTGTCAGCAATAGGACAACTGTTCAACTTCTCACCTGAGTTGTGGGACAAGGGTTCCCTTCACTACTTGCTGTTTCACGTCTGTGATGCTGCAGTGGCAGTGAAGGAAAGGCTGGCCTTGCTTTGTGCAAGGCCTTTTATAGGCCTTGAGCTACTGCAAGACCTTCATTCATTCATATAAGTTCCATCTCTAATATATTCATTTATGTAAATTTATTCAAATATTAAATTGTAAATTAATTCTTTTTCCCCCGGCCCCCAACACTGTGACAGAGGGATGATGTGGCCCACCTGCCAAAATGTTTGGACACCCCTGGAATATACTCACAATGAGTTTTGTGTGTGAGTATGTGTAAAACAGAATATATATATATATATATATATATATATATATATATATATATATATATATATATATATATATATATATATATATATATGGCAATTTCCCAGATTTGCCCACTTTACAGTTCTAATCCTTTTTGTCAAAAGGTGGAGCTTTGATAAGAGAAGCTGAATACAAAAGCAAGGAACCCCCAATGTGGCAAGAAGGAGGTAAGTGGACTATGCAGATATTTAAATACAGGAAGCCATGTGGATGAAAGAAGAATGCTGATACATTTCTTAGCTACTATTTGGAATTGAAAAATCAGCTCCACTGCCCAATTAGATATGGCAAGTTTCTGTTGGTGCCAACACTATAATTTCAGGACCATTAACTTTAATAACTGGACAAACAGCTCAGTCCTCAATAGTTGCTGCCAAATCCCAATGTCTAGTAAGCCTACGTTCTGCGTTGGAGTAGAATGCATAGCTGAGTAACTGCCCATGGATAATGCTAAAGGCCAGTAACTTAAGTAGCTCCATATTCCGAGACCATCCACAGCTCAATCTGATCCCCTACCACATTATAGCATGCAGCCATGCCAATGGAGGCTGCGCTGCATGCAGTGATGATGGGGGGGGGGGAGGAATCTGACAGCCTGAAGGTGAAAATTTTTTTTTACTTACCACCACCACCACCCAATTGCATATGGGTCTCCTCAGACCTATATCAGCCATCTTGCTGGTGTAACTCTTAGGAGAGTAAAGGGGCAGATGGGTTCAAAAACAGGGGACAGGATCCTGGCACAAGTCACTATTGCTGGGATATATTCCTTCCCTTCTTCTCTCTGCCCCCTGCCTCCTCATGCCAAAACTCCCTGTGGCCTCCCTACCCACGACATGCTGCTGACACCCAACTTATTGGCACTGACAGAGGCCTCTGGAGCCACTGCTGAGCATTTCACCCTGCTGCCCATTTGCAACAGCGGTCTGGCAGCGTGCGACTGGGGCGCAGGTTTTGTGCCACTGGTTGTGTGCCGCATACCTCATAAGCAGAGCATGAAAGCAATAGCTCTCTCCCACCATTCCTCCTCTGCAACTTGTTTTCAACAGCATACTGCCTCTGAATATTGTGGTAGTATGTAGCCACTATAACATGTAGCCATTGATTGGCTTATCTGCATTTACCTGATCCCCTTAGGTTAGTAGCCGTCACCATCAATTGTGGCAACAAATTCCACACATTTTGTGCTGTGTGAAAGAGAACTGCCTTTTGTATGCCCTAAATCTTCTGCCTACTAGGGAATAACACTCCCTTACCCTGAGCAGACTCTGGCAGTAGCCTTAAAGCCCACAGGATGCAGCAGTCATTACTTTGGCACTGCTGATTTTCTGGGCTCCACTGGGTTCAGGATTGGGCTGTGAGTCAGGGAGATTGTATAACAAATAGTAGTGCGGTTCTACTTAAATCACACATCCATTTATCCAATCATTCTGAAGTATGTATTAGGCTTTATTCTTATATAGGTCTTTTCTATTTCTCCCAGGACACAGGGATAAATCGGTGTGAGTCATGTCATGTAGCAAGTCTCCTCCTATTTCCATATCAACGCATGCTGTGCACCATGGCTGCTTTTGGAAAACTGTAGCTGGATGTTGAACTCTGTGTGGCAGCTAACGGGTTAGTAAATCAGGAGGCACAGATTCTTCAGTGCCTGAAGAATCCCCAAAGAGTAAACAAAGTACAACTGTTACAAACAATACATTCTCAATGCATTGTAGAAGCAATGGCTAATGAAAAGTTATAATGCCTGTAGTTAGAACCCTCTTTAAAAGAATTTACACAGTATATGAAATTAAATTCTGTGCACAGTTCTCTTAATTTGTCCTTAATTAAACAATACTCCATAAATGGTGCATTCAGTGACCAAATGTTCAGAGACAGCAAAATGGTGGGTCCCAAGCCATTAGGAATGAAATAAAGCCAGTCCCCCGAGAGCCTGCTAGAATCTGGTCTATCTAAGTGACAACTGATGGTTTAGGAAAGATAATTAACTTTGCAATTACAAACCGCAGCTTTCACCAGTGCTGTTTCTCCCAGTTATAATCTTGTAAATGTGTTCGTGTTTTTTATAGGCTAAAATGTTCTCACTAAAATTTTTTTTAAAAAAGTTAAGCACATGACACGGAAGATTAATTTTTTCTTTGATCAATTTACTCCGAGTATTTTAATAAAATATTCAGAACAATAAATATTTGGTGGACAGCTACTTTAAAAAATGAAATGTCTGCGGTTAAAGAAGGAAGAATTGGAACTGCACAGGGTACCAGCAAAGAATTACAACTCTGTGTGTGTGTGTGTGTGTGTGTGTGTGTGTGTGTCAGAGAGAGAGAGAGAGAGAGAGAGAGAGAGAGAGAGAGAGAGAGAGATCTGTCAAAATAATGAGATTAACAAAAATATGGATGCAAACATAGTTTTTCTGCAACTCAGACGTGAACAATCTGTTATGTATAAGAATTATCTCCCAACAAAGTTGATTAACAAAGACCCAACTTGTGGATAACGTAAAAGTCAGAAAATGGAAGTTCTTCAGCCAAAAACGGTCCCTTCCAGTTGCCAACCAACAGGAAAAAGAGGAATGCATTTAATTGTGATGTCTATAATGATGGGACTTGATGGCAAGACACTCTGAGTATCGGAACCAGGGCTCTGCCTTACGATCCCTTTTCAAAGTGGCCATCCAGCAAACATGGTTACAGAACAGGCCCTTTGAGACTTACTATCCTCATGAATAAATAGATCGTATCAAGAGACAAAACACACAAAATTCATCATGGTTTTGGATGCAAAAATTATAGGAAGATCAACATTTTCTATTTTCAGTAAGAAGGCAAGGGGAGTTCAGTGGGATGGATGGGGACAAGGGTCTTGGACAGATGTGAGTATCTATTCTTGAAAACAGATCCAAGATTAAATTGCAAAGAGTATATTTTGGCTATCATAGTCTTTTTGTCATTCCTTTTTTCATTTTTATTACATTTATGTCCCATTTGACTTCATTATGATCATGGAGGGAGTGTCTACAGGGTTCCCAGGTAGTCAGCCATACAGGCATTGCCCAGAAGACCTGTTTAGTTTCAGCAAGGTGGCTGGATTAGATGACTAGTACAGTGTACTACTACTACTACTACTACTACTACTACTACTACTACTAATAATAATAATAATAATAATACAGGTATTTATATACCGCCTTTCTTGGTCGTCAGATTTCACCTCAGACTTTAATTCAAGGCGGTTTACATAGGCAGCCTGTACTAAATCCCAATAGGGATTTTTACAATTGAAGAAGGTTCTGTCTTTCAAGAATCACAACATTTCAGATGGATCTTTTTATGATCTGGTATCACATTCTGGCCTCCATTTTCCTCCCACACAGGCTGACAGCGGCCAAAGAGCAGGTGGAATAACTCGGCATAACTCGGCTAGGCTTGTCAGCTGCTTCAAGGTCTCGCTGTTCACGGTGCCGGTGGCCTCAAACTGGTGAGCTTCAGATGTTATCTTCAGGCAAACGGAGGTTCTACCCTCTAGACCAGACCTCCTGCCTCTTATCAACATAAGAAACCCTTTGGAAGCACTTTGGACATTCATACTTAGCATATTGGCCTATTTAACATTTTTTTTTGGCCCAATCCTATCCTTGCAGTATGCCAGCATACCTCAAGATGTGCTGTCTGTGGAACACTGCCGAGCACCGCCGCTGGCGCAAAGGCTGGAAGCAGCACCCCACAGACTGGCCACCATAGGTTTCTGCTGATGGTGGGTGCAGATTGGAGCCAGATTGGGAGCAGATCATGGTGGCACTGGCATCTGCCGCATTCTGGGTCCCCCATCTCAGGCTAACACACACCACCTGCGGCACTTTAAATCTATGCTAGCAAAAGAACTGGTGTAGATCTGAGGAGTCTCATAGGGGACCAGGTAGGAACCAGGGAGGTAAGTAACTCTTTCCCAATTGGCCTGATCCCTTGCTGGCGCACAGGATACAGAGGCCACCTCAGCAGCAGCTCTGCACCCTGCTTGCTGGTACTGGATAGGATTGGAAAATTTATCACGGAATAGGATCAGAATAATAAAAGAAGCTTGATATCAGATAAGGTTTGCACGTGCAAGAATGTAAAGCATTTGATGTTGGCAGATTTGCAGCGTGAGGCGGTATATGCTGGCATTTATGGGCATAACTTACTTCAGCAGTTCAGACTAGGTAGGCAACATTAGCTGATGGTGTGGAGTTATTAATGGGCTGCCCAGCTGCTTTCTTATGCAGAGGGCTGGCAGCTCAATAAATCGCAGACAGAGGTAGGGCAACCCAATTCTGAGCTGTCCGGTGCGTGGCGCCAAAATGGCTGCCACAGCATCCTGAGTGCACTGGGCAGCCAGCAGTAGCTCCTTGGGAGAAGGGGAGATTTGTCCCCTTCTCCTGGGCAAGGAGCCCATCCCACAAGGGAACTTCTTGACTCTGCGTCAGCTATTCAGCCGGTGTAGAGTCAAGACGCCTCGAGTCGGGCTGCAAGGCCCTACATGGGGCTCTGGATCTGGTGGATATCAGTTCCACCAGTCCAGTCCCTTCCCACCCTGCTCCCTTCCCTGCCACACCTTCTCCCCATCCTCACCCCATGTCCCCTGGCACTTCACCTCATGTCCCCTTCACCCCATGTCCCCTTCACCCCAGAGCACCTCACCCCATGTCCCCTGGCACTGTCTCTCTACTGCCTGGCGCTCTGAGCGAGCACTGGGAGGTGAACCGCTGGCCTCTGATTGGCACTGTCCCAGTGCGGGCTTGTGCTGGGCCGGTGGTAATGCTCGCAAATATGCCTTACGGTGTCCTGAATATTCCAGGATGCTTCCAAAGGCTGAGGTGAGAGTGTGAGGTGACCTGTTGCTCCCTCCCTCTCCTGAGTGATCAGTGAAAGAACAAAGAAAACAGCTTTGGTTGGCAGATTCTGGGGTGTGTTTGGTCTGAGTGAGAAAAAGACTAGCTTTGATCTATGAGAGAGACAGAACATAACCATGGAAAGTAACATAATCCAAGCTCAAAACTGGAGCATCTTGAGGTCCAAGAGTCCCCAAGGAATAGGTGTAACCAGATGTAACTTGCAAGGTTTCTACATGACCTACCTCCATCCAAATGTTCCATCTGTGTATTTATAAAGCAAGCAGTTATTGCAAAGACATCATTATGGCTCCAGTAACTTCTCCTTCAAAGGGAGGCAAAACCTAGGCCTGCCCTTGGAAGTGCTCGGAGAAATGGAGGACAAGCACACAGTCTGTATGTTGCTTAATGGTACGTACTGAAAAGTGTTTGTTGCGCTAGCAAAAAACCTATGAAAAGAAATGTTCTATCACTTGATCTCAAGTCAAGTGATAAAGATCTCTGTGTGCTAGAGCTTCAACCCACATTGAGTTTATCTAAAAATTCTCTGGAAAGGGGAAATGATACATGAGCACAACAAATGTGATCTTTATGTAAATGTATTTCCTTCTGGTTGTGGTAACTGAACTTTGACTAAAGAAATGCAAGCTAAATAAACATTACGTGTGAGTTTGGGCAAGTAATGAGTTTGGGAAGTGAGTTTGGGAAGGTAATCTCTTTGTATATCATTTCCTCATGGGAAAAACTGAGCTATGAATACAATTTTCTTACTTGTCTTCATTTTTTACATGGTCAATCTACCATCCTACCAAACAGCTCAGGGTGGTGTATATGGAGCCTTGCAACAGCCCTGTAATATGGCTGTAGCTCAGTAACAGAGCACATGTTTTTCCTGCAGAAGCTCCCAGGTTGAAGTCCAGATAGGATGGGGAAAGGTTTGTCTGAAACCCAGCTAAGCTGCTGCCAGGTAGAGAAGCAGCTTACCTAGTTATGTCAGTGGTCTGACTCAGTATATGGCAGCTTCATATACAGGGAAGATTAAGCTGAGGGGGGGGGGGAGGTGACTGGCCCAGAGCCCTCTAAGAAGCTTCATAACTGAGTGGGGATTGTGAACCCAGGTCTCCTTGGTCTAAGTCCAGCCATATACCACACTGACTTCTTGTACTCTTTGGGCCCAATTCTATCCTTAGGCAGCCCAGACCATGCAGTGCTGCCATGCTACAAATGGGGAAAACCAAACTTCCCAGGAGAAGTAAAAATCTTATTACCTCTCTGTAGGCCCCCTAGTCTTCAATGGATCTCCTTGGATCTATGCCAGCTCTTTAGCTGGCATACACCTGAGGAAATTCCTGGGGTGGGTGGGGCCAGGCTGAGAAGGGAAGATAGGACCTCAGCATGTGTCTTTGCCACCGAGATCCTCCCCCTCCTGTCCCCAAATCACTCCTAGCCTGCTCCCTATCTCAATCCACCCGTGATCTTCCCCACTGCCATCACTGCCAACTAACTGGTGACAAATATGGTGGTGAGGGATGAAAGAGGATCAGCAGGCTGCTGTCACCCACATGCAGCTTCTGGATACTTGCTTTGATGACCACAGCCCAGTGAATGGCAAAATGACTGTCAGTCACCTGGCTGTCAGTCCAGAACTTTCACCGATGGATTGAGAGCTATGTCAGCATAAGCCCTGTATAGGATTGGGCTGGGTTGTTGCTCCTCAGGCCTGTGTTGGGCCATGTCACAATGTATTCCTATATTGTGGAATTTATAGCCCACGTTTCAAGGTTGAGGCAGGTAAGAACTGTTCATTGTCTCACTGAATTTCAAAATCATCCTGAAATAGGTTGTAACAATTTCTCTTTCCCATGAAAGAAATGAGGCTGAGAAGGTCCTATTGTGAATCTGTGATTTGACTTTGCTTCCTGGTTTCACAGATCAAAATCTGGTACCATGAACCCGTCTACTTCAGCATCTGGTATGAAATACACACATATGCCAGCACACGTTTCTGTGTGAAACTACTATGTTGCCAGTACTCTGGCAATGTAATCATGTACAATTGGCAAAGGCAAAGGCCAACATGTATCGATCCCAACCCACATTCACTTTCAAGATCTAATAAATGTCTGCTTGTTCAGTTTCTCTGAAAATCTGTGTGGGTTGAGTTACGTATCTCCGAATATAGTGACCGTCATTGTGATCTTTACATCTGCGTATGTATGTATGCAATTAACATTACTGCAGCATCCCCAGTCTGATAGCGTAGGGAATGCTTTGCATACCAGGGTTTACTCAACTACAGCACTTGCAAGTGACATTTGGAAAGAATTTAATTGTGTACCAGCATATGTGCATATATACATTGTCAGATGGAATGTTATTGCTGATAGCTTGCAGATTATGGCTCTCTAAATAATTTCCCTCCATAAACAAGATTTTAAGGCTTTTTTATTTACTATTTTTGACCTGATAATGATCCCTGGCTATCCATGGCTTTACAGTTTTAATGCAGCATAAATGCTGTGCAAGGGAATTAGGGTAATTTCACAGACAGAAGTCAACTTAGACCCACGTGGTCCTGGAAGTTACAAGATATCTGAGGCTCTGTTGTTTGGACAACCACTGCTGGGAGCACAAGCAGTGAAGTCTAGTGGTGAAATTAAGGTGGCAGGAGTGCTATGGTCAGATCTCCCACAATTAAAAAAAGAAGTAGCAATTGTGCAAGGCGTGCTTTGAATTGAGACCACTGAGAACAGAGAGAGGGAAGTTCAATCATTTTCATGTGCCCAATGCTGTTATTTGCTCTGGGGAAAAAGACATACAGATACCACATGGCAATATGAATACTGTGGAGTACAATACTATATATTTCCCACAGGAGAAATAGCTTAAAGATAGGGGGGATTTTTATTAGTAAAATAAGGGGGGATGGGCTATATTTCCTTCCGCCAAGGTCTCAGTCCTGCTACAAATCATCCTTCCCCACGCAGCCGCATAGCTAGAGCAGGGCGAAATGATAAGTACTGCAGCTGCCGCAACGCGCTGTGTAAGTAGCCCATTCCACTCGACGTCAGAGCCATTCCAGGCAGCTATGGCAACACACAGCTAACCAAATGGTGTCTCCTGCGCATTGCCACCAGTGCTCAGAATGGCTTCAATGGTGAGTGGGAACAGCTGGTTATATGTCATGTTGTAGCATCTGTGGTACTTACTGTATTGCCCCCCTCTAGTTATGCTACTGTTCACAGCCTGTCAAAGGGCTCCCCCTTTTCATGTAATCCTTTGTTCCAACTATAGGGAACCATGATCCAGCGATGGCCTCTTGCTGCACTTGGAACCCTGGAACCTCTCTTTCTTCTTTTCCTTTTCTCTCCCAGCTCTCCTATTTTCCTTATCCCTTCCAGTAGAGTTAAATCCCCAATTCTTCAGCTCCAGTTTTTCCTGGGTAAGTCTACTGAGTTCTCTACATTCTGTCTTCTCTCTTTTCTCCCCTCCTTGCTTGTGCCATCATGTACTCCTTCTCACTTGCAAGGGTTTTCTTCTTTCTCTTCTTTCTGTATGTAGAGCCCCCTTATGTTAGCTGTATGAATGGCTAAGATACATTGAATAGTTTTAATTTTCATTTCCTTTTCCTGCATCCCTTCATCTCTTCAATAAAAGTTGGTTTGTTGCACCACCTCGCTTCCCTCACATTCTCCTGCTGAACCATTCAGCCTATGCCATTGGCTACCTCACATGGTCCCCAGCACCTGAGCTATATTCCCCCCATGTACACATGTTAACGTGTGTCTGAAAAATACACCTTGTAACACAATCCATCCTAAAAGGAGCTGGGCAGCCCAATCCAACTCCCCAGGGCCACCATGAAGAACAGTGGCGCCAAAATGGCTGCCACTGTGGGGCTGAGGCAGCCACTAGAGTCTCTTCGGGGTAAGGGGATGTTTGTTCCCTTACCACAAGTAAAACTCCAGCAGCTCCAGTGGGTCTCCTTGGAGCTGAACCAGCTATTTTGCTGGCGCAAAACTGAGGAGGCCCGTGTAGGACTCTGCAGGCTGGGAGGGGCAGTAGGATTTGGCAGCAGAGTCTGCCATCATCTCCACCCCCTCCCGGGCTCAATCCTCCCTCCAGTCTGCCCTCCTCCCACCCAGTTCTGCCCCCTCTCTGCCTTCCCCTTGCCCTCCCCCACACTGAAAAAAACTCAGCCAGCGGGAGCACTTACTGCCGGTGGCTCTGCGGGGTCATCTGAGTCCCAGTGCCAACTGATGCTGGGCCTCATTACTGGTACCACATTCTCAGCACCAGTACAGGTGCCTTATGGCACTCTTGTGATGGTGGTTGCCTGGGCAGTGCGGCAGCCACTGGCACTTCCCGGGAATAAGATTGGGCCCTTAGGCTGCGATCCTATCCACACTTAGCTGGGAGTAAGCCCCACTGACTTACTTCTGTGTTGACATGTATAGGATTGAACTCTTAGCTGAATTCCTTGCTTACCAGCTCCGAGATCCTTTAACTCAATTTCTGTTCAGTGGCTTCCACCAAGACATATGTATATACATCTAGGGGGGATCCATAGTCAATATTTAATAAATAAATAACTGTAAGCGTTCTAATTAATGTGCCACTTGCATCCCTATCTTGACTCCTCTGTGTGGATAGACATGCAGGAGATGGTGCAAACTCTTCTATATGTCCTCTTTTGCATGCAACAAGGGATGAATTGTTCCCCTTCCTGTCTTTTTTGACCATTATGTCATGAACTAGAGTTAAATGTGATCAAATCTTGTTTAACACAAAAGCATTAAGACTGTTTTTTGGACTAAAAGGATTAATTTGCCATTTACACACGCACGCACGCACGCACGCGCGTGCGCGCGCGCACACACACACACACACACACACACACGCACGCACGCACACCTCTTTTTCTGTTTAAAAAAAAAAAAGGCAAAGGGGGTGATTCCATGGAGCAGTTTCCCTCATTCTGGTAACTTTCGTCAGCCGCCCAAATTCCTTTTCAGGGACCATGAATATTTTCCCAGAACAATTCTCTACAATCCACACTCTTAAATGCCAATCACTGAGAAAAGAATAAAATAAATCATTAATATGTTTAAAACTCTTTTTTTTTTGTTTTTTTGTTGATGCACACTCATTAGTACTGAGCTGCAAATGAACTCTGGAAGTGTGCTCCTATTAATTAGATGGAAGACAGAAAACGTCCTTGCTTCTGTTCAGCCAGATGGAGGGACATTGGGTGTTACAATCTATGTTAGGCCCCTACTCAAGGGAATTCATTGGTGTCTTCTTAACTATTAGGAGTCAACGCAGGTCCTGTGCCCATTTGCCACTTTAAATATTTATAGCAACCAACTTCACAAGTGTGTACTCAAATTATATTCCTACAAAAAGGCAGCACTTTTGCTACATTGGAGAATTAGCTATAAATAACTCTTAAAATTCCAGAGGGATTTGGGCACACAGCCTGCAAGCCTGAATAGATCTTTTTAGAAGAAGAAGGAAAAAAAATAATAAGGCAGTCTGTTCTTTTTTTTCTGCTGCACCTCCCTAAAAACATTCTACTATATTGTCCAAAGTTGGCCTGATGGATGGGCCAGCCCTGTTTCCACTTGTCATAGACAGGATGCAGCTTGAGTGTTGGCACCACATACCGTTACTGTCAACACAACAAGCATCATAAAGTGATTGCACGCTTTCACACACACTAAATGAAGGTGATTTTTTTTTAACGCCATCCCTTTCCAGATGGGAACTGCACTGTGTGCTCTGTAGAGGCAAGGGCTTCTCTCAAGTTGGCCCAATGCATTTGTTAAAAAAAAAATGAAAGTGGAGGAATGAGAGTGTCGGGGCCCCTCCCAGATGCCCTGACCCCCGACTTACCCTGGAGCAGGCACCCCATGCCCAGGATGGGGAGGCTTCCCTGCCCTTGAAGGGGTCAGAGAAGGTTGGCTCATCCCAACCAGACAGAGGGGGCTGGCAGGGCAAACAAGGAACACTGAAGGAAACAAGCCAGGAACAGGAGAGGCCTTTTCTGCCCCACCTGGAGGAAGGGGAGGGGCCAAGGGGGCGGGCTTGCTCCATAAAACTGGGAAGCCAGGGATGAGAGGCAGGCAGTGTGAAGCAGGGAGCTGTGAGATGAACAGCTCCTGCTCCCAAGCCAGGGGTGGCAGCTCTGCTAAGGAGGAGGACAAGGGTACTGGAACCCCTTCACCTCCAGCCAATCTGAGGTCTCCCTGGGGGTGGAGCAAGCCTGCTCCAGGCCCCTCCAGGGGTGGCCCCTACAGAGATATTGGTCATTTGGGGAATAATGTAAAAGGTCATGACTCTCAAGAGACCCTTTTTTCAGATCACTAAAAATAGGTCATTCTTTTAAGATACCCTTATGAAGCAGAAATCCTGACTGCACAATATCTGTCATCCATCTAGGATGTTCAAAGATTTTTTTTTTAAAAAAGTTCCCTTTTTCTTGCTGCCCTTTTCAAAAAAATTATTTTCTTCCCTCTTAAAGTATTATCCTGACATACTGACATTGGTGCCATGAGTGCTTATGGATCAGGCCATTTCAATGTTTTAGTGTTTCCATATATTTCTGGGTCTAGTTGTCTCAAGAACGGTAAATTGCATGCTCGTCAAGCAATGGAAATGTATAAGAAGCCCAGGAGTGAATTATTTTCATTTTCAATATTGAAAAATGTTCATCAGTGAAAGATTTCCACAAGGGTCTTAAGTCCTTCACAGTGTGTTGAAGGACCACTTTACGGGGAACTGGGGGAAAAAAAATAAAAATAAATAAAAACACATTAATAAATTCTGCCGCGTGAAGTAGGTTCCAAACATACACATTAGATAATGGAAACATGTTGATGTTCTTAAGGTTATAAACACATCTGAAGTTATACTAATTGTAATATTGAACAAATTGAAAATGATGAAGTACAATGTCCCTGAACATTGGAGAGAAGCATCCTTTTCCCATTTCACTAATTGCTACAACACTTGAAATCTCAGTGTGATATTTTTCTCAGCAAATGAACAAGTGGAGACCATAGCACCTCTCTAAAAAGCAGATGTGGTAAATAATTAATTTATAAAGGAAAGTTCAGAGGAGGAGGAAGCTGGGTACGCTGCCTTTCCAGGTGAAGGCTTCATGAATAGAACAAAAGAGTTGTCAGTTTTCAAAATTGATTTGATCCCCCCCCCTCCCAGTGTGATGGTAATGTAAGAATAACCTTGAACAGGCCAATCTCTTGGAGCAGAGAGAAGGAGGTCAATCCTGTAAGAACTTTCATCTTCCAATATCTGTAAAAAGATTATATGTACATATACCCAATCTCTCAGAAACCCCTTACCTGAAGTTCTCAACCAAGACTATCTGTATATTTTTTTCACCCCATCTTTCCAGTAGCATAATTGGGGGGACGGGAGCCCAGGGGTGGGAGATGTGATGATGCCCCCTGCATCATCGCATCACCCCTTGCACCTGCACAGACACCTCCCTCTTCCACGCATGCGTGGTCGGAAACAGCTCCATTTGGAGCCAGGCAGGTGAGAGGGCCCATTTCACAGTGTGTTTGTCTGCTGAAAGATAGGAGCTGTTCCCCCCCCAACCCCCAGCAGAGTTGGTGGAAAACCACCACTACACTGTGGGTGGGCAATGGCCACCCGACCCCCACTTAACTATGCTACTTTATACATTATATATCTGAACTTTATATATCTGGACATTATATATCTAGACTTTCAGAAGGCGTTTGACATGGTGCCTCACCAAAGGCTACTGAAAAAACTCCACAGTCAGGGAATTAGAGGGCAGGTCCTCTCATGGATTGAGAAATGGTTGAAGACCAGGAAACAGAGAGTGGGTGTCAGTGAGCAATTTTCACAATGGAGAGAGAGGAAAAGCGGTGTGCCCCAAGGATCTGTCCTGGGACTGGTGCTCTTCAACCTCTCCATAAATGACCTGGAGACAGGGGTGAGCAGTGAGGTGGCTAAGTTTGCAGATGACACCAAACTTTTCTGAGTGGCGAAGACCAGACACAATTGTGAGGAGCTCCTGAAGGATCTCTCCAAACTGGCAGCATGGGCAGCAAAATGGCAGATACGTTTCAATGTAAGTAAGTGTAAAGTAATGCACATTGGGGCAAAAAATCAAAACTTCACATATAGCCTAATGCAGCCATTTTCAACCACTGTGCCGTGGCACACTGGTGTGCCACAAATGATCTGTAGGTGTGCCGTGGGAGTTTGAGGGAGGGTCATTTATTAATAGAACCATTGGGGGATGGGAGCCTCCCACCAACAGCATGGCGTGCCTTGTCAATTGTAAAAAAACTGGTGTGCCTTGGCAATTTTAGTGCCTTGACAATTTTTGTCAGTGTGCCATGAGACAAAAAAAGGTTGAAAACCACTGGGCTAATGGGTTCTGAGCTGTCTGAGACAGATTAAGAGATAGATCTTAGGGTAGTGGTGGACAGGTCGATGAAAGTATCGACCCAATGTGCGGCGGCAGTGAATAAGGCCAATTCTATGCTTGGGATCATTAGAAAAGGTATTGAGAACAAAACGGCTAATATTATAATGCCGTTGTACAAATCGATGGTAAGGCCACACCTGGAGTATTGTGTCCAGTTCTGGTCACCACATCTCAAAAAGGACATAGTGGAAATGGAAAAGGTGCAAAAGAGGGTGACTAAGATGATTACTGGGCTGGGGCACCTTCCTTATGAGGAAGGGCTACTGCGTTTGGGCCTCTTTAGCCTAGAAAAGAGATGCCTGAGGGGGGATATGATTGAGACATACAAAATTATGCATGGGAAGGATGAAGTGGATAGAGAGATGCTCTTTACACTCTCACACAACACCAGAACCAGGGGACATCCACTAAAATTGAGTGTTGGGAGGGTTAGGATAGACAAAAAACAATATTTCTTTACTTAGCAAGTGGTTGGTCTGTGGAACTCCTTGCCGCAGGATGTGGTGACGGCACCTGGCCTAGATGCCTTTAAAAGGGGATTGGACAAGTTTCTGGAGGAAAATTCCATTATGGGTTATAAGCCATGATGTGTATGTGCAACCTCCTGATTTTAGAAATGGGCTATGTCAGATGCAAGGGAGGGCACCAGGATGCAGGTCTCTTGTTATCTGGTGTGCTCCCTGGGGCATTTGGTGGACTGTTGTGAGATACAGGAAATTGGACTATGTTCTTATGTACTGCACCTTTATGTCTTTGGTAAGACCCAGAAGGTCAGCTCAGCACTGCCCCCCTGAAGCAACTGGAAAGTTGCTTCTTCTGGTGCTATACGGAACAGTTGTTTGTGCAGGCTCCCTCTTTTATGACTTATTTTTTACCAGAAGAGAAGTAACTCTTCCCTCTGCCTCCCAGAGCTTGATGATGCAGGTGTCCTGCTATTTTTTTTATTGGAAGCCAGCCACCCTGCTTTTTTTTATTGGAAGACACCCATGTTTACAGCCTAACCAGCTGGAGGCGATTCTTCCTGCTGCTTCCCCAGTGACTGATGACACAAGCACTGTCTTTTTGATTATTGGGCAAACAGTTAGCTCTCCCTGTTGGCTTTAATTGCACAGGTGTCTCTGTTTGTTTTGTCCCTTGCAAGCTACCATAGCTTATTGGCAGCTCTGCTGCTTTCAGCAGACTTCGTACTGGAGCAGAAAGGATCAGCTTGGGAAAAGCAAAAGGTACGTTTTGTTGTTGTTGTTGAGTCCTTTAATTTTTTTTAACTTATTGGGTTAGGTGAGGCTATGCCTCCCCTGACTGCACATCACTGTTCTAAGGATGACTTTGCCAACTACAGAATTACTACTAACCATAGGAGAGGAGAATTCTGGGATGTCTTCATACAATATCAATACATACAGTCACTTTTGTGAAAGAAAGAGAATTGCAAGAGGAGAACATGTGGCAATGACATGTGTGATGAGTACGCTAGGAAGCTTCCTAAAGTGGCTTCCTAAAGTGGCTATAACTTATGTGAATTTATTCAAAGGAATAATGTTCTCATGTATCTCCTTATAAAGCTTCCAGAAATAGCTAAGTATTCTATAGCAATAACGATTTAAGGGTTTCTCCCATCAGGCTACACTGGTATAACAGTAATAAAAATATTCATGGATAACACTCTTAGTTACAGTACTGATGTGCTTCTATGAGTCTTTGATCAAGCAATAACAGAACCTTTGTCTTCACTCTAGAACAGGGGTGCCCAAACCCCAGCCCTGGGGCCACTTGCGGCCCTCGAGGCCTCTCAATGTGGCCCTCAGGGAGCCCCCAGTCTTCAATGAGCCTCTGGCCCTCTGGAGTTTTGTTGGAGCCCACACTGGCCTGACACAACTGCTCTCAGCGTGAGGGCAACTGTTTGACATCTCACATGAGCTGTGGATGAGGGCTCCCTCCACTGCTTGTTGTTTCACATCTGTGATGCAGTAGCAGCAGCAAAGGAAAGGCCAGCCTTGCCTTGCGAAAGGCCTTTTATAGGCCTTGAGCTATTGCAAGACCTTCATTCACTCATATAAGTTCCATCTTTACTATATTCATTTATGTAAACTTATGTAAATTTATTCAAATTTTAAATGTAAATTAGTTCTTTTTTCCCCCAGCCCTCAACACAGTGTCAGAGAAACCATGTGGCCCTCCTGCCAAAAACTTTGGACACCTCTGCTCTAGAAGTATCGGCACTGAACTGTCAGGTTCCTGACTTGCATAAGAGGAAGTGGGAAGCATATACAATAACATTAAGTGAACACAATTTTTCCATTGAATTCTCTAAGTAGTGCAGTCTTCCATGGGGAAGAACTGAATTTACCTGTTTTCTATTTCAGCCTCCAGAGTGCTATACCCAATTGCAAGGGAAACATCTGGTATGAGCAAAACTAATTTGGATCTCTTTTTTTAAATGTTAGCAGGATTAAAGGATCAGGTAGCTTGTTTCTTTACAAGAATCACTGGAGGGAATCGTCTCAAGGATGAGATAAAATCATTAGGGCAGCCAGAGAGAGAGAGAGAGAGAGAGAGAGAGAGAGAGAGAGAGAGAGTTCACAGCCATTGTTCCTGCAACAACTCAGCCTGTAAAATTATATTAGCTTGCATATCGAGCAAGATTATAAAAAGTTTTAATAGCTGCCAAGAGTATGTGACACATAGGGTCTGGGAAAGCTCTAAGTCTTGTGAGGTACACAGTCAAAAAAGATACGATATGCTCAAGTGTACAGTAAGAAAGTTAAAGGTGATCTTCTTGTCTAACAGCATGATTCAGTTAAGAGACACTTTTTGCCCCTCTTAAGTGATTCTTCTGATAATGTGATTATATTTTTGTTGGCGACATTATTTCTGAAGCACTGAGAAATCCAGAGCCCTCAAACATTTATCTGTGCATGACTAACACAAAAGAGTGAATCACCTCTTTTGTTCTTAGCGCATAATGACTCGCCAGGTTAAGGAGCAGACTGGTTCAATACTTTTCAGACACTAAAAAGGGAAAATATATATATAAAGAGGGAAAATATATATCAGTGTGATAAATGGGAGTTGTGCAAGGATGGTGTATCAGGTCAGTTGGCCTGGGCCCTGACCAAGGCCCACACCCATCAGAGGGTTCACCTGGCTAAACCCTGCCTACTTGTTATTGTCCAACACGACATTAAGAGGAGGACAGAGGTGCCATATTGGGGGGGGGGTAGTGCACACCTTTTTCTTTAGGCGTTGACATTAGAGCTGTCCAAGAATGCTGTTGATCTCTCGAAGGGTTCCCCTTCATTTGGACATGAAGGGGACAGTTCCTCTTCAATTGGACATGCCCAGGGGGAGAACATCCCTGTGGACTGTGTGTTATGGGAGTGGAATGAAAGCAGCTGCTAAAGGAGACATCAAGGTCTCTCCATATTTGGAAGTCTTCAAAACATTAGAGAGAAATCTTTGTCGGCTGCTTTAGGCATAGACCATCTTCCTTTAAAGAGCAACTGATACATTAGGCCATTTCCAAGGCAACAAATCTAAAAAAGTAGGTTTAGGTTATTGTCTTCTTTAATCTATCCTATCACTAGGCAAAATAAAAGTACCCATCGCTACCAGACACAATTGACCTTTGGTGGTTTTAAACTTTGTTTGCTAATAATAGGTTCTATCTCATTTAACAGTAATATCTGAAAGAATTGTTGTCTATAGTTAGTGTTCCATTACTGTTTTTTGTCCCTGTAGGAGTGGGGCATGCTATAATTAGGAGGGGGGGGGAACAAGCTGGTAGTATAGGCTATATTCTATCCATCACATCACCTTTGCAGCTGCTCAAAAGTATTTGCAACCTTAGTACATTATACAGTGCAGAACAGTATTTTTCTTAAAGTGATGCAGTATTATAATTAAGGCTGCATCATTCTTTCCATTCTAACCCGTTATTTTCAAGAATTCAGTGTTTGGCTATTAATTTTAACCTCAGGGTATATAATCTGGGACAGTAACTTTTTCCACATGCTTTATTTAGAGAAAATTGCTTGACCAAATATATATATATATATATATATATATATATATATATATATATATATATATATATATATATATATATGCTCAGAAGTTATTAGACTGGGTAGTTACCCCAGTGACTTACAAAATGGTTGTGGGTGAGTTGGAGATGGGGAAGTAGCAAATGGGTGACCAGGTCTCCTAGGCGTATATTTCTAGTTGGTGTGCTAGAGCCGCCAGACTGGTGTGGTGTGAACTCAAGCAAAGTTCATGAGTACCATTACTAAGAAGATTGGAACAGCATGAATTACAGCCTAACTAACGCACCCCCCCCCCACTGATGCAGCTGCACTAACAGAGAGTGTGCTGCATCCTGAGGGGGGGCAGTCATGGAGGTCTTCTCCAGGTTAAGGAAAATTTGTTCCCTTACATGGGCTAAGCCTCTGTAACACCCAATGTATCACCTCAGATATGCGCCAGCTACTTTGCTCTTGCAGGTTCAAGGTGAGTAGGTGAGAGGGAAGGGGGGAAATGGGGTGAAAACACTGGTGCATGTCACTGCCACTGGTATCTGCCCAATTTTGCCCTTTCACCACCCAGACACTCCCCTGTTCCACCTACTCCCCACCCCATTCCGCCCACTCCCTGCCCCTGCTGCCAGCTTACCTGCCCTGTCAGAGGTAGCCAGCTGCAGGAGTGGACCTCTGGTGTTGCCACCATTTGCAACAGCACTTTCAGAATGACTGCTGGTAGCAGAGGCATTTTATGAGGCATGCCTCCATCAGCATGACTGCATAGTGTAAAATGTTGGGGGATAAAATTGGGCTGTTGGTTCCATGGCCAACACAAAGAGCTTCCTGGAATTAACCAAGACTATTTTTTTCTCCTGTATTATAAAGTCACTTTCATTTGCTGAAGTTAGGAGACCTAGAGTGGATAGGTATCAAGCAATTTATTGTGGCATAACTTTTGCAGACAGAGCCGTTATTTCCAAATACATCTCATTCGGTAAAATAAAGTCCATTCATTCCTGTAATAATAAGGTTGCCATTTAGCTGACTTTAGACTATTCTAGCATTGTGTATACTTAGGGCGCAATCCTAAGTGGTATCCTACCTAATCTTAGAGCATGCAGAATTCTTGCATGAGAATTTCCCTGTCCTCTCCATAGAAGCTTCCTGCAGCTTCCAAAAATCTGTTCCTAAAGATTGGAAGACATTCTGGAGCAATAAGGGATGGCAACCTGGGGAGGGGGGAGCTGATGAGGAAGGGGGAAATGAGTGAAAAATACCCCCTTCTCTTGCACAGACAGAAATGTCTTCCATTTATGCAAATCAAGGTTAGGATACAAGCCTTAATTGTCTTCCTTCCCAGTTTTGCTTTCTTAATTTTCAGTCTGCAAATATGTCAATAATAATCATGTTTTGCAGCAATACCTTTGTATCTCACCTCCTCTTACAAGGATTTCAGGGTAGTGTACATTGCTACTCCTTTTTATTTTCACCACAACCTTAGGAGAGGGATGGTGACAGATCCAAGGTCACAAGTAATGTATCAATATTTGCAAATAATACAGGAATAGACTTTTTGTCTCTGTGGCAAATGTAATCAAATAAAATAATAAAACACATACTTTATCTGCTTACTTGATGACATAGTTTTTAAATGATTAGTGGAAGATCTGTCCAGGTTCAAATGAGATTAGAGCAGTGGTTCTCAGACTGTGAGTCACAACCCACCAGGTAAACCACAAGACTGCAATGTGACCAATTAAGTGGGTCACGCACCAGCATTACCCAGAAGCAGCAAGGCATTTGGGGGCATGTCATGGATAACAAACGTGGATCACTGGGGTAAAAAGATTGAGAGACACTGGCTTCGAGAGATTTGTAGACATTTGCTTTAGTGCTTTGGGAATATCCAAACTGTCCCCCATCCCAGTCAAACTTTAAGGGCTCAACTTTCAGAAGGCTGCAAGCAAGAATAGTTTCTCTTCTAAAGGCTAATATTTCAAAAAGATCTGCATAAAAATAGGAGCTTAGAATGGAAAAATTATTTCTCAGCATTTACAGTATTCCTGGAGCCCTTTAATAATGGCCTTTAGCAGAGCCTGGAGCCAGATTACTTCACCCTTATAATAGAGGTTACAACACCACAGACATCCTTGCAGTCAACCATTTGAGAAGTAAGTTCACTTTTTCATACTTAGAGGTTTTTTTCTGATCTGAAAACATTTCTTCATCAGTTTTTCAAAAATCACCAGTATAATTAAAAACAAATAGACTGTAATTCATTAGTTTGTCATATTTTTATTTTTAAAAGCTTATATTCCAGCTATCTCCTCCTCTATGGAGAACTCGTGCAAGGAAAGCGCCCTACAGGTAGACCACAGCTGCGATACAAGGACATCTGCAAGAGGGATCTGAAGGCCTTAGGGATGGACCTCAACAAGTGGGAAACCCTGGCCTCTGAGCGGCCCGCTTGGAGGCAGGCTGTGCAGCATGGCCTTTCCCAGTTTGAAGAGACACTTGGCCAACAGTCTGAGGCTAAGAAGCAAAGAAGGAAGGCCCATAGCCAGGGAGACAGACCAGGGACAGACTGCACTTGCTCCCGGTGTGGAAGGGATTGTCACTCCCAGATTGGCCTTTTCAGCCACACTAGACGCTGTGCCAGAACCACCTTTCAGAGCGCGATACCATAGTCTTTCGAGACTGAAGGTTGCCAATACAGTACCCATCAGACCCATTCTGGCGTACGGCAGAATACAAAACAATTCAAATCCAAAATCAAAGCAACCATCAAAATCAAAGGGTAAAAATTAAGTTTAAAAAAGATTTTTAAAAAACCCAAGAAACAGTCACCAATACTTTAAATCAGTGGTTCTCAAATGTTTTAGCACTGGGACCCACTTTTTAGAATGACAATCTGTTGAGACCCACCAGAAGTGATGTCATTAACCTGAAAGTGATGTCATGGCCAGAAAATTCAAGCAAGAAATCAAGCAAGAAAATCAAGCAAACAAGAAATTTTTTATCAAGCAAGAATCATCATCCAGCAAGAAAATTTTTAACATCTTCCATATGACAAAATCAAATCAATCAACCTATAATCAATTAAACTAAAAGTTTATAATAAGTTTTAAAATTTATTAAAATAAAGAAGAACGCTTCCACCCTCCCAAACAGTTGCTGATCTGCTTAAAAAAAATCCCCCAAACATCTCAAAGACTGCAATACTATTCATGCTTATCTGGGAGTAATCCCCAATGATGATCATTGTTAAAAGCATGTACATAGTAGCCTATTAAGAGCCCAATCCTGGGCTCTGTGCCACAGCTCTGTGCTGCCACGCACTGTCGCAAACATGCAATGAGGCACATTTGCAAGCCTTACCGCCAGGCTCCTGCCCGTGCTAGCCCAGCACTGGCCAGTGCTGGGCTAGTGTGGGGCGGATGCCCAACCTCCACTGCTCAGCGATCTCATGGACCACCAAGCTGTGGCACAGTAAGCGGTAAGTGGGGGAGAAGGCAGGGAGGAGGTGTTCCAGGGAGGGGGGAGGCCAGCGGGGGGGGGCGGAGAGAGAGCTCGGCGCACTACACGAACACCTTTACTTTACTGCCGACCTTTTGGTTGGCAGTAAAGTGAGTAGCCCCATTGTGGGACTGCTTACCTTACCTGGGAGAAGGGGACGAAAGTCCCTTTCTCCTGAGGTGCCTACGGTAGCCCAGGGTGCACAGGATACAGATCTGTAACACTTCCCCAAATGCAGTCACATACCATGATAGCATCGAGCCTAATATGTTCAAAATAAAATGCACATTGAAATGAATGGGGACCCAGCTGAAATTGACTCATGACTTAACCCACAGTTTGAGAAACACTGCTTTAAATAATATAGAAGTGGTGACAATACAAAGAAAATGCCTTCTTCTCCTTACCTACTTGTACATGCGCCTACAAGTGTCCTCTTTTTTCTGTCCATCATGTTTACATGAGCTGTAAATCTAGATTTTTTTACTGCACTTTTCATCTAATAATACGTAATGGTGCTTTACTAGGTCATTTTATTGGTTTCACCAGTATGCAATAAACTCTCCAATGAAACCTCATAGATCAGGCGTTCCAGTTTCCTTTTGTTGTGAAAACATTAAATTACTCAATTCCTGACTCGTTGGATTTTCCCATAATGCTGACAACCTACAATTTCCTCTTCTACCTGTTTTTTTTTTTTAAAAAAAACAACCCCCAAAACAATAGTCTATAAACTACATTGTTAATCAGGTAGTGTAAAATCCAATTAGAGACATTAGAGTCCAGAAGTACACGTGTTAAAGGAATGTATTTCTTGATTGACAAGAAAGCTAACTAGACCTATCTATTTAGAATCTTAGGAACAATTAGCTGCCTTAGTTTCATTTATTGTGACATAAAAAATCTGGTTTATTGGGAACTCCATGAGCAAGATTTCTATGATATGTACCAGGAGAAAATATCTTCCAAGTAAAATGATTGTTTTGCTGTAATAAATTGAACCATATGTACACTGTGTTATTCAATCTTTTTTTCTTCAAGGCATAAATTGATATTAAAGAACATTTAAGTCATAACACATGGTTATCCAGGCATGAACGAGGCAATAACCCATAGAAGTTGTCAAGGTGAAGCCAAAGCATTTATTAGAGGTTTGTGTTGTTTTTGAAAAGTGCACGGTTGGATAAACATGGATTAGTGCTATTATGCTGCTACGATGACTCAAGTGTGTTTTTACAGTGTCAGTAATTTTTATGTTTAAAAATCACTGGTGCAGTATATTAGCTATAATTTATGTTTATCATCTTGTGTATTCTAATAGGTTTCAACAAACCATTTAACATTTCAGCTTGTGCATATACATTACTTAATAGGTATTTATCTTTTAAAAAGAGATACTTAAACAGGACTTTCAAAGCTTGCAACTGCATGTTAAGAGCAAATGTTAGATGGGAGCACATTAGCTCTCCCCCCTCCCCCCTTCAGTCCGCATTTAACTTTGAAGAGTGCAGCAAGACCACTTCTTCTTCTTCTTCTTCTTCTTCTTCTTCTTCTTCTTCTTCTTCTTCTTCTTCTTCTTCTTCTTCTTCTTCTTCTTCTTCTTCTTCTTCTTCTTCTTCTTCTTCTTCTTCTTCTTCTTCTTCTTCTTCTTCTTCTTCTTCTTCTTTTATTTTGTTTGTTTGTTGCTGTGTGTGGAACAGAGAGGATCCGTCATCTCTCAAACCCCTCTGGCCTGAATGACATCAGCTTCCCTGACATGAAGTGTCCGTCACACTTAATAAGTAGAGAAGATGTGATAAAGCCAACACAGCTGAAAATGTCAATCGCTTCCTGCGATCAAGGGATATGATCGCATTGCCCTTTGAAGAGCAGGGAGGGCTTGAGGGTTGAAATTCACAAACCACTTAAGGCAGCACATGTGACATTGGGTCCACTTTGTGTCCTTGCCCTTCATGCCCAGTTTAACAGTCTACCCACTAGCTTAAGTAGGTTGTGGTCCACATTGCATGCATTTTCTGGGATGCCAAATATTATTTATTATTAATATTTATAGGTTTTAACCAGTGCAGAGCACATTATGTCAAGTCACCAATGGTTGTCAGCCTGGCTGATTAAGATCTTGAATCTTAACCTCCAAATTTGGATACTTGGACATACCTCACCTGTCACTGGGTCCATCCATTGTATGTCAGCTTAAGTAGTTTATGGTTTTTACCTAACGCTTTCCTGGCTGAGAACTGTTCTAGATGCTCATCACAAATTTACATTATACTTTGGACTATTCACATAGCTTTATTAAGAAATGAATTGATCTAAAAATCAAAATACTTCTGGTTTCAATCTGAAACCATAAACATCTTCAAAAAACTGTTTTGGAGGTTTGGACTCTCCCCTGCCCCCAGGATCTGAGCTCATCATCTTCCCCATTACACCTGGTCTCTTAGTTCAGTGTTCACCTTATAACTGCTGTTTTCTCATCGTTTTCAGCCTGTTAACTATAATGTGCTTGTATGTATGTGTATCTCTGCAAACTTGGGGGGAGGGGCTAGTGACATGGTCTGCACCTGAAGACTGATGGATCCAGATGGTTTCCTAAGGGCTTGGGGCGATTTCCCTGATACTAGGGCTAGCGATTCACCCACTGCCCTGGTTGACCCCTGGAGTGGAGCAATAGCAAGAGAACTGGATGAAATTGCTCCTATGCAAGCTCAGCCAGGTTATAGAGCAGGGGTGTCAAACTTGTTTCATACCAAGGGCCAAACAGCATTCATGCTGCCCGCTGAGGACTGGAGGTGATGTCATTCGGCAGGAAATGATGTCATTAATCAGGTCATAACCAAAAATAAGCACTATTTTCACTTAGGAACTCATTAGCTGCAATTGACAGAAGGGAAAATACACAGATCTTGATCATATTTCAAGTTATGGGAGAGCCCAATTTTCATGTGGGCTGTCCTTATAGCAGTAACTCCTCAGCATTGCTCGGAAGCTGAGAGCCTGAGGACTGGATAAAAAGTTTCCGCGGGCTGCATCCGGCCCCAGGGCCTTATGTTTGACACCCCTGTTATATGAGCAGCTCCTTGGCTTACCAAGTAGCTACTGGTGATGAAATGGCTTGGCAAACAATTGTAAAAAAAAACTTGGGACAAATCTGACCGAACTCAGGCAAGACTATAAGAGTTCAACTTACTGCGTATCCTGCTGCAGTGATGGTGGCAAAGAAGGTCTTCTTCACCCTCACCATTGCTGCTGTGGAATGTTGTCTAGTGGAAATGTTGCACATTGTGCAGGGCCTGTAATATCTCTGGAGAATCAAGGAGATTCTCTTAATGCCCGCACTGATGCTTTTGCAAAGTCTTTTTGTGAATAATGTCCATCAGATTGCTTCAACTTAAAACTCCACACTAACGAAGCCTTTAGATGTCCCTCGGGCAGCTGTCTGCCCAGTTATTTGGTATTCTTTTTTATTTATATGGCCTGAGGGTTGGGACACAATTCTCTGGATTGTGAGACCTGCTGCCTTCCTTCTTACTCCTTGACCAGCATGGCAATTACAATCTGCCGTGGGTGGGGGGGGGGGAGGGTTGACTGAATGGTTGGGGAGGATAGTAAATTCAAATCTCAGGGAGGGAGTACTGTCAGAAACCTTAAAGGTGGTGGTGGAGCACCCTCTCCTGAAGAAACCCTCCCTAGACCCAATGGTCTTGGATAATTTTTTGGCCAGAATTCAACCTATCATTTTTGGGCAAGGGGATCAATTGGTTGGTGGCATCTCTGATCCAGGGAATTCTGGAAGAATTTGATTATCTGGACCCCTTTCAATCTGGTTTCAGGTCAGGCTATGGGAGAGGGACAGCCTTGGTCACCTTGATGGATTACCTGCATTGAGGACTAGATGGGGAGTGCAACCCTATTGGTCCTGTTGGACATCTCAGCAGCTTTTGACACCATCAACCATGGTGTTCTTCTGGCTCAATTGGCTGGGTTGGGGCTTGGAGGCACTGTTTTGCTGTGGTTCTGGTCTTTCCTGGCAGACTGAACCCAGATGGTGAGGCTGGGGGATACCTCTTCAGCTCCCTGACCTTTGACTTGTGGGGTCACTTGACAGCATATGTCTGCCCAATGCTATTTAAAACCTACATGAAGCTAATGGGGGAGGTCAGCTGGGAATATGTAGTGGGATGACACCAATATACGGTTGATGCCCAGTTCTATCTCTCTTTCCACTAGACTTCAAGGGAGCTATCGAAGCTCAGCGGCACTGTCTGGAAGTGATTGGGGCCTGATGAGGGCTAATAAACTGAAATTAAATCCAGGCAAGACAGAGGCCTTCTTGATCCATAAGGCCATAATGCAGGTATTTGATCTATAATTTGCTCTAGGTGGGCTACCACTCCCTCTGAAAGAGCAGGTTCACAGCCTGGTCCCTGGAGGACCAGGTGGCATCTGTGGCCTGGGGCGCTTTCATCCGGTTTTGGTTGGTGTATTGACAGAAACCATACATGTGTCGGTCAGTCCCTTGTGCCGGCTGGAGGGGGTTGCAAACATGCCATCAAGCATATTTACACCTCTGTGCGAGTTGGCTGGACCGGCGCAGGGACATGTGCTAGCCCAGGGAGGCCAGATGCAGCCTCCGTGCTGACTGAGCCCAGTAAGTTTGCCTTGATCTTTCCAGGCTGGCACTCTTCAGGTAGCACAGATCCAAGTAGACCCATTGGGGCTGCTGTGGCTCTCCCTGGGGTAAGGGCAATTTTTCCCCTTGCCTTGGGCCGAGCCTCAGTCAGTCTGGAAGTCCTCTTCCTGAAACCCTGAAAAGTCACTCCTGGTCACTGTTGACAAGACTGAGCGAGATGCAGAGCCAGAACTGGTTCTAATTGCACCTGGGGTGGAGCGACACAGTGTCACTGTGCCCCTGCATCACCAAGCTGTCCACTGCACCACCTGGCCAGACCCCCCCCCCCAGACTGGCTCCATTTCTAAACCAAACAGACACAGGAGAAAGCCCCACCTTTGCTTGGTTTTTTTCCTCTGTCGTCTTTCCCACCACTTCATCTGGAAGTTACACCCAGCACCTCTCCTCAACTGGCACCCGGAACACCTCCCCCCCCCCCCCGCTACCCAAGATACACCTCTGGCTAGATATACCAGGGTTTGGGCTCCATAAAAGACAGCTTCCTGTGAGTTACTAACAATGTTCTTAAGTGAGACTGATTGTTCAATGCAAAATACATTATAATTTTTAAAGCAATTGCTACCAAACATAGAGTGGTTTTGTGGAGAAGAAAGGAAAGTTCCAGGCTAATATAAGTAATGTTTGATCATCACACTTGCAAAGCTAACCAGATCTATTTACCATTGAGGTCATTTGTGTGTTTGTGGGTGGGGGGGGGGAGAGAAGAGTTAAAAGGCTTTGCCTGGAACTTTGCAAATATGGACCTAGTGATCTGCTCAGCAATAGATTTTTACAAAGAGGCTATCAATTATCCTGACTTATTCGAGCATATCAATTGGCTGACTTAGCAAATAGGGAGGGATTTATTACTCACAAGGGAAAAATTGACCAAGATAGACCACTTACTACTGCAAACTACTAGCTATTTGTAGTAATCTTGCCTTTTTCAGTGTAATTAAGGATCACAGGGGTGTCTTGTGGATTATTCCAATTAAATTGTATATTTCCACAGCATGTAATTTTAGACAGATGCAAGCAGGAAAAGAATTTGAGAAGGAGTTTCATTTTGCCTCTATAAATTACCTAGATGTACAAACACTCTTTCATTCAACCTGAGCTGATCATTAGAGCACGGGATCTGAAGGCTATACCTTAATAATACACGGTGTGTAAACACTATGGACAAAAATCAGTGTTTACATTATACTGGTGGGTGCAACATCAATATATTCATTAAAACGGTGCTACTTGCAATGGCTTTGAACTCAATCTTGGTCAATACAGTCTCACTTCACATAGATGGAAATGTTGTGATGAGGAGGCTTACGGGACAGAGGAGAGATGCAGGACAACCAGGGCCTAAATACTTATAGCCTAAAATGTTGACTACTGTTGAGTAGCCCAATCCTATCCCCCCACCAGTTCATGGCGTTGCTGACAGAGCTCATACTGCATGCTGTGATGGGGAAGTGATCAGACAACCAGTAAGAGGAATCAGTGATAGGATTGGGCCAACATTCTGGGGTAGGTGAAAATTTGCTCATGGCATGCTAATCAGATGAAAGGTAAAAAAAAAAAAAAGTCCTGCCCAGTCCCATACAAGCTAGCCTCAGTGTTTTTCTTGGGGCCGTTGGGTGAATTTTTGAGCCACTGAGAGCCCAATCCTGAGCTCCCGGAGCTCATGGCTGCGGCAGCACTGAAAACATCTGCCACTGCATCCTGCGCACCTCAGGCAGCCACACGTGGCACTTTCTTCCCCTTCCCCCAGGTAAAGGAAGTAGCCGCATAATGGGTCTACTCAATTCAGGTAAAAGTGTTCATGTTGGGTGGCGAGCCCCACACAAACACTCAGGATCCAGTGCAGCACAGCTCCACCAGTCCTGCCTACCTCCCTCCCCGCTCCCTCCCCCTGGCAGGCCTCTCCCCACCGTCTCCCCACTCCCCATCACACCTCCTCCCCACCTTCTTCCCGCCTCCCCGCTTCCCAGAATGCCTTCTCCCTCTACTTACCTTACCACGGCTCGGAGGTCTGTGCGACAGCCGAGCAGCAGATCTCGGGTGCCCACCCGGCTCTAGCCCAGTGCCAGGAGGCTAGCCCAGTGCTGGGCTACTGCTGGTGCTCACCTGGCAGTAAGCCTTGCAAATGTGCCTTACGGCATGTTTGCAACAGTGCGCACTGGTGGTGAGCCGGTGGGCCGAGCCCAGGATTGGGTTCTGAGCTAACTAACAAGGCACATTGAACTAATGGCTGCCCTAAACCTGCCCAAGAAAACAAGAAAACAAAAAATTTAGACTTCTTACCTTGAAGAAACCTAAAAGGGTCAGGAGAAGCAGTAAAGTCAGAAGGGTATCTGTCTGCTGTCTTCTCCAGCCCACCATTCTGATGGGTATTCCAGCAAGTGAGTTAGAAGAATTGTGGAGGACTTCCTTCTCCACCCAGTGGTAGTAGCACGGTGAAAGGAGGCTGCATAATGCACTCCTGGTAAGTTAAGGGAAGAGGTGCCTTGTCTCTTCCCTTCCTATCTGTGGGGAGCATGCTCACTCATCCTCCCGATAGAGAAGAAGAGTGGGTGAGTGCGGGGATGGCAGGGGAGGTTGTGAATGGGACCCTACCTACCCACCTGCCTAATCTCCCAATCTCCGCTCACCTTCCCTTTTCCCTCCATCATGGAGACACACAGAAATAGGGGCTGCAAAACTGTGGGGGATTAAGGATGAGGGAGGCACAGGTTGCCCCTAGTTCCAGAGCAAGGGATGAGTGAGTGGGGACAGCTGGATGGTAATGAAGTAAGAAGGTGCAAGCCATGCACAGCGTATACAAGAGCTAGAGATCAGTAGAAGACTGTAGAAGACAAGGCATAAAATCAAATGGTATAGAACTTTGCTTTCATCTGTGGTTTGAAGTTTGCTGCCAGTTAGTAGTAGTGTGCCACCCAAAGCAATAAAGTCTGTTTACTCTTAGGAGGTTTAAATGGGGGTTTCCTCATTGACACTTCATTACAAAAAATAGAAACAGTGGAAGCAATGCACCCACAATTAAGACACCAGTTGGGGTGATATCAATAAATACTCTCCTTTATTGTTTATACCTGTCCATTTGTGCATATAAACGACCAGGGTGGTGCCAATGTTGGCCAAGTCAGGCAACGACTGAAGGCTCCCCGCACAAGGTCCACCTGACCAGGGTATCCCCTGAATCCTCAGTAATGGTAGCAGTGGTGGCACCCAGTGTGCCATGGGGGAAGGGCAGATGGCATAATTTGGAAACCTGGTGCTTGTACTGGAACTTTTGATACTAGTTGCATACAAGATGTACTACCAGGGATTGCTGCTGCCCATGGATGCCATGTGATTTCTGGAGTTAGGATGCATGCAGTCAGTGCATCAGAACTACCATTCCTATGTAGACTTACCCCAGAGGTATAGCAAGCAGGGGGCAGGGTGGTAGTTTGCCCTAAGTGCCAGGCCAAAATGGGTACATGTATTCCAGCTGCTTCCTGAGTCAGAACAGTGGCTAGAGCACATGCGCACTCACTGGCTGGAGCAATGTCTGAATGTCACTGAAGCCACCATTGTGAGTGTACACATGCTTCAGCCGCTTTCTGAGTCAGAACTCAGTCTTTGTGCATGGGACAACAGCTTCTTGATCTGGCTGCCCCATCCCTTTCTCCTCCTTTGGGGAGAGCCTCTAAAGGAGGAGGAAGGGGCATGGCAGCTAGTTGGCTCTTTGCTGAAGACAGCCACCTCCTCCCTCCCTGGGAGAACCCAGAAATGACATCATGATGTTACCTCCCCATGCCCCGCAGCCCCTGGCAATGCCACTAACTTACCCTATTCATCCTTCATGCATTATATCTGGCTATCACATGCATACTGTAAAAGTGTGCAAATACAGGTAGTTTCAATATCTGGAATTGTATTAAAAGTGGTAAAAAATGATTGGATCCTCGTCTTAGGGACGCCACACCTACAAGAAAAGATCATTGATATCTGGAGGACCTGATCACAGCTCTTGTATGTCTGAGTCAACTGGGCATAAACAGCACAAATACACATTTGGGCAACTTGTTGGAAACACAAAGAGCATCCAGACAACCTTATAAGTTCAAAGTTCAGAGTAGGTTTGTTTTTCATCTTAGTTCCCAGTTGTCAATTTCGTGTATAGTAATTCCACAATCAAAGTTTAAAATATTGTCTAAGCATATAGTTAGGGCAAACTATATAAAGTGAGGAACTCACAGGTTAACTGAAGCAATCCTGACAAACAATTATTTTCATTTTAGCACTGACAATTATGCAAATGTGTTTGGAACAGCAATGGGCACCTAATTATGACACCTAATTATGCCAATTTATTTATACACCTCCTTGAACAACATTTTATTTATAACTCTCCTGCTCATTCAAAGGCAAGACAAAGTAAAGAAAAATTTCATAGATGATTGCCTCATCATTGGAACATAAGCAAAATATGAACTATTTGAACTTGAAATTTCCTAGGCTTGCCATGCCCACATTGCATGGCTTCTTCAGCACTGAAAAAATGGCTGCCACCGCATGGCTTCTTCCATTTGCAATTTAATCGGAAGCTTTCTCAACCTGCAACATCAAAGAGATTGATTCATTTTTGCATCCACACTATCAGGTGCTGCGGTGGCCGCCATTTTCAGTGCTGCTGCAGTCCCGCGTGCCGGGCTGCTCAGGACTCGGCTGTCAAGCCCCAATCTCCGATTGGCCACACAAGCCTCAATTCCTATCCACCAAGGCTTAAAATGTGCAACCTCACCTTTTTTGGTCTCAACAACTTGCTTGTTGTAAGAGGATCCTCCTGCCATTTTAATCTTGAACTCTAAGGTTCTAGGATGATTAACTGCCAGGGACAGTCCTATGCTCTGGGATAAGACTTCGTTATTCAGGCAGGTCCCAAAGTAGGCTTCTGCTTGAAAGTCAACATACTTTAGAACACTGGTTTTCAACCTTTAGGAGCCTGTGGAAACAGTCATATGATCCTGGATCTAACTCGCCAGCCATTGAAATCTATCTTCCCAGTTTTTAAGTTGTGACTGTTGTTTTTTTATCATTCTACGACAGGGGTGTCCAAAGTTTTTGGCAGGAGGGCCACATCAGCTCTCTGACACTGTGTCAGGGGCCAGGGAAAAAAAAGAATTAATTTACATTTAAAATTTGAATAAATTTACATAAGTTCACATAAATGAATATATTAAAGATGAACTTCTATGAATGAATGAAGGTCTTGCAATATCTCAAGGCCTATAAAAGGCCTTGAACAAAGCAAGGCTGGCCTTTCCTTTGCTGCTGCTACTGCATTACAGACATGAAAGGCAAGCAGTGGAGGGAGCCCTCATTCCACAGCTCATGCGAGAGGTCAAACAGTTGCCCTCATGCCAAGAGTAGTTGCATCGGGCCAATGCGGGCTTCAATGAATCTCTGGAGGGCCAGAGGCTCAATGGAGACTGGGGGCTCTCTGAGGGCCGCATTGAGAGGCTTCGAGGGCCGCAAGTGGCCCCAGGGCCGGGGTTTGGGCACCCCTGTTCTAGAGCAGGGGTGCTCAAACTTTCAACTTTAGGGATGATGGACCTTTAACAAGTGTATAGAAGAGAGAATTTCAGCAGGTGCAACTTGTCATCCCACAGATGACAAGCTGCACCTACTGAAATTATCTCTCCTACACAATTTTAAAGGTCCAGGATCCCTAAAGTTGAAAGTTTGAGCACCCCTGTTCTAGAGTGAAGACAAAGGTTCTGTTATTGGACACCCCTGTTCTATGATGTTTTATAGCAGGCATGTCCAACTTTGAACAGGTCGTGATCTGCTTTTTCTGGCCAAAAGTGCTGGTGATCTACCACTATGAAAATTAAGTTTCAAATTAGTTTCAAATTAAATTTTAACCCAATAAAGTTGGAAGATCCCCCCCCCCCATTTTTAATGAACCTTCTGTCATTTACTTGGATGTGATCAGCTGTTAAGCAAATTAAGCAAAAACAAAACAGAGAGATGAAGATTCAGTAAGAACTGCGAGGGGAAATGAAAAAAAGTTTTATTGTGTAATAACTTTATTTAACTGTCTTAATAACTTTCTTTAACTTTTATTGAGTAATTTGTGTTAAATTTAGGCTGAGTATTGATCTTGTACAATCTTTAATATTTCGCTCTTACTCATTAGTGAGACGTCTGAGCCTGCATTTCATCCACCAGCTTTTTGAAGTTGGGTGAATATTTCGTGAGGGCCAGTCTCAGGGAATCCTGGAGATGTTCATCTGTCATGTTGGAACATTGTGTACTCTTTGTCATTTTCAGATGGGAAAACGCAGATTCACACAAATAAGTTGAACCGAATCAGGAATGTACAGCTTCACTGCATCTTCTCAAGTTGGGAAATTTGTCTTTAGGCACTAGCTTCCAAAACGATTCTTACTCAGCACGGGTCTTGAGAAAAATGTCATTTTTAAGAGTTAATATTTCGTTTTCAAGAGATGGCTTGTTCGATGAGTAATTTTTACTCATAGCAGCTGCAGTTTCTTTAATGGACACATCTACTTTGAATGGGTATGACAAGTACTCCACAACTGTTCCAATTTTTTGGAAGTCACAGAATCTATTTCAAATTCCTGGATAACAGAACAGATTTCTGTCACATACTTCTCATTCTGAAAAACAAAATTTGGATATTATTCCAGATGGTCCTGCATATTAGGAAAATGATCAAAAGTGTTGTTTGCAAGGCCAGTCATCATTAGCTCAAATTTGCTCTTGTAGGATGAAACTGTACTCATCATCTCACCAATGCATTTGTTTTTACCTTGTAGTTCAAGGTTCATATCACTTAGTTTGCCTGTAAAGTCAGCGAGAAATGCCAGATCACATAACCACTCCTCATCTTCCAACTCTGCTTGGTCATCTCCCCTCTCCTTCAAAAAACTTCTTATTTCATTCAGCAAATCACAAAATCTTTGCAGAAATTTGTGCCTACTTAGCCACCTTACATCTGTGTGCAAAATGATTTCTGCTACCCCTTCATCAAGAGTAAGATTGAAAAGCCGTCTTTGAAGTGATCTTCCACGAACTGAATTTACAATTTTGAAAGTGATGTCCATGACAGTCTTTGTATTGAGTCTCTTGCTTGCCAAAACTTGCTGGTGAATGATGCAGTGGTAAGAAAGGAAATCTGGGAAGTCATCATGCTGTCTACAGAGGGCTATGAAACTGTTAACCTCACCTGTCATTGCTCTTGCTCCATCAGTAGTGATGGAAACAAGTCTATGCAATGGGAGATTACACTTTGTCACAAAAGAATGGAAAGAACTGAATATTTCCTGACCGGTAGTTCTCCCTTTTAAAGAAATCATTCCAAGTAGTTCTTCTTTAACACTGAAGTCTTCAAAAACCATCTGGATAAAGACTAGTAACTGGGCTATGTCTCTTATGTCTGTAGATTCATCCAGTTGGAGTGAGAATGCAACACAATTTGAAACATCCTCCAACAATTGTTCAGTTGTGTCTCCACACATCTTTTCTATTTGCCACATGACAGTGTTTCTTGACAATTGTACATCTTGAATAGCCGCTATGATCTCTTTCTTATTTTTAAATCCTTCAAAAAGATTGTCAGCTGCTTCAAGAAAACAATCTTTTACAAATTCCCCTTCAGTGAAAGGTTTGCATTTCTTTGCGATCAGGTTGCTGATCTTGAAGGATGCTATGGTTGCATTGACCGAATGTGACCTTGGCTTCACCATCAACTGTTGCTGAGTAGCCGATTTCAATTTAAGTTCTTTGAGCTTCAGTTTACGAATTTCACTTTTGGGTGGAAAATCAGCATTGCTATGCAGAGCCTTATAATGACGTTCCAGATTACCCTTTTTGGGCAAGGATACTGGGGCGTTACAAATTAGACAACAACACTTGTCTTTCACCATGATGAAGAAGTAGTCCATTTCCCATTCATCATGAAAGTGGTAGGTTTTGCTCTTCTTTGGAACACTCATCTTTGTTATACTGGGGTGGCTGGATGTAAGAAGGCCAAATCTGCTAAGTTAGTATAAACACTGGCTGAATCTGGTCCAAAACAGTCCCAAAGTATTAAAGATCAACAGGAACTGAAGACCTTTGGATGATGTGCAATACAAGGACTGGAGATGACAAAACCACACATGTAGTTCTAAAGGTAAAAATAAGAATTCATCATACTGTGACCAATAATCAAATACCACCAAACAATCATCAAAAAAACTCAAACACCTGTCCAGCAAACCAGATAAAATCAAATACCGCCAAACAAGTTCAAACACCACCACACACGATTTAATAAATTCTGCACACAGTGTAGAATCAACGCAAAGGCAAGGTGAAATAAAATTGCAGTGCAGAATCAACGGAAAGGCTAGGCAAAATAAAATTGCAGAGGCAAGCAAAAGTCACAGTGGTTTGAACCGATTCGTAGGCAAGGCATAGGCAAGTTAGAACAAAATTGGAAAAGCCCGCCAAAATCACCAAATTCTTGACACTTTTTTGTGTCTGCCCGAAAACGTTTAATGAAAGCGAACTATAAAGTGACCAATGACTAGCACATGACACAACTAATACAGTAAGTGTATTCAGTTAAAGTCCGGGCGAATGGATATTGCCTGGTATATAACACACTTCTAAGGGGTGTTGGGGCGGGGGCAGGGATGGGTGATTCTGAGAAGCAGGTGACCAGCTATGATGCCGGGCTTGTGGCGTCTCATCGCAGGGTGTGGGTGGCAGCCCCCTGGGGTACCCACAAACTATTGGCACGAAAACAACAAGCGCCCCCAATACACCCGCAGGCAAGATTCCCGCAGGCAGGGAAAAAAGTCAGGCAAAGGATCAGCAGCGGTGGCAAGCCCTGGGCAGACAACCTGCCAGCACAAGCTCCCTCCTAGCGACGGGGCAAGCTGCTGGAGAGATGGAGCCAAGTGGGGTTGGCGATCTACCTCTGACCCCTCTGCAATCTACAGGTAGATCGCAATCTACCTGTTGGACATGCCTGTTTTAGAATGGTAGGTTGGTAACCTTCAGTCTCGAAAGACTATGGTATAAGCCTACAGCACCCGGTATTCCCAGGCGGTCTCCCATTCAAGTACTAACCAGGCCTGACCCTGCTTAGCTTCCGAGATCAGACGAGATCAGGCATCTGCAGGATAGAATGATATAAATATAAATGATATATATAAGTTTTGTAAGCTGCCTTGAGCTTTTGGAAAGGCGGGGTTTAAAAGTTTTAAATAAATAAAAATAAAATATTGCAGGCACAGGTTGTTATTGACCCATTGTGGCTGCTGGGGCTTACTCCAGAGTGGAGGGACAAATGTCCCCTTACCACTAGGAGACCACCAGCATCCAAAAATTCCCTGTGGGATACCGCAGAACTGTGCTGGTTATTCAATAGCTGGACTGTTATTCAACAACAAACAATGCACAGATGAGTGTACTGGGGAATGAATGTTTATTATCTGAGTTCAAGAAGCACAATCCCAGCTTAGCCAGTGCAGCACTTGATCTATTAGAAATGCAATATTTCTGCTATTGTGTTGTGTAGGCCACAGCTAGATAATAATTGATTCTCTGACAGGGAGTGGCTAATTTGCTAACAGTACAGTGTAAAACACATTTATACAGTCAATTACACTGAAGTGCATGGCCTATTTGCTTTATAATTTCATAAACTTGCCAGCAATTTAAATAAAAAAGTTCCATTAAATTATCAGATCATGTGATAGAATGATATTGCCAAGTATATTAAACCATGTGTGTTCAGCCAGAATTAATTAAATATTATTACTTTTTTCTTATTAACATATTGAACTTACCCTTCCTACTCACTACTAGAAATAGAAGCCGATTAGCAAACAAAGCAAACTTAAGGGCAGAGTTTAAACATTTTCCTCGGGGTGTTTCATTAAGAAGCCTAAGTTCTTTTGTTTAAACATTTGCTCTTGGTGGATGTGCTTGTATTGTGAAAATATGTTTGTGCTCTTAGAAATGAATACTGAAAATGGTTAAAGAATAGTTTTATAGTCTATATTTCTATGAGTTTTGCTATCAGCAAATCACTGTTAAAGGCACAGTGACAGCAACTGTGGTGTTGCCATGATTTGACTGAGGGGACTGAATGATGAGTCCCTTCCAGCTTTAACATTCTATGATATTCTTCTTTTTTAAAGTCCTTTTTTCACTATAGCCCAAATGGTACCATAGTTTAGTGTTTCTAAAACTGTGGGTCAGGACCCACTAGGTAGGTCATGAGCCCATTTCAGGTGAGTCCTCTTTCATTTCAGTATTTTATTTTTTATATATTACTTGATGCTACCATTGTATGTTGACTGCATTTGGGCAAATGTTACAGATCTGTACTTTGAACAGGCTAGTCTGTATATGTTTTAATAATGATAGTAAATGGAACTTACTCCTGGGTAAGTGGGTAGGATTGAAGTCCAGGATTGTTAAAACTTTTCCTGCTTGATGATGTCACTTTTGGTCATGACATCACTTCTGGTGGGTCCTAACAGATTCTCATTCTAAAAAGTGGGTCCCAGTGCTAAAAGTTTGAGAACCACTGCCACAGATCAATGGAAGATAACAAGCTTTCTGCATTCAGGTGGCAGGGGGCAGTTTTCCAAATTATCCCTCTATGCTCACTGACATCAATGCTTAAGAACATAAGAAGAGCTCTGCTGGATCAAGCCAAGGGTCCATCTTGTCCAGCTTCCTGTATCTCACAGTGGCCCACCAGATGCCTGAGGAAGCACACAAGACCACAAGATACCTGTATCCTGTTTCCACTTCCTTGCATCTGGCATTCAGAGATAGGCTACTTCTACCTGGAGATTACACACAGTCTTCAGAACTTGTAACCTGTGATGGACTTTTCTTCTATAAATCTGTTAAATATCCTATTTAAGGCATCTAAGCCAGGTGTGACCACATGTCCTGTGGTAAGTAGTTCCACAGATTAATGTAGAAAGGTGGCTTGGACAAACCCTACACCAGTGCTTCTCAAACTTTTTAGCACTGGGACCCACTTTTTGGAATGTCAATCTGTTGGAACCCACCGGAAGTAACGTCATTAATCTGAAAGTGATGTCATTGCCGGAATTGACATCATCAAGCGGGAAGGTTTTTTTTACAATCTGAGGCTGCAATCCTACCCATACTCACCCAGGAGTAAGCCCCATTGACTATCATTGTTAAAAGCATATACACAATAGCCTGTTAAAAGTACAGATCTGTAACATTTACCCAAATGCTGTCACATTCCATGGTAGCATCAAGTGTAATATATGAAAAATAAAATATTGAAATGAATGGGGACCCATCTGAAATGGGCTCGCAACCCACCTAGTGGGCCCTGACCCACCGTTTGAGAAACACTGCCCTACACGATTAAGGTCCAAATTCTAACCAACATTCCAGCACTGACTCAGCTGTGCCAATGGGGGGCATGTGCTGCATCCTGCAGTTGGGTGGCAGTCATGGAGGCCTCCTCAAGGTAAGGGAATTTTGTTCTCTTACCTCAGAGCTGCATTGCCCTTACCTCAGTGTAGGAAAATTGGTTAGGATTGTGTGACCTAAATAACAGATATGAGTGGAAGAGCCAGGGCACATATGCACAAGGAAAGTGCACATCATTTACCATGTGAGGCTGATTCGGGTTTACAAATATCCAGACTAGCCCAATATGATCCCTGGAAAGAGTATAGATCACATCTGTAGTTATGACAAACTTGGGAAGCTGATGTAAGGGCGTTCTGTGAAATCACCTTTAGAAAACGTAATGATGAACTTCCTGGTTACTGTGACCTTAGAGAAGCCAGCAATTCATTGTAGACAATGACACCACATTGTATTGTTGGTTGGGTATGCATTTGGCTGAAGTTTACATGTGGCAAATAAGTCATCTGATTCACTTTCCAAAGGTGCAATTCAATCTTTTAGCATTTTTTACCTACTTTTAGAGGTAATCTTATCCCCCACCATGCTGTAGCATTCAGATACACCCAAAAGATGCATGCTGGGGGACGGATGGATGGACCTGAAAGCAAACATGAGATAGGTAAAAAAAATTTTTTTTACTTACTTCTGTGTAAACCTACAGGCCGCTTATGAGTCTCCTCAGACATAAGCCATTTTCAGCTGACAAGCTGAAGCCGAGCTATTCCATCTGCTCTGAGCATGGGAGGATGGAGGCCAGAATGTGAAACCAGATTGGAGTGAAACACCTGGACTGTTGTGGTTCTTGAAAGACAGAACCTTCTTTCAATTGTAAAAATCCCTACGGGGATTTAATCAGCCTGCCTATGTAAACCGCCTTGAATAAAGACCAAGAAAGGCGGTATATAAATACCTGTTATTATTATTATTATTATTATTATTATTATTATTATTATTATTATTATTATTATTATATAAGGTGAGACAAGGTTTTAAAAAGAGAGGATAAAACTGGGTGTGCAAACTTGTCTCTGGATTCATCCCCTCCTCCCAACGTGCCCCTGGTTCTTCCCCCAACATGACCCACTACTCCCCCTTTTGAACCACAAATTGCCCCATGCTCTGGTTAACCTATACTGGACAAGGTTGCCAGCCGTGGCAGTGGGCCGATGTTGCCATCCCTTTTTGGTGGTGGCTTGAAAATAGCCACTGGTGGCACAACCTGCGTGTCGTCAACAGCCATTTGATGGCAGCAGGATATGGTTGTCTGACAAACTTATGATGGCAGCTTGAAATTTCTGTATATGTAACAGACCCCTTACTGTGGTCACCTAGTTGTGTTCGGTCGCTGCAAAACAAAGTCGGATTAAGGGGTTTGTGCATAAAGGAAAAAAACTTTGCACATTGGCCACAGAGATGCGCAACGTTGTTTAATCTGGATGCAGTTGCACGTCTCTGTTTGGCCAAAGGCAGGGGGTTGCCACATAACTCACATTTTCTAGTGGTGGGGGTGAGCTGGACAGCCTGAACCAGCCTTTGCCCATCTCCCAGTTGAGAACTTCTAGACATGCACGCTAAGCGTTGCTTGAATTGCAAGCTGTACTCTTGAAAGCAATCGTATGAAACAAGCCACACGCTGGCCTTGAATGACAATTATTTGCAATAATGAATTTATGGCTTTGACATTCCCCAGGAATTCCAAACAAAAACAAAACACCCCAGGACTTTAAAGACTTCCCTGCTGGATAAAACTCAAGCAAGCAAATACTGGTGTGTTGGGGAAAGACCATGCCCTACAAAATAAGTTAACTCCTTTGATCCTGGGAGTTTGCTGCTTTAGCAAGACATACCTGAATGATAAGAATTAATCCTGTTAGATGACACATCATTCATGCTTACAAAGCAAAGCATGGAAGGGTCAAGTCCAACTTGACATTAATCACCCCCCCCCTTTGAATGTATTAAACACACTCACACAATTGTGCACATTTGACACCCTTTGCTCTTTTCACATGGCATGGTTTTGCATTCTCCACTGTGGGAGCCACATGGGACCATTCTAGAGAAAGCTTTATCTTCTCTCTATTTCTTTTAAAAAGAAAAGAAAAGGACTTTTAGAAACCCCCAAATTTAAAACGTGCAGCTTTATAATTACCAGCATGCATTTACTCTAATAAGATAGTGCAGTTGAAAGTGGATAAGCATATCTTTAACAGCAGTCTGCCAGGAATCAGCAGAAATAATTACCATCAAGATTTAATTATGTCAGACAAGAGTATCTGTCCTGAATAACAGTTCAGACAGCGCAAAACCAACACCACTGCAGATTCCAGGCAGCTCCCTGTATACTTCTTTTTAAACACAGGGTTAGTTGCTCTGCTGTAGCCCAATTTAAATTAACTCTACTCAGCCCATCCAACTAATAAAGAGACTTGGGGTTGATAACAGCCATGAAAATGCGTGAAAGATGGTGTTTTCTGTGGTTCCCCCATTTGAGTCAGGGAATATGGGTTTAATGATACTTTTGTAGTTTTCATAGGACTGCTGTGCTGTATTCAGTCCCTACATTGTGGGGACTGAGGTACAGAGTGGGGCATTTGTATAAGTGCAAAAGTGACAAAAGTACCCATCAAAGTAAAGTCGGACCTTGGTATCCATGGGGGGGGGCATCCATTCCTTGACCCCCTGTGGATACCAAAACCCATGGATTATGGAATCCTCACAAGAGGTCCTCTAGATGCAACTGGAAGCACCTTCTGGTCATGTATGGGGGTGTTCTGAGGCCTGTAGAGGCTGTGCACAGCTTCTCCAAGCCTCAGAAAGCCCCCTGGAGATGTAGGAAAGGCACTTTTGTGTGTGTGTGTGTGAAAACCAGAAGTGCCTTTTTGACACCTCCATGGGGCTTTGTGAAGCCTGGAGAGGATGCATGTGAACATCAAGAGAGACCCTGCCAAATCAGACCAAAGATCTATCTTGTCCAGAGTCCCCAAAGTGGTCAATCTTATGCCTCTCAGAGTGCAATCCAAACCATACACTGGGCCAGTGCAGCAGCCCAGTGCACCAGTAGAAGGTGTTGCAAATGTATCATTAGGCAAGTTGCGTTACCTGATGAGTAAGCAGTGCCAGTGGAACAGCCTTCACCAACTGCCTGCGCTGCATTCTGAGCCCCCAGCCACCAGTGCAGGCAGGTAAGATGCCAAGCAGCACAGGGGCATGGGACAGGGGGTGGCAAGGCAGGAATGGGTGTTTCTGGGCAGGGGGAGAGTAGAGTAATTTTTGGGTTGAAAATCAGAATATAAATATTCTAAAGAATAATTGCAAGTCTCCTTGGGGCCCAGTCCTGTCTTTGTGATATGCTGGCAGACCAAAAGGGTGTATCAAACCCAGAATGGGGGCTTTGGATCCAGCAGATTCCACTGCCACTGAGATCTGCCCCTGGTTCATTCCCAGCCTGACCCTATTTGAGCCCCAATGCACCCCTGATCCCCCCACCATGACAATGCCGCAGCAGCTTGGAGCCATTGCCAAGACCCAGCTATGGTGATGCTAACCTATCATGAGTGCTGTATAATTAGATGCTGGACTATTGAGGTATCACTGTATCAGGAAGCTGATGGAGACCCTGTAGGAACTCTCCTCTTTGAGGACTTGAGGCTGTTAATCCAAGGCTTTAAAAAAAAGTTAAGGACCCATGAGATTGGTCCAGATCTTGAAGACATGAAAGTTTTTGCTGATTGGAAGAGCTGGCAAGATGAATTAGAGGAGAGTAATAAATATTGTCAACTATGGCATAAAGCAGTTTCTCTTCTATCTCCAAGAACCCATAATCTTGCTGCCCCCTTTCAATCTCTCTCTTAAAACAGCAAAAATGACATGGCAGAAAAACTATACAGTGTAAATGATATGCTTATTATTTTGCAAATGGTAACAGTTTTAGCCCTTAGTCCAGTGATGACCACTCAGTATCCCCCTTTCTCTGTTACAATTGGGCTGAGCTGATGCTAAATCCTCAACATGTACATTTTGATTATTCTACTGAATAGTGTTTTTAAGCAAGACAGATCTATAATCTGAGTAAATATTACGCACTATTATTAAAAAATAAAAAACAGAGAGAAAGAGAGAGAGTGAGTGAGAGAGAGAATTGTGCTGAGTTAATTAAGGCTTCAAGAAATGCTTGCTTTTATTGGCAATTTTTTGTTGCAGCAAGAAAACTAAAAATTAAGAGGATAGTTGGCAGCAATATTGATATGCTAATGGATAAACATGCTAATTTAGAAAAAAACTAATCAGCAAAGACATTACTAATGGAAATGTACTGGAAAACAGCTAATGTTGTATGCAAACCTGGCATCGACAAAATTAAGAACTTGTTTTGTATTTATAATTGTGACTTGAGATCTAAACCTTAGTCTTTTCTTTTGCTGGGCTTCAGCCAGGACTTAAAGACATCTGGCCCACAAAATCTCTTCTGTGATTATACACCTGCACTGCGCTGCCTTTCCATTTGATCAATATAGGAACTAAAATCTATGTCTTCTGTTTCATTTAATAATGTTCACAAAGAGGCAAAGTCCAGTATACTTCCTTGTAGCCAGGGATGGATACTTGAGTCAGGTAACTCAAACTTGAGTTGCAAAAATGTGTGTTTTTCGCTGACTCATGGACTCATGAGTTGAGTGCCTGGAAGACTCGGAAAAACACTCAAGTCAAGGGCCCCTGACTCGGCACTCTTCCACCCGCGTGCAGACTCGCCTGTGCCTGGGTGTGTTTGCTCACTGTTTTCACAGCGTGAAAAACCTCATGGAGCCATCATTCCGATCAGTCAAGCAGCAGAGAAGTTCCAGCCACAAGGCAAGGAAGTTTCTAGCCATCCTGGAGAAATTCATGGCATGACTCCAGCAGGCTAATTGAATGACTGGGTGCAGTGGGATACTTCTGAATAGAGTTGCCAAGGATCAGGTCATTCTAGTGAGCCTTGCAGCTGCCACTTCGGTCCTCTCTCCCATGCAGTCCATCCCACCCCCTTCCACCTTGTTTACAGATGGGTGGGGACAGCAAGGGAGTGTTTAAAGAGAACTACCCCCCCCACACACACACACACCCTGGCAGCAGCCCTGTTTTTTCCACAGCGAGCTTTTTAAAGGACTCGACTCAATGCCTTTAGAATCGCAAAAGAGTGACTCAGAAAGTACACCCATTATGACTTGTTTTCAAGTTGAATCGCAAGGGGGTGATGACTCTAGACCCAACTTGAGGCAAGCCGCACTGGATTTGCCCATTCCTGTTTGTAGCAGTGCTTTATAACACTATGTGCATTAGTTGATATGTAACATTTAGACTTCTCAGTTTGCCCACCTGTTTTGCCAGTTTTTTTTCTTTTTGTTTTCTCAGACAGGTGGGGACCACTGCTGGATTCTGGCTCTTCTGGCAGGCTGTCCTCATGTGTTACTGGGCTCACCAATATGACATCCCCCCATTTTTCAAGAGTTAGTTTTCCAAGAGTTTCCGATTCTATGCTGTGACATTATCAGACCCTGCACCAGAAATCTCAGGTTTTGTGGTGTATGCAACCCATCAACTGTTATAACTCCACGGCTGCAAAAAAAGCCATAGACATGTTCAAAGCACTCACTCACACGCTGAATAGGCTGCTAATATTTCCATTCTGGCAGGTACCACTCATACTGTTCTGAAATATGCTTGAGCCTTTGGAGGCGCCTTTTTTTTGGGGGGGGGGGGAGGCATCAGGTCAATAAGAAGGCTAAAAAGTGCACATGGAAATCCTAGCATAGGATTTTGGTCTCTATCTGCATTAGTCAAGCATTCATCAAAACTGTTAGAATTGTTAAAAGCACCACAACAGATGTTCAGACACAGTCTTTTGTACATTTTAAAAGGCAAGTGTGTGGGCCCCACATCCATGGCCCAGTGAAAGAAAGATCACAAGCTCTGGGAAACAAACTTGGAATCTACAGCACACTTGTCCAATTGAAGAGCTTTTTGGTTTTTTCAGAAATACAAAGGCTACAGTAAAAAACAGTTTTTCAATGCATCTGCACCAGGAAGCTTGTCAGAGAGGCAGTAAGACCCTGAGAAAATAAGGTGAAAAAAGAAGCATTCAACCAAACAGAGAAAGCACAGGAAATTAAATGAAGTCTTTGTTTATATTCACTGTAGAAGAAGACATCTGACAAATACAAACTCCAGAACTAGGTTTTTTTTTTAGGGTAACACATTCAACAATCAATAGAATTGATAGTTAAAGGTTTTACAATTAAACAACAAACCAAACAGCAGCATATTACCTGAGGAACATGACATTAATTCAAGGGATTTTGGTGGCATATGTCTGAGAAGGGAAAAGAGGCATGGAGGTTTTTGAAAGAGGTGATAAGATGTGGCTTGTACCATTGCTGCCACGTTCACCCCCTAACTGCCCTTAGTTTATCCCCCACAATGTCCAGTTCCATCACCTCCTCGCCCACATCAGCTTACCTGCCTCAGATCGAATTGCTGGCTGGGACAGTGGGCCAGCACCACCTTGGCATTGGTGGTGACAACTCCAGTCATTGCTGTTACAATCATACAAATGTCTTCATTTTTTTTAATGAAGTACAAGTGTGCACCACTTAATGAGGAGGATAACAATTGTTTTCCCCATTGTTATGTGATTAGGTTGTTAAGCGAACATTCAGTCCAATCTAGTGCCTTTGTTGTGTAAACAGACACTCCCTGCCAGAAACGAGCTGGCTGTATGGGCAACTGGAGATAGATTGCCTCTTCTTTGCATTAAGGACCTCTTTGTTGTATAAACATACACTCTGCTGCAAACTATGGGAGTCCTGACTGTGTCATTAAGAGCCTCTTTGTTGTGCTTTGACCACAGTCATATATGCGGTCCGTTGTTGAGCGGAAGGTTGTTAAGCAGTAGACACCTGCATTTTAAAAGGCTCCTGGCTTAAGTACAGTAGTGGTTTTGTTTTTTTTAAATCATCCTCAGTTGGAGGTCCTGGTTTCATTCTGAGTGGAACACAGCCCAAAGAATGTTGAACAACCAATAAAAATTGAGAGGTGGCGCATGAACTATGCTAACAGAGAACAGGACTTCTTCAACAGAACATTCCAGAACATTCTTTCTTTCATTCCAGAATCATTCATTCTGTTCATTCAACAGAACATTCTTTCTTTCATTCCAGGTCTGTTCCCAATCTCACATTCTGGCTCTGACACATGCAGGTAGGAAAATGCTCTCGTGGAATTGTCGTGCAAGAGGTTTTGCTTTCACATACGAGCCACTGAACAAGAGGCTCCCTTGCATACACAGACACATCCAAGGAGCTTCCATATAAGCAGGGACATGTACTTATTTGCTTCAACTTTGGCAGCAACTCTGCATCGCATATTTTCATTACAAGCTTTCATCTGTTTCCGGCGCTGAATTGGGGAAATCTCTACTCTTGTCTTGTCTTGTGCACATTGGAGCCTTATGAAGTTTGGATCTAGGCATAAGAGTTTGACCTATTATATCTGATTGGATAAATAATGATGAAGTGAGATTATTTAGCAAGATTGTGATCTTTTTACTGGCATTTACACATGTATGCAAACACACACATATACCCTTCATCCAGTGTGCATATTTCATAGCTTCATGTCAGTCTTATGATGCTTGGGCTGCAATTCCAAACACACTTTCCTGGGAATAAGCCCTATTGGACACAATGGGACTTACTTCCAAGTAGGCACACATAGGCTTGTGCTATATGTTAGCTAAGAGGCAACGGCTAGTTCAGAGTCACCCCGTGATCTATGTAATTTACCCCTACCAACTGGGCAAAGAAACACTTTTTAAAGGGGTGACTCTCTTAGTTTAGTGGGGAACACAACTGTCCCTATTCATCTCAGCCCAGTGTCCCTTCCCATGGTTGCTTGCAGATGTCTCCCTTGTGCTTTTTTTGTTTTGTTTTTTAAGATTTGAGTTTTGTTGGGACAGAGAACCATTGTCTCATTCCTTTTGTCATGGAAATCACTTTTTTTTCTTGGAAGAGGGGCATATAAACACAACAATACCAGTATTATATACTGATATTTAATATTTATACTATATATTTAGCATATGCTAACCTACACTGCAATCCCATATGCGTTTACTCAGGACTTTAGTCCCATTGTATTCAACAGGGCCTACCTCAAGTAAGCATGCATATGATTTCAACTTTAATAGGTTAATGAGAAATTATTTAGCTAGTTATGTGTGTCCTTTCCCCCAAACCCAACACTCCAGTCCAGCGATTTTCAATCTTTTCCATCTCATGGCACACTGTTAAGGCACTAAAATTGTCAAGGCACACCATCGATTTTTTGACCATTGTGCACAATTGGCACAGTGGTTACATTCCCCAATTGCCCTACTAATAAATGACTCTCCCCCAAACTCCCGCAGAACACCTGTGGACCATTTGTGGCACACCAATATGCAACGGCACACCTTGAAAATTGCTGCTGTAGCTACAACAGCACACTAAACTACTCCTGAAGGAAATTTCATAGTATAGATCTTTTGTGTATGGTTCATCTGTATTATGTACAGTGATGCCTCGCAAGACGAATGCCTCGCGGAACGAAAAACTCGCAAGACGAAAGCGTTTTGCGTTTTTTTTGGTGACTTGCAAGATGAATTTTTCTATGGCTGTGCTTCGCAAGATGAATCTTTTTGCATTTTTTTTTGTTTTTGTTTGTTTTAAATTGCACAACCGTTAATACCCAGGATGCATTGAAGTTTTGTGCTTGAAATTTTTGAAATCCTCTGTACAGTATGTATGTCTTTAAAGAGCACTTAATAAACACTTTGTAAACAAAATTTGACTTTGTTCTGACTTTTTTTGCCCATAGGAACGCATTAATTAAATTTCAATGCATTCCTATGGGAAACCGCGCTTCGCAAGATGAAATTTTCGCAATACGAAACGACTCGCGGAACGAATTAATTTCGTCTTGCGAGGCATCACTGTATTTGCCATACAGGTAACGAGTATTTGGATCTCTCATGTTCATCAGTATAATATAATCTAATAATTTATAACCTGTTCGGTTATATCTTGGATTGTAACTTTAGAGTGAATTGTTTGACTTTTATGTCTCTTCGATTCTACAGTCCTGTGCAAGGAGATCTTCACTTCGACAATATTTCCCAAAAGACATTTCAATGAGGTTTCTGGTGTTAATAAAGAACAGTGCGCTGATTGAAATGGTGCTAAGCACGCATGTGGCTTTTCCAAAAGTTGCACCTTTATGGATGCTTAAGTAAAATTGCTCTAATCCTTTTATGTGAGCAGAATTTGGCAGGGAGGTGATGAAGACATACATTTTTTTTAAAAAAAAACTGTATAAAGTACAAATACCTGTAGACATTTATGCATTTTACTGTATATTAGGCATTCTAACCTTTTTAGAAAATGGCTATAATTTGAAGATAAAATGGAGTGTTCTTAATGCTACATTAATTACAAGCAGGGCTCTATTTCATTCCATTTTGGGAGTGTCATTTTGTGTTTTTGTATAAGATGTTGCACGTAATGTTGTGGCAATAATGAGCTTAATGTAAATGCAAGCTCTCAGAAGACATAATGTAAGACTTTCAAACGGAAGAGTATATGAATCTCTTTCTCACCAGCGTATTTGGGAATCTCTGCTCATTGCCTGCCACTAAGTGGCACTATGTTATTTCCATTATACTGTTTAGGTCGCATGGAAAATAATGCGAGCCAATTTTGTCCTGAAGTCACTTCCAGACAATCTTGGAAGCTGCCAGTGGTCTTTTCAGAGCTAGAAGTTCTGTGGACACCATAATCTCAGCAGCGTCATTGACCGTTTCCATAATACAGGCTGATAAAAATAGAAGTCAGTAGATATTTAAGGTAGGAAGCTTCTGACCCTTTTCAGCAGGTGCTTTGCTTTCTCATAATATTTCCTCCTATCTAGTTATCCTCACATTAGACAGGTGCCTGATTCCCATCCCAGTAGGTTGAGTTCTCCGTACAAATGGAGATAAAGAAAACTCTTTGAATTTTATTTCTGTGTAGCTCTTAGTGAATATGTGACACGTGGTGAAAGGTGAATGTGAGGAGGCATGTGGCACAAGCCAGAAGTCCCGTCTCCACAAGCCTCTTGCAAAAGGCAGGCTTTTCTTATGAATGGATGTACTACTTGGTGTGAAGTGGATCTGGGATTCTTTTAAATCTCTTTCTCAACAGTTAAGGCAGGAGTCCAGAAATCAGTCCAAGTTTCTTCTTCCTATGGCTCTCCATGAAAGAATGGTAGCACAATCCTAATCATGGCTACTCAGAAGTAAGCCCATTAATTTAAATTAGACTTAAATTTAATCCTAACTTGCCCTTGGACTGGCGCAAGTCCCTTGCATCAGCCCAGAAGAGTCACAAACGTGCCGTAAGCACGGGGACATGTGCTGGACCACAGAGGCTGAATTCAGCCTCCATGCCGACTTCAAAGGGGAGGCTTGCATTGGCCGACTTTAGCTGACACAAGGGTCTGGGATGGGCGGGGAGGAGGCAGAAGGGAAGCGTTCCAGGGCGAGTGGAAGGCAGTCCCAGGAGCCGGTGGGCATGGAGCAGGAGGCAGGGCTGGGACCCAGCAGATATGCCTGGATCCTAGCCCCCGTTCCTGAGCAGCACAGAGTGGCTGCAAGCTGCTCCTCGGACTTATGCCACTTCTAGAAGTGGCGGAAGTCGGAGGAGACCCATTGGGGCTGTGGTGGCTTACCTGAGGGTAAGGGGAAGAGTTTCCCCTTACCTCCGGCTGAGCCACTTTGGGCCCCTACCTTTCGCTGGTTACAGTGCAGGCATTCTGGCCTGCCTGTTCCAGCACAAGATAGGATTGTGCTGTTACTCTCAGAATCTGAATACTAAAATTGAATGTTTGGAGACTTAGAACAGACAAAATAAAATATTTCTTTACCCAGCATGTAATTAGTCTGTGGAACTCCGCTCCACTGGATCCTGATCTTCCATGTCAGATCCACCACCCGACATGGAGGCTCTTGATTCTACGGCGACCCAAGGGTTGCTGTAGAATCAAGTAGCCCCATTGCGGGGCTACCTCCCTTACCCTGGGGAAGGGGACGAAAGTCCCCTTCTCCTGAAGAGCCGCTTGCACTCAGGATGCCGTGGCAAGCTATTTTTGGCACTGTGGCAGCTCCCCCACTCCCAGCTCAGGATTGGGCTGCCCCTCCTTGCCCATAGCCTGTATTCCAGGTTCATGAATTATAGTCCCAGTCTTGGCTGGAACCCTGGCTTTCCTTCCAGGGTTTACTCCACCTAGTAACCTGCAGCTCCACTTTCTAGTTCCATGACCCTTCTAGTTAAACATACCATTTTGCATGAGATGCTAACATCTCTCCCCCTAACCCTCCAACCTCCCCTTCCTTTTTTCCTTTCCTTCATTAAGATGCCACTGCATCTCCGCACTGGTGCGAGTAATTCAACCTTGTTATTACATTTATTACAAGTAAGATTTTTCCCCCTATCCATTATTGTGCACATATCCCTCTAATAAATGTGGGTTGTATGTGGATTTATACTTGTGTCTATTGTCTTTTGCAAATGCCAGTCTCCATTTAGGGGTGCGATGAACTGATGATCCAGAAAGCTGAACTGCACATGAATTGGAGCGTGCATGTACAGTCATAAGCATGTGCTGTTCAGCACCATAGCTTAAGCCAAGATTGGGCTGTGAAAATGGCCTTGTTCACTCTGATAGCTGACATATAGTGGGAGAAGGACTGAAGAGGTCTGAACCTGCTAACTCTCCTTGATATCTTGGTGGTCTTTGTTAACATCCACCATGGATCCTTCAAGGTTGCCCGCCTGAGCTGCGGAATGGAGGCACAGAGTTCCACTCCTCCCTGGAGGGATGATTCAAGAAAGTGGCATGGAGGACTCTTGTTCAGTCCTGAATGCTGCTGAGTTCCATTTTGTCCCCTATACTTGCCTGGGATCTAGCTATATCATAGTTCCAACTGATGAATGCTGCTGCGTTGCAGAATTAGACGATGGTCTAAGGAACCTTTTAGTGTGTTTTGTGGCAAGAAGTGACTTGGCATCTCACACCAGGTTCAACAGCACATTGATTCTTCTGAAAACCCAGCCAGCTTTGTGCTGCGTAGACATTATGAAGACGTGATACATGCTGTAGATATTATCTTATATCTGAGGCGCAACATGCATTTACCTTGTGGTTTATATGTGGTCAGGGCTCTGCAGCAAAAATCCCACCTTTGCTTCAGCGGTATCACTTGGAGAATTGGCTGCCAGCCTACGTTGTGAGTTGAAGTTGTACCTATGATTCGTCTAGACCTAGACTTTTGCGCACCTACATTTCCCTCACATTTACAGATAAACTCAAACAGGCAGTAGCAGAGCAGCTAGAGACATCACAACTAGAATTTTTCTGCAGGCCCCCTCCAGCCTTTGAAACCCTGCTTCGATGTGCTTTTCTGCACTCCAGGGGCTGGCAGTTCAAACAGACACACACGACTGCTTTAGATCTGCTTATCGTCGGCATCTGTGCCGAAACCTCTACACATCCCGACGTAACCAACAATGACCTACATAGAGTTCACACACATTTCTGAGTACGTGGCTGTGACGGCACCTGCAGATGGGCGCCGTTTGCTCAGAGATGGGTTTCTTGACAAAATGCCTGCTTCTTCATTTGTTGGTCTCTTTGTTCTTCTCATTTGTAAGACCTGAGAAGGAAAAGTTGTCAGCTTGTATCCTTTGTTCTATGCGGGTCGGTGACAGTACAAATATTTCCCAGTCTTCCTAGGGGAAGACTTTCAGAGCATTTACCTAATCAAATAAATCGACTGTCATGGCCAGGAAGTCACACTTTTAAATAGAAACAATTGCCAGGCTTCAATAAAATAGACCTTTGGAGTTTTCTTAACAATGAATCCATCTTCCCGTCAGCACTGCAAAACAGAGCTTTCTGTAGTTGGAGTGCAAGCGCAGAAAGGTCCCTCTCCCTGGTAGCAATCTGCTTATGCTCCACCAGTGGTCACACTTAGAGAAGGGCCTCTGGTTATGAGCTCCTGTGAGAAAAAACAGCCCGTCACATACCTCAGTTTTCCTCATTGGGTTTGTTTAGGAGTTTATAGGGCAAAACCAGCACCCTGACCTGTGCCCAGGGAACAGCCTGGAAGCCGGCTAAGTAACTGGTAAAACAAATTCACAATCGCAAGCCCATATTAATAGTCTGCCCAGCTCTGGATCAGTTGAGATTTCTGAATGATATGTAGCAGGGCTATCCAGACCCCAGCCCACAGGCCAAATATGGGGTTTGGAAAAAGCCCCCCCACCCAAGTGACACTTACCATTCTGCATTCCTGTACCCAGATCAGCTTGAAAGCTGCTATACGACTGCAAGAGCCACTCGGGACCAGGAAGACTTTTTTGGGACACTGCAGTTTCCACTTTGGGGATTGCTGCTTTTCAGGGACATCCTAACTGACCACACAGTTCCTTACAAAGAAGGGGTGTAGCTTGGGGTAGAACTATGTGCTTTGTGCCTGGAAGGTCCCAGGTTCAAGTCCTGGCATGTCCAGTTATGGATAGACTCTAACCTGAAACCTGCAAAACCTCTGCCAGTCAGTGTGGGCAACACTGAGCTAAATCAGCCAATGGCCTAATACTGCATAAGGCAGCTCCATATGTTCAAAGATTTTTGCCTTTCAATATTAGGGATATGTTTCCCATATTGCATAAAATGTCCTTTTTCTCTAGGATGAAATTGCACCCACCATCTTCAGAGTAGAAGTTTAGACATCTTTGTTTTCTTTATCAACTGTCTTAGGCTACATCTTAAAGTAGAATTAGCACAGAACCAGCCGCATAATTCTGACTTTTGCAGAGCTGTATAAATAGAAAAAGAATATCAATGAGGACAATATCACCCAATGAGGAAAATATCACCTAACCACAAGACTCAAAGAGCAAAGATCTGAATTTTTCAGGTTCTTTCACTTAAAGAGGGACAATATAAAATACTTCATCTCTGTTCCAAGAGTTAGAGCTTGAATATCAATGAATGCATTTGATGTAGTCTGGCTTATCCTGAGCTTTAAAATAGTTTGGGAGCAAGAGAAGAATTTGCCTTCTGCCTTCAAACCAAGGAACTTAAGACGTGAAAATTTTCCACTTTTGAAAAGTATGAAGCAGGATATGCATGTATGATTTCTTGCAGGACAAAGTGAAAACAAAGGCAACTGGGTCAAGTTCTGGAAATTTTTTTTCATAAGACTGATGTGGTGTGCACACACACACATGAACACGTGGGCATCAGCAGGGGGATTTAGATAGGATTGGGCTGTTTTATTGTGTACCAGCCAGTTGTGTCTCTCCTAACCACTTGCATGGATCTTCTGATAATACTGTATTCTCAGACCTACTGTCTGTTTGCAAATATGCCATTTGGGCATCTGAACTGAGTAACCATGGACGTTTGAGGCGCCCTTGTTTAAAATGTTGATCACATGTTAGCTTGCTTGCTTGCTTGCTTGCTTGCTTGCTTTCTTTCTTTCTTTCTTTCTTTCTTTCTTTCTTTCTTTCTTTCTCTTTAAGTAATAAAACAATAATATTATTAAACCAAATGTAAAATGTAAAAAAAAATATCAGAATAAAGGAAAAGAAAAAAAGGGGGGAAGAAAAAATGAACAGAAAAATATATACTGTATAAGCAGTAGACTTACAAATAAACATAACCATGTATAAATTGTATATGAGCAAAGAGTCTATACCAGCCATTTTCAACCACTGTGCCATGGCACACTGGTGTGCAGCAAATGATCTGTAGGTGTGCTGCAGGAGTTTGGGGGAGGGTCATTTATTAGTAGGGCCATTGGGGGATGTGAGCCCCCCCCCATTAGCAACATGATGTTCCTTGTTAATTGTAAAAAAAATAAATCAATGGTGTGCCTTGACAATTTGAGTACCTTGTCAGTGTGCCACGAGAAAGGTTGAAAATCACTGTCTATACCAAGGGTGGCCTGAACATAAGATAAATACATACAGTAAACTTTTGAGATGTTTATTGAGCTGCAGATGTTTGAGAGCTGCAAGAGAGACATTTGAGAGCCCCAATATGGGCTGCTGGCACGCCTCCCTGGCGCGCTAGCAGTGATTGCCAGGCTTTCCCCACCTGTCAGCCGGCAGCAGGGCTTTGCTGCTAGCTGATTGGCTGGCTAGCCGAAGGGGGCGGGACAGATGAGCTTTTCCAGCGCACATTATTATTTATTTATTATTATTTATTAATTTGTACCCCGCCTTTTTGCCCAATGGGCAAATTTTGCCCACATGGGCTGGGGTTAGCTCAGTCCGTTCCTGGGAAGCGACCACTGCCCGCCTGCCCTGTAGATAGTCTGGGATTAGGTGGTTGCTCTCCTGAGGACCGGGTAGGAATTTTTTGAACATCATCCGATTGGCACCACGATGGTGTTTGTTTTCACCTACCTCAGACTGGCTATGGAGCGCATTTGGGTTTGCAATATATCTCTTTAACGCCCTGGTCACTGGTGGTAGAAGTGCGGGGTGGGTAGGCAGAAGACCTCGGTGTCCAGTCTAAGTCAGCAAGGACAGGGGTGAACCAGAACCGCTCCCAAGATGCTTGACCAGCTCGGGGAGGCAGGCTGGCTAGCCCCTTGTCTGAACTTGGGGGCCTTGCAGGGGTGACCTGAAGGCATAGCAGTTCGGCTGACTTACCCTCTTTGGGCGACGGTGAAAGGCGGGCATAATAACAATTGAGCTATGCCTGGAGTCGGGTGGATGCCCTATGAGATTGGGGGACGTAGACGGCTAGGGCCATTTCCCCTACTTAGAACCCCGCACTTGGGATGGGTATTGTTTACCCTGTTGTTGCCTTGTTGCTATCTTGTTGTAATTCAATAAAGTGGCCCATTTTAATTCCATAACTGTTGTTGGCTGTATTTATTTGGGGAGTGCATGGTAATTAAGAATAATTTCAATTCTGAAATATATTTACTCACTATGAATATCAAACTTACATTGTAATCCAGTGGACTCTCTGTTAAATTATTATACATACGAAAAATTCTTATTTACCTTTTATATTAATTGTGATGCAAAAAGGAGCTCAGTCAACATATTTTCAAGAGATGTCAAAGAACCACATGTGGCTCAAAAGCTGCTGTTTGGCCACCCCTGTCTATACATAAATTTCTAAGATAGACTTTCAAATATCCAAAAGCTTGTGCATTTGCAGTTGTCTTTTATAAGTCATAGATTCAAATATTGATAAACTGTCCTCAGTCCACAGATAAATAGTGGCAGGGCAGTTGTCATTCCAACATTTCAGTATGAGTCTTTTAGCTACAATAATGGCACAAGAAGTCCATATCCATTGTCCTTCGGATATATTTATCAATTGGTAAAGATATTTTACAACTATCTCTTCATTGCGGCGGACTTTAATGAGCTATTAGATCCGAATTTAGATAGAAGTACCCCTGAATGTAGAATACGATCCCTGGTTAGAGAAACACTCAAACCCTCCATGGCAGAATGAGGTTTAATTGACTGCTGCGTACACTTCATTTACAGGAAAGAGAGTATACATTTGTTTCCTCTGTTCGTCATAATTGTTTCAGATTAGATTATTTTCTTACATCAGCTTCTTTTTTATCTAAAATCCGTACATGTGAAATCACTGTAATTGCCATTTCCGATCATGCTCCCATTCTATTAAATTTTCAACTTATAGAGGAGGTCAAACCTCAGCATTTATGGTGTTTTAATGTTTCTTTATTAAATGATGAACACAAATGATCAGGGAGTTTACAGAATATCTTGCAATTAATGAAGGCTCTACTGATAGCACAATCCTATTCAGCCACTGAGCTGGGGGAGCTTGTGCTCCACTGGTGCAGACTGTTGCAAACATGCCATAAAAACACATTGTGACAGTGCGCATGTTTGCAGTGCCGGGGCAACTGTTACCCTGCACATGCCCAATCTTGTCTGATCTCGGAAGCTAAGCAGGGTCAGGCCTGGTTAGTACTTGGATGGGAGACTGCCTGGGAATACTGGGTGCTGTAGGCTTATACCATAGTCTTTCGAGACTGAAGGTTGCCAACCAACCATTCGGGGAAGGTCGAAGCCTTCCCACTAGTGCTTGCGCAAGGAGTAACGTCAGCCAGAGCATGTGCGGTCTGGGCCGAGCAGTGCAAGAACAAGGGAAAAGCAGTAGGAGGATCAAGAGGGGGTTAATAGGGGAGAGGAGGGTGGCAATGGGCAGGAGTGGGCACCTGGGATGGGGTGGGATTGGTCGTTGCAGTGCCCACCATATCCTATCCCCTTCCCAAGCCTGATGTGCTGACATAAATCAACTCAGACTTGCACCTGCAATATCACTGGAATGGATCTGAGTTGACCTGTTGTGCATGTGCTGGGGCTTACTCCAGGGCAAGGGACCCACATCCCCTTACCCCAAGGAGACTTTCCACCTGCTAAGCTTCCCCATGGGATGCAGCCTAGTCTGTTCTTGCACTGCTGCATAGGCATGGGGAAGTTTAGGTCGGATTGAGTCCCTTTGGGGAGAAAGGCAGGGTATAAATAAAGGAAATAAGTAAATAAATTGGGGTGTAAGTTTTGTTTCACTGAATGGGAAGCTGCCAAGTCTGTAATTATAGGAAAAATTTACTGTGAAAAATTTACTGTATGTGCAGCTCACAAATAAAAGGAAAGAAAGAAAGCCTTAGGGATCAGAGAGAGGAAACTTGGAAGAATAAGCTGAAATGTCTACAGGGCATCCCAGTCCTGAGCTGCCTGTTGCGCTGGGACTGCTGCAGCGCCAAAATGGCTGCTGTGGCATCCTGCGTGCAACAGGGCAGCTGCTGGCAGCTCCTTGAGGGAAAGGGACTTTTGTACCCTTTCCCCGGGTAAGGCAAGTAGCCCACTTGGGGCTACTTGATTCTGCAGCAACTCTTCAGTTGTCATAGAATCAAGAGCCACGGCCTGACACGGAGGCTCTGGATGCAGAGCAGAACTCCTCCACCTCCCTCCCACCCTGCTCCCTCCCCCCAGCACACCCCCTCTCCCCACCCTCCCCTGCCCTGGAATGCCTCCTCCCCCACATCCCCACCTACCTTTCTGCCGCCCAGCCATCTGGGTGACTACGGAGTGGCAGAGCAGTGGCAGTCCACTGGCACTAGCCCAGCGCCAGACAGCACTGAGCTAGTACCGGCTCTGGACCAGATGTGCCTTACGGCACGTTTGCAACACTCAGTGCCGGCGGTGGACCAGCGCTAAGAGCTCGGGATTGGGCTCTTAGAGGTAGACATAATCTCCTACATCGTTTTGATTTGGGGCATTGCAAAAAAAAAAAAAAAATATGAGCATGAGAATACCCTTGCAGTAAAATTAGAGTGAGTTCTAACCTCCCTCAAAAATACTGGGAGAATGAAAAGAAGCATGATAGGATTTTAGCATTTTGGCTTAGTTCAGGAACAAAAACCAAGAAATCATGTTTCTCCGATTAAAGATTAGGGGAATAAAGACTCCATCACATACAGTGATATGTACAATTTTGTAAATGCACAATTTTGTAAGTTTAAACTATATAGCAAAACGGAGCAACCTTTGGATGCAAATTTGGAAATGGGTTTTTCTAATCTTGTTCTTCCTGTCTTAGATGCCACTGTAGCTTTCCTTGTTTTTCAAACACGTGTCTCCTTTTCCTGACAGTCTTCCAACCCAATAGTATGCATGTTTACTCAGAAGTATGCCTCACAGTCTTCAAGTGCACCCCACACTCTGGCTTAGTCCCAGGTGTTTGTACAGATTGCTGCCTTTAAAGAAAACTGCATATAGCATAGCAGTGTGATGTGTTTCCATTATTACTGAAGAATCCCCACCTCCTTTAGTACTTTATCTTCTCACCCTAGAAAAAATATTGTATTTCTCCTTACAATAATGATGCTTTCTAATGGCAAAAGGGTGCCATAACTCACGGGTGAGATGTCACTGAGTCGCTGTGCATGTATCATACAGCTGCCATGGAATTGCAATAGCATAAAATACGTCTGAGGCGTGAATTATGGCTAGCCTATGAAACACTTATGTCTATATTTAGAAAAAAAAACTCCCTTCTCTAGCGAAAAAAATCACAAGCAACGTCGGACTGACCATATTGCAGAACGGTTTCCACATTGCAAAATAATTCCTTGTGGGACCTCAGATGTCAGATATCCCTTCTTAATTTCTCAATTAGTGGCAGCATCTTTAATGTATTCAGGCATCTGAGGTATTGTGCCTCATCTTGTTGGGATAACTCTTCAAGCTCTCTTTGTACACGGGATGTTTAATATAAAAAAAATTGGGGAGGGGAGGAAAGTACAGAATTTCATGAGTTTGGGTCAATTAATAATTCATCCACCATCTCAAAATTACAGTTTTAGCCATCTCTCCTCCTGGGGCTTGTCTCTACACAAACAGGCTGCAAATAGGTGAAAAAGGGAACTAAAAATTAGCTACTATATATTTGTTTTTCTATTGCATTTATGCAAAATAAAAAATATATTTTATTCTGGCTTTATACAAATAGTGCACCAAAGATATTCTCAAAGATAATAATAAAAGATTACACAGGCAGCACAATCCTAACTTATGCTGGAACAGGCAGGCTGGCAGGCCTGCGCTGTATCCAGCATATGTTTTGGGCTGCCTGTGGCTCAAGGGAAAAGAAATCCCATTACCCCATGTCACACTGCAGTGGCCCCAATGGCTCTACTTGGATCTGCACCACCTGAATTGCACCACAATATGAGCAGCCCAGGAACAGAGCTAGAATTCGGCCCTGCCTCCCACACCTCTGCTGCCCAACCACGGGATCACCTGCTGTCCACCTCTTCACCCCAGAGTGCTTCCTCCCCAGCTCCTCTTCGCCCTTCCCACACACCCTGAAACCCCACGCTGGCCTGGTAAGGCCAGCGCAAACTTTCTGGGCCTGCATTGGCATGGCCCTGAGGCCTGCATTGGCATGGGGAATCCAGCGCACGTCCTTGCACAGGCCTCCCTGACTCACAAGTCGGTGGAAACATGCCTTACGGCACATTTGCGACACTCCCAGGCTGGCCCAAGCGTGTGTTTGGATTGAGCCCTTATACGCATACACAACCATTTTGAAATATCTAGCGTGCTATGCAGTTAACCTGTAAATCCTATGAACCACCACATCAATGCAGCAAAGCTCCCCACAGAGTGTTGTGCGCCTCCACTGCTACTGAGGGTCCAAGTGTTTGCATGTTCTGGACTGGCCCAGGATCAGATTGAATAGGAACTTCCAGAGTCAGGTGTCTAATATGATTCGTCCCCTGGATCAGCAGCATGCCAGTCAGCACTCTGCTTTCTGCTCCCTGAATTTGAAAAAAAAAGATGGATGGAAATGGGGCAGAAGAGAAAGCGTGGAGGACAAGATATTAGTGGGCTAGAGCGCCTCAAACACTCTAGCCCACCACTCCCCTCTTCTCCACATTTTCTTTTTTATCAGTCCCTCTTCACTTTTTCCAAGTCTAAGGAGCAGATAGAGAGAGGAGGAGTGTCATACAGGGGAGGAGGGGAGAGGCAGGGGGCCCCTTACCCATCTTCTGCCTCAGTCTCCCTTTTTGTCTGGCCAGCCCTGATTTGAGCCTGGTGTAGGATGGGCTTACTTTGCAAGAGACTACTAAGAACTGGTGTGATAAGTCAGATCTTTTGAGTTAGGAGCAGAATCCAAGTCAAGCCGAGCATTGCCAAGTAGAACAAACCCTTCAGAGAGCCAACCTAGCCAGACCTCTCCTTGAACCCTACATGCTAGTGCAGTGGTGGTGTCCAGTGCACCATTGGAGGGTGAGTGGAGATCCCCATGGGGGTCCAATGCTTAAGTACCACCAATGCCAGTGATATCAACCCAAGGCCCCACCCCTTCTGATTTGCCACATGGAAGCTCCTGGGGAAAGGGGAAAGTAGGAAACTTCCAAGCACTTACTGGCCTGAAGCTCACTAGTTGATTGTTGGCAGTGCTGCCGACAGTCAGCTGGTGAGCAGGAGCCTGCCTGAGACAGAAGTTGATCTTCCAGCCAAAATTGGAAGTGCGCAGTGGAGGCGGAGCTTCACAAGGAGGGTCAGCTTTGCATACCACTGGTTAGAAAACACTGTTCTAATTTACAATACAGTTCACTTGCATCTGTCTGCAAACATGAAGGGGTCTTAGAGAGGTCTTAAATGTAATTTACACCTACCAAAAGGTTTCTTTAAACTACCAAAGTGGCATACAGGGGCCTCAGTGTAAATGATAATCAGACCCAGAAGAGTTTATCACTCACAGCAATTAAAACCAAAAGTATGCAAAAGACCTTGGGCAATAATAATTAATTTCTGAGAAATATGGATACTGAAACCAGCTGCAAATACGTAGGATGCTTGAAAAAAAAAAAAAACCATCTATTGAGCAAAAGGCTCTACACAGCGTTGAGCAGAACTGAAGGTTACATTCGATAACAAAACAGAAATATTGACACCTCCAAAGTCTCTGCATAAAACAGAGTAAACAGAGGAACATCTAAGAAGGAGATAGAATGGTGAAAACAAGTAGAGAGAAGTGATTTCAGATCAAGCTGAATGCCAGGGTTGCAAAGAATTTGGTTGGTTAATGCAGATTAGAAAATAAGAGGAATGCTAAGCAAGACAGTGTTAAGCAGAACACAGGCCTACAAAATTGAGGGTCAGAAAGGTTTTGCCCAATCTTTATGGTGGTTTGATGTGAATTTGGGGTGCCAATTCCAAAAATGGCATCTGTTTTGCCCTATCACATCTAGTTTTGGAGACACAGCATAGCCTCATTAGTGAATGGTTCAAGCAACTTCCTCATGAGGAAGCCATGGCGTAGGCTTCCTCATGAGGAAGCTGCTTGAACCATTCACTAAAGAGGTTATGCCGTGTCTCCAAAACTAGATGTGATAGGGCAAAACGGATGCCATTTTTGGAATCAGCACCCTAAATATACCCAGGAATTGGTGTAACATTTAAGGAAGCAAAATGTGTGTTGGCCTGTGTAATTTGAGGGAGGGTAAGGAGGTGGTTTAACCCATATTTTTGAATCCTTCACTTCCATCTATCCCCCATATTTTGCAGATACCCAAAGTGTAGGAACTTCTTAACACCTTTACACCTTTGTCCATCTAGGACCGCCTCATCCCATATGAATCTGCCCTGTCCTTTAAGATCATTGAATGAGGTTCTCTTGGGTGTTCCATTGTCACTAGTGGCTTAGATGGTACCAATACTTGTGGAGTCTTCCTCTGTTGTGGCACTGGGCCCATGGAACTCCCTACCACATGAAGTTTGATCAGTTAGCTTCTCTGCATATGAGTAGCTGAACTGAGCGGTGATAATGCTGTAGTTCTGTTCATAGTGATGCAGTCTCTGTGCTATATGGAGGGCTGGATCCTTCTGCTTTCTGAAGCTCTGTTGCATATCTGAATGGTCATGTTGCTACCCATGCAAACTTCTGAGTTTCTCTTTCCAGCTCAGCTCAGGACACAGAAAGCTTGGCCTTTCATTTGTTCTCACTTAGCATCACTCAGTGACTGGTCTGTGTGGACATGCATACATGCATTCATGTGCACTTAGCTGTGTTACACTTGCTCTTCCTGGAGACACATGATTCAATACCATCATAAAATGCTATCAGCCCTGTGATGTGTGCAGCCTAATGAACTTTGGGCAAGCATAAGAAGACCAAATTCTAATGGTACACTATGGCTCCTGTGTGGTTTCACAAACCACTGAAGCATTATTCTGAATAGGAAGTTGTTTGTGTGAAGGATCGTCCATATGTCAAGCTAATTTGAAACACAGCAGCTCAGACCCTCTCTCTCTCTCTCTCTCTCTCTCTCTCTCTCTCTCTGTGTGTGTGTGTGTGTGAGAGAGAGAGAGAGAGAGAGACAGAGAGAGAGATTAAAATCAGCCCAAACCACAGAAGCACTGTTTATGCACTACACAACTTACTATGTGTGACGGGACCATGATATCTTGTGCTGTGAAAGCAGAGCAATTAATTAATTCATCGTTAATTTATTCTCCATCATTAATTAAAAAGTAAAAGGGTGCGGGAGCCTGCAGCTCAATGGCAGAATGCATGCTTTGCATGAAGAAGGTCTCAGGCTTCTCCTGGTGGGTCTGGGAAAGAACTGATAGAAACTCTGAAGGGCAACTGCCAATCAGTGTAGACAATGAGAGTTGGTGACTCTGCTATACCTGTTGTAGACCAGAGGTGTCACCTAAGGCCCACAGGCTGGATATGGCCTATAGAAGCTCTTCGCCCGGCCCATATGACAATTGGGCTTTCCCAGCACCACCACTAGCTGCTCTCAGCTGCTGAGCTGCAAAGTGATGCTTCAGTAGAAGCAGCACTGCTGAAAAGGTGTGATAACTGAGCTCTCCTATATCTTGAAAATAGGATCAAGATACATTTGGAAAAGATACAGCTGGAGAATCTCCTGCTGGTGTGATTTGTGTGGCTTGCCTATGGAAATCTCTGAGCATTACTGCAGCTAAGAGGAAGCTGGCTACACCACTGAAGGATAGCTGGAGTTTCAAGCGTTCTGTATATTCTATATATTCTGTATGTTCTATATATGCTCTCTCTCTCTCTCTCTCTCTCTCTCTCTCTCTCTCTCTATCTATCTATCTATCTATCTATCTATCTATATATATATATATATATATATATATATATATATATATATACATATATTCTTGTTGGCATCCTTCAGTCTCGGAAGACTATGGTATCGCGCTCTGAATGGTGGTTCTGGAACAGTGTCCTCTCCAGTGCGCGAAGCCTGGGTAAAGTAGATATGGAGGATAGACTGTTACCCATGCAGCAAATCCCCCCTCCCCATGTCGCTGAAATGGTCCAATGGAAAGGCAGAAGCCAATACGGTTGGTTCCAGCGGCGTCGCAGGAGTTGCCAGAATGTGACTGTGTTCAGCCATGAACTGCCTCAGGGACTCCGGCTCTGGATTTTGCCTCGAGGTTGACTCCTGAAGCCTTTTCCATAACTGGATGTAGCCACAAGGCAGTGGAGGTTTGGGATCAGAGTTTTCCTTCTCTCAGATGAGCTGCCTTCCCAGGCTGACGAGTCCCATCTACCTGGTGGCTGTTCAGTTGTCTCTTACGACAAGTACAGCCAAACTGAGGGCCTATTCTTATCCCAGCTCTCAGGGGAGTGTATATATATATATATATATATATATATATATATATATATATATATATATATATATATATATATATAACAACATTGTAAAGACCCTAGGAAGTCTGCCTATGTAAACCAACTTGAGCAATATTCAAAGAGTACTCCGAGAAGAAGGAAAGACAGTAGATAAAAACAGTAATAAATAAATAAACAAACAAACAAACAAATCAGCATGGCATACATGGGATTTCCAGACAGTTGCCCATTCCAGCACTGATCTCACCTAGACCTGCTTCACTTCAGCATGGCGGCTGCATCAAGACTCCTCTGACCATGCCTTATAAGTAGATTACCATTTAATAACGATTAACTAATATAACAGCTGAAATGTTACATCCTTTGAATGAGCACGTTAAAAAAATTATTTACTTAAAAATGATTGTGTTCTAGCAGTGGCAAAATTCTAGGCAAGGAAAAAGAGGATTCTTATATTTTTAGCTAAACCTCCAAGAAGCAGAGGCTACTTTTATGCCCTGATGCAGACAGCAACAAATATATTTTATTGGATTTGAAATGATAAAGCTCATAAATGTATGTAAAGTCTAATAAAAAGCAAAAAATTGTTGCCATTATCATTAAAAGTGGATTTAAGAGACTCCGCTGAACTGATTGCTTCTGACAGCCCATAGGATATTTATATTTTCACAGAATTTTCTATACCAATTTTTTATCGCTAACCTATTTACTCTTTGTGGTATAGCTAGATTTTGACTCCCTTGATTGTTCATGTGGGAAGATGATGATGCTGTTATATTTAATTTTCATTACTCCTGTGTGTATGTGTGAACACTTTTAGATGCTTGCCAAGATGTATTCTGTTCATATTGCATGATTTTAATTCACCCTTATCCCTATCTCTATATTTGGTTTTATTAAAAAATAATAAGACGGTTTCTGTTCAATATTAGGAATGTTATTTCACAACTAAAAATTTTCAAATCTGATTAAAACAGAGATTCAAATATAAGGATGCTTGTTTTTTTTTTTCATTTCTGAAGTGAGTTCAAGGTATGTCCATGTACATCTTCACCCCCATTCTTTCTTCCCGTTCGTTTCAGTGCGTTTCTTTAAACCTACAGAAGTGGAAGACAAAGAAGACAAATTGGGTTTGACAGTGCTGTGTAACATTTCCAAAACAAAACTCATATGTGAGGGCTCTCCCCTACCTGCAGGCTGGAGATATGTGTGGGTGTTCGCCTGTTCCAGGGAGGCAGTGGGGTGCCAGAGTTTCTGAAAAGTATTAGCTAACCCACATTGGGGAGAGGGATGAGAAGTAGGAAAATGAATTACAACCCAATTCTAACCTACAATGAAGCAGGAAGTGGCCTGCGTTGTATCCAGTGCTGGTTTGGTGCAGGCTAGAGGTCACCTTAGAATAAGGGGGTATTTTTCCCCTTACCCTGTGTAGAGCCCCAGCCTGCCCTACAGGGCAACTCTGATCTGCCCAAGCTATTTAGCTGGCACAAATCCAAGCAGCCCATGTAAGGCTGCTCAGGCTGGGAGTGGGGATTAGAATTCAGCCTGTGCTACCACGAGGCCCGATCTGCCTCCTGTTCTGTCCTCCTCCAACCCAAAACACCCCTCCCCAACCCAGGAAAGCCCTCCCACGCCCCTCTCTCACTTCCTGTGCCACCTGGCACAAACTCACCCCATCAGGCAGGTACAGGATCCTGATCTGGCCCTCCTGGGGCAGTGCGGGCCTCCGTGCCAGGCCAGCTGACTTCTGAGTTGGCACAAATGTGCCTTATGGCACATTTGTAACACTTAGGAGAAAGTGCGGGGGGGGGGGGCTATACCTGCTTGAACTGATGTCTGGATTGTGCAGTTAGGGAATTAGTAATGTAATGCATGCTCCCCACCACCAGAACCAGTGTTTTGGTGATGAAACACACTTTCTGGCTGTCGCAAATAGCGATTCAGAAGTGCATGTTCACACATTTCTTGACCACTGCCAGAGACAAAACAGAGGCCCCATGTGTGGCAGCAGGGCAAAGCAGAACAAATTTCTGGACCAATACAGATGATGGTGAGTTGCAGGGGGGTAGAATGGGGTGGAGGGAGGGCAGAACAGGGTGGGATGGGGGAGGGTGGGAGGTGTGCCTGGCATGGGAGATTTGCACCAGATACTATATCTTCCAAAGTGAACTGGCATGCCCCCCTTGTCTCCTTGGACTTGCACCTGCTAAAGAGTTGGCACAGGTCCGAGGAGACACAACAAGGTGCAGGTCTCGTGTTGTCTTGTGTGCTCCCAGATGCGTCTGGTGGGCCACTGTGAGACACAGGAAGCTGGACTAGATGGGCCTTTGACCCAATCCAGCAGAGTTCTTCTTATGAGATCCCCTGGTGGTTGTGAGGTTTATGGAGGGGTAAGGAAAAATAATTTCCCCTCCCAAACCTCTTAATTCCCCTCCCCCATCAAAGCATGCAGTGCAGCCTGTTTCGGAGTGCCTGCATGTGATTACAGAGAATAGTATAGGAAAACCCATAGATAGATAGATAGATAGATAGATAGATAGATAGATAGATAGATAGATAGATAGATAGATACGTTTACTTTTCTCATCTGAAGCAAAAAGTGAGATTTTCTGTGTGACTGAATGGACACTGTAGGATCTGATTGAATCTTGCAGTTAGCTGCTCACTCACTTGCCTGGTGCAAACAACATGTATGACCAAGTGAGTACATTGCTACTCCTACCCTCCCCCCCATCAGCTTGCAACACACAGGGACATGTTGTTGCAAACAGACAACTAACATTCTTGTGAAGTACTTAATATTATGAGGAAGTGTTTGTATTGAACTGTTCTGTGATTTACCTTTCATTCAGGAAGTCTTTGCATTGGATGCCTTTGGTGTTTTATCTTTCTATCCAGTCTCTGAAAAGAAGCAATAATTTGTGACTGACATGCCCAGTCACAACTCACTGGACAGAATACAGAAGTGTCAGGGCACTGAGGGATTGTAATATGCCTTCCGTACAGATATTTACCTCTTAAGGCATACAGGGATCTTGGGTTTCTAGCAATCACAATTATGGCTTCTACTTTAATGGCCTTTTATCGCCTAGCTCCCCAGGGTGTACAGATAACTTACACAAACCAAGAACGAAATGCACCAACATTAAGAGAAATCTTCATTTGAGTCCATCATGTTTCCGTTTAATGTCAGTTAATGTTTCTGGAATGTTTCCAGAATATTTCTTGCGATATTATCATTCACAAGCAGAAATGTTCACCGCAGCAAGGAAGCTGAGGAAGTTGGGGGATGAAGGAAAGTTAAGGGAATGCTGGGGTTAAGCTTACCGTGTTCAGTCCCTCAGGACAACAGTGATGGCCTGTGCTTCTCTCCAAGTCTCCTGCTTCCTAAAACGACTCTACCCTGCCTCTTTGAACTCCGGCTTCTCTTTCTTCTTGAAATCCCTTCTTCAAACCACCTTTTCCATGAAGTTGTTGGCAGAATGCTATTGTTCCCTTTCCCTACCGTAACTAAGCTCAAATACATGTCACTGAAACAATCATATATTCACTATGACACCAGACTCAATTTCCCTCCCCTTTATCTTTTTTTTCCCCTTTGTGTAAAGTGCCAAGTACATTGCTAATGTATAAATAATTATTTCTAGAGCAGCATTTCTCAAACTGAGAGTTGTGCTCTGATTTCTGGTGGGTTGGTGGCAGGGCCCACACAGACCAGGAAGCTTCAGGGTAAAATGGTGTATGACCCAGAAGTTGCATCTGGGTTGTGCTGGTTTTGTGGACCTCTGTTTGTGTACAGAATTCTTCTAAACCCTGTTGAGAAACTCAGAGGTATACCTGGTCAGAGCCAGTCACTTTAGAGTGAGAGTTGACTTGAATATGGTCATAAATCTTGGGCAAAATGAAGATTAAAATGGATCTATGTAACTACAGAGCCATAGACTCCTGATTCATATCATGAACAATAGTGGAAAAGCACTTCAGAGAGCTCATAAAAATGTAAAATGTGTCATGTACTAGGACCACTTAGATATTTTAATAGGGAGCTGGGGGGGGGGGTAAATCTTTAGAGCTTCTCCATTCCACAACTAGTTTAAACTGGTTTCTGTCCATTTGATATTGGTACTGGATAGGTTAGGATGTGCTTTTCTAAGGAATATCAGTTTTCAGATGTCCTGAAAATGACAAAGAAAATGGCCACTTGAGTCCTTTGTGGTGCTAACCCTAGACCAGCTATTTTCAAACAGTTTGGAGCAGCACATTGGTGTGCTGCAAATGGTCCACAGGTGTGCCTCAGGATTTGGGGGAGGTTCATTTATGAGTAGGTTCACTGGGGGAATATGAGCCCCCCACCAGCAGCAGAGTGTGTCAATTGTCAAAAGACTGATGGTGTGCCTTGACCATGTCAGTGTGCCATGAGCTGAAAATGGTTGAAAATTTCTGCCCTAGATTGTTATTTAACACTACAAAATGACTTTGATTTTCAAAGTATTTGGAGGGCCATGCTCACCAGGCAATTGAACATGTGATAAAGAACTCAGCAGTCTGCATTATGTTCCGTCCAAGATAGCCAACAGTGGTACAAGATAGATAAAGTGGTACAACAGTCCGTACCACTTTATCCATACCCTGACTGTTTTCTTGGAATATGTTTAGGAGCAGGTACTGGTAAGAGTAGATCATCTACTTCAAGTTTGAATAGGGAGTCTATGTTGCTGCTACTTTCAAGGTACCTAACTGCAGGGCTGGCCCATCTATGAGGCCAACTGGTTACCTCAGGCAGCAGATTTGTAGGAGTACCCATTTCTGTCCACCTACTTGTCCCCACTGCTTCTACTGCTCCTTCCACCAGCTGGTTTGGAAAAGGAGAATGGGCCAGAGAGGAAGAGGAAATGTAGAGGAGAGCGTAGAACTAGGACATTGGAACATAGGAGAAGCAGGCACATAATTGGGTAAGGGGAGGTATCAGCTTTTGACATGCCACCTCTGGCCCCAGAAGATCTTCAGCTGGCCCTGCCTAACTGACTGACTTCTAGAATACATGCTTCAAGTCACCACTTGGGTTCTTGGCCTGGATTCACGTAACATTTTTTGAGGCAGCAAGGAGAGCTCTCCATGTTTTGTTTTTTTTAATGTTCTGCACAGTCACAAAGGTTGAAGCGTTATTTTTTTATTTGATTTTTCTCCCCTTACTGCATGGTGTTTGTTCGTCAGCATTTCTCATGGCTAATAGTCTGCTGATCTAGAGCAGGGGTCTCCAAACCCAGGCCCACGGCCAGCCTCTATTTGGCCCATGGCCAGCCTCTGATTCCTTGAGAGCCTCTGGCCCAGTTGACCAAACACAACCAGACTTGTGCTTGTGGGCTGGGGGAATGGAGGTCCATTTAAGTGTGTGCTTTCAGCTTTGGTGGTGTTTGGAGAAATCCTGAACCCATTTATTCATTCTTCCAAATTTAATCTCTAATGTATTTATTTAAATTTTATATTTAATTTTTTTTTTCTGGCCCTCCACACTGTGCCAGATGTTTGATGTTTAAACCCTTTGGTCGAAAAGTTTAGATACCCCTGGTCTAAAGTGATTTCCTTCCTATTGTTGGTGCTCTGTTTCTTCTCTGCCTTTCTCACAGCTGCTGCTCTGTGGATTTAGCCAGGGCTTTGCTCCCCTTGGTGGCTAGGGAAAAAAATTACAGGCACAAGGAGAAATAGAGAGGGGGGGATAAATGAATCATGAGATTGCTATGCCATTTAAACAGGGTGACCAGGTGTCCTCTTTTTCCAGAATATGTCCTCTTTTTTAGCCTCCTGTCCTGGAAAAGAGCTTAAACGCCCTCCTTTTCCTGTGAGTGGGCCCCTGCAGGCCACGCATAGCCTTCTTGTAATTAATAAATTATATATAATACATGATATGTACCATAGTTTTAAATGTAATAGTAAGTAACCCTAACCACATGAAATCAATATACGAGTGTTTTTAGTTTTTATGTTGTCATGTCCTAGATTTTTTTTGGATGCCCTACTTTTTGGGGTGCCTTATCCTCTTTTGTGGTTATGACATCTGGTCACCCTGCGTAGAAAGAACTCTTGCCATCAAGAGTTCAAGACATCAAGCTTGACAATGTGGCTATCTAACGTTATAAGGACAGCAGGGACTAAGACGGTTCCCTTGTCCATCTGTCTAGTTCAGTGGTTCCCAAACTGTGAGCCGTGGTTCTCCACGGAATCCATGTGAAAAACCTGCCACCTAATACAATGTATAGGATTGTACCCCTAATGGGGAACTGCAGCCAATGGCCCAGTACAGGGCCTCTGCGAGGAATTTTATCAGGGGGTACAAAGTTTTTTGGGGGCCCCTTTGCAAAGGGGAAGGGGTGAAAATGAGCGGGGGAGGGTAACGACAGGCGAGCAGAATGGGGGCAGGGAGGGGCAGAACAGGGTGGCTGGAAAAGTCTGGAGTCTAGGTCTGCCCACCCATGTGGCATCAGCAGCTAGACACAGTAGTACAGAAAATCAAACACACTCCTAAGTCTCTCTAAAATCTTTTAAATACTGTATAGAAAATCATGTAGAAAATTAGCATCATCATATTTAGGCTCACACTAGAATGGCAAGTGTCCTGCGCATACCAAAACTTGCTTTTGCAGCAGCTGCAGCCCCACAGCTGTCCCTGAGCTTCTACACACTCCTTCATGGCAAGCAGATCCACAAGCCAAAGAGCTACTGCAGCAGGCCACCTTCCTCCCAGATCTGACACTGTGTTAAGGAGTGTCGTGTATGCAGTCCTTGGCCCAGCAGATATGGCTTTTGGTAGCAGCAACAGCACACCCAGCATCCCATCAGGCAGTGAGTCCAGGTGAGATAAGATCCCAGGAAATTTCTGGGCCCCCTCCTTTGGCTCCTGGGCCCCATTTTGGACCCTGGGCCCAGGTACAAATTACCCCCTTTACCCCTCTCTTCTAGGCCCTGGCCCAGTAGATCACAGGAGCCGCCAGTCTAAAAATTTGGGAACCACTGATCTTGTTGCCATCTTTTTTTTTTTTTTTTTTTAAATGCAATTTGCTTGTTCCACCACTGTTTGACTGAGATACAGCAATGACAAAAGCCAAGCAAATCAACAAACATCCAACATGGGACTTTTCCTCAAAATCCCCCAACAACCTGGTACTAACAATGGGTTCAGGAAACCCAAAACATCAGAGATCATATCACATTTTGGTCAGCAGATATCCATAGGAAGCAACATAACTGATATAAAGTCTGATGGGCAAAGTGTTCTTTTTGTACAAAAAAGAAAAAATTGTACCATAATTGAGCAAAATCCTCTTAATGTGGACCCCTGCCTTTGGCATGCAAGTCCTCTGTGTCCAAAGATAATTAGCACTTTATAATGCTAATTATTATAATTGTGTCAGAGAAAAAAAAATCATTAGGGGGTAGGTCTGTTCAATCATTATCTGTTACTCTTTCTATTCAAGAATAAAGTCATTTTTTGATCAACCAGCTCTTGGAGTGCAACACTCAGAAGCACAGATACATAAAACCTATTTGAGTGTTTATTTCCTCCTTGGTTGGACACCATACACTTATTCAAGTGTCCATGAAGGCAAATAGAACATGACTAGACTAGGCACATTCAGGTATTAGGATACTGATATTAAGCAATAGCTTGTTCAATTTACCACTTGCATTGCCATTGTGTCTATGTGGTTAAAAGATGGCTGCTCCTATGGTGGCTGTTTTTTTTTTGTTTTTTTTTAAAACAGCGCATGACACCAGTAACATGTTGTAGTGCAGAGTTTCTCAAACTGTGAGTTGGGACCCATTAGGTGGATCGCGAGTCAGTTTCAGGGGGGTCCGCATTCATTTCAATATTTTATCTTTCACATATTAGACTTGATGCTACCATGGTATGTGACTGCATTTGAGGAAATGTTACTGACCTGTGCTTTTAACAAGCTACTACATATATTCTTTTAACAAAGATAGTCAATAGGACTTACTCCTGGGTAAGTGTGGGTAGGATTGCAGCCTAGGATTGTTAAAACTTTTCCTGCTTGATGATGTCACTTCTGGTCATGACATCACATCTGGTGGGTCCTGACAGATTCTCATTGTAAAAAGTGCGTCCTAGCGCTAAATGTGTATGAACCACTGTTGTAGTGCGTATGATTACACAAGCAAAACCACCACCAGGGAAAGGTGACTTCATCACAGAGTTCCAGTCCGAACCCACCATCAAAGGAAATGCAGATACAATGCTACTTCCTTCTTTCACGTAACAAAAAGAACCCAAGACAACTGAAACCGGTTGGCAACAGATGATGGTTCTAAAATGGAACCTCTGTGCATTGACATTCATTCTGTTCGTTCTGGGGTGAGTACCTTTGGGAATGAACAGAAACAAATACAAACTGGGCACATTTGTGTTCATTCACCTCTGCTATGAAAATGAATGCATATGCCTACAAGCATATCTCTAGCATACCATCTTCAGCTTTCTAGGGGGGAAAAAAATCCCCCATCCTCTTACTTCAGCAGCATCTTGAGGCTGAAGTAAGAGGATGGGGGATTTCCCTCCCCCCTAGAATTATATTACAGGGTCTAGTAATGAATAATCTTTTCAAGATTAACCTAGACTGTGTACTGCAAAATACTTCATTTTTTTCCAGATTTACTGGCCAAAAGATGACAAGGTTCAAACTCTGTACTGACTCTGAGCAAACAACCTGAAGGATGTCTCTCACCCACAATCATGCTGAGCAAATGCAGGTGCACAGAATCTGTTTCAGCTGAACTCCTGTGACTTTGATTACTTCTCTGACTTGAGTCAAGGCGTTTGCAGAACTCTAGGGGCTGCTCCTTTTAATAAAGGAAAAAGTTATTAAAGAGGGAAACATTGCCCTCCCAAGGTTGTGGAGAAGGAGGATCCTCCGCGATAAGGTCTCCAGATGAAAATTAGCCCTTCACATGTAATTTGACATCTTAAAAGGAAAATCTTCCCAGGAGAAAGTGTGTTTCCTGTTTAACAAATTGAAGCCGAAAGACTCCAGTGAGTCATGAGACAAGGGGCATTTCTCTGCCGGAGAACTGGACTTTTTTTTCCAAGAGCAAAAATCTGGCAAGTGAGAATCCCGACATAGAAAACACAGAAAGCCTCCTTCTGTGCGTACGCTGGACAAAATTAAACAATGAAGTACATCTGATCCCAATATTTTACCCAATTAATAATATTGTAATTCATGTGATCATGAATTTGCACTAGTTACGGAGAAGGTGCTTCTGGTCAGGGTAACTAGCTGTCATTACCACAAAAGAGGACAAGACACCCCAAAATGTAGGATATCCAAGAAAAATGTAGGATGTGACAAAAGCTACAAGCACTCATATACTGATTTCATGTGGTTAATTTAAACAATATATTACTAATTATTAAATTTAAAACTATATTACATATAATTGAATACATATAATTTATTACAAGAAGGCTATGCTATACTTTAAGGTCCCACTCACAAGGAAAAGAAGGACATTTAAGTTCTTTTCCAGGACATGAGCCTAAAAAAAAGATAACATTCTGGAAAAAGAGGACATTTGGTCACCATAGTGCTTTGCCCTGCCCCCCCCCCCCGGTTCCTTCTCCTTTGAAGGGGAGCCACTGCAGGAAAAGGAACGGGGGCATGAAGCCACCAGCACCACATCTTCTGGGAGAACCTGGAAATGACATCACAATATCATGTAACGGCACTGCCCTTGACACTGGGGCAGAGCGTTACACCTCTGTATTTAGGAACATCCATTTTGCAACCCAATTATCACAAGAAGATGCTTTTAGGCTTCCCAGGACATGGTGGCCTACATGTGGCCTCCCACCCAAGCAGGGGATATCCAAGCTGTTCTGCTTCCCAAACCCCTATATCAGTGTTTATTAACTGGATGTGGTATGTGAGGTGGTGTCAGTGGTACATGCAGCACACTCAAGACACCCACTGCTTGGCCATGACACTGCAAACCATGACACTGACCATGACACTACAAACATAGGTAAGAGGCTCGGCTCAGCTCGACAGGCAGAACTCCAGCATACATTTTTCCCATGCTTGAAAAAGCCTTACCGCCCACCCCAAGCCTCTTACCAGTGTTTGTTGCATCACATCTGGCCTCCTAAGTTGGAAGTAACTGGTGATGACATCATTGCCAGTTACTTCCAGTCGTACTTCCAAAAGGTGGACTGTGTGAAGTGGTATGTTGGGACAAAAGTTGAGAAATGCTGTCCTAAATTCTACCTCTCCATCATTGTCATGCACCAATGTTCCTTCACCTCCACCAGCCCTTTGGTTCATCCTCCTGCTCCTGTTCGGCTTCCACTTTGTAAAGTGACTTCACTAGGAAAAGCCTAGGAGTGGATCTACTCTGCTCCCAACACTTTCTCCACGTGTCACTTTACAAGAAGCTGTCCGAGAGGAGGAGTAGGAGAAGTGAAGTTCTCCCCATGTTTTATGTTTATGGGCAGGGATGGGAATTCACATCTGAGACTTGTACTCGAGTCACAAAAAAATGGGTTTTTCATGACTTGTGGGAAACTTGAATCATGTGCACCAATGACTCAAGGCTGACTTGAGACATGTGGCAGTAACTTGGAAAAGACTCATGACTTGAATAGACTCAAGACTTGCTATTAGGTGTGCTTGTGACTCTGTTTCACGTGTGTGCTTGCTTGCTTTCTTTTCCCCCTACTTCCGTGACTTGACTCGTTTCTCAAAAAGACTCAAGACTTGAGTCAGAATGACTCTAAAAATGGTTCTGGACGAGTTGCAACGGCCTCCCATTATGATTAATTTGCAATTCAAACTAAGAGGGGCAGAGACTTGGAATCGACTTGAGACTCGGTGCTGTGACTCTGGCACATCCCTGTTCATGTACGAATAGGGCAGGCATACGTATGAAACTCACGTCTGCTCAGTCACATCCAGTTTGGCCTTTATAGTAATGAAACGTTTATAATTGTGATAGTGAAGATCTATCGGGAAATGATGTACTGTTTGTAAATGTTTTAAAGCGGAGCTTCATTAATCTGCTGAGGTTCCCCCCCTCCCTTTGAAGTATTAGCGACCCTCAGTGTCATCCTTTGGTTCCAGAGAACGTCAGGCCTCAGATGTTAGTGCTAATGTGAAATACATTCATTCCATTCCCAGCCCAAGCATCCTGGAATTAATAAATCCATTAATTGTGCCACACCATGCCTGTGATTTCACCTGCAATATAGTCTGAAAACTGCTTTAATACAGCCATGAGTACCATGTGTTTGTGGAATGGTCTCCTGGGATTCATCCCTCAAGCTGGCCATGCCTTCCTCCTCTCCTACGGTGACCTACGTAGGAAGTGACACAAGACGTGTGGCAATTTAATTAGCAGAATGCTGACTTTGGGTGAATGCTATAAACCTCCTTTTTCTGCCCCTCCCCATTCGCATCACTCCGTCTCTTCAAAACTGTAGTTCCATATGGCTTATAGAAATATTTGTTGCACTTGCTCTCAGCGAGACTCTGTTTTCCAGCAGTGAAAATGCCCTATCCACATGATTCGTGCAGAGCCCATATGATCGTAGCAATGCCTGCCATAGTCACCACTCATCAACAACAATTTCCTAACATTTGTGTGAGTTTGTATGCGCATATGTGCACATGCACACATTTGCGCATGCACAACAAGCTTGAACTCAGTTTTACTTGCAAAATCTCAGGGAGGCGGTTTAGGCTGAAAAACTGGCCCCTTTCAGGACTTCAAAGCCAGTACTTATAAGGTTGCCCATTTGCCAAAACTGGGGCTGTTTCTCCAGCTTTCTGCTCAGGTGGACAAGTAGTGAAAGCCAATTTCAGGGCATTTAGGGTTGGGACCACTCAAAATGAATTGGTTACCACTGGGCTCTGCCCCTCCACCAAATATGTCCTCCATTTTTCAAGAGTTGACATCTTCTGACATCATCATGCTCCATCTTGGGACATCGCTAGGCCTGCCTCTGAAATCTCAGAGGTTGGGTTGCATTCAACCTGGCAGTTTTACATTTATTGTTTTTAAAATGCTATTTCCTGCCCTTTCCCCTCCTGTTCAGAAGGTGCTCAAGATGGCTGGCAGTGCAAGGTTATAAATTACAATTAAATCATTGGAAATACCATACAAATCTATCTATAATGCCAAAAGCTGGTGTAAAGCATGAGATGGCAATACCAAACCAGAACCCCAATCAGGAGGAGAAGTCCCAATGAAAGATGTCAAAATATATATGTGGAATCAGCATCATGACTGATACAATCCCTCAGCATGGTTGATGTTGATTGATGCCTGGTAGTCTCAGCCCTGACCTACCCATGTTCCTAATGTGTGAAAAATCACCCACACACACACACACACACACACACACACACACACACACACTGTGGGACTCTCACTGTAATCATTATGCATAGGCTGGGGTGGAGACTTTCTTACTAGCAGTAGCATAGCTAGAGTGGTAAGTGCTACAGGTGCCCCAACACACCATGTAAGCAGCCAGTCCCACTTGCCATCTGAGCCATTCTGGGCAGCAACAGCAACACGCAGACACTTGCCGAACCAAACATCACCTCCTTGTATGTTGCAGTCGCTGCCTGGAAAGGCTCCAATGGTGATTGGGAAGGCCACTTACACAGCATGTTGTGGTGCCTATGGTACGTACTTACAGTTTTGCCCCCCCCTCCAGCCATGATATGGCTTCCGAAATGCATTCACTGTATCTTCTGCAAACACCCGAGAAAGACTTTTGACTTGCCTAAGGTTCCCTAGCAAGCAACAGTATTGGTGCAGGCTGTGCTCCTTGTGCTACTATTGAATCCCATTCATCCAGGCACTACGAACCCTGTCAGCTTTGTCCCTTGATAACATTTTTAGCTCCTTGACACAAAAATGGTTGGCAACCTTCAGTCTCGAAAGACTATGGAATAGGCCTACAGCACCTGGTATTCCCAGGCGGTCTCCCATCCAAGTACTAACCAGGCCTGACCCTGCTTAGCTTCCAAGTTCAGACAAGATCAGGGATATGCAGGGTAAACAGTCCTCAGAATTCTTGTGAGGTCTCTTGGCTGCAAGATGGCTCACCTTACAAGCCTTCCCTGTTTGCTCACATCTGACAAGTGGAGCATCGCTGAGTTAAGATTTCTCCAGGTCTTTGAAATGCTGCGCATCAAACTCTCACCGAAGTAGCTTCTCACTTCCACCTAGGTACTGCTGCACTGAAAACCTCATGCTTGATTTAATGGAAAGATGCACCCTGTGCACGCCCCTCAAATGTTATGGGGTGTGGAATAGGTGGAATGGATCTGTCTGAGTTCTGGATGATTGGAGCGGCATTCTGAGTGTTGTGCGACGGCCTTTTTGAAATCTATAACCGCTGTTTCTAATGAGGCTGCTTCACCCTACAGGGGTCTGCTTTGGAGAAGAGGAGGAAGATGGCAGCTTGCACAGTTGAGAGAAAGAGGAATCCCTCCAAGGATCTGATTCAGATTGCCTGGGCATCTGCAAGTATCTCACAGTGTGTGACAAGTATTTGCAACAGGGTATGTTCTCCTTCCAACATAAAAATGAAGCAAAAAAAAAAAAAATGACTAAGCAGCAAAAGAGCTGTAGGTAGGGCTTTTAGAGAACAGCTGCCATTTAGCTTAAATGTGTGCCCTTGAATCTTTGTCTATGGAATGCGCCTGTGCATTCTTGAGAACAGGGAATCGAAGAGCTACAAATGATATTGGGTAGAGGAGAATTGCACCAGCTGCCATAGGGGATCTTCTCTAGCACTTAACACTTGACCAGCTTCATTCTTCTCAGCGCAGCACTAGCTATGCCATTTTTTCAGCAGAAGCTGTTACAAAGCTGTGAATTCGTCATTCTGTGACCTAATGCAAGGGTACCCAAACCCCGGCCCTGGGGCCACATGCGGCCCTCAAGGCCTCTCAATGTGGCCCTCAGGGAACCCCCAGTCTCCAATGAGCCTCTGGCCCTCCAGAGATTTGTTGCAGCCTACACTGGCCTGACACAACTGCTCTCAGCGTGAAGGCAACCGTTTGACCTTTTTGCGTGAGCTGTGGGATGAGGGCTCCCTCCACTGCTTGTTTTTTCATGTCTGTGATGCGGTAGCAGCAGCAAAGGAAAGGCCAGCCTTGCTTTGTGCAAGGCCTTTTATAGGCCTTGAGCTATTGCAAGACCTTCATTCATTCATAGAAGTTAATCTTTAATATATTCATTTATGTAAACTTATGTAAATTTATTGAAGTTTAAAATGTAAATTAATTCTTTCTTTCCCCGGTCCCTGACACAGTGTGAGAGAGATGATGTGGCCCTCCTGCCAAAAACTTTGGACACCCCTGATCTAATGGAACAAGGAATTAAAAAAAAAAAATCTCTTCACAAATATCAACAATAAACATTCACACCCACTCGAACACAGATTGAAAACCAGTCAGGGTCTGTGCCACTTTGGTAGGGCCCCTGGGAACATGCCCTATTGCAGCTTCCACTTTATATATTTGCAGCCTTCACTTTACAGATGTGTGCAGGAAGTGGAAAGATAGTTCTCCTTTGTACTGTCGTAAAATTTAATGTACTATTGAACTGCAAGCAGTTCTTGTGCCAGCTTGCTGGAGGTCCGGGGGCAAAGCCCTGCAGTGCCACCCCTGAGTGTACCAGAGATGATTGATGGCAGTAGGCAGTGGCTCCTCCCAGCTTCCTCATCTACAAATAATCTGTGAATCTGTGGATGTTCAGGGGTACTGGAGGTCTCAGGGTTCCAGCCTAGCCAGGTGGGCCCTCTGATTGGCTAGCCTGTCTGGCCAACCTCTGTAACCCTTGTTGCAAGTGCTGGCCCTAGAAATGGTACAAAGACATGTGACCATACAATGTCTATATATCAGTGATATAGTCAAGTCCTTAACCTCAAGTCTCAAGTCCTTACTCAAATTCTTAAGTCAAATCCCAAGTCATGACTCAGGTCTCTGAGCCAAATTTAAAGAAAAAAGGGAGAGGTGGTGGCAGGGTTTGTTGGGGGGGAGTTGTAAGCACCTTGATGGCAGGCACTTCTGGTTGCCTGCTCCCACCTCCCAGTGGATCAGCGGTGATCAAAGTGCTGCAGGCAGTCTGGAACCACTGGTCACTACATGATTACTTGGGCAAGGCGGGCACTTCCTGCTTTGCCAGGGTGATCATGCTTGCTTCTAGATAGCCCAGAAAGTCTTGCAGCACTACACAGAAGCATCAGTAAAGTAAGTAAGTAAGAACACAAACACAGCGATTTGGATGTAAAAATAAGAGCATAAACACAAGAAGAGGCTTGCTGGATCTTGCCAAAGGCCCATTTAGTCCAGCTTCCTGTATCTCACAGTGGCCCACCAGATGCCTCAGAGAGCACACAAGACAACAAGAGACGTGCATCGTGGTGCCCTCTCTTGCACCTGGCCTTCTGAGGTAGCCTACTTCTAAAATTAGGAGGTTGCACATACCCATCATGGCTTGTAACCTGTGATGGATTTTTCCTCCAGAAATTTGGCCAATCCCCTTTTAAAGGCATCTAGGCCAGATGCCATCAGCACATCCTGTGGCATCTTTGAGTCCTGAGTCACTGCCTCATGGTCTCTAAGTCAGTGATTGACAGGACTTGAGTCGACTTGGGAGTGAGTCATGGGACTTGTGTCTGCATCACTGCTACGTAGTATGCATAAGAGCTCCAGCTATGTTACCCATTTGGTGGAAGGGAGTGAGATAAAAACATCGAGGAAAAATCTTTCTCTTGTGTCATTTCACACGGTCTGTGTCACAGCCTAAGGTGAAACAAAGGGCTAATGAAGCAACACTGGGTTTCTGCTTCCGGTTGCAAATTATAGTGTGCTGTAAACAAAGGAAGCAAAAGAAAAGAGGGATTCCTTTCTGATCCAGCTTTGTGTCCAAATGAGCGGGACTTCAACGAATGTGCAATGTTTTCCTTGGAAAGTGATAAATATTTACAGTACATAATGAAATTCAATGTCAGAAAATTGATGGAATTTACTCTGTTTTATAAAAACAGATTTGAAAACATTAGTTTTATTAAACAAAACCCCAACATATTGTTAAAAATATTGCCATTTTCATATTTGCTTTTCCTGCCGAGACCTGATAGACAAAAGCAGCTTTTCAGCTAACAACATTACTATGGAAATTAGTCCCGATACAATGGAAATAGTACAAAATAATACAAGCCCTAATACATCTTAATGTGGTCTATTATTCATCTATCAATTAACTTCATTTCAGTGGTACTTACCATTCCTTGGTTAGTTGTTTTTAATAGCCATAAATCTTCATTTTCCCCCCCTTTCATTAGGCATCCCCACACTACCAAATACAAGTGTGTTTTGAAGAGCCCATTTAGTATGTGTGAAATGCGAAGATTGCGGGGCTGGGGCACCTTCCTTATGAGGAAAGGCTGCGGCGTTTGGGCCTCTTCAGCCTAGAAAAGAGATGCCTGAGGGGGGACATGATTGAGACATACAAAATTATGCAGGGGATGGACAGAGTGAATAGAGAGATGCTCTTTACACTCTCACATAACACCAGAACCAGGGGACATCCACTAAAATTGAGTGTTGGGAGAGTTAGAACAGACAAAAGAAAATATTTCTTTACTCAGCGTGTGGTTGGTCTGTGGAACTCCTTGCCACAGGATGTGGTGATGGCGACTGGCCTGGACACCTTTAAAAGGGGATTGGACAAGTTTCTGGAGGAAAAATCCATTACGGGGTACAAACCATGATATGTGTGCGCAACCTCCTGATTTTGGAGGTGGGCTATGTCAGAATGCCAGATGTAAGGGAGGGCACCAGCATGAAGTCTCTTGTTATCTGGTGTGTTCCCTGGAGCATTTGGTGGGCCGCTGTGAGATACAGGAAGCTGGACTAGATGGGCCTATGGCCTGATCCAGTGGGGCTGTTCTTAAGTTGTTTCACACATCACCCCAGGAGTGAGACTCAGTAGTAGGAGTTAGACACCCCTACTGCATCATCATGCAGAATACAGTCAATTCCTGTCGTCTGTGTACTCCATGCCTGCAGATTCGCTTTTACCCAGGCATCCCCCCGCCCCCAAGTAGAACATGAAACAGAGGTTTGGGATTATTGTATTTTATTTAATTAGTAACAATAACCTGCAGCAGGGAAAATTAAGCTAATAAAAATACCAAAGTGTGCTGGCCACTAAGAGCTTGGGGGGAAATGGCACCAGCTGGCACCCAGACCCCATGGGTGTGACATCCTGGCTCCAGGCGTCACCTAATCAGTGACTGGGTTAACCTATCCCAGCCAACCCCAAGGGGTAGAGGCAGCTGGACAGCACTGGCCACAGGCTAAGCCGTGAGCTGGCCCTTGCTTAACCAGCCAAGAGGGCTCGCCAGCCAGCCTCACCAACCAGGACAAGTGTTGTCAGAACAGTCCTGGCTCACCCCCTGACCTTGTTTACCTCAGCAAGTACGCCAGCCTCCCATCCTACCTACCCAGCCAGCATGCCAGCTGCCCCACTCAGGGAAACCTTTAAATAACTACATCTGTGGACTGAGGCTGGGGAGACCTCGCCAACCCCAGCAATAGTTGCGCCATGCTCCCAATCGATGGGGGGCGGGGTTAGTCAATGGGCGAGCTATTTGCAAGATAGCTGCTAATTGCCCTGCAAGAAGCTGTGCTACTGAAGTTGGCAAGCATGTGTAAATACAGGGAAATAAATGTCTGAGGGTCTTTTTTCTGGTTGTTATTATTACTTATAAACAAATAAATACATTCTTATTTCTTTCTAGGCACAATCCTAATCCACTTTCCAGCACCAACATAAGGGCAGTGCAGCTATAGGGTAAGGGAGCAAACTTTGAGGAGGCCTCCCTGAGTGCCACCCAACCGCAGGATGCAGCACGCGACCCATTGGCACAGCTATGCCAGTGCTAGAAAGTTGGTTAGGTTTTGGGCCTAGATCTCCTATTTTAAAAGTCTGGTAAACCTAGGTGGGTCCTGCTAGAGCAGCAATTTTCAATCACTGTGCCACGGCACATTGGCGTGCCACGAATGGTCCGCAGGTGTGATGTGGTCATTTATTAGTAGGGACATTGGAGAATGCAAGCCCTTCCCCCCTCCAGCTGCATATGGTGTGCCTTGTCAATTGTCCAAAAAAAGAAAAAACCCTAATGGTATGCCCTGACCATTTTAGCACCTTGTCAGAGTGCCGTGCGATGTAAAAAGTTGAAAATAGCTGCAATCGAGTTCTGTTTAAACAAGTGGGTCCTGGTGCTAGAATGTTTGGGAACCACTGCTGTCGACTATATTACCATGTATCAGGTCAATTACAGTCTTTGAGTACAAATGCCGATGTTTAATACTACTGTTTGTGCTTAATTCATTTGATTCGCATAACATTTTAACGTAAAATGAGGTACGCAATCAGGCTCGCCTTTCAAAGAACATCCAGCCTGCTCCAAGCATCTCTCTTTCTTTTCATCGCAAGGTTTGCATACCGCACAAAGTAGCATCATTCAGCATTTCAAGCTGAATCAATGATTCTTTTTTGAAAAAAAGAAAAAATAATATCAAGACCAGCACTCCAACGAGAGAGCACATGAAAAGTGAAGCCAGCCAATCTTGGACTCTTACACTAAAATGCATTCTTTGGGCATAGGTGTGTAATGTACACAGTGTATAGTATAGCATTTCCTTTGATATGCAATGTTGTGTGAGTACTTTCCCTTGTCTTTTCCTAATGTGAGACTCCCCCTTTCTTGGCGCAAAGCCAGTTTTGTTCATTTTCTGCAGCTGGCATGAAAGTAAACTCATTTTTTACAGAACTGACCCCCATTATTTCATTTCGGCTAATTCTAAATGCGTTGATGAGCTATAACGCAAAGCAGCACAATTAATTTTATAAGGCATGTTCTGTTAGTACGGTATTGATGATTGGCAGGTGAGGAGGAGGAGGAGTTAGTTAGCTCTAATAATGAAACAAATGGTTCCTAGGAAATGGGATGAAAATAATAATAATAATAATAATAATAATAATAATAATAATAATAATAATAATAAACTTGGTATTTATATACCGCCTTTCTGGTCATCGGATTACTCCTCTGACTTTATTCAAGGCGGTTTATATAGGCAGGCGTTTCTAAATCCCTCAAGGGTTCATAAAGGTTCTCTCTTTCACAATCATAAATTGTGAAGGTTCACAATCATAAATCATAAAGGTTCACAATCATAAAGGTTCTCTCTTTCAAGAACCAACAACATTTCAGAATGGATCTTCCTGGTTTGGTCTCACTTCTGGCCTCCAGTTCTTCCACGCAGGCTGACAAGCAGCTCCATCTCTCACATGGAGGGCAGCCAAGATGCTTCTTGCTCACACCAAGAGCAGGTGGAATCACTCAGCTGGGCTTGTCAGCTGCTTCAAGATGTCGCCGTTCTCAGCCGTTCAGGGAGCTGCCGGTGTCCTTGAACTGGCGAACTTCTAATGTTATCTTCGGGCTAACGGGGCTCTACCCTCTAGACCAGACCTCCTGCCCATGGGATGGGATGGGATGGAATGGAAAAGGCATTCTGTGTTGTGGCAGCAGTAGATGGGGAACAAAAGGAGAGCCATAAACTGAGAAGAGTCCAGCTTAGGTACCATGTTCGTAGGTGTCATGCATATGAGATATCCTGCTATGTACCACATACCACTCGCATATTTAAAGTTATGTTAGATAGACTTCTGAAAACTCTGATTTATTTTTCATTTACGCTATGTAAATGCTGCATTTCCTACTTTGGTATTCAAGGCAGTATACATTCACAGCCCAATCCTATCCACACATTCCTGGGAGTAAGCCCCATTGACTCTAATGGGACTTACTTCTGAGTAGACATGCATAGGATTGGGCTGTGAGTCAACAACAAAATTAGTCAACAAAACAAAAATTACAAGAAATAACAAGAGTTGTCTCAGCTCAGTACTGCTCCCCCAAGAAGCTAATGGTATCAGTCCACTTGACCTGGGTCCTCTCCATCTTCCTTCCCAATGGGCAACCCAATCCTAACTAAATTCCTGTGCAGTGATGCAGTGGCACTGGTGCAGCTTCTGCTGTATCCCACAGGAAATGTTTGGCTGCTGAAGGTCTCGTCAGGATCAGGGGACATTTGTCCCCTTGCCCCAAAGTAAGCCCCAGCAGATGGAACGGGTCAAGTTGAACCCGTGCTAGTTATATCACTGGTATCAATCTGTATTGATCCATGCAGGCGAACCAGGCCTGGGAAGGCGGTTTGGATAGGATGCACACCAGTGCCACTGATTCCACTGTGTCCTGGGCCTAATCCACTTACCTCCATCACCGCCCTGTTCCACCTTCCCCTGTCCCATTCAATCCTGCTGCCCTCCCACCACCCCTGCGCTGTACTTACCTGCTCCGGCAGGCCTCCCAATGTCCACCGGCACCAGAGGGAAGGCTCCAGCTTTCCCAGCAGTGTGCCTGGGCCTTGCACTGATGCAAAGTGTTTTATGGAATTTTTGCAACAGCATATAACAAAGGAACACACATTCTGCTGGTGCAGGTCCTCAATAGGTTTGGGCCATAAGTGTGTTAATGTTGGACTCCGTCAGTTGTGGGGGGGGGGGGTTGTTTGTTTAAAAGCTTGTGGGCTGTCCTGTCCTACTGTTACTAGACCTCACATTTGGTTTGTTTTTCATTCTGGTTGTTTTCTGCCCCTGTAGCAATGGCTGCAGGCCTGTCTGTGATCTAGTGAAGCTCTTCACAAAGCCAGTTTTGCTGTGAGACTGCTTTAATCCCTCAGCTCTGACACAGGGCCCTTGATGAAATATCTGCTCAGAACTCTTCAGATTTGCCATGGTAAAGCCTCTTTAGATTAAGGGAAACACAGGCTGAGCCTCCATAGCATCAGGTCATGTTCCCAGACCAGTAGTTGCTTTCCTGTGAATGCATCCTATACTGCTTTTTATAGATTGATGTTGTTGTTGTTGTTGTTGTTTTAAGAAAACACACTCCTAATGCTGAGTGCAACTAGGATGCGATATGGACTGCACCAGATATTCCCAGAAAAAAATCAACTGGCTTAGGATCAACATAAGAATGGGCTGTATCAAGCTCCATTCTTGCTTCTGCGTTCAATACTCATTGATCCATAGTAATCCATATCCTGTTTGGCCCACCTTTTCAAGAGCCAGAAGGATTTTTTTTTAACCTGTTTCCTGCACAGACTTTCCAAAGACTTTGATGGCCATCATAGCCCTGCAGTGTTAGGTGATACATCTCTAACAATAAACATTGATCAGAATCGATATCCAAGAGAGGAGAGAAATCAGGCAATTGTGAACAAGAAGAAAGACTCTCCGTGTGCATGAGGAAAGCATATCATAGCCCCTTTCCCATCACTGATTACGAGTTATTATACAAGCCGAGCCCCATATTGTGCACTTCATTTACAGTAATTGTACAACAGCTGTATAATAGGTGTAGTTTAAGGTATGAGTGTTGCTCAGAGTGTAGCTTAAATGTCCACTGTGAGATGTGAATATGAATATGAATGGTCCTGGCTGCATAGTAATTGGTAGTATTACAGGAGAGAATGGGGAAGCTACATATGGATGAATGGGTGAGACCCAGATAGGGTGCAGCGCAAGAGACTAATGGCAGATTTTATTTCTTCTTATGGATGTCTTCTACTTTAAATAATTAGCCAGAGGCAGAAGGGGGGGGAAAGAAGTAGGAATTGAAATGCAGTTGGAAACAATATAGGTATGTATGCATTGCGTTAACCCGCACTACTGATGTTTATGTCGACTTCCTTTCCATCTTTTTTTGCATTCCAAGATATAGCCTGAGTGGTATTTACGAGACAAGCTCACCAAAAAAAAAAGTATCACCAGAGCCTCCAAAAAAAATAAGCCTGAAGTGTTGTTTACAAGATTACTTCTCCTTGAAATGAAACCCCTTAACTCAAGGCTCAAGTAAAGAAATCGTAAAGGAAATAGCCCGTAAATAATCAGGAACACCTCACGTTCTTCACCGTGGATTAAATGACCTTGGAAGCGGAGCTATTCAAAGTTCATCTTAAAACACAGGGAGAGTGACAGCACACAACAGGAAAGGGGGTTGTGTTCACTGACCCACCAAAATCATTGTGGTGTTTAAGTTTTTTGTGTGTTTTTTTTTTCCTTTCCCCCACAGTGGAATACAAATGGAGGGACGTATGTGGAGATAATTACAGTGTTATGAAAATAACTTACGTGTTTGGTAAGAAAGAACTATGAATAGAGTATAAGGTTCCGGTCTAGTCTTACTATAGGATATTTCTTGCAAAATCTTTATGGGTGTTTTAATTCTGTTGGAACAATGCTGCTGTTTTACCAGCTTCATCTGGCTGCCGGTTCGTTTCTGGGTGTAGATCAAGGTGCTGGTGTGTGGTTGGTTTCTATGTGGTGGCACCCCACATGGAGAATTTTCTTCTGCAATTAGGTTGCCTTCCCCCTTCTCCATTTGATTCCAGTGTTCCAAAATTCTTCTTTTTCTTTCTGTTTGTTGGGTTGGCTTCCCTTTATTTTCTGTAGGTTTGATTTTCTGTCAGTTCTTTGAGGACCCAATCCTGTCCAGCTTTCTAGGGCTGATGCCACCATGCCAACAAGGCAGTCACAGAGGCCTCCTCAAGGTAAGGAACGTTTGTTTCTTTACCTCAGGGCTGCGTTGTGGCTGCATTGGTGCTGGAAAGTTGGATAGGATTGGGCCATGACTGAACTGCCATTTTCCTTTGTTTCATTTTGAAGTATTTTAATGTTTCGTCAGTTTTAATTGTCATCTTAAGCCGTCTTGAATACCTCTATTTCAATGAGGGAAAGGCAAGGTAGACAGTGGCAGACCTCCCATTCAGTTGATGGTGCAAATGCCCCAGGTGCGGAGCCTCGCGCGCCTTTAGGACCCCACGGAAGCCTCTCTGAGGCTCCTGACGGGGTCGGAAACTGTGCTTCCAGTTTTTCAGGAAGTCACTGAACCTTTCCGGTTGTCACTGAACCTTCTGGAGGTTTCCCCGACACATCCTGGAATCACATGAGGCACTGTGCGCTCCAGGTAAGTGGGGGGGGTGGATTTGCCTGCGGGGGGTGGCGGCATCCCGCAGAAGGGTGCCATCGTGGACCTTTGCCCGGGGCGTAGGTCTGAGAAGGTCTGCCATTGAAGGTAGATATATTTCAAATAAATAAATTCACTTGTAAACCTCCCATGAATTTCTCAGTCTGGGAAAATGTTATGTTGTACTTGGCTCCTGATGTAACATGTTCCCAGCTTCATTCTATGTTCAGGTTCACTAGACTGGGATTTGGGGAGGGGTCATAGGTCAGTGAGAGCACTAGTAGGACACAGAAATCTTGCCCACTTCTAGTCCCTATAGACAGTCCCTGTGCTAGATTAACCCATGGTATGACTTGGTGTAAGACAGTTCTCCATGTTTGTGAGCGTTGTGTGTTCTCCATCTCCTAATATAAAAAGTCTCATATTTGACCTAGGTTTTTTTAGGTCTTTCTATTCTATAAAGTTGAATGGGGCTTTATAAGAATGAGAGAGAGAGAGAGAGAGAGAGAGAGAGAGAGAGAGAGAGAGAGAGAGAGAGAGAGAGAATGGAAGAAGGGTTTAAGGGCTAAAAAAGTTAGATCCATCCACTGATATTCTCATGTGAGCCAAGATACAAGCCAAGGTTTTTCATTTTTTCATCCCTCTCTGTGAATAGCAATGGAAGTATTCACAGTAATAAAAACTTGGATGTATAATAAGCTCCCTTTATGACTCCTCCCCAACCCCTGCCCAGTGTGAGGCTCACAGCAGCCTTAGTTTTGGCAAAATGCTCTGCTTCCAGATCTCAGTCGACTGTACCTTTTGCCAGTGAGCTGGTTGGTGCAGAGGAATCTGAAGCTCAAATGCACTCAGGAAAGCTCTGCTAAAGTGATTGAGGCTCTCTGGACTGGTAGTGAGAAGTCTCCATCTTCCCACATAGGAGGAAGCAGCCACAGTGCAAAAGCAGGGGCAAGGGCTTGATGATTTGGGGACTATATGGGGAACAGGTGAGAAGCTCTTGAGGGCTAGATGGAACTCCTGGGTCGCCAATTGCTGATCCATTGTTTAGCATCACTCCAAGTCCCATCATTACCTTACCTCGCAAGAAGCCTGCTGATGCAGGTCAGGTCCAATCACAGGTGCTGTCCAGGCCGGCTGCAGCAGTTTCACCCTTCGAAAAAGACAATGTCACAAAGCAAGGCTAGTGAAGCTTGTTCTAATGGTTCTGATTTGGTGTGAGAAGCCGTGGCTAATTTTGCTTTTCTATGTGTCAGTGGAACATCAAAATCTCTTTGTCGTGCTAGTTATTATGTCTTGTTTTGCTGGAGATAAGTACTCTCTATAATAATAAGGCGAATATGACACAAAACTGTACCTATTTATGAATTCTAAGGAATAAATGCAGCAAAATCAATTACAATTATTCATGTTGTTCTTGAAAATGACAGTACATGAAAAGAAAAGGGGGGGTCACTTACTCCCTCTTGTTTTAAGGCAGTCTTTGTTTACCTAGTCCCCCAATGCTGAGAGGCTGTATGGTACATTTGCATACGATAACTAACGTATACAAACCATTTTCACGTCCGTACGTACACGTGAGTAACAGTAATTACACGTGACACCAATTACTCTATTACTTTGTATTAAATTATAATGGAAAATTCCACTAGAGAATTGAAACCTAATTGCATCTTAATTTGCATAATTTTGCATATTAATTACATCTCCGATGAATAATAAATTTCAGCAGATTTTTAATTTATGCATAGACACAAAAACAAGTGGGGAAATGATTTGGTGAAGGGGGGGGGGAGAGAGAATACCAGCAACTATTACTTAGGGCATTCAACTAATTTTGCTTAGTTTAGCAAAACAAAACTTGGTTTGTACATTACAACATCTTTAGCCTGATTGCTGTTTATTTCACAATACGTCAGTCTCTAAAGTGAGGCAGCGTTGTCATTGTTGTGTGTGTCGCCCCCCCCATTCATAGCATTTTAAGCAAAAGGATATTAAAATATTTCAAGGAAAATGCAAATTAGCTAATGTGGGCATTTGGAGGTATGTGATGGATGTATATATTATGCAACTTTTATACCACTCTAAGAAGATGGATATAAAGGAAGTATGAAAGAAAACATTTTGTGACTAGATTCTATTAAAAACCTTTCTTTTTGTTTAAGGATAATTGCTTAGGGAATCTCATTGATGGTGACTATTAATTTCAACACAATCAAAGCCATGAAACAATTTAAATATATATATAATATATACATGTATACACATTAATGTGTATACATATATATACGCATTAAATATATATAATATATGTGCATATATACACACATATATATTACACACATTATATGTGTATACATATATGTATACACATACATATATGTATATGTATATGCATATGTGTATATATATTATATATATACATGTATACACATTAATGTGTACACATATATATACACATTAAATATATATATATATATAATATATATACACATATATACACACATATACGTATATTACACACATTATATACATGTGTGTGTTAAATATATACACGTGTGTGTATAACAGCTTCATGCATTTACTATCTGCAAAATTAAAAACAGGTTCTTAGCAATTACAGGAGCAATCTCATTGAATTCAATAGGACTACTCGTGTGCCTGAAATTAAGAATGTGCGTAAACAGAAATGCCCTATGGGGCTCTCTATGCAACCATTTATTTATCACAATTCCCACACGCGTTCATTTCACATTCCAAAGGAACATATTGGTATCCTTGCCGTGACAACCAATTGTGAAATAACCTGGGATGTGTGAGTCGCTTTGCTTGGTAAAAAAAAAACCTTTCCGACGGTAGCAGCAGCAATGATGTGCTGTTAGAATTTACTCCCAGGACCAGTTATCATAATTGTCAGCCCACTTATGTTTCTTCAATCAAGCCTCTGAAACGGAAGTCCCCATTCTGCTGTTAATTCACCTAAACCCCTAATCTGGTATTATTCCCTTTTATACCTGCTGCCACAGTCAATCTGCAAACGCCTACACCAGGCATAATAGTATTGATCAATTGCCAAGTGATACAAAAGGAGTGGACGGCGACACTCTAATAAATCAGGAGGCTGCCAAGATCAATATGCACACTGCTCATCTGTTTCATTTTGTGGGGGGCAGAGAAGCCCCCAACCCTACACCATGCATATATTTTCCAGTTCATTTTGTAGTTATGTCAGCGTATGAGCTGGCTAGAAGCCAGAAAGATGCTCTGTAATCTCCAAGAGGCCACTCTCTCTCTCTCTCTCTCTCTCTCTCTCTATATATATATATCTTTTACCGCATTTTGTGTGCGTGTGTGTGTGTGAAAACTGTAATGGCCCACCAGATGAGAAGCAAGAATACTTCATAGCACGTTTCTCTATATTTCTAGTTTCAGAGTCTCATATTAATTTATTTATTTGCCAGAAGGCAATAGCTTGATCAGAGGGTTTTTTGTTTTTTTTTCAGTTGACAGTACACTAACTGAAAAAAAAGAGTAATACTTTGGAAAAGTTTTCCTCCCTCTGTAATACTGCAATTCTATGCACACTTACAAGAGAGGAAATGCAGACTGAAATCAGTAGGGCTTACTTCTGATTAACCATGCAGAGGATTGTGCTGTAAAAAAGTGAAGGAGAAAAAACATGAAATGGGTTGGGGGATCTGTGCATTTATTTATTTAATTCAAGGGACTCTGTGGACAGTATGTGCGTGGTTCTTGTATCCAGCTTCTGCCACAGTTCCTCCAGATAATACGCTAACTCCTTTTGGTAGCACCACTGTCTCTAACACCCTCCTTGTCCCAAAGCAGCAACACTTTTATAACTCACATCCTAATAAGCATCTACCTTTCACTTTTTCAGCATCTAACATTCATCTTCAAATATTTGTCAGGGTTTAGATGAGCGGGCGTGGGGGGGTGTTGCAATGAATAACAGTGCAACAAGATGAATGCACTACCAACTCTTAGCCAATGGGTCCCTCTCCTGGCCATGGTTAAGTCCTGCATCATAAGGCTTTTTTTTTTTTTAATCATTTTAAAAAAATGTGCAGCAGAAATTGAATTCAAATCCATTAGCAATGAATACTACTGATCTTGATGTAAATTCAGATTCTCCTTCTCTGTCTTACATTAGCCTTAACTACAAAGGTCTTCCAATAGTAAAAGAAAAATGCCTTACCTTGAATCATTAAATCATCCCATTCTCCTGCATGGGAGAAGAGGGAGATGTTAACCCTTTTCCCCTGGGTGTGGTACAGTTATGATAAAAATCAACCCCTAAAACATCTATCTATCTATCTATCTATCTATCTATCTATCTATCTATCTATCTATCTATCTATCTATCTATCTATCTATCTATCTATCTATCTATCTATCTATCTATCTAAAGAGTTCTATATAATCTTTCTCCAGGGCCACAAGCCTGGTGCTTAATGACAGAGTTCCTCCCAAAGCAAATAGGGATTCCCGTTACAGTCTAGGTATAGGAGCGATAGAATTTTTTTAAAAGCCCTCCTCACTGGATTTCCAATCCTGATTCTCCCTCCCCCATGTTAAAATGAAATGAAAATAGACAGGCAAACTGTGCAGTAAAAGTGGTGTATAGTTTGACCCTAAGGCACACATTGTAAGAATTGTGTGTACAGCAAAGGAGACAGAGGTAGGATGGGAAGACAATTTCTTAGGTTCTTCAGAACCCTAAAACAGATTGGGAGAGAAGGACAGAGTTGGGAGAAAATTGAAGAGTAATTCCGTGCTCCAAGCTTGGTAGGATAGTAAAGAAGCACCAAAAGTCTGTTCAAACTTTTTTCCTTCCACACTCAATTAAGGTTTAAAAAAAAGTATTTTTTTCAGAAAGAGTTTGCAACCTCATATTTTGGGTTCTTTTGATTCTTGTTTTGTCAGTGTTATCTGCTGTTCGGTGGGTCGCTTTTACTATGATTAAAAAAAAAAGATATATCGTTTTATTGCGTTCTTATTTTAAATTGTGTAAGCTACTCTGTCTGGAGGTAGAAAGGCAGAATTTAAATATTTTAATTAATAATTTAGTTTGGGTGACACTTTAAGGGCATAGAGCTGTGGTTTGCAATCTGTGCATTGTGACGCCCTGGGGCATCGTGGGAGGCCCTCCACTCAGCAGCTAGACCATGGCGCGAGCCTAAAAAATAGTGGCAAGAGGCTCAGCAAAGCAGGCAGAGCTGTTGCATGGGAATGCACTTGAAAAAGCCCTCCTTCCCACTGTGGCCTCCTTACTGCTGTTTTAGGCTCCGTTCAGCCTCCTACAGGAAGTAAACGGTGAGTAACGTCATCGTGTGACATGTTTCATGTCATCGCCATCTACTTCCATGTTTGAGCACTACCTCTGCAGCAGAAAGGATATTGTGAGCCCAAGGAGTTTGGGAAGTGCTGGTATAGAGGGAGGTTATGTTGATTTTCAACTGGATATTTATGTATACATTTTATTTTTTTATCATCATCCACTTCATTAAAGCAGCCCAGAAATTTCTATAGTGGGCTTTATACTGTTGTCTTAGTCCAAAGTCAGGGGTTCATTTCAGTACGAAGGGCCACATCATATATTTTACACATATTCACAGGGTGAAAAAATTCGGTTTTATATAGGGCAGAGATGACCAACACATGGCACACTGTCTTTGCCTGACCCATTGTAGAAACCTGGGTTGTAAAGATTTGTTTGCGCATGTGCAAAAATGATGCTATTTCCTCACAGTTATTGTTTTATAGTGTTGTTGAAAAGCCAACATGCAGAAACCCGAGTTGTTTTATCAGCAGGGGTGAGGTTAACACTGAAAAATTATGGTTTGAGGTTCTTAAAGCATATGGCCCAGGTGACGTCACCCTGGCCACATGGAAAGGAGTGTGGCAGACAGAACTGTACGTGTTGTGCAGTTCAACGGCATGGATGGGAAATAAATATTTTAAGTGTGTTGTCCCTGGGTCATAGTTTGGAGACCTCTGTTCATAATGGTGAATATTAGTCCAAAAAGGGAATTCTGGAGGGGGGGGGGAACCAACTATGGTATGGCTCACACTATTTGAGAACCAGGGCTGGAAATCAGCTGATTTGAAACTAGAACCATATCTTTTTTTTTTTTTGGGGGGGGGGGGGATGTTCTAAGCAGCTGACTAAACTTTTTCATCTCCCCTATTGCAAATAAAAAGAGTGTTTTAAAACTGCAAAATTTTTCTAAAACACCTTTAAAAGACTCCATTACTTAAAGTGATTTGTATAATTGTGTTCAATGGTAGCCATTATTTAAAAATATAATTAGTTTCTGAACTCGGGGAGGGAGGGAAATTTCTGCAGGTGTTTCTCATTATTTGCCATGCATACAAAATACCTGCATAAATTAACTTCATGCCAGCACATACTAACAGACAATGAGGCATTAGCAGACAAAGAAAAACAGCACTAACCCATAATCCGGTGTGGCCGCATGGCGGAACTATGCTGGTGCACATTTTTTTTTTTAATGCACATGTGGAACAACATTCATGGCTGAAGTTGGAAAGCAGCACCTGCAGCAGTGTGTCTAGTCCAAGATGGTCAGGGAGAAATGGAAAATGCATCACATTCTGCAATGAAAATACCCATATGTGTCTGTTACAGCTTTTATGCTGCATGGGAAACGAGAAATAAGAATGGACCACATATTTTTTTACATATTGATATTGAACGCATTGGTAGGGAAGGGGACTGTAGCTCAGTGGTGGAAGCACCTGTTTTGCATGCAGATGGTTCCAGATTCCATCTCTGGCATATCCAGGAAGGTAGGTAGGACTAGGAAAATCCCCTCGCTGAACTCTTCTGTCAGGACTGGATTGTGGGCAGCACCTATCAGAGAGCCATGAGTCCAAAATCAGGAATGAAGCTGATCCTTAGGATTAAGTCAAACCCAATGTCTCAGGCAGAAAGGCACCACCTCCAGGGAGACCTTGCTGTTCAGGCAGGGCCAACCCAAAACCTCCTGATGCCTGGGCCAGCATGCTAACAGCTGCCCCTCCTTACCTGATCATGTGCCAGCCTCTTTTCCCCCTACTCCTCAATGCTCTAGCTCAGCACTCTCCTCCCCTACACATTTCCTCTTCCTCTCTGCCCCCTTTCCTATCTGGGGAGTGGAAGGATAGGAGGAGCGGTGGATGGAAATAAATGGACAGAGATGGGTCCCCCCCATTTGCTGCCTGAAGCAACTACTTAAGTTTGCCTCATGGATGGGCCAGCCCTATGTTCAAGCAAAGTCCTAGCCCAAACACTTTATAATTCTTCTTGTACCAGAAGAATTTCATGGCCAGTCTGCCTGCATGGGCAGGACCAGTCTAGAACCCTTTACTCTTGTGATGGTGCTGCAGTTCCAGCAGCCTACCACAGGGGGCTGCCACTCACAGAATGTGAAGATCTCAGCTTCAGCCTGAACAGCTGGTGATATTCTGGAAAGCTTCCACCGTGGATGCAGAGCAGACAATACCGAATCAGAGGAATAGTCTGACTCAATATAAAGCAGCTTCTGAACTATTTTGATTTCTCTCTTTGAATACTAAAACTGTGATGGACTGCTTGTATATTGCTCCATGTGTCTCACTACTGTGAGTGGCAAGAAGCTTCAAAGTTCCAACACTTGCATATGCAGCAGGTCCACTTTTAAAAATGTTTTAAAAAAAAATCAATAATAAAATAGCGTCCCCTACCTTCACGCTGCAAAACAGTGCCATTTGCAGGGCTGCAGGGCAGTTTTCTGTGCTCCTGTAAGCCACTTCTGGGTTGCGCTATGCATTCTGGGGCAAGCCAGGGCCAAAGGAGGGGATCACATGACCCAGAAGTGGCTTACGGGAGTGCAGAAGACAGGAATACAGAGCTGTGCCAGTGGGCGGACAGACTCAGACAACTCGAACATGAGTCACCAAAAATGTGTTTTTCACAACTTGTGGCAACTCAAGTAATATGTGTCAAAAACTCAGGCACTGACTTAGGATTCTGGGGTTTTACCCTAAAAATGAAAAAATTCAAATAGACTCAAAATGAGATTCACTTTTTGAGCACTTGCGACTCTTGTTTTGTGTGTTTGCTTGCTTTTTTTCTTTGCCACTTCAGCAACTCATTTCTCAAAAAGACTTGGGCTCAAATCAAAATGACTTGAAAAATGGCTCTGGACAAGTCTTGATTGTTGCCCATTATGACTTGTGGGTGACTCGAGTCAAGGAGGGTGGAGACTCGGGACTTGACTTAGGACTTGACCCGGGACTTGGGGAAATGACTCCAGCACACCCCTGCCAGGGAGGCATGCGGTGCATCCAGCAGTGGGAGAGGCAGTCAATGGAGGCAACATTAGCTTCCTTACCTCAGGGCTGCATTGCAGCTGCATCGGAACTTGAAAGTTGGATAATCACACAAGGTGCAGTGTAATGACATCAAGAAACTATTGTTGGGCTTCCAAAAAGACTAAAAAGTGCTGCAGCAAACACACTGTTTTTCTTCCCCAACATATGCGTTTTCTGTTATATCCATGACAAAGAGCCTAAGATGGCATTATTTCCCCCAACTGCTTCCACACTACATGTCCCAAGTGTCTATGTGATATCATGAATGCACAACACAATTACAAGGAATTTGGGGGAAAATGAGGGCAGAAACAAATACAGGGTGACCCCCCCCCCCCAAAAAAAAAAACAGAACCCACAAATCTTTGAATAAAACTGTTAATTTTAATTTTTCTTCTTTTTTCTTTCAGGGTATACAAGTTGACTTTGTGCATGAAATATTGGCAGAATAATCTTCCCCAATATGTCTTGGTCAACCAAGGAAAAGACATTTTGCGTGGAGGCCTATTTCGCCAACAAATCATACACTGTAGTGCAAGCCAATTTTCGGAGAAAGTTCCAGTGTCGTCATGCTCCATCAAAAAGCAGAATTTTTGACTGGGTTCAGAAGTTCAGAGAGTATGGGACTGCAAAATCTTAATTCTAAAGGTCTGAGGGACACTTATTCTGGTCGGAGGGTGAGTGCTAGAACAGAAAGGAACATTAATGCTGTAAGGAACTCAGTGGGGTGGAGCCCAAGGAAATCACTTCAACAACGCAGTCAGGAGCTGGGAATCTCTCGAGAGTCTTTGAGGCTTGTTCTAAAATCAGATCTTCATTTGTATCCTTACCAGATCCAAATAAAGCAAAAACTTACAGAGGTGGACGTGGAAAAACGCGTAACCATGTGTGAATGGTTTTGTGATACAATTGAAGACAATCCAGACTTCTTGGATCATGTTTGGTTCTCTGATGAAGTGCACTTTCTGCTGTCAGGACATGTTAATAGCAAAAACAATGTTTATTGTGGTACAGCCGCACCGGAGGATGTGTTACAGAGGCCATTACACTCAACAAAGTGCACAGCATGGGTAGCAATTTCTAAAAATGGCATTATCGGTCCATATTGATACGAAGACGAAAATGAGAGACCTCAAACAGTGAATATGGAGCGCTATGTGGCAGTGCTAAGGAAGTTTTGGGCATCACTGGGACAACGCAGAGGGATAGATCGAGAAGAACAGTGGTTCCAGCAAGACGGGGCCACCCCACACACATCAAATGACTCCCTAGCCCGGCTGAGAGAGCGATTTCAGGAGAGACTGATCAGCAGGAAGTGTGACGTTGAGTGGGCACCACACTCACCGGACTTGAACCCCCCAGATTTTTATCTGTGGGGGTATCTCAAGGATAATGTGTACCAGAACAACCCTCAAACGATTGGTGAACTGAAAGCAGCAATCACAGCAAAAATCAGGCAAATCCCCAAAGAGGAACATGTTCGAGTAGTTGACAATTTTGCACGACGTATGCAAGCTTGCCTCCAACGCCACGGAGCCTATTTGGAGCATATTTTGGAAAGAACATGACTTTTATGCAAAGCGACCAAGATAACTGAAACTTTGGGGAATAATCGTACACAGATTGAAGTTTGAATCCAGTAAGTTTCTTGAAATTTACTGGACCTTTGTAGGATTTAATAAAATTTTTATGGGTTCTGTTTTTTTGGGGTCACCCTGTACCAGAAGATGGAATTAGAGGCAAACATTATTTGGACAGCATGTTGTGACCGGCTATACAAATCTAGCACAAAGAAGTTGGTGTGACTATAGTTAGATTGGTGTCTGTGAGAAGAACAAAAAAAGCATTTCAACCATCTTACATGCAGCAGCTCCTTGGAGTGTCCCATTCTTAGTATTGGTCCTGATGGACATACAAACTGCTAAACTGCAATTTCTGCCAGCAAGGATGAAACCCCACAAGTGTTAAGGAGAAGCGTACATTGTTGGTAGCAGTTCAAAAGAGCTCTTGGCAGCCATTTATTTTTTCCTTCTCAAGAAGCCATACACTAGAGCCTCAGTAGTGGTGCACCAAGGGCATCTAGCACCCAGGGTTCAAAAATTTTAACACTCTCCATACAACCCCAAGGTCTCAGAAGGCCTCCAGGAGGCCTCAGAAAAATTTTCACCAAAAACCAGAAGTGCCTTCTGGAGGCGTTTGGAGGCTCGTGGAGGGGGGTATATGGGGGTGTTAAAAATTTATGGCCCCCAGGTGCCAGAAGCCCTAGCTTGACACTTTCTCAAGTCATGGTACCTGGGGATATTGACCCCCTCGGCCTGCCTTCGCTATGCCACTGTCTTGGCGCTCAGCAACAGCCTATCTGGTGACCTGAGGCCCTCAGCCAGTATCACCTCCTCCCGAACAACCCATACTCCAGAAGTGATGGCAGGTTATACATTATTTAAATAAGTTGATTTTTTGATTTGATGTGGACACTGAAGCCTATATGAAAGTTTGCTTTTAGGGGTCTTTGAGGGGGAGGCTTCTTACAAAACATGGAAGAACCGATGTACTCATTCTTTCTTTTGAGATTAAATGTAACTGGTTTAAAAAGATAATGGTTCTTTTGTTTGAGTTTTATGCATTTCTTCTGAAGAGCGCACGCATTTTACTACAGTCTGACAAAGTGCTGCCTTTTATCCTAATTTCCCAGTGGATAAATACTTTGTTAATTAATAAAGTATTATACTGGCAGTTAGTGTCTGCATTTAAATGTGGAAGGGTTTTATTCAGATTATGTTAATAGATTGTTCGATTCTCTTTTTTTGCATTAATTATAAGCTTTTCTTGTGGTGTTCTCTGAAGAGAATTTTTGCTGGGAATAAGAGGTTTTCTTGGATTATGTTTTCTTTCACTATTCTGGGGGAAAAAATGTGAATCAAGTATTGTTACACATTGAATGTGAAAGCCAACGCTGAAATATTTACCCAGAATAAAATTAGCTGCTTTTCTAGTGTGTTTGCTTGTTTCAAAATTGTTTGCAAGCTCATCTTTGTCTTTTTTTTTTTTTTTTGGTCTTTGCACAAATTTCTTATGATTCACAAAATCATTCATGCAGTGAACAACAGAACTGATACCATGGGGCATGTGAATGTGAAGAACTTCAAAGTGTATTCACTAGAAGCTTCGTTGAGTGATCGTAAGTCACACTTGCATCCTTTACTCCTCATTGTTGGGTTCATACATTTTCTTTATGAAAAGAGTTTAGCATCTGGGCGAGTTCAGCAGCAGGGCGAGGAGGCCAGGGCCCCATACGCTGCCCTTCCTCTTCCCTTGAGAAGAGGGCTGCTATCCAGTGTACGGTTTTTAAAAGGACCCCTAAATAAAACAACAACAACAACAACAAAAAAGCTATGCAGTCAGACAGCCAGCAGCAGGGTGGGAGCTATCCAGTGTTCTGCATCGAGTGCCACATGTATGATTATATGCCTCTGGGGCATAAGTCATGGGTGTGTCCTCGATGCAAGGAGCTCCAGGCTCTCAGGGAACGAGTCCGCTCCCTTGAAGCCTTGGTGGCCGACCTGGAGAAGCGCAGGCAGCCAGAGGAGGACCGTGGGGAGACTTCTGGGGACGATCAGGCTTCGTCCCAACCTCAGGCGTGCAGCTCCTCAGCTGCCCGGGTGGGAAGTCTCGGGACTGGAGGACGTCATCCTGGAGAGGAGGGAAACAATCCCCTAGGGGGGATCCCTTCTCCAGGGGATGGGCCCGTATCCGAGCGCACTCGGGATACTCCTCGGCGGGAGAGGGGTCGGGGGCTTCTTGTAGTGGGGGATTCGATTATTAGAAACATAGAGAGGGGGGTTTGCGACGGATGTGAGGACCGCATGGTGACTTGCCTGCCTGGTGCGAAGGTTGCGGACATCACTTCTCGTCTAGACAGGCTAGTAGACAGTGCTGGGGGAGAGGTAGCGGCTGTGGTGCATGTCGGCACCAACGACGTGGGCAAGTCTAGCCGGGAGGTCCTGGAGGCCAAATTTAGGCTTTTAGGCAGGAAGCTGAAAGCCAGGACCTCAAAGGTAGCGTTCTCTGAAGTGCTACCTGTTCCACGCGCAGGGCCAGCTAGGCAGGCGGAGATCAGGGGTCTCAATGCGTGGATGAGACGGTGGTGTAGGGAGGAGGGGTTTAGATTCGTTAGGCACTGGGGAACGTTTTGGGACAAGCGGGGCCTGTACAAGAGGGACGGGCTCCATTTGAACCAGAATGGAACCAGACTGCTGGCGCATAACATTAAAAAGGTGGCAGAGCAGCTTTTAAACTGATCCCTGGGGGAAGGCCGACAGGAGCCGAGGGGCATCCGGTTCGGGACTCCTCATCCCTATGGGATGAGGATGGGGAGGTTAGAGAACAACAAGACAAAGGCAGGGTAGGAGAAGAAATTGGGAAAGGTAGGGTGATGGGATGTGATAGACGGTTTGGCACAATGAGAGGATGCGGGGACAAAGGAGCAAATAAGCAGCCCATCCTGGGGCATTCCGTGTATAAATGCTTTTATGCGAATGCCCGAAGTCTACGAGCAAAGGTGGGAGAACTGGAATGTCTGGTGACAAGGGAAAATATTGACATAGTGGGCATAACGGAAACCTGGTGGAATGCGGAGAATCAGTGGGATACCGCAATCCCGGGCTATAAACTCTACAGGAGGGACAGGCAGGGACGTGTTGGAGGTGGGGTGGCCCTTTATCTTAAGGAAGGGATAGAATCCTGCAAAGTAGAGATTGAAGGTGGGTCCGACTCCACCGTAGAATCTCTGTGGGTTAAATTACCAGGCTTGTGCAGCAATGTAATACTGGGGGCGTGCTATCGTCCTCCAGACCAGAAATCTGATGGGGACCTTGAAATGAGGAAACAGATCAGGGAGGTGACAAGGAAGGACAGGGTTGTAATCATGGGGGACTTCAATTATCCTCATATTGACTGGGTCAATTTGTGTTCTGGTCACGATAAGGAAACCGGATTTCTTGATGTGCTAAATGACGGTGGCTTAGATCAGCTAGTCACGGAGCCCACCAGAGGACAGGTGACTCTGGATTTAATTTTGTGCGGTACGCAGGACCTGGTTAGAGATGTAAACGTTACTGAGCCATTGGGGAACAGTGATCATGCTGCGATCCGTTTTGACGTGCACGTTGGGGGAAGAATACCAGGCAAATCTCTAACAAAAACCCTTGACTTCCGACGGGCAGACTTCCCTCAAATGAGGAGGCTGGTTAGAAGGAGGTTGAAAGGGAGGGTAAAAAGAGTCCAGTCTCTCCAGAGTGCATGGAGGCTGCTTAAAACAACAGTAATAGAGGCCCAGCAGAGGTGTATACCTCAAAGAAAGAAGGGTTCCGCTAAATCCAGGAGAGTGCCCGCATGGCTAACCAGCCAAGTTAGAGAGGCTGTGAAGGGCAAGGAAGCTTCCTTCTGTACATGGAAGTCTTGCCCTAATGAAGAGAATAAAAAGGAACATAAACTGTGGCAAAAGAAATCTAAGAAGGTGATAGGGGAGGCCAAGCGAGACTATGAGGAACGCATGGCCAGCAACATTAAGGGGAATAATAAAAGCTTCTTCAAATATGTTAGAAGCAGGAAACCCGCCAGAGAAGCGGTTGGCCCTCTGGATGGTGAGGGAGGGAAAGGGGAGATAAAAGGAGACTTAGAGATGGCAGAGAAATTAAATGAGTTCTTTGCATCTGTCTTCACGGCAGAAGACCTCGGGCAGATACCGCTGCCCGAACGGCCCCTCCTAACCGAGGAGTTAAGTCAGATAGAGGTTAAAAGAGAAGATGTTTCAGACCTCATTGATAAATTAAAGATCAATAAGTCACCAGGCCCTGATGGCATCCACCCAAGGGTTATTAGGGAATTGAAGAATAAAGTTGCAGATCTCTTGACTAAGGTATGCAACTTGTCCCTCAAAACGGCCATGGTGCCAGAAGATTGGAGGATAGCAAATGTCACGCCTATTTTTAAAAAGGGAAAGAGGGGGGACCCGGGAAACTATAGGCCGGTCAGCCTAACATCCATACCGGGTAAGATGGTGGAATGCCTCATCAAAGATAGGATCTCAAAACACATAGACGAACAGGCCTTGCTGAGGGAGAGTCAGCATGGCTTCTGTAAGGGTAAGTCTTGCTTCACGAACCTTATAGAATTCTTTGAAAAGGTCGACAGGCATGTGGATGCGGGAGAACCCGTGGACATTATATATCTGGACTTTCAGAAGGCGTTTGACACGGTCCCTCACCAAAGGCTACTGAAAAAACTCCACAGTCAGGGAATTAGAGGACAGGTCCTCTCGTGGATTGAGAACTGGTTGGAGGCCAGGAAGCAGAGAGTGGGTGTCAATGGGCAATTTTCACAATGGAGAGAGGTGAAAAGCGGTGTCCCCCAAGGATCTGTCCTGGGACCGGTGCTTTTCAACCTCTTCATAAATGACCTGGAGACAGGGTTGAGCAGTGAAGTGGCTAAGTTTGCAGACGACACCAAACTTTTCCGAGTGGTAAAGACCAGAAGTGATTGTGAGGAGCTCTAGAAGGATCTCTCCAGACTGGCAGAATGGGCAGCAAAATGGCAGATGCGCTTCAATGTCAGTAAGTGTAAAGTCATGCACATTGGGGCAAAAAATCAAAACTTCACATATAGGCTGATGGGTTCTGAGCTGTCTGTGACAGATCAGGAGAGAGATCTTGGGGTGGTGGTGGACAGGTCGATGAAAGTGTCGACCCAATGTGCGGCGGCAGTGAAGAAGGCCAATTCTATGCTTGGGATCATTAGGAAGGGTATTGAGAACAAAACGGTTAGTATTATAATGCCGTTGTACAAATCGATGGTAAGGCCACACCTGGAGTATTGTGTCCAGTTCTGGTCGCCGCATCTCAAAAAAGACATAGTGGAAATGGAAAAGGTGCAAAAGAGAGCGACTAAGATGATTACGGGGCTGGGGCACCTTCCTTATGAGGAAAGGCTACGGCGTTTGGGCCTCTTCAGCCTAGAAAAGAGACGCTTGAGGGGGGACATGATTGAGACATACAAAATTATGCAGGGGATGGACAGAGTGGATAGGGAGATGCTCTTTACACTCTCACATAATACCAGAACCAGGGGACATCCACTAAAATTGAGTGTTGGGCGGGTTAGGACAGACAAAAGAAAATATTTCTTTACTCAACGAGTGGTCGGTCTGTGGAACTCCTTGCCACAGGATGTGGTGCTGGCGTCTAGCCTAGACGCCTTTAAAAGGGGATTGGACAAGTTTCTGGAGGAAAAATCCATTATGGGGTACAAGCCATGATGTGTATGCGCAACCTCCTGATTTTAGGAATGGGTTAAGTCAGAATGCCAGATGTAGGGGAGAGCACCAGGATGAGGTCTCTTGTTATCTGGTGTGCTCCCTGGGGCATTTGGTGGGCCGCTGTGAGATACAGGAAGCTGGACTAGATGGGCCTATGGCCTGATCCAGTGGGGCTGTTCTTATGTTCTTATGTTCTTATGTTCTTTAAATACATGGCGAACCAATGAATATGCGTTATTTTCCATTTATTCACCAGCTCTCAGAATGCTCAAAGCTCATAATGTTCCCTGTGGTTATCTCAATAGTTAATTGAGATAGGACCACACCCTCCTGCGTGAACCTGCCCACAAGTAATCAGGGGAGGCCCTTCTGTGTTTTTTCACCTTGTGGGATGTGGAGGATTGGATCTTGTGATCAGGTTTTCTTTTCCAAAGAAGTACTTGGCTTTGCCTAGAGAGGTTTCACTACCCCAGGGCCAGTTGAAGACCTCCTGGTGCCTCCTGGTGCACCAAATGCTTTCCTCTTATCCAGTGGCATTCAAGACTCTGCTCCTTCCACTTCCTGAATTGAAAAAGGAAGAGAGGATGAAATGGAAGAGGGGTAGCCCAATTGTGCATAGCACTGGCACAGCCAGGCCACTGGTCTGCATAAGAACATAAGAACATAAGAACAGCCCCACTGGATCAGGCCATAGGCCCATCTAGTCCAGCTTCCTGTATCTCACAGCGGCCCACCAAATGCCCCAGGGAGCACACCAGATAACAAGAGACCTCATCCTGGTGCTCTCCCCTACATCTGGCATTCTGACTTAACCCATTCCTAAAATCAGGAGGTTGCGCATACACATCATGGCTTGTACCCCATAATGGATTTTCCCTCCAGAAACTCGTCCAATCCCCTTTTAAAGGCGTCTAGGCTAGACGCCAGCACCACATCCTGTGGCAAGGAGTTCCACAGACCGACCACGCGCTGAGTAAAGAAATATTTTCTTTTGTCTGTCCTAACCCGCCCAACACTCAATTTTAGTGGATGTCCCCTGGTTCTGGTATTATGTGAGAGTGTAAAGAGCATCTCCCTATCCACTCTGTCCATCCCCTGCATAATTTTGTATGTCTCAATCATGTCCCCCCTCAAGCGTCTCTTTTCTAGGCTGAAGAGGCCCAAACGCCGTAGCCTTTCCTCATAAGGAAGGTGCCCCAGCCCCGTAATCATCTTAGTCGCTCTCTTTTGCACCTTTTCCATTTCCACTATGTCTTTTTTGAGATGCGGCGACCAGAACTGGACACAATACTCCAGGTGTGGCCTTACCATCGATTTGTACAACGGCATTATAATACTAACCGTTTTGTTCTCAATACCCTTCCTAATGATCCCAAGCATAGAATTGGCCTTCTTCACTGCCGCCGCACATTGGGTCGACACTTTCATCGACCTGTCCACCACCACCCCAAGATCTCTCTCCTGATCTGTCACAGACAGCTCAGAACCCATCAGCCTATATGTGAAGTTTTGATTTTTTGCCCCAATGTGCATGACTTTACACTTACTGACATTGAAGCGCATCTGCCATTTTGCTGCCCATTCTGCCAGTCTGGAGAGATCCTTCTGGAGCTCCTCACAATCACTTCTGGTCTTTACCACTCGGAAAAGTTTGGTGTCATCTGCAAACTTAGCCACTTCACTGCTCAACCCTGTCTCCAGGTCATTTATGAAGAGGTTGAAAAGCACCGGTCCCAGGACAGATCCTTGGGGCACACCGCTTTTCACCTCTCTCCATTGTGAAAATTGCCCATTGACACCCACTCTCTGCTTCCTGGCCTCCAACCAGTTCTCAATCCAGGAGAGGACCTGTCCTCTAATTCCCTGACTGTGGAGTTTTTTCAGTAGCCTTTGGTGAGGGACCATGTCAAACGCCTTCTGAAAGTCCAGATATATAATGTCCACGGGTTCTCCCGCATCCACATGCCTGTTGACCTTTTCAAAGAATTCTATAAGGTTTGTGAGGCAAGACTTACCCTTACAGAAGCCATGCTGACTCTCCCTCAGCAAGGCCTGTTCGTCTATGTGTTTTGAGATCCTATCTTTGATAGTCTGCACTGTAACTTGCACTAATTAGGAGCCGGTTGAACGTCTCCTTGGGTTAAGGCGATATTTTCCCCCTTACCCTGAGTAACGCTCCAGATTGCTCACAGATCCTTCCCCCTCCTGGGCCGGATCCTCCCATTCTGCCCTTCCTTCACCCAGAAACGCTCCCACCAACCTCCCCACGCCCCTGTACAGCTCAGTGCCTTACCTGCTTGCATTGGCGACCAGGGGCTCAGAATGCAGCACAGGTGGGGTGTCACAAGCTGCTCTGCCAGTGTTGCTTATTTGCAGGGTGTCAGGACATGCCTTACGGCATGTTTGCGACAGCTTCTGCCAGTGCTGTGTCTGCTGTGCCAGCCCAGTGTCAAGTCTGGATCGCATTCAAAGTACTGGAGAGAGGAGAGTGGTGGGCTAGAGTGTCTCAGCTTTCCCCTTCACACTTCCTCTATCCCACTCTTCCATTTTTCAATCCAGGGAGTGGAAAAAAGACAGGCAACAGTGGAAGCAAGTGGGCAAGATGGGGGGTAGGCACCCTCAACAATCTGTGGCTGAGGTGATTGTCTCCTGTCAGTGCCATATATAGGCTGGCCCTGTTTTCCCTCCTCATGGGGCATATTTAGGAGTCAATTAAAGACATCTCTGGGTGCATATTTACTAGTCTTGTCTGCTGATCAGTTTGGTTTTACTCTGTGTGGTTGCAGTGTTTGACTGCTACATTATATTGTGTTTTCATTAGTGATGAATTAACTTTATAGTATTTAGAGAACAGAGCCTGAGCTGTAAATTCAGATTTCCTCGGTTTTTCTCTTGCCTCTGGCACAAACACACTTGGTAATCTTTGGCAAGTTGCTCAGCCCCAGCAATAATATGGGGATAAAAGGTATTCTTACTTTACAAGGTCGTTGTAAAGGTTAAGGTTGTAAAGGTACAAGGTCGTTGTAAGGTTAATAAGGACAAAGACAATACATGCAAAGGCTTTGCATGCTCCAAAAGCCCCATATCAGTGCTGTGTGGCTCCATTACTTGCAAGCCACTCTGAGCACCCAAATCAGATGAAAGAGGAGGTTATAAAGTTTCCGTGTTCAGCAGGCTCAAATTTCGAACATATTATTGTGTATCTCTTAATTTGGATGACCTTTATATATAATCGGCTGTCCCTTCAGCTGTACTTTCATTGTTTATCATTTATTTATATTGACTAATTACCATAAGCCAGTTAGCAGTGTCTACAAAGAGGATAGTCAATGTTGGGGCAACAGAAGTCATACAGTGATGTCATTGCATCTCTCTCTCTCTCTCTCTCTCTCTCTCTCTCACACACACACACACACACACACACACACACACACACACACACACAATCTATACTGCATTCTGGAAACTTTCCAGACCGATTCGGATATATTTTACAGAAAACTGATGACTCTCAAATTTGACAAACATAGTGGAAAGTGAGGAGAATATTGTCATCAGACCTGTATTGAAAAAAAACATCTACAGTGTATCTGCAGAACATTTTCTGGAGCAAAACGCAATGGCCCTGTCCATCCACAATCACTACTGACGGATGCTGAAAGTATTCTCCATCCCTTTATGACTGTTTATGAGTGTAGCAACCCAACCACACATTTTTCTTTGCCACTGGTCAACCCACTAGTGGGTCAATTTTGTATTTGTGTATGGTAAATATGGGTTGAGTTGTGAACTGCACGTGTGATGAATCAATCACGTGACCAACTTCTGCACTCAACTCACACCTCCAGTGTATTAATCTGGTTCTGTGAATAGGCCCTAACTCAGGCTAGAAAGTGCTATATAAATAAGGGAGTTGCACACTAGTTTATATTATCAAAATATTTTGGATCCATAGACCAAACACTTTCACATGAAGCTACCCTCACTGCTCATTAGTGCAAATGTGTTGTTAAGTGCTCTCTGAGCTTATTAAAAGTTACTTATTCATACGAACACCTGACTTAGGAGATCAATCAAGCCCTCATACCTAAGGTGTCTAGGATTGTTTGCATCTATTCAGGTTGATGCACACATTAAAGTACCTTCATTTCCTAAAAACATGTTTCATTCCGAGATCTGCTATGCAAAACTCATTAACATCATAGTCTCCATCAGTAATTGCTTGAAAGTGAGCACAGAGCATTAGGGAAGATGAAGAGCTGAATTACTGGTTAATGAAAGGAAAAGGTGACAGACAATTTCAATTGACTGTTTGTCTGCCATGTAGCAGCCACTCCCTGCTTTAAAGTAATTACCTGACAAAAGTGTTCCTCGATTCCATATAGTATTTACAGTCTGAATAAAAGCTTTTACAGTTGAACATCAAAAAATGTGGACGTTAATACTAAAACATTGTTTTCAACTGAAAAGCAAAGTGCCATTCAGCAGTAAAAAGAAAAAAATCCAAGAAGCAGAGATGTTGCTAACCAGCCACCAGCATGCAAGAGATTTCTAACATGTATCTCAGGGATTTGCTGATCCACTGCGGAAAGACTCGAGTCAAGTTCCATGTCCCCACCCCTTTTGACTCGACTTGAGCATTAACCTTCACGGATCAGCCAAAGCCTTTTTGGAACTCTGACTCGAGTTCAGGTCTTTCCAATAAATGAGTCAGGCATGGCTCTGCAGAAAAAATGGAGCTACTGGCTGTGTCAGAGTTCTCATTTAACACTCCCCTGATGTCCCCATCCTATCTGTAAATAAAAGCTCTGCTGTTCATCAAGCGAGTGCAGCAGTGCAGAAAGAGCTGATCAGTTCTTTATGAACCCAAGTTTCTGAGTCTTAGGCTGCAGTCCTAACCACACTTTCCTGAGAATAAGCCCCACTGAACAAAATAGGACTTCTGAGTAGACCTGGTTAGCATTGTGCCCTTAATTTGTTCCTGAGGAAAAACTTCTGAGTCCACTTCCATTTTCAAAACACATGTAGCTCGAGTTCCACACAATTCTGGGAAAACACATTTGTCAACTCGAGTCTGTCTTACAATTCAAGTTGCCCATCCCTGATGTATCTCTAGAAGAAGTTATTCTAGGTATCATTTTCTTGCCTGAATGCCGGACCAACCAATAATGAGGCAATGGATATTATCAGATTATTTTCTCAGGCCATCACCCCACCAGAAACAGAAATCACTCTCACCGTTCTCCAACTCCTCACCAAGACATGACAAGTTGCTCAACCTTTCCTCTTCAATATGCTGTATTTGAAAAGAAGAGGAAATATGGAGAAGATAGGTGAGTGGTGGGCTAGAACATCTTCTTGGAGGTACTCTAGGCTACCACTCTCCTCCACACTTCCTTTTCTGCTCCATTCTTCTTTTCAAGTACAGCATACTAAAGAGGAAAGGTTAAGCAGCTTGTCATGTGTTGGTAAGCAGCTGGAGAATGGTTCTCTAACCTCCTCCTCTTCAAATACAGAGGGTCAAAGAAGAAGGCCAGAATGGTTCATTATGTGCTACTGCTGTGTCAGGCAGAAGCAACACCCAAGGATGAAGAGGAAGGTAAGGGTGGTGGAAAGAGCAGCAGGGAAGGCAGCAGCAAGCAGAGGTGGGGGTGGCATTTGCCAACCCATTTCAGGCACCCAAAGGTTGGGGCACAGGCTTGGCCGACGCAAGGCTCCCTGGCCAAGTCGGCACAGAGACTGGATTCAGCATCCACGGGCCAGGGTGCATCCCTGAGCTGGCCCAGCCAACTGTAGAGGGGGCGCAAACGTACTTTACGGCACTTGCGCCAGCCCAACTGTGCTTCCGGATTGTGCCCTCAGTGTTTAAGGTATTACAGAACTCCTTGTTGTTTGTGCTTCACCTGATTAATACAGAGAAGTCAAATCTGGACAAAATATGTGCTATTATCTTGTTTAGTAATCAGCTAAGTTAAAAGTACTTGTTTTTCTTCTGAAGTAGCCTGGTTCTTATGATACAGCGATCACCATGGTATGGCACAGTTCCAAGTGATAAGACCAATTTTTTTTAATTTCTTTGTCTGTAAACTTGAATGAAAAAGCTATGTTATTGGACCGGCATGGAAAAGGAGTCAATGTGCAACTTAAGATTAGGCTTTCTATTCTATTAATAATATTAAGGAGCTATGCACTGGAGATTAGAAGTCATTGACATCCCTGACAGTTGCCCAGTGGAGACCTTCACACATGCGATAATTTTTTGTTATTAGTTCAGAACAACTGTAATGCCACAGGGGTACATTTTTTAAAAAAAACAAACAATTCAGTAAGCATAGGAAAGCTTGGGGTTGATTGGCTGAGTAGTTAATTTCATAGATCACAGGAAAGCTTGACCATCTGCTCACCAATTTATTCCCAGTTTGCACATACTGAAGCTAGGTCTGCACAGTGTTCAGCTAAACTAAGATGGGACCTCAAGATAATTTATGTATGCAGTATGCATGTCCTTTAGATTCCATTGAGCAGCCCCGACCTAACGAGTGCTGGCACAGCGGGGCCTCTGCTGTATCCAGTGCGTGTTAGGAGCAAGCTGTTGGCCTCTTCAGGGTAAGGGCAGGTTTTCTCCCTTACTCCAAGTAACTCCCCAGCCTGCCCAATGAGGCTACTTGTGTAGGGCTTACAGGCCCGGGATGGGAGTTAGGATTTGGAGTGAGTGGAGGATATGGAGTTAGGGTATGGATTTAAGAGTGGAGGCCTATTCTGCTGATCCCATCCACTTCCCAAGCCTGTCCCACCCTCTGTTCCACCCCAATGCCCTGTTACACACCGTCCCCACCTCCGTTCTACCCTCCTGCTGCACTGTCCAAGCCCCTGCACAGCAAAGCACTTCTCTTACCTCTCCCAGCAGTCAGTTATCAGGATTCTGCATTGGTGGGGCAGAGCCATAAGAACATAAGAACAGCCTCACTGGATCAGGCCATAGGCCCATCTAGTCCAGCTTCCTGTATCTCACAGCGGCCCCACCAAATGCCCCAGGGAGCATACCAGATAACAAGAGACCTCATCCTGGTGCCCTCCCTTGCATCTGGCATAGCCCATTTCTAAAATCAGGAGGTTGCACATACACATGTCTCAATCATGTCCCCCCTCAGGTGCCTCTTTTCTAGGCTGAAGAGGCCCAAACGCCATAGCCTTTCCTCATAAGGAAGGTGCCCCAACCCAGTAACCAGTAACGCTTGCTCTCCAGGGGGTTCAAACATGCTTTACGGCATATTTGTGACACTCTTGGCAGGTGCAGGGGTTGTTACGCTGGCCAAAGACAAGGTATGGCTTGCACTATCAGTTTGTCATGATGTTGAGCTCGCTGATTCAAAATGGAGAACTAGATTTTATCCAGTTTGATTTAAATTTACAATGAAATGATGCATGACTACCAGCTGAAATATTGGGATAAGCCACTGTTGGACAGATTGAGATGAGATGGCAATATCTGTGGGTTAGCTTGGCAGCAACTGTAATTGAATATATTACATTATATACATTACTGTACACAGTGCTTTTTTTTGTAAATAAAAAGGTGCAGGAACTCACAACTTGTTAATCTTTTATTTATTTATTTATTTATTTATTTATTTATTTATTTATTTATTTATTTATTTATTTATAAACCATTTTTTATTGGAGAAATAAAATACTTTTTATGTGCTTCCCCCTAAAGATGAACTTACTTCTGAGTAGACATGCATAGGATTGGGCTGTCAATCTCCACATCCCCTTCCCCCTAGCTATTTTTTCTACACATGGGGAAAAATACTGTACAGGTGCACTTGTAGCATGTAGTATGTAGTGTGGCACTACTTTGAGGAGAGGAAGCAGTGAATGGATTCCAAAAAATGGCTTACATGAGTTCCAGGTAGTAAAATTACTCTAAGCAACTGTGGGAGTAAGAACAAAAAAGGAATTCTTACACGAGAGGGGTCCTTAGGTGCACACAGAAACAGCTACATTTGCAAACAAGCGATTAAATATGGTTTAATTCAGATCAGAATACTCTGTGTCTTTGGGAAGGCACTTGGCATGCAATTGTATGTTCTTTGCTGCCCTGAGCAGCTGCTGTGCATTGCTGGAGAGGAGCTGCAAACGCTGGCTGGCGGAGGGCATGCTTGTGGGGGAAGAATGAGGAGGATCTCTGGCAAGGCTGGACAGCACGTTGTACACACGTAGAATCCCTTTTTCACCTGCCCTTAGCATGTGAAAACGGGTGCAGATATATATCTCTGCCAGGATTAAGAGCCCAATCCTAGGTATGTCTAATCTGAAGTAAGTCTAGTCAATGGAGCTTACTCCCAGGAAAGTGCCTAGGATTGCAGCCTAAGAGCCCAATCCTATGCATGTCTACTCAGAAGTCCACTTTAGTGAATGGGGCTTACTGTGGATAGGATGGCAGCCTCAGGGCCCAATCCTGTGCCTGTCTACTCAGAAGTCAGTCCCACTAGAGGCAGTGGGGCTTCCTCCCAGGAAAGTGTGGAGAGGACTGCAGCCTCAGAGCTCTTTCTCTGCCTGTCTACTCAGGCTGCAAGGCTATGACACTTTCCTGGGAGTAAGCCCCATTGAACACAATGGAACTTACTTCTGAGTAGACATGCTTGGGCTCTCAGGCTGCAAGGCTATGCACCCTTTCCCAGGAGCAAGCCCCACTGAGCGCAATGAGACATACTTCTGAGTAGACACGCCTAGGCCCGTGCTGCAGATTGGCAGGGGGGCTGCACCAGCCAGCTTCCTTCCCCTCCTCCTCCACCAAGCCAGTACCTGGGCATTCTGTGGGTGCCGCAGCCCGTCTCCCTGGCTGGCTGGCTGGCTGGCTGTCCATCCTCCTCGGTGTCGGTGCGTGTCCCCTGCGCCCTCCACCAGCTTGGAAGCTGCGCTGGAAAGCAGAGCGTGGGGGGAGGGCAGGCTGGTCTCAGGCAAGAGCTTGGAGATGGGGCAGGAGGGGGTTGTTGTGTAGTCAGGCAGGGGCCAGGCGCCCGCCCACCCTGCACCCCCTAGCACCCACCCAGCAAATGCCTCTATTTTTCTTTCCCCCCCTCCTGGAATGCCTCCAAAGGGGAGGGGCCCCTGCAAAAAGGTGCCGGAACTCCATCCCCCCGCGTTCCATTAGAAAAAAAGCCCTGACTGTACATATACACATGCATACCATTATCCTTGGGAATATTCTCTTGCAAAAGTGGTAGATGTAATATCTCACAAGGTACACTAGGTGGTAGCCTTGCCCTATGAGTGCCCCAGCTAAACTTTTTTTGCTTAAAGAAATGCAGAAAATACAAGCTAGGAAAATCTCCATTTTATTCACCAAATTGCTGTGACAGATTCAATGGTACTGAGAATCTGTGTACTGGACTGGAAGATAAATTCATGGTGGCTTCATCATTACAAATCTGCAAGCAGTTGACTTCTCTGCATCTCATAAATCTTACTTATATCACAATGATTGGAACAATTTGTTCTTCCCTGTTTTCTTGATTCCCTAACAAAAGGTACAACTTGCAGCAGAATTAATGGCTTTGGAGTTGTAATTCATGACAAGAGTGGATTTACATTTGTATTGGACTTGTCAAATGTCTCATTTAAGACCTTGCCTTTCATCATTGCAGTGCTTTTGTTGTACCATCAATGTCATGATAAGGTTGTACAAGGCGGATGAAAACCGTTTAGTGCCAAGTGAAAGATCGTGATTTATTGCAGTGTCTCCTTCAAGCATATAATCTTAGAAAGCATAAATAAATAAGATAGGACTAATAAACTGGAGGTCCCTGGACTGAATTCCATTCCCTGGAAGCTACTGGAGCCCAATTCACGCACTGCTTTTCTATAACTAACATCTCACTTTAGTGGAAGCGGCATTCCCAGTAGTGACGAAGGTTTCCGAGGCGGCAATCTTATACACACTTAAAAACCCATTGAACAAAATGGAACTTACGTTTGAATAGACATACATTGGTTTGTGCTGCAAGTATGCTCGGAAGCCTCCATTAAATCACGGGTAGCCCAATTCTATTGGGAGGTTGTGGGAGGGTTGAATCCTATTGGGTCGCCCTACTAGCAGAACTAGGGTATGCTTGCCACTGTATGGAATTAGCATTTGCGTGCTGCCAGAGCACCCGTGGGAAGGTTGGAGCCCCCCACATACATCATCCCAATGCTGGCCACCCACCAGAGAAGGTAAGCCAGTGGGGAAAGTGGGAGAAGTGAGGGGAGTGTGGAATGGGGGAGAGGAGAAACTGTTGGGGGAAGCTATGGGAGGGGTGGATCTGGAGACAATGGTGCCTCTCCGCACCCTTTCTCTCCTTGGGCTTGTGCCAGCTAAATAGCTGGCGCAGATCCAAGGAGACTCACTGTAGGGCAGGAGGGTTACAGAGGAAAAAGGGGATTTGAATTTGGATCTTCCAGGTCTAAGTCCAGCTCCAGAACTGCTACACCGCCTTTTTTCTCTTTCTAACAAGCTCTGCTCCTCTTTGCGTCCCAATATAAGGTCACCGATACTTCCGCACTTTGCGCTCTCTCTTTATATCCCACATCTTATTCTGCTTTTCCTTGGACAGCAACTGTTACCCTGCTCATGCCCAATCTTGTCTGATCTTGGAAGCTAAGCAGGGTCAGACCTGGTTAGTACTTGGATGGGAGACTGCCTGGGAATACTGGGTGCTGTAGGCTTATACCATAGTCTTTCGAGACTGAAGGTTGCCAACCATTTTCCTTAAGGATAGACAGTAGGGGCTTCTGTTAATTCAACCTAAATTAATCCTCTTCTAGTGTCTTAAGGCAGCAATTTTCTCCTTTTTTCCATCTCACTGCACACTGACTAGGTGCTAAAATGGTCAAGGTGCACATCGGTTTTTTGACTGTTGACAACCACACCACACTTTGTGGGGGCTCTCATCCCCCATGGCCCTACTAATAAATGACCCTCCCTCAAACTGCACACCTGCAGACCATAGCAGCATACCAATGTGCTGTGGCGCATGGCTGAAAATTGGCAGTCTAAGGAATCCCAATGTAATTGGCCAGCCATGATAGGGGCACCCATCATCCTATCTACACGACCGCATGTTGATATATTTGTGTAAACATTTCTTCTGATGTTTGTACCATGCAGTAAAGATGTTTTTACATTAACCATAAAACTGTAATCTTGAAACGTGAATCCATTTTTCTTATTGCTAGCGGAAAGTGTACCTTACATTTCTGTTTTGCCAGGTACTTAAACAATGACTTGCCATGTAGGCAAAGGTTCAACGGTGCGAGGAGTAGAGTCTGCTGTTTTAAGATAGTTTCTTCCTGGAGGTTATATATGTCTTAGTCAGAAGCTGGGGGTTTGGAATGTAGCCAGTGAGACTAGAAGAGGAACTCATCCATCAAGGGGGCGAAGGGAAAATTACATTATAAGGACTTTCCTTGTGAACTACATTCATTCCAGATTGCTCAGATGTCATTAGATGATCTGGGTAGAGCATGCTTGGAAAGGAAAAGTAATTAAACCTCCCAAATTAGATTGGAATACTGTTAAAGGTATGACTCAAACCAATAAAAGCAAGGAAATTCAAATATAACTTTATTATTGTAACATTCATCCTGCAAAGGACTCTGATTAAAATAAGGAACTCATGGTACTCAGAAGGAGATATAGGAAAGGGCATAACTGTATAGGATAAAATCCCTGAGTTCTCCTTCACAATCAAATAGGAGCAGCTATACAGGAGCTTATATATCAACATCTGGAGCATTGTGTACAGTTCTGGTTGCCACATCTCAAAAATGATATAGTGGAACTGGAAAAGGTGCAGAAGAGAGCAACCAAAATGATTACTGAGCCGGAGCACCTCCCTTATGAGGAAAGGCTGCAGCATTTGGGCATAGGATAGGATTGGGTTGTTAATTAGGTTACTCTGGGTCTTGGGTAATTTGTCTGAGCAGATTGAATGGGGAGAGGAGAGGGCTGAGGGGATGGATTAGGCCTGGGAGATGGGTGGGATCGGCTTATATTGTATGCTATTCCTCCTCTTGAGCCTTCTCCCCTGAGACAGAGCTTCTTGGACTTGCGCCAGCAATTTTGCAGGTGCAGATCCAGGTAGCTCCATTGGGCAGGCTGGGGCTCTACACAGGGTTTGGGAGCAAATGTTCCTTTAACCCAAGGAGACTTCCAGTCAGCTCCTTTTTTCATATTTTATTTATTTATTACAGGTACAGGAAAGGAAATAGGTTTAACTTAGGGTGGGTACAACACAGGTTACACATAAGGTTTGGCCCCAGATTCCAACACACATCATTCAGTAGATGTGTGACTTCTAGTCAGCTCCTAACCAATCCTGGATCCATGTGCTATGGAGTAAGAAAAATGAACGTCTGTTAAGCTTTATGGGATTCCTCAACAAAGGGAAGGATTATACCCCTTACAGCCCAATCTTAAACTGCGCTGGTGAAGTCAGGCTTTGTGGCCTGCCCTGCATTCAGTGCAGCTCAGTAGGTGGCTGGAGATCTCCCTGGGGTATTTCTCCTTATCCTGGGCAAAGTCCCAGCAACCCCTATGGGGTTCCTCAGATCCATGCCAGCTGTATTGCTGGCACAAATCTGGGGAGCCTCGTATAGAGGTGCCTGTCCTGGAAAGAGGGTTGGGCTGAGCTGTGTACTGCCACTGCCACCAATCCTGCACATTCTCGAGCCCGATCCTCCTACCCTCCCTCCACCCAAAACACCCCTCCCCACCTCCAACATGCCCTCACACCACCCTTTCTGGGTCCCCACACAGGAATGGGGACTGGCCCAATTGGCTCTCAAGCAGTTGCAAATGTGCATTATGGCACATTTGCAACACTGTCAGCCAGTACAGGGACAGCTGAGCCAGTACAGGGTCAATAGACCCCTAGGATTGCGATGTTAGTGTTTGGTTCACCAGGAAAAATTTTTTTTGCAAATCAATACAACTGTTACCCTGCCCATGCCTGATCTCAGAAGCTAAGCAGGGTCAGACCTGGTTAGTATTAGGATGGGAGACCGCCTGGGGATACCAGGTGCTGTAGGCTTATACCATAGTCTTTCAAGACTGAAGGTTGCTAACCAACTTGATTAACAGCCAAAAGTTGCACTGTTTTATTCCCCAGTAAGCCTGTGACCACATAGCTCTGTGAAAGATTTCAAACTGTATATAAAAGTATAAATGTTTTCATGATTCTTTTGCTTCATCTCTCTTAGCCTTCCAATTCTGGCTAATTTAAGTGGCAAATTCCATGGCAGTGTTTTATTTCTTTGCCTTATAAAAGGAGATAGCAATGCTAGTAATAATAATAAAAAGTGAATACAGTACCCATAAGAACAAAGCAAAATGCAATTTGTATTTTTTGCACACCAAGTAAAAAAATGGAGAGAAGTAGCACTGCTGTCTTCTCTGTGCAAGAACCTATGTTTTAATAGCCTCAGGAGAGCAAAAAAGTAATAAAGCTCTTACTCCAAGTGGAAGGTAGCTAGTGAGTTAGAGGAGACGTAAAGAGCAAATTAATCAAAAATTACGGCTAAACTGTTGTAGTTCTACTATGTTTGGGATGTGTTAACTAGTTCATTTTATAATATTCAGTCTGATCCTTCCGGAGCTTTGCTTTCTCCAAGGTGCGAAACAAATTGAAATGGATAAAACAAATTGAAAAAAGAAGCTGATACAACCTGTTTGGGACTTCCTGTCCTGGTAAAATGAATAGCTTTCCTCAAAAGCAAACACAGAAGGACAGCAGTGGTGTTCCAGTGGGGTAAAGAGGGCAAATACCCCAGGGTGCCATGACTGCAGGGTCAGCGCCCCCTTCCTCGGACAAAATCCAGAAGTGGGGTTTTAGGCCTTCCGAAGATCACAGAAGGCCTTTGGGGGGCTGGAGGAGGCCACATGGGTTCTCTTCAGCTCTCAGAAGGCCCCATGGGGAGTGGGGCAAAGTGCTCCTCATTGGGGGGCAGCATTCTGAGGTCCTGGCCCCAGGTGGCACTGGGGCCAGGATCACCAGTGCAGGGCAGTCTGGGGAGTTTAGGAGCATAGTGATGGGAAAAGTTTGATTGCTTCCGTAGGTCTCTGGCTCAACCTATGGGTTAGCCAAATTCTGCAATTCTTTGCTTTTTATTGAAACTAAAGTTGCCCTTGGCAGGCTGTTACCCAAGAGAGGAAGGGCGGGAGAGGAGCAGCATCTGAATTCTTCCCAATTCTTCAACTAAAAATTATCCCCTGCAATACTTTTTTTTTTCAAACCTGTTTTTGAACCTTCACCAACCTTAATTTTGTTTTAAACAATGAAGCTATTAGAAAGCTATGGGGATCCCATATCTTTCTTCTTGCAGGTTTAAAATCACATTGGGGAGGGCAATTAGACAGGGGAAAGGTTACCCAAGTCTCTCTCTATAGTCCGTCTTTTGCACTGGCTCATATTCCTTTGAGGATTTTGCTTAGGAACATAATGGAGAGGGGAAATGAAATCAAGGAAATGCAGACAGCAATTCTAAGTATACTTGCTAGGGAATACATCTGATGGTGTGCAGACAAGGAATAAAGAGACAAATTGCAGGATATTGGGCTATAAACAGCTCACATGTGTGGTTGGAGTTTTTGGTAAGTCCCATAGCTTCCCAACCACAACTGTAGGGGACCAATTCTAAAGGTAGTGCCACCAGATTCAGCAGCACCAAAGCATCCTGTGGCCCTGTTGCATCCACAGCAGCCACCAGAGGTCTCCTCAGAAAGCCCCAGGTCCTGCAGTGGGCTTCTCAAGTCTGTGCCGGCTATTTTGCCAGTACAGAGTCAGGCCTTCCACTGGTCCCACCCCCTCCTGCCCTGGTTCCTTCCCCCACCCTGTTCCTCCCCACCTTCCCTGTTCCCTGATACTTTTGGAGCATCAGGGCTTTTGTCCCCTTCCCCCCAGGAAAGCCCCTTCTCCAGGTGCTACAGGCATGCCTTACAGCACGTTTGCAATACCCAGCACCAGTGGTACGCTAGTACCGCTGACACTAAACAGCTCGGGATTGGACTCCTAGGTAGTCACAGGGCTTAACACCTCAATGACTGGAGAAGCCTAGCTGATGCGTATGTGGCCCACCTAACCCATGTTTGCACACCTGTAGAATGTGCTAACATCCGTGGCACTGTGGAGCTGGTCACTTGCTGTAATCAACTGTCTCTCTGCATGGATCCTTGCAAAATTATGAGCTGCCACCAGATGGTGCTTGGTTGTCTGAAAAAACCACTGCTCATAGAGGCATGGAGCTGGAGTCTGATTCTATTTCTAATCTAAATTCTCCACCCAATCCATTTCATGGGGATATCCAAAACAGAGGATTGATTCTCCTCCGAGAATGCCAAGGGAATGCGTTCTGTTATATCAACATGCATTTTGGGAAAACCTTTCTTCTTTAATACCATGGACACTGATGAACAATTTTGTTTTCCTGACTGCATGTCATTTAGTTATTTGATTTTCTCTGTAAACCACTTGCTGAACTTTTCCGTTGAAAAGTGGTATATGAGTACTCTTAAAAATAATAATGTTCAGTAGACTGATATTGACATTTCAATTGATTATTTTGAAAATGTGCAAAAGGATATAAAATTTCCAATCTCTCTCTCTTTCTCTCTCTCTCTCTATCTTTCACACACACACACACACAATGCACTACCAGAATTTGTATTCCATTGGTGCAGCATGCTTCAAAGCTGTTGCAAATTGCATGCATTTTGTGCAGTCAGGCTGCTGCTGCAAGCAAGGAGCTGCTATGTGCCAATGGCCTTCCAATGAGTGCTGGCACTGCGGGGGGCAGGAGTCAGGAGTGGGCAGAATGAGGTGGGCAGGTGGATGAACAGAGCAGAGCCATGGGGAAGGGAAGGGCAGACCAGGGCTGGGAAAGGAGTGGTATCAGCCAATATCCTATCACCCTTCCTGGCCTCATTGTACCTTCCCAGGTGCTCTTAGACTTGTGCTGGTAAAATAACTGATGCAGGTCCAAGTAGACCAATTCAGGCAGTGGAGGCTTACCCCTGGACAAAGGGACAAATCTTCCCTTGCCTGGAGAAGACTTCCAGGACTGCCTCCTCCTGCCCCCACAGGATCCAACACATAATCCAGTGGTGCTGCTACATTGGTGAGGGTTGCAAAATCAGGCTGCAAGCATAACAGGATCGTGTTCGTACAAACAGTATTAATTATCTGAAAGTAGAAGGTGCACATTAGCTGTGGTCCTCTGGCACTTGGTAGATTTGCCGCATGGCTTTGAAGAAAACAAGCCTCCCGGAACCTGACTAATATCCTGTTTTCCTTATGGAAACTTTCAAAGAAGTGACGCGAGCTGAACAAAGTGTGCCACCTGTTCAAAGATCTATATTCCTTTTCTCGCCTCTTAAAAAATGAATTGGCTGCCTCTGTAATAGTATATAACAATAATAAACCTGGGAAATCAGTGATATGACCTGGTGAGAAGAAAGTGGGATAAAAATAGATCAACACTATTATAGGTCGACAGGAATTCCTTCTGTTTCATATATAGTCATTTTTTGCATCTAATGAATAGTAACAGAAGGTCTGAAAGAGAAAACGGAAAGCAGAAACAGTTTGCTGTTTCATCTCTGGAAAAGCAGCCTCTAGATTTGCATAGACTGCCACATAGGCATCTCCTATGGAGTACCCCAGGAGGTTCTGCTATGCAGTTATTTGATGAAGCGTCTTCCTCCCTCACTGTCCATGGAACAGGTTTTTATAGACCTGATAAAACCAGTCAGTGCATAGCAACATTTTTCTGCACGCTGATTATGTGTGTGGGATCAGGAAAAGACACAACTTATTTTGATAGCACGCAGGCACCTAAGGTGGTGCACCAAATGCTGCCTCCCTAACCGGGCAGTGCGCAAGCTGCCACTGCTGCTCCTCTTCCTGCTCCCTCTATACAGGAAGAGAGGAATAGAGCAGAAGAGGAAGTATAGAGAAAGGAGACATTCTAGCCCACCACTCTGTTATTCTCTACACTTTTTTCTTCTATGCTATTCCACTCTGGAATTCAGAGAAAAGCAGGATTAGGAGCAGTGGAGGTAGGTGCCCCTCACCCACTTGCCCTTTCAAGTCACCTCATAGATGAGCTAGCTCTGAAAGCACCTGCATGTAAACTACACTTGAGCAAATAGAAAATAACTCTATGGAAGTCAGTTATGATGTGTGTAGCTAGAAAGTGAATCGGATGTTGGACACCTCACATGCATGGCATTATAAGATATAATGGATTGTATTCAAAGGTTCCCAGAGGTTCTCCAGAGGACAGGGCTTGATTTCTGGGTATAACCCAATGTAAATTAAAATGTAAGTTCTAATTTTAATTTCATTAGGTTATCTCCAGAGGGTCCCTTTTCTCTAGGAAGAGAACTCTGGCAATAATCTAATGTAAATTAAAATTAGGATGTATGTTTTAATTTACATTGGGTTTTACCCAAAGATCAAACTTCTTCCACTAGATAGGTACAACCACGTGTGACTAACCAATCCTATTGTTGTATGTCAACTGCTGGTTTTATGACCTTAAAATTGGTAGAGGTATAGTCAATCACTTCTAGCATGCCTTAAGCCATCATTCTGAAGCTGACACCCAAGCACAGTAAGGAGGAAATTCTAATGTAAAGTTGCTTTTCATGTTTAATTGCTAGTGTTCTGTAGATCTCTCCGTGCAAGTAAGACAACCCAAGTTGCTGACAAGTTCTTGCGGATCTTGCTGTGGGAGGAAGGAATTGACAAATCTGCACTACAGAAGGACGTGTTTGGTGGTAAATAGCTAATTCTATATCTGGAACTGTGCTCAAGGGTGCTATATCTGTTTTGAGACGTCTGCTAAACATATTCTAGCTTCATGTCGCTCTCTAAAATTACAGGGGAAGCCCTGATTGCATTGAGTAACACTTTTGCCCCGAAAGCAATTCCATGTACTTGTTTTACCATCTAATTACAGAGCAATTATAGAGCAATTATTGCTCAAATAATTGACGCTAGCACTCTCATGAAATACTACTAGTAATGTGGCATTAAAAAAAAAACACCTGTACCTTAAGATAATTAAAAATTATTTCATCACCATAAGTACTTGTTTTGCGACTTGCATATCATGAATTGCAATCACATAATTTCAAATCGCAAATCAAGCATCTTGCTTCCATGGCATAAGACCTTCCAAATCATTTTTTGGTATTCAGCAAGTAATAGGCAAATGGGAGTACTTATAATGCAGTCATTCATCTTGTAAGACCAAAGACATCTAGACAATATGTTATGAGGTGTGCTTTTAAACATGTTAACCTGCACACACAAAGCTATCTAGTGTGTTGGAACCCGATTTAGTGGCCAGTGGCATTTGCATTACTTGCTCTTATATCATGTCATTCCAAATAATGGAATAGTACAATCTGACTATATAAAGCGCTTGACATCAGTGGGATAGCTAGACGGAGTGTAAAGCACTAAGGCCGCAATCCTAACCAACTTTTCTGCACTGACATAAGGGCATTGCAACTCCGAGGTAAGGGAGCAAACATTGCCTTACCTTGAGGAGGCCTCCATGACTGTCCCCCAACTGCAGGATGCAGCACATGCCCCACTGGCACAGCTATGGCAGCACTGGAAAGTTGGTTAGGATTGCGCCCAAAGTTTTGCCAGTGCCTAAATGCACCATGCAATGCCTCTGTTTTGCTCCCAGAATGCCTCCAAAGGGGAGGGGCCGCTTGCATGGCATGTTCAGGTTGCAGGCACCTGCAAAACTTAGTGCTTTGCACCCCCTCTAGCTACATCATTGCTAAGCATGTATTATTTTGATGTTATTCTTACAAGAACATTTTAAGGTAAGTATTTCAAGCCCGTATTGTAGTTTTGGAGCTGCGACTGTGTGTGGGGGGGGGGGGGGAGTGGCTTGCCAAAGGCCACTTAATACAAATTCATGTCGGAGATGAGACTGAGACTATTTGACATTTCTTGTTCTTTACCACAATTTGTTTTTCAGACAAGGTATATTTCCATAGCATAAAAAGCTGAAAGTTTCGGTAATAATCTTCCCAGTGTTGCTCTTGCTGTGATCATAAAAGCGATTTAGCGTGTATAACTGATAAGTTTCAACCATTATGACTCTGTCACATCAATAAGTAACAGGTGAACTTGCCCTGAGTTACATCACAATGTAAGTTTAGTGGTTATAATGTCATGCCAACTGATGTTCACAGCTTGTCTCTTTTGTACCATGGATTTCAGGTCATGACATGGCAAAGCCGAAATTCAGAACCTCCTTGTGCCTGCAGGTGGCCTAATTTACATTATATATATATTGGCAACCTTCAGTCTCGAAAGACTATGGTATCGCGCTCTGAAAGGTGGTTCTGGCACAGCGTCTAGTGTGGCTGAAAAGGCCAATCCGGGAGTGACAATCCCTTCCACATCAGGAGCAAGTGCAGTCTGTCCCTGGTCTGTCTCCCTGGCTATGGGCCTTCCTTCTTTGCCTCTTTGCCTCAGACTGTTGGCCAAGTGTCTCTTCAAACTGGGAAAGGCCATGCTGCACAGCCTGCCTTCAAGCAGGCCGCTCAGAGGCCAGGGTTTCCCACTTGTTGAGGTCCATTCCTAAGGCCTTCAGATCCCTCTTGCAGATGTCCTTGTATCGCAGCTGTGGTCTACCTGTAGGGCACTTTCCTTGCACGAGTTCTCCATAGAGGAGATCCTTTGGGATCCGGCCATCATCCATTCTCACGACATGACCGAGCCAACGCAGGCGTCTCTGTTTCAGCAGTGCATACATGCTAGGGATTCCAGCACGTTCCAGGACTGTGTTGTTAGGAACTTTGTCCTGCCAGGTGATGCCGAGAATGCGTCGGAGGCAGCGCATGCGGAAAGCGTTCAGTTTCCTCTCCTGTTGTGAGTGGAGAGTCCATGACTCGCTGCAGTACAGAAGTGTAATCAGGACACAAGCTCTGTAGACCTGGATCTTGGTATGTTCCGTCAGCTTCTTGTTGGACCAGACTCTCTTTGTGAGTCTGGAAAACGTGGTAGCTGCTTTACCGATGCGTTTGTTTAGCTCAGTATCGAGAGAAAGAGTGTCGGAGATCGTTGAGCCAAGGTACACAAAGTCATGGACAACCTCCACTTCATGTGCAGAGATTGTAATGCTGGGAGGTGAGTCCACATCCTGAACCATGACCTGTGTTTTCTTTAAGCTGATCGTCAGTCCAAAATCTTGGCAGGCCTTGCTAAAATGATCCATGAGCTGCTGGAGATCTTTGGCAGAGTGGGCAGTGACAGCTGCATCGTCGGCAAAGAGGAAGTCACGCAGACATTTCAGCTGGACATTGGACTTTGCTCTCAGTCTGGAGAGGTTGAAGAGCTTTCCGTCAGATCTGGTCCGGAGATAGATGCCTTCTGTTGCAGTTCCAAAGGCCTGCTTCAGCATGACAGTGAAGAAAATCCCAAACCAGGTTGGTGCAAGAACACAGCCCTGCTTCACGCCGCTTCGGATGTCAAAGGGGTCTGATGTGGAGCCATCGAAGACAACAGTGCCCTTCATGTCCTTGTGGAAGGATCTGATGATGCTGAGGAGCCTGGGTGGACATCCAAAGCTCTTAAGTACACAGTGGCTTCCCTGTTCACTGTTTTGCATTTGCTCTCCCTACATTTAAATGATCTCCATATCTATGTAGTTGTGTATGATTCCAAACGAATATAGTGCTCCAGTTTTCATTATGTGCATTGAAAACCGAAAGCCTTTCAGCTTTGCACATGTGTCTCTGTCTTGTACATACTGAAGCACATTGGCTTCGGAACTCACAGTAGAGGACCCGGTGCCCCCACACCATTAGAGGGGCAGAGAGTGAAAAGATATCTCAGCGCATATGACCCCATTGTCTGAATGTGTTGTGTGCATGGCAGAGATTGTTTGTCCTTTCTCCGATCCTGGACTGCACGACAGGCAGAATCCTTTGATAGCAAATTGTGCAACTCTGTCATTGCAAATAACTAGTGAGTGCTATTGTTATTTAATTTTTTTTTTTAAATCTTGAAAAGTCCAGCATCCCATTTAGGGCAGAGTTCATTGTACTTTGCTTGATTATTTCCTATTATAGTCCAGTTTTCTTTCCAGATAACATTTCAGACTTTATTAGTTCTTTCACGGTTGATGAGCCACAGGCTGCTACTCTGTGCCCTTTCCATATTTTAATAAACATGTTCTGAAGTTGTTGTTTTTTTTAACTTCTGAGAAGTTCCTGTTGGTAAACAGGTAAGGCTGAAGTTATTCCTTAATTCACAAAAGGAGGCTTCAGGCATGAACAATTGCATCTTTATTTTTGCAAATTATTTTCTGTTACATGATTGCAGCAGTACGTAAGGTTTTAGCAGTGGAACTAGGAATTACCCTCATTGATTAATTTATCCAAGCACCATAAGCATTCACAGTGTCCCAGATTATTCTTCATGAGAATAGGACCAACTGAGTGAGTTCTAAACTCTGGATGGCTATGGGACACTGTTTCTAACTTGGAAGTATGCTTTACTATTAGTATTATACTGGGGGTGGTGGTCAGATTTCAAAGTGCTTCAGAATAACTTGGAAAAACCCATCTCTTGTATCTCTGTAAGAGTCACTGTACTGGACATCCCTCATGACTGGAAAGAGGCAAGGCTAGAAAAATGACTCCTGCAGGCACACAATGGGCTGTTTTTCTCAAAATGGACTATTCTGCTACCCAGTTTGAAGCAGGGTGACATAATGTTTAGAATGTCAGGCTAGGTTTTGGGAGATTTAGGTTCAAATCCTCACACATCCACAAACCTTATTGGAATGGTCATGAACCAGTCACTCTTTTTCAGCCTAACCTCACTTCCAGGATTTTTATTGAATGTGAGAGGTGGAACAGATCCTTGTGTGTTGAACTGAGCTCCTTGGAAGAAAGACAGAAGACAGGCAAGAATATGATTACCACTGCATATTTGCATTGGGTGAAATATCAGAAAAGCAGCCATGTAGCAGCCCAGTCCTAATTAACCTTTCAGCGTTGATGCAGCCGTGCCAACATGGCATGTGCTGCATTCTGCGGTGGGGGAGACATTCATGGAAGCTTCATCAAAGTAAGGCAAAACTTGTTCCTTATTTTAGGATTGCATTGCAGCTGCATCAGTGCTGGAAAGTTGGTTAGAATTGTGCTGTTAGTCTGTAACAAAAAAGAGCTTTGTGAGAGCTTTGAGACCAGTAGATTGGATGGAACAGAAGACTTGTGAACTGGAGCCCACTTCATCAGATGTTTCAAGTGTTATTCTCAGTGTGTGTGTGTGTGTGTGTGTGTGTGTGTGTGTGTGTTATATGCACACATACATGTTTACTCAGTAGTGGACCTCCCCAACCCTGTGGCCTGGGGCAAAGGTCCACGATGGCACCCCTGCAGGATGCCGCCGCCACCACCCCATGTGCAAATCCACCCCCCCGCCTACCTGGAGTGCATGGGGGCTCGCACGACTCCAGGATGCACCAGGGAAGTCTACTGAAGCTTCCCTGATGCTTTAAACTGTGCTTCTGGCAGACCAGGCAGTTTCTGACCACGTTGGAAGCCTCAGGGAGGTCCTAGAGATGCCTGGGACATTTGCCTCTTTTACTTAATGGCAGGTCCACCACTGTGTTTATTTCAGTAAAGAGAAAAGTAGACTCTGGGAAGCAAAGTCTATAAAATGCAACAGTCTGACATTTCTATGCACTGAAAGTTATGTGAGTGCAGTTAAATTCACGACACATGTAGTGCTTCTATCATTTTTTTCCTTGGTTTCTGTGTGCATTCAGAAACATTGGATTGCTTTATTTTGATTCCTCTTCCCCATTATCATTAAATTATCTCCACAATAAATGTATTAATGTTGTGACCACTACACAGTATCCCAGCACACAACATAGTTTTCCCCTGTAAGTACGTGTCAACATGTATTTCAATGCACACCCAATTGGAGATACTAGATGCTAATGTTTGGTTTTAATATTAACACTATGCAAGGGTGGTGAGTTTGGTTGATCTTAGGCTACTCACGACCTCTCACCTTTGCCTACTTCACAGGGTTGTTGTGAGGATTAAAATGGGAGAGGCATGTTCTTTAGAGGAAGGAGCCATAGCTTTGTGGCAGAGCACATGTCCTGCATTCAGAACACCCACATTCAATCTCCAGGTTGATCTGAAAGAAAGAATCTCGGAGACCACCACCCAGTCTACCCAGACAATATTGATACAGACTAATGGCCTCACTCATACAAAGAAACTTCATTCAAAAATGTAATAAATATCAACTTCAGTAGTATTATTTGTGTGAATAAAAATCTGTTGGAATTTTACAAGAAATTATAACCCAATGAAAAAAAATATTACAACAAAGTGTCTTCTGAGGTCTGCTGACTAATTTTCTTTAAATCTCTGGTATCGCCTTACCACTAGTGATCCTGGTCTCTTTACCACCTGTACCTGGGATCAGGATCTCAGGGTGTCATGCCCCTGCTGAGTAAAACCCCCCCGTCCCCGTCCAGGGGCATTTGGAGAGCCAGTGAGGCCAGTGAGTCACTTCCTCAGCCTTCCAAATGCCTTCTGAGGCCTCTAGAAGGTTAAAAATCACTCCTTTGGCAATTTTTAGCCTTCCAAAGGCTTTAAAAGTTGGATAGGATTGGGCCCTCTGTCACTGCTACCGCTTTGAGAATATAAAAGCTTTTCAGTATAGATGACTGATAGTCATATTGATAGTCATCTGTTACAGGTGACTATGAAGTTACAGATAGAAATCTAATGGGTTCCATAATTCACAGATAAGAACTTTGGTTTTGATGCACAAATTTGTCAATGAAACTGCTGTGACATGACATGTTTTGCTATTTATTGAGACAGCAAAAAATCTAAACATTAATATTTGAAAATATGAACTTCACATAGGCCCAGAAATCTTTATTATTATGTTTTTTTTAAGCAGAGACAGTGTTATTCTCCTCTGTAGGAAGGGGTTGCAGATTTTTAAATGAAAATTTGCCCAGTTGCCCCTGCTAATTGATCAAAGAGGCACTTGACCAGGTAGTGCACCTCTTGTATTTTTCAGAGGGGCAGGAAATGTCCCTCTCATTCCAGCACAGCATCTTTTGCACTGGCTGTTTCCTGGTGCATTATCTGTGTCTTTTGAGATTGTGAGTCCTTTTAGGACAGGGAACCATTTTTTTTTCCTTTTTTTCCCTTTGTAAACCACATTATGAATCTTGTTGTTGTTGTTGAAAAGCAGTATATAAATATGTTTAATAAATACATAAAATGGATCTGGAACCAATGGTAGCAATGTTGTCTGTTCTGCAAAGTGCTAGCAGAGAAGTAAGGAAGTCCACTATGTTCAGTGGATTGCCCCCAAAGAAAGTTAATCATTACTAAGTAAGTCCCATTCAAATGAAAGGGTCTTGAATCTGTCATGACTAACTTCTCAGGCAGCCCCATTGTGATGGGACTGTCCATGCTGGGGTACAGCTGTGCTGGAACTTACCCTGTGTTGAGCCCTAGCAGCTTCTATTTTGGTCTACTCAGATCTGAACCAGCTCATTTACTGGCACAGATCTGAGTAGCCCTATGTAGGGCTTTCATAGGAATGGGAGACAGGATCCCCCTTTGTAGGGATAGGGGAAAGGATCCTGTGGTAGCCTCTGCTGCTGCCCCACCCCTGTCCTGTCCCTGAACAGCCCTCCTCTCCACCCTCCCCCACCTAGTACTGCCCCCTCTCCACCTTGACGCTTCCTTGCCCCCAAATGTCCCTGTGCCACTTAGGGCGCAATCCTAACCCCATACGTCAGTGCTTTCGAGCACTGACATAAGGGCGATGCAGCTCCGAGGTAAGGGAACAAACATTTCCTTACTTTGAGAAGGCCTCCGTGAGTGACACCCAACTGCAGGATGCAGCACATGTCCCATTGGCACCGCTATGCCAGTGCTGGAAAGCAATGACATAAGGGGTTAGGATTGCGCCCTTAATGGCATATTTACAGCCAACAGCTCCCAGAGCTCCTCCAACCTGCATGGAGGCCCAACTCCTGCCCATGCTGGTGTCTCCCTCCTTCTGGCCACTGCAAGATGCCTTACAGCACTTTGGTGATAGCCATATCCCAGGCAGCGCGCCAGAGACGGGCACTGTCCCAGAGTTGGATTGGGCTCTTATTGAATTTAAAGGTGTTTAGTCAGGATTCATTTTCTTTGATCACAACTTAATGTGTTCCTGCACTTCCTCTTGTGTGTTAAAGTACAAATTAGTTGTCCATTTCTCTTTATTTCTCTTTTCAGGGATGGATGCAATTCCTCACTGTCATTTTTCCTATTGAAAAAGCAGAATATTCAACCTTAAGCTTTAGACCTCCACTGAACAAAACTCCCCATCATGTTTCTTTAAAATAAGGAATTTTGAAATTAGAATAATGTATAAATTGACTGCTTGTCCTGTTGAATTAATTTTGTGTTGTCTCCCTCTCTCCCTTCCTTCTTTCTTCTTAGGGTGCTGTATGGTTTATATGTAGCTAGAATAACCTGAAAGCATCTTTTGTGTAGGTAGCTTGATTAGGTGCTTCTTTCTCTTGCAAACCCCTGCTAATTGGGTAAGAGGCACTTTTTCAAGTGGGTGCTCCTCTTTTTAGCAGGGGGAGAGTAACTGGCCCATCTCACCCCAGCAGTGTCTGTTCTAGTGGCTGTCTGCTGGTATTCTTTTGCATCTTTTTAGATTGTGAGCCCTTTTGGGACAGGGAGCCATTTAGTTATTTGATTTTTCTCTGTAAACCGCTTTGTGAACTCCTAGTTGAAAAGCGGTATATAAATACTGTTAATAATAATAATAATAATAATAATAATAATAATAATAATAATGATGATGATGATGATGATGATGATGTTGATGATGATGATGATGATGATCCAGATTTTGTCCTTTAATAAATGGAGGGGCAGTTGATAGACAGAGGATTGTGCCAAAAGTAGAAGATTGGCATTTTGTATGTCTCAATCAAAGAAGCACCTGAGGGGGGACATGATTGAGACATACAAAATTATACAGAGGATGGATAGAGTGGATACAGAGAGGTGCTCTTTTCCCTCTCACACAACACCAGGACCAGAAAACATCCACTGAAAATGAGTATTGGGAAAGTTTGGACAGACAAAAGGAAATATTTCTTTATCCAGTGTGCAATTAGCCTGTGGAACTCCCTGCCATAGGAACCGTTGATGGCATTTCACCTAGATGCCCTTAAGAGGGGATTAGACAAGTTTCTGGAGGAAAAGTCCATCATGGGTTACAAATCATGGTAGGTATGTGCAAGCTCCTGATTTCAGAAGTAGGCTACCTCAGAATGCCAGATGCAAGGGAGGGCACCAGGACACAGGTTGTGTCTGTTGTCTTATGTGCCTGAAGCACTTGGTGGGCCTCTGTGAGATTCAGGAAGCTGGACTAGATAGGCCTTTAGACTAATCCAGAGGAGCTCTTCTTATGTTCTTAGGTTTGTATGTATCCATTCATTTCTATGCCGCCGTGACTCAATAGTCCCAAGATGGCTACCAAACTATGATGATCTACATTCTAATTTTATTACATGCACTGGATTCTTTCATTTGAGCCAGCATCAACACAAGCATTCTGACATCTTCAAAGTTCCCTAACAGTGCACCAAAAGCACAGGACCAACGGAAAGGAAAATATGATTGGAGCTGCAATCTTAGACACAGCAAGTCTGATTGCGTCCCATGAGACTTGTGGCTGAGTAAACAAGGTGCAAGACTGAGCTGCGAACCCAACAGCTGAATGTTTGGCCAGAGAGGTGCTGACTTGGCAGGAGTCAGGGGACCCAGGGAAGGCTACACTTCCTCCATGAGCTCCATAAGGCTTGCAACAGTATGGAAATCCTGAGTTGGGAGGGGGGGGGGAGAGAGAGAGAGAGAAAAGAAATTGGAAAGATGCAGGAAACTTTCTTCCCAGCTCATCAGTTGTTTTTTTTTTTTTTTAAAAAAAAAAAAGATGTGTGCTGAGAATCCAGCCTGACTGGAAGCCACACCTTCCAACTAGGAATGCAGGGGTGGAGTGAGGAAGCGTTCAGCTGACCCCCACTCAGTCAGACCCCTTCCTCTTGCTCCAAGTCTGCCCCCTCGCAGCCCACATGCCAGAAGATAGGGGGGGGGCTGCAGATCTCTTATGATGACTGCTGGAAATCCCCCCCCCCCCCGCGTAAGCTCTGAGGATCTTCTTTGCCTTCAAGTGGGCAGGGTCTGACTCTTGGGACTCATGGGGGGGGGGAGATGGGGGGTCCTGGTGGGGCAGCCCGTTCTGCTGCTGTGCCCCTCCTCCTGCCAAGCATCCTCCGCTCCCCAGGTGGATCCTGGCCCCCCACACCTGAGCAGCCAGGCACACACACACCCCTTCCTGAACGTGGCTGTCTGCGGGCAGCCAATGGGCTGACAAAGGGGCGGGAGAGGACGCGGCGCTTGCAGCTGGCGAGCGCTGGCAGCAGCTGGTGGAAGGCGAAGGGGGGTGATGGTGGTGGGGGCTGGGGGCGCGCGCGCACTCGCGGGGTGGGTGGCGAGCCAGGGCGCTTCCCCGGGCTGGGCTCAGGTCGGCAGCCAAAGTAGCATCGTCCATCCCTCCATCCATTGCCCGCGGCCGGCAGTCCCGGGCGCTCCTCCGGCCGCCCGCAGCGCTGCTACTTTCTCTGCGACGCCCCCTCCTCCCGAGACAAAACTTTGATGGAGAATCTCACACCGCGCTGGAAAAATGCCTGTGATGAAAGGATTACTGGCACCCCAGAACACCTTCCTGGACACCATCGCCACCAGGTTCGACGGCACACGTAAGTCTCCCCCTCCTGGGGAGGTGGGTGGGTGCTGGGGGCGTTGACATGGGGGGGTCGAAGAGTTTCCTTGGGTCTCCGATCTAACGTGGAGAGGAAATGCATTGAATTGGGGGGAGGGAGTGGAATGGCTCTCATCAAACTTCACTTCTCATTTCCAATGGGTGGGGGGACACAATCGCACCCCCCCCCCCTCGCTTGCCATTGAGGGCGATCGCGGCTTTCTCCTCCTCTTAGATGGGCTTTGTCCACCGCTGCAAACTTTGGCTACTATAAACCCTTTATTGTTTGGTTTAACTTGGATGGTCAACGCTGATTTTCCTCAATCCCACCCCCTCTTTCCCTTTATGAATGGGTACTAGATTGAGGCAGCAATCCTATGCTGACTTTCCTGGGAGTAAGCCCCGTTGGACACAATGGGACTTACTTCTAGGTAGGATAGGATTGTGCTCACAGTATATACATAGAGAGGGAGTGTGGCAGGGAGGGAGACAGACACAACAAGCAGACTTCATTTTCCGAATGTAGGGGGAAAAATCTCTTTAAAAGCTTAGTTCTTGTCAACCAGGTTTTGTATTGGCTGGACAGCTGCTGTTTGAAGTTACTGAATGGAAGTCTATATCCGTCCGATTAATGAATGAGTTTATTACGGCTGTAAGAGAGACGGGGAGGAATGCTAGACGTTCAGGACCCTGGACAGATCCAATCTTCCTCACCTCGCCATCTAATCCCAGAGTTTCCTGTGAAGGGTTGCTGGGATCTCAAATGGCCGGTTTTTTCTTTTTCTTTTTTTTTTTTTCCTCTTTTTCAAAAATATTCCAGCTGTTCCTAGAGATTTTTTTTTTTAAACCACTGAGAAGACAATTTCCCTTCCCTTCCTAGCACACACATGGCCTTCCTGCTGCTTCAGTTAATCCCTGCTCATTGGCTCTCTTGTGACATACTGGAGTGTGTGTGTCTGGGGGTGTGTGTAAGATTGAATATATGCAGACACACACCCCTCACCCCCCCCCACATATATGCATGCACTCACACACACTAAATATGTAAGATTGAACACACAAAAACACACACCCCTCACACACCCCCACATATACTTGTGCACTCACACACACTAAATATGTAAGATTGAACACACAAAAAGACACCCCCCCACATATATGCGTGCACTCACATATTTAGTGTGTGAGAGTGCACATGTACGTGTGAGCGGTGTGTGCACAATCTTACATACACACCCAGGCACACACTGTTGCAAATGTTATTTGATATTCTATTGGTTCCCTTTTCTTTGGAAAGGATTGCTCTCCATCCTACTCTGTGGAGGTGCTGCTATATCCAAATGCAAAGACAGATGTAATGCTCATGTTTACCCAGAAGTTTATTTGTAGGGAAAACTTCAGTCTCCTTGTGATGGTGTCATGTTTGCTTTGGAGGAGGATTGTCACAGAATGAGTTTATTCGGATTCCCACAGAATGGGTGATGACGTGTTTATTTTTCCTGGGGACCTTGTGTTGAAGTCAACACTCTTGGTCAGAGTGTAAGATGGATGCAGGTTGTCCAATGTTAGTTGCAATCTCGTCTATAGCTGTAAAAATCAGTGTCAACAAATTATAAAGGCACATTAGATTTCATCCTTAGAATAGTGGAATTAGGTGAAAACCTTTAGGTGTGTGTTTTGTTTTGGTATAAAGTAATTGTGTGACAACATTCTGTGTTCCCGTCCCATGAAAAATGAGAATTTTAACTTAAGAGATTCTAAATTATGCTTCATAGCAGGTGCATGCAGAGAGAATGCAGCAGATATTGCATAGCCAGTAAGGGCTGTTAGCGCGCCTCTCTGGAGCGCTGTGGGGGTGGGTAGGCAGAAGACCTTCTCAGTGTCCAATCTAAGTCAGTAATGGACGTGGGGTGAACCGGAATCGCTCCCATGATGCCTGACCAGCTAGAGGAGGCAGGCTGGCTAGCCCCTTGTCCAAACTTGAGGACCTTGCAGGGGTGACCTGAAGGCATAGCAGTTCTACTGACTTACCCTCTTTGGGCGACGTTGAGAGGCGGGCTTAATAACAATTGAGCTACGTCTGGAGTCGGGTGGATGCCCTACGAGACTAGGGGACGTAGACAGCTAGGGCCGTTTCCCCCGCCTAGAACCCCGCACTTGGGATGGGTTTGTTTAACCCCTTTTCTTGCCCTGTTGCAATGTTTGGCATTTTAATAAAAGTGGCCCATTTTAATTCAATACCTGTTGTCGGCTGTATTTATTTGGGGAGTGCATGGTAATATAACTGTTAGCTCTTATAGCAAACTGGCTGGTGTTCAGCCTACATTTTTCCCAAAGGAAATTTTTTTTAAAGTGACCTGTCTATAAAACTACTCAAGAAAGAACTTTGGATTTTGAAGAATTACAAGCTGCACCACAACTAAGTCAGGCTGACTTGCTGGTGGGCAAAGATCTGAACTGGAGCAACATCTGACATCTGTGGGGCAACAACTGGGTTGTGGCATGAACTGTCTGTTTCACTGTCTAAAATGAATTCCAATTTCATATATAGTTTTGAAGATGGGACATGCTTAGGATGAACACATGCAATGAACTAATGAGGCTTACAAATGCTTTACTTTTGATGGACTGCACCCTTAGTTTTTAGTATTGTACAAATTACATAGACTATTTTATCCCAGAATCCCTTTGATATTGATAATAAATATTGTGGCATTCTAAATTTTCAGCACAGGTTTGGATGTGGCAATGCTGGCTGTAGTTAACAGAGCTCCTTTTATTTTAAACCATGGGGAAGGATATATTATGTTGTCATCAGTAAGACTCTAATCCAGCAATACATCTTTAATCCGGTGGAGAATTAATTCTAATTCTGGGCAACAGTGCAAGAAAGGATTCCTGATCATTTTGGAAAATATGTTCTGATTTATATAGCACTTTCATTAAAGCATGCTACACAGTATAAATATAGGGACTCTTGACTCTGTGGAACTCTTTTCTGAAATAGAGAATTAGGAGCCTTCTCAAGTCAGAATTTGAGTGGAATCTTTATTCTCTTGTCCCCTTGATTCAGCCAGTGTACTTGGAAGGAAATTTCATTGATTGAAATGGAGCATAACCTCTATAGGAGTATACAATTTGCTTTTCTAGACTTGACCAAAGATCTTCTTTCCAACATTGGTCAGCTGGAAAGTTCATGCCTTTGAGAGGTTCACAAGATGGTGGAAGCCATCTCATATAATATATGAGATGTATACTCCCAGTATAGTTATAGGAAGCATGTCCTCTGAACATAGAGATTCTGATATTAGGTAATGGCCACTGATGAGCCTATCCAGTTCTGGTGCCATGGTCCACCATGCCTTGGGGCACATGCAAGTTTGTGTGCACACAAGTTTGTGTGCAAGTGCCCTACCACCATGGTCTCCCTACCCTGCTCACCACCCATCTTGTCATAAGATCAGAAGAAAAGCCTGGCTGAATCTGACCAAGGCCTAAATCCTAACCAACTTTCCAGCACTGGCATAGCTGTGCCAATGAGATGTTTGCTGCATCCTGCAGTTGGGGGGCACTCGTAGAGGCCTCCACAAGGTAAGGGAATATTTATTTCCTTACCTTGGAGCTGCATTGTCCTTATGTCAGTACTGGAAAGTGGGTTAGGACTATGTCCTAAATGTCACTCTAGTCCAGCATCCTGCTTCCTACAATGGCTAGCCTACAAGCATGAAGGAAAGGCGTGTCTCTCTCCTACCATTGCTCTGCAACTACTGTCCGGAGGCATACTTCTTCTCTGAAGCTGGAACTAGGATATGGTCATCAAGACTAATAGATCTACCCTCTGTTAATTTATCTAAGCCCCTTTTAAAGCCATATAATGTAGTGGCCACCAACACACCTTGTGGTAACAAATTCCATGCACCAAGTATGCCCTGTGTGCAGAAGCACTTCTTTTTTTAATCTCCCACCTATCTCATTGTTCTCCCTCTCCTAGGCTTATCCTGCCCCTCTCTTTATGAGGCAAATAGGCAGTCTTGCTGGGGAGTTAATGGGCATGCAGTGGTTGGTTCCTTTTCTTTCTGGCAAACTTATAATATGGGAGGTTCTGCCAGTGCTACTGAGAGCATCTTGGACTCATTGACCTCAGTATGGTGGGGTGCAGGGGAGAGAGAGGAAGGAACTATTTGGGCATTTCCTCTCCCCCCCAAGGGATTCTCCCATAGGCCCTAGAGGACTCCTGGGAGAATCTAATTGGTTGCTATGGGAGTTCACTGCTGCTTCAAAGGTCACTTAGGAAAATCCATAGTCTCAATGTCTCTAGATTTTCTCAACTCTTTGAGCAAATCACACATAGCGTTGAGAAAATCTAGAGTCACCATGAAAGTTTCATAGCTGAGTAGAGACCTATTATTATTATTATTATTATTATTATTATTATTATTATTATTAACAGTATTTATATACCGCTTTTCAACTAAAAGTTCACAAAGCGGTTTACAGAGAAAAATCAAATAACTAAATGGATCCCTGTCCCAAAAGGGCTCACAATCTAAAAAGATGCAAATGAATACCAGCAGACAGCCACTCGAACAGACAGTGCTGGGGTGAGATGGGCCAGTTACTCTCCCCCTGCTAAAAAAAGGAGCACCCACTTGAAAAAGTGCCTCTTACCCAATTAGCAGGGGTACCTACCTGATTGGGTTGGTGTCCTCTGGGAGTCAAGGATACCCAGCACATGCCTGGTATGCCCATATTGTAAATCTGGCCCTAGGCCCAGCCTCCACTTAATTGTACTAACAGCCCAATTAGGCAGCCCAATTGGGCAATAATGCCCCATTGGGCATTAATGTGTGCAGAACAAGTGTTACACCAGTGGTGACTGCCTTATGGCAGTCACAGATAGCCCACTAACAGCACATGAAGCTGCACACTGCTGGAGCACCAGCAGGGAGGCTGCATTGGCCTTATGTGCAGAGATGGTGCTGGACCAGTCCTCTGTAATGGAAATGGGCAAGATCCCTTGAGGAGATAGGTTGTGATGTCAACAATGGCCTCTTGCTCTGGCAGGCAAGCATGGGGTTAACACCAGGCCTTAGAAGGCAATGAGTGTACTGCACAGCTACAGCCACTTGAAGGCAATAGGACCCTCAGGGCTAAAAGCAGCACCTGATGAAGGGTCTGGTGGGTAGTAGAAGGAAGAAAGCTGGAGGAAATGAACTGACCTGGTGAATTAATGGACTGAGGAACTACTGAACTGATGGACTGCTGGAACTGCTGATGGACTAACTGAATAAAGGACATATGGGTGAATGGACTTTGGAGACTGGTGTGTGGCTGCCATGCCCAGGACCAAGGTGCTGCTGTAGTGGCTGGAGAAGCCTCTGCAGGTTGAACAGGTGAGTTACCCTGGTGGTGAGGTCCAGCAGCGCAGAACTAGGGTAATTGTTGGGGAAAGAAGGGGAGTTAATGAGCTTAAAGTGGGCATAATTCTCTAAGTGAAACTTGGACTGGGAATCTGGCAAAACATCTGCCAACCCAGGTAAGTAATGGGAGAGGTGGAATGGGAGAGGGAGGGCAGAACAGGCCTGCAACAGATATGGGGAGGTCAGATCAGGCCAAGGAAGGGGACAGTGGTGTCCACCAAATCCAAACCCCCTACCTGAACCCAATCCAGGCACCTGGGTCTAGGCAGACCTGTGCCAGCGATTGCACTGGTGCTGGTCTGAGTAGCTATCTCTGCATTGCAGAGGCTTATCCCTGGTTAAGGGAACAAATATTCCCTTACACAGAGGAGACCTCCAGGACTGCCCCCTCCCCCACACACACAGAGGATGCAGTGCAAGCTGTTTTTGCAACACCTGTATTAAGGGGAAAGCATAGCATGGGGCTTTTAGGCTTGCAGTCCTTGATTCTGAATTTTATTTGTGACTTACGCCTGAACAATAGTGCATATGCTTTTCCCGAATTCATATCATATTAGGAGTTGATGACAATATGTTCCTATCTTCCTTTGGGTGAAAATGAATGTACAAGCTCAGCTGGAGGCATGTCTATTGCGGTAACCTCTGATCATTAAGGAACATTAAAGAGGGGGCGTAGGCTGTGTTTCCCTTACTAGCATTTGTTCTGCAGGATAATGGCTTTTTCGGATTGCTTATCATTAACGTGATGATGAACAAACATTACCAGCTGACGTATCAGAAGACAAATGGTACATTCTGTGTCACTCTTTGAATTTATTGGCTGCATTTGACAATTGGTATGAATACATTGTTTAAAATGTCTCCATCTGGATTAAGGTAGCCCCCATGTGAAATTTGATACTCAAAAGTGCATATCTCAAGCACTGGTCTTGGTTGTAGTGGATAAAAGTAACTGGGATATCAGCTCAGTTGACTGCTTGAAGAGGGATGACTGGATAGCAACTCATGGATTGGTTTAGATATTGCAATCCTGGAAGTATGGTACATTTGACTCATTCTTTGGCTGTTACCAATATATTACAGGTGTGTACCGCTTAACAACAGACCACATAATGACGGATTGCATATATGATGGTGGTCAAAGCACAACAAAGAGGATTTTAATGAGGCTGTCAGGTCTCCCATAGCAGAGTGTCTGTTTGCAGGACAAAGAGGCTCTTAATGCAAAGAAGAGGCAATTTGTCTACAGTAGCCTGTGCAGCCAGCAAGTATCTGGCAGAAAGTGTCTGTTTACACAACAAAGGCACTAGTTTGGGCTGTGTGTTTGCTTAATGACCAAATCGTATAACAATGGGGTAGGAGAACATAACTCTGTCTTTAAGTGGCACACACTTATATATGAATCGGAGTAACCTAAAGCATTCAGAAGCTTTAATATTGTTATTTGTAAATACTATTGATTTGAATGGATCTTTCATCCAAGAAAGTCTTTCTTCCAAGACTCGCACACCTAAGCATATAGTGGTGTTTACACCTGAGTTTATTAGGGCTGTAAGTGTTCAAAAGTATCATTATAAAGTGCATGTAACAGATGGCATGGTATCATAGCCGGTGTGCTTAGGGTGTGCTTAGATCTCTCTCCTAGCAAAGACCTTGGATTCAAATGCAATGGAATTGAATGGTTCAAGAGGCTTGGTTTGAAATCTAGTGCTTGCTTACTTGCTTCAGAAAGATTGTTCAACAAAAATGATTGTCCTTTTGCTTAGAAAATGCTTTGCTATTTTGTGTGACAAATGTTTTTGATTTGTTTATAAACTATGGCACTAAAAGCACAGGGTCAAAGTATACAGTGCCTAGCAATGCAACATGAACCAATTAAAATGTGATAAAAGCATAATGCCATTGATGTATTAGGACCATCCAATAACTGATCTTTATGGAAACCTTTAATTCTCTGTGCATTCAGGAGTTCTCCAACAGTAGATGCTTTATGTAGGAGTGTTCTGCTTTATTTGGGAAGTAATACAGAATTAAAGGGAAAAGCTGGAAGAGAGGAATGGAGACCAAATATTGTTTCAGAGATTGGTTCAGGGCCTCTGATAAGGACAGATACTTCATGTGTTAATTAAGTTTTAATTCCATCTTTCAACATGCATAAATATCAAAATATAGCTACACTGAAAAATCAGAATGAAACTGACACCAGCAGGATAAAAATCACAAAATTAAGTCACAAAGACATAATTTTAACAGTATAGTGAACCATGGGCTGGCTTCCCTAAGAAGTGGATTCACCTGTTGGGACACCACAGCCAAGAAGCACATATTGAATGCCCATCTTATTTCATGGGTGCATGGCATTCAGAACCTGGCATCTTCTGTACATCTTAACAGACATGGGTGTTCATAGAGGCGAAGGAATTTTCTCAGATACTTTAGATGGACCCAAGTGGTCCCTTATTGGGGGTGAGGCTGTAGCTCATGGGTGGAACACATGTTTTGTATACAGAAGGTTTAGGTTAAGTACAAATGGAACTGGGAATGACCCTCATCTAAAATCCTGGATAGCTGCTGCCGGCCAGTGAAGAGAATATTCCTAGGAAGCCCCAACTCAGTAGAAGACAACTTCCAATGTAACTGGTAAGGCTGTATAAATACGTCCTGAGAGCTAGGATGGTAGTGGTTAAGAAGTTGGACTTTGACCTGGAAGATCGAGGTTCATATCCCCCCTCAGTCACAAAGCTTCTTGGATGACCTTGAGCTAGTCACTATCAGCCTCACCTACCTCGTAGAGAAAATGAGGAAGGCAGAACCATAGATTACCTATGAAGCAGGTAACCCAATCCTATCCACACTTTTCTGGGAGTAAGCCTCATTGACTCTAATGGGACTTACTTCCAAGTAGACATGCATAGGATTGGGCTGAGAGGCTATTGGGCTGTCTAGCTATATTGGCTACACAGGCTGACAGTAGCAGGTGAGAAGTCTTTTTCAACCCTATCTGGAGATGCTGGGGATTGAACCTGCAACCTTCTGCATGCAAATCTGGGGCTCGGTTACTGAGACACAATCCTTTTGACATTCTCTTTAGAGAAAAGGCAAGATAAAAAAAATGTAATAAACAGCAATTGAAATCTTGCAATGTATGTGGGGAAAATAATTCCTTCCTTCTAAATCTGCTGCCTGTGATACTCTGAAAATCTCAAGGCAATTTAACAATATATTCAAAATGGCTGGAAGGAGGTTGATTTATTAGAGAAAGTCATTTGAGATTAGGAATAGGAGATAAATATACAATCAGAAAGGAAACCGCAGCAAGTAGGCAAGAATTTTTGAAATTCATGGTCCCCTATGAGGGCTTTTGGAAGGATTTTGGAGTTGCACCTACAAAGCTGCTTTTCTTGTTGGGATGTTCCTATTAGATCTGAATTTGTACAAGGCTTTCACTTTTTTTATTGGGACATTTCTAATGTTCGTAGGAGTCTACGTTTTTGCTCTCAGGGCTATTTGAGGCTATAGTGTGTCAGGCCTATAATTTGACTTTACCTTCAAGTGGGAATTACTGAAAAGAGAGATGTTCCTGCTCTGTATGGAGCTGCAAATTATTGCCTCATCATGTTTATGTCTTTCCCAGAATCTTCCAGTTGAGGCCTCATTTTTCATGTTAAGGTAATTTTTTTTCCCATCTTGACATTTATGGAACTTGAACTGAGATTCCTGTTCTCTGATTTCCTCAAGAACTGCTGGACATTAACATTGGATAGAAGTTTGCTGAAATATCAAAACTCTTTTCTTATTTGGAACAAAAATGTATTAATTTAATCTTCGCCCACAATGAGATTATCCTCTTCCAGATGAATCTGCTCATCCTATAAGATATTTAGAGGATCTTCTGTGGAATCTACTGCTTTCTGTGACTTGATTGGTAGTGACTCTTGACAGTACTTTCTCAATACTTGCTCCCATCAGTAGGAACACCATGCTTTCCAAGGTGCAGTTGGCGTCCTACCTATGGGTTTTCAGGTGTTGAAGGGTATTTTCACCAGCCTGATGGAAAAAACTTTTTTTTCTGTATTGGTTGGCAACCTTCAGTCTCAAAAGACTATGGTAGAAGCCTACAGCACCCGGTATTCCCAGGCGGTCTCCCATCCAAGTACTAACCAGGCCTGACCCTGCTTAGCTTCCAAGATCAGACAAGATCAGGCATGTGCAGGGTAACTGTCTACAATTCCAATTTTGATCCTGGTTTCTTCCTTCTGTGATTGTTATTTTATCACCACAATTAATTTTTTTTGTCGACCGTTTTTTATTTTGCTTATTATCTTTTTTAATGTATGTCACATTGAGTGAATCCTTGTGAGAAAGGTAGGGTATACATTAAAAAAAATAAATACTAGGCCTGGATGCTTTTAAAAGGGGATTAGGCAGATTTATGGGGCGAAAGTCCATCACACATTACAAGCCATGAATACGGCATACAGCCTCTGGGTTTTGGAGGTAGCCTTTCCCTGAATGCCAGGTGGAAGGGAGTGGCAACAGGATAAGGGTATTTTGTTGTTTTGTGTGTTCCCAGAGGCACATGGTAGACCACTGTGAGATAATGGACTAGATGGGCTTTTGGCCTGATCTAGCAGGGCTTATGTTCTTAAATATTTCACTCAGAAAAATGGAGAAGAAAATGGACACGTTTATTAATTACAAATTTAGAAATATTGGATAGTATTGGACAGTATTTAGAAATACTGTGGACAGACTCCTTTGGAGTGTGAGGCCATCTGCCTGCCTGTTTGACCCTTGCCCAGCTTGGCTGATAAGAGCTGCCCGGGGTGGGCTGGCTGAGTGGACAGGGAGGGTGGTCAACTCCTCCTTGATGGAGGGGACGTTGCCACTCACTTTGAAACAGGCGGTGGTTCGCCCCCTCCTGAAGAAGCCCTCCCTGGATTCCACTGTGTTGAACAACTACCGGCCAGTCTCCAACATCCCATTTCTGGGCAAGGTAATTGAGCGGGTGGTGGCGGCCCAACTCCAGAGGGTCTTGGGTGAAGCGGATTATCTGGATCCTTTTCAATCTGGTTTCAGGCCGGGCTTTGGGATGGAAACTGCCTTGGTCGCCTTGGTGGATGATCTATGCCGGGGACTGGACAGGGGGAGTGTGTTCCTGTTGGTCCTGCTGGACCTCTCAGCGGCTTTCGATACCATTGACCATGGTATCCTTCTGGGCCGATTGGCTGAGTTGGGAGTTGGAGGCACTGTTTTGCGGTGGTTCCGCTCCTACTTGGAGGGTCAGTCCCAGATGGTGGTGCTGGGGGATGCCTGTTCAACATCCTGACCTTTGAGGTGCGGGGTGCCACAGGGTTCAATTCTGTCCCCCATGCTATTTAATATCTACATGAAACCACTGGAAGAGGTCATCCGGGGGTTTGGAGTGGGGTGTCATCAATATGCTGATGACACCCAGCTCTATCTCTCCTTTCCTCCAGACTCCAGGGTGGCTGTTGAGGGCCTGGAGTGCGGCCTGGAGGCAGTGAGGATCTGGATGGGGGCTAACAAGCTGAAATTAAATCCGGATAAGACAGAGGCTCTCCTGGTTCGGAAATCCTTGATGCAGGTACTGGACTATCAGCTTGCTCTGAATGGGGTTGCACTCCCTCTGAAGGAGCAGGTCCGCAGCTTGTGGGTCCACCTGGACTCGCAGCTGCTCCTGGATTCCCAGGTGGCGGTTGTGGCTAGGGGGGCCTTAGCTCAGCTTTGGCTGGTGCGCCAGCTGCGGCCGTATTTGGATTGTGCAGACCTGGCCAGGGTGATCCATGCCACGGTGACATCGAGGTTAGATTATTGTAACGCACATTATGTGGGACTGCCCCTGAAGACGGTTCGGAAACTGCAATTAGTGCAGAATGTGGCGGCCTGTGTGGTCACTGGAGGTAGGTGGTTTGACTCTGTCAGCTCACTTCTCCGGGGGCTGCATTGGCTGCCCATTGGTTTCCGGGCCCAATTCAAGGTGCTGGTTTTGAACTTTAAAGCCCTGTACTGCTCTGGGCCAGGGTATCTTAGAGATTGTCTACTTCCGTACAATCCGGCTCATCCTCTTGGGTCATCAGAGAAGGCCTTTTTACAAGTGCCGCCACCTAAGGAGGTATGTGGGGTGGTGGCAAGAAATAGGGCCTTCTCAGTAGTGGCACCAAAGTTATGGAACTCCCTTCCCCTTGACTTGAGAATGGCTCCCTCTCCTGAGACTTTTCGGTGAGGCCTGAAGACCTTTTTGTTTAAACAAGTCTTCTGAGTTCATGGCCTTTTTAACATCTTTTCTATATCTTTTAGTATTTTTACAGGCCTGATTCCTCTATGATTTGCTGCTTTGCTCTTTTTATCTGACTTTTTATCTGACTACTGTTTTTATGGTATCTGTTAATGTGTTTTAATACATTTTTATTTGCTGTTAAATTATGTTTTTTAATCTGTTTTTAACATGTTGTAAGCCATCCTGGGTCCCTTTGGGGAGAAGGGCAGGATATAAATAAAGTTTATTATTATTATTATTATTATTATTATTATTATTATTATTATTATATCCAATTAAAGCTCACTTTTTTCTTTGTTCCTCTTTTGAGGGGGGGGGGGCTGAAGGAGAAGACTGGCAGCCCAATCCTAACTAACTTTCTGCATTGCAATGCAGTGGTGACAAAATGGCATCAGCGGTATCCAGCACTTATCCCCTTCCCCCCAGGGCAAGCCCCAGCAGCCACTATGGAGCGACACATGCTTGCAGTAGCAAATCTCTGGCACAAGTCCGAGCAGTGACTAGTTTAAGCCCACCCAGTATGTTGATGATGGAGGAGAGATTTCAATGCAGATAACCCAGCTCCTAAATCAACAAGTAGCCCAACAAGAATCTAACAACCCCATGTTTAACAAGCAGGAGGAACATTCTGCTGTTTGAGCAGATGGGTTTTAAAATGTGTACGATCATCGTGAATTATACTGAAAAATCAAGTGGGAGTGATGATCAAGAAGGTGATTGCAAAGACCAAAGTGTTTTGTGTTCACATTTCTTGCTCTGAATTAAACATGTCCAGTGAAGGCAATTGAAAGGTGTACCAGCTGGTCTTAAGCCGGGGAGATGCTAATCAAATTGCTGAGTGAGCAAAGGGCAGTGACTTGGAATGAGCTGCAATGGAATAGTAAGACCAGAAGCCTGAATTTATTATGGCCTACTGCAGGGATGAATGTTGCTTAGCAATCGCAAATGCATTATATGCTGGGAAATCAGGTTACAATTCCTTTGCCATTTCTTGGCCATTTTTCTCAGAAGCAAAAAAAATATATATCTGCTTTGTCAGACTGGGTAGGAAGGAAGGAAAATTTACAATACAAGCCATGCAAATTTAATCAATATCTATGTATATATTTAGTGGGAATTTATATCCCGCCTTTTGCCTCCACAAAAGGACCCCTGTGAATTTCCTGTGTAGAGCAAACGTCTATTCCAGATTTAGGTTCCCTTGTTAGAATATGTGTAACACACACCAATAACAAAAAGAATGCCCAGTCACATGATGTTTCGGAAAAACTCTCAACAGAAAAAGCACATTTTCCACAATGGACTAGCAGGGATGGTCCCTCTTGTCCCTCTACTCAGCTCTACTCCAAGTAGTCCCATTGTCTGTCATTCAGGAAAGCAACTTCTTTCTCCCAGGTTACAATGGCCAGAGCCATGAGGAATTGCTTCCTAGCTTCCCCACCTCCTTTTTCCCCCCTCCCTGGGCTTCTCCAGCCAATCCAAAGGCAAGAACCCCCTTAGGCTTCTCCTTCTGCCCTCCTTTGTCCAGAGGGAAAAAAAGACCACCCGTCCTTCATCCAATGATTTGTCCAGTTGGTTCCTTCATCCAATTGGTTCCTTCAGAGATGGACAAGAGAGCCTGCTCCTGCCTTCCTCCCCCTTCTGCTTTGCCTCCTGGCTGGTCTGCCTTCTGCTCAATGCAAAACATTAACCCTGCCTTGCCTCCTGGCTGGAACTTTCCTGCTGCTGCTTGCCAGGTCTGAATTATGGCCCCACAAGATCTTTCATGAGCTGAAAAAAGTAAGCAAGCACACCCAGCAGACTTAAGCCTGCACATGTGGGGACTTATTTCTGAATCAGTGGCTCAAACTTGAGTTGGTGCCCGAGTCAGTGACATGCCTGAGTTGTGTGTACATGAGTCAGCAAAACATGCTTGCTTTTGCGACTTGGACTCCAGTCACGTGACTCGCCATCCCTGTGGACGAGTTGGTGCATTTGCACCCTCTCATTCATATTTGGATGAATCCTTGAGCCATCTTTGGAAATGAAAAGCCCATTGTAGTGTTAATTCTCTGAATATGGACATATCTCTCAAGTGTTTTTTATGATTTTCCCCTTAAGGTTTGGAATTCTTCTGCATGAGGTTTTTACTTGTTTTCAAGCTCTTAGGTGTTGTCAGTGCCTGTAGCGCACCTGTCATCCCTGTGCAGACCCAGTTGGTTTTTTGTCTATCTGAGGGTAGCTGCCAACTTTGTATGGGTGATGCTGCAGCAGCAGCCCACCTTGGGTGGCAGAAACTACGTTGGCATGGGTGACAGTGTACTTCCTTGTGCCAGGGACCTTCCAAGAACTTCTTTCACTTTCAGGTGTGCACTGAAGCACCAAACTGGTGTTTCTTCAGGGACAGGCCCTCGTCCACAAATACATTTATAGTACATTCTTGCTATGATCCATATCAATTAAATATAGACATTTTGCATTGGGTGAATGTTGGCCTTGAGCAATATAATAACAGATGGTCTTGAGAGACTAATAGTAGTATGAGGTATAGTTAAAGTAGGGTTCCAGTGAATGTCGTTAGATTATGAGACTTTGACATTCCGTTTGTTCTTGGTTTATGCATATTCTTCTATGCACAAAACTTGGTACTGGTCACAAAATTCAGCTCCCTAAGATCCCTAGCTCTACTTTTTAAAAGCAAATTTCTCCTTCTCCTCACTCTTTATTTATATCTCTCTCACAGTATTGACAGCCAAGATGGTGTAGTGGTTTGGGAGTTGAACTTAAACCAGGAAGATCCAGGTTCAAATCCCTGCCCAGCCATGATGTTTCTGGATGACCTTGGGCAAATCCCAATCTCTCAGCTTCATCTACCTCACAGGGTTGTTGCGAGGATAAAAAGAGGAGAAACTATGCACACCACCCTGAGCAACTTGGAGGAAGGGCGGTATAGAAATGTGAAAATTAAATATATATTTAGATTTTTTAGAAATTGTCATTATTCCCACCCAAATTTCCACAAATACACCAAATTAAATTTAGAATGGATTTAAGTTTCTGGAAATGTGCAATGAATACTGGGGAAACCTCAAAAGCTAGAGCAGTTTGCTTTTCCACCACTTTGAGCATCAGAAAAGCAGTTTAGAAATTAAATAAATAAAGCAGAAAAAGTTTTCAAGTGATCAAAGAATAGAATTGCATTGCCTATATAGCATATTATATGTAAGGCTACAATCATATCCACACTTTCCTGGGGGTAAACCCCATTGACTATAGTGGGACTTACTTCTGAGTAGACATGCCTAGAATTGGGCTCTAATTTACATATATTTCACAAATCAGCTGTCCGTGGCACAGAATTTCCATGATTACAATACCCTGTGCATATGGTTCTGACAGTATCACAGTGGGCAAAATGTATATGTTGCAATTAACCTGATAGAAGGGGGAACTCATTCACTCAGCACTTCCTTCATGATGACATATTGCAGTCACTGTAAAAGACTACCTATTAAACACATAAGAGCATAAGAACAGCCCCGCTGGATCAGGCCATAGGCCCATCTAGTCCACATGTATCTCACAGTGGCCCACCAAATGCCCCAAGGAGCACACCAGATAACAAGAGACCTCATCCTGATGCCCTCCCTTGCATCTGACATTCTGACATAACCCATTTCTAAAATCAGGAGGTTGCACATACACATCATGGCTTGTACCCCATAATGGATTTTTCCTCCAGAAACTTGTCCAATCCCCTTTTAAAGGCATCCAGGCCAGTCACCATCACCACATCCTGTGGCAAAGAGTTCCACAGACCAATCACATGCTGAGTAAAGAAATATTTTCTTTTGTCTGTTCTAACACTCCCAAAACTCAATTTTAGTGGATGTCCCCTGGTTCTGGTGTTATGTGAGAGTGTAAAGAGCATCTCCCTATCCACTCTGTCCATCCCCTGCATAATTTTGTATGTCTCAATCATGTCCCCCCTCAGGCGTCTCTTTTCTAGACTGAAGAGGTCCAAACGCTGTAGCCTTTCCGCATAAGGAAGGTGCCCCAGCCCAGTAATAATCTTAGTCTCTCTCTTTTGCACCTTTTCCATTTCCACTATGTCTTTTTTGAGATGCTGCAACCAGAACTGGACACAATACTCCAGGTGTGGCCTCACCATAGATTTGTACAACGGCATTATAATATTAGCTGTTTTGTTCTCAATACCTTTCCTAATGATCCCAAGTATAGAATTGGCCTTCTTCACTGCCGCCGCACATTGGGTCGACACTTTCATTGACCTGTCCACCACCACCCCAAGATCTCTCTCCTGATCTTTCACAGACAGCTCAGAACCCATCAGCCTATATCTAAAGTTTTGATTTTTTGCCCCAATGTGCTTGACTTTACACTTACTGACATTGAAGTGCATCTGCCATTTTGCTGCCCATTCTGCCAGTCTGGAGAGATCCTTCTGGAGCTCCTCACAATCACTTCTGGTCTTCACCACTTGGAAAAGTTTGGTGTTGTCCACAAACTTTGCAACCTCACTGCTCAACCCTGTCTCAACAAATGTGATACAGAGCCCAATCCTATCCATATCTACTCAAAAGTAAATCCCATTATAGTGAATGGGGCTTACTCCCAGGTAAGTGGGGATAGGATTGCAGCCACAATCACATAGCCAAATCTGATTGGCTTCATTTAACTACGATATCATCATGGTGGATGTGTGATACTGCTTGGTTGGACCATGTAGCCAACAAGGAGAATCTTCCCTTTAAAAAAAAGTGCCCAAGTAGCTGCTAATAAGAGAAATGAAGAACAAAACAGAATTTAAGAAATGTGGAAAAAACAGCATTTGGAATTCTTTTTAGATAACATTTTGAAGTTCCCAAAACTTCCTCTTTGCACTGAAAATTATTATTAAATTAGGCTTACGAATCATGAAGATCAACCTGGATCAGAATACAAAGAACTGCACCCTCCATGGACAAAGTGGCTTGGGACTCGTGTATCTTAACCAGCAGCCCCTTCCCACCATCACATAGCAAACTGTGTTTGAAATTGGGAACTTTTCCAAACAGCTTATGATACGGCATGGGAATCTGTTGTTCTAGGAGTCCCACATTCCATTGGGCATGCCCAAGTCCCAGGCTTGGAAAGAAAATATAACACATTCCATTGCTGTTAAATGGAACCATTAAAAAAATCAAAAATTAAAATCTGTCAAATGATTTCAATCCATACCACAAAAGTCAAAGGGCACAAGCTTGCTGATTTTTGTCCTGAGTCTGCAAAATGCTTGACGTTGTGAACAGTCTTCCCATAAAAGTAGCTACTAGCAACCCAGTTGTAGAGAACAAAAGAGAAGAGTTGTTTTTTTTTAAATTGTCAGAAATGCCTTTTGATCTTAAGCTTCCTGAGGGATTGCTTCATTACTTTGGCTATCTCCAGCAGATTATTGCATGAAAGACTGCAAAAGAAAGCCTTCTCTTAAACGGCAAGTGGGGATTATTCTTCTCTTAAAGATTCAAAACTGTATCAGTAGTCCTCATGCTTCTTTGTCAACTACCATTGTAATCGCCCCTGAAAGCAACTACCATTGCAGCTGTCAGCAGGAAATCTTGGTTATCTATGATTCTTGTCATTTTGAATAGTTTAGGGCACAATCCAAAGGCCCTCTTGGGCCAATGCAAGTCCCTTGTGCCATCCCAACCTTGTCACAAAAATGCCATAAAGTACTTTTGCACTGACATAAGTGGAGTTAGGCCGGCGCACGGATGTGCTCTGGCCTCCCCATGTTGCCGTGGGCCCCGGGATGGGGTGAATTTGTGTCAGCCAAGCTTGGCTGGCACAGGGGTTGGGTGTGTGTGTGTGTGTGAGGAGGGCGGGGAGGACATGGGAGGGAGGCTGAAGGCCCCTGCAAGTTTGGAGGGTCTCTTCTGGCTTCGCAAAGACCCTCCAGGGGATGCAGGGACCAGGGATGTGTGGTGCGGAGTCAGCAGGTGAGGCAGAACTGCCCTATCATTGTCCATGGAAAAACACCACAGCTGCCCTGCATGTTTACACCCGAGGAGGCTTTTTCAGGTGTAAGGAGAGCCTCCTAAGGTGTAAGCAGGAGGGGTGGCCGCATTGCTTTCCAACAAACTAAGATGAAGTGGTTCTGCCTCACCTGCTATCAGCGCGCACCCCTTTAAATTGGTTGGGAGAAGCTTCTGAAGCTTTCCTGACTGGTTTAAAGGGCTGTGCATTGGTAGGGGGCAGTACTCTGAAGATCCCTGCAACCCCCAGAGGATCTCTGCTGGTCTTATAAATACCCTCCAGGAGCTGCAGGGGCCTTCAAAGAGGCACCTGTGATCAGCGTGCACCCCTGTAAACTGATCGGGAGACACTTTTGTACCTGGCTGCTGCAAGATCTTCTGTGGGAGGTAGGATCGCTTCATTGGGAAGGTTGCCAAGGATCACTACAGACCAGATCTGGACTGCAGGCCATAGTTTGGAGATCCATGCGCTGTGTAATGTGCCATGTATACCGACTAGCATTATATAAATAACAATGATATCTGAAACTCCAAAGAGCTGAACTTCTGTCAATTGGCAGTAAAGCACAAAATGATTCCCCGTCAGCTGACCTTTCACCTTCAACAATTTTTGTTGGGCAGAGTCTGATACTTACATTGACTTGCATTGAATTTCTTTGTCATGAAACTTTCCTTCTCCCTGCTGTTGCCAAACTTGTGGTTTCCTTCTTCCTTCTAATTAAGTGAGGGAGAGAGAAACAAGTTCTATTTTTCCTTGTCACCCAAACCACAAGCCTTAAACCAAGGCAAGAAGTCTAACAATTTTCCCCTGTCTTCTTCAGGGTTTGTTATCTCCCTGTTATATAGTCTGTTCCTTCATCATTTCTTGCTGTAAGAAGGAAGGGGAAAGGAGGAACTTTAAAATCTTCCTCTAAAGAAATGATCTCTAGAAATCTGATTCACTAGGGAACTGTTCTCTACGTTCTATAATAACAGAATGTAGTTACAGTTCATCATTCACAGCTGAAACCAAGAATTAAATGCACATTAAGGGGGCTTCTAATAAGTATCATTGTTTGTTGTTTTGATAGCATAGTGGCTTTGTGTAACCCCTGGGGGCTGGGGGATAAGAATAGGCCCTCGGTTTGGCTGTACTTGTCGTAAGAGGCGACTAAACAGCCACCGGGTAGATGGGACTCGTCAGCCTGGGAAGGCAGCTCATCTGAGAGAAGGAAACTCTGATCCCAAACCTCCACTGCCTTGTGGCTACATCCAGTTATGGAAAAGACTTCAGGAGTTTTAGCCTCGAGGCAAAATCCTGAGCCGGAGTCCCTGAGGCAGTTCATGGCTGAACACAGTCACGTTCTGGCAACTCCTGCAATGCTGCTGGAACCAACCATATTGGCCTCTGCCTTTCCATTGGACCATTTCAGCGACGTGGAGAGGGGGGATTTGCTACATGGGTAACAGCCTATCCTCCATACCTACTTTACCCAGGCTTCGTGCACTGGAGAGGACACTCTGTTCCAGTACCACCATTCAGAGTGCAATACCATAGTCTTCTGAGACTGAAAGATGCCAACATTGGTTTTGTCTTTTTATAATATGCCTCGGGTAATTCTTTTCAGTGCTGGATCGTTTTTAATGAAACATTTCCTGTAAACCTTAGTCACACTGAGAACACAGCTGATCGTGCAGACCTGGCCACGGTGATCCATGCCACGGTGACATCGAGGTTAGATTATTGTAACATGCTTTATGTGGGGCTGCTCCTGAAGATGGTCCGGAAACTGCAATTAGTGCAGAATGCGGCGGCCCATGTGGTCACTGGAGCTAGGCGGTTTGACTCTGTCAGCCCACTTCTCCGGGGGCTACATTGGCTGCCCATTGGTTTCCGGGCCCAATTCAAAGTGCTGGTTTTGACCTTTAAAGCCCTATACTGCTCTGGGCCAGGGTATCTTAGAGACCGCCTACTTCCGCACAATTCGGCTCATCCCCTTAGGTCATCAGAGAAGGCCTTTTTACAAGTGCCGCCGCCTAAGGAGGTACGTGGGGCGGCAGCAGGAAATAGGATCTTCTCAGTAGTGGCACCAACATTACGGAACTCCCTTCCCCTTGACTTGGGAATGACTCCCTCTCTTGAGACTTTTCAGCGAGGCCTGAAGACCCTTCTGTTTAAACAAGCCTTCTGAGTTCATGGCCTTTTTAACAACTTTTAGTATTTTTTACAGGCCTGATTCCTCTATGATCTGCTGCTTTATGCTCTTTTTATCTGACTACTGCTTTTTTGGTATCTGTTAATGTGTTTTTAATATGTTTTTTATCTGTTGGTTAAATTATGTTTTTAATCTGTTTTTAACATGTTGTAAGCCGCCCTGGGTCCCTTTTAGGGAAAAGGGCGGGATATAAATAAAGTTTATTATTATTATTATTATTATTATTATTATTATTATTATTATTATTATTGGGGGAAAAGACAGAACTTTCTGTTTGACTTTGAATACGCTGGTATTGTCACAGTCCGAACATTCCTCAGTCCCTTTCAATGCCTGACGAGACCACCAAGTTTTTCCAACTTAGTTCTGCTTGCATGTAATTAAAATAGACATGATCATAACCATTACCCTAATGACAATATTTGCGCCCCCCCTTCCCTGCTGCCGGAAATTCAGTTAATGGCAAACAATTCATGCAAGGCCCATCGTTAGTACTACAATTGGTCGATTTCCAGACAATAAAGCTCCTTCCACCTTATTTGCTGATCACAGCAAAAGGATTGTCTTTGAGTGTCCAAATTACAGCACTAGTTTGCATGGTAGTTCAATTCCTTGCAGTTCATTTAACATGCTTAATTTGTGGCTTCTAGCAACAGTTTGTAAATGGCACAATGAAATAAAAGCAGCAACAGAATGGATTGCTGCAACCATTCATTGCCTGCTGATCCTTACTCAGGCTTGGGAATTTAGTTTAATGGCAAATATGTACTGAAGAAGGCTCTTTAGCTTCTGTGAAGATCAAATTATGTTTTTTTGTATGACCACATCAAGAAAGTATGCTTCAGTCTTCACACGCGTGTTAAGGCACTGCCACCAGTGAGATCAACAGAATACGTTTAGATGTTAACTTGACAGTTAGTGTGAGAAAAGTTCCTTTCCTGCTACTGTATTCCTCAGTCTCTGTGACTTGATGTCAAGTAATGGCACAATCCTATCTGATATTGCCAGTCGGATGAGTGTGCATGCTTTCACAAACATGCTGTAAGGCTCATGGCACCAGTGGAAAGGCCTGCTGACGCCAGTCAAAGGCCTGCACCCACCAGAGTGGGTAAGATCGCTGTGCACCAGCATAGAGAATTCAGAACAGGGCAAGGAGAGGGTGTAACAGGGCAGGGGGAGAGCAGGGAGGGGCAAATCAGGTCCCGAAGGTGGCAGTGGCTACTGCCATATCCTATTCCCCCTTCCTGGGCCTGATTTCCCATCGGGGGCTCTCAGACTTGCAACAGTGATTTTGCTGGCGTGAGCCCAAGTAGACCCCATATCAGCTGTTGGCACTTACTCTGTGGGAAGAGGACAAATGTCTCCTTCCATCAAGGAGACCTCCAGCAACTTCTGTTCCCATGCTGGCTGCAGCAGAGGCATTATTAGGATTCGGCTGCCCGTGTTTGCCAAAACATTGCATTTCAGTCAAAATGCTCAAAGTTTTGCATGAAAGATGGACCCATTGCAAGAAATCTGTCCTGGCTAACTTCAGTACAGCAGAAACTGGGGTCATTAGAGGAGCTCACTTAATTTGGGCTTCCATGTCTGCTGATTTTTTGTAGCTATTTTTTCTTGTTTTTATTACAGCTGCAGTTTATGAATCTCTGTGGCAAAACACTTCAGTCTAAAGAAGCTTACAACTTGTTAGCTGGGGAGAAAAAAATAATGGTTCATTTCTTCTTACCCGCAGTCATCTCCCACCTGGTATTTTAAATTTGATTCGGAGATACGGAAATGAACAACACAGAAGCAAGAGAAGGCAGCAGGGCGAGTCTCTGTGGCTGCTCTTTGACCGATTATGTGGTTGGTTCAACTGTATGTGCAAGAAGCTGTGCAAGCCCCAAGTCCTACATTTACTGCAAATGATGCACTCTAATGACAGTTTATGATCGTAAACTCAGCCTGACATCATGGCTCACATTATCTAAATGTAGCCACAGTGACTAAGTAAATTACCCACCAAGGCACGATTCGGCCCTTGCAGTCTTGAGTACTTTGCAATCTCTAAGCTTGGGGAATGAGTGTTGTAACATTGCCAGTGAACTGCCCCTCCCCCAACAGAATACAGCATGTGCCCTGGTGGCACAGCTGCACTGGTGGGGGAATTTCAATAGGATTGGGCTGCAAGTATCAGTTTCTGAATGGCAACTATTTCAGGGGGTATTGCTTTCATGTATCGCTTTTGGCTTCCTCAGAGGCAACTGGCTGGCACCTTTGGGAAACAGGATGCTGGACTTTTCCCCCTTCGGTGGTCTCATGTTCTTACAGAAGAAATGCAGTGGTGTTGCTAGGGAGTGCTGGGGGTGAGGGTCACACCAGGTGATGCTCATGGAGGAGGTGTGTGACATCACTACTGTCCAAAATTTTTAAAATCTTGGTATTTTTGAATAATGCCATCATGTTATATATCATTTGATGCGTAATTTCATGCAGAATGCAGTGAGACAGCCCATGTCGGAATAGCTCTATTCTATCAAAAGTTGTAGTAAAAAATCCAGCAGGGCAGGGTAGTGGCCCATCACCACGCCCACCATCTGGGGCATTGCCCTGCCCACTGCATGGGAGGAGGTTCATCATGGGGGTGACGTGCTAGCCTCCCGCACCATGTGCCACAAACCCTAGTGATGCCACTGAAGAAATGACCACCATTCAATTTTTGCATAACTTGATCCCTCACTTGAGGGTAATTGAACACATCCTACCTGCTTTGGGGCAGGTTGGGGGGAAAACACACACACACACATGCACACACGCACACACACGCACGCACGCACGCACGCACAGTTTGGCATTTAGCTTTTAGCAACAGAAGGAGATGGAATTACTGCAACTGCCTGATAAAAAGACTTAGGGCCCAATCCTATCCAATTTTCCAGTGCTTGTACAGCTGTGCCAGTGGAGTGTGCACTGCATCCTGTGGTGGGAAGGCAGTCACAGAGGCCTCCTCAAGGTAAGGGAGCATTTGTCTCCTGACCTCAGGGCTGCATTGAGGCTGCACCAGTGTTAGAAATTTGGATAGGATTGGGCCCTTTGGAGGCTTCAAGGGTTTGCTGTTGCTTTGGGGGTACTGACACTACTTTATGGACCAGCATTGTCTGTCTGTGTACTTGTTTACTTCCGTATGCTCTGCTTATATACTGTGAATGAAAGATTAGAAAAACAAGTCTTCTGTGTTCTCTCTTTACAAGGAAAACGCACACTGTAAAAATTTAGGTTTTTGGTTTTTTTTACTTTTCTAGTTCTTTGGAAAGTGAGAATTTTAAAATATCTTTTTAGTAGTTTTGAGATAGAATCCTTTTTTCCAGGATTAATGACTGCTGTTACTTTGTGATACGAAAAAAAATCATATATGTGCTGAACAGTTTTTGGCGCTGAACTGGGGAAAGAAAAATGAGCTTCTTCATCCAGCACAGACTAAGAAGTTATATAATCATATCTCACCGTTTATGAGCAAGGAGTCAGCAAGTGTGCTATAGTTTTGCCTGAACATGTTTTATAGTCACAGTTCTGCTTCCAACTAAGTGAAAAAGCACACTAGAACTTTTGAGTCAAACCCATGGAGCTCCTACATGGGAGGGGTCTGAAAGCACAAACCTGGGCACTGTCATAAACGTGCTGTAAGGCTCGTTTGTGATCCTTACTGCTGGGCGAGCGCCCATGTAGCCCAGTTCTGGCTGGTGCTGGGCTAGCGCTGGGCAGGCGCCTGGCCTCCGCTGCTCAACGGTCACACGGACCGCCGAGCCATGGCACAATAAGCGGGAATGGGGGTTTGGCAGGGAGGAGGCATTCCAGGGAAGGGGAAGGCAGGCGGAGGGTGGAGAGAGGGCAGGGAGGAGGCATGACAGGGATGCAGGGAGAGGGCGGGCAGGAGGTGCCAGGGGAGGGAGTGGGGAGTGTAGAAGGTGGGTCCGGCGGAGCAGAGCTCCACCTGATCCTGTCCATTCATGTGGGGCTTGGCGCCCTACATGAGCGCTTTACCTTACCGCCGACCTTTTGGTCAGCAGTAAATTGAGTAGCCCCATTGTGGGGCTACTTCCCTTACCCGAGAGAAGGGGTCCTCTTCTCAAGTCCTCTTCTCCCGAGGTGCCGCCCATGGTAGCCCATGGCATGCAGGGTCCGGCGGCAGCCGTTTTCCATGTTGCTGAAGCTGCATGCCACGGGAGTTCAGGATTGGGCTGAGAATCCAGTAGTAAAATACATGTTGTGCATATAAAATGTTCCAGGTGGAATTCCTCCCTGTTCCAATGAAAGTATGCAAGAGCTCAGAAGAGCACGTGAAGAGTGCTGCTGGATCTGATCTAGAATCCTGCTTTCCACTATGCCCCAATCAGATGCTTTCAGGATTGTCACATGCAGGTCATAAGGGCTATTGTCACAATAGGCAATAGCCCTTGTCTGCTGTTGTCCCAGAATTAACTGAAATTTAGTGACTTACTGCTCTTGACCATGGTAGTTGGTTCCACTAATATGGTAGTTGGTTCCATATTTAGCTGTTGCTAGATATGTCCTCGCATTGTACATGTTTTTATGAACCTTTATTCACCGTCAATGACAGTATAGCAACTTTTGATTTATTTATACTACACTTTAAAATTAATTTAATCATGACTGCTAGATGGGCTGCGGCTAGAGGTGTTGAAAATGGTGTTAGTTACCTTCCTCTGAAGTAGGCCCATTGTGCTTAGTAAGATGGGCAGCCCAGTCCTGAGTGCCTGTTCCACTGGGACTGCTATGGCACCGAAACAGCTGCCGCAACATCCTGTGCGCAACAGGGCAATTGCCAGTGGCTCCTTGGGGGAAGAGGTCTTTCCTCCCCTTCTCCCTGGGAAGGGTAGTAGCCCCACAATAGAGCTACTCGATTCTGCCAGCAGCCCTTGGGTTGCCATAGAATCAAGAGCTTCCATGTGGGCCACTCAGGATCAGATGCTCAGGATCAGAGCTCAGGATCAGATGAAGCTGAGCTCCACTGGTCCTGCTTCCCTCCCACCCCGCTCCTTCCCCCTGACACACCTTCTCCCTGCCCTCCCCCCACTCTGGGATGCCTCCTCCCCACCTCCCCCCATGCCACCCTACCTCTCTGCCGCCTTGTTGCTCAGGCAACCGCAGAGCCATGGAGCATCAGTGTTCCACCAGCACTAAGGGCTCGCAAATGTGCTTTACAGCACGTTTGAGACATTGTGTGCAGGCAGTAAGCTGGTGTTAATGGTTTAGGATTGGGTCCTTAAGTTGTAATCCTATCTTACTCAGTGGAAACAAACACCTTTAGCTAAGGCTTAGTTGTAGCACATCTACTTTACATGCAGAAGGTACCATCCCTGGTATCTATAGGGAAACACTTCTGTCTGAAAATAAAGTGAATGCCGACAATAATGAGCTAGATAGACCAATGATATGAATCAGTATAAGGCAACTTCTACATTTATAATGTCTTCTCTCCATCAAATATTAGGAAATTTCCCAAATGAGATAGCTATGATTCAAGAGAGACAGAGAATTCTGAGGAACCTCTCCAGGCCACGATGTTGCTATACATTTGTGGGACAGATATACTGTACTCTCTGTACAAAGCTGCTTTTCATATCTGATCCCCTACTTATCTTCAGAAATAAATGCATATTCAGCAGCTCACAAGAAAAGCCCTGTAGAACACACAGTGCAGGTTGAAAATATGCCATTAAAAAAGCACTAATCAGCTAAGCAGGTTTTCATAGTCTTTCCAATTTTAAGCAAATATTCCTCCCCAAGGAGGAGCTGGAGCTCAGTGGTGGAGTGCCTTGCTTGCATGCACAAAGTCCCAGGTTCAATCTCCAGGAAGAACAAAGCAAAAAAAAAAAAAAAAAAAAAATCATGCCTGAAACCATTGGGTACTACTGTTAGTCAATGAGCAAATAGTTCAATGATCTGGCATCAGTAGTGTAGCTGGGGGGGGCAAAATGGCAAGTACTGCAGGCACCGCAACACGCCATGTAAGTGGCCCCTCCCACTCACCATTGGAGCCATCCAGGCAAGGATGGCAATGCACAGACACTTGCCAAACCAAACAGTATCTCCTATGCATTGCTGTTGCTGCCCAGAAATGCTATGATGGCAAGTGGAAGCGGCCACTTACATGGCACATTGCAACTCCTCAATACTTACGGTTTTACCCCCCTCTAGCTACGCTACTGCCTGGCACAGTGTAAATAGGGCCATCCCAAGTCCTGCTGTCACCTGAGGTGGCCTGTCAGAGATTCCTTCCTTATCTGTTGATGTGTCAGTCTTGGCTCCTTCCTGTTTCCCTGGCTTGAAAGGGGTGGGAGAGTGGTGGGCTACAACTCTGCTCTCCTCCACGCTTCCTCTTTTGCTTCATCCCAGTCTTTATTTTCCTGTCCAGTGAGTCATGGTAGGAGATGCAGTGCAGGCAAGCGGGCACACAAAAGCTGGAGCCCTCTCCAACAATCTGAGGCAGTCCTCAGTCAGCTTCATGGATGAGCCGGCCCTGGATCAGACTTCGGTGTTGCGGGGCCTAACTGGAAACATTTATTTTTTTGTGGGACCCCAGATTCACAGCCAAGGTCTGCAGGCAGAACCTTACAGCTATAAATACAGTTTATTATAGACTTTATCTCTCTAAGGTAGAATGAAAAGCAATCAAAATGTGATCTTAAAACGTGCATGTGAGTTAATGGACCAAACAAATCTATTTTAATATAAAATTGCATACATGCAAGCCTACAAGTAAACAAAGCATGATCCCACATTTATGTCTGCTGCAATGTGGTGTTGGGTGTATTTGACAAGACTAGAGTAGATTACCCTAGCGCAGGTCCCCTTTAGGTGCAGGGCCCAGTGGGGATCAATTGGTCTTTAAAGCCAGTCCTGCCTATAAAGCATTTTTCTATCAGCAAGCTTTTTCTGATAGAAAAAAGGAAAGAAGGAAGAAGGATTTTCGGAAGAAGAATACCGAAAAACAATGGACCATTACATGACTGGAGAATGATGAGAGCAAGCCTCTCTAGAAGATGCACCCTTTCAAGACCACATAATGCTGAGGCAGTTTTTTTCCCCCATCTAAACTCAAATAGTTACACAATGGAGAGCAAATGACCAGCATTGCTTTTCAGTGAACATGCAATGCCGACAATAGCTAGCCTGTTTTACCCTCTTCAGGAGTTCCCGAAGTCTCTCTGCCTGCCTCCCATTTCCCCTTCTTCTCAGCGCTAAGCGCTTCCCAGCTCAGGCTTCATTACTTGGTTGCAGCTGGTTCTCTAGTGAACCAGCATCCTCAGCATTTGAATGGCTGATTGCTAAGAGCAGTCCTGTGACACACAGAATGCCGGCCTCTGCAATAGAGGCTTTCACGATGAAGGCATTATCTCTCCCAAGCAGGCTGCCTGCTTTTAACAATGACACAGCGGAGGGAGGCATGGTGATGTCTTTTATTGGAGCAATTTTGGTTGGAGAGAGTATAACACTCCCCTACAGGAGCCAGGCTAATGAGAGCTTTCATCTCGGATATCTTATGGTGGTTACAGTTTTGGGTTGTGACTGTCCTGACTCTTTTATTCGTCTGCTTCTGGCAGGGCTCCTTTGCTTTTCCAATCCAACAGGTAAAGCTTTTTTCTGGCCTGAAACTGCAGTGTTGTGGGTAGGGATTTCACCTACTGTAGTCTTCCCACCGGGCATACAACCTGTTAAAAGGCACTGGAGCTTCACCAGCAAAAAAAAAAAAAAAAAAAAAGCCAGCAACCTCACTCTCTAGGGAAGTTAGATGCTATGAGGAAGTATCCTTAACGCACTGATGTAACAAGAAAATCTTAATAAGTATTGCTTTCTTAGCTGTGAAAAGGCGAAAAATAACCTAAAGGAAATAATTGTGTCAGTGGAAGAAAACAAAATGCCACTCATGTTTGTTTCCATGAAGAAAACCCAAACTTTCTACTCAGTAGGATTGCCATTAAATTGCTGTTGAGCTCTGCAGCAAAAATAGAGAGCTCACTGTTCAAACAGAAATGACCTTTGAAGTCCTTCGTGCTGAGCTACCTACATTTTAGGCAAAAAGTACATGGGCGGTACAGAACTATAGATATGCAGAAAGCATGCATAGGGTTGTAGCCCAGCATCTCGTTCAGGGGTGTCTGTGATTCTGATAAATAGGATGTGATTCGTGTTTAGTTTAAGGGTGTCCATAACGACTGTGGGTGTGGTTTGGCCCGTGGTTTTTTGGGGCTCTACCAGCACTGCTGAGGTTCTGGAAGGGGGGAGACAGGAGGAGGCCTCAGAAGTCAAGGAACACTACTGGAGAACGCTACCAGAAGGAGTGAGAGAGGGAGATGCTACCAAAGCATGGGACTGTCAAATTATCATGAGTTGCCCTTTCTGCAATGCCACTTTGCAGAAGCGAAGTGATGTCTTGGCAGAAGCGAAGCAGCTGAATGGGCTGCCCACGTGAGAATTAAGCTCTCTCAGCATGATAATTGGACTCTCTCACATATCTTGAAATTATGATCAAGACTTGCATATTTCCTCTTCTGCCTTTTGGTACTAAGTCCCTATGTGACAACAAAGTGCTTATTTCTGACCATTATCTGCTTAATGATAACTCTGCTTAATGACATCACTTCTGGCCCTCAACAGGTACCATGAATGCTATTCAGCCTATTTTCTGGAACATGTTTGCCATCCCTGATCTAGCTACTTTATCCGCTTGCAACTAACAGCACAATCCTATGCATGTCTACTCAGAAGCAAGTCCTATTTAATTCAATGAGACTTTGGGCCCAATCCTATCCAACCTTCCAGCGCTGATGCAGCAGTACCAATGGGGCATGCGCTGCATCCTGCAATGGGGATCCAGTCGTGGAGGACTCTTTAAGAAAAGGCAACATTTGTTCCCTTAGCTTGGGGCTTCATTACAATTGCATCAGCACTGGAAAGTCAGATAGGATTGGCCCCTTACTCCCAGATACATTAGTATGGGATTGTAGCCTAAGGGTGCAATCCTAATGACTTTCCAGCACTGGCATAGCTGTGCCAGTGGGGCATGTGCTGCAGTTGGGGGACAGTCAAGGTAAGGCAATGTTTGTTCCCTTACCTTGGAGCTGCATTGTTATGCACTGTTATGCATTGTTATGCATTGTTATGCACTTGGAGCTGCACTGTTATGTCAGTGCTGGAATGTTGGGTTAGGATGGTGGCCTAAGCCTAACTACAAGTATGTGAAATAGGGCACAATCCTAACCGACTTTCCAGCACTAATATATTTGTGCCATTGTGGCGTGCACTGCATGCTTCAGTGGGGAGACAGTCAAGGGGGCCTCCTCAAGGTAAGGACAGGTTTGTTACCTTACCTTACCTTGGGGCTGCATTGTGGCTAGGTCAGTCCTAGAAAGTTGGTTAGGATTACGCTCATAGTCACATAGCCTTCCATTTACTTTCCCACCACTTGCCTCCCCTTCCTGTGTTTCTCTGTCTTTTTCCAAAATGTGAGCCTCTAGGGGTAAGAAGTTGTCCTCTCAACCAGTTTACAGCACCAAGCATGTTAATGGTGTTTTGTAGGTAAGTTATGCAGGATCGAAATCCTGCATAACTGATTGGCCCAGACTTATTGCTGGCCAATCGGGTGATGGATTGAAACCCTACCATCCAATTGGCCTTCTAGTTAATGTAAGTTCTGGCCAATCGGGTGATGGATCGAAACCCTACCATCTGATTGGCCCTCTAGTTAAGGTTTCAATTGCACCAATCACGGGAAGTCTGGGTGGAGTTAAAGGCTATAAAAAGCCAGTGGTTTGCCTTGTATTTTGCTAGGTTCTGTTCTGAAGATGGAATAAACGTTATCTGTTTATTCCATCTTCAGCTGTTATCACTATGCCTTCCTTTATTCGCATGGATCCACTATATAACAAATGGTATAATCAATCAATCAATCAATCAATCAATCAACTGTAGCATCTCTTGCTGAGGCTCACTAAATGGAAAGTGGTGCTCAAAGCTTATTGCTTATAGACTTGTATACATTACTTGAAAGTAAACCCTACTGAGTTCCATGGGACTTGCTTCCAAGCGAGTGTTCTTCCTGGAAAGAAATTCCAGCCTCGGGGCCCAATACTATCCAATTTTCCAGTTCCGATGCAGCTGTGTCAATGGGGTATGCGCTGTATCCTGTGGTGGGGGCAGGATGACCAGACACGATGGAGGACACAGTGCCTATACCTTTAACCATTGTATAGAAGAGAGAATTTGGACAGGTACAGCTTTCTAAATCCTCCCATGTTGAACTGCACCTGTCCAAATTCCCTCTTCTGTATAATTAAAGGTATAGGCACTGTGTCCTCCATTATATCTGGTCACCCTGGCTGGGTGGGGGGGGCAGTCACAGAAGCATCCTCAAGGTAAGGAACCCTTTGTTCCCTTACCTTGGGGCTACAGTGCAGCTGCATCAGCACTGGAAAGCTGGATAGAATTGGGCACTCAGATACCTAGCCTCTGAGCAGCACTTAAGTACTACTCCATTATTCCCACCGGGGATTAGAAGGTGTTGTTTCTGTTACTTTTTCAAACTTATAGTCCTAGAAAATATGTTGGCCATCTATTTTTAATAATATGATTGCCTAGTAAGTATGCCTGTTCCTGCTATTTTTTTTTTCTTTTCCTTTTTGCCTGAAAGCTTTTTAGGACAAGGAGCGCAATACATAGCAGAGCATAAATAAGCAGCCATTATACAACCAATGCATAAATAACCCATGCATCATGACGTGAGAGACAGCATGGAATGTCCCGCAAGGTGGCTTTTTAAACTATTGACAACCACCACCAGACTTTGTGAGTCTTTGCAATATTCAGAAGCTCACGTCATCAGCAGACGAAGGGAATGATGAGGGTGATGTGTGAAAAGGGAGCACCCTAAGGCATTACCTGCTATAAACACACAGCATCATTTTAATGATACCTTTGATATTGCCATCTTCTATGTGAGATGATTGCTGTATTCACAACACATGAGTTTTAGTTATGAGCATTTTTTTTAAAGTCTGACCCAAACTACTTTCTTAAAGGTACCAGTGGGAAATAATAAGAATATAAAAATGAAATAGATTAAGGTTGCAATCCTGTACACACTTACCTGAGAGTAAGCCCCACTGAACATATTGGAATTTACTTCTTTTGACATACATAGGATGCAGCTGTTAATGTTATAAATATCACCCTCAGCAGTCCAACCACAGGTGCCAAAGGCCAGTATAAATGAAAGGGGCTTATGGCATTTCCAAGCCATTGAACATGGCCTGACCTTTCTTCACGGAAGTTGTGTGGAACAGCTTCATGCATGCTAGCTGAGATATAATGGCAAGCCAATTTTTCTGTGAGTGACACATGTCCCTAGGAACATCCAGCATTGGTGTGGAAAACCACCGTGCGCTCCAAAGGGTTCATGTGTTAAGCTGCTCTGAGTCTCTTCTGTGTTCATTATTATGCCATGTATCCTGTAGGTCAGTGGTTCCCAAACTGTGAGCCATGGCTCCCTGGGGAGCCGCGGAAACCAGACAGGGGAGCTACAGAATCATCTCCCACCTTATACAATGTAAAGGATTATAGCCCCAATGGGGATCCGTGGCCAGTGGCCCAGTAGGTCAATGGAGTTGCCAGTCAAAAGCATTTGGAAACCATTGCTGTAACAATGATCCAATGATGGAAAGGGGCCCAAAACAGCTTAGCCAGAGGTAAGGGGAAACTTTTCTCCTTACCTTAGGGCAGGGGTGCTCAAACTTTCAACTTTAGGGATGCTGGACCTTTAACAAGTGAATAGAAGAGAGAATTTCAGCAGGTGCAGCTTGTCATCTGTGGGATGACAAGTTGCACCTGCTGCAATTCTCTCTTCTATACACTTGTAAAAGGTCCAGCATCCCTAAAGTTGAAAGTTTGAGCACCCCTGCCTTAGGGTAAGGCATGCTGGCCCCTATGGGTCTCCTCAGACCTGCGCCACCTCCTGAAGTGGCACAAGTCCGAGGAGAGCAGAGCGGCTTGAAGTTGCTCCAAACTCCCCCGGAACAGGGGTTGTTTGGAGCAACCAGCACCGCCTAAAGCAAAACCATTTAAAAAACGATGCCCTTTTGCTTAGCGATTTAAAAACAACCTTGTGGACCTTTTGTAATGCACACAGTCTCTCTCCAGGAGCTTAGAAAGGATTCACTCCGAGGCAGCGACCCCTCCCTTCACCGGGACCCCAGCACAGGGAAAGAATGGAGGCAGTGATAATGACTTGCATTCTTTCACATGCTCAGGGGGAAGAGAGGGGTCGCTTGCCTGGGTATGAGGCTGTTCTAAGTGCCTGGAGAGAGAATGATTGATGGATGGTTTACCAGCTGCCCTCTCCCCATTAACGAGGCTATTATTTTTCTTTGATTTAAAGGGCCCTTCTCATCGCGTTGAGATAAAACCACAGGTAAAAAATTCGCGGATAATTAGATTATACCTATATGTCTATATATCACAGATGCATAGGTGGTCTGAGAACGGACCGAAATAAAGTTGCTGCTTTGTAGAAAATATTCACTGAATCACTACAGCCCTTTCTGTGTTTTGTAGCCAAATACGCTGAGATTAGCTAACTTCCTTTTGCCTGATGGCTGTATCATGGCCTATTCTGCCTTGTACCATTTTTCTAGGGCTTAAATACATAATTTTCTCTTCATGAATTTAATTTGTGAAAGATCATGGCAGGCTTTACAGTAGTATATTTTTAATTACTCCCATTTCAATGACATGCAACTGTCGGCTTCAAGTCGCATACTAGATGGTGTGAAAATTAATTACTTCAGCGTTCCACTCAGTATTAAAAACCATTTTCCTGAATGCTCTTTGCCTTGTCGAGAGATGGGAACTAGCCAAAATTGCCAGTTAACTACATTCAACAATGAGCAACAGTCAATAGACACTTTTATTTCTTCAAATTACTGCAAAAAAAAAAAAAAATATGCAGGGATAATTTACAGAATGAAAACTCTGTAATTCACAGAGCATAAAAATAAGGACAATTTTTTTAAAAAAATACATGTTTAAGGGTAGATTTTCCCAATATGTTTATGGTGACCTAGTGTAAGGTTGAGCAGAAATAAGTGCTATTAATTGAAAATATTTTAGGCTACAATCCTATTTACCTAGGAGTATGTTCCATTCAACTTAGCGGGATTTACTTCAGAGTAAAGAAGCTTAGGCGCAAATCCGAACCAGCTTTCCAGCAGTACCAATGGAGCATGTGCTGCATCCTGCAGTTGGGTTGCACTCATGGAGGCCTCCTCAAAGCAATGGAATGTTACCCTTACCTCGAAGCTGCATAGCCCTTACCTCGGTGCTGGAAAGTTGGTTAGGATTGTGCCCTTAGATGCATTAATCTAACCCAATTACTAGACCTGTAGATGCCGCAGCACTTTTTTCTATCAGTGGTCAAGAGCACACTAGAAACAAAACAGAGTTAATGTAGTTATTAAATTGTCATTTAATTTAGTCATTACATTCTTCTGAAATGAAAGCTGCCATCCTCTACGCACGTCTCTCAGAGGAAGTCCCATTGAATTCAGTGGGGCTTACTTCTGAGCAGATATTTTAGGATTGCGCTGCTTAATAATTAAGCAGCACAAACACAATTCAGAAGCGTTATCAAGGCATACAAATTAATAGCTATTTTCAAGCTATTATCCAGTTAATAGAAACTGGGGCTTCAAAAGAATCCAAGCCATTTGCTAGTGACAGAACATGCTGGTACAAGGAAAACTAGCTGTCTTAAAAAGCTTGCCTGGTAGCTCACTGGTACAGGCCTCGGGCAGCCCAATCTGTGGCACTGCATCCAGCGGGCACCAGGAAGCAGCCAGCAGTCTCCTTGGGGGAAGGGGCCATTCGTCCACCTGCCCCTGGGGAAAGCCCCAAGCCCCACAATGGGGCTTCTTGAGTCTGCGCTGGCTGTTTCGCTGGCAGAGAGTTGAGAGGCCCCATGTTGGAAGGCCCGATGTGGGGTTCTGCTCCACTGGTCCTGCTCCCTCTCATCCCACACCCTCCCCTCACCCCAGAACACCTGCCCCCACCCCAAAGTATCTCTCCACTACCCAGAGTTCATCCTTTGCTCAGGATGGTGTCCGGCTGGCTTCCGGCTGGTATGCAAGATGATGAAGATTCTCCATTGTTCTTTGAAGGTGTGGAGAGGGGTCAAGAACCACTGTGTGGCTAACAGTAGAGGGGGAAATTGCTGTTCATGGACCACTTTGTTGCTGACATGCAGTCAGTAAGATGGGATAAAAAGAAGCATAAAAAATGTAGTTGAAGGCAGGTTGATTGAGTAGATTTTCCTACAAAGGAGAATGCTGAGGCAGAAAAGCAGAATGCAATTCTTTCAAATTTCCTCCAAGCTGAACATTTCATGATGTCCCTACTGTAAGGCAGGGGTAGACCCTTCCAGTAAGAAGTACACGCCATAAGTTCATTATCCCTGATTTGAATGCCTGAAAAGGGTATTTTTGCTAGGGTGAACAACAGAAGATGCCTATTACCATCACACTTCATTTATGATCTTGCTAGACCAGTGGAAACCAGAGTCCTACTTGGATGTTAGAACCACAGGTAAGTATTTGCAGGGATGGGGCCTCGGGCAGGGGGAGGGGTGTCCCGAAGGCATTGCAGTGGGAACCCAGGGACTGTTTGCCTTACCTGGGAGGTCAAGCTTGCCTCCAGGAGGGTTTGGGAGGCCTGCAGCCCCCTCTGTAGAAGGGGTAGAAATAGCTCCTTTTACAGACCAAAGCACACCTATGGTATTTATGTTCTCTGTGGTGCCATTGGGAAGTCCATTACAGTCCCATTAAGGGGAATGGCCCAGTTATGGTTCCCTATGGTGGATCATGATTACCACTTTGGGTACCACTGTTCTAGAGGTATCTAGCAGCACATTGTCAGAAACAGAGTTGCTAGTCTGGCTACTTAGAATCAGGACCACAAAATAATTCAAGCAAGAAAGAAATTACCATACGCAACCATCAGTCTGACCTGGAACCCACTCTGGAACTTATTTTCCTCTAAAATGACTCTTGGTTAGCAACCTGACTAAGCAGACAAATCTTCCAAGTTAGATCTCTAAGAAATATTAAAACTTTTGCAACAGCCTGTCTGACCCGTTGCAGTGCAAACGCACTTTTTCCAGGGCAGGTGGGAACTAATCACATTTGCATCTTGTGTCTTGAAAAGATAGCGACGCATGTGAACTGGCCCTAAGTAGCTTCTTGTTTGTGAGATTTTTGTCTTCCCTGTTGCTTTGATCCTTTTATGCATTCAAGAGCCATCCTTTCTCTATACAATTACCCTAGATCTATGACTGCTTCTTGAGTTGTAACTAATCAGAGGCACAGAAAATTGTTTCATGAAAGCTACATGCAGACTTTTATACTAATCAACCTAATTAGACATATTCTAATTTAAAACCACAGGTCTTATTGCTTTCCTTATTGAGGTCCGTGGTGACGCCTCCACTAGACACTTTTAATAGTTCACAACATCAAATGCACTTTGAGCTTGTTAATTAAGTTGAAGAATTTATGCTCATTCCGGTGTTGTTATACTATTCAGACATTCTTCTTATGCGCTTATCCAGAATGCTAATTTCTGACAAGAGCTTCTCAAGAGCTCTGACGTTGAAAGTAAGGACGTTGCTTTATTCCTTGATTACTTAGCAGAGCTTAGCATTGGTTTCGTAATCTAGCCCAGGGGTATCAAACTTTCATACAGGGGGCCAAAGTTTAGCATTCATGATGCCTGCTGAGGGCCGGAAGTGGCATCATTAAGCAGAAAATGACATCATTAAGCAGATAATAGTCAGAATTAAGCACTTTGTTCTCGCAAAGAAACTTATTAGCTACGAATGACAGAAGAGAAAATGTGCAAATCTTGTTCATATTTTCAAGATATGAGAGAGCCCAGTTATCATGCCAGGAGAGCCTGTTTATAAAGGGGGGCAGATAAATTGCTTCCATGGACTGCGTTTGGATTGTGGGCCTTATGTTTGACCTGATTTAGCCTGATCCGGGTACCCACATAAGAGGCTGAAGTTGAGAATGAGATCCAGTTGGTTACCTTTCCTCACATTTGATATTAAAGGATCTGGATCAGCAATTTTCAACATTTGATCTTACCATGGCACACTGACCTCTAAGGTCTTCTCTATGGTCCTCATCTCTTGTCACAAGGTCAGGGACTGCCCTTGCATGCTGGCCACAAAGCATGCTGTGCAATTTTTTTTTTTACCTTCCACCATCCTCAATCAACTTCCGCCAGCCTTGTCATCTCCCGTCACTCCTAAAACCCCACCCCTGCCAACCCCACAACCCATTTATCTTCCTCCTCCTTCAGCTGCTACAGCCACAGTTTTCATTCTTCCTTCCTGCTGTCTCAAAAATGACAGGGAAGGGAAGGAGGAAATGGAAGCTGGTGGTCTAGAGTGGCTCCTCACTTCCTCCCTCTCTCCCCCCCCATCTGCCTTTTGAAACAGTGGGCAAGGAATGGAGGAGGAAGACAACTCTGACTCCATCATTTTGCTACCACTGCTAGGTAATAGGCAGCAGGGCTGCCCCCTAATTGTCCGTCAGGATCCATGGTCTCAGTAGGTCTTATTAGAGTGCTGGTTCTATTATTCTCATGGCTCCTCATGGCTCCATTACTTGAGAGAAGGAAGCCTCATTGAATGAACTCTGCAAATGGGATTACTTCTGAATAGACCTGCAAAGGGGTGGGCCATACTGGTCAACCTCCCAGCTGCTGCATAGGATTCTCCTCCCTCTTGCTGCTTCTGTCCCCACTCTCATGTAGTCTGTCCCACCCCCTCCCACCTTGTTTACAGATGGGATGGGGACATCAAAGGAAAAAGACTTGAGACTCTAGTCTTTTTGAGTTTTGAAAACACTCTGGGCGACTCAGAAAGTTCCCCCTTTAGGAATCATTTTCTAGTTGAATCACTGGGAATACCAGGTGCTGTAGGCTTATACCATAGTCTTTCGAGACTGAAGGTTGCCAACCAACCAACCACAGGGGGTGGAGACTCATGACCCCACTAAAGTCAAGCTATGCTGGACTTGCCCATCCCTGTTAAAAGTCCTTTAAAAAAACACTGGGGTTTGGCTCACAACTATGGCTGCATTATTAAGGCTGTGATACTATAGGCATTTACCTGGGTGTAAGTTCCACAGTGGGACTTACTTATGAGTAGATCTCCAGAAGATGGTGGTTTAAGATGTCTCATGTATTTAATCTAGGATTAAAATCACCAGTGTAGTCCACCTCTGTGGCATCATGCGTATACCTTGCTTAGTGGTGCAAAATCAGGGCACCTCTGAGGCTTGGAGACTTGATGTCCACAAGGAGAGCTATGTTACCATTGTGGAAGCTGTCATGTTTAATTTTGATTACTCTTTCTCATCTGCCACTATTCTAAATGATGTTGGAAGCATGCCAGGTAGTTCTTCCTTTGTCACTCTAATGGGATTTGGATTGGTGGTTCTGATTACACTTTCTTTCTTCCTGTTTAGGCTGCTGCAGATCTTGTGTGGTGGCATCAAATTACTATTTTAAGTGCTCTTTAGGGACAGAATGGAATCGACAGTGTTGTGAGTGTATTTTTAAAACAAGCAAGTATAGTCTTTTGTACTGCAGAACTGTTTTAGAGCAAAACTGTAAATGCAAGCAGATACTCTGCTGTTATGCCTTGAAATGCAAAAATATATCTGTCCATAATCAAAGTCGATAAAACATGACCTCAGATTTGATATTATAATAGGTTTTTAGCACATTCATGATTTTACAGCATGTATTTTTTCCCACAATGTTACAGTGAATGTTTGAAGCAATACAATATTATATTCCTAAATTGATGCCACTACAGTGAGCCACAGTGGATGTACTGAGATAATGTAGCATGGGTTTTTACTCTGTATCCCCTGCTTAAGAGTACACTCACTTAAGTAGGGGATAATGAAATTATGAAGAGCAGAGAGTTACAGCCCAATCCTATGCATGTCTACTCAGAAGAAAGTCCCATTTGAGTCAATGTGGCTTATTCCTAGGAAAGTGTGAATAGGATTGGGGACCCTTGCCATGAAGATGATCCCCAACTGAACCATAGGCAAAGGAAAACAAGAATGACAGCCCAATCCTAAGTAACTTTCCAGCTCTGATGCAGCCGTGTCAAGACAGCACACTCTATATTCTGGGGAGGGAGAGGAGGAGCAGTCATGGAGGCCTCCCCAAAGTAAGGGAATGTTTCTTCCCTTAACCTTGAGCCTGCATTGCAGCTGCATCAGTGCTGGAAAATTTGTTAGGATTGGATTTTGATTCACTTTCATGTCAAAAAGCATTTATTTACAAAAACAATAGACAAACAAAACAACCCTTCATTTTCATTCCTCTTCATATTAGCCTATCCTAGCTTTCCTAACAAGCCTGCTACTGAAAAGGTAGGCTGGACGATCACTTTGTAAAAATTAACAAGTTTTTTTTTTCTTTGCATCACACTTAAAACTATTGTTGTTTTATAAAATTCTGCCTATAGTGCTCCTTTTCTCTCAAATTTCAATACAAATTATATGTGTATAGCTTATTACAACATGTGGAAACCTCTATATTTGGCCACATACTTAAGTTGCACTCCTAAGTGTACTTGCGAATAAATGAGTTCTATTAGTAGGATTTCTGAAGAGGCATGTTTAGAAGATTTTGCTATAGGCTTAAAATGACAAAGAACAACTGAGCTGTGTCTGGCTCTTCTTATCCACGTACAGGGCTGCCGTCATTATCTGTGGGAGTTCCATTCCTGAGACCCCCATGGATACCAAAATCTGCGGACGTTAGAATTTGCAGATTTCGGTGGCCCCGAGCCTCTGAACCTAACCAAGTCTGTGCTCTGGTCAGCTCAGGAGGCCCTTCTGAGACATTTATAGGGCTAAAAAACTGCAACTTCTGGCCAAAAACTGGAAGTCATGTCAGCCCTCTGAAGGTCTGACAAGGCCTTCTGAGGGTCAGGGAGGCCACATGCTGCCTCCCTGGCCCTCAGAAAAGCATCCAGACCCAACCAGAGCACAACTTGGATTGGGTTCAGAGAGCTACAGGCAGCCCACCCCATGGGTTCAGAATCTGCAGGTATTCAAATCTGCAGGTTCCAAAGCCACAGATATGGAGGGCTGCCTGTATATTTCTTCAAAGGGTGGCATTAGGGGTTAATTCAGGCACTGGCTGAGGGCCCTGAGCCTTCAGTTTCAGTGGCAACAGTGGAGAAAGATGTGTCATTGGGGAGGCATAGGGGGCACCACAGGGACTTGCAAGTGCAAGGCTTTCACCAAAGGCCTCCAGCAACTGTCCTGGCACTGATTCCTCCCATCACCTATCCTGCATCTTGCGTAGGAAGTAATTTTCTTGGTTGGCAACCTTCAGTCTCGAAAGACTATGGTATAAGCCTATAGCACCTGGTATTCCCAGGTGGTCTCCCATCCAAGTACTAACCAGGCCTGACCCTGCTTGGCTTCCGAGATCAGACAAGATCAGGCATGTGCAGGAGTAATTTTCTGCAGGCTAACAATCCATCCCCTGAACTTCAACAGCATGGATTTCCCTGCAGTGCTGATCTGCTGTGGAAAAAAAGGCCTAGCACCCAGTTCCTGCTGCCTGCCTACTAGAGAGGTGGCTTCTGCAGCCCACATGCAGTGGCTTTGGGGAGTCATGCAGATTAACACTTGCACTCTGTGTTAAAATATGAGGCTCTTGTTAGTGTTTAATAATCTTTGGAAGCTTTGTTGGCCATATAATTTATTCATTGACTACTATTGTAATAAATGCTTCTGTTTTCTGTGGTGAAATGACTACCGTGGTATTATCCCAATCCAAAATGATTATTGACTGTAGTTCTACTAAATTTATTCTCTCATCATACCTCTCGCACAGTAGTTACCACTGTAATGGCAAAAGCTGACAAGATTCCAGCTCTATAATAATTGGAGGACTGAATATAATAATAGAATATTGAATCGATGCATTTGGCCGGATCTCCAACTGTTGCAGAGTGAGGACGCAATTAACCTGAAAAATGTGTTTCATTTTATTTCATTCTGTGATTTTTTTCTCTTGACCCATATGCACTAATATTTTTGTTCAGGGAATGGTTTTTGATGGCATGCACAGCACTCAATTGGTGGCCATTTGCGTGAGCTGCTGCAAGAGGCAGCACTACTACAGCTCTGCCACTGGACCACACTGTGCCTACAGGACCCAGTTAGCATTGGGAGATGGGGATGAGCAGGGAAGGGAAGGACTGGCGGTATAACTGGATGGGGAGGGTGAGGAGAGGGGGTACAGAGGCAGTGAAAGGGGTGGATCAACTGTAGTTGGCAACCTTCAGTCTCGAAAGACTATGGTATAAGCCTACAGCACCCGGTAATCCCAGGCGGTCTCCCATCCAAGTACTAACCAGGCCTGACCCTGCTTAGCTTCCGAGATCAGACGGGTTCGGGCATGTGCAGCAGGTGGATCAACTGCATCTTATCCATCCCCACCTCTTTCCTGTCCTTGGACACATGCTACCAAAAGAGGTGGTGTACAGTGGCATAGCTAAGGGAAGCAGGGAGTACATTGCCTTGCGTACCATGTCTTGAAGGGGTGCCAACCCACACCTCCAATGGCAAACCTGAAGCAAAAAAGCAGAGTGCTGAGGTGCAGCTTTCCTGACCCTTAGAAGTTCTCCCAGCAGCCTTAGAAAGGTACTTTGGGTTTTTGCCTTCTGAGGCCTGGGGGAGAGTGGTCAAAAGTTTTGTGTCCCCAGATGCAAGATGGCATAGCTACACTGCTGGTGGCATATATTCTAGGACAGCCATTTTCAACCACTGTGCCGTGGCACACTGGTATGTCTCGGATGGTCTGCAGGTATGCCATGGAAACTTGGGGGAGGATCATTTGTGAGAAGGACTACTGGGAGATGTGAGCCCCTGTTGTCAGAGCAGTGTGCCTTGTTAATTGTCAAGAAACTGCTGTACCTTGACAATTTTAGTGCCTTGTCAGTATGCTATGAGATGAAAACGGTTGAAAATCACCTAGGAGATCCATAGACAGCCCCAGGGCTTACGTGGAGGTAAGTAAAAATATTTATACTTGCATCCCATTTGCCCTTGGGTTGCAACCCCCAACCTCCACTGGATGCAGCATGCCCCTTTTTGGTGCAACTGCACTGGGGCAGCTGGTGGAGGATAGGATTGGGGCAACAGTCTCAGAAACATGAAGAGAGTCATTGTACAAAGATCTAGTTCAGATCTATCCCACCAAATTACTAAACATACTTTAGAATATGTGTGTGTGTGTGTGTGTGTGTGTGTGTGAGCCTTGAGCCTGGCTAGCACTTTGACGCTACTGGAAAAAAAGAGAAACTAATTAAAAGATTCCAGCCATGATTTTAAATCTTGCTGCTGGCCTGTACTTCCTTTATTGGCACTGGGGAGGACTTACTTGAAAAACTGTGATCATTTGACTGGGAGAAAGAAGTCAGTTGTGCTAACCACTCCCCATCTGTCCTTAGCCTTCCAATATAAAGTTGTTTTTTTTTCCTTTTTGGTAGGAAACTACAGTATTTCTGTTTGAAAGCATTAACTGTCCTTGATGAGAGAGAAAATCTCTCTTGGGTTGTAGCTGCAGCAACTGTTTTTTGAAGCTGGCTTTTTTATTTTTTTAAGCGAGACATGACAGGAGAATGTCACAATAATAAAGAAAGAGAAAAGGACATCTGCTGTCACCACCTGCCTTTGTGGTCCAAACTGTTCTTCAAAAAATTATAGGTACCCAGCACTTATTTACTTCTTGTGAGGTCTAGAGGTTAGTGTCGGTGTCTTGAAATCATTGCTATTATTGCAGCAGTGTTATGAAAGGTGAAATTGCTTTCACTGACTAAACCCGACTATTAAACCGTAGGTGAAAAAACAGGATGGGAATAAAAAGCAGATGCAGCAGGGAGTAAGAGGTAACAGGAAGCAACATCAGCATCTGAATCACTGTCCAGGATTCAGGGATTGAAGTCACTATATTAAGTAATTCTTCTTTCTCGCATATATTCAAGAAGTCATTTGAGGGGTGTGATGAATATCAGAGTTCTAGTATATACAGAGCAATATTGCAAAGTCTGGATTCCAGTTTGATTGAGGTAGTCCTAAGTTATGGCCAGAAAATCAACTTTCCCCCATCAGAATTTAATCATATCTTATTTAACACTGTATGGGAATTGAATTTTGTCTTCCCTACAGTTGGCGCTTTCATCAGATGCTCTTTTGAGGAAGCTTTTATCTGCATGAAGTTGTCACCATATACTTTGTAATGGTGAAATATACACAGGGTCCTTCCTTCCTTCCTTCCTTCCTTCCTTCCTTCCTTCCTTCCTTCCTTCTACAATATAGAAGTCAGTGTTGAGCCTTGTAGTGCGGAACTAAGAGCCAAACAAGATGATCATCTAACTGCAAGCTTAAGGACCAAACTACATATTACTTTTAACATATTACTTTTTAATTTGAAAAAAAAAGTGTGAAAGGCATGCTAAAGGCAGTGAAACCATGGCAGGGCAAGAGGAGCTGAAAGGTGTTAACACTTCAGTCTCACCACATTTCTGAACCCAATTGTGCTTTTAACTATGCAGCAACTGTTACCCTGCACATTCCTGATCTCGTCTGATCTTGGAAGCTAAGCAGGGTCAGGCCTGGTTAGTACTTGGATGGGAGACCACCTGGGAATACTGGGTGCTGTAGGCTTATACCATAGTCTTTCGAGACTGAAGGTTGCCAACCATTTTTATGCTTCTTAGAGCCCAATTCTATGCATATTTACTCTGAAGTACGTCCCATTATAGTTAGTGGGGCTTACTCCTAGGTAAGTGTGGATAGAATTGCATCCTGGAGCACACAGTTAAGCATATAGGCAGTTTGGCTCTAAAACCACCACCCAGTAGCATCACAGTGGGAATGCAGGGGGCACAGGCCACACCAGGTATCACGCTTGGGAGGGGAGACACTATACCACCCAGGCCTCCATTTGGCAATCTTCTGCCCACACTGGGACCAGCCACCTAACACTTTCACCAATGATTGTGTTGTTGTCACTTACCGACAAGAGCACAAAGTAACCGGGCCCAGAGAGGGCCACAGATAGCTGAACGGAGGCAGTCCAGAAGCAGACTTTTTGCATTTAAAGCAATGCGATAGCCTGGAAGGTTGGGGATGACGTGATTATGTCATTTCCTCACCCCCAAATTTCTGGGATGCCAAACTTTTCCAGGTATGTTCTACACTGGGTTGGCACCATCCCAGGGATACCTCTGCCACCACCATCTTCCGTATGGGCATACATAGCAAGGAAAGGAAGTTCTTCCAAGAAATTCAGCTGAAACTAGAGAGTTAATATGAGCATTACTACCCTGCACATGCCTGATCTCGTCTGATCTCAGAAGCTAAGCAAGGTCAGGTCTGGTTAGTACTTGGATGGGAGACCACCTGGGAATACCAGTGTTGCAGGCTTATACCATAGTCTTTTGAGACTGAAGGTTGCCAACCACCACCAAGTTCCATCTCTCCTGCTCTGCTAAGCAGGACTTTTTCCTTTAATGCCTCCTGAAGTTTTGCTGACAAAGTCTCAAGTGGATTCTTAAGAAAGGCAATGGCTCAAAAAGGTATTTGAGACAACTTAGAGACAAACAAACCATAATTTGTCTCCTCCCCCTTTCAAAAGCAAATTTCTGTCTACCTGCTCTAAAACAGACCTTTATCCAAAAATTGCTTTGCAGGTTTGTAGGTTGCTTTTGCACTCTAAATGGTAGTGACCAGAGGCAATCTTTTTCAGACCAATACTGTTACCTCTGAATACTGAGCTGGCAAAGTCCTTTCTGCTTTCAGCTCAACTCAATTAATAGCTAAGTCCCAAACTGCCTAATGTAAGAAGTAGAAGTAAATTTTCAGTCCCCAGAGAAATTTTTTTCCCATCTGCCACAGACAATAGAAATGTTCATGAGAGGCACTGCAGCACACCTAGGAATTCCTGCTTTTCTCCTCAAAGAAATCTCCTAGTACAAACTTATTTAGCTCTACAGCATGTTTGCCAAAGAAGCATTTTTAAGCCTCTGATGCAATGGAATGTATGCCAGTAGGCATGCTGGAAATTACATATGAATGGGCTCAAAAACCTTGTTACAATAGATCAGGGATCTCCAAACTTGTTGGCATGAGAGCCACATCATATATTTGAAATTGAGGGCTGGCAAGTAAATAAATACATACATTGATGTGTGGAGAATTTGACTGAATACAATAAGTAGGTGGGAGTGGAAAGGGGAGGGGAGAAGAGGGCAAAATTGACTTGCCCAGGAAGAGGGGGGGGGGAATGGATTTTGAGAAAGCACCAAGTAATCTATGACACAAATCACAAACTTTTTTTTTTTTTGGGGGGGGGGCTCAGTTTCTGCTCCATATAAGACATTATAGTTATATTCCAGGTCTCCCAACATCAGTATATACCTCATTCAGCCACTAGCTGAATGTAATGCAATGTAATGGAATAATTTTTTTTCCATTACATTCATCACCTGTAGTGGCTGAATGCTGTGTTTACTCATGCTGGAAAACACAGAAATGAGTCTTTTGAGCTATTTTTACAATCAAGATGCTGCAGAACCTTGCAGGCCAGATAAAATTCTCTGGAGGGCTGGATGTGGCTTGGAGTCCCAATAGATTATGAAGAGTAGCTATGGTTGCATGTACTGTTACAGCTGCTAAATTGACTCTGTTGGAAATGGTCAAATCTCAAAGAAATATTATTGTTCCATCACTTGCTGCAGTATGTAGCACTATTTTGCTTGGAGAGTGACATTCTTGATGCTGGGTTATAGTTGTGGGAGGACCTCCTGTAGATGACATCCAGTTCATACAATCAACTCTTGAAGCATCCAGAGAAATATGTATCCAAACACCAACCAGGTACTCTGGACCAGAAGGGTTCAAAATAGTATGTTGCTCTTATAACTGCCCAGCCAAGATGGATAGGTGCTAAATGTAGGACACTGAAAGGTAGGATGAGTGAGAAGCAATATGGTAGAAAGCAGAGCTGGCATCAGGGGTCGCCAAGGTTGTGTCATGGCTAAAGGTCTATGTCAACCTTCTCAACCTCCTTATATGGTTGTAGCAGTGGAGTATGTTGGCCAAGAGGTTTGCTCTACTCTTGCAGCTATCACCCCTATCTACAAATGTTCTTCAGATAGTTTTACATGATTATGGAGTTCTAGGAGATGCTCCCGTTGACCAGAGCAAAAGAGAAGCTGTCACCAGTGAACTTGGCTGGGGGGTCTCGTGTATGGCTTTTGTTGGGCCTCCAAAAAACCTGGTGAAAACAGAATGTCCGAAGTGACTCCTGAGTCACTTCCATTTTTAAAACATGTGTCCGTGTCCGCACATATTTCTTCAGTTGGGTCTGCACATGTTTCTCAAGTCTGGGAAACACATGTTTGGTGACTCAAGTCTGAGTCTTATGAGTCGAGTTGCCTATCCCTGCTTAACAGAATTGGGTTATGGGTTTTGGATAATTGGGTTATCCCTGATTTTAGAAATGGGTTATGTCAGAATGCCAGATGCAAGGGAGGGCACCAGGATGAGGTCTCTTGTTATCTGGTGTGCTCCCTGGGGCATTTGGTGGGCCGCTGTGAGATACAGGAAGCTGGACTAGATGGGCCTATGGCCTGATCCAGTGGGGCTGTTCTTATGTTCTTATGTTCTAACAGCATACTGTATAGAAAGTACTATTAGTTGCAACTCTTTTCCCAGGAAACCAGTCTATTTGCCATTGTGAACAGAAGCTTTATGAATGAAAATCCAGATTAGATTATTAGGTATTTCCTACCCTGCAACACCCCTGCTTTAGCCTCGTTGCTGCATTTTGAACTAGCTGCAGTTTCCAGGATTCTTCAACAGCAGCCCAGCATACAATTGCAGCAATTCATTCTGGAAGTTACTAGAGCAGAACTGTAGCCAGATTATCTCTGACCAGGAGATGCTGCAATTTCCATGCCTCAGAGGCTATTTGGGCCTCTAGTGACAAAGCTAGATCTAATATTTAATCGTACTTCTCATTTGTAGAGGGCTTTTTTTAGTGCTCCAATTGTTCATAAGTATTATCTTTATGGAACACTTATGACAACTCTGTATTATCCCCCACACTGCAGCTGAGGCTGAGAGGCTTTCCTAAGACCACCTAGTGAGTAATTGGCAAAGGTGAGATTCATATCAGGGAAATGTTAATTCGCAGCTCAATCTCTTGGCCATGACACCATATAGGCTGTGACTGAGTAGCACTTTTATCTGGCTCTCATCTAGGTGCATACTCATAGTATGAAACCGGTACTTTGTGAGAGTTCAACCCCATTCAGACTGAATGTCTTTCCTTAAAGGGTGAACCACCTACCCACAGACCATTTTGTTGCGATTGAGCTTCAGTTTATCAGTCTTCATGCAGTGGCATAGCAAGCTGGGGAGAGGCAGTCTGCCCTGGGTGCCAGGCCAGGAGGGGGTGCCGTGAAGTGAGAGTACATGTGTGCTCTAGCCTCTTCCTGAGTCAGAAGAGCAGCCAGAGCATGTACTCACAGCAGTGGCTGGGTTGATTTTTTTGGTGATTTTGGAGTGATTGGATTTTTGGATATTCGGTGGCCTCTTGGTGTTTGCTGAACACATCACATCATGTGATGACATGATGTCATGTGACCGCACCAGGCACCACAGCCCTTGGTGACACCTTCAAGCAGGCTTTTCATTATTCCAGACACTGATTCAGCGCAGTTCCACTACCTTACCTGATTCAGATAGAAAAGAGAATTTATCATCATTAGTTGTGGACCTGGTCCCTGTGCTGCCCAGGGCGCAAGACTGCAACAAATTGCCCCCACAGGCAATACTTACCCAGCTACATTCCTAGGTGCTCTGAAAGCCTTCTGAGGCTTCTAGAGCACTGTTAAGTAGTACTTCTGGTTTTCTGAACATCTCCAGGGGGCAGGTGGAGGTGGCAGTGGTGGCATAACGGGTGGAAACAGCTGCCTGGGGCTTTTGCCCCCGCGCCCCCCCAGGACTGCCACTGATCATTATCACCATATCGATGACCATATCACTTGAATGATGAACTATAACTCCAAGTATTGTAAACTCTAAATTTGTTTCCCCAAACCAAAAGAAAACATGACTTGGAACTCAAGTTACTAGAGAGAATAGTTATAACTATAGCTTTTGTTTTGGTGGAGTTTCCTATTTTTGCACAATATAAACGAACTCCTGTATATAACATAAAGTTACAGAAAAAGCATGATATTTTTAACATCATCATCAATTACCTGCAAATGTTTAATCCTCTAGTGGAAAATTGTATCAGCGATGACAACAATATTGAGCAGAATTATTTATTCTGACATTGTCTTCAATGAACTCGAACTCTTGAGCCCTACCAAAGTAATTAGATGTTAGGGAATTAAAGTAGTATTCCAACAAAGGAAGATTTAATATTAACATTGATTGTATCGAGCTCGACAATGCATTTCATCTTCTGAGCATGTCGTAAACGCTAATTAGTTGTAGTGTTTAGTGACATATTTTCATGAAATCCAAGAAGTCTGAAAAGATTGTGGGATCACCAAAGAACAACTGCAAACATCAGCACTAAAAATTCAGATACTGAAACATCAGATAAAAATTCAAGTAAAATACAGAATGTACAAAATGCCAAGTGTATAGCTGCAGTGGAATATATCTATATCTATATACATCTGTGCTGTGTATATGTATTCTATATCTATACCTATATAGGTATAGATATAGATGTATTCCACTATACTATTCCACTATATTCCACTACAGTTATACACCTGATATTATCCATTCTGTACATTCTGTATTTTACTTTAATTTTACTTTTACTTGAATTTATGTTATATAAATATATATATTTAAACAAATATATGGGGGGACGGGAATTGTGACCGCACCTACCATACACTGTCCTAAACAAACAAATCAGAGAGAGCTTTCCAACACAGTTTTACTTGCACCTCAAGGACAAAGTGTATAGCCTTGCCTGGAAAATAACTAATCCACATGTGTATTTTAAAGAAAATAGTAGTTTCAGACCATGCTATGATTCAATGTGAGTGTCTAGACTAGAGAATAATAGATCAGGAATGTGTCACAAAAATAGCTTATAAACAAAAAAAGGGAAGGGAAGGGAAGAAAGAAATGGCATGATCATATGTATTAAAGTGCAAATAGAAAATAAGATGTCATGATTCTTGGCAGTATTTCTAGCTGCAACTGTCAAGCACAAAGTAGATTGGTTCAGTCCCAAGAACTAAATTATCAGAATGGGAGTTTCAGTGGACTTCTCAGCGCAAGATTAAATTGCCACAACGTGCACAACTCAGAAACTGAACCAGAGTTGGTTGACTAAGGGCTGGTCTGTGGGTTACTTTTATCATACAGAGATTGGTTGAAATGGCCACTGAGTGAACTATTCCGCTGCGACAGATGAAAGAAAATATTTCTTCATCCTGCGTGTAATTAATCGGTGGAACTCCTTGCCACAGGATCATGTGATTGCATCTGGCCTAGATGCTTTTAAAAGGGGATTGGACAGATTTCTGGAAGTCCATCACAGATTACAAGCCAAGGTGGGTACATCCAATCTCCTGGTTTTAGAAGTAGGCTTGGTGCAAGGGAGTGGCAAGAGGATGCAGGTCTCTTGTTGTCTTGTGTGCTCCCTGAGGCATTTAGTGGGCCACTATGAGATATAAGAAGCTGGACTAGATGGGCCTTTGACCTAATCCAGTGGGGCTCTTCTTATGCGACTGTGGGCACAATCCTAACCAACTTTCCAACACTGGCATAGCTGTGTCAGTGGAGCATGTGCTGCAGTTGGGGGCAGTCATGGAGGCCTCCTCTAGGTAGGGCAATGTCTGTTCCCTTACCTCAGAATTGCATTGTCGTTATGTCAGTGTTGGAAAACTGGTTAGGATTGCAGCCTGTGACATGTAGATCCATCCACCACTTCGAAAATCTCCATGCCAGCAAGGGAGGAGGTTGATTGCAGTGAACCCTATCTCTGATGGTATAGGGACAGAAAGCAAAATGGGTGTTTCACGAAGCAGTTTGTAATGGCACCCTTCATCCTGACTCTCCACTTTGCTCTCTTTCTGGGCAAAATGGGATTGAAATGCGAAGAAAAATAGTTAACACTGCTACTGCCAAGGCTAGGAAGTCCAAAAAGAAGGAGGTAACCTAGGAAGGAGGCTTCCTCAAGGCAATCTGAGAGCCAAAAATCCGGGGGGGGGGGGGCCCTTAGAAAGCAAACAGTAGCTGAATGTGAGATATGTGAAAAGCCCAATACCTCCTGAATGAACTTTGTTGAGGCAGGTAAAATAGTAAACATATAATACATTTATGAAATGGCTGAAAAATCAAAGCAATTGGTGGATAAACAAGATCCTCAGGAAGAGGTGGGTGGGCCACAAAGGTTCACCCAGAAATTAGAAGGCAAGTGACATAAAACCTCCTGCAAAACTCATGCTCTATGCATGTCTACTCAGAAGTCCCATTGATTTCAGTGAGACTTACTCCCAGGCATATGATTGCAATCTAAAATGCATGCAATTTATTGACTTGTTTCATTACCTGGGAGATAGCCCTAAAATACATGTGTCCTAATATATGTCCTATTTGGACTAGTTGGTTTGTTTGAGTATACATTTGTTAGCATACGAAGTGATCAAAGCTAAATGTTCTGCCTTCTCCTTTTTGTCGGTGAACTATTCAGTTATTATACTTTGGGTGCAATCCAAGCCCTGAAATGGGCTGGCACAAGTCCCTTGTGCCAGTTCAAAGGTGTTGCAAAAGTGCCGTAAATTACTTTTGTGAGTAGAGAGGCCGGTGCAAGCCCTACAGGCTGGCAGAAAAAAATAAGCTCATGCTGGCTGAGTCAGGCCAGTGCAGGGGTCTGATGGGGAGGGCGGGAGGTTGGTGTTTCGGGGTGGGTGGCGGGTGGGCCCGTGGGCAGGGGATGGGGCAAGGCCACAATCCAGCATAAGAACATAAGAACATAAGAACAGCCCCACTGGATCAGGCCATAGGCCCATCTAGTCCAGCTTCCTGTATCTCACAGCGGCCCACCAAATGCCCCAGGGAGCACACCAGATAACAAGAGACCTCATCCTGGTGCTCTCCCCTACATCTGGCATTCTGACTTAACCCATTCCTAAAATCAGGAGGTTGCGCATACACATCATCGCTTGTACCCCATAATGGATTTTTCCTCCAGAAACTCGTCCAATCCCCTTTTAAAGGCGTCTAGGCTAGACGCCAGCACCACATCCTGTGGCAAGGAGTTCCACAGACCGACCACACGCTGAGTAAAGAAATATTTTCTTTTGTCTGTCCTAACCCGCCCAACACTCAATTTTAGTGGATGTCCCCTGGTTCTGGTATTATGTGAGAGTGTAAAGAGCATCTCCCTATCCACTCTGTCCATCCCCTGCATAATTTTGTATGTCTCAATCATGTCCCCCCTCAAGCGTCTCTTTTCTAGGCTGAAGAGGCCCAAACGCCGTAGCCTTTCCTCATAAGGAAGGTGCCCCAGCCCCGTAATCATCTTAGTCGCTCTCTTTTGCACCTTTTCCATTTCCACTATGTCTTTTTTGAGATGCGGCGACCAGAACTGGACACAATACTCCAGGTGTGGCCTTACCATCGATTTGTACAACGGCATTATAATACTAGCCGTTTTGTTCTCAATACCCTTCCTAATGATCCCAAGCATAGAATTGGCCTTCTTCACTGCCGCCGCACATTGGGTGGACACTTTCATCGACCTGTCCACCACCACCCCAAGATCTCTCTCCTGATCTGTCACAGACAGCTCAGAACCCATCAGCCTATATCTAAAGTTTTGATTTTTTGCCCCAATGTGCATGACTTTACACTTACTGACATTGAAGCGCATCTGCCATTTTGCTGCCCATTCTGCCAGTCTGGAGAGATCCTTCTGGAGCTCCTCACAATCACTTCTGGTCTTTACCACTCGGAAAAGTTTGGTGTTGTCTGCAAACTTAGCCACTTCACTGCTCAACCCTGTCTCCAGGTCATTTATGAAGAGGTTGAAAAGCACCGGTCCCAGGACAGATCCTTGGGGCACACCGCTTTTCACCTCTCTCCATTGTGAAAATTGCCCATTGACACCCACTCTCTGCTTCCTGGCCTCCAACCAGTTCTCAATCCACGAGAGGACCTGTCCTCTAATTCCCTGACTGTAGAGTTTTTTCAGTAGCCTTTGGTGAGGGACCGTGTCAAACGCCTTCTGAAAGTCCAGATATATAATGTCCACAGGTTCTCCCGCATCCACATGCCTGTTGACCTTTTCAAAGAATTCTATAAGGTTCGTGAGGCAAGACTTACCCTTACAGAAGCCATGCTGACTCTCCCTCAGCAAGGCCTGTTCGTCTATGTGTTTTGAGATCCTATCTTTGATGAGGCATTCCACCATCTTACCCGGTATAGATGTTAGGCTGACCGGCCTATAGTTTCCCGGCACAGCACTTGTGCACAGCACCTGGCACAGCACTTGTGCCAGATCCGCAACCCTGGTCCCAGGCAACCTGGAGCAACTCCAGGCTGTTCAGATTTGTACCACCTCTTAAGGGTGGCACAGAACCGAGTAGCCCTATTGGGCCTGCTGTGGTTTTACCCGGGGTAAGGGGAAGGTTTTCATCTTTGCTTTAAATCACTGAGGAAGGTTGCAGACCGAAGAGTCTCTCTCCTTTTATGGTTTTCAAGATAAGGATATATTTTAAGAGACTGGGTTAATCCTTATCAGATTGATTTTTAGTGCTAGATGAAGAACAAATAGATTTCCCACTAAAAATACAAAATTGGTCCCTCCCCTTCATCAACTCTCTCATTAAAGGGCAAAATTTTTCACCCAAAGTGAACTGCCATTTCATATTCAGTTGGTCCTGTCTTCTTCCCTGCTGATTCCACTAAATTTCAGTGACTGTTTTAGAGTTTACACTTATACGAGCTTTCACTTGAAGGTTCCTCACTGAGAAAGCACTGTACCGCTAACTATACCTGTAACCCACAAGTATTTATGACTATTGCAATGAAAAGAGATATGGAAATCTCCTGAAATCAATTTTAAACATTACTAAGGTCAATTGTTAGGTAATCTAATTAATGCCCCCTTCAGACAGAATGGAGTTCAATGTTGCCTAGTGTTAATGAACGGCTCTTCCTTAGGCAAGCTATTTACACCTTCAGTCTTGGCAGAAGACATCTGAAAAAGAGGTCAAGTGTTGAAACCATTCACTCTCAGAAATGGTAAGAAATAATAGAATGCACAATCACACAGGGGCACTTTCAGGTAAATGCCTATTGTATGCTCACAAAGCCAATGCTACTTAGTGTATAGCTTTGCAGGTTCAGTATGGGGCTCCATTCCTCTTACATAATGGATATCCACTTGACTAAGCAACCATATCATATTTACAATGAATGCAAGGGGCAGTAATTATTTGTGAAAAGACACATAGGTAGCCAGGGAGGCATCTAGGAGCATGATCACATGCAATGCAAATAGGACTGAATAAGAGGCTATGTACAGAGTCTGTACACAGGCTGAAGATGAAGTTCTGAATCTGTGGAAGCATGTTTGGGATTAGGATTGAAGGGCTCTGGGGTGGATGTGAGGTTCTGGGCATGCACCAAGTGCTAGGGTTCTGAATAGACCCAGACCTACATGCTGGTCACGTACAGCTGAGAGAGTAGTGCCCCATGCATTTCTTTAAACGTCAAATATCACTGTGAAAGAAGACAGGAAAGAATTCTGTGGTGGCTTTTAGCTGATGGTATGTGGCAGTATTGCCAGGACAAATTACCACAATGAGATGGTTCAAAGGGGATATGAGAAAATGTATCTGCCACCAGCTATTCTAGCAATGGGCAGCTAGCACAATGGCTAACTTGGGGCACATTAAAAGAAGGTTTAGAGATATTTAGAGGCACTTCTGAAGATGTGTAACATAAGCATGGTGAGATGAGGTGGGACTTATTCATGCTTCCGCTGTGTGTCACAGACTGGAAGATTTAACATCTCGAGACACCTTGTGCACATATTGTCAAGTCACTTGTTAGTTCTTCCCTGAGTGTTCCTTTTCTTCCAAGTCCAGTCTAAATTATAACATAACAGGGATTATCCTGCTGCTACTCTGGTATTCTGGCTAAGAATGGATCCATCATAAATCTAAGAAGAGTCCTGCTAGATCAGAACAAGGGTCTAACTATTTCATTGATTCGCTTTTCATATTTACACACCTGCCTTCCTCCAGGGCAGTGTGCATGGCTATTCCCCCTCATGAGGTAGGTTAAACAGAGAGATGGTAATTTAGTCCAGGATCAAGTAAATTTCATGACTGAGCAGGGATCTGAGTTCAGTATTCTTGCCAATCCTCTAACCCAAGGGTCTCCAAACCTTTTGGCCAGAGGGCCGCATCAAATGTCTGGCACGGTTTTGAGGGACGGGAAAAAAAATTAAATATAAAATTTATATAAATAAGTTAGAGATGGAACTTAGATGTGTGAATAAATGAACGAATGGGCTCATTCATTCAACCTCTCTGGCCCTTAGAACACCCACCAGATGCAACCAGAGCATAGTTCCAGTCATGATCAGCAAAGTGGGCCAGGGGCTTTCAAGGGACAAGAGGTTGGCCGTGGGCTGGATAGAGGCTGGCCGCAGGTTGCATCTGACCCCCGGGTCGGGGTTTGGAGACCCCTGCTCTTACCCCTACACTTCACTGGCTCTAGTCTTGTCCATCTACTACACAGTCTTGTTTATAGTCATATGCTTCTGTCTATAATCATAGCAAGAAAGTAGGAGTTCTTCTCCACTCCATACTCCAGCAACTGGTATTCACAGCACAACCCTATCCCATGCTGGTGTAGCAGGGCCACATGGCCCATGCTGTATCCAGCACTGGGATTGAGCAGGCTGGAGGTTCCTTTCCTGGAGGTCAAGTTTCAGCCTGCCCAATAAGGCTACTCAGATCTGCGCCAGCTGAAATGCTGGTGCAAGTCCAAGAAGACCCATGTAGAGTTTCCAGGTCTAAAGTCAGGGTATGGCAGAGGCCTCCTCCACCCATCTTGCCCCCCTCCCTGGCCTGATCCACTCCCCATAAGAAGTTGCCTTGTTCTGAGTCACTGACTTGCAGTGGCTCTCTGGAGTTTCAAACAAAGGTAATTCGCTGCACTTCTTGGAGATGAACCTTGTATTGATTGTACAGGTGTGCATCACTTAAGGGGGGTTACATTCTCTGATTCTCGTTGTTATGTGAGTAGGTTGTTAAGGGAACATTCAGCCCTATCTAGTTCCTTGTTGTGTAAACATACACTCATTGCCAGAACTCACTGCACTGGCTACCAGAGATGGATTGCCTCATTAAGAGCCTCTGGTTCTAGTCTAGTTAAGAGCCTTGTTAAGAGCATCTAGTCTTGTTAAGAGCATTAATAATAATGATAATAATAATAATAATAATAATAATATTTATATACCACTTTTCAACTAAATGTTCACAAAGCGGTTTACAGAGAAAAATCAAATAACTAAATGGCTCCCTGTCCCAAAAGGGCTCACAATCTAAAAAGATGCAAAAAGAATACCAGCAGACAGCCACTAAAACAGACAGTGCTGGGGTGAGGTGGGCCAGTTACTCTCCCCCTGCTAAAAAAAGGAGCACCCACTTGAAAAAGTGCCTCTTACCCAATTAGCAGGGGTTATTAGTAATTAAGAGCTTCTTTTTTGTTGTGTAAACAAATACTTGCTGGGCAGGCTACTGGATACCTGATTGCCTCATTAGGAGCCTCTTTGTTGTGCTTTGATCACCATCATATCTGCAGGTCCATCATTAGGCAGAAGGTTGTTAAGTGACCCACCCCTGTATTTACTGCATATTGTTCTTTTATCTGTGTACAAATCTATGGTAAGGCCACACCTGGAGTATTGTGTCCAGTTCTGGTCGCCGCATCTCAAAAAAGACATAGTGGAAATGGAAAAGGTGCAAAAGAGAGCGACTAAGATGATTACGGGGCTGGGGCACCTTCCTTATGAGGAAAGGCTACGGCGTTTGGGCCTCTTCAGCCTAGAAAAGAGACGCTTGAGGGGGGACATGATTGAGACATACAAAATTATGCAGGGGATGGACAGAGTGGATAGGGAGATGCTCTTTACACTCTCACATAATACCAGAACCAGGGGACATCCACTAAAATTGAGTGTTGGGCGGGTTAGGACAGACAAAAGAAAATATTTCTTTACTCAGCGCGTGGTCGGTCTGTGGAACTCCTTGCCACAGGATGTGGTGCTGGCGTCTAGCCTAGACGCCTTTAAAAGGGGATTGGACGAGTTTCTGGAGGAAAAATCCATTATGGGGTACAAGCCATGATGTGTATGCGCAACCTCCTGATTTTAGGAATGGGTTAAGTCAGAATGCCAGATGTAGGGGAGAGCACCAGAATGAGGTCTCTTGTTATCTGGTGTGCTCCCTGGGGCATTTGGTGGGCCGCTGTGAGATACAGGAAGCTGGACTAGATGGGCCTATGGCCTGATCCAGTGGGGCTGTTCTTATGTTCTTATGTTCTTATGTTCTTATGGGCAAATCAGGTCCACATTTGCTTCGTTTCAGCAATGCTGCAGCATTCAGACTGGTCACTTGGCCTGTGAAAGTAGTTATAGTACCCCTGTTAATTTGGCAAAGATGCACTTTGTTTTAAAGTGGTGTCCTCTTCTATCGGGAGGGGGGGAGGGACGGACCAACTGTTCCTCTTCACCCCAGCTTGGTGTCTTTTCCAGTAGTTGTTGCTGGTGTCTCTTCTGTGCCTCTTTTGAGATTATTAGCTCTTTAACAGGAACTATTTATTGATTTATTTTGCTTTGTGAACAACTTTTTGTTGAAAACAGTATATAAATATACATAATAATTATAATATTAACAGAGAGAATTTTTGCATACTATTGCTTGTATTTGTGCTGTATACATTAAATATTTTTTTTCTAAGTGTAAATACGTACAAACAATGAAAAAAGACATGTTAGCAATACAGTTGTGTGCCAGTTAACGACAGGGATCAGGACCGCAGTCCCTGTCCTCGTGGCAATCTAAACCCTCCACAGGGAAGGGGATGCTCTGCTCTCCTCTCCTCCAGGGCGTTGTCTGAGCCTCCCAGAGACAGCACACGTCCGAGCCTCCCAGAGGCAGCGCATGTGGTCATCGCATATGCGATCCTGGCGTAAGGCGGGAGGTCGCTAAGGAGCGCGCACCTGTATTATGTTAAAGATCTTTGTAAGCTGCAGAGGCTTCTTGTAGCACTGAAGGCTTGCATCATCTTGAACCAACAGGGAAAAAATAGGAAGCAGGGCTTTTGAGAATATTCAGAACAACTTCAAAAAACTGATACTGCCCAGTGCTTAAAAAACAAACTAAGGCTGGCATGACTGCTGTTGGCAAAAGTAAGAACCAATGAGTTGCTGGCAGGATTGTTGAACCACCAGCAAACTTGAGATCCTGAGAAATGCTTTGACAGACAGACTTGGAACACACTTCCCCACATCTATTTTATGGCTGGAAAGTCAGTGTTGATTTCCTAGTAGAATTTCTTGGATATTCTCCATAGTGGTCAGATCGCATCTATGCATCCATTTCCTATTTGTTTAGGATTTTATACAATAACATGTCAAGGATCATTTTACACATTACATGGCAGCAGAACCAGATTTGTCTCCAAGCAGACACTTAACAGTGAGTGACAGTCACAGCTTCCTGAAGAGTGTGTGTCTGTATGATACACACAGTTATTGCGTTCATACTTTGCATATTTCCAGGGCTGGTCCAAGGACCTCCCCAGCATCTGAGTCAGTGCAGATGCACTAAGTCCTGGTCCCCTCTTTGCTTGGTTGGGCACATGCTCTCCCTTCCCATCCCTTTCCTACCAGGACGTTAGCATTGCTTCTGTCTGTTCTGCTGCCGCTCTCAATTCTTGCTATTTTAAAAGGTCAGGAAGGACCAGTGATGACCATCCTAGAATGTCTTCTAGTACAGTGTTTCTCAGTGTTTGTCCCCTGCTGTACAATTTCACATGGTCCACCTATTCGAAGAGCCACAAGAAGTGACTGGCAATGACATAATCACCAGTTACTTCTGGGATGGGAGGCCAGATTGATATGACAAACACTAGTAAGATCCTCAGGGTGGACAGGATAGCTGTTTGAGTGTAGAAAACCATGCTTTAGAGCTCTGCCCACTAAGCCAAGCCTCCTACCACTGTTTGTTGTGTCATGATCCTGGTTTCACTGCTGGGCAGTAGGTGTCCAGAGGTCCAGCGAGTACCACCAGACACCACCTCAAGTTCCACTGATTGTACCCATACCACTGGTTGAGAAATGCTGTTCTACTATATGTTTTAAGGTTAGGTCCCCACAACTCTTCTACATCCACTTCCTCTTCCGCTCTCCTCTAATTTTAAAAATATAATGAGAACAGCAGAAGGAGCAGCAGTGGCAGAAGCTATGGGGCTGGGCTGAATAAGGGAGACAGGTGGGGAGGGTGACACTTATTAGGCAATAAGCAGGCCTGAGGAGGGGGGACAGAGGGGGCCCAGGCCCAAAAAACATACAGTACAAATCAAATTGATTACAAATAAATTTGTGTACCTCAGTCTTAGCCTATCCAGTGCTGTGTCTGCATTACAGTTTCTATTCCCCCAATGCAGTGGTTCTCAAACTCTGAAGGAGCTTCACTCACTCAGTAAGTTCTTGTGGGGGAGGGGCTAGGGCAGCGACGCAATCCCCAGGATCGCGCCGCTAAGGGGGGGGTGAGGGAGGGTGCTTGTGGCTTTATGAAGACAGGGCTGCAGCAGGCTGCAGGAGGTGAGGGGAGCCGTGCACAGCCCTCTGCAGTGCTCCCCAAGTCTTGGAACATTCGGAGAAAGTGGGCGCAAGTGCTTTGCGCCCACTTTCTCCGAATGTTCCAAGCCACGGGGAGCACTGCGGAGGGCTGCATAGGGCTCCCCTCACCTCCTGCAGCCTGCTGCAGCCCTGTCTTCACAAAGTAAGTCACAAGCACCCCCCCAGCCCCCATACAGGCGCGATTCTGGGGATCGCTTCCCTGCATCTCCCCTTCCCCCGCCCCTTAAAGGGACGGGGGAACCTTTACACGAACTGGTGGGTCATGACCCACCAGTTTGAGAACCACTGCCCCAATGCATTCTGGAGACTGTCGTTAGTTAAGGGTAGCTCTCAGATTCTTTAACAAACTATAGTCCCCACAGAATGCATTGGGGGGAATAGAAGTGCACTGAAAGTGGATTAAAGCTGTTGTGGAAATGTAGCACGGATCTTGCCTCTAAGCACCAACCTGTATTAGTACAATTCATAAAAAGGAAAGTGACACTTTCAGACCAGAACTACTGGGACCCAGCAGTGGGTCACCCAGTTCAGTTCACTGAATTCACAAGCCCCTGTAGTAAGCGCCACCCTTTTTCCTAGTTTAATAGGTGTCTAGATTAGAACACATGGCCTTCGATCAGGTCTGCATGTGTTTTGGCATTGCTTGAAGGTGAAATTAACAGTATGAAGTACAAATATAAGTCTGGAGTACAGAAAAAAAAAAAGAAAAAGAAAACAAAAAAAGGCAAGTTTATTTCACCTGGGTTGTGTTTCAAAAATCACATAGCAATGAGAGAGATAGCAAAAGCCAGTTTTGGGGTATCTGTGCATTAGAAGAAGAAGCAAATGAGGATTACTTTGTTGAGGTAGAAGAAAAGAAATGCAGTAGCACTACTCAAAGTAAGGAAATTATCCCATTCTGATAAACATATTCATTTAGTTTCAATCTTATTCATGCTAAATAAAAACTGTCAATTAAAAACTTATTTTTAAAATGTAGTAACATTTGGTTTGTAGGAAAATTTAGGAAGGTTGGGGGGGGGGGGTTCAATCAGGCTTTTTGCCCAGGGCCCAATGCCAGCTCTCAGTGGTCCTGGCAATAAGTCCCACTGAATTTAAAAGGATTTATATCTGAGTAAACATACTTAGGACTGGGCTGCGTCAGAGTGGCACTTTTAGCTACAGTAGCACATGTCTTCAAGGAGAAAGACTACTGAGGGAAGTTTACTGCTATGAACATGCTATGCAAAACTAATTTCCTTGGCTGCAGTAATTTATTATTAAAAGGAATCTCTTTTTTTTGGGGGGGGGGAGAGAAATTTCTCCTTCAATGAAGGCAAAGAAGTGCAAAATTCAACCCAAAAAATCGCTATAATTTATTAAATAATGTGTAAGAGTACACATGTAGAAAAATCACCAGTCAAGCAAAATATTAAACTCAATCTAAATCCAGGTTTTTAAAGGCATGTCAATCAAAAATATTATCTTGACATTTTTTTTTTCAAAAACAGCATGAATTATATACGCACCTATGTTTCTTTGAGTGCCTTCCTTGAAACTGGTCCCTTTATGAGTAGATTGTTATTAGATTTTCACTAATCATAAGCTTTACCTAATGACGGCAGGCCTGCAGCCAGGCGACCTTGTCTCGCTTTTTTATTTTGCAAAGTTCTGAGTCGTAGGTGTTCCAGTAAAGAAATAAATCTTCATTAGCACCATCATCATGGCAGGGATATCCAACCTGCTCAGCCTTTTTTGCATGCCGCAGACCCACCTAATTTTCAGCTGCATCTGATGGTATTCTCCTGCGATTTTGGCCTGACATTTATGCAAAAAGGGTAGGAATCCCGCAAAGCAGGTATTTAACTTCAGGCTCTCCTGTTGTGCTGTTGTAGCACTGTGGCAGCTGTGAAGGCTGCACGGCTCATGCTGGTCCCACGCTTGCCAAAACGGCAGTATGGATGAACCTGAGGAGGAGCAGGGGAGAACCAGCAAGAGTGCTGGCATATGTGACTGACAAAGAATGAAAACTGGGTGACAATAAGTCCTTTAAGAAGTGTCATCTGGATTCCTAAGGCCATTATGGGGGCAGACATGGAGTGAGCACAATTAGGGGACTGTGTTACTGTTGGGCTGTGGCATCCCTAAGAAGAATGACAAATCCCCACCACCTTTGAGCCAAAGTGGGTTTGTTTAGTAGGATAGAAATGTTGATTCACAAAAGGTTGATTCACGGATGCTAAGGCTTTCACCCAATCTCTATCCCTATGCATTGTCTCCTGGTACAGAGTTTATGTAGGCAAGTGTGTTCATTGGTGCTCTGTATGATTTTCATATCACTGCTCAGTGGTGGACTTCCCCAGCCCCACACCCTGGGGCAAAGGTCTGTGATGACGCACGCCCCCCCTGCAGGATGTCACCACCCCCCACCCCCGACTTACCTGGAGCGCACAGTGCCTTGCATGACTCCAGGACGCATCAGGGAAGCCTCCTGAATGTTCCCCGACACTTTAAACTGCTTCTGGAAGAGTGGAAGCACAATTTCCGACCCCATTGGGAGCCTCAGAAAGGCTTCCACAGGGTCCTAAACATGCATGAGGCTCCGTGCCCAGGGCATTTGCCCCGTAGAGTGAACAGGAGGTCTGCCACTGTCACTGCTGCTCCAAAATGTGCTGCTGCCATCATGGAAATTATGGGAGGTATGTATCCTTGTGATGCCTGTATTCTTGTGATGCCTGTACCTAGCAATGGTTAGGAGGAATTGTGTGAAAGTGGTTACATAAAAAGGTATTGTTGCCAGGAGGTGACTTAAATGTCATCAGTTTGGCATGGTATATTTTTACTAGAATTAAATTCACCTGGAAGGAGCAGACAGTGTATATGTTGGGGAATAAGTACCTACAATTACAATAATAGCATGATATAGTGTATGGAAATGCTCAAAGGAAGATTCCTCCCTGCTACAAAGACTCCCACTATCTAAACAGAAAGGAGACACTATTTATTTTGATTTATTTTTCACATTTTTATACTGCCCTTCCTCCAAGGAAGGGGTTACCCTGCACATGCCCAATCTTGTCTGATCTAGGAAGCTAAGCAGGGTCAGGCCTGGTTAGTACTTGGATGGGAGACTGCCTGGGAATACTGGGTGCTGTAGGCTTCTATCATAGTCTTTCGAGACTGAAGGTTGCCAACCATTCCTCCAAGGAGCTCAGAGTGATGTATATGGTTCTTTTCCTTTTGTCTTCACAACATCCCTGTAAGGTGGGTGAGGCTGAGAGGTAATGACCGGCCCAAGGTCATCCAGGAAACTTTTGCTGAGCAGGGACTTGAACCTGGATCTTCCAGGTCTAAACCCAACTCCTAAACCACTATAGTATCCTGGCACTAACAGCTGCTTCTGGGAAGGATGCTATGTTGGGTTCAACAGGGACAGTTGCTCTAACCCCACTATAAATTATAAGAGAAATACTATGTTCAAAGGCACCTCTTTACCCAGTTGCCAGGGGTTAACTGAGTATTTGCTCAGAAGTGTCACAAATAGTAGCTCTTCAGATACAAAGCCACATGAAAACGACAGTGCAGAGTCAATGCATGGTGATTCTAGCGTGGAAAAAGTTGAGGTGGTGTCAGAGCTTGTGTGGACAGGGCCCACAACCATTAGAGGGCCTGCCTAGCCAGATATTCCACTGAACTCCCAGTGCCCGATGCACCATCAGAGGAGTGGTGGTGGTGGTGGTGGAGTTTGATGGGGTCCCTGATGCAGGGTGTGGCCCCAGCACCACCAGTAAACGAGTGCTGTAAAAAGTGATAGGAGACTTGAACCAATTAATGTTTGGCATTGCAAACAAAAAGGCAGGGGTTTTTGTTTTTTTAAAGCCTCTCTAATGGGGCTTGTGGGGCAGCCTTGCAGAGATGTGAAGCCCAACAGGATTAGCCAAGACTGCAGAGGAAGGGCTTTCTGTTCCTTTGAGCAAATCCACCCAATTCCTGGTTTGTGGTAGTGACCTATTATTGATTCGGCAGATAATTACTTTGCTTAAGGACAGTGTTTCCCTACCTCATCCCAAATAATGCTTTTTCTTTCTGACTCCTGCTGTGGCCGTCAATCTCTTCCCCCCATGACTCCTGCACAGGCTTACTTGTTTACTTGAAAGACAATACAGTGCAAAGCAAATGATTTCTGCCTGCCCCCTTATGTGACCGGTTAGTCACACACATTGCCGAACAATGGAAGCCACGAGAAATGTTATTTCGTTGTTTATTGGAGTCCGAGGATGTCAAATTGTGATGGGCCTGTTTGACCATTAAGGCTTCGCTCCCATTATGAGATGGTAAATAACTCATGAAAGGAGCTGTAACTCCCAAGTCTCTCATTGCCTTGCTTTCATTTTGATAACAGTCTGAAGAATGGCTTAGCTTTGCTTCTTTTACAGTGGTGGTTTCCTTCTTTCCTCTCCTCTCCCGTTTTTTTTTTTTTTTTTTTTTTGTATAGCCATACTCAAAGCTTGGCCTTGCTAGAAACCGGGGTTTATACAGACCAGGGATGGCCAAACCCTGGCGTGGGGGCCATTTGTGGCCCTCGGGATCCCCAATCTAGCCCGCAAGGAGCCCCCAGTCTCCAATGAACCTCTTGCTCTTGGGCCCATGCTGGGCCACAACGGCCGGTCACGAACACCAGTCACAGGGCCTTTTATAGTCTCCATGTGTTTTCTGCTTTTCCCTGGCATTATTTCAAACCCCCACCCCACTGCCTATGAACAACATATGTCGCCATGTGTTTCTGGCTTGGTCTGGATGTTTTCACTGTGCAAGAGATGTGTGGCAAACAGTTCATAGTTCTCATATGGTTCTACATGTCTGTATTATAGTTCTCCTAGAAAAGAGACACCTGAGGGGGGACACGATTGAGACGTGCAAAATTATGCAGGGGATGGACAGAGTGGATAGAGAGATGCTCTTTACACTCTCACATAACACCAGAACCAGGGGACATCCACTAAAACTGAGTGTTGGGAGAATTAGAACAGACAAAAGAAAATATTTCTTAACTCAGCATGTGGTTGGTCTGTGGAACTCCTTGCCACAGGATGTGAACATAAGAACATAAGAACAGCCCCACTGGATCAGGCCATAGGCCCATCTAGTCCAGCTTCCTGTATCTCACAGCGGCCCACCAAATGCCCCAGGGAGCACACCAGATAACAAGAGACCTCATCCTGGTGCCCTCCCTTGCATCTGGCATTCTGACATAACCCATTTCTAAAATCAGGAGGTTGCGCATACACATCATGGCTTGTACCCCATAATGGATTTTTCCTCCAGAAACTTGTCCAATCCCCTTTTAAAGGCGTCTAGGCTAGACGCCATCACCACTTCCTGTGGCAAGGAGTTCCACAGACCGACCACACGCTGAGTAAAGAAATATTTTCTTTTGTCTGTCCTAACCCACCCAACACTCAATTTTAGTGGATGTCCCCTGGTTCTGGTATTATGTGAGAGTGTAAAGAGCATCTCCCTATCCACTCTGTCCATCCCCTGCATAATTTTCTATGTCTCAATCATGTCCCCCCTCAGGCGTCTCTTTTCTAGGCTGAAGAGGCCCAAACGCCGTAGCCTTTCCTCATAAGGAAGGTGCCCCAGCCCCGTAATCATCTTAGTCGCTCTCTTTTGCACCTTTTCCATTTCCACTATGTCTTTTTTGAGATGCGGCGACCAGAACTGGACACAATACTCCAGGTGTGACCTTACCATCGATTTGTACAACGGCATTATAATACTAGCCGTTTTGTTCTCAATACCCTTCCTAATGATCCCAAGCATAGAATTGGCCTTCTTCACTGCCGCCGCACATTGGGTCGACACTTTCATCGACCTGTCCACCACCACCCCAAGATCTCTCTCCTGATCTGTCACAGACAGCTCAGAACCCATCAGCCTATATCTAAAGTTTTGATTTTTTGCCCCAATATGCATGACTTTACACTTACTGACATTGAAGCGCATCTGCCATTTTGCTGCCCATTCTGCCAGTCTGGAGAGATCCTTCTGGAGCTCCTCACAATCACTTCTGGTCTTCACCACTCGGAAAAGTTTGGTGTCATCTGCAAACTTAGCCACTTCACTGCTCAACCCTGTCTCCAGGTCATTTATGAAGAGGTTGAAAAGCACCAGTCCCAGGACAGATCCTTGGGGCACACCGCTTTTCACCTCTCTCCATTGTGAAAATTGCCCATTGACACCCACTCTCTGCTTCCTGGCCTCCAACCAGTTCTCAATCCACGAGAGGAACTGTCCTCTAATTCCCTGACTGTGGAGTTTTTTCAGTAGTCTTTGGTGAGGGACCGTGTCAAACGCCTTCTGAAAGTCCAGATATATAATGTCCACGGGTTCTCCCGCATCCACATGCCTGTTGACCTTTTCAAAGAATTCTATAAGGTTCGTGAGGCAAGACTTACCCTTACAGAAGCCATGCTGACTCTCCCTCAGCAAGGCCTGTTCGTCTATATGTTTTGAGATCCTATCTTTGATGAGGCATTCCACCATCTTACCCGGTATGGATGTTAGGCTGACCGGCCTATAGTTTCCCGGGTCCCCCCTCTTTCCCTTTTTAAAAATAGGCGTGACATTTGCTATCCTCCAATCTTCTGGCACCGTGGCCATCTTGAGGGACAAGTTGCATACCTTAGTCAAGAGATCTGCAACTTCATTCTTCAATTCCTTAATAACTCTTGGGTGGATGCCATCAGGGCCCGGTGACTTATTGATCTTTAATTTATCAATGAGGTCTGAAACATCTTCTCTTTTAACCTCTATCTGACTTAACTCCTTGGTCAGGAGGGGCCGTTCGGGCAGCGGTATCTGCCCGAGGTCTTCTGCCGTGAAGACAGATGCAAAGAACTCATTTAATTTCTCTGCCATCTCTAAGTCTCCTTTTATCTCCCCTTTCCCTCCCTCACCATCCAGAGGGTCAACCGCTTCTCTGGCGGGTTTCCTGCTTCTAACATATTTGAAGAAGCTTTTATTATTCCCCTTAATGTTGCTGGCCATGCGTTCCTCATAGTCTCGCTTGGCCTCCAGTATCACCTTCTTACATTTCTTTTGCCACAGTTTATGTTCCTTTTTATTCTCCTCATTAGGGCAAGACTTCCATTTACGGAAGGAAGCTTCCTTGCCCTTCACAGCCTCTCTAACTTGGCTGGTTAGCCATGCGGGCACCCTCCTGGATTTAGTGGAACCCTTCTTTCTTTGCGGTATACACCTCTGCTGGGCCTCTATTACTGTTGTTTTAAGCAGCCTCCATGCACTCTGGAGAGATTGGACTCTTTTTACCCTCCCTTTCAACCTCCTTCTAACCAGCCTCCTCATTTGAGGGAAGTCCGCCCGTCGGAAGTCAAGGGTTTTTGTTAGAGATTTGCCTGGTATTCTTCCCCCAACGTGCACGTCAAAACGGATCGCAGCATGATCACTGTTCCCCAATGGCTCAGTAACGTTTACATCTCTAACCAGGTCCTGCGTACCGCACAATATTAAATCCAGAGTCACCTGTCCTCTGGTGGGCTCCGTGACTAGCTGATCTAAGCCACAGTCATTTAGCACGTCAAGAAATCCGGTTTCCTTATCGTGACCAGAACACAAATTGACCCAGTCAATATGAGGATAATTGAAGTCCCCCATGATAACAACCCTGTCCCTCCTTGTCACCTCCCTGATCTGTTTCCTCATTTCAAGGTCCCCATCCGATTTCTGGTCTGGAGGACGATAGCACGCCCCCAGTATTACATCGCTGCACAAGCCTGGTAATTTAACCCACAGAGATTCTACGGTGGAGTCGGACCCACCTTCAATCTCTACTTTGCAGGATTCTATCCCTTCCTTAACATAAACGGCCACCCCACCTCCAACACGCCCCTGCCTGTCCCTCCTGTAGAGTTTATAGCCCGGGATTGCGGTATCCCACTGATTCTCCGCATTCCACCAGGTTTCCATTATGCCCACTATGTCAATATTTTCCCTTGTCACCAGACATTCCAGTTCTCCCACCTTTGCTCGTAGACTTCGGGCATTCACATAAAAGCATTTGTACACGGAATGCCCCAGGATGTGCTGCTTATTCGCTCCTTTGTCCCCGCATCCTCTCATTGTGCCAAACCGTCTAGCACATCCCATCACACTACCTTTCCCAATTTCTTCTCCTACCCTGCCTTTGTCTTGTTGTTCTCTAACCTCCCCATCCTCATCCCTATGGGATGAGGAGTCCCGAACCGGATGCCCCTCGGCTCCTGTCGGCCTTCCCCCAGGGATCAGTTTAAAAGCTGCTCTGCCACCTTTTTAATGTTATGCGCCAGCAGTCTGGTTCCATTCTGGTTCAAGTGGAGCCTGTCCCTCTTGTACAGGCCCCGCTTGTCCCAAAACGTTCCCCAATGCCTAACAAATCTAAACCCCGCCTCCCTACACCACCATCTCATCCACGCATTGAGACCCCTGATCTCAGCCTGCCTAGCTGGCCCTGCGCGTGGAACAGGTAGCACTTCAGAGAACGCTACCTTTGAGGTCCTGGCTTTCAGCTTCCTGCCTAAAAGCCTAAATTTGGCCTCCAGGACCTCCCAGCTACACTTGCCCACGTCGTTGGTGCCGACATGCACCACAGCCGCTACCTCTCCCCCAGCACTGTCTACTAGCCTGTCTAGACGAGAAGTGATGTCCGCAACCTTCGCACCAGGCAGGCAAGTCACCATGCGGTCCTCACATCCGTCGCAAACCCCCTCTCTATGTTTCTAATAATCGAATCCCCCACTACAAGAAGCCCCCGACCCCCCTCCCGCCGAGGAGTATCCCGAGTGTGTTCGGATACAGGTGATGGCATCTGGCCTGGATGCCTTTAAAAGGGGATTGGACAAGTTTCTGGAGGAAAAATCCATTATGGGTTACAAGCCATGATGTGTATGTGCAACCTCCTGATTTTAGAAATGGGCTATGTCAGAATGCCAATGCAAGGGAGGGCACCAGGATGAAGTCACTTGTTGTCTTGTGTGCTCCCTGGGGCATTTGGTGGGCTGCTGTGAGATACAGGAAGCTGGACTAGATGGGCCTATGGCCTGATCCAGTGGGGCTGTTCTTATGTTCTTATGTGTGTTATGAATAAGCTCAGTAAAATTCATTCACTTATATATGTTCCATCTCTAATATATTCCTTTAGGTAAATTTATTTAAATTTGAAATGTAAATTAATTCTTTTTTTTTTTCCCCAGCCCCTGACACAGTGTCAGAGAGATGATGTGGCCCTCCTGCCAAAATGTTTGTCCACCCTTGATATGGACAGTAGGGCTCTTCACATCTTAAATGCTACCTGGGTACAATCTCTGGGTAGTTATTCACACGTTCAATGTTGGTACAATCTGTGTGCAGTATACACAGATTGTGGATCTGTAAAATGAATGCACATAGTAGCAATCAGTCTACTGATTCTAAGTCTACTCCAGGCGCTTAGAAAAGTCTTCACACCTAGGCATGGACCCCTTCCTTCCCCAGGAGCCCAGGGCAAGGAAAGAATAGATAATGCCTTGCATTCTTTCACGTGCTCAGGGGGAAGAGAGGGGGTCGCTTGCCTGGAAGTGAAGCTGTTCTAAGTGCCTGGAGAGAGAATGATTGATGGATTGTCTACCATCAATGGCTGCCCTCACTCCCATGAAACTGGCTATTGTTAAATGTCTTTTTTCCTTTGATTTAAAGGTCCCTTCTCATTCCATTGAAACAAAATCACAGGTGAAAAAACTGTGGATAATTAGGTTATACCTGTGCTACACTTTTCCCCATTTTCCCATTTTTGCAGCATCATGAGGGGCTTCGACCTGAGCTGCATTATTATGCGGCAGAAAACTGAGACCAAACTGTAGAGTATCTTGTGAGATGTGTGCAAACTCATTTCCTTGTATCTGTATGGCAGGGGTGGCCAAACCATGGCTTGTGAGCCCCGTGTTGCTCTTTGACACATAATGTGCAGCTCACAGAAATACGTTGGCTGAACTCCTTTTTGCATCACAGTTTATACGAAAGGCAATTAAGATATTTTCAAGCTTTGTAATTATTTACTGGGTATAAACTGAGAGTCCACTGGATTAAAATGTAAGTTTAGTGTTCATGGTGAGTAAATAGAGTTAAGAATTTAAATGCTAATTTAAATGCTAGATTTCAGTCAGGGATTAAAGAAATTTCGGATCAGCAAGGATTACAGAGGAATTGTGCTGGAGAATCAGTCATTGTACAGGCCTGTGCTGATAATATTCATTTTAGGGGGTGTGGCTTGCAGTCTCTTGATTGTGGCACATGTGGCTGTCTTGTGGGCAGTGAAATTAGCGGAGTGTAATGGCTCAATTCTATTCAAGACTAACGCTGGCACAATGGCCGCTGTGCTGGCCTAGGGTGTTGCAAAAGTGCCATAAAGCACCATGACACCTGGCAAGTAAGGAGCACCGGTGGGAAGTCCTGCGATGTCCCATCAGTGCTGAATTCCCAACGGATTCCCAACTGAGCAGGTAAGCTCCAGCTGGGCAGCACAGGGGCTGGGTAATGGGGGGGGCAGGGAGGGATGTAATGGGGTTGGGGACAGTGGAGCCAGGGCAGATCAGACTCACAAGGAGGCGGGTTTGGTGGTGCTGGTGCACACCAAATCCTATCCACCTTCCCAGACCTGAAAATTCAACACAGGGCTTCTTGGACTTGCACCGGCCATTTGGCTGGTGCAGATCCAAGTAGCCCCATTGCTCAAGCTTGGGGTAAGGTATGTAAGATTAGCTACAAATGCCCCCTTACCTGAAGGAGACCTTCAGCTTGCTCCTTCTCAGTGCTGGATACAGAGTGGGCCAGGCTACTCTAGTGCTGGTTAGGATTGGGTTACCCATGTGGTACTGGGCACAGTGGGGTTTGGTTGTGTTGTATGTGTTAGTTTATTGCTTCTTTTGTGCATGTAGCAATAAAATATGTGTGTAATATTTGCTCATGTCTTGCAGCTCTCAAACATTTGAAGTTTATCGTATACGACTGTTACGTTAAGTAAGTTTGGCCACCCTTGGTCTATACTGACTAGCGTTAGCTCTCAAAGGTTGCAGAATAGGGCCTTTTCAGTATGTTTGGAGACTGCATGCAACAGAGAGAGAGAGAGAGAGAGAGAGAGGACACTCTTAGACTTGTGAAAGGCAGAGCCGCGTTCCACTTTGTGTCATGCTTCTCCCAGGAACTACGTTCCAGAATTCTGTCCTATTGACATTTTTGGTGAAGGATGAGCTATGAGGTGGGTCAGCTGATCAGGATCAGATGGGAGGGTCAAACACTATAAAAATGATGCTTCAAAGGTACTTCAAAGAGCAGAGCTGAATCCTGAGGACTTTCCTGGAACTGATCAGCCCGGACTTGCACCAGTGATATCACTGGTACAGGTCTGAGTTGACCCACTGCTGTTCTTGGGTCAATAGGGGAGCAAAGGGACAAAGGAAGCCAAGAAATTCCCCACAGGATGAATTCCCCACTCACTCAAGGTGACCATACACTCTCTTTTTCCAGGATACGTCCTCTTTTTTTAGCCTCATGTCATGGAAAAGCACTTAAATGTTCTCCTTTTCCCTGTGAGTGGGCCCCTGCCAGCAGGGCCTAGCTTTTTGTAATTATTATATGCAATGCATTATATGTAACAGAGTTTTAAATTTAATAACAAGTAATATACGAGTGTTTTTAGCTTTTGTTTTGTCATGTCCTATATTTTTCTTGAATGTCCTACATTTTGGGGTGCCTTGTCCTCTTTTGCGGTTGTGACATGTGGTCGCCATGCCTATGCTGGTGATGTTCCATCACCACATGGGGATTTACTGTAGGTTGAATTGGTCTAAAACACCCCCTGACCTCAAGGGGCCACCATGGCTTGAAACTTCCCCCACCACAGGATGCAGAGTGTACCCCTTTGGCGGGACTGCATCAGTAAATGGAGTGTTAGGTAGGCTTGGGCTGTTAATGCAGTTCCTCAATATTTACTGAAAAGTGCGAAACCCCATATAAGGTTTCGCACGATAAGGTTTCGCACTATAAGATTTCGCACTAAGGCTAGCAATATTATTAAAATTAGTCACCTTGATCTCAGTGAGATTTACTTCTGAGTTTGAATATTTAGGATTATACATTCTATGTTGTAGATGACAGGTGTGGATCAAGGAACTCTCAGCTCTGGTTATCAATTCTGATTGAAACCGTTCTTGGAGTTTATTTCCTGGAAACTGTAAAAATTTTCAGGCTTTCTTTCAATAGCCACCTGAAGATTGATGCTGATTCCTGGAGACTCCAGGCCAATCATGGAGGACTGGCAACTCTGCTCTTGGTTCATACTTAGTCTCAGTCCATAATTAGTTTTAGGATCATTACACATTTAAACATTCAATTGGCCACAGCAGAAGCTACAGTTGAACTTTGCATCTGTCAATATTACTCCCATTTTGTACACATTTATGCACTGAATTAAATCAAACCTGGAATTCACTTGAAGAAAGACAACCAATTGTCAATTTATAACTCAGAGTGGTAAGCGATAAATAGAAAACAAGTGAGTTTCTTGCCGTTTCATTTGCCTCTAAATAGAGCTGCATCTTGTTATTTTATATGCATGAAAGACTATTTATGTGAGTAAAATCAAGATAATTCATGCGCAAATAAAACACACACACATTAACATGAAGGAAGTCACCTCTGAAATCTAAATAACAAAGTTTGAAGCGGAGAGTGGGCAACAATGCAAGGGGGAAGGTGCTGGCCTTCCTGTTGATGCTTCTGGCATCCTCTAAATAACAAATTTTATTTAACAAATAACAAAGTTATTTAGAGGCTGCAGGAAGCATCAACAGGAAGGCCAGCACCTTCCCTCCTTGCATTGTTGTCCATTCTCCCATTCACTGGAGGAGGTAAGATGACAGGGAGCTGGAAAGGGTGGTGGGAGGACGGAATGGGGTGGGGCGTGGTGGGGAGGGGAGGGGCAAAACAGGTTAGGAGTTGGCAGGGAGGGGGCAGGGGATGAGTGGATTAGGTCCTGGGAGGGAAGTAGAATTGTCCACATCATTGCTGCCAATATCATAACCCTCTTCCTGGGCCCAATCCTGCAGCACAGGTCAGAGACTTAACTCCTAAGGAGGAATTGTTCCCTTGCCTAGAGGAGACCTCCTCATCAGCCCCTCACCATAGGATACAGTGGTCTTCATTTTGGCACTGCTACTTCAACAGGGGTGGGAAGTATAAGATAGGGCTGTGAATTATCTAATTTAGGACAGGTTGCAGTATTAAAAGCTGTGTCCTGTTCCTCGCCCCCCCCCCCAAAAAAATCATATAGTCATATAGCAAAGTTAAGAAAAATAATTTCAAATTCTAGATAAAGTCTCCAATGATTGACACAAACTCCCACCCACCATCATCTCCTCTCTCTCAGATGCTGGGATTGTCCTGAGTGAGCCTTACAGCCTAGTCCGAACCTGGGCTGGTGCAGGTAGGCCACGTACAGCCCAATCCTTTGCATGTCTACTCAGAAGAAAGTCCCATTATAGTCAATGTGGCTTACTCCCAGGGAAGTGTGGATAGGATTGGGCTGACAGTCTCCACTGTTTCCAGTGCAGGTAAGAAGTAACTCTCCAGCTTGCCCAATGTGGTTACTTGGATCTATGCCAGCTAAATACTGGCATAAATCCAAGAAGCCCCATGTAGGGTGTTTAGGCTCAGGAGGAAGGATAGGATATGGCAGAGCCTCCTTTGCTGATTCCACTCCTTCTTGGACCTGATCCACCCTCCCCATACCCCAAAACACCCCCTCCTCATCTCTGTTCCACCCTCCTGCTACCCTCCACTGCTTGGCCAAGAACTCACCTTCACTCGTGGCTAGTGGTGGGGACACAGCACTGGTAGGCCAGTGCAGGCTTTTCCACCAGCACTGCTGGCTCTTTGATCTCAAACGTGCTTCATGCGTCCATGACAATCCAGGCCAGCATAGCGGCCAGTGCTTGAATTTCCGCTGCTGAGCTATGGAATAGGATTGGGCCATCAAATGGGTAGATCTCTGACTTTGAATTGCGCACTCTATCACCTGTGTGTTAATTTTTACCTGATGCATTTATTAATCTTGAGCAAGGCTTTACTTGTGCAAGGCTCTGGGTATGGAGGAGACCCATGGTCAGGACCTCAGGATGTCCTCTACTAGGACACCTGGCTTGAGGGGTTCCTTGCTGAGAAGCTTAAGTTCAATGCTGGGCCTTGAGTTCAGCATCTCTATGGTTAGAATCCTGCTGCTCAATCAACACACTTCAATAATATTTTTCCAGCTAAATTCTTTAATGGGCACCAGTATTAAGTATACCTTTGGCCCCGTTGATTAATAACTCCATCAATCTCGCTGCTATAATTAGTAGCACAGTCATATTAATTCTTCAAGTGTGAGTTGAGCTTCAAGTGTGTGACATGAACTGGGCTCTGGAAGAGTTGACACAGAAGAGATTCTGCCGGAAAACCTAACAGCTGGCCATATTTCTCTCCACTCTCACCCCTGAAATCTAACAAGCATGTACCATCACACCTAAAAATGAAACTATTTGAGATACACACAAGGCTTTAGGTTTTCTGAAGCAGCCTTTCAAAGGCAAATTTCAGTGCAGTGTCTTTTTTTCTTCAATCCCTCAGAATCGTCTTCACGCTAATGTGTCCTTCCTCCCGACTTGGTGTCTTCTACAGTTGTCATCACAGGGCTTTGATGCAAAAGCAGGGGGCTGTTGAGTAACTGCCAGATTTGTTGTGGAAAAACAGTTGCGATGTGAAGGTACAAATAAAAGAGACCGAGAACACGAAATGTATCATGTAAAATGTATTGTTTCACTTCTATACTGTAGAAGAAGCGCTGACTTCGCTAACAAGAAATCAATACACTGGGGTTTTTTAAAGTGACATTTAAAGAACATTTCATAGCGTTTGACAACAAATCTAATGCAATATACACATATTTGAAGTAGTAGTAGTAACTTTTTTGTCATTGTGCTACAGCACAACAAAATTTATGCACCTTTGAGATACAAGCATAAACATATACTACAGTTCCAACAATCACACTCTACACACTCACCCACACATTCTATACAACATGCATCATAGTATAAAAACAGTATAACAGACCCATAATGCCCAGGAGCATGGTAACAACTATATTGCTTATTCAATGTAATTATGGCTGTGGGATAAAAACTGTTCAGGAATCGTGTGGTGCTGCTCTAATAGTTCTGTATCGTCTACCCGAAGGTAACAGTTCAAAGAATATGCCCTGGGTCATCGTTTTAAGGGATCGATCATTTGCATGTTTGCAAATTCTGCTGGGCAAAGTGTAACTGAATTCCAAGTAAATGTGCATGGGACTAGATGGATTTTACATGCAGAAGGGTGGGAGAAGTTTTGCTGGAGGGAGGAGAGGCTGCAGTAGGAGGCACTAACAGAGGCTGCGTTTGATTTTCAACTAGAAAAAAGCAGGAAGTGACCTCACTAGCATGCTTCTAGCTCAATTCAAGAACACAAAAAAATGGCGGGGAAATCAATCATACGCGTATATGGGGTTTTGACCATAGAGATGCAGTGGCTAGAAAGGCACCATCCTGTCCCCCATACAGAGGCTGCGTTCCTATTTAACATTCTAGCACTAGGTATGCTGGAAAGCTGTTTTTCGCACACACACCCTTCCAGCAATCTTGGGTTGCGTTCTTTTTTGCATTCTAGCACACTCAGTGTGGCTCAGATTTGCTTTCCATAGGGCTCTCAATACATTTTCCTTGTCAGTCTGGGGTGGGGGAGACATCCTTCACAAGCATTTGTTGGGGCCTGCGTTCATCAGATTGGGATCACACTGGTGGCTTGGCATTCTCCTCAACCTGCCCTTCGAAGGGGACAGAGGCACGTTCGCCTACCCATGAGAAAGCACACACATGCTGCTCCTTTTAGTTTCCATAGGGCTCAATACATTTTCATTATCAGCTACCAACTGTCCTGACCCACAGTTTGGGAACCACTGATCTAATCTAACAACAATCTTTTTAAAAAATGGTTCAGAGATCTAGTCTTATATTCTCCCATCATTTGGCTCCCACACCCCCAAGGGCTATGGATACTCCAGGTTAAGAATCTCTGCCTTAACAGCCCAGAATAAACAAACATAGCTCCGGTTGCTGTTGCATAGGCTAGGCTGTAAACCAAGGGGCTTAATTTACTGCTGAAACTGGCAAGTCTGCTATTGAAGCCAAAGATTTTATCTAAAGAACTTGAATCCTGTCTTTATATGCAGACTCCAGATGTTTGCAAGCTGTCAGTGTTCCTTACTTTATTAAATTGTCTGCTGTTTTTAGCCACGTGTCAGTGCGATTGCTGAAGATCACCAGCACTTGCACAGAGGCTGCTAATGCTGGACTGCTTCCAGCACTTGCTCCCAATCTTAGGTGCAGAGGCACACTACTGATTTGTCCTCAAAAGTGGTATAAGAATTAATTTTAAAGTGCAGGAGCAAAATGTCACCTCGTATTGGCATAGCCTGTTAAGCCATTAAAAAAAAAAATCAACCTTAAATGTCTTGGTAAAACTGTTTTCTTTCCATGCCATGGATTTCCACTTTGAAATTATATTTAATCTAAATATCTACTCCCAAACTCTTGGAGTGAGTTGCAACAGTTTGGAAACCAATGTATAACAATTGAAAAATGGGTTTAAAAAAACTCAGTCCAGGCAGTCCAGTCCTACCTAAACCCCAATGTGGTGATGCAGTGCACATGCTGCAAAGGAGTTTTGGCTGCTGGAGGTCTCCTTGGATGAAAAGAAAATTTGTTCCCTTGCCCCAGTGTAAGCCCCAGCCTGCACAATGGGTCAAAACTATAATATAGATTCGGACTTCATAGGATCAACTTTCCCAGCTCCCAGTTAGACACTTACACATGATTGCTCTGGGCCTGCTCTGTGATATGTGCAAGCACTTACTCTTCAGGAAATACAAGGAATGTGTTGGTTACTCAGTAGATTTGGGCCATGAGTCATATCTTTAATATCTTGTCTATGTTTATCAAGCCCTGGAAATGTAGCTGTTTCACTGCGATAAAGGAACATTTTAAAAATCTTTTTTTTAACCTTACTGCAGTGAAACAACCGTGTTTCCAGGTCTGCAGGCAGCCTTCAAACCGCTTGCAGCCTCCTCCTGGTTGCCCCAAGGCTCTTTCATTTCTCCTACTAGTCTCAGAATGCAATGCGATTCCTTCTCTTCCTGGTCACGCTGCATTCTGGAACTACACTGGAGGTAGATAAAGCCTGCCTATGTAAACCGCCTTGAATAAAGTCTTGAATAAAGAGCAAGAAAGGCGGTATATAAATACCTGTTATTATTATTATTATTATTACACTGGAGAAATGAAAAAGCCTCGGAGTGACCAGGAAGAGACTGCAGGTGGCTCAGAAGGCTGCCTGCAACTCTGGAAACACAGCAATTTCACTGCATTACAGTAAAGCGAGATTCCCCTATCTTTTAAAAAGGTGTCCCCAGTATCCATAGTATCTGCGGATAACTGAAATAAAATCTGTGAATACCAGGGCAAGCCTGTATTCACACAACATGTAATTATGTCCTAAGGCAGGGATGTCAAACATAAGGCCCAGGGGCCAGATGTGGCCCCCAGAAGCTTTTTATCCGGACCTCAGGCTCTCAGCTGCTGAGGTGTAACCGCTGAAATGGCAACCAACATGAAAATTGGGCTTTCCCAAATCTTGAAATATGATCAAGATTTGCGTACTTTCTCTTCTGTCATTTGCAGTTAATGAGTTTCTATATGAGAACAAGATCTGATTTCTGGCCATTAGCTGCTTAATGATGTTACTTTCTGATGAATGACATCACTTCCGGCCCTCAGCAGGAGCCCTGAATGCTAACTTCGGCCCTTTGTATGAAATGAGTTTGACACCCCTGTCCTAAGGCATGGATCTCACAAGAATGTATGTATGCTATGTGTTTAGCTTTAGATACTGTGATCAGCTTAGAGAAAACAGAGTTAAGGTTTAAGCCGGCAAGATGGTTTAATCAACCAGGTCATATACAGTCGTGCGCTGCTTGACGACAGGGTTCAGGACCATGATCCCCGTCGTCAAGCAGCACTTGACGCAATCTGGACCCTCCGTAGGGAAGGGGATGATCTGCTCCCCTCCCCTCCAGAGGGTCATCTGAGCTTCCCAGAGATAGCGTGTGTCCGCATGCTGTCTCTGCAAAGCTCAGAGTGAGGGAAATTGCATCTCTCAAGCGACTTCTGGTTTCACGGAGGAAACCAGAAATCACGAGAGAGAGTCAATTTCCCTCAGTCTGAGCCTCTGGGAGTCTGAGCCTGTCTGAGACTCTGGGAGGCTCAGACAACCCTCTGGAGGGGAGGAGAGCAGATCATCTCTGGTTGGGGTGTATGCCCTCTGACAACCATGTGACCGCATGTGGTCATCGGTTATGTGATCTCAGCATAAGCTGGAAGGTCGCAAAGTGGCGCACACCTGTATTTGCATTTTCTCCCTGTCTTTTCAGTTCTCACAGTGTTTTAATGATGTTATTATCAACACCATCCTTTATTTAGTACCTGTGGTGTCCCAGGTTCCATGCATAATGTATTCAGCTGAAATGGAACCAAGGAAGCATAACTCTGGAGCCTACTGATGATAAGGAAATCTACAATGTAGCAAAGCCCTAAGACATCTCCTAGAAGTTGGCTGACTTATCTTCCTAACAGCACAATCCTGAGCTGCACTTGGTCAGACTCAAATCCCTCTTGCATTGCAGAGGCACACCAGCCTGCAGAGGCTGGAATAAGTCTGATGGAGGCTCTAAGTCTTGTGTTGGCTGAGCTCGGCCGACACAATAATAATAATAATAATAATAATAATAATAATAATAATAATAATAATAATAATAATAACTTTATTTCTACCCCGCCTTTCTCCCCGAAGGGACTCAAGGCGGCTTACAACATATTAAAAACAATTTAAAAACAAATAAAAACATATTAACACATACTAAAAACAGCAGTCAGAGTAAAAATAGGTAAAAAGAGCATAGAGCAGCAGCAAGTCATAAAAGAATCAGGCCTGTAAAAAAAAATATTAAAAGATGTTAAAAAATGTTAAAAGGCCAAGAACTCAGAAGGCCTGTTTAAACAGAAGGGTCTTCAGGCCTTGCCGAAAGGTCTCAAGAGAGGGAGCCATTCTTAAGTCAAGAACTCTGGGGTGGGTGGAGGGGAGGCAGGAGGGAAGCATTCTGGGAAAGAGGGAGGGCAGGCAGTGGGTGGCCCAGGGGGTGGGCAGGTGGGGAGCAGGAGGCGGGGCTGGGACCCAGCAGTTATGCTGGATCCCAACCCCCATTCCCAGGGAGTTCAGAGCAGCTTCAAGCCACTCTACTCTCCTCTGACTTGTGCCACCTCAGGAGGTGGCGCAAGTCCGAGGAGACCCATAGGTGCAAGTGTGGCTTACCCAGAGGTAAGGGGAAAATTTTCCCCTTACCTGTGACTGAGCCGCTTTGGGCACCTATCCCGTGTTGGATACAGTGCAAGGTAGGATAGCACCCTAAGAGCCCAATCCTGAACACTGCATGCCTGCTTACCACTTACTGTCTTACCGCTGGGCAAGCACTTGTGCTAGCCCAGCGCTCGGCTAGCACTGGGCAGGTGCCAGGCCTCCACCACTTGGCGGTCGCATGGACCGCCGAGCTGTTGCACAGTAAGGAGGGGCAAGGGGTAGGCAGGGAGGAGGCATTCTGGGGAGGGGGAAGGCAGGCAGAGGGTGGAGAGAGGGTGGGGAGGAAGTGTGATGGGGAGGAAGTGTGATGGGGAGGTGGGGAAAGGGTGGGTGGGAGGCATGCTGGCGGGAGGAAGCGGAGAAGCAGGGAGGCGAGTCCGGTGGAGCTGCTCTACCAGTTCCTTTCTGTTAACGTGGTGCTCGGCACCCTACACGAATGTCTTTACCTTTGAGTAAATTGAGTACCTTTGAGTGAATTGAGTAGCCCCATTGCGGGGCTACTTCCCTTACCCAGGAAAAGGGGCCAAAAGTCCCCTTCTCCCAAGGTGCCACCTGTGGTAACCTGTGGCACACAGGATCCAGCGGCAGCCATTTTTGCTGCCGCCAAAACTGCGTGCCATGGGAGCTCAGGATTGGGCTGTAAGTTAGCAACTCCAGTTCCCTAACACATTACCTTTTAAGCTTGGAGATTTTAAAAGTTCCATTACTCTGAGCAAATTATGGAGAGGCAGTATATAAATAGTGCTGAGTACAAAGCAGTTTGGCAGTTCAGCAGCTCATTATTACAGTCATGGTCTTTGGGGTATAGTTGGCCATATGCTTTGTTCCTACTAAGACATTACTAAGACATTTCAGATTCCTATCATAGCGCAGGAGCAATTGCCAGGTTGGAGGCATCCCAAAACAAATTTCAGGGGAAGGGCTGGTGATGTTATAAGATCACCAACTTTTTGAAAATGGGACAAAATCTGGTCTAGAGGCAGGGCCCAATGCTAAAGGATCAGGAATTGGTGGTCAGTGGATGGGGCCTGGAAATAAAGGGACAGGTTCAAACCTTGTCTGAACATTCTACCTGTCTGCCTGAGAAAAAAGCACAAAGCTGGGGGGGAAATGCCATTCCGGGCAAACTGGCAAATCCATCTCTTAGCCATTTATTAAGGGAGTCTGGAGTCACAGTGATATAACTGGGACAACAGTTTGTCCCATCCATACTTTCTTTTCATTTGTACCCTAACATGTTGTTAAAATTCCTTTTAGCAGTTAATTAGTAGGGCCCAGCATCCCCTTTTATCTATTCCGAGTTTTTTTCTGCTTCATGTAGTTCACATTGAATTAGCCGAGAGGATGAATGACTCTGCAGTAGGTAATTGTATTTTAAACAATAAGAGAGCAGGAATAAATTAATTTGAAGGCTGCAGATGCTTTTTAGATACATGATCATTAGGTTTTATATAGAGGCACCATCATCAATTTGCACGACAAGCATATGATTTTAATTCTTTTACTAGTAAGGGAATCCGATTCTGTTTTGACAGCCGAATCAGCACACAAAGGCATATAACTGATAATGATATTTATTTGCCATTTAGAAAAACAAAAGTGGTAGTTTGAGAAGTCAAACAGCATTTCGAACAGCTGGATTGTGGATGTGTAAAATCTATTTAAGTGTCATGAATACTTTTGGAAAGACCTTTAATTGGATAGAGTCAAACAAGTGAGCTCATTGGGTCTGAAATATAGTAAGTCTATTAAAGTGAATTTCAGCACTATTAAAAATTATTGGAGCCTCATTAAAAAAAAATAGTCAATGAGATGTACGAGTACTATTTCTCTTTCTGTCTCTCCACGTCACTGAATCTATTTCCTTCTCTTTCCCTCTCCATGAGAGACTGCAATGCATACAGATAAGAGAAAACGGCCTTAAATTGAATCATATGATTGATCCAGGTGGCTCAGTGTGGTCTATAGGGCTGCACTAGCTTCGTCCAGCTCAGACCCCAATGGATGATGGTTTATATACATTTTGAAGGAACACGCGCAAACCATCAAGGATTTGGGAGTGATCCATGGAATCACTCACAAAGGATCCAGCCTCTGCTGCTTACCTCCCCTTCTCCCTGACTCAAGGGATCAAAAAGATTACCTGGGGCAGAAGGAAGGCAGCAGAGGTGGCGGTTCATCCCACTCTTTCTAGCAATCCACATCCCCTTCTGTCTGGCTTAGTGTCCTATAATTTACACTGGTGCAGGTGGGGAGAAAGCAGTGGATAGTACAGGTGGCAGCAGGACTCCTGTGGAGCCTGTTTTCCCTGTCAGGACTGGGACTATCACACAAAGGTAATGACACCCTTCTAACAAAGGGAAAGGTCTGTCTGATGCCTTGTGGATGGCTGGGGAAGTTCTGTGTTTAAGTCAAGCTCACAAGTTCTCAGGCAGGGTACCTGCTCAAAAGCCTGCAAAATCTCTTATTGTCTAAATTGATTGGCAGCCAGTGGCATTGCTAGTGAGGGGGTAAAATGGTAAGTTCTGCAGGCACTGCAACACAGTGTAAGTAGCTTCTCTCACTTGCCATGAGTGGCATGGCATTGCAAACCCCCCCCCCAAGAGTCCAACCCTATTTTTTTTAAAAATCTTGCCAGTGTAGCCACACTACTGGAGCATGTGCTGCATCCAGTGGAGGGGGGAAGTCTTGAAGGTCTCCTCCATGGAAGGAAACTTGTTCCTTTTCCCAGTGCTAAGGCTTTCCTGCCTAAATGGGGCTTCTTGGACCTGTGCCAGTGATTTAGCTGGCACAAGTCCAACTGGATCTGGGAAGGTGGATCAAGGCTGGGAAGGGGGATAGAGTATCGATGGCAGCACTTCCACCGATACTGCCCTTTTCCTGGCTTCAATTCGCCCTCCTCTCCACTCTGGTCTCCGCCTCATTCCATCCCTACGCACCCTGTTCTCTTCTCCCCCTGCCTCTTGCTCGCCCTCACACTGACCTACTGTCACGGGCTTGTGGGATGGCTGCTGGTGTGACCATGGTTGTATGCTGCTTTCGGTGAAAGCCCATCTGTGCAAAACAGTGTGTCGCCATTTGCAATAGTCATAAAGCATGTAGTACAACTGGAACATAGAGGTGCAGAGTGCCCATATGACTGGATTGAAACCCTTATTATTAACCAGGCATTTTATTTGCACCTCAAAGTGTTCTAATTTGTGTAAGATTGGCTGTATTCAACGTTTACTTGGCCTCTGGCTTCCCTGGGTTCACAGTTCTTAACAGAGAAATGACTGTTTTAGGTTTAAACTGCTCCAGATTTCCACTTCAGTTTTCTGGATGGCAAATCTGTATTATAGAGCATGAATTGGCACAAAGGAAATGGCTGCTTTTAGGAGATAGCACAGCAGAGTGCAGATCCTGGACAAAAGAGCCGTGCAGGGGAGCTACTTATGCATCTCAGACACAATACAGATGAGAAAGGTCAGGTTGAAAATGACCCTTATGGGCTGTTGAAAGGATGGAGAGTAGATGCAAAAAAAATAGAGCTGCATGTTCTATAAGCAGTTTGAAAATCAGAGAGGCAACAAACAGGGTATATTCATGGGGTAGGTGGGTGTAAGTTCATTCAGGTTCATTTTCAGGGTTAGTACTGGCTAGATTTTGAACTTCATATTGTACAGGTGTCTCCTCATATCCGCAGATCAGGTATCTGCGGATTCAGTTATCTGTGGTTCTTTTACCCCCTCTCATGCCCATTATCTTCTTTATCAGCAAACTATGTTAGACTGGATCTTCCTTTTACCAAATGCTAGCTTATAGGAAAATAAGCAGGCAGGAAGTCTGAATGCTAGTGAAGATTAAGGGCCCAATCCTATCCCTGGCCATTGTGCCAGGGAAATGTCCACTGCCATGGAAATGGAGCACTGAAAAAGCCACTGCTGTATCCTACAGGGGCAGGGAAGTGGCCTGAGGCCTCCTTGGGGTGAGGAAACTTTGGTTCCCATGGTACTCTACACCCATGTAGAGCCCCAGCAGCCTTGATGGATCTACTTGGAGCTGTGCCAGCTAGTTCGCTTGCACAAAAATGAGGAGACCTGTGTCAGGCTCCAAGGCCCAGGAGGGGGAGATAGGATTTGATGGCAGCTTCTGCTGCCATCCCTGCACCCTTCCAGGCCTCAACCACCCCTGGGCTACCCTCCCTGCCCAGATTCACCTTCTCTCCATCTTCCTCCATCCAGGAATGCCTTTCCACCACTCAGCAGGATATTTACTGCCACGCACTCCTGCTGGTCCCGAATGATGCTGACCTCCCTGCTAGTACCTGTCACCTCCCAGCCGCCACAACGTGCCTTATGGCACATTTGCGGTGGCCACTGCTGGGGCAGCATGGAGGCTGCCTGCACTCCCCTAGCATAGATTAGGCCTGCCTGTGATTGTTAGCAGGAAGCAGGAGGACTGGTGGTTCCATGCTGAAGACTCCAACCCAGACTCTTTAGCCCAATACTAAATTTAGGGGATTTTGGGATTTAGGGAATGAGCCCAGTGGGACTTAGCAGGAGGAAATTCAACTGCAACACTTCAATGTGAGATTCTCCCTGGTGATTTAGTAGATGTCACATCTGTTCCTTCAGTAATTTTAGGGTAATCCAGCTGTTCATTGGAATTCAGGCACAGTAGTTGACGGGCAGGACCCTGCTTCTCTGGGAATGTCATGGCTTGGGGCAGAAATAGTCATACCATTCAGTATCATTGAGGCCTACCTTGTAGCATCAGTGAAGCAGTAGTGAAAAATTCTGATATGTTCTTGCCTGGTTACTAGTAGAGGTAGTCCACACAAGAAACTATAAATAGTGCACATTGCGGCTGTCATTTTCCACCATGAGATGAATTTTTGCAGTGCGAACCAGGCTAATGAATGGCTCAGCATCGTTCAGTCGCTCATCAGAGTCCTTCAAACACAGTGGGATGTTCATTTTTTTTTTTTTTAACCGATGTGTAAGTCACAGAATGTGATCTGATGATGTGCGAATGTGATTTGGGAAGCAAATCAGCAAATTTTAGAGCAGTTTGGCTCTTTTTATTTCTTGGAAGATATGCTGAGTTAGAGATGCTGGAGAATTTCACTGGGTTCGGGTCTGCAAAATCGTCCGTGCAACTCAGATTCCTCCCACCGCAAAAGGAGAGGTGAACTTTCAGAGCTCCAAGAATGCTGCAGAGCTCAGACCTTCAGAGTTCCCTTCTTCTGCCAGCCTTTCACTCTCTCCTCACCTGTCTCCATGGCAGCAACAGAAGAAAAAGTCTATGTGCGGAGGTGGGAGACTTTCTCCTTTCTCTCTTTCTGTCTCATGGCATAGTGGCAATCTTCCTTTTTCCTGCTACTCTCGCTTACCTTTTCCATTGTTGCTCTGTTAAAAGAAAACTGCAAGAGTGCTTGGGAATTGAAGTTCTTCCTCCAGATAATGCATTTCAAGAACCCCTGGAGAAAGAACTATAAAGTTTCAAACACCGCTATGATTTTATTCTAATAGAGAAGTGCTTCCCAACTCTAGGGTTGTGACCACCCCCAGATACCATGTTCAGAAAATTTGTCCCCCTTAAGCAGGTGGAGAACTGGCAGTCCCCATAGGTGACAACACCCATCACTTCCAGGTTCTCCCCATCACACTCGCCGACTTCAGGGAGGAAGAAAAGGGATTTGAAAACGGCTTTTTAGTTATCCAGTTCATTCAGATATTTGGCAGTGGCAGCAGGGATAACCCAGAAGTGATGGGCACTATTGTCTTTGTGTCCTCCCAAGGGTCCCAAGCCTGTCTTAAAGGGTCGAGTGTCGAGGGTAGGCTTTGATTAAAAAATCATGGAATTTTATATGACCCTTGAATAAGTTGGGGGTTAAACTTAGGGGGGTGTCTGATTTTGTCTGATTTTACCTGATTTTGTCTGATTTTACCTGAGCCAGATCCTGAAAAATAACCTACCAGTAATTGTTACCTAAGAACTGTACAGTCACTAATTTATTAAAAACATAGTATTAAAAACACAGTATACATACATACATACACATAGACTATTAAAAATAGTCTCTAATTTATTAAAAACTATGGTCTATCTCATCGATCATAAGATACATTGTTTTTCACTAATTTTTAAAATTGTACTCTCAACAACCATTTGTAAACACTATCAGAGTAAGGCCACAATCCCATCCACACTTTCCTGGGAGTAAGCCTCATTGACTTTAATGGAACTTACTTCTGAGTAGACAAGCCTAGTACTTGGGCTCTAAGTACACTGGAAACAGCATCCTAGTAGAACCATTAATGAAATCCTCCTTTAAAGTGCCTGGTACCTGAAGCCTTTACATAGAACACACAACATAGAACACACAACTGGGAGTGTGCAATGCAGTTCGCAGCAAAGAGACAAGCAACAAGGAGTGACTGAGCAAGTGCAGCTGCACATAGTTGGACCTGATGTACTTGGAAGTGGACCTCTGTAGGGGAAGGGCAGCGGGGCCTCATGTGGAGTTCCTGGCAGCTGTACCTCCTGCCGGCCTGCACCCAGCCACTCCCCTCATCGTTCCTGGTGCCGGAGGAGCCAGAGCATGTGGGGCAGTCACCCGGGCAGGCGGAGGAGGCCATTTGCACCTGGGTGGGGGGGACTTAGTAGGAGGATGGGCAGCTGTGCCTCCCCCCAGCCTGCACTCGGCTGGTTGCGCCTGGAATCTCGGAGGAGCAGGGGGGCATATGAGGGCAGCCTACCAGCGATGCTCCCTCGCCTCTCACAGCCCTCCGTCTGCACTCCCTGCCACAGTCCTGCTGCCTGCGGGGACAGGGAGTGGAATGGGCGTATCCTGGCTACTGCCTCTGCTCGCCGGACCAACGGAGAGCAGGGAGCACTCGGGGAATGACCTGCGCTGCCCCGCGGCTTTGGCCAACAGGGAGGGAGGTGCCGGGGAGCACCTGGCAGGGAGCAGCACAAGACGATCCCCGCACACTCCCCGCCCTCCATTGGTCTGGCGGCGGCGGCGGAAGCCAGGACACCCCCGCTCAGCTCCCTGCCCCTGCTGGTGGCAGGACTGTGGCGGCATGTGGAGGGTTCTGAGAGGGTGTGGGGGAGTGCCAGCGGGCAGGCCGACGCCCTGCCTCCTCCTCCCAGGTTCCAGGCGCAACAGGCAGGGCGCAGCTGCCCATCCTCCTATCAAGCCCCCCCCATGCAAATGACCCCCCCATCCCCTCTGCTCACTGGGTGACTGCGGAGATAAGACGAGGGGGCGATTCTCCCGTGAGTCTGAGGCACAAATTTATCACCATATAGGTGAGTATCTACGGTAGATATTGAGTCCCTAAGAAAATGGAAAGAAATGGCATTGTTTCTTTATCCTTTTAAAATTATTATTATTCATAATATTTCTATATTGCTTTTCAATTTTAAAAAAAAAGTCGTTCACAAAACAGTTTGCATAGCAAAATCAATCAATCAGTGCTTCCCTGTTCCCATAGGGCTCAGGGCTCAATCCTATCCAATTTTCCAGCTCTGATGCAGTTGCAATACTTCCCTGAGGTAAGGGGGAAAGCATTCCCTGACCGTGAGGGGTTCTCCATGGCAACCCCCTCACTACACCACAGAATTCAGAAGTCTAAAAAGAGATGCAAAAGAGACACCAGGAACAATTTCTGGATAGGGCACCACCATGTTGGGGTGAAGAGGGACATTTGCTCTCCCTCTGCTAAATATAAGAGGACACCACTTTAAAAGGTGCCTCTTTGCCCAGTTAGCAGGGGTAGTATAACTGCCTTCACAGAGCCAAGTGAACAGACTGGGCAAACTGCTAAACATGCTGTGAAATGTTCATGGGTTGCTTTTTATTCATTTGTAGCTACAAAAGGATTTACAAATACAATTCTCATTAACTGCTGGGGTTAGGTTCCTGAGAAACCCTGCAGTTACAGAAACTGTGGTTGATGAATCATGGATCCTTTGAGAAAAATGGGATTAGGTTCCCGCAGACCCTCTTTGCTATAAACTATATCACAGATTCCCGGTCTTCTCAGTGCCATGACCCATCTTGTTCTCCATGGTGGGTTGCAATATATGAATGACCAGCAGAGTAGGGAGGCTTTTTTGGGTAGTTTTGGCTGGCAACCCACTCTACTGGGTTCTGCAGGCCTCAGAATGGCTTGCAGAAGTGTCAGAAAGCCATTTCTGGTTTTCGGAAGCAAACCTGAAAAGTCTTTCCAAAAACCAAAAGTGGCTTCCCAAGGCTTCTGTTTGCCATTCTGAGGCCTGGGGAGGCCAGCTGAGTGGGTCACTAGCACAGCACAACCTAGAAGAGTCCCTCCATCCTCTTGGTGAGTAATCTAGCTTCTGGAATGGTTCTGATTTGGAGCCAAATCAGAGCAAGGTTGGGTCGGAAGGCCAGGTCGCGATCCAACCCATGTGGGCTCACAACTCACCAGCAAATCATGATCCAAAGTTTGGGAAACTCTGCACAATGTGAACTTTATGAACCTGAATCTTACCTTGAGCTCTGTGGGCTGGGTGATAGGGATGGAAGTGTCTTGGTAAAACACTTACATTAGCCCTATCCTTCCGCTGCCATTGTTGAAATTGTTGTTGAAACTGCTTAAACCGGTTAACACTTCAATTAGCACTTAACTGCAATTTGTTAAGCTGTTGAAAACACTGAGGACAATGGCGACTTGTTAAGCCATGAGAACAACAGAACCACAGAAGAGGCAAGAACTGCCTGGGGTGGCGATAGGGGCAGAGAGGAGCGCAAATCGAGTATGGAAAGGAGGCTGGTTCAGCAGCAGCAGCAGCTTTTGTCATATCCCCCTTCCCGGTCTTAACCCCTGACCCAGTCTACATAGACTTGTGCATACAATATTGTTTGTGTGGGTCGAAGTAGACCTGGTGGCCGAGCCAGAGGTGATTCCTTACTCCAGGGGAAAGAATCAACATTTCCTTCCTCCAATGAGGCCTTCGGAAGCCGAAATTCCTCTGTGTGATATAGCGGACTCTGCATCACCAAGTGGGGAGTTAATTAGGATTGGGCTGCCCGTGCTGGGGCACATTTACAGTGTAACATAATGCATGTCTACGCAGAAACAAGTTTCCCTGTAAGCTGCACAGTTGGAATTCAATACCTGTGCAGCTTCCCGCTCAGCAGTGATGTCATTGCTGAGCATACCTGAGCCCCTCTGTGCAGCGACTGTATGACTCTGAGTGCTGCCCTCGAAAATTAGAGGGAACACTACTCAGAAATAAGCCTGTGTTTAATGGGACATCCTCCCAGGTAAGTGTGTATAGAATTGCAGTCTTAGATCAATAAAGGAATGTGCTGAGAGTAGTCCAGGGGGTGTGTTTGTCAGATCTGGAGAGACCACCTGCTCTTGTCTGAGGCTTGTAACCCTTCTTCTAGTGGTAGCTGGTGCTAAAAATACCTAGAAATATCAGACTATATAAACTGCGCAATAGTTGAACACTGCACTGCATAGGAACCTGGTGATCCCATTCATAACAGATGTTTTATTTTTTGTGTCTTGCTGCAGATAGTAACTTCATCCTTGCAAATGCTCAGGTGGCTAAGGGATTCCCCATAGTTTACTGTTCAGATGGCTTCTGTGAGCTTTCTGGATTTACGCGAACGGAAGTCATGCAGAAGAGCTGCAGCTGTAAATTTTTATATGGTGCTGAAACAAATGAGCAGATGATTCTTCAAATTGAAAAGTCGCTGGAGGAAAAGATAGAATTCAAAGGAGAAATCATGTTTTATAAGACGAACGGTGAGTACGGCTTCATTCATCAGTGCTCAATTAGTGCCAGACAGTTTGGGAAGCTTACTGTTGTTTAGTGCAATGCTTTACGTAACGTCCATCTGTACGCATCCTGTTGTTGCACGTGAATGAGCAGAAGGCTAGTGCAAGTGAAGGTATGCACTGTAAAGATGCACACTGCTTTGTGAGGTTGTGCCAAATTCCATACAAGGTACGCTATGTTTGAACTAATCTGTCTGCAATTTTTATTTATATGTTGCCAAATTGTACTCCTGTTTGTGGACTGGGTAATTTCTGTTGAGGAAAATCAAGTACCATAACTATTTTCCTTTGTTTCAGTAGCCCAACTTGCAAATTTTTCTAGTTAATTGAATTAACAGCCCAATCCTTCAGTCTTGTAGCATTTGTGAACAAACATTCCACTAGCGCTACCTGCCTTATGGCATTTGTAAAAGTGCTTCGAGCAGTGCAGAAGTAGCAGCCTGCCGGAGTGCTAGCAGAAAGGCCAGAGCAGTCCCATGTGTGTCAGGATTGCTAGGCACCTGCCAAGGCAGGTAAGATAGGGGGTTGGGATAGGGGAGGGCAGAAAGGTGGTGATGGGATGGAGGAAGGGCGGATCAGGTCCAGGAAGGGGGCAGGTTTGATGGTAATGGTGGCCATTGAATCTTAATTCCTGAACCCAATCCTGCAGTGTGGGACTTTGCAGACCTGCACCAGCAAATTCACTAGCGCAGGTCTGATTAGACCCCACCAAGCTGTGGAGGCTTTCCCCTGGGTAAGGGAATGACTGTTCCCTTACACAGTGGAGACCTCCACAACTGGCTCCCTGTGGGATGCAGTGGTAGTCATTGTTGCATTGTTGATTTGGCGGGTGTGTGTGTGGAAATAGATAGGATTGGGCTCTAAGTTTGCATAACTTCTCCCAAATATCATCTTAAGTCTGGTATAAAGACTGGCATCTTCAGACTTCAGGGTTTATCCAACATGGCCAACTTTTCCTCTTTCACCCCTTTGTTTTTCTCTATGTATAGCTTGAAGAAGAGATCTGGAGAAACTTGCTTGCTACTTGGTGACCTTTTAGTTGATCAGAATGAATTTGTTGCTTGACCGTTGTGTAGCATCAAGTCATTCATCTGAACTGGGTCACACATGCACACATGAAGTCATTCATCTGAGCTGGTTCATACATGTACGCATCATCACTTGATGATGCACCACTTGGGATTCTCAGTTGAACTTGTGACAATCTCCACTGAAAAGTGTTCTTTTGCTAGTGGAATGAAATTACAATAGGGGCTTGTAGGATGGTCATTTCGTACATGCAAATGATCACTTAACGCTGCAGTCATAGAATGTTGAAAACAGTATCTCTGATACAGTAATGTTTAACAAGGTGTGTTGCAAAGCCAAATGCACAGATAGTGCCTCCTTCTGAACGATGTGCTCTAGTTCTTCTTCTGCCCTGCCATCTCCTTCCACTTCAAACTCCTGATTTCAGAGCCTGCAGCAAGCAAGCCTCTAGGCCTAGCAAACTACTGGCAATATCATAATTCAATCTTTTTCTTTTTTGTTTTTATGATTTGGGACAGAGAATCGTCTTTTCACTTATTTTGTTATGTAAACCCACTTGGTGAACTTCCTTGTGGGAGACCTGTATGTGCATGTATGTGTGTGTTTAATTATAACAGAGAAAGATCTAATTATTTATTTTACTGTTAAAATAAGAGTTCCACTGAATTTACAGTTCAAAGTCAAACACTTACATATTGAATCAATATGTACTGAAAAGAGAAACAAAAATGTGTTTTAAAAACTAGAAGAGACATGTCCCCTCCTGTTTTGGTGAGTGTTGTGTTGTACCCAGGATGTTAATGGACTATCTCTTAAAATGTTGCATGCTATGGAAGCTTCATGAAAATTCAGTAGAATTGTGCCCTTTGATGCTATTAGCATTTAAAGGAAGCCATGCTGTTGGGTCTTCAAACCATATTCCTGGAAACCGATTCAAGGAAGATCATGTGTAATGATTAATAATTTACAAACACTGCCTGGAAGATGAACAATCCTCTTGCCCCAGTAGTTTCAGAGCCATTATTCCACTGTGGCTATGCATTAAAATACAGTAAAAATGAATGGACCACTGCAACTAGAACATAACCAGCATTCATTTCAGTGGAGTCCGATTCATTTCCGTAAATAGGGACTGAGCAGCAACTACATTTGGTGAATGGAAGAAGCAAGACCAGGAACCAAAACTCGTTTAATTAAGCTGTAGTAGTTAGGCAGGGGGGAGCAGGGAGCCTATAAACAGCCACCCATCCCATCTTGTTCTGCAACTGAGTTTAATTTAGACTGGGATGGAAGATCACTGCCACCATTCAAGGTGACCAGGCAGAAGGTGGTTGCCTTGGGAAACTCTCCCCCCCCCCCAAGAGTGGAAACACCAAAACATCAAAAGCAAAAAGGCCAAAATAAGGTGCTTGAGGGATCATGGTTTGTGTGCATGTGTTTTGGTGGGCTGTAGGGATTGGATAGAAGGAGGCTATCTAAACAATAACGCAATGTCGTATACCTGATGCTCTGTCCTGACTTTTCTAGACAGGTATAGCTTTCTTTTCCTTTTAGCTGCTTTAGATTGATTGACAATGGTGAAACAAACCAACAAACAAAAACTGGGTGCAGTTTGCGAAAGACACACGTTAGCTCCAATGAAACCATTCTTTTGTCTGTAATGACTAGACACATAGCTAGCACCCCAACCCTTTGGGAGGTAGGGTTTTTTCTATCCCCTATTGTGACCCTGTCAGTGAAGGGAGAGGAGCTAGCTGATGTGTTATTTAATAAAAAAAATGGGCAGAGCAATCCAACCCCCCCAAAACTCGCATAAGTCCCTTGCGCCAGTTCCCAAGTGTCACAAACATGCTGTAAAGGAACAGCCTTTACAACTCCTTTACAACAGCCTTTACAACAACTCAGGAACAGCCTAGGCCAGCACAAGGATGTGTGCTGGTCTAGCAGTGCTGGACCTGCACCGGAAGCGGGTAAGTTTGGGCCAGCTTGGACAGGCCAGCATAGGGAGCTCGAGAGGGTGGCAGCAGGGTGTGTTGGAGGTAGGGAGGGGGTATTTGCGGGAGGGGGAGGTCTGAGAAGTGGATTAGGCCCAGCAGCACTCTGGGACTGGCCGCAACAGTGCAGGCAAGATCCGAACCCCTGACCAGAGTTACACAGGCTGCTCTGATTTGCATCCATGAAATTGTGGATGCTGATCCAAGTAGCCCCATAGGACTGGCTGGCATGCGACACAGGGTAAGGGAAATAAAATCCCCTTACTACGAATTGCGCCTCAACCCCCATCTACCTAGTGCTGGATTCAGCGCAAGCCAGTCAACCTGCACAAGTTAGGATTGCACCCTAAGTCTACCAGGCCTAATGACACTGAAAGCATAATCCAAACTAGAAGATTCATAAATGCAGCTGTCTCTGCACTAGCAGAGGATGTTGCAAATGTGCCATAAGGCACATTTGCACGCCCAGAGCATAGGCAGCACTTGCATGGAGGCCTGTGCTGCCCCGCTGACAGGATCAGACCTGGGAGGGGAGGATCAGGCCTGAGAGGACTGACAGAGTAGGCCTCTGCTATATCCTAACCTCCTTCCTGGACCTACCACCATTACATGGCGACCTGCACCTATTTAGGAGGTGCAGATACGAGTAGGGCAGACTGAGGAAGGCTTGGTGTAAGGCAAAAAAAATCCCTTTCCTCGAGGAGACCTCCAGTCTTCTCCAAAGCTGCAATGGATACAGCAGAGGCCATGCAGCCCTGCTGCGCCAACACAGTTTAGGTTTGGGGTGTTAAACATCATGTGTAATTTGGGCTCTAGAAGTAGAGATCAGTGACAGGAAAAGTGTGCCACCCTGAAAATTTGCTTCAGAGTAGCCACTTCAGGCGCATCACGGTAAGGCCAGAGTTTTCAGAACAGGATCTTCAAGGTTATACAAACAAACAGACATATTTTTATAGGTATGACTTACAATTAGCTTACTTGTAACAGGAGAAGACATTAAATATTAAGTAACATGGTGGCTTTCCACCATGCTCTGCCATGGCAAAGGAGAAAATGAAATGGAACTTCTTCTTCTTCTTCTTCTTCTTCTTCTTCTTCTTCTTATTATTATTATTATTATTATTATTATTATTATTATTATTATTATTATTATTATTATTATTATTATTATTATTTCTTCATAATAAAACTCGGGGTGGCATACATTAATGGATGTGAGTCTTACCAAGGGGCTTATTATTCTTGAGATATCATGTTGCACATTGCAGGTATCTGAATGTGTTTTAGGAGCTATTTTAGAATCAGCAGAAAGCCTTGGGACATAGCAGTGACAATGAAATCATGTCAGACTGTTCTGTAAATTTAAACCTAGAACCTGTAGCAAGCTTGACTTCTCTAATTGACAGCCCTGACACACTTACAGTGCAGACTTGTCCTGTTACCAAATCGTGGTTTCAGGCGCTGATCTGAATTCATAATACAAGGTATTTTAAAGTTTAATAAAAAGGCACATGACTGTTAGATGAGGCAATAACTATCCAAATATATAGGTGTAGAGAAGAATGGCTCTTTTTTCTTGGTATACTTCACTTCTACTGGATTTCAAACAGATTTAATGCAACGTTTATTGGTCTTACGACTGGCGAGACAACAGCTCAAACATTTGAATTCAGCCTGAGCTACAGTCAGTCCTCATCCTACATGCACTTTGTTTTCCGCACTGTCCAATGAACACTCGAGACAACAGATATGGGAGAAAGGGCAACTTTATTTCATGTTACCAAGAGAAGCAGAGGCTGAGACCTGCAGCATCCGAGGCAGCGAAAGCCCCTGTGGTGCAGGGAGGGACCTCTGGGAGGTACCAGAAACCTCTGCCCCCAGGTGGGCATGCACCCGACTCCGAGTCACGCCCCGCCGCTGGGACGGCGCGTCTCATCCATGTCTATCCCTTAAGGAGAAGGCAGCCAGACTGCAGACTGCGCTACCTCGAGCCGCAGAGCCTCTGAGGTGTGCCCCGCGGTCCCAGCCAGGGCCCCGTTCATGTCCTCGTGCCGCCAAGCCCCTGAGGACTGAAATAGGGTTCTGCCCTGCCTATGCCGCCTGAAGGTGCATGCCAAAGTCCCATTCACGCCTCCTAACCCGCACCACCAGCCCTCTTAAAGTGACCAATGGCAGCTTGCAAACAGGGGGGAATGTAACCCCCAGGCCCATAACAGTCTGGGGTAGGCGAAAAAACTGCCTGCCCCTCGGCCAATCTTGGCAGGCAGCAAAAAATTCCTACCCGGCCCCAAACGGCAACCAGTTAAACTCAGACTGCCTCTAGGGTGGGCGGGCGGGTATACCCACGGTGCCCACGTGCACAAGGAGGAAGAGGGCTGGGTCTCATCCCCTTTTAAAAGGTCCGCCGTGGCTGCTAGACCCAGCCCCCTTCACCTCCCCCTTGGGGAGGGGCTGGACTCTCGTGTCCTGGCCAGGGCCAAACAAACTCCGATCACCTCTTTAATGGGGTGCTCGGGATTACTTGCACAAATTCAACTACACACACTTGGCAAACAACCAAAATAGAGGAAAAACAAAAACAGTGCAGGTGATTCCACCCACCATTCCACTTACTGAATACTTGCCCTGGAATGAGCCTGAAATCAGAGAATTCAGTCCCCGCAGTTGGTCTCAGTTCCAGCATGCCTCATAGTTTTTAAAGAGATGGTATGTATTTTTTGGATGTAAGGTATTTCTGGGTAATTTTGAGTATAAAATGATTTTAGGTTTATGTGCCAATTCTGGAAAAGTACCTTTGCGTAAGTTATGTGCACACTGTTTTGATTCTGACAAGCACGTTTTAGTTGCTTACATGCTGAACAAGATACACTATTTTGAAGGGACGTTTAAAGGGACTTTTCTATAGCTCATATTAATGGCAGTGACTTTCAACTCTGACCTGGTGGAATACAACTGTTGTTATTATGCTTGGTGGACTCAGTGGGCCAGTTTGCATTGGCATGTCTGCCAGCTTTGGAAAATCCAAAAGATGGACATTTAGGTAAGAATCCAGAAACTGCTCAGCTAAGTTCCACTCATTAAAATGGGTCTGGCCATTCTCAAATGAGAAAACAAGACCACACAAGCTGCTGCCTTATACCGAGTGAGAACATCAATCCAAATATCTCGATTTTAGCAGCATTCACTGGCAGTGGCTCTTGGATAAGAATCTTAGAGCCCAATCCTGGGCTTGGCACGCCGGCTCACTGCTGGCATGCACTGTTGCAAACGTGCCATAAAGCAAGTTTGCGAGGCTTACCACCGGGCAGGTACCCGAGCTCTGCCATGGCAGTCTCATGGACCGCCGAGCCATGGTAAGATAAGCGGAGGAATGGAGGGAGGCGGAGATCAGTGGTTCCCAAACTGTTAGTCAGGACCCACTGGTGGGTCGCGACCTGGATTTTGGTGGGACATATAAGTGTTATGGAAAGATAACTAATTGCTTTGAGCCCTGAAGCTATTCAAAAATCAAATAGCTGCTAACTACCCTGCAAAAAGCTGGGCTCCTGCAGTTTGCAAGCATGTTTAAATAGAGGGAGATAAATGTCTGAGGGTCATTTTTCTGGTTATTATTACTTGTAAGTAAACAAAACATTTCTTTCTAGACCTTCTTCTTTAAAAATAAAAGTCTGCTAAACCTAGGTGGGTCTTGATAGAGTGTCATTTTAAAAAGTGGGTCCCAGAGCTAAAAAGTTTGGGAACCACTGTGTTAGATCATTAAAAACCCATCAGTTTTAGGGATGATAAATAAAGCTTGTTTATTTAGGATCTCACCACGCAGTCTCGGATATCTATAAATAAGCAAGAACATCCTATTCTTCAGCTCAAAGCTTGACTTCTAAATTTTGGGACACAGTGAAACTTCAATGGCGTTTAAACCGACATGTCAAGATACTCGCCGTCCTCTTTCTGAGTGTGGTTGTGGTCCTTTTGTCTGAAAACAGACCCAGTGAAAGAGCAACAGGCCAACCCTAACTAAATTTCCCGAGGCTGATGCAGTGTGGCAATGGTGTGGGCTGTGCTTCATCCTGCAAGGGAATTTCAGCTAATATAAGTCTTCTGGGGGTAAGGTGATATTTGTCTCTTGCCCCAGAATAAGCCCTAGCAACGGCAAAGGGTCAACTAGGACCGACACCCGCAATATCACTGGCGCAAATCCAAGTTGATTCATATTGGTGGGTTAGGACTGAGAGGGAATAGGATTTGCCATGCATCTGCATCACTGATTCCACCCCTTTCTCAGGCCATTCGTCCCTATCGCCACCATCCCCTCCCCGCTCTCCCTTCACCTCTGTGCCAGACTTACTTCGTCCCTATCGCCATTTCAGCCCCCCCCCACTCTCCCCTCATCCCTGTGCCAGACTTACTTGCTCTGGCAAGCATCCCTCTGAGCTCTGATGCCAGCAGGAAGGCTGAGGCCTTCCCACCAGCACTTCCTGAAGGTGTGCTGTCACAAAGTGCTTTATGGCACTTTTGCAACAGTGCGTGCCAGTGGAGTGCATGCTCTGCTGGCACAAGGTAAGAATAGGTTTGGGTTACAGGGGGTGGTAAATTAAGGCTGCCGTCTTTTGCACCCTGGGAATCAGGCCCAAATCCTAACCAACTTTCCCGCATGGACACAGCTGTGCCAATGAGGCATGTGCGGCATCCTGCAGTTGGGTGGTGGCAGTCAAGGAATTCTCCTCAAGGTAAGGGACTGTTTGTTCCTTCAGGGAAGCATTGCCCTTACCTCAGTGCTGGAAAATTGGTTAGGATTGCGTCCTAAGTTTCATTGAATAACATGGGGCTTACGGCTAAGTAGGCATGCATAGTCTTGCACTATTAGTATGTAAGCTTTCCCCCTCCGTCCCAAAAATAAACACCACATTCAACTCAATTCCTATCTTTGAAGCACAAGTCATGGTCCCTCTGTCTAGCTTATATTCTAGGTTTATTATTATTTTTAATTTAAACCTTGATTGGAGCTTTGTTAAGGAAGGGGTTTATTTTTTATTTAAAATATTTCTAGCCTCCACCTTCCATTCTGTTGAAGGGAACCTCAAGTTCCACAACTTGGGTGCCACTGTGACCCCCTTGTTCCTGCCAGTCCAATTGGGGCAATAGGGCCTCCAGTAACGAATGTAGTGAACAGGCAGTTTCATGTAGAGGGAGGCAGTCGTTCCAGTGAAAATACAGCAGAATGATTAAATAAGAACAATCTGTGCATTTTCTTTCAATGGGGAAAGTGTAGAAGTAAGGGGAGGTAGTAAAAGGCATAATGTTTGAGAGAGATTAGGAGTAGGGCCAAAATAGATGTGAAAGTCATAAGAACATAAGAACATAAGAACAGCCCCACTGGATCAGGCCATAGGCCCATCTAGTCCAGCTTCCTGTATCTCACAGCGGCCCACCAAATGCCCCAGGGAGCACACCAGATAACAAGAGACCTCATCCTGGTGCCCTCCCCTACATCTGGCATTCTGACTTAACCCATTCCTAAAATCAGGAGGTTGCGCATACACATCATGGCTTGTACCCCATAATGGATTTTTCCTCCAGAAACTCGTCCAATCCCCTTTTAAAGGCGTCTAGGCTAGACGCCAGCACCACATCCTGTGGCAAGGAGTTCCTCAGACCGACCACGTGCTGAGTAAAGAAATATTTTCTTTTGTCTGTCCTAACCCGCCCAACACTCAATTTTAGTGGATGTCCCCTGGTTCTGTTATTATGTGAGAGTCTGTTTCATCCTAGAGCTGTCCTGTTATGTATAGTACTAAAATCCTTCAGCTTCTGGCTTACTTCCCTGTAGCCTACTTGCCCCAAGGTCCTTATCTCTTCAGAAAAGCCCTGACTCCAGAAGTGTAATTGACTGGGAAAGAATTTAGAAAAGATTTTGGAAGAAAATCTATGAAATAGACGGTCACAGGAAAGGTTAAGCTCCCCTGACCTGCATCCCCTTTTTGCTTTCAAGATTGGAGCCCATTTTCTATGTGATTGGGACAGACCTGGTCTTAAACAATAATAAACTCCCATCATATCTAGATTGACCTTCCACTTGGAAGAGATTCTGTGTGGGTTAAATTTGGTTCAGCAATGCTATTTCTTTGTATAATATTATCTCCATAGCCTCTGTCTTCTCGAATGATGTTCTTAGCCTGAAGGAAAGGGGGGGAGGGAGATATTTCTTTACTAGAGAAAGTGGCTAGGGGCAGGAAAAAATAATGGACATATATAAAGCTATGAAGAACTTAAGACAATGATTGTTGACAATGCCATTGCCTTTTGTGTGTGCTATCTGAAGCAAGGAAGGAAATCTTTTCTGATGAAAAGTTTTCTAAAAAGAAACAGCATTTCTTGTTTGAAATGCCATATCGTGTAGTGCAACATGCCCAAATGATTTCTAACTTCTCAGTGGTGTTCAAGCAATTGCATTTCATCAACCTATTTTATCTACTTGTGCATTAGAAAGTGAGCATCTGAAATCAATGGAGATTTGAGGCAATGACAATGTGAAGGTCTCTGACATTTTCCTCATTAAAAAAGTACTTAACATTACTGACATTCTTCATAAACTGTCTGGGAATGCAGCCTGGTGCAAGCCTTGTGCACACATGTGTTCTCAGAGGGGGCATTCGTAAGTGGAATCAAGTTGAAATGTACCAACAAACTCTGAGATGGCAAGAACACAGCAAACTATTGTTGATCTTGACTTGTCTCATGTAACTGGACGTGTTATGGCCATTGGGGCACCCCACCCTCCATTCTGGTCTGTTGACTGGAGGCCCTAATGGCTTGGCTTATGCCAATCTCAGCAGGTGGGCTAGCTAGCTTAAGCAATGCTAGCATAAGCAATCCACAAAACAACCCGTCTGCCTGACGACACAGTGATTCGGTAATGGTGACCCTTCAAAGTGTATCTGTGAAGCTTCTTTCTTATTGACTTTGACATGGAGGCATCCCTTAAGAGAAGCAGATGACAGAGAGGCAAGCAAGGACAGCCAAATTATCACATCAAGTGTGTTTTATTATTTCAATCAAGTGAAAACATTTATTAGAAAAAGTGAATGAGAGATCTGGATTTCTGACCTCTGACTAGTGTTGAGCTATAATAGCAGCTGACCTATCATTAAGCGAATGGGGCAAATGCCCTGGGTGCGCATCTCTTGGATCACATGGGAAGCCTTCTGAGGCTACCAGCATGGTTGGAAACTGTACCAGAAGTACAGTTTAAGACTGTGGGAAGCCTAGCGGGTCCTGGAACCATGCAAGGCTCTGTTGCGCTGCAGATGAGTGTGGGGGGGGGTGGCTTTGCATGGGAGGCACCATCACAGACCCAGGGAGCCCCAGGGAGCCTTGAGGGTAGGTCCACTACTGAGCTATAATGGTCCATCTTCCCATTTCCCCCCAGTGTCTTTACAGATGGCGACAATGGAGGGCATTTTGGTAACTGTCAGGAGGAAAGGACTTACTTGTGACAGTGGTTTTGATTCTCAGGGCAGTTGCCCCCTCCCCCCACATAATGGCTCTTGTAAATGGTGCTATGTCATCCAAGGCATTACTCATTCTTGACACCTGGTAGTGATGTCTGAGATTGAGACTCTGGCATCAGAGGAGAGAGGATTTAACCCACAATATAATCATGATCCATATGACCCCTACCCAGTATTTGATACAAATAACAGCTTCTGTCCGGGGGCGAGTAGCAGCTTCTTGGGCCTGGATTGGGACTTGGTAGAGAACATGGGTTAAATTTCATGTTCGAACATGCTGTGGTCCTGATCCCGATTGGGCTTCCTATGGAGGAAACAAAAACCAAACAAGGGCTGATGACATGCTTAACATACCATATAGTTTAACTCTTCGATTAAATTAGAGGCTCCCCTCCACAGGCTCCCTTCCAGGGGAGGAACAGAGTGCAGAAAGACGCTAGTGCCACTTTCTTTGGGGAGAACCCGGAAGTGGTGATGTCATTACATCACTTTCCTGAGCACCAGGGCAGTGCGGTATATGACTAGTTCCAGAACCCACCATACAGAGGGGGGGGGGGGTCTGTGTGCATCCCTTGCTGGAGGTTTTCAAGCAACTGCTTGTTTCCTGAATTGAGAAGGGGTTGGACTATGTGTTTTACAAGGTCTCCTCAATCTCTATGATTCTGTCATTCTACCCACCATCATTTTAATCTTCTGGTTCTTAACTTCAACAACCTTAATGAGTCTTGAATTTTTTTTTCCCCAAAATTCATGTCCATTAAATTGCTATTCATTGCTACTTGTGGGAAAATATTTCTAAACAATGATGTAGGAAACAATTACTGGGTTCCCAACTCTCCCTTCTGAAATACTGTGTGAACTTGTATTTTACAGTAATCACGTTAAGTAATAATATGTAATATGCTAACTATAAAAACAACCTTGCTACATATTAAATACACCATAATTGTTCCACCCAAAAAAATTTGCTGACTTTATACAGATGCATTTAATTGTACATACTTTGAAGAAGTATGTTTAAACAATTCTGCCATACTGTCACAGAGCAATTAACACATTGTGTGAAAGACATTTATCCCAGTAATTTTTATAGACAGAAGGATATCGGATATTCTCCTGCACAGAATTCAAGCATTTAATGAGTTTCAACTTGCTTGCATTTAATGGCATATATTTGAGGAGCTATGCATTAGCTTTCATTTTAAGAAAGTGGGTGATGAATTTCAATATCTTTGAAACAGTGGGGTGTATTCCATGAGATCTATTGGTGTGGGAAGTTAGAAAAAGATCTTAGAATTGAAAGTATTGGCATTTCACAGTAAACAAAGGGAGCTTCAGAAATTCAACGTTCCATTAAAATAGGAATAGCTATCAGCTGCAAGTTCAAAGGAAAATACAGTGTGAGAAAAGTAAGATGTTTCATCAGTCTCTTTTAATAATCCCAGGAGATGAACATTGCATGAAAACCAATGCTTTGTTTTCTGCTGATGATGTAAAGAGATGGACAGCGTAATGCTATCATGCGCTGAAACAGGGAGGCTAGCAGGCCTGCCCTGTATCCACGCGAGTTTTGTGTTGCGAGCGACTCAACCCGGGGAAATGCTTCCCTTTACCCAGGGAGAGCCGCTGCTGGTCCAATGGGTTTACTCAAATCTGTGCCACCTCAAGAGATGGCACAGATCTGAGCAGCCTGGAGCTGCAGCACGCTGCCCTGGGGTCAGGATCAGGCACAAGTGCTGGGTCCTCACCCTACCCCCACTCTCCTATCACCCACCCATTGACCCGCCCACCACCCTCCCTTGTTAGCTGAAGAGGTCCTCCTTTGTTAGCTAAAGACCCCTGATGGGTTTTGCCTTTGTCTTGCCACCCAGGATGGCCATTGTACCTTTCCTTAATTTAATCATTATGAAGTTGGTCAGGACCCTTGAAGGCGTGAAACCTTTCTGTTGCTTTACAAAAGTTGTTTTTCCCAAACTCAGGAGTCCGAGGAGATGACTAGGGTCCTAAACCAGTATTTCGCAACATTTGTCCTCTGCCGCACCACTTCACATGGTTTACCTATTCAAAGTACCACCAGAAGTAACTGGTGATGAAGTCACTACCAGTTACTTCTGGGTTGGAAGGCCAGATACAGCTCAACAAACACCAGTAAGAGGCTCAGCGTGGACAGGAAGGCTTTTTTGAGCATGGAAAATCATGCTTTGGAGCCTCCTATGGCCGTTGTTGTGTTGTGTTCCTGGTCTCGCTGCTGAGTGGCAGGTGTGCAAGAGTCCCATGAGTACCACCAGACACCACCTCAAGTACCACAGGTGGTACCTGTACCACGGGTCAAGAAACACTGTCCTAAACCATTAATAGTGCTGTTCCAGTAGGATTCAGAGCTGGATTGTTTCATTTCCATTTTTGAGACATGAAAATGGCATTATTTAATCAGGAAACAAACACCGTCCTCACCTGGGCCGCTGAATTCCAAAGATCAGTTAAGATCAGTTAAATAGTGTTAAAGAATGTGTGTCTCCTTACTTTGAAGACACCTCCAGACTGCAAAATTTCCCCCATGTGATACAGTGCAAGCTGTGCTGGCCAAACTGCATCGGCGCAGGGGAATTTAGGTAGAATTGGGCTGTCTGTTTTGCTTTCTGTGATAATGATGTTAATATATTTGATATTTTACTGAAGAAAAGAGAACAGCTGTTTGAATTAAACTTCATTTTGCCTTACAGGGTCTTCATTTTGGTGCCTATTGGACATTGTCCCTATTAAGAATGAGAAAGGTGATGTGGTTCTCTTTCTGTCCTCTTTCAAAGATATTACCGATACAAAGGTGAAGATTGCTCTGGAAGATAGAAAAGAAGGTTTGTATAGTTCTCAGGAGAAAAAGAAATCTACTTTATTAGAGAAATATAAGAGCAAATGTCCATTCAGGATCTCTGTTATTATGACAGGGCTGTGACCATGTGTAAAATGGGCCCTCGATTCATGCAGTTTGTGGTGTTAGAATCATGTTGTCTCTAGATAACTAGAATTGTTGTGCTAGCAAGTCGTTTATTTGAATGACTTATAATTTGTCTTTCCTGTCATATTTGTGGACTACAACAATTAGAACAGTAATATGCATCACATTGCTTAGCGTCCCTCCAGATATGGCTGCCACTTCTTAGCCAATCATTTCCACCACCCCCAATATTCCCCCCTTAAAATGGCCACCAGGAAGACACGACAGCAGATGCCACAGGGTTTATCTATACTGCTAGAAGTGTAGCAATGTGTGCCTCAGTGCTTGGCTCCATCTACTGCAGCTGCATGATTCACACTTGATCAATAGGGATTCAGTGAGCGCCAGAAGATTCAGCATCCACTTCCTGCTGTTTCTTGCACCACTGTGAATGTTCAAGTTGTAGAGTGGAGGTACTTTTCAGGTCCTAAGCACCAACCAGAGAAAGGGCCCTTTCCAGAAGCTGTATCACCCACATTCCTTTATTTAAAGTAAGGTCACATGGGCTAGAAGAACTATTTTTCATCGTGTTTTCGGGACAAAACAGAGAACATTAGCACCCTGGAAACGGGTAGCCATATGTCACAGGGATTTCAGACAGTATTATGGCAGTGTCCATCTGTTGTTAAGTTCCCAGCATCTGGTGGTTAGTGGAACTTTCTCAGAACATGACGTTGGTTTTCCTAGTTATCACAACAGGTAGTTGTTGATTAATTTATCTTCCATGTATTTATCTGATCCTTAAAAAAAAAATCCATTCGTGCTAAAGGGCATCAAATATCCTGCCACTGAATATTACAAGATTCTCATAAAGGAATTGGTAACCATATTAGTAAAAACAATAGATGATTATGTGGGTTAGAACAGCAGTTCTCAAATTCCCAGGGTATTTGAGAACCCTGGTAAGTCTTTGCAGGGATGGAGGGAAGGCAGTGACACTATCCCAAACACCAGGAAGGCGTAAGTGGAAAAAAAGCCCCTTGGTCTCCAGCAGCAGTGCGATCCTGGGGATCATGTCATAACCTTCCCCTACCCCCACTCCTTAAAGGGCCATGGAGGCTGGTGGGATGCACCAATTTGAGAACTACTGGGTTAGAAAACATTGCCTAGCAGCTGGGAAAAAATTTGCTTCCCAAGGCAGGTAAGAATTTGATCTCTACCATTGACCAGTCAGTCTGACCTGATTAAGAATAGATTATTAACTCATCATGTTAGGAAATTGCTCATTATAATTCAAACAACTAAAATGTTGTCTGGGAGGAAAAACATTTCATAGTGTATGATAGCACTACTGAAAGTCTGTTCTTGAATTTTTTTTAACATGCAGGAATATTTTATCAGTTGAACTTGAGTTTTTTTATTTAATATACAGATTATCAGCACAATCCCATGCATGTCTACTCAGATGTAAGTCCCATTATACTCAATGGGGCTTACTTCCAGGTAAGTGCACATAGGATTGCCACCTATATCGCATTGTGTGGTTGCTGCATTGGCTGTAACAGAATCTCAAGCAGCAATTCTGCTTGGGAAGGAGCTGTCATTCGATGACAGATGATCCATAGAAGATCTCAGATTCAGTCCCTAGCATCTTCAGGAGTGCAGGGCAAGATCTTTATCTGGGCAGCCACTGCCAGTCTGTGTAGACGACAATGGCCTATAAGGACTCTGTCTTGGGTTAAGGCAGCTTCATATGTTCAGTGAAGCCCCAATTATGCAGGAGGTAACCATTATTTTATTTAGTTGTTGGTCATAACCTGAGTTTAACAAATCTGGATGATTAGCAATTTGCATGTTGTTGAGAAGAAAAAGAAAATGTTCTAGTCAAGTCAGATTTCATTGAAAGATTCAGAAGTTAAATATTTGTGGATTTGATTTAGAAATTCCCTTGAGAATTTGGTAGAGCTTGATCACAGAAATCTAATGGAAAAGACAGGATTTCAACTTTTATAGTTGTCAGGGGTCGAGCCCTTGTCCAACCCCTGCCTTACCTGGCTGCAGGCCAGGGGCAGAACTGCCTGGCCATAGAGCCGCCACCACCTCTCCAGCTGGCCAGGTAAGACGTAGGGCAGCTGGGTGGGAGAGACCGTCCCCCCAGGGCTCACCTGACCTGAGCAGTGAGCAGGGCCGAGTCACCATTAACCACCAAAGAGGAGGGAAGCAGGCCAGGGTTAGGGCCCCTTTAAGCCTAGTGAGGGAGGAAGGGGAGGAGCCGAGGGTGTGGCTGGGGAGGATAAAAGCAGGGAGGCCTGTGATGACAGGCAGTTCTGGAGAGGGAAGGCAGGAGGCTGGAGCTGGAGCCCCTACCTGAAGACCAAGGGCCTCAGGTCCTGCCTCCAGGGAGGAGGACAAGGGTGTCGTGAACCCCCTACCCCTGGCTTGATCTGAGGCTTCCCCTGCAAGGAACCCCAGGGAGGTGGACAGCCCACCCAGGGGTCCCATGAGGCCATCCAGCTGACCCTCAGCACCCCGCCAGATGATGCCCTGAGACCCCCCTTTTCGGGGCACGCCTCCCAACAGTCAATGTAGTTTCTTGAATATTATTTTTGTTCCAATATTTCCCATTACAAGTAAATCTAAAACATTGTCAATCTTGGTAAAAATTGTCTACAAAGTGTATATGGAGAGAGAGAACATAATTGGCTATTACTCTTATAGACCAATCCTATGAACCCAGTGGTGGTAGATCTATTGAACTACCACTGTATGTGCTGCTGCAACATCACAAATGCTACAGCACAGTCCTGTGCTTCAGGGCCACCAAAGAAAATAGCAGTAGATCCCATTTGCATGTCTGCAGCTCGTGGAAGCTGGGGTGGTATAGGTAGGGTGGCAGTAGGGGAAGTTCAAGGGCAAGAGGGTGTGGATATCAGTGTCACGGCAGTGCCATGGATATCAGTGTTCACGGCAGAAGACCTCGGGCAAATACCACTGCCCAAACGGCCCCTCCTGTCCAAGGAATTAAGTCAGATAGAGGTTGAAAGAGAAGATGTTTCAGACCTCATTGATAAATTAAAGATCAATAAGTTACCTGGCCCGGATGGCATCCACCCAAGAGTTATTAAGGAATTAAACAACGAAGTTGCTGATCTCTTGACTAAAATATGCAACTTGTCCCTCAAAATGGCCACGGTGCCGGAGGATTGGAAGATAGCAAAAGTCATACCAATCTTTAAAAAGGGAAAGAGGGGGGACCTGGGAAACTATAGGCCGGTCAGCCTAACATCTATACCGGGTAAGATGGTGGAATGCCTCATCAAAGATAGAATCTCAAAACACATAGACGAACAGGGCTTGCTGAGGGAGAATCAGTATGGCTACTGTAAGGGTAAGTCTTGCCTCACAAACCTTTTAGAATTCTTTGAAAAGGTCAACAGGTATGTGGATGTGGGAGAACCCATGGACATTATATACAGTGGTACCTCGCATAACGAATGCCCCGCGCAGCGAAAAACTCGCATAACGAAAGCGGTTCGCGAAGTTTGGTAACTTGCACAACGAATTTTTATGACCCCTGCTTCACAAGACGAATTTTTTTTTTTTTGGTTTGTTTTAAGGGGGGATCTTCATGCCAGTTTATGCTCACATTCACCCTAGTAAGGGGAGGATCTTCATGTCAGTTTATGATCCTGTCCACCCTAGGGAGCGGGGGTTCTTCATGCCAGTTTATGATCCCATTCACCCTAGGGAGCAGGGGATCTTCATGCCAGTTTATGATCGCATTCACACTAGTAAGGGGTGGATCTTCATGTCAGTTTATGCTCACATTCACACTAGTAAGGGGCGGATCTTCATGTCAGTTTATGCTCACATTCACACTAGTAAGGGGCGGATCTTCATGTCAGTTTATGATCCCGTCCACCCTAGGGAGCGGGGGATCTTCATGTCAGTTTAGTAAGGGGTGGATCTTCATGTCAGTTTATGCTCACATTCACCCTAGGGAGCGGGGGATCTTCATGTCAGTTTATGATCCACTCAGCATCCCCCCCATGGCTCATTCACCCTCTCACTGCCCCATTTCCTTCATGTTTCCCCCCATGATCACAGCAAAAGCAAGCAATTGAGTGCAGCTACTCTGTCATCCCCAGCTTAGAGCACAATCCTGTGCGTGTCTCCTCAGAAGTAAGTCCCATTGTGCTTACTCCCAGGAAAGTGTGCACAGGATTACAGTCTTCACGCTCCCTACTCAGCACCCTCCGTTTTTGAAATCCTCTGTACAGCATGTATGCCTTTAAAGAGCACTTAATAAACACTTTGTAAACCAAATTTGACTTTGTTCTGACTTTTCTTGCCCATAGGAACGCATTAATTAAATTTCAATGCATTCCTATGGGAAAACGTGCTTCGCAAAACGAAAAACTCGCGGAATGGATTAATTTCGTTATGCGAGGCACCACTGTATCTGGACTTTCAGAAGGCGTTCGACATGGTCCCTCACCAAAGGCTACTGAAAAAACTCCATAGTTAGGGAATTAGAGGGCAGGTCCTCTCCTGGATTGAGACCTGGTTGAAGACCAGGAAACAGAGTGGGTGTCAATGGGCAATTTTCACAGTGGAGAGAGGTGAAAAGCGGTGTGCCCCAAGGATCTGTCCTGGGACCGGTGCTTTTCAACCTCTTCATAAATGACCTGGAGACGGGGGTGAGCAGTGAAGTGGCAAAGTTTGCAGATGACACCAAACTTTTCCAAGTGAAGACCAGAAGTGGTCTTTTCTGGTGAAGACCAGAAGTGATTGTGAGGAGCTCCAGAAGGATCTCTCCAGACTGGCAGAATGGGCAGCAAAATGGCAGATGCGTTTCAAAGTAAGTAAGTGCAAAGTCATGCACATTGGGGCAAAAAATCAAAACTTCACATATACGGTAATGGGTTCTGAGCTGTCTGTGACAGATCAGGAGAGAGATCTTGGGGTGGTGGTGGACAGGTCGATGAAAGTATCGACCCAATGTGCGACAGCAGTGAAGAAGGCCAATTCTATGCTTGGGATCATTAGAAAAGGTATTGAGAACAAAACGGCTAACATTATAATGCCCTTGTACAAATCGATGGTAAGGCCACACCTGGAGTATTGTGTCCAGTTCTGGTCGCATCATCTCGAAAAGGACATAGTGGAAATGGAAAAGGTGCAAAAGAGAACAACTAAGATGATTGCTGGGCTGGGGCACCTTCCTTTTGAGGAAAGGCTATGGCGTTTGGGCCTCTTCAGCCTAGAAAAGAGACGCCTGAGGGGGGACATGATTGAGACATACAAAATTATGCAGGGGATGGACAGAGTGGATAGGGAGATGCTCTTTACACTCTCACATAATACCAGAACCAGGGGACATCCACTAAAATTGAGTGTTGGGCGGGTTAGGACAGACAAAAGAAAATATTTCTTTACTCAGCGTGTGGTTGTTCTGTGGAACTCCTTGCCGCAGGATGTGGTGATGGCATCTGACCTGGATGCCTTTAAAAGGGAATTGGACAAGTTTCTGGAGGAAAAATTCATTACAGGGTACAAGCCATGATGTGTATGTGCAACCTCCTGATTTTAGAAATGGGCTATGTCAGAATGCCAGATGCAAGGGAGGGCACCAGGATGCAGGTCTCTTGTTATCTGGTGTGCTCCCTGGGGCATTTGGTGGGCTGCTGTGAGAAACAGGAAGCTGGACTATGGCCTGATCCAATGGGACTGTTCTTATGTTCTTATGTTCTTATGTCACTATGCATGACAGACCCCTGTTTTCCTGGCTTGACACCCCCCCCCCCGGCCTCTCCTCAGACTTACACCAGTTAAATAGCTGGCATAAGTTCGAGCAGACCCATTGATAGCCAGGCAGCCTTTGGAGAGATAAGTAAAACAAAGTTTAACTTTTTCTTATTTATATAAAAGAAAAAGTTCTACTTGCCTTTGCCAGGCCATCTGGTCCCCAACCCATTGCATGCAGCATGTGCTCCATCACGATCAGGCCCTAAATCTAAAAATTGTTTTTAGGGCTCTATTAATAATGTTGTGGGCTCTGTTGGTAATGTTTTAACATAGTGTAGATCACACTGGTTTAAAAACATTTCCCTCTTCTCATGGAATAATGATTTTTAACTTCCATAAATTTGTTTCTGGACCTAATCTTTGAGAACTTTGGTAACTGCATACTTAGGGCCCAATCCTATGGCCCTGTAGTGCGAGCACTGGAGCCCAGTGCCGGCACTAAGTGTTTTAAATGTGTTGTAAAGCATGATTACGGCACTGAGTGAGGAGAGAGTGTTGGCACTAGGTCTTAGCTCCGAGAAGGCAACTCTTCAGCACAGCCAGCGGTAAGTCTCACCGCTGGCCAGCAGAGTGCCTTTTCAGGGTGGGGTAGGGTTGAGGGGAAAGTGGGTAAAGCAGGAATTGGGCAGGGGAGAACAGGGGGAGGGACTGACCTGGGATGTGGATGGGACCAGTGGAGAAGGACTCCACTGGATCCAGAGCTCTGTGTCAGGCTTGCAAGCCCGAAATGGAGCTCCTAGGGTCTACACCAGCAAATTAGCTGGCACAGACCCAAGGAAGCATGTAGCGGAAGCCCACTGTGGAGTTAAAAGTTTCCTTCCTCTAAGGAGACCTCTGGCACTTCCCAGCACCCACCAGATACAGCAGTCACCATTTTGGTACCACGGTTCTTCCAGGCGCCAAGAAGCATAGGATTGGGCTTTCCCATAGTTGAGAATGAACTTAGGTTTTCACCATACAGCTTAACACTTGCAGAACACTTGCTTTTAAAGAAGAAGTTTCTACAACATATTTAAATTCATTACTTTTTTAGCAAGAGGAAGTAAATCACATTATCCCTAAATTACAGTGTAAATTGGGTTTTATACAGCTACCTTTCCATAACTCACTGCTGTGCATTTAAAAATCTACACATCCTTCCCCTTGTCTTTAAAAATATCCTTTAATAAAATACTGCTGTGAAACACTGATCATTGCCTGATATAGGGTAACCTGACGAAAAAGAGCATTTTTTTTTTCAGCATACAGGAAATGTTCTATTTTAGAGAAACTGTTTTGCTCCTCAAAGAATCCAGTGAAAGACTAGCAGTTTTTCAACGTAAAGGCTATTTTAGTTCCGAGCAATGCATAGGAAAGATTCTAATATTGGTTACATCGTTGCCAACTGGGTTCACATTTAAACTAAACTATGTTGAATCACCAAATGTATTAAGTACTTCCTGATCTTATAGATGAATACTTGCAGCATCTTCCCTTGACGTAATTTAAGGTGCAGTTATGTCTGCTTGTGAGCTGTATAGCAAAGAACAACTAATACGGGAAAACAACCCCTTGTTCTGATGCATCACCATTATTTTATGGATCGCCTAGGAGCCTTACAGCCCAATCCTAACAGGGCCTTACACTACTGGACCTAGTATTCTTGCAGCATAAGGTCCTTTGCCACTGTCTAAAAGCCTGACATGCCATTCAGCGCAGCCTGGCCACTGCTGCAAGTGGCAAGCAGCAAGCAGCTGGGTCCCCATGCCAGCAGATAGGGAAGGAGCTTTGGTGTCAGTAAGTCAGCACAGCGATGGGTGGAACTGGGCAGCGAGGGGGAGGTTTGGGAAAGAGGATGGGGAGAAGGGTGGATTAAGGCCAGAAAGGGGGTGATAGCAGTACATACCCCATTGGTGTGGCTGCATAGGGACTTAGGTAGGACTGCCCGTCTCTTTTGGGCTCACCTTTCTCTGGTAGTACTTGTTGCTTATAATGCTTGTCCCGTCTCTTGTAGTTGTCTTCACTCCCAGTCTTCCCAGTCCTCATGTTTCTTAATGACACCACCAGTGCACATTGAATTAATGTGGTGTGCTCAAGAGATAAATTAAGAGAAGATCAACAATAGAGGTGTTGTAGGGTGAGTCTAAGTGGGTCAAATTTGATATTTGTGGGTCTAAGTGGGTCAAATCCCCTGGGGGCTGGGGACAAGAATAGGCCCTCAGTTTGGCTGTACTTGTCGTAAGAGGCAACTAAACAGCCACCGGGTAGATGGGACTCGTCAGCCTGGGAAGGCAGCTCATCTGAGAGAAGGAAAACTGATCCCAAACCTCCACTGCCTTGTGGCTACATCCAGTTATGGAAAAGGCTTCAGGAGACAACCCCAAGGCAAAATCTGGAGGCGGAGTCCCTGAGGCAGTTCGCAGCTGTATACAGTCACGCTCTGACAACTCCTGCAACGCCGCTGGAACCAACCGTATTAGCTTCTGCCTTTCCACTGGATCATTTCAGCGACGTGGACAGGGGGGATTTGCTGCATGGGTAACAGTTTATCCTCCATATCTACATTACCCAGGCTTTGCGCACTGGAGAGGACACTCTGTTCCAGAACCACCATTCAGAGCGCAATACCATAGTCTTCCGAGACTGAAGGATGCCAACAATATATATTTTGGTATAGAGTAGCCTCTCCTTATCTGTGAACTCTGTTTCTGTGGTTTCAGTTATCTATGGTTCTCAAATTCCCCTCTCATCGTGCTCACAACACACCTCTCTTTGCAAATGCTTTGTTTGCAAAGTAACACTAACAGAAAGTGGACAGTAGAGGAAGCTTTTTGGAAAAGAAAGCAGACAGTAAGAACTCTAGACTCCTAGCAGCTGGAGGAGTGCTAGAGGATGCATTGTGATTAAAACAGTGCTGTGATGAAAGTCTTATGCATCTGACCATGATTCTAGGATTCAAACACTTTTTATAGCACAAAGGACCAAAGATATATCAAACAGAAAAGCATGCTTGTTAATCAATCATCATAAAAGAGCAAACATTTTACATGGCTCCAACTGCAGTCAGGGTCACGTCTGCAAAGCACTTCTAAGAGAAACGAAAACTATTGAGGAATCTAACCACAGTTGTGTATTTAGGGCATGCAGGGGCACATAAATTTTTGGCACCCCCATATCTCTGTCCTCAGAAGACCTTCTGGAGGCTTCCAAATGACACTTCCAGTTTTCTGCAAAAACCACATGTGCCTTTCAGGGGCCTTCTGTGGCTCAGGGATTCCATGTGTGGCCCTGAGCTTCAGACCTCCCACATGTGACCGGAAGGCACTTTCAGTCACCTCCAGGAGGGCTCTTGACACCCCCTCAGGTGTGATAACCTGGGGCCCTGTATCCACCCAGCCCCCTTAGCTATGCTAGTGTAACAGCCTTCTTAGATAAGAGCCTTTAGCATACTTCCACATTCTTAAGGAGGGGAGGGTTATGATAAACCTTTCAAGTTCTCACAGCAATAATTCAGGGACACTGGTGTACATGCCCTGTCACCTAAAGGGACATGTCCCTGTCTCTCTCCTAAAGGGAATGGTGAATATTTTATCCAAGATAGATTCTGAGATGCAGGCTGTTTGACACAGAAAAGGGTCTTAACTTTAAGGCAACTATAAACTAAACAACAATAACACAGGCCAACACACATTTTGCTTCCTTAAACGTTACACCAATTCCTGGGTATATTTGGGGTGCCGATTCCAAAAATGGCATCCGTTTTGCCCTATCACATCTAGTTTTGGAGACACGGCATAGACTCTTTATTGAACGGTTCAAGCAGCTTCCTCTTGAGGAAGCCTACACCATGACTTGGCAGGGATGCCATTTTTGGAATCAGCATCCCAAATTCATATCAAACCACCATAAAGTTTGGGAAAAACTTTTCTGACCCTCAATTTTGTAGGCCTGTATAATCAAAACAAAAGCATGTTTTCTCTGTCAGTGACCACCTGGTAATCTCAGGTATACCACTTTGAGTTCTAGGATGGAAGGAAAGTTAGTTATAAATAAACCTGTTACCATTCCCTGCCCACACTCAGCTGCATTGCTTCAGCCTGTTGAGAAGTAAGGAATGACACTTCTGAGAAGTGAGATTTCTTAGAAAAGCTGTGAACAAGTGTCTTTTATTAAACGGCTGGCTTTTGCTCTTGAATTATGGATATGCATACATCCAAATAAAAGTCTCCATCATCTCCCAGGGACTAAAGTTTCACTGCAGGGTATAAATACTTTCTCAGATAAGAAAGGTCACTATGTAAACTGAGAAATATGCACAGTGCCAAATCAACGGTGCCTCAAGAGACAGATTCTGCTATAGTTTGGTAGTGTTATATGCAGAGAAAATTCACTTGACTCAAAGGAAATCCTTCAGAGTCACACTGGTATAAACAGGGGAAGAATCTTGCTACCGTGTATAAAAACTATGCGACAAACTGCAGGTTACATGAAGATATTTCTCTTTTTCAGTAAAATGATTCTATGGTTTTGGTCCTGACAATTAACTATGGTTACCAGGGTTGTAGGTGCTCAGTGCTTTCCAGCACTGAATGGGGGGGGGGGGAGGGGAAGGAATCAAAATGCATATTACTTTAAATGCATGTGTTATCCCTGCAGTGTTTCCCTCCAAATTGCCTCCTGCCCCTCCTTTTCCCAAGGGGGACGGGAAAATTTGTTAGGAACCCTGCACAAGGGCAAATTCCCTAGGATAGTGGTTCTTACACAATTAGCACCAGAACCCACTTTTATAATGAGAATCTGTCAGGACCCACTGGATGTGATGTCATGACCAGAAGTGACATCATCAGGCAGGAACATTTTTAACAATCCAAGGCTGCAATCCTACCCACACTTACCCAGGAGTAAGTCCCATTTACTATCATTGTTAAAAGCATATACAGAGTAACCTGTTAAAAGTACAGATCTGTAACATTTCCCCATGGTAGCATCAATGGTAACATACCATGGTAGCATCAAATCAAATATATTAAAAATAAAATATTGAAATGAATGGGGACCCACCTGAAGTTGGCTCACAACCCACCTAGTGGGTCCTGATCCACAGTTTGAGAAACACTGCCCTAGGAAGAAGGGGATTGTAACTGAAGGAACTGTATAATTTTCAAGCACAACTCCAGTTAAACTATCTCATTAGTCTACTCGATGCCCTGAGAGAATAGGGAAAGAACAAACTCAGAAAGCGCTGGAAATGTTGAGATGGATTTTCCATACTATTAGGTCCTAATTCCTTAATGATTGCATGAATTATTCATACCAAGTGTGAACAGTCTTTTATCAGGCTAAATTGCTTAACAGTCTATGTAGCATTTATAAGAAAGGTCATTTTTTTTCTCTTCACATCTATGCTGTGAGCAGTCTAAATAGGAAAAAATCTCCCATGAAGAATCACAATATATAAATAGATGCATGGCTCTGTGGATAAACCGATTTGAAGCCTCTTCCATCAAGAGAGGCAGGTATCAGTATAAAAATAGCCAGTACACTATATATTGTTCAATAATCCATCTGCCAAGGAAGTGAAAAGTTTCCAGACAAATCTGGGAGACAGGGACTTTTCTGTGGTGGTAACAGATGTCAAAGCAGCTTGTAAGAAGAAGCTTATGCACCCTCCTACTGGCCTTTCAGAAGATGCATAAAGTCTTTTTGCTGTTTGTGAGTAACTGAGGAAGAGTATAGACTTGCTGTTAAATTTGTGCTGCTTTTTCATGGTCAAGGGTTGACTCCGAATCTATGGCAGTGTGGCACTTCATTGTTAGATGCTCGACCCATGAATAGGACAAGAACTGCCCTTATGGAAGGAGACTTTCCGTAGGTGGAAAGGGTTCTTACATGAATGCAGTTCTTTTTCCACAAGCAGATGTTTCTGGCAATGGGAGGGGGGTTGCTACACCAAAGTTTTTGATGCAACCCATTATGCTGGATGAAATTGCTTCTGATGGTTGTAAAAGTTTTGATTGCATACACTACAGCGTTTGATGTCTTGGCCTTCCTATTCTGGCTGTAGGACACTTTGGACATAGAAGCAAGTAGATATAAATATTTGATTAGGTAAATAAGTGTTAATAAAGCACTGCTAAATATCAGCTAGGTGCTGGCGGAAAAAATGAAATACAGACCTTTCTTGAAAATGCAAACCTACATACTTAATGGCCTGTGCTACTAGCAAAATGGGGATGTAGACTGTTTAGGATTCTCATAATGATATCTGAAACTGAAGCCAGAATCCAAAGACTCACTCAATTAGTTCCCTATGTTTGTGTTTGTGTGCAGTAAGGGAGCTGGCTGGATTTTTTTCTCAGCCTACCAGATGCTGATGTTGTCTGGAGAACCACTTCTAAAAAGAGGAGTTTTAAAAACACTGTGTGATCTGACATAGAGGAAGCATGGTAAATTGTTGAAAACACCCCATCAGATGGGCACATGTTCACTGTACGCTGACAAGTGGCTGTCTAGTCTCTGATGAAAATGTCCAATGAGGTGAGCCTGCACTTACATGGTGCAGACGGTTCCCGTGCTGAACCGCTCTTATAGTCGGGAAATGCATCCTCAAATGTAGCCTAAATCTATTTCCCTGAAGTTTCAACCCACTAGGCTACCACTACCCTCAGAAATCACAAAGAGTAACAACCTGATCCTAACTAGGGCTACACAGCCCTTTATGACAACGGGACACTCTTTGGCTGTTATAAAATGACTTTGGGTGGCACGTGTAGCATACCACTGGTGGTCATTTTGGGAGCACCACTGCAAACAGAAATAGCAGCTGATGTCTGGAGGCAGCATAGGCTATAAATGGCAACAAATTGCACCGGTATCCTCATCCTGTTTTTCTCCCATTCCCTTTCCCTTATTCATCTTGGACCTACACCAGCAAAGTAGCTGGCGCAAATCAAAGGTGACACATTGGGGTGATGGAAACATACCTTCAGATAAAGGAGCAAATATTCATTTGCCTGGAAGAGACCTCTGTCACTGCTCCCCCCCCCCCAAGCAGGTTACAGTGTTGTCCTTGGTGTGGCTGCGTTGCCAGGTTGGGGAAGAGGCTTAAATAGGTTTGGGCAATAAGTTCCTTTTTTGAGACAATTTGATTGCAATTCTGAGTTGCAGATGGGTCAGGCTCAAGTCCCTTGCACCGGCCCATCATTGTCGCGAAACTGCCCTAAAGCACTTTTGCACTGACATAAGGGGAGATAGGCTGGTGCACGGACATGCGCTGGCCTCCCTGCACCAACATGGGCCCTGGGCAGGGTGAGTTTGCGCCAGCCAAGCTCGGCCAGCACGGAAGTCTGGGGAGGCATGGGGAGGGTGGCAAGGAGGTATGAGGGAGGTGTTTTGGAGTGGGGAAGGGTGGGTGACGTACATTCCTGGGGGCAGGTAGGCGGGGAGTGGGAGTTAGTGCCAGAATCCAGCACTTATGCCAGACCCTAGCCCATTCCTGGGTGGCCCAGGATAGTCCCAGGCTGCTTGGATTCGCACCATCTCATCAGGTGGTTCAGATCCATTAGGGTTGCTGCGGCTCTCCCTGGGGTAAGGGAAAAAGTTTCCCCTTGACTCAGGTCAACCCATGAACCGCCCAAAACTTGTGCTGGATACAGCACAGGCCCACTGGCCTGCTTATTCAAGCACAAGATAGGATTGGGCTGTTTGTCAGCTATTTGAAGATGACTATCAAAGCTCACTTTGAAAATCCAAGAACCAAGTCCTATGAGGAGTGGGTAAACTTGGTATGCTTAGACTGGAGAAAAGATAAACATGTAAAGATTCTATACATATTTAGTGGTGATGTATAAAACATTGAAGGTTAGGGTGTCCATACCTAGGACAAAAAAAAATGAGACGGAAAACTCAGTATATTGTGGTACGTGACATGTTCGGCAAGGCAGGGTAACTGAAATGCTCCCATCCTAATTTAGAGTGAGGTGGCTGGCTCTCGGTGCTGCATCACTAATGGATTTGCTCCAATTATTTAAGCCTTTGCCTCAATCATTTAGGTCTCAAGTCTTTCTGTTGTCTTTTGTGCAGGTGTCAAGATACACTTCTTATCTAGTGTTAATTTCCGGCTGAGCTAATTGGGTTTTCTTCGTCTCCCCTGTATACTTGGCATTGATTTTAATTAGACTTGCTTGACCGACAGCTTTGTTTGAGACTCCCCAAATTCCTTTTTCTCATTACTGGTAACACTATTAATCTTACAACTACATGAAGTGTGTTGGTTTCTTAAAAAATTAAATAATGTTCTTACAAGAGTCCAGTTGCACATTTAAGAGTGACAGAAATGAATGTATTGAAAGAGCATGAACTTTTGTAGAGGAGTGCCAATTTCATCAGCTGCTGGAGTGGCATGAGTCGAGACAAATCAGCTAATGGAAGACAGCAATGCATTCTAAAGTGTGGTGAAAGTCATTTCAATGCACTTTCACTACCATTCAAGGCATTTATTTCAAGGGCAGGGAATGTGTGTTCAGATGAGCATCTGAAATGACCTTCTTCTGAGCCATTGATTCAATGTGCTCTGCATGGGGTTGCGCTTCAGATGTGTCTGGAAACTTCACCTGTTGCCAAATGGACCAAAAGGCAACTGAGTCCGCTTGCCTGTCCATAACACAAATAATGCCTGTAGCAAATTCTCAATCCATCAGAATCTAATCATGGTGCAGAGGATTGCTTGACCATTTTTTGTCAATAGAAGAAGCTGGCGGTCTGGGGAAAGGAAGGCACAACAGGGAGGTACAGGAAGTTGCTGTGTACTGATCTTCTAGCAGCCCAATCCCATGGTTTTCCTGGCCATAGCATGCAGCTGTGCCAAAATGGACTGCGCTCCATGCTATGATGGGGGGGGGGCGATAGGGAGGCTTGGGAGAGGTAAGGGATAAGCCAATGGATCTCCATGGTCACCATGGGTCTTGGACATATGCCAGCTCTTTAGCTGATGCAAGGAGAGAAAGGGGGTGTGTTGACTGCCACCGGAGGAGTTAGCATCTGGTGCAAGTCACCCACAATGGGTGTCACTTCTGCTCACCTGCCAAGCCTCCCACCCTTCCCTGTTCCACCCATCCTACCTACTCACTTTCATCACCAAGTCATCTCCTTCCTCATCCCGTTTCTGCATGTGGGGCCTCGGCATCATCTCCAGCTGCGGTCTGGAAGCTTGTGGCTTGTGTGCTTCTGGATTGCCGTTTACAGGGGCCAGAAAGTGCATTCTGCTGCAAAGAATGCTAGTTCCAGTGGCAGGAATGGGGGATAGGATTGGGCAGAAAGAGATCTAGGCAGATTGGAGGTCACACATACCTTCAGTCTTGATCAGGAAGAGGGAAGGGAGGGAAGTGGTGCTAAGCTTCAGACTCATGGGGGCAGAAAAAGAGTGATTGAGGAGGCACTAATCCCGCTGGGGTTCTAGTAGGTCTGGACAAGCTTCAGTGTTTGTCCTCTGAGAGGCAGTGGGAGAAGAGCAGAGGACAAGCTCTAATCTCATGTAGGTGTGAAGTGGCATCTCAGCTCAACCTTTGCACTTTTTGCTTCGTTTCCCATCATCTACCCCACACTGTTAAGGGTCGAAAACACAGAGGCAGGCGGGTAGTTTCTGTGGAAGGCAGCCCGGATTGTCCTGTACTACCTTTTTGCCCAGTCTCCCAGCAACCGGGACTGGCAGCGGCAAAAGGCTCAGGCACCCCTTCTAAATTGTGCAATGTTTACTTCTATTGACAGAATGGAAAATTGAATCAGATGTAATGATTTTTATGACTCTAAGCAAGACTTCTTCCAAATGGTGCTTCTGATTTATTTGTCAATAAATAGCATGGAGCAGATCAGTCTGAAGGCTCACAGTGATTCAACCAAGGCATTGCCCGTTTGGGCAAGTGAATGCACCTGACATTTATTTCTCCTGACATCTAGTTCTCCATACAGCGAGTGGTTTTTGTTTTTTTTTAATAGAGGAAAATTGTTTTTGGTTTTGTTTGTTAACAGAGGAAAATTAAATCAAGGAAGTTCCCACTTGTAGCTTGAAATGGTACATTCAGACACGGGCACCACAACTCAACCTGAATTGCAGAAGAATGAGAGTTGATCATGCTTAAAAAGGGCTGATTGCTATAAGTGGGTATTTCAAAGCTTGGAGGAACTCCACTGATATGAGTAGTACCTGCATGGAGTTTCAAATGATCTGACAGAAGAAAAATCTCATTTACAACAAAGTCCCTCCGAAGTGATGTGAATCAACCTGTGCTGGTGAGGAAAAGGTTCTCACCTGGGCAGGAGGTCTGGTCTAGAGGTTTGAGCCTCCATTTGCCTGAAGATAACATCCGAAGGTCGCCAGTTCGAGGCCACCAGCACCGTGCAACCTTGAAGCAGCTGACAAGCTGAGCCAAGCTATTCCATCTGCTCTGAGCATGGGAGGATGGAGGCCAGAATGTGCGGCCAGATCAAGAAAGAAACACCTGAATGTTGTGGTTTCTTGAAAGATAGAAACCTTCTTTCAAATTGTAAAAATCCCTACAGGGATTTAAAAATTGTCTGCCTATGTAAACCGCCTTGAATAAAGTCCGAGGAGAAATCTGAGGACCAAGAAAGGCGGTATAGAAATACCTGTATTATTATTATTGTTATTTGCCATCGCAGTAACCCGATCAACACCCTCCACATGTTGATTGTCATTCCCTGCACCTCTCTGGCCCAATCTGCCCCCTCCCTGCCTTCCCCTACCCTGTTACATTCCCTCCCTGCCTCTGTTTTGCCATTCCTCTGCCCCTCCACCAGCCTGCAAAAAGAGTTTACCTCCTCTGATGTGTGCAGGCCTTTGACTGGCACCGGCAGGTAAGTGAAGGCCTTTCTGAAGGCACCACAAACCCGAGCCTGCATGCTGCCTTACAGCATGTTTGCAACAGTGTCTGTACTTGTCCCGCCAGTGCAGAGCTGGAAACGATTGCACCATTAGTAAACTCTAGACCAACCATTTTCAACCACTTTGCCCTGGCACATTGGTGTGCTGCAAGTGGTCCACAGGTGTCCCACAGGCATTTGGGGGGGGGGAAGTCATTTATTACTAGGGCCAATGGGGGATGTGAGCCCCCACTGGCAGCATGGTGTGCCATGTCAATTGTCAAAAACCTGATGGAGTGCCTTGACAATTTTAGTGCCCCAATTTGTCAATGTGCCCTGAGATGAAAAAGGTTGAAAATCACTGCTCTAGACCAACTTGTTTCATACCGAGGGCCGAATGGCATTCATGATGCCTACTGAGGGCTGGAAGTGATGTCATTAGGCAGGAAGTATTGTCATTACACAGGTCATAACCAAAAATAAAAAAATTTTATCACTTAGGAATTCATTAGCTGCAAATGACAGAAGAGAAAACATGCAAATCTTTTATCATATTTCAAGATATGGGAGAGACCAATTTTTGTGTGGACTGCCCTTTCAGCAGTTATACCTCAGCAGTGCTCAGCAGCTGAGAGCCTGAGAGCCAGATAAAAAGCATCTGCGGGCCACATCTGGCCCCCAGGCCTTATGTTTGACACCCCTGCTCTCGGCCAATGGTTCTCAAACTTTTTAGCAGCAGGACCCACTTCATTTGGGACCCACTGGAAGTGATGTCATGGCTGGAAGTGACATCATCAAGCAGTAAATTTTTTAAGACCCTCCATGTGACAAAATCAAATCTAAATAAGTAGGAGCCCAATCCTATGCTTGGTGGCACAGCTCCGTGCCAACGATCACTGTCGCAAATGTGCCATAAGGCATGTTTGCGAGCCTCTCCACTGGGCTCCCACATGTGCTAGCCCATCGCCGGCTAGTAGCAGGGGCAGGGGCGGGGAGGAGGCGTTCCAGGGAGGGGGAGGCTGGAGAGAGGTTGGGGGGAAGCATGACACGGAGACGTGATGCGGGGAGGGGGCAGGCTGGAGGCATGCTGGGGGAGGGAAGGAGGTGGGTCTGCGGAGCTCTGCTCTGCAGGATCCAAGGTGCTCATGGAGGTTCTGCACCCTACACACCTTGGACTCTGGCCGTAATCCTACACACGCTTTCTTGAGAATAAGCCCCATAGTCTATAATGGGCCTTGCTTCTGAGGAGGCAAGAAGAGCCTTGACTCTGGCTGCAAGCCTAGACACACTTTCCTGAGAGTAAGCCCAATAGTTGAGCACTTCCTTTACTTAAAGTCTCAGTCCTCAAGTTTCTAGTCCACAATGAGGATTTTTGGTAGCTTGCTGAATGGCTAGGCAGGATTCTGAACCTTTGTCCCCAACAGACAATGAACCAACATGGTAAAAAGATTTTCTACTTTATTAAATACATAGGGTTACAAAAAGGTTACAAAGGCAGCACATGCTAGAGGCATAAAAACTTCTAGGAAACATCAGCATAAAGCAACAAAGCTAACTGGCTAACTATTAATCTCGGACTCTCACCTGGGGCAGCTTCTTTTGTAGATCCTCAAAAGGTCAGTTACCTAAGAGGCCAAATGGTCCTGGTGGGGCAGGAGGTTCACCCACCACCTCTCTCACTGGAGAACAAAAACCCTGTCTTCCAGAAGTGGGGGCTGGAAGCTCACCCTCTCAGCTCTTCCCTCCCCCCCCTGGAGATCTACAGCTGCATTCCATCTTTGATGGGCATCTTTCTGGCTGCCTAGGTTATCACCTTCCATTGAATTGTAAATCCTGGCAGCTAGGACTGCAAGCCCCTTGCAAGCCCCTTCTGTGTTACTGGGTTACTGTGGTCCAGGCTTTGCAACGCTACTAAGCCTAAACTACATATTCATGACAATTCTGAACAGGCACACAGAGACTCGGTCATAGGGTTGCAGTCCTCGCCCACTTTATGGGGAGTAAGCCCCTAGGGGATAATGGGGCTTGCTTCTGTTGGGGCATGCAGAGGCTTGGAGCATAGGGCTCAGATCCTGGCTCCAACTTCCAAGGAATAAGTCCCAGGAGTATAAGGGGTCTTGTATCCGGGTAGACATAGCTGGACTTAAGGCTACAATCCTGTCCACACTTTCCTGGGAGTGTTTCCATTGACTTTAATGGGACTTAGTGATGAGTATACGGGCATAAAATGAGCTCCAATGAGTGCAAGCCAGTACAGATACACCAGCCCAACCACCCGCAACAATCTCCTCCCAGGCACCTGACCTCCTCCTTGTTAATACTTCATCAGTTTTGGAGGATATTTAGAGGCATATGGGAAGCCCCTGGCCATCTCGGATTGCTTACAGCATCTCCATCTATGTGGGAGCCGCTTTGAAAGCTGCCTGGCCAGGCTTCAGCACCCAAGGAATGGGACAGAGTGGATGGGGCATTTAATATGAGAGTATATCATTTAATATTATGTTTTCCCTGGGCATCAGCAGGGCATTTAGTAACTCGCTTGGTGGGCATGCCGTCCCTGCTCCTTGAGAGAGGAGATATGTGTGCCGCCCCCTACACCTTTAAGTGGCATTCTATTACCAACCTGCTTAACAGGCATGCTACCCTTTCTCCTTAGGGGAGGATGATCTGTTGATGATCTGTTACCAGGCTGCCTAATGGGTGTGCTTACCCGACTTCAGTGGGGGTGGTGGTGTTCTGTCAACAATGTGCTTACCAGGAGTACTGCCCCTACTCCTTTCAAAGAAGAGGGGTGTTTCTGGTGCAGACCCACTTAGTGGGCATAATGCCACTAGGCCTTTGGAAGAGGGGAGGTTTCTGTTAACAACCCGTGTAGCCGTTTCTCCTTAGAGAGCGGTGATGTTTCCTTACCAGCCCACTTAATGGGTGCACTGTCCCAGCTCCTGGGGGAGGGGCAAAGTTTGGTTACAACCTCCCTTACGGATTTGTGGCCCCTTCTTCTTTGAGAGGGGGTGTTCTATTAGCAACCGTTTAATGGGTGCTCTGCCCCCACCCGGGAAAGGGGTAATGTTCTTTCGACCAGTGTTGCACGGTTCACTTCAGTGACTCTGGTGTTCCGGGCATTCCCCGATCTGTGGGGGAGCAGCGTTGGAGGGGATGCCTTGCTATAACCTCTCTGCTTTCATCTTGCAGGACGCTGTGGTGGCCCAGGGTGTGTGTTAAGCTGCGGCAGCAGCAGCAGGGATACCTTGCATTAACATCTCTGCTTCCATTTTGCAGGACACTGTGGTAGCCCTGTATGCGTATGAATCTGCGGCCACTCCATGGTCTTTTTGGGCCCGCAAGAGGGCAGCTGCAACCCCCCTCAGATCGCACTTGGGCCTCAGCCCGGCAGTGCAGGTAGCTTGGTTAGCCAAGAAGGGGATGAGATGGGGCCAGCTGCTGCCCACGTTGATGAAGTTACTGAATGTGAACCACCCACTGGACGTTTTGGGTGCTCCACCTGGGTGAGAATGACCTTTGCAGGAGGTCTGGTCTGGCTCTGATGAGCAGAGCCCGTGAGGACAGCAGCACCCTTATGCATTGGCTACCTGGTACCGCACTTTTGAGGCACTGGCACGCGATTTAGGGGTACCGCTGGCTCAGGACAAGACAGAGGGCCCCTCTCCCCGCATGACCTTTTTGGGCATCGAGCTTGACTCAGTGGCGGTGGCAAGCAGGCTACCGAGTGGCAAGCTGGCAGCGCTAGTATCCCAATTGCAGGCTGTGATACAGGCAAAGAAGATTACGCTGCGGGAATTGCAGGCGCTGGTAGGGCACCTGAATTTTGCTTGCAGGGTGGTCGCACCAGGGAGGGCTTTCCTGCGTAGATTGTGCGAGGCCATGGCGGGGTTGCGCTCGCCACATCACAGGGTCCGGGTCACAGAGGCCATGCGGGAAGACATGGTGGTCTGGCTTCATTTCCTGGAGGAATTTAACGGGGTTTCATTCTGGCGTTCTGAGCAGCTGCTCAAGGCTGACTTGCAGGTGCACTCAGACGCAGCGGGAGGTTTTGGTTTTGGCATCTTTTTCCGTGGACGATGGTGCGCCGCACCATGGCCGCAGAGCTGGGCGCAGGGCGGCATCACGGCCGACCTTACTTTCCTGGAACTTTTCCTGATAGTGGTGGCAGTGCACATCTGGGCTGGTGAGTTCCAGAACGCCTCAGTGCGATTCTGGTGCGATAACCAGGCAGTGGTGGCAGTAGTGAACTCGATGTCTTCTAAATCCCCCAGGGTCATGAGGCTTGTGCGGCAGTTCGTTCTGCAATGCCTGCGCATCAACGCTCTTTTGTAGCTCAGCACGTTCCAGGGGTTGAGAATTACATCGCGGATGCTTTGTCTCGATTTCAGGAGGACCGATTTCAGGAACTCGCCCCTGGGGCAGCGCCATCCCCAGACCACATGCCTCCTTGGCTCTGGGACCTTGGCTTACAGAAGTAAACGAGGTCATATGCGCCTCACTGGCGCCCAGCACGCAGAGGGGCTACTCACGGAAGGTAACGGAGTTTGCTGAATTTGGATGGGCGGCCGGGTTGCCCATCCAGTGGCCGGCGCCGGTTGAGCACTTGCTGCTTTTCCTTCTCCACCTGCAGCGGTCCAGAAGGGTGGTTAGCTCCCTCCCGGGCTTCATGTCTGCCATAGCTTTTGTTTCAAAAGCAGGGGGCTAGCCCGATTTCACTCAGGACTTCAGAGTACAGAGGATGTTAGAGGGCTTCGCTAGGAAAACACCCCCTGTCCGGGACCAAAGGCACCCCATCACGCCAGAATTGCTTGGGGGTATCGCGGGGACCTTCTCAACCCTTTGTTCATCGCCATGTGAGGTTCAGCTTTTCAGGGCCACATTGCTTACAGCTTTCTTTGGCGTGTTTTGTCCCAGCGAGTTCCTTGCAAAAAACAAGACCGATCAAGCTGTGTGGGCCCTCCGGAGGGCGGACCTAACCTGGGTGCCCGGAGGAGTCTTAATTAACCTCAGATGTCTAAGACAGACCAAAGGGGCATCGGTTGCTCGGTAACCCTTAAGGAGGTGGTAGGAATGCCATTGTGCCCAGTGACGGCGTTAAGGGAGTACATGGCTCTCTCGGGGGAGCGCTCAGGGGCTCTCTTCCAGCATGAGGATGGTTCTCCCCTCACACTGTTCCAGTTTCGAGCAATTTTCTCACGAGCACTGGGGGCTTTAGGGTTGCAGCCTAGAGAGTTTGGCCTACACTCCCTCCGCATTGGCGCAGCCTCAGCAGCAGCTGCGTTAGGGCTGTCAGGGGAAGACATACAAAAGATCGGTCGTTGGCGTTCGTCAACCTACAGGCGCTACGTGTGCAAGTGACGCGTGTAGCGTCCGGGCATACCCCATCTGTGGGGGGAGCAGCGTGAAGTCGATACCTTGCAATAACATCTCTGTTTTCATCTTGCAGGACGCAAGGATAGCCCCATATGCGTGTTAATCTGCGGCCACCCCATTATCTTTTGGGCCCGAAAGAGGGCGGCTGCTACTCCCCTCGGAGCGAATCTGGGCCTCAGCCCGGCAGTGCAGGTGGTGTGGTTAGCCAAGAGGGGCATGAGCTGGGGCCAGCTGCTGCCCGCGTTGATGGAGTTCTTGAATGTGAACCCCCCCACTGGACATTTTGGTGCTCCACCTGGGCGAAAATGACCTTTGCAGGATGTCTGGTCTGGCTCTGATGAACAGAGTTCATCAGGACATCACCACCATTATGGGTTGGCTACCGGAGACCACTTTGGTTTGGTCTGATTTCTTGCAGCGTCGTGTGTGGAGGGGGGCTTTCTTCTGCGCTAAGGTTGAGAGGATGCGCAAGAAAGTTACCAGGAGCATTGGCAATTTGGTGTCTTGCGCTGGTGGCAGGGTGGTCCTGCATCCTGCGATTGTGTTCTCACTGCCTGACATGTATAGGGGCGACGGTGTTCATTTGTCAGAGGGAGGCGCAGACGTCTTTCTTAAGGACCTGCAGGGCGGCCTTAAGTCGCTTCTGCCCCTGTTTGGGAGCGGGGGGGTCAAGCACTAGGCTGACCCCTCCTTGTGGCAGGTGGTGCGGGTTTGGAGGCGTGAATGGGACTCTGGCATGCACCTTCAGGCGGCATAGGCAGGGCAGAACCCTATTTCAGTCCTCAGGGGCTTGGCGGCACGAGGACTTAGACGGGGCCCTGGCCGGGATCGCAGGGCCCACCTCAGAGGCTCAGCGGCTCGAGGTGGCACAGTCTGCGGTCCAGCTGCCTTCCCCTTAAGGGATAGACATGGACGAGACGCGCTGTCCCAGCAGCGGGGCGTGACTCAGAGTCGGGTGCATGCCCGCCTGGGGGCAGAGGTTTCTGGTACCTCCCAGAGGTCCCTCCCCGCACCACAAGGGGCTTTTGCTGCCTCAGATACTGCAGGTCTCAGCCTTTGCTCCTCTTGTTTAATGTACAATAAAGTGGCCCTTTCTTCCATATCTGTGTCTCGAGTGTTCATTGGACAGTGCGGAAACAAAGGGAGAAGAGGCCAGAGCTCTCTGGTTGGGGCATCACGATGCCCCAGTTTAAGAACCTCTGACATAGTGGCCTGTTAAAAGTACAGATCTGTTGCATTTCCCCAAATGCAGTCAATACCATGGGAGCATCAAGTCTAATACATTAAAAATAAAATATACATTGAAATGAATGGGGACCCACTTGAAATTGGCTCACGACCCACCTAATGGGTCCCGACCCACAGTTTGAGAAACATTGCTTTATAGACTGGTGCCTGCCCTACATTTTATCATCTCTGAAACTATATTGTAATGGTCTAATCCAGGGGTGTCCAAAGTTTTTGGCAGGAGGGCCACATCGTCTCTCTGACACTGTGTCGGGGGCCGGGGGGAAAAAAGAATTAATTTACATTTAAAATTTGAATAAATTTACATAAGTTTACATAAATGAATTTATTAAAGATGAACTTATATGAATGAATGAAGGTCTTGCAATAGCTCAAGGCCTATAAAAGGCCTTGCACAAAGCAAGGCTGGCCTTTCCTTTGCTGCCACTGCTGCATCACAGATGTGAAACGGCAAGCAATGGAGGGAGCCCTCATTCCACAGCTCATGTGAAAGGTCGAACAGTTGGCCGTCATGCTGAGAGCAGTTGCATCGGGCCAGTGTGGGCTCCAACAAATCTCAGGAGGGCCAGAGGCTCATTGGAGACTGGGGGCTCCCTAAGGGCCACATTGAGAGGCCTCAAGGGCCGCAAGTGGCCCCCGGGCCGGGGTTTGGGCACCCCTGGTCTAATCCAAAGCTTGTTTCAAAAAGCACTAATCAGCGAGTGGGAGGGTTCCTTGTCCATTTCTACTAACAACTGATCAGCCTGATAACTACATTTTGAAGACACTTCTGTATGCACAGCCTTGCTTAATGCACGCAGGAGCTTTGGGTGGGAGTGCCAGAGTGGTGATACCTGAAATATCTGTGGTTCACTTTCCAGAGGTTAATGTACAATCTGCATTGCTTAATAGTGTCTCCTCTTTGTTCTTCAGAAAAATTCAGAGGACGAGGACGAGCAGGCTCCCATTTTGATTCGGCACGCAGACGGAGTCGAGCTGTCCTTTATCACATCTCTGGACACCTGCAAAGAAGAGAAAAGAACAAATTAAAAATTAATAATGTAGGTGTTGTGTGTACAAAGCGTCTTTTGCGCTGTTACTTTTACAGCGTGTTTCCTTGCTCTTAGAATTCCTCTAATGGGTACTACTAATCGCTTGCAATTTTATGGGTCATGCCTTCCTGCTGTGAAGTTCCTATTCAATAATGCGGTGCAGAAGGTCAACATATACAAAGCAAACACTCAGCCAGTATAATGTTTTCACTGCAAGTGGATTAAAGTATATCTCAAGTCAAGGAGAGAACAGCATTGAGGCAGGCTGGGATCTTGGCATACGGCGTAGGTTACATGTAAATGCTCCTGAGATTAGTAGAATTTATGTTCATGTTACGATAGCCGGCCTCTTTTCTGTTGCTTTCCTTGGCAAAGTCCTTAAAGGAGATTCTAGTGTGCTAAGGACTTGTACCATTGCGTGTCCAGAAAGATTTTCTGAGTAACAGTTGATTCAGAGCACCCTCATCCAGGGAATCCTGATATTAGGAATGTTTGGCACCCCTCCCAAGAAACTGTGCTAGCGAGACACTTTTTGAACTCCCACTTGAAATGTGTTACCTGGCAAGGAAAACCTAAATTAGGTCTGGATCACTTGAGGCACAATCTAACCTTGAGACAATTTGGGTTTAAAGTGAAAGTTCTTTTAAATCAGTGGTTCCCAACCTTTATACGAAGGTTGGAACCACTGTGTTTGTGGGGGTTGGGCAACAATGGCGATGGCACCTCCAGGATCATGCCACTACCACAAAAAAAGGATTTTTTAAAAACATGCCTGGGGGTTGCTATGGCCCTATGGAGGGTGTTGGGAGCCCTCAGAACAGCTCTTTGACATGATTGTGACCAGCTTCCAAGTTTTCATTGTGAAACTGGGTTGCAATCATTTTAGAAAGGCACAGGGAGGCCCACAGAGGGGGCTGCAGGCTCCCACACCCCTTGGAGGGCCATAATGACCCCCAGGTATGCTTTTAAAGAAAACCTTTTTTGCAGTGGCAGCATGATCCCAGAGGTGCTGTCACTGCTGTCCGCTTATCACCCCACATCACCACCCCCCTTAAAGGCGTAGCGGCTTGTTTCTGGTCCCCTGGGGGGTTGCAACCTCTAGGTTGGGAACCACCACTTTAAATAATTAGACCGAATGGTTGAAAATGGGGGAATGTATAATACTAGGTGACAAAAGATTTCCCAAACTTCTCCTCTGTCTCACCTCATTTTTTGCCTTCTCTCCATTTCATGGCCCTGGCTGCCACTAAGGTGCCCCCAGCATCTTGGTGGCCAGCAGTCACCAATTTTTTCCCAGTCAGCAGAGCAGCAGGCAAGTGAGTTTGGGAAACATGGTCCCATTCTGATTGGCTTTAAGATGACACTATTTGACGACAGCCACCAGCTGCCCCAAAGCATGGTAAAGATTGCCTGTCTTTCCATTCCAATCACCAAAATGATTCCACCAATATTGAGTTGTTTTGACTCAGGCCCAGCAGAACTCATCAGCACCATGGAGAAATATTACTGATTTTATCAAAGCTCTTTCAGTGTCCTTGAAATTTACAAAGGAATTCACTCTGAATTTCACTTTGGGAAGAATATCAGCAGCTCTACGTGAGATTAACAGAAGGATACACGAGTTCTCTGATGCTCACGGGGACGTTCATGTGCCTACATGTGTTTGGCATCATATTGACACAAAACTGGGCAGTAGTGTTCCCATTGCTTCTTCCACATATGTTAGAAGCTACTCCAACAATACAGTGCTAATGTACCACAGAAAAGTATATTCCAAGATTGCACTCCCACTACAAGACTACTGTTTGTTTCGCTAATGGTGCATGTAAGATTTACTCTCTTCTTCTGTCATCCTAATGTATGTACCTGGTAAGACTGATCTACACTTGCAAATTGTTTAACCCATGCAAGTCATTCTTCCCAGATCCACATTCTATGAATTCAGGCAATAGTATTTTTCTTTTAGCATAGTTGCTCATGTTTCCCTTACAGGTTTAAAGCAAAAGATATGTATAGCCATTCATTACTTTCAGCCTCCCTTTAATTGTAAGATTCTGGATAGAAGCAAATCACTGCTGTTCTAAATAAAATTAAATTCTAGCTGTTAAAAAAAAATTCTAGCTGTAGCTACTAAGCCTACAGTAAAATGGGAATCAGCATGAGTCCAAAATCATTCATGGAATAAACAGAAGGGATTCCTTTTGAAATTGAAAAGCAGAGTTTGGTTATTTTAATGCATAAACAACTCCCTTGAAGATCAACAAGGTAATAGCTGTGTGATTAGAAAGTGGCCAACTGGTATATTTAAATTGCTCTATTTATGTTGCTCTAGGTCAGTGGTTCCCAACCTTTAGGAGTCCACAGACCACTGAGGCAAATACTGAAATACTCGTGGACCACATGCAACCCCCCCCCCCACACACACACACAAATACAATTGAATTTGGTCCTCCATGGGGAAGCATGTGGCAAGATGCTGCAAGTGCCAGCTGCAGGTGCAGGTGGTTCATTCTCTGCTCTTTCTGGTGGTCCATGAGGGAGTGCTTTCTTAGCAAGATACTGAAAATGATCAGTGGCTATTTTTTTTCCTGATTTTTTCATGGACCAATTCCTGAGACCTCATGGACCACTTCTCAGGCCCGTGTGTGGTTCATGGACCATGTGTTGGGAACCACTGTTCTAGATGCAGAGCAGCCCTTTGAAGCAAAAAGTCAAACTGTGTTATTCTAAAAGCACTGAGATATGGCCATAATAGATGCCCCGGTATCCATGGCGGTTCCATTCATCCCCCCCCATGGTTACATGAAACTGCAGGTACAATGGAACACCCCCCCCCTCCAGAAGTGAGAAGATTTCCACTCTCCTCACCTCTGGAAGGTCTTCTGAACCCAGCAGAGGCCACGCTTGTCTGCCTGCAGCCTCTGCCAGGTTCAGGCTGATTCTTAGAGTAAAAAAAAAAAAAATCATTTCTGGTTTTTTGAAAAACCAGAAAAAACTGGTTTGAAAAAAAAACAAACTGGTTTTTAATGCCTTATAAAGCATTAGGCGGTCCAGGGAAGCCACTGAGGGCAGAGCTTCCCTCACCTCTGGAGGGGGCACACACGGGGAAGCCCAGCAAACCCGATCCATGGATAGGTGAAACCCCTGCAGATATGGGATCTACGGATAAGGGGCCCCTGTAAGAAATTGCATATGTAGTGATAGTTACTAGAGATTGTGGTGCATTTTGTGAAGCTCGTATTCAGAGAAGAACTCCAAAAGTTTGAAAAGTCCACTTCAAAGAAGACGATGAGCACACTGAAATTCTCCTCCTGCTGGAGGAAATTGCTGGATCTTCGCTGCCTTCCCTTCACTTACCTGGGGCAGTGGTGGGATGAACAGCATCTGTGGCAGTAGATGAAGGTTTCTTTCTTCTTTTCCCCTTCATTTTCCTGGCACACAGGCTTTGAAGTGCACCAAGGGAAGCTACAGAGGTGATGCAGGGGGCTGGGCAAAGTTTTTTCCCCTCCCCCTCTCCTTTGTTATCCCAGCCGTGCACTATAGTTTAATTTGCAATGCCCTTTTGGATTTGTGGTCTTTCCAATGGATATTACGATAGTCCTCGCCAGGGCTGCATTCCTGTACTCACTTCCCTTAGTGTAAGTCCAGTTGAACTCATTGGAATTAACTTCTGAGAGACATTCACAGGATTGTGCTGTATGTCCCACTGAAATTAAGGGGAATTGAATGAATCACATTGATTTCAATGGTACCTGAAACTAGTGGGTTGTATCCAAAGAAAGCAAATCCTGAACAAGCACCAGTGAGACATGTTTAGTTGTGACTAACAAATCCCATTCATGGCCTTGTGATCATGATTCACTCTCTTAGGCTACCAACTCAAGGCAATTTAGAAGTACCGAACTTTGGTTGGATTGCAGTCATTAAATACGCTGAAATACAGGGGTTGCCCTGTATCTGCAAATCCGGTATCCATAGTTTTAATTATCTGCGGTTCCCACATCCCCTGCACCCATTACCTTCTGTTTTCTTCATTAACAAGCAGCCATGTCTCTTGCTTTTAAAGATGCTAAAAGAGGAAAGTGACAAGCAGGCAGGCAGCCTGCATGCTGGGGGACACCGTCAGAATGTTAACAGGAAGCAGGAACTGTTTCTTGTGAAAACAAGAAACATGACTACTTGTTAATGAAAAAAATGAAAGGTAATGTGTGCAAGGGGTACAGGGCCACAGAGCATTGCACCTATAGGGTTCCATGTTTTTCATATCCACAGCAGATCTGGAACAGATTCCCTGCTGATTTGATAAGGTACCTGTAGTTCTCAATGGCCACATGTAAAAACAAAATGACTAACGATTTTGCTAATGTGTCTATAAAAAGGGAAGAAGAAGGCCTTTTCATTGGTTTACTTCTGAAATGTAGGATTTTATTTTAATACCTAGAGCAGGCAAGCAAGCGTAGAATTATAACACTATAAACAGAAGTCAGTTTAAAAGGTCAGCAGTTCAGTAAGGGACGCTTCTGAAATAATTGTCGCTAAACTGAAAACGCTGGTTTTAGTAGTCGAGATCGGAAGTCAGAGTATGGCCTTTTCTGCAGGATTTAGACAATTCCAGCCATTTTGTGATTTACTTTTGGCCTCTTGAGTCTGTTAGTGGTATGGAGGATTTTCTCTCCCTCTTTTTTGGCAGCAAGAATTGCTTTCATTCTCCTGCTCCGAGAATAAAAATAACGGTACAGTGCATTGATGCAAAGCATGATTATGCTGAACTGTGAAAGGAAGATTAAAGGAACAATATCAGGGGAAGAAAAGACCCATTTTACAAAATATACGACTGCTGAAACGGTTTCCCTTCATTTTCAAACAAGAGCTGGCCTAGTTGATCTTGACTGTCTTTCTCTCTTTTTCTCTTTCAGAATGTTTTTGTAGATAAACCAGCATTTCCAGAATACAAAGTTTCTGATGCAAAAAAGTCCAAATTCATACTTTTGCATTTTAGCACTTTCAAAGCTGGCTGGGACTGGCTGATTTTACTGGCAACGTTTTATGTTGCCGTAACTGTACCTTACAATGTTTGCTTTATTGGCAATGATGATCTGTCGACAACGCGAAGCACAACTGTCAGTGACATTGCAGTGGAGATTCTTTTTATCATAGGTAAGACATGCTTCATTTCTTTCTGATGCGTTGACGGGTTTGTTCTGCAAATAAACATGGGGTGAAAGGCAAGAGGAAATATATAATGTTTCGGTTGCACTATATTCAAATATTGGGACTTAGTGTTCTAGCATGGCTTGGCCATACCATTAGGCAAGGTAAATCAACCCTCCTAAGATGACACATTTTAGGGTGCCATTAAATAGAAGCAAGTCACCAAGTTTTTGGTTTATTATTCATATTTTCATCATCAGGAGCGAGTGCCATTTGGATATTTGTCACTTGAGTTCCTTGAACTGCCTCTGTTTTTCTACCCAGCTCTTTCGATACTTAAAGTATTCTTGACAGTTGCTTCTCCAATTGCCACACATCACTGACTGGCATACTCCATTTAAACTGGTGTGTTTGCACTTCAAGTCATCTACTCGGTTTTATATTTGAGCCAGGATGGGGCAAAAACTTGGTCTATTGGAAAATGTTTTGGAGCATTGTAACATACCTTTCCTGACTGACTAACCAGACTTTTCCCATACACACTTTGGAATTAGTGAGAAAGCTTTGGGATCTCAGAATGTGTCTTATGAACTGGTCTGGCTCCAAAGCCCAAGCATGGAAAGGTGTGAGAGTATACACAGAGATCCAAGGGGATGGCTGAAGCTTTGACCTCATTCACATGAAAAGAAAAAGGAGATTAACAGCCCAAACCTAACCTGTGCCAGTACAGCCAGGCCACATTGGCCTATGCTGTATCCAAAATAGGTTAGGAGCAGGCTGGAGGTTACCTCAAGGTAAGGGGATATTTTTCTTAACTTGAGTAAAGCCTCAGCAGTCCCTAGAGGCTTCCCGGAATTGTGCCACCTGTGTAGCTGGCGCAAATCTGAGAAACCCATGCAGGGCTTCCTGGCCCAGGAGCAAGAGTTAGGATACAGTGGAGGAGACTTCAACTGACCCCACACCTCTTGGGCCTCATCCTCCTCCATTCCACCTCCTGTCCCCTCCCCACCCCTGAACAGCCCTCCTGCCACCCTTTTCCACCCCCTATGCCACCCAGACCAAATGTACCTGTACTGGCCAGGACGTGGATTGGATCTAGTGCTGCCAAACCAGCAGGGCCTCCGCGCCGGCCCACCCAGCTTCTGAATAGTCTGAAAAGTGCCTTATGGTATGTTTGCAACACTCTGAGCTAATGCAGGGATGGCCGTGCTGGCTCAACTTGCACTTAGGATTGCATTGTAAATTGTAGGTCATGCTTAAGGATATTTATGGAAACATATTTTCCTGTGTCTATGTTCCCGTTGTCCAGGTCTTGTGAGCTCTGCTGAAGCCAATGAGAAGTAATATTAAAGCAGGGCAAGCAACATTCTGAACAGTGAGTTGCTGGCCCGGACCCTTCCCTGGATGTGCTTGGTTGGCAACCTTCAGTCTCGAAAGACTATGGTATAAGCCTACAGCACCCAGTATTCCCAGGCGGTCTCCCATCCAAGTACTAACCAGGCTTGACCCTGCTTAGCTTCCAAGATCAGATGAGATTGGGCATGTGCAGGGTAACAGTTGCTGTCTCTGCAGTTAAATGGCATCTGTTTGAGAAGAGATATTGAAGCTTCCCTTATGTGACATGCTCTCTAATGTCCCTGAGTTCCTTGTGCGTTTTCAGCACAGAGAGACAGCTGATGAGAGTAACAAAGTGCCATAATAGTCAGGGAAAATGATCCCAGGGTCAGTAGAAGCTAGTGCTATTGATAGAATTTACAGGTCCAAATTATACGTAAGTAAGGGCGCAATCCTAACCAACTTTCCAGCACTGGCATACCTGTGCCAGTGGGGCATGTGCTGCATCCTGCAATCGGAGGGCAGTCACAGAGGCCTCCTCAAGGTAAGGCAATGTTTGTTCCCTTACCTCAAAGTTGCATTGCCCTTATGTTAGTGCTGGAAAGTTGGTTAGAATTGCAGCCTAAATATCATACACACACACAAACACACACCACAGTACACTTCCTATACGTAAAAATTAGACTTAGGCTCTTTTTTCCTTCTTTCCTCTTCCTTCCAATGTTCTCTCTCTCAAATTTCCCTTTTATTTTGCAGCACTAGCCATGTTTAGCATTGTATACACCAATTTTGATGCTAACCATGGTGTTGGCCAGTTGTGGCAGCTGGCCATTCTGCTGAGTTGTTCCCACTGCCAAAGTGGAGCAGGGTGGTGGCATGGCTGGCAGGCTGGGCTGCTCCTTGCAGTGGCATGACAGCCCAAGAGGCCCCAGCTTGGTTTGACACCCGGCTGGGCCTTGCATGCTCTTGTGATAGGCCACTGGCTTCAAATGGAGCTGGGAAAAATGGTGGCCTGGGAAAACAGGTGGCTGGGGCAAGCAGTTGTTGTCTGGCTGGTCACTTCAGCTCAGGAGAGTGCACTGTGGGGCAAGAAGCCTCCTCGCTCACCCTTTCTGGCCCCGTTACAATCTGTGTACAATCTGGTACCATCTGTGTACCGTGTGCATGGATCGTGATATGTAAAAAATGAACTCCAGAAGTCACTGACATTGAAATGTGTACCTTGGTATAGACATTTTGTACCTAGATACAGCATAATGTGTGATCCCTCTAGTCCCTGTACCAGGGTGCATCTCTGTACCCATATATAATCATTGTTAGTCTGTACCTGGGGACAGTTATTCACATATTATATTATATGCAGGTACAGTCTTTGCACCATGTACCTAGGTAGAGGTTGAGCCGTTTTGTTTCCGTAGGCTGGAGCACAGAGAGCCTGCGCCATCTCAGTCTGAAGGAGGGGGTGGAATTGGGAAACACTCCCTGGGTTTTTTAAAGCAATCCCCTCTGTTGCTACCACACCTGCCCCTGTGTGCATGTGACTGAGAGAGAGAGCTCCACCTTGCCGCAAGTGCTCTGACTACAGAGGTTTTCTGCCCCTCCCTTCCCCTCTTCAGCCTTGGCTGGCTCAGGGGCCCCAGGAGTCTTACTGTTCCTTCGCAAGGGGAACCTCTTCCAGGGCTCCAGGGCTATTTCCCTGCCTGTACCAGCTGGACCCTTTTTGCAGTGTTTTGGACTACCCTGAAAGGGATCGAGTGAGATGCCAGCGCAGGGCAAAGGAGGCAAAGGTGTGCGCACCTTTCAGTCCCCACCCACCCACCCAATTCGAGTCGAGACAAATTGGCAGATAAAAAATCCATGGATAAATAGGTTGCACCTGTACGGTCATTCACATGGAAATGTATACCCATGGACAGACATCTGTATCCAGTGTACACATTTTGCACCTAGGTGCAGTGTAACATGTGAACAGCCGTAAAGGGAGTTCCCTTGAATAGCCTGTTTGACCTTTATCATTAGGCAGAAAACTGCCAAGACCGTGACAAGTCAGATAGCATTGCTGTGAATTTGGAGACCAGAGTGATTTTCCAATTTGATCTCCTAAATATGCAGGACCTTTTTGTTTTGGAGGTTTATATATTTACATAAACCGAGATGAAATGACAGCCAGCAAAACAAGTCAAAGAAGACTAATTTTAGCTCCCATGTGACATGTTGATATATGATGGGAAGGATGCTGAAGCAAAACCAAAGCAGAATACAATATGCTGTATAAATATCAGAAATCTGTGCTAGAATTGATGGAGCATTCTCTCAAACTTGTAATGTCTTTGCATTCCCAAGTAATTAGAGCCCGTTTTATTTTGCCTTTATCTTGAAATATTATACATTTCATTCCCAGATAATGTTTTTAACACGTACCAGACTGTTTGACAGTAGTTCTGTAGGAATTGTTAGTCAACGGGTAACCCAATCCTACCTAACTCCTTGCTTGGCAAAGCAGTGGTGCCGGTGTCAGTGGAGTAATTTTGGTTGCTGGAAGTCCCCTTGTAGTAAGTACCAGCAGCCACTGTAGTTCAACTCAGACATCAACCAGTTTCTTCACTGGTCTGTATTGATCTGTGAAGGTGGATGAAGCCCAGAAAGGGGGTTAGGATTCGGCATGCGCCGCCACTGCCAGTCCCGCTTCTCTCCCAGGCTTGACCAGCCCTCTTCTTTGCCCTGTCACCACTCCATTCCACCCATCACCTCCCCTGTTCTGCCCACCCTGTCCTTTTAACCCCCTCCCTGCCTCCCTCTGACCTCCTGTGCCAGCTTACCTTCTCCAGCAGGTGTCCAGTGTGTCCATTTGCACGGAGATGGTCATTTGTTGCTAGCGATGGTGGCCAACATTCATGCATGGGCATTTGTGACAGCCATAAAGAAGGTTCCAGCTGCATAATCCTTCAGTGGTCCTTACAGTCAGTGCCGAGCCTTGATAGACTGTAGCCTTTCAACCTGCAGGTAAAGAAAGTAAATCACATTTTATTCTACTGAAAACTTTCGGCAAGTAGAAAACTGGTGCAACAGGAAGTAGATTGAACAACACCTTTTTCCTTGATGTAGTCCCTCTTTTTTTTTTTCTTCAGTGTTGAGAATTTTTTAAAAAAACATGGTGAAGCATTGTTCTTCTGTGTTATGTAGACCAGGCCTTGCTCATATGCCAAGCCTCTACTTCCAGGGTGAACAGACGTTAGACTTCTGGATGCAACATTTCTGTTTTTGTTGGAGCCTTGGCAGCTACCAGTGTCAAATGGCAATTTGGAGCGTTGGAGAGTGGTGCAAAATTTTGCTGCTGTTCTGTGGTTTAAAAAAAGAAAAAAATTGGCAACCGGAATTTTTAGCTGCTGCTATTTTTTGTGCCAGTCTTTCTATTTTGAATTATCATATTTCTCTTAAAGTTCCCTGCTTTGTAAACAGTTATTTTTTTAAAAAAAGTCTATAAGTTTATTAAGAGCACAATGCTAACCATGCTTTATGGCTGTTTACCAGAGAGTGTGGCCTTGCTGCTACCAAAAGCAGCAAGTGGCAAAGTCCATGGCAATGGGTCATGGATGTCTGCCAGGTAAGGCTGTACCGGGGCCAAGAGGGAGGAAGGGAGGGGGCAGAATGGGGCAGGGGGGCGGAACTGGGTGATGAGAGGGGTGTGACATGAGGGAGAGTATATCGGGCACTGGAATGCAGTGGGCTCAGTGGCAGCAGTGCCTGCCTAATCCTGAACAACTTCCCAGACCTGATTTGCCTTCACAGGTCAGTACAGATTTGCACCAGCGTTCCTGGGTTTCGAGGAGCCAGGGAGGGCACATGAAAAAAATTCAAAGCATCAAGTTGGGGGAGGGGGCCAAGTGAAGGCAGAAGTTCTGGAGTGAATCTAGATCGCCATCAGACTCTAGTGGTAGTTCTGAAGAGACCCTTCTGCCTGCTGTTGCTCTACTTCAGTGGTTCTTAGATTTTTTAGCACTGGGACTCACTTTTTAGAGTGACAATCTGTCGGGACCCACTGGAAGGGATGTCATTAACCTGGAATGATGTCATGGCTGGAAGTGTCATCATAAGGCAGGAAAAATTTTAACACCCCCATATGACATAATCAAATCAAATTAAGTAAATTAAAAGTTTACAAGTTTAAAAAAAATTTTAAAACAAAGAAGAACGCTCCTAACCCTCCCAAATAGTTGCTGATCTGATTTTAAAAAAATCCCCAAACATCCTACAGTTCTGTTTGGAAGGCTGCAATCCTGTCCACACTTAGCCAGGAGTAAGCCCCATTGACTATCTTTGTTAAAAACATATACTGTACATAGTAGCCTGTTAAAAGAACAGATCTGTCACATTTCCCCCAAATATACATTGTAGTAATGGGAACTCACCTGAAATTGGCTCGTGACCCACTTAGTGGATCCTGACCCACAGTTTGAGAAATGCTGCTGTACTTCATTCTAACCTTTTGTTTTGTTTTGTTTTGGCTCCCATGCTGACAGCTGCTTAATTCATTCTTTTGTCCATAAGGGGCCATGAGAGTAGATTCTCTACACCCACAGAAGCTGGCATCAGAATTTATTTAGAGCCATATGCTGCTTCCAATTCCAAAATCTTCCAATTTTCCTTTCCCCATGCCCTCCCACAAGGGGAGAATCACTGCTGCTGATGCCAACTCATCATTGTCTCAGCACCTTGACATGGTTTTCACCCAGACTTCAAGATCAAGGAGATTGCTGCACTTGCTTGCTTTTCCTCTTCCCAGCTGCTGCTAGACCTGGAGGAGAGTGACTTCCTTGTTTCTTGAGACTGGCAAGAAAGGCCATTGCAACAGTGAGTGGACAGACGTGTCTGTGGTTCAATCTGTGCATTAAGAACAGGGCAAAGGAAGGTGGAAAGAGGTTCTCCCACTGCATGGATCTTTTTGGCTATCAGGAGACAGTGTCTTTACCCAGTTCATTCTATTATATAGGAACATCGTCAACCCAGTTGTATCTCAACCCTCCCCCCCCCCCCACACACACACAAATGCAGCCATGCCACTACAGTGCATCCTGCGAGGGGGGGCAGTCCCATAGATCTCCTCCAGATAAGAGAACTTTTCTTATCTGGGTTAAGCCTCTGTGGTAGTGATGGGTCAGCCAGGATCTGTGCCAGCTGTTTTGCTGCTGCAAGTCCAAACGGTCTCAGGAAGGCAGATCAAGACTAGGAAGGGGGACAGTGCCACTGCCGCTGATACTGCCTCCTTCTTGGTAGTCTGGTCCAGCACTTTTATTATGCCAACGGTATTTCCCCATGTGTCAGTGAGCTTTTACTGGCCACTTTCAGTTTCCTAGTCATGCTGAATAGTAAGTTAAGGTTTAATTAATTGGGTCCTAAACTTACGTTTGCATTCATGGAAGCACCATCTATAAACATAAGAAGAGTTGTGCTTACGGAATTGCATGTGCAGGAGAGATCCTTCCATGAAAAGAAAGAACTTCTGTTCATGGAGCGATAAGATCCAACATGTAATTGGCCAATATTCAACCTGGGAGCTTTAAATTTATAGCAAAACACTCTTAGAATACAAGAATATATATGTGTATATTTTGCAATTGCACTTTAAATCTTGTCGGAAATGTTATTCTGTTCCCAAAGTACCTTGCAGAAATTGAAAATAGTGTCCTGCTACCCTTTCAATATTTGTTTAAAAAAACAAAAAAAACAAATAAAAACACATCTACCTGTTCCTAATGTGGTAGACCAACTCCAACCACAGCACAGATTTTGCATGTGTCCATGTTTTAGATTGATCTGCAAGGCTGTGCGCACTTGACTTGAAAGCGTGTCCTCTTGAATCTCGTGGGACTTAATTATAACTAAGCACGCAAAATGTCATGGTATCATGTCATATAGATGATACACAGAGTCCTTTTACAGTATTCAGAAAGCCAACCCAATGATGAACATTAGCCCGTAAGAGAACAGAAATGTATTCAAGAATGGAATCTTTTTAAAAGTGATTTTAATGTATGCTGTGTTAAATAATCATGCTAATGAATGTAGAAGTTACTGTAGTGGTTCTCAAATTTTCTACCACTGTGACCCACTTTTTAAAATGACACTGTATTGGGACCCACCTAGCTTTACAAGACTTAAAAAAGGTGATCTAGAAAGAAATATTTATTTCAAGTAATATTTTATTTATCTATTTGCAAAAAAGAAAAGAACTTGATCCATTTCTAATAATGAGGCAGCCGTAATGAAAAGCCTCAAAGCTTGAGGGGCTTAATTATGTGACCCAGTCTTCACCTGCCCCCACTACCTGACTTTGACGGACTTGGGGGGAAAAAATCACACCAGAAAAAAAGATGCTCAAACATTTAGTTAGTTGGCAACCTTCAGTCTCGAAAGACTATGGTATTGCGCTCTGAAAGGTGGTTCTGGAACAGCGTCTAGTGTGGCTGAAAAGGCCGATTCGGGAGTGACAATCCCTTCCACACTGGGAGCAAGTGCAGTCTATCCCTGGCCTGTCTCCCTGGCTATGGGCCTTCCTTCTTTGCCTCTTAGCCTCAGACTGTTGGCCAAGTGTCTCTTCAAACTGGGAAAGGCCATGTTGCACAGCCTGCCTCCAAGCAGGCCGCTCAGAGGCCAGGGTTTCCCACTTGTTGAGGTCCACTCCTAAGGCCTTCAGATCCCTCTTGCAGATGTCCTTGTATCGCAGCTGTGGTCTACCCATAGGGCGCTTTCCTTGCACGAGTTCTCCATAGAGGAGATCCTTTGGGATCCGGCCATCATCCATTCTCACGACATGACCGAGCCAACGCAGGCGTCTCTGTTTCAGTAGTGCATACATGCTAGGGATTCCAGCACGTTCCAGGACTGTGTTGTTTGGAACTTTGTCCTGCCAGGTGATGCCGAGAATACGTCGGAGGCAGCACATGTGGAAAGCATTCAGTTTCCTCTCCTGTTGTGAGTGAAGAGTCCATGACTCGCTGCAGTACAGAAGTGTACTCAGGACGCAAGCTCTGTAGACCTGGATCTTGGTATGTTCCGTCAGCTTCTTGTTGGACCAGACTCTCTTTGTGAGTCTGGAAAACGTGGTAGCTGCTTTACCGATGCGTTTGTTTAGCTCGGTATTGAGAAAAAGAGTGTCGGAGATCGTTGAGCCAAGGTACACAAAGTCATGGACAACCTCCAGTTCATGCGCAGAGATTGTAATGCAGGGAGGTGAGTCCACATCCTGAACCATGACCTGTGTTTTCTTCAGGCTGATTGTCAGTCCAAAATCTTGGCAGGCCTTGCTAAAACGATCCATGAGCTGCTGGAGATCTTTGGCAGAGTGGGTAGTGATAGCTGCATCGTCGGCAAAGAGGAAGTCACGCAGACATTTCAGCTGGACTTTGGACTTTGCTCTCAGTCTGGAGAGGTTGAAGAGCTTTCCATCTGATCTGGTCCGGAGATAGATGCCTTCTGTTGTAGTTCCAAAGGCCTGCTTCAGCAGGACAGCGAAGAAGATCCCAAACAAGGTTGGTGCAAGAACACAGCCCTGCTTCACGCTGCTTCGGATGTCAAACATTTACCACCCTACATTTACACAAGCTTGCAAACTGCAGGAGCTCAGCTCTTGCAGGGCAGTTAGCAGCTATCTGATTTTTGAATAGCATCAGGGCTTGAGAATATCTGATCTTTCCATCACCCATGCTTTCTTCAGAGGCTTTGTGGGACCCACCAGAAATTGGATTGCAACCCACCGAGTGGGTCCCGACTCACAGTTTGTGGAACACTGAGTTATTGGATTCAATGGAAATTCACTGAGAACTGCTAGTGTCCATGGAGAGCACCGCTGAATAGATCGGACCGTGGGCTAGAGCAGTAGAGAAGATATACATTAAAAACCCCAAAGAAAAGAAATTAACAATCCAATCCTATTGGGCAAACCTGCTGGCAGTAATAAAAACTTCTGGCAGTGTGCAAAGCCATGTGCTGCCAGAGCACCAGGAGAAAAGCCAGTGAGATCCTGTGTGTAGCAGCAGCTTGGAGAACACTCACTACTGTAAGGAGAGCCAATCAGGTCAGTGAAGTTGGTGGGTTTGGCGGCCGCAGCGTCCACTGAATCCAAACCACCTTCCCAGACCTGACCCCCTGACTCAGGTCCACACAGACTTGCACAAGCAATTTTGTTCTGACACTTCCAAATAGTCCTGTTGGGACCTTGAAGGCTTGCTCCGAGGTAAGTGAACAAGTGTTCCCACCCCAACACATTGCTAAACTGATGAAGTTTGCAGTTTGTTTGGAAAGGAACGAGCAAGTAAAATAAGTTAATTTCCTAACAGCCCAATCCTATCATACAATTTACAACAGTGGGACACACTGTTTCACTGTTATAAATTGGCACCCAACAACAGGCAGAATGTGCCAACACCAGCCATTTTGGAGGCTCCAGACAGTTTCAACCAACTGCCATAACCAGCAAACTGTTCTGGTGCAGATAAGCCAGTGTGAGTAGTTCATGGGTGGGGAAAGGTAGAAACAGGGCATGATGGGGAAGGACTCAGAAGGTGAGGAGGTGGATCCAGCAGCAGTTGTGCACACCAGATCTTATCCTCTCTTTTCAAAACCTCCCCATCCTTCTTCTGTTCTTGTACATACTCCACCAAAATGGCTGGTGTATGTCTGAGGAGATTCATAGGTGGCAGAAGCTTACACAGAGGTAAATACAAAAGAAGTGCTTGCCTCCTGTTTGTCTTCAGATTGCCCCTCTCCACCCTAGCATGCAGCATGTGCCTTTTTGGTGCAACTGCACACTGTAGCATGGTGGGGGATCAGGGCAGATCCAATGTTTGTGTTGGGGGCATTAGAACTACCATAACTCCAGGGCCCAGGTCAGCCAGGTGGGTAAACCTGGGCTCCCAGTTGAACTTCGGCCTCTGTGGCCATTGTTTGCTGGGTGGGTAGACCTGGTCTCCCATTCCAACTCTGGTCCATTGGCTGGACACAATCTTGCTGCTGACACTGTGCCCAGTGGACATTCTCCTGGTGCCCAACTTTGCTCCCCATCTCAGTGGGCACCCTTCCCTGCTGGCGTGACAGTTGGGAGGGCCATGCACCCATAGCTCCCATTGAATTCACCCCTGCGGTTATAGGATTGGGCAATCACTGCATCTAACTGGAAATACAGTCCCACTTAGTAGCAACTTATGTTGTTCCAGTAATGCAGGCCTTCTGCACTTACAGAGCAGTTAGTGGGTGTGCCTTCCTAGTAAACTTCCTAGTGCCTTTACAAGCACATGTAGTAAAACACCCCTAAGCCCCCTTTTGTTTTATTGTTAAAAACCTTAGTTTGATGATGTCATAGGTTTATCCAATTGGATGAGCACAAACCACATAGCCCACTCCATTCTACCCCTTTACCTAGACAGGTAACCCCAGCTGTTCAGTCAGTGGGCATACACTAATCTCAGTAGGAGGAATGTCTATTGGTTCTGGGGAAAGCCCAGACAAAGGGAAAGAGGAATATATGTCCTGACACATGTAGCTGTTTGGGAAAGGCATTTCAAAGTATGAGCTTCCAAGGACCAACTCAAACTGCACAAACTAACAACTTCTGCATCTAGATATTAGACTGTCTCTTTGGGAAGCAATAACATTCCAAATGGCTTGGGGGGGAGTGAGAAATGTTCAAAAATAGAGAAAGAAAATGGCAGGGAAAAGGGGAAAAACAGAACTTTCGTCACATGGAGACTATCTTAATCTCTGTGTATTGTAGGTGTTTTTCACATTTAGACAATCAAAGCACGGAAGCCCACATAGAATAAAGTCTTCTAATCCAGTTTCATGTTTTCCATTAGTAGAATAGATAGAAGACTATCTGTTTCGTCTTAACACCAATAGTTGGTTTTCTCCAATGAAATTAGTGGTCACTGTGGTTCCGATTTGTAAATTGAAATCCCACAGATTAGCCAGGCTTTAAGTATGATCTTTATTTCCAAATTAAGGAGGATAATGTTGATTCGTTAAGAACTGGAGGTGAAAACAATTAGCCTAAGTTTACTGTAGAAACTCTATGGGAAATCTGTCAAAAAATGCACTGTGCACTGTCAAAAAATGCACCCCATCTGAGTGTCTGCAAAATAAAAGAGCACGCATGGTAATAAGCCCAATTAAATATACGGGTGATTTATTTATTTATTTTTAAGGTTGGGAAGAAAGGTCTCATTAATCTTTTGTGAGTGTGAATTTTGTGGAATAATGGCTCTTCCATAATAGTGAATGAGGGGGAAAAAACATAAAGGAGCAAGCCATCAGAGGAAAAAAAGTTTGAAATTTGCCCAAATTGCCTTCATGAAAGGGGGGGGGGGTGTGTGGAATAGTCAAACAGGTGAAGAACAATGTTCCAGTGCTTTGATTGATTTTCAGCAGAAACTCTTTAGTGGCAGCACTCTGCTAACATAATAGATGGTCACAAAAAGAACTAGGCTCTTATGTATATTTATAAGCAAATCAGAGAGGAGGACTGAGAAAAAGCAATTATAAAACCTGACATGCTTGTCACAAACTGTAGTAGCTTTAGATGCTGTGTGTGCACACTCAGGATGTTTGCACGTTGCGCGGCGAACTCTGAGTGACACTGTTCCTGGAGATATTTCCACCCCAACATGATGCAATGTCAGAAAGCCAAGGAGGTTCATTGAAATTGCCAGGATTTGCTTTCAGTGTTCCCCTGAAGATCATTGTGGATTCCTGGAGACTTCGGAACAATCCTAGAGAGCTGGCAAACATGTTTGTACACCTCTGGGCACTCAGACTGCTTGTCTGTGCTCCCACTCTGCTACCTATGTAGCTCTTTTAATGTCATGTGGTGCAGACATAGTACAGGTTTCCTGCGAATGATGGCTTGCACAGCTGAACCTTCACTTTCCTTGCCAGTATTGAGGGCTGTTTAGAGTTGCATCGCTGTTGCTATTAACCATAGATAACACCAGTTCCCTTGTAGCCATGGTTGACAAACCCATTACAATCCCAGTTTTCTGGTTTACAGAGGAACCATGGTTAGCATTAACTTGTGTTAACAGCCCCATCCTAACCAACTTTCCAGTGCCAAGGCAACTTCGATGCAGCCCTGACAAACAAAATCAAAACATTCCATTGCCTTGAGGAGGCCTGCATGATTGTCTCCCCACCATAGAATGCAGCCAATGCCCCATTGATATGGCTGCATCAGCACTAGAAAGCTTGATAGGATTGACCTGTCAGTGTCAAGTGTACAAGTTAGTTAACAGTATAGTTAATGCTAACAAGGGAAAGGAATTCTTTTTGGAATTTTAATTGCACAATTCCAAGTGCTGGTGGATACCTTTTAAAGTTCTAAATGACTTGGGCCTGAATATGTGAAGAATGTCTTTCTTGTGCCCTAATGTTTCAGCTGTCATCAGAAGCCATCCTCCTGAACTTAAAATGAGACAGGAGATAAGACCTTTTCAGTGGTGGCACTATATATAAAGAACACCTTTTCCAGAGAGGCTTGCCTGATGCCAAATTTGATGTCCTTAATGCTCCAGGCAAAGATTTGCCTTTCCAAGTATATCAGCAGGCTAACTTTAATATGATTTTTTGGGTTTTTATTTACTGTGGTTCCTGGTTTTTATTTCTGTTTGATTTGATTTTGTTTGGATTCACTATGTGTATGCTGCTTTTCCATTAAAATTGATCTCAAAGTGGTTCTCTGCAATAACAAAGCATCAAAACGTGTTGATTTAGCAGGGCTGTTATTGCTGTACTTACTTATTTTCTTTATAATTAGAATTTTATTGCATTGTTCTTGTTTTTCTTGTTTAAAGAAATATGTTTGTATTCTGAAAGGCTTGTTTTGTAACCCCATGGGTTATAAGAAAGGTTAAAACATAGGGGATCTCATTGTCATTTGGGAAGTGGCTAGAACAGAGCTGTGCTGGAGAAGGCTGATGTTGGGTGTTGTTTGCTGGCTGATAGTCTTTTGTTTTTGTTTTCACTTTGGTTGGTTGCAGAACCCTCTTGGATCATCTTGAAAAGAAAGACCAGATATGAATGATTTGAAATAAAGAACATTGAAATAGCTAGCTCTGTAGCCTAGGGCTGTGACCTGAGCTACTATTTCAGTAGACATGAACCAGAAGACAAAGGGCAATTCTGAATCCCTTTATGTCTATTCACAGGGTAATCCTTTAAATGTATAATCAGAAATAAACCCCAGTGGGTTCGGTGGGACTTCCTCCAAAGGAAGTATGGCTATGATTGCAGTCTCAATTGCTGCCAGCTCTGAGCTGAGTGCTAATATGTAAACAGTCCAGAGTACATTCCTTGCTCAAACTAAGCTCGGCCTGGTATCAGCTTTAACAGTGCTTTTAGTGTTTGTAAGGATCTCCTCTATGGAGAACTCGTGCAGGGAAAGTGCCCTACAGGTAGACCACAGCTGCGATACAAGGACATCTGCAAGAGGGATCTGAAGGCCTTAGGAATGGACTTCAACAGATGGGAAACCCTGGCCTCTGAGCGGCCCGCTTTGGAGCCAGACTGTGCAGCATGGCCTCTTCCAGTTTGAAGAGACACTTGGCCAACAGACTGAGGCAAAGAAGCAAAGAAGGAAAGCCTGTAGCCAGGGAGACACACCAGGGACAGACTACACTTGCTCCCAGTGTGGAAGGGATTGTCACTCCCAAATCAGCCTTTTTAGCTACACTAGACACTGTTCCAGAACCACCATTCAGAGCACAATACCATAGTCTTTCAAGAATGAAGGTTGCCAACAACAAAGGAGTCAAATAGCTTATGAGACTCATAAGTGGGCAAAACAGTATAGCTGTATGGCTCGAGCTTCCGATATTTGTGATTTTCAAAGTAAAAATCTAAAAGTAATGGGATTTTAAAAACTTAGTTATAAAAATACTTCTGACTCAATCTGTGCATTATATCTGCAAGATCAGCGTTTCTCAAACTGTGGATCAGGACACACTTGGTGGGTCATGACCTGATTTCTAGTGGGTCCCACAGAGTCTCCAATGAAAGCACAGGTGATGGAAAGATCAGAAAACTAATTGCCTCAAGCCCTGGTGCTATTCAAAAATCAGACAGATGTTTGCCCTGCAAACATCTGGGCTCTTGCATTTTGCAAGCTTGCGTAAATACAAGTGGAGCCGGCACTTTTAGGCACTGCTGGCCTTTTAGGACCTCTGGAGGCCATTTTGAGGTTTCACTTGAAATTCGGCATTTACGAAGTTTCCAGGAATGGAACCCTCATGAATAACGAGGGTCCACCTGTATAGGGAGATAAATGTTTGAGCGTCCTTTTTTCTGGAGTGTTTTTTTTTTCCCAAGTCCATCAATGACAGGTAGTGGGAACAGGTGAAGGCCCTCAAACCTTGAGGCTATTCATTAGGGCTTCTTCATTACGAGAAATGGATCAAGTTTTTTGCAAATAAATAAATAAAATATCACTCGTAAATAAAATATTGTTTCTTTCTAGATCCCCTTTTTGTAAGTCTTATAAAACTAGATGGCTCCCAATAGAGTGTCAGTTTAAAAAGTGGGTCCTGGTGCAAAAACATCTGAGACTCACTGGGCAAGATAACTTGGAAATAACTCCCATGTATGTCAAGAAATGGGTGACTTTCTTTCTTTTAAACAATGTTTTTGGACATAGGGGACCCTCAAACGGTTTATTAAGAAAGCCAAAATAATACAACAACACTCAGCATAAATCAGTTTTGAAAATGCAGCAGCGGTGAAAACCTCTAGCAACAGAATATGGCATTTTAAAAAATATATATATATCCCAGCATTCAACAGCATGGGAATGCCACAAATCTTAGTAGTACTTAGTACGACTATACTTGCAAAAGCTTTACAGAATAATCAGGATACTAATTTGGTGCCTGAAGAAATGTAGAATGAGGCCCATTGAGCCTGGGAGGGAGTTTCAAAGTGTAAGAGCCACCACTAAGAAGGCACGTATGGACAGGGCAGCTGTAAGACCTGCTGTTTCTTTTTCTTCAAGTGAGAACATCTGTTAGGGGAACATCAGTAAAAAGCAGGGATGTGCAAATCCACCACGGCTAGACTCAAGTCCCAAGTCCCTTCCCCCTTTGACTCAACTTGTGCACAAGTCTTAATGGGCAGCCATTAAGGGACTCGTCCAGAGCATTTTTGGAATCCTATTTGACTTGAGTCAGGAGTCTTTTTGATACATGTGTCAGGCACAGATCTGCAGAAAAACAGAGCTCCTGGCGAGCTGTGTGTGTGAGAGAGAGAGTTCGGAGTTCTCATTGAACACTCCCCTCATGTCCTTGCCTATCCCATCTGTAAATAAACGTCTGATGTTCTTCGAATGAAGGCAGCAGTGCAGAAAGTACCGATCGGTTCCTGACAAACCCCAGCCACAAAACACCTCCCCCCCTCACATCATGCCTTCAGAAGGAGTGCCAGGCACACCAGGGCATGGAGCAACAGGGACTGGGATGCACCTGAGCTTGGCAAGGTGAGAGGTGATGGGACGGACTGTGTGAGAGAGGGGACAGAAGTGGCAAGTGGAAGGAGGGTCATGCGCAGCAGTTGGAAGAGCTTACCAGTAAGACCCACTCTTTTGCAGCTGTACTCAGAAGTAGTCCATTGTGGCCAGTCATTCAGTGAGCATATTGGAGCCATGTGTTTTTCTTCAATGGCTAGGAACTGCCTCCCCCCTGCCTCCTCCCCTCACTCGTCTACACGAAAAAAGACCTTCATCCAATGATCATCTGTTCCTTCAGAGATGGGCAAGATAGCCTTTTCCTGCCTCCCTCCCCTCACCTTCTGCTCAATGCAAAACAAAAACATTAACCCTTCCCTGCCTCCTGGCTGGAACCTCCCTGAAGCTTGTCCGATCAGAACGATGCCCCTTTTCGGTCATTCACGCCATGAAAAAGTAAGCAAGTACATCCAGACACAGGCAGACTTGGAACTGCACTTGTGGGGACTCATTTCCGAGTCAGTGTCCTCAGACTCGAGTCAGCGCCAGAGTCATTGACACACCTGACTCATGTGCATCAGTCAGCAAAAAACACGTGTTTTTGTGACTCGAACTCAAGTCACCTGATTTGAGTTCCCATCCCTGGTAAAAAGGAACACCAGTTCTGCCTGGTCCTATTGTTCCATTGATGTTTTGGGAGACTCTGCCTGTTTTACATCCTCTTTCCTGTTCATTGTTGTTCTCCACGGAGGTGACCAAATAGGTGACTTCATAATGCTCTTTGAAATAGTGGAATCAGGCTCACTTACTATGTGTTACTTAACTTTTTATCTTTTTTGGCATAACTTATACATGAACTGAACAGAAGCCTCACATCAAGAATTGATTTAAATTCAAACTCACATTACAGCCTGCAAAATAAGGGGGGAGGGCTGTAATCCCAGCTTCTGTTTTGCATGCAGAAGATCCCCCAAGATCCTAATATCTTGAAGAACCCTTAATCAGTGCCAATAATTCTGAACTAGATGGAACAATGGCCTGACTCAATATAAAAAAGCATCACATGTTCCTCAAACTATGCTTTTTAATAATGTTGTGGGGATCACTTTGGGTCATGTAGATACCTGTCTGTCTTGGTTATATTTTGCTGCATTTGATGGTTAAGCAGATTTCCTTGGATTTGCGTGGAAGCTTTCCAACCATGCTAGCATATAGTTGCAGCACATTTTCATCAGCTGTTACAAACCTAATTAAAAAGGCAGAGATAAACAGTTTATTGGAAATTAGAGCCTTGTTACGCACATGATGTGCCATGAGCATGACAGAGGGGCAAGGGCTAGAAGGGAATGTTTTCCGTACTTAAGATATCCATTGAAAAGGTTTTGTAGAAAAATAGTGAGAATTTGTTCTGATCATCCTTTTTTGAATTTGGCAGTTGTCTGAAACTTCATATACAGTATTATATTTGACCATAACACTGCTAGTATACAAGCAGTTCAGTTGGCACAGTCTAGCCTTAGGGTGTGCTGTGGGATTGATGCAGATAGAAAATCCCCTAGGAGAATGTGTGGCCCTAGAAGGAAGCATGCAACTATCAGGAGATATATGCTGACTGCATAAGGCATTCTTTCTTTCTTTCTTTCTTTCTTTCTTTCTTTCTTTCTTTCTTTCTTTCTTTCTTTCTTCATTCATTCATTCATTCATTCATTCATTCATTTATCTGGCCCACCTCACCCCAGCACTGTCTGTTCTAGTGGCTGTCTGCTGGTATTCATTTGCATCTTTTTAGATTGTGAGCCCTTTTGGGACAGGGAGCCATTTAGTTATTTGATTTTTCTCTGTAAACCACTTGTGAACGTTTAGTTGAAAAGTGGTATATAAATACTGTTAATAATAATAATATAATAATATTTATTTTTTAAAAAAAATTCATATGTATATCCTACCTTTGTCATCACTTATCCAAGGCAATTTACCAACAACAGAAATATACAATAATAACATATATAATCATTTTAAAAATTCAAATTACAAAACATCAAAATGAGAAAATGAGTTAAAAAAATTATTTAAAACAAAGAAGAACTCTCTTAACCCTCCCAAGCAGTTGCTGATCTGTTTAAAAAAAAAAATTCCCCAAACATCCCAAAGGCTGGAATCCTATCAGGAACACCAGGAGTAAGCCCCATTGGAAATCGTAGTTAAAAGCATAAACATAGTAGCTTGTTAAAAGTATTGATCTGTACTATTTCCCCAAATGCAGTCACATAACATGGTAACATCAAGTCTAATATATTAAGAATAAAATAAAATAAAATAGAAATGAATGGGAAGCCACCTGAAATTGGCTCGTGACCCCAGTTTGAGAAACACTGCCGTAGAATATTACAGATTGTATTCTGTAGTGTTTTGAGGCCTGTAAGCTTCTTTGGGGTTTTGTTTTGTTTATTGGCAGGAAAAAGTTTGATCAAGAAAATAAAATAAATACAACTGAAATATGTGCATCTGTGTGATCCTGTACATCTCGCTGTCATCAAGACAAAGACCAGTTATTTTTTCATGTTATTTTTTTTAAGACACCATCTAGCTTTTCCAGGACCACTTTCTATCTCAAACACCCATGCACGGAGCTTTGCAAAATGGAAATTATCTCATTTGTTTGACCTTGAAGGAAAGGCGGCAAATGTCTAGCCAGCCCCCCTGTGGTGTAGTGTTTGCAAACCGATTGGTTCAAGCTGATATTTCTGATCAAAGGAACCCAGTCTGAAGTTGAAAAATGCTAGCAAAGTATTACAGCTTCAAGTGTCATGCACATTTGGGATTTCGTAAATATAAAATGGTACCAGCGCTCTCTGCTTCCAGCAAAGCCTTGACATTCTGTGGAACTTACAGCAATGCTCTCCCTGACATCAGTGAGAACTATATGGTAGCTGGAGGGCATTATATGGCCCTCGTCTTGTAGAACAAGAAAATAATTGAGACAGCTGTCAGGAATGGAAAGTTGATTTGAATGTTAACCGGTTCTAGCATGTCATGTCAGAAGCATTTCTGTTGGAGAAAGATGATGTGGCCATAAACATTAATCTGGAAACATGTAAAGTGTGTAAGAAGTCACTGGACTGCAGACCTTGCCTCTAATCTGATCCCAGCATCTCCCACCCACCATGCAGTTATTTTCAGCTGAATCAGCTTTTCTATTTTGAGCAAGCCTCTTCACTGTGTTGTGGGGGACATCACTTTGAAGAAGCTTTGCTAAAGAACTGACAAATAAAGATTTACCAAACAGCTGTTTTTATCCCCAGGTTTGAAAAGCATGTTTTATTCTGAAACAAGCACAGCGTTTTGATATTGATGCTTTTAACAGAGGAACCCATCTGGAGGATTTTCACACATGTAGTTCCGTCACAAAAAAAAATGCTATTACAAAACGAATGTTTGGAGAGCAGGAGATTTGATGCCAGCTTAATTAAATTAGCCTCTGCTCTGTGCAAGACAGATTTGATCACTTCTGCACCAAGGGTCAGAGGCCCAGAGCAACAGAACGGGCTGTTACTCCCTGTTTGTGAAAAATAACTTGCAAGTATTTGGATCTGTTTCTGGCATGGAGTGGATCACACAGAAAGACCCTTACCAAAAAGGAGCAAATAAAAGAGAAATGTAATCGTTGAGCATCTTTAAATAATGTTCATGAAAACAATATGGTATTTATTGCTTTAAGGAGGCATTGAGGTTTAGCTAAAGCCTTCTTCAGATGTTTACTCTCTGTTGGAGACAGAATGTATGAGGGGGCTTTAGAATTGCATGCAACAGTACGTGCACACCACCCCCCACCCCCCGCACCTTCTTCTCAGGCACACATACTTTGTGGAAGTGGTTCCCAACCTGGTGGGTTGTGACCCACCAGCTATGAAAGCACTCAGCTCTGGTCTCTTAAGCGGTGGGGGCAGGGGGATTGCAGCAACGTGATCCCCAGGATTGAGCTGCTTCTGGGGAAAGAGAGAGGGTTTTGGACTTACCTGGAACCATCGCCGGCTTCCGGTGTGCGGGGAATCCCATGGACACCTCTGTAGGGCTCCACAAGCCTCGAAAATAATAAAAATTGTGATTGGAAGCCACTTCCAATCCTCTCGACATCCTGGGCATCTTGTTGCTGCAATCCCCCCACCCCTGCAAAGACTTAAGTGGTTCTCTCCTCCTAAGGAGGATTTAGGTGGTCCGCTGCTCTGTGGTCTTCACCTCTTATGGTTTCATATCTAGCTTTTGAGGGACTCTTCCAGGTTCTGTTTCCAGGGCAACTGTCTGTAGTAATGAATTGTCTTCTATGAGTCCCTTCTAACTTTACCCCAGACAAGCATGGAAGACACTTCTATGAGTCTTCCCTCCCATGTGTTGCATTGTCTCTACTGAGTAGCAGTGGCTATTTCCAGGGTTCCAAGCAAGAATTTTTTCTCTTCCATTCCTGGAAATGCCAGAGACTGAGCCTAGTGCCTTCTTCAGGCAAAGCATGTGGTCTATCAGATCTGTGGCCCCTCCTTTCCTGGCTGTGGCCAAGAGTATCTTTGCCCAACTTCAGCTGATACACCAACTGTGGCCTTTCTTGAAGAAAGCAGAACTGGCTACAGTGATCCATGCCTTGATCACATCTTATTTGCACTACTTTAACACGCTCTTTTTGGAGCTGCCCTTAAGACTGTAAGGAAACTGCAGTTGGGTCAGAATGCAGTGCCCAGGATTCTTTCAGGTGCCCGAGTATCTGGGTACCTGACAAACTGTCTTCTGCCACACCAATTTACTTACTTTGTTCATCATCAGGGCTATGCTTTGCATCCCCATCGTGACCTATAGTTGGTGGACAAGCAGGACAGGATGTTCTCAGTAGCGGCCCCTCCAAGTATAGCATTTTCTCTCTGGGGTTTCACAACTGGCCCCATGGAATGGATCCCCCGCCAATACGGAGGTTCAACTGTATTTTATTCTCTTATTCTATTTGCCAATTCTGTATTTTTGTCTTGCTTGCTGCTCTATTACAATTATTTTGATTGCTGTTGTTTTAAAACTAGTCTAAATATTGTTTTATTGAAGTGTTGTAATTGGACTTGGCAATCCCTTCAGTAAGACCAAAAGGTGGTTTAAAGGTTTTGTGTTTTTTTTTAAAGAAATAAACAAATGTAGAATGGAAATTGAATTAGTCTCAAATAGTTTGCCTTGAGACTGGCTATTGTATTGCAGTTCCTGGAGATGCCTGAGTCAATGAAAAAGTAGAAAAAATGACAAAATTCAGAGGCCTAGCCATTGAAATCACATGACTGTGGACGAAACGTACCAAAGCGGTCCCCATTGTTATCGGGACACTTGGAACAATCTCAAAAAGTTTTGTGAATTAAACAACTGCAGCTTACTGAAATAGCACCTTCAGAGCTGCAAAAAACGGCACTTTTAGAAACATACTTTCATACTTTAGAGACTTTCATACTTTAGAAAACTGCATACTTTAGAAAACTGCAAAAAACGGCACTTTTAGAAACTTTCTTACATACTGTGCCAATATCTAGGTGGTACTTAGGTCTCAGGTTGAGTCTTGTATCAATTGCTCAACATCAGTTGACAACTGTGTATCACAGTTTGGAATCATCATCATCACCTTACGTTTTGCGATGATATTTATAGGATAAAAACCAGGCATCCCATGTCCTTGAGAAGGGCTCGATGTCTGGATAAAACAAGTAACAGTCAATGACACCTACTTGACTGTGCAAAAATATCATCATCATAATAGGGACATATTTGTCTTTTCCTCCTCTGCTTATGAATTAAGTAGTCCAGTTTAGTAGCACGGTTTCTAACCATGTTTTCCCCCCGTTCTTTGTCAAGCAGATATTATTTTAAATTTTCGAACAACGTACGTCAGCAAGTCTGGCCAAGTAATATTTGAAGCAAGATCTATTTGTATCCATTATGTGACGACCTGGTTCATCATTGATTTAATTGCTGCACTTCCCTTTGATCTACTGTATGCTTTTAATGTCAATGTGGTGAGTATGAACGGCTCTTCTTTTCTCCGAACAATGCCTGTCTCAAGTGACCTTTTTTTTTTTGTGAATGAACATATTATTCCATGGAAGAGGAAGGCTGAAATGTGTGCATGCACACTCTCAATTGAAGCTTTCCGTCTGTTCCAGATATATGAAGTGTTTTGACCTTAAGTGCTCAAGAAGCAACTGTAGAAAAGAAATCACTGGTTCAAGCAGAGCCTTAGGCATCCAACCAAAGGAACACAAAAACCTTGCTGGAGCATTAGCAGTAGATGGGCTGTAGTCACGCTTTTGCTTTTGCTGTGCTGACAAACAGTACAATATACCCTTTAGTGATTTACATACACAATCCTAGGCATGCTTACTCAGAAGTAAGCACCACTGAATCTAATGGAACTTACTCTCAGGATCGCAGGATTACTCCCAGGATTGTACATAGGATTGCAGCTTTCTTTATATTTAGGCTGCAATCTTATGCATACTTTCCTGGGAGTAAGCCCCATTGAACACAATGGAACCTGCATCTGAGTAGCCATGCACAGGGTTGCACTGTAACGCTGCACTCCTAAATATGCCTGCTTAGAATAAATCCCATTGGGTACTGTGAAGTGTGGGTGAGGATATATGGCTGGGGAAGAGGGTTAAATGGCCAGGTCAGGCAGAACTTGCCTTGTCTGGTAATACTTTCACATGATTTTTTAAACAACGCCACAAAAGAATTCTAAATTCCACGCATTTCAATTGCATATTAGGGATTTCCTTTTTGCTGGCATTAATTCCTCCCCTCTTTCTTTTCCAGTATGGTTCATAGAAGAACCACCTATTGCCATCCTAAACCAGGAATGGGAACTTGACTTGGGATGACTCAACTCAAGTTGCCCAAACACATGTTTTTTGACTATGCAAGTTGACTCGAGTCATGGACATCACTGACCCCAACTCAACCCGCAGTTCGGGGTCAGTGACTCTAAAAAAGCGTTGGGACTCGAAATGATTCATGTCCCGACTCTCTTTTGTGTGTATGTGTGTATGGGTGTTGAGGGGAGGAGGAAGCCTTTTTTTTTGGGGGGGGGGCTACATGAGGCTGTGGGAGGGAATAAAAGATGAGGGAAACCAGGACATGGGGGAAGTTCTCTCTGAGATAGGATGAACTGCTCAGTTTTTTTCTGCATGAGAGAGGGGAGAGAAGGAGGAGGCGGTTGGGGTTCTGTACTGCTAAACTTGAATAACAGCACAGCTTTTGCTGATATAAATGGAAATGAAGGACTTCAACACATAGCTGACTGGAGTGCAGATGGGATGGGACCATCAGGGAGTGTTAAATGACACCCTCCCCACACACACCACCACCACTACCACCACCTTCCTTTTCTCTGTGAAGTCGTGCTCAGGGAAGTCCTTGACTCGTGACTCCACTTCTTTCTTGAAATAACTTGTGTCTTGACTCAAAAGACAAGAAATTTCTCATGAGGAAAGTTGTGATGGCCACACGCTATGACTTTTGAGTCAAGTCAAGTCGCGGGGTCGCTGACTCAAGACTCGAGTCACAACTTGGGCTCAGTGACTCAAGCTCATCCTTGTCTTATGCTGAAAACCTTGCCCTGATAACCTGGCAAGGTGTAGCATGGAAGTTATCATACAATCCAATATTAAATTTAACCTTCAAAACAAAACCTGTTATTTTTAAAAATAACAGATTGCTTTATTTGTTTAGATGTGCCATTGCTCATAAGGTTACTATAATAGCATCTCTTGAATGATCAGACCCTGTGACTAGTTGAATTGGTTAAGTAATTTAACATTTTTGGACACAAACTTAGGATTAGGAACATTGGCTTTAGAAATTTTTTCCGTGTAGTTCATTTTGGGTGGAATGTAAATTGTCCTTTAAATAGAATGTTTTGCTTTCCTTCAAAACAAGATGTCTAGTTGAGTCAGGGCTATAAACCAGTAATTGGTGGATTGTATCCTAGGTCCCCTACATGCAAACTGATTCTGTTCCGGAGGTCTGTACAAGTCGGAATGTATGTCATGCTTGTGAGAAAGTGCTACAAAGGACATACTGTAACTCTGCAAAGTGCCAACACTGGTGTCTGTAATTCTGTCATCTGTAACTCAGGGAGCCTGTGTACTCCCTCATATCCAAAGATTTTCATGTACAATGCAATCATGTTTATTCACTCCGAAAATTATTCTGCCTTAGGCCACCATTAATGTTTTGCACTCAAATGGAAGGTTGGTGAAACTGGGATTTCACTTTCTGTATAAAAAGCAATTCTGGAGATATAGATGAAGACCTGAAATTGCTGAATTCTTTTATTGTGAGATATCGCTGTCCCCAAAGGGATGTAGGAAACCACCTTATACAGTGGCATAGCTAGGGTCTGTGGCACCCAGAGCTCACAAATTTTTAATATCACCCCCTTCACCTGAGAAGTCCTCCTGGAGGCTAGTCTTTACTGAAAACTGGAAATGCCTTTCTAAGGCCTCCAAAAGGCAATGGACCCCCCACTGGTCCCCCCTTAGCTGTGCCACTGAACTTATACCAAGTTAGACCCTTGTTCCCCCTAGTTCAGTCCTGCCTAGTAGTAGCTCTCCAGGATTTCACACAGACGTCATTGTCAATCCTACCTGAAGAGGCCAGGGGTCATCTGTATGCAAAGCAGAGCCTCTACCACTGAGCCATGGCCTGTCCCCTAAATTACAGCAGGAAGTTTATTTACACAAAGATTATTGTGGCTTGAGGTCATTTTAAGCATCTCAGAAAATATTGCTTTTTTAAGAACAAACACTTAGCATGCCTTGTAGACTTTTGTATATATGTGCTCATACTTTTTTGGCATAGTTGGCTGCAGTTTTATCAGCAACTTTCTTGCTTAGCAGTAGCAGTAAGCTAGAGTTAAGTAGAGCAGCAAACAAACATTCTTCTGGCTAATTTCTGTGTCTGGAAATCATGGGAGGCAAGAGGAAAGCTTCCCTACTTCCGAAGTGCTTCCTGCATTCAGTTGTTACTAGCTGTTGGCACCGCTATGAAAATGAACATGTGTGCTGTCCTGCATGCGGGACTTACAGAAAACAGAGCTCAGAGCAGCTCTCATAAGGTCTTATTATAATAACCCAAACCAGCTGTTTTCATAAGACCTGCTGTTGCTCTTCCAAGTGTGATGCAACTCAGTGGAGCCATTCGGTTGCAGACCAAGCTTCCCGCATCTACCATCTGCTAGCAGCACGTCCGTAATCGTGTGCCTGGCTCGCTGGGTATTCCCAGCAGAAGCAGGAGTAAAACTGCAAGGACCTGGGCAAAAGCCAGCAATCGGATGCTGACAGTAAGACTCAAGAGAGGCTTGGCTGCGATTAAGTAGCCCACAGAGTCAGAGTGCACTCAGCAAAGAGGCACATCACACGTGGAGGCAGCTGGTGGTGAATGAGAATGTTATGAGAGCCCTGTGGGAGCCATGCTGCAATGTTCTCTCCAGGAGCACAGGAGGCAAGATGGTTCCTCATGTTATTTCATGCAGTTTTGTGCAGGTGTTTCATGGACCCAACCCTGCAGAATCAGCAACATGGCACACAAATACTGTCTGAGTAAACCCTACATTTTATTTCTCTAGGGTAGGGGTGGCTAACTTTCAACTTTATAGCTCCTGGACCCAGTTATGAAGCTGGGGGGGGGGGTCACAGTGGTCACAGGACCCTGGGAGGCACTCTTCCGGAGGCGGTGCCTGCTCACCCCCCAGTCATTCTTGGCACGGTCTGTTGGAACTAAACCAGGGCTTCTTCCAAATTACCTGGCATTGCTACGACCATGCATTGCTCCAACCAAAAAAAGGAAAACCTACCTATCCCCTCAGCCTATCGGACCAAAGAAGTGGCTGGCTTTGCTCCAGAAATAATTGTGGTGATGTCATGATGTCACCTCAATTTTTTCCAGGTCAGAGGGGGCGGTAGGCCGACTTTTATGCCCCAGGATGGCACACTGGTCAGCTACACAGCTGTCTGAACCTTTAACAATTGTGTAAAGGAGGAACTTTCAGCAGGTGAAGCTTGTCACCTGTGAGATGACAAGCTGCACCTGCTGAAATTCCCTCTTTTACACAATTGTTAAGTTAAAAGTTTGGCCACCCCTGCTCTAGGGTGGCATGAGAAAATACAGGTATGCGCCATTTTAAAACGGGGATACATTCTTCTATCCCTATTGTTATGCAATTGGGTCATTAAGTGAACATTCAGTTCAATTTATTGCCTTTGTTGTGTAAACAGACACTCCCTGCCAGACACTAGCCAGCTGCACAGGCTACTGGAGATAGACTGCCTCTTCTTTGTATTAAGAGCCTCTCTGTTGCGAAAACACACCCTCTGTTGCAGGCTATGGGAGACGCAATTGCCTCATTAAGAGCATCTTTATTGTGCTTTGCTTTGTTCAGCAAACGGTTGTTAAGCAGCACACACCTGTACTGGAGTATGTTTGATAGGGTGACAAGCAGGTTTTCCTGTCCACCACCCCCACAATCATGCTTGGAATGAAGCCAGCCGCTTTGGAAAAAGTTACCAGCCTTGCCCAAAGCGTTCCAGAAGTAATGATGGTGATATCATCATGTCACTGCAATTACTTCTGGGGCAACTGGGTGAGGAAGGCATCTGGGGGTGTCCATCTACACTGCATCCAAGGGTGGGAGGGTGGTCAGCCAGCCAGCAAGAGGTAAGTAAATAGGCTGCCTGAGCATCTATGGGGAGAAGTGGGAGAAAATTTTTGTTTGTTTGTTTTGCAGATTTTGGTGTTTTCCAAAGTTAGAAGTGCTGAAAGTGATGTTATGTGTTTTTATTGTGCTATCACCGTTTTCTCCCACCACTACTTATGGTCTCTTCAGACCTATGCCAGCCATTTTGCTATTGTTTGTCCATGGAGCAAAAGGGGTAGGATGGCCAAGGAAAGAGGGGATAGGATCTGATGCATGCCAGTGCGGAAGAGAGCCACTCCCCCTTCCCGCCCATGACATGCTTCCTCTGCCAACTTACAGGTGCTTACAGAGGCTTTGGGAGCCACTGCTTCACACATTGAACGTCTGCCTGTTTGTGGCAGTGACCTGGCAGTGTGCAACAGTGACCTGGTTTTTGCACCACCAGAATCATGAGTTCTAGCAGTGCAGGATCGCCATAGGATTGAGCCCTGAGGTTGTTCATTGATATATCCATATCACATATATATCATGCACATGTTGATATTACTTATACTGTCAACCTGCAAGGTCAGCATGTCTATAAAAATGGTTTTCCAAATACAGAATCCTCTTGCAGGTCAGTTGTGTATATGCAGAGAAGTTCTACCAGTGATTGGGGGAATGAACATCAAATGTGCATCTGTGAGAAATCAGCAGATTGCTACATTATGCGCTTCTGGCTGAAGTTGCTCAGTTAGCAGTCTTCTAGATAGCTGCAAACAGAGCGCATTATGGTACTTTAGCTTTTCGGGGGGGGGGGTTGGAAAAAATAAAAATTGTACAACCTACTCACCAAATCCAAGTCACCCCCAAATCTCAGTTGGTGAAAAGCATGTCTTAGAAGTTGCTGCAGCCGGAAATTTCAGGGTCATTGATTTGCCTACAAGTCCCCAAAGTCTACTTACTTTTTTATGGTGGAAAGATTGATCCCTGTCCAACAATAAGAGTCTCTTTAGTGCTATTGTTGTTTTTTTGGAGTAAGCATGATGGGGTTCAGAACCAGCCAGCCCTGATCATCATAGGAGCTAAGTAAGCACCAAGAATAATCAGCCAGATCAAGCAGGAAAAATATTCCTGGAGAATATACCACTTCGTATTTTGAGTGCTCCCCATGAAAAAGAACTTCCTTGTGAATTGCTACAAAGGCCTTGTCCTTGTGGATATCAGATTGACAACCCAATCCAGCCCCACTGTTTTGAGTGGCTTTGTGATGCCATGCAAAGTGCGCTGCTGGTGGTCTATTCCAAGCTGCCAGCACAAGACAGCAGCAGAATTGCAGAAGCAGTGTTGTGGCTGTCGAACTAGGCCAGTGGCAGTAAGTCAGCAGAGGGGGGTTACTGGGCAAATCGGGGCTGGAGGTGGGGATGGACCAGAGGGGGTGGATTTTGGCAGTAAACACGTACTCCAAATCCAATTCCTCTCAGTTCAGTCCACACTGCCTGCTTACTGTCCTTGGATTTATGCAAGCTATGGAGCTGGTATAGGAACGAGGAGACCCATACAGCATCAGGAGGCCTCAAAGAGACCTCCTGATCCTTCCACCGTAGGATCCAGTGCACAGCTCCATGATGCGGCTGCATTGGTGCAAGTGGTGGGGGATAGGATTGGGGCATAAGGGCCATATCCTATACAATTTTCCAGGCCTGGTACAGCCGTGCCAACAAGGCATGCGCTGCATCCTGCAGTAGGGGAACAGTCAAGGAGGCCTCCTCCAGGTAAGGGAACATTTGTTCCATTTCCTATGGACTGCATTGCGGTTGCACTGGAACTGGAGATAGCACTGGGCCCTAAATCTCTTATCACTGATCAGTAGTCTCCTTGGAAGATCTGCCTCTTAAAAACTGTCAGGGTTTCAGCTGGGTTCATCTTACACTTTCCCCCTTTCCCCCCTTCTGTTTTATGGTTTGTTTTTGTTTTAATCCATATAGAAGGCTTGATAGACATCCCTAAATCTTATGTCTGTTGAAGTAGGCTTTTACCTGTAAAACTCATGTCAGGGCAGATTCCTTAGTCTTTAAGATTCTGTTGCTTTTGCCTTATGTTGCTTCAACTGAAAAGTTTTTATTTATGAGCAGATCAAATTGAATTAGACCCAAAATACGAGTGCTGACTCTTCATTTTGTCTTTCTAAATTTATGTTTGGGAAAATAGCCTCTTATGTGTACTTTGGATCTTACACTATGGAAGGGGGAAAAAAAAAACACAACCCAATTTGGGAATGAATAATGAGAAATAATTATGCATGATTAATGGCACTCGTGCAAATATGTTATCATGTAATTAAACATTTTTGGGAATCCTTTGGTACCTTAACGGAAAATGAAATATGAGCTTAAGCATAGATTACTGAAAGCAGAACTGCTGTGCTCTGCTATGGCAAATATTGGTAGAAGTGTTTGTGTGGGGGGCAGATGGTCTGCTATAAAGCGTGACAGTATAGGAAGTACAGTTGATCACAATGACCTTTGGGAAATTGATTTTAGCAGCTGCTTGTAGGAAGTGTGTATCTTAGGGAGCTTGTGCACAAGGACGCCTTGTGGCTTATCCTTTCCTTCCGCTTCATTTTTTCACTTGTTTTCTGAGAAACTAAACTAACCTGAGAGCATTTGCCTTAGTTCTTGAAACTGCAGGTTCTGTATTTTTTTTCCTCTAAAATAAATCGCAGTGTGCACTATTACAGACACGTGCCTCAGTTTGTGCTCATATATGCAAACTATTATCAGAGGTAGCGTATGAGATTGGCCAGGTTCCTGCTGAAGAAAGACCCACCTGACTAAGGTGACCCCTGAGTCCTCAGTACCAGTTGCAGTGATCATGCTCCAAGTGTCATCATGAGAGGTCCCAAGGAAAGCTTTGCTTCAGATCCCAGGGCAACCTGTTGTCACCACTGCCAAAAACCTTGATGTGTGAAAAGTGAAAGGACCTTGAGATGCTTTCATAAGGTTTTAAAATAAACTGGGGTTGCTCAGAATCAGAAATATACCATCCAGCAGCAGACCTCCCCCGCCCCATGCCCGGGGCAAAGGTCCACGATGGAGCCCCCTCCCATGGGCTATCGCCACCGCCCCCACACAAAAATTGTCCCCCCTACTCACCTGAGGCTCATGGAGCCTCGCACAACCTCCATCTGCATTGGCAAAGCCTCTCTGAGGTTCCCCAATGCTATAAACTGTGCTTCTGGGAAAACGGAAGCACAGTTTCCACCCCCGTCGGGAGCCTCAGAAAGGTTTCTGCGGGGCCCTAGCACCTCGTGCCTGGGGCTTTTGCCCCATCAGACCATATGGTAGGTCCGCAACTGATACTATCCTAAGATATTTTGAAATACAAAACAAGATGAATGAGTGAATCTGCACAAAACTAGCTTTAAAAAAAATTCACAGATGAATGGGGGGGAAAGGAGATAGAGCAGGACAATAATCTGGATACACTGCTTTTCACCTGTCACCATTTCACGATTGTGAAAATCGCTCATTCATTCATTGGGAATGAATAATGAGAAATAATTATGCATGAGTTCTGTTTCTTGTTCTTCTACCAGTTCCTAATCCATAAGAGGACCTGCCCTCTTATTCCCTGACTGTGGAGTTTTCTCAGGAGCCCTTGGTGAGGGACCGAGTTGAATGCCTTCTGAACGACCAGATACATAATATTACCCACATGCCTGTTCTTTCAGAACTCTGATTTGTGAGGCAAGACTTACCTTTACAGAAGCCATACTGACTTTCCATTAGCAAAACTTGTTCTTATGTTTTAAGATTTTATTCTTCATTGGGCTTTCCACCATCTTACCTGGAACAGATGTTAAGCTGACCAGCTGTAGGGCACAATCCTAACCCGATCTATTCAGAAATAAGTCCTATTTTGTTCAGTGAGGCTTACTCTCAGGAAAGTGTGGTTAGGATTGCAGCCATAGTTTCCTAGGTACCCTTTCCCCCCTTTTAAAGATTGGTGTTACATTAGCTATCCAGTCCTCTGGCACTTTGCCATTTTAAGAGACAAGTTGTATTTTTTAGTCAGAAGATCACACCTGAGTACCTTAAGAAATCTTGAGTGGATGCCATCTGGACATCTTTCCCCATACGAATTGTGGGGAAATGTAAGTTTCTTTAATGATGCAATCACTTCCACTTAAAGAAACAAGGAAACAGAATGCTGATGGGGGACAATTAGTGAAAAATCACAAGATTAGGTGGGGACTGCAGCAACTTCTCGTGCCATTAGTATTTTCAGTGACACATTGTGCCAAAAAAGACCAGTCCTAACTAAATGAAGGGCATCTTAACGAACCATCTATGAATTATTGCCCGGACTGTACTCTGAAGCCATTTCTGCCCAATGTTGCATATGGTCAACAGGGATCAAACATATACACCTGTGGGCTGAGCAGAACTGGGTTACATATGTGCCTTGAATAAGTATATGTGCCAGAAATTTCACAGTTGAGAATACTGATGCTTTGTCCTGTTTAGAACAACAGCTGAATATCCTTTTGCCTTCTTATTCTTTTAGGTGTCCATTGTTCACCTTCTCAAGACAGTACGATTGCTGCGTCTTTTACGTCTTCTTCAGAAGTTGGATCGTTACTCCCAGCATAGTACCATAGTTCTTACACTTCTTATGTCTATGTTTGCATTGCTAGCTCATTGGATGGCTTGCATTTGGTATGTCATTGGACGGAAGGAGATGGAAAAAAAACCACTCAGTTGGGACATTGGTAAGCACAGTCTTTTGTGTTTTTTTTAACTCAGTAATTCAAAATTTGCATTCAAAAGTAATTCAAAAGTAATTCAAAAGTTGAAATATCCAAGTATTATATGCCTTCATGTGCACAGATAAAACTTGAAATTGTATGCAACAGTATGTATATGTGTACTCAAAGGCAAGGACTTATTCTGTGCTCCCCAGAGGGCAGAACTAGATCCAATGGTGTTAAGTTACAGAAGAGTAGATTTCTGTTGAATATTAGGAAACATTTCTAATGGTAAGAACAGTTTGATAATAGAACCTATGCTTGGGGGGGGGGCTCTGGATTTCCTGATTGAGCAAGGGGTTGGACTAGATAGCTGACAAGACCACCACCAACTCTGCAAATGACTGCCCAATCCTGAACAGTGTGAGCCGGCTTACTGCAAATGTGCCATAAAGGGCATGGGGGCAGGTGGGGAGGAGGTGTTCTGGGGAGGGGGGAGGTGGGCGGAGGGCATGAAGAGGCTGGGGAGGAGATGTTCCAGGGGAAAGAGTGGGGAGGGAGGGAGGTGGGACTTGTGGAGCTTTGCTTCACCAGATCCAGAGCCTCTGTGTCAGGCTCACCGCCCGACATGGAGGCCCTTGATTCTCCACCGACCTTTGGGTTGGTGGAGAATTTAGTAGCCCCATTGCGGGGCTACTCGCTTTACCCGGGGGAGGGGGTCGAAAGTCCCCTTCTCTCGAGGAGCTGCTGGCGGCTTCCAGGAACATGCAGGATGCGGCGGCAAACATTTTTGGTGCCGCTGCAGCCCTACACCCCGGGCATCTCAGGATTGGACTGTCATTCTTTGTGTTTGGTTGACATAGTTGCAATTATGACATGCAATTGTGAGGAGTTGCAGCCATTAGTTTTGTCATCGTGTTATGTGTGTATCATGCTTTTTTTCCAATAAGTATGCCATCAGCATGCATGATGGCAAGAACCATAGCTTAGTGGAAGAGCACATGCTCCATATGTAGAAGGGCCCAAGTTAGATACCGTTTCCCAGCATCTCCAGATAGGGCAAGGAAAGACCCTGGTTTGAAACCTTGTTGAACCACTGACAGTGTAATTATTGAGCCAGAAGTGTTACCAAAAAGGCTGTTTTGTTTAGGGGAATTATTTATATTAGCCTTCTGGAAACTTTTGGGACCATAGGCTGGATACAAGACAGCGTAGAGCAAAGAAATCCCTTGTTTAGCTTAATGAGGAAATTGGGAGGAAGGTAACTTTCAATCAAAGAATTATATTTTTATTGCAAAAACATAAAAAGGTAACATAATACACATGGAGAATCGATAAGTATATATTTACCTGTCCGGGAGGGGGGCAGTTGGAGGAAGAGTCCCGCAGGACCACTCTCGCATGAGAGCAATCAGAGAGAGACCGCATGTGCTCTGAGTTCTCTCTTAAGAGTTGTATTTTGCCCTGGAAGTCAATCCAAACTGACCGGAAGTATCCCAGAGCTGTGGGCATGCTCAGTAACACTTGGAGTATGTAAAGAAAAGGTGGAAGGGTCCAGAACTCAGTTATCAGCAAAGCTTGGCTCTGGAGGAGGGAGACAATTTGCATAAGGTGCTTAAGAGTGTTAAAGCTACAACAAAAGAACAATAGACTTCCTCCTCCATAGGCGCATGCTTGTTTTGCATAATCAGGAGACACAGTGATTAGGTTATACATTGACCTGCAAGGAATTGGGGGTTTGTGTAATTCATGTGTTTGTAGCTTGGCCATGGCCCTTAGAAACATGTGCTGGGGGAGGAGTGGCCTGCTTGCTTGGTCTGTATAGTCCAAAATACATAACTAGATATAAAAACACAACTTGGAAGGGAAAAAGGGGATTTTCACGTAACAGAAGGATGAATGATCTGATAAGCTTCCAGCATTCCAATGCGGTTATTGAGTAGTATCAAGCCCAGATCCAAAACTTCTTAGGTCTGGAGACTGGGACTATCAAGCATGTTGCAATTCCCACTGATTTCAGCAGAGTCCGGAACCTTTAAGGCAGAGGTTTTCAGACTGGGGCATCGTGATGCCCCAGCCTGACAGCCCTGGCCTCTTTGCCCTTAAGGGGCGGGTTCAGCAAGGAGACAGGGAGGAGGCAGGGACTTGGTTGCACTTACCACAGCCTCCTGCAGCCTCCTGGGGGTGCGGGGAGCCCTGCGCGAGTCTCTGCAGGGCTCCCCAGGTCAGCAGCAGTGAAAGTGGAGCAATCACACTCCACTTCTGGTTTTGCGGAGGCAGAGCGCGATCACTCACTTTCACTGCTGCTGACCTGGGGAGCCCTGCAGAGGCTCACGCAGGGCTCCCCATGCCCCAGGACAGCTGCTACAGGAACTGGTGAGTGCATCCCAGTCCCTGCAGCCCCCCTGAGCAGAGTGATCCTGGGGATCGCATCACTGCCTTCCCCCCGCCCCCGCTGCCTCCCCCTCTGCCCCCCCAAGGACATACTGCAGGTTTCAAACTCCAGGAGAGTTTGAAAACCGCAGCTTTAAGGTATGATTCCAGTTCACACAACCTTGGCTGCTTGAATGAACTGTTGTATAAATCCTTTACCCATGTGTGAGATGTTTTCTAGTACTTTGGCTGTAAGCCCCATTGAATACAGTGGGACTTACTTAAGTAGAGACATGCATAGGTTTGTACTTTTGTTTATTCCTTGCCAAAAGCAAATCTGTTCCTGTATGTTTGCTTGCATATTTAATATTGAAATAACAGAATTAACAACGCAGTTCCCTTCAAGGTACCTTCTACTTCTTTGCACAACTTCTGGAAAATATCTAGTCTTGAAGTGCATGACTTGGAGCATGCTGACTGAGCACAGAAATGATAATTTCAAAACTCCTTTTAATTAGAAAGATGTCAAATTTCAGTCAAGCATGGCTTTTGGGCAGACCCAATGAGTGGAACATGTGTAATGGAACTGGATCTCTTTATGGAGACAGTTTTGTAACATTGTGAAATGACTACTTTGGGGGACTGAATTTGTCAGACACCTTCTAAATGTGGAGAACTACAAGCCAGAATATTGTCAGTTTCTATTTAAATGACTGATTATTAAGATGTGTTCTAGGGAATTAATGGTTTGGAATGCCAGTTTGGTTAGATTTAATTTCCAGTTTAACTGGAATGGTAAGTTGCCTTGGGCATCTGCTCCAGCAGAGGAAAGATGGGGTCAAAATCTTATGAATGAATGAAGTTTTCTTGCTCATTTGCAAAATTCTTGCATAGGAATACATATTTAAATAGTTGTTAGATAATACAAACACATAAACCAGTGGTTCACAAACTGGGGGTCGCAACCCACCAACTGGAGAACTACTGCCCCTTTCCTGTTAAGGGGCAGGGGGAAAGCAAAATCTTTGGTGCAAAGTGGAAGTGGCAAAAAAAAGTAAACAAGAGAACACACACACACACTCACAAGAGTCAGGACTCAAGTCATTTTGAGTCCTGACTCTTTTTTTAGAGTCACTGTCGCAAGTTGAGTCGGGGTCCATGTCTTGAGTCATCAAAAACAGTGTTTTTGCATGACTCCAGTCAAGTCATCCCAATTTAAGTGCCCATCTCTGGTAATGTATGTATGTATGTATGTATGTATGTATGTATGTATGTATATGCGTGTGCAGCTTGGCGCTGATAATGTGTCGCTTTGGCACTGAACAGGGTTAATTTTTGTCCTCCTGTACTGTTGAAACTTTTATTTGTCAAACTGCCCTGCTCTATTCTTGATGGTTTGTTTTTGTGCTGTGAGACAAGGGGTGGGGGTGATTGTATTTTATTCAGAGCCTTTAGCACGTCTGAACCAATGACAGTAGAACTTGGGAGGATTCTGCTTTGGATTCTGCTTTGGTTTTAATGTGGCAGTATTAATAACTCTGAGTTGATGGTTGCATACTTAAGTGCAGTCATCATCCTCAGGATAGCCACCAGGCTAAAACTTTTTCATGATCACTCTCCATCGTGTACATCAGAACCTGAGAATTGTGACAGAAAGATTTTAATGGTTGGAAAGTTTTCACAGGCTGTTGCTAGTGGCATTTGAAGCATTCATCATTCTCTTCATTAGTTCTTCTGTGGTCACCAGAAATTCTTGTCAGCAACTCTGGAGATGCATTTTGAATATATCCTCGAGGGCATGCACTTATATATCTATCTAGGTTAAAATTCAAGTCACAAGATTTTCTTCTCCTCCTGGAAACAAATGGCATTATGAGAAAGTCCCACTGGCAAAGCCAGAGATACGATACATCCGTCACTTTTTAATTTGGAGTTACAATGACCAATCCACCATTCACAAACATTTGAGCACTTACAATTTACACTGGCCTTAATGTTACTTTTTGCATGACACAGATTGCCCCATTAACAGCCCAATCCTATGCATGCCACCTCCTCCTCTAGCCCTGACTGCCTTAATGCAGTCAGCACCAGTGGCAAAAGTTGCGAAAGGTCACGGTAAGGAGATGAATGTTACACTATCCAGCGCTGGGAAGGAGCAGGCTGCAGTTCCTCTTGGAGAAAGAGGGCATTTGTCCCTTTACCCCAGCCTGTGCAATGGGGCTACCCAGATCTAAGCAGGAAGATCACTGGCACAAGTCCGAGAAGCCCCGTGTTGGGCTGGCAAGCTCAGGATAGGGAATAGGATTCAGCATGTGCTGCTACCCCCAATCCTACCCCCCTTCTTGGGCCTGATCCACCCCCCTCTCCACCCTCCCCTGTCCTATTACCCCACTTTCCCGCACCCATTCCACCCTCCCCCAGTCCCTGCACCAACCAGTGGGATCTTATCTGCCCCATCAAGCACTGTTCCTGGATTGAGCACTAGCAGGACGGTGCAGGCCTTCCCATTAGTGCTGCTTACTCCCAGGATGCCACAAACGTGCTTTATTGTATGTTTGCAACACAACAGGCTGGCCCTCGAGGGGGAGGATAGGATTGCACCATAAGGAGGGTCCAAGATAGAATGAAATTCAAGTTGGCACGAAAAGACAGCACTCACTAGAAGCTTTAAGAGGAATACAAGAGAAATAGGATGTAAGCTAGAAAGGATCCAATTAACAAAAATTAAGGACATGGGGGAAAACTTTTTTTAAAAAACTACAAGGAACCAAGACCAGAAGAAAAATAAAATTAATCATAAAAACCAAACATGAAAAATATATGGTTGGGGGGGGGGGGAGAGAGAGAGAGAGAGAGAGAGAGAGAGAGAGAGAGATGGGGTCTTGAAGGCAAGTTCATGCCTCAGAAGAAGGCAAGTTTCTTCTTCTGAAAAAAGGGCAATGGAAAGGGAAAGAAACAGAAAGGAAAGAGCAAAGGAAGAAAAAACTGAAAGTGAGAGACAAGATGAAAAAATAGAAGAACATAAGAAGAGCCCCACTGGATCAGGCCAAAGGCCCATCTAGTCCAGCTTCCTGTATCTCATAGTGGCCAAGGCAAAGACGCATAATTTTGGGAGAAGTAAAAGCCACTCTTGTATTAGTTATATTCTATATATTAGGAACACAGGAGCTACTTCAGTTCAACCATAGTTCCATCAACCTCAGGATTGTCAGTTTGGCTATTAGAAGCTCTCCAGTGTTCCAGACCGGAAATTTTCTCTGCTGTACTTGGAGGTGTCCAGAATCGAGCCAGGGACCTTCTCCAAAGCCTGTGCTCTCCACCACTTTGTGCTCTCATTGCCTAACAGTCTCCCTGCCTAACACAATGGGAAATGAAACAGGAGCAAACGTCAATGACATCATGATTCTTTCTAGATAGCTTTTCTTCTAGAACTGTTATTCAGGACACGGATTTTTTTTTTTTTAAGCCACAAATACCAGCTGCAAACAGTAGTTCAAAGCAACTGAAAAATCACATTCAACAGTTTTCAAGTCTCAGGTGATCTAGTCTGAAGTCTTTTACTTATAATTTTATGACTTGTCAGTATTAAAAGAGACTGTGCTGGAAATTTGCTCTCTGGGTTCATATTCTGAGCATTGTTCAAGGATGTTGGTTAGCTTGCTTTTGCTGAGGAGCTCGCAGCAGGTTGTGTTTTCTGTGTATTTTTATATAAAAAAAAATAATCTATTATATATTGCCATTGGAAAATGGCATCTCCTCCTTGGCAACCTGGCAGCAAGTGGAGAGTCTTACGTGAAAACCTGTGGCTGACCTACTTCCAGTCTCTCTCTCTCTCTCCCCCCCCCCCCCCGCTTCATGTAGACTGCCTCAGAGGAGGGCTGGCACCCATAATTGCACATTTTACCCAACACAGCTTTTATAGCACAGCTGAGTTTTTACAGTACAAAATGTTTGGCAGGTGTCTTCTTGCTTTCATCCTGCTCTCCTCGGCGCCTCTCTTTCAACAATTTCTAACAGGGAGTAAAGCTGGAACCCGATGTTGCAATGTGTGTGTGGCTGTCACTCAAAATGGCAGCCATGTGCCTAGTTCTTTCCCCTCAGTTATGCTTGGCATAAGTTCTGACATTTCGATGTGTGTTTGTAGGCCCCTGTACCACAACATTGGCTGTTGCTTGCAAAGAAACCACCATCAATGGAACCATAGAACAAAACCCTGTGGAGCCTTCCAGTTGCTCACTCTTTGCACGCTTTAGAAATCATGGACATGCAACAGTTGTCCCTGAATGTATCCAGGAACTGGACGGCAAACATGCAGTTACAATGGTGGCAAAGGAGGGCTTGCCTATCTGCTGCCTGGCTCTTAGTTAGCTTTCCCAGATGGACACCCAATGAGGTGGCTTACCAAAGAGGCAGATGGGATCAGGGAGCAGCAGCAGGTTGTCCTCTTTCTTCCCCTGGCACTATTTAACCATTCTTAGATGCCCCAAGGTATGGTCCAGGAACAGATCATCTGGGAATTGTAAAATGCACTGGAGAAAGAAGAACTGGTACATGGGCCACTGTCACTTAGCATCCCCATGGGCTCCAGGTTACTGGGTGGCAGTGGTAGGCAATGGCAGCAGTGAACTCTTACTGCCTCAGGGATTGGCAAGGAATAGGGTGGGCCCTTGTATGGGGGTGGGCCTTTGGGGGGGCAGGGACCTCCTGAAATATACCCCACCAGGGCCCATTTGAGGTACGGGGGTGTCACCAAAGTTGTCTAGGTTGGGTACCAACCAGGGGCCTACACCTATCAGAGAACTCAACCAACTGGTCTGACCTCCTGAAATCTTCAGCAGAAGAATTCTTCAGTCATGGTAGTACCACAAGTTAGCTGACAACCAGATCCTATCTTCCCCCCTGCCCCCAGTGCACTGATGCCAAAATGGCTACAGCTGCATCCTGGGGGGGGGGGGTCACAGAGATCTCCTTGAAGTAAGGGTCTGTGGTGCAGAGGGTCTACCTGAGCCAATGGCATAGCTCGGCTGGGGCAGGCCCCTGTGGTGCTCTGGAGGTTTGCCAGGCTCTCCATGGGGGGGGGGGGATGGATGCTGAGTGCTCATCATGAGTGTTTGAAGGAGCAAGCATTGAAGGGCCCTCCTGTTTGCCCGTGGCTTCGTTTGGTTCCAAACTGAAACCATTCCAGGGGCAGGGGTGTAATGCAATGATGTGGGGGGAGGGTGATGTGATGGTGTCATCGTGTCACCCCACCCTGGGCACTGGTCAGTCAGGTAACACTACTGACCAGAACGTGTGCTAGCGAAATTGCTGCTGGAGGTCTGGATGGATCCATTCTACAGAATCAGCTCCAGGAAGGGGGCTAGGATTTGGCGACTGCTGTTGAACCCACTCCCTTCCTGGAGCCAATCTGCCCTTCCCCCAACCCTGTCACCACCTTGTTGCCTGTACTACAGCCCAGACACAGGTTTACCCCCTTACTAAGAACTGGTACTAAGTTTGACTTATTTGCTAAGAAATGCTCTGAGACTGCTGCATTGCACCATCTTGATGAGAATCCAAAATAAATATATGCATTCTTCCTTTTTTTTAAAAAAAGTAACTCATTATTTTTCAGCCGATCACATTATCTTGGGGAAATCTGACATGATTTTTTGACGTTCCAGTGTTGGCAACCCTGATGTCTTGCAAATAGTAACAAGGAGAGAGACCAATTAAATTGATGGCAGCCTGTGACAGCAGGTGTTAATACTGCTACAGGTCAGAGTAGCTTCCTAGGAAAAGGCAGCCTGGTGATCGAAGAAGCAAGTTTCTTATAGATAGTTGCTGCTGCTACTTTGACCCCAAACTGTCTGCTGAACAGACTTCATTGATCATAGAGAGGATCTGCTGCTGGTGCTATATTTTTAAGTGGTCACACTGTACACTATCAGTTATTTCACAATCATTTTCGGACTTGGAGTTCCAGCATTTTATATTAAGAATTCAGTGTTTATCGGACATAACTCAATATATAGCGATCAGCGTTACCTTGATGCCTTGTGGAATCATTTATTTGTGTAGTGATATACCTTCTATTCCTTTTCCCACGATTTTACAACTAACTTGCAAGTCATTTCTCAAATGGACCATATTATTTCGATGCCTTCATTCCCTTGGGTCTGTTCAGCTACTTCAGCATTTTACTTGGGTAACTGTGCAGTGGGAACATATATCCTCTTTGCCAAAGAACAATAATGATAAAACATTACAGGGCAATTTCCATTGCTGTAATGATGAATATGTGACATTTTCATGGCTTCAGGCTTTGGACGCCTTATTACTTGGTTGTGCAAATACATGCCATGCTCAACTGAATTCTTGAGTCTCACCGACGTAGGAAAGATATAGGACTCCAGCAAGACATGGAGCAGGATCATAAGAACATAAGAACATAAGAACAGCCCCACTGGATCAGGCCATAGGCCCATCTAATCCAGCTTCCTGTATCTCACAGCGGCCCACCAAATGCCCCAGGGAGCACACCAGATAACAAGAGACCTCATCCTGGTGCCCTCCCTTGCATCTGGCATTCTGACATAACCCATTTCTAAAATCAGGAGGATGCGCATACACATCATCAAAGCTAGCAAAGCATAGGAAGCTGCCTTATACTGTTCCATTTAGCTCAGTATCATTTACACTTAATGGCACGTGCAATTCAGGTTTGCATACGGAATTTTCACCATTTAAAACAAGTGTTCTGCCCCAGAGCTACAGTCCCATCCTTCCTTGATAGTGCATTAAGGGCACTCAATCCTCAATGTGCAATTGGGCCTTTTTTCATTTTTTCTCTTAGCAATTACAGGGAAGCTATCAGAATCAGGACCATGGCAACCATTTATATGTTCTTACTACAAAGGGGGGGGGGAACCATTATATGTACAACTTGGTTGCAAAAGCATGTCACAATATCTCAAATAATATTAAAAATTCCAGCTAATACAGAGTAATCCTCGCTTCCTTTCCTGTTATACAGAATCAGTTCTCTAAATAAAAGAACACATTCCTTAATGTAAATTATATGAATAAATTGGCTAGATCAATTTTCAAGTTATAGGAACTTCAGATTTGCTTCTCTGTGGCCATAACTTTAACCATTTAATCTAAGACATCCTTTAACATTGGACGGACGCAACTTTTTCAATTTCGTCAAAATGGAATAAACAGTGGGTCTTGCGTGGGTAGCATTGGCCTCGATCAAGCGGCATGTTAAATGATACAGCACATGCATGCCCCGCTTCCTCGACTTGCTTCCCATGCTTTCCTGAAAAATCTCCCTAATTGGGTGCAAGGGTAGTACAGTACAGCACTAAGCACTGACTGTATAGAGGGCAGTTTGGACAACCCCTCACCCATACAATTTGAGAGATTTTAGGGAGAAGCAAGCGGAGGGGTCAGGATGTGCATTTGTCACAAGTGTGTACTTCGTTTAACACATGGAGTAACAATTGTCTAAACTGGCCTAGAATAACAATGCATCATATTCTTTTTAATTAATTTTAACTTTCAAAAATTAGATCTACTAACAGTAACAAATATAGATTATGGAATCCATGTGTTGCTCCTTGGGCCTTCTCAGGGTGAAATCCAGTTACAAGGTTGGTTGGTTGGTTGGCAACCTTCAGTCTCGAAAGACTATGGTATAAGCCTACAGCACCCGGTATTCCCAGGCGGTCTCCCATCCAAGTACTAACCAGGCCTGACCCTGCTTAGCTTCCAAGATCAGACGAGATCAGGCAAGTGCAGGGTAACAGTTACAAGGAGCAGGAGACCTTTCACATTTGCTAATAGTAGTTATCTCTTGAATGCCTCTGCCTTCTTGGGTTGCCATTTACAATATGCATGCCTCAAAAAGTAGGCAGATTGTGATCAAAAGTAAAAAGGAAACAAGTGTTAAATGGTGAAGTGCGTTTATAGCTATCTATAAATGCTACCTTCATCACCTGTCAGTGCATAGAAACACATTTACATTTTATCTTAGACGGGAACACTTCCCAGAAATAGGTGAACGAAATGTGTTTTAAAATCCTCCCCACCCTTCCAGTTCATTTTTGGATGAAACATCAAAAGGGCATAATATGAGTTCCATAATCACCTTGATGTGCAGAAACATTTGGGCATCCACCTGGCCTTTGTACTTGCAAACTATATCTATTTTAATTACATTAGCATTTAAAAACCATTTGAGAGTTACAGACCTGTACTGAGATAACTTTTAAGATACTATACAAAATCTAACATGGATCATGACATAAGACTTTAGGTAACCTCTCTACCATTTAAGCACTCTAAAGTTTCTATTTTTCTTCATTTTTGAGGGTAGAGATTAATCATTTGGGGTCAGCTGTACTTGGGTTTGTCAGCTGTTGCTGAAAGAGGGGGGTAAAGACAGTCATTCTGACATGTAGCTTTGAGGAGGTAATGGCGTCACTAAGGGGGTGTGAGGTGTGCGGTCCACACTGGATGACAGTCATGGGGGGTGACACCACTATTCACCAAAATGTTTTAAATATTTATATTTTTGAATAATACCATCATGTTACATATCAATCAATGCGGGATTTCATGCAGAATGCAATGAAACAAACCACGTTGAAATAGTCTATTCTGTCAAAAGTTATAGCCAAAAAGCCAGTGGGGGCAGGGTGATGGTACATCATCATGCCCACTGCCTGGGGTGTTGCTCTGCCCACTGCATAGAAGGAGGTCCATCATAGGGGTGACATGCTGGCCACCTGCACGAGGTGATTCAAACCCTAGTAACACAACTGTGAGGAGATTTGAAAATCTGACCTGAAAATAAATACTGTAGAACATTGCATGTGTGTTCAACGAGTGGATCAAGTGTTTGTGTTCTGGGGATGGGCATGAACACTATCTTAACTCCAGAGCCCATGTCAACCCAGCGGGTAGAACTTTGACCTTTGAACTGGACTTGCAGCCCAGATCTCCTTGCTGGGTATACCTGGGCTCCCACTCCAACTCTGTTCTCTGGAGCCACCTCTTCCAGGCAGGTAGACTGGGGCTTCTGACCATGCTTGGGCTGAACACACATGGGGCTCTGGGGCCTGGGCCTGTGCACAGAGAGAGGTGATAAGGTTGTGAGACCTTGGCCTAGCCAGAGCATCGGCTGGGCATGATCTTGCCACCGAAGCCCTGCCCAGTGGGTGTTCCCCTGGCATCTGACTTTGCTCCCCATCCCGGCGGGCACCCTTCTCCATGGGTGCCACAGTTTGGTGCACCCATGCTCCCCCACCCAGATCCACCCCTGCTGTTCTTAAAATGTCTGTATAGCCCATTTCTCACACAAGGGTTAAGGAACAATTCTGTTTGTTCTGCCTACATCAGTGGCACTATTAAACTATATATGGCTACATCTGTGTACCAAACACAGTCACTGCTGGTCTGTACCTAGGTACAGTTTTTCCAACATTCCAGTCAGGTACAATCAGTGCTCAGTGTTGATTTGTACAAATGAACCCTGGAGCAGTCATTTGCAAGGCAAGTGGATGCAGCATAACATGTGAACCATCCCATCCACTCTCTGCAGGAGACAGGATTGCAGTGCCATCCTGTCAACCACCACACATCTCAACCACCAGACATCTGCTGGCCCCTCACCTCAGCTGAAAGTGGGAACTGGCTTTGTGTTCATACTGTATGTGTGTGGGGTCTGTACTAGTACTTATTTCTCTACCACCACCATTTAGGCTGATATTTGTGAGGGGAAAAATGGAAGGAGCTTATCAGGGATGGCAGTGGCAGTGCTTTCTTAATAGGAAAAGAAGGTGCTTCTGCGGTGATGGCAGAAGTGTTGAGATCACAGCATTTTTTCCTGGTTCCTGTTGGATACTCTTTTGTGCCCTGGTGCCTTGGACTGCAGCAGGACATCATGCAACAGACTTTTCTTATTATGGAAGAATAACACTCCTCATTTGCCAACTCAAGAAACCCCGCTGTCCAAGCATTGAGAAGATTTTCATGGTTTCATTAGTACCAAAACATTCAACAAAAAACCCAGGAATGAAAAGATAGCCAAAACGTCTTTGGGCTCAAGACCAAAGAATGCAATAGTCTGTACTCAGACTAGTCCATGCTTATCATCAGAAACCCTGATTGCAGTAGAGTTTCCTGTTGCAATATAGACCCCATGCCTGGGGTGAACATATATAGGGAATGCATGGAGATGGTATGAGAGCAAGACTTTTCTCTTTAAATCAAGAGCAATAGCATAGATCGTAAATGGTCTGTTATTTCTTCAAGCTGCCATTAAAGTGGATTGCAGCCAACTGTTTTTTAAATCTCAGTTCTTTTGGTATCAGAGGGAAGACGAAATGAACTAAATAGCTGTATGACCTTATTTAAGTCATTTTTGTGACAGCCCATGTGTGGGATCAACACAAAACAACACTGTCCATGTCCAGAAAAAGATACATACACCTTGTCTCACCAGTGTTCTGCTGATTCAGAATATAGTCAGCGCATCAGAAAATCCATGGTTGTCATGAAGGCTGCCTCTGTTTGCCTCTGAATACCAGTTAGAAGGGAGCTATAACAGGAGAGAGGCATGTCTTCATCTCTTGTTTGTTGGCTTCCCAGAAGCATCTGGTTAGCCACTGTGGGAAACAGGATGTTGGATTAGATGGACCTTGGAGCTGACCCAGTGAAGGTCTTTAAAGTATGTCTTTAGTATGTCTATAGCTCTTTATATGTCTTTATAGTACCCTATTTGTTCTTCTGCAAGGCCCCCACACAGCTTCCTTCAGCCTTTTGATGCTGAAATGACAAAATTTATTTTCCTGTAGTCACATTCCTTGTGGCTTGTTGTATTTGTGGGTTTGCACAGCTCTTTTGGTACCTTCAGTTGTTCATGTCGAGGGCTACATAGCCAGTCTTGTTCCTCTACTCATTTACCTCAAGGCCACAATTCAACATCCTCTGATTTCTCTGTGCAAATCATCAGTACTTAATGTATTTCACACTTGACCAAACTATCAAGTGTTGTGAGTTATGAGCTTTTAAAAGACATGAGCTGTAGAGAGGAGTGAAGGCAAAGCTATTCTAAGGAGAGATGAATGCTGACTTTACAACATTTCATTCCATAACTGTCATGCAGTGATGCCTATTAGTTAAATGCTCATATATTGTTAGTTAATGAAAACTCAAGGCTGTACAACTTTGTGTCCTGATTTTTTGCAAGGGAAAAAAATATATACCACCTGGAAGTTTCCAATAGCTGAACTTCATTCACTTTCAAAAAGAGAGACTGTCACGAGCTTGATAATTCAGCAGAACAGTGTAGAATAATTGTAAAGGGGCAAACTTTCAGAATTCTAAAGGGTTCTGCCTTTCTGTCTGTAAGTATCTGCATAAATTAGCATATCCAGCATTTACGCCAGGTCAAAAATAGCGAGCTTAGGCTGGAAAATCCCACAAAGGTTTGTTCAAAATAGGTCAGAATCCCAAATTATGCTGCCATTGTACTGTTGAAGTTCCAGGGCCTGAGCTAGTCAAAAGAATGGAATTGTCCTCTAACAATGACTTTTATCTAAATTCTTAAAAGAACCATCCTCTTTTCATGCAGACAGGTTCTGGTCTCTGCCATCCTCTGCCAAATCAGCAGCTTAATATAAATTTAGAATTAGCGCAGTATTATGTTATTTTCTTGAAGAGAACCATGCACCCAAGACATTTGTGCTGGTCCCAAAGATTGTGGTTGACACCACTACCCATAGGCAATTGGTATCCTTATTCGACTGACTCAGCATGTTTTGGGAGTGAGCTAGAAAATAGCCTCTTGTTTGTGCTGGACATTGCCATTGGTGTAGCCACAACACACATGATTCCTCTTCCAAGTGACATCTAGCTCCAAGAATGGAGAACAGAAACAATATCCTTCCCAGAGTACTTTGCAGTGCCCTCTTTCATCCACAATGCAAATCACCTGTAGAGGACTAAGGGCCCAGTCCTATCCAGCACAGGAGTGATGGCCCCTTCCCCCAAGTAAAGCCCCAGCCTGCTCAGTGGAGCTTCTCAAGTCAGCACCAGTATTTCACTGACACAGACTCAAGAAGTGTCTGGTGTTGGGTTTTCAAGCCTGACATGGGAGATAGGATTCCTCCACACCCCTCCTGGGCCTCTTCCTCCCCCATTCTGCCCACTCCCTCTGCCTTCCCCCTACGCAGAAACACCTCCATACTTCTGCCACCCTCTTCATTTCCCCATGCTGCTCCGTGCTACCTCTTTTCCACTGGAGGTTCCTTTCCAGCGTCAACGGGGCAGCACAAGTCTCCCCCCGCCTGCACCTTTTACTCGTGGAGGTGAATTATTATTAAGTCCTCTTTGTTATCATATCAGGTTGCAGCTGGTTACAAAGGTATTTTTAATGCATGTAAGCATAGCTAAAATTATGTCATAGAAATCCTCCATCTGGGGTTTAAAATATCCTGAAGTTGTACCACAGTATCTCATTCTCCTTGGACTCTTTGTTTCGTTTCAGGTTGGCTTCATGAGCTGGGAAAACGCTTGGAATCTCCATACCATGGCAATAATACATTTGGAGGCCCATCACTCAGAAGTGCCTATATTGCTGCCCTGTACTTTACTCTCAGCAGCCTCACCAGTGTAGGGTTTGGTAATGTTTCCGCCAATACTGATGCGGAGAAGATTTTCTCTATTTGCACAATGCTGATTGGGGGTAAGTCAACATGTTCAGTAAGAGAAATTGAAAAAAAAAAAATGATATTTCAGAATCTTATTCCGGCTTTGCACCAGGCCCAGGCTGGCAAGGGAGGGAAGGTGTGTTCAGTAGGTTTCATGTTTTAAAGATTGGTCACTTGTGTTTAATAAAGTGGCGCAGGTTAAACCCAAGTGCAATCTCATGCCTTCATGGGGGGGGGGGGCAGGCGGTGCAAGTGTAAATACAATGCCAGATACAGGGAAGTGGCAGTGAGATGCAAATACCCTGTGGTCTTCTGTGCTCCCGGAGGCATCCAGTGGGCCATTGTGAGGTACAGGAAGCTGGGCTAGTTGGGCCCTGGGCCTGATCCAGCAGGGCTCTTCTTACTTTCTTTGTCAGCAGAGAAAAAAGAGGCGGGATCTGAATTCATACTTCAAAGCAAATGAAAACTAAACCCAAATAACTGGTGAAGATTAGCTAATTATATGTACAAAATTTATCTTCATGCAAATGTCACATCACTTTCCATGGAACTGCGACTGCTGTGTTGTTGAATCTTTAATGTTAGCTGTGCAAGGTCTGTAATCCTTTAAAAACGAAAATGTAATCTCACTGTTGGTTGTTCTCCAACATATGTAATGATCCTTACCACAGTGTAAAGAAACTCAGGATATGCTCTCGCATATCAGATTGATTCCATTGTGTACTGCCTTTATAAAGGGCAAGTCTTGAAGGCCTCCAGATGGAAAGACCATGTGAGAGAACTTCAGTTTTGCAGGAGAAGCTCATGTGAGTGGTGAACAGTCCGTAGCCCAAAGGAACTTAAAGCTAGAGTCAGTGATTGCCTCCTGGAATACCACTACCAATCTAAATTTTATTTACCAGATTTTTCCAGTGAGCTCCTAACATGCATTGTTGACTTACAGCACAATCCTATACATGTCTACTCAGTAGTAAGCCCCATTATAATCAATGGGGCATACTCCCAGGAAAGTGCACATAGGATTGCAGCCTTAGGACAGGGGTCTTCAAACCCCGGCCCGGGGGCCAGATGCGGCCCACGGCCAGCCTTTATCCAGCCCACAGTCAACCTCTGATGCCCTGAGAGCCTCTCGCCCAGTTGACCAAACACAACTAGAGTTGTGCTTGTGGGGTGAGGGAATGGGAGTCCATTTAAGTGTGTGCTTTATTTCTTGGGCTGTGTTGGTGCTTGGGGAAATCCTGGGCATTTGAGCTCATTAATTTATTCATTCATCTAAGTTCCAGCTCTAATGTATTTATTTAAATTTTATTATTTAATTTTTTTTCCCCCAGCCCTTGACACTGTACCAGATATTTGATGCAGCCCTTTGGCCAAAATGTTTAGAGACCCCTGCCTTAGGAGAAGAGGTTTGCTGTGTGCCCCAATCACCAGACCTGAAAGTGGCACCTAAACTGTTACCTGCCGGGAAGTCCCGGCTCAGCCTGGTCATCCTTTGATAATTTGACAAACTTCTTAAGACTCAAACACAGACTGTAACCAGAATGAAACATTTTTTGTAGCCAGGAGCCATGTCATAGGTTTCCTTTCACATCATGGTGACTACATAAAACGTGATGGCTCTTGCTGATTCAGTTTCTGCTGACTCACCCTAATTATCTGTACATCATAACAGCTTGTCTAATGAAGGTTCCCCCCCCCCTTTCCTGGGTTTATTAGCCTGTAACATAAGAAGCTACTTGGACAGATTTGTATAACTAAGAGTGCAATCCTAACCAAATTTCCAGCACTGGCATAGCTGTGCCAGTGGGGCAGGTGCTGCATCCTGCAGTTGGGGGGCAGTCACAGAGGCTTCCTCAAGGTAAGGCACTGTTTGATCCCTTTACCTTGGAGTTGCATTGCCCTTACCTCAGTGCTGGAAAGTTGGCTAGGATTGCGTCCTTTCTTTTCCAAATTAGCCTTCACTGTGGTTTAAAACCAGAGATGTTAGGCCTGTATCCATTCTATCAGAATGCATGGAGAAACTTTACTTTTTAAACCTGTTCTGAATTGCTTTCACTTTGTTATTCTCATGGATCAATATTGTGCTGCCTACTGGGGCCATATTCTTGGATATTGTATCCACAGTTTCATTTATCTGCGGATTGGGTCCACAGGCCCCCATGCGCCTCCCCTGGAGCTCCAGAGGGTCTTCTGAGCCTGGTAAAGGCAACGCTTCTGCCTGTGGCCTCTGCCAGGTTCAGAGAGATTCTCTTTGTTGTTGGCATCCTTCAGTCTCGGAAGACTATGGTATGGTGCTCTGAACAGTGTTCTGGAACAGAGTGTCCTCTCCAGTGTGCGAAGCCTGGGTAAAGTAGATATGGAGGATAGACTGTTACCCAAGCAGCAAATCCCCCCTCTCCACATCGCTGAAATGGTCCAATGGAAAGACAGAAGCCAATATGGTTGGTTCCAGCAGCGTCACAGGAGTTGCCAGAACGGGACTGTGTTCAGCCATGAACTGCCTCAGGGACTCTGGCTCCGGATTTTGCCTTGAGGTTGACTCCTGAAGCCTTTTCCATAACTGGATGTAGCCACAAGGCAGTGGAGGTTTGGGATCAGAGTTTTCCTTCTCTCAGACGAGCTGCCTTCCCAGGCTAACGAGTCCCATCTACGAGTGGCTGTTTTGTTACCAAAAAGGCTGTTTTGTTTAGGGGAATTATTTATATTAGCCTTCTGGAAACTTTTGGGACCATAGGCTGGATACAAGACAGCGTAGAGCAAAGAAATCTCTTGTTTAGCTTAATGAGACTGGGAGAAAGGTAACTTTCAATCAAAGGATTATATTTTTATTGCAAAAATACACAAAGGTAAAACATAATACACATAGAGAATATAGATTTTTAGTACTGGTCTGGTGTACCTAACTAGTGATGGATGCGTGTGCTATGTATTTTGGGGTGCATCCGAAAAAGAATCAGAAATGGACAGAAAGTAGGGAGGTATTATAGGGGTTCCTTAATCTGCTAAACCCAGTTGCTGACTAAAGATGGGGGAGCAGGGAGGAATAGGTAGGGAAGAAGGGGGGGAAGTTTAGATGCAACAATATATTTACCTGTCGGGGGGGGGGGAAGAGTTGGAGGAAGAGTCTGGCCACTCCGGCCGGTGGGCAGTCAGAGAGAGAGCCCATGCGCTCTGAGTTCTCTCTTATAAGATTTGTCTTGGACCTGGAAGTTGATCTAAACTGACCGGAAGTATCCCAGAGCTGTGGGCATGCTCAGTAACACACAATGGTACACGTGGAGTATGTAAAGAAAAGGTGGAAGGGTCCAGAACTCAGTTATCAGCAAAAGCTTGGCTCTGGGGGAGGGAGGCAATTTGCATAAGGTGCTTAAGAGTGTTAAAGCTACAACAAAAGAACAATAGACTTCCTCCTCTGTAGGTGCATGCTTGTTTTGCATAATCAGGAGACACAGTGATTAGGTTATACATTGATCTGCAAGGAATTGGGGGTTTGTGTAATTCATGTGTTTGTAGCTTGGCCATGGCCCTTAGAAACATGTGCTGGGGGAGGAGTGGCCTGCTTGCTTGGTCTGTATAGTCCAAAATACATAACTAGATATAAAAACACAACTTGGAAGGGAAAAGGGGATTTTCACGTAACAGTTTAGTCACCTCTTACTACAAGTACAGCCAAACTGAGGGCCTATTCTTATCCCCAGCCCCCAGGGGAACTTCCATAAAGCAATAGTAAAACCAATTAAAGCCATATTTTTTTTAAAAAATAGGCTATTGGTCCATCCTCAGTCAGGTTATAAATCCACACTGCCCCAAGGGGTGTGGAGACTTCCCAGCTCTTTCCACTGTGAAAGGCAATCCCCTCTCCCACCCCTGCACTGTCCTTATCTGCTCCGTTTGGCTTCTAGGTAACCACTGAAGCGCGTGGGAAGGTTCCAACCTTCCCGCTGGTGCACCCGCTCTGTGTGTGGTTGCAAAGCGCTTTATCACACTTTTTATCACACTCTGAGATTCTCAGAGTTTAAAAAACACAACTTCCATTCCCCCCCCAAAAAAAACAAAAAACCAGAAGTGATGTTTTTAATGCCTTTCAAGTCATTATGAGGCCTGGGGAAGCCACTGAGGGCTTCCCTGTGGCTCCTAATGTCTTATAAGGCACTGAAAACATTACGTCTGATTTTTTTGAAAAAAAACTGGAAGTATGTTTTTTTTTTTTTTATTCTGAGAGTCAGTCTGAACCTAGCAGAGGCTGTGGGCAGTTGCACTCAACCTCTGCCAGGCTCAGAAGACCCTGTAGAGGTTGAGGGGAGTATCTCTCATATCTGTGGATTCAGCTACCTGTGGGGTTCAATCTCAACCTATCCAGGGCTTCATTTCCACTACAGCTTTGATCCACTTCCAGTGCACTTCTGTTAACCCAATGCATTTAGGAAGGTGGGGCAATCAGGCATTTTGCCCCAGACCCAATGCCAACTCTCAGCAGCCCTAGTCATGTGCAGTACCCTCTTAATTGTGTTGTCGGTGGACACTTCTGTTTACAGCCCATTGCCAAATGGACACTGGCAGAGAGATCTCATGTATTAACTCTGAGACCACAGGAGGAAAAGTGAAGTGATGAGTAGGTTGCTCCATAAATCTCCCAGCAACCAGTGCATCAAGAGTGATCATATCAGGACATGCTGGGTTCAAGAACTGTAGGGGACTGGCCTGCATCTCTACCTTGATCATTCTTTCTGTCAGTGAGTAAGGCTTCCTAGACCCCTTCTTAGTCCGGGATTCATAATGGGAGCCTGGCAGTACCACTTTCTCCATCACTGCAGTCTTGTTTGTTTTTACCCACCATTTGTTCCAGAATTGTTTGGATGTGCTATTTAAGAGCCCAATCCTATCCACACTTTCCTGGGAGTAAGACCCATTTACCTTAAAGGGATTTACTCCTGAGTAGACATGCATAGGATTGGGCTGTAATTCTGCAGTGCAAATGTGCCCATCAGGAAGTCATGGAGATTCTACCACTCTGGTACAGTGAATACTGGGGGGATACAAAAAACACTAAATGAAAACTAAGCAATATTGGGAAAGATGAACATTTCCATCAAAGTACAAGTCCTGACTGGAACCACCTGCTTCAAAGGCTGGTTGCAATATTGTGCACCTACCTTTGCTCCAGAGCTAGTCTGCATGGCTGATCTCAGTTATAATTTATCCATTAGGGGGGAAAAAAATGAAAACTCAACATTCTTGAAGATGGCATATGCTCGATACTGAGAAAAATTTTTCGTTCCAAAAATAAAAAATGGAAAAGGAAGAAAACATATGCTGCAAGCTGAATTAATGCCCCTGTTCTGTTTTGAAAACAAATAGCTGTGATTATAATGAGCCGTAAGAGGAGCAGAGTCTTGTTAATTAGATGAGTAAACTTTACGTGCACTTCATGCATTGGAGTTAGCTAAGCAAATTGTGCATAATATTAATGTACAATTGTGTGGGATGGCAGTGAAGACTGGGGAGGGAAGAAGGTGATATTTGAGAAAATATTTTCCCTTAAATGCAGTCCTCTCGCTGAATATCGATGGCAAAACTCAATAATTTTAAAGGATTGAAATTACAGGCATGTGTCATTTAACAACCTTCCGCTTAGAGATGGACCACATATACCACAGTGCTCAAAGCACAACAAAGAGACCCTTAATGAGGCAATCAGGATTCCCATAGCCTGCAAGAGAGTGTCTGTTTACACAACAAAGAGGCTCAATGCAAAGAAGAGGCAATCTATCCCCAGTTCCCTGTACAGCCAGCTCATTTCTGGCAGGGACCGTCTGTTTACACAACAAAGACATCAGATAGGTCTACATGTTTGCTTAATGACTTGATCACATAACAATGGGGCATCGGAGAACATATCCTCATCATTAAGTGACACACACCTGAATATGTTTAGAAACAGAACTTCTCAGAATGTTGCTTGTTAAAATATAAATAACCCAAATTATTTTATGTACTGATCAAGAAATTCATAATAGTATGAGGCTTTTGTCCTATTAGCCAGTGTTCTAGAACAGGGGTCTCCAAACCCCAATCCGGGGGCCAAATGCGGCCCGCAGGGTTCCTTTATCCGGCCCATGGCCAGCCTATGATCCCCTGAGAGCCTCTGGCCCAGTTGACCAAACACAACTGGACTTGTGCTTCTGGGGTGGGGGAATGGGGGCCATTTAAGTGTGTGCTTCATTTCTTGGGCTGTGTTGGTGCTTGGAGAAATTCTGGATATTCATTTAGTAATTCATCTAAGTTCCATCTCTGATGTTTTTATTTAAATTTTATTATTTATTTCTTTATTTTTAATTCTATTATTACTAAAATTTTAATTTTAATTTTTAATAAATTTTATTTAATTTTTATTTAAATATTATTTTTATAATAAATAATTTTGTTATTTTATTTTATTATTTTATAATAAATAAATAATTTTTATTATTTATTATTATTATTAAAATTTTAATTTTAATTTTTTTATTTTTAATAAATTTTATTATTTAATTTTTTCTGGCCCTCAACACTGTACCTGTTATTTGATGCGGCCCTTCGGCCAAAAAGTTTAGAGACCCCTGTTCTAGAAAGACATAAATATATCTATCTATCTATCTATCTATCTATCTATCTATCTATCTATCTATCTATCTATCTATCTATCTATCTATCTATCTGTCTGTCTGTCTGTCTGTCTGTCTGTCTGTCTATATAACTCAAGGAAACTGTGGCTGTTTCCCTTTTATCCCCTTTGAAATATATTGATATTTCCACATGAGGAGTGTGTGACTTGCCCAAGTATCAGAAACAAAATACAAATATAACTATAAAAAGCATATTATAAATCAGCAGAGCAATCGCCCCTAGCCAGTGTACACTGGTGATTTTCAACCAGTGTGCCGTGGCACATTGGTGTGCCAGAAATTATCCACAGGTGTGCCGTGGGAGTTTGGGGTGGGACATGTATCCATAAGGCTTCTGGGTGATGTGAGCCTCCAACCAGCAGTGTGGTATGCCTTGTCAATTGTCAAAACACTGATGGAGTGCCTTGACAATGTTAGCCTTTTCAGTGCACTGTGAGATGAAAAACATTGAAAATTACTATATCAGATTCTCTTCGGAAGCAGCGTTGCAAATTGCATTCCATTTATTCTGACTCCCTGTTATTTAAAAATATACATATGCTTCTCAGCCACCTTTGATCTTGTTTAATGTGTTTTAAAATAAAATATCTCAGGAGCATTCACGAACTGCTGTATTTTCCAAATTCTTTTTTTCTCAGCAAAGTACTAAACTGAGTCAGGGATTCCTTTTATCAAACTGGTTTTATCATAGACACTTTGCTGCCCACTTTTCAGTAGATTGGCCTCATTACCAAGCAGGATCTGTACTGTGCATCCGGCATCACTTTTGATGACCGTCAGTAGCTAGGCTTTTCTCACATCAGCATCCTCTCTGTCTTCCGCAGCTTTGATGCATGCCTTGGTCTTTGGTAATGTGACTGCTATTATTCAACGGATGTACTCCAGATGGTCCCTTTATCACACTCGAACCAAGGATCTGAAAGATTTTATAAGAGTGCATCACCTCCCACAGCAGCTGAAGCAGAGAATGCTTGAATATTTCCAGACCACCTGGTCAGTCAATAATGGAATAGATTCCAATGAGGTAATCAGAGCCTGGGTATTATTATTATTATTATTATTATTATTATTATTATTATTATTATTATTATTATTATTATTATTATTATATCTGATGTCAGAGATTGTTTGGTTTTCCTAGTCATGTTCAAATTAGACACCTTGGTGAAATTGTATTCTTGGAACAATGGTGTTTGCATCCATAATTAGTCATTTTGTCTTCTAGAGGAAATGCCAGTAAAAGAATTTATACAATTAGTTATCATAGGAAATTTTTACTATGAAGTGATTTCCCCCTGCTCCTACTGCTATATTTCTCTCTCTCTCTCTCTCTCTCTCTCTCTCTCTCTCTCTCTCTCTCTCTCTCTCTCTCTCGATAGATAGATAGATAGATAGATAGATAGATAGATAGATAGATAGATAGATAGATAGATAGATAGATAGATAGATAGATAGATAGGGATGCAATATTAAATGCCATGAAAGTGACTAAAGTCTAAAGTGTTGTTTGGATTGCCTTGGCTGAAGAGCAGATGATTGACATTTAATAGGAAATTCGGTTTCCCTTCCTGGACAGCTTTTAAAGGACTTTCCCGATGAGCTGCGCTCAGACATCACCATGCACCTGAACAAGGAGATTCTGCAGCTGTCCCTTTTTGAGTGTGCCAGCCGCGGTTGCCTCAGGTCTCTGTCTCTGCATATCAAAACCTCCTTCTGTGCTCCTGGAGAGTACCTCCTCCGGCAGGGAGATGCCTTGCAAGCTATTTATTTTGTGTGCTCAGGTTCCATGGAAGTTCTAAAAGACAGCATGGTGCTGGCCATTCTAGGTGAGTGTTTACATACACATGATTCCTGCCAGAAGAGTTTCCATCCTTGTTATCCCACCGTGTCAAAACCAAAACTATGTCCTCATATCTATGACGTCGAAATTTAGGTTCATATGAGTCCTGAATGTGTTCTCCCCACCCTGAGATCATGTCAAAACCGCACATCCAATAGATCACTGCCACCAGCAGTTTGGGGTCAGGGCCACATTATCATCTCTTCACCCAACCAGGGGGCTATCCACAAACAGGCTTCATGCCGAATTATCTGAGAAGCAAGAAGAACAGAGAGCATCTTGACAGACCTCTTTGCTTTACTTCTCTTCCTCTCCCATCCATATATCCCCATGCAATTGTATACACACGCAAGTCTCCTCTGGGCAGTATGCAAGGCTGAACAAGACATCGGAGGCAGAAGGCCAGTTGCTCTTTGGATTAAAGTACAAGGAAGGTTGGTTTCAATCAAATTGAAGGAAAACATTTATAGGGGATTAAAATGGAATGAGGGAAAAACAAACATGCAATCAGATTCTATAGTTGGGATCAAGAGGCAAAGTTCAAAATAAAGTGAAAAGTCCTGCATCTCCTGCCCCACTTATATGCTCAACCTCGCTGGGTGGGGGATGGGCAGATCAAGCCTGGGAAGGGGCAGGCTCAGTGAAGGTAGTATGCACTGTATCCAAACCCCCTTCCTGACCTTGATCTGCCTACATGGATCCACGCAGACTTGCACCAGTGATATCACTGGCACAGATCCAGATTGACCCATTGCGGCTGCTAGGAGGCAAGGGGACAAATGTCCTCTTACCCCAAAGAGACCTCCAGCAGTCAAAAATCTCCCCTGGGATACAGCAGACACTACACTGGCCCTGCTGCATCACCGTGTAGGGATTTAAGTAGGATTGGGCTGTAACTGAATTATACCTGTCATGCTGGTATGTCACCTGGTACGCTATTGCAAAACTGCAGATTGTGCTATTACTTCCATGCTACCCTTTTCTCAGATAGTGCAGTGTTTCTAGACAAGCTTATCACTCAACCCATTGATACCAAAATGAGTCGTATTACATCTTGTAATATTATAATAGATCTTGTGGGTGTTAAGTCACATAGAGTAGCAATTTGTTACTCACTTAATGATATTTCACAACTTCTATTTCATAGTGCAAGGGCTGGCATTTTGTTACTTAGTTTTACTCTTGCATCAGTGGATAGTCCACTAAATTTTCTCTGTGCACTGAAATTTAACTGTAAACTTAATTATTTCTCACGTCCATCAGCGGTGATTGTTTAGTAGGAACAAAATGAGCTTTACTTTAAACATGTATATCAGCTTTTGTAAAACAAAGGAAATCATGAACGTTACTGAACTGATATTTGTGAAATAGACATAAACATAATGGCTCATCCAGGTCTGGGCTGGCCTCAGGACGTAGAGGGCCCAATTCCACATGGCTCTTGCGGGGTCCTCACTGCACGCACCCCCATTTCCCCACAGCGAGCTGGTTGCAGGGCTCACTGCAAGAAAGCACCAGCTTTGGCCCCCACATGGTCCATTGGACCATTTGCCCAAAGCCAGGACTACAATTCCCAGGGTGCCTTGCAAGGGAGAGTCCTGGCTTCAGGCAAGGTGGTCTAGTGGAGCATGTCATAGTCAATACTGGTGCTTTTTTGTGGAGAACCCCACTTCAAGCACTTGGGGAGAGGCGTGTGGGTGTCACGTTGACAACCGCTCCTGGGGAGACCTACCCATCTTGCCCCCGCCAAGTGATATCCCTGTGCGCCAGCCTCTACATGCTTACTTGCATGAAAGGTGCCAGTTGTGGTTGTGCGCAACCTGTGCCCCATGCAACATGTGGGGCTCAGTTGGGCAAAAGCACCTGAATCATGTTAAAACCAGCCCTGACCTAAGCTGCACCAGAGCAGGTAAGGGAGTGAAGTGGACAGGTTGTGGGCTAGTTCAGGGGAGGATTGGGATGGTTTGGGGAAGGAACTGGGCTGGTTCAAGAGTGGATCTCAGTGGCAGCAGTATGCACTGAATCCTCTCCCACCTTCCCAGCCCAAACCCAACCCCCGACTCCCCTCAGACCTATGCCAGCAAAGAGTTGGCATGGTTCCAAGGAGACCCATTGACATCCAGCTGGCCTCTGGAGAAATAGGTAAAAAGTATTTTTACTTACCTCTCCCAGGCCATCTGGTTCCTCCCTACACACACACTCACACCATACCATGCAGCACATGCTCTGTTGGTGGCACTGCATGCTATGGAGAGGTGGGGGATAGGATTGGGCTGTTGGAGGAGCATGGGTGAATGTATCTCCCCTAAAAATGTGTCATCACCCTGCTGTCTAATTATGTGGGAGTGGCTCAGATGAATGGCTCCTGTGTAATTAGGCAGTGGCAGGGCAACACATTTTGGGAGCTATGTCATCCAAGCTCATCTTCCATGTGATTAGACCAGGCCAGTGAAGAATATTGTCTGTATCAGCCCTTAGAGTAGATCATGGAGTTAAAGATGTTTCATTGGAAGGTGCTTGAACCTCATCAATGCCACTTTATTTTTCTATGAAGATTGTCTTTTAGCACTAGTTGTTCAACCTATCACACGTAAAACATTTATACATTTCCTGGATTTTCCTTAAATCATCATTATTTTCACTCAACCATATACTCTTCACCATCTGAACTAGGCCTTAGAATGTAGTAGACACTTGGAAAGATATGGAGCGCTTTTTAATGATTGCATTTTAACACCTACCCTAGAAAGTAAAACAATTAAGGGTGCAATCCTTACCCCTTATGTCAGTGCTTTCCAGCACTGGCATAGTGGTGCCAATGGGACATGTGCTGCTTCCTGCAGTTGAGTGTCACTCATGGAGGCCTCCTCAAAGTAAGGGAATGATTATTCCCTTACCTCAGAGCTGCATTGCCCATAAGAACATAAGAACAGCCCCACTGGATCAGGCCATAGGCCCATCTAGTCCAGCTTCCTGTATCTCACAGCGGCCCCACCAAATGCCCCAGGGAGCACACCAGATAACAAGAGACCTGCATCCTGGTGCCCTCCCTTGCATTGGCATTCTGACATAGCCCATTTCTAAAATCAGGAGGTTGCGTATACACATCATGGCTTGTAACCTGTAATGGATTTTTCCGCCAGAAACTTGTCCAATCCCCTTTTAAAGGCATCCAGGCCAGACGCCGTCACCACATCCTGTAGCAAGGAGTTCCACAGACCGACAACACGCTGAGTAAAGAAATATTTTTCTTTTGTCTGTCCTAACTCTCCCAACACTCAATTTTAGTGATTGCGCCCTAAGAGAGCCATTCCAACTGTGCCTTGGGCAGGCACAAACCCTTGCTCTGGTCCAGGAGGGTCACAAATGTTTCGAGAGTTGGCTGGACCGGCGCAGGGATGCACGCTGGCCCACAGAGGCTGAATCCAGCCTCCACACTGACCTGAAAGGGGAGGCTTGCATTGGCCAAGCTCAGCTGACACAAGGGTCTGGGGACATTGGGGAGGAGGCAGGAGGAAGGCATTCCAGGGCAGGGGAGGGAGGGTGGTCCCAAGGGCGGGCAGGCGGGGAGCGGGAGGCAGGGCTGGGACCTGGCAAATATGCCGGATCCTAACTTCCATTCCCGAGTGGTGTGGAGCAGCTGCAAACCTCTCTGCTCTCCTTGGACTTACACCACCTCCTGAGATGATGCAAGTTCAAGGAGACCCATTGGGGCTGCAGTGGCTTACTTGGGGGTAATTTGAAGAGTTTCCACTTTCCTCCGGCTGAGCCACTTTGGGCCCCTATCTTGCACTGGATACAGCGTAGGCCTCCTGGCCTGCCTGTTCCACCACAAGGTAGGGTTGTGCAACACAGAAACTATTTTGTTAGGAAAAAAAATGAACCAAATCTTCCAAGTGTGGTGGCTTCTAATAGTGATGGAGGAGTCCAAAATTAGACTTGACAATACCAGTTCTGTGAGTATTTAAACCCTGATCTGCACCAAGCATTTATAAACTACATACATGTACTCTGTACATAAACACGATGCACCTTTTGATTTTTGTACATTTTGCGTGATGTGCATGAACTCTCTGCTCAGTTCTCTTTGTTGGTGGATGATTGCACTCTCCTGTTTTGGATTTCTTTTAGGTAAAGGAGATTTAATTGGCGCAAACCTCTCTATTAAGGACCAAGTGATTAAAACGAATGCCGATGTGAAAGCTCTCACCTACTGTGACCTCCAATGCATTATCCTCAAAGGACTCTTTGAAGTGCTTGACCTTTACCCAGAATACGCTCACAAGTTTGTCGAAGAAATTCAGCATGACCTCACCTACAATCTTCGAGAAGGCCATGAAAGTGATGTAAGTTGCTGCTGTTCCATTTTGCTTGTAAAAATAAATTGTCCATTTCCACAGTTCGTTCTCATCTGTCAATATCGGAATAAACGTCTATGTTCAGTGTTCGTTTTAGACAAAATGTTGTTTGTGCTGAACTTTGAAATTTTAGTCACTCTTCAAGTGAATTATTGATAGTGAGTTATAGATCCAAGATGACCTTGTGCTTCCCTGTGTCTGTAGGAAAGCATTCTCTTTACATAATTCCTTCAGTGTGGGTTTTGCAAGCTTAGAGTTTACAAACCTTTCCAGCCAAAGTAGAATGAAAAGATATGCTTTCTATATCTTAAGGCACCCAGTTCAGTTAATTCTTACGGCAGTGTGTTGAACAAAATTTTGTGCAGAAAGAACCTGTACTAACAAGCCATAGCTTTTTAGAGGATGGCAGCAACGCTATAAAGCATGGCAAAGAGCTTCTATATGTAGCATGTATTTGTAGTACAACAGACGTGTTGTCGGTTGCTACGCTCACAAGGGAGAATCCCTACTTAAAGCATGGATGATAGCCCTTAAGGTGTGGCTTAAAACCTAAAAGACACATTGTCTTTGGAGAGTTCTCCATTCGGGAGCATGAGGAATTTAGCGTATGAACTACAGCTGCAAGAAAATCCATTCGGAAAACACTTTGAGGTAAACTTCAGAAACTTTCACACCACAACAGTCCTGTGTTTTTTGTCATTAAGAGCCCAATTATATCCCCCACCATGCTATAGCCACTCCAGTAGAGCATACCCCACCTTACAGTGGTGGGGAAACCAGAAGGCCAATGAGAGGTAAATAAAAAAACATTTATTCTTACCCCTTGTTAGGCCTTCTGGTTGCCTACGGGTCTCCTCAGACCCACCTTAGCTATGCAGCTGGCATATGTCCAAGGAAAAGAAGGGCACAGGGTCAGCTAGAAAATGAGGTATATTATTAATTATTATTAACAGTATTTATATACCGCTTTTCAACTAAAAGTTCACAAAGCGGTTTACAGAGAAAAATCAAATAACTAAATGGAGGTATAGGATCTGGTATGTGGTTTTGTTGCCAAAATCCACCCCTTCCAGCCTGCTTCCCACTCCCTGCCTTCCCCCTCCCCACCCCAGATCTCCCCTTCCCCATCCACAATCTTCCCCGCCTCCAACTTACTTGGGTCGGCATGGGTTGGGCTCTGAGGTATGGTGCCTGGAGCCTCTTGCCATTCACACTAATGGCTCCAGAACACCTTTTGCATCACCGTAAATGGATTTACAGCAGCAGATTGTGAGATCTGCTGCTGTAAATGGGGACTAAATGGGCCAAGCACCAAACAATGTATTGCTCCCATGACCTTACAAATTTCTCTCTAGGACTCAAGGAACAATGTGACAATTACTGTTCTAGTAAATTAGTCCATTGAATTTCACTGATTTCTTTACTGAAGAAAACTAATAATAATAATAATCCTTTCAACTCACTCCATCATGGTGCTTCCCTTAAGGAAAAAAATGGCATGGGGTTTTTCATTATGTGATAAATGACATTTTTAAAATGGCATAATCTTCCTGTGGGCATCTTAGGGCTTTCTTAGGTATTACCAGAAGAGCGTCATTTTCTGATCCATTGCAGATCCTTGATATTCTGGTAGCTTTAGAACAGTAAGGCCATGTGGAAGATGTGCTGTTTAGAACAGCAAGGTCATGTGATGACAAGGCTGCTTCCAATCTCAATATCGTCCATCCCATTCACTGCCCGTGAAGTATGACACTGACAAAGGAAATAATATATCTCTGGCTTGTCCACAAGATCTCACATACTGACCACTCTCAGAAAGACAGGGAAAGCAAGCAAGAAGCCATGCCACTCCTGTAAATTAAGAGTGATTGTAGGTCAGTAAGATCCAAGATATGCATTCGTAAACGAAATGGCATCGCCTCCTAAGTCACTATCTTGCAAAAAAAAAATAATAGTCACTTCATTCGTTCAACCTTTATTTGGCATAAATATTTGATAAATAAGGTCTGTGAACAGATACCATACCGAGAACAGAGACCTAAGCAATACACAGATATATTGTGCACACATAAATGTACACACAAATACATACAAACATAACATTATACATACGTGCATATATTATTTAAAAAACAGAAAACAGACAATTACAGACTTTGCCAGGATGTGATCTACTCAATGGTTACTTGGGACCAATAGCTTGGCTTGGTTCCAGTTACTCAGGTTTAGAAACTGTGCAACTGAAAGGGTTGTATGCTTGTCGTCACCCCCCAGAAGGTTTTGAATTATAGCGTTCTCTGAAAGCCCTGTTTTAGCACTGAGCAAGGGAGAGAGAAATTGATGTCTTAGTGCTTGATATTTAGGACAGAGCAGCATAATGTGTATAGATGATTCTACATCGCCTAAGAAGCAGTTACACAAACGTTCTCCCCTGGAGTAATAGTCACTTATTGCATAGAATTGTTGTGAGGTTGAATATGTTACGTAAATCCAGAACTCAGGTGCTCTGATATCAGACAGCAGAGTTTTCTCAGATTCTGTTATCTTTGCTGGACTTTAATTAGATTTTCTGTCAACCGTCCCATTGTTTGGATTTCTCTGAGGCATTTGTAGCTGAGAATGCATTTGCATAAATTAATTGGCTTAATCAGCACTTGTGAGCCACTTCACATGTTACCGTTCTAGCAGGTTTATGGTAAAAACCTGTGTTGTGAACCTGCTAAAGTCAGAGCCAGTCTCTGCTTGGCATAGTATGTATTTTTGGTATACATGAGCTTGAAAGAATTCATGCATGTGTGCTGCAATCGCATGTGCACAGTTTCTATGTTGTGGCTTAGGAGATACACAACATGCTATACTGGTTACTTGACATACATATGTATGTATGTATGTAATGACGTACATTACTGAATGTATACACACTATACTGTGTTCACACAAAAACTGTAATGTGTCAGGGAACCTTGAGCCATCCCACTACGTATCAGTATGATTTGTTGAAACCACTAAGTGCCTATCAGCTGTAAGAAATTCTGGTGGCACTTGTTTGAGCAAGGGCCAATGGACCACATATTAAGAGCTTGCTGATCACGCAAAATCATGCATCCTACACTGCACGTCAACCACTCTGTGATTTTATTGTTTTGAAAAGCTGTATACAAATATTCTTAATAAAAATAGTGTTTCCATCATCCACTTTCCAATAACAGAACTGCTCTGCTGTTCCATTATACTTAAATATTTCACATATTCTGTATTCAGTGGCAAAGTAACCAGACCTATGACTCCACTGAAGTGTTCCAGTTTATAGAATGGCAAATGTGACCTACTGGCTTTCTTAAGTGACTAGCAAATATCCCATCTTATTTCTAATACATTAAATGGGGAGTGAGGGGAGTATTCTCTAGCTCAGACCTTTTCTACTTTTTTCTTTTTTTGCAAGTACCTTTGCTACCGCCTTTCACATGTTCCATTTTTGCATGTACCACCACAAGAGATAGCATCTGTGTGTAGGAGTGGGTGGCCTGCACCCACAATTGTAGCCTTTCTCTGCACTCTCCTTCCCCAAACTTTGCCTCTTTTGAAGAGTCAGCCAGTGTACAGCCACGTCTTGCCCATGGGTGCAACACTGCCCCAGTTAGCTCCACTTCCAGTGGGATTGGGTCAGGAGGGACAGTGCCCCATATCACCATGGCAAGTGGGCAAGCACCACCTAAAATACACTAAAATATCACTTGTGGACTAGTACCATTGGTTGAAAAGTACCATTTTAGCCCCAGAGCCCTAAGAATTGAAAATCCACCCACGCTGTATATATATTGAAACAATAATATTTCTAGAACTTTGCACAATCTCTCTAGATAATGTTCTGCAAAAAATAGTAGATTCCTATTGGATGGTTACACTTTTCTGTTTCTTTCTACTCAACATATTTTGTCTAATCTGAAGCCCAGTTTTTAGGCTCCAATCTTATACACACTTATTGAGAGTAAGTCTCATTGAATTCAATTCAATGGGACGTACTTCTGAGTAGACATACACAAAATTGTATTATTAGTATTAATTACTCCTTAAACCAGTATTTCTCAAGGTTTATCCTCTGCCGCTTCACTTCACATGGTCCACCTTATCCAAGTACCACCAGAAGTAACTAGAGATGACATTACTGCCAGTTACTTCTGGGTTGGGAGGCCAGATGTGTGGTATGACAAACATCAGTGAAAGGCTCAAAGTGGATGGGAGAGCTTTTCCGAGCACAGAAAATGCAAACATTATAGAACTCAACCATATTTTTTTAACGCTAAGAGAAAGCAGAAGAGATCTTGTACTGACAAAATTTTTGTTTTCACAGAGTTCCAAAACCCTATGATTCATTTAATGTAGAGCTATATTGGTTAAATTAAACCTGTTCATTCTCAGAACACTCTTCCTCCTCATCGCTCTACATGCAAATGAAAAAGTGATGCTCGCTCAAATGGAATATAATGGAAAAATGTCAGGCTAATGGAAATGGACCAATATTACTGATTAGAGTCAGACATATTGTAAGCAAGCATTACATGCTTATGTTACTCTTGTAACATTTTTCAAACAGACCTCAGCCCGCTTCTGAGATGTGACATGTGAGCCCCATCTCAATCATATTACTTCTAGGCATCCACTAATGTTATGCCTCAAATTCTGTACTCTCACGTAATTGACTCCATGTAATCCCCAAAGAAATCAGACCCATTTGTAATCAAGAAAATAAATAGCTAAGAAGAACTTAAGCAGATTGCTTGCTGGGGAGCAGAGAGAGTTTAACATATAATTGCAAGTTTAACAGCTATTGATAACTGTATGAGTTCCCTCTTCCTCAAAATTACAAAGAGGCTACCTGAGAACAGTATGAACAGGTGAAATGAGAAACATGGTCTTTTTCCTTACAAGAACAATGTGATTCTTGCTTGTGCTGGAATGCAGGAACCCAATCTTATTTCCTACTTCAGGCAGTTGTCCAACTTCACATTTGCTCTATGTTTATTCAAGGGCTGGAAAGATCAGGCAAAACCATCTAGATGGTTTTGCTTCTCCAGAATTTCTCTCTCATGGACCTTAAGGGCTGAATCCTATCCAACTTCCAGTACAGATGCAGCCATGCCAATGGGTTATCCACTGCATTTTGTGGTGATGGGGCAGTCATGGAGGCCTCTTCAAGGTAAGGGAATATTTTTTTTTCCTTACCTCAGGGCTTACCTTAGGGTTTGCTTCAGGGTAGCATTGATGATGGAAAGATGGATAGGATTCCGCCCAAAGTCTATGTTCTCACAATGTTATCCATTTTTGGCCAGTCCACATTCTTTCATCTCTAGACAGCAGCTTCTGGTTACCCATTTAAGGCAAGACCTAGCTGATCCTGCTTAGCTTTTTCAGGTAAGGCGACAACTCAACCAGCAGACCCATACAGGTTGAGCATCGGATGGGGGTAGACAGCAGACACCCAGCAAACAACAAGTTATTTCAGCTCCTCAGAGAGCCATTCCTGCACCATGAAAAATGCCTGGCTCTTTCTCTAGCTTCCATTCCTTTCTCTGAAGCTGCCAGAAACTCTACCTGCCCATTTTTGCACTGACCACACAGTGAGATGAGCTTCCTTACACCTCAGCTGCTCTTTAACAGTGAAGGGCACGTGCAGTTTTGCCAGTTTTCATGGCTCCCTCCACCTTCTAAGCAAGTCATTAAAACTTCGTTCAGAGACACTGTTGAAGCAATGTCAACCATAGCAACCAGTGATCTCTGAGAGCTGATGTTGGCCCGGCCCAGCTCATCGCCGTTACCTAGCCTTGTAACAGTAAGGTAGGGAATGTAGATTGGAAGCCTATATCAGCCCCTCAGGGAAGAGTTCCAAAAATGGCAAAATGAGCTGAGTGCTTCAAGGGATCCTGATGACACTGGCAGAAATGACAATGCCCAAGTGGTTGGCAATGCTATTAGGAGCCAGTGAGGTGTGTACCGGCAGGCATGTGTTATAATGCTGCTGTCCCTGCAGATTGTTGGGACAACTTAATATCACAGGTAGAATTCTCTTTTTAAAAAAAAAAAAAAAGATACATATTGCAGCTTATATGTCTGCTGTCATTTCTGCTTCTTTTCCATTCTCCCTACTAGGGGGATTCCAATAGGTGCTTCTCTATCATCTGCAGCTTGTTCACGATGCAGTGACACGATTTTGCTGACTAGTTTCGGGAACTTGTTGACACCTCTCGCAAATTGTTTTCATGGATTGCTGGTAGAGAGTCAAATTGAATTCATGTCAACCTTGCTGCTTTGTAACATCTCGGCTGGTATACATCCTAGTGGCAGCAAAAATCTGCACCTGGACTTGTCTCCTGGTAGTGACCACAGCGAAGACTCTGCCTACTGTTTTGTGAAGTCTCCGTCACACTTTCCTCTTCTGATGGGGTGGATGGAGGTTACATTTTTGCAGTAACAAGCACAGATATTCTCTCACGGGTGGGGGGGTATGGATAGAGCATCTGCTTGGAATTTCTGGCATCTCTAGGTAGGACGAACTAAAATTCCCATCTGAAACCGTGGAGAGGTGCCACCATTGAATCTCTTGTTCTTCAGCTCTAGCTCCTCCTTGGTAACCCTCCTGATTTCCCTACATCCCCTTTCTCCTCCTGTTTGCCCTCCTTGGTTGTGCCATCATGCACTCCTTTTCCCTTTTAAGGTTGTCCTGTCTTCTGTTTTTGAATGTAGTAACTGCTCACCATTAGGACCTGGTCATATGTATGGCTAAGGACTGTTAATTTGCTTTTCTGTTTTGAATCCCATTCCAATAATTATAGAATTATTCCTGCAATGAAGTTCTTTTTTGTTCACCCTTGCCTCCCTCTTCCCTCCCCACTGAACCATTGAGCTGTGCCACTGGCTACTAGGCAGGGTTCTCTCGCATTAAATTGATTTCCCTTGTCTGCGCATGTTAACGTGTGCTTTGGAACGCACACCTTGCAATTTTCTAACAAGATTTCAACTTTCAAAAGAGCTAATTGCTGACTAATTCTGGTGGTACCAGGTACAGACTTGTTCAGACTTTTGCCATGGAATGTAATATCATCACCATGAACTAATTTGTTAGTTGACCCTGAGAGAGATCACTTCTATGCTCCCGGAAACACAAAAAATAACACCTTTCCCCTGTTGCTACGGTGTGATTTAATTCATCTTTTGACATGGACTTTGGTAGCAACTCGAGCGACTCACAGTATAGGTCTGTCGTGCTGTTCCACAAACTTTAATGAAGTCCCAAAGGAAGGTGAAAACCTCTAAAGGGAGCATGAATCCTTGCCTTTGATTCAGTTAGGTACTATCAATATATGTCAGCGTGGAGAGGGATGACTTCTTTCAATATGTAGAAATCTGTGGAAGTGATATTTAATTAGCATGAATCCTTTTCTTGGGTAGTACTAAAAATAGCACCCTTTCTTGCATTTATAACTTCTCTAGCATTGATAAAATAAAATATTTAACTTCAAAATGAAGAGAGTACATACAAAAGGGAGAGAACTCTGAGCTGTGTTTCAATTATGCACACTATACATTATGCACACAGGCAGAATGTGTGATCTTGCACACTGTAACACTTGCGTCAATCCCATTGCTTTCAGGTGGAATTCATTCACTTGCAGGTGTGTACAGGGTGACAGGTCTAGGCTGAAATTTACAGCTCCCCTTATATAGGAGTCTCTCGTTGTCATCTGTGACAGATAGAAGCTTGGCTACATAGAGATCTTTCCACCAGGGCAGAAGTAGTTGAATATGTTTCCCCAGTGGGAGAGCACTAGACATTTGGGAAAGGACAAAATATATTAGGGAGGAGCAAATTCTACCTCTTGTTCATAAGCTGTTAAAGCAAATTGCAGAGAGCTTATTTGCTTGTTCAGCAGTGGCAATTCCAGTTCTAGCACCCGGCCATATTGTTCTGCAGTGGTGGACTCAGAAGAGGCAAACATTGACCTCCTCTCTGTAGAGTACCACCCATGTTCCCCCTTTCTTGGCCTGGTCAGAAAGCAGGCTGCAGCCTCCAAGGAATGTTGAAGCTATCTTTCCTCAGCAAATCCATCCTGGCCTTCCGGGTTAGTAACTTTACCTGTCTTGTCCCAAATAATTGACCACAGTCAAGTTATGGTTGTAGGGTCCTTTGAGATTTGACAGTGAGTGTGTGATGACTAGCACTGTCAGTTGACAAGGGGGGACCACTAGCCAGACTCTGTTTCTTTAAACCAGCAGTCTCCAAAGTTGGGACCATTGAGCACCAGAAAAACACTCCCTGGCGTGACTGGAGCTTACCATTCCGCAGGGGAGCCTGCTGTCATTGCCTCCAGTCTCCCCCAAAGTTTGCACTGCCCAGCTACGTCTGCCCAGAAATCAGTTGCAGAGCTTGCTGGGGCTGCATAACACAGAAGCAGCTGGGCAGTGCAAACTTTGGGGGAGATGAGAGGCGACGATAGCAAGCTCCCCTGGGGAACTGTAAGCTCCATTCATGCAGAGGAGGGGTTTGCATGGGCACTAGATCTGGCCTGTGGGCTGGTGTTTGGCACCTGCTGCTTCAAACAGAGGTTTGTTCTAGGGGGAAAAAACTATCCGGCAAAATTTTCTTGAAATAGATCTAGACTTTTGGACTACTCACATGTACCCAAGAACAAAATGTCTGTACCCAGATAGGCATTTCCATGTGAGTGATTGTACCTGAGTTCATTTGTATACATCAAGAATCCGTATACAGTATACTTTGGGCCCGACCCTGAAGGCCCAGTGCCCAGCCCTCCGCTGGCACTGAGTGTTGCAAATGTGCCGCAAGGCATGCTTGCGAGACTCAGTGCTGAGTCAGTGCTAGCGCCAGTGCCGGCTCAGCTCCAGTCCAGCTGAGCCAGCATCAGCCAGAGGCCTGCTGCATGCCACCCAGAGCAAAGGCCAAGCTCCGGGTGACAGAGAGGTGAGTTGGGGAGGGGGGAGCCATTCCAGGGAGGGTTCTGCTCTGCTCCACTTGATCCAAAACTCTGTGTTGAGCCTCCTGGCCCAACACCAGGCCGCTGAACTCTGCACGGTCTAAATAGCTGACACAAACTTGAATAGCACCATTGTGGGGCTTGGGCCTTCCCCCTGGGACCCGTCGGCGGCTTCCTGAGGTCCACAGAATGCAGCGGTTCCATTTTGACACCGCTACTCCTCTGGGCGCTGGGCAGCTCAGAATGGATGGCACCTGCATGGAAGGAAACAAGTGAATTGCAGTAGCCAGATGCAGGCTAATAGTGATTGATCCTAGCTGCACAGATGTACCTGGGCACAGCTGAATGTGTGAACAGCCCTTTTATCACCTGCTAATGGCTGCTGTTCAGACAGATGTTAAAAGGACAGTGAAAGGTCAGCTCAAAAGGTGGCAACCCTAGTAGCGAGTGAAACAGTGACAAAGCTTGACTACCCATTTTAGCGTTTGAACCACGTTGAACTCTCTCCATCCTCATTCACCTCACTTCCTAGGATTATGACATGAGGCATCAGATTATAAAGCTTAACCCAGAGGGTTACATGTTGGGAGAAAAAAATTCATAGCCTAGCAAAGCAGCTTATCTATGGTTTTTACAACGGCGGTACAAGGCAGTTATAAAGCACTGAGCCAAGCAGACTTCCAGCCAGCCAAAAAGCATCTCAAGTTTCAAAAGGCATTTGTTTCGTAATCTAAATACATTTCTCTTCTGCTAGGCAGCGGGTGCTGGGGAGCTGCAGTGTCACAATGGCACGAAATGGTCTGGGATGTATAGGCGCAAAGGAGCTTGCGCACAGTTCCTGCCAAAAAGAATCATAGGATTATAAAGCCAGAGGGCTTGAGGGCAGTTTGTAATCAGCCACTTGCCTGGTTTCCTGGGACAAGTAAATATCGTCCCAGATGTCAGAGAATCAAGATTCTGCTGATTTTTATTTTTAACGAGCTACAAGCTGGGAGTTTAAGGCAAAGACAGTCCAGTATGTACTCTGCTTAACTGTTTAACGTAGCCTGCCATTAGCATGGGAAACTCAGAGCAATACTCATTTATACATGTGCTAATGCTCACCAGAGCAGGTGCTTAGCAGGAAGCAATATGTCATTTCTCATTGGCCTAGACCAGTGTTTCTCAATGTTTGCCCCCCCCCCACTGTACCACTCCTCATGGTCCACCTATTGGAAATACCACTGGAAATAACTGGTGATGATGGCATCGCCAGTTACTTCCTGACTGTGAGGCAGATGCAATGTGACAAACACCGGTAAGAGGCTCAGGGTGGATGGGAGGGCTTCTTCGAGCATGTGAAAAGCACATGCTGGAGCTCTACCTGCTGAACGAAGCCTCCTACTGCCACTTGTTGCATTACATTGCTGGTCTTGCTGCCAGGGGGCAGTGGTCTGGGGCTCCCACATTGGGCACCTCCTCAAGTACCACCAGTGGTAAAAGCACCAGTGGTTGAGAAACACTGACCTAGACTATACATTTGTAGTACAGCACATGAATATTTAGATCTGAGTGGTTTAAATTCTGTGTTCAGCCACTCTGGCAAACATGTCTTTTCTGACACTCCTGGGATGTTCCTGGACACTTACTCTAGTAGTAAGTGGTATTTTGGGGAAGCAAGGTGCCTAGGGATGTATCAGGCAGACAATCATCAAGTGCATCTATAGCAAGCAATTGGGAAAGCTTCACCTCTTGAATTTCTGCCTGGATGCATATCTGGCCAGCTGAATTGCCAGCTGAAAGATCACAGCAAAGTACAGCTGCACAGAAACTAGTTTGTGACACCAGCATCATATATGAGATGGTCCAAAACCTTTACTCCTTATGTGGTTTGAAATTGAAGCTGACCACCTTAAATTCCAATCTCCACTCTGTTGTGGAGCAAGAGTGAAAATGGTTAGCACCTTAAACCAAAGGTTTTTAGTGTTTAAATGATTAATGAACATATGAAGCTGCCTTGTATAGTCTCAAATGATTTGCCTGTCTAGCTCAGTATTTCTCTGATCGCCAAGTGAATACTCCACATTCTCAGACAAATGTCTTTGAATCTCCCACTCCTACCACTTGTGAACCTTGTGTCTGAAAATGCCAGGAACTGAACCTTTTGCGTTCAAAGCAAATGCTCTTCTTCACATATGTGTCACCTTCGAAAATGTAAGGATTGGAAGGCCACCACCATTCTGCATGTGGTGGTATATTCATTGTAATGAGAACCCATTCCTACGAACTGCTGCTGAACACATTAGAAATTGGAATGTCTGAATGAATGAATGAAATTCCACATTCATCTGTTGGCCTTACACAACTCATATGAAGAGTTGACTTCTGCCTCACTCACAACCCAGTCCTATGTAACACAACCCCACAAACCTTCCCCCGTGCTGATGTAGCCGCATCAACTGAGCATGTGCTGCATCATGCCAGGGAAGGGGTAGTCTCCGAAGTCTCCTCCATTTGTTCCCTTGTCTGGGGATAAGCCTCCATTCCCATGATGATCGGTCTACTCAGACCAGCTCCAGCGATTCTCTCTTAACCTCATAAAATAGAAAATGTGGGAGTTGAAGTCAATAACATAATTTGAAGTTCTTCCTTGTTTGTTACAAAGCACCGAGATGTCACACTGCCTGGTGTTTGCCTCCCAATTCATGAGTTTTATCTCTTTGATAAAGAGTTTTATCTCATTGAAGGTTATTATTCACTAAATGCTCACAGCAGTGGCTCCCAAACTATGCACTGCAACATCTGAGGGTGCCACAACAAACTCACAGGGATGTAGTGGGATGCCCCTAGCATCCTCTTCTTCCCAGCTCTCCCAGGCACCGTCGTCTTGGATTGTGCAGGATTTCACGCAATTCTCATTAAAATCACACAATGCTTGCACAATTCAAGATGGCGGTTGACCAGGAAAGCCAGGAAGAAGAGGCTGCCACAAAAGAAGGGTACCATGACCGCAATAAGGTTGGGAACCTCTGGCCTACGGCATTGTTATTTTATGCACTTATCTTTCTTTGGGGACAGCAATTTCTATTTCATATGTGAAGTCTTAAGGATCTCCTGCAAATGTCTGCGTGAAAACTAGGGGAGTCATGCTTTCTTATATTCCAGTCCACTTTTTTTCCTGTTTATTGTTGCAAGTCTATCATCTCTAGCACAGTGGTGTGTGCTAGAGGAGTGTTATATGAAGTGTTTTAGGAGCAAAACTACGCATTACACAAATGTGTTTCATGATGTGCTGGCACTGTTTTTCTTTAAAGAAAATCTCCTTCCAAAACAGACTGCTTAGAGCAGAAAAGGAAGGCACGAGGGTTGCTTAATCTTTTCCGCATCAGCCATTTTCTGCTCTGATTTCCCACCCAAACAGCACTGGCTACCCATGGGGGAGTACACAAATGTACATCTGGAGCTCTGCAGGGAGAAGAGGAGCCGGGGAGAATTTGAACTGGAAAATGGCTGGTATAGAAAGTGATGTGCATCTTCTTGTCCACCACCTTTCTGCGTAAAATCACCCCTTCCAAATGTGTTTTTTTATTTCTTTGAAGGCATCCGGGCCTCACTGCCTACATTTGTATGTACCATGTAGTTTCTCCCTTTATGATTAACCAAACAGCTTCTTGTGCAGATGGAGCGATCCATTAAATATATTCACTTTGACAGCTAGATCCTGCTCAAGCAAATGATTGGCATTGGGCTCCTGGAGAAGCTTTATATTGCTGAATTATTGGCTGACTGTGATGTCTGTAGCCATAGTTGTACTTGCACCCATGTTGATTTAGAATCTAGATCCTTTTGCCTTCAAAAGAGTTCTTTCAAAGCAGCTTTGTGGGACTTCATAGAGGAAAGGCATTACAGACTTCAGAGAGGAAAGGCATGTACCCTTTGAGCCTATGAGCCCAATCCCATCCTTTCTCTTTCCCGCCAATGCAGTTGCACCACTGGAGTGCATGCCGCATCCTGGAATGGGGCCATCCTATAAGACACTGGAGCTGGAACATCCACTTGGACCTGTGCCAGTGAAATTGCGGGAAGGCAGGTTGAGGCCCTGAAGGGGACTAGGATATCAGCAGCGCCACTTCCACCAATACCACCTCCTTCCAGTGCTAGTTCCCCCATCTCCTCCTCATTCCTTCCCCCCCTCCCCGCTTCATTCAGTCCCTCCTCCCTCCCACCACTGCACTGACTTACCAGCACCAGAGGAGGGTTTGCTGGTGGGTCGTCCCTACTGCTAGCTGCTAGCAGTGGCAGCCCAGCTATTCCTGACAGCAGGTTATGTTTGTGGCCATAAAGTGCCTTACACTTTTGGAACACTAGTTCCTGTGGCGTAAGGGAAGCCTAGGATTGGGATGGAAGTCCCCGACTTAAGGAGTCTCCACTTAAGCGAAAACAAACTGAAATCAAAACATCCAGTTCTTGCCAGCCCAGCACCATTGTGCCTGCATGAAAGTATTACTAAAGGACTAACAGGACCCATGCAAAAGCACAGACATCATTAGCAGTCATCTTCTTCCCCCCCCCTCCCCACAGAGCTCATAGCAGCTTTGGGGGGGGGGGTACATTACATTAGGGAAACAGCATTTGTAGAAGAAATGAAAACCACCAGCCGAAGACCCCTTCCTCAGTAAAATTAGCACTCCCATTTTTGTTTAAGTTAAAAAAGAACCTGCAGGAACTTCTGATCATAGATATCCTGTGGTACACTTGATTGAGCCCATCCATTCCCCCCGTGTGTCTGTGTTCCCATTCAGCTCTCACTTCCTTTCTCATTCAGGATGCTAGCAGGGAATTTACATGAACTCGGTTTTGAAAGGCATTCCCCATTTGGGATCCTGTGTTGGAGAGGGCTGGCTAAGAACAAGAAAAAAAAGAACACCCATACACAACCTCCAGTTTCAGGTAGTGGTCAGCACATGAGAGGTAAATGCGTGAAAGCCCGTGTGCACGCACCTCAAAGGGAGGGAGGGAGGGAGAGAGAGAGAGAGAGAGGAGAAATGAGCTCTATCCTGTGGTGATCCCTCCATGCATTCTCAGCTGTGCTTGTGACGGACCCTGAATTTTCTCCCACTATAAAAATAAAATCAAGAATAGCAACTGAGAAGCAGAAGAAAAGACTCTTGTTGGTTCTTATTTTCACAACTTTTCCCACAAACCCTGAAAGAGTGCTGATGCTGTAGATATGTATGAGGTCTTTAGACCACCAGAGATGCATAAAAAAGGCACCAGAATAGAACAGAAGCTGCAATGATGCAGAGAGAGAGAGAGAGACAGAGAGAGAGAGCAAACTGATGAAGAATTAAAATGCAGGCGATGCCGGGCTAGGAAAACTGCCATGGGAATATGATATTCAATTATTGAGTTTAGTTACATTAACAATTATAGCGAGCTGGAGAGGTCCTTCAGATAGCATTCGTCTCCATGGGATGCAGTTTAGGGATTTACACATTTCATTCAAAAAGGAGAACAACATCCCAACTCCAGCTCAAAGAAAAGTAGAGAGAGACAAGTACATATGAGTCACTAAGCATTTAGGTGATACAGTAATCCCTTGTTATATGCTAATGTATTTTCCATTTCCACACCGAAAAATCTCCAGGAACAAAGTATATGGCTCTTGATTGACATTCATGGTACTGATATCCACAAACAGAATTTTGTACTTCCCCAATACTAAGGATATTAGGATTCCAGGATGAGTGCACATCTAGTTCCAAGGCTGGCTTGTGCTTTGGCATTTTGATGACATGAGAGCTAGACAACCCAGAACAAATAACTCAGCAAGCAGAATCAAGGTCTTCTGTGTAACAAGGAGGAATGAATGTAACAATGATGAATCAAAGCTCTTTCAAATGGAGCAAATGTGTGCTGGGAGTGGAGGGAAAGCCTAAGCAGGTCTTAGGAACATAAGAAGTTGCCTTGCACTATCAGACCATTGATCTATATTCTAGCTAGTGCCTCTTCCAAGTGATGGCTACTCTCCAGGTTTCAGATGATGGTCTTTGTCAGCCCACCTGGAGATGCCAGAATTAGGCCAGGGATCTTCTGCGTGCGAGGCAAGCAGCCCTACCACTGACCCATCCCTTCTACGCTCACTATTTTTACTTGGTTGTATGATATCATTCAGAATGGGTAGGTTTATGATAAACAGAAATAATCCTAGCCAACTGGAGCCTTTTTATGGCATCACAAACATGCCTTGAAAACATTTAAAATGTATCATCTGAAAGAGCAAAGAAAAACTACAAGGGGATTATTTATATGTACATCAATTCTATTTTTCAATTTAGAATTTCATTTTCACTCAGCTTTTCCTTCTCAGGTTTGCATTGTGGTTAAACTTGCCTTTTCAATAGTGGACAGAAAGAGCCAAAGTCTCTATAAAGCAATTTTTAAGATCTAGATAATATATTTGAAGTATATAATAACATGACACCTCAGCTTCTCCTCTACCCATGACTATGTGCAGAAGTGGTGGGGCTAAGTTTTCACCCAATTAGGGATGATTATTATAGGGATGAAGACATGCTGGGCACATGTTATGCATTGTGAGTTGACAACCTCATGCAATTACTTACCTCTGTGTAAGCCTAGTAGCTACCTATGGGTCTCCTCAGGCATACACCAGCCATCTTCATGGTATATGTCTGAGGAGAGAGAAGGGGTGGACAGACTTTAAAAAGAGGAGATAAGATACGGCATGTGGAGCTGCTGTCAGATCCAGCCAGCCCTTCCCCAATACACCCCTGGTTCTTCCCCAATACGTCTCATTACTCCCCCTCTCCATCCACAACCCACCACCATCACTCCCCGCAGCTTACCTGCACCAGAGCAGGTTGCCAGCTGTGGTAACAGGATGCTGATGCTCTTGTTGTTTTGTGGTGGTGGGTCAAAAATGGCAGCTGGTGGTGCACTCTGTGTGTTGTCAGCAGCTGATTTATAAAGAGGGTAACAGGATTGGTTTTCAGAGTGTTCAACAATCTCTTCTTCAGATCCACTTGTATTTTCACTGAAACTTTTTGTTTGTTGTACCTCCTTCCTTGTTGTTTTTCATACAGCTTCTTAAGACTGAAGCTACTCAGTCTTAGTCTGTAACTATCAATCATTAAAGAGATTAGAAACTAGGACATCACCTCAGGTCCTCTTCTAATTAATTCTCCTGATATTAGAGGCAAGGCAGACAGGTGTAACCATGGTTTTTGGAATACTGTGGTCTCAAAATCTCCTTCTGTTCGCCAAGTCTATTTCTGTCTTTGTTTGTGTCGGTGTGCCTGCTTTGTGTTTGGAGACAGAGGCAGGAAAAAAACAACAGCACAATCATAGGCAAGTTACTCCGAAGTAAATCCCATTATGTTCACTGAGGCTTACTCCCAGGAAAGTGTATATAGAAATGCTGCCTTAAAAAGGTAAATACCCATGTCACTTTTGCAGACATCCCTACTCATTTAACCTTTTTCTGAAGGCATTCATTGTCATACCTTATCTTGATGCTTCATTTATAGAAAGCAAACCAAGCTCTGACTCAACTTCTACAACTTTTTAAAAAGAAATATTAATTTTTATTGACTGTTAATAAAAAGGATTGGAAGGGTGTGGTACATTTGAAGACACTGCTTTGGAGTAATCCACTTTCTGCTAAAATGTTTTGTCAGCTAAAATGGAAGAAACAGATGAAAGATACTTGATATAAGATGTCCTTTCTGCATGATTCCATGCTCAAAAATTGCAATTGGAAACCCCCACTGTGCAGATTCTGGTATTTGCTACTCCCTCTATTTGTTGTTCTTTCAGGTAATTACAAGATTATCAAACAAGTCTGCAATCTGTCAGGTATGGTTTTCTGATGTTAATATAATGAGCTTAATTTCTAATGCACCTGTGGCCACATCCAAATCTGCTGTGAATCAGGAAGTCCCTTGTGGGCACCAGTAAACACTGCAGAAGACCTTTCCAAGGACTCTAGAGTAAATGGGTGCAGTTGAGTTAGCATGGAGAAACATGTATATTTGCATGTGCCATAGCTCCCTCCACATTTAAAGAGTTATGTTGGCAACCTTCAGTCTCGAAAGACTATGGTATCGCGCTCTTTAAATGCATCTTTAAATGTATGCATTTAAAGAGTTGACCCTGCATGTTTAGTTGGTAATATCTTAGGACCAATCTTAAGAGATCAGGATTTTAAGATATAAAGTCTTGAGCTGTCTCCTGTCAAAATATGATGCCATTTGCATGTAATTGTCACTTCTGTGTTGTGTTGTATCTCCCCAAGAGATCATCGGTGTAATCAATTTCATTTAGACTTTGCTGTCCTGTTTGAAATGTTCCATTTTTTCAGGACTGCTGAATTGACTTATACTTTGCTATATCAAGATGGATACATTAGTGTTACAATGTTGGCAGTAATCAAGGGTAAAAACTCACTAGAAAACATGTTAATCTTGAGATCACAGAGTACATAGAGGTTTGTTTATAAAGCAGTGCTCTAATTTGGAGGGGGCGTGAAGGGGGCCCTGTACTTCCTTTTTCTGATGACCCCCCCAGCTACTGTTTTAAGAAGACTACAGAGGGTGACATTTGCCTAAAATTGGAAGAAATTGGGGGGATGTGCATTTCATTAAGGATTCCCTCTCTTTCCCCGCATAGCTTTAGCACTGTTCACAAGGTTTCCTTCCTCTGACTAAAACAGCTTCCTCCTGTCAGAAGAGAATCTTTAGGTGAAATGCAAGCGTGTTTGAAATCAAACTATTCTGCTGAAAATATATTGGGGAGGGGAGAGTTAGGGCCAAACCCTATCCAACACTCCAGCCCTGGTGTAGCCATGCCAATGGGGTGTGCCTTACATCCTGTGGTGGGATGGTAGCATGGAAGCCTCCACAAGGTAAAGGAACATTTGTTCCATTGACTCGGGGCTGCACTACAGCTGCACCAGTGCTGGAAAGTTGGATAGGATTGGGCCCTTAATCCTTTCCCCAGCACCATTTTCCCATAGAGATTCTTCTCCTACAAAGTTATTTCTGTCTCTTGCAGAACATATAATTTCTCTGTCTTTCAAATCGTTCATTAAGGGCCCAATCTTATCTATGTGGTACATTGGCACATCGTACAGTCTGCCATCATGGCACCCTTTCTGCCAGTCTGTGGAGCACTGCCACCAGTATTATTATTATTATTATTATTATTAACAGTATTTATATACCGCTTTTCAGCTAAAAGTTCACAAAGCGGTTTACAGAGAAAAATCAAATAACTAAATGGCTCCCTGTCCCAAAAGGGCTCACAATCTAAAAAGATGCCAAGGAATACCAGCAGACAGCCACTAGAACAGACACTGCTGGGGTGAGGTGGGCCAGTTACTCTCCCCCTGCTAAAAAAAGGAGCACCCCCTTGAAAAAGTGCCTCTTACCCAATTAGCAGGGGTAATTGTAGAAGGCCATGTACTGTCAACAGCACCCCACAAACTACCCGCCTATGGAAAGGCAAGATTAGGGGAAGATCAGGGACAGGGAGGGGGTGGATCTTGGTGGTAGCAGTGTCTGCAGAATCCTATACCCCCATCTTGGGTCTGACCCACTCCCAGAAGCCTTCTCAGAGCTACCCCAGTAAAAGATCTGGCATAGCTTTGAGGAGTCCCATAGAAGACCATGCAGAGGCCTGGAAGATAAGTTTTGTTTTTTTTCTTATCCGTCCCAGCCAACCTAGTCCCTTGCTAGCATGCAGGATGCAGCAAATGGTCAACTGGCAGCCCTAAAATCAGCACACTGGTGGGGAGAGATAGGATTGGGTCATAAAGCTCACAGAAGCCAGTGGAATTTTCTGGCTCTTAAGGCAGCTTACTACAATCAATTGACTTTTTTTTTATCTTGTATGAACCCAGCCACCTAAAGAGCTTCTTGGAAAATTATGCTTCAGGTTTCTTCTGTTTAGAATGGAAGGTTGTCTGGGGTGCAGAGCACAGCCTTAACAGTGGCTGCCCCAGCTCTCCCCATTTCTCTCCTTCAAATTAGGAAATGATGTAATATCTGCCTTCACTCAAGCCTTTGGCTAATCTGTGGTAGAAACTGGAGTGATCTAAGGAGGTTGATTTTATTTGTTTGTCAACATTGATCTGCTCCATTGAGTTATGCTTTGTTTTATGATATATATTTTACATTTATTATTATTGTTAAACTGTTTTGAGCATATTAGAAACATAGCATACAAACTTTTTAAAAGTACATTCATTAGAGAATATATTAGAGGGTATTTAGTGCTGGATGAATTCAGCAACATTTCTAGATCACACAAAACATTTGTAGTTAGTTCACAAAACTGTGTTCCTAAAAAGATGTGTTTTATGCAAGGGTGGCCTAGTTGGACACAAGCCAGGGGCTCATCCCCACCCAAGGGCCCACACCCATGCCTGACCAACCCATAAGACCAGAAAGGTCTGTGGCTGCTCCTCAGCACTGTCAGGTCAACCAGGGCCCATGTGGATGTTGACTATTTCCTGCTGCAGTTGTGTCCCAGCACCACCTGATAAGCCAGCCAGGGCCTGAAGGTGAGGTTTGGGAGTGGGGAATAAGAAGTAGCAGTGGAGACAAGGCCTTTGCTATGCTTCCATACTTAACTGTTGTAGCAGCCGTGAAAGAGAACTGTCATACATCCACTGCCTGGTAAACACTCGAGCTGGGGTCCATCCATGATGCCCAGCCAGGAAAGCTTGCAAGGAATTGGGCAGTTGACAGGTGAGTATTGTGGCTCTGAAGGAAGACTTGCATCTGTCTGCTGTCCAGTACCTGAGCATGTTGGGAAGGAATAGCCTGTGTGCACATGGGGGAGCACACCACGAGGGGTGTAGGGGTGAAGACCTCAGAGCCTTCCAAAATCTAGAACTGTCATTGGTTTTATGTGCATTGTGAAATAAAATCCAAGAAGCTGCAAAATGTCTTCTGCTGGAGCACTAGTGGGCTTCATATATATTTCAATATGAATTCTCCTTATTTTAGGCAGATTCCAAAGGCAATGGCAGCATAAACAAGAGACTTCCATCAATTGTAGAAGATGAGGAGGAAGACGAGGACATGGGAGATGAGGAGGCAGCTACTCTTTCTCCAGTCCACACAAGAAGCACAACGTCCTCCCAGCAGAAAAAGTCGGGAAGCAATAAAAGTTATCTTGGGATAAACTTGAAACAGTTGGCCTCAGGAACTGTGCCCTTCCACTCACCTATCCGAGTTTGCAGTGCAAACTCCTCCAGAACCAAACATGAAACAGAGATCCACTATTACTCGAAAAGGAGGGAGAAGAACCTCAAAGTCCACCTTTCTTCATTGAACAACATTGGTCCTCCAGACCTCAGTCCTAGGTAAACTTCCCACCATAATTCTTATTTCTCATAGCAATTTTTTTTGTCTAAAACACTGAGGGCACAATCCTAACCAGGTCTAAGAAGTAAGTCCTGTTTTGTTCAATGGGGCTTACTCTCAGGAAAGTGTGGTTAGGATTGCAGCCTGAAGAGTTGTACTGCTTCCAACAATATTGTTGTTTTATTGTGTCATAGATCTAACCATTTAATCCTCTTTGAAATTCTTTTATTGCCAAGGGTTCCCAACAAGGAGTCCTCAGAGAAGATCTTTAGCAAAGGATTCTCTGCACCTTCCCAAAACTACAATTCCCAAGATTCCATTTGAGGAAACCATTATAATTGGGCCACTTTAATTATCACATAGGAATGCTTTTTGGGGTAAAGAATTTTCAGGGCTCATCGCTAAAAGCATGCAATTCACAGCATCGTAGAATGGCAACAAAATGAAGGACACATATGAAACTGTATCAGCATATCCAAAATGTATTTAGTAGATCAGCCACTCTATCTGCATCGATGCTAAAATTAGACCTGAACCAAAACAATGTTTCCATTTCATTTTTTGCTTTTACAGTTGTCCAAAAGCACCTGTATTTTTCAGCTACCCCAGCGATTTTCAACCAGTGTGCAAAGGCACATTGGTGGGCCATGAATGGTCCACAGTTGTGCCATGGGAATTTAGGGGAGGGTCATTTATTACTAGAGTCATTGGGTATGTGAGCCTCCCAGTGTCAGCACAGTGTGCCTTGTCAATTGTCAAAAAACTGGTGGTGTGGCTTGACAGTTGTAGAACCTTGTCAGTGTGCCATGAGATGAAAAAGGTTGAAAATCACTGAGCTACCCCCTTGAAATGTTGTCTGTTTTTCCCAAGTTCCAAATACTAGAGGAAAGATAAATGCTTCTGATTTTCCTGTGATTTTTGCCAAGCTGCTTTCCTAAAGTTTTTATTTTATCAGAAATAACAACAACAACAACAACAACAACAACAACAACAACAACAACAACTTGGTATTTATATACCGCCTTTCTGGTCATTGGCTTACTCCTCTGACTTTATTCAAGGCGGTTTACATAGGCAGGCATTTCTAAATTCCTCAAGGGGATTTTTACAATCATAGAGGTTCTCTCTTTCAAGAACCAACAGCATTTCAGATGGATCTTCCTGGCTTGGTCTCACTTTTGGCCTCCAGTTCTCCCACGCAGGCTGACAAGCAGCTCCATCTCTCACATGGAGGGCAGCCAAGACGCTTCTTGCTCACACCAAAACCAGGTGGAATCACTCAGCTGGGCTTGTCAGCTGCTTCAAGGTCTCGCCATTCTCAGCGTTCAGGGAGCTGCTGGTGTCCTCTAACTGGCGACCTTCTGATGTTATCTTCAGGCTAACGGAGGCTCTGTCCTCTAGACCAGACCTCCTGCCCTCCTGCTCTTGAATGCAATTTCATCTTGAAAATCAAAACTTTCCAAAATCTGGAAACTTCAGATTTCCAGACTTCCCTCTGGTTCAAATGTGTGTTGATTATGCTGTCACCTTCCTAGCCACACAGGCTACAATCCTATCCACACTTACCCGTGAGTAAGCCCCACTGACTATAGTGAGACTTACATCTGAGTAGACATGCATAGGATTGGGCTCTCAGGCCAAAAGATAATCTCAATTCAGTGGGAAGATCTCTTACACAAAGATCCCATTGAAATGAACGGGAGCTATGCAAGAAAGGGTGCGTCTAGACATACTTGCAGGATGAATCGTGAAGGACTTTCCGTCTTGATTGCCACGTGGCTGAATTTAGCTTTGTTCAGTTATGAATGAGAGTAATCACTTTTAATGGGTAGCCAGCGACCTCTGTAACACAAGCTACAGTTCAATACGTCTATTTTTCATTCTTTCATTGTACCTATTACATTATGCCTGTTATAGTAAATACAATGATGAGGACTTTACAGTGGGAAAGCTTGAAGTCATTCATTAACAGAGGTAGGCTCAACAAAGGGCAATAGTCCCCTGTTGTGCATCACAGGATGTGCAGTTACTTCATACAGTATTTTGCTCTGTCCACAAAAGGAGCGGGTGCATTTCAAGTTAAGCTTCCCCTACATTCCCACATTTTCCTCCTCTCTTTCTCTGAATCCAGCACATTTCACCATCTAGTCTCAGGCTCTGTTTAAGTAGAGTCCTGCTGAGTTATAAACACGATCAGGATACAGTGATCTTTCCCCCAAGCTGCATCTTTCATCGCAGCAGTTACATTGCTGCCCATGCTTGGGGTGGGTTAGGATTCACACAATCACAAGGAAATTCTTTGGGCTCACCTTTTTATCTCCATTCCTGCTTAGAAGGATGAGCAGTGCCTCAGGAAGACATGAGAACTGACAAGGTCTTGCATCATTCTGTGTGGCATTTCATCCTAGTGACAGTTATCTTCCTGGTTCACCTGTAACGCTATAACAGGGCTTCATGCTTTATGCACATAGGAAACTTCTTTAACTAGGCAGGCCACGGGCAGCCCAATCCTCCCTCTGGGCCAATGCAGTGGGACCCTCACAGTCCATGTTGCATCCTATGAATGGATTGTCCATGCTGGAGGTCTCCTCAGGGTAAGGGGACATTCGACCCGTTCACCTGGAGTCAGTCCCAGCATCAGTGATGGGGAAACTCAGACCTGCACAAGCTCCGTAGCTGGCACAGGTCTGCATTGCCTCATGCCAGCAGATTGAGCCCAGGCCAGGGAATAGGATTCCATGTGCACAACTGCCACCGATTCTGGCCCCTTCCCAGGACCTGATCTGCCCATACCCTGACCCATTATACCCTCTGCCTGTCCTTTCCTCACCCCTGCGGTGCTCAGCACAGAACATACCATGGCCAGCATTCACTGAGTTGTCTACAATCTCTGTGCCAGCCTTGGCAACCCCTAGGATGTGGCAAAGTGCTTTATGGAAATTTCACAACGGCTTGCATCGGCATGGCACACGCTGAGCCAGTGCTTTGTCTTTTCGGGATTGTATAGTGAGACATTAGTTCAGCATTGTTGACTGACTGTAGGAGTGGCACAACCTGGAACTCTGTCAGATACTGTCCACTGCCTTGGCACTATAAAACAAGAACTCCAACACCTTTACCATTGCCTTTGTGCACTGTTGGGAAACCTGGAAGTGAGGGACTTCCAGTTTCATTTTACAGGGAAAGCAAAATTCACACTGTTACCCTGCACATGCCTGATCTTGTCTAATCTCAGAAGCTAAGCAGGGTCAGGCCTGGTTAGTACTTGGATGGGAGACCGCCTGGGAATACCGGGTGCTGTAGGCTTATACCATAGTCTTTCGAGACTGAAGGTTGCCAACCATGTACCATGTGAGGAGAACAGCAAGTAGAGGCGTGAGCTGCTTCTCACTCGAGGAGCATTGTGCCGTTGGTGGCAGTCTGAAAGGAGGTGACACGCTGGGTCAGGTAAAAAGATACAGGGTCTTGGTATGCTCTGCTGCTGGGATCCTCTTCCTTCTGCCCCCTCCTTCCCCTGGTTTGCGTCCCCTGTCCTCCCCCAAGCCACCCCAATCAACAACTTATCTGCTGTGTCACAGTTGAGTGAGACAGTGGCACTCCTCCAGCCGTTTGTGCTGGTGGACACCACACTGGTGAATCTTTTGTGGTGCCAGACCAGGACTTACAGCAGTAGATTGGAAAATCTGTTGCCGTGCTCCCTGGATAGGACTGAGCCAAAACTGGTATTATCTATTCCTTTGAAAGCATAATAAACTCATATTAAATAAACTCATATTCATTATCATGTAGGAGTCGCCCAGTAGAGAATGCTGTTTTTTTGTAAAGAATGTTCAGGGCTTGTAACAAAGCCTGTCGGCTTCACTTACTTTGGACCCCATTCCTCTGATCTTTAACATGTTCATCAGATATTCAACTAGTCTCAGTTGATCCAAATTCAGTATAAGATACACCATCTTTTCTACAAGTGACATGATGTCCTATTACACTGTTGAATCACGCCAAATTCCTATCAGTGTTCCCTATGATAAAGCTTCACCACACAAGCAAGTCAACTGGAGATACGTTCACATTATAGCAGGGGAATTCTACACAGTTGCCTGTGTACCACAGTACACAGGATGGGAGAATTCTCACATACTGAGAATTCTCCTCAGTATGCTGAGGAGGCTATAAACTTGGAAGAGAAAGTGAGAATTTTCTGAAGAATTCAAAGAAAAACAATAATTTTCTAGGAAGATTACCAGCAGAAAGACCTTGCACGGCTCCCCTCCCGAAACGGTTTCTGTTCAAAAAATAGTAGAATATAAATTAATTTTAATAAATCAATAATAAATCAGTACATCACAATTATGTCATTAAAATCAATTATTTATGAATTATTTAATCATCATTTTAATTACTTATTTTATTTAGTTTGATTGAAATTAATTAATATGTTCTTGTTGGCAACCTTCAATCTCGAAAGACTATGGTATCACGCTCTGAATGGTGGTTCTGGAACAGCGTCCAGTGTGGCTGAAAAGGCCGATTTGGGAGTGACAATCCCTTCCACACTGGGAGCAAGTGCAGTCTGTCCCTGGTCTGTCTCCCTGGCTATGGGCCTTCCTTCTTTGCCTCTTAGCCTCAGACTGTTGGCCAAGTGTCTCTTCAAACTGGGAAAGGCCATGCTGCACAGCCTGCCTCCAAGTGGGCTGCTCAGAGGCCAGGGTTTCCCACCTGTTGAGGTCCACTCCTAAGGCCTTCAGATCCCTCTTGCAGATGTCCTTGTATCGCAGCTGTGGTCTACCTGTAGGGCGCTTTCCTTGCACGAGTTCTCTATAGAGGAGATCCTTTGGGATCCGGCCATCAGCAGAGATGGCCTCTTCAAGATTCTCCCCAAGATCGGATGTCCACCCAGTCTCCTCAGCATCATCAGATCTTTCCACAAGGACATGAAGGGCACTGTTGTCTTCGATGGCTCCACATCAGACCCCTCTGACATCCGAAGTGGAGTGAAGCAGGACTGTGTTCTTGCGCCAACCTTGTTTGGGATTTTCTTCGCTGTCCTGCTGAAGCAGGCCTTTGGAACTGCAATTAATATGTATTAATATTGATTTTATTGATATAATGGCAGCAACTGTTACCCTGCAGATGCCCGATCTTGTCTGATCTCAGAAGCTAAGCAGGGTCAGCCCTGGTTAGTACTTGGATGAGAGACCGCCTGGGAATACCGGGTGCTGTCGGCTTATACCATAGTCTTTGGAGACTGAAGGTTGCCAACCAGTGTTGATATTATAACATTAGAATTGTCTATAAATGTACTCTTTGCAATGTATGAGAACAGAAGTGTGATTTTCATGTGACCACGCCGAGATACTAACTATTCTTCTTTTAAAAACAGGATTGTTGATGGAACCGAGGATGGTCACAACAATGAGGAAAGCCAGACGTTTGACTTTGGCTCTGAACAGCTCAGGCAGGATTCCAGAGCATCTCCTACCATCAGGGGTCAGTGCTATATTTAGCCTTCTTACAAATGATTCATAATGCACCTTTTGAAGAGGGCTGCTTTTTGTGAACTGCTCACTGTGAAAGCCTGCCTTAGCTATCACCTGGATTGGCGCTCCGACCATCATCCTGGAAAAGAAGGTTGGAAAAGAAACGCGGAACTATTATTCCTACCAATTTCTTGGCCTTCTTTTCTTTGCCTTTATCGGGCAAGGTCACAAATTACGATGCACAGCGAGCATCGCTGTTTCCTAAATCAGACCCCAACTCTTCACGGATCACCCTTGTGAAAGCAAATCAGCGCTCATTGTCATGAGGCTGACGCAAGGCTTAGGTCCTAATGTGTTCATTTAAGGCCCAGCATGGACAGACCCACCGCCAGAAACGTGGCATTAGTAGAACACGGGGAGGCGCAGGGAGCATAAATCCATGCAAGCACCATGGATTCACAGTGCAGCACAATTACTGGATGAATAATGCAAAGCAATTGCTTCATCAGTGTGCATTCAAATATTTAATTGAAAATAAAACGACTTCCTAGGCATTGTTAAAGAATTCAGTACACCAAAATACATTATTGAATACGTTGACTAATTTTTAGCCAATGCTAGGGGATTTCCTGTGTTATATCTGCCTGCTGAGAAATGCTTATTATGTGACTTCCTAAGAGAATCTTACACACACACTCACACACACATAGGAAAGCCACAGCAGCTTTTCCCATAGAGGAGGTTGCAAAGAGCTCACTGGAGAAAAGAACAAAAGGAGTTCAGGCCACGTCAACTGTCCATTGAGCCTTTTGTTTCAGAAGATGGATGAATTTTGTTTTTATTTGAGTGTGGATGCTGTTGCTTTATTTGCAAAGCAAGCAGTGAAGAGCTGGTGATGGGGAGTAGTGGGTATCCCGCAGGGTGGGCCAGTCTTCTCAGGCTTTTCCCTTGGCTCAGATCCTGTCAATGGATTGGCACTCTTCATCAAGCTCATGTGGAATCAAAGATCATCATGGCAGAGAAATTCTTTATATGTATTTGTTTTGCACATTTTTATACTTCCCTTCCTCCTAGGTGCTCGGATGGTACACATAGTTCTTTTGTCCTCATAACAGCCCAGTGAGGTAGGTGAGGCTAAGAGACAGTGACTGGCCCAAGGTTGCCCAGGAAGCTTCATGACTGAGTGGGAATTTTAATCTGGATCTTCCAGGTCTAAGTCCAACTCCTGAATCACTACACCAACGTGGCTGTCACATCTGGCATTACTTGTCAGATCAAGTGCAGTGAAGTGAATGGATTGAAACTGACCTGAAAACATGGTGGATGCAGTACTATAATGGGCAGTGGAGTTCCTAGTGGGGGGCAAAGCACTAAATTTTCCAGAGTGCTTCAATGCACCCTGTAAGCTGCCCCTTGCTGTTGGAGCCATTTCCAGCAGTGAGAGTAATGCACTCCACATTGCTCTACCTCTCAGAATGGCTCCATTGGCAAGGAGGAGGGGCAGCTTGCAGGGTGTGTTGAGGAAACCACTGATAACGGGCACTTTTACTGTGCTTTCAGTCACGTTAATCAGCTGATGGTTTGTACGGCATAACCTACCTTACAGGGTTGTTGTAAGGGTGACATGGGAAGACATGCATACACCATCTGATCTCTTTGAAAGAAAAACAAAATAAAAATGAAATAATATAGGTCCATTTTGCCTTAGTTTTTTTTTCCTTGATCATGTGATTTTGACCTAGGCTGGCAGCCCCCACAAGTAACTAAACTTGGAATCCAATTTTAATGAACAAGCAAGAGAAAGATGCAGTATTAAGTTGCTACATATTTCCTTGATCATCCATTATGTGTTCCTGTAATTGCAGAAAATGAAGTCAGTGCTGCAGTACTGGTTATCAAAGCTGAAGAAACCAAGCAACAGATCAGCAGGCTTAATAATGAGGTATGAAGGTGTTTTTTTTTTTTGTTTGTTTGTTTTAAATGCTCTGACCACTCTGTGGATTAAAAAAAAAAAAGGTAATTGAGGTTAGTCGCTCTGATTTTGCATGTATCAACATTTGATTCATCTCTTTAATTGCCAAAGGTGTCTGTTTTCATTTTGCCAAGCAATAGAACAAATGGAGATGTTTTTAAATGGCTAAAGGGAAGTTATTTCAATATATTTAGATTTAAAGGCCCATCAAAAACTAAGTATTCATGGCTATTGATGAACTAACAGAGATATCCTAAGCACACTTCCCTGAGAGTAAGCCCCACTAAAGACTTACTTCTGAGTAAACATGCTTAAGATTGCACCATCATTCTAACCAAGAAAAAATGGAATTAAAATTTATAATGAGATTTAACACCGTCATTGGAGGAGATCCTAACCGAGACATGGGATTTTTTTTTTTCTTTCTAATACACTGCAGAGTTAGGGCTCAATCCTATCCAATTTTCCAGTGCCGGTGCCGCCATGCCAGTGGGGCATGCACTGTATCTTGTGGTGGTGCAGCGATCACAGAGGCCTCCTTAAGGTATGGGAACATTTGTTCCCTTACCTTGGGGTTGCATTGCAGTTGCACCAGTGCTGGAAAATTGGATAGGATCGGGGCCTCCGGTTGCAATCCTATCCACACTTTCTTGGGAGTAAACACAATGAACACAATGCGACTTACTTTTGAGTAGACATGCATAGGATTGTACTGTTAATTAACTTACAGTGCAGTTTGCTCAGATGTGCATGTTTGCTCAGATGTAAGTCTCACTGTGTTCAGTGGCCCTTACTCCCTTGGGTTCAGAATTGCAGCCTTAGTATTGCTACAAGCTTATTAAAGATCAGCCTTGCTTCATTTCCTCTTGCAGTACCCTTGTGTGTACCTTCATGTACCTGAGGACTTCATTTCATGTATCTGATGAAATGGACCGTAGTCCTTGAACGCTTATGATGAAAGAAATGTGCTAGTCTCTAAGGAGCCACAAGACATTTTGCTGGTTGTAGAATATATAAGAACACTGCTCTCACGATTCACAGCACAAGTTCACCTAGCATTTACAGTGTTTTCAACAGCATTTACAGTGTTTTAACCAGATGCTCTTAGGAAGCTCACAAACGTAGCGTGATAGAGATAGCTGTTCTTTGGTGTTTGTATCTAGCATTTGGTAATTAGAGCTAATCTGCTTTTGACCATGGAGGTTCCATTCTTAGCCATCATGACAAATAGCCATTGAGAGACCCATCCCCTCTTGAATTTCTCTTGTCCTTTCCCTCTCCAGCTCATGCTATGGGAGGCAGGGGACAACCAGACAGCCTGGGAAGGAAAAATCCTTACCTCTGCACAGACTGCTTGGCCTCCAAACAGCCTCATCTGAGCCATGCTGTTTAGTCAGGGGGGCATATCAGGCTAGAAAAAGGGAGATAAAATCTTAGTATGCCCCACTGCTACTGAGATCCTCCCACTCTTGGGCTATCAAGATCCATCTAAAACAACTCAAGAGCTCCCGGGTCCTCTGGCCAATGCCCCTACTCACTTCCTGAGCAACTGGCATTTGGAGCAAAGTTTTTTCCAGGCAGAGACTGAGCTCCTTGAAAATGCTCCATTCTCTCGTCAATGGTAGGGGCCAGGCTGATCTTCCCTTTGCCACAGAGTTCATTCTGGGAGTCAGGCAGTGCAGCTTCCCAGGAGTCCTTAGTATTCTGGCCAATGGCAGAGGTCACAGGATGCCTCTGCTCACTTCTCCAGTTTCCAGGCAACTGGCAGTATATATAGAGTATATTCATACATAGACTTCTATTTGCAATTTAACAGAAGATTGCTGGTATAACAATAGAATGACTTATAGCACCTGATGACCATTTTCAGGAGACAATCAAATATTCTCAAATGGCCCCACGAAGCTTTCACTTTATTGCTAACCAAACAAGAGAATGGATTTTGAAAATGACTAGTAACACTTAACATTTTTATTTATTTACTACAGCAAATGCATTTCCACAGCACTTTGTTGCAGGGTTGACACAGGAAGCTGCAGATATAAACCTAGCACTGCACCAAAAATATTAGGATTCAGTGTCTCATAAAAGCATGAGCCATCCATCCACTGAATATATTACAGGATGGGTAATGAACTACTTACAAAAAAAAAATGTTAAGAAAAAACATCCCATATATCAAAGTGAATGGATATTTGTGTAGTAGAGCAGGCAGTAATGTGATTATGGAAGTAGTAAAGATTAATACCAGGGATGGGTGTGTGTGTGTGTTTCATTAGAAGCCCAATAAATTGGAAGAAGGGATATGTTACAAAATAATCTTAGTAGTATGGGAGAAAAAGCAAATTACAGAATTGCAACTGAGGTCAAGATGAAACAATTACAACCCAATCCTAGTCATTCTACCCTCCCCCGATGCAACAGCACAAAAATACCTATCACGGCATCCTATGTTGAGGGGCAGTTCAGGAGGTCTCCTCTGGAACAATTGTTTCCTTATCCAGGGTAAGCCTCCATAATATGGGGGGAGGGGTATCTACCTGGACCTGCACTAGCTAAATAGCTGGCACAGGTCCACGTGGAACCGCACCATGGAATCAGGTCCAGGAAGGGGGTTAAGATTTGGCAGTCCCTGCTGTTGCCGAACCCATCTCCTTCCCAAATCTAATCCACCCATCGCCCTCCCTCTTCCCACCCAGTTTTGTCCCCTCCCCACCAACAATGCAGGCAGGAAGGTGCTAATCTTCCCACCAGTGTTTCTGGCAGCATGCTTAGTAGCATGCAGTCAGAGCACGTTTTACGAGTGGCACAGACTTTACGGCAGACAGCACCAGCAAAAGAGGAGCGCCGCAAGTGGGAGATAAATATTGGATTGGGCTCTTTGAATTGTATTAGGGCTTGAGTCATCCAAAAATGAAGCGGATTGTTCCATCTTAGTCACTCATGCCATTCAAATATTCATTTTAGAAGGTTTCCCAATTCTCTAGAGAAACTTTTCAGGGAGCACCAGCAGTGCACAAAGTGAAAAATCCTATTAGGCCTGGGATGCACCGTTGCATCCTCAGCCCAGCTTTTGTTCCAGAGAAGCCATATGGGAGAGATTGTCATTCAATGACACAGTACCTACTAGGCATGCAGAAGGCCCCAAGTTCAATCAGTGGCTTCTCCTGAAAGGGTTGGAAAATACAGTCTGTAACCCTGGAGAACCACTGCCAACCATGTAGACAATATTGAACTAGATTGGACCAATCAGTGGTTTGATGCGATATAAGGTAGCTTCCCATGGTAGCTTCCTATTTCCAGCACATCTGCTGGTCTTGTTTGCAGAAGATAAACAAAAGCCCAGCAAGGCAAGTGACTATTCAGTAACTGTCTAGTGACAGACCTGGATGCTGAATTGGTGGTAATGAGGAAGCTGAGATTTTCAAGTCACATAGCTTATGGGCGATGTGTTTATTTTGGGAGAATCACATGCTTCGCAACGATCCTTTTCCAATTCTGGCCAGTATGTTTCTTCTGTAGAAAAACGACCCATGTACAGTCGTATCTCACTTTCTACAAATTACTTCCACTTTGCATCACTTTGATGAACACAGTGTGTTTAATTCTGTGGGCACAACAACAATCATCTGGCCTAAAATAAATGAATTAGTTACTACTGGGCGCAGAGCACAGCTAATTTTAAACTTAGTGTCTTCATTTGCTTTTTCTGCTAGCTGGACATAATTGACTGGAAAAAGAAGTTTCCCTTCAGCTTTAATTCATGACTCACTCACTTCAGACTACTCGAAGTTGTCTCATTGATTTCCGTGCCAGTGCGCTAATATAAATGGGTTGTAGATTGCAGGTGGGGTCCATCTGCTCTTTGCTTTCATGATTTTTTATATAGTATTCTCAGTGAACATCCCTCTAACAATCACCAATGTTCCAATGGGGAAAAAAAATATTCATCTATGTCAGGGCACCCCTGCTGATAGTACAGCTAGATATGTCACTTTTTGAATAATATGACTCAAACAATTGTGCTTCCTTTTCTGTTCAAACAAATAGTTATTCAGTTTTAGGACATGTCCTGTTCAATAGGGAACTCTGTTAATTCCTGATGATTGGGTACTTCCTAAATGAGAAAACATTTTCCCAGCTGTGTAAATATTGCCCCACTGTGCAGATCATATTCATTTGGTAGATGTCACAACTCAGGGGGATTTTTTTCAGTATCCTCCTTGACAAGAAATTAGGTGGTTTTTTTGGTCCTTGCCTTTGTCCTGGCATCTCCCACAAATGACACAAGATCAATCCAGCTTTTGGGTAAATGGGCAACATTTACCAATGCAACTACTGTATATCATATTTGTCTGCAGTGGGTCCAGACTCCTCCCCTCCTAGAGAGAGCACGTACCCTGGGAGAACATCTACCCCTCAAGAATCACCACCCTGACTCCAAATCTAGGTCACTTCCTGGCAATCCCAGCTTTTCCACACCAACCCCTGGAAAGGGAATTGAGGCAGCCAGATCATTTTGCCTATCCCCAGCCTGACTGTCTTTGAAACAGACTTGGCAATTCAAGCCTGAGGTGGTCATCAGTCAGCATCCCTGAGCCGCACTGCCTCTTAAGAATGGTTCTGCTTTGGCTCTTCCTTACCACTGGATACACACCAAATCTCTAATACTACTCCCTGCCCTGCACCGTACAGTGCAATCATCCCAGCTAAGCATCATATCATGGAGACAGTCTGAAATAAGCAAAACAAAGCTCTCTGCAGAGAGCCAAACAGGTGAGGAGAAAAAAATTCCTACCCAGCCCCAGTGGTCACCATCTGACCTCTAGGACTGTCCTATCAGGCAAGCAGATTGGGGACCAATCTGAAGCTGTTCCAACTCGAACTGTCAGGAAAAGAGGCTCAACATTACAAATGCCAATTAGTCTTGCCCCATATGGGTGAGACACCAATCAGGTGCTAGCCCATGCTACCTTGTCTCATGCAGGGGTGGGGCTAGGCAGAGGAAATCCCCACCTCCAGAGGAGCAGCATTCTCTTCCGTTTAAGCTTTTGAAGTTTAAATGTAATCAGCTTTGTATCATTATCATGTTTAAAGCAGTTTTTGAGAAAATTTATGAGTAGATGGTGTTTAATTCAGAAACCTCATCATGAAGGGTCCCAGCTTGATCTAGCTGCAGATGAGAATCTTTTCCAAAAAACTATTTTATGGTCAGCAACTGTTACCCTGCACAGGCCCGATCTCGTCTGATCTCGGAAGCTAAGCAGGGTCAGACCTGTTAGTACTTGGATGGGAGACCACCTGGGAATACTGGGTCCTGTAGGCTTATACCAGGGGTGCCCAAACCCCGGACCTGGGGCCACTTGTGGCCCTTGAGGCCTCTCAATGCAGCCCTCAGGGAGCCCCCAGTCTCCAATGAGCCTCTGACCCTCCAGAGCTTTGTTGGTGCCCACACTGCCCCAACGCAACTGCTCTCAGCATGAGGGTGACTGTTCGACCTCTCATGCGAGCTGTGGGATGAGGGCTCCGTCCACTGCTTGTTGTTTCACATCTGTGATGCAGCAGCAGCAGCAAAGGAAAGGCCAGCCTTGCTTTGTGCAAGGCCTTATATAGGCCTTGAGCTATTTCAAGACCTTCATTCATTCATAGAAGTTCATCTTTAATCTATTCATTTATGTGAACTTATGTAAATTTATTCAAATTTTAAATGTAAATAAATTCTTTTTTTTCCAGCCCCTGACACATTGTCAGAGAGATGGTGTGGCCCTCCTGCCAAAAACTTTGGACACCCCTGGCTTATACCATAGTCTTTCTAAACAGAAGGTTGCCAACCATGCCAACCATTTTATGGTCTAGTCCATTTCACTCCTAAGACAATTCTGTGCAGCAACTGTTACACTGCACATTCCCGATCTTGTCTGATCTCGGAAGCTAAGCAGGGTCAGGCCTGGTTAGTACTTGGATGGGAGACCGCCTGGGAATACCGGGTGCTGTAGGCTTATACCATAGTCTTTCGAGACTGAAGGTTGCCAACCATTGTCCCCACCAGTATAAAATTGACTAGATCAGAATCTGCTATTGAGGGAGAGTTTATCCTTGAAACGGTTGTTTGAAGCCCTAACCTCTGAACAGATTCAGTGGTGAGGAGGACTCCAGGCAGCATCTTAGGTTAGGTCGGACTGTTTGAAGATATCTTTATGTAAGACAGGTTCCTTTCCCTAGTACAGCTTGGAAAACTTGCGTGCTAATTGCAATTCAGTGCAGTTGTATTATAATTTGCTTCTTGGTCACTGTCATTGTTGTTATGTGGCATTATGTATGACTTTATTGAATTGTTTTATTCATTTGAGTGCATTTTGTTAGACACCTTTTAATCGTATGCAAAGATGAAAAAGTAGGGCATAAAGTGCAAACAAGAAGTAAATAAACTGGGGCCTAAAATAATCCGATTAAAATAAATCTTAGGCTTGCTTTCCTTGAGCCAACTGGTTTTATGCCCTTGAAAGAACTTGGAGATGGGTTGGCTTAATTGAACATGACTACAATGCAACGTGGACACTTTGTGAGCACTTCCGAAGCATGCAGTCAACAAAAGTACAAGTTCCACAAATATGCCGCCGGCATCTAGTTCACAACTGATACGTTTACAAAACCAAAAAGAAAAGTACCACTGTGTGCTTTTCATGTTTATAACTAAAAAAAATCAGATGAAATGCCCAATCCTATCCAACTTGCCTGTACTGAAGCAGCTGTGCCAGTGGGGCAGGCGCTGCATCCTGCAGTGGAGGGGAGGCAGTCACGGAGGCATCCTCAAGTTAAGAGAACATGTGTTCCCTTGCCTCAGGGCTGCTTTGAGCCTGCATCAGTGGCGGAAAGTTAGTTAGGATTGGGCCCAAAATGAGCTATGGCACTCGGAATGTCATCAAGATGGGACTCCCTTTTGTATATTCATTTTAATTGAATGAATTTGAATTAAGTTGCCTAATTTTCCTCCCCATATTCCAGGTCACTGCTTTGACTCAAGAGGTCTTGCAGTTAAGTAAGGACATGAAGAATGTGATGCATCTCCTGGAAAATCTGCTAGTGGCCCAGAAGTCTGCGGGGTTCTGTGCAGTGCATGGCCCAGCCGTGAGCGCAAATCTGGAAAACTTACAGATGTCATGGACCGCTCATCAACCATGTACACATATGCAGGCTCCAAATGTCACTTGCACCAAAGCACAACTCTGCCATTCCAACACAATAGCTGGCATCTGGAATCTCGATCCATCCTCTATAGGGAATAGCCCACAGCGAACTGAATCGCACCTTCAAAATTCCACAGACAGCGAATTTTATTATACTCCAGGCTTTCAATATTCCCCCTCCCACTATCACGTCATCCAGAAAGATCATTTGCAATTTGTGAGCTGCACCTCTCCACATTCGGATACCACATTGACTCCTCTCCAGTCCATTTCCGCCACGCTGTCATCCTCCATGTGCTCTTCGTCAGAGACATCATTGCACCTTGTGTTGCCCAGCAGGTCTGAGGAAGGCAGCTTTAGTCAGGGAGCGGTCAGTTCGCTAAGCCTGGAGAACCTGCCAGGGTCGTGGGACCTGGAAGGAACCACAGGAGCCTCTGCTCAGACCTCCGAATTGTCTCTAGATGTGATGACTAGCACAGTGGATGTGAAAGATAGCAAAGCCATAAATGTATAAAGACGCTGAGAAGCGGTCGGCGATGCATGCACCACGACTGCCAGCTGTTAACGTATCCTGTACCGCATGATATTTTTGGCCTTTTCTCCGATGCTCGCGGAAATCTGCAAAGGCTAAATTTCATGGTTAGGCAGCCGGTGAAAGACAAGCTCCTACGAAAAAAGCAATTTCTAGTTTGAAGAGGCGCATTGAAAAGCCTTTTATATACAGATGTCGCTTAATTGGGTGGCTCAACAGACTTTTCTGATGCTTTGCAGCTCCTGAGGACCAAAGTAGCTGGATTCCTAGGACAAAGGTGCTGTGGCACAGAAGGGCTTTGTTGGGTGAAGCAAAGGGGGTCCCCCCCAGTGCTTGAGTGTTGCCTCCAGACAATACCCATGGCTCTGTTTGCTTCAGGTGGTCTTGGCTCCTGCTGGTATTTATGTCAGCACTGTGAGGGCAAAGGGACAATTACCACTGCATGTCACCTCCTTGACAATCAACCAAATAGAGCTGGTAGAGAGTGGTTAATTGTTGCATGTTCTTTGTTATGTAAATCAGACCTCTCTTTATCAAAATGAAGAAGAATACTATTTTTCTATACTTGGTAAGAAATATGTATTTAAAATATTTATAAGGAGACAATTAAGGAGTTTTGTTTTCCTTTTTGGTAACGATGCTTGCCGTTTTCAGAATTGATGCACAATCATGTATACGCTGACATGTATTAGATCAAACAACTCGTAGCTTAAAACAGAGATTCTGTTTTATTTTCTGCATGCAGTTTGCAATGAATTTATTCATACTGGTAGTACAGTATACAAATACAAAGCAAGGTACTATTTTATTTACAATATTTTTTAAACCCAGACGGCATATTCAGTGTTAAGTCAGATAGTCACATATTAACGTGAACTGTACTATGTTAATGACATCCAATGTCCTTATTTGTGCTTATTGCACATCATCAGCTCTCTCTCTCTCTCTCTCTCTCTCTCTCTCTCTCTCTCTCTCTCTCTCTCTCTCTCACCATTTCAGAGTAAACCCTAATTCTCAGGGGTCCCTTCTTCAGCCCGTGGGCTTGAAAACTGGCAGCATAAACTGTATAATTAAGAGCAAATATTTCTGAAATAAGTTTCCAAGCAAATCCTGAAGCTTGCTTTCCACCAGCATAAAAATGAATAGTTGCTAAATAATTAGTGGATATTTATCAAACGGCTTGCACTTGTGTACATAAAGGCAACATTAGGAATAATAAAGTAGGCAAATGAATTACCCAATTAGGTATGTAATGGCAATTTCTGATATTATGAAACTTGAGTCTTTAACTTCTGGGCATGCAAACCAACTATTTTTCACAGGGATTTGGATATGCATTTAGAATATGCCACATCCATCGCATCGCAGCACTCTAGACATCCCAGACTCCTGGCACCATACAGCCCTTTTTATTAGACCATGAAAGAATCACACAAAATTATGCGAAGTATACTTGCTGAGGTCAGGCCATTGCTGGTGTGAAACGTTAATGAGAACTAGAGAAGCAATTTGGGATCAAGGCCGAAGTTAAAGGCAGAGGTGTATTCGCTTAAAAGGAATTCAAAATGCTATTTTGTGTTCGATGCGCACTACTTCCTCTTTCACATCCCGCCAGCTTTCTAAAGAGTAGAGCATCCATTTTAATTTCCAGTCATGTGACAGGAGCACTGGGTTACAGAAAGGTTTATGTATCTACAACACAACAGAATTTGAAAGGAATGCTAATAACAAAATGTTAACCCATGGACATAATTTAAAGGAAGGTAATCAAATGATACCTGATGTTCTTTTACTGAGTTTTAGGCTGGACAACTAAAATTATTTTTTCTGTGGGGGGGGGGGAGGGACACCTTTCTGGAAGAGGGCCCTAAAAAAGAAAAATTCTCACACAAATCCTGCATAACTGTACAGAATACTTATTTTTTTCTTAACTTTTTATGTTGGTCACCACACAGAGATGGTTTTGTCTGCATTTTTGATGCCATTTCTGCTTTCTCCACTGACAAAGTTTCTATTGGTTACATCATGAAACTATGCTATAAATTCCATCAAGTCATACACCCTTTCTCAAGTCTCTGCAATAAGCTTTTAGTTTCTTTCTTTATCCCTTCTGTCCCTCTGGCTATTGCTTGGGAGCACACATGACTGTCTGAAGCAACACAAGCAGTGGTGTAGCTAAGGCATTTGGCACCCAAGGGCAACACACCTCATTTCCCATAACACCCCCATAAAAAGTATTTTAACACCTCCCATAAGACAACTTATTTCCCATAAGACCCACCTCCCATAAGACATTTCTGGTGGCCTCTAAGACACCCCCTCAAGGCATGGTACCCAGGGCAGTGTACCCCCATCTCTGCCCTTAGCTGCACGACTACACACAAGGCAGTCCCTTGCTGAAATGGAACAGGATATTGTGCAGGAGGCCGCACAGACGCCACCCTGAGTTTCAGCATAGAAGGCAGAATATCAAAGTAATAAATAAATATGTTGGGTGCTAAAAGTGGTAAACCATGGAGATAGTTGCTCTCCAAGCTCTCTAGAGAGAGGTGCACCCCAAATATGAATGTGATTCAGTAGCAATTGTTACCCTGCACATGCCTGATCTTGTCTGATCTCAGAAGCTAAGCAGGGTCAGACCTGGTTAGTACTTGGATGGGAGACCGCCTGGAAATTCCGGGTGCTGTAGGCTTATACCATAGTCTTTCAAGACTGAAAGTTGCCAACCATATGTTGGAAGTGGAAGACACAAGCAGCACAGAAAAATTAGCAATACTAGGACCCCAAATACTCAGTGTGCTAAAATTATGCTATTCAAGTGTCATCATGGGTTGGGGAAAGACAGAGTATTTTAACTTTTGTAGCACATTGGTTTCGGAGCAAGAGTGTGTTCTCTATGAATAGCAGCTGTTTATTATTGGCAGTAACAAAGTATACATAATGGTAACAGTTTGCTTTATTTTAAAAATTCGGAATCTGTAGTGTGAAATGAATAGAGCCCTTGCACAATGATCCAGCACTGGGCATTTGGTTCTAAAATGATAGCCATTGTGGAAAAAAAAATGATAGAGCAAATAAAACTCAACTGATCTATCTGATTTTATGGGTTGCATCCTATGTTTGGGTAATCGTGACTCAGAGACAAGTCATGACTAATGACTATGTTGCTTTGATTTCAGTATCTGCGTGCGCATGTATATATATGCCCATGCAAGCACATTACTGAAGATGCAGTTGCTCGTATCACATGTTCAGTTTTACTGGTTGTCACACCACACTATGGATCTTTTATCTGGAATTCCAGTTGTAGGGTCCTGCTGCCAAAGAGGCAAGCAAAGGCAAAGGTCCTGTGGGCTGGGAAAGCCCACATCATCACCCCACCTGCCACATCCCACAGCTGCATGGAAAAACACCATGACATGGAAGCAGCACCAGTGTGCCTTAATGTGTGTAAAGGGGGACCTTGGATGGCTGAGGTAGTTTCAGTGGAGGGGAAAAACAGATGCTCTAATCCTGGGGCAGAGGATATGAATGCTGTGAATGTTAGAGAGACTGCTGATACAAACCTTTCATAAATGGAGCTTTACTTCCTGGCAGCCTGGCAGCAGTATCTGGAATTGGCAGCTATATAGACAAAAGAATCTCATGGTCTTTCTGAGAACTCTCCTAACCAGTTGCTCTTTGGAGGCATGCCTCCTCCCCAGCTGCCTCCTCTGCTGCCTCTCCATCCTGGACAATGTATTTTAGCATCACTTGTTTGCATTGAACATGAAGAAACATAAAAAGCACATTGAATTGTACTATTGCTTTTCTTTATCTCCTTCTGTTTCCTAGGCTAGGCTTTTTTTTCTTTTCAGCATGCTACCCTGTTCAATGTGCACGCATTATCCTGCCCCCATTTAAATCACAACAACCCTGTGAGGTTGGTTGAGCTGAGACAATGACTGGCCCCCCAACCCACGCAATGAACTTCATGACTGAGGAGGGAGTTGAATTTATTTCTCCCAAGTTGTAGGCCAAAACTCTAGCCAATATGCCACACTGGCTCTGTGTTCCCCTTGCCCTATTTATGCACGAATCCTCACTCGTGCACTTGATCTGTGCACTGTGCACTCAGGTGCTTTTCTTAAACAACATGAAACAAATCATCACTAGTCCCTTGTTGTTTTCTATCCAATTCAGAAGGGTTTAGTTTGGATAATATTTGACCTCTGCCACCCAGATGCATGTGATAAAAGACAGGTGTATTCACATTCCATGCCCATCCTGGACCCTCCCCTCTCATTTGGGTGCATAAGGCCAGGTTCTTTAATTGCCGGGGGGGGGGGAAGTAGGACCAACCATCCACAGTGGTTCCCAAAGTGTCACAGCACCAAAAGGAGCTGTGGCATACAAATAGAGGCAGCACAGGATGTCCCTCACATGATTGGATACTGCATGATTTCATGAGAATTGCACAAGATGTTATAAGAATTACATGCTCCAGTATTGTGGTGTCCAGGAAGAGAATGCCATGAAAGTAGGGAGCCAAGATGCAGGTAAGTTTGGGAACCTCTGCATTAACGGATTAATTAAGGAATCTGTCCTGAATCCAGCCAAACCTGAGGATCAGGGCCAGGACACGATTATGCATGTCTTTTATTGCATGAGACCAGCCAGGTGGGGAGAATATTAATCAATTCTACTCAGGAGAAGAGTACTAAACAAAAATGGATCTAAGTTATTAGAACTTTTTATCCAAGATTATTCGCTCTGCTTTGGTGGAAGCACAGCTCTCTCCATTTCAGCCCTCCTTATCCCTAAATAATGCTACTTACAGTTTTACACTTCAGCAGGAAGGTTATTTTGCATGGAGTAGAAATCCTAATATTATGTAATAAGATGACTGGGGTGAGCATGAAAGAGGTTTTCAGAGTAGGGCCTCCAAAAACAACACAGAGAGAGACTATAGGCCAGAAGAGATTAAAAAGATCCCCTCTCTCCACCGTGCTCTTTCCAGCATTATACCCAAAACTCTGAGGAAATTATATAGTGAAATTTTGCTGGAGTTCTCTGCGCATCCCTAAAAATTGCTCTGAGCCCCCTCTGGGGAAAAAAAATAAAAGCGTGATCCAAAGACCTGAAACCTCTTTCCTCTCAGCAGGACTGCTCACAATCTGGAGATGAAGGGTCTCAAAACACCCTACAACTTCCGGCTGAAAAATTATAAAAAAGTTAACTTCCATTTCTGAATCTACTTGCAGTTAGGAAACAATCAAATGCCCCATGCTGTTGTCTTTGCAGCCCTATGTGAACAAAGCAGGCTTTCCAGGAGGCAGCTGTTCTCTCATGCATAAGCTGTTCTCTTATGCAGGCTAATTCTGAAGACTCCTTGTGCCTCCTTAACGCTTGGGCTGCCAATCATTTCACCTCAGAGCTTCCTTCCAGACTAATGGATTGCTTGACATGCCCCTTCATTTAAGGTGGATGCTCCAGAGAAATAGGAGCGGGCTTAAAAAAAATGCAAATAACTATAGCTAACAACACTTGTGGCCAGAGTGTTTCTGAAGCTGCCATTTCGAGGAAAGGATTGTCACATGGTCAGAGATATGCACAGAGATGTGTCTGAGCAAGAGAAGTAATGTCATAGAGCAATCTGGAAACCCGGGGGCAAGGGGAGCCTATATAACAGTGATCTTCAACCTTATTCACTTTTATATTCACTCAGAGGGCAATGTCTTTCATTCATTCATTTGTGCCTCAATGAATGAATGAATGAAACTGGGGACCCACCATTGATTCCGCCCCCCTGGGATCCTATCCACCCAACCCACTGCCCATCACTGCCCACACACTGCCCCCCTTACTTCTTCCCAGCACTGCTCACAGTAATCAAATATTAGAGAGAGCAGAAAAAGTTACCATGAAGCCAGGTGCTAGAGAAAACTATTTTAGCACACTTGCTAAGAATCTGAGCCAGGCTGGAACACAGTCTCTGGTACATTCACTCTTTTGCCAAATCACAGCCTTTCTTCCTGATGTGTTCCACTTTATGACCTTATTCTGCTGCATGTATGGAGGCTCGTATAAGGGCGAGGTCACAATGCAAGATGCACCTCAACTAGGGCTGTCTTGCGACTTGCATACGCAGCAACTTGAATTTCAAATTGGCCTAAATAATGAATATGCATGAATCAGGAAATGACAATCTACCTCCAAAAGCCAAGTGTATTGTCTTTTTAAAATGAAATCAAAAAGGTTTGGGGAGGACCAGTTACATACTATCATCACTTTCTGGAAGGCTCTTCAACCTTCTATTACCAGGTTTTGTTTGTGGAGTAATTAACATAAGTTTCTAATGTCCTCACCTGCTCATAATTCAGAAGGAAATGTATGCTGATCCATTATTCATCAGAGTACCTGGGATATGTATCCAGAGAGGAGGCTGGGGGCATTCATTTTGACAGCTCTGTTGTGGCAGGTGCTAAAACACAGCTGCTTGCCTGCCTTAGAGCCTTTAGCAATGTGCTAACATTTACTGAAGTCATAAAGAATGATTGTGTCAAGGGGGAAAAAGGTATCCAGGATGAGAACAATGGGATTTTTCCAGTTAACAGTACAAAAACTTGAGGGCTGGTCAGTTTCAGAACAGCCAGGGAGCTGAAACAAGCCGGCATGTGGTCAGTCAAACAACCACGTCAATAATTGTTTTGACAGCTCAAAGAATGGGAAGAGCTCAGTGCCAAAATGGGCTCTGTTGTCATCTAAAAATAACCATGAAACTGCTAGTGCACCTATGCCCCAATCCTACCTGCTCAGTATGCTGACAGATCATGAGGTCCACCACTGTACAGTGTGGGCCAATGGCACAGCAGCCGGTCCACCATTCTGCTGAGAGCTGCTGCCAGTGCAAAGGACAGGAGGCCGCACCCTGACTATAGCACCAAACAGACCAGCCATCATCAGAGAATATGTTCGCAGTGGGGCACTTCAGGGCAAAGATTGGGCTGGCTTGGTACAGGTTGGGGCGAGATCGGGAAGGCACTCAGTGGCAGCGGCATCCCTTTGACACACTCTCTGCAATGGAACAGATCTATGTCAACAAAAGAGCTGGCATATATCTGAGTAGCCCAGTGTTTCCCCAATTGGCTATTGTCATGGTCAATTTCTGGGTGCTGTCATCTTGGATTGCGCAAGGTCTTGTACGATTCTCACAAGATCTTGCAAGAATTGCACAAGGTCTTGCACAATCCAAAATGGCAGCACCTGGGAGAGCTGGGAAGAAGGGCCACTGGGGACATCCTGCTGCACCCCTGTGAGTTTGCCACAGTGGCCTCAGGTGCTGTGACACACAGTTGAGGAACCACTGGAGAAGGCCCATAGGGTCCCAAGCAGCAGTGGATGAGATAAGGACACCTTTCTTTACTTACCTCTCCTGGTTGGCCTGATTTTGTGATAGTGCCTGGGCTATAGTGGAGGCTGCACTGGAGGCCATAAACCTTGAGCACCTGTGGGGGGATAGGATTGGGCCACTACTGTATGAATGTATGATGAATTTATAGCTGAGGGAAGCCCTTTCTTGCACAAAGCCAAAGCAGGGGATTACAGGGCTGTGCTAGTCCTGTGCGGAGAAGCACCCTGTTCATCAGGAACTTCCAAGTTTGGATTTCACCTCTGCCATGAGGCAGCCACTCCCTCGGCCTCAGTTCCCATCTGCAATATGGGGATTGTACAAGGTGATGAGGCCGACTGCAGCACTTGCTTACAAGGGTAATTTGCGGGGGGGGGGGGAGCAAACTGATCAGGGATGCCTCACACTGCAATCCAAGTCTGCCCACTACCCCCTTCAGGCCCACCACCCATCAAGCCAGTTCAGCCAGCTCTCTAATCCTCTTCACTGACAGCAAGCAGGAAGAGGATCAGGGGAGATGCAGCCCACCTCTTCTTCCAGTGCTGCTGGAGGAAGAGAGAGGAGAGAAAAAACCTGCCTCTGTTCCCAGCTGCTTAAGAAGCAGTCAGGCAGGCAAGGAGAGGCAGAGCACAGTAATCCAGAGCCTGCCTCCATCCACTTCCCTTCAGTGAAAGTGAGTCTTCCTGCTTTCTTCTGTTGGAAATGAAAAGGCATGAATTTGAACCTGTGTCTTCTTGCTCCAAGTTTGACACCCTAACCACTGCACCACGCTGCCTCTGGCTTGTGAAAGCACTGAGATCGAAACAAGAATTTGGATTATGACATGGACTAAGTGTGGTTTTTGTGGATTATGACATGGCTAGGGGTGGTTTTGGTTGCCCACTTTAGCAATGATCCGCTGCCCAGATGTAGATCTCCAGTGTGCATGAGATTCCTTCCTGTATCGGTGATGGGAACCAATTCACGTACAGAGATCTAATATTCGGGAAAACCTTCTGGATCAGTAGCATTCTTCTGCCAGAAATATCTCGTATGACACATCAGTATCAACAACCTTTTCAATGTAGATCCTCAACTCTCTCTCTCTCTCTCTCTCTCTCTCCCTCAACTCAAAGGGCTCTAACATGCCTGACTATGGCTGGGTCGTGAACAAGTTATCCATTGGTCATTAATCCTTATATTCAGTATGTCACATGATGAGCTGCTCTTTATTATTATCTGGGTTTTTAATCTCACCTGATTCCAAACACTCTGGACAACAAGTTGATGACAGTACAGTTGTCTATAAAACAGCCAATTAGTCTGGCTGTTTCAATCTCATTTTGTCAGTTTATCTCTTTTTAAACCACATGTAAGGGCTTCATGCCTTGACTTCAATGATTAAGGGAAGATGGGACTTCTCTTTCTTTTTATTGTCATTGATATTGCAACCCTGCCCATAGGGACTCTTTGGGCTTTGGGTTATACATTTCAAAAAACAAGATGCAATAAAAGAGAGATGCTAAAATGCAAGCTGGTAAGCAGGTTTTGCCGGAAACAAGAGAACACATTTTTCTTGTTTGCTCTCTGCCCACAAGGTCAGCACAATCTCTTTTCACAGAACAGTTCCAAGTGATCTAGCACATTGGGATCCTATTAGCGGCTCTGTCTCCAGCCCTGACACTCCCCATTTCATATCTTCTCATATTTGATATTGAAGAAGGAGTGCCCTCGGGATACCAGCGTTGGCTGAAGCCTCTGCATCATTTGCTATTGTTCCTCCACATCTTCCCCCCAATTTATACAGTACTTCTATCAGCAGGTGCGATTCCTCCAGAGACCAGAGCCAGCATGCTGAAGGGCTTGTTTTGATCCAAAAGAGACAATTTTTGTCTTGCCCTGTGCGACCCTTGAATATCACTAAACTGCTATGCTACGTTTCAACCCCACAGATCCCCAAGCAATTAACCAGCTCCTGGATACAGCTTCACCTCCACCTTTGAGGGCTGAAATAACCTGTTCAGGATGCCGCCCGGGATAGTTATTGCCATGAAGCGTTAGCTAGGAGTGCTTTTATTCATTGAACCATACTGGGATAGTTACAGTGCTTCAATTGTACCGTTCCAAAGGCAGATGCTGGCATTTGGACGCATTCAAAATGTATCCAGAAGGCAGGTTGTACCAACTCTTCTTATCTTGAGTGACAGATCATGTAAAAATGATACGATGGAAATGTAGTTTGAATCTCTCTCCCTCCAGCTAGAACACTAAGAGCCCTACTTTGGCACCTGGTACTAATTGACTGTCTATCAACCCAACAGTCTTCTCTGTCATTGTTTAACTCATATGCTAGACCAGTGGTTCCCAAACTGGTGGGTCGCGACCCACCAGGAGAACCAAGAAAAGGCCATTTCCCCTTAAGGGGAGTGGCAAAGAAATCAGTAGCAACATGATTGCCATGATCGCACTGCTACTGGGAAGGTAAGGGTTTTTCTACCTTACCTGGGGGGTCTCTAGGGCTCTCTGGAGGGTCTGGGGAGCCTGCTACCCCCTCTGCAGCCATCCCTGTGCCTCCAAAGTCCAGTAAAATAGGGAAAGAAACACTTCCGGTTTAGCAGCAAAAACAGGAGATGGTTTCCCCCCCCCCCTTTTTTTACAGGACTTTGGAGGCTGCAGAGAAGGTCACAGGCTTCCCAGACCCTCCAGAGAGCCATAGACCCCCGCAGGTAATTTAGAAAAACTCTCACCTTCCTGGCAGCAGCATGACTGTGGCAATCACATTGCTCCCCTCAGACATGCTGGCTCTGCCTGTTTGCCCTCATTCATTCCTGAATGTGTGGGAGGGGGTGAGTGAACAGCCCTTTGTTGAGAGAGAAAGCAGAAGTATAGAGTGGTGAAATGCTTTGCCCAAGACAACATGACAGGTCACTCCAAAATTTTAATTTCTCTTGATCATAATTCAGAAGCCCATATGGTCTAGCACAGTGGTTCTCAAACTTTTCAGCATCGGGACTCACTTTTTAGAATGACAATCTGTTAGGAACACTGGAAGTGATGTCATTAACCTGGAAGTGATGTCATGGCTGGAAATGACAACATCAAGCAGGAAAATTTTTGACACCCCCTTTACAACACAATCAAATCAATCAATTAATTACATAAATTAAAAGTATACAGTATGTATATGTTCAACAATTTATTTAAAATAAAAACCCTCCGATCTCTCCCAAGCAGTTGCTGATCTGTTAAAAAAAATTTCCCTGTTGGGGCTGTCCACCCACCCCACAGCCTGACCTACCACTGCACCCACAGCCTCCAGGGGCCCCAACAACCCCGAGTGGGGAGAGGGCAAGGCGTGGAGCCCCTGGCAGCCCACCCTCGCCGTTGGGGCCCAGGACGTTGCGGCAGCCATTCTGGAGACTTTGGCCCCACAGTTGCTACTTGCCAGCAGCCGTGTGGAGCCACAGGAGGCATGGCTGACCACGGCATGCCTGCCCCTGGAGTAGGGAGAGCCGAGGCAGCCGTAGCACGCATCTCTCCCATCCCGGCCTCCATCAGGCAGAGACCAGCCTCAGGAGAAGGGGGCATGGCTGGATGCTGGGAGAGTGTCCAACCACCCAGTGGGTGGGACGGAGAGGAGCCCACAGAAGGGACAGGCAGGGATGGCGGCTCCTGCAGCACCACCTGAGGGATTCTGGCGGGGAGGGCTGGGGGAGCCACAGCTAGAGCCTTTGAACCCCACCTGGGAGGAAGAGGTGGGGCAGGGTAGAGTCAGGGCTGCTCTACATAATGGAGGCCCATGTTGACAAGGGGAGGCTGGTGAGGTGCGGGGTTGTGCGGTCAACAGCTGCCCTCCGATGATCCACAAGGAGATAAAGCCAGAGGAGGTCACAGATGACACAACACCCTCCCCCTGAGTTGGTCAGAGGCCTCAAGAGCGCCCCTGGGCAAAGCTCATCTGCCTCCAGTGGACCCCGAACAGGGCCAAAAAGGGACAGGGACACCACTGCCACCCAAAACCTGACATTCCCCAAACATCCCAAAGGCTGCAATCCTATCCACACTTACCCAGGAGTAAGACCCATTGACTATCATTGTTAAAAACGTATACACAGTAGCCCATTGAAAGTACAGATCTGTAACATTTCCCCAAATGCAGTCAAATACCATGGTGGCATCAAGTCTATTAAAATAATATATTACAAATAAAATATATGTCATGCGGTCAACAGCATTGAAATGAAGGGGGACCCCCAAGAAATTAGCTTGCGACCCACCTAGTGGGTCCCGACCAAATGTTTGAGAAACGCTGGTCTAGCAAACTCTGTCTCCGACTCTACAGAAGCTCCACAAATCCCTCGTGGTTAATTAAAGAGAACCACTAAACTTTTCACACATTAAATTTTTGCATTGGTAAACAAAACTAGTGACAGATGGATCCATAGCAAAAAAAAATCCCCTTTTTTTCAATTTGTGAAAAGAACACAGGAGCCCAAGCAGTGTGTAGCATTCTTACCCACCGTTCTGGGGAAGATGCTGTGATCTGATTAACTTCCTTCCCCTAAGACTTGATTGCGGAAGTTCGTCGCGCTCCCCAGCCAATTTGCACATAGTCTGAAAACTATTTTGAACGTGGTAACCACCTGCCATGGTGCAGGCAGCAAAACAGAGCAGAAAGGGAAAGCCCATGCTGCCTTCGAGGAGAACATAACAATTTTCTCTTTCAATACATATTACAAGCATGAGGTCTCATTTACACAATTGCACAGAAGCCTGCGGTGCTTGCTTCAAAGTCAAACTGAGACCTTGTTCACACAAACAAAGAATCTGAGAATATTTTAAGAATACAACTGTGCTCATTTTCTTGGGCCACTCTCAGCTTGGATTGTCAGTTTGGATGCATGCAAAAAACTAGAGACTTCTGAGATCCAGCCTGACGACATTGCGAAACAGAACTTGACACAAGCCTGTTAACATTTGACGAAGGGGGGGGAGGGGAAATGTGGGTGGATACCAATAATAAAGAGGTGGGCCCAAGCCGTAAAGGGGTAGGAGTCAGCAGTGGCCTTCAAATGGACCACGATTAACCTTTGCTACCTCTCTGTGTAGGAAAAAGGGACAACATCCAACAAAACTAGAGAAACAGGGTCACTTGGTGAAAACATTCAGCTCATGGTACCCAACCTTCTTCTGCTAGCCTTGGACAAAGACAACACAGTTATTTGCCACTAACTTCTCAGTAAACATGTATAGGATTGTTTTGTTAGTTCTGGAAGTATCTGTCAGTAAACCTTACTGAAGGATCTTGTTCATGGAGAAGGCACTGTGAGTTATACAGCACAATATTAAAGATTACATAGAATATCCTATGTAGAATTAAAAGCTATATAGAATTTAATTCCGTTTCTGAATGAGCAACTGGGAACAGCTTACCTTGTGGCACCGTAGAGCAGAGACTTTTCACCCCCCCTCTTTTGTTAACTGTTTAAAATGGAAAAAGAGTGATAGGGCTTCTTTAATGAGGCTGCTTCTGGCTGAAACCATTTTTTCCCAACAATGTTCTGAACTTTGCTTGGCCCAGGATATTGTGGGGAAATGAATGGTTACTTCCAAAGGTGGTTGCAAAAAGAGAAAAAAAGAACCCACCGCCATCGTATATAAGCCCCCCACCCAATTCTCCTCATTCCAAAACTGAATGGGCAATGAAAATAGCCTTTGGGTTATGAAAACAATTTGAGTTTGAAATGAAAACTAATCGAAGCCAGTTTTTAACCATGAAAAATGAATATAAAAATGGAATAAAAATACTATAGGATAGTTTAGTCATTCTCAAACTGTGGGTCTGGGACCCCCCCCCCCAACTGAGTCATGACACAATTTTTATTGGGCCGCAAAGCTGATAGGACAGATTAGGCTATGTGCATCAAGAGTTAAATGAGGTGCTACTTGGGGGGAGCACTGCTGCCCAACAGGGGTGGGCAGTCAACTTGGGGTGACTCGATTTGTGTCACACGTAAGTCGCTGCCCCCAAGCACTTGACTTGAGTTGCAGTCATCGCTGACTCGCACTCAACTCACGACCCAAGGGGGGTGACTTGAAAAGTGATTGTGATTGGGTGCGTGGTCTTGCTTACTTTTCTTTCTGCTTCCGCCTCACACTGCAAGACCTCATTGACAATCTGAAAGCATGCATTCTGATGGATGGTGGCAGACGTGGTAGGAGGGTAAGTTAGTTCCAGGAGGCAGGGGCTGGGGGGAGTTATGGAGAAGAGAGTTGCACTCATAACTGAATATGGCTGCAATCCTAACCTCACTTTCCTGGGAGTAAGTCCCATTGAACACAATAGAACTTACTTCTGAGTAGACCCGGTTAGGATTGTGTCCAAAGACTCAGACTCATGACTCAAAAGACTTGAAATTTTTCTCAAGTGAAGTTGCCACAGTCTATGACTCACGAGTCACAAGATCAGTGACTCGCGAGTCAACTTGCAACTCAAGCTTAGTGACTTAAGCACATCACTGCTGCCCAATCACCATTATACCAGCATCCCTTGGTGTTTATAAGTCAGGCAGCATCCTCTAGGGCCTCTAAAAAGTTTTGAAACCACTGGGATTGTTTATAATTTGGGGAATCACCTCTTTTGAAGTCTTTAGGCCTGATGTGAGCTTTTTTTGATCAGGATGGAAAGGATTTTCATCAGGATGGAAAGGATACTCTACAATGTAATCTAAGAACAATATTGAGAAGGGGTGACCAAACCATGGATCACAAGCCGCCTATGGCTCTTTGACATAAAGAGCCCAATCCTAACCCCTTATGTCAGTGCTTTCCAGCACTAACATAAGGGCAATGCAGCTTTGAGGTAAGTGAACAAACATTCCCTTACTTTGAGGAGGCCTCTGTGAGTGACACCCAACTGCAGGATGCAGCACACGTCCCATTGACACCGCTATGCCAGTGCTGGAAAGCACTGACATAAGGGGTTAGGATTGCGCCCATAATGTACAGCTCATGGAAATATGTTGACTGAGCTCCTTTTTGCATCACATTTAATAAAAGAGGTAATTTTTTTTTTTTTAAAGTTCAAGCTTTATAATAATTTACCAGGAATAAATAGAGAGTTCAGTGGATGAAAACACAAGTTGAATGTTCAGGGTGAGCAAATAGATTTAAGAATTTAAATGCTTCTTAAATATTGTGGCTCTCAAACATCTAAAGTTCATCCTATGTGGATCTTACATTAAGCAGGTTTGGCCACCCCAATATAGAGTGTCTTAGGTTTTGAGAATTCAGTGTCTTTGATAATATCCAATAGGAAGCAGCACCAAAGATAGCTCATTCGGGCATTCTTCAAATGTTGAGGAGCAAAGAAAATATCCTGGGGTCCTACTGGATTTCTTCCCGATAGTTTGGCAACACACTAGAAGCCCCTGACCCTGCAACAGCAGGCCTCCTTTGCTTTGGCTGTGCAGAAATGAACAGATGGAAAGAGGAAACCCTTTGCTGAAATACGTGCTGAAAATTCATGAATACGAGATTCACTTTTCAAGGGTAATCTATATAGCATCTCTGAACTGGAACACACACCAGAGATTATTGGTACAGTATTTTGCATTGGACGGCTTTTTCCTGCCAAGTTCTGTCAATTCCTACATTTTGTGGGAAATGCAAAAAATGCCTTCCTCTTGTGTGGGGGGCACATGGTAGTGTGGCTTTTTAGTGGGATTTTTTTACCAGATTTTTAGACCTCCTTTGAACACTGAACATACAGTGCTAAGGAGCAAATGACACGGTGGGAGATCCTGCAGGTTTTATTTTACTAATTAGCAGCTCCATGAGTCTCCTTTGAAGATCAGGAAAAAGGGGTTGTGGGGAGAGGGTTTTAAATCTTTCCTCCCATTTTCTTTCCCCACATTGTTGTTAATGGGGGGGGGGGGTACACAGCACGGTTCCTCAGTAAAGATATACGATGGCCTTTTTTTTTCAAAGTTAAGTCATTGTTATGCACTGTCAATATATATGAAACACTTCGGGAAGGTGAAAGGTGTAACACTTCAGTAAGGTGAAAAAGTGTCACCTGGAATTACGGTGAGACAACTCGCAGCCCAAACCTAACCTGTGCCGGCACAGCCAGGCCACACGGCCTACACTGTATTCGGTGACGGTTAAGAGGCAGATTTGTGGCATTCTGAGCCGGTGCGGGGATGGCAGTTTCACATTTGCCAGCACTCTCATTTTTGCCATGATTTCCAACATGCAACCAAGATCTGCCTAGTCAAACTCTCTCCTGGCATTGCAATCATAAGTACCCCCCCCCCCATTCATATTCACTGAGCTTCCTGCAGTTACAGGAGGACAAGCAGATTTGTTTTCTAAGCTCCACTTGAGCACCATTTTCATGTTTTCTTTATGACTGTGTGATGAAAGGAATGCATTTACTATCCTTTAGATACCAGGAATGGCTAAGTTTGAAAGTCAATAACTAATGAAAGCATGTATTGCAGAGCTAACTGCAGTCTTGGGGGGGCTGAGGAAGAAGGCAGCTATTTTTAACTTCCACAGTACCGACTGCCAGTACCATATGGTGGCTGTATTACGTACTTCTCTCCACTGCCGTGTGACTTTCAAGGAAGAAAAAGCCTCCTGACTGCGAGAGTCTCTCACTGCTGCTGCCGATTTCACTAATTTCTCATCAGCAACCTAGAGACCCTGTGATGCTGCGACTTTTTCTCCCCTCCGCCCAAATATTGTCTTCACGCAATATAAAAATATAAATATATGGGCTTTATTTTAATGAAGTTGCTTTAAACCAGTGAAAAGACAATATAGACATATGTGAGTGAGTAAACAGTATCATAGATATCATTCCCTCTTCTATCTGACAGTCCATATTTCACTCTGGACAAAATACAGGACAAAAACAGGAAACAAACTCCCCATAAGTGAAGCTAGACACATTTTCTCCCAAGTGTCCAAATACATTATAAGCCATCTTGGAGAACCTCCAGTTATATCTCACATATGAGCAGGCCTGGCCTCACAGAGGAGACAGCAAACACCTAAAAGGGCATCTATTCCCCATTCAGGTATTCCCACCCTCACTCAAATCTGCGGCCCATCAGTTGACAGGCCACGTTTCTCTATGCCAACCCCAAAGGGTTTGAGGAAACTTGAATGCATCACCTGCTCCAAGCCAGGAAGCCTTTGGGGGTTGAGTTTGCATCCAAAGCCCAAGGGATCCCCAACCAGCCTCCCTGAGCCAGACAGCCTCTAGGGATCAGTACTAGCTCACTGAGAGTGCAATCCTAACCCCTCATGTCAGTGCTTTCCAGCACTGACATAGGCAATGCAGCTCTGAGGTAAGGGAACAAACATTCCCTTACTTTGAGGAGGCCTCCATGAGTGACACCCAACTGCAGGATGCAGCACACGTCCCATTGGCACTGCTATGCCAGTGCTGGAAAGCACTGACATAAGGGCTTAGGCTTGTACCCTCACTGAATTCTGCTCACCTTCAGGTCAGTGTTCCCCCATACGTTTCACACTGATGAGCCGATCCTTCCATAGGTGCACAGTTGCACCCCCCCCCGACACTTGGCAATGATGTCATATGGCACCTCTACCTTCCAGGTCACTGAGCTTCAAGTTGCATGGAACTTGGTGTTGAACTGTGCAGTTCAGGGGGAACACTGCTCAAGGTGCACACCAAAAGCCCTACTTCTGTGCACTGGCCTATGCTAAACTTGTCACATGGGGGCTAGCCTAGAGTTTCACTTCCCCCATCCCACAGAGCCCCAAAATGCCTTGCATGTCACACTGCAAATTGACCTAGAAAATATCAGCGCTAGATGCAGATAAACGAACACCATCACTCCAAAAGAGAGCGGGCTGTAAATGGACAACGCATGGAAGGGCAATAACTCCCACCAGAATAAATCTATGCCCTCCCCAGGTCCCTATTAATCTTATGCCTAGAAGTATCTATCTTAACATAGACTTTGTTGCAGATGGCCTCATGGATGGGCCCACCAAGCAGGATCCTTGAATAGCATTTGAATGTGACCTAGTCCTCCAAAATACTTCATGGACATTTCATGTGCAGTTCCCAGCTTTCCGTTTCTGACAGGAAGAATTTAATATGATTTTTAGCCCCAATCTGAGCAGCGGCTCTGAGAAGGTGACCAGTCACCAGGGTTTACAGAATACAGCTGACTGCAAATGACTGCTCTTACTGAAATTTCAAAATCTTGATATTTTGTGCTGCTGGAATGATAGCTCCAAAGAGCATGCTAGCATGCTGAGATATCGCAGAACAGCTATACTGACAGGTCTGAGTACATCATCATCGTTATCATCACTCCTTCTAATAGCAACCATCATGGTTGTCAACATGCTCCTAGGCCCAACTTGAAGGGCTGGTGTTGTCCTTGAAAGGCTTAAAAGGCCTGGGAGCCCTGCTGCGCTAGATCCTGAACTTCATGTCTGGCCAGACGGCATGACTCGGAGGCTCTCGTGTCTGCGCAAAATAGCCTGGGTAGACACAAGGACATCCATTGCTGGGGCTGCGGCTTTCTCCCAGAAGAGAGGCCCAGCGGTTTCCTGGCACCCACTGGATACAGCAGTAGCTGCTTTGTCGCCGTTAATCCAGCAGGCACTGGGAAGCATCGGTTTGGGCTGCAAGTCCACGTTCAACAAACCAAAGTGCTCCTAGAAAGTAACATCTTGACTAAGTATTGGAAAGACAACACTGAGGTGGACACACACAAACACGTCTTTGGGGGACTTATTTCACAACCTAGATAATTCAGTCAAGACAACCTGTTTCAGTAACATGTAACTACCAAGGCAATGGGGACTGAAGTGTGGTGCAAAAGACTTCACAAAGACATGAGCTTCCAGAAAGGATTTTAAGGTGGCGAGTGAAGGGGCATCCCACAGGTGTTCTGAGGATTGATTTCAAGTTTAAGGGGCAGCTATGGAGAATCTGGAGGGTTGTTTGAGAGGGACAAGAGACTTTTGGATGAACATAGATGGTGGAAGCAGAGGGTACGGATCTTCACGGACTTGCACCAGCCATTTGACAGGCGCAGACCTGAGTAACCCTATTGCGAAGGTTGGGACTTTACATGGGGTAAGGGAGCAAATGTCCCTTTTCCCCAAGGAGACCTGCTCCGTCCCCGCACTGGACACAGTGTGGGCCAACTGGCTCCAATGTTGTTTAGGACTGGGTTGTCCATTGACTAATGGGATCATGTTGGCTCCAGTGATGTTGACAATGACTGGTCCATCAAAATTGTGAAGGAACACATTTAGCTTCTCTGAGAAAGTGAACATCAGAAGTTACACACAAGTCTTTCTTCCAGTGCAGAACTACTTTCAAAGGCATTTCATTCACTTTTGACGAATGACCTGGAACTGTTTAAATAATTAATAACAAATAGTAAGAATTCTCACCGTGAGAGACCGCGCTCAGTGCCGTATGAAAATTATTCTGAACAGTTGCTTCCCAATCCTAATCGTGTTTGAATTTAATCATTCAAATGAGTTATTCTATAATCCTTCTTCATGTTCATTAGAAAAATTACTGAATCCTTCTTTAGAACATGTTAATGCCTTTTCCTTTCCAACAGCATATCAAGCTGTTCCACTATTTTGGCTTCCTTCCAGCTGAGCATTTTCTCTATGAAAATACACATTGCAACCAAGTTCAAGTCTTTCGAGAACTGCTGTGCAATCCTGTGTGCATTGACTTGGGAATAAGAACCGTTCTGTTTGATTGTGCTCAAAGTACGTTTACACAGGATGATGGATTATAAGGATATCTTTTCCTGGTTTCTTACCAGGTTGTTAATAAAAAAGGAAAAGATGAAGAAAACTTCAGCGAATCACTTAAGACTCTTCTGAGAAGACAGTCTTTCTCCCACAGTGTGGTATAAATGGCTTGAGTAAGCTGAATACATCTTGTCTGCATATGCTGTTCATTCTTGATGTCTGCCTGTGACATATTGTGATCCAAATAGTACAGCGGTTCTGAAACTGTGGGTCGCGGCCCACCAGTGGGGTAGCAAACCGGTTTTGGGTGGGTCACGAAACTGACAAACTGATAGCTGATAAGGAAGATGCATTGAGCCCTATGGAAAATGAAATGGAGCAGGACATGTGTGTGATTGCAAGTAGGAGAACTTGCCTTGGTCCACTTCAAAGGGCAGGCTAAGGAGAACACAACGCCACCGGAACGGGCCTGATCTGATGAATGCAGACTCCAACAAACTCTCAAGGAGGAAGTTCCCTCTCCAAGCTGACCAGGAAAATGTATTGAGCCCTATGGAAAGAAAAACTGAGCATCACATGTACATTTACTCATGGGTAGGCATGTGTGCCTTGATTCTTATTGAAGGCCAGGTAAAGGGGAATTCAAGGCCACCAGAATGATCCCAGTCCAATGTACATGGAGCTTAACAAACACTCCAGAAAGTGCCCCCCCACCATATGCAGACAAGTCAAACGATAAAAACAGAGGCTTAAGCAACTGGTAAAGGAAAACCTTTTTTTGGTCTCATAAAACTAAGTGGGTCTGCAAAGAATATCATTTTAAAAAGTGGGTCCTCATGCTAAAAAGTTTGGGAACCACTGGAATAGTATATTTTAAATACTGAGCGAGTTTAATGCATGGAAGAACAGCAAAAGTGTATCCATCCCCATGAAGTTGAACGGCAATGGCTAAATGGGGCTCTGCAACATTGAACAGACTGGGCTTTAAGAACTAAAAGATCCATTGTGGTGTAGTGGTTCATGCCAAACTAAGAGAGCTCAGTTAATTTCTCCCTCAGTCATGATGTTTTCCTGATGAACTTGAACCAAAGAGGTTCAGAGTAAATGAGGTTCAGAGCAGTGTATGCTCCATCAGTAGTGGTGTGTGGTGGTGGAGGATAGGATTGGTGTCTGTGGTATTCTTGTTAAGAATTAATACCACATTTCTTGGTCATTGGGATACTATGATATCTCCATGAAATGTTTAGCTGGGTAAAATGCCATCTCCCATCAAAACATATCATTAACAAACTTTGGCCTCAGAACTAGTTTGCTGTGGTAAAGTTCTTTCCAGAGTGTACCACCTCATGAATGCACATGAGGATTCCCACTTTGGATGTACTTCCACATTAAAATGTCCCACCATATGCAAAAACCTTCCCAAAAAGCTTTCTAGCCAAGTCTTCACCCTGACATGCTAATTCTCCAAGTACAGGGAGATTTTTTTTTAATGTGAGAGTGCACTCAAACAAGCAACATCCCTTATCCCTTCACATGCTCTCTGAGGTAGCATATTTTTATTAAGACTTCATCTCATGCCCTTCCTGAAGTGTTGAATTGGCTTGCGCTGATTTGGCTTCAGTCCAAAGGCAGCTCAAATGCAACATTTCATATCTAGTTTCTTAGCCTCATCGCACATTGGTTCCTATCCTTTAACTTGGCTGAAGGACCACATTCGGAACGGTAAAGCCAAAAATAAAAATGATGAACACATTTTGATTTAAAGAATGAGTTCAGTTCAGTTCAGTTACAGAGGCTCCCAGGAATAATTCCTTTATTAACATCAGCCAAAAAAAAAAAAAAAAAAAGAATCACCGTGAAAGACAGCCTTTCCTTGGCTCTGCTGCACCAAGAGAAAGGACTAATGCGCAAAAGGGGAGATGTGGAGTACCATCAGATAGACTATGAAAATCTACAGTGTTTTTAAAAACATTTTGTGGCCACCCGCACATGGCAAGTTTTTCTAATTAGTGGAAATAGCATGACCCCTGGTTCAGCTGTCTAGTGAATTTGCAAGGGAACACATTTCTGCAGCATTTTTTTTCATAAATATGCCACAGACAAATGAGAGTCCAATTTCATCTGGTCTTATCAAGTTGTCGACTCCAGTCATTGCAAAAATAGACCCTGCCACACTGTGCTTCCTTCCTTCTCGATGTGGCCAATGACCCTTTGTCATCTGATAACAAAGCACATGTTGAGCATGCACTGAGGTGAAACAGGGTTGAGAGTATACATTAAAAAGGTTAGCACCTATTATATTATGTCATAAGCTGTCACTCTTGATTGTGCTTCAGCTAGGCTGTGTCAGCAGCGAATGCAAAGTCATCCTGGGTTAGAAGAAAAAAGGGCAACACAAGCATGTCACAAGGTCAGAAAAGGGAGGCATATTCACAACCTGTGGCATTGTGCTGTTAGCTTGGCACATAACAGGAAAGTTGACTCTGTTATGACTCTCTGTTTATCTGTTATGACTCTCTGTTTATCCCCTAATAAGCATTCAAACACCCACATGGGTCTGGCTCTAAGAAAGCTTTTGCAACAACAACAGTGGAACAGGATGGAGAATAATGAAATCCCTTTACAGGCCTCCCTTTACATCAAATTGCTTTCCTGACTGCGAGTTCTACATGTACTTCTGTCATCATTTCATGTTAGAATAAGAATGTTTAAATGATCAAAGCAATCCAAGGGCCCAATCCTGTGGTCGCCCTGTGCACGACTCATATTCTGGCAGCATGGAAGACGGGCTGTTGGCATGGGCTCTCAGGACACTACCACAAACTACGTAGCAGTGATGTGATGCATGTAGCTGTGGCTCCAGAGGCCTCCACTGGAACCAGTATGTTGGTGGTGGAGGCAGGTCAAGGGCAAGAAGGGGGATGGCAGGGGGAATTCTGGGCAGAGGGGGGAGGGCAGGGAATGGGGATGGAGAGGACATGGGCAGATCCCAGCAGCGACTACTTGTGCCAGGTAATCTGACAGCCTACTGGGGGATAAGAAAAACATGTTTACTTACCTCCAATCATTACCCCCGCCATAGTATGTAGTACAACCTCTGTTGGCATGGCTGTATACAGGTTGAGTCTCATTATTCCCGAAGGTTCCATTCCCAGAACTCATGTGGATGGCAAAAAATGCACTATAGCAAATCAATTTAAAAAACAAAGTCCTTTTGCTCCCCTGATTTAAAAACAGTCTTACTGAGCTTTTGAAATGCACACAGAGGCAATCAGTCTCTCTCCAGGAGCTGAGGCTTCAGGAGGAGGCAGCAATCCCTCCCTTCACCAGGAGCCTCAGTGAGGGGGAAAGGATGGAGGTGATAATCTCTGCCATTTAGCCTTTGTTCACATGCTCAGGGGGAAGGAAGGGGTTGTCTTGTGGCTGGAGAGAGAATGATTGATGGATTGTCGGCCAGTTCCCACTCTCCCGTTAATGAGTCTATTGTTAAAGGACTGTTTCCTTTAATTTATAGGGTACTTCTCATCTTGTTGAGATAGAAAAATCTGTGGATAATGAGGTTATACCTGTAATCTCTTGCATGACTGTCTCTCTACAACAATAAAAAGCCGTTTTTAAAACTGTGATTTTAAAAGGGTGCATTTTTCCCCTTCTCCAGGGATCAGCACATTCCTTCTCATTTGCAGGGGCCATTTGTGTTGAGTCAAATCCATGTATAAAAAAATCTGTGTATAACATGTTTGGACCTGTACAATAATCAGATTATAATTAGAGTATTGGATTGGGCTGCAAGGTAGACAAGATCCATTCATTTGGTGATAAGAAAGTCCTCGGAAGCTCACTGTATACATGCAGTCTCCTCTGGCTCAGCTTTGCATGGTCATATTAACTAAACTCCACAAATTTTGGTTAATCTTGGTAGTCAACCAGAATGCATGGTTTCCACTATCCTGCCCTCCCCTCCCCAGAGATGGGGCTTTGTTTGATTTCAAACCACACTCAAGGCTCAAGTGACTGCCTGGAGAAGCATCTTCCTTCTTCCCAGCTTCTCCAGGCTGTGCTGCCCCCCCTTACCTGATGATGTACAACTTCTGCTCTGTCAGCACCACTGTTCTACCAGCCTACTGTCTCCTCTCCTACACGCTTCTGCTCTGGCCTCCTTTTCCTTTTCCAATCCAGGGAGTGGGAGGAGGAAAAGGAGAATCAGTGAAAGCCAGCGGGCAGACAGAAGTGGGTGCCCCCAGAATATCTGCTGCCTACTTCAGTTGGATAGGATAGATGGATAGGCCAGTCCTAGCTGAGCCTCAGAGAGATTCAACAAGCAGTGAAAAATCACACATAAAAGGGGGGGTTAGAGTACAGGAACTTTCTGTGTTTCTGTGCTCTCCATCTTAAAAGTGATAAGCTGGTAAATGTTTTTATGAACTTGCATATTAACATATGAGAGGAAAGAGAGCAAGGTCACAAAATTGCCAGTGTTGGTGAGGACCTGATCTCTATACTTTCTGCATCCTTTCCTAACTCCAAGGAAGTGGATTCAGATGGGAAAATGTATGGATAAGGAAATAAGGAAAGGATTCTGGTAATTTACAGTGCAAGTTTATGCATGTAGTTAGAATTAAATCTCACCGTGTCCCATGGGGCTTAAGGATTGCAGCCTTATTCAATCTCATCAGCTATAGCTTTTCATCTCTTATTCATTTGGAAATGTAAGTGGCTGAAGGGTGGACAATTGCATATTAGAAGCATTAGAGATTCTCTCTTCACAATAAATCCACTGGGTGTGACATGACTCAGAATCTCCAGATTCCTGTATATTATTATTATTATTATTATTATTATTATTATTATTATTATTAACAGTATTTATATACCGCTTTTCAACTAAAAGTTCACAAAGCGGTTTACAGAGAAAAATCAAATAACTAAGGGCTCCCTGTCCCAAAAGGGCTCACAATCTAAAAAGATGCTTAAAGAGCACCAGCAGACAGCCACTCGAACAGACACTGCTGGGGTGAGGTGGGCCAGTTACTCTCCCCCTGCTAAATAAAAGAGGAGCACCCACTTGAAAAAATGCCTCTTACCCAATTAGCAGGGGACCCAATTAAGGTTTACGCTTAATTTACAAGTCCAGTGAAATGTACTCCAAGGGAGGTGTGTATACAACAACAGTGTGTTGTGGGATCTCTTGTAGTAGCAGCAGCAGCAACAGTAATGATGATGATGATGATGTAGTCCACATAAACATCCATAGCTTCTGGTTCATATCCACACTCAGGATGTAAGCTACAAGTGTACTTTTTTCTACATTTGGATAAATGCTTTTGGCATTGCAACTGGAAGTAGTATCTGTTTCCAGGTGCTGCTGATTACTATGGTCCTAATGCACCTTCTGTCACATTCCCATCTATATCAAAAGATGCAACCAGGCATTTCTGTGGGGTCAAATGAGCACCACAGTATGAATTCAAATGTGATTCCAGATGTGCACTATACCACGGTTTTTAAGAACATAAGAACATAAGAACAGCCCCACTGGATCAGGCCATAGGCCCATCTAGTCCAGCTTCCTGTATCTTACAGCGGCCCACCAAATGCCCCAGGGAGCACACCAGATAACAAGAGACCTCATTCTGGTGCCCTCCCTTGCATCTGGCCTACTGACATAGCCCATTTCTAAAATCAAGAGGTTGCACATACACATCATGGCTTGTAACCCATAATGGATTTTTCCTCCAGAAACTTGTCCAATCCCCTTTTAAAGGTGTCCAGGCCAGACACCATCACCACATCCTGTGACAAGGAGTTCCACAGCCGACCACACGCTGAGTAAAGAAATATTTTCTTTTGTCTGTCCTAACCCGCCCAACACTCAATTTTAGTGGATGTCCCCTGGTTCTGGTGTTATGTGAGAGTGTAAAGAGCATCTCCCTATCCACTCTGTCCATCCCCTGCATAATTTTCTATGTCTCAATCATGTCCCCCCTCAGGCGTCTCTTTTCTAGGCTGAAGAGGCCCAAACGCCATAGCCTTTCCTCATAAGGAAGGTGCCCCAGCCCCGTAATCATCCCAGTCGCTCTCCTTTGCACCTTTTCCATTTCCACTATGTCTTTTTTAAGATGCAGCGACCAGAACTGAACACAATACTCCAGGTGTGGCCTTACCATCGATTGGAGGCAAGGCAATAGGAAGGCAAGAGCTTCTGGCACAAGCTGGTGGCTGCAGGGACAGCTGCCAGTGTATGCCCAGGAGCAGGGAAGAAAAGGGAAGGGTGGTGATGGGGACGGGGCAGGCAGATTGGGCCTGGGAGGGGCAGGATCAGCAGCACAGGTGCGCATTCTATCCCCCTTCCAAAGCCCGATCATAGGACTTGCACCAGCAATATTGCTGGCACAGGTTCAAGTTGACTCATTGCAGCTGCTATGGCTCACCCCAGGACAAGGAGACAAAGGTCTCTTACCCCTTACCCCAAGGAGACCTCTAGCAGCCTAAATTCCCCTGTGGGATGCAGCACAGCCTACACCAGCACCTCTGCATCAGGGCGGGGGAATTTAGTTAGATTTGGCCTGTAAGGCTGTAATCCTTAGATTACATAGGTAATCATGCATAGGTGCCAATGGCTGCTTCCTCCCAAAGCAACTAAACCCTGTTTATGTATGCATCTGTCCCTACCTGCCTCTTCAAGATTCTCCCCAAGATTGGATGTCCACCCAGGCTCCTCAGCATCATCAGATCTTTCCACAAGGACATGAAGGGCACTGTTGTCTTCGATGGCTCCACATCAGACCCTTTTGACATCCGAAGCGGAGTGAAGCAGGGCTGTGTTCTTGCACCAACCTTGTTTGGAATTTTCTTCGCTGTCCTGCTGAAGCAGGCCTTTGGAACTGCAACAGAAGGCATCTATCTCCGGACCAGATCAGACGGAAAGCTCTTCAACCTCTCCAGACTGAGAGCAAAATCCAAAGTCCAGCTGAAATGTCTGCGCGACTTCCTCTTTGCCGACGATGCAGCTGTCACTACCCACTCTGCCAAAGATCTCCAGCAGCTCATGGATCGTTTTAGCAAGGCCTGCCAAGATTTTGGACTGACAATCAGCCTGAAGAAAACACAGGTCATGGTTCAGGATGTGGACTCACCTCCCTGCATTACAATCTCTGAGCATGAACTGGAGGTTGTCCATGACTTTGTGTACCTTGGCTCAACGATCTCCGACACACATTCTCTCGATACCGAGCTAAACAAGCGCATCGGTAAAGCAGCTACCACGTTTTCCAGACTCACAAAGAGAGTCTGGTCCAACAAGAAGCTGACAGAACATACCAAGATCCAGGTCTACAGAGCTTGCGTCCTGAGTACACTTCTGTACTGCAGCGAGTCATGGACTCTTCGCTCACAACAGGAGAGGAAACTGAGCGCTTTCCACATGCGCTGCCTCCGACGCATCCTCGGCATCACCTGGCAGGACAAAGTTCCAAACAACACAGTCCTGGAACGTGCTGGAATCCCTAGCATGTATTCACTGCTGAAACAGAGACGCCTGCGTTGGCTTGGTCATGTCGTGAGAATGGATGATGGCCGGATCCCAAAGGATCTCCTCTATGGAGAACTCGTGCAAGGAAAGCGCCCTACAGGTAGACCACAGCTGCGATACAAGGACATCTGCAAGAGGGATCTGAAGGCCTTAGGGATGGACCTCAACAAGTGGGAAACCCTGGCCTCTGAGCGGCCCGCTTGGAGGCAGGCTGTGCAGCATGGCCTTTCCCAGTTTGAAGAGACACTTTGCCAACAGTCTGAGGCTAAGAGGCAAAGAAGGAGGGCCCATAGCCAGGGAGACAGACCAGGGACAGACTGCACTTGCTCCCGGTGTGGAAGGGATTGTCACTCCCGGATTGGCCTTTTCAGCCACACTAGACGCTGTGCCAGAACCACCTTTCAGAGCGCGATACCATAGTCTTTCGAGACTGAAGGTTGCCAATACATGTCCCTACCTGAATCTGGGTACCTCATTCAAATCCAGAAACAATTAGTAATGACTACTGTGTCTCACTGATTTCAAGGGGCTTCTAGATATGACTTAACTTTCATCAGATCTCTAATCCTATTTACACTTACCTAGGAGTAAGGTCTATTGAACTCAAGGGGTCTTACCTCTGAGTAGACATGCATAGGATTGTGTTGTGGGGCCAATATGTTGTGATGTTCCACAAAGTCAGAAGAACAAAAATATTTCTGATTTTTCTTGAACATTATTATAGATATTGTCAAGATGTCTGATGACAGCATTTTTATCCCACCTCTTATTTATCAACAAATGAGAAAGAAAAGGGGGGTGGGAATCTAACAAGCTTGAGAATTAGGAGTGTCCAGCTGAGCACTGGAGTTCTGTAACTACAAGCTCTGCAAGTCATTCTTTACAATATGGAGTGAGTAATGCAATGTCTTGATACACTGCTGTTTCCAATGCCCTGAACTTTCTGTGATAAAATCTAGAATACACAGCAGTGGACCCAGTGCTGGGCAAATGGGGCAAATGCCCCTGGCACTGATCCCACGCTACTCTAGGATCATGCGGAAAGCCTCAGTGAGCCTCCCAACATGGTCAGAAACTGCACTCCCGGTTTTCAGGAAGTGCAGTTTAAGACCACGGGGAAGCGTTAGAATGTTTCCCCAATCAATCTGGAAGTCACACGAGGCTCCGTCATGCTTTAAAGGTAGGGAGCAACTTTGCGCATGGGGGGGCAGCTTCTTGCAGGGGGAGGCTTCATGAACCCAGGAGCACGGAGGGGGAAATTCACAGCTGAGAATAGGTTAATATTCTCACTCGTTGTGGCTGTCCTGTGGTCTTGGCCGAAATGAAGCACTGTGCCTCTTTCCATATTATAAACAAAGGACGAATCTTCCACATGTAGTGGGACAGATGAGCAGCCCAGTATTCAGCCCAAAATCAAGTCCTGTTTGGGCACACATCCCAAGTCAAGGCCCACCAAAGCTCAAGCCTTTGCTACCCACCAATTCTGTCATTCACAAAGGCTCAACTATGTCCACAGAAGGCTGAACCTTTGTAAGCGTCGACCATTCGCAAAAGGACACAAAGATGTGTGTGGGGAACAAAATCCTCAAGGTGAGCAATCGATTCACTTGCAAAGGTTCATACCTACGCGGGCACCTTCGTGCTCATTTGGATTCAGCTTGCAAACCTTCCAGCAGGGAAGTTCAATATTTTGAACTCTCCTGGTAGAATGCTTCCAACCTTTCTATAGGCAGATGTGGTTTTGCTCTCCCACTGGATTCTTTAAGGAGTGTTCCTGCTCTCTCTGCATAGCACTAACACACAGCCAGTTAAAGATTCCTTATCTAGGAGCAGTTTCATTGTGCCTTAACTATTTTTTCCTTAGAAGGGACAGGAATAATTGACTACCCTGTGCCCTACTCCAGGGAAACATTTACTAAATAATTTCCCACCCAGATCCTCTGATAATAGCTTCACTGCTAAGTTTAGTCCTGGTCTTTTCCTATTGTTGTGTCCCTCCACATGCAATGATGGAACTTCCTTATGTGGAGACCCAGTGCCCCCTTCAGGTCTTCTGAGGCACATGTGGGTACTGCAAAGCCCAGTTGCCCTGCTGGCTTAGCCTTGGTCTGGGGCCAGTTCTAGCAGGGTCCTGCCACTCCAAGGGTAAAAGGAGTCTGCAGCTTTGCCATCCCTTTACTGCCTGCCTGGTGGAGCCAGGTGGTGATGCCAGCTTTGCCATCCCTTTTCAAGCCTGCCTGGTGGAGCCTAGCCTTTCTCCTCTCAGGATGGGCTCACTTTTCTCCTTTCCAGGCTGTCTTTCCACTCCCCCCCAACCTGGTCTCACCCCATCTGGAGACTTATCGTGTCTCTGCTCCTTCCTCCCTTCGCGATGTGCTCTTCTGCACCTGGGTCTTGTTGGCTTGTCTTATGCCCCCCTCTTTCCACAGCCTTCTGCCTTGCCCCCTTCTTCTTCCTGCCTCATTGGGACTGACTTCCCTCTCTTGGGTCTTTCACTCTCCTTCTTAAGCTCTCTGTCTCTCCTTTTCTCCCCCTCAGTCTCATTCCTTCTCCACCTTTGTCCTCCCTCTTGCTCTCAACCTCCTCCTCGATCTCTTCCTCCTTCCTGCTTTTAAAAGGCTGATATCAACTGCCTTTTTCTGCCTGCTTGAGACCACTGTCAGTTTAATGACAACAGTGTCTCTCTGTTCATTGGCATAAGGCAGGGGTGCCCAAACCCCGGCCCTGGGGCCACTTGTGGCCCTCGAGGCCTCTCAATGCGGCCCTCAGGGAGCCCCCAGTCTCCAATGAGCCTCTGGCCCTCCGGAGATTTGTTGGAGCCCACACTGGCCTGACGCAACTGCTCTCAGCATGAGGGCAGCTGTTTGGCCTCTCACGTGAGCTGTGGGATGAGGGCTCCCACCACTGCTTGCTGTTTCATGGCTGTGATGCAGTAGCAGCAGCAAAGGAAAGGCTGGTCTTGCTTTGTGCAAGGACTTTTATAGGCCTTGAGCTATTGCAAGACCTTCATTCATTCATAGAATTTCATCTGTAATATATTCATTTGTGTAAACTTATGCAAATTTATTTGAATTTTAAATGTAAATTAATTATTTTTTTCCCCGGCCCCCGACACAATGTCAGAGAGATGATGTGGCCCTCCTGCCAAAAACTTTGGACACCCCTGGCATAAGGTGATGATGTCATTGCCTGGTGTCTGGGAAGTGGGCTTCTGATTGCGGCAGCTCTGAGCAGCTCTCACTGATCCATGGCAGACTGATGCTCGCAGATGGGAAAGAATAAAAGGCTCCCAGTTTTCCATCTCAAAAATCCAAACTCTCCTTGCAATATCAATCTCTTGCCTTGTATAGCAGGGGATCCAAGTCACAAATCCCTAGGATATTTCTCAGGCTCTGGAAGTGCATAATGAGATATACAGGCAGCAAATTCCTTCCTGAACTACTATCCCATTCTACAGGACAAAAGGAAGCAAAAATAGATTTATAAATAAAGAGGCTTTCTATTTCCTCTGCTTTTCACAAAATAAAAGCTTTCCTCTAATGTACCTTCATGAACTGCATGAATCGAGTCACAAGCTCTTCCCTTACAATAGTGGTGATCTCGCACAGGACCCAAATCTTTCCCAACCCAATTGCCGGTGCCTCTCAGAGGAACATGCCTTTGCCAAATGCTGAATAAACAGGGATAGGAAATGAAATGGCTGCAAATCTGGTCTCTGTGTCCTTAAAGCTCCCAGACATTGCATCTATCAGGAACAAGTGATCAGGCTGTTACACTGTTGTGTCTTTAATAAGGCATTTATTCTTTGCTAACAATTGTTCTGAAATTGAACACTATATCATATCATATCACTATATCACCCAAGGGCCTTGGGTGCCCTTCGGGGAGAAAGGCGGACTACAAATCTAATAAATAAATATCATTCTGCCTCCAAGTTTTGCAGCAAGAGATTTTGTTGAAAACTGATGGCAACCACCAAGAATTGGAATCCAGCAACCCACTTGACGTTGAAGATGGTTCGGAAGTCTCAATTGATCCAGAATGCAATCGCCTGGGAGGAGTCACAGGAAGCACAATTCATCTGCTCTGTGTCAGCTCCACTGGTTGCCAATAAGCTTCTGAGTCCAATTCAAAGTGCTGGCTTTGACCTTTAAAGCCTTCAGCAGCATGGCTGTGACTCAGCAGCAGAGCACAGACTTTCCATGCAGAAGGTTGAGATGTGACAACCTTTCTTATGTCTTTTATTTAAAGCATGCAATGGGAAATGCAGGTCCATGTGCACATGGAGCTGGGTGCCTGACAAGGCAGCATTACCCAGACCAGTAGTAGTAGGCAACCTTCAGTCTCGAAAGACTATGGTATCATGCTCTGAATGGTGGTTCTGGAACAGCGTCTAGTGTGGCTGAAAAGGCCAATTCGGGAGTGACAATCCCTTCCACACTGGGAGCAAGTGCAGTCTGTTCCTGGTCTGTCTCCCTGGCTATGGGCCTTCCTTCTTTGCCTCTTTGCCTCAGACTGTTGGCCAAGTGTCTCTTCAAACTGGGAAAGGCCATGCTGCACATCCTGCCTCCAAGCGGGCCGCTCAGAGGCCAGGGTTTCCCACCAGTTGAGGGCCACTCCTAAGGCCTTCAGATCCCTCTTGCAGATATCCTTGTATCGCAGCTGTGGTCTACCTGTAGAGCGCTTTCCTTGCACGAGTTCTCCATAGAGGAGATCCTTTGGGATCCGGCCATCATCCATTCTCACAACATGACCGAGCCAACGCAGGCGTCTCTGTTTCAGCAGTGCATACATGCTAGGGATTCCAGCACTTTACATACATGACAGGGATTCCAGACCAGTAACAGAAACAGTAAGGCTATTTCCATGCTTGGGATCATTAGAAAAAGATATTGAGAATAAAACCACTAATATTATAATGCCTTTGTACAAGTCAATCTACAAGTCAAGTACTGCGTCCAGTGCCAGTCGCCAGGTAAATATTTCTTTACCCAGCGTGTAATTATTCTGTGGAACTCCTTGCCACAGCATGTGGTGATGGCATCTGGCCTAGATGCCTTTAAAAGGGGATTGGGCAGATTTCTGGAGGAAAAGTCCATCACAGGTTACAGGTCATGATGGGTATGTCCAACCTCCTGAGAATGCCAGATGCAAGGGAAGGCAACAGGTTGCAGATCTCTCGTGGTCTTGTGTGCTCCCCGAGGCATCTTGTGGGCCACTATGAGATACAGGAAGCTGGACTAGATGGGCCTTTGGCCTGATCCAACAAGGCTCTTCTTATGTTCTTAGTAATGTGACTGTTCCTGTCCATAATGTCAGTAGAATGAAGGCAAGAGGCCTCAGAACAAGCAGCCAAGAGGAAGGCCACACTTTGACTGTCAGTGCAATCACCACCCCCATTCTCTATCAGCCTGGTTTCAATGGAGCCTTGCCTGATCTTTGGAAAATTCCATGGATATGCTTGCACAGCACGTTTGACCCTGTGAATAAATGCCATTTTCTAGGAGCACCTGACATGGAACAAAAAAGTTGTTAGCAAAACAAAAGGAGGATCCCTAACTCTAGCTATCCTCACCAACCCCAAGGCCACATTCAATCAATTCAATAAGCTAAGTACCACACTCTCAACCAGATGTGAGAACAATGGAAGGACTCATTTAGGACCAAGGATGAGCCATCAGGGACCATCAAGTCACAGAAGACAATTTCTTGACAAGCTCACATCACAAAAGACCACATAGGATTCTTTGGGAGAAAAATATATTGAAATTGCAGTTGCAGGACCCAAGTGCCTTCATCCTTCATTCCTCCTGTTGCTGGCTTGATATCAGTTTTGTCATGCATTGACCTGCTGATGCTGTGTTATGCCACTTCCACTCCAGCCACAGTACAAGGTCCATTCTGCCAAGCCAGTACCCAGGATCAGTAACTCCTTGCCAATACTTTTCCTTGTTTCGTTCCCCGAATGCAACAAAAGCTGCTGTACCTGCATAGGTTGGACAGTCATCTATGCAACACACCACTTTCCCCTGAGAAAGCAACCAGTTCTTTCCCTGTTTCCCCCTTTCGAGCCAACCAGACCTTCTGAGCTGAGCTCCTGGACTTTCTTTAGAGTCCTCTTTTCCAACATCTCTTAGCTCACTTTGGAACAAGAGAATCTCCCAATCTTGGCACTCTTGCCCCACAACACCTGCAACATATCACATCTCATATAGCAGAAATGGACTGGTAATCTTGCCTATCCCCCCCCCCCCACACACACACACACAAACACACATTCTAATAGCCTTTTTTTCGTTCAGGGTGGAAAGCATACAGTGGTTGTTTAAGAGGACCTCCTGCATTTTGCTTCCTGAGACCATTTACTACATTTTCAACACTCAAATCGTGTTCAAATGCTGATGCCACACAAGCTGCGTAATGGAAAATTTCTACGATGATTGTGAAAAAAGACCATATATATCACCCATTCCTCACCTTTGCTTTTGATTGATGCCCACTACAGAAATATACTGACACTATACAGTACCTGACAAATCTATTATTTCTGCTTTCACAGCTGTCAAGAGAACTTTCTCTGATGGTGATACCTGGATGTAGGCAAGCTAGTCTCAATATTAGGGCAGGAAAAATTGTAGTAACACTCATGCTTTCTGCAGCAAATGCATAGAGTATGTAAGAAAAATATGCTTAGCTATGCATATTTAAAACACCCATGAGCTTCTCTGATGTGTCCACACAGGTGTTTAAGGGCGTGTGTCTTACGGCCCAATCCTATGGGGCCTTCCATTTGCACCCTTACTTAACCCATGGCAGGCTCCAGCAGCCTCTATGGGTCTACTTGGAACTGTGCTAGCTCAACCGCTGGTGCAGAACCAAGGGCTTAGTGTAGGGCATTAGCAGAGGTGTACCTTGGGCGGAGCCTGAGGGGCATGTCCAGAGGGCGCTACACAGGGGGGCACATGACTGCCCCCAATCACCTTGCCCGGGTTCTCCTCAGAGGGTGAAGTGAAAATTGGAGCCTCAGAAGAGACAGGGGTGGGGCACATTCAAAGCTGCAGCAGTGCTCCACCCTCCAAGAAGAACCAGGAAGTGAATGCCTTGAGCGCAAGGCAGTCATCTCTGAGTTTTCTCCAGCAGGCAGAGTGAGGGAGAGGAATGGGTGCACAAGGCCACAACAGTGAGCACCCTGCCCTCCAGGAGAATTCAGAAGTGATGTCATGTGACATTGTGATGTCACTGCAATGGGCCCAGGGTAGCCAGGTTGTGACGGCACTGCCCTGGGCGTGGGGCAACATGGCTGCAGGTGTTAGGATGCAGCAGAGTCCTCCTCCACTGTTCCCAACCCCTCCTGGGCCTGAACCACCCTTCCCCCCACCCTTCCCCACCCTGAAACACCTCCTCCCCAGCCCCATTCTGCCCTCCTGCCACCTCCCTGCTGACCAACACTGGGCACCCTTGTGATGCCAATGGAGGCCTGCCGGCACAGGGTTCTCCACTGTACAAGGCCTCCACATGGATGCAATTTGCTTTGTGACAGCACACATGTAAGTCCTGCTGGTGGGCGCTGGCTTAGGATTGGGCTGCCCGATGAGCTAATATAACAGCAGTGAGGAGGAGGAGGTTGCAATAGACATATGACCAAGATGTGAATGAGAGCTTTTGATGAGAGAGACAGAGGAAGAACCAAATTCTTGCACTTTGGGGAAGCAAGGAACAGTCTGATTTAGCAACACTCATGAGATTGAATATGAGAAACAAGGGTGAAGGAGGAATGAAAGCGCAAAGACCTTGTGCAACACCTTGTGTCTTCCCCTTGCTTCTTACCTTGTGCCTTACCCTTTCTGTAAGGGTAAGTCTTGCCTCACGAACCTTATAGAATTCTTTGAAAAGGTCAACAGGCATGTGGATGCGGGAGAACCAATAGACATTATATATCTCAACTTTCAGAAGGCGTTTGACACTGTCCCTCACCAAAGGCTACTGAAAAAACTCCACAGTCAGGGAATTAGAGGGCAGGTCCTCTCATGGATTGAGAACTGGTTGAAGACCAGGAAACAGAGAGTGGGTGTCAATGGGCAATGTTCACAATGGAGAGAAATGAAAAGTGGGGTGCTCCAAGGATCTGTCCTGGGACTGGTGCTCTTCAACCTCTTCATAAATGACCTGGAGACAGGGCTGAGCAGTGAGGGGGCTAAGTTTGCAGACGACACCAAACTTTTCTGAGTGGTGAAGACCAGAAGTGATTGTGAGGAGCTCCAGAAGGATCTCTCCAGACTGGCAGAATGGGCAGCAAAATGGCAGATGCGCTTCAATGTCAGTAAGTGTAAGGTCATGCACATTGGGGCAAAAAATCAAAACTTTACATATGGGCTGATGGGTTCTGAGCTGTCTATGACAGATCAGGAGAGAGATCTTGGGGTGGTGGTGGACAAGTCGATGAAAGTGTCGACCCAATGTGCGGCAGCAGTGAAGAAGGCCAATTCTATGCTTGGGATCATTCGAAAAGGTATTGAGAACAAAACAGCTAATACTATAATGCCCTTGTACAAATCGATGGTAAGGCCACACCTGGAGTATTGTGTCCAGTTCTGGTCGCAGCATCTCAAAAAAGACATAGTGGAAATGGAAAAGGTGCAAAAGAGAGTGACTAAGATGATTACGGGGCTGGGGCACCTTCCTTATAAGGAAAGGCTACGGTGTTTGGGCCTCTTCAGCCTAGAAAAGAGGCGTCTGAGGGGGGACATGATTGAGACATACAAAATTATGTAGGGGATGGACAGAGTGGATAGGGAGATGCTCTTTACACTCTCACATAACACCAGAACCAGGGGACATCCACTAAAATTGAATGTTGGGAGTGTTAGAACAGACAAAAGAAAATACATATTTCTTTACTCAGTGTGTAAACTGTGGTCTGTGGAACTCCTTGCCACAGGATGTGGTGATGGCGTCAGGCCTGGACGCCTTTAAAAGGGGATTGGACAAATTTCTGGAGGAAAATTCCATTACGGGTTACAAGCCATGATGGGTATATGCAACCTCCTGATTTTAGAAATGGGCTATGTCAGAATGCCAGATGCAAGGGAGGGCACCAGAATGAGGTCTCTTGTTATCTGGTGTGCTCCCTGGGGCATTTGGTGGGCCGCTGTGACATACAGGAAGCTGGGCTAGATGGGCCTATGGCCTGATCCAGTGGGGCTGTTCTTATGTGCCTGTTCTACAGGATGGATGGTGAAACTATCAGTGAATAAAGAGCGAGTGAAAGGAGAAGAGGGATGGGAAGAAATATGAGTGGGTCAGTCTTGAACATAGTGAGTTTGAGCCGATGAAGAACCAAGCACGCAGGCTGAAATGTGGACCAGGAAAGACCTGAGGGATTAAATGAGGAGCGAAAGGACTGAAGTAGTGAACTAGAGCTAGATATTATCAACAAATGGCTGGTATTGAAAGCCATGGAATTTGATGACTCTGACAGACAGGGAGAGAGGAGAAGGAACCTCCCCACTGTGAAGATACTGAATGAGTGATTAGACAGGTAGGGACAGAAACATTTGAGGACAGAATTATGGACACCTATGTCATAAAGGAAGTCAAGCAACAAACAGTGATCAACAGTACTGAAGGCTTCAGATCCCTAAACTAGAGAAACTCAAAAGCACTTAACGTGTGAAATTGCTCTGAAATTGAATCAGGATTGAAGGTTGCAGAATTCACACACACACACACACACACACACACACACACACACACACACACACACTCCTGCATTGCACTGAATTTACAAGTTCCTCTGAGGAATTCTTTATTCCTTTACTTCTGAGGAAGTCTTTATTTAAGACTTATGTACCCAGACAGAGAAAAGTTTTAGGATTTATCACCGGATACTTATTTTAATTATTTCTGCACCTACTTATAGATAGCATTTATGGAACTATGATAAGCTGGGGAAAGAGTTATTAGCCAAAGTACCTTCAGCTTGATCTAATTTTCTCTCAGAATAATGAGAACCTCTCAATCACATTCAGATTTTTTCCCTTCTGTAATTAATGTGTCTTAGTGGCCTCTGTAGTGTGCCCACACACACACAAAAAAATGGAAGTGTTTGTGTTAAGAAAAACGCCTGGTAATAGAATTGTTCCCAGAGAGAGTTTAGCCTTGCCTTAATAAAATGGGCTCATGGACTCATAAATCATAGCAGTGACAAGGGGAAACTGAATCAGTTTCCCATGTTGCTTATTCTTGCCTCAGCAGAGATGCAAGCCAAGCAAAAAGGCTGAACAGTGCTCTTCTTTGGCCAGCGCAAAATAGCTGTGCTCTGTTATGCTCACAGCATGACTCACTGAGGAACTTTTGGTGGTTCATCTTAACGAAGAGGGAATGATGTTCAGTATGAGGGAAGAACAGGTGTACTGTCAAGGGCAGACAGGTCAGGCACCAGCAATGGGCCCATACAGAACCAGCCCATCCATGAGGGAAAATGAGGCAGTCTCTTCAGGCAGCAGATTGGCTACTGACTCCATTTGTCCCATTCTTTGGATTTGAAAAGGAAACATTGTGAAGAAGTCGTCTGGAGGAGAAGATAGTGGTAGGTTGCACTTTGAGCCCACTGGTCTTTTCTCCCCCTTCCACTTCATTCCTCTTGACAAAGCAAATTTGGGCCCAAAAATATGGTTTCCCTGAAGAGAGGACTCTGGAGATTTGTTTCTTCAATACAGCTGACTGAACTGAACAACACACAGAACTCTGCTGTTATACCTCTGTGGCTATAACTGAACTGTAAAGAATGGAATCAGAGCATGTGCCTCAAAACAACTTACTCTATCTTTCCCTCCTTTGTAGTACACCAAAAACCACTCCCACTATAAATGGTCCTTCACTGGCCTAAGTGCAGCTGTAGAACATTTCTGCTTGGTGCATAAGAGAAATAACCCCCGAAAGCAGTGGTTCTCAAACTTTTAGCTCCAGGACCCACTTTTTAGAATGAGAATCTGTTGGGACCCACTGGAAGTGATGCCATGACCAGAAGCAACATCATGGAGCAGGAAAATTTTTAACAATCCTAGGCTGAAATCCTACCCACACTTACCCAGAGAAAGCCCCATTGACAATCATTGTTAAAAGCATATAGTAGCCTGTCAAAAGTACAGATCTGCAACATTTTCCCAAATGTAGTCACATATCATAGCAGCATCAAGTCTAATATATTAAAAATTAAAATAATGAATGGGGACCCACCTGAAATTGGCTCATGTCCCACCTAGTGGGTCCCAACCTTCAGTTTGAGAAGCAATGCCCTAAAGTCTTAGTTTCCTGCTTTCTTTCCAATCCAGAGGGCTGGACAAGGAGGAGGACAAGAGGCAGTGATGGGGAAAATAACCAGATAAGGGAGGGCAACATCTGACATTCTGCCTCAGGCTAAGGTTACCAGATACAAAGGGGGACAGAGTGCATATACCATTAACCATTGAATAGAAGTGGGAATTTTGGCAGGTGCAGCTTTTCAAACCCTTCCACATTGAGCTGCACCTGCCAAAGTTCCCTCTTCAATTAAATGGTTAACGGCATAGGCACTCTGTCCCCCTTGTATCTGGTAACCCTGCGGCAGGGTCCCAGGAGCCTTAGGCCAGAACTCGATTCACCCAGATGAGCAAACCAATCAACCTCTAGTCCTGGAGGCAGTGGTAATCCCCATAAATGGATTGGGTTCAGTGCAGGGCTTGTCTCAGGGCCTCCAGCAACCTGATGCTGATGCCAAGGAGAAATCCTAAGCATTCTAGGAGGTCCAAAATATTTTTACATCACATTCACCTGGGAATTTAATGCTTTCAGCATTACCTTTTCTGTTCTCTTCCTACAAGGTTGCATGAGGTTGTTCCATTTTATTCTCAGAAGAACCTTATCTAGAGATGGAGGATAATTCCTTTCTTGTTGAACTTTGTGACAGAAGGCATGATTCCAGACCCAGCGAATGTTATAAATATATGCATATGTCTACAGTTTCTATACATTCCATATATCTGTGGGAAAGGGCATCATTTAAATGTGTGCTTTGAAATGTATTATCACACTAGTTGTTTGGATAGCCTATATGCCAGATGCAATGAAGTGGCAACAGAATTCAAGTAACTTGTTGTCTTGTATGTTCCCAAAGGTAACTGGTGGGCCACGCTGAGATACAGGAAGAAGGATTAAAAGGGCCTCTGGCCTGATCCAGCAAGGCGCATCTTAGGTTCTTATGGGTAGCAAATATGTGAAAATAAAAAATATATACATTTAAATATAGGTCTTGAGAGGTCACTGAAAACAAAATCCAATATTTACAGTGGAAGAGAGTGAAAAGCAAGTCATAGGAAAATGGGCAATCTTTCAAGGGAAGGGAAAGAGAAAGGCACATCTATTCCCATGAACAGTCTGTAAAACCTCCTGTTCTGCTTCTTCTTTGAATAGCAAAACAGGTAGGAAGTACAACAGAATTTTTTTAAATTCAGAAATAATTTTGAGGTGAGCAGTTGCTTTTCTTAAAACCTCTGCTTTCAGCTACTCTAATATATATTATCCCAAACTATTGTTCAGTTACATTAAGATATATTATCCCAAACTTCTATCCAATCATCTCACGTTTCTATCTTCCTATTGTGTCTTGCCATCAATCAGGCATTGCCTGCCTTTTTATTGCGCTGTATAAGCACACAGTGTCTTACCCACCCAATCTCTGAAAGCTGGTCCACACATACTGCAGGGTACTGATAACACCATGTCATTGAAATTTCAGGATGTTGAACATTTAAGCTATCTGAACACTTCGAATGTGAGCAACAACATAAGCTCAGAAGAAACAATATACTGTGGAGTGATGTCAGAGACACTAAAGATTGTTGCTGTACCTGTTAAGGTCACACTACAAGTGTACTTTGAGACCTGTTGAACCTGTTGGCTCCCAAGGAGTTAACATATATGGCAGGGCTTTTCAAACTGGGGCGTCGTGACACCCCAGCCTGCGGGCCCTAGCCCCGCCCCCTTAGGGGGGCAGCCTGAAGGCCGGGAGGAGGCAGCGGCACGATCCCCAGGATTGCGCTGCTCAGGGGGGCTGCAGGGGCTTGGGTACACATACCCAAGCCCCTGCAGCCTCCCGGGGGTGCGGGGAGCCTGGCGCGACCTGCAGCAGGGCTCCCCGCAGCAGTGAAAGTGGATGCGGAGCGATCGCGCTCCACTTCCACTTTCGCAATGGCAATCTGTCAAGGCCTGCCAAAAGTGATGTCATTAACCTGGAAGTGATGTCATGATGGAAGTGTCATCATCAAGCAGGAAATATTTTAACAGCCCCATATGACAAAATCAAATTTAAGTAATTAGAAGTTTACAGTGAGTATAAGATTGAAAATTTATTTAAAATAAAGAATCTTTCTAAGCCTCCCAAACTGTTGCTGATCTGTTTAAAAAAAAACAAAAAACTCCCCAAACATCCCAAAGGCTGCAATCCTAGGCACACTTACCTTGGAGTACACCCCATTCTCTATCATTGTTAAAAGCATGTACAGTACATAGCTTCTTAAAAGTTCAGATCTGTAACATTTCCCCAAATGCAGTCACATACCATGGTATCATCAAGTCTGGTTTATTAAAAGTAAAATACACATTGAAATGAATGGAGACCAACCTAAAATTGACTCACGACCCACTTAGTGGATCCCGACCCACAGTTTGAGAAACACTGTGCTAGATGATCTTCATGTCAAGAGGTTCCCATTTTCATAATTCTTGTTCTTGTCACATGGCACAATGACTACATGACAGGAGGAGTCCTGGTCAAACAGGACAACCAAAGTTTGTCAGTATTCTAGTTTCACCTTCATAAGTTGATATTTAGACAGGCATAACTTCCCAGACATGTTGGCATAATAAAGCTCATACCAGTGTGAGGTTTTGAATTCTGTATCCAGTAAAGACATAGAAAAAGGACATCCAGTTCTCCGCAATATCTGTGTTGGCTCAAAGCAGTGACTACTTTCTGGAGGAAACAGAATTTAAAAATAGAAGTTTTCTGGTGCCATTTGTTCTGAGTGCATATCACTGAATCTCTTGCATTTCACTTCTCTGGCAAGCTTTGCTTCAGCAGGGATCCAGTCAGTCCATCATCGACAATTTCAAATAACCCATTAATCTTGGCTGAAGGCTTTGGAGTAGGGATGTAAATATATCTGGCTAAAGCACAGTATGCATTTCTCTCTCCTTGTATTTCAGTGGACTTTGTCATTGATTAATCTGAGACTCTGGTTTGCTCAGACATTTTTTAATATCTCCACTGATGTACGTTACACAGAGTTCAATCTTATGCCTGTCTACTCAGAAGTAAGTCCTATTATAGTTAATGGGACTTACTCCCAGGAAAGTATGGCTAGGATTACAGCCACAGGCTACTATGTTGGGCTTGTCTTTACTAAGCAGGTTTAAAAGAATAAAGAAAAATATATATTACATGGTTTAATTATGGCTTAAAATATTCTAATTTTTGTGTCAATTTAATCTCTTCTGTTGTTGTTTTTTTTAAATTGGCCATGATTATTGCTGCTTTCCAAATGCTAGTTTTCGTCATTATACAATTAACAGATAAAGTCATAAGGAATGGGTAGACTGACATAAAAATCTGTCATTGAACTAGCAGTTGCCTAGGTCAGCCCACAGAATAGGAACAGCAGAATCCCCATACTCAGGTATTCCTCAAAACCGGGTGTGATTGTGGTTTAGAGACAGAGCTGTGCCTAATACGGAGTCAGACCACTGATCCATCTAACTCAGTATTGCAGACACTGGCTGGCAGTGTCTGGAAACTCTCCAGGGTTTCAGCTGAGAATTTTCCTCTGTCCCACCTGGAGATGCTACAGGGAGCCAACTGCATGAAAAGCATGTGCTTTACCACTGAGCTACAGGCCCTCCTAGAAACTGCCCTGATTCAAATCTCACCTCTTTCAAGAGTGCACTAGGTGACACTCCCTCTCAACCTCAACCTTCCCATCTGCAATATGGGATAAAAAGCTGTTGTAAAGGATTACAGCAAAATAAGATGTGGGAAGTGTTTTACTCACTCCGTACTTTACACTACCGTACAAATGCTAAATGTTATTGACTTAGGGTGCAATCCTAACCAAATTTCCAGCACTGGCATAGCTGTACCAGTGGGGCATGTGCTGCATCCTGCAGTTGGGGGGCAGTCGTGGAGGCCTCCTCAAGGTAAGGCAATGTTAGTTCCCTTACCTCGGAGTTGCATTGCCCTTATGTCAGTGCTGGAAAGTTAGTTAGGATTGCAGCCTTAGGGTCCAATCCTATCCAACTTGCCAGCGCTGGTGCAGCCACAATGCAGACCTGAGGTAAGGGAACTGATATTCCCATACCTTTTTTTTTTTTAAATTAACACACACAGACATACAAACATATTACATACATTTAGGAGTGCTAAATACCATATACCATTACTCATTAATCATACTATATCTCCTAATCTACTACTCATCTACTTCTGCCTCTTGTTAGTTTATCCATTTATTTATATAATATATACTAAACTTTCCCTAATGCCCTGTACTATATTTTCTAAATTTTCACTTTCTATCAAACATAAACTTACTTCAGTTACTCATTAATATTAATATTAAAATATTAAAATAATCTAGTTACCAAAGTATAACATATAAATCAATTCTTCCATCTACGTACTTCTAACTCTTCTACTCATTTATATATTTCTTATATCAAATATAATAGATTTTTCCTAATTCCCTATAATATCTTTTCTAAATATTCACTTTTTATCATCTCAACTAGTTCAATTACTCATTAATATCAAATAATAATAATCTAATTTCCAAATTATAATAAAACCAACAATCTCTTATAATATGTTCTTTACCATTCTCCAATCTAATTCTCCAATCTAATCACATTTTTTTTCTTTAACATAATAACCACCTATTAAACAATTCATCCACATGCTAACATTTCCAGCTATTTTTTCTAATTCATTCTAATTCATATATATCAATTTCGTATATATTTATTTTTTAAGTAAATTTAAACCAGTTATTACCTAAATAAAATCCTCCAATTTTCTTTAACCCTCAGGTTAACCCTCAGGTTTCTTTTTCTTTCTTTCCATTTTTTCTCCTGTAATATCTTTAATTATCTCCATAACAGAATCCAATAAGCCCACACTTTCTTGTATAAGTTATGTTCATTCTTCCAGTTAACTGGGATATGTTTTCTTCTTCTTGTTCCAACAAATTTTGTATTTTGTGCACCCATGTTACTCTGTCCATCTTCTCTATTTCAATCTCCATCAGCATCCCCTCTAGATCCTGTTGATTTTCCACTCTTCTAATTTCTGCATCCACTCTTCTGATGATGATTTCATCCCTCACCATCATCTTTTCCACTTTCTCCTTCTGTTTATCTTCTGTTTTCTTCACATCTTCCAATTGCTCCTTGCACACATCTATCTGTTGAGAGAGAGTCTTTAAACTGGCTTGAATCTGCAAGGACCAACTCAACTGCTGTCTTCTCATTGTGAGCAATTTTTCCAAATTTTTGAGGATCATTTGAGTCTAAATATCTGGAACAGACTCCATCTTGTGATTTCTCTCTAATCCAGAAGATGTCCACAGCATATTATTCTCCTTACTTCCACACATGTTTTTTCAGTCAGGCATTTTTCGAATTTTTCTTACAGATAACAGTGTGATTAATGGAGAAAAACGAAGCGAAAGAAACAGTCTCAAGGAGACAAAACTCTCTCAAGTCTAATAAAAATTATGTCCACAAGTAATTCTGGATTTTAGTCCACACATCAAATTATATTTATAATTATAATCCATGACATATTTATTCCACTACAAAGATAAAGAGCACTTTCAACATCCTTAAAAGGTTTCTCATTAACACCTTCAGTGTATCCAGGGCTTTTAGCCAAATCAGTCAATCAAAGCTGGAGACAATATTGACACATACTTATCTTAAATTTCCAACTTAAACTTTATGCTTCATGCTTTTTCTTCTATATGGCATCTTAGCACGGAGCCAGCAGCTTGATTGCAGACACTGCACCTCTTCCAATTCTGTCCCTGACCATTTTTCCGAGAAGAAAGCCCCCCCAGGTCAGGCTTGCAAAATCTCTGGTACCTGCACCATGGAACGATCTCTCCTGATAAAGATCTTCAGATCCTCTGCAGACCTGCAGCTTTTTTGGGGGGGGGGCCAAAAACCCCTGGAGACATGTCTGTTCATCCACTGTTGGCTCCTCCTCCTCCTGATGTTCCCATATCTTGAGGAGGCCTCTGCCTCCCCACCACAGGATGCAGTGCATATCCCATTGGCATAGCAGCCCCAGCCCTGGAAAATTGGATAGGATTAGGCTTTTAGGGCCCAATTCTATCCAACCTTCCAGCACTGGTGCAACCACAATGCAGCCCCAACATATGTTCCCATACCTTGAGGAGGCCTCAGTGACTGCCCTTCCAGTGCAGGATACAGCGCACACCCCATTGGTGCAATTGCACCAGCGCTGGAAAATTGGATAGGATTGGGACTGTCCAGCAGTTTCCAAACTGCAGCCTACTGCATTATGGAAAAGTCCTCTGGAAGCCATGTTTTTCGTTACATACTGCAGCCTCTTGTCTTTGGGCCTGATCACCCCACACTCCGTGCTGGGCAGCTGATGTCCCTGGGAAACTCGGGTGCAAAGGCATCTGGAGCAACCAACTTCAGAAGGGGCTGCTTGGTTCAGAACTGTGGGGCAATCAGGCCCGAAGACAAGTAGCTGTGGCACAAAAAAAAAGCGCTGGTACCCAAGGGGCTTTTCCGTAACACTGGATCCAGCCTGCAGCCCAATCCTATCCCCAGCAACACTGCCAGGTGCAGCAGCGCCAAAATGGCTACCACTGTGTCCAGCAACACCGCCAAGACTGCTAGAGATCTCCTTGGGGAAAGGGGACTTTTGTGACTTTCCCTGAGGAAAGCCACAAGCCCTGCAATGAGGATTCACTAGTCTGCACCAGCTATTTACACTCCAGATGCTGTAAATGTGCTTTATGACATGTTTATGACACCCAGTGCTGGCACTGGAGCTCAGCTCCAGCACTGGGAGCCCATAGGATTGGGGTCTGAATCCAAAAATTACAGTCCATCATTTTCCAGGTTATAGAAGACAGCAAGTAAAAAGCAAGCACATAACACCAGAGCTGCTTGTAAGGGATGATTTGGGGGGAGCAGGGGGCTTCATTAACTTCAGAACAGTTTCACTGTCACACTGTTTGCCATAGTAAACATTTATAGCATGTTGGGGCATGGCCATTTCATGGCCCCCTGAAGCCTGATTCAGCATGCCAAATGCTTACCCCCCCCCCACACACACACACCTGATGACATGCCAGTATCTGCTCCTTTCACTTTCCAATGTTCTAGCTCAGCACTCTCCTCCCTTCCACATTTCCTCTTCTCTCTTCCTTTTCCAATTCAGGGAATGGTAGACTGAGAAGGAAGTGAAATCAAGTGAAATCAAGCAGTGAAATCAAGTGAATGGACACACTCTCCACCAATCTGCTGCCTGAGTTGACCAGTTGGCCACATGGATAGGCCAGACCCCTATTGGGGAGATGTAGATCTCCCCAAATTCCAGAGGATCAAGTGGCAACACATATTCAGTGATGCAAGTCTTGGCCTGCACATTTTGCATGTTAGCCAGGACCTGTTCAAACTCTGTAGACCAGTGGTTCTCACAGATTTAGCACCGGGACCCACTTTTTAGAATGAGAATCTGTCAGGACCCACTGGAAGTGATGTCATGACCGGAAGTGACATCATCAAGCAGAAAATTTTTTAACAATTCTAGGCAACAATCTTATCCAGGAGGCCACACGTACCCAGGAGTAAGTCCCATTTACTATCATTGTAAAAAGAATATACAGAGTAGTTTTTTAAAAGTACAGGTCTGTAATATTTCCTCAAATGGAGTCACATACCATGGTAGCATCAGGTCTAATATATTGAAAATAAAATATTGAAATGAATGGGGACCCACCTGATACTGGCTCACAACCCAGCTAGTGGGTCCCGACGCACAGTTTGAGAGACACTGCTGAAGACAATCTTGAGTTTCATTAGTTGTCCTTAGATCCCGGTAAGCTGCCATCCCTCAGTTTAATTGTACAATGAGAACAGTCATGATTTTTCTCATAGAGTTGTAGTGAGAATGAGCAAGCTGTGATAAAATTTTTAAAAATCAAAACACCCTGGAAAACATTTTCTAAGCTACTGCTGGGTTTTTGTGCACAAGGTTACATGCTTTTATGTGCCTGGGGCTTTTTACTTTCCATGCTGTCAGCATTGAGTCAGCATTAGAAAACTTGCTTTCATATGCTTCCTTGAGTTGCTTTATTTAATCATGCATGATGAGATCCAGGCTGTAGTCCTATGTACTTGGGACTAAGATGTATTAAAATAAGTTGGACTTACTTCTTTAAAAACATGCATAGGACTCAGGGCTGGCATGTCCATGAGGCTCAATGAAGCAGCTACTTCAGGCAGAGGAAACAAACTGGCGGGGAGGGGGGGTGTCATGCCTAGCACCTGGCTCCACTGCCCACTCAAGACTGCCCAAGGTCTCCAGTTGCCTGAGACAACATGTCAAGTTCTGCCCCCCTTACCTGGTGATGTGCCAGTCTTTGTTCCTCCTACCCCCTGAAAAGGAAGAAGGGAACAGAGGAGGAAGTGAAGAGGAGAGTATTGGGCTAGAGAGTCTCCTCTCTTCCACACTTCCTCTTTTGCTCTGTCTCTTCTTTTTCCAATCTAGGTAGCAGAAGTAGCAGCAGGAGCATGGCATGGTGAGGGGCTGTGGCCACTCTCTGCCAATCTGCTAACTGTGACAATAGCCAGTCTCATGGATAGGATGACCCTAGGCACACCTGCCTGACCGCTTTCTCCACCCAACAGCAAACTGGCATTCCTGGAGGGGGAGCTCCACTAAGTTTTTCAGGTGCCTAAATGCCAGAATAAAGCTGTGCTTCCCCCTCACCTGCAGAGCCATTTGGAGCAGCAAGAACAAAGTGGAGGAGATACCTCTGCTTCACTATTAGTGCTCCAAATGGCTCTGCAGGGGATGGACCACTTTACCCCCAGCGTGCAGGTGCCTGAAAAACGTAGCATTTTGACACACACACACACACACACACACCCGGAATGCCAGTGCAACAGCTAATTCTCAGCCCCCCAAACTGGCCACCTCTCAATCTGAGAGCCAACAAGAGCAGCAGTCACTGCTGCCACCCCAACTTGGAGACTGAGAGCTGAGCATCAGAAACCATCACCTGTTCTTCCTACCTTCTCTCCAAGCTCTGGGGAGTAAATAAGAATAGGCCAGAGTGGGGATGCTCTAAGTAACCCCAGCCAACACTCCCTGTTTTCACTTGTTCCCCAGGTTCTGTCTCCCTTGGGAACGGGTGAGGAAAGTAGATTAGTGACGTAACTGTGGGCAGTGCTTGCGCACATTAGTACATGTCTTGTGACCCTCTAACCCCCTTCCCCAACAGGCTGGCAGGTAGACAAGCTGCCTGAGGTGTCATCCCCATTCAGCCAACCATGCATACCCGAGAAGGCACCATTCCTGGTTTCCTTACCATGCTAACGGATTCTTTGTGGGGGAGATTCCCTATCAAAATGTATTCTTAATAAGAATACAAGGAGGGCTTGGAAGTGGAGGTTCCATCATGATGACATGGAAAAGCGTGCAAGGAATGCTGAAGGAGCTGAAGTGTGTCGGAAGGTATAACACATAGAGTGGGAGAGGAAATCCTGGTACTAAAATTCTGCATGCTGAATGGCGATATATAGTATTGCACCTCCACTCTAAATCGGTTCCTTTCATTCAAAAATGTTTTGAGAACAAGGACTTATGAGAGGTGGTCATTTTGCAGCTCTGAAGACAGTAAGGGCACAATCCTAACCCACTTTCCAGCACCAACATAAGGGCAATGCAGCTCAAGAAGAAACAAACATTCCCTCACTTTGAGGAGACTCTCCTTGAGTGCCCCCCAACTGCAGGATGCAGCACACATCCCTTTGGTACAGCCGTGCCAGGGTTGGAAAGTTGGCTAGGATTTGGGCCTAACTCCTTTTAGCTCTCCACGAGCCAAGATGTCCCTTGACCAAGCAATTTTTCATCCTGCAGAAAACTGTAGAGTGGCACAGGTCAATAGAAAGATTGCATGATAAAATGAATGTGGTGCTTGGGATAAATATGCTCATCTGTTGTCTTTTTGTATGTGTTGTGCTACCAGAAAACATCTCTATACTTGACCACATTGTTTTGGGATATGCATCTCATAACCACTGGTGATTCATAACCTGCACATGAGCCGAAACGCAGTCTGGGATCACCACACATTTTTCAATCACTTTTTATAGAGAATCCAGATATCACTGCCAACCAACTGCATTAAGGCCTGTTTTGTAGTGATTTTTTTTTTTTTTTTAACCCACAGGGACCTAGTAATTAAGATGAAATTAAGAAGCTATTCATTTTGTCCCTGGTCATTCATAAACTGGATGACGGAACCGCCTGATAATTCTCTGAAACAATATTTTAAACATCATGAATGTTAATATCGTCAACTAGCCACTCCATTAACACAAACATCTGAAGCAAACATTTGTTACTGTTCATCTAGAAGCACGCACGGCTCTTGAGGAAATTGAAGCAATTTAAGACTCACTTCTGATCAAAGATCCAGGACATGATCTACAACCCAAACCAACATTTGGCTGTGCTGCCCGATAGGAGAGTGGAAAATGCTCTGCTGTTGAAAAACGGCCATGGGTGGCACACATGGGCACTACCAGCAGCCATTTTAGAGCCACCACCATAAATGGTGGTGGCGGCAGAGGCTTGCTACTAGACCCTACTACTTCTACCACTGATGGTAAGCAGGTGGCAGAGATGGGGGTGTGTTGCAGTTCTTTCCTTGTTTTAATGTCATGTAATATGGAGATATAGCAGGTTGGCATATAGTTACTAATGGCAAGGATACAGTCAGGATTGTATGGGAAAAGTTTCTGTATGCAAAATATTTGGGGGCAAAAATACTGAACTTCTGTGTTTTTTTTTTAATTCAGATGGAGAATACACATTGTCCCCCTTTTTATTTATTTAAATTTTGAGATAGCATTTCATGAAATCAGTGTAGGCTTTGTTAGCCAAACAAGAAGACTTTAGGTTGGCATTGTGGGGTTATAACACACAAATTTTGACACCATGCAAAAAGGACATTGGATAAGACAAAAAGACTTTCATGAATACATGCTAAAATTACAGTTGGGAGAAAAGGCAACACCTTTTTCTCTAAAAATAATTTGCTGTGAACAAAATTATTATAAATTAATTAAAACAACAGGTGGTGGTTACAACACATTTGCATAATTAAAAGAAACGTTTTTATCATGGAACACATTCCAATGGGCATACAAGGTTTGTTAAATATTTTTGCACATGTTAAATTGCTGCCACTGACCACATAAAGAGTGTGCAGTGAAAGACATTGGGATTTCACTATGAATTACATTTACATTATAAGACATTGCATCATGAGCTATGCAAACATTGGGAAAGTTTTTTTAAAACTTGGTTACATACTATGCACTCCCTTAAGGGGGGTGCTAAATGACTATCTTTTAACACAATTATAAAAAGCAAAAACAAACATAAGAACAACAACATTGAACTTTTTATTAGGGGTTCTTGGTTCACTGGATGTCTTCAGGAAACTTTAGTGCCACGCATCTTCGTTTCTGTGAAAATAAACAAAATAGCAGAACTTTGCTGCCAGGTTATTAATGAAGCTTGCCTTTTCACTCTGGGTCCAACAATTATGCGTAAAAGCACATGGGGGGTGAAAGCACATTATATTTGCATTTAAGACAGGGGGCTTCTGAGCCTGCTAAGGTGTTGCTGAAATATATTTTAGTGATCTCATATCCCTCATTTTTTAATTATTTAAATAGAAAATTTGTAAGATGCACTGTGTATGTGTGTTGCAAGGTCTAAGATATTATAGGAGATACGCTTAGGTTTGAAAACAAACTGAACAGGCAGAAGTGGTGATTATTCTTAGGCCTTTAGTTGTCTAAACATCTTAAGGGATTATTTTTAATAGTTAGAATTCAATAAAAGGTTAACACAGCTTCTTAAGGGAACATTTTTAAGCATTGAGAGAGTGTTAGAGTTGAGAGTGAGTGAAGTCATATTAACATCTTAAGGGATTCATGTCTAAGCATTGAGTATGTGCATGAGATTCAGAAGTGAGAAGAAGAGAAAAGCTTGTGTGTGTGTTATTACAATGTGGGGTTCTTTCCTTGAAACACATACATTTTTTACTGGAGACAATTCTGTTGTTCCATCTTACACATACAATTATCACATACCTCCTGCAGTCAGCAAATGGCATTGCACTTTCAATCACAATGACCTCATGTCCCATAACCATCGTATGACTTACTTTGGCCTTAGAAATGCAACATAACTGTTGCTAAAAACACTATCTTCTGCACCCTTTGTGAGAACTTGATCTTTGAACTGGCTGTGTTGCTTTTTTGAACTTTTTTGATATAGTTAAACTATCACAACTAATTTAAAATATTATCTGCCAGTTATGTATGCACTAAAACTGGTTTGAAATGAAGAATAAGAATAAAAAGAGAGCTGGTGTGAATACTGTTATGCATGCTTGCTGCTCTGAAAAATATTGGATAGCTATTTACTTGTATATGAAGTCTGAGCTTAAAACTGTGCTGCTGAGCCTGTGTGTTAAAAGGAAAGACTAATTTTTAAAAGCACACAGGACAGGGAAGATTTTTTTTTTCTGTGGTTTGAAGATGCTTTCAAACCGAAAAGTTTTTTGTGGTTTGAAAACAAAGGAACATTTACTGTGTTTGTATTTTATCTATTGTGTTGAGAACACTGGGCACACAGCCAAGTTCAGCAATCCGTTTGACTTTTAGTTTTGAACTTGCTTGGACATTTAACTTAACATACTTTTTAACATGTGGAAACCAAAAGAAGGCTTAAAACAATGAAAACAGGCATATATACAGGTAACAAAAGAAAGATCAATATGGCATTCTTGGCTAACTTTACAAAACAATTGTTTAACTAACATTTTATAAACTGATAAATAAAAAGGCATGGTATCAGTATGGAATTAAGAAACATATAAGAATAAAACAAAAAGGCCTTAAGGGCTTGATTAGAATTATGGGACTAGAGAAAAAAAATTTTTTGATGGAACAGAATGAGACCAGAAAATCATTTTCTGATGAAACAGAATGGGATCAAAAAATCTTTTTCCTGATGAATTTAAACTATGGGATCAGGAGAAATTTTTTGATGAAGCAGAATGGGATCAGAAAATCATTTTCTTGGTGAATTAAGGGAGGTTCTTTAAGGGCCTGATGAAAGCCTTTGGATCAGAAAAGGTTTCTGATGGAACAGGATAGAATCAGTCAAAGCTATGGGAACAGGGAGACTTTTAAGAAGCCTGAATAGCTTTCTTATTACCTTTACATAAACATTTAAAAAAAAAAAAAAGGTATAACTCTGACTAAAACTAAACTAAAATACAGTTTAGTTTGACTTTAAAGCTGTGATAACTGCTGCTGATGGACAAAATGGCTGATGGTTGCCATTCTGAAAGGTGTGTGGAATGAGAAACACTGAAAAATTTGGGAACTACTACAAACTAAGCTGAAAGGGAGGGGTGAGTTTAGCTTGTTGGTAGCAGTTTGAGGATCAGAACTGGTTTTACTGACCTTCCCTTTGGTATATAACTACTTTAGCAATGGGGATTGAGCATCTGACTGGTTTTAAAGAGAGATTTGCCTGTGTTACTTGGGCAAGCTTAAAATCTTAACTCTTTGTTTTTTATAATGGGTAGAGTGATCGTTAAGACTTCTTGACTTTGAAGTCTTATCGCTTGTTCCTACTTTTTCTAACAAGGAAAATGATGGCTTTTTAATAGAAAAACACATTCTTTGAGAGGTTAGATAAAAAACAAAGCTATTTAAGCATCTGGGGGAAAAATAGCCTGTGTTGTAGGATTTTGACCTTTTTTAAGGTGGTCAAACAGTAGTTTTAACAATTGTTACAAATGTTGCTTTCAAATGTTGCAATTACACTAAAGTTAACTGTCGGGGGACTTTTAATTTAGGTGTTGCAGGTACAACATGAAATAATAACACTTTATACTCTTTACTACAAATAAAGTGCTTGTGTTTGCACTTTTTCTGATACTGTATAAAAACTAAACTGTTATGAAATTTAAGGCAGGTCCTACAAGAAAAAAGGATTTACTTGGGAACCTGCTATTAAAATCCATATGATAAATGGCTATAAGGCTCAATTTACGCTCAGCTGACACGAAGTTGGGCTATTTAACATGCTTTGGGCTGTTTAGCATGCTTTTGGAAAAAACTTAGCTAATGATACTTCTGGCTTTCTTTTTAAGTGGTTGGAACGTTACTGAGCTATACTGCATTCTGTGCAGGGGTTTTTAGGGACTTCCAACCATAGGGAACTAAATGATATGTATGTTTTAATTCTCCAGCATCTGTGCTAGTGATGCTAACTGTTTTTAAATGTAATCTGTACCTCTTTTGGCACAGAATGGGGGAGAGTTTTCTGTTTTTTGACTGTTTGCCTTTGGGCATTCTGACCTTGTTTTATAGGGAGAACTATGGACAGCTTTAAAGACTCCTCTGCTATTAAGTTTTTTGATGCTATTGTGTTTTGAGCCATGGTTTCTGTATGGGATGGCTGCTTGTTCTAGCTGGGTTGGTGCAGAGGAGGAAAAAGAGAAATATAAGCTGATGTATAGTCTGGCGGAAGAGGGCTTGTAGCACTGTTTATTTCCTCTGACTGTGTTTGCAGCTCTACTTGTAGAGCGTAAGTTTGGATGGTAAATTAAGTCTGCGATCTCTTGGGAGGAAACATGGTGCTGAGCTTTGCTAAAGAGAAACAGTAAATCATTGCTGCGGTATTGATAAGCTTGTACCTATACTTACCAATGCTATACTTACCTGGATCCTGAAATCAGGATGAGTGACCTCTGTAACCTGTGCAAGGCGGGTAAGATAGCTGTTGTCGTGGCCCCTCTTTCAGGGTCAGACGAAACATGGCCCCTGTTTCAGGGTCATGTGAAGCAATGAATGGGAAGCAACCTGAAACAGGCTACTTGATATAGAAAAGAGTATAAAAAGTGTGTAGCCGGAGGCTTGTACTATTTTTATACTTACCTAAGTACTTATGCTTACCATTGGGATCTTGAAAGATGAATGAGCTCTTTAACCCTTGCCGGGCATTGATAAGCGATTTTCTTGGCCCCATGGGCTGGGCACCTGATGTAGCAGTGCAGAATGCTGCTCTGGGAAGCACCCAAGGCTTTTGGGGGCCTTGGTGCTTGATGGGAGACACACAAGACTGTACCTTGTTGCCTGAGGGAGAGTGCTAAAGAGAAGCACTCTGAGGGTTTGACAGTTAGAATTGGAGCAAGTCAAGGCAATGAGTTCGGAGGCAGAGGACAGGCCGTTTGATCAAGACCACCTGGCTCTACTATACTCGCTCATTGCAGAAAGTCTCTGCCTGCTGCGCTAGATGTAGCAATAATGCTACCTGGGAAGCAGCCCGAGACCCCGGAAGTCAAGGACTGCTTGATGTGGTGCAGAAGCCAGAGCAAAAAAGGATCCCCATTTGCTGTGCTAGATGTAGCTGCGAATGGGGAACAACAAAAAAGTCAGGCTGCTAGAAATAAGAAAAAGCAAGGGTTCCTATGCCAGGGTGCCAGAAGTCTCTGTGCCATTGCTAGAAGTTGCAGAGGGTCCCTGTTGTTCCCAGGTTCAGATGAAGCAATGAATGGGAGCAGCCTATAACAGGTTGCTGAATAAAGCAAAGCAGAAAGCAAAGCAATTTGTCTGCCATACTTGGCTAGCCCACGTCTGGGCACCTAGCATAGCCACAAAGTTGCTGAGAAGCAAATAGACCTCAAAATCAGATGCTTGTAAAAGCAAATGCAGTGAGAAGTCAGAGAGACAAAAGAAATCCAAAGGTTGCGACGCAAGGCTGCTTGGAAAACACACAAGGCTGTAAGAGTGAGGCTAGAGCAATAGAAAGTCAAAGCAATAGGTGGGAGGTAGACAGCGGACAAGCTGTTTGAATTAAAAAAAAACAAGACAGCCTGTCTACTGTACCTGATTGTTGCAGAGAGTCTCTGTCCTAGGAGCAGAAGTCTCTGTCCCAGGATTAGAGGTCCCTGTTCTAGGATTAGATGTCCCTGTTCGGGCGCCAGATGTTGCAGTTACCCTTTGGGGAGCAACCAAAGCCCAGGGGTCAGGTTGCTGGATATAGGTGCGAGAGTAGAAGCAATGAATGGTCAGACAGAAAATCAAGAGACAGCAGACATATTGAGGGTTGAGAGTGCAGAGAGAGAGAGAAGCTGATTCTACTAGCCTCCTCCTGCGTTTTTATTGTACTTGCAACATTGCTACATTCAGTTCTCAGATAAAGCCACATTAGAATCTCATACAGGGGTGAGAACAATGGGTGCTTCTTCACAGAGTGCTGTATCAGCTATTGTCACACTTCAGCCTGGGAACCTTGTCGGTTTGCCGTTTAACAAGGGGGGTTTGCCCGCAATTGCCATCGCACCAAGGCTTTCTGTGTGCTTCTGCTTAAGCACTTAAAAACACCACAGGGGTGGGCAGGACGGGGCAGGAATCATGCATATGGCAGGGCAGGCAGAGGGTGGATGTTGGCGGCAACCGTTCTGCCAATATCCTTCCCTCCTGGTCAGCCTTGACATGTCCCCTTGGCTCTACTTGGACTTGTGCCACCCAAGGAGCTGGCAGAGATCTGATCCTTAGGGGACCATGGCACAGCAAAGTAAGGTAAGTTTTACCTATCTGCCTTGGCATGGTCCTCACCCACCCACAGGATCCAGCGGAGCTCTTGTTGGTGCTGCTGTGCCCTGCAGGCAGGCACTAGTTAGGATTGTGCTGTTGATTTTATCCTTGCTTGGCAGGCAGCCAATTTAACGTTGGTCAAAGATGTCAATGCATCAAAATTTCTCTAAGGCATCTTTGACTTTAATTTAGCAGCCTGTGGCTGCCTTCCAATTTGGGACTCGCTTCCACAAAAATCCTTATGATTGGATCAAAGTCGCAATTTTGTGACACCACGTATTGATCTCGTGGCAATTAGTAGAGACTGTTCACAGAAACGTAACCCCGAAAGTCTGTCATCTGGTGTATGATTCCGTTTCAGCCGGAAATTCAATAGATGTGAATAAACTCTCATTTCTGCTGGAACCTCTCCAGTTTCAGTTCTCAACCTAACAGAGTTAGTGCTCCTAGGAACTCCTCAGAAGGGCTTTTTTTAGAATTTTATTTTGGATGAATTCCAGGGTTCCACACAACATGCATTTCGGCACCATACAAAATCTGAGCAGACAACTTGAATTGCATGTGGCAGCACAAACGTCTGCCGCCCCACCCTTACCTGGCCCCTTACCTGGCTTCTTCTTCCACTCTTGAAGCAAAGCAGGAAAGGTAAAGCATGTTGGGATTGCTCCCAGAGTGCTCTACTTTCCCTCATTGGTTTAAAAGAGCCCATGCAGTGGAAAGAGCAATCTTGCTCATTCCCCAGCAAGCACATTTAAAGTGCCTGGTGAAAGACGGTGAGGGAGCCAGGTTGCTGCACTCTGAGAATCTTACCCCTTCCTTCATGCGGGAGGCCAGCCTTGTCCAGGGGGGCAGATGGGAGGGGGGAGGTGGCAGATTCTGGACCTCTACTTGGGCCCCAATCCATTGCCTGATATGAATGGGCTCATTTACACTATGGACAGGCTGGCCAAGCATAGGTACACATAACTGTAAGTCCTATTGAACACTGTGGACTTACTTCTGAATAAATGTGCACAGGCTGCACTGTACAATTCTGGCACCAGACTTCTAGGAACTCTAAAGCAACCTGCACTGGTCCCCTATAAAACCCTGCCTACCCCCAATGCTGCATTGGTATGGGTACAGAGGGTTGGGCTGACCAAATGGGCTCTCTCATGAGCATAGAATTATTGATTCAGATCACCCAATTTTACTGTTCTTGGTGCAGGATTCAATTTATATTCCCAACACATATGCATAGCCCTGATTGTACTCTTTGGACCCATTGCTAATCTCTCCTCCCCCTTTCTGGATCATCATATAGCACACACTCTCATGGTTCCCAGCAAGATATCTTGGAGAGGTAGGAGGTTTTTCCTATTTATCTCAGTATAACAGAGTACAAAAATAGCAGTGCAGGCTTCTTCTTTTTCCCCAAATAGCATGCGAATCAGAACATTCTGAGAAATGGTTTGAGAAAATGCTGTCCTACTTATTCTGACAACCTCTGGAGTGTGAAAGCCATCTAATGAGGGGAGAACTGTCAAAAGTATGGCCATTTATATGGAGATCAGAGGTGAGCATGTAAATACCCTCTCTTGTCATTAGAGAGGGGTTAGGAAAGCTTTGAGCATCTCTGAAATGGGAGTTCAACAACTGTGCAAGGCAGAGAGAGAAAGATTTGCAAGATGGGCCACTACATAAAAACAACAAAAAGCAGAGGGAAGATGGCTATGTGCCAGTAGTTCATCTTTCTGTGTCCAACTAAAGTGCAATATGTTCAGCCAGAAAGCTTTACGTGGCAGTAGCTAAAGCAAGAATGCAGGCATTATATAGATTTGAATCATCTAGGTCTTCACAGCATTCAGTGACCCAGCCCTGCCCAGGGCTTTCTGATTTAGATTCTCATGTAGCAGCACCTGCATTACAGAATAATGAGCCTCTAGTCCTGATTGGCTGGTCCTGTGGACAATTTTCACTGTACTAGATGAACATAGGAACTGCAGATAATTGTGTCTTGTGATTGCCAATTGGCATCCTGCTGTGACAGACTCAGGGCTACGTGCCTGAGCTCTTCCTGCTATCCTGCCACCCCCAGTTCCAATCTTATGTATGTTCCCTTATTCCTTCCTCTTTGTTTCCTCTAAATTGTTGAAAAAGGTCAAAAATTGAGAGTTTAGATCAGGGCCCTCCAAACCCCAACCTGCAGACCAGATCCAGGGTTTGGAAAAAGCCCTCTTCGTCCCAAGCAGAGCTTATCATTCTGCCATTGTGCCGGGTTTCTTTGAAGCAGAACATGTCTCAGGGATGCTCTGGGCAGTTGTGTCTGTCACCCAGCATCCCAAAAGGCTGTGTAACAGGATGCCCGGGCAGATGTGACTGCCCAGAGCATGTTCTGAACCTGTAACATGTTCTGCTTGAAAGAAATGCAGCGCAATGGTGGAACGGTAAGTTCTGCTCAGGACAGGGAGGGCTTTTTGGGGATTCAGTGGTTTGGAGACCACTGGTTTAGATGAAGGGACTTCAGGCATTAATTAGTTTTAATTACTGGTGTATAGCACCTGCAATTTTGGACACTTCCTAAACTGATGATGATGATGTGAGCAGTGTATACTATACAGGATGCTCTTAGGGACCTTCATTCTTAAGGCTACAGTCATATGCCCATTTTCCTGGGAGTAGGTGCTACTGAATACAATGGAACATACTCCTGAGTAAGCATACATAGGATTGTGCTCTTAGGGCGCAATCCTGACTTGCCCAGGAAGCAGGCAGGCCAGCGGGCTTGCGCTGCATCCAGAGCAAGTTTGGGGCCAAAAGGAGCTCAGCCCGAGGCACGGGGAAGCCTTTCCCTTTACCCCATGTCGCGCTGCAGCGGCCCCAATGGGTCCACTCAGATCTGCACCACCTGATGAGGTGACACAAATCTGAGCAGCCCGGGACTGCCCTGGGCCACCAAGCAGCAGGGTCAGAATCTGGCATAACCACCAGATCGTGACCCCACCTCCCCTTCTCCACCCACCCACCCCGGGAATGCCCACTACCCACCCTCCCCCATCCCAGAATGCCTCCCTACTGCCTCCTCCCCACCCTTCCCCCATCCCCTCAGACCCCTGTATCAGCTGAACTCAGCCAACACAACTCACCCACATCGGCGCAGGGAGGCCGGTGCACATTTGTGTGCCAGCCCATCTCTCCAACAAGTGGCACAAACGTGCTTTACAACACTTTTGCGACACTCTGGGACCAGCACAAGGGACTTGCATCAGCCCAAGTGGCTTCTTGGATTGCGCCCTTAATGTTTCCGCATTGTCCACTTCTTCTCTCTTTGAAAGATAGTATGGAACTACTTTGAAAAAAAGCAATGGGCCTGACAGCAAATAAGAATCCTGTTTCTTGCCACAATGGCAGTCATCACAACAGACATCATATTACTGCTTTCTCTGGTGTTGTTGCCTCATATATGCTAACAAGACAATCTAAGGCTCATATGGAACCCTGAAGTTGCAGCCCAATGGGGCTTACAGAAATCATCATGCGTAATGATTACAAAGCCATTGACAATTCATGAAATTTTATGTCCAAGGATCTTTCATCAAGTGATGATGATTTGCCAAAAAAATTCCTAATCAGAGCAAGCAGGGGAAAAGTGCCTAAATCAGATTTAACTTTGACAACTTCGCAGATTTAGCTAGCTAACTTCTTTCCTTGTTTTAATGTCATGTAATATGGAGATATTGCAGGTTGGCATATAGTTACTAATGGCAAGGATACAGTCAGGATTGTATGGGAAAAGTTTCTGTATGCAAAATATTTGGGGGCAAAAATACTGAACTTCTGTGTTTTGTTTTTAATTCAGATGGAGAATAATATCTGACACTATGAAGCACAAAACAGTGCAGTTAGCCCAACAACTGTACAGTCAGGCACATTTGAAAAACTGATAGTGAGCCTTGACAAGTTTAGTGCCTTGTCAGCGTGCCATGAGATGAAGAAGGCTGAAAATCACTGTAGTAGAGAATAGAACAGTATATGCTTCCCAATGATCACCATATTGACAGGAAGATACCCACTGGTGATGACATAACTCACTGCTTTGCCAACAAAAGCAACATGAGCAGGAACTCTGCCTAGGAACCACAGACCTAAATCCTAACCAACATTCCCACACTGGCACAGCTGTGCCAATGGAACATGTGCTGCATTCTCTAGTTGGGTGGCGATCACAGATGCCTCCTCAAGGTAAGGGAAAATTTGTTCCCTTAACTTGGGGCTGCATTGCCCTTACCTCAGTGCTGGAAAGTTGATTAGGATTGCACCCACAGTTGGTTTACGGCTGCAGTTTTAAAATTCTCAGGGAGCTTGAAGACCGCAGTAAGTCCTTGCAGGGGAGGGGAGGGAGGTAGTGGGGGTGGGAGGAAGGCAGCGACGCGATCCCCAGGACCGTGTCAATGGCTGCAGGGACTGGGATGTACTCATCAGTCCCTGCAGCAGCCTCTCAGGGGTGTGAGGAGCCCTGCGTGAGCGTCTGCAGGGCTCCCCAGCCTTCCAAAAGTGAAAGTGGAGCACTGGCATACCTAGGGGGACAAGCGGGGCAAATGTCCCAAGCGCTGACCCTCCAGGGGCACCTTGGAGCTTCGCCCCGCCCCCGCCCCCGCCCCCACCAGGAGGAGCGCACAGGAGCGCTGTGGAGAGGCAGCTTGCTGGCTCTCCGTCAGTGCCTGGGCACCGACTGAGCCGCCCCTTCCCTCCCCTCCTCCTTTATAAGAGGATAGGAGACAGGCGCCCTAGAGAGGCACTTATGCTCTAGGGCACCCAGCTCGTGTCCGCCTATAAAGGAAGAGGGGAGAGGGGAGTCCAGTTGGTGCCGAGACGCTGTCTGGGAAGCAGCGTCTGGCTGCCTCCCAGGAGCGCTCCTGGGCGCCCCTGCTCCACCTCTGAGGGCAACCCTCAGGGGTGGAGCAGAAGCGACATGTGCCCCCTCCAACATTGGAGGGGACATGCGCCGCTTCCCAGCCGAGTCGCCCTGCTCCACCACTGAGAGCGTCCCTCAGAGGCAGAGTGGAAGCGACATGCGCCCCCTCCAACTTCAGAGGGGACACGCGCCACTTCCCGGCCAGTTCGCCCTGCCCCACCTCTGAGGGTGTCCCTCAGGGGCGGGGCGGAAGCAGCGCGTAGCCCCTCCGACTTCAGGAAACAGCATTTGGCATGGCTGCCTCCCTGCACAAGAAGGGGAGCATTTGGTGTCTTGAGAGGTCTTGAGCTGGCTCTGCCTACTTCCTCCCACTTCCTTTAGCAATCTGTCTTTCTAAGTATTTCTGTTTGCTTCTCCTTTCCCAAGCATGGTGATGTTACATCAGTGTCCCATAAGCTCCTACTTACCTCAGTCCTCTGTATTTTCTGCTCATTTCCTCACACCTCTTCTCTGTGGCTCCTTTTCCCCAGTTCATTGCCTAGCTGTAGCTTTTCAATCATCTTGCCTGCGGCTGCTCCTTACCTCTCCTGCAATTCCTTCCCAGTCCTTATCCTGCCCCATAAAGCTTCTGTGGTATGCCCCTAGGGTCTGTGTAGGGTCTTAATTTCAGCCAAACCAATAGTTTTACTTTCATTCACAGGCGTTAGGCTGCAAACAATCTTGCGACTTTGTTCCATAAACGACTGAATATTCATGAACATTCTTTGCCATGACACCAGTTCGGGTAATCCACGTCTCACAGAGTTGTTGGGGAGATAAAATGGGAAGGAGGATGTACACTGTGCACAGGTACACTGCCCTGAGCTCCTTGGAGGAAGAGCAAAAAAATAAACAATTTTTTTAAAAAGGCAGAAGAAACCAGGGATATGCTTGAGTCAAGTTATGTTATGCTTTAGTCTTAATAGGTGACCATGGGGACTCGTCCAGAGCATTTTTGGGACTCCATTTGACTCAAGTCAGAGTCTTTTTGGCAAATGAGTCAGGTGCAACTCCATGAAAAAATGGAGCTGATGAAGAGTGTGCATGTGTGTGTTGGAGTTCTCATTTAACACTCTCCTGATGTCCCCATCCCATGTTCAAGTGAGAGCAGCAGTTCAGAAAGAGTCGATTCGATCGGTTCCTGATGAACTTCAGCCATGAACCCCAATCACACCATAACTCCCGATTCCGCCCAGACAAACCTACAGAGAGGGAGGAGGAGGCATCCCAGCTCACAAGGCAGGAGGGGACAGGCAGCATGAGCGAGGGGACAAAAGCTGCGGGCTGGCCCTGAAAACAAAACTTAAGCATCTCTCCTCCTCTCCACCCCGCCCTGTCTCTTGGAGCCAACCTACCCTCCTCTCTCCAAGTCTCTTGCTCATGCCGGTTTGAATGCAGCTTCTGGATCGCCCATGTGGTCCTTCACAAGCCGCAAAAAAGAAATAAGCAAGCACGCACACGCACACACACACACACAGAGAGAGAGAGAGAGAGAGAGAGAGAGAGACCAAGCAGAGTGGCATCTTCACTTGTTCCTGAGAAAACTTCCGAGTCCCAAGTCACTTCCAGTTTCAGAACGAATAAAACTTGAGTCCGCACAAGTCACAAAAAATTAATGTTTGGTGACTCGAGTCTTTTGAGCCAAGTCACCTGTCCCTGGAAGAAACTCAGAGCCCAGTCCTGAGCTCAGCACGCCAGCTCACCACTGGCATGCACTGTCACAAATGTCCCATAAGGCACATTTGCAGGCCCTAGCGCAGGTGCTCCGCCAGTGCTAGCCCAGTGCTGGCCGGTGCTGGGCTAGCACCAGGCGAGTGCTGGAGCTCCACCAGCCAGCAGTCATGTGGACCGCCAAGCAGCGGAGAAGTAGGTGGAGGCATGGCGGGAGGTGGGGAGGAGGTATTCTGGGGAGGGAGGGCTGGCTGCCCAGCACTAAGGCTCTTGATTCTACGCCGACCTTTGGGTCTCTGTAGAATCAAGTAGCCCCATTGTGGGGCTACTCGATTTACCTGGGGGAAGGGGACAAAGTCCCCTTCCCCTGAGGAGCCTCCAGTGGCTGCCTGGAGTGTGCTGGATGGAGCGGCAGCCATTTTCAGTGCCGCTGCAGCCCTGTGTGCTGGGCAGCTCAGCATCTGGCTGTTAATCACCACAACTGTTCTGTAGATGCCTCCCCAAAATCCACATTAAAAATTATGCTTTAGATAACCTTCTATTGTGTCTCCAGAGGATACCAGTTCTGTCCTGGCACTGTCTGATGTTTTCTAAATTCCAGAAAGAGACAATGTTCTAAATTATAGCTTGAGAGTTTTCCGAACAAAAGCATTGCAAAATGAGATTTACCCAGATCGGAAGGAAAGCCTGGCTGTTATGTTGTTGTATACAATTTCACACATGATAATAGTGTTTAGAAAATAAAGAGTAAGAACTTCAGCTGAACAGATGCATTGCCATGCTTAATTTGGGGAGTGGCAATGTGTCCTATGATCCAGTAATTAGCACCAGACCATTTATGTTGTATTCTGATCATTTTATATTGGAATGCATTTTTTACCAATCTACAGCCTGAGAAAGAAAGAATGTGGTGCTAGAAATTTGAGTTCCATATCACCAGGCACAATACAAATTTTAGGTTGAAAGTTGATTTTTCATGGTTTCAAACATATTCCTTTCATTGGTCATTAACAATGCATTTTGCTTGTTGTACAACACTACACACAAGGCCGGCCCACCCATGAGACAGACTGGTGGCAACAGAACGGGGAGGTGACAGGGATGGGGAGAAGGGTGGATCAGGCCCAGGAAGGGGTTGGGTTTAACAGTGGCAGTGCCCACAGTATCCTAACTCCCGTCCCAGGCCTGATATGTCTTTACTGGTCAACGTGTAGTTGTGGCAGCGATATCGCTGGCACAGGTCTGATTTGACCCTGGTGGCAGTGGGGGCTTACCCAAAGGAAAGGGAATATATGTTCCCTTACACCAAAGAAGTTAAAACTCACCCATGGGATACAGCGGTTACAACCACTTTGGTGTCGCTGCTTTGCTGCACAGGGAGTTAGGTAGCTATAATTGTGTCATGTGTCTCAGTAGGCTTTCAAGATCTGCAAATGGTCAAATATAATGATGGTCTGACTTCATTATTCAGCATTATAAAAACATTTATTCAATGTTTTGCTGCAGAGATCTCTGATCAGAATTAAAGCAAGCCTGTTGTCCATGGAGGGCAACAATTGTTCAGTCCAGCATTTCCCTGGAGGACAGCCAGAATGAAGCCTGTTTTCATGGTGTCTGAGTTCCTTGCTGATTATATTTAGAACCAGAATCCTCTCCCCTACTATTCCTTCTTTCTGTCTGCTGCTTGCAGCTGTCTTGCCAAGATGTCCACCAGGCTTATTCTTCTATACAGCAGCTGGGATCTACATTTCCTCCAGCTGGGTTGTGTTCTCCTTTTCACCAAGCCTTCTGCTCACTTTGCATTCCTTGGCTGGTCACTGAACCAGCAACTGGCCACATTTCCAACTGGCCATGGTTGCCAAGAGATACTATTGGAATGCCTCAATACCTCATTGACAGGTGCAGTTGATGGTATAACAGAAGCTTGCAACACATTTGAAGGTTCCTTATTGAGCTAGTCACATGATGGCCACCTGTGGATCTGAGCTTCAATCGGCTTTTGGCACTTACACCAGCTTTGCAAGCTATTGCAGTTGAGAGATGCCAAATCCAGGTTCAGATCAGGATGCAGTGTGTGACAGCAGGCAGCTGCCCTATGATGAGTGAAGAAGATAGAAGTTTGCCCACATGGCTCCAGTAAGCATGTGAATAAATCCCAAACTTAGGGGGAAGAAAGACATGTAAAGAGAGGATCCTGACAGTGATCTGATTTAAACAGAAGTTGTTAAATTGAACAGGGCACTAGGTGGGACTGAAAACCTGACTAATTTTTTTTGGGGGGAGGGGGGCCTTTTGCAGGCAGGTGACAGAGGAAATTCACTTGGTGGAACAGGGCTGGCTTCTGCTTATTTAATTGTTTGTTTTACTTTAATTATTTATACTTATTTATTTTAATTTGCCTGATGATGTCACTTCCACCATGACATCACTTCTGGTGGGTCTTGGACAGATTGTCATTCTAAAAAGTGGGTCCCAGTGCTAAAAGTTTGAGAACTGCTGCAATAAGATATTAGTAAGTTGACACCCTTGGGGGGGTTGATACCACTAGTGATCAAAATCACTAAAATCACAGCTTGGAGGAATAATACCAGCATGTTATATATCAAGCAATGTGTAATTTCATGCAGCATGTGTTCTATCTTTGTTCTATCAAAAGGTACAGCCAAAAAACCAGTGGAGGCGGAGTGATGGTATATCACCACGCCCACCACCCGGGGTGTTGCCCCACCCACTGCATGGGGGGTGATGCGCTGGCATCCTGCACCGGATGACGTGAACCCTAGTGACGCGTGGGGGCCTGCGTGGGGCCCTCAGCTGCCTCTTCCGTTCCCCCTTGTTTTCAAAGGGGAAACGGAGGAGGCAGCTGCGTGGAAGTAATTGCGGTGACGATGACATCACCGCAATTACTTCCGGGTCAGGTGCGCGGGGGGTGGAGAAGGGGGGCGAAACAGGGTGTGGGGGGCAGAATCCTGGGGGTTGCCCAGGTGTGGGGACCCCCAGGAATGCCACTGGGTATTATTTCTATAAACCAAGGTTTTAGCTATTTTATCACTAGTGGTGTCACACACACACATCCGTGTGCGTCACCCAGTGTGGCCCGCACCCCCAATCTACACCACTGATTATAAGGAAGACCAATGAGCAATGTAGGTATATAAAGGCACGGATGCCACAAAATTTGATCACTAGAAGTTCTGTCCAAGGCTCCAATGGACCTCTTTCAGCAGAATTGCCATACACATTGTAACTTTTTGGTCACAACTATGAGGGTTACAGCCCAATCCATCGCAAGTCCCTGTGCGGTGATGCAGCAGAGCCCGTGCAGCATCCACTGAATCCCATTTTGAACATTGGCCTCCAGAGGCCTCCTCAGAGTAAGGGAACATTTGTCCCCTTGCTTCAGGGTAAACCCCTGCAAGACCAGTGGGTCAACTTGGACCTGGCATAGCCCTTTCAGCAGTGCTACTTCTGCTGATGAGTCATTCCACAGCTCAGCAGCTGAGAGCAGCAAATGGTTTGGCTGGGAGAGCCCAATTATCACAGGAACTTGATAAAATTCAGAAACTTTCCTTCCTTCATTACATTATGCTGGCAACAGAGGGCTTGGGGGGGGATAGGAGTGGACAGCAGCAGAAATGTAACCAGCTACACATGAGACCTCTTTACTCTTTATTTATTCATTTATTCATTCATTCATTTACTGCATTTTTATCCCACCTTTCTCCCCCAGAGGGAACCCATCATTTCATGTATATTAACTGCTAGGGTGGTATTAAATGAGGTTTGCTCTGCCTGTATCATTTTCACTATTATTATTGCTTGCTTAAAAGGAAATTTCACACTTTCAGTATCTAATGACGGGGGCTCTTATTTTTGATGGAGCTCTCAGCTATTCTCACAATATGACTGCTTTGAACAGCTTTGAACAATGGTAATTAAATGCTATGATGTGTTGCTGTAATAGTTTTCGAAAAAGGTCAGACATAAAGACCAACCCTTTAAAATATCCATTTCATACTACAAGCAACTTGTGTTTCCCAGGCACTTTACAGAGATTAGGATACGTTAATATTGCTTTATTAAGGCCAAAGTAATACATGAACACCACCTAATCATCAGCACCAGGAAAGGATTTCCTGCCAAAATATTTGTACTGCTTTAATTACAGTCTGACCTAGTGACAGCCATGTGACTCTACCACATCTTGTGTCTGTTAAGTTTTATGTATGCAGCAAAAGCATCATGTGTTTTTCAGCGATTACAAAGCCAATCTCTAGAGGTGGGAGGAAATGGTGGTTATGAAATAAAAAGTGGTAACAAAATAAAAAAGTAACACTGCTTTCTGCACATCTCATTTTTGTAAACAAAAAAACCTGAAATCTGTAAAAAAAAATAAAATAAAACTGTTTTATTTGGTTTTTTATTTATTATCTAATGGGGAGTGCATAGGTAATGACTGTGGGCCCAATCCTATCCAACTTTCCAGCACCGGTGCTACCGTAATGCAGCCCTAAGGTGAAGGAAAAAATGCTCCTTTACCTTGAGGAGGCCTCTGTGACTGTCCCTCCACCACAGGATGCAGTGTACGCCCCATTGGCATGGCTGCACCAGCATTGGAAAATTGGATAGGATTGGGCCCTGTGGCTGCATCTGCTGACACTATACCACCTATATGCCCTTCCTAATACACTTTAAAAGCAATTATAATTTATAATTGTAATGCAAATTTTAAATAAATTTTGGAAAACACCCAAATTCGCAATCCCACCTCCCACCTCTACCAATCTCATATCTTCATATTTGGACAAGAGTTTTATGTAAACTGATGGTGTGCCTGTTTTTGGAACATAAGAACATAAGAACAGCCCCACCGGATCAGGCCATAGGCCCATCTAGTCCAGCTTCCTGTATCTCACAACAGCCCCACCAAATGCCCCAGGGAGCACACCAGATTACAAGAGACCTCATCCTGGTGCCCTCCCTTGCATCAGACATAGCCCATTTCTAAAATCAGGAGGTTGCACATACACATCATGGCTTGTAAACTGTAATGGATTTTTCCTCCAGAAACTTGTCCAATCCCCTTTTAAAGGCATCCAGGCCAGATGCCATCACCACATCCTGTGGCAAGGAGTTCCACAGACCGACCACACGCTGAGTAAAGAAGTATTTTCTTTTGTCTGTCCTAACCCGCCCAACACTCAATTTTAGTGGATGTCCCCTGGTTCTGGTGTTATGTGAGAGTGTAAAGAGCATCTCTCTATCCACTTGATCCTTCCCATGCATAATTTTGTATGTCTCAATCGTGTCGTAATTTATCAATGAGGTCTGAAACATCTCTTTTAACCTCTATCTGACTTAATTCCTTGATCAGCGGTATCTGCCCAAGGTCTTCTGCTGTGAAGACAGATGCAAAGAACTCATTCAATTTCTCTGCCATCTCTAAGTCTCCTTTTATTTCCCCTTTCCCTCCCTCACCATCCAGAGGGCCAACCGCTTCTCTGGCGGGTTTCCTGCTTCTAACATATTTGAAGTTTTTATTATTCCCCTTAATGCTGCTGGCCATGTGTCTCTCTTGGCCTCCCGTATCACCTTCTTACATTTCTTTTGCCACAGTTTATGTTTTTTTTTTATTCTCCTCATTAGGGCAAGACTTCCATTTATGGAAGGAACATTGTGTACTTTTGATCACCCCCCCCCCAATTTCTAATTTCAAAAAGCATATCATTTGGATATGCTGGAAATGTTGGATATGCTGGAGTTGGAAATGTAAACAGGCTGTAGCGGGGGCGGGGGGGGTGGTTAACCCAACTTCCCTGAGCCTCCTAATGCCTTATAAGGGATTAAAAATGTCACTTCCAGTTTCACAGAGAAACCAGAAGTCATTTTTTTTAATCCATGGGCATGAGATCTGTGGATAAGGGAGCCCCCCTGTATACTCCTATGAAGAAATTAGCTCTTTCCCCTGCTGCCCTTGAGAGGGTCCCTCTCTCAAGCCAGCAGGTCTGCTGCAGCTTGTTGTCACCAACTGCAGACCTGGCAGGGAAGGCCCCGGTTTCAAGTGATTGGCTAGAACCCTACCCTGCAGATTGACTAATGAGTAGGTACTCCTGTGAAAGCCTCAACTGCTTGAAACAATCCCTTCCCATGCCATTGATCTGCACTTGGTGAAAAGCTGAAGTTGATCAACTAGCTGGAAAGAGCTTCATTTGACATGGCTGGTGTAAAACATCCCTGCCCAAGATCTATTTATGAAGAAATAACCTGAAATTGCTGGATGTTCATAAGAACATAAGAACAGCCCCACTGGATCAGGCCTTAGGCCCATCTAGTCCAGCTTCCTGTATCTCACAGCGGCCCACCAAATGCCCCAGGGAGCACACCAGATTACAAGAGACTTGCATCCTGGTGCCCTCCCTTGCATCTGGCATTCTGACATAGCCCATTTCTAAAATCAGGAGGTTGCACATACACATCATGGCTTGTAACCTGTAATGGTTCATATTGCAGGATGTTCATCTTGGGCACATGGGTTCCTCGCTGGTATACAAGTTCCTCTGTAAGTTGGAATTCATCTTTGTTTGGTTACACATTAAAGAAGGACACTACAGTGGAGCACTAAATCTATCCAACATTTAATACACAGAGCACTAACTTTTCCCCAAAAAGGATAAAATAGTCTTCTGCTATCTTTCACACACTTTCAAACACAAAGGGTCAAGCATGAAGACTTCCTGTCCAAAGATACTACAGCAACCAGACTCTATGCTGGCAGTGTTGAAAACAAAAGTCATAAGGAAATCAGCTAGCAACAATTCAAAATTGCAAAAGCAGTGGTGTTCACCTTCTTTTTGCTCTAGCTGCCCAGAATGGCTCTGAAGGAGGGAAGGGGCCGCTTTCATGCTGCAGTGAGGCTCCCTGCAAAGCTTAGTACTTTGCACCCCTCTCTAGCTACTCCACTGCATAAAAGTAAAACATAAATTAACAAAGACAGCAGTGACACGGATCTTAACAACCGACTACTGTTATTAGACCAAAACCACAGCAGCCGCAAAGACACAAGAAGGCACATAACTATGAAAACAATTATAATAATTGTGTGAAAGGTTACAGTGTGGCATTCATAAAAATGTGATCCATGAGTCATTACAGGAGGGATTGGAAGCATGATGTCAAAAGTTAATAGCACTGAAGTTGTTGATTTGCAGAACTAACTTATAATTGGACAAGTGACAGAAAGTTAGGAAATTCACTAACGGGTGGTGCAATCATATCAGCATTTACTCAGAAGTATGTCCCATTGAGCTCAATGAGACTTAAGGCCCAGTCCTATGGGCCAGTCAGCTCTGGGCCCAGCACTGGAAGGGCACAGGCTGACTGTAAGTGGCACCGTTGGTTCGTTGGCAGTGTGGCTGTTTGGGGTGGGAGGCATTCTGGGGTGGGGAGAGGTTGGAACAAGGGGAGGAGCTGGGGCAAAAGGGGGTGGGACCTTATTAGAAGGGGGTGGGATCCTATCCTCTGTATCAAACTGCAAAGCCCAAGCCAGAGGTTCTCAAGTCTGCACCGGCAAAATAGCCAGTGCAGACTTGAGAAGCCCCATTGTGCGGTCTGGGGCTTTCCTTGGGGGAAGGGGACAAAAGTGGTTGCCATTTTGCACCGCTGTTCCTCTGGGTGCCGGGAACCATAGAATTGGGCTGTAACTCCCAGGTATGTGTGTATAGGATTAAAGACAGTGGAACTTACATCTGAATAAACATGCTTCAGGCCTAGAGTACTGATCAGCCTCACCTAAAAGAAACTAGCTGTAAACTTAACAGAAATCAACAGAAATTGCTAAATATTCCTTGGTTCTCACACAGGCCACTGGAGCATTTCAGCATTCTTTGTACAGGCTACGTCGAGATTTGACATTAAGGATCAGGTGGTGTTAGAAACAGGGGGAAAGGAAAAATGAAGTGGAAGCAGCATTTGGTTTAGAAGCTGGAAGGAACAGGAATGAAAACAAAACTCAAGGAAAAAGCACGAGGGATGTAGAAAATGTTGACATGGTTAGAGGTAGTTCAGCTTGATTCCGAATGTGGGAAGGAATTCAAAAATGAAAATGACGCAGGACAAGGAGAAAGAGAACTGTCTTAAAGAGACAGGCATTTTAATTAGACAAGTGGGCAAACACTCAATGATCAGTATCAGTAATTTTGTGACAATGGCTAACAAGATAGGAGACAAGGCTATCACTGGAATCCTTTCAGGGGGCGAGGATTTAGAAGAGCATCTGCCAAAGCAGAACAGTTTTACAGGGGCCCAGTGGCAGACTTATCCCACCCCGCTCCCAAGGCAAAGGTCTGAGATGCCACAACCCCCTCCCCGCGTGAAGCCGCCCCCTACCTTTCTAGCACGTGACGGAGCCTCATGTGACCCTTAGACCAACTGGGGAAGAGTTCTAACAGAGGCAGACACTAGGCAAAATAATGATTTTTCAACTTCCTTTCACATTATCTCTGTTGGGCACTGGGGGTAAAATTAAGGTTGCAAAGGCTAGGCAGTTAATCAGCTTACAGTCCAATCCTATCCTGTGCTGGAAGAGGCAGGCCAACTGGTGGCTGGAGCGCAACTAGGAGTAAGGGGTTATTTATCCCCTTACCCCAGTAATTCCCCAGCCACCCCAATGGGGCTGCTTGGATCTGCGCCAGCTAAATTGCAGTCACAGATCAGAGCAGCCCAGTGTATTGCTGGGCTGCTTAGGAGGGGGGTTAGGATCTGGCCTAAGTGCCGGAGGCCAGTCCCACCCCCTCCTGGGCCCAGTCTGCCCACCAGTTCACCTGCTCCCTGCCCCGAAACACCCCTGTTCCTCTCCTGCCACCCTCCCCACCCCTCCCTTCCCCCCTCCAGGCCGGCGCATACACACCTGTCGCTCCCAACTCAGGAGTAGTTATGAACATGCTTTACGGCACATTCACGACATTCCCAGGCCAGCATAAGTGACATGTGCCGGCCAAGTGTAGCATTAGGATTGCACTCTAAATTAATAAATTCTAAATCTTTTTGATGAACTTACAGGGCACCACCAATTAAAGGCCAGTGGATTTTTTTTTAAAAAAAAATGTTAAATTATTGTTAAAACAAGTAGTTAGAAAAACTGTGAGTGCCCAGTGTCATTTTATCAGTGGGATTCCTTTTTCATATAGAAGGAATTCTAGATGCTTTTTCTAAGATTGTATCTTCTAAAAAACATGTACTGTATGCATAATAAAATAGAGAATGCTTTTTCCTTCAGAACAGTTGTTACATGCATGTGAAAATGTAGTCAATGAATTGATAGACCTATATGATTGATTCATTGATATTTTTTTTTTCTTAAATTGGGTCATAGCCCAGCTGAAATATACATACGGCATCTAATGGAGTCCCCTTAGGAAATTGCAGTGGTAGGCAGTCTGCCTCCTTCAGTTAGGTTACTATTTCTGTTTGGGAGTCTAGCTGGGCTGGATGTTACTGCTGTGCACCTCCTATTATGTAGAAGCTTGCTTGTTAAAGAGTTATTCATTTCTTGCCTAATGTGGAAATGCTAGGCTGCCCCCTACTGATCTGATAAGGCAAGGCAGTTGCTAAAGGACAAGTGTTAAGAAGACAGACTTTAAAAAAAAAAAAAAGAGCTACAGGAGTTTTTCTCCACTGATTACAGATCAAACAAACAAACAAAAAAAAGAAATTACAACTACAACTGTAACTTTATTCAGTCCCAAAAGCCTCACACTGGTGAGGGATTAAAGCTGAGAGTCACATTGTACATCAAATGTGTACAATGGATGTGTACAAAATGGAATTCAAAGGTGAAATCCATCATTCTGAATCACACTTCGAATACACATAGCCACATGGACCTCTGATTTCAAGATAACTGGAAAGGCCCATAGTATAAATAATGTTCTTCTTTTGTGATGTATTAAAACAAACGAAGATCTAAGATTCAGCAAATGTTTATAATTGATGAATGCATTTCTACCAGAGGTTTTTTTTTTTTTCAGGATTCTGCAGATTAAAAACATGGGAGAATAAAATAATGCACTGTAGTGTTGCTTGCTGGCGTGTTTTTCTTTGCTTTTTGGCCATTTTAGAAGATTGGAACCTTCACTAGAGGTTCATCAAAGCTCGGAGCTTGCAGCCCTTTAAAAAAAATGCAAGTTACATTATATTGTATTGGCCAAAGATAATGCAAGGTTCATTTGCTTTAATCTCTTTCAGAGATACTGTCACTAGGTTTCAGCTACAGGAAGTAATTGATTTAACAAATGGGCATTCTGATGCTATACTGCTGTTTCATCTGCTGCAGCAACTTCTACTGTAAAAGTCTATGGTGTGCAGCACAGGTGCTCCCCCCAGAGCACCAGCATAGCACTGTTAGCAACTGTGCCTGTCCAACAAAGGGGAAAGGGCCACGTTTTTGATCTACAGTGAAAAGAACAAAGGGCTGGTTCAGATGATATACCATTATTGTCTGAATGATCGCAAGCAGGAAAAGGCATGCACACTTATGGTGCATGCATATCCTGGCCCCCTACCTCACATCCAGGGAGATTCAGGGCATTTTATATCATTTTGTGGAGGATGGGTGGTTCATCTGAATCACCTCGCCACACAATTATAGAAAATGCCCTGAACCTTCCAGGAAGGGATTACCAGGAGATGCACCCATCATGAGAATGTACTTCCCATACTGTGTGGAGCCAGTCAGATTGTAAGATCCAGATCCCAACCACCCAGTGTAACTTCTTTCACTGACCCTGAAATTCTCCTAGCTTCCATTATGCTCTGCTGCTAGTGTCTTATGGCCCAATCCTATCTGGACCTTATGCTCATGGATCTCACAATCTGTCAGCATAAAGCCGGGTCCACCATCACGTGAGCCACACCAACAGCAGGTGGCTCACTACCCACATCACAGCAGCTGGCAAGCTCTGCACCGGCAGGCCAATGAACTGCCACTGGAGCAGGTGGCAACGGCAGATTAAGGGGGGACTGGATAAGAGCGCAGGCCAGCCCAGGAATTGAAAGGATCTGGTGGGAGATCTCGGCAACAGTCATGCATGCCAAGATCCTATCTCCCCTTTTGAGCTGATACCTGCCCCCATGAATCTCCTCAGACTTATGCCAGCAAACCAGCTGGCATTAGGTTTAAGGAAACCCACTAGAGGCCAGGGGGCTAAGTAAGTAAAAAAAAAATCTCTGCTCCACACTTCTGCTTTGTCCCCCTCTAACCCCCCACACCCCCACTCACCTCTCTGCTACTCAGCGTTCTGAGCGACTGCCGGGTAGCAGAATGTGGGCCCACTGCTAGAGCTGGACCAGTGCAAGCTTATGCTGAGCTACTTCCAGCGGTGGGACTGTGGTAAGGCTTGTAAATGTGCCTTTTATGGCACATTTGCGACAGTGCACGCTGGCAGTAAGCTTAACACCAGCATGCATGGGCTCAGAATTGGGCCCTCAATCCAGGAAGTGGGAGGAGGAAGGCAAGTAGAGGTGAGCAGGTGGACAGAAATGGGCCAGTGCCCTCTGCCAATCTGCTGCCTGAAGTGACGGCATCAGCGACTCATGGATGAGCCAGCCCTGCTCTGTCTTATTCTCTACATAACTCACAATGCAACAAATTCAGAAAAATGGTTGTGTGTTTGGAAAAGCTGACAGCAAAGGAAAAAAATAGCAGAGTAGCTGTGGAATGACAACCTGCTTCAAATGCTTCCATTGTGTGTGCCGAAACAGAACATCTTCTGCATGTCCCTTTTAGGGAGAAGGGCGGGATATAAAGAAAGTATTATTATTATTATTATTATTATTATTATTATTATTATTATTATTATTATTATTATTATGTCATTCAAGAAGAAAGAGCCTCTCAAAAATCTCAGCGCTTTGAAGTTGCTCATCTCATTGGTATCAGCAGGAGGTCTCACCCCCCACCCCCAGTACACAGAAATGGTATGAATCCTTCTGGGATCTCATGGTAGGTATTCAAACTCTCATTTGGAGCTGCTATACAATTAAACTGCATCTATCTTTCTGATAGAACAGCTTCCAGAATGCAAATACATTATGCAAATTTGGCACATATTGTGCAAGGTTTCCCCGCCCCCTTTTACAAATGGTGTTTAACACTACAGTCTGCTAAATACAGTTTAAGCACATTGGCAAGGAGGAAGTGCAGCTCTTTAATTTGTTCCCCCTTTGACCAATCACTGCTTCTTTGACTGCAAATAATTCCACTGCTACAGGTAAAGCGATCTCAAACAATTGCTTTGGAGACGCCTGGCAGGGAGAGAGCACATTAGTATCTGGGCTTTTTGCTTTCCTTTGTGAGGATTATGTGTTGACTTTGAATAGAATTGTTACTTCCCTGAGTGGGTCAACATGTGAATTGTTAGGAAGGAAGGTGCTTTCAGGACCGGCATTTTGTTACCTGCGGAGGTGGCAGTGGAAGTGTGACAGGGAAGAGCCGCAAGTGCATTTGCAGTAACAAAAGCAAGAGAGCTCCTGGAGAGAACATTTGCTTTGACCTTCAGCAAAGAGACTTGGCATTTGAAGGGGAAAAAATGAGCACTCTTTGCAGTCTGACAACTGAAAAAACTCAATTCAAGGATGGCCCCAAGCCTCTGATCTTAGGGGTACCAGGTCATGACCAACAGTTTGAGAAATGCTGATACAATTCAGAATTTTAAAAACAACAATTTGCCCATCAGTGATGGATTGGCCACCAGAAACTCTGAGCTGAACATCAAGAAAGATGATTCCTTCTTTTACAGAAGTAGGCAGCAAAAGCAAGAGCAAGTTCAATAATTTGAAACATTTACATGCATCTTTCCCATACATCATTTCCTCCCAGACTTGATCTCTGGTGGTACGTTTGAAAGTTAATTTCATTTCAAACAAATGAACTTTTTGTTAAATCTACTTAAGCAACTGGATAGGATGAGTATTGTACCTACCAGTCTACTAGCATTCACTGGCATTCCATAACATGGGCCCATCTGTTCTGCTAACTTTGCAAGGTGATCAAGCCAGCTGGGCAGATGGTTCTCCATCAACCATAAGATGTCCATGCAATGTGCAAGTCACAGTTTTTTGACAAAAACTTGTATTGGCAACCTTCAGTCTCGAAAGACTATGGTATCGCGCTCTGAAAGGTGGTTCTGGCACAGCGTCTAGTGTGGCTGAAAAGGCCAATCCGGGAGTGACAATCCCTTCCACACCGGGAGCAAGTGCAGTCTGTCCCTGGTCTGTCTCCCTGGCTATGGGCCTTCCTTCTTTGCCTCTTAGCCTCAGACTGTTGGCAAAGTGTCTCTTCAAACTGGGAAAGGCCATGCTGCACAGCCTACCTCCAAGCGGGCCGCTCAGAGGCCAGGGTTTCCCACTTGTTGAGGTCCATCCCTAAGGCCTTCAGATCCCTCTTGCAGATGTCCTTGTATCGCAGCTGTGGTCTACCTGTAGGGCGCTTTCCTTGCACGAGTTCTCCATAGAGGAGATCCTTTGGGATACGGCCATCATCCATTCTCACGACATGACCAAGCCAACGCAGGCGTCTCTGTTTCAGCAGTGAATACATGCTAGGGATTCCAGCACGTTCCAGGACTGTGTTGTTTGGAACTTTGTCCTGCCAGGTGATGCCGAGGATGCGTTGGAGGCAGCGCATGTGGAAAGCGCTCAGTTTCCTCTCCTGTTGTGAGCGAAGAGTCCATGACTCGCTGCAGTACAGAAGTGTACTCAGGACGCAAGCTCTGTAGACCTGGATCTTGGTATGTTCCGTCAGCTTCTTGTTGGACCAGACTCTCTTTGTGAGTCTGGAAAACGTACCCTGTAATCATAAGATCAATCTCAAATAATCATAAAGACAAATTGAAATTGAAACAGATTCCTTTATTTATGTATTAGTGTTGCGAGCTGCGTTGTGCCCAGGCCACTCCGGAACCGCTCCGGACTGCTGCTGGAGCTCCGCCAACGGCTTGGCACGGCAGACAGCTGCACAGCTGTTGTTGTTTCTGCGCCTCAAGGCCGAAGCACTATCACCCCCGGCGACAAGGAAGACTCAGAGGCAGAGGTTCTCCACCACACTCCTCCTTTACTTATGTACAGATATTTACAGAGTCCAAGTAGTACACACGGTACACGATCCACTCTCCAACCAACATAGCCTCCGGCTCGCAATGCTCCGCTTCTCCCACGCACTTGCTTGCCTCTGCTGGACATTTATACTTCCTGCATCCAATCAGTGCGTAGGAAATACTGCAGTTGCTGCCACACACGCACACACTCACATGAGGTCACATGATGCACATCACCCGATGCTGCATCAGCTTGAGGCTCCCAGGATGCTGTGCAGTCCTGGTCTGGCCAAGGCTTCAGGCCTGTTACTGTACAGCCAGCAAATTACCTGTCAGGACTGGGGATCAACCCGTGACAATTAGCTTTCATGAAATGCCTTTACAAGTGGGACCTCAGTATCCACTGATTTGGCATCTACTGATGCCACCACTGATTCTGGTGTCCACCTTTTATTATTATTATTATTATTATTATTATTATTATTATACTGGTATTTATATACTGCCTTTCTGGTCATCGGATTACTCCTCTGACTTTATTCATAGCAGTTCACATAGGCAGGCTATCTCTAAATCCCCGAGGGGATTTTTACAATAACAGAAAGGTTCTATCTTTCAAGAACTGCACAACATTTCAGATGGATCTTTCATGGTCTGGTATCACTTCTGGCCCCCAGTTGCCTCCCATGCAGGCTGACAAGCAACTCCTTCCTCTCACTTGAAGGGCAGCAAAGACGCTTCTTCGCTCACACCAAAGAGCAGGTGGAATAGCTCAGCTTGTCAGCTGCTTCAAGGTCTCGCCACTGGGGACCTTCAGATGTTATCTTCGGGCTAACGGAGGCTCTACCCTCTAGCCCAGACCTCCTTGCCCTGTAACAAGGAAAAAAACAACCAAAATCCCATTTCCTACCTTCCTGCTGTTAAATAATTATAAATTCATTCCATTAGATTCCATTATTCACCCCATCTAGTGGCTGAATGCTGTATAGCATCTATACCACTAGTTCCCAACCTGTGGCCCAGGGACCACAGATGGTCCATGAGACCCTGAGAAATGGTCCATGAGATATTAGGAGAAAAGATCACCTTTGATCACTTCAAGCATGTCGCTAAGAGAGAGCGCTCCCCCACAGACCACCAGAGAGGGTGGAGAACAGACTGTCTGTAATGAAGTGTCAGCTGCAGCTGTGGGCAGTCCATTCTCCCCCATCTCTGGTAGTCCATGAGGGGCACTTGCTTAGGAGATGCTTCCCCATGGACCATCAGAGAGAGCAGAAAATGGACCACCTGCAACCACAGCTGGCAACAAAAGCAGCAACCTAGAAATCTTTTGTATAAATAATAAATCCATTAAATCTCTAATAAATATTCTCTAATTGTTTCAAATTTAATTGTATTTTTTGTGTGCAGGGGTGCAGTGTGGTCCATGATAATTCCAATTTTTGCCCCAGTGATTCACAAGCTCCTAAAGCAACCATTTTCAACCACTGTGCTGTGGCACATTGGTGTGCCTCGAGTGGTCCACAGGTGTGCCACAGGAATTTGGGGGAATGGTCATTTATTAGCAGGGTCAATAGGGATGTGAGGCAGCATGATGTGCCTTGGCAATTGTCAAAAACCTGATGGTGTGCCTTAACAATTTTAGGGTCTTGTCAGTGTGCTGTGAAATGAAAAAGATTGAAAATCGCTGTCCTAAAGGTTGGGAACCACTGGTCTATACCAACACATTCTGGGGCAACAATGAAGGAAGCTGGAAGCGGGTCTTTAAAGCTATCTTCCTACTATCCACTGATTTTTTTTTAAAATCCACTAGGGGTTCCAGAATATTAGCTTTCTTGAAACGCAGCTAATTTATCTGGTTTCATTGTTGCGGTTGATAGATAGATAAGACCTTTATTAGCATGCGTAACAAACACAAACGCAACAACACAACAAAGAAAACAACAGTAGTGAGTACATTGTTGAGGTTGTTGGTAAGATCTTGGTTGGCCGATTGTCTGAACACATGGTAGGATTCAAGGTCTTAACCTTTGAAGTCTTAAGTGGCTTCAGCCCAGGGTACTTGTGGGTCCATCTTCTCCCATGTGAACTGGTCTATGTGTTAAGATCAGCAGGAAGGTCCTTCCATGTGTCCCTCCACTTTTAGAGATTCAGGGCGCAATCCTGATGTTTGCGCCTCTTCAAGAGTCAACTAGGCTGGTGCGCGGAGGTGTGCCGGCCTGTGGAGGACTCCAGCCTCCTCGCCAACGGAGGGACTGAGCCTTGTATTGGCCAGGGCGGGGAGGCGGGGCTGGAATCCGGCTGTTAGGAGCAGCGCAGAAGAGTGACTTCAAGCCACTCCGCTCTCCTCGGACTTGTGCCACCTCTGGAGGTGGTGCAAGTCCATGGGGCTGCGGTGGCTTACCCAGGTGTAAGGGGAAGAGTTTCCCCTTATGTTCGGCTGAGCCACTTTGCAGCCCTATCTTGCGCTGGATACAACACAAGTTTCTTGGCTTGCCTGTTCCAGCACAAGATAGGATTGTGCTGTCAGCACTGCTACATGCTCTGGGCTGGCCCAGGATAGGATTGGGCTGTGTCATAAAAACCAAGAAGGCATGGATTTGTACCTGCAGTGAATGAAATGTGTGGATATCTGTACCCAGGTACAAACTGACAGTGATCATACCATAGCCCTGATTTTCAACATGTGCAGAGTTCTGCACATGGCAGGAGGTCCCATACTGGATTGCATGGGCTCAAGTTCATTGTAGCTACTCGTATTTGTTTACTTTCCCAGTGGCACCGCACAAGTGAAGGCATGAGAATAGGCTCGGAAAAAGGAACCTGATCATACCTAGCAGTGGATTCAACTCTTTTCCACTAATGCTGCCCGTAACTGCCTGAGCAGCAGTTAAATCAATATGCTTCAGCAACAAGAGGCAGATACCTGGCCTTCTCTGCTCCTCCCTGCAATGAGTTAAGAAGTTGGTATGAAATCCCCAGTGGTCATCTCAAGTCTGAGAGCAGTGAACAGCCTCCAAAAGTTTCCAGATCATTTGAGTAGCCTCATGAGAACAGCACAAACCAGGAAGCTTTCTGAAACTGCACACACTTAAAGAGCCTAATGAATCTGTTATCCGAATCCCAGAAGTGTTGACTTCACGCTCATTGTTGCTTTTATTTACCGCTAACTCCATTGCAGGAGCCTATACTGAACTACATGAAAAGGTTGTATTGATAGATATCGCACTGAGGCTAGAACTTGATGTGAGCCTTGAAAAATAGGGCTGTTGCCCAAACTGGTAGCCCTATGCTGAGTTCTCCCCATGATGTTTAGGCAGAATTTGCTTTGTCACTTCTCCATAGTGTCCTGCTCCACACTGGCAGCTGCCGGCAAACAACACTGATAAGTTTGACTAAAGATGATGGGGAGCAGGTACAGCCTGGACTTGGAGCTGCCATTTTGGGTGACAGTCCCTTGTTTGTTGAAGTCAAAGTGTGGGAACATATGACTCCATTTTGTTCAATCATGGGTGGCTCAGCCATGAGGCCTGGTGAAGTAGCTGCCCACAACTATAATGAGTAGAAGAGTTCACCAGGAAAGGGAGATGGGTGTGCGTATGTCCCTCAGTACATGATGGCCAGGGTTGCTTGAATACACTGTGTGAACAGACTCACTAACAATATACTTGGAAACCATTTGTGCCCAAATATCTATGAAAATTTATTTCATTAAGGGCGCAGTCCTAACCAACTTTCCAGCACTGACATAGCTGTGCCAGTGGGGCCTGTGCTGCATCCTGCAGTTGGGGGGCAGTCACAGAGGCCTCCTCAACGTAAGACAATGTTTGTTCCCTTACCTTGGAACTGCATTGCCTTTACCTTGGTGCTGGAAAATTGGTTAGGATTGCCCCCTAAACCAAGTTCGGATGACAGAGAAAGGTGTGAAACCATTTTTTTCTTCTTCCATCTTCTTTTTGCAGTGGAGATAATAGATTCACATTGTCTTTTTTCTCCCTCTGCTTTCAAACCAGTGTGTTTCATTTTTAACCAAAGCCAAGGTACTTGAGAAACCAATTGAAAGGAGATAAATTATTAAGTGAGCAGTTCCTCAGAGTATTAAAAAAAAAAAAACCGAAGGTAGATAAAAGACACAACTGTTTTCCAGTATTTATTTACTGGTCTCTTTTAAGGGAAAGCAATGGAGAAATCGTACAAGGCAGCTCTGAATGACCAATGTTCTGCTTTTATGTTATGTGTTAATTACCTAAACCAGTGGTTCTCAATCTTCCCAGGAGTTTTATTCCCAAGGTATGTTGGGGGGGGGGAGGGTAGGACAGCGACATGATTCCCAGGATCACATCACTATCAGGGATGAAAGGGCGTGCTTTTACTTACCACAGACTGCTGCAGGTTGCAGGAGTTGCGGAGAGCCCCATGCAGCCCTTCACAGGGCTCCCCGAGTCTTAGCACGTTGAAGAGTTAGCAAAGCACTTCCTAGTTGTGATAGCAAACAGGAAGTGCTTTGCGAATTCTTCTTTTCAATGTTATTTTCAGTGTTCCTGGCCTGGGGATCGCATCACTGTCTTCGCCCCAACCCTTGTGGAGGCTTAGCAGTAGTGGCAGGTCCATGTGCTCCTTGGAGTGATACTGGTGGCCAGTCCCTTTCTTTACAACATTGCTGTTGCAATCAATGCCACTGGTTAGAGCGTTGCATTGTAGGTTAAAAAACTGGCAGTCACCTCCATGGATTCCCATGCAATCCCTTCCACATAGGAAGCTCCCACTTGACCAAGGGTCCCCAGGAACCTGGTATTTCCTACTTGGGCTACATTTTTATTCCACTCCTCTACTCTAGCTTGCCACTGTTTCTCATCCTCACATTTTTTACTTTGTTCTACCCCTGGCTGAACTTGATCAGCCTTTTGTTGTTCTTTCCAAGTGTTGCATCTATACCCACACACCTCTGGGGGCTGATTACCTTTATGAAGTAAAAACAGGATTAACCTTCCTCCCTTAAAGCGATATATCCACACATGCAAGGAGGGAGATGGGGATGGTTGTTAAACGTTAAAAATAAGTTTCTGAATCAAAACTGAAAAGACTGCTTTATTCATTTCAGTAAATAAACATATTTAAATGCACTGTATTTTTGCATACTAAGCCATAATGGGAAAATTACCCATACACATAAATCAGCTTCTGCTTTTTATGTGTGATGCCTGCATTTCATCCAGTACATTTCGGACGGACTCAACACAAGCCTCTCCTCTATGGTCTTTCTGGCAGGCCTGCTTCCACACTTCGTCAAAGCTTTCATCAGAGAGTTGCACACCAATGTTGCGCAGAATGCGTGCAATCTGTAAAGTAATATACAATATTATTATTATTTATTATTATTATTATTCATCTGGTTGATGATGATTAATAACACATGATGATTAATAAAAAGCCATGATAGAGAGTATCCACATATGAAAATCTTGTAATTGTTTTTCTTTATTGTGGATTACTTGAGTTTTAGAGAACTGACTAATGGGGCCGCAAAGGTGAAATTTAGCCAAACATGACTCACATCACTCAGGATTGCACTAGGGCCTAACTAATTCATACTCCCCATACCTGAAATGAAGCAGGAGCCTAGGTACACCTTAAATTTCAAGTTTAATTTAGAACATAATAAAATGAACAAATAAAGTGAAATAGCGAAGAAGATAAACTCTTTAAAGGTAATTGGGATTGGGGGATGGGCCAAAAGGAAGTGTCCTAACCCTTTTCCCCTGTGCCATGGTACCAATCCAAATTACCCTTCATTCTGAAGTTTTTTGTCACATCGTGTCCATATATTCTCCTTTTCGCAATTACTAGTTGTTTTTCTTTGGGAGGGGGGGTCCCGGAGACACTTGCAAACCTAGGGTGCCCTGTCTCCAATTACTTCATTCAACACACCAACACCATTCCTTTGGCCCCAAAAGAGGTCAACAATGGAGGCAGTGCAAGGACATCCAGTGCAGTGCACGGCCAGAGCAACCGGGATGCTACAGCCCAGACCAGGAAGGAGTAGATGGAAGGAGTGGTAGAATCCATAGACCTCAGACTGGTAGGACATGTGCAAGGGATTTAAGTTGAGGTAGCAACACAAGGACAAAAGGTTGCCCCACTCCCCGTGCCATGCCCCAACCCAAATCAGGGAACCCTCACAGCTACTTTCTGAAAAAGAAAAAAGGATTTCGGGAGTGCAGTCAACTCCAATGTCAGTGCATATGACCGAAGAGATTTATTAACACAACAGTCTCCCAACTGTTAAATGTCTGGCCAAATGTCCATACTGCATTCCGTTCCACATCTATGTTATAAGAGTGAAGTTTCAAACTTCACATACCTCTTCTTTTGACCTTGTCTTGAAGAAGTCTTTCTCATACACTCCCTTGTTACTATAGATATTGGGATATAACAATGCATAAACAGAGGCTTGGTCACCATAATTAGTATTGTCACTGATGCGGCGACGTCGAGGGGCAGGAATATCTGCACGAATGGTTGGAATACCAAAGAGTGGGTAATCTGTGGGAAAGCACAAAGTAAAAAAGGAAAAATAAGGATTAGACTGAATGTAGCAGTTCATGCAGAACCAGGCACACCATATCCTTGGATCAAAGTAAAGGTCACGACGGTAGAAAATAGGGCTACTTTTTCCAAGGACTCCTCCCACATTCCCAGTTGCGACCATAATGTCCAATCAAGAGCATAGATAACTTTCTAGAGTACCCTTCGAGACATTATAGTTGATAGCTAGAATGTTTGCAAGTGACATCTATGAGGATTTGAAAATACCTTGGCTGACTTAACTGAGTAATCAAAAGTGAATATGCTTGTACATACATGATGAGGGAATGCCTCCTACAACTGCGTTATACTGAGAAGAAGTTGTGCGATAGTCGGAAAATACACGATCAGTTGATCTTGAAAGTGTTCTGGGCGTCTTGTCAGAACTTCCTGGTTCCTTCAGTACTATGTCTTCAGGTTTCAGCATAGCACTGTCTGTGCTTTCTTCTCCTACTGGTGGAAGGAGGTCAAAGCGACCCTCCCGTTTTCCTATGCAGAATGAGTGATACCAAAAGTGAGACTAGCCAAACTTCAGATAAAAAAGGCCACACCGGCAGTAAGTATATCACCACTTAACAGAAATTAGTAGTCTTCTGGTCCAACCCTATCTGGGCTTTCCACTGATGGAACTTGCATACTATCAGAAGAAGGGCTATGCCACTGGTGCAGCAGCCACAGTGAGGATGTGCAAAACCAGAACGCCAGTGCAAATGGCTGAAGACTGCCCATGCAGTGGCCACTGGTGCAGGTAATTTGGCAGCAGGAGTGGGCCATGGGCAGGGATAAGGAGGACTGGGGTGGCAATCAACTTGGACTTATGCAAGCCAAAGAGCTGACACAGATTGAGGTAGAGCCATTGGGAACCATGGCACAGCACAATAAAATAAAAATAACAGTATTTATATACCGCTTTTCAACTAATTGTTCACAAAGCGGTTTACAGAGAAAAATCAAATAACTAAATGGTAACTATTTTACTTACAATAGGTAAGTAAAAAATTATTTTACTTACTTCTCCATCACATCATGTTCCCCAACTGCCCCACAGCACGCAGCACAGCCTGCATAGCACACTATGGGCCAGCCAAGAATAGGATTGTGCCTTTATTCAAGCTAGTAGCTGGCACATTTTGAGCGGTAATCTACCAGAAGGCATGAAAAAGAAACAATTACAGGACCATCTTGTGAGATCCAAGATGACAGTGTCCAAATCTTGTGAGACTGAGGATGGTGGCACCCAAATCTCACCAGGGGATAGTATGCAGTGCTTGAGCTGGATGCAAACTTCACTGGGAGCAGCCAACATGCCCCCTTTGTCTCCTCAGACTTGTGCCTGCTGAAGACCTTGCACAGGTGCAAGGACATCCATTGGCAATCAGGAAGCTTACAGAGGGCCTCCCTTACATTTTCCCTTACATTTCCCAAGCCTCCCAATCTGTCTATGCCCCCTCCATAGCATACAGTGCAGCCCATTCTGGCGTGGCTACATGCTGTGAAGGACAAAAGGATAGGATTGGGCTCTGGGTGAAACATCTGAAAGTGTATAAAAAGGGGGAAATGGCCAGCTTTACAGCCGATTCCAAATCCCTACTCTATTCTAGACAGTATTCAATGAATTAAACCCATATTTGGAATCAGCTCTGTAAATTAAATGACACCTAAATCTTCACAATGTACCTTTTGTAAGAATTTTTTCTTCATACTCCTCAAGAGATGTTTTATCTTTCCAGTTAAGGAAGTTCACAAACTCCAAGTAGTTTATAAAACCTGCTTTGTCCAAATCGCAGTAGTCAAAAAAAGCATTAAGGAGCTCTTCATCCAAGTTCAGGTTCAGCTGAAAGCAGGCCTTCTTCAAGTCATCCCTGCTTATTTTCCGATCTCCATCCTAGATTATTAATGCAACATGCATAATAAAAATGGAGATAATCAAACTATGAATCCTGCATCCAATATTTTTTCAAAAAAAAAGTTGCCAATCACATCACTGATGAAGATAGTACCAAGTTTATTAAAACATAATATTAATTTGTAAGAATTATACACACTTCAACTAAAATGATAGGGACATTTGAAAGAAAGCATTTTCCTGAAGACAATACTGTGCCTTGACTTGGCAGCAGTACCGTAATCAAACAGATAATAGAGGAAAGATTTTGCTGGAAACTCAGGGCCCGATTCTGCGCTTCATGCGCTGGCCTACCACTGGTGCGCACTGTTGCAAATGTGCCGTAAAGCACGTTTGTGGGGGGTAGCGCCGGCCAAGCACCAGAGCTGACCCAGCCTGTAGGCCGGCTATCCATTACCAGGTGTTCCTTGCGAAGCGCCTGGTAGCACAGAGGTAAGATGGAGTGAGAGGAGGCATTCCGGAGCAGGCGGAAGGCAAGGAGGAGGTGTTCCAGGACAGGCAGGGGAAAGGCATGATGGGGGGAGGGAGAGGGTAGGACTGGGGGAGCTGAGCCAAAGAGCTGCTGCAGAATTGAGTAGCCCCATTGTAGGCCCATTGTGGGGCTACTTCCCTGACCCGAGGGAAGGGGACATCCCTTCCCCCCAAGAAGCTGCCAGCGGCTGCCCAGTGCGCACAGGATACCACCACAGCCATTTTTGGTGCCGCAGCAGCCCTGCTGGCCGGGCAGCTCAGGTTTGGGCTGTCAGGCATCAATAATGGAGGAATAACTATAAATAAAGTTACACTTAAGTGAAACAATTTGCTAGACCCATTTATTAAAGTACCCTTTTTTTTCTACATCTGTCATTTCAATCTTAACATTTGGACACAACACTAACCTTATCATAATGCCTAAATGCTTTTAATAACGTGTCAAAGTTGTGGTAATTTGCTTTCTTCAGCTCCTGCCGAATTGCAGTAAAGACAGCCCGTTCTCGGTCTTTACCTCGTAAGTATTCACTAGGAAGCCTATAATGAAGAAGGTCTCCAACACCTATACATAAAAGAAAATCAATCAAAGCTATCCTTGACTACATTGAGGCATTTCTGCGGTACCTCAGTGAGGCTCTTTGTAATCCCAGCTACACCAAATGCCATCTGTATGCCACAGAGTCAAAATAATCTCACTGCTCAGGGACAATCATTTTGTGTTTGCACCTTTTAAAATTTAAGTGTGCTACATCAGGGATGTCAAGCTTGTTTCATACTGTAGGCCAAATAGCATTCATGGCACCTGCTGAGGGCCACAACTGACATCATAAAGCAGGAAGTGACATCATTAAGTAGATGATGGCCAGAAATAGGCACTTTGTTCTCACATAGAAACTCATTAGCTGCAAATGAAAGAAGAGAAAATGTATTATAAACATATTGGGCTCTCCCAAATATAATTGGAAGAGCCCAATTATAATGCAGGCTGTCCTTTCAGCACCACTGCCTCTGCTACAGTGAGACTTTGCAGCTCAGCAAAGCGACACCTTGGCAGAATCGGCACTGCTGAAAGGGCAGCTCACATGACAACTGGCTCTCTTAGCACTTTGGCAGAGTCTCCTTCTCTTACCCCTCTTGGTCTGCCCCTTCTCCCATACCATTCATTCCTTGCCTTCCAAGCCCTCTCCATCTCAGAGCCTTGACAGAAGTGGCACTGCTGAAAGGGCTGTTCTGGAACAGCCTAATTATAATGGGGGCAGGGGGTTAAAGAGCTTCTGGGGGCCACATCCAGCCATGGGCCTTAGGTTTGACACACCTGTGCTAGATGTACACCCCAACACTGAGGGAGTGCAGAGTTTCCAAATACTAAAGTAAAATGAAACAAATGGGCCAGAAGATGGGACAGAGGTGGTACACTTGCAGCTAAGTCTCCACTTTAAATCACTACGCGAGTGCTCCAGCAAATGGAGTTTGACAGCAGCACTGATAGAAAATATGGAATAAAGGCTCATATACTTGCCATATTCATCGGGGTGAAGCATCCCTCCAAATGTATGGTTGGGAGGAACATTGAGCGTGTCTGCTATGCTGCAACGAAAAGAATCTGCTAGACAAATGTTTGATTTTTTTCACCTACGTGTAATCTTCATTTGAGACGTGAAAAATGTATCTGTCTGTCACTTCACCTCTTGTACTACCCGTAAAGATTAAAGACAACTGATGAAGGCATTTGGTAAGAGTTCACCTGGAATGTCTTCACGGGGGCTTTGCCACATGAATCAAAGCCGCCGCCGCCACCGATCATCCTTTTCTTTTACAACCCCGTTCTTTTTAGCACATCGTAATAACTGTCAAAAATATTTGCACAGCAGGCAATGAATGGCTTTGATCTTGATGCTGATATTTCTTGAGAGAGAATAAAATGAAAACCCCAACAAGTTATTTTCTTATTTAACAGACAGAAAGGTGCACGTTGAGTCTTTTTCATGTATCTGTCAAAAAAAGAAGGGGTGGTTGCTTTTTTCATGTGCTAAACACACATGGTAGCAAAGCAAAATCGGACTTAGAAAAGAGGGGAATGGGGATTCAGAAAGAATGTCTTATTTCAGCAGTTCTCAAACTCACAAGGAGTTCGAGACTGCAGGTAAGTCTTGACAGGGGCAGAGGGAAGGCAGTGACATGATTCGCAGGATCGTGTCGCTGCCAGGATTGCTTTTTTAAAACTTACCCCTGCCCGCAGCAGCATCCTGGGAGTGCAGGGAGCCCCATGGAGCTTTCTGCAAGGCTCCCCACACCTCAAAATAATAAAAAATGTGATCGCAACCCACTTCTGGTTTTGCAATCACAACCCAGAAGTGGGTTGTGATTGCACGTTTTAATTATTCTGAGGTGTGGGGAGCCTTGCAGAAGGCTCCGTGGGGCTCCCCGCAGCCCTAGGAGGCTGTTGTGGGCAGGGGTAAGCTTTAAAAAAGCCCCTGCAAGCCTGGCAGTGATGCCCCTACGCCACCCCTTAAAGTGCCAGAGGCACTCATTCTCAAGCTGGTGGGTCGCAACCCACCAGTTTGAGAACAACTTATTGGCTAGAATAGGGGTGCCTAAACCCTGGCCCAGGGGCCATTTGTGGCCTTCAGGGACTCCCAATGTGGCCCGCGGGGAGCCCCCAGTCTCCAATGAGCCTCTGGCCTTCTGGAGACTTGCTGGAGCCCATACTGGCCCAACGCAACTGCTCTCAGCATGAGGGTGACTGTTCAACCTCTTGCGTGAGCTATGGGACGAGTGCTCCCTCCACTGCTTGCTGTTTCACATGCGTGATGCAGCAGCAAAGGAAAGGTCGGCCATGCTTTGTGCAAGGCCTTTCATAGACCTTGAGCTATTGCAAGACATTCATTCATTCATATAAGTTCCATCTTTAATATATTCATTTATGTAAATTTATTCAAATTTAAAATGTAAATTAATTTTTTCCCCCAGCCCTTGACACAGTGTCAGAGAGATGATGTGGCCCTCCTGCCAAAAAGTTTGGACAACCCTGGGCTAGAATAACAATACGTCTTACAAAGGTTCTAAGATCATGGGGTTTTTTAAAAAGGAAATTGACTGAATTTGATTTCTACAAACACCTGAATAAAGATAATTGGCATTTAAACTTTTAATTATATTGTTAACATTTTATTTGTAGGAGAGGGAAATGTCCTGGAAGTAGCAGACAGATAGTATGTTCTCTAATTCAGCCCTAGATTAATCAGTATACACTGCATTTGACGTAGCCTCTCAACTCAAACCCAAAGCACACACTATCATGAACAGGTGGCTTACTGCATCTCCCTGGTAACATTTAATTAAAAGGTGTGTGATGATATGCTACCACACTCTTTCCCTGCTTCCCCCTTCCCCACAAGGCAATCAAGTGGAAACACTGAATGCGGTGACATCATGTGCCTTCTTTAGCAAAACATTACCGGGCAGGTGCAGGAAGCAACAACCATGTAGTCATGTAATGTATCCTTTGGGTCTCTGTCTTACTTGCACAGGCGCCAACTTGCCTGCAATTTAAAGTGCAAGGCCCTTTTTGTAATCCTTTTTTATTTCCAAACTACAGGCGGATTCCAAAGCTACAAGACTGTGATTGTGTTTGTAGAAAGTTGAGAATTTTTAAATCATCTCATGACATAGCTGGAAGTATCAAGAATATTTAGGCACCATCATATGGGGAATTCTGTCACTTTGCAGTTAACTCCTCTCCTACTTGGCAAGATCACTATCCCTGCTCACTTGGACTACCAGGCTCAGGTGCGGGGATGCAACATATTCCCAGGGAGAGGTTCTATGCTGTGTTAATCACATAGTAACTGCAGCAATCATCTGAAACCCCTGGCATTGGTTACCATGTAGCAACGCTTTACCGAGTTCTTCCTCTTCCTATCACCTCAGTGTCTTTTAACCAGAGGGAATATCTCAGAATGGGAGCCACAGTAATCATGGAGGAGTGAAGCAACATGGAGACAGATGCTAACAATCAGAATTTGTCAAGTCACTTACAGCCCCCTGCCACAGAAACCCAGAACAAAGAAGGTGGGGGGAGAAAACCCACTGCACATAGCCAGCTGATTTCAACTGCTTAATGACATGGACAGTTTTGTCATGGAGACACCATCTTAATTGACTTACGGATCAAGGACTTTTCCAAGCTGAGGCTGAAATTTTTCCTTGAAATCATCACTTATTTTGGGCACTAGCTTTGCTGCTCTCTTCCTGCAGAATTGAAAATAATCACAAAATATAGTTTGTCAATCACAGCATAAAGTCATCTGAGGCAGTGGCTGACCTGGAGGGGGGCAAAAGCTCCAAGCATTGCACCCACGTGGTGGTGCAGACTGCACGGGAAGCCTTCTGAGGCTTCCATCGTGGTCTCAAACAGTACTTCTGGTTTCCTATAAAAAGACAAAAGCTGAATATACAAGCGGGAACACTCAACTGTCCTCCTATAGTGACTTAATACCGTGATGTCACATTCACTGCCATCATGAACTATTCCTAAATTATGTGTGATGAAGATACTATACATATGCTGTTGCTATCCCGTTCAACACGGGGACATGTGTATCTCATAAGCAGAGGTGTTTGCTTTTGTTAAAAACACATAAAAATACAAAGCACCACATGTTGTGGTTTAAGATATTTTCCAGAAATTAAAATAGATCACTTTTCCAGTTAGAAATAATACAATGGCTGTATCTTCTGAAACTATATCACCTACCTTTTATACTTTTAAAGCATTTAAAATTAACCCGTTTCTGCTCAGCCCAAAGGTGTACACATTTGATCCCTGTTGCATATATGCAACATTGGGCAGAAACAGCTTAATAAAAAAGAGAACTTGGAATGAGAACTTAGAATACAAACACAAAATACTTTCTGCCTTTTTCATTTTTTTTCAAATCACAAAATCTGCAAAAACAAAATAAAATAAAAACCACCATTTTCAAACACCTCTACTGATAAGCCACTTTCATCTTAGGCTATTGCTACCACAAAAATTATGAACAACAGTATATTCAAACCACTACAGATTCAGGCCGCGTGTCATCAGAAAGGAGCAACTTTGTTGAAAAGTCAAGCCTCTTGAACAATATCCATCACATCTTACATTTGCAGATCATGGAGCCAGTGTAAAGTTCTAGCTACATTCCGTCCATCGTTATAGTGTGGTGTTTCTTTTCCATAAAGTTTCAGTCTGTGGAACATAGATGGATCATAGTTTCTGTTCACTGGCTCTCCTGTGGAAGGTAAGGGTCGTCATGGACTGTATGCAAAGATCTCTACACAGAGAATAAGCAAAAAATTATTTTATTTTTATTGGAAAAAATTATATTGCGCCTTTCCCTTGCCAAAGCAAAAGTCCACGGCGGCCTATAAAGCTCCATAATCAAATGTTCAATGCCTAACAGCAGTAAATAACTAAAATCAATTACAATAGAACAAAAAAGATAAAGAATCCCTCCCCTTCAAAAAAAGAAAAGAAAACCATAGAGCCATTAAAAGGGGGTAGTCCAGAAGGAAGCAGTCAAGCCACTGCACTCTTAAAGAGGCGCAGAGGCAAACACATGCCCATCAACCAAATGCCAGATGAAACAGATATGTTTTTAGCCCTCACCAAAAAGCCATGAGAGAGGGCATCGTTCTTAATTCCCCTGGAAGAGCATTCCATAATTGTGGCGCAACTGCAGAGAAGACTTGCTCCCATACCGCCGTCCTTCTAACTTGAGACAGGAACAAAATGGGAAGGAGAGCCCCCTCAGATAGATCATAGGTGGGCTGGAATGTATGGAAGAAGGCGGCCCCTCAGATAACCTCGACCCAAACCGTGCAGAGCCTTAGAGATCAATACCAGTACCTAGAATTGAGGGCAGTAATGAATGGGCAACCAGTGTAGCTGCAGAAGCAATGGTCCAGCAGAGTCAAATCATCTAGCCCCTGTAATCACCCAGACCACCGCATTCTGTACTAACTGCAGCTTTTGAACTGTCTTTGAGGGTAGTCCCATGTAAGATAGGAGATGATACGTGATCTTAATCATGAAATGGTGAAACACGGGCGTGCACATTTCGCCCCCACCCTGTCCACAGTGCCATCCCATGACTGCCTGTGTGATTAGACAGCAGCAGCATGGCAAATCCAGTGGGAGGAGAGTCATACATAGCCATGCTCCCCTCAGTGCATTTGAGAGGGCCAGCGGGTATATTATCATCACTAGCTTTCTTCAGATACAACCTTGCATTTGGAACTTTTACTTAATATTTACAAGTTCATCTTACTCACCAACATAATAATCATTGTGGGATTTAACATACAACTCATGACCTAGCCGAGCTTCCTTATCAACTTCATCAAATGTCTTGGGTGGATTTATAGTCTCTCCACCAGGGGCCTCTGGAAGTCAACCAACAGAAATAATAAAATAAACAATCTGGCTGAATGTCTTTTAAAATTCTTTACCAATACAAAGCAAAAGCAAAACATCTTTAAACTACTCAGGGCCTGTCTTCTTCAGTGCCAGCACTCCTTGGCCATTGCCAGCTCTGGCCATCACAGCTCTGGCCATGCACCTGTGGAGAGGATGCTGGGCCAGTGCTGAGGCCAGTGCCAGTTGCCATTAGGTTTCAATGCCAGAATGTCACATCACTGGAGTGTCAAACAGTACGTTTTGAAAAAATTTTGAAGCGGAAGGAGGGCAGGTGGGCTGATGGGTGGATTGGTCCGGGGGGGGGGGTGGAGCCAGACTCCAGCACTTAGACTGGATCCCAAACCCCGTCCCTTACCAGGTCAGCCCAACCCAGGCCACTCTGATTTGCGTCAGTGATTTCGCTGGCACAAATCCGAGTAGCCCCATAGGAATGGCTGCAGTGCGACATGGGGTAAGGGGAGTTCATTCCCCTTACTCCAACTTGTGCCGCAGTCAGGTCCATCCCCGTGCTGGATACAGGATAGGCCAGCTGGCTTGCTTGATCCAGCATGGGTTAGAATCAAGTTGTGAGAGGCTTGCCTAAGGCCACCTAATGCATTCAATGCAGAGGCAAGTTTAGAACCGGGAAATCTTGATTTGCAGTTCAGTCTCTTAGCTGCTACATTGCACCAGTTCACTCACTAGCCTAGCATATCTAGGTTGGTCTTAATAGAGAGAACAAAAAAGTCACTGTCCCAGTTTGTTCCCTTCCCTGTTCTCTGCCATATCAACTGCTCTTGTCTTCACTGGCAAGGTAAAAAAAAGACACTGTTACAGAAAAGGAAGAAAAAGAGTCAGGGGAGGGTCTTCCTTGATCCTTCAAACAAGAAAAACCAAGGGCTGCCAAGGGAAAATCCAAGGGAGAAACCAAGGGCTTACCCAAGGGCTGTGTGGGTAACAGTGGCCGGTTTTTAATTGTGCCAAACTCTATTAATGCTTCTGCTAGATTTATTGATTAGTGAAGTTGTAGATCTTGAAGACAGTGGCTGTGGCAAATGCCACTTAATTTTAAGTTGTATAAATTGGTACATGCGTGTTAATTAGTTTCTCTCTCTCTCATAATGAGTGTTCTTATCAGAATATTGGTTCTGGTACAAGAGCATTTTGAACAGGAGTTTTGTTTTTTTCTGTCAACTAATTCCACAATAAATTACTATGATTCTGTGTGTACTGAATACTAATATAAATACTAATTAGGCTACCTCTGATGGTTGTTACTCCAAAAGCAGTCTTTGTCACATCCAATCCTGGTGGTAGCCTTGTTGTCTGATCATGGGACTTCCCAAGGGGTGCTTCACGATGGCTCAAATAAATGGTTTCTTTCTTGTCTTTAACTTTTTGTTGAAAGCGCGTTATGGGAGGTGGATTTGCCAGTAAGGCTGCCTGAAGAAAGTGCACACAGTATAAAATATAACAGTCCTCGAATTTTGAATCATCTTTCTATGCTATGAGCTTTTTATTAACTCTGTGGAGTACTAGCACTTCCTAGTCTAATAAATCTAAAGTACAGCTTAAATTTAATATCACTTTTTCTGTTTTCTAACATTCCGGAATGTACGCACTCTCACCAATATTAACTGCTATTTCTGGAATAAAAAAAGAGTTTTTCAGGGGACATATCTGAGATCAGTAAAAATTAATAAACAGAACCCAACTGTTGAGAGATGGAATAATCGACATTTCACTGAGACACTAACTATAGCTGCAATTTTCCCAGTGACAGCAATTTCATTATTAACTTTATAACGATGTCTGGATTTTGTACAAAAATAACTCACCACCTCACTTGTATTTTTGTAAAGGAAAACAGACTGGAAAAATATAGGCCTGAACTGACCGCATGGTAAGTATCTAGAGACAGAAGATATAATCTCTCCACCAGCATGGGTTGAGGACAATCCATGTGCAGAAGTTGGGGAGCCTGTCAATGAGGGAGTGGATGTGGAGAAAAGGAATACACAGCTGAGCTTATTCTGGCTCCTTCTCTTATCCCCCTTGTACTTGCCAAGGCAACTAAAAAAAAAAATCACTGGTCATCCGGACAAGTCCAGCAACCAAAGACCACACACAAAGCTGCTGGTATGGATAGCTCACATGTAGATAAGAAGAGCCCTGCTGCATCAGACCAAAGGCCTGTAAAGTTCTGACTACCCCATGAGCAGAAGACAAAGACATACCCCTCTTCTGCTGTTGCTTCCATGCAAAAGGAAGGTACCTATAAGCAGACACCTGAGAGCGCAATCCTAAGATTGCGCTGAGCATAAGATTGCTCCTTATGCCAGCCCAGGAGTGTCACCATAAGGTGTGTCCGTCCCTCCTTTCAAGTCAGGGAGGCTGGTGCAAGGACGGTCTCCCTGTGCCGGAGTAAGCTGCGGCGGAATGTTTCAAGCCAGCAGTTGATGGGCCGGGCCTGGAGGGGGTGAGACTGGCCTCCAGCACTTAGGCTGGATCCTAACCCCCTTCCCGAGCAGCCTGGTCTGTTGCTCAGATCTCTACCAGCAATTTAGCTGACACAAATCCAAGTAGCCCCATTGCTGTGGCTGGAGCAGTGCTCGGGGTGAGGAGAAAAATATCCCCTTGTCCTGAGCTGAGCTGCAGCCACCTCCAACCCTGCACTTGATACAGCACGGGCTGGTCAGCCTGCCCTGTTCCTATACAGGTTAGGATTGGGCTATGAGCCATTCAACTGAGTCACACACTCATACAAACATGCACTTTTACATGGAAGACATATTCCATTGACAGCCTGCTACTCAGAGCTGATGAGGACTAGATTTCATGTCCATCCAAACAAATGGGAACTTTATGCTAAGGAAGAAGAAAGATTTAAATTTCTTACTTTTATGGAGGGAACACTTTTTATGCCATGTGTCAAATACGATGCAAAATCAGGATCGTTTGCTCGGCCATAAAATATTCTTTCCCCACCAGCAGGAGGACTGCTGGTGTTTCGAAACTTTTTCACAACAGGTGGAGTAATTGGCTGTAAAACAATAAGAAATGGGTTTTAAGAAGACATGTTCATTTAATGTAAGAAAATGTTTATGCAGGGATCTTCATGGTAAAAGATCCCTTTATTTTCACAAACCGCTCAAGTCAGTGGAGCAGTAGGCAATAAGCTCGGCTGTCCCGTTCCATGAAAAGTGTTTATTTATGTGTTTTATTTTCATCTCAGCACTTAGGGTGCAATCCTACCCTGCGCTGGAACAGGCAAGCCAAGAGGCTTGCGCTGTATCCAGTGCAGCATTGTGGCCATAAGCGGCTCAGCCAGAGGCAAGGGGAAACTTTTCTCCTTACCCCTGGGCAAGGGCCGCTGGCCCCTATGGGTCTCCTTGGACTTGCGCCACCTCTTGAGGTTGCGCAAGTCCAAGGAGAGCAGAGCGACTTGGAGCCACTCTGTTCTCCCTGGAACGGGGGTTGGGATCTGGCATAACTGCTGGATCCCAGACCTGCCTCCTGCTCCCCGCCCGCTCCCCACCCCTCGGGCCACCCACCTCCCTCTGCCCAGGAATGCCTCCATCCCACCTCCTCCCCGCCTAACTTTTGTCCTTGCATTGGCTCAGCCAGGCCGACACAAGAGTCAAAGAGGAGGCAGGTGCAGAGGCTTGTGTCAGCCTCCGCAGGCCGGTGCTTCTTGGAGCGCCGGCCTGGCTTCCTCTCAAGGAGGCACAAATGTGCCTTATGGCACATTTATGACCCTCCTGGGCCAGTACAAGGGACTTGCGTCAGCCCAAGAGCGCCTCTGGATTGCACCCTTAGTCATACAGATATTAAGGTGGCTTAAGTACTTTAAAAAGAGCAATAAAAGAATGCAAAACTTACAAAACATTAAAAAAAAACACAGCTGTGATATGAACAAACAAATTTGACAGGGCTACTCATAGCATCAAATTGTAAGCCTTGTAGAATGAAACAGTCATCCCAAATAGCTTGAAAATGAAGAAAGAGGAGAGCCAGCCATCTATGAACACAATCCTATGCATATCCATGGGCTATGTCAGACTGCCAATGCAAGGGAGGGCACCAGGATGCAGGTCTCTTGTTATCTGGTGTGCTCCCTGGGGCATTTGGTGGGCCACTGTGAGATACAGGAAGCTGGACTAGAGGGGCCTATGGTCTGATCCAGTGGGGCTATTCTTATGTTCTTACTGTGTTCAATGGGGCTTACTTTCAGGAAAGTGTGTATAGGATTGCAGCCCTATATAGATTTTCTAGGAATAAGCCCCACTGAATGCAGTGGGACTGTAAATATGTACAGAATTGTGTTGTAAGACAAGGGTTGCAATCCTAACCACATTTTCCTGAGAGTAAGCCCCATCGAACAAAATAGGACTTACTTCTGAGTGGATCTGGTTAGGATTGTGCCCAAGGTGTTCCAAAGGTGCAGGACTGCCTTCAGAAAGACTCTTCTCTCCTTTGTCACCAATTGTTTTTATCGTACTGGCAGATCCGTAAATAAGCTTGAAAAGGTAATGGGCAATGTGTGATAGCTTTTCAACCCAAAGATAAATAATAAAAGCTCACATTTATGTTTCCTGAGGCTGCCTGTCCCTCATGATTCTAACAATAAGGATTTGAAACACTGAGGCTTTTGGAGACTTTGGCAGGTTCAGAGGAGATTCATGTTAGTGAAAAGGAACTTCGTAATATGTGAAGAATGATTTCCTACAAATGAAAGGCTAGAGAAATATGATTTGCATGTAGGGGCTGTGGCGCCTTTCTTGAATTACAGCCTTTGGTCTGGACTCTGGTGCCATTACCTTACTATTCAGCTTCCTGACAAAGTTATAATTAGAGTTTTCTGGAAATGCCCTGCATCTTGTGTCTCCAATTCCCTTAAATACAGAACCAGAAAGATACAGAAGGGGCAAGGAAGAGAGACTACACCAGGCTCAAATAACAGATGCCGCAATGGCTAAGAAGAGGGACAATATAAGATTTCTCTTCAGTCCAGTCTTGGAAAACCATTTGTCTCTTGAATGAAGTATGAGATTTTTATGACAGGAAAAGAGCTCCTAAAGTGGAGCACAAACTGTGACATACTAAGGACATATGCTGAGTCATCCCCCGCAGCAACTTTTTGTAGTAGACTGGATTTTGTTCAGGGTGAGGAGGTTGCAAATTTGGCAAGTTTCATAAGGACTGCCCCAGGACTGCCCAAGATGTCTGGTGCCTGGGGCAGAACACCAAATGCTGCCCCCCAACAGCACACCAGCAGTTTTCTCTGCCACAACTCCTCACACGAGAGAGAGAAACAGAGTGGAAAGAGAAGTGGAGAGTGGTCGTGCTTTGGAGATGCTCTAGCTTGCCCTCTCTTCTTCTCCAAACTACCTCTTCCATTCTGTTTCCCTCGTCCACTGGCGTACCTGCAAAGGGTCAGGGGGGCAAATGCCCCAGAGCACCACTCAGGGTGGCACCACAACCCTCTCCCCCACCCACCCACCCATTATTTTTAACAGGCCTTTCCAGCCCTTTCCAAGGCCTTTTGAGGGTCAGGGAGGCTGCCTGTGGCCTCCCTGGCCCCCAGAAGGCCTTCTGAGGCCTCCAGAGCCTCTAAAAGCATCACTTTTTGATGAAAATCAGAATTGATCTTTTAGGCTTTCTGGAAGCCTCAGAAGGCCCTCCTGAGGCCTCAGAAGAACTTCAGGGACCAGGAAGGCCGCGGGCAGCCTCCCCAGCCCTCAGAAGGCCTCCAGACATGCCCAATGTGGGGTGGGGCAGCATGGGGGGCGGCATTTTGTGCGCCTATCCCCAGTCGGCACAGCAGCTAGGATCAGAATTGCCTTTTTTTTTTCCTTTTTCCAAAGAAAAGCACCAGGAGGAGAAGTGACAGAAAAGACACCCCCTGTCAAATGTCTGCCTGAGGCAAATGCCTCAGTAGTTCTCATAGATGGGCCAGCCCTGGAATGCCTCTTTCTGTTTCTACTCCTGTTCAACATAACATCAGGCAATAGCTGTCAGAGCATTTCCAGAGGCCATAAAATGAACCTTTTTCCTAGGTACAATATCCCCGATCTAATGCCAATGACATATGATACTCTGTTCCCATATTGAAAACATAGTTTTGCTACTGGAGGAGTATTGCTTGCTGTGGGAGATGGGGATCTCCACTGGTAGACCATAGTTATTAGGACCTTAGTTATTAGGACCATAGTTATTAGAAGCTAGATGCATCTCATGTCGGCTGTAAACATTTTTCTTTCTTCAGTTTTCAGGCTAGTATCTTTATCAATGTTTTCATAAAACTTGCATAACAGCTGTGGTTCACATAGTAACTGTGTGAGATTCACACAGCACCAGTTTAAAACATTCAAGGTACTATGGGTTTCCCCAAAGATAAATACTATATACCAAACTAGTCATAGCAGAGAGAGAGAGAGGCTACAGATATGGTAGGAAATTACCCCCCTCCTGGATCCACTACAGCCATTACCAGGAATTCCACCTGATGTTGTTTTCATACTCACATATATGGCACTAAAACACCTATCAATATTCAGAAGATCTGCATGTTGTTAAAGGAGGATAGGAAGCCCATAAAGCAAGGCGAGAGAATGTGCTGTGATCCATTGAAATAATTAGTTTCTGTGGCAAAAAGTGGTAGTACTGTATTTACAAATATTGGTATACAAGAAGAAGCAAGGCTTGACAAACTGACACAGGAAATATGGTACTTACCCGGGGTAAGATTTCAGTGAGACATGTGGCAGCTGTTTCTCCAATTGGGATCAGCTTTCCAGCCTGCAAAACACAAGCAAACAGCATGGAGGGCAAAAAACCATCAGAAAGATGAGGCTCATTTCATAAATACATACTGCATTGTTAGTTTGCACTTGCTCGTTTATTTCAGATGGGTGGCAAACTTTCTTATGAGGAATCTTTAACTTACAGCCCAATCTATGCATGTTTACTCAGAACTAAGTTCCACTGAGTTCTATAGGACCTATCTCCAGGGAAGTGCATATAGGACTGTACCCTTAATCAGCATATTCATCACTCCCCTTCTTGTGGATGGTCAGATCTACTTGTTACTTGTTTCCTTGAACCATTTTCCCACTCCAACTCCATAAATGCTGAGTGCCTTTTGAGCTGAGCCCCAGAATGATTCCACAATCTGCATGTTGTCCATTTTTGCCACATACAAGGTAACATAAGTACAAGCATCGTACATCTAAGCATGTGCAGAATGTATTGGTCTTTGCTTATACCCAGAGCCCAAACCTATGCATATCTACCCAGAAGGAAGTACCATTACAGCCAATGGAGCTTACTCCCAGGTAAATGTGGATAGAATTACAACCACAGTCTCACACATGTGGTATGGACCTTCCTTTAAGATCTGATGTCATGACTTCCAGTTAAGCTTGAGACTATAGAATACAGGAATCTGACTCCGGCAAGAGTCAGGCTGCTGGTTCATCTCCCTTATTTACTCTGCCTCACAGCAGTTCTCCAAAGTCTCAGGATGAGTTTTCTTCCAAAATGCTTTCAGCTGGAAAAGCAAAAGACTGGGCTAGGCCCTCTATGATGCAAAATATCTGCTTTACCACTATGGACTCTCCCTAGAAATGGGAGGAGCCCTTGTGTCTAAGCACCTCGCAGTGCAGGGTGTTTGTTTTTGGTAATCAGAGAAGGGGAGTTGCTGGAGAAGTGGAATTAGTGCAATTAGCCTGTGGAACTCCTTGCCGCAGGATGTGGTGATGGCATCTGGCCTGGATGCCTTTAAAAGGGAATTGGACAGATTTCTGGAGTTAAAGCCCATTATCACAGGTTACAAGCCATGATGGGTATCTGAAACCTCCTGGTTTTAGAAGTAGGCTACTTTGGAACACCAGGTGCAAGGGACTGGCACCAGGATGCAGGTCTCTTGTCTTGTGTGCTCCCTGGCAGCCCAATCCTATGCGTGTCTGCTCAAAAGTAAGTCCCATGAGAGTCAACGCGGCTTACTCTCAAAAAAGTGTGGATAGAGTTGGGCTGTGAGGCATCTGGTGGGCCACTGTGAGATACAGGAAGCCGGATTAGATGGGGCTTTGACCAGATCCAGCAGGGTTCTTATGAAAAGCACTAGTGGTTGTGGGGCTTATGGAGGGGTAAGGGAAAATAATTTCTCTTTCCCCTCCCAAGTCTCTTGATTCTACCCCCCCCCCCCCATAACAGCAGGGGAGAGTGGATAGAGGGATGTTATTTCCCTCTCCAGAATCAGGGGACATCACCAAAATTGAGTGTCAGGAGAATGGGAAAATATTTCTTTACCCAGCACTAGTCTGTGGAACTCCTTGCCACAGGATGGCATCTTGCCTAGATGCCTTTAAAAGGGGACACATTTCTGGAGGAAAAGTCCATCATGGGTTACAAGCCATGATGGGCTGTGCAACCTCCTGATTTTAGAAATGGGCTACATCAGGATGCCAGACGCAAGGGAGGGCACCAGGATGCAGGTCTCTTGTTGTCTTGTGTGCTTCCTGGGGCCATCTGGGGGCTACTGTGAGATGCAGCAAGTTGGACTGGATCAGTGCCCTGGGCCTGATCCTGCAAGTCTCTTCCTATGGAAGGGGTAAGTAAGTGGTGGGTACGACCCACTTCTGCAGTGCTGGAGGGGGGATGCAAGCAAGGGGGGGGAGTGAAGGGCGCAGAGAAAACTCACTGTGGGCAACTGGGGAAACCGGTCAGTGAACTTGCCATCATACACGTTCCTTTCCACGCCGCGCAGCCCCTTGACGGGAGTCCCTCCCACCATCCTGGCAGGAGGGAGCTCGCCGGCCAGGGGAACAGAGGGCGTCACAGTCCCGGCAGCAAGAGCACCTGGCTGTTTATGCGGGTAGCCTAGCAACGGGCTCCAGGTGGGCGCCCAAGGTCTCCCCCTGCAGGCAGGCCTTGGGAAGCGCAGCCCAGAACGCGTTGGTTTTTCTATCAACCGGAACAGCAGTAGCAGGTAGTCATCACAATGACCATTATGGTTGTGAAATCGCCCAGGGACTGAAAAGAGAGGTGCAGACTGGTCTCAAGTCTGCTTTGAGCCATGCCATCTTGTCAAGATGCTGTGGGGTGCACTCTGCACATGCTCAGGGACAGGTGACCAGACGTCCTCTTTTGTGCACACTGCACATGCTCAGGGACCAGACGTCCTCCTTTTTGTGCACTCTGCACATGCTCAAGGTGACCAGACATTCTTTTATGCACTCTGCACATGCTCAAGAGGACCAGGCATCCTCTTTTGTTCACTCTTCACATGCTCAAGGTGACTAGATGCCTTCTTTTGTGCACTCTGCACATGCTCGGGGTGGCCAGACATCTTTTTCCAGGACATGTCCTCTTTTTTAGCCTCATGTTCTGGAAAAGAACTTAAATATCCTCCTTTTCCCTGTGAGCAGGCAATGCCTAGCCTTCTTGCAATTAATAAATTCTATGTAATATACACTTTTAAATTTAATAATAAGTAATCTAGTGATTAAATTAACCACATTAAATCCTTATACAAGTGTTTTTAGCTTTCATTTTGTCATGTCCTACATTTGACTTGGATGTCCTGCATTTTGGGATGCCTTGTCCTCTTTTGCGGTTATAACATCTGGTCCACCCTGCAAATGTTCCTTCTACGTATTATAGTTTCTCATGTTTCAAAGCTGATCTAGCACTGGAAATAGATTTCGGAGTTACCACTTTGTTATATTCACGAACAGGATAGTAAAAGAGTGGACTTGCCTGGTGTTTTCAAGCTATCCTCATACTGAACTAAGGGCGCAATCCTAACTGCGCCCTAGGTTGGCACAAGTCCCTTGCGCCAGTCCAGGAGGGTCGCAAACATGCGATAAAGCACCTTTCTGCCTCCTCGGGAGTCAGCTGGGCTGCGCAGGGAGGTGCGCTGGCCCACAGAGTCTGCATTCAGCCTCCGCACCAACTTGGGGAGAGAGGGTTGCATCAGCTGACGCTGGGGTCTGGGGAGTGTGGGGAGGAGGCGGGAAGGAGGTGTCCTGGGGTAGGCGGGAGGGGAGTGGGAGGCGGGTTTGGGACACACCTGTTATGCTGGATCCCAACCCTGTTCCCCAAACAGCGCAGAACGACTTGAAACTGCTCCATTCTCCTCAGACTTGTGCCGCCGCCTAAGATGGCACAAGTCCGAGGAGACCTATTGGGGTCGTGGTGGCTTACCCCGGGGTAAGGAGAAGAGTTTCCCCTTGCCTCCAGCTGAGCCACTTCTGGCCCCAATCTTGTGCTGGATACAGCGAAGACCTCCTGGCCTGCCTGTTCCAGTGCAAGATAGGTTTGCACTGCATAGTTGCAATCCTATCTATGCATACTTACCTGGGAGTAAGCCTCATTGAGCACACTGGGGCTTACTTCTAAGTGATCAGATCATGCTGTAAGAGGTTAAATCCATGTCTGATGCCTGGATTTTTCCTCAAATCTTCAAATCTGATTCTTTCCATTAGCACAAAACCCGTTACCCCAAATTGAACATAAAGCATCTTAGCATCCAATATAGTAGTAATCGTTCACTGATGTCTGAGCTGACTGGGGAAATGTATTTTGATGAAGTATTCTTCCAATTCATGTTTATATTTGATTATGCTGTTCCATGAAGCAATTCTGATTCTATTTAAATAACACATAAACGTTCATTGAACAAGTTTAGAATGATCAACCTTTAGTTTTGCCCTCACAGCAGTTATAACCCTCACTGCAGTTATAAAATGCAATAACTGTAATAACCTTCATTGCAGTTATAAAAGAGTTGTTAAAGTATGCTCAAGGATAGCTGATCTGCTCACATGGACCTTAATTGTGCACTCTCACTACTCTACCTAAACTGTGAAAAATAGTGTAAACAACATGGAAATCTCTAGAGATCTCCAGTCCAGATCATATACGAGAGTATATGCATTTGCAGGAATGCATATACAAAGCACAATTTGGAAATATTCCAGACTTCCTCACAATTCTTGCACGCTATCATTGTGACTCCAGCTCTGGCTCATTTATAAAGCACCAATACATGAATGTGATTAAATGCCAAGATTTTTGTTTATATTTGAAAAAAACTTCAGCTTCACTTTATTCAAAAATCAGCCTATTGGGAGAAGAGAGGTCCCAGGGCTATTCATTTTCATACATAAAAGACACAAGAGAACGGAATATTGCACCATTCATAAAGTCTCTTGTCATATGTTTTAAAATCAGGAGATGCAGGGCCAGCGCATCCATAAAGCCAACTAAGCAATCGTCTCAGATCACAGACTGACAGGGTATCCCAGCCCCCACTTGCCAGATGCCATCCAGACCAGATGCCATCACTACATCCTGTGGTAAGGAGTTCCACAGACAAATTGCATGCTGGGTAAATAAATATTTTCTTTTGTCTTGGAACACCTGCCACATCTGTGGAACTCTGTGCCACAGGATGAAGTGATGGCATCTGGCCTGGATGCCTTTAAAAGGGGATTGGACAAATTTCTGGAGGAAAATTCCATCACAGGTTACAAGCCACGATGGGTATGTGCAATTGCCTGGTTTTAGAAGTAGGCTACCACAGAAAGCCAGGTGTGGGGGTGGCACCAGGATGCAAGTCTCCTGTTGTCTTGTATGCTCCCTGAGGCATCTGGTGGGCCACTGAGAGATACAGGAGGCTGGACTATATGGGATTTTGGCCTGATCCAGCCAGGCTTTTCTTATAAGAAAAGGCCACGAATAACAGAAGTGCTGTGGGGAGGGGCAATACTTTGTCTCCACCAGTGATATACTGATATCTTTCTTTCCCATAGGGATAAGTGACTACTATATAATCATACAGGAAATGCATCAAAAGATGTGTACTCAGGTGTGTACAGTATGGGATGGGGAATAAACACGCTAGGCCTAAATGGTGGCTGCAGTCTCAGAGAACACAGAAACTAAAACTGAAATGTCTCTATCAGATTTTATTCTAGTTCTCCCCACTAGATGTCCTCATTTCCTGCACCCTGGTCGTGGTGAAGTTCAAGAGTAAAGAAACATGACAAATATAAATAAACCAAGCATTATTGAAGGCGAGACTCTGATTGGAAGCATTTTGAATATGGGATGGATAATACATTGGAGAAATCAATTATAAGGTGCTTCTGAAAAATGCTTGAATTTAAAAGGCATCAAATTTACTATATGGCTGTGAGACCTGGACTCTAACGAAACATGATTAACAGAAAATAGACAGTTTTGCCACCTGCTGTCTATGTAAAATAATGAAAGTTAGCTGATGGCAACAATGGAGAAATAAAGATGTATGAATTCAAGCAGATGAGAAACCACCTTCAGTGCAGGTTTTAAAATCTAGGCGCGCTGATTTGGCCATATACTGTGTGTGATCAACTCTTGTCTAGTCAAGCAAACATAGACTCATAGAGTCAGAAGGCGCATAATGGGTCATCTAGTCCAACCCCCTGCCTTAGGCATGTAATGCCATGTAATGCCAAAAGTGTTGGGAAAAGACCAAGTGGAAGACCAAAGAAAAGATGGCTGAATAACATCCTAGAGGATCTGAAATATATAAAATGTGGTTTGCCAACTGCCACACTTCTTTGTCAAGATCGCACAGGATGGCTTAAAATCATTGAGGATGCTGCTACACTATTTCAACGGGAACTTGTTTTACAACATGGCATCAACAACACATGAAAAGAGAGGGAGAGAGATGATGATGATGATGATAATAATAATAATAATAATAATAATACATGTATTTCTATACCGCATTTCTCCTCCGACTTTATTCAAGGCGGTTTACATGGGCAGGCAATTTAAATCCCCGTAGGGATTTTTACAATTAGAAAGGTTCTATCAAGAAACCACAACAATCAGATGTTTCGTTCTTGATCTGGCCGCACATTCTGGCCTCTATCCTCCCACGCTCAGAGCAGATGGAATAACTCGGCTCAGCTTGTCAGCTGCTTCAAGGTTGCACGGTGCCGGTGGCCTCGAACTGGCGACCTTCAGATGTTATCTTCAGGCAAATGGAGGCTCAACCCTCTAGACCAGACCTCCTGCCAATAGTTCTATTCTATTCCACGTGGCATTTATTCTAGAACTGTTTTTTTTATGCCTCATGTGATACAGAGGAGGAGAAAAAAGGAGGCAACAGGCCAAGATTCACCATTATTTCCACCTCCGACTGCTGCTGCCCCCTTAAAAACGGCAGATATTTTGGGTGAAAGTGACTATCGGGGCAAGCCTATGTATGTCTCAGAAGTAAGCCCCATTGAAGTCAGTGGGATTAACTCCCAGGTGAACGTGTATAGGATTGCACACTATGTCATCTTGGAATTCTTGATGTTGATGATAAAGAAAGCTAAGGGTAGCAGAAGTGTGCCTTGGATTTCTGCAGCTGATTTTAATGGGCTCAGAGGACAATGAAGACTTATCACATGGCCAGTCAAAAACAGTCCAAGAGAGAAGAGAGCAAGACACTGTAGGCACAATCACAAACAGTTCTCACAAGAAGAAAAATTGGGAGACATCTAAGGAAACCAGAGTAGATGCGCAGAGACCTTTCTGAAAAGTTGAGAAGAACATGTACAAAAGCTGGAAGGAGAGACTGCTAACAAAGGAACAGTAAAGTACACCCCACACCCACAGGGATGATGTCAGGTAGGCTAAAGCACAGAAGGAGCTGTGGCTGGCACTGGATGCCAAAAATAACAAAAAGAAGAGTGTGGGTGTTTGTTTTTTGCTGTGTCTGAAAAAAGAGGAAGGTCGAGGAAGTGGTTGGTCGGTTCCATGGAGAAGACATGGTAATAGATGACAGAGAAAAGACAGCGCTGCATAACTCCTATTTAAAATCTGTTTTCTCCCACAACGTGGCCTAACCTTGTAGCACTATTATTATTAATTATTATTAACAGTATTTAATAAAGAGGAACTAGGGACATCATGGCTGAAAATAGGGAAAGAGATGGTAAGTTACTGTACATAGTTCACCTTAAGTTATCTAGCTACTTTGAATGAATTTTAAGTCCTCAGGATCAGAACTACACCCCAGGATACTGAAAGAACTTGCAAGTGTGATCTCAGAGCCGCTCTTTGTAATCTTTGAGAACTCCTAAAAACCTCTCCTGGTGCCTGAAGATTGGAGATAAGCAATATCATCCCTGTCTTTTCAAAAGGGAAAAGGAAGATATGGGAAACTACAAACTGGTCACCTTGACGTCAATACCTGGAACAGATTATTAAGCAGAATGAAAGCATTTTGGAAAAAGCAGGGTGATTTCTGGGGATCAGCATGGGTTTGTCAAGAACCAGTCATGGCAGACTTCATCTCCTTTTTAGACAGAGTGACTAGTCTGGTAGAATGTGGGAACACTGTGGCTATCCTGCACTAGTGAAATATAGTTATCTAGACTTCCGTAAAGTTTCTAAGAATGTCTCCAATTATATTCTTATGGATAGAATGATAAATGTGGGCTACATAGTATTACCATTAGGTCAGCTCAAAGCTGGCTTGAGAACCATAACTCAAACCATAAATGTTAAATAGTTGTAGCACATATTTCTTAAGAATGATGTTAAAGGTCTGTGAACAGAGTTATCCTATCCAGTAAGTGTGATGCCGATTCAGTCAAAGTTTCTTTACTTGCGGAGACTTCAGGTTCATCCAGTTCTATAAGTTATGCACATTAATGCTGTAAGGAAAGGTACAAGGAGAAAGTAGGCTGACTAAGGGGAATAGAGCCTAGGGGTTAGTGCTCATGTACCGCTTCCTGCTCTCCACTTTCTGTTTTTATTCGGTCAGAAGCTGAATCGGGGGGGGGGGGAGATCTGATTCCTATTTGCTGCCTCCATACCAGGCTACAGAAACTAGGAAGGGGGGGGCCATCTAGGAGAAACCCTCTCCCAGGAAAACACTGAACTTCAGGGGTTCTTACTGAAAATCAAAACCACAGTAGCACCTGCAAGGGTGATCAGACACAACAATCCACTGAATTACCCATGAACATGGACTGGGCAAGCAAAGATTCAAAATGTAACTGGTTTATTAAAAATCCAAAGGAAAGGGAATTTAAAAAATGAATGAGAAAATGAGGGGGGGGAGGAAAAGTACAAGCAGGCTGATGGAAAATGCCTGAACTTTTCTAGATGAATGCCAAGAAAACACTAGGGGCAGTAACGAATAACATGAAGCAGATGGAGCTGGGATCCTTCTCAAGAGCAAAGTGCACAACACCCCCTCTCCATGCACTGTGTCACTAAACTGATGACGTTTACAACCTCACTTGTAGTGGAAAAAAGAGCAAACAAAGCAAAATAAGTCCCTGACACACCTAACTAGGATTATAATCCTTTTCCTAGCTACTCACTTTGTCCAAAGAGTCCTGGTCCCTGAACTAACTGGAGAGAAAGTGGGCGCATCGTCTGCAAACCAACGTATTTCATTGCAGACCTGGAAGTAAAACACACAATCATCCTTCTGCTTGAACTTAATGTAGGTTTGATGATATCTTCAAATTACCTGTTTGGAGGACTGGACCCCATCTGGCCACTCCATCTAGACCAGGGGTGTCCAAACATTTTGGCAGGAGGGTTACATAATCTCTCTGACACTGTGTCAGGGGTCGGGGGGAAAAAGAATTAATTTACATTTACAATTTGAATAAATTTATATAAATGAATTCATTAGAGATGGAACTTATATGAATGCATGACAGTCTTGCAGTAGCTCAAGGCCTATAAAAGGCCTTGCACAAAGCAAGACCTGTCTTGCATCACAGATGTGAAGCAGCAAGTAGTGGAGGGAGCCCTTGTCCCACAATTCATGGGAGAGGTCGACCAGGCGTCCTCACACTGAGAGCAGTTGCGTTGGGCCAGCATGGGCTCCAGCAAGTCTCCAGAAGGCCAGAGGCTCATTGGAGACTGGGAACTCCCAGCAGGCCAGATTGGGAGCCCCTGAGGCCTCCCCTGAGGCCGGGGTTTGGGCACCCCTGATCTAGATAGATAGGCTTGGCTGCCTAATCTGTGAGGTTTAGCTAATCTAGACAAAGAATGATTCAAATCCTCAAATGCATATGGCTGGCTGGTAATGGCATTTCAATAAAGGACAAAAACCGCTGGAGGGAGATGTCTCATCAGTCAGTCAGACTGCTGAATTGTCCAACAGCTTCTGGGGAGTTATGGCTGCAATCCTATCCACACTTACCTGGGAGTAAGCCCCATTGACTATAACGTGACTTACTTCTGAGTAGACATGCATAGGATTGGGCTGCAAATGTATTTAAAAATACCAGCAAAAAAAATAGGCAAAAGGGGGGGTGAAAACAAGTCATTCATCATGCTAGCTTGAGAGCAATGAGATCACTGATTTTCCCTTCAGGTTCACATTGCCTTTCTTGGCTTCCAGCCCATTGTTCAGGTCATTATGATCTCTTGCACTTCCTTGTTAACTTTTCCTTCCTCCTCTTTTTATCTTTAAACTAAGATAAATACAGTATATCTACATTTGCTTCATTACCAAAGTGGGATAAAGTCACCTTCAACTGAGACTTAGAATATTTACTCTACTTTTAATAGATGTATTTTGTTATAACATGGTAGGAAGAAACAGGATTCAGAGGTAACTCTGTCTGCATACACAATCCCAAATTAAAAGTTAAGATTGAGTCAGTGGAATCTATGAGAAATTGCATACATTGTAGGGGTCATACTACTGACAGGTTGTTCTGAATGAGAGAGAAGGCAGAGATTTGTACCTCACACAGCCCAATCCTGCCTACTCAGAAGTCAGTCCCATGTTCAATGAGGCTTATTCCCAGGTAGGTGTGCATTAGATTACAGCCATAGTAACCTACCTCAGATACTCAAAGATGGCAGAACTATGTTCCAGAAGGCATTGTAAACCTGTGGCATTGATTGGTCAGCGCATGTTATTCAAAATTCCCTCCAAACTATGGACCAATCATGGTCAGCTTTGAGATAGTTATGAATGGTCATATAAGCTAAGAGAGACAAACAGGAGAGGATGCTTGTGGCTGATAATCATGGAAACATTAAGTAAGACTTCCCAAATATTGCTTCTGAGTGAAGAGCCAGGACTTGACTACTTGGTGGTGTCTTTAGATGCTGATTCAGCAACACGGGTCGGTGCCTCTTTGATATGAGGATCTTTTAGGGACAACCTTCCAAAATCCTAAATCTGCCTGAAGTGTTGAGCCAGCCTGCTTTCCAGAGAATCCCTCCCGTGTGTGACTGGGGTGGTGATAGGAAGGCATTATAGGCTATCTCAGTTATGTAGGGAGCTGAATTAGTCACAATTAGTCACATTCTTGAGAACTGGTATTAAAGTAACCTTATAAGCATGATGTAATCTGAACAAATAAAGCAACCTGTTTATTATCTTAATAAATAGTTTGTTTTGATGGTTTAGCATCCAATTGTGTGAAAAGGTCACCACTTAGATGATCAAGGTTACTAGGGAAAGGTTTTTTTGTGTATGGTGGTGGCAAGTGGTTAATAAAGGAGTCCATAGTGAAGAAGAAAGGGGGGGGAGATATTGGGGGGGGGAAGATTCCCTCCCCGTTACCATTAAAAGGAATTTCCTAATGTGATTAAAGTGGGTGGGATTTTAGAATCTCCTTGTAATGTTATTTTAAAGAACTGTATGAATGGGTTAACAGGGAAAGCAGGTGATGCCTTCTGCCTGATGTGGCTGTTTAACTCATCTGCATGTGTGTGTTCCCCATCACACATGGTATCAATGTGATTAATATTACCATAGAAATGTATATAACATGATTCCAAAGTATTGTATCATAAAGGCATCCTGTGATTCTTTTACTATTAATTGCTTACAGGAAGTAGTTAATTGTGTAACCTCTTGATTGCATATTTCTTCCGTTTATTCCTCTCCCCTGAAGCCCACTTTCAACTTTTGCTATCTTGATTTAAACTAAACAACACAGGCTGCAATCCTAACCATACTTTCCTGAGAGTAAGCCCCATTGAGCAAAAGGACTTACTTCTGAGTAGACCTAGTTAGGATTGTGCCCACAGAAAGTTTGTCAAATGTATCTAGCACATGGGCTCAAAACTAAAAACCAAGGACATGTATTTACTTGTTGTTGCTTGAAATGCTTACGGTATATTTTGTGAAATGCAATCTGGATATTTATGCCATAAACAGATGATTTTAGAGCTAGAGTATTTTCAATCAACATCAAGATTATAAAAACTGAGTGGAAGATTTAGGGCCCAGTCCTATCCAACTTTCCAGCACCAGTGCAGCTGCAATGCAGCCCTGAGGTAAGGGAACAAATGCTCCCATACTTTGAGGAGGCCTTTGTGACTGCCTCCCCACCACATGATGCAGTGCATGCCCCATTGGCACAGCTGCACTGGTACTGGAAAATTGGATAGGATTTGACTTCTTGGTTACAATCCAATGCTCACTTACTTGGGAGTAAGCTCCAGTGAACACAGTGGCACTTACACATAAGTGAACATGCATAGTACACTGTAAACAATGGGATTTACTCCCAGATAAGGGTGCATAGGATTGCAGCCAAAAATAGTTTAATCTATAAAGTCTATTGAACTGAATAACTCCCCTTCTTTTTTTCTGAGAGAAATCTAAAGCATTCCTTATTATTTCAAAGGATATTTATTTCTGACAAAGAGAAAAATCCTATGTTAACTCCCCATACAGCAATGCAGCTGTGTGAATAGGGCACGTGCTGTATCCGGCAGGGAAGTTTCAGGTCCTGAAGGTCTCCTCTGGGTAAGGGAACAGTTGTTTGTAGCTATGATCCACCTATATAGTCAATCACTCTGGCATGTACTTGGAGTTTTTCTGTGGCATACAAAAAGAGACACATTACTATGTCTTCTGAGTCTATCATCACCTTAAGAAAGAGGCCTCATTGAAATAGGATGGTAACACATTACTTGTTCTACAGTTAACTTGCATTCCTGCTTCATACCCAGGAGACATGGCTCGTGACAGCATTACTCATGCAAATTGGGCTGTATGCTCCTTCTAAAAGTGGTTGGACAACTTAGGTGATCCTACATTCAACTGAAAATGTGGCAAGGAGGGAAGAATAGGGTTTTGCAATATGGTTAGCAGGTGTAGTAGCAGGTGCCCCAGTATGACCTGGAAACTGACAAGCAGCTACATCATTTCCACCTCAGTGGAGTAAAGCATTCTACTCAGATAGGCCTCATATTTCAATGGATTCTGGGAGCTATTGTGTGTACCAGCAGGGGCTCTAACTGTTCTTTTAGTCACCATTATTCAGGAACACCACCTTTTCCTGTCAGAGATCCTATAGCTTTGCCTGCACACATTCATCAGGTGCACCTTTCCTCATCACTTTGTAATGACAAGGAAATCCATACCGCTACTGAATTTCATATACAAGAACATCTGCCAGGAAAAAAGTGGGCAACGTTATGGCACTACAGCTCCCCTATTTCATGTCCAAGCACTTTAGCCCATACTAAGAGACAAATGCTGACTCACCAATTGGTATCTATTATTCTCTTGAACTATTAGTATCTATTAATAGAAACTATTAGTAGCTATTATTCAACTACATGTGCTCATTTGTTCATTGGTTCTCTCTCTCCCTCTCTCTTGTGTGTAGACTTCTTTCTTTTTAAAGCTATTTTGCTGCACTGGGTAACAAGTTCTTTTTGTATTGAACTGTGGTCTTACACACGTTGCAAAGTAACTTGCTCACGTATATATACACAGTATTGTATATGTACCAATACATATTTAAATTAAATTAATTTAAAGAACATCTTTTTTTTAACAACCTGCATGTTTTATTTTCCAGAAAATAAATCACTTCCAAAACAACAATCTCTTTATGTCCACTCATCATCCCACCCTATTTCTCATGAGTAGCCCCCTCCCCTTTTCCTTTGGAGCAGGAGAACTGGCAGTCCAAAGTCAAACACCAACACTGGTTGCTATGTGATACATGTAAGAACATAAGAACAGCCCCACTGGATCAGGCCATAGGCCCATCTAGTCCAGCTTCCTGTATCTCACAGCGGCCCACCAAATGCCCCAGGGAGCACACCAGATAACAAGAGACCTCATCCTGGTGCCCTCCCTTGCATCTGGCATTCTGACATAACCCATTCCTAAAATCAGGAGGTTGCGCATACACATCATGGCTTGTACCCCGTAATGGATTTTTCCTCCAGAAACTTGTCCAATTCCCTTTTAAAGGCGTCTAGGCTAGACGCCAGCACCACATCCTGCGGCAAGGGGTTCCACAGACCAACCACACGCTGAGTAAAGAAATATTTTCTTTTGTCTGTCCTAACCCGCCCAACACTCAATTTTAGTGGATATCCCCTGGTTCTGGTATTATGTGAGAGTGTAAAGGGGCGTCTCTCTATCCACTTTATCCTGCCCATGCATAATTTTGTATGTCTCAATCATGTCCCCCCTCAGGCGTCTCTTTTCTAGGCTGAAGAGGCCCAAATGCCGTAGCCTTTCCTCATAAGGAAAGTGCCCCAGCCCCGTAATCATCTTAGTCGCTCTCTTTTGCACCTTTTCCATTTCCACTATGTCTTTTTTGAGATGCGGCGACCAGAACTGGACACAATACTCCAGGTGTGACCTTACCATAGATTTGTACAACGGCATTATAATATTAGCTGTTTTGTTCTCAATACCCTTCCTAATGATCCCAAGCATAGAATTGGCCTTCTTCACTGCCGCCGCACATTGGGTCGACACTTTCATTGACCTGTCCACCACCACCCCAAGATCTCTCTCCTGATCTGTCTCAGACAGCTCAGAACCCATCAGCCTATATCTAAAGTTTTGATTTTTTGCCCCAATGTGCATGACTTTACAGTTACTGACATTGAAGCGCATCTGCCATTTTGCTGCCCATTCTGCCAGTCTGGAGAGATCTTTCTGGAGCTCCTCACAATCACTTCTGGTCTTCACCACTCGGAAAAGTTTGGTGTCGTCTGCAAACGTAGCCACCTCACTGCTCAACCCTGTCTCCAGGTCATTTATGAAGAGGTTGAAAAGCACCGGTCCCAGGACAGATCCTTGGGGCACACCACTTTTCACCTCTCTCCATTGTGAACATTGCCCATTGACACCCACTCTCTGCTTCCTGGCCTCCAACCAGTTCTCAATCCACGAGAGGACCTGTCCTCTAATTCCCCGACTGTGGAGTTTTTCAATAGCCTTTGGTGAGGGACCGTGTCGAACGCCTTCTGAAAGTCCAGATAGATAATGTCCACGGGTTCTCCCACATCCACATGCCTGTTGACCTTTTCAAAGAATTCTATAAGGTTTGTGAGGCAAGACTTACCCTTACAGAAGCCATGCTGACTCTCCCTCAGCAAGGCCTGTTCGTCTATGTGTTTTGAGATCCTATCTTTGATGAGGCATTCCACCATCTTACCCGGTATGGATGTTAGGCTGACTGGCCTATAGTTTCCCGGGTCCCCCCTCTTTCCCTTTTTAAAAATAGGCGTGACATTTACTATCCTCCAATCTTCTGGCACCGTGGCCGTCTTGAGGGAGAAGTTGCATACCTTAGTCAAGAGTTCTGCAACTTCATTCTTCAATTCCTTAATAACTCTTGGGTGGATGCCATCAGGGCCCGGTGACTTATTGATCTTTAATTTATCAATGAGGTCTGAAACATCTCTTTTAACCTCTATCTGACTTAACCCCTCGGTCAGGAGGGGCCGTTCGGGTAGCGGTATCTGCCCGAGGTCTTCTGCCGTGAAGACAGATGCAAAGAACTCATTTAATTTCTCTGCCATCTCTTAAGTCTCCTTTTATCTTTAAACTTTGTATATAAACCACGTATATATACACAATATTGTATATGTACCAATACATATTTAAATTAAATTAATTTAAAGAACATCTTTTTTTTAACAACCTGCATGTTTTATTTTCCAGAAAATAAATCACTTCCAAAACAACAATCTCTTTATGTCCACTCATCATCCCACCCTATTTCTCATGAGTAGCCCCCCCTTTTTCCTTTGGAGCAGGAGAACTGGCAGTCCAAAGTCAAACACCAACACTGGTTGCTATGTGATACATGTCTTTAAACCTTGCAAAAGGACTCCACATTAATTGCAATGGGAGAGGGAGCATTCACTTTGTGCCCCTCCCTCCCAATTTTGACCTTCTTGCCTTGGCTGAGGCAAAACCAATGCCTCAGCCTCAAGGGTGCCTCAGGGATAGCCACACTGGCTCTAGAGCCACATGTGGCTCGCTGACATATAATGTGCAACTCTCAGAAATATGTTAGAACATAAGAAGAGCCCCACTAGATCAGGCCAAAGGCCCAACTAGTCCAGTGTCCTGTATCTCACTGTGGCCCACCATTTACCTCAGGTAGCACACAAACAACAGGAGACCTGCGCTTACTTACCCCTTCCATAGGAAGAGCCTTGCAGGATCAGGCCCAGGGCACATCTAGTCCAGCTCGCTGCATCTCACAGTGCCCCCCCCCAGATGACCACGTGCTTCCTAAGACAACAAGAGACCTGCATCCTGGTGCCCTCCCTTGCATCAGCATTCTGAGGTAGCCTGCTTCTAAAATCAGGAGGTCACACATACCCATCACAGCTTGTAACCTGTGATTAACTTTTCCTGCAGAAATTTGTCCAGTCCCCTTTTAAAGGCATCCAGGTCAGATGCCATCACTACATCCTGTGGCAAGGAGTTCCACAGACTAATTACACCCAGGGAAGCCATAAGAACGGAAGAAGAGCCTTGTTGGATCAGGCCAAAGGCCCATCTAGTCCAGCCTCCGGTATCTCACAGCAGCCCACCAGATGCCTCAGGGAGCACACAAGAGACCCCCATCCTGGTGCCACCACCTTGCATCTGGCCTTCTGAGGTAGCTACTTCTAAACCCATGAAGCTGCACAGACCCATCACAGCTTGTAACCTGTGATGGACTTTCCCCCCAGTGGTTTGTCCAATCCCCTTTTAAAGGCGCCCAGGCCAGACGCATGGTGTGGTGTGCGGCTCTCGCGTGAAGCCAGTGTGGCCACACCTGTAATAGGCTCAGTGGCCCTTTAAGCAGCAGCCCACTGAGGGAAGAGCGGCTGACAGGACCAGGTGGGCAGGCAGCTCCCCTCAGAGAGCCTGTTCCATGGCAACGGTCACAGAAAGCAGGGCTAGAGCGTCCCTTCACACTGCCTCTCTAGCCCCCCAGCTCCACTAGCCCGAGGCGGGCTCTCGTTCACGTGACCACGGCGGAGCGGAAGTGACGGGAGGGGCGGGCGCGGTGACGTGACTCAAAGGCGGCGGAAGTGGCGTGTTTGTGTTTTGGTCCTGGAGGAGGAAGAGGAAGAGACGGAAGTTGGAGGCCGCTTCCTTCCCTCCTCCCCCCTCAAGCCGCCGCGAGACAAAACCCCAGTGCCTCGACTCTCCCCCCCTTTCGCCTGTGGAGGCGGAGGCGACGACGCTCGTTAGGCGACCCTTTTTGTCCTTTGCAGGCGCCCGTAGGGGGCGGAGTGGCCGCGGTTTCCCTTCCACACAACCAGCACCAGGTAACTCGTCGGGGGCTGGAGAGAGAGCGCGGCTGGGCCTCGGCGGGAGGGGCGGCTGCGTATGCGCGCGCCCCCCTCAAGGTTCTTTCGCCCCCCCAGTGGCCACTGGGGGAGGGGGGAGGCGGTTGGTGAGCCGGGCTCCTTTCCACCACCCTCAAAATGGCGCCCCCAGTTCTCTCACTTCCTCTTGGGCCTCTTAGGCGGGGCTGCTGCTGGGGGGAGGGGGGAGCAGCCTGGAGGGAGGGGGCGCCCAGGGGAGCGGGGCCACACACACGACCCACAGCCTCCTCTCTTGGCCCCCCTATAAGGCAGGCCCTTCTCCCCCCAGCATCAGAAGGAGCCCTTCAGGGCCGACCAGCTCTCTCCTCCCTGTGCTGGCTGCAGGGTGAGAGAAGCCCTGGAGGAGCTGGGATGGAGGAAAGGGTGCTGAGCACCTTCTTGAGAGGAGCAGAACCAGCCATACTGGAGCTCCCTAAGGGCCCATTCCTGTCCAGTTACCCAGTGGAGAGCCATGCCAGTGGGGCCAGCAGGGCATCCTGTGGTGGGGAGGCAGCCACAGAGGAATGCGTGTTCGCTTACTGAGCTGTGCTCTGTAGTGCTGGGTAGTTGGACAGGACCGGGCCCTAAGGCTCACACTTTCCCAAGAGTAAGCCCCATTGGCGACAGTGGTGCTTGCTTCTGAGTAGATTAAGTGTAGGATGGGGCTGTTCGGGTCCTACTGTCCAGCATGGATGCGTCTGGGTCAACATGGCATGTGCTGCATCCTGCACTTGGGGGGGGGTGTCATGGTGGTCTCTTCAAGAAATAGGAACATTTGTTCCCTTATCTCAGGGCTATGTTGCCACTGCGCCAGTCCTGGGAAGTTGGATCAGATCAGTTGCTAAGGCTGCCACCCTATGCACACTTTCCCAAGAGCAAGCCCCAGTCCTGTGCATGCTTTCGTGAGAGCAAGCCCCACCGATGACGATGGGACTTACTTCTAAGCATAGGATGGGGCTGTTCAGGTCCAGTCCTATCCAACTCTGCAGTATGGATGCGACTGGGCCAACAGAGCACGTCCTGCATACTGCTCTTGGGTAGGGGTGGGTGTCATGACGGTCTCCTCAAGGTATGGGAACGTTTGCTCCCTTCCTTCAGACTGCATTGCAGCTGGAAAACTGGATAGCATTGAGCCCTAAGGCTGCAACCCTATGCATGCTTTCCCAAGAGCAAGCCCCGCTTAAGCTATGGTACTTACTTCTGAGTAGACAAGCATAGGATTGGGCTGTTCAGGCCCAGTTCTATCCAACTGTCCAGTGTTAATGTATCCATGGCAGTGGGTTGAGTGCCACATCCTTTGGTGACTGGGCAGTTATAGGACGTCTCTTCAAGGTGAGGGAATGTTTGTTTCCTTACCTTGCGGCTGAATTGGTGCTGGAAAGTTGTAAAGGATTTGGCCCCAAGTTCTATTTTGTCATGCATATGTTGTCTTTTTTACTTTTTATTATGCCAATAAAGGTCTCTTGAATCCATAATCTACTTACATTTTTCTGTGGAACTAAAATTAGAATAAGGGTAAGAAATACTAGTGCAGAGAATTGGTTTTATAAAACAACAGCAATAGAATATTTCCTTCAGGAGTAATTTCCTCCCAAGTACTATCATTTCGCTAGTGCTAGGAACTTGTTAGTTTCACTACAGATTGTGGGGCTGTGAGATTGTAGGTATATAGGAATCTAACTTCTTTTAAAGCCCCTTTGTTCTGCTTAAATTTTTGTGCTAATAACTAAGATCAGAGCAATTAAACCAAAACAGCAGTTGGTGAATATGTATTAATTTTGATACTGGTTTACTTATTAGTCCAGTTATATGGGTGCCTAATCCATGACATCCTTGAATACTTTAGGAAATAGTTCAAATTACTTTTAAGGTCAGAATAATCAATGAAATTGTTTGATTAACCTTCACTTATTGGCTGAACTAGCAAGCAAGTTAGTAAGGACAAGATGGTTTAATGTCTATTATCCACTCATTCAGTTTTTTAAACTCTTCTGTAAATGTGTTTCTCTTTTTAAAAAAAAAGTAAGTCTTCACATTTTAAGCAGCTTGGAATACTTTTATACTTGCATACGATGTAAAATTAAAATAGGTTTAAGTACTATTATGAAATACTGAAATAGAATACATACGTGTGAATAATTAATAAGATAATGCATATAAAGTCTTTGCTAGTTGATTGTGTAGTAATTTGTTGGGCCTACTTCATTTTTCCATACAAGCTAATTTTCTGCAGAGAATGTGAGAATAATGGTAAGTTTAACACCAGTTATGAAGCCTGGTGCTTCTATAGTTTAGGATAGGTTGTAATCCACTGAAAGAGCATCTGCTTTGCATATAGAAGGTCCTGGGTTCAATTCAGGCATTTCTGAATAGGGGAAAAAATAATTTCTGTCTGAAGGCTTGGAGAACACCTGTCAGTCAATGTTAACAATACTGGGATAAATGGACCAATGGTATTGTGAAGTAATCTGAGCATAGGCAAAGCTTGAAAGTGGTTATCACAAATTCATGGCCCACTGGTGTACCATTCTGTATATGAAACAAGGATACATATGTAAACTGCCTATAGGATTAGGTTGCACAAAATGATAAGCATGCTTGGATGTAAATAATGTTTAATTTTTAAGATTATTTAAATCCAAGCAGGTTTATCATTCTGTGTATCCCTTTCCTCATATCCAACTCAGACCCTGTTTATGTATTGTTATATCTCATTTCTCTTTCACACAAAAAGTCCATTGTTTCCTCACTGAAATGAGATGTTCTAACGAATATTAGATATTTGGTTATATTTTAATCACATGGTTTATTATTTGAATTATCACCTTCAGTTTTAAAGCATCATGAGCTATGATGTAGATAGGTTTTGATAGATCTAACTAGATTGTTGAGATGCTAAAACTTAACAATTGAGCATCCAAGGCTATAAACATATGATTCTTATCTAAGCAAGAATTGTGAATTAATCTGCTTATTCAGCATCTATCATAGTTTTTTGCTGTCCTTTTGGATGCTTAGCATTACTATAGTACCAAATGGTGGTATGTGGCCAAACTTTCTTAATATAGGAGCCACATACGATAAGCTTTCGAGGCCTGAGAGTCACAATATTTAAAAAGCATTTAAATTTTTAAATATATTTATAGGTTTAGTCTATTTAACTGGGGATTTTTCATCCACGAATCTGGCTTGACATGGGTCCTCCCTCTGGAGCTGAGGGGAGCTGTGCTCCCCTCACCTCTGCAGGGTGTTTTGGGTGCCGGGGAAGTCCTCTGAAGCCTTTTAAGGCCTTAAAATGTCACTTTTGATTGTCTCCAAAAACCGGAAGTGACAGTCTAAGGCCTCCCAGAGACCTTAGAAGGGCTTCTGAGTGCATAGCCTCCCCAGTGCTCAGAAACCTTCCAGATGTTCCCCTCACCTTAAACCACAGGTTTCATTATCCATGGTTTTTGGTATCCGTGGGGGTTTCAGGAGCAGAACCCCTTTGGATAACAAGGGTCCACCTGTATTGACCATAAACATTAATCTTATGTTTTAATCCAGTAGTCTCTCAGTTTATAGCTGGTAAATAATTACAAAACTTGAAAATTTCTTATTTACCTGTTAATTATGATGCAAAAAAGAGCTCAGCCAAGAGTCACACATTATATATCAAAGAGCTGCATGTGGCTCATGAGCAGTAGTTTGAGAGCTGGGAGTCATCCATACGCAGATCTCCATGTCATTTGGTACTGCAGAAGTTCTGAACTGCTCTCTGAAGTTGGTAATGGGCTGGGTGACAAATATGTTGCTACAATGTTTTGATTATCTTGCTGTGATTTGTTTTAAATTATTTTAATTAGTGTTTTCTTTGCATTTTGTTAGTTGCCTTGGGTTTCTTCTTGTAATAAATGCTTACAATAAACATATAAATAAATAAATCTTATTGGCAGGGCTTGTAATAAATGTTTAAAAACAAATAATATGACTTCCTTTGGTTTTTAGATCTTTAGTATGTTAACTTGTATATTCATAGAGGTTAGAAGCAATGAGGCTTTCCATCAAGTGAGAGAATTTGATGTATTAGCATGTTATAGTAAAATTTGAATAATTCTGAGTGGTTTTCATTGAATGTTTTGTTGCATATTTTAAAACAAGATTGGCAGGAGGCTAGGAAGTGGTAGTTAACCTGGTTGGCATATATAGAAACTTCTGTAGTTATTACAATAAACAAGGAAATTATTGCTGCACACTTTTTCTCATGTTCGCATGCCAGAATTTCAAAATATAACACAGATTTACCTGTGCTCTTGTACCATTTCTGTTTATGCCTTAAAATATTTCTTTTTAAATGAGCTACATAAAAGGGAAGGTGAGCATAGATGCAATATGATCAAAGTTTTAAAAATATATATTCTAGATCCACACGTGGTACAAAGTAGAACATTTTGAGAAGTAAGTTATATAAAACTAAGAATGTTATTAAATTACGTTTGTAAGATGCTGGTTCTTTAATTTTAATCTTTCTTGAAAATTCTGTGCAACCCAACTCTTTCTAATCTTCCTTAAACAAGTAAAATAGTATTGAAAAATCCTTAAAGGAAAAACCTAAGTGTTGAGAACTGAACCAAATTTGATAAAATATCTAATCTGCTACTGCTCTGTTCAGTCTGTTAACAGTACTAGCCATGAACTTTGCATTGTGTATTAGTAGTCCTTGACTTAGAGGACTTTCAACTTAAAATTATAGGCAAAGGCATGGAAAACAAATACAGTGTTAACAATACCTACACATACAAGGTACCTACTGTGTCCAGCCATTGTAGTTGTAATGTGGATTCTAGATACTATTTACCAGAATAACTTCTAAAGAGCTGAGACATTATTACACCTACCCATGATTAGTTTGCCAAGTTTTACCAAAGATTCTTTAATTAACCCTTCATTATAATAAGGGTTATAATTATAAGACATTATAATGTCAAATATACCCTGAAAATATTTTTTTGTTGAATTAATAGTATCCATAGATGTTTTTACAACCACTTTCCATTGGTTGCACAGAATAGTTCTGTATTTCATATTCCTCTAAATATTTGTATATCATGTTTATTAAGCTACATCAAACATTTATGAACAAATACTATAGGCTCATTTTTCTCCATTGTGTCTAAAAGCACTTATAAGAGTAGAGGGGTTTCAAATGCGGATAATGCAGCTGAACCAAATTTAGAATCTAATTGATGCTGTAATTGTAAATATTGCCATTCTGTCTCTAACTACAGTTCATATTTGACTCTCAGCTTTGAAAACAAAAAACTCCAGTTAATTGATCTGGAGTAAAGATTACCATATCAGTCAAAGACTTCCGCAAAAAGAATTCCTTCACAATATTCAACTCACTATTAGCCCACAATGTTAATTTGAGATGTAAACCAGGATCAATTTTATATTTCTCTGCCATCACACTACATATGTAGACCCCGGTACCAACCATTTCAATAAAGGAGCCACTATAAAAGTTTCTAGGATAGCCCAAGATGGAATTACCTGTTGTACAGAGTTATCCCAATAATTACTAGAGATTAAAAGATAAACCTGATTATATAAACTACAATCAGGAAGCCCAACCTCTCCTTAATTAATGATAATTGCATCCTCTTCAAAAAGATATTGGGTGCTGCTGCTCCCCATAAAAATTTCCAAAATAAAATGTGGAGTTTATTAATATATCTTAGTAGTGTTCGGTGGGCCCTCTGTAGCCGTGGGTGTTTGGTTCTGAAACTCTCTGCAGATACTGAAATCGGCAGATGCTGAAGTTCCGGCATCCTCAGCCCTGTTTTTAGCTGGGCCCAGACAAGACTCACCTGTTTCCAACTGGGTCAGAGCAGGCGTAACATTCCTGAAGAAGAAATAGTGCAGAGCTGCTCACCTACCGGGGGGGGGGGGAGGGTTGGGTTGACAGCAGGGCCCCCTGCAGCCACTGTAAGGAGCAGCGCAGCTGGCCACTCCATGATTTTCCAGTCCCTGCAACCACTGCCCTCCATAAAGAGAAAGCAAAGAGCTGCTGGCTGGGCTGTGCTTTGCAGCAACTGCAAGGTCGGAGATGGGAAAGCAGAGCAGCTGGCTGGAAGTTCCATTCCTTCAGCAGAGGTCAGTGGCTGTAGATCCGTGATTGGTTAAATCTGTGGATACCAAGCCCATGGATTAGGAGACCCCACTGTATATAAAAATACTGCATGTAAAACATCTTATAATATTCTAAGATGATTACGGGGCTGGGGCACCTTCCTTATGAGGAAAGGCTACAGCGTTTGGGCCTCTTCAGCCTAGAAAAGAGATGCCTGAGGGGGGACATGATTGAGACATACAAAATTATGCAGGGGATGGACAGAGTGGATAGGGAGATGCTCTTTACACTCTCACATAACACCAGAACCAGGGGACATCCACTAAAATGGAGTGTTGGGAGAGTTAGAACAGACAAAAGAAAATATTTCTTTACTCAGTGTGTGGTCAGTCTGTGGAACTCCTTGCCACAGGATGTGGTGATGGCGTCTAGCCTGGACGCCTTTAAAAGGGGATTGGACAAGTTTCTGGAGGAAAAATCCATTATGGGGTACAAGCCATGATGTGTATGTGCGACCTCCTGATTTTAGAAGTGGGTTATATCAGAATGCCAGATGCAAGGGAGGGCACCAGGATGAGGTCTCTTGTTATCTGGTATGCTCCCTGGGGCATTTGGTGGGCTGCTGTGAGATACAGGAAGCTGGACTAGATGGGCCTATGGCCTGATCCAGTGGGGCTGTTCTTATGTTCTTATTCCTTTTAAGTATACAGGTCCAGTCTATGTATACACAGATTTTTTATATACGAATTTGACTCAACACAAATGGCCCCTGCAAATGAGAAGGAATGTGCTGATCCCTGGTGAAGGGGAAAATGCATCCCTTTAAAATCAGTTTAAAAAACTGAACAGTCCTTTAACAATAGCCTCCTTAGTGAGAGACAGAGAGGGCAGCTGGCTGACAATCCATCAATCCTTCTTTCTCCAGTGGACCCCTCCCTTCCCCCTGAGCACATGAAAGAAAGGTGGTCACTTTGCATTGGTAAAGGGAGGGACTGAGTGAAGATGCTTGGAGGAGGACTGATTGATGGATTGTCTTATTAAGGACTCTTACTTTACATCACAAAGGTCAGCAAGGCTGTTTTTAAATCACCAGAGCAAAGCAACTTTGTTTTTTAAATTGATTTGCTATAGTGCATTTTTTGAGTGCTTAGAAGGGAACCCACAGGAATAATGAGGCTCAACCTGTATTGCCCAAAAGGGACAGATTTAAAGAGGCCCACCTATCCATATCCAAGGATGTGTCGTATACCAATTTATTAAAATTTAACCCAATCATCTGTTTTATATCTCTAGAAATTAAAATTCTTAAATATTTAATAATACACTGGCATCACTGAAAGTACCATGCCTTGAATTCATTCTGTGAAATACTGTTCCCCATGTTTGTCAAACCATGGGTCGGAACCCACTAGGTGGGTCATGAGGCAATTTCAGGTGGGTCCCCATTCATTTCAATATTATATGTTAATATTTAATATGTTAGACTTGATGCTACTATGGTATGTGACAGCATTTGAGGAAGTCTACTTTTAACAGACTACAACATTTATGCTTTTAACAATGATAGTAAATACGACTTACCCCTGGGTAAGTGTGGGTAGGACTACAGACTAGGTTTTTCAAAATTTTTCCTGCTTGATGATGTCACTTGCGGTCATGACATCACTTTTGGTGGGTGCCGACAGATTCTCATTCTAAAAAGTGGGTCCCGGTGCTAAACGTTTGCGAGCACTGCCCTAAGTGCCATCACTTCAGATTGAGACCAGTTGATTGAATATCCAGAAAAATCTCCACTGTAATTCTTATATGCAAACTTGCTTCATTTTATATTATAATTTCTTTTTCTTAAGACAAAATGTTAAGTACTAATTCAGGTCTTTGACCATTTCTAAGTGTTTAACATTAACCAATGTAAGGAACATAAAGATTTCTTCATGGAATGCATGTTATGGACTTTTCCTGTAGTAGAGAAGTTTCTCATCTGATTTTATGTTTAATAAAAGTAGATAAAGCATAGACTTTGAGCCAAAGGGCTACTTGGGTTCTTGCATAGTATTTGTGCTGGCCCAGTGAAATCTGACTATAGTTGGCCCTTGGCATTCATGGGGGTTGCGTTCTTAGAACCCTCGCAGATGGCAAAACCCATTGGTCTGAGTGCTCACCAGAAGCACCTCTGGTCGTGTCTGGGCTCAGAATGCCCCCCCCCCCCCAGAGGTGTCGGAACAGCACTTCTATCTTCATAAAAGCTGGAATTGCCTTTCCAACACCTCTGGGGGCCTCCGAAAGCTTTCTGGATGTGACTGGAAGTCACTTCTGGTCACATCTAGGAGCTCAGGTGAGGCCCTCCACCATAGGTTCAGACTCTGATTATTGTTTGTTTTTTCACATTTTTGTACTGCCGTTCCTCCAAGGAGCTCAAGGTGGTGTACATAGTTCCTTCCCTCCTTTTGTCCTCATAACAATCCTATGAAGTAGGTTATGCTGGAGGTAGTGATTGGCCCAAGGTCAGTCAGGAAGCTTCATGGCTGACCAGAGATTTGACCTTGGATCTTCCAGGTCTAAGTCCAATAGATGAATCACTACAACATCCTTGTGCTCTCATTTTTAGCCCATTTATCAGCATGGGTAACTATAGAAATAATATATTGGGAAGAAATGGGAAAATGTGTAGAATAGTAAAAAAATACAGCATTTTAAAATATGCTGCTGAAATAACCATTCTTTCTCCTCAGCGTAGTCAAATGAAAAGTCAGAAGGAACCTAGGATTTGGCAAATCTTGGAATGAAGAGAATTCAGTCATTGAACATGCTGCTATGCTTGCCTTTGTTCTGACATCACATGAATGGAATGCTTAAGGTTAACCTAAGATTGTGATCAGGCAAAGGGAAGAAGACAGTCTTTAAGATGTGTAGGGTGCAACCTATTTAAATTGTTGGAAATCAAAGCCAGCATCTTGGGTTTGGCCTGGAATATACATGGTATAAGACATTTGTGGAGACATTGAATCAATAAAGTATGTTTGAGAATCTCTCCACTCAGGAGGGGGAGCTACTGTGTTTTGCAGCATCTGAGCAATCATTATAGAGAGCTTCATAAAGTTGAGACTCAAAGTCATGAAAGCATTATTTATTTTGACTTTCTTCAAAGCAGCTTTGTTGAACATGTTGAACCTCTTCTCCATCCCCTCAATCACAACAACCTTGTTAGGTGGGTTAGACTGGGAGATGGCTAGCTCAATGTAATCCACTTTGCTTAATGGATGGATGGGAATTTGAGCTCAAGTTTCTCCGGTATTAGTCTTGACACTATGCATTGCACCAGCAGTTTTCAGACTTTCTAGGAGAGTTTGCACTGCTGTAAGTTCTTGCGGGGCCAGGTGGAAGCAGCAACGCGATCCCCAGGATTGTGTTGATAACGGGGCTGCAGGGACTGGGATGCACTCACCAGTCCCTGCAGCAGCCTCCTTGGGGTGTGGGGAGAGCCCTGCTCAAGCGTCTGCAGGGCTCCCCAGCCTACAGAAAGTGAAAGTGGAGCGATCGCGCTCACTTCCGCAAAACCGGAAGTTCACTTCAGACGAGATGGGGAGCCCTGCAGACGTTCGCACAGGGCTCCCCGCACCCCAAGGAAGCTGCTTCAGGGACTGGAGAGTGCATCCCAGTCCCGGTAGCCCCCCTTAGTGACGCAATCCTGGGGATCATGTAGTTGCCGCCTTGCTGCCCCTGCCCCTTAAGGTGGAAGAGACAGAGCCTTCAGGCTGGGGTGTTGCGACACCCCAGTTTGAAAACCACTGCATCGCACCGATCTGGCTTCCTAGAAATTGTGTTAATTAGCCTGATACTCATGTTAGAGCCCCAATTAATAGGTACCCATGGGTCAGACTCAGGCGAAGGAGCCAAGAACCTGCCTGTTTCTGCGTTCTGGACGTTCTGTTGCAGTGGTGGATCCATAAATGCTTGTAGTCGCATACGTAACCAAGTATGGCCCATCACTGATGGAAGTTAGAGTCTATAAGCTTGTTTTGTGCATTTGGAAAAGAATAATTGAGCTGACACAAATGTTGAGAGCCCTGCAATTTTTATATTTACATGCAATAAATCTTTTGGTGCCCATACACTAGAGGTTATCAAGGCTTATCTTCAATGCTGGGGAGTCATTTAAACAATCCATAATACTTAACTATCATTAGCAATGATTACTAATATTATTGTAGTTGGTAGTATGCTCTTCAATGTCAACATTCAAGTGTTCAATGTGTGTTAATTGGGAAAACTCCATTTTGTGGGATAGATGCTTCTCAGGTGGGTTAGATTTTTCCAACCTGCTTAACAAGAATTAGAGCTGACACAAGCTTTATAAAGGTGGTGTTGTTACTGTAGTTGAGGAAGCTGTTGCATTCTTCTGAGCAACAAGTAGCCATTACAGTAAGTGGAGAAGCAACTAGAGTCTTGTTACACTCATGCTTGCAGTATGGTATCTGTTTCCTTTTTGCCCAGGATTTAGAAAGTTGGTTTTAAGCTGAGTAAGAGCTGGTTAATGTAGAACAGGATATGAAATAGCTGCTGATTCAGTGGATTGTTCAGAGAAGTTCTCAGTCTCACTCTTAAGCAGCAATTTTCTGCATCTAGTTCTCTGGCTAAGGGATGCTTTTTAAAGTCACGTTTCTCCCACATGTAGCAGGGGGAAAGTAGCTGTTCCTACTTTCTCAGCGTAGCATCTTCTCCAGTGGCCATTTGTAGGTTTCTCTTTTGTGCCTTCTTTAACGTTTGTGAGCCATTTAGGATAGGAAATCATCTTTTTATTTATTTTTCTCTATAAACTGTGAACTTCATTGTTAAGCAGTATATAAATATTTTCAATAGAAGTAATAGTGTTTGATTGTCTCACTAAGCCTTATGGAACTTATTTTCAGGCAGATTTACATAGTAAATAGATTTACAGCCTCCTAGGATTGTTGATGCATTAATTTTTTCACTTTAAAATGTCAGTACCAGATTTTTTTATGTATATAGTATTTGAAATGAAAGGCTTTAATGAAGGGAAACTTAAATTTTTACCATAATAAATCAAATCCTGAGCTGATCTTTTCCAGATAAAAATATGAAATTTGCTGAAAGTACCATCGTTCTGCAGGTATACTGCTGAAACAATTTATCTGTTTGGTCCTGCAAGATTTAAGCTTTCTGTAAAAGATTATTTTAAAATTTATAAACTGTATTAAAATAACCAGAACCATACATATTCTAGATAACTAGTCGGCCAGCAAGTGACAGATAACCATGAATGAATACTATAGTAGTTTTTATGATAAATTTATGGGGTAAAGAAATTCACAAAGCAAACCCTGACAGGCTTTTGATGCAACTGAGGTTGAAATACCCATTTATTTTTGAGTGGGTGGCTTAATCAGGCCATTTTCTTCCTGTCTAAAAATTTACAGTCTTCTGCATTGTCTTGAAGTAGCACTTGCAGAGGGTGGCTGACGTGTTTGGAGTTCATGGTCGTTTGCCATCAACCTGTCAAAAGCTCACAGACTTTCAGCCCAGCCTATCCAAGCCTTTCACTCATTGCTTGGCTCTGTTCCTAGTACATATGCATTAGCCTCAGTTGCCTGGAAAGCCCAAGTGGCTGATGGTGGCATGAATGAATCAACTAAAGAGTGCTTTGGCTGATGTGTAGGTGCTAACCACTGTGGGTGGAAGGAAGCCTCTGGAGTTCTATTCAGATTGCTATCCACTAGACTAGGACATTTCAGGTTTCTGTTGGTATGTATCAGTAAAATGCTTAGCAATTTTTCTTAAATAATTCACTGGTCCTGAGAGCTTCTGAAGTTGTGAGGCTGCCATTAGGCACAAGAGACTTGGCTTATGTGACAAACGCCGTAGGTCTGCAGCTAACCACATGTACACTTTCTAGCATAAATGAACTAGCATTCTGACTGCATACATGAGGGAGGCACTCTTTTCTGGAAGGGACTAAAATGCAGGCTTTGGTTTGACATTTTAAGCCGCTTCTATTGAATTTCTGCCGTATAATTAATTTGGATGGGTGTACTATTTTATTCCTTTAGAGACTGACATGGCCTTCACTGCTGTTTCTAAGTGTGTTCCCTCATGCTCAGTTTGAACAGTATGGATTCAGTCCTAATTAAGTTGTGTTTAGGCATCTGTACCATAAGATGAAGATGTAAAATGTGAATAAAGTAATCCATGCGATTGAGGACATGAATCAAGTTTTTATAATGAGTAGGAGAGAGTTGACAAAAGTAGTTATGGCAAACTGAAAAAAATACTTTTCCTTCAAACTTCATGACATAGTACTTAATCAGCCTATTTCTCACATCCAGTAGGACTAGAAATTCTTCATAGTGCATAAGAACAGACCCACTGGATCAGGCCATAGACCCATCTAGTCCAGCTTCCTGTATCTTACAGTGGCCCACCAGATGCCCCAGGGAGCACACCTGATAACAAGAGACCTGCACCCTGGTGCCCTCCCTTGCATCTGACATAGCCCATTTCTAAAATCAGGAGGTTGCACATACACATCATGGCTTGTAACCCATAATAGATTTTTCCTCCAGAAACTTGTCCAATCCCCTTTTAAAGGCATCCAGGCCAGATGCCGTCACCACATTCTGTGGCAAGAAGTTCCACAGACCAACCACACGCTGAGTAAAGAAATATTTTCTTTTGTCCTAACTGTCCCAACACTCAATTTTAGTGGATATCCCCTGGTTCTGGTGTTATGTGAGAATGTAAAGAGCGTCTCTCTATCCACTTCATCCTGCCCATGCATAATTTTGTGTGTCTCAATCATGTCCCCCCTCAGACACCTCTTTACTAGGCTGAAGAGGCCCAAACGCCGTAGCCTTTCCTCATAAGGAAGTTGCCCCAACCCAGCAGTCATCTTAATTGCCCTCTTTTGCACCTTTTCCATTTCCACTATATCCTTTTTTGAGAAGCGACCAGAACTGGACACAATACTTCAGGTGTGGCCTTACCATTGATTTGTACAACGGCATTATAATATTAGCTGTTTTGTTCTCAATACCTTTTCTAATGATCCCAAGCATAGATTTGGCCTTCTTCACTGCCACCGCACATCGGGTCAACACTTTCATTGACTTGTCCACCACCACCCCAAGATCTGATCTGTCACAGACAGCTCAGAACCCATTAGCCTATATGTGAAGTTTTGATTTTTTTTGCCCCAATGTGCATTACACTTACTTACATTGAAACGCATCTGCCATTTTGCTGCCCATTCTGCCAGTTTGGAGAGATCCTTCTGGAGCTCCTCACAATCACTTCTGTTCTTCACCAGAAGTTTGGTGTCACCAGAAGTTTGGAAAAGTTTGGTGTCATCTGCAAACTTAGCCACCTCACTGCTCAACCCTGTCTCCAGGTCATTTATGAAGAGATTGAAGAGCGATCCTTGGGGCACACCGCTTTTCACCTCTCTCCATTGTGAAAATTGCCCATTGACACCCACTCTCTGTTTCCTGGTGTTCAACCAGGTCTCAATCCGGGAGAGGACCTGCCCTCTAATTCCCTGACTGTGGAGATAGCCTTTGGTGAGGGACCGTGTCAAACGCCTTCTGAAAGTCCAGATATATAATGTCCACGGGTTCTCCTGCATCCACATGACTGTTGATGTCAAAGAATTCTAAAAGGTTTGTGAGGCAAGACTTGCCCTTACAGAAGCCATGCTGATTCTCCCTCAGCAAGGCTTGTTCGTCTGTGTGTTTTGAGATTCTATCTTTGATGAGGCATTCCACCGTCTTACCCAGTACAGATGTTAGGCTGACTAGCCTATAGTTTCCCGGGTCCCCTCTGTTTCCCTTTTTAAACATTAGTGTGACATTTGCTATCCTCCAATCCTCTGGCTCCGTGGCCATTTTGAGGGACAAGTTGCATATTTTAGTCAAGAGATCAGCAACTTCATTCTTCAGTTCCTTAATAACTCTCGGGTAGATGCCATCAGGGCCGGGTGACTTATTGATCTTTAATTTGATAAAAATTAAAAGAGTTCTGAAACATCTTCTCTTTTAACCTCTATCTGACTAAATTCCTTGGTCAGGAGGGGCCGTTCGGGCAGCGGTATCTACCCGAGGTCTTCTGCTGTGAATACAGATGCAAGGAACTTATTCAATTTCTCTGCCATCTCAAAGTCTCCTTTTATTTCCCCTTTCCCTCCCTCACTATCCAGAGGGCCAACCGCTTCTCTGGCGGGTTTCCTGCTTCTAACATATTTGAAGAAGCTTTTATTATTCCCCTTAATGCTGCTGGCCATGTGTTCCTCATAGTCTTGCTTGGCCTCCCATATCACCTTCTTACATTTCTTTTGCCACAGTTATGTTCCTTTTTATTCTCCTCATTAGGGCAAGACTTCCATTTATGGAAGGAAGCTTCCTTGACCTTTACGGCCTCTCTAACTTGGCTCGTTACCCATGCAGGCACCCTCCTGGACTTAGTCAAGCCCTTCTTTCTTTGCAGTATACACTTCCGCTGGGCCTCTATTACTGTTGATTTGAGCAACCTCTATGCTCTCTTGAGAGATTGAACTCTTTTTACCTTCCCTTTCAACCTCCTTCTGACCTCATTTGAGGGAAGTCCACTCGTCGGAAGTCAAGGGTTTTTGTGAGAGATTTGCCCGGTATTCTTCCCCCGACGTGCATGTCGAAACAGATCGCAGCATGATCACTGTTTCCCAGTGGCTTAGTAACATTGACATCTCTAACCAGGTCCTGAGTACAGCACAATATTAAATCCAGAGTCACCTGTCCTCTGGTGGACTCCATGACTAGCTGCTCTAAGGCACAGTCATTTACCATGTCAAGGAATCCGGTCTCCTTTTCGTGACCAGAACACAAATTGACCCGGTCAATATGAGGATAATTGAAGTCCCCCATGATTACAACCCTGTCCCTCCTTGTCACCTTCCTGATCTATTTCCTCATTTCAAGGTCCTCTTCCGGTTTCTGGTCTGGAGGATGATAGTACACCCCTAGTATTACAGCACTCCTCAGGCCTGGTAATTTAACCCATAGAGATTCTATGGAGTCTGACCCACCTTCAATCTCTACTTCTATCCCTTCCTTAACATAAATGGCCACCCCACCTCCAACCCGCCCCTCCCTGTCCCTCCTGTAGAGTTTATAGCCCGGGATTGCAGTATCCCACTGATTCTCCACATTCCACCAGGTTTCCGTTATGCCCACTATGTCAATGTTTTCCCTTGTCACCAGACATTCCAGTTCTCCCATCTTTGCTTGGAGACTTCAGGTATTTGCATAAAAGCATTTGTACGTGGAATGCCCCAGGATGGCTGCTTATTAGCTCCTTTATCCCTGAATCCTCTCATTGTGCCAAACCGTCTATCACATCCCATCACGCTACCACAACCGCTACCTCCTCCCCAGCACTGTCTACCAGCCTGTCTAGACGAGAAGTGATGTCTGCAACCTTCACACCAGGCAGGCAAGACGCCATGCGGTCCTCACATCTGTCACAAACCACCCTCTCTAAGTTTCTAATAGAATCCCCCACTACAAGAAGCCCCCGACCCCCCTCCCACCGAAGAGTATCCTGAGTGTGTTCGGATACGGGCCTGTCCCCTGGAGAAGGGGTCCCCCCTAGGAGATTGTTTCCCTCTCCAGGATGATGTCCTTCCTCAGGAGGAAGCTGCTTGAACCATTCACTAATGAGGCTATACTATATCTCCAAAACTAGACGTGATAGGACAAAACAGATGCCATTTTTGGAATCAGCACCCCAAATTCATATCGAACCACCATAAAGTTTTGGAAAAAATTTTCTGACCCTCAATTTTGTAGGCCTGTGTAGTTGGTTTAGAACAGGGGTGTCAAACATAAGGCCCGGGGGCCAGATGCGGCCCGCAGAAGCTTTTTATCCGACCCTCAGGCTCTCACTGCTGAGCCATGCTGAAAGGGAAACTCGCTTGAAAATTGAGCTCTCCCATATCCTGAATATGATCAAGATATGTATATCATTTGCAGCTAATGAGTTCCCAAGTGAGAAAAAGTGCTTGTTTTTGGTCATGACCAGTTTAATGACATCACTTTTGGCCCTCAGCAAGCATCATGAATGCTATTCGGCCCTCTGTGTGAAATGAGTTTGATACCCCTGGTTTAGAATGTGTGACTGATGTGTTCTTTGGATTGTGACAAAAATTCTAGTTCAGCAGTTAAGCAGCCTATGACTTAAATGTTCTAAATCCCTTAATCACTTTGGAAAATGACTTCTCACTTAAATATCAATACACCTCACACAGATATGTACTTACTGTATAATAAAGGTGTTCACTGAACATGATGATAGAGTGGAATTAGGTTTTTGAAACCTGACTAGTATTAGGATTGGTGTTTTATTGTTTATATAATTAATCTGTGCCTGATCATGTTTCTAATTCCTGAATACTGTTTTGTGAAACAGGTTGCTTTGAATTGAAGACTCATTGAGGTTCACAACCTGGAATCTTCCTTATTAAGCATCTGAAACAAGGGACTCCTTTGTAGTTTGGACATGGCGAACCGAGGAGCAACTAGACCCAATGGGCCCAATGCTGGGAATAAAATATGTCAATTCAAGTTAGTTCTTCTGGGAGAATCTGCAGTTGGCAAATCAAGTCTGGTGCTTCGTTTTGTAAAAGGCCAGTTTCATGAGTTCCAGGAGAGTACAATTGGAGGTGAGGAAGTGTGTGTGTTGTGTGTTTATAGCGCTATAGTTTTTAGCACCTTTCATAGTAAACAATTTAGTATAGTTATTGCTGTCTATCTCAAATATTCACTGCACTGGCTTTTATTATATGTGTAGCATAATTATTGCTTTATGTTTGAATGCGTATTAATTGGGAGATGGCTTGAGTGTTACTGATAACAGCATCGACGTAACCTGTGGTGGTCACTACAGCGCCTTAGTGTGACCCAGCTCTCTTATTAATTTGTCACTGGTAAGAGAAAGAGAGAGAATCTTCACCTACCATGAAACATAGTGGGGATAGTATTCGCTGCCGCTTCCGATTCTGAATTTGGGCAACTGATTCAGACACGGCTTGTGTTAAGGTTGCGTGCCTATAAGGCAGCAGCATAAAAGTTGCTATAAATGGGTAACTGATTTATAGTTGGTAAGGTAGGACATTTTCTAATAACTGGTTTTGTTGCCAGAGGGGTGTGATTGTGCTCTGGCTTCAGTGCCTTATAGGGGTCACTTTGATTTCATACTGAGCTTATGCGCTATGAGCTGTGTTGCCTATTTGACTTCGGTCAGTCAGTCACATGACACTTGTATTCCCATATTGATCCCATGTGGTACAAGTATTGCTTGAATGCTAGCTAGCACGTCCAGTTTATGGGCATAAACCAGTTGTAACTGAATGGAGTGTAAGGGGTGCTAAATGTGTCTTTGACCACAAGCTTTCTTTGGTAGATCAGTCAGTAGATCAGTCTTGGTTGATCAGTGGGGACGAATTATAATCAGTAGAACTAAAGGTTTTAAGACTACTCTTGTGTAGACTACTCTTGTGTTCAAAAGTGATGGCCTTTCCTTTGACAAATGGGTGATGACTTTTTATTAAGTTTTTTAAAAGTTCTTACACCTTCCTTACACTTCCCTCAATCCTCAAAAAGGACACCATTGGTGTTGTTTTGGTACTATACACACTTGCATTTAATTGCTAAAAAAGTGATTAACCAATTTCCTCATTTATTTTGTGTGAATCATTTTTGAACTTTTTGTTGGAAAATGTTATGTAAATATTTTCAAGGAATAAAAATCTTAACTCTGTTGATAGCTGTGTTAATCCATTGAGTTCCTTTGCCAATATCAAGATATAACATATGAAAATGACCTAACACTGAGAGATTATTTATTAACCTTTGGTGTATTGCTACTCGTGTTCTTGACCAGGGATCTCCAAACTATGGCCCGGGGACCACATCCGGTCCACTACAAGATTTTATCTGGCCTACTGCAACTTGTTTTTTTGTCAGAACATTTTGTTTGATGTTTTTACTCATTGTATATAAATTCTCAGTTTCAATATGGCATTATTTCTTTGTAATGGTCAGATTTCTTCTTTGTTCTGAACCATATCATGCTGATTACCAAAAAAAATCCAAGTAGAACTTACTCATTCATTTAAATTTCATCATTCACTTGTAAAACTGATTTTTTTCAGCCTGCAAAAAGTGTAAAATATATGACGCAGCCCTCATACTGAAAAGTTTGGATTCCCCTGTTCTTGAGAACGGCTTTCATTTGGGGGGGGGGGTAAAGTGTTTGAAGTGATGTGACTCCCTTTTAGTTAAAACTTGCGAACAAAGTAAGTTGAATTACAAAATTAAAAGAAAAGCAGTTAATTTCAGTTGTGTATACAAGTCTGCTTCTACTACTCAGGTTAAATAAATGAACCTTAACAACAGAGGATTATTTTGAAAGTGTTTTTTCAGAATAGCTTCTGTTGATCTGTGAGGAAGCAATGAAGATTTTGGAATTAAATACATGAATATGGAGGTTTCGATTGTTAGTCTTAACCAATGTGTTGGTTTTGAATTTTAAGAGATTGCTTTCACCTGTATTTTGCATTTAAATCAGCCTTCCTATCAGCCAGATTTGTTTCAATATAATGAAAAACTGGATATTCCTGTATGATCAGTGTCTGGCAAGTTGTTTCCGTTAAAGCTTTATGCATAAATATGCTGCCGTTTGGATCCCAGCCATTATGTTGTAAACCATTCTTTATAAACCATTGTTACAAACCATTGATGCTAGGACTCCATTGGATTGGGCCCTGAGTTTATTGCTATGAACATGAATCAAGCTCTTATTTCTATTTGATTTCAGTGATTCTTAGTCAAAATTTCCTTTGTTAGAACACAATAAGGTATGTATAATTAGAAAGATAGTTTTGTAGGAAATAGCCTTTTTTGATCTTGTATAATATATAGCATAAAGCATTGTTGAGACTTGTGTGTGTGCTCTTTATATGCATGCAACCATCCATCCTAACTTATCTCCTGGCAGAAAAGAGTATTCTAAAGGTGATATGGAACATATGAAGAATCACAGTTCTTGTTGCTTTCTTTTTTCTTTAGCTGCTTTTCTAACGCAGACTGTGTGTCTTGATGACACAACAGTAAAATTTGAAATTTGGGACACAGCTGGTCAAGAACGATATCATAGTTTGGCACCAATGTACTACAGAGGAGCACAGGCAGCTATAGTTGTATATGATATTACCAATGAGGTAAGTAAAGTTAGTCATAGCCTAATAGATGGAATCTGGGCTCTTATGTACCGCTTTAGTATGCTATTACTGAGTTAAAAATTTTCACTAGTTGACTTTTCCTCTAGATGAAGTGTCTTTGCCTGCTTGCTTGATTTTATGGTAGCTGTTGCAAGCCTGTTTTCTTGGATTTATTTTTCCAAATAGTGTATCATCACATGGAAGATGCTTGTTGCTTGCCTCCTCGCCCAGTTTCATGTGTAGCAATGTAGGGCCTTATGGAAATAATATGGCAGACCATAGGGACTATGAGGCATATTGTGGCCACCCTTTTTAGGCTATATCAATTTGATGTTGCCTTTCAGTTATAAAACTAGTTTGCGTATTATTTGTTCCCTCTGATTCTGCCAATACTGTTTGGATCTTTATTCTTTACTGATGTTATTTCAGGGTGAGGGAGTTTGGATGAACAAATATTGGCCAAAAAAACTCCACAAAACTTGCAAGAGTCTTTTTTTAAATGCCACAAGGCAACTGACCAAATTTTATTTGACGTGGCCAGTTTTATTTTATATATAAGAATTTTGTCTGTCAGTTTATGGAGATTAAATGTTGCAAATATTTTTTGCATAGATTTCGTAATACAGTATAAAAGGTCTGTTAAGCAGGGTTTTCTATATTTTAAAAACTTGGTAGCTTCAGTTAAGGTATAGTGGTTGCTTCCTTTTTTTTTCTGTACTATTCCTCTTAAAATTAGTCCTCATTGGACTGCTCCCCACCCAGTCCAGCCATCTTTTTAGAGTAGACCATAAACTTCAGCCGTCATTGTGCAATCTTGTATAAATATTTATCTGCAATTCTAAGGAAATTTCCATTAATGGAAAAAAGATAGTGTTTAATAGATATATTTACAGTTTAGGAGTCTGAATTAAAATGTTTGTAACTTGTAGGTGGGGTGGGGACTTTGTAACAGTCTGGTTAAGTTGAAGAACAATAATTAAACTTTATTTAATTTATAACAATAAAAGAACTTTATTTTGTATTTAAATGATTGCTAGGAATCCTTTGCAAGAGCAAAAAATTGGGTAAAAGAACTCCAGAGGCAAGCAAGTCCTAACATTGTAATAGCTTTAGCAGGAAATAAAGCTGATCTAGCAAACAAAAGGGCTGTAGATTTTCAGGTAAGTTTCTTTTTTTCAAAATGCCTCTTTGATCTGAAATTCTAGCTTTACTAGAAGATTATTCAGAAATTATAGTTCCTTCAGTCATTATATTTGTAGAATGACAGAAGCTCTCTGATCTCATTTTTTACACAGTGTTTTTCTGCTTGTTTGTTTTTTAAAAATGCATGTGCACACAAACACAAAACATCAAAATTAGGAAAGTGGCTGGAGAGGTGGCTTTCTCTTTGAGATGATCAGCTGTATAAATACCATACAGGCAATTTGGCTTTCCTCTTCAACAGCATTCTTGCATTCGTTGCACTATTATTTATAGTAAATTGGAGCTGTCAGGTGCTGTTGACTAGCACGCCCTCCTGATGAAATTCTCACGTTCTCTCAAGGTATATTCGTCCCTCAGTCATGGAACATTATCATTTTGCCTTGGCAGAGTATTAAATCTGAGAGGTTTCATGGGCAGAGTGTTAAGACTTTGATCTGAAATACTAGGTCTCAAATCCCCACTGGGTGAGTGTGGGGCTGGCCGCCATCTCTCAGCTAACTTGCATTGGTGGCTATCTTGAATATTGTGAGAATGCAGTGGGGAATGTCCCATGTGTGCTTCCTTAAATGTGAATAGGAATGCGATAAACTTAGTAGTAGTAATGCAACTACACCAGGATTTTCAGATTGCTGACACTGCAGCCTCCTATCTGCATACATGTGCCAAAACCCACAAAGCCACTCATGTTTATCAAGGGACCTTCTAAGTGTCATTTGATGCAGCACAAAGGACTTCAGTCAGAATGGGAAAATCTGGGAAGTCCAGAGAGAGATACTGGGTTTTTTTTAGGTGTGTCTAGGCCTTTTTTTGATTCTGGCCTTTTGCTTACATTGTACTTTAAAGCCTTTGGGTTACATGCTAACTGTGCAAACAGAAACCACCTTCCTGACACCACCTCTCCTTTCCATAGCCATGCACTGTTGAGAATCCTTTGTAGTGGCATGAGATATAACGGGGGTGGAGAAGTATTTACACCCACCTTTCCCATGCCAAAGCACATGCCCAAGGTGGCTTACAATTCCCAATTAAAATATGCAGTGTATAAAAACAATAAATAAGGGCAAAACTATTTATAATCAAGGCATTGCTGCCAAGGCACAGGGGGCAGACAACCCATCACCCAAATGCAAGACAGAACAAAAATGTTTTGAGCCCTTGCTAAAAAGCCACAGGGGAGGGGGTAGTTCTTAATTCTCCCCCCCCCCCCCGGCATATGGCTGGCTTTTTCTTCAGCCACAAAGGTTTAGAAACATCAGTTAAAAGAATGATAAAAGCTACTGCTACAGGCTAGGCAAGTTGTTCCACCCTGTGGACTGTGGCTTTTAGCCTAAGAAGGTTTCTCTCATGTACTTCAGTGATACTGAGCAGTGCAAAGTACACTAAAGAATATCACTACACAGTCACTTTAGGACCTGTTTGCTTTTTAATAGGGTTCTGATGAAAGACCTAATGTGCATCTTGTTTTACACAAATATAGGTTTTATTTGCTGCTCTTAATTGAGACCTCTAGATCAGTGGTTCTCAAACTTTGAGGGAGCTTTACTCCCTCAGTAAGTCTTTGTGGGGGGAGTGGCTAGTGGTCCCCAGGATTGTGCCCCTATGGGGAGGTGACGGGGGGATGGGTGCTTTCCACTTTTATGTGGGTAGGGCTGCAGGAAGTATGGGGAGTCCTGCAGAGCCTTCCACAGCACTCCTCGAGGCTTGGAACGTTAAGTAAAAGCAGGTGCAAAGCACTTCCTGCAAAACAGAAGTGCTTTGCGGCTGCTTTTACTGAATCCTCTAAGCCTTGGGGAGGGCTGCACAGGGCTCTCTGCACCTCCTGCAATCTCCAGCAGCCCTACCTACTTAAAAGTAAGTGGAAGCACCCCCCCCTTTGCCCCCCATAGGGACACAATCCTGGGGATCACTTCCTTGCCTTTCCCCTTCCCCCACCAGTTTGAGAACCACTGCTTAGTCAAGATGGTTGATGTTGTGCTTCCTGATTCCAGTGTTAACGCATTAAAGAAACCTCATTGCTGGTGTGACATGTAATTTTTTTTTTTTTAAGTTTAGGATGTATTTCTGTCTTTAGTTGCTCCAAATGCTTCATATTTTCTTCCTCAATAGTCTTCTTACTAGATCAGAACTTTAGATTTCTGATTTTTTTTAAAAACTCTGCAAATCATAAAGGAGGCCCATTTATCTTTAACATCAAGTTAGGCATGTTAAATTCAACCTTTGAAACAGAGCTCTAGCCTGTTAGCAGTATTAGTGCTATAATATTCAAAAAGTACATGAAGAAAAAAATTTTCTGTGCTTAACTTGCAGGAAGCACAGTCTTATGCAGATGATAACAGTTTATTGTTCATGGAGACATCAGCTAAAACGTCAATGAATGTAAATGAAATATTCATGGCAATTGGTAAGTGAACTCTTAAGTTTCATTTTTGAAAGAGGTTGATATGTAAGGTGTGTTTATGTGTTGGGACTGTGTGGGACTTCATATTTAAACACAGTCTGAATGCATTGGTAAGTGAACCAGTTGCTTCTTGGCCAGAAGTGTACCCCTATCGCCCATTGGAGCTATTTTAAGCATCATGGAGGCCTGCAGAGGGATCTGCTGACCTCCTGGACCTTCCCCAAGGCCAGCGTGATCCTCCAGGTAAGGAGTAAAACCCCTTGGTCCCCATGGTGCCATGATTGCTGCGGTGCCAGTGGGCACTCTTTACGCCACTCTTCCTAAGGGGGAATGGCCACCTTCCTGTCCCCATTGTGAGTCACAACCCACCACTTTGAGAACCACTGATCTATACATTTAGCACTTCCACTTTGACAAATGGGTCTTGCACGTCAAAGGTTCATTTTAGTGAGCTAAGATGTTCTTTAGCTTTCCATAAATATTAAGCTAAGGTCAGATCCTTCATGTTGTCAGTTTCACTGTTTCAGGGTCATGGTGAAATGTTTTGTTCTCATTTCCAAGACAGGAGGTTCAGGCAGAAGAGGGGGCTAGGAGTACTCACCCCTCGCCATTCTATAGTGCAACCATTTTCAACCCTTTTCAGCTCACGGCACGCTGACAAGGCACTAAAGTTGTCAGGGTACACTACTAGTTTTTAATTATATTATTAAGTTACAATTAATGTAATTAATAACTAAGGGCACTAGCCTAACCTGGTCTACTCAGAAGTAAGTCTTATTTTGTTCAATGGGGCTTACTCTCAGGAAAGTGTGGTTAGGATTGCAGCCTTAGGTCATGACAATGAAAGAAATTCCCAAGAAGCTTGGAGAGGGAGGTGTATGCGGTTTCTGGAAAGGAAGAACAATGTTTTGAAGCAGCTCTGTTCAAACTTTTGTCAATTGTTATGCTCTGATATGCCAGGAGGTGCTGGCAAAGAGAGATGAGGCTGAGCATGCTGGAGAAAGGGGGGTTGAGGGGCAGTGAGGAGATGTGGTTGAAACAAGTGCAGGATTCACTGGGGTGGGGGGGGGAGAGAGAGAGAGAATGAGAGGCAACTGACTCTGGACTTTGGAAGGTGGGGAAGAGGGAGGGGTGGGGAGGGGCAGTAAGAGGGGTTAACTGCAATTATGATGGGGGGATGTGTGTGCAGGAGGGGAGGAGGTGGGGAGGAAGAAAAGGATCACTTGCCTGCTCATTTATTCAAGAAAGAGTGCGACCAAGCCTTTGTACGTCTGCCCAGAAGTAAGCCCCATTATAGTCAATGGGGCTCACTCCTAGGTAAGTGTGGATCAGATTGTGGCCCATTACCTTTCCTGCCAAAGCCTTGCCAAGGGAGGCAACGCAGGCAGGGTCACTTTGGGGCATTTCTGGCAAAGGAAAGGGTCTCTCCAGGATCCTTCCCAGCCAGCTGCTTCTGGCTCCTACCTGCTTCCATCTTCAGACTCACTCTCACTCCCTCCTCGCTCTCACTGCTTGCCGTCACTCCCTCCACGTTCCGCCCGCTCTTCCAGGCTTCTCGAGCTGCCTGACTGGCTGCCCAATCAGCACGCGGGGCAGGCACCAGCAACAGCAGGAGCGTCCAAGCCCCTGCACGGCTGCCCCTTTTCTCCTGCTGCTGCAGGAGGCTGCAAGCCGCCGCTTCTCCCATGTGTGCAGCTGCTGCCGCTGCCTAACTCCTTGGCCCCGCAGCACACTTGAGGCAGCCTCATGGCACACCAGTTTGCCGCGGCACAGCGGTTGAAAACCGCTGCTATAGTGCTAACCCCAGTATTGTCAGGATGCAGTCAGTGTTGAACTTGTGTATTCTCTTGATGACTTTGGGGATTGATGGGAAGGAAGGCATATAACAAGGCCACCTTCATAAGAGACTAGAAATGCATCCCCTGTGGAGTGGGGATCTTACCTAGCTCAGGAGCAAGAGCTGCACCACTTGGTGGCTAGTGGAAAACCAGTCCACAACATAGCAATCTCTGTGATGTTGTAGAGCAGAAGGTTTTGATGTCAAGGTTCTGTTTGTTAATGGTAAAACCATTTGAATCTATAGCTACATTGAACTTACTTGTCTGTAACTTCAGGATGTCCATGATAGCTGTTCCTGTTGCATAGGTGGTCAGCAAACATTGCACTCTGTCCCCAAAGTGGTATTGAGATCCAACATTGCTTTTTTTAACCCAAGGTATCCTGAAAGTTTCACATTAATCAGGATTCAATATTTGTCTTCAGAGGGGAAAATAACTCTGCAGGTGCTGGACACTAAGTGAACACTTCTCTGGGAAGGAAGGCTGGCATTCCTACTGCTGGGATGCCCCTCCTCCTGGAAGGTAGGATCAGAACATCTATGAATGAATACTCCTCCCATGCTGGGGGCGTCCCATGGTATTCCCCAGTTCTGGTTCTACCTTCTAGGAACAAGGCCGGACCTCTGTCGTGCTCTGGTACGACATCAGTATTTTTTCCTTTTTTCCTTTTATTTTTTAAATTTTTTTCCTCTGCCTTCTTCCTTGGAGCAGGGGATTGAACTCCCCCCCCCCGCCTCCCAGGCTCTGAACAGCAGCCAGAGCCTGTCTGCTGGTGGGACTCAGCGCTGCCTCCCCCCTCACTGCGAGCTGGCAGGAATGGCGGGTTGAGTTAGCGTGGGAGGCTTCCGACCCCCCTGCATCATTTGGGGCAAGCCGTAGACTGTTTCAGCAGTTCCCAAACTCATCATTGCTGCAATGCCCTGAAAAACTGAAAATGAATGACAGTGACGCGAAACATCACATGGTATTGTCAACCACCATTCACTTCTGGGGCCTAATGCTAGCCTTCAAACAGTGGTAATCGAGTCAGGGCAGGAGGGAGGGCTTATTTCAGCACATGGTTTTCGGACACTGCAGCCCTGCCCACCATGATGAGCCTCCTGCTGCTGTCTGGAGGCTCATACCATGTTCTTGCTGCTAGGCTGTGGGCATTTGTTGCAGGCACCATTTGTTGCAGGCGCCTGGGCCCATTTGAGGCACATGGTTGTACACAAGATTTCCTTGCACAACAAAAACTAGAAACTTGAGGTTAGCTCTTCTACTACATGTGTCTATCTAGATGATCACTCAAACTACAATTACTGATAAGCATCCTGTCATCCTTCTCCCACCCTATGAAGGAAGTGTGACTGAAAGCAGTTGGTCCAAGTTGAGTTTCATGACTGAGGGGAGATTTGATTCTACCTCTCCCCAGTCTTAGATCAACCCTCTTGACCACTGCCTACACTACACTTGTTGAAAAATGTTTGGTTTTTTTATAAGCACTTACCAGGAGGATCTTGTACTATTGCCTCTGAAGAGACCCACCTAAGTACAGTGTAACTCTGGTATCTGTGGATCTGGCAGCTGCATATTTGACTTACTGCCAATGCCATGGATACTGGGAAAAAGCCACTTAACGGTTTGATGAGCAAACCGGAAGTGGCTGTGAATTCATGTATCCATAGAATGGATACCCATGGATTAAAAGGATGGACCTGTATGCTCTGGGGAAACTACTCTGGGCTAGCAATTTTGTTTGCAGACCCCAGTTAATACAAGGCACTCCAAGGGTATTGTGTAGACAAAATGGACCATGTGAGTCGGTCTTTGGGAGATAAAAGAGCTGGAAATTTAGTTGGGGGGGGGGGAGTGGAAAGTATTTCTTGTTCATGAATGCATGCTGCACACATCTGTAAGATGTTGATATATTTTTACAGCAAATACATATAGCACTTATGCAGAAAGTTTAATAGTTTTTGACTACATTTTCTTGCAGCTAAAAAATTGCCAAAAAATGAACCACAGAATGCAGGCGCGAACTCTGTCAGAGGAAGAGGAGTAGACCTTACTGAAACAACACAACCAACTAAGAGTCAATGCTGTAGTAACTAAGCCTTCAGCTGCTTTAAACTCTCTTGAATATTCTTCTGCTTCCTAACTTGTTAATAACATTGGAATTTGGAGTGTTTAACCTGGCCCAATACAGCTTCCAAAATCGAGAAGAGACTTATGAAATAGTCGTGTCTAATACAGAATGATTTTGTCCTAATTTTTAATAACGTGCATGTATCACTGGCTGTAATGTTTCAGCAATCAAAGGGGGACAAGGAAGCTGAATAGACTCGCTTCAGTTGAAAGGTTTGTAAACTGTATCACATGTCATTAGGGATAGAGACCAAACTACTCCATGGATCTGCAGCTAACTGGTTAGTTCCTCAAGCTTTGGATATTGGTCACTGTTAAAGTGTAACGAATAGAATTGGGATTCTCCATTTGTGGTATGGAACAAATAACTAACTATAACATCTTCTGAAGATCCTATAAGCTTATTCACAGTATTTATGCAAAATGTTGTTTATGTGGGTATTTACCATTTAAATATACATTCCACATTTTCATAATTTAACTGCAAAATATATGCAGCATTAACAATTTTATGGATCCTGTGCTTGCAGAACAATGGATTTTTTTTAGTTGTTACACTATATGTAAATTTGTCTGCCCCGTTTAAGTGATGGAATCAAGTTTAATTCAATATTTTCTCTTTATAAATGGCACAACCAATGAATTCAACATCTAATGCAACAAAATTTCCTTCTTCAAAAACTGTTGAGATTGTCCAACTAAAGCAGAAACCTAGGAATCTGATTTTGTTTTTAATCACTGTTGACCATTACCTTTACCACAATTACCTTTCCCCTAAGAATAAAATTGGTTGGTGCACTAAAGATTATGTACATTCAACTTGACTTTAAATTGGGATATTAATGTACTGTAAATAGGGTACTGCATTGTAGTCTACATCTGTTTAATACTCTGTACTATTTAAGAGTTGCTTTAAAATATACAATATGTACAGTTACTTTAAAGAGCTAACATTTCTCTTCACCGGATCTTGAGGGGATTAAGTTCTTCCTTTGTGGCTAGAACAGTAATAAATGATGCTCCTGTATCTGTAACATAAGTACTACTGTCTGTCTGTAATGAATTCTGCAACTTTGTTTTCCAAAGTCCATTTTCTTTTTATCTGTCCAGTATATTGCACTAATTCTTTAGTTATTTTCATTATATGAAATCTACCAAGTGTCAGAAAAGATGATTTAATCTATTTAAATGTTGAACTGCTAGCAGAAACTTACATGTGCAGATTGTAAATTTGCAGTAATTTGGGCTTAGCAAGGAAAATGACAGTTCACCAGTGTTTAGTTTTATATTGAGGTGCTCAGGTTTGAATAAAGTGGTATAAAACCGAAGATTGTTGTAATCAGTCTTTTTAGAGTATTCAGTTTTTGTGTATTTATTGCAGCATAATTTCTGCTGTTATCTATTGCAGATACAATTACCTGTAATTTTTCCCTAATAACAAGTGTTCTCGTAAGCACAATATACTTGCTAAATATAAGTGGGCATCTTATCACATCCATTTAAAAGGGCTACCAAAACAGTAATATTATCTCGAGAACCTGCTTTAAGTGCAGCTTTCACAAGATGCTTACTAATATATTTTGCTGCATGGTTATAAAATGTTTTAGGATTAGCTTCTTCGTCTTCTGATATTTCGGAAAATGATCCTGAAGATGATTCAAGCACCTTTTCTTCTGTGCTTTTGCTACTTTCTTTAGAACCTTCTTGACTACCAGGTTCTGTGGTTTCCTCTGTGGTGGTTGAAGATGTGTCCTCACTAGACTCCGTTACTTCAGCAATATCTCCTAATTTTTCAACTTCTGAATTTTCACTAAAGGAGCCTGGCGGCTCTTTGTCTCCCTCTTCTGAGCTATTGTTTGCTGGTGGCCCTAAATTTGCATTATTCTGATTCTGATTGTTTTCTGTGTTTGAAGAAAAGACTTCAGGATTAAAATACCATGAAATGACATCCTCTTCCACTTCATCCACAGTTCTGCACTTCTTCTCTTGCTGGGTTTGTTGATACTTTTTCAAATAAGCTGAGAACATAATTAATGTTAATGTTGCTACTTCACTTTTGTCCAGAACTTCCCAAAGGCCATTTGAAGCTAAAATAAGAAATTGACATGATCCATCAATGAGGAAGGACATTGTATGTGGTACAGGAATAACCGTTTTTTTCAAGGTTGGGTTTCCATGGTGGCCAAGGCCACGAGTAGTTCTGACAAGTCCTTCTACTAGTCCATTAGGTTCATTAGTGCTGATATAGCCACCCTTCTCAAGAACACGGGCCTTTTCTTCGTTACAGTGGGTGGTATGTTCTTTAGTAAGCCAATAGCTTTTTCCATTTTTGCATAAAATTGCATGAACATTCCCTAAAATTTTAGGGGAAAAAATTGTATAATGAAACTGAAATGATCCCTGTAAAGATATTTTATCCTGAAGATCTGCACATCAATGATAGCTTTTTCTCGACCAATTATGCTAGTACAGGATGAACATTTGTAATTCAAAATGTTCTAAAATCCAAACAAGTGGATAAGATCGTGATACCTCTGCTTTCTAATGGTTCAATATACACAAACTTTGTTTCATGCAAAAATAAATGAATATATTTACTTTCAGGCTTTGTGTATATGAAACATAAATGAGTTTCATGTTTAAGCTTGGGTCCCATGCCCAAGATGTCTCAGTATTCCAAATAGCCCAAATACTTCTGATCCCAAGCATTTTGAATAAGGGATACTTGACCTGTATAAAGTGTCACAAATAGCACAGTGCTATACAATCATAAGATTAACAATTACAGCATTTTACCAACAAGCTTACCATCAAAACACATGTACAAGGAAAAAAGAAGACATGAGGGGATCTTATGGAGGAAGATGGATATTGCTAAATTCCACAGAAAATTAGATTTTCAGTTAATACATAAAGAAAATGAAAAAGGTGTAAATAAAGGAGGAGATATGTCATATTTGTGTGCAAGAAAATTTAAACCAAGATGAAGAATAGATATTGGTGGTTTTCACAGGAATAAAGGGAAACCAAGTTGACAAGTTAACATGCAGAAACCCGATTTGTTTTATCAGCAAGGATGAGGTTAACATTGAATTACTGGTGTAGGGGTCTTAAAGCATATGACCCAGGTGACTGAAATGAGGGTTAGCCAGGCTGACACCACTCTGGCCATACAGAAAGGAGTGTGACAGACAGATCTGCACATGTTAACTCTTCAACTGTGGTAGGGAAAAAATATTTTAAGTTGCTGAGAACCAGATAAAACCTTGGGGTGGGCCGAATGTGGCACCTAGGTCATAGTTTGGAAACCCTTGTCCTAAAGCTACTGCTGAACCTTTGGTTGTATTTGTTGTTTTACTTCCCTATTTAAAAAAAACAGACAAGGCATTACTTAAATAGCAAATGTAGAATATCTTATGAACTGGCTGTCATGTACAAGAAAGGTCTCCAACTGATTCCATTTCCCACTGAGATGGAATCATCCCTCACAGAATGCTCACATTAATTCTATTAACCATTTTTGCCCGGCCCACAGGTGTATGCATTTGGGCCCTGTTGCGTATACGCAATGTTGGGCAGAAATGGCTTAAATGAACATATGAAGCTGCTTTAAACAGAGTCAGATCTGGTTCAGCACTCTGCACTGATTAGAAATAGCACTTTGAGTTTCAGACCGGGGTCGTTCCCTGCTTTACCTGGATGTGACAGAGAATGGACCTTCTGCATGCAAATAACGTGCTCTTCCATGCAATTGCAGTCCCTCCCCAGTATCATCTGAATAGTATAATAATATCAAATGATAGACAATACCACATAGATGATCAGCTTTGGCTTGATCCTTCAAAATTCTTCTTATGATTCTATGTGGCTTTCATTAAAGTAGGACATCAGAGCTTGCCCTACATCTTTAGAACGATTATATCTACAGAGGTTAGGCAGAGAGAAGATGAGACTTTGATACAGTTGTTTACGGATTTGAGGCAAACCAAGTAAAATGGACATGGTCCTAGTGACTTCTGCCTGGGTAGGTTCATCTGAACTAAAGAATGTGGTACTGGGGTTTACAAAGCGTGTCTGCATATATAGTTTTACTACAATGGCCAGCAGCAATATTTCTACTTAAACCTGTGAGACTTTCAAAACAGATTTTCATGCAGATTATACATTGTTTGCTAGGATACATGTGGCACTTTTTTTCAGCATGCCTTTGTCTTTGTTTCCTCTGTGCCTGTTTCAAATGTGACAAATGTTGGAGAGAAGACTTACTGATCCTATTTAACCCATTTTTGCCCAGCCCACCACATTTGGTATTGCATATATGCAGAAATGGCTTAAACAAATGGTTAGTTCACTTTCATGCCTTTAAAAGACCACATTCAAATTTGAGAGAGGCACATTATTTTTAGGCCGAAATCCTGTACATACCTTCCCATTTGTTATGGCGGGACTGGCTGAATAGATATGCACTGTTACTGTTCTAACCTTCCTCATTTACCTTTAGGGTTTTGGTAAGAACAATTCCATTAAAGTGCCCATTCTCAATATTGTCCACCATATTGAATTGACCCCTTTTTATTTTCTAATGCTGAGAGACCATGCAAGATGAATTACAATGGGTTTTAATCTAAGAAAAATGACAAAGCATCATTGAAATTAATGAGAGAAGATAGTCACAACCAACTTAAATCTCAATTTCAATGACACTAAGGGTCCATTCCTATCCATCTTTTCAGCACTGATGCAACCCTCCTGCACAGTATCCTTGTTCTCTTAAAGCTGTATTGTGGCTGCATTGGAGCTGGAAAACTGGATCAGATTGGGTCTTAGACTACAATCCTATGTGTACTTTCTTGGCGGTAAGCTCAATTGAATACAGTGGGACATCCTTTTGTGCAAATGTTCATAGGAATTTGCTGTTAGCAGTGACTAACCTTCTTAGGATACAACCCAATGAAAACTTTGCAATATTTAATTAAATTAAAGGCTGTTACTGTGCCACTAAAAGGGTGGAGGAGGGTGATATAGGGTGTGTATACATACCAATATTAGCAATATGCATTACTCCAAAACTATTTTCATCTGGTTGTGCAGTACTGCTATTGTTGTCAAGCAGAACCTTTTTTCTGCTGCTGTCTTTATCATTTGCTATCTTATCCTCTTGCTCTGAGACACTCATGTCCTCAGTTAGTCTCTCAAGTATCTCTTCCTCCTCTGTCTTCATACCCTCTGTCTTTTGGTCACTTAAAAGGGGGGCCTCCCCTTGTTCTTCTGTGTTATTAGCAATATCCATTTCTCCAAAACTACTCTCAGCTGATTTTGCAGTGCTATGATCATTCTCAAGCAGATTCCTTTGTCTGATGCTTTTACTACTTAAAGGAACCTCCTTATCCTCTTCCTCTGAGACACCTGTGTCATCCTCCTCTTTTATCCTTTTAAGCTCATCCTCCTTGTCATCTGACCTGAGACTCTCCATTTTTTGGTCACTGAAAAGTGGAGCCACCCCTTGTTCTTCTATGTTCTTAGCAATATCCATTACTCCAAAGCTACTTGCATCTGGTTGTGCAGTACTTTGATCCTTTTCAAGCAGATCCTTTTCCCTGGTGCTGTCTTCATTAGGTGAAGGAACCTCCTTATCCTCTTGCTCTGAGACACTCATGTCCTCTATCCTTTTAAGCTCCTCATCATCGTCATCAGTCTTGAGACTCTCTGTTTTTTGGTCACTTAAAAAGTGGGCCACCCCTTGTTCTTCAGTGCTACTAGCAATATCCGTTACTCCAAAACTACTCTCATTTGGTTGTGCAGTACTATGATTACTTTCAGGCAGATCCTTTCCCCTGGTGATGTCTTTATTTGTTGGAGGAAGCTCCTTATACTCTTCCTCTGAGACACTTGGCTCCTCCTCCTTTATTATTTTAAGCTCCTCCCCCATCTTGGTGCCCTCTGTCTTTTGATTACTTAAAAGTAGAGCCACCCCTTGTTCATCTATGTTGCTTTGTTTCTTTACACTTATTATTATCCTTTCAGGTTGTGGCTTCTCCTGTTGTGTGATGACCTGTTCAGTTTCATGTATGCTCCTTCCAAGCTTCTCCTTGACCTTTTGATCTTGTTGCTGTTGCTGTCTTGCATTGCTTAGTGTTTCCACTAGACAGGTGGTGGCTGTACAGCTACTCCAGCAGACCCTAGAAATTTCGTTTCTTCCGAGTCGTAAAAGCCGGTCCATTCGCCAAAAAGACTTGGCATACGCTCTGTGAATCCATTCATATTGGCTTGGCAGAGAGGTCGTGTTTTTGTCTTTCAAAGCAGTGTTCCTCACCGTGAAAACTCTCTCCCTCATTTTATAATCTGCCCGAAAGACGGTGCGGAATGAATCTAGCACTTGTCGTTCCGTTTCACTCACTTGGTAGGAGTTATCACCACTGGAGAGCTGCTCTAGGAATAAAATAGGAAGCTCAACCGAAGTTGTCTCCGCGGCAGAAGCTCCATTGCTCCCATCAAAGAGTCCAAGGAAGCACACTCCTGACCTGTTTCCATAATTGTCTAATACAACAAATGCATCTTGCAACTCTGAGTGCCAAAGAGTATTTTTGTCTTGACAAATGGCTATGGCTTTTATCAGAGGGCTGCTCACTTCTCTGACCTGCACAGAACTTTGAACAATGCTGTTGATGCAAAAATATGGAGCGATCTTAAGGCTCTCTTTAAGGAACTCGACGGAACAGCCAATCTTCTCTCTTGCCCGTTCAGTGTATGTGGAAGTCTTCATCATATTTGAAATTAACTGTTGTCGCCGAAGGGCTATCTTGTTTATATCTATTGTCTCTGTCCATGGGTGCTGATAATCCAGTGTAGCTTGAGCGTGATGGGCTTTTTTATGATGAAACAATTGTTTAATATGCACTTTTTGTTCACATATGGAACAATGGACAGCAATGTCAAGTTGGCCAACTTTCTTGAAATCATTTGTAATCTTGGAATCTTCCACTGCTTGGCTTTGTTGAGAGACGGTTTGTGATTTTGTTTGACATGATGTTCTACAACAAAGTCAAATGTAATTCAATTAGTCTCATCAAATGAAAACTATGTTCTCCTGGCTGGGGCCCAAGAAAACCGTGCAACTTATTCTTCATGCCCAAGAGGACTTTGGGCTTATGTTTCTCAAACAGCAACCATCATGTTGCATAATGAACTGATTTTGAAACCAGAGGGCACTTCAAAGTAATTTGTGATATGTCATTAGGGGAAATAAGGAGAAGCAAGTAAAAAATCCTACTGGGCATCAGCATTCCCAAATCCTCAGTTGGATCCCAGTTACTTTTCTCTGTGATTTTATTCCCATATTTTTATGGATATGTCCAGGTACATGCACTTACATTGTATGCCCCTAGCCCAACGTTTCTCAAACTGTGAGTCAGGACCTACTAGATGGGTCGCAAGCCAGTTTCAGATGGGTCCCCATTCATTTTAATGTGTATTTTATTTTTAATGTATTAGACTTGATGATACCATGGTATGTGACTGCATTTGGGGAAATGTTACAGATATGTGCTTTTAACAGGCTACTATGTAGTCAATGGGGCTTACTCCTGAGTAAGTGTGGGTAGGATTGCAGCCTTTGGGATGTCTGGGAAATTTTTTTTAAACAGAACAGCAACTAGAGATTGTTCTTTATTTTAAATACATTTTAAACTTAAACTGATTGTAAACTTAATTTGATTTAGGGCGCAATCCTAACCCCTTATGTCAGTGCTTTCCAGCACTGACATAAGGGCAATGCAGTTCCGAGGTAAGGGAACAAACATTCCCCTGCTTTGAGGAGGCCTCTGTGAGTGCCATCCAACTGCAGGATGCAGCACACATCCCATTGTCACCACTATGCCAGTGCTGGAAAGCACTGACATAAGGGGTTAGGATTGCGCCCTTAGTCGAATGCGGGTATTAAAAATTTTCCTGCCTGATGATGTCACTTCTGTCCATGACATCACTTCCAGGTTAATGACATCACTTCTGGGGGGTCCTGATAGATTCTCATTCTAAAAAGTGGGTCCCAGCACTAAAAAGTTTGAGAACCACTGTCGTAGCCTATACTGTATAAGACTATAACAGTTTCTACAGCACTTCTACAAGTCTGTCAAATCCATGTTTATAGTGAGTTATAGCAGATTTTGACAAAGGAAATCTTCAAACAAGTGTGTTAAGGACAGCAGCCTTTCCTCCTAAACACCACAGCCTATCTCCACAATGGGAAGGAAGGGAAGTTCATAAAAGAGGCTGGAGATCAGCACAGAATGCAACAATGTGTCGAACAAACAAACAAAGCACAAATGAAAATTCCTTGTGTGTATTTAAAAAAGCTTACCACCTGGTATGCATGATATGTTACCTATATGATTTCAAGGGCCCACCTGCATAACTGTGTTCTTAGTAGCACTGTACTTAATTAATACTTCTCCATCTCTTGCAACTGCCTCTGAGAAAGACTGCTGTTGTTCCTACTCTGCAAGTTGAAAATGTGGGAAGGTTGATATGACTCAATAAAGGCCATCATGGGAATCCAAACATTCATGCCAACTCTCTTAGAAAAAGATCCAAGGGTTTGTTCAATGGAAAACACCAAGGTCAATAAGAAACTGAAGATTCAGCACAATATGAGAGTCACTCACAGCCAGATACATCTGGTACATTAAGCATGAATTGCATGGGATTTGTTTATTTGTGCTACCGAGATTTTAAATGTGCCATTATGTATGCCATGCATGATGCATATACAAAAGTGTATACATTCTATAGCATGAAACTCAGAAGGCAATGTATATCAAACTGCAGGAGAGACAAATCTGCACCAGGTTACAGATGTCTGAATTCAACTATGATGAAAAGGAGGAGAATTTAGATCTTTATTTTCAGTCATCTTTGCCGAAGGATAGTATGATCCTCTAACACGGAATGTTGAACAGACGTTTACAGAGTATGTGCCTTTGCAATGAAATAAACACATTTATTTATCACATATCCTACCTTTCCTCCACGGAGCTCAGATTGGCATGCATGTGGCTCATCGCTCCATTATCATTACAACAATTATAGAAACAGATTGGTCTGACAGTGATTTGTGATCATTCCGAAGTCCATCAGTGAGATTCGTACCAAGTGGAGATCTTCAGACCCAGATTTCCCTGCTCTTCAAGTCCGGTGATCTAACCACTACATCAAATGCATTTCATTTTTCTGTTTAATGATATGGTGAAGGCCACATTTGACCCCCCCCCCCAATTAAAAAAAAAACAACCTGTGACAATGTATAGTATACATTTATGGGTTGAATAAGATCTTTTAAAGTGATGTCCTATTTAGTAGGGGGAGAGCAAATGTCCACCCCAATATGGTGTTTTTTACAAGGTTATTGCCATTGTCTCTTCATCTTTTTTTAGACGTTGGGGACAGGGAACCATCTTGCCCCACCACCACTACAAGGTAGTGCCCCATGGGGGGATTATTATTATTATTATTATTTATTATTATTATTATTTATTAACAACAGTATTTATATACTGCTTTTCAACAAAGAGTTCACAAAGTGGTTTGCAGAGAAAATTAAGTAGCTAATGGCTCACTGTCTCAAAAGGGCTCACAATCTAAAAAATGCAAAAGAACACCAGCAGACAGCCACTAGAAAAAATACTGCTGGGGTGAGGAGGGCCAGTTACTCTGATTTACTGATTTATTTTGCTGTTAACCACTTTAACTACTTTTTGTTGAAAAATGATATACAGTATAACAGTGTTTCTCATACATTTAGCACCAGGACCCACTTTTTATAATGAGAATCTGTCAGGACCCACCGGAAGTGATGTCATGACTAGGAGTGACAACATCAAGCAGGAAAATTTTTAACAACCCTAGGCTGCAATCCTACCCACACTTACCAAGGAGTAAGTCCCATTTACTATCATTGTTCAAGGAATATACATAGTAGCTTGTTAAAACTACAGGTCTGTAACATTTCCCCAAATGCAATCACATACCAGGGTACCATCAAGTCTAATATATTAAAAATAAAATATTGAAATGAATGGGCACCCATCTGAAATTGGCTCACGATCCACCTTGTGGGTCCCAAGCCAGTTTGAGAAACACTGCAATATACACATCATCATTATTATTATTATTATTATTATTATTATTGAGAGGCATGTCTGATAGGTGTCTGTATTCAACCATGATGAAAAGGAGGAGAATTATTTAGATCTTTATTTTCTGTCTTACAGCCCAATCCTACGCATGTCTGCTCAGAAGTAAGTCCCGTTATAGTCAATGGGGCTTACTCCCAGGGAAATGTGAATAGGATTGGGCTGACAATCTTTTACTCTTAAAACATCCAATTCTATTAAATAAATGAATAAATAAAGTTTGAGTCAATTTTTCCCCCCAAAATCTGAAATCTGAGCCCTGTTTATTGAAATAACTGCTGTCATCATCTGTATTGTCTCAGTTTGAAAAGAGACACTATCATAATTTGGCTGGGCCCTTTTTAAACCAAGCATTGAAATCTCTGACACAGAGTTGTACATCCTCCTGGACTTTTGTGGGGGGGGGGAGGGGGCTGTACAGCCCGCCTCCACGCTGTCATCTCAGCACCTGCTAAGTCACCACGTTCCGCAGATGCCTCCGCTGACTCCTCGGTGACACCCTGTGCCAAGCCTACCTTTGGCTTCTAGACAATGGCTCGTTCTCTGGGAGCGATTCCTCGCTGTGGCCGGCGTTGTCCATGCTGGGAGAGCATCTCCAATGTTTGCAGCGGTCGCTATAGCAACCGTATCCCTTACCACTGAGGGGCTGTTCTGATTGGCCTGCAGCAATCAGGCTCGAAGTTGTGGATGGAGCTGCCAGGCTTCCAGAGACCCCCGACCGCGCGTCCTCCTCTTCCCTTGCTACTACGCCTCTTCTTTCATAACCAGCAGTGACGTCACGTAGGGACGTCACGAACAAACACTTACTGGCCACAACTCCAGCGAGCTGGCACAGGGCAAGAGGGCAAGTTCTCTAGGCGTCTTGGCTCCTTTCCCATTCATTCCTTTGAGGCTTTCTCTGGCTGTACTGCATTGAGTAGCACAGAAGGGCTTTCCTGGGAGTAAGCCCCATTGAATACAATGGCACTTACTTCTGAGTAGTCCTGCAGAGACTTGTGCACTAGGTCAGGGTTGGGTCTGACTGCATTTTACTGTGATAGATAGCAGGAAAGAACAATGATAATGCTGGACAGTGGGGAGGGGGAAATGAGTCCTCCCTCCCATTTCCTTCCACCTAAAACAGCCAGCAGAGCGGCAATTATTTTAACCAAATGGCACACACCCCTCATAATTGGACTTACTTCTGAGTAGATATACGCATAGGATTGATACGCATAACTGATAGACGAGTCTATCAGTTATCAGTCTATCAATACGCATAGGATTGTGGTCTCCAATATATAAGTTGGTAAGATACTGGCCAATTCCCCCTCTCCCTCTTCCGTTCTCCCCCATTTTCTTTCTTAAAGAACATAACATCCTTCCAGAGGATGTTGGATCAGGCCCACAGCCCATCTAGTCCAGCTTCCTGTATCTCACAGTGGCCCACCAAATACCTCAAGGAGCACACAAGACACCTGCATCCTGTGCCTTCCCTTGCATCTTTCTTTCTTTCTTTCTTTCTTTCTTTCTTTCTTTCAACAGAGCTCAATAGTAGACTGATAGACTCACACAGCCTGCCTGATTTCTGGTTCCTTTTGACTCCCCCTTTTTTCCTGAGGGAGGGGAGAGAAGTGGGAGCTGCCCATTGAAAACAATGGCATCCAAGTTTAGTATAGCTGTGTGCCTGGGCGACAATAGCACGCCCCCTCTCTTTCCAGCAAAGTATAGCAGTCCTCCAGCCCCACCACACCATGAGATGGAAGCAGTAATATTTTCTTATGAGGTCACAAGTGTTATATACAGTAGCTATTCTGTATACAGTATCTATCTTTTCATTCACTTCTGCACTTAAGGAGCGTCCCCCCCCCCCCATATAGAAGCCACAGATTCGTGTGTTGCCCCGTTTCACTTCCAAACTAACAGGCACCCAATCACCTGACTTCAGGGCTAGTATATCTGCTATGCATCCCTTTCTCACTCATTAAAGTTTAATGGTTTCTCAAACTGTGGGTTGGGACCCACTAGGTGGGTCGCGAGCCCATTTCAGGTGGGCCCCCATTCATTTCAAAATTTTACTTTTTATGTATTAGACCTGATGCCACCCTGATATGTGACTGCATTTGGGGAAATGTTACTGATCTGTACTGTGAAAAGGCTACTATGCATATGCTTTTAACAATGACAGCCAATGGGACTTACTCCTGGGTAAATGTGGGTAGGATTGCAGCCTAGGATTGTTAAAAATTTTCCTGTTTGATGATGCCACTTCCGGTGGGTTCTGACGGATTCTAAAAAGTGGGTCCCAGTGCTAAAAGTTTGAGAACCACTGCATTAAACCAACTGGTGTGGCTCAATTTGTTCTGGGTGCAACACCGGTTCAGTTCCAGGTCGCTTCATCAGATTGCATGACTACAGCAAGGCTGTCCCTCTTTTGCACTGATCCCTCTATGGGCGGATGTGTAATTAGTGATTGTTATCAGGAGATGATAGACCAGCCAGCAGTTCCTACTGATTCATGGGGCCTCGTCCTGAAACTTCGGAACACTTTCTGCTGACTTCACCCCACAGCATTCCCCAGGGCATCACCACTGCAACTGTCTCTAGCACGATCTGAAACGCCAATCACGGGGACATGATGGGAAGCTGCCTCGGATTTGACGATCTAGTGTAGGATCGTCTTCACAGGCTTTCAGGAAGGGATCTTTCCTCCCAGGAGAGGCCCTTTTGGACGTGCCACAACTTTTATCACGCCAGTGTGGCATCTCCAGGCTTTCAGACAGGGTAGGGTCTTTCCCCCCCGTCCTCCTAGGAAAGGCCACGGACTGAAACTGGAACCTTCTGCGTGTGTGACACAACTTTGGGCACGCCAGTTTAGCAAGTGCAATGGGAGGAGGCACCCACTGGGCAGGGCTGCCAGCGGGATCCTTGGAACGATGAGCACCAAACACTTTCCACAAGTAAATAATTCCTCCCCACCCCCTGAATGCAAAACTGTCTGGGACACACACACACACACGTGCAAAGGGCAGTGGCGTTCGCCCAAGCTGCAGCAGACCACAAGTTGTGGCACTTTAAGCCATTTCTGCCCAAGGTTGCATATTCGCAACAGGGATCAAATGTGTACACCTGTGGGCTGGGCAGAACTGGGTTCAAAAGGGAGCACATTTATGGCAGCATCATAAGGTTCCGTGGACCAAGCACTACTTCCAGCGGCATCTCTAGTGTTTGTGTCACCCCCATGATGGACCTCCTCCATGCCCCAGGCAGGCAGTGGCATGGTGATGCACCATTGCCCCCCTCCTATGGTGTTTTGATAACGTTTGATAGAACAGAGATATTGCAACGCAGTTTGTTTCATTGCATTCTGCATGAAATCCCGCATCGATTGATATATAACATGATGCTATTATTCAAAAATAACAAGATTTTAAAAATTCTGGCCAATAGTGTGTCAACCCCCCACCGTGTGCTTCATCTGGTGCGTCCGTACTCTCCTAGCTACGCCACTGGCTACTTCTCTGAGGGAAAATGCTAGGGCGAGGGCGGGCCACCCGCACTGTCGTCGAGATCGAGGTCGCGTTGCTTGTTGGGCTGGTCTTGGCGGACCCCAACGCTGCCTTGCGGCTGAAGGTAGTAACCCTATGCAGACTTTCCTGGGAGTAAATCCCACTGAAGTCAATGGGGCTTACTTCCAAGTAGACATGCATAGGATTGTGCTGGAAGGCAGTAGCCCTATGCAGACTTTCCTGGGAGTAAAAATAGTCCATGGAACGCAAGGGGGACTAATTTCTGAGCAAACCTGCCTAGGACGTCTACTCAGAAGTAAACCCAACTATAGTCAATGGAGCTTACTCCCAGGTAAGTGCTGACAGGATTGTAGCCTAAGGGTCTCGCCTTCAGGAAGCACTTGATTATCAACGTGGAACCTCTGGAGGAGATACAGGGCTTTCCCCCCAGGTGTCTTATTGGCCTGGTACGGCTAACAAAAAAGGACAATTAGCTCCTTTAAAAGGGGGGGGTAAGGACTCCCATGGCATTTTAAGGACTAGGGCTGCAATCCTATACACTCTTTCCTGGGAGTAAGCCCCACTGAACACAATGGAATTTACTTCTGAGTAGACATGCATAGGATTGTGCTGCAAGAGATTACCAGCCTAACCCTCTGCATGTCTACTCAGAGGTAAGTCCCATCATAGTAAATAGGTCTTGCTCCCAGTTAAGTAAGTAGGATCGCAGCCCCTTACTGGACGGGCACACAGTAAGTTGTTAAAGTGTTGTTTAAAGTGCTGTTTAAGTCTTGTCTTAAATTGTTAAAGTGTGACAAAATCTTTTGCACACTTAGAGCCCAATCCTATGCACGTCTACTCAGATGTCCCATTACAGTCAATGGGGCTTATTCCCAGGAAAGCGTGCACAGGATTGCAGCCTGGCTGCGGCTGCAATCCTATGCACACTTACCTGGGAGTAAGCCCCCTTGATTGTAATGAGTAGACATGCATAGGATTGGGCTCTGAGTGGGGATACCCCATGTCTACTCAGAAGTAAGTGCCATTATAGTCAGGGACTTTATATACTGTGTGTGCGCGCGCGTATATATATATAAATAATTTCAAGTTACTAAGTGTGACAAGATCTTTTGCAAACTGAGAGCCCAATCCTGTGCATGTCTACTCAGGAGTAAGTCCCGTTAAAGTCAATGGGGTTTACTCTCAGGAAAGTGTGCACAGGATTACAACCTGTGTGGGCTGGCTGAGGCTGCAATCCTAAACACACTTACCTGGGGGGGTGTTAAGCTCCATGGAGTGTGCGCGCGCACCCCCCCGCATGACTACTCAGAAGTAAGTCCCGTTATAGTCAATGGGGCTTACTCCCAGGAAAGTGTGGAACGCAGCCCTAATCCCCTGCTTTAAGGGGCGCTGCTGCAGCAGATGCCATTCACTGTAAGGCTCCCTGGAAGACGCGCTGCTGCGGGCACGTCCCCGCCCCAGGAGCTGCTCTCCGCCCTGCCAGCCCAGCTGGCCGAGGCGCGGTGGCGCGTCCCCTGGGCGGCTGCGCTGCCAGGCGAAGACTGCTGGGGACGCTCCTCCTAGGCGGGGGCCGGGTGGCGGCGTGTGGCCGGGGCGCCCTCCCCCGACACGTCCGTCTCTCCCTGCCTGCTGGCTGCTTCCTAGCGGGCGCCCCCGCCTCCTCCTCCTCTCCCGGCAGCAGGACCCGCCCGCGGTGCGGCCTGTCCCCTCCCTCCTCGGGGAGCAGCCGGCGGCGGCAGCGGAGCGGAGCGGGGAAGGGGAGGTCCAGAGCGCTCGACGAGCACACTCAGCCGGGCACCCAGCGAGCCTGGCGGCGGCCACCGACCCACCGAGCCTCCTGCCGGCCGGGGCTGCGGCATGGCTGAGGCTGGTTCGGGCGGGGCGGGGGCGACCGCTGCAGCGGCGGCGGGCGGCGGCGGCGCCGGAGCGCTGCAGCAGGGGTCGCCGGCCGCGGGAGGGCTGGCCGCGGGAGGACCCGCCCGAGCGGTCATCGCTGCGGCCGCCGCCGCCGCCGAGAGCCCTGCAGCGGCTGCAGCGGGAGGAGTAGGCGGCGGCGGCGGCGCGGGAGGAGGCGGACCCGGCTCGGCGCGCATCGCGGGCAAGAAGGCGCAGCTCCGCTCCGCGCCCCGCGCCAAGAAGCTGGAGAAGCTGGGCGTCTACTCCGCCTGCAAGGTAGTACCGCCCGGCCCGGAGGTGGGTGGGGGGCGGAGAAGAGAACGCGGGAGCGACAGCGTAGCAGCCACCTCCGTCCCTCCCTCTTCGTGGCTGCCGCTAAGGGGCGCCCCGGGCGCTGCCGCTCCTCTTCCCGCTGGTGCTGCGCGGCTCGGCCGCTCCCGGCTCCTTTTGGACGCGAGGGGAATAGGAAGCCCCGGGGCTGGGCTGGTGGGTGCGCGCGCGCCTCTGCTTCCCCCTCCCCTCCCCCTTTGTTAGCCCGGCAACAACTTCTCTCCCTGGAGGATCTGCTTAGTAACTCAGCCTAGTCCTATGCATGTCTACTCGGAAGTAAGTCCCATTGAATTCAGTGGGGCTTACTCCAGGAAAGTGCACGTAGGATCGCAACCAGTGTCTTCTATGTAACTGTGCTGTGCTCTGTCAGGAATGCTGAGGCTGCTATCCCATCTGTACTTTCCTGAGAGTAAGCCCCATTGACTCAAATGGGACTTACTTCTGAGTAGACCTGCATAGGATTGGGCTCTGAGGCTGCAGTCCTATTCGTACTTTCCTGGCAGTAAGTCTCATTGAACACAGAGGCACTTACTTCTGAGTAGGCATGCGTAGGATTGGACTCTTACAATTGCAATCCTATATGGGTGAATGCAGTGTTTGTGTTTGGGGGGCATGATGGTGACCAGATATCCTCTTCTGTGTACTCTGCACATGCTCAGGGTGACCACATGTCCTCTTTTTCCAGGACATGTTTTCTTTCTTAACCTTGTGTCCTGGAGAAGAACTTAGAGCCCAATCCTATGCATGTCTACTTGGAAGTAAGTCTCATTATAGTCAATAGGGTTGACTATAGTAAGTCTCAAGTAAATGGGGATAGGATTGCAACCTTAAACATGTTCTTTTTCCCTGTGAGCAGACAGCACAGAGCCTTCTTGTAATTAATAAATTATATGTAATACAGGTCCAGCCTATTTATAGCAGATTTGACTCAACACAGATTGTTGGGTCAACACGATTTCCCATTCAACAACAAATCCCATTCAACAGTGGATTTGACTCAACATGAATGGCCCCTGCAAATGAGAAAGAATGTGCTGATCCCTGGAGAAGGGGAAAAATGCATCCCTTTAAAATCAGTTTTAAAAACTGAACAGTCCTTTAACAACAGCCTCCTTAATGAGAGAGAGAGGGCAAGGGAGAGAGGGCGGGCTAACAATCTATCAATCCTTCTCTCTCCTTTGGACCCCTCCTTTCGCCCAGTGAAAGAAAGGTGAGAAAGTGAAAGAAAGAAAGAAAGGTGATCATTTTGCATTGGTGAAGGGAGGGGCTGAGTGAAGTGCTGAGGGATTGTCTTCTTAATGACTTGACTCTTAGAGTCAAAAGGTCAGCAAGGCTGTTTTCCAATCACTGGAGCAAAGAAACTGTTTTTTTTAAATTGATTTGCTATAGTGTGTTTTTTTTATCCACATGAGTGCTTGGAACCCAGGAGATTAATTAGTCTCAACCTGTAGTTTTGAATTTAACAAATAATATAGTACTTAACAGCATGAAATCAATAAATGAGGGTTTTAGCTTTTATTTTGTAATGTCTTACGTTATTCTTGGAGGTTCTACATTTTGGGTTGCCTTGTCCTCTTTTGTGGTTATGACATCTGGTCGCCCTAGGCCATGAGCACTACCTTTACTCCAGAGTCCAGGTCAACCAGGTGGGTAGACCTGGGCTCCCGGCTGAACTTGGGCCTAAATGCCTGAAGTTTGCTGGGCAGGTAAATCTGGCCTCCTGCAGAGATTTGGAGCCCAGATCTACCTTCTGGTAGATTGCCCTCTGGGCTCCTCTTCTAGGCAGGTTGGCCAGGGCTTCTGGTTGAACTTTGGCTTCAGTGGCTGAAGTTGCTGGGTGGTAGACCTGGGCTCTTGCCTGGACTTGGAGCTCAGATCAACCTGCTAGGTAAAACTGGGCTCCCATTCTGACTTTGTCCTCTGGAGCCTTCCAGGTGGGATGCCACCCCTGTGTTTTTTTAATTGAAAAATAAAAATAATCATCTGCTTCCCGCACCCTGGTCCTCCCTTCCTGGTCTCCCTTCCCCACCCTTCAAAAGGCACAAGCGGTGATTGGAGTCTTTGACTGCTTGCTCCACTGCCTCCTCCCATTCCAGCCCCTCCTGCTTGACCCCAAGCCCTCCTGGTCACCCCCCCCCCAAGCTTCCAGAGCAAGGGGAGCAAGTTGCCACAGACTGTGATTCTTGCTGCCCCTCTTGCAAAGAGTGCCATTTTCTCCTAGCACTTTTGCAAGTGGTGTGAGCAGCGATCGGGGTGGGGGGGGGTGCAATAATGCACGCAGCCAGCTAGACTGCTTACCCCTAGGCAGCCGGCAGCCTTTCTGTATCTTGTCACAATCTGGCTCACTACTACCGCTCTCTCTTCTCCATCTACAGAATGGTATCACTCAAACCCCTCATCAAACATTGCTAATTTATGAGGGCCACACCAGACATAATTTTAATGAAATCATTGGCTGTAGTGTGATTTTTTTTTAAATCTAAATTGCACACTTGGGGGGGATCTAAAAAGGGACAATGGCAGGTGTTGGGTGAACTTAAGCCCTACTCCCTTGCTGCATTTCCATTTCTAGTCACTTCTCCACCCCATTCATGCTATTTGCAGGGGTGGGGGGCTTCATCAGTTCTCTCCTTTATTATTAAGGAAATTTACACACCTCTTCTCAACAAAAAAGTTCACAAAGCAGTTTACACAACCTCAAAAATACAAAAAAAGAGTTCCTTATCCCCAAAGGGCTCATAAGCTTAAAAAAAAGATACAAGGGGGATACCAGCAAATATCCCCTGGACATGACACAATACTGGAATGAACAGGGGCAGTTGCTGTGCCCTTGCTAAATGTTAGAGAAATACTTAAAAATGCTCTTTGCCCCTAGAGAAGGTGCCAGCAACAGCCACTGGAAAGGATGCCATGCTGGGGTGAAGAGGGTGAGTTGCTCTCCCCCTGCTAAGCATAAAAGGACACCACTTTGAAAGTTTCTTCATGTGTAGACCTTTCCCTTTTCTTTCCCAGTGCACAACTAGTCAGTTGGTTCTTACATGATCACCTTAGGGCGCAATCCTAACCCACCTTCCAGCACCGATATAAGGGCAATGCAGCTCTGAGGTAAGGGAAAAAAACATTCCCTTCCTTTGAGGAGGCCTCCCTGAGTGCCACCCAACTGCAGGATGCAACACACGTCCGATTGGCACAGCTATGCCAGTGCTGGAAAGTTGGTTAGGATTTGGGCCTTGGTCATCATGACAGCTCTGTCAAGCTCTTTCCATGTGACCCGTGCCTCCAAGCCCACCAGCCCTGCGCGTCCTGTGTTTTACCGTACATGCTCCACTGAATTCTTTTCACTGGTCCCTCCTTCTGCTTTGCCCCCCCTTTATCAGGAACTCACTCAGAGCTCAATCCTATACTTGTCTACTTTTGACTTACTATGTTTGACTTACTACTATAAGTCCCATTATAGTCAATGGAGCTTACTCCCAGGAAAGTGTGGATAGGATTGCAGACTCACTCACTCACTCACTCACTCACAGAGCAGCACAGAACTTTTGCACAGCGCTGGAAATGGTTCTACTCCAGTTCTCTGCACTAATGGGAAAAGCATCCCATTTGTTGGCAGTCCTAAGGGGACGCCGGATTGAGACAGCTTGCATGGGAGGCAGGATGTCCATGCACCGTTTGGAGAAAATGATATGTGAAGCAGTCAACATCTTGGTTACAAGATGGTTACATTTTTTTTTTTCCTGAAGACAAGACATCTCAGGCCCAGCAGGATACGCCAGCCGTTGTTTTTACTATGTTATTTGCTTGGTAAAATGCTGCCACAGCTGCTTGTCATGTAAACACACAGTTTGGCATGGAGACAAACTCTCTGTGAAGCGCCTGCTGTGTTGGCTTTTCCTTAAAAAAAAAAAAAGGATAAACAGTCCCCCTCCCCCCTTTTCTGTTTTTGCAAGAAAGCCATTCCAGTACAGACAGACACACACGCGCACACTCTCTGGTTATGTGCAGTGCCAGTGTACTTGGGGGAGGTGAGCCAAGAAGACAGGCACTTGGATTGGCGGTTTGCAGCTTTAGCTCCTCCTCCTCTCTCCCTCCCCCTCTTTGCCTGATCTTGGCAACAGAGCCTTTGTTTTGACAGGATGACAGCTGAAGGAGATGGGGGCTTTGGCTTGTTCTGTCTGCAGCCTGTGGCTGTGGGGGGGGGGCAACTGGATAATCCATAATGTGAGGAGGTCAGAGCTCAGCAGCCAGAGAAGCACATTTTCTTCTCTCCCTTTTGTTACAGCAAAAAGAAACTAGAGGAAGTCCATATAGGCAAGCAGAACTATGTGTTTCAAAACGCTCAGACTGATGGGTAGAGCATTCACGTTTCTGGATTGGTCGTTTAAAACCATTTGTTGCCTTTCTTGCCATAGGGCCGCTCCAGAGGACAAGCAATTCAAAATGAAACACAAACCAACATCATCACAATCAAGGGGCAACCGAATCACAACAAAATTACAACCCAAACACCCCAAACTGCACCAGAGTGATGGCTCCCTTTCCATGTTATATTTTTTTAGAACGTCACCAAAGATATTTTTAAGTGCACTTCTTAAATTGTAATGTGTGAATGAAACAATCTTGGAAATCCATGTATTATGCAGTATAGTGGCTGCAGAGGCCTGTCGCCTATACAGTAGTAGTTAGTAGTAGATTTTGCTTTGCTGTTACGTCGTGACTCAGAATTGAAATTTAATGACAGCTATGGAACGTTTTGGTATTCTGTGGTTTCCGTGTTTGATATTTGACCAGAACTGTTTTTTGCATTAATACATGCTTTGTGATCTGCTTGAGTCACATGACTGCTTGATTTGGCAGCAGCGGAAATCTAATTTCCAATGAATTCTAACATCGTAGGAAGTATGATTAATTCTCAACTGCCAGGTCACTGTGTTCCACGCAGGCAAGGTAACAAACGGAGGGGCAGACTTGTAGCATTTTTTTTTCCAAGCCTGAAATATTATTGGTGGTATAATATTGGTAACAATAACATAAAAATAGCACTAATTTAACCCAATCTGTATTGATAGGCACACATGTGCACAGAAATAGGATGTGGGGTTGGAAATAATGCCTCACATCCTTGAACACCAACATCAGTACTTAAGTGCTTGTACAGCCAGGGCCTGCTGTTTTTCCAACTCAAAAGGGAAACACCATTTTTACTCACTGTGGAGTGTGGGGTTTATTCTTTTTTTTATGTGCAACAGTCAGAGAAGTAGGAAGTGATCACCTCCAGATTAGATTTTGTCCTAATGTTCACAGGACCAAACATTGGGTGCAGCCATTGTAATGCTAATCATATTCTAATAAGGGTTTTACCCAGATGTTGGTGTGAATGTAGAATGGAAAATTTCCATTTTGTTTCCTTTTCTGAATAAAAGCAGTACAGATACAGGATGCAGCCCAGCTCTGCTCCTATGTAGAAACTGTGCTCAGTGGATTGCACCCAAATAAGTGGTTTTTTTCGGCCGGTGTACATGTTCTATTTCCTCCCATTGAGAACTCTTTGCCTTTTTGAACTCAAGGGGGTTTGAAGAAAAGTTATAGGTCTTGGAAAGAGAAACTGAAAAAAAAATATTTGTGTGCGCTCCTGTGAATCCCATCTAAAGGTTTCTTACTGAAGGCTGCTCCTGGTGTTCTATCTCAGCTTTTGAAAATGCACATCAGAGTTCAGAAAACGGCCAGATATGTCTGCAATGTGCAGCAGATCAAAGATAACTCCAGCATGTGAATGGCAGATAACCCTTATGGAACTTTGCTGTGCGCTTGCAACAGGCTGGTGGTTTTTTTGTACATTACAAGGATGTTCATCTAAGTTCATTTTCTGTCTCCTTTTTTGCCGTGGTCTCATAGCTTGTGTTTGTCTAGTAGCTGGTGAAATGACTGGGTGTCTGTTATGTATGTAAGTTATGCAGGATTGAATCCTGCATAACCGATTAGCCTAGACTTATGGCTGGCCAGTCTGGTGATGGATTGAAATCCTACCATCTGATTGGCCCTCTTGTTAATGTTTCAGCTGCACCAATCATGGGGAGTCTGGGTGGAGCTAAAGGGTATAAAAGCCAGGGGTGTTTGCCTTGTGTTTCATTGTTAGGTTCTGTTCTGAAGATGGAATAAACGTATTGAGCTGTTATTTTTATGCCTTCCTTTATTCGCATGGACCCACTATATAACAGTGTCTGAAACCAAACTGCATCATGTAGCCTTAAGAGAAATAGTTCTAGTTCCCTCTAGGTTAGTTAGCTTCTCTACTCCTGCTTGAGAATTCACTCTAGCTCTTGCTGCTTAAATAGCCTCTTTCATGCAGTAATAGTCTGCAGTGACAACACAGGCCTACAAAAAGCAAACACTTTTTTTTAGTTGCCAAGGCTGTTCAAATGAATTTAGGATAGTGTTTGTCAACCAGTGGTACGGTTACCACTAGTGGTTTGTGAGGTGGTGTCTATTGGTACTTGCGGGACCTCTGGACTCCTGCTGCCCATCAGCGAGACCAGGAACACGACGCAACAAACAGTGGTAGGAGGCTTGGCTTTGTGGGCACAGCTCCAATGCATGCTCTTCCATGCTCAAAAAAGCCTTTCTGTGCATCCTGAGCATCTTACTGGTGTTTGTCATGTCGCATCTTGCTTTCCAACTCAGAAATAACTGTTGATCTCATCACCAGCTACTTCTAGTAGTACTTTGAATAAGTGGACCATGTGAAGAAGTACGGTGGAGGACAAACCTTGAGAAACAATGACTTAGGATATTTTTGGGGTACTGAATTAAGAAATGGCATCAGTTTTGCCTGATTGGCTCTTGTTTCAGGGGTATGGCATAGCCACTTTATGTGCTGATTCAGCTTCCTTGTGAGGAAGCCATGGCATCAGTATATAAGATGGCTATGTTGTACCCTCCAAACTAGAGTCAGTCGGGTAAAACTGATGCAATTTTTGGATTCAGCTCCCCAAATATACCCAAGAGTAGGTCTAACCTTTAAGACAACAAAATGTGTATAGGCCTGTGTAATGTAACCACCTAAACAGGGACAGTTATAGTGACATTTTCTGTTGATAAGCCTGTTTTTCTGCAGTTTCTCTGGATGTACGAAGCATTTAAGCGAAGCTGATACAAAAATGAATCTCTGCTGTGCAGATCTTCCCCATCAATAATTTTATGTGAAATTGGGTATTCCCAATTGAGTTCCCTGAATTCATACAGTCCCTTGTGACTGCTGGTTCAGTACCATTTGCCCCTCAACCCTTCTTGACTGCCTCTTGTTTTTGGGACTGTGATCCCATCCATGTTAAGAACATGTTGGGAATCCGATGATGTCATAGTGTTGTGTAGCTGATCTTTTTTTTTTCTATCTTGGCAACATTGTAAAGGCAGTATTTCCTTACTCAAAGTCATTTGGAAATGAGAGGAGGAAGCTGCACTGTAAACGCTCAGCCCCCCCCCCCCCACTGGCCAAAGTGTAAAATGACCAAAAGGGGTGAAGGTTATTCAGGGGGTGAAAATATTTGTGAAACATGCTCCTTTTTGACTCAATACTGCTCACAATAGTTGTGTTACATTGGTGGGAGTGCTGAAACTGGAACTGTTGTCAAATTGGTGTTGTGTCCTTAATTCATAGGGTAACCTTGGGCATTACAATCTCTTATTAAAGACCTCTGTCCTCTAAAATGACAGTGGTACCGAGATAAGTCATTGCACAGTGGTGAGGGTGAATGTAATAAGGTTTGTAAAACACTTTGTGCACTTACAGCCCAATCTTAAGTATTCTTTTCTTGAAAGGCACATATACTTATTTGAGAGGGACTTCTGGCTAAATATGCTTAAGATTGGAGCCTTGAAGTGCTCGAGTAAATGTGCTGCAATGCAGAGACGCTTCTGACTTTGGGAGGTGATCCCTCCAATGAATCTGAATCTTCACTATGGAAGTCAGCCCTCCCCCCCCATCAGAGTAGTTAATATGAAGCATCTTTAAGGAATTGCTTAATATTTTTTCTGATACAAAGGGCAAAAGCAAGCAAACAGTAGTCACCTTTCAAATTGCTCCTCTGCAGGGCAAGAAAAATTGGAGTCCTGTTTCTGAATAATTTGCAGGCATCTGTATTAAGAGATTTCTGAATCTGCAAGAGATTCAGAAATGAAAATTATATTTGACAGCTCCCTCACTTTGTCTTGCCTTTGTTCTGTTCTGGATTGATTTCAGAAGTTCTTAGCAGTCAAGTTTAGTGTGTCTCCAATACATTTATGGGAAATGAATGGGCAACCCTGTCCTATGTCATTTCCCCAGTGCCAATGTAGCAGCACCAACCTCTTTTTCCTGGCGAAAGTCTGAGTGACCTAGATTAGAAATTGAGGCCATGAATGGGGATAGGATATTGGTGGAGGTGCTTCCAGTGATACTGCCTCCTTCCCAGCCTTGATAACCTCCCTGTCCTGCTTTGGTCTCTGCCCTGTTCCTCCACCTCCCCTCCTTGTTCCGCCCACCAATGCCAACTGGCACCAGGGCTTCGCTGGTGGCTACTGGTGCATGACTGTTCACTGTCTGTGGCGGCAGCCTGGCTGTGCAGAATGGTAGATTGCATTTTGCTACTGTTGTAAAGCACACTGTGCCGCCGGCATTCATGTTCTGGTGTTGCAGAAGCCCATTGAGTGGGTCCTGTTTGTTATCTGTATCTATACATATTTTTCTTGTATCTTAGAGACAGGAACCTATTTGTCCTGCAGCTCAGCTTGGCTTGAGTCTGTTTCTCCCTGTACCCATCTTGTCCCTCTTTGCATTGTGTTTGTTTGATAGCAGTCACGAGGTTGAAATGTATTAGAAATGAATAATTCCAATTTGCTTACTCTATATTCAGGGTTATGGAAAAGGACGCATCAACAAGAGCTGCAACAACAGGACAGTACTGGAGAGGTTGGGGAAAAGAGGCTGAATGGGTGTGGACTGGGGAGTTGGCTTGTCTGGTGACACAGGAGTAGACTTTGAGATAAGCCTTTCCCAAGAAGAAAACAGAGACAGAAGTGCGATATCACAAAGATGGAATGTTTACTTTCGAAAGCCCTTTTTTTTCTTATCACGGAAACGCTTCTGTTTTCATGTTAGTGGTTGGAAAAGGCCGAACTAGCAATATAACAAAAGGGAGCGATCTTAAGGCGCAGCTTTTAACCCATCAATCATGTACATATTGTGGTTTGCCATACAGCCATACAGTGCTGGGGATCTCATACCTTCATCTACTTTTTGATCTTCAGTGCTTGTATGGTGTGCCATAATGAGCCACTCTATTATTACTTGATGCACATGTGGCAGCTGCATAGCAGGGATGTGCAGTCAGGGAAGAAAGAGGAACCCCCCCCCCCCATCCTGTCAGCTCAGCCTCCGCTGTGACTGTGCAGCCTCTGGGGCTTCCAGGATTGTGCAGGCACTGGGAGCTTTGTGACATCACATGGGATCTCCATGCACTGTGGCTCCCCGCATGTCAGCTGTGTGGCAGGAGCCACCACAGATGCGGGCAAGGGTAATTCCATTAAGCCCCTCTCTCATTTGGATTCTAATTGCAACCAATCAACTGTCTCTGGGAAGCCATGAAGCCTTTGGCCCAGACCCTTTGTCCACATATAATATTGTAAGAAAGCCAATGTATGTGTACTTGAAATAATTATATATTCTTCCCGGTTTATATCAGCTTCCCCTTTCCCATCATCTCCTAAGTGTTAATTTTAGAGTATGAACCCACTGAGGAAGGGATCTTTCTTCTCATTTCTTGTAAATTACTAAGTACACAGATGGTGTTAAATGGCTATGACACTCTGTGAACAAACAAGTGATATGAGACTTGGCCTAGAAGGGGGAAGCCACTGGTGTAGGGGACATTGGGTGATCCTCCTGGCATAATTATAACATGTTCACTGCATCAAGTTGTTGTTATTAAGGATTATTTATATTCAATAAAAAGAGTTCACAAAGCAGTTTACATAGCAAAATTAATAATTTGTTTCCTGTCCCTAAAGGATTCACAGACTATTAAGAGCTGCAGAAGGAACATCAGTAAACAACCACTGGAAAAGACACCAAGCTAGGGTGAATAGGGCCAATTGCTCTCTTTTGCTCTCTTTTGCTAATATTAATAAGAAGAGCACTATTGTCAAAAGTGCCTCTTTGCCCAGAGAGTATGGTTAGCAGTGTTTTTATCAGGGCTGTTGCCATTAATTCTCATAGTGTTCCTATAACCTTCTAGGTATAATACAAATTGTATGCACCAAATTGTATGCAAAGTCTTAGTGAATGTGAAAACAATAACCCAAACAATGCAGATATGCTCATGGAGTGCTATACTGTGTGGGCACTACATTTCAATGAGCACATAAATATTTATAATCTTGCTCAACATGATGTGTTACAAATGAATTCAAGCTTGGAATACTTGCATAGAGAAATTAGCACTCCTTGACGAACACACATAAAGCTTTCAGTAAAACTAGGAGTAAAAAAGTCCTAAATTTCTTTCACAGGTTAGAGCATCAAAGCCACATTCTCACTATCAAATATTTAAATACTTAATGTTAATGTAGCACTTTTTCCTCAATGTCCAAAGTTTGTTACACATAATTATTTTCAGATTGTTTCACAAACCATGTGGCAGCAAACCCAAGTGTTCCCCAAATGTACACAGGCAACCTAATCCTGAGCTGCCTGGTGTCTAGAGGAGCAGTGGCGCCAAAATGGCTGCAGCTGCATCCAATGCTTGCCAGGCAGCTGTGGTCAGCTCCTCAGGGGAAGGGGACATTAGTCCCCTTTCCCCAGGTAAGGGAGCAGGCCCTGCAATGGGGTTACTCAGGTCTACATCGGCTGTTTAGCCAGCGCAGAGTAAAGCAGCCCTGTGTCGGACTGGGAGGCCGAATGTGGGGTTCTGGATCTGGCAGAGCACAGCTCCGCCTGTCATGGATATGTACAGTTCAGGCCTAGTAGTATTGCAAAGCCTGAACCAAGCTAAAACAGTAACACAAAAGTGGCTTGCATTTCCTAGCTGCTAGGATTTACAACTCAATGGAAGGTGATTATGTAGCACCTAGGCAGTCAGAAAGACGCCCATCAAGGATGGAATGCAGCTGCAGATCTCCAGGGGGGAGGGAAGAGCTGAGAGGGCTTCCAGCCCCACTTCCAGAGGACAGGGTCTTTGTTCCTTGACTCTTGGTGAGAGAGGTGGTGGGTGCACATCCTGCCCCGCCAGGACCATGTGGCCATAAGTAACTGGCCTGAGGATCTACAAAGAAGCTGACCCAGGTGAGAGTCAGAGAATAGTAGAGTTAGCCAGTTAGCTTTGTTGTTTTATGCTGATATGTTTCTTAGAAGTTTTTTATGCCTCTAGCATTTGCTGCCTTTTTGTAACTTTTGTAACCTTATGTATTTAATAAAGTAGAAAATCTTTTACCATGTTGGTTCATTGTCTGTTGGGGACAAAGGTTCAGAATCCTGCCTAGCTGTTCAGCAAGCTACCAAAAATCCTCATTGTGGACTAGTAACTTGAGGACTGAGACTTTAAGTAAAGAAAGTGCTCAGTGCCTACAAGGGATATAGTTAAGCCTAAAGGGTCTTGGTTTCCCTGGACTGAGGCACTGGCTCTTACAAGGTGGTGGCAGTACTACCGAACAGGGATCTTTGAGGGCTCTAGGGTTCAGAACCAACAACTCTGAGCACCCCAAACCCTGGGAGATAGACCCAAGTGTACGACACCGCCAATCGCACCCCCTCCCACCTTACCATCCCCCCGCCCCCACTCATCTCTTTGCCAGTTGGAGCAAGGGACGAGCTGGTGTGTAACAAGTCTCTGTGTGATGCTGCCTGCACGCAAACTGATGCTGAGCAGGTACCAGAGCTGAGCTAGTGATGAGTCTTGCAGGCAAGCTTTACGGCATGCATTCAACACTCAGCGCCGGTGGAGGACTGGTCTGACTGCATAGGATTGAGCCCTAAGTAAGGCATAGCTGGGTTCCCTGGTGAGTGTGCCTAGATGATATGCATGTTTGCCCAAGTGTCTTAATAGCATTCACACTTCCCATGTTTACGTGTACGTTTGCAAAAGTAGTGTGTGAAGTTATTTTTGGTAATCCTTACAACAGCCCTGTGAAGTAGGTAACTATTTTGGTCCACATACTACTGACACTGGGAGATGACAAGGCAGTGAACTGTCTGCCTTGCCTAAGGCCACCCACCAAATTCATGACTCAGCTGAAATTTGAAGTGGGGTCTTACCTCTCATCATGAACCATGCATGCTTCATCAGCTTGCAAAAATGAACCATAGTTACTATAATATTTTCTTTGCCATAAGTCTGTTTTTTCTCTTGTTTTTCTGTCTAAAATCTGTGTCAATGGAAACTAAATTTCCCAGGTGCCATAAATGCTGTAGGCTTTGTTCAAGGACATCCACATCTCCACTTGCTAGCTCTCTAGTGGTGAATACTCCCGGTCTGTGGTGAGCAGGACACTTGGCAGCCACCACCTAGATCAGCCATTTTCAACCACTGTGCTGGCAAACTGGTGTGCCGCGAACGGTCTCCAGGTGTGCCATGAGAATTTGGGAGAGGGTCATTTATTAGTAGGGCCATTGGGGGTGCGAGTCCCCCATCGGCAGCATGGGTGTGCCTTGTTAATTCTCAAAAAACCGATGGTGTGCCTTGACCATTTTAGTGCCTTGCCAGTGTGCCATGAGATTAAAAAGGTTGAAAATCACTGACCTATATCTTCTCTTTAGAGCTAGAATGTCAAACTGGTTTCATACAAAGGGCCAAAGTATTCATGGTGTGAGCTGAGGGCAGAAAGCAACATTGTTAAGCAGAAAGTGACATCATTAAGCAGATGATGACCAGAAATAAGCACGTTGTTCTCACACAGAAACTTATTGGCTGCAAATCACAGAGGGGGAAAATGTGCAAGTCTTGTTCATATTGTCAAGATACGAGAGAGCCCAATTTTCAAGCTGGGAGAGCCCAATTATAACAGGGGCTGGATCATTTGCTTTTGGGAGCTACATTCAGCCCGCAGGCTTTATGTTTGACACTCTTGCTCTAGAGGTCTCATTTTCACTGTCATTTCTGAGACAGTAAGAAATGTTGGATTCCTTGTTTTTCTTATATTCCTCTCTACGTCTGAGCTTATATGAGAAAAGAATCTGTCTCTCTTCCATGTCTTCGGTGCACACCAGAGAATCGGGAAGGGAGAAGGGTAAGAAGTGGCAGCAGTAGATAATGGCCCACTAGTAAGACATGCCAACGTATGTAGACTTTTGTCCAAAGATACGACATTTTGAGGTGATACATTCTCATACTGAGAATCATAGTTCTGAAAACACCTTTGGGCAAGGTTTCCTCATAGGTGGTGGATTTTTTGAGCTTGCTTCCAAACAGCTGCATTTCATCTCATACCTTCTACTCTCATGTAGCATCTCTGGGTTTCAAAAGGAGCCTGTCAAGCAGTTCACTTCTTCTGTGATTCAGTTTCCTGAATCTCAGCCAAAAAAATTATTGTATTAATCTTCCAATTATCAGTACTTCACTGTTTACGATTTATTTCAAGAAAGGGCAGTAGATGAAATTAGATGTGCCAAATGCATCGATCAATCATAACGATCTTTGAGAGTAGTGTGCACCGTCTACAATCCATACCGTGTGCTAAAACATATTATTAGAAAAATGTTCACCCTCAGACTAATCCATAGTAATTTATTCTCCAATGTGGGCCAGTCACTGGCGCTCGGGCTCCTCATTGATTTTCAGTTCAGGGAATTTAATAGCACAAAGTTACATAATGATACTGAAGTTAATTACTAAATGCTAGTAAACAACATTTTGCAAAGTATTGGATTCCTTTCTGATTTAGGAAGAAAGTATGTTTTACCAGCGCACAGTGTCCGTTGATGTGTCCAGTGAACTCTCCAGTAATACAGGGTTTGTGAATTTATGTGATGTACAGGGTCCAAAAAATGTGGACTTGGCCTATTAGCCAGCCAATATTTTTGGCTGTCACCAACATTTCTCCCAGAGTCTTCTGCAATGTGCCGAAGGCTTGGAAGAGAGGTGCAGCTGTTTCTCATTAACCCTACAGGGGTGGGCAAACGTTTTGGCAGGAGGAGCACATCATCTCTCTGTCACTGTTTTGGTGGCTGGGGAAAAAAAAAAGAATAAATTTACATAAATGCATATATTAGAGACGGAACTTATATGAATGAATGAATTTTACTGAGCTTGTTTATAATATACATGAGAACTATGGCACAGGCATGTAGAACCACATGAGACTGAACTGCTCTTGCACAGTGAAAACATACAGTCCAAGCCAGAAATACATGAAGACATAAGTTGTTCAGAGGCAGTGTGGGGAGGGTTAAAATAATGCCCAGGGAAAAGCAGAAAATACATGGAGATTATAAAAGTCCTTGCTCTAACTCGGCCTTCAGCTTGCATCTGGTGGGTATGATCAGCAGTTGCGGGCTAACATGGGCTCCAACAGTTTCCGACAGGCCAGAGTCTTGTTGGAGACTGAGGGCTCCCTGTGGGCTAGATTGGGGGTTTCTAAGGACTGCAAATGGTCTGTGGGCTGGAGGTTGCCCACCCCTGCCCTAGAATATGGAGACACTAAGAAACAGCAGAACACTTTTAAGCTGCTCAGAAGGAACACCTTGTAGTCTCAAAAATGGCATTGAAAAGAAGACTTCTGGGGAGGGGATCTGTGTGTGTTGGGTGTCCTGCTTTTCAGATGGTACTTGCTCCAGCAAGCTGGTGATTAAATTTGGGGGGTGCCTGGCAGTTTTTTTAAAAAGATTCTAAATGACCTAGTCACAAGATGATTTTTAATAACCCTCACAAAATGTTCTAATTAGGCTCCAGTCATGTATGACTATGGCACAAATTACGCACGTGTATCCAGAGAAGAATAATAGAAACATTTTTGAAAATGCATTATGAGCAATTAAAACCAATGGTTATGAAAGTGAATTTCAGCACCTGACTAATGTCTCTCTTGCTGTGTATTTGTAGTTGCTATTATATAGCTAGTTCTTTTACAGATTTTATAGAAGCATGATTATAATTACAGGGCTGGTGAGATGGTGATGCATTCCTTAGGACTGGGGAATATGTTGGTAGATGGTTAGCTTCATATGTTCCCTTCCTGTCATAAAACTACAGCCCTATTCTTCCTATACTTGTTATATACATTATAACTCAGGTGTGCCCAAACCCTGGCCCTGGGGCCACTTGCGGCCCTCGAGGCCTCTCAGTGTGGCCCTCAGGGAGTCCCCAGTCTCCAATGAGCCTCTGGCCCTCTGTAGATTTGCTGGAGCCCACACTGGCCTGGTCTGTGATGCAGTAGCGGCAGCAAAGGAAAGGCTGACCTTGCTTTGTGCGAGGCCTCTTTTAGGTCTTGAGCTATTACAAGAACTTTATTCATTCATATAAGTTCATCTTTAATATATTCATTTATGTAAACTTATGTAAATTTATTCAAATTTTAAATGTAAATTAATTCTTCCCCCCCCCGGCCCTCAACACAGTGTCAGAGAGACGATGTGGCCCTCCTGCCAAAAACTTTGGACACCCCTGTTATAACTAAATAATTGCTGCTGCTTTTACTATAGTGATTAGAGTGTGGGAGTTGGAGACCTGGGTTCAAATCCCTGCTCAACCATGACATTTCCTGAGTGACCATGGACCAGCATCTGTCTCTCAGTCTAATCTGCTTCACAAGGTTGTTATGTGTCTAAAGCTGTGATTTTCAGCCTTTTTCATCTCATGGCACACTGGCAAGGCAAGGCAAGGTCAAGGCACACCATCAGTTTTTTGACAATTGACAAGGCACACTGTGCTGTCAATGGGGGGCTCATATTCTCCAATAGCCCTACTAATAAATGGCCCTCTTCCAAATTCCCGTGGCACACCTGGGATCCATTCGTGGCACACCATTGTGCTGCAGTACAGTGGTTGAAAATGGCTGGTATAAAGAGAGGGGGAAATAGCTATGCGTATCTCCCTGAGCTCTTTGGAAAAATAACAATATAGAAAAGTAAATAAATAGAAAATGCTTGGTAAGATTTGCGTTAACCTGGTTGACATCTTTTTCCAAGTCAGTACAAAAGCACCTTTTACGCACTGCAAGACTCTGCTACAGAGATGCCCCAAAATATTTCCTAAGACCGGGGTGTCAAACTTGTTTTATACAGTGGACTGAATAGCATTCATGAAGCCTGCTGAGGGCCAGGAGTGATGTCATTAAGCAGGAAGTGATGTCATTAAGCAGGTCATGACCAGAAATACCCACTCTCTGTGGCTGGCAGAGAGAGGGAGAGAAGGCCATAGTCACTTCCTGAGACCATTAGGTAATGGCTGGATAAGGATTTGAACCAGGTTCTTACCCTCATTCCTATCAGGTATCTTCACTCCACCCTTCCTAAGCAGCTGCTCCAAAATGGCTCGTGTTGCATCCTGTTGGGGGGGGGGGCAGTCCCAAGGTCTCCTCTGAGTATGGTCCTTACCCTGGGAGAAAGCCTCCACAGTGCAGAAGGGTCTACTTGGACGTGAGTTACCTGAATTGCTGGAGTAAATCCACATATACCTGGGTTGTGGGATTGAGTCTGGGAAGGAGGTTTGAATTTGGCAGCCACTGCTGGCTCTGAACCCATCTCTTCCCAAACCCAACCTGCACCAGTTGCCTCCCTGTTCCACCCAATCCGCACATCCATTCCACCCTTCTTTGCCTTCCACTTGCGACACCTCCTGGGTCAGCAGGTCCACAACAATCCTCTGGCACATGGGGGAAGGCTCTAACCTTCGGACCAGCACTCTGGCAGCACATAACTCCACATGCTGCTGGAATATGTTTTACAACTACCATAAGGCAGTTAACGCTGGCAGAACTTGAGCGTGGCTAATCCCACTTTGTGGAGAGACTATAGTCACCACCTGAGATACATGAAGTCTCTGCAAGACAAGAAACAATAAATATTCCGAGCTCTTGTTTCTTACCAGATATATCATGCGTACTTTCTGTCATGTTTTATAGACAGTTCTGAGGAACTAAATATATTTACCACTCCCCTCCCCGGTGTTTTAAATTCTTAAGGAGGTAGTCTTATGCATTCTTTCCTAATGAAAAGCAGAGGAGCGACATTTTATCAAGCTGCACGCAGGAGTCGGAGAAAAAAAGACTCAGACCCACTCAACAGGATGTAATTTAAGCTCCTGAGGAATGTGCAGTCCCTATTGAGTGCAAGATATTTTCCCTGCTGGGCTCCAGAACGGAAGGTACGCGTTTCAACAGGACATTTGGGATCCGACTGTTTTTTGCTGCCTTTGAAGGCAGTTCAGGGACCTCAGTTGGAGCAAAATGTGACTGCCTCCTTATTAGCCGGTGTGAACCTGCACATCACGCCCATGCTGAGAGAGAACTGCACTGGCTCCCAGTCTGCTTCAAAACACATTTCAGAGTGTTGGTGTGAAAGTCCTCAGTGGCCTGGGTCCAGGGTATTTGAAATTTATGAGCGTCCCTGGGCCTTTTGGATGGCAGAGGATGCCTTGCTCCAAACCTCCTCTTTTTCTGAAACTAGACTGGCAGTTTCAGGAGAGTTAACCATTTCAAGAGGGACAGTGGCCTGTACAACTTGTTTCTGTGGGAGGTTCAGTATTCTGTCCTGGCAGTTTAGCACTGTTGCCTACAGTATTTGTACATTTGCTTGTCAGCTGCCAATTATTGTGCAACATGGCATTTTTTTTTTTTGCATCAATAGGCTTTATGAGGATGACATTCTGGAATTAAGTATGGTATAATGTGCCGGCATGAAGTGGCTGCTTACATCTGAGTGAATCTTGAGGGCGTTTATTTCAGCTAACGGTTTGTTGGGTCTCCTGGCAGCAATTGAGAGATCTACAAAATTAAGCTGAAGATTTATAGGCGGTTTCTGCAACCACCTTCCTCTTCCCAAATGCTTTTGCGTTCAAACAGACATACTTGGGGAAAATAAAGGCATTTATGAGACATGTGGCTCATGCCAAGGAGAGAATAAACATGGGAGCAGATTGTGATGTTCTGCAAATATGCCGTGGTGCATGTAGAAGTGAGAATAAAAAATTGAAAACTGTTGTGGAGAAGAGTTGCTTCAGCACCATTTGCAGCTGTGGAAAGTTTTGGCACTGTATCTGATCCTCCTACTGCTCCAACCTTTACAGTGGTGATAAGAAAGTTCAACCGGGAGGAGGGAGGGGCAGGGGAACAGATTGCTTAAACACAAAAATCCTTTTTCTAAGGCTCCCTAGCAGTGAGACCTCGTCCTTTGTGACATTTAGGATCTGCTCTAATAGAACTAGCATGTAGAATGGCACATTCCTAACACAAGTTGCTTAGTACCCAGGAGCTACTGCAAAGTTAATGAGAAACAGCAATTGCAGTAATGTGTGTCAGGCTTTGGTGCTGCATTACTTAAGTGGCAGTGCCCAGATTGGCCCATGTGTTACATTCACGATAAAGGTTAATTATGACAGACAGCAGAGAAATCTCCGTGTTGCATCAGCTGCATTCAAAATTTCATAACATTTTCATGTCTGTCCCCATTCCAGAGAGAAAAAGAACTGGCTTCTGTAACATATTATCACTTTATAAACTGCGAAACGCATTGACCTCATTAAAGTCCCAATCCTATCCAACTTTCTAGTGCTGATGCAGCCATGACAATGGGGCATGTGCTGCGTTCTGTTGTGGGGAGGCAAGCATGGAGGCCTCCTCAAGGTGAGGGAATACTTCTTCCCTTACCTTGGGGCTGCATCAGTGCTGGAAAGTTGGATAGAATTGGGCCGTAAGGGTGCTGATGCAGCTGTGCCAATGGGGCATGCACTGCATCCTGTGGTGGGGAGGCAGTCACAGAGGCCTCTTCAAGGTGTGGGAACATTTGTTCCCTTATTCGGGGTTGCATTGAGGCTGCACTGGTGTGGAACATTGGATAGGATTGGGCCCAAAAGCAGCAATTCTAAGCTTGTCTACTCAGAAGTAAGCCCCATTGAGTTCAAAGGGATTTACCTGTTAGGCTGTAATCCTATAACCTTAAACCGCAGTCCTGTATACAGCTACCCAGGAGTAAGTTCCATTCAACCCAATGGGGCTTATGTCTGAGTAGACATGCATGTGATTGCACTGTAAGACTTCAATCTATGTACTGGAGTCTCTGTGGGAGACTGAGTAAAATTTGCTATGAGGATCACTTCTGTGTGTGCAGTTCAGGGGAAGTAGGAAATATAATTCATTTAATGTTGTGCAAGTTGTATGAGAAGCAGAAGGAAATTTTAAGTAAGCAATTTCAGAGCCGATTGCTTAATTGTTATTAAAACACCAAAACTACCTCAGCCACACCATTGCTAAGCTTGCTTTATAGGCAGCAAGACTAAGGGCCCAATCCTATCCAGCTTTCCAGCACTAGTGCAGCTGCAATGCAACCCTGATGTAAGGGAACAAATGTTCCCTTACCTTGAGGAGGCCTCTGTGACTGTCTCCCCACCAAAGGATGCAGTGCATTCCCCATCAGCACGGCTGCACTGGCACTGGAAGATTGGATAGGATTGGGCCCTAAGGCGGCAATCCTATACACACTTTCCTGGGAGTAAGTCCAATTGTACACAATGGGAATTACTTCCAAGTAGACATGTATATGATTGTGTTGCAGACGACCAGTGTGCAAGTCAAAATGTTATTGACTGTACCATAAGCATTTTTGCTGATTGTAGTTTTTCTCTGAAGTGTAACTGGTGCTGTGCAGAATTAGCCTTTTTATCTGTTTTATGTTTGGCAGTTGCAATGCTCCTGGAAGCTAGTCAATCAAAACTTTTCCCTATTTCTGTATTCATACTGCAGATGAATGGTTAAAAGTATGAGGCCAAATGCCAAGAACAGCAATATAATGTTTGGATCATTAGGGGAATGCCTCTTTGTAGTAGTAATCTACTTTTTTTAATGCCAATATTTCTGTCACAGCTGCAGTTTGACACTCTCATGGAAATGGCTTGCTTTACAAGTAGTGACTGCTCTTTTTCTTCAGTATGTTTGCAGTTCATTGCTACGCAGAACCTCTTCTTGAGTGACATTGCTAGCAGGACATGGATGTTATCCAAACTAAACAAATTGTTTTATCTCCACATTTTTTTTTAAATTACAGGCAGAGGAATCTTGTAAGTGTAATGGCTGGAAGAACCCAAACCCACCTCCTACTCCACCCAGAGCAGATCTCCAGCAGGCTGTTGTGAGTCTTACTGAACCGTGTCGCAGCTGTAATCATGCTCTAGGTAGGTTTTTGTGGCCTTTTCTTCTGGCATTGCTGTACATTGATGTGAAATGACAGCCTGCCCCATTCCAAAGGCATTCTGGAAGGTCACAGTAAATTAAGTGAGCAAACTTACAGGTCTGATTAAAATTCAGTTACTGGTGTGCTTGTTTTCCACTTTAAACCTGAGTGGTGTTTTTCAGAACTGTGCTGTAAGTGGAAAACAGTGAACAGCAACTGACATATTAACAGTAATTATTAAAGTAAAATTATTTTTTAAAATAATGTAAATGTAAAGATGTTTAACAAGAATTTCATACTTGTAGTGCAGTCTTAGGCATGTGTACTCAGAAGTAAGCCCCACTGAGTTTATTTTGCAGGTAAGTGTGTATTGGATTGCAGCCTTAGTAATGCTCAATTTCTTGTGGTCTGTGCATTGGATAGGCATGGTAAGGCTAATGATATAATCTCAGTTAATGGATTGTATCCTATGTTTAATTTCCATTCAAATCAATAAAACTTAGGTTGCAATCCTATATGCCAGTGTTTCTCAAACTGGATCAGGACCCACCAGGTGGGTTGCAAACCAATTTCAGGTGGGTCTCCATTCATTTCAATATTTTATTTTTAATATATTAGACTTGATGCTACCATGGTATGTGACTGCTTTGGGAGAAATGTGACAGTTCGGTACTTTTAACAGGCTACTGTGTATATGCTTTTAACAATGACAGTCAATGGGGCTTAGTCCTGGGTATGTGTCAGTAGGATTACAGCCTGGGATTGTTAAAAATGGTACTGCTTGATGATGTCACTTCCGTTCATGACATCACTTCAGGTGGGTCCTGACTGATTCTTATTCTAAAAAGTGGGTCCCAGTGCTAAAAGTGCGAGAAACACTGCTATATGTACTTTCCTGGGAGCAAGCCCAATTACATACAGTGGGACTTACTTCTGAGTGGACATGGATAAGATTGCACTGTGAACCTCTGAAGACTTATTTTTGCCTTGAAACACATCTTGAAACAGAGAGGACTGACTTTAAAGATCACGAGGTGCAGTCTTAGGTTGCAGTTTAAGTGCAGGACCTACTTAAATATATTTGCCATGGTGAGAATAACTATAAGCAGTTACTGCCACAGTCTGTTGTTTTTCTACATCTACCAATTTGGATTTATTTACTTATGAAACTTTTGCCCTGCCTTTTCCCAACAGGTGCCCAAGGCATAAGAGTAAGAAGATTTGTACCTATAAAACTGTAGCCATCACAGATAAATTACAGTGAACATACTTTCCCTATTTGGGGGGGACGGGACGGGACGCATCACAGCTTACAAGCCATGATGACTTTATGCAGCCTTCAGGTTTTAGAGGAATTGCATCTGGCATTTATAGGAATATGCAAGGGAGTGGCAACAGGATACAGGTATCTTGCAGAGACATGCAGTGCAGGGGCAGCAGGTGAGGCAGAACAGCCCCATTGTAGTCAATGGAAAAGCACTGCAGCTACCCTGCCTGCTTACACCTGAGGAGGCTTGCCTTACATCCCAGGAGGCTCTACATAAACCTTCCTCTTCTTTTTTACACCTACAACAGGTGTAAGGAGAGCCTCTTCGGAGGTAAGCAGGTGGAGTAGCCGCAGTGCTTTTCCATTGACTACCATGGGGCAGTTCTGCCTCATCTGCTGCCCCCGCGCTGCACATCCCTGGTATCTTGTTGTCTGTGTGCTTCCTGGGGCATCTGGTGGGCCTCTGTGAGATACAGGAAGCTGGACAAGATGTGCCCTTGGCCTGATCCAGCAAGGCTCTTCTTGTATTAATTTATGTTACCTTGGGGGAAAAAAATATTTGAAATGGAGGCAGTTCAACATGTTTAGTTAGTATTTTTAAAAAGCACCCACATGCATATATGAATTGGCCCTAAGTATAGCAGCAACGTATACTTTCTCATACTGATAAACTATCCAAATTAAGCCATTTCTGCCCAATGTTACATATATGCAATAGGGGCCAAAACTGTACACCTTTGGACCAGGCAAAAATGGGTTGAAACTGTATAAATTTAACTGTATGGTTAAGCATGCTGGCCAGATTTGGAAGTTATGCATTGTGAAGTCCAGAAAGCTTTCAGAAGCCCAAACAGATCATGTCTTCTAAAAACTCTGATGTCAAATGAAACCAATGAACTGGGAGTTTGTTTGCCCTTAAGGCACTTTTGCATTGACCAGGATACCTGGATGAGATACTCTACCAAGTTCAAAGGTGTGATGTAATGCTACAATTGTTTATTTGTTAGCTAATTCCTCAGGAGATGTAATAGGATGACTTTGTGATACCACTGGAATCTGAACGAGCTGCTGGGCCTGGAATCACACAGGCAAGGCACAGAAATGTAAAAGCAGGTTCAGCATCATTGCTGAACCGGAAACATTGCATGTTCTAGATTAAAAATGGCTTGTCGTGATTATAGGCCCACAGGGATCCTGCATTTGGATAGATGTGGTTAATCCATAAGGTGAAAAGAACACTGAGTCCAAAGGGGCAAAGTCCTTCCTACCCTACTCTGCAAAGGACAACTAAACTTCTTATTCCTATTTTCAAAAGTCCCTTCACAGTTCAAATCACGCTGTTGTTAAAATGACAGCGTAACTAATTTCTCAGTTAGCCTTCTGCTGTTAGATGGTTCTGATTGCCTTTTCTTTAGTTCTTGAGGATGCACTTGTGGCTTAGCAAAGAATTTGCAAAATGGGATAAGTTGTTAATACACTGCAGCTGTGCCTACATATCCACAAAGGCAACCTGATGACATGTAGTACCATTATTCCGTCCAACAAATAAAGTTACTTCTCTGGATTGCCTTCTGCAAATACCCAGAGTTTAAAATATGTGTGAGAGGAGGAAGAAATCTTAGGTCCATGGTACCATTAAGCAGTGGCATTGCTAGGAGGGTGTGGGCCACACCTGATGATGTGCACAGGAGGGGTAATACCACTACTGGCCAAAATATTTAAAACCTTGGAATTTTCAAATAATACCATCATGTTATATATCGATCGATGAGTAATTTCATGCAGAATACAATGAAAAAACTATGTTGAAATATCTCTATTCTATCAAAAGTTATAGCTAAAAACTAGTGGGGGCGGGGCAATGGTACATCACCATGCCCATCGCTTGGGGTGTTGCCCCATGCACTATATGGGAGGAAGTCCATCATAGGTGTGGCACACTGGCCTCCCATACCAGGTGATGCAAACCCTAGTGATGACACTGCAATTAAAGATAGGGTTAGGGCTTTTTGATTGTCATTCAGGGCAAGTTTAGAGGCTCCTTGCATCTTGCCAGTGAGTGAGCCAAATCACCCCTGCCTGCATCTGTATATGTGGCCACCTCTCATGGATGAAATTCTTTAGGAACGTTCTGTTCTCTCTTGCCTTCACACTGTAGTTATTCAGCCACGGCCCTTGTTCCATACAATGGAAGATCAATCACTTTGTTCTCAACTATGGAGGATTTTAAAGGTGCACCATAAAAAGAGGCTAGGCTGAATCTTAAGTATTTCTGCCATTGGTGCTAGGAGGGGAGTAATTTTAATCAACATCCCTCCTTTCCCTCTACAGTTCCCTGTGTCCCTTGATAAAACTTCTCTTGAGAGTTGGGAGACCATCTAGGCTTGGCTAACATGTGACATGGCAAGCAGTAGCAGGAAGAGAAGAACTAGTGAAAGTTGCCCCTGTCTTGCATGAATGGAAAAGTCTTCCATTTGTAGCAAACACACTATGGATCTAATCCATCTTCTCTGCAATGAGGATTATAAAGGTAATGACAGTAGTATAAGGAAGGAGCCATGGTTTGGCTGTGGCCCTCTCTCCAGTTTACTTAACAAAATGTTTAATCCAGCCTTTACTGTTAAAATAAAGGTTTTGAGATGAACACAAGGAGAATAACTCAATGTGTGTACAATGCTGATAATCATGCCCTTTTGAAGGAGGCAGCGAGAGCAAACTGCTCCAGGTCTCGTACCTCGGGGGGGGGGGGGGGAGCACATTATCTATCCCCTGAGCCTCTCAGGGTTGTGAAGATGCCTGTGGATAGTCTTAGGGCCCAATCCTATAGAATTTTCCAGTACCGGTGCTGCTGTGCCAGTGGGGTGTGCACTGCATTCTGTGGTGGGGAGTCAGTCACAGAGGCCTCCTCAAGGTATGGGAACATTTGTTCCCTTACCTCAGGGCTGCATTGCTGCTACACCGGTGCTGAAGAGTTGGATAGGATTGGGCCCTTAGTGAATAGCTTGCAATGTGGAAAATAACTGATGCATAACTGATTGTTGTCTTAGAAGTAAAACTAGGCAAATTTTGGAATCACACTTGGACTAAGGTTAGGTAGGTTTGCTAAGAACTTCATCCTCCAGATCCAGCAAATTGGCTGCCGCCTGGCCACGCGGGACTCAGGGTTCTCTTGGTTGTTTGTGTTTGTTCAGTCTTCTTTTGGCGAACTTTCAATTTGTTTGTTTAGCTGCTCATGTCTCTCACTTGGAGAACGTCTCTGAAGAAGAAATGAACAGGCTCCTGGGGATTGTGCTCGATGTGGAATATCTTTTTACCTGCGTCCACAAAGAAGAAGATGCCGATACCAAGCAAGTCTATTTTTACTTGTTCAAAGTAAGTGCTCATTTTTGTGTCCCAGAAGAAATGCACTGTTGTGACCCTATATCAATATATCTAGAATTTAGGCTAACAGCGGAATTCTGTCTCTGTCTATTATGTTTAGTGGGGCTTATTCCCAGGAAAGCGCATATGGGACTGCAGCCCAAGTCATCATCTTAAGAGCACAATGTAGTGGGGTTTCATCTAGTATAATAATGATTCTGAGCTAGGGCCTTCCACCATACAGAATGCAATACATTCACTCCATAGGCTATTGTACGTCCCTGTTTGCTAGCAATGTCCCTTACTGATGTCTCTTAGCACGGGTCCATATAACCTGCTGAATCCTAACAATTCTTGTGTTACACAGAAGTGGGGAAGAAGAAGCATGAGTAACTTGTGTCTCTTCTGGAAAGTGGAAACAACTCATGATTTAACCGATGTGAGGGCCGTCAGCCCTCCTTTTTGAAAAAGATCAATAGCCCTTACTAAGTTAACATTATTTTCTGTGTATGCCAGTAATCGAAATAGCATGGTCTGTGTTAAGAGTATTTATATATAAACATTTGAATTGCATTGACTGTCAAAGTGTTGTTTAAAGTCATTTAATTTTTATTTTTTTTACTCTTTTCAACAGCTTTTGAGGAAGTGCATATTACAGATGGGGAAGCCTGTGGTTGAAGGATCTTTGGAAAGTCCCCCATTTGAGAAGCCTAGTATTGAACAGGTAAAGTCCCAACATTCCCATCAGTGTACTCTTGCTTTTATCTACTGTTTCTTTAAAAGGAAACCAGGGCCTCTGTCAATATTGGAATATGATTTCCTTCTTTTGACAGGAAAGAAAGATGATTCTCATTTAGTGATTCTCATTTAGGAGAGTTTTCTGCTTCTTCATGCCAAGAGGCACTGTAAATCAATTGCATGCATTTCAGAATTCAGCTTGCACTTTCATGTGATGTGTAATGATGCTCTTTAGCTTAAGTAGTATCCTTTTTAATGTATTCTTTTGTACATGTCTGCAGAGAGACCTTTGTTCTTTAGTTCAGTGCCCCTGGAAATTGGATGGAAAAAGCACCTTGTAAATTGGAAAATCCACCATTAGCAATACAAAAGAGGAAGTTTAAAAGGAATCCAGTAGATGATAGCAATTTGTTCACTACGAGACCCTAGGTAGGTAGCTGATCTCTTTAGAAACCAAGGTCCTGATTCAGGAAGGTAACTTGTTATTAGCTATTTGGAAATACAGTATATGTTTAGCATGTGTTGAACTTGAAGCTGATGAATACTTGACCTGGGGCTGCAATGATGTCTAAAGACTTCTAGGAATAATGGGGTGGTGTTACAGGTCAAGTACCCCTTTGCAATTGGGTAGATTCATCCTGTCTTCCAGTGGGAAACATGCAGTTAACAGATCAGCTCTCCCAGGTTATTTTGATTAATAAGTTTGGCTGATGGCAGACTGGAATTGCATATGACATGGAAACTTATTCTATTATGAACAGGAATCACTCACTAAGCGACACCTGCCATAGGTAGCACCTGGAACCCTATGCACATTTCTGTCTTACCAGAATGAAATAGGTGTTTGAAGATTCAGATGAGAATGTAATTGGAGTCTACAACTTTTAGAAATGCATTTGGATACCCTAAGATAATTGAAAGACCTAGCAGAACATTACTATCTATGAAGAGAACATCCTAGTTGATTTCTTTTCTCCTGTCTGTTTCCAAAAGGAAAGCCAAAAGTCAATTGCTATCCATCTATTTCTGGATGCATAGTGCCTGCCAAATAGCCTGTGACTGCCAATGGCATTGTTATTCACCACACTCCATGTGTGGAGACATCCATGGGAAAAATAGGTCTTTCTTGTCATTAAAACAGGTAGTTTGGGTGTGTCTTGTAAGGATTATTGTCTCAAGCAGAGAGACACTTAAATAATTCAGCAGTTCCCATGCTATAGGAGTGTGATCTGGCCTGTAGCAAGCCACTAGGCAGAAAACAGAATTTGTAATAGAATATGTATTAGGAGCCTAATTCTTTACCCAAGAAAACATCTTGTTGCATTCAAAGGTTCCCTTCCTCTGATGGAAAGCGTCATGCTTTCTTTTGTTTTAAGAAGGAGACCTCTGATGCATTGCATTACATGTCCTAATAATCTTAATCATCCTAATTATCTGTTCTCATTTTCTATCTTTTTTTTTTTTTAAGGGAGTTAATAATTTTGTGCAATACAAATTTAGTCACCTACCATCAAAAGAGAGACAAACTATAGTAGAACTGGCAAAAATGTTTTTAAATCGCATCAACTACTGGCACCTGGAGACCCCCTCCCAGCGAAGGCAGAGGTCACCTAACGATGACATTGCTGGCTATAAAGTGAACTATACAAGGTAACAATCCTTCATTACAGGTTTTCACTTGTGTCTTGTACTGTAGAATCAGACCTGGTAGATAGTGGGTTCTACTAGATGTCTTCTTCACATGTCATGTGATACACAAAATAAAGCGCATTGGAACAAATAGTCTTAATCACACAAGAACAGCACATTAAATCATCAGGGCAGCAATCCGATCCACACCTGGGAGTAAGCCCCTTCCCCCAAGTACAATGGGACTTACTTCTTGAGTATTGGATTAAGATGGAAGGCTACAATCCCATACAAACTCTCCTGGGAGCAAGCCCCACTGAACATAATGGGACTTACCTCTGAGTAGATATGCATAGAATTGTGCTATAAGGCACCTTTAGCCACATATGCTGGCTTTAGAATGGATTGAATAACTTTGCAGAAGAGATTTGTTGGCAGCTATGAGCTATTGCAGCCAAAAGCACAATCTATATGTTCAGATGCAATATATCTGTGGCTATCCAAAGCTAGGGATTGGCAACAGAGTTATCATATTGCTGTTATTCCCACTGTCCCTTACTTGCAGACTTCCTTGTCTCTGTCAGCTGATTAGATGGACCACTGGTCTGACTCAGCAGGGCAATCCTGCACTTTACAAGAAAGTATTCTATGGTTTTGGTATCTTCAGGATGTAAACATTCTTCTGTTTTGAGTGATTATGATCCTTGAGAGGAATAATTTAGTAGGCTTATTAAATGTACTGTTGTGTTTTAGTGAAGATGCAGCACAATGTACCATTCTCTTCATAAGTGAGTCATTCATGGGCTTTAGAAGGACTTGGCTTTTCACACCAGTTTCCAACAGTTGTCTAGATCAACATCTTTTATTTTCCTCAATAGGTGGCTGTGTTATTGCAATGTGCCCCAGTTTTGTGACAGTCTACCTCGGTATGAAACGACCCAAGTTTTTGGGAGGACACTGCTGCGCTCGGTCTTTACTGTCATGAGACGGCAACTTCTTGAGCACGCCCGGCAAGAAAAAGACAAACTTCCTCCTGAGAAGCGAACACTAATCCTTACTCATTTTCCAAAGTAAAGAATTTTTTATTCATGAGTATTTTGATTAACTAAATCTGTATGGAGTATTTATGTCAAAGGCTGACCTTAGCAATACAATACAGAATACATGAAAACTATATTATTCATTTCATAGAATCAGTCATAGAGTTGGAAGAGTCCTAATACGTCATCTAGTCCAATTTATTAAACTGTATCCCACCTTTCATTGATGGTGGCATTTGAGGTGGTGCCTGCCCAGAGAGTCTCCTGTCCAGGTGCTAAACAGGCCTCCTTAAGCTTCTTTAGGCAGAACATGACTTCAAATGCAATCTTAATGTAAGTGATTACATTGTGATCACTAAACATTAATGTTACCTTGGGGCCCATCTGGAAGAGAAGTGGGATAAAAATTGAATAAATAAATAGTCCTATATGAATCCCTAAAATGCTCGAATGGTACCTGCAGTGATAACTGCAGAATTTAGCATTTGACTTGCTGCTGAAGTTGATTGGCTTTGCAACTCAAGATTAAAGTTTCTACTTTTTAAAGACTTATGGCACAGTTCTAGGCATCTTGACTCAGAAGTAAGTTCCATTGTATTCAATCGGGCTTACTCCCAGGAAAGTGTGGATAGGATTGCAGCTAAGAGAAACCCCAACAACAGCTTCAAGTTCCTAAATCTTCACAGTTGGAGTAACTCTCTGAAGAGTGGATCCACTAATGCTATTCCAAAGGATTCTTAGAGCCCAATCCTAGGCATGTCTACTCAGAAGTAAGTCCCATTATAGTCAATGGAGTTTACTCCCAGGTAAGTGTGGATAGGATTGCAGCCTTAGTCATGGGTTTAATTAAGCTATTTCTGCCCAATGTTGCATATATGCAACAGGGATCAAATGTGTACACCTCTGGGCTGGGCAGAAATGGGTCAATCATCATAATTAGTGTCTAGTTAGGTACACCCGGAAATAAGTATATTCAAGAGCATTGAATAAACCATCTCAGCTTTGTTTGTTGTATATTTTTTATGTATTTTGTATTATTTGAAAAACAACTTGACTTCAACCTTGAAAGGTTGGTACTTCAACCTTGAAAAAAACCTTAAATATACTTACTTCATATACTGACTTATGATTCTGCTTGGTATGTTTGATGGATGAACTGTTTCTATAGTGTCTCTTGGTTGCATTTTCAGCAACTGACGGGCATTGGCTACCCTTTTTATACCTTATTCAGTGCAGTGTATTAAGTTACTTATGACTTTATCATGTCTTACTGTGCTACTTTGGAGCAGAGTTATAAAGATAACAATTTACATATCAATTGTACAGTAATATGAGTATTTTATTCATGATTGCTTACGCTGCAAGTCTACTAGTGACAAAAGGTGTGCAATTACTTTTTTTCCAAAACTACCGCTTTAGCAGAGAACAAATTGTTCGGTTATATTGCTCAAAGAAATACACAATGTATATTTGCTGCATACACTGTACACTGTATATACACTGTATGTTGCCCAATGAAATATACACTATTGTTCCTATAGTGATCACTTTAGCATGAGAAACATGGGGCTGGGCCATAGTTCAGTGCATTTGCACTTGTCTTGAATGCAAAATGTTCAGTCCTGGTAGCATGGCTAAGTAGGGCCAGAAAAGACATTTGTCTGGAACACTGGCAATACTGCTCTTGGTGGACCAAGGATCTGACTCGGTATAAAGTGGCTTCATATGACATAGGTAAAATAGTGTCTTTGATGAGATACATTAGATGTCTAAAATGTTGCAAGCTTCCATATATTCTCCCGAAGCATATATCTTTACAGGAAAAGTAGGCTAAAATAAATCTTATATATTCATGCTGATGACTGCAACTGGGTTTGCCACTGTTAAACCAAAATTGTGGAAACAATCTTTGCTTAGGAATACTTTTATCCCAGGGGTTCTCAAACTTTTCAGGAATAAAACTTCTGAGGTAAGTTCTTGCAGGGGAGGGGGGAAGTTAGTGACGCGATCCCCAGGATTGCGCCGCTGTCAGGTGTGCCAGGGGTTGTTCTTTACTCGCACAATTAAGCAGCAGTGTCCCGGGGGTGCGGGGAGCCCTGCAGACACCTCCACAGGACTCCCCAAGATGAAAATGAAAATACGTAGAGCTATTGCAGCCCACTTTCAGTTTGCGATTGTGAAACCAGAAGTGGGTCGCGAATGTTCATATTTTCAGTTCTTTGGGGAGTCCTGTGGAGGCATCCACGGGGTTCCCCACATCCCTGGGACCTGCTGCTTCATTGTGTGAGTAAAGAACAGCCCCTGGCCCCCCCCCCCGATAGTGGTGCGATCGCGTTGCTAACTTCCCCCTCCCCACCCCTTAAAGGGGCAGAGGCAGAGGGAGTCAGACTGGTATATCGCAATGCCCCAATTTGAGAGCCTCTGCTTATACGCCATTGATTTCATTGAGCAAGTTAAGGATGTGCAGATAAACACTGTAAGTGTAATGGTCAAGAGGACATGGCTACAGAGCAGGATGGGAACAGGACTTGCTGCTGTGCCCTTGAATGTTCTGTAACTGTGGGTGATGTGAGTGTAACCTGGATATTCTGTAATTGTAAATGGATCCCCAGACATCAGCTGTTGATAATGTCTAGTTATAGATCATTTCAAGAGGCCTATAGTGGTTAGGAGATGCTAGGGGCCTTGGATAGGGTGCACCTGAACCTAGAGGAAGTGGAATAAACATATCAAATGTCTGCTTATGCCTCTGAAGGTAATAATAGACCTGATATATGGTCAGCTACAAACCAGCCAGAAGGAGAATGTCTTGTTTTGATCAGGCTGATGCTATATAAGAGCACAGAACAGGAAAATGCTGGCTCATAAGTAGCAGCTATTAAGGAATGGACCAAGAAAAGTCTGCTTGTCCCATGTCCTTTGTGAGAAGTTTAACTAGGAAGCACAACCTTTGCTTGGTCAGTTTTCTGCAGGAAGAAAGATGTTTGTGCCTAAAATATGGGAGAATTGTGAATGAAATGTGAAAACATTGTTGATGCTCATTCTCGCTGTGACTGATGCTTCCATTCTGTAGCCACTTCCTACTCACCCAAACTGCTGAGTAATAAATTGCAGTTTAGAATGCTGAGTGTGGTCTTGTCTTTCAAAGCAGGGTTCTCAACAGATCGCAAGGAGAGGATTAAGCAGTTGTATCTTGAAAGTGCTAAGCGGTTTTCTTAAGTTGCATTTGGGTGGCCTTTATGGGTTATAGATACTTGTGTAGCTTGGGCAAAGATTTTGATAATTCAAAGGAACTATCAAAAGGAAAGTTTTCTTTACTAAGATGTGGTATGTTGCCTGACGTAAGGTATGAACATAAATAAGGTTGTTTCCCTTGTGTGCTCATTACTAGAAATGAATAAGAAATTGTATTACTGATATAAGTAATGAAGGCTTCTCCAGCATCTGTTATCTGTTGGGAGCGAAGGTTTGAAGAGGGTTGTTATGAATGGTAGTTATGCCCATTTCTATACTGAAAGGAAGTCTTTGCTAACTTTTATGATGTCCCTAAATTCTGAAATAATGTACTTAATGAAAGTATTACCATTGTTCTTGTATGGGAAATCTTCACCTGGGGCCCCATCTGAGCAAGCTTTCCAGCACTGATGCAGCTGTGTCAGTGGGTTGCACACTGCATCCTGAGGTGGTGGAGGCAGTTACGGGGGCCTCCACAAGGTAAGGGAACAAACATTCCCTTACCATGGGACTGCATTGGCACTTGAAAGTGGGATAGGATCGGACCCTAAGGGCCCAGTCCAGACCCACACTTGGGCCAATGCAAGTCCCTTGCACCAGCCCAGGAGTGTCGCAAAAGTGCTGGCCCAGGAGTGTCACAAAAGTGCTGTAAAGCACTTTTGCACTACTCAAAGGGGAAATAGGCCGGCGCACAGAGGTGTCCCTGGCTTCCTGTGCTGGTGCATGCCCCGGAGAAAGGTTGGATTGTATTAGGCACGCTTGGCTGTCGCAGGGGTCTGGAGGAGGGGTGGGGAGGAGGTAGGAGGGAGGCATTTTGGGATGGCTTAGGGTGGGCAGCAGGCATTCCTGGGGGGCGGGCGGGTGGGGAGCAGGAAGCAGAACCAGGATCCAGCACTTATGCCGGATCCCAGTGGCGTCACTAGGATTCACGTCACCCGTTGCAGGAGGCCTGTGCGTCATCCCTTGTAGTGGGCGGGGCAAAACCCCAGGTGGGCATGGTGATGTACCATTGCCCCGCCCCCACTGGTTTTTTGGCTGTACCTTTTGTTATAACGCAGATATTTCAATGTGGTTTGTTTCATTGCATTCTGCGTGAAATTACACATTGAGTGATATATAACATGATGGTATTATTCCTCCAGACTCTGATTTTAGTGATTTTTGAAAACTTGTAGAGTCATACACCCACACACACCCATGTCAACTTACTATCACCTTATTGCAGCAGTTCTCAAACTTTTAGCACTGGGACCCACTTTTTGGAATGACAATCTGTCCAGGACCCATTGGAAGTGATGTCATGGCCAGAAGTGACATCATCAAGCAAATTAAAATAAATGATTATAAATAATTAAATTAAAATAATTAAATAAGGGGGAGCCAGTCCTGTTCCACCAAGTGAATCTACTCTGAAGTAAGTCCTATTGTGGTCAATGGGGCTTACTCTCAGGAAAGTGTGGGTAGGACTGCAGCCTGTGAGCCCAATCCTATGCATGTCTACTCTGAAGTAAGTCCCATAGTGGTCAATGGAGCTTACTCTGTAGTCTGCCTGCAATAACAACCCCCTAAAAAGAATCAGTGAGATTTCCAGCCCTCCCAGTGCCCAGTTTAAAGTTCTTCTATTTCAGGCACATCAGAATAAAGACCCACCTGGCTTCACAAGTGCAAAATAGAAAACTTTCCCCTTACCATTCAAGCCTCTTTTTTGTTCTTTTTGGGTGGGGGAGGCTGCTCCTGGAGCAGCTCCATAAGATCAGGACCCTTCTGCGGTCCTCACATTCCCCTTTGCCTGGCCTGACCACCAGCCAAGGCTGTCTACTCACGAGTAAACGCGACATGAGGCTGCTTTGCTTTCCATAGGGCTCCATAGACTGGGAGGGAGGCAGCTGGGAGGGAGGAACCTCCTTCTCCAGTGTTTTTGGGGACTGCACTCATTGGATGAGGACCATTCTGACATTCTTGGAGCCTCTCAGCCTGCCTCGACTAAGGCAAGTCTGCCTACTTGCAAGTAAACGTGACCACGTGGCTTCATTTTGGGCTCAGACTCGCAGCTGGGAGGGAGGAGCTTCTCGGGTGTTTTTTTGGGCTGTATTCATTGGATCGGGACCATTGTAGTGTCGTTGGATTCCTCTCAGCCTGCCCTTTCCGACGGACTATGGCGAGTACGCCTACTCACGAGTAAACACGCGATATGGCCCTCTTTCACTTTCCGTAGGGCTCCATGTATTTTTTCCTTCTGGTTTTTTGGCCATAACTTTTGAATGACAGGAGCTATTTCAATTCTGTTTTTTTGCACTGCACTCCGCTGGCCATTCTGCATCCAACAGTGTATGGCATGATGCAGTAGCTCCTAACCCCGCGATGTTAGCGCGTCCTCCCCCCAGGGCACGTCACCCCCCCAGCGCATCACCTGTTGCGGCCTGCACCCCCTGCACCCCTCTAGTGACGCCAGTGCCAGATCCTAGCCCTGTTCCCAGGCAACACAGTGCAGCTCCTGGCTGCTTGGATCTGTGCCACCTCCTCAGGTGGTGCAGATCTGAGTAGACCCATTGGGTCAGTTGCAGCATGACACAGGGTAAGGGGAAAGGTTTCACCTTGCCTCGTGCTGTGCTGCTTTTGGCCCCAAACGTGCACTGGATGCAGTTCAGGCCTGTTGGCCTGCCTGCTTCCAGCGCAAGTTAGAATTGTGCCCTTAGTTACAGTCTGTTCTGTCTATTGAGAAGTAAATTTCACTGTGCCCATTAGGACTTAGTCCCAGGATTTCAGCCCTAGTTTTCATGGAGAATACTTTGCTACTGTTTTGTTCCAGCAAGTATGGCTCTGTTTCTGCTGGACATTTCTGTTCCTTTAAAAAAATCATCCCAGGAGGCAGATGCAGAATCTCTTTCTTAGCCAACCTACTGCACTCATAATCAGCAGTTTAAATGTAAGAAAATGGGTGGATCATATCTACCTTTAACAATACATTTACGAATGGAGTGATGATTCTAAACTGCATTAGTGATTCTGCTCATGGCACCAGGAGTGTTATTTTAATTGATATCTTTCCATGCTCAAAAAAAGCATGACTAAAAAAGCAAGCCAAAATACAGTTTCACAAGAGAATTAAAAGAGCGGATTACGCCATTCCTACCCAGTGTTGCATATACACAACAGGGTTCGAACGTGTACACCTGCGTGCTGGGCAGAAATGGTTAAGAACATATTGGTATAACAGCAGATGAATAAATGCAGCTACCAATAAAAGCCTATCTATTTGATAAATTAAAAACTTTGTTGAAAAAGATGCGTTTTTATATAGTGGTAGGACATCCTCAGGGAAGAGGTATGGTGGGCCTCTCTAGGGAAGGAATTCTGGAGCCGCAACAATGGTCTTCTCCCATTTCCTGGCCACAAGTGGTTTCAGTCCTTTTCAAGCATGTTGTTCTTGTTTCAACATACTTTTGCAGGGATTATTATAATGGAACAACTGGTGTTTTTGTTGGTAGATGTGGTCCTTTCCATTAACGTAGCTTCAATTTCTGCATTGAGGTTCCTATCCATGTTGGAGGAAGAAGTGTACAGTCACAGCTCTCCTATCTGGGATCCTGATTTCATGGCTTCCTCTACACGAAATGCCCAGCTAGGCATCCAGACAGGTAACTGTTATTGATTATATTTATTGACAATATTTATGTCTTGCATTTTGGCCACCTGAGGGTACCCAGGACAGCTGTCATGTAATTCATTTCAAGTGTTAAGGATGGAAGGACAGTTTTGTGCCACGTGTAAATTCAGACACCGAAAAGCAATGGAAACAACAGAGAGCCTTGTAGAAACTTAAAGAACCTGTTTACTTCAGCATATTCTAAATGAAGTACTTTTTTTTTTTAATCCAGACACCTCCAGCTACGATCCTTCGGCATTGCTATTATTTTGTATAAATCAAGTTCTGTAGCTGGTATTGTGGTTCCTGTTCAGTAACATATAGAAAGTGTAACTAGATGAATCTATTTCTCTATTTTTACATGCACAGACTTTGTCTAGCAGCAGAAACACAGGTTTCTAAATGCCTGTAAACTTTAAGAGTTTACAGCCTGAGAAAGTACTGGAAGTTGATTTCAGGAGTTGACTTAAACTAGCCAGCATCGGATAACCACTCGTAAATATAGTTTATATTTGTCTAGAGTTCTTCCTAAGCTATTAAGTGCTTCCTATACAGTATCAATATCATAGCTTGGTTCAGTATAGCAAGTCTTTTCTTGGGAAGGACCACAGTAAACCACATGTTTGAAGTGTATAGAATCATAGAGTTGGAAGGGGTCTACAAGGTCATGTAGTCCGACCCCTGCCTGTAGCAGGAAATCCTCCTAGAGCAGGAAATTCTCTTAGAGCAGCTGATACTTGTCTCTAGTGAGGGAGAATCCACGACCTCCCTCAGCAATCTGTTCCACTGCTGAACTGCCTTTACCATCAGGAATTTCTTCCTGACGTCCAGTCGGAATCTCCTCTCTTGCAGTTTGCATCCATTAGATCTAGTTCTACTTTCAGAGGCAGTTGAGAATAAATTTGTTCCTTCTTCCGTAGACAGCCCTTCAGGTATTTGAAGAGTGCTATCTTATCCCCTTTCAGCTTTCTCTTCTCCAGGCTGAACATACCAAGTTTCCTCAACCTTTCCTCATGTAGAAATGTTGAGGTTCAAATCCTGGCATTGCTGGTTAAAAATTCTCAGGTAGCAGGCAACACTGCAGTCAGCCCAATTAGACAGTACTGGCCTAGATAAGCCATTTGCTGAGGTTAATGCAGTCCTCTAGATCTGTTGCCTTACACAGGCTTATTGCTGTTGGAGTCTTTAAGGACAGTTTTGGTTGAATCATCACTTTGCACTGATCACTTGTTCCTAACACATTGTTTTGTTTTGTTTGTAAATGTGATTGCAGTAATTAGCCATCCCACTGTGGTGCGACCTGTTTCATACAGTGCAAGCCCCTCCTCCTTAGAACAGCCCACTGGTGGGAGTCTGAGCCCAGCTTGCAAAGCTGCTTCTGGCCTGGACCCAAGCCTAGGTAAGAGCAACGGGCTTCAACTTTTGTGTGACTTAATCTTAGCGGGAACACTTCTAGTCACCAAAGCAGCGACCTGTCGGAGTTGGACTGAGGAGCGTCTGCAACCACACGGGCAGCCGCATTTTAAGTTACCTTTGGGAGATACTTTGTAATCCCTTTGTGGGCAGGAGGTCTGGTCTAGAGGGTAGAGCCTCCATTTGCCTGAAGATTAACATCCACAAGGTCGGCAGTTCGAGGCCACCGGCACCGTGCGACCTTGAAGCAGCTGGCAAGCTGCAGCTGAGCTGTTCCATCTGCTCGGAGCGTGGGAGGATGGAGGCCAGAATGTTAAACCAGATCGGAGTGTAACATTTTGAATGTGGTGGTTCTTGAAAGAGAGAACCTTCTTTCAATTTGTAAAAATCCCTGTGTGGATTTAATAAGCCTGCCTGTGTAAACCGCCTTGAATAAAGTCTTGAATAAAGACCAAGAAAGGCGGTATATAAATACTGTATATTATTATTATTATTATCCCCAGAACTCAGGTCTGTATTAGGTTTCCATTGTCAGGGCTCAGCTGTGTTTATTTGAGGCTGTACCATCTGTGTAAATGGCGCTTTGTGAAGTCCATGTATGCAGAGCACTTTTCCTTCATTCGCTGTAACCAGCCTGCCCATACCGGAATTGCGGATACAAGCATATAAGGCAGAGGGAGCACTTCCCAGGCAAGCTTGAACCTCATAATCTGGTCCCCCCTTATGGTCTGAGGGCACTTGATGTGGCTACCTTCCTGAAGGTAAACACAGTTGGGTCTGGATGGAGGATTATCTGGGAGCTCCACATGTACCACATTGAGTTCCGCCATGGAAGAGTGGTGAGATGTAATTGCAATCAAGAAAATTATAGCATCTCTCCTTGTAGAAATGAAGACTTCAAGTCCTAACATGTTCACTAGGAGCTATAGCTAAGAAAACTTAGTGGAGCTTACTTCTGAATTGGTATGATTGGATTGTAAGTCTTCAGTTGGAACTTGGGGGAGGAGGGAGAGGATGCCCAGTGTACCTCAAAATGATGCAGCTGTATCTCACTTGGGGAAGGGCCATACCTCAGCGATAAAGCACCTTTTTATGTAGAAGATCCAAGTTTCAATCCCCAGGAGTGTAGCTGGGGGGAGGGGCAAAACGGAAAGTACTGCAAGCACCACAATGTGCCATGTAAATGCCCCTTCCTACTTGCCATCTGAGCCATTTCAGACAGTGACGCTGAACCAAATGGTGTCTCCTGCATATTGCCTGGAATGGTTCCGACAGCAAGTGTGAGGGGCCACTTTACCCCTGCTAATTGGGTAAGAGGCACTTTTTTCAAGTGGGTGCTCCTCTTTTTAGCAGGGGGAGAGTAACTGGCCCACCTCACCCCAGCAGTGTCTTTTCTAGTGGCTGTCTGCTGGTGTTCTTTTTGCATCTTTTTAGATTGTGAGCACTTTTGGGACAGGGAGCCATTAGTTATTTGATTTTTCTCTGTAAACCGCTTTGTGAACTTTAGTTGAAAAGCGGTATATAAATACTGTTAATTAATAAATACTGTTAATTGATTGATTGATTAATGTTGCGGCCCTGCAGTACTACCTTTTTGCCCCCCTCTAGCTACACTACTGTCTTGGGCATCTGTGCATAGTGCTGGGAAAGACCCCTGTCTGAAACCCTGGAGAGCACAGTTAGTGTCGGCTGTACCAACCTAGAAGCCTGGCTATACGGAGTCAGTTTCACATTTTCAGTGATGTGCATGTGTTTCATGTACCTCCAATCAGCACTGAGCCATGTTAAAACCTTGGTGTAGACAAGGCCCTAGGTTTTCATTCTTCTCTGACCTGCAGGTGCAAAGCTATGCAAGGGCATAGTTGGATACTCCCACATGTCCCCCACTCATAACTGAACCCTGTGCTGCTCAGATCTGCAGCTGTGGGAGACTTTCCAGGGCGGCCGCAGTGACTTAAAGGACTCTAAAACCTTCATTTTGAGCGAGGAAGCTTTTTTTTTGCCAGGATTCTACACTCTCTCTCCTCTCTGTGAAGCAATTAATGAAGCAAGTCAAAACATGGCTATTTTTAGCTCATTCTGGACCTAAAGTGTCAGGCTGTCTCCCTGCAGCTTTTATACCATATGTGCAAAATGTTCTACAGTGCAAGCTAAACTGCTGGATTAGTTGATGCATGAACCAAAAGAGACATCTATCTTATCTGCTGTTAATGACATATTTTCTACCTGTATCTTCCCCGCACCCCGAGTCAGGAATCTGCAGTAGAATGGCTCAAGGGGACAGAATTTGTTTTTACTTTATTTTTCAATTTATATCCCGCTGTTCAAATAGCCCCAAGACACCTCACAAAAATTTAAGAACATACTGAAATGTGAATTTCATTCCAACCACATTGCATCTTGCTGGCTCCCTGTTTTCTCAGTGGCAGTGGTGGGGAACACAAAGGGCTCCCTGCATAGAGTAGCTGCTACATGGACTCATTAGATATAATCTGGTTGTTCTTTCAGTTGATCTTAGCTTCAGCAAATAGCAGCTTTGAGTAGAATAGTTTGGTATTTTCCAGTCTGGTAAAATTGAACTTTTGTTCTTTGAAAGAATTTATATTTTTGTTTGCGGAACCTCTAATTGTTAAATAGTTATCTTACTTTCTTACCCAGGAGAGAAGAGAAAAATTAATGAGCCTTATTCTGTGGAGGATACTAAGAAGCCAAGAGTTGTAGGTGATATTCCTATTGAGCTGATCAATGAAGTGATGTCAACCATTACAGATCCAGCCGCAATGCTTGACCCAGAGGTGAGAACTCTGGCGGAACCATTCATTCAACCCAGCAAATTAACTTGGGGCCCAGTCTTATCCAGTTTAGATGCAGCCGTGCCAACGGAGCGTGTGCTGCATCCTGTGTGTGTGGGGGGGGGGGAAGGGGCAATCATGGAGGCCGCCTCAAGGTAAGGAAACGTGTTCCTTTACCTTGCCTGCACTGGGGCTGCATCAGTGCTGGAAAGCTGGATAGGATTGGGCCCTCAGCTACAGCTCATCAACAATTTGTTGTCGTACCTACCTTTAAAAAGATTTATTTTATAAAGTTTATTTCAAATATGGGCAGCTCATCCTAACAGGGCTGCCTGCACTGCTGTATCCCATGGGTGCAGGGAGGCAGCTGGAGGTCTCCTGAAGGTAAGGAACATTGGTTCCCTTGTATACAGCCCTGGCAGTCACTATGGGCAGTGGCGTAGCTAAGAGGGTGCAGGGGGTAGCAAATGCACCGGGCAGCAGGCTTGGGGGGGGCAACAACGCCCCCCTGCATGCCTTCCATTGGGCTGCTGCAGCCCTGCCGGGGGCTGAGCCAACAGTCACCCGCACGCAGCCTCCTGCCCACCCAGCCAAGCGTGCCCGTCCCAGGAAACGCGGGGCGGCAAGCGCTGCTGTTGCAGCTGCGCTCTCCCCTTCTCTCCGAGGCCAAACTTCAGAGCCCCATCAGCCAGCCAGCCAGCCAGGAGCCTCCCTCCGCTTCCTGAACCTCCCACCCCGCATCCCCTGCTACCCAGGGGCATGCAGCCTCTGGCAAGCCTGGCGGGCTCCTCCGTCGCCCCTCGCGCTGCAGCTGGTCAGTCAGCATCCCTCTCTCTGTCCCCCACATGCTCACTCACTCACTCACTCTCTCTCACTCACACACAGAGCCAGGCTCCTGTGTGCCTGTTGGGGGAGGGGGTTGCACGTTCTTGCCCCTGCCCGTTTTTGTGTCATCGTCCCCTCACGCCTGGAGCATCACAGCCTCTCTCTCCCCCCCCAAGCCTGGAACTTCATAGCTTCTCTCTTCCTCCCCCCCCCCAAGCCTAGAGCATCACAGCCTCTCTCTCTCTCCCCCCCCCAAGCCTGGAGCATGACAGCCTCTCTCTTCCCCCCCCAAGCCTGGAGCATCACAGCCTCTCTCTTCTCCCCCCCCCCTCAAGCCTGGAGCATCACAGCCTCTCTCTCTCCCCCCCAAGCTGGAGCATCACAACCTCTTTCCCCCTACCCCAAGCCTGGAGCATCCGTTTCTCCACAACACAAATGCTCCCCCCCTCTCTCTCACACACACAGGCTGCCCCCTTCTCTTACACACACAGATGCTCTGTTCCCCCCCACACGCACACTCACACAGCAGGGGAGGGGCGCCTTCACTCACCTCATCCAGCACCTGAATGTAAGCCCCCCCAAGCTGGCAGCAACCTGCCATCACGAAGAAAAAACTGTCTCCTTTGTCAGAATTCCAGTGTTTGCTTCTTGCACACGCCCCAGGTAAGGCTCAGTTCTCACCATGAATCCAAACGTTTGGTGTGTCTTGAGAATTCAAGTTGTGGTTGGACTTTCCACTTGTTCATTGCAGCAGAGAGATAATGTGATCCTCTATTTGTGTGTACCTCGCTAACTCTAAGGCTGCAGTCTTATGCACACTTTCCTGGAAGTAAGCCTCATTGAACACAATGGGACTTACTTCTGAGTAGACAGGACTTCTGAGTAGATATGAATAGGATTGCCCTCTAAAAGTGCAACAAGTACTTTCAACAAGTGCCTGCTCTTTCAAAATATTAAGGAACATTTCTCACTCACTTTAACAAATAAAAAGACCCAATTTAATTAATTAAATTTGATGTCATTGCTGGGAAGGGGGGCTACAGAATGTTCTTTGCACCAGGTAGCAACTGGGTCAGCTACACCGCTGGCTATGGGTCTACTTGGATCTGCGCTAGCTCAGTTGCTGGCACAGAACTGAGTGGACCCATGTAGAGCTTTCAGGCCCGAGATGGAGGATAGGATCCTGTGGCAGCCTCTGCCACCATCCTTGCCCTCCTCCTGGGCCGGAACTACCCTTTTCCCTGCTGTCCCCGCCCAATTTCATCTCAGTCCCCATCCCAGAATGCTCCCATGCTGCTTGGCAGCAGATATACCTCCAGCTGGCATGAAGGCCCTGCACGTGTCCATGCTGTCCTCTGCACCAGTGCCTCTCTCCTTCTGGCTGCCCAAAGTGCCTTACGGCACTTTTGCAACAGCTGTCATGCAGGCAGCATGCACAAGACTGGTGCTAGCCCAAGCTGGATCAGGCCATTAGTCTGTTTCTTGGTTGAAGTCCATTGTGATGCTTAATACAACCTGCAAAATTATCTGTTGTTAAATTTTAATTCCACCTCATCACAATCTAAAGTAGTTTATATATAATATCATGAGTAATTAAGAAAACATTTAATTGTAACTGTAATTGGTGAAAATTGATCTAGCAAGAATACATTACAGTGTGATTCTGAGGTGTGTACTGAACTGTTTTGTTTTGTTTGCTCCTCTCTTTCATGAAGCAGACTAATTTTCTCTCGGCACATTCGGCCCGGGATGAAGCAGCAAGGCTGGAAGAGCGCAGAGGAGTGATAGAATTTCATGTGGTTGGAAATTCCCTGAATCAAAAGCCAAATCAGAACATTATGATGTGGCTGGTTGGTTTACAGAATGTATTTTCCCATCAGCTACCCAGAATGCCAAAAGAATACATTACTCGTCTAGTCTTTGATCCGTAAGTACATCCCCCCCCCCCTCAAATCTCAAAAGACAGAACAAGAAAGATCTAGTGCAGGGATTCCCAAACTTTTTCAACTGCCTGCTGCTTTTACCTACTGGGCCACTGGCCACGGTTCCCCATTACAGCTACAATCTTATACATTGTATAGGGTGGCAGGTTTTCTGCAAGGATTCTGTGGCTCCCCAGCTGGATTCCGCAGCTTTCCAGAGAGCCACAGCTCATAATTTGGCAACCACTGAGCTAGTGTCTAGAAACTGAAAGCAGGTTTGTCATATTATGCATTGTTCTTAGATTCACCCAAATAAGCCGAAGTGATAAAAAAATAAAATATCACCATCCAGTTCTCAACTTAGTGATATGATTTATGAGAGAATGTAATATTCGTAAAATAAATTTGTAAAAGAGTTTCTTGTGTCAGCAGGATACTGCTGTCATAAAGAGACAGGCTGTAAGGGAAGGCAAAGAAATGGGCACAGTGCCTAGCAGTTAGTGGCAGTACCTTCCTCTCTGCTCCCCAATTTTTTTATCAGCCAAGTTGAATTTGAACTGGTTTTCATTTACTCGACCCAAAGCTAGAGAGAGCTGAGACAAAAGAAAGCTGCCTTGGGGAAAAAGCTCCCTCCTAGGTTTAAAAGAGAGACCAACTTCAAGGCTGGGGAGTCCACCTTATAAACAGCCATGAAGATGACTGGTCTGGTAGACATGGTGACCCAGTCCTCTCCTGAGTGAACTTGGTAAAAGGTAGACAGGAAAAGAAGTGTATTTAAAAAACTGAAAAATCAAAACAACAGCAGTGATGATGCACAGGATAAAACCAAGGCACCGTTCGACTAATAAAAGGGGTGGGAGGCACTGATGAAGGTTGACAAGGATGTTAAAAAGCAATTTGCAAAGAAAAATCAAGAAATGGCTTCTCGGGGAACGTTTTTGACCCTACTTATTCACGCAGTTCAAGGATCCTGGCCCTGGTACCCAGATTTGCAGGACAATGAGCAGACAAGCCCCTGTGAAGTATGAGATGCTTCCAGTGTCTGATCTGAGCAAATGCACAAAGGGATGTGTGCAACTCTGCTTTTTATAACCAATAGTATTGAATATGGGATGGGGGAGAGGGAGAAATGATGACAGCAGCCAAGTCCCAGAATTTCCCACTCTTGAAACTCAGGTGTAGGTTGGCAGGTTCTTTGTCTGCTATTCAGTGGGAAAGATGCTCAAACAAGAGCGGGGCAAATATGGTTTCAGCCTCTGAATGACACAGCAGCCTCATCAGGATGCTGAGGCATCACAGAAAGCTCCAAGTTGCTACAGGTCTAAAATGAGTCAAGAATGGGGGAAATCCAGGATTTTCACCACTTAGGTCAAAGGAAACAGTGGCAATGTAGTCCTTCAGAATTGGGTAGGTTGCACGGTGGAGCCAAGCACAAATATTTATGATTTTTTGATGCACTGGAGTGAACCAATGAACTAATTTAGATTGTGGCTCTCCAGTGCTTAGTAACTTAAGGCCAAATCCTATCCAATTTTCCAGTGCTGGTGCAGCTGTGCCAACAGGGCATGTGCTGCATCTTGAAGTAAGGGGGCAGTCAGGTAAGGGAATGCTTGTTCCCTTTCCTTGGGGCAGCACAGCGACTGCACCGGCACTGGAAAGTTGGATAGGACTGAGTCCTTAATCAATAAACTTTATCTGATGTAAAACCTTGCTAAAATAAACTGTAACTGTTGGTGGAAAACAAAGGAATATATGTTCTCCTTTGCATTCACTGTCCATGTTAGCATGTGTTAATGCCAAGGATTTAGTGGCACCTGTGATATGTATATATACACTAATTATGAAATATATGTATAACACTACAGGAAGCACAAGACCCTTGCATTAATAAAAGATGGTCGTGTAATTGGTGGTATCTGTTTCCGGATGTTCCCATCACAAGGCTTTACAGAAATAGTTTTCTGTGCTGTGACTTCTAATGAACAAGTCAAGGTAAAAATGTTAGAAGCAATGGATTTATTGTATAATACACTGTCTGAGATCCAAAGGGCCATGTGAAAAGTTCTACACCAGTGTTTCTCAACCAGTAGTATTTGTACCACTGGTGGTGCTTGAGGTGGTATCCAGTGGTACTCATGGCTTCCTCACCCTGGCAGTGAGACCAGCAATGCAATGTGACAAGCAGCAGTAGGAGGCTCAGCTTGGCAGGCAGAGCTCCAAGTGCTTTTTTTTTTTGCACTTGAAAAAGCCCTCCCATCTGCCCTGAGCCTCTTATCAGTGTGTGTCATGTTGTGACTGGTCTCCTAATCCAGACATAACTGGTGACATCATCACCAGTTACTTCCAGTGGTACTTCCAATAGGTGGACCATGCAGAGGGGACAAACTTTGAGAAACACTGTTCTACAGACCTTTTTCCAGCTCTCGTTCCCACTTCAGTTCCTGATCCCCTACCCCCAAACAAAGCTGCTTCTGAAGTTTAGAATCTTCTAGAACAGGATTCAAAGTGGTGTGAAGATCCAAGTCAAAAAAGCAAATTGTCCACGTCTTGCCCTACATGTAGAAGTATTTGCTGCTAACACACAGGCAGCCTTTCTTGTCAGTGGTGTGGCCACATGGCCGCACAGCTGGAATAGAAGCCCCACACAGCTTCCCTCTTGGTGTTCTGAAGTTTAATGAGGTCATCACTAGTGCTTCAGAGCTGCCCCTCGCACAGCCGTGTTGGGCTCTGTGCAATCCTCTCAAAAATAGGATGGAACATTGCACACAGAGCTCTTATGAGTCCCGTGCTATGCTTATTGTATTTATTATTATAAAGTTATTTTCTTCTCGGTTTTTCTAAATTATGAGCTTCAAATTTTTTTTTTAAATACTTTGCATTCTTCATAAGATAAATTGTGTTAAAAATTGCTTTGCAGGGTTACGGAACTCACCTAATGAATCATCTGAAAGAATATCATATTAAGCATAATATTCTGAACTTTCTTACATATGCAGATGAATATGCAATTGGCTACTTCAAGAAACAAGTAAGAACTCATCAAACAATGCTTTTAGCTTATACAGAGAAACAGATTTTAATTGTTAGTAAACAAGAGGCAGTTGCTTGATATTTAGTAAATACGTATATAAGAAGGTAGTATTATTTCTTGAAGCAGAGGAGCAGTGTAGGCTAAGCCATACTCAGGATTTCTTATTATGAGCCCCCACCCTGAACTGTATGCCAGGTACTGGTTACGTGATTCCACATTTAATGGAGTTTTCTCATCAGCCCTATACTGACAACGAATTTCCCACCACCAGTGAGGAAATCCTTCATGCAGTAGGGAGCAATAGTTTGGTAACTGATGCTAGTCATCACAGTGAAAATTCACTACAAGTAAGTCACTGTGGCAGCAGTGGCGCATTGTGTAGAGGCCCTTAAGTTTGCCTCCTGTGCCCAGAGATGAAACTACCAAAGAAACAAAAGATGAGATAGTAGCTTTATTTATAGAATGTTATATTTTGAGAACATTCAAAATATATTGAGAACAATATATAAATTGAGAACGTCCCAATTTATTTTTAGATTTAGACATACTGCTAGCAAGTTGAAACCCACCAACATTTATGGTTTGTTTAAATTGGGCACAATATTCTCTCGCTGAATTCTTTCCTTCATATAACAGCCAGCTGATGCACTCGCACATAGGTCAGTGAGTGAGCTTTCTTTCTGCTTAAAATGGGACACTAGAAGAAATGTGAATTTCCAGGAGACATCTGAATAGCAAGAGAACTGAATAGACACCTGAATAGCGAGAGATCCCATGCTCCAGTTTTCCCAAAGGCCAATTTTGCTGTCAGATGAGCTTGAGAGTAGCAGTAGATACACTGCATTTCATAAGGTTAAGGAGGAGGTGTTAGGGTAGTTGAGCCAAGTGATGGCACTTCCTTCCTGCACTGTGTGAGTTATCCACTTACGGTATCCTTGTAGATCTGTCCTGACAGAAACAGCCACAATGCTGTCACTACTTCACAGGTGTGTGTGTGTGTGTGTGTGTGTTTACCGTAGTTTTAGTCCTACATGGTATGCAGGATGTTTTGGTTTTTTTGAGGTCTGACAATTATGCAGCAGTAGTAATTACCCCAAATCTCATATACATGGCAGGGTGATTTTGAAAATAGGGTGTAAATAAGTGGGACCTGCAACAAAATGTGGTTGTGTAATCCTTACCCTTTGGCAGGAGTACTCATGCTCAGGGTTTCAATCAACTCAAAGCTTAATAGGGCTGCTTAGGGTTTGCAGAGAAGTTTTAGGGAGCAGAAAAAGGATGCTTTCCCCTGCTGTGCTGAAAGGTGCATTGTGACACAAGTTATCTTTTCTTAGGGTTTTTCAAAAGACATTAAAGTACCAAAAGCAAAATACGTTGGCTATATCAAGGATTATGAAGGAGCAACATTAATGGGATGTGAATTAAATCCAAGGATTCCTTATACAGAATTTTCTGTCATAATCAAGAAGCAGAAAGAGGTAAAAACTGATCTCTAAATACTGATCAAAATTTTAAAGAATCATTCCATATGTATACACTGGTGACTGCATGTTTTTTTTAGAGATAAATTTTATAATACATCTTTTATAGAATTGCTTTTTGCCTATGTATTAGGCATGCAAAAAAATGTTCATCGGTTCACATGAGTATAGGAATATGTTCTTGTTGGCATCCTTCAGTCTCGGAAGACTATGGTGTCACGCTCTGAATGGTGGTTCTGGAACAGAGTGTCCTCTCCAGTGCGTGAAGCCTGGGTAAAGTAGGTATGGAGGCAAATCCCCCCTCTCCACATTGCTGAAATGGTCCAATGGAAAGGCAGAGGCCAATATGGTTGGTTCCAGCGGCCAGTTCATGGCTGAACACAGTCAGCCATGTGTACTGTTGTAGAAAACAATTACTGTTATGGATCTGAAGAAATTATGTGATGTCTTGAAATCACATTGCATTGGAAGACTGGGTCTGTCAAGCTAACCTACCTTACAGAATTGTTGTGAAGCTAAAATGGGAGAGTATTCTTATACACTGCCCTGAGCTGCTTTTGAGGAAGGGTAGGATAAAAATCTAAAATACAGATATAATTCCTTAGAACTACAAACCTGTCAACAAACATTCCACAAAACTTTATAAAGATTCATTGTCTATTCTGTGGTTTGTGGTTGTAAACAGAATACGTGACACTCATGACATGAGAATTCACGGATTTGGTTTCTTCTCAAAATATCCCATTCCTATAATGTAATGTGGAAGCTCATATGCAGTGGGCCCTGCCAGCAAAGGTTGCCTAAAGTTGCTTTAGTAGAGGGGGCAACTTCAAATGTGGAATTATTTTTACTATTTCAGCAGCCCATGCACTTCACAGCTAATCCAATAAAATAACTGATGTTTAGGTTAAAAAAATCCCACGGATTAACGGTTTGGGGTACAAAAGCCCTCTGATGTTGTAGTCCATGACTCTGATCCAACTGCAGTTGTACATAATTAGTCTTTGTGTAACAGCTGATAGCCTGTGTGCAGATCTCCAGGTGTACTGAAAAACTCATATGTTAAATCCAAAAGAATTCCGATAAGCATTGTGATGAAGAAGATGTCTACTTATATGCATGGATAATCTTAACACCCATGTGTTTCTGATAATACATTTACCTGCCCTTGATGCTTTGCCTGAAAGCCTGTCATCTTTATTTTGCTTTAATAATTTAATTTTTCTTTTCTATGATACTTTTATTACAGATCATTAAAAAGTTGATTGAAAGGAAACAAGCTCAGATTCGGAAAGTTTATCCTGGTCTTTCTTGCTTCAAAGATGGAGTACGACAGATTCCCATAGAAAGCATTCCTGGAATTAGTATGTATCATCATCTGTCAGTTACTGTAGGGCTAGGTAAAAACCAACACTCTTATTAATCTTGAGTATATTTATTGGTGTAATTTAAGAGAACACTCAATTTTCTTCTATTGAAGTGATGTGTTTAAAGAGTATTTATACAAATTTAATGCCACTTTAGAACTTCCTTGCCTGGTACTTTTACACATAAATTGATTTAGGCTGCTGTACTTACTTCTGAGTAGACATGCATAGGATTGTGCTGGTAGTTTTACGGTCACAGGCAGCTTTTATGGCTTACAGTACAATCAGCAGTTTATTTCTGACTTTTTTCCTGCTCTGCTATCTAATATTTATTCGAAAAATTTATATCTCACCTTTCCTATGCCAAAACAATGCCCAAGGCAGCTTACAAAGTTCCACAATAAAGTGTACAATGTATTAAAATAATATGTAAAATCATTAATAAACAGTAAAACAGTGGAAGAGAACTATTTGGTCTAGAAAGAGATAGCAGAGCCAATACACTATTACTGAGGGCAGAAAGCAACACATCACCCAAATACCAGGCAAAACAGAGGGAGGGGGTAGATCTTAATACTCCTGATAGGGAATTCCATAATTGTGGCACTACAGAGAAGGCTCACTCCTGTGCTGCTGGCCCTATAACTTTGGACAAAGGCAGTATTTGTAGTAGAGATATCTATCTGCTATCAATTCATTCCTAAGCATATTTACCCAGGAGTAAGTCCCATTGAGTTCAGTTGAACCTGTTCACAAATACATTGAGCCACTGAAAAGCAATTTTATGCATATTAGAATTCCCAAGTCAGTCAATAGAATTAACTCACAAGTAAATATGCACAGAATTATAGCCTTACAGTGCAATCTTATGTGCATCTACTCAGAAGCAAGTTCCACTGGATTACTTTGATGTAAATCCCAAATGAGTATCAGGACTGCATCCATAGTCTTGTAAACATAGAAGTTTACTGAGTAAAAGCCTTCTCCTGAAACTCTGCCACCTATTTTCTTAAAAGTATTTAGGATTATGAAAGGCTAAGATTTGCAGCTAGTTTTTTTTTCTCTTTAAAACACCAAAAGCTCATGCTATACAATACACCAGGGGTGTCAAACATAAGGCACACAGGGCTGGAAGCTGCCCATGGAAGCTCTTTATCTTGCCCCTGTGATAATTAGGCTCTCCCAGCACGACCTTCAGTTGCTCCAAGCTGCTGAGCTTTTAAGTGAAGCATCAGCAGAAGTGGCACTGCTGAAAGGGTGGTGCTGGGAGAATCCAATTGTCATGAAGGCTGCCTTTTCAGCAGCACCTCTTCTACCAAGTCATCACTTTGCACAGCACCGCACAGCTGCTGAGCTGCAAAGGGATGCCTCAGTAGAAGTGGCATTGCAGAAAGGCCTGCTCAGTAATTGGGCTCTCCCATATCTTGAAAATATCAAGATTTGCATATTTTGCATATTTGCAGCTAATGGATTCCTAGGTGAGAAAATTGTGTATTTTTGGACATAACCTGCATAATGACATCGCTTCTGGCCCTTAGCAGATGCCATGAATGATGTCTGGCCTGCTATGTGAATTGAGTTTGACATCCCTGCAATATCCTGGCATGGGAAGGGCATTCCTAACATCTTGGGAATGCCCTTGGGTCAGCACAGGGTTACTCCCCAGTTTGGCCCTACCTTGCAAAGGGAAAAGTTGTCAATGTTTGGGCTTGCAGCCCATGGCAGTATTTTGTTTGCAGTGATTCCCAAGCGTTTTAGCATCAGGACCCACCTAAAAAAGCAGTTTCACTTAACAGGCACTCAAGCCTTTGTGGTTATAATGGTGATTTGGGCAGCAGTGCTCCCACCAAGTAGCAGGTTGTTTGACCCTTGATACACATAGCCTAATCTGCCCTGTCAGTTTTGCAACCAACCAAAAATTGGGTTGCAACCCACTGGTGGATCCAGGACCCACAGTTTGGGAATCTGGTTTAGAGCTTTATTCCGATTCCTATCTTTGCTGAGCTGATGAAGAGCTCTCAGATTCAAAAGTAATATTTGACAAGGAAGCTGCTCTTTGTCCAAAGCTCTGCTGGGCAAGTCTTACTAGATATTAAATGAAGTATGTTTAAAATTGCATATTATTGATTAGTGTAGAGTTGTACAAAGCACAGTAGGTGTGAGACTGACATGCTGTAGTTTGCATTTTTATAGTAGGTTTGTATTTGCTCCTTGTTTCTTCACTTTAATTTTGTTTGCTGTATAGGAGAGACTGGCTGGAAACCAAGTGGTAAAGAGAGAGGGTAAGTGTTGTTTGGACATGATACTGAAGATGCTACTCTAGAATTCAGAAATCATCTGTACCTCTAAAATATTTTAATCTGCATCTGTTACACTAACTGAAGCAGTGCATTTTTAGTAATTAACTTCTTAGATTTGTGGGTTTTTGCTTTTTAAGGAGCATTACAAGCATGACCAAAGCATACATGTTAATCTTCTCTAAATTTTGTTTCAAGTAAAGAACCCAAAGATCCAGATCAGCTTTACAGCACACTAAAAAACATTCTGCAACAGGTGAAGGTAGATATTTGTTTTAATTCCTTTTCTGAAAGTATTTTGAATTTCTCTCTCACCTATTGATAGTCTGTACACACAACATAAGCTTTTTTCTCTCTCTTTCCTTTCCCAAAGAGCCATCAAAGCGCTTGGCCTTTCATGGAACCCGTGAAGAGAACAGAAGCTCCTGGATATTATGAAGTTATACGGTTCCCCATGGGTAATGTCATTTACCTTCAAATGTTTAACTTTTTTAAAAGGCATCTGAAAATAGGAGGGAAAAGTAATCTTTAGTTAAATCATTGGCTGCGTTAAGAACAGGGGACAGTAGGGAAAATGTTGCTTTGCTTTATGTGGACAAGTACAATTGATATCACTGAAATAAAATTTGCCACAGTCGTGAAAAATATTGAAAAGATCCTGATTTCCCTTTAAGGAAGATAAGGGTGGCCAGTATGAAAAGGTACTTGCAAGCATTAGGTATATTAATATTTTAGGAATAAGATTGATGTTTGTGTTTCTATACAGATCTGAAAACTATGAGTGAACGACTTAAAAATAGGTACTACGTGTCTAAGAAATTATTCATGGCAGATTTGCAGCGAGTATTTACTAACTTGCAAGCATTAGGTATATTAATATTTTAGGAATAAGATTGATGTTTGTGTTTCTATACAGATCTGAAAACTATGAGTGAACGACTTAAAAATAGGTACTACGTGTCTAAGAAATTATTCATGGCAGATTTGCAGCGAGTATTTACTAACTGCAGAGAATACAACCCTCCTGAGAGCGAATACTACAAGTGTGCCAATAACCTGGAGAAATTCTTCTACACGAAAATTAAAGAAGCTGGATTAATTGATAAGTGACTGGCCTCCTCTCATGCAATCAAGCTACCCAATAGAAGAGCAAAATATGCAGTTGCTTTCAATAGAATTAGAATGTGTTTTAAAGAAATCTTTACAGAATTTTAAAGAAATTTATTAACTAGCACTTTTAAAACATGTAATATAGAAGAGTTTATTTTATTAAAGTACTTTTTAATGTACACTTGCATGCCCTTTTGCAGTGTATTCAATAATACATTTTTATTAGATGCATTGCACAAGACTGTTTGGGGATTTGAAAAGGGAAATTTCCAAACAGTGAATGTTTAAGCTTAATGTGATGCAGTATCAAAGTGTAAAATAGCCTTTTATTTTTTACAGCAAAGATGCTAATGAAGGGGAAAATGAGTTTTATATATATTTTAAATGAAATAATTAAAAGAAGGTGCTATGAAAGGGTGAGAAAACTGCTACAAGGATGGAAATCCTAAATAGGTGCAAATTTTCTCTATGAATTTGGTTCTAATTATCAGCATTTGCAACCACTATATACAAGAAAATTTGACTAGCTATGTAGCATCGTGACTTGGTTACATAGGTCACAGGTTCAAAATCTGTAGCCATAAGTTTAAAACATTTCAAACAAACCAGCTTTTCTACTGTGGGGCCCCAATCCAGCAACTGCTTTGCCTACATAGAAGGGCTTTTATGCGCACAAAAAGCCGTTTTGCTCCCATGCAGCCCCCATTAGATGCTGCAGTGCATGGGTGAAAAGGACAGATACAAAGGCTTTTCACACATAGGCCAACACTGGATGCCTCCAGTTAATTAATATTTGGACAAATATGTGGATTCATTGAGACATGTACATGCAAATATACATGTGATTTGACCAGTGCAATATGATATAAACATTCCTAAGCAGGGTGGATATTCATTCCCATCAGTCTCTTACACCAGATAGGATTGGATCTCTGTTTATTATGGCAGGTGCTACTGATAGTAATTTTCAGTTTTGCAGTCTGGGTTGGATCCAGAACCACAAATAGCATGCTACTGACCGAATGGGGCTTTCCCATCCTCCCATCTCCTAAATAGTGAATTCTAAGGGTTAGAGGATGATCAGGATACTATGGTATAATTTGTGGTATAGGGGTTGCCAGTGGGGGGAGAGGTTCTGATCCCTCCTTGGGATCCAACCTAATTGTTTGTGTGCAATTCTCTGAATCCAAGCCCTAGCCGATTCTTTCAAAATAATAAAGGAGTTACAAGTCTATGCCCCTTCATACGTTACTGTATGTTCACTTCTGTCTTACAGATAGAATAAAATCCAGTATAAGCCATTTTTGCCCCCCCCAGTGTTGCATATACACAACAGGGATCAAATGTGTACACCTGTGGTGTGGGAAAAATGGGTTCATGTTTTATGCAAAAATCTGTTATAAATGATCACATTACTACTAATTGCAGTGATATTTGAACTAAATCCCAACATTATACAGAAGATAACTTTCATTCATGCAAGTGGCAATGGAGGAGACATTTATTAGCCACTCAGTTCTGTTTTAATGTGAGTGGGCACACTGGGGGTAGAGGGAGAACAAAGAAATGTCACATAACATTGATTTTTTTCTCCCTGATTAATATTTATAAAATGGCATTGGAAGGCTAGAGTTTCCTGCTATTTTTATATGTGCTGAAATGTTTCACTAGTAAATTGATGTAGAAAAGTGGCAAACCACGTTGCAATAGAAATACCAGTTTTTGCAAAATGGCTGTAATAGTGTTAATTCTAAGACTAGATAAATCTTGCTAGAATGAAATGGTACAAAAGGTAGTCAGAATGGTAACATAGAAATGCCTTAGTGCTTTATATAAAACCAGTCATTTATTTGGCTTTGTATTTAAGGTACAATGATGCAACTGTGTATTAGAGTATTTAAGTAGTAATTTTCAAGTATTTTGTAAACTGGGCCAACAGAATCACCTCTTAAGCTTGATATCCTGTGAAAGTGTTATTTTCAAAGATTCTTATTGTCTTGAAATTAGAGTCTCTTCTATATTGAGAACATTTGGTTTCTAATTTAAAGATTATTTTCATAGATATTGTGCAATAAAGCTATATAGTATGATGTGTTTTAAAAATGCTTTACCTGAAACTTTACATTTGTAAATTTATTTATTGTATTGGTATAAAATGGTTTTAAATTATATGTATAAAATTAGTCTTGTGTGGTATTTTGTACATCCCATTCTTAAGATATACTCTTCTCACTTGTGGGCAGCTTCTCATGTTGCTATATTTTTTTAAAAACTTTATTTTTTGAATTTATGAAAAAAAATTACAAACCATATACAGACACAAACCCATGCACAGAAAGAAAAAAAAATGATAATCTTGTTAAAATTTCTACATTCAATAACACTGATATATACTGCTTAATAATACAACAATGTTGCTATATTGTTAGATCATGTGGTAATTATATCACTTCATCTTCACACAGCAAGAGCTGATGTGGTGATGTAGTGAAGCCATCTTACAGGGTCAGTATCTCCTTAACATAAACACACTCAAGGGCATTGTATAAGGATGATATTAACCATGCTAGAGCAAACCCTATACAGTTCCACTTAGTAGCTGTAGTTGTCCCGAAACAAGTACAAGTTTTAAGAATTGATATTAAAGCAGCAGTTATCCAACTACTGCTAACCAACCTTAGCTATGTATATGAAGTGTAAAGAATTAGACAAAAAAAAAAAAAAGCTGATCTAGAGAGAGCTGCAACTCCCAGTTCACAAATTGTACAAAGGTGGAAAGAGGACATGTTGTCTTAGAATGTTCTAGAACAACTTGTCATATTGAAAAGAACCATCTAAGACAAAGAACTAAGACACTGAGACAAACTAAGACAAAAACAAAACTAAGACAAAGAACCATCATAACCAGCTCCACCTGCTGGTGCCTTTTTAGGCTTGGCTTGTGCCCCTCCTTCAGTGGCCATAGAAATTCTATTTGCCCTATAGGGAAGAAAAAACTAATTTTTTTAACATGTAGAAAAATAGTGTAAGTCAGCAGTTCCCAAGCTGTTGGTCAGGACCCATGAGTAGGTTGTGAAACTGACAAGGCAGATTAGCTATGTGCATCAAGTGTTAAACAAGCTGCTACGTGGGGGTTGGGGTGGAGAGCACTGCTGCCAAATCCCTTAGTATTCATAAATCAGGCAGCAGCCTTTAGGGCCCTAAACGAGAAGGAAATCCCACCCCTCAAAATGACAAAATTATGGGTGGGAAGGTTAGAGTGGATAGAGAGATGCTCTTTACAGTCTCACATAACACCAGAATCAGGGGACAGCCACTAAAATTGAGTGTTGGGGAAAATTAGGACAGACAAAAGAAAATATTTCTTTACTCAGCACGTGGTTGGTCTGTGGAACTCCTTGCCACAGGATGTGGTGACGGCATCTGGCCTAGATTCCTTTAAAAGGGGATTGGACAAATTTCTGGGGGAAAAAATCCATTATGGGTTACAAGACATGATGTGTATGTGCAACCTCCTGATTTTAGAAATGGGCTATGTCAGATGTAAGGGAGGGCACCAAAATGCAGGTCTCTTGTTATCTGGTGTGCTCCCTGGGGCATTTGGTGGTCCGCTGTGAGATACAGGAAGCTGGACTAGGTGGGCCTATGGCCTGATCCAGCAGGGCTGTTCTTATGACAACGAAAATGGATTGAGCCCTACAGAATGTGAAACCAAGCCACATGTGCACATTTATTAATGAGTAGGTGACCATGGCTCAGCTGTTACCAAAGGCCAGGCAACAGGGAATGCACGGCAACCCAAATTGTTCCAATCTAATGACTGAAGAGCTAACACACACACTCCAGGATGCCCCCCCCCAGTATAGTAAAAAGGATAAAATCAGAAGCTTGAGCCGCTGATAAAGTGAGATTTTTTTAAAGGCCTTTAAAGCTAGGTGGCTCCTGACAGAGTGTCACCATGAAAGTGGGTTCTAAAACATTTTGGAACCACTGCTATAAGCTGCTCTGAGCCCATGGAATAGAACAGGATATAAATTGAAGTCATTGCTGTGAGCTACCCTGCTGGCTCTAACTTTAAAGAGTAAGCTTTAAAGGGTACAATTAAAATTTCTTAAATAATATTGTCCCCATTCAACTATGACTGAAATATTGAAACTGCATGTCTCTTTGATGCTTTATTAAATTTATTATACATTTTGGTATCAGTAAAAGGCAGTTTAGAAAACACTATAAAGAAGTTTGACAACTACATTTGAAATCTGAGACTTTAAAACTACAATGACTGCATTTACACTAAGGATCCATAAAAACCTATGTTTTTAGAATGTCAAAGTAACTAGACAGAGTTAAGACAGAGACTTAAAACTAGACAGAGATCTTACTTACATCAATCAGTTCAATTAACTCTTGTTAAAGTCCTTTTAGTAGATAATCTATATGTCACAGAATGTCAATGGTGGTGGCTCAGGCAGAGCGCTCCTGAAAAAGCTTATGAAATCTAAACCATAAGTAAAGCAATGATATGTACACATACAGTTAAAATTTTCCAGTAACAGAATTTTGACTAAGATTTTACCTTTATAGTATAAGAATATTGAAACTGGTGAGTTACATATTTTGCTCCATTAGAGGCTCTCAAAACAACCAATGAATGCCTCATTGTATCTGGACAGTGATTTCTTTTTAACAGATTTGTGCTTGCTGCTCTTTTTGTCTTTAAAAATAGGAGAGTTGAGAAATCCGGTATCTGTGAAAGGATCTCCCCTTCTGAGCTTCCTATGAAAACAAGTTAACAAAATATTACATGCTTGGTCTTAAACACTGCTGTCAGTTCTTGCTTTTCTTAAGATTACTACATTTCCATCAGAGGATCACCAGACATGGCCAGAAGTGCCTTCTAGTCACATCTGGAATTGTTCTGAGGCGGGCAGAGGTCATACACAGCCTCCCTGCACCTCAAGTCCACCCAGAGGCTTCCGAGAGGCACTCTGAGTTTGATGAAAAACCAGAAGTGCCTCTCAGAAGCCTTGGAGGTCTTACAGAGGCTGCATGCACACTCCCATGCCTCAAAACATGAAGGCCAATTCTATGCTTGGGATCATTAGAAAAGGTATTGAGAAGAAAATGGCTAATATTATAATGCTGTTGTACAAATCGATGGTAAGGCCACACATGGAGTATTATGTCCAGTTCTAGTCACCGCAATCTCAAAAAAGACATAGTGGAAATGGAAAAGGTGCAAAAGAGAACAACTAAGATGATTACTGGGCTGGGGCACCTTATGAGGAAAGGCTATGGGCCTCTTCAGCCTAGAAAAGAGACGCCTGAGGAGGGACATGATTGAGACATACAAAATTATGCATGGGAAGGATAAAGTGGATAGAGAGATGCTCTTTACACTCTCACATAACACCAGAACCAGGGGACATCCACTAAAATTGAGTGTTGGGTTAGGACAGACAAAAGAAAATATTTCTTTACTCAGCATGTGGTCGGTCTGTGGAACTCCTTGCCACAGCATGTGGTGATGGCATCTGGCCTGGATGCCTTTAAAAGGGGATTGGACAAGTTTCTGGAAGAAAAATCTATTATGGGTTACAAGACATGGTGTGTATGTGCAATCTCCTGATTTTAGAAATGGGCTATGTAGAATGCAAGTGCAAGGGAGGGTACCAGGATGCAGGTCTCTTGTTATCTGGTGTGCTCCCTGGGGCATTTGGTGGGCCGCTGTGAGATACAGGAAGCTGGACTAGATGGGCCTATGGCCTGATCCAGTGGGGTTGTTCTTATGTTCTCCCAGGCACAACCAGAAGGCTCTTCCAGTTGCACCTGGGAGGTTCAGTGACACCCTCCAGACACAGGTTGGGACCCGTGGTAAATAAAATATGTGGGTTCAAATTCGCAGGAGGGCCCCACCTATATGTTTCCTTGTACGTACGCTGCACTGTGTTCAATGTATTTCCAGGTAAGTGTGCACAGAATTAGAGCCTAAGACAAAATCCAATCCTCTTTATAACTGAAGCATTTCTAAACTGATTATGCAACTTTGTTTTGAAAAAAAAATTGATTAGAACACAAACTGAAGAAGGAAGATACAAACCCACTGAGACTTGGTTCCTTATAGCTCACGCTAACAGTACATCTGCGGCTGCGGTGAGAAGTATCTTTTGCATCTGTACTGATGGAAGGGTGAGAAATTGTTGTTCTTGTAGAAGATGTAAGGTTGGTAATGTCTCCAAGATGAAGTCGAGAGGCTTGAAGAGCCTCAAAAGGTTCATCTGTTAAAACAAGTCAATATTTCTCTGCTGTTGTCATCACTATTTAAACAAGCTTACAACTTAAATGTAAACTTTTATCCAAGATTTGTGCGTGGCTTCACACAGTACAGGCAGCTCCCCTGTGTCTGCAGATACAGTATCCATGCCCCCCACACTCCTGAGCATAGCTTAGAGGCTTACTGCTGGCGCCAAGCTTTCTTCCTTTTACAGGTCACTATAAGCTTCCAAGCTAGTACAATGGGCATGAAGGCTGCCTGCAATCTGTCCATCATGCTGTAAGCTAGGAGTCTTATAGTGACCTGTAAAAAGAAGAAAGCTTGGCTTCAAAGGCAAGCCTCTAAACCAGTGATTCCAAAACTTCTTAGTACCTGGACCTAATTTTCAAAACAACTCTAGCTTTATGAATTTTTTTTTTTAAGTTTCACTTTACCAGTTGCTGAAGCCTCTGTTTTTATCCTCTTTACTATGGCGGGAAGCCTTCTAGAGCATTTGTTGAGTTCAATGTTCATCAGATAGGGACATTTTGGTGGCCTTATACTCCCCATCACCTGACCTTCAATAAGAGGTAAGGCACAGTTGCTTACTCACAAGTAAACATGCACAGGTGACTCAGTTTTCCATAGGACTCAATACATTTTCCTTATCAGCTATCAGCTGGTCAGTTTCATGACCCACTAAAAATCAGGTTGTGACCCACTGCTCTAAACTACATTAACTGGTGCAAAGAGATGTGGAGATGGGATTCCTCCATATGCATGGGGAGGGGAGCCTGGAACAGATCCCCTGTGGATACAGGGGCACTTCTTTATATTCATGTTCAACTTCTGCTCTATTAATCCAGCATATTTAGCTTTAAAATGCTCACTTCACCTGCTACCTTCCCCCACCCTGTGCTGCACAGCGCTGGACTTATCTGTTCCAATGAGAAGGCTCTGGCCTTCCTGCCAGCACTGCAAAAAGACACGCTGTCGCAAAGTGCTTTGCAGCACTTTTTAGGATTGGCTCATAAGATAGTACATAGATAGTTCAATCCTATCCAACTTTTCAGCACTAATGTAGCCTTGAGAAGGCCTCAGTGACTCCCCCCCACCACCATAGCAGGATGCAGCGCATGCCTCATTGGCATAGCTGTATTGGTGCTGGAAAGTTGGATAGGATTGAGCTCTTAGTGAAGTAGCTAACATTTAATCAATTTGTCTTAACTAAGAGGGCAAATTATTTCAGAGACAACTCCAATAACTTTTCCCGCTACACACAAATCTTTGCTCTTCTAGTCTTGTACTACAATCTAATAGTGTCACCCAGATATTGACAGTTTGGTGATTTTCATGATAGTAATTTCATGACTTGCCACATGAAGATGAAAGTGCAAAGTTATCACAATCCCTCAAGCATAACTGGTTAGATCAAGACTGCCAGAAGGCATACAACTAAAGCTTACTGCATTGCATCTGCAAAGTGGAAAAATCATTTAGGGCACATTCTTAACCCCTTATGTCAGTGCTTTCCAGTACTGACATAAGGGCAATTCAGCTCCAAGGTAAGGGAACAAACATTCCCTTATTTTGTGGAGGCCTCCGTGAATGACACCCAACTGCAGGATGCAACACATGTCCCATTGGCACTGCTATGCCAGTGCTGGAAAGCACTGACATAAGGGGTTAAGATTGCGCCCTTAGTCTTCCATCACATAATTAATTCCAGTATTATCACAAGCAGCTGTAGAGGAGTAACAACTTTGGCTATAATTGTGTGTGGAGGACAGAGATCACCACTTTCCCGTATAGCATGTGTCATATAGCATATATCAATGCACTACCATGATACTTTGCCTTCTGTAGGGCAAATCCACCCCTTGTTACTAATACAAAAACTTATTTTGGGCACATCTGGGAGTAAGCCCCAAATAGTGGGATTCGCTTTCAAAAATGCATATGATTGAGCTTTTTAGATATTGTATGAATATACATAAATTGTGCCTTACTATTTCTAAGCCCACTTCTGTAGTTAATATGAAAATTGATCATATGGATGGGCTGCATCTATAAAAAATATGAACAGTGCAGGAATAACAGGACTCCCAAGATGGCAAGTTAAAACAGAATTACCTTTTTCAAAGTTAGAATGTTCAGTGAAAGAACTCTTGCTCTGTTTTTTCTTTTTTTCTACTACAGTGACAGCCAGACATGGAACAATGTCATCAACTTTCATTGTAGCATTTGAGTGACTGTTTTTCCAAGCTTCACAGGCACTACTTTTGTCAGTGCTTTCCTGTACATCTATAACAGATAAAGAAAAAAATGATAATCAACTTTGTAAAATTACCATAGATACCCAAGTATGTTGATCTCACAGATAAATCAAAGGCAGGTATTGAGCCAAAAATCATGGAATTTTCTATGACTCTCGGATAAGTCAGGGGTTAAACTTCAGGAGTGGGTGTCTGACTATTGTCTTGTCTGATTTTACCAGAGACCAGATTCTGAAAAATAACCTATGGTATTCCATTAACTTTCCATGCCCTCTTGTTCATATGCAGGATCTGGTGTCACAGATAACTACAGGAGACCTCCATATCTGCAAATCCCATATCTGTGGATTCACTTATCCATGGATGCGGGTGGGCCCAACACCCCCCCCCACCCTCCAGTGATGAAGGGAGCGCAGCTCAGCAGACCCTTGCACAGCACAGCTCCCCTTGCCTCCACGGGATGTCTCCCCATATCCGTGGATTCACGCATCTGTGGGGGCCCTGCAGAATGGCACACCTGTACGTACAAATGTGGGCACATCTAGTTATCATGGTTAATAACCAGTGATGTTTGCAAATGAATTTACCTAAGCCAGTGGTTCTCAAACTTCCAGGAAGCTTGAGAACCAATGTAATTCCTTGCAGGGTAGCAAGGAAGGCAGCAGGGGGCAGAGGAAGGCAATGACGCGATCCCCAAGATCACGTCACTAAGGGGGGGTGCAGGGATTGCTATGAACTTCCCAGTTCCTGCAGAAGCCTCCCTGGGGTGCAGGGAGCCCTGCGCAACCCTCCGCAGGGCTCCCTGAGCTTTAGAAAGTGAAAGCAAAGTGATTGTGCCCTGCCTCCAGTTTGCAATTGCATTACAGTTGCAAACCAAAGGTGGGGCACGATAAATTTGCTTTCACTTTCTAAAGCTCAGGGAGCCCTGCTGAGAGTCACACAGGGCTCTCCGCATCCCTGGGAGGCTTCTGCAGGGATTGGTGAGTGCATGCCAGTCCCTGCACTCCCCTTAAGGGGGCAGTGTCCAGATGACCACTGACCTAAACTGTCTTTAATAAGTTAGTGGCCATTGCCACATATTGGTAATGGCTCCAATAAAGATCCTCATGATGTCCTACTCTTCAAGGTACACCTTCCCCCCTTTTATAGGTACCTAATCTATTCCTGAAAGTACCTTATAGTGAAAATCTGGATGAGTACATATATTACATTAATTTCAATGGAAAAAAATTCTAACTCATTCCAAAGCCATTCTAAATTTATTCCAAAATCACCCTAAATGCCTAATGCCATAAGAAATTTCCAGTCTTCAATAAACCTAAAACAAGAAAAATGTGTCTTTTTGTCTTTCAGCATGTTCATTGCACTTTCACACTTCAAGCTTTAGTTCCAAACTAAACTTTTACAGTTCACTGATTTTTCCACTTTTTCTTATCTCATTCTCACTTTTTTGGGGGGGATCCATACTGCACCCTAGTTTGTAGAAACACAGCAAAGGATGCGGTGGGGGGGGGGAAGTTCAGCAAGAAGCCAACAGAATACTGAGAGGAAGTGTGCTCTGGACCACTGCAGGTATAACCACAGTAGTGCTCCACTCACTTAGGGGCAGCATTAGAGAGAATGCTGTAGCTCAATCCATCTTCAGCAGCTCAAGTACCTTCATTCAGATGCCTTGTGCAGTTATTTATCTTATTTGCCAGCAGGTGGAGATATTGTTTCACCCAACTTTTTGTCTCAGTCCTTATAGTGAAAAGCATATAACGAAGAAGTACTGCCCTAATATGTGCAGTACATATATGTGAACATCAAAGAACATACAGATAGCGGAGGAAGGATGCATAATGGAAACAGTCAAGTTATTCTGAGCTACATATATGTTTTTGACAAAGCGGTAGTAGGTCACAATATTTTGGTACATGAATCTGTGCCAAATGCCATTCTACCACACGAATCCAGTCATCCATCTCAGAGGGCTGGAAGCAACGAATTAAGAATATTTATATTTTAATTCCACAATTCCTCCAAGAAGCTCAGGGTAGTGCATATAGTTCCTATCTTCTGTCTTCATGACAACTCTGTGAGGTAGGTGAGGCTGAGAGACAGTGACTGGCCCAAGGTCACCCAGGAAGCTTCATGGCTAAGGAGGATTTGAACCTGGATCTTCCAGGTCTAAGTCAAAGTCCAGAACCACTACACCATCCCGGCTCTTCACTGTAACACTATTATATACCACCATTTCACCAAAGCACTTCATAGTGGTTTATGAACGAATAACATCTTCTACAGATCATGTTGGGCAAACAAACTTAGGCCCAAATCCTAACCCACTTTACAGCACTGGCATAGCTGTGTCAATGGGATGTGTGCTGCATCCTGCAGGTGGGGGGTACTCAAGGAGGCCTCCTTAAAGTAAGGGAATGTTTGTTCCCTTACCTCGGAGCTGCATTGCCCTTGTCGGCACTGGAAAGTGGGTTAGAACTTCGCCCTTAGAAAGTTAAGGGTGGTGATGGTGATGAAAGTGCCTCTGAACTGAACAGTGGTAGCCGAGGAGGAAGTATTTCTGTGCATGAGTGGTGCTGCTGGTGATGCAACTGGCTTCAGAAACAGTGAACATGAGGGCTGGCTTCAAAAGCTGTCCATATTAATCATCTGAGGCAATTTGCAGGCCAGCTCTGCTCCAGACAAAGCAAGCCTAAACTGGCTGCCACTGTTATCAAGTTATACATTTTAATTTGACCAATTTCTTCCCAACAGCTAATAAATTATCCTACAGCATTTCCCAGCTGGGAAAAAGAAAAAGGAAAAAGAACACTAAGTTCCAGCCCATTTGAACACTCAAATATTGTATAGAGGAGAGTGAGAATGGTGGAAGAGGGGCATTCTGGAATGAGTGTAACAGCATGGCGATCACCCCAAGATAACATCACAGTGAAGGAGTTGTCTTCATATTCAAAGAACAAACCATTAAAAAGAAAGCTGTAGAGCAATGGTTCCCAAACTGTGGGCTGGGAACCACTGGTGGGTCACAACCTGATTTTTGGAAGGTTGCCAAAGGGTGATGGAAAGATCAGATAACTGTCTCAAGCCTTGAGGCTATTCCAAAATCAGATACATGATTTAAAATTTGGTTGCCATGGCTACTTATGATGATAAAAATATTGAATTTAAGAATCATTATGTTAGACATGAACTGTGACAGACATGGAACCAATATAAAAATATACAGTAAAATTCTACTATTGACTTCACCACAAGAAGCACATTTTGGTTTGAGTACAGTATAGGGAGATAAACGGTTATTACATAGAAAGAGTTTTATACAGGGGCAATATAAATTGAAGTTTAGAGAAGAATTAATAGAAAAAGGTTTTAAATGTCAATGGTTTCTATTTCTACAAATATCGGAAATATTTAAAATCGATAAAAATTATATGGATTTGAAGAGGAAGAGCTAATATTGGAAAAACAACTAGAATCAGAAGAGCAGATAATCTCTAAGATTTATAAGTTGCAATTTGAAATGGAAGATGAACAGGTTGGTTGTATGATTCATTGGGCTAAAAATGTGGGTCATGAACTTTCAATTGAAAAATGGGAGAAATTATGGATAAAATATATGAAATTTATTTTGAATGTTAATATCAAAGAAAATGCATATAGGATGATTTACAGATGGTATACGATGCCAAGTAAGTTAACGGATGTATGAAAACCTGTCACAAGTGCTAAAAATGTAAAAAACAGGTGGGATCTTTTTATCATGGACATGTACTAAAGCAAAAAAATATTGCATACAGATACATGTACAGATGCAGTTTATTTTAAGAACAAATGCGCAAATGAAACCTGAACTCTTTTGCTGACAGATGAATATGTGGAAAAAAGTGAAATTCTTATTCTTGTATATGGTTAAGTATGGCTTAAATTCTTTATGCGCAATATTGGAAAACTACAGACATTCTGTTGATAGAAGAATGGTGAATGAAAGTTAATGAACTTTGACAAACTTATAACGTTAAAAAGAAATCAACAGAAAATTTTATGAAGAATTGGAAATTATTGATTTTCTGCATGAGAGAAAATAATGAGTTAATGAGCTTAATATTTAAGATTAATAAATAATAAGAAATAGATTAGATGAAAGATTAATAAAATAATAGATTAGATGAAAGGAATAGAGAAATCTGAATAATCTGAAATGGAATACATATAACAAAAGGGGCTGTTGGAGATATAGCATATATATGGGTGTGAATTTAATTATTAAGATAAAAGGTAAAGGTTCCCCACTGCATCAACCCTAGTCGTTTCCGACTCTAGGGGTGGTACTCATCTCCGTTTCGAAGCCAAAGAGCCGGTGTTGTCCGTAGACAGTTTCTGTGGTCATGTGGCAGACATGACTAAACACCTAAATGCATGGAACACCGTTACCTTCCCACTGAGGTGGTACCTATTTATCTATTTGCATTTTTACATGCTTTCTTACTGCTAGGCTGGCAGGAGCTGGGACAAGCAACGGGAGCTCACCCCGCCATGCAGATTCGAACTACCAACCTTGCTGTCAACAGGCTTATCGACTCAGCGGTTTAAAAGCTGTAAGTAATTAGAACATTCAACTTCGCCCGTGCTACACTTTTGAAGTAGTCTTTGTATTTCTTTTTTTAATGTATCTTTAAATGTTTGTTTTTCTTATTTTCTTTCTTATTATGTCTCTCTTTCCCTTTTTCTTTATTATAAATAAAATATGTTTAAAAAAATCAGATACTGTAGCTGCTAATTACCCTGCAAAGAGCTCAGCTCCTGCAGTTTGCAAGACAGCTGCTAATTGCCCCTTAAGGAGCTGAGTTCCTGAAGTTTACAAGCACAGCAAGATAAATGCTTGAGGGTCTTTTTTCTGGCTACTATTGCTTATAAATAAATAAATGAAATATTTCTTTCTAGCTCTCCTTTTTGTAAAAGTCTGGTAACCTACGTGGGTCCCAATCGAGTGTTGTTTAAAAGAGTGGGTTCCAGTGCTAAAAAGTTTGGAACCACTGCTGTAGAGATTACTAATCAAAACTTTTTTTTCCTGTTTCAACACGGAGAAATGACTTTTCAGTATCACTTTAATAAAGCAGTTACTGAAGCTAAAGTGGCATTAGCAAAGGCAAGCAAACACTTAAGACTTTGCAAAAAAAAATCTCAAAATTCTTATAAAATGGTATGAAGCAAACTGTAAAGAATCAATGTCTATTCAATTCCCTTGCTTCCAAGTATGGAATGAATATATGAAATATTTCTGTGTTCTAAAAAGTTAGTCACAGATAGCTTGGTATTGATCTGCATACAAGGTTAAATTTTTCAAAAAAATAATAAAAACAGAACTGACTTTCCACCCTCCACTTACCCATAAACTTTTCTGATTTTTTAGCATTCTTGTTTTTCCCCTCAGTATCTCTGTCACATTGCTCCAATGTAATCTTTTTCAGTCGTGGTCTTGTGTGTACTGGGCTTGCATCATTTGTACAGTTTAAGCTCTTCCGACATTTTGATTTTTTGGTGTAAGGCACGTAGAGACTGTCATCAGAATCCTCTTGTGAAGTGAATGAGTCACTACTAGGAATTTCTATAGTTTCTACATGTTCTTTGTCATTCATGTTATTTTCATTTTCTTTATTTTGTCGGAAAGGTGTAACATGGACACCCTCCGCAAAAATAAAATCATAAGCATCACGGGAACCAGCTAGTTTATCTGCCATTTCTTTTGAACAGGATTGTTTGCTCCGACTTCTCTCTCTTTTGGATTGCATCCTGGAAGATCGTTTCATTGTTTCCAATTTTCTCTTTTGGTATCTCTTATTCTGTGTTTGAGAATCTCCAACACTATGAAAATCCATTTGTTTGGGGTCCACCGCTGTGGCACACAATTCAATCTGCATATCAGACTGTTTCAAATTATAGTTCGTATTTACATCACATTTATTCTCTTGACCAGGATTTGTTTCTTCATATTGTTCATTACCTAATTCTTCATATTCTAAGCCTGTTTCAGGCCTGTCTTGCTGACAATGTTCTTTTAACTGCTTAGGTATTTCTGAATGGTTGCTGTCAGATATGCTCAGTTCATTTTGGGTTTTGAAGCAGCGACGCCGGGTAGATACACTTTTGGGTAAGGGATTATCAGCTTGTCTGTCCTGTACTTCTGAAGAAATATTTCTGTTCTTGTGGGAATTACTTCGCCAATCTGATAATTTAAGATAAGATGTGTCAATTCCAGCTGGTACTGGAGTTATAAAGATGCCTAATTTACCAGGACTTTCCAAGGACAAGCTAAAGAAATGCAGCAAGACTGTCCAAGAAAGCATACTTTAACAATTAGTAAAAACAACAGCATTACAGAAAAACAAACATGGTTAATAAAGTTGACATAATACTATGTTATATAGGACAGTTATAAAAAGATAATATTGATATAACAAACAGCTGGCTTTCACACGTGAGATTTTTTACAGGTTTTTAGAAAAGTCTCCCTTCCCTCTCAATCTGCAAATATGTGCACAGGCAATATGTTAGACTTATGAGGAATGGAAAGTCTGTTTTGTCCTCCTATGTCTCCCTGTCCAGTCTCTTCTTTTGCCTCAATACAAGTTATTTGTGTTTTTGAGTTGGTTCTATTCTAGGAAATACTTTTAATGCACTTGGTGCAATTATTTTCAGAACTTTTCCCTAATTACACAATACAAAAATCTAGAGGTGATGCATTCTTTAAAGACAGTAAGTATGCTTGACACATTTATTTTGATTTTGTGGTCTATTTACTACCAAAAGGCTTGAGTGCTATAATGTATACATTAAAAATATTAAACTTATGAAGCATATACAAACCATCCATAACTGCCTACATTCATTTTCCCTTTTGAAAAGCAGACCCTCATGCCACAGGGTCAAAACCAGAAGATTTCCTATGCAACATGGTTGCAGTGTGAATAGAAATCCAGAGTCTAACAGTGCAATCCTATGTGTGCCTATTCAGAAATAAGCTCCGTTGAGTTCAGTGAAACTTACTCCCAGGGTAAGAGACTCCCAATTATGCATGGGATTGTAGCCCAACCCTAACCTGCACTGGAAAAGGCAGGCCAGCTGGAGCTGGCTGCTGCACAGCTCAGAGTAAGGGGATTTATTATCCCCATGTTGCGCAGCAGCCACCACAATAGGGCTACCCAGGTCTGCGCCAGGGAAATTGCTGATGCAAATTCAAGCAGGCTGGTTATGCCCAGCTGCTCGGGGGGGGGGGGGTTAGGATCCAGCCTAAGCGCCAGACACCGGTTCCACCCTCCTCCTGGGCCCGAACCGCCCACCTGTCCGCCCACCTTTTGCCAGCTCCAAAACACTCCTACCCCAAGCCTGCACTAGTCCAGGCCCAGTGCTGGGCCTGTTTTTCACTGCCCGGTGCTCATCTGGTTTGCTGGGTGGCAGAGAGGTAAATGGGGGTGTGGGAAGAGGTGGGGAGGAGGCATGGGATCAGTGGAGGTCAGCTCCATCGGATCGAGAGCCCCATGTCAGGTCGCATAGAACCCTTGATTCTGGGTTGGTTAAAGAGCCACCACAGAATCGAGTAGACCTACTGCAGGGCTACTTCCCTTCTCCTGAGGAACCACCAGCAGCTGCCTAGTGCAGCCAGGATGCCACAGCAGTCATTGTCAGTGCTGCGGCAGCTCAGGATTGGGCTGTTAGTCTGCAATCCTACCCACACTTTCCAGGGAGCAAATGCCATTAAACAGAATGAAACTTACTGTGGAACAAACATGTATAGAATTGCAATGTAAGTAGCACAAAACCAGCAGAACAGTTCTTTATCTTCTGGCCAATTTTCTTCAAGACTTAACTTTTAACCTATGTTTTTGAAGCTTAAATGTGGTAGTACCTACCTGTACTTGTCTGTGGTATAATGGCGGGAGATGTATTTTCAACCCTCTGACAGCAATCAGAGACAAAATCTGAATAATTATTTTCCTTCTTATTCTCCATTTCAGGTCTAAATGTATTGTCCTGTTTACTTATGTCTCCAGCAAGGACATGCTTTAGAAGTGCCCTATGAGGAATAGTTGGAATGTAATTAATTCTTTTAATACAAATTTTTGTTTAGCATTTGGTTTTTCACTTTGCCCCAAGTGTTAACGGTAATTCCACTTATTTTCCAAACACCATTTCCTAAATTAATTTTAATGAGTAGCTCCACTCTCTTAATTACATAAAAAGGCATACATCTTTAAAGGAATGCAAAGCAACTTGGTGATTAATTTATTTTCATCTTCAAATTATTTTTCCACTGATTTAATCAGAACAATGCACTTAATGAAAACTTGCTGATCTAAAAGAAGTTGTCAAGTTCAAGCATTGGCATTGTCAGAAGGCCGACAAGGCGCTAGCCAAAGACCCATGTCATCAAATGGCCCACTTGGCTGAGCTGACCCCTATAAACCTTAGTACTGGTAGCAGCGGTAGGCCCACCATCAGAGGGCACATGGTAACCCAACACCAGTACCAAGTTCAAGTAAAGCATTCAGTTCGAAGGAATCCGCGATGAGCTTTCTGCTTTCTTAGGAAAAATAAATATAGTTCTATGACAGGTTTAACCAGTCACCTGGTAACAAAAGGAAATGTGGAATTTCTGATGAGTGGTGGTGGGGCAAAGTTTTCTTCTGAGAACCTCTTTGCTATTCCTCCATAGGCCGTGGCAATAGCTTCAGCAGCATTTCACATGCTGACTTTTAGCAGCCAGCTCCTGCTACTTGTCGGTGTTTTCACCCTCTAGAATAGGACAGGAAATATCCTGCAACGTGTCATAGGACAATTTCCTCCTAGAAAAAGAGAGATGGCAACCGACAGGAGCTAGTTGCCAAGGTTGCTGTCTGCACACGATGCCCTGCTGAAGATGCTGCTACTGTGGTGCAGCGGAAAAAGCAAAGCAGCAATTAGCCCCTCCACTAAAGCAGCAATTAGCTCCTGCTAGCAATACCCATGAAATACATAAGGCAACATTTTGACAGGTTAGTAAGTTTTCTGACTTTTAATTAAAAGGATAACTTAGGATATTCCTGGATTCATGGTGATCTGTTACATTCTACAAAATCGTATTTTCAAGATTATGGCAACATTTTTGAATTTGACATTGTTGAAGTTGTGATTAAGTAAATCACCTTGACTTGGACCACTTGAGGATCAGTCAGTTTAAATAAAGCTAGATATGGAGGCTAGATATGGAGGCCCAAGGAGTATCTCTGAGCCCATCTCTCTTTTCCCATCTTCCTTCAGTTTTATGGTTCATCAAAATTTTGACCTCATGCTGCATTATCAATTTTCTGTCATGCAAGCATGTTTTTATTTTGGGTGGTCTGCTAAGATAATAAAAACAATCTATTTCCAAAGACGTTCATTAGGAACATGTATTTTCTTGATTCATTTTAATTTTGTGAGGAGAAATAACCAGGAAACTTGTAACAGGTTCTTAAAAAGTTAAACATAAGTACACTTACAGAGAATCTTGGGTTCTTAAGTGATCAGCATCACATTCTTCATGCACTGAAGCACATCGTCTCTGCCCCTGTAAAAATTTAAAATATTCTGCACTGAAGCGATAATGCAGGTAGTAGTCCATAATTTATAACAAGGTCAGTAACCTGAGTATAGAATTATTTTTAAGCATCACATACCAAAGTTAAAAAGACCAGTACAACTGTCCAAGTTAACTCTGCACAATCAATTTTGCGTCACTGAATATTGTTGACATAGCACAGTATCTTTCTTTCATTTTTAAGTTTCAAAAGATTCACATTTCAGTGTATACAACTGTACTAGGATTCCTATTTGAAAACAATTCTCTTTTGTAGCTTGCCAGTAAATAGCAAAAACAAATAAAAATATATATATTATGTTGGCAATATCATGTTCTAAAGTACAGTGGTGTAGCTAGCAGGAGCGGTCCACGCCAGGTGACAGCCTCAGGAGGGTTGACACCACTAGTGACCAAAATCATGATTTGTAGGAATAATACCATCATGTTATATACCATTTGGTGTGTAATTTACAGCAGAATGCAATGAAAAAAACAGAGTGAAATATCTACATTCTATCAAAAGTTATGGCCAAAAAATTAAAATCAGATGTCTGAAAACATAATACAATAGTGATTTCTAGCAGCTTGTGAGGCAGGACATTGAAAACGTATGCAAAAGGGTATTATGCTTCTGCTGAATGGCAATCAAACGGGAACTCTGAGGTCCTCACCAGAGCCAACAGCATGAGGGCTGTTAATTCAGCACAGTATAGATGAATAGATGCCAAATAGCAGCAGTATAGGATTTCTGCTGCGAGCTACCTGTTCAACAGCCTCCATCGCCACTTTCCAATGCCTTTCTGGTATTGGCATCATATTTCCATTCTCTCAACCACTACTCACTAGCAGAAGCCTATTACCCTTTTGCAACCACCTCATGAGCTGCCATTTGTAGTTTCTATGTTTTTCACTTTCCTAACATATTCTGATGTTTACATATGTTAATAACAAAACATTTCAAGCCTTAGGCACAATGCTGAATTGTCTACATAAGCAAGTATTTTCAGGGATATTGAACTGACTGTCAAGTCTACAATCCAGATAAATAAGGTTAAAAAAAACAACTTACAGGATCTGAGGTAGAAGCATTATGTTCTGGATTAAGAAGATTTGTTGCTTCAAGTAAGAGTTGAATAGCTTGCAAAACAATCTTCTTCAAAGCTACAAATTTGGTCTAGTTGAAAAGCAAAAGTTAAATAGTCCAACTATTATAAAGCAATTATAGTCACATAGTCATTACATTCTTATTTTAAATGGATCTGCTCCACAGCCTGAAGAAAGTACAGAAAGTTTTGCATACCCCAGTTACTCCTTGCTTTAACTCCTAATATGCCTTCTGAAGTGCCTTCTGAAAAAGCATAAGTAGGTAGCAAAACTTAATCAGGATTTGAAATCAACTGAAACACAGGAATATCAATTACTAATCAATCTAAAGCTTTAGTGGATTTAGGGCGCTTGTCAGTTAACAAAATATTACCATGATATTTTTAGAACCTCAATCAGTTTAGATAATTATCTCCTAGGGAATATTTCCTGAGGTATACTAGAGCAGAGGCAGACCTCCCCAGCCCCATGGTCCAGGGCAGAAGTTCACAATGGCGTCCCCCACGGGCTGTCGCTGCCACCAGAGTGGAAATCCACCCCCTCCCACTCACCTGATGCTCACAAGGCCTCATGCGACCTAAGCCTGCGTCTTTGAGGTTTCCTCTTTGAGGTTTCCCAAACCCTGCTTCCGGAAAACCAGAAGCAGTTTCCAACCCTGTTGGGAGCCTCAGAGAGGCTTCGGTGGGGTCCTAGAGGCTTGCACCCAGGGTATTTGCCCCATAGAACCCAATGGTGGTCTGCAACTGTGCCAGAGAGTACATTCAAGCACCTCTCCTCTTTCAGACCTATATTGCTTATCACATGTAAATGAGTTTTCTGCTATGAAGTGTAACTGCTTAATTTATACACACATGCACACACACAAAATGTTAAAGAAATACCTCAGCATATTCTTTTTCTTGTTGTAACTCAAGCTTTCTTTGCAAGACAAACATCTGAAACTTTAGATGCTGATATTCTTTCTTCAAGTGCAGGATAATATCTTGGGCTTCTCTCATTTTTCTCCTCTCCTCTTCTAAAGCCAGAGCTAATCCTTGATTATTTGCTTGCAAGCTTTTCAAATGCATAGAAGAGTTGTCTGAAAGAAATTGGAAGCACTTAAGTCCCAGAACCTGTATTTCTGAGAATGTTTTCAGTACAATATTAAAAAAAAAACAAACAAATATTTACAGTACCTGCAACTTTACCCTTGACAGATAAGACTTGGCTTGGTTTGCCCAACTTTGCCCATTTTTGATTTCTCTTCTCTTTCATTCGTTCTTTTATATCTTCCAGGCTGTCTTTAAAAGACTTTTTAAAGCACCTTTCTCTAGCCATATTTCACTTCAAAATACAGAAGAACAAGACAAATTATTAGTTTAGAAATATTTAATAAAATATCTTTGAAGAATTGAAGGCTGATGAAAGCACCCTACTTTCAATAAAATACCCACTAGAGAGATCTTGCATGCAGAATCTTACTAAATTTGAAAAAACCACAAACATGTACATTTAGAGCTACTTGACACTTATTTAGTTTTATGCTGGAAAAACTTTATTGAACATCACAAAATGTGGTCAAAGACTTGATCTTTGTTTATTTACAGTGCAATCCAAACTGGTGCTTATGCAGTGACTGGCCCAGTGACTGCTGTGCTGTGTTGCAAGAACACCATAAAATGCTCTATGTGAGTAAGGAGAGTCAGTGGGAAGGCCTGCACCATCCTGTTGGTGCTGGATCCAAATGGATCATCTAACAGATCAGTTAAGTTTGCACCAGGCAGTGGAGGGGCCAGGGGAAGGAGGGGACACAACTGGGCACGGGGAGGGCAGATTGGGTCCAGGAGTGAGGCAGGATTGCTAGGGACAGCACATACCAAATCCTATACCCCCCCCCCCAGATCTTTTCTATTTTTTAAATAGCAGGTGCAGGTCCAAGAAGCCCAAATGTGCAGGATGGGGCTTCACCTGGGTAAAGAGACAAATGTCCCCTTACCTCAAGGAGACTTCCAGCCTGCTCCTCTCCAGCGCTGGACGTAGCATGGGCCACACTGCTCTGCTGCTCCAGCACAGGTTTGGATTGGACTGTCTGTTAATTTTTAGGTTACTTTTGCAAGAGATCAAAGCTGTTTACAAAAACGGACAAAAATATGAAAACCAAATGCATAATTTAAAAACAAAAAATGCTAAACATTAAAACCATAAACAATTACAGTGTTGGGAGAACCTTACCAAGTTACTTCAATCTTAGATTTTTTCTATTAACAGAAGTGGATTAAATAAATATTGAATACATTGTAACTGTAAATAGAAAAATAAAACACTGTCCTGCAGGGTGTCAAACATAAGGCCCTGGGGCTGGATGTGGCCTGCAGAAGTTGTTTATCTGGTCCTCATGCTCTCAGCTGCTGAGCAATGCTGAGGTCCACATGATAATTGGGCTCTTCCATATCTTGAAATATGATCAAGATTTGTGTATTTTCTCTTCTGTCATTAGCAACTAATAAGTTCCTACATGAGAACAGAGTGCTTATTTCTGGTTTTGACCTGTTTAATGACATCACTTCTGGCCCTCAGCAGGCATCATGAATGCTATTCGGCCCGCTCTATGAAATGAATTTGACACTCCTGCTCTAGTGGATGTCTGGATCATTATGTCAGCAAGCCTTCTTGAAGAAAGTATAACATGTTAACTTGCTCAACTCCTTTGATATGCCCTGGAGACCCTGCTTTCTGGCATGGGCAGACGTCTGTATAGCAAACACAAGAGACAGGGCTTTTTTAGTGATGGCCTCACCACTGTGGAACTTGGTCCCTAGGAAAGTCATGCAGCCCACACACTTGTGATTTTAGGAAGATGCTGAAAATGTTTTTATTCATTGCCATGTGGTGCAAAATACACATTTACAGCCCGATCCTAAGCTGCTGTACTGCTGGTGCTGCAGTCCCAGCCCAATGGCCTGCACCACGCTGTTAATGCTGCAGAAGAAGCCCGGGTCACCAGCAAAGCAAAGGTAAGCACTGAGTGGCATGGAGGAGTACGGGGGGGGGGCAGCAGAACACAGGAAGGGCAAAACAGGGTGGGGAAGGACAGTCCTGGGAGGTGGTGGAACTGGCAGAGGCCTCCTCTGCCGAATCCTACCCCCCATGTCAGGCTCAGATGCTCAACACAGGGCTTCTTGAGTCTGTGCCAGCAATTTACCAGGTGCTGACTCAAGGAGCCCCACTGAGCAGGCTGGAGCTCTACTTGTGGTAAGGGGACAAATGCCCCCTTCCCCCAAGGAAACCTCCAGTCTGCTTATATCCAGCACAGTATACAGTGGTGGACATTCAGCGTTGCTGCTCTTGCGCTGGATCGGGCCCTTAGAGTAGATGGATTCCAGCTGTAAGCCACCAGTCCAACTGCCTGGTATGGATCTCAAACAATGCTGTTAATAGCGAAGATGTAAAGCCATTTAGGGTACATACAGTGTACATTCTGATCTACCTTATACAGGGTGACCAGATACAAAGGAGCTCAGAGTGTATATACCTCTAGCTGTTGTATAGAAGGGGGAATGTTGGCAGGGGTGGCTTTTCAAACCCTCCCACGTTGACCTGCAGCTGCCCGAGTTCCCTCTTCTGTGTAATGGCTCAAGGCAGAGGCGCCCTGTCCTCCACTGCATGTGGACACCCTGCTTGCAGGAGAGGAACCAGGGGGTGCCCCTCAGAGAGGAGGCAGTGACTGGCAGCTCCAGAGGAGGTAGGGCTGAGGGGAAGGGAGCGCGCCTGGAGGAAGGCGCTTTGACAGCGCAGTCCTATGGGTCTACTCAGGAGTGTACTGGGAGGAAGTTGGAGGATGAGCAGCTGACCGTCCCTGGGGCGGCCTCGGCCCGCACAGCCCCTCAGTAGCCAGCCCCCCTCCCATCGCCAGCCAGCTCCTCCCCTCCCACCTGCAGGCAGCCCCAGCCAGCCCCCGCCCAGCCAACTAGCCCCCCTCCACGCCGCTGCCCCTTTTACACCAGAGATCCTCATAAAGCCACACCTAGGCAAGCGCCGCTGGTGGGCTCGCTCACGCGTGCCCCTCGCGCGCACACGCTCTCGTCACCTCGCCCCTTCCTCACCTGCTTCGTTCTCGACCCCAGGTGCGCCCGCGCGAGAACAGCGCGCGACGAGGTAAGCCCCGAAAAAAGCCGTTGCCCCGTCGACCGTTTCCTCCCGCGCGTTCGAAATTCTCCGCCCCGCCACCCCATTGGCTGGCTGACTTGGGGAGCGCGGTGACGTCACGTACTCTTCCCTGACTGGGAGGTTTCAACCAGTTTGCGCCGCCCTGCACGAACCTTGTCCTTTCGTGCTTGCTTTCTCGAGACTTTTGGCTCCTCAGCGCTTCCGTCCCTATAACAACACTGTCAGCCTGCTCCTGGCCCTCCAAGGATAACTAGGCAAGTCAGATGATGTCACCTCTAGAGTGACTAAGACTTGCAACCTAGACTTGTAACCACTAGAGTGACAAAGAAGTTTGTTTTCCGGGTTTTGTCTTGTCCTGGGACAGAGGGAGGCCTGAACATAGAAATGGGTACATGAATTAATTTTGCTTGGTAGACCAAAGTAATTGCAAAAGCAGTGGCATTTCACACACATAGAACTAAGAGCCCAATCCCATGCACGTCTACTCAGAAGTCAGTCCCATTAGAGTCAATGGGGCTTACTCCCAGGGAAGTGTGGAGAGGATTGCAGCCTAAGAGAGTCTTCTCTCACTTATTTCTTACTTACTTGTTCTCCCCCCCCCCGTTATTTTAACGTATAATACTGTTTACATTTTTTGTATTTAATATAATTTTATCTCACCTTTCTTCCACACCAAAGGGTACTCAAGGCGGCGGGCTATGTGTAAAGTTTGAACATTTTAATGTTTAATGTTTAAATTAATGTTTTAATGCTTTGATTTTTTTCTTCTTCTTTTCTCTTTACTTGTTCTGATACATTGTACATTTATGATGGAGCTTTGTAAGCTGCTTTGGGCATTTGCTTCGGCATGGGAAAGGTGGGATATAAATATCTCAAATAAATAAATTATTCAGTTCTTTCTGTAGTTGTGTGTGAAACGTCACTGCTTTGAGTTTTTAAACACTTAAGCGTGTGACATGTCTGCATGCCGGTCAATGGAGCACAAGCCTTCTGTGTTCAGCCGAGCACTGCATTTGAGATGGAAGGACACTGACAAATTAAGGAGGCTGGACCTTTGCTGGGACATGAGGAGCATTTTGAATGGAGGATTTCTCAACTGGAAAATCAAACCAGCTTCAAAATTATGCTTACTCTGCACTGCAGGGTTGTTGTATGTTTACTTTTTCAGCCTGACTTTCCACCTTCAATATGGGGGGAAACTAGGACTGGACTGCATTGCAGGGTTATCATAAGCTTGTCAAGCAAGCAGATTTTCATCCTCCACACTTCAGAATAGTGGGTTTTAAAAAAATGTGTTTTCATTGTCTTTACCTACTTTCAGAATCCTTTAAGACAGGGATGTCAAACATAAGGCCCATGAGCTGAATGCAACCCTCAGAAGCAATTTATCTGACCCCTGTTATAATTGGTCTCTTGTAGCTTGATATTAAGCTTGATATAATTGAGCTCTCTCATATCTTGAAAATATGAATAAGATTTTCACAGAAAATGAATTTCTATGTTAGAACAAAATGCTTATCTCTGGTCACCAACTGTGTAATGATGTCATTTCTTGCTTAACAATGGCACTTCTGGCTCTTAACAGGTGCCATGAATGCTAACTTCGGCCCTCTGTATAAAATGAGTTTGACATCCCTGCAAAGAAACAAAGAGAGAGGGGGAGGGGGTACTGAAAAACTCTCTGCATGAATTCAGCGCAGAAGCAGTCTGCTCTTACACTGAATTCTCTGAAAAACATTGGTCAGTGCAAAGTATGCATCTGCTTAGATGTAAATGTGCTAATGTTTGTCTTCAGATGTAATTCTTTACAATAAGTAATTACCACTAGAGCAGCATAGCTAGTTTTACTGTCTCCCCTCCCCCAGTACTGTATGAGATCATGAAAGGATAGTAAATTCTGAGAAGAGGAACTTTTGAAAACCAGCTGTCATAGCTTGCTGTGCTTTGACTGAAGGAACATAGTGTTCAAGAGCCAAGATCTTGAGGTAGCAATTTCTTACAACATAAGAGACTCACATAAAAGCTTTACATGTATCTTTCCCCACCTCTTCATTACAGTATATGTAAGAGATACTTTTCGCAATCAGTTCTTTAAAAAAAAGAAAAGAATTTTGGTGTGCATAGTTGTGCTAGCATGTGAATGGAGATGCCCTTTCTGTTGAACGCAATGCAGTATAGCTAGATGAGGCCTACAGGGAAGTCTTCTTATGGGTGCAGTACTTTAGCTAGATTGATTACCTGACTGTTAGGGTTTTCAGTGAGTGTGTTACCTATCAAGGTCTATGATCTTGCAAACTGGGAGGAAATATAGAATTGCAGTAAAGCATATGGAACCAGTTAGATGCCATAATGACCTGCATCAGTAATGGTAAAATACTCTGATGAACTACCATAAGCTCTGCCATCTTGTATTGTTGCAAGGCTGATAAGCAACTCAAGAACAACTCGGTACACAGGGATGAAGGTTCACAGCATTTATTTGAATTGTATACAATTGGTCCATGGGACTCATGTCCAAAGCATGGACGTGAGTTTGATAGTGTCCAGAACTCTTATAGATTTCTCAGCCCTTTGTCTGAAAATCTAGACTTCCCATTGGCTGAAATGTGACATCAGAAATGGGGCTAATTCCTAATAGGATATAGATAAGATACCATTTACATAAAAGTTAGAAAATGGGTGGGCAATAAGTGGGCAAAACCATTGATTGGCACTGATTTACATACAGGTGGAGTTTCACCTTAAAACTTAGCCAAAATTACACAATTCCCAAAAGTTTTCAAAAACCAGCAGGGTACGCTATATTACCATTTACTCAGTATTGAACCAGTGTTGAACCTTATTTACATCCATCAATTCAATTAGGACTTCCTTGACAGGTCTCCGTACCATCCTCATTAAAGAGGGTACAAAAATACTTAAACACAGGTGTGAAGACCTCATCTTTGGCAGAACTTCAGACCCGTTTCTTGGCATGCCCATCTCGTTAGTGCACCCTGATACAGTCCTCTTATCTTTTATACCTGTTGCTTAACATAACACAGCAAAGTAGCTTTTGGTTCCTTTTATTAAAAGGGGTTTTCAAAAGCTCTACTAAAACTTCTATAATTCTATATAACTTTTGTGACCAGTTACCTTGAGTACATTGGTATTAAGGGATCACTTGGTTTCCATAAGTCTTTTGCCCTAAAAGCATAAAGTATGAACTCTAAAGCTATAAGTGAGCACTGGCAGGCAGGCATAATGATTTCCTTGGCAAGACGTGTACTTCTGCCAAGATGAAGCCTATCTCTTCGCTACCTTAGTTGCACTATTTTTTCTAAATTCCAGAGTGCTTACACTCTGAGGCCTAAACAGCTTCTGTGAGCAGCTTCTGTGAAACTTCTATGAAACTAACAATCAGCTACCAAAATGATTCTTTCAAGCAGCTTTTCTGTTTCCATCGTACGTGTTGCTCCAGTGGCCTTTACATGTGGGTTACAATCTGGGGTTTCCATGCCTCAGTATCACTAGGAGGGGAGGAAAGATGCGCCCCAGAGTGGCATCGCACTGGGAGTTGCAGCCACTCCCGGTGAGATTCTTCACTGCTCTGGGCTGCATCTTTCCTCTCCTTGGAGGAGAGAAAGGGGGCTGCCCAGAGCAGTGAAGAATTGTACTGAGATAGGCTTCAACTCCTGGCGCAGTCCTGGAAGTGATTGTGGTGATGTGATGACATCACCACAGTTACTTCCAGGTTGGGATGGAGGGGCAGCAAAGTGGGAGGTGGCCTCAGGCAAAAAAAAAATTCCAGGACTATCTCTGCTCATACATACTTACCCTGTTTCTATGTCACATTTTTAACTGACGTTAAACCTGCCTACAGTCAAACCTGATGGCCCCAAAAAGATGTACAAGAACATTTTATTGTAAAATATTGGTTTGTTTAAGATGCAAATTTAAATTCTAATTTTCTAACATTTTCCCCCTGGTTCCCTGTCTAAAAGATTCAATAATAGGCAAAACCAAAATAGCATTCTTACAGCACAATCCTATACTTGTTTACTCAGAAGTAAGTCCCATCCTAAGTAAGTCCCATGGCCTAATCCTATCCAACTTTCCAGCACTGATACAGCTGATGCCAACGGGGCATGAATTGCATCTTGTGGTGGGGGAACGACGACAGTCACAGAGGTCTCAACAAGGTAAGAGAACAATTGTTCCCTTATCTCAAGACTGCATTGTGGCTGCATTGGCAATGGAAACTTAGATAGGATTGGACTCTAAGTGTGTATAGGATTGAAGCCTGCCTTAGAGCCACTGAGGATGCAATCCTAACCCCTTATATCAGTACTTTCCAGCACTGGCATAGCAGTGCCAATGGGACATGTGCTGCATCCTGCAGTTGGGTGTCACTCACGGAGGCCTCCTCAAAGTAAGGGAATGTTTTTTCCCTTATCTCGGAGCTGCGTTGCCCTTATGTCAGTACTGGAAAGACCTGACATAAGGGGTTAGGATTGCACCCTGAAACAAATAGATTCTGAGAATCAAACCTGATATGATCATAAGCAGACTGCTAACTCTTTAAAATAGGAGAAATGTGTGTGTGTGTGGGGGGGGGTGCAGTCCAGATCAAGACCACAGTGTGAGTGGTGGGGGCTAACCCTTTGATCTAGCACTGTTTTCATGTTGAAAAGCACACACGCCTACCCACCCTGTCTGAAGCCCTCAAAGGTGTTGTACAGTTTGAGCCTCCTTATCCACAGATTTTCTATCTGCAAATCTGGCTCAATGCATATCCCCTGGACCTGTGTTGAACCAGACTTGGCCCATCCTGAACCCTCTGAAGGTGACTGGAGCTCCGCTTTGGTCACCGCTGGAGGGTTTTCTGAAGCTGCAGAGGCGGTGTGTGTCTGCCTGCCTCTGCAGCTTCAGAAAGGCACATCCTCAGAATGCCTCCTGGAGGCAAAAAACAAATAAACAAAAAAAACACCCCAGGAATTTCTGGTTTTCAAAGGAAAACTGAAAGTGACATTTTTATGCCTTTAAAAGGCATTCTGATGGTTGGGTAATAGTATTCTTACAGGCTTTGTAAGAATAACCTCTCTATGGGCCTGGTAGAGTATGAGGTTATTAAGCTGAACACTAACATTTAATAAATTTTAATGCAAGTTTTAATTGCATTTTATATATTTAGTTATATTGACAATTTTTATAAAACATAACTTGGAAGTAGAATCTAGCTGTTTTTAACATAATCCCTCCAATGCAAGATGAACATTAAAATACAGAAGCTGCTTCTCTAGCTCAGATTTGCTACAATAGCATTTTAAAGGTTAACTAGACGCTTTGATGGCATGATTTTTGGCAGGAAAATGTCATGGTAGCAAATTTCTGCTATGCAGTCCCACTTAGCTGCTACACAACAGTTAAAAAAAAAAGATCTGAACTGTACTCTCATGCAGTAAATGTAACACATAATTCAGTTCTGTGATGATCCCATTCCAGGCACTGAGAAGGAAAAGGGGAAGAAAAATGCAAGGGGTTTGTTCTTTCTGACTTCAGATTCAAGCCTCAGTAAGTGGAGTTCACCCTCTCTCTCTCTCTCTCTCCTCTCTCTCTCTCTGTGCGTGTGTGTATAGTAAGTGGAGTTCACCGTCTGTCTCTCTCTCTCTCTCTCTCTCTCTCTGTGTATGTATGATGTATGTATGTATGTATACATATATGTGTATATATGTATACACACACACACACACACAGAGAGAGAGAGAGAGAGAGAGAGAGAGAGAGAGAGAGAGAGAGAGAGAATGTGTATTGTTCATACCCTAACTAGCAAGTTGAACTTGGAAGTGGAAGACTGTAGTTCAAGGTTCATCTCTGCCATGGGCTCATAAAATGGTGTTGTGAGCAGTACAAGATCTTCAGATCTTTCTCATTGCTGCAAATTTGAAAAATATAGTAAAATACTTTGAGAATTACGAAATGCAATGGAAATAATATAAACACCCATTTCTTTTCAGAGGTGATGGGGTGGGGGATGTCATAGTTAATACAGCAAAATATCAGAACCCTACAACAATCAGCCATGGTTCTGTTGCCATTTGGCTCTATCTCCTTCCTGAAAAATGGGATTGTGTTTTTCATTAAAATGCTGGCTCAAGTGTGACTGTGAAGCTCATTGCATCAGGTGGTCCTTTTTTGACCAGGATCCCATAGAAGTTATTCCTAATTTGGATCTCAAAAGCATACTGGCCTTTGTAATCATCATCTGTGTTTTTCATTACCTTAAACAGTTTTGCCACGCACAGGAATGTTAGCTGAATTGCTATAGCCCCTAAGGCAGTGGTTTTCACACATTTAGCACTGGGACCCACTTTTTAGAATGAAACTCTGTCAGGACCCACCGGAAGTGATGTCATGAGTGGAAGTGACATCATCAAGCAGGAAAAATTTTGACAATCCTAGGCTGCAATCCTACCCACACTAATCCAGGAGTAAGTCCCATTTACTATCATTGTTAATATACATAGTAGCTTGTTAAAAGTACAGGTCTGTAACGTTTCCCCAAATGCAGTCACGTACCATGGTAGAGTCAGGTCTAATATATTAAAAATAGAATATTGAAATGAATGGGAACCCACCTGAAATTGGCTCGCGACCCACCTAATGGGTCCCAACCCACAGTTTCAGAAACACTGCCCTAAGGGGCTTGGTTCGTCCCTAGGGAGACAAAATAAAAAACGCAAGGTGATGACCAGCAGCCCAATCCTGAGCTGCCTGGGGCGCCCAGCCTTGGCGGCACCAAGAACGGCTGCCGCCGGATCCTGCGTGCCTTGGGAGAAGGGGACTTTCGTCCCCTTCTCCTGGGTAAGAGAAGCAGCCCTGCAATGGGGCTACTCACTTTAAAGGCGTTCATGTAGGGTACTGAGCCCCGCACAAACGCCTTGGATCCAGGGGAGCAGAGCTCCAGACCTGGCACTCTCCCTCCCCCAGAATGCCTCCCCCCTCCCCGCCCCGTCACGCCTCCTCCCTGCTCTCTGTCCGCCCTGTGCTGGCCTCCCCCCTCCCCAGAACGCCTCCTCACCACCCCCGCTTACCGTGCCATGGCTCGGTGGTCTGTGAGACCGCTGAGCCATGGAGGCTGGGCACCCGCCCCACGCTAGCCTGGTGCTAGCCCAGCACTGGGCGGCGCTGGGCTAGCACGGGCAGTAGCCCGGAAGTGAAGCTCGCAAACATGCCATAAGGCATGTGCATGACGGCACAAAGCTGCGCCGCCGAGCCCAGGATTGGGCTCTAAGAGAGAGTATCAAACAGTTTCCAATATTTTAAAGGATTTTGGCTTTTACTCTCAAGCTGTGCTGGAACTATTGGTTTTAAATGGAAATGTGGGTAACAAATCTCTGAAATGGGCAACACTGTAAAGACCTTTATTGGGTCTAGAAAGCCTGACTATGTAAAGTCCCTTAAACGCTATCTGAAGAGCACTCTGAAGAGAAGGAAATAAATAAATTCATTCTTATTCTTTGTGTTTTTTGCCACTCTTCACCTACAAGGCAGTGCCTGGACTAAAATAGCCTTCTGTAATCTTTTCTTCCTCTCAGATTCTGCCTAGATTCCAGGTTGATGGGTAAAAATGATGAACTCAGGAACAAAAACATCAATAGTTGAGAGATTTAAAAAAAATACACAAAAAACCCCCATACCCCACACAATAAAGCTGCAGACAAAGGCAATGAATGAGGGAAAGTCTGGCCTATTCAGATTCACAGCCCTGGTTTTAGACAGAAAATGAGTAACAGCAACACTGAAGTTCTATGGCTGCAGTTAGCATCAAAATGTCTGGGTCACAGCTGACTGCTTTTGAAAGGTCTGTGCTCAGTAGGCAGGGTACAAAGTCAGGAGAAACTGACAGGGACCCAGCCATTTCCTGTGATTCTCAGCAGAACTTTGATTCAAATACCTTTTAATAGTATGGGTTTTACAAGATAAAAATTATAGCTAGAAGGCAGGAGATTATGTGAGGGGGACAAAAGGACAAAGCAAGGCGTTTGCCAATTTCCTGAAGTGTGATTAAACTGGTCAAGGTTAAGGCCTTGCCTACTATCCTTTCCCCTGTTCACTGCCCCCAAATTCAGATGCCATAGAGGTGCATCTGGGTGAGGCGGTGCAGCTACTACACAGCATCTGAAAAGCTAAGGCATCTTCCCGCCTTTTCCCCATGGCAACCCCGTGGCCCCCCCCCCAAAAAAAAAACCTCTATGTCAAAGAAAGGTGCATGTGTCCAGTTTGGGGTGGGGGAGTTTACCCTTTTCACATGCACCCTATCTCCTTCCCAAAGGCACAAGCAGCTCATGTGGGGAGGGGTGGTGTGGATGCACCACCCTCTTTTACCCGTTTCCATGGGTCCCCCTCATAGGGGTTGAGGAAGGACATTGCAAAGAGGATTAAGTTGGAAAAGAAGATCTTGGAGGACTGAGACAGTCTGTTTCATGTAGGTGGTTTATGATTAAGGTTTTACAAGGGGGCTCTTCAGGATGCAACCAACTTGCCCTTTCTGAATGTAGCTTCACACTATGTTCCTGATTGGAATTGGGTCTGATGGAGGCCCTTCTTCCCTCACTCTTCTGGCCCACCTTTTGCCTTGGCCCCAATTGCCTTTGTTGCCAAAGAGTTGGCTCAGTACAACTTCAGGGGTGCTGGCTGTCTGGAATTTTTCCCTGTTGTTCCCCCATCTTCATGTGGCCTCTGTCTCCCCCTCAGAACCCCTCACTGTACTTTCCCGGAGCCCTTATATCCATTGTGCCTCCTTGTCTTCCTCTAACTCCACCCTGCCACCTTGTCACTGGCATACCTAGGGGGGCAGATGGGGCAAATGCCCCGAGCGCCGATCCTCCAGGGGCACCTCTCGGAACCTCGCCCCCGCCCCCGGAGTGCCCAGGAGCGCTGCGGAGAGGCAGCTTGCTGCCTCTTTGTCAGCGCCTTGGTGCTGCCTGAGCCGCCCCCCCTCCTTTATAGGAGGATAGGAGACAGGCACCCTAGAGAGACACTGATGTTCTAGGGTGCCCATCTTGTTTCCTCCTATAAAGGAGGAGGGGAGAGGGGGCGGCCAGTCGGCACCGAGACGCTGCCTGGGAGGCAGCTTCCTGGTGCCTCCCAGGAGTGCTCCTGGGCGCCCCTGCTCCGCCTCTGAGGGCGTCCCTCAGAGGCAAAGCGGAAGCAGTGCATGCCTCCTCCAACTTCAGAGGAGACATGTGCCGCTTCCCGGCCTGGTCGCCCCTGCTCCGCCTTGGAGGGTGTCCCTCCAAGGCGGAGGGGAAACAGCACCCACCCCCTCTGACTTCGGAGGAGATGCGTGCTGCTTCCCAGCACCCATGGAGCCTGCTGCGCAGCTTGTAAGCTATGTTAAAGCCAACTCTGCTGTTCTGCTTTACATGCACCAATTAAAGCATTATCTACTATAGTAGTAAGTGTAGACCAGTCATACAGCATAAAGGGGACTTTGTCGTGTTCTACCTTAGTGAATAATTTTACCTCAGTGGAGATTAAAATGAGTCTTTGTATTGGCATAATATTGCTTTGCAGAGTACAATTCCTACCAGGAAGTGATGGCTTCAAAAGAGTTCAATGTTCTAATGGCATTTCAGGGTTTTAACATGTGTTTTTAAAAAGTGAATCCCACTGCCACGATTACATTTCTTTGTTTGAAGAAAAACTGACAGTAGTTATACATTTTAAGCATTCTAAGCAGCTTGGCAACTGGCAAAGAGATTTTGAAAGTAATAACGGAACCCTAGTCGATGTCAAATTCCTTTATGACAAGATTTTTGATTGACAGAAAAATGGTACGCTAGCAGAATGTTTTTCACTGCATTTTTCCTCTCTGTCCCCCAACAATTTTTTTTAAGAAATCACCATAGTTCTATAACACTCTTATCATTTTATTATCTTAGTTTTCCAATAGAACACGTTGCCAATCTCTGCCTCTTCAGGTTCCTAGTGGTGGCATTTGCTTTCTTCCTAGAGGTTCCTTGTGGTGGCATTCGGTTGACTGGTTCCTTGTACTTGGCTGTGCACCTTATCAAAAGTCTGGACACAAAAGTCATGGTTGAGATTATAAAGTACTATATCAAAAAAGAACAGAAGCTCATTACTTACGATACATGTAAAACACTATGTACTGAGAGAGTCAGAATACCACATTAGGGCTGCAGTCCTAAATGCTCTTGCCTATAAGTAAGCGTCATTGAACTCCGTTGGTTTAGTTTTGAGTAAATATGTTTCGGATTGCCATATTACTTTTAGTAAAGTACACTCTGGGCCCAATCCTATCCAACTTTCCAGCACTGATGCAGCCATGCCAACAGGGTATGTGCTGCATCCTGTGATGGGGGGGGGGGAATTAGAGATCTCCTCAAGGAAAGGGAGTGTTTACCTTACCTTGGGGCTGCATTGTGGCTGTATGGGAAGGTTGGATAGGATTGGGCCCTCTATTAAATTCAGTTGCTGTATAAATATCTCAAACTTTTTTTCAATAGGCTGAGGTGGTTGAGCTGAAATATTTGTTTAGAGAAAAAAAAATAGTGAAACACACTTAAGATGGTATAGATCATATTTAATCCTTTAAAATCATCTATATTGATCAATATATATATTATATATTTATTATATATTGTATTATTGATCTCATGTGCCTAATTTAAAATTACTTATTATTGAATTTAAAACTGTATTACATATAATTTATTAATTACAAGAGGGGATGTGTTGCCTGCTCACAGGGAAAAGCAGGACATTTAAGTTCTTTTCCAGGACACGGGGCTAAAAAATAGGACATGTCCTGGAAAAAGAGGACCTCTGGTCACCCTGGGCACACACTGGGACGGTGCATGCTAAGACGGCACCCTTGAATTTAGCACTCTTCATTTTCCCCAGGTCAACCCCCATCTTTCTTGCTCCTGAAAGAGCACCCCTTTCTAAGGCTCCCACAGACCCATCTCTGCCCTCCTGCTCCCCATGGCACCCCAGAAAAGCAAGGTAAAGATGGAGTTACACAGGCAGCCCTTCCACAGCCTCCTTCTTCCCCACCCACCCACCCTTGCAAAGTCAACACTCCCCCCCTCTCCCACTGCTCTGCCTCACCTATTGCCCTACAAGACAAAAGTGAGGTCATCCCCATTGCCTCACTGTGCCAAGCCCCACCCCACAGCTGTGTGCACAGGCAATGCCCACAAGGGGACTGCAGGCACCTTCTGCCCTCTCCTGGGAGCTGCCCCTGCCTCCCCCCACCCAGGCAGCCCTGCCTGGGCTCCCCCTCCTGCCTCTGCGCCCCCCACCGACCCCCCACTGGAAGCCCACCCACCTGGCGCTCCCACCCCTTGCCAGCCACACTCAGGGTGGCAGGAAGCCAGAAGGGGAGCCTGGCTGCTGTCAGCCACACTCACCATATACACGACGTAGAGGGCGCACAGCGCATTATGGGAGCAGGCAAAGCCCCAGCACACCATCTTCCCAGGCAGGAGCGGCCAAGCCCCCCTTTCCCTCCCCTGCAGTACAAAACAATCTCCCCCTCCGCCCAAAGGGAAAGCAGCAGCCGCCTGTCCTGCCCCTTTAAATCCCAGCCTGCAGGAGCCAGAGCAGATAGCTGAAAGAGCCGCATGAGGCTCTAAAAACACAGGTTGCTGATCCCAGGTATAGATGATATATTCACATAAATGCAAAATTTATTTTACTACTACTATCTTTACTACTTATTTTATTGGAATATTTATAAATGTGAAACATGGCAACTCAGTAGAACTTCCCCTGTTCCAATTTTAAGCAAAAACGTGAAAGGCACTGAAAACGTTCATGAACTAATTTTAGCATGCACAAAGGGCTGTGCGTGATCTTTATGCCTTTTAGGATTACTCATTTGAAAAAATTAATTGCAACTTGAAACTGTCCAATTTGACAGCATAGTGCCCATTATGTTGCTAATTACTTTTAGAAAACAATACATGTTTAGAAACAGATAACTATAGCAGTGGAAACTTTTCTGCCCCACATCACAGAGAACACAGCTGAGAGATTATAATTGCATGGAGAACAGTGAAATTACTTTTAATAATTCCTACAGTTAGTATATTTACTTCTAGAAAGTGACATTTGGTTTTTTGAGAAAGGAAAAGAAGAAAAAAGAGTGAAAGTTTTGCTGTTCTTGTATGTTTGAATGCTTTAGTATGGTGGATGCCCTCTTCAACTACCAGGGGAGCGCACTGATGAAAAGAGCTGGCTCATGAATGGATGTACATCACTTGGTTCACTTTACAGTTAATTATTCAACATTATTCAACATTCTCAGGTACCTGGTATCCAGGTAGGACTGGACAAGGCCCCTGTCAGAAACCCAGGTAAGCTGCTGGCAGCAGTGTAGTCTTTATGTAGGCATATGCACCAATGGTCTGACATTGTATAAGATAGTTTCCTATGCAACAGCCCAATATTAACATGCCCTGGAACAGATAGGCCAGCTGGCCTGCACCGCATCCAGAGCAGGGCTGGGCCAGATTGCAGCACAACTTGGAGTAAGGGGAATTCATTCTCCTTACCCTGTGTCACATGGCAGCTGCCCCTAGGGGGCTATTCAGTATCTGCGCCACCTAAATCAGTGATGCAGATCCAAGCAGCCTGGTGTAAGGTGGCCCACTCAGGAGGGGGGTTAGGATCCAGCCTAAGTGCAGGATCCTGGTACTGCCCCCTTCCAGGCCTGGTCCTCCCACTGGCCTGCCCTCTGCTTATCCTCCCCGCACCCCAGAATCCCTTTGTTCTGCCCTCCCCCCACCTGCCCCAACCCCCCACGCTGGCTACCCTCAGCCGGCACAACTCATGTCCTTGCACCGGCCTCCCCAACTGTCGAGGAAGCACAAATGTGCCTTATGGCATGTTTGCAACACTTCTAGGCCGGCACAAGAGATTTGCACCGGCCCAAGGGTGATCCAGGATTGCGCCCTGAGTTACGTACAGAGAATTTGCTGTTCTTTAGCTGTCTTGCAGTAAGTTGCCTTGAGACAGAAAAAAAGATATATATGTTTTTATTAATAATAAATAAATAAAAAATGATAGTTCTTTTAGAATATTAGAAAACATATTTCGGATATTGCTTTGAGATAACATGTAAAATTAACATGATGTACTTTTAAAAAGTTTTGATGACTTAATATAAGTGAAAATATGCCAAGTCAGATCCCAGTCGATTTAGAGATTCAGAAAATGCTCTGGAAAATGTCTTGCTTAAGCACGGGGTTAATTTTCTTGCAGGGAGATTAAGCTATTGATGCTTATTTGACCCTCACAAATATTTAGCATCATACAATAACTGAAAATACAGTTTGTATGTTAATGATGGTTCAACTTTTTAAAAACTAAGGTTGGTCATTTATTTTTTTTACATGAAATCAAGTGGGTTATTCAGAGGTTCTGTGCAGGAGCAGCAATGTTATGTGGGAAGTCCAACTCTGGTACACATTTTTAACTGTCCCAGTTACAGAGGAGCAATTGCAGAAAAGATCACTTGGTGGAGCTAGATTGCTCTCCAAGAGGAAAACCTTTTCACAGCAGACTACAGGATCAGTGGCAAGGCTGATGGTAAGAAGACTTTCAGAACAGATCTCAAAAATACACCCAGAGGTGTAAAGAAAAAGCACTTTGAAGAAGGATTTAAATAAATGCCGTGGAAGAATGAGAGCGTATGCCATTTTTGTTTTAGGAAGGTGGGAAGCTGTCTTATACTGAGTCAGACCATTTGTTCATCTAGCTTGGGTTTAAGTAACTTACTTTGCGGCTGCTTTGATGAATCAGGCAGAACCAGTTGAAAAGCTAGAGGGGGTGGTAGGGCAGCTCAACTATGAGATTGATTGAACCCAGGGTTGGGAACTCAAGTCAGGTGACTCGGACTGGAGTTGTGAAAATGTGCATTTTTCTCTGACTCATGGACTCATGAGTCACACACGTGGAAGAGTCAGAAAACACTCAAGTCAGGGGCCCCTGGACTCATCACTCTCCCCATGCACGCAGACTCGAGTATGGCTACATTTAGGTCTGTATGGTTTACAAATGGGTTACATCTGGCTTACTGTTTTCACGGGGTGAAAAATCTTGTGGAACATTCAGACCAGGCAAGCAGCAGGGAAGTTCCATCCAGGAGGCAGGGAAGGGTTAATGTGACCCTCCTTCCTCTTGCTGCTTCTCTCCCTACTCTCACTCATTTCTTCCCCACCCTCTTTACAGATGGGCAGGGACATCAGGGGAGTGTTCAAAGAGAAGTCTGATACACACACACCCCCTTGGCAGCAGCCTCTTTATTCCATGGCTGGCTTTGTAAAGGGAGCGACTCGACTCCTTTAGAGTCACAAAAGGGCAACTTGAGTGACTCAGAAAGTGCCTGTTATAACTCGTTTTCGAGTCAAGTCACAGGGGGGCAGTGACTCTAGACTCAATTCGAGTTGCGCCGCACTGAACTTTCCCATCCTTGGTTGAACCCCTCACTTCAGGCAGCAAGCTGCATCCCACCCTGACTTGTCAGCTCTCCTAGCCTAATCTCTGTCTGACAGTTTTATCTGGCTGTTCCGTCCCCTTCTCGTGCTCTCACTGGAACATGTGAAAGGAGGATTAGGGGAAGATCAACATCATCCTCCTCTAGCTCCGTTACTGCTATTATCGTTTCCAGTGCCCTCTCAGGGAGCACCACAGCTATTGCCTCCTTTTCTCCACAGCCACTTCTTGAAAAGCAGCTGGGTGAAGAGAATGCTGGGAGTGGAGTGTTTCTGCTCCCAGAAGCCTTCTCACTGGCCACTTTCCAAAAAATAACCCGAAGTGCATGCTGGCAGCAGCAGTGGGGTGGGGGTGGGGTGGGGTGGGGTGGGATAATATGTACTAGCGATACAGTTTAATGCCAAGGTGTTTGGTGGTGACTGATCCATACCATTTTGGTGGGATAGTGATTAACCAATATGGCTGTTAGTGAGTTATTCCTGCCTATCAAGACTTCCTGCCTGCAACACTGTATTGTAGGTCTATAGGAAGCAGCCTTATACCGAATTGGACCTTTCGGCTATCTAGATGAGCATTGTCTTCACGCACAGGCAATGAATATCCAGAGTTTTTTTTTTTGTTTTTTTGGGGGGGGGGGAATTTCCCTATCCTACTAGGAGATGCTAGGGACTGAACATGGGGCCTTCTGAATGCAAGGCGCATGCTCTTCTGCTGAGCTACAGACCCACATTTCTTTCTGGCAAAGCCACTTAGTTTGCAGCAAAGCTGATATTGTGAGCAGAAACTTTTCAGCTCACAATTAATGCCCTAAGTCTTAATACTACATCATGTTCTCACCCTAGAACTTTCCCCTTAACTCTACCCCTAATATTTTAAATGGAGAAACATAACCTTACTCTAAACACTCACTGTTACCCTCAAAGCAGTTTTTCTTTCATTTAGATCTAAAGCTGTATAAATCACAGTTCCTTATTTAGATTAATTTTTTCCCCATATGAGACAAACTTGATTAAGAGCTTGTTAATGAACATTTAGACCAGTCACCAGCATATAGTGGTTTGTTGTCTTCCAACAGTCTGGCTGTGGAATTTGGGGTGGTCCAGTTGCTATTTTGGGGCATGGCCCTGTTGCACGTTGAATCAGGGTTCAAGAACAAACTCAGCAGACTGAAGTTGTCGTGGTTTCCAAGCTTTTATTCATTGCCAGCAATGGGCTTCTCTTGGTGTTCAAAATGGGAGACACAGAGTGCTGTGGTAACTCTCAGTGCCTCCAGAGAATAGCAGCCTCCCATAGGTGTCCATTGTTTAAATAGTATTTTGGCCTCTTTGTCTCAAAATCTCACACTCCCATTGGCTTGAAATTACGACATCAGAGTTAGCTCATTTTACAGACATCTGGTTGGCTAGGTTTAATAAGGACCAATAAGAAAAATAGAAAGTTGCATTAAAACATGTCCAGAGGCGGCACTGTTCATCCAATTATTACTGTCTTTGCCTATCTCTGCTTATTCTTCTATTGGCCTGACCTTGACTTATATCTCTTCAACATTCTTCATACCAGGCTTCTTAGGGCTGTGTGCCAGCATTGTTTAAACTAAGTTTTCTCTTATAAGTGTACTTTAGGAGATGTTAGTAAGGTATAGTAGTAAACATATATTTATTCTGTACAGGGAAACTAACTTTTAAATAAAGATTTCCTTTTTAGAACTCTTTTCCTATTTATTTTAATTAAACTTAACTTTTCTGTTAGCTATTTAGAGGCTTCATTAATGTTTTGCTGACCAGTGGACTTTCAAGAATGTTGGCCAATTAGACAACTTCATAGACAATTTATTACCTCATTATTTTGTTCTTATGCAGGTGTTTCTTTTATCTTAGGGACTCAGTGTTAGTTAGCTGGACTTGATTTACAAGTGTCCTCATTAGAGCGTCTATGTCCAGTCTTGTTAGACAAGATTAATGGCTGCTTAGCTCAGACTTTCTTAAAATGATTTAAGTTATGTCTCTTTATTTTACGCATCGTGGTGCTAAGAGATAAGTTCTTTAATTATCTCATTTCCTGGCCAGGTGCATCTTTGACTTCTCATTATTTTCAAATCTCCTTATGAGTTATGTTTCAGTTAAAACATCAAACAAGACTTTGAATCTTACAGAATTGGAATGTACTCCAACTAACCTTTAGCCTTTCAAGGTTGCTTCTGGCTGCTACTTGTCAATTCTCACTTCTCTGTGTATTCTTACAATTAACCTATTAAGATTCACTTAAACTACCATACTTGTATCAACTATACTTTAAAGAATAGCTTCAATAATTATTAAAGCTGTTTTCCTGGTTTAATTATGTCTTTTGTTTCCAAAATGCTCCTTTTGTCCAGCTTGACTTTCAAGCTTTTGGGGGTGTAATTTCTGTTCAGCCTGGCTCCATTTATCAATTCAATTAACTTTTTGACAACTGGATATTCTGAACTCATCATTCTGGCAGGCTGCCAAGAGCAACACCCTTCAGGACTGCCTGACCACCTTTCATTCTCTGAAGTTTTCTGAGCTTCCCCCTAAATTTGCCTTTGTTTATTTGTGAAATGCTTAAACACTCAGGCTTCTAGCATTTGAAATGTTCTAAGCATAACTGTAAACTTTATATGTTTATTTGGCTAAAAAGGGAAAACTTGTTGAATCACATTCTAACATTCAACTTAGCTTTTCCTATTGCATCCTTTTAGAAAGAAAAGCCTATTAAAACTGTACAAAATACAACTTTTGCTAATTAGCTACTCATCTTGACATATCAGTTCCTTTGGCAGTAAAACTGGACATTCCTTAGGCAGTGCCTGCTTGAAGCTGGGACCTAGCATTTGATTTTCCCCCTATCATATTACCAATAATTAATCCATTGGTGTATTTAATCCTAGAGAAGCCTAAATGAATTTTATTTCAAACCTTTTCTTCTCCCTGGGTCACATTTAAAAAGGGAATTTTCCTGCATTTTAGCTGGGGTCCTCTCTAATTCCTTCAAAAGAACATTTGCTAGCTGTCAAATAACACTTTAATTGGGCTTATTTATGGCTAGCAGTACCTTTGGCCTACTTCAAACTGTTTCAAACTGAGAGAGGGCAGAAATGAATCCTTGCAAGTTTGTCATGAGTCTTGTTTGTGAGATGCACTTGAGCCTGGAATATTTTGATTCAGCATAATGGCTACATACAACTTGTAGCTTCCAGGGCCTTCCCTCAGCCCTGCATAAATTTATGTTTTCTATTGCAATTATGTTTCTTATGTTAGTAATGGGGGGGGGGGGAAGCACAGAGTGTGCATATGAACTTTTGATCTGGGCATCTACATACTAAAGCTTGTAAATGACAGTCTCCTAATGGTCTGAACACATTCAGAAGGACTCAAAAGTTCTTTTGGAGTGCAGAAGTTTAAGGTTTAGTTCCTTATCCAGGCTGCATCTGGACTTTTGAGTCAAATAGGGAACTTGAAATTGGGAACTATTAGCCCACTCAGTTTTGTGGTTTAAACTAGAGAGCAGTCAAACCTGGCAATTAAAACATGCAACTTCAGTAATATGTTTGTTCCAACTCAACACATTTTTTACTGTGATTCTGTGCTAGAAATTGCCAGCTAAGTGGTGGCATCCCTACTCTGGCAGTCTTGTGCTGGATGGGATAGGAAGTTGCATGCTGAAGAAATATAGTGGGAGCTGCCCACCTGTAACACAGATCTTGTGGAATGTGAATGGAGCAGGGTGATGGGGACAAAGATCCAGGTATCCAGGGACTAGGAAATCATCACAAGGCCTGTGGTACTGAGTTTAAAAACCTCAGAAGGTGCCAATAGGAGAGAAGTGGACCTGCTGGTCAACAGGTTAGCTCAAACTGAGGGAAGTTGTGAGGAGATGAGGATGTGGCTAAAGGTGCACTTTGGCACCCTTCCTTCCCTCCAATATATCTGAGGCTAAGGGGAGGGGTGATGGACCCAAAGAGAGTTTTACATGTTGATTTCAATAAAACATTGCTCTATTAACATTCTGCAGTTAGGGAAGCAACTGAATCCCCTCCCCTCCCCAAAAAAGCACAATGCAAAAATCCTACTGATTGCAGTGGAAGGAACTATTTTGTTGATTGTTTTGAATTCCCCAATTTTAAGTACGGTAACTCTAGAAAAAATATTTGTACTGCAGCTTGGAGCACAATCCTATGCTTGCCGACTCAGAAATAACAGCTCAATCTTATACTTGGTGGCACTGGAGGGTGCAGTGGTGCCAAAATGGCTACCACTGTATCCTTTGACATCGCTGAGGCTGCCAGAGGTTTCCTCGGGAGAAGAGGATTTTCATCCCCTTCCCCCGAGGAAAGCTCCAGGCCCTGCATTGGGGTTTCGCAAGTCTACACCGGCTATTTGGCCAGCACAGTCTTGAGAACCTCTGTGTTGGGCTTTGCAGCCTGACATGGAGGATGGGATATGGCAGAGCATGTGATATAGCTCTATAACCAATATATTCTGGGGTGATGCTGGGAGACCTGGAAGTTGGTCTTTAGAGCCTTTTTTAGCCCTGAGAGTTTTGCCACAGGAAGGTACTGATTTTCACATGATTTTTTTTTTTAAAGGACATTTAAACTGGGACCATGGTATCCGCTGATACCAAAGTCCCACCTGAATAGTACTGCAGACTTAGGATGTAATCCTGTATACCAGCACTTCCCAAAGTGTGAGTCGGTTGCGAGCCCAAGCACAGTGGGTTGCTACCTGGGCCCTTCTGCCTGCTCTTGTGCTGGTTTGGCTTCAAATAGGAGCCATTCCAGAAGCCCCATTACTTACCAAGTCTTCTCCTGGCCCAGCGACCCACTCTACAGGCCTCTGTGGGACTCAGAATGGCCTTCAGAAGCCTCTGTAAGCAAATTCCAATTTTTGGAAGCCACTGCCTGTTTGCTTCCGAAAAACGTGCTTCCAAATATTGGAAGTGACTTACTTCTGGCTCAGTGGGGCTTACTTCTGAATAAACATATAGGCTTGACCTTAAAAGGAGAACCTGCAGGTCCTCCTTTAACATGACACTTTAATTTCCTTAAGAGTGTGAAGAATCCTCTTGTTGTTTTTCCTTTTCCTTTTCAGGTCACTCTCCACAGGTTTTTTTAAGTTGTATGCTCCATGCATACCTCTTCGTCCAGGTTAAAAGGCAGAGACAGCTAATCAGTCAGCAAATCCCCTGTCTTTGCACTTTCAGGCAGCTCCAGATGTAGCTCAATTAAATTTGGCACTTGGGTAGCTCACAGGAGAACATTCATGCATGCACAAATTAATCAAACAAATCCATTTTGCAGAGTTTTAAAGTATTGAAAAAAATCACTGAGCATCATCCCAAAATTAAGCATGTTCCAATTTCTGGCAGCTGTGTATGAGTTTTGAGTAATGTGTCATAGGAAGCTTAAGTCTGGGCACATATGTTCAGGTGTGGCAATCAAGCTGAAGCTAGCATAGGAATTCTAAAAGGGTTATTTGGGGACATGTGTTGATTGGGGCACCTAAATTGAGTGAGACATGCTGTATCAGAAGTAGGTACCTTTTTCCCCGTTTTAGATTCAGAATATAAGTATGACATGTTAGGGTCTGTGTCCCACTTTTGCTCATTCCCAGGAAAGTGGGATGCAATCCAACGAAAAAAAGAAATGGGCAAGTTTCTTGTGCATTATCATATGTACTGTGGGCATGCTCAAATTATTTGTATTTGGCGTGCAGCTTTGATGGCCATAGAATTGCTGTGTACAACTGTTGTATTGCTAATGAGTTTCAGGGGCACAAAATATAAGGATAATATAGGCAAATCTCTCTCTCTCTCTCTGCAGAAGTAAGCTTTGACTACAATGGAATAAGCCCCATTGAACACAGTGGGACTTACTTCTGTGTAGACATGCGTGGGATTGCACTCTTAGTCTGGCATTTACCTAGAACAGCCCAGCTAGAGGTTCTTTTACAAAAATGGATAAGATACTTTAATCCCCATTTCATTTCTAGTCAAGCTATTTTAAGTTGAAACTTTTTTCTGTTGAAATCATGCTCTCACAGCAATATTCCTTAATTTTTTTTTTGAAACTTTTGTTGTAAAGACATAAAGTGCTAGTGCACATGCAAGTGGGGGGCGAATTACACTTCTTTAAATTCTACTATAAATTTCTAAATTAAATTTCTACTATAGCCATACATATGGCTGATGAGACAAGTTATTTTTCTGTTAAAAACTGGATTGTCTGTTTAGCTGTACAAATGGCTCCTGTAAGACATCACTAGCTGCACATACAGTTCTCCCCCATAAGAGCACATCGCTTTATAGAACTGCTGCATAAAGACATGTCTGTGCTAGTTACATAATAAACTGTCTGTGTATCTGATAGAAATCCATGTTTAAGATGGTTATGTGTTTGAACAGAGAGGTGCAAAATTGCACCTCTTTTAACAAAACAGGCACATCAACATAACGCCAATCTAGTTCTTGTTCTTGACTAGTCTGGCAATAATCAGAAGATATTTTCTCTAAGAAAAAATACCAATTATTGTTTACAGAATTATTCCAGTTGCATGTAAATCCCATAATGGTATTGACTGATTACAAAAGTGCTTGAAAGTTGTTACACAGATAGAGTTTTTCACAGCATCAGGCAGTGCGCAGAGGAAGGTAAGGATGAAAAGTACACAGCCGTGGCGAACAAAGAAAATGTGAAATACAAAATTGGAACCAGAGTCTTGAAAACAACTGGTGTCCTTTCTTCCCATAACACTTTTAAACAATTATCATCCAGTTAATAGTTCCTGAGATTCTACCAGTCAAATAAGTGCTTGTTATCTGTAAAAGCCTGAAGATGGAGATTTAACGGCCAAGATCATTAGCTTTCATATCGTTGCCTTCCAGATTAGATTTAGAGGCATTGACCATCAAGTCTCAGGAGGTTGTGCATAGATGAGAGTACTTTCAACTCAAACACTGCTACAATTAATTTACTCCTGCAAATCTGTAAGCCAGCTCTAAAGGCCAATAAAGTGTTTCAAGCAACCGTAAGAACATTAGTTAGTCTTAATGAGAACATTATTGACTACCAACTCACCCAGGAATACGTTAAGGCAGTGATTTTGTAACAATCACTGACTTGCAAGGGTATTGAAAAGAGGGCAGATAATAAAAGGGGCCAAGTTCTAACAAACCAGGCTTGATTTGCTTCAGGACCTCAGAATTATGCGCCACACTAGATCAACACCATCAGTCAGAAGATGAGCTATGCACACAATACTATCAGCTAGCCTGTTGGAAATAATTCCAGTCAGGGTCATTTAGTCCAGCCTGATAAGCAATTATCAAGATTGCACCTTGCATATTTCAAATAGTGGTAGTTCTGGGTCTGGAGAAAGGACGAATGGTGCTTCATGACCTCACTGATGGCTTGGCTAAAAGATGGGAATCAGTTCTGTGAGTCAGGATTTCCCCAGGTGGAATCTCCTCTCTGCCATGAATTCACTAGCTGGCCTCAAGCAAATCAGTCCTTCTCAGCTTCTGCTGAAATGTGGGAATAATAAAACTCACCTTACTGGATTGCTTGTAAAGACAGCATAAAGATATAATATGCAAAGCATTTTGCATTTTCAGAAAACACTACACAAATGCTAAATATTATCATAATTATTATGAACCTCTACTCTAACTTTGCAGGAACACAGTTCCTTGCTAGTCATGTGAGACTTAAATCATTTTACACCTGAGTAGCTAATTGTTGACTGGAGCATATGATTTTCAAACAAGCTATTACTAATCACACCTGCCTGCAGAGTGCCAACCCAAAGTCTTATCACACGGAGCCTTCCCTAGGAATCCCTGCCCTTAGAGGTGGCTGGCCAGCTGGCTACAGGAGAGAGATCTTTTCTGTGGTGACACGCCAATTGTGGAGCTCCCTCCATAGATAATGTTGTATCCTTCAGCAACCTGTGGCATCCTATGGAAGGTAAGGTTCTCCTGCTTTGCTGATGCCTTTTATGGTGATATGGCAAGACAAACCTACTCTCATGACACAGGAGCTGCAGATTCATTGTGACTGACTGACTTCTGAGTGGACGCGCCTAGGATGTTCACTCAAAATGAACTTGTCTCATTGATTACAATAATGCTTAGTTATGACTAACTTTCTCTGGATACAACCCACTACTATTTGATTTTGAACTACAAAGCAAGCATCTGTGCAAAGCTCTGGAGATACAAACTTGTGTGTAAAAACAAGGTACTGCTGTGTTGGATGAGACCAAATGGTCCTATTCACCATACTGTTTCAACACTTAAGGTGAGAGGTACTATTTCTAATCTAGACTTTAGAGGAAGCCTCAAAATTACCATACCATTTTAGTTTGTTTCTTTGGTGGAGGCTGATCAGGCTGGTTTGTATCTCTCATATCAAAAGCATTCAAGTATTCTATACAGATACATGCCTTGAAATTAGCATAGTCTTTTTGATAGCAAAACGTATCCCATGAGGCACTAATAACTCTTTAGCTAGGCAACTTTAAACATAACAAAGAGAAAGTACCACCAGAAATAAGATACTGAATTTTTTAACCACAGAGACAAGTCTTATGCCTATTTGCTTTTCACAGCTACATCTGATAAATTCAAAAGGCTGTCAAAAAGGCCAACCAGATTGCATAGATAAGCTGCCTTTTGAGTGCCCCTGCTACCTGCAGTATTCAAATAGAAGCACAAAATACAGGGGTACAGAATATAGAGGCCTTGGTATCTGCAGATTTTCTATCCGTGGATCTGGCTCAAAGCGGGTTGCCCAGACCCGCATTGAGCAAGACTTGGCCCAACCTGAACCATCCAAAGGTGACTGTGCTCCAGTTACCACCAGAGGGCTTTCTGAAGCCTGCAAAGGACACCCATGTCCATCCATGGGGGTCTGTGGGCTTCAGAATGGCCATTTCAGGCTGAAAAATGCTGGAAGCGACATTTTTATGCTTTTTAAGGCATTCTGAGGCCCAGGGAGGCATTCTGAGGTTGACAGCTCCAGTTGCCTTTGGAGGCTTTAAGGGGCAGAAACCGCGAATTTGCTTATCTTTGGTTTTCTGTGTACGGGTCCAAGAACAGATCTCTTGTGGATACCGAGCCCCCACCTGTAGAATCATACTTCTGCTTCTCTGGTGGGGTTGGTGGAGCAGGAATTATTCAACCTGTCTGGTCACCTGTTTTTGTGAACTGAAAATCTGTAGAAGGAAAAAAACTACCCAGGAAAAACTAGCAGGGACTGGGAAACAGAATTTTCCAAACACATCAGGGTTTTCTAAAAGTAAAATTTAGAACTGTATAGAGGAACACAACTATAATTTGCACATACTGTGCACACTGCTACAACACACCTGTGTATTTTCCTTGTGTGCATGTACACATACACAAAGCAAGGTGAAGATACTGTCAAAGATGATTCATGTAGATTTGCCACAATCAGATCCCTGCTAGGCATGTTGTATTGAATATTTTTAGGGGTCACCACCCTTATAAACATTGTAAACTTAACATGACTTGTAAGAAAAGGGGCTCCAATGTTATACGTATATGATGGATATATGAGATGGCCTATTATAAAACAACGGATGTTTTGAACCCACCAATGAATTGTCTCCAAATGTGTTTCAAGGAGAGAACCCCAGATTGTAATAAAAGTCAGCTAAAGGAGGCGTTACACGCTTCTCTTCTCCCCACTTCTGGTGCAAGCAGTCTCCTTTGGGGCTTCTCTTCTCCCCACTTTTGGTGCAAGCAGTCTCCTTTGAGGCTTCTCTTCTTCACACTTCTAATGCTTTCAGTCTCCTTTGGAGATGTGGATGGATTTACCACCTTTTGCTGATGGATTTACAATAAAGGCCTGGATCTGATCACTTTTGTCTACTGAGTTTGCTTTGGTACCTGGGATTACAGTGCAACATCTGAGATCTCTTGTAACATCTAGGATCCCTTGTAACATCTTGGTTTTTGCACCTTGCAACAGAGCAAGCAGACTTATTTCCCACTTAAGGTAAGTTTGTACAGGCCACCATCTTGAGGGTAGAGAATGTGGCTGCTTTTGGTGGGAGCCTGGTGGTTACTTAAGTGATGGTGGAAGTGGGCCTTTCTGCTGCACAGAAGCAAGCTGTGTTTCCCACATGCTTTGTTGGGTGCTTAAATGGGGTTTTTCTGTTTTCTTGGGGCATCTCTGGTGGATGTTGGAGCTCCTTTTGGATCTGTGTGGCCTTGTATCATCTCTTTTGGGGGAGGCTGTCTGTGCTTCAGATAAAAATGACTTGTTTACAGGTTTTAGTTTTCAGCATGCGGCATGCATTTATGTTCCTGGTTCCTAGTTTGAGGGTAGACCATATGGCTGCTTCTAGTGGGAGCATGGTGGGTGCTGAAATGCAGGTAGTCCATTTCTGCTGCAAGCAAACAAGCCCCCACATGTTTTGGTGGGGACAGGGTGCATGCTTAAATGGAGTTTTTCTGTTTTCTTGGGGCAATTCTGGTTGCTAATGGAACTCCCTTTGGATCTATGTGGCTATGTATATCTGTTTTGGGGGAAGCTGTCTGTGTTTTAGTTAAAAATATGCTGTTTACAGATTTTAGTTTTCAGCAGTTGTCAGAAATCAACGCCTGCTTGTTAATCTTGAATGTTTTTTAAAGTATTTATTACCCCAGGTGATTGAGAAATGGCAGGACCTCTCTGATTCCCAAATGGCAGGTAGGTATTCTTGAATTATTAGTCTGTAATTGCATCTTTTTAAAAAACACATGATAATCCATGTCCATTATCTTTTCTGACAGCATGGCTTGATGAACCTATGCCTGGAGAGCCAGCCCCTTTGAGCTTTCCCCAGAGAGGTACTTCCCACTGATTTAAAGCAAAAAGCCCCTTTTCTTGTTCTGTAAAATGCTAAAGATCTTTTTTTCCCTAGATCCCCTGCCACAAAGACAGACTAGGCACACAATGGCCCTAGGTAAGGATCTCTTAAAATACAAGCACATCCACTAAATAATACTGGGGACATCCACCAAAACTGAGTGTTGGGAGAGTTAGCACTGACAAAAGAAAATATTTCTTTACTCCGTGTGTAGTGTATATGTTTGCACAAGCCCTGGCAGGGCAACTGAAAAAAAACATGCTTTTGTTTTTTCCTCACAGGGAGTGCTGCATCCCCCACAGTGTCTGGAAATTATATCAGCTACAGAGGTACCCAGACCCTGGTTTTTTCTCTGCATGCAGACCTATTTTCACACATGCTAGTCAATTTTTAAATGTTTTTTGTTCTTCCTTTCAGGAAGTGCTGCACCCCTCTGTCATGGGGTGGGGCAAGTGCCTTTCCCCTTAAAATGGATTAAGTTGGTTGTTGGCTACCCAGGTGTAGTGTGTCAGTAATTTAGAGAATAAAACCTGGGTGTGGGTGCCTGAAAAGACCAGACAGCAGGAGGAAGGGAGCTGGAGGTTTACAGCTTTTATACTGAAAGAAATGCTGAGAGACCTGTAAGGTGGTAATTTTAGCCTCTGTTAGTTATGTGATTGTTTCTTGTTTTTAGCTACTGTAATTCATGTAGATATGTTTCTTGGAGCAATTGAAGCTCCCTTAAAGCTATAATAAAAATCTTTTACATGAAAATTGAGTGCAATAATTGATCAAGGAAATGTATGTTAATAGGACCTGGGGCTTGAAGTAAGCAAAATAGAAAACATTGCCCTTGGGGGTTTGTGGAGATGATGTAGGTGGAGGAGGGTTAAATCCTGTTTGACTTGGGAATCTCCACTGGTCCTTCCCTACCCCAAGGGTGATGTTTGTGACACCCCCCCCCAAAAAAAAAAATCTGTGCACACATGGGGCATTATACTTTCCACAGAGGTACCCCCCCCCCATTGTTTTAAATACAGTCTTTTTTCCAATGCATTCAGAAAAATAAATGTCCTGTTTGTTTTCTAGTGGATGGCTCTAGATCTCTGAGACCTCAGTCATACTCCAACAAAACCCCTCGGAGAAGTAAGTCCTTTTAAAAGCTCATTTTAAAATGTTCTCCTTTCCCAGCAGCCCCACCAGGAGTCTAGTCCTTCTCTTTTTGAAAACTTTTTCTTAATGGTCTCTTTTCCCTATGGGTGTTAACCCTAAAAAATGTGCTGCAGCACAGAACATGTCTGTTTTAAATACTGGCTTTTCCACTGCATTCAAACAATTTAAAAAGCAAATGTCCTGTTTGTTTTCCAGTGGATGGCCTTAGATCATTGGGACCTCAGACATACTCCAACACAACCCCTCAGAGAAGTAAGCCCTTTTAAAAGTTCATTTTAAGATGTTTTTTCCCAGCAGCCCCAGCAGGGAGATGGGTCCTTCTCCTTTTTGAAAGCTTTTTCTTAATGTTCTCTTTTCCCAACAGGTGCCAACCCTCAAAAACAGGCTGGAACACAGAACACAAGTGAAGATGAACCCACAGTAGATGTAAAATGTCTGTTGACACCACAAAGCTACAGAGTGTGAGCAGGAACAGACAGACCGGGGATATATACTTGCAGACTGCCAGAACATTGTGCAGGAAAGAGCACTATTTCACGTCACTGATCACCAGACAATTTTCAGCATTTAATGCACGCTTGAAAATGCACTTGTGTAACTTCCTGGATGGGACTCTGGGAAAGGATGAACTTGTATTGTTCCAAGTAGAAATTAAAAATTTCCAAATTTACTCGGGTTCTAAACCCTCAGAGGAGAGGGTTTAGCACACACCAGGAAACCCCACTGTAGATCAAGGACTCTCTGATTCAGTGGAATCTGATGGCACCAGTTCTCCTTCCCCAGAGCTTCCAGCCTCTCCTGCTTCAGTAATGTCTCATTGCTCTGAAGCAGACCCCCCTGCCTCACAAATATCACATGAGTCAGAAGCAGTGAGCTCCAATAATGACCCCCAAGAATCTATCTTGAAAGGATGAAGCTGTGGGAGTGACGGGCTCCTCATTTACCAGTTTTCTGAATTGGAATGTCTTTTTTGTTGCAAAACCTTGAGCAGCTTGGCTGCCCCCTTTTGGTGCAAGAGGCAATAAGCAGCTGTACTCAAGAGCTACTTGATGAACTAAATGAGCTCTTGCAAGATGGTGATTTGGTTCAAATGCACCTAGAAGGTGGGGGTGTTAATTGACCCTTTCTCTTCTTTTAGAAGGCATAGAGGGCTCTGACTGCTCATGAATTTTTGAACCAAATTTCACATCTTATGCAGAACAACACTGAGATTCACCAGGGAAAACTATAACACAGTTAATACAGGACACAAGACAGCTGTATGACAAGCTGGGTATCGTGCCTCAGCAAAAGTTAATGTGAACAGAATATCAGGGTGGTCATACACAGCAAAAAAGGTTGGGATATTTTTAGAACAGGGGCCCAGCCCCTGTATATCCACAGTCCCGCTTTTTGCTGCTGCACGATGACCACTATTATGGGATTCTAAACATGAAAGGCTTCTTTGGTAGAAAAAATTACTGCACCCTGTGTGGTAGTGCCTATACCCATACGCACAAGTGTGTATCACTGCTGTTTATGTTTGGAACCCCAATGTGCACCGGGCATAGCAGAACATTGTGGTAGTTGTAAATTATTATGCAAATCTGAGCATATGTAAATAAAACAAAACTTTATCCAATTGGTCATCCAAAAATCATATTTAATAATTTTGGACCTCTCTCTGACTACTTTGACCTTGTGAAAACTAAAGTGCTCCCCCCGAAAGGTCTCTTTTCCCAGTGTTACCAGTGAGGGTGGGGGAGAAACTCATGTTCCCACTGTGTCGCACATGTGCAGAAGCTAGGCAGCAGGAACTGTGCCACCACACAGACGAGGAAAGAGCCCTAGAAGGCACATAGTGCAGTGTTGAACTAATGAAGGCTATAGAAAAGGGGTACCAGGTTTTGGAAATTTTAGAAATATGGCATTTTGAAAACAAATCTGAGGACCTGTTTTCAGATTACATTAAAATGCACTTGTGCCAGAAACAAGAGGCTTCAGGATATCCTGGGTGGTGTACAGATGAAGAGAAACAAAATAAATATATTAATGATTACTATGAGGAAGAAGGGATTCATTTACACCCTGATCAGATTGTTGTGAAGTCTGCAAAGCATCAAATAGCAGAACTGTTTCTAAACTCTTTGTGGGGGAAGTTTGCACAGCATTCAAACCTTGTGAACACCACCATTGTAAGGAATCCTACAGAACTTATGGGACATGCCTTTTCTCCAGCCCAGGGGGGTCCAAAGTTTTTGGCAGGAGGGCCACATCAGCTCTCTGACACTGCGTCAGGGAAAGAAAATTAATTTACATTTAAAATTTGAATAAATTTACATAAGTTTACATAAATGAATATATTAAAGGTGAACTTATATGAATGAATGAAGGTCTTGCAATAGCTCAAGGCCTATAAAAGGCCTTGCACAAAGCAAGGCTGACCTTTCCCTTTGCTGCCACTGCTGCATCACAGACATGAAACAGCAAGCAGTGGAGGAAGCCCTCATCCCACAGCTCATGCAAAGAGATCAAACAGTTGCCTTCACGCTGAGAGCAGTTGTGTCGGGCCAGCGTAGGCTGCAACAAATCTCTGGAGGGCCAGAGGCTCATTGGAGACTGGGGGCTCCTGAGGGCCGCATTGAGAGGCCTCGAGGGCCGCATATGGCCCCAGGGCCGGGGTTTGGGCACCCCTGCTCCAGCCTATGAAGTTTCAGGATTTGAAATTATTGATGATGAAACTGTGAGCATATCATGGCGACACACTAAAGAGCATTTTACTCTGGGAAAACAAATGTTTTAATAGGGGCTTTTACAACTGCATATGCGTGGTTAGAGCTTTATAACCTGTTAGACAGGTTACAGGAGAGGTGTCTGTACTATGACACAGACTCTATGAATCCTTCTCAAAAATTGTCTATGAAGGTTAAAGGAATAACTCTGACTTCAGCTAATTCACAGAATGTAAATTTTCATAATCTGAAACAGCTGGTCCTGGACTATGGGACAGATCCTAAAGAAATTGTTGTAGAGCAGAAGGGTATTTTGAGAAATAAAAAGCAGTGGCATATCAAAACGGGGACTGTAAACACTGAAGGTTGTATTTGACAAGAGGATTCTGGCAAAAGACTTCAAAACATGGGTTTTAAGATGGATGTGCATTGGAATCACCCATTTTCAGCCATTCTAACAGGACCTAGCCACTGCGGGAAAACATATTTTACAAAAAATATGTTGGGCAATGCTCATATTGTATTTTCTGTCATGCCTGCAAATATTGTTTGGTGCTACAGCTGTTGGCAGCCTTTGTACAAAGAACTCCTATGTTCTTTGTACAAAGAACAATATCCACTTCATCGAAGGTGAATATCCACATATCCACTTCATCGAAGGTCTTCCTGAATCCTTCAGTGATGACCAGATGCTTCCCCCAAACAAAGTGAACTTTGTCATATTGGATGATCTAATAACCTCTGCTTCTAACCGTGCAGAAATTGGCGATATCTTTAAAAAATATGTACATCACTGTAATCTAATCACACAGATTATCTGCTGCCAGGGGAAAACCAATCGCATGATCACCCTAAATGCAAAATTCATGATGTTGTTCAAAAACCCCAGGGATGAACTACAGGTCATAACGCTGGCCCATCAGATGTACCCAGGAAACAGTAAGTTTTTCTTAAACACCTGGCTTCTCAATTGTAACTGTGGCCACCCCAGGACAATATGTCTAACTGTGTTAAGAGAAACCTGCCCCTTTTAAAACTGTTGATCATCCATGGGCCAATAAAGCTAAATGATTTATAAACATAGCCCATATAGGGCACTGACTGCATGCTGGACTCTGCCTGTCGCATTGAAGGCCTATTTTACTTGCAAATGTAACCCCAGTGGCTCATGAGACTCCCACTTGCTGCTTTTAAGGTGGAAAGAGCTTAGCTTCTCAAGCAGGAGATGTGATCAGATGTCTGAGTCTGCTGTTTCCATGCCTGGCATTATTTCAGACATCATGATGCAGCAAACCTGAGTTTACCACCAAGTGAATCCTCAGCTGGGAGCAACCTTCAGTCCAGGCTATTTGGAAAACTATGAATTTAGGCAGCTACCTTATACTGAGTTGGAGCATCCAAGCTTGTGCAGGAGTGAGAGACTTCCAGTTACTTCCAGTGGTACTTCCAAGAGGTGGACCATGAGAAGAGGCATAGCAGGGGACAAACATTGAGAAATGCTGGTATAGATGAAGCTGTCAGATATAAAAACAAAATGAAAAGCTTATGGGCTTCTGTTTGTCTTTATTTTATAGACTTCCAGTAAGCCATGCATAAATGGAAAGCCAGTATGACAAAAAGTTGATTTTTATAAGTGGTTTGTTTCAATACTATAAAGACATTTACTGTTGGCAACCTTCAGTCTCGAAAGACTATGGTATAAAGACTATAGTATAAAGTCATTTATATTATGACTCAAAACTGCCCTCAAAACTGCCACGGTGCCAGAAGATTGGAGGATAGCAAATGTCACGCCTATTTTTAAAAAGGGAAAGAGGGGGGACCCGGGAAACTATAGGCCGGTCAGCCTAACATCCATACCGGGTAAGATGGTGGAATGCCTCATCAAAGATAGGATCTCAAAACACATAGACGAACAGGCCTTGCTGAGGGAGAGTCAGCATGGCTTCTGTAAGGGTAAGTCTTGCCTCATGAACCTTATAGAATTCTTTGAAAAGGTCAACAGGCATGTGGATGCGGGAGAACCCATGGACATTATATATCTGGACTTTCAGAAGGCGTTTGACACGGTCCCTCACCAAAGGCTACTGAAAAAACTCCACAGTCAGGGAATTAGAGGACAGGTCCTCTCGTGGATTGAGAACTGGTTGGAGGCCAGGAAGCAGAGAGTGGGTGTCAATGGGCAATTTTCACAATGGAGAGAGGTGAAAAGCGGTGTGCCCCAAGGATCTGTCCTGGGACCGGTGCTTTTTAACCTCTTCATAAATGACCTGGAGACAGGGTTGAGCAGTGAAGTGGCTATGTTTGCAGACGACACCAAACTTTTCCGAGTGGTAAAGACCAGAAGTGATTGTGAGGAGCTCCAGAAGAATCTCTCCAGACTGGCAGAATGGGCAGCAAAATGGCAGATGCGCTTCAATGTCGGTAAGTGTAAAGTCATGCACATTGGGGCAAAAAATCAAAACTTTAGGTATAGGCTGATGGGTTCTGAGCTGTCTGTGACAGATCAGGAGAGAGATCTTGGGGTGGTGGTGGACAGGTCGATGAAAGTGTCGACCCAATGTGCGGCGGCAGTGAAGAAGGCCAATTCTATGCTTGGGATCATTAGGAAGGGTATTGAGAACAAAACGGCTAGTATTATAATGCCGTTGTACAAATCGATGGTAAGGCCACACCTGGAGTATTGTGTCCAGTTCTGGTCGCCGCATCTCAAAAAAGACATAGTGGAAATGGAATAGGTGCAAAAGAGAGCGACTAAGATGATTACGGGGCTGGGGCACCTTCCTTATGAGGAAAGGCTACGGCGTTTGGGCCTCTTCAGCCTAGAAAAGAGACGCTTGAGGGGGGACATGATTGAGACATACAAAATTATGCAGGGAATGGACAGAGTGGATAGGGAGATGCTCTTTACACTCTCACATAATACCAGAACCAGGGGACATCCACTAAAATTGAGTATTGGGAGAGTTAGGACAGACAAAAGAAAATATTTCTTTACTCAGCGCGTGGTCGGTCTGTGGAACTCCTTGCCACAAGATGTGGTGCTGGCGTCTAGCCTAGATGCCTTTAAAAGGGGATTGGACGAGTTTCTGGAGGAAAAATCCATTATGGGGTACAAGCCATGATGTGTATGTGCAACCTCCTGATTTTAGAAATGGGTTATGTCAGAATGCCAGATGCAGGGGAGGGCACCAGGATGAGGTCTCTTGTTATCTGGTGTGCTCCCTGGGGCATTGGGTGGGCCGCTGTGAGATACAGGAAGCTGGACTAGATGGGCCTATGGCCTGATCCAGTGGGGCTGTTCTTATGTTCTTATGTTCTTATGTTCTTATTATTTTATATTTATTTATATTATTATTAATATTTATATATTATTTTAAATGTTAACTAGAATTAGGGAGCAGATAGGAAAATGTAGACTATTACATTATTATTTTTTTTAAATGGCTAGAGGTGTTTTTGTTTCTGCTGAGTAAGACAGAATTACAGCCTAGGTCTTACTGAACACAATGGACTTACTTCTGAAACACTGTTTTCAAATACCTCCACCAATGGCCCAATCCTAATCAGTTCTGATGGCAGCAGATTTTGTGATTCACTTCTGTAAGCCCTGTTCAGGCAGCACAAAAGCTGCACCGCTGTTGCACATTTTGGAGTCACCAGTGCAAACAGCTGGTAGCTCTGAGTGTGTGCAGCAGCTTCCGAACACCCCACTGAAGCAAGTAAGACGCTTCAGAGGTGAAGCAAGTAAAGTGGTTCAGAGGAGGATCGGTGTGGGGATTGGGCTGAACCAGCGTTCAGGGGTAGGAGGGTAAGGATATCAGCAGCAGCAGTACGTGTCAACCTCTAGCCCCTTTTTCCCAGTGTGACACACACCTGAGTCTCCTTGGACTTATGCCAGCTAAGTATCTGCCATAGGTCCGAGGAGACCCATTGGAGGCCAGGTGGCTTATGGGGAGGAATGTGAAATGATATTTACTGAACTTCTTTGGATCACCTACCACAACCACTGCATGCAGCGTGTACTCCATCAGCACAGCACTGCTGTGTCATGCAGGCTGCTGGGGGACAGGATTGGGCTTGAAGCAATTTATTTCAGCATGTTTTTTTATTTTATTAGTTTAGAGTTCTTGGAACAGAGTGTATAACTATTCCTCTAAAACAGGGGTCTCCAAACTTTTTGGCCAGAGGGCCTCATGAAATATCTGGTACAGTGCTGAGGGCTGGGAAAAAATTTAAATATAAAATTTAAATAAATAAATTAGAGATGGAACTTAGATGAATGAATAAATGTATGAGTGGGATGCATGAGAGCTGGCGAACACTGAAGCTGGCAGAATGGAGGGAATATTGCTCAGGTGCAAACCCAACATAAATCAGCTGTATTCCAAAAGCAGACAAGTGCTATCAAGATTGCTACACAACACAGATATGTTGCGGCTTCAATAGTGCAAGGTTATTTAGCGTATGGCATATAATACATGTACATATATCAATGAGACTAGATCAAATGTCAATCTCCAATTTGTCCAGCCATTTAAGGACAGAGTTACCTTCATTGAAAAAGTCAGACCGTGGGCCAGTATACGTCCTTAGTTTGCAGCCAGACACAATGTGATATATGGTTTGGCAGGAGAACCTGCAATCACACTGTGGGGTAGATACTAGCCCCCATTTAAACATTGAGTCCTGACTAACACCATGTAGGGTACGGATCCTGTTCAAAGTCTTCCAGTGCTGGCAAGGTAAGTCAAAACCTGGCTTCTTAAGCATAGGATTGTCTATATAACTTCCCATTTCTGGGCGTTCAACTGCCCATTTAGTTTTCCATTGGGCACTGATGTTAAAATTGTTGTGCAGATGTTGTGTGAGTGCCAGAGAAGGCTTCCTGGATTTAAGCCTACTGATTGATAGTTGAGGAAGATCAGCATGTACTGGTAAAAGTGGGTTGTTGATTATTTTTCTATATTCTTTCACTAAAGTCTCTTGTTTCCGTAGGGCTGATGATGCTATGTGGCTCAAAAGGAGAGCCAACAGACAGGAGTGGGTCTTATACAGCTGCTTATGATCCTCATGGTTTCATTTAATCTGGCATAAATCTTGCTGGTATGACAGCTATATGTTAAGTCATACTGGAGCATAGTATTCTGTGTAAGTAAGCAGTGCCCTTGTAATTAATGGGAGAAAGGCTGCAATTCTAAACATATTCCTGGGAGTACGCTTTTGAACACAATGTGCTCATTGTGACACCTCTTCAGTGAAAGGCTGGGATGCTTAGTGCAACTCTGCCAATTGTGTCATGGGCTCAGTGGAGGTGATTCACACCCCACACCCCACTTTGTGGCATTGTTTTGTTATTTTAAACCATTTCTGCCCAACATTGCATACACACCACAGGGATCAAATGTGTACACCAGTGAATTGGGCAGAAATAGGTTAATGGTTGGTACGTTGTCCTGTTGGCATTTACTGTACCTATTAACTGCTTCCTCACTAAAGCCATTGCAAAATGAACCTTTTAGGACTCATTTAAACAAATGACTCCTTTCAATGTTCATAACATTAAACAAGTTTTCACTAGATGAGGTATTTTTCTCCCTTCTCTGTTAAGACTTTTTAACAAACTGACCATCAAAATGTTGATCAGAATATATGGGAAATGTGACTTTAGTTTTTCATAATGACATACTCTTGCCTCAATACTGAGCACTATGAGAGCAGAACATTTCAGCCCAGTAGCATTTGTTGAAGAAAGTTTATGTATCACTGAAGACGTAAGGATTGAATGGGAGTAAGAATTCCTCTTCAGTGAAAATGGTCAGTCAGTGTTTGGCTTTTAAAGCAGCTTGAACTATGTAGTCAAGTAAATGTAAGAAAGGATTCAAGTTGAAAATTAATAGACTGTCAAGTACTTTTTATGCATGATGAACTGTAATTGCAAGGGAAGGCCAACTGCAAACTGAAAAATGTATCCCCCCAAAAAGAAGATTTATACCAACCAAATGGTTGGTTATTCAGCTGTCTTCTCAAAGCTAAAAAAACTCAGGTGAAAATGTATTGGGTATGGCAAAGCCACTGCAATCGACACAATTCGAGTAAACTGAAAATGGCAGGCATATTACATTGGAACAATGCAAGTGAATCTTCAAAGCCATATTCTCAATTGAATTCAGCCAGGCCACTGTACACGGGAATGGCACAGAACCAACTCCATACTCTGTGAACACTTGTTTTCTTCTTGCCATAAATTCCTCAAGTGCTGTAATGTCTGATAGTGATCGTGTACTGTGTTTGTTCCATGTACATTGGACATGGCCCTGAATTTGGTAGTCGAAAATTTCTGCATCGTTTAAAAAAATTGGACCTTTTGATTATAAAGAACAGTGAAAAGTGTACAAAGACTGCTGAAGTTTTTAAAAAATGGAGGATTACAGACTGTTTTACTATAATATGAGAGTTGCATTCCCAACAAATCTTGTGTTGACAAAAACAATTGTTTCAATGGGAAGAAGGGGCTTAGGGAGCTAGAGCATCTCAGATGACTGGGTGTGCAATCAGCCAATCCACCAAGGCAGCTGTCAGTCTGTGGGCTCTGGCCAGCAGTGGAACACACATTCTGCTGCCGGCCACTGCTGAAAAAGTGCCGGAAGGCTCTTTCAGACAGCACATTTAGTAGTGAGCCTTCCTGCTTGCATTGCCAGAGCTCCAGCCACCTGCAGAAGTAGGTAAGCCAATTTGGGAGGGGGTGAGGATGCCAGAATGGGGCAAGGAAGGGCTGAAACTTGGCTGGAAGGGGTCATGACAGGATGGGAAGACCTGGCAGCGATGGTACTTACTAGATTCTACCCTCCATTTTTGCCTCTGCCCCTTTCTAACCTCAGAATTGCACTAGAGTAAGGCATGGCAGTACCACACTACTATTAAGTGGATACATGCATTGGGACATCAGTCTTACTATACTCATGTCAGGCATATAGGTAAGAGGCTGATGGCGCTGCTTCCATGATACTTACAATGCCCCAGCTGCAGCATCCCTGGGATGCATCAGCAAGGGCATTTGAAGTCAGTTGAAAATCCAGGAACTATCTCCACTCAAAACAGTTTCAATTTTTCAAATAAAAAATAAAATCTTCTGTATGACGAATATGTCCATCTTCTCTGCAGTTCAGACAATTCTGGCCTATTTTCTGCCCTGTTTGCTGATTAACAATATTGGAACCCAACTCCTTTCAATAAACTGGCCGGCAAAGCCGTCCCCATCCTGAGTGGTGTTTACCGTTCCACTGCGCTGCCACTTATCTTTTCACCCTTTCTGGGCATAGGGACACTGGGCAGTCGTGTCTATTGCCATTGCCCCAGCAGGCTTTGCAACAGGATTTCTAGACAGACACAGCTGCCCAGAGTGTCCCTATGCCCAGATCGGGTGAAAAGATAAGCAGTGGCATGGTGGAATGGTCATTACCAATGGTGAGGCTCACAGCAGGGAGGACTTTTGCCAAATGCCAGATCAGGCCCACAGGCCATAGTTTGATGAGCCCTGCAATAAACAGAAGTGGTGCAAACAGGCTGACCAGATGCAATGAGGACAGAGTGCCTGTACCTTTAACTTTTGTAGAGAAGAGGGAATTTTGGCAGGTGCAGCTTTTCAAACCCTTCCATGTTTAACTGCATCTGCCAAAATTCCCTCTTATCCACAAAGGTGCAGGCACTCTGTCCTCCATTGTATCTGGTCACCCTGGGTGCAAACCATATGTGAACCTTATATTGCCCCCACAAATGAACACAAAACACCAGTGTCCAGTTGAATAGTACTATTAGGGCTATAAAAATGAGTGCTTCTTGCACTATCTATCATTGGTGATCCAGCTTCACAAAAAGATGAAGATTTGCAGACATTGGATTACTGATGACAATGCCAGTCACTTTGTGTCATTAATGATTAGCCCAAGTAATAATTTTGTCATTAAATGTGAGTCAGTTTAATAATTTGCCGTGACTCATCAAGAACTGCAATTAACCGTTTTCAAGGAACACAACTTACCAACATAACTGTGGCCCTAATACCTACAGCGGGGAAAACTAACAGCATGCTGCAAGAGGCAGTTTAACAGTGGTATAAAAAGCAATTTGCTGTAGTTTATTAGGACATGCCTACAAATATTCAGCACCTGCCTAACTGGAAGTGTATTAATGATGCATTTTTTAAAGTCTTGAATAAAAACAAAAGAGATTGTACAGCAAGTTCAGTTTAATTAAATAAAATGTGCTGGATTTCAACAACATGTTGGATGCCAGTTCAGTGGCTCTGTAGCACATACATTTGTTAAAAAGTATGGTAATCTGATTCATTATTTGAAAGTTCACAAAAAAAACTGTGTGTGTGTGTGTACCCCCAGAAATATGGGACTTCTGTTTTCACTTACTCTTTATTTGTGAAGTCCCTTTAAATAAAACTGAAAATCCTGCACTTTTGGGTTTGAGGAAACCCTTTAAGGAGCACGCTGAGGGGTTTCTTTTCTTTTTTGTTGGTGCAGAAGTGGCAGCAGCAGACCCAAGGGTGGCATTGAATGGTGTTGTGGGTCATGCCATCCCACCAGAGAACCATAGTCAGTGTAGGAGTATCAAACATAAGACCCACGGGCTGGATGCAGCTCCAGAAGTAATTTGTCTGCTCCCCTTTATAATGAGCAGGAGGTGTGGTCTGGAGGTTAAGTTGCCTCCTTACCTGAAGAAGTTAAGTAGGAGTAACCCTGACCTGATTTGGAAGAGAGACTGATGCAGCTGATAAGCCATAGTGAGAATACAGCACTACAAGGAGACACTGTCACAGCACCGGCCATGAGAGGACGAAGGAGTCAATGCGATGAGCCATGAGGTGGAGGAGTGTGGAGCTCAACTGGCAGGAATGAATGACAATTGGCTGATTTGCAGCAGCTGCTGCTACTGGAAGATCCAATGGCATGTGTCAGCAAAAAGAATGATGAACGTGTATGAGTTTCTCATAGAACATTAATGATAAAAACTCCATTAGTTTAGTGATAACCTGCCTATGTAAACTGCCTTGGTCTGTAATCAGAATCAGTGAGAAAGGTGGTATAGAAATCCTGAATAATAATAATAGAGCTCTCCCAGCATGATAATTGGGCTCTCTCATATCTTGAAATTATGAACAAGGTTTGCGCATTTTCTCTTCTCTCATTTACAGCTAATGAATTTCTATTTGAGAACAAAGTGCTTATTTCTAGCCATCATCTGCTTAATGATGTCACTTCCTGATGAATGAAATGATGTCACTTCTGGTTCTCAGCAGGAGCTATTCAGCCCACTGCATGAAATGAGTTTGACATCCCTGGTGTAAACAATACCGAGCTAGATGGGCCAATGGTCTGACCCTGCATATGACAGCTTCCTACGTTTGTATGAGTTACCAGCGTTCAAAAGAATTGCAAATGCTTTGGTGTACAGAATGCATTGCTTGTTAGAAACCAGGTCCAAGGAAGCAATGGCACGTGCTGTCTCCCGCAGCTGCTAAAATTTGTATGCTAGAGAAATAATATTTTACTAGGTGTGATGCTAGGTTATTCTAAAACAGAATTGATTTATCTGAGCAGAGTCTGAATTATTGATTGATAAGCACTGAATTTTCCAATTACTCACTTCTCGCTCAAAATGTATTTCATGGTATTTCTATATTGTGCGGCACTATTATAAACCACATTAGCGGCATCATAAGTGGCTCTTGAAACTATGCCAGTAAAAACGATCCAAGGAATCCTTGCTTGCATGTTGGAATCATTCTTTCCCTAGGGATTAAAAAAAGCATTGCAATTCATAAATAAGAAGATCCCTGCTGGATCCGGCCAAGGAGGCCAATCTAGACCAGCTTCCTGTATCTCACAGTGGCTCACCAGATGCTTCAGGGAGCACATGAGACAAGATATCTATATCCTGTTGCCACTCCCTTGTACCTTGCACTCAGAGATATGCTACCTATAAAGGTTGCAGAGATACTTGCAACCTATCATGGATATTCCCTCCATAAATCTGTCCAATCCCCCTTTAAAAGCATCGAGACCCATTACAACATCCTGTGGCAAGGAGTTCCCCAGAGTAATTGCACTTAGGGTAAAAAGATATTTCCTTGTTTCTGTTCTGACTCTGATTGTGTGATTCTGACTAACTTAGGTCCCATTAATTTAATCTTGCAACTAGCCTATGGGCACTATTTCTTAGGGGAAAAAATGCTTCTGCTGGTTCCAGTGGAAGCTTTTATTCTAAAGTAAATAGCCCCCACAGGAATCATGATGATGATGATAAAGTGCTAAAACCCTTTCCAACTGCCAGCTGTAGTTCTAATCATGTTTGCACATCCCCGTGTGTGCTTAGTTACCAAAAAAAGAGAGTACAAACAGCAGGTCCTGCACATGCCATAAAAGCAATATGTGATTTGACCCTTAGTTGTGCCCAGTTTCTTTTGGGATGCAAAGGAGGGGGGACAGTTGTGTGCCGGGCCATTGTGCAGGCTGTCCATACAGCAGCTTCTCTGCCCACATTTCCCCTTTAATACATTCCTCTTCAAGAGGTGCTGTGGATCAGGCTGCAAGAGGCAAAATTTCAGAAGATAGCACCATCAACCTGCAGGCACTGCAACTGGTTGGGAGAAGAAATATGAAAGGGGTGGCTGCTGACCTGAATAGCCGAGTTGAAATAAGGTTAAACTTCACAGTGGTTTTGAAAAGCCTAACCACATTTTTGCTCCCATATTGGAAAAGAAACAAGAACATACACACGCCCATCGTCATCAGAGTGATAATTGATGCTGTTGCATGTAGATGATTATGTGATGCATTTAGTGAGGCATGCAATTAAATCCGTCTTCATTTTTCATTCATTTCACTCTCTGGGAAGGGGATTGAATGAAGCACGACGTTTAAGACACTGGATGATTAAGCTAAAGGCATAAGTACTTTGCTTCACATTTTGTTATGTTTAGACTTGATCTGATGATAGCTCAATTAAGAAGGGGCAAACTGTATCTTTAATTAAAGTAAGAATCTAATTGTCTAAAAAAACACCCCATTTTTGTTTACAAGTACTTTGTATACTAAAGGCCCAATCCTATCCTTGAGATATGCTGGCCTATCTCCATGTATGCTGGTTCAATTACAGCCCTGCTGGTGTAGAAGTCCTCCCGCCAATGGACATGCCAGCACAGTGCTGGGACAATGCTGTGCTGAGTGGTTTAGGTGTCACTGGGAACTGGCAACTGGGATATGACATGGGAGGGATGAGGAGGAGCTGACATACACCCTATCCTAAACCCTTCCAGATAATGGAGATACCCGCAATGTCTGAAAAACACTATGCCAATGTCAGAGCTGGCATAGGTAGGAGTAATCCCATATGGAACAACGGGAGGTGGATAGGAATCCCATGCTACAGTCCATTGATTCTGTAGCTCCCTCTCATGTATCTACCCTCCTCATTCTGACCCTCCAAGATTATCAAATGCGTTTCCACTATCAAGTGTATAACCTCACCATCCCTTCCTTTTGCAACAGCTAAGAGAAGGGTTTGGCTGGTCCCTTTAGAATGCCAGGGACTCTAACCATTGCTGCTGCTGGCCAAACACTCATCAGAACCACGTTTGTTTTTTTAGGACTGCATCATTGCCATATAGGTTTACAGGCATAGATTTATACAGATTAGCTTTTTTAACCAATGTACAAAATGCAACTGACTATTTTTTTGATTTTAAGATGAAAGGCACAACAGTGTTATGGAATACAATTCATTATAATTAATTGAAACAGTTCTATGAAACTTATGAAACAGTTCTGTTTCAGTTAGCATTGCCTATGATGCAAAATAGCCTGGTCACACATGACATGATGTGAAATCATCATGTTCTGATTCATCTTGGACTGTTTTGAAGTTGCAGTTGAATATCTAGGAAAGAGAATTGGAACCACTTAAATATCGAGGTCTTAATTCTCTGCTGAAGCCTGAATTTGTAAGTAAAACATGATCAGTAAGGCATTGCTAAATGACATCTGCTACCATTTTGATCCTGGATGCTCAATGAGCTTAGCCATGAATGGATTAATGGCACTAAGATTAAGGATGTTAGTAATTCAGTTGGTTATAAGCAAACAATCCTTTAAGATATTTACAAGAAGAAACCTACACTTGCAAAGCATATATTAGTTCTGCTGAGCTTGTACAATGAAAATAATTAATCAACACGTACTTAATGTTTACACTCCATTAAGTGTAGCAAAAGTCAGTGCTTTTGTTTCACGGACACGCTGACATATCACTTGGTAGAAGTCTAACATTACCTCTCTATAGAGCTCTTTGGTTTTTTTTTTTTTTCTTTTTCCAATTCTGAGCAGAATTTCAAGTGAATAAATTAGTAAATTTATCATTTTCCTGCTAATGGTGTCATATGGACAGTTTGATGAAATAGCTCATTAGGGTCAATGAAGTGAAATATGAGTTCCATCAGCACATTTTCATTAAACAGGGCTAGTGGAATTAGTTTGCTGTTATCAAGGACCAGGGGATACAAAAATAAAATTAAAGTGGGCTATTAGCAGATAAATTCAAAGAATATCCCAATAGAGTTTGAATGCAATCCACTAAACCCTGCTGCCACTGTTGTCATCGTTCAATGAATGAGGGCTGCACTGGAGAAGTACCTGGTGAATTGCACCCTCCGAACACAATTGCCACTGAAACGCAGAAGGATTATTGCATGATAAAATAAATTGGGGGAGAGGCACTATTTGTAGTTTATAGTGAACAGAATAAATACAGTTCAGATTCCCAATACATGTAAGACTTTTAAATGCTGCTCCTCTCTCTTACACTACAACTTGGACTATAATAAGCAATTACTACTTCATATCATTCCTAGAGGCTGAAATTAGAAGTAAGACAGATTTCAGCTACTATGTACAGAACTATATGTCTCAGTGTTTTCATTGTAAAGGTTCACATGGCGATCAACAAGTTCTGCAATGATGGCACAGGTGCAGTGTTCAGTAGCCAATGGAACGTACCAGTTAGTGTTGAATTTATATGAAATATATTTGATATTCAGCATCAGGTTTCTGGGTGTCTAAGGCAAAACTCTGGGCGTGATCGCTCCACTTTCACAGCTGCGGGGGGGCCCTGCAGAAGGTCACACAGGGCTCCCCACACCCCCAGGAGGCTGCAGGAGGCTTGGGTAAGTGCACCCAAGCTCCTGCAGCCCCCTGAGCGGTCCGATCCTGGGGATCGTGCCACTGCCTTCCCCCACCCCCCGCTGCCCCCCCACCCCTGCCAGAGTGGTTTGAAAACCACTACCCTAACCTGTAATGTGGAACCCGTCTTCAGAAGTTGGTACACAAGTACCATAGTTTCTCTCTGATACTTTCCCCTTTTCTTTCCCCATCTGGTGGCAGCTAAGTAGCATGCCAGTGAAGGTGTTGTTTGGCTCCTGTTTTCCTTCCAAGCCAAGGGAGAGGCTGGACAGACAAAGGGAGAGGATGGGCAGACAAAGCATGGCAACAGGATTGACTCAATTTTGAAAGGCGAAAAGGGAGAAAGAGGAAATGAAGCTAAGTAAGGCAGAAGAAAAGGTGCATCACTGCAGGGGAGAGGACATGGATGAGTTGGGCGACTAAGGAGGCCTATTGAACATTGGGGGGACTTCACCAAATTATCCCCCTTCAAAGGCAGAGTCTTCATACTATTCATTTAGCAACATGAACTCTGGCTGTTGTTCAGACTGAGGCTCGAACCTCAAAACAAAATGGTGATGGCAGTATTGTCATGACTCACCCAAAGTCACGATGCATTTCTAGGTCTTGATTACCTTTGTTATAGTGGTTAGAGCAGTGATTTTCAACCAGTGATTTTCAACACTGGTGTCTGCAGGTCCGCTGCAGGAGTTTGGGGAAGGGTCATTTATTAATAGGGCCATTGTGGGATGTGCGTTCCCTCCCCCCCCCAGCAGCATTGTGCGCCTTGTCTATGATCCAAAAACTGATGGTGTGCCTTGACAATTTTAACACACTGTCACTGTGCGGTGAGAAGAGAAAGATTGAAAATTGCTGGGTTAGAGAGTTAGACTTAGAGGAGAGAGACCCAGGTGTAAATCTGCACTCAGCCATATAGCTCACTGGGTGATTCTGGGTCAGTGACTCTCGGGTGATGTTTCCTCAAAAGATTGTTAGGATATGATGGTGTGTATGAAGGGGGACCCTTGTATGCTTTCCTGAGCTTCTTGGAGGAAGGGTGGGATAGAAATGTTGATAATATGTACAGCTAGAATAGAATAGGCTTTTGTCAGCTTGCAGCTGGTTTGGTCAAACATCAAGTGCCCATGCTGAGATTATGAGGTTGAATACATCTGCACACTGTTAAACTCATGGCGAAGCAGCTCAACTTACATGTACTGAATCATTATTCAGCCAACATTTTTAACAGCCCTGCTGTATTTTGACAATCTTGGGTGTTGGTATCAAGAGGTTAAAGCTAATCATCTTGACTGTTAATGAAATAAAAGTTACATCTGCATGTAGGGCAATCTTAAAAAAATCATGTTTTCTCACACATAAGACCCTCTGACTTCAGTGCTATTAACACTCACATAAATGTGCACAGGATTAAAGTCTTCAGCTCATAAACAGGTGACTTGTGGTATGTATGCTTGAGGACAACCCATGGCAGGTTCTTCTCCAGCTTCCCTGAGATGGGGTGCCAGAAGGTTTTCCCTTGCCATGTCCACCATGACCCTAATTCAAAACATGCATTGGTGAGAGACAAGATGCAGGGAGACCCTCTTCGATATATTGTGATAGAATCAGAATTACAAGAAACATGAAATGAAGCTGCCCTTAACACTCAATTTCTTTTCTTCATTCCTCTTCCCTGTAATATGCATAGTGTAACACTGTACATCTACCTTGCATAATTGGTTGTTGTCAGATGAAACAGACAAACGCACATTATGCTGATGTAATGACCAATGTTCCCTGTAAGGGGCTGCACTACTGTGTGGACCCCTTTGTACAGTACAGGGTAGAGTACGGCATCTTCTGGGGTTTGGCAATAATGAACTACATCAGTGGTTCTCAAACTCTCAGGGCTCCCAAGCCTCCAAATGTCTGAGAACATTAAAAAAAAAAAAGTCTACTTCTGGTTTTGCAATGAAAACAGGAAGTTGATTTCAAAAAACTTTTTTTCAGATGTTTGGTAGCTTAGGGAGCCCTTCAGACAGATCCCCAGGCTCCCTGAACCCCCAGGTGGCTGGTTCTGGCTGTAGTTAAGTGTGCAACCCTTCCCTTGTCCCTGGCAGCAGTGCAATCCTGGGGAATCGCATTGCTGCATCTCCCTCTTCCCTGCCCCTTAAGGAGACAGAGGCAGGGCTTCCCAGGCTGGTAGGTCATGACCCACCAGTTTGAGAACCTCTGCCTGACATCATCACTGACTTCCAGTTCAGCTGCGTGACTGTGCAGCTTAGTGAGAACAAAGAGCACGGTACATGTTATGTTACAATACACATTATCATGAAGTAGGAAGAAATACAGGGTTGTCAAAGAAAGTCATGACTTTTGATGTTGCAATGAATGGGGCTTGTTTTAGTCATGACTAAGGGCCCAATCCTATCCAACTTTCCAGCACCAGTGCTGCTGCAATGGAGCCCCGAAATAAGGGAACAAATGTTCCCACACCTTGGGAAGGCCTCTATGACTGCCTCCCCACCACAGGATGCAGCATATGCCCTATTGGCACGGTTACACTGGCGCTGGAAAATGGGATAGGATTGGGCCCCAACTCTCCATGATAAAACTTCCTTTGGATATCAGCCACTGAACTGCAGCATCCTCGCATGTCTTGTAAATCTCTAGTTTCATCCTTAGAGAGCAGGAAAGGATTGTAACCCATGAAAAAAACTTACTGTCAATCTTATTGATTGCTTCAGCCTATTGAATCAGTGCCAGGAGTCTGGAACAGATTATTGTGGCTGTACTAGCATGCTCCCATATCCACAGGGGATCCATTCCACAGACTCCCTGTGGATACAGAAACTGTGGATATGACAGACACTATGTTGATCCTGGAAAGGGAACCGATGTGCTGAATTGTCTGTGTTGCTAATTCAGAAACAGAACTGCCATTAATGTAGCTCCTGTGATGCTAAAACTGCTCAATGGGCATCTTCGTCTCAACCTGCCTGCTTTTATGGATTATGGTCTTTATACTGTTCAGTCATAAAGTGACACTGTATTGAGAGGGCCACCTGTTGTTTTTTTTCTCTTTGAAAGAAGTGGGCAGCCACTGCAAGTGATGCACCACCGCCCCAATTTGCTGCAAGGGGGGCAATGGATGGAGATACTGCCCTCGAAGGAGTGTCACCTGGGGTCACTTGCCCACACTGACTCCTGAGGCTTTTACAGCTCAATCCTATGTAGCTGTACTCAGACATAAGTACCATTATAGTCAATGGGGCTTACTTCCAGGTAAGTGTACATAGAATTGCACTCTTAGCCACTTGCAATACTGGGTCTCACAGTTTACTGCTGGGAGAAAATATTATATATGAGGCATGATGGATGGAAACAACAGCTGTAAAGTCTCTTTTATTTTGAATTTGGCCCTGGTAGGCTTTACAGTCATGGTCTCTACATGATTTTTTTAAAAAAATCCTGTGAAATTTAATGGCTCCACAGTTGTATTTGATGACTTTTTATTAAAACAAGCAAGTTGGGGGGTGCCTGGTCTAATTAAAGCTTTTGTAATGTGAAAGCTGGCTTACTAGAACCAGACTGAAGCGGAATTCACGGCGTGTTAGTTGCATTCCGATAATTGCGATTTAGCTTTAACACGGGGAGGGCTGCAGCCAGAGGTGAGAAGGAACCATATGTTCAATTTGTGTGCACAATTCCACTTGCCCCTTTATCGTTTGTGATAGATCCATGGCACTGAACTATCAAGGAATGTCACTGGGTTTTACATGGCTGACAGCATTGTTATTAGATTATTCCTGTTCCATTATAAAACTGTCTTCATAGGAAATTCAAAGCTTTTCTAAATCCGTAATCTAAAATAAAGTTAGGCAGCCTTATCTTCAGGGTATTCTAGCTGTGCAAGCCATGTCGGAAGTGAATAAGACTTTGAAGAGATGCCTCCACTTTTACTTTACAAAAAAAAAATATGCTGAAGGTTGATAGGTAATTTGGAAGGTAACCCTGGCTTGCTCAGATCACGCATTAGAGATTAGTGCTGTTGTCCAAGTGTCACTGAGCAAATTGCAATGGATTTTAATTGACAATAATCTACTCTTGCTTTCTATTCCATTTTCTTTTAAACCCTCCAATTCTGAACTAATTATGTGGAAGGTATATTCAATTGAACATAATGGGGTGCTTCTTTATAAGCTCACAGAATAAACTGGGCACTTAGCCATATCCATATGAAGAGCCTTATTGAATCAGACCAAAAGTGTATCTAGATCAGTGTTTCTCAACCAGTGGTATGGGTATGACCAGTGGTACTTGAGGTGGTGTCTGGTGGTACTCGCAGGACCCCTGGACACTTGCCACCCAGCAGCAAGACCAGGAATGCGACACTAGGAGGCTTGGCTCAGCGGGGAAAAGTTCCAAAGCATACTTTTCTACACTTGAAAAAGCCCTCCCTTCCATCCTGAGCCTCTTACTGATGTTTGTCATGTTGCATCTGGCCTCCCAAACCAGAAGTAACTGGCGATGATGTCATTGCCAGTTACTTCCAGTGGTACTTAGGAATAGGTGAACCGTGCGAAGCGGTACGATGGAGGACAAACATTGAGAAACACTAATCTAGATCAGAATCCTGTTTGGTATGGTGCAGTGTTCTTCAACCTGTGGTTTGGGACCCCAATGTAGTCACAAAGTCTCTTTTGTGGGGTTGTGGCAACATTTCAAAACCTGTCCTATAACCCCCTTTTCCCTCTTACTGCCCCTAACTTATCCAGAAGACAGAGGTGGGTGGATCTTATCCAGGAGGGGAGCAGGATCGTTGGTGGGTCCCCAGTCTCATACCTTATCTATTTATTGGGTTTGTGGCACAAAAAAGGTTGAAGGCCCCTGCCATAGTGGCCAACTGCTGGTCAGCCAGGTGTCTTTTGGATATTTATAAGCAGGAGGTGAAGGCATTCCTCTCTCTCACCATTGCTTCCCTGCAACTGGTATGTAGAGGGATACTGAACCTGGAGGCAATATGTTGCCATCTTGATGGACAGACCTGTCCTCCACGGATAGAGGACAGGTCTAGATAGACCTGGCATAGATAGACCTGCCCTCCATGAATTGGTCTGAAGTAATGACTGCCTATGGTGAGCTAGCATTGCTTCTGGGTCACCTGGTTTGCCACCTCACCACCACTCTGTGTGTCCCATCTATGGAAACACAGCAAAGGACGGTGGTGGCTATAGTTGCATTTTCATCATCCTGGGGTGACAGGGAGAGGAACAGAGTACATTGATCGAAACCAGCAGTAACTATAATGCACCGCTGTGACTCATGGGCCGAAGCGATGAAGCAGAACTTCTGGGTGCCATCTCCATGCTCTCACTGCCTCCTGGCAGAGGCTTGGGGGAGGGTGTTGCGGCAGCCTACCAGACTATTCTACTGATGTCCATGACTGTGATCAGTGAGGCAGCCCAGGTGTTCATGAGCCATGGAAACTCATACACTTGTGGAAGTCTGTCAAGTGTATAAAGTCATCATTTGCAGTGGGAGTCTTTGTGCGCGTAAGTTTCTTGCCAGTGTATATATTTAGATGTGATATACGAGTAAGTATGCAAGACCAGTAGCTTAATAATTATATTTGATGTGTCAAGAACTTACTACATATTGATGACCCTTTCAGCATGGCCAATCAGATTTAATAAATGAAGAACATTTTCTTTAACTTGGCACCATGGAAGATTTGTCAGGAAATGTCAGGAAATGCCCCTGTCCAGATAGAGCAATTCACATATATAAATATGGAGAGAGAGAGAGAGAGAGAGAGAGAGAGAGAGAGCGCAACCATTTTCAATGGCCATTTCATGGCACCACTGTGCCATGACACACTGGTGTACTGTGGATGGTCTGCAGGTGAGCCGCAAGAGTCTGGGGAGGGTCATTTATTAATAGGGCCATTGGGGGTTTTGAGCCCCCTACCAGCAGCATGGTGTGCCTTGTTGATGGTCAAAATACTGATGGTGTGAATTGGCAGTTTAAGCACCTTGTCTGTGTGCCATGAGATGAAAAGGTTTAAAATCGCCTATACAGAGAGAGAGATCATCGCATGACTTAGATCCACGTTGTGCATAGAAAAGGATTTTTTTGGAATTGCTCAGTGCTGTCTTACTGGGCAACTGTATTACAAGTAATTGAGGAAATGATAGGATATGAATTGTTCATAGACCCCCAACATTATCCTTTTGTGTTCCACAAAAGATAGGGCCAGAAAAAAGGTGGATTTGAAAGTAATTGTGAAATTATTGACTGCTGAAAAGGTGCATATAGTGACAAATTGGAAAAAAAATTCACCTGTGTGTTCGTTTCCAAATTGCGTTGTAGGTTATAGGCTATCATCATGTTATCAACATGTCTTATTGTAACAGAGTGCAACAAGACATATGACTGAATGTCCTTCGCTGAATGCTGAACTTTATTTACAATATTCTAAAATAACAAACTTCAAGACTTCATTCAGCCCTATAAGTTTATTTTTTTCTTTTGTGAAAGTGACAGTGGTGTCTAAGGGCACAATCCTATCCAACTTTCCAGCCCCAAGTTAAGGGAACAAATGTTCCCTTACCTTGAGGAGGTCGCTGTGACTGCCTCTCCACCGCAGGATGCAGTACATGCCCCATTGGCATGGCTGCTCCAGCACTGGAAAATTGAATAGGATTGGGCCCTAAATGATTTATTTCTTTAGGATATGTAAAAATTGTATTTCATATTTTCTGTAATTAAAAACAAAGTACTAGGCAGTGGCAACACTAGGGTTTGTATCACCTGGTGCAGGACACCAGCATGTCACCCCTATAATGGACCTCTCCCCATGCAGTGAGCAGAGCAACACCCCAAGCGGTGAGCATGGTGATGTACCATTGCCCCATCCCTGCTGGTTTTTTGGCTATAACTTTGGATAGAACAGAGATATTTCAACCTGGTTTGTTTCATTGCATTCTGCATGAAATTACACATTGAATGACTTATAACATGATGGTATTACTTGAGAATACCAAGATTTTATACATTTTGGTGAGTAGTGGTGTCACCCACTCCCCCTGTGCGCATCCCCTGGGGCAGCCCGCACTACCCTAGCGGTGCCACTGGTACTAGGGGTGGGATAAAGAGGAAAAACATATTTCAGTTTTGTTTTCACTAACACACTCGTATGGTTACAGTGCAATCGTATACTTGTTAAGTCGTACTGCCAGAAAAATGCGCATAGGATTGCAGGTCCGTTTATTGAGTCTTGAAAAATTCCATTCAGGCACAAGTGCCTGAGTTTTAGGGATGTGAGAAACATTCCCATAAACTTTCCATAAAAGCATTGCTGCTTTAACCTCTATTTAAGAGAACTCCAGTTGTTAAACAGATCTTCCTGCAGGCACATCACAAGTGCGACAAGTGACTTTGGCCTCCTGCCACTCATGTCAATTCATATTAGGCAACTTGGGCGACAGACGTGAGTGATATAAAATGTCAAACGAAACACTTGATGGAATTTAACATTTCTGTTCAAGTGCAGCTACAGAAGCTGTAGTGTAAGGACTCTGTAGAGGATTTTTGTCAAGGTGACCAGGAAAGATTTCTTTTTCAAGTTGTCAGCTAATGAGAATTTTGCCATAGCTCATATTGCAGTTGATAATTTGCTCTGAATTTTTTTTTTTTTTTTGCTTTCATTGATACTGATTTAATGAAGTAACTACTGCTCAGGACTAACAGCATAATCCTATGTATGTCTACTCTGAAGTAAGTCATATTGAAATCAATGGGTCTTCTTACTCCCAGGAAACTGTGCCTAGGATTGCAGCCTACGTGACAATAGACTGTAAGCCTAAATTTTTGGGTGCCAGTGGTAACACCAAGAAGACCTTTCTCCAGGGCTCCACCTATGTGCAAAGGCAAAATGTATCTTCTGTCACTGCAGAGTCCTGACTTCCAACCATGGGACATGGTTTTTGTCAGTATCCACATTGCTTCTCTAATGTATGAAGCAACTCACTGATTTGGCAATGAATTGGCACCACAGGAAAAACCATCAACATCATGAATTCTGTGCTGGATGAGAGGGAGACAGGTGGTGGCCTGACATGATTATGGCTCTGCAACAACCATCTGGGGGCAGACCAGACCATTGACATAAAGGGGTTCTTTACCAAGGACCAAGCCTCTTCTCCTGCTTCTTTCCACATTATAGCAAGAACGGCAAATGTGCTCTCTGCCATATCCTATCCTTTCTCTTGAGCCTTGTGGAGTTAAACCTAGTTTCCAGTACTTGCACCAGTGAACATAAGAAGAGCCCCGCTGGATCAGGCCCATGTAGCCCAGCTTACTGTATCTCACAGTGGCCCACTAGATACCTCAGAGAGCACATAAGAGACCTGCATCCTCGTGCCACTCCTTTGCACCTGGCATTCTGAGGTAGCCTACTTCTAAAACCAGGAGGTTGTACATACCCATCATGGCTTGCAACCTGTGATGGAGTTTTCCTCCAGTAATCAGTCCAATCCCCTTTTCAAGGCATCAAGGCCTGGTGCCGCCACCACATCCTGTGGCAAGGAGTTCCACAGTCTAATTACATGCTGGGTAAAGAAATATCTTCTTTTGTCTATTCTAACTCTCCTGACACTCAATTTTAGTGGATGTCCCTTTGTTCTGGTGTTGTATGAGAGGGAAGAGATCATCCACACTATTCATCCCCACAGTTTGGTACGTCTCAATCATATTCCCCCCTCAGGCACCTTTTTTCTAGACTGAAGAGCTCCAAACACTGTAGCCTTTCCTTATAAGGGAGGTGCCCAAGCCCAGTAATCATTTTGGTTGCTCTCTTCTCCACCTTTTTCCATTTCCACTATATTGTTTTTGAGATGTTGTGACCAGAGTGAATGGAAGCTGTTTCCAATAACTGTAACAGAGGCCCAGCAGAAGTGTAGGCAGAAGTAAGGCTCTACTAAATCCAGCGAAATAGGACCAGCTAAATAGGAGGACCAGCTGTTGCAGATCCAAGGAGCCCCACAGGGCAAGTTAGGGTTTTACTTGGCATAAGGAGAAAAATATCCTCTCACCCCAAATACACTTCTAGCCTCCTCCTAACTTGTGCTGGATATAGCGCCATCACAAGTTAGGATTGGGCTGCTCGTGTTCTATACTTCCCATAATTCATTCTTTGGCAAACATTTCTCCAATAAAGGGAAATATTGTCCTTGCCCTACAAAACTGAACATTGCCGTTAAACCCAGTTTGAACCCTTGCTCAGCTACAACATTCAGCAGGGAGCCGGGCAGCCCAATCCTGAACTGCGTGGCACCCAGGGCTGCAGCGACACAGAAAATGGCTGCCGCTGCATCCTGCATGCTTAGCAGGCAGCGCCAGTGGCTCCTCAGGAGAAGGGGACCTTCATCCCCTTCCCCTGGGTAAGGCAAATAGCCCTGCAATGGGTCGGCATAGAATTAAGAGCCTCTGTGTCAGGCTGGTGGCCTGACACGGAGGCTCAGCATCCAGTGGAGCTTTGCTCTCTCCCACCCCACTTCCTCCCCAGCACGCCTCCTCCCTCCCCTCCCCCTGCCCTCCCTCTGCCTCCCCCCACCCTGCAATGCGTCCTCCCTACCTCTCCCACACCCCACTTTCTCCCCAGCACGCTTCCTCCCTCCCCTCCCCCTGCCCTCCCTCTGCCTTCCCCCACCCTGCAACACATCCTCCCTACCTCTCTCCCACCTCACTTCCTCCCCAGCACGCCTCCTCCCTGCCCTCCCCCTGCCCTCCCTCTGCCTCCCCCCACCCTGCAACGCGTCCTCCCTACCTCTCCCACACCCCACTTACCTCTCCGCTGCTCAGCGGTCCGCACGACCTCCGAGCAGTGGAGCACCAGTGCTCCAATGACGCTAGCCCAGTGCCAGCCAGCGCTGAGCTAGCACTAGTGCTCCACTGGTGCTGAGGGCCGCCAACATGACTTATGGCACGTTTGCAATAATGCGCCCTGGCAATGAGCCGTGTGCACTGCATAGGATTGGGCCTTTAGAGCCCAATCCTATGCATATCTACTTTTTACTCAAAAGTAAGGCCCATTATAGCCAATGGAGCTTACTCCCAGGTACATATGGATAGGATTGTAGCCTTAGGCAAGTCGCTGTCTCTTACCTCAAGTTACAGTACAGAGTTGTGGTAAGGATAAACCAGAAAGAATTTATACCTTATGTATCCTGAAAGATGCTAGAGAAATTATGATGCCGATTATTAACAACAGCAACCGTAAAAAGGATTCTTCGTCTGTATAGGAGATATATGTGTTTGTGGGCACCAGTAGTAAAGAGGAAAATCGGTTCTTCTTTCCTTCTCTAATAATTTCCCACTTTATAAGCCTTTTTGCAGGTGAGGATTTGTAGATGCCAGCCTGCTGTTTGTACAGGATTTATATATTACTGACAAGCAGTATGAAAATAATGTACATATTTCTCCTTCTTTATTACTTCCTAAATGTAATTCTAGCTGTAATGTGATGGCTGGAGCCATCAGAATATGAAGTGGGTCTATGAATGACACATTCCAAGTCTGGGAAGATTGATTGCAGATTTTCAGTTGCGTGACCCCAGCATTCTCCTTACATATTTTATTGAGGTTGTTGGCTCGGCGGAGGCTGGTGAAGTGCTGAAAGATGCTGTACCGTATTTGCTGTCAGAGCCTTGCTTCCAGTAGCTGGGAAAAGAGAATGAAAAGACACAGGGGCCGATCACGACAACTGACGTGGCACCAAATAATACTAGGCTAAAGTGAGGCGCTTGTGATGCTTTGGAGTAGAGATTCTCCTGCTCCAGAAGGTATCAGAGAATGATGACTACGTATGTAAAACAGTCTGATTTCCAGGAGAGAACAGGTGCCCCATCTATTCATATCACTTCCCTCTGGGGGCAAAGCCAGTTCCTGCTGAGTTAAGTAATTAGTGGGAAATGCATAAAGAAATGCACAAAGATGTGCCACTAGTGTCACTAGTCTATGACTTGGATATTTGTCGCAAGAAATAATAATGGAATTGTCAATGCCATCGTTGAATCCCTGGGATACATGGGCATATGGTGCATTCTCACATCCATCATTGTAATTAGTTTTGAGTTATCTTACCCTTCCTATCACTCATCACCTGAAATAATAATTGCCATATTATGACTCAAAATCAAGTCCACAGCCCCAATTGTGTGAGTAGACATGAAGTCTAGTTTGGCCTTGCAAGCAACTCTTAGCACGCACCGGTACCTGAATCCTTTCACTAAAGGTGCCAAGGATTGGACTTGAGATCTTGTACCATACATGTACACAGAGTAAACTCTACCATTAGGACTTCCAGGTTGGATATAGCCAAAACCTGAGATTTCTGAGGTACGACTTGAGGATGTCACAAGGTGAGGTCTGGTGATGTCATAAGATACCAGCTTTTGAAAAATAGGAGGGGGGACTTTGGTGCTTTTCCTATGTGTTTGGAAAGCATCATAGCCTGACTGAAACTGACTTGTATCTTTTTTTTATCTATAAGACTAGATATTATGCTATTGTTTTTTAAATAGAGTTGAGTCAGAGGAGGATTGGCTGTAACTAGAAAATTGTCCAAGTCTTTGAGCTGAATTGTAAGCATTCTAAAGAGACACTCTTGCTATATTTATAAGTTAGACCAGAGAGTAATATGGTAACAGGTTTACACTCCCACTAGGGAAATTTTCTCACAGTTTCTTCCACTTAATGTTTTTGGGATTTAGGGAAAATCTCTCAACATCTCGTTTTTTATTTCCTGTAGATTACAGGAAAGTTTTGAAGGGTCTCAGGTAAATTCTTCTTCTTTTTTCTTTTTTTTCCCTTCTGAGCTGTTCTCTATCTTATTCAGTTATAAATTGATTTCTTATGCACTCCTGTTAATTTTACTGCACTACCAGTAGATGCCAACATGACAAAGTGATAGAATCCAGAAAAATGGATAGTAGAAAAAGCACTGAAATGCAGAAATCATGAAATGGAGCAAATAAAATCTTAAGTTTATTTAAGATATTTGATCAGGGCCAATAGTCCCCGCAAAAATGAGCTGAAAACAAGATGTACTACTGTCAATGCTGCTGCAGATGAAGTTGTTGTGCAATCACAGTTTTGCCTGGGACTGATGTGGAAATGCATCAAATTAATGTGCTGACACTGGTCAGACACAATCAACTTATCGAGGAACTGGGACCTGCTGCGTTGAATGAAATGCATACCTGAAAGCTATATTGTGAGGAAGGGGTTTGTGTGATCAGCAGAGAGGGAGCCAGCCTGATCTCCACAGGGCACTACTGTATACTGCAGAATTTCCTATTTGTTGAGGACAGAAGATTATAGAACATGCTTTTTAAAAAAACACCTCTATTAATGATTTATATGCCAAGGGTCATGTATAGCACAAAATGCTTAAGCATTCTAGGAAAGAAACTCCCAAATCTCACCTTAAATGCATCAAGCCACTCAAGTGAACCATTTTGATGTGCTGTCTTTTAAAAAAAAGATATAATGCTCTCCCCCCCACTCATTGGCCACTGTCCTAGCCACTAGATTAAGTAGATTTCTTTTCTTAGAAAATGCTCTCACCTTGCGTAAAACTATATTACCCTCTAGAGGCTTTGAAATGGAGTTTGTCTTCAAATAGTTTAGAGATTTTCTAATCTTAGTGGCTTTTGTCGGCAAAGGTCAGCTGGAGTGCCATTTTTCATGGTCAGGCTAGCTTAAAACTCTGCGATGGCTCATGCATAACAACCATGACAATTTACATTTATATAGCACTTTTTATCCCCTAGGATCTCCAACCCGCTGTCCAAACCATACCTTGAAATAACTTAACCTCTGAATGTAGCAAAATCACGACTCGGACACCTCATTTAGCAGGGCAGACAGAGGCCTTTCTATTAGCCAAGAACAGAAGAACCGTACGGAATACTGAGTAGCGTCACTTGGGTCTTTTCTGTGTGTCAAGTTGCAGTTAAAAGTGCAGGAGGAGAGAAGATGAAAAAAAAGAGTTGACCTACAATTACCGTGCTGGTCAAGAAACCACTCAACGCTTGCTTCAGGCCATCCTGATAATCTAGTTATCAACCAGGCGTTACATCTTTCCATTCTGCAGGGGCAAGAAGATCTTATTACACTTATTACAGCAGTTCATGTTGCTAACATTTTTTTGACTCTCTAGTTCTTCATGCCTCCTCATCCTGGCCAGTAAGGACTTAAGGTGTTTGTAGGACCGTTGGTTAAGTACAAGCAAGCCTCAGTGGTCCACCATTCCCCATATGGTGTGTAGCAACTTGGCTGGGAGGCAAAACCTCCCAAGCCAAGCTCTAGCCAAGCCACTTCCAGGTGCTCAGCAATCCCGAAGTTCAGTGGTGACATGATGATGTTACCATCAAATGTCCAGCCACTTTAAAGAAAAAGTTTGCTGACCCTTGATCTAGACCAGTAATTTTCAACCTTTTTCACCTCATGGCATGCTGAGAAAGTGTAAAAATTGTCAAGGCACACCAGTTTTTTGACCATTGACAAGGCACACTGTGTTGCTGGCATGGGGATCACATTCCCCAATGGCCCTATAATAAGTGATATTTCCTCAAACTCACGCGACACACCTGTGGAACATTTGCAACACACCAATATGCTATGGCACACTGGTTGAAAACAGCTGATCTAGACACTATGCTTACAAGCCTTCATGAACATGGCAGCTTGCTAGACCAGTGGTTTCCAAACTGGTGGGTCACAACCCACCAGGGGAAATGGAAATGAGCCATTCCCCTTTAAGGGGAGGAGCCCAGGAATGGGTGCCTTGACAGCATTTCAGTGATTGTGGTGCTAGAGGGACCCAGGGACAAAAAAGTCCCCTTACCATGAATAAAGCCCCAACCTGCACAACCTGCAAACCAGCGAAATTGCTTGTGTAAGTCAGAGAAGCCTCATGTTGGTCTTTTAAGCCCAGGAGGGGGAATATGATACAGTGGGTGCCGCTGCTGCTGATTCCAACCCATGGGAGCTTACCTGTTCCGTTAGGCGCTCCAACGGGATCTGGTGCTAGCGGGATGGCTCAGGGCCCAAAGCTACCCAACTTTCCAGCACTGGTGCAGCCACAATGCAGCCCTGAAGTAAGGGAACAAATGTTCCCTTACCTTGAGGATGCCTCTGTGACTGCCTTCCCACCACAGGATGCAGTGCACGCCCCAATGGCACAGCTGCACCAGCACTGGAAAACTGGATAGGATTGGGGTCTCAGGACTTCCTGCCTGTGCCCCTTACTCTCACGGTGTCACAGAGCACTTTGCAGTGCTTTTGTGACACCCTAGGACGGTGCAGCTGTGGCTGCAGTCACTGCCCCTTTGCTGCGGAGGCTTAGGATTGTGCTGTCAGTCTTGCAGAAGTCAGGGTGTCATTACCTCAGTGAGCACATTGACCAGCTCCCATCAATATGCTTTCCCACAACCTTCCATGAAATTGCTAGATAGTCTTTCGATAAGAACAAATGCAATAAGCTGTGTGGAGAAATGGGATCCAGTTTTAAGAAATGTACGGAATGGATGTGGAATTACTAACGCCTTTAATGATAGTATAAAGCATAAAGTTCGCCTAAGAACATAATTTGTTTCACACAGAAGCTGAGATGATAGATAACTCTGATAAAGCCTATTACTTTTACTCTTTAACTGAGCAATGCAGTAATGACAGACTGAGAACACACCAACTGTTTCCATAATGCTTCTGAACATTTCTCTTCCTCTTATTTGTATATCACTCCTTGAGTATCAGAAGAACTATTCGTAGTGCAGAATCATTTAGCCCAGTGATTTTTCAAACTTTTTCATTTCATGGCACACTGAAGGTGCTAAAATTGTTAAGGCACACCATCAGTTTTTTGACAATTGACAAGGCACACCATTTGGGGCTAGCTTAACTTAAATGAAAAGCCCCAAAAGATATGTAATTGCAGGTAATGTGATTGCAGGTAGTAGTAGTAGTAGTAGTAGTAGTAGTAGTAGTAGTAGTAGTAGTAACTTTATTTCATTGTGCTACAGCACAATGAAATTTATGCACCTTTGAGATGCAAGCATAAATATATACTACAATTCCAACAATCACACTCTACACACTCACCCACACATTCTATACAACATGCATCATAATATTAAACAGTATAACAGACCATAATGCTCAGGAGCATGGTAACAACTATATCGCCTTATTCAACGTTATTATGGCTGTGGGATAAAAACTGTTCAGGAATCGTGTCATGCTGCTCTAATAGTTCTGTATCGTCTACCCGAAGGAAACAGTTCAAAGAACTTATGAGCCGGATGGAAGGGGTCTCTCAGAATACTATGTGACTTCTGCAGACAGCGAGATGTATAGATGTCCTCCAAAGCTGGTAGATGAAGGTTGATGATGTGCTGCGCGATCTTAATAATTCTCTGCAGAGCTTTTTTGTCCCCTGCAGAGCAATTTCCGTACCACATCAAGATATCATAGGTTAGGACACTCTCAATGGTGCAACGATAGTAAGACACAAGCAGCTGCTGTGACAAATTTAACCTCCCAAGCTTTCTCAGAAAATAGAACTGCTTTTTGTGCCTTTTTAAATCAACATGCTGGTGTTAATAGTCCATGAGAGGTCCTCTGTGATGTAAATACCTAGGAATTTGAAACTAGCAACCCTCTCCACCTCCTCACCATTTATGTATAATGGTGTGTGTACATCCCTCTTTTTCCGGAAGTCAATTATAAGTTCTTTAGTTTTTTTGATGTTAAGTGAGAGATTATTTTCTTTGCACCACAATAACAACTCCTGAACCTCTTTCCTATAAGCAGACTCATCATTCCCGCTAACAAGCCCCACCACTGTAGTATCGTCTGCAAATTTTATAATTTCATTGATGTTATGTGATGAGGTACAATCATGTGTATACAGGGAATAGAGGAAGGGGCTCAGCACACAGCCTTGGGGAGCTCCTGTATTTAATATCAGAGTGGAAGAATGATAAAAGCCCATCCTAACTGACTGTGGCCTATTTGTCAAAAAGTGCTTTATCCACAGACAAATGTCTTGCTGTATGCCCACACTAGTCATTTTAAAAAACAGCCTGCTAGGTAGAATGGTGTTAAAAGCAGAACTATAATCCACAAATAACAGCCATACCCTGTTGTTCCAAATGACGCAGGACTATATGTAAAACAATAGAGATGGCATCATCAGTCAACCTATTACTCCTGTATGCAAATTGACAAGGATCCAAGGTGGGTGGAAGACCAGACTTAATATGTTTCAACACCAGCCTCTCAAAACGCTTCATAATTACTGAAGTTAGAGCCACAGGTCGATAATCATTGAGAGAAGTATCTACTGTCTGCTTAGGAACTGGCACTATAACCGATGTCTTCAAGCAAGTAGGGACAGAGCACTGTGACAGAGATAAACTGAAAATATTTGTAAAAACTTCAGTCAGCTCTGCAGTGCAGTCTTTAAGGACCCGCCCTGGAATTCCATCTGGGCCAGCTGCTTTCTGGACGTTAATATTCTGTAAAACCCATGTCACATCTCAGGCTGCAGGACAAGTGACTGACCATCAGTGGTTGCAGCTGGAATGTTGGTGGCTGCCATGGCCTCAAACCAGCCAAAAAACTGATTAAGCTGCTCTGTCATGGAATCACTACTGCTGGGCAGACTATTATAATTCTGCCCAGTAAGTTGTCGCAGGCCCTGTCATATCTGAACTTTAAAAATGCTGCTCAATCCTCCACCTGTACATGGCCTTTGCATCCCTGATGCCTTTTTTAAAGTTCGCTCTGGCCTTACTGTACTGTAGTGTGTTTCCAGAACAGAAAGCAGCATTCTGGGCTCTTATCAAAAGGCGCACATCTCTGGTGACCCAGGGCTTATTATTAGGAAACACCCGTATTTGCCTGGTTGTAGTGACAGCGTCCATGCAGCTTTTGCTATAGAACAGTACAGTCGAGATATAGATATCAATATTGTCCTCCGCAAATAATGTCCAATCAGTACGCCTGAAGTAATCCCGAAGTTGCTCCAATGCATTTTCTGACCACTGCTGTATTTCTCTGACAACAGGCCTAATTCCATTGACAAGAGGTCTGTATGATGGTATCAAAAACAGAGATATATGGTCAGATTGTCCCAGATGGGGCAAAGGTATAGTCCTATAGCCGTTCACAATATTACTATACACATGATCTAAGGTATTTTGCCCTCTAGTGGGACATTGTACATGTTGATTGAACTTAGGAAGGACACTCTTTAAATTAGCTTGATTGAAGTCACCTGCAATTACATACACTCCATCTGGGTGGGCCCATTGCAATCTGCAATCCCCTGCAAAATGGTCTATCAAAATGGACTGTCAAAATGGTCCAGAAAACTGCAGCTCTGATTGGTCAATGGGTGCCCATTTCCTACTGGTTATTCAAAATTCCCTCTGAAAGTTTTCATTGACTTTTAAAGCTCAGGAGCTTTGAGAGGGTTGCAATTGGTCACGGAGTCTGAGTGGAACAAAATAAAAGGGGCAGTAAAGCAAGGGAGATTAATGGGTTGTGCTTGTTAGTGGGATTCCTGAGGCTGTGTCGCCAGGAAGAAGAATCTTGCTGGTGAAGAAGGACATGAAAGACAGGAGAAGACCTTGCAGTTGATAAGGACAGAAGACGTTGGCAGAGATAGCTGAAGGAAGGCTTTGCAGAAACTGCATCTTAACAAAGACCAACTACTTGGTGGCATCCACTTGCGGTGCCAGGCTTGGTGGCTCCCAGGGCCAAGTGATGTCACAGTGTAACAGTGTTTACCCCCCCCCCCCATTGTGGCCTTTGTCTTCGAAAAGGACTCCTTTTGCATCTATATGGATCTAAAGGTGAGCAGGAGGGCTGATTTCACAGAAATTGTCTTGGGTGACATGTATCCCCCGGTCCTGCCTTAGCTATGCTACTGGTAGCAATGTCAGGTGGTGATTCAACAGGAGCATGGGTGTCCTAAGGCTCTTGGTGTGATGACCTGTGGGAAACTTTAGGAAGGAGCTTCCAAAGTCACAAATCTGCTTGAAGTGTGGAGCCAGTGTGCTTTCCAGAGAAGCCCTCCAGCTCCTGTGATGGTGATAGGAAGGTGTAACGGGCTATCTGAATTTCTTAGGCAATTGAACTAGTCACAGGGTCTGATCATTCTTGGGAACTGCTATTACAGCAACCTTGTAAGCAATGGGACATTCAAATAAACAAAGCAACCTGTTTAGTATTTTTACAAGGAGTTTGTTTTGATGGTTAAGTTTAATATTGGGTTGTATGATCACTTCCATGCCTACACCTTACCAGGTTACCAGGGAAAGAAGGGGGGGGGGGAGAAATTAATAAGAGTTGCTCCCTGTCACTTTCCTAACTGGTAATTAAAGTGGATGAGATTTAGTATCTCCTTGTGATGTTACTTAAAGAACCACGTTAGGAGAAAAACACAAAGGGGGAGATGGTACTTTTTGCCTGACATGCCAAGGAGATGGTGTGTCCAGGCTGGGAAAGGGTGATAGGATCCAGCCTGCGTGACCTCCATGGAGATTCTCCCCTTTCCACCCTGAATTGCCCCTGCTCTCCTCCTTCTGTACCCCAAGCCTCCCCTGAACTGCCCACGACCTGTTTACCCATCTCCTCCATCTGTACATCTTCCCCAATGCATCACAAGCTCACAAGCAGCCACTAAATAATTTCTCTGTAGTAATGGTTCTAACTGCCTTGGGCATGCCTCATACTATGGCATATTTAGCATACTAATTAAGTCAGCCTGCTGGGAAAACTGGTCCTGACCCTTTGCATTAATCAGTGTATGTCCTGAAGCACGCCATTCGGGAGTTGTGTGCTAACAGGCCGAGTTGCAAATATTAATCCTGAATGCAGCTTTTGCTGTGGTTTCAGAAGGACCTTGGGATATTTTTACGTTATTATAAATAATTTTTCAAATAAATACCATTCTTCCATTGACCTGCTTGCACCCCCCAGATACCACCCCACTCGCTTTAAGAACTAAGCCAGTGGACTCCTTAAAGCATTTCCTATTTTCCTCCACCCCCTTAACCCTCTTTCTGAGCAAATCAACTTCATCAAGTGTATTTCAAGGACAAACCTCTTCCCATAAGGTCTGCTGTGCAGCAATGTCTCATTGAGGGAATCCATTCTGATTCATTTGACTTGTACTTTTTTCGCTCTTCTAGCCGATTCCAAAGTTGTCAAGATCTCTAAACATTATATTCAGAGGAAGATAAGCAAGAAAAAGTAAAAGTGACTCACCTGCCTGGCAAGATAAGGAAGCTTCTCTTAATAATCAAATACAATCTATAGGTTATTCGTGGAGGACTAATCTCTTAATGGCTACTAGTGATGATGGAAAGATGTTCCTTCCGATTCAGAGGTAGTATGTTTCTGAATACCACTTGCAGGGGAGTAGTAGCAGGAGAGGGCTGTTACCTTCATAACCTGCAGGGGGGCTTTTCAGAGGTCTTTTGCTTGACACTGTAGGAAACAAAATATTGGACTAGATAGACCATTGACTTGATCCAGTAGGGCTCTTCTTGTGTTATTACATATTATGGTACTGTGCTGTCCTGGCTGTCGGACCATTTATTGTGGTCCTAACTTGCATGGTATGTACAGGTGGAGCCTATTTTTCCACATTAGTTCCGTTCGTTGTGCTAAATTCCATAGAGTTACACAAATACGCTGCAGCCTGACACTTGGGGCTGGAAGGAAACTAAGGCAGTTGTTATCAATCCAATCCCATCCCCTCCGCTCCGCTCCGCTCCTTCGCCTCCCCCTCCCCCTCCTCCACTCCGTACTCAGCTCTCAGCCCTCCCATTGCCAGCTGTCCCACTTCTTTCACAGGTGGGATGGTGAACTTTTAAGAGTCCAGTCCTATGCTTACTCAGGATTAACTTACTCCCAGGAAAGTGTGAATCATTTTGTTTGTGTTGGCTGGAGCAGGAGAGCCTGCACCATGGGGGGGGGGGGATTTGGCAAACACTCCCTGGGCTTTTTAAAGAAATCCCCTCTCCTCCCCCTCTGTACTCAGCCCTCATCTTGCTTTTCCTCCCTTACCAGCTGTCCTTGCTTCTTTCACAGGTGGGATGCTGAGCTTTTAAGAGTCCAGTCCTATGAGTTTCTACTCAGAAGTAAGCCCCGTTGTAGTCAATGGGGCTTACTTCCAGGAAAGAGTGGAGAGGATTGTAGCCTAAATCTCATGCTTTCCTTGCTGGGAAGACTTGCTGGGCTGTTTGTTTCAGTAGGCTGGAGCATGGAGAGCCTGCACCATCTCAGGTGGGGGGGATTCAGCAAACACTCCCTGGGTTTTTTAAAGCAATCCCCTCTGTTGCTACCACACCTGCCCCTCTGTGTGTGTGAGTGAGAGAGACAGAGAGCTCCACCTTACTGCACGTGCTCTGGGTACAGAGGTTTTCCAGTCCCCCTTCCCCTCTTCAGCCTCTTTGCTGGCTCAGGGGCTCCAAGAGTGTTACTGTTCCTTCGCAAGAGGAACCTCTTCCATGGCTCCAGGGCTATTTCCCTGCCTGTGTGAGGCAGAGCCTTTTTGCAGTGTTTTGGGCTGCCTGGAAACTGACAGAGAAGCCAGCGCAGGGCAAAGGAGGCAAAGGTGTTTGTGACTTTCAGTTCCCCACCCCACCCCGAGTTGAGACAAATCCACAGATAAAAAAATCTGTGGATAAATAGGTTACACCTGTATAACATTAAGGTCCAAATCCTAACCAAATTTCCAGCACTGATGCAACTGTGCCCATGGGGCATGTGCTGCATCCAGCAGTTGGAAACAGTCAGGGAGGCCTCCTTAAGGTAAGGGAATGTTTGTTCCCTTACCTCAGAGCTGGAAAGTTGGTTAGGATTGCACCCTAAGTCAGGGGTGCTCAATAGGTGGATTGTGATCTACCGGTAGATTGCGAGGCAAAATGAGTAGATTGCGGAGTGCTGACCCCCCTTCAGGTGCCTCTGGGAGGAAACGCTGGGAGTAAGATCCATTGTACTCAATGGGGCTTACTCCCAGGTAAGTGTGGCTAGGATTGCAGCCTCACAGCCTAATCCTAGGCATGTCTACTCAGGAGTAAGTCCTGTTATACTCAGTGGGGCTCAAGGTACACCAACATACATTGTACACATAAATGTTATATGTTATGATGGTGCGAACATTGTAAAAAAAACTCTGGTAGATCTCCAGGCCTTGCTGGGTTTCAAAGTAGCTCTCGAGCCAAAAAAATGTGAGCACCCCTGCCCTAAGTTATTTATTGATGGCCCAATCCTATCCTCTTCCCCCTCCCCCACTGGTGCAGTCACACTGAAAACAAGCACACTCTATACATTAAAATACTTCTGTGTGCCTGCAACGCCACAATTGTTGTGGTGCCATTGGGACACCCATTTCTGGGTCACTCCCCCCTTAAGGGGAGTGTTTCAATGGTTTCAATGTGTCAATGGTGTTTCAATGTTGGGTTGAAATGTTTCATGTTTCATGTTTCATATGTTTCAATGGTGGGTTGAAACCCACCAGTTTGAGCACCACTGGTATACTGCGTTCTAACACTGATGCTGGTCTTGAGAGCTCAGGGGTCATCTTGAGCAAGTGGGCTCTTGGCTAGTGCCTGACCTAACCTCTCTCTGATGCTACCCCTAAATTAAAATGAAAAGCATAAATGGCTGGAAGACATTGTAAGAACTAACAGGACTTTATATTAAATAGTTGGAAAAGAGAGAATGGATTGCCACAGACCCCTTGTGTCCCCATATAGAGAGAAAGGTGAAGGAGAACTGCAGTTTACTTACTTCTATTCTACCTTTCTCCCTATATGGGGACCCAAAGGGGCATCTGTGACAATCCGTTCTCTTGTATTAAAAATGGGTCTGGGCATAGTTATTGCAGTAGCAGTATCCCACCAGTAGGTGGCTGTAAGCTCACAAGAACTACCTAACCAAGGCTGAAAGAACTAGGCAGAGCCACTAAGCATCAATCAGTTTGCAGCTGCTGAGTGAATGGGTCAAAAAGCCTTATGCTTGCTCAGCTGTATAGCAGTGCGGAGCTTCCTCTTTGCCACCTTATATTCCCTCTCATTTGGTCTTGCGCATTCATGTTCATTAACTCACAAGGGCAGTAGCTATTTTTAAAATCTGTTTATAATGCGCCCGTGCCAGTCTCATCTCAGTTTTGCCAGCGGTATTTTTTTTGTACCAATGTCGTAACATTATCGTTCTCATGCTGCCTCCTCTCAGTTTTGCTGTCCCTGCTCTCTTGAGCACACCCTCGAGCAACATCTGTGTACAACAATTAACGCTCTCCTTTTAAACTAGTTAATAATGGAGTCCCATTAGCGCTAAGATGGGCTTTCAGCAGTTTACGCTGCTAATCCAAGGCAATGCGCACTATGCAAGCGCCGGAAAGGACAGTTGGTACCACATGCCCTCCTCAGTTTAATGGGCTTTAACTTTGTATATTGATCAGAATTATGGGGAGGGGAAAAAAAAAAGCCTCAAAGTTGCCTTTTACTGCAAAGCAATTACAGGCCTCATTTGTTCCGGGACTGGGGGAAAAAAAGAAAAGGAAAATAAAAGATGTACTTAAACTCCTAGAGAAAAAGTCATCAATCCACTTGCATGCGGTAAAAGATGCCAATGCCATAACAACCCTTGGGTGAGAGCCAGTGGGGTGGAAGAGTGTTGGAATAAGAGCCCAGAGTCAGATTTGAATGCCAAGTCAGCCAGGATGCTCATCAAACAACCTGCTCCAGCCACCGTCTCCCAGCTTTTCTGCCTCACAGGAATGCTGTGAAGATCTGACGAGGGGGAGAACTTTCAGTGCTGCCTTGAAGGTCTTGGAGGAAGAGTTGTTTTGTAATGCCATAGGGTTTCAGGCAGGGGAGTCCCCCAGCTCAACCTTGAGAAGCCAGGGATTGAACCGAGGACCTTCTGTTTTTGCTCAGCTAAGAGGGACAGTTTTTTAAAAATTAGCTACTTAGCTAAAATAATCCGAACTTAGTTGAAGGCTGTGAAGGATGCAGATAACTGGTGGGGGAAAAGAACATCCTCCTGAATATGTTTCAAATAACCTGAAGTTTCTTCTATTGAATATTATGTGTCTTGATGGTCTTACATCTGAAAGAGTTAAATAGTTCAGAGTATTGTGTAGTGGCCTGTTACTATGAGTAGTACCAGGACTGGACAGCTGACTCTGATGTGGCATTGCTTGTGTTCCTCTGTGACATCCCTGCTCCTTTGGGCCCCATTGTGGGGGGGGGGGGGGAGGGACAAGGCAGGTGTCAAATCAGCTGTATAATGATATGCTCTAATTCTTGGGGCCACTGCTTCTCATGTCGATCAGCCAGCCAGGCTAGGTGTTTGCTTCTATTCCCTGTATATCCTTTAAGCTCATGAAGGGCATGTTTATTCACAGCCCATCCCATTTCCTTTTCCCTTGTCCCTAATACAACCTCTCTCTTCTCACAGGTGCAGTTCTTGCATTTATGGGATGAAAGGGGGTTCTGCCCTCCCCGCCTCAGATAAGTAGTCCCTTCAGACCCTCCAGATGCCCTGTGGGAGGTGGGGTGGCTCTTCCTCAGGCTTCTGCCACTGGTGCCACTGCAGCTGGCCCCAACGCCACAAGCCTCTCAATCCTTGAACGGATCCTGTGGCCCTGGAGACTTCCTGGGCTGTTCTTCTGGCAAAGTTCCCTTCCTGCCTCTCTTCCTCCAGAGAAGTTACAAACTACCTCCCAGTTCATCTCCAATTCTCCTTTGTTCCATCCCTTGCCAGCCTCTTCCCTTTTTGTCCTGGCAGCTGTCAGTGAGTGGCCAATCAGCAACTGCCAGGAACTTGGTTCATTCTGAGCGAGCTTTCTCAACCTTTTGTGTTGCCGTGCAAGATCTGAGCCTACCTCTCTCCTCACCATGCCTTGTTGGGCTGTGGCTTCCCTTTCTGCCACGGAGGTATGTGTCTAGGCACCACGGTGGCCGGGTTGCTGGTAAGGGTCTGACAAGCTCCTTGCTGCAACAGGTGTGCTTCCCCAGACTCTTTAGCCAGCTCTAGTTTCCTCTACACTTCCTTTTTGAATACAAGGAGCAGAAGGATAAGTTGTGCAGATGGGTGAGCAGAGGCAGGTAGTGGGTACACCCCACTAATCCTTCACCTGAGGTGACTACCTCAGTTGGCCTCATGAATGGGCCAGCCCCATCTGGTGTCCTATTCTGTCTTCTAGTACTCCATGTTTGCACTGTGGCTGCAGCTCAAGGATTAACCTATATATTAATTCCGAGGTGTCATTAGAAAGGCAGTGGCCTTTTACACTGTGTCATAAAACAAATAATTCAAATGAAGCTGTCATCCTTATCTCCTTTGGTTTCTGACACAAGAAAGTTTGAGAGAGGTTTTGAAAGATTTTGATAAGCCGGTATAAATATAGCTCTTTAATAATAATAATAATAATAATAATTAATAATAACAGTATTTATATACCGCTTTTCAACTAAATGTTCACAAAGCGGTTTACAGAGAAAAATCAAATAACTAAATGGCTCCCTGTCCCAAAAGGGCTCACAATCTAAAAAGATGCAAAAAGAATACCAGCAGACAGCCACTAAAACAGACAGTGCTGGGGTGAGGTGGGCCAGTTACTCTCCCCCTGCTAAAAAGAGGAGCACCCACTTGAAAAAGTGCCTCTTACCCAATTAGCAGGGGTTTACCCAATTAGCCTCTTACCCAATTAGCTCTTTAAAAATGTATGTCTCTCCTTTGTCAAATTGATTTTAGAATTCTGTTTGTAGTTAACTCTCAAGTGGTGCTTATTACAAACTCCTGAAATCTCATAAGTGGCTGCTAGAAAAAAAATGAAATCTCTACGGCTACTACTCCATGCCATAAGAAATGTTTAGGAAATTTGATGGGTTTGTACATACGATAGACAGAAACAAGTAATACTATGCATGTCTACTCAGAAGTAAGTCTCAGTGTGCCTAGGATTGCACTTATGCTTCTTTAATTGACACCCCAATCCTACCCAGCGCCGATGCAGTGGGGTCAGTGCAGCTGCGCTGAATCCTGCATGGGAATTGAGCTGGCTGGAGGTTGAGCTGGCTGCTGGACTTACTGTTATTGCAATATGCTTTATGGCACATTTGTGGCAGTACAAGGAATGACTAGAATGCTGCCATTAGAATCAGGAGCACCATTTTGGTATGGCAGTTCTCCTCCTCCATGCTTAAGGTGCTTATTCCTCAGGCACAACTTACCTCTAATGATGATAAGATTTTAAGAAGTAACCTTAAGGGATGCTGTTAAAATAAGCTGCTCTTTAAACATCTAATTTTGCATTTACCAAAGAGCAGAGTTTCGAACTGTGCTGTGACTTTTGCATGCCCCAAAGTGATGCAGTGATGGATTGGAACCAGGGGGCAGGGGGCGGGCAGTTTGGGCCAGTGAGGGGGGTGGGAATAGTGGTGGGTGCACGCAGACTTGTACCAGCTATGTAGCTCATGCAGGTCCTAGTAGATCTCAAGATCTCCTGGAGATAAGGGGACATTCGAGCCCCTGCCCAGGAAAAGCTCCAGTCTGTTCAACTGGAGCTTTTCCTGGGCAGGGGCTCGAATGTCCCCTTATCTCCAGGAGATCTCCAACCTGCAAAAATTTCCTCGCAGGATGCAGCACGGCCCATGCTGACCTCACTGCACTGCTGCATTGGAATTTGTGCTGAATTGACCTGTAAGTACCCTTGAACTCAATGGGGTTTGCTTCTGAATAGACACATGTAGGATTGTACTGTAAAGCTGAGAGAAGGGTCTATCGCAAAATTTTTTCCCCAGGTTTGTGTGACTTGAAGGCCGCAAGTCCTTCAAGGTGTTATTAGTTTGCCTAAACAGCACACAGCTGTTTTCTAAAAAGGGCTAACAGCTGTCTGTCTAAACTGTTCAGCTTTGCTTTCTGATATTACACAGACCTGTTGCTTGTTGGTTTAGGGATAATATGCTATTAAATATTCCTTTTGGGGCAATCTAGTTATTGTACTGCCACAAGCCAATTGTAGCTTCTTTACTCCCTGATGAATTTCCCTCCCTTCCCCCCACACGTGGATGACTACTTATTGTCTATATACTCCAGTTTTCTGAAGTTTCCGCAGGTACTTTTAAAAGACATTTTCTTTCATCTTTGCATGGCTGAAAATAAATACAAGCATTGTGATGGGGCTTTGCTGCAGTATCTACAGACCCAAGCTGGGGATGCTCCCTCAGGAATGAAACAATCAAGTCAAAGCACTTTTCTTCCATGCTGCTTCTTACGTTTTAAAAGCCTTGTCGTCCTGATTGCTATTCAAACGGCACATAATGGCTTTTACTAACAGGAATTGCAGTTTTACAGGTGTATAAAGGTTTACACAAATAAGTGGAAAGGAATGGGAGTCATGTTTACCTAACTCTTCTCATCATTTGAACAATTTAAATGTATTCTGGACTGGAGCCGGGACGTACCCCTTTCCATAATCTTGCATTGCAGAATCAGTAAAATGTGCCATAGGTCACATCTTTCTGACCTCAACTGGACTTTCTGGTTGCTTCTGGTATGACCCCAGCTGGGCTGACGTGAGCCAACCAGGAAGTAATTGGGGGTGATCTGATGACCTCCACGTTCTCAGCCTGCCAATTTGGCAGGCTCATAGTGGAGGTGGGTGCATCATCACAGCTTTTTGATCTCCCTGCTGCACTGTTCTGGCTTCCCCTCCTCCAAAGAAGAAGCTGGAACATCAGGGTGACCGAAAATCAACCAGCATGCCTCACCCCACTCCAGCCGGCCTTGTGAGACCTCTCCTCCCCAGCATGCTCTGCCCCCCAGTTGACAAGTGATGGAACTGTGTAGCATCTTCACCTGTCATCTGCTCAAGTGGGTGGCAGTGCAGTGCCAGCTGGGGGGAATGTGGGACTGCAGTCACCTGAGGTCTGCCAGAACACATCTTGCGGGCCACATGCAGCCCATGGGCCGCATGTAGAACCATGGTGTTCGAGATCCAAGGAAGCAGCTGATCTCATTTCCAGCAAGTTTATCTCTAAGGTAGACCTGAGCCAGTCTGGAGTGTCCTAATGTCATCCGTTAGGGAGACTTACCACCCACAGCAGCTTCTTAAGTTGCTAGTCAAACTGCAACACAGTTGTGGCCCAATATTCAGGAAGGGGTGGAATTGGTAGCTGTGAGAGGTGGCTGTCCAGAAACTTAACTAAGCTGTCTCTGCCTTTTCAGATGACACAGGACTCTTATACAATCTGGCTCATTCCCTCAGGTCATTGGAGAAGACCCTCTTTCAAGTGCCATCACCTGTGGAGGTGGGAGGGGCAATGGAAAGAAACAGGGCCTTCTCAGTAGTGGCACCAATTTTATGGAATTATCTCCCTCTTAATTTATGTACTACCTTCTTAGAGGCTTTCTGGCTGGGCCTGAAGATGTTTCTCTTCAGACAAGCCTGCTGAGTTCTCAGCCTTTTAACCAGAACATCTGGATTTTAAAAGCTCTGTCCTTTCTTATAACGTGTCTGCTGTTGTTCTGCTCTTGTGTTTTATTGTAATTGTTTTTAGATTGTGTGAATTGTTTTTAAAAGTTTTTTAAGGGTATTTTGTAATTGTTTTAACCATGATTTTATGACTGTTTCTATTTTCTGATTTATTTTTTTTTAAATGATCTTTTGTAAGCCACTTTGGGTTCCCATATGGGGAGAAAAGCAGGATAACAATACAGTAAATAAAATAAATAATAGGAGAGGGCAGATCTCTGTTCCACGACTTCAACTCCAGCAGAAAGCTGAACTGTTTGTTTCTCCTCTTGACCTATGGGGAACCCTGATGAAGTTGGAAGTGAGGGTGACGTCTGACTTTTTCTTTTGGATATTGATCAAGGCAGTACTTTGCTGTCCCCCTTTTTTTTCTCATTAAAAACTGGACTGGGCATAACAAACAGCTCTGGGCATAACAAAGACTAACTCTTTCAGTCTCAAAGCTGGGAGGAAGCCTTGGAAAATCATTTGCTGTAAAACACTCCTCTTCAAGCAATGAACTGATTCATGCCTCAAACCTGACACGCCCCGTGACATTCTGCCATTTCCTCTTCCTTCTGAGACACAGCTTTTTAATTGATAAACATAGGCAATCAAACAAAAATTGCTTTCAGAGTGTGGCACTGTCTTAGCCGTTTGCTAGTCTGTATACCTGCAGGATCAATGTCTAAACCAGGTGGCGGGAAGATTTGGGGTGGTGGCAGGAGAGATCCAGGGTTCTTGGAAGGAGTAGGGAATTTGTAGCAACGTCACTAGGGGGTGCAGGGGATGTGATCTGCAACAGGTGATGTGCACGGGGGGTGGGGAGTGACACCACTGTTGGCCAAAATTTTTAAAATCTTGGTATTTTTGAACAATACGATCATGTTATATATCGTTTCATGTGTAACTTCATGCAGAATGCAGTGAAACAGACCACATTGAAATATCTCTGTACTATCAAAGTTACAGCAAAAATAATAATAAAAACTGGCGGGGGTGGAGCAACCACCCTGGATGTTGCCTGCCCACTGCATGGGAGGAGGTCCATCATGGGGGTGATGCTCTGGCTTCCCACCCCCGCCAGATGCAAATCCTAGTGATTCCACTGCATGGTCAACAGTAACGCCACGGGAGGGAAGAATGTGCGTGAGATCAGTGATAGGCACCAACAGAGCTTGGGGTAGATCCCAATTTATGTGTGGTACAGCAGTCAGAATGTGAAATTGGTGATGCAGTACAGTAGGTTACAGGAGAGCTTTGCCTCTATAGTACAACAGAATACAACTTAATGAGTACATTTCATTTTCTCCATTGTCTGTGTGGTGTTTTTTTTTTTTTTTAAAGAAAACCTGAGGCTACCATTCATTAAACTTTGCCCCCCACCCCCAAATTATTGTAATCTGATTAATATCACCTTTCTATCCAATTACTCCTAATTGGGCCCCATGCCCAAGGGGGACTCAAACTAGGGTCATCTACTCTAGTCTTGTTAAGTACATGTAACAAAACATTGCGTCACCTAACACTACATTGCAGGTTTTACAGAGAATAGCAATGATTTTAATTGTCTTCTGAAGTCTTAAAGACTGGTTTCGTTAATTATTTACTTTTCATAGTTATTCTACGCATTTTGTTTGCTTACTTATAGGCTTACAATTTTATGCAATTTTATAGTAAAACGTGCATTGATTCATTTGGTCAATTAACCCACATGCTCTTTTTAAGTGCACATTTGATTGCTCTCCATTCTACCATAGCGGTATAAAGTCTAGAATAAATGTTATTGCCATCTCTAAGATTCTACAGACATTGGCTGGGCCCTGCAAAAAACGCCCCGCAGCTCCTAAAAGTGATGCTGCTTCTATCTGCGTCTCCCCCCCAAGAGCAGCAGATCAAATCAGTTTGCTAACAGTCTCAACATACAACAGAAATGAATTTTATTTCTTTTGGCCCTAAGCACTTAGGGCGCACAGTGAACATGCAAGCTTAACCACTTGCAACCTTTCAAACTCGTCAACAATAAAATACCTCATTTCACCTCCTCTGTATTTCTCAATAAAACAGCAGTGCCAAGTTAGATAACATGTTTGTTTTTTGACAAAGTACTTCCATGTTCTTCATTTGCAAGAAGGAGTATTTATGAGAAACAGAACACCACCAACTTAGCTAATCGCCCTCTCAAAGAATTTAGCCTTTCAAGTTCTCAGAAACGCCATGAATGTTGTGGAGCCAGAGACAAACCACACGGACTCAGGAGTCATTGCAAAGTCCTCCAGTGAACTGCAAAGATCTTATCTGCTTCCTGATTGAACACACATTTGTATTTGGGAGTCATTGGTGCCAAGGAAAGATCCATGTGTAAACAAGCTGTATTAATAGTAGTATTACCATCATGCACCGCATAATTGACTGTTAAAACATGCTCATGAAATGCCAAGGAAGGGATAGATGCTGGAAATTTGGCAAAGATCAGTTTAGATGAGGGCTGTGTTTAATAAAACTGAGAGTGCAATGAGATGCACTCGTGACAGCCAGATTTTTGTACAATGTCGCTTATGATGTATCATACTCAGGGCGCAATCCTAACCTACTTTCCAGCACTGGTATAAGGGCAATGCAGCTCTGAGGTAAGGGAAAAAACATTCCCTTCCTTTGAGGAGGCCTCCCTGAGTACAGGATGCAACACACGTCCCATTGGCATAGCTATGCCAGTGCTGAAAAGTGGGTTAGGATTTGGGCCTCAAAGAGAATTGTCATGGGCAGCCCAATCCTAACTTGTGCGGGAACAGGCAGGCCAGTGGGCATGTGCTGTATCCAGCGCAAGTTTGGGGCCAAAAGCAGCGCAGCTCAAGGCAAGGGAAATAGCTTCCCCTTACCCCTTGCCACACTGCAGCGGCCCCAATAGGTCTACTCGGATCTGAGCCACCTCAGGAGGTGGCACAGATCCAAGCAGAACAGAGCAGCCAGAGGCTGCTCCATGCCACCCAGGCACGTGGGTTGGGATTTGGCATAACTGCCAGGTCCTGGTCCCACCTCCCACTCCGTGCTCACCCACCCCGGCAACACCCACTACCCGCTCTCCTCTGTCCTGAAACACCTCCCTCCCCCTCCTCCCTGCCCTCCCCACACACCCCCTCAGACCCTTGTGTCGGCCCAGCCCAGCCCAGCCTAGTGCAACTCACCCATCTTCCAGGGGCCATGGCAGCATGGAGCATGGAGCATGTCCGTGCGCCAGCCTACCTCCCAAGTGGTGCAAAAGTGCTTTATGGCACTTTATAGGGAACTTTCACCAGCCCAAGTCACTGTTAGGATTGTGCCCTTACACATTTGCAATCTCCCTCTCACGCGGTCTCAATGAATAAACCTTCCTCCACATGCAGCCTCCATATTATTCCCTTCTACTACTCTATATACAGTCAGTTCTCTTTATTTGTGAATTCCTTTATCTGTGAAGGGCAGAATTTCCAACTACCTCTTGTGGTCTGCCACTCCTTATCTGGCAGGGGTAAGAAAGGTAGTGGGAAGAGGAAGCAAAGACACAGTGACCTGCTCATGAGCAGAAGGCAGTGCTGGCACCGAGCAGGGGGGAGAGGAAAAGACGCCTATACGATCTACGCTGATGGGGGAGGGGTTGCGGTACTTGCACCCAGTCAATTACACTCCTCATTTTTTATACAGTTGTCTGGATTGGGTCAATTTTTTGCATTTGCCGTTGGCATTGGCCCATGGAGAATCACTGGACACATTTGTGTCCGCTTCCACTGCTCGCCACTGCTGAACTCTGAGGCCTTGTTGTTGGACCAGCAATCTTCAACAAGTTGAGGGATAACCAGCACGGAGAAATTGTCATCACCACAACCTTCAATGCATTGAGGGATATCCAGCACGGAGAAGGAAGCATCAGAAGCATCCAAAGTTGGAGATGTTGAGGAACTCTCGCTACCGCCCAGCCCCACAGGTTTCAAGTTAAGATTCAGGTTCATAAGGTTCATAGAGTGTCTGGTGAAGAGAGTCCCCTGGAATCTAACCCCATTTTCCCCATAGGCTCAATAATTCAGTATCCACTATCTGCTAGGTCAGTGTTTCTCAAACTGCGGGTTGTGAGCCAATTTCAGGTGGGTCCCCATTCATTTCAATATTTTATTTTTAATATATTAGACTTGATGCTACCATGGTACGTGACTGCATTTGGGGAAATGTTACAGCTCTGTGCTTTTAACAGGATACTATGGATATGCTTTTAACAATGACAGTAAATGGGACTTACTCCTGGGTAAGTGTGGGTAGGATTGCGGGTTAGGATTGTTAAAAATTTTCCTGCTTGATGATGTCACTTCCAGTCACTTCCAGTGGGTCCTGACAGATTCTCATTCTAAAAAAAGTGGGTCCCAATGCTGAGCATCTGAGAACCACTGTGCTAGGTTTTTTTCAGGAACCTAACCCTACCGGATAACAAGAACTGACTGTACTCGTGACTTCATCACAATTCTTTACTCTTACACTCCATCTCCTTTCGTTTCCCTCCTAATACAATATACCACACATGTTCAGAAGAGCATGCAGAAAGGGGAGTGGCATTATACCGTTGCCCCTGGTATGTTATATGTCAATATACCCGACAGCAAGAGACAGCAAAGCACATATGTATGCTTTGAATGCTTGGTCTGTCAGCAGATTTTCATTCTGATTTTAGCTTCGGGAGGTTGCTGTAAATATTGATCCTTTCAATTCTGCAATATCCATTCGGAGAAATTGTTGTCCTTCCTGCTAGTGTGGGAAATGAAGGAAAGTGTTTTGCAAATGTATGAGGCAGCCATCCAGCTTTGCTTGCATGTTTTTTTGTAAGATGGGGTATTTCAGCAGAACCATAAACAGTACCATAATTCTTAGCATGTGGACAGCATACTTCTTCAATGAGGCAATTTTTTTTTCTCTTTCTAAATACTTGCAGAAGCATGACTGGGCCATGAAGGCTGCCTTCCAAAACTTACACTTGGTTCTGGGATCCATTATATGTTCCATGTGTGTTTCTAGAACAGAGGCTGTTGGTCATTCCTTAAAACTCCTTAGATCTGTGTATCCCAAACTTTCTTCCCCTGTAGAAAGATATCAAGAATAGAAACATTGAGGCTTGTCTCCCACTCTGCAGCTCCTGAACAAACAGATTAATACGAAGTTTTCTTTGCAGTCCACAGGAAGTCAGCGAACAGGGGTGGGGAGAACAGTTTGTGGGATCTACTTTGTTTTTTGTTTAACTAGAACTCCATGCTCTACCATTTGGATCCAGGGACAATGTGGTGGTTTGGGAGGTTGGAGCCAATCACAGAAGGGGGACAGACCCAATTACCTATTCCCATGAGCCACATTCTGGGATAACCGATGCCCCACAGCCATTGGAAAACCTAACTGCCTGACTTCTGAAGACCTAGTATCTGGTGATAGCAGTACTCCTGAGGGTTTTGGGTTGACCCAGGGCCGGGCTGAGCCCCAGGAACAACAGCCAATGGGTGCTGGCACCTGCATATGCAAATATGAGGATTATAGATCAGGGCAATAGCATTTCCAGAAGGGAGGGCACAGCACTATGTTTTGCAGGCACCTCTTCGTGCCATGTAAGCAGCCCCTCCTCCTTGCTGTTGAAGCCATTCCAGGCAGTGAGAGCAAAGCAGAGGCATCTTCTCCACTTTGCTCTGGCCGCCCGGAATGGCTCTGAAGGCAAGAGGGAGGGTCTACTTACATGGTGCATTGAAACGCTACAAAACATAGCACTGTGCCCCCCTCTGGGAATGCTATTGGATCAGGGATTTTAACACAGAGCTCTAAAACTAGTCAGCAGAGCCACACAACAACTAGGTAAAAGACAACCAATTCATATTAATATTAGAGAAAGAAGCAATTGACCCAAGGTCAGCCATAGCGGAGGATTTTTGTTGTTTCTTTAGCACTGTTTAAGTACCAGCAGCTGGTACCCATTTTACAGCTGTGGAGCACTGAAGCTCAGAGATCTCTACTTGGCTATGGATCAGGAAGGTGAGCATAGGACTTCTGCTTTGTTAGACAATGCTGTGTAAGAAACCTGCTGGTCTACTACATATCACCCAGAGTTGTACAGTAGCTCTTGATCTACCTTCAGTCTTCCCCCATTTGAAAACACATTCTCCAGCATTTCTTGTGGCATCTTCAAAAGACTGACCATGGGTCCATCATGCTGATTGTGATGGCAGGAAAGAGCTGGAGGGGCCGGGGAAATCATTGATGTGCAAGACAATTCATCTGAAAAGTTGATGAGAGCAGTGGTGAATGTGGCCTGTGTGTCTAATGAGGAGTTAAGGGCTTCTGCCTTCTTGTTCAAAGAATGAGACAGGTATGTGAGCCCCAAACAAAGAGAACCATTCCATAAAAAGATTTCCATATGAAAATACTGGAGAGCTTTGACAGTACTTCAGGAGACAGTACTTCTGAAGATAAAATTGGTGAGGCCAAAGGTTGCTTTACAGCCATTTCTGTCCAACTTTGCATATACACAACAGAGACCAAATGTGTACACCTGTGGGCCAGGCAAAAATGGGTTAACAGGTAGCAAAAAGGTAGCATTCAATCTAAATTTTTCTACTTCCATTTTACAGGAGGATTCCACATTAGGACAGGTTGTAAAGAAGACGGATGACTTGTTTTCAGATAGAAGATGCAACCCAGATGAAGATTTTCTATTGGTAAAGGTCATCTTTAATGAAGAAATTCCATGAGAAAAATGGAATTCAGGCTTGACCAAACCCAAACCACATTTGTCATTTTTCATGTAGGCTATCATGCATTTGGATTTATTCTCCTGTATTAAAGATGCTGGGCAGGTAACAATTAAGAAATGTAGAGCCCAATCCTATCCCCCACCAGACCATAAAGCGCAGTACCACTGACAGAGTGCATGCTGCCATGATATGGAAGTGTGTGTGACCAGGCAGCCCAGGAGAGGTAGGTAAAAATATTTTTAACTTACCTCCCTGTAGGTCACCTGGCCTCCAATGGGTCTCCTTGGATCTATACCTCTATTTAGCTGATGCAAGTTGGATGAGATACGGGGTGATTTGGGGAGTGGAAAGGAGTTTTGGTGTGCACAGCTGCTGCTGAGATCCTCCTATTCCTGAGCCACTTCTACCCAGCCCATTCCCCACCCCAAAATTACTCATGATTCTTCCGTGAACATCCCATGCCACAAATCCATCTGCTTCTGTGGGGCATTGATGCTGTACATTGATTGATACAGCTTTCAAGCTGGGAGCCCAGGATAGGATTGGGCTGTTAGGCTGCAATACTATACTTGCTTACCTGGGAGTAATTTCCATTGAACTCAGTGGGGCTTACTTTTGAGTAGACATGCATGCATTGCACTATTAACCACAAACCATAGAGTTATTTAAGACCAAAAGCAGCTCGAATCACTGCAATGACATGAGATGCCAACTAGATACCTATAAAACTATGCCACAATTCCGTTATGAAGCATAAAACTGGAGAAAATGTAGTATTTGATTTCCTTTTTTACATCTGATCTCAGCTTTCTTAATACTTGAAGAAACTTGGAGTGATTAATGGATTTTATATATAAACTGAGCAAAATGTTGGATTTTGCAAGAAGGCATTGGAAATATTTATTTTCCTTTTGGCAATGATTCAGTGAATTCAAATAGATGCTTTGAAACAAACAAAGTGCAGATGACACTCTCTGTTTCCTTATTTCTAATTGATGCCATGTCTAAAACAAAAAAGAAATGCCGAAACACAGGGCTGAGTTGACTTTAGGGCCTGTGTTGACTTTTTCTCTATTTAGTTCTTCCAAGTGTTGGAAATGAATAGTGAAATCTCAAAATGCTGTTCTCATAAAGTATAGTTACTCCATAAGAATAGAAGAAGAGCCCAACTGATCAGGCCAAGGGCCCATCTGGTCCAGCTTCCTGTATCTCACAGTGGCCCACCAGATGCCTTAGGTAGCCCTCAAGACAACATGATACCTCGTTGCCACTCCCTTGCATCTGAGGTTCAGAGACTGGCTACCTCCAAAGCCTGGAGGTTACATATATCATCATGGCTTATAAGCTGTGATGGATTTTTCCAGTGTATCTGTCCAACACAGATCTGTCCAACATCTGTCCAACACCTGGCCTAGATGCCTTTTAAAGGCATCTAGGCCAGGTGTTATCACAACATCTTGTGGCAAGGAGTTCCACAGATTAACTATGCACCGGATAAAGAAATATTTCCTTTTGCCCAGTTGCCAGTTTGTTAAAAATTCCTTGTTTCTCAAGCCTTTTCCTCAGGTGGATGGGTGGCAAAGGTTAATCTCAGATAATTTTTGGTTAGCAATGGGTTCTATCCCATTACCATTTCACCCCATTTTTTTACTGCTGCCCTCTACCCTGGAACCAGATCCCCCCTTTTCCTAAGGTTAGTTCTTGTGACAGTTACCAGGACCTGCCTTATGAAATCTCTGGGTCCTGTCTCATAAATCTCACTTTTGGAAATGCATCCAACCTGGCAATCTTATTAGTCATGGGTCTAGGTTTCACTCAGGGGTAAACCTGTATCAGAAGTCGCTATATCATTTGGAATTATACTGGTAGCTCACAGGAGTGAATGTTCCTTTGTTAAATAAATAAATAAATAAATAAATAAATAAATAAATAAATAAATAAATAAATAAATAAATAAATAAATAAAACCTGCTATACATAGAATATAAGCAAGTCAAAAAGAAGGCCAGGCTCAAACCCTTCTCCCTACTATCTAGTTTTACATGTAGAGGAGTTTGGGATATGGTGTAGAATTCAATCATGTCAACCATTCACCTACGGTCTGAAACCCAAACAGAAGTTTACCACCTCAGTGAAGATGAGACTGTGCTCTGGGTCATCAAATGCTATCATGTTCTGACAACCAGAAATGGAATTTGCTTGAAAATGGTTGGCAGAGCACATAGTGTGTGTTTGTTTGCATTCCTGTGATATCACCATGAAAATGTCATCATTGTGCTGCAGATCCAATGAGATTTAACTAGTCGTAGGGCCCAATCTTATCCAGCTTTCCAGCACTGATGCAGCCACATCAGGGAGGTAAGGTAACAAACATTCCCTTACCTTGAGGAAGCCTCCCCATGGCCCCTGACCCCCCCCCATGGCAGGGTGCAACACATGACCCATTGGAATGGCTGCATCAAGACTGAAAAGTTGGAAAGGACTGAGCCATTAGATTGGATCTGCATGAGTGGAAGACACTTATGGTTGTGCAGGGCATCTTTGAACCCAAACCCTTGTTTTCTAAGGTTTTACCTCAATCCCCATTTCTTGAAAAGAAAAATTATTGGGTTTGGCATATGGTGATTTTTGAACTAGCAAAGCACATTCAATCTAGCTGGTTCTGAATCTGGAGTATAGAAGTTATCTGAGCTTGGAGTAAGGTTGGATGCTTGAACAGAAGAACTTCAGAGTTCGGTGAGACTATAGGGGTATTTAGGGTGGCAGTCACAAATTCATGCAAGTTATTTATATCCCACATTCCTTCCATCATGGAACTCAAGTGCGGAGTTGACAGCTCTGGTTGCTAGAGAAGTTTTCTTGTTTCCCTTGCCTAACAGGACATAATGTCAGTAAGCAAAAGGATGCCCTGTTGAAATCTCCAGGACTGCTTTTGGTAGTCACTTGAAGATTGATGCTGATTCTTGGAGACTCTAGGCCAGTCTTGGAGATTGACAACCCTATCAAGGTGGTGTACCTGGAGTTCCCAAGTGGTTAAACAGCCAGATACTGACCAGACCTAGATGTGCTTAGCTTTAGCAGAGTAGCTGTATCATGTGTGCCTGGACAATTTGTGCCTTTCAGTAACTGCAGCAAAATAGCAGCAAACCCACCAACAGCCTGTCATGCTTCAAAGTAATTGCACTGGGGCTGCCAGCAAGCCTAAATCAGCCCTTATCCTCATTTTTGCACTGGTTTTCCTGCAATTGCTCCTGGAGCTTGTAGTAGGAGCTCAGAAGTTGTAGTGTTGAACTACTACTAAACTGGAAAACTACCGTTTTGCACCACTAAACTGTACTGGGAGATGCATACAGTGATGGTTCCAGCCAGCAAGAAAGTGGTAGGGCAAATACAGCCAATAAGTGTACTTTGGGGGGGGGGGGGAATATTCTCTTAAGTTTTATGTATGGCAAGTTAATAAGTATGGGGAAAGAAACTCAATCCCAAATGTTAAAATAGAACCTCATTAATTAACTAAGTTATAATTGGCTTGATCTAATCTCTCTGAATGTTTTCGGTTGGTGAATGCAGAGAATCTACCCAGAGATTAGCACTGTCGAAACACCTCTGCTGGCAGAGAGGTCATCATCTCAATCAATACGAACTCTGCTCAGGCAGATACCTAATCGGAAAGAGGAAGGTCATCTCCTGCCAAGTACTTAAAAAGATCAGCTATTGATTGCTTAAGGCTTGGTCTTGGATTCTATTAACCATATACTTTTAGCTAATTCACTCGTGCCTGGCTCAGGAGTCCAATTCTGCAACCACTTTTTTTTGTTTGTTTGTAAAGACAGCCAGGATGTTAAGTGAACAGGATGGTGCAACTACCAATGAAATGTCATCTCTGTACAGAAGCTATGCTGTAGAATCACCAGGAATGGTACGAAGATCATCAGGCTTGTTGAAATGGTGTCACTGACTTTTCTGGAGGTGGGGCGGACCTAGACTCAAATGACAAGTTACGTTTATCATGTGACTGTGCCATTTGGAGCCTCTTTTTATGCTCAGGTAAAAGTGGTCTTTGGCTGCGATTAGGGCCATGAGATTGTGTGCCTGTGCATGGGTAGTGGAAGACACATGTGTGTGTACATGGGAGCAGTAGTTGGCAACACTCCCCTCATGATGGAGCTGGCATAGGAATTGAGGTGGGAAATAAAAAGCCCCCTACCTCAGCACTAATTACAGCATGGAGAACTTACTTATTTTTCACATTTATATACCACACTTCCTTCAAGAAGCTCAGGGTGGTGAATATCGTTCCTCTCCTCCTTTTGTTCTCACGACAACCCTGTGAGGTAGGTGAGGCTGAGAGACAATAACTTGCCCAAGACCACCCAGGAAGTTTCATGGCTGAATGAGGATTTGAACCTGAATCTTCCAGGTCAAAGTACAACTTCCAGACCACTAAACCATGCTCACTTGCCTAGAGTAGATGGCTTCACGCGATCTGGAAACTAGCGAGTCACAAAGTAACTCTTTAAGAGGATTGGCAGTTCTGCTTTAAAGGATATGGACACTAAGGTAGAGTCTCTAGGCTGCTAAGAGCAGCTCCAAACCCTGATATGCTTTTTTCTTTTTCTTTTTTCTTTTATTATATTAAATACAAATACAAACAGAAAAAAATTAAAAAATAAAGATATTCCAGGTTGCGTGGCAAATGCAAAAATCTCAAACTACATTTCTTTGTTCTACTATAAAATCATACAAAAAATTAGTTATCAATTCTTAAACAATCTACACTTACATTTTCAACCCACACAAAAAAACAACATAAAAGTTAAATCCCCTATCTACTCATCAAATCCATAGATTATTTGGCCCATTATATCGAACTACATTTCTTTATTCTACTACAAAATCATACAAAAAATTATCAGATCTTAGTCTAAACTAACTAAAAATTACATTAGCCACACAAGAAGAAAAATGAGAAACATGAACATTAACTCCCCTATCTACTCATCAAATCCATAGGTTATTTAGCCCATTTTCCCCTCAGTGCAATGGTTTCCAATTATCCGTAAAAAATTTTACTGACTTGTCTTTAATCACAATTGTAAGTTCATCCGTTATCCATCAAAACCTCTTCTTCCTGACATTGATCCTGTTGTATATCTTCTCATCTTTCCTCTTGTCTTCCAAAGTTCTCCTGTTCTTTACATTTCTGCATAAAATCTCTTGCCTTTTAAACCATATCTAGCCAATAGATTTTTTGTTCTTAGGGCCCAATCCTGTGGTCCGCGTCTCCGCGGTGCAGACCACAGTCGCAAACGTGCCATAAGGCATGTCTGCAGGGCTTACTGCCGGGCTCCCTCTGGAGGTGGCTCAGCTCCGGCTGGGGTTGAGCCATCGCCCACTGGGTGCCTGTGTTCCGCAGCTCAGCGGTGCCTATGACCGCCGGGTTGCAGAACAGGGAATAGGGGCGTGGTCAAGGGTGTGGGGGAGACGTTCCAGGGAGGGGGTAGGCATGGTCGGGGGCATTCCGGGGGGTGGGGGAGAGGCGGATCTGTGGAGCCGAGCTCCTCAGGATCCTAGGCGCTCGTGGAGGGCTGTGTGCCCTATACGAGCACCTTCACTTTAGCGGCGACCAGTTGCCTCTAAAGTGAGTAGCCCCATTGCGGGGCTGCTTCCCTTATCCGAGGGAAGGGGATGAACGTCCCCTTCTCCCGAGGAGCCTCCTGCGGTAGCGCGGGAGGCTCTGGATTCGGCAGGAGCCCACCAGGGAGCCGCCGGGTCCCGCAGCTCTGGGCAGCTTAGGATTGGGCTGCTCTAAACCTGGTCAACTTCTGAGCCCATGATTTGTTCACCTGTTTGTAAATACCGAGCTAGGACCTGTACCATTCATTGTCTCTCTTTAATGCTTTTTCATCAGAAAAGAATAGTGCCCAAAACGGAATGGGACCTTCTTCAGCATTATTTTCCTTCCTGAACAAGTTGACTCCATCACTGAGTTTAGATATTGTAATTGTAGCATCCACTTTCCTGTGATACTGGAATTCAGAAAATGTCTCCTGCCTTGGCTATGTGAGTTTTGCTACTGACTGGCAGACCATCATATATAAACAGAGCTGTCTTCTCAGCTTCATGGCGTGCAAATACAGTTGCCCCTTTTCTGATACAAAGGCTTGATAGTATGGATGGCATTAAGGAAGGCCTCGGATATCTGCACAGTGTTCCACAAGAAATGGCTCTATCACCCCCTTGGAATTTGTTGGTGTGATGATTTGGTTGCAATGCAGAAGTGATAAATCAGACCATTGTACTGTTTGTTAGGAAGACGACTGCCTGGAGACAGTGTGCTCTTCAGACACACATTCATCACATAAGCGAACCTAGCTGTTTCCCATGTTGCCTTCTTATTGTCAGAGTAGACTTTCTCAGCTTATTTCAGTGGATTCGAGTTGAATGTACTAGGGCCCAATCCTATCCAGCTTTCCAGGACCGATGCAGCCATGCCAATGGGGCATGTACTGCATCCTGCAGTGGGCTGGCTGTCATGGAGGCCTCCTTAAGGCATGGGAATGTTTGTTTCTTTAGCTTGGGGCTGCACTGATGCTGGAAAATTGGATAGATTCAGCACCTACTTGACTTTGCAGACAATGTGCTTTTATCTTTGGCAGGCTGGACCAATTCATAGGACAGAATCTTCTGGAGGAAACAACAGCCTGCCAGGCAACCAGGATTTTTTTTTTTTAATGAAGGACTTGAATGTAGCTTCTGTGGGTACAAAAGGGATTTGTTCCTGTATAGGTGCTGATAGGATTGGGGCACTAGTGTGTATTGTATTGGCAACCTTCAGTCTCGAAAGACTATGGTATCGCGCTCTGAAAAGTGGTTCTGGCACAGCGTCTAGTGTGGCTGAAAAGGCCAATCCGGGAGTGACAATCCCTTCCACACCGGGAGCAAGTGCAGTCTGTCCCTGGTCTGTCTCCCTGGCTATGGGCCTTCCTTCTTTGCCTCTTAGCCTCAGACTGTTGGCCAAGTGTCTCTTCAAACTGGGAAAGGCCATGCTGCACAGCCTGCCTCCAAGCGGGCCGCTCAGAGGCCAGGGTTTCCCACTTGTTGAGGTCCATCCCTAAGGCCTTCAGATCCCTCTTGCAGATGTCCTTGTATCGCAGCTGTGGTCTACCTGTAGGGCGCTTTCCTTGCATGAGTTCTCCATAGAGGAGATCCTTTGGGATCCGGCCATCATGCATTCTCACGACATGACCAAGCCAACGCAGGCGTCTCTGTTTCAGCAGTGCATACATGCTAGGGATTCCAGCACGTTCCAGGACTGTGTTGTTTGGAACTTTGTCCTGCCAGGTGATGCTGAGGAGGCAGCGCATGTGGAAAGCGCTCAGTTTCCTCTCCTGTTGTGAGCGGAGAGTCCATGACTCACTGCAGTACAGAAGTGTACTCAGGACGCAAGCTCTGTAGACCTGGATCTTGGTATGTTCCGTCAGCTTCTTGTTGGACCAGACTCTCTTTGTGAGTCTGGAAAACATGGTAGCTGCTTTACCGATGCGCTTGTTTAGCTTGGTATCGAGAGAAAGAGTGTCGGAGATCATTGAGCCAAGGTACACAAAGTCATGGACAACCTCCAGTTCATGCTCAGAGATTGTAATGCAGGGAGGTGAGTCCACATCCTGAACCATGACCTGTGTTTTCTTCAGGCTGATTGTCAGTCCAAAATCTTGGCAGGCCTTGCTAAAACGATCCATGAGCTGCTGGAGATCTTTGGCAGAGTGGGTAGTGACAGCTGCATCGTCGGCAAAGAGGAAGTCATGCAGACATTTCAGCTGGACTTTGGATTTTGCTCTCAGTCTGGAGAGGTTGAAGAGCTTTCCGTCTGATCTGGTCCGGAGATAGATGCCTTCTGTTGCAGTTCCAAAGGCCTGCTTCAGCAAGACAGCGAAGAAAATCCCAAACAAGGTTGGTGCAAGAACACAGCCCTGCTTCACTCCGCTTCGGATGTCAAAAGGGTCTGATGTGGAGCCATCGAAGACAACAGTGCCCTTCATGTCCTTGTGGAAAGATCTGATGATGCTGAGGAGCCTGGGTGGACATCCAATCTTGGGGAGAATCTTGAAGAGGCTGTCTCTGCTGACCAGGTCGAAAGCCTTCGTGAGATCTATGAAGGCTAGTCCCGGGTAGATGGGACTCGTCAGCCTAGGAAGGCAGCTCATCTAAGAGAAGGAAACTCTGACCTCAAACCTCCACTGCCTTGTGGCTACATCCAGTTGTGGAAAAGGCTTCAGGAGTCAACCTCGAGGCAAAATCAGGAGCCGGAGTCCCTTAGGCAGTTCATGGCTGAACACAGTCACGTTCTGGCAACTCCTGCGACGCCGCTGGAACCAACCGTATTGGCTTCTGCCTTTCCATTGGACCATTCCAGCGACGTGGAGAGGGGGGATTTGCTGCATGGGTAACAGCCTATCCTCCATACCTTCTTTACCCAGGCTTCACGCACTGGAGAGGACACTCCAACTTTGCCATACGGCGTCGGCACAACACGGGAAGCAGCAGTTTACCGGTTATAAGTCTTTGCTCGATTGGCGTAGAGCATGACGCCAGGGGCTGCTTCCGACGGTGGGAGAGATCATTGCATCTCATTGGGCAGCTACCGCCCGCCTTAAGCTGGGCAATCCCCAGCCAGTAAGGTGTTGTCTCGCCACGGTCCGTTAACCTCATGGGGTGCGTGGGGTTTAGGGTGAAAACCGACAAGCGGATCGACAACTCTGCACCATGCAACAGAAAACAGAAAACTACTGCCCTAAAGCTGGGCACCTGGAACGTTAGGACAATGACACCTGGCTTCTCTGATGACCTGCAAGAAATAGACGACGCACGCAAAACAGCTGTCATCGACATGGAGCTGAGCAGACTGCAGATGGACATCGTCGCCCTTCAAGAGACTAGGCTGCCAGATTCCGGATCTGTCAAGGAGAGAAATTTCTCATTTTTCTGGCAGGGAAAACCACCAAACGAAACCAGGGAACATGGCGTTGGCTTTGCGGTCAGAAATACCCTGCTGAAATCCATCATCCCACCTACTGTGGGAAGTGAAAGAATTTTGTCCCTGCAGCTCCAGTCATCAGCAGGACCTGTCACTCTCATCAGTGCTTATGCACCGACTCTGTCGTCTCCAGCAGAAGCCAAAGACAAATTCTATGATGACCTGGCCACCACTGTCAAGAAAATCCCTGTAAAAGAGCCATTGTTCATCCTCGGCGATTTCAACGCTAGAGTTGGTGCTGATAACAGTTCATGGCCCACTTGCTTAGGTCAGTTTGGCACTGGGAGGATGAACGAAAATGGCCAACGCCTGCTAGAGTTTTGCTGTCATCACGGTCTCTGTGTCAGCAACACGTTCTTCAACACAAAGCCCCAACATAGAGTCTCTTGGAGACATCCAAGATCAAAGCACTGGCACCAGCTCGACCTGATCCTCACCAGACGCTCCAGCCTTCCCAGCATCAAGATCACATTCAGTTATCATGGTGCTGCCTGCGACACTGACCACTCCCTGGTGTGCAGCAGAATGAAACTGCAAACAAAGCGACTGTATCACACGAAAAAGGAAGGAAGACCTCGCATTGATACCAGCAAGACCCGGGATCAGAGAAAAGTGGAGGAATTTGCACAAGCGCTTGAGGAATCTCTTCCAGGCCCGGCCAACGCAAACGCATCCAACAGATGGGAACATTTCAAGAATACCGTTTACAACACCGCCTTGTCCATATTCGGCAAGAAGACCAACAAGGCGGCAGACTGGTTTGAAGCCCACTCTGAGGAGTTGACACCAGTCATTGAGGAAAAGAGGAGAGCTCAAGCAGCATACAAGGCCTGTCCCAGTGAGCGCAACCTGCAGGTCCTCCGAACTGCTCGCAGCAAAGTCCAACAGACTGCCAGGAGATGTGCTAACGACTACTGGCTCCAGCTCTGTTCCGAGATACAGATAGCAGCTGACACGGGCAACACCAAGGGGATGTATGATGGTATCAAGCAGGCCCTAGGTCCAACACAGAGGAAAATTGCCCCTCTGAAGTCTGCCACAGGCGAGGTCATCCAGGATCGGGCGCAGCAGATGGAACGCTGGGTGCAGCACTACTCTGAGCTATATTCCAGAGAAAATGTAGTCACCGAAGAAGCACTGAACAACATTGAGTGCCTGCCTGTGCTGGAAGAGCTTGACAGTGAACCAACCCTAGAAGAACTTCACGTGGCCCTGGACTCCCTTGCCTTTGGCAAGGCACCTGGAAAAGACAGCATCCCTGCTGAAGTCCTAAAATGCTGCAAAGAGATCATCGTCACTGAGCTGCATGAAATCCTCTGTCTCTGCTGGAGAGAAGGTGGAGTACCTCAAGACACGAGGGATGCAAACATCATCACGCTGTACAAGAACAAAGGTGACAGGGGTGACTGCAACAACTACCGCGGCATCTCTCTCCTTAGCGTTGTAGGAAAGCTGTTTGCCCGAGTTGTACTAAAGAGGCTCCAGGTACTTGCAGAGAGCATCTATCCAGAATCGCAGTGTGGATTCCGAGCCAACAGGTCCACCACTGATATGGTATTCTCCCTTAGACAACTGCAGGAGAAATGCAGGGAACAACGACAGCCACTCTTTATAGCCTTCATAGTGTGTATACATCTGCACAAAGACATCAAGGCCAGCTCCAGGTTTCTGGGCAAACCTTGGCAAACGGCCTTCCATGGGTCTCTTCCTACCTTTGTGAGTTCTGAGAACATCACCACCAGATAGAGACCATGTGCACAGAGCTGATCTCAGAAGTCAACAGTGAATGCTTTAGAACAGTGGTTCTCATACATTTAGCACTGAGACCCACTTTTTAGAATGAGAATCTGTCAGGACCCACCAGAAGTGAAGTCATGACTGAAAGTGACATCATCAAGCAGGAAAATTTTTAACAATCCTAGGCTGAAATCCTAGCTACACTGACCCAGGAGTAAGTCCCATTTACTATAATTAAGAATAGAATTTACATAGTAGCTTGTTAAAACTACAGGTCTGTAACATTTCCCCAAATGCAGTCACATACCATGGTAGCATTAAGTCTATTAAAAATAAAACATTGAAATGAGTGGGGACCCACCTGAAATTGGCTAGCAACTCACCTAGTGGGTCTCAACCTACAGTTTGAGGAACACTGCTTTAGAAGCCTGGGGCCCTTGGTAACTGACCATCGATGCTATCTTCTGGTGTTTGCCCCATACAAACACATGCATGTGTACACAAGAGATCTTGAGCATCCTGAAGTCCCCAAACCCCATGATGCCTAAGAGCTGCCATCATGCTGTGGCGGCTCAAACAGAAGACCTAATAGTAATGGAAACAGGCAGTTTGCTGACTGAGTTCAACCTGATGACAATAACATTCTTTAGCTGTTGAAGGAGAAAGGAAAAAAAAAACCCTCTTTGGCTGACTTATTTCTCTATGAGCTGTTGAATCACAGAGTGATATTTCTGTAGATAGTAACAGAACAGCATTTCAGCCCAGTATGGTAAAGATGAGTAATTCTTCCTCATGTGGTAACATATGAATTCCTTCCAGCAATGGGTGGACATCAACTGAAAATAAAAATGGGCTCCAGACATGCCAGCTGATTTGTTGCATTGACAGCTGAACCACTTCCAAAGCAAAATGTGCTCACCGAGAAACTGCAAAAAGTGAAAAACATTGTTATTTGTTAAATTTCTTGAAAGATGTCTAAGGAGATGACAGCCCCTGCTTGAAGATGATTTTGGACTTGATGCAGGATTTTGGGATTGGCAACTCACGAGAAATTTAATTTTTCAATTTGGGAAGTTTTACCCTATATTTCAAATGATCTAATCCAGTGTTTCTCGACATTTGTCCTCCGCCGTACCACTTCACATGGCCCGCCAATTTGAAGTACCACTGGAAGTAACTGGTGATGACATCATTGCCAGTTACTCCTGGGTTGGGAGGTCAAATGCAGCACGACCAACCAGTGGTGCCACTAGGATTCGCGTCACCCGGTGCGGGAGGCCTGCGCGTCACCCCATGCAGTGGGCGGGGCAATGCTCCAGGTGGTGGGAGTGGTGATGTACCATCACCCCGCCCCCGACTGGTTTTTTGGCTGTACCTTTTGTTAGAACACAGATATTTCAATGTGGTTTGTTTCATTACGTTCTGCGTGAAATTACACATTGATTGATATATAACATGATGGCCTTATTCCTCCAAATTCTGATTTTAGTGATTTTGAAAACTTGTAGAGTCACATACACACACACACCGCGTGTCAACTTACTAACACCTTATTGCAGCAGTTCTCAAACTTTTAGCACTGGGGCCCACTTTTTTAGAATGACATCTGTCCAGGACCCATTGGAAGTGATGTCATGGCCAGAACTGACATCATCAAGCAAATTAAAATAAATAATTATAAATAATTAAATTAAAATAAAAGAGATAATTAAATAAGGGGGAGCCAGTCCCGTTCCACCAAGATAATCTACTCTGAAGTAAGTCCTATTGTGGTCAATGGGGCTTACTCTCAGGAAAGTGTGGGTAGGATTGCAGCCTGTGAGCCCAATCCTATGCATGTCTACTCTGAAGTAAGTCCCATAGTGGTCAATGGAGCTTACTCTGTAGTCTGCCTGCAATAACATCCCCCCAAAAAGAATCAGTGAGATTTCCAGCCCTCCCAGTGCCCAGTTTAAAGTTCTTCTATTTCAGGCACATCAGAATAAAGACCCACCTGGTTTCACAAGTGCAAAATAGAAAACTTTCCCCTTACCAGTTCAAGCCTCCTTTTTTGTCCTTTTTAGTGGAGGGGGGGGGGGAGGCTGCCTTCTGGAGCAATTGTTGCACTTCAGCTCCATCAGATCGGGACCATTCTGGTGTCCACACATTCCCCTTTGCCTGGCCTGACCACCAGCCAAGGCATGTCTGCCTACTCACAAGTAAATGCAACCACGTGGTTGAGTTTGCTTTCCATAGCGCTCAATAGACTGCAGTTGGGATGGGGTAACCTCCTTCTCGGGTGTTTTTTTTTTTGGCTGCATTCATTCGATCGGAACCATTCTGGTGTTGTTGGATTCCTCTCAGCCTGCCCTTTCTGACAGGCTATGGCAAGTACGCCTACTCGCGAGTAGATGCGCGATACGGCTCACTTTCACTTTCCATTGGGATCCATCATTTTTTCTTTCTGGTTTTTTGGGCCATAACTTTTGAAGGAAAGAAGAGATTTCAATTCTGTTTTTTGCATTGCATTCCGCTGGACATTCAGCATCCGACAGTGTATGGCATGATGGGGTAGCTCCTAAAGCTGTGATTTCAGTGCATCACTACCCCAGGGCATGTCACCCGGTGCGGCCTGCAGCCCCCGCACCCTCCTAGCGACACCACTGTGACCAACACCAGTAAGAGGCTCAGGGTGGACAGGAGGGCTTTTTCAAGTGTGCAAAAGCATGCTTTGGAGTTCTGCCCATCAAGCGGAGCCTCCTACCACTGTCTGTTGTGTTGCGTTCCTGGTTTTGCTGCCAGGTGGCAGGTATCCAAGGGTCCTGCAAGTACCACCAGATACCATCTCAAGTATGACTGGTGGTACCCGTACCACTGGTTGAGAGACACTGATCTAATCAGCTTATTTAATACTGGTCAGTTAAAAAAATTCAAACTAAAAATACTGTACAAGTCCAGCCTATTTATACACAGATTTTTTAATACACGGATTTGACACAACACAAATGGCCCCTGCAAATGAGAAGGAATGTGCTGATCCCCGGAGAAGGGGAAAAATGCACCCCTTTAAAATCAGTTTAAAAAACTGAACAGTCCTTTAACAATCGCCTCCTTAATGAGAGAGAGAGAGAGAGAGAGAGAGAGAGAGAGAGAGAGTGCAGCTGGCTGACAATCCATCAATCCTTCTCTCTCCAGGCAACCCCTCCCTTCCTCCTGAGCATGTGAAAGAAAGGTGATTTGCATTAGTGAAGGGAGGGGCTGAGTGAAACTTTGGGCTTGGAGGAAAATTGATTGATGATTGTCTTCTTAATGACTCTTATCTTACATCACAAGGGTCATCAAGGCTGTTTTAAATCACCAGGGCAAAGAAACTTTGTTTTTTAAATTGATTTGCTGCAGTGTGTTTTTTTTTGCCATCCAATTGAGTGCTTGGAACCAAACTCATGCAAATAATGAGGCTCAACCTGTACTAGTAAATCTGGTAACAGAAGCTGATCAATTAAAGTGAACATGTACATCAAACAGATGGTAAGCCAAATTCTTACTAAAATGAAATGTCTTCAAATGGTGGTGGAAGGAGGGTGTCAGGTGAACATATCAGACAGGGAATTCTACATTCTGAGTGCTGCCATGAAGTGCTTCAGCCTAGTCAGCCTTGTAAATAATACAGCCCTGTCCAGTAGTTAGCGGTAGTTACATTTTTAGGAGGGAAGTTACATTTGAACTGTGAATGTTGAAAATAGGGCAGGCTGTGAGCTCTTCTTAAAGTTTCAATCAATTTTTTTTAAAATCAAAGAAGATAAATACCTGCTATTAAATTCAGGATATGCAACTGATGGGTTTCATTGAAAACTTTCAGATTTCAAAAGAAGCTAGGTTTTTGGAAGGTGTTTTTTTTTTTTTAAGTATTTTTATCCCTGGATAGTCAGAAACATCTGTATGGCTTATGGCTACTTTAGATGGTATCTTCTAAAGTCAATATAATGCCTCTGAATTAGATTTTTCTGGGCTCAGGTCCCTTGGGAGATGCTTTGGGCTTCTAGTCAGAGCTAATAATGTAGGCCTGATAGTCTCATATCAGGTCAAACTTGCAATTTGCTAGCTCAAGCTAGAAACCTAACAGCTCAGAATGGTTTTAAGGGATTCCCTTTTCCTCAGCTGCCTTTGCTCTTAGCTTTTTGTATCTGTCACAATGCATACAACTATCTTCATTGGGATTTGCTGGAACAATGTCATAGCAATACATGATTAAGCCATTTATTATAATCAGTGGGAAGTAAAAGAAATGTTGCTGCGGTGCGATGTGGCCATGCTTCTCCCCCTCAAACATGAGTTATAGCATCAGCAGTGTTTAAATCACTGCAAGCAAGCTGACACGGGTCCTACAATGACATGCGTTGGACTGAAAAGACTCTGACATGGTGCTGAGTCAAAATGTGCATCAGCAGATTTTGAAAAGTGTGCCTTACTTTATGTGCAAACCATTCTAAAGTGCATGGTGACATTTGATGGATTTGTCCATTTTGGCCAAGAGTTTGGTGATTTAAAATCAACTCTTACCCATGAAGTTTTGACAGTAGAGTTTCTCTTTAGCCCTGATTCAGCCACTGCTTCTAAATAGTGGTGCATTGAGTTTCAGCTGGATCAATATGCAGTTGGGGCTGCAACTGGTGTTTATGGAGATTACAACTGACTGGCTTATGGCTTGGCATTGTTCAGAGCCTTCAAGCAAGTACAACAGTGTCTCAGTATCCAAGGGAGTTCCATTCCTGGTTCCCCCTAGGTACCTAGACCCTTTGGTAGGTCCAACCCCACAGGTTTGGAATCCATGGGTAGTCAAATCTGCTAGGCCCAGATCCACAGATAAAGAGACCCAACCTGTAGTATGTTCAGAGATGCTATGTGCATGCAAAAATCCACAATCCAAAGTAGTGTAATGGTTTGATTAGGACCAAGCCCACAAAGTAACGAACAGGAAACCAATGAATTCTATTGAATGCTTCATCAGGTGAAGTTGTAAGCAAAACAACAGGGTGAGGAAAAGGCAATCTTGTTGAAAGTGCATGCAACAGGTTATAAAATATAAATAGAAGGTTTTATACAGATTTAGATCACTCTTGGAAGGGTGGTTTCAATGCACACGTACTTGGACACGCACGGATAAAGGAGGCAAAGAAAAAATGATTATACCCCATATTTTCTGGGCTCTGTCTCTACCACTGACTTGACAGTCACAGGTTCCTTCCAAGGTAGAGATCACGAACAAGCAGAGAAATAGACGTAGTTTATATCAACAAGAGCCAAAGAACCAGTGAATGCTGAGAGTGGTGCCTACCACCATGATCTTACACCACCATTTTTCGCTGGTATTCCTTCCTTGTGCAAACAAAGGTTGGATATTTGATTCTGTATCTCAGATGTACGGGATTCCTTAAATGATACTGCTCAATCCATTTTTCTGATTGCCATATGTCTCCTTGTACATATTTTCTTTCCATCTGCGCAAAGCTCTTAAAATTTGCCTGGCATTACTGAGTTTTGCTTTTTTTGTCTTCTTTTTTTTTTAACAGAGTCAGAGACACGACAGACAGTTTGCAAACCCAAATCACATCTCCTATCATTTAAAAACCATTGTTCTCACTTTAAAGCAGGCCTGGCAGCAAAATAGGCACATTGTTTTCACTTTGCACAATAATGGGGGTTAGAAGAGGAACAGGGAATTATCCGTAATTTGTTCATCTCCAGCTCGACAGTCAAACTAAGTTGTGATGAGAATGATGTGGTGCTCTTGATCACCTGCCTTTTACAGCCCATGTGATTGTTTTTATCGAGATGATTTGGTTTTTTAACGGTGCTGTTTTGCTGATCATAGTTTTTTTGTCTCATCAGAACAATATTGCCACAGTCAAGTCAAGTGATGGAAGAAAAAAAAGGCTCATAAGAGACAAGGGGGAAAAGGGAAATTTACAGAGAGGATTCTGTTTTATTCTTCCCCACCATGAAACTGAGCAAGCAAGAGAAGGCTGGAAAAGGTACTTGCCGGTCAAAACCTCTATGAATTATTCAGAGTTAGTCTTTAGTTAAGAAAAACAACAAGAGGAGACTTTGGAGATATTTCAGACAGATAGCAGCCTGCCATTTAGGACAATCTGTTTGTTATTCCAAATCATGGATGGATGAGAGACATGAAAATCCAACAGGAAAAAACAGACATTTTCTTTCAGCATGGTTTCTTTAAAAAACATGGTACTTTTGAGAGTGTTTGGATTTAAAAAGAAAATGAGTGAGAAATGAAGAAAGTCAGCAGAAGAAAAAGTCAAGTGGATGGGTGAAGAACCAGGAAGTGCATTCCTGCTTCTACTAGACTTGTCTATTGGCAAACTGTGGCAATATTGAACTTTTAATACTTCTTCCTAGACAACAAGGGCAGATCCACATGGTGGTTTTGAAGCTGCATGGTTACCTACCCAGTGCACATCAAAACCTCATGGTCCGTGTGTGCCCATGCATTCATCCCTTGTTACGGTGATTGTGGGAGTCTTTTGGTCTGCAGAAGCCATGCCATGAGCTAGCCAAAAGGTACCAGCTGCAGCCTAATCCCATCTTTCCACTCCCAAAGTGATCCCCAAGGTGACTCAAGATAGTCTTGGACCCCTGAGAGGGGGGGGGGCACTTTAGGCATGAAGCATGCCCAGAGAAGGCAGTGAAAACATACTGCCTTCCTATGGGTGGGGAGTCCCCGGAGATGGTACTGCTAGTAGTGGTTTTAATATCAGTGTAGGTAACCCTGCCTCCCCAGACCAAGGATTCACCATCCTTGGAATCTTTCTGATGCAGGAGAAGGACATTTGGCTATCATTCTTAAGCAAGGGGATCTCCAACCCCACTAAAGCGGAGGCATGAGAAACAAGATGTTGCCTCTTTTAATTGCAGCAACTTTCCTCTGGTGGGAGGAGATACAGGCCACATCCTGACAGCAGGATTATAAAGGCTTTCAGTTGACACTGGTGGGCTACTGTGAAATGTAGGGAGCTGGATTAGATGGGTCTTTGGCCTGATCCAGCAGTAGGGCTCATTTTATGATTCTAGGGGGCAACATATTGCTGGAGATGATAAGTGGTTGCTGAGGATGTATCTGTGCATGCAGAATGCAAGTTGCCTTCCCCACCATACCTATATAATATTACCAGATATTTCGCTAAACCTTGGGCCCCACTCCCTTGGAAGATAGGTAACCTTTCTTTCCAACAAGTTCAAACTTTCAAATATCTGGGGATTACTTTCCATTTCCATCACAGTTGGCTCCCTCACAGGAAATCTGCCATCTCTTCAGCTTTACTTCACCTAAATGCGATTGCCCGATTCCACTTTTCCAGTGGCAACCAGTATGTTCCTGCTGCCCTCCACATATTTAAAGCCAAAATTCTTTCCCAATTGTTGTATGGTGTACCTATTTGGATTGAGACTGTGAACCAAGGTCTGGATCAAGTGGCAGCCTTGTTCCTTAGACGAATTCTGGGGGTTCCCAGCTTAATTAGACTATCCACCCTTGTGCTTGAACTAGGGATCCACCTCCCTTCCACCATTGCGTGGTCCCTTACTTTCAGATTTTGGCTCCGCCTTCATTTAAGCACTTACTCTGAGTCCCTTTTGAAAGACCTACTAAAGGACTCCTATCTTTTTAAGCGGTTTAAGCTTATTGATTCTAAGCTTCTATCACTAGGTCTCTCCCCGGAATCTCTCGCAGATATTAATCTCAATAAGTCCCACTCAATTATCAAGTCTAAACTTTGGGAATCCGAATTTAACCAACTTTTTCCCAATCTTAACCCCACCTGTTCTCCCCAATTCTTTGGCCTTCCCCCTTCACTTGCCCGTCCTTCTAATTATTTCAATAAACTGACTAATCCTATTAAGAGGAGAGTGTTCATGCTTGCGAGACTTAATATCTTCCCTTCAGCTGTCCACTCTGGCAGATTCTCCAATTTGCCGTGTAATCGCAGATTATGTCTCTACTGTTCTTTAGAACCGGACACTCTGGATCACATACTACTCCGTTGCCCGACCCATCAATCTCTTTGAGTCACGCACCTGAATCTCCTGTTGCTTTCTTATTCGGGCTCTCTTACCGACCCCTTATCTGTTCTCCTGAGTGACAACTCTGTGGCCGTTACCGATGTAGTAGCTGATTTTCTCTCTGTAGTTTCCTGGCTCAAACCTCCACCCTGATCCCATTCTCCCCTTTGCTGCCCTTCCTTTTTCCTTTATTAGTTCCATGTCTTGATTTCCATTCTGGGCAACTCAGCCATTGTGCTGGCTATTCCTATTGATGTTGTTGTTGTTCATTGATTTATTTTAATGCCAATAAAGGTTTGCTACTAATACTAATGAAAAATATTACCAGATATGCTTTATTTTGAATAAACTCTGCCTTATTTCAGGTTAGCGACACAGCCAGTAGAAATGCATCGCATCACAGCTCTACAAATTTAGTGTCTCTCTAGCAACTGTACTTGGAATACAAACCAAATTGAACTCTTCCCTTTGTCCTTGGTAGCTGTCAGGGTGGAAGATAAAGATATAGTGGCGCTCTCTAAAATAAATGGAAGATAAGCAGCACCTTGGCTGGCATTTTCTACCTTCTCAAAAATAGTTTTGGATGTCCATCACTGTATCTGTATAAACCGGGGAGTGAGAAATGACTACAGTAAGTTCTCAGCAAAATATAAAAAAGCAATATTTTGAAATAGGTTCATTAGACCAAAGCTATGAGTCATTGCATTTGGCACAGATTGGAGAACTTGTGAAATTGCAATGGTATGAACAGTGGTGGTCCTGGAGGAGGTCAGGAGGGCAAAAGTCCCAGCAGCCACACCTATGGAGCCAGTGGGGACAGCACTACTGTGCCTACAGTACCACTGCCTCCACCCACCCTTCCAAGTTCTTCCACAGGCTGGAGAGGCCCCATGCTGTGTTCATAGGCGCTCTGAAAGCCTTCTGAGGCCTCTGGAGCACCATTAAACAGTACTTCTGGTTTACAGAAAACCGGAAGTACTGTTTAACGGTGCTCCGGAAGCCTCAGAGAACTTTCAGAGTGCCCATGAATGTTGTGTGAGACTCTGGACAGTTGGGTCTCTTCTGGGAGGGGCAGCATGTTGCAGAGGGGATGGCGTGTGGTGGTCCTGTGCACTGGGGCAACACAGGGGCCAGGTCCACAACTGGGCATATGAAATTAGAAGGGTGGTTGAGGAAGCCCCATCTTGCTGAGATCAGGCGACACCAACAAGTGAGCTATTGGGGCGAATGCTGAACAAATTGAGCAGACCTGAACTGAAATCTCTGGTCAATCATAGAACTCACTGGGTTGCTCTGGGTCAGTCACTTTTTCTCAGCTTAATCTTCTTCACATGGTTGTTTTGAGGATAAAATTGTGGGGACTGATGGGAGAGCCCTGAACTCCTTGGAGGAAGTGTGAAATACAAATGCAGTAAATAATAAACTCTACTAATCCAAGCCTGATATTTCCTATTGCAGTAGTGGAATGCATCCATCCAAGGATGTCCTCCCCCATTAAACATTTGATCAGCACTGCTGGCTCTGATCTTTTGTAAGTGTATGATGATGTCTGGAGTCAAACCCTCAAATAGACAGTCAGTGGTATCGGAGAAAACAGCTCTAATATCTGTCCATACAAGACCACAGTATATGGATTCCTCTTAGATTTCTCATGAGTAACTAACTGGAAACTGCCTGCCCAAAACTGTGGCATAATCAGAGCTCTGCAACGTGGAATGATCTTTCTGAAAGGAAGAAGAGGAGGTAGGGAATAGCCTGTGTTTGAAATGCTTAAGCTGAAGTCTCTTGGGTATTTGTGTCTTCCAAAAGGTAAGGTCACGGCTTCTGAAACACAACAGATGATGTGCTGATTGTTTTATTTCAAATGGTTTATGGCAGGATCAGAAACCTTTCCATATGAGAGAGTTCAGTTTTCTTTTACTGAGGCCAAAGATTAGAGAATGGCACATGCTTCAGGGTATAAAAAGGCTTTGATTCTCAGGCCCAGGTATTGTGTGTCATTGGTTTATGTGGAAATTTTGAAGTACAGGTGCAGCCTATTTATCCACCAATTTTTTATTTGCGGATTTGTCTCAACAAATGGGGTGGGGTACTGAAAGCCACACACACCTTTGCCTCCTTTGCCTTGCACTGGCATCTCCAGGCAGCCCAAAACACTGTAAAAAGGCTCTGCCTTGCCCAGGCAGAGAATAGCCCTGGAGCCATGGAAGAGATTCCCCTTGTGAAGGAACAGTAACATTCCTGGAGCCCCTGAGCCAGCCAAGTCTGAAGAGGGGGGGCGGGGCGGAAAACCCTGTGTAACCAGAACATGTGCAGCAAGGTGGAGCTCTCTTTCACTCACTCACTCACTCACTCACTCACTCACACACACACACACACACACACACACACACACACACACACACAGGGGCAGCTGTGGCAGCAACAGAGGGGATTGCTTTAAAAAAACCCAGGGAGTGTTTGCTGAATTTCCCCCCCCCCCCCAGATGGTGCAGGCAATCATGACACAAGCAAGCCTTCCCACCAAGGAAAGCATGAGATATAGCCTACAATCCTCTCCTCACTTTCCGGGGAGTAAGCCCCATTGACTGGAATGGGGCTTACTTCTGAGTAGAAATGCAAAGGGCTGGACTCCTAAAAGCTCAGCATTCCAACTGTGAAAGAAGCAGGACAGCTGGCAACAGGAGGGCTGAGTACTGAGGGGAGGGGATTGATAACAGCTGCCTTAGTTTCCTTCCAACCGGAAGTGTCAGGCTGCAGCGTGTTTGCGTAACTCTATGGAATTTAGCACAACATGTTTTTTGTTAATCACGCTGAGTCACGGAACGGAACTAACATGGATAAATAGGCTCCACCTGTATAATTAAAAAACCCTCATTTTTTCATGAATGCCGTACAGACAGTACAGTAAGCATGTTTCATGGGGTGTGCTTACAGTACTTCTGCAGTCATGTGTGCAAGCAACAAGATGTGTAATCCTGCCACCCCTGCCCACCACACCTACTGGTATGCAGTACTGAGAGAGAGAGAGAGAGAGAGAGAGAGAGAGCTTCCACATGATTAAAGAGGACCCTTCCCCCAAGTAGTGTATCCAGGATATGGCAAGCCAAGACACAAGTCCTGGGTGCCATTTGAAGGTGGGCATCATCTGGCCTGTGAGTATCATTTTCACACCAGCAAAATTGCCCTAGCCGCTATGAGCACCCAGGCAGTAGGTTCTCCCATTGCTTCCCAAGTTGGGAAGCAACAGGAGCGCCTGACACCCGGGAAGTTTAGAATTAGGCTACCTCAGAATGCCATATGTGAGGGAGGGCACCAGGATTCAGGTCTCCTATTGTCTTGTGTGCTCCCTGAGGCATCTGGTGGGCCACTGTGAGATACAGGAGGCTGGACTAGATGGGTTTTTTTACCTGATCCAGGTGTGCTTTTCTTATGTTCTTATGAGTGTTCACCACCGCAGCTATGAGCACACACACTTTCCTGGCGCTTCTCCAGAAGTAATGTCACGTGATGTCACATGACATCATTACATTGCATGATGTCAAAGAACTAGGAATCTGGACCAACTCATCAACCTCCATAGGCTGGTGGTTTTGCAGTTCAGTGGAAGGGGTGTTTCTGAGGGTTGGTATGACAACTTTACTAGCCAGCTTCTACAGCTCTTTCTGAACCTTCTTTTAGATCTACCTGGCTGAGTGTATTCCAGCTCTAAACTTGAGTAAAGAGAAGCATTAAATTTAGGCAGGAGATATGTAAGAGGCTCCAACGATCATGCACTGAGCACTTTGGTTCATTCAGGTCTGGCGCAGTGCTCTGCCTCTTTCCATTGAAAAGATAAATGAGTTGAGCATATTGAAAATGCACAAGACAAGCCATATTTTATTCAAATAGAAGACATAGACAGCTTTTTAAAAGACTAGGGCAAACACTTGCTATAAGTAATCAAACATTCACCATCATCAAAGCCGTCACTTGGCAGCTTGCTCCGTGAGACTACCCACCTCCCTCTCAGCCCATCTGTCATTTCCTAGCTTGTGTTGTGTCATGGTTAAATTCCAGACTTGATGGTAAAATGAAGTGGAGATGGTGTAACACTCACTAAATCCAGGACATTAGCACAAAGGCTGGAGCAGCACTTCTCTGCTGCAGAATCACAGATGGGAACCTGAAGACATCAATGAACATCTAAGCTAGACAGTTTATAACAGTTATTAATAAGGTACCTCTTCTTATCTCTTATTTGTTTCATTTTTATTTTCTCATTGCAGGAGTTTTTGCTTTTTAAAACTTCCTATTTATAAAGATCTGGTTTTTTTAAAGTCCTGTTTTCAAAACAAACCAAGTGGAACAATATGAATAATATTACAGGATTAGGAAATGAGTTTGGGGAGTGATCATTTCAATATTTGATTGATTGATCTTACAGGATAGAATTCTAGTTGGCCATTTCTTAGTCTTAAGATAATAATGCAGGGAACTGGAATTCAGAGAGACAATGAGCAAGAGCTACAATTTGATTTGGGGAAAACTGCAGTGGAAGACAAGAAGAGAAGCTGCCAACTAGCTGTTTTAGGGCCCAATCCTAACCAACTTTCCAGCTCTAATGCAGCTGTGCCAACAGGGCATGTGCTGCTTCCTGCAGTGGGGGATAGTCATGGAGGCCTCCCCAAGGTATGGGAACATTTGTTCCCGGACCTTGATGCTGCATTGCGGCTGCATCAGTAATAGAAATTTGGATAGGATCGGGCCCTTACACCTGCTTAGAAGACACATGTAGCTGATGTTGCTGGCAGGAACGTGCATGATCCAAGTTGGCCACACCAAAGAGAGCCAGGAAGGCTGCTAGGGAGATCCTGTGGTGCCCCCGTGAATTTGCTGCAGTGCCCTTAGGCACTGCCGCACACAGTCTAGGAACCACTGCTTTTAGGCATTTGGAGTGCATAACCATTGGGTTCACATAGCCTTACCAAACAGCATTGGGATGCTAATGACTTCTTGTCTCTGCAGACTGAACCAGCTGAAAAAACCATGAAGCAATGACTTGAATGAAAGGAGAAGGTCCTCATCAAAATTTTAGCCCTCTAGCTTGGTTTTACAGAATGAAAATATAAATAAGAAGTCCATATCACACTGGTATACCCTGGGGGAGGAAATGCCTTGGGGTACCCAGGAAGGACACCGCTGAGACCTCCTCCCTTGATTTTTTTTACAGGCCTTTCCAAAGCCTTTTGAGGGCCAGGGAGCCTCCCATGCATCCCCTGTCCCCAGAAGACCTTCTGAGGCCTCTGGTAGGATAAAAACATCACTTCCAGTTTTCACAAAAACAGGAAGTGACATTTTTAGGCCCTCTGGATGCCTCAGAACACCTTCTGTGTACTGGGGAGGCCATGGCCTGCCTCTCCAGCCCTTAGAAGTCCTCTGTATGCGCCTGGTGGGACAGTATGGGCGTGGCATTTTGTGGTCCAGGCACTGGGTGACACAGGGGCCAGGATCACAGTTGTTTTGTCAGCCTATAGAAGGAGTGAGAAAAAGGTCCAACTTCTGGCACTTCAATATTATTTTGAGCTTAAAAGGATATTTAGATGGTGTGGAGGTAAGTATACGCGGTTTGAAACATTCTGTTTCCCACTTATTTATTTCAGCATTCAATTGTGGCTAATGTTCAGCAGCTTTCTATCCTCACATCTTTCAGAGAAGTTCTTCTCCGTGACAGGATGCTTGTTTCTCGTTCACAATTATTGTTCATATGAACGAACAAAGGTACACGTGGAGAAACTCACGCAGGCTGCATTCTGAAGTCATCTCTGCTTGCTGTATTACAGCAGTGCGGTGTGCCTGCCAGATGTTGGCCTTGATGACACTGACTGAAGATTCAGGATAGTTCTGCTAGCTTGTCTTGAAAGCCAGATCACAAGCATCCAATTTGCTTTGTTGTAACAAGGTTGTTAATTCACGGTTGTTCTCTCCAATTGTCTCCAGTTTCATTTAGCTGAGAATGACAGTATGTTTAATACTCATACCATTCCCCACACGTCTGAATCATTCTTGGGTAAACTATCCATCCAGCTTCAACTTTATGACAAATGTTGCCAGGACTATTTATACTGTGAAGGGAGCCAGGTGAAACAGATATGATAGAGCCTCTATTTTTAAATAAAATCATTTCCTGGATCCTGAATCCCTGGATTCCTGTCTCTCTTGTCTCATTTCATCTGTTCCATCAAAAAGAGACAAGAATAAGTAGAAAGTGCTGCTGTAGCAGCTGAAAATTCTATGCAAATTTAGATCAAACTGCAACTGTCTGATCCTAGTTAGCGTTTTACATCTACCAAGATTACAGCCTTGTAACGGATTATATTGAACACCTGCTTAAAATAAGAAAACCAAGTCAAGGGACTGCCTTTTATTTATTGAGTTTCAACACTGAATGTACCTGTCACTAGTTTCCTCCTTACATTTGTTTTAGCGTAATCCCCACAGAGACAACGTTTCCTTTAGGCTAGTGCACGGGTGGTACTTCACAGTGTGTCAGTGTCCCACTGTCATGATGACCACATGGCACTGTTTTACTTGGCCAAACTCCACTGGAAGTGGAGATGACTGGGGATCACCCAGCAAGACATGGCTGTGCAGCTGCCTGGCCCTTCAAAGGCTTGGATTGGGGAAGGAAACTTCAGAGCTAAACCTCAGTTGAGGAGCAAGCTGCCCACCCAGGTGCACAGCTGCTACCTCTGATGGCAGTGATGGTACAGACATCCCCCTGAGTCCAGGGGGGATGCATTCCCCAGCCCACTATGAATACAGAAATCGTGGATAAAAGGTGACCCTATATGAAGAAGTACAATACTTCTTTGTGGCCTCCTGCTCTCCCCATGCCCTTTACCTTTGTTTCGCTTCTTTAACCTCATGGCAAGCAAGTCTGTGTCTTCCTTTTACTGAATGCTAAAACAGGTACATGAAAGGCAGGCAGGGAGCCTGTACTCTAGAGCAGGGGTGCCCAAACCCCAGCCCTGGGGCCACATGCAGCCCTCGAGGCTTCTCAATACAGCCCTCAGGAAGCCCCCAGTCTCCAATGAGCCTCTGGCCCTCCAGAGATTTGTTGGAGCCTGCACTGGCCCGATGCAACTGCTCGCAGCATGAGGGCGACTGTTTGACCTCTCGTGTGAGCTGTGGGATGAGGGCTCCCTCCACTTCTTGCTGTTTCATGTCTGTGATGCAGCAGCGGCAGCAAAGGAAAGGCCAGCCTTGCTTTGTGCAAGGCCTTTTATAGACCTTGAGCTATTGCAAGACCTTCATTCATTCATATAAGTTCGTCTTTAATATATTCATTTATGTAAACTTAGGTAAATTTATTCAAATTTTAAATGTAAATTAATTCTTTTTCTCTCCGGCCCCCGACACAGTGTCAGAGAGCTGATGTGGCCCTCCTGCCAAAAACTTTGGACATCCCTGCTCTAGAGGGTGAGATTAACAGGAAGCAGGAGCTGTGTCCCCTTAGCATGTCCCCTCAACATGCTTCAAAGCCATGCAGTGTAGCATGCTAAGCGCAGCAGCACTATCTTCTGAACCCAGGACTCGTGCAGAGGTGTTGCTGGGGGTGGCGTCACCTAGTGTGGAGCTCAGCAACTTGGGGGTCATGCGATGATATGATGTCATCGTTGTATGACACGTCACTTCCAGGTTTCCAAGCTTTCACCACAGGAGGAAGGAGAAGCCAGCCGTGGCATATAGGGTGAGGGTGCCTGTGTGTGTGTGTGTGTGTGCTCTCTGGCTGTGGTGAGTGCCATTGGCTGTTCTGCCTGCCTGTCTTTGGTGAAACCAAACCTCCTACTGACCAGGCTACAGCATGTCTGAGGCTGGTGTTGCCAGGCTGGGAGTGACACTGGCACCCCCTTGGCATCCTCTTAGGGCTAGTACTCGGCTGATACCTGAGGTGGACCATTCCTACCCTCCATTGCTATGCCACTGGACCCATGTACAAAAACAACTTACTTGCCTGGTTTTTCAAGTATCCTCAAAAATATGGCAGATTATACATTTGCTCCTTTACAATTAAAACAGCAAAACATTCCAGATATTTCAGAAAACAAGCAGTTCTGTTGTTAGGCCTGCGCTAGGTCAATATTCAATAGCAATGTACTGAGTATTCTTTACTTTGGATTTTTGGCATGTTTCAAAGAAGCAGGAAATACCTAAAAGCAGAGCTGAGAATGTACTGAAAATTCTGGAGTCTCCACTGAAAATGTTTCAGAACTTTTTCCTTTGGTCAATAGCTACAAATTCCCAACACAACCCGTTCTCAGTTAAAGGGTTGCCTGACGTCATCTTGGGGATCAGCCAGATTTTGATGGTGATCCATAAAAGGAAGCCTTCTGAAATGGGTCCCTCTTCTGTTGTTGACTTCTACCCGAGCAATTTTTATCAGATTTTAAAATATGAATAGGATGCAGTCAGCTCTCCTAATGCACATCATATTGCAGTGTTGTTTTTTTCTCCTTAAATAATCCATAAGTCACCATTGCTGCTCAGACTGGTCCATTGCACCACACAATGTTTCAGGAGGATAATCCTTCCTTAAGAGGCTTTTGCAAAATCAGTTTTAACGGTCAAATAGAAACTGAAATATCTCCCGAAGTGAGGACTCATTTATCTCTCTTTACATGCTGTCCCCGAAGAGAAGACATATTGTATTTTAAAGAAAATTTTGGGAGGGAGTTCAGTTAACTAAGGACTGAAAGGGCTAAGAATCAGCTTTTTCAGGTCTGCAAAAGTTCAAAGGGTGATGCAGCCTTCCAATGAGCTGCATGGTAGCTTCAGTCTCCTTTCTCCCTGTGTGAATCCATCTTCTTTTTATCCTGTATATATATTAAATTAACTAATGATTTCTAGCATTTTGAAGAAAATCCTTTTTCTGGGCAGTCTGATATTTCTCCTTAGAAAAGTTGCTGCAGAGATGTGCTACATATTTTTTTGTTTAGAGTAGTAGTAGTAGTAGTAGTAGTAGTAGTAGTAGTAGTAGTATTTATATACTGCTTTTCAATAGGAATAGTTCACAAAGCAGTTTACATAGTAAAAAAAATATCAATATTTTCCTGTTCCCAAAGGATTCACAATGTATATATTTATAAAAGAGATACCAGCAATAGCCACTGGAAAAGACACTATACTAGGGTGAAGATGAACAGTTGCTCTCTCCATGCTAAATGGAAGAGGTCACTACTTTGCCCAGTTAGCAAGGGTTTAGCTAATATTCAACATTATTGCAATGCTTTTTGAGTGGGCTAAATGCTTTGTATATATTATTTTTGATATTGTCCTTACTGGTGAGTCCTTAATAATACTTTTAAAATGCATTTCCAACAGCTTTCCCAACCAAGAGTAAAGTAGATTTTTAATACCTAGCTAGACAAATCCATCTCTTCCCAGGTTGTACTGAACTGGTGTTAATTAAGCAACACCATATCGCCTTATCTGCAGACATTTAAAGTCCTAGGGAGAAAGCTATGCTGAACCTGACTTTGTTTTAAAAGAGATAAGACATTTTCATTAGCTTCCACTTGGAAATGACATTGAAACTTTTAAGTTGTAAAGTATTTTAAATATATTACTCTGATTATATTTTTTTTCTTGCCTGCAAAATTAAACAGGTTCTGTGCTGTTGATAAGAAACAAGCATTCATTGAACATACATCCATTAAACAGTAAAGGGGGATATCAGGTGTACAATTAATGTCCCAGAAAACCCGGACTGTCCTTAAAGAGTGGGTCCAGGAAACCTTGAGGTGAGGTTGTGAAACTGCCAGTATTCACTTTTGTGTAAAGAAACTGGCAGGTGAATTATCAAGCTGTCAGGTACACAGGTGTAGTGACATTTTTTAAAAATCAAAATGTACTCCTATAACGATGGATGAGGAATAGGCTGGTGGCTGAATAGATGGAAGGGACGACTCAGCTGTCCAGGTCAGTTACGCACATATTTCTGCCTCTCTAACGAGGCACAGGTGGAGAAACAAACCAAGAAGTGGAATGCAAACAATGACAATTAAGACCACAAGACGTGGGGTACACCACCCCACCTGTTTGTGCTATTTCCTCTAACAGACCATGTGAAAAAGTGCCACTCAGTGGGCATCCTCAGAGCCAAATCACATAGCCATTGTAAAGGCAGAGAAGTCATTGTTAATATCTCCACGCCGCTGTCATGTGTCAATGCGGTCTTAGCACATGGGCAACTTTCTGGCATTTGCCACCACAGTATAGTCTATAGTCTTTACGAATGGGGACATGCCTAGACAATGTGACATTCTGCACAATGGTGGTTCATCCAGCCTCTCAATGCATGTACAAGGGACCGACATTTGTAACCAAATATCGTTGATCTTGACTGTTTGCCATTGAAATAAATGAGGATAGTTGTGACACATGCCCCCAAAGGATCCTGCACCCGAGTCATCTGATTAGCTGGTAGAAAACAGGATGCTAAGAACATAAGAACAGCCCCACAGGATCAGGCCATAGGCCCACCTAGTCCAGCTTCCTGTATCTCACAGCGGCCCACCAAATGCCCCAGGGAGCACACCAAATAACAAGAGACCTCATCCTGCTTCCCTCCCTTGAATCTGGCATTCTGACATAGCCCATTTCTAAAATCAGGAGGTTGCACATGCACATCATGGCTTGTAACCCGTAATGGATTTTTCCTCCGGAAACTTGTCCAATCCCCTTTTAAAGGTGTCCAGGCCAGGCGCCATCACCACATCCTGTGGCAAGGAGTTCCACAGACCAACCACACGCTGAGTAAAGAAATATTTTCTTTTGTCTGTTCTAGATGACTGTTTGGGCCAATCCAGCAGGAACATAAGAACATAAGAACAGCCCCACTGGATCAGGCCATAGGCCCATCTAGTCCAGCTTCCTGTATCTCACAGCGGCCCACCAAATGCCCCAGGGAGCACACCAGATAACAAGAGACCTCATCCTGGTGCTCTCCCCTACATCTGGCATTCTGACTTAACCCATTCCTAAAATCAGGAGGTTGCGCATACACATCATGGCTTGTACCCCATAATGGATTTTTCCTCCAGAAACTCGTCCAATCCCCTTTTAAAGGCATCTAGGCTAGACGCCAGCACCACATCCTGTGGCAAGGAGTTCCACAGACCGACCACGCGCTGAGTAAAGAAATATTTTCTTTTGTCTGTCCTAACCCGCCCAACACTCAATTTTAGTGGATGTCCCCTGGTTCTGGTATTATGTGAGAGTGTAAAGAGCATCTCCCTATCCACTCTGTCCATCCCCTGCATAATTTTGTATGTCTCAATCATGTCCCCCCTCAAGCGTCTCTTTTCTAGGCTGAAGAGGCCCAAACGCCGTAGCCTTTCCTCATAAGGAAGGTGCCCCAGCCCCGTAATCATCTTAGTCGCTCTCTTTTGCACCTTTTCCATTTCCACTATGTCTTTTTTGAGATGCGGCGACCAGAACTGGACACAATACTCCAGGTGTGGCCTTACCATAGATTTGTACAACGGCATTATAATACTAGCCGTTTTGTTCTCAATACCCTTCCTAATGATCCCAAGCATAGAATTGGCCTTCTTCACTGCTGCCGCACATTGGGTCGACACTTTCATCGACCTGTCCACCACCACCCCAAGATCTCTCTCCTGATCTGTCACAGACAGCTCAGAACCCATCAGCCTATATCTAAAGTTTTGATTTTTTGCCCCAATGTGCATGACTTTACACTTACCGACATTGAAGCGCATCTGCCATTTTGCTGCCCATTCTGCCAGTCTGGAGAGATCCTTCTGGAGCTCCTCACAATCACTTCTGGTCTTTACCACTCGGAAAAGTTTGGTGTCATCTGCAAACTTAGCCACTTCACTGCTCAACCCTGTCTCCAGGTCATTTAGGAAGAGGTTGAAAAGCACCGGTCCCAGGACAGATCCTTGGGGCACACCGCTTTTCACCTCTCTCCATTGTGAAAATTGCCCATTGACACCCACTCTCTGCTTCCTGGCCTCCAACCAGTTCTCAATCCATGAGAGGACCTGTCCTCTAATTCCCTGACTGTGGAGTTTTTTCAGTAGCCTTTGGTGAGGGACCGTGTCAAACGCCTTCTGAAAGTCCAGATATATAATGTCCACGGGTTCTCCCGCATCCACATGCCTGTTGACCTTTTCAAAGAATTCTATAAGGTTCGTGAGGCAAGACTTACCCTTACAGAAGCCATGCTGACTCTCCCTCAGCAAGGCCTGTTCGTCTATGTGTTTTGAGATCCTATCTTTGATGAGGCATTCCACCATCTTACCCGGTATGGATGTTAGGCTGACCGGCCTATAGTTTCCCGGGTCCCCCCTCTTTCCCTTTTTAAAAATAGGCGTGACATTTGCTATCCTCCAATCTTCTGGCACCATGGCCGTTTTGAGGGACAAGTTGCATACCTTAGTCAAGAGATCTGCAACTTCATTCTTCAATTCCTTAATAACCCTTGGGTGGATGCCATCAGGGCCCGGTGACTTATTGATCTTTAATAGAACATAATGCTTATGTTCTATAGTTAGTATTATTTTAGGAACACATGAAGCACATATTCTTCTGTTCAGGCTCTGCCCAGTGGTCAGTTCTGAAGTGCAGGAGGTTATCAGGATATAGGCTGTACAACAACAAATAATCAAGTTTCAGTTCATTAGCAAGTTGTTCCTCCCCCCCCCCCCCCATGGACTGTAGCATTGGCCAGTTTGGCCTGGCTGTGATGGTGGGGGGGGGGGGGTTGGGGGAGGGAGCATAAGATTGGGCCCTGAGTGCTGTTGCTGATGACATCACTGTTCTTACTATAAAAGGTATTGCATTCTTCCCCCACTCCCCTTCGACTGTACTCCTGCTGCTGCCTTACAAACTCAGAAAAGTCTTTGTTCAGCTGGTGTGGAACGGAAATTCTTGTGTCTTATTCAAACACCTCATCTTGGATCATAACAAAACATCTATTTCATCTCATCATCTTATTTATTGATCCTTTATTTTTGCCGACAAGGCTTTTGTATAATTGCTGATGCATTTCCATTGTATTCAGGCACATCAAGTCACCCAGTGGTGAGGAAAATGTGCCGTTTTCATTTTTAATATACCTATTTGAAAGTCTGTCCACAGTCAATACTTCTTGGCTCCCCCCCCCCCATAAAATGAGATAAGCATTAGTAGCTCCAGGCAGAGGACATAACTCACAATAACTTGCTTTTCACATCTGAGGAGGAGGGCAGAGCATCCTTTTATATCACCTTTATTATGTCCCCAGAACCACTTTATTTGCTTGCTGCAGAGTTGAGATTTGGAGCTTCTGGCAAAGACTGGGCTCTATGATGATGGGCAGAAACTGGCTCACATGAGTTTGGTTTTAAAATGATGGCTTTGATCACTGATATGGCTATAGTCATAAATCCCAAGTGGTTACATTTCACAATGTGGACAAGAGAGGCAGATTTCCAAAGGAAGAGGACCAGAGAGAGAGAGAGAGAGAGAGAGAGAGAGAGAGAGAGAGAGAGAGTCTCATGATAGCTGTTTGTAACGCAGGTTATGCAGGGCTGACCTTAGGGCAATTTGGCTGAATTGGGCTCCGCTCCTGAAGGGCACCTGCACAAGCAGAGCACCTGCAGCCAGCACCTCACTCTGTAGCTGAATCTTCCATGACAAGGCATCACAAGGAGAGTGTGGCTAGTGGAGCATTGCCACTGGGCGGCCCTCCCTCTTGCCTATCCCTGGGTCCAATTGGCTAAAAGTTGCCCCCTGGAGGCAGTTGGCAGTGATGCTGCTGCTGCCAAGTGTCTTGGCACTGCCTCTCATTCTGGTGAGTAGGGGGGACCCCACAAAATTGTTTTGCATTGGGCACTGCAGCTACTAAGTCTGGCCTTGGGCTTATGCTTTGCAAAGTGCTTTCTAGTCCAATCCCATGCATGTCTACTCAGAAGTAAGCCCAACTGAGTTCAGTGGAGCTTACATGCAGGTAATTGTGTATAGCATTGCAACCTTGCCACTTTTTTTTTTTTAATGATTTCCTTGTTCCGTAGGCAAGCTATTGTTCCATTTTGAAAGAGTCCTAAGGGACCAGGGCAAGTACTAAAGAAGTGTGGGGAGCAGGTACTAAAGAGATATGTTTCCCAAAAGATGTGACTGTTTCCCCCCCCCCCAAAAAAAAATTGCCACAAGGGGAGGGCAATATGGGGAGAGGGACATGAACTCTTTCACCTCATGCTGTTTTTCTCACTGAAAATCCCCCCCCCCCCAGCTCCAGAAACCACTCTTTGTGGAAATCGCATTTCAATGTGGGGTGATGTTCCATGTGAAAATAGTTCAAGAGGGAAAGATATGCTTTCCCCTTTCAATACTCCAAATATAATTGCAACCCCATGACTGTTTTGTTTTTAAAAAGACTAATTCAGTTGCAAGCACAACCCTTTAGCATGCCTTTCTACAAATGGGTGGTTTGACTAGGAGAGTGATTTGATCAATTCAAGATCAAACAAGAAAGATGGAGGATTTAGCTCAGGTTTCCCATATACACTTCCAATTTACTATCATTGGAATCGCAGAAGTCCCTGACCTTGGCTTCTATGCCAGATGGTGCAGGCTTCTCTCTGGTATGTGAACATGAAAAAACAAGCAGTGCTTTTGCCCCATTGTTGTGTTTCATTCTAGTGATACTATAACAGGATCTATGCACTGAAAAAGAAGACAGCAGAAATTTTTATGGAGTCAAGTAGTGGATGAGAGAAAGAAAAAGAAATATGATCTATAATAGAATAAAAGGAAAAGAGGATAAAGCAGAGGAAGGGCTTTTTATGACTCTGCCGCTGTGAATTATCACATATTTCATTGCAAATACAAGATGCTGTATATCAAGAGAAGCAGCACATTGTGTTGCATTCTCCATTGCAGTTTTGGGTGTTGCTTGGGTGACACATGCATGACTTTGACCTCAGTCATAAACCTGAATTTGTTAAAGCACCTTCTTGCATTCACATTTGGAATGAGTAAATATAGTAGACAGATGGTTTGTTGCAATCTTTCAGTACTTATGTGTGAAGTGGGAACAAGACTGGGGTGGAGAGCAGATTTTCCAGTACTATGTATTTCCTCTGAAGACATTTTCTTTCTAAAATGGCATTGTTTCATAATAGACACATCCTGAACTGATACACCATTTATCAAATGGGGCAATTGCAAAGTCCCTCTGTGTGGGTGCCCGTGCATAGAACAGTAAAAGCTGCAATATCCAGCACTCAATCCAGAAAGCTCTATTAACTGGAAATGGGTTCAAAGGTCCCCACTACATTACACTGTTAACTGGGGGGGCGGAGCTAACTTTCAGCGAAGTTGCAATGAACTTTGGGGGTTCCCGAAGAGACTACGAAATAGATATGTTTTCATGTGCCTAAACAACTAAGGCACGCTTCGGTGCCAGGAAGATGGTACAAAGAGCTGAGAGCTTGAACGGGGGAGTCCTTAGAAACAGGCAATTTCAAGGATTTCGCTCTGTTTTGCTCTGTGCTGAAGCATATCTATCCCGGGCGCCATCTTTGAGAAGCTCAGAAAGCTGAAAACCCATCCTCCCACGGCCTAGATACAACAACATCGCAGCAAAAAAAGCTATTAAGAGTGAGTGAACTTGGCTCGTTAAAAAGTTTTACTGAGAACTGTAAGTAAGAAGTCTGGAGGAGGAGGAGATAATTCAAGATTATTCACGCTGGCCGTTAGCCACCCAGGGGGGGAATAGGTGAACTGGTATTTCCCCTGCTGGAGTAAGTGCAAGATTATATTTTTTTTAATGGTATGTACCGAAGAGAAATAAATAAGTAATCTTCAACGAAGGAAATAAAGTCTACCTTCATTTTCCCAGCAAAAAGCCTTTATTTAAGCCTGGACATTGCTACTTTCGGTTTCGGTTTCTCAGCAAGAGGCTTGAATTTTTTTTTTCTTCTTTTGGACATTTAAAGGCATACTAACCTAATTTGACTGTGGATTTGATTGACTTTTTTTGGATATAAAAATTTGGAAAGTAGCCCTGGATACAAAATTAGAAAGTAGCCCTGCAGGAAGTGGCTCGAGTTGGTGTTGATAAAAATGGCTTTTGAAAATCTAAAAGATGATTGTGAAAGCCAGGCCTTGTTGGTGTACTTTCTGATGGATTTTAGAAGAGAAATGGAGCAACAAGTCAGAGAACTCTCTGAACAAATTGGGCAAATAAGCTCCTCCCTTGTAAACTCGCGGGAACAGATTATAAACAATAGAGAAGAAAAAAGAATGGATCAGACGTTGGGTAAAGTTAAAGAAGTGGAGTATTTTGAAATGGGACACAAGATGGAAGAAGAAACTGTCATAATAACTGAGAATCTTAAGGAAGAAAAAAGACGCAATGTTCAGAGAGCAAGCTGTCTCAAGAAGAGGAAGAATTTATGGATTGAATTCAAGAATAACAGAATGAAAAAGAAGAAAGAAAAATAGAGGGTGGGACTTAAGAAGAAAAAGAAGAAAAAGAAGAAGAAGAAGTGGAAGAACCAGTAGGAGGACTAAGAGGGAACACTAATAAGATAGAGTATAAAGTAAACAATAAGAAGAAGGGCAAAATGGTTGAATAATAAATAGAATTTTTTTTAAAAAAAATATATTAAATTAAAATAGATGTAAATGAAAATTTGAAATATAAATATTGTGGAAATTAAGTGGTATTAAGATAAATATTTTATTAATTAGATTAAATTAAAGTGGATGAAAAGGGAATTTGGAATATAAGTATTGTGAAAATTAAAGTGGTAAATATATGAAATAAATTAGATGGAATTGTAATTTTGGAATATAAGTATGGTGTAAATTATAGTGGTATTAAGATAAATAAAAGGGTTATTTTATAAAAAAGAAGGTAAATAAAATAAATTATAGATGTCAATTTATTTTGAAGAAAATATTAAACCTGTATTTTGGGTTAATAAATATGTGGTGGATAAGCGAAGTATAATATTATTGTAATTGGAGATATTTGTTTTTAGATGTGATATTAGAAATTAAGAATCAGATAAGAGATTGTATTTTAGAGGTTAGTTTAGTGGTAAGAAGAGTTTATAAGTAAAAATTTGAAGCCTTTTTTGATTGGATAGTTATGGAAAATGATGTATAACATGTTATAAGAGATATTGAAGGAGGTAATACCATTGTAATCGGAGACTTCTTTTTTTAGATGTTATATTAGAAATTAAGAATTAGATAAGAAAGATTTTATTTTAGAGATTAGTTCAGTGGTAAGAAGAGTGTATAAGTAAAAGTTTGAAGTGTTTTTTTTATGATGGGATATATAAGGTTAGAGGAAAAATATGGAATGTTAAAGTACTAACCAGTTGGGTTAAAGAATATGATAATTTTTGTATTGATTATTAATTTTGTGTGGATTAATGTTTGTTGTAATCGATGGCCACCACCCTCGTGTGTAACCTATGTAGTCCTAGCCCTAAGTCTATCCAATTTTCCTTACCTGTATCTGTAATAAATAAATAAAGCATTATAAAAAAAAAACAACAACATTACACTGTTAACTGGCAGCACCCAGCAGCAATTCCAATTGGCTGTGAGAGTTTGGCACACCCCTCTGAGTGGCTGAGGAGGAATATTTTTAAGGTACTTATACAGCATGAAAAAATTCACTTTTTTTTTTTTTGTTTGCTAAAATTAAAAGTCTATCCAACATGTTAGATTCCCAGCCAATTTAGGGGGAGGGGGGAATGTCTAGAAAACCCATGTAACTGAGGGGGATTTCAATCAATCCAATGGATGCTTCTTCTCACACAGAATAAGACTACTTGTTCTAACAGCTCAATCCTATTCTCCCTTCCACCCCACCACCCGTGGATGCAGTGGCACTGAAATGACTACAGCTGCCTCATTGGGGGGGGGGGGTTGTAGAGGTCTCCTCTGAGTAAGAGTGCAATCGTTCCCTTAACCAGGGGTAAGCCTCTGTGGTGCAGGGGGTCTGCTCAGACCTGCACTTGTGAAATCAGTGGTGCTGGTTCACAGGGACCATACTGTGGGATCGGGTCCAGGAAGGGGGTTAGGATTTGCTGGTTGTTGCTACTATCCAAACCGCCCCCTTCCCAGACTCATCCCCTGCCCTGTTCTATCCTCCTCCACCCTATCCCGTCTCCCCCGTTACCTTACCTCCATCTGCAAGGTCTTCCTACTGCTTTGGCTCCAACGCTGCCTGAGCACCTTTTATGACTGGCGTGACCACTTTGTGGGAGTCAGCTTCAGTGGGAGATGCATTCCACTGCCATCTGGTAGAACTGGGTCATGTGTTGGCTGTGCCAGTAATCACATAACACATACTGGTGGACAGTTAGATTTTTCAAATTAGCTGCTGGGGGTGGGGAGGTAAAACAGAATTAAACCACAGTTAGGGAGGGGTTTTAGGACTTTGACCTGCTGCTGTTGCACTCCTAATTGTGCCCCTTATACACTATTTTACATTGAAGAAACTTCCGTTGCAAATTTTTCAGTTTAAAACCAGGGGGCTCAAACAGGAGCGAAACAGCAAGAGGACAAAGTCCTGAAGACTTCCAACCTCCTACTTTAATTCTGCTCTCTTTTGTTTCCCTTCTACCACTGTTTTAAAAAGAAACAACCCGCTGGACCACACTGTGTATTCACACACTGTGTGAACACACAGGCCCTTAGTTAATTCAGAATATTGGATAGTGGAAAAGGTCACTGTAAATCAGTAGAATTTTTGGGAGCATGTCAGCTGTTAACTATTGTAGAGGCTTTGAAGGGCTACTTTTCCTTCTTGTGGCACTTACCATAACAAGCACTACTCTACTGAAATGATCACACTTTGACAGAACAGTCCTTCAAATCTTCAGCAGCTGCTGAAGCAGGACTTTGGAACTGCAACAGAAGGCATCTATCTCCGGACCAGAAAAGACTGAAAGCTCTTCAACCTCTCCAGACTGAGAGCAAAGTTCAAAGTCCAGCTGAAATGTCTGCGTGACTTCCTCTTTGCCGATGATGCAGCTGTCACCGCCCACTCTGCCAAAGATCTTCAGCAGCTCATGAATTGTTTTAGCAAGGCCTGCCAAGACTTTGGACTGACAATCAGCCTGAAGAAAACACAGGTCATGGTTCAGGATGTGGACTCACCTCCCTGCATTACAATCTCTGCGCATGAGCTGGAGGTTGTCCATGACTTTGTGTACCTTGGCTCAGTGATCTCCGACACTCTTTCTCTTGATGCCGAGCTAAACAAACACATCAGTAAAGCAGCTACCACATTTTCCAGACTCACAAAGAGAGTCTGGTCCAATAAGAAGTTGATGGAACATACCAAGATCCAGGTCTACAGAGCTTGCGTCTTGAATACACTTCTGTACTGCAGCGGGTTATGGACTCTTCGCTCACAACAGGAGAGGAAACTGAACACTTTCCACATGCGCTGCCTCCGATGCATCCTCAGCATCACCTGGCAGGACAAATTTTGAAACAACACAGTCCTGGAACGAGCTGGAACCCCTAGCATGTATACACTGCTGAAACAGAGACGCCTGCATTGGCTTTGTCATGTTGTGAGAATGGGCGATGGTCGGATCCCAAAGGATCTCCTCTATGGAGAACTTGTGCAGGGAAAGTGCCCTACACGTAGACCACAGCTGCGATACAAGGACATCTGCAAAGGGATCTGAAAGTCTTAGGAATGGACCTCAATAGATGGGAAACCTTGGCCTCTGAGCATCCCGATTGGAGGCAGGCTGTGCAGCATGGCCTCTTCCAGTTTGAAGAGACACTTGGCCAACAGTCTGAGGCAAAGAGGCAAAGAAGGAAGGCCCTCAGGCCAGGGAGACACACCAGGGACAGACTACATTTGCTCCCAGTGTGGAAGGGATTGTCACTCCCGAACTGGCCTTTTCAGTCACACTAGACGCTGTTCCAGAACCACTTTTCAGAGCGTGATACCATAGTCTTCCGAGACTGAAGGATGCCAATGGCTGCAAGGTGACAGGTCTGTGGCACAATGTGCATTTCTAGTGATGCATGAGTTGAATCATTTAACTGACTTGTAGCAAAGTAGTTGAACTGTGACTCTCCAGTTCAGATCTGATCTCTGCCATGAGCTCACTTGGGTAGTCGTAGGTGAGATGCAGTTTCTCAGCTTCAGCCCTGATCTGCACTTCGGGTTATCATGGATATCACTTGGATAAGGAACAACGCAGATGTATGCTACAGAGTTATTAAGAATCGGTTGCAGACCCACCATTATGTCTGGTGCAGCAAATGCCCCAGGCGCAAGCCTCTAGGGCCCCACAGAAGCCTCTCTGAGGCTCCCAACGGGGTTGGAAACGGTGCTTCCGGAAAACCTCAGAGAGGCTTCCCTGATGCAACCTTGGGTTGCATGAGGCTCCATGAGCCTCAGGTGAGTGGGGGGGGGGAATTTTTGCATGGGGGTGGCAACAGCCCGCAGGGAGGCGCCATCGTGGACCTTTGCCCTGGGCGCGGGGCTGGGGAGGTCCGCCACTGTTAAGATTAGTTAACAAAAAAATTCTGAAGATTCAGAATGTGCCATCCATTCATCCATTAATTATGATTAATAGGAGTAAGTCCATATACATGGACAGATAAATTTTCCTACTTGGCATATCAAGTGAGCTTTCACAAGCCACAGAATTGCTTTGGCCTGTTTGGTACCCTGTGAGTACAGCTCAGTGCCAATCAGGTGCATGGACCAATTCATTCTCCAAGATTTGGAACAGTTGCCCAAGCCGATAGCCATCTGTTACAAAATGCAATGCAATGCAGTGATGTTCCACTTAGGTTGGGATAATCCAGAGAATTTTGGCTTTGTAAAAGCCCATCAAATCCAAGGGTGGTGACGGTGTCCTAGAGAGTTGCCAAAGAACAGTTTACATGACATGACAGCAGTGTGACCTTTGCGTCCTTTCTTTCTCGTCAGCAGATAAGTAACAAGTCTCTCTAAAGCCATACAGGATTATCACTTAACATTAACATTGTTTGAAACAAATACCTACAAATTAATGGAAGGAAGGCTCTTTGACACGCTCCTTCTATTGTGTACTCCATCAATGCTGCACTATTCAATAAAATGCCTAGGAAGAAAAATGAAAATAGATCGACATCATTATCTGAACAGCGATATCACAAGTCCATTTTTATATTTTAATGTTATATCCATTTTTATTAGAATATTAAAAGTCTTAAATGCCCTCCACTGAAAGAGTTATACCACTGAGCCCATACATGGTTGTCTTCAGAAGGCATGTTCTCAAAATGAACTGTGTAACCCACTTGTGTGAGCATGCATTTCAATAGTGTGTTTCCTGTCTGTTACTAATGGTATCTCACACTTGTATAGTGCTTTCTGTCTGTGCAAAACTCTCCATGTGTATCAACTTGACATAAGTCTTGCAACATCCCTGGAAGGCAATTAATATTATCCCTGTGTTCAGAGGCATAATGCACTGCCCTAGTGCCCAGGACAGTGATGTCATGATGATACATGATGCTGTGATGTCACTTCTAGGGGTTCTCCCCAGAGGAGGGAGCACGTACTGCTGCACTTTTGCACCCCCATTCTTTCTCATCTTGTAGGGAAGCCTCCACAGAAGAAGGAATAGGGACATGAAGCCACCAGTGCCTCCTCCTCTGGGGAGAACCCGGAAGTGACTACCTTGCACAGTCACTTCTGGGTTCTCCTCGGAAGAAGAAGCACTTGCTGCCATGGCTTTGGACTCCCATTCCTTCTTCAGTGCAGGCTTCCCTCCAAAGGAAAAGAAATAGGGGGTGCAAAGCCACCAGCAACTCCTTCAAAACTAGGGTGGAGCCTGAGGTGCAGTCATGTGCCCCCCTGGCACCCAGGCAGGGCCTAGGAGAGGGGGGTAAAGGGGGTAATTTGTACCCAGGCCCAGGGTCAGAAAGGGGGCCCAGGAGTCAAAGGAGGGGGCCCAGAAAGTTCCTGGGATCTTACATTTTCCTATCTTACCTGGGCTCCAAAGACTATTCTGATTGTCACACCCTCCCCCTGCCCAATTTTGCTCCCATTCTGCCTGCCCCCATTGTCCCCTCCTGTTTTGGGAAGGACCCCCCCCCAAAAAAAAACTGTACCCCCAGGTAAAATTCCTCTCAGAGGCCCTGCACCCAGGGCAGATGTCCCTTCGGCTCTGCCCTAGTTATGTCTCAGCCTGTATTGCAGTTGTGGCTAAGAGGAGTGGCTTGCCTAAGGACACCTAGGAACTTGATGGCAGAGGTGCAGTTCCAAGCAGAGGAGTCTTGACTCACAGCTTAGTCTTTTAGCCATTATATCACACTACCTTCCTTACTAATGTGGACAGGGGATCAGTGGTATTCCATATTCCTTTTAAACTTTAAACCCACCTGAGGACAAAACACAGGGAGGAAAGGGTTCCTCCAGCTGGTTCCTCCTCACCTTTAGAAAGGAGGGAATGGATCAATACAGCTTGCATCTATGGTACGACTGCATCTATGGCAGATTCGGCTGTATGCAGCCTGCATCTATGGCAGCAGACTCGGAGTAAATGCACCCCTCCTTCCACCAGCTGCCCTGATGCAAGTCACATCACTTGGCTTTGTGGTGAGGCCAGCCATGTCTGTATGCAAGCCATACACTGTACTACCGAGCTATAAACCTTACCCTTGTGATCTACAGCAGTGTTTCCCAACATGTACCCCCAGGGGTACTTGTCAGGAACCTTTAGGGGTACTTGAAAAAGTATTGAGTAATGGTGGAGAGAGGCAGGTCTGTATTAGAATGCCTTGTGGGGCTGGCATTAGAATGCCTTGTGGGGCTAATATGAGGGGAAAATTCACTTCCAAGAGGTACGTAAGTGAAAAAAATGTTGGGACCCACTGATCTACAGCCATATGGGCCTGTATCATTCTGATTCATTAAACTAAAAAGAAGAAGAAAAAAATAAACGAAGCTTGGAATCTTGGTGACTTGGATTGTCCCAAGAAGCTACACAGACACACCTTTGCTCCTTCATTCAGCTGGTCAGAGCCGGTCATTGCACAAACAGAATGGGAAGCTCACATTTCATGGAGTGATCTTTAGATGCTGCTGAGTTTCAGAGGCAAAGTCACTTCTGTGTGCTGACATTTACTTTTATCTTTCCAAAGGACACATTGACAATTATAATAAGGCTGGATCCTACATCCACAAATAGGCGCCTGCTTTCATAATCATGCACAAATTAAAGACACATTGACTGTGCGGATAGTCTGATATAATGAATACTTGTCCAGAAATGCTTGGCAGAGCTCCGTGTTCATTTTTAAACTGTATTTGTATTGTTGCTGTAAGGCTACAGTTCAAATATTTAAATGCAAAACTGCGAACGAGAATGAAACAGAGCAAACAAGAATTTCAATGAGCTCCCCATTTAACCTCCATTTGTTTCTTATTGTTCGTGCATCTGCTGTAGTCAACTTTGTCTCTGGATCTCCCCTGCTGAATTCCATCTAATTAAAGATTATATATTGTATTTCAAACATCAGCTTTCCATGTATCATTTGGAGAATCTCACATGACATTCATGTAAGCCTGGAGAAACTCGACTCAAGTAACAAAAGGATCTGAATTTAAAACAAGGACCATACTGGAAATGCAACTATGACACAGAAATGCATGTCATTGAATGAGGTACCATAAAGCAGCAGTTCCAAATTTTGTACCACAGTGTCCTGGGGCACAACAGCAAACTCAACAGGTGCACAGTGGGATGTTCCCAGCAGCCTCTTTTAGCCAACTCTCCCGGATGCTGCCATCTTGGCTGGACCATGATTGCGCTATTCTTGTGTAATCGCATGAGATCTTGGGGAGTGCTGCCAAGACAGGGCACCATGAAGCAAGGGCATCATGACCACAGTAACTGCAGCCCTGAAGGGTCAAAATTATGGATATGGATGGGCCAAAAGGTGTAGTACCCATCGTCAGTATTGGCACCAGGTTGTTGGAGGCCCCGGGTCCAAGCTTGCACTGCTCCTAAACAAACTACTGCTGGCACTGGAGAACAGATCACCTTATCCACTAGCCAATGGGAGCAACCCCCTTGCAACAACACAATGGCCTCTGAGGGATGCTTTCATCTGTAGGTGGGGGTGTCTGTTGCAGCAGCATAAATTTCTCAGCCAGCTTGCATCAGCTCTACCAGCAATACTCGGTATTAAGTGCCTCATCCACACTGGGTGGGTCCACTGATGTGTGTGGGTCCTTGGCAAATGCCCAGTGTGACCAACCCCTTATGCTCTCCTTGTGCAAGATTGGGCATTACATTATATACGTAGTGAGCCCATGCTTTGAAAACTAAACAGTAGCTAGATTGTGCATTATGCAGATTGGGAATGTGGCATGGCGTAGATAGGATTTAACCCAGGGCCAATCCAAGACCTCCTGATGCCTGAGGTGGCCTGCCAAATGCTACTATCCCTTATTTAATCATGTGTCCTCCTCTGCTCCTCCCATTCTTCAATGCTCTAGCATGGCACTCCTCTCCCCTCCAAATTTCCTTCCTGTCCTCTTCCTTTTTCATTAAGGGAGTGGAAGGAGTAGGAGGACCAGTGGAGATAAGTAGGTGGATAGAGATGCCAACTTGCTGCCTGAGGTCACTGTTTCAGTTGGTCTCAGGGGTGGGCCAGCCCTCATTTAGCCTCCCCCCCGTCCTGATTGATTGCAATGGCTGCTATTTGCTAAGGAAACCAGAGCGCTCAGTGGTGAGAGCCCCCCCTCCCATTGGCAGATTACAGCCACATGGAGAGAGGGTAATCTGGGTTAGAACTGTCACTGGGGATAGAATTAAAGCTCCCTTCTCTAGCCTTATGCCTGTATTAGAATGCTGCTTAGAATGCCCATTGGGAGATTAAGCGGGGTATAAGTAATAATAAAATATTAACAACAACAACGTATGCAAATACATAAATATACACCATTGGATCCGATTTATGATTGTGTGCTGCTAAAGAAGTCAGTGGGCAATGAAGTGTAACTTTCTATTCTAAGACAAAATGTTAGCAAAGATAGAACTACCAAGAGAAGTCAAAATCGCCCATAACAGCAGCCAACTTGGCTTCTTAGCCCTGCTACATCTGGTAGAGTTTGAGAAGAAATTTGGGTTTTGCATAAAAGCTGGGAAACATGTTCTGAATCAGTACTGGAAAGCATTTTAATTGGGGGGAAAAGACTTTCTCTCTGGAGACTTCCTGCTTGCCAGAGAAACTTGTAAGATTTCTGCAGATGTTGCTAAACTCAGATGATTCCTCAAATCACATATCGTAAAATTGCTTTGTGATTGGTAGGGATGAAGTCTTTCAGTGAGGCGTTGCAAGCACAGTTGATTCACCTCCTGCCAGAGGCATTGCCTTGGTGAGGGTGCTGAAGGCCTAGCCTCCATGAAATTGGGCCCAGATAATGTAGGCCCAGGAATGTAGTACTCTGTCGTCATTCTATCATCACAGGGCTGGCGATAGAGGCATAGGCTATGTGTCAGAAATGTGGTGACTGGGAGTTTCAGTGGAATTGCAATTGACATACAGTGAACCCTTGGTATCTGCGGGGGATCAATTTCAGGACCCCCTATGGATACTGAATTCAGTGGATAATTAAATCCGGCGAGGGGGGGAGGAGGGTGCCAGCAAACCAGAAGTGCCTTCCATTAGCATCCAGGAGGCCTTCTGGTTACTTCCGGTAGCACCCTGGTGGTCCTCTGAGGCCGTCCAGCTGTGGGCTTGGCATCTATCGATATTCAAATCCACAGATGCGGAGCTCATGGATAAGGAGGGCCCACTGTATTATTTAGCAGGAGAAACATGCTACTCTTGCAGGATACTGCTAAAGGTAGGTCAGCCTGCACCGTCCCTTGTCCAAAGACTGGGTTTGCTATTCTCTGTGTGGAGACTGCAGGAGGTGTTGAGCAAGCCGACACAACTTTTGGATGCTCTCAGCCTGGATCTGTGCCACGAGCCTTTATTTACTGCAGAGCCTGAGCCGAGTTTGGGGTTTGTCAGCATCGCTGAATCCAATCCGTTCCAGATGCTGCCTGATTAGGTGTTCTTCCTGCTTATGATTTCATCATCTTTCATTTAGTCTCTAGAACGGAGACTATCTGAGCCAGCAAAGGCCCAGTGTTCTAACACTGTAACATTCTAACCGTGTTATAATGGTTGCAACCATTATAAGCGCTAAACTGAAACCCCAGAGTTTTGTGCTGAGGCACTGCTGCCTCAAGTATTTACTTAGGGCTTTGCTCACCATACAGCTGAACCCGGAGAGAATTTTGAGCTTCATTTTCATTCTTACCAAGGAGGGTCTCCATTTTTTAATGAGTTTTTAACCCCTCCCCTTGGTACTTCAACTCTTAAGTCCTGGATCTTTGAATGAAGTAAGCAGAAGTCTTCAAGTCTGGTTTTTATGGCAGCACAGAATTTGGGCTAATCCAGGGCATTGCTCAGGGAACTGCACAATCTCCTCCTTATATTACACTGAACCTTCTTTACTGTATTTTGAATCAGGTCATTAGTAATCTGGCTCCAGCTGCAGTCCTAGGTACTCTTTCCTGGGAGTAAGTTCTATTGAACACTGAGTAAATATGCTAGGTTCATGGTGCCAGTATCATTGACAAAAATGGATGGTGGAGTGGTTTGGGAGTTGTACTTAGACCTGAAAACCAGGTTTAAATCCACACTCAGTCATGAAGCTTTCTAGGTGACTTCACTATCTGTTGGCCTCACCTAACTCACAGGATTATTGTGAGGACAAAAGGAGGGAAGGAACCACGTACACCACCCTGAGCTCCTTGAAGGAAAGGTCATATAAAAATGTGAAAAATAAATAGGCAGCCACTGTTCAGGTGTCAGACAGACCTTTCCAGACCTACTTGGAGATACCGGGGATTGAACCCATAACTTCTGTAAACAGAGGAGATGCTCTATCAGGTAGCTAAAGCTCCTCCCTCCTGCATTCTGCATTGGGTTGCTCTTTGTACCTCTGTGTGTTTATTGACTTTCTGGTTGCGATTTATGTATGTATTCACTCTGAGCATGTCTGATCATAGAAAAGTAGAGTACAAATGTCACAACATACGAGCCCAAAGAAACAAGAATGTCCCCAGAGGTTATCTCATACCCATTGTCTCTGCAATCATAATAAATGTCCACCCAGGTAGTGAATGCCCAGTTAAGTGGTGATTCTTAAATACCTTGTCTTCCTAATTAGCAGTAATCTTTTCCCCTGTCCCAATTTTTTTTTTCTTTTTTTAAGACATCACTTGAAGGCCCTCGGCATGGAATTCCTCATAGTTTCAAGCACAGTCATCAACCCCTTGAGATTTAAAATGTTCTTATGCTGTCTGTACAACCTACCCACTCTGAATCAATCAGTGAATGGTATTTGTTACTGCTTGTTGTAACTGGAAAACAGCTTTGTTGCGTACATGACTATATCAAGATTCTTTTGCGGAAAGCTAAGTATGGTTTTCCACAAAGGGTCACAAAGACCCAAAAGTTGGATCTTAGGGCCAAACAAATGTTACATCATAAAAAATGACAGGCTGAGCTTTCTTTTAAAGATAGACGGTCTTTATCCTTCTGCTGGGGATAATGGTGAAATGACAGAGGGCTTTCATCCTTTGCTACCACCAGACCAGCAGATTGCCCTCACCGTGCTCTACTTGCCAAAAGAAAAAGGCTCCCAGTGGTGTCAATCAGAACTATTTTCCTTGGCAAATACCAGCTGTGGATAGGGTTGCCAGCCCTCCAGCATTGGCCTGGAGTCCCCAGAAATCAGCATCAATTTCCAGGTGATGATTGAGACACATTCCCGGCAATTTTAATAGGACCTGCAGAAATTTCCAACATTACATCATGTTGGGGAAAAAAAATCTCTAGGCATAGCTCTAGTCAGAGTTGGCAACCCTAACTATTATTATTATTATTATTATTATTATTATTATTATTATTATTATTATTATTATTATTATTATTATTATTATTATTAACAACAGTATTTACATACCGCTTTTCAACAAAAAGTTCACAAAGCGGTTTACAGAGAAAAATCAAATAACTAAATGGCTCCCTGTCCCAAAAGGGCTCACAATCTAAAAAGATGCAAAAAGAACACCAGCAGACAGCCACTCGAACAGACACTGCTGGGGTGAGGTGGGCCAGTTACTCTTCCCCTGCTTTAACTACGGGTTAAAGCCCCTCCACACAATCCCAGTGTATGTGTGTGTGTGAGTGTGTGTGTGTGTGGGGGGGCAGAATGCAGCTGCTATTTTTAAAAGAAGAGCACATCTGCTCAAATGACAAATGGACTCCAAATGGGCAGTTTGGCCTTTAGCCCTTAAAATTTTGGAGCTTCTTTTCTGTAGCATAAATGCTGAACTTTCTGCTACTCCCCTGGCTAAGAGACAAGTCTTAAGAAAAAGGGTGGATAATGCACTAATCCTAAACTGAAATCACTTGTGTGTCTCATTTACCTGCAGTCCTGACTCTCAGGACTTGCACAGTCTAAGAATAGTTGGCTGCCTTAGGACCCAATCCTATCCAATTTTCAAGTGCCAGGGCTGCTATGCCAATGGGGTATGCACTGCTTCCTATCTTGGGGAAACAGTCTTGGAGGCCTCCTCAAGGTATGGGAACATTTGTTCCCTTACCTCGGGGCTGCATTGTGGCTACACCGGTGCTGGAAAGTTGGATAGGATAGGGACCTTAGGGAGCTGGGTAGGAATTTTTTGCTGCCCACCAGATTGCTCTTTTATTGGCCTATCCCAGACCGTGGTCTTCTTTTACCAAGATTGTCACATCTGGCAGGTATAAACCAGCCAAGGAGTAGGAATAGGGATTTTGATATGTTCTCTAAGCAGGGTCAGTGATGGGGGAGGGGGAACTACACTGGTCCCTAGATGCTGGCTGCCTTATGGAGGTTGGCTGGTAATACCTCCAGCTTGGATTGCAAAATTAATCTGAAAGTCAACCTGCGCTTGGGAAGACAGTGCTGATTTTATAATTGAATGAATGAAATTTAAATGAATGAATGGGTTTTACATGCATTTTTTTTTTTTTGTAATTAGCATGGTATGATTCAGAACAAAAGAGAAATGTGGTAATTATAAAGAAACAATGCTGTGCTTAAACTGAGAAATGATATATAATGAGTAAAAATGTCAAACATTAGCAAATGCTTTGATTAAAAAAAACCAAGTTAAGTTGTTGCGGGCCAGATAAAAACTTGTGGTGGGCCAGATGTGGGCTGTTTACAATTGGAAATGCAACTATTTTTCTACTAAGAATATCTTCCTATTTTTGTTGTTGAATTGAAATGCCAGCCACTTTTTATATGCCATGATAATGTGTTTGGCTCTGCATTTTTGCCACTTATGGATAAACAAATAAAAAAAAAAAGAATGTAATGAACTATATCTTTATAACCAAAAAAAGAGAAGAAGAAGAAGCTGGAAGAGGGCTTATCAATAAATGATATTATTACTATGAACAGTATGCAGAGTAAATGCATTTTCTGCAAGCTATACATTAAAACAGTGCAAGGGCCAGGGAAATTGAAACTGTCTTTCTAATGGATCATAAATCTTACAAATGATGTGAATTCATGGATTAAAAAGCACTTGGTGATATATCTCCAGCCTTAGTAGAAAGAACATTCCTATTGCAAATGAAATTATAGCAGTTCCATATTTAGCATTTGTATTAAGAATAGTATTTGTCATAGAAGTGGTGTGCCTGTGGATGATTCCTAGCATCCAGCATAGTAGTTCCAAGGGAAAGAATTTCCATGAACCAGAAGATGAGATGGTTTCTGAAGGTGGTATCACTACAGCACTAAGCACTCAGTCTTGTAGACCCAAAGGAAGATGAATTCAGGCAGCACATATGCTTCTGAAAAGCTGAGTAATGGAAACTAAAGCAACTGTGTAATCCATAGATTGATGAAATTAGTATGTGCAAATACACCAAGTCTCACGCACCAATGGATTCTTTCTAGAAATGGGTTACTGAAGAATCAGTGGTCTGATGGGAGCATGCCGTGGAAGCAAGCTCACTCCATTGGTGAATTCTCTGTTTGTTTGGTCCCCTCTCACGAGAATAAGTTTTGTGTTTCTCTCTCCCTACTTGCTCAGTACTGGATTGCTCAGAGATGAGGTGAAGATATTGACAAAGTCAATATGACATGTCAGTAGTGCCCCAGGAAGACATCTGTACTGCCTGCACCAGGCTGCTGGAGGCCATCAAGCAAAGCCCTATGTTGGAAAACCCCCCATTGTTTGTTGCAATTCTGGGAGGGCTTCTGGAGGATACCCATTTTTAGACAGGGTTCTCTAGGGGACAGCAGCAGCATGGCACTGTCACCCGTGTCACACCATCACTGTCATTGGTACTAAATGTTCATGGGTTGTCCTGGTCAGATGGGCCCTCTGTTTGCCATGGCTCCTTGGTTGTGTTTGCCATGGATTCTTGAAGTGGCTAATCCCTGCTGCTGTCACTGAGAATATGGATAACAAGTATTCTGCAACCTAATTTATACTTTCAAAGAGGTTTGGAAAATAAAATGTAAATAACACAGTCTAAGGAGTTGCCCTTGCTTCAGAGAAATACAGTAGAACCACAAATGTTCCAATGTGCTTCAATAGCTACATTTCAAAGGTTCCATAACTGAAGTGTTTGTAAAAGTGCAGGAATTAGCATATGTGCAACTTTGCTTTCCCGCTTCTTCATTTTGGTTTCCTGAATCAATATTTCACTTCCATTTCAGGGCCTTTGAGAGGAATTTTATCAGGGGGTACAAGGTTTCTTTCGGTCCCCTTCTCCGTTTGATCATAATTTCATAGAATCATTGGATTGTAATTTGTAGGTTTATACAAAATGTGAGTGCTAGTCTTCACACAATATATGCAAACCTTTTCTGAGATCCCAGGACATTTCTGGCTTCCCTTGTTTGCCGCCCAGACCCCTTTTTTTTAACCCTGGACCCAGGCACGATGTACTCCCTGTACCCCCTTCTCATGGGCCCTAGTGAGATCGGAAAATGTAAGATCCCAGGAAATTTTCAGGCCACCCATCAGGTTCCTGGGCCTCCTTTTGGACCCTGGGCCCAGGTACAATTTACCCCCTGCAAAACCCTCTCATGGGTCCTGTTCCATGTAATGAGGACAAATATTGCCCACCTAAAACGGTTCCATTTCTGTTTCCATCAGAGTAAAATGGTTAACTTTTCAAGGAAGAAGGCATTTAAAAAGAAATAAGCAAATTGCACACTAATTTCAATAAGACAAATGTGCTTGGGGAATTGAAAGGAATCTGGGCATAATAATATTCATATCACATTAACAATATTTTCTTTGCACTTGAAGAATAGTTTTCTCCTACCTGCAGAGTTTTTTCTAATTTATTCAACAGAAGCCAGGTTTTGTCTTTTCACCTAGAATTAAATGGATATTTTCCTGGCATCCATGCAGTTCAATAATCCTTAATAAGGCTACATATTTTGCTTTTCCAGAAATGTGTTTTTTTTTAAATAGTCATGACTGAATAACCTCCCATTTTCATTTTTAAAAAACTGTATTCAGCTATCCAAATTGTGTTTTCTCCAATTGAAAATTGATTGCTTCTCTGAACGATGTCCACAGAGTCCAGTAAAAACTGTTTCTAACTCATTCCGATCCCATAGAAATGTCACTGATGCTGAGCAGATAGAAGCCACAATTACAGGGTCCATTCTAGCTGGAAGATATGGTTCTCTCCATGCCACAAGAGTACAAAGACCTGCTTTATCCATGGGTGATTTTCTGCCTTTCAAACTCAATTACCTACATATAAAAATGGAAATTGCCCAACTGGAAACTGTCAAAGGGGAGGCTTAGGACCTGGAGCTCATGCCACCAGTTCTTAACCAGTCTGCTAATAGCCAGAGAAAGTCATTGGCAAATCCCTTCCCTCTTTTTGCCTGGTGCTAATGGTATATCCATGCATGTCGAGAGAAAGCAGAAGCGGCAAATCTCAGTCTCAGGAGCAGCTTCTATAAGCTCTTGAAGAGTGAGTGGCCAAGCCACGAGCTGAAATGGTGCCCAAAGAAAAGTATTGATTCATTTTATTAACTCACTTATTTATAGATCACCTTCCAACCCACAAATAGAAAAAAGAAACCCCCAAATAAACTGGAATTATCAATAATAAACCAATCACAAGAAATATAAAGCAGATTGCCCAATCCGATCTTCTGCCATGCTCTAGCAGCCACACCGCCTTGCTCACTTCTGTCATGCAGGCCCACCTGGCAGCTTCACCACACCTCCCTCACCTTCTCCATCTTCTCCTGTAGCAGGAGCGACAGTAGCCAGCTCCTGTCTGGCCCCATTCAGTATATGAATTATATATGGCTTGCACATACGTAAGCTGCAGTTTGGCAACCCCTGCTGCAAACAGTCATTTTGGTGTCACCTCCCCATGGCATCACCAATGTGATCTGCACCTCTGCACCCCTTAGTGATGCCACTATCCTCCACAGAAATGCACCTACCTATTTCTCATGACCTGGCAGGAGGAAAAAGTACAGCACTGTACTTTTTCCATTGTTTCCCACTGAATGCAATTATTTTAGCTCAGTGGTTCCCAAACTGGTGGATCGTGACCCAGCAGGGGAACCAGAAGCAGGACATTCCCTCTTAAGGGAGGTAACCCTGCTCCAATGCAGTGACAGTGCTGCAAGATCTCAGCACTATCGCTACCAAGGGGCTTATTTCTTACCTTGGGAGCAGAGCCGGCCTCCTACAGGGTCCTGGAGGTTTTCAACGGGCCTATGGCCTGATCCAGTGGGGCTGTTCTTATGTTCTTATCCTTATCTCTGATCAGAAATTACTTCCATTTTTGCACTAAAACAGAAGTAACTGCTGATTGGAGATAAGGATTGTTTACAGAAACCTTGGAGGACTTTGGAGGGGGCTTCAAGCCTTTAGGACCCTGCAGAAGTCCAACTCTACCCCTGAGGTAAGAAATAAGCCCCTTGGTAGCAGTGGCACTGTGATCTCTGCGGCACCATAGCTGTCCCCCTCCCCACCCACACAAATACCTGGTTACCAACTCCCTTGTAGGGGTTTGGGAAACACTGTTTTAACTGATTTGTACAAGCTTTTGCTCTGGAAAACTTTCCATGCTCAAGTCATTGTTTTCTTTGTTTGTTTTTAAGGTGGGTGGGGAGTCCACTGATGTGCCCAGAGTATACAAATTAGCTTAATTGTCTTGGTATCTCAAAGTCACCCATTTGTATTTCTATTGACTTTTGAAATAATCAAATATATTATATTACAAGCTCCAAAAGCCTTCAAGACACAATAATGAATGGATCATTGAATACACCGCAGTCAATAGGCTATTATAGTTTCCCTGAATACAGCACTTTTGAGGAATTTTAGTTTGCTTGAAAGATTACACTTATAATGGCCCAAGCTTATCCCTTGGGATTGGCTAGTGTACCACTACGTATGCCAGCACAATGACAGCCTTGCCGATGGACACACCACGGACACTGGCACGTTGGATAAATGCCATGCAGCATAAACTCAGTTGCTACCCAGTGAGATTGCTGACCAGCCTGGCCTTTGTGGCTTTGCAAACACCATGGTAGACAGCAAACCAACTGATGCAGACAGACCTTGCTGGCACCTGTTACTTTGCTATCTGTTGGAAAACTTGCAACGGCACAGCAGCCCTGCTGGAACAAGATGGCTGGCAATCCCACCTGTGTGTTTCCCTTTGGATGCTGCACCATTACTGATGCCTTTTAATAAAAACCTTGACTGGATCACATATCTCATCCTTTTGTTGGCATCCCCTTGGTAATCAAGGGGGTACCAAGGAATCCCCTTGGTAGTTCTCTACCTCAGCACTGGCTGGGGAGGAACTTGAATGAGGGACCCCGCAACACTCAGGACCCATAATGGCCTTGGGGATTGGGTGTCTTGGGGATGGCCCCATTGTACCGTACCATCTCTCTTCTACTTGCATTTTCTGCCTCAGCCACTGTTCACTGGCTGACCAGAGGCATATGGTGACAGGCCTCAGGCATGTGTTCAGCCAGGGGGTGGATCAATGTAGCTGGTTAATATAGAATGGCACCTTGCTAGCATGGAATGGGACCTGGGGGATGCCTGGAGGGAGTGCCTGTCTCTGCAGGGGTGCCCTGGGGACATGGACCTTGTTCACCTGGAGGACCTCTTGAAGACCAAGTGGCATGGCCTTGACAGTATTCAGGTCACATTCACTATCCTTATGGTGGCCTTTGGTTAAGCACCACTGGCCTAGTGACTGGCTCACCCCCACTTGCCCCCCCATGACTGGTGCCAGCTTTCTCCAGCCTGCCTTTGCTCCTCCTGCCCTGGTTGTGAATACGGTTGTTTGACAGTGGTCACTGCATCCATGTCTTCCTTGACAGGGGATGTCATGCTGCCAGGGGATCACATCTGAACTTTTCTGCGTGGACTTCGCATGCTCCAGTCCTTAGGTGTCCATGTGACATAGGGCACCTAAAACAGCAGCCCACCTATTTGTGCCCTGTGTGGGATGGCTGCCTGTGGGGGACAAGAGATAGCATGGAATGTGTGCTGCTGCTGCTGAGCCTGCTGCAGAGTGAGTATAGCCTTTTGGGACCAGCCGGGGTCAGTGAGGAATGGGGAAGGGATCCCAGCATTGACAACATGTGTAATCCAGTCACTGTTTCTATTAGACTGTATTTGGTGATGGAGCAGTATCTGGGAGGGAGGCCGATGGGTATAGGGACTGACCCCCTTCTCTCAGCATAATGCCATTGCATGTTATCCTAAGGTAGGGGTGCCCAAACCCCGGCCCTGGGCCTCTTGCAGCCCTCAAGGGTTCTCAATGCGGCCCTGAGGGAGCCCCCAGTCTCCAATGAGCCTCTGGCCCTCCGGAGATTTATTGAAGCCCACACTGGCCCAACGCAACTGCTCTCAGCGTGAGGGCAACTGTTTGACCTCTTACGTGAACTGTGGGATGAGGGCTTCCTCCACTGCTTGCTGTTTCACAACTGTGATGCAGCAGCAGTAGCAAAGGAAAGGCCAGCCTTGCTTTGTGCAAGGCCTTTTATAGGCCTTGAGCTATAGCAAGACCTTCATTCATTCATATAAGTTCAACTTTAATATATTCATTTATGTAAACTTATGTAAATTTATTCAAATTTTAAATGTACATTAATTCTTTTTTTTCCCCCTGGCCCCCAACACAGTGTCAGAGAGATGATGTGGCCCTCCTGCCAAAAACTTTGGACACCCCTGTCCTAAGGTGACCTGGTAACTGGTGCCAGTGGGGCTAGGCTGCACTGGCTGATTAGCTACCTGGAGTCTGCAAAGCCACGGGGCCTGCCTGGGAGGGCCAGGCCAGTGACATCACCTTGCAGCTGGTGGTTTCCCACTGCTCAATGCAGGCAGGCAGGCTGGTGGCTTCCCTTGGGGTCCACACAATGTCCTCACCTGTGGGTTGGCTGTCTGTGAGGAGCAACACAGAGAGTTAACAAGAAATAATCAGCAGCCTCAATGATGTCCTCTGGTTTGGGATGCATAGTTGGTGTTTGTGAGGGAGTGTGTGGTACCACCAGTGTGTATATGCAGTGGTGCCCTGTTGGGGGTGCGAGCATGGTGGCTTGGAACACTACATTTCCCACTCCAGGAGGCTGCCGTGGCCTTCTGAAGAGGATCACTGACCTGTGGCAATGCTGTGGTCCTGCAAAGCAAAGAGGGGTTCAGGTAGTTTGGACATAGCTCAGATGCCAGTTCAACTCTGCTGGCAAAGGACATTCAGTGTGGCATTATGTGTGGCTATGGGACAGACCATGGGCCCCATTGGGCTGGCTGGGTGGACCATCATGCAGAGTGGCCCCTCTCATAAGAACAGCCTCACTGGATCAGGCCATAGGCCCATCTAGTCCAGCTTCCTGTATCTCACAGCAGCCCACCAAATGCCCCAGGAAGCACACCAGGTAACAAGAGACCTGCATCCTGGTGCCCTCCCTTGCATCTGACATAGCCCATTTCTAAAATCAGAAGGTTGCACATACACATCATGACTTGTAACCCGTAATGGATTTTTCCTCCAGAAACTTGTCCAATCCCCTTTTAAAGGCATCCAGGCCAGACGCCATCACCACATCCTGTGGCAAGGAGTTCCACAGACCAACCACACGCTGAGTAAAGAAATATTTTCTTTTGTCTGTCCTAACTCTCCCAACACTCAATTTTAGTGGCTGTCCCCTGGTTCTAGTGTTATGTGAGAGTGTAAAGAGCATCTCCCTATCCACTCTGTCCATCCCCTGCATAATTTTGTATGTCTCAATCATGTCCCCCCTCAGGCGTCTCTTTTCCAGGCTGAAGAGGCCCAAACGCCGTAGCCTTTCCTCATAAGGAAGGTGCCCCAGCCCCGTAATCATCTTAGTCGCTCTCTTTTGCACCTTTTCCATTTCCACTATGTCTTTTTTGAGATGCGGCAACCAGAACTAGACACAATACTCCAGGTGTGGCCTTACCATCGATTTGTACAATGGCATTATCGCATGGCAGGTTTGGCATTCATCCTCCCCAGAGGCCTTGGTGGGAAGTCCTACAGTTGTTATGAGTCCCCTGTTCCCTGCTGCCATGACATCTGGCAGGTAGGTGCAGGGTAACAGGGAGGGCCACACACCAATGGCCATGGCATCAGACGCACACAAGGATGCACGCCAAGGATGCCAAGGCAAGGTTCAGGGGCAGTTGGATGGTGCCACATGTGCTATGTACATCAGGGAGGGGGTGGACTGTGGTGCGCCACATCAATGAGGGCAAGTGGGGGCTCTCCCAACTGCCCTAACTAGGGTTCCAAAGGCCTCTGGCAGGCCAGTGCTGACAGCCTGCTGATAGCTGCAATTTCAGTTGTTCTTAGTGCAAAAGATAAGCAGTCACTGAACAAGCTGCCAATTTTTTATCTTTAGCCTTAAAACAAAAAATAAACAAGGTTTTGTTTATTATCAGCTGTTCAGATCTGAATGTGGCTTCCTTTAAACTGTATTTTGCTTTTATTCCCTCTTTTTGCAGATCACACACACTGCTCAAGGTGCAATGGACGCAACATTTACCAAGTAGTCCTGTAATGAAAAACTGCTTCTGCTTCTGTACTTACAGCTGGCAAGTGAGGCAGAACTCTGCCTCATGTGCCAGCTATCCTCTGCAGTACCCATTTATCTTTGCTGCCAAAAAAACCCCCCAAAAAACAAAAACCTGGTTTATTGCTGTGGTGCTGGGAATTCTGGGATATTCAAAGAAAACTCTGGATCACAGAGTTGGCAAAGCTATTTGGTAGCCTCCCCTATCCCCAGTCTCCTTGTCATTCCCAAAAAGGAACTGAGCCAAGTAAGAGCTGAAATGCCACAGTAGTGCTTATTGCTTCTGCTGGACCAGCACTGGGGCAAGGTTAGGCCTGTGTGGAAAAAAGAGAGGGCAAGTTGTTCCATCATGCAGGACTGGCACACTCATCTAGGAAAAATAGAAATGGGCTAAAATTGCAACAGAAGTGTTTGAATTTTTTTTTTAATGATGGTTAATCAATGTTTTCAAAACCCAACAAAATGCTTAAATGGCACCACACTTCAACTTGCCTGTCTAAATGAAGGCTGTGTGCAACTAGCTGCTAGGCGTAATGAATAGAACATGGCTGATGATGTCACAGGAATGTGGCTGATGTCACTGCTTCTGAATAATTGCTAGAATGTTGCACATTTTCCAATCACCCCAAAAGGGGTGTTCAAGCCTATGAAGGCATGCAGAAACCAAAAGTAATTGCATGCATCAGGGCCGGCCCATTCATGAGGCCAACTGAAGCAGTTGCCTCAGGCGGCAATCCTATCCACACTTACCTGTGAGTAAGCCCCACCAACTATAATGGGACTTATTTCTGAGTAGACATGCATAGGATTGGGCTGTCAGGCAGCAGTTAGGTGGTGGGCACCTATCTCTGTCCACCTACTCGCCACTGCTGTGTTCCGTGAAAATCCCCTTTTTCCTTTTAGTTGGGATTTTATATCTGGTTATGTTACTATGGTCTAAAATATCATGCAGGCCAAACTTCTCATACAGGCCACAATCAGGTCAAGTCACAAGCTCATGGTTACAAAATTTACCTCCCTATGATTCACATATAGGAAGAAGTCTGGCATAGTAAATCATTGTTTAAGTGTCTCCTATTCATTGTATTGTTTTAACCCAATCACTGTTTGCAAAAGTGTCTCCTAACTCAATCACTGTTTAAGTACTCTATGCAAATTTGAACTGCCTTCCTGGGTTACTGTATTCATTGTACTGTGTAAGTTCCCCCCACCTAGGAAGCCAGCCATTGCTGATAACTGACTTCCTGATCCTTTCATTGTTTTACTTACTCAAAGCATCCTGCTGGGTGGTAGTAAGCAAAGCTACCATCCAGGGCTGGCTGCCACACGCTCTCTCTGGCTCCCCCTCCAAGGACACAACACATCTGTGTTGCGCCCATCTCTGTCCACCTACTCGCTGCTGCTGCTCCTCAGGGCCGTAGCTAGATGGAGGCCAGGGTGAGCTTTGCCCACCCTGAGTCAGCAGTTTGCCCACCCTCGCATTACAGTATGTTTCTCCATACTTATCCTTTAATTTTGCACACCAGTATATATACCCAATTCCCGCCCTGAAAACACAGTTGCCCATCCACCTCTAGAATCCTGACTATGGACCTGCCTTCTCCTTCCACTCCCTGGATTAGAAAAAGGAGTCAGAGAGGAAAAGGTAATATGGAGCAGAGGAGAGGGCTGAGTTAGAACATTGGAGGGGGGGAAGAGTAGAGGTTGGCACAGCATCAGATATGGGTGGCAGCATTTGACATACCACCTCATGTGTCAGGAGCTTTTGTGCCAGCCCTGGAATGCATCAACAGCAAATTGTTGTTGGCTTCTCTAGGTGCCATAAAAGTGGGCTAATCTACATCATTTGGATCAGACCAAAGAACAAAAATGACTATAAATGTGGGGGGCATTCCATGTGGGGGAATCAAAATTGTGGCGCACTTCAGTGCTGGCACTGAGAGATGCACAAGGAAGGATGATCTCCAATCCCACACTACTTGACCAGACAAAGAAACCAGGCAGTAGCAGCGGCAACTGTGGCTTGGAGGCCATGGTGTTGGGTCCTCCTATTGGTCTCTTAATATCTGCCCAACCCCTGACACTGGTCTTGGAGGACAGCTACAACCTCACTCAGTGGCTGAGTGCATTTAAACAGATAAGCACCATCTCCAGGCAAAGTCGGGGCCTGCCAAGTCTACTTTGGGCTACTCCGCTTAACAAGTCATGTAGAAAGTTCATTACAGGCATGGAAATGACTCTTGAAGTTCAATTCTGGCGCACGCTATAAATGGCTACGGGGAAAGGAGTTAATCAACTGTCTTCGTTAAATGTTTTTCTAAGTGTGGAAGGCCTTGAGAGCTAATGCAGCTTTCCCAGATTTGCAGCTCCTGTCATTCTTACTATAAGTGATTGATATGTCTGCCGGTGCTGCTTTGCAGCTTGACACTGATACTAATAAGCAGCGTCAAGGCACCTAATGATTGCAGAAGGTCCTGGACAACCAGAAGGAGAGTTGTAGGGAAGGAATAGTGTGTCCCTTGCATTTTTGTGTCCTAGCAAAGGTGACATCGTTTTGGCAGCCTCACTTTCATCTTTGGCACATGAGGACTCCTAGACAGGCCTGCCCTGGAGGTTATATGCAGAAACCTGAAGAAATTAAGCAATTAAGCAAATGATGTAAAACGAAGTGTTTGCCCGTTAGGTGAATCTAATTACAACATCTGGAAGTCAATTAGGTGATTACGCGGCTTTGGATGGGTCCAGGCAGAAGGGCAAAGGGCCAGCTCTGTCTGTGGTGTGTTTTTCTGGAGGAGTTGGGCTAGGGATCAACTACCTTTCCAGTTTGCGTCGTTTGCAGACTCAGCAGAGGAACCGGATGAATCAATGCCGTTTGCAAATGGAGGAGGCAGCCGCAGCAGTATGTTGGTCCATAATTCAAGTGGGACTCCGTGGCAGTGAAATGTTCTAAAAGGCCTATATTTCAGCTTTTTCATTTTAGATGGTTTGGTGATGGTAACGCTCCGAAAAAAAGAATATACGAGCTGATGTCATTTGTAACCGGGAGTACCTTTCAGTGCCTCATTGTTTTATAGAGTTCTTTCTGTTGGTACACACAGATTGCCAAGTCATTTTTTTTAGGTCTCACTGCCTTTGTGCTTGGGCAGAACAGCTTTGAAAAATATCACAGGCTTGCATTCATTACATGTTTTACTATGGGCTATGTATGGGCTATGGGCAGATGTGATTAACAGTTTAGCTATACAAGTCCATTCAGCGCAGCACAGTGTGCTCCTCTAATGCCCTGCAGGCATTTTACCAACAGTTTCTTCTTATGGCTGTGGCACAAAGGGGTGGTTCTTGGTATGGACATCTAAGATCAGGAAATCCAGGAGGGGCCTTAGGGACCTCTGCAAGCTTTTGATGTCCTTAGCCTCTCCTTTGTGTTGCTCTTTACCCAGAATTGACCCACTGGTGAGACCCATGGCCCAATCCAAGGACCATTTAAAACAGCAGTTCTATCGATCATAAACTTAGATCATAAAGAGCAAATGGGGCCTTTTTGGTTGCGCCACCACTGGAACCAATTGCTGGAAAGTGGGGATGATTTTCACTTTGCATGGTTTCCAGCAGGGTGTAAATAAATGCCTATTCTGCCTGGTATTGGAGGAGGGAGGGAACTCTTAAGGACCCCATTTTAAACTAATGCCTACAGGTCTTTTGTTGCTGTTTTTATGCCTTTATGTTGTCGCCATCTTTACATTTTTAAGTGCGTCTGCATCGTTTTCATTGCTTTTAATGATTGTATTAAAATGTTTTCATATTGTGTTTTATTAATTTTTGTGATATTTTATGTTCTGAACTGCTTTGAGCAAATAAATAAATGGTCTTGCAATGGTGCGACCATCAGACCGCCATCACATGCGATAGAGCCACTTGTGGAAACCAGGACATTCGTAGCACAAGACCATGGATGTGATCTATGCCAAAAACAGATGACAGCTGAGCCAAAACATCAGAGGCTTCACCAGTTAGGCAGTATCCTGCCTTGATGAAAGGGTTCAATGTCACATTTCATTAGGAATGTATGATTTTTTTTGGGAGGAAACGACAAGTGGAAATAAATTACCCAGAAGGTTTATTTGTACACATTTAACAATACCAAGCAGAGCTCCAATTTGGTCCTATCCTAAATGTTGTCGTCCGTCCCCCCCGCCCCACTGGCATTTGCAGGCAGTGCTGTCCACTCCTCATGAGGCAGAGTACTGGGTTGGCACCTCAATAGTTTCCCAAAAAGCAAAAATGCAGGGCCAGCTCACCCCGGCATGCAGCAGTAGCTGAGCTTGTGACCCAGCCCACCTGCCCATTAAGGCAATCTGGGATGAATGCTGGGTTCAGGTCGTGAATTGGCCTGCTGCACCCTTTGGCCATTTCTATGGTCTTCCAAGTGACCCACTTACCTTACACCACCCAACCCAGCCTTGAGTACTTTCTGGTGACTCTGGTAGTAGTGTGCACGTGGTTTTGTAGACTCTTCAACTTTAAAATATACAGATAGAAATTTGCTGTGCTGGTATGACTTTCTTTTCTTTCCGACAGAATCCCAAGGTGTAATTGTGATGCTTATTTTTTCCAGATTGATGATCAAATACTTTCTGTTTCACCTTTACATAATGATCACTTATGCTAAGCAGGCAATTATTGTTGGTTTGTTGGCTTGCTTAACTGAAGCATTATTTTATGTGCTCTACCTCCTCTTGTTTTTTTTTAGCATTAAATTATTGTCCATAATTTGTATAAGTATCTGGTGTGCCTACTTCTATCAATTATAAATGTATTAGTTATCTGATTTCATGAGCAAGCAAAGGGATTCCTTAAGTCGGCAAGGCACATAATGAAGCTGCAAGCAACACTGGAGAGAAATTCTCCCAGAGAACAGTATTTACCTGTGCAGATGAACACTACCCTAGTGAGAGTGGAGGGGGAGCAATAGAGCATGATGGAGGTAGGGCTTGCCAGCATGCTCCTTGGTGGAGGCAGAAGGACAGGGCTTCTTAGGTCATAAATAGGCCTTTCTAATGGCCCTGTCCTATGGTGGCTGTATGCTGATGGATCTCACAATCCTTGGCCACCATTGTACGAGCCTTTCCAATAGCAGGTGATTGCTAGTGATGGTGCAGAAGCAGAGAAGCCCCATGTGATCCAATGGATCACAGAACTTACGCCAGAGCAGTTAGGTCAGGGGCAGGGGAGGAGTATAGGTGGTCCGGGGTGGGGAACAGGCAGGGCTGCAGGCACTTTGGGGGGGGGGGATGATTATCCTGGCAGTAGCAGCAACTGCTGAGATCCCATCACCCTTTTTCTAGCCTGATACACCCCTGACTCTTTTCAGACTTGCACCAGCTGTCCAAGGAGACCCACTGGAGACCAGGCGACATATGACGAGATAAGTAAAAACGATTTTTACTTTCCTCTCCCGGGTTATCTGGTTGCTGTCCTCCCACCATAGTTTGTAGCAGTGCCACATACTATGTGTGTGTACATAGTACTCCATCAGCAGTGTCACATGTTATAGGCTGTCAGGAGAATAGGATTGGGCTATAAGAGTGTTCAAGTTACAAACGTTCCTTTAGAGAAGAAAAAATAATTGGAAATACGTTAAGTTTCAGAAGATACCAACTAACCAACGCACCAGCCAGCTGATTGGCCAGCCGGCCAGCCATTTACAACAGCATTTTTTTTAATCTATCATAATCCCTAGAAGGTACAGAACAGATATGCGACACTAGCAAAATCCGATATTAATTGCTAAAGAATTGTGAAAGAAAGCTAGATGGAAAATTCAATTTAAATCAACATTCTGGACTTGGAGGGTTTGGTGGGATGTCATCTGTTATTCCAGCACATTCTTACTTTTCTCCATATCATGTTGAGTTTTCTTGTAGGTACTCAGAGTCTTTTGAAAGAGTTCTAGTAAATGTTAGAACCAGATGCATTTTTTTTAAGAAGACATATAGCTCTGTAGAAGCTTGACTCTCAGGAGAACAAATGGACGTTAAAAACGGGAAAATATTAAGATAATGCCTTTGTGCTCTCTCAGTATTCAGAAGACAAATGGTACAGATCATGTTGGAAACTAGCCTGAGGGCAATAGCTGCTCTATAAAACATAACAATAGTGCCTTTAATTTTAATAATTGTTTTCAAATGAGCGAGTGGTAAAGCAGTTTCTGCGGAGAAGAATAATTATAGTAAACAAATATAATGACTAGTGAACAGACATTAAAAGTTGTTTAATGTGCTTCTCAAGTAGCTTCAGTGAACTTTGTCTAGTATTGAATCAACAGTATTTGTACTACACACACAGCTACATTTTATCATTTATTTAGGTTTAGCATATCTTTATCTCCAAGGATTTCAGGGCCAACCCAATGAGATCACCTCATAATAAGCTCCAAACAGCTCCAAACAGCTCCCAACATCCTCTCATCCTTCCAACAACTATATCAGGGGTATCCAACCAGTTTCATACAGAGGGCCAGAGTTAGAATTCATGGTGCCTGCTGAGGGTCGGAAGTGACATCATTAAACAGAAAGTGACTTCATTAAGCAGATGATGGCCAGAAATAAGCACTTGGTTCTCACATAGAAACTCATTAGCTGCAAATGACAGAAGAGAAAATGTGCGGATCTTGTTCATATTTTCAAGATATGAGAGCCAAATTATCATGCTGAGGGAACCCAATTATAACGGGGGGCCAGATAAATTGCATCCAGAGGCTACATTCAGCCTGCAGGCCTTATGCTTGACACCCCTGAACTATATGATATTTTCAAATGTTTCATTACGCTGTGTCTTGATGCTGCCCTTTTCTCAAGGAGCTCATAGCAGCATACAATGAGTAGTGTCTTAAAGGGCCCAATCCTACGGGCACGCACATTCCAGCAGCACTGCGGGCTTTACAATGGTCGCAGAAGCCAATGCTCCATTCCACACAGTCAGGCTGCAGCCACGAGCCATACAGCAACAGCCTCAGAAAAAAGCTGTGGAAGGAAAGTCAGTGCAGAGAGGGGGAGGAAGAGAGCAGAGACCAGGGCAGGAGAGGGGTGCAGAGGCTGGGAAGGGGATGGCTCTGCTGATATCTCTCTCCCTTCCTGGCCTCAATCTGTCTTCCTGGATCCCCTCAGAATTGCACCAACAAAATCGCTGGCACAGGTCTGAGTGGACTTATCGTGCAGCAGGACTTACCCCTGGTCAAGGGAACAAATGTTCCCATACCTGGAGAAGATTTCTGTGACTGCCTCCATCTAGGATGTATGCTCATGCTCCAGTGGTACATTTCCTTCAGCAGGGTATGTGTGTTTGGATAGGATGGGGCTGATATTCAGTAAGTAAATATTCAGTAATTTAGGGTGCAATCCTGCCCTTCACTTACATCGCAAGGCACATTTGCGTCTCCTCTGGAGAAAGCTGCATCGGCACACAGAGGTGCGCTGACACATGGAGGCTGAATCCAGCCTCCATGGCGGCTTCCTCTGCTAGTCTTGTGTTGGCCCAGCTAGGCTGACGCAAGGCTCTGGGGTGGGCGGGAGAAAGATGGGAGAGAGGCGTTCCTGGGTGGGGGGAGAGTGGGCAGTGGGCAGTCTTGGGGTGGGTGGATGGGGAACGGGAGGTAGGGCTGGGATCTGGCAGTTATGCTGGATCCCAACCCACGTTCCCTGGGAGATCAGAGCGACTTGAAGCTGCTCTGCTCTCCTCAGACTTGTGCCACCTTAGGAGGTGGCGCAAGTCCAAGGAGACCCATTGGGACAAGGGCGCCTTACCCAGGGGTAAGGGGAAAAGTTTCCCCTTCCCTCTAGCTGAACCACCTTGGGCCCCTATCCTGCGCTGGATGCAGCGCAAGCCTCTTGGCTTGCCAGTTCCAGTGCAGGGTAGGATTGCGCCCTAAATTCAGTAAATAAATTGTTATGGCTAAGGAAGCTAGTGATAACCATGTCCCATTGAAATGAATAGGACTTATGGAGCGATCCTATGAATGTAGGATGGTGCTCCAGGATTGCTCTTCTTCTTGGGCAAAGGCACTGGGGTAGGCAAAAAAGAATCTACCCCAAAGGCCAATCAGGGGTGGAGCAAAAAAATCCAACTTGGTCCTGGAACAGTGATAAGCTAACTTCAGACTCTCTAATGGGCAGGTAGACTGGATCACAAACTCAGTTACTGCTGCGTGCCAGGGACAGAGGCTAGAATGAGCCGTGGTACTCTGGCCCCTGCATTTTGGCTGCTTCGAGCACTAATGAGGTGTTACCCCAGTCTCCTGCCTCACGTCCAGTGGAGAGCAGGCAAAGACTGTCCCTGCCCATAGATGTCAGCGCGGGGGGGGGGGGGAAGCGGGGGACATTTAGTAGGGACAGGGTGACAAGTTACAATGGAGGACAGAGTGCCTATACCTTTAACCACTGTATAGAAGAGGGCATTTTAGCAGGTGTAGCTCAGTACAGGAGGGTTTAAATAGCTGCACCTGGCAAATTTCCCTCTTCTATACAATGGTTAAAGGTATAGGCACTCTGTCCTCAGCTGTATCTAGTCACCCTGAGCAGAGGGGCCAAATTGGAACTCTGCTTGACCTTGTTAAATATGTGCAACTAAACCTCCTGGGGAATTTATTTCTACATGTTGTGTCCTCCAAAAAGCCATACATTCCTAATGACATGTAACTGATCCCTTTTATCAAGACAGGACACTGTCTGACTGGTGAAGCCTCCGATGTTTAGACTCACTATTCTATTCATTGAAACGTGGCCTGGATCTCATCCATTGTCTTGTGCTAAGAAAACAGCCTTCCTTTGATTTGTACTATAAGCCTGTTAATTGCAGCACCGAGATCTGCTGATGGTATATTGATTACAAGGTGACCTTCTTCTGCTCCCCTGCCATGTGCTGTCAAAAGAGCCCACTAATTCTTCCGCTCTAACAGCAACAACAAAATCATTCTTTATTGTTAGTGTTGTAGAACTATAAAGCATCTCACACCCACACAATCAATGCCTGATATGTAATGTTAGAACTGCAAATCCAGGAACATTTGCACACCCGGGAGTCTGGAAGGACACTGTACCATTTACTTCAGGAAACTCAGGTCAGTGTAAAGAGTGTTGGGCTGAATCCATACAAAATTTTGCGGTTGAGAAAACTATTAAGAACTTAAGCCCTGCTGGATCAGGCCAAAGGCCCATCTAATCCTGAAGTTGGGTGGCAGTTATGGAGGCCTTCTTAAGGGAAGGGAATGTTTGTTCCCTTACTTCAGAGCTGCAGCGCCCTTACCTCTGTGCTGGAAAGTTGGTTAGGATTGCGCCCTGTATCTCACAGAGGCCCACCAGATGCCTCAGGGAGCACACAAGACAACAAGATAGCTGTATCCTGTTGCCACTTCCTTGTGTCTGGCATTCAGAGATACCTTACTTCTAAACCCAGGACCCATGGTTGTGTATACCCATCATGGTTTGAAAGTTGTGATGGAATTTTCCTCCATAAATCTATCCAATCTCCTTTTAAAGGCATCTAGGCCAGACGCCATCACCACATCCTGTGGCCAGGAGTTCCACAGATTAATTATACACTGGGTAAAGGGAAAGAAATATTTTCTTTAGTCTGTTCTAACGCTCCTGCCTCTCCATGTTAGTGGATGTTCACAGCTACTACTAAAAGCTCCTCTTTCCCACCTGCATCAAGACCTCATCATATTGCCCAGGTACCCCACCATGAACCACTCAAAATAAGATAACTTGGAATGAAATGGGCCACATTTATTGATTATTACTAATCACTTCAGTAGTGCAGAGGGTCCTAACTAGTTATATTCCTCCCACCATATATACTGGCACCTACCCTGGAGGACACATAGCTACCCTGTCAAGTCCCCCTTGGGCAACATCACCCTGGCTCTAACCTGAAGCTGCATCTTGGTGACCCCAGCTTTTCAACATCAACTCCTGAATAGAGTGTCCAGGAAGTGAGGTCCAACTTCCCTGAAGCTGAAGCTGAAGGGTGCTGAAGGAGAAGCATCTAGAGATCTCTCCACTCTCCTTCCCCAGTTTTCTAGTTTGGGAAAGGGGTTAATCTCTAGATACTCCTTTCTTAGTGTCCCATCAGTGCTGAAAGAGGAGCATCCTGCCCACACCAGAGGTCACTCTTTGGCAGACACTGATCCCAGAGGGATTTGAATGGTCCTCCATCTGCACCTCCTGGACGCTGAGAGAGCAGAGGCTGGAGATAGTTTTGCTCTCCTTTACCAGGCCATTGAGGTAGTAAAGGAGGAGAGAGTGATCTCTGGCCATTCCTCTCACTGCATCCAGAAGGTACAGAGGGAGAAACATCCAAACTACGCTGGGATGCAGTGTCTGTACATGTATGTTAGCATGCATGTACAAGCAGCAATTGGTACATGTTTACTCAGACATGTCTCATTTATGTCTCATTTATGAGAACATAAGTCTCACTTATGTAGCTGAACTTATGAAGTTCAGTGGAGCTTACTTTCTAGAGTGCATTTAGGATTGTCGCTTACATTTATTCATTTCCACTTTTCCACAAAAAAGATCAAAAAGTACTGTAGTTTACATTTAAATGAAAAAAAGAAATGAGTTCCCTGTTCCAGTAATAATTTTACCTTTATAATTTTCATAAAGCCTAAAAATACTTTATCTCAACAGCAAAGTATGTGATTGTGTCCCTGTCTGGTTCTAGAAAGGTTATTTTTTTCAGATTTAAAGCATAAGTTGTATTCTACGTAATATTTATTTATTTAAATGATTTTTATCCCAGCTGTCCACCTGAATAAATGGAGCACGTACAAAGTATAACAAAGAGGAAAAAACAGTATATTGTCAAAATATAGAAACAAAAATATAAAGTGCAATAATCATAGAAATCATAAAGAACAGTACAACAAAAATATTAAAATAAAATAACCACAAAACCCAAAGCAAGTAATTAAGAAGGGAGGGTCGGGCAGAGAAGGAAAGTACTGACTATTACATAGTTAACAGTGTAATCCTGGATGTGTTACCTTGAATGTAAATCCTTCTACGTTCAGTGGGGTTTACTCCCTTGTACATGTGATTAGGGCTGTTATCTAATTTATCTTTTCTACTAGACAGACAGAAACATAGACAGAGGTTTAGTAAAGAAAGGGTCACAGATTGTTATAGAATTTTGCTGTTTGGTTCAATGGCCTGTCCTTTTAAGGCTGCCGTATGGCTGTAACCTAAGAACTCCAGAAGGATTACTGGCACAACTGGTGAGTGGAGCACACTGGAACCTCTGCTCTATGCTAGATTCACTTTTCAAAAGACATTATAATTTTCCCCCCTCTCCGGAGGATGATTATCGCTTCACCTGCCAGTTCTAGAGGGGGTAGTACGTTTTGTAATTGTCCTCAAGGCACTGAAATAATCTTGACTTTATTTGTGTGAAGCCAGCTGGACTTCTGGTCCAAGTTTGTCACTAGTAAAGCAAACCTCAAGTCAAATGATGGTGTATAACCTGCTATTAACACTGTTATTTTTAAAAGCATTTAAATAATGGTTTGATCTTATAGTTCAGGGCCTGAGAGCAACAGATTTAACAAAGACTATGCAAAGGAGGTCCAAGTTGTGTTGAATGGAACTAATATTGGACACTTTGTTATAATGTGAACCCATTCTGATAGGTGCCTACCTGCCCAGCTGATCACAGTAGCATCATGAAGATTTGTGTCACTGGGTGAAGGAGGCCAGCATGTCACCCCTATGATGGACCTCCTCCTGTGTGGGTAGAACAGTGCCCAGGGAGGTGGGTGTGGCAGGGCCTAGGAGAGGGGGTAAAGGGGGTAATTTGTACCCAGGCCCAAGATCAGAAAGGGGGCCCAGGAGCCAAAGAAGGGGGCCCAGAAATTTCCTGGGAACTTACATTTTCCAATCCCAGACTTACTGCCCACATGGGATGCACATGGCAGCAACTACTGCCAGAAGCCACATGCACCAGGCCCAGGAATGCATACATTCCTTAACAGTGTCACATCTAGGAGGAAGCTGGCATGCTCCAGGAGCTCTTTGGCTTGTGGATCTGCTTACAATGAAGGAGTGAATGGGAGCTCAGGGACACAGCTGTGGGGCTACAGCTGCTGGTGCCCACCCCATTGCCCCCCCCACTCAGTTTCACCCACTTCCCTCTTTGGGAAGGGGCCCGAAAGAAACTTTGTACCCCTGATAGAATTCCTCTTGGAGGCCTTGGGGTGTGGTGATGTACCATTGCCATGGCTCTGCTAGGTTTTTTTTGACAATAACATGAGATAGAATAGAGATATTTCAACATGGTTTGTTTCATTGCATTCTGCATGAAATTACACATTGATTGATATATAACATGAAAGTATTATTAGAAAATAACAAGATTTTAAAAATTTTATAAATTTTTTTGGCCAGTAGTGGTGTCATCTCCCTGTGCTTATTGTCTGGTGCACTTGCATCACCAGTGGTACAAGTGCCACTGGTTGAGAAAACTTGCATAGAGTGCAGTACCTTCTCTCCACTTAGTTCTAGAATAGTGTGCAAGAACAGAGATATGAAGTCCAAAGTGCTTGTCTGTAGTGCAGGAACTTTTGCAACCTCTTGGAGTCAACTCAGTAATTTTTAAGGTGCCACAAGAATCAATGGTGGTAAACGTCCTTTCATTCTTCAGTTTGGTGGGAGTATTTTGAGCAACCCTTTGCTGCATTCCAAGACATGTTTTTTGAGACAGAATGTGCATTGAAAATATTTTTAACACAGAGCACCTATCTTCACTTTCTGTTGCGTTAGCTGTTAACTACTGGATGGAACTTCTGTTCTGGACAAGTGGGATCATTGAAGCAATTTCTTGACCAAAAGTGTTAAATAACTCAGAAGCACATTGAGAACAAGGGCAATCATTTTCCAGCTGAACAGATGCAGGTGTGAAGTGTTAATAGGCTCCTCTTAGGAGAAATATTACTATTTGGTAGGAATAGTCAACCACATGGTTAGAATAGACTCATTGATGGATCATCATTCCACTTCTTCATGCAAGCTCTCCCCTGGTAGTATATTTTCAGTGTACTCATTTATTCCTCACTTGATTGCATGCTTTGCTTTTGCCAGGACTGAATTTCCTTCTTTTTGAGTTCTTAAAATAATACTGAGACTGCTGTTCCACACACCATTGCAAAAGGAGTGTTTTTTGCCTCCATTCCCCATGGCAGGCAAGTGTAAGTGGCAGCCAGACATCGGTTAGGGGTGGCATGGGTCTTACTGGCCATTGGAGCTGCATACTCTTTCTTCATTTTGGTGACTGGCAGTCCAATTCTATCCACGCTTTCCCGGGAGTAAGCCCCTTTGACTCTAATGGGACTTACTTCTGCGTAGACCTGCATAGGATTGGTCTGTGGGACCCCAATCCTATCCAACTTTCCAGCACTGATGCAGCTGTGCCAACAGGGCATGCACTATGTCCTGTGGTGGGGGAGCAGTCTTGGAGGTGTCCTTTGGGGCTGCACTGCAGCTGCATCGTTGCTGGAAAGTTGGATAGGATTGGGCCTTGAGTTGCTTGCAGTTGGTTGCAAGTGGGGTGATTTCCTTCATTCTCCTAGCACGTAGGCCTTCCTTGAAGTGGCACAGATGTGGTTTTGGTGTCTTGGATTTGCTGTAGCCATTGAGCTACAGCTCATAGACATTTATTTTTATTGGAAAAAAGGGAAGTAGCTTATGTTTTGCCCCTCACTTTGGGAGTCAGGCAGGTACCATTGCCCCTCTTTGGGGCTGAGGTGCTTAATTACTTAGAGAACCCTATTGTATTGGGCAAACCGTTACTGCTGCAACCTCACCACTGGCGCTGGGTGTTGTAAAAGTACCATAAGGCACTTTCCCACCAGTGGAAGGTACTCAGCACCAGTGGAGAGACCAGTGCCAGTTGGCTCTGAACTTCAGAACCAGAAGGACGCAGGACTGTTGGGTGGTGAGTATCCCTGCTGACTAGTGGGAAGGCTTTTGGGGACAGGGGGAGGGCAGGGAGGTGTTGGAACTGGGCAAAGGGAGGACGGCCTGGCAGACAAATTGGGCCTGGGAGGTGGGCAGGGATAGTGGCAGAGGCTGCACAGGATACAGCGTCGGCCATTTCAGCACTGCTATACCTCACAGAGGCACCGGAGCTTAGGATTGGGCTGCCCATTTGATAAAACTTTGGCACTGAGGTTAGTTGACTGGGTTAGTATATGCCTGCAATGTCAGTCGTGTCCTTGTCTCACTCCTGTTTTCGGATCACTAAACAGATGAGGAAAGATCTGGTAACCTAACTGGAGTTTTTAGAAGTCTTCAATTGTGTTTTCGTTTGGGACTGTTTGTTGGAAGCTACAAATGCATTTTGATGTATAAACAGATTTGGTGTTTATTTCAGAGACAGTTGGGGCACAGCTAGTTGGCCACCTGAGTGAGTCAAGGAAGGTTTAACTGTTGGCTTGACCTTTCTTGAGTCTTTTTTCCTATCATAGTCACAGTTTTTACTTAGGAAGTTCAGTTTATTAATAAGGAGAGTGGTGGACTACGGCAGGGACCCAGAACTTGAGAGGCTGCCAGTAGCCTCTTGAATTGGATCACAGAGGTTTTCTGGTTTCCTGGCATTGATGCAATACAGTACTAGGAGAGGCCCTTTGCATGGCATATCTGAATTATGCTGTACAAAATAGTCCTCTCTAGCCCTTGCAGATGGGGAGACGGTTGAGATTCTTCCCTTTCCCTTGAACTAGAAGCCTTTTGGAATCAAATATACCTATGAGCTGCTGTAGGGGATATATGTTTCCTGCCTTTCAGAAGAGAAAAAAATTCACTGATTTCTATCTTTCAGTAAAATATACCACATTTCTATTTCAAATATTAACTGGAGACTTTCCGAAATGAGGTGCAGTGCTGTTTTTCTTGAAATACCTTTGGAACAACAGAATTTGATCACACTATAAAAGACGCCACAGACCTCTTTAAAACTAGAGTGTCAGGTTGTCGTCCCATCCTGTCCTCTCCCTTCCCCCTCCCCCGCCAGAATAAATGCCTGTCATTCTATTCACATTCAAGGAAATGTGATAATGTCTCCCAAGGGGAAATTGACCTATCGACATTTGGTGGTCCCACTTCAGAGCTCATAGGGAGGAGGCAACAAAGAAACCTGGAGTCAGTCAATTACAGTAGGATTAAAAACTGGCATAAATCAGAATTCTGCAGCCAACCTGAACCAGGATTATGGTGCATGATTTTTTTTTGTTATCTGAAAGAAGCAGGCTCCGCTTTTTTACGTCGCGTTTGATGTTTCCTATCTTTAAAAATATGCATGTAATACATTGGGTACAGAGACCTGCAGAAGGAGTCTTTTAAAGGATTTAATTTGTATTCATTCCCTACAATTATTCTGCTGTAAACTCCCCATGCAAGTCACTGTTCTTGATTGCATTCACCTTAGCGGTTCACCTAGAGCGGGATGATAGGAAATCACTGACATCAGAACAGTCATTTCAGTTACAACTGCCTGCCTGTTCACTTAATCAAGATGCAGCGTCTTTCTGGCCCCATAGTTGAAAACGGAGCACTAAAAATATTTTTAGTTCTAAAACTGCTGGACCAGCAATGCTAGCTGCCTTTCAGAGGGGAGGGGGAAGCCCCGATCATATAATGCTTTCTGCTTATTGGAGTGATACGCATCATGTTGAATCGACCACTGCCGCTTTTAAGATTACTGTACTGCGACCTCCAGGAAGTGACATTTTCCCACGGCAGTTATTTTTCATTAAGTGACACAAGGATGCTTCTAGTTGCTTAAAGAAGGGACAGTTTTTATTTCATGTACAGGGGTGGGATGAAAGTTTTATTTTTATTTTATTTTTTTGTAGATTTGGGTGTTTTCCAAAGTTAGAAGTGCAGGAAGTGGTGTTATGTGTTTTTATTCAAATTGTACATTATAATTATACATTATAATTGCTTTAAAAATGTACTAGGTAGGACATGTAGGTAGTGTAATGTCAGCAGATGCAGCCACTGTCATTACCCATACACCCCATCCCATTAAATAATAAATAAAAACCAAATAAAACAGTTTGGTTTTTTTTGGCAGATTTTTGTTTGCAAAAATGCGAAGTGCAGAAAGCTGCATTATGTATTTTTATTTCATCATCACCATTTACTCCTATTCATGTTTGTGCTATCTGTTACAAAGGAATATCAAATTATACAGTTATTTGCCGTATAGGTACAATATGGAAAACTACCTTCTACTGAATCAAATCATATTTAGCTCAGTACTGTTTACACTGATAACAGTATACTACCTGGGTTTTCAGGCAGAAGTCCTTCCCAGTCTTACCTGGAGATGCCAGGGCTTAAACCTGGGCTCTTCTGCATAAAAGGCACATATCCTTGTACCATAATGTTTATAGAACACGGTTACTGGCACCAACTGGATCACTGGTATCAATACATATTAGCACCAAAATAATTATAGACTGTGGTTTTTACAAAAAGTCCAAAGTGGTTTACATATTAAAAAAATAAAGGAAAAATGACTTCCTGTCCTGGAGTGCTCTGATAATAAACAAGGCACTAAAATTTTTCTATTTAAATCATGATCACCCACCCCGAAAGGCCACTGGAAAAGATGCTACCCTGGGGTGAATAGGGCTATTTCCTTGCCCTCTGTTAAAAATAAATTACATGCAAAACTTTGCAAATAATACAGAAGGGCTAAGACTTGAATGAAACAAAGCCTAATCCTGAGCCCTGCGCAGCGCATTTGTGCCACCGCATACTGTCGCAAATGAACTGTAAGGCACATCTGCGACACTTACCGCCGGGCTACCACCCGTGCTAGCCCAGCACTAGCTGGTGCTGGGCTAGCACTGGATTAGCGCAAGTTGGGCACCCAACCTCCGCTGTGCAGTGGTCTCACAGACTGCCGAGCCACGGCACAGTAAGCGGGGGCAGGGAGGGGGCGGAGTGGAGGCATTCCAGGGAGGGGGGAGGCATGGGGAGGGCAAAGAGAGGAGGAGGCATACCAGGGAGAGGAGCAGGGAGGCAGGAGGCAGGTCCGGTGGAGCTCTGCTCCACTGGATCCTGACTGTTCATGTAGGGCTTGGCCCCCTACTTGAATGACTTTACTTTACCACCAACCTTTTGGTCAGCAGTAAAGTGAGTAGCCCCATTGCGGGGCTGCTTCCCTTTCCCCGGGGAAGGGGACAAAAGTCCCCTTCTCCTGAGGTGCCGCCCACCACAGGCTGAGGTGCGCAGGATGCGGTAGCAGCCATTCTTGGTGCTGCTGCAGCCACGCGCCCCGGGCAGCTCAGGATTGGGCTGCCCAACTCAAGTCACAAAAACACACATTTTTGTGATTCATGTGAGACTTGATTCATGTGTGTCAAAAACTTGGGCGTGTACTAGCGGTTTTTCCCTAAAAATGAAGACTCAAATAGACTCGAGTCAAGACGAGCTTTTGTGCGTGCATGTAACTGTTTTATGAACGCGCTTGCTTCCTTTTTTTCCTCACCTGCAATTCAAACTGTTTCTCAAAAAGATCTGAACTTGAGTCAAAATGACTCAAAAAATGGCTCTGGATGAGTTGTGATGGCCACCGTTATGACTCATGGGTGACTTGAGGCAGGGGCAGAGACTTGGGACATGACCAAAGACTCAGTGTTGAGGCTCTGGCACATCCCTGGCAAATAGTATGCACAGAGGGGCTATTCTGGAGCTGGACTGTGGAGAAGGTAGGGTAAAAATTTCCTGCTAGGGTCCTGCTCTGGATTAGAGCATCCCATATATTATTTGCAGAAAAAAAAGAAAACATAACGTAAAAGAGAAGACTGTAGTCACATCTACTTAGGTTGTATTGTTGCCATTATAGAGTCTTGAAAATAAAGCCCCATTCTTTCTGAGTTTTCTTTCTTTCTGAAACATAATTGATGTTGTCATAGCAGAATGCAGCTTTCTTTTTTACCCACGCTCCACTTTGTATGATGAGTGAAAATAATGACTGCAGATTAGGCATGAAATGTTATCTTTATTTTTGCTCCATCTAATGTCTTTAAAGCTTTTAAGCACATCAAGGGAAATGTGAAGCAGTAATGAAGTGGCTCCAATTTTGCAGGGAATTGTGGGTATGGGAAGAATGATTATAGCAGCATTGAAAGACCTGAAGCATAAACAGCTTGTGAGATGCAGGATAGCCGAGGGAGGGAGGCATATTAATTTAGGAAAGATTAAAAGTGGAGAGCAGATTTCAGATATTTTAAAAAAAGGAAAAGCACTATGACCACTGAAAATTGGGCAAGAACAATGAGATAAACAAATCACAAAGCCCCCACTGTATCCAATACAGCTTTGGAGCAGGCTGGAGGTCTCCTCAGGGTAAGGGGATATTTTTCCCTTTACCCCAAGGAATGCCCCAGCCAGCTAATGGGGCTACTCAGATCTGCAACATATGACATATGTGACATACAACAGGTCTCAGGTCAATTTAAGAGACTAATTACTGGTTGCCATGCCAAATACCAGCTTGAATTGGCTGATGCTTTCCAGGAGAAAAGTCTGCTGTTTCAGACTTTGGGTTTTTTCAGACAGTAATGAGATGCAAATTGTGAAGCCACGGAATACATTACAGCAAAATGTTAGGGCCTAAACTGTATCAAGATACACACACACGCTCAAGTGCCTGCACCCTCTCACGCAAAGATTAGCAGTCCATGAAAGTGGGTAGCACAGCCTGAACTTCGGCAATTATACCTACTGAGAAATTGAAACAGAGAGACTACAGGGCTAAAGTTAATCTGCAACTACTAAGATTAAAAGGATCACACTAGCTAACACGACCTGCATTTAAAAATATGACAGTGCCTATGTTTAACTTCCCACTTCCAAATCTGCCTGTTTATGTCTGGATAACCCTTAATATATTCTGCACCTTCAATCATTGAGATTACTTGTCAAAAATCAAATCAAATTACTTGTCTTGATTTGGCCTTGACATTGTGTGGTAGAACTTCTTCAGTTCCCTGGGCATCAGATCCTTCATCATAGCATCCCTGGCATACTTTAGGCTATGTTAGTCTAGGCCATGCATATTTTTGATCGGTTATGCCAGGGGTGTCCAAAGTTTTTGGCAGGAGGGCCACATCATCTCTCTGACACTGTGTCGGGGGCCAGGGGAAAAAAGAATTAATGTACATTTAAAATTTGAATACATTTACATAAGTATACATAAATGAATATATTAAAGATGAACTTATATGAATGAATGAAGGTCTTGCAATAGCTCAAGGCCTATAAAAGGTCTTGCACAAAGCAAGGCCAGCCTTTCCTTTGCTACCGCTGCTGCATCACAGTTGTGAAACAGCAAGCAGTGGAGGAAGCCCTCATCCCACAGCTCACGCAAGAGGTCAAGCAGTTGCCCTCACGCTGAGAGCAGTTGCGTTGGGCCAGTGCGGGCTCCAACAAATCTCTGGAGGGCCAGAGGCTCATTGGAGACGGGGGGCTCCCTGAGGGCCGCATTGAGAGGCCTCGAGGGCCGCATGTGGCCGGGGTTTGGGCACCCCTGGGTTATGCAATTAAAGCATTCCATCCTTTTTGGCAATAGATTTTGTCCATATTCTGAACAGGAAACATGCAGAACCTGTGGAGTCTGCCCTTCCCATGAGGTCATCTCAAGTGGCCCTACTACAGGTGATCTCACACTTTGGCATTTGATTTGCTGCAACTTGCGTCTTCTCTGTGTTGGCCCCTGGTCTTTGGAATTATATCACCCTGGAGCTTATATCACCACTTCTGTACTGGTCCTCCACAAATGACTTAAGACTGTTCTGCTTCATCAAGCACTTCATCATTGTTTTTTGCTGACTGCTGTTATTGCTTTGAATTTTATATTGGCTATTATGGTTGTCTTATTATTGCTTTTATTATATACTGTGAATTGCCTTGAGCTCCTGCAAGGATGAAATGGTATAAATGTTTTAAATAAGTAAATAAATTACTAACTGAAATCCACAGATTTAAAATCAAAGTGCACTATCTATCTATCTATCTATCTATCTATCTATCTATCTATCTATCTATCTATCTATCTATCTATCTATCTATCTATCTATCTATCTATCTATCTATCTATGCATTTACTAAAGAACCATTTCATGATCAAGCGAGAGTACCTTGGAGAAGGCAATCACTGTTTTTGCAACACAACACTACCTTTGCCTGCTTTTGCTGTGGAAAGTTACAAAAGAAGATTATGTCCATAGGGCTTTATTAGCCAGTTTCAAAAGCTGGGTTAAGCCTCCCATGAATTACCTTCACACTCCCAGAGAACCCCCAAGTAACTGATCATGAGTTTCACTGCCTCTCTAAGTCCAACTCTTTTTAATCTATTCACCCAGGAGGTGTGCCGATTTCTGGGCCATTGCCCAAATGATGCCTAAGAGTCTTCAGTGTTCTGTCATGGACTTTTAATAGCTCCTAATAGCTCACAAGGGTTTTCTGAAAGGCAGAGTTACACAGATGGCTGTCTTGGGTGCTGCTGGACATGCCTCCTAAATGGTAAAGTACTGGTCGATAAGATTCTTTCTGATATCAAAACACATATTTTTTGTAATATTTTTTTGTCTGTAAACTTATTTTACAGTCCAGTGGTTTTGAGACTGGCCTGGAGTCCACCATTGGTCCTTAGTTCACTTTTAGATGGTTCCTAGGACCATAGTGAAGATAAAACTGTTTAAATGCCAAAGTTTGGTTTGATGTTTCTATCCCATACTGAAGAGGCAACCTGCTTTTCATCTGAAATGTCAACCTTGCTGCTTGCCTTTTCAGCTTGTCCAAATAGTTACAGTAGGAACTTCTAAGAAACCCCCTGCTGTGTGCAAGATTCTGCCCATTTTTTCTGTGTGTGTGTGTGTGTGTGTGTGTGTGTGTGTGTGTGTAGATAGATAGATAGATAGATAGATAGATAGATAGATAGATAGATAGATAGATAGCCTGGTGTGATTATAGCAATAGAGGACAAATTTTAGCAGTTTCAATTTATAAACATTGTCCCCTCAAACAGGAAAACATAAATTGGCAATAAAGCAAAGTTCAAGAGTTACTTTTTGAGACAATGGGATGTTCCTGGAACTCAGCTAACTATACTTTTCCCGTAGATACCCAATATTATTCTAAACCTTGAACACAGTTTTACAGTCCCCAGGTGAAGACAGAGCTAGTCCATGACCTCCTGACGTCTGATGTGGCATGTCAAATGCCACTGCTCCTCAAATATAACTCCCTTACCTGACAGTGCATCACCTATCTTCTTTGCTCCTCCTCCTGGTCCCTGGATTCAAAAAGGAAGAGGAGAACAGAAGACCAGAAGAAGGGTGAAGAACAAGAGATTAGTGGCCCCAGCCAGTAGATAGGTGTGACCTTCATTCCTAGCTCTAGAATACCAATTGACCATTGGTTCTGATTAGCAGGGGTAGCCTCAGGAGCTGGCAAGGTCAGGTATTGATCAATGCCTCACAGCCACGAGAGTGCCCACTTGGCTGGGTCAACACCCTGAATCCCACAGTACCAGTGGCAGTTGTGACATGAGTTGACCAAGATGCTCATGCCATCACTCTATCTATCTATCTATCTATCTATCTATCTATCTATCTATCTATCTATCTATCTATCTATCTATCTATCATACTACTTGTCAACAAAACGTTCACAAAGGTTTACAGACAAAATCAAATGATAATGTCATTGCAGGGCCTCTGGGAAATGCACCTATTGGCAGGTAGAGTGGAGAAGCTGCCATTATCCATCACTGGTAAGCACAGAGGCTTATCCAGTGTACCCCAGGACCCTCACCAACCTGGCACAGGCACTGCCTGCTAGAAAAAAAACATCTTTCACTTTACAAAATACTAGACAGCACAACCCCATACCATTTTCATTGCAGTTTTTACCAAAACAAACCTGTTTCTATGACAGCAGCATGGAAGATAAGACAAGAGTAAAATAGGTACTTATGAATATAGCATGCAAGTGTTCAAGGATTGTTCTGGAATGCAGCTCAGTGGCAATGTACATTATTGTTTGGCTAAATAAAATTAGAAAGAAGTGCAAGTGGAAAAATTCATCCTTGCTCCAATCTGTTGGCTGGAGGATTATGAAGCTAGCAATTCTGACCATGAGATTTATCTCTGAATGCTGGTTGCATAAAGTTCTTCACCCCAATAGGATTAGTAAGGCAATATTTCTTGTTTTGCTACGCTGCTGCTTTATTTTAATGTATAATAACTCAGGATTTCGAGGCCTCGGTTTCCAAGAGATGTTTTTTTTAAAAAAACCCATTTAAACACTACTTCCGTTGATGTAGTGCTAACAGCATTAGAGCACCGAAGAGGATGCCAGCTGCAGATATGGTTTCAATTCTGTGTCGTTCTTCTCTGCCGGGAACACAGCCAATCAATACAATGCTGAAAATAGCGCTGGCGTTTGGTGGGCTGTCCACAAGAGAAGTCCCAGAACTGCTAATATACTTTCCTCACTGGACTGGGGTTAGTGAATCTAATGTCAATGCTGTTCCTTTTTTTACCTCCTTAGTCTGAACGAGGCGCCAGACACACAGTGGAATAATCAAGGGCCCTGTTTTAGCCTTTGTGCTTTCTTCCAATGAACTAGTTACTATGGGCATCTAATGCAACAGAAGAAACCAACCAGTGGCATAGCTAGGGCATCCGGCACCCAGGGCCCATAAAGTTTTAATACTCTCCATACCTGCATACACCCCCTCTGAAAGGTACCCCTTGACACCCCCTTAAGGTGCAGTACAGGGGCAATGGCCCTCCAGCCCCTCTTAGCTACACCACTGAAGCCAATGTATTCACAAAATGCTTGGAGTTGTCAAAATTCAGGATTTGAACTTGCTTCAAGTTAGTTCAAAAGTTTATTTCAAGAGGAAACGCACGATATCTTCTCATTTTAAAAAAATCTGTTTTTAAGTGTCTTCCCCATTGGCCATAGTGTAATTCTACCTGATGCAATAATTCTACCTGATGCAAGCAGTCCCTAACCGCACTTGTTTCTCCTTTCTCAAATCCTACATTTGTTAATGTCTACTCAATAGACCTCTTTCCACAGTGAATAAAGAAGAAAAGGAAGTCCTGCATCTGTGTCCCAGAACTCCTTCCTTTATGGTAAGCAAATCCACAAGCCAAAGAGCTACTGTAGCAGGCCAGTTTCCTCCCAGATTTGACACAGTGTTAAGGAGTGTCATGTGTGCATTCCTTGGCCCAGCATATATGGCTTGCCAGTAGCTGCAGTAGCTCCAGCCACACGCTCGTGGTAGTGTCCCCAGCATCCCTTGTGGGCAACAAGTTTGAGTAGATAGGAATTGTAAGATCCCAGGAAATTTCTGGGTCCCCTCTTTTGGCTTCTGGGCCCCCTTTTTGGCCCTGGGCCCAGGTACAAATTACCCCCTTAACCTCCTCTCCTAGGCCCTGGATCTGGGTGGGGATAAATGGTGGGAGCAGGGGGAGGTGGGAGGGGATCATGGCAGCACCCGGGTCTGCCATATCCCAAGCCCCATCTTGTGTCTGACGCACCCCCTGGGCCTCTTCAGATCTATACCGCTTTTCTTGGTCCTCAGATTTGTCCTCAGACTTTATTCAAGGCGCTTTACATAGGCAGGCAATTTAAATCCCCATAGGGATTTTTACAATTTGAAAGAAGGTTCTATCTTTCAAGAAACCACAACATTCAGATGTTTCGTTCTGATCTGGCCTCCATCCTCCCACGCTCAGAGCAGATGGAATAGCTCGGCTCGGCTTGTCAGCTGCTTCAAGGTCGCACGGTGCCGGTGGCCTCGAACTGGCGACCTTCGGATGTTATCTTCAGGCAAATGGAGGCTCAACCCTCTAGACCAGACCTCCTGCCCATAGTTAGTCATTACAGTTAGTCATTACTAAATCCCATTAAAATCAAATTTTAAGGTATGATACAGCCCTTTATCTTACAACAACCCTGTAAGACAGGTCAGTACTATCCCACACTGGAAGTTGGGGAGGCAAGGCTGACACTGCCCACATGGCCCAAGGCCACATAGTGTGTTCAAAGCTTAGGCAATGCCTAAACAAAGGACTTACACGACAGTAGTTTTCTATTACCGTTAAGCCCCAAGACTTCTGTGCCATTTGGCTTTTGGCTAACTTCTTTACATTGCAAGTCTATACATGTCTACGTTGAAGTAAGACCTGTTGAATTCTATGGAATTTATTTCCAGGAAAGTGTGAATAGGATTACAGCCTACATCTTCTCTAGCAACCACCTTGTATCATATCTCTCTCCAAAAGTTTCTTGTTTTATCCTTTTAAAAATTTTTTTGTTGAAGGCTTTAATTATCATACGAATATCAGAAATCTCTACTAACTCTCAGAAAATGGCAGGTTCAAACTAGATATGACCCTAAGATAAATTTATCTTCCTTTATTTTAAATTAAATGATGGGTGATAGGGAGGGGGGAAAAAACCCAGGTTGCAACTATGGCAGTGGCTTTAGTATTTTGCCATTGCCAAGATTTTGATGTTAATTATGCTTCCTATGCGTGCTTTTCTAAATGCTCCGTTGAAAGTCAGTGGAAGCTTTTGCCATTAAAATAGTGCAGAGGGGTGTGCAGTTGGGATCAATTGTAAAGGGCTCCTAACCCCTGACCTCAGTTCATTGCTCCCTTGTACATAGTATACCATTTTGAAAAATCCTGAAAACTGGAAAGTACACTTAGGGTCATGTCTAGTTTGACCCTTCAGATTATCAGCTCATTTAAAGCCCCTTTTAAGAAACAAGAAAGAAATTATGTACTTAGTTTGTGAACTGTAGAAAAATAATCATTCATTATATGTTGTAAAACACAAACAATGGATGAAGTTTGTATTAAGAAAAATATTGATTTGTTTTTTCTCGCTGGTTTCAGTGATCATTAGTTCTGATTAACTTGCTTAGGAGTGTGTTGTATGGGGATACACACTCACAGACACACAATATTATACTAAGAAACTGAGCAAGGGAAACATTGATAACACATCTTGCAACACTGTTCAACGGATAGTGTATTTTGCAAATGATTATTGATCCATCACAAGAGAAGCAAACAGAAAAAAAATAATTATAATGGGAGAAGAACTTTCTAGGCTGTACATCATTTTAGTTTCCTTGGCAATTGCATTCATTCAACCAACATACTCAACCAACATTATTAATTTTAGCAGCTTTGAAGTGTAATGCATTTGCAAAAGCCTATCATAGTCTTTCTCATCAGTACAATTCCCTACATACTTTTGATATGTTTTGCACTTCTAACGAGGTTTATGACACTAATGTTCTAAATCCATATATCAAGACATTTCAAAGTTTGACTCAAGTGTTTTCACATATGATGGGTGACTATTTCTGATTGTACAAGAAAGGCTTATTTCTTCCCTAGGATTCCTTGAACATTATTACAGGCAATTAAGATAAGCAAGATATGCTTTGACAATAGTGAGCTGTTCTTCTGAGTCAGGAAATCCTTGCAATTGCTTTTATTTTTTGCAAATTTTTTTAGATAAAGGAGATATGCTTTGTAAGATGCAAATCAGAATGACTATAAAACAAGTTCTGATGCATGTCACTTCAAACTAAGCACTGTTCACTTCAATGAGACATTCTTAAGTAAGTGCATATATAGGATTGAAACTTTAATATCTAGACTCTCTAGAGCAGGGGTGCCCAAACCCTGGCATGGGGGCCACTTGTGGCCCTCGGGAGCATCCAATCCGCCCCTCGGGGAACTCCCAGTCTCCAATGAGCCTCTGGCCCTCCAGAGACTTGCTGGAGCCTGTGCTGGCCCAATGCAAGTGCTCTCAGCATGAGGACTACTGTTCAATCTCTCACCTGAGCTGTGGGATGAGGGCTGCCTCTACTACTTGCTGTTTCACATCTGTGATGCAGCAGTGGCAGCGAAGGAAAGGCTGGTTTTGCTTTGTGCAAGACCTTTTATAGACCTTGAGCTCTTGCAAGACTTTCATTCATTCATATAAGTTCCATCTCTAATATATTCATTTATGTAAATTTATTCAAATTTTGAATGTAAATTAATTAATTTTTTCCCCTGCCCCCAACACAGTGTCAGAGATATGATGTGGCCCTCCTGCCAAAATGTTTGGACACTCCTGCTCTACAGCCTCAAGTTCCCCATTCTTCTCTCCCCTTGTACTTCCTCCCTTGCTCCATACCCCAATTCCTTTTCCAGTCCAGAGAGTGGAAAGAGCAGGGGCCTGCATTTCACCATGTAAAAAGAGCAGGATTTGGCCCACCCACTCCTGCCTCAGGCACCAGGAAATCTTGGGCTGGCCCTGCATCTAGCAGCTAATTCTGATTAGTGAGGCTCTGATGGGCCAAAACCAAGACCTCTTATTAAGAGGCATAATGCACTGTCCCAGGGCAGTGATGTCATGATATCATGTGATGTTGTGACATCATTTCTGGGTTTTCCACAGAGGAAGAGGCACTTGCTGCAGCAGTTTCGTGCCCCCAACTCCTCTTTAAAGGAGAAGGCACGGGGACATGAAGCCACCAGCATCTCCTGTGTAGGGCAGAGCCTGAGGGGCAGTCATGCCCCCTTGGGACAGTTGCCCGTTAGGCTCCAGCCTAGTTACACCTTGTTTGTCTTCTTTTACAACACTAGAGACTTGCTTCTCTCACATATCTTTCTCATCTGTCTCTCACATAACACCAGAACCAGGGGACATCCACTAAAATTGAATGTTGAGAGAGTTAGGACAGACAAAAGAAAATATTTCATTATTCAGCGTGTGGTTGGTCTGTGGAACTCCTTGCCACAGGATGTGGTGATGGTGTCTGGCCTGGACTCCTTTAAAAGGGAATTGGACAAGTTTCTGGAGGAAAAATCTATTACGGAGTACAGGCCATGATATGTATGCGCAACCTCCTGATTTTAGAAATGGGCTATGTCAGAAGGCCAGATACAAAGGAGGGCACCAGGATGCAGGTCTCTTGTTACCTGGTGTGCTCCTTGGGGCATTTGGTGGGCCACTGTGAGACAAAGGAAGCTGGACTAGATGGGCCTATGGCCTGATCCAGTGGGGCTGTTCTTATGTTCTTATCGCATTACACAAAGGTATGGTCGAGTCACCACTGTGATAAAGCCAGGCTCCTGGGTGCACAGATATAATCCTCTTTTCTATAGCACTAAATCAACTGGCTTCAAAACTCGGGTTTTCTATATCGGTTTTCCCAGCACAAACCAAACAGTGTCTTGCATTCAGCTGACACTGAGCCACGACGCACTCGAAAGGATAGTGCAGGTCGAGGTAATATTTCCCATTACGTTCCTGAGAGTTGACTCCACAGTGGAACTCAAAATGACTTTCATTTTGTGAGGGTTTTATTGTCATTGCATGCAGCTTTCCCCAGCATTTAACTTTAATGCCTTCTCAGTCTCTTCTTGCAGGAGGTTGTTGCTGTCCTGGAGATGAGGCTCAGCCATTAGACTGCCTTACCAGATGTGTTGAGTTTAACTGTCATCTCTTTGCCGCGTTCGGCGCTCAGAGGAGCATACGAGCTCGTACGTCGCCTTGTCACTAAGACAACAGTTGAGCTTTGGAACAGCTTGAACTGAAGCCATTTCTCCCAAATCTGCAAATAATGCATATTGAATACTTAATTAACTAGAGCACTGTTCAGGCCGGCAGAGACTCAAAAGTGCAGCTAACTGCTAACAATTGGTTTGTGCCTCCAAGGGAAAACACACACACAATCGATACTACCATTAAGGGCCCTGCTGCGGATGAATTTTTATTTTTGGGTAAACTGTTTCATCGGAGTCCAAAATATAAAATTTACCCCCAGCAAACTCACAGAGGAATGTTAAAACCTGAATTCTCTGTTAGATTCAGGCATTAATGGCTTTCCCAGATGTGACCAACTTTCAAATGCCAGTGGAAAGAAGTTTAAAAAAAAAAATAGTTGCATGGAGTCAATCTAACTTTGTTTGGAAATGGCTGCCAATTTGGAAATGGGCTCACAATTTCAGTAACATGACATCATTGTGATACATACAGAGAAACTCATGAAAATAAATGCAGAAAAGGTTTAGTGCCTCAGGTTTGGCAAAGAACTCTGCAAAAAAAAAAAAATGCATGTAAAATACCAAAAATTAATTCCCACTGGCTTATCCATTTTATCCTATCTAGTCTCTGGTTTAAGAGTTTTATTTTGTTTATGCCTCCTTAGAGAAATATCCAGTTCCCTCCTTCTAATCTCGTTCTCTTCATGAGGCTGGGTCCCGTTCCAAGATTCTAGTTTCTCCAAGTCTATTGAAGGTTAAAAAAAAAAAAGAGCCTTAATTTTTTTTCTCTGTAATTCTGGAGACTATTGGGTTGCAAAAAGTACCTTTAGCTAACATAAGGGCTGAATATTTTTTTTTAGCTTCTTTTGCCTTCCATTTATCTTTTGCATAACGTAATTGAATTTTGGACTGAAGTGCTCCGCATAGTTTGTAATATACCATAAAATAATATTATATCCACAGAGTAATCAGGTAAAAATACCATCAAATCACCATGTAATAAACACCAGAATCATATACATATCAGATCAAGATCAGGCAGGTTTCCAGGTGCTAACGAAAAAATGAAATGAAAAAAAGAGAAGGAAAAACTATGTACTGGCTGAAATTCAGCATCGACTCAGTGCCCGTAACTCTGCGGTGGTAGCAGTTTCTTCGTTCAGTTCTTCCCTGTCCTCAGCTCTTGACTTGTGCCCCCACTGTGCTACCAAGCTGAACACCCCATTAATCTCCAGGCTGAGTTTAGCCCCTCAATTTGTTCACTTTACTAATGCTCCGAGACTGTTGAGAACCTTTGGAGGAGATCAAAACAAAACACAACACCTTGAATGACTTTGCTCATTTTAAATTAATGCTTTCTTCTGTAACTTATCAGGTTAAGGGCACAATCCTAACCAACTTTCCACCACCAAGGTAAGGACAATGCAGCTCTGAGGTAAGGGAACCAAAATTCCCTTACCTTGAGGAGGCCTCCATGACTGTCACCCAACTGCAGGATGCAGCACATGCTCCATTGGCACAGTTGTGTCAGTGCTGGAAAGTTGGTTAGAATTTGGGCCTAGGTAACAATACTCCACCATTGTGATCCATATCCATTACAACAATTTCTTGAGCATCTTCTCTACTAAGTCCTGTCCTCCAACCTTCCCTTTCCTCAGTTTCTCCCCAGCTGCCCAAATCCTCCTGTCACAGATGGGCTACAGAGCAGGCTCCCACAGTGCTATTCTTATTCCCTTCCCTATACAAAAAAGAGGAATTGGGGTATGTGCCATTTGGTGCTATGCTTCAGGCAAAAAAAATAAAAACAATTCAAAAATAAAAAATAAAAAATGTCATTAAAACCCCTGATCACTATTTCTCCTGCTTTTACTGTCATATTTGATTACTTCACCAAGCCATCTTTTTTTTTGTTTCTTCTTCTTTACTGTGTTCAAACAATGAACTATATCTTGTACGGGGGGGACTATTCCTCAGTCTTCAGTGATTGACTAATTTCGCTTCCTCTTTAAACCACCAAATTCCTGGAGCGAGTGCCATCATCAGGTTGTTGTGGACTCAAAGCCCAATCCTATGGGCTCTGAGCACCGGCACTGAACTCCAGTGCCGACGCTGGGTGTCGCAAACGAGCCATAAGGCATATCCTTGACACCCAGAGTGCAAGGAGCGCTGGTGTGAAGCCAGCACCAGTTGGTGCTGGGCCCAGTGTTGGACAGACATTGCCTGGAGCATGGTAAGAGCTCCTGGTGGTGGTGAGGACCTTGGGGGCCCTGGAATCAGCAGTAGCCATTTTGGCGCCACGGCACGCAGCAGTGATGCAAGGGATAGGATTGGGCTGCCCATCAAGCCTGGCCCTGGGCCCACCCACTTCCATGACCACCACTCCCACTGGTACTTCATAGGTCAGCCACATTAGTTCTTCAATGGAACTGTAGCCAGTGCTTCACCTGGTCAACCCTTCACTCCTGCTTCTTGACTTTCTTTCTTCCACCTCACACATTACAGAACCTGATAAAGCACTCTCAAGTACCATGTAAGCATGATTCTGTAAGCTAGTGTACTGGGACAGATCATAGTGCACTTAGTGCTAGTGCACTTCAGATCATAACAGTGATCTACAGAGGGTCATCGAAGAACTTTAGAATTCATAGCTCAAACAGTGAATTCCAAACAGAGGCTATTAAGAGCAATGACTGAGCAAACAAAATAAGCTATTCCCAAGACAAAGGTCTTTAGATAAAAAAAATTTGAAAGGATCATAACTTAGTTCATTACAATTGACCGGAGCCAAGGGATACTTGCTTAGTCCACTGAAAGCCAATGGAATTAATGGTGTTTGAAGGGAGTAAAAAGTTCAGCAGAGATCATTAATTGCTGACTGGGAATAGTTTGTCCTAGCAAAAGTAATTACTTTATCCATAAATAGTGGCTTTTCTTCAGCCATCTGAACAGCTCCCGGTCTGTGGAAATGTAATTGCATCAAGCAAGTGTGGATCTGGGATAGGAATAGGATTTCCTTTGAATTTTTTAATATACTATGTTATATTAAACTAGTTTGCAACTGCAACCCTAAACACACTTACCTGGGAGTAATTTGATTTGCTCACAGTGGGAGTTACTTCTGAGTAGACACAGAGATCATTTGCAATGTTAGAACGTTGCTACAGATGGCTTTCATCGTCATTGTATGAGGTCCTCAGCCGTGTTGGCACTGATTAACCTAACAGAAAGCTTGAAAAGAAATATTTAAAGAAATCTTTGTTAAAAAGCTTTTCAGGAGAAAACAAGATATAGAATTAGGCTGGGGTGAACCCGACCAGCAGGTATAGCTTTCTATGACCAATCCCGGGAGTGCAAAAGCTGCACCTGTGGAATTTCCCTAGAACCATGAAAAGTGCACAAACCTTTAGTCACAAGATGTTTTGCTTGTTGAAAATAATCATTTTTTTTTTTGCCTGTGGCAGAAAGAATTAGGAGAATACATTTTCTGAAATTCCCTTAAATTTATAGTATAATGAAGGAAGATGCACATTTACCAGACTTAGGGCCAAATCCTATACTCATAACCTGGGTATACCGAATCCTATACTCCTGGGCAACCACCATCACAAAAGTGCTGTAAGGCACATCTGCAATGGTTGTGAGGATGCAGCACCGCGCCCTGAGGCCTGTGCTAGTCAGTGCTGAGCTCAGCGCCAAGAAAACGTCTCCCCGGAGCAGCTGGTGGTAATTATTTTTGCCAGACAGCACAGCGGCTTTTCAGGGTGGGGGAGGGCAGGGAAGGCATAACTGGGTGGGGGGAGGGCGGGGGAGGGTCAGGTCTAGGAGGGGGGACAGAAAGTCTACCAATAAACCCTATGACCCTCCTGGCCTCCAGAGCCCTACATGGGCCTCCTTTGTTATGCACCAGCAAAATAGCTGACACAGTTATGAGGAGACCCATTGGGGCTGCTGTGACTTTACCCGGGGTAAGGGAACAAATGTAAGGAACAAATGCTCCCTTACCCTGAGGAGACTCCAGCAGCTGCCCATGGCTCGATAAGATGCAGTAGTGGCCATTTTGGCACCGCTGCTCCTCTGGGCGCCACTAGGGGATAGGATTGGGCTGTTAGCAGCCAACCCCATACATGTTTACTTTGAATTATGTACCACGGTGTTCAGTGAAGTTTACTCCCTCATGTTGGGATTGCAAAACTGATGTTTTTACTTACGCATTGAACTGTTTATGGATAAAGGTGTTTGAAGGTGTGTGAAAATGATGCTATGAGAAGTAAGCCCATGAGAAGGAAGACTTAGGCTACAATCCTAGCTTACTCACTGGAAACAAACACCTTTTCTTATGCATGCTTCCAGTTCAAAAAAGGAAAAAAGGCTGAGGAAATGCTTACATTGTGTCCTGAAAAAGAAGTTAAACATTTGCATTTCTGAGATGAAATTACAGTTTAAGTATGCCTCCTGTTTTGAATTGCTGCTTGCTGGCAGCCTACGAACAACACCTAAATGAATGAAGCAATAACTACCGCAGGCTGGGAAGAAAGGAGTCACCACTCTCTTCCTGGCAATTGCTTCAGAACTATGTTTATCCCATGATAGCCAAGGCAACCCAAGTTAGTCTGGGAAACTGAAGGGAAAAAGTATGTTTGTCACACTGTTTTTATGGTGGCTGTCATGGTTTTTTTTTCCCCCCCTTCACTATAACCTGGGACTGACATAATATAGAAAATCAATATGGTAGCCACCAGGACGAACTCTGATGCTGCCTTTGCAATGATTAAATTGGAAAACTTGATACCTTCAAAAACAATAAGCCCTCCACTTTGGTTTTGCTAAAAGCAAAGGCGCCCCCATTTTTTAAGACCAAAAACGAATGGGATGACAAATGAACCAAAAGGTTCTTATGATGTTTCATTCATTTGGACCCCACCCACAGGTATTTGTTTCAGGGTGGCATTGGCAGAAATCCATTTGGCAGGTGCCATGGACAGGGCCTTCTTACTAATAGCCTCACCACTGTGGAACTCTGAAATTCCCTTCCGAAAGAGAACTGAATGGTTCCCAGTTGAGAACCTGGCCCCTGTGCCACCCTGGGGCACAGGACCACAACATGCCACCTCCCCCACAACATGCCATCTGCCCCCCCCCAGGAGACTTGCACATACGGAGCCTTGCACAATGTCCCTGGGTGCCCTGAAAGCCTTCTGAGGCCTTTGGAGTGCTGTTAAACAGTACTTCTGGTTTTTGTCAGAAAACAAAGTATTGTTTATTGGTGCTCCAGGGGCCTCAGAAGGCTTTCAGAGTGCCCAGGGATGCAGAGCGTGGCCTCCTCGGCCCATGGAACAGCCCTGGAGGGTGGGCAGAGGCGGCAGTGTTGGCATGGCAGGCATAGCAGTACTGCCTCCACAGGCCCCACAGATGTGGTACCTGGGCTTTTGCTCCCCCCCCCCCGATCCCCTCAGGACTGCCACCGATGGCTCCTTTGCTTGCTGCCATGAAAAACAACTTTAGGCACAATCCTAACTCCCAGGTTATGCTGGCACAAGTCACTTGTGTGCCGGCCCGGGGGTGTTGGCATTTTGGGATGGGGAGGGTGGGAGGTGGGCAGGTAGTCAGAGGCAGGGCCAGGATCTGGCAGTTATGGCAGAACCTAACCCCAGGTGGTACAGAGCCACCTCTGGCCACGCCATTCTGCTCAGATTTGTGCCACCTCCTGAGGTGGCAGAGATCCAAGTAGACCCATTGGGGCCACTGGGGAAGAGGAAGGGGAAGAGGAAAGTAAGCCATTTAGTTATTTGATTTTTCTATGTAAACCGCTTTGTGAACTTTTAGTTGAAAAGCGGTATATAAATACTGTTATTATTATTATTATTATTATTATTATTATTATTATAAGGGGAAAGGCTTCCCCTTGCCTCGGATTGTGCCGATTCTGGCTCCAAACCTGTGCTGGATACAGCGCAAGCTCGCTGGCCTGCCTGTTCCAGTGCAAGTTAGGACTGGGCTGTTCAAAATGTTGTAATTTGCAAAGGCCCTTTAAGGCTTCAATTTTTAGACACACTTCTCTGGGGTAAGCCCCACTGATCTCAGTGGGCTTATTTCTGAATAGAAATGCATAGGAGTGCCCTATATGGTTTTCTTTTCTTTAGATCAGAGGTCTTCAACCTTTTTTGTACAATGACCCCAATATATATCTAAATAAAGTATGAGACTGGGGACCCCACTATTGATCCCACCTGCTGCCTGCCTCCCGGGACCCTATCTGCCCACCCTGTCACCCACTCCCTGCCCTCTTTACACTCTCTCAGTACTGTTCATTATAACCACATATTCTTATTAGAGAGAACAGAAAAAGTTACCATGAAGCAGCCTGGCACTCATGAAAGCTATTTAGCACAATTGCCAAGAACCTGAGCGGGACTGGTGAAAATACCCTGCTACTTGAAGAGGTACATCACATGTTTCCCCCTGTACCTGGTGGTGCTCTTCAACTTTTTTCATTCCCATAAGTTGCCGCGGCCCCACAACTGAGGTTTCACAAACCTGTTGGAATCCCAACCCCAAGATTGAAGAAAACAGCTTCAATCTTGATAACACAGATAACACAGGCCTACAAAACTGAGGGTCAGAAAAGTTTTTCCCAAACTTTATAGTGATTTGATATTAATTTGGGGTGCTGATTCCAAAAATGGCATCTGTTTTGCCCTATCACGTCGAGTTTTGGAGATATAGTATAGCCTCATTAGTGAATGGTTCAAGCAGCTTCCTCATGAGGAAGCCATGGTGTAGGCTTCCTCATGAGGAAGCTGCTTGAACCATTCACTAAAGAGGCTATGCCGTGTCTCCAAAACTCGACGTGATAGGGCAAAACGGATGCCATTTCTGGAAGCAGCACCCAAATATACCCAGGAATTGGTGTAACATTTAAGGAAGCAAAATGTGTGTTGGCCTGTGTAATTAAGGGTACAATCCTAACCAACTTTCTGCACTGACCTAACTGCAGTGCAGTCCCAAGGTAAGGTAACAAATATGCCCTTACCTTGAGGAGGCCCCCTTGACTGCCTCCCTGTAACGTGAAAATCCCCTTTTTCCTTTTAGTTGTGATTTTCTCTCTGTCTGGTTATGTACTATGGACTAAGTGTCTCCTACATTCAACAATCAGGTCAAGTCACAAGCTTACACAACCTCCACCTCCCTGTGGTTACACATATAGGCATCTTAAATCCACCTCCCTATGAAGAAGTCTGGCATAGTAAATCATTGTTTCCTACATTACTGTATTCATTGTATTGTTTTAACTCAATCACTACTTAAGTAGTGTATGCAAACTGGAACTGCCTTCGGTGTGTTGCTGACTCATTGTATTGTTTAAGTTCCCCCAGCTAGGAAGCCAGCCATTAGACCCCATTGAATTTTGCTGATAAGGGACATCCTGATCTTTTCAATGTTTACCCTGCTGTGTGGTAGTAAGCAAGCTACCATCCAGCTCAGCAAGTTTTGCAAACCCCTTTTTAAGAGAGGGCTTCCCCGCCACATGCTCTCTCTCTGGCTCCCCCTTCAGAGGGTCCTCTACACAGGACTCTCTCCCCCCATCCAACTGCTCTACAGACAGGTAACTATCTTGCGTCTGGAACTCTTTCCCTTCTTTCCCCCCCTTTTTTCTTCCCTTCTCTCCCCATCTTTAGTCAGCAACTGCGTTTGGCAGACCAGGGACCCCTAAACTCCTTCCCTACAACCTTCCCTTTTTCTAATTTACTCGGTTGCACCAAATACTCTCCACACGCAACCACCATGAAAGCTAGGTACACTGGATTCAAGTACTAGGACCAAGACACATATACTTATCATTTTTCCATGTGCTTTATATGTACCTTTGTGCTTTTGTAATAAAACTATAATCTTTTATTAAAAGTTATCTTTCTCTCAGTCTCCTTTTTAAGCTAAAGGGAATTTCTCTGCATTACGCCGTCTTGTTATCCAGCCTGCGATCCTGAGGTTCCAATAAGGGTAGTGTAACAATTCCCCTAAACAAAACAGCCCTTTTGGTAACATCCCCACTGCAGACTGTGGTGAACGCCCCATTGGCACAGCTATGTCAATACTGGACAGTTGGATATGATTGCGCCCTAAGTCTTGGGCTACTGATTTCTGGTTTTTATAGGCTGCAACATTTTATTTATGTTTTTTTTTAGTTATAAATTCGGTTTCAATGTTTTGTCTGGGCATTGCTTTGAGTTTTAATGAAAAGTAGGATATACCTCCATTCAATAAATAACTCAAGCAAACCATGCCTTTTTTTGTAATCCTGCTTGGTGTTTTTTCCATGGGAGAAGCAAGCTGTGAAATTGGACATGCTTTTTTGGACAGGCTTTGTTATCAGTATTAATTTGACTCATTGTTTACTGAAGTCTAAAGCAGTGGTAAATAGGGACAAGATGAAGATGTATGTGTGACCAAACGCTCTGGGAAAGACCTGTCTTGGATTTTTTTTCCCTTTTGACTTTATTGTTCTGCCTGCTAGCAACTCCCTGCTTCTATGTGGCAGAAATATCTCTCCATATTGCTTCCTTAAGGGGATTTTTGAGACACACACAAAAGGTTCTTCATCTTCTTAAACCATGAATGTGATTCATCCATTCTCAGCAGAACTTGTTAAGCAGCATTGGGAATAAAGTATCAAAAAAGAAAGGTAGTCAAGCCAGGCTTGGATGATTTCTTTTCAAGGAAAACACATACCGAAAGATGACTGAAGTACCCTTAGAGAGTCATTTAGGACCAGAAGAGGTACAGAAAGCATAGAAGAGCTGGCAGAGACAAAAATACTAGCCATCAAAGTTTGTGATCTATAAAGGCATGTACATTTCATCTTAATGTTGTTTTGCATGTTATTTCTTTAAATTGCTAAACTACCTTCCTTTGAAAGCTCCAAGGTGGCTTACTGATCAATAAAAACAGGTCTAACACTAAGTACCAAGAGAAATGTGAATATCTAAGTGAATACCTAACCATGAAGTGGTTACCCAAGGTAGCCATAAAATAAAACAGAACTCAACAGTCAAAGGACACAAACAGCAGCCACCAACCCGTCCTCCCCCGAAGTCCTGAAAACAGAATGGCTTTTAGCTATCTTCAAAAAACCAGGAGACTTCCATAGGTTAAGCAAAGCATTGAAAAAGACTGTCCTGCCTGCATAAGAACTTCAGATGCACAACCTCAGCAGATGTTGACATGCAAAGCAGAGCCTCCATAAGATCTCATATTATGGGGACATTCCCTCAAGGGCAAATAGTCCTTGAGAAATCCATATTTAGTTTTGTGAAGCTGACTCTCTCCCTTTCTTCTCAGCCATTTGAGGACAGAGCTCACATTACTCAACCATCATTTGAGTAGGTGGTCAGTGGAACATCATCATGGGGCACAATCCTAACCAGGTCTACTCAGAAGTAAGTCCTATTTTGTTCAGTGGGGCTTACTCTCAGGAAAGTGTGGTTGGGATTGCAGCCATAAGAAGTTAGAGTTGCCAGTTGGGCAGGGAAAAAACAATGTCCTGTCGGCCTGCTACTAGGACTGTAATAGATGACGCTTTTCACAGCATGGAGCTATTACACATAATCACTAATTGATGATGAGGATGATAATATTAAAGGTACAGCTACAGGGGCCAGTTCAAGAGTTGGAAATCTGGAGCAAAATAGCTAGCATGGAGCCAACTATTGTGTAGCGGGATCTCTGGATCAGGGCCAATGTGGTCACTTCTAAATGTGAAGTTTATTTCTTGTATTCACATGCACTCTGGTTTTAAATATTTTTGTACTGATATATTCCCTGTTGTGACAATTCCTAAGCATCCCCTCCCAACTAGAGTACTATATGTGCTATTGGTGTTGGCCAAACATTGGCAACATTCTGGTTCAACCATCTTCCAAGCTCACATATGGACTTCATTCCAGATCTGGGTTTTGCCACTTGCTTTTGCTCCCTCTATAATATCACCCTGCAGAAATAATAAAACCCAGATGAGAAGGCAGAATGAAGTCTTAATAAAGTTGGTTCGCTGACGATTAAAACATTGAAACATTTATATGTACAGTAATATTATTTGTATTGGCACCATGAAGTATACTTTTAAAATTAAATGAAATGGATGTGTGGCATGCTCTGTTCCGTTTGTTTTCAGAAAACCCTTCAGCTGGTAGACTTTTCAGTCACAAATGCTGTCGAAAACAAATGTGAACATTGCCTTCAAAAGACAGAATTGGGTGGCTTAAGACACAGGCCATCTGTGTTCAATGTTAAATTCCGCCAAAATCCTTTTGTGGCCTTGGCTAAATCACTGCAAGTAGAATACTCAAATGTTTCAGGCTGTGTCAAGGGTCCAGATAAAAGCACCCTGTATTAATGGTAACATTTAATGAGAGGTAGGGAGTAAACTTCCTAGCTGATGAGGTACTGAGTAATTTGGTGGTTTGGTGCTATGTTTTGCTGCTGGTCTTTGTCCTACTCAGGTCGCTTCCATCCCCACTAGTGATTTTGGACTGTCAACAAAGATCTGCAGATGGATTGTGTAGAACAAGCAGTCATCAACAAATGGCAAAATGGATGACAGTCATCTACAACCATGATTACCTAGGTGAGCTATGAGCCGATTAAAATGGTCCTGGTCCAGAGAACTTTTTTTTTTTTTTTTTTTTAAAGGCTCCATGTGAAAAACCACCACACTTATGGGTGGGGTACATCATCACTAAAACGCTTTTATTTAGTCAGCTTCAGTCCCATTTATTTTGCTGATGCAACATTATGCATCTGTTTTGCAGCTGAAGTGCAAGAACAGCCACCCATGACAAATTTGTCCTAAAAGCACTTCAAACAACATCCACTCATAATTTCTAAAGTGGGGCCTTTCCCCAGCATAGCAAGATCTAATTAAATGAAGGTGGCTTTGTGAAGCAGAATAATCTTCATTAGGAACTAGCCTGAAATTAACCAGAGTTATTTTACCCACAGCCTACTTTAAATATAGATCTCCAAAAGCGAGAGAGAGGCAATTGCATTAACCTACATTTTATTAAGCCTGATTAATTCACCTTTCCAGCAACTACTGTTTTTGACAGCTTTGATCCACTTTTAAGAAAAGGGCGATTGCATTGCATTGCTGATGAAAATGATCATGATCTTCCTCATCATTTTGACCTGCTTCCAAGTTTCATGGTGCTATAAGCAATCAGGTATGCAGCAAATATATGTTAATTGTGGCATCTTTATCCCTGACTATGCCTGAATAGTCCCAGTGTGTTCGCTATTTGAGCTTTTGCCCATTTTATGCATTATTTTTAATGCATTGCCCATGATATACCTTAGGGCCCAATCCTGTAGAATGCACACTGGATCACTGTTGGTGCACAGTGTCACAAACATGCTGTAAGGCATGCCTGTGACTGTTAGCACTGGCCTAGCGCCAGTGCTTGCCCAGCGTGAACCTGAGCAGGGCCAGCACTGGTCGGAAGCCAGTGGGCCGCTACCTGGCACTTTGTGAGTAGCGCCAGGTGGCAGAGAGGTGAGTGAGGGCATGGGGGGAGCCGTGCTGGGGCGGGGAGAGACAGGAGGAGGACAGGGAGAAGGCGTGACAGGGGAAGGAGTGTGGCAGGAGGAGGGTGGGACCACCAAAGCTCTGCTCTGCCAGAACCAGAGCCCCATGTCAGGCCTTGTGGCCTGACATGAGGCATCTTTACTCTGCACCAGCTAAATAGCCGGTGCAGAATCAAGTAGCCCCATGGCAGGACTACTTTTCTTACCTGGGGGAAGGGGACAAATGCCTACCTGAAGAGCTGGCGGTGGCTGCCCAGCATGCTTAGGATGTCTCGGCAGCCATTTTTGGCACCATTGCAGCCTTTCGTGCAGGGCAGCTCAGGATTGAGCTGTTACAGACCAATCATATCCTTCAGTCCTTGCTGGTTTAGCCATACCAAGAAGGAGTGCACTGTATCCAGCTCCACAATGGGTCTTCTTGGACCTGCACCATCAATTTTGCTGGTGCAAGTCTGAAGAGAGAAAGGGGGCAAGAGGCTACTGATGGAGGGGATGGGATCTGGTGCATGTCATTGCTGCCAGATCCACATCCCCACAGCTTCCCCACCCTCATTCCTCCCACACCCAGTTTCACCCCTCTCCTGTTTCACCCTCCTCCACCATCTTGCCTGCTTGGCGAGTCCTCTGGGACTCACTGATGCATGTGAGAAGGCTCTGGCCTTCTGTTGTGTCACAGCTCCTCCCCACTAGGTATCGTGCCCGCTTAAGGCTGGTTAGTTTCCCTTTGCTAACTCACCCGGGTAGTAAGCACGCATCAGAGTCAAGTCCCAGTCCATTAAATGCAGATTGCCAAATCACAGTCCAAGGTCAAAGTCCAGGTAAGCCAGTTAGTCCATGCAAGGTGCCAAATCAGAGTCCAGAAACAATATGCCAGGTCACAGTCTAAGGTCAAATTCCAGTCAGGTCAGGTCTCCTCTGGGTCAGGTAGCATCTCCCTCTGGGTCAGGGTAGCCTTTGGTCCTTCTGAAGCTGCCTTTTATCCTTTGTGTCCCATTAAGTGCAAATGCAGCTCAGCTGTGAGCTACCTCCTTAGCTCATTCAAAGTCCCATCAAGGTCAAATGAAGCTCAGGTGTCCATTCAGGTCTCCATTGGCCTTGATTACAGCTGTGGAGCCAGCCCTGCCCTTCCCAGAGCTGTCAGCCAGCAGTCAAAACATGGAATCGCTATCAACACCACAGCATCCACCTGATGATCTTCTGATCTTCCATTACACCTTCCCACCAACTCTCCAGCAAAACACTGAGCACTCCCATAGCTCCCAGTACAGCTGCTTTACAGTATTTGCCACCAGCAGAACATGTGCTCCACTGGCAATCAGACTGGAACATAAATTTCGTAGAGATGATCCTGGATTTCTCCTCCTGGATCTTGCTCAAGTACATAACTTTCTATTAATTTAACTGTTGGAACTGTCTGCAGTTTTACTTCTTGATCCAATTGCATATGATTCCGTACCTCAAGTGTAACCTGCAAAACCCCCCCCCCCCCGCAGCCCTCCCAGTAGTTTCAAAGTTCTGTTAAAAGTTACAAATTTTTTTAAAAACTTCTGGTTTTGTGACAAAACAGGAAGTGGTTTTGTTTTTTTTGTTTTTGTTTTTTGCTTTTAAAAGGACTTGTGCAACCCAATTCTTGCACAGGAACAGGTAGGCCAGTGGGCTTGTGCTATATCTAGCACAAGTTTGGGGCTGTTTGAGGCTCAGCTCGAAGCAAGGGGAAACCCTTCCCCTTACCCAGAGAGACTTGCGCTGGCCTAAGATGTGCTCAGCATTGTGCCCTAAAGTTGCTGGAAGGGATGCAGAGAGAGTCACAGCCTCCCCAGAACCTCCAAACAGCTGTCGGAAAGTGATACAAAACCCTTCCCTCCCTAACAGCAGTGCGATTGTCCCCACTGCTTTGCTATTGTCCCCACTATGGCCCTGCCCATTAAGGGGGCAGCTACAGAGCTTCCCTGGCTGGGGCATTGTGACGCCCCAGTTTGGGAACCTCTGAAATAGTCTATTAATCAGCATTCATTGTTAGTGACCAAACCATGCTCAAACTAAATTAGAACAGTGTTGCATGACAATACAGCACTTCACTTATTCTGAAGAAAAAAAAATGGATTTTTTTTAACCTAACCAGGCCCAATTTATGGATCAGAGACCCTTTTCTGGAAAGCTTCCTCCCAGCACATCTTACCCACCTGTGAGTAACCATATACAGGACTGCATTGCAATGCAAGATCCGTTATGCCCAAGACCAGGAAGTGCCATGTTAACAGTGACAAGTCATCATGGGATATGTTGCAGACAGTACTACCTCCTCTTCTAAACTGCTGTTTTAGATGAAAAACTGCCGGCCTGGATGCACTTTTAATTAACCGTATAGGAAACTGATCAGCAATGCACAGCAGCTTTCCTTCTAATCCTTTTTTGTAAATTGATGGAATTCAGCCGTTCACAAACGTTGTTAAGCACCTACCAGGCAAGAGCCCATGAAATCCTGTCATAATTGTAATTAGTTTTGCATTTCTGAAATGGTTAGGAATCACTTGAAATCCACAGCTGTTCCAAAAGAGCTGCGGTTCACTGCACAAACAGTACCTGGGCTGGAGGACTGCAGAAGATGAGGCATGCCAGTAACTAACTTGGGAAGGTCACCATTTCTCTATTTCCATTTCTCTATTTTTTACTGGCTGGAGGTCCCTTTTTTTTTTTTTTTTTGCCGTCAAGTGCACTCTTCAAATCCAGGCTCATCATCAAGGGGCAATACAGAAACGACATTCCCTCCTTGTGACCATTCAATACTGTTCCTAAATGAAGGTTTAATTTCCTTTGAATGGAAAATGCAATCTACATTCCTTCCATTGCAACTGGGTGAGGGGAAATAAAAGCACAAGCCACACTCTTTCCCGCTCTCTTTCTATCGCTTTATGGACCAATCTATGCAAAGCAGCAGATTCTGGCTATGCTTTTTTTTTTCCCAGCAAGCAACCATTATTATTCTAAAACAAATTTTAAAATTGGAGGGTTTCGGCTTCACATTTCTCAAAGCGGAGCAGCTCATTTGCATAGCACTATCAGCGATTCCTGGAGCGTTCTGCTTTATCTTTTTTTTTTTTTTTAAATATAATTTTCCATATGTTGTGCATCTGTCCTTTGCAGACTCCAGCCAGGAGCGCAACCATATGGAGACCTGGAAATCTCCTCTGCAGTGATGCCAGGAGACATCTTTATGTTCATTCCAAATGGCACAGGGAGCCATTTGTCAGTATTCCTTTAACCTCTCCTCTCAAAGCCTTAAATATCAAGTATGATGTTGTGTAAAACACCCAGAGAATAACTTTATTTGTGCCAAACTCCAAAGATGTTTCCTATCATGTGGATTCAGATGAACGGTGAGTTCTTAAAGCCTTGAGATGCCTTCTGGTTCCAAAGGGTGGCTATTGTTTCTTTTTAATCTCTCTTTGGAGTTAACAGCTAACACATTTTATACATTCTCTTGCTCTCTTAGGACCCAATCCTATCCAATTTTCCAGTGCCGGTGCAGTTGTGCCAATGGGATGTATGCTGCATCCTATGGTGGGAAGGCAGTCACAGAGTCCTTCTCAAGGTAAGGACAAGGTAAGGCAAAAGTGGAAGCAGAGTGCAATCGCCCCACTCTCCCTTTCCCTGACCTGGGGAGCCCTGCAGGCATTTGCGCAGGGCTCCCCGCACACAGGGACGGCTGCTGCAGGGACTGGAGGGTGCACCCCAGTCCCTGCAGCCCCGTCAGAAGGGAAAGCGGAGCAATCATGCTCTGTTTCTGGTTTTGCGGAGCGGGGCGCGATCGCTCCACTTTCACTTTTCCTGACCAGGGGAGCCCTGCCAAAGGTTGCGCAGGAGGCAAGTGCACCCAAGCCCCTGCAGCCCCCCTGAGTGGTGCAATCCTGCGGATCATACCGCTGCCTTCCCCTGTCTCCTGGCTGCGCCCACCCCTTAAGGGGGCAGAGGCCAGGACCTACAGGCTGGGGCATCACAATGCCCCAGTTTGAATACCACTGGTTTATCAGTTCCACTTTTTTTCCCCACTGATGATAATACATTCAAATAATAAGAAGGAAACCTCTATCACAGGGATGTCAAACTTGTTTCATATAGAGGACCGAAGTTAGCATTCATGCTGCCTGCTGAGGACTAGACATGACATCGTTAGGCAGGAAGTGACATCATTAAGCAGATGATGGCCAGAAATAAGCACTTTGTTGTCACATAGAGACTCATTAGCTGCAAATGACAGAAGAGAAAATGTGCAGATCTTGTTGATATTTTCATGTTATGAGAGAGCCCAATTAGCAAACTGAAAGGGCCCAATTATAACAGGGACTGGATAAATTGCTTCGGGGGGGGGGATAAGCTGACCCTATATATGGAAAAGGCAGCATTCTCAAAGCTGCTATCATGAAAGTTCTGGCCTTCAGCATTCTACCTAGCAACCTATACTTGGCTCCCATTGCCAATGCCATTGGTGACAGCATGTTGCACTACCATGGTCTCCTCCATGACACTATCTACCAGCCAGTCTAGATGACATGTGATGTCCAACTACTTTCACACTGGTCACACAAGAACCATATGGCCTATATTCCAGTCACAGATCCACCTCTTTATGATTCACCCACTGCAAGTGACCCTCTGCCTCCTAGAATACTTTTCTTTGCACAAGATGATATGGGTTCACATGCAAATAAGGGGTCCCTCCTAAAGGACCATTTCCTTCTTCCTCACAATGAAATACTCCTTCCATAAGATTCTCACTCTCTATGACAACGCTAACGGATTCACTCAAATCCTTCCAATTCTTATCTAGACACCTTTCTTACTCTCACAATTTCTCCAGGTACCTTGGCTTTCTTGACTTGTTCCTTGAGAGCCTGGCGCTCACTGCACAGAGGGCAAACCCACAACTTATGCCCCTGCACCTAGTCTGTACACTTACACACATACACATACATGGTACTGTATGCAATACATTAGAATGCATCCACCCCTTTGCTGGCTTTCTGCCTTCTCAAATAGTTTTTTGTTTAGTCTTTGGGTTTTTTTTTTATAGTTTGCTAACTAGGAAAGCTAAGATTTTGTATGTATTTATGTAAATATTTTATTTGAGGAAGGTTGGTTTTGAGGGGAAGACGGTGCCAGTGCCCTGGCCTCCTTGACCTGCTGACCAACATTGATGTGATGTTTTGGTCTCCATTTACCTTACTGCTTTCTTGTTGTCAAAGAAGTAGCGGATATTTCCAGCCCCGTGTCCTGGGGCAGAGGTCTGCGATGATGCCCATGCATAAATAAGCCCCCCCCCCATTACCTGGAGCGGACGGTGACTCGTGCGACTCCAGGACGCTTTGGGGAAGCCTCCTGAAGGTTCCCTAGGACTTTAAAATGTGCTTCCGGCAAACTGGAAGCACAGTTTCTGATCCCGTCAGGAGCCTCAGAGAGGCTTCCGCGGGGTCCTAAAGGTGCGCAAGGCTCCATGCCCAGGGCATTTGCCCCATCAAGTGAAAGGGAGGTCCATGACTGTCAGAGTTCCCTCATCCCTAGAGAGCTATATCCCTAACTACCTGTCTCCATGTCCCTCCTGAGGCCGATTAGAATATGAGGCTTTGTTTAAAAGAAGGGCATGTGGCTCCGCTCTAGGCTACACCTGATTGTACTCAGTGCTAATTCAATGTAGCAGTAGCACTTGGAAAAGGTGATTTTCTCAGGAGAGTAGATAACAGATGCTGATCAAAGAGGGAATTAAGGCAATCTCACCCCTGGGAATGAAAATGTCTGCCTTACTTTTAGTTGGCCTACGATTAACCCATTTTCTGTCCTTTTTTAAACTGAAAAACTGAACTGAGAGCAAAACTTTAGTTAGCAATATAGATCAGTGTTTCTCAACCAGTGGTACAAGTACCACCAGTGGTACTTGAGGTGGTGTCTGGTGGTACTCGCAGGACCCCTGGACACCTGCTGCCTGGCAGCGAGACCTGGAACATGATGTAGCAAACAGCAGTAGAAGGCTCGGCTCGGCAAGGCAAAGCTCCAAAGTATGCTTTTCCACATTCTAAAAAGCCCTCCTGTCCACCTGAGCATCTTACTGGTGTTTGTCATGTTGCATCTGGCCTCCCAATCCAGAAGTGACTTCCAGTGGTACTTCAAATAGGTTGACCATGTTTAGGTGAAATGGTACAGTGGAAGGCAAACCTTGAGAAACACTGATATAGTCTATAAGGCTCTAGACTAAGTTTCAACTGAAGGCTAAGCCTTCTCTTAAGTTGATACTGTGTTCATCTAGCTAAGTTTGCACTGTTACCCCTTTATCATTTATACCTCTCTGCTAGCTTTCCCATTTCATATTGGTCTGAGTTTTCGATTAAGTTTTTATTGCCCCCAATCAAACCACAACTGCTGCAGTAGAACTGAAAAGCTGTTCATTTTGGCAGAATTAACTCCCTAGGTTTCAAATCCTGACAATCAATGCCTTTTTCTTTACTGTGCCCTTGTTTAAACCAACTAAATAATAAAACACCACTAAAGAAATGCCTGTTCGTACCTTTTCCTCACAGTGTTTTAACTCATCTGTTAGCTTCCTGTTGACCTCGTTCTCTATCACTAGGATGCTCTAGGGAGCCAGGGTCTGACTTCCTCACAAGTTCACTCTGAATTAGTGGTGCTGCTGCTTCTCTTATGTGTGGTATGGTGGTGGTGGTGGGGAGAGCAACTGTTCCTATTTATCTCAGGATATCATCTTGTTCAGAAGTTGTTTGCTGTGGTGCTTCCCTTATTTTTTGCAAGCCCCTCTGGAGAAGAAACCATATTTTAAAATATCTTTTGTTATTTAAACTACTTCCTGAATATTGTTTGTCCAAAATGATATACAGTATAAAGGTTTTTAACAAGAATACCCATTTGTAATGCAAAACTGTTGTCAGTCTTGTCCTTTGACATCACTTGACATCCCTGTCACTCAACAGCTAAAACAGCACAACTGAATGCAAATAGCATAATTTCTCTCTCTCTCTCTCTCTCTCTCTCTCTCTCTCTCTCGGTTGCCACAGCCTCCTTATTCCTGACATCTGTAAATGTCTTCTTGGGAATGTACATCTTGGGAATGGAGATCAAGCAAACTATATTTCAAAGAAATTCAGTTCAGTTGTAGAGTCCTTTTGAAAACTCATTCTCTAGAGTCTAATGGGGGTAAATTCAGTAATAGCCTTAATCAAACAAGCAGGGTGTGTGATGAGGAGATGGGGAAAGAGCGGCGAGAGAAATCCATTTTTGAACATCAGATGACAACTTAAATGTTCATATCCTTCCCTTAGCTTCTATGATTAGGGGAAAAATAGTTTGAAATGTAGAAGAACATTACAAACTCAATTTTTCCCAGCTTTGAAAGATCACAGTTAAGGTGACACAAAGTGAGGCAAAGAACTTCTAATTATGTTAGATTATAGCACCTATAATGTTGAACATGACCTCATTTTGTCTTGAATAAGTTTCTGACTCCAGTGAGAGGAGCTGGGGCAAACCGACATTTAAATCACATTTGAACTGTGGATTACTAGGAAAGGTAGGAATGGAGGAAAGTACATGGCAGCTGTGATCAGCTTGCCACCTGCATAAATTGCTCGCAGGGCCAGCTTTAACCTATTTCTGCCCAGCCCACAGGTGTACACATTTGATCCCTGTTGCTGCAGCAACTGTTACCCTGCACATGCCTGATCTCGTCTGATCTCAGAAGCTAAGCAGGGTCAGGCCTGGTTAGTACTTGGATGGGAGACCACCTGGGAATACCAGGTGCTGTAGGCTTATACCATAGTCTTTCGAGACTAAAGGTTGCCAACCATTCTGCATATATGCAATGTTGGGCAAAAATGACTTAAGCCAATTGCACCAAATGCTTCCACTTGGGCCCTACAGCTAAGGGGGATCCACGATAAGGTAAAAATAAAATTAATATTGTTACTAAATCATTTCACAGTCACTAAAATACATGGTTTTGTAACCGCAGGTATCCTCCATATCTACGAATCCAGTATCTGCAGTTTTGCTTATCTGTGGATTCAGGGGGATCCCGCATGCCAATTACAGTACCTTTGTTTTTGGGAAGTAGTGCTTGGAGCGCAGGTGTTTCATGTTTAACATTCTTAACTGAAGAACTGAACATGCAGGCAAGCAGCCTGCATGCTAAAGGGAAACTAACAGAATGTTAACAGGAAGCACCTGCTTGCTTCGTGAAATGACTTAATGGGACCTCCCAATGGCAGCCTCATCATATGACCAGACTTCTGGTAACAACACCCAGAAGAGAGGAGCCTACTACAGGTAATAATATGGCTCCATGACATCAAATGTTGCACTTTTTTGGAAAATAGAAACGGTTTTGTGGTAAAGGGTGCCCCTGACAGCAACTGTTACCCTGCACATGCCTAATCTTGGAAGCTAAGCAGGGTCAGGCCTGGTTAGTACTTGGATGGGAGACCGCTTGGGAATACCAGGTGTTGTAGGCTTATACCATAGTCTTTCAAGGCTGAAGGTTGCCAACCATTTTTGTGTGTGGTAAAGGTGATGACCCTGTCACTTGCCCATTTTTGGAACCTTTCAGCCTACACCTGCCACCACCCAAAGGCTTCTGAGATGTTTTGACCTTCAAAAAAGCTGCCGAGTCATCTTGCTGTGGTAGCCATATTCCCGAGACTCTCTGAATTCAGTGCCATTGCAATGAGGCTGAATGGCAGAGCAGAGAGGTCTTTTTGTGTGTTGCTTGTTTTCCTGACTGGCTTCCCTGCACAATACAACAAATCCCATCTAGGCCTCCTATTGTGATTGGCATGTAACAACTGGTTCAGCATCCAGGCTCCATCTAACAGGACATGAGTCAGGTAGAGAGGTCCAGGTGGACATGAACCATCCAACTGGATAGGCTGATGACAGGTTTTGTAAGGGTTTGTAAGGTCATGCTCAAGTTTGCTTGGGTACTTTTCCCAATCTATTGCTGGAGATGCAATAGATTGCAAAAGGGACAGCCCCACACATCTTGTTGCACTGTGGGTTTATGGATCAGAACTTGGAATTGTATAATAGGGATTATGTTCAGTTAAATGCACCAGGGGAATTTGTTTTATATTTCCACTTGCTTTTTAATCTCTATGCCAACCCTTTGCACACCACCCTTCCTTTGTGGAATATACCTGCTTGTTTTGATATGCCTTGCTTTGGTCCCTTTGCAGTTTGTGTCCTTCAATTATTTTGTTCCCTCAACACTTTAATAACTCATAGTTTTTTACTGTTTTACCTCTCTGATCTAAGTTCTCTTTGAAGGGTGTGGATCTGCCACACATCCAAGGCCATCACATTTGTCTTCTAATGGGAACCATCATTTCTAGGGGCTCCATATTACTGTGGAAGAGGGACTTTCTCAAGGTTGAACTTCCTAGCTTTGGGTGGTGGTAGTGAAAAAACTACAGTGACAAGACTCCCAGCCTAACCAGTATGAAGAGGAAACGAAGAGAACAGTGGAGAAAGGTTCATCATTAACCACCAAGGATTGTGTTCATTCTGCCCTCCTTTCCTTCTCTTCCACCACAGATTGACTCAAAAAACACTATAGTCTAATACAGGGGTGCCCAAACTCCGGCCCTGGGGCCACATGCGGCCCTCGAGACCTCTCAATGTGGCCCTCAGGGAGTCCCCAGTCTCCAATGAGCTGCTGGCCCTCCAGAGATTTGTTGCAGCCCACACTGGCCCAACACAACCGCTCTCAGCGTGAAGGCAACTGTTTGACCACTTTGCATGAGCTGTGGGATGAGGGCTTCCTCCACTGCTTGCTGCTTCATATCTGTGATGCAGCAGTGGCAGCAAAGGAAAGGCTAGCCTTGCTTTGTGCAAGGCCTTTTATAGTCCTTGAGCTATTGCAAGACCTTCATTCATTCATATAAGTTCATTTTTAATATATTCATTTATGTAAACTCATGTAAATTTATTCAAATTTTAAATGTAAATTAATTCTCTCTTTCCCCGGCCCCCAAAGCAGTGTCAGAGCAATGATGTGGGCCTCCTGCCAAAAACTTTGGACACCCCTGGACTAATAGATGGAATCTAAAGAATGTTCTGTTTGGACATCATATCTCTGTGTTTACCCTAGCTATGGATTCCATCGTCAAGCTGAAATTTCTGTCATAATATCCTATCTGTAAAATTGGGGAAAGCAACAACAAATCTCACAGGTTGTAAGGATGCATATGGAAGCACTTTGAGCCTGAAAGTGCCATGGAAATGTAGGACAGGCTTAAAATTTTAATTTTATTGAACATGTAGAAAATATCTAATCCTCAATTCCTGCCTGTGCTTGTGCTATGTTGCTAGGGGTTGGGTTCTCATGCACCCACTATCCACTGATGGCACATTGGGTACTACCACTGCTACTGGTATTGAGTGTTTAGAGTCGGTCTGGCTTGATGGAAGCTCTCATGGAGATGAACATTCAGCCATTGTCTGCTTGGCTAAGCTCTGACACAGCTCTGTGCTATTGTGTGCCAGCTCTGATCATCACATTTTCTATGTTCCTACATTTTTTGCTTACAACATGGCTTATTTTGATCTGCTCTCAGAGATGGTTCAGATGTTACAGTTGGTGCTTTCCAACAATTAAAAAAAAAAATGAACCCATCAGTTATGAATAGCAAATGTACAGAAACAGGTTGTGCTTGCAAAAGAGACATGGCCCAGTAGGACTGATGGAAGCTGCAATGCACACATCCCAAATCAATGATACTTTTTCTGCATGAATTTTGTTTTCAGGAAGAAGTCTCCAAATATGAAGCGACCCTCTTTAGGAAGTCTCCCAACATTGGGTTTCTAAGCATATTGTCATTGTGTGATTACAGGGTGTTTCTGCTAAACCATATTTGCTCTTTTGTTCTGCCCCCCCCCCATTACACGTCTGGATTCGTTTTATGGAAAGAACAGAGTAAAAGGATTTGACAGACTAATTCAGTCTACTTCTCCGATGTGTTCAAAGAAAGTTAATGATGTTCTCATCAATGCCGGCAGTGCAGATGTTCTTCCAAGTCCCTGTTTAGAAGGGCAAGATCTACAGCCTCTTTTTGTGAACACTTTCCTTCTTCATAGTTGCTGACAGCACAAGCCAGGCAATGACAGGCTTCCAGCCATAAATGCCACAACAGGTATCAATTATTTTGACTAATTCCAAGAACCTTTTGTCAACCTTTTCTACCTTTTAAAAATTACCAGTGTGTGTTAACCGTTCTGTTAAAAAAAAACAAAAAACCCACCACAACCCAATTTAAACTGGATTTATGACAATGCCGCTTTATATGGTATATTATGTCTTGGTTTTTTCTCTCTTTGAAGACAATAGGAAGTGTGAGTAATGGTGATCTCTTTCAAAGATAATTTCAATCCAGGGAATTGTTTGCCCTCCTTCATTGTCAGTGTTATTCATTAGGTTTCTACCTATGCTTTGCAGAAAGAATTGCTTAGAGGGCATATAAAGGAATTCTCTCATCTGTACTTAATGTAAATTAAGGCTATAATATGTAAACCACTTGTTTTGAAGGAAAGCTCATGAAATTAAATAGGACTATTCCAAAGAGGCAATGGGACAATTGCATAACAGGTTCTGTCAACAGTAAATCAGCTTTAAGTTTCAAACACAAATGTTTCTTTAGCCATCAGCTGTGATCTTTTACATCATTACTTTATATCTGTAGGACTTGCTTCCAAGTCAATGGCTTGTATCCAAGAAGTGTTAAATTACCAGGCTTGTGCAGCGATGTAATACTGGGGGCGTGCTATCGTCCTCCAGACCAGAAATCGGATGGGGACCTTGAAATGAGGAAACAGATCAGGGAGGTGACAAGGAGGGACAAGGTTGTAATCATGGGGGACTTCAATTATCCTCATTTTGACTGGGTCAATTTGTGTTCTGGTCACGATAAGGAAACCGGATTTCTTGACGTGCTAAATGACTGTGGCTTAGATCAGCTAGTCACGGACAGGTGACTCTGGATTTAATATCCAGGGCAGGTGACACTGGATTTAATATTGTGCGGTACGCAGGACCTGGTTAGAGATGTAAACGTTACTGAGCCATTGGGGAACAGTGATCATGCTGTAATCCGTTTTGACGTGCACGTTGGGGGAAGAATACCAGGCAAATCTCTAACAAAAACTCTTGACTTCCGATGGGCGGACTTCCCTCAAATGAGGAGGCTGGTTAGAAGGAGGTTGAAAGGGAGGGTAAAAAGAGTCCCATCTCTCCAGAGTGCATGGAGGCTGCTTAAAACAACAGTAATAGAGGCCCAGCAGAGGTGTATACCGCAAAGAAAGAAGGTTTCCACTAAATCCAGGAGGGTGCCCGCATGGATAACCAGCCAAGTTGGAGAGACTGTGAAGGGCAAGGAAGCTTCCTTCCATAAATGGAAGTCTTGCCCTAATGAGGAGAATAAAAAGGAACATAAACTGTGGCAAAAGAAATGTAAGAAGGTGATACTGGAGGCCAAGCGAGACTATGAGGAATGCATGGCCAGCAACATTAAGGGGAATAATAAAAGCTTCTTCAAATATGTTAGAAGCAGGAAACCCGCCAGAGAAGCGGTTGGCCCTCTGGATGGTGAGGGAGGGAAAGGGGAGATAAAAGGAGACTTAGAGATGGCAGAGAAATTAAATGAGTTCTTTGCATCTGTCTTCACGGCAGAAGACCTCGGGCAGATACCGCTGCCCGAACGGCCCCTCCTGACCGAGGAGTTAAGTCAGATAGAGGTTAAAAGAGAAGATGTTTCAGACCTCATTGATAAATTAAAGATCAATAAGTCACCAGGCCCTGATGGCATCCACCGAAGGGTTATTAAGGAATTGAAGAATGAAGTTGCAGACCTCTTGACTAAGGTATGCAACTTGTCCCTCAAAATGGCCATGGTGCCAGAAGATTGGAGGATAGCAAATGTCACGCCTATTTTTAAAAAGGGAAAGAGGGGGGACCCGGGAAACTATGGGCCGGTCAGCCTAACATCCATACCGGGTAAGATGGTGGAATGCCTCATCAAAGATAGGATCTCAAAACACATAGACGAACAGGCCTTGCTGAGGGAGAGTCAGCATGGCTTCTGTAAGGGTAAGTCTTGCCTCACGAACCTTATAGAATTCTTTGAAAAGGTCAACAGGCATGTGGATGCGGGAGAACCCGTGGACATTATATATCTGGACTTTCAGAAGACATTTGACACGGTCCCTCACCAAAGACTACTGAAAAAACTCCACAGTCAGGGAATTAGAGGACAGGTCCTCTCATGGATTGAGAACTGGTTGGAGGCCAGGAAGCAGAGAGTGGGTGTCAATGGGCAATTTTCACAATGGAGAGAGGTGAAAAGCGGTGTGCCCCAAGGATCTGTCCTGGGACCGGTGCTTTTCAACCTCTTCATAAATGACCTGGAGACAGGGTTGAGCAGTGAGGTGGCTAAGTTTGCAGACGACACCAAACTTTTCCGAGTGGTGAAGACCAGAAGTGATTGTGAGGAGCTCCAGAAGGATCTCTCCAGACTGGCAGAATGGGCAGCAAAATGGCAGATGCGCTTCAATGTCAGTAAGTGTAAAGTCATGCACATTGGGGCAAAAAATCAAAACTTTAGATATAGGCTGATGGGTTCTGAGCTGTCTGTGACAGATCAGGAGAGAGATCTTGGGGTGGTGGTGGACAGGTCGATGAGAGTGTCGACCCAATGTGCGGTGGCAGTGAAGAAGGCCAATTCTATGCTTGGGATCATTAGGAAGGGTATTGAGAACAAAACGGCTAGTATTATAATGCCGTTGTACAAATCCATGGTAAGGCCACACCTGGAGTATTGTGTCCAGTTCTGGTTGCCGCATCTCAAAAAAGACATAGTGGAAATGGAAAAGGTGCAAAAGAGAGCGACTAATATGATTACTGGGCTGGGGCACCTTCCTTATGAGGAAAGTCTATGGTGTTTGGGCCTCTTCAGCCTAGAAAAGAGACGCTTGAGGGGGGACATGATTGAGACATACAAAATTATGCAGGGGATGGACAGAGTGGATAGGGAGATGCTCTTTACACTCTCACATAATACCAGAACCAGGGGACATCCACTAAAATTGAGTGTTGGGCGGGTTAGGACAGACAAAAGAAAATATTTCTTTACTCAGCGTGTGGTCGGTCTGTGGAACTCCTTGCCACAGGATGTGGTGCTGGCGTCTAGCCTGGATGCCTTTAAAAGGGGATTGGACAAGTTTCTGGAGGAAAAATCCATTATGGGGTACAAGCCATGATGTGTATGCGCAACCTCCTGATTTTAGAAATGGGTTATGTCAGAATGCCAGATGCAAGGGAGGGCACCAGGATGAGGTCTCTTGTTATCTGGTGTGCTCCCTGGGGCATTTGGTAGGCCGCTGTGAGATACAGGAAGCTGGACTAGATGGGCCTATGGCCTGATCCAGTGGGGCTGTTCTTATGTTCTTATGTTCTTATCCAGAGAACCATGAGCAAAGGGGGGAAATGTGAGAGTTGTTCTGTGAACTCTTATACAAGTACTTAGTGCTGTTGGTTGCTCTCCCATAGCATCCATGCCTAGCTTCTGTTGGCAGACTGGGCACTAGCACTGTCCCCAATTCTGAGGGTTCAGGGATCCCCTGATGGACATAGGCTCTTGACCAGTGCCTGACTTCAGTGGCTTAGCTACGGCAGGGCCAGGGATACATGACTCCCTTGTACAGGAGTGGTGGTTTCCGTCATCTCCACCAAGGGGGGGGGGGGGCGACAGCACTTACTGCACGCACATGGTGAACACTGAAACCCATGCTCCCACCCACCCTCAGCTCTGTATGGCTCCAATTGTAGCTGTTTTTGAAGGCGAGGGCCTGTGTATGCACTGGAGGATGGGGTGACAGCATTGTCACAGGAGGTGCCATCCTGCTCTGTGACATCACCAGGCCCCAGGAACCACTGCCTGACTTGGTCGACATCACATTGCCTCACCTGACTTGCCTCACATCACCACTGCAAGTGCTAATAGAAGTTATGGTACAATATGAGAAAATAAAGAAAATATGAGCTCTAGCATGTAAGCTGGACCACTAAAGTTCTCGGAAAGAGTTTAGGCAAAGTCAGAACTCGTTTGGATTTGGGGTTCACTTTTCTTTTGCTCTTCCATGATGCAACTGCGTCTTTCCACTAATGGAAGAGTTGTCTGCTAGCAGACAATCACCTTTGGATTCAGGCCCTTAAAGTTAGGCATCAGGGTTTGCGGACTGAGATTATAGTTAGTATAGTATAGCCCTTGAGATTGAGATTTAGCTTTGAGACTCTGGGCCCGACTCAAACCATCATTGCTACCATTACTGGGGGTTGAAGGGTTGGCACTCAGCCAACATCTCACCTGGCCAACCCTGATGCTGCCCGTGAATGCTTTGCATGAAGAAGGTCCCAGTTTCAACCTGTGGCATCTCAGTGCCTGAATCCTATCTGAAGATCTCAGCAGACAGTGCTGAGCAAGATGATCCAATATTGAGGCTCAATATGCGGTTTCTTGAAGAAGCAAATATATCCAAAGGAAAGCAGAAAGGAAGAAAGGCTAGCTGTTATCCCAGGGCCTCATATGGGTGCACCTTATATAATGCCTGGAAGCAGCGTTTCTCAAACAGTGGGTTGGGACCCACTAGGTGGGTCATGAGCCGGGTTGCATAGCATGTAGCTCAGCCACCATTGAAAATACAGAGCTGAAAATTCAAGATACTGAGCTGTTGGGCAGGGCAGGGCAGGGCAGGTTTCTCATGGGAAAGAGGCATGGTGCTTTGCCTTGAATAGGTGGGAAGATGGGATGCTGGAAAGAGGTGAAGGCTGTGAGGTTGGAGAAGGATCCATGTCTGTGTTTTGCTCTGACTTCCAAGCTGCAATGTTTGAATTCCGAGCTACACAAAATAACAGCACAAGTGCGCAGCGTAATAGGACCTTTGACTGATCACGACTTAGGTTTGAAGCCCAATTTGATGATGTCACTTCTAGTCATGATATAACTTCCATGTTAATGACATCACTTCTGGTGGGTCCCAACAGATTGTCATTCTAAAAAGTGAGTCCCAGTGCTTAAAAGTTTGAGAACCACTGTCCTAAGGTCTCCTGTGATCATATCGATTATTTGCATTTTTGCAATCTAACCACGTGACGTGGTTTGCATTTAAAAGTTTTAGTTTAATATCACTTTATTATAGTGCAATCCTATTATTTTGTTCAGCACTTTTCAGGCAGCAACTCTTGGCCACCAATGGAGCAGTATTGTGGCTAACCAGTCTGTAAGTGTTTCCTTTCAAAAACGCCTTCATTTCGGTACACCATCTGAAGGTCCTAATGTTTTTGCAAGCAGATGTGATTGAGTAATGTTGGGAACTCTCCCACAGAACAAATTCTTGTCTTGTTTTAATTACGCTGACCATCGGGCCAGCACTTGCTTTTGTTTTTGGAAACAGTTGACGTTGAGTGACAAATGTTGATTATAACAATATGTACTTCCCAAGCCTGTGGAAGTCCAAGACATGAAGGCTCTAGCTGCAATAACACTTGGTTGTAATAGGAAGGGGAAAAATTTGTTGTCATGTTGTGTATCAATCAACCAAAAGCATCAATTTTGGTAATTAGTAAGTTGCCAGGTCAGATGTATCTCAAGCCTGAGATTTCTGAGGCAAACCCTGGTGATGTCATAAATTAGGGGCCTCATGATGTCATAAGGCAATGACCTGGGGCAGGGACAAGTACGAAACTCCCAAAATGGCATGAGATTAACTTTTACCACCCAGTGAGAAAAGGGAAAAATGCTAGAGAAACAGCCATTTCCCCCCCCCCCCACTTTGGCAACTCCAGTATGTGCACAAACTCAGAAGGCTGCATTAGCCATGGTTTGTTTTAGTGTCATGCAAAACCATGGTTAATACTGGGAAGAGAAGGGCAGAGGAAATTTCTTGGATCAAGGAGAAGTTGGGAAGTGCACATTCCGGAAGGTGGCTCCTGATTTGCAAGCCCTGGTTTTCAGTGAGCTACTGTTATATAAGTACTGGAGCCCTCCTTGCAAAAGCTATTTGTCTTCATCCTAAATGGGAGTGTCAGTCCTGTTATCTGAAATCAGAAGACTCCTTCTTAATTTCAAGGCTTTAAAAAAAGATTAATGGGAAATGTCACTGTGATGCATAACATGCTATGAATCCAATAATTTCATTTTAATCAGTTACACATTATTGGTAACAGTGAATCATAATTTTACATCTTCTTCAAGGGTACTGTGACCTTAGCTAATGAGTTGCTTAGCCTACTTGCCCCACCAAATTCAGGTTTCATAATATGCTACTCTAAAATATCTATACAGTCATTTTATTTCCCTAAATAGACCATCTTCTGCAGTCAAAAACAAACAAATTACAAGAAAAAGAAATCCAGAAGGATTCAAACAGCATGAGTCAGTGAAAGCACAGAGATTGTCATTTACCCAAGGTGGGGTCTTCTGCTTTATATACTCACAATCCAATCCCATATTTCAAAGAAAGCAATTTTATTTTTGACAGCTTAATATGAAAATTTAATCTGTTTGAGATAATTTAAAAAAAAACAACACAAAATTGATGAGTAATGTTTGCAGACAGATAATTTACACTGTGCAATTAATTTTGCATGACACCATATTTATATGGTAGATTAAAATATTTCAACATATTAAGGTTCCAGTAGCATCACTGGACCTACATGCAGATATCTTCTTTGAATTCCTCTTGTAGCTAAACAGTTATTATTAGCTAAGTATTTTTAATATTCCTTCTGTTCAAAATATGACAGAAAGGCAATCACTCTGTTTTTGAAAGTGGAATACTACAGCAGATTATCTAAGGACAGAACTGTGAGCAAACTGAACTTTTATCCCCCCCTTTTTTTTAAACCTATTTTTTGAGGGGGCAGTCGGGATCAGGTCTACAATGAGGGTGATGAGTTAAAGCTCCCTACAGCCCCACTCTGAACTGGGATCCCACATGCTATAGTATTAGCGTTTAAAATACAGACGTGCAATTTCCAGTCATGAGATCTGCAAATCATCAAGTTTGGCTTTGAGCATCGACTCCTTAACAATATGCTGGATGTGGTCTCTGCACTATGTGTGCCTGTTCACACATAGTTTAGAGCAGTGTTTCTCAAACTGTGGGTCGGGACCCACTAGGTGGGTCGTGAGCCAATTTCAGGTGCGTGCCCATTCATTTCAATATTTTATTTTTAATAAAATGCTTGCTGGGAGACTTGATGCTCCCATGGCATGTGACTGTATTTGAGGAAATGTTACAGACCTGTACTTTTAACAAGATAGTATGTATATTCTTTTAACAATGATAACAAATGGGAGTTAGTCCTGCGTAAGTGTGGGTAGGATTGCAGCCTAGGATGGTTAAAAATTTTCCTGCTTGATGATGTCGCTTCCGGTCATGACATCACTTCAGTGGGTCCTGACAGATTCTCATTCTAAAAAGTGGGTCCTTATGCTAAATGTGTGAGAACCACTGGTTTAGAATGAATTGTTGAGAACCAGGACACAAGAAATTGAAGAGGCGGTAGTTTGGATGAAATGTTCGACCAGACCTATCAAATCATTGGGATGGGGGAGGAAGAGTGTGGGTAAATGATGCTTTAGATGTTCTTTAGATGTTCTTTAGAGGGGTGCTTTAGATGATCATTTTTTAAAAAATAAAATGGATAATAATTATATTTTGTAACACACACATATGCATGCACGCACGCACACACACGGTAAAAACAGTTTCCTCTGCTCTTACTGGGAAATATCTGTCAAGACTTAGGGCCCAATCCTAGCTGGCACCAACTTGAGAAGCCACATTGCAGGGCTTTGGCCTTTCCCTGGGGGAAAGAATGAAAGTCCCTTTCCCCAGAGGTGACCTCTGGCCACTTCCCTGCACCTGCGGGATACAGCAGTCACCATTGTTGTGCCGCTGTTCCTCCAAACTCCGAGAAGCTTGAACTGGGCTGCCCAAAGAGCTATGAAAATATGATGTGAGCTCCTAGTCCAGAAATCTAGCAAGGGTTCAGAACTGATATAAAATCAGTTTGCATGATCATATAACTGAATTCATCTTTAGTTTGAAAAGCCATGTTTTGCAATGGTGAAGTTACTTTGGAGACATACTGGTATGAATGATATCGGAATCTGACCTCCACACTTTCATGGACAACATTGTTATTGTTGTTGTTTTCATTTCTTACCAAATGCAATTTTTGCTGACATGATTGCCCTTTCCCCTCTGGTTTCCTTGGCAAGTGGATTCTGTACTAATTTGAAGTACCCCAGCCTCCAGTGGATTAAAAAAAAAAACCAGTGCAGTTCATTGCAACAGGCTTTTTGCTGACTGCTAGACAGGAGAGAGCGTACTGTATGTTGCCATCCGTTTCCTAACCTTTTCAAGCTGCCAGCCTCTCTTACAGGAGGCCTCCTACTCACAAGGAATCAAATGGACAGCATGGGCTTTCTGCCAGCCTTTTGCTTCATCATTAACTTTCTGACTCAAATCTCATTCTTTTCATGAATAACCATTTTAGTGCTGCCACTGCTGCGTTCATTTATAAACCTTCAATCTTCCGGGCAATAACCTTTTAATGCGCACGCTGTATGTTTTTTCTAAAGAAACTTTGGTATTTGCCCTCCCCCCCTTTATACTTGGCTATACTTGATATATATATATATATATATATACTTTATACTTGATATATATATCAAGACAAAACCAAAACAAATCCGAAATAGACCTCTAATGAATTTGCATTCAAATTAGGTTGCTGTTTTCTAGTGGAAAAACTCACAATGGTGTTAAATGATGTGACTGGTTAAAGTCACTAGCTTTGCATTTTTCACTGCATGAATCCAAGCTAATAAGCAGAATTTAAATGATCAGCGACCAAGTAACCTGGGCATAGAAACAACTCACCTGTGCCCCAATAAGATAACAATGTCCTATTGTCCATCTTCAAATGTTCATGTAACACTTTGGTGAATCTCCAAGAAGATGGACTTCTTTCACTGTATGGTTCAAAAATGCCATTAGCCAATCAGAAGAACCAACACATGGGTGAGTTTATCCCCAGGTGCTCTTGGTCATAAAAAAAGGAAGCTGCCTTATATTGGTTCCAGCCAGGTCAGTATTGTCTAGACTGGCCATGGCTTTCCAGAGTTGGGGCCTTTCCCAGCTCTTCCTGGAGATGCTAAAAGGGATTGAACCTGAAACCTTCAGAATGCAAGACGTGCTGTACCACTGAGCTACAGCTCCACCCTCAGAGATTACTAAGGAATATAGGCCCAAAGGTGGTTTCCAAGGTATCTGAATGTGCAGACTTTAAACAGATATGCAGAGTAAATTGATTCCCTGTCCCTATTCCCTATCCTGCACTATTCCTGTCCAATGTGGCCTTCCTGGGTAAACACCACACCTGAAACTGTATGGGGTAGGGCAGTGGTTCCCATACACTGTGAGTCAGGGCTTCCCAGGGAGCTGCGGAAACCAGCCAATGTAAAGGATTGAAGCCCTAATGGGGAGCCGTGGCCAATGGCCCAGTAGGTTAAGGGAGCCACAAGTCAAAAATGTTTTGGGAACCACAGGGGTAAAGAAAAACAACCCTGCACCGAGACCAATCAGGCGTGAAGAAAAACATTCCTATCCAGCCCCAAAGATGACTAGCTAATCGTACACTGTCAGCCGGGGGAACAGGCTGGAATTTGCATTGACCCAACCAAACAGACACTGAGGAAAAATGCAACCTCGACTCTTGCTCCTGGCTTGCTACTGGGGCAGGACTGGGCAAAGCTGCCCTTGCATCTAGCATGAGGTGGTGATATTGACATCACATCTAATCTGGCCTTTCGATAATTTGGATGCTGTGGGCCCTGCAGTTGCTGGCAGAGAACACTACTTGTTGGGGAGAAATAGTGAGAGTGGGCTGTTGCCTACAGGCTCCAAGAACATAAGAACAGCCCCACTGGATCAGGCCATAGGCCCATCTAGTCCAGCTTCCTGAATCTCACAGCGGCCCACCAAATGCCCCAGGGAGCACACCAGGTAACAAGAGACCTCATCCTGGTGCCCTCCCCTGCATCTGGCATTCTGACATAACCCATTTCTAAAATCAAGAGGTTGCACATACACATGATGGTTTATAACCCGTGATGGATTTTTCCTCCAGAAACTTGTCCAATTCCCTTTTAAAGGCGTCCAGGCCAGACGCCATCACCACATCCAGTGGCAAGGAGTTCCACAGACCGACCACACGCTGAGTAAAGAAATATTTTCTTTTGTCTGTTCTAACTCTCCCAACACTCAATTTTAGTGGATGTCCCCTGGTTCTGGTATTATGTGAGAGTGTAAATTGCATCTCCCTATCCACTCTGTCCATCCCCTGCATAATTTTGTATGTCTCAATCATGTCCCCCCTCAGGCATCTCTTTTCTAGGCTATTAGAGTTTCCCAAAGTGGGCTTCTGTGGAAGAAGAACACTGGGCTAGATGAACCTTTGGACAGATCTTACGCTCTTTACTACTTGCACAGCAATGCACTAATAGGTAACATTTTTATATGGTTTTTTTCTTAGTACATTTTCATTTGGGGAACCGAGATTGGAGGTTACATTTTCATTTGTACATTTTCATTTGGGGAACTGAGAATCCATTACGGGGTACAAGCCATGATGTGTATGTGCAACCTCCTGATTTTAGAAATGGGTTATGTCAGAATGCCAGATGCAGGGGAGGGCACCAGGATGAGGTCTCTTGTTATCTGGTGTGCTCCCTGGGGCATTTGGTGGGCCGCTGTGAGATACAGGAAGCTGGACTAGATGGGCCTATGGCCTGATCCAGTGGGGCTGTTCTTATGTTCTTAAGAGAAAAAAAAAAAGATGTTTGATTTCCCTAACAGGAAAAAAAGACACATTGTATTTGTAGGCAAGAGGAATCCCATTTTTGAAAACAGCATGGAGATGAGGTTGTAAAAGCTTTTCATCCCATGATGCTGGGTGTTCTTGGTTAAATAAATAAAATACTGTATGATAGTTTTTCTGCCCCGCGTGAGCAAGCCCTGAGTTGAAGAGGTTTGTGAAGCAGCTGCACCCCAAGCTTCCTAATGACTTCACTGCTTGATTATTCAGCCCACTGAGAAAGGCTGCAGTTTAACAGCATTAAGTGCTGAGCAGTATATTCTGATTAACAGCCAAATTAGAAAAAGCACATTGAACACAGGGAAATTACTGCAGATTCAATGTGTGCTTGATGGACACCATTAAACTGTGTGGATACTGCTGGGAAGAAGGAACTTGAGTGCAAACATTTATGAAAACTAATAATGTTTTTCTTGATGGAAATGAGTTGCCCAACGGTTCAACTTACTGGAACTGTGAATGTCAAGCCATTTGGTGGCCACCCTCATTGAACATAGACAGGTGGCAGCACTACTACTACCACCACCACACTTTATGCCTAATAAAGGTTTTGTTGACTGTTGACTGTACTTGTTGTTGGCAACCTTCAGTCTCGAGAGACTATGGTATCACGCTCTGAAAGGTGGTTTTGGAACATCGTCTAGTGTGGCTGAAAAGGCCAATTCGGGAGTGACAATCCCTTTCGCAACGGGAGCAAGTGCAGTCTGACCCTGGTCGGTCTCCCTGGCTATGGGCCTTCCTTCTTTGCCTCTTAGCCTCAGACTGTTGGCCAAGTGTCTCTTCAAACTGGGAAAGGCCATGCTGCACAGCCTGCCTCCAAGCGGGCTGCTCAGAGGCCAGGGTTTCCCACTTGTTGAGGTCCACTCCTAAGGCCTTCAGATCCCTCTTGCAGATGTCCTTGTATCGCAGCTGTGGTCTACCTGTAGGGCGCTTTCCTTGCACTAGTTCTCCACGAGTTGACTGTACTACCACACACAATTCCAAACTGGCCATGGATGGATCTCTTGTTTTGGCTGCAAGCACACCCTAGCACCTGCAAATTTGCATTTTGGCAATGTACTACCCATTGCTCAAAGGCCTGTTGCTAAGGTACCTTCCACTCAGTTTAGATTATTCTTGAGTCTGTATTTATATGAGTGTTGTCCATTCAGCGTTGACTATTGATTTTAGGTTCCATGCAGGTGTTAGCGACTAAACAGATTTATTAAATTGCATTACATACAGTTCTCTGGCAGGGCTCCTAACACAAGCCTGCAGTAAGACTTCTCTTAGGCCAAGGGAAGAGAGATGGTCTGGAAGCTGGGCTGTACTGCAGTGGATAATGCACACTTCATCATGCCTGACTACACAAAGATTTCCTGAGTTCTTATTCAGATAGGAGACTAAGGGCCCAATCCTATCCAACTTTCCAGTGCTGGTGCAGTTGTGCTAGTGGGGTGCGCACTGCATCCTGTGGTGGAGAGGCAGTCATTGGGGCCTTCTCAAGGTATGGAACATGTATTCCCTTGCCATGGGGCTGCATTGTGGCTACACCGGAGCTGGAAAGTTGGATAGGATTGGGTTCTAAGGGCCCAATCCTATCCAACTTTCCAGCACCAGTGCAGCTGCAATGCAGCCCAGAGGTAAGGGAACAAATGTGCCCTTACCTTGAGGGGGCCTCTGAGACTGCCACCCCACCAAAGGATGCAGCACATGCCCCATTGGCACCACTGCACCAGCCCTGAAAATTGGATAGGATTGGGCCCTAAGAGCCCTAACAGCCCAATCCTATGCATGCCCATTAGAGTAAATGGGGCTTACTCCCAGGGAAGTGTGAATAGGATTGGGCTGTAAGGCTGCAATCCTATGCACACTTTCCTGGGAGTAAGCTCTATTGAACACAATGGGACTTAGTAGGCATGCATAGGATTGCAGTGTAACAGTTCAATCTTAGCATGTCTACTCAGAATTAAGTGCCATTTAATTCGATGGGGCTTACTCCCAAGAAAATATGCATAAGATGGCAGCCCGAGAATGCAATCCTATAATATTTTCCTGGGAGTAAGCCCCACTGAACACTGCCGCTGGATTCACACCCTCCCTTGCCCTCCCCACCCCTGGTTCCTTTCCCAACACATCCCATTATACCCTTTCCCTGCCCACAGCCTTCCCCCACCCCCGCACTGGCTGTACAGGAGCAAGTCACGATTGTTGTAGCAGGCCACTGATGTTGCTGCCCCTTTGTGGTGTCAGCTCAAAAATGGCTGCTGGCAGTGCACTCAGAGCTATCGGCAGCCACTTTAGGGCAGCAGGACACTGTCATGCTGTTGTAAATTTCATGGAAGGATTGGGCCATGAGAGTTACATTCTTTGGAGTATACTGGAACCCACCCTAAACCCTTGAAATAGATTTGGATTAAAGGTATAAACAAAGCACTGCAGAATATTAAAAGTCTTCCTCCCCACTCTTTATGATTTCAGAACTGTTTGCTTCTTTGAGTGCCTGCGGACTTATGTTAACAAATTAAATGGGCTGTGAAGGAAGCAAATGCACGAGAAAAACTGTTCCCAAAGGTATGCTATCTTCCTAGCACGACTAGGACACATTCCCTTTAACTCAGCTACCTTTCCATCTAATTGATTTTCTGCTCCCTGTAAGGATTGCACCTAAGCCCTTGTCTTTTTCTTGCCTGACTCGTAACAGATTTCCCCCCCTTTGTTGTTATTGATATTATCTGGGCCCCTACTTTCATAATTTAAATCTGCCAAGGCTTGCGGGGGGAGGGCTCGGTTCATATCAAAGCAATGTGGCAAACAGTTAAAACAGACTGCACAACTCTTTTGATTACTCTCCCTGTAACAAACTGCATTGCATCACCACATAGCAGATCCATTTGTCAACTCTAAACCATTTTGCAGTGATTTCTTGGTGGAAAATGAATAGAAACAAGCTCACAAGGAACGACACTATGTTAGCTTTGCTTTCTCAGTAAACATCACCCTCCCTGCATCTGAGGCTAGTGTAATAGATTGTGGATAAAGAGCTGAAGGTGTGCTGATCCCAAACAGCATCAGGTGTCAGCCAAGTTGAGCACTGGTTGAGAGACTCACCTGGCTGGGACACCCCTTTGACCCTGAGTGGCTGTGGTGGCATGAATCAGAGCAGGGACTTGCACTGTGGCCGTACTCATCGCAAATGTGGCCGTACTCATCGCCTGGCTCTGTGCCACAGCCACCAGGGGATGCTCTCATTGGCTGGGGGAGGGGAAAGGTGAGAAGAGCCACAGCTGCTGTTAACACAGTCCCAATGTGCTGTGGAGGAAACCAAGGCAGGGTTTTGCTTAGGAGGGTGCACAGTCCTAATGTGCAGTGGGGAAACCAAGGCAAGGCATTGCCTGTCCATTCATGTGTCCCATGCATGATATTTCAAGCAGTCCTTGCTTTAGTCACATGAAGTGTTGCCAAGTGTTGCTCAATATGTTGTTGTCTGGAATGTTCATTTGCATTACAAATGGCTACACCTCTGAGAGCATTAACAACTCTCAGCTGAACAGAACAAGAGAGAAAATTAAACTGGGGATTTAAACCTAATGTATGAAAATTTTCTCCTGTTTCTCTATATTATGCGAGCAGCTTCACTCAAGGGATACGTTTAGATATTGGGCTTCCATTCAAGGAAGTCTCTTGATGCTTAGTTACATTTATATCATTATTATATTCAGTTTATCCTCAAAGTTTTAAGTTTTGATAGTTAGAACAGGTTCAGGCCTGAAGGACTGTCTTTAGTTTTATAATATGATGTTCATTTTGTATTATGGTCCCCATGGTCTACCAATGTGTTTTAAAATTACTTAAGAGTGCCTAACAGTTAAGAAAGGAACTATGCCTCATGAATCTATTTTAAGCAATTCTAAGTTCACTTATTTAAAAAAACAACACAAAACTATAAAGGTTGCACCTTCAATTTAATTTATAATGACGAAGGAAGTTATATATGACAGACAGTCCATTCCTATGTAACTCCCTGTACAATGATGCAACTGCACCCACTGAATCACTGGCAGGGGAGTTTTGGCATTTGGAGGTCTCCTCAGGTTATAGGAAAATGTGTTCCAGCGTAAGCACATGTTGGCCCACCAGGTCTACTTGGACCTGCACCAGCTCAGTAGCTGGCGCAAGTCCACATAGACCCGTGTTGTGAGATCAAGGCTGGGAAGGTATTAGGATATCAATGTGCACCACTATGGCCAATACCACCCCCTTCCCAGCCATAATGAGTCCTCCTCCTACCCATATTGCTTCCCGTTCCTGCCTTTCCCCACCCGCTTCTGTCCCTCCCCGACTCCCTCCAACCCCCTGAGCCAACTTACCAGAGCCAGGAGGCTTCCATAGTTTGCTACATGTTGACCCAGCTGCTCTTACAGTGCACTTGCAGTGGTGGTCAAGCCACATAAAATGGGTTCTCGTCTTTTGCAACAGCTGTAAAGGTCCTGATGCTGCCAGAATGAGCGTTCCAACAATGCAAGGCCCAGTTAGGATTGGGACATGAATCACATTGATTTCAACGGATCTTGCAACACCCTCCTATACAGGTTTACTCAGAAGGAAGTCCCACTATGTTCAATAGGGGTTTACTATCAAGTAAGCTTGCATAGGACTGTAGTCTCTTATGATCAACCAAAGTTAGATTACAACCTATCATGTACCCTTTCAGATCAGACAAAAGCGTGTTTCTCAAGAATCCTAGCAATCAGCAATTAGCAGGCTGACTCTAAGCTTTCCACCAGAAATTGTAGCTCACTGGTGTGCCACCAGCTAATCTACCTAATCTCTGCCTATACCAGATTTGTTCTGGATTTCACAATAAAATCTGAATTTTTTTTCTTTAAAACTTTCTTTTTTTAATGTGGAAAGGTAGTTTGGGAGTTAAAGAGCTAGAAGAAACTCTGTAACTCGAAGAGAAGTTCCTGGGAAACTTAATTCCCTAACAACTCCCAGTCAGGCCGTTCTGAAGCGAGCTTCATGCTAAACTTGTACTGTTCCTATCGGTATAGCTAAGCAATTGCCTGCCACACTAACTGCTGCAGAAGCTATTAATAGAAAATGTATTCCAATCACATCACTGTATTCTATCTATAAAAACTCACGCTACAATGAATGGCTTTATATGCTGAGATGATCTATAATTTTAACTGACCATGATGCCACTCTGTAATAATGGAAATTGTCAATATTTTGTTCTTCGGTTGAGGGTTTAACAAAATGGAAATACTAGCAGTAAATACGACCTGCCCAGACAATTACAGAAACTTGGGAATGTATATGGAATTCTGGGTACACAAAATTTACATTTGGAATTATTAATGTAAGAACATATGATCCCCTGCTAGATTGGACCAAAAGGCTTACATAATAAAGCAACCTGTTTCCCATAGTGGCTAACAATATTCCTCTGGAAGACCAGAAGTGGGACATAAATGCAAGTAATTCTTTCTTCCTGCTTTTTCCCCACCAGGTGTTCTGACCCATTTGGAGGTAGCATACAGGCATCATTGATAGTCCTGTCCTTAGATTAGATGAATTTGTCTAATCCCTGTTGGCTGTTAATGGCCTTCATTCATTACATTCTGTGTAAGAAACTTCCATAAATTATATGCTGGGTGAAGAAGAACCTCCTTTCTCTCTGTTCTGAATCTCCAGTTAGTCAGCCTCATTGGGTTAAGGCACAGGTGGAAGAACTTCTCTCTCAGAACAATGTAGGGTCATTGTGTTTATTTCACTGTATGTTTAGAGTAGTGGCATAGCTAGAGGGGGTGCAAAGCACTAAGTCTGGCAGGGAGCCTTGCCACAGTGTGCAAGGAGCCCCACCCCCTCCCCTTCAGAGCCGTTCCTGGCATTTGCCTCCTTTTTTGCTCCCCCCTCCTGGAATGGCTATGAAGGGGAGCGGGAGGGGCCCCTTGCACGCTGTGGTGAGGCTCCTTGCAAGACTTAGTGCTTTGCACCCCCTCTAGCTACACCACTGGTTTAGAGTTGTTTATTTTTCAAGTGATCCCTACTCCTTTGCTGCTTTTACTATGTATAGACATTTGCAAGTGAAAATACTTTTGTCCATGTTGAGTTACCCTGCACATGCCCGATCTCATCTGATCTCGGAAGCTAAGCAGGGTCAGGCCTGGTTAGTACTTGGAGGGGAGACCGCCTGGGAATACTGGGTGCTGTAGGCTTATACCATAGTCTTTCGAGACTGAAGGTTGCCAACCATGTTGTAGAAAGCTTCAGTGGCTGATTTCTGCACATCAAACTGTTGTTTTAACGTATAGAAGATGGGCTCTTCCTTTCTCTTCTCAAGCTGCAATCCTATGCACATTTTCCTGGTAGTAAACCCCACTGAACACAATGGGACTTCCTTCTGAGGAGACACGCATAGGATTGTGTGTTCAGTCAGACAACCACCGCAACTGTATAAAGTGAAGATTATGCTCAAGAGAAAAGAATTCTGAACCGATGTCGTTTCCAAAATTCTCCAGCCACAAATGCCAGATTGAGGGCCCAATCCTATCCAACTTTCCAGCATCAGTGCAGCCGCAATGCAGCCCCAAGATAAGGGGACAAATGTTCCCACACCTTGAGGACCCCCTGTGACTGCATACCCACCACAGGATAAAGCACATGCCTCACTGGCATGGTGGCACCAGCACAAGAAAATTGGATAGGATTGGGCCCTCAGGAATGTGGGATAGGATATGGCGCACACTGGCAGCACCAATCCCACCCCCTGGGCCTGATTTGCCCACCCCGCCACTGCTCTCCTCCACTCTGTTCTACCCCTCCCCACCCTGCCTCTGCCCCACACTGCCCCTGCCCCAGACTTACCTGGTCCAGCGGGCATCCTTCGTTCCACCAGCGCACACTCTGGCCTCACCCCTGGCATGCTGGCCAGTAACACTGTTGCAAACCACCTTATAGCACTTTTGTGACGGTGCACATCAGAGGAACACATGTTCTGCTGGTGCAAGGGATGCACAGGATTGGGCCAAATGTTTTCCACCTACATGTCACAATTGTGAAGCAGCGGTTCCAGCACCTTCAGCTTTAGCCATCTGTGAACTGGATGTTTTCTTTCTAAAGCAAACGCAAAGAACAAAGCACAAGGCATGATTGACTTCCTGTGTTTCAAGATACCAGACACTTGCCAGAGATAGATAAGTTCAAGCCCTCTTCTAACAAGAGGCTTAGAAGCAGTTTCTGCTGTTCTCTATTGGATAGATGATTGTGTTTCCCCTTACCTGCTTCCTGCCATCTGAAATCCCTTGAAAAGATTTATGCCCCAATCCCAGCCTTCATATCCTTTTGGAGAGTGTTTTCTTAGATAGAAAGCTTCCAGATTGTTATAGAAACAGGACTTTTCCTTTTCTTTCCTCTCTGTGCTACAGTTTCAGCTTTTTGGCAACCAGTACTAGAATTTAAGGCTGAATATATTTCATCAGTGAAAGAAGAAGGTGCCATTTCTTTTGAGTACTTTGAATAGCTGGGAAGTTTAATTTTTCCCCCAACATTTGCAACTGCTGTTAAAGTGGACAGTGAAATGGATAAGGTCTTTGCAGCCGCTGTGCTTAAAGAACTGCACCTCTAGTAATCATCTCATATTACTGGGCAATAAAAAAGGAGAGCAGTTTATCTATCAAAGAAGGAGACAGGACACACATAAATGACACTTGCTAGGATGCATATTTTTAGATGCAAAACAATGTATAAAGTACAACCTTGATCCTCCCACAAATGCAAGAATAAAAAAATAACACAATCAAAATAAAAAAGTTAATCTTCAAATAATTACTTTATTCTTTGGGTACAATTGAGTCTCATTTCTGCAGTGACTCCATTTACCCTTGCACCACCCAAATAAGACACGCAAGACAGAGTTCTCTGGAAGTTTGGGCCACTTCATTAACAAACCATCTACAGCAGGATAATTAAAACTCAACCCCCCCCCCCCAAGGCATGTGGGTACTAAGAGCCCAAACCTGGGCTCAGCGCTGTGGCTTTGTGCTGCCGCTCACTGTCACAAATGTGCTGTAAGGCACGTTTGTGAGCCTCACCGCCAGGCTACCGCCCGTGTTAGCCCAGCTCCTATAGAGGGCATAATGTTTAATATAGTCCTGTATAAAATGGTGTCATGCAAGGATTTAGGTGTTGCTATTAGATGTTGTTAAATGATTACAGCATATGAAATAAATACATTTCAAGTTGTTAAAAGACACTGTGTGGTCATAATACTTGAGTTACTTATAACTGCAGGTTATTCTATGTATAATGATGTACTACTATGAGAAACCATGGCCGTACACGGCTTGTATTACTCAGAGTTTCAATACTGTAGACATGTCTTTATGTTACTCTGTGACTGTAGTACCCACACATGCCATGATAGGTGCTTTTTTTACATCAAAAATTATGTGCGGTTTCCATTCGCAATTGTAAAGGGAGAGGAACAGTGGAGGTGCTTGGGTCAGGACTTGTAATGGAAATGTGCAAGATACCTCGAGGAGATAGGATGTGGTGTCAGCTGTGCTCCGCAGATCCTCCTCCTGCCCACCCCCGGCACATCTCCCTCTGCCCTCTCTCTGCCCCCCGCCGGCATCCCCCCTCCCTGGAACACCTCCTCTTGCCCCCATCCCTGCCCTGAGTGCCCAGCACCGGCTGGCACTCAGCTAGCACTGGAAGGAGCCCGGCGGCGAGCCCCACAAACATGTCTTATGGCATGTTTGCAACTGTCGGCGGCGGCACGGAGCCATACCGCCAACCACAGGATTGAGCTCTGTCCTATCCCAATTTTCCCAATCCTGCCGACTATGCCAATTCATCCTATCCCAATTTTCCCTATTCTGCCGACTACACCAATTTGTCCCATCCAAATATTCCAACTCCCTTCTAATGCCCACTTTTTGGCTAATTAACACCCTCCTTTTCCAAGAACAACAGCTGTGGTGTGCAAAGAAACCAGAACTCCTTATCAGTTGAGCAATTAACAAGAATTTATTGCTACAAACACATACACTCCCTGCAAATCCTCTTGTCCAGAGGTTTTCCCTCCCCAAAACTCCACTTAACTCAGTGGGTAAAGGTCTGAAGCCTCCAGTTCAAGTCCAATCCAGCCTTCCCAGTCCTGTCTTCTGCAGCAGAATCTCTCCTCTCCAGCAGTGTCCTCTCCAGCAGAGCATCTCCTCCAGCAGGGTCCTGGTAGCCCTCTCTTCTATGTCCTCCAGCAGAGTCTTGGCAGTCCCCATCTCCCATAGGTCCTGATACCTCTGTGTAGGTCTGGGGTCCAGGGTACCTGTGAGTCAGGTTCCCTCTGGGCTCCTTTTGAAGCTGCCTTTTATCCTTGTAGCCCCTTGTTAAGTCCAAGATGCAGCTCAGCTGTGAGCTATCCCGGTAGTCCATGTCCATTCAAAGTCCCATCAAGGTCAAATGAAGCTCAGGTGTCCATCCAGGTCTCCATTGGCCTTGATTGATTACAGCTGTGGAGCCAGGCCTGCCCTTTCCAGAGCTGTCAACCAGCTGTCAAAACATGGGAATCGCTGTCAACACCACATCATCCACCTGATGATCTTCTGATCTTCTATTACTGGCTCTAAGTTAGTTAAGGCCTGGAATTTCAGTAGAGCATGTGCTGCACTGCTGCAGCCACTAGAGGCAATCAGGTCTCTAGGGATATAAGCAGCACCTGCAGGAAGGAAAGAGGTGTGGGTAGTAGAAGGAGGAAAGCTGGGGACGGGATTGATGAACTAACTGACTAAAGGACAGATGGGTGAATGGACTTTGGAGACTGGTGTGTGGCTGCCATGTCCAAGACTTGCTGAGGACTACGTGTTGCTCTAATAGTGGGAGGAGCTCCTGGAAGGAGAGGGGAGAAAGGAGGACCTCTGCAGGTTGAACAGGTAAGCTACCCTGGTGGTGGGGTCCAGCAGTGCTGCAGGGCAGAAATAGATTGTTGGGGAAAGAAGGGGAGCTAATTAGCTTAAAGTGGGCAAAATTATCTAAGTGGACTAGGAATCTGGCAAAACAGAATTATTTTAGGTGGGCCCAATGGTTTGGATATGTGCAACTTGATTATTATTTTCTTCTCTTTGAACAGAAGCTATTGCAGTGTGAACTACACAGCAGGGGCAACAGTTTGAGAACTGGCAACCCAATTCCATAAATAGTTGTGTGGTTGTATGGTTGTTTAGAACCTGGTCTTGGAACGAGATATTGGCTTCCTCAAACGGCAGTCATATGTATCTGTGTACAGACTTTATCCTCAATTCTAGTGATCCCCAATGGCTTTAAGACTTCTAGTGGACATACAGAGTGTCTGTGGTACCCACAGAGCTGCTACGTTCGTCCTCAGTGGTAGACAGGAGATCTGTTATGTACACATTATTGTATGCATCAGTCTTGCAAATGCTCACATGAAGCTCCATTGTACATAGACAGACCATTGGTCCATCCAGGTCAATATTCACCACACTGACTGGCAATGGGTCTCCCGGGTTTCAGGCAGAGATCTTTTTAACCAGTTGTATCTGGCATAACTAGGGATTGAACCTGGAATTTTTAGCACCTGTCCTGAAAAGCATGTGCTCCATCATTAAGCTATGGCTGTTTCCCTGTGAGAGGGAAGAATAGAACTCCTGTTTTCATAGATAGAGCGAGAGAGGCTGAAGGGTTGCAGAAGAATTGATGGAGGTGATGAATTGTGAACCTGCTTCTTGGGATACACGCAGTCTTGCCTTGGGAGAGACCTCAACCTTGGGTTGAGACCTAAACCTTGGGTTTAGGAGTACTGATATAGAATAATATTGAATGGTGTTTAACTCCAATGAGGCTGAACAGAACGGGTGAGTGGAACAGGGCAGGGGTGGAAAGATGGGGGTGGATCGGGGGAATGATGAGGTATGTTGAAGGTGGGAGGGGCCCTATCTCAGTACAAGTGATTTGCATTGGGATGCTATGCCCTCAGGAGCCTCCCAACATGCCACCTTTGTCTCCACAGACTTGCACCAGCTACTTAGCTAATGTAGTTCCAAGGACACCCATTGATGATCAGGGGGCTTATGGAGGGGTAAGGGATAAGGAAAAGGATAGAATTGAGTTTACATATACTTTACACTCCAATGTGCATTTGGAGACACATCTGATTTATGCCATGGTCAGACAGAAGTTTGCTTTTGTATAAAGATCACCCTGGTCTGGTGTGAATTGCACATGTATTATGCCCTCACATGAAACTACTTTCATGGCCGTGTCTTCTATTTGCTTGAGCTACCTTTGGGCTTTGTTTAAAGGAATAAACTTTCCTTTGTTTTCCTGTGTTCTCACTGCATGGAGGAATTATGCTAATGAGATTCCACCTTAGACTTTGAAGGCACAGGCAATGTAGCCAGCTTCACAAAATCCCATAACTCTAATCTTCAGTAGTACAAAGAGAGGTTTAATTAGGTAAAAATGGGAAGGAGCTCTTTTAAAACTTTCTTTCAATATTTATTTTTAAAATAGCTGGGGAAGGATGAAATAAAAAAAAGTAGGATATTATTAATTAAACTAGCATTAAGCCAATATATGCCATTAAGCCCCAGGATCAACAAAAACTGAACGTTGTCATTTGGAGACTTGCCAATCACAACACTGGAAGAGGTTGTTAATCAAATGGCAGCTTCAAACAGAACCATCTTTCCAGACTGTTGTGATGATCATCCCTTACCTCTTGAGAAAAGATGAAACAATAGATTACAATCGAGTTTCATTTCTAGCGTGACAGTACACTGTCTTAGACAATGCTGATATTGAAAATGATAGAGGAAGTAACATTTTCCATTTTGAAACATTATCTCTACTGTAAGTGGGCTTATATTTAGCCATAAGAGAGGGTCTGGCGATTGGCTCCCTTGGGGTACCCTACTTGAGGCCAATCTTGACCATTAAGGTAAATAACAGGAGTGCAGGCAACAGTGTGCATGAATCTAGGGGCTTCCAAATGTCTCAACAAATCTCTATTCTGAACTTGAGACTGCTTTTTGACTGGGCAGCTGTTTTTGCTGATAGAGGAACTAACGGCCCATGCCTGTTCCCCACCATCTTCCATTATAAAGCCACGCTGATGAAGTGTGTGCTACATGCAGAGGTGGTGGTGGGGGCAATCAGACAGCCAGTGAGAGATGTAAAATATTTTTTATTTACCTCCAAGTAGGCTGCCTGGTTGCTAGTGGGTATCTTTGGACATACACCTAGATGGATCATGGTTCATATATGGTGTAAGTTCAAGGAGATGGAGGGGATGGGTCTGGGTCAGGAAAGGGGAATAGGATCCAGCATGCATGACTGCTGCCAAGATCCACCCCTCTTGCCGCTGGTTTGGCCCACTCTCCTCTGAACTGCCAATGAACCATCGCCGCCACCTTACCTGTGCTGGTGGGGTATGTGGGCAGTTCTGGCAAGCACATGGAGCCTCCGGTCATTTCCGCCAGTGGTTCCATTGTAAGTAACAGTGGTATGACATCTGCACCTTTGCAAGGTGATTTATGGCAGCAGTTTCTGAACCAATAGGCCAGCGGTTTTTGAACTTTCAGGGAGTTTGAAAACCGTGGTAAATCTTTGTGGGGCAGGGGAGGCAGCTGGGGCGAGGGGAAGGCAACGACGCGATCCCCAGAATCATGTTGCTCAGGGGGGCTGCAGGGACTGGGATGTACTCACCAGTCCCTGCAGCAGCGTCCTGAGGGTGCAGGGAGCCCTGCGTGACTCCTCACTTTCCCACTGCGCAATTGCTCCACTTTCACTTTCTGCAGTCTAGGGAGCCCTTAGCGACTTGATCCTGGGGATCGAATTGCTGACTTCCCCCTGCCCCCGCCCTTAAGGGGGCAGAGGCCAGGGCCCTCAGACGTTGGGTGGAAGGTGAATTGGGAGTCAGGATAATGGTTTTATTTTCTTCTCCAGTTGGAAGCTTTGCCAATGCAAATCATATCCTCTAAGCCCTAATTTGCACAGAAGAAGCTGTGACTTGGATTTTAAAGACGCCAAACCGAGGCAGAAGATGTTCTACCTGAAATTCATGGAAATGTGAGCATCTTTCAAAAGCATTTTAATCCTTGTCTACTAGATTGGATTTTGGATGTCAGGGTTTTAAGCTGACAGAGGGTTAAGAGCTTGGATTAATGCATTTTATTCCTTTGTTCCTTTTCATTTATTACCTGACCTTTACCTTTGGGATTGGGACTAGACTACAAATGTAAGACAACAATTATTAATCCTATGGATGTTCACGGCCTTTTCAATTAAATGCCAGTTCTTGAAAGGAGACTTGCTCCTGAATCAGTATCAACAGCTGGTTGTTAAGGAGCTAGTTTTATATTTGATGATAACCATGACGATGCATACATTTCTTTCTACATGTAGCAGGCATCCTTCAGGTAGAAGGTCCTTCCCCATGTCAAATGAAATATTAGTATATAATCCTATGTTTATCTATCATTTCTCATAATAAGAAAAAAGTTCCCAAAGCGCTTCACATAACAAAGAGTTAAGAAAATGGTTCTCTGCCCCAAAGGAGTTTACAATGTAAAAAAGAAACACAAGGTTGACACCAGCAGACAACCACTGGGAGGGACACAGTGCTGTGATGTATGGCTATGGCTACTCTCCTTATATATGGAGAGTGATCATTCCCAACCAACTATACCTATTCATCACATTGCGCACATGCACACAGAGTGAGAGAGAGGCAGGCAGGCATTCATGTACAGAGTCAGATCCCGCTAACCTTGGACTCGCTACCCATGGATTCACTTACTTTGGCTTGGATTTCTCAATACCTGCAGGCTGGTCCTGGCTATGTGAAGCATTCAGAAGATCTCCCTGGCACTCTCAGCCATCCTGAAGCTATTCCTGGGTGCCATTTAAAGGTCTCCACTGCATTCTGAGGATCTCTGCCAGAGGTGGTCTTGGGGCTTTTTCTGTGCTGGGTTGTTTCCCACTTTGCTGCCCCCACTTCCTAACCCAGCAGTAATTGCAGTGATGTCAACAGCAGTCACTTCCAGAACCACTCCAGGAGTTGAAGCCACTCTGGGTGTGATTTGGGCTGCCTCCTCCTTCTTCAGGAAGAGGTTTTTTTTTTTTTTTTAATGGGATAGGTGGTGTGGATAGCTGGCATTTTTGAACTTCCTATAGCCATGTTAAAGGTTTCCATGCTGTTAGCTGGCACCATTTTGAAGGTCTCTGCTGCATTCTGAAGGTATCTGCTGGCACGTTAGTTAGCAGCAGGTCTCCTGTTGATTCCATAGGATCAATGACTTCCTATAAACGAATTTGGAATCTCCTAGGTTTTCCAGGAACCTAACCCCTGCAGATACCAAGAAATGACTGTGTGTGTAATGTATACTTTTAAAGTATGCCACTTTGCACAGTTAGTAGCAAATTGTTTCTGTTTAAGAAACACATCTGTTTCTGTTTAGAACAGAATACTTGGAGTTGTCTTCGGCTTAGACCCATAATATGAAGGAAGTTAATGACTGCAAATTGTCTTTTATTGCTATCCTTTTCCCACAAACCACTAGCTTTTAAACATCCTTTGCAGTAGGCAGGGGTGGTGGGAGAAAGCAAGGAAACTAGTGCAAAGCATTTGATTACATTGAGATCGCACACATCTGCCTAATAAGACACTGTACACAAATATCATGATGAATCACTGAGACTTTATTAGCCAGCACTGAATTAGCCTTTTCACACTGAAGCATTTCACAGCTTTATTTTATTGGCTCTTACTGTCACCATCTGAAGTACTGTCTATGGAATGATGTACTAGGATGTACTAGGCCAACAGATCTAGAGGACTTGTAAAAAAAAGGCATCTGCAGTCATAAAGCAGACCTGAGGTTCATCAAAGGTCACCAGAGACAGTTGTGAATCTTGGCAGAGTTGGGGCTGGATAAAATGAATGCAAGTCAAACTTACATAGGGATTAGTAAATTTTCATTTTATCATTTGAATGTGTGTTTTGAAATTAGTAACATGGAGGAATAAGGTCAGCCTAATAGGCAAGGAAGAGCTTTGTCTTAGAAAATTAATTGTGCTGGAGTCTTTCGTCACTAGTATTTACTTCCAGCCCCTGAGACCTTAGAGAGCTGGGATCAATTGATAGTATCTGCCCAGAGCAGCAGAAGTAGCAGTGGTAAGATTACCTAGATTAGGGAGAGGATTCTGATGAAATCATTTGTTCTCTCTTTGCCACCACTGGTTCCTCATGGCCCAATCCTATGACCCTTCAAGGCTGGTGCTAGGTGCTGTCATCATGCCATAAAACATATGGCACCGGGGGAGGATGGAGTGCCAATCGGCAGTACCTTAGCACCACATAGAAGGCCGGCCAGTACATTTGCAGCACTGGTGAGCTGACCTTTGCAGCTGGTGGTGAGTATTCACAGAGTGGGGGGTGAGGAAGTGAGTGGGCAGAATGGGGCAGGGGGAAGGTAGAGGGAGGAGAGGATTAGGCCTGGTGGAGGGCGGAGATAGTGGCAGGCTCTGCCACCATATCCTGTCCTCCCTCCGAACCCAGGCAACCTGACACAGGTCTGGTTCAAACGCAGGTGCAGAGCCAAGGAGACCCATTACTGCCAGCTGCTATCTATCTAGGGAAAGGGTATAAATGCTCCCTTTCCCTGAGGAGACTGCTGGTGGTATCCTGGTGCCCACAGGAACTGGCAGTCACCATTTTGGCACTTCTGGAGCCATAGGTGCCAGGAACCACAGGTGGGGCTGCCCATCTGAATTTGACACCACTGAGAGCAGCAGTTGTTTTGCTTCCACACCAGAATCCTTTAGCACTGCCAAGGTGTTGCTTTTCTGCCATCAGCTGGAAGCACAATTCACATGGAAGCTCCTTGCCATGCTTAAAATAGAGCTACTTCCCTTTTAACAGTCCTGCAATGCCCACCCCAAAGGGCACAGCTCAGATTGAATGTTTCCTGTATGATGAACTGATCTGAAAACTAAGCAGAACAACCAGCATGGCTAATAATAAAGATATCCATTCCAACATCTTATCTTTGATTGTTTGAAAACATGGAAGCTTCACCACAAAATAGCAAAAATAAGATGAATGCATAAAACTACTTGTTATGTGATTATTCTTTAATATAATTGAAATATCTACTTGCAGATTAGAATGGAATGCTCTGTAACAGAGGAGGTCATATAAAACTCCATGTTAGCCTCAGAGGCCTGCAGGCTTTTGGATCATAACCGTATGCCCAGCTTGAATGGTTTTTTTATGTGAACTTGTCAAACTGCCTACGGGTTTTTCCTAAAATAAGATTCATCTATTACTTATCCTTCGGCTCTGTGCTCCTAATCAAAAGCAACTGGAAAACAATAATTACTTTTTCATAGTGTGAAAATAACCAAGTATGGTTGAGCAGCACTGAATACTATGTGCAAAGATTTTAAAATTACATTCTACTATGTATCATGGCTTCAGGTCCATACCAAATATTTTAGTATCTTATAGTAACAAAACCTGGTGAGTCTGGTAAAGGAATGCATACCCTAATCCTCCCGAAATCACATGATTCTTCCTCCCACTCCCTTTAACTCCTAAGCTAAGTATGGCACTTAGGCATGGAGCTCTGATGTGAACATTGGGATTTGTCATTTACTTGATTCATCAGAACTCACAGTTATTGTTTAACCATGCTTTACAAAGTATGACTAACCAAGTTGAATCTCAGTTTCATTTCTTGGTTTAATCCTGGTTTGTAAACCATAAAATATTAAATTGGATAGAGGTGTTTGAAATTTTTTTTTTAAGTTTCCTGAATTAAAATACAAAATTAAAATACAAAAAATGTTTTTATTCACAATTGAATATACAATTCCAGCATGCCTTAGGGGACAAATCCTATCCAATTTTCCAGTGCTGGTGCTGCCTATAGGGTATGCACTGCTTCCTGCGTTGGGGAGGCAGTCACAGAGACCTCCTCAAAGTATGGGAACACTTGTTCTCTTACCTTGGGGCTGTATTGCAGCTGCACCGGTGTTGGAAAGTTGAATAGGATTGGGTCCTTAGTCATTACCTATGGATAGAGGTGCTTGAAAAAAATGTGTTTTTTGTTTTTTAGTTATCAACAAAAACAAGCACTTCTAGTGATGGGTTCAAATGAGCTGCAGAACTGTATTTTATGAAAGCCAGATGCACAGGCATACAAAAAGGAGAGGGGGAGGAGATCACATGCAGGCTCAAGAGACATTCCCAAACCAATAAACCATGTGTACCAGCTCTGTGTGTACATCCACAGATGCAAAAGGAAAAGCCAACAAGCTCTCTTCGTAATCTCCCTTTTTTATCTGAACTTATCAGCTTCTCAAAAATCAGGTGCCTAGGTTTCTAAGACTATTAAAATCATGGCACCAACCACAAATGTGCCCAGAAAAATGAACAATCGCTTTAGCCACAAAACAGGGAAAGGCAAAATCTACTTCATGTATGGAAAGTGTATGCCTCCTTCTTTGGAGCTTTCCCTTTATAGATCAGATTGTAGGATTTGCTTTTATTTTATTTATTTTATTTTATTTGCTAAAAGGCGCCATGTTTTCAAATGAGTTTCTGAAACTGTATCAAAGATTTAACATCATGCATTCTGAGGCTCAACTGCAGTTCCGTGCAATCTGGCTGAATAATCAAGCAAAGAACATTAATCAGTTGGGCAATATCTGTGCTTTTGAAGGCTCTGTTGGCAAATATCCTTAACATTTTCCTTTGTGGCCAGCTCATTCCTATCTTTGCAGCACCCTTAAGAATATAACTTTCTACACTGAGTCACCATGGAAAAACTGTATGTTTAAATAGTTAGAAAAATATATTGAAAAATATATGCAATACAAAATACGCATCCCATTGCCTGAGGCACATCAACATTTGTATAGTAAAAACCACATCAGTTCCTGTTGGGACTAAGTGTGGACGTTTCAACTACCCCAGTTTCCTGGGGATTGATTTTAATGAGGGAGGGAACTACATCACTGGTTCCTTCTTCGTGGTCTGGGCTTCTAAAGTTGCCCAGATGTGCAGAAAAGAGACAGAATGGCCAGGAGTGGCCCATTAGAGAGCAAGTACTGCAGATGATCGCACTCTAGAAACTGCCAGGAAGCTCAAAGAGGAGAGAAAACCATGTAAGTGGGGCTGCAGGAAGCAAGTGGGCCAAGGAAAGAAGAGAGTGTTAAAGAACACACATATGTGTATGCCTAGCCTGGAATTTTGCCCCATTCTTTGGAATAAGTTTGTGGTTATGTGAAATGGCTGATATTTATTTGGACTGGGTAAAATTACAACATCTGGGGTGTGGTCCTAACCAACTATCCACCACCAAGGTAAGGACAATGCAACTCTGAGGTAAGGGAACCAAAATTCCCTTACCTTGAGGAGTCCTCCATGACTGCCACCCAACTACAGGATGCAGCACATGCCCCATTGGCACAGCTGTGTCAGTGCAGGAAAGATGGTTAGGATTTGGGCCTTGGTTATTTATTATGATTTTCCTACAATGTTAACATCAAGTGGGTGGCACGAAAAATAAAGGCAGGAAACATCTTGGGGCAAGCTTGAGTTTCCTACTAGGGATGTGGCAATATACTTTGTTGAATCTAGACTTGAATCTAGCCCCACCCCCTGCTCCCTTTGACTTGATTTGTGCACAGGAGACTTTCTGGGACTCTGTTTGACTTTGAGTCAGAGTCTTTTCAGAAAACGAGTCAGTTGTGGCGTAAATGAGTCAGAGCTGCTGGAGGAGTGTGAGTGTTCTCATTTAATACCCCTCTGATGTCCACATCCCATTTGTAAACAAAAGCTCTGCTCTTCTTAGAGTGAATGCAACAGTGCAGAAAGCGCCAATCGGTTCCTTACAAACCCTAGCGACGAACTCGTCCACCCATGTTGATATCAGGTCTTCCATTCAATGCTCAGAAGGAGCGCCAAGCAGTACACCATGGATAGACCAAAAGGGAGGGGACGTCCCAGCTCAGCAAAGCAGGAGGGGATGCACTGCAAAAGCGAAGGGACAGAAGCGAAGGGAGAGCAGGTGAGCAGGCTCACGCATCACATGTGTTTTCTGAGACTCATGGGGACTTGACTCATGTCTGTCAAAACCTTGGGCACTAACTTGAGACTTGGGGATTTTACTCTAAAAGGATAATGACTCAAATAGAATGGAGTCACAGAGACGCATCATTTTGGGCCAAAGAATTAGCAGATTGCTTTGAGTGTGTGTGTGTTTGCTTACTATTTTTTCGCTGCATCTGCATCACCCCAAAAGACTTCATGGGCAATCCAGAAGCCTGCATTAAGTCTGGCTTGAGCAGCAGACTTGGTGGGAGGAGGGCAGGTTGGCTTAAGGAGGCGGGGACTGGGGGTAGAGGGGAGAAGTGAGGCTACACGAGGCTGTAGGGGAAGAACCAGAAGGCAGGGCAGCCTGGGAGAGAGGAGAGCAGGCTCTCTCTTGTCCATCTTGGAAGGAACAGATGATCGATTGGCTGAATAGATGACCTGATTTTTTTCTCTGGAAGGAGGAGCCCAATTGATGGAGGATCTTGTTATAGCAAAATGCCTGAATAACCCAGGGAGGGGGCTAAGGAGGCAGGTAAAGCAGGGGGGAGACCTGGAATACCTTCCCAATTCATGGTTCATAGAAGTGAAGGACTTCAACACATTGTTGACAGCAGATGAGATGGAAACAACTGGGAAGTGTTAGAGATCTTTCTCTCTCTCTCTCTCTCTCACTCACACACACTAGCACCTCCATTTTTTCTGAAAAGTCACACTTGACTCGTGGCTTAACTTGCTTTTTGGAAAGACTAGGACAAAAACCCATCTGGACAAATTGTGACGGCCACCCATTATAACTCAACTCAAGTCAAGGGAGGCAGAGACTTGGAAGTCTTGGCAGAGACTTGGGGAAGCAACTCTGGCACATTCCTGTTTATTTGTATGAAATGATAGGTTGGATGTTACAAAGCAGCCTGTCATTGCTACTTACCTATAATCCTTCTGGGTGAATACTAACAGTGTGTATGAAAAGGGAGAAAGACTGTGAGTGAGCGAGTGAGCAAGCGAGCATTGAATTTTGCAGGCTCTTTTTCTTACTATGAAACTCAAAAGAACTGGTAGTCTGAGAAGTCTGTCAGTGAATGTAAGTGAAGGTGACAGAATCAGGCCCACAGCATTGACCCGCTAGATGAGACCAACTGGCAGAAGTTTGCACTTCTACCTTAACACTTGCACTTAGCCACTCTTTAATAACTGACTGTTTTACCACTACCCCCTGGAGACTATGCAGTCTAACAAGCCGTTGTGGCCCATAAAAATAATACTCATACTGGGTTATAAAAAGACTCAAGAGATTCACGTTCAAAGGAATAAGCAGAGAAGACAGTATGTTCAGCTTCAATATCTCAGAGAATCGGCCTGGTATTTTTCAGTAAGATTACCTCCCAAAACACTAGCATATGTTTTTGCCCCTGGGCACATTCCAAGACCAGATTAACTGTTTTAAAAAGTTGATAAATGTGCACATTTATCTGGAATGCTGCATAACTCCAAACAATTTAGCCCGTTCAGACCCAGGACTGCTTATAGTATCACCTCTGCAACAGGTATGCACAGCCATATCTTAAGATATGTGCAAGTATAAATAGTATACAAAGCGAAATGCATGTTGTTATTATGTAGTTTTATAAGGCACATGTTCTCCAGGCCAGTGAGAAATGACAACTTTTTCTTCCCTTGTATGTTTATCTAGTAGCAGAACGTGTTCTAGAACAAATCCTGAATATGCAAGTATAATACTTTTCTAGGAGCTCTTACCAGCTGTTACTGGGCATGCAGAGGAAACCGACTACATCTGCAGGAATCAAGTGCAGGGGTTCAAAGCGCAACTCAATGGACCGCCATGAAATAAGGAGAAAAGCAAGGATATGGGTGCAACAGTATAGAAAAAGGGTGTCAAACTTGTTTGGTACAGAGGACCAAAGTTAGCATTCATGGTGCCTACTGAGGGCCGGATGTCACATAATTAAGCAGAAAGTGACATTACTAAGCAGATGATGGCCAGAAATAAGCACCTTGTTCTCATATGGAAATGCAAAAAGTGCAAATGACAGAAATGTACAAAACTTGTTCATATTTTCAAGTTAGGAGAGACCCCAATTAGCAAGCTGGGAGAGCCCAATTATAACGAGGGCTGGATAAATTGCTTCCATGGGCTGCATCTGGAATGTGGGCCTTATGTTTGACACCCCTGGTATAAAACGTTTATTTACTGTAACAGGGAAGGAGAATCAAAAAGAGAGTGCAATGTTATATTCAAGCATACTCACTGACACTGCTGGGCTCCAACATCTAGGCAGACAGAGGACATTTGTACCAGGGAAAGGGGCACATGAAGGCACAAAATGGAGGAGGAGCAGCAGCAGCAGCAGCAGAACGTCAGCATCTTGAGAAATGAGAGAGATTATCCAGGGGAAACTGAGACTGAAGAACCAAGGTTATGAAGTAGCGGGAGAAAAGGAGGAGGGGTGAAAGATTGGGGGAGACAGAGAGGTGGTAAAATGCTGAAAGTTCCAGATAGGACTGACAAGAATTTTCTAGCTGTATAATGCACTTTCTGGCTGTTGCGAAAAGCAACATGCTGGAGCACATGGGCTGGCCACTGCCAGAAGCGGCAAGTAACTGGCTCTATGTGGTGACAGACACTGGACACCCACTGTTCCAGGTATGATTGTGCATGGGGTAGGAGGCAGGTGGGGAGGGATGGAACCGGGCAGGAAGGGGGCCAAACGGAAAGGTGATGGGACGGGAAGGACAGACCAGGCTTGGAAAGGAGGCAGGTTTGGCCGCGGTGTCCTAACTCCCTTCCCAGGCCCAATTGGATTTGTGCCAGCTATATAGCTGGCGCTTGTCCGAGTAGACCCACTGGGCTGACAGGAGCCTTCCCCAGGGCAAGGGAACGAATGAGGAGATCTCCAGAGGCCAAAATTTCCCTGCAGAATGCAGCAGACTCCATGTTGGCACTGCTGCATCACCACGCAGGGAGTTAGGATTGGGCTGTAAAAGTGCTACTGAGAAAGAGAGCATTTAGCAAGAGAGATTAGTAATTGGACTATATTAAACCCAATCTACACATCACTCGGAATGAGTGGAATTCTGGTCTGTTCCACTTTAAAGGTACCACTTTAAAGGTAGAGAATTATACTTTTGAATCCTCTCCCATGTAAAAACATTGTGCATGCAGTAAGCCAGCAAATCAGGGAGAGATCCATGCTACAGCTTTCTCAAGATGCTTGTTTACTACATGCGCTTCAAGTTTTTTGCACAGTGAGGCTCTCTAAAAAGAACTGCCACACCTTCAGTTCGATGAGGAAGAGTCCAGACTTCTACCACCTCACTCTGCAGATTGTGTAGACTGTGCCTAAGACAGTTCCTGTCTCCTCAGCTCTGAATGTTTCGTGTTCAGGTGGGAGGAACAACTCATTTCAAGTCTGTAAGCAGCAGATGGCTAAAGCAGATCAATAAGCAAGATTCATCTCAAAATGCTTTTGAGAAATATGGCTGAGGAGAGAGCTCTATTTCCTATTTGAGCAGACTGATTACAGGGCAACCAAAGAGATTTGATTTTTGGTGTTGTGTGCGCCTAGGATTTAATTTCATCAGAGGGTGTTTGTTCAATAAAAATAACCAAAGGGCTGATGCCATCAATGCACTGTCAGACTGGGAGCTCGAATGCATCCACATACCTCTATTATCTGCATGGACTTTTCCATGCTCAATGGAGAAAGTGCATCTACATGTGCATTGCATTCCTTTGCGTACGTATCTGTTCATCTACTGTATAGGAATGAAGGAACCCATGTATGCAAGAGTTTTGTGTGTGCTTTATGATACACAATGGACTCTGAGTCATTGTAAAGGTATTTAATATCAAATGTAAATTTCAAAGAGTGTGTTCCACATATAAAGTACTTCTACTGAGACAGGGCAATGCAACCCAGGTTGCCTCCCATCACTGCCCTCGCTGCCTCTACTGTAGCACACTGCAGAAAATCAAAAGGCCCCACACCACGTTCCTCAGGCAGGAAGTGAATCAAGGTGGTTCATGATGGTGGCAGGTTGGAGGGAGGCAGGGATGGCAGACTGGGGGTGAAGGGCATTTCAAATCTACCAGCTCCTTTACCATCTGCTGCTCTCACAACCTGCATCAGGTTGCCTCATAGGCTAGCAGCACACTGAGAAGCTCTCTTGTACAAGCCCCAGTTAAATAAGTGGGAGTTGTGCTAGACAGTACTAGTCGTCCCTCGTTATCCACTGGGTTTCTATTCCAGAACCCCTAGTGGATTAAAAAAAAAATCTGTGAATAAGAAAACAGTGGAAAAATAGATTTAAAGGCCCATTTCCAGGTTTCTTACCCCTCCATTGCTCCTAAAGGAATAAGGTCATGGCTCGACATCCTCAGGGGTTTGATTCTGGGACTCCCTGCTGCAACCATAAAATGTGTTAAATAGAATTAGTTTAAAAAAATTAAGAGGTGAGTCCCTTTACAATTGTGGTTTAAAAACAGTTTTTCTTACTGTTGGAGAGGCAGTCACCAATTAGAAATGCAATGGACTCCCTGCCTTTGCCTGGCTCAGCTGAAGAATGGAATGATCGCTTGCATGACTGTCTCTACAGCAGTTAGAAAAGCAGTTTTTTTAAACTGCAATTTTAAAGGGATGGATTTTTCCCCTTCTTTAGGGATCAGCACATTCCTTCTCATGTGAAGTGCCCATTAGTGTTGAGTCAAATCTGTATAACAAGGTTGGACCTGCACAGAATTGGAATCCCTGAAAATTTCAGCTTTCATTTGAAGTTTATGCTGAATGGGGGTGTGTGTGTGACGCACACAAATGGCTCCTCTTCCTCTTACTTTCTGTTGCTCCAAAAAGCAGTTTCCACTCACCAATGAAGAGGGTGAGAGGAGCCACCACCAGCTGTAAAGGGAAGGAGCAGAGCCCTACTATAGAGGACCCTTACCTTTAAAGCAACCTTAAATCAAAATTGAAAGTTAGCACCTAAGGGAGGTACATAGGGCTACTCTGAGCAGGAGCAGAGTCCTACTCGTGAGTAAGAGCCCAAGGGTCAGGCATTTAAATCAAAGTTGAAAGTTAGCTGCACCTAAGGTAGCACTTAATCGAAGGAAGGGAGGAGGATAAAGTGGAAAGCAGGTTTTTTCTACTTGTTTAAATTAAACCTATACTTAACCCAGGTTAAACCTAATCTAAGTTAGAATATAACCTAAACAGGTCAGTAAATTGGTTCAGAGCTATCTGTGACAGATCAGGAGAGAGATCTTGGGGTGGTGGTGGACAGGTCGATGAAAGTGTCGACCCAATGTGCGGTGGCAGTGAAGAAGGCCAATTCTATGCTTGGGATCATTAGGAAGGGTATTGAGAACAAAACGTTTAGTATTATAATGCCGTTGTACAAATCGATGGTAAGGCCACACCTGGAGTATTGTGTCCAGTTCTGGTCGCCGCATCTCAAAAAAGACATAGTGGAAATGGAAAAGGTGCAAAAGAGAGCGACTAAGATGATTACGGGGCTGGGGCACCTTCCTTATGAGGAAAGGCTACGGCGTTTGGGCCTCTTCAGCCTAGAAAAGGGATGCCTGAGGGGGACATGATTGAGACATACAAAATTATGCAGGGGATGGACAGAGTGGATAGGGAGATGCTCTTTACACTCTCACATAAAACCAGAACCAGGGGACATCCACTAAAATTGAGTGTTGGGCAGGTTAGGACAGACAAAAGAAAATATTTCTTTACTCAGCGCGTGGTCGGTCTGTGGAACTCCTTGCCACAGGATGTGGTGCTGGCGTCTAGCCTAGACGCCTTTAAAAGGGGATTGGACGAGTTTCTGGAGGAAAAATCCATTATGGGGTACAAGCCATGATGTGTATGCGCAACCTCCTGATTTTAGGAATGGGTTAAGTCAGAATGCCAGATGTAGGGGAGAGCACCAGGATGAGGTCTCTTGTTATCTGGTGTGCTCCCTGGGGCATTTGGTGGGCCGCTGTGAGATACAGGAAGCTGGACTAGATGGGCCTATGGCCTGATCCAGTGGGGCTGTTCTTATGTTCTTATGTTCTTATGTTCTTACCCACAGCAGGACTTTGCCGTAGCACACTTAATAGTCTGGTATTTGACTTTCCATTGTAATTTCAATTTGAAAATTGGGGCAGGGTGATGGCCCCAATCAGGGGCATCTTGGGCAGCTGTGTCCTGCCTTGAACTGGACATCTGGATCTGTTCTTTTTGTATTCCATACATTTGTGACCCAATATATGTGTATTTATATTAAATGTCCTTTTTTATTTTTTAAATGCAAAGGTAGGATTAGGGTTATGGCTGGGATAAGAGGCTTAGGATATATAACATGAGATTTGTTGCCCAGTTATGTTGTTGGCATCCTTCAGTCTCGGAAGACTATAGTATCGCGCTCTGAATGGTGGTTCTGGAACAGAGTGTCCTCTCCAGAGCGTGAAGCCTGGGTAAAGTAGATATGGAGGATAGACTGTTTCCCATGCAGCAAATCCCCCCTCTCCATGTCGCTGAAATGGTCCAATGGAAAGGCAGAAGCCAATGCAGTTGGTTCCAGCGGCGTCGCAGGAGTTGCCAGAACGTGACTGTGTTCAGCCATGAACTGCCTCAGGGACTCCGGCTCCGGATTTTGCCTCGAGGTTGACTCCTGAAGCCTTTTCCATAACTGGATGTAGCCACAAGGCAGTGGAGGTTTGGGATCAGAGTTTTCCTTCTCTCAGATGAGCTACCTTCCCAGGTTAATGAGTCCCATCTACCCAGTGGCTGTTTAGTCGCCTCTTACTACAAGTACAGCCAAACTGAGGGCCTATTCTTATCCCCAGCCCCCAGGGGAACGCCCAGTTATAGTGGAATGCAAAAGACCAAAATTTTTTTTTTAAAAAAAAAGACAGCCATGAATGTCCAGGGATACCAATGAATGGGATACATTTGACCAGGATACAATAATCCAGGGTGCAAATACCCTTATACCAGCATAATTAGGCTTGCAATGAGAGGGCTAAGTGCTAAAGTTCCCCTACCTCACATTGTTTCATGGGGTTTTATGCACAAGACCCCAGTGCTATTTGAAAGGGAAACGTAGACCACATGAAGTTCAGTCCTAAGAAATAGAGCATGAGTCCCACAAGTGTGCTCAGGACACAGTCATGTTGTAATGGGTTAAAACAGAGAAATCAGGATTGTTAGTAGTAAAGATTCTGCAGGAAATGTCTTGAGCACTGCTCTTTTATTGCCTTAAATAATGTGCTGTTTCTATTAAGGTCCTCATATCTGTATAGTCTATGAGAACCTAATTAATGTTGTACATTTCCCCAATGCGTTGGGTATGTGTGTTATTCTTACAGTCCATTTTTCCTTTTGTCATAATTCCTTTTATGGCTTTTATTTATCATTTCAGTAGACATCATCCAGGCATTGTAAATTCTGATTCAAATGAATCAAATTATAGCATTATTAAATTGTGTCATTCATCTTCAATACGAGAAGCATTTCTATATATAAAAGAGACTCTAATTTAACAGGCTTTTCTTTCTTTCGTGGAATAATGCATAGTAAATCACCCAGACCAGCTACACATAATAAATTTTAAAGTTAATGAAACTGTGGTAAGAGCGAGTCTGATAACTCAGTATTAAGTATTCATATTAAGATCACATGCATGTACAAAAAAGAAAAGTCTATTGCTAGTTTGGTTTACAATGTTATCTGATAGATGCATCCTAATGGATCCTGGAGATGCATTGGTTCAGCCATGGTGTTCTGAAAATTTGCAACAGCAAACATGAAAGTACTCCCTAGGAGGTCATGATTCTGTTTATTGAAGATTAGAATAATGCCTCAGATCTTCTTTTGAAGGTATGCCCGTAGGTGGTCTGAATTCTAACTGGTCAATCAATTAGAAAATTCAGTGATGAACACACAGCCTTGTGCATATAGCAGGCCAATAACAAAACCTCTATATCTGGCCCACTTCTGTGCTGATAGGATTGTAGCCAAAACTGGACCGCCCTCAAAGGAGGAGGAGGAGTTTTCTGGATATTTACTGAACCTCTACAGGCTTGCAGAAAGTAGAACCTCCCCCCCCCCCAAAAAAAAAAAAAATCAGCGGGGGGGGGGAACAAGCCCAAACAGATCTTTGCTTTGTGGGGGGTGAAACAGGCAGAGAGGAAGAGAACGTATTCTCTTCTTGCTATGGGAGATAGTAGAAGGAAAGAAGTTTCTGTTTCACGCAAAAATTTGACCTGCATTTTAAAATGAAATGTTTGATTTCAGAGAGAGAGAGACTGCCTTTTCAATACTGAAAATTTCAACCCAATCCCTGAAACTTCACCATGTCATGCAATAAATATGCAGAGGCTAGCACATAAACACAGTATACCTTTTATATTCATGTGGGTTTAAAATATATATTCCCATTTTTATACGTTTGCTTAAACTTTTGGGATTCACACTAAGAATTTGGGATGAAATGAGGGCCCACCTTAAATGAAGTACAACGAGTTTTAAAACAGACATCGGTGGCAGGAGGAGAAAACATTCTAATGAAGAAATGCAAAATATAACATTGATTTTATAGTGCGGTGTGGCTGTGTTCTCGCACCAACCTTGTTTGGGATTTTCTTCGCTGTCCTGCTGAAGCAGGCCTTTGGAACTGCAACAGAAGGCATCTATCTCCAGACCAGATCAGATGGAAAGCTCTTCAACCTCTCCAGACTGAGAGCAAAGTCCAAAGTCCAGCTGAAATGTCTACGTGACTTCCTCTTTGCCGACGATGCAGCTGTCACCGCCCACTCTGCCAAAGATCTCCAGCAGCTCATGAACTGTTTTAGCAAGGCCTGCCAAGACTTTGGACTGACAATCAGCCTGAAGAAAACACAGGTCATGGTTCAGGATATGGACTCACCTCCCTGCATTGCAATCTCTGCACATGAGCTGGAGGTTGTCCATGACTTTGTGTACCTTGGCTCAACGATCTCCGACACTTTCTCTGGATACTGAGCTAAACAAACACATCGGTAAAGCAGCTATCATGTTTTCCAGACTCACAAAGAGGGTCTGGTCCAACAAGAAGCTGATGGAACATACCAAGATCCAGGTCTACAGAGCTTGCGTCTTGAGTACACTTCTGTACTGCAGCGAGTCATGGACTCTTCACTCACAACAGGAGAAAAAGCTGAACACTTTCCACATGCACTGCCTCCGATGCATTCTTGGCATCACCTGGCAGGACAAAGTTCCAAACAACACAGTCCTGGAACGAGCTGGAATCCCTAGCATGTATGCACTGCTGAAACAGAGACGCCTGTGTTGGCTTGGTCATGTCATGAGAATGGCCAATGGCCGGATCCCAAAGGATCTCCTCTATGGAGAACTTGTGCAGGAAAAACGCCTTACGGGTAGACCACAGCCGCACTACAAGGATATCTGCAAGAGGGATCTGAAAGCCTTAGGAATGAACCTCAACAGATAGGAAACCTTGGCCTCTGAGCATTCTGCTTAGAGGCAGGCTGTGCAGCATGGCCTTTCGCAGTTTGAAGAGACACTTTGCCAACAGACTGAGCCAAAGAAGGAAGGCCCATAGCCAGGGAGACAAACCAGGGACACACTATACTTGCTCCCAGTGTGGAAGGGATTGTTACTCCTGAATCAGTCTTTTCAGCCACACTAGACACTGTGCCAGAACCACCACTCAGAGCGCAATACCATAGTCTTTCGAGACTGAAGGTTGCCAACAGTTGCTGCGTGAGGGTCATGTGAGTCTCTGCATGTTAACATTTACCATGGAGGCTACTGGTGGTAGAGATTTTTAAGAGTAGGTGAATAAGTGGTTTCTTTTTCCCCCTCTTCTTGCCTTCTGAATCTTTCTGTATTTACTATTGCTTCACTTCACAATTTAATAAAGATAGAGCTGTGCTCCGACAGCGATATGAACCACTCCTGTTTTTCTGCAGGCCATGTACTGACTGTTCAAAAAAGTCTCTCCGTTGTTCCAGTCAATGAGCTCGACTGGGATAAAGAAACAGGATCTGGAGAGCTATTTAAGTTTGAACAAAAGCACACTTGTTGAACAGCAGCAGCGACAACAGCAAAACAGCCAGTCACCCGATGGGACGAAGCTTACCTTTTCTTTTTTTTTTGCATGAAAGAGGAAATCTTCTTTTCCTGGGTTTTGAAATGCAGCATGTCTTTATCCAGCGATCCCTTGTGATTGTCCAGACTTCAGCATTAGAAGACGCTAGTGAAACAGTGTCACCTTTCCTACCTCCACCTGTTGCTGCTTTCCAGCTGCCACACGGCTCTTCCTCACCTCAGACATTAGTAGAACTGACTAACCTGTGAGCAAGAGAAGAAGGAGCCACTGATGTGAAGTATTACCAACACTGACTCTTGAAAGAAGCTATTTAAAGGCCAAATATGTTTTCTACTGTTTTAATGATGTTACTGTTTTAATTGATTTTTATGTAAGCTGCCCTGAGAGACAAGTTGGCTGAAGAGTGGAATGAAGTTGCTTAATGTCATTAAAATATGGACACAGAATGTACAATGCACCCTTGGTATCCACAGGAGATCTGTTCTAGTACCCCCTGTGGATACCAAAATCTGCTGATATTCAAATCCACGGGGGGGGGGGGGGGGGGTCCTCAGAGGACCTCTGGATGTGACCAGAAGTCACTTTCAGTTATGTCCACTAGGTCACTCCAGCCACAGTTCAAATCTGCGGGGGCCAAGCCCATGGATAAGGAGGGCCAACTGTATTCTAATACACTCCAAAAGAACAGAAGCATACATGATTGTTATTTATTTGAAGCGTTTGTTCATTGTTTCCACCTTATGAGTCTTCAGAGTGCCTAACTACAAATTAATTTTCCAGGCAGTTAATTAGCCTTTTTTCTCACTGAGGGCTCCTCCAAATACAACAACTAGGTCTAATTTGTTATTCTTTGTCACCTCTAATAACACCTTCTGTAAAACAGTTGAGAACCATTGCAGGTGAAGAGGTGCATCTCCTTCACTGGGCCACAGCTTCGGACTCCAACCTTTTGCGCTCCACAGGCAATTGCAAATGGCAGCTGTTTTGCCTCTGTAAAATTGGTCTTTATAATAAACATGTGAACATTTTCTGGCTCTTCTCAACTGCCTGGCGGGGCAATTTAATATGGCTTTTAAATGTCTTTTAACTTTGTTTTTCAAAGTGACTCAAGTGCGTGAAGACTGTTAATAATGGGCTGGCAAAACATATCATTAGAATAAATGATTGAACTCACATTACATTTAAAAACTTGCATACATTTAAGGCCTGGCTTCAAAAGCAGAGCTTTTTGGCATGCTATCATCGTGCCAATACATTTATATGGGTTGACACTGACATTTGCTTGATTTGATTATCTTGGTTGAGAGTGGAGGTGCCATGTTTGCCCTCCAGAACTGGAGGACAACACCATTCGTTATTCTCAATTCAGCCTCTTTAGCATATGTTTTTGTATCCAAATTTGGCTTGTTCACCTTTTTGCTTGCTGAAGGCTTTAAAAATGTGACTGCTTGAAGTTCTTCCAAACCTGGCTTGATCCAAAGAATAACTTGTCTGCTACTTTTGCTTTTAAATTGTCTTAGGTAGAAAAGGAGATACAGTACATTCCTATGCATGTCTACTCAGAAATATGTCCCGTTGTGTTCAGTGAGACTTACTCCTAGGAAAGTGTGAATAGGATTGTAGCCATAGATTGGCAAGTTCTTTCATATAAATACTTCCTCCGGAGGACCACGTGCAGTTGTGTCTAGAATAGATAACAGCTCTGTGATGAAAGGCTGCTCCCAAGCTAGAGACCTTTGTTGAGCCATTTCATTCCCACAATCAACTAAGAGTGGAATTAAAATTTTAAATTAAACTTAAACACAGTTTTTCCTATGGTACCCCTGTTTTACATTTACATTATGTAAATGTTTTCCCAATCCACAGCACTTCCTATGTGGGGTTTAGTTTTTGCTGGCCTCTCCTAACACAAGAGGGACCAGTCTTGCCATTGGTGGCTTTGGTGGGGAGGGGCACTGCCTGGGCTTACCTTGCTTGCCACGCCTCTGTAGGTGGCCATCCTGCATGCCTTGGAGCTGCATGCAGGCTGCTGACTATTATAAGCATTTACATAATAAAGAAATGCAGTTAATCCCCCTTCTCAATGAGGACTCAGGGGAGCTTACAAAAATAATCACAAATACACTTAAAAACCAAAACAAAGAAAACATTTGTGTACATGTAACTGAAACCATCATAGTGTGCTTCACCTGTTGATCTCTGCCTCTGTCCCTCTTCTCTCCCTCTGTTATCTCACTTGTGTCAGTATCTCAGTTGTAAGCCTCTCAGGGCAGGGACCTGTCTTTTCACTCTATGTACCTTGATGATGCTATATCAATAGCAACACGTATAAAAATATTAAATTGGATGTTTGATGCAGCACTCAATACAGTTCAATATTATCCCAAAATGGCCTTCTTCATGGTCAAAATCCTTCTATAAAATAGTTTATTCACAAGCAAAAATATTCACTCACAAGAAGTTCAGCAGACATTCCCTACAATGTTAACATTTCTTCCTAGCAGGCTCTTTTCTTATGTGTGTTCAGGAGGATTAGTGAAAAACTGATCCAATAGAGCAGGGGTGTCAAACTCGTTTTATACCAAGGGCCAAACAGCATTCATGGTGCCTGCTGAGGGCCGGACATGATGTCATTAGGCAGGAAATGATGTCATTAAACAGATCATAACCAAAAATAAAAGCACTTTTTCTCACTTAGGAACACATTAGTTGCAAATGACAAAAGAGAAAATATACGAATCTTGAAAATATATTTCAAGATATGGGAGAGCCCAATTTTCACATGGGCTGTCCTTGTAGCAGTAACACCTCAGTACTGCTCAGCGCTTCCATAGGCTGCATCCGGCCCCCAGGCCTTATGTTTGACACCCCTGCGATACAGCTAGGAACAGATATTGTTTTGAGGCAGGCCATATGATGACTATGTGGGGTGTGTGTGTGTGTGTGTGTGTTGGAAACCAGGATCAAACTTTAATTAAAAATCCAGTATCAGGGTGATTTCCTTGAACTACTATTTTCCCAGTGCTAGCTCTGTTTTTCAAAAGCAGAAAACAAGGCAAAGAAGTCAGATCTTAAAGCCCTCGCCCAAGGAAAACAGAAGTTGACAATAAGTATCAAAAAGGGATGTGTGCTGTGGGGGCAGCAGGTCCCACTGGGGTCCTTCAAGGAGAATTGTCCCACTGGGGTCCTTCAAAAAGTGCCACCAGTGCCACCCTGGCTGTGACCATGCAAGGAATCACAACCCATGCTCTCCAGCTGCTGTTCAGAGTGTGTGGGATGTGAGTGCCTGCACACTTCACACAGCGACAGCACTTTTCAAAGGTCTCTGGTGGGGTGGTTCCTCCTCACCTAAGCCCACACCACATGTCCCTGGTATCAAGTAACCACCGATCTCCTAACCATGCTCAACAAAAGGCAACGACGTAGGCAATATCTACAGGGAACTTTCAATGAAAGGCATTGTAGCCCTCAAACATCTCAATAACACTTTGCCAGCCCACACTACACTGGTGGATGTTGCTGTTGCATTTTCTACAAACAACAACTTAATTTTTGTGTAAAAAGCCACTGGAGGACAACAGTGAACATATCTGTGTGCAACAATTTGTCAATCATGTATGCTGACTTTTCCCTAAAAAGAGAGTGAACCAAGGATGGCAATTCCAGAAAAAAGTAGGCAAAAAAATAGTGGAAAAAATTAGGGCCCATCACAAAAGACTATGTGCCCAATCCTATTTAATTTTCCAGTGCTAGTGCTGCTGTACCAATGGGGTATGCACTGTGTGGGGACATTTGTTCCCTTATCTCAGGGCTGCATTACGGTTGTACTGGTGTTGGCAAGTTGGATAGGATTGGGCCCTATGTATGTGATCAGTTGGAGTATTACCCTAGTTGTGTGTCCTGGCAACAGGAGTACTTTTCCTGCTATCTCATCCCACTCAAATTGACTATTGTAATCAATTACATTTACAATAACTTTTGGAACAGCACTAGTAGTTTCTATTACAACGGGACAATTGCCTCATACTTTTAGAAGATGTGTCTGCAGTTGTCATTGCTGGGGATAATAAACTTTCCAACTTTCCCTAGTTTTCGTCAACATTTATCATGTTTACACAGTCAGCCCCAAAGCTCTAATGTGATCTCCTGCACATAAATAAGACCCCATGCAAATTCTATTAAAATCCAATCAGGAAAAATAAATTACAGACATCTGCTGTTCACGATCATGGAGTCAAAGTGCTTCCCCTTGGTTGCAGCAAAACTTGCTTATGTGGCTTGAATTACTGCCAGTCCAATATTTCAGCATTTGAGCTGTTGGATAACCTGGTCACAGCGTCAATGAAAAGACAGAAGGTGAAGGTATTACAGGATATGGATTAGCTGGATCTGCTTCTCATTCAAAAAAAAAAAAAATTCTGGTCATTTATCTTGTTATTAAATTCATTTTGAATAGCGTGCCTTCCCCCTCCCATTTGCTTAAGTAGATAAGAGTTACCTTTATGTTTCAAAATGTATGACACAGCAGCCAGGCAGCCCGATCCTACACAATTCCCTGCATGGCGATGCAGCTGTGTTGAGGGGGCACAAGTTCTATCCCATGGGGGAATCCCAGACTCTGGAGACCTCCTTGGGGTAAGAGAACACTTGTTCCCTTGCCCCTTGGTAAGTTAGTGCTGGCCCACAGGTACAGCTCCATGCTGTGGTGCTGCAGGAGATAGGACTGGGCTGTAACATACCCTTTATATTTCTCTGGGATATTGCTTAATTCCATTTTTCAATGTTTATGTATCTGTTTTACATATATTTGGGGTGAAATGAGCTAGATCTTTAAGTATGTAAAGTTCAATAAGTTTCAAAGCAGGAATAAGTGGCAGAAGAAGAGACTAATCTAAGGCTTCAATCCTATCCACACTTTCCTGGGAGTAAGCTCCACTGACTATAATGGGACTTAATTCTGAGCAGACAGGTATAGGATTGGGCGCTAAGAGATTTACAGCCCAGTCCTGACCTGCTGTGGAACAGGTAGGCCAACTGACTGGTGCTGTATCCAGCACAGGTTAGGAGGTGGCTGTGGCACAGAGTAAGGGGATATTTTCCTTCTTACCGTGTGCTGTGCACCAGCCACCCCTATAGGGTTACTTGAATCTGCACCAGTGAATTCGCTGGAGCAAATCCAAGTGGACTGAGTAAGGCTGAGCAGGTCAGGGAAAGGGTTAGGATCTGGCCTAAGTTGCCAAGGCCAGTCCCACCCCCCTTCTAGGCCCGGTCCACCCACATAATTTCCCTTTTCCCTCTGAAGCCTCCTGCTTCCCCTCCCCTTTCTGGGGACAGCATGTTCCTTTTTGGTGTAGCTGCACCTGAAGATAGGATCGTGCTCTTTGTGGGGCATGGCTATTAGGGGGTAACATAGTGAGTTCCTGCACTTCAAAATGTACCACTACACCACGGGTGATAAGCATATGCTGTAGATCTGTTTGTCCACATGTAAACGTAGTGGACATAAGAACAGCCCCACTGGATCAGGCCATAGGCCCATCTAGTCCAGCTTCCTGTATCTCACAGCGGCCCACCAAATGCCCCAGGGAGCACACCAGATAACAAGAGACCTCATCCTGGTGCCCTCCCTTGCATCTGGCATTCTGACATAGCCCATTTCTAAAATCAGGAGGTTGCGCATACACATCATGGCTTATAACCCGTGATGGATTTTTCCTCCAGAAACTTGTCCAATCCCCTTTTAAAGGAGTCCAGGCCAGACGCCATCACCACATCCTGTGGCAAGGAGTTCCACAGACCAACCACACGCTGAGTAAAGAAATATTTTCTTTTGTCTGTTCTAACTCTCCCAGCACTCAATTTTGGTGGATGTCCCCTGATTCTGGTGTTATGTGAGAGTGTAAAGAGCATCTCTCTATCCACTCTGTCCACCCCTGCATAATTTTGTATGTCTCAATCATGCCCCCCCTCAGGTGCCTCTTTTCTAGGCTGAGGAGGCCCAAACGCCATAGCCTTTCCTCATAAGGAAGGTGCCCCAGCCCTGCAATCATCCCAGTCACTCTCTTTTGCACCTTTTCCATTTCCACTATGTCTTTTTTGAGATGCGGCGACCAGAACTGGACACAATACTCCAGGTGTGGCCTTACCATCGATTTGTACAACGGCAAACAGGGAACACTATGCCCAACTGCAGTTTCCAACTGCATCCACATACAGCAGCACTGACATGCGTATGCATGAACTTTTTCTCCAGGAAATGGGTAGATATCACTACACAGGACCCGCCTGGGCATCAGGCTGATTGAAGTGCTTGCTTTAAGCAGTGAGTTGAAGGGACCAGCAAATGAGCAAGGGGGCCCTGCGCCCTGTATGTGTCCACTGCCCTCTGCCAGTCCACTACCCATCAAGCTGTTTCAATCAGTTTGCTGATCCTCTTTCTGCTTGTTGAGGATTGGGGAAGTGGGAACCCACCTTTCTCCAGAAGAAAAACTGATACTGCCAGTTGTCCCTTTAATGGAAGGTAAGTCCAGACTCACAAAGAGAGTCTGGTCCAACAAGAAGCTGACGGAACATACCAAGATCCAGGTCTACAGAGCTTGCGTCCTGAGTACACTTCTGTACTGCAGCGAGTCATGGACTCTTCGCTCACAACAGGAGAGGAAACTGAACGCTTTTCTCTCTCTGAACGCTTCTCTCTCTCTCTCTCTCACAATGAAACTGACAATGTTTCTCACAATCTGTTTTCTCTCACAATGAAACTGAACGCTTCTCTCTCTCTCTCTCACAATGGTACAACCAGTGAAGATCCAGGGTAGAAATGGTAGAACCAATGGAATTGACTGGATGGCAAGAGATTCAGAACAGGCACATGGAAAGTACTTCACACAGCACATACAGTAATTCATTGTGGAATTGGTGGTCATGAGATGTGGTGATTGTCACTAGGTTGGATGAATTTAGAAGGGGATTAGTGTTGCCAACACTGGTCTCATGCATACACCGACATGTCTACCACCAATGGGGAAAAAAAAAAAACAAGCTATGGGGCCTGGGTCTGCCCAGGCCAGAATCAACAGGTCCAAATGCAGTGTGACATTTATATGTAGATTCCTGAGGTCTCACTTGACATTGTCTAGAAAAGCAGCACTTCATGCTGATACTTCATAACTTATATGCTGCAAGCTAGAGGACATGTGCAGATGTGTTTGCACATGAAATTTACAAAGCAAATAAATCTCCTGCAGTCAAGGGAAGGCGGAACCAAGTCCAGAAGCCTTCAGTGATGCAAAACTGACTCATAAATGACCCAGTTTTTTCAAAAATCCTTCTCGTTGATGATTACTATGCACAGCACAATTGCTGAAAAGGATGGTCTTAGAATATCCTGTAGCAGATATTATCGTTTAGCAGATAATAAACTGAAACTGTTCTGGTAGTCATTAGCATCAATAAAATGAATGAGAATCAGCACCACCCAGGGCCATGTGAGGTCATTTGTTTCTGTCTTTGTAGCTGCTCTGCAGTGCCGGGCTGAGGGTTTTATAGTTAACACAGAAAACAAGGACTCTGTAGTATAAGCCTGGCTTTGCCATAGATTTCCTGTGTAATGTTAAGAAGCCTATTTGATCTCTTGGCCTTTTGCTTCTTCATCTGTCATGTGAAAATGTGATGCTGTGTCATTTTGTGTGGGTGGCCAGGGGCCTAGCCAAAACATTTAGTCACAACTATGTGTAATTGTTCAATCTGTTTTACATGTGATCACACTGACCTTAGAATCAATGTGGGGTCATGCTATATTTTACAATAAATAAAGGTTCTCAGTGAAAGGGGGTTGGTGAATGGGAGAGATCAACATGGCCCAACATAGAAAACATTGGGAGGCAGATTCCCTCCCTCCCTGAATGGTGTGAAGTTCCAGGATAAAGATGCTCGGACTCTGGCTTCCTTTGAAGGAGAGATCGCTGAAAGCTTATATCATCTTTGTAATATATGGTTCCTTTGCAAATATACAGGATGAGCAATGGATGGAGGCAGACAGCAGAACACTCCTAACAAGCAGCAGTGAGTTCCAACATTTCCCCAGAGTGCAGCATTGAACCCAAGCTGCCTAGCTTCTTTGTTTGGATTGAACAACATTCTGTTCCTATATTAAATCTGTTCACCCAGGTATGACCATTGCTAGCCTGTATTATTCATACATTGCATTCAATGCAGCTACAATCTGTGTATAGTGTGTATGTTTGTTGATCAATAAAAATGAACCCAAGTACAGTCATTCACATGCAAATGTGTACTGGTGTACGTGTTCCATACCTGGGTATCAGCCTAATGTGTGAGCTGCTCTCTTGCCTGTCTCAGGTCAGTTCTCCTGTCTATCCATACTCAGAAGCAAAACAGCAGTCTCTTTTTACACAAAAACATCCTTGATATACAAAACATTTCTGGCTAGGGGGCGCAGATGAAGGATGAATGACCTTTGCTGTGGTCTCCATCCTCCAGGGAAATCTCCAGTTATGATCAAGGATGAACAAGAGACATCAGCTGATATCTTGAATTATTAGCCATACAAAACAATGACCAGTCAGCGTTGGTAACTGCAAACTTGTAATTCCACTCTGTGTTAATGAATTTGAGAAATGAGACATGCATCTGTTATAGCCCACACCAACCACAAGATGACAATGTTTCAGATGTTTGTTGACATATAGTGAAAAGCAGGTGTTTGTGTTGTTTCATCTGCCGGTATAAATTATAAATCAGTGAGAATTAGGAGTTTAATCATTGGGGGGGGGGGAGAGAAGAGTGGTCATGCTTCTGCAACTGCAGTCAGGAATGGAGATATAAAAAGGACTGGCAGCCCTCTGAAACACTGTCACGCTAGATCAGTTGTTCAGACAAAGACCTGCTAAATCTACCACTTGCTTTGTGTCAGTCATCTGGGACATTTTATCCACGTAACTTTGCCCTTTATAATATTCCTTTCAAAGATCTCAGGGCAATTCAGGTTTATCTCTCTGCTTTGTGATCGTTGTTGAGAACTCCGCCGCAGAGCTGCAGGACTCTGCTCACCCAAATCCTGCTGCTTATCAAGGCATTTCTAAACCATTATTTGCTCCTTGTTAATTCTTATTTATTCATTGAATAATGTCGCCGCCTGCCTTTCCGCACTGGTGACAGAAAACAGAATAAAAACATTTCAGCATCCCCAAATCTCATAAAGCCCATTCAAGCCATTCATCTCAATCCAAAACTGCTGATAAAGCACAATAGGGAACAACCAGCAAGCAAGAGAAGATTCTCTTGCCCTTCAAACTTCTTAGAAAACCTGCTTGGGAAACATGTGTTTTTGCAAGCAGCTTTTACCTAAAACAAAACAAACACAAAAATCCAAAATGATGTTCCTGGCCAGCTGGCCTTAAGAGCTGCAGGGGCCAATGCAAAACATTTTTGCGAGGGCCCCTCAAGGTCGTATGGGAAGGAGCTTTTTTATCCAATTAAACATCTGTAACCATTTTATGAAAGATCATGGATAGAGTGATGATAGCCCCACAAAAAAAAATAAAAATAAAAAGAGAAAATAGAAGGCCTTCACCCTGTTCAGAATATCATTGAAGCCCAGTTGCATTATGCCATTTAAAAAATAAATTGTCTGATCTACCTGATGTGATACATTCACCTTTTAAAAAAGTACTAATTATTGGGAAAGGTTGCAGTCCTGTCTTCTTCCACTAACTCCCAAGATGAAGACACACTCATGAACAAACACAGCACATTTGCAATTGGGAATGCTTTCCAGCATCAAGACATTTTGCCGATCAAAGGCCTTAAAATGAAAAGCCTTGATACCAAACCCATGCCTCAAATCTGACAGTGTTGGAAACACTAGGGTGCACACATCACAAGGGAAAGTGATTCATATCAAACAGAATTGGTTCTTCTGACAGGATGACACACATCTCCATCACTGATCCGAGTGCTTCAAAGTGAGCTGTACTAATAGAGGAATCCTGGAAGCTCTTGCTTTCAGTTTGGGTTTTTTTTTTCCCTTTTCCTTGTCCTGTTTCATGCTTGCTGCACTGTGACAATGTAAAATCTGATTTGATGTGCATATGAAGTTCCATCAGGGGAGGTGCTGGTATCAGAAATGCTCTGCATGCATTTTCCTGGGTGGACAGAAAACAGTCCAACCTATTGAAGGAGAATGGTGCAGTCCCTGCTCAGGCTGACTTCAGTATACTCCTTGCCAGTCACTGATCTTCTTGCATTCTCCTCTCCTCCCTATTTCTTCTTTTTCCAACCCCTGGAGTGGAAGGACAAGAAGGAGCAGTAGAGGCCAAAAGCTGGACAAAAATATGCACACCCACCCACCACCAATCTACTTCCTGAGGCAACAGTTTCAGTTGTCCTCACGGATGGGCTGGCCCTGTTCCTTGGAGCCTCAAAGCCTCTGATTTGCCGGAAGCCCAGTTTAAAGCGTTAGGGAAGCTTCAGGAGGCTTTCCCGACGTGTCCTGGAATCGTGTGAGGCTCTATGCGCTCCAGGTAAGTGGGGGGTGGATTTGCATGTGGGGGGCGGTGGCATGCCTGGGGGGGCACCATTGCAGGCCTTTGCTCCAGGGTGTGGGGCTGGGAAGGTCTGTCACTGCCTTATAGTAGTGGTTTTGGGAGACCTGTAAGTGTGTGCAGTGGAGCGGCTATGGCAGCAACACGATCCCCAGGATTGCATTGCTGCTGGGGGTGAGGGGGTGTTTTCACTTACCTGAGGGAATGCAGGCTTTCGGGGGGTGCAGGGAGCCCTGCAGTCACCTCTGCAGGGCTCCCCAAGCCTCTATAATAAAAAAATTACATTGAAAACCACTTCCTGTTTCCAAAAACCACCCCAGAAGCAGCATGACTCTGGGGATTGTGTTGTTGCTTCCCCACCCCACCCCTTAAAGGGGCATAGGTCAGTGCTTACCAAGCTGGTGGGTTGCGACCCACCGGTTTGGGACCCACTGCCTTATGGGATTGTTGTAAAACATTGCATCAAAACCATTCATGTGAAGTGCTTTGCACACATAGCACAAATGAATGATGCTATTGAATTTTGCACCTTCCTGACCCCTTCTCTTCTGTCCTCCTTTGGACAAGGATAGCCAATCGGAAGCTTCGTATTTCAGTTTGTAACAATCCGTCATTTCCAGCTAAGTCTGAACTCCACAGAAATGGGGACTTGTGCAAACTGCAGACAGTTAGCAAGCCAGGCTAACTGACCACAAAACCACCTCACGTAGCAGCTGCGAGAGAGTAAAATAAAATATTATCCCATGCACGAATGGGTTGAAACCAGAATAGTTTGGGAAAGCAACACTTAAGCATAGACTTATTGCGAATAAGTGGCTTCAAACAGGCAAGCAAATGTCTCTGAAATGTTGACTTAGACAAATGCTATGGCAGAATGGACCCAACAGTGATCACCGTTTAAATGGTGGATTTTTTTTTATCATTATGTATTATAAAGCACTTACGTGCTACAGAAATGACACCTCCGGTTTTCAAATGGCTGAAGCTGTTGAGTTTAATGGGTACTGAAGGGATGATAAAATCACAATTTTCTTCCGTGTAACAACCCTTGTCATTTACTTTTCGGCAACAGTACATTGGAATCGTCTTATACTGACAGCTCCACTTCCTTGCATGCTGGCTTGATATCACATCCCAAGACAGGTAATAATAAACAAAAGCCAACAAGAGGAAGGCCGGTGAAGGTAACATGAACAGAATAAAATAAACGGAATATTAAGCAGAAAATCCGAAGCAAAGAGCAGTATGTACACTGCAAAATATACTTGGTTTTCGATAAGGCTTCCCCAAAGTTTTCTAAGTCACCTTCCAACCTTTTATTTCAGCAAAAAAATAATGGATGGTGCTTTCAGCTATGCTTGTATAAGTCCTGCTTGAAGTACCCACTTGTATTTTATAGTCTCAGACAAGGAATGAGCTCTTTGCTCATTTTTGTGTTTTCCTCGGTGTTTGTTTTCCATATTATTTACAATGTGTGCTTTGCATCAGATAGAGGCGCACAGCAATAAGAACCCCACATTTTCTCTTCAAAATGTGACTGCAGGTCCAGCTGTGGTTTTGATGCTGACATGACACTTTTTCAACTGAGGTATGAGCAATTGAAGCATCATAAACGTGAAGTTACAACTACTGCATGTTGGGCTTGGTTGTGCAAGTCACCCATGTCTTTCTAGGATCTGGTTCTCACCTTTCCCCATCTTCAGTGGGGTTCATGTCAGGGCTGCCCTTTATTCCCTCTTTTATTTATCCTATCAGTTGTGGCTTTTGCTGTTGTGATGTGCTTGAAAAAGAACATTAGAGAAATTTGGTTGAGATTATTTGAATTACCCTACATATGCCCAATCTCGTCTGATCTTGGAAGCTAAGCAGGGTCAGGCCTGGTTAGTACTTGGATGGGAGACCACGTGGGAATACCGGGTGTTGTAGGCTTATACCATAGGCTTTTGAGACTGAAGGTTGCCAACCATTTGAATCTGCATCCAGGGTCGGCACAGTGCTGTCAGCACAGTGAGGCAGAGATGTCCCTGGGGTGGGTGCCACCTGGTGTAACACTTACCTGATGAGGCTTGGTATTGGGTGATGTAATGACATAATCATATCACCCCTGACCTTCTGGGCTATCACATTGCTTTAAATGTTAGAAGCCAACCTCCAGACCACCTCTGTTCAGCAAACTCCAGCCTGCTCTGGGCCTGGTTGCTTTGTGTCCTTGCTGGTGAGCAGCAAAAACATAATCGTTGGTGAGAGCTCAAGGCCCAGAGCAGACTGAAGATAGCCAAATGGAGGCTTGGGCAATGTAGTGTCACATCTCCCCGCTCAAACGTGTTGGCTGGTGCGGCTTGCACCCCTCACAACCCCTTAGTGACACTATTGGGGACATGACTGGGCTCTTAGCCACATAAATGGGGGTGTACAAGATGGTATTGTAAGGCAGTTGCAGCATATTTATTCCACATATTTTGGAGTTGTTTAAAGATCAGTTCTTATTAGAAATCTATTCAGAAATGAATTGATGAAATGCTTGAAGGTAAGTTACCCATGAACTTTGAGGTTGTGCTAATTGACATCTGTGGCACTCAAAACAGACCTTGGAAGTAGACTAGTGATAGCAACCAAAATTGATTGCTGAGCCCATCTCCTCCATTAGTAGAGGAATGGTTTTGCACAGCATGAGTCACTGTAATTGTTTCTAAACTGGCTTCGTATCAAAGACTTCACTGTGGATATGAGACTAAGGGCACAATCCTAACCAGGTCTACTCAGAAGTAAGTCATATTTTGTTCAATGGGGCTTATTCTCAGGAAAGTGTGGTTAGGATTGCAGCCTCAGAGATTTGTGGAAAGATAGACTTTGTTCTGGAATGATAGTAAGGGCTCAATACTATCCAACTTTACATTGCCAATGTAGTCATAATGCAGTTAAGGGAACAAATGCTCCCTTTGAGGAGGCCTCCATGACTGCCTCCCCCCACTACAGGAAGCAGCACACACCCCATTCCCCATTGGCACAGCTGCATCAGCACTGGAAAGTTGAATAGGATTGGGCCATCAGAGAAGGGGTGTGTTATTGTGAATAAGAGATGTGAAGCATAATTTTTTGTTTTCTTTTTCTGTATTATGTGATAGTTTTGTATATTTGTAGAATGATATTAAACAGTAATAAAGACACAGGACAAATAAATGAAAATTATTTGAGGAACAACATTGTTTCATGGCGAAACTAGAGTAAGCTAATCTGGGACATCTACTTTGCTGGTGTCAATATTTTAAATCTCCTTTGTAGCACTCGGTTGTTGTATTTGTGTAAAGTAACTAGAGAGCACTTGATGTGGGGAAAGATATACAGCCAAACATGCAAGTCAAGTTCATAGTGAATAAAGGGTATAGATGATGATGAGTGATCATTCCAGGCTTCTATGCAATTAAGAAGATCACAGGAGATTGCTAAAAACTAGTGCATTACCACCTGGCAAATTAATATTATATGCTGAAACATTCCACTTGGGAATTGCTGGCTATGCTAATATTGTATTAAAGTGATTGCCATTGGCAAATATTTCACTGGAGAGAATTCAACACAGAGCTTCAACTCTCAACAAAATAGCTTAATGTCTGACATTCAGTGACTGAACAGAAATCATTAAAAGAGATGAAATTGCATATCTTTGTATCTTGATGATTGCTAGTACCGATCAGTGATTTTGCATCATTTCCCCATTTTCTTTAAAGACTAGTAGTATGCTTGTTTCATTATAGCAGGACATACGGAATAGCCTACAAACCAGAGTAGACGTTTTACTAGTCCCCATGAGAAAATATTATTCCAGATGCTATAAACTATGGGAAGGCCAATCCTATCCAACTCCCCCCACCACACCAATGCAGTGGCACCAGCATGGGCTCCGTGCATCCTATGGGGGTTGTTTGAAAGCTGGTGGGCTCCTTGAGGTCCCCTTGCCCTGGGGTAAGCCCCAGCTGCCACACTGTGGCAACTCAAAACTACGCCTGCTAAATTGCTTATACAGGTCCACATTGCCTTGTGTCAGAGGATCTGGCCCAGCAAGGGGGATGGGATACAGCTGCCACCAATCCCAGCCCTCTCCCTGGTCATTGAGGAGTGCTCCAGTGCTGCCCCCACTTAGCCACTGTGCGGTTCCGTGTGCCCCCCTCTAAAATTAGAGGGAACATTGGTTGTAAGTATTATTGAGCATACGAGTATGAGATCCTGTGTTCTGTAGTTTTAGACTATATACAACTCAAACTGGAACTCTTGAGAAAAATACAGGCAGAGCTGTATAATACTGTGTCCAATGTCCTTCACAGTACCCCTTTTTGCAGTTTACCTGGTTTTAGAGCTGACTCACTGCATGGTTTCAGTTCCCAAGACCGTGAAGAATCTCACAGCATCTCTGAACCTTTCACACAAGGCTTTCCACATGCAGCTAGCCACTAATTGGCTCCATATGCCTAGAATCCACACCTTGTGAAGAAGCCCCATGACTTTTACTCTACAGCCATCTGGCAGAGATAATTGGGAAGGAGCTTTGACATCATCAGCTGGACCTGGGTTACACTGACTAGGGTGTATTTCACTATTCCACAACAAACCTGGTAGCAGACGCTTTGGTCAATTACATTCCCTGATCAGTATAAGTGTATGATCGGTATATTTGTAAACACTTTAAAAAATCATATTCGCACCTTTTCAATGTGCATTTAAAGGACCTTAAACCTTTGAAAGGTTTAAGGTCCTTTTGAAAAGGTTTAAGGTCACACAACACTTTGAAAACAGTTGTTGGCACTTTTTCCCCCCTCTTTGTTACTTTTAAATAGATCAGGGAAAGTGATGAGAAATGGGTGAAAAGCATGGGGCTTTTTTTTTTCTAGTGAAGCTTTTTTTTTTTTTCCTACCTCAAATAGTATGCAGGGAAGTGTTGTATTGAGGATTGATCAGGTTGGGCATTAGCTGAGGATCTGCACCTGTCAGTGGTCGCACATGACTACTGTGATTCTCAAACCCTCAATATTACTCACTGCCAGGGCACACCAGGCCCTTGGGCATATTGCCTTGTGCATCCTGTGTGTGCATAGAACCCCAAGATTTTCCCCTCCCCCCTGTAGCTGGAAGTTAGAGGCAAGGAGGATGTTATCCTTATCACTCTACCTGCCCCACCCACTCACTTGCTTACTTTCAATAGCAGCACAGGTTGACCAACCAGCAGGGATAGGGAAGAACTGCCCATGCAATTCCCCCCCCCCCTTGTCAATCACTATGCTCCCCAGGAACAAAGATCCTGAGAGCTATGTGATTGGTGGTTAGCAGGGGCGTGTTGAGGAAGGGGGCAGAATCAACATGAGTTTCATGCTGGTTCTCCTACCTTCCTTTGACCCTCAGTGAATCACATTTGCTCTCTGCAGACCAAGGGCCCCCCCTCCCCCCCGGAAAGCAATCAGGAAAGGAGGAGGCATCAGAGGTCTGGTGGTGGTTCCTATTGAGTTTGTGGGTCCTTGGCCAGTGCCCAGTCTGGCCTACCTCTGTCACTGCCTTTGCTGGTAACACCCAGTGTGTCATCACAGGGCAGACCCCATACAGGACTTTGCCCCAGGAACCTGGTGCCAGGACACTCTCTCTCTCTCTCTCTCTGTGTGTGTGTGTGTTTCAAACTGAAACTGTAGCTGATGTAGAGAATTATTGCAATTTTGCTGCATTTGCAAGCCATCCATGCACCATTAAAGAAATAAAGAAAAAAGGGGCCATGATACACTTTTGAAGTACCTTGTGTTTTTGACTCTTAGGAGTACACTTAAGGCCCAATCCTAACAGCACCTAGCTAGGCACTTTCTGGCTGTTGCAAAAGATGACATGCTGGAGCGTGCAGGGTTGGCTGCCGGTGGAAGTGGAGAATGGCGCTGGCTCTGCATGGCAGCAGACTCCAGATGCCCACTTTCCCAGGTTAGATCACACAGGGGGTGGGAGGGAAGCAGGTTTGAACAGAACAGGGTGGCCATGGGGGTAGAAAGTGGGGTGGATTGCAACCTGAAATGGGACCAGTTCAGCGGTAGCGGTGTCTGTGGAATCCAAGCCCCCTTCCCAGGCCCAATCTGCCTTCATAGGTCCACACCAACTTGTGCCAGAGGTGGGCTATGTCAGAATGCCAGATGCAAGGGAGGGCACCAGGATGCAGGTCTCTTGTTAACTGGTGTGCTCCCTGGGGCATTTGGTGGGCCGCTGTGAGATACAGGAAGCTGGACTAGATGGGCCTATGGCCTGCTCCAGTGGGGCTGTTCTTATGTTCTTATCATAGGAGCAGATCTGAGCAGACCTACCAGGCTGGCAGAGACTTACCTGGTGCAAGGAAATAAATGCACTGAATACCGTGTTGGCACTGCTGCATTGTTGTGCGGAGAGTTTTGGTGGCTAGAGCTGTTAGGCAATGTCAGATGGATATAGCTGTGAGGAAACAACTGAAAGTTCCTAGGCTGGCTTGTGGCAACAACACCCTATTCCAGTTTTAGTCTTAGCCTCCTGTTCCTGTGATACCTTATGGGTGTACTTTAACAGCAAAAGCGACCTTGTCTGAAAATTTTCTAGCAAGGATAAGAAGAAGTGATGTGTGGTAACTTTTTCCTTTGCATTTTAATAACTGACACAGAGGTGAGAATGTGGGGCAATTGGTATTGTAAGTGAATTCTTTTATTGTAATTTTACCATGGCTTTTGCGCTGCAGAGTCGGTCGGAGCACTAGCTGACAAGCTGTTCTCCAGTTTATTAGGGTTCCTTCCCAGGAGGGCTGGATTCAATTATGTGTTTCAGCAATTTCCCAGGAGACGTTCAGAGTCTAAGCCAGCAGGGACAACATTCAAATTTTCTTCTTAAGGTTGTAAGTGACCTGCTTTTCCGAAAAAATTTAGTTTGACACACTTAAATGTAAATGCTGGAACTGAAATGCAAAGGACTGCACGAGCCCTTATCCCATCATAAGAAAAAGAAGGAAGTATCTAAAATGTGCATTTTGGTTTATATAGTGTTTGGATTAGTGATGCACAACATGTTTAAGCGGGAGAAAAATTGATGGAATTCCACTGCTTTGACAAGAGCTTTGTAGAAAAATCCAGTCAATCCCCACCTTTTTAAAAATGTTGCCTTTCGTTGCTTCTGATCCAGTCAGTTGTAGTTTGGTCTTCAGACACAAGGTGGGGCATGGACAGCAATTTCCCTCCCTACTGTCAGTCACCTGACCCACTCCAACAACTTCATCAATAGCCCCTCACTGCCCTCTTTTCCACCAATCCCCTAATCAGGGTTGACCTGCCAATGAGGCTAGTGCATGTATGTGTTGAGAACTGAAGTTAAAAAGTTAAGTTTTTAAGAGAATCAGTGTAGTGTGGTGGTGAGAGCATCAAAGCAAACCAAGATTCCATTCCTTACTCAGTTATGATGCTCTGTGTGTGACAACGGTCACTATGAACTTGCTCCCTAGTGATTTGGGGCCAGTCGCTATCTCTCAACAATCTATGTTGCAAGACCCTTGTGAGGACGAGAGGGAGAATGAACAATGTGAGCCGCTGCGAATTCCTCGGAGGAAAGAGCAGGGTATAAAATGCAGTCAATAAATGTGTGCCACTATGTGAACGCAAGTTAGAAGGCAAAGCAGCTGACATTCTGATGCTTTTCAATTTGAATCACAGTATCAACAAACTATTAATAGAAAGGGTGGGCTGGTTTTCAGTTTTCAGTTTCAGGCATGAGAATAGGATGCCACAATGAGCAGAAAGCAATTTCAACCGTCATTAGTTTGATTCTACAATATATGAAGGGAAAAATCATATATGATACTATCAGCATCATTGATTCTTGTAAAAATAGCAGCTATGGGGGGAGGGGCTCCAGAAAGAATCAGGACCATGGGAAGTGGGTGGATGTCACTGCTTTTTGCACTGCAGCCATTAAAATTGTCCTCTTAAAACTGGCATTTGCCCCAGGACAGAAGCTGGCATTGATGTCAATATTAGCATCACTTAAGAAGCAAATTGCATCTTCAAGAGGCCCTTTTTGAAAGATCAGGATCATGGTACAAAGGGGAAGAGTCAGCCCTCTTTTCCCATGCTGTGGTCCTGATCTGGATTGGGTCCTCCTGCAGCTGCCTTATTTGGGGTGGGGGGGCAAAGAAATGTTATAAGCACAGTAGAATGGATAGATAGTAAGTGGCTGAGTAACAAGGTTTTTGGCAGATCAGCATATAACATTAGAATTGACACTTCAAAGTTACAGAACCATTATGTTCCTAAGATATTCCCAACTGTCAGTATATAATGAAACATTTGCTTGAACGTCAATCCATTTGCCTCGAAGCCATCCTCTTTACTGTTATGGGTACTTCAGATGCATCCTTGGTTATGTTCTGAAGATGATCCTTGAAGACAGCTCCCATTATCGGGAGGAGATACCTTTCAAATGACTCTTCAGGGAAAGTTAATTGTCATTAGTCACTCTCTGAAAGCAGAATAGCTCTCCCAAACCTCTCCTTTCAGTGTGCCTTGAGGGGAGCTGGAACTGTTGTTGTGTTTTGTTTCAGAGTTAATCCTTTTTCCATAACATTGCTTTTCTCTGCCAAGTCAGATGAGCCACAAGTGACCTTTAGGACATGGCCTAGGATTATGCTGGAGAGAGAGAGAGAGAGAACCAAATACGTGCATGTGCCAATGTTGCTTTGCAGATGATAATCTCTCAAGTCAGCCGGTTCTGCAAGGCCAGGAATGCATTCATATGAATTTAGGTGGAAACATTGTATAGCATCTGCTAGATGTGAAGTAGATAACATCATCTGTTGTTGTTATTGGCTGTCTATCAGAAGCATTTGGTTTCTCATCTTGAACATCTTGTCCAAGAAATGCCTTTTCACACTTCAATAAAGTTTCCTTACAGAACTCCTTACAATATCTTTGCTTGTTTGTTGGTATTTTGGTGTGTGTTTTTCTGAGTCTGAAATAAACAAATCCTTAGAGACAGGTGTACAAGATGAGAGGGGGAAAAGGTGTAATTTGAGGCAGAGATGGATGTTGGCAAATGAGCAGGGAGCTAGATGTGTATGAATCTGTAGCGGGAAGTCAGTGACTCGGACTCGAGTCGCAAAAATGTGCATTTTTTGGTGACTTGTTGATTCATGAGTCTGGGTGTGCTTACTTACTGTTTTCACAGCATGAAAAACCTCGTGGGACCAGCATTCAAACCAGGCAAGCAACAGGGAGTTCCAGCCAGAAGGCAGGGAAGGATTAATGTTTTCCTCTTGCAATGAATCGGAGGGGGCAAGACAGGAGCAGGTCTCTGATAGGAAGGAGGGAAGGGATGATCATTGGACAAAGCAGGAGAAACCAAGGGGTTCTTGCCTTATGATTGGCTGCAGAACCCCAGGGAGGGAGATAATGGAGGCAAAGAAGTTGGGGGGGTGGTTTGTAGCAATCATGCTTTCCTCCACATGGCTGTTACTTGGGCAGAGGAAGCCTCATTGAATTATTGACTGGAGTGGGACTACTTCTGAGGAGAGCTGCCAAGGATCGGGTCATCCTGGTAAGCCTTAAGCTGCTGCACGTGACCCTCCTTGATCTTGCAACTTTTGTCCTGGCTCTCTCGTAGTCCCTCCCAACCCTCCCATCCTGTTTGCAGATGGGAAGGGCAACAGGGGAGTCTTTAAAGTGAACTCACAGAGAGAGAGAGAGAGAGAGAGAGAGAGAGAGAGAGAGCCTGGCAGCAGCCCCATTTTTTCCACGGTAGGCTTTTTAAGGGGGGGCAACTCGAGTCCTTTAGAGTCGTGGTGACTCGGTGATTCAGAAAGTGCCCCTGTTATGATTCTTTTTCGAGTCGAGACATAGAAGGTGGCTGCTCTAGACCCGACTCAAGTCAAGCCCAGCTGGATTTTCCCATCCCTGATGGAATACCTTCTCCAAAGGCACTCTTATGACATCAAAATGGTTTTCTTTTTAGTGCAAAAAAAAGAAAGAAAAAAGAACAAGAGTATATGGCAGTGCTGGCGCAGGCTTAGCTGCATGCTATGGGCCTCTCAGGGAGAGAATAAAAACCTTTTTACTTATTGTATCTACTTTGCTACTTCTTGGTCCTCAATGGGCTTACTTGGATCTGGGCCAGCTGTTCAGCTGGCCTAAATCCAAGTGGGTCCAAGGAGGCTTGTCGAGACTGGGCTGAGGGCATAGGATATCAGTACTGCCACTGATACCCACCCCCAACCTGCCTTTGACATGCTCCCTGCTGCTCCTGTTCTCTGCCCTGTTCTCTCTCAAAGGGTGTAACACTTTGGAAGCAGAACAACATGGATCATCCCCTCTGCCAACCTACCTGCTCTGGCGGGGGCTGGCACTCTATTGGCGCACTCCCTGGGCTTCCAGCTGTTTGGACTGGTAGTCCTGACCCACATACCTTCACAGTGGCTGCTACTCCAACAGCCTTGATTGACGGAGTACGATTTTCATTGGCACAAGGCCCAGGTAGGATTGGCCAGTTTTATTTTCACATGTTTAGATGACTGAGGTGGTTTGATGACAAGTCTCTAGCAGTGCAGTGTTTTAGGTAATTTGTGATGTTCTTTTATCATTGCTTTGTTGCTGCATTGGATTTTATACTTGTTCTAATTATTGATAGCAGCCTTGGGCATGTTTTCCAATGGGCTATAGATGTTAACGTAACATTTATTGATTTAGCATAAATAGCATCTGAGATGTTTGTCATCACTGAACATGCCTCTTTACCATATTAGGCAATCATCTGGGAGCAAAGCAGTACTATTTGGGTGCAATCACACTGACTGCAGATTTCCCAGCATATTGAGCAGCAGCCTGCATTCCTTCCGGCCCTATTCAATCAAGCAAGCCACACTTTGCCATCTCTCTTGTCAATACTTTTAAAGCATGTTCAGTACAAATATTAGCACGGAAATAGAAATGTTCATTCCTGCACAAAGTCCTCCCACAAGACCTGATTCAACTGAAATTGTTAAAGAAAACAGAAGCTGGGATATAATTATAATTTGGTGCAGGGGGTGCAAGAGGGTGGCAGGAAGGCATTCTGAGGGTGGGGACAGGGCATTTTGGGGTGGGGGAGGGCTGATAAGGGAAGATTCAGGCCCAAAAGGGGAGCATAATAGGTAGCATCAGTGCACACTGAATCCTAACCCCCATTCCCGGGCCTCAAAGACCTACACAGACTGCTTGGATTTGCGGGCACAGATCCAAATAGCTGGCACAGATCCATGCAGTCCATTGTTGCCTGCCTGTTCCAGTGCAGGTTAGGATTGGGCTGTGAGTTGATCAAAGACAGTCACAGTAAACTGATGTCTACATGTCAGTAGGTAGACAGGACAGTACTGTACAAAGACAATTTTTAATCATCAATCCTGTAATTTTATCAAATGTCTGCTAGAATTCAAAAGAAGAGTGTTTTGAAGACATCAGATTTTTTTTTTGCAAGTGTCATGTTATCACATGTTTAAAGCTAAATATAGCATCGTCATCATGAAGACAAAAAATAGCTACCTATCCTAGGTCCTTGAGAAGGACTCGATAGGTGAATAAACAAAAACCAGTGAAAAACAACATGATTGTGTAATAATAGTAGTAATAATAGTTGTTACTGTTGCTGCTGCTGCTATTGTACCTACCAAGGACTATACCTACTGAGGAAGACTGGAGGCCAGGGGCTTTTGCAAGTACAACAAATAGTAGAAGAAGAAAAGCGAGGACTGAATGACTATATCACAAAAAGCTTGGAAAAGTTGATAAAAGCAGTTAAGCCAGAAAATTTGATGAAAGTTACAGAAAGCAAAGAGGAATACAAGAAGCAAAAAGATGGGTCAACAGCTGAAGAGAATGCCATTACATGGAGAATTCATTAAAGCTATAGAAGGCAAGAGCAAGAACAGCTTGAATTGGGCATAGTTAAGAACAGGCACTATCAAGACTGAAGGACTAATTCTAGCCGCACAAGATCAGGCTCTGCAAATGAATGTAATGAAGACAAAAATACAAGGCACTAGTGATGATAGTAAATGTCATTTATGCAAAAAATGGAATGAAAAAGTCAATCATCTCATTTGTGAATGTCCCAAAATAGCCAACACCGATTTGAAAGAACGGCACAATAATGTGGCCATATTTGTTCACTGGGCCTAATTTTTAAAAAGTACAACATATCTGCATCAGAAAAGCCATGGCAACACCAGGTGGAAAGAGTAGTAGAAAATGAAGAGGTCAAAATTCTGTCGGACTTTCAGATACAGACTGACAGACGCGTGGAGACCAATACTCTGGACATTACCATCATAGAAGCCAGGTGCATGTTAAGCATAGATGTTGCCATTCCCAGTGACTCATGAATTTTGGAGAAAGAACAGGAGAAAATATTCAAATACTGCAACCTATGCATAGAATTGACACAAATCTGGATGAAGTATGTAAAAGTGCTACCAATAGTAACTGGCACACTAGGAACAAAATCAACACAATTTAATTAGTACTTTGCACAACTGGACGCCACAGCAATAACACCAGCTGAATTACAAAAGACCACCATAATTGGCACAGAGTCCATCCTTTGTCGGTACCTCATCTACACCTAGGTGTCAGATGTCCATGTGGATTTACCAGCTGATAATGTTGTGGTTTTTGTGTGTTCATATATGATTGTTTTCAGTGGTGAACATAAGAACATACGAACAGCCCCACTGGATCAGGCCATAGGCCCATCTAGTCCAGCTAACTGTATCTCACCGCAGCCCACCAAATGCCCCAGAGAGCACACCAGATAACAAGAGACCTCATCTTGGTGTCCTCCCTTGCATCTGGCATTCTGACATTGCCCATTTCTAAAATCAGGAGGTTGCACATACACATCATGGCTTATAACCCATAATGAATTTTTCCTCTAGAAACTTGTCCATGCCCCCTTTAAAGGCGTCCAGGCTAGATGCCATCACCACATCCTGCGGCAAGGAGTTCCACAGACCAACCACACACTGAGTAAAGAAATATTTTCTTCTGACTGTTCTAACACTCCCAACACTCAATTTTAGTGGATGTCCCCTGGTTCTGGTGTTATGTGAGAGTGTAAAGAGCATCTCCCTATCCACTCTGTCCATCCCCTGCATAATTTTTATGTCTCAATCATGTCCCCCCTCAGGCATCTCTTTTCTAGGCTGAAGAGGTCCAAACACCATAGCCTTTCCTCATAAGGAAGGTGCCCCAGCCCAGCAATCATATTAGTCGCTCTCTTAATCACTCTCTTTTGCACCTTTTCCATTTCCACTATGTCCTTTTTGAGATGTGACGACCAGAACTGGACACAATACTCCAGGTGTGGCCTTACCATAGATTTGTACAACTGCATTATAGTATTAGCTGTTTTGTTCTCAATACCTTTTTTAATGATCCCAAGTGCTGTCATTTTGATGTGAATAAAATATTAATAATAAAGTATTTCCATATAACTTTTCAGCAAAGTTCACAACTTGTTTCGCACAGCACAATAAATGTACAGAAAAACTGTATCTTGTCCCAAAGGGGCTGACAGTCTTTAAACACATACACAAGGGAGGCACCAGCCAGCTGCCACTGGAAAAGATACTGTGCTGGGATGACTACAGACAGGTGCTATCTCCTGCTAAACATAATAAAGCCGTCACTTTAAAAATCTGTCTCTTTGCCCAGTTAGCAAGGATTGAAATGTGTACTAGAATGTTCTGGAAATCAGCTGGGCTAATGGCCCAATTCTGTTAGGGCTTTACACCACCAGAACAAGTGTTTAGGCAGCTTAAGGCCCTTCACAAATTGTGACACACCAGTTAGTGCTGCCCGGCCACCACCACAAGCATTGAATGGCTGAGATTGTGTGCAAGCAACCAGGAAGATGGGGGCAGGGAGGAGGGTATGTTGGGATCAGGAAGGGGAGTGATATTGGAGGCTGTGATGCACACCAATATCCTATCTTGGGCCCAATCTCCCAACCTGGGTTCATGCAGATTTGTGCCTGCACAGGTCTGCACAGTTGGCATAGGTCTTAGTAGACCCAGCAGGCACGTGTGGCTTTCCCTCGTAATAAGGTAATTACGTGGCAAGGTAATAAATATTCCTTTACCCCAAGGAGGCCTTCATGGCCTGTCATTACCCCACAGGATACAGCATGTGCCACGTTGGCACAGTGGCATTGCTGCCCAGGACGTTGCACTGGATTGGGCTGTTAGCTAATGTCTGTTATTTCTAAAATGTGTGCACTGTCATTGTATTCTCTATCTATAGCTTATGGACATTATCTACCATACATAAAAATGTACATTATCTACCTATGGATAGTAGCTATGTTATATTTTAAAAAACAGTTTGCCAGTAGCCTGCCTTTGTCAACCGCCTTGAGTCTGTAAGACTCTCACAACGAGCGAGAGTCACTGAGAAAAGTGGTATAGAAATACTGTATTATTATTCTGTGAATGATTTTGTAGGGTGATTCGAGAGAAGGCATATTGCAGCAGCAGGCTGAAGTTTCCCTTCCCTTCCCTTCCTGAAGGGAATTTTTCTCTTCCTATGCCCTCACAGTGGGTCTCCAACTTGCTGTCTCAGGACCCGGTCCTATTCAATTTTTCAGCCCTAGTGCAGCCATGCCAGTAGGGTGTGCACTGCATTCTGTGGTGGTGGGGCAGTCACAGAGGTCTCCTCAGGCTGCATTGCAGCTGCACTGGTGCTAGAAAGTTGGATAGGATTGGGCCCTCAGACCACAGAACTCCTTCCTTCCTCTCTTCAGTCCAGAGTTTTTCCAATCGGAGCCACAGTTTCCCCTCAGCAAAACACCACTTTTGTTTCCTCATTAACTCAATTTGATTGCAGCTGTGAACCACACCCATTGCAACCCAAAGTTCTGGTTTTAACCCCCTACTTCTCAGATACATCAAAACAAGGGGCCACTGCTGACCCCACACTATCTCCTCAATGGATCTTTTGCATTTCCACTACACCCCCCACTGCAGGATGCAGCCTATGCCCCATTGGCACAGCTGCCATCAGTACTGGAAAGTTGGATAGGATTGGGCTCTTAGAATGTGTCAAAATGTTGTGGCAGAAGGATGGAATGGGAACTGTGTGTGGGTGTGTGCTGCACTCCCAATTTATTTGATCACATGATTTCAAGACCTGAGGACAGATTACAAGATTTTCAAACTTCATTTGTAATTTAGCCATTTATGCACTCCGAAGTCCCATTGAGATCAATTGGCTTTCAACAAACATAATTGGATGCTGGATTGCAGTTCAAAATCCAGAAGTGAATGATAAAAGGTATTATTTCTGAAACATCAAGATACAAAAGCCCCAATCCCAGCATGTCTCAATTCCTACTGATGTCTCGCCTCATATCTATGTAACCTGTAGAGAAAAAAATAAGAACTTTTGTCCTTGAGAAACAAGGCAAACATTTTTTTTTTTTAATTAATGTAAATTATTGCTGTTGGTTTAGTGAGAAATGAAACATTTTTCATTTCTCTTAGGGCCCTATCCTAAGCTTTGTGCACCGACTCACCGCCGGCATGCACTGTTGCAAATGTGCTGTAAGGCATGTTTGTGAGCCCTAGTGCCGGTACTCTGCCAGTACTAGCCCCCTGCTGGCCGGCGCTGGGCTAGCATGGGGCAAGCACCAGAGCTCCACCACTCAGTTGTCCTGTGGACCGTCGAGCAGCAGAGGGTTAGGTGGAGGTGTGGGGGGAGGCAGAGGGAGGGCAGGGAGGAGGCATTCTGGGAGGAGGGAGCAGAGTGGGAGGAGGCGGGACCAGTAGTGCTTTGCTCCGCCAGAGCCAGAGCCTCTGTGTGGGGATCGCCACCTGAAACAGAGGCTCTTGATTCTGTGCCAACCTTAGAATCAAGTAGTCCTATTGCCATAGAATCAAGTAGCCCCATCGCTGGCCTACTCGCTTTACTTTTGTTCCCTTCTCCCAAGGAGCCGCCAGCACAGATGTGGAGAGCACAGGATGTGGCGGCAGCCATTTTCAGCGCTGCCACAGTCCTTCATGCCGGGCAGCTCAGGATTGGGCTGTGAGACCCCAATCCTATCAGTCCCATGCCAGCCCAGTGATGACACTGAGAGTTGCAAATGTGCCATAAGGCACACCTGAGATAGTTACTGCTGGGCTGGCGCAGGTGCCAGCTCAGCACAAACCTGCACTGAATGAGCTGGGTGGAGGTCGGTCAAACATTGCCAAGATCTCCAGGTGAACATCAGGAAGTGGAACGGTGAGTGGGAGGGAGGTATTCTGGAGCAAGGAGAGGGTGGGGGAAGGTGGGGCAGGGGTGGGAGCAGGGTGGGAGGGGGCAGAGACAGTGGCAGGCCATGCCACCATATCCTGACCCCCCTCCCAGCCTGGGACACAGATCTTCTTGGTTCTGTGCCAGCTCAATGGCTGGTGTAGATTCAAGGAGACCCATTGGGGCCACCTGGCCGCTACACAGGATACAGAAGCTTACACACCCTTAACTTTAGGAGACGTGGTGCTGTTTCCTAGCACCATTGGATGCAGTGGTCACCATTTCAGCACCACTGCAGCCCTTGGTGCTGGGAAGCATAGGAATGGGCTGTTGGGCTGCAATCCTATTCGCACCTACGTGGGAGTAAGTTCCATTGAACTTAATGAGGCTTACGTCTGAATAGATCTGCATAGGATTGGGCTGTTAGAGGCCTTTGCAAAAGATGCATTCTATGATGTGTTGCTATGAAAGTACGGATGATTAACCTGTGGAAAAGAAGCTCTAAAATCTGGTGCCAATAAATGTCTATGTAATTTTTCCAGGTTGGTTAAAATCTTGCTATTTTTAGCATCTGGAGCACACGTAGAGCTGTACTGTCTGGAAAGGCTGACTTTCTTATACAGTAAATTCTTGAATCCAATACAGTACTTTCAACACCATCCATTTTAACATATGGAAATTACATGTTTGGTCATTTGCTTTGTTCTTTTTCAAGCAGGTCTTTGCAAGACTTCCCACATGGATGGACCCACTGTGATAGCAGCTGCTGTACCAGGAATAAGGCTAGCATAATGTATTTGCAGTCCTATGTGCACCCACCAGCAGAGTCAACAGCACAACATGTGCAGAACCAAAAGTTAACCTAACACTAATGTATTCCCACAACAACTCTGGAAACCAAAAAAGACAAGAGAACAGGCAGGAAAGAGGCTCATGATGTAAACTCCATGAAACTGGCTCAGGGCCAGTCCATCCATGAGGCCAATTGAAGTGGGTGCCTCAGGGAACAGGTTGCTGGGGTGTGCCATTTCTGCCCACCTACTTGCCTCCACTGCCCCTCCTTCTACTTCCTGGATTGGAAAAGATAGAGGAGGCACAGAGAGAAGATGTGGGAGGCACAGGGATGTGGCACAGGGAGGAGGCTACTGGGTGTACCCCAGCAACCTGCTGCCCCAGGCATCCACTTCAGTTGGCCTCATGGATGGACCGTGCCTGAGCCAGTTCCTTTGAGATTACATCATAAGCATTGGAAAATGGGAAGAACAGAGGCAGGCACATAATTAGGCAGGGGCAGCATTTTGCATGCTGCCTCAGGCATTCAGAAGTCTTGGGCCAGTCCTGAACTAGCTTACAGCATGTTCCCTGCATGAAAGGAGGAAAAGGGGAACCATAACCAAGAGAAAGACACAGGCTTAGCATGCTGGCAATCCTGCATTCAGTCCCTTGGTTTTATCATGAGAAAAGTCTGGGAAGATGCAGATGAGCACACATCTGAGTTAGTATCATGTGATAGCCAATCAGCATGCTTGGAAAATGGTCCAATTGCTGTGCTGAGAGGATATTCATTCTTTCCCCAAGATGTTTTTCATTTTGCGTAGCCCTCTTCACCCCACTTAGCCATATTCTCCTTCATTTAGGAGAAAAAAACTGTTTAGCTTATTACCAGTATTTCCTAGTTAATGTTAATTCTGATTAGAATTAAATTAAAAATAGAACAAATGCATTTAAAAAGTCAATATATCCTGACATTCTGTCATTTTTTGAAGTTCAGAAACAGGCAGGGTCAAATGGCGCATTTAGCATAACACATATTTGGCCCTAAGGAGCAGTTCTTTCATTGTCTCCACCCAGTCAGAGAGAACAGGATTGCTCTGTACATCTGCATCAGAATTTTGGTTGGCCCCATTGTGGGGCTACTCGCTTTACCCAGGGGAAGGGGACAAAAGTCCCCTTCTCCCGAGGAGCTGCCAGCAGCTACCCAGAGTGCACCAAATGCGGCCGAAGGCATTTTTGGCACTGCTGCACCCCCTTGTGCCAGGCAGCTCAGGATTGGGCTGTAAGACTACAGTCCTATATGCACTCTCCTGAGAATAAGCACCTTTGAGCACAGTGGAGCTTACTTCTGAGTAGACATGCCTAGAATTACTTGTTGTGAATTACTTGCATGATGCAGCATTTTCTATCAGTCTTATATTGGAAAGGTCCTGTGCTTGGTTTATATTTCATGGGGATGTTCAAATACGACACAAGACCCAGTAAGATTGGACCAAAATACAGACAGTTTATCAGAAATATTAAGGAAACTGATATACTCCAAGATGGATCTTAAAACACTTTGGGAGCACTTTATTTTTTTCTCAGAACAAATCTCTCCAGAAACAAAGAACAATGTCCTCTACTACCTAGTAAATAAACATAGCATGACAGGTCTCGTTTAAGCTTGGTCAGAATGCAGCTAGGAAATAAAATGAGCTTGAGTACTAAATCAATACGGCTTTCACCTAGCCAGTAATCATAAGACAGACTGAAACGTTAGATATCCCGTTCAGGGCCAGGCAGAATGAATTTGGTGCACCATCTACTCTTGCTTCAGCACTTAATGTGCACACAGAATGATGACACTAGCTTAAAAAAAAAGCTAGTGTATTTTTGCTAAGTGAATATGTACTTTAATTGTTCTGTTTGAAAGCAAATCAGCAGAAAAACAAAACAACCCTGTTATCAACTATTGGTAAAACCAACAATATACAAATAATTAAAGCCACATTAAAAAAGAAATAGTTGAGAATTTCTTGGCCACTATGAAGTGAAGGGCATTTTTTTTTTTGAACCTGCAGGGTCAACATTGCTGATCAACCAACAGCCTGATCTAATCCTCAGTCCTGAATGTTTACTGGCACAATGTGACAGCCTCACTTATGCAGAAGTCTGCCCACTATGGATGGGTCATGGATTCCAGTGCAATGCCAGCACAACATTGTGCTGATGTAGCTCAGAGGCTGGCAGAACTCTGCCAGCAGAGAGGCCAAAATGGGGATGAATTGATGATGAGTGGGATGGAGTGTGGAAGGGATGTGAGAGGGACAAGGAGGAGTGAACATATGTCATATCCTAGCCTCCCCCCCCCCCCCCCCTTAGATGACAAAACACTGCACTACTGACAGAGCTGGCATAGGAAGGAAGAAGCCCATAGGGAACAATGAAGAAAGAATAAACACCAGAAAATCCCACATCTCCTGCCATATAAATAAATGAGCTCTGCTAGGGTGGCTACAGCTCAGATGATCTGAAGCATGGGGTTATACCTCTTTGGCCTCTCAAAGGGAAAGTTTGATTATGAGAACTGTATTGAAAGGTCACTTGGAGCACAGAGGGGTTCCTCAATCCCTGCCTAGAAAGTTTAGGAGACCTAAAGGATTTAGGAGTCTTCTTTAGATGTTCCCTCTCCACCGGATGGGTCTCCTATGGAGCCCACCTGCAAGAATGCACTGACTCCTTGCCCAGCCCTACATGAAAAGACTGGTTTGTGTTTGTGAAAATTAGGCTGCAATCCTATACATGATTTCCTAGCAGTACGGCCCATTGAAGTCTGTGGAACTTACTTCAGAGTATCCTTGCATAGGCTTGTGCCATTAGCCTTGGGACACCCTCTTCCTGCACTCTCAGCATCACCTTCCTTTCTTCCAGCAGCAATAAATTCCAATAAATCCCTGCTAATTTCAGCTTGAGTAGCAAAAAGCTTGTTCTTCAGTTCAGGCCTTCCGCAAAAAGTTATTCACAAGATGGAAGGCAAGACTGTCTTTCCTGATTACTTTGTGCAGCTTTTTGGTCATCCAGGTGCATTTCTAATGTTATGAAGGACCGCAAAAGGACTGTCTTGTCCAGTGCTTCCAAGAACCACTCTCATTTCAACTGGAAATCTGGATCTCTCTCTCTCTCTCTCACACACACACACACACACACACACACAGACAGAGATGATGATGATGATTTTACTCTGCCTGGCATACAGCGGAAAAACAGCAATAAGACGGAGCTGAAACTGATTGTGTCTGGAAACACCTTTTCATGTCTTCCTGGCATTTTCAGTGCGTCAAAGCATGTTACCGCAACACTGTTTTCTTTAACAATTCCTGTCTAATACGGTTCCAAGAGGCTGTGCTCCAAAGTGGGGAAGAAGGACAATAGCAAGCTGAAGTAAAAAAGCATCAGCCGTTTCTCAACCAGCAGCTAGCTGTGTGTGTGTGTGTGTGTGTGTGTGTGTGTACACACAGTCTAAAATTAATGAATGGTAGACATCAAGGGGCTCCTTTGAAAGTAGAGAAGCCACTGCAGCAACCAACTTCTACACGGGAAGTGCAAATATCAATATTTCCCATTATCTATTAATGATTTGGGGGATGGATAGAGCCCGGATTTTCATGTCATGTTTTCATCTTCCTCCAGTTCACTGTGATTGCTTAATGGGGCACATTTTAGATTCTAGGCTGGCTGCCTCTTTCATGTTGATTCTTATTGAACTACTAGACACTGAGGTTTTTTGGTTTTTTTTGCACATGGGGATTGAATCATATTTGTGCTTCTTATATGCTATTTATGTGCACGTGCAATTTTTTATATTTTTTAGCAAGGATGGTGTAGTGGTTTGAGAGTTGGACATTGACCTGGAAGATACAGGTTCAAAATCCTGTGTCAGCCATGAAGCTTCCTGGGTGAGCTTGGTCCAGTCACTGTCTTTCAATCTCACCTACCTCATAAGGTTGTTGTGTGGACAAAAGGAAGGGAGGAATTATGTACACCATCCTAAGCTCCTTGGAAGAAATGTGGTATATTCTTATTCTTAACATGGCGACATTGGTGAACATGGTGCTTTACAGAATGAGAGGACAGATACCTGTCCCAAAAGGTTACACTTCTCTTGCTCATGCTATTGTTTGCATATATTACTATCAGTGCACGTAGTGTTCTATAAGCATATTTCCTTTCATTGTAAGACATTTGGGACTTATGAGCTATCTTGACACGAGAGAGAAAGCAAAGGAAAGGGAGGCAGGAGAATCACATACCATTGTTTTGCTTACATGAATTCTAGTTATATGAACTAAGTAGGAAATTACAGGCATCCCAGTCCTATTGGGTATATATGGTGGCGGATCTCCCGAACTGCTACCATAAGTGCTGGTACAGCATGATGAATGCTGCACAGCCAACATGTGCTGTGCATAGTTCCTGCATGCCCTTCTGGAGCAGGTAGGGTGGTGTAGAGGGCAGTTTGGGGAAGGATAAAAGCACGGTAAACTTGGAAACAGGGCAGGAGAGGGGGATCTCAGCAGCAGCACATGCCAGGCTCCTATCCTCCTTTCCTGGCTCAGACCTGTCCCCTGAGGGTCTTTGGACTTAAGCCTGTTAAATAGCTTGTGTGGGACCAAGGAGACCCAAGGGCTATCAGGCAGTGGAAAGTAAGTAAAAATATTTTACATATCTCTCTCAGGATGACTGGTTCCTTCAGCAGCATGGCTGCATAGCATGAACTAGTGAGAGATAGGATCGAGCCATTAGTTACAGAAGGGTGAGAGGACTTAAGGCAAGATGGCAAAGGCTTTACCTTAAAAAGATTCAAGTAAGAATCTGAAGGAAGTGAGGAAGGAGACTCTTGCAAGGAATACAAGACAGAAAACAAAGAGATGGGGATTAATAATTCAGTTAAGCATTCAGGTCACATTTTTACCTACACACAAACCACTTTAAAGACTTTTGAGTGAAAACAGCCGGAAATTATGATCCAAATAAGCACATGAACTAGTTTATGAATAAAGATCCCTTCATCTGCCATCACTGCAAACAAGAGCCTCACACATGCAGATCTCTGGACTGTGGCCTCAGTTTCCCCACCCCAATCCTCACGTCTTTAAGATAGTTTCCCAGAAAACATTGCCCAGAAAAGCATGCTCCTGACTTGACTAGGTGGGAATGAAGAGTGGCTGTTTTGAACCTCTCCCAGTTAGCTACTTATTTAGGCAATTATTTTTATTCATTTAGTTAGGAAGTCTTCTGTTTTTGGCATGTCCACATTAGCTCTTTCTGTTTCTTGGCTATTGTACAAATGAAGATTGTGCAGTACAGGTGGAGCCTATTTATCCGCATTAGTTCCATTCCATGACTCCGTGCAATTAACAAAAAACATGTTGTGCTAAATTCCATAGAGTTATGCAAACACGCTGCAGCCTGACACTTCCGGATGGAAGGAAACTAAGGCAGCTGTTCTCAATCCCCTCCCCTCCATACTCAGCCCTCCTGTTGCCAGCTGTCCTGCTTCTTTCACAGGTGGGATGCTGAGCTTGCTTTGGAAGCCTCATCCTCTGTGTCCCAGGCGGCCTCCCAACAGCACTGCAAGTTCTCCTCCTCTTCGCTGCTGCCTGAAGTCCTCCCTGGCCACCACCATCATGGAAGCTCCTCTGCCCTGGAGCATTCTGGGACTTGTAGTCCGGCACTCTGCTCACCCTCACCTGTCTCTCCAAGGCAAAGGTGTGTGTGACTTTCAGTACCCCCACCCATTTGCAAATCCACAGATAAAAAAATCTGTGGATAAATAGGCTGCACCTGTACTGGAAGGTACTTGAACCATGTCCACTGTCAAAAACTGGTCCATTCATATCTGTCACATACATCTACTAGAGAACATGAACAGAAGAAGCCCCCGCTGGATCAGGCCAAAGGCCCATCTAGTTCAGCTTCCTGTATCTCACAGTGGCCCACCAGATGCCTCAGAGACACACAAGACAACAAGAGACCTGCAACCTGGTGTCTTCCCTAAAGGCTACGCTGGCAGTGGTGGGGTTTGAACTCACGCTCCCCAGAGAAACTGGAGTCTTAATCCAGTGCCTTAGAATGCTCAGCCATGCTACAAGGACACAGAGCAGCACAGATATTGCTCCATCAGTTTCAACAATCCAGAGCTTTCGCCAAACTTGAGACTTTCTGGGCTGTTTAATATTTAGTGTACATTAATGATGACCTGTCTTAGCCTAAGCCCCCCTTTTGGAAAGACACATTTGACTGAAGATATATGTATATACTATAATATTTAATTCATTTCCTATAGTTGTGCTGGAACATAGGAAACTGCTTTATTTAGAGTCAGGTCTTGGCCTGTGTAACTCAGCATTGTCAGCACTGACTGGTAGTGGCTCTCCATGCATATATGGAAAAAAAAGTTCTCCTGGTCAGGAGTTCCAGTGATTCAGCAATGGTGTCTCAGTCAGTCTTCCCTTTGATGGAGCATGTTCACAGTTGGGAATATTTCTGGACCTGGATACCATCCTGGGTGCCTGTTAATGGCTTGCAGCCTGGAGTACTTTTGCCCAACTTTTGTTGGTGCTCCAATTGTGTCTTTTTCTATTTCAAATAGAACTGGCTATGGTGAGCCATAGCTTAGTCACCCCACAACTGGATTACTGCAACACATTTCATGTGAGGCTGCCCTTGAAGACCCTTCATAAACTTCAGCCAGCACAAGATGTAATTGTGGATGAGTGTGAGATGATATGACCATATCGCAGCTTTATTGTATTGGCTGTCAGTGTTTTTCCAGGCACAATTCAAAATTCTGGTGATCGCCATTTGTTCTGCCAGATTCCAACAGTCAAACACTACCTAGCAAATTATGCCCACTTTATGCTAATTAGCTCCCCTTCTTTCCCCCAAAATGACCCTGGTTCTGCCCTGCAGTACTGCTGGACCCCACCACCAGGGTAGCTCACCTGTTCCACCTGCAGAGGTCCTCCTTCCTCCTTTTTTCTGCCAGCAGCTCCTTCTGCCACTACAGCAGCACAGGTCTTGGGTGTGGCAGCCAAACACCAGTCTTGGTGTCTCCAGCAGCTTCCAAAGTCCATTCACACATTGGCCATCAGTCCAGTCCCTCCTTCTGCTGCCCACACTCAACTCTCCTTTCATCAGGTGCTTTTATGCCTGAGGGCCTATTGCCTTCAAGTGGCTGCAGCAGTGCAGCACACTCTCTACTGAATGTCCAGGTCTTACCCTTAAAGGGGCCACTGCTGACACCACAGCCAACCTCCTCAACAGATCTTCCGAGATTCCAATACACCTTTAAAGCCCTAAATCACCGAGATGCCTGAAAGATCGTTGTTCTCCATATGGGTCTACCCACCTCTTATTGAAGGGAGGCTCTCTTGCAGATCCTCTCACATTTTGAAGTTCAATTGGCAGTACCCCCCCCCCCCATATAATGCAGAACTACCTGCCCTCTAGTGTGCCTCTGTTTCCCTCCTTGCCAGAGGTTAAAGACCTGGCTCTGAAGGTTTTATGATCTGCTGAATTGTCTGTTTTGTTGTATTTGCCTTTTAATCTACATTCTCCTTAAGCACATTCCTGAAGCTGATTTGTGCCAATGGGGTTTTTCCTTCCTGGCAAATAGCAAATAGCCATATTTTGCTGGCTAGTTTAGTATTGTCTACACCAGTGTTTCTCAAACTGTGGGTCACAAACCAATTTCAGGTGGGTCCCTGTTTATTTTGAGGTATATTTTATTTGCAATATATTAGACTTGATGCTAGACTTGATGGTATATGACTTCATTTGGGGAAATGTTACAGATCTGTACTTTTAACATGTTTCTATGAATAGGCTTTTAACAATGATAGTAAATGGGGCTTACTCCCATGTAAGTGTGGATTGCAGCCTTCTGGATAGTTGGGGAATTTTTTTTAAACAGATCATCAACCAGTTAGGAGCATTCTTTATTTAAATAATTTTTTAAACTTATACTTTTTGTAAACTTTAAATTTTCTTACTTAATTTAATTTCGTAATGTGGGAGTGCTGACAGTTTTCCTGCTTGATGCTGTCACTTCCAGTCATGATAACACTTCCAGGTGAATGACATCATTTCGGGTGGGGGGGGGTTCCTGACTGTCATTCTGAAAAGTGGGTCCTGGTGCTAAGAAGTTTGAGAACCACTTGTCTACACTGACTCTGACTAGCTGTTTTGCAGGGTTTCGGGCTCCAGCCCTACCTAGAGATGCAAGGGTTTGAACTGAGGATCTTCTACATGCACAGCAGGTGTGCTTGACTACTGAGCTACAGCTGCATACCCAAAGCTGTTTTTGTCAGGACTGCAGTGTGATGGGCAAGAGTTAAACAACATCTCCCTACAAGTCTGATCCAGATGTAAATGGTGCTGATTCAGATCCTCCTCTACCCGATGGCTGGAAAGAACAAGAAATGACAGTACTGCTGCCTACAGATGTTCTGGTGGGAACATGCAACCTGCACACAGAATATGGCTCTACAATGGGAATCTCCAGATCAGAACTAGTAGGGGTTTCTGTGCAGAATGCCATTTGAAATTACCTGGTATGATTGAATTAAAAACATATGCAAAATTTGGTGGCATTTGGGGATGTGTCAATGAATTATTACCTCAAAGCTTGAGCCACAGGCCTGAGCCAATGAAGTTACAAATGACTAATCCTAACAGGAGAAACCAAATAATATTTCCAGGTGCACACAAATCCCATTAGGTTCAAAAACCACAAATGATGAAAAACATGGTATCCGTAATCACTGAAATCATCATAGCCCTTTTCAGTAAACTGCTGTCTGTGCTCCTTTCATCCGTGGGCCTTTAATTTTAATAATATGAACCTGGAACCTGATGGAACAGAGTAATGCTCCGAGTTCGGTGAATTGCAGTGTGTTGTCTGGCTTTGGGTTGACAACTGTGCACTTTAATATTGCAGCACAAAAGGAATCTGCTTGTTGTGAAAGAGGGTAGAAAGAAAGGTAGATTGGAGAAATGCAGTGTGTTGCACTACATGAAATAAAATGTACTATGGCACCATGGCTGAGGGCCTGGAGCACTGTCTGGAAGCAGTGAGGATCTGGATGGGGGCTAACAAGCTGAAATTAAATCCGGATAAGACAGGGGCTCTCCTGGTTCGGAAATCCTCGATGCAGGTGCTGGATTATCAGCTTGCTCTGAATGGGGTTGCACTCCCTCTGAAGGAGCAGGTCCGCAGCTTGGGGGTCCACCTGGACTCGCAACTGCTCCTGGATTCCCAGGTGGCAGCTGTGGCTAGGGGGGCCTTTGCTCAGCTTCGGCTGGTGCGCCAGCTGCGTCCGTACTTGGATCGTGCAGACCTGGCCACGGTGATCCATGCTACGGTGACATCGAGGTTAGATTATTGTAACGCGCTTTATGTGGGGCTGCCCCTGAAGACGGTTCGGAAACTGCAATTAGTTCAGAATGCGGCGGCCCGTGTGGTCACTGGAGCTAGGCGGTTTGACTCTGTCAGCCCGCTTCTCCGGGGGCTACATTGGCTGCCCATTCGTTTCCGGGCCCAATTCAAGGTGCTGGTTTTGACCTTTAAAGCCCTATACTGCTCTGGGCCAGGTTATCTTAGAGATCGCCTACTCCCGTACAATCCGGCTCATCCTCTCAGGTCATCAGAGAAGGCCTTTTTACAAGTGCCGCCGCCTAAGGAGGTACGTGGGGCGGCGGCAAGAAATAGGGCCTTCTCAGTAGTGGCACCAACGTTGTGGAACTCCCTTCCCCTTGACTTGAGAATGGCTCCCTCTCTTGAGTCCTTTCGGCAAGGCCTGAAGACTTTGTTGTTTAACCAAGCCTTCTGACATTATGGCCTTTTTAACATCTTTTATATATCTTTTAGTTGCCTTTTTACAGGCCCGATTCCTCTAAGAACTGCTGTTTTATGCTCTTTTATTCTGACTCTTCTGACTACTGTTTTTATGGGTTCTGCTAATGTGTTTTTTAATATGTTTTTATCTGTGAAATTATGTTTTAATTTGTTTTATATGTTAGCTGCCCTGGGTCCCTTTTTGGGAGAAGGGCGGGATAAAAATAAAGTATTATTATTATTATTATCGTATCGGAAGTGACTTTTCTGAACCATTGATTAGCAGGTGCATGGCCTGAAAGTGAAGTTCATGGGCAATTCATTAGAGTTCCTTCAGTCCCTGCATTATTATCCACTAAGTGGACTCTTTTATTGGGGAATAAGGGTCAGCTTGACTCCAGTGGCAGAAACCTTGGTGGAGAGGAAACCCTAGGGCTTATAGTGTAAAAGGAAGTAATTGCCTTCCTGCTGAAGATCGAGGGAGGCATTTTCCTATCATTGGTTGCCTCTGGACTGTCACAAGGACAAGATGCTGTATAAAACAACTTTGTCTGGCTTGCTGTTACAACCGCGAACAGCATGCAATTCTTTCTTGGAGGGCTTGCAAGGGATTCTATGACCATTGTAAATGGTATTGTCAGTACACCCCAATACATGAGACATGGTGTTTGGCTGGTAAATGGGCCATACACAATTCATCCAAAGGAGAGTGAGGACAACAGGTCCCAACGTTCCTGACACTTCACCCTTGGAGAAGACAGTTGTAGTGTTAACCCCTCCCCCAACCATGTGCATCACCTTCTGTGGCCTGCACCTGCCCTAGCAATACCACTGTGCATGCCCACCCTCTATTGCTGCAGCTGCATGCTATAATGTGGCAGAGGATAGGACTGGGTATTGAAAAGTACAGTATTTGGTGTTTGGCACGCTGGGAATTTCAGCTTTGATTGCTTTAAAACTAAGCATGTTTCTAGTCCATATGGTTTGAGAGAGAAAATAATGAAATGTGGTGGAAGTAAATGGTGAAGGAAGACATCACATAGGGAGACAGGTAAAGTCTTCCATCTACCAGAGCAGGGGGTTGGGGTACTTTGTATGGTTCCTATTATTCTTCATAACATCAAGCTACCTTGAGCACCTCTTGATGGGTGGGAAATGTGGGGGAATTTTTTAAATAAATAGTATCTGCTCCTTCAACCCTCAGCTCCAATATCCAGCCTTATGGTCTCTTTTCTCTCTTCAGCTGCATTTTTAGAAAAAGAAATCCAGATGGTTTGAAAATCCTGTCAGAGGCAGAAAGACAAATCAAGTGCATGCAAATATGCTTGATTTATTTCATTCCTTCGGAATGCTGGGTGTGTGTGTGTGTGTGTGTGTGTGTATTTTTGGCCGCATACGTTCTGGCAGAGTGCAAAGTGCCCAGGGTGGAGATGAGCAGTCGGAATCTATAGCAGTGAGATCATGTGACTCAAGCGGCTGGACTTTCTAGCATTTACTGCCTTAAATTGAAAGTTTCATGTTCTTCACGATACATTTCCTGGGTTGTGTTGATTGCAAAACTCCCACATTCTTTACAATAAATGCTATCAAGGAAACAGGAGGCTATCATTCCTGCAATTATTATTTTTTTAAAAACTATGTCTTCTGGCATATCATACTCACACTGAATCAAGTACAAGGACCAAGAACAAATGTGAAAGAATGGGTTTTCTTCTCCAAAATGAAAATTGACAGAATAATTAAAATCCAATTAACTGAAGTTGCAGCCATCAAAGCTGACCTGAATGACAATGCCATGTGCTTTCTATTCCCCTCACCATCTGAAAGTAATAGTGAGGAAGCTCTACTGGAACAGGCCTGATTGAGCATCACAGACAGAGAAATCTGTCGATTCAATAGAGACACTGCGGTGAGATGCCTGGGAGAAACAAGAGGCAGTAACCCATAACACATGCCTTTCAAATTATTGGCCAGAACTATGGAGCATAACTGTAGCCAAGATTTCCACCAGTTTTCCTGGTGGAATGAGAATGCGTTTTTTGATGAGCAAGGATGGTCATGCCTTTTAGGAATGATTTTCAAACCAAGGCACTCTGGAGTCTCTTTCAGCCATAGAATCAGCACGCCTGTCTCCAAAGTTCCTGGAAAAGTGATAATATCTGGTGCATGGATCACATGCACAATAGGAATGCACAAACATATGCACACCCCCTGGGGTAAATCTCTAACAATTAGATTGAATGCCTTGGAACAGCTTTGGACATTCTAAGTACAAATGAATGTGAGACTGCCTTCGCATCAAATGTTTATACATCCACTATGAAGGCTGAAGGGGGGTTCGTTCAGGGAAAATATGAAGACTTCATATGTGTGTACATGCATGTTGCACATCTCTCTCATGGGTACACATACTGCTATGCTTCATCCTGTTTATCATCTTAAAAACTGCTATTTTTTACATATTCTGTACTTAGCTTGTAACTTCATCAGTCTGCCCCACTGCTACAGTTAGGCAATCCCCATTGCTTTATCTCTACATTTCCTCTTAATTACTTGGTGCATCGGTACTAAGTTCCTAGTCCTGGTGACTCATTTCTTTTCATCTTCCTTTATCCTTACCTCTCATGTGATCTGGTCATGTTAGGGCACAATCCTAACCAGGTCTACTCAGACGTTAAGTCCTATTTTGTTCAATGGGGCTTACTCTCAGGAAAGAGTGGTTAGGACTGCAGCCTTAACCTCATGTTAATACCATGTCGTATCTTTGTACTCCACGATGTGTCCCGGGAACATCTTGCTACTTTTTATTTCCTCAATCATTTAGGAAATGACATAATTTATGCATCAAATCCTTTCCAAACCTATCATGGATTCACCAGTTCAGTACTGACTCCTATCATTAAAATGATAGCCTGTTCACCCATCTTCCTTTATGTCCCATCACTTCTGTATAGATCGTTGGCTCTCTGGACAATAGCATAATTGGGGGTGGCAAAATGGTAAATACTGCAAGCATCACAACACGCTGTGTAAGTGACCCATCCCACTTGCCACTGGAGCCATTCTGGGCAGCAAAGGCAATGTGCAGTCACTCACCAAACCAAGCAGTGTCTCCTGCACATTGCTGTCACAGCCTGCAATGGCTCAGACAGTGAGTGGAATGGATTGCTTAAAGGACACACTGTGACACCTGCAGTAATGTTTTGCCCCCCCCCCATTCAAATAAATTAACAACAGGTTCTATGTCCTAATGAGCAACTCAGCTTCAATTGTCTGCCGCAAAGGAAGTTGAAAGACTATGGCTGCACTCCTATACTGTACAGTACACACTTTCCTGGGAGTAAGTCCCACTGAACATAATGGGACTTACTTCTGAGTAGACAGTCAAAAGACTGCACTGTAACTTTAACCAAGTTACTGTAACTTTAACCCAATGTCTAAATCCAAATTGCAAGGCTGCAATTCTGTCCTCTGGAGTCATACTTACAGGCCTCTGGCCACTAGTTTCCAAGGAGGATAAACATGCGACTGAAATGCACACTTCAAATGGACATTTTTTTCTTGAATTCTCAAGGCAGTTGTATAATGAAATAAGGAAGGTACCAAGAAGAGGAGGTGGGAACTGCCAGGGCTCCAGGTTACCAACCTCTGGAGGCACCACAGCAGCATAGCACCTTCACATCTGCACAAACCAACTTGCTGCACTGGGCTTTGAGCTGGGCCACCTTCTTTCTCAGTGGGAACTTGGTGATTTTTACCAGAGCAGTCAATCCTCTCAAGGATCTGGTTCACTTTTAGTGGTGAACATCTGGTCAGCTTGACCATTTTGCATGGCCCACCTCTGGGAAGTACAACTGGAATGACTTTATCACCAGTTATTTCCATACTAAGAGGCCAGATATGATGAAACAAACCACGGTAAGAGGCTCAGGCTACAATCCTATCCACTTTTTCCTGGTAGTAAGTCCCATTGACTATAATGGAACTTACTTCTGAGTAGACATGCATAGGATTGGGCTCCCAGGGTAGATGGGAGGGCTTTTTTGAGTGCAAGAAAAGCAGAACTGAGCCTCCTACCACTGTTTGTTGCATCGTATTGCTGGTCTCACTGCCAGGCAGTGGAGGTGGGGGGGGGTCCTGCCATGAGTACCATTGGGCACCACCTCAAGTACCACTGGTGGTATGAGTACTACTGGTTGAGAAATGCTGCTCTATTGCTTTTACCATCCAGCCCCAAAAAGAATTCCAGTGAACTCTAAAGCTTCCCCCTCCAACTTCTAACTCTGCAATCCAATGCACGTCTACTCAGAAGCCCAACAAGTTCAAGGGGAGTTGCTGACTTCCAGGGTTTGAGAGAGAATGGCAGCCTTGAAGGACAGTTTCACTAATGAGCAAAAAAGTACTATGAGGGGACTGTTCTTCTAGGTTGCTTTCCGACAGGAAACAGCAGATACCCATCACTTTGGTCTACTCTAGTGGCAGTTGTCCCACAAGTTTGAGGGCTGCTACTGACCAGGGAGTGCAAAGCAGGGGCCTGCAGTGGGTGGGGAGGCAGGTGAGGCAGAACCTCCCCACCACAGTCCTTCGAAAGTGTTGCAGCTGTGTAGGTGCCCAAGCACCCACAACCCAGCCTAAAAATGAAAATTAACAGCACATGTAACAAGCCTTGCAGGTTTTGAGGTTCACCCTGATCACAAGTTCTTCCCAGTGCTTCTCCAGTTCTTCTTCATTAGGTGATAAGACCTAAACCCAATTTGCAAACTTGTTCAAAAAATCTTCAATTTTTAATCAGCCTGCCATTTCACGGGGGCGCGACGACAATAACCTAAAGGAACTTTTCTGCTAGAGAAGGAGCAACGCTAACTGTACCATCCTCAGCACACTTACCTGGGAATAGCAGCCCAATCCTATGCAAGCCTACACAGGAGTAAAGCACATTATATAGTCAATTGGGCTTGCTTCCCAGGTGTGAGTAGGATTGCAGCCTATCCAACTTTCCAGAGACAATGCAGCCACATTGCAGTCCCGAGGTAAGGGAACAAACATTCCCTTGTCACAAGGAGACCTCCAGAACTTGGTGCTGGAAAGTTACAGTTAAGAGGACTTAGGACCCAATCCTATCCAATTTTCCCGTGCCAGTGCAGCTGTACCAATAGCGCATGCACTGCATCCTTTGGGGGGCAGGGAACATTTGTTCCCTTACCTCAGGGCTGCATTGTGACTGCACAGGTGCTAGAAGAAAGCCTCACTGAGCACAATAGGACTTACTTCTGAGTAGACATGCATAGGATTGTGCCCTAAGGCTGCAATCCAACTTCCACTTTCCTGGGAATAAGCCCCTTTGGCTATAATGAGATTTACTTCTTAGTAGATATGCATAGGATTCTGCTCAAAGGCTGCAATCCTATCCACACTTTCCTGGGAGTAAGACCCACTGAACACAATAGGACTTAATTCTGAGAAGACCTACATAGGATTGTGCCCTTAATGAAGTAATGTTTTGTGCCACATTCCTGCCTTTTTTTAACCTGAGGAATTTCAGCTGTGGGAGCATCACCTCTATGTGTCTGATAGTGTATTATACAATCGTGTAACAACACGTTGTATTGCAATGAAAAGATCCCAGGCACAAAACTGCATTCCCAAACCCCAAGGATGAAAACCAACCCCATGGTGCAGTCCTGTGCTTGTGGGAAGTAAGGGCACAATCCCTATCTCTGTCTACTCAGAAGTAAGTCCCATTATAGTCAACAGAGCTTACTGCAGCATGAGAGCCCAAGCCTATGCATGTCTACTCATTATAGAGTCTCATTATAGCCAAAGGGGCTTACTTGCAGGAAAGTGTGGCTAGGAGTGCAGCCTTTGAGCACAATCCTATGCATGTCTACTCAGCAGTAAGTCATTATAGCCAAAGGGGCTTACTTGCAGGAGAGTGTGGCTAGGAGTGCAGCCTTTGAGCACAATCCTATGCATGTCTACTCAGCAGTAAGTCATTGTAGCCAAAGGGGCTTACTCCCAGGAAAGTGTGGATAGGATCACAGCCTCAGTGACGAGGATGAGATGCTTCCTTATTCACCTTCTGATTGACAGTGTCTACTCAGAGGTAAGTCCCACTGTATTCAATGGGGCTTACTCCCAGGAAAGTGTGGCAAACTCAGAGACGAGGATGAGATGCTTCCTTCCTACTGATTGACAGTGGCTGCAATCCTAACCACACTTTCCTGAGAGTAAGCCCCATTGAACAAAATAGGAGTTACTTCTGAGTAGACCTGGTTAGGATTGTGCTCAGTGCCTACCCAGAGGTAAGTTCCATTTTGTGTCCATGGACGTGCGGCGGGGGGCCAAGGAGCCTCCAGGCGCAGGAGCAGTCTACTCGCCAGTCGGCCAGCTCGGCCGGGGAGGGGAGGCGAGGTGCCGGGCGGGCAGCTGGGCTGCTTCTCGTCAGCAGGCTGCATTTGCGGGCGCGCCGGCTGTTCGTGCCCTTTTGTAGGAGCTGCGAAAGCGAGCTCACAAGGGCTGGTGAGCGGCAGCTGTGTCGCGGAAGACTCCAGTTGGCCGTGTCCAGCTCGCCCCTTCAGCCCCAGCAGCCTCGGCACCCGCTGGGAGTGACCCCCTTTCCCCCAGGACGGGTTGACCCCACACGGCTGCTGCCCCCAGGAGGGTTAGCCCTGACACTTCAAGGCGTTAGCTCCCTGGCCAGCAAACGGTTCTTAGAACCAACAGCTGGATTAGGTAGGGGTTCTATAGAATAGGTGAGAACCTGCTGAATCCCACCACTGCCCCCCCCACTACCCTACCATCTCTGGACACTACTATTAGTGTCCTGTGCAGCTGCTAGCTGTTCATCTAAATCCAGCAAGAGTTCTCTTCGTCCCATAGTCCTAGAATTTGAGGTGATTCAATAAAATTGATAGGCAGAATTTCCAGTGCAGACAAAAAGATATGCTTTCAGAGGGATAGACTTGGAGCACTTTAAAAGCAGAGTCTTGTAACTCCTTAAAAACTAACCAAATTATTTATAAACCATAGTCCACTTCATCAGATGAAAGAAGAAAGTAGTTCCTTACACAAACCTCATTTAATTCATGATATTCACTCTGTTTGGAGCAACAGTAGGTCTTTTGTGATGAGTTGGTGGGCTTCTAGGAGGCATATGGCTGACCACCATGGAACTAAATGGTTGTTTGGTTAAACTTTTCTTTTGTTCTTAATGCTGGTCAACATCTTCTACTTAGGATGTCAAACTATTTTGGCCAAGCTGCTTGAACAATGGACCTATCCCTCCTGTGGTGACATTCTCCCAGGGATGGTCTATCCCAAAGGCTGAAAAAACTGTGTAACTGTATGTTAAGAAGACAGTGCAGAAGGGACATGACTCAGTGGGAGAGCACTTGTTTTGTGTGCCCAGGATAACAGGGTCACCAGGGATATATGTCAGGGTCACCAGGAGTCAGGGTCACCAAGCGTTACAAGGGATTCCCTAGCTCCCCAGGTAGGAATGGAAAACATCAATCTAAAACTGTTGACTCACTGCCTGTCAGTGTTGGCAATGCTTCACTAAATGGGACAATGGTCTGATTCATCATAAGGCAACTTTTGGTGTAAGAGAAGGGCCCTAAACAACTCTGTGTGTGTGTGTGTGTGTGTGTGTGTGTGTGTGTGAGAGAGAGAGAGAGAGAGAGAGCGAGCGCATTGAACTTGCATAGGAGAAAAATACCTTTACTAAACCTGCACAGAAGGAAAACACAAATCTGTAGAAACATGCTAACTTCAATATTGAGTCAGAAGTAGAGCCATTTCAGAAAGTACTCCCCCAAGCACTTATTTTATCATTCTCATTGCCAGTTGGCAGGGAGCTCAGCAACTCTGAGCTTTCCTCCTGTCACAGCATCCCATCACCATTTCCCCACTGCCTCCAGCATTTGTATTTGAAGTTCTCTCTTGCAGGCACCGCCACCTACCTGCTCCACCTGTGTGAAAATTGCTCTTCTCTGCATGCCCTGCAACCTCTTACTGCAGGAGCAGTGCTGATGATAATGAATGCTGTGATCAGACGATCATCCCAGGATCAAAGATAAGAGGGAAGTGTTTGGAGCCTCGCAAACTCCTTTGCCCGTGTGTGCCTCCTCTCGATAAACCAAACATGGCATGAAAATCATGTGGGGAAGCATAATTATGCCCTGAGCACAGGTGCCTTTAAAGAGTCAAACTGCACACAGGTCTAGAAATGTTTGTTGCAGTCAACTTTCGCATGGATTTGAAGTGGGAGAATTAAGGTGCATTGATTGCTCTTAACATGGTAGCCATAAACAGGCAAGCCGCAAGAGTGAGACTGAGGGCAGGACCACACAAAAACAGGAGGCACTTGAGCTGCAATTGAATGCACATCTTCTTGGGAGAAAGCCCCACTGAACTCAGTGGAACTTACTTTTGAGTAGGCATGCCTAGGCTTGGGCTATTAGCTGCACAGGGACTTGTGTAGCACTGTAGAACAATGTATAACACTGTACAACCCTGTGCAAATTGCATCAGCAGCACCAAGTCTGTAAGTTTCACAGTTATTTGCTTCAAAGATATGTGTGTGTGTGGGGGGGGGGGAGCTAGGGAATGGCTCTAGGGGAAATTCATCAGGAAATGAGGATGGGGGAAAGGCTGAATGCTCTCTCCCTACTGTCTGAATTGATTTGTCCCTATGGCTTTTGAAAGTTAAAGAAGAAGCATGCCTGCTTTTAAGCATGCCTCTTAAACACTCAGTCTGAGAAGATGTAGTTTGACTCCAAGTGCCAAAGCTCAAGTTACATTTAAAGTGTATTGGCTTGGCGTTTTCTCTTTTAAAAAAACAAGCAAAAAAACATGTTGGAATTGTGCAAATTGTGCAAAACCAAGGTGGGGGAGAGGCAGGTAACAGTTTGCCCCTCCCACATTTCAGGGTCATGCTTTATGAACTTATATGCTTACATACTTACTTAGATGGTATTTACAGTAGGGCAAAGGTTTCAGATGACTTTCAGCTAAAGCATTTTTCCTGCAGTCAGGCCACATTTTTTTCCCCCTATACTCACTTTTCTGGGAGTAAGTCCCACTGAACTCAATGGGTCTTACTTCTAAGTAGACATGCACAGGCTTGGGCAGTAAATAATGTGCGTGGCACCTGATCCAGATTGGAACCACTCTGGAGCCAAAGTGTTAAAGCCCTTCTACAGCCCACCACAGTTTTACCACAATTCATACACCTTCACCACTATTTTGAAAATGAAAAATGACAGGCCAAAGCACATTTTTAAGGAATGTGCTTTGACTGAAAGCCAGTTCCTTCTTGTGCATCCTGCCACCTTGCTTCCAACTGCAAAAGCAAAAGCCTTGCTTGCTATGATGCTCACACATGATGCTCAGTTGCATGTAATTTGTCCCCGCTTTTCATTTTTTACAAAATACAGTTGCACACACAGCAGTCTGGGACTGAAGACTGACACAGAGAGGAAGGGCTTCCAAACCTTTTCGCTTCCAATGGTTCTTCTGCAAAAAATTATCCCCCCACTTCCATTTTTCCCATCGGCAAGGGAAAAAGTACATCTGAATTACTGAGCATGCTAGTCCTTTCTCCGGAGTTTTGAAAGCATTTGCTCTCACTCATCCCTTTGTCATGTCAATAAAGTTGTGCCTGGCACTGTTAACAAAGGAACACAGTCAATTTTGTTGCTGCTTCAGGCCTTGTGACACATGAAATCCAATCTGTTGTGCAGAGAAAAGATAAAGTATTTTACCAAGCAAAGCAAGTTAGGCGGTTATGTGATTTGTACCGAAGAGCAAGGAGAGGGGGATACGTGTTCAACATTGCTGATTTCAGTAGACAAAAGTGTGCTTGTCTGTGTCTGTGTGTGTACACACGCACACATACCTTGTAGAAAAAAGGCACAGAGTGTCATCCGTCCAATTTCCAGCTGTCAGGTAATTTGCAAGCTGTAGCATAGGAAGTGTCCCAGAAAAAAAGCAGGTCCGTCTTCTCCCCGGATCCTTCTTCATTTATAGCAGCCAACCAGCCATGCAGTCTGCCCTGCCCACTCTGCTAGGAGGGCACCCATCAAGGCTGTTTCACTTGCCCGAAAGTACTCTTTATTTCCTGGCCATTGTGACACTGCATACTAATGAAATTCCTTCTCTGAAAATGACACAAGTCAAGCTCTGCACATGAGTATACGATTACGCTAAATTCACAAGGAATTGGCTGTTTGAAGTACATTGATTGGCCCTTAGTGGCATCATGGAAAGCTATTATGTAGAACAAAAATAAAAGGAAGGAACTGGATGCCAATGGAAATCTGATCTGGCCACTGCTAGTGAGGCTTCATATATACAGGGAATCCTGTTGGTACTTCTTAAATATGTTTTTATTATCACTTTCACCAACAAACATACTACAATTAATCACATCGTACAACACAAACAGTGGTATGTTCAATAGCCCAAAGTATGGCACATAAACTAAAACATTAAAGCCACCTAAAACTGGTGTCCTAATGTGTCGTTGCCATCTATTATATTGCTTAAATGTTCACACCTGACTTTATGATGTACTTAACAATCATTACTCTAATTCATAATAAACAACAATTCATGTAATCCCTCCAACCATCTGCCAACTCATCATTACAATCTTCGATTAACATAATTAAAATGCTCATACTTTACATCATTATCTGTTCTATGTGAAGTGCTAGTCATATGGGTTAAATAATTCCTTGCTGGTCTCCAGCTAACATATACGTCCTCAAATTCTCATTCTGACTTCACATATGCAATTAACTGTTGATCGTATCCCAAGTTTTTAATGACCATTCACTTCTAGTGAGGTTCTACAATTTTTCCACTCAACACATCAGAACCTGGAGAAATCCATGCATACATAGGAGCAAATGTACGTGCCCAAGGCAGCAGTCCAATGCACACTTACCTTAGAGTAAGACCTATTGAAATCAATTGGACTTACTTCAGAGTAGACTTGCCTAGGATTGTGCTGTAAAGGGTTCTTCAGATCACAGCTCATATGTTCTTTGATTCTTTCTATAAGATATTATCTGCTTTCAGCTGGAAAGTCTATCTAAAATGTCTTTTAACAGAATTTTTTGCTTCTCAAATATTTATAAAATTTGAACAATCTTGTATGGACTCTGTTTGCATAGCATGTCTAGCCTAACTTTGAAGCATTCTATTTGCCACAACATTTTTACATATGTGTACAGATTCAGGGGGAGGGGAATGCCTTATTGAGATTCAAGTCAAAAGTAGACATTTCTCTCTGGGCAGTAAGTATCTGAAAAGGTTGAGCTTCATTTCCTGCTTGGAAACTGCTATGGTGTGACTGTATGCAATGTATTCACAATGGAAAGTATACACAACTGGAATTGTGGGTTATAATTGTCTGTGGAATTCACTCCATCTGTAGAATACAGAGGAATTCTATTTATTGGCAAATGCTGTTAGGCAAAGTATCCATCATGGCCAAATGAAAATTATATCCCATCGGAATTTTATGTAAGTTCAAGTAGTTCTATAGATTTCCACGCTAAGGGTTAGGAAAGCCAAATAAATACTCGTACTTGAATAAACCTGCAGTGAGCTCTGCTTCAAAATCCCTGTAGCATGGGCGTCTAACTTAGAGGAGAGGGCAAAAAACCACCTATTCCCCTTGTAGGCATCCAGAAACCAGTTGGCCCAGTTGCAGTCAATTTTCCATGTCTCTCATAGGCTCACCCACCTTAAGCATGGGCTCAATTTTGCGATATAAAAGATTAAAAACATCCACACATTCCCCCCTTCAGATCTTTTCCTTGGAGAAGATGCCCTTCCAATGGAAGTGCAATCTCACTGTAGCAGTAGTTCCCAAAGTTGCTGCAGTCACAGCACCCTGTGGTCACAGAGCCCTGTTAAAGCAGTGCCATCGCCTGGCTGTTCTGGGTTCCACCATCTTGAATCACATGAGATCTCACAAGATTATGCATGTTTTGATATGATTCATGATAGCGGTACCCAGGAAAGCCTGTAAGACAAGGCCACCAAGGACATCTCATAGCGCCCCTGTGAATTCAGGACAGTTTGGGAACCAGTGGACTATGGGATAGACAAGAGGTGTTAGCCAAACATTCAGGCACTGGTAGGGAGAAAGCCCCATTAAGTGATCTGACTACTCCTGCTCCTCTTTTGCACTCAAAACAGACAGGAAAAAATGAAGAAAAACTGCCTTTTGTATGATTAGATATGAAATAGAAGTTTTCATATCAATAGAAGCCGCATTAAGGGCCCTTAAGTGGGGTGGAAAAGGGGGTATAAATCTCTTAAATAAATATTAACAATTAATTTGTACTGACAATGGAAGCACAAACAAATGTATGACTTGTATGCAGTTCCTTTCTGCATCACAAAAAGTTTGTCAGGATTCATCAGATATATAAAATAGTTATTTTTGACATCAATTATATAATTATCTGTTACATCATGCCATCCCTGAATATGCTACAAATTACCTGTAGTTTTAACTCTGGGCTCGATCCAGATCCTGGCACACTGGCTTACTGCCAGCGGGCACTGTGGCAAACAGGACTGGCAGAGCACTGGCAGAGCAAACATGCCAGCAGGACTGCACAGCCTGAAATGGGACTCTTTGATTCTGCGCCGACTCCAGAGCCACTGCAGAATTGTGTAGCCCCATTGCAGGGCTACTTCCCTTAGCTGGGGGAAGGTGACGAATGCCCCCTTCCTCAAGCTGCTGCGGACTGCCCAGAGCACATTGGATGCTGTGGTTGCCATTTTGTCACTGTGGCAGCCTCATGCGCTGGGCAGCTTCAAGCCAGACGGTCTATGGCAGCCTTTTTCAACCACGGTGCCGTGGCCTACTGGTGTGTCACAAATGGTCTGCAGGTATGCCACGGGAGTTTGGGGGAGGATCATGTATTGGGGGGGTCATGTATTGGGGAGGGTCATGTAGGGCCATTTGGGGGGGTGAGTCCCCCACCAACAGCATGGTGTGCTCTGTCAATTGTCAAAAAACCAAAACGCCCAAGGCAGTGTACAAAATGTATGGGAGAATAGAAATTTGATACTTTGCTTTTCTGGGCATTCTTCAGATTGCCAGTATTGAAATGTTGCCTCTTTGTGTGTATGTGAGGTTGCTTCTTAAAAAGTTGTGGCAGTGGTGTTGTTTCTGTCATTTAAGTTGCTATTTATCTCAGCCTTCCACCAATAAATCTCATGTGGCATTTTATTTCATGAACTAGATTAGGCTGTAGAGATGATAGCTTGTCCATCACAACCCAGGAAACCTTTCATTTGTGAAGAGATGGTTGTGGGTATTCTGCATAGCAACAGCCTAGCTACTATATCACATGGTCTGTCAATTCTATAAGCTATCATCAGCAAGCTGCGTCAATAAGTAATAAAGGCATTTCCCATTCTTTAGCCGCAATCTCTCTCTCTCTCTCTCTCTCTCTCTCTCTCTCTCTCAATCCCTCTGAAAGAAAAAAAATGAACAGGAACAGACAAACATTAAACTCAATTTAATGAAAATTAAATGGCAAACAAATATTGTGGCAAAGTAGTTAGAGTAGACTGTTAGTTAAAAGTATAATTTCATGGGTCAGAGCTGTTTCTAAATTATTCTTTAGAGTAAATGACTTTGCCTTTTGCCTGTTTAAGCAGACATACAAGGTCCATTAATCATGTACAACAGCATTGTCAGGGTATTGTTTTCCAGTAATGGGTAATTCATTGAGCTCTGCTGTGCCACTGGAAAAAAAATAAAATAAAAGACTGCCTAGGAGAACCAGCATCAAACATGGGGCTAAAGGATCTTATGGAAGAAACTATGCTTAATGGATAGTAAACAAGGTTCAAGTATATTCAAATACTTCTAAACTTCTAGCTGGATCAGGGAGCTGTTGTTTAAGGAGGAGCTGTGGCTCAGTGGTAGAGGGCATGTTCAATCCCTGGCATGCCCCAGAAGTGCTGGAGAAGACTCTGGTCTGCAACTCTGGGCAGCCAATCAATACAGACAGTACTAGTCTACTTGGACCAATAGCCTGACTCAACAGAAGGCAACTTTGCATGTTCAAGGGAAACAGGAATATAAATTCAAAACTAAGATCAAGAATATCAAAGGTGTTTCACAGCTATTGAGCTGATATAATCCAATGTACAAATAGTACTTTGGATGAAACGATGGACAAAGTATAGAAGCTAGAAGTTGAACTGTTCACCATGGGTGCAGCATAGCAGTTCTTACATTGAATTGAAGGACTGGGAAATGAGGTTTAATGTTAAAGGCACCCTGGAACAGGAATAAAGAGAAACAGATTCTGTAAGTCACACAGCCATTACATGTAATTTCCTGAACGAAACAGGTTTAACACTGTGACTGATTTTCCTCTTAATTTACAGAAGGGATCTCTTCGTTAGAAATCAATCACAACATCCTAAAAGTTATCCTAGATTACTAGCCAGCTCATGGGGTATGTCTTTCTCTCTAAACATGTGTAATAAGCTTGGTGTCTTCCCATAAAATGGAGCTCAGCCAATTTCCCAACAGTGTCTGTAATAGCGCATTACCAGCTATCGAGCCTATTTCCTTAGCACATTATTGGATCTGTCACCACAACAAATTGCAGACCAGCGACCTCTGAGGTAGATGCTTACTGTTGTCTTTGGCTCAGGAGCTGTGGGTGTGATCCAGCACGAGGGAAGCAATCCATGAGGAATCCCGACACTCTCTGCCTCTCACGTTTCAAGTTTCAGAGCTAAGGAAACACAAAGGAAACTACATTTGGAATGTGCCCTATTTCTTCTTCTGTCCTGTTAACATTTTTCATAGGACTTGGAAGCTGGAAAGCAAAGAATCAGTTTTGCCCTTTCTTTGAAAGCAAACATATAGAACAATTGTGTCTGTTTGAAGATGACACTTTTGTCAAACTGTTCCAAGACAGTCTTCCCTCCCCCAGAAATGTATACATAAAATGTCATGTTTTATCTTCAGTTGTGAGGAAAAAATGACACAGTTCTATCACATTGGGTGATTTATTATCTGGCCTGGTACAAGTTGAGGTTTGCACTACAGCTGCAAGCCAAGGTGTTTTGCCAAATCCCAAGCCACTGGGCCTTGCAAGCCAGTCCAATCAGAGTTGCCAATAAGCCAAGTTCCAGTCCAATGGTCAGGTTCCAGGTAGGTCAGTCCAATCCGTCCGGGTATCCAAATCAAAGTCCAAAGCCAAAGTCCAATCACAATCCAGTCTTTCCCAATTCCATAAACCAAGTCACCTCACCACATTCACTCCTCCTACAACCCACCAACCCTTTCTGCCTCAGGTGCTCCTTATATCCCTGAGGGCCTTATTACCTTCCAGTGGCTCCAGCTGTGCAGCACACTCTGCTGGATGCCCAGGTCTTACCCTTAAAGGGGCCACTGCTGACACCACATCTACCTCCTCGCCAGTTCTTCCGCAATTCCAATACATTCCACCCCTTGGTGTCACAGTGGTCCCCTTTATCAATTGTCCATTGATTTCTTTCTTGGGCCATCCACCCCTTGGTCTGCCTCATCTTTTCCATGCTGGTTGCTGAAGCTCCCATATAGTCAAGTCCCATTCTATCCATCTCTGATCCCAATCTGTCCAGGTCATGCCCCATCCCAGAGGGGAGCTTATCAATTCCAGTGGTCCTGCAGTTAAGTCCAGAGGCCATCCTATTAATTGCAGGCATGCTGGCTCCTCCACCTCCATCTGTTTCTCTCTCTAGGGCATCCCCAAAACTATGAAGCATTCCCATTCCATTTCTTGGGGAGTCTCTTTCAAACCCACCTCCAGTGGCAAAGCCCATTTTATTCATCCTGCCAAGCCCCATTCTAGGAGGATAATGGCCCAAACTCTCCATGCCATGGAAAGGGCCTTCCATTCCTCCCATTTTATTCATCCTAAAATCCAAGCCTTCTATACCCATTGTTCCAGGTCCCAAGTTGCCTATCTCCAGGCCCTTGGTCAAGTGGTTTGCATTAATAGGTCTCCCTCCTGGTCCCAGCCCCATACCAATGCCCCCAAGTCCATGAGGAAGCTGCTGGGGTTGCTTTGGAGGGGAGCAGTCTCTGTTTGGTAAGGCTCGTACATCCATCTTCACATGCATCTGTCTACCAAACAGCAACTGTCCATTGAACATGGAGATGGCCTGGACAGCTTCAATTACTTGCTCAAAAGTCACAGTGCCGATCCCACGACTTCTGCCATCTTTGTCTTTAAAAATGTCCGCACAGACAACCACACCAGCCATGCTGAACACATCCTTCAGTTTCTTCCAGCCAACTTTGTACTTCAAATTGGCAACAAACACAGTGCTTCCCAATCTGCCAGCCTGAAAAGAGTCAAAGAGGCCCTCTTTGCTGCTCCTGCAGCCCCACCCCTTTATCTCTAGTCCAGACCGGCACTTCAGTTCAACCAGGCGTCCTGCCTGTGCCTTATACAGGCTCTCTGCAGCCTTTATATCTTTCTGGGCATTTGCAAAGGCCTTCACATATGTGAGATTCTTCTCTCTTTCAATGCAAATTAGCCCTTTTAACTTGGCAACTTCCTCCCTCAGAATTCTCTTTTCCACATCCTCCCCACCTGACCCCCTGAGCCTTTTCAGGGAAAGGATGCCATATTTAATGAGTCCACCCATATACTGCACCAGCTGGAAAATGGTCCAAAGAATGCTCAAAGTAGCCCAGACATTCCATAATAGGGCAGGAGCATTTGCTTTCCATACAGCAAGGTCCAGGGCCTCCCAGATCTGCCAGAGATCCATTTGCTTGCTCTCTTGTTACACAAGGGGATACTACTTGCCTTGGGCTTGTACCCCACTCCTGGTACCAATTGTTTTGCCAAATCCCAAGCCACTGGGCCTTGCAAGCCAGTCCAATCAGAGTTGCCAATAAGCCAAGTTCCAGTCCAATGGTCAGGTTCCAGGTAGGTCAGTCCAATCCGTCCGGGTATCCAAATCAAAGTCCAAAGCCAAAGTCCAATCACAATCCAGTCTTTCCCAATTCCATAAACCAAGTCACCTCACCACATTCACTCCTCCTACAACCCACCAACCCTTTCTGCCTCAGGTGCTCCTTATATCCCTGAGGGCCTTATTACCTTCCAGTGGCTCCAGCTGTGCAGCACACTCTGCTGGATGCCCAGGTCTTACCCTTAAAGGGGCCACTGCTGACACCACATCTACCTCCTCGCCAGTTCTTCCGCAATTCCAATACACAAGGCAAGCCAAGCCAAGGCAATGGTGGGTGAGCGATATAGAACTGTTCCACTTTAGAGCCCCAACTTCATTAAGGTACATTGATGTGGTCATGTGCTAGGAACCTAAGTCAAAGTCCGCCTCTGTTCTTTAACTTCAAAAAACAGCAGTCAAGTTTATATTCCAGTTAGCACATCCACATTGGGATTTCAGTTTGAATAAACTGGACTATGGGGGAAAAAAAGATGCAGACATCTATCCCCCTAATGTATCAAAGGATAAGTAAATCCCTGTTGGTATAGTCAGGAAAAAAGTCTTTATTTACAGTAGGAAATCTGATCAGATCATTCTGTAGCCTAGCAGTTTTGTGTGGTTTAACAGGTAATTTAAATTCTCGCCCTGCTAATGCACTCTTGGTTCCTTTAAGGGAAAAACCTTTTATGAATAAATAACCCACCCATAAAATAACCCATATAAATAACCCACCCATAACACTTTCTGTAGTTGGCTAGGATTCAGGCTCCCCAAGTCATAGCTGGCTTCCTCATACCACTCAGAGAGCGATAAGATGGTTATTATAAAGTCGTATCAGACACAACCTGTTTCCAAATGGATACACTTGGTGCTAATTGTGGGTATTTAAGCTATGGACAAGTGCTATTGCAGAATAGCTTTGAGTTCAGCATCTGAGGAGGTCTGCAAAACCCCAATTATTATGATTTATTGATGTGAAAATGGGGATTCTCAGCAGTGTATGCAGAATGCTTTCTTTTCCCCAATTCTGAAGATAAAAGGAAAGGCTAACTTCTAAAAGCCTGTCAGGTATTAATAATCACTTGTTGGGTTAACTCTCCCCATCTGATAATACACTGTTGGCTTCAGCTTTTGAAACTAGCTTTTGATTTATTTTATTTCTGTTTCTTTTTTGGCAAGGAAGTTTTTTCTGAAAAAGGACATCACATGGAGTACTTGGCTTCTGTACAATCTCACCTCATTGACCCGCAATAGATTCTCAACTGTGGGCGCACAGAGACCATCCTGAGAACACGTCAATTTCCTTTGCAGTGTATATTTTGGGTACTATTAAATCACATCACTACCTTTGCATGGCAGAGAAGAGACTATTGGCATCCTCTTGAGCCCCATTTTTGGAGGCTGTTATGAGTGTCTCAGTTCCCCTTAAAATGATAAAAGCATTATAAAAACCGAACCCATTAGATAGAGGTAAGCAACCCATATAAATGTGTTACATCAGGCAAGTGAACCTCAGATTGTTTTTACCATTCATATTAGTGTGTTTATCTCAAGAAGACACACAGTTCATGCCAGTTTCTAATGTATTTACTGTACATCTTATGGATAAGAGATGTACTAGAAACTGGCATGAACTGTGTGTCTTCTTGAGATAAACATACTAATATGAATGGTAAAAACAATCTGAGGTTCACTTGCCTTATACCGTTCTTATGGATAATATAGCACCAGTTCTCTGTTGTATATCTGATATATTTTAGGTAAGAGTAATGTGCTGAAGCACAGTGTAAGAGGAACCTTATTTTTCATCCAGGAGGAGATGGGAAATGAAAACGATCCACCAAGAAGTTGTAGTATGCAGGGTCCATAGAAATGAATGTGCAAGCAACCATGCATGGTAGCATCAGTTACTAGCAACCCAATCCTATCCATTTCTGCACCAAAAAGGCTAGTTGAACTTAGTGCATAGCCTCCCCTCTTTCTCTGAAGAAAATATAACTCTCTTCTATTCTTGTATCACCTTACTCTCACAACAAGACTACTCCCATCCCCACCTTCACATCCATACTTCACAATGTGACTGTCCATGAGTTGTATGTTCTACTTATTTCTTCCTTCATTGCTTGTCCTGCTCTGACTTCAGAAGCAAGACCTGATGGCAAAATGACAAGAGCAGATTCCATGGTTAAAAATGTCTCACAATGAGCTTGGTAGCTCTGCAGTGGAATCGTAAATTTCCTGAAACGTTAAAAGCAGTCATGCTGGATCAGGCCAAAGGTCTACTGAGTGTAGCATCCTATTTCTCACAGTAGCTCCCAGTAGTGTGAAAGCCCACTAGCCCACAGAGAAAGGCAAACACCTCCCACTCTTCCCCCCCCCCCCAAAAAAAAACAACTGATGTTCAGACATTCTGAATGATTTACTATCTGCATGATTTACTGTCTGGTAGATAGGCACTGTGAAAACCTAACAAGATTTTTTAAAGGCATCTCCAAATCTCAGAACCTTTCTACCAGTTTACTTCATCCTCTATCTCAATAGCCTTGAAGCCAAGGAGGAGGTGGAGGCTCTTTGCCTCAGGAATAGTCCAGGATAAGTCCTTCAGGGGTATAAGGATTGCATGCAAGACGTCAGAAATGGGTTATAGATTCAGGTAGCATTGGGGTCAGAACAGACATGATACAGAATATGTGATTGGATTGGCCAATGTCTTTTTAAAGCAGCCAGACGGGAGCAGCGACACTGGTGCGGGGGAGGGGGGTGTGAAGGGTAAGTCTGCAATCCTATACACACTTTCCTGGGAGTAAGCCCCAGGACACTGGACAGAATGGGACTTCTGAGTAGACATGAATAGGATTGTGCCCTTAGGCTGCAATCCTAACCACACTTTCCTGAGAGGAAGCCCCATTGAACAAACTAGGACTTACTTCTGAGTAGACCTAGTTAGGATTGTGCCCTAACTCCCTTAGGAGCTGCAGTGAGCCATTAGTGGAGAAACTATGGTACCCCTTTCATTCTGCAACCTATATGTTTTTAAAATAAAAGCTCATAGAAGGAGGGGATTTAGATCTGGAAAAATCATACGGGGGACATTTCCTCCTAGAGCAAATTTGAGGTTCTTTCTTTTCCTGCTTTGAAGTACAGAAGAAATGTTGGCAGATCTGGTCACAAAATTCAACATCATTGGCTCTTAATCCAGCTCAGAAGACTGACTCATCAGTGTCAAAGACTGCTGTCCTTGATATTTGGAGCAAGGAGCCATTAGCTACAGTGTGTGGATTTCTTACAAGGATTTCTTACATGGTTGTTTCTAAGAACTTGTAGAGAGGTAAGTGTGTGTGTGTACATCCAAATGCACAAGACCCCTTAATTTCTACTCCTGTCTGGTGTAGGTCCTCTCAACATCTCCAGAGCTGGATGTACGAATGCAGGTTTCTCTCACAGAATCTCTGTAGGAAGATTTTCAGTTGTCTGAGATAATCACCTCAGACTCCTCTGAGACTTTTTTAAAAAAAATGCTCATCACGAACAGTTGCGATCGCAGGAAATGTCAATGCACACATGTGGCTGTGGAAATAAAATGAATTAAACTGCAGCTTAGCTTTGAGCTTTCGACAGAGTACTGTGTCTTTAAGATGTTATATTTGGGGGTCCTGGCAAAGTCATTGCTTAAAAAGGGCTCTGTTCCTTATTTGCCCTGTATGTCACTGAGGAACACCTAAGTGGCTTCTCAATAAGACAAGCAGAAGGTGGACCATAATAACTGGAATGTTTGCCTCCTCTGTGTTATAGATTCTATAATAGTGAGTGGGGTGAAATGGGTAGACTGATAATATACAGTATAAGAAAGCTTTTTGGATTTTTTTTTTCTCCAAAGGTTATATCAGGTGCAAAGAAATCAGAGAATTTTCTTTAGGTATCTACAGGATCTCCACTGTTGAAAGGCAGAAGCCATACTAAAGTCAAATTTGCTCTGATGATGATTAGCATGAAAAATGAAATTACCAATACCACAGTGCCTTTATGTAAATCTATGGTACAGTTTCATTCGGAATACTGTGTATAGATCCAGTCTCCCCATCTCAAAAAGAATGTACTATAGATGGAAAGGTAACCAAACTGATTGAGGATATTAAACTGCCTTATGCTAACTCAGGATACAATCCTAACCACACTTTCCTGAGAGTAAGCCCCATTGAACAAAATAGGACTGAGTAGACCTGGTTAGGATTGTACCCTCAGATAACACAGGCCTACAAAATTGAGGGTCAGAAAAGTTCTTCCCAAACTTTATGGTGGTTTGAGATGAATTTGTAGTGCTGATTCCAAAAATGGCATCCGTTTTGCCCTATCACGTCTAGTTTTGGAGATATAGTATAGCCTCATTAGTGAATGGTTCAAGCAGCTTCCTCATGCGGAAACCATGGTGTAGACTTCCTCATGAGGAAGCTGCTTGAACCATTCACTAAAGAGGCTATGTCGTGTCTCCAAAACTAGATGTGATAGGGCAAAACGGATGCCATTTTTGGAATCAGTACCCCAAATATACCCAGGAATTGGTGCAAGGAAGCAAAATGTGTGTTGGCCTGTGTATTTAGTCCATGTTGCTCAATATCATCCATGTTGACAGACAGTCTCCAGGGTTTCCAAAAGGAGTTGGCCTGGAGATGCAAGGGACTGGACCTGAGATCTTCTGCGTGAAAAGCTATGCAATGTAAATCTATGGTGCACATTAACACACAACTATCATCTATGGTTCTTTAAGAGCATAAATGGAAAAGGAAAACTTTTAGTTGAAGAAAAATGAGTGTTGACTTTCTAAATCTATTTTATCAGATCCAGTTCCCTTGAGATTTGGAATAAACAAAATTTGTTGCTAGCGGAATTTGGTTGCACCTTCGTGGATTCAGACGCAAGCAAGTGCTTTGAAATGCCCATGACATGTCTAATTATGACAGCTGTCCTATTCTGTTGCCATCTGCTCAATAGCAAGAAGCCCCTCAAAACCCCTGATACATCTGCCAGCTGTTTCCTAATAGACAACGATAGTTACTACCCCATAAATGACAATATTTCATGGTTTTCCTTAATTGTATAACTGCATTGAAGGAGCATCCTGAGTCAGATCATGGATCCGCTGAATATTCTGCTCCTGAGGTACTTTCTGCAGAAAGATCATTCAATGCAGATGACAGACACTTTGAGAATATAAAACCCAGTACTGCAGATTGAAGTCACCGGCACTAGCTAAGTGCAGTAATGAGCAAAACAAAAGTAAATTGCTGATCTATAAAAATGAACATGAAATTGCAAGGTCTCGTAAAGATTGCCACGCAGCAGGAAATGAGTTTGACAATTTGTACCACCGTCCCAAATGTCCTTTTATTCTTCTTTAGCAATAGGAGCATGTGAGTAAAGATAAACTGCATTGATGTTTAGATTCCAAACAGCAATCCGGGGAGTTGTCTTAGAGCGCAGCCCTTCATCCAGCATAAATCCCTTGCACCAGATGAGGAGTGTCGCGAATGTTCCATGAAGCGCATTCATGTCTCCATTAGCAGCAGGCTAGGCCAGATGGGGTAAGCTTGCACCAGCAGATAGAGTCGACGTGGGAGTGGGAGAGGGTGGCAAGGAGGTGGAGTGAAGGCAAGGAGGGGGTGTTTGGGCAGGGGAGAGGGTGAACCGGCCAGCATCTATCAAGGAATGCGTAAGTAAGAAATACTTACTCACTGGAGTAAGTAAGGAACAGCATCCAAAGAAAATTCATGGATAAGTGCAGGAGGGGGATTCATCCAGGAGAGAGCTGCCAGCTACCATGATGAGCTACCATCATTTTGAGATCTTGCACAATAGATCAGTGGTGGCCCCTTTGCTTCTGAGTCAGGGGATGCTTGCTGTGTACCAAAAGTGATTACAGCACATGCCTCCTACTTTTGTCAGAGGTGTTGGGTGTGTTAATTGCATTTATCTACACCTGGTGACATTTTTTGTTAATGGTGCCATGCTTTCTGGATACTAAGAAGAACTATCAGTTACATCAGCAAAATGCTAGTTTAGTTGGAACTTGGCAATTCCACTGCAACAATTCATTGTGCCAATTTTTCCGTATTGCATGACTGACATTAACTCTGCATCTACAATGGTAGCTGCATGGCTTCTTCCTGCAGCAGCATGGATCATATATACATGTGTACACTAAGCTTTAAATATTTGTCTGTATGCATCTAAGAATCCTGGTCTAATCAGGGTGCCCAAACATGTTGCATGCATGTATGTCATTTATACTACTGTAAGAAACATCTGTGAAACACCAATATATATGCCGCAAAGGTGTTGCACACATTATATATCTATTTGCCTGGTGTAATGAATAAACAAAAATACAAGTAGGTATTCATGCAATTGGGAAGAATCTCTTCACTGAAAAAGAAACTATATTTGGACCTTTCTCCTTTCATAAATAAATCTGATCTTGGTTCACGGTGTATGTATTTTATTTTGTTCCGTCAAAGTACATCAAGCTACTTGGGTTATTGCAGTAAGCAGGCCACCAAGACAAATCTGCCACTTCACATTCTCAGTACATTTTTCTCTTCTGCATATATTTTTCCCCTTCTCACTGAAATATCAGTTTTGCCAGTGCAGTCCTGTGCTGCTGTCATAACAAAGCCAATTCTGAAATGTCAACTGTAATGAAAAAGGCATAGCAACATAAGGGGAACATGGAAGATTTTTTACAGACCGACTGTCTATACAAACAAGCAACACACACACACACACACACACACACACACACACACACACCCTGTAAGGTATGGATGTTAAGCCCCAATGTTTAAAACAAAATGACATGATCCAAATGAAAGGGAGGGCACCAGGATGCAGTTGTTTTGTGTGCTCCCTGAGGTATCTGGAGGACAACTGTGGCATACCGTGAGATACAGGACACTGTGGGATGCAGGAAGCTGGACCAGATGGGCTTTTGGTCTCATCCAGCCAGGCTTTTTTATGTTCTTATCCTGAAAGAGGACTTGATCATGTATGTGGTAGAGTCATGTGCCAAGGCACAGTGTACTTTGGGCTCTATGAAAAGTTGAAAGCAAAATACAGATCACCTCTGTCAAATTCGTCCCCAAATCCCCTTTATCAAGTTGGCAGCTTTCTTCCATACTATTAACTTTCCATTGTAACACATTAGTGAAATGTGTTGATGATTGATATGGACAACTTCTCTGTTGTTTTGTTGAAAGCAAGCAGAAGGACAGGTTGTTAGAACGGAGAAAACTGCCAGAACTGGAACACTTTGCTGGTACAGTAAACATTCTTTCTCCATTCCAGTTTTGCACACAGTTTAGCCTCTATGATGGCTTAGGATGGCTTAGGGCGCAATCCTAACCAACTTTCCAGCACTTGCATAGCTGTGTCAGTGAGGCATGTGCTGCATCCTGCAGTTGGGGGGCAGTCACAGCGGCCTCCTCAAGATAAGGTAATGTTTGCTCCCTTACCTTGAAGTTGCATTGCTCATATGTCAGTGCTGGAAAGTTGGTTAGGATTCATTTTGAAAAACACAAACAAACCCCAGACCAACAACAACCAAATACTGTCTCTTGAAAAATGAACCCAGTGTACAGAGATAAAGTATGCTCCATCTGCACAATTTGCAAGCAATGCAGCCCTATTTTTATTCCAGTCTTACCTTTGGCTACGTAATTAACACACATGGTGGAATTCTAACCACAAACATAGGTATGCTGGGAATGACCAAGGAGTTTCTGCTTGCAGGAACATCAGCCAATGTTTCTCATCTAATCTATTGGGATGTCATGATGTTCTGAGATCCTTCAAGGATTAGTATGTCAAATCAGGAATGGCATCAGGTGTCTGCCAGGTCCAGAGCTGGTCAAGGACCCATGCTGATCAAGGGGCCTTCCTGGCTAGGCCAACCTTTTATCCCTTTGTACCAGTGATAGTGGTAACATGAGATGGCTGATGGAGAACCCAATGCAAGGCCTCAAGTAATCCCATTTCCTTAATGAGGTTGCTTCTTGTTTTAGGGCACGAAGAGTGAAAATTTAGTGGATCAAGACTGGAAACCCATCAAAATCACATGTTAGCAACAGAGTGATATGGTCTCCAACTAACTGCTGCACCACTTATTTCAATACAGTTGTAGATATTTTTAACGTGTAACCTTGGAAGTGCAGTATCTAAAGTACTTGGGACCAGGGTACCTGAAGAACCACTGTTCTATATGGATTGTCTCTGCTTTAAGATCCTCTACTGATGCCCAGCTTCATATATTCCTGCTGTCTGAAAAAGGATAAGTGGTATCTGGAGGATTCCTTATCTGTGGTAATACCTTATGTGGGAAATATTAATTTCTAATTTTACAAGTCCAGCACCTGTCCTTTTTGCCCCTCTTGGTGGTAGGTGATCATGTCATTATTTATCCAGACATTTTGTTTATTATCCTATTAAATGTTTTATCCTGCCTTTTCTGATAAAAAAAGAACTCAGTGGCTTACAAAAGATAACAAATCAATACATAACATTAAAATAGTAAAACAATCCATTGACAGAACAAAGAAAAAAATTTAAGCAGCCAGAAACAAAATCACGAGTCAGTACAGTTACTCCCAGAGCAGAAAACAATGAAATGTGTGGAAGGCTTGCTGAAAGACAAATGCTTTAAAACCCCTCCTAAATACCAACAAAGAGGGGATGGTCCTGATCTCAAATGGAAGGCAGTTCCACATGCTGGATGCCACAACTGAGAAGGCCCTGTTATAAATTGGCACCAACTACATCTCTAAAAGTGACAGCATTTGCCTTCCAGGATGACCTCACAGAATATGCACATTCATGTGGGGAGAGATGATCCTTACACTACTTAAGACCCAAACCGTTAAGGGCTTTTTAGTCATTACCAGTATGTGGTAGCCAAGGCAGATGATACAACAGAGGAGTGACATGGTCAGGACACCTGGCACCCACTGTTAACCTGGAGATTCTATTCTGTATCAATGCAAATATCCGAACAGTCTTCAGACGTATTACTTCATAGAGTAATCCCTTGTGGATTGTTATTGCAATCCAATTTTTATTGTGTCTTGGATATTGTATTTTGTTGCTACTGTTTTGACCAATCAGTTCACTTGTGCGTCTGTATTTGGACTTTTTTTGTTGGCATGATTTTTTAATTTTTGTGTGGTTTATTTTATCTTGTGATGTCTATGTCTGTAATTTGCACTGGACCATTTTTGTAGAGATGGCATGTCCGTTGCGTTAAATGAAATTAATAAAGTGGCAAATTTGGCCGCACATGTACTCTTATCTGCATAGGAAAGTGGATTGTACAGAGAGGATCATGAAATACCAGCTCTCTTAAACTTTTGACTTTGTATTAAGACCTTTACTTCCATTATGACACTGATTTGCACCAAGCCCAATGATGTATAACTTTAAAACTCTCTGCTCTCCTACAAAGCTTAATGATAAGAGGCTAACCTTTCATTTCTCCTGCATATCACAATTTTATGGTGTTTGACATTCAAGACCTTCTTCAAATGAATTCTGTTCCCACATAATGTCAGCCTGTAGGTTATATAATAAGAATATTTGGGGACAGGGAGAGAGGATAATGATTAGGTGATGTCTTGGGCTAACCAATTGGCGTGACTATCAAAAGACATTCTGGCAGCTGGAAATCCACGTAGTACTTAACATTGACCTTACGTTAAATAAAGTAATACAGTGGAGTTGTATCTTGCATGGGGGTTAGGTTCTAAAGTCAGCCCGTTATAAAAATAATGTATAGCCAAAATTACTATCGTCAGTAGCATCTTTAAACACAATGAGAGGCACGCAGGGACTGAAACCCACTAAGGGAATAGCAGATTCACATCTCCCATCTCACATTCATTCTGGATCATGCGCTCATTGTATAAAATGGTGGGTGGAAATGTCTGCACTGTTTAAATTGTTATTTTCTCTTCTTTTATTTGCTAAGCAGCACTGTTGAATTTGCCTAAGTTAAATATGCGTATGATGTGACTCTACTGAAAACATCTGAAACTGTCATCTATTGAATAAGAGGACTAGGGCACAATCTTGAGCAGCATGTGAGCCAGTGAAGTGCACGCTGCACCGGTGCTTGCTGTCACAAAAGCAACTTTGTGACGGCATAACAGTTCCACAGGCTGACACAGGGAGCAGCGCATGGTTGGCAACCTTCAGTCTCGAAAGACTATGGTATAAGCCTACAGCACCCGGTATTCCCAGGCGGTCTCCCATCCAAGTACTAACCAGGCCTGACCCTGCTTAGCTTCTGAGATCAGACGAGATTGGGCATGTGCAGGGTAACAGTTGCTGCCTGAAGGTAAGCTCTGTGCTGAGCAGCGCGGAGCCGATGGAGGGCAGGAGGGTGTAACTGGGTGGAGGAGGGTGGCAACAGTGGCAGGGTGTGGGTGGATCAGGCCCAGGAAGGCTCATGCCGAATCCTGTCCCTTTCCTGGGCTTGATTCACCAACACAGGACAACATGGACTTGTGCCAGCTATAGAGATTGCACAGTTCCAAGTTGTCCCATTGTGCATGCTGGGGCTTACCCTGGAACAAGGGGAAAAATGTCCCCTTACTGTGCAAAAATCTCCAGTATGCAAAATTCCCATACAGAATGCAGCCTAGCCCGTGCTGGTGTTGCAGCACCACAGCATGGGAATTTGCACTGGATTGAGCAGCCCATCTGAATTGTCTACACTGACTGGCAGCTCTCAGACAGGACTCTTTTCTGGCCCAACCCTGAGATACCAAGAATTGGACATGGGACCTTCTTAATGTGCAAAGTATATCTGCCACCACTGAGTTACAGCAGTTTCATGGCATACAAAATCTGAGGTGGCTGCTTTGGCTTCTTGGCAAGTCCACCCTGATGTGACACCAGCATTGCTAATTCTAGAGCAAACTCTCATTGCAGATATCTATTTTACAGCAATAAATGCCTACAGATTGCACAATGGGAGGAGGCAAGGTAACAAGCGAACCTGCACTTTGGAGCTGGCCCAGAATGCAGCTTCTTTTAACAATGCAGCCAATGTTCCATGCCAAGAGTGATTACCTGAGAATGCATGGCTGGGGACAAGACTGGCTCATCAGCATTCATTGTCACTGACTGCCATTGAAAGTGGAATGAAAAGAAAGAAGAGAAAAGAAAAACACCATCCTAACTAAAACCCAAGAAGGAGAGGAGATAAAAGGAGATCAGCGAGGCAGAAAATAAGGACACTGCCAAATTGCTTAGGAACAAAAATTTCACGTACCTGAAAAGCTGTATTTGAACAGTACCACATGTCCTCCCCATTTGACTTGTGCTTCCCTTTGAACTGATCGCTGCAGCAATGAATCACTAGGAATGGGGGGGGGAGGAAGAGAGAGAGAGAGAGAGAGAGAGAGAGAGAGAGAGAATGAGTGTATATGCACATATAGGCCCAATAGATACAGAGGTCGGCACCATTGTCACCAATGGAAAGAAGCCTTTTTCCAGCTTCCATTCTATTAAAGAAAACAGGCTGCTGGATGAAAGAAGTGGTTCTGTTGCTTCTTATCCTCCTGATGAAAGAACAGTCATAGATGTTCAAGAGTACTGCTGACATTCAACCCAGAGATCAAAAGAAAAATACAATTGATAAAGGAAAATTGGCAGCAACTCAAGGTCACTTCTGATGCTGCATCTTCACTCGTGAAAGTGCAACTAAGCTACACATTTATGCTTGACTCTTAAGAGATCCCAGATCACAGCAGGCTGAAACTCCGAGCAAGTTTCCTGCTACTGAATTATGTTCCTTTATTTCTAAATATCCAAGATGCACAGGAACAAAGGAGGCTGTTTCCATCTAAAGATTAAGCAAACCTTTTCAGCCTTGTTTAAATGGAAATATTTATGCTATTTTTCCACAGGTTGCTAAATATCTGCATTAGGAAAAACTGAACAGAAAGTTTGCAGATTTTCAGATCTTTTTTTCCTAAGGCAGACACTTCTACAGAACCATGATCTTTAAAAAATAATCACATGAAGCTGTGCAGGTTGTGGAGGTGAACATTTTAACCTTCCAAGCAAGCAGCCGGGGTCAGCTATCTTGGTCTTAATCCTTACCAAAAAGAAGGACAGGAAGTGAAAATGCCAGGGACTAAGCAAAAATGACCATGTGTTCTTGGAATTTTTGTTATTGAGGATAAGAAAAGCTAAGGGTGGTCAGATGTGTATCCTGGATTTTAGGAAAGATTATTTTGATGGGCTTAGAGGACAATTTATTCCATGTCTTGAACTGCTAAAGGAGGAAACAGTTAAAAAAAAAAAGATGGGTCATTCTGAAAAGTGAGATATTGAAAGCATAATTCCAAACACCTTCCATGAGAAGAAAACTTGGGTGATGTCTAAGAAAACCAGTGTGGCTGCACAAAGAACCCTCTGGAATGTTGAGAAGCAAGCGGAACATGCATGAGAAGTGGAAGGAAGGGCTGTTAACAAAGGAACAGTACACAAGCCTGCACCTGCAGAGATGATGTCAGGAAGGCTACAGTAAATGATCAGTGGCTGGCAATTTGAAATTCTTTCAAAGGAATTTTTGGCTATGTCCAAAAGGAGAGGAAGGTCAAGGAAGCAGTAGCTCTGTTGAATAGAGAAGATGAGGAAGTGGAATAGATGACAGAGTGAGGTGGAGCTGCTTAATTCCCACTTTGCTTCTGTTTTTTCCCACAAGGGAGAAGATGGACCCATACTTGTCCTTTCCAAATATGCATAGCCTCCCTAACCCCATCTTGGTTCCTTAGCAGACATTCCAGAGAGTCAACCAAAGCTTCTAAGGTGGTGAGGGATCTGGAAACCAAATTATATGAGTAACATATATATATTGGTATGTTTAATCTGCAGAAGAAAAGACTAAGCGGAGATAGCATGGCCACCTTAAGATATCTGATGGGATGTCACACAGAAGAAGGGGAGATCTTGGTCTCTGTGTCTCCTGAGAATAGGACTAGAACCAATGGGTTGGAACTGCAGGGAGTTAGATTTAGGCTGTCCAGCACTGGAACTATACTACCTCACACAGTTGTGGGCTCTCCCTAATGTTGGAGATGTTGGAGATGTTCAAGCAGAGACTGCAGCACTTGCATGCACTGGGCAGCAGACTGGATTATATGACCTCCGAAGTTCCTTTCAGCTCTAATATTCTGTTATTCTAAACTGAGGCCACTAAAACAGCCTGCCTTTGGCTATCCATGTTATCAACAGGATGTCACCCTATCCTGTTGATAACATGTAGGAATACTTCCCACATCGGTCACATGTCACATACCTTTGAGCAACTGATGAGAATATGGAACAGAGTGCATGGAGACTCACATGATCATGACCCCAGGTATGCCATGACAACTCCCATATGTTACAGCTGAGGCAGGAATGATTCACTATGGGGAGGTCATGTGCAGTAACATTCCCATGGCAACCAGTAATATATTCTCTGATTCTGATAAAAGATAGAAATTGGGCCATCAGATTCTGCCTTTGATGTGGTTGGTTGGTGGTTGGCAACCTTCAGTCTCGAAAGACTATGGTATAAGTCTTACAGCACCCGGTATTCCCAGTTGGTCTCCCATCCAAGTACTAACCAGGCCTGACCCTGCTTAGCTTACAAGATCAAACAAGATCGGGCACGTGCAGGGTAACAGTTGCTGCCCTACAAGAAGTAACTCATCGAATGCCAGTTTATTATTGGATTATTTCCGACAAGTTGTGGTCTGTTGGAAACAATTAGGCATTTTGTTTGTTTGTTTTAAACTGTTGTATGGTAGTTGTGAAGTCTCTTTAAAACCAAAGTTGATAGAACCAAAGTTTGTGAAAATTACTCTTTTCATCATCCATAAAGAGCTATAGAGAGCCAAGTTTTGCTGTCCAAGTCTTTCATTTACATTTTGATTGCCAAGCTCTCTTTATTCTTACTCAGCTCTTTATTCTTTCTGTTCTGTTGCTAATATTCCTCTATTAGGAAAGCTTAGACAATTCTTCAATAATCCATGAAGATACTAGATAGGGTCCCCCAATCACTCACTGAGATATAAACACCTGGACAGGTTATCTTTTCTTCTACTTTAAATGTTATGAACTTTACAGTTTGAACTAAATTTTGAAGGAGCCAAGGCTCAGTGGCAGAACATATACAATCAGTTCTCTTTGAGTGCAATCCTAAGCAACTTTCCAGCACTGACATAGCTGTGCCCTTCTGGCGTCCACTGTATCCTGCAGTGGGAAGGCAGTCAAGGGGGCCTCCTCAAGATAATGGCATGTTTGTTACCTTACCTTGGGGCTGCATTGCAGCTAGGCCAGTGCTGGAAAGTCGGTTAGGATTGTACCCATTATATGTGAATTTGTTATCTGTGAATTTGCGTATCCGCGAGGGGCTGAACTGCCACCTACCTCTGTTCTTGTTATCCACAAATACTATGGCTGGGGCAAGCCCATGAAAAAAGCCAAGAGACAGGTGGAGGAAAGCTGAAGGGGGTTGCTTCAGCTACTCTTTGCATGTTTACTCAGAAATAAGCCCCAGTGTGCTCCCTGGGAATAACTCTCAAATAATTTTGCATAAGATTTTAGCCTTCCACTGCATGCTATAAGTTTACTCAGAAATAAGACCTACTGTGTTATTTCCCCTTACCCTTCTGTAAACCTGCTCCACAATGGGTCTCCTCGAACCTGTGCCAGCAATTTTGCAAGCTCAAGCTCAAGGATAGAAAGAGGACAAGGAGGCTGTTGCTGCAGGGGATAGCATCTGGCATGTGCCATCACCATCAGATCCATCCCTCTTACATCCTGCCTGTTTCTGTTCCTCTCCCTCCCTGCCCCGCAACAAGAAAGGTGCATTAAAAATTTGATTATTTTTGGGAAACACATCCCTACTGACACCCTCATTTTTGGGGGATTAATAATAAAGTCAGCTCTACCCCTGAATTTAAACAAAGAGAAACATAATTTCAGAGAAGACTTGCTGTCCACTAGCTTCTGAATCATGGCATATATGAAGCTTCAGTGCTATCTGTGCACCTCAAAGCTGTGGAAAGCACAACATTTTTCCAGCCTGATAGAAATCAGGGAAAATCAAAGGCTATTGCCCTGATTTACAGTGTGCTGTTCATTGCCTTGCATATGGTAGCACTGAAAGTGCAGTTTGACCCGTTTGTTAGGACAAAAATGGGTGCAAACTCAAGGAAATGTTTTTAAAGTCTTTAAAGATTGAGAAAACTCACTTGGTCAGGGTGTAATTTATTCCACAAATGATTGCAATAAAAATTGTTTAAAAGGTGACCCCATTCCAGCATGCACTGGTGCATGAATGGATGGAATTACAGGAAGTACCTCCCTGTGAGGACTGTGATAGTAGCAATTTTAGAAGGCACTACAAGCATTTTAGGTCAAGAGAAGGAGGAAAAATACATGTTCTGAATTGCTTCCTGATTTCTTCCTTTTTTAAAAAAAAAAATCTATCTGGAGACTTTAAAAAGACTTCTCACAGTGCGAATCAACCAGCACACCTATACATAAGCAGTATGTCTTCAGCTATTGGGAAATTTGTCTCCCCTGATTCAGGGTTTTAGAGTTTGAGATGGACCTTTGAAATGGATTGCAGGCAATTGTTGGAGGAGGAACATATAAAACCATCTATACTGAGTCATGCCAGTGAGTATCCCGATTGCCCAATTACAAGCAGGGAGATCAGAGTTTGTATGGCCTGTCCGGAACACGCAAGCCCCTTCCCCTGCGAGGGGATTGGTGGAGGGCTGTTGCTGGAAGGAGCAGAGGTATTTTAAGGACACAGCAACAGCCCCCCTTCCTTCTTTGCTCGTGGGCACCGAGTGCACACCCACTCACCCGTTACGCAGTCTGAGTTTTACTGGTTGCCATTTGGGGCTGGGTAGGAATTTTTTGCTGCTTGTCAAGATTGGACGACGACAGGCAGTTTTTTCGCCTACCCCAGATTGCCATGTGTACGGGGCTACGCCCCTATAAATATAATCGGTCACTTTATGTTGGCAGGTGGTGCGGCAGAGGCGTGCTTGGGACTTTGGAGTGCACCTTCAGACAGCATAGGCAGGGCAGAACCCAATAGCAGTCCTCAGGGGCTCAGTGGCACGAGGACATTGACTGGGGCCCTGGTCAGGACTGCGGGGGTCCTCCTCAGAGGCTCAGCGGCAGCACAGCCCGCGGTCCGGCTGCCTTCCCCTTATGGGACAGACCTGAATGAGCTGCGTCGCCCAAGAATGGGGCACAGCTTGGAGTTGGATGCACATCCAGCCTGGGGGACAGATTTGGTTCTGGGGCCGCCCAGTGGTCCCGCCTCCGCACCACAAAGGGGTTTTTGCTGCCCCTGCAACTGCAGGTCTCAGTCTCCTTTCCGTATTAAAATGCTAATAGTGGCCCTTTCTCCCATGTGTGTTGTCTCGAGTGTTCGTTGGACGGTGCCCAGACAAACTAGTTGAGTATTGCTTACTATGGCTGATAGCAGCTCTTCAGAATTTCCAGTGGGAGTCATTCCCAGCCCTACCTGGAAATGCCTAGATTAAGTTAGGGATTGTATATCCTGAAACATTCAAGATATAGACTTTAAATAGTCTACCTTGCATTAGCGTAGCTAGGGGGGTCAGCAAGTTCTAGTGACCCCAAGCGGCTCAACTACGAGAGCAGCACCACCATCCCCTCCCCCCGCAATCACTTGGAGCAGTTGCTCAGAACAGCCAATCACTTCTTTTGGAGCCAAAAAAGAGGGGCAGCCGAAACACTCTGAACAACCACAGCCATTTGGAGCATGTGGGAACTAATTGCGGTGCAGGAACTAATTGCATCACTGCAATGACTTCTGGGTCAGCGGGGTGGCAGTTCAAGGGATGGCCCCAGAATGGCACAAGTCCCAGGAAAGCCCCTGCTATCCTGTCCCTAGTTGTTAGGCTCATTGATGGTGTGGAGCTAGTGTTTATTGGTCAATGGAGGGTCCAGCTTTTAGGGACTTTTTTTTCTTTTTTACATTAACATAGGGCCATAGAACTCCAGAACTCATTTGTGAGGGGCCACTTGGTGACAGAAGAGTAGGCACTGGCCGTTGTCCCTGGCAGAGGTCTAACAGTTTGCCCATTCCTAGACCCATCAAGGCCTCTGGTGAGCTTCTCCAATTGGTTTTAACTCACAGGCCTCAAAGTGGAGGCAGGGAGAAGGTTGACAGACACTTTTTTCCTCCACCAGTCCCAGCTTTCAAGCCAACCTTCTTGGGGGCTCTCTTAGTTCGTGTTCATCTTCCCTCCTTAGCCTCCTGCCTTGCCCTTTATGCTAGCTAGCCAGGCTCTTTGAGATTTATCCCTGGGAAAGGCCCCAAAGGCTGCCCCACTCTCCCCTCAGCATCCTCTAATCTGGCTGCCCTATCCAGCCATGTGACACGGCTCCACACCTCCACCTGGAGAGGGCTTCAAGACCTCTAGTGTTGCTTCTCAAGCTGGCTGATGCTCCTGCCCTGTGGTGTCATGCCTCAATTCCAGTGTGGCACCTGTGGCGTCTCTCAGCAAGCACCTCTGCCCCTCAGCATGGTCTTGGCTGGATCCACCATGGCCCGCACCACAATGATTTTGGTGCCGGCATCATCCAAGTTTGCTGCTGCCAACCTGAGTAAGTTTGGGTCTGTATACAGACACCATTTTCATTCATGTCCCTAGGCTAGCACATGTCCCAAGAAGAGAAAGGGGGCAGGCAGGCTGCGGCCAGAAGGATTGTGAAAAAATTCCAACCCCTTTTTTCTCCACCTTTATTTACTTCTGAGGCAAGTGAGTAGCTTCAGCAGAAGTCAGAGAGCTCAAGTTGAAGCATAATTCAAGAGGACATTGCAAACAAAGTACAATTTCACATGAAGCTGCGTATCTGATTGTACAGGACTGTCTAGTCGAGTCAGTAAGCAGAGCCATTCCTAGAGCCTTCGTGCTATAAAACATAAAAAGAACTGAAAGGTAGTGAGATAAATTACTGGCAAGAGACATGCCTCAAACCACCCAGAAAGGGCAGCAACTTTGTACCAAAATGCAGTTACTATAAAAGCAGGATCTAACTAGCAATCTCTTAGCAGATAATTGACCCAGATGTGGTCACCTTGCAATAGTATTCTAATAATGAGATGTAAATGATTGTGGAATAGTTTCCTAAGGGAAGAGGATGCAGTTTCCTCATTTTAAGTTACATTAGGCAGACCAGTTGACTCTACTACAGGGAAATATGGTACATTCAGGTTGCAAGAGTATAATGAGAGCTCGAGAAAACCCAAACAAATCAAATAAGTGACTGGAGTCCATCTCAATTTAATGCATTAGAACTTTCAATATATTGTGTCAATTACAGTGCTTAATACGATACGCCTAAAGGTGCAATCGGTTAGGCCGGCGCAAGACACTTGCGCAAGCCCAGGACGGTCACAGACGTACCATAAAGCAGTTTGCGTCTCCTCGTGTGTTGGCTGAGCCAGTGCAGGGACGCACGTCAGCCCACAGTGGCTGCATCCAGCCTCCATGCCGATACAGGGAGGGAAGGTTGCATCGGCCAAGCTCTGCCGACGCAGGGGTCTGGGGATGGTGGGGAGGAGGTGGGAGGGAGGCATTCTGGTGCGGGAGAGAGGGTGGGCGAAGGGCATTTGAGGGGGTGGGTGGGCAGGGAGCGGTAGGTGAGACTAGGACCCAGCAGTTATGCCAGATCCCAACCCCGTGCCCCGAGCAGCGCAGAGCGGCTCCAAGCTGCTCCATTCTCCTTGAACTTGTGTTACCTCCTGAGGTGGCGCAGGTCCAAGGAGATCCACTGGGGCTGTGGTGGCTTACCCGGGGGTAAGGGGAAGAGTTTCCTTTTGCCTCTGCTGAGCCAATTCGGGCCCCAATCTTGCACTGGATACAGCACAGGCCTCCTGGCCTGCCTGTTCCAGCACAAGATAGGATCGCGCTGCACATGCGTTAACACTTTACTTTTTAATGGTATTTTTTAAAGAATTCCAGAGCTTCACAGAATCATCACCCTAAGCACAATAGGAAAATACAATTTTAATGACATTAAATATTTTGTATACTAGACATAAAGACATAAACGTCAACCAATCAAAGTACTCACTAGTGCCTGGCAAATCCTATCGTAATGAAGGCCATTTAGTTTCCATCTAGGAAGGTGTTGCCAGTGACCTTCCATTCCAAATGTGCATAGTTTCTCCTAGCTCCATCTTGGTTCCTTAGAAGACATTCCAGAGGGTTAGCCAAGACTTCTCTCTGGAGAAGGTGAGGCAGGGTTGCTCCTTCTAATCAAGAGCATGCTAACTAAGGGTCATTGATTGGAATGGATGACTGAAGCACTGCAGGACATCTGTGTGTCACCTTTCTCTAAGGTCTTGCAAATTTGGGCTCCCCCCTTGGGCATAATCTCATTTACAAGCAGGCATCTTCCTGAATAACAAATTAAGCTTAACTACTCATTGGCCTAGACAAGCTTTTTAAACTCCTCTCTGGAATGTCTCTTCTACAAAAAATCCTAAGCATAAGTGCTGCCCACCCACCTGAGATATCATTCCCCCCCCCCTCAACTGCAAGAACCTCTTCAATTGATATGCAATTCAGCTTCTTGCCCTCCTGGAAGGATGCAGTAAAACCCAGGAAAATCTTGGGTGCACTCCAGATACCATCATTCTTTCAGCAATATATTTGTATTCTTTGTTTCGATCCAAAAAGTGTATACCAATCTTCTACAAAGCTAGAAGACTAGAGAATTGAAGCTGATGGAGTTGCAACTCAGTTCTCTCTTCCATGTCACCAAAGAATCTTACCAGCAGGGCTGGCCCTCCATTTCACAAAGAAAACCAGAAATGATGTTTTTAAGCCCTTAGAAGGCCTGAGGGCTTCCCCATCCCACAGAATGCCTTCTAAGGGCATAAAAACTTCACTTCTGGTTTCCTTCGTGAAATTGGAAATGATGTTTTTCAACCCTCTGAGGACTTTACAAGGCCTTCAGAGGGTCGAGGAGGCCTCCCCAGCCCTCAGAACACCTTTGGGTGAAAGACCCTCAGGGGGTGGCCCTCAGATTGATGCACTGGCTGACTGAGTGCCGTGGGGGATGATGGTGCAGCAACCCCCCAAGCCTGGCACCTGGGGCATTTGTCCCCCTTGGCTGCCCTCAGGTATGCCAGAGGATCTAGTCACAGTGGGAAGACTGAAGCAAGTATCTAGTCCAGCTAGTACCACATGATGCACACATGTAAGCACACACACATATTATTATTATTATTATTATTATTATTATTATTATTATTATTATTATTATTATTATTATTATTATTAACAGTATTTGTTTACTGCTTTTCAACAAAAAGTTCACAAAGCGATTTACAGAGAAAAATCAAATAACAATGGCTCCCTGTCCCAACAGGGCTCACAATCTAAACTCATACACATACCCAAGACTGTCCAAAGAATTCTAAGAATGCCACACATGGATGTAACTACATCTAGTTTGAAGTTAAATTACTTCTGAGCTGTGCTGCAGTTAGCATGGGAATTACCACTAGACTGCTGAATATATGGATGTCCCAAGCACATTCTTCACTAATGTGCTCCAGGAGAACATTTAACATCTCTGAATTGGTCCTCAAAATTGTAATTTCTTACAATTTATTTAAAGAAACGTACACTTTGCAGTTACTTTTCTTGTCTTTAATAGGCTGTATACCAGGCATTGGAGCACATGAAAGAGGTTCAAACAGGCTGATTCCTTCACACTGAGGAGTTAAGTGCTGTCTCCAATTAAGTAAAAGAAGTCTACCTTTTTTTTTCATCTGACAAATGTATGAAGATTCAACTTGGCTTCACTCCGCCTGCAGGTGAGAACCAAAGGAGGGCTAAACCAAGCAATTGTTTCATTACTGAGAGTTGATAGGAACGCGTTGAAAAGAAGGTTGCATTGGGGAAGATTTCGCCACCCTCTGGAAAAGACAGAGGGCTCGTTTGATTGGGCTCAGCACTGCCTTCCAAACTGAACAATTGGACAGAACATCAGGGACAACTTCCAAACAGGAGAATGGTTTTTCCATGGGGAGCACTGCGCTTGACACTTCTGAAACTAGACTACAGAAAGGGACGGAAAATATACGGCTGTGCAAGAAACAGTACCTCTGTTCTACAGCCTTACACTCGGTGACCTGTTATTTCTTTTCTCTCTCCTGGAAACCTGCAGCTGTTTGATTCCCACAGCAGTACTTCAATTTCAGGAAGCTGTGCAGCCTACTAATAGGCTCTCATCGCCAGCCTGCGTTTACAGTCACTGCAAGTGTTTGCTGAAGTTCGAGATGCCTTAAAATAACAGCTATTGTGTCAATTTGTGTTCTCTTTTCCCTGAAATGACAAACCAACAGCATCTTGCGTGGTGCATCCTTGCCAACAAAACCTGACATTTCAGAGAGGGTAAGCAGTTTGCATAAGACAAAATCATGGTCTCTTGTCGATCCATCAATCCCTCACGTAGCTTGATTTATAACTCACTGCACTGCATCACAATTTGATGCGAGCAAAGCCATCTTACATAAGAGAAAACTACCGGCCCCTAGAAAATGACTGGCTGTGAAAGCTACCAGGTCATTTCCTTTCCTGAATAGCTGGACCTGTTCTGCCACCTATTTATGAAAGGCACATGCACAAATACAATAACCCACAACAGAAACAAGAGGGGCACATGAGTAGGAGTCTCCTGCACTGGCATTGCTGGTCTTCTTGCTGCCCTGGGACCAGGAACACAAATGCACCCCCTGCACCTGACCTGGAAATAATTGCATTACCAAAATTATTTTGAATGCCCTCAGAATGGCACCTGCTTTTTTCCACTTGGGTGTGAAAAAAGGGGCTCCACGCTGAACAGCCGCCCACTTCTTTAAAGTGTGTGGCCCTCAGATTGTCACTGAATCACACCAATAGGCAACCATTATCGGTGCAGTTCCGGACCACACCAATGATGGCTGCTCCCTTCTCTCCTTTTTTTTAAAGGGGAAGAAGGGGGCAGCCTTCAAATCGGTGCAGTTCCAAACCTAAAAAAAAAAAAAACAGCAATGGCCCAGTGCGCACCACAGGGTGCACCGCAAGGGGAGTGGATGGCGGCACAGCAGCAGCCACCCACACGGTGCCCTAGGGCATTTGCACCTGTTGACTCCCCCCAGGTATGCCAATGGTCTCCTGTGTCCCCAAAACACATCTCAACTGCAGTGCAGAAAGAACAGCACAATTCTATTGACTAAAATGCCACGTTTCACTTCCAGAATTAATTTTTTAAAACTCTCTTAGTTAAACCAAAATTTGGGAAGACTTCAACATAGGGCCAAGCCAAACAAGGGCAAATCTAACAGGACTGGACAAATCTCATTCTCCCTATTCTCCCAATCGCCCAATTACAAGGGAGATCAGAGTTTGCGCTGCGGGCGCCTTTTGCGGGAGGCCGTCGCGGCGGCCATTTTGGGAGGGCTCCGACTGGGGGCTGGTTGTGGCAGCCAGTTTGGGAGGGCTCCGAATGCCGCAGGCCTTTGCGCCTGCGTGGCGCAATGTGTGGGGCCGGTCGCGGCAGCCCCTTCTGGGAGGGCTTCGGCTGGCGCGGGCCTTTACGCCCGCGTGGCACCATTCACATGGGGCGCCTCCTGGAGCCAGCCTCAGCACCCACATGGCAGTCGCCATTTCAGCAGGGCCAGTTGCGTGGTGTGCGCTGGCCGCCCAGGCGGCCTGGGGATGGCGGCAGAGATGTCGCATGTGAGGGGGGGCCTGGCCACCCCATCCGTGCACCTTCCTTTCCCAGCGGCTGGGGAACGCCGCTTTCTCTCGTCCCCCTCGCTGGGTGGCTTGGGGGGCACAGCTTTTCCTCCGCCCCCCCTGTTTTCCTTCCCCAGTGGCTTGGGGCGCAGCTTGGACGCCACTTCTCCTTTGCCCCCCCTCTTTTTCCCCGCCTGAGCTTTCCCCAGCTGGGCGAGTGCCGCTTGCCCCTGCCCCCCCTTTCTGCTCCCAGGTGGTGCAGCAGGGTTTCTTGGATTACTAGGGGGGCGACGCTTTCCTTTCTCCCCAGGTGGGGGCGGCAGGGCTTCCTGGGTGGCTTAGGGTTCTCGAGGGAGTGGGCGTGAAACGGCATAGTAAAGGAGGTGCAGGGGGAGTAGTTGCACCGGGCAATGAGCTTTTGAGGGGCAACAATCGGAGCTCGACACTAGTGACCAAATGGTGAAAATATTGGTATGTAAGCATGATACCATTGTGTCATATATCACTGGAAAGGTAATTTAATGCAGAATGCAATGAAACAAGCCATATTGGAATATCTGCATTCCATTAAAGGTTATGGCCAATTAACCGGAAAAGGAGAGCACAACCCCCTTGAGGATTGTTTTTTCTGGCCCTGGGGGTTTCCTGCAGCCCTTCCCCCCCATGCTGGTGCTCTTCCCCCAACCTCATGGGGGGGGGTCTTCTGGGCCTATATGTGTAGTATATCAGAAGGGGCTTCATGGCCTTGCCAATTAGTGGACTGGTGCGTTTAAATGGCATTGTGGGAGTGCCTTGAAGGGGAGCAAGGCATGGTTCTGACTGTGGCTATGACAGGGCCCGATTTGTGATCCAGCAGGGCATTCCTCACGGGCGCATGACATGTGTGCTAATTGGCTGTCTTCTTCACTTTCCTTTCAGGTGTGCACATTGTTCCCTTTGTTTCAGCCTCTCTTTGTCGCCATGCCCAGGTCTCTAGGGCTGGCCACAAGGTTCCTGCTGCTTCAGTGCCTGTGGAGAATGCTGAGGCTCCCACAGCGGAGCTGGTGATACCTCCAGTGGTGCTGAGCAGCATCTCTGTGCAGGTCTCAGCTTTACAGGGGGGATACTACCTACAACAGGGGCTCCCCGCGTAGGTGGCACTGCCCCACCCGAGAAATGCCCCTCTCAGGCTGATATCCTGCAAGCGATCTTGGATAAGCTGACAGCATTGGAGAGCGGTGGACCTCTGGCAACAGCGGTGCTGGCTGCTGCTGCACGGCCATTTACAGGCACGGCGTTGACCATGACACAGGAATCTCCAGAGGCCTTTTCAGACAACGCCACAGCGGCAGCTCCGGTTGCGTCTGTAGGCACTCCAGAGCCCCCAGTCAGCACCCAGGCCACCACGGGTGAGTATGGAAGGGGTGGCTTGGTCAGGGTGGCAGGAGTTTGGGGTGGCAGCGACATCCTGCACACCCAGCAAGAGACCCTTGGTGTTGCGCCAGGGGGACAGGCGGGATCACTGCAACCCTTGCCTGGCGAGGGAGTCAGCAGTCTACAGCAGGCTGCCCCCTTTAATCTCGGGCAGGCAGTTTCGCCACGGCTGCTCCCCTCCCCGGTAGGTAGGCAGCCCTTGACCCAACCAGTGGCCATGCAGGTGAATGACCAGGAGGCGGCCTTCCCGCAGGGCTGGGTTGGAACGTCACATGTAGGACCTCCATTTGTATCTGGCCTCAATCAACAGGCAGCTGCATCGGCCGGGCATTCTTCTCAGGTGGCCGCCACCCAACGTACCACGCAGAGGCCTGCTTGGCAGGGCGAGGCCGCGGCTCAGCAAGGCGGCATGGCGCAGGTATCACTCCCCGTGCAGGTGGCTGCAGCTCTGCATTTGGCCCCTCTCAAGGGTCTTCGGCTGCCCCGTCTGGAGTGCAGGCAGGGACGCCTCAGGCGAGCATGCAGCTTGCTGCGGGTGCGCCGGGGGTGGGGGTGTGATGCCCAACAAATGCTGAAACCAGTACAAGACTGAGGGGGTGGGGGGAAATAGCCCTAGCAAAATCTCAGACAGCCATTTCTTTGAGAATTCTTCAGGAGCCAAGTGGCATGTAAGTGAGCGGCGGAGTGTATCAAAAGACATAGGCTTCACACTACAAGAGCAGCTGAAAGTATCAATTTTCTTTTAACTTGAACAGCAAAGTGTGTTTCTTTGCAGGAGGAAGAAAATTGTTCTGGGACTAAAATAGAAACATTTGACTTAAGCATGCAGTTATGGCTTGAAGATAGCTCTACAGAGAAGCAGTAGACACGAGACATTTGCTTTTCCGGATTTCTGCAAGCTATATATTACTTTTCTCTATCCGTATTTTTTTTATTAAATAAATTAAAATCAATTTTCTAAGACATCGCTACAGTGAGGAGTCACAAATAGAGGAACTTCATCTGCTGGTGCTATGGATCTTTTTTGGTTTAAAAGCTCATGAATGTCTTCCCTGTTTAATTGTTCTTAATCACTAGACTCCTTGTCAGTTGCAACATCTTGTCCTCAATGAACATTCTAAGGGCAATGTTTTAAGAGGGAAATTCATTCAGAGCCACACCAAACCCTCCCTGTGAACTCTATACGGGTGAGCAAAACTTCACAAGGAATGCGTAAACAAACAAAAATGGAGCAGTGAACAAGTAATGACATAATTAAAAGGTAGCCTCCTGAGAGACTTAAAAAGGCTGAGGGTAAACCAAGCTTCAGGGAGGAAGACAGCCATGAAGGGCAGGAAAAGGAATTGTAATCATGAGAAAAGTTTGTTTGCTAAGCTGTATAAAGCAAGACTTTATAACTCAAAGAGAACACCAAACCTAAATCTTGGAAAAATATATCCCATATGTGTGTTATTTTTCCCATTTTTATACCATCCTTTCTCCAAGGGGCTCAGGGTGGTATACATGGTTCCTTTTCTCCTTTGGTCCTCACAACAACCCTGTGAGGTAGGTGAGGCTGAGCAATTCTGACTGGCTCAAGGTGACCCAGGAAGCTTCGTGGATGGGCACAGATAACAATTCAGATATGGGTGCATCTGTGAGAGCAACTGTAAGTGAATGGTTGACGGAGTGAGATGGGCTCCGGTCTTCAATTGTTGTAAACATTACATTGTCCTAAGTTTAGTTTGTGGTTGATGAATCCATCCATAATGGCCTGCAGCTGACATGCCTAGTTCAGCACATTAATTCTTCAGCCTTTGAAGACAGATGCCAAGACAAGTTTAGAAAGACTTATTCACTGGAGGAAGTAGTAAGGTGACCTAGTTTTGGACCCGACCATTGCTACTAATTTGAAGTACTACTTATTTTGACAGATAAATGATTTCTTCTTCACCTCTGATCCATTACCCTATTAATTTTTTTAAGGCATCAATACCTTCCTCTTTCCTGATCTCTAATCAAAAAATATTGGCAATGGTAGTACTTCAAGCGTATCCAGCTGTGGCAACAACAGAGTTATAAATTTGTAGTGTGACTGGATGCGAGTTAAAATGTTAGAAAAATTTCATCTTTGTTTATGGGCTTTATGCTTTTGGCTTTTGCCAGTGATGAATGCTCGCCACGTGTTCACACAGCCATGATCCAAAATAGCTAATGCAATAAAATGAAGGTTACTAAAAGCTTTTGGTGGTTTCTGTTTTACTAGAGTTGTGTGGTTTTCATAATTTTTCAAAACACAGATGTGGTATGGCACACTTAAGCCTCTCAAAAAGGAACAACATTGATTCAGGCTGTTCTGGGATCTTGCTAATTCTGCTGGGAACGGCATCCTAACAGAAAGATGATATCCAAAAATAATTCTCCCCACATTGACCACTGATGTTTTGAAAATGGTATTAAGAGCTCGACTCATTACTCATTCTTCTGGCTGTAATCTTGCTTCTAGACGTGTCAACATTTCAAAGAAAGGCAAACATTTTACCCTATAATTACTATGCATACTACAAGTATTGTAAATGTTTTGAAAACAGCAAAGCACTTAGGGACCAAGAGGATGTGCATACTCATGGCCAATGGTTTCTTGCGCATATGAAGACATTGATACACACATTGAGCACTTGTATGTGTTGTGGGTCGGATCCAAAGATAATAATAATAATTTTTTTAAAAAACCCTCAGGATGCAACCCAGTGTATTTTGGCAATTAAGTATCTTATGGACTTGTGGTTGATCCCCATGAGCTCTTGGTTAGTTTTTGCTTACTTGCCTTGGTTTTTTGACCTTTCCCCATTGCTTAGAACAATATTTCTCAAACATTTGATACCCGGGGCATATTTTTTCTTCTAACTTAAAACTGGTGCTAGCCTCACACCCCCAAACCTTTCGTTCTAAAGAAATGGGTTAGGAACCTTAATCATAACAGGGTACAGTTTAAACCAACTTTCCTATCATTAATTAATTTATTTGTTAAATATTTTTCTCCCACCTTTTGGCACCAATATGATGCACTCTGGGAGTCACACCAAGATGGTTTCAAATATAGTATAATCAAATAAAAATATCTATATAAAATACTGCAAAGATAAGGATAATGAGAACAATGAAGCCAGCCAATAAAATCTAGGTATCCAAGGAAGCATGCTAAGGTCACTCAAATATCTTCATGGATATTTATTTATTTATTTATTTTATTGTGGTGGTCATCTTTCATTGTGCCTCATGCTGAGGGGAGGGGAGGGAATTTGATAATTTCTCCTCCAACCTTTTCCCTTGTTTCCAGGGGTGAGAACTTGAGTTAGTTGACTCAAATCTGAGTCACAAAACACCTATTTTTTGCTGACTCGTGTCCACTCAAGTCAAACGTATCAATGACTCCATCACTGACTTGACTCTGAGGCCACTGACTTGGAAGTGAGTCCCTATGTGTGCAGACTCGAGTCTGTCTGTGTCTGGGTGTCCTTCCTTACTTTTTTGTGATATGAAAGACCTCGTGGGGCCATCATTCAGACCAGGTGAGCAACAGGGAAGTTTCAACCAGGATATTTTGGTTTTGCATCGAGCAGGAGGGAGGCAGGAGCAAGCTCTCCTATCCATCTCTGAAGGAACCGATGATCATTGGACAAAGTTTTTTTCCCTGGACTAGTAAGGGGAGAAGGCGAAGGGGGGAAGAGTCCGTTCCTAGCCATCCAGGAGAAATGGCATGACTCCAGCAGGGTCATTGAATGACTGGCCACAATGGAACTACTGCTGAGTAGAGTTGCACAGGATTGGCTCATACTGGTAAGCCTCCCAGCTGACGTGCATGACCCTCCACCTGCTTGCCGCTTCTGTCTCTTCTCTCACACAGTCTGTCCCACCTCCTCCTGCCTTGTTTTCAGATGGGATGGGGACAGCAAGGGAGCATTTAAAGATAACTCTGACACACACATACCTCAGCAGCAGCTCTGTTTTTTTTCCCAGAGGCACAGCTGAGTTTTTAATGCTCTGGGTGACTCAGAAAGTCTGCAAGTTAGGACTCATTTTTGAGCTGAGTTAGAGGGGGCAGAGAATCATGACTCAACTCGAGTCAAACTGCCCTGAATTTGCCCATCTCTGCTTGCCTCTTCTTGATAGTGAAGGTTTCTTCCCTATCAAAATGTAGCAAGTTCTCACTTAAAGTTGTTTTGTTATAAAGTTGTTGAGGAAAAAAAATTGATTCCTGGCCAGGGCCACTGTCAGTGGAGTTTGCATGCTCCCTCCCTGTCTTTGTGGGTTTTCTCCAACTTGGAAAGCTCACATTTATTTTATTGTTTTATGTTAGAAATGTTTTGGATCTTTATTTAAAATTTTTGTGAATTTTTTTTGTGATCAGAAATAAATGTGATCTATAGCTATAGGAATGTGAATCTTGTTTACACATACACACTGGCCTTCAGTAAAATTGGTTTCGTTATAAGTCATTTCACTTAAAGTTACTGTTTCCAGGAACTTCTTGTTGGTTGGCAACCTTCAGTCTCGAAAGCCCATAGTCATAGTATAAGCCTACAGCACCCAGTATTCCCCAGCGGTCTCCCATCCAAGTACTAACCAGGCCTGACCCTGCTTAACTTCTGAGAATCACACACGATCAGGCATGTGCAGGGTAACAAGTAAGGGCTTGCTGTACCTTCTGAGAACTCCCCCTTTGACCACCAGTTCTTTCGTAATCTTGCCCTTCCTCAGTAATTCAACCAATGCCCTTTACCAAAGGAGTGTTGTGCAAAATGGAGATTCTCAGTGGCATTAGCAGCCTCACAGTTCAATCCTATCCACGCTTTCCTGGGAGTAAGCCCCATTGATTCTAAGGGGGCTTGCTTCTGAGTAGACATACATAGGATTGGGCTCTCAGCTTCTAAGGACTTCTGGAAAACACTCCTTATCTGATGTCTTATAACATTGTTGTTTGAGTACTAGGACTAGCTCTAGAGAGCATCTGCTTGAGAACTGCACCATCTCTTTGCCAACTCTGGCCAAAATAGTGTCAGTAACTCCCAGTTCCTTGTGAGTCATATCCAACAAAGAAAAGAGGAAATTATTATAGGTAGTACATGGTATTACAGTTCTACAACACATACTTTGGGAATCATTGACATAGGATGTGTGTCACCAGCTATTTTCTTACCAGGAAAAGAATTTATCTCCAGGATTGGAGGCAATGTGTCCCGGAAAACTAGTTGCAGGGGAACAAGGGTGGTAGAGGTCAATTTCTTTATTTCCTGTTTGTGAGCAACCCAGAGACAGCTGGTGGGCCACTGTGGAATGGGGGATGTTGAACTAGATGGGCCTTTGGCCTGATCCACAGGGATCTTCTTACATTATGTGACATGGGGCAGCAGAAGGTGACTCTGGCCGTACCGGTAGCCACATAAAAACATAAACTTCTTCCTAGGATGTTATTTTCCTGTCACTACCACTGCTGTTGCAAACATATGCAGATTGCTGACAGCTGTTATCTTTAATATGCAAGTAAAATATGTGGGTAGAAAAAAGAGGTCCCTGGAGAGAGAGCATCCAAGATGATTCCTAGAGCAGGAACCATACATTCTTCAGAACACAGGGATATGAAACTGCTCTTCCTCTGCAAAGAAAGAAAATGTCAGCTGTCCATCAAAGTCAAATAGATCTTCCCCAGCCCTGTCGAGGTTAATTTTTTTTCTTCATCTGCATGCGGTCAAGAAAAATTAGTGTAAAAATTATGTAGCAACATACTACTTTCAGGTGCAGACAGAAGCATTATGTATAGAAAACAAGTGAATGTTAATTATGTCCTTAGGGCAGGATGCTTTTATATTACCGTAAAATCATTACTGCTGCAACTCTTTCTGCATTTATGAAAACTAGACATTTTAGAGCTTTCAATGAGAGCTTGCATTTTGCATATCGAAACACAGGAGTTTCAGAAAGTCCAGCTGTCAAAACTGTGACAAAACTGACAGTTGTTAACAGGTACTTTTCTCAGAGGCATCTGGTCACACCTTGATAAACAAAATTAAGTACCTAACTAAGAACCTGTAGGTTAGTTCAAATCAGTATGCAAGAGCCAGTCCCTCCTCAGTACCATGGCAACATCCTTGGACTCCGCTTTTCCCCGATCTCTCAAACTTCCTTGCTGATTCAGGGCCCAATTCTATCCAATTTTCCAGTGCTGGTACAGTTGTGCTAATGGAGTGTGCGCCACATCATGTGGGGGATGGGCAGTCACTGGGGCCTTCATAAGGTATGGGAACATGTGTTTCCTTACCACGGGACTGCAATGTGGCTACACTGCAGCTGGAAAGGTGGATAGGATTGGGCCCTGTAACATCCATGGCAGGAGGAGGCCCCTTCCCTGGGGTCGATACCGAGCTCGAGGGGCTTACCCGGTCAAGGAGCAGTGGTCGGCAGTGAATTAACGAATGGGAAGCAGGTATGGTAGCTTTGCACAGCCGGTTTAATTGAGTCAACCTTTTACATTCATGTGGCTCGTTACTTCATGGCCCACTGCCGCCTAGACTGACTTGTGCCGTCGTCGTCTAAGCGGCTCAGGACCTGGCCCTTCCGGCTCCTTGGTGATTGTAGTCCAGGCCTCCTGGCCTGAACCTTTCAGCCCTGCGCCCGGGCTCTGGAGGGCCCTGACCCAGCTGGCTGGGGTCAGACTGGCTGGCCTTGGGAGGGCCCACGGTACCTCGGTGCTGGCCCCCTTGTCAGTTAGCCCCCAGGGGTTGTAGTTGGCAGCACGCGCCAGTCTCGAGAAACCTATCTCTCCAGGGTACGCCCTCTGGGTCTGGGCAGGCCCCGGGTCAGGGAGGTCCCGGCCCCAGCCTCCTTTCTCTAGAGCAGACTGCAGCCCCCTCCGTATGGAGGCCTCTCTCCTTTCCCTTTGGCCGGGGAGACTTTTCCCCTCTGGCTTTCCTCTGGCCTTCCACCCCTCCAGAGAGGAGCGACCTCCCTCTTCCCTCTCCAGCTCCCTTATGAGGCTTACCTCTGGTCTGCCTAGCCCCACCCTTCCTGACCATGTGTCTACCTGCTCCCAGCTGTCCCTACTCCCAGGAGGGTGTCCTGCTGACACTTGGGGCTTACTCCTGAGTAGACCTCACCTCCAGAAGAGACCCCTCTTCCCAGGGAACTCCTGGCCACCTGGGCTGGGCCCAGGTGACAGGCCCCTACCCCCTTCCTGTCAATAAAACCCTCTAAGCCAGGGGTGTCATTTCACACAGTGGGCTGAACTGCATTCTTGGTGCCTGCTGAGGCCCAAAAGTGACATTGTTAAGCAGGAAACAATGTCATTAAGCAGATGATGGCCAGATATAAGCACCAGAACTTTGTTCCGACATAGAAAATCATTAGCTGCAAATGACAGAAGAGAAAATGTGCAGATCATGATCATATTTTCAAGATATGAGAGCCCAATTAGCAAGTTGAGAGAGCCCAGTTATCATGCAGGCCACCCTTTCAGCAGCGCGACATCTGCCACAATGTCATTTCACAGCTGTACATCTGAGAGGGGGTCTGCAAAGTGCTGCCTCAGCAGAACTGGCACTGCTGAAAGGGCATCTCAAGTGAGAATTGGACTATCCCAGCACCTTGGCAGTCTCAGTCACTCACTCAATCACCCCTCTCCCTCTTGGTCTTCCCATTACCCTGGTCTGTCCCTTATTCTGCAGTGTTCCTTGCCTTCTGAGGAACTTCTTCCACTTTTCCCTCCCAGAACCTTGGCCGAAGTGGTGCTGCTGAAAGGGCACCACTGGAGAGCCCAATCACAGAGGCGAGATAAATAGCTTCTGGGAGCCACATCCAGCCCACAGGTCATATGTTTGACACCCCTGCTCTAAGCATCTGTGAGTATTTCTCCAGTCTACCTTTACTGAACATAATAATATAATATAATATACAGTATTTATATACCGCCTTTCTTGGTCTTTATTCAAGACTTTATTCAAGGTGGTTTACATAGGCAGGCTTATTAAATCCACGCAGGGATTTTTACAAATTGAAAGAAGGTTCTTTCTTTCAAGAACCACTACATTCAAGGTGTTACACTCCGATCTGGTTTAACATTCTGGCCTCCATCCTCCCACGCTCCGAGCAGATGGAACAGCTCAGCTGCAGCTTGTCAGCTGCTTCAAGGTCGCAAGGTGCCGGTGGCCTCGAACTGGCGACCTTGTGGATGTTAATCTTCAGGCAAATGAAGGCTCTACCCTCTAGACCAGACCTCCTGCCCAACATCTTCACAACATCATGCTTCACCTGGGTCTCTTGCTCTCCTGGCACCAAGTCTGGCTCCCTTTTCTTCTTCACTAGGTCTGCTTCTCATCTTCTTGTCTCTTTAGCTGCCTTGCCTGTCCTTAAGCTCCTGGTCTTCTATTCCCAATTAACTTATCACTCCAGGCTTCCTTCTTAACCACTGCCTTGTTCCCATCTTCTACTTCTTGGCCAAAATTCACATTTAATCTTGTCCCCAGCCCTCTGCAGTGTTTTTGTTTGCATCCCATTGATCTTCACATTCAATCAGCCCACTGCTTGAAGTGGGGACCATCACACAAGGAGAAAGCATCTTTGGAAGCAAGTTATATATATGATCTCTGCACAGTCTCACCAGTGTCGGTAAAGAAAGACACAGTGCCATCAGAGAGAGGCAATCATAGTTATAGTGCCATTTTTAAAAGTTAACAGGTCAAAACTACATCCCCTTAGGGCAGGCAACCATTTCACATTCACTAATGCCTACAACAAATCTAAACCTCAGAGAATAAAAAAAATCAAGACTTTTTCATAGTGCTGGATTCTTGTAAAGGTCCACAGGTAGTAAAGGCATCTAAAATTGTTTTTATTGTATTTGTCTTGGTTTTTTTTTTTATTTCTCTACACTGTCTTCAGGAAAGACAATGAGGAAGAGCAGCATATGAATTTGCAAAACAAGTATGTACAATAAATTATTCTGACTTTTGCTACCAATGAAGTGCGCACAGCATGCTGTGGGGGGAGGGCGACGGCCAGAAGGCCGACAAGAGGCAAGTAAACACTTTATTTACCCTTGGGTAGTCAGACTTTCTGGTTGTCTATACATCCATTCACACCCATGCTAGCTATGTAGCTGGCATAGGACCGAGGAGAGGAAGGGGGCAAGTTGGGGTGGAAAATTGGAGATTTTTGTCACACTGACCATCAAATTTAATCAGCCCTGATAAAGAGGGCCCATCAATGCTTTAAGAGGGCTTTAGGGCCCAATCCTAACTGAAGGCAACCCACAGGGTGCAGCAGCACCAGCTCCAGTGAGTCCTGCTGGGGGCTAGAGACTATGTGCGGGTGGACACCTAAATAAACATTTCATTTATTTACCTGATTCAGCTCCCCCATGGGCCTACTCAGACTTGATCCTGAGCCTTTAACTGGCACAAGTTCAAGCAGAGGCAAGGGGGTGTGACCGGGCCAAAATAATGGTGGATATCAATGGAGCCATTGCCACAAATACCCACTCTTTGCTCACCCCATCACATACCCCTGAGAACCCAATCTCCATCCTGATCCACCCACACCCCACCCCTTGCTCCCTCTGCTGCCTTATAGCTCTGGCAGATGGAGTCCTCCTTGCTGGTGAGTACGTGTGGCTGCCACCAGTTGTGCTGGTGACCTCTGTGTTTGCTGGTGGAAGTGATGGTCCAGCGGCAGGCCAGTATTTAGACCAGCAGCACCTTAATTCTGCAAGCAGGCATCCCAGTTAGTATTGGGGCGGGGAGGGGAATTAACAGATTGTTTACTTGAAATGCTAAATCTTACTTTGTGTTTTACTCCTCTGTTTTGTATAGGGAGCTTGATTTTGAGGAAGGGTTATTTTAGTATCCTGGCCTCCTTGCCCTGTCACTCAGATTGCATAGATGCTTAAGAGCCCAATCCTGGACTGGGTGTGCCGGCTCACTGCCTGAGTGCACTGTTGCAAATGTGACATAAGGCACATTTGCGGGCCCTACCGCCAGCTGAGCACCCAACGTCCGCTGTTCAGCAGTCACGCAGACGGCAGAGCAGCGGAAAGGTAAGCAGGGGTATGGGGGAGGTGGAGAGGTGGCATTCCAGGGAGGGGGGAGTCGGGGAGAGGGCGGGGGGAGGTGTGCCATGGGGAGGGAGCGGGGAGGGAAGGAGGCAGGACAGGTGAGTGATGCTCCATCGGATCCAAAGCCTCTGCATTGGGCTCACTGCCTGACACTGAGGCACTTGATTCACCACCAACCATTGTGGGGCTACTCTCTTTACCTGAGGGAAGGGGATGAAAGTTCCCTTCTCCAGAGGAGCTGCCCGCGGCTGCCCGAAGCATGAAGGATGTGGCAGCAGCCATTTTTGACACCACTGCAGCTACACACGCTGGGCAGCTCAGGATTGGGCAGTAACTTGCCTGTTTGCATTCTGTCTACCTTGATACGTGTTGGAATCCCTAGCATGTATGCACTGCTGAAACAGGGATGCCTGCGTTGGCTCAGTCATGTCGTGAGAATGGATGATGGCCGGATCCCAAAGGATCTCCTCTATGGAGAACTCGTGCAAGGAAAGCGCCCTACAGGTAGACCACAGCTGCGATACAAGGACATCTGCAAGACGGATCTGAAGGCCTTAGGGATGGACCTCAACAAGTGGGAAACCCTGGCCTCTGAGCAGCCCGCTTGGAGGCAGGCTGTGCAGCATGGCCTTTCCCAGTTTGAAGAGACACTTGGCCAACAGTCTGAGGCTAAGAGGCAAAGAAGGAAGGCCCATAGCCAGGGAGACAGACCAGGGACAGACTGCACTTGCTCCCGGTGTGGAAGGGATTGTCACTCCCGGATTGGCCTTTTCAGCCACACTAGACGCTGTGCCAGAACCACCTTTCAGAGCGTGTTACCATAGTCTTTCGAGACTGAAGGTTGCCAATACAATATACCTTGATGCTCTGTCACCAAGACGCTTCATCAACAGGGTGGCTGGGAATGTCTGTTATCTGCAATTTATCGCTGTTTGCCGAGTCTCAGCGATAGCAGGTTTAACAGCTGAATGCTTTCCACTTTGACTTTCCTCCCACTACACCAATGCAGAGAGTAGATGAACTGCAAAGGCAAACCATATTAACTCACAGTTTAAAAAAGTGTTTGCTGTTTCCAGGGAGGCAGCTCACAAATATATTCTCTGCTCATATACAATTTCAGCTTGGGAGAGTTTTCCGTTTTCTGCTGATTTTTTTAGGCAGATTATGCTGAAAGGAAAATCACTCTGATCTTTCACACAAACATTCAGTGTTCATCTGCAGATGAAAAACGTGCTTCAGGAAAGCAATTGTAGAGCCATGGAGGAAGGGCGTTCAGTATCACTCTTCATGGAGGAGACTCTAAAGACCCATTCTAGGTGTTATGTATGCAAGTTATACAGGATCAAAATCCTGCACAACCTATTGACCCAGTCTTATGGCTGGCCAGTTGGGTAGTGGATCAAAATCCTACTATCCAATTGGCCCTCTAGTTTTAGTATGTCAAGCCAGGGGTGTTTGCCTTGTGTTTTCATTACCAGGTTCTATTCTGAAGATGAAATAAATGTGTTGAGCTGTTATCTCTATGCCTTCCTTTATTCGCATGGACCCCCTATTTAACACTTAGTAGCACCTCAGCTCATGTTTCTGGGCATAATAGGGTGTACTGGGCTGGTTGCCTGCATGCCAGCCCTTTAAAACTAAATACGTACATAAATCCTATAAACAATTTTTAAAAGGAGCATACAGGTATAATCTAATTATCCATGGATTTTTTACCTTCGGTTTTATCTCAACCAGATGAGAGGAGCCCTTTAAAGAAAAAAAAGTCCCTTTACTCAGCCATTGTAATACAGGAGAGGACAGTAGGGAGGCAATCAATCTCTCTCCAAGGGCTTAGAACAACTAAGTTTCAGTTCACTCAGAGGCAAGTGACCCCACCTTTCCCCCTGGGATGCACTTGAAAGAATGCAAAGTGATTATCACCTCCACTTTGCATTCTTTTGCCTGCTCTGGGGGAAGGGAGGGGTCCCTTGTCTTGGAGTGAACAGAAACTAAGCTGTAGATTGACTGACTGACTGCCTGCCTCGGGGTCCTGCATTACAATGTTAAGTGAGGCTATTTTTAAACAACTGAGTAAAGGGACATTGTTTTTTTCAAATTGATTTCATTTAATGAAATTTTCTGGGAACTGAACCCCTGCAGATGCCAAGACACAACCTGTATTAAGGTGAATAAACTCCCACAGCAGTAGGTAATAAGGAATTAACAGGCTAGTGTGAATAAATTTTTTGCTCAAGGTGATTTAAACTCATCAGGCTAGGTGACAGGCATCTAGATATAGGGAGGGTTGTGCAAAGATAGGTGCTATCTCTAAAAAAAAAGTCCCATCCCTAGGCAATACCTACCATTGGTAGAAGTGTGATTTTTAGATGTAGAATCCCTGTGGATACCAAGGGCTGCCCCGCATTCTTATTCCAAACAGCCCAATCCTATCTAAACTAGAGCCAATGCAGCCATTTCACTGGACCATGTGGGACATCCTATGGGGAGGAGATCTCCTCCATAAACATTTGCTCCCTTGACCAGGAGTAAACCTCCACTGCCCTGATGCATCTACTCAGAATTGCTGGAGCAAGTCTGAGTGGTCCTGGGAAGGTGGACCAAGGCCAGGAAGGGGGTATGATATCGGAAGTGCTGCTACCACTGATAGCACCCCTTCCTGGCCTTGACAGACCCCACTCACTACCAATTCCTCCTCTCCCCTTCCTGTTCTGCCCACCCGCCACCTGCTTCCCCCAAGCTGACTTACTGGTGCAGGGGCTGTTCAGGAGGCCTGTGGTGCCAGGCCACTCACCATTTGTGGTGGTGACCTGCTGTGTGCAATGCTGGGTCACACTTTGTAATTCTTCAGAGTAAGGCAATTTCTAAAGTGACTCTAAAGAATGAAGCTACCTGTATGCAAATGAAATGGATAAAAGAGAGACTTACAAATGCCCAAGTCAGCAATCATCAGCAAATTAATGAACACAAATGGAGATTTCTGTCTTTTAATTAAAGTCACACCTCCACTAGCTTCCCCGAGAAATAATGGTCACATGGTCCATTGTGCATGGAAACAATGTGCGACTTAAGTGATTTATGATGTATATTAATCAGGAAATTGGGTAGAGGGGATAGCATAAAAATTACCTGCTACTAGGGTTATAACAATTTTTTTTTTAAAAAAAGAAAACATAAATTTAATTAGATATTCAGAAATGCAGTTGATTTTTCATCTAACTTGTTGGGTTAAGGGGAATGAATCCACCTCCTACCCTGCTTTGGATACAGCAAGGCCAGTGGCCTGCCTGGTCAGCATAGGGTAGGGTTGGGCTGCAATTGTATTTGCTGCATGCCGGCAAAACTTCAGATCATGGAACTATGTTTCAGAATTCCGCTGCGCAGTTGTGTTTTCCTTCAGGTAACATAGCCAATAGATTGTGCAATTATTTGATAACTGATTGCCAAAATAATCTGATTATCTGACAGCAAAAATGTTTTATTAAACTGTGTTGGCTTTGAAATTGTGAGATACTTTTAGCCCATCCAGCCATGTGTCTCCCCATGATTTTTCATTTCCATAGCAATATGCTGCCTATTGTAAGGACATATTGATTCACCTCTACTAAGTGGTTGCCTCTGCCTGGAATGTCTGGCATCCATTTTCAGACATAACAGGAACTGGGGTGTTGAAATAAATGTCCACATAAAGGAGTTTGTGTGTTCATTCAAACTCCCAAAGGTCGTGTAAACTAAATGTTAAACCCAGAGATGAATTAAGAAAAATTTTAAATATTTGGCTTTTCCCATCTCCTCCTAAAGTATCTCACACAAACTTCTTCATTACTGGAAAGGTCAAAGGTATTCAGACAATAATTTGTACATGCCACATAGGCACATATGTTATTCTTTCTTTCCAAAACCTCCTAATGTAATAGGGTAGTTTTCACATGTTTTGAATTCTAGCTTTTAATTGAGTGGTTTATATGACCATGTTGGACTTCTTTGAATTTCAGGGAATCTTTTAGTGGTTTATCTGATGGCATATGAAGCCATAACATTCAACTCAACTAAAGCTATATTGACTCTGACTAACTAGATATTTTCATTCCTCTCACATTTAAATTACAACATATTTGTACGGCTTGAGCTTTCATAATCAGGAGGGTATTTCATTGGCGCTGAAGTGACATATGGTGAGGTTCAAGGCTGGGGAGGTGCAGTGTACAGAGATCCCAAGCAATGTCACACTGCAAGGCATTCTGGGGGCTTAGCAGAAGCCCCAGTACCTGTGCAATCACAGCAGAGGCTGAACTCTTGCTGCCACAGTTCTGGTTGGTTGGCAACCTTCGGTCTTGAAAGACTATGGTGTAAGCCTACAGTACCCGGTATTCCCAGGCGGTCTCCCATCCAAGTACTAACCAGGCCTGACCCTGCTTAGCTTCTGAGATCAGACATGTGCAGGGTAACAGTTGACAGGATTTGACACATTGCCACAGTTCTAGTCTTTCGAAAAGTCTCTTTGAGACTTGTGGCACTGGCAGCTAAGCCTGTGATTGTGCAACCACTCAGAAACTGGGTGGAGCACATGCACAATTACAGGGGAGTTTTAGTGACAGGGTAGGGGAGGATCTGCCTTCCCTGCCTCCACTGCCCACACATCCCTGGAAGTGACACACACACAATGAAGTAGGATATTACCAACAAAGTTCATCCCAAAAATCACAATTATGGCCCAGTCCTATCTGTGTCTTGTGCTGATGAAGCTCACACTCCATCAGCACAAGGCCCTGCTCAGTGATGTGGCAGCTACTGCAATGGAGCACAGGTGAGGGTCATTGGTGCAATAGGCTGGCAGCTCCCGTCACATGCCATGTACACACATGCATGTGCACAGAGAGAGAGAGAATGCATTCTATTCAGTATCCGGTCTGTGCTTCAAACAAGGCTGAGCTAGGATTTAACCCGAGTTCCCAGGAGCTGAGAAGAATACAGGAAAATGATGGTAGGGTAGGCAGGTGGACAGAAGTTTTGCTATGAGCTTTAGAGCAAAGTCAGAACCAATAGCTCCAGCATGATCTTCTGCCCACCTATGCCTGAGACAACAGGTTAAAGGACCAAACTGTAAACTGTTTAACTGGGTATTTTAACACTGACATCACGAATCCTCCAGATCCTGGGTGATCCAAGGAAGGCCACCTCATAGTACTGCCATCTAAAAAGCTCCCAGATCTGTGTTCAGCCAATACATGGCTTTAAAACACAGTTTTGAAACCATGTTCTGCTGCAATCCTGGAACAACTCACTGCCATGAAAAGCTTCTTGATTCTATTTGTATATTTCCAAATTGCTTCAGTGCTTACCATAATACCATTGTGTTCTCTTTGCTCCAGGTACTTGACGCCTGTCAAGCCATGGGAAAATGAATCTATTATTTTTAATTTTATTTCACTTTGAAAATTTATAACCTGAAGGACCTGAGACAGCTAATAATGTTTAAAATACAAGTACCAAAGTAAAAACAATTAAACCATTACAGCTGAAACTCAAAGAGAGATAGTACAATACAGGTTGGCCCTTGGAATCCACAAGAGATCTGTTTGTAGGCACCCCCTCCTCAGATACAGAAACCTGCAAATCATGGAATCCACATTCGGGAGTCATCAAAGGACCTCTGGACGTCGCAAAAAGTGGAAGTGCCTTTGCAACACCTCCAAGGGCCTCAGAGCATCTCCTGAGGCAACCAAAAGTCGCTTCCAGATTCATTTGGAGGTCCTCTGATAGCTCCCACTCACAGATTCCATTGTTCATGTGTTTTGGTATCCACAGGTGGTCCAGAAATGGATCCCTTCAGATGCCAAGAGCCAACCTATACTGTTAGGCTCCCTGGATCTCCCCTGGGTCTCAGAAACCCTTCCAGACACTATCAGAAGGTGTTTCTGGTTGCATCCAGGAGGTCAGGTGCAGCCCTCCAGCATGGGTCCAGCACCCATGCTGAGTCAACTCCATGGGTGCCAAACTCATGAATAAACAGTCCTCCTGTTTTAACATAATCCAACTGAATCAGGGAAAGCACGATTAAACAAATGGCAGCCCAATCCTAACCAACTTTCAAGGGCTGCATTGCAACTGCATCAGCACTGGAAAGTTAGTCAGGATTGGGCTGTAAGTCTGCTAAAAGAAAAGAAGACGGGAGCACAGCAATCATCATGAGGCAGGGAGTTCCACAGGTACAATAGACCCTCCAAAACATCCCTTTTGAATGCAACTTCAAGAGACATAAACCTTCCCAGAAGTTCTCAGGGCTTGGGTTGATTCCTGAGGGACTTATCACTCAGATATGAGTGCCTGAGAGTAGATTACTCAAATACCCCTCTTTTGTAGCTAAGAATGAGACCTGTGGATCCTGAAAAGGACTCCTGAAAAGTCTTCAGATGTCCAAAGTGACAGTACAATGTGAATTGGGCATTAAATTTGCCAGTAATTAATAATGAATACGGAATGAATACATCAGCTTACATAAGCGAATGATCAAATGATTTCTTTAAAGAACTTTTATTGAATTGATGTTTGACAGTCATCTAAGAGTCTAACCAAGTTTTGTAATATAACTAAATGGGCAAAACTGCATAATCCCATTCTTATTAATATGTTAGCCTTGTAAGGAATATTTCTGCAATCAGAGGTATGGGACAAGATAGCAGAGGCAAGTTAATTAGATTTCAAGTGAACTGTTAACCATGCTAATTCATATTTTATAAGAAAAGTAATTAAAATCCAATATCCTATAGCTGCAGTACAGTATCTTTCTATATTCTATACAAATTTTGCCTTGAAGTAAATTAAATATTGCAAGTATAATGAATCAGTATAAAAGCACAGCTCACCATTTATTGCCAATATAGTGAAAATTATATAGGAAATGGTTTATCTTTTATATATTTAGTACCGCTCATCAAAGGCTCCTTAAGCAATCATTTGGTGCAATAAATGATTTTATATGCAAATTTAAATGCAGGTTTGACAAAATAAATATGTGTCCTAAGCACAGCTTCTCTACCCTCATTTCATTTTGATGAGGAAATTGCACAATGCCAATGGTTTTAGAATACCAATTACCCCAAATATTGAGTTAAAATAGATGTAATAGCCCATCATGCATGGAACTCCAGTCATGAGATAACCTTTTCAGACCCAGTGAATACACATTAAGTGCATATACAGTTCCTTTTTAAACTGCTTACAACCATGAGTGGCACTTTCTTATGCTAAATATTCTCCCTCTTTCTACCACTTTCATGTACCTAACTATAGCAACTTGAAAAGATTAATGACCCAAACCTAAACAGCCTATCCACTGGCTAAACAAGCACTCTGCCAATGGAGACTGCCTTAAGACAGTCATGTTATGCTCTCCAGAAGCGACATACTGCCAGAATGCCTGGGGGGGGGGACCATGGCTCGGGACTGGCCCACCAGCCCAGATAAGTCAGTGGGATGGGGTTGGAGAGGGCAAAATGGGATGGCAACAGGAGCAGAGAGGAGGAAAAATAGGGTCTGGAACAGAGGCAGGTTGAGCTGCAATGGTGGTCACCAAATCTGAACCCTTTTCCTGGACCTGATCTCATGGCCTACATCCATACGGACCTGTGCCAGTGATTTCTCTGGTGTGGCTCTAAGTAGATCTCTCAGCACTGTGCAGGCTTAGCCAGAAGAGAGCTCCAGAACTCTCCTCTAGATGAAGGCAGGTAGGTCTAGTGCAGGCAGATCCTTCGATATCCCACCTCTTGCAGCAATGCTCCAAAATCGGCCATCAATGGAGAGCTGCACACTCCATCAGCAGGTATTCTATGACTGCAGAACTCTGTTCCACTGTCATAAATGGTTGCGCATGACAGCCCAATCCAGAACAGGATTGGTCTGTCCAGGGTTGAGGAAGCGGAGTGAGCTAAAAATGGGGCCAGAACCAATCCTAAGAGGCTCTTCGACTTGTGGATGCTGGCCATGAACCCCTAGTCCATAGATTGGAAATTCAACCTTAAAGGCTGCTCTGCTAGGGAGATGGGGAGGGGGGGTAATCCAAATCTTCCTTGATAACATTCACATTGAGGAGCTGTAATTGTTGAGGGTGAATGTCACCTTAGAGCCAGGATGGGAATACCCATGGGGGTATAGACAATAGCTGGCTGTCTCCCCCAAGGTAGGGAACCAGCACCAAAGTGGTGGAATTGTATTATAGTTGGGACCACTGCAAGTTTTGTGCATATGACTTCAATAAATTGTGGCCCATTTAAACCCAGACTGTCTCATGCTTTATTGGTCTGTGTATTCAGGCAGTGGCACCTAGTCAGTTAGCAGCACCTTTCTACTTAATAATCTCAAACGTTCTTTATAAAACCAACCACTTGGGCCCAATTACTTGCTTTCATCTGACACCACAATTTCTGGAGGGACTCATTTAAGAAGTCCTTTTGAAGTGGGTCGCTTCAACCACAACTGGTTTTCTGGGTCACCTGGAGCAATACAATTTCAGATGTGTTGCTCCTGATTGATCCAGAGACAAACATGGCAAGCCCAGGTTTATGGAATGATGCACTTAGAGAGAGGGTTTTTAACTGTCAATAGGAAAAAAGCTTGACTATGTCAGATGCCATCTGTCACTCAGACATAAGGGTGTTACTCTATAAATGTCAACAGTGCAGAAGTCCCCTAAAAGTGCCTTTATAAGCCAATCACAAGTGTTCTACAAGATTGAAAGTCACTCTTCATTTCAGGAAGAGAAAATCAGTGACCAACTACATGTTCCAACCAATGCATCATCAGTCCATTGTCAATGCTTTCAGTACCCAGAAAACAACAAGGAAGAAGCCTGTCCTTGCAGTCATTAGATACACTTCTTATTACATTACACATCTTGCAACTAGCGTGTATTAGTAATGTTTAGAAACACTGAAAAGAAAGTAATACAACCTGTAATGTTTAATGTTGCATTGGTAAAAAAGCTTGGGGAACCCTCAAGGGTTTTTCACAGAAATTTCTATGGTTGGGGTAGAGCAGTGTTTTTCAAACTGCATTGGGACCCACTAGGTAGGCTGGAAATATTTTCTGGTGGGTCTCCATTCATTTCAATTGGTATTTTATTTTTAGTATATTAGACTTGATGACACCATGGAATGCGATTGCATTTAGGGAAATGTTACAGAACTTTTAACAGGCTACTATATATATATATATATATATATATATATATATATATATATATATATGCATGCTTTTAACAATGCTAGTAAATGGGACTTAGTCCTGGGTGAGTATGGATAAGATTGCAGCCTTTGGGATGTTTGGGGAATTTTTTTTTTTAAACAGATCAACAACTGCTTGGGAGGGGTAGGAGGGTTCTTTTTTATTTTAGATAATTTTTTTAAACTTATTAGTTATTGTAAACTTTTAATTTGCTTACTTACAGACCAATCCTAACCTGTCCTGGAGCAGGCAGGCCAGGAGGCCTGCCCCGCATTCAGAACAGGGTTGGGGCTGAAAGCGGTTCAGCCCGGGGCAAGGCGAATCGCTTCCCCTTAGTCTGGGTAAAGCCACAGCAGCCCCAATGGGGCTACTCAGATCTGCACCACCTCAAGAAGTGGCACAGATTCAAGCAATCCAGAGGTCCCCAGGCTGCCCCAGACTGAGGTTAGCCTCTGGCACAAGTTCCAGATCCTGGCCCCACACCCCTCACCTGTCACCCACCCATGGGCCCAGCCACCACCTGCCCAACCCAAAATGCCTCCTCTGCCATTCCTAAACCCTTGACCCCCACTTATTGTGTAATGTAATAAGTGCTTTATGGCACTTTCATAACACTCTTCGACTGGCACAAGGGACTTGCACTGGCCGAGGACATAATTTGATTTGATTTTTGACATATGGGGGCTGTTAAAAAATTTTCCTACTTGTTTATGTCATTTCTGGCCATGACATCGCTTCCAGCTTAATGACATCACTTCTGTTAGGTTTCAACAGATTGTCAATCTAAAAAGTGGGTCCTGGGTGCTAAAAAGTTTGAGAATTCCTGGGGTAGGGCAATTCTTCAACCATTTCGAAAGAATGTCTGAGTAGGTTCTGTTCTTAGTAAACAGTGAACATTTTTCCGCCCTCTTAAAAGCTTCCCACTTAGGAAAAAAAACACAAACACCACCATTTTTTTTTTAAAAAAAATCTGTTTATTTGTGTGGATTTTTTAAAAGCAATTTCAGGCTTTCCAGGCAGGAAAGGAAAGGAAATGAAAATACAAAAACCAGGATTAAGTTAATGATTCAATCTGTTTGCCCTCTTGCCCAATTACTGCTTTTCCTCACCATGAAATTGACTTTGGAAAGTCTTCTGTTGGCTCCAATGGAACCAATTTGTAATAGGTAAAAGAAGGGAAAATAGATAGCAGATGCTGTAGATGCACTGTATCTTCGCTGGTTACGACTTCCAAACCCAAGAACCAGGTTTCCGAGTTCACGCACTTTATTTATTCGACTAAATACATTCCATGTGGTGACTTTTTTGGCAACCTGTGGATCAAAGGGTTTGGCTGAAAGTCAAATCGGGGCTGGTGTCATTAGCCAGGGCCAAATGACATGTGATTCTCAATTGTTTATAGTTTGTCTCCAACAATGTACTGTTTTCCCCATGTGTCATCTTCCTGCTAATGTTCCCAATGATGAATTAAATCTCTGTGTTCCCACAGGTCAACATTTGGGACCTATTAGGGTTGGTTTCTATGAGGGTCCCTGGGGGGTATAATTTTACTCATCCTCTTTTCGTACGAGAGGATCCTATAAGGGTGCACATTGGCAAGTTGTGGTTGTGTCGCTTGCAAAATCTGCATGGTAGAAGTGGAGGGATTCTTTCTTTCAGCACAAGGATAGTTTCTCCCTCCTGGATGCTGAGGCTGTGGCACAGTAGTAGAAAATATTTTGTACCAGGAGTCCCAGTATGGGATTGTGCCTAAATTTCATCAAGATAGGGCGGCTGTTATAGTGCCAGAAGGTGATATGTTGATGGTAAACCCATTGGTCACTTCTTTCCCAGGTTGGAGAGACTATGTATGAGAATGAGCTGGAATCCTTGATCTTTTTGCATGCGCTAGATGCTGTCTATTCATAGTATACTTTATGAGGCCTGGGGGAGGAATGTAGATGTGGTAACCAACTGTGGTAGCAGTTCAGCGCATGCCACATAAAAGTTTGGTTTAAAGGGACCCCAGTGAGGAATTTTACCCTATACAATTCAGTTAGGGCAATTGCAGGCATGATAGGATAGAACTGGTTGATAAAAGAGTTTATGTATAAGTGGCCCCCAGGTCAGGGGAACTACTCGTATGTATGAGATGGAGTGGGAATCCTAGGACTTTTTGCATGTGCTGGTGATTGTCTGTTCACAGTGCATACTATGTAGCCTGGGGGGAGGAGTGTACTGTAGATGTAACAACATTGGCTAGTGCAGCCAATCGCTTCCCTTATTATGCTGTTTTTCTGACAAGTGGATGCTGGTTGGTCCTGGTGCAAGTGTTAGTTGTGGGACATTCTATCATCTTTGGGAACGAGAGAGAGAGCGCGCGCGCACACCAGAGATCATGGCACCGCAGTTGGGTTTCAGTAGTTTAGCCTGTATATGTAGATTGACCAATAGGGGAACAGTTGTTACCAACCTTGAGAGATTTTTTGCATCAGCACTTCCCACCTCAAATCCCATTTATGAATTTTGGTGAATGTACAAGGGCAGAGGACAGGAGGGTCCTAGAACCAGCAGGCCCATAAGAACTTGTCAGTTACATGGTGACTTCTGGTTTGACCTTCTCTAGTGTAGTGTTCAGAAGGCCAATAGCTTGGGGTGACTTGAAAAGGGAACTGGACCAATTCAGAGGTCAGGTATAGTGATGCCTACTAGTCATGGTAGTGATGGACTACCTCAAGGTGCTGCAGAATGCCCCTGAATCCCAGTTGTAGGGGAGCAGAGAGGTATGCCTTCCTCTCCTGCTTGTGGACTTTTCAAAGGCAACTGGTAGGGCACTTTAGGAAACAGGATGCTGGACTAGATGGGCTGTTGACCTGTTTCAGCAGAGCTTTTCATATTTTCTCATATGAGACATGATTTGGCTGTAAACAACTGAGGAACACCCACCTACTCACTTGTAATTAGCATCCACTACCTGCTAGCATCAGCTTGGCCTTGAGCTGCTTCCTCACCACAACTTATCTGGGAAGCTGCACAAGGCAACCAAACAAAAGAAGGAGGCAGTCAAACCAGCCACTGTAACAGCAGAAGTGGCTCCGCCCAACCGCTGCTGGCCCACGCAGCCACCTGCTTGCCGTCTCCAGACTTCTCCTTGGCAAGAGCTGAGACATAGCACCAGATGGTCATTTGGCATCCCATGCCTGTATGATTCAGCTTCCACCAGCCAGTCCTTCCAGTCCCAGCCACAACATGCATGCACAAGCAACAAACTAACTGAAAAGAGAAGGAGAGAAACAGCTGTGGGCATGCAGCCCTCGCTGCTGTGAGTTTACATACGTTTCTAACCCAGGCAAATCATTCTACACTCACATTCTACTCATTCAAATGTTAACACTTGTCACTGTAGGCAAGGCAAGTATGTAAAGTTACACACTACTCTTGACGCTGTTCCTTCAGTGCCACTGTTATTTAATGTAATTAATTTGATGAGTTCCAAATGTAATGGGTTTATTTATGCATTGTACGTGTGCTGCATGTGAACGGGAGGTGACGGGCCATTATTTCCATTAAAAACTCAGCATGGTCTATGCTGAAAACACACAGAGATGGAATTAACGGCCAAGAAATATGAAGGGGGGAAAATGACGAGCATACCCACATATGGATGTCCCTTATGCTGGAAACAGCCTCCCTGAAGAACAACATAGTGCTTATTTCTTCCATTAGATCCCATATTAAAACCCACCTTTTCGATCAAGTCTTTGGCACAGCATCCCATTCTTTACTATAGTTAGCCTTAAGGATGGGTAACTGATACAATTGCATATGCTTCCACTTTCCTACATCCCATATCTATCTCCTTCATCACCAGGTTCATAAAATACTTGGCTTTGATCACTGGTTTGCCATTGATTGGAAAGTTGCAAATCTTTGGAAATAAGAATCAGATTTCAAAGAAGAACTCTCTCTCAAATGTTCCAAGTGTAAATAAAAGCCCCAATTTTTGACCTGATTCAGAATAGAAGTTCAAGTCCATATTTCCTTGCAAGTATAAAATGGCATGGTCTGCTCTGCAATGTGATGAGAAAGAGTCTGTACAATGATACATGAATCTGAGCCTTTGTTTTGGAATGTGGATGTCAGACAAATCAGAAAGGCTTTTCATTTTTTAAGAAAGTAATGAAATGAGAAGGTTCCCTTCCTGTAACAGAAAGAGAGCCTTCTGTGTTAGCAGAGGTGAGGGATTAACAGCGCCAAAATGGCTACTGCTGCATCCTATGGGTGCCACAGCAGCCATCAGAGTCTTCTCGGGGGAAGGGGACATTTTTCCCCCAGGTAAGGATGCAGGCCCTGCAATGGGGCTTCTCAAGTCTGCACCAGCTATTTTGCTGGGGCAGAGTTGAGAGTCTCTGGGTCAGGCGAAAGGCAGAGCTGTGACAGTCCATTCCACTACATCCCCATCAGCCTTTCCTTAGGATCAGAATGCCAGCCCATCTTCTTTCAATGAAGCCCAATTTTAAGACTCCATTTTTAAAATTTGATCTCTGGACTATGCTCTAGTTCTGGGTCACTTTTGAGGTTTCCTTAACTTGCAATTGGCAATTAAGGGAATTATTCAAGCACAGAGATTCTTAGGATTTTACACTAAACTACTCACTACTTTGTAAGCCAATAACCACTTGGCAACAAAATTCAGCTCTACTTGTAAGCCACTCATTCTACAAAGTTCCTGAACTTCATTGCAGAGTGCTTTTCTTTGCTCTAGGAAGCTTGAAGAGCAAGCCTTGCAGCAAGTGGGCTGTTAAATATTGTGAAGCTCAAGTTAAATATAAAAAAATAAAACCACTCATCAAGTTACATTGAAATGTGAAGATCTATATCTTGAAACATCAAAGCCATAGTTAAATGTCACTGCATTTTTGCAAGACAATTAGTAGTTAAAAAGCAAATTTGATAAATGAAATGCTGCAGTTGCCCAGACAGAAGAATTGCAAGCAAAAGTTGCAAGCGGAAATTAACTTAGAATTTCTAGAAGAGTAAAAGTAGACTGTAAAAAGTAAAATGATTCTTCTATTCAACTTTAAATTACAACATTTTAATTTTTCACATTTTTATACCGCCCTTCCTCCAAGAAGAGTGGTGTACATAGTTCCTTGCTTCCTTCTATTTTCACAACAACCCTGTGAGGCAGGTGAAGCTGAGAGAGAGTGACTAGCCCAAGGTCACCCTGGACAGTTCACGGCTGAGCAGGGATTTGAACCTGGCAATTCCAGGTCTAAGTCCAAATCTTAAACCACTACACCATCCTGGCTCATGATACATTTCACAATGCATTTGCTTTTAGCCCATGTCTACCAGTACAATCTGATCTGGTGGCCATCCACATGACCCACTGAGCCACTAGCATGTTGTCGCATACTGTATCTTTTTAGAATTACTGAGATGCGCCCAGTGATAAGTTGGAAACCTCATGAGGAAAACCGCTTAGGGGCTGCTAAAGAAACCTATTCAGACTTGCAAGTTTGAAAAGTCTCATTCATGAGGTGGCTCATTCAAACTGAAAAGTCCCACTGATTCATTCAAAGCAATTGCAAGGAGTGGATGCATCAGCAGGTTCCAACCTTTGCATAACTACTCGTTCCGACAGGATCCGAAGTTCATATAGAAGCCGACTCCAAGGCAAGTCGAACAATTCTGCATGCTGAGAATACCGGTAATTGTAACATCTTGATTGCAAAACTCCTCACGGGGATACACAACAGAAATATAAAATGCCATTCCACTTGCAAATGTCAGAAGCCTCACTGCTACATCATGTCTCTTTTATAATTCTCTAACAATAAGCAGAGTAGTATCCTTGCAATTATTATCCAAATGGGCATTACTTAGCCCCCCCCCCCTCACCTTAGAGGAAATCTCGATAGTTCTTTACCCTCTTTAAGGCAATGGCATGAACAGAGGGCTCTGTTCTGGCTTGAACAGAGCCCTTGTATTCAAATGAATGTGCTTATGTAACCCCAGTGTACGACCCTTTAAGTTATAAAGAAAGCAAAATATAGAACTGCATGTGCTGTTTCATTGAATTTGGATCTGGGGGATTTGCGATATGCCTAATATGGAAGAACACCAGACTACATGCATATATACGTAAAATACATACATATAAATTGTCCAATGTTCTTCCATATTAGAAGATTATTCTAATATTCTAGGGTTACATAAGCATATTCATTTGAATGCAAGGGCTCTGTTCAAACATTTACTGAACGCACTTAGGTCAGGCCTGGCCTCTCCTGCCATAATGCACTCCTCCCAATGTTTACCGATTTCACTCTCAATAAATGGATAAGATATGAGGGGTACCCTAAAATGGTTAAGCTGCTATTATACTGGCTAGGAATCTGAACTTCTTGTCCTAGGCAGTGCAATTATTAGATAAAGGAAGATATTTGTAAATGTCATTTCTAGAAATGACATCGAGAAGATTGCCCAGAAAATGGAAACTGGTGCACCCACCAACTATGACCAACCCCACCCCCACCCCATAACAATGTGCTTGGCATTTTGGTGCAAGAGTCAATACGCCTAGATGGTCATAGTTCCCACCAGCATGTTATACATGGTCGTCTCTCCTGACTCAAGAATGCCGATTGCATGGCTGGTGGTGCATCAGCATCAGGGAAAGGGCAAGCAGGTCCCAATACCCCCTTCCAATATGCAATGAATGTAGAGAAGGTTTATGAGATGGCAGCTCTTGTGTTTTATGTAATCCTTGGATAATAAACGAAAACCAAATTACCAACAAGTGTCATTCACAGCCAGCATGCAGCCTCACTTGAAAAGCATGTCCTTCCTGCCACAAGAACATTTTACTCTTCTGTGTAATTACAGAATGGAAAATCCAGCTTCAGTGCAATCCACAGACCCACATCAGTATTTTAAAAGCCGTTTTATAAACTGTAAATTTTGTTATGCACCTTGAGTTCCAAAGCAGGTGAAGTGCATTTACCACAAAGTCCAGTCCCTATCATAAGCTAATGTTTTAGAGGCATGCCGAGTTGCATGTGACCCATGAAAACTAAGCCAATGGATTGGATTAATGGTTCCACTGGGCCCCTTTCTACCTTTCAGCAAACATTCTGGGATGAACCACAACTGAATTCCATAGCTCCTGACTTATGTGTGCCAAGGGAAGCCAACGTTTACTAGCCTAACAATAAAACATCATGAACAACAGTCTTTCTGGGCACTAGCGCTCAGAACAAATAAATGCCTTGTTGTCACTATAAAAGGAGTTTTTAAAAAATTGGAAGAAAACCTTTTCCCCCAAAACGAATCATATTCTGGAAATCTGTCAGTTATTCTCTGCAGTCTGCCTACTTCTACAGTCTGAAACACCTCTAAAAGAATAACATCAGATAGTCAGAAAGTGACAGTTTCTAACACATGCGAGTTTATAGCCATTGACTCAAATACAAGCACTGTAATGTGGAGTTAAATCAGACTGAACCATCTTTGTGTACAACAAATTAAATTGCTGTGTGTAAAGGAGAGTGTTGTTTGCCCCAAAGGAGAAACCTATCCCTCACTACAGTATAACATGCAGCTGGGTTAATGGAGCAATTAATGTAATTGTTACAACAATGTAATATAGGATTACAGGTATAACTTAATTATCTGCAAATTTTTCACTGTGGCTTTATCTCAATGGAATGAGAAGGGCCCTTTCAGTTAAAGGAAAAAAGACATTTAGCAATAGCCTTGTTAATGTGGGAGAGAGCAGCTGCAGAAAGTCATTCTCTCTCCAGGTGATTAGAACAGCTTCTTCACTCTGAGGCAAGCAACCCCTCCCTTTCCCCAGCACATGAAAGAATGCCAAGTGAAAGTGATTATCACCTCTTTCCCAAGTGAAAGGAGGGGTCGCTGCCTCCGAGTGAAGACTTTCTAAGTGCCTGGAGAGAGAATGACTGTCTGCCTGATGCATTACAAAGATCAGCAAGGCTGTTTTTAAATCACTTAGCAAAAGAACATTGTTTTTTAAATGGATTTGCTTTAACACAATTTTTACCATCCATGTGAGTGCTGGGAATAGAACCCTTGTGGTTACTAAGACTCAACCTGTATTCTTACTGCAGATAGGAAGACCAAGGCTGAGAGGAAGTGACTTGCTAATGCTATAAGGCCACCTTGTGGGTTCATGGCAGAGGCAAGAACTGAACCTGATTTATAACAGCTCAATCCTATTGAGGATTGGGCTGACAGCAGACGTGAGTTCAGAAGTTGCAAAATGACTGCCGATGGAGCACACAGTGCTCCATTAGCATTTTGGGAGAGCTACTGCACAAGGCAGCTGTGCTTCCAGTTCACCAGCAGATTGCCAGCCATCTACTGGAGCAGGTAAAGCAGCAGCTGAGAGGGGGCAGAACTAGGTGGGAGTGGGAGGAAGAGGGGCGCAGAAGTTGCAGGAAGGATGCATTTTGCCAGATTCCTGGTCCAAGCTTCACTTAGAGAATTATGCCCACTTGAAGTGAATTAGCTCCCCTTCTTTCCCCAACAAGGGCCCTAGTTCTGCACCTACAACAGGGTAGCTCACCTGTTCAACCTGCAGAGGTCCTCTTTTCTACCAGCAGCTTCTCCAGGCACTACAGCAACACCTTGGTCCTCAGCAGGTCTTGGATATGGCAGCCACACACCAATCACCTGCAGTCTCCAAAGTCCATTCACCCACCTGTCCTTCAGTCAGTTAGTCCATCATTCACTAGTTCCTTAGTTTAGTTCAGTTTCCTTCCTTCTGCCAGCTTTTCTCCTTCTACTACCCACACCTCTTTTCCTTCCAGCAGGTGCTACTTTTTATTCCTGAGGGCCTTTCTGCCTACAAGTGGCTGCAGCTGTGCAGCACACTCATTGCCCTCTTATGCCCTGGTGTTAACCCCATGCTTGCCTGCCAGAGCAAGGGCCCACTGCTGACACCACACCCTATCTCCTTGAGGGATCTTGCGCATTTCCATTACAGGATGGATCCAACAGTGCCTTTTCGGCAGCCTCCCTGCCCCCTTTCTCTCCTTGGACTTGCTATTCTCTAAGGAGACCCATTGTGGAGTGGGATGCTTACTGAGGTGTAAGAAGATTTCAATCAGCTCTCACCTCTGAAGCCCCCTGATCCCCCCCCCCCAGTACACCTGTTTTTGGCTGAGTTGCAACAGCAGGTGGGGAGAAGAATTGGGCTCTAAGTTAGTCTCTTAACTCAAGCTACTCACACACAGCCCAATCCTATGCATGTCTACTCAGAAGTAAGTCCCATTAGATTCAGTGGGGCTTACTCCCAGGAAAGTGTGGATAGGATTGGGCTGTCAAGTGGCAGTGTCTTGTGAATTAAGAATGTGCTCAAAATGGTCACTCTACAACATGTCTTTCTGACTGCTAGGGGTGACATCAGATGCTGAGCAGATTGAGCCACACCCCAAAGCCCTTCATTGGGGTCACATGGCTAGGCCAATCCCCAACTGGTCAGCTACCAAAGAATCTCTCCTCTTGCCAGTGGGAAGGCTAGGATGAGCCACTGCTCACTGCTGCTAATTGCTCACCCCTTGTAAGTTTGGGGGATCTTATGCAGGGGGAATCTTATGCAGGGCTCTACCCCAGGCCTCCACTGGGTGCTGGCACGGAATATCACCCTAACCCAGTGGTATTCAAACTGGGGCATCCCACTGCCCCAGCCTCTGCCCCCTTAAGGGGCAGGGGCAGCCAGGAGACAGGGGGAAGGCAGGATCATGCCGTTCAGGGGGGCTGCAGGGGCTTGGGTGCACTTGCATGACTTTCAGCAGGGCTCCCCAGGTCAGGAAAAATGAAAGCGGAGCAATCACAGCCCGCTCCACAAAACTGGAAGCGGAGCACGATTGCTTCACTTTCCCTTCTGACGAGGCTGCAGGGACTGGGGTGCACCATCCAGTCCCTGCAGCAGCCGTCCCTGTGTGCGGGGAGCCCTGTGCAGGGTGCCCCAGGTCAGGGAAAGGGAGAATGGGGTGATCCTGGGGATCGTGTCGCTGCCTTCCCCCTGCTGCCTCCCCCCCCAAGACTCACCGTGGGTTTCAAACTTGGAAACCGCAGCCCTAACCAAATGAATTACAGTACTCTAGCACTTTCAGCCTTTCATCTTTAAAACAAGGCTAAGGCTTCCTTTCTTCCTTAGCCTTTGTTTGTGCTAATTAAGTACTCATCCAGAAAGCAATTAAGATCAGCCTTATTTAGATTGTAATGTAAATGCCAGATTAAGTTGAATCATGGTTGCCTTTTCCATCAGCACCTGAGTGATTTAGGAGCACAGTCCATTTATTTTCAATGAGACAGGTGCTTCTCCATGTTGATCACATTTGCAGAAAATCACTCTTCCATGCTTAAGCTGAAGTGATACAGTAACCCTTAGGCAGCGCTGCAAATCTCACAGAGTATGTATGTGCCATCTTGGAAAAGAATCTGAAAACGGAATACTCTTAGCCAGGTAAATAAGGGTCATTTTAGGTCAATGTTTCATATGCAAGCTTCCCTTCCCCTTTAATGGGCACTGTTTGCTCCCTATAATAAAGGAGTAATGGGTGGACTGTGCAGCTGGGCTAATGAAGCTGATGAACTCTTAATAAGGGATGTGGGCTGTGAAGCGCACCTCCACCCAGTTGGCCTCTTATTTCACTAGAAGTTATTACTGTTAGCAGTGGCTGAAGATAATTTCCAACACAGTTGCCCTTGCTGTGCTCCCCTGCCAAGGCGTGTTATCTACCCAGTGCCATGGAGTCACTGTATGACACCTGTGTATACGGTATGTTTGCAGTATGATTCTGTCACTATGACAGTGCACATTCGTTCCCCAAGGGAGCAAACAGACAAACTGTACTGTCCCCAGCAGTCTGTGAATAGAAAAATGGGTGGGGAGTAGATTCTATGTTTGTCTACTCTACAGACAATGTTAATGTCTACTTTCACCAAACATTTTGTTTTGCTCTTAAAGCACATAGAGCGGATCCTCTTTATCTGTGGATTCGAAGCCCATGGATTTGACCCACTGCGGGTTCTGAACCCATGACTGGAGGACCCACATAGGACCTCCCTGACGTGACCAGATATTGCGTCCAGGAGGTCTTCTGAGTTTCAAGGAGACAGTGTGCGGCTTCCCCATGACTCAAAATGCCTTCTGGAGACTTTTGGCAGGCACTTACAGTTTTTGCAAAAACCAAATGTATCTGCTAAAAAGCTCAGGCAGGCATTCTGAAATGCAGGGAGGCTGCGTGCAGCTTTCTTGCATCCCCCAAAAAGTTCAGACCATGAACTTCTTTATCCTTGGTTTTTGGCATCTATGGGGGTTCCTCAACATGATCAATGCTAGTTCCAGGTTGCTGAATGGTCTGGGGCAAGTCTCCATACTTGCCTCCATGGTGCCCACCCTTGATAACACATTGGGCATTACCATTGCCACTCATATGCAGCATTCACCAAATGTACCCCCTTGGCCATTTCCTGATGACACCTTGCCTTCTGTGTGTGCATGTGTGAATATGCCCATGTGTAGTAAATAAAGTTTCAAACCAAGGAGACCGAAATCTCTGCTTAGCCATGAAGCTTTTTGAATGACTGGATGATTATGGCCCCATCACTTTCTCTCGGCATAATCTATCTCACAGTATTGCTGGGAAGACACAAGAGGAGAGCCCCCTGAGCTCCACAGAAGGAGGATGGGATGTAACTGTGAGATCAATATGGATGGAAATGCATTCCTTTACAGCCTTGACAGAGGAGGATATGAAGCACTTGGATCAGTTCCTAGTTTGCTTTTGATGCAAAAAAAAAAAAAAGACACTCCTTAAATATTGGCCTCCAAGAAGAGAGGAGGAGAGTTTTGACAGAAACCATAAGAAACGTCACGAGTAAAGAATGCTCAGTTTAAAAACATTCATGTGTACTCCATAGTTATACAATCTTGACAGGGTGACTTGCCCAAAACCTATTTAATAATAACTCAGTATTTATATACTGCCTTTCTGGTCATCGGATTACTCCTCTGACTTTATTCAAGGCAGTTTACATAGGCAGGTGTTTCTAAATCCCTCAAGGGGATTTTTACAATCATAGAAGGTTCTCTCTTTCAAGAACCGCACAACATTTCAGATGGATCTTCCTGGTCTGGTCTCACTTCTGGCCTCCAGTTGCCTCCCACGCAGGCTGACATTTCTTAGCTGTATTTATTTATATCATTACCAAATATAAAACCTGACAAGGATGCCTTCATTTTAAGTGGGTTTTGCAACTGTGAACATTGTACCTTGCTTTGATTTAGGCATATTCTCCCTGCCCTCCAGAAGTTAGCAGACCGTTGCCCACAAAAGAAGCAGGTGTTTGCTTCTGCTTCGGCTATAAAACAAATCTTTCTAAGACTAAAATTGTTTTAGATGATGTCCTGCACCTCTTTATTTTCCATTGGCTCAATTGTGCCTTGATCATCATCACTATTAACCAGTTACATTGGGGGAATTTGTAAAAGGTGGAAGAAGTCCAATAAAATGCAATCCGGAAATACTTAAAAGTGTTGCGAAAAGGAAAGAAAAACAACAAGGCATCTTAAAGACTCACCTAGTTGTTGCAGCACAATCATGTGAACTATAGTCTGAAAAGCTGGTATCACAAGACTCTTTCGCTGCTGTGGGCTAACGTGATTACCACTCTGAAAGAGGAAGGAAGAATCACAGGCTCCTGTATGGAGATAGCTGTCATCGTGGCAGCTTTTTGGAGGAAGTCTGGGGAGTTTTAGTGCTTTCCCTTATCCAAAATCCACATCAGTACCAGTGGCAAAGGTGAAGTTGAGATGCTGAAAGCCAAAGAATGATCTGAGTACAATCCACCTAGAAATTCTGCGCAGTAGTGATCTTGCGCAATTCCCATTCATTTCTATGGAGTCTGTACTGGCATGTTTGCTGGGCGGATTGTGCTTCATGTAATGAACATGCATATATTACCATTGAGATGGGGAGCACATGAGCGGTGCAGGTGAGATAGTGCTTCATTTTTTGTCTCTGGATGCCTTGCCTGCCCGTGCTCAACAAAATGAATGTCTGTAAATAAGAAACCCCAATGAGCACAATGCCGGGTTTTCTGTATACCAGTGAAAAACTCTTTCCAAGACCCCCATAAAACTAGAAACCTAGAAAGAGAGGAATGACTCCAACAGAGCCATTTCACACATATGGAATGATTGTATATGGATGGAATATATAACCAGCGGAAATGACTAGAGCATCGAAGTATAAATGAGTCCAGGAGAGACACAGACCACAATTCTCCAGCCATTGCCTCCAGAGTAGTCCCATTGGAGTCAATGTAGTTACTCACTAGAAAGCTACTTAGAGACAGGAGGCAACATCATTCTTTATGGAACAATAGGGAATTGAATCCTATGGTGAGAAAGCAGGAAAGAGGTATTAAGATAAATAAAAGAAGAGAAGACATGCTGTGCCGGATGTCTTTTTCTCCCCCCCTATTTGCAAATTTCAGATGTTTTAAATAAGAGAGTGACTCCACAGCTGTTCTGTGTTATTCCCACATACTTTGCAACTGCTCTGTATTCTAAAGGACCTGCTCTGTTTGCCAACAAGTAGTCCCCCCAGATCACAAGTACGGACCTGCATTAAGTACCAAAACTTTCGGAGAGATGCTGCTGGCCCATGAGAAGACAGTAACTTCTCAGAGGAACTAGACCAGCTGAGACAATGACTCTTGGGAGAGAATCAGGTTGCAATCGACATTTGATTAATGGTCTGCACTGAACATTCAGTTTAGTTTTAGTAATCTGCCTTGTTGCTTATCGAAAGCCCTTTCCTGATCATTTGTGGCATTAAATAGGATTTGGCAAATAGCACAGTACTTCTCCTCTGTGCTTGTATCATTACGCAGAACTTCAAATGGATGGCATACATGGCACTGATCTGTGGTTGCAGGGCCAAAGTAATGTGCAGCACAATCCTATCTTGCGCTGAAACAGGCAGGCCAGAAGGCCAGCACTGTATCCAGCGCAAGATTGGGGGCAGAATTGGCTCAGCTGGAGACAAGGGGAAACTCTTTCCCTTACCCCTGGGTAAGCCACCACAGCCCCAATGGGACTCCTCGGACCCACACCACCTCAGGAGGTGGCACAAGTCCAAGGAAAATGGAACGGCTTGGAGCTGCTCTGCACTGCTCAGGGAACAGGGTTGGGAACTGACATAATTGCCAGGTTCCAGCCCCACCTCCTGCTCCCCACCCGCCCCCTGGAACACCCTCCGCCCCCTGGAATGCCCTCTGCTTTACAGCACATTTGCGACCCTCCTAGGGTTAACCTAACACAAGGGTAGCCTAGGGTAGCCTAACACAAGGTTAGGATTGCACCCTTATTTATTTAATGTGATATTTTTATTGACTTTATGTAAGTTGTTGCAGGAGCCTTGGCAGTGGAAGAGTGGAGTCAAAAGGCTTAAAAGAAACCAGACAAAATGGCACAGTCCATCAACATGGGCAGGGAGATCACTTATTTATATTGGTGATAATGATTCTGGGGTTTGAAGTTCCTGTCGTTGCAACATTGAAATCCCTTTAATGTACTGTAGATGCTTTGTTTAGTGCACATCACACTGAGTTATGTTTTGCCAGGCTAATAGCATGTATTCATTTTGTTTTCTGCAGAGAGATGGCTTTCCCTTTAATGTTTTTAAATAAGTTAATAGCATTGAAAACCTGATTACTGCTGTGCCAAAATCACAGACAGCATCTATCTCATAGTAATGACATGCTCTTGTCAAATGGTAGATTCAGGAGCTTTCTCAGAAGCCTTCACACATTTTAGCAGATTTAACAGGTGATTTTAATGGGGGGGGGGGAAATATAGTAATAGCTAGAGTACTACTAACGAGGGTTTTGAGCACACCAGAGCAGTGATTAGGAAGAACAGGAAAATACAAATACGCACGTCTGCAATCCTATTAACGTTAGGAAAATTGGCTTGAAAATGCTCCCTAAATCATTTTTACAGAGGCCACAATCAAACACCATAAAAATTTCTTTGCTAATCAGTTTCATCAATGTGCTGTTCATTTGACAATAAAGCACTGTGGTGTTGGTAACACAACACTACAGTTTGCCCTGGCTCTACCCACTCAGGAGGCAAGCTGATTGGGAAGACCAGATTGCTGGGGGGGGGGCAGGATATCTCCCTCTGGCTCCAGGGCACAGGCTCCAGAACCAGTTGGGAGCCACTATTTGATCCCACCTACCCATCCCAGTTTTCAGTCTGAGACTAGCTGGTCACTCATCAAGGGCCAGGTAGGAAATTTTTGCTGCTAACCACAGTGGCAAATGTTAGCAGTTTTTTAGCCTACCCCAGACTGTTACTAGGGTTGGGTGATTTGGTTGTATAGGGTTCTCCTTAACTGCTCACTTGGCAGGTTTATTGCGGGCTAGGCAGGTAAGGAGTAGGTTTTGGTGTCCACTATGAGACAGAAAAGTCAAGAGGTGAGCCAGTACCGGTCACATGATTCTGACCCAGATCAGTGATGTAGGCTGGCAAACGCCTTGGCTGGGATTGGCTGTGACTTCACAGGTGTAACCAGTTGAAGCCCATGCCATCCCACTCCCTTGACCCTTAAAGGATGATGATGATGTGCTGCCCTTGATCTCTACCAAGGGTAACCTGGAGTCAAGTGGTTTTATGTCCAATTTCAGCATGGGGATTGATGACGGGGGTTCAACCCATCTTCCGAAGTTAGGTTCTGCATTGCTGGGGGATTTTTCTCTTAGTATCCCTGTTGCATGTTGTTAAATTTAAATAAAAAGGCCCAGTCTTCCCAGTTCAGTTGTTTGGTGTCTTCATTTTCTTTACATGAATAAATGGTACCACTTATATCAGTTCCTAACTACAGTGGGCCCTTGAGATCCATGCCAGGACCCTGCGTGGATACCAAATTCCACAGATAGTGAAATTCGGGGGGGGGGGGGGAGGGCTGCCAACAAACCAGAAGTGCCTTTCAGAAGCCTCCAGGAGGTCTTCTGAAGAGGTCACACATGACCTCCATATATTTCAGACACTTCTGAAATGCACTTCCGGTTTTTCAGCAAACCAGAAGTGCCTTCCAGAAGTATATGAGAGGCCTTCTGAAGCACAGGAAAGCCATGTGCAATCTCCCTGTGCCTCAGAAGACCTCTTAGATGTGGCTGGAAGACACTTCCAGTTGCAACTGGGAGGGCTTTGAGGCCCTCCGGGCTCGGCACAGGATCCGCATTGAGGCAAAATTACGGATGCCAAGTCCACAGATAAGGAGAACTCCCTATACTTGCATACTCTTAGGTGTACACTTCAGGCTATCGTACAAATCATTCCTAGTTGGTCACGTACAGTTCATGTATTACAGTGTTTCTCAAAGTGTGCTTCTAGGAGCTCTGGGGCTCCCCGAGACCCATTCAGGAGCTCCACAAGCACACCATAAGTGGTTGCCATTTGCTGAGTTCTGCGCCACTCCATGCATGTATTGGTGTTCCCTGAGACTCTGCACATAATCCCAATCGCCCAATTAAAGGGTGATCAGAGTTTGTTTAGCCTGACCTGGAACACAAGAGTCTCCTCCCAGTTGGGGAGTGGAGGAGGGCTGGAACCAGCGGCTACAGAGGCCTTTTAAAGGGCACAATGCCTAGCCCTCTTCCTCCTTTACATGTGGGCACTGTGTGGACGCCCGCCCGCCCGCCCTAAAGGCAGTCTGAGTTTTACTGGTCGTCGTTTGGGGCCGGGTAGACATTTTTTGCTGCCTGCCAAGATTGGCCAAGGGTCAGGCAGTTTTTTCGCCTACCCCAGATTGTCCGGGGCCAGGGGTTGCTCCCCTTCCAGCTGCCATTGGTCACTTTATGAGGGCAGGTGGTGCGGGTTAGGAGGTGTGAAATGGATTTCGGGTATGCACCTTCAGGCGGTATAGGCAGGGCAGAATCCAACTGCAGTCCTCAGGGGCTTGGCAGCATAAGGACTTAGACAGGGCCCTGGACGGGACCGCGGGATCCGCCTCAGAGACTCAGCGGCTCGAGGTGGCACAGCCCACGGTCCGGCTGCCTTCCCCTTAAGGGACAGACCTGGATGAGCTGTGCCACCTAACAACGGGGCGCGGCTTGGAGTCGGATGCATGCCCGCCTGGGGAGAGATGTGTTCTGGTATCATCCAGTGGTCTAGCCTCCACACCACAGGGGGCTTCGCTGCCTCGGATGCTGCAGGTCTCAGCCTCCTCTTCTGTTGTAACTGCTAATAAAGTGGCCCTTTCTCCTGTATCTGTTGTCTCGAGTGTTCATTGGACGGTGCGAAAACAAACCAGTGGAGCTCCTTGAAACTCTGTTTAGGAATGTAAAGGGCTCTGGAGACCAAAAAAAAGTTTGAGAATTGCGGATGTAACACACTGGTGCAGTTTGCATGGAAGCGCACTGAGTCGCACTGTGGGCTCTGTTATGTCTTCAAGCATCTTTAAGCAGTGTCCGTTTGGAAGTCCTTACCATGAAATGTCACACCTCCCACCAGCATCTGAGCCAACTGGGGATATTGTGCTTGCTTTCTCCTTTACTTTCAATAATTAACTTGGCACCGTAGATTGCTTTATTGAACTACTGTGAGTCCTTTGGGAGCACCTTGAGTTATATTGGTATAACAAGTACTAGTGTATAAGAAGTTGAATTTTTTGTTGTTGTTAATGGCAAGGGCAGCCAGCTGGCTGCTCGCATAAAACACCATTACTCTGAAATTGAATGAAGAAATGTATTTTACTGCAAAGGCAGCTCTATAGAGTACAGCCAGTGCTTATGAGGTTTACAGTCTTGTACTAATTGCTATTTGACTTCAGCTGCAATCCTTTACACACTTAATGGGTACTAAGCCCCATAGAATACCATGAGACTTTGAAGTAAAGATGTACCAGAATCATTGCAAATTTATGGCCTTTTGGGGACTCTTGATCTGTCTTCATCTTCCAAAGAAAATTTTTTGTGATGCTTCTCCTGGGAGTACAACCTCTACAATGGGTGACCACCACAGTTATGCTCTATGTCTATGGCATCAAATCCTAATGTAACACAAGGGCTTCTCTACAATAAGCAGTTGCCAGCCCAAGAGTAAAATCACCAAAGACATAGCACACATCCAGTGAACTCATGTGAGCATAGGAGCTGATGAAGGAGAATTCCAGTATTGTCAAAATTCATCATGGAACATATGTTTGCAGACCCTCCTAGATCACCAGTAGATCAGATAGGTTCATACAGCCTATGCATGCTTTCAATGCATACTTTGAAATGTATTCTACCAGCTTTTTGGGTCAGAAATACATGAAAATACTTGGGGGAAAATCACATTTAAATGTGAACTTTTTGTGTGGGATGGAAAAAAGAAATCTGATGATTTGGAGAGAAAGAGAGCAGAATGGAAATGAACGTAAAATGGGTGAAGCTCCAGTGGCACAAAAACAGAGAGGAGCATCAAGCCAGTGGTGTAGCTAGAAGGGGTGCACAGCACTAGATTTTGCAGGGATTTTTCCACTGTGGCGTGGAAGCGGCCTCTCCCCCTCCCCTTAGGAGCCATTCCAAGCGATGGGAGTAAAACAGAGGTGAATGACTCAGAAGGGGAGGTCCTGCTTGCACATCATGGTGAGGCTGCCCGCAAAACTTCGGGTTTTGCACTCCCTCTAACTACGCCACTGCATCAAGCCCTTGCTCCAGTTTATACAGAGAGCTTGTCTATCCCAGCTTTCTTCAGTTATTGGATAGTTCCACAGAATGAATGATAAAGTTTGTGCAAGCAGGAGTTTGATGCTGATTGGAGAGCTCATTGCCCATGTAATCACTTGTGGGAGAACCCCACTGTATGAATCTATTCCTTGTCCCAAATGGGAATACACGTTCAGGGGCTCTCACAGACTGTGACGGAAATGCTGTGACAGGCTTTTCCCCAGAGCGATGCATGTGAGTGAAGCATACAGATGAAAACACTCAACTCCTTATAACTTCTGGTGCAACTAGATTGTGCTGATGTGGCAAAGAAAGGGACAGTGTTGTTCTAGGAGTTTGTTCCATGGAGTATGAATCTTGGTGACAAAATAACAATGCATAACATTTGATGTATTGTACGATTGTTATTATAATAAGGTTATTATCTTCATATTATAGCTGGAAGGTTGAGGCTGAGAGAGAACGGCCTGTCTATGCTACCTAGCATGTTCATGACAGAGGCAAGATTTGAACTGGGGAAAACAATGACCCTGGTGATGTTTCCTTGCCACATTACAGGAGAACATACAGTAAGTTTTGTGCACTGAAATCAACCCTCTTATCAATCTACTTTCACTTCCTGCTGGATTTCGGCCTGTGACCTTCATTTATGCAGCTCCATCAACTCAACATAAGGTCTTCTCCTTCTGATGAGTCAACCCTTTCTCCCTTGCTGCCCCTGATTTCCTTGAGCTCTCAGATCATTTGTGGGATGACCTCAAATCTCTCCTCCACCTTCTGGATGAATACAGGTCCAACCTTGTTATACACAGATTTTTTACACATGGATTAGGCTCAACATGAGTGCAAATGAGAAGGAATGTGCTGATCCCTGGAGAAGGGAAAAATCACAGTTTAAAAAACTGCTTTTTACTGTTGTCAGTAAAAGTCACAGTCATGCAAGTGATTACAGGTATAACCTAATTATCCACAGATTTTTCTATCTATCGGATGAGAAGGGCCCTTTAAATTAAAGGAAAACAGTCGTTTAACAATAGCCTCCTTAATGCGGAGAGGGCAGCAGGCTGACAATCCATCAATCATTCTCTCTCCAGGCCTCCCTTCTCCCTGAGCATGTGAAAGAAGGCGAAATGGCAGCAATTATCACCTTCTCCATTCTTTCCCCCTTGCTGGGGCTCCTGGTGAAGGAAGGGATTGTTGCCTCCTAGTGAAGCCTAAGCACCTAGAGAGACACTGATTGCCTCTGTGTGCATTTCGAAAGGTCAGTAAGGTTGTTTTTCAATCACCAGAGCAAAGAGACTTTGTTCTTTAAATTGATTTGCTTTAGTGTGTTTTTTTTGCCATCCATGTGAGTTCTGGGAACAGAACCCATGAGAATAATTAGACTCAACCTGGCATTACTCTCTAGTCCCTTTATCTCATCACACCTAATTCTAAGTACATGTACATGAAACACTGTCAAATTCTTTCCCTGTTTTTCCCGTCCCCATTCCCTTCCCTTCTGCTGCTATAGCTCTGGTGTGAGAATTTTGGGACAGGAACCTATTGTCTCATCTGTTGTAAAGTGCCGTGCACATTGTTGCTACAACAGCAATGAACTCAGGGCTGGCCAAAGACCTCCAGACACCTGAAGTGGCATGCCAAACGCTATCCAGTTACCTGATGATGCTCTAACCTCTGCTCTTCCCACTCACCAAAGCTCTCACTCAGCACTCTCCTCCCTTCCACATAAGAACATACGAACAGCCCCACTGGATCAGGCCATAGGCCCATCTAGTCCAGCTTCCTGTATCTCACAGCGGCCCACCAAATGCCCCAGGGAGCACACCAGATAACAAGAGACCTCATCCTGGTGCCCTCCCTTGCATCTGGCCTTCTCTTCTTCTTTGCCCCCCCCCCCCTATTTTTCAATTCAGAGTGAAAGAAAGAGGGAGAGAAGCAGGCAGACAGAGAAGAGCACCCCTATCAATCTATTGTCTGAGGCAACCATTTCAGTTGACTTCATGGGTTGGCCAGTGCTGTTTGAACCCAGGTATATTGGCAACCTTCAGTCTCGAAAGACTATGGTATCGCGCTCTGAAAGGTGGTTCTGGCACAGCGTCTAGTGTGGCTGAAAAGGCCAATCCGGGAGTGACAATCCCTTCCACACCAGGAGCAAGTGCAGTCTGTCCCTGGTCTGTCTCCCTGGCTATGGGCCTTCCTTCTTTGCCTCTTAGCCTCAGACTGTTGGCAAAGTGTCTCTTCAAACTGGGAAAGGCCATGCTGCACAGCCTGCCTCCAAGCGGGCCGCTCAGAGGCCAGGGTTTCCCACTTGTTGAGGTCCATCCCTAAGGCCTTCAGATCCCTCTTGCAGATGTCCTTGTATCGCAGCTGTGGTCTACCTGTAGGGCGCTTTCCTTGCACGAGTTCTCCATAGAGGAGATCCTTTGGGATCCGGCCATCATCCATTCTCACGACATGACCAAGCCAACGCAGGCGTCTCTGTTTCAGCAGTGAATACATGCTAGGGATTCCAGCACGTTCCAGGACTGTGTTGTTTGGAACTTTGTCCTGCCAGGTGATGCCGAGGATGCGTCGGAGGCAGCGCATGTGGAAAGCGCTCAGTTTCCTTTCCTGTTGTGGAACTCCTGTTGAACCCAGGTATATGTTTAAATTTCCAGATAAAAGCGTAAGTTTTATCTGGAGGGGCCATACCTCAGTGCTAGTTTACATGCTTTGCATGCAGAAGGTCTCATGTTCAATCCCTGGCATCTCCCAGGTAAGACAGATAATTTTTTGTTTTCTCTTCAACTGAGCTGCTACCAGATAATGTTGACAATACTGAGATAGCTGGGCCAATGGACTGACATGGACCAAGGCTGCTACCTGCCTATCTCAGAGGAGCTTTAGCCTTCTTCTTCCACAGGTCTAGATTTCAAAGGCTTCCAGTTAAGAATAGATGGATGGTGAATCGTGGCAAATTTTGTTCTGACCGCATTTTCACTTTGCTGGTTTCTAATTTCCATACAGAAATTCAGCTGAGAGAGAGAGAAATCCTTTAGGCTCTTAATGAGTTTCCAGAATTATCTGGAAGTACTGTAATTCTCCAGGGTTAAAAAACTGGAATAGTTATTGACCTCAGTCATGCTTTTCCCCCCCACAACATTCATCCATAATTATTTCCTCAGCTGCCTACACAGAGCTTCTCTGGGTGAGATTTAGATTTTTCTGACCTAGGTCCAGACATTATCTCCTTCTTTGCATAAATTTCATAGGAAAGCTGTGTGCCTAGGGAGTGGCATCACCCCAATTTGTTTTGATTGGCACATGCCTCTTGGAAACTTCGAAAAGGACAGCCTGAAATTAATGTTAACATACCACACAAACTAGTTGAATTAACCTTGATTCCTAATCACAGACTAGAATAAATCATCTGACAGTCCAATCCTATTCATATCTACTCAGAATTTAGTGCCATTGACTTCAATAGGACTCACCCCCAGTTAAGTGTGTATAAGACTGCAGCCTTAGTTCACGTTTTTGAATAGACAATATTATTATTATTATTATTATTATTATTATTATTATTATTATTATTATTATTATTATTATTATTATTATTATTATTATTAACAACAATATTTATATACCGCTTTTCAACAAAAAGTTCACAAAGCGGTTTACAGAGACAAATCAAACAACTAATGGCTCCCTGTCCCGAAAGGGCTCACAATCTAATACACACAGTTAGAGCAATGTCTCCAGAGCCAGGAAAGCACTTGTCCCTGCCCTTTTAAAGGGTGGGGAGACTGTGAAGGAAGCAACGTGATCCCCAGGATTGTGCTGACATGGGGGGGAGGAAGGTTTTTTTCAACTTATCTGAGGGAGTGCCAGCCTCCAGAGGGTGCAAGAAGCCCTGCAAATGCGAAAGTACTGAGTGGGTAAATCACTAAGTTAGACCCTTACATCAGAACAGTTTAATAAAAGTTAATGCCCAATTTTGACTCCTTCCTTCATCAGCAGAATTAGCTGTTGTAAAACAGCCTCCACCAGTGAGTGCTGTGGGCCCACCGGCAGGGAGGAACCTGCAAGAGGAGGTAAACCTGCATAGGAGGTTGGAGAGGGAGGCGAGTTGAAAGGGATTAGAGGGTTAAAATGGGACTGTGACTGGGGTGGGGATGAGGGCAGATCAGGCCTGGATGTGGGTGCTGGATTGGTGGCAGCAGCTCATGCCCAATACTGAGCCCCTTTCTGGACCTTCATGGAGTAGTGTGGACTTACACCAGTGATTGAGCTGGTACAGCAGCTGCTGGGCTTACCAATGTCCCCTTACCCAAGGAGACGTCCAGCAGCCGAAAACCCCCCATGGAATGCAGTGGAAGCCACCCCGGTGTAGCTGCATTGCTGCATGAGAATGTAAGTAGGACTGGGCTGCCCAGCCAAAAGGGATAGAGCTAAATTGTCAACAACCTAATCCAGTGATTTGGAAGTAGCAGGATTGAGACTGATTTGCAGTCTAATCCTATTGCTCAATGCCTTGTCCAGGAAGTAAATTTTCCTGATATCAAAAGAATTTATATCCAGAATATTGTTTTTATGACCCATCTGCCTTATATTCCAGATTATGCCATCTCCCTCTTTTTTTGCCACAAAGGCATCTTGACAATATCAGACTGGTACAATATTTTATTCCAATAGATTTTAATACAAGTAATTCTGCTTGCCTGCATTGCTGATTCAATTTTGATTCACATATAGCATCGACCAGTTTTGATTTCCTCCTAGGACCAGAGAACTCCATTACTCTAACTGAAAATATCCCAGGTACATATGACAGCAAGTTCTTTAGTGCTGATAAATAAACAGAAAAGATATGCAGGCATGCCATATGGAAGTTGTTTTAAAAAGGAAAAATACAGAAGGCTAATTAAGAAGTGAAAGACAGAAGTCTAGATGCATTAGTAGCTATGGGCAATGGTATTGTATCTATGTGCAATAGTATCACACCATTACTGAGCAACAACCAAGAAGGGTGGAGGAGGACCTGTTCTAATACAGAATATAGATATAAATATTGTATTTGCATGCTGTCTTTGCCAGTTTGCTGAAAAAGGCCTGGTTGCTTCCAGCCATGTTCAAGCCACTGTTCATTATTTACCACTGATTCCCCTACCTTCAGAGTGGCAGTTTTGTGACATCACCAGGCTCCACCTTATGGCAACACAAAGCCCCTCCCCAGAAATCTCAGGATTTTGAATAAATCTGATCTGGCAACTCTAATGCCTGCATTTCTATGCATGTACATTCCATCCACCTTGCCAGAAGGTTCTGTTGAATTCCTTATAGATATGTATCTGAATCAATCTTTTGAATCATTCTAGAATATGTCAGTCTCTACCTTGCAAAGCAGATAAAAATACAAATGTGATTCACTCTGCAAACAGAAATTATCTCCCCATTATCCTTTGTGAAAAGCCAGTCCACCAGAGGTCAGAGCAAAAACTTCATATGGGAATGTTGTGAGCTGCCAGGTAAATGGCATCTGATAAAAATGAAGGCGGTGAAAGAAAATGAAATGAGATTTCTGCCATCAGCTTAATAAAATAGCAGCACAGCACAGAATGGTTAATGAACTCTAGACCTCAGACACAGCTTATTGCTTTTGGAAAAGAAAAGATGATATAAATTATATTAATCTACCTCCATTTTCAAATGTTAAATTCCTTCTGTTGAAAAACCCATGCAGTAGCCATGAAAGCTTTACTGTTCAAGCTTATTACAGAGAACACAAATAATCTCATGTGTACTTTAGCACATCAATTGCTTCTGCCTTTTATAAAATTCCAGGTCCGGAATGTGTAACTGATGCTCTAATACAGTGTTTCTCAAACTGTGGGTCAGGACCCACTAGGTGGGTCGCGAGCCAATTTCAGGTGGCTCCCCATTCATTTCAATATTTTATTTTTAATATATTAAACTCGATGCTACCATGGTATGTGACTGCATTTGGGGAAATGTTACAGATATGTACTTTTAACAGGTTGCTATGTATATATTTTTTAACAATTATAGTGAATGGGACTTACTCCTGGGTAAATGTGGGTAGGATTGCAGCCTAAGATTGTCAAAAATTTTCCTGTTTGATGACGTCACTTCCGGTCATGACATCACTTCCAGTGGGTCCTGACAGATTCTCATTCTAAAAAGTACTAATATGTGAGAACCACTACTTGAATATATTTAATTCATTATATAAATTGAATATAATGTAATGAATTATATTGCATTATACAGTTGGGGGGGAGAAAACAATGCCATTCATTTGGGTATGGACAAACAAATCCTGGGGCATGTAAAGCTGTCTGAAGTTTACATACTATCAGCCCAATTTTATCTAAATCCCTATGCAGTGATGCAGTGACACCAGTGTGACTTCCACTGCATCCAGCAGTGGAGGTGGCTCAAGTCCGAGGAGACCCATTGGGGTCAGCAGCCCTTACCTAGGTTTCTGTAGGGAAACCAAGGGAAGAGTTTCCCCTTGCCTCTGGCTAAGCCGCTTCTGGCCACAATCCTGCGCTGGATACAGCACAAGCCTCCTGCCTTGCCTGTTCCAGCACAAGTGAGGATTGCACCCTAAATGCATTTTTCCTATCCCAAACAAACCATCTTTCCATCCTTCTTTAAGTAGCAAAAAAATTATTCAGTTGGGTCCCACACGATTCAACACATGCAAAAGTGATTATGTCTGAAGCTGGGATAATGATGTCAGAAATGCTGGATGCATTTTGTATCATTGGAGGCAATCTTGACTTTCAGAATAATTATTTCCTGGAAACAATATGCACAGCTTTTCACAGGCAACTCTTTACATTGGATGCAGTGGAAGACCTATAAACCTCTCGGAGGAGATTAAGTTTATGAGGGTTATTTTTTTCTTTTGAAACAAAACATGAGTTCTATTGAATTACTTGGAATGAAGTACACTTTCAGCTATCTCTTAAAAGCAATATACTGCTCCAGGGTGCCTATAAGATTGGCCTTTATGAAAACAGCTGTAACATGACATGGGGGGAAAGAAACCCACTAGATAAACACCTAATGTCTTTCTTGTTTAAAGAGAACAACATAACTTGATTTTTCAGAAAAATGTGGACCTCACTGTAACTGGAAAGAGACTGCATCTATGGTAACCATTTTCAGCCACTGTGCCATGGCACACTGGTGTGCCGTGGATGGTCTGCAGGCATGCTGCAAGAGTTTGGGGGAGGGTCATTTGTTAGTAGGGCCACTGGGGGTGCAAGCCCCTGCTGTCAATTGTCAAAAAGATGATGGTGTGCCTTGACAATCTTAGTGCCTTGTCAGTGTGCCAGGAGATGAAAAAGATTGAAAACGGCTGATATATGGTATTCTGTAGATTCTCTCCAGACCAGAGTTCCATGTGTTCTGTGACACACAAATATAACTCCTTTGCATGTACACTTCAATGTGAGTGCTAGCTCTGTGTATAGAAATGAATGGGGAAGGCTTTGTGGCAGGACAGCTATGTGTCCCCATTCCCTATTGCAACTAAGGGCCTATCCAACTTTCCAGTGCCAATGCAACTGCAGTGTGGCCGCGTGGAAAGGGAACAAACATGTCCATACCTTGAGAAGACTTCCCTGACTTCTTCCCCACTGCAAGATGCAGCACATGTTCCAGTGGAACAGCTGCATCAGCACTGGAATATTGGATAGGATTGAGCCCCGAGCTTAAGAATGTGTAACTGAAATGATCACGAATGCTTCCCTTGCCTTTATCCTCCTTTTTCTCTGTTACTGCCCTGGCATCAGAATCTAGCTTGGGACAGGGATCCCTTTTCCCTCTATGTAAAGCAGCACGAATGTGAACAACACTGTATGAATAAATAAAGAAAACAAGAACATTTGATCTCTGAGTAATTGTATCAAGGAAATAATTACGATAATTGTGATCTTGCTGGGGTTCTTCAAGATGTGCAGAATTAAATGTGCCAGATGCAACAATATAACGAGCAATGGAGTGTCTTAAAATCTAATGAATGCCTTGTTATTCTACAACAGAAGTGTTAATTTGAGGTGTTAGCCACAAGACTCTGTTATTTTTGCTGCAACAGATTGACGCAGCTACCTTGCTAGAAGTGTTTACACAGTGAATATAGAAAGGTGAACCAAGAGACAAACACAGTCGTTGTTGTTCACCATCTTCAAATGTCTAATTTAAAATATAACTGTGAAACAATGTGGAAGAAGCCATCGTCCTAATGAGGTTGTGTGAATTCAACTGAGAACATGGAGCCATAATGAATGGATAAGGATCTGGGTTTAGTGGTAGGTATCAAGCAGGGCTGGCCTTTCAATGAAAATGCTGCATCAAGTGACAAAGTTGGAGGGATGGTGAAAGGACCAACCCTCTCCAGCCCTGTTGCCCTGCTGCTCTAGCCAGAACACTAATGCTCCTCTGGCTTGCTGAGAGTGAGTAGGAAGGAGACTACAGCAGCAGAAGTCTCGTTCTCCCTGCAGTGCTGCTGGAGGAAGCAGGGGTGGAAGCAGCTGCAGCGGCAGATCTTTCCCCATCCAAATAAATCTATACCAAATGATGATACATGTGCTTAATTTGGCTCTGGTGTTGCAGGCATCAAATAATTCAATTGCTTGAGAGTTCAATTGTTCATCAAGACCAGTGGCGGACCTGCCATTAAATGAACGGGGCAAATGCAGCGGGCGTTGAGCCTTGTGCGCCTCTAGGACCGCACGGAAGCGTCCCTGAGGCTCCCAACGCAGTAGGAAACTGTGCTTCTGGTTTGCTGGAAGCACAGTTTAAAACGTTGGGGAAGCTTCAGGGGGCTTCCCCCAACAGGTCCTGGAGTTGTGCGAGGCTCTGTGTGCTCCAGATAAGTGGGGGGGTGGATTTGCACGTGGGGGGTGGCAGTGGGGGCTCCATCACAGACCTTTACTCCAGGGTGTGGGGGTGGGGAGGTCCACTGCTGATCAAGACAGGTTGAAACTACATGCGTGTAGGAGTGTCAATGCATTTTCATGTCTTTGACAATCATAGTTGTTCAGCCTTCATATTCATATTTTTGTGACTTTGTGTTGGCTGAGATTTAATTAATTGCTATGTATAATGTACTTTACAGCCCAGGTCTGTAAAGGTTTACTACTGGGTTCAATGGGGCTTACTCCTAAGAAAGTATTCTAGGATTAAAGCCTTAGACATGTGTTTAAAAAACAACAACAAAACTTTAGTTATTTTTATTTTTTTTTAAAATAGTGTGTATTTTTTAAGCTGGGGGACAGATGAGAAACAGAATAATGCTTTCTTGGATCTAATCTTTACCAAAGAGATTTGGGGACTTTCCACAAATCTTTCAGGAGGTGGGAGGAATATAAGTCATATTTAGAAACATGGTAAATCAGCAAATTTACGAAGTTGGGGATTTATCCCAAAGAGTATAATGGAGATACTGGCTCGTAAAGTGGGATTGGAAATTACCGACAGGATGTTGACAAAAGATAATACATAATGAAGTACTTTAGACAACTGCAGAAGAATGTATATAATTCTCTTGGCCACAAGCCCAGCGAGTAGCTGATGCAGAGCAAGCTGATTTTAAAATCTTCTATTGCCAAAGAAAGACCACAATTAAGCCCCCACCTTTCTTTCTTTTCTTTTCTTTTCTTTTTTTTTTAAGGAGCCTGAAAAAGTTTCTCACTATTTTCTGTGCATTTTGTTTACGTTTCAGGGATGTGGTGTGTAATGGTATTGTTGTTGACGCTTCTTGAAAGTAGATGGTTGTAAATGCCTTCAGGAGACAGCACGGCATGATAAATCTAGTCCCATGCCATTAAACTCTAAAGGTATTACGGATGGAATTTTTGCACGAGACATTTAAGAGGTGCTTTGGAGATGGGAAATTATCAAAACTCTCATTTGTTGGTAGGGTTTGCACCACTGCACAGCTGTGGCCAATTAAGCAGACATTCGCAAAGCAGCAGAATGAAAGTGGGGAAACAAATTATTCCTTCGGTAACACGTTAATATCTCTGACAATAAGATAATATAGTAATACAAGCCCAGCAATAGGTCATATGCAACAGTCCACAATTGAATGGGCTTGCAAGTTTGAGCATGCAGAATATTTTATTTTGCTTCAGAAAAGATCATTTCCATCATGGCATGACTGCACCCATGAAATGTAGTCATGAAATGTACCTATGTCAGTGCCCTATCTACCACACTACCTGTCAAGCCAACACCACTTCTGACAGCTAAATAGGCTACATGCCAAATGTTGAATTTTGGCTATACTATACCTCAGAAACCAGTTGCCCATTTTCCTTTGGAAATGGAAGGTGCTATCATAACATACAAGAGTCATATGATCATGGTCATAACCTAGTCACAACTTTTTGAGGTGGTTTTTTGCAACAGTTGTCATTGTCACAAACTTTCAGGCACTTCTGATCAGTGTTAAGCGTGGCCAAAAGGTTATCTGATGAGAATGGTCACAAAAGCAGTTCCTCGTCAGATTTGTCAAATGTCTGGTGAGATGGGTAGTGTTAAACCAACCTCAATGGCAACCTTCCATTCGCAGGAACAATTCATAGTGCTGGTTTTAACTAAAAAGACCACTTCTAGTCTCATGAATGAAACACTCATGCATGGGAATAATCATTTATGTGACTGAAGACTACAAATCCCATGATTCACTGACACCATTTATGAAATTGCATACTCCAAACCAGCCTTTAATTACCCTTATACCCCCCAACAAAGAAGATGCGAGATAGAAGCTTGGAATTAAAACTTAGACCCTGCTGCAGTTTTTCCTGTGATACTGATTTTAATACAGTGGCCCAACTCAAACACCCTATGCCATCTGGATTCTAACATGGGGGAAACAGCATCTGCCATCTGCCTCCCCCTTGACTATTTTTGGGCATGCCACCAGCCTAAAAATCCAGGCACTACCATGCCCATGTTCAGCTTGTCACTGCCGACCCATGCAAACCGGATGAACCCTGCGGCATTGACTGCCTCAGCCAACCAAGGGGCTCCCCAAGCCCAGCAAGCAGGGTGTAAGTGAATCTGACTCACCCCCTGACCCCCTGACCCTTATGCCTCAGGCTGGATGCTAAGGTTCAAACTGCCTTCTAACCCACATGACACATGCCTACAGCAACCATACCTAACCAGCCCTAATTAACCACACTGCCTACCACATCCTGGGGCAGGTGAAAAAACCACCAACCTCACAGCCAGTCCTGGTTGGCAGCAAAAAATTCCTACCCAGTCTCCAAAAAGGCAACCAGCTAGTCTCAGAATGAAGACAGGGAGGGTAGGAGGGATGAACCCACAAGGAGCAACTGAGGGAGAATGGTCTCCTTAGTCAGCTCCTCATCCCCCACCCACCAACAGCCCAGTAGCCCAGGGCATCCTGCCGAGGACTTCCCGCCTCTGCCCAGCACCTTACTGGGGGGGGGGGATTTGACTGCAACATAGTAACCACACCACAGTCTTTCTTAGAACTTGCTAAGTGAAACAACTGAAGCCCAGCTGCACAAACTCAAATCCCAAAATCAACTTTGCAGCAATTCTTCCTTGAAAAATTTGGTGATCTGGCCCAGAAAAATTGGAGCTGAAAGAAGAATTGCTTCCATGGACTTTCCATGTACCTACTCTGAAAGCGATGTTCTTTATATTGAGGACTGTATTTTCAAATCATGAACCAAACCACCAGGAATGTAAGGTTTTCTGGACTTCCTGGAAAAGGATGATAACTTTAGCTAGCAGAAGAATCAGTCTTTGTTTTGCTTTTCACCAGCCAGGATGGGGCTGCAATCAGTTCCCCTTACATCAACATGAGCATATAAAGCAACATTATATTGTGTCAGACCAGTGGCCTATCTGGCTCAGGTCTACATTGACCAGTGGTGGATTCAAAGGCTTTAGGAAAGGGTCTTTCTCAGCCCTATCAGGAAATCTTATGGATTGAACCTGTGACCTTCTGTATATAAAGTGTGTGCTCTGCCACTGAGTCACAACCCTTCCTTCACCAAAGGCCATTACATGTCCTTTTACTCTCTTCATATAGCCATGAAAGTTGAACAAAAGTCTTCCTCCAGAACACTCCCAATCTGCCATAAATCTGCACGTGACCTTAAGTCCTTCACTGGGCATGTATACATTTAGGAGTGTGTACTTATACTTAAGAGTGATGAAAGGCCAAATCAAAGCCAAGACCCATAACTCGTGCTGGGATTGTGTTTGTACAATGTAAGATGCTGCATGCTTTTCTTGGCATATTGCATCTTCCCCATACAAATTCCATACTAGACTTTATAGGGCAAGACTAAGGAAGAAAAAAACACACTTAAAAAAATTTAAGCACATACACATTAATCCTAAACACAAACCACTACTGACCCTAAACTTTTGTGTAAAATAACTCTCGGCTATTTTTGGAACACTTTTTATGTAGCATTGCTATTTATTTCAATGAAAATACCATCTTCACAAGTTCAAGTGCAGGTCAAAGCAAATACTGTACATCTCAAAGTAAATATTAACAAAGGAGAAATGAGTCATGTCTTGTGTCTTTTCTGCCCATGTCTTCATTTTCGTTGGCGAGCTGTGCCTTTGTTGTAGCTGAATCAACAGTGAAAGGGCAATGAGTGGGTTCTCTTCCCCCAAAAAAGAAGACTTATGAGGGCTTTTTGCAATGTGGGATCAAATATATTTTAATTATAAAATCTCAGACCCGGACACGCTTCAAACTAAAATCTTTACCAGCGGGTTAATAGAAAAGGTGGAAGAGAGCTACCTTCTTGGAAGTCCTTTTTTATTTATTTGGAATACTTGTACCAATCTTTGAAAACCACCAAGACAGTGCACAATATTTTAAATGGCATTACCATGAGCATTTTAAAATATGGTTTAAAGCACCGTAACAAAATAGCAAATAAAATGTCAAACTACAGCAGATTCGTTAAAAGACTCTTCAGATATATTTGCATAATGTATCTGAAAAGCTTTTAACAGCTCTGCTGTAGTTTTGACTGTTTATTTGTTTAATGTCATCTTTAGAACATCCCTACAAGGTAAGTATTATTATCATCATATTGGCATTGGGGAACTGAGAGTCGGGATCATCCCAGTGTTTGACCAGAAATTGAGTTGAGCTTTGGTGTATGTTCCAAAGCAATCCCTGCAATAGCCTGAGCCTTTGTGACGCATCACCTTGATGTCTTGCAAAGGCTCAGATTTGCCTGCAGAACGTCAAACAGTTGTGAGCTTGGACCACTTGCAAAGGTTCACCTGGAAAAGCTGTGCTTGCAGTGATGCTGCTACGGGAGTGCAGGGGGTGCAGGCCACACCAGGTGACACGCACAGGGGAGGTGATGCCACTACTTGCCAAAATCGTGGTATTCTTGAATAATACCATCATGTTACATATCAATTGATGTGTACTTTCATGCAGAAATTGCAAGAATGAAATTGCAATGAAATGCAATGAAACAAATGGTGTTGAAATATCTCCAGTCTCTCAAAAGTTATAGCCAAAAAACCAGTGGGGACAGGGCGATGATAGATGGGGTGGGGAGATATTGCCCTGTCCACTGCATGGGAGAAGGTCCACCATAGGGGTGACATGCTGGCCTCCTGCACCGGGCAATGCAAACTGTAGTGATTCTATTGTGTGTTTGTCTTGATTCTGCTCACAAGCATTTGAGGAGAGAGAGCTCCCCTGCTAGTATGCTTGCAATATCTCTTAGTAGGAGAGAACAGATTGCTTAACACCACCTCAGGAATGCATAGCAGAGGTGAGATTCAAAGCTCAGTCTCTCAGCCAATACGTTACACCATTTCTCAATCAGTTTAGCATTCTATTCCTGATGATGTATCTCTGTTTTCTAGAATGCCCTAATTTTTTTATCACAGCAACTGTTACCCTGCATATGCCCAATCTTGTCTGATCTTGGAAGCTAAGCAGGGTCAGGCCTGGTTAGTACTTGGATGGGAGACCACCTGGGAATACCAGGTGCTGTAGGCTTATACCATAGTCTTTCGAGACTGAAGGTTGCCAACCATTTTTATCAGGCTATGATATGAAATCCTAATACTTCAGTGTTACACACATTTACTTGGACACAAGACCCACTGATTTCAAGTAAAATTGACTTCCATTAAGTGTGCTTAATATTGGAGCCTTAGAAATGTAAACATTCTGGTTTTATAGGAAGAAAAAAAGAAGAAGAAAGGACAAGCAGACATCTAAAATCACCCTTCTACTGCAAAGGCTTTCCACTGCTTTAGACTGTTCAGTTTTGAGTAAACAGGAAATAGGCCAGCTCTGGTGGGCAGGATATATATTCAATTTTGATTATCATCTGAATTTTCTATTTACTAACAGCAACAGTCAGACAGAATATGAATTGTACCAGAGATCAGTTGTGAAGCTCCATGTTGGGCAAATCACAAACAGATTGAGTACAGTTAATCAACAAATAAATGTCCTAGTGATGGTGCCTATTTTTGGCCCATTATAAATTGGGTGTAAAGTTCAAGCCTACCAGCACACCCTGCCCTCTTGAATGCCCTCTTCCCTTTTCCAACATGGTGTCTACTGTATCCACCAGAAAGTTGGCCTCTGGAGACTTTCTTAGGGTAAGAAAACATTTTATCCTTTGCCTCAGGGTAAGCTCATGCCAGGCCTCCAGATTTACTCAGGCCTGCTCCAGCTCTGCAGCTGGTGCAAGCCTGTATGGACCCAGGTCAGGGGATCAAGGAACCCTACAAAGGGGATTAGGATTCAGGGGACACTGCTGCCAAACCCCATCCCCTTCCTGCCCCCAATATGCCCTCCACACCCCAGTCACTCAGCCACGTATTTGGTTGGCTTGATGCCCCTTCCACCCTGGAAGTAATTGTGGTGACATGATGACATCACCACAATTACTTCTGGAGTGCTCAGAGCTTTGGAAGAAGTGGCTAGCTTTGTTCCCACCCCTACAGCCATTCTCAGCACAGTCGCACGCTGCTCAGAGTGAGACTAGTATCTTCTGCAGGCAGCCTCGCTCCAAATGGTGCGGCTGACAGCGAGGGGGGGGCAGGATCACAACAACTGGATCGCCATGGCATTGTCACCCCCCAGAAGAATGCCGCCCGGGGTCACAGCATCCCTGAGACCCCTCCTCAGCTACGCAACAGCAGTTGTTGCCATGTTTTGCCCAACCCCTGCTCCATTCCATCCACCCCCGCCTCTCTTCACCCCTTGTGCACACTGGTAGGCATCCAGGCTGTTGCAGCAGCAGCCAGGTCATGTGCTCTGGTGGGTCTCTTTTCATGGCAGCTGGAAAGTGCCCTATACTACCAAAATGCTTGTTCTAGCAGCATACAGCACCGTTAGGGTTGGGCCAATTGTTTGTGCATTCTTTGAACAAATACTGTAGTGATAGTTCCAATTGACATTCAGATTACCCTGTTGTAAGAACCCAGCAATGTTATAAGAGGGAGAGTCTGCCTTTTCTTCGGGATGCAGAATTTTTGCAGGTTCACAGTAGAAGAAGGTTTTTTTTTCCCCTCCATCAGGCTCAAGCACCCTCACATCCATGCTGTCCCTTTTTTTCTCAATGCAAATAATGCTTCTTATTCTTGCACAGGAGCAGGAATTGGTTTGACGCCAAGAACTGTGTTTCTCAAAAGCTTAAATGACTTCAAAACAAATTAGAAGAATGGGCTCGCTTTTTGATCGGAAACATCATCAAACAGATTTTTCTTCATCCGGCTGAGAGAGCCTGAACCTGAAAGTCAGCCAGAGATGCAGATTAATTCTAATTAGAGTTTAGAAGCGCGGCAACTTTTTGTTGATAAATGAGTTTCTCCTTTCTCTTTCACATGCTTTTCTTCCAGTATAATGACTGTCTTAGGATGCAACAGGATTTCATTAAAATCAGGAAGGAAGTCACAGGCAACTGTCAACCCTATTCCCGTCCTCAGGCTGCAGTGCCCGAACTTGTGTTCTGGTAGAGCAGCCTGATTTATGACATTGCAAAATCAGTGTGAGTGATGTTAATCTCCCAGCAGACCTCAGCCTTCCTCTTTGGGATTTTCCTTTTTCCTCTCTTCCTTACCCCAGTCCAGGAGATCTGGTCTTCTGCTTTCCTCAGTCTCTTGCTTCCCCTTCCCCTGGTTGAGTAAGGCAATGCCAATTGATTATACATGTTGTGTGGGCAGTATTTCTGGAATAAGTTTCTTCAACTAGCTTTCTGTTAGAGAGTGTCCTTTCATCCAAAAGCTTAAAGAACAAGAAATGTTGAGAGTGACAGATAAAAAGTAATCTGGAAAAGTAATCTTGTGTATTCTGCAGCTGCGTGGTGATCCACAACCCAAACCTAACTAAACACCCACACAATGATGGAGTGGCACCATCATTGCATCTGCTGCATCATGCAGGGGAGTTTTGGCTGCTGGAGATCTATTCGGGGTAAGGGGTCAGCTGCAATGGGTCAGCTCAGACCTGTATTAGCTATATTGCTGGTGAAAGTCCAAGTTGATACTTGCAGGTGGATTTGGCCCTGGAAGGTGGATGGGAGATAATGCATGCTTCCCAGGCCTGATCTGGCCGGATCTGCCCAACCCACACTTGACATCACCCTCCAACCATTCCACCCTCTCCTACCCCTGCCCCTGTGCTGTACTTAATCTGGTCTGGTGGTCAACCTTCGGTTCTGTGACATCCTGGATACTAATGCTGTCATAAAGTACTTCATGGCACTTTTGCAAGAGTGCATGCCAGCAGAACATACATTCCATCAGCATGTCTTTTAGTGTGGATAGGTCCACCAACCTCTCTCTCCCTCCCTCCCCTTGTTTTTCTCTTCTTCCAGGTTGCTGGGCACCTTTGCTGCAATAGTCCAGCAGAAGCCATAAAGAGTTTCATTATCATCTCTATTCCAGAAAGGACTCCTAAGGATGGAAACCCAGGGATCACGGCAAAGGGTCACCTCCAAAATATACGATACAGAACATTTGTATGACTAGGCAATGGACAATGGGGAAGAAGACAGAACTTATTGGTCCGATTAACTATGAGCTAAAATGACTTTCAGGACCTCATTCATCTTGAACAATATATGAATTCATTAGAGGCACTGATCTTGTGTAATATTAAACTGCGCCCTAGCCTGAAATGGACTTTTACACTATCTTGTTTATTTGTAAATTCCAGCAAAAAAAGAATCATTCAAAGGACATGATTACCTCTTTTAAAATAAGTGGTCATGTTAATGCTAGAAACAGCCACTTTAGAAAAGTATAGATATTTGGATCAGGAGAAAACCCTTGGGTCCAACATGGACTTCTGGTTAACATTCTCACATGACTGATCCAGGTGAATTTGGTCAGGAAGAGAGCATACACAAGAGTTCATCTGTGTATGTGCATTATATAGATTGATCATTGCAAGCTTTAAAAAAATGCAGTATTTGCAAGCAGTGAAACAAAGGCTCTCCTTCTGGACTAAGGAATACTTTTTGGTTTATTTCACCTTTCCTTTCCACAGAAACAATTACACCACGGTAAGAAAGAGCAAAAGGCTCAGGTTCATGTGTGTTGCAGGATAAAAAAAAAAGTAGGATTCTACCCTGCCCTGATTTACAGCAGAACTATCATTTTGCTGCAATATTACTAACCTGAGAAATATAACTAACCCATCAAGTATAACAAACCTGACAGGTATACCTTGCCAGGTATAACAAACCTGACAAACGTCTCAATTTTGACTTAAACCAAACAGATATGTGCTCTTTTCTTTTGTAGTGCCATTCACGGCTGTTTTTCTTCTCTTGATTGGAACAGAGGCAAAAGTTAGAGCTGCTGCATCCCCACATCTGTGCTTCCAATCCACATTGGGGGTTCATGCTGCTGCTTTTCCAGTTTTTAAAAAGTAAACACACAGGCTCCAATCATGCAACCTGCATACCTCCAGTTTGTCCCTGTAGTTCTCATTCTACTGCTCCACTTACCATTCTAAAGAATGACATCCTTTTATTTCACATGTGAATTGTGTTTGACTCATTCCCAAGTGTTCGTGATTTAAGTCCATCTCTTAGCCCTCATCCTATTTAATAAGGCTAGATATTGAGGTCAGAATCATGGAAAAACCAGTCTGAAATAGAGCAAAAAAAAATCTTTCAAACTTGTCTCTCTTATATTTAGCAGAGAGAGAAACTGTCCCTGTTCATCCCAGGATAGTGACTTTTCCCATAAGTGCTTGTCAGCCCAATCCTAGTCAACTTTCCAGCACCAATACAGCTGCAATGCAACCCCAAGGCAAGAGAATATTTGTTCCCTTACCTTGAAAAGGCCTCTGTGACTCTGCCCCCTCCCCACCGGAGGATGCAGTGCGCCCCCCGCTGGCATGGTTGCATTGGTGCTAGACAGTTAATTAGGATTGGGCCATGTGTCTCCTTATGTATGTTTTTAGACTGTTAGTCCCTTTGGAAACCAGTTTTCCCCATTTCCTTTGCTTTGTAAACTGCTTTATGACCTTTTTTGTTGAAAAGTGGTATATAAACATTCTTAGTAATAATCTTTATAGATAAGCACATTTTTTTTAACTTATGGCATTTGTAGCAATTAAGAGCACAATCATATACTTAACAGCCATCATCGAAAGGCGTCCTTCAGTGGCATTGAAGCAGCACCAGTCATAAAAGGTGTTCCAACAGCATGCACACTACCAGGACAGCAGGTGAAGAAGCCAGCACCTTCCAACCCACACCTTCTCCCACAACTCATCGGAGCATGTAAGCAAGAGAGGTGAATGGGGTGGGGAAGGACAGAACAGAGTGGGAAGGGGGCAAAAATGGGCAGGGAGGAGGCAGGGGATCCGGCAAAACTGGGCAGATAGGATCTGGGAAGGAGGTAGGTTCACCAGCGGTGGCAGCCATCAAATCCTAATGGATTTGATCACACTGCATGGATCCACATGGACCTGCACTAGCTTAATAACTAGTGAAGGTAGATCACCATGCTGTGCAGGCGTACCCCCAGGTAAGGGAATGATTGTTCCCTTACCCAAAGGAGACCGCAGCAAGTGCCCCACATGATAGGATGTAGAGGAGGCCATTTTGGCACCACTGCATCAGCGTGGGGGGGAGATTGACATGATTGGGCTTGAATACTGAGATCTGCATAGTCATAGTGGATACACCAATTCTCAATGCAATGTATGTCTCACAGTTAGAAGGTAAATTATTTTTAACTAACTTATCAGAATTGGCCAAACTACTGAGCAATGACTCAATTAACTTCCTGCTGAGGTCAGTAGAAAAGTCACAATGGAGTACATAATGATAAATGGTCCCAAGTGCCAAAGAAACCAAGGCACAGATGTGAAGCAATTGTCTGATATCATCCCGCGAGATATTGCATAGATAGTGTTTGGAAGCCCTGTGAGAAAAATCCCTTATTCTGAGCACAAGTTGTTAAATCATGAAAGGAGGATTGCAAAGTTGGAAATTGATATTGTGAATGATTATCCTGAGGCAATGCTTAGCCAGTTTGCCTTGCATGGACAAAAGAGGATTTATAAATGTTACAGCCCAATTCTAATTATCCCCCTCTGCTGACATAGCCACAGCAATGGAGGGTATGCTGCTTCCTATGCTGGAGGACAATTGTGGAGGTCTGCTCATGGAGACCTCCTCATTGGTCCTTTATCCTGGGACAAGCCTCCAGTGCCCGAACAGGTCTCCTTGTATCTGTGGCAGCCATTTTGCTCCTTCCCTCATTCCACCTCACACTTGGCCCCTCCCCATGCAGACACTCCCTTGTTCTGTTCCCTCCCTGCCCCATTCCTCCCACCACCTGCCCCCCATTCCAGCTTACCTGCACTCTGCAGGTAGCTGGTAGCAGCAGTGGGCCACTGACACAGCTGCTGTTTGTGTTGGGGCTTCCAATGCCTTATAAGGCATTAAAAAGTCACTTCTGGTTTCACAAAGAAACCAGAAGTGACATGTTTTCACCTCTAGGGCTCAGTCTGAGCCCAGCAGATGGACGTCAGTGGCCACTTCTGGGCTCAGAGGACCCTCTGGAGATGAGGGGAGCAGAGCTCCCCTCAGGTTCAGGGGGTAGGGGAAAGGTGTTCACCCATATCTGCAATTTCATGTAACTGCAGGGGATTTTTGGAACAGGACCCCCGCAAATACTGGGGCATGCCTGTGCTACAACAATAGCAAATTGACAATAGCAAATTGCATCATTGGTTGCCATACAGCTTCTGAGGCTTTTTTTGGACCAGTACAGAATTAAAAGAGTTGAACACCCTGTTTCCATGCCCCTGGTCCAGGGTCCTGTCAGAGTCAGATCAGGACTCCATATTTTTTTTAAAAGTTAAATTAAAACAAAGTAGCTAGATGACGGGACAATTAACATTGCATCTAGTTTGGTGCTTAGATAGGCCGCAATTGGTGCTGATATTGGGTTGCTGCATTGGGCTCCACATGGACATCCCCCACCCACCCAACATTGAATTGACCACTTCCCCCAATACTGAGAAATTGTCAGTTAGGGAAGCTCTGTGATAGGAATGAGCCCTAGCAATATGGCTGCCATTTCACAATGGACAGACAGGTTGGCATCTTCAAGTGGATGGGAAAGATTGTTGCAACTTTAGCAAAACTAATACTTCCATTTTTCTTTAAGCAGACATAGGTGCCAATCCTATCCAACTTGCCAGTGCCGATGCAGCCATACCAACAGGGCACACTCTAGATCCTGCAGTTTGGGAGGGTCGGTCTCAGAGGCCTCCTCAAGGTAAGGGAAAAATTGTTCCCTTACTTGGGGCTGCATTGCAGCTGCATTGGCCCTAGAAAGTTGGATAGGATTGGGCTCACAGTTGAAGAAGAACCTCAGAAAGTACATGGAAGCACTTACAAACAAACAGATTTCATTCCACTTACTGCATGATGCATCAGCAAGACTTTGGAATGTCTCAGAGGAGCAACGGATCAATTGGGAATAGATGTCTACTCAAGAATGCAGCCTGGTTTATGCACCGGCATTGAATAAGGACTTCCACACTGTGAAGGAGCCATCTCCTGCAGACAGATGTGAAACGCCTTTGCAAAAAAAAAGTAAATCAGAATATGGCTCATTATTTACTTTTCGGAGCTTGTCTATAAAAGTCTTGAACACAAAGGAGACATCTTCACTACGGATATTTATGTGAGAGAAAACAATAAAGGCTGTCCTCCTCTTGCACAGAGAACATAAAATTATTATTTAGTATGACTTCAATATTTAAGAGAAACCCTGAATGAGCAATTGATCCCCTTAGGATCTTTAGCATTCACTTCCGTCTATTTATAACTAGATAAAGGCATTTGCAGCTGTTTTTGGTAGAACACACAAAAAAAGAGACCTTCCTTAGCCAACGAGGCTAATCAAAGAACGGGTCCCGTAGGATGTACATGCTACTAATATCTTTCACTTAGTCCTGTAGTTAGACTGAATTTGACTATCGGCTACCTGCTCAGCCTGATTTCATAATTCTTTTATAAATTAAAATTGTGAGGTGTACTATTCATAGAGTGTACAATGAGGGAAAACAAAGAAGCATATTACTGCACTTAAAAAATAGTGCCTTGGGTGTATGTGTGTATGTGCTTTATAGAGCACTCAGCCTAAATTAAAACGAGAACTGGATCCATCCCAGTATTGTCAGGAAATGATTGCACTGAGAGGTGGTAAATGGGCGCTTGGCCAGCTTACCATGGCAGCCACTCAGTTTCAACTAGACCAATTTTCCTCTGGAAAAATTTGGAAAGTTCTTGTGATCATTGATTTATGGAGATTAGCAATGAGCTGGCATTCCAAAAAAGGCATCCTTCAAATTTGTCACATACTTGTACCATGCTCTAATTTTCACAGAAATAAATGGCTCCATTTGAGGTAAACTCAGCTCTCTGACTGGTATCTTCAAGCATGGCTGCATTCACTTCTGTCCAAGACCTTGAGTAACTTGAAGGGTCTGTAATGCCCAGTGGTGATGTGCCATCCAACACTAACAGATCAATCCCAACAAAATTTCCCCTGCACTGATGCAATGACACCAGCATGGATTGTGCTAGATCACATGTAGGGGAATTTTTAAGGCTGGCAGTCTCCTCAAGGTAAGGGGAATTTTGTCCTCTTGCCTTGGGAAAAACACTATCAATGGCAACAGGTCTGCTCAGACCAGTGCCTGCTAAATCACTGGTGTAAGTCCAAGTGAAACTGTGTCGGTGGATATCACCTAGGAAGGGAGATCTGATACGGCGCATGCCAGCATCACTGATCCCATCCCACTCCCAGGCCTGATCAGTGAGGGTGGGGATTTTCAGCTGCTGTAGGTCTCCTTGAAGTTAGGGGATATTTTCCCCCTTGCCTCAGGGTAAATGCCAGCTACCACTATGTGCCAACGATATCACTGGCGCAGGTTCATGTTGCTTCTTTTAGGGGGAAAAGAAGGTTTGGATTTAGTGTGCACTGCCACTGCTGAAGCCACCCACCCTTCCTGGGCCCAATCTGCCCACCCTCAGCCCCATCTTTACCCCCTCCCTGCCTTCCCCCACCTCAATACACCACCTAATAGGGTTTACCTGCTCTGGTGGACCTTGTAACATCCACTGGCACAACAGCTGCTAGTGCTGTGGCAAAGCACTTCATGGTTACTTTGCAGCAGCCTGCACTGGAGGAATGTACATTCTTCCGGCACTTCCTTTACATATGATTGGGCCATAAATTCAAGACAGAGAAGTTGCTCTCCACCTATCATAACATTACAAAAATGTACATATACCTTAGGAGAAATATCTTTAGTTTGGTGCCACACTTATGCTCATTACAAGATTAGTGTGCTGTTCTGGAGCATGAATCCAAATTAAGCAAATTAAGCTGGTTCAGGTTTACTCTTTACCTTGTTGTACACACAGTTGCACACACTGGATCTTATCCCCCATTTTTCTGCCCATCCTCAGGTCTCCTCAGACTTGCACCGGCTATATAGCTGACCTAGGTCAAGGAGATCCATAGGCAGCCTACAAGTGAGTAAATAAAAACTATTTACTTGGCTCTCACAGGCTGTCCAGTTGTCACTCCCCAACATAGCATGCAGTGCAGCCTCCATAATTTTATCATGTGCAATCATAAAAATAGCCCAAAAGACCTGATTCTACCCCTTTAAAATAACACCAGAATTTAGAAATACCCCATAAAAATTATCAGACAGCATTTTTTAAAAAGAGGTCCTTGTGAGAGTAGAACACTCATCTCAGGAATGCAAGTCACTTTTGATCATGCCTCGCATTCCACAGACAGGTCAGGATATATGTGTGTATGTATATATATGCCATATTGATCTGATTATTGATCTGCAGAACTCTTTAACAGCAAGAACTATTAAATACATAAGGTCACGAATGCAGTGATATCTCTTGTTCATTAATTATCTAGTGCAGGGTGCTCCAAACTGCAGCCTGCAGGCTGGCTACGGCACCCTGCCTTTTGCCTCCCCCGCATGAACGGTGCTTACCGTTCCGCAGGGAGGCTGCCATGGTCATCGCTGATCTCCCACTGTGTTCACTCCACCCCGCCACTTCCCTGTTCTGCTGCCCCAGCAGGAACTGCACCAGGATTTCCTCGCAGATGCATTGGAGCAGAGCAAACATGGGGGGAGATCGGCAGTGACAATGGCAACCGGTCTGGTCATGCTGGGGAGGCTGTTTGTAGCACACAGCAGTCTCCAGTTTGGGGACAGCTGATCTAGCAACTGGGAATAGGTATTTTCGTCAAATTCTGTACAGTCAACAGCTATCTGAATCACATTGGTCTGGCTTCTGATGACAACCCTAGATGTCTTTTTTAAAAAAAGCCTAAGGTTAACTTGTTCTATACACCCTCATTAACTTGTTCTATAACTATCTTATTTAATAGTGATTGATATAAAGGAATATGAACAGCTGGAGAAAAGAGAGTTGGCATGTGAATAATAAGGATGCTGTGATAATCACAACAAATTTGATTTCCTATGCATATATTATAGTTCCTCTGGTAAAAGCAATTATCCCAAACTCACTTCATTCAATTCTGTCTGATTTACTTTTGTATGTGGAAAAAAACATATCAGCATACTAGCATTTGGGCGTTCAGTCTGACACACATCTAATGGGCATCCACATATCCTAAAAGCAAAGATATCCAAGACACTATCCAAAGGTTGCATGGATATCTCTGACCATGGTATAGAGAAGTAGTGAACTCCACGGAGGTAAAGGGACAATAGGTAGATTTGGGCTACACATGAATCAATGGTTTGGCACCACTGTAAAGTAGCATCATATGTTAGTGCGCTCCCAGGCAAAAGGTACTTCAGCCAAGAGATGGCACAGCTGCCAACATACTGCTATGACTTGTTGCAATACTTCCTGGTGAAGAGACAGAAGTGTATAATAAGCTATTCCCAGGCTACATAAGGACATTGTAGGGAATATTCTATAGCGATGTCATTTACTCCAAATATGACTGCTTAGCTGCTTGATTTCTCTCACCAGCCTGTTGAAATAGAGGCATTGCAGAGAAAACACTGAAGCCTTAAGACTGCCTTAACACTTCAGGCAGAAGAGCAAATTGTCAACCTTCACCAGATCGTCTTATCTCTGTTCACCCTTCACTCACAAAAGTGGAGTGTGATAGAAATTGCCTTCCTGAAGCTTCCAAAAGACATCTTGCATTTCTTCTCCAACTTGTGGTAATGCTGCTCAGATTGTGGATTTTCAGAAAAAAAGTTCTTCCTTTCTGGTTGTGTGTGCTCCAGATAAGGGGGGAGCATGACTTCGTGTGGCAGGGTGCCATCACAGACCCTTGCCCCTGGGCGCCCCAAGGGGAGGTCCGCCACTAAGTCCCACAGCAGCTAAGCAGAGCCTCCAGTGAAAACACAAGTGATATAAGGATCAGATAACTAATTTCCTCAAGCCCTGAGGCTTTGCAAAAATTAGAATCACCCTGCAAGGGGCTCCTGCAGTTTGCAAGCATGTGTAAATATAGGGAGATAAATATTGCAGCATCTTTTTTTGGTTATTATTACATGTAAACAAGTAAAAATATTATTTCTTTATAGATTTTTTTTAAGTCGTGTAAACCTAGGTGGATCCTGATAGTGTGTCATTTTAAAAAGTTGGTCCTGGTGCTAAAATGTTTTGGAACCACTGCCCTACTGAACACTTTAAAAAAAATGCCCATCTAAGTGCAATATACCTGAGTATATTTAATACTTCTATGGCACATGACCAACTACTTCTCTTTTGTCATAAATTACTGTCTTATTTAAAGGAGCAGCTACAGGCGTGTGATGGGGAGATACTGGGAGGGATTCACATTCAGTTCTGCCAGCTCGCTTCCGTCCTAACCTGGAAAGCTCTTACCACTATATGGCTACGCGCTTCCTAAACGGCCAGAGAGAATAAGGGCTCATTCCATCTGCCAAACTGCATAATACGTTTGGTGGCAGACATCCACCAAGGCTCAACCAAGGCTATCTGCCTAATACGTACTGACAGAGCTGCAAACCTAGGTATTAAAAATGATAGAACATTAGTCTGATGAGACACATCATTGCTTTGCTGCAGACTAGCCTGAGAAAGCACCATCACTTCCTTTTACTCAGGATTAATTACTGCACCAGCAGAACGTCTCATGCAATTCCATTTCTACACCAACAGAGCAATCATAGTGAGTCCCATTGTGTACAATGGGGCTTACTCCCAGGAAAGTGTTATAGGATTGCTGCTGGGCAGCCCAATTCTGAGCTGCCCATTGCACCAGGACTGCTGCAGTGCTGAAACAGCTGCTACAGTATCCTCCTTGCAACAGGACACCCACCAGCGGCTGCTCTAGGTAAAGCAAGTGACCCCACAATGGGGCTACTTGATTCTGTGGCAACCCTTGGGCTGCTGTAGAATCAAGAGCCTCTGTGTTGGGTACACGGTCCAACATTAAGGTTCTGGATGCCGAGGAACAGAGCTCCTCCAGTCCCGCCTCCCTCCGGCCCCGCTCCCACTGGTGCTGGACTGGCGCTGAGGGCTGCAGACATGCCTTAGGGCAAGTTTGCGACACTCAGAGCTGGCAGTGAACCACTGCTAAGAGCTCAGGATTGGGCTCTAAGAGTTTTGAAAACTTTCCTTTAAGCATATTTTTATCGAAACTGAGGCAACAAACTTTCACATTCATAACACAAACTAAAACATCAGGCACAGCCAGGAAAGGCACTGTTATGTAGATTAAATCTCAACAGATTAAAGCCCATGAAACTTCTGGTCTAAAGGGTTGAGCCTCTGTTTGCCTGAAGATAACATCCGTAGGTCGCCAGTTCGAGGTCACCGGCACTGTGAATGGTGAGACCTTGAAGCCGCTGACAAGCCCAGCCAAGTTATCCCACCTGCTCTTTGGTGTGAGCGAAGAAGCGTCTTGGCTGCCCTCCATGTGAGAGATGAAGGAGCTGCTTGCAGCTTGCATTGGAGGAAACTGCAGGCCAGAATGTGATACCAGATCAGAAAGATTCATCTGAAATGTTGTGGTTCTTGAAAGATAGAACCTTTCTTCAATTGTAAAAATCCCTACGGGGATTTAGAACAGCCTGCCTTTGTAAACCGCCTTGAATAAAGTCTGAGGAGGAATCTGATGACCAAGAAAGGCGGTATATAAATACCTGTATTATTTTTATTATTTTTTATCATTTAAAATTCCTTAGAGCCCAATCCTACCTATGCATGTCTGCTCAGAAGTAAGCCCCATTATAATCAATGGGACTTACTCCTAGGTAAGTGTGGATATGATTGCATCCTTAGATTTTTTAAATTGTGTTTTATGAAGCAGGGTTGGTTGGGCTCTACTGGTAGATCACTGGATGATTTGCAGAAGGCTAGTGATTTTTGACTCCTAATTATTTAACAATGGATGTAACAAAAAGGCTTCCCCTCCTTTTGCTACCTCCCAAATTAAACTGGTAGAATCTTTGGTCTGTAGTAAAACAGATATATTGAATGCAGATTATCCCGGTTTATGAGATTATCTCAGTTTATGGCTTATGTAGGATGCTTACTCCACTCTTGAGCTATTATTTTTCAACTGGCACTTCTGATGCCTCACAGTTTTAATAAACAGAGTAGATTTTACAAGCCTGAAATCTTTCTACACCTACTATAAAATGTAAGGTGCAGTCCTATACATACATACCTGGGAGTCAATTCCTTTGTGAAATTAGCAGTGGGGTTAACCTAATAGTGGAGCTGTTCCACAGTTGTGTTCAATACTGGGTAATTAACTCAGAAGCAAGGCCTATTGCATTCACTGGGAACAGTATATGATTGCAGGTTTGAACTTCTGTCCCCTTGATATCTATCAATTATTCCTCTTCAGTAAACCCTTCCCAAGCTGTGATTTAGTTTAATAATAAGCTTTGGGCCAAAATAGAGTCCCTACATGCATGCTCTTTGCTCTAGATTAGAACAGTGATTCCCAAACTGTAGGTCACAACCTGCTTTTTGGAGATGGAAAAACTAATTGCCTTGAACCCTGAAGCTATTTAAAAATCAGATACTGTAGCTGCTAACTGCCCTGCAGGCAGCTGAGCTCCTGCAGTTTGCAAGCATGTGTAAAAATTGGGAGATAAATATTTGTGGGTCTTTCTTTCTGGTTATTATTACTTATAAGCAAACAAACAAAATATTATTTCTTTCTAGATCTTCTTTTTAAAAGTCTGGTAAACCTAGGTGGGTCTCAATAGAGAGGCATTTAAAAAAGTGGGTCCTGGTACTAAAATGTTTGGGAACCACTGTTCCAGAAAAAATGTTTCCATTGCCCAGTGGGAGTTTTTTTCCAAGGCAAACACTGCATGGGGGAAGACCTAATCTGAACTGGACCAATAATATGGATAGGGTTAACACCCTCTTGCCCTTGTCATCTGCCCACTCCAGGTTGGTTCCAGTACAAACTCTGTTTTCACACAAAAAGGCAGATAATGATAAGACTAATATCTTATTCAGTGCTGTTCTTGTATTAGCATATAAGAATTCATTTCTCAGGATAATAGCAAATCCATAACCATCCTTCAGTATGCTGTTTGCATTTTTTTAATATAAAAATTTAAACCAATTCAATCTTGTTCTATTACACAGTTTTCCCAATGTCTGACAATTATTCCATAGTACACGTTTTCCCCCAACATTCACTCTGCATTCTGAATCAACTCTCCATCACAAGAAATGGCCCTCTAGCCATGCTGAGAAGGTGCTCCCAGCTGCATAACTCTAGGTTTGTAGCTGAACTTTTTAAAAAGCAATTAGTTTAAGATCAATATTTTATTTAAAAAAATGGCAACTGTATTTTCTTTTTTCCTCTTCAAGTACAGAGTTTTGACCTCACTCTAGATCAGCCATTTTCTGTCTCTGTACCATGGCACACTGGTGTGCCGTGAGAAGTTCACAGGTGTGCCACAGGAATTTGGGAGAAGGTCATTGATTAGCAGGGCCACTGGGGGATGTGAGGCCCAACCTGGCAGCATGGTGTGCCTTGTCAATTGCCAAAAACCTGATGGTGTGCCTTGACTATTTTCGTGCCTTGTCAGTGTGTCATGAGATGAAAAAGATTGAAAATCACTGCTCTAGTCCCATCTGTGAATACTCATTCTGACCAAGGGAATAAGTGTATAACAAACAGTTATCGAAATCTATTTAATACAAGCTTGCCTGGGTTTGTATCCCAAGTTTAGCTAGTCATAACTAAAGTAAGTTTTAAGACCCGTTAATTTGGATGGAATGGAGAGTGAGGCTGGTATAGTGGTTTGTGAGTTTGATTTAGACCCGGAAGATCCAGGCTAAAATCCCAGCTACGCCGCAAAGTTTCCTGGGAGACCTTGGGCCAGTCAGCCTCACCTACCTCACAGGGTTGTTGTGAGGACAAGACAAGGGGAGGAGCTAAGTACACCACCCTTTGCTCCTCAGAGGTATAAAAATGAGATAAATAAACAAAGGTAGTGCTTGATCCTATGCTGGGGCAGCACTGGCAGCCCGCATTGGGCTCTGGCAATAGCCATTGCAACTAGGTGTATTGTGTGCATACTAGAGCCACAGGATCCCATATGTGCTTTGACAGGACATTAGCCTAACTACAGTTCTATGCTCCTGGTGAACTGAAAGTGTTTCCTATGGGGCTGTGCAGTGGGACATAGAACCACCCTTTTTTCTGAATCCCATTCTGCACCAGCATCAGCAGACCAGATTATCTCAATCCTTGGCTTGTAAATACAACACCAAGTCATGCGCCATCATAACCTCCCCCTTTCTTCACCTTCATTGGCTCTGCAACATGAGCAGCAGCAGCCATGCTGGAGTAACTCCTGCAAATGGTTTGAGACATCTGCAATGCAATCTGTAGTTTGATCTGCAGCAAAACGACCATGACTAATGTTGCGCTATCTGAAGGAGTTGTATTTGTGAACTCCTTTTGCTCATAGGACTGTAAACAAAGGACAGGATAGTCCTAGACACCCGTCTATTGATTCTCTGATCCATTATCCATGTATGTTGCAAACGTATTCTATTTTTACAATATTTTTTCTAGATGCCAGTTCCTATCAACATCACAAACATTGTCCCAGTGCTTTCATCAAGACAAGGGAAGAGGGAACTATTTTTCTATATTTACTCCTTTAAAAAAAACAACCCAGAATAAGTGATGCATTGGCTCTGGCTTGTCTGAGAGGTGGGAGGAAAAAGGAAATGCAGAAAAGTAATGTTGTGGACAGCCTCACTCCATTACTTTCAGAGTGGTTTATTCTGTTGTATCCATTATACCGCGCTCACTTCACTCACACACACACACACACACACACACACACACTGAGCAATTTTTTTCCCTCAGCCTTCTCTCATGATGGGGAACATTATAAATTGCATTTCAATGCTCTGGACCAAATAGGAGGTGTTCAGCTTGTCAGCATTCATGCTAAGCTTGAAACATGATCACATGCGCGGACCTATATTATGCCGTAGTTTCAAAACACTTTCTCTTCCTCCCCTCCCCCCCCCCAGTGCTGTAGCACATGCGAAATGTGTAATGGTTTGTACAGACATGATATGGACATTTCTGCTGTACGTTCTAGAAAGTGCTTTAATGACGTTGATATAATCACTTTTTCCCCAAACATCACATAGTTTGTAATTTCCCTCCTACAATCTTTAAAGGGTGTCATCTAGCATCTAAATATCACAACAACAACAACAACAACAACAACAACAACAAAATGAGCATTTCAATATTCTGTACTATGTGAGGGTACATTTCTGACCTATATGACTATATATCTTGATTTTAGCTATATTAACATTCTGTGCCTGCCCAGAGATTGTCATCAGTCATTGGCTTCTACATAGTTTAGAAAAGATGATGAAACCTCCTGCATGAATTTTTCATGCTACAAAAGTATTTTTTTTAGTATCTTTATTTTTGTTTTTTAACTAGGCACCCGCAGCTGGCACATTTAATCCTAATTGGCGAGTCTTTCCTCTTGAATATCCTTTTCAAACTTTGTCTGCCTTTGAGGCTTATTCTTTTCATAGGTCTGCAAACAGGCACAGCCTCCTTGATGCCACACAACATATTTATAGATTATTAGGTTATATCCAAAACAGGGTATGCAGAAATTAGATGGAATTCTGTCCTGATTCACATGCAGTCGCATAAGAAATGTACACGATTGGAAAGATAATGTAGGATAAAACACCTTGGGACTATGGTTCAGGCTGCTTTTATCCCGCATAATATGTATAGTTCATTATTTATAGTTCACTATTCAAGCATCAAGCCTTCTGCTATAACCTGTTATCAGATGTGCATTTCAGAGCATGTGTGGTATGTGCACATGGGAAAATGTATTTTATATGCTGGGACCCTGTACAATAGCCAATGACACAGCTCAGTCATTCAGCAGGAAGGAAGGGTAAAGGTGCAATAACAAGAATTTTATTGTGGGGGTAATAATAATAATTACAGAGGAGGGGAATAAATGTAATGCAGTGTTGATCAGCCATTAACATGACCAGGCTCTAAACCAGCAATTTTAAATGTTTTTCTTTTCACGCTGACCTCTATGGTCTATTCCAGGGGTGCCCAAACCCCGGCCCTGGGGCCACATGCAGCCCTTGAGGCTTCTCAATGTGGCCCTCACAGAGCCCCCAGTCTCCAATGAGCCTCTGACCCTCTGGAGATTTGTTGGAGACCGCACTAGCCCGACGCAACTGCTCTCAGCATGAGGGCGACTGCTTGACCTCTCGCGTGAGCTGCGGGATGAGGGCTTCCTCCACCGCTTGCTGTTTCACGTCTGTGATGCAGTAGTGGCAGCAAAGGAAAGGCCAGTCTTGCTTTGTGCAAGGTCTTTTATAGGCCTTGAGCTATTGCTATTGATATCCTTCACAAACTCCTTATTCTTGCCTTTCAATCTCTTCTCATTTTGCACTTGCTATAATGTAGGTTTCTGCCCTTATTTCCCATTATATTCTTGCCCATGACTCTCTCTCACTCTCTCTTTCTCTCGCATTGCCAGCAAGAATAAACTACCTAGGTCTTTTAAGTCATTCTGAGGAAAGAAAAAATATTGGCTAGTCACTAAAGATGATGGAACTCTGAGGTATTGTTTAAAAGGCGGTCATGTTCCATGCTGTTTACAGATTCTGAGAAGTTGTCAAGTGTAGTCTGACATGAACTGTGCCATTCCAATTTCAAAGTTGCAAAAGAATGTATTGTGAACTGGACTTTGAAAACTAAACCTTCACTCCCACCAAGTCAAGCACAGAAGAAAAAGCAGATTCTGCGAGTGTGATGAAGAAAACAGTCCGACCTATAGCTCTGTGGGAACAATCAGATTATTTCAAGACAAGAATCTCATTTTGCTTTCTCTAAAGCAGCTCTTGGTTTGTATATTACAGGAGCTGGTTCATACATCTGATGAAGTAGGCCCTAGTCCATGGTGTCGTAAGACTTTTTGTTGTTTTTGCTTCAGCAGAATAACATAGCTATACACCCACCTATTGGAAAGGGATACTTTACACCAGTGGTTCTCAAATATTTTAGCCCTGGGACCCACTTTTTAGAATGACAATCTGTTGGGACCCAGCAGAAGTGATGTCATTAACCTGGGAGTGATGTCATGGCCAGAAGTGACATCATCAAACAGGAAATTTTTAACACCCCCCCCCCATACAACAAAATCAAATCAATTATTCAAAGTTTACAATAAGTATAAGTTTAAAAACTTATTTAAAATTAAAAACCATCCTAACCCTCCCAAGCAGTTGCTGATCTGTTTTAAAAAAAATTCCCCGAACATCCCAAAGGCTGTAATCCTATCCACACTTACCCAGGAATAAACCCCTTTAAGTCCCTGCATTTTTCAAAGCATGTACACAGTAGCCTGTTGAAAGTACAGAGACTCTCTGCATATTGAAGAAATGAAAATATGTAAACTTGCAGAGGAATAATAGAATTTTCACAGCTGGTCATTGGAAAATGATGGAGAGAACCAGAAAGGTTTCAGAAATGCAAATGTGACAAGGAACTGAAGGACAGAAATCCACACATCCCTACCTACAACTAGTCCCTTCACAACAGGGAAACACAGATATTTTGTATTGATTTATTTCTGTTTATATAGTGAGTATACCTAGGTGTACTGCAACTTGTAAAGAAACAAAGGACTTGGCCTGAAGGCTTCCTATCTACAAGATGTGACATGTGTAAGGCAATGGAAAGAATAGAGAATTTCAGGGGTCAGCCAAAAGAGCCCAACAATGAAATAATGCCAATCTAGGAAAGCCTGAGAAAAACAATAAGAATAGCAACTCATTTGAATACAGGCAAAGAAGTAGCAGAATGAATGTCAAAAGAGAGACATTTGAAAGATAAGAACGGATATCAGAGAGAGAACAAGTACAAGGAAGAGCAGGAGTGAGACACATACCAGAAGAATGGGATATACTGCTAAAGAGGAGATTAAACATAAAGAAGTGCCGAGTGGATTATGCATTTCAAAGACAGAGAGGTAGACCTTCCATTGAATATGGAAGGCGAGCAGAAGCTATTGATGTTTACCGACTACAGGAATGACACCAACAATGCAACAAGAGGAGACCAAAAGCTGCCCTGCTGCATTCATAACAGAAACAAGAAGATAGAGATAACAAAAACCAATGACAGTAGGAAATATGGTAAGACAGTAGGAAATATGAAATGGTAAGAGAATGTTTTTCTCTGTTTTAGGGCCCTATCCTATCCTCCGCCTGCCCAAGGCACAGATTGCCACCAACAGGGAGCACAAAAGTTTCTGTGGGTTGGGGGAAGGGGTATCAGACTGCCCAGAAGGCGTAAGTAAAAATGTTTTTTACTTACTTCTCCGTAGGCTGCCTGACCTCAAATTGATCTCCTTGGATCTATGCCAGCTATTTAGCTGGCGTAAGTCTGAGGGGACTCATGAGAGTGTGTCTAGGCTGGGAATGGGGGATACCATTTTGGCATGCATGGCTGCCACTGAGATCATCCTCCTTCTACCCCTGGCCTGCTCCCAGTCCCAATTCTCCCCTGATCCTCCTCCAAATGGCTCCTACCATTGACCTACCTGGTCCAGCAATGGACAGGAAGATTTTGCAGACCGGTAGCACTCATGAATGGCCTCTGGCCATTCCTGCTGACTTGCCCAGTCTGCAGAACGATGAGGCAACTTTCACATTGTCATTTCAGACTTTACGGTGATGGATTGCAAAATCCACAGATGTAAGACCCCGATAGGATTGAGCAACTGTTAATCAGAGAAAAAAAGAAACTTGCTCTAGAAATTTTAAGATTACGGTTACAGGCCTGAAAGCTTCTAGATCAGCCATTATCAGCCACTGTACCATGGCACACTGGTGTGCAATGGATGGTCTGCAGGTGTGCCACAGGAGTTTGGGAGAGGATCATTTGTTTGTAGAGCAACTGGCTGAGGCAAGCCCCTGCTATCACTTTGGTGTGCCTTGTCAATTGTCAAAAAACTGATGGTGAGCCTTGACCATTTGAGTGCCTTGTCATGTGTCATGAAAAAAGGTTGAAAACTGCTGTTCTAGATGTTCCTCATATGAGGCTCAAGTTCACAGGCTCAAGTTCTGTTACCATCATCAAGATTCAGTTCCAATCAAGCCAGACAATAGGATGCTCACCATATTGTTGACAGGTAATGTGTAGAAATGCATACCTAATGGCGGGTTGACAACTGCCAAAACGCATAAAGCATATGCTAATAGGATGGGGAGTGAAATTATAGTGGGATTTGACATAGAAAAGTATGTGTGCAAAAGGTGGGGTTACCAGATACAGGGACAAGTTTGCATGCGTACAGCTTGTTTGTGCATAGGGACTGTTGCCACAGTGCTAGACTTGTGTTGGGGGTCTACTGCTGCAGTTCTACTCCCTGACCAATATGTGGTTACCCATGCTTTCGGGCCTGACTGATTTGCACTGGCTCAGCACCAGTGCATAGTGTCGCAAACATGCCGTAAGACACTCCTGGCCAGCCCAAGGTGAAGGACAGGTGACTGCTGCCCAGTGCTCCAGGTGAGCGCTGGGCAGCAGAGAGGTAAGTGGGAGCATGGGGGAGGCATTCTGGGGCAGGGGGTGGATGGGGGAATACGTGGCAGGGGGAGGGAGTGGGGCAGGAGGGAACAGGACCCGGAGAGCTTTGCTCTGCTGGATCCATAGCCCCACGCCAGACCTCCCAGCCCAACACAGGGCTACTTTACTCTGTGGCGGCTAAATAGCCAGCGCAGAGTTGAGTAGCCCCATTGCAGTGTATCTTACCTTCCTCTGAGGAACCGCTGGCGCACTCAGGATGCCTCAGTGGCTATTTTGGCACTGCTGAAGCCCTGGACACCAAGCAGCTCAGGATTGGTCTGCTAATCATTCGAAGGAATGAAAATGTGCTAACACCTTGAGATCAGACCAGTTTGCACAAGAGCAATTGTTGCAATAACAAGGGCTGTGTAATCTGCACAGTATAACTCAATAAAGGGAAAAGGCAATATTTGCTGTGTCTACTCCTGCTAAAGCACACAAAGAACAGCAGGTCAGAAACGAACTCAGGTTGAGCAAATCAACAGGCATGTTTCCTACAGTTTAAATACAAGGGGATGATATTTGGAAAATTCACTGTTTCCTATAAAGTATGCCCCAAATCGCAATCACTGCACACATTTTAATAACTCTGTATAATTTTGAATCAATGCATCATGTCTGACAGGGCAGTTTAACTAGGACTCTCCAAATCTTTAATGATCTGACAAGAAAATTATCTCCTCTTTGATACTAAATGAGAGGAAAAATATCGAAATTCTAACTCATTACCATAAATTAAAATATCTCTGAATCCCTCAACACTTAAAGGGCACTAAATCATGGCTGGAAAAACTTATTTTAAGAAGAAATTAATGGAAGTGCATAATTTTAAATTCTCTCAAGTCTTGGGCTACTCCCATTAGTTTTGCTATCAGTATATAAAAGGTAGTATCATACTGTGAGTACTAACCTAAAATTTCTGCAAGCACTTCTTAAATCTACTTTTTTAAACCTCAGATAAAAGTTAACTGTGCCTTCCTTTGCTCTTGCCATCTTTTTGAAAACCTCAGCTTTTTCAATGTGAGATGCAAGGAAAGTTTTTTAATTCATTGCACGCAAGTAATTGTAAGTCTTTCCATTTGATGTAGGTCTACAATCTGCAACCCTAAGAAGAAATATTTAGGGTAAAAGAGTGTCTGAAAGAACTCCAAGGCTTTGTACAACAAATTAGCAAGGGTACGGCATCAAACTCTTTCAAATAAAAGTCTTTCAAATAATCATGAATCATGCTTTCCGAACATTACTTTGAGAGAACCTCAAGAAGCCACATGTCTGAGACATATGGTTGGTTATGAAACAAAAAGGATGCTTCACACACATGGTGCTGAGCTGCACTTTTAAAGAATTTCCATGGTTTTTTTAAAAAGTCTGACTCTATATCTGAATGTCACATGAATGGAGGTGCATGGACATGGACATGGAGTCCATGGACATGGACATGGAGTTATTTACAAACTCCTGATTTATCAGAGATGCTTGACACATGAACACAATTGCCCCTCCCATCCACAGACTCGGTTTCCATGGTTTTAGTTATCCGCGGTTCACAAATTTTCCCCATTGCACTAATGACTCATCTGTTTTTGTTTTGTTTACTCTCCTGTTGCTGTCTCCTGTACTGTCTGCTTCCTGCTTCAGTCAATCCTGACTTGAGCCTCAGTTGTTCCACACTCACAGCATGCACTGTACCACTGATCTACAACCCCGCCTCAGTCAGACTTCAAAACTGTAGCAATCTTATATGTTAATTGAAACTTGGAACTGTGCATCATTATTTATTCAATGACTTCCATTACATTAGTCTTTGTAGATGGCCTATTTTATATTACCTGCAGGATCCCCATATTTGGTAGCCACAGAACTTCCTTGGAGAACGAACCTATTCTGGTTTCCTTTGTGATTGAGATTGAGAGAGCAGAAAGTCCTTCCATCATATGCCTCTTTCCTCCTGAGAAACCCACTCCCATAGATGCTTCACTCTTGAGCATGATTTTTGTCAGTAAACATGGTGGAAACATGGCCAAGCTGAAAAAGCTCAATATTTACCTCTTCATTCTGGTTCTCCCTTTTCTATAACTTTTTGTCCTTTTCTTTACCTTGCTATACAACTTTTTCCCATATGGCAGAAAGCAGAAAAAACTATTCAGTGTTCAAAAATACTTTTCAAATATTAGCTTGACAACTTCTGGCATCAAGGATGTATTTTAAAACTTCCACAGAGATATTTTCTAACATGTCAGGGTTACACTGTTTCTGCTTAGACAGCTGGTAATTCCAAAAGAATGAACCACTAAAAAAAATTACAGCTGATATTAATACTGCTGAACGTAACAGCTGGGAAAAAAGTGGATGTTGAAATGTAGACTCACAAACTGATATATAGGTCCCTCAATAAGTAGTCCTATTGGCTAAGTACTCCAGCAACCCATAGTGAATAAACTAAATTCTCAGAAACAGGGACCATTTTGATTTAAGCCTCTTTAAAAGTGTAACAGTCCAGTCTTGCAGTGGCATATACATATTTGGCCAGCACAGGGTCTCAAAAAACAAGTAGCATGGCAAGATGTGTTATAGGACACTAATATGTTTTTGACAGATGTGCACGTGCACTTAACAACCTAGTAGCCTAATAAGAGAATGATATTTGTCATTTTTAGAACATTGCTATGCTTTCATCATTGGTTATCTGAGTTGCATGTGCTGGTCCCATTTGAAGGAACATTTTATAGATGCAGACAAAAAGAAGACAAGTCTCCTCTTGTTTTGAATCCATTTTTAGAGCTAACATCACTCTAACTGAAGTACTCTTCATAATTTACATGACAAACTGTGTAGATTGGTCCCTACCCCCTTTCTCTCTTCCTAACCTTTCCCCCTTATTACTAGTACTGTATGTGTTTATGTTATACATTGTTAAACTTTTAATAAAAGATTCAAAATAATTTAAAAGTGCTTCCTTCACACAATTCTCAGAAGGGGCTCAGAAAGAAAGAAAGAAAGAAAGAAAGAAAGAAAGAAAGAAAGAAAGAAAGAAAGAAAGAAAGAAAGAAAGAAAGAAAGAAAGACCATTCCTGAACACAATGGGAAAGGATTCCCTTGTTCCTCCCATATTCAGAGTGTGAGCAATGAGAGGGCTTTTTCTGTCCTCAGTGAGATCACTGTATAGTCAGATCTCATTGGTTAGTTGGTATTGTGATGTCATAGTGTGATTGGCTGAGGTAATGATATGAGGAAAAATGAGGTCCTTTTTCAAACATGACACCAGTGGTGCAGCAGAGTAGAAATGTACAAAGCTTCATACAGTCTAACAAGAAATAAATAAAAAAATACATGGATAGATTTCTTCAGTATTTTGTCCCTCTCTTTCACCTCCTGAAATTCTGCATGTGAAAATTCAGCCCATTTCAATCAATGAGTTATATACTTAGCTGCATCTTGTTTATCAAGAAGAAATACTGCCTTGGCATTCAGCATGACATTCTGCCATGATTCTTTTGTCATAACGCAACCTATTTTCTCTCTGATTAACGCAGTGCATGGCTGCTTGAATGGCCCTCTTGCGGACCTTGCAACTTATTTAGCTATATAACATGTGGGGCTGATGAATTCCAGTAGCCGTCTATACTGCCTCCTGCACTGAAGCTGGAAGCCGAGCTTGAAGAGTCAGAATTTATGCCAACACTAACAATTACATTATAACCTTTTGGTGAAAGAAGACTTAGCTGGTTTAAGGAACGTGCACAGCTGCAGACATTCCAATTCACTGACTAATTTTCCCCAACTAACAAAGGAAGATTCCTCATGATGCTAAAGGTGAACTCTTCACTCGGGCTGCCTGCACCAGTACATGTGCTGTATGTTGAGTTCACACAATCCTACTCCCCTGCCTTCTGGTCAAGGCAGCCTAGTTCCACCTCTTCAGGACTGCTGCACATATGGAGGGGGAAGGAACAAGTGGAGCCTGCCAACATCAGGCTGTCTCATGCGCGACCAATGGAAGGCCTTCCAAGAGAATTTGCCCACCTTCTTATGACTGTTTCTAATTCAGTGTGGCAACTCTCCTTCTGTCATCATCACGGCAGTGTAAACAAGTTCAATTTTGTTCCCCTCCCTTATCTGAATTGCATTAGTCATTATTTATTCATTGATCACATTTTTTTACCGCCTTTCTTCCAAAGAGCTCAGGGCAGTGTACATGGAATTGTTTGCTACCTTCATTAAGACTGAGACATTTGGGGATTATGTAATGTAATCTATGGCTTCCAAATGTACTGAAATAGCTAATTTTAATTCCTATCAGGTTGGGGACGAAAAAATAGGGCTTATAATGAACATCCAAAGGGTGAAAAGTAGGCTTCCTGAATCAGCCTCTCATGATTACTTTCTTGAAGAGGGAAATGGAGCAGGAACATCCTTGGGGCCTGCCAGACTGACTACCCCAGGGCTAGATGGGGATAGCTCGGAGATGGGTGTCAGGAACTCTAGCAGACACTCATCAAATTCTATTCTGTTAAGTAGGTTGCGACCATGTAAGAACAACAAACAAGTGTGCTAGAAGCTTGAAGCCAGGTAGCTAGCAGAATACACAATCTGCACTGCCTCCAGCATGCACTGGATAAAGAATGCCTAATGGCCCAATCCTAACAGGCCTCATGTAACAGCAGTGCATGCACTCCACCACCCTGGCACAAACATGTCATAAAGCATGTTGGGACAGTGCACCATCCAGGCCAAAGACTTCCTGCGTGTGCCAGCACAGCGAATGATGCCTTCTAGAGCAGATAAGCCTGGCATGGTGCAGGGCAGGGGTAAAAGAAGTGCTGGAAGGGATGTAATGGGGTAAGAGAGGGTGGTGATAGGACAGGGATGGGTGGATTGGGCTCAGAAGGGGGTGGAATTGGTGACTCCAATGCACACTGTACAGGGGGAAAGGAATTTAAATTCTCATTCCTTTCCAAAGCTTCCCACTCCTCCCCCTACTAGATATACTTTTATGGCATGGCTGCATCAGTGGGGTGGGGGGGGAAGGACTGGGCTGAAAATCACATTTGTTATCAGTGAACTTCGCCTTAGAAGAACTTCAGTGGGAATGCAGAAAATGAAGAATATCAATAAATCGAGGTATGATAGGCTTGGACCAGCAACTCCAGAAAATGAATGATTCTAAGAAATAACCAGGGAATCCCAACCCTCCACCCCATAATCCAATTAGTTCTGGGCAGAAAAGACTAAAAGATTATTCTCTTTTCCAGCAACCATCACAGCTAGGATCAAAACCAAGCATTTCAATCTTTGTCAACATACCCGTTGGTTATGGCTCTGGTTCTCAGAAAAATTACAACTTTCCCAGAGAAGTGGTAAGGACTCCTCTGTTGATGACTGCTTAAAACATTTGAAATCATCCATTCTGAATCCTTAGAGTTCCAATGAAAACAATTATTAGCATTAATTTGTTGGCCTGCCTATTGCAGCCGTATGCAATCATGTACTGAAGAACAATATTCTTCCTGTGGAAAAAAAATCCGTGTTCGCTCATCAACTGAAGGGAAAAGAAAAACCGGTACTGAAAGCTTTGCACCAGTGTGTGAACCACATGATGCTATTTCAGGGCTACCTTAAGGCCTAATATTGTTGCCCCAACTATTACCAGTCCTCCCACTCCTCATTCCTTGACTTTGAAAAGAATGAGGGGACTGGAGCAGAAGAGGATGTATGGAAATGAAGAAGGGCAGGACCAACCTTAGCGTGATTAGGCCAGTTAGGTCGGTTTGGGCCCCATGCTTTGAAGGGACCCTGCACCGACATTGCTCTGGCATTGAATCATCCACGTTGAAGTGCAGTGAGTGGAGCACAGTGTAGGCCTGCCCATCCCTGGATCCTTGTGGGCCTCTTGGAAGCAGTTAGTGGAGACATCATCACATTACCACCAACTATTTCTGGGTGCTGTGCTTTGCGCATGGCACCATCAGCACTTGGCTCACCACAGCTGCACAGTGAGTGAAGGCCCTATGGGGGGGTAGGGAGCCCCCCAGCTCCTTGGGCTGGCCCTGACGACAGTGGTGATGCTATAGCCCACCACTCTCTTCTCTGTGTTCCTCTTCTGCTCTGTCCTTCTGATCCTTTCCAAAGTCAGGGAACAGGAGAAGTGGTGTAGGCATTGAAGAGAGATGGGTGTCCCACTGCCAATCTGCCACCTGAGATGACTGCCCCAGGCACCGCTGATTTACTATTGTTTTCTCAACCTCGTGTGCAGAGGTTCAGAGAAACCTTGGTTGGCAACCTTCAGTCTCGAAAGACTATGGTATAAGCCTACAGCACCCAGTATTCCCAGGCGGTCTCCCATCCAAGTACTAACCAAGCCTGACCCTGCTTAGCTTCCAGGATCAGACGAGATTGGGCATGTGCACGGTAAACCAATATAATACCCACATTACAGCATACATTCAAATGGAACTATGTATTTGGTGTCATATAGGCAGCAGTCTTTAATATGTTCTTCATGGAGCTTGGATAGAATTATTTGTTGTTGACAACCACAGAAGAGTAAATCTCCCAAATGCCAGGGGATTCCTAGATTCAGATGAACTCATTTGCTTGCTGCTGTTGTTTTTGTGATAGCAGAACGGTTTGTTAAGCCCCTCCAGGGCCTAAAGCCTTTCCGTGGAGCTAGTGCCATGAAAGCAATTTGCTGTTGATTTTGGTCCAGAAACTATAAACAAACTATGATCTTGTAGACAAACATTTTAAGTTCTATCCTAAGAAGAATATATCATAATTTTTGACTTCGTGTATTGCCAGAGTGTTTTTCTCCTGAAGCTTTTGCATTATGCATTTATGCAAAATATAGTCACCCCAAAGGAATCCTTTGAAATGTTCATTTTTATTCCAAAGGGGAAAATTATGGATTGGATTCTATTTATGCACTCCAGAAATAGGCTCCTGAGTTACTATATACTTTAATTTGAATATAAAGTTAAATGTTGCTATTGTCTTTTGTTTGAAGTTTGATTGATGGCTACAAAATCATCCTGTAACTATTGTCTTTGATTAATTCTTTTCATGCATGCAGTTCCATTTTGACTTTCCATAATTGATTTTTGAATTCTTGGGTTATGATGTTTGCAGTTGGAGATACTTTTTACAAGATGTTGTGGATCTCCTTGAAGACTCATTTCCAAATTCAGTTAGAACACAGCTCCCTTGTCTAAGCTATTGGATCTCAATTATATTGAACTCCATGACACCAGCATTCGTTATCAAAAGTACACATTTTTAATAACTGATTTGTGTCTCCCATGAATGGGGCGTGTATTGCATTGTCTGAGAGCGTAGCTGCAAGATTTGCATCTGAATGGTTGATGTTCATTTCCACTTATTTTCCCCATGACAGTTGTGAAATCCTGCCTCCTAACTCCTGTAATCTGCTGCAAATTAGTGTTCTGGAATGAAGAACACCAACAATTGCATCTGCACAGGGAATGGAACTGTCTGGTGACAAACTAACCCAGGCTGTGGCATTTCTACAGTAGAATGGATGGAGGTTTCTGTGCCAGCAACAGGACTGGGCGGAGAACAGCCATCGAAAGAACATCCATTCCTTGTTTCAACAAATGGCAGCATGGTAAATTTTGCAATGAACTTGAATCAGGTATGCTCCCCTATTTATTATGGAATTTTCCCCTCTTTCGCCAATGGCTTTTCTTATTTCCAGTTCCTTGTGAATCCCCTCGAGAGGAGGGCTTTTATGTTAGCCTGGTTAAATATTTTCCCCTCTGCAGTGCTGAATGGCCGCTACACCCGGGTACCTTTCGACCAAAGGCATTGTTATCGGTGTGGCATTGAGTCTGACTGTGTCACCCATTTTCTGTGCGTCTGCCCTGCGTTCAGTAAGCTCCGTTGCTCTATCTTGGGCCCTGTTCTTTCCAGTTATTCTGGCCCTTCCCACCTTCTGGCAGTGTTCCTTTTACATGATTTTGCGCAAGAAACTATGATTCTTGTTGCTGTTTCTTGCTAATGTTCTTACTTTTAACAGTTCCAGGCAGCCCTGATTGGTGTTTTTGGGCAAGTAATCTCTCATATGGTTTGTTTTTGTGTATGGGTGTATGTTTATTTGTTGCTGTGTTTTTGTGACTCTTTATGTATTTTGTATGTTTCCTAGTACTCTTTAGTCTATGCCAATAAAGGTTGCTGAAACTGCAATTTTGCAATGCAGAAGCAGAAGGAAGGGCTTGAGCAGATCTTCCAGCCAAGTTGGGGCAGATCTGCCAACCCTGCCAGGAGGCATGCCCCCAAAATTAAAAAAAAATTATAAAACTTGTGTGCACCACAACTGTCATTGCTGTTGCCACCTCTTCCTTGCTCACCAAGGTCCCCCCAGCAGCAACAGAAGGTTCTAGATCTGCTACTTCACATATTGCATCACTGCCCATTTTCATCAGAAGCACGGGAGTGTGAAACAGCGGTCCGGCTTTTGCACCTAAGAACATAAGAACAGCCCCACTGGATCAAGCCATAGGCTCATCGAGTCCAGCTTCCTGTACCTCACAGTGGCCCAACAAATGCCCCAGGGAGCACATCAGATAACAAGAGGCCTGCATCCTGGTGTCCTCCCTTGCACTGGCATTCTGACATAGCTCATTTCTAAAATCAGGAGGTTGCACATACACATACCTCTGTAAAGGATCTTACTAGGCCAATAGGATCGGGGACAGACAGCCTTATCCTGAACTTCCTGGTACCTGCTGGAGCAGCGGCACCAAAGTGGCTCCCTTCATATCCATTTACCCATAAACCTTTATTGGCATTAAAAAAAAAACAGTAAATAACAATAACAGTGGCCAGCATAGTGGCTATGATACCAAAAGAGAAAGTCACAACAAGGGGCTAATAAGGGAGAAAGGGAGGGAAACAAGGGAGGGATATGGGATCAGGGTGGCGATTTTAACTTGGAAAGTACAGGAAGAAACTCTGCTACTGCGTTGGTAATAGCCACTGAGTTGTCACTCAGGAGGACAAGTAAAGGTTCAGTAGAAATACCAGAAGAGGAAGACAACAAGGATTTCAGGTGTGTATCTTGGAGGGATTGGTGAGCCGGGCAACAAAGTAATATGTATTCTACTGAGTCCGGTTCTAGGGAACAAAAAGGACATAATCTGCGATCACGCAGGATATTGGAAAATCTGGCAAAGTGAACAGCTGAGGGAAAGATATTAAGTCTCGCGAGCATGAACGCTCTCCTCTTGATACGGTTAATTAGATTACTGAAATAATTAAAAGGGTGACCGAGTGAGGGAAGGAGGCTAAAAAACTGGGGCGAACAGGTGGGGTTAAGATTGGAAGAGAGTTGGTAAAATTTGGATTCCCAAAGCTTAGATTTAATGATTGAATGGGCCCTGTGGAGGTTAATATCTGCGAGGGATTCGGGGGACAAGTCTAATGATAATAGCTTGGAATCGATAAGTTTAAACCACTTAGAAAGATAAGAGTCCTTTAGTAGATCTTTTAAAAGGGACTCAGGATGAGTATTTAAATGAAGGCGGAGCCAGAACTTGAAAGTGAGGGACCACGCGATGGTAGAAGGGAGGTGGATCCCTGGTTGGCAACCTTCAGTCGCGAAAGACTATGGTATAAGCCTACAGCACCCGGTATTCCCAGGCGGTCTCCCATCCAAGTACTAACTAGTTCAAGCACAAGGGTGGATAATCTCATTAGATTGGGGACCCCCAGAATTCGTCCAAGGAAAGAGGCTGCCACTTGGTCCAGGTCTTGGTTCGCAGCCTCTATCTGCTCCCATCATATCCAGCGGGTGCTGGGAAGCAGCTGGAGGTCTCCTCAGGGGAAGGGGACTTTCATCTACTTCCCCCAGGGAAAGCCCCAAGCCCAGAAAAGGGGGTTCTCAAACGATTTTGCTGGTGCAGGCTTGAGAGACTCCGTGTTGGACCTTCCGGCCCGACATACAGTTTAGGATCTGACAGAGCAGAGCTCCGCTGGTCCCACCCCTTCCACCCCAGTTTCTCCACCCAGTTTCTCCCTGGTACTGGGTCAGTGCTGGAGCTGACTCCATGCAGGATGTTGCAGACTTGCCTTTCAGCACGTATGTGCCGGCACTGGAATTCAGTGCTAGCGCTGGCCCAGTTTAGGATTGGGTCCTACACTTTTTATATCACATGAATTCTGCCACCATCACTACAAATGTATGACCAGATAGCTTCATTAGGTCACTGCTCCAAAAATGTTTTAAGAAGCCTCTGTGAAATTATTGCTTGTATCGCATTTTCCCTTGTAGTCGTTGGTCAGGGTGCATATCATGCAAACAAGTGGATGATTATTAAAGGCTAAGAACAATAGTTGATGCAAACAGTAATCTCTTCCCTCCAACTGCTTCAATAAATTACTGCCCTAGGCCAATTACACTTCATTTTTGAGATGATTTGTAGGAAGAGCATAACAAGTCTTTTAAAGCAGAGTTCACGAGTCAAAATAAATATGATGAAATGTGCTCATTTCTTCCCATATGTAGGCTGCTTACAGGCATGGTTTCCAGATCCTGGTGATCTGTTGTTGTTTGGGGCATAACAGTGGAAATTGCACATTTTCTCCAAAGGATTGCAACAGTGAAAAGGAGCAGTTGCTCTGACTTAACTTCCCCCTGGCAGATCCTTATTAAAGGCACTGGGGCAACCTTCAAAACTAAGCATTTGCCATGCTGTACACCAGTGATTTTCAATCTTTTTCACCTCATGGCACATTGGGAAGGCACTAAAATGGTCAAGGTACACCATCAGATTTTTGACAATTGACAAGGCACACCACACTGCTGGTGGGGGGCTCACATCCCCCAATGACCCTACTAATAAATAACTGTCAAGGGATCATCCCCGGGCCTGCAGGTAATTTGCAGGCTGGATAGTATCAGGCCCTGAAGCCTTGGCCTGACTGCGCACAGCATCATGGGAAGAGATGATGCAACATCTGGTGATGCATACCAGGTGACTGTCACCAGGTATGTCACCCCATGTGCCATCAGAGTGACTAAGCACTTTCTAGTTCACTCTGATTGGCTGTGGCAAGTATATACTCCAGCCAGGGCAAGCTGGGGCGTGGGAGATGCAGAGTGGAGTTTGTGCCGAAGGCTACGTCAGTGTGATCCGTGAATTGTGTGCTGTCTGGACTGTTGCTGTATATATTGTACATAGTAAAGAGACTTTGGTGGAGGACTTCTGCCGTGTGTCGTCTTTGTTCACGGGAGTGCCTATGCTCTGACCTTGAGAGATAGGCAGAGAGTGCAGCCAGACGGCTGCTTGCTGCAGAAACTATACCCGCAACGTAACAAATTCCCTCTCCCAAATTCCCACAGCACACCTGGAGACCATCCATGGCACACCAGTGCACCACGTCACAGTGCTTGAAAATGGCTGCTGTACACAATACTGGGAATATTTATTTGATGCTCATCTCACGCAACTCGACAAAGGCAGGTCTAGAGGTTTGGGCTTCTTTTAAATCCAGAGTCAGCCACAGCCTTCCCGCTGATAATTATGTAAACACCTTTATGCATTATATATTAAGCATCATATAGCATCATATTGCTACAATAAAGCTGTGGGTCTGTGGGATGTGATCTGGTTCCAAGCCCTTTGCAGAGGAACATGGTTCTTTGTATCAGATAGACGGGCTGAATGCCACAGAGGTACACATCGTTTCAAAAAAGCCATAATAAGTGAAAATAAAATCCCAGGTGCTCAGCCAAACCGTCTCATTAGCAATGCCTACACTTGTTTGTTTTCTGGCTCAGTGTTCTGTGGGGGTGTGATGCTCACACTGTTGAGCCCACGGGGATTAGACGAGCACCATCTCCCAGCATATTATAACAACTGCTGTTCAATTTAGTTCTGTGTGTTGGCGTAGACTGGCAGTCTCCCTTCTATTCTCGGCTCTGCTTTCTTGTAAGAGAGGGGAAAAGAAAATGGGAACCAAGAACAGGTAAGGGCCAGGGGCAATAATCAATAATGAAAGACTGCAACGGCCAGCCTGTGAAGATGTTTGAGCAACTGGGAGCAAAGGAAAGAGGGGAGAGAAGTTGGAAATTCATCTTGAACTCTCACCCAAACTTAGGCCTTTGAACACAAGCCGTATTATAACCGAACATGTTGAAAATAGGAAAATGCACCTGGTAGCTTTCAATGCGGAAAGATTGATTCCTGGGAACCCACCTGTGTGGCTCTGTGCAAGAAATAGGACCAGTTAGGTACTTTCACAGATATGAAAAAAGAGGTCTAGGTCAAAGTGATTTTAGCAGTACTCAAAAGCGTAAAAAAAGAGGAGCCACTGAGTCTGTAATGAATGCCTACTTGGGGGAAATCAAGCCTGTTATATTGAATTTTAGAATCATAATTTTCAGGATGATGTATATCAGTGGTTCCCAAACTTTTTAGAGGTCCTAGAGGCTGCTACTGCGTTTATCAATGCCAAGGGGTGTCGCTATAATTGTGATTGGGTCGCAGTGCTCCCCCCTCCACAAAAATTAGCAGCTTGTATAACGATGCACATAGCCTAAGCTGCCCTGTCAAACCCCCCAAAAATTGGGTCACGACCCGCTGGTGGGTCCTGGACCCACAGTTTGGGAACCGCTGATGTACACTATATTGTTTTACACTGTTCTCTCACCTATAACTTAATAAGGTACAGCTTGCAATTTATGGTTTGCATGACAAACTGCAACTTGATTAGCATATTCTAGCATATTCTATTTGATTAGTACAGTATCTCACAAGCGATAGACTTATGCGATTTCAAGCAAAAAAAACTAAACAACCAGTAGTTTAACTAGTGCGGCAATTCCACCCACCAGTCTGCTTACTAATACATGCCCTGGAGGGAGCCTGAAATCAGAAGAAGGAGCTGCTTTTGGTCTGAGCTCCAACCTGTGTCTCATCTTTTTTAAAGAGCCAGTACACATTTTCCAAATATTTGGGATTTTCAAGGAAATTTTGTGGATACACAATTTTAGCTTTATGCACCGACTCTAGAGCATACCCCCCATGCAAGATGTGGGTCGACCGTATCTGTTAGCACTTCAATATATAGCCTTTAGCATGACTCCATAGTTTCTCTGCCCTACTACAACTCAGACTAAGTATGTGTACATGAGATAACTACATATTTTTCACCTGTTTCCCCCTATTGCTACTTTCCTCCCATCTTTTGTTGCCTTCCTTGTTGTCTCCCTTAATTGTGAGCTCCATGGGGCAAAGACCCATTGTCTCATCTTTTGTAAAGCACCCTGCACTCTGATAATACTATATAATAACAGCAATAGGATTAATATATTTGGGCAAATGTTTTGTTTCTTGCCTCTGTACATGTCTGTATTGATTGCATTATTTGTTTTAAATTCTTTAAATAAAAGAGTATATATATATATATATTTTTTAAAAACAGAGCTATTTGGATACTCTCCTCCTCAAGCCAGAGCAGCAGTCGCCAAACTCTCGACCGCTGTGTTACAAAAAACTGGTTCAGATCTTACCGGTCCACTGTGTCACTGCAAAACATTCACCTAGATTGGGGGACAGGAATGCTCTGGGCAGTCACATCTGTTGCCCTGTGTCCCAGAAGGGAGGACGTCCAGGCAGATGTGACTACCCAGAGTGTCCCTGTCACCTGATCTAGGTGAAAGTCATGTAGCAACATGGTGGAACAGTAAGGTCCACTAATGGGGTGCATGGCTTCATCCAAATTCTGTCTCCAGCTCCTGGGCTGGTTTTTGAAAGGCCTTGCTCCAGAGCAACAGAAGAGTTTTGACTTTCATATACCATCTAAAGTGGTTTGACAAATAGATTTTAGGAGAGTAAGGACTTTAGAACAGAGGCTTCCAAAGAGATTCGACACATAGGTTTGTGAAGTGTTTAGTGATATGGATGTGAAAAATGTTCAGTAAGCTGTAGTGCCAACAGACCACATGCCAGGGAAAAAGAAGGGGACTTAATGCCAAGTTTACCTTTCTGTATTTGCTGAGCTGAAGTTGGATGCTGGAGTTCTGTGATGCTTGGCTGAATGCTCAAGGCAAGAGCCGCATTACCATGAGTTCTTTGCCAGAAAAGCAGAACAATATGAAGGAAAAAGTGCTGAGGACACCCTGCAAAGTTTGGAGATTTTAGTTGATCAGTTATACTCTCCAAGATGAAAGAAAATAAAACAATTCCAGGGCAGAATTTTCAGGGATGGCCAAAGGGCATCTCTAGTTTAGACAAAAGGTTGGGGGGAGATTAAACAAAAATTTTGGCTCTCAGTGGTGAAAAACTATATTTTCACTTCAGAGACCACCTACCTAACAGTCAGAAAATGCTCTCAAAACACCAGTGATTGAATGGGGGGGGGGGAGGCCAGAGGCTCTCCAATGCATAACAAGATTATAGGTGGGAAAGTGCTTTCATTGGGGGAAAAAAGGGAAAAACAAGACATTCTGCATTCATGGTGAGAGTTACTGTGTCCTCCCAGGGCTCTCTGCTGCAGACACTCCTGGCTTTCAGGTGCAACCGAACTGGCAAAATGGAGCAGATCCTTATCTAGAAAGCAATTCAGAGGTACCAAAAGAGGTTCTTTGCTTACTGAACCTTAGGAAAGTTACCAACTGTTCCAATTTCCCTTCTGTTGTAGCTCAGCTTAACCTTGTCTGGTTACTTATGTAGGTCCTTCAATGAAACGGGTGTCTATGTGATCCATAAGACAGATAGACACTATCAGAATTTGTCAGTCTAGACCAGCCATTTTCAACCATTGTGCCGTGGCACACTGGTGTGCCACGAATGGTCTGCAGTGTGCCATGAGAATTTGGGGGAGGGTCATTTGTTAGTAGGGCCAATGGGGATGTGAGTTCCCCCCACCACCACCAATAGCATGGTGTGCCTTGTCAATTGTCAAAAAGCTGATGGGGTGCCTTGACAATTTTAGTACCTTGTCAGTGTGCCCTGAGATGCAAAAGGTTGAAAATCACTGGTCTAGACTGAGTTTTGCACTGAGTAGACTGAGTTTTGTACTTGTCTTTTCAGCAATGGCCCAAAGTTTGCTCTTACATTAATAAATACCAGGAGCGGGGTAAATTAAGACTGATATCAAAACAGTCGTGTCTCACTAAACAACATTGTATGGTTCATCCTTGCAGACAGTATTTCTGTTTCTTTGCTAACTTGTAATAATCACTTGTGTCCTTAACAGTCATGATGCCAACAAACACATACAGTAATAGTTGTGTGTTACATCTGAAGATGGGAGAACTCTGATGATAGCATATCAGTCTTAACGCAAACATTCAATGCCATGTTAGTGAGCAATTTTCAGTCCTTTTCATCTCATGCAATGGTGACTAGGCACTAAAATTATCGAGGCACACCATCAGGTTTTTGACAATTGACAAGCCATACCATGCTGCCAGTGGGGGGTTCACATCCCCATTGGCCCCACCAATAAATGACCCTCTCCCAAATTCTTGCAGCACACCTGTAGATCACTGTGTGGTCCAAGCCAATGCACAGTGGTTGAAAATGGCTATTCTAACAACTATCTCATGGCTCTCTTCCTTTTCTGTATAACGATACTGATGGGGTTTCATGGAGTCTTGATAGTCTGCAAAGTTTGAGCATCAACTTTGAAATTTGGGAAACAAAACTCATACGAAAGTTATATAATGCAGCAGACAGTTGGTCCATTCCAGCCATGTCATTGCACTATCGCCGCATCCCAAAAGAATCAGTGTATGACGAGAGGGTTAAATTCATCCAATTTTCATGGGGAACTGTTCACTCAAATAATTGTGTGAACCTCCCTCACCACGTGTCTGTTTTAAGCTGCACCCAACAATTGCTTCAGTATATGAACTGTGAGTCTGAATTTAACTGTCAGTGGGGGTGGGGAGCCAAGGACAGTAACAGTTGTACATGTCAATAGCTCTTCACCACGATGCCAGATTTTGGCATACTAATTGGAGTAACATGGGAAGTGACAAGGTCTGTGTTCACCAAACTATAAACATCCACCTTCATTAGCTTCAGTTTGATTGATATGCATAAATTTGCCAACCTGCATAAGGTTATATTTCAGCTTGCTATTTGTTTAACTTTATGGTTTTAGAAGCGCCAACTGTGTGTTTGTGGCAGGGTGGCCATCTTTCCCAGAGAAGATTTATCTATCAAGCTATCTATCTTGCTTGCTGTCTAATCTTGTGCATGAAATTTCATTTATTAAATGTACATAGATTACATCTAAATTAATTCCCTATGGTTACAAACAAAATAAAATGAAGCAGATGTTATGTTCCTGGGGTCTGGTCAACAGCAGATTTGAACTTCACTTGGTTCAAGGGAAGAGAGGGAAAAAGTTAGGGTCAAAGCAGACAATATGTTTAATGTGTGTGCTCGCCTATTTTTTCTTGATTTTCTTTTAACCTGGTGACCACCCAAAATGGGAGGAATGCAGCAGAATGTGGGGGTTGAATAGGAGGTATAAAATTTTGACTCTGACCATTGTTCTAATTCTGATTGTGTTTTTCTACTGTGTGCTATGTTAATTTTTTAAAAAAGTTTCCATTGATGTGTTATTTATGAAAATTGCACATGAGAGGTTACAATCAGGATTCAAAGTGCAGTGGGAGAAATGTTTTAAATGCCTCCTATGTCCTTTCCCCAGTTCCACCCTGTTTTGGATGTCCCCCAACACTACTTTTTTTAAGAAAGAAGAAACTTGAGTCAGCACACATATTAAAGTATTATGTGCTTTGGACCTTAAACTAGAGAACATTATGGCAGAAGTTTGGTAATATGGTGGTTGTTGCTTGGTTATTGGATGCAGAGATTTCTTCTGTTGCCTGTTACCTTCTCTTTCTCACAAATATACTATACAAACTGAATTTTGACAACATATAGGTAAACGTGCAGAGGATATTTGAAATACAGCAGGCCCACCATATCCACAGATTCAACCAACCACGGAGCTAAAACATTTTTTTAAAAAATCCTCCATCTCCTTCCTTCCTTCTCTGCAACTGCCAGCTCTGCCCTTTGAAGCACACCATGGGTGACTCCAGGCTACTGCTCGCTGCATGTCCCTCTCCAAGCGCCTCACCCTGCAGCTCCATCCAGCCTGGAGACACTTTGATGGCTGTCAGTGTGGGAGCAGCCAACCAGACCATCACTCAGGCAGGCTGCCTCTAGATCAGGGGTGCCCAAACCCCGGCCCTGGGGCCACGCGGCCTTCAAGGCCTCTCAATGTGGCCCTCAGGGAGCCCCCAGTCTCCAATGAACCTCTGGCCCTCTGGAGCTTCGTTGGAGCCCACACTGGCCCAACGCAACTGCTCTCAGAGTGAGGGCGACTGTTTGACCTCTCACATTAGCTGTGGGATGAGGGCTCCCTCCACTGTTTGTTGTTTCACGTCTGTGATGCAGTAGCAGCAGCAAAGGAAAGGCCAGCCTTGCTTTGTGCAAGGCCTTTTATAGGCCTTGAGCTATTGCAAGACCTTCATTCATTCATATAAATTCATCTTTAATATATTCATGTATGTAAACTTATGTAAATTTATTCAAATTTTAAATGTAAATTAATTCTTCCCCCTCCCCGGCCCCCGACACAGTGTCAGAGAGACGATGTGGCCCTCCTGCCAAAAACTTTGGACACCCCTGCTCTAGATCTTATAGCCTGCAACCTGCAAATAAAAAGTCATTTTATAGGGACTTGAGTAACCATGTTCTTTGGTATCCACATGGAGTCCCGGAATGAACCCTCCGCAGAAGGCCTACTGTATCAACTGAACTAAGATTTCCTTCAAAACATACAAATCAAGGAAACAGTGTTTCACAGTCAAGATTAATCTAAGAAAGATAACGTTTTTTGACTAAAATGGCCCAGTTAAGACTTCCAAAAGCCTAGGAAGACATCACATAGAATGATTCTCTCTCAGAATAGCCAACCTATACCCATTTTCAAGATAAGAAAAACTGCATATTTATCAACAGTGCTGTATTTATTTGGTAGGAGATTTTGTCTATGCTGGGTTGGATATTAATTAAAGAAACCAAAAATAAAACATTGCTTTGACTTCAGATTCAAGGAAAACTTGGCTTCCATTTTTAGCCAAGCCATTTTGAATCCTCCTGCCATCCCACAAAGCTCTTCGTTGTACAAACTGTTGTGAGGCACAGTTTGCATGAAAGCTGCTGTCCTGATTCATGTGGCAACGTACCATCAAATGCAGGAGCATTTCCTCTCTCATGTTGAATGCGTGAAGCCACTTAAGCACAAGAACTTCATGCTTTTGAAATAGTTTCTCAGTGGTCTGAGGGAAAGCTCCATTGGTTGCTCTCTAAGGACCAAACCGTCATGTAATTAATGCTAAGTATAGTGCATGGGGGGGGCCACAAAATGGGGCAAAACCATGGTAGAAGCTTGGGAGCTGTATGGCTTTGCCTCCTCTGTAGTTTGAAACCTGTGTATGCCCCTCCATCTACTATTCTTAATAATAAAAATAGCAAATGGGGGAGAGTAACAATTGGAATTGAAACCACAGCGAAGGCAAATTTCTAAAGCCCCTCCCTATGTCAGTTGTGTCCCATTTCATAGACCTTCCACGTGAAATTTGGTGGGGGAAAGCAAAACACACAGGACTCCATTATACATTGTAGCATGTGGCTTGGCCCCTAGAGAGAAGCTTTGAGCTCTCTACCAGTAACCGACAGACCATTTTCCCACTTGATAAGAACGTTAAAGAAACTATACAGAATGGTGGACAGAAGGAAAAGCAGGCCAGGCTTCAGTACCTTTGAGAGTTTTGCAGGAAAGTGAATCATAGCTCGTCCAGCTTGTTCACACCTTCTTAAGCCAACTCTGTGCTGCTACCGCTTCTCACAGCAGCCTTTTTTCACAGCAGTTGAGCACAGAAATTTAGCAGGTGACACTTAATAGTCTTATATCACATAACTGTAAAAGGCACAGCATGGAACCAGTAAAAAAATAAAAATAAAATAATGGCACCCCTACCCTGCTTGAAAAATTCTCTCTTCTAGACAGCTATCAAAAGTACAAAAAGCCTGTCCGTGGTTGCATCCACCCTGGCCACTCTAATTTACACGTGACATGGCCCAAAAGTGTCCTATGAACTGTTAAGTTTGACAGAATCTCCATTGGAGAGTTGCTCGGCTGAACCATTTACAGACAATGAGATGGGGTGTCATGTTCTCAGTAGGGCATATCTTTCAGTGAGACTCCTACAAATAAATCAAAGGCTGATTCCTGAGGAAATACCTAACTTTTAAATTATTTTTGCCTTATTTCATTTGCTCGTCTTCTTAATTTCCATTCACTACCTCGATTGCTAAGGGCCAAGTTACATGTCATTCTAATACTGTCTTTTTAGATTAATCATCATGACCAAGAGTGTGACCCATGAGTTGGGAAGCATCCAGTTCAAATCTCACTCAGAAGTTAGTTATTTATTAAATGTTTGTCTCCCTTTCACCAGAAGGCCCCAAGGAGCTAAGAGTGCAAGATAAAATATAATAATAAAATGTTGTTTTTTTAAAAAAAGAAAACCAGGAATACTAAGAGGAGGAATACGTAGTACCTAAAAAGTAGTGTCCCTTCAGCCGATAGTGGAATCAATCAATTGTCCTTTGTTGGCATAAAACAACAGCATACAGAAGAAGAAAAAGGGAGTGGAGATTCCACCATACCACATTCACACCAGAGAGGCAGATTCGGTTTCCTGCTTTGCAACTCCACTACTTGTTGCAGAACAGTTGCCACTCTTCTCCACAGAATGTAGTGAACCTTAGCAGAATAGGTAAATCCCAACCTGTTTCCAAATATCCCAACACAGGGTCCAAATATCTTGAAAGCACCTCCACATAAAGAGGACAGTAGAGTATGAACAATTGTCTCAATACAACCTTGCCTACAGGGACAACATTGGTCCAAATATGGGATCCTTTGGAATTTTCCAAATAGAATGACAGACTGCAATACATTGAATCTTGCTAGGGAAAAGGCTCTGCGTGTTGGGGGGCACTGCAATGAGTATAAATACAGAGCCACTTGGCCATATGTTACAGGGGTATTGGTGAGGGAAAGTAAGTAGATACTTTCTGCCTAATCTGTACACTAGTATTGATGAGTCCCAGGCATAGTGTAGGCTTTTTCCTGCTACATTTGGACTGATCCAAGGCCTGGAATCATGGTCCATTCACAGCTCTGTATGGAGAGTGCCCTGTTGAAGTTATTAGCATGGTGGTATTGAGTACAAGTAAATCAGACACCCCTATCAAGTCATTATTGGCAAAGTGACCATTTTAATCAAACAAAGAAGAATGAGGTGTTTCTTTGATGTTTCCAGTAGTACTGTTACAAATCTTGACTTTTGGGCTGTGTCTCTAAGTAAAAGATCTCCTAGCAACTGAGTGTGATAGATATATTTTGACAGGTGATTGCCCGGGCAAAAAAAAATCATCTTTTTTTCAGCAAGAATGAAAGGCAACCTTCTCTTGACATCTGTCTGACCTTCGCCCCATTTTAAAGCACTTCCATTTTACATGAGCCAAATCACTAGTTACTTATGAGAACCTTTTGTCCTCTGCCTTTCATTATTCAGAAGGACAATTTCAGTAAGCTACTGAAGATAACCGCATGGAAACCAGGAGTAATTTATTCATCAGTGCTCGTGAAACCCGTTTGGACAGGCGTGTGAGTGTGGAACTTGGAACACTCTCTAATTGTATGAAGGAGTGGAAAATGGAGGAACTATGAAACATAATTATCTGTTATGCAGGGGAAATTAAAAAGCACCTCCATATTTCTAAAGTTTTAAAAATAAAGTCAAAAGTCATGTAGACTTTGGCAGAGGGAAGAGAAATCTTAATTGTGGAAAAGGGCAGTTGATAAGATCTGGATGTTGCTAGCTACTATTCCATTGGTGATTATAGATTTGAGGTTATACTAACAACTGAATCGATGGAACTAGTAGTGGTTCAGTGCTATCAAAGCTGTTCATAGAGCAAAGAAATAGCAGGCCAATCCTAACAGCGCCGCTGCCAAAATGGCAACTGCTGTATCCAGCAGCCCCACTAGGGTTGCCAGAGGCCTCCCTGGGGGAAGGGGACTTTTGCACAAGGACTGCAATGGGTCTCCTCCAGACTCCGCCAGGTATTTTGCTGCTATTTTGCCACAGGCTCACAAGTCTCCTGCATAAGGTCTCATTGACAATCCCATGCACCCTTGTTTCATACTTACCAATGCCAGACACAAGTATGTGACAGGATCAGCCTGTGTGTGCCTTGTAAAGCAATGAGAGCATTTCAAGACTTACTTTTCATTAGACTTAATCACCACTAAGTAGCTAGAATGAGGTCAGGGTTATTTCTCAGAGAGAAGTTTTCTGCTTTAAGTACGGAAACAATTTTCCTGATCATTACTTAATATTGATTGTTTTTCCCAAAGCTGAAATCTAAACCAGCAGCGATGAAGCTTTCTAACACAAAACAGCCAGCCTCTCAAAAGGCAGCCATTCTGCATTTCATGAACTGTTTATTTGCAGCATATTCTGCGGGTGACATATGCACCAATGGTAACTGACTGCAAGTTTTTGGATTTCCTGGAGTGAAAGAGTTATAACTCAGCACTTGTTTGTTATTATAGAAATCTACTTATTTGTTTGTCTAAGTGGTTTCAAACGGCACATTTTCTTTTGGCAACTTGTCCCCGGATACATTTCCTTATTCCACTGACCTCATTTGGCAATTTAAGCCCTTTCGTTACATAAGATGTATTTAGCAATTAGTTATAGAACAGCACAATATTGTAAAGAATAGGTCATAGCAATAGGAAGAAACAAATCAGGATGTCATCTCTTTGATGCTGAAGTTGTCCGTCCCCCCCCCACACATACTATAAAGGATCACGAGTTATAACGGTTTAAAGACATGGCAGAACAATTAACATCTGTGGTCCCCCTGAAAGACCAAAAGCCATGCTATGTGGGGGAGGAGGAAGGGGACTTGTTGGCAACCTTCAGTCTCGAAAGACTATCGCGCTCTGAAAGGTGGTTCTGGAACAGCGTCTAGTGTGGCTGAAAAGGCCAATTCGGGAGTGACAATCCCTTCCACACTGGGAGCAAGTGCAGTCTGTCCCTGGTCTGTCTCCCTGGCTATGGGCCTTCCTTCTTTGCCTCAGTTGGCCAAGTGTATCTTCAAACTGGGAAAGGCCATGCTGCACAGCCTGCCTTCAAGTGGGCTGCTCAGAGGCCAGGGTTTCCCACCTGTTGAGGTCCACATCTAAGGCCTTCAGATCCCTCTTGCAGATGTCCTTGCAGCTGTGGTCTACCTGTAGGGCACTTTCCTTGCACGAGTTCTCCATAGAGGAGATCCTTTGGGATCCGGCCATCAACCATTCTCACAGCATGACCGAGCCAACGCAGGCGTCTCTGTTTCAGCAGTGCATACATGCTAGGGATTCCAGCATGTTCCAGGACTGTGTTGTTTGGAACTTTGTCCTGCCAGGTGATGCTGAGGATGCATCAGAGGCAGCGCATGTGGAAAGCGTTCAGTTTCCTCTCCTGTTGTGAGCGAAGAGTCCATGACTCGCTGCAGTACAGAAGTGTACTCAGGACGCAAGCTCTGTAGACCTGGATCTTGGTATGTTTCGTCAGCTTCTTGTTGGACCAGACAAGGAAGGGGCTTAAAAAGCCAGTAAGAGGTAAGAAAAAACTTTAGAAAACATTTTTTACTTAGTTCTTAATAGTCCTTCTGGCTGCCTATGGGTTTCCTCAGACCCACACCATCTATTTTGCTGGCGTATGTCCAAGGAGAGAAAGTGGGTGGGGTGGGTTGAAAAAAGGGAGATAAGCTCCAGCATGTACCTTTGCCGCCAAGATCTACCCCCTTCAACCTGCTCCCCACCTCCCCTTCCCTGTCCTCCTCCAAACCTTGTCCTCTCCATCCCCCACCAAGAATTACTTGAGTTGGCAGGGCTCTGTGGCTGTGACCCTTCATGTTGGCAGTTCCAAAAATCTCAATAGCAGCACACCATTAGTGGTGGTGCCACACCATTTAGAGCAGCACTAGCGACTTCCACTGTCATAACCAAAGGATATGATTGTGCCATTAGTCCTTTATCACTGCACTGAGTACAGGCAGCAGAAAGTTCTCAGATATAAATTTTAGGACTGTAGCCAGTTGCTGTTGATGAACAAACAGATGGCACTTCTACAGTTGGGCAATAGCTGAGTTTTCAAACTTGTGGCAGTCTAGCTTTGAAATATTTCATTGGAAGTATCCTTTTGCTCCAAAACCACTCTGCATTTGGGAAAAAAAAAATTGTAGGCTACACATGAGGCGATACAAATGAGATGAAGAAAAGATTCACCTTCCCCAATTACTAACAACAGTTTGATGATTTTCGAACTGCCATTCCATGTTGCACATTGCACTTCTTCATCTGGGGTGTGTATTCATTTAGCTCATTAACTAAATGAGCTGATTATTATTATTATTATTATTAATATATATATATATATATATATATATATATATATATATATATATATATATATATATATATATAATGATAATAATAATAACAACAACTAGGTAACTGGTCATTGGATTACTCCTCTGACTTTATTCGAGGCGGTTTACATAGGCAGGCATTTCTAAATCCCTCAAGGGAATTTTTACAATCATGGAGGTTCTCTCTTTCAAGAACCAGCAACATTTCAGAATGGATCTTCCTGGTTTGGTCTCATTTCTGGCCTCCAGTTCTCCCACGCAGGCTGACAAGCAGCTCCATCTCTCACATGGAGGGCAGCCAAGACGCTTCTTGCTCACACCAAGAGCAGGTGGAATCACTCGGCTGGGCTTGTGAGCTGCCTCAAGGTCTTGCCGTTCTCAGCTGTTCAGGAAGCTGCCGGTGTCCTCGAACTGGCAACCTTCTGATGTTATCTGCGGGCTAATGGAGGCTCTACCCTCTAGACCAGACCTCCTGCCTGGCCTGCATTGATTTAAAAACCAATGCAGGACATGAGTTGGGTTAAATACATCTATTTGAAAAACACCCAGGGCCTACAAGCTATTACCAACCTAAGTGGCATATAAATGGCACTCCCTGTTCTGAATGTGTGTTGTAGTTTCGGATTGCCTATAAAAATGTGGAATCAAGGCAAGACACAACTCTTTCCACTCAGTAATGTAACTTCTAAAGACCAAGAGAAAAATAAATATATATAATAGGACAGTGGTTCTCAGGTTGTCGCAGGGATGGGAGAAAGGCAGCAACGGGATCCCTAGGATCATGCTGCTCCCAGGGACAGGGGCGTTTTCCACTTACCTACAGCTAGCAGCAATCTCGTGGAGGGATGGAGGAGCTTGGGGACCCCTCCTCAAGCCTCCAAACACCTTGAAAAAGTTAAAAAAAAATCCACTTCCTGCTTTCACAATAAAACCAAAAGTGGGTGTTTTTTTTAAAAACTTTGTCAAGACATTTGGAGACTTGGAGAGCCCTGCAGAGGGGTCCCTAGGTGCCTAAGGCCCCCCCCCCCCCGTGGCTGCTGGCTGTAGGTAAGTGGAAAAGCCACCCTGGTTCCTGGCAGCAGCAGCAGGCATTGCTGCCTTCCCCCTTTCCTGCTCCTTAAGGGTCCAGAGACAGGGCTCCTCAGATGGGTGTGTTGTGACCAGGGCTTTTCTGCCCCCACCTTTTCCCCCCCCTGCCTGCACCACCCCACCCCCTTTTTTTTCCTCCTCTTTGCCCCCACCTTTTTTTCCCCTGCCTGCACCACCCCGCTCTGCACTGCTGGTTAGGGAGAGATTCCAACCTCCAACCTTATGCTCCACAGCCCAGCACTCTCTCCATTAGGCTATAGGAAAGCCTGTTATCAAAGTGTTCAGAACTAATATATAAGGTCTTCAGCCCAGCTGGTGGCTATCAGTGCCTCAAGTATTAGTTCCAAACACTTTGAATCTAAGACCTCTGGTGGGTCAGTGGTTAAATTATAGATCTGTGGAGCCAGAGGCTTGGGGTTCAAATCCCACTGAGGAATAATTTTTTTTTTTTTTTTTTTAAGGTGGGAAGGTGCTCCATGGCTGCAAAATATAAAGGTTGGTTGCTAGTTGCCAAAAGGGGGGCCAGTTGAGGCTGCAAAACTCCTCAAAGTTCAGTCCCAGGCAGGCTCTTTTTTGAACTTTTTTTTTTTTTTTAGTTCCAGTTAGGACTTAAACCACAGTTAAGCTCCTGGAGTGAGCCCCCTGCTGGAGGCTGTGGGTTAAGTCCTACCTGGGACTTAAAAAAAAAAAAGTTCAAAAAAGAGCCTGCCTGGGACTGAACTTTGAGCAGTTTTGCAGCCTCAACTGGCCCCCCTTTTGGCAACTAGCAACCAACCTTTATATTTTGCAGCCATGGAGCACCTTCCCACCTTAAAAAAAAAATTATTCCTTAGTGGGATTTGAACCCCAGGCCTCCAGCTCCACAGATCTATAATTTAACCACTGAGCCACCAGAGGTCTTAAGTTCAAAGTGTTTGGAACTAACACTTGAGGCACTGATGGCCACCAGCTGGGCTGAAGACCTTATATATTTGTTCTGAACACTTTAACTACTGTATAGGCTTTCCTGTAGCCCAATGGAGAGAGTTTCCTATAGCCCAATGGAGCACCTCCCCACCTAAAAAAAAATGGGGTGATTCACTCCAGCTGTGGCAGGAGTGCTTTTGCTACCAGGGATCTCACACGGGATGGACGTGTGTGTGTGTGTGTGTGTGTGTGTGTGTGTGTGTGTGCACGCGCGCGCATGTATAAAAAATGGTTTAAAAATAAATAAATAAATAAAAAGTTGTGAGTTCCTGCACATATTTTTTTTACAAAAAAAGCACTGGTTGTGACCCACCAGTTTGAGAACCCCTGTAATAGGAGATTTATATGTAACAGGATAGGGATCAGAACCTTCCCAAAACTTCGGTCAAAGTAGGGCTTCAGCAGATGCAACTAGTCATGTGGCAAGGGTAGGGGTGGCTGCTAGCATTTCCTCTTCTACCCAGGAAGACAGCAAGAGTCCTGCTCTGTCTTGAATCTGACAAAGTTAATTACCTTTGACATCATCACTTCCCTTGCAGAAATGTTAACCAAGTTGCCTTTGGAGAGTGCCACACAAAAACAAAGCGTAGAACAAGACTGGAGAAAAATACACCTTGACTGATTTCAGCATGGATTAAGACTGCATTGCAAACACCATAAAATCACATCTATTCATTTGTGTAGAGCAGCATGACACTGTACATAGTAGGCCACCAGATTATTTTCCAAAGCAAATGGTATTAGGGTGAGTTAATCCCGATTGGTTCGGAACAGTTGCGGTTGATGAATCATGGTCAATTTCAAACACATTTCTGGAGTCATGTCCTCCTCCTTTGCAGAGTCTAGGATCACAAAGTCTCCCTGGCAGGGAGACAATGATTCTCTCCTTTAGTTAGCTGTGTAAATTGCACCTGCGCATGTGCTACCTGGATGGCTTGAATAGGGCAGAGCTGTGTGCTTTTCATTCCGAAAATGTGTACATTAGGGAGAATGATCTTGTTGAATTCCAAGCGTGTGAGTCACATGAAGCGCGTACTTGGCCTACTCTGCAAAATAACAAATGAAGTCTGGTCTTAAATGATATGACCTCAATCTGCCGCTAACATTCTTATCACTATGCTATTATTTTATATCATCCGTGCCACTTTGTATTCCTGCAGGAGCCTGTAGTGTGTTTTCTACGCAAATGACTGCTACGGAGTCCACATTAACAATCGCGAGCATGCAGAATTCATGAGCCAGGCCTTCAATAATTACAGCAATTTATAAAATAATAAACTCTTTGTTCTTTCTATTGGCCTGCTGGGATTGGAGCCAAGAGGCTTGAAGCCTTCAAGCCTGTTCTCCGTGGAGCTGATGGCTGGAAATTTAATTGTCTAAAAAGGAGAGCTTGAGCTCTTTCAGCCGTGATTGAGGCCATGGGTGCTTGGGCTCAGATGGAAAGAGTTTAATATGGGAAGACTTTGCGGGAATCAGGGGAAAGATCATAATTTGACAATATTGCTGTCTTTTGTAATGATTACAGTTTATATCAGTGGTTCCCAACCTTTAGGATCCCCCTGACCACTGAGGCAAACACTGGAATTGTCGTGGACCACATGCAACCCCTTCCACCCGCACCACACAAAAAAATACAATTCAGTTTGGTAGCCTGTGGGGGAACACTCAGCAAGACACTGAAAATGCCAGCTATGGGGGGGGGGGTCCATTCCCCACCCTCTCTGATGGTCCATGGGAAAGCATCTCACCGAGTGAGTGCAACTCACTACCAGAAAGGGTGAAGAATGGACCCTCCCGCAGCTGACACTTCAGTAAGCTTTGGACCACCAGAGAGGACAGACTACCTACTACAGCCACTATCTACAGACTACCTTTAGTCACATGATTCCTCTGGAACAGGGGCAATGTGACCTAGAGTACCACCCCACACTGACACTGCAGGTGCCACCTCTGCTGCAGCATTATAGAAATACGTATCTCACATATGATGTGTCTTCATCAAACCTGGAAGAGCGAGACTCCCAGTTTAAGACTCCCAGATGGTGTGCACTCCCCCTGTAAATAAAGCCAGAAATCCTGCACTTCCAGCTTCAAAGAAACTGCAGGGGAAGTATGATAAGGAGAGGGTGGTGGTGATCTGCTTGCATAAGCAGTGGACTTTGGAGAGACAGTAGCAGACTCAGGATGACTCTGCTGTCCCCTCAGGCCCCTCACAATCCGCCGCTGATGCAATCTGCTTTACCTTGCTTCATGGTTCGGCCAGCAGATCGCTGGAACAATGTAACAGAATGCAGTACAGCTTGAGTCTCATTATTCGCAAGGGTTCTGTTCCCAGAACTCACGTGGATGGCAAAAATCGCATTAAACAAATCCATTTTTAAAAATGTCCCTTTGCTCAGTAATTTAAAAACAGCCTTGCAGAACTTTGTAATGCCTCAAGCAGGCAATCAGTCTCTCTCCAGGTGCTTAGCAAGGCTTCATTTGGGGGCAGTGATCCCTCCCTTCGCCAGGAGCCTCAGTGAAGGGGAAAGAATGAGGAGGTGATCATCACTGCCTTTTAGCATTCTTTCATGTGCTCAGAAGGGAAAGATCACTTGCCTTGGAGTGAAGCTGTTCTAAGTGCCTGGAGAGAGAATGATTGATGAATTGTCAGCTGGCTGTTCTCTCTTGCATTAACAAGGCTATTGTTAGACTTTATTCCTTTAATTTAAAGGGCCTTTCGTATCGCGTTGAGACAAAACCACAGGTGAAAAATCCATGAATAATTAGGTTATACCTGTATTCTACTCTTTCTCCTCCAGCCTCAGCTCTTTCCTGACTCAGCTGATTTCATGCTTGTCCTCTTGAGTGCCAGTCATCAAGGGCCTCCTGAATCTCACCTTTCAGTATTCGTGAAGCTCTGGTCTTTTAACCTTTCCTAACTCAGCTCTTTCCTAACTCAGCTGATCTCATGCTCGCCCTCTTGAGTGCCAGTCATCAAGGGCCTCCTGAATCTCACCTTTCAGTATTCGTGAAGCTCTGGTCTTTCAAACTTTCTTCATATCTCGTCCCCTCCAGTCTCAGACTAACAGCTTAGCCATGCTGTACGGAGAGCTCTTTTTGACTCTTAATTTGGTTCTGATCCTTTGGTTTGGCACGCCTGGATGGACAGATTTTTTCCAGTTCCATCCCTTGGCATGACTTGTCAAGGCTACATCTGTTATACAAGTAGGAGTCTGCATGGTTCCAGAAAAGACTTAGCCACAAGGTCCCTGTTTGGTAAGTGCCAAGTGCCTCCTGGAATCCAAGCATTGTGTCACATTCATGTGATACATCTATTACCAAAATACAAGCAAACCACTCTGACTCTTCTGAATCAAAGAATAAGCACAAGGAACAAGCAATAATACCTGCATGTCAACTGACATGCTATGCTTGCATGCTTGCCACAGAGGATGGGGCAGTGTATGTGTACTTTTCTTGGACTGCCTATTAGTGGCAACCCAGAGCAGTGTTCTCCTTTGCATGCTGTAGCAAATGAAGCATCTCAAGTACATGGGATGCAATCTTTTAGTTTGCTGTCAGGAAGAGTTTCCTGGCAGGCTTCAAAACAGGATCACAACTTTAATTGGGAAGTTCATAGAAATTATTGGCACTTACTTCCACCAAGTACATCACAGAGCATTTTACGTTTGAATGAGACATTAATTGGCAGACCATAGTGAGCCTTCAATTCTTTTATATATAAATGCCATGGTTCATATAAAGCTTCATGTTTAATTTTAAAAAAGTTTCTAGTCCTCATTGTAGCAAAGAATAATTGAAATAAAAGACAGTAAGATGTGCTTAGGCCTTGTGGTTTCTGCATCTGCAGAATAATACATAATATTAATACTATGCCAAGTATTTGGTCTTCACAAATAAAGCAAATTAAGATACCCATTTCCCAAGTAACAACTCTTCTTGCCATTAGCTGCTCTGAGTTGGCCTCTTCCACTTTGTGTTAAAGCTCCGTGAAATGCGGCATCTGCTGTATTGACTTCACTGGGCCTAGTTTGCAGCAGCAATTAAGAAAGTATCTAATCTCTTCATTATGGTGAATCAGCAGAGCTGAAGTTCAAGTCCACAAAGGATAGGAAGTTTCACACAGGAGACCCAGATAAGACAACTCCGTCCATTAATAAAGCACATTCTCCCAATCTAACTAGTGGCATTCCCATGAAGAAAGTGGGTTTCTCACAAGTTCCTTAGCCCTGCCACTAGCAAACCAAACAACATGAAGTCTATGCTAGCTTTCTGCTGCCAAGGTAGCCAGCAGGTTCTTCTGGACACCGTGGCAAGAATGGTCAGTCCCTCCTCCATGGCTTACAAACCCAAGGGATTCTCCCAAACCTCACTCACTAGATGGGCAGTGACAACAGCCACTATCTCCTCCTCATTAGTCCCCTTCTAATCAACAGATTTGTTCCAAGCAACACTGCATTGTCAAAAGGGCCTAGCAGAAGCCCCTTTGCTTGTTGGGAGGTGAAAAGGATCTGTTGAGTCTGCAAGGGAAGTCTTACTGTTTTTAGGACTCCATGGAGCTAGATCTTCATCTGTAGTGAACATGGGGCTGAAATACCAGAGAAGTGACTCAGGGGCACTGAGGATTCAACAGATAATTGGAAGTCAAATGGCGAACTGAATTAAGATATCTATAAAGCTGCAGTAGTCCTGTCAGTGGTGGTGGGGAGGCACAAGTTCTTTATTGTTAGCAAGGGAATAGGGCAGAGAAAAAATAACATTCTCCTCACTGAGATCTAGTAAGTTGAGATTTCAACCTGTCTCAAATTTCCATTACCAGGTGGAACAGGGTGTTCATCATGCAATCTGCTACAGATGCAGGAGGCTATGGAGATGTTGCTGCTTCCAGGATCATTCAAGCATCCCCAAATTTGGGAGTCAGGAGCACTTTCCCCAGTGTTCACGCATTTGTGAAGCTTCAGCACAGAATGGCTGTGCTGTGAATACATTTAGCTGCAATACAGGTACCAGACTGACTAAGGGCGACATGACACATTTCCCTTTCGGAGCATCTTCATAGAAGATTAATCAGAACACTGCACACTTCCCAAACTGAGGATAGCCAGAGAATGGGAATGCATGAGAATCTTCTATCGGGACGTGCGTACAGACTGACACTACCAAATTCTACACTCCAACATTCCATTTTATGTGCAATAGAATACAAACAACTGCTCAACAGTCCCAAATAGACACCCACTGGCCATTGTATTCTTCACCAGCAAGAAACAGTTGAGAGCTCAGCATGTGGTGGAACTGCAATGCACAGAAAATCCTTCACACATTCTTAACATTTAGGCTTCATCCTTTATTAGGTAGTAAGAGACAGAAAAAGGATTGCTTGTTGCTTACAGCTGAAATTTAGAGAGAGACTTGGGTGAAGAAAAAGAACTGTTTGCACATAGCACTGTGATGACAAACAAAGAGGTTCAAGCAACTTAAAAGAGGTCATAAAATTTCAGATCAGCAGATGAGAAGGGTAGGAATGCCTCTATGTCTAAAAAAGACTTGATTGTTAATCTCTGCCATTTGTACTGTGCCTTCATACATGCCACAGGCTGCAATATTACATGGATCAATTCATTTTGAATGAAATTCAGTTTGGATGGCATTTTGACAGAGTGGTTGCATGTCCCCAGATACCGGTAGGCCATGCACAAAATTTCCTGCTCTGCTAAGGTTTCTTCTTCACTTCTCTATTCTGCACATTATTTCATATTAAAAAAATATTGTTTTCAGGACTGTAGTGTCCTCATAACTCTATGGCTTGGGTCTCAGAGGTTTCCTTTTGTGACCACAAATAAAGGCTCTACAGGCCAGCACAAATTCATGGGGTTTGGCTTGAAAACAACTGTCATGGGTGCACATGTCAGAGTGCTGAGGACATCACCTTCAAAGCAGTTACATGGTAAAAAGCCGAGACAAAGAGCTGGTGCATTTGCACATCTTATAGCTGTAGTAGGGATGCCATTGGAAACAGCGTCTTGACAGAAAAACAGACCTGAAACAGCCATAATATGTATAAGTACTCACTATGCAGAGCTTGGTAGGCTGTCTCAACACACAACTTCATGTTCCAACCTGCTGTTGGGAGGCATGATGGGAGAAATTGTGGCGAATCTTGTCTATGTGATCTCACATTATGGCCAGGACAGGAATGAATCATATGGTCCCAACGATAGCCATAACATGCTCAGACTTTATGGTGAATGGCTATATTTAGGAACCCACAACCGGGGTGCATCTAAAGAACATTAGATATGACTAAGCAGCATTGAAATCAATGAGCCATTTTAGTTGAGACTAATTTAAATCTCATTAATTTCAGTGGGACTTAGCCATAACCGTCTTTAGGGGACACAACTCCATATCAAGTATTGGTTTGTAAATTAGTGTGATGGGGGAGCATTTTTGTGTCCTTTCATGGACAATTGGATCAGGATCTCTTTGGTTTTAGATGCCAAAAATGAACGGTTGCAAGGTACCAATAATACTTTTAGAATGAAATATGGGTCATCAACTCTCAAACGGCTAATGAATATTCAATAGCCCAAAGTAAAGATTTTTAAATTTAACATTAGACAGAGTTCTGCTTTTAAAGGTCTTGAGCAATTTGCCTAATGAAAGAGCACGAAAAACCACAAAAATCCTGATTGACATCTTAAATCCAGTTTATGATTAAGAGAGCCAAAAAAGGTGCTTTAACTTCAAGGCACAAACATTTGCAAGTAAAATGGTTGAAATATTTCTAAATAATTCATAAAGAAATATATTTTTTAAAAAATTAACACTTAACAGACAATGCATCTCTTTGGATTGGGGGGCACACATTACACTTGGAACATCATAATCGCTTCTCTTCCTCCTTTTATTTTATATTTATGTGTATGTATATATACATATATATTTAGAAAAATGGTTGGTGGATATTTTTTTCTTTTAAAAAAAAAGTAAATACCAACAAATAACTCTTGATTTTAATATACTCTAAACCTAACAATCGCCAAGTGCTAATATTTAAAAACATTTGAATGTAGCAAATCTATGGCCAATATTTTTGCATCGCTAGCATTTTTTATGAACATCCGTTAAGCTCCTGCATCCAACTGAACTTAAAATATGTTTTACATTTTGTAGCTAAATCTACTTGCAGGCATTGCAGCTGCAAATCGGCATGGTGGACTCTGGCCAGGCAGACCATCTCATTGTCTCATGATTTCCTTTTCAGCTCTCGCTGGGAAAATGTCAGCAGCAAATATCAGAGATTTCAAATGTGCATTTTTTTCCCTTTCTCACTCTCTGCTATTTGTTGCCAATTAGTTCATGATCCCATATGCGAAACTGAACAGTTGTATTTAATTACTTTATATAACTAACTTTCTCTTTATAAGTTATTTTTAAAAATTCTGTCCTATATACAATATATCTCTATAGATCTCCAATATTTCATTTTGCTGAAAGCCTCACAGTGAACAACAGTCCTTAAGAGGTTATTATACACAAAGGCCAGATGCTGGGTTTAGGGTCCAAGGGTCACATCCACTGCACACAAAGAATGTGGCTCTCTCATAAGACATACCTTCCTATATATTTAAATTAATCATATCAGTAGCCATTTACATTATTTATTTCCTACCACAATCCCAACTACAAAATATTCCAACTTCTGTCTTGTAATGCTTCTACTTGTGTGGTATAAAATACAATTCTTCACATGTATTGCATGCTGTTGGTTCCATTGGTTAGGCAGGACCTATATTTACCATTGATACTTGTTTTAATGTAAACTGCTGGAAATGTAATACTGTCCATAACGTAGAGGATTTTGAGGGTATGCCCACTCTACAGACTTAAAGTGATTTAACAGCCATTTCCTCTTCCCAGGTGGTCTAACTTAGTGAAAGTGGGAGTATGGATTATACTGAGCAATGGACTGAGCAATCTCGGCACCAAACCACAACTCCCAGAATTCCTTGGGGAACGCTGTGATTATTCAAGTGGCATTAAACCAATGGTGACCAGCAAAGAAAGAATTGGCTGCCATCTTGAAATGGAAAAACATGCCCTTAAAGGTGAGCAAGTGGCGGCACTGTGCAGAGGACAGGGATTGACCCAGGAGAGCATTATGTAGTAGCATGGCTGCTGACTGGCCAGGAGTGCCCTGCACTGGATATGATGTAATTGGTTTGTGCCTGCATGCTGTTGGCCATTAAGAGCCCAATCCTGAGCTCGACGCACCAGCTTACTGCCGGCAGGAACTGTCCCAAACATACTATAAGGCACGTTTGCGAGTCCTAATGCCAGGTGAGCGCCCGTGTTAGCCCAGCACTGGCTGGCGCTGGGTTAGCACTGGGCGAGCGCCCAGCCTCCACTGTTGGGCGGTCGCATGGACTGCTGAGCAGCGGAGAGGAAAGCGGGGGCGGGGGAGGCATTCCGGAGAGGGGGAGGTGGCGGAGGGTGGGGGAAGTATGCTGGGGAGAGGGAGGGAGGCGGGACCGGTGGAGCAATGCTCCACTGGATTCAGAGCCTTTGCGTCAGGCTAGGCGCCTGACACGAAGGCTCTTACATCACAGCTGATCATTGTGGGCTACTCCCTTTACCAGGGGGAAGGGGATGAAAATCCCCTTCTCTGAAGGTGCTGCCTGTGACTGCTGTGGGAGTACAGGATTCAGTGGCAGCTGTTTTCGGTGCTGCCGCAGCTGCGTGCCGCAGGAGCTCAGGATTGAGTTCTAAGTACCCACATGCCTACAGAGTGCTGACCTAGGCAGCCCTGCCTCCAATGCTACTTTATGATGCCAGTTAGTAAGGCGACTCGTCCCTCTTCCTCTTGACTGCTGTTTAGCAACAATGGCCTATTTGTTTTAGCTGCACCACCTCACTGGTTGCCACAGGTAAAACCAGTAAAACTTTGTATTGTAGACAGCGCCACAGTCTTTATCACCACTTTGTGATTTGCCCAAACTATGGGTGGCACCAAGTATTTCCTTACTTAGATGGAATAACTTTAATAGAGGAAAGATCTTCATTCTTCTTGGGTTGTAAGCTCCTTCCATCCAAGGAAACCTTTGGCTGAAACCCTGTATATTTTTAATGATTACCACTTTGGCCCTATCCTGGCCCCACTCCAGACAAGCACACAAGGAAATAAGACGTGTGCAACAGAGCTTTTTATCTCTTTTCTGAACAATAGGCACCCATTTCTTGCAAGCTGCTTTTATTATACCATGAACCACTTAAAAATGCTTGAGAAGAAGCAGTGTGGGAGGGACTTCTGTTCAGAAAGACATTCGAAGGCTTTGCAGCACACGGCCTCCAGAGTACAGCTCCAGGGCCATTGCGAACCATAAAATCATCATCTCTTACTTTCTCTTCTGAATGTCACTGATTAGAAAATATGGAATGCAGGAGAGAAAATAAGATTGCTACCTAAGTCTACCATCATTGTGGCAACTTACCAAAGAGAGATGATGCACTTTTTGTCTTCTCTGTTCATGAGCCTCGAGGCAGACATAGAGACACAATACTAGTGTTTAACAAGACATCTATTGTATCTACTTTTACTCAGATAAATACCCAGGAAATGCTGACTTGGGAGGAGCATTGGTAAGAGTACTACTATTCACAGTGTTTCTGTTTTTTTCTTCTTTTCTTTTATTCTACAGAATTAACTATTTTATGTACATTGGAACAAATTAATGCCCTTTAGACAATTCTGTTAAGGTTGTTTCATAAGCAGGAAAGACACTGCAGGGGAAATACGTGCCAAAAAAGCACAGTCATAATGACTTCATACCTTTATATATATATAAAGGTATCCATATATATATCCATATATATATATGGATCACTTTTAAAATAGTTAATATTCAAGAGGAACACTTTCATCTGGAGAAAATACTGCCTCTTTCCCCTCTTTAGAAGTTGTTCAGATCTCTTATCAAAAGTCCTAGCTCTTCATTTATATTTATTTATATATATATTTATATATATATATAATTTTTTAAAATTTTTAAACTATAAATAAACACTGCATAGTTCATTGTCCTTGTTTTGCTTTTGCTCTGGAAAAAATTATTGCAGTACAAGTTGTTCCTTTGTTACTGGAGTTCAGTAAGGAGCAAACAGCACGGGCGTGTGGGTTGTCCGTATAGGCCCAGGGGCAGGTCGGAGAAGTCCTGGAGGGAGTGCTGAAGTCTGAAAGAGGGTAGCTGGTGGGGCTGTTCGAAGGCTGAAAGGGGAATTGACGGCCACAGCAGCAGCTGCCGCTGCAGCTGCCAGCGGGTTCGGTAGGATCCGTGGAGCCATTGGTTTGGAAGGTTCCTTTGAAAACACGAGTTTCACCTGTGGGAGAAGAAGAAAAAGCAGTTTGTATGACCGGCACTGAAGAACATTTCATGAAATACCTGGCAGAAAAGTTGATGAAATGTTTTGGAAACTATAGAAAGCTTATACATCGCCCATTCTGACAATGAAAATTAATAGCTACAAAATTGTTTCACACTGGACAAAATGGGGCATGAAATTTTGTTGAGAAAGGTGTGGATATTCTGGATATTACAAAATTTGAGTACTTAAAAAAAGCACATCCTAGCACAGGCTAAAATGGCCTCCAACTTTCTCTGCCCCATTTGCGGGCAGTAAAGGGTGATTTTTGGGTGGGGTTGCTTCTCAGCAGGCAAAACAAACCTGGTGACTGCAGCCCTCCCTTCCCTCTCTCCCAGCTCAAGATGAAATTTTAGCTTGGTAACAAGATAAGGATGAGGCTGACAGACAGTGACTTGCCCAAGCCTACCCATGAACAGAGGTGTTTGTTTCTGGAGAGTAAGATAGGATTACAGCCTACGTTTTCCTGAATACAATGGGCTTACTTTTGAATAAGGTAAAGAACAGTGTTCCAACACTTCTAGCTATGGAGCTTCCTCACTGAGTAGACCCTGGGTTTCTTACCAAGGTGACCTGCTGCCCAATGAGAAGCTGCTCTGTGCTCTCCAGCCCCTCCTCCACACTCACTCTTTCCTCAAATGGGCTTTTTCAACAAAACAAGATATGTGAGAGAACATTCCTACTTTTGTTGAAAAGGCCTGCAATTGTGTTTTGTTGAAAGGATCCAGCATGCTCTGCTGTTTAGGTAACTTTAAACAAGACCTAGGTGGAAAACGAGGCCATACCCAGAGGAGGCCATGCAGATGGAGGTGAGGAAAATGGATGGGAGGTTCTGTCTTTCCAGCTCCTGGCCTATTTGGCAACTTTCTTAAGAGCTGGGAGACAGGAAGATGGAGAGGCAGAGACAGGTGCAATAGGGCTTTCCCCCTTCTTCCTGGAGGAAGAAAGGTGCTGCTACTGTCTGGATCATCTTCCACTGAGCTGTCCCCCCTGCCAGATGATGCAACCAGAAGCCCTTGCTGTGAGTTCAGGGGCAACAAGATGAGGAGAGGAGTGCTGTACTGTGGATCTTCTCCCTACTTCCTCTGTCGCACCATTGCGCATCCCATTTCACAATCTGAGCGCCTTCCTGGCTAGCTTAAAGCAGACAAATGGGCTGGGAGACAGAGAGGTAGACCTCCAGCCCCTTTTGCATATCTCCACTTCTGCTGCCCTGCACTGAACAGTCTCCTCACACCACCCAGATTCTGTTTAAAAAATCCGAAAGAGCAGAGCATGATGGGTTCCCACACCCCTGCGCTGAGATCCTGCATCTTTTTACTAAAAAGACCTGCATGAGGAAAGGGTGAGTTGGGAAAGCAGGGGATTGGATTGCTACTTTCCATGTGGTTTTGGGGGTATCTGCGGTGGGGAATTTGCATCGAGTGGTGGATCATCTTAGATCATCCCTACTCTTCCTACTTACTTAGAGTAGGTGGGATGGGGATCAAAACATGGACGGGATATTTCTATTGGTGGTGAGATGGGAGGGACAGTGGGAAGATGTCGGGTGAGGATTCCACCCCTCATTTTGCTACCCTTAAGCTTGCTGCTTGATGCAAGGACTTAAGATCATGTCATCTGTGAGCCAGACCTGTTTCTTATGTTAAGCACTGTGAATCACACTGCCCCTCTCTTTTCTATGACTATGAGTTCTCTGTCAAATCATCCATGTATCCCCAATCCCTGTGGTACTTATAACCTGTGCCTTGGCAACTTCTAATGGTGCCAAACCTCATAATTATTCCATCTGGAATACAAAATTTGCTGTATTTAAACTAAGATTCATGCCCAGGTCTTGCACAAAAATAAGAGAAAGAAAGAAAAAAAGAAAAAGAAATGAGTTTTTAAGCCCATTTAATATAGCAGCCAACATTACGAGTCAATTTAGAGCTCTCTGGGGAAATAAGAGTGAGTTATTTTACCAAATTTTCTCTACACATTTTTGTAACTGGCAGTCCAATTACAATTCAATGTAAGTTCACCCCCTATTTTATGGCAATTGTGCCATGGAAGCAACCTGAATAGAAATTAGTCTCAAACCCAGAATCTAGGCCACATTTTACTCTAAGCAGGTCACCTGATTGTATTTTTCCATTCTGTTTATCACCAAATTTCTATTAGAAAGTCCTCCCAGTCCCAAATTCAGAAAACCATTTTGCTTACCCCAAGAGGGTGTGTTCCCTTCTGGAGTTTGTTGTAGGGGCTGTATTTGGGTTTCGGGGGCTTTCCAGCAGCTCTGTCTTTGTGCCTTCTACTGCTTATGTGCTGGTTGAAAGCAAGTAGAACTTTAGTATTACAACTCTTCTAGAAATGAATCACATTCTTTTGCTGCTGCTGCTGCGCATCTCGGGTTGCCTTAAAACAACTCATTTTAAGAAGACTGACAAAAAACAACAGCGGATCTGTTTCACTTCCAAGTATCCCAAAGCAATTTTATATGGACAGAACAAAAAATGGTGTGCTTCCCCCCCCCCCTTAGTACAAACACCATAAACATTTTGTTGGCCCCTCTGCAGTGATTATGGCATCCAATATGGTTCTACTGTAGAAGTTCAGCAGGGCTGGAGCCGCAGGCAGCCTAAATGGGAGGCTGTTTGGGAACCACATGTACACTTGTCTGAATTATTTGGAAGAAGAGCATGACAGGAGAGCAATAACCAGAAAAATCAAGCCTTGTCTTGTAATGTCAGGATGAGCAGCTACAAAGATGATCAGAGATGATGAGTCTTGAACTGCTGTCTGGAAGAGGGAATTTTAAAAGGTGCAACTCCTCCCACCCACAGGACAAGCTGCATCTGCCGAAATCATCTCTTCTACCCAGCTGCTAAAAACCTAGAGTCCTTCCATCTGACCACCCATATGCAGCTGTTAGTCTTTTCTAGCACTGGCACTGCTTAGGATGGGCTCTTAGCTAGCTTGGCCTCTATGCTATTGAGTTATATCTCTTGGTTTTGCCAGAGGCCATCCATGTGAACAAGTGGCTCTCCAGCCACTGCTTTTCATTGCTCCCTGTGGCAGCTGCCTCCATATGGCAAACAATTTGTCTGCAGCAGCTTTCTCTGTGGAAGAGCAGCCCGCCAGTTAGCTACAACAAACACACAATCTAGAGGGTTTCATGCTTAGAAGGTTAAAGTGCATGACTAGTCACCACATGGAAGTCTCTAGCCCAGTGTTTCCCAAACTGTGGGTTGGGACCCACTAGGTGGGTCACGAGCCAACTTCAGGTGGGTCCCCATTCATTTCAATATTTTATTTTTAATATATTAGACTTGATGCTACCATGGGATGTGATTGCATTTGAGGAAATGTTACAGACCTGTACTTTTAACAAGCTACTATGTGTAGTCTTTTAACAATGATAGTAAATGGGACTTACTCCTGATTAAGTGTGGGTAGGATTGCAGCCTAGGATTGTTAAAAATGCTCCTGCTTGATGATGTCACTTCCGGTCATGACATCACTTCCGGTGGGTCCTAACAGATTCTCATTCTAAAAAGTGGATCCCAGTGCTAAATGTGTGAGAACCACTGCTCTAGCCTTATATGGTTCTTCGTGACAGCTGTTTCCAAGGAGTGATCCATTTGCTTGTAGTAACCTGCCACATGGGGAAAGGCACTCAGAGACAGGCAATGTGCCCACGGGCAGCCCAATCCTGAGCTGCCCGGAGCGCAGGGCTGCCACAGCACTGAAAATGGCTGCCATGGTATCCTGAGCACAACTGGGCAGCTGCCGGTGGCTCCTTGGGAGAAGGTAAGTAGCTCCACAATGGGGCTACTCAGTTCTGCAGCAACCCTTGGGTTGCCGTAGAATTAAGAGCCTCTGTGTGGGGCCAGTAGCCTGACACAGAGGCTCTGGATATGGAGGAGCAGAGCTCCTCCGGTCCCACCTCCCTCCTGCTCCATTCCCTCCCCAGGCGTGCCTCCTCCCCGCCAACCTTCCACCTTCCCCCTGCCTCCCCCCATTCCCCTACCTACCTCTCCGCTGCCCTGTAATTCAGGTGACTGCCAGGGGGCGGACCGCCTGTTGGCACTGAGCTAGCACTGGCGCTGGAGCGGCACAGAGGGCTGCAAATGTGCTTTATGGCATGTTTGCAACACTCACCGCCGGCAGAGCACCAGCGGTGCAAGCTCAGGATTGGGTTCTCAGTGAGCTAAGGCAGAAACATGCTTTTTTGTGTGTGGTGGCACATAATACCAGCAATTATTTTAATAGCATTTTTTTAAAAAAAAGTGTTCAGAATACATTGCGTTCTGATGTGATGGTTGTCTTCCTTATAACCTTATGAGGTAAGCTTGTATTATTATCCCAATACTCATGTGAGGTGGAGATACTTGTTGGCCTTCTAAAGACACCAGCCTAAGTTCCATCGGGACCCAAAGTGATGAACTGCATGCCACTCCCTTTACCTGGCAGTGCACCCACTGCTCCTCCCTCTTCTCCCAATCCCTGAATTTTTAGAGGAGCAGGGTGATGGATGGGCAAGAGAAGAGTGGCGGGCTAGAGCAGCTCCAATGTTCTAGCCTACCACTCTCCTCTCCTTCACACATTCTCTTTCCATTCCATTTCAAATCCAAGGAGTGGGGGGAGGGGGAGGAGCAACAGGAAAGCTGGCAAATGGAGGCAGGAGGCTGTACCCCCGACCAATTCACTTCCTGAGGTGATCATCTCAGTCGGCCTCATGGATGGGTCAGCCTTGGCTGGTTGAGATGATATTTAAATTGGCGGTCAAACCTCCTGACTCACATCTCACACACTGAACTATACCAGAGCAGAAAACCAGTTGTCTCAGGCCACCTTTAATGCAGTGGCTGTTCACGGGTTATAGCCTTCTCCACTGAAATTCCTCTGACCATCCAGCTTTATCCAGATAGGAATTATAATCCATGTAGGTTCTATTAAATTTGAGGGTAACTTTCCAGTATAGGATTTGTTGAACTCCTTCATATTTCAGAATGCAGTTTGCTATTCTTTCAGAGGAAGAACAAACTGCATTCACTTACATTTTATATCAGAGCAGGGCAGGCATGAGTGCTGTTTAGTTTCTGTAATGATAAAATCCCTTCATAAGAAGATATACAAAGAAACTGTTTTGCAGGGGGAAAAAAAAATGGGTTTGTTCATCTACTGCGGGTTGGATCCTGTGCCCCCAGATAACCTGTCTGGGAATGGCAGTGATGAAGCTTTACTGTTCTGTGCTGCAGACACCACTTTTTGCAGTCTATCTTCATTGCAACTTGTACCAGGCAGCCACATCCCGCCCCTGCCCCCCCGCCCCGAATCGGGTGGAGAGCCTGCTGGGGCAGTGGGCAGAAGTAGCTGCCCGGTGCAAGTTGCAACAAAGATTGGCTGTGAAAAGTGGAGGCGGTGGCACAGAATGGTAAGGCATCACCACTGTGGCGCCCAGATGGATTATCTGGGGATGCAGTGGGCCACAGTTTGGAGACTGCTGATCTCAGAGAACGACTGAAAGGAAGTCATGTAATGACAGTTTGGAGGTGATTTCTCTCAAGTAAATAAAATAACCAAATCGAGAAAGGGGGAAAAAAAAATCAGTCTTCTGAAAAAAAGTACACACGTCTCCACACCCCTTGCCTGAGTACACATTATTGCAGAGCAAATAAAATGATAGATTTTCTGAAACAGGCTGGTAACTTGGAGAAATATGCCACCTTCATTGGCAATTTTACACCAAATAGGATATAGGACTGAAAAGAAGCACAAAACAAAATTTACATGAACGGTGCAGGTATCAAAGCATCAAATCACAAAGCGATTTCACACCTCATAGTGGTTCCCACACAGTTACGTCAGGAACTATAAGGCTGATGGGCTTGTAGCCAGGCTGCATTCAGAGCAGGCTGCTATGTGAGCAGGCCGCTATGTGAACCAACATCTTCTCCACACTGATTTCTGTGAGAGTGAAAGAAAACACCTCTTGATGCCTTTTTAAACTGACCTATGATTACTCTTCCACCTCACAGACAAACACCAACTGCCTTGTAGGAGGAAAGGCCAACATGGCGAAGAGTCACCATTACCACTTCCACTCTGTGGTATCTTCTTAAGCATCTCTCACAGAGAGGCCCTGTGAGGTGAAGGAGAAGAGGCCAAGAAGGTATGACCTCCTTTTAATTTTGTAATATTCTATAAATATACCCCCAAAATACCTTGGGCATCACCTAAGGGGGAGGGGGAAGTGAGATAGAAATGCTTTAAATAAACAAATCCACTTTTCAGAATTGGGGTTCTTCACTGCAGAAATTGTAGAGGCCACTGGAGAGCACCCGCACAGGAGGGCCAGTTCCTACAAATGGTACTTAACACATGGCACAGCCTGGTCACAAGCCTGTCAGTGGTTGTGCACACTCCTACAGCATGGGAATGACATGTGAGCCTGTCCACATTGACAGTTCTTGATAGTTCATATTGGTAGTTGTGGAAATGAAGAATGAGTGGCCAAAAAGGAATGCCTCCAGAGTTAAATACCTGTTTGAGTTGTGTCTCCGAGTTTACGTGCACATCACAAATTTCACAGTGAAATGTTTTGTTCTGAAGTCCTGTGTTTCCTTTATTAATGGGCCCTTTGCCTTTGACGCCTGCCCGGGGAAAGGCCTTGATAGTTCCACTCCCATTTCGAGCTTCCAGCATAGTTTTGTGCTTCGTGCCTAAAAACATTCAGAGAAACATAATCTTAGTAAGTTGGATGGACTGTATTATCATTTCATCTACATCTCAGATTTTTGCCTCTGATGTGATATCATAGGTACTACTCTGCATTCCCCATATCATCATCATCATCATAATTAAGCAATACTTTAATATTTGATTACTTTACACTTAACGGTGCCCATTTATGCACGGAAGCAAATGGCCAATATGTAATAACATGGTAGGAGAGGCCTGAGGTGAAGTTAAATGGATGTCTTATTTTTATGGCCTCCTGATGCTAAGGAAACATGTGCTACTGAAATAGAAAACCACAGCAGCTCTTAAGATATTGGTTTGAGTCATTTCCACATATTTTTTTCCCAATACAGTTTTATCAAAAGCGAGTGAAATCCTGGTGCTGCCACTGAAATAATTAGCCAGTGTCAGCAGTTGAGCAACTTGAGTGCCAGCTGAGGGCTCAGGGCCATCAAAGGGCTCATGGGTGATCCCTGAGGCCCTGATGAAGAGATGCCAGCCGCCAGCACGGCAACTAGGAAGCAGTCCAAGCCACTGGTGCTAAGATCAGCCACCATCTTTCCTTACCTATAAATGCAGTGGTTCCCAAATTTTTTCAACTTCTGGCTCCCTTGACCTACTGGGTCATTGGCCATGGCTTCCCACTAGGGCTACAATCCTATACATTGTATAGGATGGCAGGATTTTCATGAGTATTCCACAGCTCTAATGACTGGTTTCCATGGCTCCCCAGGGAGCCATGGCTCACAGTTTGAATACCATTTCTATAATGCAATGCTCCTGCCCACCCTATTATGTCACTGGAGTCAACAACAGAGGTGAGGACATTGCATCATAGGTAAAGAAAAAGGTCAGTCACCAGCATAGCTCCACCAACTCCAGCACCTCAGGGATCCCCCAAAGACAGTTGGCCAAGGACCCTCATGAACAATGGCACTGTAATTAGAGATGTCACAAGAAATAATCAGGATAAGGACAGGGCAAACTAAGAGTCCAATCCTTTTGAGCTACTGTACTGCCAGAATATGTGGTAGTGAACAAACATGTTTCAATACCTCTAGCCACCCTGGATGTTCAGGGATGTTGACCATACAAATGGCCAAAATGATCTACTGCATTGGTTGCCCATATGTTAACATTCATTGTTAGTGGCTAATGTTTTATGACAGAAGAAAAGAATGGCTTTGAATAACAGGTCAGTGTGCCCCTTAATACCACTAAGAGAAAGACGTTTAAACCTGGTATACAATGGTTATAGCACTGGTTCTAAAAACACTGGAAAACCAGATCAGCAAATGGATTCTAGACAACAATTTTTTAATACAATGCTGTGAAACAGAACTAAAGCCACAAAATCAACATGGCATCCCCACAGTTGCCAAAACAACATGTTCAATACATTAGAGGGAATCCAGTTAAATGGGTCAAAGTCCTTTGAAAGTTAACACTATATTGGACTATGCCAAGAACCTATAACAAAATGTATGAAAAAATGGAATCTATTTTTTGAAGAAGATACCTTGACAAAATATAAAGTACAATAGGGACAGGCTCACCTGCACAATTATTGTGTTTAATGTTAAGGACACTATGCTGAAATTATGACTTTTGGACATTTAATACATTAGTTACTCAAACACACACACACACACACACACACACACACAGAGAGAGAGAGAGAGAGAGAGAGAGAGAGAGAGAGAGAGAGAGAGAGAGAGCTTCCTTTCTAAGTATTAAACAATATGGAACCTGGATGCATGAAAATTACAGATGACAAGACTTTATTCGATTTACAATCAGTATCTATGTAGCTGAGCAACATTGCAAAAACTAGGATGCTTGTCCATATTAAAAAATGGATGAATCACATGCCCCTTGGTGTATTGCTAATCACATGACCTAGTCCTAATTGGGCTGGGTGCCAGCATAAATGGCAGTGACAGTTTTATAGCAGTTGCAACGCAGCCTTGGCTGGTGTGCACTACAGTCTCAGTTGCATGCACCAGGCAGCTGGCAGGCAGGCCAGAGTGACCTCCTATGTGCTGGCGGGTGACTGGAAACCCACTGGAGCAAATACTGTAGCACAGGGGCTGGAATGGGGAATGGGGGAGACTGGGAGCGGTGAGTGGAATGGGGAAGAGGGCACATCAGGCCAGGGGCAGGTTCAGCAGCAGTGGTGTACCCCAAATCCTTATCCATTCCCAGGTTGGATCTGCCTTCAGAAATTAACTTGGATTTGCGCCAATTATCAAGTTAGTGCAGTTCTGAGTTGACCTATTGGGCCCAATGTTCCCTTATCCCAGGAGGCTCTGGAGGCTGAAACTCCTTCACAGGATGCCTCAGCAGCTGTACCAGCACTGCTGCATTGCCAGGTGGGGACCTACAGTGGATTGGGCTGACAGTGAGATAATGGACAAGGTAGATTTGATACATAAACTATAGGGGATTCTAATAACACAACAAAGTCAATTATATTTCAGAGACACAAAATTTCTCAATGTCAGAGACACTGTGACTTGATTTCACATTTAGAGAATGATTCAACAAAAGAATAGATTCAAATGCATCTAGGAGGATGTGCATTTTAAATTATACTTTAAATAGCAAGTTTCATCTATTTAATTTTATGAGATAAATTAAGATGCATGTGGGGCAGAGAAGGGTATTGGGTGCAACTGAAAGGTACAATAGAGGATATTATAATGGAATGTGGTTATTATTGCTTACATAAGAAGAGCCCTGCTGGATCAGGCCCAGGGCCCATCTAGTCCAGCTTGCTATATCTCACAGCAGCCCACCAGATGCCTCAAGGAGCACACACAAGACCACAAGATCTTGCTGCCACCTCCCTGCTCCTAGCATTCTATTTACCCCCCAACGAAGACACCAGATTGCAATTGGGTTTAACTTGTGCTACTTTATTAAACGCAGTGACCAATTTTTAATGCATTCAACCTACTTGCTTTATAGTTGCAACTAAAAATGAATGACTATATAGTGCTTAGATAAGAAAAGATTCAGTTAATAATATCTCTATAAAAAGTATTTAGCAGACTCATTTCACTGGCATAGATGACATATTTTTAGATCTAAATTAAATACTGAGAACTTCTTAACTCTAATAGAAGTTCAGCAATGGGCATTAAAAAAACAGTTTGTGAAACTGTGGAATTTTTTTCTTGGAATACTTTCTAGAAAATTTGGAGATCATTAACTATCAGGTATCCTGCCTTAGAACAGAGTTTCTCAAACTGTGGGCTGGGACCCACTTGGTGGGTTGTGACCCAATTTCTGGTGGGTTCAACGGAGCCTCCAATGAAAACAAGGGTGATGGAAAGATCAGATAACTCATTGCTTCAAAAGGCTATTAAAAAATTAGATAGTTGCTAATTGCCTTGCAAAGAGCTGACCTCCTGCAGTCTGCAAACTTCTGTAAATATAGGGAGATAAATGTGTGAGCGTCTTTTTTCTGGTGTCTTTTCCAACTCCGTCAATGACAGGTAGTGGGGGCAAGTTAAAGCTGGGTCACATAACGGGCAGCCCAATCCTGAGCTGCCTGGAGCTGTGGGACCCGGCAGCCCTCCACGAGCGCCTAAGATCCTGCAGAGCTCAGCTCTGATCAGCTCAGATCTGCCTCTCCCCCGCCCCCACGCCTCCCCCCTCCCTGGAACGCCTCCCCCACACCCCCGACCATGCCTCCATTCCCCATTCCGCAGCCCGGGTGGTGGCTCAGTGCCAGCTGGAGCTGAGCCACCTCCAGTGGGAGCCCGGTGGTAAGCCCCGCAAATGTGCCACTGTGGTCCACGCTGTGGAGGCGTGGCACAGACCACAGGATTGGGCCCTAAGACCCTCAATCCTTGAGGCTACTCATTAGGGCTGCCTCATTATGAGAAATGGATTAAGTTTATTGCAAATAAATATATAAACAAATAAATGTTTCTTTCTAGATCACCCTTTTAAAGTCTTGTAAAGTTAGGTGGGTCCTGATTCGGTGTAATTTTAGAAAGTGGGTCTCTGCGCTAAAAAGTTGGAGAACCACTGCCTTAGAGCAAGTAGTTTGTCTAGCTTGAAGCTTGTGAGATCTCTGCAAAGGATGTTTTCAAACGTGATACTGAGAACCTTTCAACTGGGATGTGTCACGGCGAATGCTGTTAGTATTGAATACCAAATGGAAGAGGGCCATTTTAAATCAAATGTACCTTTCAGTCAATTAACTTTTTCATTTGATTTGCAGGCGTGGGAGAAGCAGAAAACCAATTTAAGTGTCACTCGTGAAAACTGCCTCACTCGGAGTCCACACCGACAGTCGCATGCTTCTCCTTCTCTGTACAACCATGTCAATTAATGTGCTGTGCATGATGGGAAATAAATGGACGTAAGCAAACTGGTAAAGTGGTAGAGGGGGAGTTGTCACATTTGCCCGTAATGTAATATTTTGAGGCGTTAAACATTAAAATTTAAGGAAAGGATCACCAGAATGAAGTTGAATTCTTCCTTTTCCCTTTCACCTAGGACTTTTTTTTTTTTTTTTGCTTGTCATTTTTATTCTTTAATAGTTAATGAATTCAATGTAATTGCTGGTTTTCTGCTACCTCTCTCTCTTTTTCCCCCCTTGCTGCAAGCAATCTAATCTATTCAGGGGAGATAATTGCAGGGCTCCCGAGTCAGGAAAGAAATTGCTATATCTCACCACTGTTGTGCGCCTCCAACTGCGAGGCAGAGTTGACAGCAACCTTGCATAGTGAACAGTAAAGCAGCCGTTTGGCCTTCTCTTCCTCTGTCTCCGCCAAAGAGCATGTGCTGCTGCTGCTAGCGGCTGGGGTGGGGAGCTTCTCCACTTTGGAGGTGATTTCCGTCGTCATGACGCTGCTCTTCCGAATTTCAACTGTGGTGGTGGTTGGTATTGCTGGTGTCTCTGTTGTGTTGTCTGCTTTAGAGGTTAGGAAAACAAAAGCAAAAGAAGAGAGAAATAAAATTAGCATTCTTTTCAGGTAGGTAGAATTCAACAATGGTTATGAGGAAGTGGGGAAAAGGGACAGAAGAACTCTCAAGGAAAGGAGCTGATGGCGGGAATGATGTCATGAGAGATCCATGGTTGGCAACCTTCGGTCTCGAAAGACTATGGTATAGGCCTACAGCACCCAGTATTCCCAGGCGGTCTCCCATCCAAGTACTAACCAGGCCTGACCCTGCTTAGCTTCTGAGATCAGACGAGATCCCTGCTCATCCCTGAGAGATCCAATACAAGGACTATTTATTTTTTCACATTTTTATAACGCCCTTCCTCCAAGGAGTTCAGGGTGGTGTACATAGTTCCTTCTCTCCTTTTGTCCTCATGACAACCCTTTTAGGTAGGGGAGGCTAAGAGAGAGTGACTGGCCCAAGGTCACCCAGGAAGCTTTGTGACTGGGTGGGGATTTGAACCTGGATCTTCTAGGCCTAAGTGCAATTTCAGATCCACCGCCCCATCCTGGCTTTCAATAGACTGTTGCCCTGCAACACACACTCAGCTTCACACTCTTCTACTCTCAGGCTGCAATCCAATACACATGTACTTAGGAGTAAGACTCAATGAATTCAATTGGGTTTACTTCTGAGTAGACATGTATAGGATTGTGCAGCAAGTTCAAGTACTTGGGAAACCAGGGACAGCCTGCCCATGAGACAGTTTGAGGAAGTTGCCCAGGTTAGTGGAAGGGCAACCGCCTCCATCTACCCACCATCTTTGCCTCACCTCCTCTTCTTTGTACTCTCTGGATTCAAAGAGGAAGAAGGAACAGAGTGGAAGTCCAGGAGGGAGATGTGTGGTGGGTTAGAGAACAACACTCCAGTGGCATAGCATGGCTGGGGCAGATAAGGCAGTCCCCCCATGGCAATCTGGAGGTTTGCCAGGCTCCCCACTGGGGAGTGAGTGCAGCACTCGCTGCCTGAATGTTTGGAGCGGTGAGTGGAGCATTGAGGGGCCTCCCACCCACGCCTCTGCTTGCCTCCAAATTGGCACCATTCCAGAGGCAGGGTGTGTGTGATGCAATGATGTGGGGAGGGTGCCAGCCAACCTGGCAACATCACTGTTACACTCTAGCCTACCACTGTCCTCCACACTTCCTATTCTGCCCTGTGTTTTTTGAAGGTAGCAGGAAGAGGAGTGGTTGAGATGAAAACTGGTACATGGCAGGTAAAGGGGGACAGCATTTGGTGTACTACCTCATGTGCCTGTGCGTCTTGCAACAGCCTTGCTAGAAACAAAAACTGTCCTTAGAATTGCAAAGTAGCTCTGCCTGAATCTTTAACTAACAATCTCTCCAGACCACTGGTTCCCAGCCTGTAGTCGGTGAACCACAGGTGGTCTATTAAGACCCTCAGAAGTGATCCATGAGACAGTCAGCCTCTGGCCCAGCTGACCAAACACAACCAGAGTTGTGCTTGTGGAGTGGGGGAATGGGGGTCCATTTAAGCGTGTGCTTTATTTCTTGGGCTGTGTTGGTGCTTGGAGAAATCCTGGACATTTGTACCCATTCATTCATTCTAAGATCTATCTCTAATGTATTTATTTTTCATATTTAATTTTTTAGCCAGCCCTCGACACTGTGCCAGATATTTCATGCGGCCCTTTGGATGACAAGTTTAGAGACCCCTGCTCTAGACTAATACTAGAGAAGATAGGGACACTGCTGCTGTAGCTATACACCCCCAAGTCAGGTGAAAACCAAAGATATATGGTGACTATTTTGCTATGCTTTGAGAAGACAGAGACAATGGATTCAGTCTGAACTCTGCTTACAGTCCAAAGAGATAGAGGTTCAGTGAAATACATTTTAAGCATGCATTTTACAATTATGGCTTTGTGTTCTTTTTTTTTTTATTATACTTTCTAATTAAGTTCCTCAAATAATTTTTAACTGTGAAGTATTGCCTGCATTTCATTTTTTTACCTGTCAGCAATAAAATTGTCTTTATAATTAGGTCTAAAATCTAATTTAGTCCCTGGACATAAAATGAGCAATGAGGGAGGAATGCAACACAGTATCAGAGAAACACGTGGCATGTTTGTGCAGCAAAGCAGGAATTGTTTTCCTGAGATTAAATGTGGTCATTTCTATGCTGCTTAGAGCACGAGCAACAGAATTTTCCCCCCCAAAAAGAAATGTGTGCAAATTTGTTGGCACAGACAAATACAATATTGCTATTCATTCAGGATAAGAAGACCGTTCTATACTGCAAACCTGCACATTGGCTCAGTTCAGATAAGCTCCATGTCAAAGGAGCACCAAACATGGACACTTCCTCCTACTTTGCCTCTTTCCTCCATAAATCAGGTATAAAGCTATGGCAGAAGAATCCTTGCTTAGTAAACCACAAGAAAGTAGCAGCGTAGTTGGGCCAGCCGGCATGTGGAGCAGGAGATGACATGATGATGCCATCATGCCGCCCCCACATTGTCATGTCACCCCCCACATCCAGAAAGGCTCCGATCTGGAGCCAAACAGACACAGGGACGGGCACTTGGGTGGCAAACACTGTGCACTCCACCAAAGAGAGTGCAGCAAACCCAGATAGTGCCACCCCTTGCATTGGAGTGCATTGGAGTATTGCTATGCTATTGTAAGAAAGGAAATTCTTCAAGTTTGTCCTTCTGAAGCAGCATGTGTGGAGCACATGCATGTTCTCTTATGTGGGTTAAACTACACATAAGAGAGGTGGGGGTAATTTAGATCAGCCATTCTCAGTGGGAGCCATACCATCCTTTGGGGAGTCCTGGCACATTTGAAGGGGGCCACAGACTGAAAACTGTGAGAAGTGGATTTTATGTTTATCTGTTCGTGTTGTATCCTTGTTTGACAGGGGGCTCTGGAACTTGAAAAGAGCTCCTAAGGCGCCCCCCCCCCAAAAGGTTGAGAATGGCTGATTTAGAGAAGAACATAAGAGGAGCCTGCTAGATCAGGCCAAAGACCCATCTAATCAAGATATATCATAGATCATGACAACGGTGGCAAGAAGACTTAAAAACCCTTCCCTGGTGTCACATCCCTGATCCAACCCTCCACTGCTTTGGACTAAAGAAAAAATTGACAGATAATCCCCCAGTCCTCTCCAGCAGCTCATTTAGTTTGATCCTACATCAAACAAGGCAAAGCCTGATTGATACCCTTTGAGTTTGTGGAACTATCTCCTGTAGGATGGATAAACATGGGTATGAAAAAGCACCATAACTGCTAGTTGTCTGACTAGTTGCCCTACTCAGTCCTCAACTAGTCCAAGGAAAGTTGTCAGAAATATACTGCGGTAAACTTTTCAGCAGAACAGAACAGGACAGGTTTCTCTATTTCATCTTGGAATGTGTTCATTCTCTCTTTCCTTCATTCTCTGACTCTCCTTTTGGAATTTTTAGTCCCAGTTTCAACATGATTAAAGTGTATGTCATCTCTCCATGCAGAGAGACAATCAGCTCTAACAACCCTAGAGGTGAAACAAAAATTGCCTTTATAGGCAGGAGATATAATCATGCAGTATAATTAGAGCAGTCAGTCACACTCTCTGGGGGAAAGGTGTGAAGTGTGGTGAAAGGAGAGAGAGAACAGACAGTTTATTCTTCTCTTTAATACTCTTCCTATTCTTCACCATCTTTGCGTTGCTTTATTAATTCATTTGGCTAACATGCCTTGACACTTCAAAGCCACCTGTCACATGGAGAAATATGTTTGGTGCACATGTGTCAAAACAACAACAACAGACCATTTAAAAATAAAACTTCCCTATGTAAACAGGTATGGCTGAGTCCAGATCAAATTGTCTTTCAACAGACATGGTGCAAAAGAAAAGAAGGAGCAAGGGGACCACTCTGGTGAACCATCAAGTTACACATCCTGTAACTTTGTATACTATGCAAGCTCCTGAAGAATGACAAGATTTCACATCAGTAACACTTGGTGCTTTTGATACACCTTCAATACAACTTTCAGCCCAGTTCTATAGGGCTTTTACATAGGCAGAATGAGCGTTCTGCCAACGTTAACCGTCTTACTGCAATTGTAAAATCCCTTCCAGCAGCACATTGAGTCATGGGGAGCCAAAAGACTGGTGGGAAGGCCAGAGCCTTCCCTCATGTGCTGGAGGATAGTTGTGGACCCACCAACCCAAGTAGGTTGGTAGGGGAAGTGGGTTGGGCAGGAGGAAGGTGGGGGAGAGCAAAACAAGGGTAGGGGTGGGTGGATTGGGGAGACAATATCACCTCTGGGAAGGGGTGGGTTCGGCCGCGATGGCAGCCGCCAAGACCTGATCCCTCAGCCTGGGTCTATGTGAACCTGTGCCAGTTATTTCACTAATGTAAGTCCAACTAGACCCCACACCATGGTTGTTTACCCAGAGGAAACCTCTGTGACTGCCCACCCCACAGGATGCAGCACAAGCCCTTCTGGCAGGGCTGCTTGGGGGGGTGGGCAAAATGATAGGGTTAGGCTGTTTGCATGGTTTTGAAATGTGAGAGGAAGTTGCACAAAATCTATTCAATTGTGACCAACTTTGCTTTATATAATTTTAAACTTTTTAAAAAATGAATTAGGAACAAAAATAAAGAGACAATTGTAAAATCAATATCATTTTGACCAAACATTCATTAGCTGAATGTGTTCTGAACTCAAATGTTCATATGTTCAACAAGCAGCCTCAGCAAACCATTTTGATAAATTTTAATTTGGAGATCTGTTTCTTGTTATTTATAATTTAAGGCAACCAAAACCCATTGATAATAATTGTATATCACTTTCATGTTGGCATAGCCGATTTACTCAGCATGTTTTGGGAGACCTCTGTTAAGATTACTGCCAGGCTTGTGGTTATAAGGAAAGGAAAAACTGTATTGAAGGAACTACATCACTGGATAGGAGACTGACTGCACAATCCTAACTTGCACTGGAACAGGCAAGCCAGTAGCACAAATCCGAGCAGCCCTGGACTGCTCTAGGCCACCCAGGAATGGGGCTAGGCAAAACTGTTGGATCCTGGCCCCGCCTTCCACTCCCTGCCAGCCCGGCCACGGGAACGCCCACTGCCTGCCCTCCCCTTGCTCTGAAACGCCTCCTTCCCACCTCTACCCTGACCTCCCCATGCCCCCCAGACCTTGGCGCTGTCCAACCCTGACTGGTGTGAACCCACCACTTCCTGGGGCCAGCGTTGGCATGGGGAAGCCACACACATCCGTGTGCTGGCTTGTATCTCTTCAGTGTGGTGCAAAAGTGCTTCACAGCACTTTCACAACACTCTTCGACCAGCACTGTCTAAAAGGAGGTTGGGATTGCACCCTGAGGGTCCAGTGCTATCCAACTTGCAAGTGCTTATGCAGCCATGCCAATGTGGCGTGTGCTGTACCCTGCGGTGGGGGGAGCAGTCACTGTGAGGCACCTTCACGGAAAACATGTTTCCTTACCTTGGGGCTGCAGCGTGGCTGCATCTGGGCTGAAAAGTTGGATAGGATTGGGCCCGGAGCGAGAGAGAGAGCCTGTCTGTCTGTCTGTCTGTCTGAGTGGAGAGGGAGAAGAAGAGGTAGAGGAAGGAAGTTGGCCTGAGAATAGCAGCCTGCATACTAAAGGAGACTAGAAAAAAAAGGAAGGGACCCCTCATTGTCCCCCTAACTAGCTAGTTAGCCAAGTTGCCCCCTTTAGGCGTTGGATGCTTGTGCAGGGTTGTTGCATCTTTTGTCTGCCAGCACTCAGGTGTTCAAATTGCTTCACTTTTACTGTCTCATTGTAATCCTTACAATATTCCAGCAGTAATATCCCAATTCTGCAAATGAGGCAGAGATAGAGTGGCTTGCTAAAGGCTACCTAGCAAGTTCAGAGCAGAGGTGAAATTGGAACAAGAGATGTTTTGATCTGCAGTTCAGACTCTTAACTGCACTGCCACAATGCAGATAATTGCTTATGTTATTATTGATCTCATTTCATTGGGTAGTACCAGTTATGGTTCTTACTATACTTGAAGGGATTGCAGAAAGGACTGACAGTGGTCTCCTTTCATTTTAACTGTCTGTATCCTGGAGCCAAGAGAAATTTCTGAGGGCCCAATCCTATCCAATTTTCCAGGGTCAGTGCAGCCATGCCAATGGGACATGCACTGCATCCTGTAGTGGGGATGCAATCACAGAGGACTCAAGGTATGGCAACATTTGTTTCCTTACCTTGGGGTTGCATTGTGACTTTACCAGTGCTGGAAAATTGGATAGGATTGAGCCTTGAGTCCCTCAACAGCTCTATCAATACATGGCAGCCATTTCATGACAGGGGTAGTCATGACAAGTTCCTGAATTTAAAAATTTACCACTACATGATTGATTGGGACCCAGCAGAGGTCAGCTTTAAACATTTACCCTGCCATGTTGTTGGATCTGGCATTCTGTGGATGCTGTCTGTCCCAGAACAGAAACTGTCATTGGTGCCAATGCCAGTTGTCATCTGAAGCGAATCACAGCTGTGCTGGACTTTGATTACATCTGGACTGGCACTAGTTGAAGGGTTAAAGCTTAGTCCAAATCCTAACCTGTTCTCCCCTTGTTGCAGCTATTTATCAAAATAAAAATTAAAATGCAAAGGCAAACAATATGATTAACTTCATGTCTAGTTCAGCCCTTGGGCTGCATACCATGAATACTTACTTAGGAGTAAGCCTCAATGGAAGTAAGAATGCATAGGATTGGACTGCATGTCATGACTAGTTTTAGCAAGAATGGGGTCATGATCTATTACTACATAGAACAATTGACCTTCACAACATCTGCTAATCTTGGATCCCATCTTGTAATTAGCTTGAAATGAGAACAAAACAATTATTCCACCAGCACTTTATTCCATTTCATTCTATTAATTTGCAAGTTATGATTCTGTCTACGGTGCTATGGAGACAATCTACTGGACTGTTCCTCTGCACAAGGGCCATTTAAATAAAGGGAACTACACACATAAGAGTAATACCATGCTTGTGAGCTACTACACAGCCCTCCCCAGCAGGACTTTTAAATGTTCTCTGAACATGATCGGTTTCACTGCCATTGTCCCAACATCCAACATGGAGAATTCATTGTGATATGAGTTTATAATATTCACACACACGTGCACAAAAAACAAAAAATGAATGTCTACCACATAATCATATATCTGGTGTTTTTATCTGATTAATTGATTAGATATTACTCAATCAGCATATTGGTAAAGCCTCAGTATATGTGAGCTTTTGAGACCATTGAAGGACCTGTAAGACACCTTAATAAACAATTAAGTAATAGGGGACATCTTCACCAGGTGCAACTACCTTCCATTCTAACAGCTTATTCATAACTTGGGTTTTGAAAAAAGAGATTTTGCCTACTTCATCAGTGTGGAAATTGGTGTCCCGAGTGCAGCATTAAAAATCAAAAGGGATTCAAAAAACCCCAAGTCAATTTCACTTTGATGAGCTGAAGATTTCTATCAGCATTTGTTGGCAATGTATTATCTCAACCCTTGAAGAAATATTGCAGTGACACACAGCCCTGGAAGTAATTCAGGAATACATTCAGAGCACACACAAAATAAATTGTTTTTGGTGATGCGGGCAAGCTGCACTGTGCTATTTTCATACTAATGGCCTGCAGTAATTATTCATTATTGCAACTGTCACTGCTCTGCGCTGGCACTGCTGCAAATGGTAATATTACGTGGAATGGGATGTCAACATCCAATAAAGAGGAATGCTTCAACAATCTCCTTTGTGTTCTTAATCTTAATATACACAGAGTGCTTAAGAAGTCTATAAAAGAAAGGCCTGGAGTGAAGCAGGAAAAATACATCCAAAAGCATATTTTCACACTAAAACAGAAGTAGAATATACATATATAGCAACTGTGGGTGTGAATTTTCTCCATAAAGTATGTCCTCAAGTGGGAACCTGCAAGCTACTTATTTAAGGATTTAAACATGACAGATCAATTTTGTATATCCCAAATATGCTTTTCTGATTTTTCATTAAGCTGTGGACACACATTCCTTCTTTGGTTCTCAATAATTGATTTAACACTTGCTCTCTCTGAACTCTGTCAATATTGAGAAATGATGTGGTTCACACTCATGCCCTTAGAGTCACAAGTAGACATAAGTCACTAAGAATCTGTTCTTAAAGAATCTGCAGGCCACTTCAGGCCCAGTTGCTGCAAGCTTTTCACATTTGATTGTGTTTTTGCTGCTCACCAGTGAGAGCACAAGGCAGCTGGGCCCAAAGCCACCCAAAGATCAACAAAGGGAGGCAGGCTTTCACATTTAAATTAATGTGAGAGCTCTGAAGGTCAGGGCGACATGAATCTGTCATTACATCACTGCTAAGTATCTGGGACATGGAGCTCCTTCAGGTAACCCTGAAGGTCTCCTCCCTAGGTCTCAGAGTTGCCTCTGATCAAATGTATCTGGATCTGAGGATGACCCACCTCTTCCAGATTCTCACTAGGAAAAGGAGCTTTAGCCTATCCAGGGACAGGGTCACCGTACACAACTGTGTAGGCTGTGCACTGCACAACGTCGCCACATTTAAGGGGCACCATTCAGATATCTGAATGGAGAGAAGAAGGAGGCTGCTGGCAGAATGTCACTTCTGCTGGCAAGCACAGCGAGGCAGCCAGTGCAATTGCTGGTGGCTGAGTGTGTTGACCGGCAGGGAGAATTCCATGCAATTGTGTGAGGTGGTGGAGCAGGGAGAAGGGGCAGGAGTAGCATGAAGAGGTGCCTTTTTTAATTGGCACAAAGGCACCATATGCAATAGTGGCAGCTCTGTTCAGGGATACAGTGGAGGGGAAAAGGAATGGTGCAGCTCAGGGACTTCTCCTATAGCAAGAGCAGAGATGCCGTCAGCAGGAGCGCTCAGGTGCTGCCTGTGAAGCCTTTTCCCAAAGAACCTCAGACAAAAGGCTCAGCAGGAAGTAAACTGAAACATTTGCCTAAGGGCATACATATATTAATATCTACGCCATTGTCTTTTCTAAGGGCTAACTTTTCCTGGGAGTAAGTCCTACTGAATACAATGCAGCTTGCTACCGAATAAACATGCATAATACAGTGTTTTATTTATGTGGATAAATATATTATCACCTATATGGAAAACAAATTCAATTTCCAAAGTAAACTTTTAATTACCACCACACAATATGTAGAATATAACTGCAAAGTGGTAGCCACAGGGTACAATGGTTGAAGTTCCACTGTGCACCTCTCCCTCAAAGAAGGATACCAACTGGATACCAATCTCCCCTCAGCCACGAAGCTTCCTGGGTGACCTTGGGCCAGCCACTTTCTCTCAGCCTCACCTACCTCACAGGGTTGTTGTGAGGACAAAAGGAGGGGAGCAGCTGTGTACACTGTCCTGAGCTCTTTGGAGGAAGGGCAGTATAAAAATAAAATAAATAAATAAGCTGCCTTTGTGGGGAAGAGGAACAACTGTGTTTTAAACCAAATGTGTGCTGCCTGAGGGTCTCTTAGGAGGTGGAGAGGTGGCATAAAAATGCCTAGATAGACAGATTGAGAACAGATAGACCATGTGGGTGGGGTACCACTCAGGGACAGGTGGTCAGGAGAGGCAGAGCTGCGTACACACTCCACCCAGTTTGCACAATCATTGGGGAGGTTGAGCTGCCACTGCTGCAGGCTGTAGTCTCTCCAATAGACTCTCCAAGACTATATGAGTCTCTGCAAGAGGCTAGACTACAGCTTGCAGCAGCACCAGCTCAGCCTCCATAGTGACTGTGCAAGTGACATCAGCCAGGAACTCAATCTGCTGTGCTTCCCCAGCCCTGGACCTCACCACACGTCACTGGTACCACCGGGAATTTTATTTCTACAAGTATTGAGTAAACAAGCTGTCAGAACAAAACCAAGTAGAAATAAATGGTGTGGGATTGCAGCTGGCCACCATATTTTGGCGGAAATCTTCCTTGATGTGTTGGAAGACGGCAAAGAGAAAAAGACAATTTATGTGGTAAATCATGTAATGTGGACTGCAAAAGAAGGAAGACAAAACATGCAGCTCATCCACAAAATCTATTCCGGGGCCTTGTGTTCTCCAGTGGAACCCGATTTGACGATGTCCTGAAGTGACTCCCTTTTATTAATTAGTGATACACAGCTTTGTAATGGAATCAGTATTTTGTTGCCACTGCCTGTCCCTCCAGTTCAATGCACAGTTCATCAATCCCGAAAGAAATTAACTACATAAATGGGATGCCTACATTCTTGTTAAAGTTAATTGAACGGAGCTGGCAGGAACAACTGTTGGAGGTGAAGAGCTGGTGAAGAAAAGTGTGAGGCAATGTTCAAATTTGGGGGAATTTCTGATAAATGTTGCTTAAAGAAAGATGAGTGCAAACAAGTGGAGAGAGGGGGAATGAGAACCAATTTATTTTGGATCTATTTTAAGTAACCTTGCTCTTGACTAGATTTGGAAGCTGTCCTTTCAAGCCTATAATATAGATTTCTCCTCAGTCAGGCAGAAATAGAAGCTGCCTTTCAGAAACTATGAATGAAAGGTTCTCTGCTTAAGAAGCTTCAGGGAAAAGTGTTGCTAGCTCAGGCTGTTCCTCCTGCCATTTAATTACTGAGACTTTTAAAGCGGAAAAAAAAAATCAATTTTCAAATCAGGACAATGGACAATGACTCGAGCCTGCAAAGAAAAGCTTACCAATCAACAGTGGAGAGGACTGTCCTGATTTAAGGCCCAGCCGCTCTGTGAACACAACACAGTTTTTATTTGGATGCTGACTTCAAGGTTAAACTGAAGGTTAAGTACTGGGTTGAGATTTCATAGCAGTGTTGGTATTTGAGAAGTTGTGGTGCAAAATCAATCATGTAAAATGTTGCTTTTAAGGGAAGGAACAAAAGCTCCAAATGGTGCTTTGATCACACATTAATGTTAATGTCATGCATATCTCAAAGTTCCAGCCTTTGTAGCATGTAAAGAAGGAAAAATTGGTGAACGGCTGCATCTAAACTTCACTGTTGTCTGCAGATCTTCAAAAAGGATATATGAGAAAAGTATGTGGAAAGGGGCCACATGGTGTATTGGAGCTTGTGCTGAACCATTTCACCACTTTATTTACAGTCCAATTCACCACCATATCTCCATGTACACCAGCGCAATGAAGGCCCCATCAGCTTAGAAGTCTGCCTGCCAGTTAATGTGCCATGGATACTGGTACTGCACTGTAAAAACACCATACTGGTATAGCTTGGACAATGGCACAACTCCATTACAGGAGAGGCCAACACGGGGACATGGGACGGATCTGGACAGGACAAGGAGAGGTTGGCATATGCCCTATCCCAAGCATTCTGCACATGACAGGCATGCCCCTGATGCCAGAAAAATGCTACTCCAATGACAAAGCTAGAATAGGAAGGATTGGGTTGTTGGCAACCTTCAGTCTCAAAAGACTATGGTATCGCGCTCTGAATGGTGGTTCTGAAACAGTGTCTAGTGTGACTGAAAAGGCCGATTCGGGAGTGACAATCCCTTCCACACTGGGAGCAAGTGCAGGTTGTCCCTGGTCTGTCTCCCTGGCTATGGGCCTTCCTTCTTTGCCTCTTAGCCTCAGACTATTCGCCAAGTGTCTCTTCAAACTGGGAAAGGCCATGCTGCACAGTCTGCCTCCAAGTGGGCCGCTCAGAGGCCAGGGTTTCCCACTTGTTGAGGTCCACTCCTAAGGCCTTCAAATCCCTCTTGCAGATGTATCGCAGCTGTGGTCTACCTGTAGGGCGCTTTCCTTGCACGAGTTCTCCATAGAGGAGATCCTTTGGGATCCGGCCATCATCCATTCTCACAACATGACCGAGCCAACGCAGGCATTTCTGTTTCAGCAGTGCATACATGCTAGGGATTCCAGCACGTTCCAGGACTGTGTTGTTCTAGCCAGGACTGGCTGCCCAACCAAGGAAGAGGTCCTCCATAGGACTCTCCACCCCCCCCCAACTGCTTCCCAGGACAGCCTGGAAAGAGAGAGAGAGAGAGAGAGAGCAGTGATGAGCCTCGTCAGCCTGGAAAGGCAGCTCATCTAAGAGAAGGAAAACTCTTATCCCAAACCTCCACTGCCTTGTGGCTATATCTAGTTGTGGAAAAGGCTTCAGGAGTCAACCTCGAGGCAAAATCAGGAGGAAGGATTAATCACATGGGAAAGGAAAACACCAGAAATCTCATTTCCCTCTATCCCCCACTGCTCCCCCCCCCCATCTTGCCACCTTTCCTACAAGGGAGCATAGGATACAGACTACATTTGGCAGCCAATTACAGCACACCAACTCCAGTATATAAGTGCCTGCCAGGAGGAATACAGTTCAGATGATAAGGCATGCAGCCTGGAGCTATACTTCTTCCATCTCTCAAAGGAGAACTTTGGTGAAAGAGCACTGGGTGCACAAAGGGAGAATTTGAAAGAGGAAAACAACCTCTTGTCCCTCACAACATACATGACAGGATAGTTGGTTAAAACCTGTCTTTCTAGAATTCTTTATTTTCTGCCCCAAGATGTCTCCATGCACAAACACTTACATGGAGCCTCAATCTCACCACGACAACAAGGGACACAAGCACAAAGCACCCAACACAGGTAAGTAACGTAGAGGATGCAAAACACTGATGTCACCTTCTGACCCTTTAGGATTATCATATGTGTTATCAACTGTGTTGCTTAACTACCCCTTCCTTTTGCAACACCTATGAGCAGGAAGTGTCTGCTTCCTTTAGGCAAATGCCAGGGATCTTCAAACCATTGCCACTGCTGGTCACACAGTCATCAGAATCCCATTTTTCAGGACGCACCATTGCCCCAAAGGGCTGAACACTGATTCTTCCCAGAGTTCCACTCCAGTCCCTTCTCCAGGAGAGGGAAAGGCAATGTTCCAAGTCATTATGGGTTCATTTCCAACAGAGTGCATGTACACTGCTGGCACCACTCTCTCTCACAGACACCAAGTATGCATCTCGATGCAGAAAACAGCTCAGACAATCCATATCCAAGTCACTGATCTCCTCTCTAACATTACCTCTGACTTGACTGGATTTAATTTGAGCTTGTTCACTTTCATCAGGTTCATCACTGACTTTAGCATTCAGTTGTAATAAAATGAAAACATTTAATTTTTCAAGGCAGAAAATTTGCAATGGTTACACTGAAGGAATGTGCAACCTCTAATCATTAAACAACCAAACACAAAATGACTACCAAGCAAACCTAAAATAAATGCTTTACACAGTCACAAATAGCTTGAATGAGGCATAATTAGCCCCTAATTTAGAACTTACACGGTATCCAGTGCACATCAGTGCCACCTGAGCAACCATATTTCACACTGCAGTGAATACACTAATGGGAGCAAAAATCTTGTTTCCCCAGATGCAAAATCAACTAACATTGCTCAAAAAGGTCCTTTAAAAATGCACTATTTTATGGAAGATTGCTTGGGATTGTGCCTGTCAAACAATGAGCATTTATGAGCAAATTAATGTGGAACATGTAAAAAAAAAAAATTATAAGTATATGCAAGCTAGATAATAGTCATTATGTTCTATATGGCCCATCACAGAGATGGGTTGGATAATTTCAGTGTTGCATCAAACACTGCGATACAAGGACATCTGCAAGAGGGATCTGAAGGCCTTAGGAGTGGTCCTCAACAAGTGGGAAACCCTGGCCTCTGAGCGGCCCGCTTGGAAGCAGGCTGTGCAACATGGCCTTTCCCAGTTTGAAGAGACACTTGGCCAACAGTCTGAGGCTAAGAGGCAAAGAAGGAAGGCTCATAGCCAGGGAGACAGGCCAGGGACAGACTGCACTTGTTCCCAGTGTGGAAGGGATTGTCACTCCCGAATCGGCCTTTTCAGCCACACTAGACGCTGTTCCAGAACCACCTTTCAGAGCGCGATACCATAGTCTTTCGAGACTGAAGGTTGCCAACTAGTCTGCATCAAACACCTGGCATAACAAGATTAACACAATCTGGTTCTCCCAAGAATTCCTGTAATAATTATCAATCAAGTATCACCTATTTGAAACAATTCTACAAACAGCTTGTTACAGATTGTTATAGCCATTGCTATTGGCTGGCATTGCACCCAGCAGAAATGTGAGAAGCTGATGGAAAAGATAGCAAGCTACAGTTCTCCCTTGCAAAGGACATGGGTAAGAACAAAGATACTAAATTCCAGAGAACATTCATCATCAAAAGAGAAAATAAATGGTTTTCATTAATCAAAACTGAAAGGGAAGATGAATTGAGTGAGCTGAATGTAAATTTGTAAAGAGCCTGTCTCCATCATAAGGTAGGAACAGTTGTATTTAGTAATATTATAAATACACTTTATATTCTTGATAGTACTGTAGTAGAATTTTTCTTATACCGTACTAGGTCACAGCTCAATAGTCTACAAAGATCAATGTATATCTAACTTGGATCATGTGATACATAACCAAGAGCTCCACATTCATCCGTTGTCAGCTCAAGTCAGTGTGGCATTGCAAATTCTTTCCTTAGCTAGCAAAAGGGAATCTCTGCTTGACTGCTTCACTGGTTTAGTGCCAGTAGCTACACAACATGTCCATAGGACAGAGAAGAATTTCTCATCCCAGTCACCCCTTCCACTATTTAGCAGTTAGAGCAATTTCACACATTATGTTAATGGTAACTGCAGTTACTACTTGATACAGAAAATTGCTAGTATCGCATGACAAGTATTTGACTTGAGCCACCTCAGGAAATTGGTGCAAAGCTGGGAAGTACTAAAAGGCAATGATCTGTAGTAGACCTGCTCACCATGTGACCTACCAAACTGAGTAGAGTCAACAACAGGCTTGATAAACCTCCCAATTTTGCTACCTGAAAAAAACAAGGAAGCAAAATCAGAGCATTGTCAAGAACTGTTGCACTATGTTATGGCTAATGGCTCACAAGTTATTCAGACATGTTCCGTAGTAACTGCGTAGTTACTGTGTTGCATACTGTGTTGCAATTTGAAGATTTAATGTAGATAAGGATTGTTTTTTAAAGATCAGTTAAACTCAAGGAAAATTCTCCTGGCTTCTCAGGTGATGTGCTTTGGACTTTGGTTTAAACAGCAACATGTTGAGAGAATCTCTCTCTCTCTCTTTTATAGGCCATAGTTAGAAATAACTTTCAGTAAAGCAAATCTCAGGGGTAACTGTGTTGTTCCTAGGCTAATGTATAGGCTAATGGGTTCTGAGCTATCTGTGACAGATCAGGAGAGAGATCTTGGGGTGGTGGTGGACAGGTTAATGAAAGTGTCGGCCCAATGTGCGGCAGCAGTAAAGAAGGCCAATTCTATGCTTGGGATCATTAGAAAAGGTATTGAGAACAAAATGGCTAATATTATAATGTTGTACAAATCTATGGTAAGGCCACACCCGGAGTATTGTGTTCAGTTCTGGTCACCGCATTTCAAAAAAGTGGAAATGGAAAAGGTGCAAAAGAAAGCGACTAAGATGATTATGGGGCTGGGGCACCTTCCTTATGAGGAAAGGCTATGGCGTTTGGGTCTCTTCAGCCTAGAAAAGAGGCACCTCAGGGGGGACATGATTGAGACATACAAAATTATGCAGGGGATGGACAGAGTGGATAGAGAGATGCTCTTTACACTCTCACATAACACCAGAACCAGGGGACATCCACTAAAATTGAGTGTTGGGAGGGTTAGGACAGACAAACCCTATATTTCTCTACTCAGTGTGTGGTTCATCTGTGGAACTCCTTGCCACAGTATGTGGTGATGGCGTCTGGCCTGGACGCCTTTAAAAGGGGATTGGACAAGTTTCTGGAGGAAAAATCCATTACGGGTCACAAGCCATGATGTGCATGTACAACATCCCGATTCTAGAAATGGGCTATGTGAGAATGCCAGATGCAAGGGAGAGCACCAGAATGAGGTCTCTTGTTATCTGGTGTGCTCCCTGGGGCATTTGGTGGGCAGCTGTGAGTTACAGGAAGCTGGACTAGATGGGCCTATGTCCTGATCCAGTGGGGCTGTTCTTATGTTCTTATGTTCCATACATCTGGCATGCTGGAGACCTTGAAAGCTTTTGGTTTAGGTTGGTTCCAATAAAGGTATTACCAAAGGCTGGCTTTGGGGCTTTAGCAAAATAAATCTCTTCTGAAAGATATCAAATTAGGGCCCAATCCTATCCAACTTTCTAGCGCTGATGCAGCCGCAATGCAGTCCTGAGGAAAAGGAACAAACTTTCCCTTACCTTGAGGAGGCCTCTGTGACTGCCCTTCTACTGCAGGATGCATTGCACAAACTGTTGGCATGGTTGTATCAGTGCTAGAAAGTTGGGCAGGATTGGGCCCTAACTTTTGTACTGTGGGCGACAAATGGAAGTTTCATCTCACACAAGCAAATATGATTGTGCATCAAGTTAAAAGCTGAAATGAGACCTTCTACACATACAATGTTTCTCTCTTTCAACCATCTTCAATTCTGCCTCTCCTCCCTTTTCTATCCATCCATTAACCCTGCCATATTCTCCCTGTCACTCATTCCTTACTTTTCTCAGTCTCATTTTCACCTACTTGCTTTTTCTGTCTTTCACTTTCTAAAAGTATCACAACCCCAATTGTGGGTTGCTCTGTGGCTGATAATTCCAGTTTATTCACCTCAACCGTCATGAGGCATCAAAGAAGCACTGAATTGCACTGCCCTTCCCAAGCCAAGAAACCTTTAAGGTTGTTTTTGCAACCACTGCTCAGGAAGTTCCTACTCAGCATCTGATCCAAAGAGTCTCTGGAGATTGGTCTTGGGTGACCTTCAACCAATTGGTTTGCCTCAGGGTGTGCACCAATGTCAATTCTTAATTCCTGTTCTGCACTGTACTTGCAAGCTGTGATCAACTAATGCAGGGGTTTCCAAACTCTGGCCCAGGGGCCAGCCTCTTGTCCCCCGAAAGCCTCTGAACCACTTGGCCTAACATGAATGGAGCTGTGCTCTGGTTGCATCTGGAGGGTGTTCTAAGGGCCAGAGAGGTTGAATGAATGAGCCTATTCATTCATTTGTTCACTCATCTAAGTTCCATCTCTAATTTATTTATATAAATTTTATATTTAAATTTTTTTTCCGGCCCTCAACATCACGTCAGGTATTTGATGTAGCCCTCTGGCCAAAAGGTTTGGAGACCCCTGAACTAATGAATTCACTACACTCATTCAATAGCCTGAGGCAGACAAATCCACCCCCTCAACCAAATGCCAATCAGATGGAGAGAAAAAGGTTCCTACTTTTCCCCACAAAAGACAGCCAGTTCATCTCAGGCTGTTCTCATGAGCAGGTGGAAAGGGATGCCTCTCCAAGTAACTGGCACACTGACTCACACAAGACCCCCCCCACACACACACATACACACCATCTTCACCAATCAGCTGATGTCTTTCTCCTGCCTTTCTTCATGCGAAGAATACAGAAAATTTGTCCTCCAGCAATATCTTTGGGCACTGGGCATAAAATCACTAGTCTCATGTTTTAGATCATCAATAGGTAGTTTCAAATGAGCAAGAGTTCATTAAAACCTTACTGGAGTGACTATTTTATGTAATCCATTAGTTAAAAAGAAACTTATATCATTTTCTTGTGTGTGCTGATTAATGGAGACGGAGGTATTGTATAATAAGGACTTTCAAAAATGAGCAGGAAGCCCCTGTTCAGAGATGAGCAGATTTGGCTCATCTGATCTGCAGGAATTATTATTTTAGTATTCTAAAATATAGTCGCAGTTCATAAGTTTAACAGAATGGATGACCACTGCAAGATCTAGAATGAAAGCAGTTGGATTTATATTTGTTTCCACTGCTTCAAGTCAGACAGTCGAAAGTCTGTGTTTATCAGAAAAAAATGAAAAGTGATTGATGAAATTTAATTTCAGGAAAACTACTGTTTAAAAGTTCCAAAGCGAGAGATGCAGCTCTCTTGCTGCAGGCACATATAATGCATTGTGACCAGGCTGTCAACTTGGCTATTCATTATGTGCTAAAAGAAGGCTGTAACATTTGATCTAAGTCATAACAAGAGGTGTCTCTGAGGGACAGTGAAGAAAAACAATCAAAACTAAAACAAAACTGGCAAGTGCCAGATATTAAATCCTCCTATTCCCCCATTTTCATTGCTTGGTAGCTCTTTAAGAGATATTCGGTACTATTAGTAATGGATCCTATGATTCATTTGTTGATCTTTTGCTTTAGGTCTTGGTGACATTAACATACAAAATCAGCAGCTGCTCCAGGGCTTTGCCCAAAGTTATAAAAATTCAAAGCCATCTGAATATAATGATCAAACAGCAAGTTACCTGAAAGACTGCAATCTCCCATATTAGCCAGGTTGTCCCCTACACTATGCAGTAGAAGCCCTCTTTCTAGCCCATTGATAGAGATCTAGTTGGTGGGCACAAGATTCAGGATCTTTTAAGTGGTGGCTGCTAAACACCTCTGGGATCCATTTTCATGTAGAAATCTATCACAGTTAGGGTAACAGTAGAGCAATGTTGATTAAGCTTGACCTTACCTAGAATGGTGTAGTGGTAAATTTTGAAGTGTAGGAAGTTATCATGACACCTTTATAACCACACATACCATAGCCACACCCCACTAAGATTATACAAAACAAAAAATTAACTTTTCTTCATTAGCATGTGATCTTTATCTGCCACAAAGTTCTACTTTGAAAGTTATTGTATTGAATGCCCATTTCATCTCAGACTCTGGGAGTGGGTTGTAGTAGTTTAAAACAAATGTATAAAAATTGAGAAATGGAATTTAAAGACTTTCCAGATAACTATAAAAAGGTGTATTAAAGTGATAGCCTATGCATGTTTGCTGAAAAGTAAGTCCCATTACATTCGGTAGAACTTACTCCCAAAGAAAATTTGCCTTTATAGGTTGTACCCTTATGGCCCAATCCTATCCACTGAGTCCATTTTGGTGGCAGCCAATGAACCCCTCTGATAGTTATTCTGAGTTCTTCACAATTTTTGCCCACCCATGTCTTATTATATATTAGTGATCCCTCTTACCATCTTTCTGTCATTGATGTAACTTGACAGGAGGAAGAGAAAAGGACTTTTCACCATTGGTTAAGCACCCAGGCCATTTCTAGCTTTAAATCCTGGAACATCAGACCAAATAAATCAAGTAGCTAAATGAACTCAATTGACTTTAGATGAAGTTCCATGTGGGAAAGTTGCACTTGTTGCATGTGAAAATTTTTCTTTATAACTGGGAAGCTTCAGATAAAAGTTTCAAGAATAAATGTTTGCATTCAGTCAATCCAGTGGACCAGAAACATTTACAAGAATTAGGGGTTGCTTGGAAACAATGAGCTGGGAGTCCTAATTGTATATTACGACTATATTTTTTCCTTGTCTACCAATCTTTCAACAATTTTTTGCAGACAAAGGACTTCAGAAAATTCCCACTGAAAATGTCAAGTTAAAAATAAAAGAAATCTAAAGTGACCACCTGCAGTTCTTGATTCAAGTGTTGCTTTTAAAAGACCTTGTGCTTCCTTCTTTTTACTGCTGTTTGTGCTGATCTTCTTTTAAAAACCTTTTTTAAAAACTGAATTTAGCATGTTTAACTAGCACTGAAATGACCTTGAAAACACTGCAACTAGTTTGGCAGGAGGGCCCTGTAAGAGAAGAAAATGAACAGTGTATGTTACACTGCCCCTGGCAGTTCCCCGCATCAATTGAAGCACCAGCAAGTCTTGAGGAAAGATGCAACAATTACCAATCCTTCCAGAGAGTATTTTCATGTGCTGATCCCTACGCACATTGATTGTACAGTACCCTAATAGTGCAAGCCTATACAGGTTTACATCCCATTGTGTTTACAGGGATTACTGTCAGGAAAGTGTACAGTCCGACTTTGGCATCCACGGGGATTCCATTCCCGGAACGCCCACAATGATGAAATCCACAGAAAATGGGATTCGTGGTGGAACTCTTAGAGGACCTCTGGACGCAGCCAGAGAGTGCCTCTGGTTGTGTTTAGAGGTGGAGTTCAGCTGAGAGGTGTGCGGCTACTTGACCACATGCCTTTGTGGGAAAACAGGCTACTACCTTATGCACACTTTCCTGGTAGTGAGATCCATGGGACACAATGGGACTTACTTCTGTATAAACATGCATAGGATTGCACCTGCCTATGCATGTCTACTCAGAAGTAAATTCCATTGTGCTCAATGAATGCTCATGAAAGTGTATCTAGGATTGTAGTCTTTTCCCCTTTCTCTATCTGATATTTTTGAGCAGTGGTACTCGTGACTGTTGCATTACAAAAATACAATCTCCATTTGGACCGCATCTTACTGTTCTACCCGGGCTCTGCACGAAGCCCTCCACGTTAAGGAGACAGGGACACACTGGGCAGTAAAGTCTGTTGCCCAGTATCCCAGAAGGCCTTGCAACAGGATGTCTGGGCAGAAGTGACTTCCCAGAGTGTTCCTGTCCCCCAAATGTGGAGGACTTTGTGGAGCACCCAGGTGGAATGGCAAGATCTGCTTACCAGGCGGATGATCTGCCTGGACCCCAGATCCAGCTCCTGGGCCGGGGTTCAAGCCGTCCGGTCCTAGAGAGACACAATGTAATCCTTAAAGCAAACCTCTGCTAATCCTACAGCAGCACCCTCTCCTGTTATTAGGAACACTGCCTTCCCACATTAAGAAAGGCAGGTCTTTTACAAGCAATATTCAGCAGAAGGGCTCAGATAAATTCCTCCATCTTGGAAAACAAAACGTGAAGGGTTGATTTCCAATATCAGATTCCTTTGGTGTTTGCCAAGCTATGCAGTGTGTGCTTTTATATTTTCACAGTTATCCCTCTGCGACTAGCTTATGATCTCGACTTTCTTGTTGCAACCATCTTGCTGAGGCATCAGCACAGAGGCGGTCGTCTGGCACGTGACCTTCAGAGACGGTACAGAATGGTTGAGGTTTAATCACAGTTTCACTAACTGAACAATGCACATCTCCAGGGCCCTGAGATTTGTTGCTGTGTTCTACATCAGTAATCATGAATGGGCTGGAAAACATCCATATTTGGCTTTGCTTCTTGTACTGTAGGTCTGAGGCTGTGGCAGCTTTTCAAATGTCAGCCAGATAGAAGGGCAGAATTAAAAAGAACAGATAATGTGAACCATGAGATCTAACCTATAGACACTCTGCGTGAAGAAAATCAGTGCTGATGAGTAGTACAGCTGACCTAGAAAGTATTTTTTAATCACCCAAATATGCACACTGCTAGCCAGTGACAAGCACAATGCTTTAAATAAAGTTTTCTGTTTTCCCTCTAACAGGGATTCTGAACACATGGCTCAAAGGACAGAAATTTCATCCACTCTGCCGCAACTAGCACTGTGCGCTCCTTTCAGGAGAGAGATCTTGGGGTGGTGGTGGACAGGTCGATGAAAGTGTCGACTCAATGTGCGGCAGCAGTAAAGAAGGCCAATTCTATGCTTGGGATCATTTGAAAAGGTATTGAGAACAAAATGGCTAATATTATAATGCCGTTGTACAAATCTATGGTAAGGCCACACCTGGAGTATTGTGTCCAGTTCTGGTCGCCACATCTCAAAAAGGATATAGTGGAAATGGAAAAGGTGCAAAAGAGAGCAACTAAGATGATTACTGGACTGGGGCACCTACCTTATGAGGAAAGGCTATGGCGTTTGGGCCTCTTCAGCCTAGAAAAGAGACACCTCAGGGGGGACATGATTGAGACATACAAAATCATGCAGGGGAAGGATAAAGTGGATAGAGAGATGCTCTTTACACTCTCACTTAACACCAGAACCAGGGGACATCCACTAAAATTGAGTGTTGGGAGGGTTAGGACAGACAAATGAAAATATTTCTTTACTCAGCGTGTGGTCAGTCTGTGGAACTCCTTGCCGCAGGCTGTGGTGACGGCATCTGGCCTGGATGCCTTTAAAAGGGGATTGGACAAGTTTCTGGAGGAAAAATCCATTATGGGTTTCAAGCCATGATGTGTATGTGCAACCTCCTGATTTTAGAAATGGGCTATGTGAGAATGCCAGATGCAAGGGAGGCCACCAGGATGCAGGTGTCTTGTTATCTGGTGTGCTCCCTGAGGCATTTGGTGGGCCGCTGTGAGATACAGGAAGCTGGACTAGATGGGCCTATGGCCTGATCTAGTGAGGCTGTTCTTATGTTTCTTATGTAATTCCACTCTAACTTCATTGACTAGTTCTGGGGCAATCAGTTCAACTAGAGGGCTCAAGAAGAATATTGATCTCTTTGATAAGTAGAATCTCATTCAACATAAATACCTACGGTTATAAACTGAGGCCTGCATTTGGTTTTCTCTTAATTGAAGGAAAGAGAGGGAGTCAGGATGTACTTATGGGAAGAGTGCACAATTAATTCACTCTCCCACCAGAGCAAATGGTTGCAGGCTTCACGTGCACGCCAGCATGCCCCACTACAGCAGGTACATGGTAGCAGGGGTGGTTTGGGGGAGGATCACGACAGGAACTGGGCTGAACCAGGGGCTGTTCAGGGGCAGGAGAGAGGATTTCAGCAGTAGCAGAGCACACTAAGTTCCTAACCCCCCTTTTCCTGGCCTGATACCCTGACGCACCTCGAAACTAGGCCACTAAATCGCTGGTGAAGCTCCAAGAAGGCCCACTGGGGTAGCAACTTACAGGGAGGTAAGTCAAAATTATTTTTATTTACCTCTCCCAGGACATCTGGTCACCCTTCTAATATTGCATGCAGTGCATACTCCACCAGCACCCCTGCTCAAGCAGGGATATGGGGGATAGGATTGGGCTGCACCTCTGGTTGGATTGTGCTCTGTTTTTAAGCTCATTGTAAAGCTTTTAAATTAACAAATTTCCCAAGAGCACTCTATATTGAAGGGCATGCACAGTGTGCTAAACTTGCATGCATCTTCAGTGCATGCTTTCCTCTACTGCAGTGGTTCTCACACATTTAGCATCAGGACCCACTTTTTAGAAAAAGAATCTTGTTGGGACCCACTGGAAGTTATATCATGACCGTAAGTGACATCATTGAGCAGGGAAATTTTTAACAACCCTAGGCTGCAATCCTACCTACACTTACTCAGGACTAAGTCCTGTTTACTATCATTATTAAAAACATATACATAGTTGTTAAAAATACAGGTCTGTAACGTTTGCAGTCATATGCTATGGTAGCATCAAGTCTAATATATTAAAAATAAAGTATTGAAATGAATCGGGACCCACCTGAAATTGGCTTGCGACCCACCTAGTGGGTCCCGACCCACAGTTTGAGAAACACTGCTCTACCGCTTTTCTCAGCATACAGTCAATAGTTTGTTCTCTGAAATCTTCTTTTTCTATGTGACACTTCAGTATCTTGCAGGCTGTCGCTTTATAACCGAAATGTTTGCTGCAAAATGGCTTTTTTAACTAGTATCAGCAGCTGCTGTTAAATCACCTGTCAAATTTGCACAGCTTTTACTCCATTTAACCTGAATGCCAGGCTTGCCATTTTTCCCCATGTTTTTTGTTAATGTTGTTTAGACAAAGAGTCCTCTGGGACCAGCGGTCTAGCCTGGACTTTGTACACAATGCATCCTTTAGTACCAATAGTTTTCACTGCCATGGCCTGCAGAACAAAATTAAGGCCAAACCCATTTTCATATCTTGTATATTTGGTTTCATAAGCTGCAGATTCATGAGCAAAAGAAGTTGAATTGCATTTTTAATGGTCTAAAATTAGCATTCTGAACCACTATACAACTATATTAAAACCAAGTAAACTGGAGAAGGCGAACACACATGATTAAGAACAGACAATTGTGTGAAAGCTATTCAGATATTTTTCTTAGTCATACAATATATTGTGTATCAACACCTTTATGAGTAACATAAAACTCAGATAAGAGTACCAAAAAATGGCTGACTTGAATTTATGGCCTGTATGCTGTGATTTAGCAGCTAACTGGTAGTACTTTGTGTATCAAAATGCTCTTGTTTTTCTTACTGTGCCTGCATTCAGAACCATTGAAACATATAATTTATCTGCCAGATTGCTTTTGACTAATACACTTTGTTCACATCCCTAATTGGCTTATTTATCAATCACAACGTCCTGTTGACAGCAGTTGTGAGCCCACTGTAAAGTGAATACCTTACTGTAGAGTGAACCTTGTATTACTATGGAAAGTCCATTGTAAAGTGATTTGATGGCAAAGCAAACCCATTCTATAGTGACACTTTGCAGAGGCATTCTGTAGTGACACTTTCTTCTGTGTCATTACATACCCAGATACTTACTTCACTGTGGGCGCAATCCTAACTGACTTTCCAGAATCAAGGACAATGCTCTGAGGTAAGGGAACAAACACCTTGGGGAGGGCTTTATGACTGCCAATCAACTGCAGGATGCAGCACATGCCCCACTGGCACAGCTATATCAGTATGGGAAAATTGGTTAGGATTTGGACCTCAGTCACACTGACTTTTGTGTCACCGTTCTGGAGTGACACTTCTGAGTAAACAATATAGGGCTAATTAACACAAATGGGCTGCTCTGCATAGTGAATTCTTCATCTGAAGTAACTCACCACCCTGAGCCTCTTGTTTTCACCACAGAACCATAAACCTTCACCAAAAGACTTGTGGCAGTGTGGGATCAGTGGCTGGACTAGGTTAGCTTGCCATGGGAACAAACAGGAAGTGAGCAGAAAGTTGGCGCTTGGTTGTGTGAATCGGACCTAGAGCACAATCTAACTTTCCCATTTCATCCATAAAGATCCAACATACATTTTGCTGTCTGAAAAGTTAGACCTATTTCTGGATATATTTGGGGTGCTGATTCCAAAAATGGCATCAATTTTGCCCCATCATGTCTAGTTTCAGAAACACGGCATTGCCTCATTAACAAATGGTTCAAACAACTTCCTTGTGAGGAAGCCTAAACCATGGCTTCCTCACGAGGAAGCTGCTTGAACCATTCACTAATGAGGCTATATCACATCTCTGAAACTAAATGTAATAGGGCAAAATTGATGCCATTTTTGGAATCAACACCCCAACTTCATACAAAACCACTACAAATTTTGAAAACAAAGTTTTCCTGACCCTCAGTTTTGCAGGCCTGAGTAATTAAAGTGTGCTATGGGGTAGCTTCAGGGATGGTATCAGGGGTAGGCCAACCTGGTGCTGGCACTGTGTGGCTTACCCCCATTAAGTGATCTTTAGTGTGCACGCTGAGCCACAGACAAATGCAGAGTTATGTACTTTGTGTGCTTTGCCTTCAGCGCCAAACAACAAAAGGACAAAGTGGAAACCCCCTTTAATGAGGCCACACATTATGCAAGGCACATGGAACAATAACTAGCAAAAGTGAGATAATGAATTACAGGGCGTTTATTAAACAAAATGTTCATGTTAAGTAGTGAATGTTTTAGAATGTTAAGTGGAGAAGACGCTCCCGTCTTCCATTTGGCCCTTAATGGAACCCAGATGTCGGCTCTAGCCTTCACGTCCTAATGAGCCACAGCTGTGAGCGACGCCTTTCAAAGCTAAGATCCAGGGTAATTCTCATACTGAGGCTTCCTCTCTATAAATTCAAGTGGAATGGAGATACGACACCACCACATGCGAAGTTTCAGAAATGGGAAGCCGAGGAGGAAAAAATGTCAATAAAATAATCTAATTTGACCTTTTGCAAAAGTGCAGCCCAAGTAAAATAATTCTGCTCATTACAGTATCCAGCTCAAGAAGCGAGTGTTGATTAATACACAGCTTTCTGGAGAGTGTGGCACTTTGATCTAAAGATGGCAACAGATTAACAAGTGCCATTTGACATATGCGGGGGTGCGCATGTGGGTGTAACAACTATTACGTCTAATTTTTATAATGCAACATTTTACAATGTCAGAAAAAAAGCTACTGGCTCATTCTGTCTAGGAGGCATCATTACGAGGAAAAATATCCAAGGAGCTATGTGTGTGAAATCAACTGTCTGGTACACAATCCATCTCTTGAAGCAGATGTCCAAGGCTTTTGAACATTTTCATGAAGAAATGTGACCTGGCAATCATGTTGAACTGTGAAATAATAGCAGATAAATGCTCTGCTCTGCAACTTGACCCAAATGCATGCTTTATTTGGGGTTTGTTTATACATAAACTTGGCCTGTTGTGAAAGAAAAGAAACAAGGTGAGGATTGTTCCATTGCCTCCTTCCCCATTTCATACAAATGCTTCAATGAAGTTTGAAGGGGGCAGCTGCCCCAATTAACCCATTTTTGCCTGGTCCACAGGTGTACACATTTGGCCCCTGTCGCATATATGCAATGTTGGGCAGAAATGGTTTAAAGCAGTGTTTCTCAAACTGTGGGTCAAGACCCACTAGATGGGTCACAAGCCAATTTCAGGTGGGTCCCTATTCATTTCAATATTTTATTTTTAATATATTAGACTTGATCCTACCATTGTATATAACTACATTTGGGGAAATGTTACAGACTGTACTTTTAACAAGTTACTATGTATATTTTTTTAACAATGATAGTAAACGGGACTTACTCCTGAGTAAGTGTGTGTAGGATTGCAGCCTAGGATTGTTAAAATTTTCCTGCTTGATGATGTCACTCCGGTCATGACATCACTTCCGGTGGGTCCTGACAGATTCTCATTCTAAAAAGTGAGTCCTGGTGCTAAATGTCTGAGAACTACTGGCTTAAAGAATAAAAAAATAGCAGCAGGGAGGGTGATTGGCAGTTTGGTGGATGTTCAGATTGGGAAGTGGGACCCCCACCAATGAGTCTTGTCGAATAGATGCAAGCTTCATCCAGTGGTTGGGGGGGGGGGGAAGTGGGAAGCTTTGGGAAAAGGGATTTAAATCCCTTTTTGCTGGTGCAGGCCTGAGGAGAGAAAGGGAGTTGGGAGGCTGCAGATAAGGAAGATAGTATTCAGCACACGCCACTGCCACTGGATCCACCCCATTGTAGCCTCCCTGCTGCTCGCTCCTCATTCTTTCTCCCCCCCCCCAGTTTTACCCCCTCTGCAGCACCACTCTGACTGCCTCCACCCCCTCTCATCTCCTGTGCTGGATTACCTGCTCTAGTGGGCAGCCGGCACAGTGACAACATGCACAGGAGGGCCCTGGCATATGCATCAATGCACATTTTATGGCTGCCTTATGGTAGACAGCACTGGCAAAATGCTAATTCCACCAGTGGGGCAGCCTAATGGGACTGGACTGGGTATCATGCATTCCCACAGAGGTGTTTCACTGAATTCAGACAGACTTACTCCCTAAAAAGTGGATTTAGAACACTTAAAAATTCATACCTTTTGCTGGCTTGCGCCCAAACATATCAGGGCAGCAAACATTCAGATTGCTAACCAAAAAGGGGGGGGGGGGATGAAGAATTACAAAACTTTCCAAAAGAGAAGTTTTGAAAACACAGTTTTACGCCCTCCTCTATCTTGATCATACAAGGGGAATTGTGTAGGACAACTCCCATTAGTTTTAATGAAAGTAACGAACCAAAAATATTCTCCATTTGGACAATCTTTCTTTGTTTAAGAATCTGACATTCTTGTATTTCAGAGTGCTCAGGTGCCTCAGGCCTCGCTCCACTATCTTGAAAGTCTAAGCATAGTAAAATGATCCTCTACTCAGAACATTCTTTTGCCTGAGTTTTTTGCACAAGATCACCTAAGGACTTCACAGCCTGCCTTGGTATTTGCTGCTTAGAAATGTTTCAGGCTTCTCAGTGTCCTTCGGACAAACCCAAATGATATGTGTTGCAAATGAGAAGCAGCTGTGCAAACACTGGAACAAGTGCATTGTGGTTTGAAAAGTCATTCTCTCCCATTTGTATGCTGCCTTCCTCTATACCTTTCAGTGCTATTTTGCCTTGTGAACTTTATTTTACGTTTTGTTTTACATATATCCATTTTCCCCTCACACTGCAAATATGTATGCTAGACACTAGCTTGGAATTAAAACTGGACCACTTTGTTAAGTTTTTACAAACAACGAACTGCAGCAGAGCACTAAATGCTACCAAAGTAGTTTAGGCAGCTAAGGGCCCAATCCTACCCAATTTTCCAGTGCCTGTGCTGCTGTGCCAATGGGGCATGCACTGCTTCCTGTGTTGAGGAGGCAGTCTTAGAGGCCTCGTCAAGGTATGGAAACATTTGTTCCCTTAACTCGGGGCTGCATTGCAGTTGCCCTGGTCCTGGAGAGTTGGATAGGACTGGGCCCACAGTTGGAAACTGTACTAATCGTTTATCTCCCCCTATACATTTCTCTATCTATGTAAAAGGGCATACTATCTGATTCGAGGCAATATTCAGCCTTTGACTAAGCAAGCTTATCCTTGCCAACCCCAAAGGGTCGAGGCAGCTGGATGGTGCAGAGCGACAGGTAAAGTCTTGCACCAGCCTTTAGCATGTTCCAGTCAAGGGACTTGCCAGCCAGCGTCTTTGGGCAGAACAAGCATCATTGGAGCAGTCCTGGCTCATCCCTTAACCTTGCTGACCTCAGAGTGTACACTGTGTGCTGACACCTACCTATCCACCCATCACAACACCTGCCCAAGTGACAAATGATAGATGGTGATTGCCCTCAGCCAAATAAACCGCAATGCCCAACTTCAGCCTGGGGTAGGTGATAAAACTACCAACCAATAGCCAATTTGGTCGAAGGCAAAAAATCATCTGGCTGTACTGCTGCAACTTGTGTTCCAGCAATGCAGCACAACTTACAGCAACACAAAACACAACCATTTATAGTCCCCAACCGGGCCACTGAAGGAAATGGCAAGAGGTACCTGCCATGTGGCAACAGCCTCCACAGATCCCCTGGCTCTAGTAAATCAGTGGCAAAGATGGGCTCAGAGTGGGGATGGATTTGGAGGACTTCAGACTTCAGTGGGAAGGGGGGATGAACCAGGATGGGGAGGATACAGAAGGGAGTGGATCTGGTGCCAATAGTACACACGTCAGAACTAATCCCTTCTTTTCAAAACTACCCCACCCCTTTTTTCTCCTTGGATATAAGCCACCAAAATAGGTGATGTATATCTGAAGAGACCCACTGGAGATCATGCCACCTACTCCAAGGCAAGTGAAAAATGTTTTCACTCACCTCCTGCAGGCTGCTCAATCATGTCCTGTCCTGGATCCCTTTAAAAGGGGATTGGACAAGTTTCTGGAGGAAAAATCCATTACAGAGTACAAGCCATGATGTGTATGCGCAACCTCCTGATTTTAGAAATGGGTTATGTCAGAATGCCAGATGCAAGGGAGGGCACCAGGATGCAGGTCTCTTGTTATCTGGTGTGCTCCCTGGGGCATTTGGTGGGCCGCTGTGAGACACAGGAAGCTGGACTAGATGGCCTATGGCCTGATCAAGTGGGGCTGTTCTTATATTCACACTGTAGGATGCAACATGCACATTTTGACATGGTGGGTGGTGGGGGATAGGACTGGGCTTTCAGTGAATTGTGACATTGGTCTATGAAGCTCAGCATTGTCTATGTTGACTGGAGGAAGGTCTTCCTGGTTCCAATCAGCAAAGGATATTTCCCTAGTCCTACCTGGAAACACAAGGAATTGAGCCAGGGACTTTTAGCACAAAGAGCATAGGCTTATCACTAAACTACAGTTCCATTCCTTGCTCAAGCTTCTCTGAGTCCTAGTTTCCTACTCGATACCAATTAATATAAGGTAGACATGATTTCCGCTTTCTGGCCTTGCAGCGACCTACCACACAGACATACAAAGTGTCTCTACAAAATATTGTCATTCCAGCACCAGCACTTACCTATTTGAACTCGATCAAGTTGCATTACCTGCAGGTCATTAACTCAGGTGCCCTATGCAGTAAATAATGAATTCAAAGCCAGGAATCTTGTTATGAATTCAAATTGTGAATAGCTGATCACTTATCTTCTACTAAAGACCACTAAAGACCACTTCTACTAAAGTCATGGCAGGTATCATTTGCATCCATATCTAAATACTCTGGGATTTAAGACTATGACATAGATGGAGTTTAAAATTATCACAAATGCCTGTTGCTACAGTAAAGGAAGACAGATAAGTAAGGGTGTGGCAGCGGCAGGGGAAACTGTGGATAAATGAATCCGTGGATATGGACTCTGCTGATACGGGGGGGGGGGCTGTGTTACTTATGAAATACTTGTTAAGTAGATTCATAATTTTACCCCATTTTACCCCATTATAAGAATATGTCACAATGGAAGAATGACAGGCATCTTTTCACTATATGGTGACAGCTTTCCACATAGGGTTAAAACTGCCTATCTACAGGTCGCTTCTCATCTAGGGGACCACAACATAACAGTACATTAGTTCATGTGGATATTTCAGTTCAACAGTGGAAGCAATATATACATTATATATTAGTTGGAAAACTGCCTGCGTCTGGAGAAGATTTATACGTATGCCATAGTTATGACAGCAATGTGTTGTTACTGTGTTAAAGGATGGGACTCTTCACTGCCAAAATCCTTGCCTCTGATGATCAGATGCTTGGATGTTGCTTTTGGTAAACCAATGATAAATTATGTTTGCTCTGTGCGTGCACAGATTCCCACAGGTTGCCAGATACAAACAAAAATCTCCTAGTGATTGCATGAAATGATTGATTTAGATTCGAATTTCTAAAACAGATTCCAGGGCAAAAGAAGAAGTGAGGCTCCATTAAAATAAGCACAATATACTGAAACTTAACATGAAAACACCCATAATGTGCAATGTGTTCATTGCCGTTGTTATGCTTCACCACCACGAGTTCCCCAGCTCAATAAACGCACTAGGACTGGACTCCCTTCCTCCCTCATCTATCTTCACTAATGATTTAATTTATACATGAGAGAGTTTAAGGAAGGGAAGGAGGGAATGCAGCTTGCAAGGCATGGGCAAAATGTTCTTTGCTTTAAATTTAGTGACAATGACATCAGCAAGCTAATGGGTTTAATTGTTACATCTGAAGAATGAAAATCTTGGTAGTTAAGCAACTATTGTGGAATGTTTTAGTGGTGCTCATTTTAGCAACTTCATCCCATCAAGCAGGGCCTATTTTTAGTGCTCTGTCTTGATTAAACAACCATTTAAACACAAAATGGCTGTGAGGACCACAAAAATCATTTCATGCTAGCTTTTAGGCTGAAAAAAGAAGGATGCATTCATTACAGGAAAGCATCCAACAGTTCACAGAACAACAAACATCAGTGATGGCAAGACCCATTATGCCACATTCACTCCATTTCTTTTACTAGTGAACAACCATTCCCTACAGTGTTATCAGGAACCCTGAGAAACTCTCTTTTATGGTCATATGGTGTAACTGCCAGGAGGCAAGAAGCAGCTCAAAATCACTAACATATGCAATATCAATACCATATTAGGCCATTTATGAAAAGATTTAACTTTTATTTGCCATCTGGACACTGCTGCCTAATGGGTTTATGGGTGGACGACTCTAGGTTTCCATTTGTATTTTTAACTAATAAATAAACTTCACTAATAAAAATAAATAACTCTGAAGTTTTTAAATTCCCTGAGTTTGGTTTATTTTGATTAAGCACACAAATTAAAATATGATACCGCTGCCAGCAGTAAGAGGGAACGAGGCATCTGTCTGGCAGATTCAGGACTGTGAGTTATGAAAAAGGCATTACTTTGTATGCGATTGGTGGAGACCGTAAAGGCTGCATGATGGTGCAGGCAACAAAGCCATGCAATGGCGAGAGAGGTCCTTTCTCACATAGCTGTTTTGGCATGGGGTTCTCCCACACATGACTCCAGCAGTGCATCTAGGGCAGGGGTGTCCAAACTTTTTGGCAGGAGGGCCACACCATCTCTCTGACACTGTGTCATGGGCTGGGGAAAAAAGGATTCATTTACATTTCAAATTTGAATAAATTTGCATAAATGAATATATTAGAGATGGGACTTACACGAATGAATGAAGTCTTGCAATAATTCAAGGCCTATAAAAGGCCTTGCACAAAGCAAGGCCAGCCTTTCTTTCACTGCTGCTTCTACAGCATCACAGACATCAAACAGCGAGCAGTGAAGGGAGCCCTCATTCCACAGCTCATGCAAGAAGTTGAATAGTCACCCATGCGCTGAGAGCAGACGTGTCGGCACACTGCCCTCTAGAGATCTCTGGCCCACTCCAGACCCAGTCACCTCCTGCATTCACAGGTTAGCATGTTTTTGTGCTTACTGGAGAGAATATGAAGCAACAGGCCCAAAAATTGCTGAACATAGACAATCTGGAAGTTGGTTATCACATTTAATGCAATGAGAAAGTCTAGAACAGGTGTGCTCACACTTTTTTGGCTCGAGAGCTACTTTGAAACCCAGCAAGGCCCGGAGATCTACCAGAGTTTTTTTTACAATGTTCGCGCCATCATAACATATAACATTTATGTGTACAATGTATGTTGGTGTACCTTGAGCCCCACTGAGTATAACAGAACTTACTCCTGGGTAGACATGCCTAGGATTAGGCTGTGAGGCTGCAATCCTAGCCACACTTACCTGGGAGTAAGCCCCATTGAGTACAATGGGCCTTACTCCCGGCTTTTCCTCCCAGAGGCACCTGAAGGGGGGGCGGCACTCCACGATCTACTCATTTTGCCTCGCGATCTACCAGTAGATCGCGATCCACCTATTGAGCACCCCTGGTCTAGAAGGTTGGAGGCGACCTGATGGCATCATTACATCATTCCTGAACTTCCGGTATGTGGAGCTCTTTCAGGTAAGAGCTGCCCCAGGTGGCACCTGTGTCAGGGATGCCTCTGAGCCCAAGGTCAGTCTGGCTAACAGCAAAAAATTTCTACCCAGCTCCTAAAAGGGCAATCAGCTAATCTCAGACAGCACAAAAGGAGAGGTGGTAGGGATTTGCCAAAAAGAGCCGAGGTAAGACTAAAATAATGCTGCAAATAATGAGCAGTTCGCTCTGTCCACAATCCAGGTGGCCAACACCCAATAAGGTGTTGGGATTTTCTCATTCTGCTCCGAGTGAAGGAAGGAACTGGAAAAGTATAGCTCACGCCTAAGAGACACACTCCACTGTAATTCAGCTGACACTTTTGCTCTATAGATTTTGGACATAGCTGAAGACATCTTAAGCATGACCCCTGTTTTAGGATGGCTCTTTGTGGCTGAATTTTGTGTGTTTGCTTTTTTTTTTTTCCTATATGTTTTGTTATATGATGTTTTATTTGTTCAGTCACTGAATGGAAATGTGACTGTTCCCATTTGTTTGTAAACAAACAAATGCCCATTTCTGCTGAAGTATATAATTCACATAGGCTGTGTTGCAACATAGAATTTGAAGTCACGAGACTCTGCAAACAGCCATTGTTGTGATATTTAAAACACAACAACACTTCCTGGATGAATGAGCTGTGAACATAATGGCAAGTACAAGGAGACCCCTGTATCCATGGGTTCACTTAGCTACTGATGCAGGAGGGCCCCCCCCCACACTCCACCCCCACTCTCCAAGGGGCAAGGGGAATGGATCCCCAGTGGATATGGGGGCATGCCTGTATGTTAAGTTTGCCTGTAGTTTAGAAAAATCTTTTATTTTGACAGACTTGCACATTTGGTCCCAAAGGACACCTTAATTACTATTTACAGCAACCTTTGTGGACAAGAACATTCCAGAAGAAACTGACCAATGTTCTCTTTTCTCTTCTTGTGGATATGGGATGGTAAATTTGCCTCTAGAAGCCATGTTCCAGTAATGAAGTTGCTGCCAGAGAACTAAGGCATAGTGATGGATTCACCTGTGTGAGTCCCAGGCTGCAATGTCACAGTCCCACTTATTCCGTGCTTTGCTCTCAATAAACTTGTGGCTCATTTAATCTAATTCTATGAGCACTGGTCTTCCTTCTTCATTTGGCCATGACCAGCATTAAATAAATGCGCAGAATTAAATTCAAGAGGCAATTTACATTTTAACACAACTCTACAGTCTCATCCTAGTCCTGCCATCATTCGCCTAATAAAAACTGTAGGTAAAGTAAAACACAACAGCAGTTTCATTACTATCATGGGAGGGACGACGACAAGGACAGCCACCAACAGAAGGGCGCCCTTAATCAGGAGATCAGATGAAAAAGAATTAAAAGAGACAGGTGTTACCAGCTGCTGTGGTATTTTAAAAATATATATCTGCCTCATTTAGACTTGCTTTATTAAGCCCTGTTCAAACAAATCATATGTCGAGATTAATACTAATGACAAACACTGTAAAATCATACTAGTCAACACAAGCTGGTTTTCAGTTTCAGCTGCAGCAAAGGCTCTGGAAAGTAGGCTTTCTGGAAAGCAGGCTTTCCAGAATCAGTGGAGGAAAGGGAGGATAGAAGCATCAAAGGCAGAATTCAGGACCAGGACATCAACCACAAATTGCAACACTGTACATTTTAAAACCCTTCTTGACCTTTACAAGTAAATATTGTTGAATGCATAGGATAAGCCTCTATCAAGGTGAAAGGAGGTAACACTCGAGTTGATAAGTATGTGATATGGTGGCTAGTTGAAGTATTTCAACTAGGTGGCTAGTTCCCTGGTGGCTAGTTGAAGTATTCTTACCTTGCTATTGGTTTGATTTGGTTATTGATCCCCACACTTCCCCACACACATACTGTGAAAGCATGAACAGGTGAAACAGGTGTGCTTTAACTGGATTCCATTGATTTCTAAACTTTTTTTTACTGACTTCTGGTAAATAAGGCATTAAAAGGGCATTTCAGATGATACATCTGCCACCTCTCTCAAACATATGGGAAAGGAAAATGGGTACACAAGTCTTCCCCGTTTATCATGCCATGACATATGTTGAGGTCTGAAACCTAAGAAATCCCTCAGGTCTTGTGCACAGGAGAAAAGATACAGGCACTGTATCTGATGTAGCCTGTGACTGTTTAATTCTGTTGAGCTCCATGTATCTAAGTGGCAGGTGCTACTAAGTGCAAACCCTGTGCACCTGAGTTTGGGCATGGGCGTGTGTATAAAGCAGGCCTGCAAACAAACTCTGGGGGGGGGGGCCATAGGAGATTGTGGAGCCAGACGTGTGCTGCTGTCTGCTATGTTGCTGCAAATACCTCCTGTAAATATACCTTGGTGGTGGAACCCAGCCTTTTTGTTTGGTGTAGTTATTTGCAACTGTCATGCCTCCTGTGGGACAACCTTGAGCACTGACTTCAGGTTTCTGCTGCGCAGCCGTTTGTATTGCTCTGCTGGAAATGCCTACACTCCACAACAACCTAATCATGTAGAGTAGTTGGCCAGTTCTCTGCTTACATCTCACAGGACCCTGTTTCCTTGAAATCTATCTCAGCTGTGTCCTCAAACCAGGCCAGGGTAGCATATGAAGGACTTCTCCCCTTGTCCTATTCACAAGGATGCTGAGAGGTAGTTGAGCGCAATTGTAAGCTGCAAGTTCAAGTACAAGCCTGTTGGGGTTTTCTCAGTCATAGTCTAACCCAGTGGTAAACTTTTTAGCGCTGGGACCCATTTTTTAGAATGACAGTCTGCCAAGACCCATCAGAAGTGATGTCATTGCTAGAAGGGACACCATCAATTTAGGATTCAACCCAAGCTGTGATCAAAGGTCCCATTGTACGGTGCACTCATGCTGCTATTTTGTATATCTCCGAATCCAAACATTCCAGCTCATAAGTCAAAGCTGAATGCAGACTTGGATCCTTCTCCAACCACACAGCCCTCTCCCCTTTCCATTATCCCTTCTTCCCTTCTATTGAGGGCAAAGCACCATGTCTCTCTCCCACCAGGAGCCCATCCCACCCAGCAGCTTTGTACCCTATATTTTCAACTCTGTGTTTTCAATGGCGGTTGAACTAGCTGCTACGTGACCCATCTGAAACTGGCTCGTGACCCACTTAGTGGGTCCTGACTCACATTTTGTGAAACACTGCTCTAACCGCTATGCCATGTTGACTCTTTACTTCCTCCATAGCAGCTACAAGAGGGAATAGTGGCTGGCAATAAATGCATTTTCTTAAGTGGACCATTTAAAGTGCTAGGAATTCACTCTCTTTGGATATGGAAAATATACAGAACTAATGTTTCTTAAAAGAGTGCTGTGGTGCTACAAGCAACATTCTGTTTTTTTTCTTTCAAAGCACACCCTACTGGCATTACTCATCTTTATATTCTTTAACAGCCTTATAAGCAAGCACCAGTGTCAGCTTTCTCAGAGGTGCTCATGAAAATGACTGCTGACGGTTACTTTAAATGTCCTTAGCCACAAACAGAAATAGGGGGGTAGAGTAGCAGAATGATAGGACTTCAATTTGCTGCAGATACTAAACAATTATTGTGCCATAAAATCTGTGAGGGAAATATGGCTGCCCTTGGCTCAGTTAGGATTTCATTGTGGCTTTTTTATGCCAAGCTCACAATAGATTCACATTTTCCTGTGGAATCAAACATGAAACAGATGACTTGACCCAGGAATAGCAGAGGGGAAGAGAAAGACATGTTTTAGGATGTTTTTTACATCTCTTGCTAGCTACCTTGAATATGGCTTTATTTTGAAACATGGTACATAATTGCATTATATTAAATAATACAAAATAATTTTATGAAGTGATTTTGGGGGGGGGAGGTCATATCCTTCTACTTTGAAAGGGGCAGGGTCTTTGGATGAATATCAATAGAAATAAGCGTGGCATTACTTTTTCTATTTGTATCTTATAGTAGAAATATGGTGGAAAAAGGAACTGAAGATGAAAGTATTCACTAGTCTGAGAATAGTCCTATGCCAATGGTGAATAAAGTTTCAGATAACCAAACTAAGTTTCTGCAGTTCAGACATAGCTTAAAACTTCTCAAAGGCTTTATAAATTTTTATAAGTTAACCTAACAAGGTTTGAATCTCAGTACTGTACTTGCATTGACTTGTGAGATACACTGGGTTAAAATAAAGAGAACAGGGTCACCCCTACCACAAAGCAGGGTGCAACAGACATTAGATTGCAGACCAATTCTTAGAGTGGCACAGCACCTTCCCCTGTGAATGGCTACAGGGAAAGGAAGGCAAAATGGTGCAACCCTGATTTTCCTGTTCCACTGTAATAGAAAAAGAAGGAAGGAAAAAGGTTTAACAGGAAGCAAGGAATTAATTGGAAGGTGATTTGAATAGGAAAAAAAAGACACCAGGAAGGGAAGTGGTACAGTTTGGTCCTCAACTTTAGGGCATAAGTCAACTTTGAAAGGAGGAGGGAGACAAAGAGGAAGCAAGGTGAGGCAAGGCAGAGAGCAAAGGGAAGGCTGCAGCAAAGGACAGCAAGCTGGGGGGCGGGAGAGATGGAGGAAGCACACTGAAGGTGGGAGAGGAATTTGCCAAAGCAACCTTTCTGAAGCCAAAGTCTTCACTGGGATTTTCCTCATTTTGGATCCCCAATCCTACTGTTCAAACTATGCTGACCTGATCCTTAAAACATGGTACTCAAAATGGTAGACCAAGGGTACTGAGTAACTTGTTGGCATCCTTCAGTCTCGGAAGACTATGGTGTCGCGCTCTGAATGGTGGTTCTGGAACAGTGTCCTCTCCAGTGCGTGAAGCCTGGGTAAAGTAGGTATGGAGGATAGACTGTTTCCCATGCAGCAAATCCCCCCTCTCCACATCACTGAAATGGTCCAATGGAAAGGCAGAGGCCAATACAGTTGGTTCCAGCAGCATCGCAGGAGTTGCCAGAACGTGACTGTGTTCAGTCATGAACTGCCTCAGGGATTCTGGTTCCGGATTTTACCTTGAGGTTGACTCCTGAAGCCTTTTCCATAACTGGATGTAGCCACAAGGCAGTGGAGGTTTGGGATCAGAGTTTTCCTTCTCTCAGATGAGCTGCCTTCCCAGGCTAACGAGTAACTGCACCATTTATATTCCTACAAGAATAGCAGCAAAGGAAGCTCAGCCTAACCCTAACTGGGCACAAATGCCTGTTAACAGTCATACCTCTTTGTTTAGGAACTGTCAATCCTCCCCCCTGAAACCTTTCCCCTTAATTTTCATTTTCTTCTGTATCTTTTCTATTAATTGAATGCCTGAAGACAGGGCTTGTGTCTTATTTTGATTTATGAACTGAGCCTTCCCCAGAAGCATCATGTACTGCAATTTAATTATTATTAGTATTGAATTTTAATTGCTACAGGCTGCTTTGGGATGTGGTTATTGGCTGAAAAGTGGGGTTAAAATATAACAAATGAGCCACTTTGCAGGGAAGAGTTAATGGCATCAAAAGCCATGTGATTTAGTGGTTTGAGCCTTTGATTCAACTTTGCATATTTAGATAATCACTTATTCAGATGACATTGAAAACATAAGGAAAACAGCTTAGGTCAATCAGATCTATTTTCACCATACGTTTGAAAAGCTGTTGGATAGGATAGGAGAATTTAATAATAATAAAAAGTAGTAATAATGGATGTTCTTGTTTAGGCCAAATACAAGTTAAACAGGCAATAAGGCAATGTCCAGCCAAGATTATCGTAGCTTGGTCAATACAAAATAAATGAAGCTGTCGAAACCAGTATATGCAATTACATCATATACTATCTCTGTGTTGTATAAATTCACTTGTCTCTTAAGTTTAGATTTTTAAAGTAGCTCTATAACCTCTACATTTTTGAATAGTATCTGCTATTCATGTTGAGTTCTTCCTTTTTGTGTTGATTCCACTCTTCAGACATCTCAACAAACATGCCAAGAGTTCATCTCTAGGAAAAATATAAGAATTACAACCTGTAAGAATAATGCAAGAGTATCTGTTACATCCTTCAAGGGAGAAGCCTTTTGTAGCAGCAAAAACTACAAAACATCTAGTGGTTCATCTGATTATATGCATCTGATGACATGGACTGTAGTCCATCAATGTGTACACTATGCTCAGTTGGCCAGTGTTTAAGATGGCACAAAGACTTATTGCATTTTTAATAAAACTCTTGTATATCACAATAGATTGTCAGTGGCTTAGAGCAGGGTTCGCCAAACCACGGGCTGTGGACCAGAGCTGGCGCAACGCTGAATGTGAGCAGTGCTTGCCGTTTCACCGTGCTTCTCACAAGGAGCCCCTCTAATCTCCATTGTGCAACCCTCCACACAGTCATGCCTGCCTGGAAATCCAGTTGCAAAACCTGCTGGGACAGTGGATTACAGATGCAACTGCCCAGAGCATCGCACAGTGGAGATTAGAGGGGCTTCTTGTGAGCCACGCAGCGGAATGGTAAGCGCTGTTTCCAGTTTGGACACAGACATTAACATAAAAATATCATGTATAAACTGTCACATTCTGATCTGTCTGATGCTTACTGAAATGCTTTAAAGAAAAAAACAAACTTGCCCAGAACTTCTATTATTATTATTAGAAGAAGAAAAGAAGAATATTTGCATACCACTTTTCAACAAGAGTAGTTCACAAAGCAGTTTACATAGTAAAATAAGGACCCGATCCTATCCATATTTCCAGTGCCGGTGCAGCCATGCCAATGCGGGGTGCTATGCCAGTGCGGGGTGCGCTCTGCATCCTGTGGTGGGGAGGCACTCACAGAAGCCTCCTCAAGGTATGGAAACATTTGTTCCCTTACCTCGGGGCTGCCCTGTGACTGTACCATTTTAAGAAAGTTGGATAGAATTGGGCTCTCAATCAGTAAATGGTTCAAAAATAGTCAACAAAAGAAACAAGCAGAAATAAAATGGATAATATTTTATCTCCCAAACAGAGGTACTGGCTTGTGTCCACCTTTTACTGATGTCATTCTTGATTACAAAATGTGTGAAATCTCAAGAACCTACATTTTGATCTTGACAATTACAAAAGACACATATATCTTTGGAGTCCTATGTACTATAAGCGTGGATTACAACTGTGACTAGAGGTCACATTAAAACATGAACTAGTTCTAGTAGGTGCTATACGCTGCCTTGGTGTACCATTAAATTGTGTATCATTCTGACAATCACATCACCATGTAAAGGTTGTCCGTGTTTTCTTTGTTCTTGAGGTCTGCACTTTTCAGTTCCTAGATTTTAAAATGGAAAAGTGCCCCCTCCAGAAGCCAAAAACATGAAATGCAAGGTCTTGAAATGGCAAATATAATGAGAAAACAAAGTTTCCATGTAACCTTCCAGCAAGATCAATACATCCTTTGCCAAATAATCAATAAAGACTCAAATCAGGACAGGCTACTAGACCAAATCACACCAATAGGAAATGAGGTTTTTAATTATCTCATCCATCTAATCCTTTGCATACAATGCACAGTTAAGCATTGCTATGAAAGAACATTATAATTTCTACTCATTCTTTGATTTGAGTAGCTCTAGTTACTTGTTAAGAATCGATAGCTGATAAATGGTGGCTATGGGGGATCACACCATCAGCCACTGGGCCCAACTTCCATACATTCATATACTTCCAGACATTCAAACACGCACTCACAAGATGCATGTGCCTAGGCTCTCTTCCTCTCCCAACTTTATGCAGGATTCATGGTAAAATATAATAATGCTTAGCATTTGTACAGTGCTTTCTGAGCACGCAGAGCACTTTGCATCTGTTATGGTGGTGTCCTTACAACCATGTAAGATTAGTAGTATTATTCTCATATTGCAGCTCAGGCTGAGTGGCTTACCCTAAGGTCATCTCAGTCAAGAACCCTTTGCAATCATTGACCCAGGACTTTCCAGTCTGGGCAAGGATGTGCGTGGGATAAGCGGGCATGACAAACTTCCCCCTTCATCACTGAATATAGAGATACTCCAAAATAACTGAACAAGGCTAATTCTATCCTTACAACTCAGTCCTATGATCTGCTGCATTGAGAGCCTAAATTCAGTTCAGGGAACCAGCCCTAGAACTATTAGAAACACAGACAGATGCAGATTTTTTTTAAAATTGGGTTAGTCCACCATGAATTTAAAGATTCTCCTGAGGGGGACGTGAGCAGTGTGCCAGGTCAGGCATTGTCTGAGATCCTGCGCCAGAGGCCACTTGGTCAGGTTGACTCCTGAACTTCAGTACCAGTGGTAGTGCCCACTGCCCCATCAGGGAGTTTTTGGGAGTCTGCAATGGAGGCCCAGTACAGTGCTTTTTCTCATGGCCCACAGCAACTTGGTGCTGTTACGGAACCCTCTCCAGGATTCCTATCCAGGATTCTACCTTATAGGAGTAGTGGATTTTTATGCTAAATGAGATAGTAAGAGTCTTCTGGAAAGAAGACAGTCTGGAACTTTTTGACTGAGCCACAGCAATGCAACTAGTAGCTTGTACCACTGTAGTTAGCTATAGTCAATTACTACTGAGTACAGATACATTTTCCCCAGTATCTGTGTTTTTAATATTTCAGACATTTTTGACCTATCTTTCTGACCTATTCTCTATCCCAGCCATTTTCAACCACTGGTGTGCCGCGAGTGGTCCACAGGTGTGCCACAGGAATTTGGTGGAAGGTCATTTATTAACAGGGCCAATGGGAGATGTGAGCCCCCACTGGCAGCATGGTGTGCCTTGTCAATTGTCAAAAACCTGGTGGTGTGCCGTGACCATTTTAGAGCCTTGTCAGTGTGTCATGAGATGAAAAACGTTGAAAATCTCTGCTGTATCCAATCTGACCTATCCTCTATCTTACTGCCTCTGCACTAGTTCTGCCAGCAGGGCAGCCCAATACAATTTTCTTTTTCTTTTCTTTCTGTTCCACTATCACTTTCAAGCTCATTTCCCTTAGTTAGTAAAAGTCCTACATGCCATAGATTGCACTAGTAAGAAGCAGCTTTATCATGAATCATTGACAGCCCAATCCTGAGCTGCCCGGGGCGCCCAGCCTCGGCAGCACCAAGAACGGCGGGCACTGGATCCTGTGTGCCCCGGGCTACCGCGGGAGGCGCCTCAGGAGAAGGGAATTTTCATCCCCTTCTCCCAGGTAAGGTAAGCAGCCCTACTCACTTTAGGTAAAGGCACTCATGTAGGGTGCAGAGCCCTCCAAGAGCACCTTAGATCCTGCAGAGCAGGGCTCTGCTGACCCGCCTTCCTCCCCCTGGCACGCCTCCAACCCGCCCCAATCCCCACGTCATGCCTCTGTGTCACACCTCACCCCGCCTCCCCCACCGGCCTCTCCCCTCTCCTGCTTACCGTGCAGTGGCTCGGTGGTCCGGGAGACTGGACTGCACTGGATGGCGCTGGGATAGCACAGGGGGGAGCCCAGCGGTGAGGCTAGCAAACATGCCTTATGGAGCCATGCTGCTGAGCACAGGATTGTGCTCTGAGTCATCTAGGTTAGTATTGTCAACCCAAAGTGTTGATGGCTCTCCAGGGTTTCAGATGGGAGTTTTTCTCACCTCTACCCAAAGATGACAGGGATTAAGCCTTTTGCGTGCAAATCAAGTGCCACACTACTAAGCCACAGCCCTCCTCTTAACTTGTTCTCAGCTTGTCAATTTTAAATAAATCAAGACAAGGAGAGGGCTGTTCAAATCAAGCATTTAAATTCACCCAACTTGCATCCAGTGTGTTGCAAGAATTCCTTCATTAGCAATGTGTTTGTTGGCCTGAAATCCCTGAGATGCCTGCTTTGCAGATGTGTGAGCAAGAATTTCAGACCTCTGTAAAATAATTACACCACTGATTACTTGAGTGTACATACTGTGAACTAATTTTTGTGAATAAGACTTTTAATTTACAGCCAGGCACATGAACAAACTACTTGAAAACTCCTATCAGAGTTCTCCAGCTTCCTTGTGAATGCCGAGTGGCCTAATTTTTTTTTTATTAGCATCATAGGGACAAATAAATTTACATTGAACGACTGCTTTGCTGTAGCAGCTAACACTACATTTGCATGCCTCTATAATTTACTTCACTTAGGCTGTCTCCCGTATTAATATTCATTATAAAAACCTCTCTTCTAATATTACTTGATTTGACAGGAATGCATTAGCTATGACAAATGCTTTACAACGCACTCGCACAATATTAACACAAGCAGAATCTATGGAAATTGAAGTTACTTGAACACAAAGGTTGGCATTTTCTATTTGTTTTCATCCTTCAGCATATCTGAGAGGTTAAAGATGTGTAGAAATTATTTCCAAATGTTTCATAAATAAAAGGATTATCAATAATATCACGGAAAACCACTGTGAAGTTTTGTTTTGCACATTACAGGGAGAAAAGAATGATGATAAAAGCATTCATAAAGTGCTTTCTGAGTGTGCAAAGTGCTTCAAATATATTAGCTCAATGCAATCCTTACGACAATCCTGCAAGGTAGGCAAGAATTATTATCCCCATATTGCTGCTGAGGCTGACAGTAACAGCCCAATCCTATCCACACTTTCCTGGGAGTAAACTCCATTGACTCTAATGGGACTTACTTCTGAGTAGACATGCATAAGATTGGGCTGTCACTTGCCTACAGTCATCTGTTGAATTCATGGCGAAAGCAAGATTCAAACTAAGCAAGTTGTGATTTGTAGCTCATCCACCTAAGCTCCTCTTAGGTGCTACCCTACACCAGCTCCTTTCATCATACACAATAAGATGTTTCCAATGTAATGTGTGAAAGGATAACTTGTGTATCAGGGTACATGAGCTCTTTGCATATCTGGACTTATTCTGAAACTAGAAGGCAAAGAGTTCCTTGAAGGAGGGAGGCAGGCAGATAGGCAGGATATAGTCAAGTAGAATATGTGCAGTGACACTGAATAACAATCAAAGCTGAGAGAGAGCAAGTGAACCTGTAGCCTCCCAAGTATCTCTGGGAGGCACTGAGGGAGTGGCTAAGGCTTTTGATTGGATAGCAATGAGCCTATAAGCAAACAGACCCCATTTTCCACAATTCAAGCTTCCTAAGCAATGCTGGGGAATAAAAGCATCTACTCCACACCTTGTACCAAAAGTGGTCCTTTTTTTGGGGGGGGGGGAGAAAAGTGGACCTTGGAACCCCACAGATGCATATTGTTCTGATCCCATTACCATTAATCTCACCTTTCCACCAAGGAGCTTAGAGTGAAATACAAGTCCATTCCTCTTTATTTGTACAGAAATCCTATGAAGTAGGTTTGTCTGTGAGACTGACTGCCCCAAGTTCCCATAGCAAGGTTCATGTACAAAAGAGATTTGAACACAGGTTTTTCCGGTCCTACTCTGACCACCACAGCCCAATCTAAACTGGGCCTTGTGTTGCTGGAACTCATGCAGGGGGTATTGGGGGAGGGAAAGGTTGCACCCAATGCCACCAGCATGCACCAGGATCCTATCCTCTCTTTTTGAACCCATCCCTCCCCTTTTTACTCCTTTGACTTACACCAGATATATAGCTAGCATACATCCAAGGAGAACCATAGGCCATTAGAAAGCCTATGGATAGGTAAGGGAAAACATCACCTCCCCACTGGATGCACATTTGTGCCCTGTTAGTGCGGCTATATCTTTGCCAATGGCAGGGGATAGGATTGGGCTGTTAAGCTCTCACCTCAGAGACTGGTTCCTACTTGGACTCTACTAAATGCAGAACTCCAATCCAGTCTAAAGAATATCTTAGACCAGTGGTTCTCACACTTTTAGCACTGGGACCCAATTTTTAGAATAAAAATCTGTCAGGGCCCACTGGAAGTGATGTCATATCTGGAAGTGACATCATCAAGCAGGGAAATTTTAACAATCCTAGGCTGCAATCCTACCCATACTTATTCAGGAGTAAGTCCTATTTACTATCATTGTTAAAAGCATATACAGAGTAGCCTGTTCAAACTAGCATTGAGTTTAATATATTAAAAATAAAATATTGAAATGAATGGGGAGCCACCTGAAATTGGCTCACGACCCACCAAGTGGGTCCCGACCCACAGTTTGAGAAACACTGTCTTCGACTGAAGCCCCTTTGAGCTCACAGAACTAATTTTGCACTTCATTGGATTCTGACCATTTTAACTGTTATGTTTGATCAGCAATATTGTGTATTTATTTTAAACACATTTTGTGAATTTTAATTTTCACTTGCCTTCTTCTGCTGGTTACTCAAATAGGCATGTGCAGAAACCCGTGGAGAAATTTTGCTTATAGAATCTTACTTGGTTTCTGAAGACATTTTTCAGATGTTTCTTCTGCGGGGAGGGGGGAATCCCACACTGAAAATCACCTGAAATTTCACTACTTCAATTTTTTTTGACAACCCTATTGTCAATGAGAAGAATTTCAGATTAATGGCATTGCACATGAAATTGAACTTTCACAGTCACTGTCAGGCAACTGTCACATGTTGGAATGTATGAACTGCTTCTAAAGGAAAAACTGCCTAATTCAACCATCTCTATCGTCTATTCCGAAGACTCAATCTCATTTGCATTTTTTTTCTAATGACACCCCCTTGCTAGTGAGTTCATCAATGGCATGCAAGGCATAAGGGGACAGAAAACAAGAAGGGGCCATTTCAGGCACTGTAAAATGTGCACTGCCAATCACAACACAGTTAGGTACACAACATCCATTGCACAGAACATGATGACACTCTGTCAAAGGAAGATAAATGTTCCTCCAAATATGAAAGGTTGGAAATGTCAACAGTACATCTCTTCAGCCCTATAATGACAGCTATCTTGAAAACAGACTTATTGTCTGCAGTGCACAAGGAAGAGAAGGCACTAATTTTAGATTATGACTGGACGATGCCTAGTAAAGTACAATGAAGTCTATTAATTAAACTTTACTTGAAATCTTTTTCCTCATAAACTGCATCAAAGGTCTTTTAAAAAGTCAATAAAAATACCACAGAGAGAACAAGGAACAGCAGAGAAATTTTCCCACTACAGTACCAAAGGTGTACTCATATTATTTTATGTATTTATTTATATTTTTACTTTGCCGTTCTTCCTTATTTTAGGTCCATGAGGCTTTTGAAAATGATTAAATATAAAGCCAAAACATTAATAAAATAATTGTAATCACAAACTATATCACTAACTGTACCATTACTATACTATAAGGCAGGAGGTCTGGTCTAGAGGGTAGAGCCTCTGTTAGTCTGAAGATAACATCAGAAGGTCGCCAATTTGAGGACACCGGCAGCTCCCTGAACGGCTGAGAATGGCGAGACCTTGAAGCAGCTGACAAGCCCAGCTGAGTGATTCCACCTGCTCTTGGTGTGAGCAAGAAGCGTCTTGGCTGCCCTCCATGTGAGAGATGGAGCTGCTTGTCAGCCTGCGTGGGAGAACTGGAGGCCAGAATTGAGACCAAACCAGGAAGATCCATCTGAAATGTTGTGTGGTTCTTGAAAGAGAGAACCTCTATGATTGTAAAAATCCCTTTGAGGGATTTAGGAACGCCTGCCTATGTAAACCACCTTGAATAAAGTTAGAGGAGTAATCCGATGACCAGAAAGTCGGTATATAAATACCTTGTTGTTGTTGTTGTTGTTGTTATAAAACCACTAACAATACAAATCATTTAAAGCAGCACACTTAATCCCAAATTCTTCATCTGCTTTCTGAAGGCCAATATGAAGTTCGCAGTTCGTCTCAGAAGGCATACCACCTGAACACTAAAGGATCTTGTTACTTGCAGTACTAACAGTGGCCATTGAAGACACCTGGAGCAGGGTTACTGGATTATTTCAGGATATTCATAGGTAGCGATGATCTTAACTTATATTGGCAATAATAATCTAATGTTTGATCAATTTACATGTGCCTTATCGTTAACTATTTGAAAAGTGCCAAGATTCCCATGCTGAAGAACCAGGGAAGACTGCAAAGTTCTGTGAGTATTTTCTACCCCAGCAACAAGGCCGGATAATTGCCACTAATTCATCCTGACCCAACACTGGGGACTTCCTAGTTCTAGACCAGGGGTGTCCAAAGATTTTGGCAGGAGGGCCACATCAGCTCTCTGACACTGTGTCGGGGGCCGGGGAAAAAAAGAATTAATTTACATTTCAAATTTGAATAAATTTACATAAGTTTACATAAATGAATATATTAAAGATGAACTTATATGAATGAATGAAGGTCTTACAATAGCTCAAGGCCTATAAAAGGCCTTGCACCAAGCAAGGCTGGCCTTTCCTTTGCTGCCGCTGCTGCATCACAGATGTGAAAGAGCAAGCAGTGGAGGGAGCTCACATCCCACAGCTCACACGAGAGGTCAAACAGTCACCCTCACGCTGACAGCAGTTGTGTTGGGCCAGTGCGGGCTTCAACAAATCTCCGGAGGGCCAGAGGCTCATTGGAGACTGGGGGCTCCCTGAGGGCCGCATTGAGAGGCCTCGAGGGCCGCAAGTGGCCCCCGGGCCGGGGTTTGGGCACCCCTGTTCTAGACAGTAGTGTATGGTGAGGTAGTTTCATAGGTGAATGTGCTTGCAGCAGCTATGTGGTAATTATGGGGAAGAGAATCTCTATCCTTACTGAGAGACAGAGGTGGGGTGTGCTACAGACAGTACAGTTCTAAGTACTTGGTTTCTGATGGGACCATCATCCCTACTGGTATCAATAGCTTGTAGCAGCTATACAGTCAGAAATCATGCACTTGCATAATGCTGGATCCAGCACCCCTTGTCTTCACCTGTCTCTTGGTACGTAAAGATAAAGGTAGAAATTCTCCTCTGCCAGCCACTCCGTCTCACTGGCTGCTATTGATTCCTAACCAAATTGTCCTGTTTGGGGGAGAGGGGGAGTCAAATACAAAAGTTATCTTTCCTGGAAATTTATTTCAATTGTCATTTAGTATGGAGAATGGGCAACTCATATAAGCAGACACTTCCTTGCCAGGTTTATGACAAGTCCTACCTCTGACTGTCACTTTCTGACCAGGATTGTACTGATTTGTTCATTTCATCAAGGGAAGATCAAAACCCTTGATGAAGTAGTGATACATTTAGGGTTTTTTTTCTTAATTCTTCCCAGAAACCTCTCTTTCTGCTCCTTCTTCCAGATGCCTATATAGGAAATGTATGTTTGATTATCCAATCCAGTATTTCACAAGATGGTCTACTGATAATTTAGGATAGTGCACTTGACATTTTGCAAAATGGCCTATGGCAGGGTTTCTCAAACTTTGAGGGAGCTTTACTCCCTCCGTAAGTTCTTGTGTGGGAGTGAGTAGGGCAGCGACGCAATCCCCAGGATCGCGCTGCTCAGGGGGGCGAGGGGGGTGCTTGTACCTTACTTTGCATGATACAGGGCTGCAGCAGGCTGCAGGAGGTGCAGGCAGCCCTGCACAGCGCTCCCCAATGCTTGGAACCTGCAAAAGAAGCAGGCGCAAAGCACCTCCTGCAAAACGGAAGTGCTTTGCGCCCGCTTCTTTGGCAGGTTCCAAGCATCGGGGAGCACTGTGCAGGCCTGCCTCCACCTCCTGCAGCCTGTTGCAGCCCAGCATCATGCAAAATAAGGCACAAGCACCCCCCCTCGCCCCCCTGAGCAACATAATCCTGGGGATCGCCTTGCTGCCTCCCTCCCCTTCCCCTGCCCCTTAAAGGGACGGGGGAAGTGTTACACGAACTGGTGGGTCGCTGGTGGGAACCAGTTTGAGAACCACTGGCCTATGGCAAACACTAAGAAAACTGAACCCAAGTTGAACTGAATCACTTGCTTATAATGAAATCTTGCCAGAAGTTGAGAAATGCCCAGAACATTCCTACACAAATTTATTCAGAAGTTGCTTGGTGTTCATTGGGGCTTTATCTCAGGTAAGTGTATATAATAAGAGAGATAAGAGAGGAACCAGGGAGAAAGAAAATAGAAGTAGGAAAAACAATTTGATAAGGATGTTACTCAAAGTCAGAGAGAGTGAGAGAGAGAGAGAGAGAGAGAGAGAGAAAGAATGAAAAGGCACCTAAAACTATAAAGCTTTGGATTTGTTTGCTCCTTCGACAACATTAGTTGTATTAAAAATTGAGCATTAACAGTGAGTTACCATGACTGTCACTGGTTATGTGGTTTGTTCAGCCTGTAGCTGTGATGTTCATAAGAACAGGCTTGTTGAACCTGGCCAAAACCCCAACTAGTTCAGCATGTTTCTCACAGTGGCCCAGCAGTTGCCTCTGGTCAGCCTACAAACAGGAGATAAAGGCATACCCCTCCTGCAGTGTTTGTCCCCTGCAGCTGGTATTCAAAAACACACTCCCTCTGAAACTAGAGGGAGCCTACAACTATTATGATTAGTAGACAGTGACATACTTCAAAGGGCCCAATCCTATCCAACTTTCCAATGCCAATGCAGCTGCATTCCAGCCCTGAGGTAAGGGAACAAATGTTCTCTTACTTAGGAGGCCTCCATGACTGCCCTCCCCCCACTGCAAGATGCAGCGCATGTCTCATTGGCCTGACTGCATTTGTGCTGGAATGTTGGATAGGATTGGGCCCAAAGTTATCTAAGCTAATGGCCATCACTAAATTCACTTCATAGTGAAATTTAGTGAAGTTTCATTGTGAAGTCTAATTATCTGCTGTGGGAAAGCACTATGCAAAGGATAAAGTAATAGGAAATTGTTTCTAGATTTGTAAAACTTTCCTAAATTCCATTGTTGGAGTAGAAATCTGTAGACAGAAGCTGGGTTCTTAAAACTCCTTCTTTCACTATTTATCAGTTTATCAATGGTCTGATTCATGTACATTGGCCTGTCTGAACTGGGGAGGCTATTTTGGCTTGAACTAGTTGGCATCCTTCAGTCTCGGAAGACTATGGTACTGCGCTCTGAATGGTGGTTCTGGAACAGAGTGTCCTCTCCAGTGCACGAAGCCTGGGTAATGTAGATATGGAGGTTAGACTGTTACCCATGCAACAAATCCCCCCTCTCCACATCGCTGAAATGCTCCAATGGAAAGGCAGAAGCCAATACAGCTGGTTCCAGCGGCATCGCAGGAGTTGCCAGAACGTGACTGTGTTCAGCCATGAACTGCCTCAGGGACTCCGGCTCCGGATTTTGCCTCGAGGTTGACTCCTGAAGTCTTTTCCATAACTGGATGTAGCCACAAGGCAGTGGAGGTTTGGGATCAGAGTTTTCCTTCTCTCAGATGCGCTGCCTTCCCAGGCTAACGAGTCCCATCTACCCGATGGCTGTTTAGTCCCCTCTTACGACAAGTACAGCCAAACTGAGGGCCTATTCTTATCCCCAGCCCCCAGGGGATTGACAACAATAAGAAAAACATGAAATATCATCATTTCTGCCCTTTAATTAGTTCAAGTCCTTGCATGCCTTAGAATGTGTTCAGAAGAAGATGCTTTTTCTTGAGTCAGATAATTGAATCAATCATCTATGTTTGTTTAAAAACAGGATGATGTTGATAGATATTTAATTACCACCAACTGAACTAGTGAGTGCTGGTTGATGTCGACTACACCGTAGTGTCCATATGAGTGAATGGTGAAGGTGGTGTTGGTTAAAGAAATAATCACCAATGGTTTGTCCCAGATGGATTTACTTTGGCTGCTTTAATTTTTTTATAGCTATTAAACCAGCAGAGTAGAAAATAGACACATTTGGATCACAAATTGGGAAAGCTGGTTGCTACCAAGGATTAAAACTGCACAACAGATGTCTCAGGACTCCCATGGCAAGGTGAATGAACTGAAAAGCTCATTCCAGGGGAGAGTGGCTTACTGCATGCAGAAATGAGATAACTTGGAAGACAGAGCAAGAAACTCTAACAACAAGAGATCTGAAGCTTTGTGGCAAAAGTTTATGATTATTGTACAAGATGTAGCAATTGTTAGATCTGCCTTATAAAACGTTTGATCAGAGGAAGAAAGGCATTGGAAAATCACCAACATGCTTTTTGTTTAATGCTAGAAAACTGATGAATGGGAGAGAAAGCAAATAAAAACTGGCAGCAAGCAAACAACAAGCCAGCAAATTTTGTAAATGCAGACTCTTGGGAAAAAAGACAATAAATAAATTTTAATTGCTTCATATAAATCTTAGTCTAACAAAGCCAGCCAAAGAGAGAGATTATTAAAATTGTCATATGACCTGAGGAAATAAATCTTGTTCCAGGCAAATGAATTTTTTTTATTTTTATTTTCCAGTTTCAGTTTGCCGGCATAGTTGGTATGTCCCCCCAGCAATCTCACAGACACACATACATGCATGCGAGACCAAACACAGTGTATAAATTGTAACACTTGGAAAGTTATAATTGTCTTTCATCTATTCAGCAATATTCATATATTCACACATTTCATTGGACCCCAATCCAATGGCTGCATTCTTAGGAACTCTGATGTGCACATTGAACTTCCACTTCCAAACGTTTCCCCATTGGCTTCAACAGAAAGAAGAGATGTGTCCACTGTGTTCAATGGGTCCACTAGTGAGCCCATGAACTACCAGTCCAAGCTTTGAATATGTGCTGATGGGCTTCTCATAGATGGAAACCACTTGTGAGATCCACTGTTAGTGCAGCTGTCTCAGGTATGTTTGATTGTGGAATGGAGCGAGCAGATGAACCCAGGCACAGATTCCCATTCAGCCATGATGCTCACTGGGTGATGCTGGGCTGGTTACTTTTCTGTGAGGCAAACCTACCTCACAGCATTGTTTTGAGGATAAAATGGGAATTATATATGCTGTCTTGAGTGCCACAGAGAAGGACAGGATAGAAACACAAAACTCTCTAATTTTGTAAGAATAAATTTCCTTAACTGCAATAAGAAAACAGGATGAGTCCCTACATTACAGTGTAGGTCAGTTCCTACCACAGCATCTGGCTAAGAGAACATCAAGGACTAGCAGCCAAATCCAACCCAAATCTCTGCTTGGTGTTGCAGCAGGGGAAGGATACCACTGGCACAAGTCCATGTTGATCCACGTAGGTGAAGCAGGTCCAAAAAGGGCCTCAGGATTCAGTGCACACTGGTGCTGCCAATCCTACTCTCTCCTGGACCTGATCCACTCACCTCACACCATTTCCTCCCTGTTCTATAATTCCCCACCCGATTCAGCCTCCTCCCAATCCCCACCCTGCCCCTGTCCCCGCACTGGACTCATCTGCTATAGCAGGCCTCTGTTGCTCCTCTGACACCAACAGGAAAGCTCCCCACTGGCACTGCTTTACAGTGCTTTTATGACAGCACATGCCAGCAGAAAGTATGTTTTGCTGGCAAAGGCCCTCAATAGCATTTGGCTGAAAGAGTCTTTGGCCGATTTTTAATTTGGAGAATGGGAGTGTGAGTTAAGAGAGTTAACATGTATACTGATTTCTGTATTGCTACTATTTTTGCTGAAGCATCTGGGCCACATCCTATCCAACTTTCCAGTGTCAATGCAGCAGTAAAGCAACAACAAGGTAAGCAACAGACATTCCCTTACCTTGATGAGGCCTCCGTGACTGTCCACCACCACAGGATGCAGCACACACCTTGTTACCACAGCTATATCAGCACTGGAAAGTTGGATAGGATTTCACCCTATGATCATGACTGTTTCATTCTCACAGCATGACAGTTACAGCCCTGTCCCACTAAAGGTTTCTGTTCCCCAATTCTTCTGATAAATACATTTGCCTGTTTCACACGGATTGTATTTCTATCAGTTCTGATCAATGTTGCTGGCTCCATTTGCTAACTTGTGATTGATTGGGCAAAATGGCCAAACAAATCAGACAGAAAAAAGACACAGTCTAAAATTCAAAACAACAATAACCAGCAAAAAACATAAAACATAAATTCTTTTTGTTCAATGGAATACTTGAAAGAGCAAGGAAGAATACCTTTCTAGGAATGGTTTTTCTTCCCTGGTCCAACACAATAGTTTGGCAGGTAAAAGAGAAAAAGAATCTCAGGGCACAATCCAGAGGTACCCTTGGGCCGACACAACTCCCTTGTGCCAGCCCAACATTGTCAAGAAAGTGCCGTAAAGCACTTTCACACCAACATAAGGGGAGATAGGCCAGCGCATGGATGTGTGCTGGCCTCCCCGCACCAATGTGGGACCTAGGGATTGGTGAGTTGCATCAGCTGAGCTTAGCCGGCGCAGGAGTCAGGGGGGATGCGCGTGGGGAGTGCCTTATCGAGTGACTTTGTTGATGCTGGGTGCCTTATCCTGTATATGTTGAAAAGGGGTCTAGGGGTCAAACTTCAGGCTTCTGGAACCTACTTAGTTGGGTAAGCTTGAGAATAAAATGGTGCCTTGGGATGGAGGAACACAATGCAAAATTGCACTGGTGGAATTACATAGTAATTTATTATCATACAATAAGTTAATTTTCACTCACACACACACACACACACACACACACCCCATTCAGAAGTGCACAAAGAAAAAAAATTAAAACCACTGAGGTGGGAATGAGGATGAGCCAAAGTTTTGAGGGTGACTTTAGATCATTGTCGAAGCTACCAGTAACTCTGGAAAGATCTTCTGTCTGCATTGTTGTATTTTCTTATTACCATTACATTTGACAAACCAGGGAAAATTTCACAAGGTAGAACATCAAATACAATTAGGCATAGTTAATATTCTGAAAGAGTGGTATAAAATACTAGGTGAATTAAATGTATGTCTACATCAGATATGTCAAACATATTCTGCCAAATAAATTTAAAGATAAAGCGAGGCTAATTGAAGTTACCGTGTTAAACGGAAAAAAAAAAAAATTAAGGCTGCTCTATTCAGAGAGTAAATTATTCACTATGTCTAATTGGGTTGACTCTGATTGCTACTTAATCATTCTCACTGTGGAACTGTGAAAAATACAGGTAATATGCAGGCGCTTGAAAAAAGTTTGTGCTGTGGAGCAAGCGGTTCTTATAGGTCCCCTTTCCCCAATGAAAGGTCTTTCCGCATTGCTTCACAGCGCAGAAATGTGGATTCCTTCTGTTCTTGCTGACTCCCTGATCTCTCTAACTACTTGGAAGGACAGAAGGAGAAAGGTTGGCATGCAGAGGAAAAGAAGGGTAAGCTTTTCACCCTAAATGAGCTAGGCTTTAGAATTTTTGTTTCCTTTACCTTTCTGAGCTGCCTAGCTGTAGTCAGCACAATAATTCACTGCCAAATAAAATCTGTGTTAAAGAAACACACACACATACACCCCAAACAAGCATTTGGGTCACATCCTTAACTTACTTAAAAATCAAGTTATTTCCATGGACTTCTAGAAATATGTTCATGAATGAAGGTATAGGTTTACAGTTCTAAACACACAAAAGGCACCTTCTGCTTGTGTTAAATCTGCTCACACTGAAGGATTTGTTGAGTCAAATTTGCATCATGGACAATTGTGCTTTAGACTGTGAAGAATATCCACTAAAGTACAATTAAAAGTATGTATGAAATATATGAATATTTAACTGAGTGTGCAATAAAGTAAAGTTAATTTAGTGAAGCAATATTTTTAAGGATATTCTGAATGACAATATTTAAAAGATGTCATCATTAATAAATGGTTGGTTGGCAACCTTCAGTCTCGAAAGACTATGGTATAAGCCTACAGCACCTGGTATTCCCAAGTGGTCTCCCATCCAAGCACTAACCAGGCCTGACCCTGCTTAGCTTTCAAGATCAGATGAGATCAGGCATGTGCAGGGTAACAGTCATCACTATTACAAGTACAAAGAGCCCAGTACTACCCTTTCCCCCCTGCTGGTGTCGCTGTACCAAAAAGATGTGCATTGTATCCAATGGGGGTGGTGGATGAGGAGGCTTTGTAGGGGAAAGGAGACTTCCCCTTACCTGCTGTAAGCATCCTGCTCCTTAAACTTTGTGTATGAGGACACAAAGGGGGGCAGAGAGGCTGTGAAAGAGGAAGAATGGATCTGGTGCATACCATTGCTGACAGATCCACCCCTCCAGCAGCCTCCCTGTTCATCCCCCTCCCCACCCCATTTCATCCCCACTCCTTCTGCTGCCTTACCTGCTTCGGCAGGTCCACGGAGGTCTGGAAACAGACAGGGAGCACTGTGGCAGCACTGTGGCAGCAGCACTCCCAAAATGGCCACCAAGGGAGTGCTGCACAGTCCACCTGCAGCCATTCTAAGACAGAGGACCTCAGTTCTGCTGTCATAAACCCCTCCAAATAACAGCCTATTCTGGATTGGGCTACAAGTGTATTTTAAAATGAAAGAAAGAACATGATGACAGGCTACGAGTCAGCCGTTCTTCATCTTCAACTTTATCCATGACCTGAAATCTAACTGTCACTTTAGAACTCCAAGCTGTGGACACAAAATAGTCTACATACTTGGACTAACTCACAGAAACATGTCCACGACCATTGAACCATGGCCTTCATTTGAATGGGCAAGAAAAGGTTTCCTCATTTTTTTTTCATAAGGCCGAAGCCATAGCTATGGTAGGATGGTCCGTACCTCAGGTGTCAAGCACCTGCTTTGCATGCGGAAAGCTCCAGTTCAATCCCTGGCATCTCCAATTAGGGCTGAAAAAGATCCTTGTTTGAAATCACAGAGCGCTATGCTGCCAGTCAGCGTGCTTCAAATTCGTCTATTTGGGCCAACGATCCGTTTCAACATAAGGCAGCTTCATCTGAGCCAGGCACACATTTTGCTCTCCTGAGCCAGGATATTTAGCTTTGGTGCACAGAATTTCTCATTTTTTTTCATTTGGATTTTAGTTATGCTCCTGATGACTCCTTTTGTGTGTTCTTTCAAACAATTCTTTCAAACAGTTCTTTCAAATTTTTTGCTGTGCTGAAAAATAGCACAGCAAACACTTGGCATTTCCATAGAGGCGTATCTTAGTAAGCGCCATGGTGGGTTAAATTCTGAGTACCACGTCCATTAGAGCCACAAATTGTTGCCGAGGGCCAATATTAGCATTGCCCTACATATTGTTTGAATGTTTCCATTTTATTGTCCATTTCTCTCAATGGTGCTTTCCTCTATAGCTCCTTCTCAGTCAAGTGCTTTGTAGCAACAGCTGCTGCAAGAGCTGTTGTCACCTGAACTCTGTTTAAGGAACGGACCTGCCAAATTGGTACTCTGCAACATTTCAACCTGTCCACCATCTGTTAGCTATTGGTGGCCAAATATAGGTTTAGGGGGAGAACTGTAGTGGGAGGATGTGGGAAATAACTTTTGATTGTCCTGTTGTTTTGTTTTAAAAGAGGTGTCTGTTGGAGCTGACAGCTTGTTTTTTTCTCTGGCCCAAATCTGAATTTATTTCAAACCTCTATCCCTATGTTTCACACAATACCATAGTTCTCATGAATGTTTCCAATCTAACCTATTGCTTCAGCTTCATCTGTTACTGTATTTCATTTTTTCTCCCACCAGCACCCCCAGGCATGATAACAAAAATATCACCACTTTCCTTGTCAGAAGGAAATTTGTCATGGTACAGCTGTTTGAGCTAGAATGTATTTCCAGATCATACTTATATACTCCTGGGGAGGTGGGGGGGGGCATTTTCTGAGCATTCCTCAGATACATTTTCCTCTCTGATAAAAGCTGCTACATATACAGCAGTTACATCCAGTTTTAGAAATTCTCCATATAAAACTCAAAAGCAATGTTAGAGCTCATAATCCTGGGCTAGATAACTGTCAAAGCCAATGACTTTTCCACTGAGCTATTTCATACTCCCAAATGGGCCAGATGAAGTCCAAATGTATGACACATTTCTGGCACATACACAGATGGGCAGACAAAATAACAAAGGAAATAAAAAACTGCATTTTCTATTGGTGCGAGGGGCTATAATTATCTGAAATCAAGAGACCTGCACCAGCCATGGAATATGGCCTCTTAGTTCCAAGATTTGATTTACGACCTGTGTCTCCTTGCAGTAGAAATGGTTGATTGTTGTCATTTGTCAACCATTCAAAAGCTTCCGCCGCGTGCAGTAATTTTAGAGCTCGAATACCTTGCAGTCAAGAATTTGCAAATCCTTGAGAATGACACTTAAATTCTTATTTCAGCAGTAAAACTACAGCACTTTACATGTGGTGGGAGGAAGGGGTTTAACTAGTGCTTTCAAAGCCCATGGAAGGATTTGCAGGTTTCTGCTCAGGGAGTTTATTAAAAAACAAAACAAGACAAAACAAAACAAAACAAAAGCTATGGGTATTTGGCACAGGAGCTATGTGTGATTGCAAAGTGCTGAGGTTATACATAGGATACACAAGAGAGTGCTGGATTGAATGAGTAGGTGCTGTGTAGAGTCCACTGAGCTCCAAATGCGATCAGACCCTTGCTCCAATCGTGTCCAGAGCTGCTGTTTTCAACTGAAAACTGGAAGTGCCCTTCTAGGACCTCTGGTGACCATTCTGAGGCCAGTGGAGGCTGCGCACAGCCTCCATGGGCCCCAACAGAGCCTTTAGAGACTTCAGGTTGGGCCGAATGTGGCTCAATGGGGGTCTGGAGGACCCACGCTGAGCCAAATCTGTGGATCAAAGATACGTGAATAAATAGGCTCAACCTGTATAGTGTTTTACAATTCTTAAATAGTTTATTCCTTACAACAACCCTGCAGAGATAATGACTTGTCCAGAGGCTCCCATTTGGTTTAACAGCTATCAGTGACTTGATTCTGCATCACCCATTGCAAAATGAATATTCTCTCTAATACAGCAGTCAGAGCAGTGCTGAAGGTGACCTAGAGTGCCAACACTGAGTCGGAATTCAAAGAAGCAAATTGTAGGGTGAAAATGAGCATAAAGGGCATGTAGTCCAGTGGTCCTGCTAAACAACAAGATCACACCAACACAACAACCAATGCAATTGATACCACAGTGTATTAAGGTTGGTATACTACGGCAAGGCTGTTGACTGCCTGAAGAGCAAATTCAAGCCAACATATGATTGGATGAAGCTGCCTTATATTGAGTTAGACCAGGGGTGTCCAAAGTTTTTGGCAGGAGGGCCACATCATCTTTCTGACACTGTGTCGGGGGCCAGTGAAAAAAAAGAATTAATTTACATTTAAAAGTTGAATGAATTTACATAAGTTTACATAAATGAATATATTAAAGATGAACTTATAGGAATGAATGAAGTTCTTGCAACAGCTCAAGTCTTATGAAAGGCCTGGCACAAAGCAAGGCCAGCCTTTCCTTCACTGCCACTGTTGTTTCACAGACATGAAACAGCAAGCAGGGAAGGGAGCCCTCATCCCACAGCTCACGCAAGAGGTCACCCTCACGCTGAAAGCAGTTGCGTCGGGCCAATGTGGGCTCCAACAAATCTCTGGAGGGCAGAGGCTCATTGGGGACTGGGGGCTCCCTGAGGGCCACATTGGGAGTCCTTGAGGGCCGCAAGTGGCCACAGGGCCAGGGTTTGGGCACCCCTGAGTTAGACTATTAGCCATCTTAGTTAGTATTATCTACACTGTTTGGCAGCAGTTCTTCAGGGATTCACTCTGCAAAGATGAGGGTTCTGCTAAGATACTAAAAAAATATATGGAGGCAGAAATCCTGAGATAATCCCACCTTTGGCCATGATGGTAGTTCTTCATAGACCATGCTGATCTGACACCATGGTCTCTCCATTTTCTCCAGTCCACTCTGGATAATGCAGAGGCACATGAACTGATTTCCTATATAGTTTGCAGTGGTATACTTATTTCTTTGCTTACTGCTCTTGATACAACTGCAGAAGTTTTCATCCCATGCCACCATATGCAGTCGAGCATTTCTGCATGCTTTGCTGTACGGAATGGTTGGGAAAAAAATATGTGATGCCAACACCATTTGCTGGCAGGACCTTGGATTTGGAAAGTCACCAACAGCTGGGTTCAAATCCTGCCTCTGCTACAGAAGTACAGTGCCAATCACTCTCTCAGCATCAAAACAAAATGGCTGTAAAGGTGACAAATGCAAAGCACTGGATACCAAAAACGGTATGTAAACATTAACAAGAAAGGACTGCCCTTGGATAGTGATTCTTTACTGTTTTAAGAACTAGAGAAGCAACATTCCTCTCTGATATGTTGGAAAAAGGAAGTCACACCAGCAAAGCCCTCAGGACAGCCATTTTGGCAACAAACAGTTCACTGCATGTAAACATTGTGATTCCCTTAAAACTAGGCAGCACTTAAAAGAGCAGATGGTCATATATAAAAGCAGAGCAAAGTCCCACAAGTTTGAGCTGTACTGAACCACAGCGTCGAAAAAACTCCTTTGTCTCAAACAGCATGTCATCTATAGAAGCCACAGGAGAAACAAACAACTTAATTCATTTTCCCACAATTCTTTTTTTCAGCAGGTCTCTGAGGTATGTGTCTCATGATCTTGCACACTGCTAACACACCACTGAAAGCGACAAGATCAATTCTTTCATGTAAGACACTGTCCCTGTCTGCCTTTGAAGTCTCCTGGACAGTGACTCAGATTTTAAATACCAGGTTACTCAAGTTCCATCACCTCCAATAGCTGCCTGCAATGCTTTTGATTACAAGAAAAAGGGGAGAGAGAGAGAGAGAGAGAGAGAGAGAGAGAGAGAGAGAGAGCACCTATTCTCAATCCATTATTTTAAAAATAAAATTTTCCAGTCTGAGATAGGTAGAATAATTGACATAAGTCACACTTACCTGTTTTGTGAGAAGTGGGGTGGGTGGGTTACGTAGCTATTATCCAGCTTGAAATAATGTGATATCCATTTGAGATAATAACACAGTGCTTATAATTTTCAACAATAAAGCTTTGACAATGCTTTTCTCAGAAGCTTCTAGTCTCAATAAGTGCTATTTTTTCTATGTGTATATGTGTGGGGTTTTTTTGGGGACACACACACAGAGAGGTAGCTAAAAATATGTCATAGAAAGAGAGAACCTGCATATAGACTGCACATTTCTGAGCAGTTGCTACTTCATTTGTTTGCTTGCCATAGATATCACTCATCTTACATGTATGCGTTCGTGCCTGAAATGATGTCAAGCCTCTGTGCATGAGAGAAATCAGTTACACAACTCGTTATGATTACCTGACGCTCATAAGCGTCCTGCAAAGAAGAAAGAAAATCGATATTACACAGAAAGATGGATCAAGCATGAATCAATGTGGCAAGCACAGAACCAAACGGACATGGCGGTAAACAAGGCAAATAAAAGAATAAAAGAAAGAAACCACAACAGAGATTATCGCTTAACCTGTTTTGTCAGAGCTGGTATTGATGGTATTGGTAGTGATGGAAGTGAAGGTAGTCTTTGCGCTGTCCTTGGTAGTTACAGCTTTCTGCTTATTTTTCATGGCTTCCAGTGCTTTGAGCTTCTTGGCATGTTTAGTGCCTTTGTAGTGGGCCGCAGCCTGGCTCTACAAAGGAGAACAAAATGAACCATGCAATCAGGCTCATTTCTAAACTGGCATTCTCTGTATTAATACAAATACAGACCACCTTTCAATAATGGGTACCATTCGCCATACCAAGGCAGAGACCAAAACTGCAAAATCTTTTTTTTAAAGAATGATACTTTGGGAAATGCTGAAATTCCAATACCACTAAGATGATAAATACACATTATTTCATTTTCTCGTTTACATTCCCTTTCATAATTTTGGCAATTAAGGATTTTTCCTCTCTAGGGAAGGCACAAGGATACATTTGTCTTTGAAATGAGTTCTTAGAGATTAAGAGGGGATTTAATTTTAACTGTAGGCATGGCAACATTTCAAGTAGACACCAGGGAACAAGTACGAAACTGTGTCCATCTTGTCTGGTCACAGACAGACAGACAGCAAGGGCATTTTGCAGAATTGACAGTTAAGGGCCATTTGAACTTATAAGCTTTCCAGATGCTGAAGTCTCTTTAGTGGAACTAAACATTAACAAACCCTCCAATCCTGTGCGCACTCTTATGGGAATAAGTCCCACTGAAATAAACAGAACTTATTTCTGAGTAGATATGTATTGGATTGCACTGTAATTTGCATGTCTACAGTCTGCCATCATGTCAACACTGAAGTGCATCCACAAGACAACTTTAAATGGTGATGGTCATGGGGTAACTTTCACCTGAGCTTGCATACAATGGAAAAGGCTATTTTCATGAGAGCTTATCCCATGTCAATCACCACACCAAGTGGTTGTGTGCATTCGCTTAATTCCATGGCTAGACTTGAGGCATAGACATTCATTACAGTTTCAGCCTGTAATGTCATCAGTTTTTGCAAACTTGTGCACAACCCTGACTGAAACCCTTGTTCCATAGTTCAAACTGGAAGCAATTTGGGGCACTTTCTCATCTTCTTCAGGGGCCCATTTGCTTGTGGAGCAGTAGGTAAATACGTACACTCCAGTCAACTCACATTCTGTCAAACTAGCATGGCAAAAAAAAAAAGGAGATCAGGATGGGGCTATGAAGAAAAGCACTGGTTTGATTATCCGTGGTTGGGTAACTGGTGTCAGAGAGCAGGCAACCCCCTGTTCCACCCCAATTGTGCCACCAAGTGCTATATTTTCTGCCATACAAATGAGTGCATGGCACCATTTATGCCTACTGAGCAAAGTAGAAGAGTGCATTTGATGACACAATTGTGGTAATAAGAAAACCTTACACTTTTAGCCTTCATTGACAAGGATTCCTACGTGCATGCCTAAATGCATGTGCATGAAGTGTGCATTTGTGTGCACACTTTCCCTGGTCGGTTCTGATGTATAAATTCTCCTTAAACCGTTCTGATGTTTAACTCTCCTTAAACACACAATTTGGCTACCATATTTTTGCCATTTTGTTAGTCAAAGCTTACTGTTAATTATCTGAGGGTGCAATCCTAACCCATTATGTCAGTGCTTTCCAGCACTGACATATGGGTAATGCAGCTCTGAGGTAAGGGAACAAACATTCCCTTACCTTGAGGAGGTCTCTGTGAGTGACACCCAACTGCAGGATGCAGCACACGACCCACTGGCACCGCTATGCCAGTGCTGGAAAGCACTGACATAAGGGGTTAGGATTATGCCCTGAGTCAGCCAATACCCCCCCTTTCTCTCCTAAGGCATTGTGGGGGAGGGATTATGTCTTTTCGTGCCAACCTGTTGCATTTACCTCACCTTTGAGGGCACTGGACACTTCTGTGCTATCGCTGGACATGGGTGCAATGTTTCAATATGGCTTGCACTTGTGAAATCCAATGTGTGGAAGGCCAGACCTTGCAATCAATTCCTTGATTTTCTCTGGGATATAGATCATTCTGTTCAGGCCTACACATGTTGATCTACAGAAAGCCCAGTAACCTTGGAAATAGGGCAGGTATGCCCGATGGGCAAGCTTAGGATATGTGACCTTGCTTCCCAACCATTAGAGACAGTATCATCTAAACCAGACCCATGCTTTCTAAAACTAGCACCACGATCTAAAGGTTCTGGTGCACACAATGAGTTCCACATGTGCACAGATAATCTATTATTCTTTCATGAATCAAAAGTGCTCTTTGATACTCACTACATTTGCATAAAATTCCTGAGATGAAAGAGAAAGGGACAGCCTTGTGACATGGACATATATGCTAGCATTGCCATGAGTTTTGATCATGCTATAATAACTGCACCTACCCCTGTCACAGAGGGTTAGATCCAAAGACTCACTTCCTTCTGCGGAAGGATTTTTTCCCACAGCCAGGACTCCTTGAATCAGAGATGAGAGCCTCTGGATCTCACCCACCATTGTGTTGTTTTTATTAACAGCTGGGACATAACATGGGAGTTCATCTACATCAAGTTCAAAACTGAGAAGCATGTTGTGCTTTTTGATGTGATTACTTTCGTCAAAAAAGAAAACAAAATTCCTTCAATTCAATGGTCCCTCCAAAATTTGTGCTTCTTGAAAATAGCAAACAATTCAATTGTGTTCATGGCCAGATGTATAAATTTCTCTTACTCTAAAACAACTTAGGTATTGTGGTAGGTACCCTTATTGAAAGAACACTGGACAGTGAAGATATTAATCAGAAACCACTAGAACAGAAATAGCACAATCATGCATCTTTACCATTTTCAAACAACACATAACATTAAGAGACATACTGTAAGCCAAATGTGAACAGTTAAGAGGTGTTAATTACGACTGAATTGAAAGACCAATGTTAGAGTAGGATGACAATAAAATGGCAGCATATCATACTCATTTATGTCATCATTGCCATGTGTCCGCTTTTATGGCCCAATAACATTTCAAAACTTGAATTTCTTTCTTACAGCACAACTTTGAGGTTAGCGTTTGACTCAAACTTCATTTCAACAACAACAACAACAACAACTGTTTATAGTTCTCTTGCCTATGTTAATTTCAAGGTTAATTCAGGGCACAATCCTAACCAACTTTCCAGCACTGACATAGCTGCGCCTATGGGGTGATGCATCCTGCAGTGGGGGGAGGGGTCACAGAGGCCTTTTCAAGGTAAGGACATGTTTGTTACCTTACCTTGGGGCTGTATTGCCGTTAGGTCAGTGCTGGAAAGTTGGTGAGGTCTACATTCTTGATTACTTTTTTCAAGTTCTTCACAGATATCCTTTTTGCAAACCAATTGTAAGACTCTGATTCATATGGTGAACCTCCCTCTTCATTCAGAAGTGCGCACAAATGCTATATTTTAATAAATAAAAATACACTTGTTGAGCTCTTTCTAAGTGTGAAAAGCACTTCAAATGTATTATCTTCATGACATCTTTATTTTTAAAAGGCTAAGTCTGCAATCCTAACCACACTTTCCTGAGAGTAAGCCTTTTTGAACAACATAGGACTTACTTCTGAGTAGACCTGGTTAGGCTTGTGCCCTAAGGTGAGTAACTATTACTACCCCCACAATGCAGCTGAGGCTGGGAAAAAGTGGCCTGCTTCAGGCCACCTCTGTCCATGGCAAAGATGAGATTCAAACCAGGGAACTCCTGATTTGCTGCTCAGTTCCTTAATCGTTATGCTACACCAGTTCTGGAAATGAGGCATGGAAATACGTGGTATGTGAAGATAAATTACAAATGACTTATACAAGGATTTATAATCCTTCAGTATTTCAACACATCAAATCAAACTGATCCCAGTTAATAGGTGAAACGTTTCTTACAGTGAATCTCAAACTTCCCACAGGGTATTGATGCTTCCCCCATTCTATGGCCATAGAGGCATATTAATTAATATTAAAATAAAAAAAATTCGAGTGTAAATCTTCATTTTCTGTAGGGATGAGAAGGCATTTAAAGTTATTTCAAGATAACGAAGGTTGGCAGTTTAATGGTACTTCTATGTGAGAAAGACAGATTGATCACCAATAGCTTAATGAGTTCTAAATTAGACTACAGTAGGGATCCTTTCCTGATCTTTATAGGAGCTGAACTGGAAATCCAAAAATCTGTTAACTTTTCCTGCAAAGTAAATTGGGATATGGGAAAGAAGAGCGGAAAGATATACCCCAACTCTTTTCTTTTTAGCTCATATGCAATAATAGACAACACTGGGGCAGCCGAATCCTGAGCTGCCCACAGCGCCCAGACTTGGCGGCTCCATGGAGGGTTCCCACCGGATCCTGTGCCTCCTGCGCTACCACGGGAGGCTCCTCGGGAGACAGGGACATTTGTCCCCTTTCACCGAGTAAGAGAAGCAGCCCCGCAATGGGGCTACCCTCTTTAGCACCGACCAAAAGGTCGGCGCTACAGTAAAGGCACTCGTGTAGGGTGCGCAGCCTTGCACGAGTGCCTTGGATCCTGCAGAGCTCGGCTCCGCGGATCCATCTCTCTCCCTCCCCCGACACACCTCCCACCTGCACCCTGGCACACCTCCCCCCTCCTCGGACACCTCCCCCACACCCCCGGCCACACCCCCGCCTCCTGTTCCTCAGACCGTGAAGCTGCGGAACCCGGGCAACCGCCATGCGCTAGAGCGCTTACAGCTCGTAGAGCCCAATCCTGAGGTCCGCGGCATGGCTCCGCGTCACAGACCACAGTCACAAATGTTGCAGGGCTCACTGCTGGGCTCCCGCTGGAGCTAGCCTAGTGCCGGCCGGCACTGGGCTAACACGTGGCAGTCGCCCAGGTTCCGCGGCTCAGCAGTCTCCCAGACCGCAGAGCAGCGGAATGGGAGGTGGGGTGTGGCCAGGGGCGTGGGGGAGGCATTCTGGGGAGGGGGAGGTATGGCCCGGGGCATGGGGGAGGCGTGGCCAGGGGTGTGGGGAAGGGGTGAGGCAGATCTGCAGAGCTGAGCTCCGCAGGATCCAAGTCACTCATGGAGGGCTGCGTGCCCTACACAAGTGCCTTTACTTTAGCGCTGACCTTTTGGTTGCTGCTAAAGTGAGTAGCCCCATTGCAGGGCTGCTTCCCTTACTTGGGGGAAGGGGACAAACATTCCCTTCTCTCGAGGTGCCTCCTGCAGTAGCGCAGGAGGCGCAGGATCCGGCGGAAGCCCTGCACGGAGCCGCCAAGCCTGGGAGCTCTGGGCAGCTCAGGATTGGGCTGCCCGTTGGCTAAATAATTTCTTCACTGAGTCAAAAAATAGTCACAAAAAAGAGAGGTTTCACTGTGTAAGGGCTTCTCCTTGAAGAATAAAGGCTAAAATTAGACAGATTTTTTTAAAAATGTAATTTTGCCAGAATGTCATGCAGAAAAGGAAAAACGGAGCCACAAGCAGAACCGGAGAGGAAACCATGATGCAGAACTGTAAAAATGAATGATTGCACCAGTTTATCCAGGATAGGAAAGATTGGTACATACTGTGACATTCCTTAAGATAATAAAGGCAGAAAACAAAATGGGCTCAGGAAAGGGGACTTAAAAAAAAAAGTCATTAGAAATAAGGTGCTGGAAAGACCAGCACCATGTAAGAAGCTTAGTAGTACTTGCATTTATTTGCCAGTCTTTAAAGTCTTCATGGTGAAACTAAAATATATTGTTCAATTTTACCTGTATCTGCCAATCCCAGGAATAACACAGAGACAGAAAAATCAAATTCAGAACATTTATCATTTGTTTCCTGTGATTTTCCAGTTCCCTGTGTACTGCTGAGATGATCAATATTTTTACAACACAGATCTATCTTTTCTTTGCTTCCACCATTTTTGGGTTTTCCCCTAAGCTACTGGCACTGTGCCAATGTAAAGCAGAGGCACTCTCTCGAGACCTGCTCAGTTAAGAATTTTGTTGTTGCTGGTTTTGTAGTAGTGGTGGTAGGGGGTGGATTTTAATGTTGGACTTTTTAAAAAGTTCTATTTTAATTTAGCTATCTTTAGCTATCTTGGACACATCTTTAAAAAAGGAAAGGCAAGATATAAGTATTTTAAATAAATAAATTGGGGGGCTGTGTTGCCTGGGGAGCTGGGGAAATTAGCTGGAGGAGGGGCCTGCTGCTGACCCTGCCCATCTGCTTCACCTGCCAGGTACCTTCAAAACCCTTGGCTTGCCCAGAGGCATGAGCCTTTGGCGCAAGCCTGAGGGCAAGAGCCAAAGGGCTCTTTGCCCGTGGCTCTTAGCCTGCGGATCATAGTCTGGGATTTGCTGACTCAACCAGATACCAGATTACAGCAGAGGACTCCTGATGGGACCTGGAACGACCCTAAGATCACCGCAAAGAGACTCTGGTTTATGGCAGCCAGCATGCATTTGAAGATCAAGCTGTACACAACAGAAAGCTCTGTGGACTGCTTTGGACTATCCCGATAGTGACCACCGATCAACTAAATTCGTTGCCTCCTCTTTGTTGCCTCCCCACCACATCTCCCAATTTGGCTTGTTTCTGGGAGTTATAGTGAACTCTTTTTTTTAATCCTAATTACTTACTGATAAGGAACCTGTTGGCAGCTTTGTGGTTTTTGTCTTAACTCCTATGGAACAGCTCATTAGTTTTTAGTGACAACGCAGGAGGTTCTGTCCCTCCCAAGTTATTTCTGTGCTGTTGGAGACCTTCCTGGCATTTTTAATACGAGCTACTCTGTTCCTGTGGAGTGTTTACCTCCGACGTTTGTTTTGGATTGTAATCATGGGCAGAACCCCACGGTAAGGGTGTCTCTTTTGTCGGAGCTTTTACTCTATGTATTTTTATCCTGGTGAAATTTAAAGGACTGGAGATTAAAGGACTGGAATTTTCATCTTGTAGCTCTGTGGCCTTAGCTGGGAACGCTTGAAATGGTTCTCACAAGACAAGCGTGTAAAAAACTGGCCTTCTCTCCTCCTATATTAGATCTCACTCAAGGGAGAAAAAGTAAACAAACAAAAATCACATCTTATTTGTCTGTAAATGAAGAAGGGAAGAAGGCTGTGGGTGATAGTTATACTAGTTTTTTTTTTTTTTAATTGGCCTGTAAGATATGTAAGGAAAGGTCTTGATGCTAACTTGAAAGACTGGGAGGAAACAAAATTACATGCAACAGATCTTGTATCTGAGATTACCCATGCTGAACATTCAGTGGGTTCAATTAATGAAACTGAATTGCACGCAACAGATCTTGCGACTGGAATTGCCCATGCTGAACATTCATTGGGTCCAATTAACGGAAATTGTAGGATCCTTTGGTCTGGTTCTGAAGCCAGTATGCCTGAACCAGATTTGGGAAGTCCTTCCAATCATTACAATGAGGAAAGAATCCCCAAGGGGACTTTAAATGTATCCTGTGAATCAGGACTTAGAGAGGAAAATAACTTCACCCCAGTTATATATTCCAGCCCTGATCATAGAGATAGTTCTTTACACCAGGTAAATGTGGATAGTACATTGGCAAAATACTTGGCTATCATAATTACAGAATTGGATTTAGTTAAGGATTATCTGAAGGAGAACCATGGACTGTTAACCACTCTGGCAGAGCTTTATAAGAGTAAGGAGAGCTCTACATTTAGGAAGGAAAACAATATTAGAAGTGAAATAGAAGCAAAAGAAAATAAAACAAATTTTGGTCCTAAGAATGGAGATGAAAGCAAAGAATTTAGTAAGAAACTACCAAAGAGGAAGAACGAACCTTCTAGGAAAAAAAGTAAAAACATTAAATTCCCTAGGAAGGGTTCAAATTTAACCAAACAACAGAAGAAATTTAATTTTAAAAGGGTGTTTAATCTGATGGAGGCACCTCATACAAAGGACTCTAGCATCTTAAAAAAAGGAGGCTGAGAGATAGGAGAGACAGGAAATAAACCGTCTCAAAGAATAAAGAATCATCTAAAGATTTATCTGTTTTTGTGGTTGAGGAAAAATTAAGATCACATTCCAGTGAAACACAAGACCCCAGACAATATGAAATACCTGAACAAACTTGTTCAATAGATAACCACTAAGAAGTTGACCAACATCAAATTAAATTTAAACCAAAACTTCAACAGAAATGGGACTTAGTGTTAAATTGTCAGAAGCTGGTTTTTTCTCAGTTTTCCAAAACCTAAAGGTAAAATTGCTCTTCTGCAACGTTAAACTCATTTTTTAGAATTATTGACTGAAGCAGCCCTACAGTTTCTTCAACCTGATGATATTCTTGATATAGAATACCTATTTTATAATTATCATTCTCTTCGTGCAATAGTTACATTTAGGAGCTGGATGACTGCCAATAAATTGTATAAGGCCAGGTACACGCTTCAAAATGTGGGTCTTAAAGTGACTAGGTTATTTGAAAATTATATAACCCCCACACTGATTCATCAACAGCTAAGAAATAATAGTAGTCTCGGGAAGGATGACCCACCAAGCACATTAGAGGCTATACGAACTAATCAATGTGAAATGCCCAATAAGAATTTGGAGTAGCAACAGCAACGGAATTCATATGAATTAAGGGCTGAGTTTGATCCGGAAGAACTGAAACTTTTAAACTCCTATAAAGCCCTGCCTCTGCACGCACAAGAGGAAATAATTGATAATCTTTTTTCTCTATGTGATGCTTTTTTTTACTATAAGAACATAGATAAAAACGTGGGACCCCTGCTTAATGATATAATCACCAACCAAACAAAGGAGTATACTAAGAAAGCCCCTATGACTAGTGAGGAATGGCTACAAAGAAGATACCTGGATCCTGAAGAACTGGGTCAAAATGCCCCCATGTCATCATCCCAACTGATAGCACCTAAACAAGAGTACTTTGATCCCTCAAAAGGAACTGGGTGTGTTCTTCTGGATAAGGATGGTGAACTGAACTGTATTATGGAGATAGACTGACAGAGATTACATCAAGATGCCCCCACTGTTAAATCCATCTCTCCAGTACCCGATAGTTGTCTTGGGGTTAAGCGAAAGATTTTGACTGAGGCATCTGAGAAATTTAAAATAGTCTCTTGGAATATAGCAGGATGGGCCTCTAAGCAAAATGATGTTAAGGTTTTGGAATACTTAAAAGCCCATGATGTGATTTGTATTCAAGAATCTTGGGCTATTGAAAAAATCTATTTAAATGGGTTTCTAACAAATGACGTATTTGCCGAGCCACCTAAAGGAAAAGGTAGACCTAAGGGAGGTTTCGCAATATTGATATCAACAGCCCTGCAAGCATCAATTGAACAAGTTTCTCCTTGTGAGAAAATAGCAGTGGCCAGTCACACAGATTTTGGAATTAAATCATTTTTGTTGATTAATGTATATATTCCTCCCTTTTCAACTCAAAATTCTATCAAGCAAGCCTGGGATGATTTAGAAAATTATATAATAGGATTCGAATCTAGGTTCCCTAAGGCTCAATTACTTATAATAGATGACTTTAATGCTAGACTAGGCCCAAATAATAAGGTGCTCTTCTCTTCTGCTTTGTGGGGGACAGTTGAAAATGAGATTTTTATGCCCGCTTGTGTTAGGATTTCTAAAGACCCTAAGGTGAATTATGGAGGCATTTGTCTGCCTCAAATGGTGAGTCGTCTTGGCCTTATAATTTTAAATGGAAATTCTTATTATGGTAAGCAAGCAGAATTTACCTTTTTATCTGGACATGGAAGCAGTGTGGTGGATTTTGTGCTGATTTCTCACTGCTTATTTAGTTGGATATCTGAATTTTCTGTGGGATAAAGGCTTGATAGTGAACATCTCCCTCTTACTGTTACCCTTTCTTTGATGCATGCTGTTCACATAAATATCAAATCCCAATTTCAAGAAAATTTTTTAATTTCTAAACATAAAAGGATATATTGGACTGAGAAAAACAACATTAAGGTGAAAGATTTCTTTGGCTCTTCTGCAGGAGAAGCTCTGAAAAATTCAATTATAGGAGCAACAACTGCTTCCTCTGTTTTAAAGAACTATGCTTCTTTAATTAATGCTCTGAATATAGCTTTAACTTCAAAGCAATTTGATACAGGAGTAAAAGCACGAATAATTGGCCCAAAATGGTCTGATGAGAACTGCCATGCACTCAAAAAACAGTTGAGAGAGATATATAATCATTACAAAAAGGGAAATTTGAATGTATTACCACAAAAATATTATGAAGTTAAAAAGAAGTATAAACAGATGATAGCTTTTAAAAAGAGACAAGAAGTTCATAAGAAATGGAATATACTGATAGAATCTTCGGGCTTTAGTTACAGATGCTTTGGCCACCCCAACAAATTTGCTTTGTTGCAACATATCAACAGACGTATGGGAACAGTATTTCTCCAGCATGTTCAGGGATGTAAAAGAGGGTCCAGTGAATAACCTTGTTACTATAGATCTAAATGACACTCTCCCCTGGGACCCAGTTACGCAAACTGAAATAGAATTTCTGATTAATTGTATTAAACCAGGCAAGGCTCCTGGGCTAGATAATATTCTTCCAGAAATGTTAAAAGCAAATATAAGCTGGTGGGCACCGCTACTGGCAAACTTGTTTACACATATTAATAGCTCTGGAAAATTCCCCATTGCTGGTCTGAGGCCATAGTAATACCCATCTTCAAGAAAAGGGATAGGGAAGATCCATCAGATTACAGGCCAATCAGCTTACTCTCAGTTGTGGGTAAGTTGTATGCCAGCTACTTAAATCAAAGACTAGTCTCCTGGATAGAAGATGAAAACATCCTGGGAAATGAACAGGCAGGTTTTAGAAAGAGTACATCAACAATAGACCATTGCATTATCCTAAATCATCTTGCAGAGAAATATATGAATGTGTATGGCAATGGCCTCTTTAATGCATTTATAGATCTAAAATCTGCTTTCGATTCTATCCCAAGAGACAATTTATGGTTAAAGTTGTCTCAAACATGTATAGACACGAGACTCTTCTATCTCATTATGCATCTCAACCAGGGCACCACACTTAGAGTAAGATGTGGGATAGAAGGGAATTTGACAAAATCCATTTCTGCCACCAGAGGAGTCCGTCAAGGATGCATACTAGCCCCCAAGTTATTCAATCTTTATATAAACGATTTGAATGAGTGTTGCCTTGCATCAGATTTCCATACACCTAAGTTGGGAGATACTAAATGCCCGTTATTATTGTATGCAGATGCTGCTGCTTTGTTGTCATTATCTGAAATAGGCCTTAAGTGCTTAATGCAAACATTCATGACTTATTGTAAGAACAACCTGCTGACCATAAATAATGGTAAAACAAAAATTTTGGTCTTTCGCTGGCATGGATTTATTAAAAAGTGGATAATTAATGGCCCATGTTTCGACCAAGTTAAACACTTTAGATATTTGGGAATTACATTTCAACCTAATCTCTCGTGGGCTGCCCATAGGAAGTCTGCTATACAGGTAGCCCAGAATTCTACCAAGGGTAATCACCCGTTTCTTTTTTACTAAAGAAGCTCAATTTATACCCGCTGCAATTCAAGTCTTTAAGGCCAAGGTTCTCTCTCAGCTTTTATATGGGTGCCCAGTTTGCATTCTGGGATTTCATTTAAGTATTGAAATTGTTCTTACTATATTTTTAAGATCTATTCTTGGCCTACCAAGATGTGTCCTGGCAGCAGGATTACGACTTGAGGCATGTGTTTCTTCATTAGACTGTATTACCTGGCTATATGCATTTAGGTATTGGATAAAAGTGTTATATACTGATGCTTCGGCAGGATATTTACATGCATTACAGAATGATGTTTACACTAGCTCCTGGTTTAAAACTTTATCTGACAAATTGCATTTTCTGGGCCTATTTGGGGATTCTATCTATGGTTATGAGTTTAACACACTTAAGTTCATTATGGAAAAACGGATTAAAGATATTGGTTTTTCAGCATGCCATGTCAAGCACCCGCAAGACTTGCTCACCACTGCACTTTGGTTTGAACTTTGAATTTAATCAAAGTGCTAGATATCTGGACAATTTAACTATCCCAAAATATCGGCAAATTTTTTCAAGAGCTAGATTTAATTGTCTTCCATCTGCAGTCTTGGAAGGACGCTATAATAACGTGCCATATGAAAATAGATTATGTCCCTGTAATAATATGGAAATAGAGACCTTGAAACATGTTATTTTTGTATGTAATTTTTATAGGGACGAGCGTACAAGATATGTTAACCCTATTATGTGTAATCTCCCAGGTAGGACTCTTACATGGTATTTAAAATATATCTTAGCTGATAAGAATAAGTCCATAACCGAATCAGTGGCCAAGTTTCTTTTTTCAGCACAAAGAACACGAAAGAAGATTCTTGCTTCTTTTTTATAAAAATTTTGTTTAAAACATTTTTATGAATGTTTTAAATGTTTTATGAATGTTGGGTCTGTGACCGTAAACAGAGGGTGATGATGATGATGATGATGATGATGATGAAATAAATTGCCCTGTTTAAAACAAGTAATTTAACACCTTGCAATTAAAAAAAAATCTGTTCTCAAATAATATAATAGACACGTAAGAAAGGAGGGCATAGTTTACCATTCTTGGATGCTCTGCTTATTACTTGGGAACAGAGAGTGGCTAATACGTACATATACTACCCCATACATACACTACAGGGAGAAATACCAGGTGTGAGAGAGAGAGAGAGAGAGAACTTACATGTGCTCACGTACATCCAGATAAACACAAAAGGCAGAGTTATGAATTATAATTGGGCAACATTTATTCAATCAATGCCAATCAACAGGGTACAGTGACAAACCCTGCAGTAGGTCCTACCTCCAAATGCCTCACCCTACTTTAGTGTGGGCACCTACCCTTGAGGACACAAGCATCAATTTCCTGTTTGAGCGTTCCTGCCCTGATTCCATGTCAGGAACCATTTATTGGTTCCCTTCTCAATACCCATCTCATTGTTGGTTCACTTCTCAACACCATCCCAGGGTCAAAGCAGCTGAACTGCACCATCTCCTCCAAACCCGAAAGCCTTTAAGGTTGACTTTACAATCCATGCTTGAGGGTTTATCAGCCAGCCTCTCTGAGCCAGCCAGTCAGTCAGCCTCAGGAGACTGGTACTGATTCCCCCACTGACTCTTGCTTATCTCAGTTCTCTACTCTTAATCGTTCGTTCGTTCGTTCAACCTTTATTTGGCATAAACTACTCATCTCTGCCCCATCCTACACCTGCTAGTTGTGACCAACCTGGTTAAAAAAACCCAGCACCTTAGAAACAATCTGGGCTAAGGAGGCTAAGAAACTGCTCACTGCGAGTCAATCAAATGAACAGCAAAAAATTTCTACCCTGGTTCCACATGGCAACCAGCTAGACTCAGACTGAATCAAAGATGGTTCTTTAATCAAAGATAGAATCTTTGATTCTTTAATGGTTCTTCTGATTCTGTGATTCTGATTCTGTGGATTCTGATTCTTTAGATGGTTCTTTAATCAAAGATAGAATCAAAGATGGTTCAAGGTACACTCAGCAGAAGAAAGGTATGCAAAATTAATAGCTGCCTTAGGCCAGCCCCCTTCCATGAAGCAGCCAATAGGGTGTTTCCATATGCCTGTTCATGTCCTGTGCAGGAGGAATAGGGTAAAGATACTCCTACCTGAAAGGAAGTGGTGACAGAATGGTATTTCTGGATTTTAGGAGAAACCTAAGAAATTTAGTTCTTGAAACTATTTGATTTTCAGACAACTTTCCCTGCTGTGCTTGTTCCCTGCTCTTTTTACATTGAGACAGATTACATCAAAGGACAGCAAGTGAGTCAGGTAGGTCAGTTCGACTCCCAACAGAAAGTCCACCTGACCATGTTGATTCCTGAGCCCTCCAGTACTGGTGATAGTGATGACATGAGTAATAGAGAAACACCTGTGCTTATAGAGTAATAGAGAAACTGCTGTGCCCAGCACCTCATCTACAAAGAGGTATCGCACAGAGACACCTGAGTATTGTGGGACTTTTAGGATATGCTTCCATTGATTGATGGGAGGAGACTGGAGGATTTGCCACCACCTTTCACGAATTATCCAGTGCTGGGGGCAGGAATGTATTCCACCACAGATGATCTAGTGCAAGACTTTTCCCCTGAAGCTGGAGCAGTGGACCAAGGACTATTCACTATCTCCTAGCCTTAGAATATAAGAACAGCCCCACTGGATCAGGCCATAGGCCCATCTAGTCCAGCTTCCTGTATCTCACAGCAGCCCACCAAATGCCCCAGGGAGCACACCAGATAACAAGAGACCTGCATCCTGGTGCCCTCCCTTGCATCTGGCATTCTAACATAACCCATTTCTAAAATCAGGAGGTTGTACATACACATCATGGCTTGTAACCCGTAATGGATTTTTCCTCCAGAAACTTGTCCAATCCTCTTTTAAAGGCATCCAGGCCAGATGTCATCACCACATCCTGTGGCAAGGAGTTCCACATACCAAGCACACGCTAGTAAAGAAATATTTTCTTTTGTCTGTCCTAAATCTGTCAACACTCAATTTTAGTGGATGTCCCCTAGTTCTGGTGTTAAGTGAGAGTGTAAAGAGCATCTTTCTATCCACTTTATCCTTCCCATGCATAATTTTGTATGTTTCAATCATGTCCCCCCTCAGGCGCTTCTTTTCTAGGCTGAAGAGGCCCAAATGCCACAGCCTTTCCTCATAAGGAAGGTGCCCCAGCCCAATAATCATCTTAGTCACTCTCTTTTGCACCTTTTCCATTTCCACTATGTCCTTTTTGAGATGTGGCAACCAGAACTGGACACAATGCTCCAGGTGTGGCCTTACCATCAATTTGTACAATGGCATTATAATATTAGCTGTTTTGTTCTCAATACCTTTTCTAATGATCCCAAGCATAGAATTGGCCTTCTTCACTGCCACCATACATTGGGTCAACACTTTCATCGACCTGTCCACCACCACCCCAAGATCTCTCTCTGATCTGTCACAGACAGCTCAGAACCCATCAACCTTTATGTGAAGTTTTGATTTTTTGCCCCAATGTGCATGACTTTACACTTACTTACATTGAAATGCATCTGCCATTTTTCTGCCCATTCTGCCAGCCTGGAGAGATCCTTCTGGAGCTCCTCACAATCACTTCTGGTCTTCACCACTCTGAAAAGTTTCGTGTCATCTGCAAACTTAGCCACCTCACTGCTCACCCCTATCTCTAGGTCATTTATGAAGAGGTTGAAAAGCACCGGTCCCAGGACAGATCCTTGGGGCACACCGCTTTTCACCTCTCTCCATTGTGAAAATTGCCCATTGACACCCACTCTCTGTTTTCTGGTCTTCAACCAGTTCTCAATCCATGAGAGGACCTGCCCCCTAATTCCCTGACTATGGAGTTTTTTCAGCAGCCCTTGGTGAGGGACCATGTCAAATGCCTTCTGAAAGTCCAGATATATAATGTCCACAGATTCTCCCACATCCACATGCTTGTTGACCTTTTCAAAGAATTCTATACGGTTCATGAGGCAAGACTTACCCTTACAGAAGACATGCTGATTCTCCCTCAGCAAGACTTGTTCGTCTATGTGGTTTGAGATTCTATCTTTGATGAGGCATTCCACCATCTTACCTGGTATAGTTGTTAGGCTGACCAGCCTATAGTTTCCCAGGTCCCCCTTCCTTCCCTTTTTAAAGATCGGTGTAATGTTTGCTATCCTCCAATCCTCTGGCACCATGGCCATTTTGAGGGACAAGTTGCATATTATAGTCAAGAGATTATCAACTTCATTCTTCAATTCCTTGGGTGGATGCCATCAGGGCCCAGTGACTTATTGATCTTTAATTTATCAATGAGGTCTGAAACATCTTCTCTTTTAACCTAATAATTCCTTGGTCAGGAGGGGCTGTTCGGGCAGCGGTATCTGCCCGAGGTCTTCTGCCGTGAAGACAGATGCAAGAACTCATTTAATTTCTATGCCATCTCTCCTTTTATCTCCCCTTTCCCTCCCTCACAATCCAGAGGGCCAACCACTTCTCTGGTGGGTTTCCTGCTTCTAACATATTTGAAGAAGCTTTATTATTCCCCTAAATGCTGCTGGCCATGTGTTCCTCATAGTCTCTCTTGGCCTCCCGTATCACCGTCTTACATTTCTTTTGCCACAGTTTATGTTCCTTTTTATTCACCTCATTACGGCAAGACTTCCATTTACGGAAGGAAGCTTCCTTGTCCTTTATAGCCTCTCTAACTTGGCTGGTTAGCCATGCAGGCACCCTCCTGGACTTAGTCGAGTCCTTCTTCCTTTGCGGTATACACTTCCGCTGGGTCTCTGTTACTGTTGTTTTAAGCAGCCTCCATGCACTCTGGAGAGATTGGACTCTTTTTACCTTTCCTTTCAACCTCCTTCTAACCAGCTGCTTCATTTGAGGGAAGTCCGCTTGTCGGAAGTCAAGGGTTTTTGTGAGATATTTGGGGCTTAGCTACCTCTCAGGGTTGTTCTGAGGATAAAGTGGGTAGGAGGAATGGATGAACATGGAGAAATGGCACTTAGAGGTAGCTTATATACTTTTCAGCATCTAAGATCCTATTATTAATGTGTGAACCCTCTGTCCAACTGAAAAACTACTGATATTTTTCTGGTAGCAGTAGTGAAATACGCTGCTGCCAAGATAGTTCTCTAGATCCATAACTATTTCACCAGCATGATGTTCCAATGTGCCACATTAGCCCAACATAGTAGCCTGGATTAATGCTATTATGCCTTGAGCAAATGGGCAGTCAGAGACCTACAGCACAATTCTATGTATATCTATTCTAAAGTAAGCCCCATTGAGTTCAATGGGACTTACTCTCAGGTAAGCATTACAGGATTGCAGCCCTAGCTGACCAGAGAATAGACTTAACTTTAATTTATAGCCCATCCTCAGATGGCTGCCTGTCCTCGGATCCTGCCTTGTGACCGCACTGACTGCTCTAAAGTAGTCAGCACCTGCCACAAAACATGTTCCATCAGTATGCAACTTACCACGCTGTTGCCTGCACCTTCCCACCTGCAACAATGGGTCCCTGCCTCTGAATGACTTAGGTAAGTCATTGGGAATGGAGGCGGGGAACAGAAAAAATAAGATGAGACTCTTACAATATAACCAAAAAAAAGTAAATCCTGTGTCCAATGAGTAAGATAGGGTTACAGCTTAAGGGCCAAATCCTATCCAATTTTCCAGTGCCAGTGCAGTTGTGCTAATGGGGCATGCACTGCATCCAGTGGTGCAAAGGCAGTCAGAGAGGCCTCCTCAAGGTATGGGAACATTTGTTCCCTTTCCTCAGGGCTCCACTGGTGCTGGAAAGTCAGATAGGATTGGGCCCTAAGTCTTATTGGACACAATGGGCTTATTTCTTAGTAAGATAAATAACACCATTTTCAAACACCTCTAATAATGAGAAAAAATGAATACTGCATAGAGAAATCTAGATTCTCCTAACTTCAGCCTTTCTTTTCTATGGTAGATAAAAGCACAAAAGTAACAATCACACACACCAAAAAATCCTCCCACCTGTAACCTTTTCAATGCAATCATTACACGGCAGGATGCACATTTTGCAGACATTAGGTACTGACTACTACCCAGAGAAGATTGCTATGTATTGTGTACCTCTCATTTACTTATGACAGTATAAGATGTATTCTTGCTCTGTGACATGTACAACCTCTAGCCTTTAAAATCAACAATAATTACAATTGGTTGGACATATAATACTCAGAAAATTAGACATTTTAGAAAATTCAGACATTTAAAGGAACACTTAGTCACATAATTAAATTATAAACTAAATCTAGCACAACCTCCAGTGCAGGCTGAAACAGTTGTGTATATTCCCTACTCATACTTCCGTTAAACCTTCAACAAAGCTATACCTCTGACAAACCAAATTCATTTGGGGATCAAAGGACTCCAGGGCCTCTGTGTGTGTGTACACACATTTGTGTCTCCCCCCACCCCCACAAAAAAATATTAATACAGTTACTATTTGATGGACTGATTTGTTCAACCTTTCATAAAACTAGCTTTCTCTGCCAGAGTAATTGCAACAAGCGCCTATTTCAATAGGAGCAAAGCTTTCCCATGTTGAACTTATTATGCAGAAATTGACATCCACTTTGATTTGGCAATCAAATGAAATGCTGCATGATTTCACGTGGGAAGGAAGAAGAATAAGTTCACCATATCAACCTTTCAGTAATCCCTTCACTTATGCAGCTAAAAGCAAACGTAGCTCTTACGTTTTAAATTATACATTATGAAAGGAATGAAGAGCCTGAGAAATGAGATACGTGTCTATATCAGGGACAGGCAGAGGGTCATGCCAGAACAGCGGTGGCCAAACCTGCATAAGAGCCACATATGATAAACTTCAGGTGTTTGAGAGCTGCAATATTCAAGAAGCGTTTAATTTCTTAAATATATTTACTCACCATGAACATGAAACGTGTTTTAATCCAGTGGACTCTTAGTCTATAATCTGTAAATAATTATAAAGCTTGACAATTTCTTATGTAGCTTTTATACTAATTGTGATACAAGAAGGAGATCAGCCAACATATTTCTGAGAGCTGCACATTATATGTCAAAGAGCAGCATGTGGTTCACAAACTGCGGTTTGGCCACCCCTGCTACAGAACAACCAGTAGCTCCTACAATGAAGTCAGCCCCAAACCTTCTGCCTGCCTAGCTCTCTCTGAGTGTGCCAAATGCATCACCTGTGTTAACCTGATGGAATCTTCACAACAACCCTAAGAAACAAGCAAGTATGATTATCCACATATTGCTATGAAGCTGATGGGGAGTGGCTTGCCTGAAGCCGCTTAATGGGGTTCAAGGTAGTGGCAAGAATCAGATTGGGGAAGTCCTGATTCACAGCTCAGTCTTCTAGCCATTATGCAACATCAGCTCTCACACTACAAAATTATGAATTTAAGAATCCGTTTTGTAGTCCTGTGACACAAGAATTAGAGAAGTGCTAAAAATAATATTGAATCTGGCTAAAGTGATTCAGGATTTATAAGATATCTATCTCACGTTTCAGACCAGTGACACTGCTGGCCGAGTTGTGCTAGAATGAAAAGACTAACTTTTTCAGAGAGATCCATAAAGAAAAGGGGAGAAGAAAAGCATTTCCTTCCTGATTTCAGTTGAAAAGATTATCATGAACTTTGATACAAGATTAGTTCCCACCCGAATCTCGATTTATAGTGGAAATCTTTTCAGCAGCTCCAGATAAAGGAACTCACCTTCTCTCAGCTTCTCCTCTCAGATCGACTGAAAACATCCTACTGACTGGGCTACTATCTAACTCTGTGTGGCTTTATCTTGTGAACAGAATAACTAAAGAAAACTTGAGTGGGTGAGAATAGTATTCCTAAGGAGCGTTTTTACCTGATACCTGTTGCTAGGAAACCTTTTGTCTCCATACAATCAAAACATTTGCTTTACTGAACTCTGAATTAAACAGCTATGATTGGGTCAGGGCTTCAAACAAAAAAAAATGTGGTGGGAGGACTCTAAAAATAATATGAGAATTCACACAGGATCACTGAAAAAGCCAGTAGGTTAACTCATTTGCCTTCAGCGCTGAAAATAAAGGAAATAAAGGCGTATGGCCAAACACAAGAGGACCAGAAAGTTCTCCTTTGCTTCTGGCTATATATGTTCTCAAAGTAAGGATCTTGAGGCAGCTAACACATTTATTGTGGCATAAACTTTTGCAGGAGAGAACCAACTTCATCCGATGTATGAAGTGGACACCTAAGTAGATGGTTTATCACAAGAAACAATTTTACACCACTATGCAGTTAATGAGGGCCCAATCCTATCCAATTTTCCAGTGCTGGTGCAGCTGTGCCAATGGGCCATGCAGTGCATCCTGTGGTGGAGAGACAGTCACAAAGGCCTCCTCAAGGTAAGGGAACATTTGTTCCCTTAGCTTGGAGCTGCATTACAGCAGCACCGGTGCTGGAAAGTTGGATAGGATTGGGCCCACAGCGACCTCTGGGTTATTTCAGTGATATTGTCACAAGCTGTTTCTATAAGCAATTAACCCCTGCTAACTGGGTAAGAGGCACTTTCTTCAAGTGGGTGCTCCTCTTTTTAGCAGGGGGAGAATAACTGGCCCTCCTCACCCCAGCAGTGTCTTTTCTAGTGGCTGCCTGCTGGTGTTCTTTTGCATCTTTTTAGACTGTGAGCCCTTTAAGGGACAGGGGGCCATTAGTTATTTGATTAGTAATTAGTTATTTCTCTGTAACTGTACAGAGACATTAGTTATTTCTCTGTAAACCACTTTGTGAACTTTTTTGTTGAAAAGCAGTATATAAATACTGTTGCTAATCATCATCATCATCTAAAAACTCCAGACAGGAGCCTGCCTAAGCAGAGCACACATGGAAACATGTAGACTTGCTGACACAAAAAGACTGGATGAACAAAAACTGGGATCTGCTGATAAGGGACACATTATCAGACCAATTGCAAAATCAGTAAAGGAGGCAGAGATTAGACCATGAAAGATTGGTGGCTAGAAACTACTTACCTGGAGGAACACAAGCCTGATACAGAAGCTGAACACATCCAAAATTTATCTGCTTGTTATGGTATATAACCAGGGTGGCCAAATTTGCTCAATGTAAGAGCCATATATGATAAACTTCAGATGTTTGAGAGCTACAATATTTAAGAAGCATTCAAGAAGTATTCTTAAATATATTTACTTACCATGAATATTAAACATACATTTGAATCCAGTGGATTCTCAGTTTATGTCTGGTAAATAATGATAAAGCTTGGAAATTTCTTATTCACCTTTTAAATTAATTGTAATACAAAAAGGAGCTCAGTCAGTATTTTTCCAAGAGCCACACATGATGTCAAAGAGCCACATATGGCTCACAAGCTTCCATTTGTCCACCTCTGGTATACAACATACACAGTTATAGTAAAATAAAGGGGGGGAAGCCTCTGACAATGCACACACTGTCTCCTGAATGTGTATATCACCATTACTTAGTTAGAGCCCAATCCTGGGCTCGGCATGCTGGCTCACCGCTGGTGCACACTGTCATAAACGTGCCATAAGGCATGTTTGTGGGGCCCTACCGCCGGTGGTAGCCCAGCGCTAGCTGGCGCCGGACTACTGCTGGGCGGGCACCTAACTTCCACTGCTCAGCCTGTTTATATATTTTTTCAAGAGCTCAATCCTATACTTACTCAGTTTCATCAATAAGGATTCGCCGTAAAGCAGTCAGTGCCAGTTGTAAAAGGTGCTCAGAAAGCACACTACTCAGCATGCTACTGCCTGCCCGCATCATCAGCAGGAGAGACTGGGGGCTGAATGGGGGCAGGCAGGGGGTGAAACTGGCCCAGGAGTGTGTGGGGAATTGGTGGATCAGGAAGAGGACAGGTTTATCAGCAGTTGTGGCTGCTGAATCCTATCTCCTTTTTCAGACCTGACCCTGCATTGCAGGTCCACACAGATCTGCACAAGCTATTTAGCTAGCACAGGTTTGAGTAGACCCAACCCACACTGTGGAGGCTTATCCCCAAATAAAGGAACAATTGTTCCCTTATCCAGAGGAGACCTCTACAACCAGCGCCCCTCACTGCAGGATGCAGTGGTGGTCATTCTGGCACCTCTGGCTGCATTGGTGAGGGGCGAGAAGAAGGATTTGAATGGGTCCTTTGCCAAGATATCCCTGTTGGGTTGCAGGACCGGTCCATTCATGAGGCTAACTGAAGCGGTTCCCTCAGACAGCAGATTGGTGGAGGGTGCCCATCTCAGTCCACCTATTTGCCTCCACTGCACCTTATTCCAATCCTTGGATTGGAAAAGGAAGAGGGGGGCAGAGAGGAAGAAGAAGAGTGGAGGGGAAGGGAGAGCTGGATTAGAATATTGCAGAGTGGAAGGCTCAGAGGCTGGTATCTCATCAGGCAAGTAGAGGCAGCATTTGGCATGCCACCTTGGGTATCAGGAGGTCTTGAGCCAACCCTGTGAAGCAGACACGTGAAACATTCATATACTTTGGAGACTCTTACAGCATTCCAAACTGCTCTTAGGCAGGAAATCCGAATTCAGTTTATGAGGTGGCTGATTAACAAGCTCTTCTGTGTGCTCTCTCTCTTTCTTTCTTTCCTCACATGTGACAATAAATATCTGCAATTCTTTGTCTTGACTATAGCCCACTGGTTCTCAAACTGGTGGGCTGCGACCCATCCATTTGTGTAACGCTTTCCCATCCCTTTAAGGGGCGGAGGAAGGGGGAGGGAGCAACGTGATCCCCAGAATCCCATCGATATGGGGGGGCAAGGGGTGTGCTTTTACATACTGTTAGCTTCGGCATGCAGCAGAAGGTGCGGGGAGCCCCGCGCAGCCCTCCGCAGGGCTTGGAATCTTCAGAAATAGCAAGTGCAAGTCACTTCTGGTTTGCGAACGCAGCCAGGAGGTGGCCTGCGCTTGCTATTTCTGAAGACTCCAAGCCTTGAGGAGCCCTGCTGAGGCTGTGCGGGGCTCCCCGCACCTCCTGCTGCTTGCCCTAATGCACTGTAAGTAAAAGCCCCCCCTTAGTGACGCAATCCTGCGGATCATGTCGCTGCCCTCCCCAAAAAAGACATACTTTGGGAGTAAACCACTGCTATAACCTAGAAGTGCTGAAATGCAATATACAAGCTTCTCCAAACATCTGACATCTACATCTGACATGCATATGGAAGGACAAAATGCCAGCACTCAAGTGGTGCAAATGTTCGGTTTGTTTGATTGAATCAGATTCACGCAGTCTCCAAGCTGTTTGGATAAGTGGCCAACCCTCTGGATCCTTTCAGCTGTTTGTGTCATTAACTACTGGTGAGAAAATGGTTACATTTTGTGCCCCATTTCTGTGCTTTTGTGACATTTTGTGTGCTCACTATATTACTCTTAATGCTAAATACCAAATTACTTCAGCCAGCAAGTGTTTTCCCCTGTGGGTATGTATTAACAGTTAACTTTTTGCAGACTAGTGCACAAATATGATTAGCTTTTGCAAATTGCTGTTTATGCTGTTACTTGTAAGTAATTTTTATATTATTACAGTGTAAACAGATGCTATTTTCCACAATATATTCAGCAGTAATGAGCTAATTTAATGTGTTAAAAACAACAAAGGAACTTCAAGAATGAGACATTTGTGTGGCCATTTTAAGTTCCATTGAAATATTCGGTGAAAACCAGCCATGAACACATTATGTGACGTCCTACTGTTTCAAATCATGAATTTTTCTTGTGAGGTCTCCCTGCGGGGGGAGGGGAGGGGTCTGGCCTGCCTGGCCTTTCTGAGGGGGACCCCCTGGTGGAGGCCTCAGACTAGTTCACCAGAAGAAAGAGGGGGGGGTTGTGTCACCCAGCTCCCCCTCTTTGGGTTGGCAGCATTTGCCAGAGTCAGGAGCAGGGGCTGCTGTCAGCAGATCCTCCTGCCTGCTCTCCCAACTCCCCACTGCCCTGTCATCCCTGGCCTCCAGGTTAATGTAGGGCAGGCCCCTCCCCTTCCCTCACAGGGATGGTACAAAAAGGGTGCGTCGCTGCAACTGCCCTCCCCTGGGACTACCACAACTCCTCCCCTTTCTCTCTCTGTCTTCCTCCTACCTCCTCTCACCTGGAGCTGCCACGGTTGTTCCTGAGATGGCTGAAGAGGCTGCTGTCTCTGCCTTTGGGGGGGTGGGCTGGTCCTGAACACCTGGGTCCTGTAGCTCTGCAGATGACATCAGGAGGTTCAGCTGTGGGCTCCCGATGTCATAGGCAGGTCCCGGCTGGCTGGGTGGGGGAGTGCTCCCCTTCTCCCCTGAGGCGGGGGAAGGGTGGCTGTCCAGCAGCCGAATGACCTGCGTTCTGTCTCCCCCCTCTGTCCTCCAAGGCAGAGGGGAAAGCGGGGAGTTCGGCACACAGTGTTCCTCCGCTGCGCTTTGCCACCCACAGGAGTGCCCAGGCAGCCTATGGGGAGGTGGCCCCATATTCCACCGGCTTCCTCCCTGATCCTTTGGCCCAGAAGTCTTTTCCCTGGGTAAGTTGGGGACCTGGGGGAGGAGGGGAACCCCGACATTTCTATTTAGTGTTCTTTTTAAGCAGGACATCAAAATGATAAGAACATAAGAAAAGCTCCACTGGATCAGGCCAAAGGCCTATAGTTCAGCTTCCTGTATCTCACAGTGGCCCACCAGATGCCTCAGTGAGCACAAAACAAGACACCTGCATGTTGGTGCCACTCCCTTGCACCTGACATTCTGAGGCAGCCCACTTTTAATACCAGGAGGTTGCACATATCCATCATGGCTTGTAACCTGTGATGGACTTCTGCTCCAGAAAAAGTCCACCAGATAAGTCCTGCAGATACACAATTTTCCTTCAGCTATTTTATCTAACTTTTTAAAACACTGTCTTGAAACATTTGCTTATCTAAAACCTCACTCTATCTTTATATAGTAAGTTCCAAGGTTTCTTTGGCAAAAAAGAATTGCCCTGACATAAGGGCAATGCAACTCCGAGGTAAGGGAACAAACATTACCTTACCTTGAGGAGGCCTCCATGACTGCCCCCCCCCAACTGCAGGTTGCAGCACATGCCCCACTGGCACAGCTATGCCTGTGCTGGAAAGTTGGTTAGGATTGTGCCCTCAGTCAGCTTTTATAAGATGCTTGCTACACCTACACAACCAACTACAATCTAGAAAGCATGCAAGTGATTTCAAAATCATGGAAAAGAATGGGTGTGAAGAAGAAATCACAAATAGTAATGAGTCAAAATGATCTATTTCATCCAAGACCCCCTGACACTGAGTCACCAGCACATGCGTAAACACCCTGCCCCAAAAGGGGAGAATAGAAACCACTGGTAGCTATCAAGAGTGGAGGGATTCAGTGAAGGTTTTATAAGGAGTGATTTCACCACCGCCTCCTTCAAAATAGATGGCACTTGCCACCCTTGAAGGAAGCATTCACAGCCAATCACCAAGCCACCTCCCCCCCCCCCCAGTAGCTGTCCTCAGCTAAGATGGGCAAGGGTCAAGAATGTAGGAAGATCTCACACTCTATACGATCTTGTCCACATCTTGAGAATTCACAAATTGAAAAGTATGTAATACAACAATCCAAGTCAAAGTATGGACACCTTTCCTGATACTGCAAATAACCTGATGTCTGAGTTGATAACTTTATTGGCAAAGTGCTGAAGAAACAGGGTCAATAAGTACTCACTATCTCCAGTCCTGTTCCTATTGCTTAGAAGAGTTCATCGGGTCCAGAATGAACAAGTTGTTTGTGTCATACCATCACTGCCATAGACTAGACCCTAAAATGGGCTATGACTGTATTGAGTTAGATTCATCATCCTCCATCATTACTCCAGTCCAGTTGTTTCACTGCCCTTTGCATCCATGGAACTGTGGATGTTTCAGTGACTGTGGTAACTGCTCAAGACACTTCCTCATTCCAGATCAGGGCCTTGACAGAATCACCATTTCTAGCAAGCAGAAAACCCCCAAAAAGTAATCCATCTGTCTTCTGGAGCTGACAATTTACATTCTGGGTTGTTGGTCTCCTCTCTGACAGTACCTTGATCTTCTCAGGATTTAATTTAAGCTTGTTCACCTTTATCCAACTGACATCAGACTCCAGTTCAGGGCCTTCCTCACTTAGCAGAATATAGGAAGGAGAGACAGAGCCGGGTGTCATTTGCACACCAAACCTCCTCATGACCTCTCCCCCCCCCCACAGGGGCTTCATATAGATGGTGAAAAGCAAGGGGAACAGAATGAAACCCTGTTGTTATACAAATGCCATAGTGCTGGACAGAAGCCTCCCAGCACCACCTTCTGAAACCTCACAAATAGTGCCATGAAGCTCCAAATTGGTAAGGCAGGCCAGAAGGATACCATAATCAATGGTACTGAAAGTTCTTGAGAGGTCCAGTAAAACCAGAAGGGATTTGCTTTTCCTGTTCATTTCCCACTGCTCCAAGGTAACTAGTCAGAAGCAATGATCTCTTATCATCCCAACATCTTCCACTGTCTGCCATCAAGGCAGCTTAGAACTGCTTTGTGTATCTTCCAATCACAGTCACAACTTTTAATTAAAAAGGCAAGCACACATTCATGGCAGAACTGTGGTCTGTCAATAGGGATAGATGGAAGATGACAGAAAAAATACGCAAATGATCAGACTTGCAATTTTCAAAATAGCCAAAATACAAACTGCATACTTAATTTGCATTTGCAGATGACATCAAACAAGGGATCTTTTCAATTTTCTGCTTACACAGAAGTATTAGCTATAGCAGAAGCAATCATGGCTCCATTAAAATTGCACCAGCAGTCTTTCAGAATTCTCACAATTTCACTGAAAGTAGTCAAGTAAGACATTGATTCAGAGTGACACACCATTCATCTTGACTCCAGAAGGACTACACAGCTTGTCCAAGTTAGAATACTCTCTGGAAGCAAGCGCAACCTGGTGTGTTTAATATGTTAAAATAAAGGTAATCACTAAATAGCAGCTGAGCTTTTAAAATGGTTGGATTTGCTTCCCAGCAAATCACCTTCCAGTCAATAGCCAAAAAAAAAACACAAAGGAACAGAAGAGTTCAGAAAACCACACTCTTAAAATCCATTCTTTTTGTAGCATATCTGCTTCTTATGTTATACTGTGTCCTTCAAGAGAAGCTCCTTGCAAAATTTTTGGAAATGTCATGTTTAATGTTTTATACAGTATAATTCTGGTCTATCATCACTGCAGGCCAAATTACATATCTCTGGGAAGATTTTCATGTGGTAGATCTCACATCCTCATTGGGTCTTTATACAAAAAGGAAGAGACTTCTGAGAAGACTTTTACCATGACTGACAGTCCAATCCTATCCCCTGCCACCCTACACCATGCAGGTGCCCAATGGATCACACATTGCATGCTATGGTGGTATGGGGTGACTAGAAGGCCAACGAGAGATAAGTACTTTTTAAAATACCTCTCAGTAGGCCTTCAGCTATGGTACTCCTCAGATCCATGCCAGCTATGTAGGTGGAGGAGATGAATGGGGCAGGGTGGATTGGAAAATTGGGTATAGGATCTGGCATGCACTTTTGTTGCCAAGTTGCACCCCTTCTAGCCTGCTCCCTGTCCCAAACCACCCCCTTTGCCACCCTCCTCTGGACCAGTGGAGCATCCAGGCAATTCTGGCATGTGTACAGACCTGCTGGTCATTTCCACCACCGACTCCATTGTGTGTGACAGTAGCATGACATTTGGTGTCATCACAAGGCCATTTGCAACAACAAATCAATAGATTCACTGTTGTAAATAGGCCATAGGATTGGGCTGTGAGTGTCAAATTACCTACCTGGGTGCACATCTTCTGCTATACCATGTCTCTTGCTTGCTCTTGTTTTATGGCTTTCTGGGCACCAGAGGACACAGCTAAGCTATTAGGGATTTTGAATGGTAAAAGCTAGAGGAATGGGAGAGCTGTTCTTCAGATTGGTGCCACCCTCCCCCACTGCAGATGAGACACAGTGTGAGCTGTACAAAGGAGAAGAATGTCCAGAACATATACAGAATTGGTTAAACTGAAGCAACTGATCAACCTAAAATAGATGTGCGACACTTAACACAGAAATACATTCTCCTATCCCAATTGTTATGTGATTAGGTCATTAAGTGAACATTCAGCCCAACCTATTGCCTTTGTTGTGTAAACAGACACTCCCTGCTAGACACTAGCTGGTTGCACAGGCTACTGGAGATAGATTGCCTCTTCTTTGCATTAAGAATCTCTCTGTTGTGTAAACAGACACTATGCTACAGGCTATGGGAGATGCAACTGCCTCATTAAGAGCATCTTTACTGTGGTCATATATATGGTCCATTGTTAAGCGGTGCATGCCTGAAGTCATTCGTATCCCACTAAATCTGAATGCTGCATTTTGAATAGTGCAATTTTTTTCTATTGAAGAAGTTCTCAACACAGAAAAATCTTCCGTACATTCTCTTCTCTCTACTGAAAGAAAACAGCAGAAACAAGGGTCTAACCCCACAAACCACAAAATCTGCCCCCACAAAATCTGCCAACCAAACCACAAACAATATGAATGCAATAGACCAAAGAGCAAGTCTTTGACACAGGCTTTTGACAACTGCAATGTCTTAAGCCTTCTCATTAGCCACAGTGGGTGGGTCTATTAATTGCCATTTGTTCAAAGGGTATGTAAGACTAATTTCCAAACAATGACATAAAATTTTTTCTCCTTCCAGAGGCTTTGACTAATTTAAATGAACAATAGTTCTGCCAAGAATAATAAACGTTTATTAGAGTTCCAGATGTTTATGCACTCCTTCTGCAATCATTTCAAGACAATGTTTCCATCAATGATGACAAGTGCTATTATGGCATTTTTCCATTCATGGCCCTTTGGTTCTTATCTCTATCAGTCTCCGTGCAATCTTCTTCGTAACTGCTACGGATTCATGGCAACTGATACATGTGCTCCAAATAATGAAACTCTATCATAGTCCCAGTATGAACCAGATATTTTTTTCCTTCCAGCTCACGGACTTAGGTGGCTTATCAGGCTTCTTATACATGGTGAAACTAATGGGCTCCTTCAGGCATATAACCAGTCAGAGGAGGCTGAATGCAGGCAAGCTAAGCCAGGGGCTTTCTAGTGTGGATTTGCCAGGAGGGGAAGAAGTTCTCTACTGGGGACAAATTAAAATCAGCTGTATTCAACTGAGAAAAGACATTCCATCCAGTCAGTCTAATTTACATTTATGACTCCAGCATGTTCTGTGAGTATAGTGGTAGATTTCTGGAACTAGGGTTGGAAATGGTGGAGAGGGAAAAGGTTTTGAGAGAGGAATATGGATTTTAGATGTGAGCTATTGGGAAAACATTGCTTTACAATGGGGGAAAAAGGGGGGGGAATTGTTTTTAGGAGAGGTCTCCCTTGCATCTCCTAGCTCCAAGTTTATCTTATGGTGGGTGTTAAATTGATATGTATTTTAAAAGTGGGATTGAAGCTTCTTTTCTTAGACACAAAACCTGCTTGTTAGACACAAAACAGAACTAGACAAAAAGGTATGTCTCTCCTATTATATCACACACTACAGGGCTTGGAATACTTTGCCAAGTTGTTGTTGGGATCCTTCAGTCTTGGAAGACTATGGTATCGCGCTCTGAATGGTGGTTCTGGAACAGAGTGTCTTCTCCAGTGCACAAAGCCTGAGTAAAGTAGATTATGTTTCCCATGCAGCAAATCCCCCCTCTCCACGTCGCTGAAATGGTTCAATGGAAAGGCAGAGGCCAATACAGTTGGTTCCAGCGGCATCGCAGGAGTTGCCAGAACGTGACTGTGTTCAGTCATGAACTGCCTCAGGGATTCTGGCTCCAGATTTTGCCTCGAGATGGACTCCTGAAGCCTTTTCCATAACTGAATGTAGCCACAAGGCAGTGGAGGTTTGGGATCAGAGTTTTCCTTCTCTCAGGTGAGCTGCCTTCCCAGGCTGACAAGTCCCATCTACCCGGTGGCTGTTTAGTCACCTCTTATGATAAGTACAGCCAAACTGAGGGCCTATTCTTATCCCCAGCCCCTGGGGAAGTGCAACAGGTAAACTTATTGTACAGGAAATATCCTATAAATTACAGAAACCCTATAACTGAAACATCACTGAATCCTATTTAGTTTGGGCTACATGCTATAAGCATTGTAGGTAAATCAGCCATAACTAAGATATATTTTAGCTTAAGCTCCTGCTATTGTTTGACCAAGAGCCCAATCCTATGCATGTCTACTCAGAAGTAAGTCTCATTATAGTCAATGAGGCTTACTCCCAGGTAATTGTGGATAGGATTGCAGGCCCAATCCTATCCAATTTTCCAGTACCGGTGCAGTTGTGCCAATGGGTCCAACCATCCTTTGGAGGGAGGCAATCACAAGGTACATTTGTCCCCTTACCATGGGGCTGCATTGCAGCTGCACCGTTGCTGGAAAATTGAATAGAATTGGGCCCTCAGTCAGTTATTATTTCTTGAGCAGGAAGCAAATCATTGTCTTTGTGAATGTCTATTTCATCCTACAGATAAAATTACAGGTGGGGCCTCTTTATCCACAGATCTGGCATCCGTGGATTTGCCCCACCACAAATGCTGAACTTCGGATTGGTCCCCTGCAGACCTCCCAGACACAACTGGAACCTTTTTCTGGTCTTGTCTGGGAGGCTTTCTGAGCCTCGGAGAGGCTATGTGCCACCTCACGCAGCCTCTCCAAGGTTCAGAATGGCCCCTGGAGTGATTTGAAGGTGATTTCCGGTTTTATAGGAAGTTGCCCAAAAATTGTTGCAGGGGCCATTCTGAGCCTTGAAGAGGCTGCATGAGATGGCGCACAGCCTCTCTGAGGTTCAGAATGGTTTCAGACGCGACTGGAGTAAAGCTCAGGTCATATTTACAGTACAGGTGGGCTCTGAAAATCAGATTTCGTTATCTGCTACTTTCAATATCTGCTGGGGGGGAAGGGGTCGGTACGGAAATGGAACCCTCGTGGATAAAGGGGCTCCATCTGTAATTTGAATCTTCCATTGTTGCATAAGATTTGCATTAAGTACAGAAGCTACCTAAATGTGTATAACACATTCACTTCACATGCTCATTAACTGATTGAAGGCCCAGTCCTGTCATTGAGATATGCCAGTGCATTCAAACACTGGTGCAAATTACAGTCTTGCTGGCATAAAAGTCTGCACACTAACAGAGGGACTTCAGAGCCACCCCTTGTCAGATCTACTTTTCTACGACACAGCACAGGATACAGACCACACATAGCAGACAATCACAGCACCCCAGCCCCTGCCTGAGAGACTACAGCTCAGATGAGAAAATGTGCAGCAAGGGGCTAACAGCCCAATCCTATGCATGTCTACTCAGAAGTAAGTCCTATTAGAGTCAATGGGGCTTACTCCCAGGAAAGTGTGGATAGGATTGGGCTGTGAGCCTCTCTGTCTCTCAAAGGGGAGGTTCGGAGAGGGGAAGCATGGTGAAAGAGCACCTGGTGCACAAAGGGGGTTACACAAAACCTCATGTCCCTCACAACACGTATGGCAAGATAATTTATTGTCAGAATTTTTATTGCAGATCTTCTGCCCAGTAGTATTCCACCCACACACCCCTGGTGTCCCCCTACCTCACCACCCCACAGGCGAATGATGCCCCCCACACAGGTAAGCAAAGGGGGAGAAGGGAACCCTAAGCTGTAATGTACTGATATTCCATCTCTGTCTCATGTCTCTACACACTCATTCTGACCTTCAAGGATAGTCAAATGCATCTCCCCTATTATCTGGTTGCTTAACCATCTCTTCCTTTTGCAACAGTAAAATGAATAGCTGATTGGATGCAGTGCTTGACTCTTTAGACATCATACTGATTGCATACGGATGATGCAGTGACTTCACTTCACGGTGATGACATATGGATGATGTGCCGACATCAAGACAATGACATATGGGCGTCATACCAACAATGCACCGATGTAATGGTGATGAAGCCTTGGTGTCGGGATGCCACTCCATGGCTCACAGGCTATGTCAGTGTTTCCATGGCAATGGGAAATAGCTGAGAAGGGAAGGGTTGCACCAGCATTGCTTTGCCAGGACAAGTGTGGCATTTGGCCCTTGTCATGCTGGCACTGATGTGCCATTGGTCTGGTGTTGCCAGGATGGGCTTATGCTATGTTGGACATTGCACTGATGTTTGTGCACCATTGGTATGGTGTCTGGATAAGATTGGGCTGGAAGGGACTTTTTTTACAATTTTGGGGGTGATATAAAAAAAATGAGGCAAAATGGATTAGGATTTGTTATGAAAAAAGGATAGCCCTATCCTGCATGGTGCAGATTCAAGATTATTAAACAGGCAAAAGCTGTATCTTTCCCAAGTCACAGGACCTCAAGTGCCAATCCATCACTCATCACTGGGAAAATGCACTTTTGCACATGTGGAATACCCTGTGGTAAAATTAAAATCCAGTCTTCTTCTTCTTCAGGCAATTCATGTTTCAATACACAGCACATTAAAATGCAGTCATCCTTGGTAAGTCCAGCAATTCAACAAAAACAACAACAAAAAAGTCTGGCAGGAAAGAAGAAAATACACAAGCTCTAGTCATAACTATTCTGACTGGTCAAAAAATTAAGATGTTTACGTTGCTTGTAACATAATTGGCTGCACTTTTTTGCAAGGAAGAAGGGTCATGCCTGCAAATGACTCAGATATGGTTCCAACAAACTGAACAAGTCAAACATGCTGTTTTTTCAGAAGTCTGTGGTTCTTTCAGAGCATTGTCTTCTATTGTTTATTTTTCCTAAAGCTGAATGGATTCAGACATCCATACCTAGGTTTTTTGAAGCTTTGCAAATATATGGCTCCTGTGTGGTATGTACCTGTGACTCTCTAGCCAGAAGCCAGGTAGTCACATATGTATTTAGTGGATAGGCCAGACACTGGTATAATAGAGGTATACACATTCATCCATGAAAATGAAGGCAGCATACATGAGACTTGAAGGCAGTCACCCATTCAGGCCCTGATCAGACCTGGACCTGCTTAGATGGCTGCAACATGTGCCCTCAGCTCATGCCTGGGAGGAGATAGGAAGGTTGTTCTGTTCTCAGAACAGCCAATCTCACAGTGACCAGTCAGCTTCTGAAACAATTATTGCTTATATACCATTCTTAGCTTAGGAATATCACTGTTCACCCATCCAGGGTAATGATCAAAGCAATCCCTGCTTAGATTCAGAGCTATTAGGTGCTTCTAACTCATACGCTGCAATCACTAACAATTTGTTTGTTAGGACAAAAAGCCTCAACGCCATCTAATCCAGGAGTTCCCAGACTGCTGTCCACAAACCACAGATGGACTGCAAGCTACCTGGGCCCAGTGGTTGGCAGGCAAGCAGAGTGCCATGTGCTAATCATTTTGCCAGCATTTGTGTGAGCTTTCCCACCCTCCCTTGGTCCGGATTGGCCTGAAATCGAGGCAATCTGGCAGCCATTGACAGTGGTGTGATGATATCATCATACCATCACCATGTCCTTTGGAGGATGGGCACTCGGTGGTGCACAATAAATCCGAGTGTGGGTGTTGGTGGTCTGCGCTCTCCGGAGGGAGAGAACTGCTGAACTAGTCCTTAAAAAAAGAACCCAGTTTCTTCATTTAAAAAATTTTACATTGTGTTTTCATGAACAACATTCTTCCAGTATTTAGGACAATGTCGAATCTTTGTGCTGCTGCGTATAGTATATCTGCCGAGCTTTTTAAAAAAATTAAATACGTTTAGATATTCTTTTAAAAAGAGTGAGATAAATGTGAGAAATAGAAGAGTAAAGTAAATGTTTTCAGATTAACCAACCCACTCACTTATACAGTATACTGTGGTTCAAGATGATCATTCTTGAAAATGGGGGAGCAGGTGTATAGGGTCAGTCAAGCACTTATGGAGATTATCTTTGTCCAGGTACCCTCCAGAAAAGACACAACACCATGTCATCTGGATTAAATTGAGCCACATTTATTTATCATCCATTTATTTTTTATATGGGTGGGGGGCCACATATTTTAAAGTTCAGATGCTATAGAATCACCCTGACTTCATAACGGAAAAGAGATAATTTAAAGCAAAGGGCTAAAAGGTGACATGCTGCATTTTATTGTGAAACAATCATTTTGCAGGTATTAATAGCAGGAGCATGTGAAACTGCTATTATCACTGCCAATTCACACACATCACTTACATCTCATTTCAAATGTTTTAAATGCACACCTATGCTCTAGAACAGGGGTCTCCAAACCCCAGCCCGGGGGCCAGATGCAGCCCGTGGTGAGCCTCTATCTGGCCCACGGCCAGCCTCTTGTCCCCTGAAAGCCCCTGGCCCACTTTGCTGAACATGACTGGAACTATGCTCTGATTGCACCTGGAGGGTGTTCTAAGGCCCATTGATTCATTTATTCACACATCTTTTTCAGCCCTCAAAACTGTGCCAGACATTTGATGCAGCCCTCTGGCCAAAAAGTTTGGAGACCCCCTGCTCTAGAAAATGGGAACCAAACAAATGTGTTTCCTAGCCTATGTAGATATTAACATACTTATCAAAGAGACAAATCTGTGTGTAACAGAAAGGCTACAATCAATGGCAACCCTGGATGTAGTTCCATATAATGTATTCAGTGGTCCTCAGGGATCACATGGTAAGTCATTGTCTGTGATCGCTCCAGTAACTCAGTGGGACAGAAATTGGTAGGTGATATATGCATCACAACTGCCTATTACTTAAAGTAAACACAGACACTTGCCACAAATGTGCTTTTATTGTTTCTCACACCTGTCTGCTAGCTTTTAATCGCTTTTGCAGATAGCAATTTGTAGGATGACTGTGATTTCACTTTTTTCCTCCTTCAATTTTCTTTTTGAAACTTTGTTTCAGCACCACTGGACACAACAGCTGGAACCTCCAAGAGGAAAAAAACAGGACTGAAGGTTGGCAAGACACACACACACATTTTAATACTTTGGATATAGGACTCATGCCCACAATGTCTTCATCTTCATGCAATACCACTGATGCTTAACTAAAGTTTCCTACAGCAGATTTACTCTTTATATGACCAAGAATGATATGGGAGAACAAACTTTTCCATCAGAAAAAAGGACATTCAAGGTTGCTCCGTGCTGAATAAATTAAGATATCTGTAAATTATTTGGCTATGGGAACCAGCCATAGGTCTAAAGTGACCTCTTGGCAGGACCACAGATGGAAGAGTACCAAACACTCGATCACCTGTCAGCTGCCCTGTTTACTATTAACCAGAGCAGTATGGCTCAGGCACCTGACCCATGATTTTGACTGCTTTCTGTGCATTCACTTTTACTTTGCTGTCTAAACACTTCCAAAAGATGCCAGATATAATTGATTTGACTCTGAAGAGCTTCCATGTCTTTTCCCAGACTCCTTGTTCTTTCTGTTTTTCTTCCATTTTTTATATACAGTATGAAGTCTCCACCTGTTTTCATCATTATTGGACTAGAGGCCCACCACTTTAAGTGTGAGGGAGCCAATGTCTCCCCATACTCCGCTGCAAAGCCCAACACAGAGGTTCTCAAGTCTGTGCTGGCAAAATAGCCTGGTGCAGACTTGAGAAGCCCCTTTGCAGGGTCTGGGGCTCTCCCCATGGTAAGGGGACAAAAGTCTCCTTCCCCCGGAGGAGATTCCCAGTGACTCCAACAGTGCTACTGGATGCAGGGGAAGCTATTTTGGCACCATCACATCCGGCAACACCACTGGGGATAGGTTTGGGCTGTTAGTTAGGATTGTGCTATCTGTGCTTAATGATATTCTGCTAAGGAGAGAGTAAAGGCCACTGTCATAAAGGTAGTAACTCATGAGCTGTCTCCACATTTGTGCATGCGGTGAAACTAAGATTGTTCAAGGTTCAAGTGCTTGTCCATGAACCCCATGCAGCTCGATCTTATGCATGTTTACTCAGAACTAAGTTAACACAGAATTGCAGTTTTCACCTAAAAAGAACGAGTACACCTAGGTATACTTAGCCCTGGGAACATACCATGATTTTGGACAAGTAGACTCTGGCAAATACACACCAAATCCTTGTTGTTTTAACATAATATTAATCCTAGTCGATGGAGATAAAACATTTTATTTACAATTCTTCATGTTTCTCTGAATCTCCAAATACTGATATTCCCTTATTGCCACTGCTTTCTGCCTGTTTATCATCACAGTAGAGTTTATTGTAAGCATTTATCACCACACACAATTTTGATTCAAACATTATATTAAAGGATAAATTGACAAATAATGACAGATGCATTATGGCAATTTATTTGACCACAGCTGTATTAGAAAAGAGATATCAGATGTAGTTATGCAGCAGCCACAGAAGATAATCTCTCCCTTTTTTGTCACTTAAAGAGCGATAAGGAGTGACTAGTCTTTGGAAAAGTAATAGAGAAAAATGTAAAATTTTAATATTGCATTGATTATTAAACCATAACATTCCACAGTTTTATGAAATGAAATCATTTTTGTGTAATTGGTAAAAATCTGGTTCAGGGAGAAGAGGTCCCTTTGGTTGGTCTTAAACCAAAAAGAATATAAGGAGAATTTTTTTTCCTTTGATCATTCAGCGACTAAGCCTAACGTCCCCACCTTAACATCTGATTTACTGCAGTAGAATACTGTCCCACTGACCTACGTTGCTGCCAATGATGCATGGGGCATGCTGCTGGTGGCCAACTCCTGTGGCTGGCAACCTGCTCCAGTGAAGGTCAGTCGATGTGGGGGAGCAGTTCAGGGAAGGTGAGTAAAGGGCCCTGTTGGGGGAGGGAGGAGGTGAATCCAGTGGCAGTCACACGCACCAGATCTTATCTCCTCTTTTTAAAATCTTACACCCCTTTCCTCTCCTCTGACACATGCCACCCAAATGGTTGGCAAAAGTCTGAGGAGACCCATAGGCAGTCTGTAAATTTATGCAGAGTGAACATGTTTTTTACGTACCTCATTTTCCTTCAGGTTGCCCCCACCACCACAGTGTGGTGCAGTGTGCACCTCTTTGTGCATTCAGTGTGGCTGAATACGACAGTGTTTCTCAAACTGTGGGTTGGGACCCACTAGGTGGGTTGTGAGCCGATTTCAGGTGGGTCCCCGTTTATTTCAATGTTTTATTTTTAATATAGCATACTTGATGGTACCATGGTATGTGACTGCATTTGGGGAAATGTTACAGACCTGCACTTTTTACAAGCTACTATGTATATTCTTTTAACAATGACAGTAAATGGGACTTACTCCTTTGTAAGCGTGGGTAGGATTGCAGCCTAGGATTGCCAAAAATTTTCCTGGTTGTTGATGTCACTTCCAATCATGACATCACTTCCGGTGGATCCTGACAAATTGTCATTCTAAAAAGTGGGTCCTAGTGCTAAATGTGTGAGAACCACTGCTGCAGCATGGTGGGGGATAGAGTTGGGCACTAAGTATACGTAATAGCCACAGTTCTTTCCCCCATTTCCTCCACTGACCTACATCACTTTGCTTTTCTTCTGTTGTCTCCTTTGGCTTTTTATATAATCATGGTATAATCCCGATCGCCCAATTACAGCAGGGAGATTGGAGTTTGTATGGCCAGGCCTGAACACACCAGCCCCTTCCCCTGAGGGGATTGGCGGAGGGCTGTGGCTGGGGGGAGCAGAGGTAATTTAAGGACACAGCAACAGCCCCCCTTCCTTCTTTGCTTGTGGGCACCAAGCGGACCTGACTCCATCCAGCCACCTTGGACTCCGGACTGGTGCAACTTCCGAGAAAGCCTCCTTTACATGGATCCCACGTACAGTGTGTTTGATCTGTAAGGTGGGGATGGGGGTTTGAACAGGCTCTGCCCAAGGATAGGATAAGGTGCAGTCCAGGTACACTTTCCTGGGAGTAAGCCCTGTGGAGTGCAGGGGGATTTGCTTTTGAGCAGACATGCTTGGAGTGTGCACTCAGTCCCTGGCCTGGTGGGTGGAGGGGGCAGGCTTCCGCCTTCCAGATCGGAGCCAGGTCTTCCTACTGGCCTCGCTGGGGTTTCCAGTGCACATGGTGCTCACAACTCCTGTTGCTGCTTCCCGGAAGGGCGCCCACTTGGGTTGCTGGGTGGAGGGGGCAGGCTGCCACCTTCCAACTTGGAGCCAGGTCTCCCTACTGGCGTCACCGGGTCTCCGCGCACGTGGGATTATATCATGATTATATAAAAAGCCAAAGGAGACAACAAAAGAAAAGCAAAGTGATGTAGGCGCCTCCACTGTCACCCACTTTCATGGGAGTAAGCCCTAGGGACTGTAATGGGGCTTACATCTGAGGAGCCAGGCAGAGGCTTAAGCACTGGGGCTGCAACCCCAACCACGCTTTCCAGGGAGGAAGCCCCTTGGACTATAATGGGGCTTGCTTCTGAGTAGGCATTCAGAGGCTTGGACTCAGGCTGCAATCCTAGACACACTTTCCTGGGAGTAAGCCCCATAGTCTATAATGGGCCTTGCTTCTGAGTAGGCATATAGAGCCCTGGACTAGCCACAATCCTAGCCACACTTTGTCTCACCACTGCTCCCTATTCAACTTCCTGATACACACAAACCCCTCTCGTGCCCCTCGTGCATTGATACGAGCAAGACCAGGGATCAGAGAAAAGTGGAGGAATTTGCACGAGCGCTTGAGGAATCTCTTCCAGGCCCGGTCGATGCAAACGCATCCAACAGATGGGAACATTTCAAGAATGCCATTTACAACAACGCCTTGTCCATATTTGGCAAGAAGACCAACAAGACGGCAGACTGGTTTGAAGCCCACTCTGAGGAGTTGACACCAGTCACTGAAGAAAAGAGGAGAGCTCAAGCAGCACACAAGGCCTGTCCCAGTGAGCGCAACCTGCAGGTCCTCCGAGCTGCTCGCAGCAAAGTCCAGCAGACTGCCAGGAGATGTGCTAACGACTACTGGCTCCAGCTCTGTTCCGAGATACAGATAGCAGCTGACACGGGCAACATCAAGGGGATGTATGATGGTATCAAGCAGGCCCTAGGTCCAACACAGAAGAAAATTGCCCCTCTGAAGTCTGCCACAGGCGAGGTCATCCAGGATCGGGCGCAGCAGATGGAACGCTGGGTGCAGCACTACTCTGAGCTATATTCCACAGAAAAGGTAGTCACCAAAGAAGCACTGAACAACATTGAGTGCCTGCCTGTGCTGGAAGAGCTTGACAGTGAACCAACCCTAGAAGAACTTCACGTGGCCCTGGACTCCCTTGCCTTTGGCAAGGCACCTGGAAAAGACAGCATCCCTGCTGAAGTCCTAAAGTGCTGCAAAGAGATCATCGTCACTGAGCTGCATGAAATCCTTTGTCTCTGCTGGAGAGAAGGTGGAGTACCTCAAGACATGAGGGATGCAAACATCATCACGCTGTACAAGAACAAAGGTGACAGGGGTGACTGCAACAACTACCGTGGCATCTCTCTCCTTAGCGTTGTAGGAAAGTTGTTTGCCCGAGTTGCACTAAAGAGGCTCCAGGTACTTGCAGAGAGCGTTTATTCAGAATCACAGTGCGGATTCCGAGCCAGCAGGTCCACCACTGATATGGTATTCTCCCTTAGACAACTGCAGGAGAAATGCAGGGAACAACGACAGCCACTCTTTATAGCCTTCATAGATCTCACAAAGGCTTTCGACCTGGTCAGCAGGGATGGCCTCTTCAAGATTCTCCCCAAGATCGGATGTCCACCCAGGCTCCTCAGCATCATCAGATCCTTCCACAAGGACATGAAGGGCACTGTTGTCTTTGATGGCTCCACATCAGACCCCTTTGACATCCGAAGCAGCGTGAAGCAGGGCTGTGTTCTTGCACCAACCTTGTTTGGGATCTTCTTCGCTGTCCTGCTGAAGCAGGCCTTTGGAACTACAACAGAAGGCATCTATCTCTGGACCAGATCAGATGGAAAGCTCTTCAACCTCTCTAGACTGAGAGCAAAGTCCAAAGTCCAGCTGAAATGTCTGCGTGACTTCCTCTTTGCCGACGATGCAGCTATCACTACCCACTCTGCCAAAGATCTCCAGCAGCTCATGGATCGTTTTAGCAAGGCCTGCCAAGATTTTGGACTGACAATCAGCCTGAAGAAAACACAGGTCATGGTTCAGGATGTGGACTCACCTCCCTGCATTACAATCTCTGTGCATGAACTGGAGATTGTCCATGACTTTGTGTACCTTGGCTCAACGATCTCCAACACTCCTTCTCTCGATACCGAGCTAAACAAGCGCATCGGTAAAGCAGCTACCACGTTTTCCAGACTCACAAAGAGAGTCTGGTCCAACAAGAAGCTGACGGAACATACCAAGATCCAGGTCTACAGAGCTTGCGTCCTGAGTACACTTCTGTACTGCAGCGAGTCATGGACTCTTCACTCACAACAGGAGAGGAAACTGAATGCTTTCCACATGCGCTGCCTCCGACGTATTCTCGGCATCACCTGGCAGGACAAAGTTCCAAACAACACAGTCCTGGAACGTGCTGGAATCCCTAGCATGTATGCACTACTGAAACAGAGACGCCTGCGTTGGCTCGGTCATGTCGTGAGAATGGATGATGGCCGGATCCCAAAGGATCTCCTCTATGGAGAACTCGTGCAAGGAAAGCGCCCTACAGGTAGACCACAGCTGCGATACAAGGACATCTGCAAGAGGGATATGAAGGCCTTAGGAGTGGACCTCAACAAGTGGGAAACCCTGGCCTCTGAGCGGCCCGCTTGGAGGCAGGCTGTGCAACATGGCCTTTCCCAGTTTGAAGAGACACTTTGCCAACAGTCTGAGGCTAAGAGGCAAAGAAGGAAGGCCCATAGCCAGGGAGACAGACCAGGGACAGACTGCACTTGCTCCCAGTGTGGAAGGGATTGTCACTCCCGGATTGGCCTTTTCAGCCACACTGGATGCTGTTCCAGAACCACCTTTCAGAGCGCGATACCATAGTCTTTCGAGACTGAAGGTTGCCAACTACTAGCCACACTTTCCTGGGAGTAAGCCCCATGGACTATAAGGGGCCTTGCTTCTGAATGGGCATGCAGGCGGGGATCATCGGGCTGCAGTCCTCACCCCACTTTCCAAGGAGTAAACCCCTTGGGCTATAAGGTGCTTGCTTCTGAATAGGCACACGGAGGCTTGGTCATAGGGCTGCAGTCCTCGCCCACTTTCCAGAGAGTATGCCCCTTGGGCGATAATGGGGGCTTGCTTTTGAGGGGGCATGCAGAGGCTTGGAACACAGGGCTCAGATCCTTGCTCCAACTTCAAAGGAATAAGTCCCACTGAGGATAAGGGGTCTTGTTTCCGTGTAGACATAGCTGGACTTAAGGCTACAAATCTATCCACGCTTTCCTGGGAGTGTATTCCATCGATTTTAATGGGACTTACTGATGAGTATACAGGCATAAGATGAACTCCTGTGAGTGCAAGCCAGCACAGATCCAGTATCTCCTAAAGGGGCACATGGGGATGCAAGGAACTGGGGCTTCCCATCTTGGACCAACCTGTAGGAGGGCATTACCCCCAGCCCAATTCAGCCCCCCCCCCCGGGTGGCCTAAAAGGGAGCACCTTACTGGCTTGCGCAGTTGGCTGTGGCTGCTGCCTCCCCCCAAAAACAAACACAAACAAACAAACAAACCCGGGCAACTTAGACTGTGCACCTGACAAGGAGCAGCCCAGGGTCTGGTGGTCGGGATGGTAGAGAAACTCACAGTATCTTACAGGGATATTGCCCCCCCTTGGTTGGGGAGGGGAGGGAGTTGTAAGTATCGGGCAATTTGGCTAAAGGGATTTTGATTTACGCCTCAGCCGTGATTTGGATGTGCCCTCTGTGGACCAGCCAGTTGGAATATGGGGACATAAGACACCATGCCGGTCAGGGCTATGGTGTATTGTGCTCAGCAGGGCTATGCTTGTGAGCAGCATTTCTAGACTTAGGACTTTTGCTAATGAGTAAAACCCCACTGGGGGTGGAGGATCCCACAGTGGGGATCGAGGCATGGCTGGTTATGCTGCCCAAAGGGGCTTGGGGGAGCTGGAAATGTAGCAGTCACCTGATAACTAGCGGCAAGGCTTAGTAGTCCTAGGTGCTGGGGGATGTGCCATGGGTGCAGATCCCACACACTTTTGAAGGCTGCTGGCTCAGCAGCATAAAGCAAGCAGTCTCTGCACACCTTAGGGTGGAGTTGGCCCCAGTCTGGACCCTGAGGCTGAGCACAGGATAGCTGCAGAGGATGCACTGCCTCCGCCAGCAGCCACAAAGGGGAGCGGCACCAGTTAGATCCCCCCCTGTTTACTTCATTGATTGAAGCCTTTGACCCGACCATCGGTCACCATTAAATCAATGTAGCAGTGTAGTTGCTAGTTTCTTGGCCTGGGACAAAGGTATTCTGTTAGTTTTGTAAGTTCCAAGTTGCAACCAGCATTGGGACTCTGCAAGCGTCTGGGGAGAGCTTCACTTCTATAGGCATTTTGAAATGAACATGCAGACACTTTTGCCCAGCATGTCTCTTGAATAAATAAGGACAGAGCTGAGGTTCTTCTCCCCTTTTAGGAAGAGCATCCTGGCAGACGGCTCAGGGGCATGCCTAGACTCTGAGTGCAGTCCTCTGAGTCCTTGGCTCAACATGGACCAGTATGGCACCTGAGCATGGGTGGCATAACCTTTCAGATCCAGCTGCCAGAGGAAGACATGTAGGTTCAGCAGATGTGGCAGGTCAGCTCCCTTCCCAAAGGAAGGTCCTCCCCCCACCCTTTTTGTCTCTCATGCCTTCACTACTGGTGCTAGAGAAAAAGGCCTTTCAGTTAGGCCCAGGAGCGGATGGCGGCATTACGCTAGGGACTTGCAAAACATGGAAGATACTGGCGGGTTTTAGTAGAGCCGCCTTTATAGTTGCTGATAGGCATAAGCCAGCTACCCCCAGCATCATGTGCGAGGATTGACATGAAATTTGCTTACGTTGCAAGGGAGGGGCGATGGTCTGATGACAACCTGCTTAGAAAGGGCAGGGGCTGTGGCAATAACTTCTCTTTCCCCTTCTGCAGGATGCAGCGAGAAGCTGGTTCTTGAACTGTTCTGCGGTCATTCCATGGTAGTTTGGGCCTGCAAGTAGGCAGCTGTGAGGCAATTTGGAACGCAGCTTGGGCTTGGCACCGCCATGCAAGTTGGCTGGCTGGCCAAGCGGGGGATGCGGTGGGGCCAGCTGCTGCCCACAATGGCAGAGTAATTGAAGGAGAACTTGTCACCTGACATATTGATGATCCACCGGCGTGAAAATGATCTGTGTTGGATGTCTGGGCTGCCACTTAGGCCCAGAGCAGGCAAGGAGCTCACCACCCTTCAGGGTTGGCTGCCCGGCATCATGGTGGTCTGGTTGGACTTCCTACACCGGCGGGTGTGGCATGATGCCAGCCGCTGTGCTAAGGTGGAGAGGATGAGGAAGGCTGCCAAAGAGATTGGCCAGTTTGTGGCATGGACCGGTGGACGGGTCATTGTGCATCCAGCCTTTGCCTTCTCGATGCCTGCTCTCTATAGAGGAATTGGGGGCACTTGTCTGAGCAGGGGGCGGACATCTTTCTGAGAGACCCGCAGGATGGCCTTAAGGTGCTTCTCCCCTTGTTTGGGAGCGGGGGTTCAAGCGCTAGGCTGACCCCTCCTTGTGGCAGGTGGTGCAGTTGAGGCGTGCTTGGGACTGTGGAGTGCACCTTCAGACAGCATAGGCAGGGCAGAACCCAATAGCAGTCCTCAGTGGCTCAGCGGCACGAGGACACTGACTGGGGCCCTGGCCGGGACCATGGGGGTCCTCCTCAGAGGCTCAGCGGCGGCACAGCCCGCGGTCCGGCTGCCTTCTCCTTATGGGACAAACCTGGATGAGCTGCGTCGCCCAAGAACAGGGCGTAGCTTGGAGTCGGGTGCACATCCAGCCTGGGGGACAGATTTGGTTCTGGGGTCGCCCAGTGGTTCTGCCTCCGCACCACACAGGGGTTTTGCTGCCCCTGCAACTTCAGGTCTCAGCCTCCTTTTCTGTATTAAAATGCTAATAAAGGGGCCCCTTCTCCCACGTGTGTTGTCTCAAGTGTTTACTGGACTGTGCCCAGACAAAAAGTGTATTGAACAATGATATCTACCAGTGGTTTTGTACTATAGAGTAGATTAGAGTAAGAGTCAAAAACATACACTGAAGCATCTGGTCTAATGAAAATATAAGACCATCTGTTTGCCTGCATTGCTTAAGGTAATAAAACCATTGATCACTGTGGTAAAACATGGCCAGATGAATAGGAAAATTAGCTTTATCTAATCAGACCTTTTTATAGATTAAAAAAAAAACACACAGTTGAGTTCTTATCAAGTCCTTTCCTCATTTTATTCTTCAACTTTCTACCTTGCTTTCCATTTCTACCTCATCTGCACATCTTGGAAGTACCATATTAGGAGAACTATAAATTGTTCTTTTTATGTTGTTCAAAAGCACCTATTGTCATATAAATTTTTTTAAAAAATCTTTGAGGACAATATGTTACTATATCCAAATCAAAGGATATTTCTGAGTGGGCAAACCAGTGATTTTTGCTCCATCCCTTGGCCAACAGTACTGCCTCAGCTTTTGATCCATAATTCATGTTAATAATAATTACTGCAATATTGTCATAATGAAATGGGACAGGTTGCAACAACCCAGGATAACATTTTAGCATTCAAATTGCTCTATGCAATGAAATTCAGAAAGCCTACAATCAAAAGGTAGATGTGACAACTGCAAAGGGGAGGCTCAGTAGCTGAAAGTACATTTGTCAAACCCTGTGAAGTGAGTTCCCACTGTGGGATGATTTTTCACTAGTCTCCAGGTATAATATTATGCACGCTGATGAGCTGATCAACAGCACAGAACTTCTACCCAGCTGTAATCAAGAGTGATTGATGGTTGGGACAAAAAAAGTTGATTATCATGACAAGACCACTGATGCAGAGAAAATAAGCAGAGCTGGGGAAAGGATAATCTATTCTATGAATATCCCAGAAGGCATCTTTATAAGGCCGTACAAGGAGGCATTTATGCTTATAACAAAGTGCTCCAGTACAAATGAAATCCTGTCTATTTATGCAGCAATGGCTTTTCCCCCTTCTTAACTGCTCATTTTAACCTATTGAAAACTAGTAGAACAGGATTTATTAGTCATTTCACTTAAAAGCCATTTTTCAAAGATCTGGCTGCTATTCCAGGGTGCAGGTCAACATTACAAATACACCTGTATGCTCATTCTTACAGAAGAACTACATTTCTGACAGCCACAGGGGACTCATTTCAACTGCCATTTTGGATTCCATCTGGAGAAGAAGTGAGTCCCTAATGGCGATCTGAGACCTTTCAATATTTCATTTTCAATTCAGATCAAAGCAGAAGCTTAATCAGAAGCAGGCTACCTCTGTAATAGGTGCTTCAAAATGTGACCAGAAAATGTACGCAATAGAAAGCAAACTTAGGTTGAAGCTTGATATTTAGTCTCATCCCTATTTAGGCAAGGATTAACATGGCAATATCATGTTGTCAAGTGAGTTGGGAGAGTCTAAGAAACATTGAGATCATTTTCCATTATCATACAGTGGACTCTCCAAAGTTCTGGTCTTGGTTTCCATGGATTTGAGCCACAGATTTGATTTTTTGGATTTAAAAAAGGACATTATTGGCTTCCAGTGCCTCAAAACACCTTCAGGAAGTGACCAGAAATGACTTCCAGTTCATACCTGTGACTTCCAGTTTGCATCAGCGACTTCCAGTTGTGTCTGGGAGGCATTCTGAGGCATGGGGAGGCCAATGAAGTGGACTGTAAACCCAGCACAACCTCAGGAGGGTCACAGATAAGGCAATGCAGTGCTGCATTCCTGCCACCACCTCACCTTAAGCCAGAACTCCTGCCTCCACAGATTTTAGTATCCATGGGAGCTCTGAAACCAATCCCCCATGGATCCAGAAGGGTGACTGTATATAGTCAAACATGAAGAATCAATGACAGATGCTTCAAGAGCATTTGCTTCATACAGCTTATGGTGGAACAGGCATTGATAGGCTCGACTGTGATGTCGGCCGTATAAGACTGAACTAGACTGACAGGAATTAATATGGGGAATGCTAACAGTGTGAATCTAATGATTTCCTCTTTGCCAAAAGAAAAATCACCAAAATGTTTGCTGTGGCATAGGAAAAAAAATACCAGATGTACATGGTGAGTCACTGAATAAAAATAACTTGCTGGTTAGAGCAGTTTTCATGTGGCAAAAACTTAAGAAGGCAGCAAATAAGAACATAAGTAGGGCATGGTTGGATCACACCTAAGCTCCAGTTAGATGTTTCTGGAAATTAACAACAGGGCATTAAGGTGACAGCCCTCTCCCACCATTGCTCACCAACAACTGGTATTCAGAAACATACCACCTCTGAACTGCAGATAGCACACAGCCAACATGACAAAGCTATTGATAGACATATCCGCCATGGATTTGCCTAATTCCCTTATAAGAAAAGCATTTTACAGCTCATTCATTTTACAGCACATCAGATGACAGTAATTCTCAACTTAAGGTTCTGTGTGCTATTAAGAGAGAACCGTCTCTTTTGCCCCAAGTTTAGTATCACATGCAATTATACTTCACAGCAGAAGTATCTTATTGCAGGCCAGCTTGTAATGATTTCAGCCAACTGTGCTGACAATTCTAGTAAAATACAAAACTACCTATAGCTCAAATGTTTGTTTTACAAATTACTACCCTATACTATCCTTGGCTAGCCTGTAGTGTGCAGTGGTGCTGATGCAGATTCTACTGCATCCTGTGAGCTGGCCAAGGAACATGGTTTGATGAAGAGGTAAGTAAACAAAATTCTAAATTACACACTGTGCCATGATACTTTTTTGCTCTTTGGCTGGCTCAAGTCTGAGTAGATCTAAGGAAGTGGCAAGGCTGGGGGGGCATAGGATATTGGCAATGCTGTTGCCACTGATACACACCTCCTGTCCTCCCCGACACATCTCCTAACTGCCCAAACCTCACCCACAACCCACCCTCCGTGCCAACTCACCTTCTCCAGACATGGCTGCACGCTCTGGTGGCATGTTAACAGTTGCCAACCTTTCGTGCTGGTAGCTGTGCTGTGCATGTTGGCACTGCAGCTGCAGTGCCAGCAAACTGGGACTTCCATTGGTGGAAAGCTCATTCTATCAGTGGAAGCCACCCATAAGATTGGGCGGTTAATCTCATAACTACGTATCTTTCCCTTTACAGATGGAATATGAAATGGCACCCCCTGTTCTTGCGTATCACTGGTTAGAACAGATGGTTGACAAATGAAATTAATATTTTTGGAATACCTGTATGGAAATATTAGTTATCATTAAGACAAATATGTATCATTAGTATAAGAAATTCAATAAGTCCAGGTCAGCTAAACCTAAAAACATGATAATTTCACACCTTTTTCATCTTAAAGGTGTCTTTCACATTCAGTAAAATCTTATCACCACATTCACCTCCACTCTTCATCCTGGCCAAGTTATGTAGGTTTCAGTGGGTATATTTTTGTGGTCAAAATTCTACTGGAACTCAGTGGAAATGACCATACAGCCATACACTATGCAGCAGTCATGTTTTGCTTTTACTCATATAGGCCAACATAAATTACAGCCCAGTCCTATCCTCCCCCCTGCTATAGCATGCAGGCACACCAAAACAGGTAGCACTGTATGCTATGGTGGGCCTGTACCAGCAATAGAGCTGGCACAAGACCAAGAAGAGAAAGGGGTGTGTGTTGGGAGGCTCTGGAAGGGATAGAAATGCATGCTTTTTTGACATGGATGCATGCTGTAGCATGGCTGTTTGGATTGGGCTTTTAGTTGCAAATAAATTGTATCATTAATTTCAGCTGTGCTTGAGGACGACTAGAGTTGCAATAAAATACACACCTGGGACCAAGTCTCACTGAATCCAACAGAACATATTTCTGAGTAAACATGCATAGGATTGCATTGTTACTTTCTCTGGATCCAACCAAGTTGCCTATTCATGGAGGACCATACCTACTTAGGCTTCAGCAGAATTATGCATCATGTGCCTTCAGGCTGGGATATCATCTCACAGAAACAATAAAATATTGGCTGAGTCCAAAGACCCAGTTAGGGTCATGCAAGAGCCCTATCAAATGTTTGACTTCTTCCCCATTCACCACAAGCTCCCATGCCATGTTATTAAAACTACATTTGCAGCTCTTTTCAGTTCCAAAAGTAGTATGCCATGGAACATGGGAAGCTGTTGTTCATGGGAAACAAGTCCAAAACCCTCCTTGGGTTCGTGGCATGAGTTTCACTGTTCTGTGGATTCTGGTCTAAATGAATCATAAAACTCTCCGTTGGACTGAAGTCTGGAAAAGTAACTAAATCCTGCATTATGTAGCTTCTTGTAATATTAGCCAGCCACTTCAGCTGAGTGGATTCGGCCGAGTTTATTTTTATTTGGAAAATAAAAGCTAGGTGCTGAAAAATAATCATAGAAATGGGACAACCATCAAATAATAAGTAAACACTACAGTTTGAATTATGGGATTGGCTTTGCCTGGAAAAGCCATATGGCACGTGATGTCATTTACTGTGACAGTGGCTCAGTCATCTGTTCTGCAATGCATTCTGGGATGTACAAACAGGGAAAATAAATATTATTCATTTGGATAGCTATGATCCAATGGGATCTGCCAGCATGTTTAACCTCCCAGGACTACAGATCTATGCCTGGACATTACCACAGTAGCAGTTAGAGGACTCAAGACACTATAGTTACATGACTAGGTCATTCATTATTTGTGAATTCATCTACTGGTGGCTTTTTTGGTTTATAATCCTTGATATCACAAAAATATGGTTGGCATGTGTGTCCCACTGCAATAAACTGTAATCTGAATTGAATTTGTCCTTGGGGAGTTGTGCCTTTCTTGCATATTTGGGGCCAGCTGCTTGGCAAGTACTTGCTCTACTTGTGGCTGCCTGTATATAGAGGAGAAGGCTGGTGAGTAGCAAGGACCTTAGCACAGAGGAATTGGATCAGAAGGCCTCCGGGTCCTGTCAATTTTTATGCTTCTATAAAAACACACAAGCTCCTTCTTAGGTTTGAAACTCTTACACAAAACTAGACAGTGTAAAGTGTTTTCCTGAACCTGTTTAATTGCAGACCTCTTGCAGGGTTTTGGATGACTTGTGCATTTACTTAACCATTAAATGTTAACAGCCAAAAACAGGACTGTACTGCAAATGTCAAAATAAAGCACAGATTTCACTTGGTGAAGAAAGTAATTTAAAGCTGGGTCAACAAAGCTTGTCCCCAGAATGAAGAATCCTGAGAGTTCTTTGCTAATGCTTCTTTTTCCTTTGTACAAGAAGGAATACTGAACATTTAGTGGTTGCCATGAGGCTTCATAGATAACTTCTACATCAATAATATAAATGGCTTTAAAAGCTGTACTGTCTTTCCCTATTTCTCTTGGAAAATTTATTTTGGGATTCTGTGAATCTCCACACAACACATTTCTTTCAGAAGAAGAAACTGTCTTCTCTTGAAGCGAAATGCATAAAGTCATTTGGCAGTAAACACTGTCATAATGCAAACATACTACAAATAAAGGAATTTCTGCCTGATTGACATAAATCCTGCCTCTGAGATCTAAGGAAAGGGCTCCACTTGTACCTACAAAAGTCAGTGTTTCCTAAAGAACATTATTCACAACTCTTTAACTTCTTTGACATGAGACAAAATTGTCAGTCATGCTACAACATTACACTAAGGTATGCACTTCCAGACTAGCTCAGCCAGTGGTAATTTTTCCACTTGCAGTCATGTGGAACATCAATGTTCCTTCCATGTAGTAAACACAATAGACTGAAACCTCCATACCCTTGATGGTTCTGCTATCATCTGCTGAATCTGTGCATGTACCTCTCAGAAAAAGACAGAATGAAGCACTTACATTGCTTCATTGAAGTTCAGTCATTCTGCATTCTTTGATCATGAATGTGATGGTTTAACCATGGGGAAACTATGGGTGGACATCTGATGGATGATGATGTCATGTGAGCCAACTGTAAAGAATGCGTGAACAACATGTGACAATACCAGATTAAACACACCATCTGGAAGAGCCAAAAGTTACAGAAATGTTGGATTTGTAAAAAAAAAAAAAAAAATGAAAAGAAAAGAAAAGCAAAACCTGGAATATGCCAAAACAAATGTAATATAAAAAAGTCCTGTGATCATTTCATTTTCCTCATATCGATGTTGGCGTAACATGCAGCTGTCCTTGCCATTTTTCCAAAGTCCTACATACACATGTGGTAATGTGGGAAATTTCTAGAGTTTTGGTAACCGCTCAAGTCATTCTACATCTAACAGTTCCTAAGAAACACTGTCCCTTGTTGCATATCATCTATACCCCACCATGTAAATGCAGTACCAGCCTAGTCAGTGTGGTATGGAACTGCATGATTAAGATCTTGTAAGTTTTACTTCCTAACTAAGCTTAATCTCATCATGGCACAAGGAGTGCTGTTTGCCCAAAAATGAGATGAACTAAGTAGGGATCAGGGTAGACATACCTACATGGTAAGAGAAAGTGGTCCCTTGAATTAGATGCCTTCAGCTTCTTTAATCTCAAGAATCTCATCTGTATATTTTTACAGGAACTACATATGTTTTCAAATCCCACATCTCATGATCTGACTCCTGTACATAATTTTCATTCTCCATTTCTGGGATAGTAAAACAATATAAAGTGTGCCTGTTCCACTCTCTGCTATCCAAGAAATGGCTGTGTAAAAAGATCTCTTGCCTTGAAAACCATCTGTGCTCTGGTTCAGGCATGCATTGATGGCTATGATAGCTAGTATAGATTTTTTTTTTAATCCATACTTCTCAGAGTCTATGATCTGCATATCAACTCATCCTTCACGTTAGGCTAGCAAAACAATATACAATATACTTCTGCCAGTCTTATCTACTGTGTTTTTACAAGTTGCTAGAGTTCACTCAGAGCCCAATCCTGAGCTTGGCGCAGCAGCTTGGTGCTATTGCGCACTATTGCAAACGTGCCGTAAGGCACGTCTGCAAGTCCTACCGTCGGGCTACCACCTGTGCTAACCCAGCGCTGGCTGGCACTTGGCTAGCGCTGGGTTAGCACTGGACAGGAGCCCTGCTTCCGCTGCTTACCACGGTAAGCGAGGGTGGGGAGGGGACGAGGAGGAGGCGTTCCAGGTGGGGGGGCTGGTGGAGGGTGGAGAGAGGACAGGGGGGAGGCATGCCAGGGGGAGGGAGTGGGGAGACAGAGAGGCGGGTTCATTGGAGCTCCGCTCGGTGCCCTACACAAACGCCTTTTCCGGTAAAGTGAGTAGCTCCATTGCAGGGATGCTTCCCTTATTCCGGGGAAGGGGACAAAGTCCCCTTCTCTCAAGGCGTTGCCCACGGCAGGCTGAGGCACACAGGATGTGGCAGGAGCAGTTCTCGGCGCCAATCCAGCAGCGCGCCCCAGGCAGCTCAGGATTGGGCTGCCAGACTACTATAGCGAAAGTAGTCTTTGCAAAAACTCCAAAAGCTCTAGTCATTGAAAAGTCTTTCCAAAACATTTTAGAAGTACCCAATTTAGACTAGTGAATAATATAAAAGGAGAACAAAACTACTTGCATATTTATCAAGTATATTATGACCATTAGAGAAAGCATTACTCCAAGCATTACATTACTGCAAGGCTGTTCCATAGATGGGACAGATGGAGAAGAGATGTGATATAACTGGAAAGCAGACTAGAGTGAGACCAACATTATTATTCTTCCCTAAAATAAATGCTATATATATCAATTATATATATATAGATACATTGACAAGGGTAATACATCAATTACCCTTGTATGCGTTCATATTCTTTACTGCTTTATAATGAAACAGGGAGATGACCAGTTTGCAGACTAGAAGACAGGAGATGCCTTTATCAAAATGTTAAACTGGATGCAGTGGTGGAAAGGAGGTTGTGATGGAATGAAGAACCCTCCAGAGCAGCAATTTTCAACATTTTTCATCTCAAGGCACACTGACAATGCACTAAAATGTATAAGGCACACTATGCTGCTGGCAGGGGGCTCAAATCCTTTAATGGCCCTACTAATAAATAACCCTCCCCAAACCCCCACAACACACCTGTGGACCATCTGCAGCACACCAATGTGCCACGGCACAGTGGTCAAAAATTTTTGCTCCAGAGTAATACTTGCAAGCCACCGAGGGCAAAAGGACTCCTTTATGGACCCACATCTATTTGTTATCCCTTTGTCTGTTAGTACATATGGCCTTGAGGATATTTATTTATCTAGTTCTGAAAGCTCATGATTGTGCCCTTGAATGATTTCATTCATATGACTGAATACATTAAAAACACATGTGAGGTATGAAAGTCTCTCTTCTAAGAAGATTTTGAAGAGCAATTTATAGGTACAATGAATGGGTTCACAATGTCATTGAGAAACAAGCTGCACACATTTTAAGATACATATACATCTGCATTCATGTATGGTCCAAAGTCTGTTTAACTTATATTTTGATTGAATCTAGTAACATAACACTCTTAAACTATCTGAAATGTTCTAGATGAAAAGTCATGCTATCCAAATATGGAATGTGGTCATTGCTTTAGGACTCTTTTTTTGTATTTGCTAATTTTCTTTTTAGGATGTGTCCTCTGTCAGCAAGCCACAATAATTTTTTGTGTTTTTCTTAGGTATGCATATTTTGCCATTGGCTGACCCAGCAGTTCTCAAACGCCGTAGTGCTGCAACCAAGCTCATCTGCTATGCTGGGTCACAAACGGATGCTTCCTGTCACACCACAAAGCATGAACGGAAGCCACCCTAGGAAGTTCCAGGTTGCACTGGGCCCATGACACACTCCACTGGCCTCTGCAGTTTCCAGACTGCCTTGCAGTACCAGACTGAAGTCGCGGAAGCAAACTGGAAGTTGCTTCTGATCAAGGCATTCTAGAGTCCAAAGACGTCAATGGAGTGGGTTGAAGGCCTGGTGCGACCCAAAAACAGCCTCTGGTGGCTCCCACAAATAATTTGTGGTACAACAGAGAGCACTGGACCGCAACCCACAGCACATTGGGTCACAACCTTCCAGTGGGTCGTGACCTACAGTTTGAGAAATACTGGGCTAACCTATCCCTGGACAACAAGAAAATAAGGAAATAACGAAAGGTCCTTATGCTTGTTATTTTACTTGCTGGTATATAACTGGATCTGAATTGTGAGGTCAACATGCTTTAGGGCACAATCCTAACCAGGTCTACTCAGAAGTAAGTCCTATTTTGTTCATTGGGGCTTACTCTCAGGAAAGTGTGGTTAGGATTGCAGCCTTTGTTTCATTATTTGAAAAGAGCACCAGAAGATTTCACAAGGCGATACTCTACTTTCCAGCACTTCCTGAGCACACATATGCTCTGTGCACCAATTCAAATGTGCATAAAAAGTACACAGTTGCCTAGAATGCTATTGGTTCAGGCTCTAGCAGCATGCTAGTATTTTATGCACTATGTGTTTTTTCATGTGGAGGAGGTTTCAAACATGCAGTATCATGCTTGGAATCCAAAGTATTCCTATTCAGGATGGAATGTACAACATGCTTCTTCTGCAAATTTGAATTGGTTCTCTAAAGTACGTAATCATGAAAGGCGATTGCCAAACTACCAACACTGATGACAAAACTACTGCAAAGACATAAAGCCACCTTCAGGAGAGGATGAATGAACATAGATATAGACATCTGGTGGCCTTCAGTTGCAAGCCACAATGCAAATATTGGAGGCTTGCAGATGAGTCAGGAGTGACTAGTCCTGTGGCTTGCATCAATGATGCACCAGTTCTTTCATCACGTATAGTTGTGCAAAATAAGTGGAGGAATTTAAACTGCATATTAGAAACCTACAAAGGAAAGCTGGGCCAATGGGTAGGAAATAATCATACACACTGATGCGCTTTAAAAGGCTTGTAAAAGGCTGATGTGAAATCATATCATACAGGTTCCATTGACAAAAAAAATGTTATCTCATGCATACACATTTTTTGAGGAGATATAAAATTATCTACTTACATCTGAATTAAATCTCAACTGGCAAATATTGCACGATATGATTTGCTTTCTTCTGTGAGGAAGAGGAACCCCAAACGTATGATTTATTACAGCTTTTTGAATTGGGTCCATCTGCAACAAAAGGAGGAGACATAAAAGCTTTTTTGGTTCTCTTGGAAGTCTGCCAATTTTGCTTACAGCATCAATGGAATCTATACACCATCAAAGCCATTTCTTTTTGCATTGAGCATAAACTTCAAAAAAAATATTTGGATGCAATTTAATTTTTCTTTATTTAAAAACAATCAAAAAGAAGGGTAAATGAAATTAGCAGCTCTGACTACCATTTCTTTGGCTATAATCTTAACTTCCCCATGAAAAATGTCATTACTGGATCCTGAAACAGGTGCTGAACATTCTGACATGTCAAAATGCTCTCTTCCTTAATGTTATTAACGGAGTTAGTGATACTCCAGGCTTGAATGTTTTCCCTCTTGCTGCAATGTCAAAGCAATTCCCTGCAGTGTTGGCATGTTTTGGGTTGTTCTGGCATGGAAATCAGTACAGTTCATCCTCTTTGGTTCTTATGTTTTGGTGCGACAAATCTCACATTAAATGATCACAGTGAAAAAAAAATCAAAATAACTAAATATGAAAGAAGCAAGGGGAAAGAGAATACTGAGAAAGGTGATCAGGTCAAGGACTTTATGTGCAGTTGCTTTGAGAGCCCTGCTTGTTTTCAAGTTGTTCAGTTCTCTGAATGTTTAAACTTTACTGAACAGGGTCATAAGTATTTCTTATCCAAGAGAAATAAACCTTGAAGAAAGACTTTGAGAATTTAGAAGCACAGAGTCCTGAACAAAGGCAGGCACAATTTGTTTCCCAAACACACTTAAGTACATTGTTGTATCTCCCTGCTTCTAGAACATTTTCCATGTCTGAGTATTCAGCTCATCTCCATTACCAGAAGTGACCTGAAATAGACTTACAGCCCAATCCTATGGGCCTGCTGCATGGCTAAAACTCACATTCTGAAAGTCCAGTGCATTTAAAGACGGTAGCAAAACATGACGCACCAACAGCACAGCCTGGTTGCTGCTGCAAACCGTAAGCAATGGCAGCCAGGCGACAGCACACTCTGAGGGAGCCACAGTGCCAATAAGTTGGTGTGGGTGGTGGGCAGAATGGAGAGAGGGCATGGGCAGGGTTGGGGGAGTGTCACGGACAGGAAGGGGCAGTTATTGGTGGAAGCAGCTCTGCTAAAACCCCGCCGGCCTCATTTCACCTACCTGGGTCCACTCTGACTTGCACAAGCAAAATCACCGGCACAGGTCTGAGTACACCCATCAGGGCAGTAGAGGTTTACCCTATGGTAAGGGAACAAATATTCCCTTACCTTAAGACAGGGGTGCCCAAACCCCGGCCCTGGGGCCACTTGCGGCCCTCGAGGCCTCTCAATGCGGCCCTCAGGGAGCCCCCAGTCTCCAATGAGCCTCTGGCCCTCTGGAGATTTGTTGAAGCCCGCACTGGCCGAACACAACAGCTCTCAGCGTGAGGGTGACTGTTTGACCTTTCATGTGAGCTGTGGGATGAGAGCTCCCTCCACTGCTTGCTCTTTTACGTCTGTGATGCAGCAGCGGCAGCAAAGGAAAGGCCAGCCTTGTTTTGTGCAAGACCTTTTATAGGCATTGAGCTATTGCAAGACCTTCATTCGTTCATTTATGTTCATCTTTAATATATTCATTTATGTAAACTTATGTAAATTTATTCAAATTTTAAATGTAAATTAATTCTTTTTCTTCCCCGGCCCCCAACACAGTGTCAGAAAGCTGATGTGGCCCTCCTGCCAAAAACTTTGGACACCCCTGCCTTAAGACACTGGCGTAGCTAGAGGGGCAACAGTGCACCAAGTTTTTCAGGGAGCCTCCCTGAAGTGTGCAAGCAGCTTCTCCTCCCTTGGGAGCCATGTGGGCGGGGGGGGGGGAGAACGGAAGTGAATGGATCCCAAGGGGAGGGGGAGGAGCCACTTGCACGCTGCAAGGAGGCTCCCTGAAAAACTTAGTGCGCCGCCCCCCCTCTAGCTACGCCAGTGCCTTGAGACCTCTGTGTCTGCCCCAGAGGATGTGTCTGCATCCAGAGGATGCAGTTCATGACAGTACATCCTAAGTGGCCTGCCCCTTAGGAAGGACAATTGATTTATTAAGAATAATTAGTTTTCTTGTCCAGAGAGGATTGTTCAATGTGATTCTTCTGTAAATTTGAACTGGTTCTGTGAAATACATATTCATGAAAGGTGATCACCAAACTACCAATACAAGATGACCAAACTACTGCAAGGACAAAAAAGTCACCTTAGGGAAAGGTTGAATGAACACATAGGCATCTGATGCCCTTCAGGTGAAAGCCCCAATATTTGCATCTTGCAGATGAGTCAGGGAATGACTAGTTCTGTGGCTTGTATCAATGACACATCAGTTCTTCCATTACCATACTGTGATGCAAGTTCTGTACTGCCATCCCATCAAAATAAATGCCACTGAAGGGGAGGGCAGAGGTGGAAGGACAATGAAAAAAACATGGGAATGAGAGCAATGTCATTTGGATTTTCAAGAATAACAGTGGAAAAGTTGTCCGTTCTGGAGCGAATGGAAGTGTTCTTAAGCCTGAACGTAAAGCAAATATTGTTTAGCGAAACCTGTTCTTATCTCTTCCAACTGAATCTGTGGTCATCTATCAAGCATATGACACCATCTGAAAAGAAGAAACCCTGGAAAACTAGTTGCCTTTTGAGTTCAATTACTATAAATATGACAATGAAAATCAAATACTCTATTTACTATTATAGGCCTGATACTGGAAATCAGAGTCTATTAGGTCATCCCAAGCAAGTTCAAGGAGATGCCATCAGAAGGATAATCCAGAAGGATTCCTTATCCTTATCAGAAGGATAATCCACAGAGCAAACTTGAATGGTCTTGGAGTCCTCTTTTATGTCTTCCAATTACTGTACATGAATTCTTCACTTTTCACAGTCTCCAATCAGAACATTACACACACCATAGAAATGACCCCAACATTTTCCCTGAGCAGATATTGCTGATGTGGCCTCAATTAGACTGATCATGATGGATGTGTGAAGCTTCTGTGCCTGATGATTGACTGAAGGCTGTCACTCACAGCCCAATCCTGTGCTCCAGGCGCCCAGGGCTGCAGTGGCACAAAAAATGGCTGCCCCTCCATCCAGTGCACTCCACAGGCAACATTTGCAGCTCCTTGGGAGAAGGGGACGAAAGCCCCTGCAATGGGGCTACTCAATTCTACGTTGACCCAAGGGTTGGTGTAGAATTTTGAGCCTCCGTGCTGGGCCAGCAGCCCAAAATAGAGGCTCAGGATTCGGTGGAGCAAAGCACCACCAGTTCCGCCTCCCTCCCGCACCGCCCCCTGGCATGCCCATAAACATGACTTGCAGCACGCTTACGACAGCGTGCACCGGTGGACTCTATAGGATTGGCTCCTCAATAACCTGCTCCACAGACAAATTCTACACTAGCAGACCACCATGTTATCCTGTATTAAACAACTAACCCCCAAAGTGTATTCATTTAAAATAGATTTGGGATCTTTGCATATGCAAAATGCATATTTAAAATGTGAACATAATTTTTGCTTGCAGTTCTATATGCAAAGAGGTTTGGCACATAGCCAAGGTGATTAAGAAAAGCTGGGTCAAATGCAGAAATCTTTTCTGTGTCTATTGCTCTTTGATATAGCAAGTCCGAATTACTTTTCCAAATATAACTCCATAAATCCCAGCTCCTAATGAAGTCAGGGCAGAGAAGCAAGTGAGAGCAAGAGTGCTGGGATTATATTTGGCTCTAGCATTTTTCCTAGAGTTTTCCTTTGGGAATGGCTGCCAAGCCATAAAGTTTTAAATAAATATTAGATAAGCCACCAAAATGGTTGTTACAGCAAAGGGAAATTGGCAGGAGAATAACACAAGAGACATTTGTTTGGTCCAAGAAATTCCACTCAAAAGGAAGAAAACAAAAAGTCCATTTGGATGCTATGTGTGGAGTTCAAAAACTGAGTGTCAGTGGGAGGCAGTCAGATAATTGCATGTATCAATATTTTTCCAAATCATATTTACATAATAAAGATAAAATGTATTACAAGTTCCTTCTTCTTTGCCATCTTTCAATATTTCATCCTCCTAAGATTGTTCATAAATGCCCAGCACCTTTATTTAAGAAATGTCTTGTCTAATGTAAGTTTTGCAGTCCTGAAATTCTTAATGCCAGAGCAGCTTTGCACTTAATTCCACAAATGTACTAGCTTGTCTGTTCACATTGTTCAAAATAACTAACTGTTGTGCTGGCGCTAGTCTGATCACCTGAAGGTGATTTTCAACTACCAAAGATGACTAATAATAATAACAACAGTATTTATATGCCGCTTTTCAGCAAATAGTTCACAAAGCGGTTTACAGAGAAAAATCAAAATCAAATAACTAATGGCTCCCTGTCCCAAAAGGACTCACAACCTAAAGATGCAAAAGAACACCAGCAGACAGCCACTAGAAAAGATACCGCTGGGGTGAGGAGGGCCAGTTACTCTCCCTCTGCTATATAGAAGAGAAGCACCCACTTGAAAAAGTGCCTCTTACCCAGTTAGCAAGGCAATGCTATTTTTTAAAATGAAGGCACACTCAAGTCTGGCCCCATTTAACACAGTTTGAAGCTTTAGGCCTTGACTTCTTTCTGACTTTGACCATCTACCCATCTCTGGAAGTACTTCTGACCCTTATTCCAACCCCTTTCTGTTTGGGATCTTGCACGTGCTTCTTATTAACTTATCAACAACCAGCCCCCCACCTACCCCCACATCTCCAGTCCTCCAACCCAGTTACCTGAATTCCCACATTTTCATCACCTTCCCACCTAAAATGTTTTAAAGTGAACATCAATACAGGAAATATAGGGGCACATGCTAATTAGAAGTCTTATTTGCGTAATATAAAAGTGTCTAAACTCTCTGCAACACTGGCAAGTAACTTTGCCTGGAGAAATGAGATCCAACCTGTGACATTCTATCTAATATTTATAAGCCCTCTTATTTCCTGTGTAGTCCATCTCCCAATTCAAGAAGTGGGGGAGGGGGGTCACAGAGGAGTAAATTCCTCATATCGAACCCTTATGGAGAAAGATCCATTGATAGGGTGTTTGAAAATGGTTTTATTTTCCACACATTTCATGATCTGAAAGGCAGAAAGCAGTGTTACGTATTTTTATTCCAAGTTCGCTATTTACTAATTTTAACCACTTTAAAAGTGTACTAGGTAGGCCATATAGGTGATATGGTGTCAGCAGATGAAGCCACAGTATTATTTCTAACTGGAAAAGTAATCTATTTTAATTTCTGGATAAAATCTTAAAACACCAAAATGCAGTGTTTTGTATTTTTATGTGTTCTTAACAAAAAAAAGAAAATTTTTTTAAACCGAAACACATCTCTACACATGGAGTATAAACAATGGCAAGGAACTCGGGTGAAGATGACCACATCTGCACCTCCCTTTCTATGCCTCTAGAAGTAAGTTCTAGGGGTTAAGAATTATGGTAATAGATGATTCGCTCCTGCTAATAGACATGGACATATGGATTAGTCTCTCCAGGTTTGTTTGGAGGGAATGAAAATATGCTGAAAGTTACCCAGAACATTGCTATGCCTTTCAAATATCACTAATTTTCTCAATGTTCTAACCAGACAGTCAAATACTTAATTAACATTTGGAATAAACAAGGGAATAAACCAGCTGAGGGAATTTATTCCTCAAAATATCAAAATAATGAATTAAAAAAGGAACTCATATAATTTGCCTTTAAGTACAATTGAAAGCCAATGATACTAAGTACTTAAAATGCATGTTCTAGGTGTGCAATCATGCATGGTTCATCCTTTTATAGCTAATTTATTCAGTGTTGCCTCTGTAATTATGGTAAATAATTAGCCAGTGATTTGAAATTCAACACAACAAGTTCAAGCGTTTTCTGCGAACTGCAGCTTCTGATCGGATCAATGGAAGAGTGTAGTGCTGTGGCGTCCTTTTACACAGAGAAACAGCCTCATTTATTCATTATAACTTTGCACTTTCATTTGAAGCCATACAGGAAATTAGGAATCTACCTGTCTAGTTTGGTAATGCCAACACTTACAGGTAGCAGGCCCACTGTCTTTCCACAAAAAGGTCCTGTATTGTGAATGTACTGTGGTAGCAGCTTATCAGGTAGCCAAAGCAGTTCAGTTTTCCCAGATGCTCACTAATACTGCCACTGCTGCAAATCAAATTTGTCCTGTCAACCTCTTAATGCTGACTAGGATTAGGCTGCCCTTTACAACAGTGGAACACAGTTCTGCTATCGGAAATGGCCATAAGGCAGAGAAACAGCATTCCACCAGCAGTCATTTTTGGGGTGCTGAAGGGTGCCAGAGGCTCACTGTCTCTGCTGGCTACCTCCATCAGCAAAGGTAAGCCAGAGGTATGGTCGGGATGTGGCTGGGACTGGGCAGAACGAAGTGGGGAGGACCAGCGGGGTTTCTGAGCAGGGAAGGAGTGGGAACAAGAGGGGGTGGATCTCGGTAGCACAAGCATGTAGCAACTCCTAACCCCGTTTCCTGTCCTCTTCTCTTTCCCTTACTCTCTTTGGACTTGTATCATCAAAAGAGCTGGCAAAGATCCAAAGAAACCCATTGGGGCACTGGAGGTTTCTCAGGGTTGAGAAAAAGTTCCCTTACCATGGGGAGACCTCCGCTACTGCTCCCCCCACAAGATACTGCTTGAACTTCATTGATGTAACTACATCAGAAGGGAGGGATTTATTTATGATTGGCCCTCATATCCCCAGACTAACAGAGGTACAGGGTGGGAAAGCAGCCCTAGCGGTTGCTGCCTCCCTTCTCGCAGTCCCAGCCAATCATAGTCCTTTACTTTTCCGCCTTGCTTCATGCCTTTCCCATGAAGGAATAAGGTAAAGCTTCTCCTTCTTGGTCGGTGGGTGGTATTTTTGCCCAGCTAATGATGCTAGCAATTGAATCTAGCTCATGATCTCAACTGGGCACCTTTGTACCATACCTCCTCACCCTCTCCTTTCCTCCCACAATTCACCATATTCACAGACTTTAGGAAGTCTGACCTATTCATATTTTAAAACCTGCTAATATTTGAAGAGCCGATAGGATGTTTTCTAAGGCAAGAAGATCTCCTCCATGATGAAAGGCAACTGAGAGGTATTCAAAGAATTGTATCAAATACTGTAACATCTCAAATAATCTCCTATGACGCTTTTCAATAGCTTGCTTTTTCAGTTTAAATTGCTGTTCAAAGTTAATTTTCCACAGTTTGGAGAACACGGGTACAAACCATACACTCTCCTCCGGTTATCCAGACCTAAACCAAATTCCAAAATGAACACAAGAAAAGCAGCAGGAAAATACATCCATCAAGGAAACAATTAATACAAGAGAAAAAGAAATGAAACATGGAGATTAGAAGGTGAGAGGCAAAAACAGGGATGGTTTATCTCAGCATTTCTCAAACTGTGGGAGTGGGTCCTCCACTCATGGGTTGCAACCTGATATGCAGTGCGCTGCAACCCAATGCTTGCTGTCAAACCACAAAGAATTAGTGGGAACTTCCGGAGGCCACTTCTGGGTCACATAGGTCTGCCGACCCACTCACTCTAGCCTCCATGGGTCCCAGAATGCCTTGCAGAACCAACTTCCAGTTTACTCCTGTGACTTCCAGTTTTCTTCCCCAGGGCATTCTGGGGCCCACAGAGGCCAATGGAGTGGGTCACAGGCCCGGAATGACCCGGAAGCAGCCCTCAATGGCTCCCAGTAATGCTTTGCAGAGTGGCAGCAAGCATCAGGTTGTGACCCAGCATGAATGACAAGGTGGACTGTGGCGGTACAAAGTTTGAGAACAGCTGGTTTATGTTGTTGGATCTATTGCGCTGCTATTCCTCATACACTGACAGCCCATTCCCGAGCTGACTGAGGGCACTGCCTCTGCTGGTGGACCGGTAGGGTGCTCCCATCTATGCCTACCACCTACCTTCAGCATTTTGTCTTCCTACTCCCTGAATCTGAAAAGGAAGAGGGGAGTGCAGCAGAACAGAGAGGGCTAGAGTGTCTGAGCCCATCCTCTTAGTTTTCAAATTCAGATAAGCAGACAGAGAAACAGTGGTAGCTGGCACACCACAACAAGGGGCAGCAGCATTTGGCACCAAGATCAGAGCAACTTTGCTGTTGTTGGTCACCCATTCGTTGGCCCAACATATTTTCTGTTCATCTTTCCTATTCAGGGCTTGATGCTATACAAAGCCTCCAAAGGCGAGGGGAAGCTTAGCTCTTCTCGTCTCTGGAGCCTTTCCTGAGCCTCCCAGGGGCAGCATGTGTCTGTGCGCTGCCTCTGCGAGGCTCAGAATGGCCAAATTGCATGAGAGACGAGACTTCCGATTTCCTCCAGGAAAACAGAAATCGCCTCTCTCTCGCACAATTGACAAGAGATGTGCGCTGCCTCTGGGAGCATCAGAAAAGCTTCCAAAGGCCAGAGCTTCCCTCAGCTTCAGAGGCTTGGGAGGTACGATCTCCTGATCAGCAGCAGCCATCGCGTATGCGACCTGTCGCTGAAGGTCCTTAAAGGGCATGCACCTATATTCATACAGTACTCAGTTTTAAGATCTCACATCAGGTTTAAAAAAAAACATGTTTATAAATGTTGCATCTCTCAATCCTAAACTCTTCTCTAAAATGCTGAAGCTGGCCAATCACACCCTTACTTCCATATTTTACAATTTTTTTTTGCCACTGAACATTCAACATTCTGGGGTTTGGGGAGGAGAGTACACCGAGCATGCTCAGTCCATGTCAGACTATGGATGGGGTTTTTTACAAACATATAAACTTTTGTCTACCTAGGGAATCCTTAAGCATGTAGAACCTTATGGATGCAATTCAAACCTGCATTGGAGCAGGCAAGCCAGGAGGCTTGTGCTGCATCCAACACAGGTTTGTTGGCTGCAGTGGCTCAGCCAGGGGCAAGGGGAAGCTCTTCCCCTTACCCCTGGGTAAGGGTTGCTTGCCCCAATGGGTATCCTCGGACTTGCATCACCTCTGGAGGTGGCGCAAGTCAGAGGAGAGCGGAGCGGCTTGAAGCCGCTCCATTCTCCACAGGGATGGGGGTTGGGATCTGGGTCCCAGCCCCGCCCCTGGCTCCCCTCACACCCGCCCCTGGGGCCGCCCATCGCCCGCCCTCCCCCCGCCCAGAAACGCCTCCCTCCCTCTTCCTCCACGCCCCCCCCAAGCCTACTGTTGCTGCTTGTGTCGGCGCGGGTGCGCTGACACAAGCGGCGGCAAGGAAGCCGCCACAGAGGCTTTTACTGGCCTCTATGTGTCGGCACATCTCCATGCGCCGATGTGGCTTCCTCCCACAAAGGCACAAACGTGCTTTACGGCACATTTGCAACCCTCCTGGGGGACTTATGCTGGCCTATGTGCCGGTTAGGATTGCGCCCTGAATGTAGGTAGCTCTGTTCAAATTCCAATGTGAAAATTACAGGAAGTTGCTTTGTACTGAGTCAAACCATTGATTTATCTTGGTCAGACTGGCTGGCAGTAGCTCTCCAGATTTTCAGGATCTATCCCAGCTCTATCTGCAGATGTCGAGGAATGAATCTGAGACTTTATGCATGCATAACTTGAGCTCTGACTTAGAGTGACAGACCTTTCCCTGAACTTCAGCCACCTGTACTTCCAATTAGTATACAGTGTATATGTGCAAATGTACGTGTGCAGTGTATAAGTGTCTCATAATTACATAGTGAGAGGTCAAAACAAACAACACATTTTATACATGTTATAGAGTACGCAATATATCTCCACATGCCCTGTCTTCATAAACAGGAATCAATTATGGCTTCAAACAACTGACTCCAGAGCCAGGCTGCAGTGCTGATGACACTGCATTAATTGTCAAGTCCAATCTCATCAGCACATCACAGGACTTGAAAGTTCAGCATTAGAGCTGAACCAATCATCTTCTCCACAAATGCCAGATGCTGCCTGCATCAAAATCTCATAATTTAATTTTTCTGACCCACATATCCCAGTAAGTATACATCAAACCTGTACACATCTTAGTGTCCTTCGCCTTAGGTTCAGAAATCAAACATGGCATCAAGAAGTCCATGTGCAAAACTCAACATTCTGATGATTAATAGAAGTCTGATTTCTCTTGACAACAAATGCAAAGCCTTCTGTTTTAGTTTCAACCCTGATTTATTTCATGTACAATAGAGCTATCCAAAAGGAAAAAAAGGTTGAATATAGTAGTTATAATTGTGCAGATTTGCTCCCCAGCAAAGCAAGTCTTTTCTTTGCAGCTAACTGCATAACACATGCCTATGCTGTTTGACTGCTCACTTCAAAAGACCATACACTTCAAATGCTGAATCAACTAGGCAGTTCTTAGATGACAAATCATCAAAAGTATGATGATTGGATGTCATCCAACTGCCACTAAAATAGATCAGAACATCTTAAAACCCAGTATCCAAACAGCAGGCAAAGACTACACTTGGGTCACAATCCTAAAGACACTTACCTGGGAGTAAATCCCATTGAACACAGTGGGTTACTTCTAAGTAGACATGCATAAGATTGCACAGTTAATCTATTTGGCCAAATGAAAGAGTGAAGGAAGAATAAGAAAGTCCAGATACTTTCGAGCTTTATTGTAGAAAAAACTGAGGACCACAATAAACATTACACAACAATTCCAAATAGGATATTTCACACGTGAAAGATCTTTGAAGAGCTAGACAGAACGCAGTAATTGGCTTTTAATGACAGTACTGCTTTTAATCATTCATGACAAACCAATATAAGATCTTTGCCAGACATGGAGGACTTGCTATATGGACTTTTATTAATTTGTACATAACTGGGCCCTGCAGGGAACATTTCAATGCATGCCTGAGAGCCTGAAGAGGCCATTAAACTCTGTTAAGCACATGGTTATTCAGGAACGCTATTGTCTAAATACATTTTCAGAACATGACTATTAGAAACGTATCCTACCAACAACCAACACAGTAATGATTTAACACACATAACACTGATTTAATACTGTACAGTACAATTATTCCAAAGCATTAATCAAATTTCTATCTATGTGATCTTAATTTAATTTCAAACGGGTCTACAAATGTACAGTCCAATGTGCATAGAACTGGGAATGTTCTATTAAACTGTACTGTCAATTCTCATTTCTTATGAAATGGGCCTACATGTGTGGGCTGTATGGATGTAGGTGTCATGGACCTGACCTGAAGAGGCAGACAGGACTCAGGCTCAGAGAAGCCCTTTAGAACGCCATACCAAATCCTTGCTGAAGGGATGCATGACCTGAGCTCCAACAGCAAAGATGAGCCTGAGGGACTTGATCAAGGATCTTCTTTAGTTGGTCTCACCTAAGGGTTTGGTCCCCGACACACCAGGAAACTTCACACCCCTCTTATGTTTGCTCACAGATTCAGGAAACACATCAAGCAAGATTGTCCCACCTGACCTACCAATACTGCCTTACTCTTGGGTCTGTGGGTCCCTGAGTGAGGTTTGGACAGGACAGCAGGTCCATTTGATAGGTGTGCTGGGTGTGTGAGGAAATAAAGCACACTATCACTCCCGCTCTCCATCATGCATAGAGTAACAAACCAATAAAGCACAATCCAATCCAGCCCAATGTCACTGATAGATCCTAAGGCTCTTGTATATCATCACAATTAGTTCTGTGTAGTATAAATAGCTGGCTGCTCTACAACCAAATTAAGTTAGAAACTTAATTTTTAAAAGCCAATATTGACTGTGCAGGAACATGAGCCTTATGCGGGATCAAAATCAGTGGGAGAATCAGAACGAAAGAATGCAGTGTCAAGGATTGAAACTCTGGGAACTGTAAAAGTGATCAGGGGAAGAAGAAAATGGTCCACTGCTACTCCCAATCATAACTTGGCAAGTCACCCAGGAGAAGAGGGTCCAATGTGTAGGCTTACTGTAGGTGGTTGGGAGCATGTGTCAGGACTGTATACCTCTCATGGAGTCACCTCTCCATGCTACTGACCATAACTACAGTGACTGGGGTGAAGGTCCAGCCAGAAAATCTAATCAGAAACCAATCGGTAAACAGATTAAATCCTTATCTGCTGCTGAATTTATGAAGTCCAACTAGACCCAGCAATGTGGCAAGGGAATAAATGTTCTCTTGAGTAGGGCTACTTGGTTTGAAACTTCCCCATGGGATACAGTGCTCATCCCAGGGAGTTAGGTAGAATTGGGCTGTAAGTATTTGTTGGGCCTTGGGAGGGTCATGTTCCTGGTTTTCAGTTTCCGGGACTTGGGGAGCTAGTGATTCTTCCAAGGGGCAAAAAGTGAGTGGTCAAAAAGAGGCATGGATCTGAGTTCTGGGGCCGGGGGGGGGGGATTCAGAAGGCCAATCAACAAGAATGCAATTAAAAGCAGATAGAGGTTAGGATCTGAGGTCGCAATATAGGGAATAGGAGCAGATCTCAAGCTGGAGAAGAGTTACTCAGTCCCTCATTGAGATCAGATTTACTCAATGGGTAGACACTTCCTCTGCTCTGAGTTCTGGCAACAGGAAGGGGATGAATTTGCCTTGCATTTCCAGAAAGGAGTTCCAGGAGATCAGATCAATTTTTGAATTTCTCCCCCCAGGTAGGACAGAGGTCCAGAAGGGCCCCTCAGGTGTACTTCTTCGGGTTTTAGGGAAAGTGCACTTCAGGACCATCAGAAGATGAAGCACAGGCACCCACCTGATGGGTAGTACATCCTAATAATTCCAAGAGCATGCATTACATGTTTCCTTTTACAGTGCATCTATTTTTGTGCTGCGTTTCTACAAATTACTGTGAATATGGATCCTAAAGAACAGAAGAAAAAAGGAGAAATGGGAAAAACAGGTGAAACATAAGACAGTTGGCTTATAGTTTGCAACTAAGCTTGAAGTGTGAAACATCATTAAGTGATGTTAGAACTACTGAAACGTTTTTATCTTCAACTCTACACTTTATTGATGAATACAGGTCCAGCCTATTTATACACGGATTTTTTATACACGGATTTGACTCAACACAAATGGCCCCTGCAAATGAGAAGGAATGTGCTGATCCCTGGAGAGAGGGAAAAATGAATCCCTTTAAAATCAGTTTAAAAAACTGAACAGTCCTTTAACAATAGCCTGGTTAATGAGAGAAAGAGAGAGAGAGAGAGAGAGAGAGGACAGCTGGCTGACAATCCATCAATCCTTCTCTCCCCAGTGGACCCTTCCCTTCCCCCTGAGCACATGAATGATAGGTGATCCCTTTGTGTTGGTAAAGGGAGGGGCTGAGTGTAAGCTCTCAGCTCTTTGTAAGCTCTTGGAGGAGGACTGATTGATGGATTGTCTTCTTAATGACTCTTATCTTACATCACAAGATCAGCAAGGCTGTTTTTAAAGCACAGGAGCAAAGAAACTTTGTTTTTTAAATGGATTTGCTATAGTGAGTTTTTTTTTGCCATCCACATGAGTGCTTGGAATGGAACCCATGTGAATAATTAGTCTCAACCTGTAATATTGTTATTTTTTATTGTATTTTATCATGCCCTACAGTGCATTCCTTGTGGCATAAGGCATTTAGAGTGATTTTTGGGTGACACTGGAATGGCTTTGGAAAGAGTTAGAATTTGTCCCATTGAAATTAATGTAACAATTGCACTAATCCAGATTTTTGCTATAAGCATCCTTTTCAGGAGCAATTTAGGGTGCAATCCTGAGAATGAGCTGGGCGGGCACAAGTCCCTTACATGCCGTAAAGCATGTTTGCGCTTCCTCAGAAGTAAGCTTCTGTTTGCGCTTCCTCAGAAGTAAGCCGTAAAGCATGTTTGTGCTTCCTTGGAAGTAAGCCTCGGATGTGAGCCTTATGTTGGCCCAGCTGGGCCGATGCAAGGCTCTGGGGTGGACGGGAGGGAGGCAGTAGGGAGACGCTCCACGGTGGGGGGAGGACGGGCAGTGGGCGGCCCCGGGGATGGGCGGGTGGGGAACAGGAGGAGGGGTTGGGATCCGGCAGTTATGCTGGATCCCAACCCCCTTTCCTAGCAGATCACAGCAGCTTGAAGCCACTCCGCCCTCCTCTGACTTGTGCCACCTCAAGAGATGGTGCAAGTCCAAGGAGACACATTGGGGCAAGGGTGCCTTACCCAGGGGTAAGGGGAAAAGTTTCCCCTTGCCTCTGGCTGAGCCGCCTTGGGCCCTATCCTGCACTGAATACAGCACAAGCCTCTTGGCGTGCCTGTTCCAGTGCAGGGTAGGATTATACCCTAAGGGACTGAGAATAAGGGAAGGGTAAATAGATCAACCTGCAATGAGGTTACTGACTTTGACTTCTACTGCTTCCAAGGAATTGTGAAATCAACATAAATTTTATTTTCTATTAACTACCATGTTGGAAATGAGAAGGAAAAAAAAATAAATAAAGGATGGGATCAAAATAAATGGAGTGAGCAGAGAGGCCTGGAACAGTGGAAACAGGGATGTTTCCCTGAAACAGGGATGTAGGCACCGTATCAGAAATAGTGGCCGTGCAGGAGTGAAGGAATCCAAAAAAAGGGGAGAAAAATGCCAAGGGGCCACAAATGGGCAGGGCTGAACTCTGATCATAATCACCATTTGCTAACTGAAAGCTCCTTCTCAGTACAGTCATTCTTCACTAGATCCATACTTCTGCCCAGTGGCGTTGCAAGTGAAGGTCAGGGGGAGGTACACCCCAGATACCATGCTGGAGCATCACGAGAATGGGTGCCATGTGATGCCCAGCCATGTTGGTGGCTGCCACCTATTAGTGTTTTGGCAGCTTTGCAAATGGCCTCCGCCCTTGTATGATCTGGCCACCACCCCTTTCCTCCACCACCGAAGGTCCTTGTTGAGCCTCCAAAGGAGAAGGAAGGGGGCAGTGACTAGACAGTGAAGCTTCCTCCTCCTCTTCTTCCAGGAGAACCCAGAAGTGAAGTCACAATTATACTACCCTTGGTTCTGGGGCCCATAGCTATGCCTCTGCTTCTACCTACAATTTACACCCCCTCCCCCCCAGCCACCAGTTCTTCTGCTGAAACATTTCCCCTTCATTTACACTGGCACCCCCCAAAGAAGCACAAGAGACATAGGCTTGGAATGAATTAAGCTTTATTTATAAACAACAGACCTGCAGTGGGGGAAAAACCATTTGCTGGCATCTAATTGCCTGGAGGAAATGGTACCGGCCATCTACCTCCCCCTGACCCCAATCAGCCCTCATATCCTGACTCAAGGCATCACTCAATCTAGGACTGAGTTATACTATCACGGTCAACCATGAAGGGTCGAGGTTGCTGGCCAGCACAGACCCACCTTGGAAAACCTTGTGTAAGCCTTTGCTCGAACCGGCTGTAATGGAAGATCAGAAGATCATCAGGTGGATGATGTGGTGTTGACAGTGATCCCATGTTTTGACAGCTGTTTGACAGCTCTGGGAAGGGCAGGGCTGGCTCCACAGCTGTAATCAATCAAGGCAATGGAGACCTGGTTGGACACCTGAGCTTCATTTGACCTTGATGAGACTTTGAATGGACATGGACTCATGGACTGAAGAGATGGCTCAGCTGAGCCTAATTTGGACTTAACAAGGTAGCTCACAGCTGAGCTACATTTAGACTTAACAAGGGGCTGCAGGATAAAAAGCAGCTTCAGAAGGAGCAAAGGGCTAGCCAGGAGCAGGGTGCTGACCCAGAGACTACAGGAGAAGGGGACTGCCAGGACCCTGCTAGAGGACGCAGAAGAGAGGACTGCCAGGACCCTGCTAGAGGAGACGCTCTGCTGGAGAGAACACTGCTGGAGAGGAGGGACTCTGCTTCAGAAGACTGGACTGTGCTTTGGAGATTGGATCGGACTTGGACTGGAGGCTTTGGACCTTTAACCACTGAGTTAAGTGGAGTTTTGGGGAGGGAAAGCCTCTGGACAAGAGGACTTGCAGGGAGTGTCTGTGTTTATAGCAATAGATTTGGTTAGTTTCTATAGATAAGGAGTTCTGTGTTCATTCCTTTGCACACCACAGCTGTTGTTCCTAGGGATAAAGAGGGTGTTAATTAGCCAAAAAGCAGGCATTAGAAGAGAGTTGGGATATTTGGATGGGACAAATTGGTGTAGTCAGCAGGATAGGACAAATTGGGACAAAACACCCAACCCAAGGGGCTTGCCAGCCAGCATCACCAACCCAAACAAGTGTTGTCAGAGTGGTCCTGGCTTATCCTTTGGCCTTGCTAACCTCAGTATGTATGCCAGCCCCGTTCCTGGCTGCCCAGCCAGCACACCACCCAAAACAAACTTGACAAAACTCCCAACTCAACCACAACCAAATGACAGTCTGAGACAGGTCAAAAAACCTCTAAGCAGGTTAACAGCAAAAAATTTCTACGCGGTCCCTTAAAAAGAACCAGCTAGTCTCAGGCTGAACATTGGGTGGGTCTTAACAAATTGGCATGGACCAAAGCTAGGCACCATGACAGACCCAGCAACAGCTGCATCAAGCCCCCTGCTCCAATGGGCAGCCAACTGTCTGCATTTTCTCGCCTCTGCCTCATGTGCGGGGGGGGGCAGTGCAAATGACAGCGGGGTTGCAAGCACCCCATTGGAGTTACCTCTCCTGCCTTCAGCACAAAGTCTTTCTGCTTTGGTTCCTATTTTTGATCACCATGCAGTGGCAAGGCTTGGAGCAGATGAACAACAGCAGGAAAAGCATGACACCCATAGCAGAGCCTGCATTCCACACACAGTACTGTAGATTTATTTTTCAGTACAGACAGAATCTCCTACAGTATTCCGTCATGCACAATTCTTATACCAACCCATTACATCTTCTGGTTTTTCTTCTTTCCTGCCCTTAAAGCAATAATACTTAACATTCAAATAAAACATATTTGATCATTTTATCATGTTTTACAACCTGCTGCAAAAGGAAATCTCATTGTTCATGCCATAGAATTCCCTGCAATTCATGGGTCAAGGTGAACTCTACTTTTACTGCCTGAATAATCCCCCTGTGAAGCCAAGATCAACAACAATGCAAATAAGTAACATTTATTGTTAAACGCTGGGGATGACTCTGCAGCATTTCTAATGCTGTTAAGAGCATATAGTCTCCCAGAGAGACACACTCATCCAAACCACAAAGGAACTTCAATTGAGCAATGAAAGCCTCAAAGATGTATTCATCTCACACACACACACACACACACACACAAATTCTATTATACCAGCCCTCAACCATAACTTTTCCTAAATCAAACTTCAATAATGTAAACAAGTCCAAAAAAAAAATGAAGCTTTGTAGAAAGAAAACATTATTTGTCTCTCTTTTGCTATGTTAAATATTAGAACAGAAGATTCCGAGCATTTCAGGCAAGCTATGTTGGCATACCTTACTCTATGCTGTCAGCCTCTCCTTCCTGTGTTTACAAATGGGGTCAATAGGAGTCCTTGGGTATGACAACTGTTAAGCAACCATGTGTTTATATCCCATTGCTGTATAATGTTATGAAGTACTAACATACTAGGTTTCACTTTGGGGGGAAAAAATAGCAGCCTTTTTTAAAGCCGTGTGGAAATTGTGTATATGTACACCCTGTGGAGCTGCAACTTGCTGGAGAGAAACTGTTAGATGTTGGACAACAAAGAATGATTCCACAAACACCTTGTTACAATTGTTGCAGAACAGAGCTGGCAATTCCGGCCTGGGTTTGGCACATGGCCATGGTGCGGAGTCTCCCATTCTGTCCTTTCCTTCCTATTAAGAAGTTTTCAGCATCAAGGCTGTAGTCCAGTGGAAGAGGGCACGCTTTGCATAGAAGAGGGCCAAGGTTCAAAGTCTGAAAATTGGTTGACAACTGGGATTGGGAATGGACTGACAACTGAGAAAGGCTCCCATCTGAAACCCTAGAGAGTCTGATGGTAAAGAAAATGCTGACCTAAATAGGCCCAGTGATCCAATTTCGTGCATGCATGTGTTCTTGCTAGCCCAACCAACAAACGAATGGAGCATCCACAGAACACTTAGGCAACAAAGCGCAACCTGGAAGGCAATCTGAAGTATTGCAGTTAATTACAATAAAAAGTAGCAGCAATTTTCTCAATTACTGGAACTGCCTGCTGACATTCCAATATCCCTCTTATTGTCACAGGATCCCTTTATTTCTACTGTTGTGAGAGAGGAAGGAAAACTTCTCACTATCCCATTTTTCCATAGTGCATAATTTTTAAAAGGCTGCAACCCTAACCACACTTTCCTGAGAGTAAGCCCCATTGAACAAAATAGGACGTACTTCTGAGTAGACCGGGTTAGGATTGTGCTCTTAAGCATGTTGATTATATAGAGAGAGTGAGGGAGATAAAATGATAGATGAATACAAACACACACACAGAGGGACAACGATATAGTATAGGGTCACTTATATGCCCGTGTGGTCCCTCCCTCTTGAAACACAAGTTTATGCCAGTGGCATCAACTAGGGTTTGTGTCACCCGATACAGGAGGTCAGTGCATCACCCCCATGATGGGCCTCCTCCCATGCACTGGGTAGGGCAATGCCCCAGGTGGTGGACATGATGATGCACCCCCACCGTTTTTTGGCTATAACTTTTGATAGAATAAAGGTATTCTATCAAATTCTAAATACCTTTCTATAAAGGTATTCTGCATGAAATTAACACATCAAATGATGTACAACAAGATGGTATTATTAGAAAGTACCAAGATTTAAAACATTTTGGCCAATAGTGGTGCCCCCCCCCCCGTGTGTATAGCCCAGTGCAGCCCACACCCCTTTTTTCCCCATGAGACTCTGTGAAGTGAATTTGCAATGCTAATTTGGCATGATTTAAGATCCTTTGAGACACTGCTTAAGCAAAAGCCAAGCAGTTGTTTGGGAGGGTGGTTCCTAATTTATTCCTACTGTCAAATAATACCAGGCAGGTCAACAGTTTCCTGACCGTTAACAGAATAAATGGGAGGTCAAGTCAACCACTACATTTCCAAGATGCCCGCTAACTGAAAGCGCTGTCCAAACATAAATCCAACCAAATCACAAGGTTCTATCTGAATTGGTCTCCTGCTTAGTTGTATGTGATGATTTGCCACTCAGGGCCACGACCCAAACTACAATGGAGCTTTTTTGAGGCCTAGGGGGCATTTCTTTATGCTGTATGATAGTGGTCTGCAACTTCATTCATGCCATGACACCAATAAACAAACAATATGGCTGGGGATCCATCACTGATCCTGCCTCCCTCCTGAGACCCAATTCAGCTGCCCCTATTGCTTCCCACTCCCAGCCGCCACAGACCAAATGGGGAAGTCTCTTTTTGAACTTAGCAGAACCGGTTTTGCTAGTCAAGATGACATCCCCTTGACTTTTATATCAGTGCTGGACAGGAAACTGCAGAGTGAAGTAGGATGGCATGCCGCAGACAGCAAAGTCTAACCGTGGAGCAATGCTTAGTGATAAACCTATGTATGTGTGTGGAATGTTGGCCTTTATGCAAACTTCTGCCCCTCATAATGCACCACGTCACCTCAACAGTATGACCTGGCATGACTGTTAGCCATTTTGATAGCCCTAACTTGCCACGATCCCACAAATATGGCTTTGTGACCCCTCTGGAGTCAATGTCCCCAAGGTTGAAGAATACTACTGTTTGGCAAACCACTTTCAAAACAGAGGGGAATTTCAGAAGTCACTTGTTTTATGTCATATAGGTTTGGTGGATTCAAGGCGGTGGGGGGTGGGGATGGGAAAATTCCAGCAGTATAGTGAGAGCTATTGTGAGTCTTGGCAGATCTTTGAATCCAGGTCAAGATATCCACATTGACTGGGGGGGGGGGGGGTCTAGCTCAGCAGCAAAGCACACATCCAAAGAGCTGAAAATTATGGAAGATGTGATGTCCTAAGTCAGGCACCAGAGATGTACAACAAGAGACTGCATTACTATGTCCTAAGCAGCATGAACATACTGCTAATAGTGGTCAATTACTATGCAAATACCCTGTAATTGCACATTAAAAAGCTGGGCATGGTATGCTGCCATTAAGAAAAAAAAAACCTAGAAATGAAAAATGACTGGAACAGGATGCAGGTTAATTGTTAAGAAAGATACCAGGCTTTTCTTTTCATCTACAGTACTTACAATGATACAAACAGAAAAGAGCAAATCTACATCTTAAAACCAGCATGCTGAAAGTCTTGGAATTCTATAATTATGCTTTTGCTGTCTAAGATTAATCAGGCAAGTTAATGATGCAAAAAATTACATTTATAATCCGGTCTGAATACAGCTGTACTGCAAGCGATGAGCTAAGTGCTATTAAGGTAAATGGAATTAATGGGCTGTCCCTGGCAATCTTTATATCTATCTCTTACTAATTAACATTATTCTGCAAAGAATAATTTGTGGCGAGAAAAAACACACTAAAGCAACATGACTGAACTTGCATTGGACACTGTCCTGCTGGTGCTGTTAGGTGGGCACCGCACTGGGTTCAGTTTGCCACCATAAAAGGAACAGCCAAGTAGCACTGAAATCAGCAAAAATCTTCCGTGTAATTTATTATGACAGCAAGTTATTATCTCCACCAGGGATGAACTTTTGTGGGAAATGTCAACTTCAGCTAATAACTGAAGGACCAAGCAGGAGAAGCTATAAAATGTGATAGTTAAATTAAGAAAGAAAATGCAGCATGTTATCTTTCTGGACAACTTAGCACATTTATGAAGGCAATAGTTATATAAATTGTTAGTGCTCCTACTAAACTAATATATTTGTTTAATCCTCTCTTCTTCTTTTTTTCCCTTGCACGCGCCCTGAGAAAATGCAAGCTATTTTTATGGCTCAATCCTATCCAGGCTGATAGATCTTCCAGTCTGTCACCATAAGGCCCCAGCCACTGGCACAGCAAGCATTCTGCGGTTGGGTGGGCTGCTGCCACCAGTGCAAAGCTGCAGGCAGGAAGGGGTGGCAGAGAAGAGGATCTCAGTACCAGCCACACATGGTAGATCTTATTCTTCTCTTCCTGGTCTGGACCCACACTGAGTCTCCTCAGACTTAAGCACAAACAGCTGGTATAGGTCTGAAGAGACCCAGCGGAGACCAGGTAGGCTACAGGGAGATAAGTAAAACTGTTCTTTATTTACTTCTCCTGGGCTGCCTGCTCTCCTGCTAACCCATAGTATGGAATTCAGGTTCCATTAGTACTGCAATTGGTTTTCCAATGGTACTGCACACTCTGGGCAGGCAGGGGGATAGGACTCAGCTGTGTATCTCCTGGAAGGACTCTGAAGAAGCACTATAGGAGTATCTTAAGATCTTGCGGTATCTTGAGATAACTGCACCTAAGTTTTGGACCCCACTTCAGATCACTCCTAACTGTTGCCCTGGACTCTAAGAAAAGTGATGGGTTGATGAAGGCCAACATCCAGAACTGGTGAAGGAATCCCCACCTGGCTGCCTGAGGCCCCATTTCTGATCGACCTGCTCAGGAGGAGGAGGCAGAATGTGGGGGCAGTCCTCAGATCAAGACTGAGCTAGCTGCAGGAAGAGGAGGCACTTCCAGGCTTGCTATCACCCATTAAGAGCCAGCTAGATCTTTGCTGTTCAATCTAGTATTTGCTGAGCAGCTCAACAACTGTACAACTGTTCCCTGAAGACCCTGCTCTTCAGCCAGCTGTTCCAACCCTGCTTCTGTTCCAATCACCAGCCTTACTATTGCTCTTCTGGGTCTGATACTCCCTGCACTCAAGTCTCTGCATTGCTGGATCACCAACCCAGTACATTGGCCTTATGTCTAGTACTGCCCCTTTTTTTTTGCGAGACTGCAGTTATTGAAACCTCCCCTCGGTGAAAATTCCTTTCTAACCTCCTCAATTTTAAAAATACACTGCAGTATTTTACAGTCCAAAAATATAAATGTATTTATTTGGAGAACAGATAGTCCATTTTTTCCATCATGTGCTCAAAGTGAGCTACAATTAAGAAAAATAAAACAATAAAATTACAACAGTAACAGTAAAATGTGTAAAACATGCATATGAACCTCTGCCTCCCCAATAAAAATAAAAAGATCAGCATTATATTTTAGTCATATCCGCATTCTAAGGAAGGAAAGTACAAGAAGATGTATGGACCTCTGAACTCTGTTCTGGCTGTTTCCACTGCTATAGGGTAATGTGGACTTTTGAATCAGGAAATCATACAATTATTTGATTACAAGTTTTTCAGGATTTTTTTTTTTTTTAATGTTTAATTTTCCAGGGTCAGTGATGACAGACTGTAGAACCTCTTGGTTCAATCATGGAGTAGTGCTTGAGGAAAAGGGGTACACAAATTGAAGCTTTGCTCAATTTGCTTTCTTTCCAAGGAGGACTGAACACGAATGATGTTTGAACAGGTCAGCTTACATCAATAATATAGTTCCTCTGTTTAAATGATCATAGTTTTAACTCAAGAGTGACACAGGTCTTGTCTTTTGGGTACAACTCCAATTGAGACTAGGAAAGCAAACTCAAACTATGTCCTTTATGCCTCTCTGAATAATACAGCTGGTTTTAAAATGACAGTTATTAGTGATAAGAGAATGTGGTGTCAAGCACAAGCTCCATAAATGGGTAAAGAGATACCAGCAAATATTCTCAAATCTAATTGTACATATGTAATAGGCAATATTGGAATAATCCTAGTATGCATGTCAACACTGTACACACATTGTATTCACTCACTCAGTCACAGTCTCCAGAAGTCTTATTAAAGCCATCCACCAATTTGAAATAAAAATAAATAAAATGTTGGTTTCTATCATCACTTCAATTTTTATGGAGTCTGCATTTACGTTTGCCTTCAAATGCCACGATACAATGCCATTTTAAGCTTGCTCAAATGTTCTGCTAGCTAAATATACTATCCAGAAGGTTTATCTTGTTTATGACAAGATGCCACGTGTCCCAAAGCTGCAAAAGGTTAGGGGGAGAAAAGACACTGCCTGCAGAATAAGTAATTCACTCTCATGTAATGAATTCGAGTACAATACTGTACAAGCCAACCAGAAAACCTTTTCTGAATGTCATTAGTTTTCCTATGGGAGAACCTCCAAACGTACTGAAGATATAACAATTCCATTTAAAAATTCAAGGCATGAGTCATTCCCTATTTAGATTCACCCTCTTGCATGCACAGAGAATCACCCATTTGGATGTTCATATTTCTCTTTGGGGAAGGGCAAAGATATGTGGGATGCACAGAGGGAATTCCCAGGAAACCAGTGTACCTTCTGCCCAGTCAACTTCCTTTCTGAGCATGCAGTGCTGTACACCTAAGCATTTATATTGCTGAAAGGTGAGGACAGTGTTGTATACCATATACAGATATTTGTTACCTTTACACTTTTACTATGAAGGAGAAATGGCAGCACAAGAGTAAGAATATTCAGTACAGTAATTAAAATTTGAGCCACATTATTTGGTTTTATTAAAAATGAAGGGAATTATTAAGCTTGCTGTGTTATATTTTAGTGACACTGATTTTGTATTTAACTTTCAGATAAGGTGACTAAGTGTGGACACTTTCAAGTGGATTCAGTTAAAATCCGAAGAAGAAAAAAAGTTTAGAGCATTAATCTGCCTTTCTAACTTTGTCTTTCAGATGCTAATGATTAAAGAAAACGGAACTCAGTGCAGACAGCTATTTTGGATGTACGATGCAGATAATTAACAGATAAGCTTTTTTTGTACTTTAGCATAATTTGTCACTTAGGCAAATCTATGATCCTACAAACAAAATTAATTACACTGTCACAAAAATATATTACAGCTGCCAAACTTTAGTTTTGGTTCCTTAGGAAGCAACAGCGGCTGACGTGGTACTCTCTTCTCCCTTCAAATGCACTGAGATGAATTCTGTGGCTATGGAAATCTATCTTTAGTAGCATATAAATACATGGGCAAAAGTGGATAACAAATGATGAGAATTCTGCATCAATATATTGTCCCATTGAATCTGAAGCTTTCAAACCAAGCTTCAGAAACACATGGTCTGTTCCATTGCAATTCTGGAATTGCACTCAGGAAGGAAAAAGAGATATTGTTTTCCCCTTCTTTCAAAGTTTCCCTGCTGAAATACCCAGTTGTGGGCAAGGTCTGCCCTCAGTGCCACATTATCTCCAAGAGCACCACCTCACTTTTCTCCACAGGACTGACTGGAAGCCATTTAGTTGTATGGGGCAAAGTAAACAGGTAAACATGGGGACACCACTGTACTGGAGGCTTAAGTTGCTCTTGATTCTGGTTAGGCCATTGATTAAAATAATACCTGCTCCTTTCTGTATAGCTCCAGTCTGGGTTCTGTATTGTGGTCATGCGAGAACATGACAGACAGCCCAATCCTATTGGGCTTCTCCAATGCAGGAATGAGCATTCTGGCAGTTTGCAAAGCCACATACGTTATGTTAACATGTAAATATTAATAAATTGATTTTACATGCACAATATCAGCTTATACAGCCTGCCAAATTGTTGCTGTTATAAATGGTTTTCATAACTTATCAGAATACCTGCTGGTATCAGAATACCTTATCAGAATACCTGCTGGTATCAGAATACCTTATCAGAATACCTGCTGGTATATACCTGCTGGTAACTTATCAGAATACCTGCTGGTATTCATTTGCATTTTTTTTTTTAGATTGTGAGCCCTTGGGACAGGGAGCCATTTAGTTATTTGATTTTTCTCTGTAAACCGCTTTGTGAACTTTTAGTTGAAAAGCGGTATATAAATACTGTTAATAATAATAATAATAATATATGTTTGAGCAGGGGCTTGACTGAGTAACGGGGCACAGGCTGTGCATTTGAGACATACTGTAGGAACACATGGAAGCCTACTTGGGCTGTAATATTGGCCTCGTAAGATCTGCTCCTTGGCTTGCCACTGTTTAGGATTCAACTGGTGGTGACCAAGGACAGGGCTTTCTCTGTGGTGGCACCTCAGTTGTGGAACTCTAGTTTCACAAAGATTTGCCTGGCCCATCATTTGGCCAGAGCTAGCCCAAGACCTCTTGGCACCTGATAGGATGTCCCTAATGTTGCCCTCCCTTACCTGCTGAGGTGTCCACCTTAGCTCCTCCTATTTCCAGGATTGGCAAAGGAAGAAGGGGACAATGTGGAAGAGGGAATGTGGAGGAAAGGAAGACATGGAGTAAAGCACTGAGAAGCTCTAGCTCACCATTCTCCTGTATACTTCTTACATTCTATTCCCATCTTCCTTTTCCAATCCAGGGGAGAGGATTGGAGAAGGAGCAACAGTGGAGATGAGTAGGCAGACAGAGTGGAGTCCCCTGCCAGTCTGCTGCCTGAGGGGAGCATCTCAGCCTCATAGATGAGCCAGCCCTGTATTTGAATGATTTAAAGAGCCCCATTAAAGTTTTTCTGTTTAGTTTTACCTTGTTCTTACTTCTGCTTATTTTAGCAAACTAGGAGAGGCTTTTGTAAGGTACTGTGAAGACTTGCTCTCAGGCATAGAAATATTGGGCACTGCCATTTACTGAGTCTGACCATTGTCCCATTAAACAGTATTATCTACACTGACTAGTGGAGTCTTTCCAGGGGCCTTTTCCAGCCTTACCTGTAGATCAGCGGCTCCCAGCAATGGCTTTCTGGGGAGCCATGGAAACCAGTCAGGGGAGCTGTGGAATCCTCATGAAAAACCTGCTGCCCTAAAAAATATATAAGACTGTAGTGTAGGGAACCACTGCTGTAGATTCAGGGGTGGATGAAGTGTCTGTGTTTGGAGGGGGGGCATGAACATTACCTTAACTCCAGAGCTCAGGTCATCCAGGTGGGTAGACCTGGGCTCTCAGCTGAACTTAGGCCTCCATGGCCAAGGTTTGCTGGGTGGGTAGACCTGGGTTCCTGCCTGGACTATTATCATTATCATCACCACCAGTATTTATATACCACTTTTCAACAAAAAGTTCACGAAGCGGTTTACAGAGAAAAACAAATAACTAATGGCTCCCTATCCCAAAAGGGCTCACAATCTAAAAAGATGCTAAAGAACACCAGTAGACAGATACTAGAAAAGACACTGCTGGGGTGAGGAGGGCCAGTTACTCTTCCCCTGCTAAATGAGAGAAGCACCCACTTGAAAAAGTGCCTCTACCTGCCAGGTAGACCTGGCTCCCATTCTGACTAACCTCTGGAGCTGCCTCTTCCAGGCAGGTACACTGGGGGCTGCGCTTGGGCTGCTTCCCACTCTGGCGGGCACCCTTCCCCTCTGGCAACAGTTTTGGGGGGCATGCACCCATGCTCCCCCCCCAGATTTGCCCCTGTGTAGACTGAACCTGAGATCTTCTACCTGCAAAGCACAAGCTGTACCACTGAGCTACTGGCTTAGGGCGGAATCCTAACCACTAGCGTCGCTAAGGGGGTGCGGGCCACACCAGGTGACACACTGGGGGGGTGACGCGCCCTGGGGGAGGACGCGCTAACATCACGACATTAGGAGCTAGCCAATCATGCCATACACCGTAGGATGCAGAATAGCCAGCGGAGTGCAGTGCAAAAACAGACCTGAAATAGCTCCTTTCATTCAAAAGTTATGGCCAAAAAAAGGAAGGAAAAAATGCATGGAGCCCTATGGAAAGTGAAAATGAGCCATACCGCTTGTTTACTCATGAGTAGGCATACTTGCCATAGGCCGTTGGAAAGGGCAGGCTGAGAGGAATCCAGTGACACCACAATGGTCCCGATCCAATGAATGCAGCCCCCCAAAAACACCCAAGAAGCTCCCCCCTCCCAGCTTCAAGTCTGAGCCCGAAACGAAGCCACGTGGCCGCGTTTACTAGGGTGTAGGTGGACTTGCCTTAGTCGAGGCAGGCTGAGAGGCTCCAAGGATGTCAGAATGGTCCTCATCCAATGAGTGCAGCCCCCAAAAACACCAGAGAAGGAGGTTCCTCCCTCCCAGCTGCCTCCCTCCCAGTCTATGGAGCCCTATGGAAAGCAAAGCCACCTCACAGTCGCGTTTACTTGCGAGTAGGCAGACGTGCCTTGGCTGGTGGTCAGGCCAGGCAAAGGGGAATGTGAGGACACCAGAAGAGTCCTGATCTGATGGAGCTGCTCCAGAAAGCAGCCTTCTTCCTCCCCCCCCCCCCCAAAAAAAAAAAGAGGCTTGAATGGTAAGGGGAAAGTTTTCTATTTTGCACTTGTGAAGCCAGGTGGGTCTTTATTCTGATGTGCCTGAAATAGAAGAACTTTAAACTGGGCTCTGGGAGGGCTGAAGAGCTCACTGATTCTTTTTGGGGGGTTGTTATTGCAGGCAGGCTACAGAGTAAGCCCCATTGACCACTATGGGACTTACTTCAGAGTAGATTCGCTTGGTGGAACAGGACTGGCATCCCTTTATTTAATTATTTTATTTTAATTTGCTTGATGATGTCACTTCTGGCCATCACATCACTTCCAATGGGTCCTGGACAGATTGTCATTCTAAAAAGTGGGTCCCAGTGTTAAAAGTTTGAGAACTGCTGCCATAAGGTGTTATTAAGTTGACATGGGTGCATGTGTGTGTGACTCTACAAGTTTTCAAAATCACTAAAATCAGAATTTGGAGGAATAAGACCATAATGTTATATATCAATCAATGCGGACTTTCATGCAGAATGCAATGAAACAAACCACATTGAAATATCTGTGTTATAGCAAAGGTACAGCCAAAAAACCCGTGGGGGTGGGGCAATGGTACATCACCATGCCCACCTGGGGTGTTGCCCCGCCCACTACATGGATGACGCACAGGCCTCCCGCACCGGGTGACGTGAATCCTAGTAACGGCACTGATCCTAACCCACTTTCCATCACCAATATAAGGGCAATGCATCTCTGAGGTAAGGGAACAAACATTCCCTTACTTTGAGGAAGCCTCCGTGAGTGCCACCCAACTACAGGATGCAGCACACGTCCCATTGGCACCGCTATGCCAGTGCTGGAAAGTTGGTTAGGATTTGGGCCTTAGCCTAAGTTAGTGTTTCACAGTAGAGGAAACTACTCTGATTTTGAAGTTTTAAAAAATGAATATTCATATAGCAGGCACCATCGTTTAAATCAGGGGTGCCCAAACCCCGGCCCTGGGGCCACATGCGGCCCTCGAGGCCTCTCAATGCGGCCCTCAGGGAGCCCCCAGTCTCCAATTAGCCTCTGGCCCTCTAGAGATTTGCTGCAGCCCGCACTGGCCCGACACAACTGCTCTCAGCGTGAAGGCGACTGTTTGACCTTTTTGCGTGAGCTGTGGGATGAGGGCTTCCTTCACTGCTTGCTGTTTCATGTCTGTGAGGCAGTAGTGGCAGCAAAGGAAAGGCCAGCCTTGCTTTGTGCAAGGCCTTTTATAGGCCTTGAGCTATTGCAAGACCTTCCTTCATTCATATAAGTTCATCTTTAATATATTCATTTATGTAAACTTAAGTAAATTTATTCAAATTTTAAATGTAAATTAATTCTTTCTTTCCCCGGCCCCCAACACAGTGTCAGAGATTTGATGTGGCCCTCCTGCCAAAAACTTTGGACATCCCTGGTTTAAATCATTGTTTGCCTTTAGATTTCATCATTGTATTTTCCTCAAATAGGACAAATATCAAGGACATTATAAGTTGTCCAATTGAATCCAAACATTACCCAGTTATAATGGCACCTGAACGGCATGTGCCTTATACAATTCCAGAGGACTACCGCCAGTCTTTTAACAGTAGTTTCGCACGTTTCCAAGTCCATGTAATGTAGTAACGTCTCTTGGTGCTAATTCCGACCTTCTCTTTCAGTGTAAACTTTTCCAAACTGGGTTTCTGCTGATTTAATTGAAGCACGCAACAAGCATATGTTCTGCTCAAGTGACTGTGCGAAGTTCAAAGTATCATATCTAAACAGTCTGCAGTCTTTCATGCCTTCAAGGCACCACACTCTTGGAAATGACTCTTTAATTTGAAGCCAACATAAAACTTTAATTTATTGAAGAGTGCTGCTGCTTTTTGATGGGAAGGCAATTTCTGTGTACCCAGTGGAGAATGATGTCAAGGCTTAATTAAAAGCAGCAATTCACATATGAACTTCATCCTTACTTAAATCTGTCCTGGGTTTCCAGCACAGAGAGGAAAAGAATGGATGAAAGACCAGTAGCATTACGTATGAACAAAAAGTGCTTTTTGGAGTAATAATGGAGCACAGGTAGGCAACAGTCCAGTTTACACTTCCTCTCTCACTCCTCCACTATTCTTAGAGGCCTCAAGCAAAAAATATATCTTAACATTCCACTAACTAGGATATTGACACTTTATGCAAGTGTATGGGAAGACAAGGAAAGAGTACGGCAGGATGGATGTGACCAAATAGAGTGTAACAAGGGTAGGTATTTTGTTTGCTCAGTTGGCGATTTGGATTGGACTATCCGTCTTCATAGATCTGTTCTGAGGATCTATGAGGATTTTACAAACATCCTGAGATGGACTCCCTCAGACGGTGAATGGATGAGGGCACACTGTGTCAATTAGCCACCTCTGTGCCCATCTTACCTAGCCTCCATTTTACCACTTATCATAACCCCCTCTCCCTGACACTCTTTGGTTGGTAATAGAACAGCAAGTGGGGTAGATCAAGGAAGCTAGGAGACACACCATTTCTGCTTCTCCTGGATTCCTGTTCCACCCCATTATGCTGTTCAAAGAGCATGGCCAAGCAAGGAGAAGGAAGCAGTAAGCTAGGAAGAAGAAGGTCAGTGGGCAGCAATGGTGGCCTATTCAGCAACAATCCTATTTGGAGAGAGATTGCCATCATCTTCTCTTCCTTGCTTGTAGAGGTAGAGGAGAAGATGGGTTGCTACCATGTTTCTTCCTCACAGCAGCAGAGCTGTGTAGGCTAAAGTGATGACCACCACTGCCACTTCTCCTAAAACAGAAGAAACTGGGTGTGCACATTCATGCTTCTCCGAACAGGGAGCAGCAGTAGTGATGTGGGCAGTGGCATCAGGGTAGATGGCTTCAGGTGCCATTTCCCCTTGGAAATGGGCCAGGCCTGCTCACAAATTATGTCCCAACCTTCCTAAAGTGGTTTACAGAAATAAGTACAATAATTCCATTACAAAATGGAAAATGCTCAAATCATTTTTTTTTTTTAAACCTACCTTTATTAAACAGGAGACAATATCTAAACCCAATTTTAATTTCCAGAAACCTACAGCTCAAAAGCCTGGTGAAAAGAGAAAAGGATTAAGGGCCCAATCCTATACAGTGTCGTAAACATGCCACAAGGCACATTTGTGGGCCCTAGCACCGGTAGACCAGATCAGACGGAAAGCTCTTCAACCTCTCCAGACTGAGAGAAAAGTCTAAAGTCCAGCTGAAATGTCTGCCTGACTTCCTCTTTGCCGATGATGCAGTTGTCACCACCCACTCTGCCAAAGATCTTCAGCAGCTCATGAATCGTTTTAGCAAGGCCTGCCAAGACTTTGGACTGACAATCAGCCTGAAGAAAACACAGGTCATGGTTCAGGATGTGGACTCACCTCCCTGCATTACAATCTCTGCGCATGAACTGGAGGTTGTCCATGACTTTGAGTACCTTGGCTCAACGATCTCCAACACTCTCTCTCTCTCTCAATACCGAGCTAAACAAACGCATCAGTAAAATAGCTATCATGTTTTCCAGACTCACAAAGAGTCTGGTCCAACAGGAAGCTGATGGAACATACCAAGATCCAGGTCTACAGAGCTTGTGTCCTGAGTACACTTCTGAACTGCAGCGAGTCATGGACTCTTCGCTCACAACAGGAGAGGAAACTGAATGCTTTCCACATGCGCTGCCTCCGACGTATTCTCGGCATCACCTGGCAGGACAAAGTTCCAAACAACACAGTCCTGGAACGAGCTGGAATCCCTAGCATGTATGCACTGCTGAAACAGAGACGCCTGTGTTGGCTTGGTCATGTCATGAGAATGGCCAATGGCCGGATCCCAAAGGATATGGAGAACTCGTGCAAGGAAAGTGCCCTAGAGGTAGACCACAGCTGCGATACAAGGACATCTGCAAGAGGGATCTGAAGGCCTTAGGAATGGACCTCAACAGGTGGGAAACCCTGGCCTCTGAGCGGCCCGCTTGGAGGCAGACTGTGCAGCATCGCCTCTCCCAGTTTGAAGAGGCACTTGGCCAACAGACTGCGGCAAAGAGGCAAAGAAGGAAGGCCCACAGCCAGGGAGACAGACCAGGGACAGACTACATTTGCTCCCAGTGTGGAAGGGATTGTCACTCCCGAATTGGCCTCTTCAGCCACACTAGACGCTGTTGCAGAACCACTTTTCAGAGCGCGATACCATAGTCTCCGGAGACTGAAGGAAGCCAATGATGAGCACTGGTGGAGCACCCTCGGGTAGCTGCAGAATTGAATGGCTCCACTGAGGGGCTACTTGACATACCTGGGGGAAAGGGATGAAAGTCCCCTTTTCCTGAGGAGCTGCCAGTGCTACCTGCAGAGTGCGCAGGATGCAAAGGCAGTCATTTTTGGTGCCGCTGCAGTCCTGGGTGCCGGAAGCGCAGGATTGGGCTGTAAAAGAGTAGACCTGATGTTCTTATATATGTGTGTTTAGGGGTATGTATTCCAGAATAAGGAATCATCCCACTACTTCAAAAATTATTTTCTAATAATGCGGTCAATTTTGGATCAAGGAGAGATAGACATTCAGGAGAGTGTATATTATTTCAAAGTACTGGTCTATTTCACTCAGCATTGTCTATGATGATTCAGCTCTGCAAGGTTTCAAATCAGGTCTTTCCAAGTTTTATCAGGAGATAGGAGACATGCAACTCAGGAGTTTCTGCATACAAAGCATGTGTTGTACCACTGAGCTATGGCTCCTCCTCTAAATGTGGTATCTGATGAAGGACCTATATCTTGAAGAGAAGGGAAAGGAGTAGCAACTAGAGATGTGACATTTCTAGACATTTTTGAAGATGCTGAAAAAAAATGAGTTGCTTTCCTTTTCTCCTTGCACATGTGAAAGGCTCCTTTGCACAAGCAGAACATTCTCCATTCTCAGAGAGCTTGCATTCACAGAATGTGCTTCAAAACCCCAGAAACCAGAAGCATTACTCAGGCTGCTACCCAACGTGTATAACTTAGCACATAAAATTATACTGCTTGGTATATTTATAAATGCATTTATTTTATTCAAGCAATAATTACAAAGACAGTTACTATAAGAGAGGAAAAAGCTGCTGCAGCTTAAGGTACTTAAAACATCTTTGTATTAAAAGCTATCAGTAAATCTTGCTATTAAGGGCCAAATGTATATTTCCAAACATAGGAAATTCTAAGAAGTGTTAGCCAACATTTCACTTTTTCCACTGGAAAAAAAACTGGGGGAAATTTTTTTGTCATTTTCTCATTTTTGGGAGCATTTATATCTCTAGTAGCAACCCATAAATATTATGGGCTAGGGGTCCAGGACTTGACTTGTGTGTATACCATGTACATGTCATACTGAAAACATAGAGATATCTGATCTCTACCTGAAAAAGGTTAGCAAGGATACATCCTTGATGTTTTGCCACATGCTAGATATGTGCACCTAAAAATGCATGTGGGAAAAATGGAAGTTTCTTGCAGCAGAACACAGGTATATATATATAAAAAAAACAGTGACTGGTTTTTAAGCTGAGATTCTGAAGCCAAATATAAGAAGTAGATCTATATGGCTAAGAAAATGGAAGTTGTCATTGCCCCACTAAAATGAAGTCTTAAGAGAAGATGTAGAGGGGGAAATCATTCATACACTTTAACAAAAACCACTGTATTGTATAAAAATAATAAAATAATAAAAAAGTTTATATTCAATATAAATGTTTTATATGGGACATATAAATAATGTTGTCTTCCTACCTCTTCTTTTAAGACTTCAGTTCTAGTTTGTAAACATTTACTTTGGCAAGAAACAATTAATCCGTACAAAGTAGGATGGAAATCAAAGAGGATCTGCTTCCCCCTACAGTAGAAAGACAAATACATCCGTATTGGGCAAAAAGAAAAAAGTGAAAGTGGGTGGGGGTGTGTGTGCGAGAGAGACTCTACAAGTTTTCAAAATCACTAAAATCAGAATTTGGAGGAATAAGACCATCATGTTATATATCAATCAATGTGTACTTTCATGCAGAATGCAATGAAACAAACCACATTGAAATATCTGTGTTATAACAAAAGGTACAGGCAAAAAACCGGTCGGGGAAGGGCAATGGTATATCACCACGCCCGGGGCGTTGCCCTGCCCACTACATGGGATGACTCACAGGGCTCCCGCACCAGGTGACGCGAATCCTAGTGACACCACTGCACGTGGATTAAGTTACAGTGATAGTAGAACATATGAAGGAAATATGAAGACAGTAGAATGTAGGAGTCTGGGAAGCTGCCTTATTATGAGTCAGATTTTTGGTCCATTTAGCTCAGTTATTAACAACACTGGCTGGTAGGAGCTCTCTAGGGTTTCAAACAGGGTTTCAATCAGTGAAAATTTACATAGAGAAGATGCTAGTGAACCTGATTAGCTGTTATAATAGGAAAAAAAAATCAAATATATTTGAAAAAAGATGCCCAGGCCAGAGGGAGCCAAAAACACTAGTTCTTATGGAGACTAGCACTGGCCTGCTTTGTTGTATTTTGTGCTCATTTTGTAAGCCGCCTTGGGCATTTGCTTTGACAAGGGAAAGTAGGGTATAAATTCTTTACATAAATAAATACATTTCTTTTCAGTAGAGCAGGAATACAGTCGGCATTACAATGGTGTCAGTATTCTGCCAAGGATGCCTTTTGGCACCTGTTTTATTTAATGCATTTTTAAAATTATTTGAAATTATGTATGGAGGATGAGAAATTTCACACTCCCAGATTTTAGGTTTTAATCCATGCCTGTGGAATCCAGATGATGGCTTATTAATTTTCCAGACATGTACAGCCCTGCAATGGTTTTAAATTACTTTTTAACCTAGAAAATGCTAGGCTTGGAGTTAGTGTCTTTCTGACAGCTTTGGCATTGAATAAGCCTGCCTGATTTAGAGCCCAATCCTATCCTCTCCTCCCCTCCCCCTGCTGATACAGCTGTGTCAAAAAAACAGGTGTGCTGTATCCAGTGGGGGAGGGGCAGATCAGTAGACTTCAGAGGGGAAAGGGGATTTGAATCCCCAGTCAATCATTCAATCTAGGAGATACGGACTGGAAACTATGATCTTTGGCACAGTCTTGCCACTGAAACACCAGTTTCCCACTACATTTCATTGCCTGTCCCACGTGCAGTCAAACTGATGGCATGCTTAGAGGGTGTGATTTTTCTGATTTTGATGTTACTCCCAGGGATGGGAACTCAAATCCAGTGATTTGAGTCCAAGTCACAAAAGCACATGTTTTTGCTGGTTCATGTACACTCAAGTCACATGCGTCAATGACTCTGGCACTGACCTCTCGCTTGCTGCTTCTGTTCCCACTCTCACACAGTCTGTCCGACCCCCTCCTGCCTTGCTGAGCTCAGACACCTGTGCCTGGCACTTCTTCTGAAAGAATGTTGTGAACAGGGAGGGGAGGTGTTTTGTAGCCTGGGTTCATCAGGAACCAATCAGCGCTTTCTGCACCTTGTTTACAGATGGGATGGGAACATCAGGGGAGTGTTAAATGAGAACTCTCTCTCACACACACACAGGAGACCCTTTTTCTGTGGAGCTGCACTTGACACGTGTATCAAACAGACTCCTGACTTGAGTCAATTAGAGTTCCAAAAACGCTAGACCCCACAGTTGCCCATTAAGTGAACAAGTCAAGTCAAAGAGGGCAGGGACTTGGGACTTGACTCGAGTCTAGCTGCAATGGATTGGCACATCCCTGGTGACTCCTATATGCGAGTAGGTGAATTCATTCTATTTTTGAAATGTTTTAGAGGAAGCCCAAGAGCAGCTTCAGGCATCCACGGAACAAATCCTCTGAACCAATCCATCAAAGCCTCAGTGCAAAGGAAATCACCCCTTCTGGTTGATTCCCTCTAAGAAACTTGAGGCATCGGTTAAGAGAAGGTATTCAGTTAGAGGCTAAGGGCCCAATCCTATCCAGCTTTCCAGCATCATTGCAGCCACAATGCAGCCTCAAGGTATGGGAACAAATGTTCCCAAAGCTTGAGGAGGCCTCTGTGACTACCTCCCCATCACAGGATGCAGTGCACACCCCATTGGCACGGCTGCACCAGCATTAGAAAATTGGATAGGATTTGGCCCAAACTCTCTTACTGGAAGGGAACAAATTAGTGAAATGATTTCACAGCCCACTGAGGGGCTCAGCCCCTGCCTGTAGCCTATATAGTTCAGGCTATGACAAACTGCTCTCCAGCCATGGCCTTTTGCTATGTTCCAAAACACAGGAACATTTCCCTCTTCTTTCTCTGCCGATCCCTCAACTCTCTTCCCTTTCTCTACAGCTTAAAACCCCCAATTTCTTAACCCCAGTCTCTCTAGGAAACCCACAAGATTTCCACAAGTCCTTTCTCCTCCCCCTCTTCCTCCCCCCACATGTTCAGGCCATTATGAACCCCCTTTTTCTTCTAAGGAATTCCCTTTCCTTTTTTGTCCCCTTGTAATATTGCAACTATTTACAGTTGGGATCTACTGTAGATGCTAATGAATGGCTAAGATCATTTGCACTTTGATTTTTCCTTCCCTATTATTTTAAATTATCTCCACAATAAAGTTGGTTTTGTTGCATATTTTCCACCCTCACATCCCTCTTCCCTCCTCACTGAAACTTACTTCCTGTGCCTTGGCCACTGCATAGCATCCCCACACACAAATTTGTTTTCCCTTCATGTGCATGTGTAAAGGCACATCTAGTAGCAGGGCCCTCAGTCATTTAATGGTGTGTTAAGTCAACTAGTGGCATAGTTTGAGGGAGCGCAAAGCACTAAGTTTTTTAGGGAGCCTCACCACAGTGTACAAGTGGCCCCTCTGCTTCATAGCCATTCTGGACAGGGGAGCAAAATGGAGGTGCACACCTCCATTGCTCCTCTGTCTGGAATGGCCCCAAAGGGGAGGGGGAGGCACCACTTGCATGCTGTGGTGAGGCTCCCTGCAAAACTTAGTGCTTTTCACCCCCCCTCTAGCTATGCCACTAAGTCAAGGGCAGGTAAAAGAAAAAAAGGTTCACAAGAAACACTGGGGCACATGATAAACCTATTCAAGTGTATCTGGAGCTGAAACAGACAATAACATTTGTGTGTTATAGACTTGTAGCCAGTCTCTATTATTTCTTCTTCACTAGGTACCTAATATCAAGTGCCATGAGCTATTAATTTTCCAATTCAATATTAAGTCCACCCCTTGCTGGCCCTAAATATTTTCAAATACAAACTAAAATTGATTTGCAACTACCAAGCACAGCCAAATGGTCAATACGATTGAATGTCAACTGGAAAATGCTACATGCCAAGTGCTATAGTACAGCAACTGCCACAAAGTAAATAGTATCATTGCTCACCTATAAAATACAATCAAATATCCGATGCCACTGCACTTTACTGTCAAAATCTCAAATACTGAAATCAAATATCATATTTAAATGTAAATATAGAGTTTAAATAATGACGACACAGAGCAAACATCTAACATCAACATTTGTACATTGTGACTGCCTCTACTTCATTGTGCTCAAACAACACTTCTTTGAATTGGCTGCAAATACATAAAGATTTCTTTCCAACACTAGACTTCCAGCAGATATTGAAGCTGTTTAGAGATGATGTAAATTCCTAATCGTTGACTAGATGTGTACATAATTTATTAACCGTATTGCCTTACTGTAAAATCAGCACACACTTTCCTCTCACACAGAAACTTGTTCTTTAATCAGCAGATATGAAGAGACAACATCCAAATTATCTGTTTAATTTTGTTCTTGTTGCAGTTTACAATGACATTCTAGTCCCAGATCAGCAGTTCTGGTGTGTGGATAGGAGTCCCATAATGCACAAAGAGTTATGCAGAACCAAAAGCTATTCCATTTACTTTAGTGTTAGGGACAGTGCCATGCGAGCTATTTCTGTGTCCATTTCAGATCTAAATTATGTCTTCTCACTGTTTTATATCCAATTAGAACCTTATTTTGCAGGCAACAGAAAGAACCCCCCCCCCCAATTGATTCCCATGTGTGTTCTGGGTTTGGCTTTGCAGAATTTTGCTCAAGCTTTGACTTGTCACGACAATCTTTTGAACGAATATTTTAAAAAGGTGTTGGGTATCTGTTTCAGAAAAATAGCCAAAGTAGATGTAAGAGATGGCCATACACACAAGAGAGGCAAGCTTTGCTGCAGGAGATGTTGATGAAATCCGACAGCTGCAGCAATCAGGCTTATGGAATATTTACAGCCACTTCCAAGATTATGCTTTTTTAAGTCATGGGAATGACCCTGCAATTTACTCTCATCTCTAAAATTATAATGTGCAAACCATGTACACACATTGGCTCTCAAGAAAGCCTTGCCAAGATTCTTAGTATGTCCAGGTCTTGCTCATGAGTAGATCTTTGCAAAGTTACAGTGCTATAGCCCCCATGTGGAGGGTACGGGAGACAGCATTCATATGGCTGCATTATTCACAGAGTAGTTGTAAAATATAAGCATGTGGGTTTTGCTAATCATATGAGGAGTCTTTTACAGAGTGGTAGATCCTCATAATAAACTGTGTGACAAATTATACTGATCACATATCATTATCAGCATGCAGAAATATTTAGGCACTTACAAATGAGGAGTATAATATTTTGATAAGCTATTGCATATAATATTTTGATAAGCTGTTACATACAGCTTATCTACTGTATGGCTATCAGAAGTTCATAAAATTATGCTAGGTATGGAGAAAGTGGATAGAAAAATGTCATTTAATTACAAGTTGGTGTCATCTGGCACAGGTCCGAGGAGACCCATTATGAGACAGGAGGCTTGCAGATTTAAATCCCTTTTCCCTTCCAAAACCTCACAGCACCTCCACTGGATACAGTGCATGCCTTTTCGATGTGGCTGCACCAATGGGGGGGGGGGAAGGATAGGAATGGGCTCTCAGTGTGTTCTTTTTATTCAGTGTTGGGAGGGTGACACAGGAAATTCTCTCTCTTTATTCACACTTCCAGCATACTGTTTATTATTTTTTGATTTGATCAGTCTCAAATCATCTCGGAATATGCCGTATGGCTATTGTTTGTTTGTTTCCGACCTACACTGGCCTTGTAGCTCAGCTATTTTGGCAGATGACAGTTCAGCACATAAAACACTGCAGCCGCTGTTTCTTCCCTGATTCAAAGCTCCTTCCAATAATAAATCATTCTAAAGCAAGTTATAAAACATGTTAGTGGTAAATGCTTAGCAGATGATATTCTGCTCAAAGATCAACTCGCTCAGGAACACTTAGCTTAAGGCAGGTATTGTTAGATTCCTTCCCATAAGAGTTTTTCCTGATAATAGCAGTGGTGTTTTGCACAAGGTAAGAAACCCTATTACCTCCTAGGAATTGTGGATTTCTGAAGAATCAGATCTTTCTAGCCAAGCAAAATATATATTTTTCTAATTCTCTGACAGGTAGGTTAACACCTATCAGGTATTTGATTTCTTATACATAACAAAAAATATTACATAAAAATCATTCTTAAAGAGTGTTACAATGGCCACTAACACAGAAGCTTTGAAAAGGGATTAGACAAGTACATGGAAGAGTCTACCAAAACCTCTCAAACATAATAGCTCCAAATGGAATCACATTGTTCAGATGAAGTAGACTTACTTCTCCAATCAGCAGACAGTTAGCCCCTACCTCTTTTGAATCTTCTCTACCCAGAGCCAGCCCTGGCATTTTTTTGGACATAACTGAGTTGCAGAACTGGGGCCAAGAGATGTGCACATTCTTGTTCTGAAACTATATAGAAAAGGGAAGAAAAGTTGGAATATAAATTCCTGAGACACCTGTAACACAGTGAATCCAAATCTATATAATGATAACTTCTGCTTACCTAAACATTTGTATGCCTCCCTACGCCCCAAGACTATCTGAATAAACAAGACTGTACAGCTGGGTGGAAAGCAGTACATTTATTCACTCAGGAAATGTAGTACATCTTATATGGCATTGTTTCTACAGTGCTGTAATGCACTCCCATTATTTTTTGGACCAAGCACCACCCTGTAGTCTGGGATTTGAGACGTTCAAGCACTTGGAAGCCTCCAGAATATGCCTTCACTTTATTATAAGCATCTAATTGTCTTGTTTGGTGGCATGAAAGAAGCATGTTAATGACACTTTGTTTTGAACATACTGCATTACCAAAAAACAAAAAACAAAAACCCAACAAAAAACACATTTTTTCATGTTTTAAAGGCACACTGGAGAAAACATCAGAAATGTTCCATTTATCTTCTATGCTCCTCTTGTTGAAAAAGCTTATTTGAGGGAATTAGAGAATGTCATAAAGGCAGATTATTGGTATCTATCTGTATTACAGATTGCGGAAAAATTCCGCCTTTGCCTAAGCTAATATCTAAGCTGCGGAAGGCATGGAGAAGGTGGTTGGGGCCAAGGAAAGTGCAAATGAAATACCAAGGCACTGGACTAAAATAGTGTCTCATGAGATTTGAGCATGAAGCAAGGTAAGTGCTAGATGCACCCAAATTTGCCATGGTGGGTACATGCAATCTCCTGGTTTTAGAAGGCTACCTCAAAATGCCAGATGCAAGGGAGTGGCAACAGGATGCAGATATCTTGTTGTCTTGTGGGCTCCTGAGACATCTGGTGGCCACTGTGACATACAGGAAGATGGACGAGATGGGCCTTTGGCCTGATCCAGCGGGCTCTTCTTATGTTCTTATATGCTTAGAATTGAATTGGATGCATTAAAGCAGTGGTTCCCAAACTGGTGAGTCATGATCAGAGGTGAGTTCCAATAGCTATTTTTAGTCATTCTGAGGCTTGGGGACTCTTCAGAGGTGCAGAGGCTCCCTGCATCCCCCAGAGGCTGGCACTGGCTTAGATAAGTAAACCCCACTTCTGTACCCTGCAACAGTGCAATCCTGGGGGTTGTGTTATTGCCATCCCCCTGTCCCTGCAAAGACTTGTGTGGTTCCCAACTACCAAGAAGACGTTTGGGAACCACTGCATTTAAACTATTGGCAAATTGCTTGGTTTCTCTTTTGTTAAAACTTTGAAATACTAATGTAGATGTGGGAAAATAAGAGCCCTAGAGTTAGGATGAGAAGGTATCCAGGAAGAACACCTTGGTTAAGGCTGAGCTGGAAGTTCTCAGCTGAGACTATTGGCTCAAACAGTTGGAGGGTCAGAAGTGAATGTGGACAAAATCACACCACTGGTTCACAATTTTGCCACTACCAACAGTATCACAACTCCCCTGTGTCACACTCCCCTGTGTCACACCATTTCTACTTTTCCTTTTTATGTAGCTTCATTCTCAGGCCTTAAGGCCCACCCCTATCCTCAAGATACGCCAGCACATGTGTCCATATAAGCTAGCATAGAAGAGTCATGGGAGGGACAAGGAGGAGTCGCTAGGTACCATATCATAACCCGCTTCAGACAACGGACATGCCTGTCATTGTAAAAATACTACACCAACAACAGAGCTGACACAGGCAGGAGTAACTCCAAAAGAACAACAAAAAAGGAACAAAAAAAGTAGAAAATTGCACTTCCATCAATCCTCTGCCCCCGATGACTTTCTTAAACAGAGGATAGAGAATAAATTTGGCAGTTAATCATAGCACACTCATCTCAGTACTAAAGCCATTGTAAGGGAGACTACATCTTAGATCAGGGGTCTCCAAACCCCGGCCCGGGGGCCAGATGTGGCCCACAGCAAGCCTCTATTCGGCCCGCGGCCAGCCTCTTGTCCCCTGAAAGCTCCTGGCCCACTTGGCCAAACATGACTGGAACTGTGCTCTGGTTGTGTCTAAAGGGTGTTCTAAGGGCCAGAGAGTTTGAAGGAATGAGCCCATTCATTCATTTATTCACTCACCTAAGTTCCATCTCTAATTTATTTATATAAATTTTATATTTAAATTCTTTTTTCGGCCCCCAACACCGTGCCAGATACTTGATGCGGCCCTCTGGCCAAAAAGTTTGGAGACCCTGTCTTAGATGATCATGCATCATGAGGCTATAACTCTCTGGTCTCCCAAAGGGGAACTTTGATGTTGGAGACTCTGGTGAAACAGTACCTGGCATAAAAAGGGAGCACTTTGCACAAACCATCTCTTATCCCTCACAATATGTATGCCAAGATATTGTGTTAACACCTGCACTCTCATTGCAGATATTTTGCTTCAGGAGGACACCACACAGAAACATTCAACTGAAAATTCTGCCTCACCATCCACCCCAACAGGGGAAGCAAGCACAATACTCCCCACACAGTTAAGCAAAGGGAGAAAGGAAATTTCATGAAGCAATATACTGACACACTCTCTCTCTCTCCCTGTCTATCCCTCCAAAACAACCCTTTCAGTATTATCAAATGTATTTCTGCTATCCATTGTGTTGTCTAACCATCCTTTCTTTTTGAAACAGCTAAGACCAGGAAGCATCTACTCCCTTGTGGTGAATGCTATGGGCTCCAACCATTAGTTCTGCTGGCCAAACATGCATCTGTATCCCTTTTGTTTTTCAGAACTGCACCAGTACCACAGGGCTCTGGTCCTCTGAGAAGTTCCACTGCAGTTCCCTATAGAGAGGGAAAGTTCCAAGCCATCATGATCCTGCCCCCAAAGGGCTAAGCAGAATGTACACTCTGGTGACACCACTCTCCCTCACAAATATTGGGTATGCATTTCAATCAACAGAAGAGGTGTGACTGATGCTCTTGTTAATTCTTTATGACTCTGTGTTTCTCCTTGCTGTCCATAGACAGCTGTCCCAGAGGTAAAGCTACTGTGCCTACTCTAAGGGATGCCTACAGACTGCCTGCCCTCAGTGACCAATGGGAGTAGAGTTGCTGCTTAGCAAGGTTTCCAACTTCCTCCCTCCACTTGGCCTTGGTGGCTTTGCAGACTCCATGCTAGACAGTGAACCATCTGGTGCATCCAGACTTCACTGGCACTTGTACCATGTCTGTCAATTCCATAACATGCAATAGCACAACAGCCCTGCTGAGAGGAGATCCCACTTGTGTGTTTCACAAATCCCACTTGTGTGTTTCCCTTTCAGATGCTGCTCTATCATTGATACCATTCTATAAACACTTTGGCAGGATCATTCCTGGCACGACCCAGAAGAGGGCCTCCCTAGCACCAACAGAGCATCACCACCGAGGACAAGGTGGGTCATGGGGCTGTTAAGATTGGGAACCACCATTCTGACCATTCTGACTGGCATTGGCTTTCCAGGGTCTCAGCAGGGATGTATTCCAGCCTAACTGAACAAACCAAGCATTGGCACTAGGATCTCCTGCATGCAAACTACAGGTTGAGTCTCGTTATTCAAGAGGGTTTAGTTTCCAGAACTCACATCGATGGCAAAAGTCGCATTAAAGCAAATGCATTTGAAAAACAATGTCCCTTTGCTTAGGGACTTATAAACAGCCTTGTTGACCTTTGTAATGCATCAAGCAGACAATCAGTCTCTCTCCAGGCACTTAGAAAGGCTTCACTCAGAGGCAGAGATCCCTCTCTTCACCAGAAGCTGAAGCCCAGGGGAAAGAATGGGGGAGGTGATAATCACTGCCATTTAACATTCTTTTACATGTTCCGGGGGAAGGGAGGGGGTCACTTGCCTCAGGGTGAAGCTATTCCAAGTGCCTAGAGAGAATGATTGATGGATTGTCACCCGCTGCCCACTCTCACATTAAGGAGGTTATTTTTAAATGACCTTTTTTCCTTTCTTAAAGGCCCTTTAAAGGGTCTCTCTCATTGCTTTGAGATAAAACCACAGGTGAAAAATCCATGGACAATTAGGCTATACCTGTAGTTGCTTTACAGGTCTATGGCCTTGGGAGCAGATCCTGAAGCTGTTCCCTGTCAACAGTCTGGTGTTCTGGAGAAAGGCAAAAATCAAGGTCTCCTGAACTGTGGTATTGAGCTCCTGAAGGCAGTTTCACAGCAGCAGAACTTAAACATGGGGAGGATATTTTGAGTAGAAAATGTGTTAGTTCACACATGCAACATTCCATTTTAGTTCCTTTCCATGGTATAGTCACTCTTATAATTCTGTGTGATGACGTCTTGTTTACCAAGTGGGTGGCCCTGTGAAACTGTTGGAGACCGTAATATTTACAGGATATTTGTTAGCACAATATCCTTTGAAGGAGGCCTCGCACTGCTGAGGCAGTTCAAAAGCCCAACATTAGCAATGGCCTAAATAGACTTTTCAAAGCAAGTTACCAGTGGGCAATCTCCACAAATTCAACTAGTATTCATCAGTGTTTATAATTACAGGGTGCTTAAACACTCTGAATGTTTTAGTCAGTGCTGTTCTTTTGGGATTTCATATTTATCTGAGTATTTTACCCAAAGTCAATATATTCATGACCACACCAATGACTTTGTCCTTTGTGCTGGAGTGCACAACAGTAATTCTCTGACTGAAAAGACTTTTTTCCTATTATTCTTTTCAAGATTTTTCATTCCCTTTGTAAACGCAACTCTCTTTCAAAAGCACAAACTATTTTTTAAATTCAGAGCTCCGTTTGTGTAGTTTGGAGATAAGTTTGACAACAAGTGGAATAATTTCATATTTTTGCCTTTGGAGATTAGACAAAAAAATAGAATTAGATTTAAAGCCAGCATTCCTTCTCCAACAACAGTGAAAGGACTAAGTTGAAGGAGGTGGGGAAAAAGTTCCTTCCAAATCTATTTTATTGCATTTATTTTCCTGCAATACCAAGCAGGCTGGCAGAGGTTCCAGCAAGTTTTCCCCTCATGAGACTTAAGTTAGTCATGGTTGACTTGTCTCAATGATTTTAATCGTGCTTAGTAAAGATTCATTTTTAGAATTCAATCCAGTGCAGTTGAAAAAAAAAAGTTTAACCATGTACAAGCACGTGCATTATTAAAGCACTTGCTATATTAGTATTAATCATTTCTACAGCACCACGGTAGTTTACCAGTCCTTTGCCATATTTTCTGGTAACCTTTACTACAACCCTGTGAGACAGGTCTCAGTTCCTTGGTCTATATTTCCTTGACTGATATAACTAGGATTGCTGTATTTCCAAAAGAGCAAAAAACCCAGACGTGATTCACATTTATTCATTAATGTAAATATACACATAATTCATTGGGCTGCTTTAAAATTTTGTATAAGAACATAAGAACAGCCCCACTGGATCAGGCCATAGGCCCATCTAGTCCAGCTTCCTGTATCTCACAGTGGCCCCACCAAATGCCCCAGGGAGCATACCTGATAACAAGAGACCTGCACCCTGATGCCCATCCTTGCATCTGACATAGCCCATTTCTAAAATCAGGAGGTTGCGCATACACATCATGTCTTGTAACCTGTAATGGATTTTTCCTCCAGAAACGTGTCCGGAAACTTGTCCGGAAATTGGTTTCCACCCGGGAGCCTCCACTATAGATAATATATTTACTCTTTCTTTTTTAGCTAGCAAGTATTCTGTGCATTATGGCACCAAATTATATTCTGCTTTTATTGATCTTAAAGGTGCCTTCGATTCTATTAATAGAAATATTCTGTGGAGGAAACTGACTAAATGGGGGATTGACCCCCGCCTCCTCTTCCTGATCCAACAATTGCATTCCTTTAACACCGGCCGTATCCGTTTAGAGCATTGAGGTGTCATGTCTGACAGTATCTCGGTGAACAAGGGTGTCCAACAAGGATGTATTCTGGCTCCCTTTTTGTTCAGTCTTTATCTTGCTGATCTCCCCTATTTTCTTCCTACCTTAGGAATTTCTGCCCCCTCCCTAAATGGTTCCTCTATCCCGATCCAATCCTCTTTTAAAGGCATCTAGGCCAGATGCCGTCACAACATCCTGTGGCAAGGAGTTCCACAGACCAACCACACGCTAAGAAATATTTTCTTTTGTCTGTCCTAACTCTCCAAACACTCAATTTTAGTGGATGTCCCTGGTTCTGGTGTTATGTGAGAGTGTAAAGAGCATCTCTCTATCCACTCTATCCTTCCCATGAATAATTCTGTATGTCTCAATCATGTCACCCCTCAGGCGCCTCTTTTCTAGGCTGAAGAGGCCCAAACGCCGTAGCCTTTCCTCATAAGGAAGGTGCCCCAGCCCAGTAATCATTTTAGTCGCTCTCTTTTGCACCTTTTCCATTTCCACTATATCCTTTTTGAGATGTGGCGACCAGAACTGGACGCCATACTCCAGGTGTAGTCTTACTATCAATTTGTACAACGGCATTATAATATTAGCTGTTTTGTTCTCAATACTTTTTCTAACAATCCCAAGCAAAGAATTGGCCTTCAATTTTCAATGCAGCTACCAGTCCTGGAAGGCCTACAGGAACTGTTGGATCCTGCGTGGATTGGCCTGGCTGATAAGGATGTCTGCTAGTAGATGGTGCTCACATATGTAGCTGATTGTAGGTAGCAAGCTGGCTGCAAGAAAGTAGGTATCAGGTAGTAGAGTCCAAATATTCTGACAATACTGAGGTAGCAGAACCATTGCTCCAATAAGACACAGAGCACAACTGACCCCTTATATTCCACAGGGCTGCCCCTTCTGTCTTGCACCGATGCCAGGGAATGAATTTTGTCAATCTAGGTCACCACTGTCTGACACACAGTGGCTCTCCAGAATTTTAAAAAAGGTTCTTTTCCTACTAGGGAATGCCAGAAATTGAAGCTGCAACCTATTGCACGCAAAACACATGCTCTGTCAAGTCCATCCCTGTGCTCTAGTTTGGGGCCAAGTACATCTAGGAGCGTTCAGGAGCAGCTAATGTTAGTTAAGTCTTCTGGTGGTTCAGATGAAGCATATTGACACCAGGTCTCCCCAGTCACAGTCCAACACTCTAGCTACTACACCATACTGCTTTTCGTGCATCTTAATATTATCCAAAAATTCATGTTGGCAACCTTCAGTCTCGAAAGACTATGGTATCGTGCTCTGAAAGGTGGTTCTGGAACAGCGTCTAGTGTGGCTGAAAAGGCTGATTCAGGAGTGACAATCCCTTCCACATTGGGAGCAAGTGCAGTCTGTCCCTGGTCTGTCTCCCTGGCTATGGGCCTTCTTTGCCTCTTAGCCTCAGTCTGATCCAAAAATTAATACCTGACAAATGAATACAAGATGGTGACCTCCATTCACCTGGACAGACAACAAAGACCTGTACCTTCTCTTTGTTTTCATGAAGGAACAAAACTTCCTAGGAGGGTTGAGCACGAACCAGTGGGACTTATTTTCCAAAAAATATGGTTAGTCATGAGAAAATTGACTCATGTAACTTTACCTGACTGTATCCTGTAAGCAAAAGGATATCACTGCTATCATTTCAATTATGCCATCAGCTCCAGGGATAATGTTTGACCCTGATCTTGACTACTATGCACTAGAAACACATGACTGGATTATTCATATAAATAAATCTTCGGAATACCCTATTGTTTGTATTCCATGGCTGTGAGATGGAACGACCTTATGTAAATGCCACCTTAGCAGTTTTTCTCACAGGTGTAGCCAAATTGCTTTTCTATAAATGTCACTGCAATGATTACATTTTTTTTTTTTTACTTCAAAACATGCTTGGAAGCCACTTGAGTGAAACTTTAACATTGTACTTAATGGAAAATATAAGAGAAAGATGCAGAATATTAGATCACCATCATTTCATCATTCCCTCTAATAACAAACTCAGGTAGTTGCATGCCTATCAGTTTGGAGTGGCTTCTACGTACTTGGTATGCAAAACTAGCACCAAGGCACCATGCAGCAATAATACAGAACAGCAGGGATAAGCCTGAAGAGAGTGGGATGAAAAGGGGTCCTTCCTTTTCCCTACCTTTTGTAGGATGGAAAAGGATGGAATGAACTACTCCATTTCATCCTCCAAATAGCACTACAAGGCTTCTGTAGGTATACCAAACAAAGGACGCAATCCTAACCAACTTTCCAGCACCGAGGTAAGGTCAATGCAAGGTTAGGGAACAAACATTGCCTTACCTTGAGGAGGCCATCACAACTGTCTCCCAACTGCAGGGTACAGCACATGCACCACTTGCACAGCTGTGTCAGTGCTGGAAAGCTGGTTAGGATTGCACCCAAAAACATGTAGCAGGGCCCAAATCCTTCTTGTTGAGATGTGCAGAAATTGTAAGATGCTGGTTTGCTAATTTTACCTTTCTCCCATGTGAACTGGCAGAGTTGTTGTGGTTTATTAAAGCTAAGGGATCTGTACTTTTTGCCCAAAGCTTTTAAATGAAGACATAACTGGGATAAGAGCATAAGAACATAAGAACATAAGAACATAAGAACATAAGAACATAAGAACAGCCCCACTGGATCAGGCCATAGGCCCATCTAGTCCAGCTTCCTGTATCTCACAGCGGCCCACCAAATGCCCCAGGGAGCACACCAGATAACAAGAGACCTCATCCTGATGCTCTCCCCTACATCTGGCATTCTAACTTAACCCATTCCTAAAATCAGGAGGTTGCGCATACACATCATGGCTTGTACCCCATAATGGATTTTTCCTCCAGAAACTCATCCAATCCCCTTTTAAAGGCGTCTAGGCTAGACGCCAGCACCACATCCTGTGGCAAGGAGTTCCACAGACCGACCACGCGCTGAGTAAAGAAATATTTTCTTTTGTCTGTCCTAACCCGCCCAACACTCAATTTTAGTGGATGTCCCCTGGTTCTGGTATTATGTGAGAGTGTAAAGAGCATCTCCCTATCCACTCTGTCCATCCCCTGCATAATTTTGTATGTCTCAATCATGTCCCCCCTCAAGCGTCTCTTTTCTAGGCTGAAGAGGCCCAAACGCCGTAGCCTTTCCTCATAAGGAAGGTGCCCCAGCCCCGTAATCATCTTAGTTGCTCTCTTTTGCACCTTTTCCATTTCCACTATGTCTTTTTTGAGATGCGGCGACCAGAACTGGACACAATACTCCAGGTGTGGCCTTACCATAGATTTGTACAACGGCATTATAATACTAACCGTTTTGTTCTCAATACCCTTCCTAATGATCCCAAGCATAGAATTGGCCTTCTTCACTGCTGCCGCACATTGGGTCGATACTTTCATCGACCTGTCCACCACCACCCCAAGATCTCTCTCCTGATCTGTCACAGACAGCTCAGAACCCATCAGCCTATATCTAAAGTTTTGATTTTTTGCCCCAATGTGCATGACTTTACACTTACTGACATTGAATCGCATCTGCCATTTTGCTGCCCATTCTGCCAGTCTGGAGAGATCCTTCTGGAGCTCCTCACAAGCATTTCTGGTCTTTACCACTCGGAAAAGTTTGGTGTCATCTGCAAACTTAGCCACTTCACTGCTCAATCCTGTCTCCAGGTCATTTATGAAGAGGTTGAAAAGCACCGGTCCCAGGACAGATCCTTGGGGCACACCGCTTTTCACCTCTCTCCATTGTGAAAATTGCCCATTGACACCCACTCTCTGCTTCCTGGCCTCCAACCAGTTCTCAATCCAGGAGAGGACCTGTCCTCTAATTCCCTGACTGTGGAGTTTTTTCAGTAGCCTTTGGTGAGGGACCGTGTCAAACGCCTTCTGAAAGTCCTGATATATAATGTCCACGGGTTCTCCCGCATCCACATGCCTGTTGACCTTTTCAAAGAATTCTATAAGGTTTGTGAGGCAAGACTTACCCTTACAGAAGCCATGCTGACTCTCCCTCAGCAAGGCCTGTTCGTCTATGTGTTTTGAGATCCTATCTTTGATGAGGCATTCCACCATCTTACCCAGTATGGATGTTAGGCTGACCGGCCTATAGTTTCCCGGGTCCCCCCTCTTTCCCTTTTTAAAAATAGGCGTGACATTTGCTATCCTCCAATCTTCTGGCACCGTGGCCGTTTTGAGGGACAAGTTGCATACCTTAGTCAAGAGATCTGCAACTTCATTCTTCAATTCCTTAATAACCCTTGGGTGTATGCCATCAGGGCCCGGTGACTTATTGATCTTTAATTTATCAATGAGGTCTGAAACATCTTCTCTTTTAACCTCTATCTGACTTAACTCCTCGGTTAGGAGGGGCCGTTCGGGCAGCGGTATCTGCCCGAGGTCTTCTGCCGTGAAGACAGATGCAAAGAACTCATTTAATTTCTCTGCCATCTCTAAGTCTCCTTTTATCTCCCCTTTCCCTCCCTCACCATCCAGAGGGCCAACCGCTTCTCTGGTGGGTTTCCTGCTTCTAACATATTTGAAGAAGCTTTTATTATTCCCCTTAATGTTGCTGGCCATGCGTTCCTCATAGTCTCACTTGGCCTCCCCTATCACCTTCTTACATTTCTTTTGCCACAGTTTATGTTCCTTTTTATTCTCTTCATTAGGGCAAGACTTCCATTTATGGAAGGAAGCTTCCTTGCCCTTCACAGCCTCTCTAACTTGGCTGGTTAGCCATGCGGGCACCCTCCTGGATTTAGTGGAACCCTTCTTTCTTTGCGGTATACACCTCTGCTGGGCCTCTATTACTGTTGTTTTAAGCAGCCTCCATGCACTCTGGAGAGACTGGACTCTTTTTACCCTCCCTTTCAACCTCCTTCTAACCAGCCTCCTCATTTGAGGGAAGTCCGCCCGTCGGAAGTCAAGGGTTTTTGTTAGAGATTTGCCTGGTATTCTTCCCCCAACGTGCACGTCAAAACGGATCGCAGCATGATCACTGTTCCCCAATGTCTCAGTAACGTTTACATCTCTAACCAGGTCCTGCGTACCGCACAAAATTAAATCCAGAGTCACCTGTCCTCTGGTGGGCTCCGTGACTAGCTGCTCTAAGCCACAGTCATTTAGCACGTCAAGAAATCCGGTTTCCTTATCGTGACCAGAACACAAATTGACCCAGTCAATATGAGGATAATTGAAGTCCCCCATGATTACAACCCTGTCCTTCCTTGTCACCTCCCTGATCTGTTTCCTCATTTCAAGGTCCCCATCAGATTTCTGGTCTGGAGGACGATAGCACACCCCCAGTATTACATCGCTGCTCAAGCCTGGTAATTTAACCCACAGAGATTCTACGGTGGAGTCGGACCCACCTTCAATCTCTACTTTGCTGGATTCTATCCCTTCCTTAACATAAACTGCCACCCCACCTCCAATACGCCCCTGCCTGTCCCTCCTGTAGAGTTTATAGCCCGGGATTGCGGTATCCCACTGATTCTCCGCATTCCACCAGGTTTCCGTTATGCCCACTATGTCAATATTTTCCCTTGTCACCAGACATTCCAGTTCTCCCACCTTTGCTCGTAGACTTCGGGCATTCGCATAAAAGCATTTATACACGGAATGCCCCAGGATGGGCTGCTTATTCGCTCCTTTGTCCCCGCATCCTCTCATTGTGCCAAACCATCTATCACATTCCATCTCCCTACCTTTCCCAATTTCTTCTCCTACCCTGCCTTTGTCTTGTTGTTCTCTAACCTCCCCATCCTCATCCCATAGGGATGAGGAGTCCCGAACCGGATGCCCCTCGGCTCCTGTCGGCCTTCCCCCAGGGATCAGTTTAAAAGCTGCTCTGCCACCTTTTTAATGTTATGCGCCAGCAGTCTGGTTCCATTCTGGTTCAAATGGAGCCCGTCCCTCTTGTACAGGCCCCGCTTGTCCCAAAACGTTCCCCAGTGCCTAACGAATCTAAACCCCTCCTCCCTACACCACCGTCTCATCCACGCATTGAGACCCCTGATCTCCGCCTGCCTAGCTGGCCCTGCGCGTGGAACAGGTAGCACTTCAGAGAACGCTACCTTTGAGGTCCTGGCTTTCAGCTTCCTGCCTAAAAGCCTAAATTTGGCCTCCAGGACCTCCCAGCTACACTTGCCCACGTCGTTGGTGCCGACATGCACCACAGCCGCTACCTCTCCCCCAGCACTGTCTACTAGCCTGTCTAGACGAGAAGTGATGTCCGCAACCTTCGCACCAGGCAGGCAAGTCACCATGCGGTCCTCACATCCGTCGCAAACCCCCCTCTCTATGTTTCTAATAATCGAATCCCCCACTACAAGAAGCCCCCGACCCCCCTCCCGCCGAGGAGTATCCCGAGTGTGCTCGGATACGGGCCCATCTCCTGGAGAAGGGATCCCCCCTAGGGGATTGTGGTGCCAGGACCAGGTGCCTCAGCACCCAGTATCTTGGATCCCTGCTTGCATGCTTTGAACATCTGGAATACCCTGTAGATGTGCTTCATACATGTGCCATCCAACTGTGGACTCCCATATTCTATGTTCCACAAACATAGGCAACCTAGTTTGCATAGCATGCAAACTGCTCAATACGCAAACCATGCACATTAGCGCAAACCATGTACATTAGTGTCTACTAGTTGCTTTCTGTCTGCTCTAGGTATACAAATTAGGTTTGCATTAAATGCCAGCTGCTCGATATGCAAACCATGCATGTTAAATGTTGGACCTTCTACCTGTTGCTTTCTGTCTGATCCTGGCAACCAACCCCAAACTGTTCAATAGAAAATGACTGTTTGAAGTTTCTTTGAGGTCATCTAGTCCACCCGCCTGCTCAGTGCATGCAACTGCTACATAATCTCTGATGCACATAATCTTTTATCACCTCTGAGTAGTGAATGTCCAGTATCTCTCCAACAAGAGACAGCTCACTATTGCTCAAGACAAACTGTTCCAATGCTGGGCTCTTTGAATTAGGAAATTCTTCCTCAAGTCTTGCCTGCATCTACTTCCCTGTTGTTTCAACCCACTGTCTCTAGTCCTACCCTCAGGAGTTTCTTAGACTCAGTTCAGTTTTATTATGGTCACCGACCAGCATAAAAATAACAAAACAATCATAGTATACAACTGAACATACATACGACCCATCACAGCATCCTAACATAGGCCCTTGACAACATAATATACTAAAAATTAATAGATCTAAGTCTAGATAAGACTAAGTTTGGTCTTGTTATTGAGGATTGAACTGAGTACAGTAATTGAGGAAAGTACTGTTCTGCCAGATTCCCACTCCAAGCCTCACTTAGGGAACTTATGCCCACTCTAAGCTAATTAGCTCCCCTTTCATTCCCCAACAATGGCCCCAGTTCTCTACTGCAGTACTGCTAGACTCCACCACCAGGGTAGCTTGCCTGCAGGGACCCACTTCCTAAGGAAGCAGTCCTTCCAGGTATAGCAGCACACCTCCTTCCCCAGCTCTCCGCAGCCTGTTCGAGTAGTCTGTTAGTCAGTGAGCCAGATAATCAATTAGCCAGACAGTCAGTCCACAAGGCAGAGCCGTAAGTCAACAGTCCAGTAGGTCCGTTAGCCACAAAGTCAGTCAGAGTATCCAGGCCAAAGTCCAGAGTCAATAAGCCGAGTCACAGTCCAAGGTAAGTCAGTCAAATCAGTCATAGTTGCCAAGCCTCAGTCCAGAGTCAGTCTCCAACCTGCACTCCGTCTCCAACCCACAAACCCTTCCTGCCTCAGGTGCTCCTTATATCCTTAGGTACCTCATTGCCTCTAGTGGCTGCAGCTGTGCAACACACCCTTTGCTGAGAGCCCAGGCCTTAACTCTTAAAGGGGCCACAGCAGGCACCACATTCTACCTCCTCGCCAGATCTTCCACGATTCCAATACAGGTACTTCTGAAAGTCTTCTAGTGCATAGTTTCTTAGACTCTCAAAACAATAATGGTTTTCTTGGATTATTTGCTCATGCCACTATTCAAAAGTAGAACTATTTTCTTTTTTAAAAAGGTACTCCATTCATAAAAAAAACTGGTATTCCATTATAAAGCATACAGCACATAGGCTTCAACCTTATGCATAGTTAAATGGGAGTAAGCGCCACTGAACACAGTGAGATTTACTTGAGGAAACATGTGCACAATTGCGCCATATCCTACTACAAGCTGACTAACTGCACATAATACATATAGCCTTTTTGATTCTGAGATATCTATGCACCCTCAGCATTGCTAATGCTTAGAACACAATGTGATTTGAATAATACACGCAGCCATTTATATCCCCCCACATGAATCATTTCATTGCCAACATCAGGTGTCAAGCTAATTTTTAAGCAATTCCCATTTGCTTGAAATACATGGACACATCAACCAAGAAACGTTCAGGTCCCCAGTTTCATTTATTTTAAAGGGACAAACAGTGATTTATGTACACACATACCCATCATGATTGGAATTGTTTTATACATGGGCATCTGTTCCCAATATCTATTTCCAAATTTCAGCAAACTGTAGCTTGTAAGAAAAATCTTGAATTCCAGAGCTACACTTGTATCATGTATGCCCATTTTTCGCTGTGTGCATTGGAAACATGACCTCTCAGGACATCCTTTTGTTTTTGGAAAAGAATGGCAGAATGATAAAGTAAGTTAGATGCAGATTAGACAATGCAGAAACCTTTTATTTCATTCATCCCAGGAAGGGTCTCAAGATAAATGTGTCACTAACTATGTGTTACTTGGCAGCTCAGGCAGCCATGGCTCAAAGCAGTGGGGAGAACAGAATCTTAATTCTTTTGAGTATTCCATGAGAGGGAGATGTGTGAGTCCATGTGCGCGCATGCAATTGTGTGCACATGCATGAGTATAAGGGGCAGAAAATGTCATAAGCCTCAATCACATCCCACTTTAATCACTTTTTCTCCACGCTAAAATACCGCAAATGTTGGATTGTTTCCCCATAAGGAAGGTTCTTCAGCCCTCTGATCACTTTGATTGCTGTCTTAATAAGAACCCTGCAGGATCAGGCCATAGGCCCTTCTAGTCCAGCTTCCTGTATCTCACAGCGGCCCACCAAATGCCTCAGGGAGCACACCAGACAACAAGAGATCTGCATCCTGATGCCCTCCCTTGCATCTGACATAGCCCATTTCTAAAATCAGGAGGTTGCACATACCCATTATGGCTTGTAACCCGTAATAGTTTTTTCCTCCAGAAACTTGTCCAGTCCCCTTTCAAAGGCATCTAGGCCAGATGCCATCACCACATGTTGTGGTAAGGTGTTCCACAGATCAACCATACGCTGAGTAAAGAAATATGGCAGATGTGTTTCTAGTACTTTTCCTGCTCTGCATGCCCAGTTTGAGCCTCTCATTGTTAGCAAGGTTTGGAACAACCACATTACCAGCCAATCCTACACTTGCACTGTTAAGTAGCCCTAGACTGGCCAAACCTTCTAGCTGGCTCGCCAGATACAACACGGGACCAATAATACATACCTTACAGGGCTGTTGTAAAGAATAACATCAAGAGAATATATGTGAAGTGGTTTGCACACACAAACATCACTACAACAGTGGCAGTCATTACTGCTTTTTGGAATCAGTGCTATGAACGATTTCCCCACTAATTCTGGGCTCTCTTGGGAACACAGCAAAAATGACAGGGGTCCAGAATTACATTGCATGATCCCCCCTTTCTTATTTGTACTGTGTATCCTGTGGTATCCCACAAATCTCTCTCTCTCTCTCTCTCTCTCTCTCTCTCTCTCTCTGTGTGTGTGTGTGTGTGTGTGGCCTCTAGGCATTTTCAGTCCTCAAACAATTATTTATATACAATAAACCTTCAGAAACCTCAATAAGCATAGCTTTATTTTAATAATTTGTGAATACGTTTGTCTCATCAACAGCTACATTGTGGATTCCCCCCAACATTCACTCTTTCACCTTTCCTGCCTATGGCAATTAAGTCATTTCTTTAAGTGGTTACTTTTGACTAATTGCCACTTTTTAAGAACAGGTTAATAACTGCATCCATATTTAAGCTGTAGACTTAAAGAACAATGCTTATTATGCCATCCAGTAAAGATTTTACACCTTGTGCAGAATAAAATAACCATTGATCTTTTCTAGCCAGGCACGAATAAAACAAAAGCAATAAAATTTAGCTGATTAAAACGTTACTTTATTAAAATTTATTTTTAAGCGTTTTAAGCATTTTCACTCATCAAGTTTTGGCATATCTGAAGTGCACTCCATTTAATTAACTCTGAGATAACGTTTCGCGTGCAAAATGAGTGCCCAGGGGACACTGGAAGAGCGGAAAAGGCATTGTGCACTCATTGTATAGGATGCTACAATTTGCAGAGAGCTAGTTAATCTCACTTCCCGTTGTGCTCTGCCTTCTGGCATACAAAGAAGAGATAACCAGGACCGTCCTGTGCAAAATCCCTCCCATCAGTCCAGAATATGTTTTTAAGTAAAATGATGACCATAATTCTTTCTCAGAGCCAAGACTGGCACCACAGGCTCTAATTTAGCACTCTCCTTCATATTTTCCCTTCTTCTCTGTTACTTTCCTTCCTTTCCCAATTCAGGGAGTGGGAGGAAGAGCAGTAGAGGCAGTTAAGCAGACAGAGATGGGTGTGCCCCAACAATTTGCTGCCTGAGGCAACAGCTTCAGATGGTCTTATGGATGGGCTGTCCCTGCTCAGTACCTTAGGGTGCAATCCTAACCCCTTATGGCAGTGCCTTCCAGCACTGGCATAGCGGTGCCAATGGGACACGTGCTGCATCCTGCACTTGGGTGTCACTCACGGAGGCCACCTCAAAGTAATCGAATGTTTGTTCTCATACCTTGGAGCTGCACTGCCCTTATGTCAGTGCTGGAAAGCACTGACATAAGGGGTCAGGATTGCACCCTTAATCTATTTAGGCCACATTGTCTACACTTGTGGATAGCAGCTCTGCAGACTTTCAGACAGGTTTTGCCATTCCTAACTGGAGGTATCAGTGATTGAACCTAGGCATTTCTGTATACAAAACATGTGCTCAACTATTGACTTATGAACATGGCACACAAACATTTGAAATGGGTTTGGGGATGAGATGGAAGAGGAAGCACACCTAGCACACCTGCTCTCTGCTCCTACTTTCCAAATAACTCTTAAGCCTTCCTATGCCACTTCCACGACCATTTTGTCAGATTGTTACTTGGCAAGACTCTAGCCAATGTCATCAATCAGATGATCTGATGGGTGCCAGGCAGGGAGTCATTGCTAATGGAGGTTTAAAAAAAAAAGGGACAGCACTTGCCCCAAAGACACCCTTTAAAACATTAGGGCAGGTCAACTTTGCTCAATGGTTTGAGACTTAATCTTACTACCAATGGAAAAGTTATTGTGCCTGTGCTTGCCTCAGCCTGCCCAATTTCTCAGAAGCCAGTTAAATGTACTGAGCATGCACAAGGCCTATGTGGTCCTGGGAAAACTAGTGCTTACAAAACAACAAATAGGCAGGATCCAGTAATCTGAAGCCTGCCTGCCCTCCCTTTAGTTTACTTAGCAGGAACGCAATCTGCAGCCTTTGCTGTTTGTTTGATAGGTATTGAAGCAGTGCAGGGTAGGAACCCAGACTGTGAAGTAGGGAAGCTGCACACTGTCCTCCTGGAAAGTAAAGGGAAGGGGGGTGGAAGAGTGCCCATCACCCACATGCCCTCCCCACATACATGGGAGCATACATGAGATCATATACACAAAGGTAGCATGTGGGGGGACTGATGCAAGGCTAGAGCACAGGCATTGGGAAGTCTTGGGCCATCCCTGGATCCCAGTAAACTAACTAAACCATTTTGGACAAGGGAAACCACGTTCCATCTTCTGCTCAGCTTAATTCAAGAGCTGACAGTCATGGGCAACTTTGCAATAGCTTCCTCTAAATTCAGCAACTACTGCAAAGACTCAGCCCAGCATATGCTATCTGTGAATGGTAACTAATGGTTTAAAACAAAGAGATTTGTAATTGGTGGGCAATATTAGACAAACTCATAAATAAAATGCTTCAAAACACTGTCTCTCTTCTGCTAGCTTTATGTTATTTTGTTCATTTCCTCTTGTAAGCTTCCATTAAATTACCTAGCAATTACGGAATACCACAAATAATAAGAGACAGCTAGCAAGTAAACCAAATAGAGCAAAGGTTTTTTCCCCCTTGAATATGGCCAGCAACATATTCAATCCAATTCAGTATTTATTATACAGGGGGGAAAAAGATGGAGGACATACAGTACCTGTAAGGAGTCCTACCAACAAAGCAGAATGACCTCACAGCACACTTTCTCTGCTAAGCCAAGGCGAAAAAAAGACCCCAAACAAACAAAACTGAACAACTCAGTTATAGAAAGCAGTGATTCATCTCTCTTAAGAGGAATATTCAGAAAACAGCCATGACCATCCTATGTATTGTTATGGCACAAAGTTCCTCACTTCATTGAAGGCTTTTTCCCCCCCTCCAGTCCAAGCAATGTTAAAAATCATTGCCAATGATTTTCTATTACCGCATACACCTATAAATTGAAGTGCTGATTTACAGTAAATTGAAGTCATCACATTGCATTTTGTCATGGCCATTCCTTCCTGGAATATCCCTGGCAGAATGTCATCACCATTCTGTTTTGAAGGACACGACAGTATCTTTGCCGAGAAAGAAGATCGTCATATGACGCTCTTCTCTCAGTTAACCTCCAAAATGGATAAACTTGTTTAAATGAGAACTTGGTTGGTTATATTCGTTGCTGCCAAGCATGGTGGAAAGCACACATTGTTCTAGATTTCTTCCCCTCTTTCCCATTAATGCCTCCTTATGTTATTCATTTACAACAGGGGTGTCCAAACATTTTGCAAGAGGGCCACATCATCTCTCTGACACTGTGTTGGGGGGGGGGGCTGGGAAAAAAAAAGAATTAACTAACTTTTCAAATTTGAATAAATTTACATAAATGAATTTATTAGAGATGAAACTTGTATGAATGAATGAAGGTCTTGCAGTAGCTCAAGGCTTATAAAAGGTCTTGCAAAAAGCAAGACTGGCCTTTCATTCACTGCCGCTGCTGCATCACAGACATGAAACAGCAAGTAGTGCCCTCATCCCAGAGCTCAGGTGAGAGGTTGAACAGTCGTCTTCATGCTGAGAGCAGTTGCATCAGGCCAGCACGGGCTCCAGCAAGTCTCTGGAGGGCCAGAGGCTCATTGGAGACTGGGGGCTCCCCGAGGGCCGGGTTGGGAGCCCCCGAAGGCCACAAGTGGCCCCTGGGCCGGGGTTTGGGCACCCCTGATTTACAATAAAGCAAGCATAACAATGGCAAGTCATTGCCCCAATGTCATTGATACATCTTCAGTTGACTGAAATTAAGCAAGTCCTGGATCTTGGGGAGGGGGGATCTTGGGGACAAAGGAGATCAGAAGTAGTGTTCCTAAACCAACTTTTCATTTGGAGTCTTGCCAAACCTTTCAAAACACCTTGGTCAGCAATATGGTTTCCTGCCTTTTCCAATCTTCAGACAAGTAAAATGATACACTTTTGGTACCACCTTACATGAGACACTCTGCATAGCTGAAAATTCCTTCACACTCCTCACAGCATTATTGGCAATGGAACTGATTCATTTAAAAAAGATTACCTGTATAACTTTGGCTCTGTCATTGCCTGGGGCCAACAAAAGAATTTTTTTTTAAAGGCTGTAATAAACTATACTGTCCATTTTGGCCAGTAAATATTCCAGTACTGAATGGATCATCTTGAATGGACCATATTGAATGGATTCATCTTCTACAAGCATGAGATGAGAGTAAGAAACCATCACCTTTAGTGTTTCCCTTCATTGTCACCTGTAGCAAACTTTTTTGGGAAATCTATTTACTTATTCACCTAACCTGATGTTGTATTTGTTATGCCTGGTAATTTTAGATATGCTGTATATGATTGGTATTCTGCTGCTGCTTTCTTTTGTATTTTTTTTTGTACTGATGTTATGCGGTTTTATTGCATTTTACAGTAAGCCACCCTAAGTGCCTTACATTTTGGGGGGAAGGGTAGGACATAAGTCAATCAAATAAACAATGAACTAGATAACCCTTCCTTTTTCTTCTTTTCTCTATATAGAAGGTTCTGGATTTTTTAACCTGCCTCTGGAGGTCCCAACCCTTTCAACATTCTGTATTAAATGCATGGTAAGACATTTCTGACTCTTCAGTGATCCACCATTTGAAGAAATTCTATCATACTATAAAAATTGGATGATGCATATAGTTGTACAATGCTGTTACTATGGCATGGATAGAGAGGATTAGGTGAACTAGTTTTTACTGTGCTTGTGCTTTTTCAGCAAACTCACTATTGGCTGAAAGCCACATGACAGGTGATTGTATATGACTGCATCAGTGATTGTACGATGATTAAACTGGATAATTGTATTAGGTATTCTAACTCTTCAAAATGTTGGTGTATAGGTCCTGTGTGCTGGGGACCCCCATGGCATTCAGTACTGACTCTTGATGGCACACTGGACAATACCACTGCCACCAGTACTGAATGTGTAGGATTTAGTTCAGTTGGATGGGACTTCTGATAAACCTGATCGCTATTTCCCTCCATCTCTTGATACCACCCTATAGCGGCTAGCAATATCAGAAGCCAGCTAATTTTGAGTTAGTGAAATCACAGTTTGTCCTGACTGCCAGTTCATAGAGGCCTGAATCTGCAACTAATTCACAGCTTGGCTGTCTGCCTGCTCATTTAACAAGGCCTGGGAGGTACAGGCCCACATTTCTTGTTTTCTATAAGCAAAGAACTGTGCATAGGATGATTTGTCACCACATAGTTGAGATAAGGTAAGACCCATATCAGGGAGATTTCTGTGTGAGAACAACATTATAAGGTTTTTTGTGTGCATTTTTTCTAATTTTTTTTTTGTTTTGCAAGAAGAATTTCTGTTTTTTTTCTATTTTCCCTGAAAAAGGCATATCAGGCTCAGATATGCTCCCACCCTTAGGATTTCACCAGTAGATGAGGACTGTGTAGTTGTGCCCTGAAACCTGGGAACCCATCCGATGATTTCCAGAAACCCTGGTCAGCTGAAAGGACATTACTGAAAGCTTTCTTTTGCCCAATGCATCTTCTGTATACCAATACATTTTACTCTTTCTAACGTATACTGTGGTTTGTCTCTCCTTGGTTACCCTCCAAACCTAGAAAAAGCAGACCAGATTCTGATTGATGTCTTTTTTCTTCACTTTGTAGAGTTGTGGGTCTATAAAAATGGTCTGTAACCATTTTTCATGCACTGTTTCCCCCATCTCTCCAATGGAAATTACCCTTCCCCTGAAGCTACTAACCCATTGAGAAGGAAACAAACAGACACAGATCAGATATATATCTCCCTCCCCAAAGGAAACCCACTAGTCTTCCAAATCTTAAATAATTTGATACAAGGAAAATTGATACTTAAGAAAATTTAGCATGGAGTTCTATATAGAGTGGCTTCCTCCCAATCACAGCATGATAAAATTCTTGAAAAAAAATATTGTTTGTATCAGAGATCCAACATTTGATGACAGGACATTAGAAATCTTGCGAGGTCTCCTAAATGCACTGTGGCCTGCTAACTGAATGTATCAAGTTATTCTCATACCCTAAATCAGTGCTTCCCAAACCTTTTAGCACCGGGACACACTATTAAAATAACTATCACAACCCACATAGCTTTACGACAAAAAAGTGATCTAGAAAGAAATAATTTTATTTATTATTATTATTAATAATAATGGGGTCCTGTATTCCCAGTACTGCTAGAGACCTTAAATATAGTATGTGTATATACAAAAGATTCTCCTTAGAAATGGAGTTCAAGGACTGATCCACCAAACCTTTACAATCATTCCAGGGTACCCAGAAGGCTGAACTGGAGAACAAAGATGTGCAGTTAGAGACTTCTGGGCCAAATAAAGGGCTTAAACAGTGTTCACATTTGATCCACAGTAGAGAAAATATAAAATGAAACATTTTAATGTGGGGTTATGCATTCCAGCCACAAGAGCCATCTCCTAATCTGGATTGCCGGTTGCTGCAATTTTCTTCTGCAAACTGGGCAAAGCTGCTTGCAAAGTTGTTTTTTTTTTTTTTAAATATTTTATAAACTTTTCATAACCCACAAAAAATCAGCTCGCAATCCACTGGTGGGTCCCGACCCACAGTTTGGGAAACACTGCCCTAAATCGACATGAGTTTGATAGACTGACGTTGGAAAAAAATTTATATTGGAAAGGTGTGATGTTTTTGATACTTGACACTCAACACTGGCTGTAATTTTCATAATAAAAACACTGATAAATGCAGATCAAGTTGTGCATTTTTATGTAAATACAATTTTGCAGTGAATAAAGTGGTCTGTAAGCTATGAAAGCAACTTGAAAATGTTTTGCAAATGTATCTTATGTTTTCCTATCTCACAAATAGTCTTCTGCATTACCACACACATTTGAAAGTCTTTAAACTGAACCCATCCTCAATGAGGCTCAATCAAATTTCCATTGTTCTTACTAAGATAAACTTTCGCTGAACCCATGAACTTGAATCTTCTCTGGGGGTGCTTTAAGCTTAAATGACTCTGTTAACATTTCTTTCTACAAATGTCTCGGGGGTACACATTTGCTATACAATTAAATGCATAGCACCTACAAATGTTCTGCTAACCAGATTTCTAATTATCGTGCTGTTTTGATATGATGCTTCATAAAGCGCTACTTAATGTGAAATCATGAAAAAATTACTGCAATTGCTGCTTTGTGAGGAAGCTCATGTGGTTTGCTCCAATCCCAAAGCAATTTTTGCTAGCCCTAATTTTTCCCATAAGACATTGGTTAATTTTGGAGCAAGGGTGAAGCCAGTGATCTCAACCTCCTCATAGTCCCGGATCTTTTCTGTTTGAGGCTTTATTGCCACATTTACCATTGTAATAATAGAGCTTTCTATGCTCTAATTGTCACAGTACAGGGTGTTTTAAGCAAAACAAAACAAAAAAAATCCTCTTTTTAGTCCAAATGTTTATTTGCAATGTTTTTTAAAGTCTGTAAATCTCTTTGGCCTCCAGCCGTGCTAGACACTATACACAGGAAATGAAGAACAACAAAAATCCTCTCCTAGAACAATTTGCCACAAAAGTATATCGATTTGCTTTTTAATCTCACACAGTTCAAATAGAAAGTTACCCAGAATGAGTAGGTCGTTCATACAGCCAGTGCAGTTCCCTTATCAAAAGCACACTGTGGATCACTGGAGACCAGTACACTGAAGCTGCAAATCAAAGTTCAATATATACAGTTCAGTAATTAAAAGTTTGATCAGGGAATGCATTTGCTCTCTGACAAATCTTAAGTTGGCCATGTCCACCAACTTACTTGGCCAGTCACAGCAAATTGGATGAGAAAGTTCAAGGAAATGCATCTCATGTGAGCATAAATAGGTGGGAAGTTTTGTATTTAAGAAACTGACAGATGCCCAAAGGACAGACAATAGCCCACAAAGGTCAAACACTAAGGAGCTGAAAGGAAACTTTTGGAATAATGTATGACAAGTCCAACAAAACTGCTTATTACCATAGATGTCAGTCATTAACATGCTCTCTTACAGCCCAATACTAAGCCAGGAGGCACCCAGGGCTCCAGTGGCACCAAAAGGCTACCACTGGATTCTTACTACTATATCCCCGCTAGTGCCAAGAGTCTCCTTGGGGTAAGGGAGCATTTGCTAGCCTACCCTGGGTAACGCCGCTGCAGTGCCAATGGGTCGTCTCAGATTTGCACCTGCTTTTGAGAAGGCGCAGGCCCAAGGAGAGCTCTGTCAAGCTTCTTGGGCCAGGAGGAAGGTTAGGATTTCGCAGCAGAGGCTTCTGCCATCTCCGCCCCCTGCCAGGCCTGATCCTCCTCTCCCCCTACCCTGTTCTACCCACTTCCTGCCCCCCCCACCCTGAGAAGGCTTACCGCAGGCCAGTGCTGGAGGAGCACTGGAAGGCTGTCCATGAGGCACTGAGGCCCAGTGCCGAATGGCACTGGCCCAGCACCGGCAGCTCCTCCTCTCTGGGTGCCACTGACATGCCTTACGGCATGTTTGCCACACCCAACGCTGGTGCGAGAGCTCAGGGCCGTTTAGGATTGGGCCCTTAAGTCTCTTATTCTGGGCAAAAAAGTTAGCACACAGATATGCAACTAGGTTGCATTGTATCTTCTAGGAAGAGAAAAGATATAATCAGATAGGGACTGTACAATACCAAATAGTACGATATTTATCATACATAGCTAGTATGGTGAAGAAGACTGGCTAAGGAATTAAGCTACAAATAAGGAAATCCATGATTTGAATCTTGTCTCTATCATGAAATTACAGGATGATCTTAATTGGGCTGCTTCTACTTCAGCCCCTCCCCGTATGTAACATGAGGATAATAGTTTACTTACAGGGTTCCTTTAAGTATTACAGCAAGATAATACATGTCAAGCACCTTCAAAACTTGAAAAGAGCTATACAGATGAATACATACACATTATATTCATACGGGTTGCCTAAGATCACATTTACTGCATGTTGTCATGCAGTAATAAGTCCTAACATGCATTTCTGCAAATGGTTTATTTGGTTTATCGTGGGATCTTGGAATGATCACAGAATTACATTTATTCAACTTATTTACACTGCATTCAAGAAGCTGATGGCACTTCAAAGCACACAGATCTGTTTACAAACAAACCACATTGAAGAAGAAGAATCTTTTATTACAGTCACTGACCAGTACAGCCACATTGAAAACATATAAAACTATACATGTAAAATCATTCTCTGAAGAGTATGAACTCTTTCAGACATATTAAAAGTATGTCCTTGCCAATCTGTCCTGTTAAATCAAATCTAACTTATAGGCTACCTTTCCTTAGGCTGATAACATTCCAGTGGATTTGACATGTCCCCAAAGATTTGTCAGGCTGGGAGGAACTTCTAGAAATACACTAGTCTTTCTCAGTCAATGTATGTGTTTACAGGCTGCCATTAACCAACTCAGGCATAGAAAAACAGTGTAGCCAATGTTCAATACTGTATAGGTCAAAGAGACAAACAGAGCTCAAAGTGTGATATGGCATGTCAAGAAACAGCATCAGAACGCAAAGGTCACATTGCCAAGTATATTCTCACAATTGCTCATACAATGAGGCTGAGATGGCTGATCCACCTTCCCAAAGGAGATCCAGTTTCACAAAGGAGAATTTGCTAAATAGCAAAGCAGCAAATATCTGTTTGTTCTCCTCAGTGCAATCTCTGTTACAGAAACTAGATAATGGGTTGGGAAAGGAGAAGGTAAAGAAACTTCTGTCATATCAATCAATATCTCTGATAGCTCTTTCCTCAACAAGAATTGTAAGAGAACTCTATTGCTTAGGACAGAATCAAATTACTGAACACACAGAGAGCCCAGTGAAACCAGTACCTCCCCATGTTACATCTAGAAACCTGTGTCATAACCTCATGATGTTGGGCATTTCTCAGTTTCTGATGTGGAGCAAGGGTAGAAAACTACCATGTCCTGAAGTCATGACACAGAGTAAATTATCTTCATGGAGTATTAGTCTATTGCTCATCAAACATTAGTCATGTTGGCTACATGCTATTTCCAGGTTCAGAGGCATCTATAACTCAATTCCAGTTGCAGGGGAGCAATGAAGGAGAAGGGTATCATAAAATCAATACATTTTATGTGTATTTCTGTGTAATTCTGTGTGATCCTCATAGTTTGGGGGAACTGCCACCCTTCCCTCTGCAGCTTTTCTGTTAAATCTTTGGATGGGAGACCACCTGGGAATACTGGGTGCTGTAGGCTTATACCATAGTCTTTCGAGACTGAAGGTTGCCAACCATTTCAGGAGCTACCAGACAGGAAGAGGAAATGCAAATTAAGTCCACAGCAGCTGTGAACCTAATTTGCAAGACCAGCCAAACTGGTTCATCAAGTTTCAAGGAGATTGGACTGAGTGACCAGGCAGTGGCACTCCTCCAGAGAGGCAAGACAACAAAATTCCATCCAAATGAAACAACTCACAACTGTCTGGAAGCTCACTGTCTTTGTCCTCCATCTATCTAGGGGAGAGCCCATAAGATTCACTGGGAAGAAGAGGGAAAAGAGCTGGTGCTTCCATTATTCAGGCACAATCATGTATGTACGTAGCTTTGTCAAGTTTCAAGTTTTTTTTTAGAATTGAAACCTTTCAGCTGCTTTACAGAACTCTTTTGTTCCAAGCTCATTCAAAAACTCAGATTAAACTACACAAACATGAGATTCTGCAGTCTTATCGCCATCTACTGGCCATTTGTATGATTACAGACAATTAACCTTTTTTCTACCAAATTCAATGCTCTTTTACATAAGAACATAAGAACAGCCCCACTGGATCAGGCCATAGGCCTATCTAGTCCAGCTTCCTGTATCTCACAGCGGCCCACCTAAGGCCCCAAGGAGCACACCAGATAACAAGAGACCTGCATCCTGGTGCCCTCCCTTGCACCTGGCCTTCTGACATAGTCCATTTCTAAAATCAGGAGGTTGCGCATACACATCATGGCTTGTACCCTGTAATGGATTTTTCCTCCAGAAACTTGTCCAATCCCCTTTTAAAGGCGTCCAGGCCAGTCGCCATAACCACATCCTGTGGCAAAGAGTTCCACAGACCAACCACACGCTGAGTAAAGAAATATTTTCTGTTCTAACTCTCCCAACACTCAATTTTAGTGGATGTCCCCTGGTTCTGGTGTTATGTGAGAGTGTAAAGAGCATCTCCCGATCCACTCTGTCCCTCCCCTGCATAATTTTGTATGTCTCAATCACGTCCACCCTCAGGCGTCTGTTTTCTAGGCTGAAGAGGCCCAAACGCCGTAGCCTTTCCTCATAAGGAAGGTGTCCCAGCCCCGTAATCATCTTAGTCGCTCTCTTTTGCACCTTTTCCATTTCCACTATGTCTTTTTTGAGATGCGGCGACCAGAACTGGACACAATACTCCAGTCCATCCATTAGTTCCTTTTTTCCCTTTTTCATATGATTTTGTTATCCCCTTTCTCTTTTATTGGACTTTTAATAAGCTTTCTATATTTTCCTTTGCCTAATTCCTAGTTCTGGGAAATATAGTGGATTGTCACATCTTTCTGCTCTGCAGGCACTACTGTGAGAGTGATTTTGATAGTATTCTGTATTGTTTCTTTCATTCTGTATTGTTCTAGGAGGAGGCTTCTGGCCAGGGAGCCCCTCTGGCTAGCCTAACTTACTGGACTGATGGTAGTGGATTCAATCTACCATAGCTTTTCCTTGGTTTTTCACATTATGTATGTCAAAACAGGGAAGTGAGGGGAACAGGAAGGGAGTGAGCATGCTAACTACTAGGCACTGCTGACCTAGTTCAGCATTCGATTACAGGCATCCCCTCTCTTGACTCTGGTAATTTGATATCCTTTTGTTTCCTGTTCCTGGGTGTCTGCATGGCCACTGTAGGAAAAAGGATGCCAGGCTGAAAGACGCTTTGGCCTGATTAAGAAGGGTTCTTCTTATATTTATAGGGGGAAAAAGAGAAGCATCTAACATTAGATTTCTATTTTGGGGAGCAGTCACCTCTCCAATATGAAGTAATTTCACAGTTAGTTTTCTAGCCTCCTGACTTAACTGCAACTTTTTTTTACTTGTTTGATGATAGTTTTTCATCACTACACTAGCATGACAACATTAGCATTGTACATAGATTACAGAAACCCTGATAAAGTCACCATTTATACCAATATTGTCACCCAAATCACTGCTAGCCCTTTCAAAATTAGCCACTTCCATGACTGCCTCTTTCTGTACACCTTCACAGCACTTTCTCTCTAGCACATCTCAATACTTGTGTTTCATTCTGGCATGCATAATGTGATAGGACATGACAACTTTGGGAATAAAGACAAAGCTACATATTTCATTTTATTAAAAGAAAGCAATATAGGTGTATAAAATATTGCTTAAGTTTTAGAATTTAAACCTCCCTTGAAACTTCAACATTCCGTGAAAGAAACAGTGCCAGCAAGTGGAAGCCAACATGAAAACTGTTAAAAATTTGGTTGTAGCCTGGGCCTTATGTAAAATGTTGAAAAGCATCAGGGATGAATAAATGTAAAAGCTTTTATAATATTAAAAACAAATTGGTACACTTTCTTTACTGTAGTTAATTGTGACTAAGGGCACAATCCTAACCCCCTTTCCATCACTGACATAATGCAGCTCCAAGGTAAAAGAACAAGCATTTCCTTACTTTGAGGAGGCCTCTGTGACTATCACCCATTTGCAGAATGCGCCACAGATTCTATTGGTACCACTATGCCAGTGCTGGAAAGTTGGTTAGGATTGGGGCCTTAGAGCCCGATCCTGTGGTCCGCGGCACGGCTCCGTGCTGCAGACGACAGTCGTAAATGTGCCATAAGGCACATTTGCGGGGCTTACCTGCTGGAGCTAGCCCAGCGCTGGCCGGAGCTGGGCTGGCGCACGGCGGGTACCCGGGTTCCACGGTTTGGTGTTCTCCCAGACTGCGGAACGGGAGGTGGGGGCATGGCCAGGGGCATAGGGAAGGCATTCCGGGGAGGCGGAGGTGTGTCGGGAGAGAGGCGGATCTGCGGAGCCAAGCTCCGCAGGATCCAAGGCATTCGGGCAGGGCTGCTCGCCCTATTTAGTGGCGACCAAAAGGTCACCATTAAAGTGAGTAGCCCCATTGCGGGGCTGCTTCCCTTACTCGGGGGAAGGGAACAAACATCCCCTTCTCCAGAGGAGCCTCCCATGGTAGCACGGCACAGGATCTGGCGGGAGCCCACCATGGAGCTGCTGGACCTGGGTGCCACGGGCAGCTCAGGATTGGGCTGTCCATCAGTCAACAAGATAAGATGGCAAATGTATTTATGAGCGGGATGAAATGCAGTAGCTCCCCAAGTCAAGTGCTCACGACACAACAAAAGCAGCTAGAGATGCAAATACAGAAACATAAATAGTATGGATCTTGGAAACAAACCAACAACTGAAATAACTAAGGTTGAAATTATGTGCACACTTATTTGTAAGCTGGTTGCCTTTTACTTCTAAGGCTGCAATCCTAACCAATTTTTCAGCACTGACATAAGGGCAATGCAACTCCGAGGTAAGGGAACAAACATTACCTTACCTTGAGGAGGCCTCCGTGACTGCCCCCCAACTGCAGGATGCAGCACATGCCACACTGCTACAGCTATGCCAGTGCTGGAATGTTGGTTAGGATTGCCCCCAGTAATTTGAAAGGGGCTGCTAGTTAACTTGCTCTGTCAGAACTCATAGATATGGTGATTAAAGATATCGATCTCAATGATTTCTGGCATGGGGGATCTGTACCACCTAGCACTGAAGTTTATGCTGATAGCAGGAGACCATAAAATTGCTCTGCCAATTACTTATTAGTAGTATTCTATCTGTATTGTGGTACTATCCCACTAAGAAGAAAAAAAATGTTTCGCTTTAAAATCTGTATAAATAAGAAGGAATATCTGTTTTATTTGTTAGAAAACAGCAGATTCCTTAAATACAAAGGCACTCCTTCCCACCTTGAATGACATTTCAGCCTTCCATTTCTATGCAATGGTTTGATTTCTTATTACTTTTCCTAAGATTTCCCTCTTGATCCCCAACTGTTACATGCCAGGTGTAGCATCTGCTCTCCTTGATGACTTATGTTAAAAGAAGAGTTAAACAGGTCACATAGGAGACGGAAATCAACCCTTCAGTATAGTACTTACTGCATTGAAGTTGGGGAAGAGATTGACAGCTGCTGCGGTGTCCAGGGAGAATGGAAGAAAGGGTTTGATATCCAGCGATGGCTGCAAGGGTGGGGCTGGAGGACGTACCAGGGCAGGAAGAGCAGGGCTCTGGCATGTACCTCCTATATAAAGAAAAAGAAGGCAATAAGTAAAATCATACAGAATAGATAGTCCACTTATGTGCATGACCCAGCCTCTTTCCAACCAATGGAGATGGTTGTGTGGTCTTTAGTAACACAGGAAACTGCCTAACATGGAGTCTGGCCATTGAACCATCTACCTCAGTGGACGCCAAACTTGCAAATGCATTGTAATGAAAAAGCAGTCCCTCTTCGAACAAGAGTTTACCATTCCACTGGGCCACCACATGACTACTACTGAGATTGGGGACAGGGAGGCTCTGGGCAGTTGCGTCTACTACCCAGTATCCCAGCAGGCTGTGCAACTGGATGTCTGTGCAGACACGACTGCCCACAGAGTCCCTGCCCCTGACCTCAGTAGAAGACATGCAGCGACCCAGCAGAATGGTAAGCTCCAGTCAGGGGACAGAAGGTTACTCCAAACCCCAGATCCGGTCCCCAGGCCGGGGTTCGGAAGGCCCTAATCTACCTCAATAATGATCAGGCAGCTGCTTGTTAAGGGGTCTTTTCTCAGCCCTATAACCACTAGCCAACCTTCTGCATGCAGAGCATGTGGTCTTGCACTGAGCTATGACTGAGCTTGCACTGAGCAATTTTCAAGTCTTTGAAAATTCACTTGTGCTAATTGATGGACCTGGGTGAAACAATTGACCAGTTCTTCGCTGCATATTTTCTTGTATAGCCTCCTTAACAAATGATCCAGAGGTTCATTGTCTTTTTCCTCCAACCCACCTGTTACCAGCCATGGGATAAGACAGAGCACAGTCAAACAAGCAAGGGTGAGAACGTTGAACTAGGACAGGTGAGACCTCCATCTGAATTCTTACTCAGACATGTAGATCACTGGATAACCTTGGGCCAGTCATATTATTATTATTATTATTATTATTATTATTATTATTATTCTAACTTACTCCACAGGGTAGTTGAGAGGATAAAATGAGGGTAAGAGAACTGTGTACATCTCTCCTGCCCTCCTGGGAAGAAGAACAGGATCAAAATGTGATAAATATTTAATAAATATAATATTAGAGATATATAAAGAGTAATAATATTATTCAAATGAATAAATATTTAATTGGTCTTGCCAAGTTACAGCACACATTTAGTACCCCATGTGAGAGAAAAGAAGCAGAGAAGCAGGGAATGGCGAATGTGTTAACCCATTTTTGCCCAGTTCACAGGTGTACACATTTGGTCCCCGTTGCATATATGCAATGTTAGGCAGAAACGCAAGACTCTCCCTCTACCCTCCTATTCCAAATCTAGCCCAAACATTTTCCTTGGGGGGGGGGGGCGGGAATGACCATCTGGTTTTGATTACACGTGTTCACTCTTAGGCCCTAATCTAAAGAGACTTTTCCTATTTTCCTATTTTGGGATGTGTTAAGGAGCACACCTTGGAGCAGCCCAAGACATTTGCCTTTGTTACTACTGAATGATTTCTGGGAAAAATTTCCAGATACATGATTGTAAACTTGGAATTTATATTACTTCCAGGTTGTATGCATCTGTTTTAGGTTGCTTGTGGATATGCAAGTTAAGCATCCGTGCAGAGGAAAGCACCAAGAGAATTCACTTGAAATTGAAACTTGGACAGACTAAAGTAACTTCCTTCCTGTCTTGCAATGTTTTCAGCTGGGAAAGTGCATCATGACTATTGAAAGAAAGAAAGAAAGAAAGAAAGAAAGAAAGAAAGAAAGAAAGAAAACACTTTTTTACTCCATGGTGTGTGTGTGTGTGTGTGTGTGTGTGTGTGTGTGTGTGGGCTACACTTTCAAATTTTTAATAAATAAGAGCTTGTGTTTCTCCATGGGGCTTCTCAGAATTAACTTCAAAGGCTAATCTAACCTAGCAGTCTGAAGAGCTGAATAAAGAAGCTGTTTGAAAAGGAACACAATGTAATAAAAAGACATTCTCTAAACATCTGGCCAAAATGGCACTTCAGACCACTTGGCAAATGACTGTAGGGTGACCAAGAATTACCCTGAAGTGCTGCAGACCCTTCTCCTGATAATGCTGCTTATGTGCCAGTCTCTGGGAATGGTATGCAAATGAGGCAAATTCAACATCCTGATAAGCACCTGTTTTTCGTGGGCTACCGTTTTTGACTTCTTGTTGGCCCCCTATCACAGACCTGAGTTGGGCACATTCAAGTCCTATCTCTGCTCTGTGGCTCCCCTAAGTTTGGTAGACTTCCAAACCATCAATTCACTGTTAATTAACTTTCTTTAAATCCTAGGGAAATTCCTATAAAAAGCCTGTATCCTTTTAATCTGACAGGCAGGCAGCATTTTAAAATTCTGCTGGTGAAACTCCAAGAAAGAGTCCAAAAAACAAAATGCAATGGGATGATGATGATGATGATGATGATTGTTTTAGCTCCCATGGCAAATATACACTGAAAGAGGGAGGATGAGTGAAGAGTCAGACTAAATTTCTTCTCATATATAAGTAATAGATTATTTTTCCATGGCAATTCTGTTAGAAAGTTGTTGGAACAATTCACTCAGATGTTAAAATCCAGCCAGAAAAGCTCTTAACTTGAGTTGCATTTTAATATTTCTAATCGAAGGCTCATGGCATATGATTGAATTAACTTGCTATATGAAATTATCAGCTTTCCCACTTCTGGTAGGAAATCAGCCAGAGAGCCAATTATAAGTGACAACACTTCCTTACTAGCTTTCAATGCCTCTCCAAACACCTGACAAAAGTTTTAGAGGGGGAAAAAAGAAGCATCAATCTTATAAATCAAAGGTATGAATTTATGGCTCATGTTTATTTTACACTGCACACTGACTTCCCTGGAATCTCTGGTGATTTACAACACTTGGGAAAGTGGAAATTGAATCCGACCTTTCAAAGAGGGCCATTATGGGAGGAGAAACGATAAAAGAATAATACAACAGTCAGTGCTGATCTTAGACAACCAGACGGTCATTTATCAGCTGCTTAAATATTGGCTAAATTGACCTGGGGGAGTTGGGAGCATTTAAGGCACCATTGCAAGAAACAAGCAACTTGGCTGGGTTAGCCATTTCTTTGATCCTAGGCTTCAGTGCAATAAATGCACAGAGCAGATTTTTTAAAAATGGTTTGGATGATAATGAGAGTATAGAAGGCTGGATCTAGTAGGCCCTATGGGCACTGTTTCTAAATCCAGAAACAGAGAAGGAACTTTTTAAAAGTTCCATTCAAATTGCTCAGATCTTCTTTGCTTGTTACAAAGAGGGCTAACACGAGAAAGAGTAAGAACCCAGTCCTACCATTTCTCCCCATAGCATGCAGCCATGGCAAAACAGACTGTGCCATATGCGGTGGTGGGAGGGGCAGATTGGGCGAATTGGGAAGGAAAAGGGAAAATATATTCCCTTCCTTCCTCATAAGCCTTCCAATCACCAGTGGGTCTCCTCAGACATGGGCCAGCCCTAAAGTATGGAGAAAAACAAAACAAATGAAAAACCCCTTGTTTCGCCATCTCCTCTGAGACAGGATACAAGGAAAATAATTGATGTAAGTTTTGGTCAAGCATATAGAAAAGTTACTAGCTTCTGATGAGCAGCTACAACTCCAAGTATTTCAAACCAGAAAAGAGGTCAAGAGGATTTTTCTGAACTTTATTGGGGAGGGGGAATGTGGAATAAAAATAAGGTCTTGGGTGTGTGCGTTTTCAACCAAGTCCCTTCTGTTCAAACTGAAAACATCTGAAATGTTCTCTGGCTGTGGACTTTGTCATATTTGAAGATAAATGATTGTTTTTGACAAGCCTTAAGAAATTTGGTTCACAAATTTTCGGAAGATACATAAAATTAATAATGATGGGCTGGCAAAGAAGCTATCAACTTTCCATCATTGTTTCTGAGCAGTACTTTGGTTTCCAAAGAATGTGGAAAGGAAAAAAAAAACCAAACCCAAATGTATGAACACCACTCTGGAAAATCTGAAAACAGTTGGCATTTCCATGAGACACAAATTGTAAATCTTCATTTTTAAAATACTGAAATTTACAACTTGCCAGGTCATCAATTCTTAAACTAATTTCTATTATTTCCTTCTCTTAATGCCACCTATGACATGACTGTCAGCATAAACCTTAACACCCAGATCTTAAGAGATATATAAACAAAGCTTTTAACAGCCCAATACAATCCTTGAGACATTCTGTGTTTATATGCCAGTGCAACAACAGCCCCGCTGGCACAGAATTCCCCCCTCCAACTGATCGGTATTCCACTGATGCCAGAGCCATGTCGCAAAAATGCCATGCCAACATAGCTTGAATGTAGGTGCAACACCATTGGCGGAGAGGTCAAAACAGATCAAGGAGGAATGTGGACAAAGAAGATCAAGAAGGGATGTGAGCAGGGCAAGAGGAGTAGGGGCACACCATATCCCACCATCCTCTTCAGATGACAGACACAACCCCAATCCTGGAAGAACACTGCAATGTACCTAATGTAGGTAGGAGTACCGGTAAGTACCTAGGGCAGCCGTTCCCAAACTCTTTTGACTGGCAACTCCCTTGACCTATTGGGCCACTGGTCATTCCTAGTTCCCTATGAGGGCTACAATCCTACACGTTGCATAGGGTGGTGGATTTTTGTGAGGATTCCATGGCTCCCCTGGCTAGTTTCTTTGACTCTCCAGGGAGCCATGGCTTACTGTTTGGGTACAATTGCTCTAGGTAACAATGAGGAAGGGAGGGGAAAAAAACAGGAAATCTCATCTTCTGCATCCACCCCCCCCCTCCCCAGCCTTGCCCACTTCCTCATAACAAGGCATGGGATACAGACTGCATTTGGTAGACAACCGCACAGCACAGAGCTATATGGATTCTCAAAGGGGAACTTTGATGATGGGAAGCATGGTGAAAGGGTACAAAGGGAGAACAACGACCTCATGTCTCTCACAACCTGTATGGCAAGGTATTGTGTGTAAATTTGTCTTCCTAGGATTCTTATTGTAGATATGCTACCCAGGAGGACTCCACACAAAAAAAGACAACCAAGCAGAACCTCTACCTCACCACCCCAACAGAAGGACTATGCATCCCACACAGGTAAGCACAAGGTGGGAAGGAATCCCATGCTGTGATGTATTGATCTTGCATCTCTGCCTCATGTGTCTATCCTCCCTATCCCCCCAATACTGACCTTCCAGGATTGACAAATGTGTCTTTGCTGTAAACAGTATTCCCTTACCCAGAGGCGTACCAGTGTGCTGTGGCGTCCCAGGCAGGAACCTGGTGACATCACGTGTTACTGCAGGAAGTGACGGAGCAAGAGCCCACGCTCACAGCCACAGAAAAATCACTCAACCGGCTGCTGAGCGGGCGTGTACGCACCAATTGCTTCCCAACTGGGGAAGCAATTGGAGAGTACATGCGGGTACCCACCTCCAATTGGTGCCATCTGCTCTGTCTTGCCCAGGGCAGATACTCCCCCCCCGCCCTTACCATCCCTTCCTTTTGCAATAGCTAAGAGAAGGGCATGTTTGATCTCTCTTTATGAATGCCACAAATTACAACCATTGTTACTTCTGGACAAACACTCATCTCAATTCCTTTTGTTTTTCAAGACTACACCACTGCCACAGGGGGCCAAATAGATACACACACACACACACACACACACACACACACACACACATAAGGAAAGGGAAAGGTAATGTTTCAAGCCACCATGCCCTCACCCCCAACATGGCAACACTGCATGTACACTCTGATGGTACCACTCTCCCTTACAAACCCTGGGTATGCATCTCAGTATCGACAACAGGTGTGACTGATGCTGTTGGCAGTTCCTTATTACTCCTCCTGTGTTTCTCCTTGATCCCCATTTATAGATCTTCCACAGGAGAAGATACTGTGCATACCCCAAGGAAAGACTGTAGTGACCAGTTAGTATTTCCACGAGACGTGAATTCTGCTTGGTGAGGTTGCTGGCCTGTTCCTTCCTGTCATGCCCCTGTAGCTTTGCAGACTCAATGGCAGACGGTGAACCATCCATACCTCACCAACACCCATTATTTGGCTGACTACTGAATAACTTGCAATGAGACAGTGGTCCTGCTGGGAGGAGATGGCTGGCCCACTTACTTGTTTTCCTTTCAGAAACACCTTCATTATTGATATTATTCACTAAGAACCTCAAATGGATCACACATGTTGCCTCTTTTTTTAGCAAACTGGGATCCCTTCTTCCTACCTTGGTTGTTTCTTATAACAGCAGGTCTCAGGGTGAGACTCCATGGGAGGAGAAAGTTTGCAAGTCCCCTGTTCTCCCTTGCCATTGTATACAGTGGACAGTGGTAGGGGACCAGAAAGGGCTGTGTTATGATGACCATGTCAGAAGTGTCAGAGATACAGCAAAAGGGAAGGGGTGTGTGTGGATGTCAGCCCAGTGATTGGTCCATGCAGTATTCCCTCCGATAATTTCATATGCTACAAGAAGGTTGTAGAATCCAGAGCTGACAGAAAAGTGGACCACTTTAGCCCGCAGGTAAGGGATATTTCTTTGAAAATGCTGGCATTGTCATGGTTCCTACCTTCCACGAGACAAAAGGACCAAAAATGGTGACTATTTTAAACATCTAAGGGCCCAATCCTATCCAATTTTTCAGTGCCAGTGCTGCTGTACCTATGGGGTATTCACTGCTTCCTGTGTTGAGGATGCAGTCACAGAGGCCTCCTTAAGGTATGGGAACATTTGTTCCCTTACCCTGGGGCTGCATTGCAGTTGCACAGTGCTGGAAAGTTGGATAGGATTGGGCTGTAAGGCTGCAATCCTATCCACATTTACCTGAGAATAAGCCCCATTTATAATGGAACTTACTTCTGAGTATGTATGCATAGAATTGGGATGTAAGACACTAATTATAATGTGTTAAAGCGAAACCTTTCTGCTATTGACATTTTCTGTGTAAAGTGTTTATGCATATCTAGTAATGTATCAACCAACAGTTTAACAGTTTTAAACAAAACAGAAACCCAAATTAAAATGAATACATCTCTACAGGAGTTAATGAGTGTAAGATGGAGTGTACTCCTCCTCTTTCATCCATGCTGCAGTTTTTGAATGCATTTATAATTTCACTGACATTAAAAACTAAATCCAGTGGCAACTAAGAACACAAAATCCTTCACTCTCTTCTGAAGATTATAGTGGCAGCTATATATGTGACACATGTGATCACACAAACTGAATATTTTCAGGTCAAATAAAGGTCCACAATTTAACAACAGCACATTATACTCCAGTCCTCACGCATCTGATTTCAGGACATACACTCTAGTTTGAAGACAAATTAAGTTGCAGTTTCAATAACTTCCCAAAATGTCAAATCAGTGGTTAATGTAATTCCTCTCAAATATTTTTAGTTGAGAAATTGGGGCATTTGATGTTCAAAGAATCTAGGTACACTCAAAGCTTATTGCTCTTTTTGCCACATGTCTATGAAATCATCTCAGAAACAAGATCAGAGGCAGAGTGATATGTATTCCTCTGTGGCAACACAGCGTAATTGTTTCTATTGAAACAGTTTCATTGTTCTCTGGGTACAAAAGCAACAATGCATTTTGTTCAGTTTTGTTCCTTAAAAGTAATTATCTCCAGAAATATACTACCTATTTTTATTCCCCAAAATCTCCTAATTATTCCACCTGTGTGGAGCTTTTGAAACAAGAAGTGTATTGCTTTCTTTAGAAGAGGTCTGCAAACTATTCTGGGTTAGATCTGGTCGATTGCTCAAAGCCTAACCCGTGATTCAGAAAATAAAGCGTTAAGGTAAACTGCCGAGTGGAAAGACATGAAATAATAGCTGTATTTGCCCTGCAAAGATCTTGGCCCTGTCCCTGCTATTTAGGTAGTGCCAAAAGGAACTGCACAATAATTGCTTCCCACTGCTCCTTACTCTAGCTTTGCTGTTTGAAGATGTGTTATACTCATGGGATTTGGAGCAAACTTGTACTGGCTGGAAATGCTAGCAGCCAAGATCCAGTTTTCACATTCAAATATACACACATAACCTTCATATGTAAATGTTAAAAATTCTATTTTTGCGCATGCAGGGATTATCACTTTAAAAAGTGAGATGTTAAAAATCCTTTTGTTGCTGATAGAGACAGAAATGTATTAGCCAGGTATTGCTGGAAGTGCCAAAAGAAACATATATGCAGAAAAAAATCACTAATGGGAAAAGATGCCTTGACTTGATTCCTAAAACAGGCAAAACTGAGCTAGTGTGGACAAATATGCAACAGTATAAAATCAAAACTTATTTTCTTATGGTAATGTATCCATTAGCAAGGATGACCAGCCTGTACCCAAGAGATGGATGAATTTCAAACCAGTAGCCCATAACAAAATCTCCAGAGGGTAATTAATTTTGAATGGAAACTGTCAAAATACAAAAGTACTCAAAACAGAGGAAACAATTTGCACAATATAGAAAAACTGTTAGTAATTGTCCAGCAACTAACAAACCAATCTGTACAAACTCAAGCTAGTGTGGATGCTTTAACCAGATGATCTTACTGGACAACTGATAAAGGTGAAAATTACATCAGAAGAAAATAAACAAAAGATTGAGAGATTGGGACAAAAGATAAGAAAAGAACAAGTTAAAATATCGGAGATAGAAGAAAATCAGCACAATGCAGAGACAACTTTAATGGAAATTCAGATGGATAGTGCAGCTCGAGTGGTGAGGATACAAAATATACCAGAGGAGAAAGGAGAAGATACATTGCGATGGATTGGCAGATTAATATCAGAATGGATTGATACACCGATGGAGGAGATATCTAAAGAATTGGACTCAGTGAGAAGAGTGAGCACTTCTTATCTGAGAAAACACGAATTACCAAGAGAAATCCATGTGAAATTCATCAGAACCTTTTACAGAGATAAATTACTGAAGGCCTCACAGGAAAAAGAATGGACGGTGGATGATAACAAAGTCAACATTTTGAGACATGTTCCATGGAGAGTGAGGAAGAAGAGAAAAGAAATTTTAAGAGAAAAGCAAATACCATACAGGTGGTTTTCTCTGGAAGGTATGTTTTTTCAATATCAGACACAGATATAATATAAATTCAACAATGAAAGCAGAAAACTTCTTGAGTACAGTGATGAAAGATGAGATAAGAAAGGAAGAAAAGGAGGAAGAGAAATTGAGAAGAAATGAATTAGAAGAATATAGACCAGAAATGGAGTCGGATGAAAAGAAATCAAATGATTTAGAAACAACAGATGAATCAGAGAGGGAAGAGCCTAGAGGAGCGAGTAAGAGGCGCTCACCAATAGCAACAAAAAAAAAGACAAAAAGAGAGGAAGACCAGTAAACAGAAACATGATGACTAAATGAATAGGACATTGTTGGTGAATAAAAAGTTAGGAGAAATTTTTGTGGCTTCAGATGAAAAAAAAGGTGTTGCCATCTGTTAAAGAAAGTTATCTGTTAAAGTTAAAGAAAGATTGAGATCAAAATTAATATATGCATTATAAGATGGACTATTGGACTTTGAGATGTAAGAAGAAACAGTAAAACAATGCATGATAAAATGGGTGTAAAATATAGGCCATAATATCAATGGGAACAGATCTGGAAGTATAATAAAAAAAACTTACTAGAGCAACAAATTTTATATTATTTTAGATATTATAGATAAAGAAAATGATGTATACCTAGTTATTATGATTTTAATTGTAGTGAGGATCTTATGTGTTAGATATTGGAAGGATTCTAAAATAGTAATGAAAAATGAATTAATAGAGAAAATAATGAATGTGACAGAAATGGACTGACTTTAAGAAGTTTTGGATTAACAACGAAAACCGACACAAATTGAGCAAGGGAAAAAACCTTTTTATGCTTGGTTGAAAATGAAGTTTTAGAAATATATGATAGGGCATTTAGATGATTGTGTTACATATATTATCTTTGATATGATATGATACATGTATGATGAATGAAAAATGATATTAAGAGGTAAATTTAGAAGAGGAATTGATCAAGAAATGTAATGATTTATTAGTGATATATGATGATATATGATTTCCTGCACCTTTCTCCTTTATGGAGAAATTTGGTTGGTTTCTACTGAAAGTGCTACACATGAGATCATATAGGAGGTGGTGGCCATCCCCAACAATCAGTACTGAAGTGAAAGGAACTCTGAATGGAACAGTGTGACTCTGTCCTATCTCTTTTCTTCCCTGGTTGGGGAGGGGGGGAAATAAAGTGGTTATCTGTTACCAAGAAAAAAAAATGTTACAAATGAATCTTCCAGAATGGTGATCAATAAAAATCTCCTTCACTATTACCATCTCTTATGATAAGCCTTCAATATAACCCCCTTTGAAGCCCAGGAAATATATTGCCAGAAATGTTGAGCTGCTATAATGTCACATTTAATGTAAAGGCATTATACTTTTTGACATTTAAAAAGCTTTGACCTGGTAAGTTCCACAGTTGGGTTTTCCTAATATTTTTTTTTATAAAGGTCATGCTTATGGTATAATAAGCACATACTTTCAAGTGTTATTAATCAAAGGGATATTGTACAGTATTATAAATTTCATTTTTTTCATTTTTATTCTGAACATACTTTTTAATTGAAGAGTCACATTTTTCAAACACACACTTGGATAAGCAAATAAGATTAATGTATTCCTTCTGCTGCTATTACGAATTTATTTTAAAATAAACAAAGAATGAAATAAAATGAATGAATAAAATAAATCCCACAAAGCAGGGGCTGTTGGTGCAGTGGAATTCTACAGACATTGAACAATATCTTAATTTCAAAGGTAAAAAAACTATACAAATTTACCAGTTCTCAAAGATGAGAAGTATACTATTCATTAAACACCCAAAGACAATGGCCAGTACTGAGTTAAGTGTACTTAAGGCATTGTCATCAATGGACTTGAGAGCCCAATTGTGTCCCTTGCCATCCTATGGGATGCAACTGTGCTGCCAGAGTACATGTTTCGTGCTATGGTGGGGGAGGGGCAATCAGATAGCCAGTAAAAGATAAGTACAAAATTTTTTACTTAGCTCCTGGTAGGCCACCTGAACATGCGTCTTACTGGACCCATGCCAGTTATTTTATAGTGAACATTTGAGGAAGGGGGGACAGTTAGAAAACCGGAGATAAGCTCTGGCATGCACCTTTGATCTGTTGTGTACCAATCTGGCATGCACCAATCTACTCACTCCTGCACACTCCTGGCCCTCCCCCACCCCAGCATTCTTGCTTTCTATCTCCTTCCTCTGTGCGTTGGCAACCTTCAGTCTCGAGAGACTATGGTATCGCGCTCTGGATGGTGGTTCTGGAACAGCGTCTAGTGTGGCTGAAAAGACCGATTCGGGAGTGACAATCCCTTCCACACTGGGAGCAAGTGTAGTCTGTCCCTGGTGTGTCTTCCTGGCTACGGGCCTTCCTTCTTTGCCTCTTTGCCTCAGTCTGTTGGCCAAGTGTCTCTTCCAACTGGAAGAGGCCATGCTGCACAGCCTGCCTCCAAGCGGGCCGCTCAGAGATCAGGGTTTCCCATCTGTTGAAGTCCATCCCTAAGGCCTTCAGATCCCTCTTGCAGATGTCCTTGTATCGCAGCTGTGGTCTACCTGTAGGGCGCTTTCCTTGCACAAGTTCTCCATAGAGGAGATCCTTCCTCTGTTATCTGTTAGCATTCTCACTGTCACGTCCTCTAGTGTTCCTTTAGCAGGTACGAGTCTAGTGTTCTCGCAGTCTGCTTCCTTTTCCAAAATAGCTTCCTCTGGTGTTCACTTCCTGTTAGTGTTGATTTGCAAACAAAGAGAGGCAAGTCAAGAATGCAATCGGGAGGGGGGGATTTGAGAACTGCACATAACCGAAACTGCAGAAACTGAGTCTGTGGATATGGGGGAGTGGGCCACTGTATTCTTAATTTGAATTTTTAGGATCGCTATTATTGCATCATAAAGAGATACCTCTGGTATACATGCTACAATATTGAGCCTCCCAGTTGTTCTTTGGTTTGGAGCCATAGAAAATATGGACTGAATAATATTTACAGAAATTGTTTACAAAGACACAGCATGGCACTGTTCATCACTGAAAGAATGGGATGAGATCTTTTCTTTTTTTTTACTAGAGCTTAAAAAGGAAAAATTAAATGGAGTCCAAAGACTGGGTTAGATTTCACAATGGGGTTAGACATTTATAAGGTATTTATATGTTTCACAGTTAGATGTGGGTTACATTTACAAGTCTTATAAACATTTATGCTGTCAGGCACAAACTAGTCAACAAATGATGCGGTTTTCAAATGGCTTTTCTCTTCTGTCAGACAATTTCAATATTTAACACCAGCCTAATTACTGCTCTAAAACTGGCTCTCTCGGGAACTGAGGACAGGGCATTATTTATTAGACTCAAGCCCCACCCATGATAATCACTTCCTGTAGGTTTTAGCCTGGTCATCTGACACCCAGCTGTACAGCATCTCATGACTCTCATTAGTCTCCTTCTGAGACAAATTCTCAGGATAATTGCCATTGGCTGGAAAATGTGCATTGTGCAGTGCTGAGTTCTGAATGTCCACATGACTCTGTTTCGGCAGCATTTATAAACATATCAAGACAGTCTACCTCCACCCCATAAATACCAAATAAAAACTTCACACCCACTGCAATATGCTCACATGCTAGTCTGCCAAGAAGGGCTTGTGTCTGATAGCTGACTGAGGGCCCAATCCTATCCAATTTTCCAGTGCCGGTGCAGCCATGTCAATGGGGCGTGCCCTGCATCCTGTGTTGGGGAGGCAGTCACAGAGGCCACCTCAAGATATGGGGACATTTGTTCCCTTACCCTGGGGCTGCATTGCAGCTGCACGGGTGCTGGAAAGTTGGATAGGATTGGGCTCTGAAGCAGTTGCCTTAGGCAATGGATAGGTGGGATAATTTATTTATTTACAGTATTTTTATTTCTCCTTTCTCCCTGAAGGGACCCAAAGCATAATGTTTCTGCCACTACAGCCCATTACTTTCCTCTCCTCTACACTTCCTCTTTGGTTCCACTATTCTCTTCCTTTGCATTAGGGGAGTGAAAGGATGAGGGGGAACAGTGAAGTGGCTGGTGTATCATCAGGTAGGGCAGATGGCATTTTGGGCACTGGCTCAGGTACTGGGAGGTCTTGGGCCAGCCCGGCATTCTGCTACTCATCTTGAGCAAGTCTCTTAAGTTCTGCCCCTTGAAAGGAATTATCTTTTTCCAACATTCTTGACTTTCCTCCTCTCTAGAAGTTTAAATTTAGATTGAAAACTGCACAGGAGATATAACTGTCTTTCTTCTATTGCTCTGTATAATGCCATGCATACTGTTGGTGCAATAACCACAACCACGACCACCACAACAGAGAAATGAAAGGCTAAATGCTCATAAAGTAGATGGACTCCCATCCCACAATGCCGGAGCATTCACATATTAGCCCTCCTTGTAACCAGCTCGCACATTCTGGGCCACAATGTGCCACAAGCAGCTTGCAAGAACTTTACTGTGGAATGCCTGCATAACCCATCATTCTAGGTAATGCCTGTACCTAAGCCAAGCCATACATCTAGACCGGGGTGCCCAAACCCCGGCCCTAGCGCCACTTACGGCCCTTGAGGACTCCCAATGCAGCCCTTGGGGAGCCCCCCAGTCTCCAATGAGCCTCTGGCCCTCCAGAGATGTGCTGGAGCCCACACTGGCCCGACACAACTGCTCTCAGCGTGAGGGCGACTGTTTGACCTCTTGCATGAGCTGTGGGATGAGGGCTCCCTCCACTGCTTGTGGTTTCACGTCTGTGGTGCAGTAGCAGCAGCAAAGGAAAGGCCAGCCTTGCTTTGTGCAAGGCCTTTTATAGGCTATTGCAAGACCTTCATTCATTCACATAAGTTCATCATTCACATAAGTTCAAACTCATGTAAATTTATTCAAATTTTAAATGTAAATTAATTCTTTTTTCCCAGTCCCAGACCCAGTGTCAGAGAGATGATGTGGCCCTCCTGCCAAAAACTTTGGACACCCCTGATCTAGACAAACAACCTCAAGATGGTAAAAATCCAAATAGATATTGAGTTACAAAATGATCAGATCTGGTCTTTTCCAACCTGCCTGGAGATGCCAGGGTTGAACCCAGAACTTTCTGCAGGCAAAGCATGGACACTTCCTATGATCTTTCCAAAAGTGTCTGACTCACCAATGCTGGAAACAGAATTCAGAACTGGATAGAGCCTTGGCACTATCCAGCACAGTTCTTCTTGTGTTCTTTAAATAATACCTTGTCTTTCAAACCCCAGCTAAACAGATCAGCAGACTATAAGCATAAGGAAAATTAATCCAGGGAGTTTCCACAAAAGGTATTTTTATGGAAAGGACAGTTGAGACATCTGGCACCCAAACTGTTCCTACATAATTTTGCCACCACAAGGCTACTTGATCAAAATGGTTATCTAACCTTGATGAGCAGCAGAAAGAAAACTAAGTATCTGTTCCTCCACTGAAATCTGCTCTTATTTCAATATTCAACACAAACCGATTCTCCTTTAAGAATAATGCACGGAAAACATCAGAAGGAAACTAACAAACAGCAACTAACAACAAGAAACAGGAACATAATCAACAATAACAATTAAATGATTTTTTTAATGTATTCCATCCTCCAGTATTGCAAAATGCAAAATTGAGAGGCTAATTTGAATCATACAATTTTATTTTGGAAAATGTGGAGTTCAGATACTGTTCTCTTCCCCCACTAAATAACAAATAGATGATGATGATTCACAATAGTACAAACATGAGAGGCAAAATGTCAAAATACTGTCTCTTTTAGGCTAAGGAATGACTCACTTAAAATGCCACCAATTGTTACTGATTTAGAATGAAACCTTTTGATCAACAGAGAGGTTTGTTCCAAATGCAGTTGACATAAAACAGAGAAAGGAGGCAAATTATAGTAGCCTGCTCCTGCAGGATGGCAGAGCAATGTCTGGGCACAGTATTCTAGTAGGGAGTCATAAAAACAAGAAAGGTGAACTTTTAGGAATAAATATAGCTCAACCAATTGGAAGTAATGGCCTCTGCAAAACTGAACAGTGACATTAGTATAGAAGTGGGAGAGAAGGAAAAGAATAACAGCTGATGAAGATAAATCGGAACCAGGAAGCTCTGCCAGAACTTGTTTCTGGTGCCATGGGGCTTACATATGAGAATACATTTCTTCTACCACTGAACAGTTTCACACAAGATGCATTCCTTAAAAAACTTTTAAGTTTGGAAATCATACACACATAAATATAACTTTAACATGCATGTACATGCATCTACAGCAATTCTCAAACTATGGGTCAGACCCAGCAGTGGGTCTTAGCCTAATTTCCTTGTCGTTTTCACAAAGCTCCAAACATTTGGTTATGTGCATCAAGGGTTAAAAACAAACTGCTACTTGAGGGGGGAGCACTGCTACCCAATCACCATTATAGCCACATCCCTTGCCATTTATAAATCAGGCAGCAGCCTTTAGGGTATCTAAAAAGTTTGAGAACTTTTTAGAGACCCTAGAATCCATGATCTAGAAACCTGATTATGATCTAGAAACCACTGTCTAATCAAGGATCTCATATACATGCACGTATCAGTTTGAAGGTGCATATACATAGTATATACACCATACCTACCCTGCTGCTGCCCACAGCAATCACCATTTTTCAAATTGCCCTCCAAAATCCATGTTAAAGGTTATGGAGCTGGCCTGCCAGGGCAAAAAGCATAATATCAAAGAACCATACATTGGGGTACATAGATCAAAGCCTCTGGAAAGATCTTAATGAACATACAGGTTCCTGTGTAAGAAGGGCAGTCTTTGTAGAAAATTCAAAACCAGTACTGCGAACTGAATTTGAAAACTGAAAATCAGTGACGATGTTGTAAATATGGCACTCTGTGCTCCACGCAGTCAGTCCTTTGGCAGCCACAATCCAGACTGTAGTTTGTGAGTTCTCTTTATAAGAAGCTCCATGTGACATTAGTCCGATCTGGGTATCATAAAATATGAACTACGTTGTCTAAGTCATCCCTATTCAGAAAAGGTGTGGCTGGTGAACCAGCCTAGTCTAGTAAAAAAAGGGGCTTTTGGCCTCTGCTACTGCCTGGTCATTTAGGACTATTGCTGGACCCAAGATGATGGATCCAAACTCTTGGGTGATTAATACTGATGTTCTGAACTGACAGATGGATGCACAAATTGTGGAACCAGCAAGGGGGGAGTGGGAATAGCTTTTTGTTCTTGAAGTGTGGAAGGATGTTGTCTGTGTAAGTTGTTTAGAAACTCTTCAAATACTGTATCTAAGTATTTGAACAAGTTTCTGTAGCCATCCGACATGTAGCAGAACAGTAGAAATCTCCATGGAAATCAAGAGGGCCTTAAAAAAACAACGATGCTATTAAGAGGACTGTGTATTTGGGGATGTGCAAATTCACAAATAAATATGACAGATTTCTTCTTCACAAATGATGGCTTCTATTTTAATTCTTTCTATTTTGCTTTTCCTGTAACTTTGCCCCCCTAAAATTAACTCCAGTTCTATAACTACATTCAGCCTTTTCCTGCAAAGGAAAACAGCAAAACATTACGAATTCAGAGAGAACTCAGACAGAAATATTTCATCATCAGGATACCAGCAAGCAGATGTTAATACAATTTTGTGACACGTTTTTGTGAGGAGCTAAGTAAAAAAAACAACAGATATAAGAGAAGATTCAAGTAAAAAATATATTTTGTGAGTCATTACTGGGGGACTAAGATGGCAGCCTAACATTGAGAAGCTGCGGTAGCTATTAAGCCTCCCCAAAACCCAGCCTCATCAGAAGACATTATTTTTGCTTTTACAATAGCTAATACCTTAAATAATAAGGAAACTATATCTTTGCCAAGCTACCACATCCCCAAGATAGTTCTTACTACACTTCCATGTCATTCCACAGAATCGTCCTGCATGATCTCTCATGCACTCGGAAAGGGAACACCTCTCCCATTTAATTAAGTGCCTCCTAGTTTAAACCTTGTTAAACTTGCACAACATTGCCGTATCACATTTATGTGAAATCTATCAGGAACATGTATAGCATGACCTTCTAGTCCCTACATACTCCAGCTGTTTAATGGTTGGCAACCTTCAGTCTCAAAAGACTATGGTAGAAGCCTACAGCACCCGGTATTCCCAAGCGGTCTCCCATCCAAGTACTAACCGGGCCTGACCCTGCTTAGCTTCCGAGATCAGATGAGATCAGGAAAAACCATCACCACATTGTGTTCAAATCATGATTAAAACAATAATAAATGATCATGAAGACCAAGCCACAACAATGCTGTATGTGCATTTGCAAAAGAATATTGTGAGCAGCCGCAGGCGTCATTGGTGTTTCTACCACAACTGCTTGCACAGAGATTATTATTATTATTATTCTTCACATTTTTATACCGCCCTTTCCCCAGAGAGCTCAGGCGGTGTACACAGCTGCTCTCCTCCTTTTGTCCTCACAACAACCCTGTGAGGGAGGTGAGGCTGAGAGGAAGTGACTGGCCCAAGGTCACCCAGGAAGCTTTGTGGCTGAAGGGGGACTTGAACCTGGATCTTCCAGGTCTAAGTCTACCTCCCAAACCACTACACCACCCTGGATGCACTGGTAAGTTGCATTTCAATTGCATCATGGCTTGGTCCACGCATGTGGACCAAAGCACCTTGGTACAAACACCAAAGGGCGCAATCCTGACCCAGGGTTGAGTTGGCTGGGCCGGCGCAAGGACACACGTCCAATTGGCACATTGTCTGTGCCAATGAGGATGGAGCCTTGTGTCAGTCGAGCTCGGCCAATGCAAGGCTCTGGAGCGGACAGGGAGGAGGTAGGAGGCATTCTGGGGTGGGGGAGGCCAGGCAGAGGGCAGTCCCAGACACGGACAGGTGGCAAGCAGGAGGCAGGGCTGGGACCCAGCTCTTATGCCGGATCCCAACCTCCATTTCCAAGTAGCGCTCCACACTGCAAGCCACTCCGCTCTCATTGGACTTAGGGGCTGCAGTGGCTTACCCAGCGTTAAGGGGAAGAGTTTCCCCTTACCTGCAGCTGAGCTACTTTGGCTCCTTATCATGCCTCCTGGCCTGCCTGTTCCAGCGCAAGATAGGATTGCGCTAAAAGTGACTGAAGCTACGTACATGCACAGTTTTCTGCCACACGCACAAAGACCTTTGCCAGATATCAGCCCAATCAACGCCCTGAAAGACTGTGCAAAGTGCCTGACATCTTGACAAAACAGAATGGGTGATGTGACTTCCAAAGCTGAGGAGCAATGGGTTTCTTGAGGAGGAAATTCTAGCAAGGGCACCATTTTAGGTATGGGGAGGGGGGTGGACAAGACGCACAGCAAAGTTTTAAAATGTGTTCTTCAATACATTCAAGATTTGAATGCAAACAAATAAGAAGCTAGTGCATGGTAAATATCAGGAGATGATCAATACTTTAATTATAACTGCATGAATTTAAACTACCTCCCAAAGTAAGATCAATGTAGGATCAGAGCCTGAAAAGGAACATAAAGGTGCACTCAACACACATTTTTCTTATTAAACTGAGATATTTAGTCTTGTTCTGATGTAAGGAAGCAACAAATAGAATGAGTAGTTATACAGAGAGTTGCTTATATTTCAGAAATAAATTTTATCAGAATGTATTATTGATTACTTTGCTGCCACGTATACTTGGGCAAGTTTGGGTCTCCAACTCAGCATGGGTGACCATTAAAGCACAGATGGGTTGAGAAGGCAGCAGGAGAGAGGTGAGAGGACAACTGCAATAACTAGGCTGAGAGCAGGCAGCTCCTCCCTCAGGCCACTGTTACATAACACTGCAGGAAAATAAACTGAGGCTGCCCACCTAGGACAGAGTTAGAGCAGACTGGAGGGAGAAGGTCCCCTTCAGTCTGCTCTTGGACTATAAAATGTCAAGGTTAGCATAAGCACCTTACAATTTGCTTCTGGCTTGCCCTCCCTCTCTCTGTTACATTGATTATTTTAGCTTTTAGCTCTCAGTACCTTAGAGATGGTCTCTCCACTAGTCTCAAGTTATTGGAGGGGAGGAGGAATTTTATCCATGTTCCACTATGGCCTCTGATTCTGAATGTTGTTGTCTCTCCCACAGCAAAATTTATGTACTTTTGTAAAAGGTCACACTTCTGGTTACAATCTCATCCTCATCATGACAGCCCATCTTGGGGCAACAAACCACAACTCCTAGTTCTCCATCTTCAACTGGTTTCTTCCTCGACATTCTCCCAATAGTTGATGGGAATGTTACTGTCAGCAGATGGGCCACCAATAGTTTGGTGTCAATATCCATTCTATACCATATCCACTGAATGTTGTTGAGATACACTGTGGACTTATTAAATGCATTTATGTGAGTGCTCTCATCCATCCTCCCTTGCCCCTATGGTCTGCCCCGCTATAGGCACTTCTATAGAATTTCTCCTTGGATAAAGATTGATGTCAAACAGGGAGTGTCACAATGTCTTTATTATATTCTTTTGACAGCTAAATTATACTTTGAACCATTCTAGATACACAGCACACAGCTGCTGAGTGTTGCTATGCAGAATCGGTTGCTACCACATGCAAAAATCAGCATTTTGCTCTGGGTACGCTAACATAAAAGTCTGCAAAAAAAAAAAAAGGCATTCAAGTGACTGTGGTGTTTAAGTACATTAGCATACATATTTTCAAAGTCAGTGGAAGTCAAGCAAATAGTAGTGTCTCTGGTCAAGAAACAGAAGGGAATGGAGCAGACTTGAAAACAGCTTTTGATAAGCTAAAAAAGCTAAACATAAAATAATGCTGTAACAGTTACCTTAACTAGCAATCCAAATGCCTTTGGTAAACTCAATAACTATGCATAGTTGCAACAGACGGTTTTACAGAACATATGATATTTCATAAACAATGGCAAGAGAAGATGAAGATAGAAAATGAAAAATGATCAGGGAGAGGTTGAGTTGGCACATGCTCTAATCCAAAACTCAGCCTGTAGGCTGCTGAAATTTTCATTCCACACGTGGCACAGCAGTGGCAAAGCCTTGTCATTCTGGTGTGCAGCAACCTGTTTTCACTCCGTGTGATCTCAAAGCCTTGCACCAGGGAACTGCTTCCACTGCCAATCACCCCAGATGGCTCTGTACCCCAGTTTCCAGGGGAAGTGGCTCCCCAGCACGAGGCTGCTACCACATGGTGTGAAAACAGGTTGCTACACACTGGAATGACAAGGCTTCACCATCACCACGCCACACACAGAATTAAAAATCTGGTGGATTGGGTGCAACCCAAGGGCCAGAGTTTAAAGGCCCCTAATCTAACCTATATGGTTCCATTCAAGAGGTCCTAGAAATCAGGCCATGTAGCTATCTATCTCTTATTAGTATATTCAGTAAAATCCTCCTATCTTTTTGTGATTTTGGCAACTAATGCTCTAGTGAGAGATGCCCTGTGTATGTGAAACAAATCAATGACTCCATTTTGGAGAGCTAGTCTACACATTACTTTTTCTATTGTTGGCTTTTTACATAGGCTCCCCTCATACAAAAAAGATCACCATAAAGATTTCTAAAAATTGTGAATAGTTTGAATGCAAATTTGGAAAGGGCCCACAGCTCACTGGAGGTGCACGTTTTGCATGAAAAAAGGTCCCAGCCTCTATTCCCAGCACTTCTAAGAAGGGCTTAGATTTGAAGGGCTAGGGAAAGGGCCCTAATACCGAGGAGAAGCTGCTGACGGTCTGATTTAATACAAGACAGTTTCCTAAACTGCTTTCAGGGACCTGGAAATTGGGGAGAGGTACCCTTATGTGACCACTGTTCTGTAGTTCATAGATACTTCAGTGACTATAAAAACAAAAAAATTCTATCAAATGACTCAACATTTCAGTAGAGTTATTAAAAACAATTTATCCCATCGTTATCAAATATTTAATTTTATCACTCATATATGTTGGTTGGCAACCTCAGTTCGCGAAAGACTATGGTATAAGCCTACAGCACCCGGTATTCCCTGGCGGTCTCCCATCCAATTACTAACCAGGCCTGACCTTGCTTAGCTTCCAAGATCAGACGAGATTGGGCATGTTTAAACGTATTTAAATGTAAGTAATTTATTCATTATTGAAACAATAATTTATTGATTTATTTTAAAGAAATTCTGTTCACTTTACTTCCCATGAGGGGAAAACATGTATTGGATGTATGCAAACTCTTTGCTGGACTGATATACCTGCTGGTGAGAGCAGAAATTAGTTGGGATAGGATATGCAGCATTTTTCCCCCTCATTTTGAGAGCTTGTGTGCAAAGCCTGAAAACAGCAGAGGTGAACTGACAAGCAAACACCTCCTCTCCTCCCCCTCAACACCTCTGCAGAGAGACTGGAAAGAGGTGAAATTGAGAAGGGATTTGAAACCCCTTGTCAGTTTCACCTCTACACTGCAGCAGTTTCTCTCTACTTGTTGATGGGGGAGGGGGGTGCTGTCAGCACCAATGCACATTTGCTGCCTTTATTTGGTTGGCAACCTTCAGTCTCGAAAGACTATGGTATAAGCCTACAGCACCCGGTATTCCCAAGCGGTCTCCCATCCAAGTACTAACCAGGCCTGACCCTGCTTAGCTTCTGAGATCAGATGAGATCGGGCATCTGCAGGGTAACAGTTGCTGCTATTTTAAGGACAGAATAAAGAACAATTAGTACTGAAAATGTTAACTGTAGAGCAAATAATTTGCACCGCTAAAATGTCAACCTCTGAGTGCCAACCCCCCACTCTAACACACACCCATTTGTGCGACTCGACCCTGCTAAGTGGGAAAGAAGCACCATGTAACTGGTGGGGTTTTGATTTTGTTTTTATATTTGACCAAGGGAGTAGCAATTGTCCCGATTCATCCTAGCACAGCATTTTCTCCAGAGGGAATTGCTGAGATTACATATGTAGTATAGGTTATGAGAACTTTTATGACATTGAACCCCTTTGTTATTTAACATAAGAACATAAGAACAGCCCCACTGGATCAGGCCATAGGCCCATCTAGTCCAGCCTCCTGTATCTCACAGCGGCCCACCAAATGCCCCAGGGAGCACACCAGATAACAAGAGACCTCATCCTGGTGCCCTCCCCTACATCTGGCATTCTGACTTAACCCATTCCTAAAATCAGGAGGTTGCGCATACACATCATGGCTTGTACCCCATAATGGATTTTTCCTCCAGAAACTCGTCCAATCCCCTTTCAAAGGTATCTAGGCTAGACGCCAGCACCACATCCTGTGGCAAGGAGTTCCACAGACCGACCACGCACTGAGTAAAGAAATATTTTCTTTTGTCTGTCCTAACCCGCCCAACACTCAATTTTAGTGGGTGTCCCCTGGTTCTGGTATTATGTGAGAGTGTAAAGAGCATCTCCCTATCCACTCTGTCCATCCCCTGCATAATTTTGTACGTCTCAATCATGTCCCCCCTCAAGCGTCTCTTTTCTAGGCTGAAGAGGCCCAAACGCCGTAGCCTTTCCTCATAAGGAAGGTGCCCCAGCCCCGCAATCATCTTAGTCACTCTCTTTTGCACCTTTTCCATTTCCACTATGTCTTTTTTGAGATGCGGCGACCAGAACTGGACACAATACTCCAGGTGTGGCCTTACCATAGATTTGTACAACGGCATTATAATACTAGCCGTTTTGTTCTCAATACCCTTCCTAATGATCCCAAGCATAGAATTGGCCTTCTTCACTGCCGCCGCACATTGGGTCGACACTTTCATCGACCTGTCCACCACCACCCCAAGATCTCTCTCCTGATCTGTCACAGACAGCTCAGAACCCATCAGCCTATATCTAAAGTTTTGATTTTTTGCCCCAATGTGCATGACTTTACACTTACTGACATTGAAGCGCATCTGCCATTTTGCTGCCCATTCTGCCAGTCTGGAGAGATCCTTCTGGAGCTCCTCACAATCACTTCTGGTCTTTACCACTCGGAAAAGTTTGGTGTCATCTGCAAACTTAGCCACTTCACTGCTCAACCCTGTCTCCAGGTCATTTATGAAGAGGCTGAAAAGCACCGGTCCCAGGACAGATCCTTGGGGCACACCGCTTTTCACCTCTCTCCATTGTGAAAATTGCCCATTGACACCCACTCTCTGCTTCCTAGCCTCCAACCAGTTCTCAATCCACGAGAGGACCTGTCCTCTAATTCCCTGACTGTGGAGTTTTTTCAGTAGCCTTTGGTGAGGGACCGTGTCAAACGCCTTCTGAAAGTCCAGATATATAATGTCCACGGGTTCTCCCGCATCCACATGCCTGTTGACCTTTTCAAAGAATTCTATAAGGTTTGTGAGGCAAGACTTACCCTTACAGAAGCCATGCTGACTCTTCCTCAGCAAGGCCTGTTCGTCTATGTGTTTTGAGATTCTATCTTTGATGAGGCATTCCACCATCTTACCCGGTATGGATGTTAGGCTGACTGGCCTATAGTTTCCCGGGTCCCCCCTCTTTCCCTTTTTAAAAATAGGCGTGACATTTGCTATCCTCCAATCTTCTGGCACCGTGGCCGTTTTGAGGGACAAGTTGCATACCTTAGTCAAGAGATCTGCAACTTCATTCTTCAATTCCTTAATAACCCTTGGGTGGATGCCATCAGGGCCCGGTGACTTATTGATCTTTAATTTATCAATGAGGTCTGAAACATCTTCTCTTTTAACCTCTATCTGACTTAACTCCTCGGTTAGGAGGGGCCATTCGGGCAGCGGTATCTGCCCGAGGTCTTCTGCCGTGAAGACAGATGCAAAGAACTCATTTAATTTCTCTGCCATCTCTAAGTCTCCTTTTATCTCCCCTTTCCCTCCCTCACCATCCAGAGGGCCAACCGCTTCTCTGGCGGGTTTCCTGCTTCTAACATATTTGAAGAAGCTTTTCTTATTCCCCTTAATGTTGCTGGCCATGCGTTCCTCATAGTCTCGCTTGGCCTCCCATATCACCTTCTTACATTTCTTTTGCCACAGTTTATGTTCCTTTTTATTTTCCTCATTAGGGCAAGACTTCAATTTATGGAAGGAAGCTTCCTTGCCCTTCACAGCCTCTCTAACTTGGCTGGTTAGCCATGAGGGCACCCTCCTGGATTTAGTGGAACCCTTCTTTCTTTGCGGTATACACCTCTGCTGGGCCTCTATTACTGTTGTTTTAAGCAGCCTCCATGCACTCTGGAGAGACTGGACTCTTTTTACCCTCCCTTTCAACCTCCTTCTAACCAGCCTCCTCATTTGAGGGAAGTCCACCCGTCGGAAGTCAAGGGTTTTTGTTAGAGATTTGCCTGGTATTCTTCCCCCAACGTGCACGTCAAAACGGATCGCAGCATGATCACTGTTCCCCAATGGCTCAGTAACGTTTACATCTCTAACCAGGTCCTGCGTACTGCACAAAATTAAATCCAGAGTCACCTGTCCTCTGGTGGGCTCCGTGACTAGCTGATCTAAGCCACAGTCATTTAGCACGTCAAGAAATCCGGTTTCCTTATCGTGACCAGAACACAAATTGACCCAGTCAATATGAGGATAATTGAAGTCACCCATGATTACAACCCTGTCCCTCCTTGTCACCTCCCTGATCTGTTTCCTCATTTCAAGGTCCCCATCAGATTTCTGGTCTGGAGGACGATAGCACACCCCCAGTATTACATCGCTGCACAAGCCTGGTAATTTAACCCACAGAGATTCTACGGTGGAGTCGGACCCACCTTCAATCTCTACTTTGCTGGATTCTATCCCTTCCTTAACATAAAGGGCCACCCCACCTCCAACACGCCCCTGCCTGTCCCTCCTGTAGAGTTTATAGCCCGGGATTGCGGTATCCCACTGATTCTCCGCATTCCACCAGGTTTCCGTTATGCCCACTATGTCAATGTTTTCCCTTGTCACCAGACATTCCAGTTCTCCCACCTTTGCTCGTAGACTTCGGGCATTCGCATAAAAGCATTTATACACGGAATGCCCCAGGATGGGCTGCTTATTCGCTCCTTTGTCCCCGCATCCTCTCATTGTGCCAAACCGTCTATCACATCCCATCACGCTACCTTTCCCAATTTCTTCTCCTACCCTGCCTTTGTCTTGTTGTTCTCTAACCTCCCCATCCTCATCCCATAGGGATGAGGAGTCCCGAACCGGATGCCCCTCGGCTCCTGTCGGCCTTCCCCCAGGGATCAGTTTAAAAGCTGCTCTGCCACCTTTTTAATGTTATGCGCCAGCAGTCTGGTTCCATTCTGGTTCAAATGGAGCCTGTCCCTCTTGTACAGGCCCCGCTTGTCCCAAAACGTTCCCCAGTGCCTAACGAATCTAAACCCCTCCTCCCTACACCACCGTCTCATCCACGCATTGAGACCCCTGATCTCCGCCTGCCTAGCTGGCCCTGCGCGTGGAACAGGTAGCACTTCAGAGAACGCTACCTTTGAGGTCCTGGCTTTCAGCTTCCTGCCTAAAAGCCTAAATTTGGCCTCCAGGACCTCCCAGCTACACTTGCCCACGTCGTTGGTGCCAACATGCACCACAGCCGCTACCTCTCCCCCAGCACTGTCTACTAGCCTGTCTAGACGAGAAGTGATGTCCGCAACCTTCGCACCAGGCAATTTATTTATTTGCTCAATTATTCAAATTTATTTGTTGAAAAGTGGTATACAAATATTAACAGCAAGGATTAAAAAAAAAATATGCACAGATGTCACTTTGAAAATCCAGGATATCTGAGACATTCTATGTACTTCTGTAATCAAGAAAAAAAGATCACAAACATAATAAACTCTGGTTACAAAAAAACAAATGAACACTGATTTCAGTGCTCTCAAGTTGCCAGTCTGCTGTTCTGTGCTACACTGTGGCAGTAATTAGGCTCTATTCCAGGGGTCTCCAACATTTCAGCATGAGGGCAGCATCATATATTTGAGATGGTGCTGGGGGCCAGAAAAAATAATAAATTTAAATAATAAATATATTAGAGATGGCAGGGGGGAATGAATTTTGAAAAAGGATTTGGGGGAGCAGAAGGCAAAATAGATTCATACAGGAAGAGGGGGAAATGAATTTTGAAAAGGAAAATTAATTTTGGGAGAATTAATTTTTGAAAGGAGCTGCAATCCTATCTGCACTTACCAGGGAGTAAGCACCATTGACTATAATGTGACTGAAAGCTGAATCCTATGCATGTCTTCTCAGAAGTAAATCTCATTGTAGTCAATGGGGCTTACTCCCTGGTAAGTGCAGATAGGATTGCAGCCTTAATTCTGCGTAGACATGCATAGGATTAAGCTTAGTAAATAAATGTATTTGACAGGGAAGCCCAGAAGAAGTCCTTGCTGGTCAATGCAATGTTTACCACTTCCGGTCACAGACATCCCTGTTTTCATCTCAACAAGCCAGTGCTGCCCTTCACACACAGGAGTGACGTGCAGGGGGAAAAAATCCCCACATTTTCAAATAAAATTTTGTGTTCGTTTAATGAAAAAGTAAAATAAAATCTGGTGACTATAAGAGTGAGTTGGCTGTCATAGAAATTGACAAACTGGTGGCCAGAATAGAAGCGATGAGGAAAAGTCTATCCTGACTAGGACCTTCCCATATCTTTTTGCCTCCAGGTTGGGTGATACGTGCCACAGGTCATCCTGAAGAGGCATTTTGTTAAAGCAGCTTTGCCTTGATGGCTAAAATTTTACCCAGTTTTAAAAGAGGCACAAACTTTTTGACAACCACGCAAAGAAACAAATGAAACTGAGGGAGGTGAGGGAATCTGAAGCAGGATTTGGAAAAACAAAAAGAAAATAGAAGATTCCAAATACGCATTTCAACCTAGAATCCAGACTCAAAAAGGGTTCTAACTTATGAGTTGCAGTGAGGTGAAAGCTCACAAGAATATCCTGCTACTCCACAGTTCCATTCCAGACTGCCATCCTTCCCATGGGTGCTGCTTAGGGATGAAAGAAGCAAGCATGTTAATCAGGCCTATGCATGTGAACAATGTACTGTGTAGCTTGGCCTTTAAAAAGCTTTTTTGAAGCTTAGATTTGAGCTTCCTTTGGCCTTACCCATCAAGTGTTCCTGACAAGGACGCATGCGCCATATTCTGAGCCCTTGTTCTTGAGGAGAATGTTAGTTTCGTCCATCTCGTCAGCACTGTTTGCAAAATTCTAACTGGGGAAGGAACATTTTCACTCACATAATTAACATTTCAAATTTTCAAAAAGTTCAACTTTTCAATTTATGTGTCACTCCGATCTGGTTTACACAGCACCTTGGCATGTTGTGAAGATAATAAATGTATGTGCAGCTGCAACCTGCACAGAACTAAAGGTGGACTTGAGGTGCAATCAGTGCTACTGCTTTACCATTACTTCGAAGAACCCTTGCAACAGGGCAGCCCTGATTTGTAGGTTGCTCTGCCTACCAGGGGCACAATGTTGGTTCAGCACAATTCCAGTCATCTAAAGCAGGGGTCTCCAAACTTTTTGGCCAGAGGGCCGCATCAAATATCTGGTGTGGTGTGGAGGGTCGGAAAAAAATTCAAATATAAAATTTAAATAAATAAATTAGAGAAGGAACTTAGATGAGTGAATAAATGAATGAATGGGCTCATTCATTCCACCTCTCTGGCTCTCAGAACACCCTCCAGACACAATCAGAGCACTGTTTTGGTCACGTTCAGTTGAGTGGGCCAGAGGCTTTCAGGGGACAAGAAGTTGGCCACGGGCCGGAAAGAGGCTTGCTGCAGGCTGCATCTGGCCCCTGGGCCGGGGTTTGGAGACCCCTGATAAAGCAGCATCATAGGATTCGGCTGCTCGAACTAGAAAACTTTGCAAAATAAGTCCATACTTATTTTATTTATTTACATTTTTATACCGCCGTTCCTCCAAAGAGGTCAGAGCGGTGTACACAGCTGCTCTCCTCCTTTTGTCCTCACAAGAACCCTGTGAGGTACGTGAGGCTGAGAGAAAGTGACTGGCCCAAGGTCACCTAGGAAGCTTCATGGCTGAGAGAGGATTTGAACCTGGATCTTCCAGGTCTTAGTTCACCTCCCAAACCATTACACCACCCTGATACACACACAAAATAACAAAATAAACTAAAAGCTGATTGGCTAAATGAGTGTTAATAAAAAGAGGAAGCTTGAAAGTTACAATATCGTTTATGTAAATTCAAGTCAGAATACAAAGGGTTAGAAAAGGATTCATGCTGATCTGTGGATGCTGGTTCAAAATGTTGATGATGCAATGACTGCAAGACAAAATCTAGATAAATTTTTCTGTTCTCGCCCTTTAATCCCAAGAAGTACTAAAACCTGACAGAGCCTCCGGATCTATGCAAGTCAGCAGTTTTGACAACAAAGCTTAGGACTGAATAGCCAGGGAGATGGAACTCCTTCTTCACAACTGCCAAATTCACCTTGATATAAATAATGGGCTTTCACACTCTGTCAGTTTTAGTTGCTAAAAACTCATGAATCTGATCCAAAAGAAAAGGATGAATTAAATAAGGGTATATTTCTTTCTTTCAAGTCCTTGCTCTAAGCAATATGGAGCATTTACAATTTCTTAAGAGTTCTGCAGAACATACAAATATATTTGTTCTGCAAAGTCTTTAGGAAGGACTGTGAATATCCATGTCATGGTGACGTTTGTGAAACTGGAACAAGAATGTACAGTAAAGGATGGCATCTGATTCTTTCCAGTTGGCAGGAAAGACTACCTTCCTAATAAGTCTCATGGACTTATCCTAACATTGCTGCAACTGCAAATGATGTGGAAACTCCAACTGGTCCACCAGCACAATGTCACCAAACGTGGCATTCTAATAGGAAGGGTACAATTCTACACACATTTTCCAGGAAGTAAGTTGCATTGAACACAATGAGACTTACTGACAGGAACTGGCAATGGACAAGTTAGGCACAAGTCAAGTCTCAAGTCTTAAGTCTCAAGTCTCTGCCCCCCGCAACTTGACTTGAAAACGACTCATAACAGGGACACTTTGAGTCACCCAAGTGTTTTCAAAAGACTTGAGTCTCAAGTTGTTCCCTTTCAAAAGCCTGCCACGGCTCCACGGAAGAAAACAGGGTTGCTGTCGGGCTCTGTGAGCGCTTTGAAGTTTCCTTTAAACACTCCCCTGCTGTCCCCGCCCATCCCACCTGTTAGACAGCAGTCTGGAACATACCAACCTGTTCCCTTCCCACCCCAACCACAACGAATGAAACCTTCCCCCACATCAGAGCATGGCTGGGAGGGAGGGAGGGTGCGTGCATCCCAGATTGGCAAGGCAGGATGGCAGTGCGAGTTGAGCAAGCAAGAAAAAGCCCACCACTGCACCGTGGAAGAGAATGGGGCTCTGTGTGTGCTTCAGCATTTCCATAAACACTCCCCTGCTGTACTCACCCAACCCATCTAAGACAGCAGTGCAGAATGCGCAGGCTCCCCCTAACTCCTCCAGCCCCTCCTTCCGCTTGCAAAACCCACTTGTCGCTATGGGTAAAAATGGCTGCCTCCAAGCTTCCCCCTCCCTCTCCCAAAGATGCATCCTCCATTCAATGAATGCTCCAGGGGACCATAGGAGGTGCCTCCCTCTGTAGACATACAGGCACCTCCCTGTATTTCAAACCAGGAAAAATTAATAGTTTTACAGAAGCCTCTACAAGCTGCATCAAAGGCCCTACAAGTTTTTTTAAGCACAAACAGAAAAAGTTAACCATTTCTCTCCACTCCCCAACCCATCTCTGAACATAGCATACCCTGCTGCTGTTCCTTGCATAAACAAAAACGCAAGAGGTCTTTCGGGTGAGATGGAGACAGAGCAAGCAGTAGCCATTGGTGGGTGACTCAAGTTGCCCAAAGTGGATGGCAACACACGAGTCAGGGGCAGTAACCCAGTACACCTACACTGCCATCACTACTGCCTCTGAAGAGCAGAACGAAGAGCATCTTTTTAAGGCTAGCTCCAAACTTCCTGGCACTTGGGGCTACATGCCAAATACTACTTCCCTACTCAGTGATGTGCCAGTGTCTGCCCCACCAAATCCCTGGATTTGAAAAGGAAGAGGGAAATGGAGCAGAAAAAGCAGAGTGGAGGAGAGGCAATGGTCGGCTAGCCATTCTGTCCCCTCTCTTCCGTCTCCTCTTCCTTTTCCAAGCTAGGAAGTGGGAGAAGAAAAAACAGTGGAGATAGTGTGTGGATGGAGGTGAGCACTCCCCCCCCCCCAAGCTGCTATTTAAGGCAATTGCCTCTATTAGCCTTCTGGATGGACTGACCCTGCAGCTGTCATTCAGAAACCATGGCACTAGACTAGACAGACCTCACTCAGTATATCAATTCCTTAGAACTTTTGTAAGCCAAAAGGATTACAAAGGCAAATCAGTGAAAAGCAAATCAGATTTTTAGGTATGCTGTCACTGTTTTCTTCATGAATAAGAAGTATTAGAAATAAAAATTCCAGGAGTGACAGTGTTTGTAGAACCTGGAATCTGTAAGTTTGCCCCAACTAGAAAATGATGTAAGGTTTGAGCGGGATCTTGTTTATATTGTCTGAACACATTTTCCCCCCTCCTGGGAAACTGAGATCAGATGAGCGAAACACATCAGTTCTTCAAAAAAAACTACAAACCAAAAATGGCAGGTGCTATCAGTCACACTTCTGATGAAGTGGACTGCAATCTACAATAGCTTATGTTGAAATAAAATAGCAAATGGCAGTAAGGTGCCACAAGACACGTGGCTATTTTTGCTGCAACAGATAAACATGGCGACCTCTCTGGAAGTTTCTATCCTTGTAGGACTTTGGCTGTTCTGTTTCTCTCTAACGCTTGTCAACTGCAGGTAAGCTCACCTAGAATGTGAAGAATTTGCTGCTCCTAGCTGCAGTACTTACTGATAATAATAGCACAGCCCAAGTGCTGTATGCTTTCTATATAATAGTCAAATCTGTGACAGGCTAAATGCTTTTGATAAATGGCTGGTCTTGACAGGAGGTGACTAGCTTGGCTTTCACAAGCAAATGCTGACAAACTGAAACTCATTTGCTAAACAGTGGGCTGCAGAGACAATAGAGTCATGGAGAGGTACTGAAAAATGACTTGGCTTAGCAAAAAAATAAAAGACAAAGACAAAGGAAAACAGAAAAGAAAAAGGCAGTGTTTTTTAATGAGGTGCCAAGGTAAGTAGCTTGCCAGTTTCCTTGTGTGCTCACAACTGAAGATCTTGTCAAAGCTCTGCTTTTTAAAATATCGATCCTTACTACAAAGATGGGAAACAGTATTGGAAAACACAACCATTATCTTCCCCTGTCCTCATGAGTTACTACTCTGTATAGTAAGCAAGGTCAACAAGGGAAAAGAATGAAACACACACACCCCAACCCTGCTTATCCAAAATAAGAAACAGTTTTCCCCCAAGAGTACAAGAAGATAAATGTGTGTCTCCGCTTACATAGGCAATAGACAGAACATATTAACCAGATGCAATACACATTTTAAAAATAAAGTATTTGGATCCTAGGGAATACTGTTAAAGTCTCAAGTAGCTTTACATGTACTGCTAACAGACATCACAAAGCATTCTTAAGAATGTGGTTGATGTGAATTACCCTTAAAAACTAAAGGACGTTAGGGTGTAAAAATAATCAAAGAGCTGTTCAAGCCTTGCTTGATAGCCAAGATTCAGATTCCCACACTATTAGTCACAGTGAATAGTATCATTTTCCACAAACACATCACTTGAAACAGATACAATTCCACATAAGAGTACTTTAAATTGTTTGAATTTAACTTTGCAGGTGGAATGTGTTCAGGCATTCAAATAAGTCACAAAGGGCACAATCCTAACCAGGTCTATTCAGAAGTAAGTCCTATTTTGTTCAATGCGGCTTACTCTCAGGAAAGTGTGGTTAGGATTGCAGTCAAAAACATTTAAAAACAGAAATATTTCAAAATTGTTCTTCTGATGAGGAAAATAATAAAAAGAACTCTTATTAAGCTAAACTTAGGAATGGTTCTATAGGTGATGGAATAGATCCACCTCAGCTTGAGCCAGAACTCCACAGGAAACCAGATGTGTCCTGGAAATTCAGGAAGATTATCTGAATTAAATTGGTTTGGAAGGAGGTAGCTTAATAGATAGAAGTGCAAATTTCCCCCTCTGCAGAACAGGATCACATAAAATGTTGGAGAGTTGAGGAACAAGTTTCAACAACAGGTAAATCAAAATAAGCCAAACACATGCGTAACCCAAGTTATATATCATCATCACATAGCACTCAAAACCTCACAGCAGAATTTACAAACTAGTTTTACTGGGAAACATTGTGCTCATTCAGTAAATCTGAGATAGAGTGTGCTTATGCTGGTCTTGCTACCAGTCTATTTTTGATTTGGACAATGAAGGAACTAAAATGGTTGGGCTGGATGCCCCAAATCCAGGAATAGGTAAGGAAGGGAGCAAATTACCTATAGCACTGCTTTCCTCTCTCTACTCAGTCCACCACCAGAGTAATTTAATTCACATCTAGACAAACATGTGTTTGCACTGCTCGTTTCTTCACAAAAATCTCATGTAGGAGGAAAAGATGGCTGAAGAAGCAGGTAATATACAGGTGAAGGAAATTGTTGGCCCTCTCTGAGCCTCCTTCTGATATCACTTATCTAGTCCAGAAGATTGTATCCATGCTGCTCCAGTTAGGAACTAAAGCCTGTTGTTAGAGACAGATGAAGCAGACGAGCACAAACGCTGGGTGAGTCATGACAGCAGAGAAGAAAACTGTCCAAAATGAATTTCCCTTCTCCAGTCAGGGCCAGCTGTGCTGTGGAGTTAGAGATCAAGAGCCAACAGTGGCCAAGCAAGCATCCCTAGGAAGCTTATAGGAGGGCTTGTGAGCAAGAAAGCTCCCCTACTTTTTGTTTCCAGCAACAACAGGTAAATCAAAATTCAGCAGTATAATGTCTCTGGATAGGGAAATTCCAGTTAGTTGTATGGTTATGACACTCCATATCCTCTATGTATTTACCTAATTTTGTTTACAAGATATGGAAGCTACGTTTTACAAATACCTAGGTGACAGAGCGCCACTGGGTCATAACCCTTACTTCACATGGGCCATGGCTCATCTGTGACCTTGAAAGTGGCTGTCCACTACTTTGGAATTTGATTCTGAATCCATGACCTGATTGCTCTGGTTAACTCTGGCAGTCATGAATGTGGAACAAATATCTTGCAGGCACTGCTGTATTCAGAGTTTTGAGTGGGGGGGAGTGAAGTTCATGATGGTCATAATGGAGGCTTCACATGACGGGGACCATAAAATTATAGATGTTAGAGTTGGAAGGTGCCTTTGAAGGTCACCTAGTTCAGCCCTCATCAGTGCAGACAACTACTGCAGTATCCCTGACAAATGACCATCCAGTCTTCACTTTAAAACTTCCAGTGAAGGAGAGCCCACTACTACAAAAGGTAGTCTGTTCCAAGGCTGGGCAGCTCTTACTGTTAGGAAATTCTTCCACATGTCTAGCCTAAATTTTGTTTGCTGTAGTTCCACCCCATTGGTTCTAGACCTGCCCACAGGAGGCACAGAAAATAAGTCCTACCCTTCCATGAGCTTTTCAGATATTTGAATACAACCATCATATCTCACTATAGTCTTCTCTGGGCTAAACAAAGCAAACTCTTTTAACCATTTCACATAGCTACTGTTTGAAATGGATGGATCTGTATTGATATTCAGGTCATTGCCTGTTAGCGACAGCTATATTTTATGTATTTATTTAAAAATGTATTATTTTAAAAAAACAATCATAGCAGAAGGAAGTATAAATGAAAAATACTTTGACAGATACACAAAATCATCTTCACACTGATGCAGTAAAGGCAGGACTTGTAGAGCATGTACATCAAATTTGAACAGACCTGTTCTGACTTCTTTGACTACATAAGCCAGGAACTGCATGTTTTAGAGGCTGTAAGCCACTCTCCAGTCTGTCCTCAAGCTTTCCTCCTGCTATCCACACCAAACTCTCCCTTCATCAAGTGCTTTTATGACTGAAGGCCCTATTGCCTTCAAGTGGCTGCAGCTGTGCAGCACACTCTCTGCTGAATGCCCAGGCCTTAAAGGGGCCACTGCTGACACCACATCCTACCTCCTTGCCAGATCTTCCATGATTCCAATACACCTAGCATCTGGAAAAGCTGATCTCAGGGAACTTTATATTCTGCATTCCCTGGGCTAGCCTGAAACCTCATCTAACAAGAGTAAATCCACTGGATGTCCAGAGGTCGCTAGACATTCACTTTAATCACCAAAAGTGAGACCTTTCAAATAGAAAACCTTAATCGTGTTACACTAGCCCTCTAGCAGTGTTAGGCTCCCTCAGTTGCCTGTAGGCATGTTGGGAATGAATGAATGAACCAGAAGATTTACCAAGAGTGCACTAAGGCTTCAGTTGAGTATTCCCAGCCATTCTCTTATGGCTCAGAGTCAGAAAGTCTAAGCAGTCAGAAGATCTGATCTACTACATCTCGACTGCTTTCTCATTCCAGACTCTGACTCCTTGCTGCCTGCATTCTACTGCTGGTTGTTCTAGCCTCCAGTCAAAAGATGGTACGGAAAAAGATGAGCAGAAGAATGTGTAGAGAAAAGACACAGCAATGCAGAAGGAGTTCTCGCAATACAATGTCTTCACAAAAGCACGGACCACCAGACCACCATGTCAGGGAGCTCCAAGGGGCATTCTCTAAATTTCTGAGAAAACATTTTCATTTCTTGCTCTCAGTAAGTATACAATTGGGGTCTAGAAACAAAAGGTTGCTCTAACTTGTGACAGGAACAGAAGACTTGTAGTGCTTTTTGAGACTGTCAGAGAACACCTTTTCCCCCCACTACATTATAAAAGGGGCTTGCTCTCTCTCGCTCTCTCTCTCTCTCTCTCTCTCTCTCTCTCTCTCTCTGTGTGTGTGTGTAAAACTGCATAGGAAGATAGTATATTATGGGTGGAAGGTGTTTCCATAACCTCATGCCACATATCTCTTTGACGTAATGCTCATCCCTGGTATACTACAAGAGTTGTCAGGAGCTCAGGTAACAAATTCATTTTTTTCTTCTCTTTCATTTTCCTTTTTTCTCTTTTTTAAATTGTCTCCTTCAATAATGAAACATAAACTTAATAGACAGATTCTAGATTCACAAAGGGTGGGTTTAGCCCACACATCCATTCAGCCTTCCCATTACAAGATAAATGTGCATGACACACTTCCCTTGTTGGCTTGTGTCCAATATTACATAATTATGTCTGGGAAGGTTTCTAGTATTTCAATCATATGTGAAAAGGTGATTCATCCAAACCACCCTCTAGGTGACTATGCAGAACATCTGGCGACATGAAATCTCATGATGGGGAGCGCAATATATATGCGAGTATCTCTTATCACAAAGTAGGCATTATCAATCTATTTTTTGGTTCTTGTGGACCTCTTTTTAGCTCACCATTAACTTGCAGTAGAACATCAGACAACTTTTTTCAACTGTCATAAACTACTCTCTCCCAGTCACAGGTGCTTCCTCAATCAGCAATATGGGGATGATCTTCTACGCCAAGAGTGACAGGACTTTTTTTTTTCAAATTTAAAAGATAATAACAAATATGAACCACATAAGACCTGAATTAAAGAAAGGAAGACAAAGTTGAATCTGAGGTTCTCCAGAGTTAAAACAGAGGACAGTAAAAGTGGGCAAAGCTGCTTTAAGAGCTACAGGAAACTAAGATGTTCTTAAGTAGCTTTTTGCAGCAAAGACTCTGTGGCAGAGTAATATTCCAGTTGCAAATGATTACTAGGTCAATAGTTCTGTTCAAAGCAGATTGACTCACACTCTGCTGCTTTCCTCTATAATGACTTAATGAGGCAACTGAGCAAAGCATCTTTTCATACCCCATCCTTGCAATTTGACTTGAGGACTTTAGGGCTTTGGTATTTCCAGCCAAGTTCTTGGACCAAGTTCCCCTCTTAATGCTGTCATTCATCTGTGAAATTCAGTTGCAACACTAATCTTTTGCAGGAAATGATAGGTAATAGGCCATTTCTTTAAAATCATGGCATTCTAATCTTGGGACTTTAAGGGCATTTCAAAGCCTAATACAAAATGCTAATGTTTTGCTTCTCATGGATAAAGCTGTAAGCCTACAGTGTCTATGGTGCAGTGAACTTCCTCACTGTATTTTGGTGAAATGAGAGATGTCACAAGGATTTAACGAACAATAATCTGCAACAATCAGGAGATTATCAAATTGAGCAAGGTCAACAACATCTAACCTGGAGAACATACATATTAGATATGACTTTGAGTATATACACACTCACATGTACACCAAGGATAAGAAAAAAAACGTCAACTTCCAATAAATCTTGTACAATGGACATCCTATAGTCCTGCAGCAGCATAATAGCTGCATAAACAATGTGGCTGGAAATCCTTTCAAATGTTTTGGTAATGAAGTCAGAGGCCATTACTGCTTCAGATCACAACTGTGACATGGGGATAATAACGCTTACATTTCCAAAACAGTTGCAAGAACTACCAATAAAATGAGAGTGAATAGCAATAAGGACAAGCACTACAAGTTATGGATTATATTAGCATTACTAGTAGTAGTAGCTTATACTACTAGAAGTAGCCACTGTAGTAATAGGGTGTTAGGATAACAGAAAACTGAACAGCAATATGTTTGTAAAGCAACTAACTGAAGAAAGGACAACAGAGTACTATCAGTCTGATGCCATAATTCTGACACCCATAAGTCATTTCAACTCTTCAACAACATACCTGCTGTAAAGAAACGTTTCAGTAAAGAGCTACTCTGGTTGTATCTTTTCTCATGAAGTATGAAACCACTGGTTTACACTTCTGAGAGATTATAACACTCTCCAAGCCATTTACTGGGAGCCCCCCATTCTCAAAAGAATTCATGCACTTTATTTCTTAAATAGACCCACCATATTTACATAAAATTGCTACAGCTAAGGAAACGTCTAATAAACAGGCATGATTTGACCTGAATGGATAGAATATGTGCAACATAGCACTTCTTAAGCAGAAGATACAACAGGAATTTATAATGTCTTTTGAACAAGGATGGCTATCTCATAGGATGTCTGGCAAGATTGTTGCGCACTAGTTTCATTTCAGGATGGGGAACTAGTATATCACTTCCTTATTTCAGAACACAGGCTTTACACATCTCAGCAAACATGAGCACGCAAAAGGATATTTTTGGATTTCATGATTCCACAATTTGATTCTCCTCAGCGACTTTCTTCTGTCGCAATCAACATCCATTATGTATTAACTACACAGTTTCACTGTGCATGTTGATTGTCAAATACCATACAGAGAGCAGCTCAGTATAAATAGTGTCTGAGAGCATTTTATTTTTTAATCTTTAAGGGCTGCCTTAAAGATTTGCCCTGATTCATTCTTCCACATATGAAGATAAGCGGGGGGGGGGGGAGAGAAAATTAGGACTCTGTTCAGTATAAGCTTTCACAGTACAAGCTGCAGCTTCCACAAAACAAATTGGGACTGCTGAAGTACTTTCCATGAAACACCAAAGTGATTTATTTCATATTTCCAATATATATTTCCTTTAAAGTGCCTCTGAGATTTGGGGTGGTGGCGGTGAGACTTTTTTTTTTTTTCCTCGTGACTCATCCACCATGAATCTTTCCTTCATGAAACTATGTCTGAAGTAAAAAGTGATACTCAATGAAGTAATATGAAGGCTGACAAGATCATATCCACTCCTGTATTCCTGGGGACAAAGAACCAGCCCTAGAAATCCGACTCGGAGTATGTGACAGATTTCCCAATTGCTTCCCTTTACAAAGGGCTGCATGCTCCCCAAATCAGATAGGCGCTGATAGATTAAGAACACTGCTGTTACTTATTCCACAGTGAAACACATCAAGCCAATAGAGAGAATAATGGGAGCTCCTTCAGCATGGTAATACTGCAGCAAAACCATTAGAAGCAGCAAGTGCTGCCAGTATAGGCTTCTAGTATCCCCCAGTAGAAGCACATTCCCTACAAAATGGAGTGATTTATCCACACGGCTGCCATTCCATTGCAGAGGTGATGGGATTTTCAGAGACAGCATGCACAATCATGTAATTGCAATACTACTGAAGCATTTCTTGTGACTGACAATCATGGCTGTGGCACGGTCCTGGTTCATAAACCCCCTCAAAATGCCTTTTCCCTTCCAGCTACATCTCCTGAGCGCAAGGAAGAAATTGCATGTTGCATTCAGCTCCACAAATTCCTTAACCATAAGAGATACCAGAGCCTTGAAATGATGCTAAATGAGGAAGCAGGTGTTACTGCCTGCCCAGGGGAGGGAGAGAGAGAGAGAAAGAGAGAGAGAGCGACAACATCAACTGTCCAGAAAGGAAAGGCTCAAACATAGTAGACCTTACTTGTCAGACTTTTCCTTTTAAGGCCTAATTATTTGTCATTTGTAGCAATGTCTCTGTGTTAACCAGGATTGACTGGCACCAGAGTGTAACTAGCCCCAGTAATCCCCAGTAATCAGTTGTAACATCATCTCCATGTTATTGACAACTACGTATTGTCATTCTTTTCGCTGCTTCTTCTCCCCCCCCTTTTCAAGCTTTATCTAGGGAGATTGCTTTATCTGCTGCTAAATGATTAACATGATAACTACCCTAAGCAGATTTGCATGTTAAGGTTGTTCAATAATATTATTATTATTGATGAGGATGATGATGATGCTTGCCAATATTTACTAATTTTTGGCTTCCTTCCATCCACACTGAAACAGGGTATAATTTATGACTGTGTGCACATGTCCCACTGGGATGAATGGGAATGCTAGAGAGAATGCAACTCAGTTCAAGGAAGTTTATGCCAGAGAACATGCTGGCCATTTGTGTCCATAATGATGCAAAGACTTTTACATAATAGCACTTCCCATTTTGTTTCAACCTGAAAATACTGAGCAAAAAATCATTAAAAACAGTCCAATATCCATCAGGCCACCAACCATGACACCATCAGCCACAAGGGTGCTAACATCTCTTTAGAAGAGCATCTTCAAGTGATGCTTTCCAGATATGTGACATCTCTTAAAGGCAACTACATCTCATGTCAATCCACATCCAAGGAATGAGGACAAAAAGGGTGTATGTTCTAATGCATGTGAACTACATCCACAATTTTCTTAGGGAGAAAACAAGGTGCCCCTAAAGTGACACAAGACTATTTCAGGGAGAGGACACACAATCCTTTGATATGGCACACAGTGCAAAGAAAAGTTTGGAGGCATAAGAGGAGGTCTGTTTCTAGCTAGCTGTTTTCAAGTCTTGAAATGCAGTGGGTGGCATGCTCTACGACAACATTACCCTAATGAGAAGCATTTTAGTGGAAAAGCCAAGGGAAACCACAAAAACAGTAACCTGAAGGAGTTATTTTTTTCCCCTAATTCTTGTACTACTTTAACATAGGTTAACAACATTTCATACAGAGCCACCCAAAAGAAACATCAGAGAGGACAAGTGTTGATAAGAGACAAAGGTTGTGATCCTATACGCACCTTCCTGGGAGCAAGCCCCATCAAACACAATGGGACTTACTTCTGAGTAGACACACATAGGATTGCACTGTAACACTGCAGTGGTTAAAACTTACAAGCATAACAGTTGAAACAAACATTAATCAGTCTAATCACTAACTATAGTGAACCTATCACAAACAGAGCTGGCTGATCAGGAAAAGAAGATGAGCAACAAGCTAATGATGCTCAATGCATTTTGGTCAATACTCTCCTAGGTGAGTTTCTTTTGTTATATTTCTAGTATAGTATTCTGGCAAGAAAAAGCAGGAACTTCTGACAGTATGAATAAGAGATTCCCTAGAATAGCTAGAGGAAATCAAGAGGTATTTGGTTTGTGTTCTGAATGTGATCTGCCCTCTCTCTCTCTCTCTCTCTCTCTCTCTCTCTCTCTCTCTGCATGTGTGTTGAGTCTACCTAGAAGGCACATTCCCTGTAAAGTGAGACAATGATGCTTCCACAATTATTTATAAGAAACCTGAATGACACTGCATATCAAAATTAATACATAAAGGGCCAAGCAGTGCATCCAGTTTCAAGGACTATGAATTGTGAGCCAACGTTCAGCTCCTACAGATATGGAACAATTCCAAAAGATGCATTTTTTTTGCTACAGAACAGATGACTTGCACCTAGTGTTACTGAAAACCTGCAGCTGTGGTTGCATAGATCACAGATTACCTGCCAAGCTCAAAAACATAACTCTTGCAAAGCTGAGAACAGAAAACATGTTTTCTAAAAGGTCTCCAGGCAGTACATCTCAGAACCATTCTTGAAGGAGACATTTCGGGACAGGTGATATAGTTCCTTCAATGACCTAATGTTTGGTGCACAAAAGGGGGGGCGAATTGCTGGTACAGCAGTTACTGACTCACACCCTTTTCAAAGCACTTAAAACTGAGATTTTGCAAAAAGCCTTGAAATAAGTGGCTGCCTTGGTTTTTTGCCCTCCTTCTCTAAATGATGCACAGGCACTGAAAACTTTCCCTCCTTTACAAGACAAGTTTTGCATAGAAATTAAAGTTTTCTAAGAATGGGCACATGGATTTTGACTGTGGACACATTCCCTGTATTGATATAGTGCACGGAGAGGGAACCTTCTGAAGTAATGGTTAGGATGACATTTGCTAACAGAAAATTGGCTAGTCAGACTAAAACAGAACTGACATGGTCCTAGCAAAGTGGGGCTGATCTGCAGTTCAGGTCAACTCTTCACTTAATATTTAATGGAAGAAGGCTATTGTCTGCATCAGGAGTTCCCTGCTTTCTGGTTGTAGCTGCTTAGCTACATTTCAAGCTGAATTTGCTGTGTTAAATTCTGGCTGAGACTGAGTAAGTAACCATACTAGGAAAAGATTTGCACAGTATTCTCCTTTTCATTTCATTTCGTTTGACGTTAATTCCTCTCTCTCTCTCTGTCTCCCACACCTCCACAGCATTAAGCTGCAGTTTTATGGATCGCTCTTCCAAGTTCACTCTCAGTATTACATCTCTACAATACTAAGAACACAAACACTCCTGAGCTCCAGCATGTTTCTAGGATATGCAGCCAGCTCAGCTGTAACCCTGAGGAAGGTTACCACCAAAACTCAATTGCTGCAAAAATATTTTGCTGCTGGGAGACCTCTGAAGGCATTTCCAAGCCCACCACGCACTGCCTGCTGTGCTGGGCTGGCAGACCCAGAGAAGTGGGATCTACAGAGAAAGAAGGGGGCTGGCTGGGTGGAGAGGCACCTCTCTGCAAAGCCAGCATTGTTCCTCCTCTCTCAGAAGAATTCAGCGAAAGGCTTTCAATGGAAAGGCTAAAAATAGTCACCCAGGGGCTTCAGAATCCAAAATAGTGCAGCGGGGGGTCGGCGCACTCTGGCATTAAGTTTGCCTCCAAACTTCCCATGCTTCACAACCCTTTTGCAGTAGAATGACACCCAGGTTTCTTTACTCCCTCCCCCCCCCAAGGGGGCTGGCAACCTTCCTCATCTTCATCACTAATGTGTAAACAGAGAGAACTAATGCCACAAGCAAGAAAAGTGCCGGGCTCTCTTAAGACAATGGAATCCTTCCTTTGCAACAAGCGTGTCTGCGTGTCAGTTTCAGGAGCGCGAAGTGTATATCACAGATGATAAAGAAATCATCATAACTAAAAAAAAAAACACACCAGAACAAGAACACACACACACACACACACACACACACACACACACACACACACACACACACCCTGAAATCCTGACTTCCTCGCAGGGGCAAAGCAGATGTGAAGGGGCGCAGACAGGAGGCTGACCTGGCCCGAGACTTACCAAAATACATTCTGTTTCTCATTAAGATTGCAGTCAGGATCCCACCGCTGCGTGTTCAGCATGAGCTCCCGCGCTGAGCTGCGATGCAAAGCAGAGCCAGGCGCTTTCATTCTACATGATGTGGAAATTTCCCAGCCTCCGAGAGCCAGCCAGCCAGCCAGCCAGCAGCAGCGTGGAGACTGCCTGGGCTCAGGGCTTGCAAGGCAGTCTGATCCCCGATACGGTCCCTCTGGGCTTCAGCGTGGACTCCGGCTGCATGCTGCTGCTGCTGCTGCACTGCCCATTCCTACTGGAAACTGACTCCTCCTCGTGCTGTCCTTCGGTGCCTGTGACATCAGGGCGAAGACTACTACGGTGGATCTGCGCTGCCTTGCCTTGGGCTTGGCTCATCCCCGGTGGAAAGTAGCCCTGCCTCTCACCAAATCTCGTAACACCCTTAGGCAGGGTTTCCCCCCTCCCTCCCCACTGGCATCAAATATAGCCAGTGACATAATGCCTTCACTTTCATAAGTGGGGAAGAAGGAGACAACCAAGCCGGTATTGTTAAGCAGCTTTCACCCCACTAAAGGGATGGTCAATTGCTGACTGACAGCACCAGCTTGATGCCAAGGCAAAGAGAGCAGGGTTCACTTTGGAAGGAAAGAGGTTCAGGGGTTCACACTCGCCCGGAAGGTATTATGCTCCTATAACAATAAGCATAAGCCTAGGTGTGTGGGATGCTCTGGTTACTCACTCGGGAAAACACACTCAGCACACTCTCAGAGACACTCTGGTCTCCAACTACCCTGCAAAAGCATGGGAGTGGAAAGGCACAATCCCACCTTCAGATATGGGATATGTCAGACCCAAAGAAAGGCTGTGGCATAACTCGGTTAATGGTAACTATTTTAGTGATTCATAGTGCAGCTTTCTGTGTGTGAGGAGGGGGAGTGCAAGCCAGCCAAACTGGCTAATATTAAACCCTGGAATGCATCCCCCTCCCCCCCAAAAAACCCCAATGAAGTGAGCAGCACAAACAAAAGTAGGGCCATCAAAGTGTTGATAAACTGCATTTCTATTCCTTTAATAGTGCATGCATATGTGTGGACAAACAAACACACACACTTTGCACAATATTGTTTAGAATACACTTTGGATTCCTATGGACAAACCTTTGTTTCCTTGTTTTCCTCTTTGTAATTAATGAAGAGAAGGGGGGAGATATTTATGCTGGAAAAGTGAAGCTCCTGCCATGGAGTACTGTGTCTGCACAAAGTGCAAGCGGCATGGCCATCGGATTAGAAGAAGATGAGGAGGGGGAGGTATCTGACCTGTGGGACAAATGTAGTGTCTCAGGCTGGTTCACACATTGTGATCTGAGACACTATTTCAACCAGCATCTTGGGATGTGAGGGTAAGCAGTCTTCGAGGACAAGAGATCAAAGAAAGATACTAAAATGCACTCTTCTGCCCCAGGTCAGAGTTGATGCAAATTGACAAGACAGCATGTGGATTTATGTCTATGGGCAATTGTTTTTCATTATGATCAATGTGGATTCTTTGGGCTGAAAGACCAGTTGCAGATATAGATGAAAATAAGAGTCCTAAAATTAAAAGTGAAAGCATTGGAAGTGTTTATTTCTCTTAAAGAAGATTTAAAAGGATGAATGTTTGATTCCATTGGAAAGAGGATGACAGATATAATACTGTTAAAAGCTTAGTCTTAAAAGAGTGCATAAAATAAAGACCTGCTTCAAAGAATCCAGCTGTTTAAGCCAGCAATGAAGGGACCACAAACATTGTAAAAGGAGGACAAATAATGGGATTACAGTCTTAGCAAGGCAAGGTTCATGTACATGTTGCTATGGCTATACTGAAAGACTGCAGAGGGAGGGGAGGAGCTAATGACTACCACTATGTCCATCAAATGATGTATACAAATTCATGGATGTTAAGGTCAGGAGGGGCAGTGGAACCATCTAAGTAGGAAACAAATGACCCTTTCTGCTAGAGCCATAGCTTGCCTCTCATTTCAAGCGCTGGAGCGGAAACACCAGCAGTTTACAGACACTTAAGACTTGGCTATATTCAGATTAGAAACTGTCCTGTTTCTAGCTTGTTCCACTGGCAGGTGCTGGTGCCTTCCTTAAACTTTCTTCTAAGGGGATCCATGGTTGAGAGGATGATCTGCTCCCCAAGCACCAGCTAAGGACTAAAGAAGAAGAAGAAGAAGGATTTTTCTCTTAATTTGGAGTCCACAGGTTGGTTCCAGTGCTTTACTCAAACTCATGTAATCTTTGCACTACATTCACAAGGCTCCCACTAGCCAACAGAGGGCAGCACAAACCAAACCGTCATTCTAGAATAACTGCCACAGTCCAGAACCCAGTTAAGGAACCATCAGTAGACTGGGATCATAAGTGTCCACAAATAAATAAAATCATGTGATGCTCCAGAACCCAACACATTCATAGTCAAAGATGTGTGTGCGTGCATGTCTACACACATACCTGCACACAGCAATGAGTTATCCAGGGCCAAACTATACATACATAAAACACACAGTTTCTCAGACATGTTTTCTTACCACTTAAATAGCAACTGACAGGAAGAGTGACCAGGTCTAGAGCCAAGGCACATGAAGGGGGAGGCTTTCGCAATTTCTTCCCACTCCAATCCTGATCAGATTGGGCCAGTTCCAGCTGCAGGTGGAGGGGAAGTTCCCACAGGTGCTCTGGGGCAGGGGGAATAGCAACTATAGGGAGGGGAAATAAGAATCATGGGCCCCCCTGCAGCAAGAGGTTCTGGCTAAAATCCTCCATTCCCTGCATGCTACAATCCTGATTTGTCCCATGACTGCTATCTAAGTGAAAAAGAACAAGCAGGCAGAGCTAGATTATACATTTAATGCACATAGTTTGGCTTTTAGACTGAAACAAACTGTTGACAGTTAACACCAATGAGGTTCCTGCCTTAAATGAAGAAAAGAAACATCACCCCTTGTAACTCGCAAATTGCATAAAGCACCCCATGAGCCTACCATATGCTGAAGACATCTGCCGAGGTCTCTCTCTTTAAACTCTGTTTGGAGATTAACTCTATGTTTGGTAGCAACCAGAAAAAAGTGTTTCTCCCCCCCCCCTTTTTCCCCATTGTGCTACCCTTCAATGGTCTCCCCAGAGAATGTCACCTACTTTGACATCTTTGCAGCCAGTCAGAAGAAGACTAAAATTGATTTCAAATCTGCTACTTTTATGCTTTTGGGATTAAAAAAAAAATTCTCAGTCATTTTGACATGTTTGTATTAATTGTCATAGTTTGACCATGTGGGGGCAAGACCAGTGGGCAAGGTCCTGACCTCCTTCCACATGTTCAATATATGTGCCTACTGAACATCTGGAAGAGTCCCTAGCTGACATATGAGCTTGACCACACACCTTAATGTTTCCAATTGTTATTTTGCAAATGTGAGGACTCAAAACATGCTTGTTAAAGGGAGCAATCCTAACCCCTTATGTCAGTACTTTCCAGCACTGGCATAGCGGTCCCAATGGGACGTGTGCTGCATCCTGCAGTTGGGTGTCACTCATGGAGGCCTCTTCAAAGAAAGGGAATGTTTGTTCCCTTACCTCAGAGTTGCATTGCCCTTAAGTTAGTGCTGGAAAGCACTGACATAAGGGGTTAGGATTGCACCCAAAATCTGTGATCCTGTGAATGCAAACTGTCCTGTTTACTAATGGTAAAATGTGTTTTCTAGGATTCCTCTTTCTATCATCATTGTAGTCATTTTTGTCACCATCGTTAAGGGCTGAACATTTTTAAGCTTGATACAATGATAAAATTACCATAGCCCACCTGCAGGTATACAATCTAACAAAAGTTCAATAAAAGCATTCAGATCTTTTGTATGCAAACAAAGCAAGCCATACATATATTCAAAACATCCATTAACACTTCTGGGTGGCTATCTACAGTTCAGTTATGGAACACATGAAAAAGGCAAGTCTGCAGCCTCACCTCCTGGCAAACATCCACAAAACAAATTGAATGCTGCCGTCAGCCAGATTCCATATTTGTTTATACCTGTGCATCCCCCACATCCATTTACAAAAAAGCTCTCCATTTTCAATTTAACTGGGAGCCAAGTTTTGCTCTCTCAGTGGAGCTTCATAAACAGATCTCTAAGCAAAACACAGGATTTGGCCATAACAGTCAGCTGTGTGTTCCAAGCATGTAGCACAATATCGGTTTTCTCAGTCACATTTTTAAAATGAAAAAAGCAGCCAGGAAATGGTCTCTATTCTGAGACATGAGACTAAAGAAGCTCCTGGAAGCCTGTCCTTCATTCATAAATCTCAGATTTGAATGGGACTTGTGAATGATAGAGATGCCTGCCCTTGGGCTGCTCATTTCACATGTTTTAAGAGTACAGGTGGTGAAAACGTCTCCTAACTGGGAGGCCAGCAATTCCAGGGTACAAGACAACCGGTGAGCATTCCACAACATTTTCTTTGCTGTCCTGCTGAAGCAGGCCTTTGGAACTGCAACAGAAGGCATCTATCTCCAGACCAGATCAGACGGAAAGCTCTTCAACCTCTCCAGACTGAGAGCAAAGTCCAAAGTCCAGCTGAAATGTCTGCGTGACTTCCTCTTTGCCAACAATGCAGCTGTCACTACCCACTCTGCCAAAGATCTCCAGCAGCTCATGGATCATTTTAGCAAGGCCGCCAAGATTTTGGACTGACCATCAGCCTTAAGAAAACACAGGTCATGGTTCAGGATGTGGACTCACCTCCCTGCATTACAATCTCTGCACATGAACTGGAGGTTGTCCATGACTTTGTGTACCTTGGCTCAACGATTTCCGACACTCTTTCTCTCGATACCAAGCTAAACAGACGCATCGGTAAAGCAGCTACCACGTTTTCCAGACTCACAAAGAGTCTGGTCCAACAAGAAGCTGACGGAACATACCAAGATCCAGGTCTACAGAGCTTGCGTCCTGAGTACACTTCTGTACTGCAGCGAGTCATGGACTCTTCGCTCACAATAGGAGAGGAAACTGAACAGTTTCCACATGCGCTGCCTCCGACGCATCCTCGGCATCACCTGGCAGGACAAAGTTCCAAACAACACAGTCCTGGAACAAGCTGGAATCCCTAGCATGTATGCACTGCTGAAACAGAGACACCTGCGTTGGCTCGGTCATGTTGTGAGAATGGATGATGGCCGGATCCCAAAGGATCCCCTCTATGGAGAATTCGTGCAAGGAAAGCGCCCTACAGGTAGACCACAGCTGAGATACAAGGACATCTGCAAGAGGGATCTGAAGGCCTTAGGTGTGGACCTCAACAGGTGGGAAACTCTGGCCTCTGAGCAGCCTGCTTGGAGGCAGGCAGTGCAGCATGGCCTTTCCCAGTTTGAAGAGACACTTGGCCAACAGACTGAGGCAAAGAAGGAAGGCCCATAGCCAGGGAGACAGATCAAGGACAGACTGCACTTGCTCCCAGTGTGGAAGGGATTGTCACTCCCGAATTGGCCTTTTCAGCCACACTAGATGCTATTCCAGAACTACCATTCAGAGTGCGATACCATAGTCTTTCGAGACTGAAGGTTGCCAACTTAGCTGTGCATGATAGAGATGCCTGCCCTTGGGCTGCTCATTTCACATGTTTTAAGAGTACAGGTGGTGAAAACATCTCCTAACTGGGAGGCCAGCAACTCCAGGGTACAAGACATCTGGTGAGCATTCCACAACATTAGACTATAAACAAAGAAGGTGCTATTTCCCCAACACAAATACAGGTATTTGGCTTAATGTACATTTCCTTTTGCTGCAGCTGCAAAGCTATTTCCTAATGATCAATTCCTACAACATACTGGTAACTTACAAAAGTGACAATCATAAGGGCCATGGATCATGTGGGTAGTTCCCATGTCAGCAGTGGACTTACACAACTGTAGTTTCTGCAAGATACCAGTGCAAGGTAGCCACTGACCCTAGGGACCCAGTTTTGCAATGGCAATCATACCATGGAAAATTGGACAGTAAGAAGTATTTGGTAGGATATAACCAGAAAGAATAACATGAGTATAAATTTATATGTAACCATGTCATTAGACCAGTGAGATAGAAAGGTGAGGATCAGGCCTTTGGGTTATTTTTTCCCCCTATCAATGGCTTCTTTTTCAGCTCTGTGGAGTTTTGTGCACTGTGAAGACTCAAAGCAAAGGTCCCCTATAAATCTCAATGACAAATTCATGTCCTCTTTTTAATTTATAAAATTCATTCTGACTGATGGGTTGACACATCTCAGACTAGGAATAAAAACGTAACTTGCAGGCACGCCTATTGCAAACAGTGGTTAATATTTAATACAATTAATGTGCTTGCTAAACATGCAAGGATTCCTGAAAACCTCTCTTCCGCTCTTGAAACCTCTCAGGAGGCAACTGATATGAGATCTCTCCTCGGATTCTTACTGGTTGGTTTTGATGAATTCCTATTTGCAAGGCTGGCCAGGAGCCTCTCAGTGAATATGTGCAGCAGTGCATCCAGGGACTCTTTTGTTGGCAGAAATGTAATAATGTGTAACAAAAGACACAGGGTGACACAACATTATCAGTTTAGATGCCTTGTGTGGTAGGTTAAAAGATCCTGCACACTTGAGAGGTTTCCAATTTTTCTCAAAATAAATTTCAGCTTTTGGTCCCAGATAGTGGATCAAGATGTACTTTGCTATCACAGAAAACAGAAAGTGATGAGCAAAGAATATCATATTATTTTTCACTCTCTCTTTTCTGGTTCTTGTTCACCCTTAATCCATTACTAATATGCTATTAAAGACAAGGAGAAATTAACAATAGGAAATTTCAGGTACTATGGAATCATGAGTATTTTTTCCTTATTTTACGCTTATCACCTCTGAATTTATTTGGAAGGTCAGCTGTTTCAGAGTGAGTGTACAACAGAAACATCCCCTGGATGTGGAAGACTTACATGCTAAGTTAGCACTCTATAAGTAGTGCTCAGAATGCAGATGTCAGAGAGAGAACCAGCCACTTACAGACAAGTCCTTCTGCAATAGGCCCTTCAAGTGGTGGGTCACACAAGACAACTGTACCATGTTAGTGTGCACATGTTTGAACTGGCACTCAATGTCCCTCTGTGTTCAAGTGTTCCATATACATTTTCTATATGTAAGGAGATTTTGTTGCACGGGGTGGGCACGATGTTGACTTTCAAATGAGTCCTCAACATTTTATGTTCTAAAGTGTATAGACAATCAAGCTGCCGGTACAGCTTTAACTGGTATGGAAAACACTAAAAGCCAAGAGAGAGGTCCAAAGGACTACACAGAAGTGTATCACATGATTTAAAGAGCACACTCTTCTTTCTAGAACACTTTTCTCTCACATAAGACACTATACTTTCAGCAAGGGAACAGTGCTCCTTTTTCTCCCTCCTTCTCTTTTATACTTAATAAGGCTCTAAAATCATCCTCTTCCTTCCAGTCCTACAAAGGTCCTGGGCACAACCTTTCTTAAGTGGCCCTTGTGATAGTTTATTTTGGAAGGCAATAAAATAACTTTTCAGTAGTGCTTTGCTTCCATGCAGCAGAGATAGCCATTGTGGGGCAATAATTAACAAACAGCCTAATCCTATCCCCCACCACCAGCGCCAATGGAGCCACACCAAAAAGGTGTACGCTGCATCCTATGGGGCAGCAGTAATTGGACAGCTGGCAGGAAGTAAGTGAAAACATTTTGCACTTACTTCCTGGTAAGCTGCCTGATTCCTCATTGATTTCTGCTACCTATTTTGGTGGCATATGTTCAAAGAAAGAAAAGGGGCAGGGAGATTTAAAAAGAGGAGATAAGATTAGGCATGCCCCATTTCTGACAGATCCAACCCTCTTGTCTCCACATCACCCCTGGTTCCTCCCCGCTCTGCATCCAGAAATGAGGAGAGTAGGAAGCACACTTATGGCCCACCCCTGCTGCTGACATATCAACACTAGGGGCTCCAGGAAGGCTGCTGCCACATCGGCTTAACCCATGCTAACTGGTTAAGAGGCGCTTTTTCAAGTGGGTGCTCCTCTTATTTAGCAGGGGGAGAGTAACTGGCCCACCTCACCCCAGCAGTGTCTTTTCTAGTGGCTGTCTGCTGGTGTTGCATCTTTTTAGATTGTGAGCCCTTTTGGGACAGGGAGCCATTAGATATTTGATTTTCTTTGTAAACCGCTTTGTGAACTTTTTGTTGAAAAGCAGTATATAAATACTGTTGTTGTTGGCTATACCATTCACGATTTCTAGCAGCAGCCAGGTCACACACTATACAGCATTGCACTGATGCCTTAAGTCAGACAGTGCTGTGGAATGCAAGTTCTAGCACCTCAACCTAATGATAGGATTGGACTGTAAGGCATTCTGTGTGGCTTCCATCCAGCTGCAAAAGCACAATAGCAGCTTGTGCCTTAAAAAAAAAAATAACCCTTCCCTAATGGCATTGTCCTTTCAAGAGGCTGCTGTATCTCTGTGTGCTTTAGAACTCTTCATGGGGTTTTGCTGTTTCCCATTGGACAAAACTACCAAATGTGATGGCCTCTCCCCCCTTTTCTTCTTCTTTTAATACCCTTGAATCAGAAGTGTCAGTTCTGGAAATCTGCAATATTTGTCACCATGAATACAATTTAACTGCAGCAGTACCCAAAGGAACTCTGCACAGCCGCCTGTGAATACCACTGGAGGAACTTAATTAATCTTTCTGTCACGTCCATGATGCTTTTCATTAGTTTCGCTGCTATCTGATCAACTGGCCCTTTCTCTATTGGAAATGCCTTTCCAGAAACCTGTTTCAGAGGCATTTTCAAGAGGTAAACAAAGACTCACCTTTGACGTGAGGAGTCTACACAAGCCTTAGCCACGAAGACTCCACCAGTTCAATTATAGTTCATGTGACAGCTTTGCTATAGCTGTAGCAACATCTAGTTTTGAACAGGAAGCCATGAAAATAACTAATATTGATGGAAGAGGATGAAATCTAACACAGTCTATTCCTAATAATATATATTAGGAATAGACTGTGTTGGATTTCTTCTCTTGGCTTTGAAAAGAGAGAGAGAGAGAGAGAGAGAGAGAGAGAGAGAGGAATATATATCTTCCAAAGTAAGCATAGGTCAGATATTTGCAACAGAAATCTCTTTGCCTACGAACTTCATCCCTGTCTGTAGTATCTGAAGGCTACACAACCATTAATGGATTTTTTACATTTCCCAGTGCTCCTCTAAGGTAAGGAAGCATTATCTCTGTGGTGCAGATGTCTGCTGCACATAGTAGATTAAGAACAGTGGTAGGTGACACTGTCATTTAATTCTCTCAAGTCCTATAGTACAGCTCAGCATGAAAAAATAGTGCAACTATCAACAGAGCAAGATCTTCATTCTGCTTAATATAGAGTAGCACCCTCAAGAAACACAGACACAGAAACCTCAGCAACCACTCTCCAATGAATGAGTGTAAAAAGAAGACTCCGCTATAAAATTGTTGAAGTAAAATTGATGTTAGTTAATTGTTTCTTTAGGACTCACCTGAGACCAACTTTCCTTTTCCCACTAAAGGTGCAAACATAGCATAGCTAACCAAGAAAAAAAAATTTTTTTATTGTCACTTTCTTCTGTGGTCACTGTGCTCATCTTATAAACACTTGAACTTCAGACAGACTTGTCATCAAAACTGGCCTAAGACTTCTTTTATATGCTTTACATGGTGCCTTGCCTCCCCCAGTGGTATGCTAACCACTATTTCCATTATAGGTTGAGCCTACTTATCCGTGGATTTTCAATCTGCAGATCTGGCTCAGCTCAGGTCCCTCAGACCCACACTGAGCAAGACTTAGCTCAACCTGAAGCCTCCAGACCAGGGGTTCCAAAGTTTTTGGCAAGAGGGCCACATCATCTCTCTGATACTGTGTTGGGGGCCGGGGGGGGGAAGGGAATTAATTTCTACAAAGAAAACCAGAAGAGATGCTTTTATGCTTTTTAAAAGGCATAAAGCTTTTACGCTTTTTAAAAAGCTTCCAGAAGTCATTTTCTTTTGCCTATTGAAGGCATTCTGAAGCCTGTAGAGGCCAGAGGCAGATGTGCAAGGCCTCTGCGAGCTTCTGAAAGCCATCCGGGGTCGACCAATGCAGAGCTCCAGTCACCTCCAGAGGGATTAAAGTCACCTTCGGAGAGCTGAAACCACTGATTTAATTTGTAGTTTTTGGTATCCACTAAGGGGGTTTGAGAATGGATACCTCGTGGATATTGAGGCCCCACCTGTACTTGCCCTCCTCCCTTGATTCAAAAAGGAGGACAGGCATGGAGTCTTCTCCTCCACACTTCTTTTTCCACTCCATTCCATTCTTTTGTTCTGAATCCAAGAAACAAGAAGAGGAGCAGCAGAAGCAGAAACTCATCACCCTCTGAGGCAGTCAAGGCAATCAATCACCAATGACCTCATGGGAGAGCCAGCCCTGTGTGTTCCAGACGATGTTTCTAGTTTCATGTATCTTTGCCCTCCCTGCCTATATCTATATAGGCCAAATGTAGCAAGCACTTCATACATCTGGTGAAGCAGGCTTTAGTCAGTGAAAGCTTGGGCCACAATACATCTGTTAAGTCTTTAATGCGTCACAAGATTCTTTTGCGTGCGTTTGCCGTAAATGACTTTATACAACGATTCCACTGAGATTCAGACTGTTTTCACACCAACCAGTCTCAAGTTAAAAACAAAAAAACATGCTCAGCTTATACTCTCCTGCAGAAACAGAGCTTCAGATATATCTGGTGTATGTCTAGAATATATTTGGTATTTAGTATAAGAACAGCAAGATTACTTAGCTACAGGAATAAAATTCATTAATAGCTAACATTTCAACTATACTTTGCAATTCAATCATAACTGTACCTACTCAGAAGCAATTCCTATTGCTTGCAATATGATTTATTCCCAAGCAAGTTTGCATAGGATTGCAGCCTAAAGTAATCGTATTTATCTGTAATATGGTCAAAGAGGTTTTATTTTTTCCTTCTAGGGTCTTCAAAAACATTATATACTTCATTTTCCTATACAAGGGGACTGGCTGTCGTGCCTGCTGCTAATGAGGCTCAGAATTATTCCTAATGCATGTATTAGAATTAATTTATAGGCTTCGTCTGCCTGTAATGCGATTGCGAGATATTTGGCCTTTAATTTTGGAAGTTATTTGCAGAGCAAAATGCTGGACTATGTGCCACACTATCAACTTAAATCCTTTCATACAGTTTTCCTTTTGATGTTTCATTGCATCAAATTTAATTATGAGTTCTGAAAATACCCTGCCACTATTTCTGACTACCCAGTAACTCTATCTGTTTGCCTTGGTGAGAGGTGTGTGTGTTAAACTCTCCTTTGACTGTCTATGATAAAAAATGCTTTATAAATGTACATATGTACTGCTTCTCAAATGCACAGTGAGCAACATCTTTAGACATAAGAGTAAAAGGAAGCTGAAACTGGTATAAAAAGCTGCACTGTTCATAAAGTCCCACAGTTTTAGAATTACTCTTCCTCTCCTCCAAATTATGTTTCTTCATTTAGAGGGGGAAAAAATGGTTGGATTAGCCAAAGTAGAACACATGGCAGTGTTAACAACCTAGGGTCAATGTTGGTCATTAACCAATTAAATGAGCAATGCTAATAGCCCATTGGTCAGTGTTTTCTCAGTGGGAGCAAGCAGTGAGGGCAGACAGCTAGGAATCTCACAATGCATTTATGAGATGTCCATAAGAGCTTGGTAAAGACAATGCCCCCTGCAGCAGGTATGTGTGTGTGTGGTCCATAACCACTGGTGGCTAAAGTGTGCCAATTGCTACCCCCTCCCTTACCTGGTAATATGCCTTCCTCTGCTCTTCCCACTCCCTGGTCTGGAAAAGAAAGAGGGGATGGAGTAGATGGAGTAGTGTAGAAGAGAAGAAGAATAGTGGACTTAGGGCCCAATTCTATCCAATTTTCCAGTGCCAGTGCAGCTGTGCCAATAGGCTGTGCACTGCATCCTGTGGTGGGGTGGCAGTCACAGAGGCCTCAAGGCATGGGAACATTTGTTCCCTTACCTCGGGCTGCATTGCACTTGTACCAGTGCAGGAAAGTTGGACAGGATTGGGCCCTTAGATCACTAGAGATCACTCTTTTGCTTTATCTCTGACCCTTGTTCCTGTGGGGAAGTGGGTGGGAAGATAGCAGCGGGAACCCTCCACCAATCTGCTATGTGATTGCCTTCATCAGCCTGGCCTTGTGTGGGGGGAAAGGGAATTTATGAAGAAATTGTGGTTTTACAATTTGGAAGATGCAGAAAAGTAAGCTATGAGTTGATTGAAGGTAACATGAGAGTGCATTGCCTCTTTCTGGAGATCTTACGTGAGCAGCAGAAGGCCTCTTTGCTCTCACCTGCTTATCTAACTGTAAATAAAGCTGTTTGGCCTCGGACTTACCCTGTGATGGTGGGGGTCTGGAGAAGGCAGTCAGAGGGCAGTGTCGCTTGCTGAAGGCTACTGCTGATGGGGCAGGCTTGCTTAGTCAGGCTCAGTGCCTTTGGCACTGGTGCAACCTGCTGGCACTGGTGCAATTCCTGCAACAGCTGCACATTCACTACTGAGGGCATCGAATGGGAAGAGAGTGATGGATGGAGGCTAGCAGAGCAAGGGCATTTTAAGTGGGCATGACCCTAGGCAGGGCTAGCGTGGGATGAAGAGGTGGGATAGGGAGATGGCTGGAGCAAGGAGAGCTTCATAACCCACAGGGAGGCCAAGGACAGGGATGGCTTACTGGCCAGGTGGTGGCTGAAGGCCAAACAGTCCCCCCAACCTGACCTGCAGAGGAGGTAAGGGCGGAATGTCCTGTCCTGTGGACATTCCGAGACCTCTCTGTGAAGATGGTGGTCCAGAGGTTGGACCACCTCAGAAGGGACCAGTCCAAGCAGAACTCAAGGGACCAGCAGATCCCAAGGGACCAATCCAAGGGTCAACAACTGGGGTCACCCTTCCCAGGCTTCTTTCCCACTCCTCCTCACATCCCTCCTGAGTCTAGCTCACAAAAGCATCTATACCAGAAAATATACCATGAGTCCAGAGTGCGACTCTCCAGAGCTCTCACTTTAAAAAGTCAAATTGAGGAAAGCAGAAGAAGTTGTCTCTTGCATAGTCAGACGCTCTATGTCACAATTTTCTCCCATGACCAGCAGAACCTCACAAGTACATATGCTATATACCAACACAAGTAATTTCAGTAGTACTATAGCTAATTTTTATTTCAACACATGTTTTGCCCAAGCTTCAATTTCTACATTTGCCTCAATCACCACTCTAGGCAAAATTGGGTGATTTTTTTGTTTCCCCCATAATGTTGTCCAGACACAATTTACCCTTCATGAAGTTACCTTTGCTTTCAGTACGATTTGAAAAGTCTTAGCTATACTGTATTTGGTTTTCTCCAGGAGCCTCATCTGTGAAGCTGAGCTATTAATGTGACTCCCGCTGCAGATCCCTATAAATTCTTATTTTGTGATAGTTGTAAAATATATGGGGGAGGAAGAACTATGTTGAATCAGAAGTACTGTCTAATCCAGTATTCTGTTTCCCACAGCAGCAGGCCAAATGTTCCTGGGGGAGCCAGAGACATGGATATTGTCACAGGAATGCTGAAGATATATCTAGAAGGATTCTAGGTCGGGCATTACAGTCTGCAACAATTGGGATGCATTGCATGGATAAGATTTATAAGGATCAAATTGGTCTTACCCAGCTATAAACATTCCCAGCTATACTTGTTGAGGGGCGCTAGGGAATTCTGTAGTTTTGGTGTAGATATTTAAAAACAGAGAAGAAGAAAGAGGACGAGGACAAGATAGAAGCAACTTCCTCAAATCCTTCTTAGCTTCTTACTTTCCTTCCCTTCTTTCCAGGGATGTGCGGTGACCTGACCTCCTGTGGCAGTGAGGGACAGAACATCATGGCACCCTGTGTCCTAGAAGTGGTGTCACTTCCAGACGTCACTTCCAGTTCACTTTTGGCCATAAACCCTCCAGTCATATCTGGATATGATTTGAGGGCAAGAGAGGCCATACATAGCCTCTCCAGCCCTCAGTAGGCTTTCTTAGGAGGCTTTCAGGAAGCCTCTAAGGCCTCCAGCAGGCCTTTAAAAGGTACTTCTGGTTTTACAAAAAACTGGAAGTACTGTACCATTCTAAGGCTTTCTGGAGCCTTCAGAAGGCCTCTTGAGAGTTAGAGAAGCTGCATGCTGCCTCTCCAACCCTCAGAAGGCCTCCAGAAGGTCTTTTAAAGGTATTTCTGGTTTTACGAAAAACCAGAATTACCTTCCTAATGCCTTGTGGAGGCCTTAGAAAGGCTTTCCAAGGGCTTCTCCAGCCATCAGAATGCCTCCAGACCCAACTTGTCAGGTCCTTTTTGGGGGTATGTGGCCAGGGTCTCACCTGCCTCTAATGACTTCATGTTCCTGCTTTTTTTCCTATGAAACCAGCAAAGGTAAAGAGATGACAGCTTAGAAGACAGTGGAATGCCCATCAACTGTCTACACTCAAGTAGTTCTACATCTTCAAAGTCTCTCCATCCCCAAATCTCACATCCTATATTGTATTTCTCTAAAAGTTTGTAGTGAATAAGGTTGCAATTCTATACATACATCCCTAGGAGTAAGCCACACTGAACACAGCGGGACTTACTTCTGAGTAGACATACATGGGATTGCACTACTTGCCATGATTAACTTATCTCATTGATTTTAATAGTCCATAGCCAGGATTCATTTTGGTAAGGCACTATTTTCAGACTAGATGTCCCATCCTGTATTAGTTTGTCTGTACAACTTTCTGCACCTACCCATGATCTGCCACAGCTTGAAAGGAGTGTGCTGGTCACCAGTGAAACTCAATCTAATTCTTTGCAGTCTACCATCACCACAACAGTCTTGTGGTTTGCTAAGAGATACAGTCATGTCAACAGTCCTCTTAAGATCTCAAAGCAGTGATTGCTGCCAAAAAAGCAGGTGTCCAGTCCAATTTTTCCAACAGCACAGCAGGAATCTGGTTGCTGGGGCATCTATCTCCTAGAGCACTTCACATAAGCATTGAGATTTCCTGTGTGGATGTTGCTTCTCTGCAGGTAAATATGTAGAACCTGCTGGGTGAATGCACACAGCTCTTTTTCAGCTGCACAAACACACCTCCTAGAGCATGCAAATCTCTACAAATGAGTGTCCGATCTATGTGAAGATTTTCTAGAATTTGTTATTTTGTGATGAGGCTTTTCTTACATGGGAGAGGAGTGCTTTTGTTAGCCAGGAGCAAACTCGGCAGTTATCACTGAAATGGACTTTCAGTGCTAATCCTCTTGGAGACTTGCCACATGTAACTTCGTTGAAGGCATCTTGTAAGTAATTAGCTATCCCAAGAATATCAATCCAAAGGAAAACATTTGCAAGAGAAAATTCAAGAAAACTGGTTCAGCCAATTTAGTGTTATATAAGCAAGAAAGCACAAAAAGGACACTTGTTCTGCAGAGAAATGCCCGAGTACACAGGGATTAACCCTGGAAATAAGCTAAGAACCGCAAATGTGAGCAGTGTTAATTGAGGGAAGGCAAATAATCCAAATGACAAGTACACTTTAAAGCTCGAGTCCTAGTTTCAAAAGCTTACGTTAGTACCTTCGTTTGAAATTCTTGCCTCCTTCTGCAAGCTAAAGAAGTTTAAGCATGCTTGAGGGACATTTTCCATAAGTTTACAATGAATATTACACTATCGGTCCAGTGATGAGGTGAGCTACTTCAGGCAGCAACCTGGGCCCATTTGTCACCTTCACAGATGGCTCACCTATCCCATTTGCCCCCTTATCTGTTCCTCCGGGCCCCACTGTTTTACAGTTTGAAATAGAGTGGTAAAATGGGTTGGAACCAGGAAGTCAGGAGAAGCTCTGCCCTACTTCCATTTCTCCTGACCTCTTTGTTCTGCTGAGTCCTTTCAAAACAAAATTCATGGTGGTTGTGGGCAGAGGGGGAGGGGTTCACACTGTTGGGCAGCTGAATCCATTAATGAGCCCTGAGACCACATCTATGACCATCATTTGGATGACTAAGGCCCAAATCCTAACCCACTTTCCAGCACCGGCAAAGCTGTGACAATGGGACGTGTGCTGCATCCTGCAGTTGGGGGGCACTCACGGAGGCCTCCTCAAAGTAGGGGAATGTTTGTTTCCTTGTTTCCAGAGTTTAGAATCTGGGCGAGGAGAAGGCAAGGAGACCTCTGAGTTTTGGAGAAGGAGAGGAGGAGGAGCAGGACGTGGACGTAAGTGTACTCATTCTAACACTTTGTCTTTCTAACTCCCTGTCTTCTAACCTTAACCTTACCTTTAAATCAACCTTAAATCAAAATTGAAAGTTAGCACCTAAGGGAGGTGCATAGGTCTACTCTGAGCAGGAGCAGAGTCCTACTCATGAGTAAGAGCCCAAGGGTCAGGCATTTAAATCAAAGTTGAAAGTTAGCTGCACCTAAGGTAGCACCTAATCGAAGGAAGGGAGGAGGATAAAGTGAAAAGCAGGTTTTTCTACTTGTTTAAATTAAACCTATACTTAACCCAGGTTAAACTTAATCTAAGTTAGAACATAACCTAAACAGGTCAGTAAATTGGGACACAGGATCTAGAGAGCAATAAATAATTAAACAAACCCAAATAAAAACTAGCTTGAGGTTACAAAAACAGTCCAGCCTAAGAGAACAGAACTAGGAGGGAAAGAACCTAGGAAGGGGCAATTCCCAACCCATTTAGAGCCCCATTAGGCTAATCCAAGCAGTCCATTCAGGAGCCTGCAGAGTAGGTCACGTCCATCAGCAGCCATTTGCCTTCCTGAGCTTTTGTAAACTCACCTGGGAAGGCCAGCCCCCTTTCAATCAGGAAGGAAGGAGGGAGGAGGAGCCAGCCAGGAGTATAAAGCTAGGCCGGCCATCGCGTGAGGCTCTCTGCAGACGCGTGTGGCCTCTGGGAACCCAGTGCCTCGGGAACTAAGTGCCAGGTAAGGCACAAGAGTTTAGCATCTGGGCGAGTTCAGCAGCAGGGCGAGAAGGCCAGGGCCCCATACACTGCCCTTCCTCTTTCCTTGAGAAGAGGGCTGCTATCCAGTGTAGGGTTTTTAAAAGGACCCCTAAATAAAACAAAAACAACAACAACAAAAAAGCTATGCAGTCAGACAGCCAGCAGCAGGGTGGGGGCTATCCAGTGTTCTGCATTGAGTGCCACATGTATGATTATATGCCTCTGGAGCATAAGTCATGGGTGTGTCCTCGATGCAAGGAGCTCCAGGCTCTCAGGGAACGCGTCTGCTCCCTTGAAGCCTTGGTGGCCGACCTGGAGAAGCGCAGGCAGGCAGAGGAGGACCGTGGGGAGACTTCCAGGGACAATCAGGCTTCGTCCCAACCTCAGGCGTGCAGCTCCTCGGCTGCCCGGGTGGGAAGTCTCGGGACTGGAGGACGTCATCCTGGAGAGGAGGGAAACAATCCCCTAGGGGGGACCCCTTCTCCAGGGGATGGGCCCGTATCCGAGCGCACTCGGGATACTCCTCGGTGGGAGGGGGGTCGGGGGCTTCTTGTAGTGGGGGATTTGATTATTAGAAACATAGAGAGGGGGGTTTGCGACAGATGTGAGGACCGCATGGTGACTTGCCTGCCTGGTGCAAAGGTTGCGGACATCACTTCTCGTCTAGACAGGCTAGTAGACAGTGCTGGGGAGAGGTAGTGGCTGTGGTGCATGTCGGCACCAACGACGTGGGCAAGTGTAGCTGGGAGGTCCTGGAGGCCAAATTTAGGCTTTTAGGCAGGAAGCTGAAAGCCAGGACCTCAAAGGTAGCGTTCTCTGAAGTGCTACCTGTTCCACGTGCAGGGCCAGCTAGGCAGGCGGAGATCAGGGGTCTCAATGCGTGGATGAGACGGTGGTGTAGGGAGGAGGGGTTTAGATTCGTTAGGCACTGGGGAACGTTTTGGGACAAGCGGGGCCTGTACAAGAGGGACGGGCTCCATTTGAACCAGAATGGAACCAGACTGCTGGCGCATAACATTAAAAAGGTGGCAGAGCAGCTTTTAAACTGATCCCTGGGGGAAGGCCGACAGGAGCCGAGGGGCATCCGGTTCGGGACTCCTCATCCCTATGGGATGAGGATGGGGAGGTTAGAGAACAACAAGACAAAGGCAGGGTAGGAGAAGAAATTGGGAAAGGTAGGGTGATGGGATGTGATAGACGGTTTGGCACAATGAGAGGATGCGGGGACAAAGGAGCAAATAAGCAGCGCATCCTGGGGCATTCCGTGTATAAATGCTTTTATGCGAATGCCCAAAGTCTACGAGCAAAGGTGGGAGAACTGGAATGTCTGGTGACAAGGGAAAATATTGACATAGTGGGCATAACGGAAACCTGATGGAATGCGGAGAATCAGTGGGATACCGCAATCCCGGGCTATAAACTCTACAGGAGGGACAGGTAGGGGCGTGTTGGAGGTGGGGTGGCAGTTTATGTTAAGGAAGGGATAGAATCCAGCAAAGTAGAGATTGAAGGTGGGTCCGACTCCACCGTAGAATCTCTGTGGGTTAAATTACCAGGCTTGTGCAGCGATGTAATACTGGGGGTGTGCTATCGTCCTCCAGACCAGAAATCTGATGGGGACCTTGAAATGAGGAAACAGATCAGGGAGGTGACAAGGAGGGACAGGGTTGTAATCATGGGGGACTTCAATTATCCTCCTATTGACTGGGTCAATTTGTGTTCTGGTCACGATAAGGAAACTGGATTTCTTGACGTGCTAAATGACTGTGGCTTAGATCAGCTAGTCACGGAGCCCACCAGAGGACAGGTGACTCTGGATTTAATTTTGTGCGGTACGCAGGACCTGGTTAGAGATGTAAACGTTACTGAGCCATTGGGGAACAGTGATCATGCTGCGATGCGTTTTGACTTGCACGTTGGGGGAAGAATACCAGGCAAATCTCTAACAAAAACCTTTGACTTCCGACGGGCGGACTTCCCTCAAATGAGGAGGCTGGTTAGAAGGAGGTTGAAAGGGAGGGTAAAAAGAGTCCAATCTCTCCAGAGTGCATGGAGGCTGCTTAAAACAACAGTAATCGAGGCCCAGCAGAGGTGTATACCGCAAAGAAAGAAGGGTTCCACTAAATCCAGGAGGGTGCCCGCATGGCTAACCAGCCAAGTTAGAGAGGCTGTGAAGGGCAAGGAAGCTTCCTTCCGTAAATGGAAGTCTTGCCCTAATGAGGAGAATAAAAAGGAACATAAACTGTGGCAAAAGAAATGTAAGAAGGTGATACTGGAGGCCAAGCGAGACTATGAGGAACGCATGGCCAGCAACATTAAGGGGAATAATAAAAGCTTCTTCAAATATGTTAGAAGCAGGAAACCCTCCAGAGAAGCTGTTGGCCCTCTGGATGGTGAGGGAGGGAAAGGGGAGATAAAAGGAGACTTAGAGATGGCAGAGAAATTAAATGAGTTCTTTGCATCTGTCTTCACGGCAGAAGACCTCGGGCAGATACCGCTGCCCGAACGGCCCCTCCTGACCGAGGAGTTAAGTCAGATAGAGGTTAAAAGGGAAGATGTTTCAGACCTCATTGATAAATTAAAGATCAATAAGTCACCGGGCCCTGATGGCATCCACCCAAGGGTTATTAAGGAATTGAAGAATGAAGTTGCAGATCTCTTGACTAAGGTATGCAACTTGTCCCTCAAAACGGCCATGGTGCCAGAAGATTGGAGGATAGCAAATGTCACGCCTATTTTTAAAAAGGGAAAGAGGGGGGACCCGGGAAACTATAGGCCAGTCAGCCTAACATCCATACCGGGTAAGATGGTGGAATGCCTCATCAAAGATAGGATCTCAAAACACATAGACGAACAGGCCTTGCTGAGGGAGAGTCAGCATGGCTTCTGTAAGGGTAAGTCTTGCCTCACAAACCTTATAGAATTCTTTGAAAAGGTCAACAGGCATGTGGATGCTGGAGAATCCGTGGACATTATATATCAGGACTTTCATAAGGCGTTTGACACGGTCCCTCACCAAAGGCTACTGAAAAAACTCCACAGTCAGGGAATTAGAGGACAGGTCCTCTCATGCATTAAGAACTGGTTGGAGGCCAGGAAGCAGAGAGTGGGTGTCAATGGGCAATTTTCACAATGGAGAGAGGTGAAAAGTGGTGTGCCCCAAGGATCTGTCCTGGGACCGGAGCTTTTCAACCTCTTCATAAATGACCTGGAGACAGGGTTGAGCAGTGAAGTGGCTAAGTTTGCAGACGACACCAAACTTTTCCGAGTGGTGAAGACCAGAAGTGATTGTGAGGAGCTCCAGAAGGATCTCTCCAGACTGGCAGAATGGGCAGCAAAATGGCAGATGCGCTTCAATGTCAGTAAGTGTAAAGTCATGCACATTGGGGCAAAAAATCAAAACTTTAGATATAGGCTGATGGGTTCTGAGCTGTCTGTGACAGATCAGGAGAGAGATCTTGGGGTGGTGGTGGACAGGTCGATGAAAGTGTCGACCCAATGTGCGGCGGCAGTGAAGAAGGCCAATTCTATGCTTGGGATCATTAGGAAGGGTATTGAGAACAAAACGGCTAGTATTATAATGCCGTTGTACAAATCGATGGTAAGGCCACACCTGGAGTATTGTGTCCAGTTCTGGTCGCCGCATCTCAAAAAAGACATAGTGGAAATGGAAAAGGTGCAAAAGAGAGCGACTAAGATGATTACGGGGCTGGGGCACCTTCCTTATGAGGAAAGGCTATGGCGTTTGGGCCTCTTCAGCCTAGAAAAGAGACGCTTGAGGGGGGACATGATTGAGACATACAAAATTGTGCAGGGAATGGACAGAGTGGATAGGGAGATGCTCTTTACACTCTCACATAATACCAGAACCAGGGGACATCCACTAAAATTGAGTGTTGCGCGGGTTAGGACAGACAAAAGAAAATATTTCTTTACTCAGCGCGTGGTCGGTCTGTGGAACTCCTTGCCACAGGATGTGGTGCTGGCGTCTAGCCTGGACGCCTTTAAAAGGGAATTGGACAAGTTTCTGGAGGAAAAATCCATTATGGGGTACAAGCCATGATGTGTATGTGCAACCTCCTGATTTTAGAAATGGGTTATGTCAGAATGCCAGATGCAGGGGAGGGCACCAGGATGAGGTTTCTTGTTATCTGGTGTGCTCCCTGGGGCATTTGGTGGGCCGCTGTGAGATACAGGAAGCTGGACTAGATGGGCCTATGGCCTGATCCAGTGGGGCTGTTCTTATGTACCTAGGAGCTGCATTGTCCTTATGTCAGTGCTGGAAGGTGGGTTAGGATTGCACCCTATGTAAATGAAGGCTAATGGGGACCATATTGGGATGCCAAGCCAATGAAGCATGGATACCAGCGCTACATTTTTCATGTCCTAAGCCCATCTAGGCAATGCCACACAGGTGCATCCCTCCCAGTAACGCTTGCACAACTCTTCCCAGCAACAGCATCTAAAGAAACTGTGACACAGCCTGTCACCCACAGGGCAGCATCCTCGTGTTGGCGCTTCGTCAACACGACATAGACATAACATTTGTACATGATTGATATTATGGCCATGCATCATCATTGTGATGTCCAAAGAACCAATCACCACGCCCACCTAAATGTCAGAGAAGCCAGAGCAGTGACACCAGGGTGAATAGAGCAGGGGGAGGTGCAGGGGCAGTATCAATGAAAAGCAACGCTTAGGAAGATGACCTCCACACTGGGAATGAGCAGCACTGCAACAGGCACCTCCAGTAACCACTGGGAGGTGCCCAAGGACATCATATGCAAACACACATGCACAACATGACACAAAGGGAGCCTACCTAGGTAGGAGAGAGGTCTTGGAAGGCAATTTGCAGAGAGCCACCTAAAACTCAGAGTTATATCTACTACCCTATGAGCAGACAAAGAAATCCAGGAGAAAGAAATCCTGATGGGAATTAAACAGAAACTGTCAATAAATATTGGCCTTCCAATGGGGATATTTTATTACAATATTTCAAATAAGAACACTACTTCCTCAGTAATTGACTGTAATTGCAGTTTAACTTTTGGATTATTAAATGAATCTGCCTTCAGTAGTCATAAACTGCCGGATAAATAGATTTAACATCCCAATATAAGTTGCTGTACTGGGACTTTGACAGAAAACGCTATCGTAGGAAGGATTCCCATGACTGCTTTTGACCCACTTTGAACTACCTTTGTAAAATTTCCTTGTGGTGAGTTCTACATGGATTCTGTAGGGTCAAAAAAGGGAAAGAGTCTAACAGGTCAATCATATGCATGTCTACTCGCAAGAAGTAAGTCCCACTGGGACATGCTCTCATGTAAGCATGTATAGGATTGCAGCCTAAAAGGAAGCCTCCTGATTTTAGGAATGGGTTAAGTCAGAATGCCAGATGTAGGTGAGAGCACCAGGATGAGGTCTCTTGTTATCTGGTGTGCTCCCTGGGGCATTTGGTAGGCCGCTGTGAGATACAGGAAGCTGGACTAGATGGGCCTATGGCCTGATCCAGTGGGGCTGTTCTTATGTTCTTATGAAGAGTTCACAATTCAAATAAGGACAAAAACCCAAATTTACTTCCTGTGCTCATGTTCTCAGCAGAAATTTCAGTCCTTAAGTTAACTCAAAATGATACATCTGTTGAGAAATCGCATGAAACAATGTGCTCAGTCCTATCCTCTTCCCACCTCCCAATGCAGCTGTGCCAAAAGGCACATGCTGCATCAGCGGGGGGGGGGGGGGCAATTTGAGGGCAAATGGGAGGCAAGTATAAAACATTTATATGTACCTCCTGGTAAGCCCTGGAGACACCTGTGGGTTTCCTTGGACATATATCACCAAAAATGGTAGTGTATGACCACAATGGAAAAAGGGGCAGGAGGGGACAGGATCCAGTGAGTACCAGTGCCACCAATACCCCCTTCTCCTGCCTTCTTGCCCCCATTCCTCCCCCTCCCCACCTTCTTATCCCCAGAAGTCACTTCCATTGCCATAATGCTCCCTGCCTCGCAGCTCAATAACATTAGTCCTGTGAAAAATTACTTGAGATGATTAATAAAACAGATGAAACAGTGAAAGTCATAAAACTGTTACATGAATTGCTCTTATTTAGCAGGATTACTAATTAGATAAATTGCTTTAAAAATCCAGGTACATAGCATTCCTCTTGATTCACTTCTGGTGAACTCAGAATGTATCTCTGCCAAAATTTGGTTTCAAATTGTGAACAATTCTCAGGCAAGGTCAGGTCTGTAGGGCTGCTAATGGACTATGCTTTGATCTATGTGACTCAGACACATCCAGGCTGCTTTAAGACTTTTCAAAAAGTCAGAAATGGATGTGTGCAGAGGAGGACACACAAGTCCTTAATTAGCAGAACTAGCACCACACTATTTAGATTTCACTAGAAACATTAAGCTACTTTGAAGCGGCTTCAAGAGCTCTGGACAAAAAGCACTATTCAGAAGGAGTTTGCAAAAATATTCCAAGGGTTAATCTTTATTGCTCTGCAGAACTATGTACCATATTTTTCGCACCATAAGATGCACCTGACCATAAGACGCACCTAGTTTTTAGAGGAGGAAAACAGGAAAAAAAATATTCTGAACCAAATAGTGTAATAAAATATTTAATAAACTATAACAGAATAACATTTGAACCATGTAAAGTGAACAGCAGTCAGCAGTGGCATTAAGAACCATTATCACTGTCATTAATAAATGGAGAGACTTAAAGGTTTGAGTACTCTAGTTTTCTGGAAACCCCAAGAACTCAGAATTTATAAAGCTCACAAAAGCAGGTGCACTCAAATAGGGGATCACATTATCTTTCTGCTACAATGATGTTCTGCCAAATTCCAATCCACTGGGCCTTGTGCCCGCTTAAGGCTGATCAGTCCCCCTTGTGCAACTCACCAGTGCAGCAAGCAAAAGTGAGTCCAGTTCCAGTCCACAGATGCCAAGTAAATCAGTCCCATCAATCAGAGTTGCCAAATCAGAGTCCAGAGCCAATAAGCCAAATTATAGTCCATGGTCAGGTTCTAGGTAGGTCAGTCAAATCCATCAGGGTATCCAAGTCCAGTCACAATCAACAGTCAGATTCCAAATTCAATAAAGTCTCCTCTCCTACCTCCAACCTGCACTCCTTCAAAACCCACACACCCTTTCTGCCTCAGGTACTCCTTATATCCCTGAGGGCCCTATTGCCTTCCAGTGGCTGCAGCTGTGCAGCACACTCTGCTGGATGCCCAGGCCTTACCCTTAAAGGGGCCACTGCTGACACCACACCTTCCTCCTCGCCAGTTCCCATACAATACAATACAAAAGAACAAGTGGAAAGTCCAACCACAACTTGAATTCTCAAGACACAACAAACCTCTGGATTTATGGTGAGAACATAGCCTTACCTGGGGCTTGTGCAATAAGCAAACACTGGCATTCTGACCAAGGAGACAGTTTTTTCTTTGTGATGGGGGGGGGGGGCTTACATTCAGATGCTGGATGAGGTGAGTGAAAGCGCCCCTCCCCTGCTGTGTGAGTGTGTGGGGGGGGCAGAGCATCTGTGTGTGTAAGAGAAGGGGGCAGCCTGTGTGTGTGAGAGAGGGGGGAAAGTGTTTGTGTTGCAGAGAAGTTGTGATGCTCCAGGCTTTGGGGGGGGGAGAGTCTGTGATGCTCCAGGCTTGGAGGGGGGGAGAGAGAGGCTGTGATGCTCCAGGCTTGGGGGGAGAGAGAGAGGCTGTGATGCTCCAGGTTTGGGGGGCAGAAGAGAGAAGCTGTGATGATCCAGGCTTTGGGGGGGGGAGAGGCTGTGATGCTCCAGGCTTGGGGGGGGGAGAGAGAGGCTTTCCTGGGAGTAAGCCCCCCTGACTCTAATGGGACTTACTTCAGAGTAGGCATGCACAGGATTGGGCAGCGAGACTGCCACCCCACCCACGCTTTCCTGGGAGCCCCAGTGACTCTGAGACTTACTTCTGAGTAGACACACGGGCTTGCGAGGCTCAGGCTCTGGTGGGCTGCGGCGCCTTGGAGCCCTGCTCATTGCCCTCATGCTCCATCCAGCGCTGCCACAGTCCGCGCGGGCGCTGAGGGAAGGCAGGAGCCCCCCAGCCAGCTCAGCCTCTGACTGCCTGGGGAAGCCGAGCAGAGCGAGCGGGCAGGGGGCGGGGCCGGGGGCAGAGTGTTGTTTTTGTTTGTTTGTTTTTTCCAGTATTTGCTCCATAAGACGCACACACATTTCCCCCAACTTTTGGGGGGGGGGAAGTGCGTCTTATGGAGCGAAAAATACGGTAGTTCCTGAGCTACCCCTTATCCTCCAAGGACACAGTTATGGAACATTTGTAAGCAGTGAGAACAAAAGAGCTGTCCTAACCCCTGATATTTGTTATAGATATAGAAAAAAGAAGAGTCCCCCTGGATCAGGCCATAGGCCCATCTAGTCCAGCTTCCTCTGTCTCACAGTGGTCCACCAAATGCCTCAGGGAGCCTCAAGTACCAAGCCTCAGTCCTGTTCGGACTGAGCAGTGGTCAGGCAGTCCTCTTATATTCTTTCTTGAAACCACTGCCAGACCCTGTGAAAGAAATCCTTTTATCTTACAGCTAAATCCTATTCAGGGTCTATGGCAGCAGATCTTGTGATTTGCTGCCTTAAGCTATGCCACCATTATGTGCTTCGGAGCCATAGGCTCAGCGCATATGCGCCAGTGACTCACACAGCCTACACCAGAGCAAGTGAAATGGTAAAAGGGAGTATCTAAACAGCAGTAGTAAATGCCAAGATCCATTTCCCCTTTCCTCAGCCTGACACACCTTCTGAGACTTTTCATACTTACACCAGTTAAATAGACTGATTGGCAGGCAGATTATGGGGAGGTAAGTACAATGATTTTTACAAACCTCTCCTGGGGCCAACTGGTCATGCTCCTCCCCATCACTGCATGCAGCGCACACTTTGTTGGCGCTGCTACATCGTACAGGTTGGTGCGCTAGACAAACAGACATTAATGGATGAAATCACAGGCTGTATTCTGCTGAGGAATGAATGATTTTATTCTGCTCCGGCAATATTCTTAGACTGAGGGTGCAATCCTAAGCCCTTATGTCAGTGCTTTCCAGCACTGACTTAAGGGCAATGCAGCTCTGAGGTAAGGGAACAAACCTTCCCTTACTTTGGGGAGGCCTCCGTGAGAGACACTCAACTGCAGGATGTAGCACATGTCCTATTGGGAAAGCTGGAAAGCACTGACATAAGGGGTTAGGATTGCGCCCTGAATCAATTCCAGTTCCTATGGGTCATTCCAATACAATGAAGGGGGGGGGGGTTCTACTGAAGTGGTGTGCATGTGTATGTTTTCCCTGCCCTGGATCTAAGAACTCCCATCCTAAGATGAAATGTGTGTGCACTGGCATTGGGGGGGGGGGAGGGAATGCTATTTTTTTCAGGTGCAGGGACACCTGTGTCAAATGCCTTCTCCCCCGTGCCTTCAGAGACAGGGCTGATGCAGCTGAGGCAAGGGGGCATGCATTGAATCCTGTGGTAGGGGGCAGTCATGGAGGCCTTCTCAAAGTAACATTTGTTCCCTGAACTCAGGGCGGCACTGCAGCTGCATCAGTGCTGGAAAGTTGCTAAGTATTGGGCTGTAAATGTATTTTGCAGCCATGTGCCCTCCAAGCCCTTTTAAAAAGGGAGGGGGGCAAAAAAACCTTTTCCTTTTGTGAACTTTATTCTGTCTTTATTTCTTTCTTCATTTCTAGAGGTCCAACATGTCAGAAAACATGTTCTGGGGTCTACGCTGGAAGAATTTCTGCTACTGCACAGATCCCAGTGAGGGAGAAACTTCATCTAAACCCTAAGAGTCTGGAATATTACCAGTCCAGGGATGGTGTAAATTGTCTACACTGAGCAGAGGGTTGGACTAGATGACTTCCAACTGTAACAATGAATGTATGATCCTAATGCAGATTCATCATGGATAATCAGTTGCCCTTTTCAGAGCACTGGCGTATAAGGGAAAGGGTCATATTTTATTGCAGCCATTAGTGAATGGTTTTTCATAAGAAATCTTGCAAACAGCTGTCAGCTTTCAAACACAGTGTTGTAATAAATACTCCTTGCCCTTCAAACAGGCTGCATTTTCTAGCCTTATCACCACATTAAATCATGTTGCCAATAATATCTTGGGGGGGAAGGGGTGAGCTGAATTCTTCAGGCTTGAATTTAATTACTTTATGTAAACTAGAAAATGCCCACAATACACTGTGAGCGAATAGCTTATCTCGGCAATTGTGAAATTCTGTTTTGTTTGAAATATTTGCATTTTGATAACTTTGCTTGGCTATACACAGCATTTATTGATCTTTGTCAGGAACCCATTCTCTGTACACTGTGTTACCTTTATTTTGCATAAAGATTGAACTGAAGCATTTTACCTATATCATTTTTAAGGTTGTTTTATTTTTTAAAAAATAAAGTGCTTTGCAGAGAGTCCAGGCCAGGAAAGGAAAAATGTAAGACAAGTTTCTAGTTTCACTACTTTGCTTCGTGTCAACTGCTTGATAGTGATCCTAAAATTGTTCACAGTTCCAAAACACATTTTTGCCTCCAGGCATGAATGGTCATTGCACTCACGAGTTAAAACGCTGACTACAAAATCCTAATTATATTAGAATGCCTACTTTTGTACATAGTTTAGTATATTGCTATTTATTATCGTTTTGCTTTCTTTCACTGGCATTCATTAGTACTGACTTGCAAAAAAGCATATCAGCAAAATCTCTTTTTCCTCCATTGTATACAGATTTAAGTGACAATGAATGCTATATTCTGGAGACAATGCCCCCCCCCCCTTACATCTCAAAGAGTTAAACTAAACAAGGAACATTTTTATAGCTAATCAAATAAGACCTCCCTGCCTACGTTTGATCATGATTTTTGAAATTCATGGAACTATTCTGATTGGATGGGGATTGAATCACAAACTTACACACACACATGCAAACGTTTATATCTCAGCACATCTCATAGCTCTTCAAATCTTTTGTAATTCTTAAATTATAGCAAGCTCCGATCAGGAGTTGTACCATTTCAGAATATGGCTTGTTGCTTGCCAAATCAATAAATCAGTTCTTCCAGCATCCAATGACTGTAGCCAACTATTTGGTACATGATAGCAATTTTGAACAAAAATACTGAAGCAAGAGTATTTCAAGAAAGCATACCAAGGTCTGTCCCATACATTCCAAGCAGTTATATGTTACAAGAATGGATTCTGCTAAGATCCTTCCCAACTTCCCAAAGACACCAAAGCTGTTCCATACTGACACCCAGAGCTAAAGCCTTGCCTCAACAAGACAAAACACTGAGAAATACACACACGTAATAGAGATAAAGAATTATCTGGGCTCCAATGTGGAAATTTTGATCAGCTGAATGCAACCATGCTGCAAATAGTGTCCAGCTGCACACCACAGCTGCTCTGTCTCCAAAACCAGAGCATGGCATAGCAAAAAACAAATAAAACAAAACAAAAACCAAAGGAAGCTTTTTAGTACAAAATCAGAGACATTTGGATGCTATTATATTTCCAGTGGCCATGGGGCTGGTGTTCCAAAAAATAAAAATGTTGGATTGCTTGATTGTAGTAAGCAGTTTTTTTCACCCACATAAAGAGCAATATCCCAGAGGCCCTTTGGTTCACTACTATCTTGGGTGCAACTCAAGGTGATAATGGACAGAGTTTTCTGAGGGAGCCATTACAGCTGGGGAATTCTCCTTCATCAAGCCGCATCTCCTTAGCTGCTCTTAAGAGAGTCGTAAAAACATTTGACTTCACCACACATTTAATTGATTATGGATTTAGCCTACTTTTACTGCTTTTGTTCGTAATTTGGGTATGTTTTAAATAATCTCTATTATTGTTTTACTTGATCTACCTTGTGAAACCATTGGTCTGAAAGATGTGGTATAAATCTTTTTTTTTTCTTTAGATCAATTTCCCACAAGTTACAAGCAACCAAGGAAGAAGCTGCATTTATGAGTGATTATGCTATTCAATAGCTAGGTCAGCAACTAATTTTTAAGAGGGACCAAACACATTTAGATTTGAGTAAACGATGAAGAACCAGCAACATTGGCCTTGCCTACTTATCACTGCACAATCAGAGACATAAGCCAAGGTCTATAACATCCTCCTCTCTAATGTGAGGAGGCACATTGGCAATGACTTTCTATTACTGTGCTGACACCTGAGCATGAGTGAAAAAACACAGGCACATAGGAATGAGCAGCTGAAGTACATACTAAGGGCTTTTTCACATTGGAAGGGTAAGTTATCAGAGTCATCTTTGCCTGTATCTCATCACACACAGAAAAAGGCATCTGAAGCTCATAATGGTTGGGATCCTTGGGGTCATGGACTATGGCACCCTTTGAGCCATCTGTTGCCTATTTCTAATTTAGTATGATGTGGATTATATTTCCTCCTCCACCCCCAGTATTTTTCCTATGCACAAAGAGAAGGGACATCATGCCTTCCTGCTTTGCCTAATGGGTATACGTGTCTTGCCAGCCAGCCATGCATGGTCACAATGTGTCTGTCAACAGAGTAAATACACATAAAACCCATCTCATGTGGGAGTCCTGCAGGGCAGGCTCATATTCGGGGTCATCAATTTTTCCATGTCACTGGTGCACCTGATCAGAGCAGGAAGTTTGGAAACGTTCAAAGCTTGTTTAAAATCATTATAACATTCCCAGTACCAAAGTCTATTGTTTATTGCCTGCTGTTTAATATACAATTACCTTCTCTAAAGGACACAAAACTGAAGTTACGAGATGCCCATTGCCTACAATTCAAAAGACAGGCATACTGGGGTAAGAATGCCTTACTGCATTTCATTCTCTATCAGAATCAGATGTGCTATGCAGTCTTCTTTGCAGACCTCCAGTGCATAGAAGTGACAAGAGTATAACACAAGGATTTGATGAGAGACTTATTTTGAAGATATTTTCTTTCTAAGGGATAGTGAAATGACAACATACTGGCAAGACTGCCTCTGAAATCGCAATTTACTACAAATTACCACTTCTATAGGAATCCCTTTTCTTTCTGTTCTAAAAAGGAGCACTGAAAAGGCAAGTTTAAAAAAAGTGCAGATGATCAAACAAACCTTTTGATCGATTCTTATGATGGGAAAATAATTTGCTCATGACACACTGTAAAGCGCAATAGCCGCCATAAAACTTTGCTTTGGCAGTGTGACTCATGGTTGAAAGGTGATTTTCTTCCTTTATGTCTGGTCAATAACCATTCTGTCCACAAGTGCTACTTTTGAATTGTTTTGTGCCATATGCTCATTTTAAGAAACACATAAAACTCCATGCCTGCTCCTGAATGCATAACAATCTCCTCTGGAAGCACTGCAACAATTTAGAAGGAAATGGTACAGAAACTTTGCTCCTTCTGCTTTGCTTATCTCTGCTGTAAGCCCCTTGGGAAGGCTCCAAGGGCTCAGAAATCCACTGACTTCTACTGCTGGTTCCCCTTGGGCCTGGCTCTTCATCCATTTGGTGGAAGAAGAAAAAAACTTCTCAAGGAAGACAAAGCTCTTGTATTCCCAGAGTGCATTTGCAGTTCATTCTACTAATTCAATTTAGAACTTCCTACTACAATTATTTTGACCCGCTTTTTCAAAGTGACAATATTTGCTGTATTGACGGATGTCAGAGCTTTCCCTGGGAGGAAGTGTATTTTGAGCTAACAGAGACTGAGTGATTAATACAATATTGATCGCCCGGAGTTTTCACATTGAGATTTGCCAAGCCAGTGGCTGCCATACCTTATCAACCGTCAGCTCCTTGACAGGCCTTTATTTAATGCCTGATACCCATCAGCTCCCTCATACATTCTTAAACAAGAGTTATGCAAATTCTGCAGACAGAACCGCTGCTTAAAATAACACAGGCAGTCATAAAGGATACATCCTTTCCCATATTGCATGTTGTATACAGATGTCAACTCTTACAGCTTAGCCTTCAAACCCTTGCAAATCATTAGTAGCACCTTCTAGCTCAGGGGTGTCCAAAGTTTTTGGCCGGAGGGCCACATCATCTCTCTGACATTGTGTCGGGGGCCAGGGAAAAAAAGAATTAATTTACATTTAAAATTTGAATAAATTTACATAAGTTTACATAAATGAGTATATTAAAGATGAACTTATATGAATGAATAAAGGTCTTGCAATAGCTCAAGGCCTATAAAAGGCCTTGCACAAAGCAAGGCTGGCCTTTCCTTTGCTGCCGCTACTGCATCACAGACGTGAAACAACAAGCAGTGGAGGGAACCCTCGTCCCACAGCTCATGCAAGAGGTCAAACAGTTGCCCTCATGCTGAGAGCAGTTGCATCAGGCCAGTGCGGGCTCCAACAAATCTCCAGAGGGCCAGAGGCTCATTGGAGACTGGGGGCTCCCTGAGGGCCGCATTGAGAGGCCTCGAGGACCGCAAGTGGCCCCAGGGCCGGGGTTTGGGCACCCCTGTTCTAGCTGGCATAGAAACACTGTTGAAAGTGGTGGCTTTCAGATATTTAGCAGAGGGATAGCAACTTGTTCCTACCCAGCCCAGTATAGCAGTCCTTGCAATAGCTGTTGCTGTCTCCCTTGTGTTGCATTTTTCAGATGGTGAGCAAATTTGCAACATGGAAGTAGATTTTCATCTGCAATGGAAGTGCTCTGAGATGTTGCTGTTGTTGAGAAGTCCTTTTTAGAAATAATATTAACAACAATGGTAATTATAAAATCACATAAAGAACATGTCCATGCAATTATGGAGAGGGCAGATCATTCTCAAACCCATAAATTACATGCCAGAACAAGTTTGTTGAATATAAATATTCTCTTTTCAATTGAATGCCCCTCATAATTTTAAGACTTCTTCATTTCTAATCAACCATGTTCAAATGCAGATATTTCACTAGCAATCTGGTCAGTTTGGTTACAGCTTACAATAACTACTCCTTTCATTAAATTAAGAGCTTGATCTTTGCATTTTTTAGCAAGGTAAATAGCAGTCACAGGTTCCAATCTTGAATGGGATCAGGACCATGATGTGAGAGGGTGGGCTTTAACTCTTTCTTATGCCATAGTTTCAATCCAGATTGGCCTATCCCCACAGCTATTCCCACTGGAAGGGAAGGCACATTCAGGGCCACCTGGCCTATCCCTAACTGAAGTGGTTGCTTCAGACTGTAGATTAGTCAGCAGTGTGCCTTCCTCTGTCCACCTACTTTCCTCCACTACTCCACCTCCTCCTTTCTGAATTGGAAAGGGAAGAGAAGGACAGTGTAGAAGAGGAAGTGTAGAGGAGAGTGGCATATTCAGGGCATGAAACAAGCAGACTGGTGCATCGCCAAGTAAAGAAGGGGCAGCATTGACATGGTGCTTCATGTGCCAGTTGGCATGGGCAGCCCTGATCCCACCGGCACCAATGGAAACAGCAGAGTCCATATTCCTTCTGAGTCTGCCCTCCAGAGAGTCTACTGCCGACTCTGCACCCCTCGTGGGCCCAGTTCACCCCATGGTCTGCCTTCCTCCTGCCTAGTTCCACCCCTCCCTGTCTTTCCCCCACCTTGAAAAGGGTCACTGCCAGCCGGTGGTGAAACTTACCACCAGAGGCTCCAGTCTGTCATCTTCCCAGTGCTGAAGCACTGACCCAGAGCTCTTATTGCCTAATAGCAGTTTTATGTCACCCAGAGCAGGTGGTAAGTGCAGAGTGCACAAGGTTAGCCCTACAGGATCAGACTGTAAATCCCACTAAAATAAGTTCTAAAAAGTAACTAAATGGAGGATATAACTCAATGACTTCGCAACACGTATCTGCATGTGCTGTTCCCATGGCTGCATTTTGCTAATTCTATAAATGAAAGCATGTTTCTGAAAACAGATTTCCTCTTTCCACTTGTATTTTCACTTTTCTTTTTCCCAGGTAGGTGAATAAGAGGCAATAATAAGTGCAAAATGAAAACCTATTGCATTTTAAGTTGAAAGACACCAACAAGATCAAAAGTTCAAAATTATGCACTTCTATTGCCTGTAGGAAAACTGACAAGCCAATTCAAACGTCTCTCCTACTCCGTCCCACAGTGTTTATTTCTGTAATTGAGCTAAATGCATAATAATGAGCACACTTGTTTATTGTCTGAATACCTTGACTGTCCTCATTATTATGCTCAACTTAGCATGTATTGTGCAACACAAGTCTAAAGCTAACTTTGCTTTAATAGTCCAGAGCATCAATTTTTATCAGGCCCCGATCCTAGAGGGGCCTTGTGCTACCTCTCTAGAAGAGACAAAAGAAAATATTTCTTTATTTAGGGTGCAAATAGTCTGTGGAACTCCTTGCTTGTGGAACTCCTTATCAGAAGATGTCATGAAGGCATCTAGCCTAAATGCCTTTAAAAGGGATTTGGACAGATTTCTGGAGGAAAAGTTCATCACAGGTTTCAAGCCATGATGGGTATGGGCAATCTCCAGATTTTAGAAGGAGGTTACCTCAGAATGCCAGAAGCAAGGGAGCGGCACCAAGATACAGGTCTCTTGTTGTCTTGTGTGCACACTGAGGCATCTGGTGGGCCACTGTGAGATACGGGAAGCTGGACTAGATGAGCCTTTGGCCTGATTCAGTGGGGCTTTTCTTATGCCAGAAATAAGATTCTAGCAGCGCAAGTCGATTTACGACAGTGTGAAAGTTGGGCTGCTGTTGCATGTTGCCATGCTTTTGCTGCAAATGCCAAGAGGTGTGACAAGCTCAGAGAGGCACTGGTGATTGGTCGGTGAGAGTGGGTCATGGGCAGGGATGGAAAACAATGGGACGTGTTGGGCGATGAACCAGGGCATGCCAGGGGAGAGAGAGGGTGGCAGCGACTTGCACCAAGATCCTACCCTGAAATCTATTCCCAGAACAGTCCCTGGCTCTCCTTGGACCTACACTAGCAAGATCTGAGGAGACTGATAGGTAATTGGGCAGCCTACTAGGAAGTAAGCCAAAAATATTTTTATTTACCTCCTGCACACAGTCCATTCCTGCCCCCCAATAGCATGTAGCACAGCCTCTGTTGGCACAGCTTCATGCTATAATGTGTGGGGGGGGGGGATAGATTGGGTAGTAATTATCCCCTTTCATTCACTTTCTACAGGGCATCTACATAACATCATTTCCAAAGAGTAGACTTCTTGTGTGTTTTGAGATCTTGTGTCTTTTTTATTTCTTTGTTCTTTTTTCCCCTCAGATTTATAATGCTTCGTGTGCATGTATCTGTCTGTGCATTTTGGTAAGAAACTGCAACTGCCACTTCAGTGTGTCGAGTATGGAAAGCACTATTATACCTTTTCAGGGCTCCTGAGGCTTTAAACTGACATCTCCCCTTTAAAATTGTATTGCATTCCTATTACACAAGTAGAGGAAATAAGAAATAGTTAAAACTGATTAGTCTTTGATTTGCCCCTCGAATAGCCCCCCCTTTTTTGCACTTTGTTATTAATTTATTTTCACATTGTAGGAAGGCTTTAGTTACTTCTTTCTTTCAACAAAAAAAAAAATAATAACAAGACAAAATTAAAAATGATGGGAATTAGTTAATTAAATCCTACATCACCCCTGGAAAGAAACAGACAAAAAGGAACAATTCCAAAAAGTGATTGAAAGGCTTGGATCAGACACTATCCTACTTTTATCTCCAAATCCTGCTGATCAGGAAAGCAATAAAACTGAGCCTGCAAAAAAGGCATTCAGTTATAATTTAGATCTCAATTTTGACATTTCTCCAAAGAGATCAGAGGTTCAAGGAGCACACAAGGTTCTCTCCCAACTTTTAATCCTTACAAAAACTCTGTTAGACTGAGAGATGACCCAAAGTGAGATTCCTGGCTAGGTGACAACGTGTATCATGGTCTTTCTGTCCCTGCTGCAACACACTAAGTACTATTGCCCTTACACCCACAATAAGCACATGAGACAAGTAAATCAAGAATATAAATTGGACAATGTGAATCAATCTAACCAGAATCTTGCAATGATCCTGCAGCAGGCCCTATTTTGCATACTCCTTCCCTGTACTGTAGGTGCCAAATGTAGAGGTGACAGAAAACCACTGTCCATCCCCTTAAGGCTGTGGTATTCAGACTGGGGCGTCATGACACCCCAGCCTGAGGGCTCTGGCCTCTGCCCCCTTAAGGGGCGGGGCAGGGGGAAAGGCAGCAACGTGATCCCCAGGATTGCGCCGCTCAAGGGGGCTGCAGGGACTGGAATGTACTCACCTTCCCGGGGTGCGGGGAGCCCTGCGTGAGCGTCTGCAGAATGCAGAAAGTGAAAGTGGAGTGATTGCGCTCCACTTCTAGTTTTGTGAAGGCGGAGCGCAATTGCTCCACTTTCACTTTCTGCATGCTGGGGAGCCCTGCAGATGCTCGCGCAATGTCTGCCTAAAGGAAACAACCCAAACCTGAAGTAACAGCCTGCAGTCAGAGAGAAAAAACCAGCAACAAAAGTCTAATCAGGTGGCCAGCAAAAGGAAAAAACAAAACCTAACAGGCTCCTCAAGGCAATCGGCTAATCTCAGATCTTGGCTAATTCCAGATTGCCGAATGGGCTGGTAGTTTGGGGGTGCCAGCTCAAGGCAAAAGAAACTGGAGAAAGGGATAAGCCAGATAACAGATCTTATGTTGCTGTCCCTTCATGACAGAACAATATGGGGTGTCAGCATTCTCCCACTATTGCTCACATAAAGGTGCAGCAGGGGTAAGCCCATTCACATAATGCTAATGGTGGGGCAGCTTGCCACATTGACATTCAATTAATATTGGAAAGGTTTGGAAAGAAGTTAGCACTGGAAAACAGCTTTGCTGAACTGTGTACATCTTCTGAGCATCTTGAACAGTTGTGTGGAACCTTCCAGCTAGCTGCAGAAAAAAAAAATGCCTCAGCAATACTAAAAGTGTTATAGTCTAGAATTGAAACGCCCAATGTATGCAAGCAAAGTCGTCGTCCCCCCCAAACCCTTTTTAGCAGATTATTTTTCATGTACTGGCTTCAGCATCTTCCTAGCAAGCAAAATAAAATAAAAAAGTAGAGATGCTTATTTTTTCATGCTGTTTATTATGAAAACAAAGACACAGTATGTAAAACACAAAACTGACAAACTGGAATATGCAGAAGGCTTCAATCCGAAATCTCGAACACATCTCAAACCTCTTCAGCATCATAAATGCTTCTTATAGTGATTGTGTTATTTTACAATCATGCTAGGCTGGTACTGGTATGAAAAAACCCCACTTCAGAATACCACCTATTGTGCAATAACTACATTTGGGAAGCCAATAGTATGACATGTGACAGAATAATAAGGTCGTTTATATCTTCAGCGCTTAGTAATTCATAAAACCAAGTAACATTTTCAGTAATTTCTCGAGCATTAAAGCTTTACAGTGACTGAAGAATAGAAATATGCTAATGAGAGAAATCATTTTTGTATATAAATGCACATTATCTTTCAAACCAGAGCCAAATTCCCTAGCTAAATCTCTGAATATAATTTTCTGAGCTTGTGTAAAGTACTCTTTTATGTGTGATTATTTTGGTAGTTGTGGCTAAAAAAAAATCTGTTACATTCATTAAAAACAAACTTTTTTTTGTGCATTACCACATATTTACTTATGCACCTAACAAGGAAACAAGTTACTCGTTATTGCTTAGTTCCATTATCAGAACAGAAAAAAAGTTTTATTTCTTTAACATGATTGCATCCTGTAGCATGAGTGCTGAAGGCAAAAGAAAATGTAATACAGGTGTGCCACCGTATCTACAGGTGTCCATTCCAGAAGACCCTGAAACCGCGGATACAGGCAAATGACACCTCCCACCCTTGGGAGCCGAGGGGAGTGAAGCCAGAGGGTCGTCTGAGCCCAGCAGAGGCCGCGGTCAGTCTGCAGCCTCTGCCAGGCTCAGACTGAGCCTGAAAGTGAAAAACACATGACTTGCGGTTTTTTGACAAAACTGGAAGTTACATTTTTAATCCCCTATAAGGCATTAAAAATGTCACTTCCAGTTTTTTTGAAAGAAACGGAAGTCACAGATTTTTTGCTCTCAGACTCAGTTTGAGCCCAGCAGAGGCCATGTACCTCCGCAGCCTCTGCTGGACTCAACAACCCTCCAGAGGTGAGGGGCTCCCCTCTGCTCCAGAGGGAATACACATGGAGGGTGCATGTATCGCATCTGTGGATCCTTGTGGACCGCATCTGCAGAGAAGTGAATCCACTTATATGGGATCCATGGATATAGCCCCCTCCCCATATTTGTAGAATACAGGACTGCAGTCCAATGCACAGTTACTGAGGAGCAATTCCCATTGACCACAACAGGATTTACTTCTGAGTAAACATGTATAGCATTGTGATATAAGCTTGGTTTGAAAGCACCTCCATGGCTTTCAGTACAAACACAGTTTCCAGACTGAGCTCTTAAAAGATTCGTTCTGCAAGTTTCCATTATAAGCAAGTCTCCATTATAGGCACTCCCCTTGGCAGCTGTTCTTTAAAATGGAAGAAGGTAGAAATATACCTCTGGCATGCAAATAAACTTAAAAAAAAAGAAAATGCATCCTATCTGAAGCAAAACTAAGACCAAACTGATGACTCACCTAGCTTTCAACTGAACAGAATGCACACCTAAGATGCAAAAGACAACGCTGGAAAGAAGTTGAGTTTGCTTCATAGATTAACAATCTACTGTGATTCTCTTTAAATATTACTTCATTCTAAAATGCTTGTTAGTTCCACAGGAGAGAAGAGGTCACAGGCTGCAATCCTATCCACACTTACCTGGGAGTAAGTCCTATTGACTATAACGGGACTTGCTTCTGAGTAGACAGGCATAGGGTTGGGCTCATAGTATTTGGTTTGTATATGATAAACTAATGATCCAATATGATGGCCCTCATGCAGATACATCTAAGGGTTTCTGTTTATGAGGACATCAAAACATTTTTAAAATCCTTTCAGTCTTTGCAGAGCTGAAATTTAAGAACAGGAGGATTAAGACAACTTATTTAATGGCAACAGATGACACCTTCTTTGACACATTTCTGATAATTAATGTCAAATGCTGTAATAAGACTGTTGCCATCACACTGTCAGAAGCATCTCTGAGAGAGTCAGCTGTTCTCATGCCTATCTAAGAGCAAATGTGAAGCATTTAACAAGGATTCATGTGGGTACACCAAAACACCAGCCATAGAACTTAAATGCTCAGGTTGCAACTGTGTCTTGTTCAGAGTCATGCTTAGAGCAGGCATGTGAAAAAACAGTTCATAAATGGCTTTCTTACATTCAATGCCTATGGAAAACATTATGTATTTATACCCTAATATGCACCTAGGAAACTGTCAATGAGAATGAAACGATAACATTTTGCTAAGCAGTTTAATTTTTTTCTATTCCCCTTCTCTTATACACCCAAGTCAGCAAACACTAGTCAAACTGTTTGGACTCATTTTGGAGAAGAAATGAATACTGTTCATTTCTGAAAACAAAAGGAGAGTTGCATGAGCAAAGAGGCTTTTGAGAGCAACACTCCTTCCATTCACAAACAAAGGGTGCAATCCTAGAAATGACTTCGGCCAGCACAAGTCCTTTGCACTGGCCCAGGAAGGTCACAAATGTGCCATGAGGCACATCTGTGCCTCCTCAGGAGGAAGCCGTGTCGGTGCAAGGAGGTACGCTGACACACGAGGCTGAATTCAGCCTCCATGGTGGCTTCCCCACGGAGTCTTACATCAGCCTGGATGGTCCAACGCAAGAGGAAAAGGTAGGTGGGGGAAGGCGGGAGGGAGGCGTTCCTGGGCAGGGGGTGGGAGGGTGGTGGGCGACCCCAGGGGCGAGCGGGGAGCGGGAGGCGGGGCTGGGAAGAATGGAGCGGCTTGAACCCACTCCACTCTCCTTGGACTTGTGCCGCCTCAAGAGGTGACGCAAGTTTTAGGAGACCCATAGGCGCCAGCGGCCCTTACCGAGGGGTAAGGGGAAAAGTTTCCCCTTGTCTTTGGCTAAGCTGCTTATGGCCACTATCCTGTGCTATAGGCCACTATACTGCGCAAGCCTCTTGGCTTGCCTGTTCCAGTGCAGGATAGGATTGCACCCAAAGTTACTGAAGGGGAGCAGTAAGTTTGGATTCAAAGAGCAATCTCAAAATAACCAAGATAGCCTTCTTAACATCAGTTATATGCCAAATTCAGGAAGCAAGGACATCCTTAGGCCTAGTTCCCACAAACAGGCATTTGGTGGGCCACTGTGAGATATAGGAAGCTGGACTAGATGGGCCTATGGCCTGATCCAGCAGGTTCTTATGTTCTTAAATGAGGCAGTAAATCTGCTTGTACCTTTTCTGGAGACAGGTACAGGATAACATGACTGGATGCTCCTTCACACACCACCACTACCATTACAACAACAACAAAAAATAATCATGAAATACAGAAAACTATCTTATCAGGAAGAAAGCTGCACTGAAATTTTCCCCCAGATGTCTTTCTTATACATAAGGAAATTTTCAAATGAAAACACATTCAATAATGTGAATCTCACACCAACATTGTACAGTCTACAACCTTATCTGTCCTTGACGAACATTGCAAACTGCAGTGCTCCCATAGAAGTGGAAGCCTCTCCGAGTGATTCAACAAAGGTCAAGTATGATCCATTCTCAGAAGTGTTGTGACAACTTTTTGTTTGGCCCACCCTTCCCATTATATCATATCACATTTCCTAAAAGCTTGCACCCCAAATCAGGGGGCTGTAGTTGAAAATGAAAATTGATCAGGCTGCTATGTATATTTGGAGCCACTTGAGCATGCACAATAAAAAAAATTTGGATTCCATTAATCGTAAATAAAGAGTAGTAATAACAGGAGTGGGTGCAAGGAATAAGATACTTGTTACTGTAGGAGTGGATTAAGTGATTGTCCATCTTGTTGAGCATGACACCACTGCAAACATGCAGGTTTTTCAACTGAAGGTAAAATTCATGATCTTATTACTACTAACTACAAAACCATCTGCTGGGCATGACAAATGTCAGCCGATCAGTTTTGCTCTAAGTGCACTGTGCCGAGAATGGCCTGCTCAGATTATGCATTTGCAATATAGAATGGCAGAGGTGAGAAAATGTGGAGCACAGGCACATATGCAGCCATTTGTTTGGAACATTCAATTAGGACTCTTCCATATAGAACTTGATTTGCTATCATTCCCTCTGACACACTTGCATCGTGTAGAGCCAGAAATTTACAATTAGTGGTTCATCCTCTTCTTTCAGCGCTCCAAACCAGAGGGCTTCAAGCCACTTCAAAAGCAGAGTCAAAATCAGTGTTTAAGTTACTGACATCTTGTAATAAATCATGCGAAGTACTCAAAACCCTAGGGGTTGTTTGCACAGAAGATGCAGTGTTTACAGTTACATGTCTGGTCTGATTCAGAGCATGCATTAGGTTGAATGTACAGCACACATACTTAAAGCATTGAGAGAATGGCAGGCATAAATAAAGAAAATTCATACTATGTATATAATGCTGGCTATACTGCTGGGTGAGATCATGTTTTCATATTGAAAATATACCCTTATAGAGGCATATAGGGCAGTGTTTCTCAAACTGTGGGTCAGGGCCCACTAGGTGGGTCACAAGCAAATTTCAGGTGGGTCCCCATTCATTTCAATATTTTTTTAATGTATTAGGTTTGATGCTACCATGGTTTGTGACTGGGGAAATGTTACAGCTCTATACTTTTAACAGGCTACTACTCGTATGTCTATTCTTTTAACAATGATAGTAAATGGGACTTACTCCTGGGTAAGTGTGGGTAGGATTGCAGCCTATGATGGTTAAAAGTGTTCCTGCTTGATGATGTCACTTCTGGTCATGACATCACTTCCAGTGGGTCCTGACAGATTCTCATTCTAAAAAGTGGGGTCCTAGAGCTAAAAGTTTGAGAACCACTGATAGGGTATTTTGAGAGGGGTGGGCCAGTGGCGGGCTTCCCCTCCCTGCTCCCAAGGTAAAGGTCCACGAAGTCATCCCCCGTGAGATGTTGCCCCCCTGTGCTTGAAGCCACCCTGTTAGGTCAGCAGGGGAGGATAGCCCTTGCTTTCCCGATAGCAAAGCGGCATGGGAGCGTAGGAAGACAGCTCAAGAAGCAGGCAATCCTAAACAGAGCCAAAGAAGCAGACACAGGCTTGTTTGTTGCAGAAGCATGTATTGGTAAAAGGAGCAGGCAGAAGAGTAGTCAGTCAAACGGTCCAGAAGTCAGGGATACAGCAGGTCACAGTCACAAGAAGGCAGTCCAAAATCAGTACACAAACCAGCAGCACAGCACGCAGAAACTCTACCACAACAAACCACACCTTGGTGTCCGTGCTTGCCCCATATATACTGGGGTCAGCCAATCAGTGTAAGGCGACCTCATAGTCACAAGACAGTCTTGTGACCCACTCTGTTTGGCTGACCAGTGGTGCATTACACCACTCCACCATAGCCTACATGACTCTGCACACATCTCTCCTCAAGTCACGTGACTCCCACTAGTAAAAGGTGCAGCTGATTGCTAATCAGCATACAGTGCTGCTGCTCCTTTAAGTACATTTTATACCAGGCCTGGACATCAAGGCCCCTCCTGCCACATCCTGGCTTATAACAATTCAGGGCCTGGGATGCCAAAGGCCTGACACACACCCTACCTTTGAAGCATGGCAGAACCTTGCACGACCATAGAACCGACTGGGGAAGCATTCTAATGCTTCCCTGCAGTCTTAATCTGCACTTTCAGAAAATTGGAAGTACAGTTTCCAACCGCATCGGGAGCCTCACTGAGGCTTTCTGCACAGTCCTAGAGTAGCACAGGGTCAGTGCCTGGGGCATTTCCCCATTCACCAAGTACTGGGTCCACTGCTGGGGTGGGCCCAGAGCGTGGTGGGACCAGCCTTGGAAACGTAAGCCAGATCCTAACCTCCTCCAAGCCAGCCTGGAGTTACACTGGGCTGCTTAGATTTGCATCAGTGATTTTGCTGGCACAGATCTGAGTAGCCCCTTGGGGTGATTGGTGCAAGACGTGGGGATAAATAGTTGGTGGATTGGAGTGAGGAACTGCAAGGCTTTTGTTCTTTTGTTTAGCGTTTCCTTCTTAGTTCTGCTGGTTTTTTTTGTTTTTTTGTTTTTATTGTAGGGATGTTAGTTGTTAATGCTGTTTGCTTTATAATTTTCTAATTTTGTATCTATAATTTATTGTAACATTGTTTTTATTGGAATTTATGGATGCTGCATGCTGTCTTGGTTGTCCCAATAGAAGGCAGGGCATAAATACTGCAAAGAAATAAATATGTAGCAGTTGTTTTTCGTGCAACTCCCAAGTTCGGCTAGAAGTCATGCACACAAAGAAGCCTATTTCTGTGTATAACCTCGTGTTGAATTGAGGCAGTGGTTTATATGTAATATCTTACCTATTGAGCATTGCTTCTTTTCTAGGGCCTAACAATTAAAAAACACTGAGCCCAGTCCTGAGCCAGCCTAATGCCGGTTCTCAGTGTTGCAAACGTGCTATAAGGCATGCTCATGACACTCAATGTCAGGCTAGCTCTGGCGCCAGCGCAGCACCAGTCTGCGCTGAGCCCAGCACCAGCGACAAGACAGCCACACGCTGCCTGGAGCACGGGACGAGCTCCGGGTGGTGGAGAGGTTTGTCATGGCAAGGGGGAGGGTGGGGGAAGGCAGGGGGTGGGACAGGGGGAGGAAGTGGGGTGAGAGGGAATGGGGCCAGTGGAGTCCCGCTAAGCTGGATCCAATACTCTGTGTCAGGCTGAAAAACCCAACATGGAGCTCCTCCAGTCTGTGTTGGCAAAATAGCTGGAGCAGATTAGTGGAGATCTATTGCAGCCCTTGTGTCCTTACTCAGGGGAAAGGGACAAAAGTCCCCTTTCCCCCGAGGAGGCCTCTAGCAGTCCTGATAGTGCTGCTGGATGCAGTGGTAGATATTTTGGCACCAGGGATAAGATTGGGCTGTAAGTTAACTATTAAAAACAGTGTGGACTAGATGAGATTGTGGCAAAAGATAACTAAAAATGATTACCATAAACACTAACATTCAACTCTTATAATTCCATGATAATATGACTGAGACTTCTCAATATTATTTTTTATAAACCGTCCCCTCAAGACAGGCTTCTTCAAGCAGCTTACAAATATTGTGTCATTTTCAAAGACACTTGAAATTTCTCAGCAAAAAATACCAACACTCAATGGCATTAATTAAAATTAAGATAGACTAACAAAGAGCCCATCAGTCTTTATGCTCTCCTGCTTCACCTCTGGGTGAGGGAGTGTTAATTCAACTTCAATGAAGATAATTTAAATTTGCATACATCAAAATGAATCAACACATACAAAGGAGGAAGGCCCTTAACAGCTTAAGTGATATTTCCCTCTAAATATCACTTTCACATAGTTCTAGAAACAGCAGTCGTAGTATGAAGAAGTTTCACAATATTCTGAAGTATTAGGTGATCCTTGCTGACTGCTCCCCTATTGGATCTGACACCTGATGCACTGCTGTTGAGGGTTGTGTTTTTTACATAACTCTGGAAATACTTCTCTGGCTCGCATAGTTATGCACAACTCTTTTTCTTCTGTATGTTTCTTGGCAAATGCTTTTGTTTCCAGTCTATGAGCTATGTGAACAGATGTGTGTTCACAAAAGGGTTAAAGGTTAACTTCATCTTAGATCACCAACTAACTACGCTCAAGCACTGGAGACATTGTATGAGTCACAAAGTTGCATCTCAAGGACAGTTTATGTTCATCACAAAAGATTGCCTTGCATTTTATGTTTTCCAGTATGCTTTGTGCTCTCCTAGCATATATGCTTGAATGTAGACATTATCTGTTAAAGAAATAACAGAGTGAGATGAACTGGAGCTGGAATTAGTGCACAATTTATTCAAGTTCCCAAACAGAGCAGCACGACAAGTTGACGCAATGTTGTGTTACCAGCCCTGAAGGAATAAATTCCAATTTGCCTCAGATAATAAATAATTTTGGTCAAGTCATCTAGAGTCGTGCATGAATAAACATATTCAAATGTGAATTTCTTTCTCCACAGCACAGAAATGGCTTGTGAACGATAGCCGATATGGCCTTTTTGTACAAGCACATTTTCTGCTCTCCCTTTTGGAAGATGTGAGGCCCAGGAAAGGAGCCCCCTCCACAACGCAGACTACAAATAAATAAACACGCATTATTTGTTGCTGAACAGAAAGGCTCAAAAAGAAATGTTTTTAAAAGTTCATCTTGCATTCACAGGCTATTCCTTTTCTGTGAATCATCTTCCAAATTTGTGAAGAAAACTTTCTATATCACAGAACAAAATAGAAATATTCTGATGATGATAGAAATACATTTAAATGACTGACAGCCCAATCCTACCTAACTTCCCTGACACCGATGCAGTCACACCAACAGGGCAATCATTGCATCCTATGGGGGGTATTTGGGTCCTCCTCAAGGTAAGGGAACAATTCCCTTGACCTGAATCTGCCCCAATGAGTGGACCTGCGCCAGTTACTCTGCTGTCTGAGTTGGATGCAGACAGGTGGATCAAGACCAGGAAAGGGGATAGGATATTGGTGGAGCTGCTGTCACCAACACTGCCCCCTTCTCTGCTTCAACATACACCTCTTCCTGCCCATCTCTTCCAACATCTCTTGGCTGTCTTAAAATAGAACCAAACATCCAAATGCAAAAAGAGAGGAGCAGTTCACAATGTGTGGTTCAAAAGTCAGACACTCAAGCTTGCAATTGTACAGTTTATTTTAATCTTAACATAATTTATTTGCAAAAAAAACCTTTTAAAAACTCAAACTGATTCAAAGTCTATGAACTGATTACTGAACCACTGTGAATGGTTCAGTGAATGTGTCATTGGAGATGAACCAGAGTTGTTGTTTTTTTGGTTTGTTTTTTTTTTTTAATAGTGATAAACCTGAATCAGAACTCAACCTAAATTTACGAGTATAATGATTTGATTCCCTGGTTTATCCTTTAATGAACAGAAATACTTTGCTGATTAGAAAATATTTCTGACACATTACTTTTATTCAGAGTGATTCCTAATTAAATCCTGTGATGCCTGTCTGCACAGGAGATCAGGCTGGGGACACGGCTGTCCACCCACTTTCATCCAGGGCATAAGGGATGATCCTGTGATGTTTCTGAACCACTGCATTATAGCTTTTGTACTTTCAAGTATTTTCCAGTCATATCATGACTTTGAAGTTCTATATATGCCCTATGCTATAACGTCCCTTCATAATCAGAGTAGAACCTGATTTCAACTATAAAGTATCTAAAGCATTAAAGGTTTTCATACATGAACAAGACACACATTCTCACTCAAAAAAATCAACACAGAGTTTGCCACAGACTAGACTGGCGCACACATAGCAAGAGGCATGCTCTGCTCTCTGCTCTGTTAGGACTTCTGCTCATTTGTTAAGCACCTTCCTTCCATATCTCACATACAGTGTTGGCTGTCTGGCAATTTTTACTTGACTCATATTGATTAAGTATCATTCCTGCTCAAGATAAATGGTAATCTCCTTTGGTAAAGGCAATTTCAACCTGAGGCTGCAATCCTAAGCACACTTATTTGGACATAACTCCTATTAATCTAAGTGGGGCTTATTTACAAGTAAACATGAATAGAAGCATTTCCTTTTTTTTCTTTTTCTTTTTAAAGGCCTCAATATATTCAATACAGCAGGTTTTTAAAAGAATTACCAAACTAACAGAAAACCTGTGTTTTACTTCAGCAAAAGTCAATTGCTGTACACTACACAGTAATGAAAGATTACACAGGCCTACAAAATTGAGGGTCAGAAAAGTTTTTCCCAAACTTTATGGTGGTTTGATATGAATTTGGGGTGCCGATTCCAAAAATGGCATCCGTTTTGCCCTATCACATCTAGTTTTGGAGTATAGCCTCATTAGTGAATGGTTCAAGCAGCTTCCTCATGAGGAAGCCATGGTGTAGGCTTCCTCATGAGGAAGCTGCTTGAACCATTCACTAAAGAGGCTATGTTGTGTCTCCAAAACTAGATGTGATAGGGCAAAATGGATGCCATTTTTGGAATCCGCACCCCAAATATACCCAGGAATTGGTGTAACATTTAAGGAAGCAAAATGTGTGTTGGCCTGTGTTATTGGTGCACAATGTATCACCAACAAAAAGCTGTGGCTACTAATTCAGGGAGGGACAAAAGAAACCTCCGTTTGCAGACTGTACTGTGTCTACATTAGTCACTGCCTCTCTGTTAAGTGTCTATATCACAGTGCAGTGTTCTTCAACCTATGGGTCATGACCCCAGTGGGGTTGCAAAGGCTCATGGAGGGATCGCAGAAAATTTTCAAAGTCTGTGCAAAAGAGAGATTGGGTCCAATTCAATAATGGTATTGCCTTATCAAAACAGTTCTTGGAATAATCCTCCACAGCATCTTCTCGCTGTTTTACCCTGCAGCTCCTATGGACAACCCTCCTCAGGCTGCTACATAACAGGGTTGTTTAAGACAAAGAGGTAGAATGAAATGGCACAATCAGGGGTGGGAGTGGGCAGAGACGGGGTGGGGGATGGGCAAATCGGATCCCATGAAGGGGGCAGGATTGGCAATGGGTCCCCAGTCTCATACATTATTTATGTATTTGTTTATTGGGGTCATGGCATGAAAAAGGTTGAAGACCACAGTCTTGGTGTACAATACTACTTACTTTGCATTTGTATTGTGCTTTCTAGGTGTTGACAGAATCCTTACAAGAACCCTGTAAGATAAATACACATTTTTATCCCCATTATAGCTAGGACTGAGAGGTAGTGGCTTGCCTAATGCCAACAAATGAATTAATGGCACAGGCAAGATTCAAACCAGGAAAGTCCTCATTCACAGTTGACTCTTCACCACTATGCCTCACTATCAATGGATACTTCAGTTGACAGTGAATACTGTAAAGCAAGTCAGGAGAAAACTCAGCTAGTGAAGCAAAATATAAACACAACAGTAGACTTAAAAAATGAGTAACCATAGAGGGCTTTATCTAGGACACACTCAAAAATGTAAAAGAAAGATGTGAACCGTACACCTGTTCAAAGCCTTTTCTTTGTATCACACTGTAACAGCAACACATTTTACTACTTCTTTTTGGCCCCTTAGGAAAAGCTCACTGCTCATCTGTATTTTTTAAAAACTCCCATTTATGTTGATGATTCAAACGCTGCTGTGTATCAAATTTGGGGACAAACCTGTTATTTTATGGAGAAACCATTCCATTATTAAATTGTTTAATGAGGCATTGAGGACAAAATGCAATTCTCACCAAGCATTTACAATATGCACCACATCCCATTACCTCCACAAAATGAGGCACTCTTGTCCTCTCGTGCTAAGGGAAGATAGCTATCTATGCAACCCATAAAACTGAAAGGGGATTGTGACTACTTTACCTGTAAAATTCCTGAAAATGGGTTCTCATCAATTAACCGGTTCTCATCAACTCAGGGAACAAGTCTAACCAGGCCTACTCAGAAGTAAGTCCCATTTTGTTCAATGGGGCTTACTCTCAGGAAAATGTGGTTAGGATTGCAGCTCACTGATGTTGCTTTGCTGCAAAAACTCCAAACATTCTTTCTCTGTAGATCTGCTAGATATGCCACATAAGACTGTTTTGTATGGCACACCTCATGGGAACTCTCATGATGATGAAATGCAGCTTTTTGACCTTACACATTTGAAAAGAGTGAAGAACAACAGTATTAAACTCCTACTGTTCTAAAATTAAAATAGCTAAATATAGGATACTTCCACTCACCTAGCTGTCCACTCCCTAGACAAAAATGCTTCTGCATCCACTCACATTTACCACAATCCATACTATGAAATATGATGAAAGTTTAATCTTACATCTACCTCTTGTATGTTAAAAATGGCATCCAAAGGGATTATAGTCTTTACCACTGATTAAAGACCAACATATAACCTTTTACAATGTTTTAAAACTTGATAATATATTTTAAGACTTGTTTATTCTACTCTGTGCTAAAGAACTCATTCTGACCTTAATAGGTCCCAATCTTAATTGATCTCAGCTGAATGCTTGCAAATCTAAAGTTGTTCATCTTAATTAACTCAAAGGAACAAATATCACAAGATGCTCTCTTTTGATCAATCGGTTTAGTCCTTGTTTAGTTTCTTCTGTAGCCGATTGTTGCAAGGTTGAAAATGCAACTCAAGTATAACTCGGTACTCAGGAGTGAAGATTAACAGGCTTTTATTCGAATTGCATCCAATTGATCCACGGGATTTCTGTCTCAAAGCGTGGACCCCAACCCAATGATGTCCAGAGTTTTTATAAATTTCCCAGCCCTTTGTCTCAAAATCTAGACTTCCCATTGGCTGATATTTTACATTAGAGATGGGGCTAACTCCTAATAGGATACAGATAAGATACTATTTATTAATAATAATAATAATAATAATAATAATAATAATAATAATAATATTTACATAAAAGATGGGAAATAGGTGGGCAATAAGTGGGCAAAACAATTGATTGGCTGTGATTTACATACAGGTGAGGTTTCACCTTAAAACTTAGTCAAAATTACACTATTTCCAAAAGTTTTCAAAAACCAGCAGGGTATGCTATAATACCATTTACCCAGTGCTTATTCTTATTCCCATCATTCACTCTAATTAAAATTTATTGGACAGGTCTTCTTACTAACCTCATTAAAAGAGATGACACAATGTGCTTTGCCTGGTACATTTATCTTATCTGCATACCTTTCCCCTGTGTTAATATCAACATTGAACACCTATGGAGCTTCTCTTCAAAACTAAAGCTTCTTGTCTTTTCTTAAGTCTTTTCTAAAATCAAGCAACCTTTTGGTTCCTTAAGACCTACTTCTAATGACTACTATGTCCCCATATGTGGATTACAATTTAGGGCAAAGACTATTTTGTCCTAGCTTTTGCCTATGTGTGCCTTTTGCTCTGAAAGCATGAAAGAATAAAATATAAAGCTATAAGTGAATACAGGCAGGCATAGTGAATGTCCTTGTTAAGATGTGTGTATCTCTGCCAAGATGAGGCTCATCTCTTTGTTGCCTAGTATCCTGATCTCTACCTACATTCCAGAGTGTTTAGGCTCTGAGGCCTAGGCAGCTTCTGTGAGACTAACCTTATTGCTTTTAATAAAATCAAGCAGCTCTTTACCATTGTGTGTATGCTATAGTATTATTGGACTATCCAGTGGCTTTACAGTCTAGAGTCAAGGGTCACCTTGCCTCACAATAACTAGATAAAATTCATATGGTAGATTAGCCCTCAAGTCAAGCAATCTAGCTTTCAAAGAGGTAGAGTCAGTAGACTCTAAAACAATATATAATTAAATCCTGATTTTTGTGATAATTGAACAGAAAGCTACTACATGAATATGTTTGCTTCCAACAGCTCTTGAACAGAGTGGGTTTTGTATCTTTATTAATTCCGGTCTGGGCTAGAGGGTAGAGCCTCTGTTAGTCTGAACATAACATCAGAAGGTCGCCAATTTGAGGACACCGGCAGCTCCCTGAACGGCTGAGAATGGCGAGACCTTGAAGCAGATGACAAGCCGAGCTGAGTGATTCCACCTGCTCTTGGTGTGAGCAAGAAGCATCTTGGCTGCCCTCCATGTGAGAGATGGAGCTGCTTGTCAGCCTGCGTGGGAGAACTGGAGGCCAGAAGTGGGACCAAACCAGGAAGATCCATTCTGAAATGCTGTTGGTTCTTGAAAGAGAGAACCTCTATGATTGTAAAAATTCCCTTGAGGGATTTAGAAACACCTGCCTATGTAAACCACCTTGAATAAAGTCAGAGGAGTAATTCGATGACAAGAAAGGCGGTATATAAATACCTTATTATTATTATTATTATTATTATTATTATTATTATTATTATTATTATTATTATTCTCCTCCCACTAGGCATCTCAGAAAGGCTTACAACAAATGATTAAATCAATACAAATTATACAATTAAAATACAAACAGAAATCAAAAATAGCAGCAAAATATTTAAGACAGATGGACTCAAACCAGAAGAGTTGGAAAATGAAAAGTCTAGAGTTCAGAAAATGCCTGCTGAAAGACCAATGTCTTTAATCTCTAGAGAAAAACTGACAGGGAGAAAGTCAGATACACATTAAAGAGAAAGAAGTTCAAGAGGGTGGGGGCCTCTGCCAAGAAAGTCCTTTTCAAGCATCATTGCCAGCCTAGCCTTAGAGGACTGCAGGGCACACCGATTTTAATGGACAGATTCATATGGAAAAGGTGGTTCTCCAAGTATCTCGTCCTGAACCTTAAAGGACTTTATAGGTAATGACTGGCACCTTGAATCATGCCTCAAAACAAAATGGTAATAATGTAGCTGGGACAACTGGAGTGAAACACAATCATAAGACGTTGCTCTGATCAAGACCCAGCTAGCTGCATTCTGTTTTTTAGTTGAGATTTCCAAAGGGTCTTCAACAGCAGCTTACACAGAGTGTGTTGCAATTATCCAATTGTAAGGTGACTAAGGAATGGGTCACCATGGCATCACAAGGCCCAGTACTGGCAATACAAGGCCCCAGATAGGCTTGGGCCCTGAATCTGGGAAGCTCAAAGCAAGTGCTGAATCAATAAGCCACTTCCCCTCTCTATACAGGAATATGACCAAAAAATGAATGAAAATCAATACAGCAGCACTGGGACTTTCATAAACTCTCCATCACTTCAAAATAGATAGTTTTTCAGGTTATTTTAATTTGACCTTGCTTATTAATGTAGCTTTGATTTATGAAAAAAGATAAGTAGCTTGTACAAGTTTATTATGTGTGTTCAATGTACATTATACAAAGTACAATGTCTACTTTTCTCATCTCTCTTTGGTACAACTACAGTTACTGGGAACTTACTGTGCCAGTTTGTTACAGGAAACTGGATACCTAAGCATGTGACAAACTGAGTCAGGGAATGTGAGCCCTAATATCATTAAGGTGTTACAAGGCTATCCATTGTTTTTTGCTACAACAGGTCACATGTCAGGACAGTCTTCTCATTTTTATAATCCACCTGACCATGTACATATTCTTGACTTCATTTGGGTATAGTTCCAAACAAACTTGGTGTTCTAAATTCTCATACAATGTAGCTGCCAGTTTACAAGAACCCTATGATGTTGCTTGGATCTTCTAACATTTCCCATGAATTCTACGATTGTGCTCTAAAGCAGGGATCTCCAAAACCCAGCCCAGGGGCCAGATGCAGTCCGCGGCAAGCCTCTGACCTGCCCGAGGCCAGCCTCTTGTCCCCTGAAAGCCTCTGGCCCACTCAACTGAACACAACCAGAGTTGTGCTCTGGTTGTGTCTGGAGGGTGTTCTGAGGGCCAGAGAGGTTGAATGATGAGCCCATTCATTCATTTATTAACTCATCTAAGTTCCATCTCTAATTTATTTATTTAAATTTTATATTTAAATTTTTTTCTGGCCCTCAACACCACGCCAGATATTTGATGCAGCCCTCTGGTCAAAAAGTTTGGAGACCCCTGTTCTAAAGTAACATGAAGTCACTATTTGAAATACACATTAATTGTGTAAGCAACTGACATTGTGCCAGACCTATTCTGGGTGACCCATGGTGACCCATTCCCCACACAGAGGTGATTTTTCATGTAATGAAATATAATAAGCATAATTGCTTTGATGTAGCACAAGCCCAGACATAAAACTCCAGAATATACTGTCAAATACTACCATTACATTCTATTGTTTTAAGCGTGTGTGTGTTGTGGGGGAAAGGGGTGCTCAATAAGACAGTAAATTGTCTTTATTAACTAAATTGTCAAGGCCTTAGCAGAAAATTGGAATTAGCATGCCATTACACTTTAGAAAATGGAATGAACATTGTCTGCATTCAGGAAAAAAAGTCATTATCCCCTTTAAAATCATAGGTAGAAATTCCTTATTGCACATATATAAACTCAGCAAAAAGATATGAATGACCTAAAGGTACACATTAATAGGCATTACACTGTATTATACAGAGATAAGCTATTACTCTTCTTACAGTTGTAACTGTGGTGCTTTTTGAACATCTCCACAGCTGCAGGGACCTGCTTTTCCAATGAAAACAATTTCATGAAGATGGAGGCTTTGTCTGAATAGCACAACAATGTGGGAATGCATAATCATATGTTTTCACAGCTAGCTTGTGGCTGCTGGAGTGCTGAACTTCCCAAAATTGCTCACCTTGCCACCAAGAGCCAGATGTTGCAGCCCAGATGATGAAAATTCTCACATTTAATTGTTTTCAAACTTAGGGCCAGTCCAAGACCTTCCAATACCCAAGCAGTGTGCCAAATGCTGTCCCCTTTACCAAACAGTGCTCTATCTGCTGCCACACTTCCTGGATTCTAACAGGAAGAGGAACAAAATGGAAGAGGAGGTATGGTGGAAAGGAGAATGATGATCTGGGGCAACAACAGTACATTGGAAAGTCAAAGAACCAGGGAATGGAAGGAATATGAGCACTCATCAATCCACCACTTGAGATAACCACCTTAGCCAGTTTAATGGAAGAGTCAACCCTATTGGCAGTCATTATAACCTGGGTTATCTTCTCTCTGCCATGGCCCAGAGATTCAGCAATAGAATGGCAGCTGGAATTTCTAATGACTGGTGGGAAGTATGTAAATGCTTTTGGCTCCTGGTGCCTTTCACATCTGCCAGTAGCAGCTAGAAGCTGAGACATCAGCAGCCGCCCAAGTGAAGAAATCCTACCCCATGGTGGACCCTGGCTGCTTTGACAACCATTCTCAGGCTGGAGTTATTTATTGAAATAAATTGTTATGCTCACTAAAATGTTGGAACATTGGGGGGGATGCATGTGTTCTACTTTCTGTGCCTTCTGATCTGCACTGGATTCTATTTTACACATACAAATTAAATATCACATCTCTTTGTTATTAGCAATGGCAGCAGACTGGCAGCTGGGACATCTGAGGACTGAGAAAGGCTAATAAACAGAGTTCATTTCAACACCAAGTACGGAGCTACAGCGACACTACTGGCAATCTGCATTGGAAGGTCCACCCAATGAAGAATACTAACATCCTGGTTATTTGTCTCATTGTTTTTCCACACATTCTGTAAGCAAATTCAAGGCACTTTGGCTAGTAGTAAGGGCATAAATGATACAGCATAATCCTATGCACATCTACTCAGAAGTAAGTCCCATTGTGTTCAATTGGAATTACTCCCAGGAAAATGTGCATAGGATTACAGCTCTAAATAAATCTTTTTATTTAGATACAGCAGTTCTTAAAGTGCTGCTAATATTTTCTTATAAAATTATTATTATGGGCGTTTGTTGTGGTGGGTAGCCTTTCATCTTCTGTTTTGTACTGATCTGCTGCTTTATGCTTCGCATGATACTTTTAGGCTGCAATCCTATCCACACATTCCTGAGACTAAGCCCCACTGAACAAAATAGGACTTACTTCTGAGTAGACCTGTTTAGGATTGTGCCCTTAATGTTTCTCACTAAATGATAATTAAATATAAAGCATTGCCTATTATTGTTAAGAATCCAAAGGGACTGAACTTAAAAAAAACACAACCCTAAACGCTTTCAACAAACTTAATTCAATATCAAACGTACTCTGCCATATTTATAATCCATATTTATTTTCATATTTCCAATAGTTCCATATTTATTATCATAGTATCTGGGGACAACGAGAAGAACTGTCTTGTATATATAATCAATACATCAAGACCATACAACATATACATAGAACTGTGCTCTTGGTAAATGAACTACAGTAGTACAATTTCCTACTACTAGGAGTGTCTTAAAGTTTAAGCATTTTCTGGAACCATTGTAAGGTCTTTGGGGGCTGATTTGGGGAGAGGCAGAGAAAAGCCAGTAGGATTTAGTATTTTCTAGCCAACTGTATGCCTGTTTAGTCAGATGTAAGTCCCACTGAGCTTAGTGAGACTTTCTCCCCAAGAAGTGTACATGGGCTTGCAACCTATGTAAATTTATTCTTAGAAGCAGAAGAGCTGGAAATCTAAGTAATATATACACCATGCAATTAGATTGGTCTGGCTGTGAGAGCACAAGATGGTGAAGCTGGCTCTTGGGTTCAATTCATAGGAAGGCTACAGACTAAACATTTTTGTGTATGACCATATTATTCCTACAGTAATTACACTTTGGTGTATATTTATCTACTTTAAAGCACCATTATGGGATTTAAAAACATGTTTTAACTGCTCTGATGGTAGAGAAACAATAAACTACAGGAGTTTCAAGTATTCTTACTACCACACACATACACTGATTTAATTGTTAATCCAAGTGCATTTAAACTGTGTTGGTTCACAAGATTTTGTTTAGGAAAACCATGGATAAGCACAAAATGTATACCCAAATAAAAATCAATATGTAGTCCAAGCTGCAGATATTATAAATCACAAATTTATAAGGAAGCCATTAAGGCCATATAGACAGTAATTCAATTTAATTTTTTTTATCTAAAAGTGAGGGATGTGTGTGCGCGCACACACGTATATATCCGTTATATATACTCAGATCAATTCTGAAAGTAGAACTATATAAAATGCAGGTCAGGGAAATCACAATGTGTTTCATCTGGCTCAGTAGATGAAATTCAATGAACAAGAAGGTAGAGTGACATAACATTAGATTGGCCAAGAACATCTCAGCAAGAACGCTAAAATGGATGGGAACTATGTATTGTTTTCATCTGTTCCCGGGACAGTCCCCATTCATTTCAGTGAGGAAGCTTCATCTTTCTCAAAGCATTTTCCTGGTGGATTATGCCCTTGAATTTTAAAGGCCTAATTCAAGCTATTCTCAGCATGGATCTAATTCAAAAATAAATGAGATCTGTGTGGTGAAAGATGGTGAACTCTTGTGATGTTCAGGACTCTGAAACTACATGTGGCCCACATTCCTATATTTCCAAACTGGATCAAACTGGAAAGCACATTCATGCAGCAACATATGGAATGCTGATACACAGAGGCCAAATTATGCACCAAACATTCCCCAAAGGAACAGTGGTTTGCCACTAAAGTAAAACAGTCACTTTGGGGACAAACCACAATTTTAGGGAGGATATTTCAGCTTCACAATAATGGTAGAGCACATGTTAACGCCCACCACCATGAACTACGTTCCTAAGCAGGACAGATCTCTGCTTGCTCATTGTTAAAAGGCCCAGACCTATCAGGACCTTCGACTGATGGAATTTTTCTTCCATGAGCGAATGCCTAGGCCACTGGTGCTGCAGCAACATCACATGCTCTGGGACTGCCACCATGAACGGCTGCCAGCTCCAGGTGCATGCCATTGGAGTGTCAAGCCCCATTGGAGTTGGTAAGTTAGCATGGACATTCCAGGGGAGGGTTGGGGTTGGAACTGGGGCCAGTAGGGGGCATTCCAAAGGCAGGCTGGGGCAGGTATCATCTGCAGCAGTGCAAACCATATCCTATCCCCCGCTTTTGGCCTCAACACAACCCCTTGGGGCCCACTTGCATTTGCACCAGCCAACAGGGCTTCTGAGAGGAAGTTTATCATGGGGTACAAAGTTTGTTTTGAGCCCCTTCCCAAAGGGAAAGGGGTGAAATGGGTGGGTGGAACAGGGTGGGGAGGGGCAAAATGAGGTGGGGGAGGGTGGTAACAGACAGAAAAGTCTCTAGAGCCCAGGTCTATCTGCCTGTTAGACCTGGCCTCCCAACTGTCCAGGCCTCAATCTTTTGCTCTCCACAAAGCCAGTTGGCAGCGAGGCCCATGTGGGCAGTGAATCCGAGTGAGTTTGGAAAATGTAAGATCCCAGGAAAATTCTGGACCCGCTCCTTGGCTCCTGCACCCCGCTTTTGGGCCCAGGCCCAGACACAACACAGTTTACCCCATGCACTCCCCTCACATGGGCCCTGCCAGCCACAGGGTTGGTGAAGATCCAAGTAGGCCCATTGAGAACCATGGCACAACAAAGTAGGTAAGCTAACAATCATTTCACTTGCTTGTCTGCTGACTCATCATCCCCTGCCAGCCCACGGCATGCAACAGAGGCCATGCTGGTGCTGCTGAATTCAATGGGCTGGCTGAGGATAGGATTGGGCTATAAAAGGATAACATATTGTCCACTTTGGCATTGAGCCTGTCTTCTAACAAAAAGTCACATGTAGTTTGACTCCAAGTCAAATTTCAGTCAAACAAATACAAATCCTGACAAGTCACATATTCTCATGGTAACCTCTCTTTATTTTTGAAGATGCCGATTCTCATGCTGGAAAAGGAAATAAGCAGACTCTTTATACAAGTGTTAATTATTTGATCAGAAGGTGTAGGGTCCCTGCCCTGGAGGGGCCTGGAGCAGGCTTGTTCCACCCCCAGGGAGGCCTCAGATTGGCTGAAGGGGGGAGGGGGTTCCAGCACCCTTGTCCTCCTCCCTAGCAGAGCTGCCAAACCTGGCCTAGGAGCAGGAGCTGTTCACCTCACAGCTCCCTGCTTCACACTGCCTCTCATCCCTGGCCTCCCTGTTTTATGGAGCAAGCCTGCCCCCTTTGGCTTCTCCCCTTCCTCCAGGTGGGGCAGAAAAGGCCTTTCCTGTCCCTGGCTTGTTTCCTGCAATGTTCCTTGTTTGCCCTGCCAGCCCCTCTGACTGGTTGCGGTGAGCCAACCTGCTTTGCCCCCTTCAAGGGCAGGGAAGCCTCCCCACCCTGGGCATGGGGTGCCTGCTCCAGGGTAAATCGGGGGTCAGGGCCTCTGGGAGGGGCCCCGACAGAGAGCATGAGTTCCACACTCACTTGGGGTAATCTGCAATTGCACATTTTGTCAAAAGCAAATGATTTTCCCCCGAAGAGTTATAAATTATATCTGCAATAAATTATATGTGTCTTAGAAGGCAGACTATGCCATGCTCCATATAATAATAAAATTATTCCATTTTACGCATGATCCCATTTTTTCCCTTTCGTGCTAAAGCCACAACACATATGTAAAAAAAATGGTTACTGAATCCATTTTGTTTGTAACCTTTCACAATATTTCTCAGGACAAATTTGTAGAATCCGCCACCCATCTTATAATTCTCTACAAGCCTGGCCCAAAACTTGTGATACCACCATCATTTATCAAGTTGTGGATTCTTCTTCCATTCACTGACTTGCTTCTTATGTTATTCCTATTTCTGAATTCTCTCCCAGGGCTTACACCCTTCTAGCCTTGAAGTTCGAAAGGACTCCCAGTTCGTCAAAACTGTCCATTACATCTATTTCTGTTATGTTCTTCATCAACTACTATTAATAATTCAAGCGTCCAAGTGACTGCATTATTTATATATTTACCATGTCACAAGCTTCTAATATAATCTGTCTTGCTGTAGCCACAAATTTGATGCAGATGAGACAGCTGAAAGACTGTGCTCTGGAGCATACACATGTGTGTGTTGAAATAAGGCCATCACTTCACTGTCTCATGACGTTATGGTATTTCTTGGAACTTTCCATGGAAGTTCCATGGAATTTCAGGTGACAGTCTGAAATTTATCAAAACAGTCAAATAGTCTGAAATCAAACAAAACATTTTCATTACCAGACAACATGGTAAGAAGGCTGACTGTCCCACCCTACCCAACTGCTATTAATGCCTAAGAGCTATGGCAATAAGCCAAATGACCACAAAAGTTACTGTGCACTGGGATAAATACAGGTCATCTGAATTTAATCATTGTAATTCTCCTTCATTGCTGGACTGACTTCAAGTCATTATACAAAGACTGGCTGACTGGTGTTTCCCAATCACATGCAGTCATTTAAAGACAAGCAAATGGATCTCTCTCTCTCTCTCTCTCTCTCATGTGACTATCAGAAAAAAATCAATTATAAAGGACCCCACAAAGTTTCTCTACTATAAAAAGGAATTGAAGCTCACAACAGCACTTTATATTTTCCAGTAGGAGAAAAAGGAGCAGGAGGTCCTGGTCTAGAGGGTAGAGCCTCCGTTAGCCCGAAGATAACATCAGAAGGTCGCCAGTTCGAGGACACTGGCAGCTCCCTGAACAGCTAAGAATGGCGAGACCTTGAAGCAGCTGACAAGCCCAGCTGAGTGATTCCACCTGCTCTTGGTGCGAGCAAGAAGCGTCTTGGCTGTCCTCCATGAGAGAGTTGGAGCTGCTTGTCAGCCTGTGTGGGAGAACTGGAGGCCAGAAGTGAGACCAAACCAGGAAGATCCATTCTGAAATGTTGTTGGTTCTTGAAAGAGAGAAAATCCCCTTGAGGGATTTAGAAACCCCTGCCTATGTAAACCACCTTGAATAAAGTCAGAGGAGTAATCCAATGACCAGAAAGACGGTATATAAATACCTAGTTATTATTATTATTTTAAAAAGGAAATCTTCTCAGTTGTGAAAGTACAGAGGTACACTTGGGAATCACACTGGAGTGAGACTAGACTCATCTCCTGCCTCTGGTGACAGGAGTGAATAGGATTAATCCAGGTTTTAATTTTTATCAATCGTCTACCACAGCGGTTCCCAAACGTCTTAGCATCAGGATCCACTTTTTTAAATGATACTCTGTCGGAACTCTCCTAGATTTACCAAACTTTAAAAAAAGATCTTGAAAGAAATATTTTATTTATTGATAAGTAACAATAACCAGAAAAAAGACCCACAAACATCTATCTCTTTATATTTACATATGCTTGCAAACTGCAGGAGTGGAGCTCTTTGCAGGGGTAATTAGAAGCTACAGTAATTGATTTCTGAATAGCTCTTGAGACAATTAGTTATTTGATCTTTCCATCACCCTTTGGCACCCCACCAAAAATCAGGTTGCAACCCACCAGTGGATCCCGACCCACAGTTTGGGATCCATTAGTCTACCAGTTTCTAGCTTTTTTTTGTTGCAATGAATTGTCTCCTATCTTCACATCCATGAACTGAGTCCCGTTTCTTAGTGTGACACTAGAATCTGGTGGTAGAAATGTGTAGGCTAGTTTTGATGCCTTTTAACTAGACCAGAGGTTTGCAATCTTCCTTGCTGTGACCCACCTGTTCTGCAGCAAAGGGCACAGCGACCCACTTCCTTCTCCATTGCCTTGCCTCCACAGGCCTCTGGAAGCAACCAGACATCACTTTCACTAACCTGAAGTAAACCTGACTTTCCAGTTGCTTCTGAAGGCCTGTGGAGGTCTGATGAGGCCTCCAATTGCAGAGGTCTGGTGCGGGCTCCAATTTGGAACCAACAGGACGCAAGTATGGGTGGGAGGGACCGAACCAGGACTCACTGGACTCATCAAATGGGTCACAAACCACAGTTTGAGAAACCCTGGACTAGATGATTCATGACCCACTGCACCATTCCCATCCCCCTTTTCTCCCCCTTCTTTCCCCAAATGATACTCCATGTCATTGTTATCCATTGTCTCTTCTTCCTTTCCCACACCCCACTTCATACTCCCAAACAAGGCTGTGGAGTGACAGTTTAATTACTCTCCTATTGGAAATATCACTGCACTTTAGCCCATAAAATGTTCAACAAAACTGCCATAGTGAAAATGATAAGAAATCTCTTATCATGAGGATTAAACCAAATAATAATGCAAATGAATCACAGCACAAAGCCCACACTGCTCTTGTTTCATAGGTACAGTTGGAGCAATCAGGCTGAAAACAACTGCGTTAATGCAGATATAAAACCCATACAGGGGAAAAGCTCATTGGACAAGATCTTTATTAGAAGCAGAGAGAGCCAGGTGCTAAACATTTGATCTGTGCACTGCTGTGATGGGGTCGCTCTCTTTATACTGGAAGCAGTAATGTCTTCTAATTAGCGTACAGTATGTCTTTCCTGGATGGCTATGATGATCTTTCTCCATTAACATATAACCACCTAGGAAATATATAATACACACACTTACAATTTCCGCTTCCAATATTGTCTGTTCACACCAACTCTTTTGTTCTGTGGCAACATTCCAGGATCTCAGCTCCTGTTTAGCATGTCTCCTCTGTTCTGATTGGCACAGTTCCACTGTTTGATCTACTGTAGTGCAACATTAAACACTTGATTCTTCTACACCAATCCCCCCCCTTCCACCTGGGATGGTTGTATGCCAGTATTTAATGCATCCATCTCTCAATTAAGACAGAGCTAACTCCTTTATTGTTTTCACCAGACTAAAGTTTAGCTCATGGGCCTCCAAACCCTGGCCCGGGGGCCAGATGCGGCCCACAGCAAGCCTCTTTCCAGCCCGCGGCCAATCTCTTGTCCCCTGAAAGCCTCTGGCCCACTCAACTGAACATAACCAGAACTGTGCTCTGATTGTGTCTGGAGGGTGATCTGAGGGCCAGAGAGGTGGAATGAACAAGCCCATTCATTCATTTATTCACTCATCTAAGTTCCACCTCTTATTTATTTAAATTTTATATTGAAATTTTTTTTCCGACCCTCCACACCACGCCAGATATTTGATACAGTCCTCTGGTCAAAAAGTTTGGAGACCCCTGGTTTAGGTGAAGCCAAAATAATTTATACTTGTGTTACCAACACTGACTAGGCTTATTTATTAAAATAAATTAATTAATAATTCAGGAGGATATACATATTGACTAGCAATTTTTCCCCCTGAACACTATAATGAAAAACAAGATCAACACCCCCACAGTTAATTGTGTAAACTGCTGTGAAGAGTGACAAAAAGAACATATGACATAGCTAGAGAGTTGAAGGAGTTCTTTACAACCTATCTGCTGTAGCTGTGGAGGCTCAATTTTATTTTGTCACACCTCAAACCTACAGATACCTGCATGAATACTTGAAACAAACTTAGGGCCCAATCCTATGCTTCCTAGCACCCAGGGGGCTAGCAGCGTCAAAATGGCTGCTGCTGAATCCAGTGGGCCAGGGAAGCAGCCAAACATCTCCTCAGGAGAAAGGAACTTTGGTTCCCTTACCCCTTGTTGAGCACAGGCCCCTGATGGCTCTACTCAGATCTGAGCTCACTCAGGAGCAAATGCAGAACCAAGTTGACTCATACAGGGCTCCGTGGCTTGGGAGGGGATTCAGCAGCAACTTCTGCCATCATCTCTGCCCCACTCCTAGGCCCAGTCCTCCCCTTGGGTCACCCTCCCTCCATCCGTAAGAACATAAGAACAGCCCTGCTGGATCAGGTCATAGGCCCATCTAGTCCAGCTTCCTGTATCTCACAGTGGCCCACTAAATGTTCCACCCTCCTCCATCTCCCTCCTGCCCAAAATGCCTTGCCACTGAAAGGTAGCAAAACTTAACATCTGGGTCTCCTGCGGTGCAAGTTCTCAGCACTGAGACCCAGCACCACTGGCACTAGGCTCAAAGCAGGCACTGCTGTCTTACCATCAACCCTGGAGTGCCTAACAGCATAGTTTTGCAACTTCTGGAGCCAGCGATAAGCAAAGAGCGTGCAGAGGTGGCCTATAGGATTGGGCTGTTTCAAGATTTATGTAACTTCCATCCTCTGACTTGTCCTTCTGGTCTATTAAAGTATTGTAGACAACTTGCAAATATTTGACTGTTACAAGAACACATGTATTGAGGGAACTGCCAGGATATGAAATGGACAAAGCTTATATAGAAATATTTTGAAAGGGAGAAATATATCTCACAAAGTTCTATCTATTACTTATTTTTTATTGGAAGGGAAGAAATATTTCACAAAGGATACCACAATATTGTCAAAATGCCATTTTGAGTAGCCACTTCACATATTATGAGGAAGGAAACCCATATCAGTCTGAATACACTTGACAAGATGAAGCAGCCAATACTTGCAAGTTTTGTGGTGCTCACCAGTTAAATTTATAGCTTACATTTAAAAAAAAATTGGTGTTCACTTGAAAAATAAAACGCATGACGGAGCTCTAAGTAAACCAAGGTTTCACAGCCAAACAAAAAGTGATATGGGAGATCCATACCCCAGCAGTTTTCAAACTCTCAGGGAGAGTTTGAGCCGCTCTAAGTCCTTGCAGGGGCAGGGGGAAGGCAGCGGGGGCAGGGGGAAGGATCCCCAGGATTGTGTCACTCAGGGGGCTGCAGGGGCTTGGCTGTCCTTCCCAGAGCCTCCGGCAGCCTCCCGGTGATGCAGGGAGCCCTGTGTAACCGTCTGCGGGGCTCCCCGAAGCTGAAGAAGTGAAAGTGGAGTGATCACACCCCACCTCAGCAAAACCAAAAGTGGAGCGCGATCACTCCACTTTCACTTCTTCAGCTTCAGGGAGCCCTGCAGTCTGTCACACAGGGTTCCCCGCACCCCTGGGAGGCTGCAGGAGGCTCTGGTAAGTTCAGCCAAGCCCCTGCAGCCCCCTTAGCGACGCAATCCTGGGGATCGCGTCCCTGCCTCCTTGCTGCCCCTGCTCCTTAAGAAGGTAGAGGCCAGGGCCCTCAGGCTGGGGCGTTGAAATGTCCCAGTCTGAAAACACCTTCCTTACCCAGAGGAAACCTCCAAGACTGCCCCCCTGCAGGATGCAGTGTACACTCCAGTGGTGCAATTGCATTGGTGGAGATGAAAGGGATAGAATTGGGCCATAGGCCTGTTAAGACATTTCTGCCCAACGTTGCATATATGCAACAGGGACCAAATGTGTATATCTGTGGACAGGGCAAAAATGGGTTAATTCAAAGTAGAGAGAAAGAGAGACATGGTGGTCTGCTTTCACCATCAGAATGTATTTTCTCCCTAACTAATTAATAATCCAAGTGATTATTTTCCAATTAAAACCAAAGCAATTCTAAACTAATTACAGCTCAGTTAATACAACAAAAACAGCACAGTTCAAAAGGGACAAACCCAAAGCCCAGAGGAACAACCACTTAAAAAGCCAGAAGAAGGGTTCAGTACATGACTCTGGCCAGAACATCTTCCAGGAACAGAGACAAGCTGCCCTTAAATCAAATCAGTCCATTTCTTTGTGTAGGTTAATAAAGCATACACTGACCAGCAGCAGTTCTTCAGATTCCAGACAAGGGTCTTTTTTCAGCTCTACCAAGGAATCAACCTACAATTTTCTGCTTGCAAAGCATGCAATCTACCACAGGGCTACAGCCTTTACCCTAAGCCTTGCTGGAGCCTGGATGACATTGTGGGCTTCCATGACAAATGGGGTTTAGAGAGCACTGGGATATACAACAGATTGCCTGTGGGATATCTTAACAGATGTGTAGAAAGGGTCCAAAAAAGCAGCACATTCAGTTCCCCTTACTCTGCAAGTCTTCCAAACTCTGTACCACTTTAGGGCCACGATAAGCTCCATACCATGATAGGCCCCATTCATATTGTTCAGACTTTTCACTTTTCAGAAAAAAAAAAAATGTTCTTAACAGATCATTCTAGCTACAAAATAAAAGTTGAGCTGCCATCACTCTTTCTCTACTTCTTGTGAACATTCTGGCAATTCAAGGGTTGTTTGGCACATTCCTCATGACTATTTCTTGTGATCAGAAAATAAAAAAAAAAAAAAACAAATCCGCTGATTCTCAAGATTTTGCATATACTAGAGGAAGATATTAAGTAAAATTAATTGAAAAAGCAGTGCAAATGCTGTTCCTCCCCATTTGAGAGCTCTTTACCCATTTGAGAGCTCTTTACAGTGAGAATATGCTATCCATTTGTTCGATGGGCACTCAAGGGAAACAATGCCCTGCAGGAAAAGAAACTATTTATAAGGGGAAGAATGTCTGGTTCATTCTCTCTCTCTCTCTCTCTCTCTCTCTCTCATGCTTCAGGCATCTAGAGAACATATTGCATTAAAAAGCAGTATGATCAGCAAATATGTATTACATGAAAGGATGACTTTTTTATATCTTTGCATATGATTAGAAAAATATTCATTAGGGTGTATATGTATGCATGCGCATATTTTAATGTAGTCTCCATAGCAATACAGTAAATCGCACCACACAAAGTAATTAGTGTATGAATTGATCCAACAGAAAAGTGATCATCATGTCATTTAAATATGGTCTACTGCCAATACTGATTAGTAGGTTTCTGTAGGGAGAAGATTTAGCACCATATGTAGTGACAACATTTCAGCATTTTTCATATACACGATAACCTACATGTTGATTGCAACTCCATCGTGTGTGAAAATATTTTATCCCTACTACATGTTTAAATGTACTGTCTAATACAAACATTTCTGCAATAATCCGAACTGCCCTAGTTACATATTTGGAATTTCTACCACACAGACAAATCAAGTACCATCACACATAGCATCAAAGATGTACCTTCATAATCAAAGAGATATTTGCGTAACTTTCATTTGTGGTCTACTACGGAAAGGTAACAAAGAATCTTGTTGAACCTTACAGACTAACCAACTGATTTCAGCATAAGCTTTCATAGGCTACAGTTCTCTTCATCAGATACATCACTTGTGTATCTGATGAGTTGATCCTTAAACTTGAGTAAGCATCATTAAGCAATATCCTCCTGGTTGATCAATATGAAATTATGACCCAGACAAATACAGTGCTATTAGAAATCTTTAAAAAGACATATGCATTTTTAATGATGCATTCCTAATGCACAATCGCATCCATGTGCCATCATTATGCACTGTAAGCAGTGTTCATGCAAAAAAAGTATATGAATTATGAAGTTAATAACAACAGCTTGACATTAACATAAAGGTGAGTTCCTTTCCTCAGTGTGTAGATCAACAAAGAAACACGAAAACAGTCAGCATTAAGAGATTTAAAAACCTTTCTTGCATTTGACAAATCACTAAAACTAGTATATTTGTATTAATAGCTGATAATATTTAGTCCAATGGATCAAACTACAAAATCATATGGGTGACCACTCAGAAATAAATCCCATGGTTTTTAAAGGGGCCTAATCTCAGGAAAGTATTTATAGGATTGAATCTTCAGTTGCATAGGTGGGTTTTGATATTAGCTGTCTGTATAAATGAATGAACAGCTCTTTCTGGGAGTGATGTTTAAAAGTTAGTCTCTGAGGGCCTACAGGCTCAAAATTACTTTGCATTGCCAACTAGTCCAAGATTTGCTGAACAGCACCTTCAAAAATGCAGTTGGAATCAAAGTATAGTCAATAATTCCTCTCTAAAATAAGAATGGTAGTGGGAATGGAGATATATTTCGGGATATATTTCATACTAAATAATAGGTCAATATCTCTTTTCATTTTTGGGTTCAATAGTTTCTTTTATGCTTCTAGCATACTAGTTACTATGCCAAGCATGCTAACTATTCTTAGACACTTTTCCATCATCCTCAGTTTGGGCCTGAGTCCCTGCATAGGTATGCAAGTCAATTACCACCGCACTGGACCTGCCTGTACTGATTTCAGATGAGATGGGCAGAGTGATACCCCCAGCCACAATTCACCATGATGATGGGCAGTGTGATACCCCCAGCCAACTTGCCAGCTCCTCCAACTCACTGCCTGACATGAAGTTCTCAACTTGCATCATGGATGGGCTGCTCTTGAAGGGGAAATAATGGTTTATAACAGGCCAATCCTAAAGGCAGCATTGCCACCCGGTGCAGTGGCACCAAAGCAGCTACCACTCTATTCTGCGGTCCTGCAGTAGCAGCCGGAGGTCTCCTTAGGGGGACTTTTGCCCCCTTCCCCCAGGGAAAGCCTAAAGCCCCACAATGGGGTTCTCAAGTCTGAGCTGGCTATTTTGCTGGCGCAAACTTGAGAGGCTCTGCGTCAGGCATTCTGGCCCAACACAGAGTTCAAAATCTGGCTGAACAGAGCTGGTACTGCCCTCTCCTGTCACGGTTCTCCCCCCCCCGCTCCAGAACGCCTTCTCCCTGCCCCCAAGGCCCTCCCCACTACTTAACTCTTACCTAATGCCTGGCGCATCTGGTCAAAACTGAGCACAGCGTTGACTTGTGCTGGGCTGGCAGAGGTGCTGACTTGGCACAGGGTGCCATGAGCATGTCTTACGGCATGTTTGCGACACCTAGCATCAGTAGTACATTCATACCATTGGCATTAAAGGGCTCAGGATTGGGTTCTAAGTAGCCAGGACTGCAAGCGCCTCTCTACAGTTCCTATACCTACCTTATTCCATTGCTTCTTATGGAATAAAATTCCCATCTTTAAATGCAATGAAGGAATTCATTTGGTCATGGTACATAAGGTTCCCATTAACCTTCATTTACATAGGGCACAATCCTAACCCACTTTCTAGCACTGACATAAGGGCAATGCAGTTCCGAGGTAAAGGAACAAATATTCCCTTACTTTGAGGATGCCTCCATGAGTGTCACCCAACTGCAAGATGCAGCACACGTCCCATTGGCACAGCTATGCCAGTGCTGGAATGTTGGTAAGGATTTGGGCCATAGTTTCTTATAGAGCAGAGGTGTCCAAACTTTTTGGCAGGAGGGCCACATCATCTCTCTGACACTGTATCGGAGGCCGGAGAAAAAAAGAATTAATTTACATTTCAAACTTGAATAAATCTACATAAATGAATATATTAGAGATGGAACTTATAAGACTGAATGAAGGTCTTGCAATAGCTCAAGACCTATAAAAGGCCTTGCACAAAGCAAGGCCAGCCTTTCCTTCACTGCCACTGTTGCATCTGTTGCCATTGTTGCTTGTGAAACAGCAAGTTGTGGAAGGAGCCCTCGTCCCACAGCTCAGGTGAGAGGTCGAACAGTCGTCCTCATGCTGAGAGCAGTTACATTGGGCCAGCGCGGGCTCCAACAAGTCTCCAGTGGGCCAGAGGCTCATTAGAGACTAAGGGCTCTCAGTGGGCCACATTGAGAGTTCTTGAGGGCCGCAAGTGGCCCCAGGGCTGGGGCTTGGGCACCCCTGTTATAGAGGAAAATTCCTCTTTATAAATTGTTTGACTATAAGTCCAAGCTTTCCAGACCTTAACTCTGACTTGAGAAGGGGACCCCGTTAATCAAAATAAATCTGAAAATCAAAGATTTCAGAAACCTAGGGCAAATATACTGAATCTTCTCTGGGAACAACCACTATAATACATTTGTAGAAACAAACACGCGCATACACAGTTAAGATACAAGAAATTACCAGTACAGTCTCTCAGTCTCCAAAAATTGTTTTGTTTGGTACACTGAAGCATCCAGTTTTGGTTGAAGACAAAGAATTGGTTATCTGCTTAGAAAAAGGAGCAAGATTACTTTTAGTTTAAAAAAAAAAAATGGAAGTCCCAGGACTCCCTGACTGTTTGAGAATGGATTTAAAAAATGGGTATATAGTCTTTAAGAAGAAACTAACTTATATCAGAGCAGCCAGGGATGAGTAGGCAAATTGCTTTGTAAGAAAGTGTATTCTATTTATATGATACCAGAATAATAAATATCTATATGGAAAGCAACTTTTTAAAAATATGTCAGTTTTAGATAACCTGCTGATTTAATAGTAAGTTTGAATTAGTTCTTTCTCACTATTAAGATGTATTTATTATTTTTGGAAGAAAGAGCGATTAAAATACATAAAATCATGTGAATTTGTCAGAGGCAGGGCCCCTGAGAGGAATTTTATTATGGGGACAAGTTTCTTGTGGGCCCTTTTTGAGGGTAAAGGTTTCTTTTGGGGTACAAAGTTTCTTTTGGGTCCCTTTTCTTTTCTATTGGATCATAATACCATACTATCACTGGATCATAATTTCTACGACTTATAATATAGGTGGAACCTTGGAATCCACTGATTTGGTATCTACAGGCTTGACTTACCACTGATACCGAGGTCCACCTTTAAATGCCTTGTAACAAGGGAAAAAAACCACCAATTTCCTACCTTTGCACTGTTAAATAATTATAATTTCATTCCATTAGATTCCATTATTCACCTCATCTAGTGGCTCAATGCAGTATAGTCCTATACCATTGCAGTCTGGGATGACAACAGAGGAGCAAGAAACCTGGAAGTGGGTCTTTAAAGCTATTTTTCCACTAATTTGGTACCCACTGATTTTTTTTTTATCCACTGGGGGTTCCAGAACAGAACCCCAGTGGATAATGAGGCACAACTTGTATATAAAACTATGTAGACTTACACAAGATATGCACGCTAGCCATCATGCAATATATGCAAACATTTTCTGAGATCCCAAGGAATTTCTGGCTCCCCTCCTTTTTGACCCAGGTACAATTTATCCCCTGCACCCTCCTCTCATAGGCCCTGCATGTCTACTCAGAAATAAAGCCTGTTGAGTTTGATGGAACTTACTCCCAGGTACATACATATAGGTCTGCAGCCCTAATCAACACAGAAAATTTATGGCAATCTTTAATGAACTACCTTTATTGGATCCTATCTGGATTACTTTGGAATTATATTAAGTGCAGTTATATTAATTATTCTATTTTGTCCATACATTTATGTGTTTATCTATCTGAATGATTTATAACTTGGTTTTCCCTTTAAATATATAGAGCACTCAAGGAGGCACGCAATGTAAAGAAAAAAGAGTAAACTGCAAAAATAGGAATAAAATAAAGTGCAATAATTGTAAAATCATAGGGAATAGAGCAATAAAACACAGTAAAACAAAATGCAACCACAAAATCCCAAAGCAACAAATTAAGAAGGGAAGGCCAGGCAGAAAAGGGAAGTCCTAAGGAGAACATATACCAAAGGCCAGGGGACCAGACAGGAATCCTAGTAACACCTTCTGGAACCTGTTAGTCAGGAAAGACCTGAACCACTGCAAAACAGTGGGCTCTAGTCCAGCCTGTCCAAATGTCCCAGGACACCATAGTTGTTGGTACTGAATGCAGCTGAGAGGTTCAGCAGGATCAACAAGGACACATTCCCCCTCTCAAATCCTTGGTGATCATTCTCCAGGGAACCAGAGCAGCTTCAGTCCTGAAGCTTGAACCAAACCAGATAGAAAAGGATCTAGATAATAATTTCATCCAGAATTGTCTGAAGCCGAGATGCCACTATCCACTCAATCAGTTTGTCCAGAAATGGGAGGTTGGAGACTGGCTTGTAATTTCCCTAACATGGTGGGATCCAGAGGAAGTTTCTTCAGAAGGGCGTGTACCACAGCTTGTTTTAGTGACCCTGGCAAATTCTCCTCCATCAGAGATGCATTAAAAATCCTCTCTGTCTACTCTGCCAACCCCCCCCCCCCAGATCTGATAAGCTAAGTTGGGCAAAGGACAGGTGAGCAAGCAGGTGGTTTCACTGTCTTGAGGAACTTGTCCACATCCCTAGGCTGTACACGGTGAAAAGAATCACAAACAACAATACCAACAGGCACTGTGGGGACATCAACCAACACAGTTAACACAGAGTGTAAGCTGTGGCAGATGCAAGCAACTGTATCTGCAAAGTAATTAGCAAACTGATCATAAAGGGCAACTAAGTTGTCCTCCCCCCCCCCCCCAAGGAAGCAGTTGGAGAAGATTCTGGACAACTCAGAACAGATCCATGGGCAATTCTTCAGAGATGATAACTACAGCAGAGGAAAAAAGCCTTCTTCACTGCCATGGAATAGACTCCAGCATGAGCTCTAACCCATGCTCAGTTTGACTCATTGCAAGCTTTTCACCTCACTTGCTCAAGACATCTGCCAAGTTGATTCAGTGCCACCAGCTCCTTGGAAAATTAGAGAGCCATTTTGGCTCTGCAATAAGGCAGATGTCATTTGAGAGCAATCTGATCCACCACCCTGGTCATTTTCTCATTCCAGAGGTCAGCCAGGCCTTCAGATGAGCCACCAATACTAGTAGCAGGAAAATTCCCCAGGACCCTCAAGAAATCCTCAAGAAACCCTCTGGATCCATCTGCCTCTGGGGGTAGACCATTCTGATGCCCTTGCATAAATAAGGGGCCATTAACAACTTAAGTCCTACCAGGAAGCTATCCATTCATATCAATGAAGTGATCTTAAGCTCCTTCACATATACATTACCATCTACCTGCCCAGCAGTAAACATCAGGTCCAGGTCACTAAGGTCATAAGAAGAGCCCTGCTGGATGAAGCCGAAAGCCTTGCTAATTTAGAGTCTTCCCACAGTAGCCAACCAGTGGCATCTGGTAAGCCAAAAAGCAGGAGATGAGGGCATCCCCTTTCTATCACTGTTCCCCTCAACTGGCTTTCAGGGGCAAAATGGAAGTAGCATTTGGCAATCATGACCAGGCACCATTTATAGCTTGTCTTCTACTAAGAAACCTTTATAGTTCACATTCCCCATGTCAAATCACCTTTTCAAATCATCCAATTTAGGGACCATTGCCACATCTTACAGTAGTGAATTCTATAGAATAATTTTGTGCTGTGTGAAGAATTACAATTTATCAGTCCTAAAACTCCCATCAATCAGTTTCAACGGAAGTACTCCTGGTAGTAGTGTTGTGAGAGAGGGAGAAAAAAATTCTATTCACTTTCTCCACATCATGTATAATTTTATAAGCCTCAATAAGGTGCCACCTTAGTTACCATTCCCCCCCCCCCAAAAAAAAGCCTTAAGCCAGTGATTTTCGAGCTTTTTCATCTCAAGTTACTAAAATTGTCAAGGCACACATCAGTGTTTTGACAATTGACAAGGCACACCGTGCTGTTGGAGGACAGCTCACATTCCCATTGGCCCTATTAACAAATAACCCTCCCCCAAACTCTCGCAGCACACCTGCAGACCATTTACGGCACACCAGTGTGCCACGGAACAGTGGTTGAAAATGGCTGCCTTAACCACTGTAATCTTTCCTCACAAGGGGGGTGCTCCAGACCATTTTGTTCTGCCCTCTTCTTTCCAAGTCATTACAAAAACCTTTTTGAGATTGGGTGACCAGTACACATTGTTCCAAATTTGGCGACACTATAGATGTGTATAATAACAAATGCAATCATTCCTTGTGACATTTACATATGTCGCCAATACAAAAGTATAGGCACATTATTGAAAGTTCTATTTTATGAAGTATCAAGATTATTTTTTAAATGCAGAAATACTACATTTGTAGATGTGTTATATGTTACTGAATGTGTCAACCCTTCACATTTTACTCATTATTAACAAGACAGTCAGCTGATGAGATAATTTGCCTCTCAGAGGCAATCAAAACCCAAAGGTTTTTAAATCTCTTTCTGTTGCCTTCAATAGCTATCCATTCAAACACTAAAATCTTGAAAACACTAAACAGTTTATCTATGTAAATTATTCCTCCTTGGATGGAGAACCATCATAGTGACGGAGTATATACTCTCAAGGAGGCACAGGGGATCACTTTACTCATGCCCTTATGATTATATTGCTGCTCTCTTCTATCTTTTGCAGCTGCTTCTGTCTTTCTTTGTCTTTGTTACTGTAGATGTTTTGCATTGATAATTGTGTTCTAAAGTGCATTTCCAAGGAGAAAGGATTTCGACAGCAGAATGCTGTACTCACACGAAACTAGTATTTGTAATAAATCTATATTGCCAAGAGTTGTACTTGCAAATAATTTTCCCAACTAAAATGGTTTGTTCAACATCTGTTGTTGTTACACATCACTACTTTGGTGAAAGGAAAAAAAAAACACACACACACAGAGTCCAACAACATGGCAGCCAATGAAAAATCTTTTCCTTACACAAGATAACTATGGTTTAAAAAGATTGGTTCCTCCCCTACCCGATGAGATACTGAGCATTTCATATTCAGCAATATTCATTAGAAAAATAATTCTTCTATGACAGTCTTGAACCTATTTCACTTAGCCCCAAATCCTAATCAACTTTCCAGTACTGGCATAGCAGTACCAATAGGATGTGTGCTATATCTTGCAGTTGGGTGGCACTCATGGAGGCCTCCTCAAAGTAAGGGAATTTCCTCTTAAGTTTGTTCCCTTACCTCAGAGCTGCATTGTCCTTAAGTTGGTCTGGAAAGTGGGTTAGGATTGTGCCCATACACTCACCCATGCTTAAGATGGAGGAGCTAAAGTGGGTACAGTGTAGTACATCTAGAAAGTATTGTTTTCTTAACTTTGCTAGCCAATACACTCATCTTCAGACAGTACGTAGCGAGATGATATTCCATTGGAGAGGAGATGATCTCTCAAACACAGTGAAATGAAACTATTAAAGGTTTTGTAGGGAAACATCAGTACAAAAAATTGTAACATCAACAACAGAGCTGGTGAAGTACCAGCCTAAATATGAAGCAGATTAAGGTAATCATCTCAAGTAACAGATTGGAGGAGGATCCATTTCCCTCTTCCCATTTCCCTCCACTGCTCCTCCTCCTTCTGGAGTGGAAGGGAGTGGGGGGGGGGGTGGTAGGATAGAGTGCCAGAGACTCTCTAACCACCACTCTCCTCTCCCTTTTCCACTCCTTTCTCATCTTCCTTGTCCAATCCAGGGAGAGGGAGGAGCAGCGTTAGATTAAGGGGGACATCTGACACACTGCCTCAAGTGTGGGCAGCCCCAAGCTGGTGTTGTGGGTGGACCAGGCTAGGCCTGGGTCCAGAAACCCAAATCTATCAGAGTGCTGACCAACCCCTGAGCCCCAGTGCCCACATTTCTGTGGCAGCAGTGGCAGAAAAAGAACAATTCTTTTACTACTTTTTACCGTACTCCCAATGAGCTTCCTGCAGAGGCCTCTGAAATGATACAGGAGTCTCTGCAGAAAGCCCATTTACAGATAATGCCACCACCTGGCAGGCATCCCTCACTGGGCTAAGCTTAGCAGGGCTGGCAGGAACAGAGGCAGCACCTTCTGCTTTAGTACTGCTACCATTCTTACCACCCCATAAGCTTAGGTCAATGAAAAGAGACCAGTGGCGGCAGCTGATTTTACTGAAAAAGAACTAATACTGCCTGACACTGCCTATATGAAGACAGAAAAAGTGGTGAGGAGGCCTGGAGAGTAAGGGAAGAATGGACCAGTCGAGGAGAATGGAGGCTTTGCACAGGCCCCAGTAAGCTAGGACAGGTACTGAAACACTTGCACAAAAAGATAATAGAAAGGATATCAAGTATGAGACTGAAATAATAATAGCTGAATTCTTATCCTGACCATTGTTGGACCTGGGAAATATTTATGTCAAATTCAGAATTAAAAATTACTTTCATTAAAAGATCACTCCAGAAGTACTCATGATGGCTATCTGGGAATGAGTAACAGTCGGTCCTTTGTCTCAAATCATATTAAAGAAATGACAACAGAACATACCATGTATCATCAGCAGATTATACTATAAGTAGATATGGATGCCTTCCTAATCCATATGGGTAGATTTATGTCACTGATTTGATAGCGTGGGACGGCTTCACTGCAAGAACTCTATTATTTATTGTTTAATGGTTTGGCACTACAAAGATTAGGCAATAGAAAAGATGTTAAATTGCCTTTAAAGTCCCCAATGCTGTTTAATGTAGATTCATTTTTGCTTTTTAAAAACGAGATAGCTTGTAATCTTTTTTTTCCTCCTTCCCACTGATTTTATTTGCCATTTTTCATTCATTGCCATTCTAGCTTGCCTTTATGCATCAGTATGTGCAGTAAGGTGCAGTCTTTTACAAGATGCATTGGCTGTGCTATCTGGGATTCTCCAATTATTAACAGTGTTTCCTATTTGTTTGCACTACCTTATGCCCTTTCTAATATAGATAATTTGAAAAGCAATAACGAAAGAGTAACACACTTTAATATTAATTAAAAAAGACAGATTTAAAATTCCCTCCCTGAGCATACCTCCCACAGGAACATGAGATAGGAATCTTTGAATTTGTGGCTCCTCCAGGAGTAACCAATATCTTATTTTGCGTTGTGTGTCCAGAACCTAAGTAGACTCACAGCCCAATCCTAAGCTTCCCAGTCCCCAGTAGAACAGTGGCACCAAAACAGCTACTGCTGTATCCAGCAGGTGCCGGGAAGTTGCAGGGAGTCTCCTCGGGGGAAGGGGAATTTCGGCCCCTTCCGCTGGGGAAAGCCCCAAGCCCTGCAATGGGGCTTCTCCACAATGGGACTATTCTTCTGGCGCAGACTTGAGACTCCGTTTCGGGCTTTCAGCCTGACATGGAGTTTAGGATACAGCGGAGCAGAACTCTACCAGTCCCATCCTCCTCCCACCCTGGTTTCTCCCCCTGCCCCACCCTCATTCTGTCCTCCCTCACCTCCCCAGATGCCATACCACCTCCCGCCAGTCTCACCCCCGACGGTGGTGCATCCTCCTCCTGCTGGCGCTGAGCCCAGCACCAGTGCTTTCTACTCACATTTACGACACATTTACAGCACCCAGCACCACTGCTAGGGCTCAGTGCTAGCGCTGGGTGAATTTAGGATTGGGCTTTCAATATCCCCTTGGCAACTGCTTGTACGGTGTTGTGGGATTCTTTTCAGCTTGTGCAGCCTGAGGATGTGGACAGACTCCTTTGGAGTGTGAGGCCATCTGCCTGCCTGCTTGACCCTTGCCCAGCTTGGCTGATAAGAGCTGCCCGGGGTGGACTGGCTGAGTGGACAGGGAGGGTGGTCAACTCTTCCTTGATGGAGGTGATGTTACCACGTGCTTTGAAAGTGCCGGTGGTTCACCCCCTCCTGAAGAGGCCATCCCTGGATTCCACTGTATTAGACAACTACCGGCCAGTCTCCAACATCCCGTTTCTGGGCAAGGTAACTGAGCGGGTGGTGACGTCTCAACTCCAGAGGGTCTTGGAAGAAGCAGATTAACTGGATCCTTTTCAATCTGGTTTCAGGTCAGGCTTTAGGACAGAAACTGCCTTGGTCACCTTGGTGGATAACCTACGCCAGGGACTGGACAGGGGGAGTGCGTCCCTGTTGGTCCTGCTGGACCAACCATGGTAGCCTTCTGGGCCGATTGGCCGAGTTGGGAGTAGGAGGCACTGTTTTGCTGTGGTTCCGCTCCTACTTGGAGGATCGGTCCCAGATGGTGGTGCTGGGGGATGCCTGTTCAACACCCTGGCCCTTGAGGTGCAGGGTGCCACAGGGTTCAATTCTGTCCCCCATGCTATTTAACATCTACATGAAACCACTGGGACAGGTCATCCGGGGATTTGGATTGGGGTGCCATCAATATGCCAATGACACCCAGCTCTGTCTCTACTTTCCTCCAGACTCCAGGGTGGCGGTTGAGGGCCTGGAGCGCTGTCTGGAGGCAGTGAGGATCTGGATGGGGGCTAACAAGCTGAAATTAAATCCGGATAAGACAGAGGCTCTCCTGGTTCAGAAATCCTCAATGCAGGTGCTGGGAGTATTGGCTTGCACTGAATGGGGCTGCACTCCCCCTGAAGGAGCAGGTTCGCAGCTTTGGTGTCCATCTGTACTCGCAGCTGCTCCTGAATTCCCAGGTGGCGGCTGTGGCTAGGGGGGTCTTTGCTCAGCTTCGGCTGGTGCGCCAGCTGCAGCTGTACTTGGATCGTGCAGACCTGGCCAAGGTGATCCATGCCAAGGTGACATCGAGGTTAGATTATTGTAATGTGCTCTATGTGGGGCTGCCCTTGAAGACTGTTTGGAAACTGCAACTAGTGCAGAATGCGGTGGCCCATGTAGTTACTGGAGGCAGGCGGTTTGACTCTGTCAGTCCGCTTCTCCAGCAGGTGCATTGGCTGCCCATTCGTTTCCGGGCCCAATTCAAGGTGCTGGTTTTGACCTTTAAAGCCCTATACTGCTCTGGGCCAGGGTATCTTAGAGATCACCTACTCCCATACAATCCGGCTTGTCCTCTTAAGTCTTCAGAGAAGGGCTTTTTACAAATGCCGCCACCTAGGGAGGTACGTGGGGTGGCAGCAAGAAATAGGGCCTTCTCAGTAGTGGCACCAAGACTATGGAATTCCCTTCCCCTTGACTTAAGAACTGCTCCCTCTCTTGAAACTTTTCGGCGAGGCCTGAAGACCTTTCTGTTTAGACAAGCCTTCTGAGTTCCTGGCCTTTTTAACATCTGTTAATATCTTTTTTTAAACCTGGTTACAGGCCTGATACTTTTATGATTTGCTGCTCTATGCTCTTTTACCTGACTACTTTTTATCTGACTACTGTTTTTATGATATGTTGTTAATATGCTTTTATCTGTTTATCTGTTAATATGCTTTTATCTGTTTATCTGATTTATCTGCTTTTAAATGTTTTTTAATTTGTTTTAACCTTTGTTGTAAGCTGCCTTGAGTCCCTTGGAGAAAGGCAGGGTAAAAATAAAGTTAATAATAATAATAATAATAATAATAATAATAATAATAATAATAATAATAATAATAATAATAATAATATCTAAGCATCCTAGAGAAAGGATGGCTATATTACCAGTTGTCCCTACATAGCATTTTCTTCTTCTTCTTGCCACCTCTGACTACACTTACCTGCATCTCCTGCACCTTTCTTAACCCTATTCACTCAGACAGACTCCCTGCTTATACTGGAAGATGAGTGTGTTTCCACTTCTTACAAGCAGATTTAAGAGGAACACTACTTCCAGCTGGTAGTCTATGACGCTAGTCCCAGATGTTCATTTCTCCATCACAATATGTACCAAATGACTGCATTTGCCGATGGTTTAATGTTGTCAAGGAACCTACCTGGGCCACATGATCAGATCTCTGAAGCTATACTCTCCAGCCTACATTTGATACACATTATTTGACAGGTACATAGACCAAAGATTTCTCAGCGGTGATTATGTCTCACCTCTAGAATTCTCCTCCCAGGCTGTGGATGTTATCTGCCAGACAATGGAAATGGACTCTCTGGGCCCTTACGATAGCTAAAAAAAACTTACATTAAACTGTTGGAAAGATGAGCCTCCGCCACTATTCTCCAATGAAATGAGGACCTTTCAGTTCTATCGATATTCAAATCTATGAGTTATAGAAGACGTGTATTGATATATTTTGGCTATTCGGATGCCCTTTTTAGAAACTTACACATCGACTATCAATATCTATTCTATAGATTGCGATGTATATTTGTATATTTGTTGAATATCTGGTGTGTTTTTTTAACATCCCCCCTTTTAATCTTCATTTCCTTTTTCTGGATTTGTTGTTTGCATGCCATGGTTTTGTTATTTTCATTATTCACCAATAAAAGGGAGGGGAAAAAAGAACTCTCTTCTCAGGGATATTCAAAAAGCCCCCATCCCCTTTTAAACAGTTGGCAAAGGCACTCCTGTCTCAACAATCTTTTGTCAGCTGATTTTAACTGGAACTGAAGTCTGACTGCTACTTGGTATTATTCCGTTTATTCTTTTTATCTCTTTGATCCCTTTTCAACAGGGTTTAAACAGGGAATGTTCCTGGTGTATCAAGTCCCAAGTCAGCAATCCAACATTCATACAGTTGCCAGGTCAGCAAGAATTTTATCCAGAAAAACAGACTTACAAGAAGTATTCTCCTGTGAAGTTCAAACGTTGCTCGCTTTAAGTATTTTCTTGCTTTAAGTGTCTTTAAATTATTCAGGATCAGGTTACTAATTCCTGGTAAATCATAGCACTTGTAGTTGAAAACTTGAACAATAATTTAATTTTTTCCCCTTTTTAATTTTTGCTTTAATTCCTTTGTTAGTATGAAATCACATTTTTGTTTTGTTTATATATGACATCCCAAAGAAGAAAACTCCTTTTCTAAATCAAATTTCTTTATATTTGTGTTTTGTTTAATCATCTCTGGACATCAAAGCAATAGCAATTCCTTGCCACTCAATAAGGTCAGCATATACATTATCCTGCCTTCTCAGAAGATTTGGAATTTTTAAAAATAGTTCAGCATTAGTCACTTAAATTAACCACTAGGCAGAAAGCTGCCTAGTTTGCATTTGCATGTCTAATTTATTTTCATGTTCCGTGATCTTTTAATTTGTCTCTTTCTGTGTTTTACTTGCCATCAGAAAAAACAAACCCACACAACTTTTAACGTTTTGTCCTTAGTTTACATTTCTTCATTGGAAAGCTCATAGTACATTGCACATCTATTGGTTTAGGTCTACTACAAGCTTTTATGCCACAAATGTAATTATGACCACTTTACAGATTTTTTAAAAAAGGAACTTTGAAAAGCCTGTCATATTTCAAGCTTAAAATGCAAGGATAGGCAGGGATTCATTTCAAATTAAATTAAATATTTCAATTAAATGTGCAAGTTTCTTGTCGCAAATCTGTCCACCGAGCCAGCAGAGTCTGCTTTCAAATGTGCCACTCTGTCATTGTAACTAGCAATACGTGCATTAGCTATAAACTATTGCTTCTTATCTTTTAAAAAAGGGGGTACAAATTGGGAAATCTCATTCAATGATGAAACTTGCATATTAGTTTCACTTGAGCATTGACTTCATGTAATGTTGGGCAGTCCAATCCTGAGTTGCCCATTGCGCCATAACTGCCACGGCACCGAAATGGCTGCTACGGCATCCTGAACACAACAGGGCAGCCACCGGTGGCTCCTCAGGAGAAGGGGACCTTTGTCCCCTTCCTCTGGGTAAGGCAAGTAGCCCCACAATGGGGCTACTTGATTCTACAGCAACACTTGAGTCACCATAGATTCAAGAGCCTCCATGTAGGGCAATGAACCTGACACGGAGGCTCAGGATCCCGTGGAATGGAGCTCCTCCAGTCCCGCCTTCCTCCTGCCCTGCTTCCCCCATCATGCCTCCTCCCTGCCCTCTCCCCGCCTCCCCCGCCCCAGAATGCTTTCTCCTCACCTCCCCTCATGCCCCCACCTACCTCTCCGCCACCCAGCGGTCCACGCAACCGCCAAGTGGCACAGCACAGATGATCAACTGGCAATAGCCCAGTACCGGCTAGCACTGAGCTAGCACTGGCACTGAACCAGCACTGAGGGCTGGGAACGTGCTTTATGGAACGTTTGCAACACTCACCACCAGCAGAGTGCCAGCAATGCAAGTTCAGGATTGGGCTCTCAGTCATTCAGGCACATCTCACATTTTAGCAAGCTACTTTTTTCTTTCACAGTCCCTCCAATGTCAAAGTTCTACAAATCTGACTCAAACTACACAATTCAGAGAAGGAGTTGATGGAATTTTTAACAGTGCACTTCAGAAGTGACTGACACATGTTAGTTATGTTTGCTTGGTGATGCTACCACATAGCACTGAAAAGCTCCTTTCCCAACTGTCATTGCTGCCAGGCTTGTGCTTCTGGGAAGAAGAGATCTATATCAGATTCACCTTTGGATGAGCAGCTCTTATTCTAAAAGAAGGAGGTGGCGTCTTGCTGGGTTTCTTGCTCCTTCAGTTTTAATCTCTAGTGGCCAATTTCCCCAGTTTTGCTCAGCTAAGAATGAGCCTGATATGTATCTCTTCTTCCTAGAAACACAGGGATGGCATAAGGGAAGCCAACACTTAATGCCTAGAGCTGAGGTATTAAATCTGTGCAACCCACCTCCCTAGTGAGGCATCGCCAGGAATCTCGGGCAAGAAAGGTGGCCAGCAGCTGCTCAGCTCAGCTGCACTGGCTGCCTCCTGACTTGCTGCTTGAACAAGGTGGGCAGGGCAGCGTGGGTTGGGGAGGGCATGTGAAATGTGGTTGGGGAGGTGGGAGAGAAGGCTGGCTGGGCCGTGGAGGAGGTGCTGCATCTCATCAGCACAGGGCTTGCTCCTGGCAGGCTTCAAACTGGGAGGGAAGCCTGACCTAGAGAGAGCAATGAAGCGCTTTCCTCTGCTTGGGAAGGAGATAGCCCAGCCTGCTCTTGGAGGGGTGTCCAAATGCCCAGCCTGCATCCCTCCGTCTTGCCTGGGGGAAATAGGGGTGGCATCTGCATGTTGGGGTGTATGTGTGTCAGCAGCCCCCATCTACTTTGGGGTGAGTTGTAATCTTCCTCCGTGTGGCTGAAATCCTAGTTGCACTTTCCTGGGAGTAAGCCCCATTAACTCAAATGGGATTTACTTCTGAGTAGACCTACATAGGCTTTGAGTCTTTGTCAGGTTAACCAAGGATCTTCACCTTTCTCTTTTTCCTCCCCCTTCAAAAAAGAAAAAAAAGTCACTCTTGATGGCTTTGTCTCCAAAAATGGATTAAAAAATAAACACTGAGGTGAGGTGATGTAATGGGGAGCCACAATGGCCACAAGGATCAGGGGAGCCAGGGGCTGGAAAAGTTCAAGAACTACTGGCCTAGAGGGACTGCTTGTGAAAACAACCCTCTAAGAGTTGTGTTACTCGACATTAGCAGCTGAGACTATGAAGCAAGGGTGCTCAGGAAAAAAAGTGGCTCAGTTTGAGATGACACATTCTCTACCCTGGAAGGCCCAGTTAAACTGGAAAGGAAAAGAAAACCAATAGGACACAATAAGCTCATAAATCTCTAGCAGGAAATTACCATAGATACTTGCCTATACTAGGTGAAATTTTTGCCAAGTAATCAAGCTCCAATTCTCACTTCCCCTGATCTCCGGGTCAATCAGAGCCAGAGGCTTTCAACTCTGAACAGTTTCCTTTCTCAGCTGAGCTGCTGCTCAGCTCAGGCAGGCACCTCCTTAGTTGCTATAGTTACTTTCCAGGGACATTCCAGCCAAAGTTAACCTTTTATTCTCCTTCCTTCTGCTGCAGCCTGGTTCTGCTTGGCAAATGCCCGCAAAGCAGGTCTGTTTTTGGAAACACCAGGATGAGACCCTGCTTCCCAGGCTACAATTCAGTGCACCACTACTTCAGAATAACACCCATGGAAAGCAGTGGGCCTACTTCTGAGTAAAAAGGGTTGCAAATATCTCATCTCTCTGCTGTGAATTGAATTGCACACTCTCAGTTATGTCTTATGGGTTGTATGTTGTATGTAGAACTTCTGGCTTAACACACCAGACACCTTAAAGGGGTCTTTGATTCATGGTTCTCCTCATGTCCACCCTAAAGGTAGATTTGATTCATGAATCTCCTGCAGTGGTTCCACTTGCATTTCACTTGCATATCCCTTGGCAGCCCATTTCCATAAATTGTACCCTTCATATTAGCAAAATGTTTGTAATAATACAAGCCCTCATCTCCTGTATATGAAAACCCAGACTTCATGTATTCATCACAGTGTTTTCTCTTTTTATCTGTTTGAGGAACAGAAGACTCTGCCTTTGCACTGTTTTCCAGCAGAAGTGTGCTGAGAAATTCTGGGTGATTGATCACTTTCCATATTATGTTTCAGCTTTCTTACTGCACTGGTTTTCAATCACTGGTTCATAGATGAATTTATTATTATTATTATTATTATTATTATTATTATTATTATTATTATTATTATTATTAACAGTATTTATATACCACTTTTCAACTAAAAGTTCACAAAGCGGCTTACAGAGAAAAATCAAATAACTCATGGCTCCCTGTCCCAAAAGGGCGCACAATCTAAAAAGATGCAAAAAGAACACCAGCAGACAGCCACTAGAAAAGACACTGCTGGGGTGAGGTGGGCCAGTTACTCTCCCCCTGCTAAAAAGAGGAGCACCCACTTGAAAAAGTGCCTCTTACCCAATTAGCAGGGGTAAAAACTTGACCAAAAACTAGCTATTGGCGGGGCTTTCACAGCCAACTAGCTACCTCCCTTCCTGCCTTGCTGGTCCTTGCAAGGTATTCCTGCCTTGCAAGGCATTCTGGAGCACAGCCTGCCTTTTTCTACCATTCTGCCATTCTTTTTCAAGTACCCCTAAAGGTCCTGTTCAGTGTCCCTGGGAGTACGTGAATACCAGGTTGGGAACCGCTGTTTTACTGGTATGTTGTTTACAGTGCACTTACTCTGATAGTGTTTACAAAAAGGTGGTGAAGACCAGAATTTAAAAAAGAATAAAAATCTATCTTATGATCTTTTACTATGCTTTTAATAGAGACTACAGTTCTTAGGTAACAGTTAGTGGTAGGTTATTTTTCAGGATCTGGCCTTGGGTAAAATCAGACAAAACTATAGTCAGACACCCCCCTAAGTTTAACCCCCGACTTATCTGGGGGTCATAGAAAATTCCATGGTTGTTGGCTCAAAAACTGCCCTCGACTTATCTATGGGGTCGGCTTATGGGCGAGTGTCTGCGGTATGTTCCTATTAGTGTGCTTTGACTCCCAGAGAGCAGGTAAAAAGTGAGGATGAAGACATTATGCCAGTGGTATTTAAACAGGAGCATTGTGATGCCCCAGCCTGTGAGTCCTGGCCTCTTCCCTCTTAAGGGGCGGGGGCAGCCAGGAGACAAGGGGAAGGCAGCCCAATCCTATTCCCCCCAGTGCAGCTGTGACAAAAAAAAACCTGTTGCATCCAATGGGGGGAGGCTTGGAAGGGCGAAAGGGAATTATTTCCCCTTATCACTCAGTAAGCCTCCCACTCACTTCCTATTGCTGGCACAAGTCTGATGAGAAGAAAGGGCAGGGAGCCTCTGGTGGAGATAGGATAGGGTGCATGCTATTGCCACCAGATTCACCCTTCCTGTCCCATCCCTCCACTCCCCACCCAGTTTCACCTAGTCTGCACCCACACTGCTGCCTCACTTGGTCTAGCGGGTACAGTGGAGTCAGGCTACAATCCTAGCCACACTTTCCTGGGAGTAAGACCCATTGACTATAATGGGACTTACTTCTAAGTAGAAATGCACAGGCTTGGGCTCTCAGTCAGCAGAGTTGCAGCACTACCGCACCTGCTCTGTGTGCCATCGGCAGCCATTTATAACAATATAAGTCATTTCTGCTGTCATAATGGCTGCCACAGGACAACCCAATTCTGGATAGGATTAGGCTGTCAAAGGAAGAGAAAAGTTTTCCACAAATGATAGGGAAGGCAGTTTCACACATAAGGGCAGTAAGGGATAGACTTATTTGAGGGACAGAGCAAGAGATCTTATGATTGTTTAAGATGGTGGAACAGAAATTTAATAGAAATTAGAGTTGCAGGTAAAAAGGCTATGAAGGGTTTAGAGATAAGGAAAAGTAGCTTGTCCTGGGTCTAGAAGCAGAGAGGACCTCAGTGGGGGATTTATGGAGAGATTTCCTTGCATGAGAAATGTGTGCATATTCAAGTTAAATGCTTTATCTTCTCTCCTCTGTGCTAGTCCACTGCAAGCAAGGACTTTTTTAATATGATGTGTGAAAAATACACAGTCAGAATGCTATGCTAGTCTACTTTGTTTTGCTGCCCTGGTTCAAATCTTGCCTCTGCCATGAACTCACTGGGTAGCCTTTGGCAAGCCCTCCCTTTCAGATACAACTGCAATATTGGGATAGGAATAATCACTTTAAAGGGTTTCTGTAAGGACAATATCATGACAACCTTTAGCACACTCAAAAGGCACTACACAAATGCAAAGTATTTGTATGAAAACTTCAATTGACTTTGGTGAACCTAACACTTTCACAAAGGACCTAATTTTAACTAACTCCCCCAACACTAATGCAGCCATTCCAATGGGGCACACGCTACAACCTTCAGGGTGGGGGGCAGTCATGATGGCTTCCCCCATGAGTCTCCTCAGATCTATGCCCCCTATTTTACTGGGTTCCCATACCTTAAGAAGGCCCGTTACTGCCCCTCTACCACAGGATGCAGCGCACACCCCACTGGCACAACTGCACCAGTGCTAGAAAATTGGATAGGACTGGGCCCTTAGTCTGAGGAGAGTAAGGGAGAGGGAATTATATGTTTCCCCATGACCTCTGAAAAGAATTCTTCAGGGATAAAAAAAAATGGAAATTGAAAAAGCTTCTAAGTTCATTAAATGTATTTTCCTAATACCCACCCTTGGATAAATATAGTGCAATGGATATTTCACCTCTGACCCCATCCAAATATGTGAAATCAAAAATACTTGCAAGAGTCAATCACAGTCTTCAGATATATGCACAAAACAGCATGACAAATGAACCAGACAAACCAGTTTCCTAAGCCTGCGTTCAGATTAAATTGTGGCAAAACACACTTGGTGCTTCAAAATGACCCCACATCTTCTAATTTATATTAAAAGGGGCAATGTTTGCATTTCTTCATCCACCAAAGCTTTTGTGATACAAGATCTCATTTCATCATGTTATCTGAATTATGGCATTATCTGTGCCCACCAGGGCTTCTTGTGTAGAATAACACTGTCAGCATGAGCTCTATGCTGAATTTAGCTTTCTGGTCATGTTATCACAAATTGGTTTGAGTACACAGCTTGCAAAGGGGGAAAAAGGCAAATGACAAATCAAATAACCCACAAAGGGAGAAAGAATAAAAACGAATAAAAGAAGGGAAAAATACCCTTCATACCTTCTTGCTTGTCTTGGATTGTTAAAAGATGATAAACAGAATTATATCAGAAACACTCTCAGATGTCTCAGCTTTGCAGATAGTTAATTTGTATCACATCTACAGAAGCAAAACATTGTTCTAATAGAGGATCATAGCAGCAATTTCAGCAGAATGGGGGGGGGAAAGAGCAATATCGTTGCTTGCCATGGAAGACCAAATGCAATGAGGAACATAAGGTAGTGTTTCTCAGTGGGTCGGGACCCACTAGGTGGGTTGCGAGCCAATTTCAAGTGGGTCCCCATTCATTTCAATTTTTTAGTTTTAATATATTAGACTTGATGCTACATTGTATTTGATTGCATTTGGGAAATATTACAGATCTTTGTTTTGAACAGGCTACTATGCATATGCTTCTAACAATGACAGGCAATGGAGCTCACTCCTGGGTAAATGTGGGTAGGATTGTTAAAACTCTTCCTGCTTAATGACATTATTTCCGGTCATTACATCACTTATGCAGGGTCCTGACAGATTCTCATTCTAAAAAGTGGGTCCCAGTGCTAAAAGCTTGAGAACCTCTGACATAAGGTATTTTAAAAAGATATCACCTATTACCCTGATAATACTATGGGAAGTGTATCTGCATGCTAGCTCAATGGCTAACTGTGTCAAATACTGCAAGTCATGGAAATTTTTAACAAGTATTTAGAAAACTGATCTTTGCCAGGTAATTTCCCACCAGTGGGAATCACAGTGTTCTCTTTAGAGGCAGTACACTGGGGGGAAAAAAAGCCAGGAGGTTAAAAAAAATGTAAGTGACTTTCTGAAATTCTGCCTCAAGCCCTGTCAGGATTATGACGTGAAAAACACATTTTCTCATCTAAAGACACACTGAATTTTAAGTGTACATTTTCCATGCAGTTCCCAATGTATTTCTCAGCATGCTTTCACGGAATATGGGCTCCCTCCGGTGGAGAAGTTGACACCCACGGAATTTCACAGCTGATTTCAAACTGTATAACCTAATAAACAAATTGTTAACCATGCATGGCTGAAAGACTGAGGGTTCAAAATAAAATGCCATGAGCTTTTGCTTTAAAATACTCTGTATGCATTTAACTAGAGTTTTTGTTTGCTTTCTTCCCCCTGTGCTGTGAAGTAAAATCTATGGCTATATTCATCATGCAACAATTTCTCTTAAAACAATTAGCTTGAAACAAACCAGTAACTAAGCCTGACAGGCAACTACTTTTCGGTAAGAGGCCTCACAGACCCCACATCTCCCATGTTTCACACAAGAGACTAACTGGATGTGACTTTACCATAGAGAGGCAAAGGGATAGTTGTGGCAACCATGCCATTGCTCTTGACAGGATGCTTCCAGGTTATTCTAGTATGGCAGGCCCATTTCCTGTACTCTTAAATCAATGGGGTTGGACCAAGCAGAGAACCCCAGGAGGCAGGCAGAGGGTAAATGTCAGAGGAAAGCAGAACTTCGCTCCCTACTCCCATTGCAGAAGGCTACAATGCCCTTCTACTTGTTGAGTGAGAAGGAAAGTTGACAGGTGCTATGAGGGACAGGCAAAACATTCAGAGAAAGCTAGAAGAAACATAGGTGAGAGTCAGGCCCCAGCTCCAGAGCACTTGAAAACCTAGATATACCTGCTCGGAAATTCACCAACAGGATAAGTAAAGAAGACCTCCCAGTGACAAGAAGTGCCCCAGTGTTTGCAAGTGAAAGAGCTCCCCAGCGTTGTCATGTCTGCCCTTCAGCAACAGCGAATGAATTATTTTTTTTCCCCAAACCATAAACCATCTGGAATTTACATATCTGCCTATCTGTCAAATGCAATGTGGTTTGAGGGCTTCATTTTCTGAAGAACATTTCATTTTGTGCAGAATGAGAATGGGCAAAGAATTTAAATAATTCTAGTATCTTGTTTAAATTGTTGAGTGTTATGCAAATTGTCATGTCAATTGTAAAGTACAATTGTTAATCGTTTGATATGCCAATAAAGGTTTCAGAAAGAAAGAGAATGGGCAAAGTATCTCTGGCAGCCCAGGAAAGTTCATGTGTAGAAGCAGTGTAACCATGGCATCAAGGCAACAGTTCTTTGTGGGGTTATTCAGTGCAAGATAGGGTGCTAACGTGGCTCAGTCAGTGGTAAGGGAAAACTCTTCCCCTTATCCCCAGGTAAGCCACTGCAGCCCCTATGGGTCTTCTCGAACTTGTGCCACCTCCTGAGATGGCACACATCAGAGGACAGCGGAGTAGCTTGTAGCTGCTCTGCGCTACTCAGGGACAGGGATTGGGATCAGGCATAACAGCGAATCCTAGCCCCACCTCCTGCTCCCCGCCCGCCCACCCCTGGGACTGCCATCTCTCCCGCCCCAGAATGCCTCCCTCCCGCCTCCTCCCCGCCCACCCCAGAGCCTTGTGTCAGCCAAGCTCAGTCAACTCAAAGCTCGCTCCACAAGCCGCCACTGAGGCTGGATGCAGCCTCCGTGCTCCAGCACACCTCCGTGCACTGGTGTGGCTTGCTCCCGAGGAGGCACAAACGCGCTTTACAGCAAGGTTAGGATTGCACCCTTAATAACCATGCTGACTCATCATGCTGATCTTCTTTGTTTTCTGTGGAGATGCAGTAGAACACCAGAATGCCTTCTACTACTCATCTCCAAAGCTCCAAAAGGCCATGGAATAGCCACATTTAACAGTGTAGTACAACGCTATCTGCAATGAAGATACAGTACAAGAGGGATAGTTTTGCCTCCAGCCCGAACACCACTCTAATATCCTCATGAACTGGTAATGGGTATCTTAGATACATAAGGTCACACATGTTTTCAGGATATGCAACTATATTCAGTTTAACTAAAGAGGCACAGTAGCAGATAGGATGTGACAGGAACAAAATTATACATTTCTGATCCTAATTTCACAGAAGCACATCAACAAAGCTGCAAGTGGCTGTGACAGAATTTGCTCCCCACTTATTTATAATCCTGCAGTTGCTTTATATCCTTTTTTTTTTCCCTTTAGTGACTTCCATTTTCACATTTATTTTCTGAGGAATCATGCATTGATCTCATGCATAGACCACTGGTGAGTCTCTAGGGCCCAATCCTACTGGGGCTGGGAGGTAGTGGAACTTGACTTTCACTGGCACTGATTTCCATAAAGGAGTGAATGCCGATTGTAAAAGGCACTCCAGTAGCACACAAACTCACTCAATGCTGGAATACCAGTGGAAAAGCTGGAGCCTTCCCCCATGCTCTGAAGCAGCTAGAAGATGTCAATGACAGAGGTAAGGTGGTGGGGTGGGGCAAGGGAGGGAGGAATGAGGCAGCAACAGGAGAAGGGAAGGAGGAACAAGGCAGCGACAGGGGTGGGGATGGGCGGATTGGGGCAGGGAAGTGGGCAGGTTCGGCGGCGGCGGCAGCCAAATCATGACCCCTTCCTATGGTGTGGGTCCATGCAGACCTGTGCAACCAATTTTTCACACCTGCAGACCTGTGCAACATAGACGAAAAGGTCTTGCTGAGGGAGAATCAGTATGGCTTCTGTAAGGGTAAGTCTTGCCTCACTAGCCTTATAGAATTCTTTGAAAAGGTCAACGGGCATGTGGATGTGGGAGAACCTGTAGACATTATATATTTGGACATTCAGAAGGTGTTCGACACGGTCCCTCAGCAAAGGTTACTGAAAAAACTCCACAGTCAGGGAAAGAGGGCAGGTCCTCTCCTGGATTGAGAACTGGTTGAAGACCAGGAAACAGAGAGTGGGTGTCAATGGGCAATTTTCACAATGGAGAGAGGTGAAAAGTGGTGTACCCCAAGGCTCTGTCCTGGGACCGGTGCTTTTCAACCTGTTCATAAATGACCTGGAGACAGGGTTGAGCAGTGAGGTGGCAAAGTTTGCAGACGACACCAAACTTTTCCAAGTGGTGAAGACCAGAAGTGATTGTGATGAGCTCCAGAAGGATCTCTCCAGACTGGCAGAATGGGCAGCAAAGTGGCAGGTGCATTTCAATGTAAGTAAGTGTAAAGTCATGCACATTGGGGCAAAAAAATCAAAACTTTACATATAGGCTGATGGGTTCTGAGATGTCTGTGACAGATCAGGACAGAGATCTTGGGGTGGTGGTGGACGGGTCGATGAAAGTGTCGACCCAGTGTGCGGCGGCAGTAAAGGAGGACAATTCTATGCTTGGGATCATTAGAAAAGGTATTGAGAACAAAACTGCTAATATTATAATGCTGTTGTACAAATCAATGGTAAGGCCACACCTGGAGTACTGTGTCCAGTTCTGGTTGCCGCATATCAAAAAAGACATAGTGGAAATGGAAAAGGTGCAAAAGAGAGCAACTAAGATGATTACTGGCCTGGGGCACCTTCCTTATGAGGAAAGGCTAGGGCGTTTGGGCCTCTTCAGCCTAGAAAAGAGATGAGGGGGGACATGATTGAGACATACAAAATTATGCAGGGGATGGACAGAGTGGATAGGGAGATGCTCTTTACACTCTTACACAACACCAGAACCAGGGGACATCCACTAAAATTGAGTGTTGGGAGGGTTAGGACAGACAAAAGAAAATATTTCTTTACTCAGCATGTAGTTGGTCTGTGGAACTCCTTGCCACAGGATGTAGTGATGGCATCTGGCTTGGATGCCTTTAAAAGGGGATTGGACAAGTTTCTGGAGGAAAAATACATTATGGGTTACAAGCCATGATGTGTATGTGCAACTTCCTGATTTTAGAAATGGGCTATGTCAGAATGCCAGATGCAAGGGAGGGCACCAGGATGAGGTCTCTTGTTTTCTGGTGTGCTCCCTGGAGCATTTGGTAGGCCACTGTGAGATACAGGAAGCTGGACTAGATGGGCCTATGGCCTGATCCAGTGGGGCTGTTCTTATATTCTTAATTTTGGTAGTGCTGGTCTGAGTAGATCCTGTGGAGGCTTACCCCTGGATAGGGGAACAATTTTTCCTCACCAAGAGGAGACCTCTGCATTGCTTCCCTGCAGGATGAAGCAGGAGGCATTTCAGTGCTGCTGCATAAGTGGGGGAGGGGGATGGAGTGGGTTGTTGATCTTTGTTCTGAGACTTGTTATATGCTTTCCAGAGAAACGTTTAGGACACGTAGTTGAACCTAAGCAGATTTAGGTCTGATCAGTACCTGGGTGTGACCACCTAAGAACTTCATGTACACTAAGTACCACGATACACAAAAGAATGACAAATAAATGCAATTAACAAATACGTTGGTTGGTTATAAAGTCAATAGGGAAAAACACTCTGCCAAAGTTCTAAGGCAATTTTACATGCACTCTGGCATTGGAAACTAGTCCAGCGCCAAGCATTGTGAACACTGTCTCTAAGATCCCCTTTCTCTTGGTCCAACTGATCCACATTTCTTTTTTTCTCCTTGTTATCTTAGCATTTGAAATCTTATCTCTAGAGCGGGGGTGTCCAAACTTTTTGGCAGGAGGGCCACATCATCTTTCTGTCACTTTGTCAGGGGCCAGGGAAAAAAAATTAATTCACATTTCAAATTTGAATAAATTTACATAAATGAATATATTAGAGATAGAAATTATATGAATGAATGAAGGTCTTGCAATAACTCAAGGCCTATAAAAGACCTTGCACAAAGCAAGGCCAACCTTTCCTTTGTTGCCGCTGCTGCATCACAGACGTGAAACAGCAAGCAATGGAGGCAGCCCACGTCCCACAGCTCACGTAACAGGTTGAACAGTTAGTTGGCCGTCTTGCTGAGAGCAGTTATGTTGGGCCAGCATGGGCTCCAGCAAGTCTCCAGGGGGCCAGAGGCTCACAGGACACTGGGGGCTCCCCACAGGCCAGATTGGGAGTCCTCGAGGGCCACAAGTGGCTCCAGGGCCGGGGTTGGGCACCCCTGCTCTAGAGCATTAAGGGACATCATAGCAGATAAGATACAATCAAATCATAAGGCCACTAATCACAAAGAGGACAGACTGAACAGCAGTACAGAAGCACTGGATGAACAGGCAAGGTACAGTCCAATCCACCATAGCTCTCCACACATCCCACATCCCACGGGGGAGTTTCAGCCTTTGAAGGCCTCCAAAGGGCAAGGAAACATTTGTTCCTTTGCTTTGCTCCAGGGTAAGCCCCTTGGATTCAGTACCTCCAAAATATCTTAAATTTGTTCAAACATCCTTGGCAACTTAAACAAGCATCCTTAACAACAACAGCAATGTATCACAAACCAACTTACATAGCAAAATTAATGAAAAAAATAGTATGGTCTTTTTGTTCCCCCAAAGTCTTCAATCTAAAAAGACACACGAGATCAATAAACAGCCACTAGAAAATTTGCTATATGTTGTGATGTACATCAACTCTGCCAGTGCTAAATGTACAATATCCATTTCCAAGTATCCTTTTATCAATGCAGAGGGAAAAAATCATCTCAGCAAAGCACTTAACTATTTTTCATGCTGAGAGTTAAGGGTGCATTTAAATGTGTTCTCTTATAATGCATTTGAAGTAATGAAAACAAGTCAATGACTTGCACTTGGAGCATGTAACTAAACAGCCCACATTCAGAAGGGATATGCTATTCTGGTGTATACAAGAAGGTAACGCTTGTGGAATGGAGGGGATTCAATGGGAAACTATTCTGTTATTTATTCATGTGAAATATTTATAGGTTCTCCACCAGACTGGCAATCGAAATGGCAACTGTTTCAACGTGACAGAAATCTGAGAGAGAGAGAGAGCTTTTGTACACATTCACAAGAGAAATATAGGGCATTATTTATGCTTTTCAGTGGCCAAAATGCATTTGCAAGCTAAAAAAAAGAGACGGTTCCACATTTCAACAATTTCCAGTTTTGAACAGTGCTGTAGTTCCTAACCTGTCAAATAAGCAGGAGATCCCTGTATAGTAATGTTGATAGTTCTTGATTTTAGCTCTTACAGGAAAAATATGTCTATGGCATATTCTCCTTTGAGTAAAGAAAGCAAAAGTGCTTTTTAATGTGTAGAGAGAAAGATTTAAAAAAAATTGAAAGACAAGCATACATGTTAACAATGTACAGATGGATGTATATGTACAAAAGAGAAGGGTTAGTTGAGTAATACATAGGCAACAAAAAGATAGGCTGAAAAAAGAAATAGGACATTTAAATACTCATGTTATATAAGCCACAATTAAGGCTAATCTGGCCTTTTTCCTGGAGTTCATAAATATGTGCATAGCTGCTTGAGAACAGAATAATGCAACCTGTTGCTAAGAATTCAATGAGTGGGTGGATTACAGAAAAGTATAAAGCATAAAAATATGTGCAATTAATAGAAAACATATATATGAAAAGGCATACAGGCATGAAAAAGAATTTGTAACCACAATATGCAAGTTTCAGCTTTCTATGTCTTACTGGATTTCAAGTATGGATTTGTACAAGTTGTTAACAAGTTTAGTATTCCACCAAACATAAGCATTCCAACAACACCAAAGAGCTGCATTTGTAATTATAATTTTATTGCAAATGGTTATCTGTAGTCATTCGTGGAAGCAGGTGACCCCTACAAAGAAGTGTGGTTGGGTTGCCTGGACATAAAAAAAAAAGGTACAAATTTCCCTGCATATTCCACATGCACATTGATAGGGTGTATGCCTCACCTCTCTAGTGCATTCGGCAGATGCTACCTGCTGTCTAGTTGAGGCTTTATTCTTTCACTCTCCTCCTCCTTCCAGAAAAGGTGGTATGATTCTTCAAGTTTGAAGATCTCCTCACTCCTCTTCTCCCTTTCCTCCTGGAAGGAGAAGGAGAGTGGGGGAGATGGCCTGTTGTGGGAACAAAAAAGAAAGAAATAGAAGCTCCTGTATGAGGAAGAGGAAGACAAAGGAAGAAGACTAAAGAGAAGGAAATGGAAAACATGCCCCAGCGGGGCAGTATTTGGTGTCCAGTTGTAGACATCCCAAGACCTTGGACCACTCCAATTGCAACCAGTCCATTTGGAAAAAGACTTCTCGATGTATATTTGTGCTTTTGGATGTGAAGTAAGCAAAAATGAATTAGATTAAATGAATTAGACAAAACCTTTCTGTAAATTTTTGCAGGCTTCCACATTATTTTTCTAATTCCTTTGTTGCTAAGGAACACCACTACAGGAGAGCTTAGATTACCTACTATTAAGGTAATCAAGGGAGCTAGAAGTGGACAAAAGAGTCGAGCCCATTAAATCACTTTAAGTAGCAGCACTTCAACTAAATGCGAATGGGTATGCCAATTTTTGCAGAGGTTTTGTCAGGCTGGGTAGACGTCCATTTTCAAAAAGAATTGCAAAAAGCAGATTGACAATTAATCGAAGTGTTGTTGGCATCCTTCAGTCTCGGAAGACTATGGTATCACACTCTGAATGGTGGTTCTGGAACAGAGTGTCCTCTCCAGTGCACGAAGCCTGGGTAAAGTAGTTATGGAGGATAGACTGTTACCCATGCAGCAAATCCCCCCTCTCCACGTCGCTGAAATGGTCCAATGGAAAGGCAGAAGCCAATACGGTTGGTTCCAGCAACGTCGCAGGAGTTGCCAGAACGTGACTGTGTTCAGCCATGAACTGCCTAAGGGACTCCGGCTCCGGATTTTGCCTCGAGGTTGACTCCTGCAGCCTTTTCCATAACTGGATGTAGCCACAAGGCAGTGGAGGTTTGAGGTCAGAGTTTCCTTCTCTTAGATGAGCTGCCTTCCCAGGCTGACGAGTCCCATCTACCCGGTGGCTGTTTAATCGCCTCTTACGACAAGTACAGCCAAACTGAGGGCCTATTCTTATCCCCCAGCCCCCAGCATAATCGAAGTATGCTAGTAATAAATAAACACTAGAACTACAGGAGGACAGAATAATAACGTAAACATCGGTGATGAGTTCCAGTTGATATGTTAACAAAATGGTATGGGAGCCACATTGTGAAGCTGGATTGCACACTGCAACAATAATGACTGGAAGGAGCAACCACATGGAGCTGCTGAATTATTTCATCTTTCCCACGCCATATCACCACTATCTGGAGACCAGAAGAGCTGGCATAGAGGAAAAGACAACTCTTACCCAAGCCATGTTTTTTTCCTTCTTTCAAGCATTATTGAAGCAGCATGGGATCCAGCCAGTAGATTGTGGCTTCCAAGCTACTCCAGTTAATGTATATAAAAACAACCCCTTGCAATCCTCTTCAGAATATACTATCATGAAAAAGTGTATTCTGATGTTCGTTCTTTCGACGCCCTTGCTATGTTACATTCATTTATTTTATTTTTTTCACATTTTTATAGCACCCTTTCTCTAAGGAGCTTTCTCATGGACCTGGCAGCTGCCAGTACCAAGCCGTGCCACATGAAGAGCCTCTCACCTCCACACATATCAGCATAAATTTTGTACAGTTTACAGTGCAAAACAATGCCTCTTTCAGGGGAAGGGGAAAAACAAAAAGATATTTGTATTCTATAAAGTATCAAATTAACATTAACATCTCAAAGGTCAACTTTGGGCAAAGAGAATAAAACTCGTACTTCATAAGGATTCGTAATTTGGATTTTTTGTTCCTTCCATCACAATGTTAGTTCATAACATAGACTCATAACTCATAATGATCCATCTGTTAAGATTTTCCCATCAGTGGTTGTTAAAATTAGAAGAGGATTTGTTGTTGGGTTATTTTTATTTTTTATTCACAGAAACATTAATTCAAGTCCTAAAGTAATCAGTTTGCATTATATAGTCATTCATGCAGTTTGCACAGATTTACAGCTTGGTTGCTTTATCTAGTCTCATGCTTGTGAGACAGCTGCTAGGCATTTAGCTAATTTCATTCAAATACACCAGGGAATTCTGGTTTGTTCATTTATATTTAGATGCTGACACTAAAGTCCTACAGTACAAAAAATGGTCAAAATTCTTAATCTTTATCCTGAGAAGACTACCAACAACAAAGACCACGTTCAGACATAAATATGCACAACAGACTTAGGGCGCAATCCTGACTTGCACTGGAACAGGCAAGCCAGGAGGCTTGCACTGCACCCAGCATGAGACTGTGGACAGCAGCGGCTTAGCCAGAGGCAAGTGGCAACTTTTCCCCTTACCCCTGGGTAAGGGCTGCTGGCGTCTATTGGTCTCCTCAGACTTGCGCCACCTCCTGAGGTGGCGCAAGTCTGAGGAGAGCGGAGCAGCTTGAAGCCACACCGTTTTCCCCGGGAACAGGGATTGGGATCCAGCATAACTGCTGGATTCCAGCCCCTCCTCCGCCCCCAGGACCACCCAATGCCTGCCCTCCCCCGCCCAAGAATGTCTCCCTCTACCCTCCTCCCCGCCCCCCCATACCTACGTTTCATCCTTGCATCAACTCATCTGAGCCCATGCAAAGAGCTGGAGGGAAGCTGGTGCAGAGGCTGTTCTCAGCCTCCACAGGCTGGCACTTCTTGGAGCGCCAGCATGGTTTCCTCCCGAGGAGGCGTAAACATGCTTTACGGAACGTTTGCAACCCTCCCAGGGCTTGGGCCGGCATAGGGCACAGTTAGGATTGCGCACTTAAAGAGAAATGCATCAACCATGGTTACTTTGATAATCTAAACCAACACCAATCTACAGACCATGTTTTCTTTGGTGACAACAAACCAGGGTTGGAAACAACACACTGATGTCAGTTAACCACAGTATAGCCAGACTGAAGTATTTGCACAAAGTATTTCCTCATACCTGCCAAAGCTCTCTGAATCACGCTGAAAAGCCATTGCTGAGGGTCAAGTTGCCTTCAGCAATGGCTTGGAATGAAACACAGTGGGGTTACGTAAGAACATAAGAACAGCCCCACTGGATCAGGCCATAGGCCCATCTAGTCCAACTTCCTGTATCTCACAGCAGCCCACCAAATGCCCCAGGGAGCACACCAGATAACGTCTTGTTGAGACCTGCATCCTGGTGCCCTCCCATGCATTGGTGTTCTGACATAGCCCATTTCTAAAATCAGGAGGTTGCACATACACATCATGGCTTGTAAACCATAATGGATTTTTCCTCCAGTAACTTGTCCAATCCCCTTTTAAAGGCATCCAGGCCAGATGCCATCACCACATCCTGTGGCAAGGAGTTCCGCAGACCAACTACACGCTGAGTAAAGAAATATTTTCTTTTGTCTGTCCTAAATCTCCCGACATTCAATTTTAGTGGATGTCCCCTGGTTCTGGTGTTATGTGAGAGTGTAAAGAGCATCTCTATATCCACTTTATCCTTCCCATGCATAATTTTGTATGTCTCAATCATGTCCCCCCTCAGGTGTCTCTTTTCTAGGCTGGAGAGGCCCAAACGCCCTAGCCTTTCCTCATAAGGAAGGTGCCCCAGCCCCGTAATCATCTTAGTCGCTCTCTTTTGCACCTTTTCCATTTCCACTATGTCTTTTTTGAGATGCGGCGACTAGAACTGGACACAATACTCCAGGTGTGGCCTTACCATCGATTTGTACAACGGCATTATAATATTAGCCGTTTTGTTCTCAATACCTTTTCTAATGATCCCAAGCATAGAATTGGCCTTCTTCACTGCCGCCGCACATTGGGTCAACACTTTCATCGACCTGTCCACCACCACCCCAAGATCTCTCTCCTGATCTGTCACAGACAGCTCAGAACCCATTAGCCTATATCTAAAGTTTTGATTTTTTTGCCCCAATGTGCATGACTTTACACTTACTTACATTGAAACGCATCTGCCATTTTGCTGCCCATTCTGCCAGTTTGGTTGGTTGCAGAAGAAGAAAGAAATATCTAGAAACAGTGAGGGAAATTGCTAGTGGAGCATTCATCATAGTTTCCAGGTGTCCCCCTGCACCACATCCTATGTGATTGGTGTGGTTACTGCAGCACTCAGCAAAGAAGTTTCAGATCAGAAAGCTTTGGTAGGACAAGAGAGCAGGGAGTTGCCTTGCACTGGTGCATACTGAGTCAGTTCTATACTCAAAATGTCATCCACTGTGGTTTCCATTACCTCCCAACAAAGACAGTGTGGTTTGTGCCATTGCAATCCTGGCTTCACCTTAGCATGCTGGACTACAGTTACACCAATCTAAAGCCACTTGAAAGCAGAATAAGTATTTTTCAGACATTTCCCAAAAGTATCCTCTGTCTTCTGAGCAACAGCATCATTCCCACCCTACCTTTTCTCTGTGAAATGCCTCAGTTAGACAGCCCTGCTCTAAAAACGTCTTGCAAAAGAACAAATGCAATGGAATTAAAGCAACTCTGCTGGATTTTCATATCATTCTGCCCAGTAAAATGAAGTTACACTAGTGTTTCAGGTGCTTTTAATAACATGTTACTACTGTTAAGTATTTACATTTTTTCACTATGTTGAGGTATGGTATTAATAAATGCAACACTTAAATTTCATTTTCCACAATGCTTTCTATACCACAAAAGAAAAAAATAAAACTCATGACTGCTCACCATCTTACTAATCGATTTTCTGGGTCACCCACAGGAACACGTGGGGAAAGATGGATCGAGGTGAGTCTAGCTAAGATTAGATTCTTCTTTGGTGTACAATACAATTATTTTCAGCTGAACCTAGCCATAATATCATATACTGTGTTGTGTTCAGTACACTTTATGCAATAGTTTAAATTAGTACTCTTAACAAGTGTGAGTTTCCTTATTAAAATGATTTTTGGTCCATTTCTATCAATGTTCTGCCCTAGCACAAGAGCCCCATAAAGCACTTTTTGACAGTGTGAAAGCCAGGCATGCCTCAGGCATGCCTCAGGCATGGCTCAGTGAAAGCCAGGCTCGAGCCGTCAGTTGCACAGACATGCGCTGGAGCAGGTTTAGTCTGGCACAGGGGCCGAGGGTGGGTGGTTTGGGCCTGGGAGGGGAGCGGAGTGGGACTGGCAGCACTAGTGTACACTGTATCTTATCCCCCTTCCCTGGGCCTGATCTGCCAATGCGGATCGACTCAGAGCTATACCAACTGGCACAGGTCTGAATTGACCCATGGCAGCTATTGGGAATAACCCCAGGGCAAGAAGACAAATATCCTCTTATCCCTAAGGAGACCTCCAGCAGTCAAAAATTTCCCTGGGGTGCAGCGTAGCCCACACCAGAGCTGCTGTATTGCCTCAATGGAATTTAATTAGGATTGGGGGGTTTATTCCTCTGACAAATTCATTTTATTTCAAACTCATTCTATGAACAATTCACAAACATCCTAGCTACCTAGAACAAATAATTCATCAACATAAATGTTGGCAACAATGCACTTCCTATTTTATTTTTTTAGTAATGGTATTATTAATATCAAAATAATATCAGTCATTTCATATACCATACTTACACCTCTGAGTTAACAAATGACAATTTTAATGAAAATTTTTCACCTTACAGGATCTTTGTTAAAATCCGTAAAAGTAACTGAACTTAATTAAAATGCAATTAAACCCTTCCCTCATTTGATTGTGCTTCTGCCAACAGATCATATCTGCAAAAGACCGTTCTGCTTTCTCATTAAAATGCAGTTCCCAGATGAACAAAACTTAATTGGCAAGAAGTCACTAAGCATAATTGTTTAAATTATGAATATTTCTAAAAACATGGCATTATGATGACGGTCTGTTTAGATTGGGTGGCATTTTACTGTGATTCTGTTTCAACAGAAAGGGATGTTTTATCTTACCCTTAAAGAGGTGATAAATAGAAAACTTGACAAAAATATTATCCGCTGAATACAATCTTCAAAACAAATTTACTTTACACAGAAAATACAATTATACTTTTTTTTTTTTAAATGTGCTTCTTTCATAACGCCATTTATATTCATAATAGGCATGGTAGCATGAAAGACCAATACACAGCCCTGTTTTAGTCTCTGTGTTCATCAAGAAGCCCAGATAAAGTATTAATATTTTAAGCCATGACACGTTTGGTTCCAATTCCCAGGAAATATTCAAGGTTTTTAATCAGAAACACATGTTTTAGAAGATAAAGAATAAGGACAAGTGTGATGATTTTTTGAAACCGAAAATAAGATTTTTGATCTCATTGTTGGATAATAAGCCATTATCTATTCTGTGTTTTAGTCAGCTTCAGCATTAAAACAAAGCAGATTGAAGCAAAGTAGTCTGACAAATTCCAATTGTTTCAGCCCTAGTCAGGGCTGGAGGTTCTTTGGGATCCAAGCAAGAAGCAAGTCTGGTCCAAGGTTGTCATAAAAGAGCTTTAGGCCCAAATCCAAACCAATTTTCCAGCACTGACATAGCGGTGCCAATGGGCTGTGTGCTGCATCCTGCAGTTGGGTTGCACTCATGGAGGCCACCTCAAAGTAAGGGAATATTTGTTCCCTTACCTCAGAGCTGCATTGCCCTTATGTCAGAGCTGGAAAGTGGGTTAGGATTGCGCCCTTATTTGTCTAAAATCTAAGAGCATCAACTTACAGGAGAAGCTCCAGGCATACAGAGACATCTCCAGACATAAGACGTACCAACCCAGCTACAGATCCTACTTGTATACATCAGCAAGGTCTAGGAGCAACAGAGTGGCCAAACACAGGGGCTTATATAGACTTAGGTGTCTTCTGCTAAAGTGGTACAACAAGACATGTTCCCACGAAAAAAGAATTATATTTTCATGTGAGAAGAGCTGTCAAGCAGGTGCAGCTAAGCTGATAAACATATCGCATCTTATCATCTCATTTTCATAACAACTGGGCAGCTGCAGCGGCAGCTCAGGTCATTGTTTTGGGCCCATATTCTCAGCTTCTCATGGGAATAGTGCAGTGAGAAAGCAGACAGTTCCCAGGAGCTGGGAGATACACAGAAGGCACAGAAGATGGCTGCCAAGCCTTACACCTGTTGTTACAGCAATGCATGTGTTAAAACTAAGTTTGTGCACACTATAGTTTGTGCACACTGCTTTGTTTAGCCACTGTGCTCCAGATTAGGGTGACTGCGCAAACAAGGTTAATAAGAAAAGAAGTTAAGAGCTGGCTCCTCAGGAATCCAGAATGAAGGAGAAAAAGTACCTGAACAACAAAGTTGGTCAGATTAAAATGGATTTTTTATGGGCAGGTGGAACACAACCACTGGATCACAGTGCCATAAGGTGGAGAGCATGCCAGCAGTTCCTCCCTCCTGCAAGTTTCCATGGTGGTGCAGTGAGGCATCTGGGTCCAACTGTAAATATCCCTGATTAGAGATTTCTAGCTTGTCACTCCAGCACTTCTCCCCAGCGCTTAAAAAAAATGAAGTTCTAGTTGTTGAACTTTCTCTTGCCCCCCTCTAACTTTTGAGAGCAAACTCAACACTGAAGCATCATATATATGTTCTCCTTTTTCAAATGCTGCCATTCTAATAAGGAACAGCACACTATTGACACTGGACTTGTGCTAATTTTGCACAAGTACGGTGCTAACGATTGATACAAAACTTTATAATGAAAAAAGGTCCTTAGGCAACCTAAACTGAGAAATGATGAAAGAAAAGATGAATTAAAAAAGCATCCCAGGAGGATTTTCTTAAGCTCATGGTTTTTATTGTAACTAGTTCTAGTTACTAGTTTATTGTAACTAGTTTTAAGCTTTACAGTTTATTATCTTTCCCCATTCATTGAATAGCAGAATAATCTCTACAAGTTGAAAAGCCTGATATTAACAAAAAATAACAATATAAGCCAAGAAGCTTTTTTAAAAGGCTCACTGGTTTAAGTGCACAAACCCTGCTGCTCCTATTTATCTCAGGCCTTTTACTACTTTTTAAAAAAAAATTTAATACACCACTGTGAATACGGTGGTTTAATTACAACATTTCAAAAAACATTCACATCCTTCATTTGGGTAAAATATCACCACACCAAATGACAAATTAAAAAACAATACTTGCTTCTCTTTTCCTTTCAGAGAGAGAGAGAGAGAGAGAGAGAGAGAGAGAGAGAGAGAGAGAGTTTGTATGAAGAAGGAAAAATGTTACTTAGGGCGCAATCCTAACCCCTTATTGTCAGTGCTTTCCAGCCCTGACATAAGGGCAATGCAGCTCTGAGGTAAGGGAACAAACATTCCCTTACTTTGAGGAGACCTTCGTGAGTGACACCAAACTGCAGGATGCAGTACATGTCCCATTGGCACCACTATGCCAGTGCTGGAAAGCACTGACATAAGGGGTTAGGATTGCACCCTTAGAAATTTGAAATGTGTATTTAAGGTGTGGCTGTCAAAATCATTTCTGTGAAAACGTCTAGCAGCTATCTGGAGCTGATTCTGTGCAACCTTCCTTTAAAAGTCCTTTTAAAAAATTCTAACTTGTATTCCTAAAGGATGTATCAGAGCACTGCATATGACATCCAGATCATGTATGGAGAAGTAGGCTGTGATCTGGGACTGTGTAAAAGGAGTGTGCTCTCCACTAACTTAAAAGCTCTTTAAATAAGCCTGGAGGCAGACAGCTGAAAGTGCAGGTAAGTATGCACTCCTAACACACACTAAGAGTTTATTTCACTGAACTCAGTGGGGCTTCCTTCTGAATAAACATGCCTAGGCTTGTACTGTTTGGGTCCAATCCTAAAGTGCCTAGCGTGAGAATGAATCTTCTGGTGCTAGGTGCTTTCCAACTGTTGCAAAAGGTGACACACTAGAGCATGCGGCCTGGCTGCCACAACAACTGGTGAGTGGCTAGCTCCACATGCCAGTGGACTCTAAATGCCCACTGGCACCAATAAGTCCATGCAGAGTGTAGGCAGAACAGGGCAGTAACAGAGCGGAGAGAAGGGCCGATCGGAACTGGAGAAGGGGTGGTTTGGGGGACAGCGGTAGACACTGAAACCTGACCCTTGCTAGGCCTCAATCTGCCTTCCTGGATCCACAATATCACTGGCACAGGTCCAAATAGACCCGGCTGGGGCTTATCAGGCCTCGAGATGTAAAACATCCCACAAGAGAAGCACCACTGCATCACCTTATGGGGAGTTATGGTGGATTGGACTTCCCTCCAATTAGATATGACTCTTTTCTAAATTCTAAAATGTATCAACACAGCCTTTGAGGCCCCAGAATCCCAGCTTCTGTGAAACTTCTGTGAAACTTAGCAAAACAGCTTCTAAATAATTCTTTCAAGCAGCTTTTCTGTGAGACTATGATTCTTTTAGATGAAAACAGCTTTTACTATTCTGTGTGCTTTTCATGCTTTAGCAATGTGGCTTTTAAGCTTTTAGTATGCTCTTAAAACCAAGCACCTCTTTACCACTGTATGTTATGCTATAATATCTCTGGACTATAAGGCTTTTAAAATGATTCTTTCTACTCTGCTTATACTTTACTAGGCTATCCAGTGACTTTATAGTCTAGGGTCAAAGGTCACCATGCCTCAACTAGAGTACTGTTGCTTTGGCTAAAATACAATGCTATGGATGAGAAAACAGTAATGCCTTCTGGCATCTAAAGAATCATCCACTCCAGTAGACTAGAAGCTCCTTATATACCTGGCCCCTAGAGAATGCCCCTAGCTCCCACACCCTGATGTGAGAGATATCTAGTTGCCCATACCCTGATGTGATGTGTGCATTTATTATTGTTATTATTAGTATTATTATTATACAGGATTTCTATACCACCTTTCTTACTGACTCACAATGACTGAGAGTCTTGCAGACACAAGGCAGTTCACAGGCTATAAAGAGTATAAAAGCAGTTCGTTCCAGTTCGGCTCATGGATCAGTGGCAACTATAGATGACACTAGATCAGACATAAAATATTATGGCTGAGTTGGGGAAATTTCACAGTGGTGCAGGCTCAGGGAATGGGCAACTAGGTATCTCTCCACCATACAGAAAAAGGACAATTGTGGTTCTGACATTTAGCTCTTACTGCTTTGTAGGTCTTCTGAAAGTACCAACTTTTATTTATTACCAACTTTTATTTATTGAGTGTTACTTGCTCATTTCTATGTCTACAAAATTCTTGCAGGATAAATCCAAGAGTATTTTTTTCCATATTCAATTCAACTTTCTTTCTGCAAGTCCAGTTCTTGAGGCAAGGTAATGGTTGATAACAACCACTAACAAGGTTGAGGGTATAGGCTATAGACAAAGCACTTTTGCACAATCCTAAAGCTAAATTGGCTCAAATAATCTGTTGGATAAACAGTTCAAACAGTACTTTAACTGTTGTGCAGCAGAGTTGAACAGAGTTGCCTCATTTTGCTATAGCACAGCACTGAACAAATCAGGTCAGCATCACATATTCTGTACACTATTGGAACTATGCATCTCTTTAGGATTGGGCTATCAGCTGATACACCAATGGGTCAACAAATGCCATCAGAAAGGCAGGCAACTGTTGTTAATCCACCATGGTCTTGGCTCTTGGCTTCACTAGAGGCATTTAATCTGCTCATTAGTGACCGTTCGAGAGTAGCTTCATATCACTGTATTGATAAACTTTACAAGGGAGATAACAGTAAAAAACAAAACTTGAATATCTGTGATGTAACAGGAAAATACAGAAAATTATTATTAATGGAAGCTACAATGGATTGCTAAAACCATTTTACAGCATGCATACATAAATACACTTTGGCTGCAATGCTAACCACACTTTCCTGAGAGTAAGCCCCATTGAATAAAATAGGACTTACTTCTGAGTAGACCTGGTTAGGATTGTGCCCTTTGTCACAGAGCAAGGCTGAAACAAAGGGCAGATTTCAAAAATTCAGGTACAAGTGAGGGCCGTGATCCAAAAAATCCTCAATCAAAGGTAGTATTCTATTCTTTCATCTATTTTCAGCCATCATTCAGTCTGCTGCTTTTGACCTTTGGAATACAATGAAGCCAATGACTTTTACATTTATTTGCTCCATTGTGTCACTGTAATTGAGTTCACCTAGAGACCATCTGACACTGAAATGATAACCATTTAGGCTCCAAGTTTTGGTGCTTTTAATTACAGGGTAAAAATCTATTTTCTTTTCAGCTAATCTGCTAAGTGAGAAAGCTATCAAAACTCACTCACTGCTTGATGCATGTTAAATGGTACTTTAATGCTTACTTTTATTATACTGTTTATATCAGTTTTCAACTTCTTGATTTTTTCAAACTCTGCTAGCAGTGTGTTGAAAAAACATCTTTATAATTGCAGTACCCAAGTCTCTTAAAACAATTCTACAGTCAGTACTCCATATATTCCTTTGCTATGAAGTATCCTGATTTGGGGAGGGGGGGTCCAATGTTTAAAAAGTAACAAAGCTGTGCAACAAAGGAGAAGCAGAAGACTGGTCAAGCAGTCCTAATTCAAACAATGCAGGACTTGCCCTAAGCCTTCAACAGAACTTGCAGCAAGATCGCTGGACGCACATAAGTGCATTATTGGTATTATTGTGATACGAGCTTTCTATACTGTCTTTCTCACTGACTCTCACAATGAGTGAGAGTCTTACAGAACCAAGGTGGTTCACATAGGCTAAACAGAGTATAAAAGTGTAGGATGCAGAGACCATGCCTTCCAAGACCAAGATGTTTGTCCGTGCCTTCCCCTATGTCTGCTAAACATGACTGTTCTCAAGCTGACATAGTAGGGAAGAAATTTCTTTGCTGGTTGTGGATTGGCTTGGGCAGTCCCAAATGTTTTGCCTTCCTCATAGTAATCTCCAGGAGGATTGTGTGGGGAGAATGGAATGGGTACTTAAGACCTTGCATACATGGTCTTTGTGTGATCCTTCAGTACCGGACCCTTTGGGGTACTTTTGCATTAGGAAGGAAAATAGAAAGGGCACCCATGACTCAAAAGGGGAGTGGTATGTTCAGAAGCAAAAGGTCCCCAGGTTGGGCCTGTGACTGGTAAGGAAGACAGAGATATATTTCCAGAAAAGGAGGAAAGGAAATGTATCCAACCTGTGTTGTTCTCGTCAACATCTAGAAAAATAATATGGTAGGCCCTGATTATTATTTCCAAACTAAAACTAGGATTTGCCTATCCCTAATATTTAGTACTAGTGAAAGAGTCCAGACCTAAAGGACTTAAAATCTTCATGAATAAAAAGGGAGAAATCAATGAATGACATCAATCATGGCGGGCTTAGACAAAAAGAGTCCTGTGACAGTGCGGGAGTAGCTAAGTGAGGCTTAGTCTGCAATTCTAACCACACATTCCTGAAAGTAAGCCCCACTGAACAAAATAGGACTTACTTCTGAGTAAACCTGGTTAGGCTTGTGCCCATAGTTAGCTTTGGAAGTGAAATTGAAGCACTGCAAGACAGAAATTAGACAATACAGGTAGGCCCCCATATCCACGGACCTGGTATCCACAGATTCAGTTGTCTGCAAATGTGAGCGGTGTGCGCTTCCTCCATGTGCTCATTAGTGTCGTTTAAAAGCTTACTGGCAAAGTGTTTCTTGCTTTAACAGCTCACTATAAGCATTTAAGATTATAGCATGACATATGCAGGCTGCCAACAACCTGAATGCTAGTAAAACACTAGACACAACCAGAAACCAGTTAACTTCCTGTTCCTATTCAATCTAGTTTTGTTAAGCATTCAGTCTGCCAGCAGCCTGCTCATGTCATGCTATAAGCTTGAATATTTATAGTGTCTTGTTAAAGCAAGAAACAGTTTGCCAGTAAACTTTCAAACAATGCTAATAGTTGCATGGGGGGGGCACTATTAATACAGGTATTGGCTGTATCTGTGGTTGCTGCATCTGTGGGGGGTCCCTGAAATGGATTCCCCACAGACATGGGGGCATGCCTGTACTATTCACCTGGGTTAGAAACAGCTTCCCTAAATTCCATAAACATTTTGCCCAAGAACCCAAGGCCATGCCACCTTGAACTGCAGATGAGCACAGATCTGAAATGTTATGAGGCTCACTGAATCTATGCAGTTCACCAGGTGTCACACATACATCACCTGTCTGCATTTCAGACAGTTTTGACTATATCGTTGGCAAATGGAAGTGGTCAGAAGTACTGTTGGCTCAGATTTTTCTTTTTCCATTGCATAGGAATATTCTGCTGTGTTCTGGTTTAGCCTACCATAACAGAGACACCGCAGACATAGCCAAAGGAACATCTGTCACACGTTTCTATACTGTACAATTAAAGATTTCCTTTAGGTAAATAACAACAACAACAACAACAACTAGGTATTTCTATACCACCTTTCTGGTCATCGGATTACTCCTCTGACTTTAATCAAGGCGGTTTACATAGGCAGGCATTTCTAAATCCCTCAAGGGGATTTTTACAAACATAAAGGTTCTCTCTTTCAAGAACCAACAACATTTCAGAATGGATTTTCCTGGTTTGGTCTCACTTCTGGCCTCCAGTTCTCCCATGCAGGCTGACAAGCAGCTCCATCTCTCACATGGATGACAGCCAAGACGCATCTTGCTCACACCAAGAGCGGGTGGAATCACTCAGCTCGGCTTGTGAGCTGCTTCAAGGTCTTGCCATTCTCAGTCATTCAGGGAGCTGCCGGTGTCCTCGAACTGGCGACCTTCTGATGTTATCTTCAGGCTAAAGGAGGCTCTACCCTCTAGACCAGACCTCCTGCCCCTGAGTAAGATCATACTGAGTAATATCTGATCTGATCCACTTCCTATGCTCCTTGAATCCTATCCTACAAGCTTCTACATACATTATAACTTCCTTAGGGTTTAAATAGCAGTGACTTAAAATATGTAGCCATGCTGAAAAAATGACCCAAAATAAGCAGAGAGTACAACTCCTTATGTGATTTATAGTGCAGTTTTGCTGGCAGTTCTTCCATCAAGGATATCTGTGCAGAGGAGGGGAGATGTCTGATTGCTGACAAAGGTATTGTCTGTGATAACGTGATTTCTCTAACAGGGAACAGCTGTCCCATCTATCAGTGGCTACCTGTTTTATTATTTAGGATTTCAAATCCAATATGTAGAAATAACTGTTTGCTGCTCACTCAGTTCCATAAACTATCCAGGACTATTTCAGGCAAACATCTCACGGATAGCAATTGAATCTGCTCTAAACAGTAAATTTCTCCTGAGCTTCTCTGTAGACCTGCCCAACTCAGAGTCATTTTCAGGGGGGAGGGGGAGAACACCAGCTGGTTTCAGTGGTACTAAAATCAAAACACCCCGTTTTAAGAAAACTGTGGAACATCTTGCAATTTTACCAGTTCAGAACCGTGGCTGCTGTAGATCTTAGCTGAATGCAACCTTTTAAATACTGCTACTGGCGGCTATTGCCTTTTATATTAAGGTGCAAATTACATGTTACACTGAAAATCATGGCAGGAATGCTTTACCCTTTACCTGCCAATCATTTTTCTCACTCAAACTTCTTTCAACTGCTTTTACTCCCATGGAATTCCAGACTTACCTACAGAACTGCCTTCTGCTGGGTCTGATCTTTGCTCTATGTAGCTTCAGGCAACAGTCTGAAGCATCCGGGAGCATTCAAGGAGCATCCCGGCGGGACCCAGGGACCTGGGACCTTCTGTAGGCTTGTGATACCATTTGAACCTAGGACCTGTAGGCTCTGTAGGCATGTGCACTATCACTGAGCTACAGCCCCTCTCCAAGACTTGTGTGCAGTGTAAAGTGTAGTTTGCCTATCAAATCAGTTTCAAAATTCCTCTTTGTTTACCTACAATGTCCTGGTTGAAGTGAACAAAAAAAGACATGGGGAAAAAAATTCTGGTAACAATAATCAAAATACGGCAGCTATGGAAATCATGCTGTCCACATCAGTTTCTGAAAGATTGTTGTGTTTTGTTGCAAAAAGAAACACAAAGGAAGGATTAAACATTGTTAAATTCTATGCTAAGAACTATGACTATGCTGAAAAATGCAATCAGTGTCCCTTGTCAAACAAATATTGAGAATATGAACATCCTTCTGCCAACAATCAACAAAGCATAGTATTGCATTCAAAAAACTGAACAAGGCTGGTTCTTATTCTTTAGCTTGCAACGCTGAAAACATCTCTCAACTTTTTCACTTTGTTTTATTTTTGTCCAGCAAAGGAAAACATCCTTTAAAAAGAAAATTAATGGGAAACTTTACTGATTTCATAATTCTCAGACAACTTCTTTTTAAAGTCATGCATGCGTTCACTTACCCAACAGCATTGCAGTCTCTGCTAATGAAAAGAAAGCCGGCAGTACAAATCTTCTTAAGCCTCCTGTGGCATGAAAACTATTACAGAAATGAATAGAAAAGAAAGTCTCTTGAGCCTTCCCTCTGCCCGCTTGTTTTACAAAAATCTGTTAGGATCACACAGAGAAGTGTCAAACTGGAATAAGCCACTATAGCCTTGGGGCAGTTAGTTCTTCAGAGGTGATCATTTGATTTTGCCCCCCCCCCCCAAAAGCCAATATGTGGAAAAAAAATGCAGAACCTGCCGGACACTGTAACTAAGCTGAGAACTGTAGACAAAGAATCCGTTTCTTTCAAAGGGGTTGCACGAGAGAGCTTGTCACAGAAAAATAATTCAGGCAGCCTGAAATTACATCAAACCGATCCATCTAAATTCTGTCAATCTGCTGCTTTTCTCATTGCATTTTAAGCTGTTCAGCTGCAGCGTGGAGGAGACCCTGGTTTTATGGTGTAATTTATGATCACAAGAGAATCTCTGCTTTCCCCTTAAGTATTCAAATGCATGTTGAGCACTACAGAAAGCATGTTGCAAAAAACATTTGTTATAGCTCTATTAACTAAAGCTGAAATTTCAACACTGGCCCTTTACTAGTATTGTGGTTTACTGCCCAATCCTATCCCCCACTATTGGCACCAATGCAGCCATGCTTGCAGAATACATGCTGCATCAAATGGGGGCAGGATGCAGTTGGACAGCAAGCAGAGGAAAGTAAAAATATTTTTTTGCTTCAATCCTGGTAGGCTGCCAATGGGTCTCCTTGGACGTAGGCCAGCCTTTTTGTGGTGTGTGCCTGAGGACAGAAAAGTGGCTGGGAAGCTTGGGAAAGGGGTTCTGGTGCAATTGGTTCAAGCTTCCAGTAGGATTGGGGCCTAAAGGTATTCCACAATTGCTCTCACATTCACAAAGAGAAATGCACTTTAAAACACTAGAAATGAGGGACATGATTTTGAAGAAATAAGAAGACTGAGTCATCACCCCTGCTTTCAACTTGTGCGGTGGGTCAAGTTTAGCTAAGAATGGTTTGTCAGGCTACTTTCTTCTGGATCCACTTGTGGATTTTAAAAGCAGAATCTACCGTATATTACCTAGTTTCACTGCATACATCATGTACTGCAGCATATTAAAACAACTGTGACTACCTGCAGCATCTGACTGCAGAATAGGGAGAGGCGAGACAGTCCAAGTACATGTATGTCATAATATTACATAATATTCCCCTGGTTTCTCCTGCTTTGAGTTATCTCCCTATCCTCTGTTGGGCTGGTTCAGATGACACTTTAAAGTTCTGAATGGCTTTACACAATGAAGGACATGTGGGCAAATGGTGTATATATGCATGTCCTGGGACCTCTCCTTGCACCCAGTTATATTTCCAACACACAAACCTGCTTAGGCAAGACAGGAGGGGCTAAAACAAGTGTTTGTCTTGAGCATGTACATACTTAATTGCATAGGACCAGTTTGTTGGCATCCTTCAGTCTCGGAAGACTATGGTGTCACGCTCTGAATGGTGGTTCTGGAACAGAGTGTCCTCTCCAGTGCGCGAAGCCTGGGTAAAGTAGGTATGGAGGATAGGCTGTTACCCATGCAGCAAATCCCCCCTCTCCACGTCGCTGAAATGGTCCAATGGAAAGGCAGAGGCCAATACGGTTGTTTCCAGCGGCGTTGCAGGAGTTGCCAGAACGTGACTGTGTTCAGCCATGAACTGCCTCAGGGACTCCGGCTCCGGATTTTGCCTCGAGGTTGACTCCTGAAGCCTTTTCCATAACTGGATGTAGCCACAAGGCAGTGGAGGTTTGGGATCAGAGTTTTCCTTCTCTCAGATGAGCTGCCTTCCCAGGCTGATGAGTAGATAGGCTGACCGGGTAGATAGGACCAGTTGGAACTTGAAGAATCATCCAAATTGGTCAACAGTCTCTTTCGTGTGTCTTCTTAGATTGTTCCTTTGGGACAAGGAACCATCTTATCATCATTTTGTTATGTACACTGCTTTGAGAACATTTTGCTTAAAAGCAGAATATAAATATTCTATAGGAATGAAAAAATAAATAAAATATTACACAAACTGGAGGCCAAATTTTCAAAGATGGAAAATGACGCATTAAACAGGATGGCTGGTGTTACTCCTTTTCCTTTTTTCCTGTTTAAAAGACTGTCATTTTTGTGTTTCAAGAAAAATAAGAGGAGTTAATGGAGTGTAAGAAAAGGAAATTCAAGCTGCTATCAGAAGAAATGCCTTGCTGGGAAAACACTTGCTAAAGGCTAAAGTAATGTCATCTTTTCTTCCCCCTTCCAACTCCTAATAATCAGTGTTGAGTACTGCCTCTAACAGAGACCAACGTTTTATATAAACTAACATCACTATTCCAACAGAGTACACTTGGGTACAGCAGAGCTTCCAATGGCTGCCATGATGGAAGCAGTTTGTGAGAACAGAGGAGATACACCAGTTTCAATTTAAATTTTGAGGGGGGGGGGAAATATGTTGGTCAAAAGAAAAAGTATATTAAAAACTAAATTTAATATGGAGCATGGTTCTATTTTCTACTCAGTGCATGTCTCCTTCTATTTTTCTCTCATAATGCATATGAGTGAATGCATATCTATTCATAAAGCACTGCAACATACATGATACAGTTTCGATGAGTTTTCTGTATGACACATACAAATGTTCCTAAAGGTGTACACAGTTACATATGTATAAGGCTGCAATCCTAATCACATTTTCCTGAGAGTAAGCCCCATTGAACAACATAGGACTTACTTCTGAGTAGACCTGGTTAGGATTGTGCCCTAAATCTATTTACTCGTGAGTGCACTTGAAACAGATTGTGTTGTCAAGAAGCTCCTGAAGACCCTCAGAGCAGCCATTTTCAACCACTGTGCCATGGCACACTGGTGTGCTGCAAGTGGTCCACAGATATGCCACAGGAATTTGGGGGAAGGTCATTTATGAATAGGGCCAATGGAAGATGTGAGCTCCCACTAGCAGCATGGTGTGCCTTGTCAATTGTCAGAAACCTGGTGGTGTGCCTTGACCATTTTAGTGACTTGTCAGTGTGCCATGAAATGAAAAAGTTTGGAAATCACTGCCTCAGAGGATAAAAAAGGAAATGGCAAATATATTTGAGGGTTATTGCCTTTCATCTTCACCTCACAGTCTACAAAACCCATTTTCATAGCCTGCTTAATGTTGTTGTTGCATATTCAATTAACAGACAAATCTAATTTACACTGGAGGAGAAAATACTACAGTTTAATTTCAGAAAACAAAACTGATTCCAAATCTAAGGAAGCCCTTGGGAAGATGCTCTCTAGTATGCCCCTTCAATTTGGTGGCTTATTGGGACAATGAGTAGATGTGGATTTCTATTTTTGACCCATGTTCACCTCCATAATGGTATAGGAAGAGAGGTCTAGGACAGGGCTCTCCAAACCCCAGCCTGCAGGTCAGTTCTAGGGTTCAGAGAAAGCCCTCCCCCCCCCCAAGAGTGGAGCTTACCATTCCAACAAGGAGCCATGTGCTTTTCAAACAGAACAAGTCACAGGGATGATCTGGGCAGTCACGTCTGCCCAGCCATCCTGTGACAGCCTTCTGGGATGCTGGACAACAGATGTGTTGCCCACATGGGCAGCGTCCAGAGCATCCCTGTGACCTAGTCTGTTTGAAAAAGCATGTGGCACCATAGCAGAATGGTAAGCTCCACTAGGGGCAGGGAGGGCTTTTTTGAGACACAGCAGTCTTCAGCCTGGGAGGCAGTGGCTGCTTGTTTCTGGTGGGTCCAATTCTCCCTTAGGGGCAGGGCAGATAACAGCAGTGAAATGTACTTAGTGGAGCTTACCATCCCGTGCCCCCGTCCCCATGGAGCCACATGCTTTTCAGACAGAACAGTCACAGGGATGATCTGGGCAGTCACGTCTGCCCAGCCATCCTGTGACACAGCCTTCTGGGATGCTGGTAACAGACGTGACTGCCCAGAGCATCCCTATGACCTATTCTGTTTGAAAAAACATGTGGCACCATTTGGGGTGGGGAGGGCTTTTTTTGAGACACAGTAGTCTCCAGTCTGGGAGCCAGTGGCTACTTGTTTCTGGTGGGTCCAATTCTCCCTTGGGGGCAGGGTAGATAACAGCAGTGAAATGTACTGGGGTGCTCAACCCTGGTAACTCTCCAAAGGTGCCCTGGCACAATGCCAGATCTACTAGGAAAGAACTATTGCAAGACTTCCTTCATTTGTCCAATAGCATCAGATCAACCTTCCCATTCCTTTTTTATATTTTTGACTTTGTTCAATTAAAAAGTTTCTCCTTAATTTTTACAAAGCAGCAGAAGAAATATCCTGCAAGTCATACCTTTTCCTAAGAATGTCAAATGAGAAGGGCTGACTGCCATATATTATTTCAGAGTGTGTAAAGGAACCAGAATGATACCAGGAGTATGCATTCAATCTTGAACTGTTTAACTGGATGCTCTTTAGTGACTGATGTTTAGTGACTGATGTGTTTGCCCATAACTCTTGGTTTCATATATTCAAGGTGCATCACATGGTGCTTGATTGGTTTAAAGCCCAATCCTAACTCCCCCATTGCTGATGCAGCCACGCTAATGGGGCATAAGCTGCATCCTGCAGTAGGTGGCAGTCACAGAGGCCTCCTCAAGTTAAGCCCCCAATGGGTCTCCTCAGATCCGCACCAGCTATTTTAAGAGTTTGGGAGAGGGAAGAGTATGGGGAACAGGGATAGGATCCTGGTGCAAATTATTACCACCAGGATCCACCCCATCTCTCTCACTCCACCTCCTGCTCTCCCCACTTCCCCACCCAGAAACTCCCTGTTCTGTCCCCTACCCATCTCCTTCCTCCCACTACCTGCCTCCACCTTACTTGCAACCCTGTGTGTAGCCAGTAATGGCAGTGGGGCGCTAACACCACTGCCATTTGCAGTGACTCCAAAATAGCTGCTGCGCATACCACCACATTGCCATTTAGAACAGCTGTCCATTCCGCTGTCGTAAGGCAGTAGCTAGAATTGTGCTAATAGTGTCATTCTTTGTTTGTTTGCATTTTTAAGCATTTAAAAATCCACTTCTCCCATCCCCAATATACGAGTCCAAAATAGCTAACAACAACAACAAAATAAAACAGCCATAAAACACCACCATACAATTAACTGATCCTGATACATACAATTCTGGTGCCATTTAAATCCACACATGGGCATGAGTCTTGCCTTTGCCAAGTACATCCAGAAACAAGAACATCATCTGATGAGTTTAAAAGAGTCTCAACATCCAAGGCTACAAAGTTAAGTACATTTATCAATCTGTTTCAGTATAATCATAACATGACAGTAGCATACCTGAGGGGGGTCAAGGAGTGCAAATGCCCCAGGCACCAGGACTGGGGGGAGGGCGGGCGCCATGCCACCATCCACTCCCCCCAGTAGCACCCCCCTGTGGCTCTCGGTCAGTGCACCAAAATTGGTACACCAATCTGAGGGCCACCCCCCAGAGGCATTCTGAGGGCTGCAACAGCCATGCACAACCTCCCTGGCCCTGCAAAGGCCTTGTAAGGACTCCTGGTGGCCCAAAACCAAAAAACCGGTCAAAAACTGGAAGTGACTATTTTCAACTGCCACAAGGCCTTACAAGGCCTTCTGAGGGCCAGGGAGGCTGATTTCCTCGGCCCCTAGAAGGCCTTCTGGGAGCTGAAAAATCATCACTTCCAGTTCTCAGACAGAAAAGGCACGCAGCCTCCTCAGTCCTTAGAACGCCGGGGGGGGGGGAGCCAGTGAGCATAGAGGGCAGCATCTCCAGGTGGGGGGTGGCACCCCTGGGGGTGTGCACTGGGAGGGACAGTGGCCAGGAACACCACTGTAACATGACACTGAAACCCTACCAATTAACTAATATGCTGCTGCTTCTTAATCACAATCTTAGTCTCCAGGGCAAGGGATTTTTATAAATATGGAACACACATAACACAGCATTTAAAAAATAATTTCAATGATATCAGTCACCAAAAAGAGACAGGAAGATATATTTACTATTGAAGAGATAAGTTTGACATACAAATTGCCCCAAATGATTAATTCACCATAACAAGAACTGTGAAATTAATTAATAATTATGTCTGGAATCAACAAGCACACAATCAGCAGGCACCTAAAATGCAGCCCAAACATGCAATTTCTTCTTCAGATTTGTCATTAGAAAGAATATAGCCAATAACATGTGCTAATGATGAGATTAATTTTCCCCCAAGATATATTTTTAATTATGCTGTTAGCTTTAAATAGTGAATCAAATTCAAATACTAAAAAGTCTAATTTTTAAAAGCTTCCTTGAAAACTTTCAGATAAATGGAGGCATAAACAGGGGGAAAAAACACACAAGCTATACCTGCAGTAGCATTCAATTTTAGCTCAACAATTTATAACCAATAAAACAAAACCTTGCTGGCAAAACAGATGCTGTTTATTGTTGACAACATAAAAGTGTATTCATAGTACAGGAATGTTGATGTATATTTTCAAAAACATGAAGTTTCATGCCAATTGAGAAAAGACATGGACCCTGACGTGGATTTCAAACAAGTGTCTTCAAAATGGTAGAGTTTATTACAGCCTGGTGAAGGCTAAGGACATAATCCTATCTTGTACTGGAATAGGCAAGCCAAGAGGCTTTCGCTGCATCCAGCTCAGGATAGGTGCCCGAAGTGGCTCAGCCAGAGGTAAAGGGAAACTCTTCCCCTTACCTCCAGGTAAGCCACTGCAGCCCCTATGGGTCTTCTCGGACTTGTGCCACCTCTGAAGATGCCCAGGGAGAGGGGCTGGGATCCAGAATAACTGCTGGGTCCCAGCCCCACCTCCTGCTCCCCCTGCCTGCCCACGGGACCAGCCTCTGTCCGCCCTCCCACCACCCCGGAACGCCTCGGCCAACACAACTTACCTAGAGGAAGCTGCCACGGAGGCTGGATGCAGTCTCCGGGCTCCAGTGCACCTCTGTGCACTGGCGCAGCTTCCTCCTGAGGAGGTGCAAATGTTTGCAACATGCCTAGGCTGGCGCCAGCCTGACGTGCAGTTAGGATTGCGCTGCACGGCTGCAGTCCTATACACACTTTCCTGGAAGCAAGTCTCATTGAAGTCAAAGGTCCTTATTTCTGGGTAGACAGGCATCAAATTGTGCTTTAAAATACTGACCTGCAAATTCCCAGTTTAAATGGGGATAACTGTACAGTTGAACCTCAGTCTCCATGAGGGATCTGTTTCCAGACTTCCCGCAAATACCAAAACCCATAGATAATCAAATCCATGGGTCTGGTTCATAGGACCTCTGGACGCAACTGGAGGTGTTCGCCAGTCACCATCCAGAAGTGCTCTGAGGCCTTCAGAGGCACTTCCAATTTGTGGGGGGGGGGGAAGCCTCTGCATGCCTCAGAAAGGATCTCAGACATGACTGGAGAACATCTCCAATTGCAACCAGGAGCTCAGGTCTGGCCTCTATCATGAGTTCGGAACCCACAGTTAGTTAAAAACTGCAGATCCCAAATTCACAAATAAGGAGGCTTGACCAGTACTAACTTACCTTATGAGACTGTTGTGTGCATCTCATCTAAATAACACATAAAAAATACATATGAAGTGCTAAGTACACTCAGAATACACTTCCCCAATGCTAAGTACCATTATTATTAAATATCAATGTTTTCATAAGGGTCCGCATTTCAGATCATTCCAAACATTCATATCACTCAAAATTGGTTGTGTCCATCTTAAAAGAATACTACGCCCTATCCAAACCAAGAACTCTCTGGAGCCACATGCTCTCACTCAAATCCCCAAATGACTAAGATAATTTCAAATGCATCTGCCTCAATTTACATTCAGTTGATCTGGATGATATGTGCACTCACGGAGCATGGACATTCTGGCCCATTCACATATCTGAGGGAATTCAGGCTGATTCACTTACAGCCTGATCCTATTCTAGATTGGGCTATCACATGCAGGGCTCAATCCTAAACCCTTATGTCAGTGCTTTCCAGCACTGGCATAGTAGTGCCAATGGGACATGTGCTGCATCCTGCACTTGGGTGTCACTCACGGATGCCTCCTCAAAGTAAAGGAATGTTTGTTCCCTCACCTCAGAGCTGCATTGCCCTTATGTCAGTGCTGGAAAGCACTGACATAAGGCGTTAGTGGAAGCCTCTTTTGCGGTCATAAATGGCTGCGGGCGCAATCCTATCATAAAATGGCTGCCAATGGAATGCACAGTCCCATTTTGGGAGCATTGTCTCAAGAGGCAGCAGTGCTCCTGAGATGTCATCAGACCTACCTGCACCCACCTGAGCAGGTAAGTCAGTGGGGGCAGAGAGGGAGAAATAGGGTGAGGAGGGCTGGAGAGTTGGGGGGGTAGATCTAGTGGTGAGGGTGTGTGCTGGGTCCTCCATTTTGCATCCTCCCTGCTGAAAAAGGAAGGATAGGATCGGGCTCTTAAACACCTGAAGAACTGTCTTCAACCACTCTGTACAAACAAACAAAACAAATGAGAAATTTCCTAAGTGCAAGGAGATGAGCCAGGACATATGCATTCCATGAGCACCTATGTCTTTTATGGCATAAGGTCAGTCCAATAGTTAAAGTACTGTATTATCTGACCCAGTCTGATAATACTGTTTAAAGTTCTAAGTAGACTTATGATTCTAAAAGGATAAACCAACTGCACATTTTAACTAATTGCCACACTCTGCCCTAAGTAAAATGGAAAGCAATTTGTATACTGTAAATTGGTTTTGGTCAGCTCCCTATGGAACTGTAACACTAACAGTCAAATCAAAGTGTTTTAGACCCACTTAATCCTTCTACAATCTGTTTGCTATTTTTTTTTCCCTCCCACACAAAGCCACTCAAGCCCAATCATTGCCAGTGCTATAAAGTCCAACTGATTTATTCCCCTGCTGGGAAAAGTCAATAAAACACCCTACAATGATATCTAGCACATCATGAACACAACAAATCAAAATCGGCCGACAATTCTCCAATTCAGGCATGAATGCCTTTTCAGCTGGAGGTGGACAATACAAGATGTGGCTTTCATTACTGGGCCTCTCATTTAAGCCCATTAATAATTACTAAACAAAGTGTTTGAGAGTTAACACTTGCTAATCTAATCCTAGCCCTTTTGCCAGAGACCAAAGGAAATGAATTGTAAGTTCTCTCTCTCTCTCTCTCTCTCTCTCTCTCTCTCTCTCTCTCTCTGGACATGTAATTTTTGCTAGATTACTGGCAAAGTGTTTATTTTCTCCATCCGGAACCTCCCTCCAAGTTAATCTTTGATGCTGACTCTAGACAAGCCTCAATAGATTTATGTTGCTCATGTTGATTTGCAACTACTGACAATTCTGTGATCTTAGTACAGTATATTTCGCTCACTCTACAAAAAGTCAATATTTACAAGACAAGTGCTCCAAGAAAACAAGATTGAAAATTACATCATTATTTTCTGATGAATTATTTTCTTCAACTAAAGAACATACAAAGAACAACCCATCTCTCATAGCTGAATAAATTCACTGCTATAATGTATCTTAAACTTTTCACATCTGCTGAAGAGTTTGATGGGAATATTAAATATCAGATCCTGTCCTTTAATTTTATTAAGCATGGAAGAATTATTGCAGAATATTCCGACACCAATCCAACCAGGCAGTTACCCCTAGGACTTGAAATGTGGCTTCATCCAGGCATGTGACTTTGGTTTAGTGCCCAGAACATCTCACGATATAATAGCACAGGAGGCATTGTCTTAACAAGCAGTTATTACTAACAGGTGTGAATTTCATAAAGATTAACCCAATCGTGACAGAACAGACTGACGATCACGAAGAGCTTGTGCTAACTCCTCCTCACTATACTCCTCAGAACACACAGGTCTTCTCCATTCTGTCAGTTCAGCATTCTCTTCTACCTTCACAGTGGAGAGATGTGGACTGTCCAAACTGTCCCTAATTGAGCAGTTAATACTAATTGTCGTTTTTTAACCATGCAGTTAGGGACAGTTCTTGTATTTACCCATGACACATAGATGGACCAGAGTGCCAGGCAGGCAGAAAATGTGTGCTCATCTGACTGGCAGTCAGTTTTCAATGATAGTATCATTTGAAGCAATGGTGTTCATGATCAAGCATTCCATCCCATCTTAGCATCTTAACAGCACTCAAAGGCAGCAAACAAATTGTAAAAGCAACTGATTCTACTCTGCTTACACAATTATCAAATTACCTTCATACACAATTAAGGGCCCAATCCTATCCAACTTTCCAGCACCCGTGCAGCTGCAATGCAACCCCAAGGTAAGGGAACAAATGTCCCCATACCTTGAGGAGGTCTCTGTGATTGCCTCCCCACCACAGGATACAGTGCACACCCCACTGGCACAGTTGCACCGGCACTGGAAAATTGGATAGGATTGGGCCCAAAATCATCCTTTAAACATTTTATCAATCTAATTTTCTCAGGTAAGGAATTACTAATATAAGGGCAGAAGCATTTGGGTCAAAAGACATCATTACAAAAAACATTCATTCAATAAATATATAAATAAATAAAACATGGGCAAAAACTAGTGGACAATTCTTGTTTATCTATTGTGTCTTCTGCCACACCAGTTCATTTTAAAATGAATATCTATGATTAATTTTTGGGGGCACAGTGGCATGCTTATGTGTGCTGTAAGATAAAACTTTCACACATTCCATAAATAGTATCTGCCAACCATCTAAAGATCAAACATAAGGTAGGTAATAAAATGCCTAATGCTACATTGTAGGTCACACAGTATGATCACTTATTTCAGGCATCTGAGTAATAGTGTGGAGCAGCTAATGCACATCCCTCCCCTTACCCACCCATTCATATTTTTAGAGTCAGTTACAGCATTAAAGTTTTAAAGTTCTTGCGAGATATTTTCTTCAGAGCCATTGCAGCACAGAACTTTCTTTTTCCCCTCTTTGGTTATCCCCCACCCAACTCTGTTCATGATTTAGCAACATTCTGGTTTTCAAAAGGCTTTTCCACTGATTGAGTGCATTTTTAAATTGTTTACTAGCTTTTAACTAACTAATAAATCAATTGCATTGGCCAGGATCCATGCAAATGTGAATTTCCTTCCACACGTGTGCCAGAAACCCAAGGATTGCAGATGGATCCCAGCCAATATTTACTATTGCAAAACCTCAATAGACGTACTTAGGAGGACAGAAGGACAGACACAGTTTTTAAAATACCTCTAAGCTGAGGTTCTCAAACTGGGGCATCACAACACCCCAGCTTGAGAAGCTCTGCCTCTGCCTCCTTTAGGGGCGGGGAGGGGGGAATGCAGGAACACAATCCCCAGGATCACACAGCTGCCAGGTGCAACAGGAGCTTCATTTTACTCACTAGTATCAGCAGCAGCTTCCCAGGGGTGTGGGGAGCCCCGCAGAAGCCTCTGCAGGACTCCCCAGGTTTTGGAAAGTCTAAAAATAAAGGCTGCAACCCACTTCCAGTTTTGCAACTGAAAACCGGAAGTGGGTCGAGATCTTTATTTTTAGATTTCGGAGCCTTGGGAAGTCCTGTGGAGGCTTCCACAGGGCTCCCCACATCCCTGGGAGGCTACTGGTGAGTAAAACAAAGCCCCTGGCAACCCTGGGGATCATGTCACTGTATTCCCCCTTCCCCAACAAAGACTTATAGTGGCTCCCAAACTCCCTGAAAGTTTGGGAACCGCTGCCTTAAAGGTCAAGTGACTGATAGATCATAGCAACAAAATAACATTTTAACTTTTATTTTTATACTTTAAAAAAAAGTATACAAACATTCAGTGAACTTTTGAACCAAAATATACAACCTAGTTTTTCTTAAAAATGTTGATTCTCTTTCATCAACAGCACAATCCTATGCATGTCTACTCAGAAGTCAGTCCCATTAAATTCAATTGAACTTACTCCCAGGTAAGTATGTATAGGATTATAGCCTTACAGTCCAATCCTATCCTCTGGCAGAAGTGATATTCTGCCAGGGACTACAACAAGGCCGCCAGCACAACACCTGGTGGCCACATACACAACTTAGTGGAGAGGCCACTGTCCACCAGCAGTGAGGGCAGGTGATGGGCAGAATGGGGAGGGGTGGAAACACAGGTATTTCTGGGTAGGAAGGGGAAAAGAACCTGGAGGATGGGAGGAGTGGATCTGATGGTAACAATGCACACTGGATATTATACCCTGTTTTGGACCTTCCTCCTTTCCCTCCTTTGTCAGATGTCATTAAAACAAGTAGCATATGTCTGGCCTATATATGGCCCCAAGGCTTACATGGAGGTAAGTAAAAATTATTTTTTACTTTGTAAAAATTATTTTTTACTTACCTCCCATTTGCCTTCAGGTCCATCCCCCCATCATAGAATGCAGCACAGACCTTTTTGGTATGGCTGCAATGGTCCTGGTGGCAGGGGATAGGATTGGGCTGTTAGTTCCACAGTGATTGTTGTATTTGTTAACTGTATGAAAATCAAGAATGATAAATTGATTTAAGGATCCTGAAGGGAGTTTCTCTTACACCTTCATAATTTCCAAACAAACACTGACACTTGCCAATACTTCAGCTTTCATAACATTTTGCAAAACTGTATGTTAAATATTTGCTTCAATATCAACAGTGATGACAATCTCTGAGAGGTGCAAAGCAGAGAGACAAATAAAATCACAGACAATTATCTGTTACCAATTATCAAGTGATCACCTTGCTATAAAAAAGGGTATAATATTAACAGTTGCAAATATTAAAAAAAAAACTGAAGGATTCACAAGAGCCCTAGTTTTAACAGAAAGGCTTACAAAACAGAAAGGTTTAAAAAACCCTAATTTTAAAGTAAATTCCATGTGACCCCTTACAGTACAACTCCCAGTATTCAAATCCAGAAGCCAATTCCTGTAACCATTTCCAGAACTGATCATTTTAGAGCAGGGATCATTTTAGAGAGGGCCACACCATCTATCAGACACTGTGTCAGGGGCAGGGGAAAAAAAGAATTAATTTTCATTTAAAATTTGAATAAATTTACATAAGTTTACATAAATGAATATACTAAAGATGAACTTATATATATGAATGAAGGTCTTGCAATAGCTCAAGACCTATAAAAGATCTTGCACTTTGCTGCTGCTGCAGCATCACAGACATGAAACAGCAAGCAGTGGAGGGAGCCCTCATCCCGCAGCTCACGTGAGAGGTCAAACGGTCACCCTCACACTGAAAGCAGTTGCGTCAGGCCAGTGTGGGCTCCAGCAAGTCTCCAGAGGGCCAGAGGCTCAATGGAGATTGGGGGCTCCTTGAGGGCTGCACTGGGAGTTCTCAAGGGCTGCAAGTGGTCGGGTTTTGGGCATCCCTGTTTTAGAGGGACAGTACTTACTTCCAACTTGGATCAATAAAGATTGAACTGGTTGTGTGTATTCTAATAGGCACTGATCTCAAGGTTTTAACCCTAGATCATAACTACTCAGGAAGCTGCCTTCACATCCCCGATGTGGCTTCACATCAGAAGCCCTCTATGGCATTGCTCCATGCCAAGCCAGCCTATAGAAACAGTCACACAGAAGAAGAAAAGCATTGACTGGCATGTCTTGGCATCACCTATCAGCAACAATTCATGAGAGCATCCCAGCATGTTTTCCAACTGCCAGACTTGCCTATGTCTGCCAAAAGACATGTCTTCAAGCTGTAACCAAGCCAGATGTTGCTTCACTCGCATGGCTGCATCCATCAGGCTGCCTCATATGGAAAAACTCACAAGTCTTTACTGCTTCTGTATGTAAACAGAACTACCGTTTAATTGATCACAATCTTGGATGCACCATGGCACTTGCGATGAATTAACTTGCACTGTATGTCTGCAGAAGACAGAGACAGGGAAATGGAGCAAAAGACTACTAAAATTACTGATACTACTATTGACTTATATCCTGTGAGAACAAATGGGGCTAAAGGGTAAGTTTAGCTCTCCTCAAATGACACCACTTTGAGATCATCATTGCAAGCCGAAAGGTATTAATTATAGCAACTGGGTGAAATGAAGCAATGAGAATGTCAGGCATGCTTGTGACCTTCTCATGCTAATGTGCACATAGTCTAATTTATGTGTCTATATATAAAGCCCTAATGGCAGTGGTTACCTGGGACTGCCTTCCACCATTCAGATAGTTTGCTGAACTGTGTTTTAGAACACAGCAATGGCAGAATCAGCTCACCCACAAAATACCATATGGTCCACCAACTCCAAATAAATAAATAAATAAAAACAAGGTTACTTCCTTCCTTGTAATCAATAATAGAGTATACTTCTGCTACCTTACAGTGAAACTTTGAAAACGGCCTTTAGAAGTTTACATCAAAGAGTCCAGGCCTACCAAGGGAATAAAATTCCCTTGGAAATTAAAGGGCTGCCTTAATTTTTTTTCCTTGAGCAAAGTTCACCTCAGTGCAGAGTGTGAATGACAAACGACCCAAGGACCTGGCTTCAGAGGGCTCCTGTGTGAAATTGCAACTGCACACTGTTCCCTATTGAAAAATGACCACAGTTTCTGTTTTGCAATATGATGGATAACATTCAGTGAAATAGTTTGACAAATTGTAGAAAGTATAATGGATAAATTTTTCATGCAGGTTTTATAATATTTGACTTAGAATAGGGGAAAGGGGAAAGATAGACGCTTAGTTCAAAAGCAATACCAAGGATGTTTCAAAAAAAACCCAACCTCTGAAGAATCAGTTTCATATTTAACCTTGGTCTGGCATTCACATGCGCACTTTTAACACAGCAGGATCTCTGATCTCCTTATAAGTTTCAATGGTCTGCTCATACTCAGGACTGGCCCATTTATGAGGCCAACTGAAGGGGCTGCCTCGGGCAGCAGATTGGGCAGATGGAGGTGAGCACCCCCTGCCACTCACTCCCACTGCTTTTCCACCTTTCACACCCTGGACTGAAAAGAAAGAGGGGTAAAACAGAAGAGGGAGTGTAGAGTGGTGGGCTAGAATAGCCTTTTCCAATCCTGAGAGTGGGAAGAACAGAGGCTTATGCACAACCAGGTAAGGGATGGCAGCATTTGGCATGCTACCTCATGCTCCAGTAGATAAGAACATAAGAACAGCCCCACTGGATCAGGCCATAGGTCCATCTAGTCCAGCTTCCTGTATCTCACAGCGGCCCCACCAAATGCACCAGGGAGCACAAAGGACAACGAGAGACCTGCATGCTGGTGCCCTCCCTTGCATCTGATATAGCCCATTTCTAAAATCAGGAGGTTGCACATACACATCATGGTTTGTAATCCATAATGGATTTTTCCTCCAGAAACTTGTCCAATCCCCTTTTAAAGGCATCCAGGCCAGATGCCATCACCACATCCTGTGGCAAGGAGTTCCACAGACCACCCACACGCTGAGTAAAGAAATATTTTCTTTTGTCTGTCCTAACCCTCCCAACACTCAATTTTAGTGGATGTCCCCTGGTTCTGGTGTTATGTGAGAGTGTAATGTGAGATCTTGGGCGACCCGTGCTAACTGGGCAAGAGTCACTTTTGCAAGTGGAACACACAATGAAAATGTCACATGTGCAGTCATCAGAAGAGGCAATTTTATGTCACATATATATACTCATTACAATGTGTATGTATCATGAGTGCTTAGATTCAGGCTTATTGGCAATGGTCTATAAAGATTTTTATTTTAAATAAATATCTTCATAGACCATGGCCAATAAACCCAAACATTTCTTACTACAACATTAATAGTACCGGCCATCAAAGCCTTACATCAGTGTTTCTCAAACTGTGAGTCAGGACCCACTAGGTGGATTGTGAGCCAGTTTCAGGTGGGTCTCCATTCATTTCAATATTTTGTTCTTAATGTATTAGACTTGATGCTACCATGGTACATGACTGCATTTAGGGAAATGTTACAGACCTGTACTTTTAACAAGCTACTATGTATATTCTTTTAACAATGATAGTAAATGGAACTTACTCCTGGGTAAGCATGGGTAGGATTGCAGCCTGGGATTGTTAAAAAATTTTCCTATATTATATTTTAAAAATATATATAACAGCCCACTTCCAGAAGCAAATAACTGTTCCAAAGCACTAGTGGAGAAACAAAGAATGAACATCACAAAAAGTTAATGTTTTAGTTTGGGCCCAAGGCCTATCCAATATTCCAGTACCAATGCAGGATGCCACCCATTGATTCTGTGTGAAATAAACCACTGAACAGAGTTTTGTTCTCCTAAGCCCGTGTCATCGATCATGATGCCACATGCAGTACTCCCTTGCTCAAAAAACAAGTTGAAAAGAAAATATTTTTAAGCTTTAGGGGATACTGAACATTATCCTGATCACGTTGCTTTTCACTCTGATGCCTATTTGTGGCTCAGGGAGAAATTTAGAGACCATGTTAAGCACAGTGTTAAGCTAAGCAGTGGCATAAATTGGAATTACCTTCTACAAGTACAGGTGAGCAACACTTTGTGACACTCCGACCAGCAATGGGTCGCATATGCAATGCCACCACTGGTTCCTGCACACCCCCTCAGACCTCCAAAGCCAAAGGAAGCTCTGCTCCCCTCACCTCTGGAGGTTTTTCTGAGCCTTGAAGAGGCAGCATGCAAATTGCAAGATTTTCAGTTTCTTCTGGGAAACCGGAAGTTGCATCGCTTGCAAGATTCAGGCATTCTGAGCCTCCGGAGGCAAGGGGAGGGCAGCTTCCCCTTGTCCTTGGAGGCTTTGTATAGCGTCAAACCTCATTTGATGATGGAGGTGCCAGTCTGCATCCCTGTCGCTAAGCGACACACGACTGTATTCTTAAAATGATTTTGTTCTTTTCACCAAAACAGCTTTGCAGCACTTAAAAGCTTTGAAAAGGTACTGAACCAGAATGCTTCTTGCTGTGTTCAGCTGAATGAAGTCCAAGGGCATGCTGACCCTTGCAGTGGTGGGGAAGAATGTATTCTAGTATTACAAAATTGGTACATCACAAAATGTTTCAGGTTACATTATATTTCTGTTCTTCCTTTTTTGTTGTTGTTAGCCATTTCTCTCAACCTGTACATTATAACCATTTTATTGTAATGTAACAATGAACATTTACAATCCAAATAAAGTAATCCTTTGATTAGGACTAACAAAAAGTAAGTACTAACAAGGACTAACGAAGTAAGTACTTTTTTTCTTTTAGAGTCCTACAGAACTCTTCGTCAGGTAGATGATAAGCAAAATGCACTGGTGGAGGGAGGGAAGAGCCATGTTATAAGAGCACTTTAGTCTGCAGTTATAAAATCCAAAGATGGAATTCAAGGGCTTTCTTACAAACATGAATCACCCTCTGAAAGATGTGAACCGGCTTCAACAATCACACAGGGCTGCTTAGACAAGAAAGTGAAAATAGCTTCCCCCTGTATTTTGAAATTACAAAGCATGGAAGTTGACTCATACCATTCTCCAAGTCTTATCATCACTACTTGCCATCTGCCAGATAAGAAGTGTTATAGAACTTAATAGCCTGCTGTTTGATACTTTTGCTTAGTTTGAAATAAAGCATTACGCCAGTGGATTGTGCTTTATCCTTCTATTGGACCAGCATGGCCACCTGCTATTTAATGAGTGTCTATTCCATTTAAAACCAAAACCTTACATTGGCTAAGCTAAATGATCGACATGCTGCTGACATTCACACCCACAAAACAAACTCCTATATACAAGAATTTGGTGTACGTATATGATGTGCTCTATTTCCAGGTCACATTAAAATGTTTAACAACAGTAGAAATTGCTTTCAGGTACAAAATCTGAACAATCTTAGAGCCCAGTTCTATCCCACCCCTACCCCTCTCCAACCATGCAGCTGCATCAAAAAGGCATGTGCTGTATCCAGCAGGTTGGGTGAGGCAGATCAAGAGGCTTGGGAGGGGAAAGGGGAATAATTTCCCCTTACCTCTCTATACAGTTTGCCAATAGGTCTCCTTGCTCATGCTCTAGTTCTGTAGCTGATGCACTTCTAAGAAGAAGAAACAGATGGGCAGCCTTGAAAAGGAGGAAATAGGATCTGGCATGCACCATTGCTGCCAGATCCACTCCCTCTTGTTGCCTCCCCACCCCATTCCTCCCCAGTTTTCCCCCCTGTCCACCCACTTCCCACTCCCAATGCTGCCTTCCCTGGTCCAGCAGACAAGGCAGAGTCTGGCAGAAGAGTTGTAGTACTGCTGCACTTTGGAGCAGTGACTAGACAATGGCTGCCAACAGCGCGCTCTAAGCTCTGTGCTCCGTCAACAGCCAGTTTACAACAGCAGAAGTAACTTCTGCTGTCACATTGGATTCCATAATGCAGCCTTATCCTGGATATGATTGGGCTGTTATGTAAATCTTTATATTTATAAACTTTGCCTATCTATACCATAGAAAGAAAGGATGTTTCCTTTTGATGTTTCCTGATGGCTTGCTTCCTTTAAAAGCATTAAAGGTAACCAAAGCTTCAGATACTGAACACTATTCTGAATGTTTAAATGTGGAAAGAAAGGAAGTAGGTTTTGATTTCATATTCTTGGTTCAAAACAAATTCACACATACAAGCAAGATCTTTTTTTAATGGACATGACTGTGCACAGTGGTGGACAACAGCATACTGAAATGTATGAACTGTGGCTGAAAGCTGCATTTCTTTGACCACCCTGATCAAAGAAATTGCAGGGGCTATCCAATACACTCATTAGTTCAAACCAACATTTCACAAAAATTGCTTAAGAGTTTTTGTTGTTTTAAAAACCACTTGAATGTGTAAATAAACATTAACCAATAACTTTATTTAGAGTCAAGAGGGAAAATGGGGAGTTACTGTGAGCCATCAAGATGAGACGTATAATGAGCCATAAAGACTCAACATGAGATGCTTGTTCTTAGTCCTGTGGAGCACAGCTATATAGTATTATTTATTTACAGTATTTATTTTTCACATTTTTATACTGTCCTTCCTCCAAGAATCTCCTTTTGTCCTCACAACAACCCTGGGAGGTAGGTTAGAATAAGAGCCAGTGACTTGCCCAAGGTCACCCAGAAAGCTTTGTGACTAAGTGGGGATTTGAACCTGGATCTTTCACATGTTAGTCCAACACCAGAAGCACTACACTACTGATGGGGATTACTTTGACTGTTACTACTGTAACAGTGGGTATTATAGGACAAGTCTTAGCTAACAGGCCTATTTTTAGTGACAGAACCAGGTTATCAGCACTTAAGGAATAAATAAGTTTTCCAGAGACGTCATCACGCTAGTAATCTGCGGCAGCAAAATCAATGAAATATCCTTTGATACCTAAATACTGACAAATTTATTGAAGCATGAGCTTTTGTGGACTATAGTCCACTTCATCAGATACATGAACTGTGGTCCACAGTTGACAGATACACATGGAAAACAAACAAAGAAAGAAAAATTGCTGATACATGGTGCATTATATCTGTATATACTAAAATCCTTGGCTGTGTAGTTTTTCCCCCCAGGGTAAACAATCTGGAATGATTCCACTGGGGTGAAGGAAGGGCACACTTTTAGCAACTCCTTCATCAAGTGCAAAAAGAACCCCTCGGGTTATTTTTCAGGGAATCCTGCAAGAATGACAAAAGGTTTTTCCAATTCAGAGTGACAGCAGGAAACATTAGTTTCACTCTGAACAGAATTCAAGACCTCATAGGGCAGCCAGTCTGATACCCATCATAATCCCCACAACACAATCCCCATTAGCTGGGATCATTTTCCAGGAAGCTGTAGCAAAGGAGAACAGTGATGCTGAAACAACTTACCAACCAGGCAAAGAACAGGCAGGGGAAAAGATAATACAGTACTTAGCATTAGTACAGTGCTTTCTGTGCGGTGAACTTATTTCACGAGCATTACCTTGATGTTGTCCTTACAACGACCACCACCCATTAACGTAAGTATCATGATTCCCATCAATATAAGAACATAAAAACATAAGAACATAAGAACAGCCCCACTGGATCAGGCCATAGGCCCATCTAGTCCAGCTAAGCCACTGAATCTAAAAAGGAGTGGTTACCTAAACTCAGAAGGTGAGAACTGGGTGAAGTTCTAATCAGCAGCTCAGGGCGCAATCCTAACCCACTTTCTAGCACCGATATAAGGGCAATGCAACTCCGAGGTAAGGGAACAAACATTACCTTACCTTGAGAAGGTCTCCGTGACTGCCCCCCAACTGCAGGATGCAGCACATGCCCTACTGACACATCTATGCCAGTGCTGGAAAGTTGGTTAGGATTGTGCTCTCAGTCTTAGCCCCTGCACTACACCAGTTCCTTATGGTGTCAAGATAAGCAAGAGAGGGGGTTGGGGAATATTTTAGTCCCTCCAAAAGTCCAATATTCTTGCTGAGAAGTTTTGTAAGTGAAAATGTTCATAGGCACTTGTGTGGGAGATCTGTTATATCCCAGGGAAGATGCCACACACAGACACTACTTTCACAAATTCAGCATACCCATGAATATACTGTAAGAAAACGTCATATTCTTTTTCCTGGCAGGGATTTGGTGCCAATAAGAGATGCATGGCAGGCAGAAATTCAAGAGCATATCTTTTACTGAAGAGTGAGTGATGAAACATCTACCTGTTGAACTTCTGCCTTTCATGTAGTTATTACAAGTGCAGGAACTCTGCTAAGAAAAGAAAAACGGAGGGTGTCTAATGCCCAAAACAACCATGAAATAGCTGATTTTGCATTTGTGAGTGAAGAGTTACTTGGATTTAGAATATTAATAGATGAATCAGAGTGAATCAGCAGGATTAATCAAACTACATTAATACACTACATTAATAATCAATTAATGTAGTGACGGCACATCAAAAGCAAAGGCTTGATTAAAGTGCTTAGCACTGAAGGAAACCAGATCCACATCAATGTATTATAAGAGTGCTTGGAGCTGCCAGCACTGTCGTTAAGAAGCTTAAAAAAAAACCCGTTGATTGCTTCAGTATTAATAAGCTGGTGTGTTCAGAATTTTGTATGCTTGTCTTAAAAACCACAAAGAACATTATCCACCAGAAATTTTTCTCCAAGTGCAGAATGAAATGGAAGCAAGACAGGCTGCAATGGATGAGGAGGTTGGGCATTTTGCCAAGGCTCAAAGGTGGATACAGGGTCCACAATGCCAACAATACTGCTGTTTTCACCTTACACAGTGACTTCAGGAAGGTGAAAGGTTTGCATGTTCCATGTCTTCTTGGTTAAGGGTAGCTTGGCAGAGGTCTTCCAAAATCTTAGAGCTGGCATTGAATGGAAGCTTCAGAACAGTATTTCCCTAGTCAGTTTCTACCATGTCACCCATGACTAAGAGTCATGAATCTTGTACAAACAATAAAAATAAACACGAACACCATGAAGAGATATGTCCATCCCAGAATACACAGGTGTACATGGCACACAGATTCCAGAAAACCACTATGTCCGGGGGGGGGGGGGGAATACCCTTCAATGCTAAGAATACGTTTTAAGTACCAAGGCAATGAATGGAAACCACTGTACAGCCCTGGAAGTTGCATTGTCCAATCAAGATTCTTCACCCACTTATATGTAATTATGTGCTCAAGTGCTCTGCTAGGCTGTGCCTGACAGCATTCAGCCCTTTGTGGATCAGAGTCCCTAGTTAGTAATTTTACTTCTTCTCAGTTAATATAGAACTCAAATAATATTAAAGTATGCTTTGCTGCAGGCAGTGCAATCAGGAAGTGGAGACATTAGGCGATGATTCCAGCCTCTTGTCGGCATTAAAAGTTCCATGGAATTTTTCACCAGAGTGAAGTTGTTCAACCTGGCATTCTGCCCCAAACTAAGTAATTATATTGTCAGCCAAATTCCTCAGCAGTTCATGTTATTGCCTAGTTTCTTTTTTCACAATGTGTTCTGTATAAGTGAGCCCACCATTAAAAGCAGCTGCTGTGCTTCACATCAACAGCAAAATGGACTAGGTGGAATTTTCTTTTGTATATGTGACTGAATTAGACTCCTGTAACCAGAAAAGAAATGCAACAGTTTCATACTATTAAAATGACCAAGAGAACAAAATAACAGCAACTATGTTTTAAATAATGTTTAAATTACTACAAATTCTAAATAGTGAGAGGCACTGTGTACTCTGCTAGATTCTATTTGCGATGCAAGCAATGCAACAAGGCACAGAAGCAAAATGGAATGGAATTGATGGCACAACCAACACCATTTTCATGCATTTGCATATGTAAAATGTCACATGCACACACACACACACAGGGCCCAATTCTATCCAGCTTTATAGTGCCAATGCAGCCACAATGCAGGTCCAAGGTAAGAGAACAAACATCCCCTTACCTTGAGGAGGTCTCCATGTCTGCCCCCCTCCACCACAGGATAGCATACCCCACTGGCATGGCTGCATTAGTAGTGGAAAGTTGGACAGGATTGTGCATGCACGAATGTATGTTCACGCCCCTATACTCTGTGCCAGTATGTGTAAATCTTCCTGTGGAAAAAAGGGGGAATACAACCCAATTTTTACAGCATTTGTTTGGAAAATTAAGGTTATATAAGACACGCACTTTCCACAGTTATCAACAAATAAGGATAGAATTTGTATTTACAATACATTGACAATTTAAAAAAAACAGGTTTAAAACCACCAGAACACAGTCCTGGCATTGTTGTTTTTGGATAGGATTTTATACTGTCTATTACAGTAATTGCTCTGCTGCAAAGTACTAACTCAAGAAGTTATTCAAAGATAAATAGAAATCGAGGCCATTTTAAGAACCTCATACTCAGCACAATGATTGAGGTTAAGGATAAGGCACACTCTTGATTCTGAAAAAAATATCTCTTGATCACAACACAAAGATATAAATCAGATAGCCCTTAGTCAAAATCAACAAAAATAAATAAAAGTTGCTACTTTAGGGAACAATTTATTCTGAATGGAATTCTTGCCAGAATTTGGGACGGTGATAAAAGCATGTGCTTTGCAGTGCTATAACAACACAAGCACAAATGAGAATATTAGATATAGTTCATCTGTCAGTTTTAATGTAGCTATAAAGAGCCACTTTTAAAAAAAAAAATAGTTTGTCATATTTTAGCCTGAGGTTACTAAATGCAAATGGTTTCAGAGGCACTGCCCATGTTCATGACAGAGAGAATCTTACCTACTAAACAGACACTTGAAGTGACTTCGGTAAAGGTTATGTTAGGTTACTTCACATGACATTTCATATGTTTGCAAATTCTGCAATAAAAATTTAGAGCAAGAAGGACAAAAAGACTTAGCTCTATACATTTCAACTTAATAAACAATTTTCTGCAGTACAGAAATTTGCAGTGCAATCCTATACATGTCTACTCAAAAGCAAATCACACTGAATTCAATAAGACTTACCTCCAGCTGAGCCACTTTGGGCCTCTATTTTGCGCTGGATACAGCGCAGGTCTCCTGGCCTGCCTGTTCCAGCACAAGATAGGATTGCGCTGTAAGGGCGCAATCCTAACCCCTTATGTCAGTGCTTTCCAGCACTGGCATAGCAGTCCCAATGGGACATGTGCTGCATCCTGCAGTTGGGTCAGGATGGCCTCCTCAAGGGAAGGCAATGTTTGTTCCCTTACCTCAGAGCTGCATTGCCCTTATGTCAGTGCTGGAAAGTGCGCCCTAAGTGTATTAACTGCACAATCCCAATAGTAAGAATTAATGTCAGAGGAACCTCAAAAATAAAAGAGAAGCAAACAGATATAGTGACTTGGCAACACATGAGCAAAAGCAGTGCTAAAAATTCATGTGCAAAGGAAAACTCTAGCAATAATCCCACTGCTAAAATCAGCACAAGAAACAGCCTGGATAGTACAAGCAATGAACGGAAAGAGCTTTGCACAGTTGGAGCCCCATTGACTTCAGTTGATTCCCAACGGTTTAAGAATCGTTGGGATTACACGTGGCCATAAACAGCTGCAAATAGTACCTTTTTTTGATTGGCGCCTAAGCAAAAATGTGGAGAAATTGTTTAAAATGTCAGATACAAAGGTTAGAACTGCATGAACAAAATAAATACTGTCAGAAGTTATTACCTTGTCTCATATTAATACAGAAAGTTTCAACTTATTCATGGTAAATAAATTTCTTATGAAATGCCCCAGTTTTTTTTAAATATTAAACTTGGGTTCTCTATTACAAAAAGCATCATCTAGCAAGGATAGAATATTGCACAATTACTGTTAATTAAGCCATTGGATTACAGTCAGGATGCCACACTTCTTTTAAACTGTGTTGAAAGGTAAGACTTTATAGACTCTTATAAGAAATTACTGGTTACAGTTAGCAATGGGGGTGGTGAGAGGGTGGCAGCACCACCTCTGCACCTGCAGCTGCTGTCCTCATTAAAGGGAAAGCAAAGTGCAGGTGGAGAGCAGCAGCTGTAGGAGCACAGATCTCCACTCCCACACCAATGCTCTCTACCTTTCTGCCCACCTGTCTGAGAGGTTTCCTCCGCCTCCTCGCCCAGCCCAGCTAGAAGCCAGTGAGCATCACTGGGGCACTGCCAAGGATGGGGCTAAGGTGCTCCACACAAACTCGCCTCTCCCCTTCCCTTCCCAACTTCTCTTGCAGTCAGTCCTCCAAATATAATATACACTGAGACTTGAGCATCTATGGATTTTGGTATCTGTGCAGAATCCTGAAACCAAGTCCCTGCAGATAAAGAGAGCCAACTGTACTTGTAAAAATCCATTGAAAAATGGATTTATGTTCAGCCTGTCTAGGTAAACTGCCTTGAGTCTATTGAGAAAGTCAGTATATAAATTTTGTAATAAATAAAGGGACTTGTAGGGGTGGGTGCAGGAATTCCTAGCAGTTTGTGGTGCAGTGTGCCTGCACCACATTAGCTACTCAACTGTGGAGGGAGTGGGTTGGAGTGGTGGCTAATGGATGGGGTGCTGTGGCATTCTTGTGGTTTGTTGTGTTGTGTGGTTGCTTGTTCCTTCATTCCTTGAGTGACTTGAGGTGGTGGCTGTTGTTGTGTTGTTCTTGCACAAGAGGTGTCGGGGGGAGCATCAGCCCAGTGGTGGCCACTCATTGGCTCTGAGCCTGCCCCTGTCCCGTTTGGTTCACCCTGGCAGTGCTCCTCTGGTCACTGGCATTGGCGCTGGATGGCTGTGGTGATTGGTCCCTTGGACATCAAAACAACATCACACAGATGCCAAGCAACTTTGCAGCTTCATCGTATTATGTAATAGTATACTGCAATCGGTAGAAGTGGAAAAGATGCACCAGCCAAGGGTTCTTTTCTTAACCTTTAATGGCAACAATGATAGAGAAAATAGGAAATCATGAAAATGGCTGGCAGAACTCAGAACACGGAGAGAGAAAGCCCAATAACATCTTTCCAACCCAAGTGTAATTTTTTATATCCATTCTAGAATATCATATCCTAATAGATGGATTCAATTTTGTTTTTATAAATACAAAATTTAATCTGTCTAAAATAGTGTTTCTCAAACTGTGGGTTAGGACCCACCAGTGGGTTGTGAACTGATTTTTGTGGGTTGTGAAAAGTTTTTGAAATTTAAAAAAAAAAAGTTTGCAAGTACCCTTGTCCAGTTTGCAGATGTAAACTGTTATGTGATATGAGGTCAACTTCACCCCAAAGTAAAATGTCACCGCTTCCTATTTTTTTCTAGCAATTACATGTCACAGATCACATGTGAACCCTGTTTCAGCTTTTTGTCTGGCCTGGAAGTCCCTGACTGCACAACTTGCTCTCCAGCTTTCTAGGTACTCTGGAATGACTGTAAAGCTTTGGGGGAACAGTCCTTGTACTCAATTTCTAGGGAAGGTCTAGCAAATGTCTACATACACATACTATATGTAGGGTCTCCAGCAGCTTTGGGAGCATAGGACCCCAATTATTATTAATTAATAATTTATTTATTATTAATAATAAATAAAATATTTCTTTCTAGAGTTCTTTTTTCTTTTTGCCTAGTGGGTCATGATAGATAGTCATTTTAAAAGTGTGGGTTGGGAAGCACTGGACTAAAATACTTACAAAGTCAGGTATTTTGGGGGGGGAAGGCCTTAATGTATTGGTAAGTATAAAATGTGCGCATGCAAAACTGAGTATGCAACTAGTTCTTAAAGGAAAGCAGCTGTTTCAAACCCCAAGAGAGACTTCACACCTGACTTGTGATTAATGGCCTTGTTTTATGGTACCCAGATTAGAAACTGAAACAGTGCAGAGAAACTGTAACGCCCATTATTTCTAAATGAATTGTTTTGAGTGAAATAAACTAAAAACATACAGAATCTCTTTGGTATGTTTCAGCATTGTTAGTGTGGGATGCCAGCTAAGATCTGGTCCCTAAGAAAGGGAACTTATCCAGTCAAATCCAGTATCAATTGAACATTTTATTTGTAACAAATGTAACTGTAAAAATCATAAAAATACTGAACATGATATATCAAAATGATGATAAATTACAATCAACATAGCAGTACAATAAAATCATAAGTAGCCAGCAGCTTTTCAGAACATCATGCTTCACACATGTGATTTAAAAACTAAGAGCCCAAACCTACTCTCCCACTATAGATGCAGCAATGCTAAAAAAGCTACCATTGCTGTGGGGGGGGGGGGGGTTGCAGAGACCTCCTCTGGGTAAGGGAACATTTGTTCCTCGTTGCCTTGGCTAGTACCTGCCTCAGCACATTGAAAGTATCCTCAGACACACAGAGGAAGGCTTCAGCCTTCCCAGCAGCACGTTACTTCATTGGCAGTACACTAATTCCGCCAGCACTAGAGTCAAATAGGATTGGACTGCTAAAAAAACTGCAACAGGAAACCCTAATATCATTGTGCCTCTCTGAAAAGAATTCATATTAAACCTTGTATCATCCTAAGTTGACCTACATGTGGAAATGTTATAAAAACAAACTACGCAAGACTGCTCAACAGTGCTTCTCTGCTGAGCAACTAAGAGCAAGCCCTGGGGTTGAATTTTCAAGCTATTTTTGTTCAGCAATACATCATACACCAATTGCCCTGGAGGGCTGCTCGAAACAGAGTAAGAAATAATCTGGAAATGTCTGCAAATAGCTGTTTTAACAAAAACAAGAGAGCTATAACTCAAAACCAACAGTTTTTGTGAATTTATTATTGAGCCAAACGTTGCCCGTGGGACAGCAAAAATTGATGATTATGTTAGACACCCAAATATACAGTTATTGTAGTCAAGGAACCAGATGTCAGTATGGATGTATATCTCTCTAGTAACAATTATAAGAGGACTTTGGTTACAGGACTTTTTGGGTGCTATGCTAATAAATACCATATTCTAGGATTGGAAATAGATATGAACATTGCATTAATTAATTTCATGCATTTAATTTGCCTTGTTTGTACTCTATAGAGCAGCCATTTTCAACTATTCTGCTGTGGCACACTGATGTGCCACAAATGGTCTACAGGTATGCTGTGAGTGTTTGGGGAAGGCTCATTTATTAGTAGAGCCATTTATGTGAGCACCCCACCAACAGCTTGGTGTGCCTTATCAATTGTCAAAAACTGATGGTGTGCCTTGATAATTTTAGTACCTTCTCAGGGTGCCATGAGATGAAAAAGATTGAAAATCAGTGCTCTAGAGAGTTTTATTGTGAAGACTTTTTTCACTCCCTTTGGTTGCAAGTAGCTTAGACTTTTTAACACAGCAGGATGCACCAGGAGTAGAGGAACTAAATAACTGATGAAAAACTGACAGGCATATTTCTGGGAAGTCATTGTCTTGCTTGGAGCATCTGCAAGACCATTTCTCCCGTCTAAGTGTATTTTCTTATCTAGGAGTTGCTCATGTGGTCTGTTTGGACACACTTAACCATGCCAGCAAAATTCCTTTTTTGGCAGTAGTTTTGGTGGTATGATTAAGATTGTCTGGACCAAGTTGTCAAATGTTTCGCACAACTGACATCCTATGAAGTTATATGTGATCTCAACTGCAGTAGTACAGACTTTAAGGAAAACAGCATTCCCCAATAGCCCCTGGGATGTTTATTCTTCCTAACGTGCTAGCAAAGCACATCAAGACAGAAGGGAGGAAGAAATCAGATTGCCTTCCATGATATGGATAACAAAGTACCAAGTTTCAGACTAACAAACTTGTTTTTATCCTTCTAAATGATAGGACTATAAAATAGAACAGCTAAGCATGCCACCTGTCAAAGAGCAGATAGAGTTGTCTCTCATTTCAATCTAGTATGGTCGGTAATTTAATATATTGTATCTGCAAATCCCCATGGAATGTAACTGAGGTTAGATGATAAAATGAAATAAGTTAATGTGCAATGAGAATCTTTGTGTTGTTTGCCAGCCTTCAGCGTGACTATGATGAGACACATGAACTTGTACATTTGTTCCTTTCAAGCTTTCAGAACCACTAAAGAACTATTGAAGAAAAAACACACACTGAATCCCCACCCAAGTCTGAAGAATGAATAGGATAAAACACTAGATTTAACATAATAACAACAACAACAACAACAACAACAGGTATTTATATACCGCCTTTCTTGGTCTTTATTCAAGACTTTATTCAAGGCGGTTTACATAGGCAGGCTTTATTAAATCCCTTATTAAATAGGGATTTTTACAATTTCAAAGAAGGTTCTTTCTTTCAAGAACTACTACATTCAAGGTGTTTCATTCCGATCTGGCTTCACATTCTGGCCTCCATCCTCCCACGCTCAGAGCAGATGGAATTGCTCGGCTTCAGCTTGTCAGCTGCTCCAAGGTCGCACGGTGCCGGTGGCCTCAAACTGGCGACCTTGTGGATGTTATCTTCAGGCAGACAGAGGCTCTACCCTCTAGACCAGACCTCCTGCCCTTATAACATGAAGTTATGATATATATGGCAGGAGCACAGACTTTAAGGAAAACTTCATTCCCCAATAGCACTAATTATTGGAGAATAATATAGCATAATATAATATATATAATTATTGGGGAATATAGCACCAATCATTCCCTTTATAGCACTAATTATTGTATCAGTGACCATTCGGTATTTTGCAGCAATTACATTTACTACACAGAACTCAAGAATCCAATAACAGAATTTTTCAGCAAACAATGGGTTTTTCTTGACACAATTAGAGTACCAATATATAGTTGATTCTGTTCACTGAAAGCAATTAAAGTCTTAAAAATTCTGAGATATGAATTCAGCATCAACATATAAGACAGATATCTTAGGTTGCATTATCACAAAATCTTTTACATCATTAAAAAAAACCAATTTAAATACTTCAAAATTATTTCTAACAGTGTTGTCAAGTGCAGGAGACTGGACTTTTATAATTGCATCAAAAAAGGCCACATACATTAAACTGCTTAGGGCACCACAAGAAAAATTGTCATTTAGAAAACAGCCCTGTTAACTGATTTGGCAAGATTTTCCAAAACAGTAAATTACTTATTAATTCCACAATGCCTCAAGCAAAATACTAAGGAACTCGAAATCAACATTATCCATTCACTGAGAGGGAGTCCAGTGTCTCAGTGATGTGTAAATAATTGACTGGCCAAGCAGAGAAGCACAAAGGCAAATAGATCAATATCCCACTCAGAAACTTGCTTACAGAGCTCTGAAAATTCTTGATTCACTTTATTTTCTTTATTTCATTCAGGAGTCAATTAACACTTTGAAGCCCCATGATCTAATTCACCATGTATAATGATCAACAATTGCTGACACCTTTGATTAAAGCTTTAAATTGCCTCTTAATATAATTTAAATGGGGAAAAGCTATTGATCAACGTATTCTAAAATGTAACCCAGTAAAATGAGGTTGTGAAAACTCTAAATAGTAACTGCTAGTACTGGCAACCAGTATCTTTTTTGCATTCCAACAACAACATCACACGAATGCTGTGTAAAACAGGATAATTTTATGAGAAACGATTTTGCTACAAATGATTTGCAGATGTTCCATGTGTGTTTGTGCAAGGGTCATTTATTAGTAGGGCCATTGGGGGATGTAAGCCTCCCTTCGGCAGAATAGTGTGCCTTGTCCAGGTTGTCTGATGGCCCAATAGGGTCTTATGCTCTGGAACTCACATGCTGGCAGTGCAAGATGCTTTATGGCTGTTGCAAAGAACGACATGCCACTCAGCATGGCCTGGTCACCAAGTGGCAAGAGACCAGGTCTGCAGACAGGAGCCCCAGCACTGCAGGTCAGTGAGGAGGTCAGGAGAAAGGGAGGGTAGGTGGACTGGAGTGGAGATTGGTGTGGGGAGGAGGGTGGTATGGAATCAAGAAAGGGATAATATTGGTGGTGGTGGCAGCACCAATATCCTATCCAGTTTCGATCCACTTTCCCAGTTCCACTTGGATTTGCACCAGTGGGATTGTCTTACCCTGGGAAAAAGGAACAAATGGGCCCCTATATCAAGGTGGTCTTCACAGCCAAAACTCCTTTGCAGAATACAGTGTGCACCCTGCTAGTGCAGTTGCATTGACTTATGGGGAGTTGGGATGGGTTGGGATTGGGAAAAAGAAGAGTCTAAAGGAGATCAACAGAGCTCTTTTCACCTTTTTTCCATTATAGATATCTCAGGATTGAGTTGCCCAGCAGACAGAGTAAAAGGGAGAGAAAAGCTAAATAAAATCAGATGGCCTTCAGATTTGTTTCCTTGAACTGTAGTGTTTCAGAGAGACGTTGCTTCATTTAGGGCCCCTTCAAAATGGTCCAAAGTGGGAAGATTAGGGGTCCAAACCTATCCAATATTCCAGCACCAGTGCAACCGTACTGATGGGACGTGCACTGCATCCTGTGGTGGGGAGGCAGTCACAGAGGCATCCTCAACGTAAGGGAACATTTGTTCCCTTACCTCAGGGTTGCACTGTAGCTGCACCAGTACTGGAAAGTTGGATAGGATTGGGCCTTTGTTATTCCAGAATCAAATGCACATATCTAAGCCCAAGTACTTTCACAATTCTTATGTTGCTCAGTTGCTTAATTTATTGTTCACTGGAACAAAAGTGAAAAGCTATTTCTAATTTTTTTGTTCACTTATATACAGAGTTGGCAAGCCAGCAGGTGTTCTTCATTTGAAACTTGGTTTTCCGTATCTTCCAGGTTTTACAAAAATACACCTCCCCTGCCCAATAACTGATAAGTGCAATGATAAAATTGCACCTAAAAAAATTTATTTTTAGGAAAATAGAATAGAAATCAAGTAACAGGAGATCAACAGAGATCTTTCCACCATTTTTCCATTACTGATCACAGAATCATGGAATTGGAAGGGATCTAGAAGATCATCAACCCCTACCAACAGAGACTGTCCACAGCGACAATATCCCAAACAGTTGGATGGCTATCCAACCTCTGCTTAAAGACCTCCAACAATGGGGAATCTACATCTACAGTTCTACTGCTGACCAATGTGTACTGTCAGGAAGTTCTTCCTAACATTTAATCAAAATCTCCCTTCTTATAACTTTGACTCACTTGTCCAGGTCCTACCTTCCAGAGCAACCACAAACAAATCTGCTCCATCTTCTCATGACAGCACCTCATATATTTATAGATACTTATGTCACCTCTTGCTTGTTCCTTCTCCAGACAAAACACGTCCAGCCTCTTCAACCTTTCTTTATAGGACATGGTCTCCAGTTCTCCCCACCATCTTAGCTGTCCTCTTCTGGACCCGCTCTAGTTTATCAACATCCCTCTTAACCTTGGTGCCCAGAACCAGACACCATATTCCAGGTGATGTCTGACTAAAGAAGACTATAGTGGTACCATTACTTCTCTCTGTGTAATTTTTGATGCAGCCTAGAATTGTATTCACTTCGTTTTCCAATGCATCACATTGCTGACTCATGTTTAACTTATCGTCCACAAGAACACCTTAAATCTTTTTTCATACATACTACTGTTCAGGCAAGTATCTCCAATCTTATATGTGTGCCCTATGATTTTTCCTACTTTCTTACTTAATTTTTTAAAAACGCATCAGAATAAACAAGGACTAAGGCAGAATTTTAAAATGCAAAGAACACAGGGATTATAAAACTAACTCCACCATGCCATCACTTTTTCCTCTTCTTCACAGTAGCTCTCATTTCTAAAGACAGGAAAAAGAGACAAAAATGAAATCATCACCACTTATAATCTGCTTATAATTCTAGAGGAAGCATACTGAACTTAAGCATAACTATTTACAAAGAGGTTTTAAAATTGGTATCTAATTCAGTCAATAGGGTATTTGCCCAACAGCTGCTCAACAGCTGCTTGTTTGCACACAAGAGCTATTACTCTCAAAGCCTCTGGGCAACTAAGGGCGCAATCCTAAACCACGCTGTAGCAGGCAAGCCAGGAGGCTTGCGCTGCATCCAACGCAAGATTGCAACAAGCAGCAGCTCAGCCACGGGCAAGGAGAAGCTCTTCCCCTTACCCATGGGTAAGAGCTGCACACCCCTATGGGTCTACTCGGATCTGTACCACCTCTGGAGGTGGTGCAAGTCCGAGGAGAGCGGAGCAGCTTGAAGCTGCTCTGCTCACCCCGGGGGCGGGGGCTGGGATCCAGCATAACCGCCGGGTTCCAGCCCTGCCCCCGGCTCCCTGCACGCCTGCCCCCGGGCCCGCCCTCCCACCGCCCAGTAACACCTCCTCCTGCCCCCTCCCCACGCCCACCTTTGCTGCTAATGACGGCGTGCTCATGTCAACACAAGCGACGGCGTGGGAGCTGTGGTGGAGGCTTCTGCCTCTGTCCACACGTCGGCACATCTGAATGCTTTACGGCATATTTGCGACCCTCCAGGACCACCTATACCAGCATAACTGCCAGTTAGGATTGCGCCCCACACTGCACAGATTCACAAAACAAGCTTGCCAAGGCATAGCAGGAGATTCACTATGCACTCTCTCTCTCTCTCTCTCTCTCTCTCTCTCACACACACACACACACACACACACACACACACACACAAAGAAAGAGAAAACAAAAACCAGTAAAATTTCCAAGTTGAAATTAAGGTTTTTCTCAGATTGCTAGACCTACGAAGTAAGAGCAGGTGAGGGTTTGAGCATCTGCAGGTGTACTAAGGCTAGCAAATTAATTTTCAGTCATTTTATTTGTTTTCTTCTTCAAATTTAATCACAGTAAGGCTAGCATATATCGACTTACCATTACATTTGTAAGTGTTCCAGTAAAAATAACTTCCAAGCAAAGCTTTGAATATAACATTGAAACAACATTGTGATTTATTACATTTTTTATTCCTAATCAAACATTTCAATTCAAGTACTTTGGGTCAACTACTATATAGCACACATCAGTGATAATGTAAAACTTGCAAACCTGAGTTAGTGTCCCTGTGTTTATTTTTGTATAACCTCACTTTGTTAGAATGTCTCAAAGAAAAAAAAAGGCATTATTCAGTGAATGAAAGGTAAGTATTTGGTCCCTTTCATACATGCATTTTCTATACACATTCCCTCAAAAGTCTCATCTGACCCATACTTTCCAATTATCAAGAGAACAAGTAGGAGGAAACAATCTGACTAGAATAGAATAGGAATAAGGAAAAACTTCAGTACTTGTGTATGTAATGCTTAGACTAACCAAAACAAGAAAGGCTTTGGTAAAGTTATTTTTTAAGTTCATTTCAAAGCAATTGCTTAATACACAAGTTCAAAATTGCTAGACACTTTGGAAGCAGGGTTCAAATCCCAGTGAAGTCCTATCCAGTGAAGGATATAAATATCCTTTCAAGATATAAATAGAGCCCCCTTTAAAAAGTATTTTGGAAGAGACCTTAAAATCCACGAGCTCATTAAAATCCATATGGCTATTTCAGAATAATTTTATGTTTACCAGAATGTAAAATGACAGCGTACGTACACTAATTCCACTTTACGGGGTGGATGCATGTAGAACACTATTTCTTGTTGCCAACCACTTGGATAGAACAGTTCAAATGGAGAGCAATGTTTTGCAGAAACAGCAAGGAAGTTAAACATTTCAATATAATGCCATAGAACATGCAAGTATTCTTTACAAAGAATATAAACACAAGATTTTCTATTCGTTTTTCCTCCTTTTCTTCCATAGAGAGATGATATGCTTTACTGGATACAGACAGAAACAAGTCCTTCAAAAGCCCTTCATTATCTATCGATACTGCCAAATTCTCTGTTATTTATAGAAAGAACTCAGTTGTCGGATTTTTTTGCCTTTATCCTGTGCAGCAATGAAGCTAACAAGGCTACATTTACATTCTTAGGCTGCAACATACCAGCATTCATTTTACAATATGGTCATGAGTATGTGGTGCTGTAGCCAAGTAGGAAAGCTGACAGAAATATAATTGTTAGACTGGCACCAATTGCTGATTATAAAATTAAAAAGGATTTGTTTTATTTTTGTAGTATGTGGGTAGGGCACAAGGCTGAATGTTTCCATAAGTTACAGAGCCCTACTTCATACATTCTCTGGCATCAGCACTCAATCTGCATAGCAGAGGAGTAGCAGCACACAATTTGCATAGGATAGTTCCTTAGAATACAACTCAAGGAAATGAAATGACTGTCCTCATAACCCAGTGGTTCCCAAACATTTTTGACTGGTGGTGCCCTTGACCTACTGGGCCACTGGCCATGGCTCCCCATTTGCTCTCTCATCATCCCTCCAACATCCATCGAACTCTAAAGTCAGACGTTGTACCTGCCACATCCTCTCTTTTTGTCTGAAATCCCAATTCCATCAGGTAGCCCTTGATATCTGCAGCCTTCCTTTCCTCGCATAATCTGACCATAAACTGTACCAGGTGCTCCAGGGGAGTGATCCAAGTATCACCAAGCCTATGGTGCACTAAAAGGCCCAGAATTCCTTGTGCTTCCAAGTATAACTAGCTTGTGTGCTAGGTGTTACAGAAGATTTTATAGTTCTACATGCTTCTCATCTCCAGGGCTCATCAGCTTCAGTTTCTAGTTCCCTGCACAGCTCCTGAAATATCCTACCTGTGAACAACACAGGCATCAGCCATCCTATTCTTCCACGATGGTACTGATGTATAGGATGTTGTGACTTACACACTGCAATACAAACATCCTCATTAACTACATGAGAGAGAGAGAGAGAGAGAGAGAGAGATCTCAGTGTTAATGACTTACACATAAATCCCAAAACTCTCAAAAAACCGCTGCCATAAGTACTCAGTGTCCTGCTCGTTAGGATACGTATTTATTTTGCTATGTTTATCTAGCAGCTATTTAGATATAGCTAGCTATTATTATCCAGCTATTATGTATCTAGCGAAACTATTTTGTGAACTTTTTTCCTGTAGAAAAGTAGTATATAAATATTCTTAATAAAATGATGATGAAGGAACATGTGTTCCAAGCAACCAGCCTAACCAAATTGGGCCCCTTTCTCAATGGGGGAAGGGGGTGCTGTCCCTCCTTTGTTATTGTTCGTTTTTCCATGGTCTCTTTGTTGCTTCTCCTCCTATGCATTTACCACAGGCTCCCTGAGGTGGAACCAAAGCATGGAACACCTTCTGCCAATGTTTTGTGTTGGGGGTTGGCAGCAGGTGGTCTCTGAAGGGAGGGACACCTCCCCATATAAACAGTGCTGACTAGTGGGGGCAGGTCTAGCTTGATCAAACTTGGATAAGTTATGCTTAGCCACCAGACTGAGATAAGCTGAAATCCCATCTCCCATACCCACCCACGTATTCCATAGGTAAGGACAAAGTCACTCCCCAAAGCTATGTAGTCACAGGTGCTGCATAGTAAGTATATGTATAACCCTGGTAGAGGTTCTATAGCTTGCAACCTTGGGGCATTAGACCAGGGGTGTCCAAAGTTTTTGGCAGAAGGGTCACATCATCTCTCTGACAATGTGTCAGGGGCTGGGGGGGAAAAATTAATTTACATTTCAAATTGAATATATTTACATAAATGAATATATTGAAGATGAACTTATATGACTGAAGGAAGGTCTTGCAATAGCTCAAGGCCTATAAAAGGCCTTGCACAAAGCAAGGCTGACCTTTCCTTTGCTGCCTCTGCTGTATCACAGACATGAAACAGTAAGCAGTGGAGGGAGCCCTCATCCCACAGCTCACGTGAGAGGTCAAACAGTCGCCCTCATGCTGAGAGCAGTTGCGTCAGGCCAGTGCGGGCTCCAGCAAGTCTCCAGAGGGCCAGAGGCTCATTGGAGACTGGGGGCTCCCTGAGGGCTGCATTGGGAGTCCTCGAGGGCCACAAATGGCCCCAGGGCTGGGGTTTGGGCACCCCTGCATTAGACTATTGAACCCTTGGACACCTCCAGCCACTGTGATCACACCTGCAATTGCCAAAGACACCATGTTGTAATCTACCAGCATTACCACCGCCAGGTGCTACCACCACAGAGCTTCTTTCCTCCCCTGAAATCTCTACTGACCCCATCATGGAAGTCATCTTTTGGTCCTCCTTTCCAAACTCCAGTACTTAAATCCTTCTAGACTGTACTTAAATCCTTAAAGACTGTAAAAGTGCAGGCTCAGACTTTTTCTTCTTAGCCTCGGCTCCCTCTTAGACAACTTGCCTGCCATACCAGCTTTCGTTTTAGCTTGTTTGACTTGTGTCAGTGCATTCAAATGAGCTAATGAGCTATTACAGCCCAGATTTCACCCACATCATTCTCATCAACAGAATACAAAGGAAGGGTCAGAGATCACTGGGGGAGTGGCTGAGAGCCTTAACACCAGCTTTTGCATTACTCTTTTTGGGGTCATGGCAGCCACCAAACCTGCCTGCAGACTTGATCCACTCATTAAAACATAAGAACAGCCCCACTGGATCAGGCCATAGACCCATCTAGTCCAGCTTCCTGTATCTCACAGTGGCCCACCAAATGCCCCAGGAAGCACACCAGATAACAAGAGACCTGCATCCTGGTGCCCTCCCTTGCATCCATCATAGCCCATTTCTAAAATCAGAAGGTTGCACATACACATCATGGCTTGTAACCAGTACAGTGATGCCTCGCAAGGCGAAATTAATTCGTTCCGCGAGTCGTTTTGTATTGCAAAAATTTTGTCTTGAGAAGCGTGATTTAAAACAAACCAAAAAAAATGCAAAAAAATTTGTCTTGCGAAGCACGGCCATAGAAAAATTCATCTTGCGAGTCACCAAAAAAATCGCAAAACGCATTCGTCTTGCGAGTTTTTAGTTGCGCAAGGCATTTGTCTTGTGAGGCATCACTGTAACTGATTTTTCCTCCAGAAACTTGTCCAATACCCTCTTAAAGGCATCCAGGCAAAATGCCATCACCACATCCTGCGGCAAGGAGTTCCACAGACCAACCACATGCTGAGTAAAGAAATATTTTCTTTTGTCTGTCCTGACTCTCCCAACACTCCATTTTAGTGGATGTCCCCTGGTTCTGGTGTTGTGTGAGAGTGTAAAGAGCATCTCTCTATCCACTTTATCCTTCCCATGCATAATTTTGTATGTCTCAATCATGTCCCCCCCTCAGGCATCTCTTTTCTAGGCTGAAGAGGCCCAAACGCTGTAGCCTTTCCTCGTAAGGAAGATGCCCCAGCCCCGTAATCATCTTAGTCGCTCTCTTTTGCACCTTTTCCATTTCCACTATGTCTTTTTTGAGATGTGGCGACCAGAACTGGACACAACACTCCAGGTGTGGCCTTACCATCGATTTGGCCTGTCACAATCCCATTCCTCCTTCCCCATCCCATTCTGCCCTCATTCCATCCTACCCTTGCCCCATCCTGCCTCTTTTGTTGATGTACTGTCAGCAGCAGTCCAATGGAAGCAGTCTGTCGCCATACATGGGGCCACTCCAGTCTTGCCGCTGGTGAACTGGCAGCATGCAGCTCTACCAGCAGTCCATTTGTGTTGGCCATAAACCTGTCCCTGCCCATTGGAGCACTAAAGGATTTCGATCCCAGAAACCAGACATTTCATAAGGATAAATAAATGAGCTAGTATACTAATGGAGTGTTTTTACAAAGGAGCAGTAATGTTTAATATAGCTTAAAATTTAACAGAACACATAATTGAATGGGCAGAATGAAAATGAATAATTGCTTCACATGTACATTTGCAAAAGCATGAAAGACAGTTCTTCCAAAAGCAATTTTATTCTAATATTATATTGATGATAATACAGTAAGATTCATAGCTTTCTAATTCTCCATTTATTTACATTGGATCAGTCTGACCTATTTAACAGTTCTTTAGAACTGAAGCTATACTGCTCTGAGGTTTTTTTTCCCAAGTTATGCAAACGTAATATGTGACATCCATAAAACTTTACAAGCTCAAAACTGTTCTCCAGATACTATATTTATGACTAATAAGTCTTTAAATGCCAGCTATGTATGACAGTGTAATATATCCTGTAACATTCTAGGCACCTGAAGTAACTTTTCGTTGGCTTTCTCAACTATAACCTAGCCTTCTGTGCATATCAAGGGTCATTGACATCAAAAGAGCAGGAGATAAAAGCTAAATAAAATTTAGTGAAATATTATACCTCCTATTTTTAAAAAATCAATTCACATGTAATATTATCATGGGGTTTCAGATCACTGTCAATGACCAGTCTTCCAAGGACCACATGCAGAGGTTTCTTATGGAAAGTGAACAATTTATGCTTCAGCCATGTGTAAATCTACCCTAGGCCACAGAGAACTTCTGGGAATCTGTGTGCTGGCTGCCATTAAGTGTTTCAGGAAATATGTTCCCTACACCTTATTCAGTGGAGACCATTAGATTTCAAGCAGTCATATAGTACCAGGTCAACAAGCTTACACACAATTAATTTGAACATTCAACATTCAGATTATTCTCCCATGTCAGTGCAATAAATAAATACGGAGGATGCTTTATTATGACTATATTTGACATTTTCTTTGCAAATTAGTATATTAAAAGTTAAATAATATATAATCAATACTCAAATAAACCAATATTAAAATTTACTTCTGTCTCTGTAAGTATAGCATAACTGCAAGTGCAAGTATCACACATGAGGTCCTTTTCTTCTTCAGGGGAAGAAATTTATGACTTGGGCAGTCACTAGTAACACCATCCTATGCATGCCTATTCATGCCTACTCACATTGTGTTCCCAGGAAAGAGTGTATATAGGATTTCAGCCTAAGAAAGCTTTTCTAAGTTCACTTTATGTCATGATTATGGATATGAATCAATAGAGAAGACACTGCTGACTAGTCTTTTTATACATGTCTAAATATGCCTAGATGTGAAATTATGCACCTATCTCTTTAAAAAGCACAGAAATGGTACCTGGGAAAAGATTAATACATACAGAAACGTAGTTCTATACTTCACAAATGCCACAGTATTCAGATTTGCAAAAGGTAAATTGAGAATGAGGGAAAAAGTAGTCTGTTTACTATAGCCAATTATTAAGAAATAAAATTAAAAATACATTGAAACAAGGTAACACAAGCACAAAACAACAAAAAGAAAAAGAACATTTGCATGTGTATTATAGATAAGATATATGAAATACAGAAAAATTTCAGAAATCAATACTATAACTGATAAATGCTCCATAAAAAAATGAATAGACTATACATATAAATCTAAGAAAGGCTTCCAAATATCCAAAAATTTGTCCATTCATAATTGTCTCTTCTGTAAGCCAGTTGTTCAACTGCCTCATTAATTAAAAATTAAAACGTCCTCAGTCCATTGAGTAGTAGTAGGAAGTACACATATTCTACCATAGTTTTAATATGTCTTTTATCTACAGCAAGGGCACTTAATTCTATTTTCATTGTCCCTTTATTACCTTCCACAAAACAGGAAACAATCCAAAAGTACATATGCATCAGCAATATCCATGAGTGCCATAGTATAACAATAATACAAATAATAATGCCTTCCCAGAAAAATAGTATCAAGGAACAAGATCACATTGTATGTATATATAAGTGTTGCATTCATTGAATTACATAATGCCAATATTTAGATTCTATATAACCAATATATGAAATTACTAATGTAGTACTTCTTGCAACTTATTACTATACCCAACAAATTAAAGACAATGTGCTTATTGAAATCAGTGAATTTGCTTCCGAGTTTTTTTTAAGCTGCAAACAGAACCCTGGAGTGGAAGCCACGCCAGTTATTAAACCATGGAGGAGACAGAAAAATCAGTCAGCAAATTCCCTAGCCAAATAATCATCACCCACGGCAGGCTAATTAAATAAAATAGTTCATTATCGCGCTCAATTTACTCCAACAAATCTACAGTCTTAATTTTTAGTATTTTAACAAGAAAGCAAGCAGTCTCTTTGGGACTCTTTAAGAATGTTTTAAATCTTTAATTTCATGAGTTTTACAACTCACCAAACAGCAAGACTGTACAGCATTTTTCAAAAAAGCCATACTGATTATCAAGATTGCTGTGCCTTTAAAGTGATTTAAGCTGGAATCCTCGAAGTATTTTCTCTGAAGTAGTCACCTTAGGTCTCCAACACTCTGCTTTGATAAGCAGATGATTAATAAGCACGTATGAAAACCCAATTCAGTAATAAATTATCAAAAAGATCTGACTCTGGCTTAAATCAGAAGTTACAATGAATTATTACTGGACAATGACTGAGACTTAGTGAAAAGGGCTGACAACAGAGGCAAAAAACCTTAACGGTAGGTAATTGGGGGTACACATACAGAGACAGACAGTTGCAGAGAGGATGGCTTTGCAATAAACTTATGACTTCAAAATGTCCTTGATTTTAAACAAAAACAAAAATAGTAAGCTACTAACATTATCAAGAAAGAGGAAACCGTATATTAAACGTCAGTGTTGAAAATATACTTGGAAAGATTGGTATTAAAAACAAAGTTTAATCAAGATTTTCGTCTGATCTGTTCTATATTAGGTACCAGAGCAGAAATCTGTATCTATCTATATCTATCTACATCTATACATGTATAAACATTTAAAGGAGGGTAAGCTACTCCCAGAAGCTGGAAAGAAGTCATAATCATTACAAATATGGAACTAATGAGACAAGCAAAATTACAGTGGAATTCTCTCCATCCTGGAACAATTTAAGAAGGCAAAGTATCAAGTGCAGCTGGTCTTACCCCCCCCCCCCCAAAATACTTCGGGTGCCACACACATGGTGAAGTGAAAAATAGCAGACTATGACCTCTTTTTAACTTTACAACCTAGCAGGTGGAATGCAATCTTTTCTTTGACCTCTTGCATGAAACAGATGATGTATTTTTGATAGACATCTGTGTGTTTGGTGAGTCACAAGTTATTCCACTTGTATTTTACAGACAATTCAGTATAAAGAAAAACAAATAGGATACAATTAGATAATCAAGAATTTATTAAAACAGTGTTTCCCAAACTGTGAGTCGGGAACCATCAGTGGGTCATGACCTGATTGTTGTTGGGTCATGAAACTGATCCACACATTCGCATTTACTCAAGTATATGCAAACATGCCTTGTGTAGATCTCAATGTAGCTCAAAGGTGAGGCGAAGGGGAGTGCAAGGTCACCAGAATGCTCCTGATCCTATGAATGTGGAGCTCAAGAAATGCTCCAGAAAGCACCCTCCCATAGTAAAAAGGATAAAAACAAGAGGCTTGAGTTGGTAAGGTGAAACTTTTCATTAGTCTCATAGAGATAGGTGGGTCCTGATAGTGTGTCCTGATTTTAAAAAGTGGGTCCCGGTGCTAAAACATTTGGAAACCACTGTATTAAAACAATCAAATATTGGAGATCCTGGGGAGATTGCTGCCTTCCCCCCTCCCCTACAACAACTTATAGTGCTCCCAACTTCCTTGTAGGAGTTTGGGAAGTACTGGTTTAGGTACAAATTGTACATCCAAATGACATGCACCTTTGGAGTACAGTACTACTGACAGAGTTAAAATATGTTTCAGCTCAAGGCTTTCATCAGCAGCTAGGACAGTATGCTATACAGATTACTCCAGAAGTCACTGATGTGGGACAAATACTCTTGCTTCCACACCCTTAAAAGATACTAGAGGTTTATAGATATACATTGTTTTATATATACTTATTACCTGAATCACCTCTGCAAATTCATGAATGCATTACTGATCTTGCTAGACAATTTATGCCATGAAGGCATAAATACTTGACACAAATTTTTCACAAGAATTTTAAGCTATTACATGAGTTGTTCAGGCTTAAGGCCTCTCTCTACAATTATATATTAAAAGAAAGCTAAATAAATATTTGAACAGTTGCAGTGGCACAGCTAAAGCATCTAACACCTGGGAGTGCAAAATTTTTTTAACACCACCCGATACCACCACCACCCCAAATTTTAACACCACCCCATACAACATCTTAGAGGCCTCTGAAAGGCACTTCACCAAAGGTCCCTCACCAAAGACTACTGAAAAAACTCCATAGTCAGGGAATTTGAGGGCAGGTCCTTTCATGGATTGAGAACTGGTTGAATACCAGGAAACAGAGAGTGGGTATCAATGGGCAATTTTCACAATGGAGAGAGGTGAAAAGTGGTGTGCCCCAAGGATATGTCCTGGGACCGGTGCTTTTCAACCTCTTCATAAATGACCTGGAGACAGGGGTGAGCAGTGAGGTGGCTAAGTTTACAGACGACACCAAACTTTTCCAAGTGGTGAAGACCAAAAGTTATTGTGAGGAGCTCCAGAAGGATCTCTCCAAATTGGCAGAATGGGCAGCAAAATGGCAGATGCACTTCAATGTCAGTAAGTGTAAAGTCATGCACATTGGGGCAAAAAAAATCAAAACTTCACATACAGGCTAATGGGTTCTGAGCTGACTGTGACAGATCAGGAGAGAGAACTTGGGGGGTGGTGGACAGGTCAATGAAAGCGTCGACCCAATGTGCAGCAGCAGTGACAAGTTTCTGGAGGAAAAAATCCATTACGGGTTACAAGCCATGATGTGTATGTGCAACCTCCTGATTTTAGAAATGGGCTATGTCAGATGCAAGGGAAGGCACCAGGATGCAGGTCTCTTGTTATCTGGTGTGCTCCCTGGGGCATTTGGCGGACCACTGTGAGATACAGGAAGCTGGATTAGATGGGCCTATGGCCTTATCCAGTGGGGCTGTTCTTATGTTCACTTCTGCTTTTTGGAAAAAATCAGAAGTACCTTTCAGAGACCTCAAGGAGTCCTTCTGAGGCCCGAGTAGTGAGGCCTTCTGAGGCCCTGAGTACCATGCCTTGAGGGGGTGTCTTAGAGGTGTCCAAAAGACATTTCCAGTTTTTGGCAAAAACCGAAAACTCAAGGTATGGTACCTAGAGCAATGTAACCCCCTGCAGCCCCCTTAGCTAGGCCACTGGTTGAATGATACACAAACTAAACATTAACAAGAATACCTATTACCAAATGTCCTTTTCAGAACACATGTAATTCTGTGCACGGGTGCACAGAACTAAGGGTGCACGGACTGAGTGCAGTGGATAATGGCAGAGCTCTAACATTTGACATAAATGGAAAAGAGATCCAAGGATGAAGGTGCAACTGCAGGATGCCATGTATCTAAATAAAAGAAATGAAAAGGTTGCAGACAACATACCCACTAGTCACATATCCGCAGACAGAGCAAAAATATTAAGTCTTAGGGAACAATACCAACCAGGTCTAACTCAGAAATAAGTCCTATTGTGTTCATTGGGCTTACTCTCAGGAAAGTGTGGTTAGGATTACAGCCTTAGGCTGCAATCATTTTAAACATTTTAGCACCAGGATCCACTTTTTAGAATGACAATCTATCAGAACATACTGGAAGTGATGTCATTAACCTGGAAGTGATGTCATGGTCAGAAGTGACACCAATTTAGGCTTCAAACCTAAGTCGAGACCAGCCAAAGTTCCCATTACACAGTGCCCTTGAGCTGTTATTTTGCATTGCTTGGAATTCCAGCTTGGAAGTCAAAGCAGAACACAGGCTTGGATTCTTCTCCAACCACACAGCCCTACCCCCTTTCCAGCATCCCATCTTCCCACCTATTCAGGGCAAAGACTCTCTTCCTCTAGGAGCCCGCCCCTGCCCAGTAGCCCTGCAACCTGTATTTTCAAAGACAAAATTGGCTCGCAATCCACTAGTGGATTCTAACTCACAGTTTGAGAAGTGCTGCTCTAGGAAGTTCAATCAAAATCATAGCCAGTCATTTTGTTTTTGTTCTGTCCTTCATGTGGTGTTCTCCTTCTTGGATAGATCTAAAAGTCTTGTGTTATCTTTGTGGAAGTATTCAATAGGATAGCAAGCCAGTGCCTAGCTACCAGAATCAACTGTTTACAGTAGCCTGGAAGAGAATCAAAAAGCAGGTAGAGTTGACTAGCCCATGGACACCGTTTGAAAGTCATTATTTGTTGGTAGGAAAAAAAAAAAAAGAACGGGAGCTGGAGCTTGGAATACTTATAAGGTGACAAGTATTTTTTTCTTGCTAGGAAAAGGAAGCTCATTCAAGGAGTAGGAATAAAATTAAACACAAGCGGGAAATGAGTTTCAAGAGTGAAAAGTTGAATAGAACAATCTATGGACCAGGGAACAATGCTGCACACAGAGAACAGCCAGAATAGAGCAATTATATTTTGGGAGGTATCAGCAGAAGCACAATTATCACTGCCAAATACCTCAATTATCCAAGCCATTGTATATTGAGGCTGTCAGTTCATTGCCTAGGATACTCCCCAGATAAGTTGCTAAGCTGCTTCAACAACAGATTCAAATGTAAAACTTTATTATCTCGGTGCATTTTTTTCTTCCTTCGAAAATACTGATGGTTTCCATTCAGGCTGGAAATACTTTGGAACTACCTACAGTTGACCCAATACAATATACTGCTATGAAGCTGCAGAGGAACAAAGTTATAACAGACAGGCTTAGCAAGTACATGGTGACTATGAAGTATTTTTACTTGATCCTTCCTCTACCAGTATTCCTACCACTTAATGTACAACATTGACTGAAATGCAGTTTTGTTTTTATCTTAGCAGTAAGTCATTTGCTAAAGCGTGATTTATGCTGAGGGCAGGATATTTTTCACTTAGTTTCAAAAAGTCAAAGCATTGTCTCCAAAGTGATGCATGCTTCCATCACTAAGATTCCTTATAACCCAATAAACACTTCACATCTGAACTAGGGCTAAAATACATAGACTTCCAATTCAATTTTTGGATTGAAAATAATGCCTTCTTGGGATAGAAATATTTCCTGCAAAAATGCTTTAATGAAATATGCTTACAATCTCATTCACTGTCATAATTTTGTTGCTGCTCCTTTAATAACATCTTGTTTGTTGCCTAATTTCTGCTGCTTTCTTCTTTCTGAATTAATCACATGGACAATTCCAACCAGTCTGGAAATACACAAACCGGTTGCTATCGCAACATAGCCAATAAAAGTTGTCTACAGGATCATGTGGGTTAGGGCAAAGCCAACTGCATGCCAACTGAAAACAAAGCCAATTCACTGCACAATCCTATGCATGTCTAATCAGACCTAAACCCTACTGAGTACAATGAAATCTACTTGCATGTAAGCATGACTGAGATTGCCAACATCCCAGAAAGACAGGAAAACATTTGATGTAAAGGCATTGCTGAAAAATAAAGAAGAGGATATTTGTTTTGACCTCACCAAAAACATTTCTCAAACGCTTAGCCCAAAATTCAAGCCAGTGTAACTCATAATTAGATAATGTAAAGACACCTGCCTCTTTGTACCACAATCAGCTTTGGTATTTGACACCTAGGGCACAATCCAAGCCCAGTCTTCAACCTGCGCAAGTCCCTTGCATCAGCCCAGAAGTGTTGCAAATGGGCCGTAAGGCTCATTTGCATCTCCTTGTGTGCCAGAGACTCTGGCAAGAGGGGTTGGAGGGGGTGGAACAGGGGTGTTTCCAGGTAGGAGGAAGATGGAATGGTGAGTGCACCTAGCCCAGGAGGAGGGTAAGGCTGGCCTGGTGTTAGGATGCAGTCTAACACCCCTCCTGAGCAGCCCGACATTATGAGGGAGGGTGACCAATACCCAACTCTTAATCTTCTCTTCCCTTCCTACATTGCTTTGTCAAAGCATGGTGAGTATGGGAGAGCAGAAGGTTGCCACTGCTGTCAGTGACTTTTTCCCCCCACTCCTCCTCCATTGTTTCTGCAAAGAGTAGATAATTCAAGGAGGATCCAAGGAACTCCCAGAACCTCTCTACATGGTCAGTTTTGAAGAAGCAATGACGGCAGAGGAGATGGAAAAGGTGGCAATTGGAGATGAGGCATGTATGTGCAGATATGCAAACAAACAAAAAGGGAAGGCAAAATGGGGATATCAATGCAGGTACCAGTTCAGCTTCAATCAAGACTGCATCCACTTCCTGCCAAATGACAAGCTTCATTATACTGCACTAGTTGAAGCTTCAAGGCCAGACCCACAGGGATGACACAGTAAAAATCTAGCCCGGAAGTTAGAAGAGCATATATTGCTTTTGTCAGTTCTTTCTTCTTCAGATAAACAGCCAGAAAGAAATTGTAGCTGCCAAAAAAAGGACACATGGTAAAATGCCAGCTAACTCTTTCTAATTAATAAAATATATAATTATTTGAGCCATAATTTCTGTTGCTTTAAAACAGGGGTGCCCAAACCCCGGCCCTGGGGCCACATGCGGCCCTCAAGGGCTCTCAATGCAGCCCTGAGGGAGCCCCCAGTCTCCAATGAGCCTCTGGCCCTCCGGATATTTGTTGGAGCCCACACTGGGCCAATGCAACTGCTCTCAGTGTGAGGGCGACTGTTTGACCTCTCATGTGAGCTGTGGGATGCGGGCTTCCTCCATTGCTTGCAGGTTCACGTCTGCAATGCAGTAGTGGCAGCAAAAGAAAGGCCAGCCTTGCTTTGTGCAAGGTCTTTTATAGGCCTTGAGCTATTGCAAAACCTTCATTCATTCATATGAGTTCATCTTTAATATATTCATTTATGTAAACTTACGTAAATTTATTCAAATTTTAAATGTAAATTAATTCTTTTCCCCCCAGCCCCCAACACAGTGTCGGAGAGATGATGTGGCCCTCCTGCCAAAAACTTTGGACACCCCTGCTTTAAAAGGTCACATATTTACTATTTTCCAGTAACCATTTCTCAACCGTTTAAAAAATGCTGTATTTTGCATTACTTTTTAAAAATAATATACAAGGCATTAAAAGAAAATCACTATTAAAACCCTGATTGAACAAAGAGAAAAAGGAAGATAAACCAAAACCATGTCAAAGAAAAAGAGATGCAAACACTATTTCAGAATAATACCTTTCAAACTTTCACAAATAAACTTGGTAGACATAAATAAGACGGGAAACTTACCATGATCATTTTTGAGATTTCCATTACTGAGCTGTTTTAATCTTTTCTGGTGAGATTTCCCATTATAGTGGATCTGTGCCTGAGCAGCAGAGTTCAACTGAATGTTGCACACACTGCATAAAGTAAAACAGGTATGTTTCTTCTCCTTTTCTTTCTTTTCCTCACTGTCATCAAGTGATAATTCTATCTCTCTTTCATGCAAACAAGTGAAATCTGCAGTATATGGAACTTTGTCTTGGGATGCATTAGGGCTCCAGGGTTTCTTCATAGTTTCTAAGTAAAGATAAGGGGGGGGGGGAAACAGGAACCAAGATGAGTGGTGCACAAACACTGATCATCCAAGATTACAACTTTTCAAAACCTAACAGTTGCACTCAGGGTCCATTTGTATAATTGTATGTCCACCCGATAACTGTGACTCTCATGTGATAACATGGTTGATTATGTGTTCGGTCAGCCCAAGACTTGATTATTGAGGCATGCCAAATGCTGCTTCCCCTTACCCAATAATGTGCCAGCTTCTGCTCCTCCCACTCTCCCAATGTTCTAGCTCAGCTCTTTCCCATATCTTGAAAATGTGTTCTCTTCTGTCATTTGCAGATGAGTTCCTAGGTGAGGACAAAGTGCTTACTTCTGGTCATCACCTGCTTATGACATCACTTCCTGCTTAATGATGTCACTTCCAGCCCTCAATCCACTGTGGATTGATAACTGTATGAAAGAGTTTGACATCCCTGCTCCAAGTGGCCACTTTCTATGCTACAATAAGATCCAGTAGCCACAGAATATGTGCCTGTTCACCATAACTAGGTGCCCTAGGATGCTCTAGGTGTGATGTCATATGCACCAGGTGCCACTGCAAACATTGTTATCCTTGCCAACTGACCATAGTGGACAACTAGAGCATTAGAGAGGGCCAAATTTGTCTCCAAAGGGTCAAATAAAATGTGATGTTAAACACATAACTGTCTAGCCATTCTTTTCTTTCCTTTATTTTTTTAAAAGCATCCATCAGATCAGACCCACTTTGCATTTGAACTGGGGGGGACCATTTACTCCATCTCTCCTGCACCTTTTTCCAGAAGAAAATTGCTGCTATTCCTGCAATATAACAGATAGAAAGTTGCTATGGGAACTACTAGTAGCTTCAGTCCTAGGGCAAATTGCAGTTTTAATAAAGATAGTATCAAGAAAAGTCATGGGGGGGGGGAGAGTTCATAGCCAAGTACTGTGATCCCAATCTGGATCAGACCTCCCCCAGGCTACTTGTTTAAAAAGATGACAAGACAATAGTGGGTTTAATGTCACACTTGCAGCATATGCACTAATTGGCTGGGGAACCTCCTTAACACGCCCACAGTGAATTGCAGAAAACATTTGTGCCTCTACAAGCTCCACTGACGTTCTGACAAGAGCAGAACTACTTGACTGTTCTCCACTCTGACTTGAAAAAATCTTTGCAGTAAACCGTGAAAAAGAAAATTCACTTTTCTATGGTTCAAATTACTTCCATAAACCAAAAAACAAAGCAGAATAAAAGCAAAAATGTCTTCAGATTTTATTCCGAATTCCTCACTTTTTTCCCAAAGAGTAAATATTTTCCAGAGGAAGACAGCAAGGATTTCCTGTCTGTCAGATCTGGGTGAAGAAACAGCAACATCTACGTTCTGTCAAAAGAATATTGTTAAAGAAATGGAAGGCTCACAAAAAACAGTGGTTGTGAGAGCACACTCCTTAGATGCTGCCGGTAATGCAACAATATCAGAACTTCTCGTTTATATTTATGTTTCCAGCAACAATGTATCTTCTGTATTGAGAACATTCCCCACTAGAGAGCAGTATGAATTTAAAATTACAAACTCCTCTCTCTCTCTCTCTCTCTCTCTCTGCACGTGTGTGTGTGTGTGTGTGTGTGTGTGTGTGTGTAAACAGCCATAACAAATGTTTTATTTATATAGGGCTACAATTATATAAATCTTTTCTGACCTTTGCACTCATGTCAAATACTAAGTAATATAGACTATAAATTATGTTAACATTGTGGTTACCATAAGCTGAACAGAAGATGTACATAAATACTGGTGACGGTGCATATCACTTGCACGCATGGAGAATACATACAAGTGGATGACCTAAACAGGCAATGCTCAGTAAATACGCAAGACATAGCTTCCAATTGTCCACTGCATATTGTTATACATACAAAGTTAACATGGTCATTAATCCACATGTTCCGGCATCACTTGGAAACAATGTGTATCAATTTTTTAAATGTTCTATTTATCTCATTTATGCTTTCATATATAGTCATGTGTCACTTAGTAACATTCTGACAAGCGACAGCCTGCATATGTGACTGCCACCACTGGTCTGGCTGCCATTAATTATTTATTATTACTATTATTATTATTATTATTATTATTAACTGTATTTAATTACACCACTTTTCATCTTCTCCCATACAGACAAAGAGGTTCAGAGATAGCTTCTTTTGGCTCTCACCCAAAAGAGCTCTGCTTAGCTTGTCATGGTCTTGCTGCCCCTGGGGTTTCCAGTGATCTTGAACAGGCAACCTTCAGGCATAATGGCAGCTCTACCCTCTAGCCTAGACCTCCTGCCTATATATTATAAAGTCTATAATAAATTTTATTTACATAACTAAGATTCTATAGACCTTGACTGTGAATTTTGGGCCATGCAAAAAATGTTTCCAATTTTTTGCCATAGGGCAGCTCCTATGGCCAGTCCTAATTTGAACACCCCTCCTGCTGAAGTTTTGACTATTATGCATTATTAACAGGCACAGGACTTAGGTGTCAGGAGTGAGTCCTCAACTGATAATTTTATTTTAAAAAGTGAACTATTCCCTATTTTTGCTGTTTTTCAGCTCTAGTAATCGTCTAGCCCTACATGTCTACCCTATATGCCATCATAAAACTACTGCAGACACTTGCCTATAAGTCGACCCCACAGATAAGTCAAGGACAAGTTTTGAGCCAACAATCATGGAATTTTCTATGACCCTTGGATAAGTCGGGCATTAAACTTAGGGGGGTGTCTGACTATAGTTTTGTCTGATTTTACTTGAGGTCAGATCCTGAAAAATAACCTACCACTAATTGTTACCTAAGAACTGTAGTCTCTAATTTATTAAAAACATAGTAAAAGATCATAAGATAGATTTTTATTCTTTTTTAAATTCTGGTCTTCACCACTTTTTTGTAAACACTATCAGAGTGAGTGCACCAACCAACCTGGTATTCATATACTCCCAGGGACACTCAACAGGACCTTTAGGGGTACTTGAAAAAGAATGGAATAATGGCAGAAAAAGGCAGGCCGTGCTCCAGCATGCACAGCCTGGAAGGGAGGTAGCTAGTTGGCTGTGAAAGCCCCACCAATAGCTAGTTTTTGGTCATCAATTCATGTATGAACCAGTGATTGAAAACCAGCACAGTAAAAAAGCTGAAACATAATATGGAAAGCGATCAATCACCCAGAATTTCTCAGCACACTTCTGGCACAAAACAGTGCAATCTTCTGTTCTTCAAACAGATGAAAAGAGAAAATATGTGATGAATACATGAATACATGGGCTTTCATATGGAGATGAGGGCTTGTCTTACTAATTACAAACATTTTGCTAATAGGAAGGGTACAATTTATGGAAATAGGCTGCCAAGGGATATGCCAGTGAAAAAGGTTGAACCATGAATCAAATCCACCTCTAAGGTGTCTGGTGTGTTAAGCCAGAAGCGCTACATATAGCATATAACTCATAACTGAGAGTGTGCAATTCAATTCACAGCAGAGAGATGCAGCTGCATATATTTGCAGCCCTTTTTACTCAGAAGTAGACCCACTGCTTTCCATGGGTGTTATTCTTAAGTAATGGTGCACTGAACTGTAGCCTGGGAAGGAAGGTCCCATCCTGGTGTTTCCAAAAACAGACCTGCTTTGCAAGCATTTGCCAAGCAGAACCAGAACCAGAACTAGGCTGCAGCAGAAGGAAGGAGATTAAAAAGTTTACTTTGGCTGGAATGTCCCAGTTGCCGTAGAAACAATCTCTGCTCTGCCTGCCTCGTGCCTGTCTGCCACTTGAGAAACTGTTCAGAGTGGAAAGGCTCTGCCCTCTGATTGACCCGGAGAGCAGGCGAAGTGATAATTGGAGCTTGATTACTTGGCAAAAATTTCATGTACTATACGTGAGTATCTACGGTATGTCTATATTTTCTCCTCCTATATACAGTTCATTTTCTTTGTAATACTGAATTAAGTGATCTATACAGATAATTTCCAGTAACTATACAATGTACTTTATGAACAGTTGTGGTTCAAAGAAAGAGAGAGAAAAATCAATTACTTTGAGAAAATGTGAACACTAAGAATTTATAAGAGGGGAAACAGAACAGCAGAAGTGAATTAGCAATCCAAATGAGAGTCCAAAATTTGAGCCTACATCAACAGCATGTTCTGTTCAGGTCTCTTATCCCTGGAGCCATGAATTCAATTCTAGCTCAATAATGCTTACAAGTACAATGAACTTTACTTGACTGTATCAGCTATATGCAAGTAAAAAAATTCTGCCTCTTGCAGAAATCTGAAAGTTATAATTTGTAACAACTCTTGACTAATTTGACTAATACGACTGGAGCTAGATTTTAAATCTAGAACTAGAGATATATGGAAAAGAAATGCGAAATTACATTCCTGTTTTGGAAGTAGTATATGTCCTCCATGTTCTGATGTAGAATTACTATCATTTGAGGGAATATATGGACAACGCTGCTAATCTGTTCTAGAGATAATTGTATTTTTGTTCTTAGTGAACTGAGTAAAAAAACAGTGAAAGGATTACTGTTCAATCTGCACTCAGAAGTTCCCAGCCTCTCTCATAGGTTACTACCAAAGCACTGCAGTTACTGATGGGCAGCCCAATCCTAAACTGCCCCAGCACCATCCTTAACAGCAATGCCAAAATGGCTGCCACTGTATCCTGTGGGGTCGATGCAGCTGGTGGAGTCTCCTTGGGGTAAGGGAACCAATGATAATTCAATGCCATCTTCCTTGGAAAAAAGTGCTATTGAACTCATTGACGCTTTCATCTAATAAAATATTTTCAGGAGGCAGTTCCACACCTGCATTCTTTAACATACTTCCCAGAACTCCTGCAGATGCTGAAAAAGCAGATAATGAAATCCACAGTTCACATCACCCAACCCTCTGAACATGACCAGAACTGTGCTGGCAGGCAGAATGGCCCTAAGAATGACTTGTGGCCCTCCCTGGCCCTCAGAATGACTTCTAATGGCAGTAAAATGTCACTTCCAGTTTTAAAAAAAATATATAGTTCTAAGTCCTCCCAGGAACACTCTCTGGACATGACTGGGGTGCAGTTAAATAATAATAATAATAATACAGGTATTTATATACCACCTTTCTTGGTCTTTATTCAAGACTTTATTCAAGGCGGTTTACATAGGCAGGCTAATTTAAATCCCTGGAGGGATTTTTACAATTGAAAGAAGGCTCTATCTTTCAAGAGCCACAACAAATTCAGATGTTTCATTCTGATCTGGCCTCCATCCTGGCCTCCATCTTCCCATGCTCAGAGCAGATGGAATAACTTAGCTCAGCTTGTCAGCTGCTTCAAGGTCACACGGTGCCAGTGGCCTCAAACTGGCGACCTTGTGGATGTTATCTTCAGGCAAATGGAGGCTCTAACCTCTAGACCAGACCTCCTGCCCAGTTCCAGTCATGTTTGGAGGGTACAGGTCAGCTCCCCTTGTGGGTTCAAAATCCAGTTAAGCAAATTCGCAGATACTGAATCCATGACAAAGAGGCATAGCCTATATTTAGGCTCAGGCTTTAAATCTCATTAAGGACAAATTAGGTTTATTCATTAGATATGTGAATAAAGTCTTACGGGACACAGTATTGTGTATTTTGTAGTGTACCAGCCCCTGTTGCTTGCAATGATGCATTCAAATCATCAACATTCCACAGCTGGTTCACACTGGGAATCTGTATTGAATATCTAGTTTTTCACCTCAAAGTTATACTTGCATTTCATCATCTAAATTGCCTCTGGCAGCAGTTTTCTTAGAACAGTATTTTGACCAGAAAGGACCCAAGGGATAGACTAATAAAGAAGTAATATGATTCTTAAACATCTCACTTTAAACTCAGTCATACCACTTTTTGTGTTTAGAAGTGCTTCCTTAATACAGTTGTGGTCTAGCTACCGTTTCATACCAAACAATCAATTATTGCAATTATAGATAGGCTGATATTACAAGCATACTGACTTCAATGTAAGTTATTGAAATCCATGGATTTTAACATCTGCAAAAACACAGGAAAGATTGGGCTGGCTTGTCAGTATAAACTCCAAGAGACTTAACAGCTGATCTTGAGAAAAAACTATAAAAGCATGCCCCAGTATTTGAGGGTTATGTTCTGGAACCCCTTGCAGTTATATGAAACTGTGGATACCAGGGAATGCCCCCCCACCCTCCGGAGTCTAGGGGAACAGAATTCTCCTTGCCTCTAAAGGGTCTTCTGAGCCCAGCAGAGGCTGCATGCATCCACATTCAGCATCTGCCAGGTTCAGAATGACAATTAGAGGTAAACAATGCATTGAAAACAAGGCATTAAAAAAACACTTCCTTTTTTATGAAAAAACAGAAGTGACTTATTTTACCTCTGATTCTGAGCCCGGCAGACGCTGTGTGTGGACATGTGGAGGCCTCTGGAGGGGGCACACAGGGGGGTCTGTGGGCCCAATCCACGGACATGTGAAATACAGGATCCACTGATAAGGGAACCCCCTGTAATCCTATTTTGCAAACACAAGTATTGTGGGATTGCCAACTGATAAGAAAAATCTACCTTAGCCTGTTCCTATGACTTTAGCAGTAGCCTGACATGCAGAAATAAGCAGGTGAAACTTCCCAACATAGAGATAAGAACTATGGTTTGCTAATATCAAAGCTCTTGTTAAAGGCACAGATGAAGAAATGTGGGGGAGGGGAAACCTGGCAGCTCATGTAAGATAAAGATTAATGAACAGACTGATGGAAGTGCTTTCTTGTGTTCAGTTCATTCCTTGGGTCAGTAATTGCATTATGCTGGAAAGAATCTCAACAAGTGTCTCATAGTCTTAAAATATAGAACACTTATTTCTTTAATTGAGTTTCATATCTTAAAAAGGAGCCAAACACTAATCAACACCATATGCTACTTAATTAGCTAGCAGTACATATGTTTTTTTTCCCCAAACATGGGGAGCATGTGGCTGCCATAGCTCCTCCCCTGCACACACTTACTGTGCTCCCAACTCCTTTGTAGGGAATCACTATTATACAGTCTTCCTGGCCTTAAGAGTTATGAAGCTTCTTCAGAACCTACTCTCTGATTTGAACCGTCTTGCTCTATTTTTCTTCAATCTCTCTTGTTTCCTTTAAGCCTCATTATCCATCAAGTTCCTAAATCTTAGTCCATTCTCTCCCTTAAGTCTCCATGCCTCTTAGTTCCTCGCCCCTTAGCTTTTCCATCTTCTGGGTGCCCCTGTGTATCTGACCACCATCAAACTATTGATTTTCCCTTAAAACACAGAAGGCTGACTGAAAACCACTAAGTATCCTGCACAACCATTTCTAAAATCCACAACTAATTTTAGCTCCATTTCTTTTTCAGTAAATTCTAATGTCTTCCATTTTCTGTTAATTAACTCCCCAAACCCTAGTCAAAATTAGGTTGTATTGCTCCCCTTACACACTTCCAGGGTCCTGTTCCCCCACGTAAGGTTTCCACCTGAAAATGTTGTTTTAATTAATAGCAAGGCCTTATAAAACAAATGTAAAAATAATTTTAAGGTTACAAGTAGGCAGCAGGAAAAGCATTCATTTATTTCTTTGGGTGCTTTGAAACAGAAACAAAAAAATTAACACTGCTTTCTACTTCTCTGAAGAGGAAACTTGCCTTCCTCCTCCCACTGGAGAATGTTGAAGATAACTTGGAACAAAAGCCTTGAAGCTACTGTTGCAATGAAGCTTTACTCCATGCTTAGCCTCTGTGGAGTGCTAATGCTAGCCCTGCTGAGTGTGCAAACTCCTCCAAGCCCTTGTGGCTCATCTGGCAGATTCAGTAAACTCTTCCAATATGCCTCACTAAGCTCAAACTCTGTGGAAAGGAAAAACAAAATGTATCATGTTTGAGAGAACACAGAACCTTCTCCCTAGATTTGCTACAATTAAACTGCATGATCAAAAATGATTGAGAATATGGCAAATATGAACTTGCTAGAAAACATCTTGGCTCTTAGCAAATTACTCCTAAATATTCCTGTTAAACACTGAACTGCAGCTAAGATTGATGTGGCTCAGAAAGTTGCCATAATTAGCCTGCTGCATTGAAATTAGTAGGTTATTGTCACCCAACACATATGTGAACACATCTATGTGGTCATGGGGGCACACTCAGAGGCTGTGTAACTCTGGCGAGACTCACCTGTTTTTGACTAGGCTGATGCTAAGGGTCCACAAGTCTCACAAGAAGATGAAAGTTTGGTGAACTTGACACTACAATCCCTTTCTGGCTCAGAGAAGCCTGTAATAAAATATCACAGCTGGTCACACCTTGCCCTGCCATCCTATTCAGACCTACAAACAACACCACAATCCTGAGAGCTTCCTGTCCTTGAGACTAACATGCCCATTTAGTCACAAAGGAGAGTGCCTCTGGTTCCTGGCTTTCCCTCATCAACCCCACTGCCAATTTCAGAGTACACCACAACTCCTAGGCTGGACTACAGGATATCCTATCAGAGCAAGTAGAAGTCACTACAATCATGTTTCTCCAAGGAGGACAATATGGACAGCCTTTTCTGTAAATTCCTAGGTAACTTCTTCCTCAGTTGGCAACAATCCATTATACACTGGGTAGAGCACTTTTGTCTACTTAGCTGAATCCTGTGGCAACACAGGTTGGAGAAAGTGACCATTTCACAATATATCTGCATGATTCTGAGAGTTCATCCTGGCCTAGTTTGACTCTGAGCACATCAAGTTGTCCTACTAAGCCAGGCCATTGGTCCATCCATCTCAGTACTTTTTTTATATTGACTGACTTCAGGGTTTCAGTTAAGGGTCTAACTGGAGATGATAGGGATTGCACCTATGACCTTCTTCATGAAAGGTATGTGCTCTGTCCTTGTTGAAATAAATAAATACATGTTGAAATAATCTTGTTAAGTGACTGGACTTTATCACTGCTCAAACTATGCCTATCAAGTTATGATTCAGTGTTTTTGTTTTTATCAACTAGTGTTTGCAGTAAATTACCAGATAGAGACAGAAGGTTTCAATAGTCTTGATTTCCCTGAGGGCTCATTATAACTACAAACTCAACGTTCACTACCACAATGTTCCAGTCCAGTAGACCATTTTGAATTGACTCACTAACTACAAAGCACTGTGCCTAATGACATAGCTCCACATGTAATTGCATCCACTCCACACTGGCTACATCTGGACAAACTTGGGATAGAGTTTCTGACTTGTAAAATCAGAGAACACAGAATGAGATTATGATCAGAAGAAGGGAAGGGAAACTGGTTTTTCACTTTACAAAAATCAGAGCCTAATTTCAGGTGTCACTGTTAGGGATGAATTTTTAAAGCATACTGAGTAGCCGTAATATTTTCCCCATCCTGAAGTCAGAATTGGGTTGCATATAATAGGAGCTGGAGATAACACCAAAGCTACTATAGGAGTACATCTTGTATTTTAAAAATTATAGAGTAGGAATGGAGCCTTGGTAAGTAAAATTGAAATGATAAATGATTTTTCCTGCGAAAATAAATATGGAACATATTTTTTTTACAGAATGCTTATTGCAAACACAAGAAATGAAATACTGGCACACAAATAGAAAATTGTATTGCATAACAGACAGCCTCATGTGTTTCTCACCTATTAACTACAGTTCTTTCGGTATCTGTAATAAGCTTTTTCAGTGATTTGCTGCAAAACACTAACACAAGACTTTTACAGCATGACCTTATACACATTTGCATTGAAGGAAATCTAACTCAGTTAAAATAGCACTGCATTTATTCTTATGTAAGACTGCACAGGATTTCAGCTTCAGAGTTGCAACTTTCCTTTAAGCCAGTGGTTCTAAGCCAGAGGTTTTAACATTGGGACCGACTTTTTAGAATGAAAATCTGTCGGGACCCAGCAAATGTGATGTCATTAACCTGGAAATGATGTTATGGCAGGAAGTGCCATCATCAAGCAGGAAAATTTTAGCACCCCCATACAACAAAAATCAAATCAAATCAATGGGAAGTCCAGTCCTAAGGCCAGTGGCTCCACTGCAGGCAACAGTGCCAAAATGGTGACCGCTACATCCAGAAACATTGTATTTTTAATACAATTGCCAAGGCATTACTTGCCTCATCCAGTTCATCCTGGCCTAGCATTATCGAGGCCACAGGAGGTCTCCTCGGGGGAAGCCCCAAGCCCCGCAATGGGCCTTCTCAAGTCAGGTATTTTGTTGGAAGGCCCAACATGGAGTACAGGATTCGGCAGGGCAGAGCTCCGCCAGTCCCACCCCCTCCTGCCCCAGTTTCTCTCCCCACCCCATCTTCCCCCTGCCCAGGAACACCTGACTAAGAACACCTCCCATTCCCAAGGCCCTCACCAATGCCTGGAGCTCTTACATAGCTCCGGGTATCTTTTGGACTGACACTGGGCCAATGCCGGCACTGACTCCAAACAGGATGTTGTGGACATGCCTTTACAACATACCATTACAAAACCCATTGCTGGAGCTCAGTGCTGACGCTGCACATCTTTAGGATTGGGCCCTAAGTAAGTAAGCAAGCAAGCAAGCAAGCAAGCAAAAAGTTTACAATAAGTTTAAAAATTTATTTAAAATTAATAAGAACCCTCCCAAGCTGCTGCTGATCTGTTTTAAAAAAAAAAGAATTCCCCAAATATCTCAGAGGCTGCAATCCTATCCATACTAACTCAGGAATAAGCCCTTTGACTAACATTGTTAAAAGTATATACAGAGTAGCCTGTTAAAAGTACAGATCTGTAATTTCCCCAAAATCACATACCATGGTAGCATCAAGTAAAATATATTAAAAATAAAATACACATTGAAATGAATGGGGACCCTCCTGAAATTGGTTCATGACCCAGCAAGTGGGGGTCCAAGTGGGTCTCAACCCATAGTTTGAGAAACACTGCTTTAACCATACCAATGAATACACCACTAATTCCTGCTCCCTAATTAGAAAACTGAATCTTCGCCACCTCTGCTTTTATTTTAAAATAAACAGGCATTTATTTTAAAGCAAAAATAAAGAGTCTTATAGTACCTTTTAAAGACTAACAACTGTATTGTGGCATAAACTTTTGTGTGCCTGAGTTACCTCTGGTTAATGCAAGTTTATTCTGCAAATATATTTATTAGCTTTTCAGGTAGCACAAAACTCTTTGCTGTTTTCTGTGCAATTAATTACAATGATTAACGGCCCAAGTGACGCCAAAATGGCTACCACTGAATTGCATGGGTACTGCAGCAGCAGGGTGCAGGCCTCACAATGGGTCTCCTCCAGTCTGTGGTGCCTATTTTGCCAGCACAGACTAGAGGAGCTCCATGGCAGACTCTTCAGCATAGGATCTGGCGAAGGCCTCATCTGCCAGTCCCACCCCCTCCCTGGTCCAATCCTCCCCTCTCTCTGCCCCGTTCCAACCACTTCTACCTTCCCCTGCCCCAAAAAGCCTTACCTCTGGCTGGTGCTGCTGGAACACTGACCAGCCTTCCCTTCTGCACTGGGGCTTGATGCTGACTGACACTGGCATTCCCTACTCCCAGGGTACCATAAATGTGCTTTACAACATGCAGTGCTGGCATCACAGCTCAGCACTGGCACTAGGGCCAGTTTGGATTGAGTCCTAATACTGTACTCAGGAATATGTCTATACAGAATAAATCTAACAGTAGAATATTCTCAGAGCTATATGAAACAAAGTACTAGGTATCTTAACTTTGCACACATACAGAATACTTGCCCAAACAGTCTTTCCTATAGCGCCTGTTTAGTGATGCCAACCTAAATCCACTATATCAACAACTTTTCACAAATTATTGATTTATTTGCTTATCATTCCTCACTGACCGAAACGTTTCACATTGCTGTTCTGTTGCAGCCTCAGCAAGTCTTTGACATTTCTATGGTTGCAGGCACTCACATGCAGTGACCCTTTCCTAAGGATACCTTATGGCCATTTAAAGATCTCATATTTTGCAATGCACTGCATTTCTTCCTTGGAAAAAAGTGCCTTGGTTGCAATTTCAAACTTTCAATCCATAAAATTGTGAGAAATCTTATCTCAAAGTTTTATATTCTTCCTAGTAGATCATATTGTTACATTTAAATACATACAGGGTATTATGTTTTTAACTTCTAAGCTACCTTAAGCTTCCTTTTCTAGAACTGGAAAGGTAGGGCATATTAGCACAGCTGGTTTACACCACGTGCTTTGGGAGAACTCTGTTAAGAAGATAACTCTCAGGATTTTGATTATAAAGGAAGGTAGGACTTTATTGAAGGAACTACATATTAGGAGAGTGAGCCTAGCTGAGTGCATCTTGACAGAGAAAGAGAGAGGTAGATGGAAGGAAGTTAGCCTGAAAATACCAGTCTGCACACTACAGGAGACTTCTTGGAAAAGAAAAACAAGATAGGTAATCCCTTTGGCTAGCTAACTAGCTATGTTGTTCCCTTTAGATGCAGGATGCTTGTGCAGGGAGAGGGAGAGCGAGAGAAAACCAGTAATTCTGATTCAGTAATTCTGATCAGTAATTACTGATTTAGGGTCCAATCCTAAATGGCCACTGAGTTCTTATTGTGAGCTGCTTTGATTTGAGCTGAATGAGAGGATGGACAGAAAATAAAAATAAGTAAAATAAGACAATTGCGATGCTACATGGTCAAATAGACTCTCATGGAAACAAACTATTTATTTACTACTGAATTTTTAAAAGTTATAAATATTATTAAAGTATCCTTGTTGCTATCATTTTACAGAATACAGTCTTTCAAAAAGTATTCTCAAGGAGAAAAGGATAATTATGAATAATGTAAAATCAGGAAACAGATCTTTGTCTGTTCCCACTTACCTATTTTCTAAAAGGGATGAAATAGCCAAGTATTTTATTATTCAATATTCTGGAGGATTTTACAACAGATTTATGCTTGCACAGCACAAGCCCTCTAAAGCATTTACCAAATGTTAGGCAGTTGCTACAAGGGGAAGCAGGGACAGAGATGCTGTAGAGGCATACACTGGGCACACTATGACTACACTGTGACTTCTTTATCTCCTGCTCCCTACCTTAGCAAGATCTTGGCTGACGTGATATGTTTTCCATAGTATTTAAGATGAAGGAACCCAATGCAGTCCCTAAACTCAAAATTGGTGTGTGAAGTTTCAATATGATGAAGTTACCATAGGGTGTGTCAGAAAGGGGCAATATATAGCCAAACTATTCAACCAGGGAATCTGTTTTATTTTGGGGAGAAGGTCAGTAAATTCAATTGATTGAGTAACTGTAATATTCAGTGATACATTTGCACATGAACTGCAGTTCTCAGGTCAAATATTTTGAAACAAGCTCATACTGCTCATTTCTGAATCTGGCAACTACTCTAAGAGCAAACCAATACGAGAAACCACGTTGATAAACCCATATTCATTTTTTATGTATATCTGCAGTACTGGATCGTAGATTAAAGACCAGTCTCATATGCACACACAAAAATGCCTTTGCCTGCATATTGCATTAAAACACGAGGCAAGGATTTTTGATTGGAAACAGACCACAACTTTATCGATCACTAAACATGAAATGCAGCAGTTCCTAACTACACTTTCAGTTTGGGTTCCTGCCCTGTGCAAAATAGCTTAGTTCCCAAAACAGCATTTCCCCCTTTCTTGGGCAATCCCACCCAAGCCCAGCTGCAGATCAGCTCCTCACTAAATCCCAATTTATCACTGCCAACCTCTAAAAACCTCAGGTTTATGGAACCACTGGATAAGCTGTCTGAATCCATAGAAATAACCCAGACACCCTGGAATGAGCCCTTTTATATCAGTGTAGCTTAATCATCTGTATGAGCCCATTATGTTGGAAGGATGACTTTAGCATACAACCAAGACAGATGTGTAGTAAAGTGTGCCATCTGCATGCCAACTGGTTTATTGCACTTTAGGTCGAGATCTAAAGTGGCTAAATGGTAATCTGTGTTCATTCAGTGCAGTAAAATTTCACAGGGCCAGTACATGAGATTCACTGTATTCCAACAGTATTCCATGTACGGGATCTTATCACATGGTGAAAAAACCCCAGAACTAGGGATTGTAGTTTGCCTTACACTGAGTCAGATCATTACTACATCTAGCTTTGTATTGTGTACACTGATTGGAAGTGGCTCTAGGGTTTCAGGCATAGGTCATTCCCAGTCCTACCTGGTACATTCTCACTCTGGATACTGGCATCTGAACCTGGGAGTCTCGATGCACAGCTGATGCTCTACCACTGACCTGTGCTCTCTCCCCAAACACTAGCTCCACTCCTCGGCCTAACTGACATTACATGACCCTAATATTTTCCCAGAAGGGAAATACTAAACTCGCCCAAGAAAAAACTATCCTTTGTACATGGTCACAGGGTTTTCCATGGTCACACAATTCCACAGTGCAATTTGTGCTTCTGCTTGTGCCCACTGAAGAGAACAGTGGTGACAGGGAGAGGGGGATATTCCATTGATTTTTCAAAAATGCAAACAGGGCATTTTGATACTCAGAGAAACAGTGCAATTATGGCGACACGATTTGTTATAGTAGGAATACATAAATAAATACAAAATAAGCATGCAAATGGATGGAGAGCCAGCTCTTTGCCTATGGCTATTTACAAAACATGAAAAACGGGCATTGTTGTATTATTCTGGGAAACCTCCTGTTCCCATTGTTGTGTTCTGATAGTTGATATTGATTACAAGAGTTTAGTTGACAGTGGAAATGGTGGAGACTAGGTCAGATGATGATCCATCTGTCATACATACCTTCAGGCAACTGTGGTGAAGGGAGGGCATATGTGTGTAAACTGTGGGAACTTTTCATTATTAAACTATTGCATTCTTTCATTTAATTACATTTTCAGTTATAAATACACAAAGGGATCTAATTGTACATGACCCAATAAAGTATCGCATCAAAACTGGTCTTGACTCTGACACAGATTCAATCTGGTTTTTCCAAAGCCAACAGGCCTATATCTAATTTCCGAGACTAAAAAACAGATGATCATGTTTTCTACATTTTTTCTTCTTATTAATGCTACAATATGTATACCTCTTTTCTTCTGATAAAAAATAGACAGTATGGTACAATCATTATAAAATTATAACAAATGTACTAACTGGATCAACATGACACAGAGCCCAATCCTATCCAACTTTCCAGCATCAATGCAGCCCCGAGGTAAGGGAACAAGTGTTGAGGGGGCCTCCGTGGCTGCCCCTAGCACAGGATACACCCCATTGACGCAGCTGCAACAGCACTAGAAAGTTGAATAGGATTGGGCCCACAGGATATAAACCAGAGAAAGTCTTAAAAGACCTGCTATTTTTTATGAGCATTTACAATCTGTTCATAAATGCATCTCCTGGAAATAAGTTTTTTCTGAAATTAAATGCACCCAGGACCAATCAGATGCGACAGGACAGGTGTGCAGATTTAGTTTATCTAGCTGTCCTTCACTTATAAAGAGGGAGATGGGAGTTTATTTTTATATGAAATATGAGCACACAGGTGAGGAGAACTGAACATTGGCACATTTCCAACCTTTCCTCATTGTTTCCTATTGCTTCAAGACATTTTCATCTCAGTCCAGTTCATTGCAGAGCCCTGGTTCCAATATTATTAATGAAATTAAGAGCAGGCATTTCCAGATGTGCTTCTTGTAGCAGCCTACAATCCAATGGTTGGCAACCTTCAGTCTCGAAAGACTATAGTATAAGCCTACAGCACCCGGTATTCCCAAGCAGTCTCCCATCCAAGTACTAACCAGGCCTGACCCTGCTTAGCTTCTGAGATCAGACGAGATCGGGCATGTGCAGGGTAACAGTTGCAATCCAATATGCAGAAAGTAAACATGCACAGAGGGAATGGAATTGTGATAGCAAGTTTCACTGCACAACAGAATATGTTCATCTATATGTCCCTCAATATGCTCATGTGCATGGAGAATGCACATGAAGCGGTTCACAGCTGCAGATGGGGGCTGTGCTTTTTTCAGATATGCAAAGTAGCGTACAGTAGTGGGAAAGCTTGCAGTAACAGTCCTTCTCCCCTTGTGTTTGTTCATTTGTTGGATTCATGAAACAGGCTATTGAAGACTAGAACAGAACTATTGTTATTGCTTTCTTAATCACTTTCACAGCCCGTCCTTCTTCAAAGGAGCTCAACGGAGTTCAGTCATTTTATCCTCACGACAAACCTGTAAGACATGTCAGCTGAGTCTGTACAATCCTATCCACACCTGCCTGGGAATAAGCCCACTGACTAAAATGGGATTTACTTCTGAGTAGACAAGTATAGGATTGGGCTCTGAGCTAGAGCGATGGGCCCATTCCTAACTAATGGCTGCCTACAGGGCATAGCTATGTTGGCACAGACTCCACTGCATCCTGCAGATGGCCACAGACCATGCAGGGACAGAAAGGTAAGTAAAAGTTTCATCACTCTGCTCCTGCATGGGCCACTATGGGTCTACTCAGACCTGCACCAGTTCTTTAGCTTTTGCAAGTCAGAGCAAAGGAAAGAGGGTGTGTCCATGTCAAAACTGAGTGGAAGATATTGAAGGAACTGTTGTCACTGATATCTGCACCACTGCCATGCTCCCTTGAGGCCCTGATCTCCACCCCCATTCATTCACCTCATCCCTACTACTGGCTTGCCTTCAGTGGCAGAGGTAGATGGGTCCAGCAGCAAGCCTCCAGCACCCCCACCTTTTGTGGCAGCAGTCCCAACTGCACATACCATGTAGCCATTTATGACAGTAGAGTTGTGTTCTGCTGTACAGAGTAGCCTAGTCTTAGTTAGGATTCAGCTGATAGCAAGCAACTGAACCAAGCTACCTATTAAGCTTCATAGCTCAATAGAAATTTGAAATTTCCTAGTCAAGCCCAACATTCTGTTCAATGTGCCTTACTGGCTCTGTTCATTAATTCAAAATGAACATGACAAATAAAAAAAATATGACAGTAACACTGAGATTTTGGAAGACTTATTGGGAACTAGCCAATAAGACTTCCATTAAATTTTAGTCTTATTATTAAAGGGCCACTGTGAATCTCATTCTAAGCATCCATCAGACATATTATATATTACTCTGCCATACTTAAGGTCAGCCTTGAGAAATTGTAAGGTAATTTCACAATGTAGCAAGCACTGCATTACAAAATTAAAAGTACTAATAATACTGACTACTTTCCACAGAGTTTTTTTTACATTCAGATCAATGGACAAGCATACATTATAATGTGTGAATAAGTAAAAGCAAACAATTGTTTCAGCTATGAAGCAAAATGTGTGCAGTGCACATTATTGACAAATAACTGCATCTGTATCTCTTTAGTAGTTAAGTTGTATTGCTGGAATGTTCATCATTATCTTGTCCCTTCACATTCCTCATGACTGTGTGCTCTATCCTAGAACAGCTACTGGCAATTGATTAAACATCATCAAATTGGGTGCATGCAAATAAGCAGATATAATTGAAGGGTTCCTTTTTGTCACTGTCAAAACACAGAGCAACAGTCCAAAACTTTTTTGCAGGTTCAGAAGCTGAGGAATTTTTCTGAATTTACAGTTAATGTGTTACATATTCAATTTAAGGCAATAAGACTAGCTCTCGGCCCTGTCTCACTTCACCCCCACCCCCACCAAAAACAAATCTTGCATCTCATTCAACTGCAATTAGTCTGGACAGAAGTTTCATACTGTCCATCTTCTGGGTGTATTCCTGATTCTCAACTAATGGGACTATTTTTCTTTTTGTTTCATATTTCCAGAGAAAAAGTGACATCCTACGATGTATCAATTCATAGCAAAATTTTGGAAGGAGTTGAACCTGGGGTCCTAATTCTAGATTGTATCTCACAATCTCAACTCAATCCACACTGGGTTTGGATTCTCCCAGCACCATTATCTGGGATATGTCAGCCAAGAAGGAGTGGAACCACTACAAAGAAATGCTCCAAGCTTCAGCATGGTCAACTGATCCAGAAGGACACTATGGTAAATGATGTTGAAAGCCACTGGCAGGTCCAACAGGACCAGCAAGGACATAATCCCCTATTTAGACTTCTGCACAAATCATCCAAGAAAGCAACCAGAGCCATCTCTGTCCCAAAGCCTGGCCTGAAGCCAGATTGAAAGAGGTCCAGATAATCTGCTTCTTCCAAGATCCCGTGGAGCTGAAACACCACCACCTGTTCAATCACCTTACCCCCCAAAAGGAGATTAGAAACTGGTCAGTAGTTATACAGAGTGATGAAATCCAAAGATTAATTTTTTAGGAGGGGGTGCGCAATTGCAATGTTCAGAATGCTAGGCAACACTGCTTAAAGATGTATTTACAAATGACTCAATACTTTCTGTCTTGCTGCTCCTTATGCTTGCAACTCCTTACTAGATCACCCTTATTTGTCTTGGAGGATCAGGGGATACTGAGCTCTACCTGAAGAACAATCCATCTTCCTTCATACCTGAGTCAATCAACTATGAGATCAAGACAAAAACTGGACTCCCATTCGGTGTCCAAGGTGGCTTCCTACGCTTTTAAAAAAGAGAAATGCAATAAGAACAATAAGCCATAAAAACAACACTGCAACATGACAGTGACAACAAAGACAAAACGGAAAAGGCAAGGCAAAACAAAAATGTATTTAGATCCTGTTGGAATGCTGACAGGGAAGGTGAGGTTCACAATTCTAAAGGTTCCATAATTGTGGCACTACCATGAAACTGTCCCTGCCCTGCATCACTATACCAGTATTGCTTCAGTTGGTGGTGGCACATGAAGGAGGGCCCTCCCAGGTAACCTTGAGGGCATGCCATCTCATACAAGAAAAGGTTGTCTCCCAAGTAACCCAGTCCTAAGCCAGAAAGGACTTTATAGCCAAAACCAGAACTTTGAATCATGCCTAGAATTGAACTAGCAGCCAACGCAGTAGTAGAAATAGTGGCTTAACAGAGTTCCCATGGCTGCAAAAGCTGCTGCATTCTACAGAAACTTCAGGTTCCAAATGGCCTTCAAGGGCAGCCCCACACAGAGTGTGTTGCAATACATGGGGTCACTGAGTTGCAGACATCTAAGTTACAGATTGTTTCAATCCATCTAAGGAATGCTCAAGGTAACAGGAATGCTCAAGGTTACAACTGGCTCACATAACCCATCTGTATAAGATTTGGTTTAAAAAAAACAAAAAAACAGAGCTAGAATTTTTTACTTTCAGTTTTTGTTCTTTCTGCTATTTTCTCAGCAAACGTTAAGATAATGCTATTAGACCCTTAAAATTAATAGTGTATGCATCTTTGCCTTATGTGTTTATTACATTTAGCTGCTAGAATATACTTGGGATTTGGCATCAAATTTTCAATCTTTCACAGGATTGCATAAAATGATGAAATTTGCAAATGCCAGACCCAAATTTCTAGACCTCCAAGTAGCAGAAATATTTCCATTCATTCCTTAGTGAGTTCCATCTCTTTCTCTTCAATGGCAGCTTATTTATAAGTGTGTTTGTCCTTCAGTCCATGTAGGTTTTCCTACTTTTTTCTTTATCAGTATTAATAAAGGTACTTGTGGTCCTTTTTACTCTTTACGTGTAGAAAATAAATACTTTGTTACTAATAAAAGCAGCTGATGTTCCTATTCTTTATAGCGTAAGTATGCTGGAGAAAGCTCTAAGATACAAATGTTGGTATTACAAGATGAATTTGAGGACAATTGTAAAGCAGAAAAAAAATGCTAAAAATATAGTGTTCACAAAGCCACAAGCTTTGTAGTGCTCATAGTTCTAGAAAAATGCAATGACTCATTTTTATGGCCAGGACAAAAGTGGATTCTTGCATTATTGACAAATAGGTTATTATGGTCCAAATGCCTCAAGTATCTACAGTGGTGACTTTTTTTCATCCGTGCTTTTTTCTAGTCTGTTTTTCACCCTAAGTTCTTGTTGGAATTGTCATGCTGAGTTCTTGTGCTAAAAATGCTTCTTTATAATTTATGAATCCAACTGCAGTGAAAGCATGTGCGATTAGGAGAAACGATGAAGAGAGAAGATATTTTTAAAAATGTAATTGGTCATTATTTTTCTACTGGCCACAGCTTAGTACTGGCAGAAAATAGAGAGACTGATCAGTACTGATTCTCACATGCTGAGCCTTTGAAAATGCTGTGAGATCTTGATCATTACACAGAGACTGCATACCAGAGGAGAACCACAGTTAGCGGAACCTCAAACACTTGGTTGCCCAAATTAAAGTTTACACTTGCTTCATAGGTAGTGATTTAAGGATGTCATTGACAGTAACACTTTCATGAACAAAAAGAGCATTCAAATAGAATGCTGTTTCTGTTTACAGAGGGCACTTCCACTTGCAGAAACAAATTCACTACAAGTGAGATTATTTGACACATTAAAACACAGGTAAACTGTTCACATGTTCTAGAAAGAGTGAAACATTTACCACAATGCATGACCTATCCTTTAAAATAAACTAGGTAGGCCAGCTCTATCTGGGCTCACCCTGAATTCTACACCAGTTTCGACTTAATTCAGACAATACTCTAAATGTAAATGAGCAGGGCAATCTCTCACTCCCCTTTCACTCTCTCCCACGCATATTCGTATTCGTTATCCAAACCAGAATCAGAAACGGGACTTCTGGTTTGAAATTGAGGGAAGGCACTAACCACAGTTTTCAGATTCACATGTCATAGCCAGCTATAGCTAACATTAAGCAGGAAACAAGCTACACATGAAGGGAAAGAAGAGTGTGCAAAAGAACAGTTTGTTCAAGAATTGTCTATGGATCATCATTTTGAATAAGAGTGTTTTCTATGTTTTAGATTACTAATAGGAACTGTGAGGAAATCTCAGTTATTGCTGCTATACTATGAATTCTTTGACATGCTATAAAGGAAGGGGGCAAACAGAAAATTGTTTTGTATAAGCCAGGAAGCCATACATAGAATATTATTATAATGCCACTACCATCGTAAATCATTTTTATGATCTTGGTGAGCAATATTGATATAGTACTATGATCCTGACTGACTTGAAAAAAACTAGAATATTTGAAAAGAGTTGATAAGATGAATGACAAAGCAGAGTACCAGCACGAAGACAATATCTATCTGTCTTCAGAAAAAGAGAGCAAAAGCTAGGAGGGGGAATATGATTTTATTCAGAGTAAAAAGAGTGAGTCTTAATATTGCAGCTACAAAATAAGATATTCAAAACAGAAAGTAAACTAGAGACTTATAGTGCAAGCCTATGCATGCCTACTCAGAAGTAAACCCCATTTAATAGGATTATCTCCTGTGTTAGTGTGTGTAGGATTGCAACCGATTTTGCCCTTCCAAATTGTGTTCCAAATGAACAGAGGACAAAATTCAAGAAAGTTAAAACTAGTACAACTTTATATAAATCAATAACTAACCTATGCGATTTCACAAGTTACAGTATCTTTCATCTAACAAAAACACCGCAGGACTCCAGAAGCTGCTGTTCATTGGATATTCAATTACGTTTGGTAAGATTACATTTTAAAAGACATTCAAGGATAACTTTTGAATTTGAAGACATAAATCAATATCCCACAGACATATTCCTACAGTGATAGGATTTTTATAATTGCCCATTTGGGGTGTGTTGTACCATGTTTGTTAACCTTTTGGTGCAAGCTTATACTTGCTGTGAGAGGGTGATGAACAATGGCAACTGTCCCACATAAAAGCTATCCCACATAGGTGGCATAGTTTCAGGAAATCTAGATATGAGAATGCATCAGGAGACTGGAAACACCACCAGCAGTTCCAAGATTTACTGTACAAAAACGGCTGATAAGAAATGGGATCCAAGTTAGGTGACCAGAATTTTTAACTTCCATATTCAGAGAAGTCAGTGCCGAGTTGGATGCGAAGATTAATCATACGCTTAGAACAATGCCATCTCAAAGGTATAAGTCAGAATGAATTCGCAAAAGGTGGCAGAAGTTACGGCCTAAACCTCTCTAGCATTCCTAGCAGAACGAGGCTCTTCTGCTCCCAATAAGTTGGTGATAGAGATGTCGTGAGCAGGGAGGGGTCGCCAGGGGGCAGTTCCGGTGAAAGAGATGGTGAACATGCACCAAGATTCTATTCCTTCTTTTCATCCTCTCCCCTTTTCAGTCCTTGGACTGATGTCAGCTATATAGTTGGTGTAGGTACAAGGAGACCCATAAGCCACCAGGCAACCTACATGCAGTAGGGAAGAAAATATTTCTACTTACCTTTGGCAGGCCTCCTGATTGTTCCCAGCATTGGATGCAGTACACACTCCATCAGCATGGCTGCATCAGTACCAAGAGTGGGGATAGGACTGGGCAGCAAGTCAGACAAATCCCACAGTGCACCATTTTATAATACTCAGCCCCCCCCCCCAATGTTTTGTAACAGCTAAGACAAAAAAAGTGTATTGGCAAGCAACAGGAGAACTTCTGATTTAAGTGTGCATATAGCAAGTGTTCCTAGATGATCCATGGTATGTCCCAATGTGGCGGGCCACCCGAGACGTCCATCTGCCCAGAAGCCATTTTGCCTGTTGCATGCAGAAGGAATATATTGGCAACCTTCAGTCTCGAAAGATTATGGTCTTTTCGCGCTCTGAAAGGTGGTTCTGGCACAGCATCTAGTGTGGCTGTGTCACTCCAATCCGGGAGTGACAATCCCTTCCACACCAGGAGCAAGTGCAGTCTGTCCCTGGTCTGTCTCCCTGGCTATGGGCCTTCCTTCTTTGCCTCTTTGCCTCAGACTGTTGGCCAAGTGTCTCTTCAAACTGGGAAAGGCCATGCTGCACAGCCTGCCTCCAAGCAGGCCGCTCAGAGGCCAGGGTTTCCCACTTGTTGAGGTCTATTCCTAAGGCCTTCAGATCCCTCTTGCAGATGTCCTTGTATCGCAGCTGTGGTCTACCTGTAGGGCGCTTTCCTTGCACGAGTTCTCCATAGAGGAGATCCTTTGGGATCTGGCCATCATCCATTCTCACGACATGACCGAGCCAACGCAGGCGTCTCTGTTTCAGCAGTGCATACATGCTAGGGATTCCAGCACGTTCCAGGACTGTGTTGTTAGGAACTTTGTCCTGCCAGGTGATGCCGAGAATGCGTCGGAGGCAGTGCATGTGGAAAGCGTTCAGTTTCCTCTCCTGTTGTGAGCGGAGAGTCCATGACTCGCTGCAGTACAGAAGTGTACTCAGGACGCAAGCTCTGTAGACCTGGATCTTGGTATGTTCCGTCAGCTTCTTGTTGGACCAGACTCTCTTTGTGAGTCTGGAAAACGTGGTAGCTGCTTTACCAATGCGTTTGTTTAGCTCGGTATCGAGAGAAAGAGTGTCGGAGATCGTTGAGCCAAGGTACACAAAGTCATGGACAACCTCCAGTTCATGCGCAGAGATTGTAATGCTGGGAGGTGAGTCCACATCCTGAACCATGACCTGTGTTTTCTTTAAGCTGATCATCAGTCCAAAATCTTGGCAGGCCTTGCTAAAACGATCCATGAGCTGCTGGAGATCTTTGGCAGAGTGGGTAGTGACAGCTGCATCGTCGGCAAAGAGGAAGTCACGCAGACATTTCAGCTGGACTTTGGACTTTGCTCTCAGTCTGGAGAGGTTGAAGAGCTTTCCATCTGATCTGGTCTGGAGATAGATGCCTTCTGTTGCAGTTCCAAAGGCCTGCTTCAGCAGGACAGCGAAGAAAATCTCAAACAAGGTTGGTGCAAGAACACAGCCCTGCTTCACTCCGCTTCGGATGTCAAAGGGGTCTGATGTGGAGCCATCGAAGACAACAGTGCCCTTCATGTCCTTGTGGAAGGATCTGATGATGCTGAGGAGCCTGGGTGGACATCCGATCTTGGGGAGAATCTTGAAGAGGCCATCCCTGCTGACTAGGTCGAAAGCCTTCGTGAGATCTATGAAGGCTATAAAGAGTGGCTGTCGTTGTTCCCTGCATTTTTCCTGCAGTTGTCTAAGGGAGAATACCATATCAGTGGTGGACCTATTGGCTCGGAATCCGCACTGCGATTCTGGATAGACGCTCTCTGCAAGTACCTGGAGCCTCTTTAGTGCAACTTGGGCAAACAACTTTCCTACAACGCTAAGGCGAGAGATGCCACAGTAGTTGTTGCAGTCACCCCTGTCACCTTTGTTCTTGTACAGCGTGATGATGTTTGCATCCCTCATGTCTTGAGGTACTCCACCTTTTCTCTAGTAGAGACAGAGGATTTCATGCAGCTCAGTGACGATGATCTCTTTGCAGCACTTTAGGACTTCAGCAGGGATGCTGTCTTTTCCTGGTGCCTTGCCAAAGGCAAGGGAGTCCAGGGCCACATGAAGTTCTTCTAGGGTTGGTTCACTGTCAAGCTCCTCCAACACAGGCAGACACTCAATGTTGTTCAGCGCTTCTTCAGTGACTACATTATCTCTGGAATATAGCTCAGAGTAGTGCTGCACCCAGCATTCCATCTGCTGCGCCCGATCCTGGATGACCTCGCCTGTTGCAGACTTCAGAGGGGCAATTTTCTTCTGTGTTGGACCTAGGGCCTGCTTGATACCATCATACATCCCCTTGATGTTGCCCGTGTCAGCTGCTATCTGTATCTCGGAACAGAGCTGGAGCCAGTAGTCGTTAGCACATCTCCTGGCAGCAAAACTCCTGCTGGACTTTGCTGCGAGCAGCTCGGAGGACCTGCAGGTTGCACTCACTGGGACAGGCCTTGTATGCTGCTTGAGCTCTCCTCTTTTCCTCAATGACTGGTGTCAACTCCTCAGAGTGGGCTTCAAACCAGTCTGCTGTCTTGTTGGTCCTCTTGCCAAATAAGGACAAGGTGGTGTTGTAAACGGTATTCTTGAAATGTTCCCATCTGTTGGATGCGTTTGCATCGGCCGGGCCTGGAAGAGATTCCTCAAGTGCTTGTGCAAATTCCTCCACTTTTCTCTGATCCCGGAACTTGCTGGTATCAATGCGAGGTCTTCCTTCCTTTTTCGTGTGGTACAGTCGCTTTGCTTGCAGTTTCACTCTGCTGCACACCAGGAAGTGGTCAGTGTCGCAGGCAGCACCGTGATAACTGCGTGTGATCTTGATGCTGGGAAGGCTGGAGCGTCTGGAGAGAATCAGGTCGAGCTGGTGCCAGTGCTTTGATCTTGGGTGTCTCCAAGAGACTCTATGTTGGGGCTTCGTGTTGAAGAATGTGTTGCTGACACAGAGACCATGATGACAGCAAAACTCTAGCAGGCGTTGGCCATTTTCGTTCATCTTCCCAGTGCCGAACTGACCTAAGCAAGTGGGCCACGAAATGTTATCAGCACCAACTCTAGCATTGAAATCGCCGAGGATGAACAATAGCTCTTTTACAGGGATCTTCTTGATAGTGGTGGCCAGGTCATCGTAGAATTTGTCTTTTGCTTCTGCTGGAGACGACAGAGTCGGTGCATAAGCACTGATGAGTGTGATGAGTGTGCTGATGACTGGAGCTGCAGGGACAAAATTCTTTCACTTCCCACAGTAGGTGGGATGATGGATTCCAGCAGAGTATTTCTGACCGCAAAGCCAACGCCATGTTCCCTGGTTTCGTTTGGTGGTTTTCCCTGCCAGAAAAATGAGAAATTTCTCTCCTTGACAGATCCGGAATCTGGCAGCCTTGTCTCTTGAAGGGCAATGATGTCCATCTGCAGTCTGCTCACCCTAAACCCCATGCACCCCATGAAGTTAACGGACCGTGGCGAGGCAACACCTTACTGGCTGAGGACTGCCCAGCTTAAGGCGGGCGGTAGCTGCCCAATGAGATGCAATGATCTCTCCCACCGTCGGAAGCAGCCCCTGGCGTCACGCTCTACGCCAATCGAGCGAAGACTTATAACCGGTAAATTGCTGCTTCCCGTGTTGTGCCGACGCAGTATGGCAAAGTTGGAGTGTCCTCTCCAGTGCGCGAAGCCTGGGTAAAGAAGGTATGGAGGATATGCTGTTACCTATGCAGCAAATCCCCCCTCTCCATGTCGCTGGAATGGTCCAATGGAAAGGCAGAAGCCAATACGGTTGGTTCCAGCGGCGTCGCAGGAGTTGCCAGAACGTGACTGTGTTCAGCCATGAACTGCCTCAGGGACTCCAGCTCCTGATTTTGCCTCGAGGTTGACTCCTGAAGCCTTTTCCATAACTGGATGTAGCCACAAGGCAGTGGAGGTTTGGGATCAGAGTTTTCCTTCTCTCAGATGAGCTGCCTTCCCAGGCTGACCAGTCCCATCTACCCGGTGGCTGTTTAGTCTCCTCTTACAGCACATACAGCCAAACTGAGGACCTGTTCTTATCCCCAGCCCCTGGGGGATGACGCAGGAGTGGAGGGGCAGAAAGGAAGATTGTGGAAGCAGGGATGGGGTTAATGGAGGATTGCAGAGAGAGAGGGAGCAGGGGTGGGCCTAATGGACAATTGCAGAGAGAGGGAGCAGGGGTGGGGCTAATGGAGGATTGCAGAGAGAGAGGAAAAAAGAATACTTATGGCAGAAAGAATACTTATGGCCCAATCCTATTCAGGTCTTGTGCTGATGGAACTCAGATTCCATCAGTGCAAGGCCCAGGCTGCTGGCCTGGCAGATGCTGTAATGGAGCATGGGCCTGGGCCACCAGCACAACCAGCTGGCAGCCATGGGCGCACCCCAATAACCAACAGAAACGCTGCCAGAAGAGGTAAGCAGGTAGACAGGGTGTTCCAGGAGGGAGGATCAGGACAGGGATAAGGACTAGCTAGGGGCATTCTAGGGTGTGCTGGGGATGGGTATCAGTAGCAGTGCTGATATCCTACGTCCCTTGCTCGGGCTCAAAATTTCCCCTGGAACCTACTCTAATTTATGCTAACCACAGAGCTGGCACAGAGCTCAATTGACCTAATGGAGACAAGGCAGCTGTCTCTCCGTCACTGCTTAGGCCCACAGCATATCACTGCCAAGTTCCTGGCCAGTCTACAGCATGCAGCAGATGCTGCACCAGTGCCATTACACATACTGGGCCTATCTTGGAAGGACTGGTCTGTTAGCCTGTTAATACAAGATTGCAGCTGGTTACTTTCCTACAAGTTTAAATTCAAAATAGCTAATTGTTTTGCACAATCCAGTCTCCTGCTTATGGTCAATATGGATATTGTCCAATTGAGTTATATTACTGGAAGATTTGATGTCTCAGACACATATTGAAGAATGCCTATTTATATTTCATGAGTTTACTCAGCACATTGCCATTGGCTATTCACAGCAATCTTAGTTAATAAATGACAGTAGGTTATACTCAACATTTCAGTCACTCGTTTTGTGCTAGAGAGTATTTTAAAAAGAATAATGCTACAGAGATTATTTGCAAAAACTAAATCTGAGGAGATACTGCCACAGTCTCTTCTATTTAGGCAAAAGGTATTCAACAGCAGTATCCATCAAAATCATAGACTCCCTAAGCTGAAAACTAATCCATGATTGCAGGCTTTTGTAAAGAATCACTTTAATCAACTAATAATCACTCTAAATTAGCTCCAGGAAAATTCCTGTAGCTACTGCATTTAGATTAAGTGCCAAGGCTCAATCTGAGCTTCTTAAAAGGCAGGCAGGACCACACATCTCTGTTGAACTGAAAATGCTAATGCACCTGGCAGCTACTTGTCAAGCACAACTCTCAAGCACACAATGTACCTAAATTATAGCTCTGTGGTGGCAATAGCAGTATCCCTACCCATTTCAGTAATGAAGACTAACTTTTAAAGTAAGTCATTCTTTGCAACTACTTGGAACTTCCTCCTTTCAAAATAAATAAATAAAAGCATTCTTTTTGGCTGCAGTTTCAGTTACATCTGTTTGCCCAAAGGTGAAACTTTGTAGCTATTTTAAAATTCCATCTGGTTACTTCTGAGATATCTGAGCCTGGATTTAAGAAAAAAAAATGTTTTTAAATGTTTTGTAAATCCCCTTTTTGAAGGCTAATAAAGCATTAGTACATTTTAAATATTTGAATCCTGACCACTTACAACATTTTACACTAGTTTTATTAGACCAAAGTTGAACTGCAGCTGTTTAGCATCCTTTTTTCCATACATACAGCTAAATAACTGAGAACACAAGTTGAGTGTTACAAAACATTCCAATCCCTGATTTAGCCAGTAGTAGAACATTTAACTTGGTTGTTTTGGAAACAAGTTTGCAAGTGGCATCCCCAGCAATACAGCAGAAGTTGGTTGAATGATCTACAGACGTTTAGAAATGGATGTTTTCCCATACACTGCAATCCTATGTATGCTGAAGGGCAGAAAGTCTGGTCTAGAGCAGGGGTGTCCAAACATTTTGGCAGGAGGGCCACATCATCTCTCTGACACTGTGTCAGGGGCCAGGAAAGAAAGAATTAATTTACAATTTAAAATTTGAATACATTTACATAAATGAATATATTAGAGAGGGAACTTATAGGAATGAATGAAGGTCTTGGAGTAGCTCAAGGCTTATAAAAGGCCTTGCACAAAGCAAGGCCAGCCTTTCCTTCACTACCATTGCTGCATCACAGACATGAAACAGCAAGTAGTAGAGGGAGCCCTCATCCCACAGCTCAGATGAGAGGTCGAACAATTGTCCTCATACTGAGAGCATTTGCATTGGGCCAGTGCGGGCTCCAGAAAGTCTCTGGAGGGCCAGAGGCTCATTGGAGACTGGGGGCTCCCCGAGGGCCTGATTGGGAGCCTCCGAGGGTTGCAAGTGGCCCCCAGGCCGGGGTTTGGGTACCCCTGGTCTAGAGGGTAGAGCCATCATTAAGCCAGAAGACAATATCTGAAAGTCACCAGTTCAAGAACACTGAAAGCTTCCATGTGCAGTGACACTTCAACACTGGTTAGCTGAGCTGAGCTTTCTGGAGTGGGAGACAAGAAGACTGCTGCAGCTGTTTCTCAGTGTGGGAGTCAACACAGCCAGAGTGATGACCAGACAGAAGAAGATCAACCTGGAAAATAGTGTGTTCTAGGAGGACAGAACTCCTTTGTTTATTGTAAAAAAACCCTTGGAGGTTTAGAGAAAGCCTGCCCAGGTAAACTGCCTTGAATAAAGTCAAAGGAGCAATCCAGTGGCCAGAAAGACGATATATAAATACCAGTATTATTATTATTATGTCCCACTATGTTCAGTGTGGTTTACTATCAGGTAAGTATACACAGGCATGCAGCCTTACAGCACAATCCTATACATCAGTGGTTATCAAACTTCCCAGGAGATTTACTTGGTGGGGGCAGGGACAATGAAGCAATCTCTAGGATCACACCCCTGCAGGGGAAGGAGGACTATTTTTAAACAAACTATTCGTGTTCTCAGGGTCCGGAGGGGTGTGGGGAGCCCCACGGGGCGCTTGCAGGGCTCCCCGTGGCTTCTAAATAGTGAAAGTTGCAAGCACGATTAAACCGGAAGTGGAATTTCTGGTTTAGTCATGCTTGCAACTTTCACTATTTAGAAGCAGCAGGGAGTCCTGCAAGCACTCCACGGGGGCCCCCACACCCCTCTGGACCCTGAGAACAAGTATGGTTAGTTTAAAAATAGCCCCCCTTCCCCCGCAGGGGCGTGATCCTTGGGATTGCTTTCCCCCTGACCCCACCCCTTAAAGGGAACAGGGCATCATTACACGAGCTGGTGGGTCACAACCCATCAGTTTGAGAACCACCGCTATACATATATACTTACAAGTGATTCCAACTGGGATCAGGTTACTTCCACTTACATATGCATAGGATTGCAGCCTTGACTGCTCATAATTGTCTCTATGTACACCCTCAATTCAGTAGCAGCTGAACTACCTTACCAGAGGCTAGGAATGAAAGTTAAAGGAGGATCAGTATAACAGGTGAAAAAAGTGAAATTTCATTATTCTTCACCTAGTACTCTGACCCTCCTGTAAACCCTCATTCTTAGCCATAGAGAAGACAATTCAGCCACTCTACAACTGAGAGTGTGAATTTGTTTGTGAAACTAAGCAGGAGCATTTATAGCTGGAGAAGTGGTGGACAGAGGATAGGATTAGGGCAAGAGACACAAAATAGCACTTTTCACAACCTTGGTGTCTTAATGAAATGGACAGTGTGGTTCATTCAGCCTGCCATCCTATGCACACCTACCTGGGAGTAACTACTCACTGAGTACAGTGGAACTTCTGAATAAACATGCATAGGATTGTACTATAAGATTACTTGCAGAAAGGGAACAATGCGATTCCCTCAGCTAAAAGACAGGAAAGCTGGGATGTGAAGGCGCATCTACTCTTATTTTCTCTGTCTTACACTAAGTTCTTGGCTTTACTCTCCCTCACTGCAACATGTTTCCAGTTCAAAGAGTGACCCTTATCAGAATACTGCTGTCTTTCCTAACTGCATGACAGAGTGTGAACGAGATAAATATAAATACATTTAGGGCCCAATCCTATCCATCTTTCCACTGCTAGTGCAGCCCCAAGGTAAGGATACAAACATTCCCTTACCTTGAGCAGGTCTCCCTGACTGCACCCCCCCCCCCCACTGCAGAATGCAGCCCCATTGGCACGGTTGCATCAACACTGGAAAGTTGGATAGGACTGGGTCCTAAAATGTATTGTAAACACAAACTAAGTTGGAAATGTTTTACTTTAGCCGGTATCTCTCCATGCCACTAACTCTGAACCTTTCAACCACTATAGATGGTCTCATCCACATTTCTAAACTCTACAGAGGTGACACGGTGAACAACACTGCTCCATCTCATTTTCAAAATCTTGCACCTGGCCAATTACAGACGCATTGCACAGTCAAAGTGCTATACGTACTTGCTGTAAAAATGCCTTAAGCCCCAGTGACTTGGTGCCACTATTAATGTGAAATAAATATATGAATTAAAATGCAGATGGATGAAATGGCTTTCTGCCCTTTGAATTTGGAGAGAACATTAATACAGGATGATTCTTTTAGGTGCAAAACCTTACCCACACTGAAGCAAAACCCCAAACCTGATGTCAGAATTACATGAAGAGAGGGAACAGTTTCTTGTCAGTGTTCAGTATATACAAGTCTCTACACAGACAAAGTAATAAAAATATGTCATCAAGTATAGGCAAGGGTTCACAGTATGGTTGCCAGGGGAACAATCACTTTGAACTTCTTGACATATGACTATAAATCTCAACAGTGAAGCTGCATTAATACAGTTCTTTACATTTAACAGACTCAGGTTTACAAACAAAAAGTCACAGCAATGACAAAGTTTTCCAAATTACACTCTTGGCAAGTAAGCATCTAGCTACATTGGGTGAGTTCACAAATGCAGTGTCACAGATGTGCACTATAAGCAAAATCGCTTTAAGTACAATGGTCCTTGGGGAAAAAGGACTGCCAGCACAGCTCGAAACGGCTGAAAGGAGAAAACAGTTGTGCACCCAAGGACAACTGCTTCTTCGCCACACTGGGGAAAAAAAATATCTGCAAAAACGTTGTACAAAAATTCTCAACAATTCCAACCATATCACAAGTACGCGTGTATATATATTATATACAGGCCATGGGGGTTCCAATCTGGTGGCAAGGGGAGTGAAGCAAAGCCCTGGAGGGTTTCCCCGGGTCTCCCAATGCCTTAGAAGGCATGAAAAATGTCACTTCTGGTTCTCCATGAAACCAGAAGTAGTGGATTTTCTTTAATTTTTTTTAACCCATAGAGCTCAGTCTGAGCTCCGTAGAAGCCAAGGAGAGACATCCTCAACTTCTGCTGAACTCAGAGGCCCCTCCGAAGGTGTGGGGAGCAGAGCCCCAGACCCAATCTGCATATAAGTGAATCCACAGATACAGGATTAACGGATATGGGGAGCCCCCTGTATAGAAAATTTTGGGAGCAGATTTAAAGTCAGCTAGCTCATCGTTCAGCAAATAGGAACCACCACCTTAAACAAAACTAATTTAGAGATTGGTCTCTGAAACAAACCCGATACCAAATTTGTCTTCATCATTCAAACAACATTGTATAGGGATCTAATAAGATCAGCCATGTGAGGGCTTACTGGCAAGATTACCTTCTGACATGATATATGCCATCACTTGCCAACAATGACCTTCCATTGTCTCCATATTACAAACAGATCAATCTCTTTGCAAAAGAACAAATGGACCAAATCTAACATTAAAATGTTCATATGATTCACCCCAAGACTCATTAATGGGTCTAACAAGTATATAATGCCAGAACTACTCCACTGAAAAATTAGTTTTTGAACCTTACAGATTGTGAAAGGTCTATCCCAGTTTCATAAATCGAAATAATTTTACTTATGATTTAAAAAAACAAAACAGAACCTCAAAAGATTTAGCACTTCATATGTAAAACAAACAATGCTGCTAACATTAATTTTTATCTTTTCCACATCTGTAGACCAAATGAAAAAAATATTTCTCATGGCGCTTTCATGAGTGATGCTTTCCAGAACAACAGGCAAAACGAGACATTTTGCTGGGAGGTCTATCAGCTCTGCCGCATATTTTCAGAAATGTAAAATAGCTCTAAAGGGTCATGAATCAGATCAGGGTCCTGATGGTAGCAGGGAAAGGAGTTAATTTCCTTATTTAAATCTCTCTCTCTCTCTCTCTCTCTCACACACACACACACACACACTCTCTCTCTCTCTCTCTCTCTCACTCCAAAGATGCTATTTGTCCTGTCTCAGTGGTACAAAATATTCTTTTGCGACCTGGGACCTCTATGTGCAATGGCTGTGGTCAATAAATGAACTATGGTCCCTCCTGATGGAAAAAACAGCACTTGGGGCAATTTAAATCAGGAAAACAGTGCAAAGGGTATAAATCCTTCTTCTAACACCAGATGTGTCAATCTCAGTGTTTCTCAACCTGCGGTACTCATACCACCAGAGGTATTTGAGATGGTGTCCAGTGATACTCACAGGGCCCCTAGACCCCTGCCGCCTAACAGCAGGACCAGTAATGCAATGCGACAAGCAGTTGTAGGAGGCTCAGCTCAGTGGGCACAGCTCTAATAATAATAATAATAATACTTGTGTGTTTAATTCAGTGCTGCAGGTGAAGATCTGTGAAACGGGGTAATAATCCAACACCGGCATGAGTAGTAAACACACGAACCAGAAAGAACAAAGCAGCACCACTTCTTCAGTAACAGAACAAGAGGGAAAGCATCCCATGGAAACTTTCTACCACTTATTTTCCCAGAAAGAGCTGCTTATTCATTACATGCATATATGCACTCACTTGCTCTTTCCAAGTGTACTGTATCTCTCTGTAGAACATAAATGTTGGGTACTATTCCACAGCTTAAGAACTTCCTAAGTTCCACTGAGAACTTCAATGGAAAGGCCAATTGACACACTTCAGCTGGGATGGTGAGAATTTAAGGCAAACATAACTGAGCTGTTCATCATCACAAGCATATGTTTACCACAATGTGTACTTTTTTCTCCTCTTTGCTCCCCGCAAACACACTTCACTTGTTTGACATGCTAAAAATATGGTCCTAACCTTGAAGATATTAGAGTGTAATCTCTTCCCCCCCACTCACTCACTCACTCACTCACTCACACACACACAAAGCTCTGAGGTGATTTGTACAAAGCAAGAGAGCAAGAAACTGATTGAAAAACCCACCTTATTTACATCATCATCATCGTCATGGAGGTTATGTTGCCCTATTTTGTGTAAGAATGCCCTACTTTAGTTGCCCTATTTTGTGTAAGAATGGGAAAAGAGGAAGAAGAGTTGGTGTAAAGTGCCCAAATGAGGGTAAAGACTGTAAGTGATTTGAAGGATTAGAGACTTTTCTGGAGAGTAAAGAAAGGTTGGTAAGATAATCGGTTCTGACTTGGAGTTGATAACAACTGTTGGTAGAAGGAGAGAAGAGTATTAAGTTAGGAAACTATTGTAGAGAGAAGTCAGAGTCATTCAGTTTTAGCTAGTCTTGTAGCTAGGAGGCTTGCTGTGGATCAGAAGACCAAGTGTATGGAGAGTACAATGCAGTGAGAAGGCAACTTTAGATATTTAGATGTTATTTGTTGTTTTCTTGACTGCCTTGGCTTATTATGTTTTATTGACTGAAAGCCCTCTAGTACTGGTCTTATGTAAAGGTAGAGATATTGTTTTAAAACATCTTGTGCGTTTGTCTGACTAATAAAAAGCATTAGTGTATTGTGTGGATGCGGGGGTTGAATTGCCTCAATGAACCTGATATTTGTGTATGAAGTAATACAATGGTGGAGATAGCAAGCAGCCCACAGCTTTGCACTGAATGGTCAAAGTAGAAGTCAATAGAGCTGAGCATGGATTTGCAGTCCTGGAGGCAAGTGCAAACATTGTGAAAATCATCTTGGTGCTGCTACTTGCAAATTGAAAGCACAAAAATACTGAATACTTGGAGAGGTTTCACAATTCATCTTTTGGCTTCGTGCACTAATAATAATAATAATAATAACAACAATAATAACAATAATCTGGATTATAAGTGTGAAAGCATAAGTCATCAACCTGAAATAACAAGCTGTGTCAGGAGAAACTGATAAAAGTGCATCTGTTTTCATTTTGAACAGTCTACAGAGACTAGATAAGAGTGCATGAAAGTTCATTTGAAACCTCTAGAAAGAAAAGCAAAATAAGCTCACATTTAGTGGACTTGAATGCCTGGGTACTACCTGATATAAAACAAATATTACCAATTCATTGCAGAGGCAACTGCTTTATGTACCTCATCCCACAGACTAAAGCTACAAGGTAACCGGGTTTCCCATATACAGGTAGCAGCTTAGTATCCACTGATTTGGCATCCACTGATTTGACTCACCACTGATATTGTGGACCATCTTACAATGCCTTGTAACAAGTAAAAAAGTCCCAAAATTCCATTTCCTACCTTCATTCTGTTAAACTGCACTGGCTGCAAGCTTCTCAGGGTTAAAGATAGCTTTAAAGACTCACTCCTTGGTTTCTTGCTCGTTCAATTTTGCCCCAGAATGCATTGGTATAGATGCTGTAATGCATTCAGCTGCTAGATAGGGTGAATAATGGAATCTAATCCAGTGTTTCTCAAGGTTTGTCCTTCACTGTACCACTTTGCATAGTCCGCTTATTGGAAGTACCACCAGAGGTAATTGTTGATCATGTCACCATCAGCTATTTTTGGGTTGGGAGATCAGATGCAAAACACACACCAGAAAGAGGCTCAGGATGAATGGGAGGGCTTTTTCGAACATGTGAAAAGCACGCTTTGTAGCTCTGCCCAGCATGCCAAGCCTCCTACCACTGTTTGCCACGTTGCATCACTGGTCTCACTGCTGGGCAGCAGGTGTCCAGGGATCCTGTGCATACTACCAGATACCACCTCAAGTACTCCTGGCGGTACCCATACCGCTGGTTGAGAAACACTGAGGAATTATTCACCCCATCTAGTGGTTGAATGAAGTGTAGCATTGTTACAAGGCATTTAAAAGGTGGATTCCAGTATCCACTGAGGTTTCGGAATGGAACCCTAGTGGATACCAAGGTCCCACCTGTAGTTGCAACCAACAAGCAGTGAGGTTACAAGCAAGAGATGTGGAACAAATATAGCTGAGATACTGCCAAAAAAAAAAGACCCCAGAGGGTCTTTTTAATAATAATTGAATTGCCAGGCCATTGTGGTGCTGATGCCACAGTTGGTGCTGGCATCTGAGAGACTTTCTGTTTTCTGGTGCTACGAAAATTGTTGCTGGGCTTGCTACACCAGCAAGCCAAGGCTTGGACACCCTATTATCCTCTCCTACTCTGCCTACGCTGGCCAGACTTAGGATGCTAAGTCTTATTAGGATACTAAGTATTATTATTATTATTATTATTATTATTAGTCTAGAGCGGATTGGGATTTTTAGCAACAAATAAAGACAAGTTATCAGAGAACTACTAGAGAATTATATGAATGTTGAGAGGGAGGAAGTTCATCCATGGAACTTTCCTTGCCCTGCAAGAGGAATAAGGGCACTTGAATGCACCTGGGTGCAATTATAAGTATTTAAATAGCAAATTTTTGATACATTAATTGCAGTTATTTGAATGGCTAGATTAAAGTTGAAATTTGAACATCCAGCCTCTCAAATCTGTATTGTACACGATGACACTATATAAATAGAGATAATTAATAAGCAGGCTCAGAATTTGCCTATTCAAGGAGCTCTGAAAGTCATCTAAAAACTACACAAAGAGGTACTTACAAGTTTTTAGAACACGTGTAACATAAATAGACTACATTTCTATTTTTTCCATTCTAAGTTCAGCACGACATCTGTATTTAGGAATTCAGCAAGAGTAACCATTTTCCTGATATAAATATTTCCGGATCTGTCTGCTGTACCATGTATTCACTTCATGCAGCAGCCATCACAAGCCATGGAACAGGGCGGGATAAAAGTGTAATAAAAAAATGAATGTACTGAAATAAAAAAATACATGTAACAAATGCTATTTTAGACTGCATACAAATGCTTTTCTTTTCATTTCTTGTGAGCCATTATGTTATATGGTTTAGAGCAGGGGTAACCAAAACCCAACCAGCAGGCCAAATCTGGCCCACAGTGAGCCACCATGCAGCCCATGAGAAGCCTCTGGTCCCTTGCAAGCCTCCAGCTGGCAACAGGTCTTCACTTTGACTTTGCAGGTGCAGGCAGAAGGCTAAATGAGCTCTTGCACAAAGATCAAATTGCAGAGCTCGAAGGAGCTGCAGAGAGCACTACCCTATCAACAAGCCTGCAGCAAGCCAGAAGAGGAACCACATGGAGAGGCAGGAACAGAGAGCGGTTTGCACTGAGCTGCGAGGAATTCATGGGAGACTGCTATTACTGTAGCAGCCTCCCGTCCATTGGCCATAAGATCCCTATTCCCTGTTAAATTACTCCTGCTGTGATTGGGTGCATGTGTGTCTCCAGCAAGTCAGAAACATCCCTCCATTTGCTTGTGAGATCCTTATTCCATGGTAGTTTACTCCTACTGTGTTTGGGTGAGAGTGTGTCTCCTGCAATCCAGAAATGGCAGAACTCTGTTGGTTCTGAGATACTTGGTTCTGTGCATTTTTGCAAGGTGTCTGGGGCCGGTGGTGTTGGTGATTGGTGAAATTTTCAGCTAAAATGTTACAATGTTCTTCTGACTAGACAACTCAATGAAAAAGTGTTATGACCCATTGTGGGAAGACAGGGTCACTGATGAGCCACCTGTGGTGGTGGAGGAGGAGCATGGAGAGGTCAGCTGGCGAGAATGGATAAGACCTTGAGAACCTGCAGAAGCTTGACAGCATGCAGCCAAAAGAGATAACCATGCCTTGAAGAAAAACATTTGGTGGACTGAGAGTTCTGTGAATTCTCACAGAATAATATTGTAAAAATTCCATTGAAAAAACTGTGGTTTAGATTCACCTGCCTATGTACAAAACATAGAAAGGCAGTATATAAATACTTAAATAAAGTAAAAAGGAAATAAGTACCATAAAGCTGCATGTGAATCAGCCCACAGTTATTCTTTGTTTAGTACATCTGACTTCAGTGCAGCTACATCCAGGTAGTCAAATGATTGCCACCTGTTCAAACCATTTAAATTACCATCACTATCCCACAACCCATGTACATGGTGCCAAAGGGCCCAATCCTATCCAATGTTTCAGTGCCAATGAAGCCACAATGCAGCCTCAACACAAGGGAACAAATGTTCCCTTACCTTGTAGAGGCCTCTGTGACTGCCCCTCCACCACAAGATGCAGCACACTCCCCATTGGCAAGGCTGCATCGGCGCTGGAAGGTTGGATAGGATTGGGTACTAAGTCCTGAAAGCAACATAGGAAAGTCCTACATTAAGAAGTTTACAATATAGATTTTGATAATCTATTCTAAGACATAAGTAAAGGAAAGGAGGAACTGGAAAAATGAGATGCAAGGGTAAAAAACAAAGGATATCCCAGACTTGCATAACTAGGCAGTCAGGATTTAAATGATGTTCTTGTGCACACATTTCTTTTCAGAGTAAAAAAAAAAAAAAAAAGCTATACTTTTATTGTGCTTCACTAAATATTATGCATGCCTGCTAAGAACTTAAAAACTACTACTTTATATATTTATATAAAGGATTTGGGTATGCTAATATTCAAGTAATGCAAACATTCCATCCATTTGGAGCCATTTTATTTCTCTCTCCTTCAATTACACTCTCTGTAAGTATACTCTAGAAGAGACAAATTATTATGTAAATTTATTTGCAGTTCAGGATTGTGCTAAATAATTGCTAACAGAAATGTATTATTTAGCTGCAGGCTATCTTACTGCATTAGAATTAAATAGTAACTGTTGCTATTTCAGCAATGGCAACAACCACCAGGCTGATGTCAACATCACTTGGATTGCCATTATCATGGTTTCAAAGTAATTTATATCTCTACACTGCTATTCAGAAAAAGGAAAATGAGTTATTTCTAATGTGAAAGTGTCCTTCAGTTATTTTCAGCCCAGCTGCATAGAAAAAAGACAGTATTAATCTTTGCCTTTGCATTGTCATTTAGAATGTTTTTTTCTTTTTTTATGATTATTGTATTAGCTTTATTTATACTTAGGGCTACAACAGCCACAGTGCAATATTTTGAATGTTTACTCAGAACTGTACTATGTTCAGTGGAGTTTTACCCTTAGCTTAATGTACACAGGATGATGCAGTACGATTAATCAATTATAAAACACCTGATTGACTGACTGGTGCCCTGACTAATCAGGCAAAGATTTTTTAATAATACAGAAACACTGATTTTTAATTGGACTACTTATAAAAACTACAAATAGCAATCACCATCTTAAAAGAGGAATTGTGCCTTTTTCACACAGAGAAGCCAACACCAGTACTTAGATGTTTGCTATCACACACACACACACATACATCATTTAAAAACAATTAATGGCCTGATCCTACCCCAGGCCAATGCCGGGCTCTCACATGTTGCCTGGGAGACTTCTATTGCAAAAGTGTTGTAAGGCACTTCATGTCAGCCATAAGGAAGGAGGTGACTGCACAGAGACCAGCAAAATCCATAGTGACCAGCGTGGGTAGGTGCTGGGCCTCTGCACCAGTTGGAGGAGCCCTGGGAGCCATCAGTGGCAACTATGCCACCAAATGGCACAGGGGCATTCTGGGACAGGAGAAGGCACAGAGGGAGCAAAACTGGGCAGGGAGGATAGTGGTTCAGGCTCAGGAGGGAGGCAGATGCTGCTGTCAGATTCTAACCCCCCTCCCAGATCTGAAAATCCTACATGGAGCTACTTGGATCTGTGCCAGCAATTGAGCTGGTCCAGATGCAAGTAGACCCATAGAGGCTGCCAGGACTAAACATAAGGTAAGGGAACATTTATTCCCTTACCTCAAGGATACCTTTGGCTGCCTCCCTGTCCATGCGGTGGCCGTTTTGGTGCTGCTGTTGCTATGGCACGGGCAGCCCCATTAGGATTGGGCTGTAATTCTGCTTCAAAACTCAAATGCAAACACTTGCAAATTTAATTGATTGATCAACCTTCAAAACTAAAAACTGAATTGATTAAGCTAGTAAAACTAGTATAAGTACAGCACAATCCAAACCTCACATTAAGCCAGCACAGCTGTCCCATAAAGCATGTTTGCTGCATCTGGACAGCAAGCAGCACCGGCAGGGAGCTTCCCATGTCCTAGTTTGAGTATTATCTCCATGCTTAGACCCTCCATTCCCTTAGGGAGTATAATAATGGAGTAGTATCCTTAATAATGGAGTATTATCTCCATTCCCTTAGACCGCACTTTATTTTTCTATCTACAGTAGCAAAATAAAACGCCCAATAACATGAAAGAATGGCTTTACATGTTGGTACGTATTAATACAATAATGGTGAAATAGCACAAAAAAATTACTATTTTAAACAAAACAACTAACAGCGCAATCCTACCCTGTGCTGGAACAAGCAAGCCAAGAGGTTTGCACTGTATGCAGCGCAGGATAGGGGCCCAAGGCGGCTCAGCCAGAGGCAAGGAGAAACTTTTCCCCTGACCTCCAGGTAAGGTGCCTTTGCCCCAATGCGTCTCCTCGGACTTGTGCCACCTCCTGAGGTGGCACAAGTCCACGGAGAGGCTTCACACCACTCCAAACTCCCTGGGAACGAGTGCTAGATCCCAGCCCCGCCTCCCGCTTCTCCCCGCCCGCCCCTGGGACTTGCGCAGGCCCATGGGAGCCTCAGGACTGCACCCTATGGTAGAGTTGCATTAGAACATATGTGACAGTTAAGGACAAGAAAGATTGACTCCTAGAAAATGGCAATATTTTATGTTTATATTATCAGTGAAACTAGCTTATTCTGAAGGTTGTTAAAGGCAATGGTTCCCCCCTGCCGTTAAGCCTAGTCATGTCTGACTCTAGGGGTGGTGCTCATCTCTGTTTCTGAGCCAGAGGTTGTAGACAGTTTCCATGGTCATGTGGCCAGCAAGACTAGATGCCTAAGCTCATGGAACAGCATTACCATCCCACCAAGGTGGTATCTATCTATTTGCATTTTTACATGCTTTGAACTGCTAGGTTGACAGGAGCTGGGACAAGTAATGGGAGCTCACCCCATCGCACGGATTCAAACTGTCAACCTCGCGGTCAACAAGCTTGTAGGTTCAGCGGTTTAACCCATTGCGTCACCACGACAGATTGAAGGTTGCTACTGTAAGCTTTCCCTGAATCACTTCAAGTTTGGTCTCAGGGAATGGGAGTAATGTCTAGGATACAAAACCCTCATCCCCACCTAAGATTGATGGGATATCTAACCAGTGTTTACGTATCATCAACTTCACCTCTTTTACCAGTTTTGACTACAAAACAGCTTCCACATGGTACAAAAGTACCTAGTTTGACACCTTAGAAATATTTACTCATGTAACCTACTAACTTGTTTATGATATTGTAGAAAACTGCATGGTCTAGAGACAAAGGGCCCAATCCTATCAAACTTTCTAGTACTGATGCAGTCACCAGTCACTGAGGTAAGGGAACAAATGTTCCTTTTACCTTGAGGAGCTCTCTGTGACTATCCTTCCAGCACAAGATGTAGCATGAACCCCATTGGCATGGCTGCATCAGTGCTGGAAAGTGGGATAGGATTGGGCTCAGGCAGCCCAATTCTGAACACCACGATGCCCAGGGCTGCAGCGGCATCAAAACGGCAACCGCTGCATCCTGTGGGTGCCAAGGCTACACCAGGGATAAGGGAGCATTTGCGTTCGCAAAACAGGAAGTAGTTGTGATTGCAATTTTGACTGTCTCCGCATGTTGAAGAGCCCTGAGAAGGCTGACACGGGGGCACCCCATACCCCCTAGGAGACTGCTGCAGGTTCTGGTAAGTGGCAGCAAGCCCCTGCACCCCTCCAAATTAGCACAATCTAGCACATCACGTTGCTGCCTTCCCCCCTCCCCACTCCTTAAAGGGACAGAAGCCAGGGCTCTCTGGCTGGGGCATCGCAATGCCCTAGTCTGAGAACCACAGTTATACATGTTGATACAGAAGCAAGCTCCATTTTGTTCAAAGGAGTTTACTACCAGGTAAGTATGCTTAGGATTGCAGCCCAAGTAACCCTTATTGTTATACAAAATCTTTGCATCATATGCACACAGGCCCACCACCCACCCACCACTTGCACCAAAAAAAACCCTACAAAAACCCAATGCTCCTGTGCCAACAACCCGAGTTCCTCCATGCTTTTTCTTCTGAAATGGCCTCTGAGTTTAATTCTAAGCACGTGTGTTTAATTCAGTTTGATGATTAGTATATCACTAATCAAATAGGAAAACTATCCAAAAATTAAAAATCTGATTAGTGTTTTCTGCAAGGTTAAAAAACCCTAAATATTAATCAAACCTTAAAGATGAGCATTTAGCTATTCTCAGAACTCATATCGAAGCACCTGCAGTTTGTAAGAGGGAAAATAATTATTACTACAGCCTATGAGTTACAGAGGGTGCTTTGATTAGTCTGAGACATTTTTTTCCCTTCTGTCTCCTGTAATCAAGTTAATTACTGCATACAATAACTCCTGTAAGGCTTACACTGTATTTAACAAGTAAGCTTTGTGCATGGGTGCTTATTAATTATGATAGGTCCCTGCAAAGCTCTATAGCACTGCAGTTAATATTTCATTATTTAAAGAGATATCTAAAACTTCAAAACTTGGTTTTGTTCCAATTTAGGTCTGAAATTCTTGGCATTATACTAGACAGTTGACTTAGCATAGGCTGCAATGAGTTAAGCCCCACTGAACTCAATAGGGAATATTTCTGACTAAACCTGCATAGGATTTACTTTATCTACATACTATGCATAGGCTTACTTCTGAGAAGATATGGTTTACACTGTCAATCAAAATTTTGACATGAATTTTCCCACATTCTGAACAAAGGACCTATTGTCCACGTTTATTTAAAAGAAAAGGGCAACTTTTTAACACACCAAACTATAACTAATTAATTTCTGTTCTTGTAGAATTATCACCAGCATTGGAAATTATATCAAACACTTCAGGAGCCAGAGGCATCAGCTAAAAAATTAACAATATATTTTCATCAATATGGTCCCATTTCACTTCTAAATCAGCTGCATCTCAATTTTCCATGAAACTTAAGAGTGTTTGATTATCCTTCCCTATACAGAGATGTATAAATTCAACTTTAAAATTATGATTTTAACTATTTCTGATACATATCTTTAATAGTATACATTAACTTCTTCCCTTCTTCTGGATTGGGTTCCGTAAGCCTAAATGCTATGAAGAGACCTGCTACCATTGGTAAGAGTTCATATTCATGGGATTGTACCCTAATTAGTCTTGACTAAAGAAGTTAGTTCTATTGATTTCATCAGGATTTAGCCATGAAGTCACAGATGATGCTCTCCTGATACAGATTACCAAGTGGCAAGCCACAGTGGCAATGGAGGATTTCAACTACCCTGCATCTGGTAGAAGTCTAAGACAAGAATGAGAAGTCGAATAAATTCTTGACATGTCTTGATGACAACTTTATCACTTTATCATTCAGAAGATGGAAGAAGGAACAAGGAAGTCGGTTACCCTGAATTCACTGTTCATCCACATCAGGGGTGTCCAAAGTGTTTGGCAGGAGGGCCACATCATCTCTCTGACACTGTGTCGGGGGCCGGGGAAGAAAATAATTAATTTACATTTAAAATTTGAATAAATTTACATAAATGATTATATTAGAGATGAAACTTATATGAATGAATGAAGGTCTTGCAATAACTCAAGGCCTGTAAAAGTCTTATCCCAGGACTAGAACCTCTACAGGAGAAAACAGTTCAAGGGGGGAAAAACAGAGCCTGGATGGCCACTTACACAGGTCTACAAAATTGAGGGTCAGAAAGGTTTTTCCCAAACTTTATGGTGGTTTGATATGAATTTGGAGTGCCAATTCCAAAAATGGCATCCATTTTGCCCTACCACGTCTAGTTTTGGAGATATAGTATAGCCTCATTAGTGAATGGTTCAAGCAGCTTCCTCATGAGGAAGCCATGGTGTACGCTTCCTCATGAGGAAGCTGCTTGAACCATTCACTAAAGAGGCTATACTATATCTCCAAAACTAGACGTGGTAGGGCAAAACGGATGACATTTTTTTGAATCGGCACCCCAAATATACCCAGGAATTGGTGAGACGTTTAAGGAAGCAAAATGTGTGTCGCGTTCAGAGGACTACAAAGTGCCTGATCGCAGATTTCATTATCCATGGGTTTCAGTATCAGTGGGTGTGAACAGAAGCCCCACAGATGCAGAGGCACGACTTTAATACTACGGAAACTTCAACACCTTTCTTTCATGTTTACAAGAAGAGGCTTGTATTCAAATGGCAATTTCTAGCATTATTAAGTACTACTTGCTATTTTCTGGTTGCAAACATAGCTTCTTATATCCTTAAAACAGCATTGTAGATTGAGTTTCAGAAATGTATCCTAAAGGGCCTGTTTGTGATTAACAAAATACAGGACCTTATGAAATGAGTTTGCATACGTGAAATGCTTCATATGGTAAAGACTGCATGCGTACAGTTTCCTAATATAAATGTCAGCAACCCACATAGATTCGCTATACATTCTTGGTACGCAGCAAACCTGTTCCATTTTCACTATAAAGCACAAAAAGTACAGTATTTAAAATCAGTGTCTAAAAAGTGTCAGAAAATTCTTCATGCCATTTTGACTGACAATACTGTATATACACTAAGACAGAGTGGTTAAAAAATGTTCCAAAACATTCTTAACGAGTAGTACTGCAGCATCAGTGCTTCAGAAAAGAGTTTGAAAAATTTGCAGATCAAATGGTTTCATTGGATCTGCAATACGGATGGCACAAATGTTCTTTTATTCACATGTTTATTGCATTGATAACTGCCTCCCTGCTTAATTAAGGATGTACTTGTAAGTTCTCATCCTCTGAAAAAGTCTTGGTCTCAAGATGCATGCACCTATCTCTCAAACTTCCCAGACAGAATTTCCTGTAATGTAAAACAAGAATAGTGCTTTTGCTGTACTTGCATCCCACTATACCTGCAAGAGCTTCCTTGCACTTTTTCATATCTATACAGAAAAAGTCATTTTTAATGCTTTTACATTTAATAAGATTGTGTTGTTCACAATGGACAGTCTTGTTATAATCTTATGTGCCTGAAAAGGAACACATACATTCTGAATACTCAGGTCAATTTTTTGTGCAGCTGTGCACTGGCCACTGCTTGTTTCACTTGGTAATAATATTTACTATCAAATACCAAATCTACACACAACATTAACACTGACAAGCTGACAGAATAGCCAGGAAAGATGAGACCCCACATCCCTTCTTCCTATGTTCTGAACTACATCAGATAAAAGCTTCAGGGATGCTTAGAGACAGGATGATGTAGTAGTTCTGCTGTTGGTCTTAGATCTGGAAGAAATCTTCCCAGTCAGCTATGAAGCTTTCTCGGTGACCATCTCTCAGCATAGCGCTCCTAGGGTTGTTATAAGGACAAAAGGAGGGGACATTTACTCCACCCTGAATTCCTTGGAGAAAGAGCAGTATAAAAATGAGAAGAAAAAATCTGTGTCTTCAAAAAGTTTACTACACTTAGCTGATATTAAACGGCAAAGGTATTCCCTCTAACACAGTGGTTCTCACACATTTAGCACCCGGACCCACTTTTCAGAATGAGAATCTGTCAGGACCCACTGGAAGTGATGTCATGACTGGAAGTGACATCATCTACCAGGATAATTGTTAGCAATCCTATCCACACTGGGGGGGCGGAGCTAACTCTCAACGAAGTTGCAGTGAACTTTGGGGGCTCCCGAAGAGACTGCGAAATAGATATGTTTTCATGTGCCTAAACAACTAAGGCACGCTTCGGTGCCAGGAAGACGGTAAGAAGAGCTGAGAGCTTGAACGGGGGGGGGGGTCCTTAGAAACAGGCAATTTCAAGGATTTCTCTCTGTTTTGCTCTGTGCTGAATCATATCTATCCCGGGCGCCATCTTGGAGAAGCTCGGAAAGTTGAGAACCCATCCTCCCACGGCCTAGATACAACAACATCGCAGTGAAAAAAGCTATTAAGAGTGAGTGAACTTGGCTCGTTAAAAAGTTTTACTGAGAACTGTAAGTAAGAAGTCTGGAGGAGGAGGAGATAATACAAGATTATTCACGCTGGCCGTTAGCCACCCAGGGGGAGAATAGGTGAACTGGTATTTCCCCTGCTGGAGTAAGTACAAGATTTTTTTTTTTTTAATGGTATGTACCGAAGAGAAATAAATAAGTAATCTTCAACGAAGGAAATAAAGTCTACTTTCATTTTCCTAGCAAAAAGCCTTGATTTAAGTCTGGTTATGGTTACTTTTGGTTTCTCAGCAAGAGGCTTGAATTTTTTTTTTTTTTTGTTATTTAAAGGCATACTAACCTAATTTGAGTGTGTTGATTTGACTGATTTTTTTTTTGGATATAAAAATTGGAAAGTAACCCTGGATACAAAATTGGAAAGTAGCCCTGCAGGAAGTGGTTCGAGTTGGTGTTGATAAAAATGGCTTTTGAAAATTTGAAAGATGTTCGTGAAACCAGGCCTTGTTGATGGACTTTGTGATGGATTTTAGAAGAGAAATGGAGCAACAGATCAGAGAACTGTCTGAACAAATTGGGCAAATAAGCTCCTCCCTTGTAAACTCACAGGAACAGATTATAAACAATAGAGAAGAAAAAAGAATGGAGCAGATGTCCGGTGAAGTTAAAGAAGTGGAGTATTTTGAAATGGGATACGAGACGGAAGAAGCAATTGTCATAATAACTAAGAACCTTAAGGAAGAAAAAAGAGGAAATGTTCAGAGAGCAAGCTGTCTCAAGAAGAGGAAGAATTCATGGATTAAATTCAAGAATAACAGAATGAAGAAGAAAGGAAAACACAGGGGGGCCAAGAAATTCAACAGACTTAAGAAGAAAAAGAAGAAGTGGAAGAACCAGTTTGAGGACTAAGAGAGAACACTAAAAAGATAGAGCACAAAGCAAGCAATAAGAAGAAGGTCAAAATGGTTGAATAAGTAGAATTTTTTTTTTAAATCATATTAAATCAAAGTAGATGCAAATGAAAATTTGAAATATAAACATTGCGGAAATTAAGTGGTATTAAGATAAATATTTTATTAATTATATTAAATTACATTGGATGAAAAGGGAATTTGGAATATAAGTATTGTGAAAATTAAAGTGGTAATCATATGAAATAAATTAGATGGAATTGTAAACTTGGAATATAAGTATTGTGTAAACTAAAGTGGTATTAAGATAAATAAAAGGGTTATTTTTTAAAAGAGAAGTAAATAAAATAAATTTTAGATGTTTATTTTGGAGAAAATATTAAACCTGTATTTTGGGTTAATAAATATGTGGTGGATAAGCGAAGTATAATATCATTGTAATTGGAGATATTTGTTTTTAGATGTGATATTAGAAATTAAGAATCAGATAAGAGATTTTATTTTAGAGGTTAGTTTAGTGGTAAGAAAAGTCTATAAGTAAAAATTTGAAGTCTTTTTTGATTGGATAGCTATGGAAAATGATATATAATATGTTATAAGAGATACTGAAGGGGGTAATACCATTGTAATCGGAGACTTCTTTTTTTAGATGTGATATTAGAAATTAAGAATTAGATAAGAAAGATTTTATTTTATAGATTATTTTAGTGGTAAGAAGAGTAAAAGTAAAGTAAAATTTGAAGGTTTTTTTATGATGGGATAGATAAGGTTAGAGGAAAAATATAGAATGTTAAAGTATTAATCAGTTGGGTCAATGAATATGATAATTTTATTAATTTCGTTTGGATTATTGTTTGTTGTAATCGATGGCCACCAACCTTGTGTGTAACCTATGTAGTCCTAACCCTAAGTCTATCCAATTTTCCTTACCTGTATCTGTAATAAATAAATAAAGCATTGATAATTAAAAAAAAAACAACAATCCTATCCACACTTACCCAGGAGTAAGTCCCATTTACTATCATTGTTAAAAGCATATACATAGTAGCTTGTTAAAAGTACAAGTCTGTAACATTTCCCCAAATGCAGTCACATACCATGTCTGCATGGTATGTGACTCCAATGGGGAAAGTCGAATATATTAAAAATAAAATAGTGAAATGAATGGAGACCCACCTGAAATTGGCTTGTGACCCCACCTAGTGCGTTCCGACCCACAGTCTGAGAAACACTGCACTAACAGATACTAGTGAAAGGGCGCAATCCTAACCAACTTTCCAACACTGACCTAGCCACAATGCAGTTCCAAGGTAAGCTAACAAACATTCCCTTACCGTGAGGAAGTCTCCTTGACTGCCTCCTCACTGCAGAATGCAGTGCACGACACATTGGCACAGCTATGTCAGTGTTGGAAAAGTGGTTAGGATAGCGTCCTAAGACATTTACATAACTGTTCACAGTCCATCTAACCCAGCATACCGCCAAAAAACTGGCCAACCAACTAATCTGCAACCTTTGGCATACAAAGCAACTCTCTATAAATGAGCTACTGGTCACCCTTTGGCTGGCAGACTGTCCAATTTCTTTGATCAGTGTTTTTTTTTTTTTACTACAATTATTGATTCTTACTTTACCTTACATACTTATAGTACTGTAAGGTGCCTTTGGCTTTATAAAGATAGCAGATTTTGTTTGTTAAACTATCAGAAAGAACACAAAATTATCTTCAAAGGCAGAATAGACTGACAAATGGATAAGGAAGGAAGGGAGACAATGGTACTTGCCATCTTCTTCCAATTGCTCAAACCCTTCCCCCCCCCCCAAATCATCAGCTTCTGATAGCTTAGGCACATGTGCAAACATATCCCTTCTATGAGACCAATTTCAGAATAGCTATGGCTTTCTTGAAGGAAACCTCCTCCAGAGCTGGTGTCAGAGAAGTTTGAAATATCAGAACACAAGAATTAGGAAACATGACTAACTTTCACTCCCTGTTTGCATGCTTCCCTGCAATTTGAATATGGTGTAGTGTTCAGAGCAACATTAGACCACATTATTCAGTAACATCACAGCACATAGCTCCATGCCTGATAGTTCCATAAATTCCTGCAATTTCAGTGAGAATTGCCTGATATTTTTCACATGACATCTGGTAAGGACAGATAAGGACTCATTTGAAATTGAACCACTAAAACAAAACTGCAGTCAAACAGAGTCACAGACTGTAGCACCTGTTACCCTGCTGTTAGAATATCTCAGTGCCTTCTCTTGATGTCTGTTATTGCTGTCTCAACATGGCTAGCCCCGATCTGCCCTCTCTACCACTTGTTTAGGTAATCTCTAGATATCCTACCAGGGAAGCAGTTCACAGGCTGGATGATGAAAGGCGAGATAAAAGGGAACTTGGAGATTGCAGAGAAATAAATGAGTTCTTTGTGTTCATGGCAGTTCTTTGGGCAGATACAGCTCCCTGAACGGCTGGCCCCCCTCTCTAAAGAATTAAGTCAAATAGAGGTTAAAAGAGAAAACATTTCAGAATGTATTGACAAAATAAGTGTTAGTAAGCCATGGGGCCCAGATGGCATCCATCCAAAACTCTTAAGTAACTAAAAAATGAAGTTGTTGATCTTCTGACTAAAATATGCAACTTGTCCATTAAAACAGCCACTATGCCAGAGGATTGGCGGATAGGTAATGTCACACCAACTTTAAAAAAGGTCCCAGGAAACTACAGGCCAGTAAACCTAACATCTATTCCAGGTAAGATGGTGGAAATCCATGTTAAGGAGAAAAATTCTGCAGTATATAGAAGAAGCTTTGACAAGGGAGAATCAGCATGGCTTCTGTAAGGGTAACTCTTGCCTCATGAAGCTTTTACAATTCTTTTATAAGGTCAACAGACATGTTGATATTATATATCTGGATTTTCAGAAGACATTTAATATAGTCTGTCACCAAAGACTCCTGAGAAAACTCCACAGTCAGAGAATACGAGAGCAGGTCCTCTTATGGATTAGGAACTGGTTGAAGACCAGGAAACAGAGAGTGGGTGTAAATGGGCAATTTTTCCAATGGACAGAAGTGAAAAGCAGTGTGCCCCAAGGATCAGTCTTGTGATCATTGCTTTTAAGCAGCAAGGTGTCCAAGTTTGCAGATTACACATTTCCATTCCAGAAAGAATTGTGAAGAGCTCCAAAAGGATCTCTCATTCTGGAGGAATGAGTGGAAAAATGGCATATGCATTTCAATGTAAGTAAGTGTAAAGTAATGAGCATTGGGGGAAGAAATCAAATTTTCATGTATGCACTATGCACATGTACGGTTCTGAGCTATCAGTGATGAATCAGGAGAGAGATCTTGGGGTGCTGGTGGACAAATCAATGAATGTGTCGACCCAGTGTGTGGTAGCTGTAAAGAAGTCCAGTTCCACACTCAGGATCATTAAAGAATGATTGCTGCACTGCTCCAAGAGTATGAGAACTGCAAAGCAGAGCCTCTCTCAAACCCTCTTGGGGAGAAGCTGCTGCATTTTCATTTCACATCAAGTATGCGAGAGGGAGCAGCACAGCAACCGCACCCATACCATCAGTTTAATACAAGAACCCACTCCCAAATTTGCATCAGAGGGATGCAAAAAAATCCTACTTCTAACATTAAACAGAAAAGAAACTAACGACAGCTAAGAAAATGTAGATAATATCCTTAGTTGAGTCCACATATTTCTGAGGCAAATATGCATGCAATTTCCTACCACCAAAATGTATGTAGTAGTTTCATCTGAATAGCAAGTTACTCTAAGGTTTGGTTTAAATTGCAAGCTAGAGTAAGTTCCTATCTATGAAATTCCTTAGTGGTATTAAAAAAAAAAAAGAGAGACAAGTTGATCACATCAAAAACCATCCTAAAATAGACTACTTTTTTTCCACAGTTTTTATCCTGAATGTGTGTATGAAATGACTCCTGGACCTTTCTAAATGTTTCTTTCCCCACTGAAAGAATAAATAGCCCCTACTGAAAGTAGGGCAGGAACAGCACTTGCAGCTCAAATAATATCAGAAACCTCATGACTGCAGGGGTTTCTTAAATGACAGAAATTATGAGACTTACAAAAAATATTCACTACCTCAATCATTTTAAAGCCATCTGTAGCTCTTGTGGTTAAATGAAAGGAGGATTAAAAAGGTGGTCAGAGTGTTCCTAAGGGCTAAACACTTTTTGGTTAAAAATAAATCACAGATAGACTTGAAGGCCCCTTCTGGCTCTAAGATTCTATTTTTAACTCAGAATTCCTCATGAGTTTAATTTATTTAGGACTCTTCCTTAGGATTACTGCACAGCTGGAAGATGATCATGGTTCCAAAGAAAAAATAAACCACAAATACATCCATTTTATTGGATAATCATCAGCTTACACTTTAGATGTGTCTTTGCTATAAATAGATGCAATTTTAATTACAAGAAAAGGTCTTGAGGAAAATACAGAAAACTATTTGGACGTCACAAAGAGATTCTATTTAAAACAAACCGCAGTTATTTAACCATTCATTTCTGTATTTAATTTTTAAAAAACATAGAGACTAGGGCTAAACAAATATACATTAAATGCATTTATTTATTTTAAAGCAGTTACATGCTTAGTTAAAGACATAAGAAGAGCCCTGCTGGTTCAGGCCAAAGACCCATCTGGTCCAGCTTCCTGGATCTCACAGTGGGCCACCAGTTGCCTCAGGGAGCATTCAAGACAACAAGATACCTTACCCTGTTGCCATTCTCTTGCATCTGGCATTCAGAGATAGCCTACTTCTCATGGCTTGTAATCTGTGATGAACTTTTCCTCCATAAATCTCTCCAATCACCTTTAAAAGGCATCTAGGCCAGACACGATCACCACACTGTAGCAAGGACTTTCACAGATTAATGACATGCTGAGTAAAGAAAGATATTTTTGTCTGTTCTAACTCTCCCACCACTCAATTTTAGTGGATGTCCCCTGGTTCTGGTGTTATGTGGGAGGAAAAGAACATACTTCTATCCACTCCATGCATAATTTTACGCCTTTCAATCACATCCCCCTCATGCGCTTTCCTTCTAGACTAAAGAGCCCAAAACGCTATAGCTTATCCTCGTAAGGGAGGTGCCCCAGCTGACAAATCGGTTTGGTCACTTTTTTCTGTACTTTTTCCAGTTCCACTATATTCTCTTTGAGATGTGGCGATCAGAACTGTAAGCAATACTCCCGGTGTGGCCTCACCATCAATTTGTACAGTGGCATTATAATAGTGGCTGCCACAAAGTACCTTATAGGACCTTCGTGACAGCTGTCTCCCAGGCAGCATGCTGGAGACTGGTGCTGGCTCTTAGCCTACAATCCTATACATACCTTCCTGGAAATGTGCCCCACTGAATAGAATGGGCTTACTTCTGAGTAGATATGTATAGGATTGCACTGTTGTGATTTCAGTGCTTTTCAACAAAAAAACCACACACAAAGTGTTCTATAAAGCAAGATAAATGAAAAAGTTTTCTCTACCCCAAAGAGGCTCTCACAATCTAAGAAAAGACACCAAATTGGATTACAGTGATAATTCTGAAGCCACAGATGGGTTTGAAAGTATTTCAGGACTTTATTTTTATTATGCTACATAAGCTCTCTACAAACTTACTTTTATGAACTTTTGCCTTTACAAAAATCAGTATTTTGATCAAAAGCCTGATCAGAATTTTTTTGAGATGTGTGGATCCAAGGAAATAAAATGTAAGATAAAAAATAGAAGACTGAAAATATATAAAGATTAAGAGTCATAAGCAGCAAATTTATAGGCAATAAATTGTTGTCTGCATGCATTAATAGTCAAATATAGGTGGGTGGGTATGTGAGAGTGCTCATAGCTATGAAGAAATCAAAGCCAATAATGATGATAAATCTCAGTACTATTTTATAGCCTGCTACATCTTAGTTAGCTTAAAGGGAAATGAGCTTTCACTAGCCAGAGTAGATTCTTTGCACATTACTTGCAACATAAATTGAAAGCCAGACATGTTGAATCAGCTGAATTTGGCAGAAAAGTTTCTTAATGAATCTCTCATTTGCAGTATGATTTTACAAAAATCTTTACTATGTGTCACATGGTAATCTGGTCTGGCATAGCTAATCTAGATCAGGACAAAGGCACATTTGGGCAGCATTATGATAAATTCAGAGGGGCAAATTCAGAAGGGCAAATTCAGAGGTATATATAGGAAAAGACAACACAGAAACAGGACATGGCATTCAAATAACAGTTGGGAAAGAAGTTCATGGAAGTGGGACAAGGCAGGACAAAAAGAAGGCAAAACAATAAATAAAACAAAGCAAAACAGAAACCAATAAAAACAAAGGAGGCACAGAGGCCTAGGTTCAGGTCAGGAAAAAGCTCCAAACATGAGCTGTTGATTAGCCTCTTGACTCTACTCCCATTACCTGGAAGAGCTGTAACACTTGTGTATGACTGCAATTGCAGATAATTGATGCCCTCCCATCCTTCACCTACAATGCGCATTCCTCTCCAGGCCCCTAAGAGATAGCATACTCAAGCTCTTTGTGGGTCCATGCAACAAAAGAGATGGACACTTGATAAGTGTATGTTCAGAAAAGCCTAATAGGATATAATTATTGATAACACTCAGTTGACTGCACTGATGACAGATAGCTAACAAATTCCAAAGAGGTTTTGATCATCTTTTTAGGCATGTATATTTATAAATATAAATAAATGAAATAAGTCCAAAAAAGTTATAAGCTTGCAAAACAAGCTGCAGTCTTGCCTACACACATATACCTACATCAGTTCTTTGACACCTACAAGGAAAAAGCCCCATAAATTGCTGTAAAGGTTTCCTTTCTGGCCACACGGAGGGAATTATTTTAACTACTGATGAGCAGATAAGTAGCTGTTTACAAGGTTGCCTTGTCGTATTTCATTGAATTTTAAAGTTAACCTGTTGCTCTCATATCAGTGTCTTAGCCACTGCAATCCTGTGCATGGTTATTCAGAAGGAGGTCTCACTCTGCCCAGTGGGCTTCATTTCTTACTATGCTTTAAACTGCAGCTTTAGGCTGAAATCTTATACACATTTACCTGGGAGTAAGTCCCATTGAACTCAATGAAGTGTACTTCTGTGTAGACATGCATAGAATTGTATTGTTAATTTTTCTCTCATTAGGAACAACAGTGGAGCGGTATACCGAGTATTCCCTCTTTAGTCATTGCTGCTTTTTTGCAAAACAGGTTAAGGTGCAACGGACTGCACAGAAGCACCACTAGAACTTGCAAAACTACCAGCCTGCTTCCAAGTCTGCCTTCTGACAACGAAACCTGATTCATTTTCCATAACTTACTTTTGCACAGTTTAAAATTTAGGAATCAGAGTTCGTGTAAGTAAAAACCTTAAGAGATTTTTGCCGCTATTTGGTACACCTTGAACTTTTTGAAACTGCCCTGTGGCCAAATGATAAGGTCGGACCCACAAGGGATACAGTGGATAGAATGGAAGCAGTTAAGACTGCTACTACCAGCTTTATTTAATTGCCTTGGTAACAAAACAGAAAATCAGCGAACTGAATATTTTTGACAAGATCAAACTCAACATTCTTATCTTGCTTGATGGCCATTTCCTTATCTCTTGCCCTATATATTCTCACGGAGTGGCTGAATTGCAGTTTGACAAATGTCCAAACCATGTAATACTCAAAGGAATTCAAGAGCTAAAGGAAAATTTGCAGGACAGAATTCTTCCCACTTAGGTCATCCAAATCCCAAATCATGACAGCTTATCTGTGTGCTGCTGAAAGAAAATTTTATGGCTGAGATTCAGATAAGTGCACAAATGGTTATGCGTAAAGGTGTTTGTTTCCAGTGAATAAGACAGGATTACAGCCTAAGTCTTACTGAACACAATGGGTTTACTTCTGAGTCTAATAACACAGTTTTCAAACATCTCTAGTTATACCCGCAAACCTCTTTGGTCTTCTTGAGCAGCAACCTCCTATACCAAATGGCAAGCCCCCACCCAGGGTCTAAGCAACATTTCAAAAAGCAGTTTATTGCACATCACAAAGGTGGGGAGGGATCCACTGTTCCAAGAAAACAGCGGGTCAGAAATCTTACTGTGCAGTAGATTGGTGGGGGGGGCATACATGCCTGATTTCATCTGAGCTCAGAAGCTAAGCAGGGTCAGGCCTGGTTAGTACTTGGATGGGAGACCGCCTGGGAATACCGGGTGCTGTAGGCTTATACCATAGTCTTTTGAGACTGAAGGTTGCCAACCAACCATACATCTCTGTCCACCTACCTGTGCCCACTGCTCCTCCTTCCCCTTCTGTTCACTGGATTGGAAAAAAAGATGGGGACGGAGAGGAAAGGGAAATGTGAAGGGGAAGGAAGTGCTGCGCTAGAGCATTGGAGAATGGGAAGAGCAGAGGTTGCGACATCAGATAAGGGCAAAAGCACTTGGCATGCTGCTCAAGTCTTGGGCCAGCCATGAATATATGCATAACAGAAACCCAGATAACTGTTACACTATCCCCCAACCTGATTACTCAAACTCTGCATGCAGCAATATTCTTCAATTAATTTTCTGCACCCAGCCTTTCTCATGGTAAGGGCAATCAAAGCGGCTTACAAAGTTTAACGTGTAACAATAACAAAACATTAAAAACAATTAAAATGATGGAAAGTATAGGCTAAAATGACAGACTAATGAAACAAAGCTACTCTTGTATTAAGGGTGGTCTTATGTTTCCTTTCCTAAAACTTTTAACTTGCAAGTTAAGGATTTGTTTCTCCTGCCCTTGTCTTCCTCATGCACATTCACTCCAAAATCCATTTCACTGCTTTCTAAGCAAGACTGTAATATTGTTTCACCAGATCCTTCTGTGTCTGGTTCATGGTCAGCCTCACGCTACCTTGGTACGGCAAAACAGTGCCATTACCAAGGCTCTCAGAACTAAAATACAGCTCTAAGGAACCACTTCTGGGTCTACAACTCATTCAGTCACTAGAGGACTGAATATAATGCAACGCAATTTCATTCCATTGCATTGCATTACACCCATAGCGGCTGAATGAAGTACAGCTCTGTACCAATGCATTCTGAGGTGACCCTGGGAGACCCAGAAGAAGGTCTTTAGAGCTATTTTTAGCCAAATAGGCTTGGAAATGGCATTTTTGCTGAAGGAAGCAAAATCTGATTTTTTGCACCCAATTTTTGTGAAATTTCTGTATTTAAGACCTTTAAATACCTTGGGACCTTTAAGACCTTTAAAGACCTTGGGACCCCAGTATCTGAGGATTTTGGTATCAGTGGGGGGTTCAGAATGGAACCCCTGTGGATACCGAGGTCAGACCTGCATTTACCAATGGTGAGTGCCATCTCTGTAATTTTAATCCTGCGTCATATAACACAGCCATTAAGCAATACAAAATAAATTCATAAAACAGAAAAGGAAGAAAACAGAATGTCTGTTTCAACACTTGATGGAGGGCAAATGCCATGTTAATAGGACAATTATAACATTTTATCCATGGTCTGGCATCTTTTGTTAACTTTGCAATGCTATCCTTTGAAGGAAACTTTAAGTCAGTTGCTACTTGAGATATATAACAATTCATTCCAGATGAGCAGCTTGCCAGATCCATCACTAAAAGCAGTCATATTTATTTATTATTTTTCACATTTGGCATACAGGTACATAAAATCAGTAGACTGGAAAAATATGTTGTGAGCTAACAAAAATTCTGTATTTATCTGAAAAAGTAGGTTAACCATATCCACGTTGTCTAGATACTATTGAAATTGTTCTCACCAACACTGATGAAGAATTAAGCAATGTCTAGAACAATATTCGTATCAGGCCAAGGTCCAGCAAAAGTACCAAAACACCTTTTCAACTATAAACATATGGCTGTGGAATAATTCACATGAGTTGCCATATACATAGATTACACATTTCATAGGACAAATGCCAAACAGCAAATATTGGCTAAAATACCACACGAAAGCCCAGTTCCACCATCTCCTTATAATCTTCAGTGTGCTATGCGAACAGGGGCAAGATATTAATAAACCATGATCATAACCTTCTTCCATTATAAAAAAAAAAATCAAAGAAACATTCCCCACAAGGTTATCAATCTCTTTTGTTGTATTCACATAGAGTTGTAACTTGGAATGAAACTATCTATGGCTGTATTTGCACATGCCTTTTTGTGCACCACGGCAACTAAACATATGTTTAGGATCTGGCTGTAAGCATTGTACATTACAGTTCACTGCAGTTGAACACTGTTCTATGAAGGTGAGCAACCCCCATAAACATTAGAAACAAAAGAGTTTTCCATGTTTTCTATGTGGCAAATATAAGGACCCTAGGTGGTTTCTCCAGTGAAAAGACTACATTAAACTTTGCATATAAACTTTGCACACACCTAGTAGGAGATGCTTGATTGGAATGCTTTTCATTACACTGAACAAAACAGCAGGTCTTAACATTAAAGATGACAATGTTTATTCATAAGCATTAGGCTTATGTTAAAATACAGTAGAACCTCTTTAAGTTGACCACCCAAGGGACTGGAGGAAATTGGTCCACATAGGGAGGTGGTCAACATACAGAAAAAAGGCATTTAAATAATATCATGTTTAGTCCCCAGAACAACAAATGCAAGGCCAAATTATTTAGATTGGATTTTTAAAAAGTTTTATTGCAAATATCAATGAGAATTGATCCTCTTGTGACGCTTACTATTTATATCATCTATATCTATATCAAGAGACAGAGAATAAACAGCCCACAATCAGTGTTTTAAAAAAAAATCCTGAAAATTCATAAACTTATTCTTTAAGTTAAAAAAATACTTGGTTTTTCATAGCAGACAGGCAGACCAATGCTATCCCTTGCCAGTCCATAGGATGTAGCATGTTACATAGCCCCAACAGCTAAAAAACAACAACACTTTTTTACTTAGGCTGCCTGGCCAACACGGGTTCTCCTCAGATTCACTAAATGCCAGAAGGTGTTTGATACAGTCCCTCACTAAAAGCTGTTGAGAAAACTCCACAGTCAGGGAATAAGAGGACAGGTCCTCTCATGGATTGGGAACTGGTTGAGGACCAGGAAACAGAGAGTGGGTGTCAATGGGCAATTGACAAAAAAAGTGGCATAGGGGAGGGATTGGCGTGTGGCTTCTTGCTTTTCCAAGATGAGACAAACCAGACAAAACACAAGCCCACAGTATCGCATTCAGTGGGCAACTTACGGAGGGTAAATTAATACTCTGTGCAATGGCCGAAGTGGTCAAGATACAACTTACGGAGGTGGTCAATATAGAGAGGTTGGTCTCCCATGGTGTATATGCAGTGTCTGTCCATACTGTGAAAATTAGGTCAACTTAAGGAGGTGGTCATTATAGAGATGTGGTCAATTTTGGAGGTTCTACTGTATTTGACAAGTCATTCTGCCATACAGAAGAACAAGTTGTAGATTTTCCATGCATGTAGCTGTATATTGCTTTATTTCAGTAAGTGTTGTGGCAGTCCCCATGATACAAATATTGCAAGGCACATTGGATGACTGTCCAAAACCCTACCAACGAAGGGCCAGAGTCCAGTAGGGTCACTTGGGGTTGTGGTCGGCATCAGGTAATGCACTCAGGTGGGGAGAGGGAGACAGCACCACTGGTCAAAATTGTGAAATCTTGGTATTTGCAAATACTCATATAATGTTATATATCATTTGATGTGGAATTTAATGAAGAAAGCAGTGAAACAAACCATGCTGAAATATTTGTATTACGTATATCAAATGTTATGGCCGAATAACCAGAAAAGAAAATCTAACAGCCTTCTGTTTCTTTGGCTCAAACCTGACCAAGACGACTGATTATTCTGAGAGCCAATGAGGTATTATTATTACACAGCAGGAAACCAATAAGGTGTTAGTATGAGTCAGCTCTCATTTCCACACATTAGAGCTAATACTAGAACTTTTATTCAGTTGTGTGAGCAGCATCAAGTTGGCCACTGGTTTTTGGTTGGTTACTGATTTGTTGGGCTGCCTGTACTGTTATATATTAAATAAAGTTAATGGGGGTTACATCAATCCTAGAGATGCCACTTCATTTAGGCTGCATGTATGATATTGTAATTTATTCTGTATGGTCTAGTACGGGAGGAGGTCCTTCATGGGGGTGACGCAATGAGCTCTCGAATCAGGTGATGCAAACCTAGTGATATCTCTGCTAGAACCAACACTACTATTTTCGTTGGTTAGCCAAGAAGCCAGAACACTGTAGCTTGTTTGAGAAAAGTAAAGGATTGTACTCAATAGAGCGCAATCCAGAGTGCTCTCTGGGCTGGCACAAAATCCCTTGCACCAGCTCAGGGATGTTGCAAATGTGCCTTAAGGTATGTTTGCACCTCTGTATGAGTCAGGTAGTCCAGCACAAGGATGTGCACCAACCTGCCAAGGCCACATCCAGCCTCCACACTGCCCAGAGAAAGCAAGGTTGCAACAGCTGATGGTAGCCAGCACAGGGGAGAGTGTAATGGGGACCTTTAGAGGTGGGGGAGGAAGGGTGGCAGGCAGGCTGGTGGCCAGGCCTGTGAGTGAACCAGGCCTGGGAGGAGGGTGGGACCAGCCTCTGACACTTAGGCTGGATCATAATCCCTCTCCCAAGCAGCCTGGCATTACACCAGGCTAGTCAGATTTGTCCCTGCAATTTGGCTGGCGAAGATCCAAGTAGCCTCATTCAGGTGGCTGCCATGCAATATGGGGAAATAAATCCCCTTATTCTGTAGTGCAGGATCCACATCCTATCCTGTGCTGGGAAGAGCGCAAGCCAGCCAGTCGGTCTGCTCCAGCAAAGGATAGGATTGGATTGCCCATGGATTAAGGAGTTAATGAGTACATGAAACCTAAACTTCAGAGGTTACAAAGAACAGGAAATGAAAATCAGTTGCACATTTCCCATTCCCCACATTAACATACAAACATTTAGCATTTGGGTGGGCAAAATGCTTCATATACCTTACCTTGATGTAGTCTTTACAACAACCCAGTAAGGTAATTATTATCATCGTAGTGCAACCAGTAACTACAGTTGAAAAGACTGGCTTGCTCAAGACCATCTAGTGAGTCAATGGCAAATGTAGGATTTGAATCAGGGAAGTCCTATTTTACCATTCAGGTTCTTACAGTAACTGTGCTATCCTATGCAGGCTTACCTGGAAGTAGGTCTCACTGTTTCCAATGGAGCTTACTCCCAGGTAAGTGTGTATAGGACTGTAGCCTTAGCCAATATACTACACCAGCTCTCTATACTACTTTATAACCCAAGTCATTCTATGTTTTATAGGTTTGCTTATAGACCAAAATAATTTCATATATTGTTCCCAGATTCTGTTTAAACAAGATTTTTATCTATAGTAAAAAAAAAAAATCTATATAGTCTTCATATCTTTGCCATCTTGACTATTAAACTGTTTAATTACAGTGATCCCTGAAAACTGAAGTAGAATTATTTCCTTATTCACTAAGCATAAGTAACATGGTGCTGTTTTCCAGGACACAAAGAACCTCTCTTTGCAACCTGGGAATAGGATAATGTACCTGCATGCTTTAATAACTATCGAACAGCTAACCTTGTAAACAGATGCATTTAAAAATGTCCTGGTGAATTATGGAAAGCCATAGTCATGCACAGCAACCAAAGAGAATAATACTCAAAGGAGAAAGAAATTGCAACCCCATCTTGTTGTAAGCACTTACAACAATATATTTATGTCTACATGCCAGTGTCAAACACAATCCTGAGCCAATGATTGGAAAAACAATGATTAAAAAGGCCACTGTGAAGCAGGAACAAATGTAACTGGTAAAAACCGAGCATATGAGCCAGCCCATCAAATGTTAGGCTCAGAGCTGTACTACTCTCCTGCCATTTAATTAAATGCTGCAACTATGGAGTGAAATATGTTAAGTTTTACATATGCTGCAAAAATATAATCATGTTCACAACTAATGCATCATCTTATATTAAACAAAACAGGCTGAACATTATACTAAATGAAAGTGCTAGTGAGCCTTGTTTTATTTTGCAATAAAGCTTCTTATTATATATGCATTACATTTCTGAAATATTGGAGAAGGGGGTAAAGTCAGTGTTGTTTATGAATTCCAGCATAACATTACGCATATTCATTTACCATAACCATATTTGAACAGTATCTGCCAGAAAAAAAATAATATGTGCAGCTCGGAACTGAAGGGAAAATATTCCATGCTATGAAAAATATGCAGAGCAAGTAAGAAAAAGTAAAAGCCTGTAGAGCTTGTCTGATGCATATATTGGACAGTTCTCTTGCAACGTCTTTAGCCAAGGTGCTAGGGAGCCATGTTTCATTAGAGCAAATTCAGAGTAATTCACAAATAAATGTCACCACTCAGTTTTTCCTAACTAACATGATGAATTTGTGTGTGCGCACACACACACACACACACACACACACACTGTATATGCATGCTACAACACCGTTATCTTGAATCTATGGGGAGGGAAACAGTCAGAGCAAAAGGGCTAGATCCAATCCCATAAGCCAACACCAGGCTGATGCTTGGATCTAAAGTCCTAAGCCACGGGATCCTAAGCAACAGATATTCCAGACTTGGAGTCCACAGAGCCAGCATACACTAACAGAGCCACTTAAGGAACCAGTTCCTCCCATGCCCAGAACCTACTGTTTCCCTAAGCCTGTACCTCAGTGCCAGCAAAAATGCAATGTAGAAGTGCAAAACTCCAGGCCAGAAGGCTGCCCCTTTAAATTTTTCTACTCTGTCCGCAGGGAAGTCAAGTTCAGTAGCCTAGGCCTGGAGGTATTGAAAACCTCATTCCTCCCATGACTCTTAATGAAACAAGTTGTTCACTGGAGAGCTCTCCATGGTTCTGCAAGCAAGACTGCCCTTATCTTGTGAAAGAGGTCAAAACAAGTATATCTCACATACCTAGGGTTACCAGGTGCAAAGGGGGATAGTGTGCTTATACCTTTAACCACTGAATAGAAGAAAGAACTTTGGCAGGTACAACTCAATATCTAGTAACCCTATGTATCTATCTATCATTCATTCATCCATTGGTCCAATCATCTGTTAGGTTATCTACAGCAGCCATTTTCAACCACTGTGCCATGGCACACTAGTGTGCCATGAGTGGTCCACAGGTGTGCCACAGGGGTTTGGGGGAAGATTCATTTATTAGTAGGGCCAATGGGGATGTGAGCCCCCCACTGGCAGCATGGTGTGCCTCGTCAATTGTCAAAAACTTGATGATATGCCTTGACAATTTTAGTGCCTTGTCGGTGTGCAATGAGATGAAAAAGTTGAAAATCACTGATCTACAGTATTTATATACTGTCTTTCTTGGACTCCTGGACTTAAGTCACATAGAATCAAAATGGTTCACATAGGCAGGCTGACCATAAATCCCATTTTTCTTTTCAAATGGGGTTTTTACAAGTTATATTCTATGAGAGAAACTCATCCTCCATTACTCCAGATGCTTCCCTTCATGGTATAATCATTGTTCTGGCTGATTAGACACCGCAAGAAGACATAACTTTCATACTACTTCATTTCATCTTAAACAAAATGTTTTTCAATTGAAAATGAGCCTATAGTCAGGTCTACCAGGAGCAGAGGGGGATAACGTAGTTATGACTTTGAGAGGGTTTTGGTTGAAGTGTGATGTCATATCTTTGCAATTACATCTTATAGTCTTCAAAGGAGAAGAAATACCCATGAACAAGAAGATCACGATGAACCACTTTTGTCCATGGAACAGTAATAAGTTATGACGGTATACAGGTTTAATTCTGAATTATGATTTCATGTTACATGCATAGCCAAAGAATGGAAGCCTTGTATTTACACACTCCCCTTTCCTCACCCTTTACACACAAAGAGAGGAAAATAGAACCACTGCTTTTAGGTTGAGAAAACTACAGTCACCTGTTGCATTTAAACTCAAGTAATTTGCAGTTTATTCTAATTTTACTATAGTTACTTCACAAGATAGATCTGAAACCCTGGTTTGAGCCTCGTTTGTGAAATAACCAGGTAGAATAAACTCGTTTCCCAAGTTAAGATGTAACATGAACTGCACTTCATTCAAAACGGAAAGAAAAACTTTTCAACTCCTCAGCTCGTGTATATTTGTTTATTAAAATTTTTATACCACTTTTACAGTGCTCAAAATGGTTAATAAAATTACAACAATTAAATAAAAGCAACTAATAAAAACAATTACAGTGATAAAGCTGCCATATAAAAACAGTAATAACAAAACACCAGCAACAAAGGCCTGTAGGGATTAATTAAAATGGGGTCTCAAAAGTTCCCTCCCTCTTCATATGCCAAGTAGAATAGATGTGTTTTTACAACCTGCAAGAAACCATGCAAAGTGGGAGCCATCCTTGGACAGAATGAGGTGTGCATGTGTGCATTTAGTGACGTGTGCATGTAGCCCATATGAAATGACCATAAAAAAGAGCAACAGAATGAAAAGTTAAAAAGGATAAACATGTTTTGTGGTGTTTATTTTGTCAATAGGCTATTCAAAACTGCAACTTTAAGCGAAACAAATTACAGTGAAACCAATTTTTAGGCTAGTTCAGTGGTTCTCACACATTTAGCACCGGGATCCACTTTTTAGAATGAGAATCTGTCAGGACCCACTGGAAGTGATGTCATGATTGGAAGTGACATTATCAAGCAGGGAAATTTTTCACAATCCTAGGCTGCAATCCTACCCACACTTACCCAGGAGTAAGTCCCATTTACTATCATTGTTAAAAGAATATACATAGTAGCTTGTTAAAAGTACAGATCTGTAACATTTCCCCAAATGCAGTCACTTACCATGGTAGCACCAAGTCTAATATATTAAAAATAAAATATTGAAATGAATGGGGACCCACCTGAAATTGACTCACGATCCACCTAGTGGGTCCCAACCCACAGTTTGAGAAACACTGGACTAGTTCATCTATATAAACCAGAGTTACATTCCTACATAATATTTCCAGTCACAAAAGGCATCACCAAACTTTCAAATAAAGACCCAAAATACTTCTAATAGTAAACAATGAAATAAGTGTTTATTTCTGGGCCAGAGAAAACACATGGACATGGGAAGATCATGCATTCCACATAGACAATGGTCCTGGCCAAGAATCAATTTTTTTCTCAACAACTTTACAACAAAACTACTTTAAGTGAGGACTAGCTGTAGACTATCTTGAGTACAACTCTGACAAATTTGGTTGTGACTAAGCAAACTGCACGGAAAGAATTGCAGCATGGTGGCCTCACTTCTTTTCCCCATTTAGTTCATCTTATTTTATTCAATTCTGGTACATGAAAATTCCAGAGGTTAGGAATTTATTTCACCTATTAACTGTTAGTATGGTATTCATTTGTTCAAGACTAGGATAATCATGGTATAAGACTGCTCATTCACCAGTCAGGTGCAGGGAAGGTATAATTTTTTTCAGTCAGTCCCTAAGTGAACAAAGTGTTCTCCTGCTTCAAGTACAGTACTTCCATCGGGCAATTCACAACAGGAAGACACAAATATATTGCACATAGACTTGTAGAGTAAAAGAAAACTTTACAGAGGGGCTATCTGCTGCTGCTGCAGCAGAGCAGTGTAACAAATCATTTCAAGTTATATCAGTACTGTGGGCATGTTATCATGGTATTGCAAGCAGGTCTTCTGTGTAAAATATTTACAATTAAAATGCCTGCCTTTTTACATGCACAACTCAACATAATCATCACTAATATTAAAGAGCCTCTGCGTTATTTCTACCAGCTCATTATAGTTCTCACACCAGGAACAGTCAGTGATACCGCTTTTCTTTTTATTATAGTTGCAATACTTTTAAGTACCTGCTTTAACTGTCAGAAAGTTGAAAGAATTTCCTAGTGGAAACACACTTTCCACACATTACACTTTGCAAATAACATCATTAGCAGTATTCTGACAGTTCATATTTCATACATGTTTCACTGTACAATCAATTAATGCACACTGAATAATTCTTGTCTTTCTAGCCCTGTCCAAATACCTTTCAGAAACATATTAAAACTGTATCTTCAAGAGAGAAGAGATGAAATTAACATGCCTCTCTCTCATACATCAGATGGAGGTTTCTTTGAAGAAGATGCTATTCATAGCACCAAAACAGTCAGCACTTCAAATATAAGCTATGGTGCTACATCAGTTACACGCATTTCTCAGCAGCAAAATGCAAGAAAATGAAATGCTTAAGGCTCAGCAGTAGACAATTTAATAGTTTATGAAATGCCAACCACAAAAGAAGATAGACAGCAAGATGGCAAACCACAAAAAACACATAACTTAATGGAGTATCAGAATGAAAATTAACCGAATTCATCACATTGATTCAACTTTCACTGAGCTAAGGCAAATGCAGGAGCAGTCCAGAATGACTTCAAAGGCAGATCAGTGTTCTTCTTCCAAAGTACAATATGTCAGCAAGGATCTGACTAAAGTTTCAGCTGATGTTACCACCTCATTCTATCAAAGGAGAGAAAACAAGCAACAGACAGTATGAAAGATGATGGGGATTAGGGTCTTTTCAGCTCCTCCACATTCTTCTGAAAAGGCAGTGGCAATTGAACTGTTAGGTTGGAAAATCAGTAAGTCCATCCCATTTTGTGCAAAATTCCCATGTAGTACAAAGTAAGAATCATATTTACCTTCATAATTATCAGCACTCTTTCATTTCATAATTTATTAAACATTCATACGTTCTAAAAATGTCATAACATCATACATACAGTAACAATTACAGTGGTGCCTCGCATAACAAAATTAATCCGTTCCGCGAATCCTTTCGTTATGCGAAATTTTCGTTGCGCGAATCACGTTTTCCCATAGGAATGCATTGAAATCTAATTAATGGGCAAAAAATTATGGGCAAAAAAGGTCAAAACAAAGTCAAATTTGGTTTACAAAGTGTTTATTACGTGCTCTTTAAAGGCATACATACTGTACAGAGGATTTCTAAAATTTGAAGCATACACGAAATTTTTAATTTTTAAAAAATTCGTTATGCGAAGCACGGACCTAAAAAGTTTTCGTTATGCGAAGCACGGACCTAAAAAAATTTTTGTTACGCGAAGCAAGGCCAGAAATTTTCGTTATGCGAGTTACCAAACTCAATTGAAAAACTCTTTCGTTATGCGAGTTTTTCGCTGCGCGGGGCATTTGTTATGCGAGGCACCACTGTATATCTGCAAGTTATATAAAAACTTATTTTATATAACTGTGCAGTTTTAGTCTTGATCTGAAGAAATTTGCCCCACAATCCTACGCATGTCCACTCAGAAGTAACTTCCATTGTGCAGTGGATGTTACTCCCATAGTAAGTATGAAATGAATGCTACTAGATTGTAGGCTTACAGCCCAATCCTTGTAAAGACTAGGCTGCTGGAGATCGGGGCAAGGAGTGGCAGAGGTGGGCAGAATAGGACAGGGAAGAGATTAGGGAATTTAGGGAGGGGCAGCAGGAGGTTGAATGGGAGGGAACTGATCTTGGCATCACCAGCATACAACAGATCCTAACACTAATAATAATATAATATAATAATATACAGTATTTATATACCGCCTTTCTTGGTCTTTATTCAAGACTTTATTCAAGGCGGTTTACATAGGCAGGCTTATTAAATCCACGCAGGGATTTTTACAAATTGAAAGAAGGTTCTTTCTTTCAAGAATCACTACATTCAAGGTGTTACACTCCGATCTGGTTTAACATTCTGGCCTCCATCCTCCCACACTCCGAGCAGATGGAACAGCTCAGCTGCAGCTTGCCAGCTGCTTCAAGGTCGCACAGTGCCGGTGGCCTCGAACTGGCGACCTTGTGGATGTTAATCTTCAGGCAAATGGAGGCTCTACCCTCTAGACCAGACCTCCTGCCCACTATTCCCTATCCCCTTCCCTCTCCCTTACTCTCCCTGGATTTGTACCAGCAAAATAGCTGGTACAGGTTCAAGGAGATCCATTGGGGCAATGGAAGCTTGCTCCAGGGTAAGGGAACAAAATTTCCTCTACTTTGAGGAGGTCTTCAAACTGCTCCCGCACAGAATACAGCACACACTCCACTGACATGGTTGCATCGGCAATGCAGGTTTAGCTAGGCTTGGTCCATTATTCCTGTGTTGAAGCACCATGCCCTAAGGTCCCTCTTGAACTAAGCCCTTAGGGATAGTCCCACCTGCTCCTTAGTCTATTTCACTGCAAGCCCTGCTTTAGCCCTTCTCTAGAACTTGTCAGAGTCTGTTTGAAAGCCAGGAGATGCTTTGCAGTTTTCTCAACGTTCACCAAGAAAGATGTTCATTTTAATGCCTAGTTTAAAGACATGTGAAACACCATGTGCGCGAAGACCATTTGTACTCCTAGCTGTTACTTACTCTGGAGTTTTAAATAATACATTACCATTGGCAGAACCGAGCATATGTCCAAAATTCACACTCAGTCTGTCCAACTTAAAAACAAATAAGAAAAAAGGGTTACAAGCATTCATTTGAACTAGAGTATTTTATTTTAACTTAGCTGAATGTGCACTGCATTGCTAACATCTAAGTGGAGTTTCCCCTAAGCCAGGGCTTTTCAAACTGGGGCGTCGCAATGTCCCAGCCTGAAGGTCCTGGCCTCTGCCCCCTTAAGGGGCGGGGGCAGCAAGGAGGCAGCAACACGATCCCCAGGATTGCGTTGCTAAGGGGGCTGCAGGAGCTTGGTTGAACTAACCAGAGCCTCTGGCAGCCTCCCAGGGGTGCGGGGAGCCCTGCACACGCATCTGCATGGCTCCCCAGATCTTCATAACTGAAAGCAGAGCGATCACGCTCCACCTCTGTTTTTGCTGAAGTTTGCTGTACCCCGCCCCCGCCCCGCCCCCTCAAGAACTTACTGCGGGGCTGGAATTCCCTTGGAGTTTGAGAATTGCTGCCCTAAGCTGAACAGGAAAGCTACCAAGTTGTCAAAATGTGGTGGCTCTCCTATATTGAAAAGGAGAACAACTATCCCCAGTATCCTTCCTAGTGACTGTTACTTCAGTCTTCCTTGAGTCTCTTTTCTTTTTATACTCGGAACCATTTTGGAACAGGGATCTTCTTACTGTTTTTGAAATGTAAACTGCTTTGCAAACTTTTTTTGTTGAAAAGTGGTATTAAAAATATTCTTAATAGTAAGTCCTTTTGTGTGTGTGCTAACACCTTGTTGCTACCTGCAGCCTTATTCACAGGCTTATAGGTAAGAAGAGATAGATCAGTGGTTCCCAAACTGTGAGCCATGGCTCCCCAGGGAGCCGAGGCAACCTGCCAGGGGAGCCATGGTATTCTCACAAAAAACCCATCATCCTGTACAATATATAGGATTGTAGTCCTAGTCAGAAGCTGCAGCCAAAGATCAAGGGAGCCACCAGTCAAAAAAGTCTGTGAAACACTGGGATAGATGGTGGATGGTTATACAGCAACAGTCTGTTTTTCCTTCTCGTGGCTTTACTTCCCCACTGTACCAGGATGGCCAAATGGCCAAAGTGAACTTACAGGTAAGCCAAATTTAATCAGAAATCTGTTCCATTAATTTCACTGGCAATAACAAGTGTGCTGCATTTACAGCTTCAATTTTTCTGAAATTAGAGAAACATATTTCAATGTTATGGTAATATCATAAACTTCATTATTTACAATGAAATCCATGTTGTTTTTCCTCTCCAATGTGAGACTCACTTTATGCTTCCAAATAATGTTTAGGATCAAGTTTAAAGTACCACTCGGTTCAGTGTGATTTACCACAAAATATCCATGCTTACATTTGCTGCCTTAATTACTTTTTTGCTTTTTTTCCCACTGCTGCATATGAAGACAATGCTTAAAACATTTACTCAACTTTTCCAAGTATGGTACTTCCAACATAGAGCAAATGATGTTACTTTAAGTTATCATCATTTAATAACTTTGAGGGCCCAATCCTATCCAACTTTCTAGTACGGATGCAGCCACAATGCAGCCCTGAGATAAGGGAACAAATGTTCCCATGCTTTGAGGAGGCCTCTGGGACTGTCCCTCCAACACAGTATGCAGTGCATGCCCCATTGGCACAGCTGCACTAGCCCTGGAAAATTGGATAGGATTGGGCCCTAAGTTGTCACAGGAGGAAAAAGACAAACTATAACAGAATAAAATAAGGCATATCCTTATAAATCCAGTGTTGTGATGTCTTATCCTACTGTTGCTCAGAACAACACTGGGTAAAGTCCAGCCCAAATACATCCAGGAAAGTGGCTGCAGTTGCCAGGATTCCAACCAATTATTACAGCAATGTGATAAAACAAATTTAGGGCCCAAGCAGACATTCCAAGTTTAGTAAATGGACAAGATGATTCATAGTTGTAACACAGCAAGCCTGAATGGAAAGACAAAAGCCTGAGACTGTGAGTGGAATTCTAAGACTGGAAACTTCCAGATGCGAGCATAAAAAGTCACTGAGCCAGAGGTTCTTGAACCATAAAAAGCATACTCCATCAAAATTTTAGAGAATGAGCTCATTCCTAGAGCACTTTCAAATAAATCATTTCACCCACAAAAATTCAGACCTGGTTACATCCTTCTGATCAATAAAGAAATGTCTCTCCACTTTCCAAAAAAGTATTTCATTTCCCACTACAGTAATTTGTGTAGCCGCTGGTATGATCACACATTTTCACACTCTGGCACAATCCTTCTCCATGTGGTCAATTCCCATATAGAAATACATAGCCGTCCCCCAATAATATGTGGTCCCATGACTGAAGTGAAGGACTGGGAGACAAGTACAGAACTCCCACTGATTATAATAATTGGAATTCTTTTCTGCTTTTAAATGGGCTGCTAACAAATAAATAACCTCTAGAGTACTTACTGTGTATGTGCCTGTTTATATGAATGTGTAGGGGTAGAAAGTGCTGTGTAAACTGCAGGAGATAGGAATCATGTCTATCTGAATGCTGTAGAATTTCTCATCAAGCAGAGTGACATAGTAAAAAAAAGTAATGCTTTTTTTCCAGATAAATTTTATTACCATCAACAATAAAATGCTTCATAGAATGAAGCTTATCCAGATTTGTTTATCTCGACTGCTTCTTCACCAGTTAAAACAGCTAATACTTGAAGTCTATCTGCTGCTATTTCTGATTAATTGATTATGCATAGTTTAAATATATGGTTACTAATGCTTTCTTTTAGACCAGGGGTGCTCAAACCCCAGCCCGGGGGCCATTTACGGCCCTTGGGGACCCCAAATCTGGCCCACAATGAGCTCCCAGTCTCCAACAAGCCTCTGGCCCTCTGGAGACTTGCTGAAGCCTGCGCTGGCCCAACACGACTGCCCTCAGTGTGAGGGCGACTGACCTCTTGCATGAGCTGCTGGCTGAGGGCTCCTTCCACTGTTTGCTATTTCACATCTGTGAAGCGGCAGCAGCAGTGAAGGAAAGGCTGGCCTTGCTTTGTGCAAGGACTTTTACAGGCCTTGAGCTACTGCAAGACCGTCATTCATTCATACAAGTTATATCTCTAATATGTTCATTTATGTAAATTTATTCAAATTTTAAATGTAAATTAATTCTTTTTTCCCCGGCCCCCAACACAGTGTCAGAGAGATGATGTGGCCCTCCTGCCAAAAAGTTTGTACACCCCTGTTTTAGACCAAAAAGACAAATTATAACATTGAAAAAATAAAAAATTAACAAATCCTCTTGTTTTCAAAACTCAAAAGCATTCTGCTTTGCAACTTTCATGGTATTTTATCCAAATTCCAGTTTGCACAGTTCAAACTCTGACTCATTACAATCCTACATGAATGTTACTACTATAATTGCTTAATTGTAAGTACTTTAGGCTCTGTCATTGTTCTGTATCCTAAGAATGGCTTTATGAACAAAAAAAGTTGATTTTTTTTTACAACTGAAGCGCAATTATTTTACCAATTCCTTCTGCAGTTCTCCAAGCCCCCTGAAAATCTGCTCCCGAGGGTTCCTCAATAATGCTAAAAGAAAAGAGAGTTAAACAACAAAATGAACCCAGTAAGTTTGACACAACTCTATGTAACTGCTCAATATCTAGTTCTCAATGTACTTAGCCATATGCAAGATCTCCACACTTTACACTAGCGATTTTCAACCTTTTTCATCTCACGGCACACTGACAAGCACTAAAATGGTCAAGGCAAACATCAGTTTTTTGACAATTGACAAGGCACACCACACTGACAGCAGGGGCTCACGTCCACCAGCGGCCCTACTAACAAATGATCCTCCCCCAAAACCCCGCAACACACCTGCAGACCATCCATGGCACACCAGTGTGCCACGGGCACAGTGGTTGAAAATGGCTGCTGACCAACAGCAGCCACTGAGCAACACACTGAGCAACTGCAGGACTGTGGTCATTGTTCCAACAGGAATCATCCAGGTAACTCTGGGAAGCTCACATGTAGTGCCTGATAAAAACAATCATCCCATGTTGCTTCTCCCTAGCATCTGTAAATCAGTAATGGTGCTTCCCTTGAATATAAAGGGACCTTATATGTCTATTCTTTTGTTGCTTTAAAGTTACAAAGCACAGCCTTGAAATTCACCTCTTCCCTGCTCATCTGTGCAGCTGCCTCTCCACTCCTCTTGCTACTGCTCCTTGATCCTCTCTTCTAAGTCCCTCTTGACTCCACTTCCCATCACACTCCATATTTCTTTGCATGACCATACATTAGCCAAATAACATTTTGCAACTGTTCCAATATGTTTTTGGTACTAAAGTATATTTTAATTTTTTCACACATTTCTTTGCACACTTTCCAAACTGTCCTTTGTTTATAAGACACAAGAATATTTTCACTAAATTAGGGCACAATCCTAACCAACTTTCCAGCACTGGCATAGCTGTGCCAGTTGGGCATGCATTGCATCCTGCAGTTGGGGGGCAGTCATGGAGTTCTCCTCAAGGTAAGGCAATGTTTGTTCTCTTACCTCAGAGTTGCATTGCCCTTATGTCAGTGCTGGAAAGTGGGTTAGGATTGTGCCCTTAGGCATCTAAGGGCCCAATCCTATGTAGCCAAGTGCCAGTGGTAAGCTCATACCGCCGGCACTGGGTGCTGTGTGCAACAGAATATTTAGGACTGCAGAGACAGTCTGAAAGAACAAAACAACTATGGGAGCAACATTCTTAACCAACACTCCAGCACCGAGAGTAAGGGAACAAACATTGCCTTACCTTGAAGAGGCCTCTGTGACTCCCCCCAACCCACAACTGCAGGATGCAACACATGCCCCACTGAAACAGCTATGCCATTACTGGACAATTGGTTAGGACTGCACCCTGTGCCATCTACTTAATTGAAGCAAAGTTAAAAACAGAAACAAAAAAACACTAAGCTCATCAAATTCATGCTACTTTATATTATTTCAGATCAATGAAAAAAATTAATATTGGAGGAGAATCCAGAAATAGTCTTGCTTTGGTAAAATCAAGCAAGTATGGAATGCAGACACATAAAAGGACATCATACATGCAATTTCCCAAATGATCATAATCTCTCATATCTTCCTTCTACTGCTTTAGAACCCGAATACTATCAGTGCCTTAAGCACCTCCACAAATTTTATTCACCCTAGATACTGACCTATAAGGCGATCTTACAGATAAGGGGAGAGAAGGTTTTCAACCAAAAATAATGGAATGTTCCATGACCCCTGGATAAGTTGGGCAGGGGGGGATTTAGGAAAGCTGCTCATGAGGAGCAGCTGCAGCTTGCCCTAGAGCCTGGTTGAAAGGAGGGAAAGAATCTGAGCTGCACCATTGTTTCTGAAGACATTTACAAGGTGCTTATGCAGTAATGTGTGCCATTCCCCCCTTCTGTGTAAAGGAACAGCCCGGAGAGCTGGAGGAGAGAGGAAACGAGGGGAATTTTTTCAATCTGTAGTTCTACTTAGTTTGTAGCGGGCAGGCTTTAAGACACAGCAGCAGCCTGCCTGCCTGCCTGCCAAGTCATGTGCTGACTAGTTACAAGGTATCCCTGCAAGAGGGAGCTGTTGTAAAGGTTGAGGTAAAGCACAGCCAGGCGGAGTGTGACATTGCACAGGGTGAGCTCCTGCCTGCCACGCCTCTGGGCTTTTCCTGGCTGCCTGGTGTTGACCCTTGAACTGCTCTGACCCCCTGTGTGACCCACAGAAAGGATGAGGAGATGGTCTACACTGGATTTTTGGGTGAAAAAATTCTCGCCTTATAGGCGAGTATCTAAGGTAATATCGCTATTGATGCATCAATAAGCAATTCATATTTATAGCTTTAAAATATCATTAAACCAAGCACTATTGAATTCTATTTAAAATATTTTAAGACAGATATACAGTACACTGGTTTTCTTTCTGTGATCCCCATGGGATATTCTTTGGTGTAGATTTCAAATAAAGCCACTGAGCTGAAAAAGGGAATAATCCGCATTCTTAACTGAGACTAACATTTATGTAGAGAATGTCACACTAACAGCACAAATCCATGCATCTTTACTCAGAAGTAAGTCCTACTGCATTCAGCGGGGTTTACTCCAAAAAACATGTGCACAGGATTGCAGCTTTCAAAAGTGAAGTGTTGCTTTAAAGCTGAAGATTAAATAAAAGATGGCAAAGATTCCAGTAATATTGCATGCACATTCTTTTAGTTCAGTGGTTCCCAAACCTGGGGTATGTGTATCCCCAAGGGTACACCAGGATCTTTAGGGTTATTTGAAAAGAAACTGAATAATGGCAGAAAAAGACAAGTCTGTATTAGAATGCCTTGCAGTGTGGGCAAGGCAGGATGGCAGGCAGCTACCTGCCTGCAAAAGCCCCAGCAACTGCTAGTTTCTGGTCATCAATTAATGTATTATCAGATATTAATCAGTAGTGGAAAAAATATAAATTTGAAATAACAGCAACTATATAAATTACAAACATTTTGCTAACATAAGAGGTACAATTTATGGAAATGGCTGCCAAGGGGTGGTGGTGGTAATAAATAATAATAATAATAATAATAATAATAATAATAATAATAATAATACAGGCATTTATATACCACCTTTCTTGGTCTTCAGATTTCTCCTCAGACTTTAATTCAAGGCAGTTTACATAGGCAGGCTGTTCTAAATCCCCATAGGGATTTTTACAATTGAAAAACACAAGTGAATAAACATTGGAAACCACTGTTTTAGTTCAAGCAACACAAAAGTGCTAAGGTAATGTTCAAAAGTCTAACCTCTAACTTCAGTATTTACTACACTGAGTTGATCACGTCTTATTACTTTTACATTTGTTAGTAAGGAATTCTGCCCAAGGAGATGACAATTCTGAAAGGCAACTTTGGTCGGGAGACAGAAACTTTCCAAACAGCGGCCAGCAAGCTTCCTGAGCAAGGATTTGTGTCTGGGTTTTCTGCATCTAAACCTAATGCTTTTATCACTGCACCATGCTGAAGCCTACAATAAATGCTTTCCATATTTAAGATGTATTTATCAAGAAGAAAAATTTCTCTTTAGAAGGCTGTCGATGAAAAAGGAGATGGGAAACAAATTGAATGCTATGCTTCACTGACGTTCTGGGTGAAAGATACTCTGCTCTTACTTTTTCATGGGGCAACAGTTACATGGTATTTAAATATCTGTAGTAGGTTGAAAGAAAATGTCCAGCTGATAAACATATCCTTACAGTTCATGCTTTAGATGTATTCCTAAATTGCCCTAAGGCTGCAATCCTATGCCAGGGAGTAAAACCCAATGATGTACTTCCAAAGAAGCATGGATAGGATAAGGCTGCATATTAGATAAATCCCAGGACAAGCTTCACCACTAACTGAACTTAAGGCTGTTGCCTCAAAGGCATTTCTGCTGGTGGACCAGATTAGAATATCTTTTCCCTCCATACACCAACTGCTAGTCATCTCATCAAAAGATGAGATGTACCATTAATTAATAACTGTACCATTAGAAAAACTGGGGTTTTTTTCTACTTTCTTTCCCACTAAGACTATTCCCCTCCCCTCACACTCATCCCTTGAACAAGGTGATCCTGCTCAACCCATAGCTTCTAGATTCTAAGGACGCTTCTTCCTTCCTAGGAAGATCCTAGCTGCCCATTGGTTGTTGATACTGCATTAAATCAATTATAATCTCACTATCTTTGACCCAGCCTCCTGATTTTGCCTTTCCCCTAGGAAAGAAAGGTACTTTGCAGAAACAGGCTAGAAAAGACTGCTTAATCCTTGCTCTGCTAGCTGCTTTATCCCTTGAACCTTTCCTGCTCCATCTGCTTTAATACATAATAAAAATAGACAAGGGTCCAGAACTTGGGCAGGATCAAAAGCAGTTAAAACTTCCGCATTTTGGGCAGAAAGCAAAATTATCCCTCCAGAGATTACTCTGCAAACGAAAAGGGCTGAGACTTTGCCACACACAGCTATAGGGAAACATATATTACTAGGGATTTGTCACCAGTAAGCTATTAATTCTTTAGTAACTCAAATCAGCAATGCAAGTTCAGTACAGTATCTACGAAGTTCCTTGCTAAACCTGCTTACATCCATTTCATACCTACAGCCACTCATGTGATTGTCTGTTAGTAATTCAAGGGCACAGGAAAAAGACCAATGCTGCAATCCATTTGTATGTGCTGCAAGCCCCCTCACTCAACTTTTGGTAAAAAAATTTTAACCATACTGGCATGTTCACTTTTTGGTAGTGCTTCACAGGCAGGGATGCATGTCATTTTTAGATCCCAGATGCAACAGGCCTACATAACTAATGATCCACCAAGCCATGTGCAGAAGCCTACCAGTCATGAATGGAGACTATCCAGAAGCCTCAGGTTTCTGCTGCCAGCCTGGAACTTCAAGAATGGGACACAGTTAAATATGTGGCAGACCACAATACATGGCTGGATGGTTAGGTTCAGTGGTACTGTACAAAACTGTACAGATTTGATCTGAAATTATATTAACAGAAATTGATGGCACCAGGGCTAGACACCCATGAGGCCAGGTGAAATCTGGACAGTTTGATTGGTGGCCTGCAGGTGACAGTGAATTGGCAAGGATGACCTGCATTCCACACTTTCCCCCCTTTTCCCCCACCATCATGATGCTCGCCCAATCACTTCACTCGGAGTGAGAATTGGGGCAGCAGTGTCCAGCCTCTTCCTTCTCAATATTAATGATGGCACTGCTGCTGCAAGGAATCATGACAGCTTAAAGAAGCAGCAGAGAGCCTCTGCAATCCTTCCAAGAAAGTGATCAAAACAGGATCACTCTGCCTCCACCACCTCCATCTTACCTACCCAAACACTTCATTAAAACAGGCCAAGTAGAGTGTACTGCAAGCTGAAAAAGACTCCCTCTTCTCTTCCCAATATGCTCTGCACAGCCTGTTTCGAAGAATTGGGCAGGTGGGCAAAGAGGAGGCAGAAAGGAGGGAGTTAGGCTGGAAAAAGGGATAGCAGAGCATTTGGGTGCCCCTTCCGCTTGGTCCAGTCCTGGAAACCATCTATACTTACATCAGTGCAATTTGCTGTGTGCTAGGCAAGTGCGTATTTGATTCTATATATCCTAGACTTGGCATGGGGGGTGGGAAGGAGAGTTTTAAAAAGAAAAAAACTACTATAAAAGGAAAGTAATGCATGGCACATCATAATTCAGACATCACAGTTGTGATTTCCATCATGCTCAAAATTTCCAAAACACACATTTCTGGTCATTTTCATTAACTAGCCAACAGGACATGCCAGTAACCTCTTTAACCTAATGAATGCAATATATTGTAATGTATTTGTAGAGTATTAAATTTCAAAAACCCAATCCCTACATAGTTTTGAAGTCCTAAATAGATTGAAGCCCACTGGTTTACCTTGGGTAAGCCATATCTAGCTTAACTTTCATCAAGGGGTTCTTACAGAGAATGGAGTAAAACCCTTACATGTTCCCTTGGAAGCAGGTTTTACTGAGTTCCACAGAGCTTGCTCCCAAGGAAGTGTGCCTAGAATTCCAGCCTACATGAGTTCTCCAAGTTCCTTGAATGAAGGGCAAAAAGAGATGCTACAAAAAATAGACAAACTTTACCATGCAATAACACTCCTTGGTAAATGCAATGTGTTTTATTTGGCCTCATGCCTCGAGCCACTCTCTTGTGACTGGGACTATAATGGAATAAGTGTGCATCCAGGTGACCATGCAATCTGAAGGCATGTCAGGAGTTACAAGATGTGTTAATCTAAACAGCCCTATTAGCTTTACAGCAAACAAAAAAAATTTAACAAAAGGATTTAAAATATGGCTCTCCTTTAACTTTTTTATTTTGTTCGCTCCACAGAGCTTCTTATATGTTTATTCAGAATCATCACTTAATGCTTAATCCATTTGCATGCCTTTCAGTAAGTGACAGTGTAACGAGAAAACCCACAGTAACTAAAGTAAGAGGCAGGTGTAGGAGTATTGGAAGCTATTGTAAATTTTTCTTTTTAAATAGCCAGATATCTTACTGACAGAAGCATCCCATTAAGTTTCATGGCAATTACTGTCTTTAATAAACATAGCGTTGGTAACACCAAGTCCCCTTCCTTCAAAAACACTTCAGCCTACCTTTTGTTGTTTTTAAAGCATCAAATGATCTTGCATTTGGCAACAAAGAGTGCAAATAATTTTAAAACAACCAACATCTCTATGATTTTTAATGATCCAGAGGTGATTAGATGGGTAGGTTTGTCAAACTTTGACTTGAGTTAGTACAGCAAAAAAACAGCCTTGAAACCCCATTATAAATAAAATACAAATGCATTCACTAACACAGCTGGTATACCATTGAAACTGTGGTCAGTGTAACTTATGTGTACATCACAGTGGACAAAAAGGACAGAGAAGTTTTACAGAAAGTAATAATAAAGTAATAAATTAATATGCCATCTTTATCTCTTAGGTGAATTGTAGTTACTATGTGCAAACAGTGGGTTATGAAATGGGTTCTCACAGCTACTGCTTTACTACTTACTCCCAAGTCCAGTTCTGCAGCAATTCTACCACACTCTGCTAAGCCCGTGAAAGACACATCTATCTTTGGCCCACAGAAAGCAAGACAAGTGTGTTGCGATTTTTCTTAATGCTTTTCAAGCATTTAAGTTCCAGAACATGCAAGCAAGTTAAGTTTGGAGTGACGATTTATTAGAGTTCGTAAGTGCTTTTACAAATCACTGACTGATTTAGCCATTGCTCACCAAGTTTCAGTACTGGTGCCTCTTTTTGATCATCAGGACTCAGCCTCTTTTGACTCAGCCAGGAGCACAGGAACACATGAAACTGCCTTATGCTGGTCCATCTTGCTCAACATTGCCTATGTTGACTAGTAGAACTCTCTAGGGTTTTTAGGCACGAGTCTTTCCCAGCATAACCTAGAGGTGCCAGGGACTGAACCAGAGACCTTCTGCATCCAAGGAATATGTTCTACCATGTTCCTCCCCCCCCCCATACAAAATAAAGAGGAATGCCTTGGAGCAATGAGAGTCACTTTGCTTTGGGAATCAGAGGTAAGGCTTGGCATCTGACTGTTCCAGAAAGGCTGGAGCTCCAAGCACCTCAAGTCTAGAAATGAAGCTCATCATGAAGAGTATTTGAAAAAGGGGAAAAAAAAAACAGAAAGACAACCATCAAAAGTCACTAACAGCCCAATGCTAGACACGTCTACTCAGAAGTCCGTTAAATGGGGCTTACTCCACTGTGTTAAATAGGGCTTACTCCTAGGTTAAGGGTGTATAAGATTGCAGCCTGAGACTACAATCCTATTCACACTTTCCTAGGAGTAAGGCCCCTTGATTATAATGGGGCTTACTTCTGAGTAGACACGCCTGGGATTGGGCTCTAAGGCTGCCATCCTATCCACACTTTCCTGGGAGTAAGACCCATGGACTAGAATGGGAGGAGACACGCCTAGGGCTGCGCTGCAAAGGAAGCGCGTGCAAGTCCTCTCCACCTTTGGCAGGAGGGGAACGGAATGGGCAGCATGAGAAAGAAGCGCCGGCACCCGAGCGCAAGAGTGCCCAGAAAGTGGCCCAGCCAGCTCGGCCACAGGTCGGTCCTGCCGCTCGCAAGGGAGCGGGATGGGAGGGGCGGGCACCTCTGTGCGCGCGCAAACTGCCCCCTTCGAGGGTCGTCCCTCGTGGCAGAAGCCCCCGGCTCCACGTGACCGACCTTCCATCCCCGCGTGCCCAGAAGCAGGCGTCGAAGGGCGCGCTCCCGTCCCGCCAAGGCTTGGAGAGCCCGGGCTGTTCCCTCCGCCAGGCTCCCCAACTTACCGTTCCTGCCCCGGGCTGGGACTCCCAGCTGCTTCTCTCGCCTGCCCCCGCCGGCTGAGCTCTTCGTCCTGCGGGAGGCTTCCCCCAGCCGCCTTCAGCGAGCCATGCGCCGGGCAGGAGGGGCGCCGGGGCGAGCAGCCAGCCTGGGACCGAGGAGGCACTGGCTCTTTTGCGCGCGCGCGCCAGGGGGACACGAGCGCTCAGGCGCCAGCGGGAGGCTGGCGAGCTCCCGCCTCTCCGGTTCTTCCCCACGCGCGGCGGGCGGGTCAGGCTCTGCGCGCGTCTCGGCTCCCCCCCCCTCGCCGGTCTTCTGCCGCCAAGCCGCGCGCCAGGGAGGATGCGAGCGAGCGCCTGGCCACTTGCTGCCTCCTGCCTTTCCCTCCCACTGGCAGCGAAGGGAGCAGCGAGGCAGAGCAACACCTCCGAAAAGGGGAGAGCTGGTGTCAGAAGGAAGGCGGAAGAAGAAACCGCACCGCAGCAGGTGGACGGAGAGCAGCAGGACCAAAGGACAGGAGGGCACCAGGGACGCCAGCAGCAGCTGCCCGAGAGTCTCTTTTCACACCAGCATTTATTGCACCAACAGTGCACATCACTTGCTCAAGCGCCAGGTTTTTGAATTGTTACTTTTCTTTGGCCGGGACACACAGCCCAATCCTAAACACAGCTACTCGGAAGTAAGTCCCGTTGTGTTCAGTGGGGCTTACTCCTGGGAAAGCATGTATAGCAGTGGGTCTCACACATTTAGCACTGGGACCCACTTTTTAGAATGAGAATCTGTCAGGACCCACCGGAAGTAATGCTGTCAAGCAGGAAAAAATTTAACAATCCTACCCACACTCACCCAGGAGTAAGTCCCATTTGCTGTCGTTAAAAGAATAGACATAGTAGTTTGTTAAAAGTACAGGTTTGGAACATTTCCCCAAATGCAGTCACATACCACAGTAGCATCAAGTCTAATATATGAAAAATAAAATATTGAAATGAATGGGGGCCTACCTGAAATAGGCGTGCGACCCACCTAGTGGGTCCTGACCCACAGTAAGAAACACTGATGTATAGGATTGCGTCTCCAGTTTGGGTCTGGTTCACACAGGCACAAGGATCCCAGGTTCAATCCCTGACATCTCCAGGTAGGGAGGAGAAGACCTTCAGCAAATGTTCCTTGGCAGGTTGCTGCTGGTCCATGTGAGCGATCCTGAGCTAGATAGGCCAATGGTCTGACTGGGTATAAAGCGGCTTCCTGTTTTCTGTGACTACAAGGTATGCACAGTAGCATGTTAGGCTATGGCTCTGGTTCAGAGTGACACTGCACCAACGGATGCATAACACAGAATGCATAATGTGGAAGCACTAACCTGCACATGCATAAGTCACACTTGTGGTCTGTACATCCCTTATTTGTGAAGAGCACCAATCACATACATGCAGGCATATTCATGTCAGCTTCATGTTAGGCTGCATGCTACATAAAGGGACAAATGTAGGCTCTGTCCAGGGGTGTTTTACCCATTAGGCTGACTAGGCTGAAGCCTAGGAGCTCCGTAGCGACTAGGGGGCCTTTCAATTTACCCATCCTGATGCTAGGGCACAAGGTCTGAGCCGGGCCCTGTTGCTTGCAGCAGAAGGCCTTGAGCAGTCCATCCTGGCCAGAGGGAGCCAAGCCATGGCAATGCAAAGCATTCACAAGGGCCAGGCCCAGCCCACAACACAATGGGCAGTCTGCAACACAATTACAGCCCACAACACAATGGGTCTGCAAGCTGAGGCCAAGTGGCACCTTCGTGGCTGAATGTGTCTTGCAACATCTCCCTACCACTGAAAGGAATGTCTGACTTGTTTTTCAGTCATGAGTGTGAAAATGCTAATTACTTCTAGTGCCATATGCAACTGCCATATGAACACAATGGAGTAGGTATAAACATTTTGCCAGTGTTTTTAAGTTGCTTGTACTAATGTTGTGCTATTATCTTTGAATAAACTGGTTTGATTAGCTAAGGATCAAATGTAGTGTGTGAGAGTCTGTGTTCTCAGCTGGGATATAAAGAACTTGGGTAAACTCTCTGATAGGACAAGATTTTAATATGATTAACAGTGGTGGCTTTGAATGACATTTAAGTATGGGCAATCTTTCAGTTGCTTGGTTCAAAAGCAATGCCTCCTGAAGTTAATTCAGGCAAAGTTAGACAGAAAGATATGACGTTTGCTGAAAGGATAAATATGCAGCTTTAAAATATGATGGGCAAGATCTGAATAAAATGTCAGAGCTCTTTGGGCTGCATGTTGGTAACGTGAATGCTAATATCATGTAAGCTGAGCATCTTTGAAATTGCTCCTACTAATGTGCTTATACCTGTGTGTCAAATTATAGTAATCTCAGTATTAGCATTGGAAGAAAAGATTTCTATGGTTTGTGTTGAAACAATGTTCTGCTCATTGTCCACAATGTATTCTTTGAGTGAGCATTTGGTAAAAGTTTCTTATTAGTCTCTGAAATGCTGCTGCAATGTATTTGTATCTGCCATGGGGGGGGGGGGAACCTACTGCCCAATCCAATTAAATAATGCCTGCCAACGCAGCCACATTCCACCAGTGCAGCCACACTACCCAAATGTGTGCTGCATCCTGCAGGGAGAAATGGGGGAGAGAGTCCCAGAGGTCTTCTCCAAGTAAGGGAACGTTTGTGGATAAGAACATAGGAATAGCCCTACTGGATCAGGCCCAGGATCCATCCAGTCCAGCTTCCTGTATCTCACAGCAGCCCACCACATGCCTCAGGGAGCACACAAGACACTTGCATTTTCCTGCCACTCCTTTCCCCCCTGGCATTCCATACCTTCGCACCCCCCACTGAAGACACTCACCATCCACCTATCTTCTCTTAAGTTTTCTACTGCCACACTTTCTCTGTCTTTCAGGCACCATTTACAAGATGTTCATTATCTCCACTTGGTTGCAGCTGTGAAGCGCACCCACTGCAATTCAAAGCTCTGATATTAACTCCATGCCTGTTTTGTTGACCTGTCAACACAAGGGGCCACTGCTGACACCATACACTATCTCCTGAAGGGAAATTTCCACATTTCCACACCACATGCATAGGTCTACTAGTGGCACAAGTCCAAGTGAACCTGGAAAAGTGGATCAAGGCTAGGAAGAGGGATAGCAAGGCTTAGGAGAGGGAGTGAAAGGGGGTAATTTGTACCCGGGCCCAGGGTCAGAAAGGGGGCCCAGAAGCCAAAGAAAGAGACTCAGAAATTTCCTGAGATCTTACATTTTCCAATCTCACCCAAATTCACTGCCCACATGGGATGCTGGGGGCATTATCACAGGCACATGGTGGCAACTACTGCCGGAAACCACAGACACCAGGCCCAGGAATGCATACTTTCCTTAACTGTCACATCTAGGAGGAAACTGACCTGCTACAATAGCTCTTTGGCTTGTGGATCTACTAACCATGAAGGAGTGTAAAGGAGCTCAGGAACATAGCTGTGCGACTGCAGCTGTTGCAGAATTCAGTTTTTGTGTACACAGGACACTTTCCATTCTAGTATGAACCTAAATACAATGATGCTAATCTCCTGCAATAATTTTCTATATTTGAAAGATTTTAGAGAGACTTAGGAGTGTGTTTGGTTTTCCATATCTAGATGCCAAAGACAGGCAGGTAGACCTGCCTGGTCTGCATTGGGAAGACTAGTAGACCTGGGCTCCAAAGACTATTCCAGTTGTTACCACTTCCCCCCTGCCTGTTTTGTCCCCATTCTGCTTCAGAAGGGGCCCAAAAGAAACTTTGTACCCCCTGATAAAATTCCTCTCAGAGCCCCAAGGGGATAGGATATCTGCAGCTCCAATGCCGCTGGTATCACCCCCTTCCCAGCCTCAAACTGCCTTTCTCCCAGTTCTAATCTCTCCACACAGTTCTGCCCACTCACACCTCTCTTCTACTCCTGTGCTGATTTAGCAACACCAGGGACCATGGGTGGACTGCTGGCATGCTGCCACAGCCACTTCCTGCTTGCAGTAGCAGCCTAGATATGCCAAACGATGTGTCACATTTTGCAATAGCCATAATAGAACTTACACTGCCAGAATGCTAGTTCTGACAGCGTAAGGCCCCCATAGGAGTGGGCTGTTAGGCTTCACCCTATACACATTTGCTTGAGCGTAAGTCCCAATGAATACAGTGGTACCTACTTCTTAGTAGACATGCATAGGATTGTGCTGTTATTGATGTACCTATCTTACTATTTTGGTGTCTGTTTTCAGCAATTCCTTTAATGCAATGTAGCCTTGAAGAAACAATATTGATGATTCATCTTTTGCATTGTTTTGCTGCTGTCTCTCAAAAATATTTGCAGCTCCTCAGAAATAACTTCGTTTTCAACATTTTTGTCAATATTTCCTAAATGAAAACCAAATTACAAATACAGGCGTGCTCCCGTTTCCACAAAGGTTCTGTTTTGGAAACCCCCCCCCCCCATGGTCGTGTGAAACCACGGATATGGGTTAATGCTGCCCTTGCACCCTCCAGAGCCGGAAGGGGGGAGCCACGGACCCAATCTGTGGATAACTGAATATGTGGATATGGGATCTGTAGATACAGGGGCTCCCCTGTACCATGTGAAGATGCAGTTCATGTATTCCGTTTACTTGAGACTACAATTCCGTTTAGTATTGAGACTACAGTGTGGTAGTAGAGCTAATTGTACTTTGAGGGGTAAACTGCTTGGTGGGTTATTTTTGATGGGAAAACAGCATGAAGGTAAAGTTTAATAGCCTCTGCTTTAATGCCATGGCCCTGAACAACATACAGCCCATCGCTGCTGTTGCACAAAACTAAAAGCAAAAGCCAAAATGCACGTAGCTACTCAAAGTCACATGGCTTTGTCAGGTCAAACCAAAGTGGAATAGAGCATTATTCTATATAATGGCATGTATCCTAAGTTACATGACGGACAACCCAATCCTGAGCTGTCTGGCACATGGGGCTGCAGCAGCGCCGAAATTTGCTACCGCCTCATCCTGCACACTCCAGGTAGCCGCTGGCAGCTCCTTGGGAGAAGGGAACTTTTAACCACTTCCCCCAGGTAAAGTGAGCGGGGGCTGTTGATTCTACGACAACCCAAAGATCGGCAGAGAATCAAGAGCCTCTGTGCCAGGCAGCCATCACCGGTTCTGCCTCCTTCGCTCCACCAGTCCAGCCTCCTTTCCTCCCCACTCCCCCCTGGCATGCCTCCTCCCCACCCTCTCTCCACCTCCCCCTCCTCAGAACACTTCCTCCCCATTTCCACCCAGGCCTCCACCTACCTTTCCCCTACTTGGCAGTCCACACAGCCGCCGAGCAGCGGAGCTCTGGTGCTCACCCACAGCTAGCCCAGAGCCAGCCAGAACTGGACTAGCACTAACGGAACACTGGTGCTAGGGCCCGCAAACATGCCTTATGGCACGTTTGCAACAGTGAGCACCGGCAGTAAGCCAGCAAGCAAAGTTTAGGATTAGGCCCTAAAGGTGCAATCCTAACCCCTTATATCAGTGCTTTCCAGCACTGACATAGTGGTGCCCATAGGACATGTGCTGCATCCTGCAGTTGAGTGTCACTCATGGAGGCCTCCTCAAAGTAAGGGTATATTTTTTTCCCTTCCCTCAGAGCTGCGTTGCCCTTATGTCAGTGCTGGAAAGCACTGACATAAGCGGTTAGGATTGCACCCTAAGAAGGTTAGTCATGACTAGTGGCCTAATTTTATTCTATTGGACCACTGTATTGCTGGATCAGTGATGCACCATAGAGTGCAGTCTGGTTGCTGCCACAAAAGGTGAGTGACTATGCCCATGCAATGGCAGTGACCGTGGAAGTCCTGTGATTGGTAAGTCAGTGCGGGAGGGGGGATAGTGGGTGGGAAGAACCAGGAGAGAGAGAATGAGGTGGAGACCAGGGCAGGGAGGGAGTGGGTCAAGGCTAGGAAGGGGGTGGTGTTGGCCGAATAGCGCCAGCTATATCCTATGTCCCTTCCCGGCCTCGATCCACCTACCTGGGTCCATGTGGACTTGCACCAGCACACTAACTGCTGCAGGTACAAGTAGACCCATCAGTGCAGCAGAGACTTGCCCCACAGCAAGGGAAAAAAATGTTCTCTTACCTTGAGAAGGTCTCTGGGACCCAAATCTCCCCTATGGGATGAAGTGCTCACCCATCAGCAATGGTGCTGAGGGAGTGAGGTAGGATTGGGCTATAAAAATTGTAGTTATGATTGTCCCATTTATTTCATCAGCAATTTTAATATAATCAATGATTCTTATGTGCTAAACCTTAAACAGATGTCACTGACAACATTTCTAAAGACTTACAGACTTCACACAAGAATCTGGTTATAGGATATTGTCACTTTCATTTGTAGCACCTTGAAACAAAATGGAAACAACCTTGAAATGTGTTGATGTTTTGTCATTTAATTGTAGAGCATAAAACTCCTGCTATCATGCACTCACTTGACTTGTTTCCAGTCATAAAGTGAGTGGTATTTGAAGGTCAGAGTTTTCTATTTTTCTAATCCTGTATTTCATTATGTCCATTAATCAGAGTGGCAATTAAAGGACAAAAACTTCTCCCATTGCTTGCATTTAATTAGATTACTTTAAATGTAATAGCTATACCAATTGCTGCTGATCACAATAATATCTGTATAATTTGCTCTGACATATATAGAGTTTTTAATACAGTTTCTTTGTGTTTGGCCAGTGTAGTTGTTTCAAAAATTCTTTTCACTCTTTCAGTAAATGAGTGCAATAATCTGCACTGCACAAAATATCAAATTTGAGTATATGCAGTGGGATCTTTTGGATACAATATTGAACATTTTTGTGCTTGTACCTATAGTTGGTCAAAACAGTACAGGTCCAACCTTGTTATACACAAATTTGACTCAACACGAATGGCCACTGCAAATGAGAAGGAATGTGCTGATCCCTGGAGAAGGGGAAAATGCATCTCCTTAAAATCACAGTTTTAAAAACAACTTTTCTTACTGTTGTAGAGAGACAGTCATGCAAGTGATCATTCCATTCTTCAGCTGAGCTAGGCAAAGGTAAGGGATCCTTTGCATTTCTAATTGCCGACTACCTCTCTACAACAGTAAGAAAAGCTGTTTTTAAACCACAATTGTAAAGGGACACACTTTTTAATTTTTTTAAAAAATTGCTTTTATTTAACACATTTTATGGGATTAGCAGGGAGTCCCAGAATCAAACCACTGTGAATGTCAAGACATGACCATGACATGAGATAGGAGCAAAGGAGGGGCAAGAAACCTGGAAGAGGGTCTTTAATTTTTCCACTGTTTTTTTATCCATTGATTTTTTTTAATCCACTAGGAGTCTGGAATGGAACCCTAGCGGATAACGAGACACGACCTGTATGTGGTCGTATGTGACCTGTATGTTGTATAATCAATATGTACGTTCAGGAGTATACATGTACATTCAGAGTGTACATAGGTGAGCCCATTCCATTGATATTCACCTAGTAAATGGAAGACCATCACAATGTTGTGTGGCAAATCAGATTTGTCTGCAACATCACTGAAAGCAAATGAAGCAATTTGAGAGTGATGCTTTCTTCAGTAATATTGGTGATCCCTGATACCAGACTGTATACAGGTATGCGCCACTTAAGGACGGGGGATACATTCTCAGATTCCCATTGTTAAGCAGTTGGGTCATTAAGTGAACATTCAGTCCAATCTATTGCCTTTGTTATGTAAACAGACACTCCCTGCCAGACACTAGCTGGCTGTACAGGCTCCTAGAGATAGACTGCCTCTTCTTTGCATTAAGAGCCTCTCTGTTGTGTAAAAAGACACTCTGCTGCAGGCTATGAGAGAAAGGATTGACTCATTAAGAACATCTTTATTGTGCTTTGACCACCATCCTATATGTGGTCTATCGTTAAGCGTTGTTAAGCGGTTCATGCCTGTACTTGCATTTGGCTATATTCTAACATCACTGACATCATATGAATGAAGCATATCTAAGAATTATTGACATTCTGAATGAACATCTATACCACTTTTGACATAATGTCTAAAAACTCACCCAAAACATGGCAAATGAATGATTATGTTTAATAAAAATGAGCATGAAATGAAATAAAATGATTAACATTAATTAAATTTAAAAATAATGCAATGTTGTGAATATATGTTCATGACCCATAGTTGCAGCTTAAGCAAGCACAGTTGCTTGCCTAGTCTTTCATAATTGACACTTATATTCAAAAATATAACTGAGTGCTTTTTTTTTTTTTTGGGTGCACCGTGAATCCACCTGCAGCCCAATCCTATCCCTCACTATCCCACACAATGCAGCTGAGCTGATGGAGCATGTGCTGCATCTTATGATGAGGCAGGGGTGACCAGACAGCCCAGGAGAGGTATGTAAAAATATTTTTTACTTACCTCCTCATAAGCCACCTGGCCATCAATGGGTTTCCTTGGACCTACGTCAGCTATTTAGCAGCACACCTTTTGAAGCACCTCACTGGGACTTACAGCAGTGGTTTGTGAGATGGGGGTATTAAAAATGCATGGTTTTCAACATATTTGGAAACAAGTTTTTGATGACATAAACAAAATTATACATTGTAGTTTTGTACCAGCTGCTAAACAGGTGCTATTAAATATTTTTTGGACACTCTCTTAAGGACATTGTGCACAAAAACCTTTTTGTATTTCTCTTGCTGGCAGCAGTATTAGAACTAGCACAGAACTGCTATCCTTGACACAAATGGAAGCATTAACAAAGCAAATTAATGCCTGTAATATGTGGCATCTATTCATGTGAATAATGACCTACTGGTTTAATATTTTCCTGAAAGAGATGTGTCATTTTGGGTCACGTATCATTACAATGTAGCATCTTTTCTTGTAAAAATAGTATAAATATGTTTTTTAACTGAAATAATAACAACATAGGGATTCACATCACGCATCTGATGAAGTGGACCATAGTATACAAAAGCTTATGAAAGAAAATGGATTGATAAGATGCTAGAAGACTATCATTTTAACCATAACAGTTAGCTATAATAAAACATGAAGGACGACCTTACACCTTTGGAGAGGAGTTTTAGGGCCAGCGCCGGTACTCTGCAGGCGCCACTGTTCCGACTGTCATGAAAAGTGCCATAATGCACTTTCATGCTGGAGGTACAGTTGTGCCTCCAGCACCAGGCCCAGTGATAGTCGGTTTAGGGCCATGGTACCAGAGCAGTGAGGGTTCCCAATGCAAAGTTTTGCCACTGGCCAGTGGCAGGGCGTTCTGGGGCAGGGGGAGAGTGGGGAGGGGAAAGAACTGGGTGGGGGAGGGAAGAAGTGGGCCCAAGGGGACAGAGACAGCAGCAGGCTCTGCCACCATATCCTAACCCCCGTCCCGGGCTGGCAAATTTGATACTGGTCAATTCTGCTCCCACTCAGTGGCAGGTGCAGATCCGAGGAGACCCTTTGCGGCTGCCTGGTCACTTATGGGATAAGAGAAAATAAATTCCCTAACCCCACCAGACCTGGTGGTGCTTCCCTGCCCCATTTGATGCAGCAGTTGCCATTTCAGTGCCGCTGCAGTCCTGGGCACTAGAGAAGCTTAGGATTCGGCCGTTAACCCTTTAACAAGGGATAACAAATATAAAGGAACATAGCAAGAAATTACATTTCTATACCTTCTACTGCCAGCTGTGTTATCTCATAGACGCTCTATCCCTGACTGGCATCATGTAATAGCACTAGACCAGGTGAGACAAGTAAGAATGCACCTGGGATAGAAGTGTAACTGTTGTTTCCACTTATGGGTATATGAAACTTACCAATTCTTAGATCACATCTGCCCATCCTATCCACCTGCTTTTCATATTCTCCTGGTTAGCCACCATCTTGGGTTTTATCACAGGGGTCCTGAAAGGATTTATATGTTGTTTTTTGCATGTGACATTTCTCATTTGCATTTGGGTTGCCATGACATCTATACACTTAAGCATAGGTAGGATAAACAGAATGTAACAACCGTGAACTTCAGAGAGGATCTCCTTAAGAACCCCAGGCAGTTTTCAGTGCTTCAAATAGTTTGTGACCAGAAAGGGTTAAGAGACATATCCCCAGGAGTTTGCAAACAGGGACTGACCCAATTTGCATTGGCTTATCCCACATGCCTGCAGTTTTCAAGCTCTCCAGAAGTTTGAAACCTGCAGTAAGTCTTTGCGGGGGCAGGGGGGAAGCAGCAGGGGCAGGGGGAAGGCTCACCAGTCCCTGCAGCAGCCATCCCTGTGTGCGGGGCACCCTGCACGAGCACCTGCAGGGCGCCCCAGGTCAGGGAAAGGGAGAGTGGAGCGATCTGCTCTGCCTCCGCAAAAGTGGAAGCAGAGCTCAATCGCCCCTTTCCCTGACCTGGGGAGCCCTGCAGGTGCTCGCGCAGGGCTCCCCGCACATGGAGACAGCTGCTGCAGGGACTGGAGGGTGCACCCAGTCCCTGCAGCCCTGTCAGAAGGGAAAGCGGAGCGATCGTGCTCCGCTTCTGGTTTTGCGGAGTGGGGTGCAATCACTCCGCTTTCACTTTTCCTGACCTGGGGAGCCCTGCTGAAGGTTGCGCAGGGCTCCCCGCACCCCCGGGAGGCTGCAGGAGGCTTGGGCAAGTGCACCCAAGCCCCTGCAGCCCCCCTGAGTGGCACGATACTGCGGATCACGCCGCTGCCTTCTCCCATCTCCTGGCTACCCCTGCCCCTTAAGGGGGCAGAGGCTAGGACCCACAGGCTGGGGCGTCATGACGCCCCAGTTTGAATACCACTGCCACATGCTATTCTCCTAATTTCCTACACATTAGTTGGACTGGATGCTTGCATACCCATGTTCCTCATCTCTCTTTAACCTGCCATTAAGATGTTTTGGCCTATTTTCCATGCCAGCTCAGCTTACCAGCCTTTTTTCCTTCTTACCCATTTTTCAGGGAAAAGTGTAGCCTCAAGAATGTCATTGATATTATTTTGAAGCCCGAGGTGAAAGGACTTTGTCACTGATAAAACTGCACTAACAAATTCTGATATTACGAAAAGAAACATACTGAAAGCATCTAAGAGAGTTCATGGGTAATTGAGATAACCCTTATCCACACTGATCAACATGGATACTAACTCTGGGCAGCCATGTGAATCACAGTCTTTGAGTTTGTTATCTGATGAAACTTCCTTTGAGCAAAGGTTACTTTCTCATGTTCCTGTTCAAAATGCAAGTTGATACTTAAGAGGATTTTTATATTATCATTAGGATGATGATCATTAGGATGATCCATAGGATGATGTCCTTTTCTTTTTCTTGGCTTACATCAGGCTTGTTACTCAGAATGCCACTCAATACCTGAGATTTGAATGAAGACAGTATGAAGTTGCATTTTTGGTCCTATAAGGCATAAGTAGGATGGCTGAGTCTCTTGAACAATGAGTTAGGAATGAATGGAGCTATAAATGTGTAGGAGGTGCACAAAATGTGCTGTTCCCTTGCAAATGGGCAACAAGACCTTGTTGCGTCAGCCAGAATATAGATTGCATTAACTATACAAAACAACTGTGGGCTATTGCACAAGTGCATCTAACCTGTCATCTGATCTGATGAAATACCTCAAGGCATTTGAATATGAAGAATGAACTTCTTTGTAAAAAGAAGATCCAAGCAGAAGTTTTGGAAGAACAACGCGAGCTTCTCCATGAGCAAGATTGATTTCAGCTGCATAGGGAAATGACACTCAAGTGTACTCAGCTTCCATAAATAATTATTATTTGTATAGCTCTTTCTGAGTGTGCAAAAAATTTCATGTATATTATCTCAAGGTAGTCCATACAACAACTCTGTAAAGGAAGTTCCTGTATTATTATCTCCATATGCAGCTGGAGAGAGCTGATGCTCAAAGGGATTGGCTTGCCTATGTTAACCTCCCAGTAAATAACATGGCTCAGGCAAGATTCAGGCTGGGGAAGTTTTGAATCACAGCTTCTCTGTCCCTTTGCAACATGCCACACAAACTATGCATGTCTATGGAGCCCTTTTGAGTTCCATGGGAGTTATTCCTAGGTAAGTGTATAAACAATTGCAGCTCTACTGCCCAATCCTGTTGGCCTGTTATGCGACCGAAATGCACGTTCCGGTGACATAATGCATTTTCCAGCTGTTGAAAATGCAATATTGCTGGACAACCTGGCCTGGCTATCACTGCAAGCGGCAAACAGCCAGGTCTGCACAGCAACAGACCAGGGATGCCTGCTGTCTGAGATAAGGCTGTGTAGGGAGTGGGAGAGAGGTGAGGAGGGGGGTGGGATATGGAGAAGGAAGAATTACTTCTGTGAAGGGGGCAGGTTCAGCTGCAGCAGTGAGTGAGGAATCTGGATCCCCCCCTCCCGGGGCCTGATCTGCCTTTACTGGTCCGTGCAGACTTGCAGCACTAATATTGCTGGCACAGGTCTGAGTAGCTGGGCATTGGCTTAGCCTGGGGAAAGCGAACAAATGTTCCTTTACCCAAGGAGGCCTCCCAAGGCCAAAACTCCCCCACAGGATTTTGCGAATGCCATATTGGTGCCACTACTGGAAATCATTATGCATCGGCTTAATTCTGTCACTGCCAGAATGCTTCTGCCTTTATTTCCACAGAAAACCATTGTATACATGTGATATATGATAAAATAAAATGTTCAGATACAAATAAGGCACATCTATCCTCATAATCTGGTTTGAATTCATTTTAAGCCCATTATGATTTCAACAACCTTGGGAATTTTGCCAAGTATGGCAAGGAGTCTATGAGCAATTTCTGCAACATGTTGCACAAAATGGTTTGAAAAATTGTTAGACATCACAAGCTAGTATAACCCAAGCCATGATCCCTACATGCGTTGCCAGCACACTTACTACTGATAAACTACCACTAAAACATGTGATGTCAGCTGTGTAACTACACATTTAATAGGCAGGACTTCCATATCATGTAAATTCATTCTTAACAATTCCATGTTTTAAATGACCTAGCTACTGAGTACCAAGCTATTACTTTGCAGAAATATTGCCATTTGAAGCTACAGATTAATCATATGCAAAGAAAGGCTGGATTTTTAAACACTCTACACTTTATCAACCTTCTACTCTCACAATAAGAGGTACTCTTACCAGAAAATGTAAAAGCATGATTGGTTTGGCGTGCAATTATATCTGGCAGGCTCTCATAGGACTATTAAATGGAGGATATTGGTTTAGCATAAAAAGTGTCTTTCCACCGTGACTGTTGACCCCAGGGTCATTGAAATAACTGTGGAATGTAAGATAAAAAATGCAGAGTATATTTTGCAGTGAGCAGACCCACTTATCTAATTTGAAAGTAGTGCTGACCTGAGATGGGAGGACAGAGTGAATGTTCCTCTATCAACTGAGACTCCCCTTTTCAACAACTTTTCACATTGCAAGGAAAAGGGGTACAAACATGTTTGAAAGGTATCGGTGTCAGAGGCAAGAAGGAATGCACAACCATTGATGCCAGGGTCAGGACAAACCAGGATAGTATTCCTTCACTCTAAGATGCACTGACATGCATCTTAGAAGAGACATGCATCTCATTGAAATTTAGTGAAAAGGACTGGAATGACATTGGAATGGGGATAGGGTCCCTCTGCACTGTATTAATAAAATGTAGTGATTTTGGGCTAGCAGCCTCACTTAAATCCTGCAGCATTTTTGGAATCTCTTTAAAATACCCATGTGTCCTAGCTAAAACTTGCTATCCAGGTAGAAGACAACCATAGCTCTATAAAATAGATTTTCCCCTTTGCATTTATATTTAATTAACAGAATTATCATCATCTGCTAGAACACAAGAATATATAATATTGTCCATACATTAATAGGTTGCTCAACAGCATTTGTAAATGACTTTCTACTTGCTGCTCTTTCGAGCATGTGCTGCTTTGTGATGTTCAGATCTCTGAACAAATGTATATGGTCACTGTATCAACACTTCAGTTCACCAACTGCAGGGTGTGTTTTTTTTCTTTAATACAACTGATGGACAAACTGATCTGCACTGGGTCTGCAGCATAGGTGGAGAGGGCCATCGTCCCCATTTTCCCCATGCTGTTTTCCCACTGAAAATTATCCTTCCCATGTGGTCATTTGACCCTCAACGCTGCCATTGCTATAATGGCACATTCAGGGGCAAATAGTCACTTCATAGGGAAATTTTCAGTGGTGAAATGGCATGGCGTAAAACATTAAAAGGCCGTGTTCCCATCCATATAGTGCTCTCAACCTGAATCTGGCCCATATTTTAAAGGGAGACGAAACACACACATATGTATTAAGTTTTTAGTGTAGCTTCTAGTTTGGTGATGAGTGAAGAAAGGATAACAGGAAGAAAGTACACAGTTGAAAATATAGGAATATATCTATAATTGACTAGCAAGTTTTACTCATGGTAACATTTCCACTCTGGATGAACATGAAACTGATGTTCTTTGAGTTCTTAGGAAAACTACTCTAAACTATGAGTAACAAGAGGTTATTATGTTTGCACACAGGTCATGACGTGAGGCCTGCTCACTTTGCCCTGAGTCATATGGTAATATTTTTCTCTGCTGACCTTAAGCCAGATATACAAAAGTGTTCTCATGAGAGACGATGTACACAGTCACTTCGTGGCCTTTTGAAATCTAAATTCTATGGTTGTTGCTCTACTATGTGAGGTGTTCTTATATAGCCAGACAACAGACCTGGAACTTAACCGCATGGATTTCACCATGCCAGTGCAAAATCACCCAGATAGTTTGATATGATGAAACTGACAGATGTCCATAGCTTGCTTGAGACATCAAGATGAAGACAGATGCAAAAGGAAAGGTGCTGGAGACTGGGAAACTCACATTAAGGTATGCACACACACACACACACACACAGTGCCTTACACATTTATACTCACCTTCATATAATGAACTGGTCTCTCACCAGTGCCGTAGCTAAGGGGGTGCAGGGGGTATCAGTTGCACCGGGCATCAAGTTTTTGGGGGGCAACAAGCTGAGCTTGACACTAGTGACCAAAATTGTGAAAATTTTGGAATGTAAGAATAAGCCATCATGTTATATATCATTGGAAAGGTAATTTAATGCAGAATGCAATGAAATCAAATGCATTGGAATATGTTTATTCTATCAAAAGTTACAGCCAATGAAGCAGAAAATGAAAACACAATTGCCTTATGGAACAAAAAGTGAATTTCTTTAACTCAAAACCGACCTATGAGACTGATTGTTCTGAGAGCCAGTGACATATTATCATGTTATTGACATGCTGCAGTGACATGTTATCATGATACAGCACAAAACCAATAAGGTGTTAATATGAGTCAGCTCTCATTTCCATGTATCATAATACAGCTACCCCTGCTAACTGGGTAAAAAGGCACTTTTTCAAGTGGTGCCCCTCATATATTTAGCAGGGGGAGAATAACCATCCCTCTTTCCTCTTCACCCCAGCACAGTGACTTGAACCCATCAGGGGCACACTTTTTATTTATTTACTTAATTTGATTTTGTCTTGGGGGGGGGGCTACAAATCTTCTTTGACCCCAGATAGCAGATAGATGCCTTCGCTATGCCACTGACTGGGGGGAGGCAGCACAGCAAATCGGTGGCAAGCTGCTGGGGGGAGGAGGTGGATTTCTCCCAATTTTCACATTTAAAAAAGCCCGGCATATCATCACTTCTGGTTGTGACCACTTCCGGGGCAACATTCTGAACTTGGCACTGGGCTACACGATCATTAGCTATGTCACTGTCTCTTACATGTTGAATATTTATATTTGGAGTGTTTTAGTCAAATGACAGAGTATTACATAACCCTATAGGTCATTAAAAATTGTGAATTCTCTATTCCTGAACAACCCAGAGGCTATTCAGATATTATGCAACTACTATTGCAGTTTCTGCAATTTGAAAATGTGGTTCTTAGGAGGGGTACCTGACCCAAACAATGGAAACAAAGTGAGTAGAATCCAAGAAACAAAAATGAAAATGAAAACTAAGATTGAACAAATGTATACTAATAGAAAGCTCAGGGGGTTGAATGCCTAGCGGTTTATATTTTAAAACAGGGCCAAGTGTTGACAAGATAGTGGTTTCTACATAATTGGGACTCCCTAGTTACACAGAACTACATATGCTTGTAAATGAAGATAAAAAGAATAGGACCCCCCCCCACCTTAAAAAATCAAACAAAAAACAGCCAGACATGTCCAGAATATTTAGATGTAAGTGGGGGGGGGGGGCAAAAACACTATTGATGGGCAAGAGAGGAAATTAGGGCCCAATCCTATCCAACTTTCCAGCACTGGTGCAACCGCAATTCAGCCCCAAATGTTCCCTTACCTTGAGGAGGCTTCTATGACTTCCTCCGCACCACAGGATGCCGTGCATGCCCCATTGGCACCGCTGCACCAGCACTGGAAAATTGGATAGGATTGGGCCCTTTGTTACTTTGAGCCTTTAAATGGTTTATTCTGTATGCTGGAGGGAAGAATTCAGGATGGGAAGATCATAATTTTGTCACACAATTTGTGACTTACTAAACTTTCAGTGCCCTCCTGTTTCATTATTTTATGTAACTTTTTCAAAACTTTGAGTAATTTATCATTCTTACTTCAGGAAAATTAGTTGAGTTGCCCTCAAAAAATGGAGGAGGGGAACAATATCACTATTGTTATTATCATCAAATTGCTGCCAGCATGAAGTCTGATCAAATTAGTGAATTTTTTTTCCTCAATATATCAGGCTAATGGTTTCCATCACAACATAAAGATAAGCAACAACGTAAGTTGTAATTAGCAAAGCAATGTTTATGGAGAACTCTAACATTAAAGGAATAAACTATTTTTAACAATAAAACTGTTGTGGGCAAATTGGCAAGTAAATCATAATTCTGTAGATTATACTCAGTAATCAAGTAATATGCAGTAATCAACTTTGAAATTATACTGGAAGACTACAAAACTTTGGATGTACTTATATACATATTTACTGAGAATTTGTAAATTAGAACTTCCTCTTCTAAATTTACCTCTTAATATCATTTTTCATTCATCATACATGTATCATATCATATCAAAGATAATATATATGTAATACAATCATCTAAATGCCCTATCATATATTTCTAAAACTTCATTTTCAACCAAGCATAAAAGAGTTTTTTCCTTTGCTCAATTTGTGTCGGTTTTCGTTGTTAATCCAAAACTTCTGTGTCCATTTCCGTCACATTCATTATTTTCTCTATTAATTCATTTTTCATTAATATTTTAGAATCCTTCCATTATCTAACATATAAGATCCTCACTACAGTTAAAATCATAATGAATATACATCTTTATCTATAATATCTAAAATAATATAAAATTTGTTGCTCTAGTAAATTTTTTTTATTATGCTTCCAAATCTGTTCCCATTGATCTATTGTGATATTATGGACTATATTTTACACCCATTTTATCATGCATTGTTTTACTGTTTCTTCTTACATCTCAAAATCCAATAGTCCATCTTATAATGCATATATTAATTTTGTTCTCAATCTTTCGTTAACATAAATGGCAACACCTTTTTTTTATCTGAAGCCACAAAAATTTCTCCTAATTTTTTATTCACCAACAATTATTATTATTATTAACAGTATTTATATACCGCTTTTCAACTAAAAGTTCACAAAGCGGTTTACAGAGAAAAATCAAATAACTAAATGGCTCCCTGTCCCAAAAGGGCTCACGATCTAAAAAGATGCAAAAGAATACCAGCAGACAGCCACTAGAACAGACAGTGCTGGGGTGAGGTGGGCCAGTTACTCTCCCCCTGCTAAAAAAAAGGAGCACCCACTTGAAAAAGTGCCTCTTACCCAATTAGCAGGGGTTCAGTGCCCTATTCATTTAGTCATCACGTTTCTTTTTACTGGTCTTCGTCTCTTCTTGTCTTTTTTTTGTTGCTATTGGTGAGCGCCTCTTACTCGCTCCTCTAGGTTCTTCCCTCTCTGATACATCTGTTGTTCCTAAATCATCTGATTTCTTTTCATCCGACTCCATTTCTGGTCTATATTCTTCTAATTCTTTTCTTCTCGATTTCTCTTCCTCTTTTTCTTCCTTTCTTATCTCATCTTTTATCACTGTATTCAAGAAGTTTTCTTTCATTGTTGAATTTATATTATATCTCTGTGTCTGATACTGAAAAAACATACCTTCCAGAGAAAGCCATCTGTATGGTATTTGCTTTTCTCTTAAAAATTGTTTTCTCTTCTTCCTCATTCTCCATGGAACATGTCTCAAAATGTTGACTTTGTTATCATCCACCATCCATTCCTTTTCCTGTGAGGCCTTCAGTAATTTATCTCTGTAAAAGGTTCTGATGAATTTCACATGGATTTCTCTTGGTAATTCGTGTTTTCTCAGATAAGAAGTGCTCACTCTTCTCACTGTCCAATTCTTTAGATATCTCCTTCATCGGTGTATCAGTCCATTCGGATATTAATTTGACAATCCGTCACGATGTATCTTCTCCTTTCTCCTCTGGTATATTTTGTATCCTCACCACTCGAGCTGCTCTATCCATCTGAATTTCCATTGTCTCCACATCATGCTGATTTTCTTCTTTCTCCAATATTTTAGCTTGATCTTTTCTTATCTTTTGTCCCAATCTCTCTATCTTTTGTTTATTTTCTTCTGATGTAATTTTCACCTCCATCAGTTGTCCAGTAAGATAATCTAATTGTTTAGTTAAAGCATCCACACTAGCTTGAGTTTGTACAGATTGGTTTGTTAGTTGCTGTACCATTGCCAAAAGTTTTTCTATGTTGTCTTGCACATTCTGTTTCCAGTCTTTCCCTTTTGATTTCTCTTGTACTAATTTTCCAAGTCCCGTCTCCGAAGCTGGCAAACCTCAAACTTTCACTGTTTTGCCGCCATCTTCATTCCTCCTTCCTTCTGCTCGCAATGTTCTTTAAGGCCACTAGATGACCTCAGCGTATTATCTTCCTTGCTTCAATTATACAAATCCAGTTCTTGCAATGTCCTTTAAAATCCACTAGATGTCACTAGATGTCACTGGTGCTCTGTTTTATTTATAATTCTCTTATCTTGTTTGGACTTGTGACCTTGGCAATGCAGGAATGTCCAACCGCAGGAATGTCCAAAACATCCAGCCTCTCCTTCAGGCACTCCCAAACGATAGTAACATACCAAGGCAATAAATGCTCCAATACACAAACTTTTCAAGGACAATTTGTAATCCACCGAATTTCAAAGTTGTAAAGTTGTAATTATATTTTCATATATCCATAGCAAGCTTGGTAAATCTCCTCTACGATTTCTCCTCACACAGATAAACAGCTGGGGGGGAACCTTCCCCCCCCCCCTTCTCACAGCAAAAAAACAAATCAGGCAATCAAATTACTCAGTTCATGCCAGGCATACACATACGGAATAACACTTACTTAAGTCTTAAGGGGGGAGGGGCCAGCCAGCAGCTGAACAGACATGCCTCTGTCGGGCTCTTGAAACACACTCTGTTTTGTCCCAAAAACTGTGGATCTGAGGAGATCCGAGGATTGTTTGTCAGGAAAGACAAACTCCTCCATATGATGGCATGATTCCTGAGAAGATAAAGCCCAGCCCAGGGGGCTTTTCCAGGAGATTCCGCCGTCTTGGCAGCAATGGTGAAGAATTCATTTTGAATCAAGCTGAAGGCCCCTACAGGGAAAGACGTAAATTAGAACTTTTTACCACAATCCTATCCACACTTTCCTGGGGTTAAGTCCCATTGACTATAATGGGACTTACTTCTGAGTAGACATGCATTGGATTGAGCTGTTTGTAATTTGTCTCATACACACGCACACACACACACATCATGACCTACATTTCAGGCACAAAATGTAGATATGGATCCACATACGAATTCAGTTGCATATCTCTGTGATCTGCACATTTATTCATATATTTAAAAGATTTATAAACTACCTTTCACACATAGCTTGAAGGTGGTATGTAATCAGGAAATTAAAACACAATAAAGCATCAAAGAAGTTATAACAGTGATAAAAATCATTACACAGGGAGGACAAAAATAAAAGAGCATGGAACTCTTATGTGAGCTACCTTAAGGCCCAATCCTATCCAATTTTCTAGCACCAGTGCAGCCACAACGCAGCCACAACGTAAGGGAACAAATGTTCCCATACCTTAAGGAGGTCTCTGTGACCGCTGCCCCACCACAAGATGCAGTGCATGTCCCATTGGCACAGCTGCACCGACACTGGAAAATTGGATAGGATTGGGCCCTTAGTAATTTACTTCCGCACAGTGGATGTAGCTTTGAGTATACGTTAAAAAGAAATCTGTCCACAAAACTACATTTTCAGTTATAATGACAATGGACTTTCATAAGTGAGAACGCTTTGGGGAGGGGAATTTGTATAGTATAACAAAATTAAGTGTTAGCAGTGAGAAGTGCTTCCCCTTCTAGGACAATTGGAATGCATTTGAGACAATTAGTGAATTTGAATAAGAATGATTGGACTGTAAAGACCAGGAGTGGGCTATCAGGTGATTGCCCAATGCCACTTCCGAGTCTGCCACTGTCACCTCTACTGCAGCACACTGAAAAAGAAATTTTAAAAAAACTGTGAATTGTGCAGTTTTCACAAATGCTGAAGTGCGAGACTCTCAGTTTTATGAAAAAGAGCTCTTTTCCCCCACACAGTTCCTGTAAATAAAACTGGAAGTCCCACACTTCTGCGTTTGCAAAATCCATGCAATGGAGCACACTAAAGAAGTGCTTTCTGCACATTTTAGCATACTGAGAAGCAAATCAATGCGGCTCACATCCACAGCTGGCAGAAGGGAGGTTGCAGCAGACTCGGTGTGAAGGGAACCTCAAACTTGCCACCCCCTCACCCTCTGTGTTATCTATGCTAACACAAGTCACATCTGGTTGCTTCACAGCTGAGCTGGCCATGATGGGGACTCTAATAAATCCTATCTGTTTGTATCTGTTCTCATGCTTGCAATTTATCCAAGAGATATGTGTTTTACTATGTATATCCACATTCTGGATTCATACTATTGGAAATGCTGGCAACAGACCTACATTCTAGCATTATATGCAGCTGTGTTAATATATCTTAAAAAAAATGAGCACCAATTATGTTCAAGAATATGAATAAGAAACTCTCAAATGGCTTTTTGAAATAAAATATGGTGCATTCCCTTTAGGCTATGTTTTCCTTTGAAAAGAGGGCTCAAAACAGAAGGAAGTCTCTGAAAAGCTAGACAGATACGCTCTCGGGGATTACATTAATATTACAAGACAACCCCAAGCATCAGACATTTTTATTTCACTAGGTTAGGCAGCAATCAAAGGCTCCCTTATTTAAGAGAATAGGGCCTATTTTGTTTTGAACAGAAAATTGCTAATCCACTACCAGAAAGACATTTTCTAACAGAATTTTGGAACATGCTCTAATACATAATTCTATTTTAAACGTGAGTGCATATTTTTGCTTTGCTTTGGAAATCTCTTTTCTTACATTACTCTACTAAAATCAATAATAAGTTACCAGGAATGATTCAGCAGTCATAATCCATTATGCAGACTTTTGCATCTCATTTGCTAATCAAAGGGCACACTCCTAACCAGATCTAATTAGAAGTAAGTCCTATTTTGTTCAATGGGGCTTACTCTCAGGAAAGTGTGATCAGGATTGCAGCCACAGTGTCTTACAGCTGGGTCTAACCCAATGGACCATCTTGAAGCAAGATGTCTGAAAAGACCTGAACCCTAAAGATGTTCATCAAAGCTGAGCTTGAAAATCCACAATCAAAAGAGGTTTCACAAGTTACCTAACAGCTTGTTTCATTAGTGATCTGCTCTAGCAGTTTATTAGAAATCACTGCCTCTTGCCTGTTCTCCATTTGGCTGCAGGACAATTTGCCTCATTTCAAATATCCAATTTCATTTGAACTGTGGACTATGGGCCTTAAGAAGCTCTTGTGGTTTGTTGGGATGGAGGTACACTGGATAACACTGGGTGAATCATTCTCTCCCAGTCTAACCTACTTTGTCATGAAGATAAATGGGGAAGGTGAAGAAAGTCTTGCAATGGAGCAAAGACCTGCACTGGGCCTTTTCTGGTGCACTGGGCAATGGCTCTTCCCATCTTTCCCATTCTTCCCATGGGAAAGAATCTTCAGCAGTGGCAGCTGCCCACCCTCTCAACAATGAAGATACTGCTGAATTCCACCTCCAAATCTCAAACTGCAAATGGGATCAAAGAATGGGAAAAACAGGAGCTGCTGCTGCTACTGCTGAATCCTAGCAGCTCTGTATTTTCCCAACCTGTGCTAACCCAAGCCACATCTGGTTGCTTCACTGCAACCCCATCCTTACCAGCCAATGGGAACAACCCATGAGGATTCAGGGGGCTTCTCGGGATGCTCTCACTTTCATGAGTCTCTCAGCTGACTCCTGCCACCACTACTGCAAGTATGGAGAAGGATGTTACTTGCAGTGCATCTTAAAACATGTGTATTTTATTTATCTGTTTGTTTGAAAACTTTATATCCCACCTTTCCCATGGCAAAGCAAATACTCAAGGCTGCTTACAAAGCTCCATAATAAATGTACAATGTATGTCAACAATAAGTAAAATAACTAAAATCATTAAAACAGAACAAAACAGAAAACCTAGAACCACACACTGTAGAACCATTAGAAGGGGGTAAGAACATGGTCCAGAAGAAAGCAATCAAGCCACTGCCACTATTACAGAGGAGTAGAGGGCAAATATCCTTTCAACCAAATGAAAATCAGATGTTTTCTGGTTTTCAGACCAACCAGATGAAAAGGGTACATTTTCAGCCCTTGCCGAAAAGTCATGAGGGAGTGGTTATTAATTCCCCAGAAGGGAATTCTATAATTGTGGCACCATTGCAGCAAAGGTTCACACCTGCACTGCCATCCATCTAACTTGGGACAGAGGCAGAACTTGAAGAAAAGCCCCCTCAGATGCACACACAGTGCATCTTGTGCAAGTATCCTGTGCCACAGCTATGTGCTTTGGTAGGAAAAGGAAGCACATAGGAAGGTATGGATGAAAGGTGCAACAACGGATTTTAAAAACCACTAAATTATTAGTGTGAGGATTAGTAAGAATGCTCACCTTAGTTGACACCACCCCAAGAGGAATAAATGCATGATAATAAATAGGCAGGGCAGGGCAGCTGACCTCCAGCAGGTGAACACAGCAAGATCCATCTTCTACTCTCTTCCCTCAGCCATTCTTTTTGTCACTATAAAGCAGCAAAATGTGTTGGTCAGTTTGGAGAATATACTCTTCGGGGAAATGTTGAAATGCTGCCAGTGATAAAGCTATTAATGCATACTTCACGAAAAGAAGAGTTGAGTGGTATTAGTGATCCCTTTCTGGATAAGTGACAGCTAACATCCATGACATGTGTCTGTTACTTCCTGATATGCCTACAGTAACTTTCCACTGCCTATCTCCCAGCTGGGAGAAGCATCACCCCACTTCTGCTCTTCAGAACAGAATGGCAGAGGAAGGAGGAGGAAGCAAGACAAGCTGTGAAAGGTTGATAGGTGGCATTGGTTGGTAGTGGGGATGCCAATCCTGACTGAGAAGAAGGTCGCCTCTGCTATTTTTGTTGTCTTCCATTCTCCTTGCTCATAGATGAGGAGGAGGCAGACTGCTGACACTGTTGTCATTGTCTTCTCCTCCTCCTCTTCCTCATCCTCATGTACAGAGGCAGAGGTGAGTGCATGGGCTAATTTGGGGGCAGCTGCTATTACCACCACCATTTTTGCCACTCCCCCTGACAAAGAAGAGGTGGAGGGTAAAAGTGCACTTCTTGCCCCACAAAGGAATGGCAGCAGATATGGGGGGCAGTATTGGAGGAACAACTGTAAGTGCCATTTCCTCTTGGACAAGAGCTCACAGAGAGATACAATATTGACTTATCCTAGCCAGTAACATGTTACGCACCATAAAGACTTTCTATATGCTAACATAGCATAACATCCATACCGGGTAAGATGGCGGAAAGCCTCATCAAAGATAGGATCTCAAAACACATAGATGAACAGGCCTTTCTGAGGGAGAGTCAGCATGGCTTCTGTAAGGGTAAGTCTTGCCTCACCAACCTTACAGAATTCTTTGAAAAGGTCAGCAGGCATGTGGATGTGGGAGAACCCGTGGACATTATATATCTGGACTTTCAGAAGGCATTTGACACGGTCCCTCACCAAAGGCTACTGAAAAAACTCCACAGTCAGGGAATTAGAGGACAGGTCCTCTCGTGGATTGAGAACTGGTTGGAGGCCAGGAAGCAGAGAGTGGGTGTCAATGGGCAATTTTCACAATGGAGAGAGGTGAAAAGCGGTGTGCCCCAGAGATCTGTCCTTGGACCGGTGCTTTTCAACCTCTTCATAAATGACCTGGAGACAGGGTTGAGCAGTGAAGTGGCTAAGTTTGCAGACGACACCAAACTTTTCCGAGTGGTGAAGACCAGAAGTGATTGTGAGGAGCTCCAGAAGGATCTCTCCAGACTGGCAGAATGGGCAGCAAAATGGCAGATGCGCTTCAATGTCAGTAAGTGTAAAGTCATGCACATTGGGGCAAAAAATCAAAACTTTAGATATAGGCTGATGGGTTCTGAGCTGTCTGTGACAGATCAGGAGAGAGATCTTGGGGTGGTGGTGGACAGGTCAATGAAAGTGTCGACCCAATGTGCGGAGGCAGTGAAGAAGGTCAATTCTATGCTTGGGATCATTAGGAAGGGTATTGAGAACAAAATGGCTAGTATTATAATGCCGTTGTACAAATCTATGGTAAGGCCACACCTGGAAATGGAAAAGGTGCAAAAGAGAGCGACTAAGATGATTACGGGGCTGGGGCACCTTCCTTATGAGGAAAGGCTACGGCGTTTGGGCCTCTTCAGCCTAGAAAAGAGGCGCCTGAGGGGGGACATGATTGAGACATACAAAATTATGCAGGGGATGGACAGAGTGGATAGGGAGATGCTCTTTACACTCTCACATAATACCAGAACCAGGGGACATCCACTAAAATTGAGTGTTGGGCGGGTTAGGACAGACAAAAGAAAATATTTCTTTACTCAGCGTGTGGTCGGTCTGTGGAACTCCTTGCCACAGGATGTGGTGCTGGCGTCTACCCTAGACGCCTTTAAAAGGGGATTGGACAAGTTTCTGGAGGAAAAATCCATTATGGGGTACAAGCCATGATGTGTATGCGCAACCTCCTGATTTTAGAAATGGGTTATGTCAGAATGCCAGATGCAAGGAAGGGCACCAGGATGAGGTGCTCCCTGGGGCATTTGATGGGCCGCTGTGAGATACAGGAAGCTGGACTAGATGGGCCTATGGCCTGATCCAGTGGGGCTGTTCTTATGTTCTTATGAAGATGAAAGGGGGGATCGACATTCACCACACAACTACACTGAAATCAACAATATAAAGTTGCATTTCCTCCCCATACTGATGAGATTTGAAGTTGTTTATACTTGCCACCATTTTGTTCTAAAAAATATTGCCTTAGAGTAGGAACCTTGCAATGGGAATGACAGTCCTCATGTCAACTGCAACATCTAGACCAGTGGCTCTCAAATTGTGTGTCCAGGACCCACCAGTGGGTCGTGACCCAATTTTGGGTGGTTCACAAAACTGACAGGGCAGATTAGGCTACGTGCATTAATGGTTAAACAAGCTGTTACCTGGAAGGGGCAGCACTGCTGCCCAATCACCATTACAGCCACATCTCTTGGCATTTATAAATCAGGCAGCAAACTTTAGGGCCTCTGAAAAGTTTGGGAACCACTGATCTAGACAGCTCTAGGGCCTATTGGTTTTAATAGAATTTGTTTTCAGTTATGTGACATAACCAAGATTGAAATCGTAGATGTTAATTATTTATTAATTGGGTAATTAAATTTTTAAAATATGCTTTATATTTAACTATATGCACATACTTTTAACCTGACACAAATGAACCAGGTTAGAGGCAATGGAAGAAACCATATATACATTGAAGAGAACGAAATCATTATGCCAGCAATCTCAGAATCTACAGAGCTTCTTGCTTCAGATGTGCATTGACAATATGTCCCCTTGCTATAGAATTAGGCAAAACAAAATCCCCTTTGTTCCCAACACTAGTGTAAAATCTACCAGTATATTCAGCCCTGAATTTAGAAAACCCAGCTACGAAGACATTCTTTGCCCAATCAATATTATTTTGTCTGTCTTTATTTTGTAATGTGCATAAATATATTATAAGCCTCCTAAGAACATCAGCATAAACAAGGAGCCATGTGCAGGCAAAAGGAAGTATTTCTTTCATAATTTTAGAAGTGGGACACAAATCCACCTCACAGCTGAGGAGAAAAGTCAGCTGAAGAAAGTAAGATGGATTTCATTGGAGAAAAACAGCTTATAGAATATATTTAATTGTTCTTAGGAAGAGGTGATAGAAAATCATGATCTATAATAAGAAGGAGGTAGGCATCAGACCAATTCCTAAATACTCCATCATCAGCATGCTATTTCTCACAATACTGATTGAAAACTTTAAAAGATTCTGTGCGAAATTCTTAAACTACTTGACTGGCAGGTAATCCCAGTAATTTAAGTAGAATTGAGATAAATATCTGTCTGACGTACTGTTATTGGTTGGCGAATAGCTCTTGACTGGGGGCCCAATCCTATCCCCCAAGCCCAGCGCCACCAATGGAGTGCAGACTTCATGCTATGGGTGGGTGGGAGAACCATACAGCCCAGGAAAGGTAAGAAAAAATCTTTTTAATTACCTCTCTGTAGGTCACCTAGTTCTGCCACCAAAATCCTCTGTCTCCTGCCCCCAAAATGTCCAGGCCGAACTTGCTTCCCGCCCTGATCTGCCCATGATACTCTTTCAAACCTCCCCATCACCAGTGATGAAGGGGGTCAGAGGAGGTTCAGCAGGCTACTGTCATGCAAACGTAGCTTCCAGCCATTTGTCATGGCAACTGCAGACAGTCAAATAGTAGAGCAGCTTTCCTGTTGTAGGTCTGGGACTTACACTGATGGATTGTTAGATTCATCAAATTAAGCCATCAGATATTGTGTCCAGTTCTGGTCACCACATCTCAAAAAGGACATAGTGGACATGGAAAAGGTGCAAAAGAGAGCGACTAAGATGATTACTGGGCTGGGGCACCTTCCTTATGAGGAAAGTCTACAGCGTTTGGGCCTCTTCAGCCTGGAAAAGAGACGCCTGAGGGGGGACATGATTGAGACATACAAAATTATGCATGGGAAGGATAAAGTGGATAGAGAGATGCTCTTTACACTCTCACATAACACCAGAACCAGGGGACATCCACTAAAATGGAGTGTTGGGAGAGTTAGGACAGACAAAAGAAAATATTTCTTTACTCAGCATGTGGTTGGTCTGTGGAACTCCTTGCCACAGGATGTGGTGATGGCATCTGGCCTGGATGCCTTTAAAAGGGGATTGGACAAGTTTCTGGAGGAAAAATCAATTACGGGTTACAAGCCATGATGTGTATGTGCAAGCTCCTGATTTTAGAAATGGGCTATGTCAGAATGCCAGATGTAAAGGAGGGCACCAGGATGCAGGTCTCTTGTTATCTGGTGTGCTCCCTGGGGCATTTGGTGGCTGCTGTGAGATACCGGAAGCTGGACTAGATGGGCCTATGGCCCGATCCAGTGCGGCTGTTCTTATTTCTTATCCTTCAGAAGATGGGATTGGGTTGGAGGTGTCTCTTTTTTATTAGGTTTAGTAGTAGAAACCTAATAATGAGGTTAGGTTCAAACCTCAGTAGAAAAATGAGGTAGCTACATAATAAAAAAGAATCTTCTGAGCTAAATACATTTTTTTAAAAACTGAAAAGTAATAGCTTAACTACCTCTGAGAAACCACTCTCAGATAAGATTTAATGGAATTAGAAAAAAGTCTGCAGATACCGAAAACATTTTGGTACTTAAAAAAAGATTTCAGAAGCATGTTAGAGCTTTAATTCAAAAATTCAAAATATTTTGTTTTATTTTTAAGCATAATAATTAGAAATGGCTTTGAAACTTAAAAAAAAAAAAAGGCTTCACTTTGGGTCTCCCTGTTGGTGAGGGATAGAAACAGATTTAGAGATATTGGTGCATAAATATCAGCTTCCCTCTCAGTATGCAATATGTGAAACATCGTGATGATTTCAAATATCCCTGAATTCACAGTGCTCTTCTGCATGTGAATAGTTCCAGTATTTCTCACGATGGAACACAATGGATTTATGTATTTTAGAAATAGTTAAATTTAACTGCGGGAACTGACAGCATAATCCTAAAGGCACCAAAGTGGCTACCACTGCATCCTGCAGCACCACGGCAGCCGCCGGATGTCTCCTCAGGGGAAACCCCAAGCCCTGCAATGGGGCTTTTAGAGTCTGTGCCAGCTATTTTGCCAGCACAGAATTCAGAGACTTCGTGTCAGGCTGAAGGCCCAACATGGCATTCTGGAGCAGAGTTGAGGACCTGCCCCAAAATAAGGAACAAACATTCCCTTACATTGAGGGGGCCTCTGGGACTGCCCCCCATGGGATGCAGTGAGCGCTCCATTGGCACAGTTGCATTGACGGGAGGAACTTAGGTTGGGTTGGGCTGTAGGTTAGCAGCTTTTCAAGCTGTATAAAGCACTCTTCTTAAAAGCAGGAATGTTCTGAAGTAGAGTGGAGAAGCTCAAGTCTCTTCCCATTCGACCCTTCTTCACAGTTGATTCAATACAGAGTAACAAATATTGTGGATTCACATTCTTATGAACAGAAGGCAAATAACAGCAGGTAGTGCTATACATGAGGTGCTAACCATGCAGTATCTATACGTGATATTGGCTCTGTTCATAGATATGTTCATCAAAGGGCTTCATAAATCTTCTGACTGCGTTTTATGCAAACCTCAGTGGAGCTCCAGTATGGCATGAAGATAGAAGCCTTAGTTCTTGTGTCTGATTGCAGCTCAACTCCCAAGAGAGAGATGTAGTTAGCCAGCTCTTGAAGCAAATGATAAATGTTATGATCTCTGGAGAAATGAAAGAGAAAAATGAAAAAAGAGTATCATTGAAAGGGGATGTTCCTGCAGGCTAAGCTCTTTTCCACACAGCTCTAATATCAGAGACAGGAAACTCTTTCACAGTGCTCAGCCTTTGTTTTTTCTTAACATGATGAGAAATGGCTGTTGTCATCCCAAACGCCCCAACTAGCTTCCTCTTCCATCAACTCCTCTCTCAATCAACCTTCTTATAGTTCCTGCTTTTAGTTGGTCTCTTCCTTCTTTTTTTGGCAACATTGGCAGGCTGGACTATTGGCAGGTTGCCCAAGTTATACTAGATGCATATGGTGTACAGGCTTCTGAGGATAGTTACTTCTGAGCAGTGCTCTCGTAGACAAGATAGTACAGCAATAATTCCAGAAAACTGCAAGCAATGCCATCTAATTTTATGTACAGTAAGCTGCTTTTCTAATGGGAAATTGCTCAAGAAAGTACACATTTTCCTTTCCCAAGGAAGCCTCTGCCACAAGAGTAAGAAGCCAAATCTGGTGTGGTTAAAGCACCAGGACAATTTTATCCAAAATTTGCTGTTCCTAAATGCACCTGAAGTGGGACTTGCAATGAATGCTTAACTAGCTGCCCAATTCTTTTGAGTGCTTCTGGTGGTGGATCTCCTGATCTGCTGCCATAACTGCTCATGCAGTGCCACCAAAGCTGCACCATTGTCATGTGCGATAGGACTGCCAGCACCCAGTACAAACAGCCAGAGGTTCCACACATGCACCAATGGCCCACCCAGAATGCACCTGGGCAAGTAAGATGGCAGCAGGGTGGAGGATTGGGGAGAACTGGGGCAGGAAGTGGGCTGGGAAGGGGGTGGTTCAGGGGCAGGAGTGGTTGATCTCAGCAGCAGCACACACTGGGATCCCCCTTTCCTGGCCTGGACAGACCCTCAAATTTACACCAGCTAAATAGTTGGCATAGGTCCAAGGAGACCCATTGGCAGCCAGGTGGCCTAGTGGGAGGTAAGTAAAATATTTTTACTTACCTCTTGTAGGCCATCTGGTTGCACCCCACCATAAGATGCAGCATATGGTCTGTTGGAGCCACTGCATTATGTTAAACTGGTGGAGGATAGGATTGGGCATAGGTCACTTTTGTGTTCAACATATGACAATGTTCACATGTTCTTACAATTGACAGAATGGGCAGAAGTGCAGAATGATCTGATCCCCCTTATTTCCCACCACCATCACCTCGGTTATCCAAACCAACAGGAACTTGCCCTTTCCCTAGCTCTCTCTGAACCCTTTTCCATAACTCTCCCTCAGTTTATTGTTTTAAATCATGAGTGCTGAATCTGAAGTCTAAACAATGCCCTGAAAATTAAAGATTTTTTAAATGCTAAAGGGGCAAGAACCAAACAGAGTTTCATACAAAGAAGACAAGGATGTGGACAATTAGAGCTTCCCTTGTGTTTTCTACTATTGCAGTTTAAACTGCTGAAGAGGTGTGCTGCTTTTAAAACAAATTGGTAGCTTTCCTTTTCAACTGAAGAAAAAAAATACCAAACAAAACTTGGGTCTGTGTGTTTAGCTTTGTCCTACATGTGAATGTTTTAAACATTCTGGCCTGGAGCTGGAGCTACATTTATTTTCAAAGTTTTCAAAATCTTTCAATGACCTTTTAGAGAAATGCAGTGGACAAAAATATCAGCACACACACTGTCCCAGTGAGACCCATTTATCTTTAAGCAAGCAATCGCAGCAATTAAAGGCAAGCTTAATTATAGAGCTCAAATAGTTAAAAATAGCCAACCTTGAAGAATGTAGACTCTCACCTTTCCTACTGTGGCGTCCACTCTGCAAACAGGAATAAAAGTTCCTGTGGCATCACACTGCAATAGAAAATACAGGGGAAAGCATGTGAAGACAGAAAAGAATGTGCACAATTGATAATTCACATTTTCTGGGTTCAACTGAGGTGCCGGAGAGGTTTGTCATGGACAGCTCAGATGTGTTACACTAGATAAAGGTTCAGTCCTATACTTGTGGTACATCAGTGTATCTCCACTTACACTGGCACAGCAACAGCCCTCCTAGTGTAGAACCTACCCACCAATAGACACAACACAGATGCTGGTGCAACACTGGAAAAATGCTGCACTGATGTAGCTCAGATGACATTCAGATCTAGTACAACTTAACCAGTAAAGAGGTCAAAAGAGGTATTGGGGTTTGAGATAGGAGGAATGTGAGAAGGATGAGGAAGAGTCAGTGTACACCAAATCCTAACCTTTCTTCAGACAATGGACATGCAATAAAAGCTCTACGTCAATGACCAAGCTGGCATAGGTAGGAATAACCCCATAAGAAACAATGAGGAAGGTTAAAACACCAGAAAATTGCACCTCCTGCCACCCTCTGCCCTGCTCACCTTCCTATGATGAAGTATAGAATACAGACTACATTTGCAGAATACAGATTACATAGGGTACAGATTGCAGCCAATCACACCACACCCATCCTTGTACTACAGCCTCTACCAAGAAGGCTGCAACTCAGAAGATCAGATGTATAAGGTGTATGCTCCATATTTTATCTGGACATCAACCCTGTGACATCAAGGGTTGGCTATGTCAGTAACTGAGTATGCCCACACTCAGCAGGGGGCCCATCTGCCAGGCTGACCTCAGAACTTTCAATATCAGAGGCATTGGTAGCCACCAATGGACTATCAGGGAGCCAACAGGAGACTCCATGCCAGGCTTTGCCCCAGAGCTCCCAATAACTTAACATTGGCAATAAGAACCAAAGGTCACCAAGTGTCCCATATCCTGTCCTGATCCTAAATGGGACCACATGGGAATGTAACATTGACAAGAACAGAATAGAGAGAAATAGGCAGGTCACAGGGAAGATGGTGCTGAAGCTGCAGGACCTTGGCCAGCTCCATGCTGACAAGTAACAACATACTTCAAGAACAACTGAAGCTCATCTGAGCCCTTACTTAGTTCCAAGTATCCCTGAAAGTGGTTAACAGCCCAATCCTGTGCTTGTCTGGGCTGTTGGCTGCAGCACTCTTGCAAAATAACTACCAACAGAGCTTGGAGCACTACATCATTGGCAGAGCTCCCCAAATGTCGCCAGACCTTGTCGCAGCTGACGGAGCAGGTAAGGTAGTGGCAGGGGTGAAGAAGGGCAAAAATGGGCAGGGAAGAAACAGAGCAGAGAGGCTGCAAGGGGTGGATCTGGCGGCAATGGCATGCAACCTCTGTGTGATGGTGTGCAGCCTCATTTTGCAGACTTTGTGCTGCCTCTCTCTCGTCTGATTTGCACCAGCTATAGAGCTGGCGCTGGTCTGAGGAAACCCATTGCAGGGCAGGAGGCTTACGAAGGGATAAGGGGATTTAAGGGGACTAATTGCAGAACAGCAGGCTTATGGAGAGGTGGGGGATTTAAATCTCCTTTGAAGCATCCTTATCCACCCCTCCCTCACTGGATACATCCTGCTCCTTTTTGGCACAGCTGCACGGGGGGGGGGGGTAGAAGATTGAATTGGACTGTTAAAGGTATAGACCCCCTGGTCTGAAACCTGGCACTCCGCCACCTGTCTAGTGTGTTATCTGTAGGATGCTGGAAAGAGCATTGGTCCTGGTGCAGAGAGTACTTGTCTATCTAAAGAGGCTCAGAGGGAGTTACTGCTGGGGATCTAAGCTCACTCTGGTTACAGGGCCTCCTTGCCAATCAGCGTCAGGCTCTGAACTGGAGTCTGGGTTGGACACCACTGCAGCAGGTACTGTTGATCTTCTTAGGTCAGGTTTGCTTCTTCTCCCATGAAAAGAGACCTGGTCGCCTCCTGAGACTGAGGTCATGACAAGTGAGTGATCTAGTACATGTGTGCGCCACTTAACAACCTTCCGCTTAATGACAGACCGCATACATGACAGTCATCAAAGCACAACAGAGAGGCTCTTAATGAGGCAGTCGGGTTTCCCATAGCCTGCAGCAGACTGTCTGTTTACACAACATAGATTCTCTTAATGCAAAGATAAGACAATTGGTCTTCAGTAGCCTGTGCAGCCAGTGAGTGTCTGGCAAGGAGCCTGTTGACACAACAAAGGCACTAGATTGGGTTGAATGTTCACTTAACAACCTAATTGCATAACAACAGGGATAAGCGAATGTATCCCTATCGTTAAGTGGTGCACATCTGCACTAGTCTGACCCCTCAGCCATGACATTGCATTAGCTCTTACTTAGTAGTAAAAGATGCAAATGTAATGTGTAAATTACCCATTACTCAGAGCCTCCTTTCTCAGAGAAATTTTTCAGAGCCTCCTTTTTAAAACTGGTATTTTCTTGGTGTTACATAACTATCCTAATTTGGCATGATATATTGTCATAGCTAGCTAGCTATTGAACTGACTCAGTTGTTAGGAAACTAAACCTCTATAAATACAGAGAAGTGCTATTCCTAGAGCGAGCAAAAAGGGAATAAATACCCACCTTTCCTCTGATCCATTAAAACATAAGGGGCTGGGGGGGAAGAGATAAGTTTCAACATGCCTTGAGGGCAGCTGCATCTGGCAAAAATAAGCATACAGGTTCCCGAATATGCATAGGGCTCCACCCCCCACACTGTCCACCCAGGTGGTTCATTCTTGCCTCAGATGGGGGCAGGAATGACATGACCTGTATTCACCAGGTCTCAATGGGTGACAGAAGAGGTGGAGAGGGGAATTACATCTCAAGGCTTATTTCTGCACTTATTTCAACAAGTGAGGAACCACAGCCCTTGATATGTCTCAAGGTATTCCTCATTTGGGTCTACCCTGAACTCTCCTGCCCTCTTCACCAGAACTTTCTCTGCCTAGGGGGGGCCTCTTTCCCTGGCTTAGGTTGCAGGAAGCCCTAGGTCCTCTCAAACTCTTTCAGCTGTGGTGTCTAGGTATGAGATGGCATGATTTCCCTGTCTAACTACACAATTATCGTCTAGAAACAGGGACTGCACTTCCCATGCCCAGTACCCTCCTGTTCCACCTCCTCTTTCTCTCCTTCTGCCCCCTTCTTCAGGCTCTCATCTTTGACCTTTCCAACTTTACCCCTTGTCCTCTTCCACCACCTGGTTGCTTCCCCTCTGATCTCCTCCAATCCCCTCTCACTCATTTCCAACTTCAGGGTGCAATCCTAACCAACTTTCCAGCACCAAGGTAAGGGCAATGAAGCTCTGAAGTAAGGGAAAAAATTCTCTTATCTTAAGGAGGCCTCCATGACTGCCACCCAACTGCAGGATGCAGCACATGACCCATTGATAGTGCTGGAAAGCTGGTTAGGATTTGGGCCCCAGATATTTTTCTAAGCATACGTTCTGTAGATACCCGCCTATACGGTGAAAAATTTGTGCAAAAAAATCATGTGTGAATCGCCCCCCTCACTTTATCTCCTCAGTCACCCAGGCAGATGGAGGGAGCGAGGGGGCCATCTGCACCTGGGTGGAGGGGGGACTCTATAGGAGGATAGGCAGCAGTGCCTCCTCCAGGCCTTGTGTGAGGTTCCCGCCCACGTGAACCCAGCTGGTTCCCCCATTGTGCCTGGAGCTGGAGAAGCCCTGGAAGAGGCAGGGTGTGCAGGAGACGGGTGAATATTATACTTTTTGCAGCAAAGATTTTTCTCACTCTGTAATTTACTTCAGAGACCATCTCTTGAGAAATGAAAACTGAATCTACAAGAACATCACAAGCAAAACATGTAAATGGTTTTATGGAAAAAAATTCCTAAAAAAAGACAGAAATCTCACAAAACAACAGGTGTGGAAAGTTACTGATAGGCTGTTTTATACTCAGGCCAGGTGGCATAGTGGTAGTCAAAAGGTCACTGTTCTGTCCCATGGTACAGCCACTCACTGTGACTTTTTTCTCATGGGCGACCCATTCATTCATATGTCGTATTCTTGTCTTTCTTCTTGTTCACCTGAAACTAAGCAGTAATGAATCGTCTCACAGAGACTTCAGAGGCAATTCATTTTGTTGTTTCTATTTATTACTTCTTCACTGAAGTTTATGGGGTTTGTATAAAATAAAACTAGCTATATATTAGAGAGTTAATTATACTATGTCACTTTTGTAGTTCTGTCACAGCAGTATGATGTAGTGTATAATAGACAGGATGTTACAGGTCTATTAATCATTAAGTCATTCAAAGGAAACAATATGGATTTTGTAAAAAAAAAAAAGGCAAAGACAGGAAAGAAATAAAACGGAGAAAGTTTGAAGTAAAGTGATAGTTATGTCCTTCATTTAGATTGGTATAATTTCCTCAATTTCTAAACTCTTGTGTGCCAATAGGATTGTAGCCAAATGGGACCTCTCATGAAGGAGGTTTCAGGGTACTCATTGTACTCCACAGATTTGCAGGAGTTTGGAATTTTGGAAAAGATAAGTGGGAAATAATCCCAGAAAACTATTCAGGATAACTGCATCTGAATGGCTCACACTGTTCAGTTACAAAATGTATTTCTCCTTTTGCTTGCTAAGGTTAGCAAGCAAAAGGAGAAAAGGACCAAATCCCTGAAAAGGACCGAGTCTCAGTCACTAGAGAGGTATCAATGTCCATTGCAACATTCACTTCCTGCCCTGAAATATGCCCGCAAGATTGGAAACAGAGGAGGGGTAGACACAGACCTGGCAACATTTTAAACAGAGATAGGAGATACATAACTAGATACAAAAAAAAAAAAGAACAATTCAGGCAGTATCTGACATATGGGCAGCCCAATCCTAAGCTTCCTGATGCCCGGAGGAATAGCTGCACCAAAATGGCGACTACTGTATCTTGTGAGCCCTAGAAAGCCGCTGGAGGTCTCCTCAGAGGAAGGGAATGTTTGACCCTTTCCCCCAAGTAAGAGGTTTCTCAAATCTGCGCCAGCTATTTTGCTTGTGCGAATTGTCTATTGTGCAGACAGGTCTATTCGTGCTGGGCTTTTCGGCTCGACACAGAGTCACCAGTCCCACCCCTGGGCCAGTTCCTCCCCCTGCCCTAGAATGCTTTCTCCGACCCCGAAAACCCACACCACCACACCGCGGTCTTACCTTCCTCTGGATGGTGTCCTTCTGGCACTGACTGGCACTGGTGCTCCTTCCCCCAAGGGTGCTGTAAACATGTTTTATGGCTCCACATCAGTGGGGCTCAGTGCCTTTAGGACTTGACCCATAGTTCCTTCTGCCTAACAGTGTACACCAGGGCATTTTTATTTGGAAGTAATACCCATGGAGACCAGAGGGGCTTGCTCCCACTACAATGTCTATACCACAACATTTTGTTGCAGGTTCCTTCTGGATTCCATTACTAGTGTCTGGGTTTTGTTAAAACACCCAGTATCCTCTTTAAATCAAGCATTGTGGTGTAATGTATATGAAGCAATTAACTCAGGATGCATTAAATAAACTTCTAGCTTTATTCACTTTTCTTTGAATTTTTCTCAAAGAATGCTGTGTCCTTTGAGTGGTTTGAAGACGTGATTAACAGGTTTGGTCACAGCAAATGACAACTACGGTACTTGGAACTCAGAAAATCAAGATGGCAATGGGGGATGACAGACAGCCTTTTAAGTACACTTGCACGCCTCCTTGTCATAGATCAAACACTATGGCCAGCACCAGCCCAAACACTGCAAGAGCAGCACATATGCTGCACAGAAACAATGCAGGCGTGTCACTCTGTGACCTTCACTTGCAAGACTGATTTGAATCTTAAATCCATTTTTATACGAAACCAATCTGACATCTTCTGAAACATCAATATTTTTTTTATGAATCCTGAAATTTAAAAAATATTCCAGTGTTGAAGAATCCCTGATACAAGTGTAATACTCCTTTTGTGAAACCTGGTTTGGAAACATCACATTGCTAACTTTTACCCTGCTTTTCAACTTACTGTACAGTCCTATGCATGTCTACTCAGAAGTAAGTTCTAAGTGTAAGCTTCCTGTATCTCACAGTGGCCCACCACTTTCTAGACTTGAGCCCCAAATGCTGTAGCCTTTCCTTATAAGGAAGGCACCCCAGCCCAGTATCATTGTGGTTGCTCTCTTCTGCACCTTTTCCATTTCCACTGTATGTTTTCTGAGATGTGGCAAACAGAACTGGACACCATCAATTTGTACAATGGCATTATAATATTGGCCTTTTTTCTCTCAATCCCTTTTTAATGATCCTTCTTCACAGCTGCTGCACATTGGATTGACACTTCCATCAAGCTTGCATCAGCAACCCAAGATCTCTCTCCTGAACAGTCACAGACAGCTCAGAACCCACTAGCCTATGCCCCAATGTGCATTACAGGTAATGTGCAGTAGGGTCCAGTGACGCTTACTCCCAGGTAAGTGTATTTAGGATTGCTATCCTGTGAATTGCTTTTCTTGTATGGGCTCCAGAGTGTGTGCAGACTAGTCCTCGCCCCCACAGAATTCCCTGTTCTATCTCTGTATACCAAGAACTGTGGAAATACATACAATAATGGCATAAATGTCAGAGGCTCCCCTGGGTCCCTGACTCTTTAACTTGAGCTACAAGGGTCCTGGGACCTTCTATAAGTGTTTGTTGCCAGTGCGGAAGATAGCCTAAGGGCCCAATCCTATCCAAATTTCTAGCACCAATGCATCCACAATGCAGCCCTAAGGAAAGGGAATAAATGTTCACTCAACTTGAGGAGGCCTCTGCAACTTCCTCTAGAGCAGGGGTGCTCAAACTTTCAACTTTAGGGATGTTGGACCTTTAACAAACGTATAGAAGAGAGAATTTCAGCAGGTGCAACTTGTCATCCCACAGATACAAGTTATACACTTGTATAACACAAGTTATACACTTCTATACACTTGTTAAAGGTCCAGCATCCCTAAAGTTGAAAGTTTGAGCACCCCTGCTCTAGAGCACAGAATGCAGCATGCACCCTGTAGGCACAGCTGCATCAGTGCTGGAAATTTGGATAGGATTGGGCCCTGAGTCATACTGAACACAATGGGCCTGCTTCTGAGTAAAACAAATAACACCTCTTTCAAACTTTTCTATAAGTAAGGCTTTTTAATCCTTGCTAACTGAGTACAGAGGTACTTTTTGAAGAGGAAGAGCAATTATCTCTATTAATTGCACCCAATGGATAATACCTGGTGTCTCCCCTTGTGTGTGTTTTTGTTTGTTTTGTTTATTGATTGTGAGTCACTTTAGGACAAGAAACCATATACTGTATCTTCATTTCTTTGTTATGCCTCCCTGTTCCCTTCCTTGCCAGTGAAAACCTGGCTATTTCAGCAGACATTTCCTGGTTTCTCCTGATTTCCAATGTCTATTATTCACCACCACCCTCAATTATTTTTGCCAATATTTTGTTGCATTGTTTCTTGCAGTGACTGCATTTCATTTTTCTTGGGTTGTGTTGATTGCTTTTAATGAGTTTTGTAAACCACCTTGAAACCGAGTGGAAGAACGCATAAACGTTGATGATGTAAAGAGCATTGTGAATGTTTCTGTAGAAAAGTGGTATGAAAACACCTATGCCTTGCTTTAGGGCTTCCCTAGCATTCTCTGTTTTTCTAATCCATGAACAACATGCCATTTTTGAGGATTCCCTGGAATGGCAGCCAGGTTCAGAGAATAGATTTGTCATAAGACTAGACTTCCTAACTTGCAAATTCTTTTCTTTTGACTTCAGAGGGCATCACTGCATTTGCATCTTCCCCTTCCAAGAAATAATGCAGGAAGGCAGCATTGCCTGGAAGAACTCTTGTCAGAGTGCAAAGGGCGCTCCAACCATTCGATCAAGGAATTACATTGATTGCATAGCTGAGGAAGTTTCACATTGCCACAGGTCAATATGAAGGAGCAAGCAACTAATATAATGGTCATTTAGTAACAGATTATGACGACACTGATGGGATAAATCATCTCTCTTGCTCAATGCTGGATTTACAGAACTAATGTCCCAATCCAACTGGGACTTAGCACAAAAGTTGTGCTGCTGTCATGTGCTACAGAGCTGCTGGTGGAAATGGTTGGAGGCTCCATGCATGTACCAGAACCACCCAGATGCACTGTTGGTGCAGATAAGGTGGCAGAGGAAACATTTTGTGGGAGGATCGGGACATGCTGTAGATCAAACCAGGGGGCAGTTTGACAATGGGAGGGGATGGATCTTGGCAGCAGTTGTGCATGCCAGACCTTATCCCCCTTTTCCAGCCCAGACCCACCCCCTGAGGATCCTCAGACTGATATGAGAAAAACAACTGGCATATGTCCAAGGAGACACATTGATGATAAGGTGGCCTACTGGGAGAAAAGTAAAAAATTGTTCCTTACCTCTCATGGCTGTATGGTCAGCACCCACCATTGCATGCAGCACATGCTCCATTGGCTGAATGGTATAGGATGGTGAGGGGTAGGCCTGGGCAGTAAGGCTGCAATCCTATACACACCAGGTAATAAGTTCCATTAAACTCAATAGGAATTACTTCTAAGTTGACATGCCTAGGATTGCACTGTAAGGAAAGGAACGTTGTCTTATTCAGTGTTTGCTAAAGCACTCTTCAAATCCAAACGTAAAACAAACAAAGCCAGTAGCAAAAGTATCACGGCAGGAGCGAGCTCCAGAACTTTGCTCCTTCAGATCCCTGGGGAAGTTCAAAACATAAGAGTCACCAGAGTTGAACTAATCAAAACCACTGATGGCACAAATTACCTTAGGCAGTCCACACAGAGGTCGCAGCAAATAAAATGATCAAAGGTTCAGGACTATCATGCAGCTAAGTAAAAATGTCACAGCAATCTGCACATAGTAAATATGACAAGAGTGGAAGTGAATAAAAAACTCGGAAGCTTTCAGAGAAAAAACTACCAGAAATGGTAGCTTGAAAAAAGGCAGCTGAAAGACATTTTCCCATTTAAATTTTCTATACGATTCCCACCCCAGCCTGCAAATGAGGGGGTGTTCTTTACACAGTCCCCACCCACGGGAGCCAGATGACAGGCTAACGGCTTTGGACTGAGAAGTGGGGAGTGGCCAGAGACTGTTTGAGAGGCACCTGGTCCAACCTGTTTGCAAACTGTAAATATGATTGTTTATATTATAACAGTGTTCTTCAGCCTGTGGGTCGTGACCCCAATGGGATCGTGAAGTTTCATTTGGAGGAGGTTGCAGCAGCTTTTCCACACCTGAGCAAGCAGAGTTTGGATCCAATCCAATAATGATATTGCCTTATCGAAACTGAGTTCTTAATGTAATCCTGCCTTTTCTTGCTGTCTCCCTCTGCAGCTCCTAAGACTGAGATTGTACTCCTAAGATAGCTCAAGCTGCTTTCTCAAAGAGTTGTTGTGAAGGCACAAGAGGTAGGGAGAAACATGTTGGAGGTGGTGGGTCGGGTCCCTGGAGGCAGGTGGGAACAATGGTGGGTCCCCAGTCTTGTACTTACTTACTTGCTTACTTAGGGACCAATCCTATCCAATGTTCTGGTGCTGGTGCAGCCTTGAGAATGGGAGGTGCACTGCATCCTATGATGGGGAGGCAGTCTCAGAGGCCTCCTTAAAGTATGGGAACATTTGTTCCCTTAACTTGGGGCTGCAGTGTGGCTACACCAGAGTTGGAAAATTGGATAGGATTGGGTCCTTAGGCTGCAATCCTAACCTCACTTTCCTGGGTTAGGATCCCCATTAAATACAATAGGTTTTACTTCTGAGTAGACCTGGTTAGGATTGTGCCCTTAATTTGAGCTGTGACACTAAAAAGGTTGAAGATCACTGGTTTATAACAACATTACTAAACTTATAACAAACATTATTAAACCTAAACAGGAGGTCTGGTCTAGAGGGTAGAGCCTCCGTTTGCCTGAAGATAACAGCTGAAGGTCGCCAGTTCAAGGCCACCGGCACAGTGAACGGTGAGACCTTGAAGCAGCTGACAAGCCGAGCCGAGTTTTTCCATCTGCTCTTTGGCCGCCCTTCAAGTGAGATATGAAGGATTGTCAGCTTGCATGGGAGGAAACTGGAGGCCAGAACGTGATACCAGATCATAAAAGGATCCATCTGAAATGTTGTAGTTCTTGAAAGACAGAACCTTTGTCAATTGTAAAAATCCCTATAGGGATTTAGTATAGCCTGCCTACCTGTATTATTGTTATTGTTATTGTTATTGTTATTGTTATTATTTTAACTGCATGTTTAGCGAAATGAGAAAAGCTTGGTTTCTCTTCATCTGAATTTGGATCTAAACCTTCACCAACTTTAAAATAGTTTTTACAGAAATGAATATCGCTATGCAAATCCATGTTGACTCATGGCAGATCAAGCCCAGGAAGGAGGTCTGAATTTGGTGGGCACTGCTCCTGCTGAATCCATCCCCTTCCCAGGCCCAGTCCGCCCTCCAACCTGCCCCTGTCACCACCCCATTCCCCCCACTCCCATCCTGTTCTGCCAATCTTTTCCCTCTTTCCGATCCTATACATTGCCTTACCTTAGGTGGTGAATGTCTGCGGTCCGTTGCCACATGGACCCAGCCACTCACCACTTCTGGAGGAGGCCATGCTGCGCTCTTTGGCAGAGTTGCACTTGCAACAACCACAAACCATGCTATGCTGTCAGCATTGCGTGCTGTTTGGATCGGACCCCAAAAGCACAATCCTAACCAACTTTCCAGCACCGAGGTAAGGGCAATGCAGCTTCAAGGTAAAGGAACAAACTTTCCCTTGAGGAGGCCTCCATGACTGCCACCCAACAGCAGGATGCAGCACATGCCCCATTAGCACAGCTATGTCAGTGCTGGAAAGTTGGTTAAGATTTGGGCTCCAGTCTGTTAAGTTTTAAACATTTGATAAAAAGGAACATAGGAACTATCTAGCTTAGTCCCAGACTGGCCCATCTAGTTTAGTCCCAGACAGCATTTTCTAAAACATCAGAGAACAATTTCTCTTTATCCTACTTGGAGATGCTGGGAATAAATATAGGACCTTCTGCCAGCAAAGCAGGTATTCTAGAGTTGAGTTACAAACCCCTTTTTAATGGCACTTGGTATTTTTAAAGCACTATTCTGCTCTTCTGATCTTTATTCTGTCAGTTTCATTATTGTTTTGAATTTCACTCTTGTAAGCCACCTTGAAAATCTTGATTTAAAATCAGAATATACTTTTAAAAAATGTATGTTGAAGAACAATGATAGAATTGAGCATATTCAATTCTCATTTTGTTCAGAGAAAACCCAAAAATCTAGGTTGCTCTAGATTTACACCAATGAACAGACAACAACATCTGACCCCAGAGGTTATTTCTCGATACTATTTTTACTCTGTGACCTATTTCAGCAGTTTCCTTTGTTAGACCAAAGAAAAGCTGCTGTTGTTAACACGGAACTATGCATTTCACTGTCACCTTTTGCATTCTTGACAGATGATTCTATAAATGAGGAATGAAACGAGGACAAACAAACAGAGGATTTGTTGTGACTCACAATAATGCATGTTCATCGTGAGCAATCATCACCACCTGTTTTAAGTTACATACAACATTAAAATAAAATTTGGGTAGCATTGCTCATCCAGTGTGAGGCCTCTTCCTCCGGAACAAGAAACTGGAGCTGCCTTTAGTGTTGAGTTACGTCTGAAAGCCCTGAGACATGACTTTCACATGCTATGTGGCCAGGGTCACAAGCCAAATGACTGTCAGCTCAATCCTAACCTCCGCTGATACAGCATGGCCAGTGCAGCCATGCTGAATCCTAAGCGCAAATTGAGAAGGCTGGAGATCTCCTCAAGGTAAGGGATGTTTGTAAAACCCCAGCCTGCTCACTGGGGCAACTCTGATCTGCGCCTGCTAAATATCCCATGCAAATCCTAGTCGCCTCATATTGGGTTTTCAGGCCCAGGAAGAGGGATAGGATTTGGCATGTGCCAGTGCCATTGATCCCACCCTCCTCTCAGGACCCAACCTGCCACCCCTTCAGCCTGTTACATCCTTCTCCGCCCTTTCCCAACCCCAGCACTTAAAAGTTCCAGTACACATTACCTCTTGCACTGGTGCCAGTGGGATGGTGTAAGTCTTCCTGCCGGTGTGCATATCTGCTAGGCTGTCACAACATGCTTTACAGCACATTTGCAACAGCCTAGGCTGGTGAAGCAGTTGCTGTGCTGGCACTATAGCTGGTCAGGACTGTGCTATGTGTTCCTTAATATTCTAGTCAAGGAGCACTTCAATTTTGACCAACAATATGCTTATTGCTCTTCTGGTTTTGGAATTCAATTCCAGCACTATCTACCTACAAAGTATAGCATATGAGTAACTGGTGAGTTTGGACCAACCAAAGTAAAGCAATTGAAAATGCTACTGGATGGAATTACAGTGTAAATGATTTCCAAATCTACAGGGTGTTTGTCATCTCAACCTCCTCTTCCCCATACTGAGGGGGAGCTCTACCTCCTCAGTGGAAGGGAAGTGGGAAAGCAGAGTAATCGGTGAAAGCACCACCTTCCTATGGTATTCAACCACTCAGGCTAGTTGTTTTCAATAAAACATACACAGGAGTAGAGGTTTGGTTAAGTTTTCATAAGAAATACTTACAGTTCATTGTTGTATGCAAGTGGGGCCTGTTTTTTTTCCACAAATTATATATCCTGAGGGAGGGAGGCTTCCCTAGGCCAAAGTATGACTTAAAAGGTGAAAAAATGCACTTTTTTTTTTAAACTAGCCCGGAGAGGCAGTACATGTCTACCCGCTGCATCTCTAGGCTTCAGAAAGCCCTCCAGTTCCCATCAGAGGGGATAATGGAGCAAAGATCGCGGATTTGAATATCCATGAAATTTAGTTATCAGTGGGGGGTCCAAGAACGAATCCCCCATTGATATCGAGGCCCCACCTGTACATGCATATTCTGATTGGATCAGAGTCCCTGGTACTTTAGAGCAGGGAACCTTAGAGCTGTCCCCTTTGTGTGGAAGTCTGGTGAGGATGGGCATGGAGCCCTGGCAGAACATATCCTTCTCCTGTGGTGGTCTGGAGAGACGAGAGAGTGTGAGAAGGAGGGGAGATAGAAAATAGTGTTAAGAACCACATCTCCTGCAAGAACCCCAGGGGAACAGGGAGATGGTCCCAGGTGACTGGACAGTACACTGCCCTCCAGAGTCTTGCAGGGGGCATTGCATCCAAATTCCAACAGGGATTTGACAGCAACTGTTACCCTGCACATGCCCAATCTCATCTGATCTTGGAAGCTAAGCAGGGTCAGGCCTGGTTAGTACTTAGATGGGAGACCGCCTGGGAATACTGGGTGCTGTAGGCTTATACCATAGTCTTTCGAGACTGAAGGTTGCCAACCATTTGCAAAGCTCATTGACACAGCAGCCGTACCATGAAAATTATACTCTCAGATTCCTTATTGAGTCTGATGAAAATGTACAAAAAATGGGGAGAGGTTGACCCTCTTTTCTGGGTTACCTTCACCCTCGTTCTTTACTATCCTCCCAAGATTGTGCTGCTGGGAGTCTATGTAGACACGAGACCCTAAAACAGTGATTTTCATCTCATGGCACCCTGACAAGGCACTAAAATTGTCAAGGCACACCATCAGTCTTTTGACAGTTGACAAGGCACACTGTACTGCTAACAGGGGGCTCACATCCCCCAATGGCCCTACTAATAAATGACCCTTCCCCAAACTCCCGTGGCACACCTGAAGACCATTCATGGCACACCGGTGTGCCACAGCACAGTGGCTGAAAATGACTGTTCTATAAGATGGACACTTCCTGTCCCACAGAGCTGTTGTGAGCATGAATGAGTTTACGACTTCAAAGCACTTCCTGTGCTTAACATTTAAAAAGAACTTTGTTCTAAAGTTTTAAACAAATTAATCAATCAAAGTTACACTTTGGTGATAAAGTCCTCTGGAATGTTACCTTTTGTCCTCTAAAATCTTAAGATGGCATTAGCCAGTTAGAGAGATTTTTACTCTCACTTTTTAAGAGCAGAAACATCTGAAGTCAACTCGGGCCTCGATGAGGTCTATATTGATTTCAAATGTCAATGCTCAAACAAATGTTTGTTTTCATCTGGCAGAAGATTTCTCTAAATGGGCACCCACTGCGCCTTAGACATTGAGTTATAGGCAGGCTCGTAGTTTAGATGGCTCCTATTATTTTATGTCTGTTTTCAGAAACAACAATATACAGTCTCTGATTTAAAATGAACAATAGCGTAGATCAAACATATTGACAGAATGCGAGCCTGCAGTCCAGCAGCATAGGAAACACATTGCATTACTTGGGAATTGTAACTTTGCAAACTCTGCCTGCTGCAGAGGCAACAATGCCTTCCAAATAGTGTGCTGCTAATCTTCTTTTTAAATGCTTATATGCCGTGGACCATATAGAAGTAGAACTCCTAGTCTCAGGCAGCAGGCTGTGGGAGGAAATATCTGATCGGGAATACCCCCCCCCCCGGTTTGCTACCTGACTCTGGACTACCTTCCTCTTACTCCAGCTCCCATTTCTTGTAAAGTGGCCTGAGCAAGGCTGTCACTTCAAGGTTCTCCCCAGAGGAGGGGCTCTTGCTGCGGTGTCTTTGCGCTGCCTGTTCCTTCTCCTGTGGAAGCTCCCCTTGAAGGGGAGCTCTATAGAGAAAGAACTGGGGGTGCAAAACCACCAGTGCCTCCTCCATAACTAGGAGGAGCCTGAGAGGCATTCACGTGCCCTCATGGCATAGCACCTGGAGTATGTGTGCTTCAGGTCCACCCTAGTTACCCCTCTGGTTGGCAGCATCATAGCTGACCTAACAAGAACAAATGGCCACAAACCAACTTCAGATAGCTCTATTCTGTAAGTATGACATTTCTGGTTGACCAAGAATGGGCTCAGATAAAATTTCTTCTGCTTCAATATAACTGGACACCTGTGAACAAACAGTTCAATGGCACTTTTAGTGGCAGGCTACAGCCTGGGAAAGACTGTCCTTCAGATCATCACATAAAATCAGTCTGCTCATTTAAACTATTTTCACCCAAACGCTTGAGCACCAGTTGATTTTCATAATTTCAGCAGATACCTTTCTGTTCCCAGTCTATTGAAAGGTGAAAGGTTAATGCATGACTATAGCATTTTGAATAAATAATTTTATGGTTTGTACAGTTTAGTGAGCCAATGGGTACTTACAAGTGAACTTATGTTAACACATACTGTCAATATCCTCATCATTATTGCTTATAAGTCAATCTTTAATAAAATGATAGCCTCTATAGCCAGAATAGAGCAAGGTGGAACACGCCTATCTATCAATAAAATGAAAACCTCTATAGCCAGAATAAGGAGCAAGGTGGAACATGCCACCTCTCTCTCTCTCTCTCTCTCTCTCTCTCTCACACACACACACACACACACACACACACACAGGGGCAGGGGCTTTAATAGGATAAAGCTGAAAATAACACAGGCCAACACACATTTTGCTTCCTTAAATGTTACACCAATTCCTGGGTATATTTGGGGTGCTGATTCAAAAAATGGCATCCGTTTTGCCCTATCATGTCTAGTTTAGGAGACATGGCATAACCTCTTTAGTGAATGGTTTCTGGCTGGCATTTCTCAAAACCAAGTAGAACTTAGCTCTGCAAGAGGTGAGGTCATGCTGGACTCTCAGGAGATGTCATGTTCATTAAGGGCCATATGAAGAAGAGAGGCTGTTGCACTGAGGGCATCTGGATGCCTCCTTTCTCTAAAGCAGTGGTTCCCAAACTGTGGGCCATGGCTCCCTGAGAAGCCGAGGAAACCAGCAAGGGGAGCTGTGGAATCCTTGTGAAAAACCTGCTGCCCTATACAATGTATAAGGTTGCAATCCTAATGGGAAGTCATGGCCAATGGCCCAGAAGGTCAAGGGAGCTGTCAGTCAAAAACGTTTGGGAACCACTGCTCTTAGATCTTGTAAATCTCTGTGCTGCATTCTGACAAAATTGCTGTGTGTTGTTGTGCATTACAAGTTCTGCTGCATTTGAAATCAAGCTTCAGTTTTCCAAGGGCCAGCTCATCTGACAGTTCTCTTCAAATTCCTATGACAAAATGTCTCCAATCAATGAACAGAGCTTAGGTGCAATTTCTCCTCCTGAAGAGCAATTAAGCCTTTGTGTGCTCCTGGAAGGACAGGAAACTTATACTGCATACCTAAAGATATTGCACTGCCAATCAAGAGTAACCAGTAACTCTATGTTGAATGACAACATTGCTTTTGGAACTTCTCTCACTGAGATTTCCCCATTCCCCAATGCCTGGCTTTGTAATCTACTTCCTGCTTGCTCTGTGAGATAGAACAATTGCTTTGTAACAAAGGTTTGGAGTTCTGCAAAGCTAGCTCAATAGGATTCCCCAGGTTTGGTAGGATGTTTGGGCTCATAACCAGTTCACAGAACTAGTTCTGCTTAAATTAAAAGAAAATCATAATAGAATCATTGAAGAGATCAGTCCAGTCCAAATATAGGACAGTCCAAATATAAATAGAGAAATCCATTAAAAGAAGCAGCAATGGCAGCAGGGTATACATTGAATGAACAAATGATGAGAAAAGCAGAAACTAGAGTAGAGAACATCTGAAGTCACATTATCTAATTCTACTACTAAAGGTGAGCACAGCTGCCTTTGTAAGATGAGAAATGAATGATGTGGGGACCATGTGAAGGTAGATCTTCTGAGGCAGAGCAGGCTAGAATAAACACAAATGAAAATGCAAGGACGATGCAGGCTTGTAGATTGCAGACATGGGTTAACAGAGCTGAAAGGATGTCTCTAGTAATAGGTGGTGAATCAAAAATAGCACATTGGCTGTAATCCTATGCATGTCTACTCAAAAATAAGCCCTATTGAGTTTGACGGGACTTACTCCCAGGAAAGTGTGTATAGGATTGCAGCCTCATTTTGTGAAAAGGCAAGCTATAAATTTGACTCTGGAAAAAGCCACTAGCTGGCCTAAAGTCCAGCTGATCTTTTGTGAGGGCAAACAAGAGAGATATTTGACCATGGCACGTGGAACTCCTTTAAGTGTCTGATAAATGACTTCACATGCTCACAGCACAATCCTATGCAGATCTACTTAGATGTAAGTTCCATTGTGCTCAGTGGGGCTTACTCCCAGGAAAATGTGCATAGAATTGGAGCCTCAGTGGCTTGGTATACTTCAGCAGTAGACAAGCGACAGTGTAGTGCTCCCCATCCTGACATTAGTTATGCTTACTGCAACTGAAAATGAAAGTTTCAATGTGATTCATGGTGACATTAGCAAAGGTGAAAATTAAATGACTACCTTTCTACTCAATAAGAACTTAGGAAGCATCAAGATCTACAAATGCAGTAAGATAACTTTAATGAAATTACAATCAGGACAGAGAGAAAATAAAAAAAAATAGGCAGAATGTGGATACATTTCAGTAAGAAGAAAGGAATCATCACAGCAGAAATTGAGGCTTGGGCACCAAGCCATTCTTTAAATGATTCAGCAGTCAACTTGGCAGTAGAGGCAGAGCTTTGCCACTCCTGAGTAATATATTCCATTTGGGGATCATGGGCTTAAATCCATTATACCTAGATTAAATTTGATTTTGCACTAAGACAACAAATTATGTAGAGACAAGCTTTTTCTTCCCTCGTTTTTCCTTGCCATTCCTGTAAGTTTGCTCATCATATCTAAAAATAAGGACTCTCCAAAAAACATTGCTGATGTTTCAAATGGTTTTGGCCTTATACATTGAAGAAGGGAGGAAACTGTGATTTTGGAGTTTATTTCGTGGAGATGTCAGGCCAATAACTTAAGTTGTAACACTTTCTCTAAATGTTGAGGAGGTGAGGGTAAGGCATTGCTTTTGAACACATGAAGCTGCTTTACACTGAAACAAACCATTGACTGGTTCATCTAGCCCAGTACAGTCTGAATGGTTGCAGATCTCCCAAATTCAGGTAGTGGATTGTCTGGCTTAGTGGTTCCCCAAACCTCTACAGAGGAGTTGGGAACCAGGTACGTGTTTGCACGAGTGGACAGGCAGCAGTGACAGCACTGTAGCAATCACACAAAAACTGGGAGTAACTACAGATCAAAGGACTGTTTACAGAAGTCTCAGATGACTTTGGAGGGGGCTGCAAGCCTCCACGAGGCCAGCACTGCCCCCAAGGTAAGAAACAATCCTCTTGGTAGCAGTGGCAGTGCCATCACTTCCAACAGAGCTAGGCCATTCCACTTAAGGAGGAATGCCCTGCTTCTAGTTCCCCGGTGGGCCGTGACCCACTAGTTTGGAAACCGCTGGTCTAGCTCTCACTGCCCAAGATTCCTTTATCTGAAGATGTAGTAAATTGAATCTGGGATCTTTTACAGGCAAAACATCTGCTCTATTGCTGAGCTAAGCTGCTCCCTGAATTCTTACCATATTTATGGTTTAAAGCAGCCATTTTCAACCAAGGTGCCGTGGCACACTGGTGTTGGTCAGCAGGTATGCCACAAGAGTTTGGGGGACGTATATTTGTTAGTAGAGCCACTGGGGGATGTGAGCCACTGCTGTGAATGGGTGTGCCTTGACAATTTTAGTGCCTTGTCAGTGTGCCATAAGATGAAAAACGTTAATCGCTGGTTCAGAGTCTGCTGGTTTCTATATGTTAAGTAAGAGTATCTGAACAAAAGAAAAGGAAGAAGTCTCAGGGCACAATCCTAATCAATTTTCCAGCACTAGCATAACTGTGCCAGTGGGGCATGTGCTGCATCCTGCAGTTGGGGGGCAGTCATGGAGGCCTCCTCAAGATAAGGCAATGTTTGTTCCCTTACCTCAGAGTTGCATTGCCCTTACCTCCGTGTTGGAAAATTGCTTCGGATTGCGGTCTCAGTAGAATTTAAGCTTATGATGCCAACAGTGCTTTTTCACACCCACACCCACCCACCCACCCACCCACACAGAATATTAACAGAAACACTCATAGGCTACAATCCTAGATACACTTTCCTGGGACTAAACTCCATTGAACACAATGAACTTACTTCTGAGTAGACGTGTATAAGATTTTACTATAGTTAAGAATAACACCAGCACCAGTTATTTAAAAGGATGCTTATTAGTTCACAAGAACCAGAATGGTTCATAAGCAAATCTCTCACACTGGATGAAAAAAGAAACGTGTGACATTAAGGCTGCAATCCTAACCACACTTTCCTGAGAGTAAACCCCATTGAACAAAATAGGACTTACTTCTGAGTAGACCTGGTTAGGATTGTGCCCTAAGTCACATTTGTGAAAGGCAAGAAGATGTCACAAGAACTCTCTTCGAAGTTGTCAATCCTCTTAAAGATGTCAGATCTGGTCTATGATGCTCTTTGTTGATTAAAAATTGATTTTCAACATATCAGCAGGTTAGCCGTGTTTCTTTCCTCAGCTCGAAAATTATTTGAAAACTTCAGAAGTTTTCAAAATATGCCCTACGTCAGTGTTGGAAATATACAGCTCTCGCTGAGCAGAATATTTGCCTTTCGTTTTATTCCTTTCCGACAACAAATTTTCCTGTGCCTGGGGCTGAGAGAGAGAAGATTAAAGGCAGCTGTCAAAATACATGGCTTAGGGCACAATCCAAACTGCACCCTGGTCAATGAAAATCCCTTGTTCCAGCCTCTGGTTGTCACAAAAGTACAGTAAGGCACTTCTGCACCACCACTGGAGGAGGTAGGCCGGCACGTGGAGATGGGCTGGTGCACTGGCCTCTGGAAGCCGAATTGAACCTTGCTGTGCTGGCAGACAAGTATGCCTGGCTTGCCTCGACCAGTGTGGGAGTTTGGGGAGGGCAGAATGGGGGTGTTCTGGGGCAGGGGAGGGGTGGGCCCAGCCTAGCACTGTGCTTCTCAGTTCTGGGCCACCTCTTTGTGCTGTAACACAATCTAAACTAATGTGCTGTAACACAGTCTAAACTTTAGACCCTAAGACAGTTTAAACTAATATACAGATAGGGTGACCATATAATTTATCATCCAATTTTTTTATAATTTATCATCCAATTTATCATCTATTAGAGCTTGTGACAGCAACTGTTACCCTGCACATGCCTGATCTGGGAAGCTAAGCAGGGTTAGGCCTGGTTAGTACTTGGATGGGAGACCACCTGGGAATACCGGGTGCTGTAGGCTTATACCATAGTCTTTCGAGACTGAAGGTTGCCAACCAGAGCTTGTTATCATCTATTATCATGAGGGTGCAAACACGCACATTTCAAAAATTATATAATTTAAATTGATTGATTAAAGTTATGTAATTTTTTGAAATATCCAATTATACATCAACAAATTGCTCTTTTAAAAAAATCTTTATATTATCTGAACCTTAAAAAAGAACATAAGCAGGATAATTATTCTTGGTACATATTCTTGCACCTTAAACCAAATTAAATTCTTATTGAGAATCCTTGCAATCCTTCAATTAAGACAGACAGGCTTAACCAACCTAGTATTTTAAATTAAGGTTAAAGTAAATTGCCTTTATGAAGAGGCAGAAAGCAATGTACCAGATACTGGTGTGAAAACCAAGAGGGGAGATCAACCAGATTGAAGACACAAAGGAAAAAGAGAAATAGAATTAAGAAAAAAAAAGTGGGTGTGAAGCCACCTTTATGAAGAGGCAGAGAGCAAAATGCCAGTGTTACAAGACAACCAACACTGAGGGGACAAAAACCAGAAAGAAGACTCCAAACACAGAAAAGGAAGGTGAACTGCAAAAAGTGAAATGAAACAGCAAACTTCCCCTTGTCAAAAAGGGAAGGAAGGAAGCTGAATCCTAAGCTGCCAAGCATGCAGGGCTGCCACAGCCTCCTAAGCACATCCAGCAGCTGCCGGCAGCGCCTCAAGGAAAGGGGACATTGGTCCCCTTCCCCCGCATAAGGCAAGTAGGCCTGCAATGGGGCTACTCAATACTGCGGCAGCCCTTGGGCTGCTGTAGATCAAGAGACTACATATTGGGCCGCGCAGCCCAACACAGAACTCGATTCATTGGAACTGAGCTCCACCGGTCCTGCTCTCTTCCCGCCCCACTTCCTCTCCCTGGAATGCCTCCTCCCCACCCTTTCTCAACCTCCCCCTTCCCCCGAACGTCTCCTCCCTACCTATCCCCACACCCCCACCTACCTCTCTGCCATCTGGTGGTTCGGATAACCACTGAGCAGTGGAGCACCAGCTCAGTGCCAGCTGGTGATGGGCTAGCTCTGGTGTTGGGCCAGCACTAAGCCCTTCAAACATGCCTTACAGCAACTTTGTGACAGTGCGCACTGGCACGCACTGTGTAGGATTTGGCCCTGCGTCATTTCAACTGGTGAGAGCCAAAAATGAGACAGCAACAAGGAAGCCTGAAGCCTCCACTGAAACTGTGATGAAAAGAACGTGTCGGTATGCACAGGACACCTGAAAAGCTGGCTGAAAGCAGTAAGACCAAGGAAGTGCTGCTCCTCTAACTTGAAACAGAGCTCTGTCCCTTTAAACCAGGCACCTGTCAGGTGCAACACTTACTGCCTCAGCCTCAATTCTGGGACAAAAGAGAAATCGGAGGCGATATTGGGATGACATGCAGAATCCAAGGCTGTCCTGGGTAAACCAGGACATCTGGTCATCCTACATGTAAGATGCAGATCAACACAATGGAGGGACTCAAAACTCAGGCTATCACATGGCCAGGGAAGGCCTCAGTACAAATAATATACCAACCCCAGCAGATACTGCCACCATCAACTGATATTATGTATATGACACAGTATGTATAATGTTAAGTAGCTTAACAATACCTGATATCATTGCTAGGTCTATGATGCCACCTAGAATCTTGACACTTGATGTCAGGTGAAACACCACACAGCTTGAAAGCTATACATTCATCAGCACCACAGACAGCCATGCTTGCACTTGAATTGGTGAATTATGCCCCCCCCATTATATCCGTTTTGAGGGTTGGATAGTCTGCCGCCCTTTAAGCCAATGTTCACCAGCCAAGTGAAATCCAAAAGCAATTCTTTAGTGCCGTCAGAGGCACAAAGCACTTACTGGCTTTCTTATTGCATCTCCATGAATTGCCCTGTCTCATAAATAGATGTCTGGGGGGGAAAAAAAAGATCCTGTACAGCTTTATTAGGCATATCTCGTTTGTGCAAGCAATTTCTGCTAATGATTTACAAAGCTATTACACTCTGAAAATTAAATTAAGAAAATAGCAGTAAGGGGGGGTATAAAGAAGTCTAGAAATGTGAAAAAGAGACATTTAAAAGAATGGAAAATTGGTGAAGAGTGAATGGAAAAAAACTGCATACAAACCTGAATAATTTTTTCTTCTGTGGGGCTGTAATATGCGGCTGAGTATATTCCATGTTATGATTTTAGGAAGAAATATCTGCCAAATAAATTTTACACCAGTCACAGTGAAAACTAAGCAAGAAAGGGTTTGATTCATAGTATGGATTCTAACCACTGCAAAAACAGTGGTTTAGCTTGATGTCTGAGCTAAGTCAGTATGTCTGGAAATGCTGTCCATTTGCCAAGAAATCATCAGTTTGTGTGTATGTGGGGGGAATAGACAATAGATGGCTGCCTATTTCAAGAAAGGAACCAGCACTAAAAGGGGGAGGCATATCAGCAGAGTTAGGACGAGGTCTCTCGTTATCTGGTGTGCTCCCTGGGGCATTTGGTGGGCCGCTGTGAGATACAGGAAGCTGGACTAGATGGGCCTATGGTCTGATCCAGTGGGGCTGTTCTTATGTTCTTACGTATGTATCAATTTAAATAAATTGTGGCCTAAACCACTCTTCCCATGTATTTTTAGGGGGGATTAGGGGGAAAGGCCTTCTCTAGATAAATTGTGAGAAAAGGAGAAAAGTGCAACTTCAAACTACTGCAAAAAAACCTATGCTTTTTGCTTGGGTGATCAATCAAAGCTTCTTTATTTTGCTCTTCTTTGCAGCCTGTCCCTTGTCTCTGACCTGGAAAAGAGGAGATTGTTCTTAAGCCCAACTGAGATGGGCACCTCAGTTGGCAAGTCTCTTCAGTTCCTCTCTCAGAATTCAAAACAGAAGGAGACAGCAGAAGAGGAAGTGTAGAGAAGAAGAGTGTGGTTGGCTGAACTGGCTGCTGGTGTTGTAGCAGGTAAGGGGGTGGCATTCGGCCTGACATGGAAGTGAGCTCACACTTTTGTTCTATACTAGCAGTTCCCAATCTTATTGGCACTGCGACCCACCTTATTCTCCACGGTGGGTTGCGATGCTTCTGATGGTGATGGGATGCCTCTTTTGGGTAGTGCCAGGCTGGCAATCCACTCTACTGGCCTTTGCAGGCCTCAGAATGGCCTGCAGAAGCCTCCAAAAGCTTCTTTCCATTTTTGGAGGCAATTGTCTCCAGAAACCAGAAGAGGCTTTTGGAGGCTTCTGCAGGTCATTCTGAGGTCAGTGGAGGTCAGTAGGGTGGGTTGCTGGCCCAGTATGACTTTGGAAGAAGCCTCCAGGGCAGCCCAATGCCTATTTTGGCCATTTGGATGCAGGGGTGGGAGGGACAGCCCCGCCCATGACCCACCTCACATGGGCTTGCGATCCACAGTTTGGGAAAGGCTGTTCTATATCTATACTATCCTCAGCACCTATAGCTGGCAATCTTAGCACCTATCAGTAGGCCCCCATAACTTACTGAATGTTCTTTTTGGAGAAAACTATTCTACTGGGGAAAAAATCCATATGAATCATTAAGACTGTTTCAAGAGCAAGAAGAATTCTAGTTATTTTTAATCTTGTTTTCTCACTGCCTCATTTTTCAGGTTCCTGCTATTTCATCTTTCAGTTTTTAGTTATTTCAGACATACAGATGTAGCACCTAAAGGAGGTGAAGAAATGTTAATACCCTTTTAAACATGTTTGTCAGCTGTACAGACAAGATGTGTCTCCTTCTCGAACAAACGCTGTCTTGAGTGTTAAGATGACTGTATTTACCTATCCTGCAAGAAGTATTTACATTCTCCATTTAACATTTGCTTGGAGAAGGCTACCTTTCTCTTCCCCCCCCCCAATTTACCAGTCTTCATCTGTTTTCTAACCTTAGATGACTTCTTCCCAGGAAGGAGGAAAAGAAAAGTCAAGTGGAACTAAATATTTCCAACTGCATTAAGGCATTAATAATGTATCGCTTCCTCTAGAACAGGTTTTCAAAGCACTGCTTGACTGGCCTGGAGCACAGTGTAAAAATTTACTAGAGAATCAAATTTGAGAACTAAAAAAGAAACAGGTGCAACAGTTTATATCTCAAAACTCATACATGTTGCATAGCCTATCTGCCAAGAATACCAATCAAGATAACTGCTCCTCCAAATCACGGCATCCTAAAAATAGAGGAAATTCAACCACATCACATGCAGTCTTGTGACCTGAATTCATCTACAACACTCCTATTTGTTAGCATTCATAGAAATATCCACAGTACATATTTGCTCCTTCAACTTAAAGGGCATGCTGAGTTAATTTTTCAGGAGGAATCAAGTCAAATGCCAGCTTAATCCCTGTAGGGAATTATCTCTGTCACTCTAACACAATACATTTGCTGGCATATCACACGAACTAGCTATCTCACTGCATTTAGCAGAGGAGACTGCCAAATTACTGTTTAATTCAGTGCAAATACACATCTAGGCAGCGCATTACGATCATCATGCTGGCTTGTGGGCTGATTTAAAATGACAATTCTAATGTGATCTTATGTAACAGAGAAATAACGCAACATTAACGTATAGTTTATTCATTCCTGGGCCATGTTAGATGGCAGGCAACTTTGAAAGAAAGAAAGAAAGAAAGAAAGAAAGAAAGAAAGAAAGAAAGAAAGAAAGAAAGAAAGAAAGAAAGAAAGAAAGAAAGAAAGAAAGAAAGAAAGAAAGAAAGAGGAGTATTAACAGAGGGAAGGACAGAAATATAAATTAAGGACTGTTGTTATAGAATACTCTTTTGGTAGCTTACGTAAATTTATTTAGAGTGACTTGATCTGGCTAGTATAATATTCTCTATGTATGGTTTATTTTTCCTTTGGACTGGCATAGAGAATATTATACTAGCCAGATCAAGTCAATCTAAATGCAGAAGAATATATGTTGCAAAGCGTCACCTTTCCACAAATGAGGACAAGGAGTGTGTTCAAGACGTAACCTCCCCCCCCGTCCACCCTTGTTAAAAAAAGGCAATACCTGGATTTTTCTGTGTCAAATTCATGAGCTGATGCCTACAAAGATGGCACTGAGCAGCTACAGATGGGCAAGGCAGCAAGCTGTAGCAGTATCACAACACCACAGATAGCTCCAAGGGAGCAAGTGCAAAATGGGTAGGCCTCTGATCTTAAGCCTGTTGCTGGCTGTGGTGCGCAGATGTCAGCAAGCATGAAGTTCCTTGTACAGAAGGGGTTGTCTCTTCAGGAGGTTTTGGGGCTTCTCAGGTACTCTCTCTGAAGTTCTGCCTCTTTAGGATCCAGGGGTTCTTCAGTCTCTGGCTCAGTGTCACGGCTGGGATTGGGTCTCATGCTGGTACCACCTCCTGAGGTTTGGCCTCCAAGTCATTACTTGGAGCAGGGCCGGTGACAAATCGTATGTTAGATTCCTCCTAAGGACTGGTTCACACATGACAGTTCTTTTTACAAAGAGATAGCCTCAATGCACACACACACACACACACACACACACACACACACACACACACAGATGTGGATTCTTTGGATACTCAGTCTGGAGAAAAGTGGAGTGTAAATAAAATGAATGAATAATAAAGTATGAAAATCTCATGTGTGTCTTTGCTGCATTCTATCTATCCATTCTAGTTATATCCTATTCTTCCAAGGTGCTGAGAATGGCTTCCATGTGCATCGGCAAAGGACAGCCTGTTGAGCATCCCACTTCCATCTAATAAATATTTGATGGTTACATGCATAAGGACTGCCTTCATGGTAGCACCAACCACATTATGGAATTCTCTGCCTTGTGGAACCCCCTCTCTAATGTCATTCTGTCTCTTTTTTTTTCTTGTTTCAGTAACCTGATCAGAAGTTGCTAATTCTGAAAACATCCTATAGTCATCATTTGATTATTTTTTCTGCCATTCTGTTGGTTTAAACTTCTAGAGGGGTAACTGTGTTCATCTCCTGCAGCGAATTCACCTGAGTTTCGCTGTACCTTAAAGACCGAAGGCCAAATCCTATCCAACTTTCCAGCCCTGGTGTAGCCGTGCCGATGGGGTTTGTGCTGCATCCTGTGGTGGGAGGGTAGTTATGGAAGCCTCCAAAAGATAAGAGAACATTTGTTGCCTTACCTTGGGGCTGAAATGTGGCTGCACCAGTGCTGGAAAGTTGGATAGGATTGGGCCCTAACACAGCATCAGAGTTTGTGGACCGTAGTCAACTTCATGCATCTGATGAAATGTACTGCAGTGTGTGAGAGCTTATGCTGAAACAAATTGGTTAGTATTTGAGGAGGATAAAGTAGAAAGCAAGTTTTTCTACTTGTTTTAAATTAACCCTATACCTAACCCAAGTTAAACTTGGATTAAACCAAGTTAATCTAAGTTAGAACATAACCTAAACAGTTCAGTAAATTGGGACACAGGATCTAGGTGAGAGCTGTAAATAAATAAATAAACTGGCCCACCTCACCCCAGCACTGTCTGTTCTAGTGGCTGTCTGCTGGTATTCCTTTGCATCCTTTTAGACTGTGAGCCCTTTTGGGACAGGGAGCCATTAGATATTTGATTTTCTCTGTAAACCGCTTTGTGAACTTTTTGTTGAAAAGCGGTATATAAATACTGTTGTTGTTGTTGTTGTTAAACAAACAAACTCAAATAAAAACTAGCTTGAGGTTAAAACAACAGTCCAGCCTAAGAGAACTGAAGTAGGAGGGTAAGAACCTAGGAAGGGCCAGTTCCCAATCACCCAGGCAATTTAGCATAGTCCTTGACCTTTAGGAGGTGATAAGAGCCCCATTAGGCAAATCCAAGCACCCCATTCAGGAGCCTGCTGAGTAGATTCAGCCCACCAGCAGCCTTTTGTCTTCCTGATCTTTTGTAATCTCACCTGGGAAGACCAGCCCCCCTTTCAATCAGCAAGGAGGGAGGGAGGAGGAGCTAGCCAGGGGTATAAAGCTAGGGCCTGCCCCATGTGAGCCTCTCTGCAGGAGTGCGTGGCCTCTGAGACCCCAAGTGCCTCTGGGAACTAAGTGCCAGGTAAGGCACCTCGAGTTTAGCCTTGGTGCGAGTTCAGCAGCAGGGCGAGGAGGCCAGGGCCCCAGATACCGCCCTTTCTCTTCCCTTGAGAAGAGGGCTGCTAACCAGTGTAGGGTTTTTTAAGTACCCCTAAATATAAACAAAAGAAAAAGCTATGCAGTCAGACAGCCAGCAGCGGGGTGGGGGCTATCCAGTGTTCTGCATCGAGTGCCACATGTATGACTATATGCCTCTGGGGCATAAGTCATGGGTGTGTCTTTGGTGCAAGAAGTTCCAGGGACTCAGGGAATGCATCTGCTCCCGTGAAGCCTTGGTGGCCGACCTGGAGAAGCAGAGGCAGGCAGAGAAAGACCATGGGGAGACTTCTGGGGACGATCAGGATTTGTCCCAACCTCAGGTGTGCAGCTCCTCAGCTGCCCGGGTGGGAAGTCTCGGGGCTGGAGGACGTCATCCTGGAGAGGAGGGAAACAATCCCCTGGGGCAGTGATGGCTAACCTTTTAGAGACCGAGTGCCCAAACTGCAACCCAAAACCCATTTTTTTATCACAAAGTGCCAACATGGCAATTTAACCTGAATATTGAGGTTTTAGTTTAGAAAAAACAACTCATACATTAACATCTTTTACCCACTATTACTTGTAACCCTTAATGAACTTTTCCTCTAGAAATTTGTCCAATCCCTTCTTAAAGGCATCTAGGCAAGTTGTCATCACTGCTTCCTGTGGCAAAGAGTTCCACAGACTAATTACATGCTGGGTAAAGAACTATTGTCAGGGAGGGGGTGGCTGCAAGACCATGCCACTGCTCATTTTCTCAAACAAGAAAATATATTTTTTTAAAAAGCCCCACCACAGAAGTGGGCTCTAAGGCTGCAATCTCAGTCACTCTTTCCTAGGAGTAAGCCTCATCAACTCTAATGGGGCTTACTTCTGAGTAGATATGCACAGGAGTGGGCTCCAAGGCTGCAATCCCAGCCACTCTTTCCTGGGAGTAAGCCTCATCAACTATACTGGGGCTTACTTCTGAGTAGACACGCACAGGAGCAGACTCCAATCCAAGCTTGCAGAACGCGCAAAATTGAAAACAGAAACAAATGCAGGGCAGGTGGGGGTGAAGGGAGAGGAGGGCAGTGAGCGCAGGGGGCAGAGGGAAGCAGCCTGCCCTCCCAACACATGGGGCTCGGAAAAAGCCTCCATTTCCTTTAAAGGGACACACAGCTTCAGCGCCCCTCCCCAGGCTGCCTGGCTCAGCACTGTGTGCCAACAGAGACAGCTCTGCGTGCCCTGTCTGGCACGCGTGCCATAGGTTCGCCACCACTGCGGCCTGGGTGGACCCCTTCTCCAGGGGACGGGCTCGTATCCGAACTCACTCAGGATACTCCTTGGCGGGAGGGGGGGTCGGGGGCTTCTTGTAGTGGGGGATTCAATTATTAGAAACATAGAGAGGGGGGTTTGCAACAGATGTGAGGACCGCATGGCGACTTGCCTGCCTGGTGCGAAGGTTGTGGACATCACCTCATCTAGACAGGCTGGTAGACAGTGCTGGGGAGGAAGAAGTGGTTGTGGTACATGTCGGCACCAACGACGTGGGCAAGTGTAGCCGGGAGGTCCTGGAGGCCAAATTTAGGCTTTTAGGTAGGAAGCTGAAAGCCAGGACCATAAAGGTAGTGTTCTCTGAAGTGCTACCTGTTCCACGTGCAGGGCCAGCTAAGCAGGTGGAGAGCAGGGGTCTCAATGCGTGGATGAGATGGTGGTGTAAGGAGGAGGGGTTTAGATTCGTTAGGCACTGGGGAACGTTTTGGGACAAGCGGGGCCTGTACAAGAGGGACGGGCTTCACTTGAACCAGAATGGAACCAGACTGCTGGCGCATAACATTAAAAAGGTGGCAGAGCAGCTTTTAAACTGATCCCTGGAGGAAAGCCGGCAGGAGCCAAGGGGCATCTGGTTCGGGCCTCCTCATCCCTATGGGACGAGGATGGGGAGGTTAGAGAACAACAAGGTAAAGGCAGAGTAGGAGAAGAAATTGGGAATGGTAGCATGATGGGATGTGATAGATTGTTTGGCACAGTGAGAGGATGCGGGGACAAAGGAGCGAATAAGCAGCATATCCTGGGGCATTCCATGTACAAATGCTTTTATGCGAATGCCCGAAGTCTCCGGGCAAAGATGGGAGAACTGGAATGTCTGGTGACTAGGGAAAACATTGACATAGTGGGCATAATGGAAACCTGGTGGAATGCGGAGAATCAGTGGGATACCGCAATCCTGGGCTATAAACTCTACAGGAGGGACAGGCAGGGGCGTGTTGGAGGTGGGGTGGCTGTTTATGTTAAGGAAGGGATAGAATCCAGCAAAGTAGAGATTGAAGGTGGTTCCGACTCCACTGTAGAATCTCTGTGGGTTAAATTACCAGGTCTGACGAGCGATGTAATACTGGGGGAGTACTATCATTCTCCAGACCAGAAATCAGGACGTTGAAATGAGGAAACAGATCAAGGAGGTGACAAGAAGGGACAGGGTTGTAACCATGGGGGACTTCAATTATCCTCATATAGACTGGGTCAATTTGTGTTCTAGTCACAAAAAGGAGACCGGATTCCTTGACATGCTAAATGACTGTGCCTTAGAGCAGCTAGTCATGGAGCCCACCAGAGGAGAGGTGACTCAAGCGGTTGGCCCTCTGGATGGTGAGGGAGGGAAAGGGGAGATAAAAGGAGACTTAGAGATGGCAAAGAAATTAAATGAGTTCTTTGCATCTGTCTTCACGGCAGAAGACCTCGGGCAGATACCACTGCCCAAACGGCCCCTCCTGACCGAGGAGTTAAGTCAGATAGAGGTTAAAAGAGAAGATGTTTCAGACCTCATTGATAAATTAAAGATCAATAAGTCACCAGGCCCTGATGGCATCCACCCAAGAGTTATTAAGGAATTGAAGAATGAAGTTGCTGATCTCTTGACTAAAATATGCAACTTGTCCCTCAAAACGGCCATGGTGCCAGAAAATTGGAGGATAGCAAATGTCACGCCTATCTTTAAAAAGGGAAAGAGGGGGGACCCGGGAAACTATAGGCCGGTCAGCCTAACATCCATACCGGGTAAGATGGTGGAATGCCTCATCAAAGATAGAATCTCAAAACACACAGACGAACAGGCATTGCTGAGGGAGAATCAGCATGGCTTCTGTAAGGGTAAGTCTTGCTTCATGAACCTTATAGAATTCTTTGAAAAGGTCAACAGGCATGTGAATGTGGGAGAACCCATAGACATTATATATCTGGACTTTCAGAAGGCGTTTGACACGGTCCCTCACCAAAGGCTACTGAAAAAACTCCACAGTCAGGGAATTAGAGGACAGGTCCTCTCGTGGATTGAGAACTGGTTGGAGGCCAGGAACTGGTTGGAGAGTGGGTGTCAATGGGCAATTTTCACAATGGAGAGAAGTGAAAAGCGGTGTACCCCAAGGATCTGTCCTGAGACTGGTGCTCTTCAACCTCTTCATAAATGACCTTGAGACAGGGTTAAGCAGTGAGGTGGCAAAGTTTGCAGATGACATCAAACTTTTCTGAGTGGTGAAGACCAGAAGTGATTGTGAGGAGCTCCAGAAGGATCTCTCTGGACTGGCAGAATGGGCAGCAAAATGGCAGATGCGCTTCAATGTCAGTAAGTGTAAAGTCATGCACATTGGGGCAAAAAATCAAAACTTCACATATAGGCTAATGGGTTCTGAGCTGTCTGTGACAGATCAGGAGAGAGATCTTAGGGACAGCTCAATGAAAGTGTCGACCCATTGTGCGGTGGCAGTGAAGAAGGCCAATTCTATGCTTGGGATTATTAGAAAAGGTATTGAGAACAAAACTGCTAATATTATAATGCTGTTGTACAAATCGATGGTAAGGCCACACCTGGAGTATTGTGTCCAGTCCAGTTCTGGTTGCCGCATTTCAAAAAAGACATAGTGGAAATGGAAAAGGTGCAAAGGAGAGCGACTAAGATGATTACTGGGCTGGGGCACCTTCCTTATAAGGAAAGGCTACGGCATTTGGGCCTCTTCAGCCTAAAAAAGAGGCACCTGAGGGGGGACATGATTGACACATATACTCGTAAAATTATGCACAGAGAGGAAAGAGTGGATAGAGAGATGCTCTTTACACTCTCACATAACACCAGAACCAGGGGACATCCACTAAAATTGAGTGTTGGGAGAGTTAGAACAGACAAAAGAAAATATTTCTTTACTCAGCATGTGGTTGGTCTGTGGAACTCCTTGCCACAGGATGTGGTGATGGCGTCTGGCCTGGATGCTTTTAAAAGGGGATTGGACACGTTTCTGGAGGAAAAATCCATTACTGGTTATAAGCCACGATGTGTATGTACAGCCTCCTGATTTTTAGAAATGGGCTATGTCAGAATGCCAGATGCAAGGTTGGGCACCAGAATGAGGTCTCTTGTTATCTGGTGTGCTCCCTCGGGCATTTGGTGGGCCGCTGTGAGATACAGGAAGCTGGACTAGATGGGCCTATGGCCTGATCCAGTGGGGCTGTTCTTATGTTCTTAGTATTTGAGATATTTCAAAACATTCAGTTGCGTTTTAACTGTTGGTTTGATTTGCTTTAAAGTGATGGATTTTTAAATAGGTATAAATATCCATATTAAAAATAATATTTATATGCAATTTCCAACAAAGCAGTTTGCAAGGCAGACTAATGCAAAATGGTTCTCTGTTCCAAAAATATTCACAATTTGGAAAAGAAAAAAAAAAAAGACAGACAATAGCAAACATCCACTGTGAAGGATGCTATTTTGGGATGAACAGGGACAATTGCTCTCTGCTAAATATAAAACAGTAGCCACTTTAAAAGGTGTTGCTTTGCCCCATGGGGAGCAATTGTTATCTGAACTCTTTGCCACCTCAGATTCTTTTTGGGGGTGGGAGGGGAGTGGGAGCAGAAAGGCAGGATAAAAATATCCTTATAAATAAATAAGGTCTCCTGCTATTCAATGTCTTTATAAATAAATAAACAAGGTTCCCAAGTGGTCTTCCATCCAGGTGGTAGTTTACAGGGCCAAACCTGTTTAGCTCGGGCAGTCAAGTATCACATCACTTCAGACATCCTTCTTGCTGCAGGCTCCCCCTTGGCCTCCGGCGGGTGAAATCTCGTGTTTTCTGAGAGTATTCTTTGACTGATCTCTGATGCGGAACAAGCATGGAAGACCTTTGCATGTCGATTTAACCTTGGGTGAAGACTCACACAGCTAATTATATAGACCACTGGTGGTCTGTGAGACCCTGGGAAGTGGCCCATGAAGTCGCAAGGAAAAAAAGATTGCCTTTACAATCCTTGCAGCTGCAGCCAGCCACAGAAGCAGCAACTCAGAAATCTTCTTGATAAATAACAAATGTAATAAATCTTCTCTAATTATTACAAATTTAATTGTATTTTTTGTGTGTGTGTGAAGGGGTGGGAGTTGCAGGCAGGACCCATGAGAGCGGGTACAGGGGTAATTTTTACTTAGGCCCAGAGTCAAAAAGGGGGCCAAGAAGTCAAAGGAGTTGGCAAGGCCGGTGTGCACAGGCGTGCCAGCCTGTGGAGGCTGGAATAAGGGTGCGGGTGGAATAAGGCTGCGGATGGGGGACACCCCTGGGGGCAGGCAGGTGGGGAGAGGGAATCAGGGCTGGGACCTGGCAGTTATGCTGGATCCCAACCTCCGTTCCTGGAGAGCTTGGAGCGGCTTCAAGCCGCTCTGCTCTCCTCAGACTTGTGCCACCTCAGGAGGTGGAGCAAGTTTGAGGAGACCCATAGGAGTCAGGGTACCTTATCCAGGGGTAAGGGGAAAAGTTTCCTCTTACTTTTCCCCTTACTTCAGGCCACTTCAGACCCCTATCCTGCACTGGATACAGCGCAAGCCTTTTGGCTTGTCTGTTCCAGCGCAGAATAGGATTGCGCCCCAGTTGCACATGGTCCATGCCAATTCCATTTTTTGCCTCAGTGGTCCATGGGCTCCTAAAGGTTGGGAACCACTGATAAAGATGCATTCTGCATCCATTCCTGAAGATGCAGTCTACAATGCATGCAAAAGTTGTGCCTGACTTTCATACTCTCACTAATCAAACTTTTAGATCAAGCAATACTTTTGCATAAAATTATTTCAAACCAAATTACTTCTTGGAACCATATGGCTCCAATTAATGTACACAATTCTTATGAGCCACATGAAATAGTGCCAGCACCAGGTTCTAGAGGGCCCTCAAGCAAAGCCCTGCTCTACAACCCCCATGGTGCTCCTGTGTGCAAACATACACTGCACCCTCAAGTGTTTTGGACATTTCTCCCTCAGCACTTCCTGGACATTGAAAGAGAAGCAGTCATACATCACTCCCCGTATCACACCCCTTTTCTTTCCCAATCCTAGGAAAGGGGAGCCAACTCTGCCTGTAACCCCAAACTCATGCCAGTGGAGCACTGAGTGATGAACATCCAGAGATCTTTGTCCTCTCTTATCTCAGCCATCCAAGTTAATAAAGTAGATGGGAATGAACTCCGGCTGAACTCTCTCTGAAGAATCCCAATTGCAGATGGGGAGTGACTCACACTGGTTTGGCCTGCTGCACTGAGGGGCATAAAGTATTGGCCTGTTGGGCCTTTGGGAGCCAGGGGTCCTCAGCCACAATGCATCCTGGCTGATTCTGGCTGATTAACTTCATTTATTATGCTATATATTTTAATTCTATGTCCCTACAAAGTGAGCAGCCTCATGCCTTGATGACTAATTTTGTTCTCTTGTTGTCTCAATCTCTTATCTATCAATACATTTTTAATGATACTAGCTAATAATAATAATAATAATAATAATAATAATAATAAACCTCCTGCTGCAGTTGGAAGACTGATGCAAAATGCAGATCGTGCAAAGAAGCAAAGAAACTATTGATCGCATACTTAGTTCCTGCAAGAAAATCGCACAGACTGATTACAAATTTTGACATAATTCAGTGGCTCAAATGATCCATTGGAATTTATGCGGAAACTACAATATCAAAACAGTCGATAATTGGTGGGAGCATAAACCAGAAAAAGTGATAGAAAATGAGAAAGTGAAGATCTTGTGGGATTTTAGAATACAAACTGATAAAGTTTTGGCACACAATACACCAGATATTACAGTAATAGAAAAAAATTAAATGACCACCATTGACTTAGCAATACTTGGCAATAGTAGGATTGATGAAAAAGAACATGAAAAATTCAGTAAATATCAGGATCTCAAAATTGAAATCCAAAGATTATGGTACAAACCAGCAGTGGTCATCCCAGTGGTGACTGACACATTAGATGTAGTCCCCAAAACAATTGAATTACATCTAAAACATGTGAATATTGACAAAATTACAAAATATTGACAAAATTATTTATGGTAGTGGTCACAATCTGCCACCTTAAGCCCTGCTACGGCAGCCTGCTGGCCCAGGACCTGTCCCTTGTGCCTCAAGGCGAAAGAAGAAGGGAGGGGGTTTGAGTAGCACCCATTTCCTCCTCCTCTTCCGGGCAGCCTCCTTGGGTTCCAGGCTTCTCCCAGCCTATCTGGATCCCATGGCTTTGCATCCTACTCTCTCTGCCTCATCACTGGCTGAGGTTTTAAACCCTCTAAGCCTTGTGAGCATGTCTGGCTCTAGCCCCATCCCTGTTCAGAGTCTGGGTATGCTACTCTTATTGCCCTGAAAACATAACTGAGAGGCTGCTAAGGAGGTAGCACCTTTAGTTGGCCTGTAAAGGCGCCTCTTATGTAAATGGCCCTGGAGGCAGCAAACCCAAGGTCACACCTGAGGTGTGGTGCTACCAGACATGACTGAAGAAGTTAAGCCCCAGTGATTTTATTTCCTTAGGGCACAATCCAAAGCTCCCTTTTGGCCACCGCAAGTCCCTTGCGCTAGCTGAAGAGTGTTGCAATAGTGACGTAAAGCACTTTTGCGCCACTCTTGGGGTAGATAGGATAGTGCACAGATACTTGTACACTGGCTTTCCCACACTGATGTGAGCCCTGGGGCCCGGCACGTTTGTGCTGGCCAAGGTTGGCTAGCACAGGGATTGGGGGGGAGGTGAGGGGGAGGAGGCGGGAGGAAGACATTTTGGGGTGGGGGCGCTGGGTGTCCCTGGGGGCAGGTGGGGAGCAGGAGGCAGGGCCAGTATCCAGTACTTGTGCCAGATCCTAACCCCATTCCCAGATGGCCCAGAGCAGTCCCCCGCTGCTCAGATTTGCGCTACCGATTTAGGTGGCACAGATCCAAGTAGCCCTATCAGGGCTGCTGCGGCTCTTCCCGGGTTAAGGGGAATTTTTTCCCTTGCCTCAGGCCAAGCGTCAGACAGCCCAAAACTTGTGCTGGACACAGAGCAGGTTCGCCGGCCTGCCTGTTCCAGTGCAAGTTAGGATTGCGCTGTTAAGTCAGATTAGCTAAATTTAGGATAGAACACTTACTGCACAGTTTGTCAAGAGGGAGAAGGAAGATGGTGATGGAAAGGACAAAATCCAGAGTGTAGTTGCTTCATTCTCCCAAACAAGTGAATAAAGCTGCAATCCTCTATGCGCTCTGTCCTGGAAATAAGCCCCACACAGCAGCCATTCTAATCTTACCTTACTTGGTTTTTCTTAAAGCAATTCAAATGTAATTTATAAATATTAATTTTCCTTCCCCATGTACTAATTTTCAAATAATCTCAAAATCCAAACTGTAACCACTTTAATCTCCTGTTCTGTATTTTCTCTCGGATTCTCTTGGATATCATTCTACACACAACGGTGACTGTAATTGTTTCCACACTTTTGTTGCTGGAAATACACAATAACTTGAATTTCTTCCTCTTCCCACAGTCCTCTGTGCACCCGCAAAACAGCAAAGAGATACCCTCGCAAAATCAGCATTATTTGGTTATTGCTGTTTATATGTGAAAAACCTGAATTACAGAAGGAAAAGGGAAACCAAGGAAGGCGGTGAAAGTCAGCTAATGAGCAAACTAATGAGCAAGCCATGAATTCATTGGCAAAGGTAGAGTGGCAGTTTTCATGCAGTCTCCCAGGGCATTAGGGCTAGGCTGCAGGCTGAAACCATGGGACAGTTAGAAATCAGGACCAAGTCTCAAATCAGGAAGTAGAATTGAGGAAACAGTACCAAAGTCAGGACATAAGAACGTAAGAAAAGCCCTGCTGGCCAAAGGCCCACCTAGTTCAGCTTCCTGTATCTCACAGTGGCCCACTAGATGCCTCAGGGAGCACACAAGACAACAAGAGACCTGCACCCTGGTGCCACTCCCTTGCATCTGGCATTCTGAGGTAGCCTACTTCTTAAACCAGGAGGTTGCATGTACTCATCATGGCTTGTAACCTGTGATGGACATTTCCTCCAGAAATCTGTCCAATTCCCTTTTCAAGGCATCTAGGCCGGATACCATCACCACCTCATGTGACAAGGAGTTCCACAGACTAATTACATGCTAATTCTTCCAATAATCAATTTTAATGCCTATCCCCTGGTTCTGGTGTACTGTGAGAGGTAAAAGAACACCACCACCCTCCCACTCTATCTCCTGCATAATTTTGTACATCTTAATCATGTACCCCATCAGGTATCTTTTTTCTAGACCAGGGGTGTCCAAACTTTTTGGCAGGAGGGCCACATTATCTCTCTGACACTGTGTCAGGGGCCAGGAAAAAAGAATTAATTTTCATTTAAAATCTGAATACATAAACCAGCAGTTTTCAAACTCTCTAGGAGAGTTTGCACTGCTGTAAATCCTTGCGGGGGCGGGGGGAGGCAGCAGGGGTGGGGGGAATGCAGCGATGCGATCCCCAGTAATGCGCTGCTCAGGAGGGCTGCAGGGACTGGGTTGCACTTACCAGTCCCTGTAGCAGCCTGTGGGGGATGTGGGGAGCCTTGTGCAAGTGTCTGCAGGGCTCCCCAGCTAGTTAGAAGTGAAAGTGGAGTGATCGCGCTCCACTTTCACTTCGGATGACCTGGGGAGCCCTGCAGATGCTCATGCAAAGCTTCCCCCCCCCATGGGCTGCTACAGGAACTGGTGAGTGCAACCCTGCAGCCCTCCTGAGCCGCGCAATCCTGGGGATTGCATCGCTGCCTCCTCCCTGCCTCCCCCCTGCCCCCGCCTCTTAAGGGAAAAGAGGCCAGGGCCCTCAGGCTGGGGCATCGCGATGCCACAGTCTGAAAACCACTGACATAAATGAATACATTAGAGATGGAACTTATATGAATGAATGAAGGTCTTGTGATAGCTCAAGGTCTATAAAAGGCCTTGCCCTGTGCAAGGCCTACCTTTCCTTCGCTGCTGCTGCTTCACAGATGTGAAACAGCAAGCAGCAAAGGGAGCCCTCAGCCTGCAGCTTGTGCCAGAGGTTGAACAGTCAGCTCTCGCACTGAGAGAAGTCACATTGGGCTAGTGTGGGCTCCAGTACGTGTCTGGTGGGCCAGAGGCTTATTGGAGACGGGGCTCTCCCTGTGGGACAGATTGGGGGTCCCCAAGGGCTGCAAATGGCCCCTGGGCCAGGATTTGGGCACCCCTATTCTAGACTGAGCCAAGGACTAAAGAGTCACACCACAAGTAAAGGCAGAGAAGCAAGCCAGGAGTAAGGAATAAAGTCAAGAGTCACAGAAGGGAAAGCACCAGTGGCATTTTTACTCAAGAAAAGATGTAGGCCAAGCAGGAAATCATTCATAGTACTTTCTGGTCAGATGCCATTCTCGGTAGATGGGGAATTAAATTATAATTTAATTATTTATAATTATTTATTTTAATTTGCTTGATGATGTCAGTTCTGGGCATGACATCACTTCCAATGGGTCCTGGACAGATTGTCATCCTAAAAAGTGGGTCCCGGTGCTAAATGTTTGAGAACTGCTGCAATAAGGTGTTAGTAAGTTGACACGGGGTGTGTGTGTGAGAGACTCTACAAGTTTTCAAAATCACTAAAATCTGAATTTGGAGGAATAATACCATCATGCATATATGATATATATCATGTGTAATTTCATATATCAATGCGTAATTTCATGCAGAATGCAGTGAAACAAACCACATTGAAGTATCTGTGTTCTAGCAAAGGTACAGCCAAAAAACCAGTGGGGGTGGGGCGATGGTACATCACCACGCCCACTACCTGGGGCGTTGCCCCACCCACTGCATGGGGTGACACGCAAGCCTCCCACACCGGGTGACACGAATCCTAATGACACCACTGGCTCTTGACACAGGGACTGAACAAATTCTTTTCATTCCTCTGTGGCTTACACAGAGTCAGTATTTTGTGAATTGTGTCCAGTGTTTTAAAAATAGTAATCAATCAAAGGAAAACAGTTTTTGCCTCCTGTAGTCTATAACTAAGGGCACCATTGCTTTGCTCAGCGTGGCATATTTCCCTAGCAAGGAAAAGGGGAAAATGATAATACAAGCTGAAAAACTGGAATCATTTATATGCTTAGACTCCAAGCAAAGAATGACCTTTAAAGCTCTAACCCCATTTTCCAATAGATTTGTAAATATATTTATGACATGCACATACAGTTCCTTTTCTGAGTATATAAAGCAGGGATGTCATGGAGGGAGAATGGAGGGGGGGTGTATTGGTGGGGACTTTTCCTACAGAAGTAGCGGTGATATCAAGAGCAAGAGTGCTCAGCTGCTGCTTTTGAAACTTTTTTCTAAGGACCTTAGCTGAGAAGTGTCAGGCTCAACAGGCAGCAATCAGAGAAATGTTTGCCTAAGCGCGTATGTTAATGTCTAGACCAGGGGTCTCCAGACTTTTCAGTACGAGGGCCACATTGCATAATTTACACATTTTCACAGGTATAATTTACACATTATTCAGTTTTATAAATGGATGAATGAAATTTAAATGAATGAATAAGATTTACTTGGATCCTTTTTTGTAATCAGCATGATATAATTCAGAACAAAAGAGAAATGTGATAATTACAAGGAAACAATGCCATGCTTAAACTGATAAATGATAAATAATGAGTAAAAATGTCAAATATTAGCAAATGCTTTCACAAAAAAAAGTTGCTGCAGGCCAGATAAAATCTTGTGGTGGGTCAGATGTGGCCCCCAGGTCGTAGTTTGGAGACCACAGGTCTAGATCATCATCTTTCCCAAGGACTGCCTGAGAGACGCTATGATGTTCATGTTACAGGGGCAGCCCAGTCCAGCACAACTCCACTGGCACTGATGCAACCGTGCCAACATGGCAAACACTGCATCTTACAGGGAGATTTTAGCTGCAAAGCCTACCTGAAGTAAAGGAACATTTGTTCCCTTGTCCTGGGGTAAGCATTTGCTGCCCCACAGGGTCCAATCAGACCTGTGTCAGCTATTTTGCTGGCACATGTAGGTCAATCAAGGTGATTCAGGTAAGTTGATTGAGAATGAGAAGCAGAGTTGCTGCCACGAATACTGCCCCACTTCCCAGCCTTGACACACCCCCTCCTTGATCTGAGCTCAAACCTCTTCCTCCTCCCCCCTCCCCTCCCCCTCACCCACATCACCTTTCAGTGCCTATTGGTGCCAGGGCTGGCCAGGCTGCACAGAATGGCAGGTCATGTTTTGTGACTGCCATAAAGTACATTCCATAGACAGCACACACATTCCGCCAGTGCATTGGCTCAGTAGGACTGAAACCTAAGACTACAATCCTATGCAAAACCACCTGGGAGTAAGTTCTATTGGACACAGTGGAACTTACTTCTGAGTAAGCATGTGGAGGCCCACACTCTTAACAGCCCAATCCTATTGAGCCTCACCACAGCAGAACTTGGATTCCACTGGTAGCAACTGCTGCAAAAGCACCATAAAGCACCTTCTGTCAGTGCACTGAGTAGTGCGGTGCTGGGATGCCAGTAGGAAGACCGGAGCCTTCCTGTGCATGTTGTCAGCTTTCCTGCCAGAGCAGGTCAAACAGCAGGGAGGGGGTGGAGAGGGCAAAATGGGGATAGAACTGGACAAGGAAGGGTTAACAGGGCAGGGAGGCTGTGAGAGGGTAGATCCAGTGATGATGGTGCACACTGGATCCTATCCCCTCTGGCAGTGGCCTTCCTACCCCCTTTCTCTCCTCAGACTTGTGCTAGTGAAATCACTAGTGCAGGTCAGAAAAGACCCATTGTGGAATGGGAGTCCTATGCAAGGGTAAGAAGATTTAAATCCTCTTTCCCTACTGAAGACTGCTGATTTGCCCCCAACCCACTGGATATAGTGTGCCCATTTTTGGTGCGGTTGCACCAGCAGGAGAGGGAAAGGATAGGATTCGGCTGTAATATATTTATTTAGCATGCTTTCAAATTTCTTCTTTCCATGCTTTTTCGTTTGTTTTAAATGCTATTGGTTTTAAATGCTACTGCTACCCACTACTACCCACTACAAGACTTTGGGATGAAATAAGCTAAATCTTTAAAAGAAGCAGGGCTGGGTTTAGCCCAAGATTGCTGATTTCACACAATTGGAGCCACACGGCAGCAGAGGGCATGTCACTCACAGCTGCAGCAGGCAAGTTGCCCTCAGCCACAGCCGGTAAGCCTCCATGCCGAAGCTGGTGAGATGAGAGGAGCTCCTTTGTGATCTGCCCACCTGCCTGCCCCTGTGTCCATTAGGGCCAAAATTGGCCCTCTGGAAGCAGTTGGAGATTACATCATCACATCACCACCATATACGTACAGGTGCCCTGCTTTGTGCGGGGCGGGCCCTGGGCTTGCCATTGCTACTGCTCCTCTGGGTATGTTGGTGGGGTCTGTGGGGGCTGGGAGCCCTGCAAAGCTGCTTGGCACATTGGCACCCTATGGCTTGCCCTGGATAGTAGGAACCTTGTGGGGTGGACGAGCATAAGAACATAAGAACATAAGAACAGCCCCACTGGATCAGGTCATAGGCCCATCTAGTTCAGCTTCCTGTATCTCACAGCGGCCCACCAAATGCCCCAAGGAGCACACCAGATAACAAGAGACCTCATCCTGGTGCCCTCCCTTGCATCTGGCATTCTGACATAACCCATTTCTAAAATCAGGAGGTTGCGCATACACATCATGGCTTGTAACCATAATGGATTTTTCCTCCAGAAACTTGTCCAATCCCCTTTTAAAGGCGTCCAGGCCAGATACTGTCACCACATCCTGTGGCAAAGAGTTCCACAGACCAACCACACCCTGAGTAAAGAAATATTTTCTTTTGTCTGTTCTAACTCTCCCAACATTCAATTTTAGTGGATGTCCCCTGGTTCTGGTGTTATGTGAGAGTGTAAAGAGCATCTCTCTATCCACTCTTTATTTTCCGTGCATAATTTTGTATGTCTCAATCATGTCCCCCCTCAGGCGTCTCTTTTCTAGGCTGAAGAGGCCCAAATGCCATAGCCTTTCCTCATAAGGAAGGTGACCCAGCCCCGTAATCATCTTAGTCGCTCTCTTTTGCACCTTTTCCATTTCCACTATGTCTTTTTTGAGATGCGGCGACCAGAACTGGACACAATACTCCAGGTGTGGCCTTACCATAGATTTGTAAAACGGCATTATAATATTAGCCGTTTTGTTCTCAATACCTTTCCTAATGATCCCAAGCATAGAATTGGCATTCTTCACTGCCACTGCACATTGGGTTGACACTTTCATCGAGCTGTCCACCACCACCCCAAGATCTCTCTCCTGATCTGTCACAGATAGCTCAGAACCCATCAGCCTATATGTAAAGTTTTGATTTTTTGCCCCAATGTGCATGACTTTACAGTTACTTACATTGAAATGCATCTGCCATTTTGCTGCCCATTCTGCCAGTCTGGAAAAATCCTTCTAGAGCTCCTCACAATCACTTCTGGTCTTCACCACTCAGAAAAGTTTGGTGTCGTCCACAAACTTTGCAACCTCACTGCTCAACCCTGTCTCCAGGTCATTTATGAAGAGGCTGAAGAACTCCGGTCCCAGAACAGATCCTTGGGGCACACCGCTTTTCACTTCTCTCCATTGTGAAAATTGCCCATTGACACCCACTCTCTGTTTCCTGGCCTTCAACCAGGTCTCAATCCATGAGAGGACCTGTCCACTAATTCCCTGACTGTGGAGTTTTTCAGTAGCCTTTGGTGAGGGACCATGTCAAACGCCTTCTGAAAGTCCAGATATATAATGTCCACGGGTCTAGAGCATGCTCTAGAACAGGGGTCTCTAATCTTTTCAGCCAAAGGGCTGGTGTCAAGGGCCAGAAAAAAAATTAAATATAAAATTTAAATAGATTCATTAGAGATGGAACTTAGATGAATGACTGACATGAATGAATGAATGGGTTCAAATACTCAGGATTTCTCCAAGCATGAACACAGCCCAAGAAATAAAGCACGCACACTTAAATGGACCCCCATTCCCCCACCCCGCAAGCACAACTCTGGTTGTGTTCAGTCAACTGGGCCAGAGGCTCTCAGGGGATCAGAGGCTGGCTGCGGGCCGGATAGAGGCACTTTGCGGGCTGCATCTGGCCCCCAGGCTGGGATTTGGAAACCCCTGCTCTAGAACCACTGCCATCATATCCCCTTGATGAAAGCAACCTTAAGAATCAAGGCTTTCATAAATGGTTCTGAAGGAAATATTCCAAATAATAGTTGTACAAAACAAAATCAGAAAAAAATGAAAACTTTTGGCAAAGATTGAGTTAGAGATATTACTTGGATAGGAAACAAAACAGCAACAATGAAAACAGATGAGGCACAAATGGTGGGGAAAATGGAAATGAACTACATGAATAAAAACATAAGATTGGAATTTCCAAAACAAGGCAACAAAGAAAACATGGAAATGTACAACAAGCATAGAAATTAAGATTCAGCCAATCAATATGGGAAGTGACAAAAAGCATGAGCAGCAAAAGATTGCCAAAAATGGGAGGTAATTGTAAGGTGTGAATATATAGAATCAGAGGGCCTGAAGAAAACAGTTGCAGGACAGCAAAACTTTAAAAATCACCCTGTTTAAGCCAATCATGTCAAAATAGATACTTGAAGATTTATGAAATAAATATGTAAGTAAACATATTTACATACAATATGTATGTCCAGTGGTGGACCTGCGGAGTTCAGGGGAGTCCAGGGGGGTCAAGTGACCGGGAGGGACACGTTGGGGGAGTCTCCCAGTCCTGCTGCTCCTCCCACCAGTCACACTGGCTGCCTGCTGCCCAAAGGAATTCTGAAAGCTGGAGAGGCCACGTGCGGTCTGGTCTCCCTGACCCTTCAGAGGGCCTAAACAGTCACTTCCAGTTTCTTGGGGGAACTGGAAGTGCCATTTTATGCCCTTAGAAGATCTTCTGAGAGCCGGGGAGGCTGCACACTGCCTTGCTGGCTCTTAGAAGGCCTACAGGCAGGAAGCAGCTGGTGCGGCCAGTGGGAGGGTGTGGCTGCCCGGCCAGTGGGGGGGGGCAATTTGCAGGTGTGGCCCTGGACAGCACTGGGGCCAGGACAGCCACTATTTATGTCTGTATCTTAACATTCAGAAGTCTTTTGGAAGGATCATATCTGGAATAGTATTATGAATCGGTGCACATAAAATGGTAGAAAAGTTGGAAGTACTTCAAGGGAGGCTAATGGTGCGCGTGTGTGTGTGTGTGTGTGTGTGTGTGAATAAACCTCTGGAGGAAATGACGACTAAAAAGATAATCCGCTATGAGAAAATGACTCACAGTATTACAAAGTGTCATTCAAAGCAGCAGGGAAGCAACCATCAGCCAAAAAATGTGAAAATTGGGGAGGGAGTGGGGGGAGGAGAGTTCTCTCAAAACACTGACATACTGTGGAAGTGCTTTGGGAATGTGCAGTACTAATCTTAGGTAAAACAATAAGACAGATAATGAGCCACAATAAAACAAAGCAGCAGAGTGTGTAAGAAATTGATAAGACTATTTCTAGTTGCAGGGGTATTAAATTAACCAAAAGAAAATCAAGCTTATGGTTGAGGGAGGTGAGAGGGAAACTGTTCTGTGCACTGTTAGAGAAAGATATAAAATGTAATTTACAACCAAGATGGAACTCTTAAAAGACAAGAATAATATGGTATGAAACTCCAGGGAAGCCTAAACCAGCTTTGAAATGTTGAGCCTGAAGAACAAAAAATAACTTTGCAGTGTACTAGGAAAAAGTCATACTGCATTAAATGAAACAGCTAACCGTAAGTCACTGGAAGAAAAAAGCAGAGGTTTTGTTGGAGAAATATTTATGAAAAAAAAAAAATCAAAAAGCTTCTTAGCAAGTAACTTCAAATAACCTAGTAAAATATTATCAGCTATATCCTCCCACCCCTGTATTATACGTCTAGATTTATTACATGGTGAAAATCCAAAACCAATCAGTGAACTAAAAAAAAGGCAACTTACCCATGAACTGGGCAAGCTTCCTCATTGCCCTGCTAATTGCCTCATCCTTGACTGCCATACCTCCTCATTCCAACCCTCCGCCATGCTTCCAGAGAGACCTGACCCACTCAGATATATTACGTGGCAGTTCTGTGATGCGGAAAAATGTCCATTAAGAAGAAGTCAAAGCTACAGAGTTCATCTTCATTTATGACCTGAACAAATTAAAGAGTGCATTTCCACAGGGGAGAGGGACATTACACAGGCCTGCACACATCCTTGAGATAAGCCTTGAGGTGGAAGGCACCTGGAAAATTTGAAAATATGGTTTACTCTGAGCCTCTTTGGGTCATAGCTTCATGGGTTATAGCTTCATGGTCAAATAGAGGCTTTGTATGCAGAAAATCCCAAGTTTGATCCCTGGTTTTTCCAAGTATGGCAGGGAAAGACTACTAAGTCTAAACCCTGGAAAACCAGGGAGTATAGACCAGTGTTTCTTAACCATTGGTACGGGTACCACCAGTGGTACCTGAAGTGGTGACTAGTGGTACTAAAGGAATCCTGGATACCTGCTGCTTGGCAGCAAGACCAGGAATGTGACACCACAAACAGCGGTAGGCAGCTCAGCTGAGCAGGTAGAGCTCCAAAGCATGCTTTACTGTGCTCGAAAAAGCCCTCCTGTCCATCCTGAGCCTCCTACTGGTGCTCGTTGTGTTGCATCCGGCCTCCCAACCCAGAAGTAAGTGGTGCTGATGTCATCACCAGTTATTTCTGATGGTATTTCAGATAGGTGGACCATGTGAAGTGGTATGGCGAAGGACAAATGTTGAAAAACACTGGTATAGAAAGCAATGAGCTAGATGGATCAATAGACTGCAAAAGTCACCTTCATATGATCACTATAGCACATATGTACTGTGCTATAAATGTGTAACTTCCACATTTAACCCAAATCTCCATGGAATCTATGAACAATCCTCAGATCAGGGATGAAATACTGTGACCAGTTTTCTGCTTGTAAGAACTAGCTCAGATGATGCCAAAAATGCTCCATACAATGTGCTTCTAGGGGATAAATGCATATGGAGATTTCTAAGATGTGAATGGAACCTTTTATCAGGTGCTTGACCTGACAGGTTGGTCAATACTAGCAGAGGGCAGTAAAGCATCATAGACCCATGTTCTGATTGCTTCCACTGCAAGACGTTGTCCACTTTGAGGTACCGCACCAGATCTTGCAGCAGGAAATGGCATGTGTTTCGCTCTCTGAGACAGTAATGGACCTCCCCTGCTATGTGCCCCAGGGCAAAGGTTCACAATGCCACTCTCAGCGCCACACTGCCCCCTGCTTACCCAGCACCATGGAGCCTTGCATGACATTCAGATCAACTGGGAAAGCATTTTGAGGCTTCCCTACGGTTTCAAACAGTAGTTCCAGGAAACCGGAAGCACTGCTTAACACTGCATCGGGGGCTTCACGAGGCCTCCCATGTGGTCTGGAGTGCTGCACCAGGGCATTTGCCCCCCGTCCCCCTCCAGACCTGCCACTGCTCTGAGATCACATTGTTCTCATGAACAGGAGGATTCTGAGCTGCTATCTGCACTGCTATCTGAGCTGCTATCTGCTGCTATCTGCACCTTCCTTCTCTATCCAGCAGCCCCAATAAGATAGCCATGATCAGACCAATGCTTGATCATAGAACCTGCCTTATACCAAGTCAGACTTTTGATTCTTCTGTCACAGTATCATCAATACCAACTGGCAGGGTTTCCAGGTTTCAGGCAAGAGTCTCTACCTTGGTATGTCAAGGATTGGTATTTCTACCTTGGTATGCCAAGAATTGAACTGGCAACCTTGTGTATGCAAAGCATGTGGTTTACCATACCACTGAGCTACAACTACAGCCCCAGCTCACCACAAGCCTTCTGGGTCAACTCATATCTGGTGGAAACTCCCACAATCATACTGGAATATTTTTCATGCTGGAATGATAAAATTGCTCCTGGCCTTGGAGACAATCGGGGCACAGTGTAGAGAGCCCATTTGTCACATCGGATCAAAATCTCAGCCCTTTGGAAAGAAATGGAATTCATACATGAACAAATTAAAGCAAATATTACACCTGAAATGATGCTAAGGAGGCTAGGAATTAGATTACTTCCTCACACAATTTAACAATAAGGGCGCAATCCTAACTGGCCAGCCCAGGGATGTTGCAAAAGTCCCTTGAGCTGGCCCAGGGGTGTTGCAAAAGTGCAAAAGCACTTTCCTGCCACCCTGGAGGCAGCTAGACTGGCACAAGGGACTTGCGCGGCCGAACTGTGCCATCATGGGCCCTGGGAATGGTGAGTTTGCACAAGTCGAGTTCGGCTGATGTAGGGGTCTGGAGAGGGCGTGGGGAGGGTGGGGAGGAGGCATTTCAGGACAGGAGAGGGTGGGCAGTAGGTGGTCCCAGAGGTAGACAGGCAGGGAGAAGGAGGTGGGGCCAGAATCTGGCTGTTACACCAGCTCCTTACCCCATGCCCAGGTAGCCTGGACCAGATTTGGGCTGCTTGGATTTCTGTTACCTCTGGAGGAGGCGCAGATCCGAGTAGCCCCATTGGGGCTGCAGTGGCTCTCCCTGGGGTAAGGAGAAGCAATTCCTCTTGCTCCAGGCTGAGCCACGAAGTGCCTGAAACTTTTATATATGCAGTTAGGCCTTCAACTTTGGTTTCCTTGGGGAAACCATTGTTAAAATGGGCATAATGATTACTTTCTTCACATGATTATTATGAGAATGAATAAGTTAAGATTTACAAAACACTGTCTGCACTGAAAGTGATACAGAAATTAAGGATGAAATTGTAATGATCCTCGCACATGCCAACTCCATGGTCTCTGATTTCAAATTAATTTTGCATATCTTTCCTTATGGCCCTTTATTTTTAATCTTCTTGCTACTGGAAACCTCGCCAGTTTCAGCTGAACTAGCATTTTTGAAGTGGGTCTTGACTAAAATTACAAATGAGCCATAGCATGAAGATAGGGAGCTGAAAGGGAATGGGAATAAAAAAGCAGCTGTTACATAACAGTGTTGGTTACTGCGTAACTTTAAAGCCCTTCACTTTAAGTTACTGCGTAACTTTTAAAGCCTAAAGTTTGAAACCAGACTACTTAAAGGACCAAATCTCTCCTCCTGAATCTGTCTGACCACTCTGCCCAATATCTGACACCTTGCTCTATGTTCCCCCCTCCTTCTGAAGTTCATTTGGAGTAAGGAGACATATGACAGGGCCTTCTCACCCACAGCCCCCAGTCTATGCATCTGTATAGTGAATGGCTTAGCGTTAGAACAGTCTTTTCAATTAAGCTCCTGTTCCCTATATCAATTTCTTTCTCTGTGGTCTTAGTTCCAGTTGTACTCTGTTGTTCTAGCTGTTATTCTACCTGTTGTTTTTCAATTGGTTTTTTATGTTTAGTATGTTTTTTATTTATTGCTTTTGTGTCTTTTGGTTATGATTTGAGCTGCTTTGTGGCCATTTTGGGGAGGAAGGAACATGGGACTTATTCTAGATAAGTACATTTGAAGTTGCCTAATACCAGATCAAACTATCTGGGATACTATTGCCTATATTGATGGGAAGTAGATCTTGAGGGTCTCCAGCAGCGGAGTCTTTTTTCCAGTCCAACCTGGAGATGACAGGAATTGAACCCTGGACCTTCTACATTCAAAATAGCTGCACTTCCAGTGAGCCACAGCCCCTTCCTTTCCATTTTTGAACCGTCATTTTTTTTCTTTGTTAGTGCTTGTATCTGGATGTGAGATTTTATATTTTGCAAGTGTTTGGGAATTAAATTTCAGCAGACTGAAATTAAGTCATTCCTGCTGAATAAGAGATAACTGAAACTTTGCTGTCCTAAGCAAGTATAACAGCATGTGTTGAAAAGATAGCTAGATAGAAGCTGGCAGGGTCAACAACATTGCTCAGCAACAAGATCTGTGGGAGCACAGCTTTTTCCCCTCAACTATTACCGAAATTTAGGGCTACGTCAGGTTAAACAAAAATAGCTGTGAAAAAGTCATTTCAGAAAGTTACCTTTCCCAAAGTTATGTTATCAAGTAATTTCCTACTTACAGTTGCTCCACTCTCACTGCAAGAAACAAAATCTGAAAAAGAAGTAACTCAGTAAAGGAGGTGAACAAAATGAATGCAATAGATCAGTGTTGACCCTTGCACTAGGTGGGTCATGAGCCAATTTCAGGTGGGTTCCCATTCATTTCAATCTTTTATTTTTTATATATTAGACTTGATGCTACCATGATATGCCATTGCATCTGGGGAAATGTTACAGACCTGTACTTTTAACATGCTACTATGTATATTCTTTTAACACTGATAGTAAATGGAACTTACTCCTGGGTAAGCGTGGGTAGGATTGCAGCTAGGATTGTAAAAAAAATGTTCCTGCTTGATGATGTCACTTCCAGTCATGACATCACTTCCGGTGGGTCTTGACAGATTTTCATTCTAAAAAGTGGGTCCTGGTGCTAAATGTGTGAGAACCACTGCAATAGATGAATTGGGGGGGGGGGAATCTAAATGTGTTAGAATTCCGAGTAGATATCATGTATATGATCAATGACAATTTCAAACTGAGTGGGATACAGAGGAGAAAACATATGCTTCCATGAGTGATTGTTGTCTTCAAAAATACCAAATCACTCAGCTATCAATGCATTTTAAGAAGAAAAAAAAGGCTATTGGGGAAATTGTCACAAACTGGAAATCCTCAGACTTGGTGAACTAGCAAGCATGTTAAAATGACTCTTTCAAATATGACTCTGGGCACAATCCTAACTAATTTTCCAGCACTGGCATAGCTGTGCTGCATCCTGCAGTTGGGGGGGCAGTCATGGAGGCCACCTCAAGATGAGACAATGTTTGTTCCCTTACCTCGGTGTTGCATTGCTCTTATGTCAGTGCTGGAAATTTGGTTAGGATTGCAGCCTATAATATTAATCTTACCCATTACTTGATGGCTCATGAAAACTTAATATGTGGTTGATTGAGCAAACATTCATACTTCACTAATTATTTAATGTGTATGAGAGGCAGCACATCAGGCTTATATGTGTATAACATCACTTCTAGGTCCTCTTTACTAAACTCTTGTAAAATGCACCTTGTGCCAAACTAAACACTCAAGTGGGCCTTCTGTATATGTGGGGTTTGGGTTCCAGAACCCAGCATGGATGCCAAAATCAACAGATGCTCAAGTCCATAGATGTAACACTGAGAAAATGGTAGAAATTAACGAAATTGCATATACAGGTCCAACCTTGTTATACATGGGTTTTTTATACACGGATTTGACTCAACAGGAATGGCCACAGCAAATGAGAAGGAATGTGCTGATCCCTGGAGAAGAAAATGCACTCCTTTACAATGCTTTTCTTACTGTTGTAGAGATTTTTATCTCAGCATGATGAGAAGGGCCCTTTAAATTAAAGGAAAACAGTCCTTTACAATAGTTAGAGAGAGGGCAGCCAGCTGACAATCCATCAATCATTCTCTCTCCAAGTGACCCCCTCCCTTCTCCCTGAACATATGAAAGATAATCCTTTCTAAGTGCCTGGAGAGAAACTGATTATTAGATTGTCATCTTAATGACTCTATCTTAACATCACAAAGGTCAGCAAGGCTGTTTTTAAATCATCTGGGCAAAGGGACATTGTTTTTTAAATTGATTTGCTATAGTGCAATTTTTGCCTTTCACATGAGTTCTGGGAACCCTCATGAATAATTTACATAACCTGTATTTACATAAATTGCATAAATTTGTGTAACTTGAGTAAATTGACAGAATTTGCATTAATTGTACACAGTGGGACCATTCTGGTGCCGTTGGATTCCTCTCAGCCTGCCCTTTTCAATGGACTATGGCAATTATGCCTACTCATGAGTAAACGCACGATATGGCTCATTTCACTTTCCATAGGGCTCCATGCATTTTTTCCTTCCAGTTTTTTGGCCATAACTTTTGAATGAAAGAAGCGATTTCAATTCCATTTGTTGCAATGCACTCCACTGGCCATTCCGCATCCAACAGTGTATGGCATGATGCGGTAGCTCCTAACACCGCAATGTTAGCACGTCCTCCCCCAGGGCGCGTCACCCTCCCGGCACGTCACCTGGTGTGGCCCACACCCCCCGCACCCCCGTAGCAACACCAGTGAATTTGTCCAAACTTGTGTAAATTGCCTAAACTTGCACGAATGGTGTGAATGAGGCAAGTGCTACAGCCAGAGACAGCTGTGAAATGGTGGGAGGCTACAGCAGGGTATGTGAAAAAAATTTTAAATACACTTTTAATCTGTGGACGGTTAAAACTGTGAATGCAGACCCTGTGTATATGGTAGACCCACTGTACCAGCTGTATAATCTATAACCTGCACATGTCACAGAGAAAAAGTACACATTAAACAATGTCTGCATTTGATACAGCAGGTCTTATAACCTTTCCCTCCACACAATCACAATCTTGATAAAATGCCACAGCATCCTTACAATGGACCATACGGTATTAATGTTCACCTTCTGTCTTCTTGCACAAATAATATCTCAAAACTCAGGTCATCTTGAAAGCTAAAACTGTGAAAATGAGTTTAGGTGGAAGGAAGCTAGAAAAGAATAAAAACAAACAGTTTCCAAGGATTACGCTCTTTCAACACCAAACCACCACAGAATGAACAAACAAATCCTGAGAAATGTCGAGCCAACACATTATACTGCAGAGAAAATAACAGAATTGCGTTTTAATAGTAGTGTTTGCCTCAACAACATAAAAATGTGTCAACAATTCCACAGAATACCAACATTTCAGGGCTTTGATGGAAATTACAAATCATCTTTAATTAACAAAAACATATATACATTCTCATGTATTTCATCCTCCTGTGTAATGAATATGGAGAATTAACAGCTGAATTACTAATTATGTTATGTATCTTTTTCTGTGTCTTTTTTATTGACAGCTAGGAACATTGCTGCAAATGCAGTGTATGGCCTAACTCAGGGTTGGCACATAACCTCCTAATGCCTGAGCTGGCATGCCAAATGCTCCCCGCCCCTTATTTGTTGATGTGTCAGCCTCTGCTTTTATCATTCTCCAATGTTCTAGTTCAGCAGTCTTCTCTCTACTTACAGTCCAATTCCAGGCTCCCCAGTCGCTGTGAGGTACAGCAGTGGAAAACTGGCTGCTATTGTATCCTGTGAGGCCAGAGCAGCCACCGAAGTCTCCTCGAGGTAAGGGAACATTGGTTCCCTTACCCTGGGTAGAACACTGCCGGCCCTAATGGGTCTCTTTGGATCTGGGCCCACTATATAGTGGGAGAGAGCACAGGAGGGAGCATAGGATTCAGCAGCAGCCTGTGTCACTATCCCTGCCCCCCTTGTGGGACCGATTCATCCTCTAGTCCACCTTCTCCCTACCCAGTTTCAGCCCCTCCCCCAAAAGCCTCCCCACCATGTGATGAGGAACTCACCACCTGAATGGGCCTCAGCACCACTTTTTGGAACTGAGGCCCAGCACCAAGTGGCGCTGGTTTCTCCACCAGCACTGTCTTGGAGTGCTTTATGGCACTTTTATGACACCTAGTGATAGCAGTAGGGCTGAGCTCCACTGCTCAGGATTGGGCTCCTGTTCTTTTATTTATTATTAGATTTATATACCACTTTTCTGAAAACCAGGTTCTTTTCCTCTCTGCCCCCCTCCCCCTTTTCCAGTCCAGGAAGTAAATAGAAGTGAAAGCAAGTAGACAGACAGGGATGGGCAACCCCCACCAATCTTCTATCTGAGGTGACCACTCAGTTGGCCTCATGGATGGGCGGTCCTGCCCTAACATGCAAATGAACTACTAGATCCAGAATATTGTGCTTTATGTTTCTTGAATAATGTAACCCCTGGTCTGAGAAGAAAGAGTCTACAGACTCAGAGGACCTCTGATTTCAAATATAGTTTGCATAGTACAGACTCGACACTTTAGAGAATATTTCCTAATCACCCCAGAAACATAAGAAAAGCACTGCTGGATAAGGAAAAAGTGTCATCCAATCTAACCGTTTTTCCCCAAGGTAGCTAGACAGATATTTCCAGAAGCCTATCTGCAGGGCATGATGACAGTAGCTCACTCCCTGTTACTGCCCTCCAGCAACTGGTGTTAGTGGTAAGGAGGTTTGTATGTTCACCTGAATGCTATACACATACACAGTGCTGAGCAAGCAACTCTCATGATTCCTGCACTACCCTATAACACCCTTCAGTAAAGACGTCAGATCGTTTTTCCCCTTCAATTGTCATCCAGTGACAGATGTTTTAAACTGAAGAGGACACTACTAAAAGAGAAGTTTAATTTATATGTGGATAATGTAACATCAAGTGAAGAAAAATAAAGTGTTGCTCATTGTTGTGGTTGTGGTTGTTTTGCAGTAATACAATACAACATGACTGGTCTTCATCTAGTAGCATTTTTCATGTTGTTGTTATATAACTCCAGCTAGAATCTAAGGCAGCGATTGTCAACCATTGTGTCATGGCACACCAGTGTGCCACGAATGAGCCTCAGGAGGGCCACAGGGCCAGAGGGGACAGACAGCAGTTGCTGGGGAGAAACAGCAGCTTTGAGCCTTTGTGTGACAGCACAAGTAAAAGAAGTTGCTGGCAAAGAGGGTAGAAGCGGCTGCTCTATGCCTCCCCATGCAGCGTGCTTACAAGAAGCGGCCAGAAGCTGCCACTTTGAATCTCATACTATCAAGTGAGAATGAGGAGGAAGTTGTCTGAAGGAGCTCTGGGCAGGAGCCATGTTGTGGGTGAGAGTGAGTGAGCCAGAAGGTGGGCATCAGGTGAGAAGCAAGCGAGCAAAGTGGGAGTCTGCATAGGGCCACCGACTTAAGGACTGGATGACTGAAAATGTTTCTCATGGGAGTTGCTTGCTCAGCACTGTGTATGTGTATAGCATTCAGGTGAACATATGAACCTCCTTACCGCTAACACCAGTTGCTGGAGGGCAATAACAGGGAGTGAGCTATTGTTGTCATGCCCTGCAGATGAGCTTCTGGAAATATCTGTCTGGCTACCTTGGGGAAAAACGGTTAGATTGGATGACACTTTTTTCTTATCCAGCAGTGCTTTTCTTATGTTTCTGGAGTGATTAGGAAATATTCTCTAAAGTGTCAGAGTCTGTACTATGCAAACTATATTTGAAATCAGAGGTCCACTGAGTCTGTAGTCTCTTCTCAGACCAGGTGTTACATTCTTCAGAGTACCACTGGAAGTATCTGGTGATGGTATCATTGCCAATTACTTCAGGGTTGGGAGGCCAGATGCAATGCAACAAACACCAGTCAGAGGCTCAGGGTGGACAGGAGGGCTTTTTCAAATGTGGAAAAGCATGCTTTGGAGCCTCCTACCGCTATTCTTCTGTTACATTATTCATCTCACTGCCAGGCGGCAGGTGTCCAGCAATCCTGCGAGGACCACCAGACACCACCTCAAATATCACTGGGGGTACCTGTACAACTGGTTGAGAAACACTGCTGTAGGTAAACCAGAGGTCTTTAACAGGTGGATCATGTCACAGAAATGGGTCATGTCCTGATCTCAGATGGGTTGTGGTAGTGCTGCTATTATAATTTTGCTTTGAGGCTTATAGCTGCACAGTGTGTAGAATAGCCAGGACTTGGGGGCCCTAGATCAATGATAGATATGGACTTTGGAAGAGTTGCTTGGGCCAAGCCACAGTCTTCAACCAGCCCTGGTCTCCCATTCACCTGCCTGAGCTCTCCTTGAGAGCCATTACACTCCCTCTGCTCTGCCTTGCTGTGCTTCCTCTTTCTCTCCCTGAGACTTTCCATATTAAGTATGCATTGTTGCCATGCCACCATCTGTTCCTCATCTCCTTCCAATTGGCCACCTGGAGTATTGTGTCCAGTTCTGGTTGCCACTTCTCAAAAAGGATATAGTGGAAATGGAAAAGGTGCAAAAGAGAGCGACTAAGATGATTACTGGGCTGGGGCACCTTCCTTATGAGGAAAGGCTACAGCGTTTGGGCCTCTTCAGCCTAGAAAAGAGACGCCTGAGGGGGGACATGATTGAGACATACAAAATTATGCATGGGAAGGATCAAGTGGATGGAGAGATGCTCTTTACACTCTCACATAACACCAGAACCAGGGGACATCCACTAAAATTTAGTGTTGGCAGAGTTAGGACAGACAAAATAAAGTATTTCTTTACTCGGCATGTGGTTGGTCTGTGGAACTCCTTGCCATGAGAAAAGACATCAGTATGCCCTGCGTACGTGGGATCAATTACACTCTGCAATTATTTCCCATAATCAAAAGGCCTTTTGGTCTTTAGTTTCCAGATCATCTCGTTTAATCCCAAATTTGCTTCCACCTATTTCTGCAGTCACTTGGGTTGATTTTTTTTCAAGAAAATTTTCATCTTTGTCCCCAGTACAACCTTCCAGTAATATTCCACAGGATCTTTTGGAGTGGCCTCCAGTTTCCCCTAATGAAATATATGAGTTAATTCTTTCTTTAAAACCTGGTAAAGCTTCTGGGCCCGATAACATTCTGAATGAGACCTTGACTAATAATCCCAAGTGGTGGGCAGAACCACTTGCATCTTTTTTTACCTTGGTTAATGCCACTGGTCGTTTTCCTGATGCCTGGTTGACATCTATTCTTAGTCCAGTTTATAAAAAAGGTGACCCTTCATTACCCTCAAATTATCACCCAATAAGTTTATTATCAAATATTGGGAAATTGTACTCAAAGTATCTTTTAACGAAACTCTCTTCCTGGGCAATTTCTAAAAATCTCCCCGGAAAGGAACAGATTGGTTTTCGGGCAGGAGCTTCTACCCTTGATCATATTTTTACATTGACTTATTTAGCAGAGAAGTATTTTATTTACAATAAAGCTAATCATATGCTGCATTTGTTGATCTCCAAGGGGCCTTTGATTCTGTAAATAGAGCCCTTCTATGGTCCAAATTACTTAAATGGGGAATAGACCTGCGTTTGTTATTTCTGCTCCGGCAATTACACTCCCAGAATTATTGTCAGGTTAGGATACCAAATTCCAATACTCTCACTGACAGATTCCCTATTCACAATGGTGTCCGTCAGGGATGTATCCTTGCTCCTTTATTATTTAATTTATTTTTATCTGATTTACCTTCTTTTCTTTCTTCTTCTATTCATTCTACTCCGGTTTTAAATGGGGTCCCTGTTTCTACTCTTTTATATGCAGATGATGCAGTATTATTATCTTTAACTAAATCTGGGCTTTGCTGCATCTTAGCTACATTTCAGGAGTATTGTAAACTTAATGATCTAACAATTAATTCAAACAAGACCCAAATTATGGTATTTTCTCGCACTTGGTCTCCTATAACATGGACGATAGGCCCTAATATATACAAACAAGTCCAGTCTTATAAATATTTGGGTCTTATATTTCATTATAAACTCTCCTGGTCCTTTCATAAGAAAGCTATCACTTCGTCTCTCTCACCCCAACGCAAAGCAATTTCAAAATTTTTTTATAATGAAGGTAACCAGTATGTCCCTGCTGCTATTCAGATTTTTCAGTCTAAAATTCTTTCCCATTTGTTTTATGGTGCCCCAATATGGATTAAAGTAATCAACAAGGATATTGATCAGATTGCAGCATCTTTTTTTCGTAGAATTCTAGGGATCCCAAATTCAATTCGTGTTTCCACAATTACTTTAGAATTAGGTATACATCTTCCATCAACTACAGCCTGGTTACTTACTTTTAAATTTTGGCTTAAACTGTTTTTAAATTCTCATTCTGGTTCCCTTTTATACAATTTGTTAAGAGACTCTTTTTTTTCTTGGTTTCGTTTGATAGACAATAAACTTACTTCCCTTGATCTTCCATTAGAATCCCTGGCAGATATGAGTCTTTCTAGAGCATATTCATTGATAAAGGGCAAACTTTTATCATCCGAATTCAATTATCTAAGTAATAACCTTAATCCTATTTGTTCTCCTCTTTCTTTTGGTTTGGCCCCATCTTTTGATCATGCACCTAATTATTTCTATACATTAACCAACCCGTTACATAGATGAGCCTTTATGTTAGCTCGTTTTAACATTTTCCCTTCAGCAGTCCATTCTAGCCGCTTTTTTAATATTCCACGGGAGAAAAGGCTCTGTCCCTTCTGTCACGAGTCTCCTGATTTTTTGTCTCACATTCTCTTTTTTTGTCTAGTACACCTTGATATCCGTAATCATTACCTTACTTCTTGGATTTCCTCTGATCTTACCCCTTCTGATATTACTCTCCCCAAGTTCATGAGTGATGTTTGTGTTTCTTTGACTGCAGCTGTTGCTGGTTATTTATCTGAGATTCTTAAAGTAACGCTGTCAGAATTTAAATGATATCAAGTTTAAAAGAATTTAAACTTGATATCCTGCTTTTAATTGTCCAGTTTGTTATGCAAATTGCTGTGTCAGTTGTAAATTTTGATTGCAAATCATGTTGATATGCCAATAAAGGTTTCAGAACAGAACAGAACTCCTTGCCACAGGATGTGGTGACGGCATCTGGCCTTTAAAAGGGGATTGGACAAGTTTCTGGAGGAAAAATCCATTACAGGTTACAAGCCAATGTTGGGTATGTGCAACCTCCTGATTTTAGAAATGGGCCATGTCAGAATGCCAGATGCAAGGGAGGGCATCAGAATGAGGTCACTTGTTATCTGGTGTGCTCCCTGGGGCATTTGGTGGGCCGCTGTGAGGTACAGGAAGCTGGACTAGATGGGCCTATGGACTGATCCAGTGGGGCTGTTCTTATGTTCTTAGCAGCACACACTAATTGGCCACCACTGGGTGGAAAAGAAGGAAGGAGGGAGAAGAAGCATGGCAGTATGGCTGCACCCACCCCTCTCATGTGCTGACTCTTGAAGGTGGGTCCCATGTAGCAGATCTGAAGTGGGTTCAAGCTCTTGACAAGCTGAAGACCTCTGACAAGTTGAAGACTATGACACATAAACCACTTTGTATTATAAATAGCTTATAGTAGTTGATAACTTGGCAATGCATTGTCCCAAAGTTTGTCATTCCATTTCCCATTTCAGTTTCATAGTTTTTGAGAGAAAGTTGGAAGTACTACAGCTCTGAAGCTAGGTTTATTATGAAAATCCGGGCCTGCAAGCAGGCTTTCATAAAGGCTACTAATGCAGATCATAGAGGCACATCTGAACAGACATCAGCCTTGCGATGCTTTATCCAGTCCAGATGGAAGTGACAGGATGCATCTTTTGATGTGGATAAGAATGCACAAACCCATCTGGAGCCACTAGTTATTGTGTCTGACTAGTTGCATTCAACAAGAGCTGGAACTGGGACACTAGCATTAAAATTTTAAATGAAATTGATTTCTAAACCACTACCATTCCATCGGCTCCCATACCTAGAAGGAATATATAGTACAATATATTGAACTAAACATGCAAGATAATTGGTTTTTTGTTTTTTTTACAGTTTCTCTTACTGTAGAAATGCCAGTGAAACGAAATGTAAACAGAATTATAATTCTGTGTATTTATTTCAACTTCCATGTATGTAGTCCTATATTAATTTCCCCTTTTAAAAATTATTTTTCAGTCCACTCTGTTTTGTTATAATCTTATTTGTTTTGTGCACCTAAGTATTTCGCACTCAACTTGCCACTGTCATCCTATGTTACTATATTACATTTGTTCAAGACCTGCAGTGACAACTTGTCCTTGGCTCTTAAATGTATTGGTTCATAGCATTTCCCATAATTATGTCACTGCTTTGAATTGCAATAGAAGAACATGAAAAGCTGTACCCTTTAGAGTTACCTATGGCACATTTCCATAATTATGAAGAAAATATGCATTATTTACAGATGCAATTTGTGTTAAAGAAGGTTATAAACAATGATTTATGTTCTAAGTGTCAAGAAATTTGAATGTTCTTGTAAGATATGTTGCATTTTATCCTGTATAATGATGCCTTCTAGCACAAGCGCTATGCTTCTAAAACAAAGGCTTTTAAAAAATAAAATAAGGCTCTAATTCTATCTCCTATCCCCCACGGAGGCTCCTCTGCATGCTATGGTGGGGGGTGATTGGACAGCCTACAGGAGCTAAGTAAAAATATTATTTAAAAAATTAAATTTTATTTAATATAACATTAAACATTTTATACTATATGAAATATTTTATATATTTAATAAATTAAATATATTTTATTTATAATTTAATATATTTCAATATATTATAAATTAATAAACAATATTTATTTATTTATTTATTTATATTCCAACTTTCTCCCCAAAGGGTATCCAATTAGTTACTTGAAGGGCACTCAAGTAGTTACTTACCCCCAGTAGGCTGGTCCAATATGCCAACCATTTCGTTGGCATTCATCTGAGGAGAGGTGGGGAGGTTTGTAAAAGAGGGGCTAAAATCTGGCATGTGTTTGTCACTGGGTACACTACCTCCTCCCCCAACATACCCCCATGTTCCCCACCCACAAACCATAAACATGAATCTCCTCAATATGACTGGATCTCCTTTTATTATAAGCCCAATCCTATCTAACCCCACCATGATGTAACTGCACCATCAGAGCCCGTGCTGCATTCTGTAGGGAAAGCAGTCCTGGAGGTCTTTTCCAGATAAGGGAACATTTGTTTTCCTGCCCGAGTATAAGCCTCCACTGCCTGAACGGGTCTACTTGGATCTGTGATAGTGCTTTAGCTACTACAAATCTGAGTGGACATAGGGAGGTGGATCAATGTCAGGAAGGAAGATAGAATATCGGTGGCACAGCTGCTGCTGCTACTGCCTCAAGACACAGCCCTCCCCAGTCTTCACCTCATTCTGCCCACCATCTTTCTGTCCACTCCCGCCCCTGTGCTGACTTACAGCCCAATCCCATGCATGTCTACTCAGAAGTAAGCCCCATTAGAGTTAATGGGGCTTACTCCCAGGAAACTGTGGATAGGATTGGGCTGTTCATGACTCCAGGGTTTTTCCTGGGACCATTGTTGCACAGCCATTGCAGAGGCAGCATGGAGCTCTATGATGCTGTGCTCTAGGGCACGTTGCCTTTCATGACAACTGTAAAGCATGCTATGCTGCAGGAACACAAGTTCCGGTGGCACAGCTGGCCCATAGGTTTGAGCCCTAAGTCTGGGTTTTAGAACGCTATACAGAATTATATTGTTGAGAATCATTTTTGAACCTTTTGTGAAAAGGGACATTAAAGAGACATTAAAGGGACATTAAACTGATTTGCAAGAAATGAAACACTTTGGGCGCAATCCTAACTCGCGCTGGAGCAGGCAAGCCAGGAGAATTGCGCTGCATCCAACGTGGGATTGCAGTGAGCAGCGGCTCAGCCATGGGCAAGGGGAAGCTCTTCCCCTTACTTATGAGTAAGGGCTGCATGCTCCTATGGGTCTCCTCAGACCTGCACCACCTCCGGAGGTGGCGCAAGTCCGAGGAGAGCAGAGCTGCTTGAAGCTGCTCCACTCGCCCTGGGGACGGGGGTTGGGATAACTGCCGGGTCCAAAGCCCACCCCTGGCTCCCAGGGCACCCGCCCCTGGGCCCGCCCTCCCCCTCCCTCCCCTCTCCAGTAACACCCCTCCCACCCCTCCCCACACCCCCACGCCTACCTTTGCCACTTACGTCGGTGCACTCACGCCAACACAAGTGGTGGTGCGGGAGCCGCGGCGGAGGTTTCTGCCTCCGTCCGTGCGTCGGCGCATTCAGCTCCCACTTAAGGAGACACAAATGTGCTTTACGGCACCTTTGCGACCCTCCAGGGCCACCTATACTGGCATAACTGCCGGTTAGGATTGCGCCCTTAGTGGGTTTTGCTTGTTTTTGAGGGCCAAAATTAGCAGGCCAAAATTAACCTGTGGAACTTGCTGACACCATATGCCATAATGTGTTCTGATTATGTTCAAGAACAAAGCAAATTGAGGGGGCACCTCTGAGTGAAAGCAGGAGCCAGAAGGGAACACTAAGCAACACAGGCACAAGTCTGTGGAGCTGAATTGGTTTAGGAACATTTTTAGGTGCATTCCAAAAACAGGCTATTTTTTTTTTAATTTATTGGATAAGGCACATTTACATGTTTGTTGGGAGGGAGAATATGGACGCCCATATTGAGGTAACCAAGCAATTTTCCCATCTTCCTGCATTGTCAAACAATGAAATACAATAAGCCACAGAACAAGAAGCTTTGAAACAAGATTATTTCCCCCTCCTTTTTCCATTCAAACCAGGGACCCATGAAGACCTTACATTGCCCCCAGTCTGAAGGGGAGTCTTTTTCCCAGGGGAGAAGAAGGAATGTGACTGCTCAGTTGCCAGGCAACCAGGCTGACACTCCTGTCAAGATGTCTCTCCTTGTCTCCTTACAATCAGTTCTAGTGTTATGATGCTTGCTCCCCTGTCTCCTTGTATATACCAAGAACATTTTTAGAATGCACGTTGAATTTTTGCAGATGGCATTTGGGAAGCAGTTTGCCTTGCACAGATGCATGCAAGGGCTGAGTATATACACTTCAAAAGGGTCAGAGATTGGAAGAAGCAGACAGGCCAATGCAAGCTGGCCAAAGGGGTTCAGTGGGAGTCCAGATGTTCTCAGAGCCAGTCATCAGCTTAGAACTGTCCATGGTCCTGCTGCTTCAGTCCTACCTGCTACCCAGTATTGAATTCATTCTGCTTAGGTCCTCCTCTTGCCTTGTAGTTTTCCACTCTCAGACAGGAAAGGGCAATATAAGCCTTTAGAATTAGACAAGTGTGTGTGTGTGTGTGTGTGTGTGTGTGTGTGTGTGTGTGTGTGTGTGTGTGTGTACACAAGAGAGAATGACCCATACTGATCCTAGGATAACAGCTCATTTGCCTGGTGCAAGTAGGTTTCAGTCTATATAAGCTTGTGCCAGGACAAATCTATTAGTAAAGTGCCACAGGACTCCCTCATTTTATTGCAACAGACAGACATGGCTGCTTTTCTGGATCAATCAGCAGAGCACTGCAGCAAATGCTGTCAAAAAGGACTAAGAAAGAGGAAAGGAGATAGAATCAATCCTCTAACAGAGAGTTCATCTGTGTTAGAAACGTTACATAAAAGATCCCTTAGAATTAATGGAATGCATAGAAAGGTCTAGGACACTGACTGGTGGACTTCCACAACATTCTGTTTTCTGCAAGTCATTGTTCCAGAAAAGCAGAGAGAGAGAGAGAGAGAGAGAGAGAGAGAGAGAGAGAGAGAGAGAGAGAGAGAGAGAGGGTCTTGTGACACCTTACAGAGAGTCCAATCCTATCCATCTTTCCAGCCCCAGTGCAGCTGAAATGGAGCCCCTTGGCAAGGGAACAAAAGTTCCCTTACCTTGTGGAGGCCTCCAGAACTATCCTCCCACCACAGGATCCAGTGCACACCCCAGTTGCATGGCCACACCAGGACTGGAAAGTTGTTGCTGCTGTTGTTAACAGTATTTATATACTGTTTTTCAACTAAAGTTCACAAAGCGGTTTACAGAGAAAAATCAAATAACAAATGGCTCCCTGTCCCAAAAGGGCTCACAATCTAAAAAGATGCAAAAGAACACCAGCAGACAGCCACTAGAAAAGACCCTGTTGGAGTGAGGTGGGCCAGTTACTCTCCCCCTGCTAAAAAGAGGATCATCCACTTAAAAAGTGCCTCAGCAGGCATTGGATAGGATTTGGTCCTAATTCACTTATCTTGTCATAAGATAAGAACAGGCATCATGCTTTTTTCGTTTAAACCTAAACTTTAATGTGTTGTGTGGCTTGGGACCTGCTCACATACAATATGCAGCCTTCTGCCTTGGTATCCAGGTGTAAGCCCAGTTGTGGAGCAATGGTACCCCAATCTCACAGCCTTGGTTGGGTCCTTTTTTGAGTGAAAGCCTTAGGCTGTTCCACTTGTACCTCAGGTGGCAGAGACTCCTGTTGGTCCCCAATTTGTTCTGATTATGTTCTGGGGACCTGGTAATTCTCTGTAGAGGAAATCTCATCTTTGCAGAGTCCAGGAAGAACCTGACAGTTTTATGGTAGAGAATTATGCCCTGGTCTAGCACTGAGTTGGGTACACTTAAGCCAACTGTAGTGAATGGATTTGTATTCACTTAACTCTGTTCTGGATCATGACCTAAGTATGTGGGGACTACTGAACATTCTTCTAAAAATTATGTTCTGCTCTACATCTTTAGATAATAGTTTCTGAATGGATTTAATCGCAATCCAGGTACCATCCATGGTTCATTCATCAACAGCATTGCCTGGTGATTCTAGCCAATTTTGGTAGCAGATTGACCTGGTTCTATGTGTAGCTTGAACTCCCATTCTGTGTGTGTCACAGTGGATATAAGAAAGAACCATCCACATCCATGCTTAGAGATCTGTAAGAATGTGCCACATATTGTATGCAAACAGCATCTAGGCAGATGACACGTTATGAGAAAAATGAAATCTTGCTATGTTACCCGGATATGTAAATCTACTGTAAAGCACTATTCAGCACGAATAAGGATATCACAAGCTCAATGTTTATTTTACCATCCACCAAGTTGAAATAACTTTTTGAAAATGTTGAAAGCAATTCCAATGAGAGAACTGTTAGCAGTGTTCCATCATACTTTATAGATTTTTAAAACATCTCAAGTTGGTCGATTCCCCATTGGATGTCTGGCAAACAAACAACAACAAAAAATGAGTTTCATTTGTTTTGCTGAGCCTGCAGCCTCCGACTGGGTGAGAGCCAAGGAGAAGCCTTTTAGAATTCTCGACGTTGCTTCACGGCTTGTTGATGTCTCCAGAAGAAGTCATTTTATAATCTAATTGTCAGAAGGCTGGGGCCGGTTCATTCCCTGAGGATAACCTAAAACATTCAGGATCTATTGAGATAGTTTTAAAGATAATATTATAGTACAGCTACACTCAAATGCTTGAATGAGTTGTGAACCACCTACCAACACTGCTGGGCATCTCTACCCTTCCAAACAGAACTTTGTAGCTAGAGTCATTGTCCTCTTGGTTGCAGTATAGAAGAAGGAAAGGATACTTGCATGCCCTCTCCTCATGCTAGCAATATCACAAGAGAAGACTATTTCTTTAAGATTTACTTCTTCTTTAAAATGTAAATCTAAAATATTTGTGCAAACCACTCCGAGCCTTTGGGATACAATAAATAGTATGAATAAATAAGCGTTCATAGGCTTGAACATAACACACCTTGAGGCTTGTGGAAATATGAAAATATATGTGCAAGCTTAAAAGTTTCCAATTTCTTGCAGCGGTTTCTCAGTAAAGGCCAAGTCCTTGGGTACAAGAGAACTGTAGAACATGCAGCAAATTCTTAACTTTTCCAAAACCTTCCTCAGTATAAAGGCTGAGGACCTTAACCATGAGACTCTGGCATCCAGTGCCAATGCCTTACTCCCTCCTGCATCTCAGCAGTTCCAAGGCAGGTGGTGTTATTGACCTGCTTTCTACTGCACTGAAACACAGCCTATATAGCCCATTGCAACACTGGTACTGCAGCCCTTCAGTTTGCCTGAGGAATTAATAGGGCCCACATAACATTTGGAAAATGATACTACTGGCAGTAGCGGCAGCAGCAAAACAACAACAACACAGGACATTAAAAGACTGGATTCCCTACAGCAATTTTTATTTTCTTTTTTTCAGTTCCAGTATTTGAGTGAATATGACAACCACGTGTGTGGCAGGATTGCCAACTCTTCTTCACTGACCCAAAGTCTCCAAGAAACAACATCAATCTCCAGACTGGACGACTGGATATTTTAACAGGGCCTCCAAAAATTTCCAACATTAGATCATGTGAGGGTAAAAATTTCCTTGAACAGCTTCCTTCAGTCAGAGTTATCAAGCCTATGGGTAACATTGATTACATGGGCCTTTTTCAAGTGGTTGGGTTCCTACTGGTAGGGAGGATGCCAATCCAATGGAAAAGACCCAAGCAACTGACTCAACCTATACTGCTGAGGTATTCATGCACATTCCACATCCTCGTGGGATAGTACCATGGAGACGCAAGGCCTACACAACTGTGGCTGTGTGACAAAGCGGCCATAGTGCTGTTTGGCACACACTGGATTGGTTTCTTTTCTTGTTCTAATTTTCAGCAGGCAACTGCAGCCAACTCTCTGTCAGAGGCAAAACGTTCTTCCTCCATTTTGCCTCTAGCTTCTCAAAGTTAGCACACTGCACAGTAAGGGTGCTAATCCCATATGAAAGTATCAAGTCTAGCTAAAAGTGAAAAAAAAAATACTTCAAAAAGACTGCAGTTTCTCCAGAGATGTATATTATTATGAAGTAAATTTCCCCAGAAACCCACAGAGATAAAACAACCACTTTAAGTGATTAAAAAAAGATGAACCAGAGCTATAGTGGGAGTGAATATTTTGAAAGTTACTGGGAGAAACTAGAGAAGCGATTTAAGCTCAGGTTCATTGGCGGAATACATCACATTAAGTAGCAGAGTAAATTTTTGACGTTAATTATCAAAACCCATCATAATGAACTATTTGGCAATTGCTGTTGTTGCTTCCAAGTTGTTGCTTCCAAGTTGTTGCTTCCAAGCTCACATGATGGAGGGAGGCACAATTAACTGAATTCAGATTAGGAAGGTGTAAATTAAAGTGATATCCATGAGTTCCTTACAATCACATTTATCATGTGTAAAATCAATCTGAAAACATGCATATAACACAATCCCTGATTTTGACCTATTTTTTGCTGTTTAGCATACTTCTCACCTCTCTAGGGACTTCTTACATTTCTCCGGGTCCAAGCCTAACTCCTGGTTAGGCTGGCACAAGTTCCTTGTGCTGGCCTGGAGGTCTCACAAATATAAGGCATGTCTTTGATGACTCAGGAGCCGGCCGGCTGGTGCACAGATGTGTGCTGGGGTCTGCTGGGGACAGGGAGCCATTAGATATTTGATTTTCTCTGTAAACCGCTTTGTGAACTTTTTGTTGAAAAGCGGTATATAAATACTGTTGTTGTTGTTTGTTGTTGTTGCAGTGCTGGTGGAAGGGTAAGTTCATGCTGGCCTGAGAAGGCCAGCTCAGGGGTTTGGGGAGAGCAACCAATGGGTGGGCTGGTGGGTAGGGTAGGCTGGGCCCAGGTGGGGCGTGGTGCCAAGATTCAGCACTTAGGCTGGATCCTAAACCCTTTTCTCAAGCTACCTGGTCTTACACCAGCCTGCTCAGGTCTGCACCACCTATTTCAGTGGTGCAGATCTGAGTAGCCCCATTGGAGCAGCTGCCGTGTGACACAAGGTAAGGAGAAGTGATTACCTTTACTCTGAGTTATGCCGCAACCAGTCCCAACCCTGCACTGGATACAGTCCAGGTCAACTGTTCCAATATAGGTTAGGATTGGGCTGTCAGGATCCTAAAAAGGCTGCAGTCATCCACATGCAGTAGTCATCCAGTGGCAGCCTACTCGTGTTCATTCTGCAGACGTGGCCAATGGTTTGGCCACATCTGCAGAATGAACACCAGTCAGCTGCCAAACAGGCTCCTCTGGTGAGAGCAATCTCCCTACTGGAGGGTTCAACAGGCAGCCAGCTCCAAAGAAAATGTGGCTCAAAGACATTGAGGAAGATCTAAGAAACCAACAACTGATCATCAGTGAGGCTAGAAGTATTGCCGACAATCATAAAGAGTGGAAGTGTGTCATGATTCACACACAGATTCCAGCAGCATCTAAAACAGCATTTTAGTTGAGAGGACAATCTGCTCACCAAGTTCCAGCTAAGGACAAGGAGGAGGAGGAGGAGGAGGAGGAGATGCAGTAGCTATTATTCCTTTTTGCCTTTGTTGAGCATCTTCTTCCCCAACTGACCAGTAAAAAATGTACTTAACTTTGAGCCAGTTCCTTGGTCTATGAAGCCCACCTGATTTCCAAAAGTGGGAAATTCAGAAACTAGATGACTCCCAAATATTCAATGCTACCAGTAAAATAGGGTTAAAAGGATGGGCAACCCAATCCTGAGCTGCCCGGAGCTCCTGGACCCGGTGGCTACATGGAGGGCTGCCGCCGGATCCTGCGCCTCCCACAATACCACAGGAGGCTCCTTGGGAGAAGGGAATGTTCGTCCCCTTCCCCCGAGTAAGGGAAGCAGCCCCGCAATGGGGCTACTCACTTTAGCGGCAACCAAAAGTTCGGCGCTAAAGGTGCTTGTGTAGGGCAAGCAGCCCTGCCCGAGCGCTTTGGATCCTGTGGAGCTCAGCTCCCCGACACGCCTCCCCCACGCCCCCAGCCACACCTCCCCCTCCCCGGAACGCCTCCCCCACACCCCCAGCCACACCCCTGCCTCCCGTTCCGCAGCCTGGCCGGCACTGAGTTAGCTCCAGTGGGAGCCCGCCGGTGAGCCCCGCATGCGTGCCTTACGGCATGTTTGTGACTGAGGTCCATGCTGCGGAGCCGTGCCGCGGACCTCAGGATTGGGCTCTTAGTTCTGAATAAACATGCATAGGATTAAGCTGTTAAGCTATATAATGCTGTATTTGATGTGTAATTCTACTTAGTTGTGGTTAGAAAGTGTTATTTTAAGGGTGACCATGTTTTTTTGCCTTCATGTTGCATTAAACTTGTCTTGAAAAAACAACCAAAGTAAATCTTGTTCATCAAGACAACCTGGGTTTATCTGTTTTCTCATATGCATTCAGTTCTCAATAAGTGAAATAGCCAGGTGTTTGGTCAATTTGATCCAGTCAAAGGAACTTAAGTTAAAATATAAATATTTTCTATATGAAGAATTACCTCCTCCTATAGAATGCCTGAAAATTCCATTTTTCCGCTTACCAGTTAGAACTTACCAGTGCTGACACAGTCTTCAAGATCTGCTGCTTCATGTGCTATGCTACCACCCATTTGCAGTAGTAGCCCAGAAGTGTACAACAGCATTCTGGTTTTTGTACCTCCATAAATGGCCTCGAGCTACACTAACATTTCTTCCAGCATTGCAAGGCCCTGTTAAGAATGGGGCCTAAGTATTATTACTCCATCCTGCACATGGGGGTGGCACTAAGGGTGAGAGGGAGTGCTTGCCCAAGGCAACCTCTAGGGTTCACGGGAGAGGTGAGCTTCAAACTGGACAAATCCTGATTTACAGCTCAGTCTCTTTGCCGCTACACTACACCAGCTTTCATAGGCACAATGTCCTTCAACAAAGCAAAGCCAGGTTGCATAGTTTCAGGCTCCAACGAAAAATGGAAAAACGCAGTCAAAGTGTGTTGCTTGGCGGGCAGGGAAAGGGCAGAAAAAGCAGTTCCTCTGGAGATAAGGCCAACTACCTACTGTTAGTTCACTTCAATCAGGAAACAGAACTATAAGCAGATGAATAAGCCAATTCCATTGAAATAGATGGGGCAGCACACATAGACCACAGCAGTAGAGTAGCTAGAAGGGGGTCACAGTGCTAAGTTTTTCAGGTGCCTGAATGTGCCATGCAAGCAGCCCCTCCCCTTTGGAGTCACTCCCGGTGGCTAGAGCAAAATGAAGGTGTCTCCTCAGTTTTGCTCTAGGCTGCCCGGAATAGCTCCAAAGGCAGGGAAAGAGGAGGCTTGCACAGCACAGTCAAATGCACGCAAAACTTAGCACTCTGAACCCCCTGTCGCTACACTACTGGACCAGAGTGTGGCATGCACATCATTGCATATGTGAGTATCCAGGTCGGAGCAACAGTGTGAGCAGCATTCTTTTGTTTTGCTTTTCGGGCAATATCCACAGGTTCAAGTGGACATTCAAAACAAAGAGCTCCCAACAAAATAGGATGGTCCTCTTAATCAAGTAAGACAATGAACGCTGCTACTGCCTGTATCCTAGAAAAATCTATTCTTTTTTTCTCTAAGTTTTGCAAGTCATAAATTCATTTAGAGAAAACTTGAATAATGTCTTTTTAATACTAAAAGCAGGGACCGGTTAATGGAGTATGTTACTTGGCTGCTACCATTATTGATTTTGCAACAAAAAAAATCAAATGACTACAAACACTTTCAACTTCTTTGTATATTTATCTGGAATCCTCTTCTGCCATGAAAAGAACAATTACATCTTTATGACTGATTCCTAAATAGAAACAGCTTCTTCTGAGCATACATTATCACTTTACAAACCTAATAATTTCCTTTTTCCTCTTTTTGATGTGCTTGCAGTCATCCCTACGATATAGATTTGAACCAAATGAATTTTTTGCATAATACAGAGATACAGTGAGACATGGATGTAGATAAATATAGATAATTTCAGGATAACTATATACCACCAGGGAAACAACCACTAATTTGTACTCTTAAAAAGAATAACTCAAGAGCAAAGAATTTACATACTCAGCTTACTCCCTACTATTTGCATATCATAATCATACAAGTTCTGAAATTCTAGTATATATTCAATTATTTACACATTTCCTTAGAATGTTATTAACATGCAATTAAGTAGTGCAGTAAATATTCTAAAGTGTGGGGGAGTACAGTGACATCAATATCATCTTTTTGTTTATTCTGTTTTCCTGATTTCTTTTGTTTTTAGTTTGGGTCGCCCTAGGTGGCCACAGTGAAAAAAGCAGGGTGCAAATGTTTTAAAATAATTTTAAAAGTCAAGATGTTGATGACATCTCTCTCTCTCTCTCTCTCTCTCTCTCTCTCTCTCCTTTCCAACATTCTGCATTTGTTGGGTGACTTTCTCTGACAACCTACATCTGTGGCCATCTCAGTCATGGCCCCTTCCTACCTGATGCTTTCCTCTCTAGCTGAGTAGATGAATCTCATTCAAGGAGAGTGAGTGAGATGATTGGGATGGAAAATGGGTGGACAATAAACCAGCACAGGCTCCATCAGCATCAGTGGTTTACCATTTCAAATTAGTCAATTTCATTTTATACAGCTATATAGATCAGCTTTTCTCAAACACCCACTAGCTAGGTTGTTTGCCAATTTCTATTGGGTTGTGTAGCATCTTGCTTAGCTGCCACTGAAATTACAGAGCTGAAAAGGATATAGAGCTGCTGGGCAGGGCAGGCTCCCGGTGGGAGAGGGGCATGGTGCTTTTTCCTAAATAGGTGGGAAGATGGGACGCTAGAAAGGGAGGAGGGCTATGTTTGGAGAAAGATCTGAGTTTGCCTTCTGTTTTAACTTCTGAGCTGGAATGTTTGAATTCCAAGCTAGACAAAATAAAACCATGACTGTACCTTTCGCTGACTGCAGGGACCTTTCGCTGATCACAGCTTAGATCTGAACACTAAGGGCGCAATCCTACCCTATGCTGGAACAGGCAAGCCAAGAGGCTTGTGCTGTATCCAGCGCAGTATAGGGGCCTGAAGCAGCTCAGCCAGAGGCAAGGGGAAACTTTTCCCCTTACCTCCGGGTAGGATGCCCTGGTCCCTATAGATCTCCTCAGACTTGCACTACCTCCTGAGGTGGCACAAGTCCGAGGAGAGCAGAGCGGCTTGAAGCCCTGGGAACGGGGGTTGGGATCCGGCATAACTGCTGGATCCCAGCCCTGCCTCCCACTCCCCACCCACGCGCCCCTGGGGCCACCCACCGCCTGCCCAGGAACACTGGGCCGATGCAAGGTTCACCAACGAAGCTGGTGCTGAGGCTTATGTCAGCCTTCGCAGGCCGGCGCACCTCCATGCTTTGGCGCAGCTTACTCCTGAGGAGGCGCAAATGTGTTTTACAGCATGTTTGCAAGCCTCCTGGGCCGGCGCAAGGGACTTGCGCCAGCCCAAGTGAAGGACAGGATTGCGCCCTAAATTGATGATGTCACTCTTGGCATGACTTCACTTCCAGATTAATGACATCACTTACAATGGGTCCTGACAGATTGTCATTCTAAAAAATGGGTCTCGGTGCTAAAACGTTTGAGAACCACTGATAAAGATACATAGCAGAGAGGTGATTATAATAATGAGTAAATGAGAAACACAAGCCATGAGCTTGCTAACTGGACAGAGACCCTTTTTCAAGTGGTGCTCCTCTCAGATTTTGATTTAGTAGCAGGAGAGTAACTGTTGCTGTTCACTCTAGCACAGTGTCTTTTTTAGTGTCTGATTATTGGTGTGCTTTTATATCTTTTTAGACTGTTAGCCCTTTTGGGACAGGAAATCATTTAATTATTTGATTTTGTCTGTGGACTGCTTTGTGAATTTGTTGTTGATGTTGAAAAGCGATATAGACATATTCTTAATAATAAATAATAATGAGTTCCTGATTGTGTCATTTCCTTGAAACAAATAGAATAAAGTATGGAATAAAAATTAAATACTGGAGGAAGGCATTTATTGTGACTGAGCCGATTCCACAAATTCATCTTCTCTTGGCTTCAGAGCAAGAGCCTGTCTTGTGTGCATGTCCTTGGATTGTCCTGTGGTTTTCTAGGGCAAGGTTAGCATCAGAAACTGGAGGATGTTGATGCTGCAGTTAGAGTTTGGGACACAGATCTGATATATGACTCCACTGGATAACATGCTGAGTTATTCAGCATGATTTCACCTGATGTGAACCTCTTTCAATAGGTTATGAGAAAGCAAATTACATTATTGATCTATGCTGGGATAGAGTAAGATTTATTCAGTGCCTGTGTGACTCTGCTTACAGTTCATGAGATACTTTTTTTTGTTCTTTGTATTATCAGTTCTTTCCATATTGTCATAAGAAACCAGAAGAGCCTCCTGAATCTTGGGCAGCCCAATTCCCCCATGTCAATGTAGCAGCATCAGAATGGAGTCTGCTGCATCCTGCAGGGAAATTTCAGTTGCTAGAGGTATCCTAGAGGTATTTGTCCCTTTGCCCTGGGGTAAGCCCCAGCAGCTACAATAGGGCAACCTGGGTCTGCACCAATGAAATCACTGGCACAAGTCCACCTTGCCCATGACAGTGGATCAGGCCCTAGAAGGGGGATTGGATATGGCATGTGTTGCCACCACTGATCCTGTCCCCTCCTGGGCCTGATCTGCCCACCCCCTGTCACCACCCTCCCCTCCCCTGTTACTGTCCTCCCCCACCCGCCCCTCTCCATACTCTCGTCTAACCATTCTTTCTTCCCACTGATGAATGACAGAGTATTGTAGTTACAGCTCTACTTCCTCGCACCCTGTGAGACACACCTGGGGAGGCGGGAGAGAGAACTACTACTATTAACTGATAGGAGGGTGGGAGGAGCTGTTGCAGGCAAGTTTGGAGAGCAGCATGAGGCATTGTCTTTGGGTTTTCAGCAATTTAGCACCAACAGTGGTTGAGGTTTGGTATACTGCCTCCATGAATTTGTCTCATTTTCTACAGCAGAGGTCATTGTTTACCCCTAGACATTTTGCTGCCTGATACAAAGGACAATATGGCACCCTCAAACTATGTCACCAAGTCAGCAGTGGTGGGAGAAAATGGTGATAATGAAATAGAAACACATAACACCACTTTCTGCACTTCTACCTTTGGAAAACGCCGAAATCTGTGGAAAAAATAAAGCAATTTTCTCCCACCTCTAGCAATGGCATACAGACACTCTCAGACCATGTCACAGGCAGGAAGGGTTGTTGCTAGCTCCAGGGCTAGGAGGAGTCCAGGGTTCCTTCCCCCCCCCCCAGTTTATCCTCCCAGCAACCTCTAAGGTAGTGTATGCTGACAGTTGGTGACCAGGTTAAGGTAATCCAATGAGATTTCAGGCTGAGTGGGGATTTGAACCCAAGGCTCCTAGGTCCTAGTCTACCACTCAAATGTTAACTCACATTGCCCATATTCAGTGGGGCTTGGACTGCAAACTAATATATACAACTAACATGTAAGTCCCAATGAACTTAATGGGACTTGTTTTTTAGTGGACATGCATAGGATTGCCCTGTTACTCTTTCAAGTCAGCTTGCTTATGGTTGAAGAAGGCATTCTCAGAGCAAGAATTTATGCTAACTTGAGTTGACATTTAACCAGAAATAGAATCAGCAGCATTACTATTCAAGCATTAGCAGAACATCATACTTGCAGGTCCTTTCTACTAGCAAGTAGCTTAGCTAGTTTTAAAAATGGATTAGACAACTTTACGGCGCTTAGTGGAAGTCTATCACAGGCTACTAGACATAATGGTTACATGGATTCTCTGAACACTACTTGTAACTGTTTGTAAGAAATCATTGAGTCCCAATTAATTATATTTTCCATGAATGCATGTGCCACTGTGCGGCTATCTTATCTTTCTTAGCACAACCTACAACTCAGGGATGTTGTGAAGACAAAAATGAGATGCCCTTATTTGAAACTCCCTGAGCATACCTTAGCAGCAAGATACATGTAAAAACCAATGAAGAACCATTTCTAAACAACACAGCCAAGAGAGTCACTCCATCATCTTTCTCTGTTCCAATCCCATTTGCTAACCTTATGGGGGCCTCACCCAAGAAGAAATCATCATCTGGAGAGTAGTTTGCCAAAGAGCCCCTGAAACATGAAGCTGACCCTGCAATCATGTGTAAATAGACCTCACATGCACAGCACATTACTATGCACGATATATGTCCATACTAATTTCTATACTATGCATTTTGTATAAGCATATATCCTAATCCCTGAGGATGACTTTCCAAGCTTCATCACTATTTATTTATATGCAGACAATGTTTTTCATATGCTATTCATATTTTGTATGATCAGGTGATGTTTTTCATATTCTCAAGATTTATAAGATGAAATTAATATGCCTTTCCTATGACAAAGAAGGCTAACATAGTTGAGGACACTGGGTGAGGCTCCAAAGAACCTGGGTTCTATTTACAGCTTTGCCGCAGGTGCACAGAGTGACCATTTCACCCGTTTGTCTTTCATTTTTGTCTCCGAGAGCTCAGTACATGCCCAGTGGCTACAGCAGCTACTAGGACGTTGACACTTGGGTCAAGAACGGAGTCTGTTGTGCAACATCATGGGGAAACTGTCATTCACCTTCTTACTACTATCCCTCTGATATCTGCTTGTTCCAAAATTTAAAAGGTGATCAAAGAAATCTAGTTAGAAATTAAAAAAGAGGAGAAATTGTATCAAGTTCATAATGATCTGATATGCAACTATGAATCCCACAAGTCCTTTTCCAGTTCAGAATGAGCTAAAAATGATTTGTACTAATAAATTAACGACTGTGAGCATTACAGATAGAAAGCCTGAAGATACCTTGAAGATTGTGTCACTCATTAGGAAGTGCTGGGTTCTGACCCATCTCACCAGGTTCCTATTTCAGATCTACCAAGCACCACATTTGAGCTTCCAGTTCTAGTCCCTTTAGCTTCAAGCTGCAGGCAGAGCTGGCCCAAGTCTTCCCACACCTGAAGTGAGACAAGCCATTGCCACTGATTCCCCCTGATTTACTGCACAGACACATCCTTCCTTCCCTATTGCCACCTCTGCCTCTTCTGTATGCGTTTCTTCTGGTTTTTAAGCAAAGCTGTAGCAAAAGAAAGAGAAAGAGTGGCAGCCCACGACAACTCCCAGATGTCTCTGCAGACTACCACTTTTTGTCCAAACATACCCTATCCTTATCCACTTTCCTTGTTCTACTTTTTAAAAATAGCTGTAGTGCAGTGTTTCTCAACCAGTTTCTCTTACCATTGGTGATACTTGAAGTGGTGTCCAGTGGTACCTGCAGGAACCCCACTGCCAGACAGCAAGACCAGCAATGCAACACAACAAACAGCAGGAGGTGGTTTGACTCAGTGGGCAGAACTCCAGTATGCACTTTTCGCATGGATCAAAAAACCCTTCCCATCTGCTCTGAGCGTCTTACCAGTGTTAGTTGTGTTGTGTCTGGTCTCCCAATCTGGAAGTAACTGGTGATGACATCATTGCTAGCTACTTCCAGTAGTACTTTCAACAGGTGGACCATGCAAAGTGGTACGGTGGGGGACAAACATTGAGAAATGCTGCTCTAGTGGAAAGAGGAGGAGGTAGAGATAGCAATGGGGGGGTGGATGACCTAGAGCAGCTGATGGGGTAGCAGGTGGGCTCAAGGTACTCTGCCACTCACAATTGTTTCACCGCATAAGGTGACTCATGAGCACTCCAATGAGTTTTCATTCTAGGAGAAGGAAAACTCTGATCCCAAACCTCCACTGCCTTGTGGCTATATCCAGTTGTGGAAAAGGCTTCAGGAGTCAACCTCAAGGCAAAATCAGGAGCCGGAGTCCCTGAGGCAGTTCATGGCTGAACACAGTCACGTTCTGGCAACTCCTGCGACGCCGCTGGTACCAACCGTATTGGCTTCTGCCTTTCCATTGGACCATTCCAGCGACATGGAGGGGGGGGATTTGCTGCATGGGTAACAGCCTATCCTCCATACCTTCTTTATCCAGGCTTCACGCACTGGAGATGACACTCCAACTTCGCCATACGGCGTCGGCACAACACGGGAAGCAGCAGTTTACCGGTTATAAGTCTTTGCTCAATTGGCGTAGAGCGTGACGCCAGGGGCTGCTTCCGACGGTGGGAGAGATCATTGCATCTCATTGGGCAGCTACCGCCCGCCTTAAGCTGGGCAGTCCCCAGTCAGTAAGGTGCTGCCTCGCCACGGTCCATTAACCTCACGGGGTGCGTGGGGTTTAGGGTGAAAACCGACAAGCGGATTGACAACTCTGCATCATGCAACAGAAAACAGAAAACTCCTGCCCTAAAGCTGGGCACCTGGAACATTAGGACAATGACACCTGGCTTCTCTGATGACCTGCAAGAAATAGACAACGCACGCAAAAAAGCTGTCATCGACATGGAGCTGAGCAGACTGCAGATGGACATCGTCGCCCTTCAAGAGACAAGGCTTCCAGATTCCGGATCTGTCAAAGAGAGAAATTTCTCATTTTTCTGGCAGGGAAAACCACCAAACGAAACCAGGGAACATGGTGTTGGCTTTGCAGTCAGAAATTCCCTGCTGAAGTCCATCATCCCACCTACTGTGGGAAGCGAAATAATTTTGTCCCTGCAGCTTCAGTCATCAGCAGGACCTGTCACTCTCATCAGTGCTTATGCACCGACTTTAGCACTCCAGCAGAAGCTAAAGACAAATTCTATGATGACCTGGCCACCACTATCAAGAAGATCCCTGTAAAAGAGCCATTGTTCATCCTCAGCGATTTCAATGCTAGAGTTGGTGCTGATAACAGTTCGTGGCCCACTTGCTTAGGTCAGTTCGGCACTGGGAAGATGAACGAGAATGGCCAACGCCTGCTAGAGTTTTGCTGTCATCATGGTCTCTGTGTCAGCAATACGTTCTTCAACACGAAGCCCCAACATAGAGTCTCTTGGAGACACCCAAGATCAAAGCACTGGCACCAGCTCGACCTGATTCTCTCCAGACGCTCCAGCCTTCCCAGCACCAAGATCACACGCAGCTATCAGAGTGCCGCCTGTGACACTGACCACTCCCTGATGTGCAGCAGAGTGAAACTGCAAACAAAGCGACTGTATCACACGAAAAAGGAAGGAAGACCTCGCATTGATACCAGCAAGACCCAGGATCAGAGAAAAGTGGAGGAATTTGCACGAGCGCTTGAGGAATCTCTTCCAGGCCCGGTCGATGCAAACACATCCAACAGATGGGAACATTTCAAGAATGCCGTTTACAACACCGCCTTGTCCATATTTGGCAAGAAGACCAACAAGACGGCAGACTGGTTTGAAGCCCACTCTGAGGAGTTGACACCAGTCATTGAGGAAAAGAGGAGAGCTCAAGCAGCACACAAGGCCTGTCCCAGTGAGCGCAACCTGCAGGTCCTCCGAGCTGCTCGCAGCAAAGTCCAGCAGACTGCCAGGAGATGTGCTAACGACTACTGGCTTCAGCTCTGCTCCCAGATACAGGTAGCAGCTGACACAGGCAACATCAAGGGGATGTATGATGGTATCAAGCAGGCCCTAGGTCCAACACAGAAGAAAATTGCCCCTCTGAAGTCTGCCACAGACGAGGTCATCCAGGATCGGGCGCAGCAGATGGAACACTGGGTGCAGCACTACTCTGAGCTATATTCCAGAGAAAATGTAGTCACCGAAGAAGTGCTGAACAACACTGAGTGCCTGCCTTTGCTGGAGGAGCTTGACAGTGAACCAACCCTAGAAGAACTTCACGTGGCCCTGGACTCCCTTGCCTTTGGCAAGGCACCTGGAAAAGACAGCATCCCTGCTGAAGTCCTAAAGTGCTGCAAAGAGATCATCGCTACTGAGCTGCATGAAATCCTCTGTCTCTGCTGGAGAGAAGGTGAAGTACCTCAAGACATGAGGGATGCAAACATCATCACGCTGTACAAAAACAAAGGTGACAGGGGTGACTGCAACAACTACCGTGGCATCTCTCTCCTTAGCGTTGTAGGAAAGTTGTTTGCCTGAGTTGCACTAAAGAGGCTCCAGGTACTTGCAGAGAGCGTTTATCCAGAATCACAATGCGGATTCCGAGCCAGCAGGTCCACCACTGATATGGTATTCTCCCTTAGACAACTGCAGGAGAAATGCAGGGAGCAACGACAGCCACTCTTTATAGCCTTCATAGAACTCACGAAGGCTTTCGACCTGGTCAGCAGGGACGGCCTCTTCAAGATTCTCCCCAAGATCGGATGTCCATCCAGGCTCCTCAGCATCATCAGATCCTTCCACAAGGACATGAAGGGCACTGTTGTCTTCGATGGCTCCACATCAGACCCCTTTGACATCCGAAGTGGCATGAAGCAGGGCTGTGTTCTTGCACCAACCTTGTTTGGGATTTTCTTCGCTGTCCTGTTGAAGCAGGCCTTTGGAACTGCAACAGAAGGCATCTATCTCCGGACCAGATCAGATGGAAAGCTCTTCAACCTCTCCAGACTGAGAGCAAAGTCCAAAGTCCAGCTGAAATGTCTGTGTGACTTCCTCTTTGCCGACGATGCAGCTGTCACTGCCCACTCTGACAAAGATCTCCAGCAGCTCATGGATCGTTTTAGCAAGGCCTGCCAAGATTTTGAACTGACAATCAGCCTGAAGAAAACACAGGTCATGGTTCAGGATGTGGACTCACCTCCCTGCATTACAATCTCTGCGCATGAACTGGAGGTTGTCCATGACTTTGTGTACCTTGGCTCAACGATCTCCGACACTCTTTCTCTCGATACCGAGCTAAACAAACGCATCGGTAAAGCAGCTACCACATTTTCCAGACTCACAAAGAGAGTCTGGTCCAACAAGAAGCTGACGGAACATACCAAGATCCAGGTCTACAGAGCTTGCGTCCTGAGTACACTTCTGTACTGCAGCGAGTCATGGACTCTCCGCTCACAACAGGAGAGGAAACTGAACGCTTTCCACATGCGCTGCCTCCGGCGCATTCTCGGCATCACCTGGCAGGACAAAGTTTCTAACAACACAGTCCTGGAACATGCTGGAATACCTAGCATGTATTCACTGCTGAAACAGAGACGTCTGCGTTGGCTCGGTCATGTCGTGAGAATGGATGATGGCCGTATCCCAAAGTATCTCCTCTATGGAGAACTCGTGCAAGGAAAGCGCCCTACAGGTAGACCACAGCTGCGATACAAGGACATCTGCAAGAGGGATCTGAAGGCCTTGGGGATGAACCTCAACAATTGGGAAACCCTGGCCTCTGAGCAGTCCGCTTGGAGGCAGGCTGTGCAGCATGGCCTTTCCCAGTTTGAAGAGACACTTTGCCAGCAGTCTGAGGCAAAGAGGCAAAGAAAAAAGGCCCATAGCCAGGGATACAGACCAGGGACAGACTGCACTTGCTCCCGTTGTGGAAGGGATTGTCACTCCCAGATTGGCCTTTTCAGCCACACTAGACGCTGTGCCAGAACCACCTTTCAGAGTGCGATACCATAGTCTTTCGAGACTGTAGGTTGCCAATAATAGAGCATTCCAAGCCTGGTCTCAGTACCTGATCCTCCAGAGTCCTGGTAGCGGCATCTCTGACATTTTCTCTGGTTTGGCTTTTGAGGTTCTCTATTAACAGAAGATTTTCGGGGACCTTTGGAAAGCTGTTGTAAAGGGTGAAAATAAGTTTGAATTTTAAACAGTGTATTTGTTAACTAATGTGAGCATATAAATTATGTGCATATAATTTATAGCTAGTTTATGCTTGGCTTTGATTTTTTTAACATTTTTAAATATTCAAAAATAATAAATAAAAACAAGTAGTTGTTTGAGGAATCAGTCATACAGTAGAGTTAAAATTGACAACTCCCAGTTTTTTCTGAGTTATAGCCCAATCCTGAGCTGCCTGGGCAAGGGGCTGCCGTGGCACCAAAACTGATACCACAGCATCCAAAGTGCCCTGGGCAGATGCCACCATCTCCTCTGGAGAAGGGAACTTTTATCCCCATCCCCTGAGTGAGGGAAGTAGCCCCACAATGGGGCTACTCAATTCTGCAGTGGCTCTTCTTCGTGGCCCCACACAAGGCTCAAGATCTGGTAGAGCTGAGTTCCACTAGTCCTGCCCCCTCCCGCCCTGCTCCCTCCTCCTTCCTGCCCTCTTCCCACCACCTCCCACCCCAGAATGCCTTCCCTGGCCTCCCCCCATGTCCCCACTTCCCTTTCTGCTGCCGGTGGTCCAGGCAACGGCCAGGTGGTGAAACGGGGGCCAGTGCTGGAGTTGGCCCAGCATGGGCTAGCTTCAGTGCTGGGTCCGCAGTAAGGGATCACAAGCGTGCCTTTCAGCATGTTTGCAACAGTGCGCACTGGTGGCGAGCTGGCATGCATTGTTCAGGGTCAGGCTCTTAGACATGTAGATATGCATATTCGGCAGTATATAATTTGGTGCACAGTAGGAAAGTGAAAAATCTCTTCTAGATTTAGGACAATAGCCACAGTCATATTCTAGCTTGTTACGTGGAAGAGAAGAGGAGTAAGCCAGCTGGCTCATGATAAAAAAAAAATCCTTATTCCATCTGGCTTACGAGCCATGGTAGTGTCAACTGTGCAAGTTAATAAGGAAAAGAAAAATGAAGTAGCAAAAGTTCTACGTCTAAATAAGTTTCCATCCAATATGGATTTGTCATTATCTCTGGCTGTATAATGCAGTTGTTCTGGAGCTTATCCACTGGAAAACTGAATCATTGTTTAGTTGTTCACAACTCACAGTTCTTTAGGGATATATGGAACTTTTAAGTGGACATGTTTTACTTGTTTATCTGCACTACAAGAAATTGCAGGTGAGGTCATCTGGATTTTTGGAGTGCGGTGTTATCACTGCACTGATGACGACTGACTTTATTTCTCTTTATACCATCAAGGTCAATGAAGCAAAGTGGTGCAGAAGTTGTGTGTGGACCAATAATGGATGAGTGGTAATAAACTCATTGGGGATTGGACAAGTTTCTGGAGGAAAAATCCATTACGGGGTACAAGCCATGATGTGTATGTGCAACCTCTTGATTTTAGAAATGGGTTATGTCAGAATGCCAGATGCAAGGGAGGGCACCAGGATGAGGTCTCTTCTGGTGTGCTCCCTGGGGCATTTGGTGGGCCGCTGTGAGATACAGGAAGCTGGACTAGATGGGCCTATGGCCTGATCCAGTGGGGCTATTCTTATGTTCTTATGTTAACTGAAGATTGGTCCTGATAAAACGGAGTTGCTCTTCATAGGTGTTCGCTTGTCAGTAGGAAGGGAACATATAGTATGTCAGTGGTGGAGCAATATGTGCTCCATATCTTATTTTGCAATATTTTGCAATGTGTGCTCCATATTACCTTAACCAAGATAATTTAGGCTAATCCAGGGAAGTCCAAGGACCTTTTTAGCAGTCCCCATAAGTCTTGCTGCAGCCCCCCTGATGTCTCCTCCCCTTCAGCAGCTTTTCAGTCTCCCTGCCACACCTTTCCAGTTTGAAGAAGGAGAAACCAGAAAAGCATGGCAGGAAGATTGAAAAGTTCCACAGCACCTACAGTTGCCTCCACTTCCTTCGACTGAGCCTGTCAAATGACTTTAGGAGCTCAGAACAGGGAAGTCACTGGTGGTGACATCATCATCTATTAGCTTACGGCTCCCAGGCTGCCAGAAGTTGGACCACCCTGGGCTAATCAATCTATCCCACATTAAAGCAAACCCCAAGACTACAGCATGTGATGAGATGCAGGTATGCAGGTACCATCAGTCACCTTTCTCAGCAGGCAGATCATAGCTAGTACAGCTAAAGTTTTTGTGTTTTTTATGAGACTCAAACACTGAAACATCTGTAGTCCTAGGCTTCTTATCAGGAAGCCCAGATTGGCTCCTGGGGTAAAAGTTCACAGTCTGCTCCTTTTACAAAAAAAATGAAAATTTCTTATTTTGATCAGTCAGGAAAAACTTCATACTGGAGATATGAGAGGTCAAAACAAGTCACAGGTAGGCTGTCACTCTGTAAAGTTAGCATCCTACTTTCTTTTTCTCTGCCCCCTACTCCTGTTCCCAATTTTCTTTCCCCAAGTGACACAGCAGGACAGTAAAATCAAGGTCCCAGAAATCTGATTTTGCCTTTAATGACTGTGTCAGACAGCCAGGCTTTGATTTGAATGAAGCATGCAGAGAAAGCCTGCTTCTGACAGCAAAAAAACAAAAGTCAAATTGAGGAAGAAGAAGAAAATATTTCATAACAACTGGAAACAATTGCACTCGGGAAAACACAGCTCCAAGAATGATATACATCTGTTTATTCCTTGTGTTTTAGCTTTCTTGCCTTTGCTTATTTATGCGCCATAAAACCGTAATTCACCTGTGGGGAATGAAACACTTTTTGCTGAATGTCTCTATGGTATTTACACTTTTCTGTATCAGATATCCCTTTTTCATTGTAATGGCATTTACTGGGAACCCCACAACCATAAAGATTTATGAGCTATGCATGCATGTTGGCAAATTGGATGGAGATGTTAGCACAGTGAGCAAAGTCTTGTAAACTTCTGCATTAATTAACATTTCCAAAGACTTTCCTGGTAACCAGCCATGTTTATTCTATCCTTCAGAGCCACTCAGAAGGTGGAGCAAAAACTCCAGTACTAGAATCTAACAGAACTCTAAGACTGTGGTGCTTTTAACACACCAGCTTTGCAGATCCAAATCCTCCAAAAGAATCTACAATATAGGCTTTATCACCCAATATGTGCCATTTACACATCTGATTTGCATTTCTGAATTGAACCAGCTATTGAACAAGTCAACTTGTTAACACAGTTTTAAAGGAAGGGTGATGTTTGCATCCTGCTATCATGTTCTATCTTTCATTGTGAGTTGATCTTGAGGCTAGTAGACAGTGCTGGGGGAGAGGTAGCGGCTGTGGTGCATGTCGGCACCAACGACGTGGGCAAGTGTAGCTGGGAGGTCCTGGAGGCCAAATTTAGGCTTTTAGGCAGGAAGCTGAAAGCCAGGACCTCAAAGGTAGCGTTCTCTGAAGTGCTACCTGTTCCACGCGCAGGGCCAGCTAGGCAGGCGGAGATCAGGGGTCTCAATGCGTGGATGAGACGGTGGTGTAGGGAGGAGGGGTTTAGATTCGTTAGGCACTGGGGAACGTTTTGGGACAAGCGGGGCCTGTACAAGAGGGACGGGCTCCATTTGAACCAGAATGGAACCAGACTGCTGGCGCATAACATTAAAAAGGTGGCAGAGCAGCTTTTAAACTGATCCCTGGGGGAAGGCCGACAGGAGCCGAGGGGCATCCGGTTCGGGACTCCTCATCCCTATGGGATGAGGATGGGGAGGTTAGAGAACAACAAGACAAAGGCAGGGTAGGAGAAGAAATTGGGAAAGGTAGGGAGATGGGATGTGATAGACAGTTTGGCACAATGAGAGGATGCGGGGACAAAGGAGCGAATAAGCAGCCCATCCTGGGGCATTCCGTGTATAAATGCTTTTATGCGAATGCCCAAAGTCTACGAGCAAAGGTGGGAGAACTGGAATGTCTGGTGACAAGGGAAAATATTGACATAGTGGGCATAACGGAAACCTGGTGGAATGCGGAGAATCAGTGGGATACCGCAATCCCGGGCTATAAACTCTACAGGAGGGACAGGCAGGGGCGTGTTGGAGGTGGGGTGGCCCTTTATGTTAAGGAAGGGATAGAATCCAGCAAAGTAGAGATTGAAGGTGGGTCCGACTCCACCGTAGAATCTCTGTGGGTTAAATTACCAGGCTTGTGCAGCAATGTAATACTGGGGGTGTGCTATCGTCCTCCAGGCCAGAAATCTGATGGGGACCTTGAAATGAGGAAACAGATCAGGGAGGTGACAAGGAAGGACAGGGTTGTAGTCATGGGGGACTTCAATTATCCTCATATTGACTGGGTCAATTTGTGTTCTGGTCACGACAAGGAAACCGGATTTCTTGACGTGCTAAATGACTGTGGCTTAGATCAGCTAGTCACGGAGCCCACCAGAGGACAGGTGACTCTGGATTTAATTTTGTGTGGTACGCAGGACCTGGTTAGAGATGTAAACGTTACTGAGCCATTGGGGAACAGTGATCATGCTGCGATCCGTTTTGACGTGCACGTTGGGGGAAGAATACCAGGCAAATCTCTAACAAAAACCCTTGACTTCCGACGGGCGGACTTCCCTCAAATGAGGAGGCTGGTTAGAAGGAGGTTGAAAGGGAGGGTAAAAAGAGTCCAGTCTCTCCAGAGTGCATGGAGGCTGCTTAAAACAACAGTAATAGAGGCCCAGCAGAGGTGTATACCGCAAAGAAAGAAGGGTTCCACTAAATCCAGGAGGGTGCCCGCATGGCTAACCAGCCAAGTTAGAGAGGCTGTGAAGGGCAAGGAAGCTTCCTTCCGTAAATGGAAGTCTTGCCCTAATGAAGAGAATAAAAAGGAACATAAACTGTGGCAAAAGAAATGTAAGAAGGTGATATGGGAGGCCAAGCGAGACTATGAGGAACGCATGGCCAGCAACATTAAGGGGAATAATAAAAGCTTCTTCAAATATGTTAGAAGCAGGAAACCCGCCAGAGAAGCGGTTGGCCCTCTGGATGGTGAGGGAGGGAAAGGGGAGATAAAAGGAGACTTAGAGATGGCAGAGAAATTAAATGAGTTCTTTGCATCTGTCTTCACGACAGAAGACCTCGGGCAGATACCGCTGCCCGAACGGCCCCTCCTAACCGAGGAGTTAAGTCAGATAGAGGTTAAAAGAGAAGATGTTTCAGACCTCATTGATAAATTAAAGATCAATAAGTCACCGGGCCCTGATGGCATACACCCAAGGGTTATTAAGGAATTGAAGAATGAAGTTGCAGATCTCTTGACCAAGGTATGCAACTTGTCCCTCAAAACGGCCACGGTGCCAGAAGATTGGAGGATAGCAAATGTCACGCCTATTTTTAAAAAGGGAAAGAGGGGGGACCCGGGAAACTATAGGCCGGTCAGCCTAACATCCATACCGGGTAAGATGGTGGAATGCCTCATCAAAGATAGGATCTCAAAACACATAGACGAACAGGCCTTGCTGAGGGAGAGTCAGCATGGCTTCTGTAAGGGTAAATCTTGCCTCACCAACCTTATAGAATTCTTTGAAAAGGTCAACAGGCATGTGGATGCGGGAGAACCCGTGGACATTATATATCTGGACTTTCAGAAGGCGTTTGACACGGTCCCTCACCAAAGGCTACTGAAAAAACTCCACAGTCAGGGAATTAGAGGACAGGTCCTCTCCTGGATTGAGAACTGGTTGGAGGCCAGGAAGCAGAGAGTGGGTGTCAATGGGCAATTTTCACAATGGAGAGAGGTGAAAAGCGGTGTGCCCCAAGGATCTGTCCTTGGACCGGTGCTTTTCAACCTCTTCATAAATGACCTGGAGACAGGATTGAGCAGTGAAGTGGCTAAGTTTGCAGATGACACCAAACTTTTCCGAGTGGTAAAGACCAGAAGTGCTTGTGAGGAGCTCCAGAAGGATCTCTCCAGACTGGCAGAATGGGCAGCAAAATGGCAGATGCGCTTCAATGTCAGTAAGTGTAAAGTCATGCACATTGGGGCAAAAAATCAAAACTTTAGATATAGGCTGATGGGTTCTGAGCTGTCTGTGACAGATCAGGAGAGAGATCTTGGGGTGGTGGTGGACAGGTCGATGAAAGTGTCGACCCAATGTGCGGCAGCAGTGAAGAAGGCCAATTCTATGCTTGGGATCATTAGGAAGGGTATTGAGAACAAAACGGTTAGTATTATAATGCCGTTGTACAAATCGATGGTAAGGCCACACCTGGAGTATTGTGTCCAGTTCTGGTCGCCGCATCTCAAAAAAGACATAGTGGAAATGGAAAAGGTGCAAAAGAGAGCAACTAAGATGATTACGGGGCTGGGGCACCTTCCTTATGAGGAAAGGCTACGGCGTTTGGGCCTCTTCAGCCTAGAAAAGAGACGCTTGAGGGGGGACATGATTGAGACATACAAAATTATGCAGGGGATGGACAGAGTGGATAGGGAGATGCTCTTTACACTCTCACATAATACCAGAACCAGGGGACATCCACTAAAATTGAGTGTTGGGCGGGTTAGGACAGACAAAAGAAAATATTTCTTTACTCAGCGCGTGGTCGGTCTGTGGAACTCCTTGCCACAGGATGTGGTGCTGGCGTCTAGCCTAGACGCCTTTAAAAGGGGATTGGACGATTTTCTGGAGGAAAAATCCATTATGGGGTACAAGCCATGATGTGTATGCGCAACCTCCTGATTTTAGGAATGGGTTAAGTCAGAATGCCAGATGTAGGGGAGAGCACCAGGATGAGGTCTCTTGTTATCTGGTGTGCTCCCTGGGGCATTTGGTGGGCCGCTGTGAGATACAGGAAGCTGGACTAGATGGGCCTATGGCCTGATCCAGTGGGGCTGTTCTTATGTTCTTATGTTCTTATGATCTTGCCATAGCCTGCTTGGCTAGTTGGTAGTTTGATTTTTAATTAAGATGATTGCTGGATTTTCAGATAAACCATAATCACTGTTTTGATGGCTGCAAACAGATGTATAGCTCTGTTTATTTACAGAATTAAAGAAGTAAGCAAATTCTGCAGCATCTGTTAAGATGTGGTGGAACACTGAGAACAACCACTGTCATTTGCTGGATATTATGGTGAAAGGCATTTCTTAGATAGTAGTTCACAGTAGTCATCCCAAACCTAGCTTCTGGTGGCTGTCAGTTGCTGGTTCGTATGATAGCTCTGCTCAATGAGTAGAGCTTTCACGCAACAAAAAAAGGGCAGCACAGATGTCCTTCTCAGAAAGCATGCAGTAGCTATTAGAGCCTGAAGGAACTGGAATTCACATGTGGAATTCACCTGTGGCATTGTTCAATAACACATAAATTCATATTAATCAATTCTATCAACCACCACATCAGGGCCTAGGAGAGGGGGGTAAAGGGGGTAATTTGTACCCGGGTCCAGGGTCAGAAAAGGGCCCAGGAGGAAAAGGAGGGGGCCCAGAAAGTTCAGAAACACCTCTGGGTGTTGCAATAGTGCCAAAAGGAGAACATGTGCCAGCCTCTGGAAGCTGGAGGCCGAATTAGGCCCTGCTGTGCCGGTGGGTGGGCAAGAATGCGCTGGCCTACCTTAGCTGGCGCAAGGATTTAGGGAGAGTGGGGCAGAGGGCAGAATGGGGTGTTCCGGGGTGGGGGCAGGGCAGATGGCAGGCAAGCCTGTGGGCAGGCCAGGCCTGGGAGAGGTGTGGTGCTAGGATTGGGGACTGAGGCTGGATCCTAATTGCTCCTCCCAGTTGGCCCAGCCTAGTAGCAGGGCGCTCAGATCTGTGCCACCTCTTTAGGTGGCACAGATCCAAGTAGCTCCATTACGGCCACTGCTGTGTGACACAGGATAAATGGAAGTGATTTCCCCTTGCGCCAGGTTGTGCTGCAGCCAGCCCAAACCCTGTGAGTTGTTTAGTCCAATAAGTATTCTAATGCTAATGCAAATACGAGATTGCAGCTTCTTTCTCTGAATTGATGGATTCAAAATACAACCTTCCTCTAGTTTTATACTCACAGTTTTCCAAAAGATTTAACTTTCTATTTCATCTGTAAGCATGCTTTGATAAAAGAGAATAATTCACTTTTTTCTGCTTCTAACCACCCTAATTATGAGTGTGATATGGCAGGTAAAGGGTGTTGAGGAGTAACTAATCTGCATTCCTGAGTATTTTCTCATTTGAAAATAGAGCACAGGTCAACTTGGTGCTGTCTTGAGGTACATCCTATATAATGCATGTACAGTAGTCTAATTCTAAACTGGAGCTCAAATAGAATTCAACTGACAGTGATGGTATGGGTGGTACAATTCAAATTCATCTACAATTCAAATACACAAGCAAAGATACTGGATCAGGTGCACTTGTGATCTCTCAGTCATTCCAACACACTCTCTGTTGTTCAAAAGGTAGGAGTAACATGAAAGGACAGCAAAATCAGCATGCCACTGTTAAAAGCACTTTTCCCTGGAAGCTCTGTAAAATCTGAGTTCTTTCCATCACAGCAGATTAAGGCAGCTTGTGTCAGTAGCACCTGAACCACAGCCTGGAATATATGCCTTCACGTGAGTAATCTCGCCATCTACGTCTTTGCAATAGTCCTCCCTTCCTGTCTGTTGTGAGGGGAAACCAACAACAACATAACAAAGGCATTTAATAATGTATTCGAGGGCAAGAACACGTAAACTGTTTCTACAGGGAGATTGCCAAGAGAATTTTGTTCACCAAAAAAGCACAAAAAAAAAAAAAAAACCCTGGCAGGGGAGAGCAGAAAAAGGTCACTGGAGAATGTAAACTATTAAAAAAGGCAGGTGATTGCAGAATTGTGCTGTCTGACTAAGTTTAAAGAACTTTCAGCATGAATGGTGGGGAAGGAAAAGAAGATAGAGGCACTCAAAACCTAACGTTTGTAGAGGGGAATTGTAAAGCTAAAGATCATCTGCAACCTCTCTGCTCCTTAAAGGAAAATGTCAGAATGACTCAGAAGGGATAGTAGCCACTGTGGTTTTTAGTATTACAGGTGCAGCCTATTTATCCACGGATTTTTTAACTGCGAATTTGTCCCAATGTGAATGGGGTGGGGGAACCGAAAGTCACACACAACTTTGCCTCCTTTGCCCTGCACTGGTGTCTTGCTCCATTTCCAGGTAGCCCAAAACACTGCAAAAAGGCTCTGCCTCGCCCAGGCAGGGAAATAGCCCTGGAAGAGGTTCCCCTTGCAAAGGAACAGTAACACTCCTGCAGACCCTGAGCCAGCAAAGAGGCTGAAGAGAGGAAGGGGGCCCCAAAAATCTCTGTAGCCAGCACATGTGCAGCAAGGTGGAGCTCTCTCTCTCTCTCTCTCTCTCTCACACACACACACACACACACACACACACACACACACACACACACACACACAGGGGCAGGTGTGGTAGCAACAGAGGGGATTGCTTTAAAAAACCCAGGGAGTGTTTGCTGAATTCCCCACCCCCCACTGAGATGGTGCAGGCAATCACCAACACAAGCAATCCACCCCCCCCCCCCATGGTGCAGGCTATCACCAACACAAGCAAGCCTTCCCACCAAGCAAAGCATGAGATTTAGCCTATAATCCTCACCACACTTTCCTGGGAGTAAGCCCCATTGACTACAATGGGGCTTACTTCTGAGTAGAAATGCATAGGGCTGGACTCTTAAAAGCTCAGCGGGACAGCTGGCAACGGGGAGGGCTGAGTATGGAGCGGTGAGGAGGGGATTGATAATAGCTGCCTTAGTTTCCTTCCATCCGGAAGTGTCAGGCTGCAGCATATTTGCTTAACTCTGGAATTTAGCACAATGCGTTTTTTGTTAATTGCGCCAAGTCATGGAACGGAACTAACGTGGATAAATAGGCTCCACCTGTACTTTAATAAACTGGCTTCTCTTTTTTTTTCTCCTCCTCTTCCTCCATCACCGCTGCCTTCCAGTAATACCTTTATTAGGACCAACTAACATGACACAAACGCTAGAGGAGCAAGCTTTTGAGTTCCTCAGAATCTTTCATCAGGCTAGAGAAGAAAACTGAAAAACAGGGAAAGTGGAGCTGGAACCGGTGAGATGGTCCCTCAAGGCCAGCAACCTAAAGCAAAAATTTAAACTGTTAAATGAGGCCCATTTCATTTCAAATTTAGGATGAGAAATTGAAGTTTCTCAATTTTACCAGCAAGTCCAGGTCACCTCTGCCCTTTAATTTGCTTCTCATACTATCCTTTTTCTAACTGCTTTTCTTACTACTACAACAACCAACAACTGGTATTTATATACTGCCATTCTTGGCCATTGGATTACTCCTTTGACTTTAATACAAAGTGGTTCACATAGGCAGGCATTCTCTAAACCCCAAAGGGGCTTTTACAACAACAGAGAAGTTCTAATCTTTCAAGGACAAAAACATTCCAGATGGATCTTTCACAGTCTGGTATCTTGCCTCAGTTGCCTCCCATGCTGACTGACAAACAACTCCTTCTCTCTCACCAAATGGCAGCTGAGACAGCTTCTTTGCTCTCACCAAAGAGCAAGTGGAATTGCTCTGCTCAGCTTGTCAGTCACTTCTCGAGGTCTTGCTGCTCAAATGACAGGGGGTGCTGCAATGGCTGATCAAGCTCCTCTCAGGACACCAGCCAATCAACTGGCTGCATTTCCCCACTTTGGCGAGTGGATGGTGGAGCAAAATGCACCCCCACCAGCAGGGACTAAAATCATGTTGGCATGAATATATACGCTGTGCATGGCAATCTCAAACAGATGTCTGCTGCACCAAAATAAAATTGTTATTGTCAAATATGGTAACATAAGAATTCACATAGCTTCAGCCCTGGGGGAAATGTTGTGTGTAACAGGTCCCTTGGTGCAAGGAGCAAATCTTTACCTTGAGCCAGAGCTATTGTACTCACTAGAATAAAACACAATAAAACACAAAGGGGGTGTTGCCTAGTTCTGAAGGGTACATTTAACTCTGCTAATAGGCTGCATCTTACATTACAGTCATTAGCTATTATAATCTGAATACTCAAACCAATAGTAGCCAATACTGCTGGCGGACATGCTACAAATCCAAAGAAATGTATGTCATTCCAGTCCATGCTACAGATAGTACCATTCTAGAGCTCACTACACTACATATGCAAACGTATCTCTACCTTGGGAAACCGTGTCTCCAGTTTATAAGCCTGTAGTATTTTATTATTCATTATTATTATTCATTACACATTTTTTCCCCTTGCCATTCTTCAAAGATACTCAAAACAACCCAGTTAGACTGAGAATCTATTCCATGATCACACAGTGAATTATTTAACCAAGGAAGGATTTGAAACCAGATTTCCATAATCCTAGACCAAAACTTTATCTACTATCCTACGGAGAGAGAAAAGTATGAATATAAATTCTAACTATATACTCATGGGAACTTCTGATCATGATAGGAACTACTGCTCCTTTTGTCAATTATGTCACCTAACACTATGTTGACCTCCTGGAGTGTAACTTATGTAACACATAAGTTACACAATCACTGCCAATTTATAAGTTACTGGACAAATTGCACTTACTCTAAGATAACCGGGTATATTTAATCATATTTTTTTTTAAAAAATCATGTGCCATCCCCTAAAAAATAAATCTTAGATATCAGTTTGGGCTGCCTTGTAACATACTTCTTGACTCTGACAGGAACATATATTTACAGCTCAAACCTATGCATGTCTACACAGATGTAAATCCCATTGAGTTCAATGGGACATATGGCCCAATCCTAAGGGCTCCCAGCGCCAGCCCAGAGGCTGATACACCAGTGCTAGCCATCACAAACGTTGCATAAATCACCTTTGTGACGACTTTAGGGTAAGGAGAGCCAGCGCTGAAACTGGACCAGCAGACAGTAGTGCTGGTAAGCAAAGCACTGAGCAATGCAGGGATGTGGGGAGGCGGGCAGGGAGGGGTGTAGGGGTGGGGGAGGGCAGGCTGGGTTGGATCAGGCCTGGAAGGGGGTGGGGTTGGTGGAGAAGGTCTCCACCATAGCCTAACCTCCTCCGAGGCCTTGAAGCCCTAAAGGGGCTTCTTGGACTTCACCAGCAATTTCATTGATGCAGACCTGAATAGCCCCACTAAGCAGGCTGCGGCTCTACACAGGGTAAGATAACAAATGAGAAGACCTCCAGCTTCCTCAATTCCAGTGCAGAATACGGTGTGGGCCATGTGACCTTGCTGCGCCAGCATTGGATAGGATTGGGCTGTTACTCCTAGGTATATGTGTATAGGCTTGTGGCTGTAATATCATATGTACCCTGGTTGTTTCTTAAACCATGTCTCTATAGGCTTTTCTTCTTTTTAATAAGAGAACTGAAATCTGGGATTCTCAACTATAACTTTATCCTGCAGGTGAAACAGAAATTGCGGGGGCGGGGGGCAGGGAGCATGATAAGGCATGTTGCATATGACTACAGCATCAGTGGCCAAAAGAATTAAAAAGGAGCCAGTTAAAAGATCTTAGGCTTGCCCTAAGGTTTGCATTTAACAGCCTCATTGAACAAGTCTAAATTTAACTAGCTTGCTATAAAAGGAAAAACCCAAATGCATGGCATATCAAACATTTGTCACTAGCCTTAATTTAAACCACGCTGTGGAGTGAGCTATATAAATAGGCTTGCCGACCTACTTTTATATCTCAGCACTTGGGGGAAAAAAAGAAGTGAGATGTTAACTTAGAAAGCACAGATTTGTTTTCTCTTACGAATCATGTTTTCTAAAGGACTTTCTGCCCAAGATTTCCTTTTATGAGCTATTTTCCACTGTACACAGGCATTGATTGATGGAAGAGGATGGAAAAATATTTTAATGCACTGTTGCCCAGAGGTAATCCTCAGTATCATGCATCTTGGAAATTATTTTGCTTATAGTGAATCTTTCCCATGTCTTATGATCTTAGCTACATAAGAAAGAACCTTATGCTTGCCTGGATCGTGAAAGGACAGCACTTTAAAAGGCTAATGACATGTTGGTAATTAAGAAAAATTGTGTCTTACAGTCATAACTTTCCCACTTACTTACATCAAAACACTTATCTCCCCATCTTCTCTCTCTGTCTTCTCCCACTTTATGCACAGTGCTGATGCTAGGTTGTTGGAGCCTGAGTGCAAAGCCCTTCACTAGGCTGCTCAAGGCATATTGGAGTCTACAGTCATTTCCCCCAACTTGTAATCAGTGAAGAGGAAGAAGACAAGTAACAGCTCCTCCTCCAACCTTCCATATTTGAGCAGTGGCAGAAGCTCCTCCTTTGCCACTAGCCAATGGGAACACCCTCTAGAGGCCCTGCAATGACACAGGGGGATCTGGGGGGATGCTCCCATTTGTACATTGGTGCATCAGGTGCAGTAGTGGTACAAATATCTTGGATACTTTTGACACCTCTGCAACCAGTACTGGAGGGTTTGAGGGGAATCTCTCACATACGGGTTCAGCCTATTTATACACTGATTTTTTATACACGGATTTGACTCAACATGAATGGCCCCTGCAAATGAGAAGGAATGTGCTGATCCCTGGAGAAGGGGAAAAATGCAACCCTTTAAAATCAGTTTAAAAAACTGAACAGTCCTTTAACAATAGCCTCCTTAATGAAAGAGAGGGGACAGCTGGCTGACAATCCATCAATCCTTCTCTCTCCAGCAGGCCCCTCCCTTCCCCCTGAGCACTTGAAAGAAAGGTGATCACTTTGCATTGGTGAAGGGAGGGGCTGAGTGAAGCGCCTTTGTAAGCACATGAAAGAGGACTAATTGATGGATTGTCTTCTTAATGACTCTTATCTTACATCACAAAGGTCAGCAAGGCTGTTTTCAAATCACCGGAGCAAAGAAACTTTGTTTTTTAAATTGATTTGCTATAGTGAGTTTTTTGCCATCCAGGTGAGTGCGAATAATGAGGCTCAACCTGTACATACTTTCTAAGACAAAGACTATCATAGACATAGGGAGGTGTTTGTCTTTCTTCCTGCGCAATAGGCTAAAGTGCAAGGATAGTCTCTTGGTCCTGCCTCCTTTATCTTTAATGCCCAATGTGCTGATAAACCCTCTCTTTGGAGATTTGGCTAAGGCAGTGGCATCGCTAGTGGGGTGCAGGGGGTGAGTTCCACACTGGGTGACGCGCTCAGGGGGGGTGACGCGCACTTGGGGGGGTGACATGCTAAAATTGTGGTGGTTAGGAGTAACCCCTATATCACATTATATACCATTGGATGTGGAATTTCGAGCAGAATGCAATGCAAAAACCAGAGTGAAGTATCTCCTTTCTATCAAACGTTATGACCAAAAAACTGGAGAACAAAAAATGTATAGATCTCTATGGAAAGTGAAAGTGAGCCGTATTGCGGGTTTACTGGTGAGTAAGTGAACTTGCCTTAGTCTGTTGGAAAGGGCAGGCTGAGAGGAATCCAATGACACCAGAATGGTCCTGATCCAATGAATGCAGTTCCCAAAAACACCTGAGAAGGAAGTCCCTCCCTCCAAGCAGATGAATGTATTGAGCCCTATGGAAAGCGAAACTAAGCCAGAAGGTCGCGTTTACTCGCAAGTAAGCAAACGTGCCTTGGCTGATGGTCAGGCAAGACAAAGGGGAATGTGAAGCCACCCAAATGGTCCTGATCTGATGGGACTGGAGCTCAACAAATGCTCCAGAAGCCTCCCCCCCCCCAACTAAAAAGGATCAAAACAGAGGCTTCAGCTGACAAGGTGAACTTTTTTTGAGTTCTAGTTTTTTTTTTTTGTTTGTTTGTTTTTGAGTGATCTGGTTTAAACAGAAGTTGTTAAATTGAACTGGGCACTGGGTAGGGCTGAAAATCTTACTGATTTTGGAGGGGGGGTGTTATTGCAGGCAGGCTACAGAAAAAAATCACTTGGTGGACCAGGTCTGGCTTCTACTTATTTAATTATTTGTTTTACTTTAATTATTTATACTTATTTTAATTTGCCTGATTATGTCATTTCCACCATAACCTCACTTCTGGTGGGTCTTGGACAGACTGTCTTTCTAAAAAGTGGGTCCCAGTGCTAAAAATTTGTGAACTGCTGCAATAAGGTGTTAGTAAGTGGAGGGAGTGTGTGTGTGTGTGAGAGAGACACCACTAGTGACCAAAATAACTAAAATCACAGTTTGGAGGAATAATACCATCATACGTATTATATATCAATCAATGCATAATTTCATGCAGAATGTGTTTTTTTATCAAAAGGTACAGCCAAAAAACTAGTGAGGGTGGAGTGATGTTACATCACCACGCCCACCACGTGGGCTGTTGCCCCGCCCACTACAGGGGGGTGACGCACTAGCATCCCCCACCAGGTGATGCGAACCCTAATGATGCCACTGGGCTAAGGTGCTTTCTTCTGGAAAGCTGATTGCAAATATACCCTTGGAAGTAACAGAATTAAGGGCCAGAAGGACCCTGCAAGGAATGAGGCTGAAGGATGGGAGATCAAGACAATGCTCTAAGAAGCAATGACATCAGGAAAGAAAATGCAGAGAAAGCAGAGGTCCAGGATAGGTGAGGCAGTAGCAAAATGGGTTGTTTAGAGCCATTAGATGCAGATGTAACCATGTCATGTTCCCTAGCATGCTTGCAGGAGGTTCTAATATGGATAAGCATCATGGCAGGTGAGTAGAAGGACTTCTACTGTGCCCCTCCTGCTAATGTCCTGGTCTGGTTTGTGAATCCTGCATGTGCTATTTGCATTGGAAGAATTTGGAACATTTTTCCAGGGGAAATTACATATAGGGTTGGGTGGACAAGCATCTAGATCAGTACTGTAGAGTGGTATAGTTAAAGCCCCACTCCATGATCACACTCAAAGCCCCACAGGTGCTACTTCTATGATGGAAAGCAAGCTTGCCAAAGTCAATGACATAATTACAGTCCAAGTTAATTTGACACTTAAAAAGGTAGTTACTAAGTAAGAAACCTTACTTTTGCTAAGTAAGAAAGTAAGCTTACATTTGCTAAGTAAGAAACCTTACTTAGCAAATGACCAGAGAGTGTGTTAATGGTGATGAAACTAGGCAACAAGAAAATTAGGCAACTGAAACAGGAGACTTGGAAGTCAGAGGCAAGTAGAGTAAAAATAGTAGGGGAATGAAGATAAGGACTATTTCTAATGACATAGATAAACATGCACTGAATACATATTTATCCAAATAAGAATCTTATATAAGTTTCTTCCTGATTTTTCATTACCAGATTGTTCTCATTTAAGAAACTAGCTTGTTGGCTAGTGTGTTTCTTACTCATGCAACTATATTGTTATTCAGTTGCTAAGGCTGCTAAGGATTGTGATGTTTTCTATTTGTCAACCATGTGATCATTTACAGATTCCACAACACCTCATCCATGCACCTGCACATGATTTATGAACAACAGAAATCAGTTTTACAACCTAAACAGCAAATTCATGTGTCTGTGGGTAGGAGGTTGATGCTAGACCTGTACAGGGGTAACTTAGCTTGAGCAATCACATCCAGGTATGTCCATCGTGACAAATCACAGCACAGCACAGAGACAAGCAAAACCTGAAATGAAGCAATGAACTTCAAATGTTTGCCAAGAGACGGTTTAATGAAGCTGTGCAATACTGTACATTTTTATAGTGTCTTCATCAGGGCAAACACATGTTGCATTACACCTACAGTTGACAAAGGATCAAAACACATTGAGCAACTCAATAGCCAGGATGGTGTACTGGTTGTAGTGTTGAAGTTAGACCTTGAAGATCTGTTTTCAAATCCCTGCTCATAAGAACATAAGAACAGCCCCACTGGATCAGGCCATAGGCCCATCTAGTCCAGCTTCCTGTATCTCACAGCGGCCCACCAAATGCCCCAGGGAGCACACCAGATAACAAGAGACCTCATCCTGGTGCTCTCCCCTACATCTGGCATTCTGACTTAACCCATTCCTAAAATCAGGAGGTTGCGCATACACATCATGGCTTGTACCCCATAATGGATTTTTCCTCCAGAAAATCGTCCAATCCCCTTTTAAAGGCGTCTAGGCTAGACGCCAGCACCACATCCTGTGGCAAGGAGTTCCACAGACCGACCACGCGCTGAGTAAAGAAATATTTTCTTTTGTCTGTCCTAACCCGCCCAACACTCAATTTTAGTGGATGTCCCCTGGTTCTGGTATTATGTGAGAGTGTAAAGAGCATCTCCCTATCCACTCTGTCCATCCCCTGCATAATTTTGTATGTCTCAATCATGTCCCCCCTCAAGCGTCTCTTTTCTAGGCTGAAGAGGCCCAAACGCCGTAGCCTTTCCTCATAAGGAAGGTGCCCCAGCCCCGTAATCATCTTAGTCGCTCTCTTTTGCACCTTTTCCATTTCCACTATGTCTTTTTTGAGATGTGGCGACCAGAACTGGACACAATACTCCAGGTGTGGCCTTACCATAGATATGTACAACGGCATTATAATACTAGCCATTTTGTTCTCAATACCCTTCCTAATGATCCCAAGCATAGAATTGGCCTTCTTCACTGCCGCCGCACATTGGGTCGACACTTTCATCGACCTGTCCACCACCACCCCAAGATCTCTCTCCTGATCTGTCACAGACAGCTCAGAACCCATCAGCCTATAACTAAAGTTTTGATTTTTTGCCCCAATGTGCATGACTTTACACTTACTGACATTGAAGCGCATCTGCCATTTTGCTGCCCATTCTGCCAGTCTGGAGAGATCCTTCTGGAGCTCCTCACAATCACCAAGCAACAATCACCAACAATCACCAAGCAACAATCACTTGCTGCTCAGCCAAGAAGCCTCTTCCTAGGTCAGGGGTGTCAAACTCATTTCATACCAAGGGCTGAACAGCATTCATGGTGCCTGCTGAGGGCTGGAAGTGATGTCATTAGGCAGGAAATGATGTCATTAAACATGTCATAACAAAAAACAAGCACTTTTTCTGACTTAGGAACTCATTAGCTGCAAATGACAAAAGAGAAAATCACAAATCTTGATCAGCCCAATTTTCTTGTGGGCTGTCCTTATAGCAGTAACACCTCAGCACTGCTCAGCAGCTGAGAGCCTGAGGGCCAGATAAAAAGCTTCCACAGGCCGCATCCAGCCCCCGGGCCTTATGTTTGATACCCCTGTCCTAGATGATGTTGAGACAGTCACTATCTCTCAGCCTTACCTACCTCACAAGGTTGTTGTGAAGTCAAAAGGATGGAAGGAACTATGTACACAACAACAACAACAACAACAGTATTTATATACCACTTTTCAACAAAAAGTTCACAAAGCGGTTTACAGAGAAAATCAAATATCTAATGGCTCCCTGTCCCAAAAGGGCTCACAATCTAAAAAGATGCAACACCAGCAGACAGCCACTAGAACAGACAGTGCTGGGGTGAGGTGGGCCAGTTACTCTCCCCCTGCTAAATAAAAGAGGAGCACCCACTTGAAAAAGCGCCTCTTAACCAGTTAGCAGGGGTTAACACCTCGCTGAACTCCTTGGAAAAAGAGCGGTATAAAAATGTGAAAAATAAATTTCTCTTGGCATCTCTCTTTTGTTGCTGCCCACCACATCCTCTTTTGTTTCTGCCCACCACCACCACCCCCAGCAGAGATGCAAGGACAAATGTACAGCAACCTCTCAATTAAGGCCTTGTTTGTGTTGGCACAGCATGTTTTGGGAGCATGTTTATATTAAGAAGGTTGCTGCCAGGCTTGAGGTTATAAAGAAAGAAAAATTGTCATTGAAGGAACTACATAATTGAATAGGAGAGTGAGAGAGACCAAGAGCCTGTATGGCTGAGCAGAAAGAGAGAGAGAGAGAGAGAGAGAGAGAGAGAGAGAGAGAGAGGAAGGAAGGAAGGAAGGAAGACTGCTTGAGAATGGCAATCTGCATACTAATGGAAACTTACGGAAAGAAAAAAAAGAACTGGAAACCTCTCTAGATCCCTCCAGCTAGCTAACTAGCTAAATCCACCCACTTTAGGTGCAGGATGCTTGTGCAAGGTTGTTGCACCTTTCTCCTCATCCAACAGTTTGTTCCCTTGAACAACAAAACTTTGGATTGTCTTTTACGAAACCTGTTTTCTGAAATGCAGGACTACTTGCAGTTAAATTGCTTAGAATTAAGGACCCAATCCTATCCAATGTGCAGCATGGATGCAACAATGCCAACTGGACTTGCACAGTATCTTGCGTGGGGAGGGGGGAGCCACGGAGGCCTCCTCAAGGTAAGGGAACTTTTGTTCCCTTATCTTGGGGCTGCATTGCAGCTACATAGGCACTGGAATGTTGGATAAGACTGGGCCCTAACAGCCTGATCCTGAGCTGCCCGGGGTGTAGGGCTGCAGCAGCGCCAAAAATGGCCGCCGCCGCCTCCTCCTTCAGAGAAGGAAGCTTCCCAAAGGTCAGCGGTGAATCAAGAGCCTCTGTGTAGGGTGGCAAGCCCAACATGGATGCTCTGGATCCGGTGGAGCTTTGCTCCACCTGTCCCACCTCCCTGTCTTCCCCTGGCACGCCTCCCCCCCATGCCTCCACTTACCTCTCTGCTAGTGATACGCGCAACTGCCAAGTGGCAGAGCTCCAGTGGCTGGCCAGCACTACCACCATCGCCTGCTAGGTGGTAGGGCCTGCAAATGTGCCTTACGGAACATTTACGACAGTGCACACTGTGGTAAGCTGGCGCACACTGTTCAGGATTGGGCTCTAAGTCTCCATAGTTCAACTGACATTTGTTAGTTTGAACAAAACCAATCGGCAAGCACCTTCCACTGTGAGCTCATAGAAGAGACTGGATTTGAACCGACAAAGTCCTAGCATGCAGTTCAGAGGGCAATCCTATACATGTCTATTCAGAATTATGTCCTATAGTGTACAATGGAGTTTATTCCCAGGAAAGTGTGTATTGAATGACAACCTTTATCTCTTAGCCATTACACTAAGGGCAGGAGGTCTGGTCTAGAGGGCAGAGCCTCCGTTTGCCTGAAGATAACATCGGAAGGTCGCAAGTTTTAGGCCACCAGAACCAAGAATGGCAAGACCTTGAAACAGCTGACAAACCAAGCCAAGTTATTCCACCTGCTCTTTGGTGTGAGCGAAGAAGCGTCTTGGCTGCCCTCCATGCAAGAGATGAAGGAGCTGCTTGTCAGCTTGCGTGGGAGGAAACTGGAGGCCAGAATGTGATACCAGATCAAAAAGATCCATCTGAAATGTTGTGGTTCTTAAAAGACAGAAACTTTCTTCAATTGTAAAAATCCCTGCGGGAATTTAGAGCAGCCTGCCTATGTAAGCCACCTTGAATTAAAGTCTGAGGAGAAATCTGATGACCAAGAAAGGCGGTATATAAATACCTATATTATTTATTGGGACCCTATGCACCAATGTCATTCCCATGACTCCTTCCCCTCAGCATGACCCTCACTGTTCAGGTTTTAGAATGGGTCACCTATAGGCTGTTCGAGGGTAATTGCTTATGCTGGAATAAGTATCGGGTATACGTAGCAGCTGCGTATCCTCAGCTGTAGATCCTGTCTCTCCTAATCTATTCATATCCTTCCAGTTCCCTTGAAGTCCTCTCTTTAAGATGTGTTACAGGACTATCTTAGGCAACTGTTTTCATTCAGGGTTCCCTGTCTATGAGTCTGCTGGTTTCTCGTAATGCTGCAATATAGTATGCAGGACCTCTGAGATAAATTTTATCAGGGGGATACAAAGTTTCTTTTTAGCCCCTTCCCAAAAGGGAAGGAGAGGGCAGAATGGAGGTGGAGAGGGGGCAAAACACAGCTGTGGAAGGTGACAACAGCCAGAAAAGTTTTTGGAGCCTAGGTCTACCAGGTTGAGCCACCCACACAGTATCGGCAGCTAGATACTGTAATACAGAAAACCAAACACGCTGTTTCTCTCTAAAATCTTTTAAAAAGAGAAAATCATTGCAGGAAATTAGCATCACTGTGTAGGTTTATACTGCTGTCTCGAAGAAACTGGCCTGCTACAATAGCTGTTTGGCTTGTGAATCTGCTTACCATGAAGGAGTGTATAGGAGCTCAAGAACACAGTTGTGGGACTACAGTTGCTACAGAAGTAAGATTTGGTGCACACAGGACACTTTCCATTCTAGTGTAAACCTAAATACAATTTCCAATTATGCAGGCATTCCTTGGCCTGGTGCATACAGCTTGTGGCAGCAGCTGCTGGCACGCATCCGTGTTAGCGCCCCAGCCTCCCACACAGGCATCGAATCTGGGTGAGATAGTAAAATCTAAGATATCAGGAAACCCAAAAGCCCCGAGAAACCAGGTGTCACAGGCTTTGGAAGCTATTCCTCTGTGACCAGCAGCCGGCTGAGAATAAAAGCTTGTTTTCCTTGAAATCTCCTTGGTGTCCACCTGCATCCTTGCCTGAACCTGCAACACTTTCATGAGAGTAAACTTTGATGAAAAACAGGGAACTTACTGCAGATACTCGCCCATAAGTTGATCTCACAGGTAAGACGAGGGCAGGTTTTGAGCCCAAAATCATGGAATTTGCTATGACCCTCGCATAAGTCAGGGGTTTAACTTAGGGAGGTGTCTGACTATAATTTTGTCTGATTTTATCGGAGGCCAGATCCTGAAAAATGTCCTAGTAATTGTTATCTAAGAACTTTACCATCTAATTTATTAAAAATAAAGTAAAAGATCATAAAATACATTTGAGTACATGGAAGTGCGGGGAGCAGATTTCCATACCGACCAGTGCAAAAATAGGGGAAAGGTGGGGGGGGGGGAAGATCTCTATACAGACATCACAGCAGCACCAGTGCAAAAGCCCTTGCACACAGAACCAACAGATGGAGGGGGGGCAGATCTCCATACATACCAGTGAAAAAACAGGGGGAAGGTGTGGGGGAGGGAAGATCTCTATATAGACATCACAGCAAGACCAGTGCAAAAGCCCTTGGAGCCTAATCCTATGCATGTCTACTCAGAAGTAAGTCCCATTATAGTCAATGGGGCTTACTCCCAGGAAAGTGTAGGTATGTACCTCTTTAAAATGCAGATAGACTTTAGCGTATCTTTACAGTGCAAATAACCAGAACAAAAGCACAAGGGAGGAACACTGAGTGGAAGGACAAGGGATTGCCATGCCCTGCCTTCCAAGCTGAAAGCACAAACTGGAAAGATTTCTAATGCAGCCACTGCTGCTACCATGTGTAGCTCCTCACTTTCTCCTTAGGCAAGCCTGTCCACGTAGCGCTCCCGCGATCCTGCAAAGTCTTGCAAAGCAAGGCTTTCCAGCTTGCGTCCAAGCTGGGGCTGCAGCCTGTTTCTTTTACAGAACAAAAGAGAGACCTCTGGGCTCCATGACTTGCTCTCATCATGCCCGCAAGTACAGGCTGCAGTCTCTAGCAGCCAAAGAAGCACAGCAGCAAACGGAGGGGTGCTGCAAGCCAGAGGGAAGCTCCTCTGGGCTTCTGATAGCTGCCACGATACCCTTAAACCACCCAAGCTCGTTAGTGACCCAGAGATAAGACAAAGAGGCAATCCACGCTGGATTTCAAGGCATGAATTTTTCGCCTTATAGGCGAGTACCTGCGGTATTTCTGAGTAAACATGAAAATGATTGCACTATTAGTCACTACACCAGTGATTTTCAACCTTTCTCATCTCATGGCACACTGGCAAGGCACTAAAATTGTCAAGACACACCATCAGTCTTTCGACAATTGACACGGCACACTGTGCTGGCAATGGGGGCTCACATCCCCAATAGTCCTATTAATAAATGACCCTCCCAAATTCCCACGGCACACCTGAGGACCATTCACAGCACACCAATGTGCCATGGCACAGTGGTTGAAAATGGCTGCACTACACTGAACCAGCTCTTGATTAGATGAAAGCCTGTTGAAACAAAGGATTGGGGCAGTCAGAAGTCTAACAGAGAAACCAAAGAATATCAAAATACATTAGGACATACTTGTGATTTAAAAAAAAATGAATGCTGTTTCTGTGTGTCCCTTTTCATTAGGCCTCCTGACACATGTTTGTGTTTAGTATTTGGATGTCAAATTAAGTACTGGTCTTGGGGTCACACTTTTGTTTTCCAAAGATTAAAAAGAGGGAACCTGGCACCAGTGGATGACTCTAGCCTCAGACATGCAGACAGATTTGTAGACATTGTCCACCACATAGTCAGCAAGCCAGTAATGGAGGAGTATGCAGCCATTTTGGTCTCTGAAGCAAAATGCATAAATTAGTGCAGCCTAAAGCTGAGGAAGTAAAACACCAGGATTTCAGACACAGCCACCACTGTGTGCACATAAATTGCTTTTTATTTCAGTGTCTTATGTCACTGTGTGCTAGACTGCAGCTTATCTCAATTTAAAAAAAAAAATTCAGTACTAATGTCGCTTCTTTCCATTCATCCACTAAAATTATCTTACAGCTAGATGGACCTCATTCTTCCCAAGGCTGTTTGAATGATGATTACTTTTCTGTTTTAGCTTTTTATTATATAGTAGAGCACATTAGGTACTGACCGGGGAACTATAATGCAACTGAACAATGCTGAGAGCCCAGGTATCCCTAGATGAAAGGGCTTCAGAATAGCATGCCATCTCCTGAGCTGATGCTGTCTAAGTTAATCTAATTGGCTGCCAGTTATTCCAAAATTCACTCTTTTGCGTACTCTTGAAAGCCAGTACAACAAAAAGCATCTATTTATTTGGAAAATTATTATGAGAAAATAACCATGTTACCACTTCATGTCAAATAAAATGCTAATTATATGTTTCTCTTAAATGGGTCCAGTGTTGCTTTCTGTATTCATTTTTACGGCCTCAGCTAAACTGCTTCCACTGGGAAGTGATGCTTTATTGCTAATTACTTGTCTCAAATTGTTGACCAGCCAAGTGGAAAAATATAGCACAGAGCATGTATACGCAAATGCCATTAAATCCAATATTTTAAAAAGACAATGGAGAAGCCAACAGTAGATTCAAGGTTGCTGTCTTTGTTGGCTCATGATGTTCCTCCTCTGGATTTTGAAAATATGGGGAAGAAATCTCTCTTTTTTTTTAATGGACATGTAAAGAGAGAAACATGCACACAATTTGGTCTTTGCTGAGCAGGCTTTATTCTGTATACAAAAGTGTGCCAGTCAATTACACTGAAACCATTTCGTACAGGTCGCTACACATCAGAAGGTAGCCTGACTTAGTGCTGGTAGCATTTGTAGAAGAGCAGAGCAATTCTGAGGTTTGGAACGGAAATAGAAATGGCTGCATGGAGGTATATTGACAGTGAGCCGGTAGAACAGCAGGTTCCAGCAAGCTGTATGTGATGCTAGTTCTCATAGCTCACTAGGAAGACAGACGTGCACCTTCCCAGTCTCCCAGAACTTCCAAACAACAAAGTTGGGCTTTAAATTGATGTAATCACTAGCTTCCTTTGTTCACAAGACGTACAAAAATATAAAGGCAAAAGAAAATAATTGCAATACATTTCATGATTGCAGATTCCTAAAAGCCTGTATATTGTTCTCATGTACGTAATTAGATGTTTTAATTCTTTCTTTCTTTTTGAAAAGTAAGAATTTGATCCTTTTCTCTAAAACAAACAATTGGGTTCCATGAAAGACATTTGTGTAATGGGAGGAGCTGACAGATACGGGGAAAGGAAGGGTTTCATTTTCTCTCTGTTTTTCTGCTTTTAGAGCAGGAAAAGCCAACTTAATACAGGTTCTTATACTTGATTATAATGACAAATATATTTAATAAAACAATGTTCTTTCATTGTTGTAAGATCGTAATTATTCCTCCAAAGAAACAAAATGTTCTAAACTTATTAATGTTGAACTACCAATTGCATATCTGGTTTCCAACAACAACAAAAGCGTACGTGGTATATTAGAGGGCCAGTATGGAAAGGTGTATGTATCATGTAGTATCATGTAGGATTGGGAATACCTATTCCTACTCAGTCTCCAATGCTCTAGCACACCACTCTCCTCTCCTCCATTCTTTCTCTTTTGTTTTATTCTCCCTTTTGGAATCCAGAAGGAGGAGAGAGGCTGGTGGAGACAGGGGCTGGTGCAATGCCAGGTAAGGGGATATGGTATTTGGTGCACTACCTCAGGAAGTCTTGAGCTAGACTTGCAAGGAGGGGGTGTTATTTGCCTATAAACTGAAGGAGGAAACATTTTTACGGCAGCTCTTACAATTTCCAAGCCTACACTTCCATGATTTACTATAGTGCTGTAGATGCAGCTCTTGTGGCCAGGCAAAAGGCTGTCATAAGTTTGATATGCCTCAAATTGTGAGATGCCTGAGGAATGGTACAACCTAAGCTAGTTCTCTATGAGATTTATATCAGGCCCAAACCAAACTAAGGTGGAGCCCAAAGTGCCATCCAAATTCCACCATCACCCTTTTTGGGGCACTGTTGTGACAGCTATCTCCACTTCCTCCTCCTCCAAAATGCCCAAAAATGCCTCCTCCAAAATGCCCAAATTGCCTTCAAAACTAGCCAGGTGGGGAGGATCTTGGGAGGTCTGCGTTCAAGAGCTGAATGGAGTAGAGTGAGGATGAGTCTCTTCTAATTGCTGAAGTGAGTGACACAATGAGTCCACCTTTTCCAGTTCCTCTACCACATTATCTGGTAGCGGCATGGAGGAGGAATTAAGCCCCCCCACCTCTCATCATTCACAATTGGGTGGAGGAAGCAGTGGGTTAGAGAGGCTTCATAGGTGAGCCACCCCAGCTTATTGTGTCTTAATAATATTTGTGTTATTTACAAAGAAGCAATGTATTTATAAAGAAGTAGAGCATAAGTGAAAGCCAACAGACATTCTTGCAAGGAGATGAGATCAGATTTTCTGAAAGGAACACTTAGCCTCAAAGTGCTTCATCTTCAACCATTCTCTCTCTCTCTCTCTCTCTCTCTCTCTCTCTCTCTCTCTCTCTCTCTCTCTCTCTCTCTCACACACACACACACACACACACACACAAGGTCCGTTGCTGGATCAGCTGTAGCAGATCACCAGGTCCATTGCTGGTTCTGCTACATCTGGATGTAGGCCATCCTTGCACCAGCCTACCCGGCTCACAAGATGATGCAGACGTGCTTTCAGGCATGTTTGCAACACTCCTGGGTCAGCACAAGGAACTTGTGACAGTCCATCTCCCTTTCTGGACCATCTCCCAAAGTCTTTTAACTCTGCTTTTCTAAACAACTGCTGTGATTTTTGCTGTTTTAATTCCATTTTAAATCCACTGTTGTACAGTCCCTTCATTAGCATCTCTGAGCATCTTGCTATATCTAGAAAGCACATTCATCGCTCATATATTCAGGCTGGACCTACTGATCTTTGACTGAATAAATACAGGATTGGCAAGGATATAAATGCTATCAACAGAAATAGATAGGCTTATAATTAAATAGGGACTCTCTACTAACTCTAGGGATGCTAGAAGTCATAATTTGAAATGTTTATGGTGATATCTCATCACTGAATGTATATTTTATATGCTGGAGAATGAGAATGAAGGCAATATGTTGATGCTTGATGTTAATTCTTGCTTTCTGCATCATTATTTTATTAGGCATCATGATGCTTAGGGATTGGAAAGGACTCAAGATTTTAAAAAACCCATCTTGAACAGATAGGTTTAAGCAGGTGGTGATCCCATTAATATTTTCAGCAACTTAACAAGGATATTAAAAGACAATAGAAATGGTGTGATTGTAAAAGGGAAGCTCAATTCATTATGTATTAGTGCTATTTGTAGTGCTGGCTTTTGACATTGCCTACACTGATAGCATGTATGATTGCTTTCCTATGACTCTTCCATCATTGTACCATGCAAGAAATAATAAACTGTAGAAAGAAAGAGGACTAATGAGAAGTACTCTGTTGGGATCTTCAAGAGGCATGCTTTAAAAGAAACATAGATGCATTTGTCCCAGTAACATAACAAATGTATTAAAAGTGCCAGCAGTTAGCAAGTCAGACCAGATTAATATTTTCTGCTGAGGGTAAAGTTAGTCTTGCTTAAGTAATGGGACCTACGTTTGTGGCTACCCACAACTAATTTGCCCTATTGATTTCAGTAGGTTGCAAGTGTGACGAACTTTCTTTGTACCAGGGTCAACAGCACTAATAGACCAGTCTATTTACATTCACTCAGAAGTAAATGCCCCTACAGGTCAGCAGCGAGAGATGGCTGCTTGTCTCTCTTCATTGACGGTGTGCCTCCTCAAATAAGCTGGTTTCAAACTACAGCCTTAATTTGCAGTCCTATGCACCATTACTAAAGCTCCACTGAGCACACTTCTCTCAGGTTCCCACCACCAAAATGAATCAAGAGAAAGATTGCATCTGGACTGTGTGAAGAGAATCCCTGCTCCCTCAGTAACCGTTATAGCTGGGACTGCCTGGCAGCACACTTCCGGGGCAGGGCTCTTTTCACCTTGGCTTGCTACAGGTCCTTAAAGACACCAGGAACACCAGAGAATTGGGGAGCGGGGGTAACACTTCTTAACACTTTCTTTTCAGATTATCCTTCTGAGGACATGGGTTTTTTTGGTAGGGGGTCCTTCAATGCTTTTTTTAGATTTCATTAGTTTTGCCCTTTCTTAATGCTGCTGTGCTTTATTGTGATTTTAAGGCTGTTCCAATGTTTAAGATTATTTTAAAAGCCATTTCTGCCCAGTGTTGCATATTCACAACAGGGATCAAATTTGTACACCTGTGGGCCGGGCAAAAATGGGTAAATGTTTATATAGAACTCACAGCACAATCGTATGCAGGTCTGTGTATACTACTGTGTTCAGTGGAACTTTCTCCCAAGAAAGTATGTATAGAATTGCAGCTTTACTGTTTTCAATGTGGTTTTTATGTTTGTAAGCTACTTTGGGTGCCCCTCAGGGAGAAAAGTAGGATATAAATGTAGTAAAGAAACAAACTGCCTTCTTTTCTAGTTGTCCACCAATCTACTTTCGTAGTGAACTGTGTAATCTTTTTTTTTGCCATTGCCATCATGGTCTCACAGAAAAGCAGGTTATAAATATATTAAAAACAAGTAACAGGACAGGTGGGCACAAACTGTGCTCTACCAGGAGCTTAGATACCCTCTCGTTTTGCCTGTGGTAGAAAAAATAGAAGGTATCAGAGAGCCCTGGAAAGCCAAAGTACTGTATATGGCTGGTATACTGTGTTCAATGTGGAGGTGGAATCAAATATACAGCAGGCTTGTAACTGAATTTAATCAGTGAAATTAACCCAGATAATGTAGTAGTAAACATGGCTGAAAAAAGTGTTTAAAAGCAAAAGCCAGCCACTGAGTTGGGTTTCCAAATATAGTATTCTGCACTTGGAAAGCTTTTCATTTGTTCCAAAGCTTAAAGGAAACAAAGTAGGTCAGGTTATTGGAATTCTTCTTGATTCAGAAAAATACAAGACCCAGAGGCAACTTTCCACATCGACACTTTTGAGCTTGCTTATATGATGTTATCACCAGACACTAAGTCTTACTGACTTTAATTCCTGATCTACTTGAATGTTGCAGGAGATGATCTGAAGCTAATCTGAGCTCTGCAGGGTTTCATCTGTGGTTAAATGGGTTTTAAAAACATGTTCATTATTATCTAAAAGTTAGGTGTAGTTCAGAATTCAGTGAAAGCATGCAGTGGCCACCTCTGGAAGTCCGTGCTCAAGTAAACAAGAATTGTTATTCTATTCAGCTTAAGCAACTTTTTATTATATCTGAATGTGACGTTTTTGGAAAATGTTGAATGCAATCTGTTTGGAAAAAAACTTCAAATCACCACGACAAACAGAAATCATTCTCGAAAGACCTAAGGGAATTATACATTTCCAAACATAGGGTTTTTTTCTTTGTTTTTCTTGACAAGAATATCCTTAAGAATAGATAATTAAGAAGAACAAGTCACCAAACATTTCAGTCAAAATTAGGCAGTCAGTAGCTTAGGGCAACCAGTGTCTGAAACAATTGCTGGAAATTCTGCATGTACATTTGAGGCTACAAGGGCTTTTAAAATAATTATTCAAGTATTCTATCATGGACACACTGCATAGATATTTCAAATATATTCTCCATATATATAAATTTTCTCTACCTGACTCTCTCTCTCTCTCTCTCTCTCTCTCTCTCTCTCTGAGAGAGTGTGTATACACACACACACACAGAGAGGGGGGGGTAAAGAAAATTTTTTCTTTACCTTACAGCATCAAACAAACAGAACAATTTCCTTTGCTCTATGTAATTATAAGTTGTGTATAACTGTAATGCTGTACCCAAGGGTAATTCAAAGAATTCCATGGTGTTTTCTCAGAAAGCCCAATTTAAATTCAGAGCAAGATGTCCTATTTTGGAAGTAAAGCTTGACAAACACACAAAAATCTAATCACTTATGGGTCACATCTAATGCGATCACTCATAAGAGTATTTGGCAGAGGGGCAAGACAAACAGGCATAAAATGATTATGACAATTATTAATAAATTGCATGTTTCACAATCCTAGGCAGCAAGAAAAATATATTTCATTGTTCCCTGTGTAACAATGAAAACTACTTTCTGTTAGTGTGCTATCACACAAGGGAATACTAATTGTAATTATTGAAAGAAAAAAAATGCACATACAACTTGTACAGATAAATACTTCTAATTAGGACACCATTCTTTCCTAAAGTGTATTTTTACATTTTAATCAAGTATTACAGTTGTTGTATATGTCTTCTGGAATGAAAAAGAAAATTTCACCATCACATGTGTCTAATATCCAATAGCATAGCCATAGATTGATAGAGATAACAAAGAACTTTTTTTTAATACAGATGGCCCTCAGTATATACAGATGGCCTCACCTATAGCCCTCCAAACCCGTGCTCTGGTCAGGTCCAGAGGCTCTTCTTAGAGCCAAAAAGCACAATTTCTGGCTGAAAACCGGAAGGCATGCTCTTTGGGTATCAGAAGAACTTCTGAGGATGCAAACTTCCTGGCCCTCAGAAGCAGTGGTGTTGCTAGGGGATGCAGGGGGTGTGGGCCACACCGGTTGACGCGCAGGGGGGGTGACACACACTGGGGGGATGACATGCTAAAACTGCGGTTTTAGGAGCAACCCTGTCATGCCATACCCCGTTGGGTGTGGAATTTCCAGCGGAATGCAATGCAAAAAACCAAAGTGAAATAGCTCCTTTCTTTCAAAAGTTATGGCCAAAGAACCGGAAAGATAAAAATGCCTGAAGCCCTATGGAAAGTGAAATCGAGCCGTATCGCACGTTTACTCACGAGTAGGCATGCTTGCCATAGTCTTTCGGAAAGGGCAAGCTGAGAGGACTCCAACATCGTCGGAATGGTCCTGATCCAATGAATGCAGCCCCCAAAAACCCGAGAAGGAGACCCGAGAAGGAGGTCCCTCCCTCCCAGCTGCGAGTGTATTGAGCCCTATGGAAAGTGAAACTAAGCCACACTGTTGCGTTTACTCAAGGGTAGGCAGACATGCCTTGGCTTGTGATCAGGCCAGGCAAAGGGGAATGTGAGGACACCAGAATGGTCCTGATCCGATGGAACTGGAGCGCAACAAATGCTCCAGAAGGCAGCCTTCCCCCCCAAAAAGGACAAAAAAAAAACCAAAAAAAAAAAGGCTTGAAGTGGTGAGGGGAATGTTTTCTATTTTGCATTTGCAAAGTCAGGTGTGTCTTTATTTTGATATAGAAGAACTTTAAACTAGGCACTGGGGAGGGCTGGAAATCTCACTTGATTCTTTTTGGGGGGGGGTGTTATTGCAGGCAGGCTACAGAGTAGATTCACTTGGTGGAACAAGGACTGGCTCCCCCTTATTTAATTATTTCTTTTATTTTAATTTAATTTTTTATAATTATTTATTTTAATTTGCTTGATGATGTCACTTCTGACCATGACATAACATCCAATAGGTCCTGGACAGATTGTCATTCTAAAAAGTGAGTCCCGGTGCTAAAAGATTGAGAACTGCTGCAATATGGTGTTAGTGAGTTGACACGGGTGTGTGTGTGTGTGTGTGTGTGTGTGTGTGTGTGTGTGTGTGTCTACAAGTTTTCAAAATCACTAAAATCAGAATTTGGAGGAATAAAACCATCATGTTATATATCAATCAATGTGTAATTTCATGCAGAATGCAATGAAACAAACCACATTGAAATATCTGTGTTCTATCAAAAGGTACAGCCAAAAAACCAGTGGGGGCGGGGCAATGGTACATCACCATGCCCTCCATGTGGGGTGTTGCCCTGCCCACTGCATAGGGTGACACTCAGGCCTCCCACACTGGGTGATGCGAACCCTAGTGATGCCACTGCTCAGAAGAGCCTTTGGACCCAACTGGAGCACAGCTCCGGTTCGGTTTGAAGATTTTGGAGTGCCCAAATCCACAGATTCCAACATCTACAGATTTCAGTACCTATGGAGTTTCCAGGAACAGAATCCCCCCTCCCTAGGATAATGAGGGCTGCCCTGTATATGCCGAAAGAATGAACTTTATATTTCAAATACCTGATTTCAGGCTATATGAAATAGCCTAGAAATATGTTGCATTTATTACCCACTTACAAACACTGTGTAGCCCTAACATTCAAGAAATGTCCAAATATGATGTGCCCCTCCAAAAATCAACAAGTCATTGACGGGACCGTCTCTTCTACATCAATCCGTCCACACTACTCAGTTCAACAACTGAGGCCTTGCTCTGGTCGCCCTCATTTTGAGAAGTATTTGAGAAACACGTGACAGGGCCTTCTCAGTTGTAGCCCCCAGCCTATAGAACTCCCTTCCCTTTGAGATCCAGTAGGCCCCCTCCTTGGTAATTTTCTGTCACCTGGCTAAAATTTTAAGTACTTAGACTTTTTGTTGTGCTTAACTAGCCAACAGCCCAATCCTAAACTGCGCTGGTGCAGCAGGGCCTCATGGCTGGAGGTCTCCTCGGGTAAGAGAATATTTTTGCCCTTAAGCCGAGTAACACCCTAGCCCAGCGGTTTTCAAACTCTCAGGGAGAGTTTGAGCCACTCTGTTCTTGCGGGGGAGGAGGGGAAGGCAGTGGGGGTGGGGGGAAGGCAGCAGGGGCAGGGGGAAGGCAGCAGTGCAGCTTCAGAAGTGAAAGTGGAGCAATTGCGCTCTACCTTGGTGAAGCTCTATCTTTAGCTCTGGGTTGGTTGGTTTGTCCCACACTCTCAGTCTTTTCAGTTGTAGTTATTCATCGTTCACTTGATTTTATATTTTTAGATCTATTTCATTGATTTATAGAATCTGTTCTTTTAATGAGCCATATACGGCCTGGAGAGCCCTTTTGAGAGCTTTTGAGAGCTGAAAGGTGGAGGAGAAATCCCTTGATAAGTAAAAATAAAAAAATTCCTCAAATCAAATAATCAGGAAGAGGCCAGAGCAAAATTTTCCCACAGTAAACAAGAGGAGGACACTCGGAACTCATTTATTGACAGTTTCAGTATATGATGACCATGGGATTTGTGAGCTTGAGATCTGTGGAGCTGATGTGAGAGCAGCACATCTGGCTCTTCGCTGTTCAAGCAAGTGCCACAAATCATACAACAAGATTGTTGTTGGTATAAATTAGGTCACTTTGATTACACATTTCATTTAACTTATATCCTGTAGCAGATCCTGACTATGGGGCACAGGTGCAACTGTTCACTTCCTCCACTGGCTGTTAGCTCCTTGGCTCCGATCAGAGATTAGCTCATGCCAACTTCTGGGTTTCGCCACCAACCTCTAGAAAAGGGGTCAAGGCAGCCAAATTGCCCCAGTTAATCCCAAACCAGAAAGCCTTAAGGAAGGACTCTACAATTCAGGCCAGGGGGTCACCAGCCAGCATCCTCAAGCCAGACAGCCTCTTGAAAGTAGTGCTGGCTTCCCCTCTGGTCTTTGTATCCTGTAGGATGCACACCAGATCCCTACTCCTACTTCCTGTCCCACACTAAATGTGCCATAAGTTACCAAACTGGTTAAGTTAACCCATCACCTCAGGAAACATTGTGTATTAGGCAGAAAAACCCACTAAAGGCCAATCAGGTAAAAGGCAAAAAGTGTCTACCCAGTTAATGTAGGTGCCCAGCTAGTCTCAGATTATCGCTGGGATGAGTGGGATGGTTGCAGCATCTTCTGAGCTTGGATGGAGAGATCAAAGCACTCAGACCCTAAAAAAAACCAAGGTACATCCACCTTCTGCCAGCTCACCAGTTGGGTGCCTCTGTGATGCCCTGCTTGTGTGAAGGCAGAGCCAAACAAGAGAGGCCACTGCCCTCACAGCGGTGTGGCCGCATTTTTGCTTTCTTAACACTCCTGCATGTTGGTTCAATTGGTCCTGAGAACCTTTGAACACATCCGCAACTGGACTCACCCTAGTCCAGGATATGGTTTGGAAATATCGAAAGTGTATGGAAAACCCATGCAGTGATGCCCTGTTGAGAAGGGCAGGTTGCATTATGCAAGTCAGTTCAATGCTTTGATAACAGTCTTTCTAGGCAGTGTAAAGCATTCCGCAGCTTTTTCCCATTTGTATCACTGCAACATGGTTTGTGGGTTGCTGCCTTTTCATAACATGCTGGTTTTCCCAGAAACTACAGAAAAAAATGAACTATTTATGCTCCACTGATGTCCTTAATTTTCTATGCAATTGAATTCTATTACACTGCTGCCTGTTTACTTGAATGTCAGCTAGTTTCTTGCCGTTTCATTATATTTCTCTCTTTTGCCACTGTCCATACCAGTGTACTCTACTCTTTGCTTATCACACAATCTTTAATAGCACTGGCAAATTTCAGCAGCCCATTTCCAACCCTCATGCTCATCTCACCAGCAAACGTGGCACCACTAAATCCATTTATCAGTCATATGTGCTCAAGAAGATGACTAAATAATAGTAACGTGGGCTATCTCAAACCATTTCCCCAAATTACTAAATGCACTATGCTTTTCTTTCACATGAAAGATTATGGGTGAAGAATGAACAACGAATGTTACAGTTGGTGAGACAGCCTGTCTGGAAAGAAATAGCAACATTTGCCTACAGTCTGCTGGCAAATTCTATTACTTATCAATCACTTTCAGTATATAATTTCTTTGCAATGGTTTGTCATAACAGACATGCTATACTAACATCTACCATGGAATCCAGGTTCGTAAGGCTTTGTTTGATGTTTCAGAAACACATCTTGTAATGTTTCATATAAATAATTTAAAAGTACGACACTTTAAAAGCTGCCCTATTTCAAAAGCCACAGTTTACAGAAAGGTCCTGACAGCACTATGTTCTAATTCAAGCAAAATTACTTGTTTAATATTTGCATTTATGTCCCACCTTCTACCATATTGTGCCAGGTCAGCTCACATTATTATAAAAGGCAATAAAACAATCACATCAAAACTAATGGAGAATAAATCCATTTGCAAGAAGCAGCCATCTCCAATGACAATCACAGTCTAAGAACCAGAAATTTTTAAGCAGCTTTTTGAAAGTGTGCAGTGTGGAAGCTTCTTGCATCTTTCTTGGCAAAGCATTCCAAGCACAGGGACCACCCCAGAGAAAACTCTTTCCCGCATGCACATCTGTCATATATCCTTGGTTATATATCTATGTGTAGCAGGACCTCCTTTGAAGATCTCATTGAGTCAAACTTGGCAACATGCAAGCATAGATTAAAAGTTGTCAGCATATACACCTTTTGGCCATTGAGTGAAAAGCCAGGAGAGATGGGCCAGACAAATCCTCCTTAGGAAGGGGACTTCTTGGTGTGGCAGCAGAGAATTTTCTATGTCACTGTTGGCATTAATCTTGCCATGCCAAAATGACAAATTAAAAACCAGCTGCTGAAACAACTCTCTACCAAGCTGGACAAGGAAAAGAAACTTGCAGCTTGGCATATGCTGCCAAGTGAGAGCTTCCTTCTTTCCAAAAAGAGGCTCAGCTTGAGGAACTTTGCTGTGACAGTGGAACTATTATGGCAGTTTGAGAGACATACCAGGGCAGTGGCAGGGTGGGTGGATCAGGTCTGGAAAGGGAATAGGTTCAGCAGCAGCGGTGGCCACCAAATCCTAACTTCCATCCCAGACCTGATCCCATGGCATGAGTCCACACTGATGCGGTCTGAGTAGCTGGTGCAGGTCTAAGTAGACCTCATGCACCACAGATGCTTACCCCCAGTAAGGGAATGATTTTTCCTTACTCAGAGAAGGTCTCTGCAACTGCCGCCCTCTGGATACTTTGGTAGCTGTTTTGGCACCCCTATGTTGGCGGGGGGGGGGAAGGAGAGGCGAAGGAGAAAGAATAGGATTGGACTCGCACTCAATTTTTTTATATAAATCTAATATTTGGAACAAAGTTAAACTCTTCTCTCCAAAATGAACATAGCCTCTTCTGTGGCCCCTCAGTTTTTCTCTGGTGCCTCCACATACAGCATAATGAGAATCTGCTCATAACTGTTTTTCTTCTATCAGTTCCTGGATAATGTTAAATGCAACTTTTCTAAGAGGACAAATGCGGTCCAGTTCTTTGGCATACTGATTAAAACAAGGGTACCCAAATCTAAACTGGGGGATTAATACAAGCCTCTTTTCAACACCTTAGCTTCTAAACAATCTAACTGAGATTAACTCTGCTAAACCTCAGCTGGTCAATAACTCCAATCTAAATATTGCAAGATGATAAATCAGCCTGGCATGGAACATTGGAAGGTCTATCAACTCATTTCTAAATGCAGTTATAAAAGATGCTTATGGGGACATAAGCAAGATCCTTTGCTTCATCATGGAATTTGTGAAATGTCTATCTGCAAGAAATGCAGAAAGTGACTCGAAAGATGCAGTAGAGCCCTCTGTTTGTCAAACTGCCACTTGATTGGCGTCCATCACAGAGCTCCAACTGCAGCAGCACAACCAAAATATTAGCCAACAGCTTGTCAACAGAAGAAAGCAAAATGGGATGGCTTTCAATGTTGAGTACTAGTTGGGAGAATATGCTGATGGGGCTGATAAACTGAGTGAATAACAGTGGTCTATTTCCTAAATTGGATGATAAACATTTCTTCTTTGTTCATTCTTCACATGTGATTTCCCAGTGAGCTGTTCTGAAGAGAAGCTGGCAGGCTCTCGTCATTGAAGCTAGCAGAAAGAGCAATATTATGTGGTCCACTGGGAGCTTAAACACCAATCTGTCTTCTGTATACACAGTCTCATTGAACTGAAGTGCCAAGGTGATGAAAGCACTCCAAGTAAATGTGTGATAAGGCTCTTTCCCTTTTCCTCCTGAACTTACTGAACTGCCCAGATGTGCACCTTAGAGAAAAGCTCAGACACAGAATGTTACTTTCAAGCCTTCCTTTGCTGGATGCTACAAATTACAGATCATTGGTCTTTTAAAAAAAATTACCATTAATGTTCTCTTAATGGCATCTGAAGATGAATTTCAAAGAAGTATCATTCATTCAGATGTTCCATTTCCAAGAAAATGTGGCAAAAGGAGACAACCAACTATTCTCACAACTGGTGTGTAGGGAATAGAAGCAGTAATGATGAATTCACCATGTGGCTGCATCCTAAGGACTTTGGGTTTCTCCCATGACTGAAGCCACCATGTGGACTTGTTTCAGTCAGTACATACTAAAAGTGCTCATTTTCAGCCAGTGAAATATTCAGGTAAGCAGGCACAATGTTTTGATGCAGGAAGAAAAATTGCTCAAATATTTGCTTCAAAATAGTCTGAAGTAAAAGAGCCACCGTCTTTGAAAAATTGCTGTGGCAATATGGTAATCAGTTTCCACAAAACTTAAGAAGCTACCTTATATGGAGCCAAACTGTTCATCAAGCTAGTCAGTATAGTCTATGGCTGTGACTCTCCGGGGGTTCCAGTACCATCTTTTCCAGCCATACCTCAAGAAGTCAGAGATTGAACCTGGGCTGTCTGCACACAAGTGTCTGCTCTACCACTAAGCATTCCTCAGTCCCAAAGGACTCAGTCTCATCATGTGAAAAACACCCACTAAAGAGCCCTGAAGTCCACCTACTCCAGAGGTTCTGTTCCAACAATGACCACCTACTCCAGAGTTCTGTTCCAACAATGGCCATAAGGTTTATTACCAGCACTTAGTCTATGTAGTGGCTATCACAACTTGAAGTGGGACCCACATTTAAGAATAAGAATCTGTCAGGATCATGACCGGAATGTCATGACTGGAAGTGACATCATCAAGCAGGAAAATTTATAACAATCCTAGAATGCAATCCTACCCACACTTACCCAGGAGTAAGTCCCATTTACTATCATTGTTAAAAGAATATACATAGTAGCTTGTTAAAAGTATAGGTCTGTAACATTTCCCCAAATGCAGTCACATACCATCAAGTCTAATATATTAAAAATAAAATATTGAAATTAATGGGGACCCACTTGAAATTGGCTCGTGACCCACCTAGTGGGTCCCAACCCACAGTTTGACAAACACTGCCCTGGGAGATAGTGGTGCAAGCATGGGTAATTAACACAAGATAAAGTTGTCCCATGTGAGAAGAGTTCAGGTCTTCTGCCCGTTGGACTTGTCAGATCAGGGCAATGACTATTCCATGGGTAGTTAGATGCAACAGAATGTTCTCAAGTCATAGTAATCCTCAGACAATTATAGGTATGCATGAAATAATTTATATGTCCCGCCAAAGGTCCATGCTGCAGGGAGGAACCACCAGAACCACAATTGCTGCCACTTTTTTTCTGTTACACTCATGACTTCCATAAGCATGTGTGAATTCTATACATTCTGCATGCATCATGCAATCCACTCAGATACACTGAAGCCATCACAGGATGGAGCATGAATGATACTGTGATACTATCCATGCTCAGCAATAGATTGAATTTGGATTCCAGAATTATGGATGAATCTGCAATGAATAATCATCTATCGATTCTGAATCTTTATTATAGACAAAATAAAGGATTATGGTTTTACCCACAATCCCTGTGACTAGGCAAAGAAATATGTTCTAAAGTGGTGGCAGCCTTGTGTTCAGTAGAGGGAAAGCAACTATTCCTGCTCATCCCTGCAAAGCATTCCAATGACTATTGCTAGTGTCTCCCTGTTTTCTTTTAGATTGTGAAACCCTTTGGGGCAGGCATTTTCTCATTATTTTGAGGTATAAACTGTTTTGAAACTTGTTTTTCCTTTTTGCAAAGCAGCATATAAATTATTCCTACTATTGCGACAACTACTATTGCATTTTAATCAGTCTCACTGGTTCAGGCAAAAACTTGAATGCAGTTGGGGCACTGATTGTCAGCAGAAATAATGTTCATAATTATTTCTGAACATAGTGCCAGGGCAGGTTACATACAAAGTGAACCATTATCCCAGTGTATTTGCACAGAAAAAGAAGATGCTTCCAGTCAGTCTTTCTGAAACTAAAAAACCAGAGCCATCACTCAAACAAATCCAGTAGGACTTAAACATCCTTTGCTTAAAAAGAGAGGCACGTCTAATTTTGAACTTGGGCATCCAATGACAACTGCAGTAACATTATGTTCAGAGGAAAGAGAATATAGTCCTTTTTGTGTATGTTGAAATTAAACCATAGAATGAAGTCATTATTGGATGCCTGTGCTATTGTGCACCTACAGGTCCCAAGTTTGGGTTTGATCTTTTATTCTGCCCTTTCTATTTTGGGACCCAAAATATTTAACAAAAAGGCAGTGCAGAGGCTATAAAGAATGATAAGCATGTTGCACTAAACATACCCATCGAAATAGGTCAGAATGAATTAGAAAATGTTCCAAGGCAATTTAAAAAACTGCTCAGAACAAGGCAAGCGGGGAATAAGAAACATCTTGTTGAAAGCTTAGAAGGAAAGATTGCAAGTGTAGAGAACAATATAATGTGGGTCAGAGATAATGCTACAGAGGGAACAGAAGTGCTAAAAAAGGGGAAAGGTAGCAAAAAGACAAGTTTTTAAACATGCTACAGTCTTTAAAAAAATTGAACATGCCTCCTAAATCTAAGCATAAAGGTTTAGGACCACTTGACTGAAGAGGAAAAAAAATATCTGTGACACATAATAGTCCCTGGACACTAGAAGGGAGGGAAAATGGCACCTTGTAATTGCCAAGGGGGCAAAAAGGCATGAGACTAAAAATATCTATTATGCTTGCACCACAATTCTATGCAAGTTTACTCAGAACTAAGTCCTGTTGGGTTCAGTGGGGCTTTAGTCAAGACGTACGCATAGCATCACAGCCCAGTGGCGTCGCTAGCAGGGTGTGTGGGCCACACCAGGTGATGCGCTGGTTAGGGGTAATACTATCATGTTATGTTATATACTGTTGGATGTGGAAATTCTAGCAGAATGCAAAAGACCAGAGTGAAATATCTCCTTTCTATCAGAAGTTATGGCCAAAAAACCTGAGAACAAGAAATGCATGGAGCCCTATGGAAAGTGAAACTGAGCCATATCGCACGTTTACTCACAATGTAAGCGAACTTGCCTTAGTCCGTCAGAAAGGGCAGGGTGAGATGAATCCAACAACACCAGAATGGTCCTGATCCAATGACTACAGCTCCCAAAAACACCTGAGAAGGAAGTCCCTCCCTCCAAGTAGACAAATGTTTTGTGCCCTATGGAAAGCAAAACTAAGCCTCACGGTTGCGATTACTCACGAGTAAGCAAACGTGCTTTGGCTGGTGGTCAGGCCAGGCAAAGGGGAATGTGAAGCCACCAGAATGGTCCAGAATGGTCCAGAAGGCAGCCTCCCCCCCCCCCCTAAAAAGGAACAAAACAGGCTTCTGTTGATAAGGTGAACTTTTTTGAGACTTGCAGAGCCAGGTGGCTCCTGACAGTGATCTGGTTTAAACAGAAGTTCTTAAAGTGAACTGGGCACTGGGTAGGGCTGAAAACCTTACTGATTTTGGAGGGGGGATGTTATTGCAGGCAGGCTACAGAGGAAATTCACTTGGTGGACCAGGGCTGGCTCCTGCTTATTTAATTATTTGTTTTACTTTAATTATTTATACTTATTTATTTTAATTTCCCTGATGATGTCACTTCCACCATGACATCACTTCTGGTGGGACTTGGACAGATTGTCATTCTAAAAAGTGGGTCCCAGTGTTAAAAGTTTGAGAACTGCTGCAATAAGGTGTTAGTAAGTTGACACCCGGGGGGGGGGGTGACACCACTAGTGACCAAAATCACTAAAATCACAATTTGGAAGAATAATACCATCATGTTATAGATCAATCAATGCGTAATTTCATGCAGAATGTTTTATCTTTGTTCTATCAAAAAGTACAGCCAAAAAACCAGTGGGGGTGGAGTGATGGCACATCACCACGCCCACCACCTGGGGTGTTGCCCCGCCCACTGCATGGGGAGTGACGCACTGACAACCCGCACCGGGTGATGCGAACCCTAGTGACGCCACTGTCACAGCATTAACGTTAATCAAGAAGGAGAACTAGATCCACATCTTATGCAGCAGCCAGGGTTAATCTAGGTTTCATGGTAAACACATATAGTATTCAAGCTTACTGGACGCTTCTTCCATAAATGGAAGGAAAATTGCACTCATATTGCTTCCATAAGCAACGTTTTCCAGTCAGTCATGGGACTTCAATAACCATTTGAGGGGGAAGGTGCTATGTGTGATTTGAGACCCAGAATTCAGGACAGAATAGAGCAGTGGTTCCAGATTTTGGGAACCCTGTCTTTGCATGCAACAACATAATTGTCGTGATCGTGCTGCCGCTGAGCAGGGAAGGAGTTTTTTCCACTTATCTGGGGGTCGCTATGGCTTGCTGGAGGAACCTGCAACCCCCTCTGCAGCCCTTCCCCAGGTTTGAAAATTTTATATAAAGAAAAAACCCACTTCCTGTTTAGGGAATAAAAACTGGAAGTGGGTTTTTCCCTTTTTACAAAATTTTCAAGCATCAGGGGGGACTGTAGAGAGGGTCACAGGCTCACCATACTCTCTGGAGAGCCATAGGAACCCCCAGATAAGTGGAAAAAATCCCTTCCCTGCCTGGCAGCAGCATGAACATGGCAACTGTGTTACTACCAATTTCTGGGCCATTCCATTAAAGGAAATGGGTGTTTGCCCCCCCCCCCAAAACTGTCATAAGAGCAACCCCACAGCATCAGGCCATAGACCCATCTAGTCCATCTTCTTGTATCTCACAGTAGTCCACCAAATGCCCCAGGGAGCACACAAGACAACAAGAGATCTGCATCCTAGAGCCCTTCCTTGCATCTGGCATTCTGACATAACCCATTTCTAAAATCAGGAGGTTGCACGTACACATCATGTTGCGCCAACGGGGAAGAGTGCCTGCTGGGATGTGGAGCAAAGTTGGGCGCCAGGGGAATGCCCACTGGGTGGGGCATCAGTGAGATCACCCAACCAAATCTATGGCTGGCCCAAGGTGAGACTTCAGGTGGGTCATGTGGCTGGAAGGAGCGGGGCTACCTGACCAGGGGGCTGTGCTCATAATGAACTGGGCTGCCAAGGAGGGAGATCACTTCTTTGGGAGCTCCAAGGAGGCGACCTGAGGAAGCCTGCCCACTGTGCTTCCTCAGCCTGGCTCATGGCCGCTCCCAAGCACGAACACTGGATCCACCCCTGATCACAACCCATCATTTTGGGAACCACTAGAATAGTGGATGAGATTGGCTGAATCTTACTTCATACTCAGCATATCTATAGCCTGTCACTTCCAGAGAGAGGAGCTTGTTTATGAAGGCTGTAAAAAGTTTTTTCCTATTAAATTTTGCTGAACTATTGATAGACACTGATTAACACTGATATTCTCAATCATCTGTCAATCAATTCTAGCCTTTGGCAAACCATATTTAATTCTAATTGCAATTTGTCTTCCTTCACCTTGTGTCATTTTCAGTCGTCGTCCCCCCCCAGCAGAGCATTTGAGATAAATAAGCCCCAGTTAATAGGTTTAGCATTAGCAAACAATTTCACATGCAAAGATACTATTCAGGTAAACACACAACAGAATAGACCTAAATTTGTACATGTTTCCCTTTAGAATTTGAGGTGATGATTTGTTAGAAGTTGTATGAGGAAAAGTATCTTTGGATGTTGGAAATTTGTTCTGTGTCATTAATACTGAAATAATTTTCACAAGACAAACAATCTACAAAATAAACCAGGCAAAGTTTTTAATCATTGTTTTCAATTACAAAATATTTGCAGCCTGGGGTATAAATATTTGTGACCATTATAATGAGGGTAAATGAATCCACCACTTACTAGAAGGGTGGATCAGAAATCAACTGTTTTCAGAAGGCAGTATTATAATAGAGAGGGATGAATTTATAATTCATACACTTAATTTTTATGTGAACACTAAAAATGAACATAAGAGAAATAAATCAAGAAATTATGCAACAAATAAATCAAGAAACAGCAACAAATTACCGTATTTTTCGCTCCATAAGACGCACTTTTCCCCCCCAAAAAGTTGGGGGAAATGTGTGTGCATCTTATGGAGCGAGTACTGCAAAAAAAAAATCTCCGCCCCGGCCCCGCCCCCTGCCTGCTCGCTCTGCTCAGCTTCCCCAGGCAGTCAGAGGCTGAGCTGGCCGGGGGGGGCTCCTGCCTTCCCTCAGCGCCCGCGCGGACTGTAGCAGCGCCGGACGGAGCGCGAGGGCGATGAGCAGGGGTCCAAGGCGCTGCAGCCCGACAGAGCCTGAGCCTCGCAAGCCCGTGTGTCTACTCAGAAGTAAGTCTCAGAGTCACTGGGGCTCACTCCCAGGAAAGCGTGGGTGGGGTGGCAGTCTCGCTGCCCAATCCTGTGCATGCCTACTCTGAAGTAAGTCCCATTAGAGTCAGGGGGGCTTACTCCCAGGAAAGCCTCTCTCTCCCCCCCAAGCCTGGAGCATCACAGCATCTCTCTCTCCCCCCAAGCCTGGATCATCACAGCTTCTCTCTTCTGCCCCCCAAACCTGCAGCATCACAGACTCTTGCTCCCCCCCAAGCCTAGAGCATCACAGACTCTTCCCCCCCAAGCCTGGAGCATCACAGCTTCTCTCTTTCCCCCCCCAAGCCTGGAGCATCACAGCCTCTCTCTCTCCCCCCAAGCCTGGAGCATCACAGCTTCTCTCTTCCCCCCCAAGCCTGGAGCATCACAGACTCTTGCTCCCCCCCAAGCCTAGAACATCACAGACTCTTCCCCCCCAAGCCTGGAGCATCACAGCCTCTCTTTCCCCCCACCCCAAGCCTGGAGCATCACAACTTCTCTGCAACACAAACACTTTCCCCCCTCTCTCACACACACAGGCTGCCCCCTTCTCTTACACACACAGATGCTCTGCCCCCCCACACACACTCACACAGCAGGGGAGGGGCACTTTCACTCACCTCATCCAGCATCTGAATGTAAGCCCCCACCCCTGCCATCACAAAGAAAAAACTGTCTCCTTGGTCAGAATGCCAGTGTTTGCTTATTGCACAAGCCCCAGGTAAGGCTTGGTTCTTACCATAAATCCAGAGGTTTGTTGTGTCTTGAGAATTCAAGTTGTGGTTGGACTTTCCCCTTGTTCATTTGTATTGTATTGTATGGGAACTGGCGAGGAGGTAGGTGTGGTGTCAGCAGTGGCCCCTTTAAGGGTAAGGCCTGGGCATCCAGCAGAGTGTGCTGCACAGCTGCAGCCACTGGAAGGCAATAGGGCCCTCAGGGATATAAGGAGTACCTGAGGCAGAAAGGGTTTGTGGGTTTTGAAGGAGTGCAGGTTGGAGGTAGGAGAGGAGACTTTATTGAATTTGGAATCTGACTGTGGATTGTGACTGGACTTGGATACCCTGATGGATTTGACTGACCTACCTAGAACCTGACCTTGGACTGTAATTTGGCTTATTGGCTCTGGACTCTGATTTGGCAACTCTGATTGATGGGACTGATTTACTTGGCATCTGTGGACTGGAACTGGACTCACTTTTGCTTGCTGCACTGGTGAGTTGCACAAGGGGGACTGATCAGCCTTAAGCGGGCACAAGGCCCAGTGGATTGGAATTTGGCAGAACATCATTGTAGCAGAAAGATAATGTGATCCCCTATTTGTGTGCACCTGCTTTTGTGAGCTTTATAAATTCTGAGTTTCCAGAAAACTAGAGTACTCAAACCTTTAAGTCTCTCCATTTGTTAATGACAGTGATAATGGTTCTTAATGCCACTGTTGACTGCTGTTCACTTTACATGGTTCAAGTGTTATTCTGTTATAGTTTATTAAATATTTTATTACACTATTTGGTTCAGAATATTTTTTTCCTGTTTTCCTCCTCTAAAAACTAGGTGCGTCTTATGGTCAGGTGCATCTTATGGAGCGAAAAATATGGTAACAATAAATAGCAGGTTAAATCAGCTTCAAGTTAGGACTTACACAAATCAAGAATCTTAAGTAGCATCAACTTATAAAACCAGGAAAGATCGGATAGAGAGCATACAGCAAAAGCCACTGGTGATATTTCACTGGCGATTGACTTCTCTTCCCATATATGTACCACAGTAGTTTTAAGCAATGGCATTTTTCTTGTGCTTCTGCACTAGACTATCCTCTCCTGTCCCCTTCACTAGAATCCTATGGACCTTTTCATACATTGAACCTGTCTATGAAAGTAAAGTGCTAGAAAATTATTTGTTTGATAGGCACAGGGTATTGCCTGAATACCCCACTACACACACAATTAGCACATACAGGATTTAAAACTGGGCCACATTTATTTTAATCAAAGCCAATTCAGTACAGAATGCATACTTTACTCAGCGTGTGGTTGGTCTGTGGATCTCGTTGCCACAGGATGTGGTGATGGCAACTGGCCTGGATGCCTTTAAAAGGGGATTGGGCAAGTTTCTGGAGGAAAAATCCATTCCGGGGTACAAGCCATGATGTGTATGCGCAACCTCCAGATTTTAGAAATGGGTTATGTCAGAATGCCAGATGCAAGGGAGGGCACCAGGATGCAGGTCTCTTGTTATCTGGTGTGCTCCTTGGGGCATTTGGTGGGCCGCTGTGAGATACAGGAAGCTGGACTAGATGGGCCTATGGCCTGAGCCAGTGGGGCTGTTCTTATGTTCTTATGGTCCTATCTTTCATCACTCCTCCCCCCCATTAGTCCAGGCAGATACTTGGAGGAGATAGCACACTACTATCTATTCCCTTTGGGGGGAGGGTGGATTCCCACCAAAGCTGCAGATTGTCAGCAAACAAGCTATAACTCTATGCTAACCCCAATGGGATTGAGGCAGTTGAATTACACTGTCTACACCAAGCCAGAAAGGTTGGCAACCTTCAGTTTTGAAAGACTATGGTATAAGCCTACAGTACGTGGTATTCCCAGGCGGTCTCCCATCCAAGTACTACTCAGGCCTGACCCTGCTTGGCTTCTGAGATCAGACAAGATCAGGCAGACTTTTAGGTTAACTTGACAATCCAAACCCAAGTGTTCACCAGCCAGCATCCCTGAGTCAGACAGCCTTTTAACATTGGTTCTGGTTCCCTCTCCTTGTGCTTATCTCAAAATGCACACCCAATCCTTAATCCTACTTCCTGTCTCATACTACATCCGCCAGTGTGACCATCCTGGTTAAGAGACAACCACCAAATCTGCAGCAGTCTGGGAAAGGCAAAAATACTCAACACCCACAGTCAATCAGGTGTGAAGCAAAACATCCCTACTTGGGCATTAAAAGTGACCAGACTGACTACTGGGAAGGTGGGCTGGTGTTTGCCTCAGGCTTGCAGCTGACTGAGGGCAAGGCAAGTCAAACAGCTGCTCCAAGTCCCACCCCCAAGTGCAGGGCCTAGGAGAGGGGGGTAAAGGGGGTAATTTGTACCCAGGCCCAGAGTCAGAAAGGGGGCCCAGGAGCCAAAGGAGAGGATCCAGAAAGTTCCTGGGATCTGACATTTTCCTATCTTACTTGAACTCGCTGCCTGTGCATGGGCAGGAGGTCTGGTCTAGAGAGTAGAGGGTAGAGCCTCCGTTAGCCCGAAGATATCAGAAGGTTGCCAGTTTGAGGACACTGGCAGCTCCCTGAATGGCTGAGAATGGCAAGACCTTGAAGCAGCTGACAAGCCGAGCTGAGTGATTCCACCTGCTCTTGGTGTGAGCAAGAAGCATCTTGGCTGCCCTCCATGTGAGAGATGGAGCTGCTTGTCAGCCTGCATCGGAGAACTGGAGGCCAGAAGTGAGAACAAACCTGGAAGATTCATTCTGAAATGCTGTTGGTTCTCTATGATTGTAAAAATCCCCTTGAGGGATTTAGAAACGCCTGCCTGTGTAAACCGTCTTGAATAAAGTCAGAGGAGTAATCCGATGACCAGAAAGGCGGTATATAAATACCTTGCTGCTGCTGCTGCTGCTGCTGCTGCACACACTGGACTCAGGAATGCATCCATGACCCTCCTGAACACAGAGTCAAATCTGGGAGGAAACCGACTTGCTACAGTAGCTCTTTGGCTTGTGGATCCCATAACCATGAAGGAGTATATAGAAACTCAAAGACCCAGCTGTGGGACTACTGCTGCTGCAGAAGTTCATTTTGGTCCATTCCATTCTAATTTTCTGCAATTGATTTTCTATATTTCAAAGATTTTAGAGAGACTTAGGGGTGTGTTTGGTGTTCCATATTTCTTTATCTAGCTGCTAATGCCGCATGATCAGGTAGACCTGGGCTCTGCATCAAGAAGCCTAGTAGCCCTGGGCTCCAAAGACTATTGTGGCTGTCTGTACTCCCCCTACCCCTTTGGGAATGGGCCCGAAGAAACTTTTCCTCTCATAGGCCCTGCCCAAGTGTCCTGCACCAAATAGGGTGCAAGAACAGCAAACAAGCCTTATGGCCTGGGCGGAGGACTGGAAGCTGTTGGCCTAATCTTATTTGCACTGCAGAATATTCTCCAACCCCATAATGACCAGAGCCAGCAATGCTCTTTTTCTAACTAAGAAGCCTGAGGAGCCGACAGGGCCTGACTGGCTCTATAGAACACTGGATCCATATTGAGGTTCTTCAGTGTGAGCACTTCATCTAAGCACTGGTAGAGACTCCCTTATTCTACTACATCTCATCTTATATCCTTGGGTGCTCGACCCTAGCCAGCCTTGACCAGGCTTTGCAGTTCAGAGTCTGTCTCTTTCTATCATCACCAATCACCATCTAACACTTGACACTGTCTGCTGCCTCTGGTCCCATTGACCTTCATCTGTTGGTTGTACAATTGAACCACATCTTAGCTGCAACCTGACTGGAAGTCAGAAAAAGACATGACAAAGCCCCAGCTTGCAGCTTCACAGCTGCCATAGATCAATGGATAAAAATGCTCTCCCTTGTCTCACTATGCCATTTGCCATCAGGGCAAGGAGTTCTGAGTCTCCTTGTGTTCACTACACCCCACTCTGTTTACTTCTCCCCCCCCCCCATTCAATTTGCCCTTCCCTGCTAAGTTTCTGGCTCAGCCTCTTTGGCTGCATCAGCGCTGGAAAGTTGGATAGGACTGGACCCAAAAATATTTTTCAAGCGTATCTCTAGTTGCCATTGCTAACTATGATCTTTCAGTCTTGTGATTAGCTATCACAACACAAAGCAAGAGATAGACAGAATTTTGTCTTGGACCTTCAGTGGCCTGCTTTACCCTGCTTCCTAATAGGGACAGTCCTGGTCATCAGACTCAAAGAAATTGTCAGTAGTGGTTGACATGGCAATTCCATTGTGAATTCCTGACACACTGCAAGAAGCAATTCATCTATTCCTGAATCTTTTCCATGAACAATATAAAAAGGAAATAGTAAAGTGATGATTTGCATTGACTAATTTTTATTGTGCATTTGCATATTGATTGGTTCTTCATGGTGTGTGTGTGTGTGTGTGTGTGTGTGTGTGTGTGTGTGTGTGTGTGTGTGTGTGTTTTACTTCAAGCAGAACTTCAAGCCCTTTGAATCAGTTATCAATACTATTCTCATTAACATTTATGTTGGCCACTTTGAAGCAGCTGATAGAACCTTCTATCACAGTAGCTTAGTATTCAGCAGCCTCTATGTAATCTAGTCAAGGTCAGGCTACACACGTACATAAAATGCATGCTCTCCAAGCATGCTTCCAGTAGGAAGATCCTATTTGGATCTCTGGGATGCATCTCTGGTAAAGACCAGGATGTGTGTGGAGGAGAAGGTTCATTCTTCCCCCATCCCACACAATTTTAATGCCAAAAATCATGCCATTGATTTAAGAACATCACTCCTTCTGAGACAAATCACTGCTTCAGGAAGGTGATTTTAGGCTTTAAAACTACAAGGCAGGAAACTCTCCTAATTGGCTATTTTAATTTTTTAGAAGAGGAATTTCCGATAGGGATCAATCATGGAGAGTAGGCACTGCATTCCTCTAATCTGGACGTGCTTTATTATTTACCAAAAAAACATAATGCACCACAGGAGCCACCAGACCTGTCTTACAGCACAAACCTATGCTGGTCTACTCAGAAATAAGTACCATTGTGTTAATTTGGCTTACTCCCAGAAAAGTATGCATAGGATTGCAGCCTTAGGGTCCAGTCCTAAACTCTTCCAGCACAGGCACTGAGCCCTACCGCTAGTACTGGATCCCCTTCCCCCAAGTTTAGTCCCAGTGGCTTCTCAGTGCCTGCTAGATACAGTGGTAGCCACTTTGGTGCCACTGCTCCAGCAGGTACCAGAAAACATGAGATTGAGCTGTCACAGCCCAATTCTGAGCTACCCAGAGCTCCTGGACCTGGTGGCTCCACAAAGGGCTCCCACCGGATCCTGCGCCTCTCGCGCTACCGCGGGTGGCTCCTCAGGAGAAAGGGACGTTCATCCCCTCCCCCCGAGTAAGGTAAGCAGCCCCGCAATGGGGCTACTCACTTTAGCAGTGACCAAAAGGTCGCCGCTAAAGTAAAGGCACTCGTGCATGGCGAGCAGACCTGCCCAAGCACCTTGGACCCTGTGGAGCTCGGCTCTGTGGATTTGCCTCTCCCCGACACGCCACCTGCCTGCCCCCGACCATGCCTCCCGCTGGTCTCCCCCCTCCCCAGAACACCGGCAGAAGCCCGGCGGTAAGCCCTGCAAACATGCCTTACAGCACGTTTGCAACTGAGGTCCGTAGTGCGGAACCGCGCTGCAGACCTCAGGATTGGGCTCTTAGGGCCCAATCCTATGGTCCACACCGCGCCTCCGCGGTGTGGACCACAGTCACAAACGTGCCATAAGGCATGTTTGCTGGGCTTACCGCCGAGCTCCCGCCAGAGGTGGATCAGCTCCGGCCAGCGCCCGCTTTCTGCAGCTTGGCGGGGCCTGCCACCGCCAGGCTGCGGAATGGCAAACGGGGTGGGGACAGGGGTGTTCCGGGGAGGGGGAGGCCAGCGTGATGCAGGGAGGGGGGATGTGCCAGAGGCGTGCCTGGGGGCGGGCGGAAGGAGGACCCGTGGAGCTCTGCTCTGCAGAATCAGTGCTCGTGGAGAGGCTGCGTGCCTTACACAAGCACCTTTACTTTAGCGGTGCCCTTTGGGCACCGCTAAAGAGAGTAGCCCCATTGCGGGGTTGCCTCCCTTACCCGGGGGAAGGTTCGTCCCCCACTCCTGAGGTGCCTCCTGCAGTAGCAAAGGAGGCGCTGGATGCAGCGGCAGCCCTCATGATGCCACCGAGGGGGGGGCGCCCCTGGCAGCTCAGGATTGGGCTGCCCCTTAGGATTGGGCTGTTAGTCTCCTCAACTAAGAAGACATTGAGTACAGGTCCAGCCTATTTATACACGGATTTTTTATACAAGGATTTGACTCAACACGAATGGCCCCTGCAAGTGAGAAGGAATATGCTGATCCCTGGAGAAGGGGAAAAATGCAGCCCTTTAAAATCAGTTTTAAAAACTGAACAGTCCTTTAACAATAGCCTCCTTAATGAGAGAGAGAGCAGTAGGCTAGCAATCCATCAATCCTTTTCTCTCCTTCGGACCCCTCCCTTCCCCCAGCAAGTGAAAGAAAGGTGATCATTTTGCATTGGTGAAGGGAGGGGCTGAGTGAAGTGCTGATGGATTGTCTTCTTAATGTCTCTTATCTTAGAGTCAAAAGGTCAGCACGGCTGTTTTCAATCAATGGAGCAAAGAAACTTTGTTTTTTAAATTGATTTACTATAGTGTGTTTTTTTTAATCCACATGAGTGCTTGGAATGGAACCCATGCAAATAATTAGTCTCAACCTGTAGTGTTATGCTTGTTGTCACTCCTTTTCTTCTATCCATAAATAGTGAAATGCAAGACTGTTGGCTTCATTAGACATGATGGCAGCAGATCTAAACACTGAAACTCTTGTCTTATCTAATCATATAGAAAGCAGGCTTGAGCTCTGACTTGAAGATCGAAATTGGAGGACTGAAAAATTCTCCCCTTACCTGTCACTTTTCTATAGGCCTTTTTTGAAAGCGCTTTTCTCCCAGGAAGATTCAGTCCTGGTACTGAAGGATGAGGAAAGTGATTTGAGGGGATTGTAGGGAGATGAACATATGAAGGTGTCCTGCAATGAATCAGACCGTTGGTCCATCTAGCACATATTGTCTACAATCATTACCAGTGGTGGCTCTCCATAGTTACAGACAGGGGTTTTTCCCAGCCTTACCTGAAGATTATAAGAAAAGGTACAGGAACCATAGCAAATATCTTAAATAACATCTAAGCCATCACTCAGATTTGGTGGCAACAGATTCACAGCTGATGTGCCCTCTAAGGAACGCAAGAACTCAAAACTACTCGACTAATAATACACATCCTCATTTTTCTGCTCTGCAAGAGATCATATTCAGCATGAGAAATTTTTGCTACAGAAGATATTACTTTCTTACATCACTCCTCAGAGGAACGAAACCCTTGTAGACTCTAGTAACACACACTTTGAAAAAAACAGTAGTTCAAGGTTCGGAGCCACACATGAGACTTGACTGCTTTGCCAATGATTAATTTTTCACCTAGCATTTAAAATATTTATATACATGGATTTCTAATGATTAGGAGGATATGATAAATTGGGAGCTCCAGGAAAACGGAGGCTTCTAATCATCTCTAATCATGCAGATGACAATAATAGCCCCTATCCCATTAAATTGATATTCCTCATTCCTCTACTGGAAGAATGTTCATAATTTATTGTATGGGAAGAAGTAGACATCTCAATGTGATTAGGGCTTCTTTCTCTCAAGGGATTACACAAGCAGAGGAAATGGCAAGTTTCTCCCCTGGATGAATGCACAGTTGAGAGAGTCAGTATGAAAACATAAGGAGACAAGCAGGCAGAGAAGGTATAGGCTGGAAAAATAATAATAGGATTGTTCACCATATGCATCAATATCTACCTACATACAGTCACCTCAAGCAAAGTGAATAATAATTGTACAGTATGATGGAATAATAATTTTATTATGTCACAAGTTTCATATATATCATGCTTTGCAGATCACTTTGTGAAATCACTTTTAATTTAATAACCCTTATCACAGTAATTATGTCCATTGATATTGAATTAGAGTTCAATGAGAACCTCTGAAGTGATGGATATAAGGGTCATTGCATTGCGAAGGAAAGTGAATTTATCATTCTTGATTTGAGATGAATAGCACAGATCAAAGGAACATACAGAATAAAGGTATATTCAATACAGTGCTAAAATACAGGTAATTTGGGATCTTGTTCTGCAAAGGATTATAGCCCATCAACATGCTCCCAAGAGAGAATGTGGATTTAGCATGCATTTTGCTTTCTCAGATTTTTCTTGATATTCTAACTGAATTAGTTTTTCTTTCCCTTTCATTTTTTTAATTGGAACTTGGTTTAAACTCTAGCAATTGGGAAGGAGTGCAGGAAGAAATTGAAATGAGTACAGCGCAAACGGTTTGAGAACGAACTGGCATTAAAATGACCACTCAAGAGCAGGGTAATTTTAAAAGGCTTATATCAAAGCTGGCTGTTCATTACCTCCAAATTGCCAGGTCAGAGTCAGGTTAACTTTAAAGGAATTGAGCAATCTGCTCTAGGCCAGCTGTGGCAGTCCTTTACAGCAAAGCGTCCTCTTTGCTCTATGGTTAGCTTTGAGCAACTTCTTACCAGGTGACAAAAGGCCAAGTCAAAGCCCAGTTTCAGGGCATGGCAGGCATGTAATTTACAATGGAGAATATAATGACCCCTTTATCTTTCCATGACAAAAACATCTTGCTTCTTTTTTATTGACATTCTACAGTGTATTTGAAAAACAGGAAATCTACTTTTTAACTAGATTTCCAGAAGATATACATCAGTATTTTTTTTTCTTCAGAGAAAGGAAGGGGATTGTATTTCCCAAAGTCAGGTTTATTGATTAGGCTTCTAAGTACATTATAAAACTAAAAGATATGTTCACTAACGGCTGTATATTTGCTGACTCTGCAGGCCACCCAAGACAGTATGGAATATATTTTCACCTTCCCAGGGCCATGTTCAAGGTCACTGGGACTATTTCTGTTGAGCTTTAATATCATACTTCTGCACGTGCTAAATCCTGGATATTACAGTATTGACTTACAAAAGAATGACTTTTTTCAGCTTGACTACTTTCCATTCACGGAAATTTATAGTCTTTGCTTCAGTGCTTTTATTGGAAGCACTCAGCAAGTGGAAAACCTCAAGATGAATTTTGTAGTTGCCAATTTATGCAACAAAGTGCAACTTTTCAGGCATGCATTGCCTCTACTTTTTTGAACTAGTGTAGAAACTATAGACAAAGGATGACCTGTATCCTTTTCACAAAACTAAAGACTATTTTCACTCTCAGTAACACCCAGATTCCCTCCACAAGGAAAGGTTTTGACCTTCAAAAGCTTTTCACGGCTTAGGACCAGAAATCTGAAGGGCCACCTCTTCCCTTACATGATGACCCACCCCCTGAGATCACCCAGGGGCTTCCTCTGTGTGTGCTGTCATTGATTGAGGCTAAGTTGGCAGCAATGAGGGAGAGAACATTTTCTGTGGTGGCACCACAACTTTAGAACTCCGTCCCAATAGAATTAAGAACTGCTTCCTTCCTGGTGGCCTTCCAACATTGGCTGAAGACCTTTTTGTTTACATTTACCTTTACCCTTTAAAGGTCCCCATCCCCCATAAGCTATAACCCTGCTTTTATTCTCTCTCTTTTATATGAGGAGCATTTTTAAAGTGTTTGCATCCCTAGTTTTTACTGTATTTTATTTTATTACCTTTTAAAAGGAAAAGGAGCATATAAATCTTTTAAATAAAAATTCCATTAGTATACATGAAACACTCTGAAAGCACTATTCAACCACTATTATCATTACAGTGATCAGTAGCGCATGTATGTACCTAATCACCGAGATTACATCCAGAGTGCTTTGTGGAGGGAGGTGTACAATGCACACTCCACTTCCCCAGGTGGTGAGAAGATCCAGGGCAGTGCTGAATGGCTTCCTTTCGGAAGACTGCTCCCTAGACGTCTAAGTGCTAATATTTTCTTTTTTTGAAAATATACATGTCAACCATTGGGCATAGATAACTGAGCACTCCTTAAAAGCAACAATCAGTCTTCCTGAGAGGCATTTCTGCACCCCAAGGTGCTGCTAGCTTCCAGTTCTTTCTTTTAACTTCCATTTCAGAATCTCTGTCTGCTTCTGTGTCAAGTCAAATCCACTCTCTCATCATCTTCAACCAGAAGTTGCTAGAATTTATTCCTTTGCTACACGGCAGGATAAGGGTGAGTCACCTTTGATAGGATCTCCACCTTGCAAGGAAGTTTCCAATTATGAGTCCATTAAGGATAGTTAAGAAACATCAACTGTCATCTTTAATTATTAGACTGACAAAGCAATGGCCAACCAGCATTTGTGACTGCAAGTTCATACTTCCACCATTGTTTATGCTTTGCTTTGAATGCTAAGGACATAGATGACAGCCAGAGATTGGTCTGCCAGAGCTTCTGCAGGAACTATTTATTTACTATATTTGAAAGACAACAGAAAGATATTTTTAAAAACCAGAGGTGTAAAATCTGGGTGCGCAGCAGTACTGACACCTGAGCATTTGGGCTTGGCATGCAGGTTGTAGCAAAAGGCCAGTTGGTTTTTCTTATTATTATTTGGCTTCTACCTTTGCAAACAGGAATCACACTTCTCATAAAAATCTTTACACTATGTGTTACGTCACAGTTCCTCCCTACTGGGCCTCGTGCCTGCTTAAGGTTGATTAGTTTCCCTGGTTTTACTCACCAGTGCAGCAAGCAAAAGTCAGAGTCAGTTCCCAGTCCAATCAACAAAAGTTGCCAATTCAGAGTCCAGATCCAATATGCTGAGTCATGGTCCAAGGTCAGTTTCCAGGTAAGCCAGTCCAATCAGTCAAAGGTACCAAGTCAGAATCCAGAGCCAATAAGCTGAGTCACAGTCTAAGGTCAGTCTCGTCTCGTCCTACAACCCACACCACTAGTTCCTCCAGGCGCTGTTTATATGCTCCCAGGTTCACTTTAGCTTCTAGTGGCTGCAGCTGTGCAGCACACCTCCAGCTACCACCTGGCTTTAACCTTGCATTTACTTAGAGCAAGGGGCACTGTGGACACCACACCCTATCTCCTCGGTAATATCTTCCGCGAAGTCACTACACTATGCCAGAACAACCAATAAAGGAAAAATCCTAGCTGACCACATTCACAACAAGTAGGCTGTACATTTTGAAGAACATACTAGAATTCTGTGAAGGAACCACACTTTTAAGCCTTTTATACACAATAACTGCAGGGAACATTATGAATATTAATAGATCTTAAAAACTACATATGTATTTTCTCTTTTGGCATTAATCTTTGCCTGCTATCAGTTGATTACCCACATCATCAGTTACGCACAAAATTACATTTTTAAATCTAAGCCTGTGTAAACACGACTATCTTTCCTAAAGAATATGCAAACACAAAAACTTTCTAAACATCCAGCATTCAGCAGATTAATGTTCCAGAGTATTAATTCCAGTGGAAAGCTGTTTAAATCCCAAACCAGCTAATCGTGCTTCACTTTGTCTGGTGTCAAACAAGCATCTGGATTTTCGCTAGGCTGGCATTTACTCATGAAAATTGGTGAAGGGGGAAAGAACAAAAGAATGACAAAGTTCCCTCTGGGCTAAACAGTAGAAGCAAGTGCAGAAACAATAGCAGTTTGTTGCTGTGCAAGTTTAACAGTTGGGGCTCTGCTGTTAATCGGCTTGCTCTTACTGATAGTGTTCTTACAAGAATGGAAATTAATATCAAATAGAAAAAGGCAAATTCCTCCCAAATAAAGGCCTGTATCCAGTTGTCAGTTAGGCAAATGTCAATGCAAATAACATCACTGCAGCCAAGGGGATTGCTGGTGTCAGGAGCTGTAGAGTTTGAACCAGGATGAAAAGGCTCAAGGCACAGCTCCCTTTGGTGGACCAAACTGAGATATAGGTTGAAACATCTATCTTAATAGCAGAGAATGCCCAGGTGGGATAACTACTCTTTCCAAACTGCACTGGCTATATAGACTTCCTGTTCAGATTAGAACTTTGATAATGCTTATTGGTTCTGACCTCTTGTTCTTGGTCTGATCCCCCAGATCTGATCCTTGACTCATTAGTTTCACTCAATAATTCCTTATGGCTCAGTTCTGATCTGCTGGAGACGGCTCCTAGTTGTCCCAGTAAGGTAAAGACATGTTCACTTTTGGCCCTAAATCCCACCTAAATTCCACCACTACAAGTTATGTGTTGTTCAAGCTCAAGTTTACTTCCAGATTCAAGTTTATGGCAGCTGCCTAGCAACCCCCACTCCTATATGGGCTCCACTTCTGGGTTGGGAACCGCATTAGAAACTTGGAGCCTGCAACACCTGGCAACCATCTTCTGCACCTGTCAGCCCCTGGAAACTGTCTGCTTTCCCACTGGACTGCTCCCATGAGAAGACAAGAAGATGGACTCAAAGCAAATGACCACAGCTGCAGCAGCTCATATCACCCAGTGGTCTCAGGGTGGGAAGAGCTGAGAACATATAATGTAGTGCTTTCTTCAGAAACTTAAGGCTTATAGTTATCTCTTGTTTATGGCCAATTATCAGCTGCACCTATGTGATAGAATGCTTCCAAGCAATATTTTCAGTAACAGTGTATCACCCTGTTGGCAATTAGTCTCTTCATATGATTTCTGATGAAGTAAACAAGTAGCCTATATAATCTCATTGTTGACTTCGCTCATTGCTCTCGGGCCTTGTTAGATGCTGGCAGGCTGCATTGCCTGTCAAGTTGCCTGAAAACGCTTCATCAAGCTTTCTGCTCTTAGGTTTTAGAGCAGGGGTGTCCAAAGTTTTTCGCAGGAGGGCCACATCATCTCTCTGACACTGTGTCGGGGGGCCGGGGAAAAAAAGAATTAATTTACATTTGAAATTTGAATAAATTTACATAAGTTCACAGAAATGAATATATTAAAGATGAACTTATATGAATGAATGAAGGTCTTGCAATAGCTCAATACCTGTAAAAGGCCTTGCACAAAGCAAGGCTGGCCTTTCCTTTGCTGCCGCTACTGCATCACAGACGTGAAACAGCAAGCAGTGGAGGGAGCCCTCATCCCACAGCTTACGTGAGAGGTCAAACAGTTGCCCTCACACTGAGAGCAGTTGCGTCGGGCCAGTGTGGGCTCCAGCAAGTCTCTGGAGGGCCAGAGGCTCATTGGATACTGGGGGCTTCCTGAGGGCCGCATTGAGAGGCCTCGAGGGCCGCAAGTGGCCCCAGGGCCAGGGTTTGGGCACCCCTGTTTTAGAGCAATGATGCTGTTTTATGATGACTTTGGACCAGGCTTGCTTCTTCCTCTGATCCCAAAGAACCCCCAGCCCACAACCAGAGATAGGGCCTAAAATTAGATATTCACTAAATCCTTCATCCTAAGAAGTTTCCAGAAATGCAGAACTCTTTGCACTTTGACAAGTATAACACCATGCGAAACAAATTGCCTGCATTAGAGGTGTTCCACAGTTTACTTCAAATCCAATTTAACCTCTCTGCCACCAAGCAGTCACAGGTGTGAATATCTTTGTACATACCTAACGGGTGACTGCACAGCAAATAGATCTAACCTGTAGAGGAGACCTTTCATGTTGAAACCCCATGGGGTGATTAATATAGCTCTTTTCATTCCTTGCAGAGCACAGTATATTCAAAAAGATAGCTAGCACTGCAAGGAGTTACACACCTCAACATGGTCTCTGCAAAGCAGACATTTCAACTGTCATACAGTACACTTACAAAAAATCATATGCAAGCAGATAAACCAAGATATCTACTAAAAAAGAAGAAAAAAACAGCTACAGATAATCTTGGTACAGACAATACTAGATCATTGCATAATATTAGCAATTGCAATGCAGTTCTTAATTTTCTGGGGGATTCTCATATTGGAGAAATACTTCTTCTGATCTTTATGTAAGAACCTTCAAAGGTAAATACAGCTCATATAATGTTGGTTATTCCCTTGGTCATGCTCTTTGGCTCTAGAAATCTTTCAGGTATTACTACCTGCACAATATGAGGAGCAGAATAACCATTTTGTCTGTATCACAATACACCACAGGGCTGATTTAAATGTCCCTGTAGATTCTCAGGTTACCTTGGCTTCCATCTTCCTGAATCACAACTGAAAAGTATGGCTGCCACCATTGAAAAACATATATTTGCATAAGAAAGCAGACTTGTACATCCACAGTTGACAACAATGTGCATTTGGAGACACATATTTATTGGAGGCTACTTGAACTAGCTGGCTGCTACTACTATAGCTACATCTGGGACCACTGTTTCTCAGTTGATGAGCACCATAAGAATGCTCTGATTACCGTACTTGAGTTGTGGTGGCAGTTCCCATATATGGTGGTCGTCCATGGATGCTACACTAGTGAATATGCAATGACTCACTTTTAGAAAAGGAGGTGAGCCTGCAACTAGGTTGGGAATCTGCATTTGCCTAGTCTAGATTGTTGGCAAATGTTTCAAAAACCAATCCTGGCTCGTACCATTTCAACAAAAATTGTACATAGCTTTTCCCATATCAAATACAAAGCATTAACTTGGAACAGAATTAACCAGATATTATCTTGCCTAAGATATTTTAATGATAGAAATGTTATCTAGCCAAGAAACATTTAATCAGTAGTACTTTAATGGCCCAGTGCTATCTTTGAAATACACAAGTGTATCTCTATGTACACTGGATCAACAATGGCCTCACCAGCACAGAAGTCCGCCTGCTGATAGTTGCACCACAGATGTCAATGAAATGTTGGGAAAATGCCACACCAGCATAAATTGGATACCAGTACAAATCCACTCGCAAAGAGGCCAAAAATGGGGCCGAGATTGGAGCATGCTGTCAGAAGGATGAAGAAGAGTCAACATATGCCATATCCTAATCTCCTTCAGATGATACACGCCCCCAAAGCCAGAAAAACGCTATACCAATGATAGTGTTGGTGTAGGTAAGAGTAAATCCATAAAGTATAAGAGAAAAATCACACCCCACTCCCTTTCCTATGATGGTGCATGGTATATAGACTACATTTGGCAGCAAATGACAGAGCACCAACACCAGTATATAAGCCCCTGCCTGGAAGACTATGGCTCAGATGAAAACGAGCCAGCACATGCTATAACTCTGAAAGGGGAACTTTGGTGATGGAACCTATTGTAAAAGTGTTTGTGGTGCACAAAGAAAGCACTTTACACAATCTCTTGTCCCTCACTACATGAATAATACTTAGTTAACATTTATCTGTTCAGAATTCTTATTGTAGGTACTATTATTCCAATTTGGGCTGCCCCAAATTCAAGATGGGGTGGCCCTTGCTATTTTAGCAGCTTTGCCAGCCAGCAGACCCTATGGGGACCTCAAGGTGACTGTGAATGGAGTTAACAACAGGCAGGTTGAAGAAGTTCCACCCTTTAAATAAAAAACCCTCATGCTCCTTGTCAGAGACCACAGCACAGCTTGAATGCAGGTTGGAGTTATGGCTTCAGGCTGAGAAAGTGACCGCAAAAGAGCAAGTTATTAACTTGTTTTTGAGAGAACAGCTATATTCGCTGCTAAAATCAGAACTTACTGCAATCATTGACCATGTTCATTCAGAGACGGCCCTCACCACTGCTCAACTTGGGGATCCAACCAAGTTGATCCACTTGACGCTCACGGCCAGACTTTCTTTTCCTCACCATGCTGCCTGCCTGGATGGCATCATCACTCTTGCCCTCAATCTGCTGTCTCCCCAGGGCGCAAGCAGCTTGTAAAGCCTGCTGGTAGCAGAGAACAGTTGTTTTAATCACAAACGAGATGAAAATATCACCAATTAAGATATCAATCACAAGATTATTCACTGAGAAAGTATGCCTTTGCAAACAAAACCAAACACTAATTAGTTTATTGATCAGATTCCAAACATACTGCTAATTCCTTAATCTCCCAAAAGTTAGTGTGCTAATCAGATTCTAGTCACATGAAAATTGTGTATGTGATCTAAATATTACTAAAATTCACCATGTTTACCCCCTAACAAAAGTCAGTTTATTCAGAAATTATATCACTACTAAAAATTAGTCAAAAATAATTTTACTGCATTTATTGGCCTCTTAAGGGTTCTACACATTTTATTCAATAACCAACCAAGCATTGCACAAACTGGTATGCTGATCAGAGAGAGTCAGAATCTAATGCGTTAAAAAATTGTATATTTGTTCCAAATATTGCTAAATGCATTCATTTATTATTGGTCAATTGCACTTAAATATAATTTCTATTACTCCAGATATAGCCCAGAACCCAAAAACACAAATTCCTTAACCTCAAACTACCATGTCAATTATTTCATTAATTCATCATAAACTAATTTAGTTAAGAGTTGCCCTTACGCTCATCATATTATTAAGAATTCAAAGTATTATAAATTGTTAGGGCGGTACAGCCTTTAAGAGGTGTGACTGCGACACAGGAGAAAGCCTTGAGTTCCTGTCCTAAGTGTAATTAGTCATGACCAGGGCTTTTTTTCTAATGGAACGCGGGGGGACGGAGTTCCGGCACCTTTTTGCAGGGGCCCCTCCCCTTTGGAGGCATTCCAGGAGGCGGGGAGCAAAATAGAGGCATTCGCTGGGTGGGTGCTGGGGGGTGCAGGGTGGGCGGGCACCTGGACCCTGCCTGACTGCACAACGACCCCCTCCTGCCCCATCTCCAAGCTCTCGCCTGAGCCCAGCCCGCCTCCCCTCCCTCCGCACTCTGCTTCCCAGCGCAGCTTCCAAGCTGGTGGAGGGTGCGGGGGACATGCACTGACGCCGAGGAGGAGGACGGATAGCCAGCCAGCCAGGGAGACGGGCTACGGCACCCACGGAACGCCCAAGTACTGGCTTGGCAGAGGAGGAGGGGAAGGAAACTGGCTGGTGCAGTCCCGTGCCAATCTGCAGCATGAGCCTAGGCATGTCTACTCAGAAGTATATCTCATTGTGCTCAATGGGGCTTGCTCCTGGGAAAGGGTGCATAGCCTTGCAGCCTGAGAGCCCAAGCATGTCTACTCAGAAGTAAGTTCCACTGTGTTCAATGGGGCTTACTCCCGGGAAAGTGTCATAGCCTTGCAGCCTGAGTAGACAAGCAGAGGAGGGGCTCTGTGGCTTCAGTCCTCTCCACACTTTCCTGGGAGGAAGCCCCACTACCTCTAGTGGGGCTGACTTCTGAGTAGACAGGCACAGGAGGGGCTCTGAGGCTGCCATCCTGTCCACAGTAAGCCCCATTCACTAAAGTGGACTTCTGAGTAGACATGCATAGGATTGGGCTGCAGTCCTAGGCACTTTCCTGGGAGTAAGCTCCATTGACTAGAACAAGACTTATTTCAGAGTAGACATACCTAGGATTGGGCTCTTAATCCTGGCAGAGATACATATCTGCACCCATTTTCACATGCTAAGGGCAGGTGAAAAGGGATTCTGTGTGCATACAACATGCTGTCCAGCCTTGCCAGAGATCCTCCTCATCCTTCCCCCACAAGCATGCCCTCCACCAGCCAGTGTTTGCAGCTCCTCTCCAGCAATGCACAGCAGCTGCTCAAGGCAGCAGAGAACATACAATTGCATGCCAAGCGCCTTCCCAAAGACACAGAATATTCTGATACCTGAATTAAACCATATTTAATTGCTTGTTTGCAAACGTAGCTGTTTCTATGTGCACCTAAGGACAGAATTCCTTTTTTGTTCTTACTCCCACAGTTGCTTAGATTAATTTTACTACATGGAACTTTTCAGAATCCATTCACTGCTTCCTCTCCTTGAAGTAGTGCCACACTACATACTACACGCTACAAGTGCACCTGTACAGTATTTTTCCCCATGTGTAGAAAAAATAGCTAGGGGGAAGCGGATGTGGAGATTGACAGTCCAATCCTATGCATGTCTACTCAGAAGTAAGTTCATCTTTAGGGGGGAAGCACATAAAAAATATTATATTTCTCCAATAAAAATGGTTCATAAACAAACAAACAAACAAACAAACAAACAAACAAACAAAAGATTAACAAGTTGTGAGTTCCTGCACCTTTTTATTTACAAAAAAAGCACTGGTCATGACTAAATCCTACTGAAATCAACAGGATTTAGGGCCCAATCATATCCATTTTCCAGTGCCGGTGCAGCTGTGCCAGTGGGGCCTACATTGCATTCAGTAGTGAGCGGCAGTCACAGAGGCTTCCTCAAGGTAAGGGAACAAATGTTGGGGGTGTACTGCAGCTGCACTAGTGCTGGAAAGTTGGATAGGATTGGACCCTTAGTCATGACTAACATCCTAACAGCCCAAGCCTATCTAAGATTGAACCAGCATGCACAGGGCTCTATGACAGCAAAACAAATTTCCACTGTCATAAGCCAGTGGTTGGGAAGGGCAGGGGGCACAAAGGTGGTAGGGAGGCTGTGGGAGGGGGTGGATCTGGCAGCAATGGCACACGTCTGATCCTATCTATCTTACTGCAGCCTCTTCATTCCCCCCCCCCCCTTGGACTTGTGCTAGCAAAATTGTGCTAGCAGGTCCAAAAAGATCCACTGTGGAGTGGGAGGCTTATGCAGGGTTAAAGGAATTTATACCTCTTTCCTTGCTGAAGATTCCCAATTTGCCCCTACCCTGCTTGATACAGCACCACTGTTTTTGGCACCAGCAGTGGGGGTGATTAAAGTTGGGCTGTTTGTCACGAGTAATGAGTTGCAGAGAGGGATGCAATCATGGGTGACACTGTAAGAAAAAGAAACCTCAAACTGCAGGTATTTCCACATACTGTTATGTAAAGGGTGCACAGAGTTTCAATTTCTGTGGATCTGCAGACCAATTCCCTGTGTTCCAGTGTTTGTTTTGTGGAAAAATTTACCGCTGTATTCTTCTTTTTGGATATTTCTGGCTAGGCTTTGGTGAGCCCAATGCAATATGCTGACATTAATATTGATGGTAACTATATTAGAGTCATGTTCTAACAATGTGTAAATTATTTAACATGATGCAGATAGCACTGGCAATCCTGGCCCCTGTACCACCCAGCACCAGGACCGCAGAATGCCCCCCATTATGCCTGGGGCCATCCAAGGAGGGTGGGCGCAGACTCCCAGCCCTCCAAAGGCCTTCTAATTGGAAGCGACTTTTAGGCCCTTTGGAGGGTTGGGGAGAGCCTCAAAAGGCCTAAAACATCACTTCCGGACCACAAAATTGTCTTCCAATCCACCTATGTGATTCAACTTCATAAGTTGCTGACATGATGTCAGAACCACCAGAAATTATACCAGAAAGGGTAGGAAGGTACTTAACAAAATCCACAAGCCTCAACTGCCAACTCCCGTCCATTCTAACTAAGTTATCCCCTCCTTTGTAACCTTCTAAAAATGGTAGGTGAAGGCTTAGAAAAAAAGTTCTGGGGGTGTGTGTGCACGCACGCGTCTGTGCACATACTACTCAGAACCCAAAGTCTTTAAAACATAGTCATGAAACTGGCAGTTGTCATCAGACCTACCTCAGTGCTTCCAGAACCATTTCTTCAGAAGCTTCTAGCTGACTAGAGTGATTGGTTGCTTCGTAAAAGACATTTGCTTCTTTGCAGCAGAAAAATGCTTACTCATTTTTGCAGAAAGTTACTGAAAATGGTCAAAGTAAGGGGTGTTCATCAGTTTCTATGTAGTAAGCTTGATGCAACTGCCTCTTTACTTGCCAATATTACTTTGTGCCTGAAAAGATAAAAATGTAAATGACACACTAGCAAAAATACATTTCAGATAAACCTGGTGCTCTTTGAAGATGATCTACTTTGGATGAGATGGCATTTTCTGGAGGCCTTGTACTAATATTGGAAATGTGTAAATCCTGTTACCGTTTGGCCTTGGGAAAGTGAAATTACAACAAGATGAAACTTTCTATGGTTTTAAAGACAGATGACTAGGTTTATCATTGTGAGGACAATTGTTATGGGTTCCAAGGAGTACAGATGCAAGAAACAACATATACATAACAAAACAGGGACTCAGGCAAAACTAAATTTCAAGACTGCCATGAGTATTAAAATGAAGCTTCCTAGTGTAGAGAGAGTTGGTAGAGCCTAGTGGCTAAGTCGACTGATAGCCCAATTCTAGCCCCTGCCATGTTATAGCATGCAGCTATACCAACAGATGCTGTGCTACATGCTAGGGAGGACTGATGTGGAAGCCTGCAATAAGTAAGGGGGAAAAAATTTCTCTTACCTTAGCATAGGCCCCAGTGACCAATGGATTGCCTCAGATGTATCTAGCTATATAGCTGTCATGTCTGAAAAAACGAGAGCTGGGGTGGGGTGAGCTGAAAAATGGGGGATAAGATCCAGCATATGCAACTGCTACTGGATCCATCCCCTCCCTCCTGACACACCTGCAGCTCCTCCCCTTAAATGCCTCACATCCCCTCCTTCCAACTGCCCACTCCTATAAACAATTCACTTGCGCCACTGGAGCCACTCGGAGCTGCTGCCTCACACACCATGACTCTTGCCAATTACAGCAGCAGCTGGGCAGCACACAACAGCGGTCCTCCTTTCACACCACCACAAATACAGAGAGCCCATAGTATTGGGCTGTGAGCTACAAATCACTACTTCCCTGCTTTAACACTCACCAAAGAGTTCACTGGTAGCCCAATCCTATTCAATTCCTTGCATGGCAATGCAGCTGTGCTGCCATAGTGTGCACTGTATCCTGTGGAGGAGTTTTGGGCCCTAGAAGCCTGCTTGGGATACTGAATCATTTGTTTCCTTGCCTTGAGGAAAGCCAGTGGCAGCCTGCTAGGTCTACTTGGGCCTATGCCAGCAATTTTGCTGGCACAAGTCCGCATGGACCCAGGTCAGGGAATTGAGACCAGGAAGACAGAATATTGGTGGAGCTGCTGCTACCAATGCTGCCTCTTTCCCAGCCCTTCTCACAGGATTTGTCTGCTAATAAGCCAATACAATGCAGATTGGAATTGGCAGATATTGGATAGCTCCAAGGGAGCAACTTGATGCCACAGACTTCCAGCCCCAACTGAGCCTTCACTGGCCTTGGTAAGCCCTCCCAGGACCCACATGAACATCAGGACTGTGCGAACAGACAGGAAGCCTGATGTACAAAAACTGCCACTAACTCCCCATTCAAAAGTAAGAGGGAAGAAACAGGTTTCATTGTTAGCCTTTGAAGAGTGGGGAGCCAGAGAATGTTGGGGGGGTGGGATGGACTGAAATTGCATAGCAGAAAAACTGGATTTGACTTTGGACAAATCCAGTTTATTCTCTTGGAAACAGGAGGCTGGTCAGGAAGAAGTCCAAATTAACCTTCCATTGCATCCCTGCATCCAATGAAAAGCCTTCCTCAAACAAGCTTTTAATCATGCTTTTATAGGTTTATAAAAGCCTACACATCTTTTTAAAATATTTTAGGTGGGTCAATAATATGTTATCATGAACACACCACAGCCATTGACTGATTGAATTCTATGCAATGGTCACTGGCACAGTTTATATAAGCTTTTCCAGCATCAAACTACCAATATCTGAAGAAAGAAGTATTTGGGGGGGGGGGGACTGGAATTTTTTCCAAGGGAAATAAAATGGGTCATAACAGCTTTCTGAAAGCTTTATTATTCTGTAACTGACTGGCTATTTAGTCAGCTTCATTTCTCCAAAAGTACAGAAGAAAAAAAATTTGCAGACACTCAAAGAAGTTAAAGCAGATTACATAAAACTAGAGGAACCAAAGTACTGTACTTAAAAGTAAGCTAAAATTATTGCCTTTAGAAGTTGTCAAAAGCAACCATCAGCAGTTCTTTCAATAATGTCCAAATATCATTTTTCCCCAGTTATCTGGCATCTTCACTGTTTCATCCAATTTCCTCCTATTGATCAGAATTGAATCCAAGACATGTGCTAGGTGAGTTTGTATATTTTGCGTCTACTTTTTTCATGATTTGATATCCTAATCCTTAAAAAGAGAGACACAAAGTAAAGAAGAGGAAAACGTTTGTGCTCTCCTCCTCCACCACCATCACCCACCAATCCATGTCTCTTTGTATAAACAGGGGTTCTAGATACCATAGGTTACTTGGTGGATGGGGAAATTGCATTTTGACCCCTACAGAATGGTGTATACTATACTAGTATGAACTAGTTATTCCTCTTTAGAGCAGCTGCTGTTATTAATGTCGATATGGTGCCAGGTCTACTTAGAGCTGATTGCTGAAACACCTTTTCCAAACAGTTAAACTAAGATAAGACTAGGAATATTTGTTCATTGAGAACTCTCCAAAAGCATCCTATCATGCTTGCCATGATATCCATAATTGCCCAGTAACAGATTTCTTTTTTCAAGGTAACTTCCAGAGAATCTTATCTAAGATAAATTGATATATCAGGTTCATAAAATAATTAGGGCCCAATCCTATCCAATTTTCTGGTGGTGGGGCAGCCACAATGCAGCCCCAGGTAAAGGAACAAATGTTCCCATACCTGGAAGAGGCCTCTGTGACTGACTCCCCACCACAGGATGCAGTGCATGCCCCATTGGCATGGCTGCATTGGTACTGGAAAATTGGATAGGATTGGGCCCTTAGATATTATGTATTGCCAAATAAATTTCAATTCAAAAAATACAAAATTAATATTTAATAGGTATTATGTTTAACCAGGTCCTAGGAGACGGGGGCAAAGGGGGTAATTTGTACCCAGACCCAGGGTCCGAAAGGGGGCCCAGGAGCCAAAGGAGGGGGCCCTGGAGCCAGAAAGTTCCTGGGATCTGACATTTTCCTATCTCACCTGAACTCACTGCCTGGGCACAACCACGTGCATGTAGTGTTAACTGCTGCTGCAAGTCATACACACTGGGCTTAGGAATGCATTCATGACCCTCCTTAACACAGTGTTAAATCTGGGAGGAAACTGGCCTGCTACAGTAGCTCCTTGGCTTGTGTATTGGAATTGTGGAAGATCTGGTAGGTTGTGGTGTCAGTAATGGCCCCTTTAAGTGTAAAGCCTGGGCATCCAGCAGAGAGTGCGCTGCACAGCTGCAACCACTTGAAGGCAATAGGGCCCTCAGGCATAAAAGCACCTGATGGAGGGAGAGTTGGGTGTGGGTAGCAGTAAGAGGAAAGCTTGAGGAAGGACAGACTGGATTGATGGACTTCTGAGGACGACTGGAACCGCTGATGGTCTTTTGACTAGTCTAATGGACTTTGGAGACTGCTGGAGCAGAGACTACTGGAGGCACTGGTGTGTGGCTGCTGTGCCCAAGACCTGCTGAGGACCAAGGGGCTGCTGTAGTAGTGGGAGGCTGCTCACAGGAGACAGGACCTCTGCAGATTGAACAGGTGAGCTACCCTGGTGGTGGGGTCCAGCAGGACTGCAAGGCAGAAATAGAGTCATTGTTGGATAAAAAAGGGGAGCTAATTAGCTAAGAGTGGGCATTAATTTGCTAGACAGAGCTTGGATCTGATAGGGTACAGTTGTGATCATAGATAAAGGCTGAAATCCTATCCTTACTTACCTGAGAGTAAGCCACATCAAACACAATAGGACTTACTATTGAGTAGAAATGCATTGTGCCCAAAATGTGTTTAGGTTATCACCATAGCCAAACCAAAGTTTATCTAATTTATCAAAATAAAACACTGTCTAAATCTAAATAGAACACTTCCTATAATACTGGGTTGTTTTATGTAGCCTTAAAACCCTTTTTGTCAAATAACTTTCTAATTAAGAGTTTACCCTTTAACTTTGACCTTTAAGGCATTGTTCTTGCTTAACAAAAACTGCCCAGCATGCTAAACACAACACCAATTCATCAGTTTTTCCAGAATTCAGCTGGTTTCAACTATCACAGCACAAAATAAGACAATGAAACTGTACTGTATGTTGCCTTATAGAAGTATGTGTGAATGAACCATAAAGTTAATGGTGTGCCCAGGTTCAGAGAGATACAGGCTCTGATTGAACAGATCAGGTGCAGAGCAGCATCACTGTGGGTACATTGCTCATTTTCTTAAAAGGTGAAACCTACCAAGCAACTATTTGGCACTGAAGAAGTACTATGGTTGCCATCTTGTGAAATAAAAAATAAAGTCTGGTAATTGGGTAGGGTTTGTGAATGTTCCAGGCTGAAAGCAAAACCAAGAGACAGAGCCTAGACATGTAGGGTGCCCGAAGTGAATTAACAGACTCCCAACAGCACATTCTGCCCTCCAAGAGCAACCAGAAACATTGAATAATTTTTTCCAGTCTCAAATCAGCAAAGCAATTCAGAAGGATGTCACACACACACACCCCATTTAGTAATTTTTCTCTGTAAATGGCTTTGTGAGCTTTTAGTTACAAAGCAATATATCAATATTTTTAATATCATGATGCCTTTGACCTTTCTATCCTCCATAAATTTTAACTTACAGTACTCCAGAAATGTACTGTACAAGATTTGAGTTTTTGGATGTAATCTATATTCCACTAAAATCAACCACTACCAAATAGTTACAGAGATTGGCCCAAACTGTCACGGGTTCTACCCTTGAACCCTCTGTACACCAATGGTGGCTATGGTACACCAACAGCAATGGCGGTGTGCGCCAATGTGCCTTAGGTGCAGGCAGTGCAGGGCTTTGTTCCAAGACCCACAGCAATCTGGCATAAATACACGTCCACTAATTTCAATGCTTCTGCAATTTAGTTTCTGTAGTACAACAACAGGTGTAGCTGTTAATATAAGAACACATGCATTTGTGTGTAGTTCTGATGAATCAGGAAATTACCACTTGAGGATGACTCTTATCAAAGTACTGCACTCAATAAAATATTAACTGAAAGTGAAATTTCACTGAAAGTTTTGTATGTTTGCCAGGGCTGTGCAGCTCCTCTTCTCTGCCAATTCATAACAAATAGATCAGAAGTATTAAAGGGGGAGGATAATGTAGATATATTTGGTGATAGTTCCATTTTTAATCGCTTCATCTCAAAGAGTTTAGAATCAAATCACAATTTTATTGCCGAAACACCAGATACCTGAAAGACCAGGAAAAATGTATAAAAATAGTAACTAAAAAAGTCACATTTATGTTCTACAGTATGACCTATGCAAATTGACCAAGTACCCATCACAGTATTCAGATAAGGTAAGAGAAAAATCAAAGGAGAGCTTAGCTTATCAGTATCCTGCTATCTGGAAGTAACAGCTGGAGAAATATAATACTCTAAGCTTTTAATATCGCTGAGTTGATGTGATTTTATCCAATAGTCCTGTCAAACTGATTTCTGGTATATTGAGCCAAAAAGGGAAAAAAAAAACCACCAAAAAACTGATAGAACTGATGTAACCTCACAGGATTCTATAAACTTCAAAAGTAAGAAATGTTTAACTTTTTTTGCTGAAACAGAGAGGTTCACATGGTCAGACTGTAAAGTGAAACTTTGAATGAGTTTCAGTTTTTGGAATCCAACCAGATCCCATTTCCATTATTATTTCCCAATATGCTTATCAAATGTCATGTTAATATTTGACATGCATGGGGGAGAGATACATATTAGCACTGATCCACATCAGGACCTAATGACAGAGCACCAGGAAGTGTTCAGGGGAAGCAGAGCCTCACTGATACCACTCCAAGCCCCAGCCTCCTTTTTGACTGCATGTGTTCCACCCAACTTCCAAGGGTACCGTGATCACAGGGAAGTCTGAGCTGCTGCTAGACTAGAGCTGAGGCAACAAAAGCTCAGCTTTTCCAGTGACTGCACATAATAATAATAATATACAGTATTTATATACCGCCTTTCTTGGTCTTTATTCAAGACTTTATTCAAGGCGGTTTACATAGGCAGGCTTATTAAATCCATGCAGGGATTTTTACAAATTGAAAGAAGGTTCTTTCTTTCAAGAACCACTACATTCAAGGTGTTACACTCCGATCTGGTTTAACATTCTGGCCTCCATCCTCCCACGCTCCGAGCAGATAGAACAGCTCAGCTGCAGCTTGTCAGCTGCTTCAAGGTCACACGGTGCCGGTGGCCTCGAACTGGCGACCTTGTGGATGTTAATCTTCAGGCAATGGAGGCTCTACCCTCTAGACCAGACTTCCTGCCACATGTGGAAGGTTGGTGATCCAGAAGTTTGGCGGTGACATCAGACTTCTGAGTCACCCAGCTCTGCATGGAGTGCCTCCCCAGCAGTGGTGTAGCTAAAGCCTCTGGCACCGGGAGGTACAAAAAAATTTTAAACCCCCCCCCACACACACACACAAAAATCAAATTTAATTAATTAAATTAAGTAAATTAAAAGTTTACAATAGGCATAAGTTTATTTAAAAAACATATCTATTAAAAATAAAATACACATTGTAATTATAAATTCCATGTACGTATATAAATTACAGTGCACCCTCCTTTTCCACATGTGTGGGACCCACAGATTTGACCCAGTAGGGGTCCTGACCCCTGTCAGGAAGCCCTCACTGTACCTCCCAGATGTGACCGGAAGAGTTTTCGGATGGTCTGAGGCATGTGGAGGCAGCCCCATGCCTCAGAAGTCTTCCTGGACACCTTAGGAACTTTCATGAAATCCAGAAGTGTCTTTCTAAGGCCTCCGGGAGGACTATGTGTTATGAATCTCAGAACAAGCCCATCAATGATGCAAAGGCAGATTTAAGTGCTGCATATGTTTTATGGAACTTATGCAGAATATATGTTCTTACAATGAATTGGCAGGAGACTTGTTGGTGGAACCTTATCTTTATAGCTGTGTCTGGACCACTATTAATCACTATAAATAACACTCAGTGTCTCACAGAAACACAAACAAAAATGTAATATAAAGCTTGATAACCAGGCCACTTCATTTTAATGGCTAAGGGTCAAATGCATTGGCTAAGGGTTAAAAGATAGATGTATCATTGTAGCTCTGTCTTTCTTTTTTTTTAAGACAGCAGATGTGGGAGGAAGCTGATCAACACTGTGCAGTGCAGTGGAGATTTAAACCTTCCCCCATCACTTTCTGGCTCCCCCCTCTCAAAAAAAAAGATGGGCCTAAAGCTGCTATTGGCCCTGGAAGGAAATTTGTTATTGCCACCAACTTTCTGAATTTTTTGGTCAGGACTGCAAAGCAAGGGAGTTAAATTCCTCTCCTCCTCATTCCAGTTTCTCTCTGTTTCTGTCCTCCTTGCAGCTCCTATTTTCTAGGAAAATAAATATGGAACTATAAAAATGCATTTCACATCACGTGTAGTATGACCATTTCAAGTGGGGGTTCTTATCTGTGATCTGTGGAAAACTTTCATGTGATGTGTGAAACCTCAGCAGAAACCAAGATAATTTAAGTCAGTTTGTTTCAGAAACTCTAACACTTAATTAAAATGTAGACCTAGTATATCTGTACAGATCTCATGTGAAAGCTCACTTAGGGAACCAGTGCTGGAATGGGGAGGCATGCCCCATATCTAACTCAGAGTTGCAGCTGGTTGCAGCTCAACCCAGGACAAGCGGAATTGCTTCCCCTTATCCTGGCTAATGTTGCAGCAACAGCAATGGGGCTACTCAGACCTGTGCCACCTCAAGAGGTGGTGCAGATCAAAGCAGCCCAGAGCTACTGTGGACTGCCCAGGACTGGGGCTAGAATCTGGCACAAGTGCTGGATTCTGACCCCACCTCCTGCTCAACTGTGACCCACCCATGGGCCTGCCCTCCCCCCCACCCAAGAACACCTCCTGCTGCCCTCCCCCAGCCCCAGAATGCCCCCTGCTGCTCTCCCCAGACCCGCAAGCCGGCCTGGAAAAACCTGTGCAAACCCACCCCTCTGCCTGCTCTGCAGGCCCTTGGGGCAGCCTGCAGTGGCCTGCATGGACTCTAATCCCGAGTCATTGCAGACATGCCTTATGGCACTTTTGCGACACTCTTCGGTCAGCCCAGGAACTTGCACCGGCCTAGGGCGCCTTTGGGATTGCGCCATGTGTCATTTTGGTTTATTCTAATAAAGGTATTCAGAGAGTGTGGCATGTGAATTTTTTCTAACAGACTAACACAGCTATCTATAATTCTATATCTTAAAGAAGATGTCAAAATTGGTGTATTTTGTAGGTGATTTTTTATGCATATGAACTGTTTTTATGACACATTTTACTGAGTTTTCATTGAAAACAGGAGGGCTGTAAACAAGGAAAAAGATCACACTATCTCATCGTATAAAGAATAAATGTCCAGCTCTACCCATTCACAGCTGGATTTAAACTAGAAACAATTGAGAAATGACTTCTTATTTGTTTCCATTGTCTTCAACAGTAAAGAATCAAACACAGACAAGTGCACACCATGTTTTGGGAGATGGCCACACTTAATGCTTTTCCAGAAAATTCTGTTTCTATAAGCCTGTGATTAGGGCATTGTCAATAGCAGCTGTCCAGCCTAGAAACTGCAGCAAGATTTTAGTTTCCTAGCTACCTGGTCTTCCTTTGTGAAACTTATTCCTTTATTATCTTCAACAATAGACAAAAAACACATCAGGCACAAAAATAGCAAGCTAACAGTACACTTGTGCAATCAGTACATAGTTGCCCTTGTTGAGGTACACAAGAGACAAAGCCTGTAGATTATAATTGGGCCATGTGTATTAAACCCAACATGGGACTATAATCCATACAGTGGATTCTATTTCAAAAACTGTGGGCACAGTACCCTGGAGAAGAAGCATACCATCATCTATTCCCCCCCCCCCTTTGAGCATTCTCATATTGACTCAAAGCTGGGAACCATCTGTTGATAATCAGCACTGAATAGCCTCCCAAATCAGAAAGTCTTTGATGTCAAATTTTCAACCCAAGCCCAAAGCCTTACCAGCCACCATCTCTAAACCACAGCCCTGGAGATTGGTACAGGCTGTCCTACTGACTCTTATTTTACTGTGCACACAAAAATCCCTACTTCTACTGAAGGTCTCACAATACATTTGTCAGTTGAGCGACTGACATAGCTAGAAAAACCACTGCTCCCTAAGAATGGCCTGGAGTAGGCAAAAAATATGGTCACCACCTGCCAACTGGGTGAACAGCCAAAAATTCTTATGCTGACCCAAATGGCAACTAGCAATTTTCAGACTCTCCCATCAGGCAAGCAGGGGCCATCAAAGATGGGTCAAGGCACACTGAGCCTATTGGGTGGGTGAACTGAGCTAATGGCTGCCCCAATCCTGTCCTGTTGGTGTGAAGCCCCCAATAATGTGCTCCAAATTCCCTGTCCTGGTTTCATGTGAGAGGGACAGTGCAAAGATGTCCCCACCTTCATAATGGCAAAAAAAGTATGTTATTCAGTTTGCTAAAATGCTTGTGCGTACTTTGGCAAAGGTTTTGTTTTGTTATTGCTGCTGATATTGATATTGGAAAACTGGACTCAACCATCTAGTACTAATTCTTTGTGATCAAGTACAGTCTCTGTAGATTGTAGAGGTGGTGACCCAAAAACCTAGTCAAATGTGAACAGACTCCTGCCAATTATCCTGCAATTTACTGGCCAGTAGCTAGACTTAATTTGACACTGCTTATATACCTGATCTTTCACAAGTGACAAAGTGTCACTTCTGATCAATCTAATGAACCTGCATGTCATGTTTATATATTACTAAATCTCTGGAGGAAAAAAAGATACGTGACACAAAGGAAAGGGCTAAATCTAAAAAAGGGGGGGCTAAATCTAAAAGGGGAAACTGGGATTCAGAAATCAATTTGTCATTAAATTCAAAGGATTGTTGCTTCTGTGATGCATGGCCAAAGTAGCCATCTTCTTGGCATAAATTAGAATATGTGACAGTAAATTCTAATGTTGATGGTTGGCACCAGCAAGTCAGACACACAGAAACCTTTTGTTGTTGTTGTCAGGCCCTTTGAACTGGCTTCCAGCAATTTACAACTCATTTAAAAGCCGGTCAATCCCCTTCTGCGAGTTCAAAAAGCTCTTACAATCTGTTGTATTTGGTGCCTTGTATATAAACAGAAAGTGCAGTTACTGCACAAATGGATAGCAAGGGCACATACAGAGAGGGAGCGCTTACGGTAGCTGCAGTCATTTTGCTTTGAAAGCAACCATTTATGTAACAGAAGCAAAGAATGGCAACCTCCACAAAGGTTGGACCCTCTGAGCTGTAAAAAAGGGTACACTGAAATGCAAGGAATTCTGCTATCACTTCATTTCCAGAGCGTTACATTCGGTTCAATATTTTTGAACATCAGGAAACACTGTTAAAGGCTGCAGCTGAAAAAGCTACTTGCATGCATAAAAGCAGCTTCTGTTCCCACAAGGGAAGTCTCCAATTTCTGCTGTTCTCCCCTCCATATTCAACGTTTTATACTTTTCCAGGCAGTCCCCTGATCCTCAGGTATAGTTTACTGGGGCACAAGAGGCTGTGGTAAGCAGATGTAGTAGGAAATCACTACTGTAAATGAAGAAGGCCAATCCTACTTCTCTACACCCAGTTCTATTTTATACTGTATTGAGAGGCTACCCAGTAATTATCCAATACAGAGGTATTTAGAGAAGGCTTCTTTAGCTGAGCATGAACTATTGCAGTTTTCAAACCAGATAACATCAATCCCTCCCTCAAATACAGTTGTGGTCCACTTCATACGTGAAAAAATTCTTTCCACAGGACTGGCCAACTGAAAGGAATCCCTAGCAGGAAGCAACAGGACATCCATTCAAAACTAGATTCCTGCAAGCCACAGCACCTGGACAAGGGTATAGAATTGCAATTCACCTGTCCACCAGCAGTCTTTTCTGGCCAGATCAACAGGAAGGATTTGGCTGCTCTGCCAGGAGATCCCTTGGGCTGAAATCCTGGAAGAAAGCCCCACTGAACACCATGGAACTCACTTCTGCATAAACATGCACAAGATTGTGCTGTTGGTGAGCCAGGAGCCAGTTACCCAGGGATAAGAGATCCACAGTGTGAACAGAGAGACTCTACCCTTCCCCCTAGGCGCACCACAGTGATTTATACAACATTTAATTTGAGAACTCTGGATCCTATTCTTGTTTATCAGCTCTAGTTTGCTTCCATTCCCCCTCCCTGCCTCTGTTTTTTTCCCAAGTATTCAAATTATAAATCCCTGGGGTCAGGAACTGTCTTTTCTTCTAAGGCAGCATGTATGTGGAATTGGATGGTATTACATAAACAATCTGTGAACTCACTGAGTAGCCTTAAGAAAGCCTTTGTCTCAGCCTGTGACTCCCATCTGTAAAATCTAGATACGAAAGCCCAGTTCTGTTCCAGCTATCCATGCACATCCTCCTACTGAACAAATGGCAAGTATTGTCAAGCTTGACAAAGCCAATTGTCAGTTGGAGAAAGAGGGTAAAAAGATGTTCTCAGAATCACTTCTCAAAACAGGAAGTTCACATATCCTATGTGTGCCTCTTGGTGATGGATGACAGGGAATGTTTCTCAATACAAAAGCCCTTTGCACAATTCAGAAGGGCAACCCAACTGCAAAAGCCATCTGTTCCCATGCACAAATCACTGTTCCAGGATTGGGTTGAGAGCCTATAAAGCAAAAAAAATTATTAGCATCAAATTGCTGATTGGAATTTGGATTTATGTAACTATCATTTAAAGCCCAAAGCAATCACACAGACTAACGGTGGAACTGTATTCTTCTCAACTGAGGGTCAAGTACACAACAGAGTACAACTGTCTGTAGCAAAATGCTTCTGTGTATTTAGTTGCACATAGATTTGTTTGTAAACCTTTGAAAACTTGGCACTATGCTCCTTCTGAACAGGCCAAATGGTGGGCTGCCGTTTTAATTATTTGAAAGCGTGCTCCTAGGCAAACATGAAAACAGTATATTGTGCAACTAAATGAGTCAGTCCCAGTATCAGTGTCAACTATTTTTACAGTATCAGGCCAGAAGGGGGGAAAAAACACACTCAGGAAGCCAGAGCTTGACATCATACTGAAGTAAAAACAAGTAGTAATAACAACAACAACAACAGGTATTTATATACCGCCTTTCTTGGTCTTTATTCAAGACTTTATTCAAGGCGGTTTACATAGGCAGGCTTTATTTAAATCCCTTATTAAATAGGGATTTTTACAATTTGAAAGAAGGTTCTACATTCAAGGTGTTTCATTCCAATCTGGCTTCACATTCTGGCCTCCATCCTCCCACGCTCAGAGCAGATGGAATAGCTTGGCTTCAGCTTGTCAGCTGCTTCAAGGTCGCACGGTGCCGGTGGCCTCGAACTGGTGACCTTGTGGATGTTATCTTCAGGCAGACGGAGGCTCTACGCCCTAGACCAGACCTCCTGCCCCAATAATTAGTAAGACCAATAATTGAAATTGTTGCTGAACACATTAACCAGATTTTTGTCCAAGACCATTCATTACTAGCATTCTCTCTTGGTAGTGGCACAAATATTTTATGCAGTGAAGAGTGCCAGACTCAGAAGGGATGCCTTGGATCAGGATAGGAGTATGGGAGGAGGTGCTTAATGCTTTCCTTGCCAACCATTTTCCTACTTTTCCTACTTTTCCTACTAAAATTGCAATGTTATCCTCCCACAGGGATTTAAATGCAGGCTTTCCCTCATTTAAACCCCATGGGAGGAAAACTCATTTTCTGCACTGGAAAATTGGATAGGATTGGGCCCTGAGTCTGCTACCATGAGAGACCAAGTAGTGCACCACCAGCATGCCTACCACCTGCTCTACTGCAAGCACTGGAGCAGCCACTGAACATGCCACAGATCCTGCAACTACTTATGCTTCCTCTAAGGCTTTAAAGGTAAGCTTCCTGGTTACTTGAAGCAACAAAAGCACTGGGGTATAGGTTTGGGGTTGGAGCTGAAACACACCCATAAGACAGGCTCCAGTACAAAATTGTCAGCTAGTGCCAGTGAGGAGGCTATAGTGACAGTATGCAAGGCTGAGGGCTCCGTCTCTGCAGCCACAAAGCAGCAGCTGAATGAAGCTGTCCTGTGATTAGAGGTGGAAGAAATGTATACTATACAGCCCAGCCCTGACACAATGAGAAAAAGCCCACCAAGCAAGATCAGCAGGATCCTTGTAGGTGGATGGAGAGGAATGACTCTGAAACCCAGCAAGATGGTTCTGTGAGCACAGTGGGAAAGTAGCCCCTCTTCAACCTGGGCTAGGGGCGTGGAAATCCCCACAGGCTTCTAAGTAGCTTCATTCTAGTTCTTACTGTTGCACCACCAGTAGAAGCCAGAGCTGTGCAAGGTTAAACTAGTTTTATTTTATTTAACTTTCTTTCAGTTATTCAGTTAATTGCAATATGATACATTCTTAAAGATGACGGTCCCTGGCCTGAACATAGAATGTAATAAAGATCATTGTTTATTGGACCATATGGATGTGTCATCATAAGTTGTTCATGACAACTGAATGGATCTCAGTCAAGAGGGGTTTGTACTGTACTGTACTCTACAATACAATAGTCTGGGTTGGTTTGTAAAATCTGCCCAGCGATAACAATTTTAAGGTACAAAGAGGAAAAACTAACTGAAGTCTAAATACTGTTCATGTACACAATGAAGAAATCAATTGCATCAATCAATACACGCAAACCAGTACAAATGGGGAATAATGTGTTCGGAAAGATCCTTCCAATTGTGTTTTGAATTTACTGAAAATCTGACACACTGAGCCTCAGGAAAGAGTTATAAAAGGCAATAAAAATGGGAAAAGGGGAGATGACTGCTTCAGTTCTGCACAAAACCACTCAATGCATTTAACGTTAGATGTGTCCTGACATATTCGTTCAAATAAGCCTGATTTGTCAGTGCCAATCAGAAGATCTAAAAAGTGATTACTGCAGCCAAGTAGAAGTCGCCTCCAATTTATCACATGATACATGTAATAGACTGGATTTTGATCCCCTGGCAAAGTCCAGTGTTACCACTGCTCTACAGTCGATTCCACATCAAGGGAAACTAATAGGTGGTGATATTCAGATTAACTAAATGGTCATATGCTATTGATTACCATCTTCCCATGCACCACAGGTTCCATGCATTAGCTTTTAAGCAGTGGCCAGGGCTCTTAGGCCATTTGAATATAAGTAGTGGCCAACTACACAAGCCATGAGTAGTCATTTATAAGCAACAAGGAGTGGCTATAGCTCAGTGGAAGAACATACACTTTGCAAGCAGAAGGTTTCATGTTCAATGCCTGGCATATCTAGGTAGGCCTGGGAAAGATCAGTGTCTGAAACCCTAGAGAGCCACTGCCAGTCAATATGGACTATGCTGAACTAGATGGCTCTGACCCAGTATAAAACAGTATAAGACAAGCCCAGCCCAGTATGACAGGTTCCTAAGCTTTAGTTGTGAGACAGGCAAATAGGGTTTTGCTGTATGCTTTCTTTTAAATAGAAAATGTACAAAATTTGAAATAGTCATGTAAATATTGACAGACAAATCAGTAAGGCAATCCGCCTTGCAAAAGCGGCACAGCTGGGATCTGAGAATGTCTGTGGACACATGCTGCTTTCATGTTTTTTAAAGCTAAGCAGCTTTCAGCTGGAATGGAACGCTGCCTGAACCCTTTGTAAGCCACTCCGAAGAGCAAAATGAGTAATAAAGCAAACTAAAAATGGTGGCCTATAGTGTTCAGAAGAAATGTGAAGAATTGCCAAATCAAATCAGAAAGGGGAAAAACATATCTGGTGATATTAAATGGACAGAATATACATAAACTATTGAGGCTAATACCAGACCTTGCTATGTTGGAAAAACTTTTTTTTTGTTGTTCATATTTAAATGACTCTTTAGAGCATCAATATGTAGTCAGTCTTGATTTGCTGTGTTCTACTGTCCTCCAATGGATGTTCTTAATAATACAGTGCTGACACAAGCAGGGGCTTCGAACTTCAGCTTTATGATTTAATGCTATATCCTGAGGCAGAAGGTAGTTCCCAGTTGAACTGCGGTCTTAGATCATTCTTCTTCAATTCCAGGAGCTTCTTAATTTGAGCAAATATCAGCTGCCCATTAAGCTAACGATTTCCCTAGACAAGTGGTTCTCAAATGGTGGGTCGTGACCCACCAGTTCTTGTAAAAGTTCCCCGTCCCTTTAAGGGATGGGGGAGAGGCAGGGAAGCGATCCCCAGGATCATGCCATATGGGGGGTGAGGGGGAATGCTTGTGACTTACTTTATGAAGACAGGGCTGCAGGAGGTGCGGGGAGCCCTGCGCAGCCCTCTGTAGTGCTCCCTGAGGCTTGGAACGTTTGGAGAAATCAGGCGCAAAGCACTTCCATTTTGCAGGAGGCACTTTGCACCCGCTTTCTCTGAATGTTCCAAGCCTCGGGGAGCACTGCAGAGGGCTGCACAGAGCTCCCCTCACCTCCTGCAGCCTGCTGCAGCCCTGTCTTCATAAAGTAAGTCACAAGCACCCCCACTCGCCCCCCCTTAGCAGTGCGATCATGAGGATCACATCGCTGCCCTAGCCCCTCCCCCGCAAGACCTTAATGAGGGAGTAAAGCTCCCTCAAAGTTTGAGAACCACTGCCCTAGACACATGAGTAGAAATATATTCTTATAGAAGTGGGGAAAAGCTATCCATTAGGCCAGCATGAAGGGTCATCAGTATGGGGCAGTAGCCAACATCCTCAGAAGGGCCCACTGCTGATTCCCAAGATCATTTCTGTGCACATAGCCTTCCTATGGTGGTGACAGAGCAACTTCCTTGGGCCCATGGAGAGCACTTTGCAAAGAACTCCTAGAAACCAAGACATTCCTGGGTAGAACAGTTGTGTTTGGACTGAGTTCTGGACAATCCTGAGGTTCTTGAGAAGCTTTCTCTTGAAATATCCCTGTATAGTAAGGACAGCAACATATGGCCCATGGGCCAGAGCCGGGCCCCACCAGACATCATCCAGCCTGTAGTCCCAAAAGGAAATAGCATAGATCGGGGTGCTCACACTTTTTTGGCTCGAGAGCTACTTTGAAACCCAGCAAGGCCTGGAGATCTACCAGAGTTTTTTTTAAAATGTTCGCACCATCATAACAGATAACATTTATGTGTACAATATATGTTGGTGTACCTTGAGCCCCACTGAGTATAACAGGACTTAATCCTGAGTAGACATGCCTAGGATTAGGCTGTGAGGCTGCAATCCTAGCCACACTTACCTGGGAGTAAGCCCCATTGGGTACAATGGGCCTTACTCCTGGCATTTCCTCCCAGAGGCACCTGAAGGGGGGGTCAGCACTCCGCGATCTACTCATTTTGCCTCACGATCTACCGGTAGATCGCGATCCACCTATTGAGCACCCCTGGCATAGATGCTGTCAGCTTCACACAGTCACAGCTGAGGAAGCAGGGTGTGTGGGGGGGGGGCAGGAAAACCTTTCACAGTTTCTGGATTGCACAATCTCAGATTGCAAGCTCAGCAGTGATCTCGACAACCCATAGCACCAACCTCACTGCCAAGAAGCATGGATTCACAGTGGAAGATACTGATCTACCATTACCTCTGCAGGGGATCTGCCTTCTCCTGTCCTTCCAGGAATTCCTGTGGTCCAGCAAAGGGTTAAAGAACATAAGAACATAAGAACAGCCCCACTGGATCAGGCCATAGGCCCATCTAGTCCAGCTTCCTGTATCTCACAGCGGCCCACCAAATGCCCCAGGGAGCACACCAGATAACAAGAGACCTCATCCTGGTGCCCTCCCCTACATCTGGCATTCTGACTTAACCCATTCCTAAAATCAGGAGGTTGCGCATACACATCATGGCTTGTACCCCATAATGGATTTTTCCTCCAGAAACCCGTCCAATCCCCTTTTAAAGGCGTCTAGGCTAGACGCCAGCACCACATCCTGTGGCAAGGAGTTCCACAGACCGACCACGCGCTGAGTAAAGAAATATTTTCTTTTGTCTGTCCTAACCCACCCAACACTCAATTTTAGTGGATGTCCACTGGTTCTGGTATTATGTGAGAGTGTAAAGAGCATCTCCCTATCCACTCTGTCCATCCCCTGCATAATTTTGTGTGTCTCAATCATGTCCCCCCTCAAGCGTCTCTTTTCTAGGCTGAATAGGCCCAAACGCCGTAACCTTTCCTCATAAGGAAGGTGCCCCAGCCCCGTAATCATCTTAGTCGCTCTCTTTTGCACCTTTTCCATTTCCACTATGTCTTTTTTGAGATGCGGCGACCAGAACTGGACACAATACTCCAGGTGTGGCCTTACCATCGATTTGTACAACGGCATTATAATACTAACCGTTTTGTTCTCAATACCCTTCCTAATGATCCCAAGCATAGAATTGGCCTTCTTCACTGCCGCCTCACATTGGGTCGACACTTTCATCGACCTGTCCACCACCACCCCAAGATCTCTCTCCTTATCTGTCACAGACAGCTCAGAACCCATCAGCCTATATCTAAAGTTTTGATTTTTTGCCCCAATGTGCATGACTTTACACTTACTGACATTGAAGCGCATCTGCCATTTTGCTGCCCATTCTGCCAGTCTGGAGAGATCCTTCTGGAGCTCCTCACAATCACTTCTGGTCTTTACCACTCGGAAAAGTTTGGTGTCGTCTGCAAACTTAGCCACTTCACTGCTCAACCCTGTCTCCAGGTCATTTATGAAGAGGTTGAAAAGCACTGGTCCCAGGACAGATCCTTGGGGCACACCGCTTTTCACCTCTCTCCATTGTGAAAATTGCCCATTGACACCCACTCTCTGCTTCCTGGCCTCCAACCAGTTCTCAATCCACGAGAGCACCTGTCCTCTAATTCCCTGACTGTGGAGTTTTTTCAGTAGCCTTTGGTGAGGGACCGTGTCAAACGTCTTCTGAAAGTCCAGATATATAATGTCCACGGGTTCTCCCGCATCCACATGCCTGTTGACCTTTTCAAAGAATTCTATAAGGTTTGTGAGGCAAGACTTACCCTTACAGAAGCCATGCTGACTCTCCCTCAGCAAGGCCTGTTCGTCTATGTGTTTTGAGATCCTATCTTTGATGAGGCATTCCACCATCTTACCCGGTATGGATGTTAGGCTGACCGGCCTATAGTTTCCCGGGTCCCCCCTCTTTCCCTTTTTAAAAATGGGCATGACATTTGCTATCCTCCAATCTTCTGGTACCGTGGCCGTTTAGAGGGACAAGTTGCATACCTTAGTCAAGAGATCTGCAACTTCATTCTTCAATTCCTTAATAACCCTTGGGTGGATGCCATCAGGGCCCGGTGACTTAATTTATCAATGAGGTCTGAAACATCTTCTCTTTTAACCTCTATCTGACTTAACTCCTCGGTTAGGAGGGGCCGTTCGGGCAGCGGTATCTGCCCGAGGTCTTCTGCCGTGAAGACAGATGCAAAGAACTCATTTAATTTCTCTGCCATCTCTAAGTCTCCTTTTATCTCCCCTTTCCCTCCCTCACCATCCAGAGGGCCAACCACTTCTCTGGTGGGTTTCCTGCTTCTAACATATTTGAAGAAGCTTTTATTATTCCCCTTAATGTTGCTGGCCATGCGTTCCTCATAGTCTCACTTGGCCTCCCATATCACCTTCTTACATTTCTTTTGCCACAGTTTATGTTCCTTTTTATTCTCTTCATTAGGGCAAGACTTCCATTTACGGAAGGAAGCTTCCTTGCCCTTCACAGCCTCTCTAACTTGGCTGGTTAGCCATGCGGGCACCCTCCTGGATTTAGTGGAACCCTTCTTTCTTTGCGGTATACACCTCTGCTGGGCCTCTATTACTGTTGTTTTAAGCAGCCTCCATGCACTCTGGAGAGACTGGACTCTTTTTACCCTCCCTTTCAACCTCCTTCTTACCAGCCTCCTCATTTGACGGAAGTCCGCCCGTCGGAAGTCAAGGGTTTTTGTTAGAGATTTGCCTGGTATTCTTCCCCCAACGTGCACGTCAAAACGGATCGCAGCATGATCACTGTTCCCCAATGGCTCAGTAACGTTTACATCTCTAACCAGGTCCTGCGTACCGCACAACATTAAATCCAGAGTCACCTGTCCTCTGGTGGGCTCCGTGACTAGCTGATCTAAGCCACAGTCATTTAGCACGTCAAGAAATCCGGTTTCCTTATCGTGACCAGAACACAAATTGACCCAGTCAATATGAGGATAATTGAAGTCCCCCATGATTACAACCCTGTCCCTCCTTGTCACCTCCCTGATCTGTTTCCTCATTTCAAGGTCCCCATCAGATTTCTGGTCTGGAGGACAATAGCACGCCCCAGTATTACATCGCTGCACAAGCCTGGTAATTTAACCCACAGAGATTCTACGGTGGAGTCGGACCCACCTTCAATCTCTACTTTGCTGGATTCTATCCCTTCCTTAACATAAAGGGCCACCCCACCTCCAACACGCCCCTGCCTGTCCCTCCTGTAGAGTTTATAGCCCGGGATTGCGGTATCCCACTGATTCTCCGCATTCCACCAGGTTTCCGTTATGCCCACTATGTCAATATTTTCCCTTGTCACCAGACGTTCCAGTTCTCCCACCTTTGCTCGTAGACTTCGGGCATTCGCATAAAAGCATTTATACACGGAATGCCCCAGGATGGGCTGCTTATTCGCTCCTTTGTCCCCGCATCCTCTCATTGTGCCAAACCGTCTATCACATCCCATCACCCTACCTTTCCCAATTTCTTCTCCTACCCTGCCTTTGTCTTGTTGTTCTCTAACCTCCCCATCCTCATCCCATAGGGATGAGGAGTCCCGAACCGGATGCCCCTCGGCTCCTGTCGGCCTTCCCCCAGGGATCAGTTTAAAAGCTGCTCTGCCACCTTTTTAATGTTATGCGCCAGCAGTCTGGTTCCATTCTGGTTCAAATGGAGCCCGTCCCTCTTGTACAGGCCCCGCTTGTCCCAAAACGTTCCCCAGTGCCTAACGAATCTAAACCCCTCCTCCCTACACCACCGTCTCATCCACGCATTGAGACCCCTGATCTCCGCCTGCCTAGCTGGCCCTGCGCGTGGAACAGGTAGCACTTCAGAGAATGCTACCTTTGAGGTCCTGGCTTTCAGCTTCCTGCCTAAAAGCCTAAATTTGGCCTCCAGGACCTCCCAGCTACACTTGCCCACGTCGTTGGTGCCGACATGCACCACAGCCGCTACCTCTCCCCCAGCACTGTCTACTAGCCTGTCTAGACGAGAAGTGATGTCCGCAACCTTCGCACCAGGCAGGCAAGTCACCATGCAGTCCTCACATCCGTCGCAAACCCCCCTCTCTATGTTTCTAATAATCGAATCCCCCACTACAAGAAGCCCCCGACCCCCCTCCCGCCGAGGAGTATCCTGAGTGCGCTTGGATACGGGCCCATCCCCTGGAGAAGGGATCCCCCCTAGGGGATTGTTTCCCTCCTCTCCAGGATGACGTCCTCCAGTCCCGAGACTTCCCACCCGGGCAGCCGAGGAGCTGCACGCCTGAGGTTGGGACGAAGCCTGATCGTCCCCAGAAGTCTCCCCACGGTCCTCCTCTGGCTGCCCGCGCTTCTCCAGGTCGGCCACCAAGGCTTCAAGGGAGCGGACGCGTTCCCTGAGAGCCTGGAGCTCCTTGCACCGAGGACACACCCATGACTTATGCCCCAGAGGCATATAATCATACATGTGGCACTCGATGCAGAACACTGGATAGCCCCCACCCTGCTGCTGGCTGTCTGACTGCATAGCTTTTTTGTTGTTGTTGTTGTTGTTTTATTTAGGGGTCCTTTTAAAAACCGTACACTGGATAGCAGCCCTCTTCTCAAGGGAAGAGGAAGGGCAGTGTATGGGGCCCTGGCCTCCTCGCCCTGCTGCTGAACTCGCCCAGATGCTAAACTCTTGTGCCTTACCTGGCACTTAGTTCCCGAGGCACTTGGTTCCCCAGAGGCCACACGCGTCTGCAGAGAGCCTCACGCGATGGCCCGCCTAGCTTTATACTCCTGGCTGGCTCCAGGAGTATAAAGCTAGGTATAGATAGCTTTAGGTATAGATAGGATCTAGTATAGATCCAGGGTTGATCCTCCTGGCCGCCATGAATGTAGCCCATCATCCACTCACAGACATGGACTCCGGCCCCTATGTTGCCAGAAGGTTGCCAACCCTTGCTGTATAGCATTGGGAACAGCAAAACATTACCCTCATCAAGTGACTGCAGAGCAAGTCAAATTGGGGAGGTTATTTCCTCAAAATTTGAAAACTGACAGATTTTCTGTTCTTGAACTGTTTGGGTAAAAATGAACAGGTATCAAATGACCAACACATTCTGGCTTAATCATTTACTACAACATGAGAGAACACACATAGCAGCTCCTGTAAAAGGGGGGGGGGGGCTTCTCTCAGACAATCCATTATCTGAAACCACCTCATCTATTTAAACCAGCAACTTACATACTACAATGTTTTACTCTGTTTAGCCTCATGAATCCCAATAAACAAAGCCTAAACACACACACACACCACCCTTCCATCATTTGCCATCTTCCGTTGCTCACAACTGTTTCTTTCAATTACAGTTCATGAAACTCCATTAGCTTTCACTTTTGCCTTTTTCGAATTCAAGTCTTCAAGTAACTTCCTCAGACTTGCATGCAAATCAAGTGGGAATGGCATAAATTAGAGTCTAAATTTAGCTCCATAACTATGACTTATTATAGTATATGATTAGATTGTGGATCTTAAATTCTAGACTTAATGGCTTCTTTGGGAAAATGTCTGTATATGTAAGTTCATGGGGTATAAGTAGCACTTATTACTCTGAGGGCACAATCCTACTCTGTGCTGGAACAGGCAAGCCAAGAAGCTTGCACTGTATCCAGTGCAAGATAGGGGCCCAAGGCGGCTCAGCCAAAGGAAAGGGGAAACTTTTCCCCTTATCCCTGGGGAAGGCGCTCTTGCCCCAATGGGTCTGCTTGGACTCAGTTCAGGTCCCTTGAATAAACTTTCAAAGCTAGTTCCCAAGTGCTTTTGCAGATGTCACCATTCCTGCTATAGGAAAAGTTCCAGCAGCTTGCCTCACCACCACCACCCCACCTTGCAAGGTTATGAGTCAACCCTACCTGTGCCCCGTTTTTGTTTTAAAGAGAAATTTATTAGGAATGCTATATTTATATTTTTTTTTATCAAGGAAGCATACATTGTTCTTTTCATCCCTGCTTATTCTCTGTGAGGTAGATTATGCTGTGACCAAATGACTATACTATATGCCAGCTTGTCACTTGATCTGTGTCTCCTCAACTGGCATAATAAATGAAGGCAAACTTCTATCACATAACGAGAAGGTTTTTTGCAATAAGGAAAAAGCAAGCAGATTGTGTCAGACTACTATTAAACAGGTCCATAAACTAATCACAGAAATGCACCAATCATAAGAACATAAGAACAGCCCCACTGGATCAGGCCATCTAGTCCAGCTTCCTGTATCTCACAGTGGCCCACCAAATGCCCCAGAGAGCACACAAGACAACAAGAGACCTGAATCCTAATGCCCTCCCTTGCATCTGGCATAGCCCATTTCTAAAATCAGGAGGTTGCACATACACATCATGGCTTGTAACCCGTAATGAATTTTTCCTCCAGAAACTTGTCCAATCCCCTTTTAAAGGCGTCCAGGCCAGATGCTGTCACCACATCCTATGGCAAGGGGTTCCACAGACCAACCACATACTGAGTAAAGAAATATTTTCTTTTGTCTGTCCTGACTCCCAACACTCAATTTTAGTGAATGTCCCCTGGTTCTGGTGTTATGTGAGAGTGTAAAGAGCATCTCTCTATCCACTCTATCCTTCCCATGCATAATTTTGTATGTCTCAATCATGTCCCCCCTCAGGCATCCCTTTTCTAGGCTGAAGAGGCCCAAACACCATAGCCTTTCCTCATAAGGAAGGTGCCCCAGCCCAGCAATCATCTTAGTTGCCCTCTTTTGCACCTTTTCCATTTCCACTATATCCTTTTTGAGATGTGGCGACCAGAACTGGACACAATACTCCAGGTGTGGCCTTACCATCGATTTGTACAATGGCATTATAATATTAGCCATTTTGTTCTCAGTACCTTTTCTAATGATCCCAAGCATAGAATTGGCCTTCTTTACTGCCACTGCACATTGGGTCACTTTCATCGACTTGTTCACCACCACCACCAAGACCTCTCTCCTGATGTGTCACAGACAGCTCAGAACCCATCAGCTTATATGTGTAGTTTTGACTTTTTCCAGCCTTTGGGAATGGTGATTTACCTAGGGAAATGGATAATGGGTGCTGATTAAAGGGGATTAGGCAGTCTCAGCCCCCAGAGAATGCTTAACTTATCTCATGTCCATATTTACTCATAAGTAATCTTATTTTGGGCATATGAGCTTACTTCTTAGCTCATTTTATTAATTAAATCTGTATATATCATGCTGGTGTACTAAAACTATAATAAGAGGTAGAGAAATGGCTTTTGTTTTTGGGAAGAAGAAAAAATATATATTTTTCAATCTAGAAGCACTTACTTTTAGGCTACACATCCAGTACAAGGTTACTCCCCCTTCACTTACATCAAGTATCATCAGGTAGCTCCCAATTGCTTGAGGTGGATCCTAGAACCTGAAATATTCAGGGGCGTGAGCCAATTTTCATTTCATGCATCTGCTGCCTCAGACCAGTCCAACCTGCCTGCTCAGTCTTTCACTGCTATTTTTAGCAGTCCTATTAGCACTGCTAGCACTGCTATTAGCACTGCTAAATAGCACTGCTATTTTTAGCAGTCCACGTAACACAGTCCTGGAACGTGCTGGAATCCCTAGCATGTATTCACTGCTGAAACAGAGATGCCTGCGTTGGCTTGGTCATGTCGCGAGAATGGATGATGGCCGGATCCCAAAGGATCTCCTCTATGGAGAACTCGTGCAAGGAAAGCGCCCTACAGGTAGACCACAGCTGCGATACAAGGACATCTGCAAGAGGGATCTGAAGGCCTTAGGGATGGACCTCAACAAGTGGGAAACCCTGGCCTCTGAGCGGTCCGCTTGGAGGCAGGCTGTGCAGCATGGCCTTTCCCAGTTTGAAGAGACACTTTGCCAACAGTCTGAGGCTAAGAGGCAAAGAAGGAAGGCCCATAGCCAGGGAGACAGACCAGGGACAGACTGCACTTGCTCCCGGTGTGGAAGGGATTGTCACTCCCGGATTGGCCTTTTCAGCCACACTAGACGCTGTTCACACCACAAACAGCAAAATGGAGAGGGATGGCTCAACACCAGAAAAGTAGGCAAGTCCCCTCCATTGGTGCTGTTAGTGTTGGGAGAGTTAGGACACACAAAAGAAAATATTTTTTACTCAACTTGTAGTTGGTTTGTGGAACTCCTTGCCACTGCATGTGGTGATGGCATCTGGCCTAGATGCCTTTAAAAGGGGACTGGACAAGTTTCTGGAGGAAAATTCCATTAGGGGTTACAAGCCATAATGGGTATGTGCAACCTCCTGATTTTAGAAATGGGCGATGTCAGAATGCCAGATGCAAGGGAGGTCACCAGGATGCAGGGCTTGTTGTCTTGCGAGCTCCCTGAGGCACTTGGTGGACCACTGTGAGATACAGGAATCTAGACCAGATGGGCCTATGACCTGATCCAGCAGGGCTGTTCTTATGTATTCTCCTTCCCCCTTACAAGGGGAAATTTACTTCCCCTTTATTAGTTTCTGAAATTGGGAGTCACTCTACAGGTGTCTAACACAAGCCTAGATGAACCAGTGGTCTGACTTTGTAAAAGGCAGTTTCATATGTGCTTTTCTGTATAATTCTGTGTATCTATAACAATTGCACTCTAGGAAACTTCATATATTCCTAATAATTGCTGGAATTAGAAAAAAAAAATTAGAAAATTGCGATACCGGAACTTCTAAAATGAAATGTTCTATGTTACATGCACATTGAACCGAAGTGATTTTTTTTTAACTGAACAATCTCAGAACTCATATTTCCCAAGAATGTTAACAAATATCAGTAGAAAATGTATGTCTTCAGACTTATCTGCAAGAATAACTCAGTCTGATACTTTAGCTCCTCCTTGTGGCAAGCCCTTGGTTAAATCCTATAAAGAAAATCTCATATCTAATGTTAGGAGTTTTGGCCGTGTCTTCAGAATTCTTAATAAAGAAACATTAAAACCAGAAGATTAGAGAGCTAGACTTCAGGACAAGTGTGATTAATGCAGAAGATAAAGTCACGACAGCAAAAGCAGCATTGAATGTACTGGACCATTTTAGCTACAAATCAGCACTTTCATATTGGGATGGAGCTAATCTATGCCTTTATAAGAGCCACTCTATACAGATAGAGAGCAGACAGCAGCTTTAGCCCAAGACATAGGAATAAAACAATTTTTCTCAACACGTACTCTAACACTATACAACTCATCTCTTTCTTCACTGCTCTGTTTTTAGGATTGTCAATTTCTTTTTTTTTAAACTTTATTATTTTCCAAAATAAAAACAACAAATATAAACAAACACATAACAAACACAAACTCAGTACAATAATATATCACGTATACAATATATTCATCTAAATGCCCGATCTTATACATCTACAACTTCATTTTCAACCAAGCATAAAATGATCTCCATTGCTCTATCTGTGTTGGTTTACGCTGTTGAGCCAAAGTCTCTGTAAGCCTATCCATTTCCGCCACATTCATTATTTTCTCTATTAATTCATCTTTCATTGGAATTTTAATAACTTTCCAGTATCTAGCATATAAAATCCTTATAGCAGTTAATATCATAATAACTAAATACACATCATTTTCTTTATCTATAATATCTTTGTTATATAATATTTCTTTATCTATAATATCTAAGATAATATTAAGCAAATAACTTTTGCAATTGAAGGAAGACTTTTGTTTTTGAGGTGAATTTAAGCCATTTATGTTGACAGAGTAAATACTCCATCCTGCCTTAACCATCATGTTTCTTTTTACTGTTCACCTTTTCTTTTTGTCTTCTTCTTGTTGCTATCCGTGAGTGTCTCCTTGCCCCTCTAGTCTTCTCTGATTCCTCAATTGTCTCTGAATCATCTGATTTCTTTACTTCCAACTCCATTTCTACACTTTCTAGTTCTTTTCTTCTCAATTCCTCTTCCTCATTTTCTTCATTTCTCATCTCACCTTTCATCACTGTTCTCAAAAAATTTTCTGCTTTCATTGTTGAACTTATATTATATCTCTGTGACTGGAACTGAAAAAAACATACCTTCTGGGAGAAGCCATCTATATGGTATTTGCTTTCCTCTTAAAAATTTTACTAGCTCTTCATATTCTTTTCTTTCTCACTCTCCATGGGACATGTCTCAGAATTTTCACTTTGCTACCCTCCACCATCCATTCCTTTTCCTGTGAGATCTTCAATATTTTAACTCTGTAAAAAGTTCTGATGAAATTCACATGGATTTCTCTTGTTAGTTGATGTTTTCTTACATAAAAAGTGCTCACTCTTCTCGCTGAATCCAGATCCATTAGTTTCTCCTCTGTTGGCGTGTTGATCCACTCTGATATTAAATCACCAATCAGACCGTGTATCTTCCCCTGGTACATTTTGTATTCTCACCACTCAAGCTGCACTCTCCATCTGAACTTCTATTAAAGTTGCCTCTCCATCATACTGGTTTTGTTCTATCTCCAGTATTCTAGATTGATCTTTTGTTGTCTTTTTTTTAATTTTCTAATCTTTTGTGTATTCTCATCTGCTTGATCTTTAATGTCTTTCAGTTGCACACTAAGATCATTTAGTTGTGTAGTTAAAACATCCAGACTAGCTTGAACCTGCAAAAATTGATTTGTGTGCTGCTGTCCCAACATCACTAATTTTTCTATATTGTCTGGTAATGTCTGCTTCCAGTCTTTCCTTTTCGGTTCCTCTTGTGTTAGTTTTCCCAAGCTTGACTCCAGGGTGGGAGAGCCCCTAACTTTCACTCCTTTTCCTGTCATCCTTTTTCTTCCTTCTTATATCTTCTTTCCTGTAAAACTCAAATATCTGTTATCACATATATCACTATCAGTTACCCAAACATCACATCATCAAAAAAAATTCAACTGTTCACCCATAAAAACCAACACAGGGAAATTTTAAATCAAATAAACTTTTGCCTTGCAATATTTTTTTAACGCCACTAGATGTCCTCAGGGTATCGTCTTCCTTATTTCACTTGTCAAGTCCTGTTCTTATTCTTGCAATGTCTTTTTAAATCCACTAGATGTCCCCGATGTTCTATTCTTCTTATTCTGTTATATTGGCTCTATTGCTTACATTTGTTGCTATATCAACCACATTCTATTCCGAGAGATAGTCTGAGGAATTCAAAACAATGAAACTGATTTTGCAAAACAAAGAAATGCAGATCTCCAGCCCTCTCCACAGGCACTCCAAGATCTCCACAGGAAAATGAAACTGAACTTTTCAAAGCAAAGTTTATATTCCAAAACAATTAATTTGTAATCCAATGAGTTTTAGATTTGTAAAGTTAGGGTTATGCTCTCATATTTCCATAACAAGCTCTGCAGGTCTCCTCCAAAGCTTCTTCTCACATAAGCAAACAAATGAGCCTCCCCACTCTTCCTCTTCCTTTCCCAGAGGGGGAAAACCTGCCACTCCTTCTTCTTCCCTCGGGCAAAAGCTTGTTCAGGTAGTCAATTAATCAATCAATGCCAGACACACACAGTAGAACAACACTCACTTAGTTCTTCCAATGTCCTTCCCTGTTTGGGGCCTTCAGCTTAGTTTGAACATGAATCCTCACCAACTCCGACATTGATGGCTGGGTTCCCTTGGAGAAAAAACAGCCCCTGGCTGGACCCTTCCTCTCCGAAACTGTACACCATCTGTAGGATCAAATCTCTCCTGATCACAGATCCTAGGATCTCATCAGACCCACAGTTTTTTTGGCAGGAAATAGCATGCTTTCCCATGAGCTTTCAAGAGCTCAGAAAAGCACGACCATTCAGCTGCCTCTGCCCCCCCCCCCCGGATTGTCAATTTCTAAAGTCAAAAAACAAACTAGAGTGTGTTTGACTCTAGACCCCATATTTCCTCTCCCCTTTTGCCAGCTACAGGATCAGAACCCAACCAAAACTAGTCACCTTATACGACATACAGTTAAAAGAGAGAGAGGTTTGAGGAGGAAAAATAGCCGCTTTCAATGCTTTTTTTGCTAGCCACACAAGGGGTGTGTTTTTCTGCTTGGCTAACCCCACTAATTAACTTTTTAACAAAGACTTGGCAGAAATTATAATACATTTGAAATGATTGTACCATGAATCCAAATTAAGATTCAGCAGTAGATCACAGAAACTTTGAAATATATGCATTAGGTAGCATTCAAGAAACATAATATGGTCTTTATTTTTCCCCTGGATTAAGAACTGCTGTCCAAAATAGAAGACAGGTACCAGACGTAGATTATAAAAGATTTTTCTGAGAAATTCAAAACGAAGATTCCAGGTTTGCAAATGACAAAGTACAATGTTAGTATAGCAAGAAATAAAACTTGCATCATAATAAACCTTATAGATACACAGATTTAAAATCAATGTAATACGGATAGGGGCTAATTGAAAATACTGTATCTTAATTTCTATCTTTCTTCATTCACAACACTTGTTGCTACTACGCATTTTATAAGGTTAAAAAAAGTATTACTAATTATTAAAATGTATGAATGCAGAACATCAAGGGTAGTATCCATAACTGCACCCTATGGAGCAAAGAAACTTTGGATACTACCCAGTATATACACACTGATCTTTTTCCAAATATTCTTCTTTATGTTTATGAGCATATTGATACATTTTCCTAAGAAAGATTTTCTTGCATCATCTGCTGCAAGTTGTCTTTTTTTTCAGCCATGACATTTGTCTAAGGCAGCAGTTCCCAAACTTTTTAGGGCAAGGATCCATTTTTTTCAAATGATACTCTATCAGTGCCCATGTAGCTTTACAAGTCTTCAAAAAAAGTTTCACCTTACCAGCCGCTCAAGCCTCTGTTTTTATCCTTTTCACTACATTGGGGGACCCAAATTCTGGAATGTGTATTGAGCTCCACATTTCTTGGATCAGGACCATTATGGTGGCATTGTCTTCCCTTCAGCAGGCCTTTGGTCCAGACAGGGTTGCTTACTCACAGGTAAACATGCACATGCTACTCCCCAATGGCACAGCTGCACCAGCACAGGAAAACTGGTTAGGATTGGGCCCTAAGTGCTGTACAAAAACAAAGAATGAATCCCTGACTGCAGTCTTAGGGTGCAATCCTAACCCACTTTCCAGTACTGGGGTAAGGGCAATGCAACTCCTAGGTAAGGGAACAAACATTGCCTTAGCTTGAGGAGGCCTCCATGATTGCCCCCCAACTGCAGAATGCAGCACATGCCCCACTGGCACAGCTATGCCAATGCTGGAAAGTGGGTTTGGATTGGACCCTTGGAGGCTAAAAAAATAAATAGGACAGAAAAGTTGGCATAGGAGGGGTGGTCATATTCCATTTTGTGAGAAACTGAGCAAAATATAATTGTTAACCCAAATATGAGAAGATGCATGATATAAATATCTTAAAATACATTAGTTATGTTTGTAGAGAATTTTTTTCTCAGTGACAGTTGAAATAACATTTTTAATTAAAATGCAATGGTGAGCTAGCATTTTGAGGAGGAGAGGGCAACAAGTCAAACTGCCTCCTCCACCTGCCATTGTCTCTTTCAGACCTTGAGCTATGTCCCTCCCTCCCCACAGTGGCCATGAGACAAAAGCTGCTTTTGAGAAAGAGGAAATGAGGAAGGAAGAAAGAAATTGATTTTATGTTGTCATTGCATTGTAGACAACTGATGTGATCTGCCTCTGGGCCCTGTTGGAGGCTGAAAGGCAGAATAAACCTTTCCCAGACAAACCAACCAAATACATGGAAGAAATACAAGACAGAAAAGTTTAGATAATCACACAGCCTCCTCTCAGTTTCATTTAAGACATATATTAAAGACCAGCATACCTTACCCTAGAGCAAAAATGTGAGCCAGGAAAGAATAAAAATACAGCAATCAAACTCTTCAGTTTCCTGCAAAGTCTGCAAATGGATAGAAGTCTCCAATCAAAAGAAAAGATCCTATAAATTCTTTGATAACTTTTTTTCCTTTTGCAAATGAAAGCAGTTGTAATTTGCTTCCAAAACCTGAAATTGTAAACATTTTTGGAATACTTAACACAAAATTAATTTGGGGCATAACATGTTTTAATTGCCATAATCCTTCCAGAAACAAGAGAATCTGAGATTACACCATTTATCTCTGCTAACTGAGTAAGAGGCACTTTTTCAAGTGGGCGCTACTCTTTTTTTAGCAGGGGAAGAGTAACTGGCCCTCCTCACCCCAGCAGTGTCTTTTCTAGTGGCTGCCTGCTGGTGTTCTTTAGCATCTTTTTAGATTGTGAGCCCTATTGGGACAGGGAGCCATTAGTTATTTGATTTTTCTCTGTAAACCGCTTTGTGAACTTTTTGTTGAAAAGCGGTATATAAATACTGTTAATCATCATCATCGCCAGGCTGCCCTTACCTGTGCCCCAACTCCCAGTTTTCAATGAAAGAGGACGACAGGCAGCATGGCAATGGCAGGCAGCCAGCTGTGGGATCCTACCACCACCCTGATCAGCAAATTGTTGAACTCTTCCATGCCATGAATGGGGACGCACCTGAAATTGGCTCATGACCAACTGTCCCGACCCACAGTTTGAGAACATTGCCCTAGGCCCCAATCCTAACCAACCTTCCAGCTCTGGCATAGCTGTGCCAATGGGACATGAGCTGCATCTTGCAGTTGGGTGGCACTCATGGAGGCCTCCTCAAAGTAAGGGAATGCTTGTTCCCTTATCTCAGAGCTGCATTGCCCTTATGTCAGTGCTGGAAAGTGGGTTAGGATTGCAGCCTTAGTTTGTTTAGAGCTGCAAGATAAAGCAGCCAAGTTTCATATTCCCTACTTATACTTTTGAACCTCACTTTCCCTGGTTTTAACTTGAAACAGATTTTTTTCAGTACTTGACAGTACAAAGACAACAGTTTGTATCCTAACCTTCTGTGGAGTGCTGCTCTGTTAAAAGAAGCTTCTTCTATTTGTAGAAGGAGAGATTTGTGCATATACAAGGGTTTCTTCTCTGAGTGGCAGTTCTGACAATGTTTAGGGCACAACCCCCATCTTGAATGACAAAGTTGGCACATGTGTCATAAGAACTTCAGCAAGGAAAGTAACCCAGAATAGTTTCCTACACCTCCTCACCAAACATGTACATGGGAGAGTAGAGAAAAAAAATCTTAAATACACTTCAAATCTGCATTCATATGTAGAAACCTATAATGCCATGTTTGCAAAGACATCTTTTCCAAAGAATATCTTAATGAGATTATATTTTTTAATTAAAACATAATAATGAGTATTTTTAGGAGAGAGACCTTTAAGGATAAAGATCATACCTTCAGACTTTCTGTATGAACATGATAGCAAAACATACCCTCCAACAATATTTGACTGTTCATTATTCTTCCTAGAAAACTTTTCAGTTTAATTTTGAGTCAAATGTCAATAAAAACAAAACAAGATTTGTTAAGACTTGGGACCAAAAAAAATGATATAAAGAAAAGTGGTGGGGGCAGGGAATGACTCTCAAATAATCTTCACTAATTGTATTTCCCAAAACTCAGATGCTAATGAGTTAGTAGATATCAAAAGAGAAATAACAGCTGCAGCTTATCCCGCTGTGTTGTTCAGTAATGACAATGTTATACCACATTAGCAATTGTGACATTAATAAAAAGAAGCCCATAGGATTAGCTGGCGACAGCTGACTTTAGTCAAATGTAGGTCATGCTTTGTTTGCTCAGAACCGGGTAATAAATTTCCAGGTAAGTGCTCTCATGTGTCACGCGTATATACCAGGAGCATAATTTCAGCCACATTAAGTGATCCACGTTCTTTTATTTCTGTAAGCTGTTTCTGAATTACTGTTAAGCGTTTAATTCCACCATTGCATCTCACAAGGTATTTAAAGGTATTAACTCATATGACACTGAAGTGTAGGTTTATTCACCCCCCTCCCACCTCCATCAGCACTACTTACTAGCATCTGATTTCTCTTTCACCTAAAATCATGGCAAGGCAAGGCTGAAATGCAGGAATTTAATATTTAGCAAGTACACACAACCCATACGCACATCTGTGTTCAGAGAAAGAGCCACTGAGCACAGAGAGTATCTTCCAAGCAGACTTGAACCCCACTGCATCTCATGTTAGAAATTAAGCATTGACAGGGGCTGCGTTGTAAGAGGCCCACTGGAACAGTCAGGGAAAATAAATTGCTCTGATATTACAGTTACTGTTTAACTAACAACTCCTCTACATTTTCCCTTTTAGATAGTCTATTACATTAAAAAAAAATATCAAGATACAGAATGTACCTGCACCTAGCTTTAGCAACTTTGCAGTGAGCCTCTTCATAAAAGAATCAATGATAAAAAAACTGTTGCAAGGAACCTGGCACCTAGTCTGCTCCTTGCAAAGTAATTATTATTTTTAAGCATCCAAGAAACAAGATGCTGTACATATATAAAAGGAATGACAAGTCCCTGCCCACAAGCTTACCGTCACATGAGAAAATTGTGAGGAGGAGTGAAGGGAAGAAAAGGCAGAAACAGAGAAGCACTAAACTACAATTATAATAAACTAGGGAAGGCTTGGGCAGAAAATGTCTTATGACACTTCTTCAAGAGTAGGAGTGATTGACAGCCCAATTCACCACAACACCCCATGTGGTGATGCAGCTGTGCCAATGGGAATATGCTGGATGTCATAGGGGAGTTTTAGTCTTGGGAGGCCTCTTCAGAGTAAGGGAACACTTGTTTCTTTGCCCCAGGGTAAGCCCTTGCCAATCATGTGGGTCAACTCGGAACTGCATCAGCAATATCACTGGTTCAAATCCACGTTGACCTGTGATAGTAGATCAGGCCCAGGTGTCAGGATTTGGGGGGTGTCACTGCTGCTGAACCCACTACCTTCCTGCGCCCAATCCACTCTTCTCCTCACCCCAGTCACTGCCCCATTCCACCCACACTCCACCCTGTTTTGCCCCTCCCCGCCACCTTCTCTCCCTGCACATTCTTACCTGAGGCGGCAGGTGTCCATCACTGCCCAGACCCAGCCACTCAACACTTCCGGTGGTGGTCAGGCTGCACTCTCAGGAGGAGTCACATTTGCAACAGCAGCAAAGCATGCTATGTTATCAAAACACACATTCCGCCGGCGTAACTCACAGTTAGGATTGGGCCCTGAATCACACAAATATCTGGAGGCAGTGAAAAAAATGGAGCCCTTGTGCAGCTGCATGATGTTATGCATCTCATTTGGGTCAGCTGCACATGAGTGGACAGTTTCTGTACCATTGCCTAACATATTTGCACCAGAGCAAAAGAGCGGGCCCTGGAAAAAAGCTATACAATCCATTTCAAAACAAAACAATCGCGTTACTATGACTGGCTTAGCAAAAGTAGTTTGGAAAACATTGTTTAAGTCCTGCTTAAATGGTAGGTCTTACAAACTGTTGTCAAAAAGAAAAACTCATTCTAAACCAATATGTTTAAATCTGTATTACAACTGATGTGCTTATAGAATTTTGTACAGAAAGAGCTACTTGTAAAGGTTGACTAAGAAAAATTACTAAAAGTCCTCTTGTCCGTCCCCCCCAACATATGATTATCCTGGGGAAATGACATAAGCTGGCTGTAAACATTCCAGTGCCTCTTTGAACACACACCAATAATTTGTCATAACATGATACAGCAATTATTACTGTAAGTGGCTTCAAACAGCCATCCTATTGTATGTCATTACAGACGCCATTGCTTATTTTTAGCTGAAGTGTTTGACCTCTGGGAAATCCATGCCAAACTTTGTACAATACCAGGGAACAATTCCTGCTTAATGACTTTGCATCTTTGTTAAAGGGGGAAAAGAGCAGTGTGCAATACTGTTGTTATCATCTCAACCCAGAGAAGTGCTAACAGCTTCAACAATACTTCAAGCATCAATAGCGCCTTTTACAAGCACATGTCAAGGAATTTTAACAAGAATGTTCATAGGGTACTCACTACATATTTACAGATGTCTGAGAAGTAACACACAATGCAGAGATGATTTACAATGAAATGAACTGGAATGAAATGTTAAAGCGCTACTTAGGATAACAGTCCAATCCTAACTAAAGCCCTCCCCTGCCAATGCAACTAAAGTAGTGTATGCTACATCCTATGGTGTAGTCACGGAGGTCTCCATTTTTACCCTGCAGCAACACTCCACTGACCAAATGGTCTCCTCATAGCTGCGCCAGCCATTTTGTTGATGCAGAACTGAGGAGGGAACAGGGTTAGGATCCTGGCACATGCTGGTGCTGCTAGTATCCACTCTTCCCTCACTGTTATGCCTCATGCCCACCCGCAAAGCCCATCCAGACACTCCATTCCTCCCCCTTCCTGCCCTGTACTTTCCACTGGCTTACCTGCACTCCTGCAGAAAGCAGCAAAAGGCTGCCAATACCACTGCCAACTGCACACTGTACTTGCCACCATATGGCCATTTACTGTACAATGACTGTTCCACTGTCATAACCGCTAGTTAATATGGGACCCTACGTTTATCCAATGCTTGCAGATCCATTTGTTTTAGATTTTCACCTCCGGCAGAAATAATTTCTAAATGAGAGAAAATTGCCTTGTCAATTTAAAGAACCACAATTTCAAGACTGCACCAAGGTTTTCCATTCACTTCCTCTCACTTTCCTAGTCACAGTCACACCTTACTGCAGCTATTTCTTCATCTGTTTGCACTGATGCCTTTCTTTTCCCTACAGGACATTTGACAAAGTAGGAAGAAGAAAACAGAAATGCGTGGAAAGAAAGTGTAATGGCCTTTCCCCTGGCAGGAAACCGAACTGAGGGGGCCGACAGAAGCATGGTTCATACTACTCTGTTGCCTTCTGCAACCACTTCATCCAGGCTTGCTAGTGTAACCGTGACAAACAGATGCCTTAAAGAAAGTGACAGCAGGGCATTAAGATGACAGATAGCCCTTTCCCAATCACTTCTCCCCTAGCAAACTGCCACTGAATTGAAGGCTGTATTTAGCCACCATGGCTAATAGCCATATTTTCAGTAAATCTGTTCAATCCAGTCTTAAAACCATGCGAGTCAATAGCCATTAGCACATCTTATTCTAGTGAATTCTGCAGATCATGGAATGTGTGAAGTGGTTGTTTTTTTTTTAATGTTTTGAACTCAAATGACTTTGAGTTCTAGTGTTATGGGAGAATGAGAGCCATTTAACTCATATGCAGCCAAGTATAATGGAATTACAATGAAAACCCTTATTCTTTAACTCTCTTTTCTATAAACATAAGACCTTTGACATACAATTTTGCAAGCTACACAACACCGTTCTTCCTTGTCACTTGCAAGATCCTAAAGATCTTGTCACCTAAAGATCCTGGCTAACAGCCACTTGTGAGCAATGGAGGAAAAGAGATTTAGGGCGCAATCCTAACACCTTATGTCAGTGCTTTCCAGCGCTGGCATAGTGGTGCCAATGGGACAGTTGGGTGTCACTCACAAAGGCCTCCTCAAAGTAAGGGAATGTTTGTTCCCTTACCTCAGAGCTGCATTGCCCTTACGTCAGTGCTGGAAAGCACTGACATAAGTGGTTAGGATTGCGCCCTAAGAATCCCTTTGCTGTATGTATTGAAGCAAATGCATAGGTAAATAATTGCACAGTATTTAGAGGTGAACAATGATCTCATCCCTTAAGTTGCTAGACAGTATGCATTGGCTAAATAATAAAAAGGTTGTCAACTACACAATAATTCATTATTTAAGGATGAGTTCAAAACTTCAGATAGCACAGTCCTTGCAACAATCAAGCAAGAGGGCAAAAAAATGTGCTTCTTTCATTAACTAAAATAGCAATAAACCATTTTCACCCTTCAGGCACTGTAAAACAAAAGGTTCCAAGACTGTCTATTTTGAGATCATAGGGAAGTACATGATATATCAAGAATTAAATTCTGAGCCGAATACAAGTTTTTAAGAGGAACCATCATGTTGATACAGGTAATAATATTCATAATGCATTATATATCATTAGATAAGCTGCTTTATTGTATACAAGTGGGGACCTTGGCATTCACTGATTTAACTCACCACTGACACCAGGGTCCACCTTTAAATGCCTTGCAAGAGGGAAAAAAAGCACTAAAATCCAATTTCCTACTTTCACACTCTTAAACTGCACTGGTTGCAAGTTTCTCAGGATTAAAGATAGCTTTAAAGAACTACTTCCAAGAGCAACAATGCATTCTAGGGAGACAATTGAGGAGCAAGAAACCTGGAAGTGAGTCTTTAAAGCTATTTTTCCACTGATTTGGTATCCACTGAATTTTTTTCTGGAATGGAACCTCAGTGGATAACGAGGCATGATCTGTAGTTCTAAATTTTCTGAGTTGCCTGTGCTTTATTAAGCAAGGGTATTATGTGGTCAGAGGTGTGTTTTTTTTCCAGTATCAAACTTTGTTTCTCAAAGTTTTCCCCTCTACAGTAGCACTATTTGTATTGGGTAATCAACAAGGAATGGGCATCAATCCTACCTAAATCCCATGCAGCGATGCAGTGGCACTGGCACTGGCACAGCTTCTGGTACACATTGCAGGGGATTTTCAGCTGCTGGAGGTCTTCTTGGGTAGGTGGACATTTATCCCCTTGCCCTGGGGTAAGACCCAGCAGCCACTATGGGTCAACTCAGACCTGTGCAAGCAATATCATGCATTCTCCCAGTGCACAGTCTCCTTAAGATTGGGCCACCCCCAATGGTTTTTCACCCCACCCCCACATATGCTGGTCACAAGCCAAGCAGCCTGCCTCTTTCCAGCTATTTTTAGGAGGAGGAAAAGAAGGACGTCTTCCAATCATGGAAGTCCTATGTCATGTCTTGTTTGCTCTCAGTCATGCTGCATTGCAATAATCTCGGAAACAACCTTCCCACCCTTTTCCAATAAGGGTATTGCTTGTCTTATTTCAGCAATCATCATGACTAGACTGAAAAAATATCTAAGGAGTTGATATGCATGGTATTTAGTGTTTCGCGAGCAGATCTTGATTTCAGAAAGAAGTTGAACTGTTTTTTTGTTACTGATATATTATATACAGTACAGAGTACTCTTCTCCCCCCCCCCCCGGGTAATGTTCCAACATAGCAAAGGTTTTGTAATTAAACTTGCTATACTTTGTACTCATGCTACATTATGTACTTATCCAATAATTGAACTGCCAGTTGACCTGCAGTCGATTTTCAGCAGATCTTCCAAACCCAAACATTACTGCAGATTAGTGCATAGAATGCAAGATTAATTGGCAGTTCACTTTCTACTACCTTTGTTTACCCTTCCAGCTATGGGACAGCTATACCTCAAGTTACAGAGCCTGTTTTGTTTCATGGGGAGCATTCCTGGAGAAATCTGCAACGCACACATTCATACTACTGTAGCCTCTTGCCATAACGTATCAGAAACTTAGAACAGAGTCAAACATCATTGTTTTAATTATGGTTACATAATTATGTAATATTATTGGGAAGATATTAGCATGTACTCCAACAATGGCTTCATTTCTAGTCCTGTCACCTGTTGAAGAGGGCAAGAACTCTTGCCTGTTCCTCCAGTGATCACTTTATAAATAATTCCTTTTTTTCCAGGCACAGCAGATTAACTAGAGTTTAAGAAAGTAATGAGAGGGAGAGAGAGAAATACAGCCATCAAGAATGGTCCCTCATTAAAATACATAGCAATTTATTACACTGACATATCTGGAACTCTATTTATTTTACTGTATTTCTACCCCACCTTTCTCCCTGAAGGGACCCAAGGTAGCTTACAACAGTGTGGGAAAATACAAAGAAGATAAAATCACCATTAAAAACACAAATTACATTAAAAGCCTTTCACAATTAAGAACATGAGAAAAACAGCAATAAACAAAAAAAAAACAATAAAAAGAGCAGCAGCAATCTTATAGAAGCCCCAAACCTGTAAAAGCCAGATGTTAAAAAGGCCAAGTTGTCAGAAGGTTTGTCTAAAAAGAAATGTCTTCAGGCCTCACTGGAAGGTTTCCAGGGAGGAAGCAGTTTGTAAATCAAAGGGGAGGGAGTTCCATAATGTTGGTGCCACTACTGAGAAGGCCCTATTTCTTGCTGCTACCCAGTCACCTCCCTGGGTGGCAGCACTCATAAAAGAGCCTTCTTGATAACTTGAGGGAGCAAGCCAGATTATATGGAACAAGGTGGTTTCTCAGATACCCTGGTCATGAGCCATATAGGGCTTTAAAGATCAAAACCAGCACCTCAATTGGACCTGGAAATGAATGGACAGCCATGAAGCTGTTGGAGAAGCAACCTGACAGACCTCCAGTGACTACATGGACCACCGCATTCTGCAATTATTGCAGTTTCCGAACTGTCTTCAAGGGCAGTCCCACATGGAGCATGTTACAATAATCTAACTTTGATGTCACCGTGGCGTCAATTACCATAGCCAGGACTGCACGATCCAAGTATGGCCACAACTGGTGCATCAGTGTGGGCTCCAACAGTCTCCTATGAGCCAGAGGCTCATTGGAGAGAATGGGGACTCTCTATGGGCCGGATTGGAGGACCCGAAGGGCCGCAAATGTTCCCCAGGCCAGAGTTTGCCCACCTTTCCTCTAGATCAGAGTTTCTTAACTTTTTTACAATTAGATTGTTCTCATTTTTGTGCTCTTAACAACTTCCAATTTTTAAAACTTTGCAATGTATAGATCTTCTTAATACCCTTAACACTGTTAAAGCCAACTCAGAGACAAACCTCAACAATGGAGATGTACCTTTTTATATCTGGTAAAAAGCAGCTACAGAAGAACATAATTTGGATTGTATTGTAGTGCTGAGAGTGGGGATGAACCCTTTCCTATTGCACATGAGTTTCTAAATTGTCTCACACACTGAAACTTAGAATTGCAAATTTCATTGTTTAGGAAAACATACAGGAACAATCATTGATTAACGTCAAAAATGAAACTATATGCAAATTGAATATTATTCTATACTACTTACCTTTTATCAAGACTGAGAACATGAACACACACATCATACAGGTGTAGTTACCGTAATATCTTGTTTTCTGAAGGAAGGCAATATAAACCAAACAGAAGAGACATGTACAGTGTCTACTGTAAACAGCATTTCTAGTCAAAAATAGAAACAAATGTACAGCATAAGCCTATGTTTCCCTACAAATAAATCTCATTGAGTTCAGTGTGGCTTACTCCCAGGTAAGTGTGTATAGAACTGCAGCCTAACAGTTGTCTTCTTTTTACAGATCTCACAACCTTTAAAATAAATCTTGGAAATGTACTGACTAATATTCTTCACATTATCTCCTGGGGGCTGGGGATAAGAACAGGCCCTCGGTTTGGCTGTACTTGTCGTAAGAGGCGACCAAACAGACACCAGGTAGATGGGACTCGTCAGCCTGGGCAGCTCATCTAAGCTCTGTCCTCAAACCTCCACTGCCCTGTGGCTACATCCAGTTGTGGAATAGGCTTCAGGATTCAACCTCGAGGCAAAATCCGGAGCCGGAGTCCCTGAGTCAGTTCGTGGCTGTATACAGTCATGCTCTGGCAACTCCTGTGACACCGCTGGAACCAGCCATATTGGCTTCTGCCTTTCTATTGGACCATTCTAGCAATGTGGGGGGAGGGGAGATTTGCTGCATGGGTAACAGCCTATCCTCCATACCTTCTTTACCCAGGCTTCGCGCACTGGAGAGGACACTCCAATTTCACCATACGGCGTCGGCACAATACGGGAAGCAGCAGTTTACTGGTTATAAGTCTTCGCTCGATTGACATAGAGCGTGATGCCAGGGGCTGCTTCTGACAGGTTGGAGAGATAATAGCATCGCATTGGGCAGCTACCACCCATCTTAAGCTGGGCAGTTCCCAGCCAGTAAGGTGCTGCCTCGCCACGGTCCGTTAACCTCATGGGGTGCATGGGGTTTAGGGTGAAAACTGACAAGCGGATCGACAACTCTGCACCAGGCAACAGAAAACAGAAAACTCCTGCCCTAAAGCTGGGCACCTGGAACGTTAGAACAATGGCACCTGGCATTTCTGACGACCTGCAAGAAATAGACAACACACGCAAAACAGCTGTCATCAACATGGAGCTGAGCAGACTGCAGATGGACATCGTAGGCCTTCAAGAGACGAGTCTGCCAGATTCCAGATCTGTCAAGGAGAGAAATTTCTTATATTTCTGGCAAGGAAAACCACCAAACGAGACCAGGGAACATGGTGTTGGCTTTGCAGTCAGAAATACTCTGCTGGAATCCATCAACCCACCTACTGTGGGAAGTGAAAAAATTTTGTCCCTGCAGCTCCAGTCATCAGCAGGACTGGTCACTCTCATCAGCGCATATGCACCGACTCTGCTGTCTCCAGCAGAAGCTAAAGACAAATTCTATGATGACCTGGCCACCACTATCAAGAAGATCCCTGGAAAAGAGCCATTGTTCATCCTCGGCAATTTCAATGCTAGAGTTGGTGCTGATCACAGTTTGTGGCCCACTTGCTTAGGCCAGTTCAGCACTGGGAAGATGAATGAAAATAGCCAACGCCTACTAGAGTTTTGCTGTCATCATGGTCTCTGTATCAGCAACACATTCTTCAACATGAAACCCCAACATAGAGTCTCTTGGAGACACCCAAGATCAAGGCACTGGCACCAGCTTGACCTGATTCTCACCAGATGCTCGAGCCTTCCCAGCATCAAGATCACACACAGTTATCAGGGTGCTGCCTGCGACACTGACCACTTCCTGGTGTGCAGCAGAGTGAAACTGCTAACTAAGCAACTGTATCACACAAAAAGGAAAGAAGACCTCGCATTGACACCAGCAAGACCCAGGACCAGGGAAAAGTGGAGGAATTTGCACAAGTGCTTGAGGAATCTCTTCCAGGTCCGGCTAATGCAAATACATCCAACAGATGGGAACATTTCAAGAATGCTGTTTATATCACCACCTTGTGTTGTAAACAAGAAGACCAACAAGACGGCAGACTGGTTTGAAGCCCACTCTGAGGAGTTTACCAGTCATTGAGGAAAAGAGGAGAGCTCTAGCAGCATACAAAGCCTGTCCCAGTGAGCGCAACCTGCAGGTCCTCTGAGCTGCTCGCAGCAAAGTCCAGCAGACTGCCAGGAGATGTGCTAACATCTACTGGCTCCAACTCTGTTCCCAGATACAGATAGCAGCTGACATGGGCAACATCAAAGGGATGTATGATGGTATCAAGCAGGCCCTAGGGCCAACAGAGAAGAGAATTGCCCCCCTGAAGTCTGCCACAGGCGAGGTCATCCAGGACCGGGTGCAGCAGATGAACACTGGGTGCAGCACTATTCTGAGCTATATTCCTGAGAAAATGCAGTAACCGAGGAAGCACTGAACAACATTGAGTGCCTGCCTGTGTTGGAGGAGCTTGACAGTGAACCAACCCTAGAAGAACTTCACGTGGCCCTGGACTCCCTTGCCTCTGGCAAGGCACCAAAGAAAGCATCCCTGCTGAAGTCCTAAAGTGCTGCAAAGAGATCATCGCCACTAAGCTGCATGAAATCCTCTGTGTCTACTGGAGAGAAGGTGGAGTACCCCAGGACATGAGGGATGCAAACATCATCACGTTGTACAAGAACAAAGACGACGGGGCAACTGCAATAACTACTGCGGCATCTCTCTCAGCGTTGTAGGAAAGCTGTTTGCCCGAGTTGCGCTGAAGAGGCAGAGAGCGTCTACCCAGAATCGCAGTGCAGATTCCAAGCCATCAGGTCCACCACCAATATGGTATTCTCCCTTAGACAGCTGCAGAAGAAATGCAGGGAACAATGACAGCCACTCTTTAAAGCCTTCATAGATGTCATGAAGGCTTTTGACCTGGTCAGCAGGGACAGCCTCTTCAAGATTCTCCCCAGGATTGGATGTCCAAGATCGGTCTTTCCAAAAGGCCATGAAGGGCATTGTAGTTTTTGATGGCTCCACATCAGACCCCTTTGACATCCAAAGCAGAGCAAAGCAGGGCTCTGTTCTTGCGCCAACCTTTTTTGGGATTTTCTTCGCTGTCCTGCTGAAGCAGGCCTTTGGAACTGCAACAGAAGGCATCTATCTCCAGACCAGAACAGACGGAAAGCTCTTCAACCTCTCCAGACTGAGAGCAAAGTCCAAAGTCCAGCTGAAATGTCTGCGTGACTTCCTCTTTGCCGACGATGCAGCTATCACCACCCACTCTGCCAAAGATCTCCAGCAGCTCATGAGTCATTTTAGCAAGGCCTGACAAGACTTTGGACTGACAATCAGCCTGAAGAAAACACAGGTCATGGTTCAGGATGTGGACTCACCTCCCTGCATTACAATCTCTGCGCATGAACTGGAGGTTGTCCATGACTTTGTGTACCTTGGCTCAACGATCTCCGACACTCTTTCTCTCGATACTGAGCTAAACAGACACATTGGTAAAGCAGCTACCACGTTTTCCAGACTCACAAAGAGAGTCTTGTCCAACAAGAAGCTGACGGAACATACCAGGGACATACAAGATCTACAGAGCTTGTGTCTTGAGTACACTTCTGTACTGCAGCGAGTCATGGACTCTTCGCTCACAACAGGAGAGGAAACTGAACACTTTCCACATGTGCTGGCTCCGACGCATACTCAGTATCACCTGGCAGGACAAAGTTCCAAACAACACAGTCCTGGAACGAGCTGGAATCCCTAGCATGTATTCACTGCTGAAACAGAGACGCCTGCGTTGGCTTGGTCATGTCGTGAGAATGGGCGATGGCCTGATCCCGAAGGATCTCCTCTATGGAGAACTCATGCAGGGAAAGCGCCCTACAGATAGACCACAGCTGCGACACAAGGATATCTGCAAGAGGGATCTGAAAGCCTTAGGAATGAATCTCAACAGGCGGGAAACCTTGGCCTCTGAGCGGCCCGCTTGGAGGCAGGCTGTGCAGCATGGCCTCTCCCAGTTTGAAGAGACACTTGGCCAACAGTCTGAGGCAAAGAGGCAAAGAAGGAAGGCCCACAGCCAGGAAGACAGACCAGGGACAGACTACATTTGTTCCCAGTGTGGAAGGGATTGTCACTCCCGAATCAGCCTTTTCAGCCACATTAGATGCTGTTCCAGAACCACCATTCAGAGCGCGATACCACAGTCTTTCAAGACTGAAGGTTGCCAACAAGAAGATCAACGAAAATCTACATCAAGATCAAAAATTTCAAAACAAATCCAACTATGAATTCAAGGAATTTTGTAATATTATTGCAAGTTCTATTCCAGCAACTTGAACTGGAGATTTCAGATTTTGCTAACCATTCCTTTAGATGACACTGCTGTTTTTCACAAAAGCACTGAATTTTATCAGTTTTGTCTCTTTCTGGATCAGTAACTCTCCTGCAGATAACATTTTGAGTCAATGTTAACTTTAAAAAGCTAATGTCAAAATACCGTATCTTTTTTCAACCCTTTTTAAAGAAGAAATGTCACAGGTGACTAGCTTCTCATTCATTACAGCATTAACACTAGCCACAGAGTCATGTTCCAGAGTGTGCAGGTGCCATGATTGGATTTATAAGTCTTGATCTCTCCCTGTTGCTGAACAGTCTGGCCAATTGACTTGTCATTTACAAGATTCTTAGTAGTTATTCTCTCTCTCACACACTTGTGCTTTTTCCACATTTGACACCCAGACTACAACACAGTTCTATCCCTTCATTGTAACTCAAAGCCACCCTGACTGTAAAATTTCAATCCATTTTATTGCATTTACTGGATAAATAATGAATATTTATGAGTGCATTGCCAGTATTAATCCTGTAATTTGAGAGTGGACATAAGAGAGATTCCTATTCCTTTGCATTGTTTTCAGAAAGATGCACAAGAGGCACTACGGAAATAGGAATGGGATTTATCAAAGAGAAAAGGCTGTTAAACAACTCTTTTGAAAGGTTGCATCCATTTGTATTATTCAGCCAATATTAAGTCCATATTAAGAAACTCTCTCTCTCTCTCTCTCTCTCTCTCTCCCCCCCCCTTACACACACACCACCAAGTTTGCTTTAGGGCCTAATCCTGCCTTCACCTCCCCCTCCCCCATGCAGCTGTGCCAAAAAGAAGTGCACAGGGGAGCAAATCAGGAGGTTTTAGAGAGGAAAGGAATATTAGTTTACCCTTAACCCTCCATAACCCTCCCATTCTGCAATAGGTCTGCGGAGTCCTGTGCCAGCTCTGTGGCTGGTGCCAGATCAGTGAGATAAAAGAGGTTGGGAGGCTTCTAAAAGAGGGGATAGGACCCGACACACACCATTGCCACTGAACCCATACCCTCCTGCAGCCTCTCCGCTGGCCCCTGACACCACTGTACCTGCTCCAGTGGGTGCTGCAGGAACTGGTGGGGACAGAACTCCCAATAGACTGGCAACAGAGTGCTCCGCTCACTGTTGGTGGCCATTTTGTGACCGTGGAAACATCTTCTACTGTCGCAACATACTCTGGCCTGCAGCCTAATCCTGGATAGGATTGGGCTAATGGAGTCAGATCACAGGCAGACAGCAACAATATCAGAAAATCATACCAGAAATGTTTGTGCCATACAATGGTCCCAAGAAAATGGAAATTTATTTTATCACACCCTAGCAAGCAAGCAATGTGATGCTCAATTAAGAATTTGTATACTATACCTATTGTCGCCCACTCTTCTCATTGGTGGATAACCTTGATATAAGAAAAATATAAGATTTTTCTTATATGTGATGATAAGAGGGATAGCATAGTTGCATGCAAACTGCTGGTAGACTAGTTAGGTCACTATAGCAATAGGGCTGGCTGTTGGATGACATATGGTGTGTTTTAAGTTGTAGAACTGCTGTGATGGATGACTGAAATGCTCCGAGCAAAGAAAAGTACCCAGAATGTACTAATCCTATGCAATCCCAGCATAAGCCTATGCTCAGAAGTAAGTCCAATTGTCTTCAGTGGGGCTTACTCTCAGGAAAGTGTGCATAGCATTATAGCCTAAAGTTGAAGCTCAAGTGCATTCAATATAAATTACAGTGACAAATATCAAACAGGCGCAGAGAGCCTCTTGGCAGGTTGAGTCATCCTATTGATGTATAAGGCACCAAGCAGGCATGTCTGGGGGTTCAGTGAGGAGGTTATTATAAACAATGGCACTTTGGCAAAAAGCTACTTTATTCATATAAAACATGGTCTCCTGCTAGCAATGGCTTTGTGGATCTTTCTCATTCCTGCTTGAATTTTAACAACATTGCTTGTGGCAGCATGCCAAAACAGTAAGGAACTACTGATGGGAAAGGTTTCAAGTTTCTGGAGGTTCATTGCAAAAATGCATGCAGAAGTGAAACTTTCCCAGACCCTTGCAGAGATACTACACTGGTTGCAACTTGGAGCTTATGAAACTACCGTGTTTCCCCGATAATAAGACACTGTCTTATTATTTTTTTTGGACAGAAAAACACCAGAAGGCTTATTTTCAGGGGAGGGCTTATTTTAATGAACATTGACAGCAATTTTAATAAACAGGTAAATGTGAACAAATCATGCCCCCTGAGTTCTTCTTTTATCCTCCATCATGCCTCCTGAGTTCTTCTTTTATCCTCCATCATGCCCCCTGAGTGCTTATTTTATCCTCCATCATGCCTCCTGAGTTCTTCTTTTATCCTCTATCATGCCCCCTCACTCCCGCTTACATACTGGGTTTTTATGTTGTCCTGCCTCAGCTCTCCTCCGCGGCACTGCTCTCAATGGCGCCAGCAAGCAAATCACTGGGGAAGAACAGGATGACGCGCTCACTGCTGCAGCTCTGATTGGATGCAGCTCGGAGCGCGGCGTGCGTTTCACGGGGGGGGACGGTGCATACAGAGGGTACCGTAATGTAGCGTGTAGCGCAGGGGATCATCTTCACTACAGTAGCAATCTCAATAGGGCTTATTTTCGGGGGAGGGCTTATTTTAGAGGAATCTTACACAGTAAGGGGAGGGCTTCTTTTCGGGATAGGTCTTATTATCGGGGAAACACGGTAACAAAGTACATTTGAACCAGGACTGGTAACTAAGAAACTACACTGCTGTAACCACTATAGGTTCCCCCAACACCAAATTGAATCTATATGAGTTTCAAATCCTGCATTAGCTTCTCTAAACAAAACATTGATAATAAAGAGGAGGCTCTTTATTGATAATAAAGATAACATTGATAATAAAGAGGAGCCTAAATAAATTTAGGCTTTGGGGGGGGGGGGGAGACTGAACCTATGAAAAGTGGGTAGAATGTTCACAGTACAACTTCAAGTTCAAATGTTACACACAGTTTTGTTACAATTTTAGCCTGCCTTTTTTATTCAAGGAACCCAAAGCAGTCAGTAGGTTCCCCCCAGCCAGACATACATCTGCATAGAATCAGAAAGGTTGCCATCTCATATGCTTTCAGAGCATGCTCTGGGACCTACTAACCAATTCAAAAATAGAAATTTATCACATTATCTGGCTTGTTCAAGAGACTATGGGTGCAATCCTAACCCCTTATGTTAGTACTTTCCAGCACTGGTATAGCAGTGCCAATGGGACGCGTGCTGCATCCTGCAGTTGGGTGTCACTCACAGAGGCCTCTTCAAAATAAGGGAATGTTTGTTCCCTGACCTCAGAGCTGCATTGCCCATATGTCAGTGCTGGAAACCACTGACATAAGGGGTTAGGATTGCGCCTTCTGTGTTCCAAAGGAATTTAATTTAATTTTTTCACATGAAAAAAATTCAGCTTTACTAACTGTGATTCAAGTTGTTAATCCAAACCTGAGAGTTCATAAATCAGACATTATAGTCAGCTTTTTCTGTGTTTATTAGTTAGCTGGTTATCATCAATAAATTTTTAGAAATAATTTGATTTTTTAAATTAAATTCACCATATTATTCCCTAGTTTTTGGACTAAATGGATATGGAACAAGAGTGTTAGTGTTCAGACCAGCTCTTGTATGGTTGGAAATTATATTGGTCTCATTGATTCAGCTGTGATTCTACAGCATAAAAGATTGGAAACAAGTAATCTAAAAGGTATCTGCGCTTTATCTTCTTATTACTTTAATCATGTATTTTATTAAATGAATAAGCACTCACTGAAGACTTTTATAAGCCAAAACCGAGAGATAGGAGAATTAAAACATCAGAGATAGAAATATATTGCAGTAAAATTGCAACATAAAAACAGGAAGCACAGATAAAATCAAGCAAGCTATTACTTTACCCTAGAATTGCAACATAAAACCAGCAGTCAGATGTAGTCACACTGCTGAAGGAAATCAAAGCTCAGTCTAACAGTAACTGTGTACAGCTTAGGAAGAGATATTCCACCTGTTTCTAATCTTGATTTAACATAGTGTTCCAACTATGAAAGAGATGAAAGTCTCCAATGAGCCAGAATATTCAATGCTCAGATAAAGAGAATCAGTGCATATATTAGCACCAGAACTTTCTACTTTATATCTTGACACAGAACCAGAAGCTTAGAATTGTATCCTAATTTATTGGCACTGGAAATGAAAACATTCAACAACCACATCTGACTTGAAACCACAAAAGCATAAGACATGCTCCAGCAAGTACATCAACTTTGAAGAACTATGTTTACCTGCATTGGGGTGAAACCACACAGTTGTTTCATTGTTTGCTATGCCTCAAGCACAGGCCAATCCATAAAGCTTCAACTTGTGGTACAGATCCTTGGTAAACCATTTCTTCACTGCATACCTAGAGAGATCTTGCCTGTTCCTCCAAGTTCAAGCGTTCTCATAATTTCATGAGAAAGCCAAAACACATCAGAACATATGATTCAAGAGTAGGAAGGCAGAGACAGTACTGAATCACAACAAAAGTGCTCGATTTATCCCAGATTTACACAGAGCCTCTTTTAAAACAATGAAGAGTAAACAATTCCTTGCTAATTGCCAAAATATTTTCTGCTTTAGTTTATTAATCTTTCCTAACCTTCCCTATTAGTACACGAATCAATCTTGTATCACCTACACTTGAAAGAGTTCTCCCATCTAATTGGTGAAGTCTTTCAATATGACTCTAATCACAAGCAGCTGAAACCCACACACAGCTGCTAAATCAGCACACACACATATATTTGTGACATATTGTGTGGGTTGCAGAAAGACTCTGTATTAGTATGTGACTTTTTGTGACCAATAAGTTCCACTCAGTTTCTTAAAAGAACAACATAATCTTTTGTTAATATAAAAGGAAGAGGAATTTATAAATACTGTTATAATAATAATAATAATAATTTCACAAAGGCTCAGCTATATCCAATAGATCACTGCAGTAAGCAAAGTAACAGAAGAAAAATATCCAGTTTTAGTTTCTTTTGCTTGCTTGTCCATTTGATCATTCATATTTCTTGTAGTCCATTATACTTACATTCAGCACTTTTCAGAAGTAAATCTCATTTACATTCAGCATTTTTCAGAAGTATTGAGTTAGCACCCAATCCTGTGCTTCCCAGTGCACAGAGTTGCAGTGGAACCAAAATGGCTACTGCTGCACTCAATGGAGGTGACAAGCAGTGCAGGGTCTATTCGGAGTTAAGAAGCTTATGCTACCTTATCCCCTGTAAACCCCAGGCAGCCCTGATGGGTCTCCTCAGATCTGCACCTGCTCTTGAGCTGGTACAGATTCGAGGAGACCTGAATTGAGACTCCTGGGCTGGGAGGCTGGTCAAGATATGGCGGTAGGGCCTGCCACCATCTCCGCCCCCCCTTGTACCCCACTCCTCCCTGCCACACCTTCTCCCTGCCCTCCTCTTGCCCTGGAATGCCTCCCCCCATGCCCCACGCTTCGCATAGAGTGCCAGGTGGTGGACCACCGGTCTTGGACCAGTGCCTGCCCAGCATGGGCTTCTGCTGGGCTAACTCTGGCACTGGGCTGGCACTAAATCCTGCAAATGTGCTTACAGCACATTTGCGACTGTGCGCATCGGCAGTGAGCTGGCACACACTGTTCTGGATTGGGCTGCCCGTCTCTTACATCCAAGTACACCCAACATGCATGTAGATGGGGTGATCTAATAGCCGTTGCCACTTCAAACAAGGTGTACTTCTGCTCCTGAAAAACCTAATTGGTTCATGCATGGACTGATTTCAACAGTAGAAGAGTATTGCATAGAAAAAGTGGCCCTAGAAGATTTCTTCCATTTGAGCAATCTCTTGCTCAAGACTTTTATATGTGATCTTTTCAAAACTTTTAATACTGCACTGGAGTTTAGATGTTACAGAATCTATTTAATTCACATGTTTCTTGTATTGTAATGCAGCTCCAAATACTTCCATATCTCTTTACTGAGAGACATGCACTAGCATATCTGAGAGGGTGAGGGGGCAAATACCCCAGGGCACCCCTAGCAGGGGGTTGCCGCTATGACCCCCTCCACCACCGCCTATTTTTTCCCCCTTAAGGCCCCTTTACATGGCCTTGGAAGGCTTTCTGAGGTCTCTAGAAGGCCTAAACACATCACTTCCAGTTTTCAGTGAAAACCGGAAGTGACCTTTATAGGCCACAGGGTGGCATTTTATGGACCTGGCCTCTGGTGGCACAGGGACCAGGATTGCAATTGCTTCCCCAGAATCTGGGCAAGAGTTCACAGAACAGCACGAAGGACTAAATGACACATTATACTAAATGCATAACATGGCCCAGGGCTTTTAATTTCTTTTATAAATAGCATGTGGTGGGTCCAAAATGTGGCAAAACTAGCATAGATGCATTCTCCCTGCTGCTATTTTGAATGTTGCATGTACGAGAGAATCATCCCAGAGAGAATCATGCCAGTCAAGTTCGGGGATTTTGGTTATGGGACTGACCTGGGAAGACCTGTGTACAGAAAAGAGTGTAGTATAAAATTTCACCTGTATCTTGCTCTAGGCAGACTTCCCTCCCCCAACACACAAATGAGATTTTTTGAAAAATGTTCTTTTAAGCTATTACTATTGCTATTTAGAAAACAAGGTTACATAAAGTTATATGGACAGTCTGCTAATTCTGAAACTAGTACCATAAACTTACATTTTTAGCACTAGAATTCTCATGCAAAAAAACATCAGCTGTGAAATTGACATGATCTGGCCCTGCAGAATCCTGCTTGAACAAGGCCTTGTTTGCCTTGGGCAATGGCTTTGTTAGAGGCACTCTGTGCCCTTCCTTTATTTGAAATGTGGATTATATCTATTTGCAAGACTGTCTGCTTGCTTGCAGAGCTGGAGAAAAAATGGAGTTGGCCCCTTCAAAGTTTCTTAAATAATCTTTATGGCTTTACACTTTGTCTGAAGTGTAGAAATAGGGATCAGTTCTCCTGAAGTGAAGACTATATCTTGTGATTACTCACTGACGGTAAGGTTGTTAATTTGAACTTCTTGGGATCTCTTTGTCTGCAATTTTTTAAAAAACACAACCAAAGAATTCCAGTTCTGTTGAAAATATATGTGTGGTTTTTTGGGGTTTTTTTACCCCATAGGAAATTCAGTCACTAGGGTGAAAATTCTACCCAGAATACATTTTTATTCACTGAATACAAGTCATACATTATATATGATTATATTTTGGATATGTTGGTCCAAGGTGTTGGATGACAATGTACTAAAAGGAGAAAATGCTGGACAATTTATTTGTCCATGCTTTGATAAAAAGATGCCTTTCTTTCACATGTGACACACAGGAGATTGCCAGGAGACATTATAGCAGCCAGAAGTAAACCCTAATTTGGCTCTACACTGCTCTCAAGGTTTCCTGTCAGGCAACTCCACTACAGTGAGAACTAGACAGAGAAAGGATGAGTAAATCTGAAGGTATACTATTATAATTTTCCAAAAGTCATAAAGGAACACAGCCTCAGGCATACAAAAAAAAAGTCTTGGCTGAAACAATTCACATAACATTAAGGCACACAATCATAGCACCCAGCACACAAACGGAACCAAATTCAATTTTGTTATTTATTAGCCTTGGCTAAATGCAGCATTAAGTATTGCAGTTTTATACATGTTCATCCCATCCCTGAATGATCATTGCCAATTACTGCATGCCTGTACTCCTTAAAGAATTTATCATACAGCATTCACTCTTCTATTTGACACTGCCACATATCTTACTTTATTTGGTATACACCTCTTTACTCATTTGAATTCTGCCACTTTAGTTAAGGTGCCTTTTATGAGTAATTCATGCTTCATAGCTTTGCACATACATCATTCTTTACTCTCTGTGACAAGATTTTTATACACACAGAAACCAAGCTCTGGCAAGAATGACCTGTCAAGAATATTAACAGCTTTACAGTTAAATCTCTCTATAGAGAATGATTAATCCAGTGTCAGTAGATGGCACTTCCTGGAAGTGATTAGGACCCAAGAATTCTGGAGGACCACACCTGGGATCTGCCTTGGAGTCATCCAGGGGGAACTGGATGTCAGCAGCTAGCAGCTGCTGAATGAACTGATTCTCTAGTTCTCTCTTACCATGGTGGTAGATATCATGGGAGTGAGAGTTTGTCATTGTTTCTGGTAATATGAGACAACTAGCAGCAATGGCATTCTAGGTCACAACCACTGGATGACAGCCACCATATATTTTCTTCCACAGTGCCTCACAGTGATGCTACATGATGGGTCCACTACTATCTGAGTAAGAATTCCCAGCCCTCCGCTTACCTTGTTGCCACTGCCTCTGGTCATGGCAAGTCAGTAGTAACAGCATTCTAGCCACTGTGTTTTATGTCCTACATATAGCATCATACAGCACTTCACTGGGAATTCAGGGGATAGGGTGGGGGAGAAACATGGTTGCTGAAGACATCCAGCTAGAATACCATCACTAGAGGCTAGCGGAATAGCACAGCTACTACCACTGCATCCACTGGAACCTGTCACTAGAGTCCACCTGTCACGAAAATAAAGAGAGGGCTGGTGGAACCACACAGGTAGGACCCATAGGACAGCATCTTGCCAAGCGCCTCCCTCATCCTTGGTTCTAGCCCTGTAAGTGCTATGGAACTGGAACCAAACAATCTCAAATTTAACAGTCTCAAGACACCTCCAATGACTCTGCATTCCAAAACAGAATGAGACTGAGAAGAAGCAATTTCTAACACCAATAAAACATTCTGCTTTCAAGGAGGACAACTGAAAAAGAAAAGACTCACTGGCACCTCCCAGAAACATTTTTAGTCAATGCAGTTTGATGATTGCAGGGTGACCAGATACAATGGAAGTCAGAGTGCCCATACCTTTAACCATTGTATAGAAGAGGGAATTTGGGCAGCTGCAGCTCAACATGGAAGGGTTTAAGAAGTTGCACCTGCCCAAATTTCCTCTTCTATACAATGGTTAAAGGTATGGGCACTCTGACCTCCATTGTATCTGGTCACCCTGGATGAACATCAACCACAAGAAACTGTGATACTGCTCAGAAAATGCACTCTTCCAAAACCACCAGGTGTAACATTTCTTGCTATAATACAAGCATAAGGTCAGGAACTCTCTTAGAAAAATCTTGGGGGCAAATATTCCTTTTAACCAAGTATTTTGTATATTTTTCTAGGTGTCTGTTCAACTGAGAACACACATTTGTTTAACAAAATTCTGTAATTCAAATCATAGTCATGAAGACAAATTACAAGACACAGAACTTGCAGTAAAAGTGCACTGCAGCAATTATTCTCTCCTTTTCAACCCTGTCCAAAATGTTCTAATTTGATATGACCTTTCCTCTACAGAGCAAGACTTCAGATTCAATGTACTAAGCCTCCAATTGAACCTTGTGAACTGGAAAGGATGCAGAGCAGAACATGCCGAAGCATATAGGAAAAAATGTGAATTCTTCCTTGGCTTTGCTTGTCAAACCGTTCAGTGCTTAACTATTCCAAAAGACTATCTCTTTTTCATTTTGGCAGCAACTGAAGAAAAAACTACTCTTCCACCATTTTGTCACCAAATAACAAGAGAGAGATCCAAATATCAGCATTTCAATGAGCCCATGTAGGCACAATACAGGTATAGCCTATTTATCTGCTTTAGTTCCTTCTGTGACTAGGTGTGATTAACAAAAAAATGTGTTGTGCTAAGTCCCATACAGCCTGCAGCCTGACACTTCCGGGTGGAAGGAAACTAAGGCAGGTGTTATCAATCCCCTCCCCTCCCCTTTCACAGGTGGGATCCTGAGCTTGCTTGGGAGTCCTCTGTGTCCCAGGCAGCCTCCTGACAGCACTGCAGTTCTCCTGCTACCTCTCCTGCAGCCCTTCCTGGCTGCAGCCATCATGTAAACTCCTCTGCCCCCAGAGCATTCTGGGACTTGTAGTCCGGCTCTCTGCTCACCCTCACCTGTCTCTTCAAGGCTCGGCAAACACTCTCAGGGTTGTTTTTTTTAAGCAATCCCCTCTGTTGCTACTACACCTGCTTGTGCGTGAGAGTGCTCGTGCTCCACCTTGCTGTACGTGTTCTGGCTACAGAGGTTTTTGGTCCCAGCCTGGGCTGGCTCAGGGGCTCCAGAAATGTTACTGTTCCTTTGCAAGGGGAGCCTCTTCCATGGCTCCAGGGCTATTTCCCTGCCTAGTCAAGGCAGAGCCTTTTTGCAGTGTTTTAGGCTGCCTGGAAACGGATGCCATGAGATGCCAGCTCAGGGCAAAGGAGGCAAAGGTGTGTGTAACTTTCAGTACGCCCACCCCATTGGTATTGAAACATATCTGCAAATAAAAAGGCTGCACCTGTATCCCTTTTTCTCCTTCCCTTCTTGGGACTTGAAAAGGTCCCAAATATATTTCTTCTAACCATTGCACCCTTCAAATTCTAATGGGATAAACCTTTTGATGGTACAAAATTATTGCTATGGAATCATTCATTTCAATGGAACAACTTTAGAGTTTGATTCCGTGTAATCATGGTATTTCAGATACCCCAATCCAGTACACCAGAGGTTCCCAAACTGGGGCATCATGACCCACCAGCCAGGGAACCCCAGTCACTACCCAGTTAAGTGGCAGGGCAACAGCATTTTTGTCATGAGAGTGGAATAACCTTTTTCACTATCAACAGCAGCTTGGAGGCAAGGGAAGGCCTGCAGAGGGGGTTGCAGGCTCCTCAGGCCCTCTGGAGAGGCATAATGACTCCCAGGCAGAGGCATACTACCCCTGCAGTGCAAGGTACCTCTTGCCATGGGTGTGAACTGGAGGGTGGATACAAGAGGATGCACTCCAATTGTTTCCCCGCTCAACAAGCAATTTAAGCGCATGCACCCTCTCAGCAGCCAGTCAGGCAAAATCACCCAACCGACTACAGATTGAGCGCAAGCATGAGTGCTCCAACAGCTTTCCGACTGGAAAAGCCAGTGTAGCATATGTACCTTCTCAGCAGCCAGTCAGGTGAAATTGCCCACCCAGCTGCAGAGTGAATGCGAGTACTCCAACGCGCATGTATCCTAATGACATTATGACATCATGGCATTGCCCTTGGTACTAAAAACCCTCAGTATGCCTCTGCCACCAGGTAAGTGGAAAAACCCTTTTGTCCCTGGCTATGGCATGATTGGGGCAATCACATTGCCAGCCCCTCCCCTGCAAGTACTTGCAGCTTCCCAAACTCTCCCTGAGCGTTTGGGACCTGTTACAGTACATGGTTAAACATACTAAAACCCCACTAATTTATGTGAGTTCTAAGCTTGTTTGAAACAGGAAATTCAGCACCATTTGTGCATAGCTAAATTTTCATCCTTTTTCCCTGGATGCCTGGAATTCTTCTCTGATGTCAGCTCTCTTATTTCCTGTAAATCCCTCTTCAAAACCCACCTTTTCAGAGAAACTTTTGGCCCAACCCCTAGTTGAGCAGTTCCCAGACTTACCGTGGTCATGGTGCCCTGTCATGGCAGCACAATCACAGGCTCTCCCAGGCGCCACCATCTTGAATTGTGCAAGATCTCACATGAATCAAGATGGCGGCACCTAGGATTGCTGGTAAGAAGAGGTTGCCAGGTACATCCTGCAGTGCCCCTGTGAGTTTGCTGCACTGCCCTTGGGCACCATGGTACACATGAGACCCACTGCCCTAGCCCCTAGGGGTAGCATCAGAGGTAGGTTAGTTCAGGCACTGGCTGAGGGCCCATGCCCAGCAGTGGGAGCACTTGGCAAAGGTGACTCCACTAGAAGTGGAAGCATCCAAAGCACCAACAAGTGGTCAGAAAAGCTGCCGTGGGACATGCTGCAGGGCTTTCTCTCAGGGTCCCCAGCAATGACATTGGTACTATAACTAAGCCAATATGATAAATTATCACATATTGTTTTGTAGTTTTTCCCTGAACTCACTTCCCTCCTCTTCCTCTGTAGTCTTTCTTGTGTCTTTTCCAAATTTTGAGCCTTCAGGACAAAAATATGTCTTCCGGGGCAGCCCGTTCATGAAGTTGCTGATGTGGTTTCATAGTGGATTAGTGCAAATGATGACCACTCCAACTCATGTTGCCACCATAGCAACTGCTCCAGTCACTCATCCCAGGCCTTCTTAGAGAGAGCTTTCCATGGGGACAGCTTCCCAATCAGACATTTCAGGTTTTGCAAATGGCACCAGGAGAGTTCAGGAGCTACCAGAGGTCTCCTTCACTCTCTTCATATCACCTTTAAAACCAGCAGAGGCTGAGAGCTGATATTTGGTGCCCAAAGACCTTGGGCCAACCCTGCTGTCCTCTCCTGCTGTGTAAAGCACTATGCTCATGGCTAACTCTATATTAATAATAATTTATGGTACTATAGTTCTTTATTGTGTGCAAAACCTTGTAAAATTGTGATACAGGCAGAAGTAGAGCAAAGCTAGCATTAAGCTTTATTACCTTAGGCTTGGTTAGAATATGCCTTGGTTTATATTAGAATAGCTCTGGGAGGTGTAAGAATTTAATAGACTGCTTGTGCAGGTCGATAACATAATCCTGGGCATGTTATTTGCAGAATCAGGGCCCAAGCTTGTACAGCCGTAATAAACATGATCACATTTTAATTGATTTAAGCAACTCAGGGAATTTAAGAAGAAAAATAAGATTATCTTTTAAATTATAAATAGTCCACTAATTACTTCTAGCTTTAGATTCTCTTTATTTAAATCTCATAAAGAGACTGTGATATTTCCCCAGTCTGCAAGAAATCAAAGTGGTCTTCGCAACATTTTACAAAGAAATGATATACTTAAGGTAGAACTAGCAGTCCCTACCCAAAGGAATCTGTTAATAATTATGTAAATTCTATCACCTCAGTAGGAACATATTTGCGTAAAATATGTCTTGCTGCTATGCATATGATAAGGTTTAATGCAGAACAGTTTAAGCAATATAATAAAATTGTAAAACTTAATGATTCTGAACAGCATAATTCAATGACCAAATATAATAGCTTGAATCAATCCAATAGTAAATGTGCACACTATGTAAACAGATGAGTCAGCTTGCCTATGATCCTTGTTAACAAGGTTTCAAAAGGACAGCTAGCCTTGATAGGTGTTACGATCACTAACTATTGGAAAGGGGAGAAGAATGAAAGGAACTTGCTTGCTTCTAACCATTAATTCTTTATTAGGCTCTACCCAGGAACAATATCTCTTGCCCTACTGGCACAGTAGTTCATGCACCTTCCCTGTGTTTGCTATGCTTTAATTTCATCCGCTCCACAGGTCAGAAGTATGGTCCAAAGCCTTGGGACATCTGAGGCAAGATGCAAAATGCTGCCCCATCTTTCTCCCCCTTTCTCCTTCCACAAACACAGTATACCTTCTCTTTCCTCCCCCCCCCCCCAGCATGCCTTGCCTTTCTTTCTTCCCCTATTAGGGGATCTTTGATTATTTCACCACCTCTATCCTTGGCAGGTGCCATTGCATTGGCTCAATGCATTGCATTGGTTCACTCTTCTGAAAGAGGATATATTGGAGAGGTAATAGAAAATGTACCACTGAAGGTGTGGCGGGAGCAACAGCGGGCAGTTAGCGAGCATACTCTTTCCCCATGCAAAGAGTAGGGGAAAAGGGGAAAGATGGAAAGGAGAGATGCACCCCAGGGAAGAGGAAGGAAGAGGTGGCCATGTTGACAGCAGTAGACAAGCAAGGAAAAATATTGTTCCATGGGCACCACCCCAGTTGTACTATCTCCTCTCTCACACACCCCCATCTGAGACAACCTCTTCACCAGGCCTTATGAAAGGGCCAGTTGTGCTCTGCCCACCATACATGGACTACTGCAGTTGAAAGACACACAATGTTTGGAAGAATATCTGATTTTGATTCTATTGAGTGCCTCTATACCAATGCAATCTTAGAGTCATGTAAACTTGCCACTGAAATCTTAACTATCTTTTCATGTCTCTTCCTGATTGTGCTTTTCTGTCTCCCTGCTATCAAGCGATTGCACTTGTGAGCTGAGTTGTACCTGGTTGATGTATACCTGCAAGTGCTTCATCACAAATACAACTTGTAGCTTGTCCAGCACAGACAGTGCCACTGTAAAACTGCAGAAGGTGGACAGAGCAGTAGTGTGACAAATGGGGGCTGAGTGATAAGTTTTTGCTTGTGGTGAAGAATGACCTCTTCATTACAAGCATAGTTCAATATGATCTCAATCCATATTTTTGGCCACACCAAATTGCATTATGAATGGGCCCTCACCTACCAGTTTTGCTTAGACAGCAGGTAGCATCACTCAGCAGGGAGTCATCAGCTCAACTTTCAACTTTAAAGCAAAAAAATGCTATTACTAAGTGCTCGTTGTGGTTTAACATAACACATCAAACAGCCCAAAAACCATATTGCATGCAGATTTGGAGACGAAAGCAGCTCAGTGCAAGCAGATTCAGAACATAACATCACGTGCAGTCCTAATAAATTCTAGGTTTAAAAAAAAAACTGAACTAATTTCCGTAGGATCTCATTTTGGTTAATTATTCAGCACCATTTAAGCTGCTAAACTGCCAGCTTGTACAATTCCCAATGTATCTTTTTTGCTAGAAAACAAATGTTAAACGGCAAGCTTGGCTGCAGAAAGTGCTAATGAACTTGCATCTGTCTGGGAGAGTCCTAGCAGCAGGAGTACAGGGCAGAAGAGATAAGGAAACCCTTAACAAGGGAGACATCAAATCATAAAAACAGTAACACTTATAAATGACTTCTTTATTGGCCAAGTACTGTAGTCTGTGTCTGTAAATAGGACAAAATGTTGTTGAGAATATTATAATCGGTACGACAGATTAATGCAATTCTTCATACCGCTGATGGATGATCAGGGTCCGGAGCCGAATTTTTAGCTTATGTTATAAAAACACCCATGACAGTAGTGATGTAAAGGGCCAAGTGTTTGCATAGGTAAGAAGGAAGAATGCTGATCATCTATTATTTCTAGATAATATCCCTATTAATATTCTGAGTTTTTCTGAATTTCACACAGTCCTGCTCTTATAATATCCTATCCTAGAGATGACTAAATTCTGCATTCTCTGTAGCCCTTCCATTCTCCAGACATTGGCCTAGGAATCAGGAGGCATATTTTTCTCACGCTATTTGTTATTTATAGCTTCCATTTTTCATAGAACTCACTGGGAATATGTAGTTCTTACCCCTCCTATTTATACCTGTGCAGTAGGTTAGGGGGGAGGGTGAACAGCCCGATACCACCCATGGAGCTTTATGGGTTAGCAGGGATCTCCCCAGTCCTACTCATTGCTACACAACACTAATAAGATACCCACATAGGTAGTCAGGTTGTAGTGGATGTGTGTAAATTCTTCATCCCGCCTTTAAGGACATAAAGAGAATCCTAATAGATCAGAATACAGTTTCCCACAATGGCCAATCAGGTATCTTTGGGAAGCCCCACAGTGGGACTTTTTTTCTGAGTAGACATGCATAAGATTGCACTAACATGAGCATACTCTGTTAGATTGAGAAAGATGATGGCCTTGCCCTAGACTTTAACCTACTGTCCTGAACATAGTTACCTCCTGCTTAAGCATGTTGCTTTTTCTCCTCTAACGCCCTTTGAAAAAAGGTATCTCCAAAGTGGCACCTGCATGTTCGGCTGATGATGCCATCACTGCTGCTATACAGATCTGCAGAAGTTCAGGTCCTCCCCAATATGCCTTGGCTACATCTCTGCACATAGCCCTCACGCCTAGTAGTTGATAGACTTGCCCTTCAACAAAGATGTGGCCCTCACCACATCTTGTGGCAGCAAATTCTAGAGATTGATTGTTAGGAAAATCATTTCACAAAACACAGTTAACATTAAAATGAAAATAAATTAAAATGCATAATAGCACAAGTTGACGCAATAACTTCAATAAAAGTAGGAAAACTTCTCCTATTCCACAGAGGTGTTGGAGATGGCCTTGGCAGAGGGGAAGCATTCCAGCTGGAGCAGGAAGAGATATTTGCCTCCTACCATTTCCACCATCTAATATTCAAGAGTTCACCATTATGAAGCGTGTGCACTCAGTCACAGACAGAACATCCCATATAAGGGACATTCCCATATAAAGAATTAGATTTTCCCAATTTAAGGAAAGATGTAACACTGAAATAATACATTTATATAGATTTATTTATGAATTTATTCATATTTATGCAATAAATCTATACGGTTTACACCACACTTCCTACGCTGTACCCAAAATATTTTTAAAACTGCTAGTACTCGTTCTGCACAAATCTTAATCTTTATATATGTCTTCTTCTAGATTAAGTTTTATTCTGAATTAGAAGTCATGCAGGTAGAAAGTTCTTTTTCTATGCTTTCTTTGTCTATTTTTAATTCCTTCCACATAGCTTGCTATTGGGAAAAAAAATTGAAAAGTTCAGTGGTGACCTTTCTCACCCTATGGCTTTTAGAGCAGTGACTTTGATTTAACCCATAGCTCATCCTATATCTTCAAACCACAGTTTGGTGTCATTATCTTGACTAACAAAAATCCTGCTGTGTTTAAGAACCCCTTTAATTACTTTTCAAGACCTTTCTCTTGTTGTAGAGCTGAATGAAAAAGTAATTATCATTTCGAAAGAACTGACTTTTCTAGAAAAAAAAATGGAGTGGGAGTGAGTAGAAGACATTGTGCAATATTATAGAAAAGCCACATTTATTCCAAACTGAGAACCCAAATCTGTTTGCTTTCTTATTTAGAAGAGTGACAATAGACAGGTGTGAAGGAGAAAAAGCAGACTAGATTTTTTGAGACCAACTATAGGAAATAAGAGCAAGTATTTCATTAAATAAATAAATTATACAGGGCAAAAACATTCCATCAATGCCTTTCCAAAAATGACTCCTTAGTCATGTTTTTTTTCCATTTGGGAGTTCAAAAATCTGTTACAGCTTATATTTATGTGCCAAGTTGCAATCTGTACTAGCAATGAAGATTATACAGACATAGTAAATTACTATATCTTTGATAGCAACTATACACTTTAAAGGATAGCCTGGAACAGGGAGATAATATGATTGCAAAAACTTACCCTGTTAATTGTCTCAGCTGCAATTTACACCAATTGTCAATTTCAGGTGGTCTTCCACAACAGCTCTGCACTGAGTGCATTGCATAATTCAAATGAAAGATGTCTAAAGTAAGGACAACCAAAGCCAGGTCTAGCTGTCTAGTCATCACATTCTATGGGAATGAATTCTTTGGGTTACCTATATGTAGACATTGGTCTGTTCTGAACTTACTACTGAGATACTTCTAGGGGATTAGAAGAGTCTCAAAACCAGGAAAAATAAGCAAAAAAGATCAGGGAAAAATAGGACACTAATCACAAATGGTCCAAGGATAAAGCATTTTTGTATATTATTAGGAACACTCTCCCAAGCTGTAATAAGGCTGTTTTGTCTGTTTCTTTCTACCTGTTTTGTCTAATGTTTCTTTCATGTTTTTTTCAACATGTCCTTTCTACCAATGTTTGAAGGAGAACTTGTGGAGACCATTTACAGCCCAATCCTAAACTGGTTACTGCTGGCACACTGAGTGCCACACTGGCACACTGATGAGTGCACACACTGTGGCAAACATGCCATAAGGCACACTATAGCAGCATGGAGGATCATGGCATTGGCAGAAAGGCATTACGTAGAAAACTAGCATCTGCCAAAGCAGGTAGACCAGGGTGGTTCAACCTGTGGCCTGCAAGCTTTTTTTGGTGGAAGGGGTGGAGCTGGAGAAGGCTGTTTGTGCTTAAACCAGGTGTACTAGCAGATGAGACAGCTCGGAAGAGAGGAGGTACTGGTCAGAGTGGTACAACTCTCTGTGACCCTGCTGAAGAGCTGAGGCTTGGGAGGATAACCCAGGGTGCTTTAACCCCCTCCCCCAGCTGCCATGCGTTGTTAATGAAAGTGCGTACACCTGTTTGTGTATTAAATATGTTCAATAATTAAATATATTATATCTATTAATTGTGTATTTAATGTGTGTGTGTTTGTGTGTGTGAAGTTGCCCTGAAGTAGGCTCTCCCTGGACCAGTGGAAGGGCAGGGAAAGGGTGGAAAAGAGGTGGGGATGGAGTGTAATGGGGCAGGGGAGAGTTGATCAGACCCAGGAGAGGGGCAGGAATGGCGGCAGTGGGTATCACAGTTCCTGAGCAGAGGCCATTTCAGCGTCACTGCATCACAGAGTGGAAAGTTTAGTTAGGATAGGGTTGTTAGTTATTAAGATCTTCTGTCACCAGTTAAACCCAGATTTTACAATGTATTTAGCTTGCTTATGACAACACAATCTCTATTCAGGAACAGAGGCAAGAAATGAAGTTGCTGCAGAATGTGATATGGAACCAATGCAAGGACTTAAAGAGATAATACGTTCACAGTGACATAAAAGAAAGGTGAACACATGTGCATAGTCTTCTGAATGTATGTTAAATGACTCTAGAAAGATTGTTTATGTAGCTCACTACAATGCTTCAGAGACACATTACCATGTGCTGCTATTAGAAATAAGCAGCTTCTTGATATTTTACAAAGTGAAGTCACCAAGTTTATTCTTGTTAGAGAATTGCCCGTGCTTCTCACTCATCTGTTTGTTCTTGAATGGAAGAAAGCAGCGGCTAGCGCCTGGAAATGGACAGCCGCATCCTAAGCTGAGTCAGTGCCTGCGGCCCATGTGCTGCCCTGATAACCACCTTCATGCAAGTGTCATAAGGCACTTTGCTGTGGGCAAGAAGCACATGGTGCCAGCAGAGAGGCCTGCACCAGTTGGCACCGGGCCTCTGCTGCCAGTAGGATGCTGCAGGTGAGCGCTGGGGGGTACGCTTGCCAGGAGTGATGGGAAGTCTTCCTGGGGAAGGTGGGGTGGGTGTGGAACAGGGCAGAGCGAAGAAGGGAGGCCTGGAGGGCAGATCAGGTCCAGGATGGGGTTGGAGACAGCAGCACAGGCTGCCGCTGGATCCTATTCTCCTTCTGGAGCTGCAGAGCCCTACTTGCCTACTCTTGCCTACTCAAGAGCTGGCACAGATCTGCATAGACCCTCCAGCAGCCTCCTTGCCCCCACAGGATACAGCAGCAGCCACTTTGGCACTGCTGTACCACATAGTGGTGCCAGCCCATAGGATTGGGTGCTAAGTGTCCATTAGATCTGTTAAATATTGGCTTTCTTTTTCATTTGTAAGGATTATACAGGTAAAGCTGTTAGTTGGGAACCTAGGGACTGTAAATGAAGTCAAGATTGGAGGCATATTTATGAAAACACAGCAAATTCTGCCTTGATCTTTTTTTAGAATGCAAACACAACTATGGAATTCTCTTCCAGGGGAACTAAGAACTACCCTCTCCCTCATGGCTTTTCAACAAGGACACAAAACGTTTCTGACTAGTTGTGTGTACATGTGATGTGTCTGTCTGCCTGCACTCTGTGACTCTGTATGCCCTTATTTTGTTTTTATTTATTGTTTTGTTGTTTACATTGTGGTGTTTGTTTTTTTGGTTTTGTTTGTTTCATGTCTAAAATTGTAAGCTGCCTTCGGCATCTGCTCCAGCAGAGAAAAGGCTGGATTTTAATCTTGTAAATAAATAATCAACAGGGACAGCCCAAGAACTTCTGGCAAAGTGGTGTACCAAATGCCACCTCAATGTACCTGGTGGCATACCAGCCAGCTTTTCTGCCATTCCTCATCTTTATTCTCAAAAAAGAAGAGGAGAACAGAGAAAAAGAGAAAGTGTGGTGGACTGGAATGTGCGTCAGCACGGAGCTGGTTGATTTTTCCTGATATTCAATCTTAAAAGCAGAAAGGCAAGTGTATATATGTGTTATTTTATTAACATTAAATCCTTGCTAATGTTAAGATTAAAGATTCCAAAAAAAGAAAATGTAAAAACAAAAGCCAGTGGGTCATGCTGACTGTTGTTTTAAAGAGATTGATTTGCTGACATGGTTGACACCAACACTGGCACAGCAGAGCACTCCTCTTTTAGTTCTTTTACTGAAGTTTTATTGTTAGACTCAGCTCTTTCCAAGGAAGAATAAGAAGGCAGGAAATCTTACAGAGTGAAAACCAGAACATTTTCTCCTATCAACAGAACACAAATTAAATTGGGTGCATGGATGGGAAGAAAGCAACAGCTTCAGCTTCATATTTCTGTTCCGGATGTGATAATGATAAGAGATTTTTGCCAGAACTGGGGGAACAATCAGTAATAATTTTAGGTCTGAATTGTATTTTATGTCAGTTATGTCCATGTAGGTTAGATTATATGAAAGTTCAGTCTAAATGCACGTATTACATAATGTATTAATACTTTTTACGATAGATTTTTGTGTTCTTTTTTAACATTTAAATGAAGAGAATACTGTAATGATCCATGCTATTATGGTCTTCACCCCTTACATTTTAAATTCAATAATGGGAAAAAAATTGCTTGCTAGCTCTCATTACATCTTAACACAGTTTTTCAAATATTCCAAAGGCCTTAGTAATTTGTAATTGTGGCATCCCTGCATTGTGAAGCTTTTCCTACTGCCCTAAAAATAACAGTAGTTTTGATCTGACAGAATAGAGGCTGCCAAACTGTAGATCGTAAAGTTATTTTTTAATGTGTACAAACAGGGACTAGGGTAAGTCAAAAACAATTATCCTTGACTACTTGCAACCAGAATTAATGTAAAATTATAGACGCCTAAAAACATAGTCTTGTTGAGGTTTCAATCATGCAGTAAACACCATTAAAATCATTTTTAGAACTATATAGATGGCTGGTATTATGCTTCCTGATGTAGATACTTTTTCAGTTCCATTACAATAATTAGGTATTTGGAGATATGTACAAAATACACAAAAATGAGCATTTCAAAGTTATTTAAATATAAAGTTGCATATCCTTGTTGCCTAGCATTTGTTTCCGAGGAATTGTTGAGTCTTTGCCTATTTTCATGTAGAATAAGACCACTTCTGGATTTTTGACATAAACCAGAAAAGACACCTTTGAAAAGTGCAGTGTAAATGTTCAGTTTCACAACTCCTGTTTAAGTAAGTAAAACCTGCTCTAATCCTATCTTATTTTTCTGGGGGAAAAAATGTTGAAAGAAAAAAGTTAAATAAGTTAAAGTTAAAAAGCATCTTCTTAGAACATGAGCTGCAAATGTTCACTGACCTCCTTACCTCTAAAAGCACCTTGTCTAGTTTGAGCAACAAGCAGTGAATACTCCTCAATACTCACTGCATATTTCCTTCACATCTCTGTATAAGCCCTGACACCCTTGTGAGACAAGACTTGGTATCTGATAAGAACATTCACTTTCTTCTTCATTCTGAAGGTGTTAGAATTACAGTATTTAAAGTTTCATGACAAGTCAATCATAGTCACTGTTTTTCTGCCATATGAAAAGACAATGTCAGTTTATTCTGAGTAGTGGGAAATTTAAAAAGTCATGAATGCCTGGCAATAGCACTGCCCTTCCCTTTGTTGGAAAGTATTATCAGATACCTACACCAAGCAACCAAAGCCCAAACTTGATTGTAGCTTGAATCTACTGTGTATTCAGCTGCACTGCAAAGCCATTTAGCATAATAGACAGTCCAATTCTGCAAATGCCATGGGCTAATAACTAATAAACTCTCCCAGTGTGAAAATTTTGCTTTTGCCACAACCTGATCAAATCCAAAATAAAGGATGTATCATATGACAGAAACTGTGATACTGAGATTACACATCAATTGCTAATATCCAGAATGTCTTAAAATATTAACTAGAAACCCTATTTATATCGGCCATTCAATTTTCCAGTGATTCCGCAGTTTTTATAGCCCATGGTGTTTCTGAGTTCTAGCCATCAAAATGTACATATTTACTATTAGTGCTTTCATCCAGAACAATGCTTTTCAACTAGTATTACTTCATAGTATGGCAGGTATAGCTGGTTCCACTATCATAGCAATAACATGGCAGTGCTCCACCTTGCTTGACACCACTAGAAGAAGAGATGGTTGGGGAGGTTGTATACCAGTGGGCAAGATTAGGCTGTGCAGCTGGCTTGGCCCTTCGAAGGAGACATGGGGCAAACCATGAGGTGAGCGGCACATCTCTGATGATGGAGGTGGTAGTTGTAAAAGTGGTAGTTGCATAATATGGAACTTGCAAAAGTGATATTTACAAAAAAGAAGTTATAAAACCTTAAAGTGCAATATTGGAAATGGTATTGATCCTTTTTCTTACATTACATTTTTTTTTTTTTTTAACATTACATTTCTTAACATTCTTGGGTGTAAAATTTCAGTTGCTGTGGAGATTTTTCCTTGTGGCCTGTGACACCTGTACATAAAACTCTTGTACACTGATGTTTTTGTTAATAATCATTACAACAAATAATTGTCGGCCTAATCCTGAGCTGCCTGGGGCGCAGGGCTGCAGTGGCGCTGAAAATGGCTGCCACCACATCCTGCACACTTTGGGCAGCTGCTCCTCAGGAGAAGGGGACTGTCGTCCCCATCCCCTGGGTAAAGAGAGTAGCCTTGCAATGGGGCTACTCAATTCACCGCCAATGAAAAGGTCAGCGGTGAATCGATTGTCTCCGTGTAGGGCAGCGAGCCCAACATAGAGGCTCTGGATCCAGTGAAGTGTCGCTCCACTGGTCCCGCCTCCCTCCCTTTCCTCTGGTACACCTCCCCCCTGCCCTCCCCCTGCCTCCGGCCTCCCTGTGACGCCTCCTCCCCACCTCCCCCCACACCCCCACTTACCTCTTTGCTGCTTGGCAGTCCGCGCATCCGCCAAGCGGTGGAGGTTGGGTGCCCGCCCAGCAGTAGCCTGGCGCTGGCAAGCGCTGGGCTAACACCAGCACTCGCCTGGTGCTAGGGCCTGCAAACATGCCTTATGGCATGTTTGCGACAGTGCGCGCCAGCAGTGAGCTGGCACACTGAGCTCAGGATTGGGCTCTGTGTTGGCTACCTCTTTTCCAAACTGCCTGGAACCTCTTCATGAGAATTTGACAATATTCCAAACTAACAAAAATAATTATATATGCAGAAATTGTGCAAGAGTACTACACAGTATACATCCCACCCACTTTTCCTAATGCATGGAGCCAAAGATGCTGCAAAGGGAATAGAAAAAGATAGCAGGCACAATTCAGCTAAAGCTAAACACAATGAAATCCGACTGAAAGCAGTGCTTACTGGGTTGTAACTAACTTAAGCCCAGTTGATTTCAATTAGAATTATGACTAACTTTAGCTAGAAAAATGTCCAGCGAAAAGGAAAATCAGTGAAAAGGGTGCGAACATTATAAGAAAGCCAAGGAGATTAATCATACAGGACAGAAGTCCCAGAAGATCCCATAAATGACTACATTTTTTCCTCAATATTAGTCTCCTACAGTTTCTTCAGATATTTTTAAACCTGGAAACAATAAAATTCATAGTTTCTCAATGCAATGAACCAGTAAACTTTGTTCCAGATGTCAAAAGTTGTTTATTATAAAATACACAATCAAATGTGGCCCTGAACCAACAGACATGCCACATTTGCTATTTGAAAATGAAAAACAAACTTATGCCTTTTGTTATTACTTATTATAGTTTTCTTTAGTTTCTTACCCTGCACTGTAGTAAGTTCTCACTGATATCTGCAGAGAAAATATATTTAAAGCATTCTCTTCCTGGCACTGGAGACCTATGCTAGTGATTCCATTACAATCACTCTGTGTAACTGTTTTTATGCACTGTTATCCACTCTGTGTATCCAGACAGTACAAGTCATGTAAAGGAAAATGTAAAATCATAGCATTAACAACATGGTTATTTATTTGTAATTTGCATCTTTGATTTGTTTTATTAAGCCCTATTTACCCCCTGTGAGTTGCGGGCCTCTACTTCATTGCTTTCTGAGTGTGTAAAATATCATGGATAGGAAAAAACTATAAGAAAAATTGTTATTTTTGTGCTGCATTTTTACAAGGTTTGATTATTGCAAAAGTTGTTATTTCAGGTGGCTCAAAGATGTTAGAAAAAGTTTACCTTTCACTCCTTAACATGTTTTTGGTGTCTTTTTGCCACTATTTCCCTCATAATCTGTAGTTGCATGGGCACTACTTTTTGCAATTATCTGAAATTGCATTTTATCATGTGTTCCAAAACTATCAGTAAGCAGGATGATGCTATAGTACCGTGTAGTCACTTAGATTTGTCTAAGTGTCAGTGTCATGGAAGGTGACATGCCTTAACTGTATGCGATGGAAGGAGGAATGTGGAGGAAGAGGAAACACATCTCTGTTGCCAGGCAACCAGGTTGATTGTCCCTAATGTGTCAGGTTGTGGTGATGGTTTTATTACCCTTCAACATTATGCAGCTAGCCTTTCAGTTAAGCTCTAGACATGAAACGTCATGCATGACTAGCAGTGCAATTCTACCCCTCCCCGCCCTAAGCCAGCACAGGTTCCATTTGCCAGCTCCCAAGTGTTGCAAATATGCCATAAAGCACATTCGTGATTACTTGGGAGTAAGCTGGGCCAGCGCATGGACATGTGCCAGCCCAGTGGAGGTGGAGTGGCAACAGGACAGTATAAGTTTGTGCTGGCCCCGGGCAGATGGGCACAGGGAGTGGGAGAGGGTGGAGGAACGGAGGAAATCAGGAAACACAGGCCAGATCCCAACTCCCGTTCCCCACCTGAGCAGCAATACTTGGGCCACTCAGAATTGCTCCTGCAAAATTGTGGGCACAGATTTTGCCTGTGGTGCTGCTCAGAGTAAGGGGACTAAGATCCCCTTATTCCCCAAATTGTGCCCCAGGATGCACCAAACCTGTGCTGGATACAGAGCAGGCCAGTTGGCCTGCCTGTTTGAGCACAGGTTAGGGTTGTGCCCTATGTGGAGTAGAATGTGGATGAAGATGTGCATCTGAATGCATCCCTATTAATTTTTTGACTCAATCACCCAACTATGTGAAATTGAACTGTGGCCAAGGTGATTTTGTGCACCTGCATCAGCAACAAGGACATTTCATTAGTCCCTTTGTAAAAATGTGTATCTTTTTTTTTTCAAAACTTGCCGAAGTGGGGGAGTTTTATGGTACATTCAACTCAGCAACAGCAAGGAATTTGGTTAAGTTGCTACCACTGTAATCAAAACATCCTAAAGAATATTGAAAACCTATGCTGGCAGGAAGTGCCAATTCAAGTTATAACAACCTTCTTTGGGATACACTCTCCCAGTCTTGGTTTGGCATGCTAAGATGTTAAGACCTTTCCAATACAAACTGATTTATTAGCTCATTTGATATTTTCATGCTGACATTCTGCCACAAAAAAATATAATTAAATACTGCATTACTTTCTCTTGTGGTTTTTAGTGCAGGTTTCAAATTTCCCTTTTCTATTTTTTTCCTTAAAGCCCTATTTTCTTGTACGTGTATCCTTAAGATACATCAACATGTCATGCACACTGGCACAAAAACTACTCTGCCAGCACAAAAATCCATGGGGGGGGGGAATGCTCTCCTGCTGCCTTTGCAACACTGGAAAACACTTGGCACTTGTAACTTGGGCACTGGAACAACTCATGGCAAGCTCAAAATGCAGAGGAGATGGGACAGTTTGTGGAAGGGACAAAGGCATGAGTCATTGGTGCACTATCCAAATAGGATTTACATCCATTTTACAAAACACTGTGTCTCAGCCTGGACTAACCAGGACCTGAAGATCTGGTGGGAGTTGCTAGGGTCACCCTGCTTGCTGCAATGCTGGCCGCCTTCAGGATGCTGAGCCCAAACAAATTGGTAGTGACCAAAACTCCCTGTGGTGGCAAGGCTTGCCAATAGCGGCTGGGATAACTCTTGCCTCAGCTGCAGAAGTGCTGGCTGGAACCAGTGTTGATGTGGAGGAGAGTGGGACAGTGTTGTAGCTGCAACAAGAGTACTGGCAACTGCCCCTGAAGCAGGACAATGGAAAGGAGATAGTGGGACAGTTTAAGATCCTGTGCCTGGGAATCCCAAGAGCATAAAAACATTCAGGCCCGGGATGAGATGCTGGTCCTTTTTGGGCGCAACAAGTCTGGCCCATCACATTGCCTTGGCAAACAGATCCACCTAAGGAAGTGAAGACCCAAGGAGGTCTAGAGAAGGATCCAGTCTGCACCTTAACCCCCTCCCCAAACAACTCTGAAGCCATTATATGGGTAAAGGGCCCTTGCCAGGGCAAGGAGAGCACTCCACAGGGTGGGTCCAGGAAGGGGGTGGGTTTGGCAGCAGCCAAATCCTAACCCCCTTGGTGGGCCTGATCCCAGGTCCCCATGGACCTGTGCCAGCAACTTTGCTAGCACAGGTCCAAGTAGATCAGTGATTTTCAACCATTGTGCCATGCATGGCACACTGGTGTGCCGTAGATTGTCCACAGGTGTGCCATGTGACTTTGGGGAAGGTAGGGCAATTTATTAGTAGGGCAATTGGGAGGTTTGAGCCCCCTACCAGCAGCATGGTGTGCCTTGTCAATGGTCAAAAAACTGATGGTGTGCCTTGACAATTTTAGCACTTTGTCAGTGTGCCATGAGATGGAAAAGGTTTAAAATCACTGAAGTAGATCATCTGCACCCCTGAGACTTACCCTCCAGGTAAGGGAACATTTGTTCCCTTATCTGGAGTAGACCTCCAGGACTGCCCCTCCAGCAACGATAGTAGCCTTTTTGGAGCCACTGCAGAGGCTGGAGGACAGGTTTGTGCTTTTAAGTTCAAGTTGTCACAGGATCAGTAATGAAAATAAAACTATCCCTGTTCTTTTAGTGTCAATCTTATTTCTTCTGTGAATAGTACTGGTAAAATGCATCACAAGCTCACTAAACATTTTAAAGCTTGAAACAAAGCAGGCATCTCCAAAACATTTTCATTTAACAAAAGAGAAACTGAAAAGGTATGAAAATGAAAAATAATGACCCAATACTGTCCCTCTGTTTCTTAAAATTAAATGATACATTTTTGACTTTTATCTAAAACTAAACAAGCCTCTTAAATCCTGACAACAAAATTGATTGCTGTTGCCACAGAAAAAGTAGAATAACATTTAAAAGACATGTTTCTTGGGTGTGTTAGGAAACCGCGTTACTAAATAGCAAATTATATGCAGCATGTATAAAACATTTTATAGTAGCAATTAGGATGTAAACTAAAGCTCATTGATTTGATTTCACTGGGAATTGCTCCATTCATTCCAACTGGATTAGTTCCATGGTAAAAATATTAAGCTTTCCTCTAGCACATCCCTATATGGGGGAAGCACACATAGCCAGTTTTTGTGTGTGTTTTATTGCCTGTTCACTACCAATCCATTAGATCTGAATTGCTAGCTGATTTTAAGTCTATTGTTTTGTATTACTGGACTCAGTAAACAGAAGCAGCTGTGATACTCATAGCTTTGTGGTAGTTTACTTCAAAGGAAATGTAACAGCAATGCAATGCAAAAGCAAGAGATTCTCAGTGTAAAAACCCAGTCAAAAGACTACCCAAAACAAATTGTACTTTTTTCAAAGGAAAATCTCTCTATTAGTTGCTGAGGAAAAACAACAGGGTAATGCTGCTGTAGAGATAAATTGGCTTATCTAAAGGTTAGGATTCTGCATTGACTGCAATTGTAAGCACACTTATTAGGAAGCAAGCCCACTGAGCTCAGTAAGACTTATGTTTAAGTGAACCTTTTTAAGATTGTGCTGAAAAAATTATAGCTACAAATGGCTAGAACTTCAATTTACTTAGTCCCAATAACATTATTTAAACAAAAAGAAGAGGTTATTCATTTCAGCAGTTTTAAATGCTAGATAACTTTAAAATAATTAGTACTACAAAATAATTAGTACTACACATACATAATCAGGCTTTTATATTGTTGCTATAGTTTAAAGATTGATTTAATGTTCTGAGGATTTTATGGATTTTAACTTATGGTATGACTTAGGGCCCAATCCTATCCAACTTTCCAGCACTGATGCAGCTGTGCCAACAGGGTGTGCACTGCATCCTGTGATAGAGGGGCAGTCATGGAGGCCTCCTCAGAGTAAGGGAAGATTTGTTCCCTTACCTTGGGGCTGCATTTTGACTGTTATCAGTGCTGGAAAGTTGGATAGGATTGGGCCTTTAGTTTTTAAATTGTGATTTTATGTCCCTTGTACTTTAAATTGTGCTGTTGGCCACCTTGGATCCCCTTGACAGGTAGGGAACAAATACTGGAAATAAATAAGGGCACAGTCCTAACCCCTTACATCAGTGCTTTCCAGCCAATGGGACACGTGCTGCATCCTGCAGTTGGGTGTCACTCACGGAGGCCTCCTCAAAGTAAGGGAATGCTTGTTCCCTTACCTCAGAGCAGTGTTGCCCTTATGTCAGTGCTGGAAAGCACTGACATAAGGGATTAGGATTGCGCTCAAAGTTGGTCAGTCAACCTGAACTTGGCTTGACCTATGTGCCTGATCACAAACCACTTAGAATTCCAAACTTAAGGGCCCAATCCTATCCAACTTTCCAGTGCCAATGCAGCTTCCAGGTGAGAGATCAAATGTGCACTTTCCTTGAGGAAGCCTCTGTGACTGCCCCCCCCCCATGGCAGGATGCGGCACACACTCCATTGGTACAGACGTTATTTTGCATTCAGCCATAATTTCATTCCATGAGATTCCATTGTTCAATGCCTCTAGTGGCTGTATGCAGTATAGTGTCTACACCAATGCATCCTGGGGTGACAACAGAGAAGCAAGAAACCTGGAAGTGGGTCTTTAAAGAACCCCAGTGGATAACGAGGAATAACCTGAATGCACAAAATACATGTACTTAGGGAGCACTGGTCATGTGCATTTGCTTCCCACAACAAATACTTGCAAGGCTTTTCTCATCCTAGGCATGCCAGTGGTTTGTGCTCATGGCAGACCAAATGTATATTTCCACTTAGCTACACATACGTTCAATTCGTGCACAGATTTAATAAATCCTAAAACGGGTTTAATATGGTATACTGCAGTGGTTCTCACACATTTAGCACCAGGACTCACTTTTTAGAATTTGTCAGGACCCACTGGAAGTGGTCATGACTGGAAGCAACATCATCAAGCAGGAAAATTTTTTAACAATCTTAGGCTGGAATCCAACCACACTTTTCCAGGAGAAAGTCCCATTGACTATCATTGTTAAAAGAATATACATGGTAGCTTTTTTAAAATGCAGGTCTGTAACATTTCCCCAAATGCAGTCACATACCATGGTAGCATCAAGTCTAATATATTAAGAATAAAATATTGAAATGAATGGGGACCCACCTGAAATGGGCTCATGACCCACCTAGTGGGTCCCAACTCACAGTTTGAGGAACACTGGTGTACTGGATAGAAAATTGGGCACATATATAGGAAACTCAGGCTTAAGCCCATAGTTTAGCTATGAAACTGATGGAGGTTGCAATCCTATACAGACTTTTCTGGGAGTAAGTACCATTGAACACAATGAGACTTACTTCTGATCAGACATGCCTAGGATTGCACTGTGAGTGACTTTGGGCTTGCTACCTCTGATGAAATTCTAAACTTGAGATTAAGATGAAGTGATAAACTTGTGCCAACTGTTCTACTTTAGATGGCAGATGACTCATTGCATGATGGAATGTTCCCCATTACAGAAAAAGAAAATAGCCCTACATATAGAAATATAGCACATCAGAGAAAAGGTTAGGCTAAAACCCTTCTCCTGGATATCCTTTGTTCCAATTATTTTTTTGTATGGGCAAGCATTCTGTCATTAAAAAAAACAAAAACCTACTTGTTGTTTGAAGTGGTACACTCCAGACAGTTTATGACCTTTTCAATTGTTTGTGAAAACTATGTTCATTTCTGACCTCAGGCTTATTGTGAATCAACAACACTACCAACAACACTATTCAATGAGATTATTTGAAGAATAGCCAGATATAAATGGAATGAATAAAAAAGCCCTTGTTCATTTGCAGATGGGGCGGGGAGAGAGAGAAGAAACTTAAGACATGTTGCTCCTAGTTGATTGTACCGGATGTTTGGGATAATGGATATTATTTGGAGATGTACAGGTCTCCAACCCATCAACCTAGGAACATTGCTGTAGCTTTAAACTGTGGCCTTTGCCTAAGTAGCCACAGTGTGAATATAATTTGCATTTCCTTATTAACTGGAGTCAAGCTAAAACAGCAATTTTTAAAAAGAAACACTAAACTGGTGCTAAAAGAAGACAAACAACGTCCAAGTATCTCCTCATCTCTTCCTCTACAGCCCAGGGAAAGAAGGATGAAAATAATTATGAACAGCTTCTGCATCATAAGGGATGAAGAACAGACTAACTCAGATGATCAGCCGCCACTTGTTGATTTGTGTGGGAAACCACTGAAATAAGCTTAGATAGTTCTGCTTGCAATGAGCAGAATGCCTGAATAGCACAACTTCCTCAGTCCACATAGCCAGTCATAGCAGTCCAGGAGATTCATATATTTTTTTTCCATTCTCACTTGCAGTGTGGTTGTTTATTTATTTGTTTATTTTTATTACACCTGATCTCAGAAACTTAGGAGACGGTAAATTATAAAAATATAAAGTTCCTTCCCCCCAACTTACAAATTTTGAATAAATTTAATAATAAGTAATTATTGGCAACCTTCAGTCTCGAAAGACTCGCTGCAGTACAGAAGTGTACTCAAGACTCAAGCTCTGTAGACCTGGATCTTGGTATGTTCCGTCAGCTTCTTGTTGGACCAGACTCTTTTTGTGAGTCTAGAAAACGTAGTAGCTGCTTTACCGATGCATTTGTTTAGCTTGGTATCCAGAGAAAGAGTGTCGGAGATCGTTGAGCCAAGATACACAAAGTCATGGGCAACCTCCAGTTCGTGCGCAGAGATTGCAATGCAGGGAGGTGAGTCCACATCCTGAACCATGACCTGTGTTTTCTTCAGGCTGATTGTCAGTTCAAAGTCTTGGCAGGCCTTGCTAATACAATTCATGAGCTGCTGAAGATCTTTGGCAGAGTGGGCGGTGACAGCTGCATCATCGGCAAAGAGGAAGTCACGCAGACATTTCAGCTGGACTTGGACTTTGCTCTCAGTCTGGAGAGGTTGAAGAACTTTCCGTCTAATCTGGTCCAGAGATAGATGCCTTCTGTTGCAGTTCCAAAGGCATGCCTTCTGTTGCAGTTCCAAAGGCCTGCTTCAGCAGGACAGCAAAGAAAATCCCAAACAAGGTCGGCGCGAGAACACAGCCCTGCTTCGCTCCACTTTGGATGTCAAAGGGGTCTGATGTGGAGCCATCAAAGAGCCCTTCATGTCCTCGTGGAAAGACCTGATGATGCTGAGGAGCCTGGGTGGACATTCAATCTTGGGGAGAATCTTGAAGAGGCCGTCCCTACTGACCAGGTCGAAAGCCTTCGTGAGATCTATGAAGGCTATAAAGAGTGGCTGTCATTGTTCTCTGCATTTCTCCTGCAGCTGTCTAAGGGAGAATACCATATCAGTGGTGGACCTGTTGGCTCGGAATCTGCACTGCGATTCTGGGTAGACTGGCCAACAGTCTGAGGCAAAGAGGCAAAGAAGGAAGGCCCACAGCCAGGGAGACAGACCAGGGACAGACTGCACTTGCTCCCAGTGTGGAAGGGATTGTCACTCCCGAATCGGCCTTTTCAGCCACACTAGACGCTGTGCCAGAACCACCATCCAGAGCGCGATACCATAGTCTTCCGAGACTGAAGGTTGCCAACATATAAGGAGAGAGATGCCGCGGTAGTTGTTGCAGTCACCCCTGTCGCCTTTGTTCTTGTACAGCATGACGATGAGGTACTCCACCTTCTCTCCAGCAGAGGCAGAGGATTTCATGCAGTTCAGTGGCGATGATCTCTTTGCAGCACTTTAGGACTTCAGCAGGGATGCTGTCTTTCCCAGGTGCCTTGCCAGAAGTGAGGGAGTCCAGGGCCACATGAAGTTCTGCTAGGGTTGGTTCACTATCAAGCTCCTCCAACACAGGCAGGCACTCGATGTTGTTCAGTGCTTCCTCGGTTACTGCATTTTCTTGGGAATATAGCTCAGAGTAGTGCTGCACCCAGTGTCCCATCCGCTGCGCCTGGTCCTGGATGACCTCGCCTGTGACAGACTTCAGAGGGGCAGTTTTCTTCTGTGTTGGACCTAGGGCCAGCTTGATACCGTCATACATCCCTTTGATGTTGCCCATGTCAGCTGCTATCTGTATCTGGGAACAGAGTTGGAGCCGGTAGTCTGTTATGTATGTGAGTATTATCACCTGTAGGAAAAGCAACAGGTTATATGTGATTGGCTGTCCAATCAGGAGTGATGTATGCTTGTGGGAGTGGTATATATATCTGGGGTATTTGTGTATATGAGTGTGTGATTTTAACTCATTTCAGAGTATGAATAAACTATGATGGAACTTTTATTCAAGTCTACTGATGCGTAAGACCCACTATATAACACTGGCGACGAAGGTGGGATTCAGTCTGAGCAACTGGAATTATTATTATAAGAGATAACGATGGCCGTTCAAGGACAGATGGAGGTATTTGACCCTGCATTCCCTGAACTGTGGGATAATTATGCAGAACGTTTGGAATTTTTTTTAGAAGCAAGAGGGATTACTGATGCTGCTTTGAAAAGGGCAACTTTGCTAAGTGTGTGTGGGGCTGCCACATTTGAAATTGCTCAAAGTTTGGTGGCACCAAATGAATTAAGGACTACTTCCTATAAAGACATTATGACTCTTTTAAAAAGCCATTTTTCACCTCTACCCTCTCAGATTGCACAGTGTCACGCCTTCTACAAAAGAGACCAGGCAGCTGGGGAGTCCATCCCTGTGTTTGTTGCTGCTCTTCATCAGTTGGCACGGAGGTGTGAGTTCCATAACCTGGAGGAGTCACTCCTTGATAAATTTTGTTGTGGCTTAAGAGATATAAAACTACAGCAGAAATTATTTGCAAAGGAGGAGTTGACCTTTCAAGGAGCTCTCAAAGAAGCTTTGTCTTTTGAAAAAGCAGAGGGCATTACAGAACAATTACGTCCCTCCCCTAAACCAGCTGTAAATCATTGTGAGGAGGCTGCTTCTGAAGGGGCAGATAGGTGAGAGGTGCTACAAATTCATCGAGAAGGACTGAGACAGAGTCACCATCATAGAGTACCAGCTTCCCGACTAACGGTCCGGCAAGATCCTGAGATGCCTAGTCAGGGGTTTTGTGCAAGCTGTGGGGAAGCACATGAATGTCAGAACTGTCGTTATAGGAATTTTAAATGTAAAAATTGTCTAAAGTGGGGAAATTTAGCGTGAGTTTGCCGCAGTAAGCCAGCAAGGGGGATTCCTCTGGTAGTAGGGGGCGGTAGTAGAGAAATTCATCAAGGGTCCGTCCTTCAGGAGGAGCTTTATACTACTTCCATTTATCCTGTTCAGAGTATTAAGTTGACCACTAGAGAAAAAATACATGTGATGGTGGAGATTCAAGGGTCCCCCTGTAAAATGGAGGTAGATTCGGGGTCCGCACTTTCCATCATCTCTATGGATACCCTTAAGCGCCTTTGCCCCCAAAATGGTCCCCATTAGCACATCTCCTGGCAGTGTGCTGGACTTTGCTGCGAGCAGCTCAGAGGACCTGCAGGTTGCGCTCACTGGGACAGGCTTTGTATGCTGCTAGAGCTCTCCTCTTTTCCTCAATGACTGGTGTCAACTCCTCAGAGTGGGCTTCAAACCAGTCTGCCGTCTTGTTGGTCTTCTTGCCAAATATGGACAAGGCAGTGTTGTAAATGGCATTTTTGAAATGTTCCCATCTGTTGGATGCATCTGCGTCGGCCAGGCCTGGAAGAGATTCCTCAAGGGCTTGTGCAAATTCCTCCACTTTTCCCTGGTCCCGGGTCTTGCTGGTGTCAATGCGAGGTCTTCCTTCCTTTTTTGTGTGATACATTCGCTTAGTTAGCAGTTTCACTCTGCTGCACACCAGGGAGTGGTTGGTGTCGCAGGCAGCACCCTGATAACTGCGTGTGATCTTGATGCTGGGAAGGCTCGAGCATCTGGTGAGAATCAGGTCGAGCTGGTGCCAGTGCTTTGATCTTGGGTGTCTCCAAGAGACTCTATGTTGGGGCTTCGTGTTGAAGAAGGTGTTGCTGACGCAGAGGCCATGATGACAGCAAAGCTCTAGCAGGCGTTGGCCATTTTCGTTCATCCTCCCAGTGCCGAACTGGCCTAAGCAAGTGGGCCACGAACTGTGATCAGCACCAACTCTAGCAATGAAATTGCCGAGGATGAACAATGGCTCTTTTCCAGGGATCTTCTTGATAATGGTGGCCAGGTCATCGTAGAATTTGTCTTTGGCTTCTGCTGGAGACGACAGAGTCGGTGCATAAGCACTGATGAGAGTGACAGGTCCTGCTGATGACTGGAGCTGCAGGGACAAAATTCTTTCACTTCCTGCAGAAGGTGGGATGATGTATTTCAGCAGGGTATTTCTGACCGCAAAGCCAACACCATGTTCCCTGGTCTCATTTGGTGGTTTTCCCTGCCAGAAATATGAGAAATTTCTCTCCTTGACAGATCCTGAAACTGGCAGCCTCATCTCTTGAAGGCCTACGATGTCCATCTGCAGTCTGCTCAACTCCATGTCAATGAAAGCTGTTTTGCATGTGTCGTCTATTTCTTGCAGGTTCTCAGAGAAGCCAGGTGTCATTGTCCTAACATTCCAGGTGCCCAGCTTTAGGGCAGGAGTTTTCTGTTTTCTGTTGCCTGGTGCAGAGTTGTCGATCCACTTGTCGGTTTTCACCCTAAACCCCACGCACCCCGTGAGGTTAACAGACCATGGTGAGGTAGCACCTTACTGGCTGGGGACTGCCCAACTTAAGGTGGGTGGTAGCTGCCCAATGAGATGCAATGATCTCTCCCACTGTTGGAAGCACCCCCTGGCGTCACGCTCTACGCCAATCGAGCGAAGACTTATAACCGGTAAACTGCTGCTTCCCATGTTGTGCTGACGCTGTATGGCGAAGTTGGAGTGTCCTCTCCAGTGCGCGAGGACTGGGTAAAGTGGTTATGGAGGATAGACTGTTACCCATGCAGCAAATCCCCCCTCTCCATGTCACTGAAATGGTCCAATGGAAAGGCAGAAGCCAATATGGTTGGCTCCAGTGGCGTCGCAGGAGTTGCCAGAGCGTGACTGTGTTCAGCTGCGAACTGCCTCAGGGACTCCGGCTCTGGATTTTTCCTCGAGGTTGACTCCTGAAGCCTTTTCCACAACTGGATATAGCCGCAAGGCAGTGGAGGTTTGAGGTCAGAGTTTCCTTCTCTTAGATGAGCTGCCTTCCCAGGCTGATGAGCCTCATCTACCCGGTGGCTGTTTCGTCGCCTCTTACGACAAGTACAGCCAAACTGTGGTTGTGGAGGGAGAGGATTGCAGAATTATGGTGGATAGAGAAGAGATTGTGGGACATGGAGGAGGGAGGAGAGGGTTGTGGGATATGGAGGGGTGAGGGGGAGGGCTGGATTGTGCTGGATAGAGAAAGTAATAGTAATAGTAATTATAGTAGTAATAGTAATAGTAAAGATAATAAGTAATATAGTGTTTAAATTAACCACATAAAATCAATATACGGGTGTTTTTAGCTTTTATTTTGTCATGCCCTTCATTTTTCTTGGATGTCCTACATTTTGGGTTACCATGGCCTCTTTTGTGGTTATGACATCTGGTCACTCTGTCTTTCGGGATATTCAAAAAAGAATTGAATAATTACGGAAAAGGGCAGGTCTGTATTAGAATGCCTTGTGGGGCTGGCAAAACAGGAAGGAAGGTAGCTAAGCTGGCTGTGAAAGCCCCAGCAACTGCTAGTTTCTGGTCATCAATTAGTGTATTATCAGATATGGGTCAGTAGTTGAAAACATATACATTTGAAATAACAGCAACTATATTAATTACAAACATTTTGCTAGTATGAGGGTACAATTTATGGAAATGGGCCGCCAAGGGGTACGCAAGTGAAAAAGCATTGGGAAACCCTGCTCTAAATGCTTGCAATAACATTTCTCAAGTAAAGAAAATTTAAAAAGAAAACAAAATCAATTTTCCAAAGCACTAACGGTGCAATCCTATCTGATCTGTGCACTGACATCACATGGACACTGGAGCAACATCTGTCATATCCTAAGCCCACCCTGGCAACATCATGGATACCTGTGCAACAAGGACCAAATGCCAAACCTGTCCTTGCAAACACTGGCATGGCCCTTCCTAGTACCACTCCCAACGTCCATGGAACCATCAACACAGCCTGTTATCCACAAAGCAGCATCCAGATGGCATTACATCATCACTGTAATATTAGCATGTGATCATCGTGACACTGGTGCATCATCTGTGAGACTTCCATGCGTCATTGCTGTGAAGTTGGTACATCATGCATGTGATTCCTGTGTCTTAACAGTGTAATGTCCAAGGAGCCAATTATGGAATCCAATCAGCCTTAGCACTGGCAGCTAAGAAGCACCACAAGGGTGAACTGAGCAGGAGATGGGGCAGGTGCAAGGCCAATGATCAACCAGTGCTGTGGGGACACCCCACCTGCTAGCCCCAAAGAATAACACAACTACTGGTACCATCTCAATTATGGGGAAATGTGTCCAAGGACACACATACACCGTGACACAGAGATGACACAACATTCCCTCCTACCCTATAGGAGTCACAGTGACATTAGCAGCAAATGGACAAAAGCAAATAACTGATGGGAATCCCTGTACCTAGGGTTTAAGTTTGCAATCCTATCCACCCTTGCATGGGAGTAAGCCCTACTGACTATAATAGAACTTACTTCTAAGTAGACTTGCACAGGATTGGGCTCAAAATTCCCTCATCCCACTTCTATGAACACACACATTGGAGGAGTCTGTTTTGAGCAAGGCACAGTATAGGTAGAAAGATAACTCCCTTGGAAGAAGGCAGCCATGTGAAACAAGCTGCTACTCCCCCTCCTCCGTACTTCCTTTTTCACTATTCCCCCTTTTAAAAATAATGGGAATGGAAAAAGAAGGGGAGGCATAGTGGCACTAGTGTGCAGGGCCTCTGAGAGGAATTTTATCAGGGCTTACAAAGTTTCTTTTGGGCCCCTTTGCAAAGGGGGAGGGGTAAAACACAGCAAGGGAGGGTGGTGATGGGCAAGTTGAATGGGGAGCAGGGAGGGGTGATACAGGGTGGGAGGAGGGTGGAGATAGCTAGAAAAGTCTTTGGAGCCCATGTCTCCCCACCCATGTGCCATTGCAACTAGATACAGTAATATGGAAAACCAAACACACTCCTAAGTCCTTCTAAAATCTTTTAAATATAGAAAATCATTCAGAAAATTAGGATTATCATATTTAGGCTCACACTAAAATGGAAAGTGTCCTGTGCATACTAAAACTTGCTTCTGTAGTAGCTGTAGCCCTGCAACTGTGTCCCTGAGCTCCTATACACTCCTTCATGGTAAGCAGATCCACAAGCCAAAGAGCTCCAGTAGCAGGTCAGTTTCCTCCCAGATTTGACACTGTGTTAAGGAGCGTCATATATGTATTCCTTGAACAGCGTATATGACTTGCCAGTAGCTGCAGTAGCTACAGCCCCATGCTCATGGTAGTGTCCCCAGCATCCTGTTCAGGCAACAAGTTTGAGTTGATAGGAAAATGTAAGATCCCAGGAAATTTCTGGGTCCCTTCCTTTCTGACCCTGGGTCCAGGTACAAATTACCTCCTTTACCCACCCTCTCCTAGGCCCTGCTAGTGTGCTATTGAGTAATAGCGGGAACAGGAGCAATGGCATGCCATGAGGTAGGAGAAAGGGTAAGACAACAAAGTGGAACATAGCTCTAGCACACTGCTATGTGAAAGGGTAAGGGAAGTGGATGAGTGGTGGCACTGACACCTGTAGTTAACTGCAGGATAAGGGGATATAAGTTAATGCAGGGGTGTCAAATTTAAGGCCCATGGGCCAAATGCAACCCTTGGAAGCAATTTATCCAGCCCCTGTTATAATTGGGCTCTCTCATATTCTGAAAATATGCACAAGATTTGTACATTTTCTCTTCGGTCATTTGCGCTTTATGAGTTTCTATATGAGAATGACGTGCTTATTTCTGGCCATCATCTGCTTAATGGTGTCAATTTCTGCTTAATGATGTCACTTCTGGCCCTAAGAAGACACCATGAATGACGCTTCAGCCCTCTGTATGAAAAGAGTTTGACACCCTTGAGCTAATGTGACAAGGTGCTGAGCAAGAGGGTGGGGGCTTAGGTGATGGGGCGATGGATAGGAGTTTGGTATAGAGGGTAGAGCCTCCGTTAGCCCGAAGATACATCAGGTCACCAGTTTGAGGACACCAGCAGCTTCCTGAACAGCTGAGAATGGCGAGACCTTGAAGCAGCTGACAAGCCCAGCTGAGTGATTCCACCTGCTCTTGGTGTGAGCAAGAAGCGTCTTGGCTGCCCTCCATGTCAGAGATGGAGCTGCTTGTCAGCCTGCGTGGGAGAACTGGAGGCCAGAAGTGAGATCAAACCAGGAAGATCCATTCTGAAATGTTGCTGGTTCTTGAGAGAACCTCTATGATTGTTAAAATCCCCTTGAGGGATTTAGAAACACCTGCCTATGTAAACTGCCTTGAATAAAGTCAGAGGAGTAATCCGATGACCAGAAAGGCGGTATATAAATACCGAGTTATTATTATTATTATTGACAGGCCCACATTACATTATGGTCCTGCCTATAAAGCTAACCAGGGTAGTCACCTCAGGTAGTGAATGTGCTGCAGGCAGGAATTGCCTCATCTTATTTAGCACCACTTCTGCACCTTCTCCTGTTCCTCATGCTTTGGCTAGTCTAAAAAGATATGAAAGAAAGGTAAAGTGTGGCAGAGAGTAGAGAGAACATGCTCTACTCTCTTACCCTCTAAAACACTGGGACTGAAAGGAAGAAGAGAAGGTTTAGCTGCCTTGTTGCCAATAGCAAGAAACAGCCTGATCCTAACCAACTTACAAGCACTGGTGTAGCCACAGTGTAGTCCTGAGGTAAGGGAACAAATGTTCCCTTACTTTGAGGAGGCCTCCGTGACTTCCCCCTCCCCCAAAATGTAGTGTGCCCACCACTGGCACAGCTGGAGAGTTGAAGAGGTTGTATGAGAGAAAAGAACAAGAGGAGCAGTGGCAAGTCACTGTATAAGTCAAAAGAGGAGCAGCAACAGTGGGGTGCCTCTGGATAATGTGTATGCACTGAAATACACTGTAGGCTAGGCAGGGCCATGGAAGAGAAGGGCCTTGTTATGCTGCCTCAGCCACAGAGGCCTTTTTAGGGCCAACTCACCTCAGACTTACACCAGTTGTGTGAAGCAGTGATGCCGTTTATATGTCACGCTTGGGCCAACTACAGCACTAAAAGCCCCACGGGTTGCATTGCCCCCCTGCTTTTGTCACAAAGCAAAACTCCCACACTGCCCTTCCTGCGTGAACACTGGCACACTTTTCCACACCCACAAAGCAGTCTTAGACACAATCCTATGCATACCTACACAGTAGTAACTCCAATTATAACCATTGGGGCTTTCTCTGAGATAAAAGTGGACTAGGATTGCAGCCTTACAGCACAATCTTATGGGTGTCTCCTCAGAAGTATGACCCATTGCAGCCATTTTCAACCACTGTGCCACACAGTTGTGCCACAAATAGTCAGCAGGTGTGCCATGGGAGTTTGAGGGAGATTGTTTCTTAGTAGGACTATCAGGAGATGTGAGCCCCCCAACAACAGCATGGTGTGCCTTGTCAACTGTCAAAAGACTGACAGTGTGTCTTAACAATTTTAGTACCTCATCAGTGTGCTGTGAGACAAAAAAGGTTGAAAATCACTGATCCATTGTGTTCACTGTGATTTGCTCTCAGGAAAGTGTGGATAGGATGGCACTGTTAGAGTCCAATCCTAGGCATGTCTACTCAGAAGTAAGTCCCATTACAGTCCGTGGGGCTTACTCCCAGGAAAGCGTGCATAGGATTGCAGTCTGAGACCCCAATCCTATACACATCTACTCAGAAGTAAGTCCCATTATAGTCAATGGGGCTTACTCCCAGGAAAGTGTGGCTAGGATAGCAGCCTCAGAGCCCACTCCTACGCCTGCCTACTCAGCAGTAAGTTTCACTACAGTGCATGGGGCTTACTCCCAGGAAAGCGTGCCTAGGGCTGCAGCCTCAGCCAGCCCACGCAGGGTACAAGCCTATGCCTGTCTACTCAGAAGTAAGTCCCATTGTGCCCAACGGGGGCTTACTCCCAGGAAAGTGCGCCTGGGATGGCAGCTTCCCCCTCAGCTCTGTCCACTGGGCGCCTCGCGAGCCTCACTCGACCCCCCCCCCACCAACCGACACTCTCAGCCAGCCTCCCTCCCTCGAACTCCGGCTCTTGCCCCCGCCCGCTGCTGGCGGTGCGCGCGCCCGTTCCTCCTCCCCCCTCCCACTCCTGCTGGCGCGCGCCCTCGCGACTACTTTGCTCTCTCGCCAGCCCGAAGCGCGCCGCCGCACATCGCGCGCACCGCCTCCCCTGCCTCCCTTCCCCCTCGCACTTCTCCAGCTCCGAACTCCTGGCTTAATTGGTCGTGTCGGGAGCGCGCAGCTGCGCGGCGGGTTTACTTTTCCTCAGGCGGCGGCGGCGTCGTCGTCGTCGTCGTCGTCGGTGGAAGCAGCAGCAGCAGCTGGGGAAGTCACTGCCGCCACCACCGAGGGGAGGGTGGAAGAGTGGCGGGCGCGTATGTCTCAGTGACCGGCCGTGAGGAGCAGCTCTGCCCCCTTCCTTCCCCCCCACCCACCCCCGGGCACGGATTGACACGCAGCTTGCCGAAGCTGGACAGCCAGAGACCAGCGCCCGCCCCTCCTCCTCCTCCCCCCGCAGGTAAGAGCTCGCGCTCCCCCTCCCCACTCTGGAGGTGCCCCCCACAGCCCCCCCAAGCTGTGCCCCCCGCCTCTCCCAGCCAGCAGCTCTCGCCCGCCCTCTCGCCATTGCCTTTCAAGCAGGGCCATCCTTCCGCCCCCCCCCCGCCTTCCCTGCCAGAGCCCTCTCTACTCATGGGGGTTTCCTCAGCCTTCATGCGCCACTCAGGCACCCACACTTCCCAGGGAGTAAGCTCCATGGGCTGCAGTGGGACTTCCTTCTGAGTAGACAGGCATAGGATCGGGCTCTAAGGTTGCAATCCTGTTCACACTTCCCTGGGTGTGATCTCCATGGGCTGCAATGGAACTTCCTTCTGAGTAGGCAGGCATAGGATTAGGTTTTAAGGCTGCAATCCTGTCCACACTTTCCTAGGATTAATGGGCTGTAAAAGGAATTACTTCTGAGTAGACTGACATAAGATTGGGCTCTAAGGCTGCCATCATATTCACACTTTCCTGGGAGTAAGCGACATTAACTGTAATGGGTAGTAGACAGGCATTGGCTTGGGTTCTTAGGCTGCAGTCCTATCCACACTTTCTTGGGAGTATGCTCCATTGGCTATAATGGGACTTACTTCAGAGTAGACAGGCATAGGGTTGGACTCTAAGGCTGCCACCCTATCCACACTTTCCTGGGAGTAAGCTCCATGGACTGTTATGGAACTTGTGAGTAGACAGGCATAGGATTAGCTTTTAAGGCTGCAATCCTATCTAAATTTTACTGGGAGTAAGCTCAATTGACTATAATAGAACTTACTTCTGAGTAAACAGGCATAGGCTTGGGTTCTTACTCCTTTCTACAGTCCTATCCCCTATGCTTCAGCACCGACTGGATGTTTCCCTTTCTTTTAAGGTGTTTTCCACTCCCCCCTTCTACTGCCCAACACTATGGAAGATATTTACTTTCCTTGTCTCCCCTCCACCACCTCTTCTTGCCCCTCACTCATCCTTAACGCTTTAGTCCCTTCCTACATATCGGATATCAATTCCTCTGTACTACATTACACTCCTTCTGATCAGCAGTTATGGTGTACAGGTCCTCAAAACCACTTACTGTGAATTAGTTCCCCCTGTAATAGCCTTTCATGGCTTTGTTGTACTCATGGTCAGGAAGGGGGAAAGAAAAGGTTCTCCCCACTTCATCTAGGCATCTTGAAATGTGGATTCTGAATCCCATTGATGATTGTGTATCTGGAAACAGGTGCATTAGGTACTACAGATTTTTTTTAAATCCTGAGTTAAAAGGGTTTGATATTGCATTACTTGTGTGAAACATCTGCACCAAAGATCATCTTTTTCTTGGGTAGGCACTTGCATGCTATTCATACCTTCCTTTTTCTCCTAACATCAGACTGCTCTGATAGGACATCCGCTCATTAAGGTCTTGCTCTTCTTAGGGCAGACACTTCATCTGAAATAGTTTTTGCTAACTCTCCCTGGAAAGATCCATCCATGGCTCCAAATGCTTGTTTCCTGTAATAGTCTGTTTATATATTCATTCCACAGTGATTTGCAACATACGGTATATTCATTCATTCCTTTCAAATTCATGCTGTCACCAACCCTGATCTATTGCAGGGTTTATTCCCATAACTTCACAATATTCATTCCCAAAGTTCTTAATCTAAATCTATAGTTTGTCTTCTTAGTTGTTCATATAGTTCATTTGTGTCTAACTCCAAAAGAGACCACCACAAAGAAACATTCTGTGTTATACCTTGTCTTGATCCCTGAGATTCTGGGCTAGATATCCAAAATACTGACCCATGTAATCAATGAATTTCATAAAGAGGTATTACTGCCCTCACATTTAGTCATGCATGCTGTTTTTCCAATATAGCATATATTTTCTACAATTCCATCACTTCACAATCATTATTAGGATAACCACATCCAGTGAGGCTTCATATGATCTATTTTCTTACAAATATAACTTCTGTACAGGAAACATCATGGTTGTGCATGTGTACTGCCTCCTGTATGGGTAGTATGTTTTGTGACATGGAGTTTGTGGCTGGCCTATATGGGGAAATGGATGTGTATGCATTTGTCATGGTTGACAATGTACTATGGGCTGCAGCTATTTCCTACATGGGAATCCATGCAGAAGTGGATGGATTACAGAAATACATATGGATGCAGTACTGTACTGGCAGACACTTCCTGAGAGTGCCCTACATATTACAAACCACTAGTAGTTGCAGCCACTGTAAATTTTATCTCACATCTCTATTATTTGTACTCTTGTTAGCTGTGCACATCTTTTTTTACTTTTCACCATCATCCCTGTAATTTCTTCATGTTCCCTTATCATGAAGTGAGCCAGCCAGCCACAAAAACAAATTTCTCTATTTTCCTTTTTTTAAAAAGTTTTTTATCTTGAACTTTTTTGTATCATCCCCAGCATTTTCCATATTTATTATTGTGTCTTTTGTCTTAAATGTTTTTTATAATGTTTGCTGTATTCCTCAGTAGCATTGAGTACATGTTGAGGGGAACAATTAACCCATTTATTTGTGGAGGACAAATCTCTCAACAGCTATTAGTGAAGATGGCTATATGCTACCTCCAGCTTCTGGAGGAATTAGTATGCTTCTCAATATAGTTACAGGGAAGCAATGATGGGAAAGGGATATTGCCCTCATCTTCCACTTGTGGGTTTCCAATTGCATCTGGTTGAGCCCTGTTGGGGATCAAGATGCTGGGCTAGATGATGTTTGGTCTGATCCATCAAGACCCTTCTTATGATCCTATTAATCCAAATTATCTCTAGATGCTCTTCTATTGTGGGAGTCACCACTCTATTAGTTTTTACCTTCCTTGTCCTGATTCCTGTGATGATAACCTGTATGCCCATATGCTTAAAGTAAATGTTTCCTTCATTCCCAGTTAGTGAGAGAAGAATTTAATTGACAAGTAAGGGCCCAATCCTATCCAACTTTTCAGCACCGGTGCAGCTGCAATGCAACCCCAAGGTAAGGGAACAAATGTTCCCGTACCTTGAGGAGCTTCTGAGACTGCCTCTCCACCACAGAATGCAGTGCACACCCCACTGGTACGGCTGCATTGGCCTGGAAAAACTGGTTAGGATTGGGCTGTAAATCACCTATTGCTCTGCCTCATTAGTGTTCTAAGGGCCCAATCCTATCCAACTTTTCAGCACCAGAGCAGCTGCAATGCAACCCCAAGGCAAGGGAACAAACATTCCCTAACTTATGAAAGTCTTCATTACTCTCCCACCACAGGATGCAGCACATACCCCATAGGCACAGCTACCTCAGGGCTGGAAAGTTGGATAGGATTTAGCCCTAAGTTCTTATCTTGAGAATAAGGTTGGGCTGCTTCCTCTTCTCCAAACATGCAGAAATTGGGGTCATGGGAGAGAGTATCCAACGTACAGGCTTTTGTTCTGTTGGGAGTGCCTTCTATGTAGCAGAGGAGCAACTTGTCATGGCACAATTTTGAATATCCTAACAAGCTCTCTTTCCCTTGTAGAATGTCCTCTGTGTGCGTTCTCAATCCTCACCTCAAATCTGCCTTTTAAAGTTTCCTTCTTCCACCCTTGACTCTTTGCCCTTAACCCATTTCCTTCTTTTCCTCCCACTAGTTTTTCTTTCCATTCTCCTTTTCCTTACCTTGTTGTACGAATGCTCTCTCTTTCATTCAAGTGTCTATTTCAACCTTTTGCCATTTCCAGTGCTGCATAATTGTCTGTGATGTGCAGGTCCCCCTCCTCGAGGCGGAAGGAAAATAGATGACTTGTATTTATCTATTGTCTGTCTGTCTGTCTGTCTGTATCGGTCTAGAGCAGCTGCTTCAACTCCCCCACCCCTTCATAAACCTTGGCCTAGTTGGTTATAAACCAGATTTCCTTGTTCTTTCCCCTCCCTCAATATGTTTTGATCGTTTCACTTTGTATAGTTTCTAATGAAGATGAAGTGAGGTAGTGCTTGCTGTTGCATTTCATGATTCCAGCAGAAATGTTCAATTCATCTTTGCTTGTAGGAAATTGAAAGTTGCTTTAGGAAGACATCACTGTCTCTCATTGCCATTGAAATCCTAGCTGTTTGTTGCTAAGGTTCTGTTCATCCTTTCGGGATGGGGAAGGAGAAGTTCGAGGTCCCATAGTTGTTTTGGGCATTTTTATTTAAAATTCATAAAGAGCCTTATATATCCATGTTTCTGCTTTGTTATCTTGTGTTCTTGGAATGACTTAACCTCTCTGACCCATGTGGATCCCTATTTGTTTCTGTTAGCAGAAGCTGAAAAGCCTTTCTGTGGCTGTGGAGAAGTTTAATGGAAAAGGGATTTAGGCAGTGTGTCCTTTTTTTCTTAAAAAACTATCTTTATTGGACTGTGACATAACCTTGAGGCTACTTGATTGTGTTTGGTATTAATATTAGCAATAAAATATTTTCCTACAGTGTCACTCTCCCCTGTTGATTTTCAGGTTGTTAGTAGTTTTGTTTTGTTTTCTCTGCCTTTGACCACATGTTTGAAAGGTTGGACTTCACAGGGTAAACATATTTTCATCCCAGTTATATTTAGCTTCAAACCCCTTCAGATAAAGTGTAGCTTGATTTTTAGTTTAAGTGTTCATGGGATATAGCATGAACTGTGTGTTTAGAGTGAGAGATGAGAAAATAGTCAGACATCTAATGACGGATTTAAACATTTATTTTCTATTGTAAAAACTGGCATTACTTGTTAAAGTAATGATATGTTATGGACTGCTGCTGTGTTATGCATTTATCTGATGAATGGTAACCTGAACTTCTGAAACAAAATACAGTTGTTTTTCAACAGCAGTCATATTTATAGCACCATTGTTAGAGGAAACATGTGCCAGTAATTCACTGAAAGTGCTACTGATTTTTTTTTTTTGTAAGCTGCCTTGATGTATGTGTATGTTGGTGCTGTCATTTCTCTCTTTCAGGATGAGTTAGGAAAAGATTCCTGAAGTGGAGATAGAATATTGTAAGCTTTCCTTAGGTTTGTAAAAATATTAAGTTCTCACCTGATTAAGGAAAATCAATCCTATGCTCGCTTTCCTGGGTGTCTGTCTCCCATGCTAACACAATGGAATTTACTTCTGAGTAGATATCAGTAGGATTGTGCTGTAAGTATTTTTGTTGTCTGAATTTGTTTATTAATCAATTATACCTGGATTGATTGGCAGATGAGGAAAACATGATTCTAAAAACAGTTTTGTTTTTTGATTGTGCATTCTTTATGTTGCAGCAAGCGTAGTCTTAGAAGAGGCATTCTCTTTGTCACACTGGAGTGAATTCTTTTAGTTTGTAGTACTTGTATTAAGTATTTCCAGAATGGGATAGCTCTGTTAGCCTCTTGCAGTAAAAACAACAGAAAGTCTTGCAGCACACCAAAAACAGACATTTATTTTAGGATAAATTTTTTGGGCTATACTCCACGATCTTTTATGCTAAAATACACTTACAGCTCAATCCTAATTTTTGCTCAAGTTGGCAGGGCTCACAGTGTTGCATCTCAACCCTGCACAGGTAGGTTTGCACCAGGTGTGTGGGGAATGTGGGGGGGGGGGCATTTTGGAGGTGGGGAGGGTGGAATGGGGAGTGGGACTGGTGGAGCTGCCTCTGCCATATCCTAACGCCCTCTCAAACCACCTGGTGTTTCACTGGGCTTCCCAGATTCATGCCAGCTATCTGTCAGGTATAGATCTGAGAAGCCTCATGGGGTGGCTGGGACTTGACACAGAGTAAGGGGTAAAATATTCCCTTAGCCCAATAAGACCATATGGCCTGGCTGTGCCAGTGCAGTCTAGGTTTGGGCTGCCCATTAGTCTTTTAAGATGCCATAAGACTATTTAGTGTCTTAAAAATAAGAAATAAACTGCCATATAAATCTGGGGCATATTTATATGGACCAAATATTTTGAATCCATTAAGCTGATTAATCTCTAAATTGTAGAGTTTTAATATTTTCTATTTTATTTGGCTGGACATGTAATTCTTACATTATCTTTGTAACATCTCATTGCTGTCTGCTGGAGCATGTTGCGACAGCAGAAGACCCTCTCACTGTAGCAAAATAGCTACCAACAGTATGCAGAGCTCTCCATTGGGAGCTCTGCCACAAGAGGCATTTTTGGGAGCTCTGCTGCAAGAGGCAGCAGTGGTTGCTGGTTCCCACTGTGCTCGTTAGAGTAGGTAAGGTGGAGGCTGGGTAGGGCAGGAATGGGGGAGGGGATATAGTGGAAGGGGGTGGATCTGGCCGTGATTTCGCACACCAGATCCTATCCCCTCTTTTGAAAGCCTCCCCCTTTCTTCAGACTTTCTCCAGCTACAGAGCTGGCACAGGTCTGAGGAATCCCATTGTGGAGCGGAAGGCTTGCAGAAGGATAAGGGGGAAATAATTCCACTTTCCTGAAACCTCCCACCCATGGATAGAGCCTGCTCGTTTTTGGTGTGGCTGTATCAGCTGGGGGAGGGGAGATTAGGGTTAGTCCTTTAATCTGGTTCTGCAATATTCTTTACTTTAAAATTCTTCTGCTTTTATGTCACTTTTAAGCAACTAGTTGAACAATGGTTAGTTTTATCATTTTCACTTTGTTCATAAAGCACTTTTGCTTACAAGTAATGGACCTTTCCTGCAGCAACGGAGGGAGTGCAGGATTGAAAGACTCAGGCTGCAGTCTGAACAATAACTGCCATTATACTCAATGGGGCTTCTGAACAGACACGCATAGGATTGCACAGTCAAATACTTATATTCCTCCTATATTGTGTCAGGAAACCACTGTAGCAGCCAGCCTTTAATTGGGCTATTCCATCCACTTTCTGACCTGGAAGGCATCATCTATGCCACGTTCTGTTTGGGTTTTAAGTTGCTAAAGGTTGTGCTTCTTGTGGGTCATCAGAAGGCTGTCCCAAGAAAGTTTGAATTTGGTCACTTTTATTAGTGTTTGCGGCTCTTTTCTTTTTTTGCTTGTATTTATAGTAAATATTGTAGAAAGTTTACTGTTTGGCTCTTCAGTGAAAGTGGAAAACTGGCTGAATTAAAACAACCGTTTTAGCATGACTGTTCTTCACTACCAGTGAGGGGGATAGTTTAGTTTTGCTGTGTCAAGAGAAGGCTACATCTTACCTGCTCAATTTATGTCCATCATGGCTAGAAGTGGTTAATATAAGGTGGTCTTGTTCTTGAAGACTTTTTAATTTTATTAAGATATTTTACGTTGCCTTTCTATCTTATGAAAGTTTCCCAAGGCAACTTTGAAATATAATAACATCATAAAAATAGTCATCAAAGTTATCAGAATGAAATGGACTTCAAAAATTTTAAACTGCAAAAAGCAACCTAAAATATTAAAAAATAGCAATAACACCTCAGAGCAGAAAAAGTTTCATAATATTATCGAGCAGACATTTGAATCCTTTGAATCCCTCCTTGAGGGGAAAAACATTTTTGTTTGCATTGAAAGAAGCTTTTGTAAGGGCCTTTTAACAAATCTTTTCTGAACTCTTCCGATTTAATTTATAGGCCAGTTCTGAACCTTTTTTCGGGGGGGGGGGGGGTCCAACCACATGGTAGTAAGGCAGCTTAAGGTTATTCTAGATGAAAAATATTTTCTGGATTCATTTTTATGTAGCTTCTGATCAGGTTTCAGAACTGATACAGTTAGGTTGCCACTATTTTGGTGAACTGTTTTTGTCAGGAGTGAGAAATGAAAATTATGGTTGACTCTGCAGTTTGCATTACTTTACAGTGGTCTGCTTGTATAGTTAGTTCTCTTTACAGGTGTATGGCCCTTAGCGAAGCTACCTGCTTATGCCAGGATCAGATATACAACAACCACATGGTCGTCACATGGTTGTCGGGGCCGCACACCCAACCCTCCGAAGGCTCCCTTCGCCTCCGGAGGGTTGTCTGAGCCTCCCAGAGGCAGCATGTGCCTGAGCAAGACTCAGACTGAGGGAAATCGTTTCTCTTGTGCAATTTCCAGGTTCCTCCGTGAAACCAGAAGTCGCACAAGAAACATGTTTTTCCTTAGTCTGAGCCTTGCTGAGGAACACCCCCTTCCCTGCGGAGGATTCACATTGCGTCAAGTACCCCTCGATGGCGGGGATATGTGAATTTGCTTATCTGCGAAGGCCAGAATTGCCACCTACTCTCATTACCTTCAAATACTGTGCTGGTGCCACATCAAATGGGCATTGGTATTGGCCTGTGGAAAATTGTCAGACACATTTGTACACTTCCAGACTTGCCCCACTATTTTGGAAACTCCAGCTGAACCTTCATGTGTCCACAACCCTGGTGACTATGAGAGGCCTCTGAACGTCTACCTGAGGGCTGATCTGGAACTGAGGCAAGACAAGGGCAACAGCCAAGAGACGGGTGGAAGAGAAAGACAGGTGAAGCAACCCCCTTCCCACTCCTGATCTCTAAGGCCTTATTGTTGGGCCAGCAGCTTTCAATGAGTCAAGGGGTAGTCAGCACGGAGAAATCATAATCACCACAGCCTTTAATGCATCAAGGGATATCCAGCATGGAGGAGGAAGCATCAGATGTTGGAGACATAGATGAGCCTTCGCTATTACCCACCCCTTATACTCCAGGTTAAGATTCAGATCCAGTTCATAGATTATATCAGTGATGGCTAACCTTTTAGAAACCGAGTGCCCAAAGTGCAACCCAAAACCCACTTACTTATCACAAAGTGCCAGCATGGCAATTTAACCTGAATATTGAGGTTTTAGTTTAGAAAAAACAACTCATACATTAACATCTTTTACCCACTATTACTTGTAACCCTTAATGAACTTTTCCTCTAGAAATTTGTCCAATCCCTTCTTAAAGGCATCTAGGCAAGTTGTCATCACTGCTTCCTGTGGCAAAGAGTTCCACAGACTAATTACATGCTGGGTAAAGAACTATTGTCAGGGAGGGGGTGGCTGCAAGACCTTGCCACTACTCATTTTTTTAAACAACAAAATTATTTTTTTAAAAAGCCCCACCCGCAGAAGTGGGCTCTAAAGCTGCAATCCCAGCCACTCTTTCCTGGGAGTAAGCCTCATCAACTCTAATGGGGCTTACTTCTGAGTAGACACACACAGGAGCAGACTCCAATCCCAAGCACCCTTTCCTGGGAGTAATCCTCATCCACTGTAATGGGGCTTACTTCTGAGTAGACGCACAGGACTTGTCTCTGGCTGCGCTGCTCACCCCCAGCTGCGCCTGTGCTGTGGAGGAAAAGCCTCTTCTGTTGCTGAGTGGGGAGCTGCTCAGGGAAAGGCGGGCTGCAAAGACTCGCAATGGCTGAGGAGGAGGGCAGCTCAGGATTGGCTGGCGGTCAGCCAGTGAAGGTCCCTGAGCCATTCCAACTGAAAAAGCCAGGAGCCTGCTGGATGCTGATTGGCTGAGCCTGCTGGAGAGTTGGGGAAGGGAAAAACAGGGACCTTAAGCCTGCAGAGCGGTCAAAATTGAAAAGGGAAACAAATGCGGGGCAGGTGGGGGTGAAGGCAGAGGAGGGTAGTGAGCTCAGGGGGCGGAGGGAAGCAACCTGCCCTCCCAACACACGGGCTTGGAAAAAGCCTCTGTTTTCTTTAAAGTGACATGCAGCTTCAGCACCCCTCCCCAGGCTGCCTGGCTCAGCGCTGCGTGCCCACAGAGATGGTGCTGCATGCCCCGACTGGCACGCTTGCCATAGGTTCGCCAACACTGGATTATATGATGAAAAGAGCCCCCTGGAACATAACTCTGTTTTTCCATAGGCTCAATGATTCAGTATCCACTAATTCAGAATCCAGTAAGTTTGCCAGGAACCTAACTCTAGCAGATAACGAGAACTGACTGCATGTCATCAGTAAATTCCGAATGTGATTCTGGGAGATTGTCAAATAATAATAGGCTTGATTCTGTCATATTGCAACAGCTATATCAAACTGATCTGAGATTTTCAGCCCAATATTTAAATTTCCGTGTGGCGATGCAGCAGTGCTGGCATAGCTATTGCTATATACTGTGGGGGATTTTTGGCTGGTGGAGGTCTCCTCATGGTTAGGGGACATTTGTCCCTTTTCCTCAAGGTAAGCCCCAGCAGCTGCTATAGGTGAACTTGCTTTGGATGAGTGACCAGAAGCAGCTGGAAAGAGATGGAGAAGTGTGAAGGAGTCAGCTGGCAAGAATTAGATAACATCCAGAAAACCTGCCTGAGGCATGTTTTGCTGCTGCCTGTGGAATCTTGGAAAGCGCAGTGGCTGTGCAGCAAGGACAGTGATAACCCTATGAAGGGAAACATCAGGAATAATGGAGTATTCTCTCACAGAATAACACTTGTAGAAATCCCATTTGAAAGAATTAGGGTTTCTGGTCAGTCTACCTATATATCAGGGTTTCTCAGACTGTGAATCCTGACTTAATTGTTGGTGGGTGGCTAAGCTGAAATTGACAAGCTGATAGCTGAGAAGGAAAATGCATGGAGCTCTGTGGAAAGTGAAACTGAGCCACACTATGTAGACAAACATGCTTTGACTATTGCAAAGGGCAGACTGAGAGGAACGCAATGCCACTAGGGTGGTCCTGATCCAATGAATACAGCCACCAAAAAACACACAAGAAGGAAGTCCCTCCCCCCCAAGCTGATAAATTTATTCAGTCCTATGGAAAGTTAAGCCACATACTTATGTTTATTTGCAAGTAAACAAATGTACCTGGACTTGTGTTGTAGGTTAGACAAAGGGGATTGCAAGGGCAATCCCTTGCTCAGCAAATACTCCGGAAGGCAGCCCCCCACCCTGATAAAAAGGGTAAAAGCATCAGCTTGAACTGGTAAGGTGAAACTTCTTATTTTTAGGGGTTGAGTTTTTGCAGGCAGGCTACAGAGAGAGTTCACTTGGTGGAACAGGGTTGGCTTCTCACATTTCATCTCCCCTTATTTAATTATTGTTTTGTTTTAATTATTTATAATTTTAATATTTATAGCCTGCCTATCTAGGGAAAATGGCACAATATCCATGCTTGCCATGGGCAATTTCAGTGCTTACTTCATTCTCAGGAAAGCACTTCCTGCTTGATAATATCATTTCTGGCTGTGACATCACTTCTGGGTTATTGACATCATTTTCAGTGGGTCCCAGACAGATTGCCATTCTAAAACGTGGGTCCCAGTGCTAAAAAGTTTGATAACCACTGTTCTCATATAATATACATGATTCTGCCCTCTTCACCACCCTATTGTTGCTCCATTCTGCCCACCCATGGCTCTGTTCAGCCCCCTTCCACTCCCTCCAAACCCCTGCATGGGCTTATGTGCTCTGGTGGGTCTCCCTGAGTCCATCAGCCCACAGGAGGACCCTCTAGTCTCGCTGCCAGCAGGCCTGCTATGCTCATCAGTGGAGGCTGCTTTGCAGCTGCCTTGAAGCAGTCTCCAATAGCACTAGTTGTTGCGCCAGTGGGCGAAAGGGATTGGATTGAAGCATTTGTCTGGAGCAGGGTGGATAAAACCAAGCCCAGGGGCTGTGGCCTTCGAGGAACCCCAATCTGACCCATAGGGAGCCAGCCCCAGTTTCCATTGTGCCTCTGACCCGTCAGAGATTGTTGGAGCCCGCCCTGGCATGCGACTGCTGGTCACAACCACCAGACATGAGCTGTGGGCAGAGTTAGAGCTAGGCCTTTTATAGTGTCCATGTGTTTTCTACCTTTCCCTGGGCATTATTTAAACCACCCTCCCACTGCCTCTGAACTTATGTCTCCATGTGCTTCTGGCTTGGTCTGAATGTTTTCACTGTGCAGGAGGTATGTGGCAAACGGTTCATAGTTCTCATGTGGTTTGAAATGTCTGTATTATAGGTTTCATGTGTATTATAAATAAACTGAGTAAAATTCATTCATTCATAGAATGAATTAGAGTTCCATCTCTAATATATCCATTTATGTAAATTTATTCAAATTTGAAATGTAAATTCTTTTTTTTCTCAGCCTCCAACACAGTGTCAGAGAGATTATGTGGCCTTCCTGCTGAAATGTTTGCCTGCCCCTGGTCTAGAGTCCTAGAATGAGGTGTCATTAGTTATGTGAATGACACATGGCTCTGTTTCTCCTTTTCCAAGGGTACCTATCTGGAGATAAATAAGAAAATCAAGATAAGGATAAGCCAATTCAGATAAGATAGAATTGCTCATGGGTAAAGGCTGAAAATTCCTGGAGGTACTGGTTCTCTTGTCCTAGATGGGGTGGGGAGATCTCACTCCGCCAACTTTTGCCATTTGTGAATTTTCTTTGATCGCACCTGCTGAGGAATATCTAGAATACATCCATGCCCATGAGCATATTATATCAGTTCAGCTGAGTGCCAGCTACATTCCTTCATCAATGACAAGAAACTTTACATATATTTCATGCCTTGTTAAATTTAGTTACTTTATTCCTCTACTGTTTTTTTAAAGTGAGTTTGAAACTTTAGCTGATGTTGTGGCCACATTGTGTGCGTGCGGCATAAATTCTTTGAGAATTCAGCAGATTAGCCTCTGGACCACATTCAAGGAACTAATTCTAACCTTATAAAGTCACAAATTGTTTGCCTAGAATATTTGAATAAATACTACTATTCTACATGATCCCCAATTTACTAAGATCTAGTGATGAAGCTCTCTTGCACATTCCTATGAGGATAAAACTGTCTTGCATTAGGAAGAGAACATTCTCTGTGGTGGCCCAAGGGTGCAAATATTTATTTATTGAAAACAGTTATGCCCTGTCTTCCAAAAGCTCAGGGTGGTTTACAGTGCTTAAAAAAATCATTCTAAATACTAAATTACATACAAATAAATTTAAAAGAATGCAAATTCAAAAAATTAAAAACAAATTTAAACTACAAAACATACTTACAGAGCCAGAGCAACAGTTAAGGATGACTTGATAAAGAGGGTTTCATTATTAACCCCTAAGGCAGTAATAGATATCGAAAAGCAGTGCACAAGCTAAAAGTGAAAGGCAGCAAAAAAAGGCAGGCAGATAAATAAAAGAAATGGGCCAAATGGAAACAAGATATTTCATCCCTGCACATTTATTAGAGCAGTGGTTCTCAAACTTTGACGGAGCTTTACTCTCTCAATAAGTCTTTGTGGGGGAAAGGCAAGTGCAGGATCGCATCCCTAAGGGGGGAAGAGGGGGGTGCTTTCACTTATTTGTACTTGGTAAAGGCTGCTGGAAGCTGCAGGAGGTGCGGGTAGCCCAGCGCAGTCCTCTGCAGGACTCCCTGAGACTTGGAATCTTGAAGTGGAGCAATTGCAATTGCAGGAAGTGCTGTGCAATTGCTCCATTTCAAGATTCCAAGGCCCAGGGAGTCCTGCAGAGGGCTGTGCTGGGCTCCCCTTATGGATTCACCCCTTAGGGATGTGATCCTGGGGGTCGCTTCCCTGTCTCTCCTCTTCCCCCCGCCCCTTAAAGGGATGGTGGAAGCATTACATGAACTGGTGGGTCTCAACCCACCAGTTTGAGAACCACTGTATTAGAACATAGCTTTTAAATAAGTATATTCAGGTTAGGCTGAGAAAGGGCCAAAGTAACTTACAGCCTGATCCAACACTGGGGCAGCACTGATCTGTTTGCTGCCCTGTTAATGGCTGTGGCGGAACTGCTGTAAGGCACTTGGTCGCCAGCAGGCAATGTGTGGCGCTGGCAGAGAGGCCAGCGCCAGTCAGTGCTGGGCCTCGGTGCCAGCAGGACACAGAAGAGGAGCATGCATTGATTCCCTCACATTATTCTCTTGCATTGGCACCAGAATGTTGGATAGGATCTTATATACATTAAGGTGGTGATTAAAATGGATGTTGTGAATTGCAGCCCGTGGTAATGATTTATTTCAGATTTCGAATTAATATACTGTATTATTCCAGATCTTTTTCCTAGAACTAGATTTCACTTTTGCAATATTTACTTGTCACATATGAAATCTATATTTTTGTTTCTAAATATATGAAGTTGAAAGTAATATATGTGTGCAAAATTTTTTTTTCATTTTGTTGGATATTTACAAATGAAAAGCTCACAGTCACTGGTTGGAAGTAAGTTTCATTTCACTCAGCAGGTTTTACTTCTGAGTTAGCTGAAGCAGAATTGCACTAGAATGGTGAGAGCCTAAGGTACTCTGAGTAAATGTATTGTAAGTTCCTTTAAAGTCAGTGGGCCTTACTTTCAAGTAGAGTGTAAGGATGTAAGAATTTTTAAATACCTTTTGTTTTTAATTTATATTGGAATCTTGTCTCCAGTGCCTACAAAAGAAGAAGCAGCCATGCACATTTTCTTATGTTGCCTTCCAAATGCACAAAGGTACTGCGTCCAACCATATGATGGTTTGTGATAAATAGTACTGTCCTGATTTTGTGTAACATAAATGCATAACAATTGTGGAGTTGCAGAGACCCTGGGTATGTTAAGACCTTGTAATACTGAAGGTGCATTTGAATCTTAATCATTAAAGCTCCAAAAATTGTGTTGACTGAAAGAATATTATGGAGTCTCCAATAGGAATTTCATCTTGTTGGCTAAATTCTATCCAACTTTCCAGCCTTGGTGTAGCCACATCAATGGGGTTTGCACTGCATTCTGTGGTGAAAGGGTAGTTATGGAGGCCTCCACAAGGTAAGGGAACATTTGTTCCTTTGCCTAGGAGCTGCATTTCAACTGCACCGGGTATAGAAAGTTGGATAGGATTGGGTCCTAAGTTAGTTTCTAACAATTACCAGTTTTTATTGCTTGTTTGTTTTGTGTTTTCTGTTTAGATTCTAAAATGTCTGCTGAAGGACAAAGAGTTGATGATAGTCCAAGCACTAGTGGAGGCAGTTCTGATGGGGATCAGCGTGAAAGTGTTCAACAAGATCAAGAAAGAGAACAGGTTCAGCCCAAGAAAAAGGAGGGCAAAATCTCTAGCAAAACTGCTGCTAAACTTTCAACTAGCGCTAAAAGGTACTTGCCCCTTTTAATAAATATCTATAAGTGTTGATTCAGCTTCTCAAAGTATCCTTGCCGTTTCAGTATTCCACAAGATGTGTGTATATATTCTCCTGTCTTAGCATTATTATAGCAGTAAGTATCTGACTGTTTTTCTATCCACATGGTGTAGTTTGCCTGATAAATACTGACTTTCCTTTATTGGTATTAAAATTGAGGCATTTTTGTGGCTTTAAAATATATAACTGTATGTATGTGTGTGATTGATTATCAGACTTGTCAGTATAACTTACAGTTAATTAACCATAAACATTTCAGACAGTTTGGTAATTCAGCATGATAAAAGACTACACTAATACCTATTGCTGAAAAATACAGTGTTTCCTCTCCCCAGTTGGTTAGGTAAAACATCAGTATGACTGAAAATGCATTTTGTTTCATTGTGTTAAATGGCAGTCTCCCTTAGTACTTTCAGCTTTCCCACCCCCAAGAGGGAAGATAGATTTGGAGAACAGCTACTTAAGAGATCTTAGACTGTTACATCAGTCACCATGATAATGATTGGTGTGTTTAGATTCTGCACAGATGGAGCCTCCGTTAATAGTTTTTCCCCAAGCACATGGCAGTGTAAGCCTGAACTGAAACATTCAAATCCTATTTCTAGGGAACTCAAACCAATCATGGATTTTAAAGAATCTTTCTAGACCGCAGTCCCATAGATACTAGTTACGTAACATTCTGGGCAAATAATTGCTTCACCATTTTACAGAATTCTAAATCAGCAATTCTGATATATATAGATAGTCCATAGATATAATTAATTGCCAAGTGTACTGTTACATTCCTTCTTGCTAACAATTCTTCTGTCACAATTGCCTTCTGTATTGCTCAATCCAGCTATTCCATATGAAACTGTGTGTAAGTAGGTACTATGCAGTTTATCTATACTTCATTGTTTAAAATGTCCTTAAAAACAAAAACAGTGTTTAAAACAGTGAGGCAAAGGACAGTCACCAAGTTTTCCCATTGGTTTGATTATAGAGTTCATCTTTTTCATACAAAATTCAGGGTAGCAGTTGTTTATACTAGTTATAAACTGTATAAATGACTGGTATGGGTTATGCTTGGGACCATTAACTTTGTGATATGTGTTAGAAGCGAAACCACCAGTATTATAATTTGAAATCTTTCAGGCCCTAACACATCTGTGGATGAAGGAGCCTGTAAAAACCATACTGTTGAAATGGTTCCAAATTTTTCTTAAAAGTTGTTCTTAGTACTTTACAATGTTAAAGAATTAGCTTTTTAGTGTCCTACATGGGAAGGTGTTGTGTTTTGAATACGTTGTAACTTGGAGGGGGTGGCGTTAATTTTAAATAGTGATTGAGGCTGAGTTTATTTCAAGCTTAGATTCATTTTTATACATTTGGAAATGGTATTAGAATTTGGCCAATATTTAATATCTTTAATAATAGCTGTTCAAGTACCCTAAGAATGTTATAGTCTTGGTCATTGCATGTGTAATATTGTCATACAAATTTAAGGGGATTTCTTGTCTGAAGATTAGTTGCTTAATAAGAACTACGAGGTATACTTGCAAGGTGACATTTTAGTCAGGAGTGATCTGCCAATTTAGCCAAGTTTTTGATCATGAAGATGGGCTGTCAAGGAAGTGTGAGCAGTTTGGTCAGGGAGATTGAAGTTATCTGTCTTTCTTCTTCCCGTCTGGCCCATTCTTGTGATTTTCTCTTATGTGATTAGAATGAGGTTAGATGCTGATATGCATGTTCTCTGCTCAGTGAAAGGGCATCTCTGTGGACTGTGTATTACTCAGTCAGTTGTATGCTCTGATGTTGATAGGTATTACTGGACAGATCCTCACTGTCTCTTGTACAGCTCTGGGTCTGTTTTCATAGCTCTGGATCTGTTTTCATATTTGCACATATCTAAGTTCCAAACAACAAATACATTTTGTCTTTGTATTGGCTACCTTTATTCGGTGTGGTTCCAGATATGATTGTTCTGCAAACCTAGCTGTACAGTGTATATATACAACTCATCTGATTCCTTGACTACATATAGAACAGGTTCCAAAAAATTGCATTGAGGCATGGGGGGGGGTTGACGGAGGTATAGGAAATGCTCTTATCAAATAGTAACTTAAACATAAACCTTCACTCCTACTCTCTTCTACAACGTTTCTAGTTGTGCCCTACAGTTTGTGCTAGAAACTGAGAAAGCTGTGTCCTACACAGATATACCCTTGGGCTAATTAAGGCAGAGATTGATGATGTCAGCTATACAAGAAAAGGTCTATTTTCTTCTGGCAAGTCTTAAACGGTGCAAACTGCAGAGTTGACTAGTCTGTATTGGTCTTAAATTTTAAGAACTGGGTATTTTCTGAAACCATGAACTGAAAAAAGGAACAGCAGTACATATCCTGTGTGGAAACCACAATATTTGTGTGTATATGACATGTTTACTTTCAGACTGTAACCTTATGTGCACTTATTTCTGAGTAAACAAGTTGGCTTATAAGTGTTACAAAGTATGTTTGTAAGCACGCTGAGGTGAAATCAATTATTATTTAAGGGTTGCATCATGCATAATTAGGCCAATAATTCAGTTAATGATTTTTGTTCCTGACCTTTTTCGGAGACTGAAGGTGATATATTATTACTGTTGGCCATGGGTACACACCAAATCCACTCTGTCCTCCCACCAGTTTTAGTATCAGGCTTCTGGCAAGGTTTTACATATGCTTAGTGCTTAGAAACCTCACAACCTTTTTGACAGGATAACTATGGCTTCTTAAAATAAGGAGGGGGAAAAGTTATTGTTTATCCATAGGCAACAGTAGCCCTATTGTACCATGTTCAACCCTCAGAAAAACTTTTTTATGGTTTTTCCTAATTTTGTAGTGTGTTGGATTAGTTCGTTGTTGTGTTTTGTTGTTTTTTTTAAAGGACTGCATCCTAGATGATAAAAAGTGACAAAAGACTGAGTGGTCCTTCTGTTTTCAGTGGTGTTGGTAGCGCTAGCATTTTTATGAAGGTGTTAAAATCCTCATACTAACTAGCGGTTACATCTTATTTGAAAGATGTAATAAGATGTATAAATAATAAGCTGGTATATTTGAAAGATGTATAAATAATAAGTTGGTATATTCAGAAGTTGACTGAACCAATAATCAAATAGCTTGCGTTTGTATTATATTATGCATTGTTAAGATGCAGTCATTTACGCAGTGCTCAAAAGCCAAAGCAATTGTAACAGTAAACTTATTCTTCAACCTCAAATACAGTTACAGACTACTTTAGATGAAATTGGAAGGCACACCTAAAAATGTATCCATGCATGATAAGGCACAGTATGGATTTTTAGTTGTATAATGGCATGTTTTACATTACACCTAAATACACCAAGGACCCAATTCTGTTCAAATTTCCAGCACTGATGGGCTGTGCCAGTGGGGTATACGCTGCATCCTGTGGTCAGAGTGCAGTCATGGGGGCCTCCTCAAGGTAAGGGAATACTTGTTTTTCTTATTTTGGAGCTTGATTGTGGTTGCATTGTTGCTGGAAAGTTGGACAAGATTGGACCCACAAGAAGGTATGTTTTAGTTATATTTATTATGGGTCTTCGGTGTAATTTACCATGATTCTACAAATGTTGGTTTAGCTTACTAGCCAAAAGAATGGATAAAAATCCACAATTTAAAATGGATTATAATATCTGAAACATGAGCATCTTTCAAAATAGTGCAAAGCTATCTGATTCTGAAGAGCATTTGAACTCTCAAATTACCACAATATCAGGGATTCTGGAGATGCCATCCAGTATCTCACAGGGATCATCCAGTGAGTCAGTTTTGTAGGGCATAAAATAAGAGCAAAAGATAACAATTTCCTGAGCTATTCAATATGTGGGACCTTAAAATACCTGTATGTATGACTCTACAAGTTGAAGAGCATAGACATTTACTTTCCATCTCAAGAAAAATTGTATTATGCTCAGTAACTATGAGCTTCTGAAAAATTCCAAACTTCTATAGGTTGCTTTGTTCTAAGTGACTTACTATGTAATGAATTTACATGCGATTACAGCCTTAGCCTTCAAAGAAGTGATCTTGCTTAGCATCCTTGTCATATGTACGAAATAAGCCAGAAAGAATTATCTATTGTTTCTAAGCTGGTATAATTCCATATTACAAAAAGGCATATGGGTTATATAATTAAAGGTTTTGGCATATGCTACTAGGCTATATAAACTGTGAACCAGTATGTTTTGCTGTACCAACCATTGGTGTACAAACTTGTTCAGGAAATATTAATTTTAAATAGGAAATTTAGGTGGCAGTCCTATTCCCTGCCTCCAACACTGATGCATGATTGCCACAAAGATACACACTGCGTCCTATGGTGGAGGAAGAGCTCAGACAGCCTGCAGGGGATAAGTAAAAATATTTTTACTTAAACTCCTCGTAGGCCGCCCAAGAGACAATGGGTCTCTTTGGAGACCACCTATACCACCTATTTTGGTGGTATATGTCTGAGAGAAAGGGACAGGGAGGCTTGAAGTGGAGGGAATAGGATATGTCATGCACCATTGCTACCGGATCAAACATCTCCTGCCTCCTCCCTGTCCCCCCTTCTTTCCCAGAAACACCCCAATCCTTCTCACCGCCTGACCCCACTGCTGACTCATCTCTCACTGGTGAACGGTGGACTTGTTGCTGACCCGCACAAATGGCTGCCAGTGACTGTGCTGCTGGCCTTGTGCTTGGTGGCAGCACCAAAACAGAGGCAGTCCTGGGATTCCCCCAGTTGGGGTACCTTTGCCTTTGCCACCTCCCGCCCCTGACCTGGAAGTAATTGCGGTGACGTCATTGTTGCCACAATTGCTTCCGTGTGGTTTCCTCCTCTGTTCCCCCTTTGAAAAAAGGGGGAAGGGAGGAGGCATCCCAGGCTGTGATGGAGCCTTGTGCACCACTTCTAAGCAGCTCTAAGCAGCCTTTTGCACCACTTCTAAGCAGTTCCTTAGAAGCATCACTTCTAAGGGCTTCATTGGAGCATTTTGGGGCCACTGGAAATGGTGCCTAGCACAGAGGCTAGCGCTACTTCCAGGAGGTGGGTGGTGCTCTCCTCCTAGTTGCTGCTTCCAGCAGCCCAGAGCACTCCAATGGGTGCTTTTGTTCCACTTCTAAGCTGCATAAAAGTTTCCATTGCAGCCCGGGAAGTGACACACATCTCCTCCAAAATCAGAGGTGGCATGAGTCACTTCCCGCAGCATCTGAGGGCCACCCTCTTCTCCTCCCCTTTCGGGGAAGGAGAGGGGGTGTGGCCCTCAGATGCGGCCAGGAACCACTCCTGCTGCGCTGACTGTCTAGGCCACCCACTCTTCTCCTTCAGAGGGCGACCTAGAGAGGCAGCATGCTGGGATTGCGAGCAACTTCCAGTGTGCTGACTCTCTAAGCTGCCTGTTTTCTCTCCTCCTATAAAGGATGGGGGGTGGCCCAGTCCGGTGCCAAATCACTGCTGTAGTGGCGGGAGCTCTCTCTCCAGTAGTGATCCTGGATCGCCCCCTCCCCCTGTTGTCAAGAGGGTTTTTTTGAAGGGAGAGAAGCTGGCAGAGTTGCTGGCTTCTTTGGCTCTAAGAAAAAGAAGACAAGTGGGAGATGAGGCTGGTGGCGGACGCCCGGAGGGTAGCTTCTGGGGGGCCCTCTTGCCCCCCTCTAGCTCTGCTAGCCTAGCCTCTGCTTACTACGCATTCTGGCCCATTGAATAGGATTGGGCTGCTAATTTTCAATCAGACATCTTATAGGCAGCCACAACAAACAGTCACCTCTCTCCTCCCTGAAATCATTAGCTCTTGTGAAAGAACTCAGAGGAGAAATAGTGACTCATATTGTTCTGACTTTGAGTTAAGCAAGCTCTTCTCCATGTTGCACTGAGCAAGTCTTGTCCTTGGCAGACTGGCAAATAGATTTGTCAAGGCCTGAATTTCACCTACCCAAAAATTATTTTCATAACTTTTTATATGAAACAGTCTGAGATGCAACTTGCACTGTTGTATGTAAAATATGCTCTGTACTTTATCTTAATTATTACAAATATGTTTCCCTGTCCCCCTGTGCCAGTATATATTTTTTAACTTCCTTTATGTACTAATTTTTGTTCAGTTTTTTTCTATGTTGCATCAAAAAGTACTGTGAATTAGATGTTGAAAAAAATCAAAGCAAACTAGATACCATTATAGAGTACACAATGCAAGAGCTTGAATAGAATGAGATGGGTTTTTAAAAGTGCTTTTTGCCTGTAAAATCGAGTGCTAGCTAGGGGAAAAAGATCTGTTTTTGTTTAAAATACCTTTTATTTTTGTTGGCTGTGTTTATCAGATGGCACTGGGAAGGTAGAATCCTTTTCAGTCTTTCAGTATGTGCATATGTTTGTTTTTAACTCTTTTTGAATATATTGAAGTTTAGAATGCAAGAATAACGGGTTTCCTGTATATAACTTGCATACTATTTCCTCCTCTTTTTTATTATATACCAAGTAAGTCTCACAGATGTGTTCTGGTCACTTCTTTGTTCCACCAACTTTATCAGCTGGCATGGTACCAGAGTGCACAGGTCCTTGTGCACACAGTCCTTTGGTATCCTCTGGCTTCTCCCTCCCCCCCTTATTCTACTGCATAAGAACTGACATATGGAGGTGGCAGGCAGGGGTATTTCTCTTTTCACACCTTTCTGCCCTGGCTTGCTCCCACGGCTGGAGCACACACCAGGTTGGCATCTCTGCTGGGGAGGAGGAGGAAGTGCCTACATGGGCATTTTCTCTTCTCTTCCCTTTCCAATGACTAATAGAGATTACTCACAGGAGAATCTTATAGGCTGCTGTGCAACTCGCAGCAGCCAAGTAGTTAACTAAGAAAACATAGAGCTGCACATGACTCCAGTCACTGCAACTTTAGGTTTTCCTACCCAAAGGCATTGGATGCTACAAGCTGCACTGCAGTCAGTGGTGGGGAATATCATCCCTTTCAGGGCCTCTGGAAGGTCATGGTTCCCTGACACATGCCCTGATGGACCTGATGCCTCACAAAGTTTTGGGATTGAATATTACCAGATTAACACACATAGTTACTTGCATAAGTTATGATATCAATTATTTAGTAAAATTTATTTCAAGAAATAATTAGTAACAATAGAAATAACAGTAATTAGTTAAAAATATTAATTTTAGTTTTTCCCCGTTAGAATGCTAGCAAGAGTCCATGCTTCACACTGAGCAACTGCAGAATGTTTCATTCAGTCCCATGTTAAATAATACTTGGACATGTATCCAGCACTTCTCATCTTCCAAAATCCTGAAATAGGTTGCCTAATGAATCTCTATAATATAGGTTAGTTATTCTTTCCTTTTTATGTTTTATAAAACCTGGGGAAGGAATATTAATGAATTGTTTAAATCTTTATTTTTGCCCCTATTTCTGTAGTTTGTCTAGCACCCTGTTGTTTTACTTTCTGTACTGTTTAGTTGATATTTTTGATGACTGATATTTTGTTATCCATGCCTGAAATATATTGAAGAACTACATAGAATATTTCAGTATTTTTGAAATAATAAACTCATCAAGCTGCTATTTCAGTAAGACTGAAGACAAGGGAACAATGGGTCCTTATCTTACCAGTTGTTTAATGCCAAGTAGTGTTTGCTGAGAACAAGCTTCAGCTGCAGTCCTAGTTTTCAATTATGAGTCAAAATGAATCCCAGATAGCATTAATCACCATTTAGGTTACATAAACACCAGCATTATTGTTGCTAAAGTGGGTGAGGGAATTTGTACAAGGAAGTAGAAGAACACATGCAATTCCAGTCTATTCGCCAGCTCTTAACCACCTCTAAGGGTTGCAAGTCTTCTGACTTCTAGTTACAGCAAACCTAAACAAGACTTTGCTCAATGTTTCATTTTGATGGTGCTCCAGTGTCAGTATTATCCAGTATATAGAACTTTACAGTGGGTTCAGCCTATAATCAAAATGGCTTTACGATGGGCTCTCTGTAGTAAACAGGGTTCACTGTACAATTATTCATTTTGCAGTGGCCTTATGATTGCCTCCAACAGGACCTCATGGGTGATGGATATGCCAATCAGTGATGCAAAACAAGTGTTTAGTAACGTCTCAGCCAATATTTTGAACATCGTGGTGGTGTGTACGTTGAGGAAAGGATACAGCCTTGTAATGTGTTTTTTATAATTACAGCATTCTGTAAACAGGTAACCAAGACTCCTAAAGCCATGTTATATAGGTGCCTTTTAAATCACCCTTTTAGAGAGAAATGGCTTACAATCCAATCCTAACTAACCTTTCCATGCTGCACCAAAAAGTTCTCCGCTGTATCCATTGCTTAAAGAGATGCTGCTAGAGGTCCCCATGAGGGAGGGACAGATTCATCCGCCTCCCTCGGGGTGGACTCCAGCAGCTGCTGGGGGCTACTTGACCTTATGCCAGCAAAATCGTTGGCACAAGTCAGAACAGCCACATGCTGGGAAATCAGACCCAGAAGGGGGCTGGGATATGGCAGTAGCCACTGCCACTAATCCTATCTCTCCTTGGCCCAATCCAAGCCCCTCTCCGCCCACCCTGCCTCTGTTCTGCTCTTCATAAGAACATAAAAAGAACCCCACTGGATCAGGCCATAGGCCCATCTAGTCCAGCTTCCTGTACCTCACAGCATCCCACCAAATGGCCCAGGGAGCACACCAAATAACAAGAGACCTGCATCCTGGTGCCCTCCCTTGCATCTGGCATTCTGACATAGCCCATTTCTAAAATCAGGAGGTTGCACATACTCATCATGGCTTGTAACCTGTAATGAATTTTTCCTCCAGAAATTTGTCCAATCCCCTTTTAAAGTCATCTAGGCCAGATGCCATCACCACATCCTGTGGCAATGAGTTCCACAGACCAACCACACGCCGAGTAAAGAAATACTTTCTTTTGTCTATCCTAACTCTCCCAACACTTAATTTTAGTGGATGTCCCCTAGTTCTGGTGTTATGTGATGGTGTAAAGAGCATCTCTTTATCTACTCTATCCTTCCCATGCATAATTTTGTATGTCTCAATCATGTCCCGTCCCCCCCCGCCACCCTGTGGTGAGCCTGTCTGCTCTGTCTGCTCTGGGGAGTGCTGGTCTCTAATGGGCACCGGCAGGCTGACGCCACTTTGTGCTGCCACAACGTGCCTTATGGTACATTTGCAGCAGTGTGCGTGTTCATCCCAGCAGTGGTAGCCAGCTTAGGATAGGATCAAAAGTTATGTGAAGGCAACTTTCAAGGTCTTAGAACAAATTACCATAACACAGTATGTTCACATTATAGTATTTTCATAGTACAATTGTGTTTCCAGAATGGATTACCCTCGTAAAGCAGGAGTCCACTGTATTTCAGGAAACACTTCTTGCACTATAGCTGAAATTTTCTAATTTTTATTTTAGCATGAACTGTAGATATTTTGGTTCATAACCACTCATTTGGTATTGCTTAGTGACTTTTTTCTTCAGTCATGAACATGAGAGAATGTTCAGTGATGATTTAAGATTTAAGATCTGTACTAATCCAGAGAAGTAGTCTATTGATCTCTTTCTGGAATTAAAGCCAGTGTTGTAATAGTAACTAAAGTGTGTTAATACAATTTTTATGTTTATCCTGGGAAATCACTTTTGTGCTCTTGAGCAGTGTTTATAGGGTTTTTTGTTTTTTTTCTTTATAAGGTACATATGTGCTTGATGTGAGAATTCATCTCTATTGTTAAAGCATATGTCTTAGTGAAGGGAATCCGGGTGATATCCTTTTCCTTAATTATCTTTTGGGGAAGGAGAACAAATAATAGAGACTGTTTAGCACAGGTTTCTGGAGAAAATGTTGAGACAGAGTTTACATCTGTTTGTTGTGAGTTTTTCCTGAATTTTCCTTTTTGTTCTGTTTGTGAGTTGTCTACTGTATAAATGTTGTGGGTGTCTGATTTTGTTACTTAATATTTCTAAATCCAAGAATTGCTGAAAATTGAAAACCATGCAAAGTGACACAGTGTACAACTGATATAGTGTGCAGCTAGTTCCGTGTATATAAAGCTGAAGTCCTAGATGTCTAAAAAATAAGAAAAATGTTTCTAGCTGCATTATAGTGGGGGTGGGAGGGAAAGAGTATGAAAAGACTGTTCTGAATATAATTTAGCAATTTAAGGCAAAGCTCTTTTGCCTTGCTTTGGATTTTTACATTGCTTTGGATTTTACATTGCTTTGGATTTTTATAATGTTGCAGGTGCTTACGTAGTTGCTGGTGCTTATGTAGATTGGCTTGGGACTTCCTGAGGTGACAGAAATTACCAGCTGTAGCGATGGTAGGAGAAGAAAAGTGGTGGTGGTGATAATAGTAATAATAACTGGTATTTATGTACCGCCTTTCTTGGTCATTGGAATTGCTCCTTTGACTTTAATCCAAGATGGTTCACATAGGCAGGCTTTCTCTAAACTGCCATGGGGTTTTTTATAATAAACAAAGACATTCTATCTTGCAAGAACAAACTACATTCCAGATAAACCTTTTCAGTCTGGTAATCATTCTGATTGTGTTGCCTCTTATGCTGACAAACAACTGCAGCTGACTTCTTGTCTCTCACCCTAGAACTCAGCTTGTCAGCTTCTCGAGGTCTCACCGCTCATGGAAGCTTCCGCTGATCTTGAACTGAAACATCTTCAGATGTTATCTTTGGGCTTAATGGCAGCTCTACCCCCTAGACCAGACCTCCTGTCCAGAGAAGGAGTTATTGCAGAGTTCTAGCCAGGCTCTTAGTAGATATGCTAAGAAACAGCAGCTTATTTCTTTCCCATGTCAGCAAATCTCATGTTACACATGCAGGTTATCACCCGATCCAGTCTAAGGTTGCAGTCTTGTGCACAGGGCTGAGTTCCATAAACTCAGTGGAATGCGCAGAGAAAGGGACTGCAAATCTCACTGTTTGTTGAGATGAAACTAATATAAATCCTAGTACCTTAATTGAATTCTATACCTGAAGGTCACATATTTCTGTGTTAAACTTTTGTGTATATTTCCAAATGCATATCTCTCTGGTCTGTGTTAGTTTTTAAAAATTAAATGTGTATCATTTTGAAATTTACATTTGTGTCCAGTAGTCACTTTACTAACTTAATGCTGCCTCCTATTCTTGAGTTGGGTTAATTGCTGGTTTTATTGTTTTAAAAATAGTTTTGTTCGATTTAAAATTTAAATTGTCTTTTCTGTGTTTGGGGACTTATCAGTCAATCAGTAGAGTACAATTTTTAGAAATGTGGTTTAGGAGGTAATAGGTTCTATTTAGTTCATTGTGACTTGCTTCTACATATTGGTCAAAAGTTAATGAGTCTGAGGTGCACAAAGTAAGATTTTACAAGTACCTATGAGAAAAGAAGAATTTAAGTGGTGGCATTTACCCCTTGGTAAGCTGGTATCACGCCACATGGTTGGATGCTTTTTGAGCCTTGGAAGGCTTGGTAAAGCTTAACTGAGAAACATGGGGCTGCTCTTGGCTTGCAGAAAATTGGAGCATGTGTGTGGAGCAGGTATGTCCTTTTGAATTCTGGCTAACAAGGATTGCAGTATTAATTGAATTTTATTGTGCAAATGTTCCTTTACAATTAAGAACCTATGTACTGGAATTAAGACTGTCTTCTTAATTATATTGGAGGAAGCCATTTAAAGAAAACAGTCTGTCCCTTTTTAACTTCTGTTTCTTTTCTCTTAAGAATTCAGAAAGAACTTGCGGAAATTACATTAGATCCTCCTCCAAACTGTAGGTAAGTGTAAATGGAATTTATTAATTTGGTGGATATTTAAAAATGGCAGTAAATTTTGTGTATTTGAATGCGTATTAGTAAGTGGTTATTAGTAACTGCTTCTTAGGACACAGATTTTTTTCATTAATTGTTGGAAGATGATGACAGTGATCAAGATAAGTTTAAAATATAATAATGATATAGCACTTGGAAAAAATAAAACCAGGTCCAGATCACTTGGCATTCTGTTTCTAATGTTATGATGTATAGTAGTCTTGTTCCAGTAGTTATAGATGGGTGTTGCTGGCAAATTGTTTTTATCAAAAGACAAAATAGCATGATTTTAGGTTTGTTTTTCCTTGGATATAATGCTGTTGTGAAAACACAATGAAATTGTGTCAAAAATTGGGTTTCTTAAATGGAGTTTGGGTTTGACCATTCACTATTCCTGTGATTAAATAACATGATCACTAAAAACCTGTTGTGGTGTATTTCAGCTAGTGATCTGTTGGAGCTTACCTACAATTATGGTCTTTCTAAAACTACATCTCTGCAAACTTTAAGTACAGGCTTGGAATTCTGCCATGGCTGTACTTGAATATTTACAGAAGTGCCTTGTAACAGACAGTACCTCTGGAAATGAAAATTCAGGCTGCATGCATTTATATAGTCACTGTATAATTTAGAGCAGATTTTTAAACAATATATTGCTTGTAAGATTTCATGAAGAAGCTGGTAGATGCCTGATTTCATGAAGGCTTTGTAGGAAAGTGCTATTAGTTTACCATGAATTCCAGATTTGATTTTTATAAGAGTTTACTATTTTGATTCCTTTGCAAAAATAAGTGAATATGAAGAAATGGATGTTAAAATTTAAGAAGTGTTTCTGGAAGGGCTAGGCAGTGAAGTAACTTTGAAATAATGATGATCAAAATGTATCTCTGGCATTGTGATGCAGATTCTTTGCAGTAATTTTTTTATTTCTGCACTATTCTGTGGTCTTTTGTAAATGAAGGTTTTGTGCATCAATATCAAAGTATGTGAGTGGCAGTTATGCAGATACCTATTCATGGACTAAGTAAATGGGAAAAATCTTGTATGCTGCCGAAAAAGTTGTAGTTTAAATACTGTCATGTGCAACTCTTCAGTACAATTGTAAAATAAAGCTTGAAGATCTGAATTAAGACATTTTCTGTAGTTTTTGAAACGGTAAAACAGTTTTCTGCCTTTAGTATGTGAGGCATTGCAAAAGTGTACTAGTGTTTTGAACAATGTATATATATATGAACCGAGTAAGGGCTCAATCCTATCCTGCTTTCCAGCACTGAGGCAGCTGTGCTGATGGAGTGTGCACAGCATCCTGCTTCGGGTGGACAGTCACTAAGGCCTCCTCAAGGTAAGGGAATGTTTGTTCCCTTACCTCCAGGCTGCATTGGCGCTAGCATGTTGGATAGGATTGGGCCGTAAATCAACCATAAATTTGTAAATGCAACTTACTCTCAAAACAAAATTATAGTTAAATTTGTGCATTTGCTTTGGTGTGACTTTTCCGATGGATGTGTATACTGCTTGTTCTGAGCTGCTTATACCCATCTCCTTGCTGCCTCTTCTGCTCACCCATCTTTCCATTTGCTCTCTTTTTCCAACTCCTTTTTCCTTCATCCTCCTTGTTCCCTGTCTTCTTTTACAGCTGGCCCAGCCCTCTTCCCAGCTGGCTAGTACTAACTGTGGTTCTGACTCCAGCTGCAGCACTGCCAGCCTCTTTGGAGTTAATAGCACTCAGCAATGATGTCACTTACTTCCGCCATGCTCTGCTGGCACATTATTCCATGGCAGACTGGGGTTTGCAGACAGTGGGGGGGGGGGGCGGTTAAGTATTTACTTCAAAGTAAAGAGATGAGATTCTCATACATTCCATATATTCCAGGTACTATGACTTAAAATGCAATTGCCAAATATGATAATTGTAGTAAAATAGCTACAGTGCTAGACATAGGTGAAAGGACCTGTCTTTTAGAGACTGAGATGCTTTCTATACTAAGAGATTCTTGCAAGTACAATTTAAAAGAGAGAATTCTGGAAACAGCAAATGTTAGCTATAGTCATACATTTGCCTTCAGTTGATGTTGAAATAGAATGGTTGAACAACAAGAATAGGAAGTAATTATGTCGTGGAAATTCATTTAGAATACCTGTCATTGAGAACAACTTGTGCCACTCTACAAACTTGCCTTTTTTGTGCAGGCTGCCTGAATGTATGGACAAAATGCCTCTTCTGTGTACTCTTGCACTGAGAAGAATGGTCTTTAAATTAGAGGGAAAATAAATAACTCGTTTCTCTGTCACCCCTTCTCTTTCCTCCTCCCTTCCTATTAGAATTGGAAGAAGCTTGCTGCTATAAGCTTTATACATGCCTTTTGTACCAGTCCCTTCCCAGCTCCTTGGAAATCTAACAGCTGCAGAACAATTCATCCATCCACCCACGTACAGAGAGGGCTGTTAATAGCAGTGGTGGGATAAACATGGTGGTCTGGGGATGATGATTGGTGTGATATTATCATTGAAGTCAGTGAAACCAGCACTCATCATCTAATTTTGCATATTTGTTAGTTTCTCCTGTGTATATGCATGAACGCACAGTCCATCCATCACTTCTGTTCAAGGAGTGATCTTGACCACTCCTATTTGTACATTCTACCCAAAATCTGTAATCTTGTTTCTGCAGGATGGTATGTCAGATCCTTTTTCTCATATTGAAATTATTTTCCTTCCATCTTCACATTGAGTTCACATGCTTCCATGTAAGTGGAATATAGTTCTGTAAAAGGTCATTTTCTGTATTTTTTCTGTATTTTATTTACATTATGTATAATAGCAACTATTCCAGACAGTAAGGATCAGATTAATGACATTTAACCTAATATTTTAGGAATCATTTTAATGTTTATACAGTCAAGTCTATCTGAAATAGTCATGTTATTGTTAGAACAAATTCATTACTATATTAAATATATTTGACCTATTGCATAAATTCTTCTTACTGAGCAACTAGTCTGAAGTTTCACCCTACAAATTATTCTGAAGGGATACCAATTCTGAAGGTCTTATACCAATTCTGAGTTCTGCACAAAATTGTTAAAATAATTGAGAGTTCTATTATAAATAGAAGCAATAATCTTGCCATAGGTGTGCAGGTGAATTGCTGTGAGGTGCAGAAAATGTGGTATTTGTGAAATGAACACTGGAAATGTGAGGAAATGGATTGCCTGTATATGTGAAAGATACGGGGGATTTGGCTTGAATATAAAGAATGGTGCTACAAGTGCCCCATGCTCCCCAACCATAGGAGCTGGATATGCTGTTTCAACTGGAAATCTAGGTCCTTTCACATGCTGAGATGCATGTGGTGTCGCATTTTAAAGAAAATGCAAAATTGCTTCAAAATCTACATTTTGAAACTAGATGGCAATGATCTCTTATAGCTAGCCGCTAGTAAATTACCATACTTGCCTATAAAACGAGAAATTTCTGCAAATCATCTGCAAAACGATAAATTTCTGCAAAATGATAAATCAACTGCAAATCATCTCCTTGCCTTTTTGCAAGTGCTTTAATGGGAACTCTGATATCTGCAGATTTCAGTATCTGTGGGGGATTCCAGAACAGAACCCCTGTGGATACCTGTATTTTAAAATTCTGCTTAACCCAATTCTATAGTTCTGAAACAATAATAAATAAATCTAAGAACACTTCTGTGAAAAGGGCACATAAACAAGTTAAACTATCAATAGAAAAACTTAAAACAAAAATAATCTCATGTATATGTTTTAATTGTCATTAAACAAATTGGCATGGTTTTTCAATTAATGCAAAGTTGTAGCTAATTCTGTGTCTAAATATGCTTGCAGTGCCACAAATGTATTCTTAAAATAGTTTTATTGCACATAGCAATAGTATACAAAGAAAGGAACAAGGTTAATTCACACTAGTTTTACACTTTTAAAATATGTAGCTTAGTTATTTTTAAAAATGCTTTTTAAATTGCTATCATCTCCAAGAAATTTTTCATAACCAGACAATATCATTCATAAATAAATTCATAATCTGTGTGATTTCAGGCATTGTTTAGTATACTAAGGTTAAAGGCTATGTCTAGGGTCCTTTAAATGAAATAATATTCAGAGCTTTTAACACTAGTGTAAAAAATTGCACAGGCCAACATACATTTTGCAATCTTCAAACAGTATATATATTTGAAGCGCTGATTCAAAAAAGGCATCTGTTTTGCCCTAGCACATCTAGTTCCAGAGATACAGCATAGCCTCATTGGTGAATGGTTTAAGCAACTTCCTCGTGAGGAATCTTACGCCATGGCTTAGGCCATTTTTGGAATTAACCATTTTCGGAATCAGCACCCCAAATTCATATGAAACCACCATACATTTTGAAAAGTTTTTCTGACCTTAAAATTTGCAGGCCTCTGTCATCTAATGCTTTGTAACACTGTAGGAAATCTCAAAAGAAAGTAATTGCTTCTTTTCATTGGCCTTCTTTTAAATCCATTTAGATAGGCATCGTATGAAACTCAGGTTGCAATCATAATCCCTTATGTCAGTGCTTTCCAGCACTGGTATAGTGGTGCCAATGGGATGTGTGTTGCATCCTGCAGTTGGGTGGCACTCAGTGGCATGACTAAGGGGGTGCAGGGGGTAGCAGTTGCACCGGGCATCAAGCTTCAGGAGGGCAACAAGCTGAACTTGACACTAGTGACCAAAATTGTGAAAATCTTAGTATGTATGAATCATACCATCATGTTATATATCATTAGAAAGATAATTTAATACAGAATGCAATGAAATAAACTGCATTGGAATATTTGAATTGTCAAAAGTTTTGACCTATTAACAGCAAAATGAAAACACAACTACCTTATGGAAAAAGTGGATTTTCTTAACTTAAAACCAACCTATGAGACTGATTGTTCTGAGAGCCAATGACATGTTATTAATATGTTGCAATGACATGTTATCATGATACAGCATGAAACCAATAAGGCAGGGGTGTCAAAATCATTTCATCCTGGGGGCCACATTGGATTCATGGCACCTGCTGAGGGCTGAACTCCAAGTGTGGCACCCGGAAGTGACCTGAACACAGGAAGTGATGTCACTTGTGATATCACTTTCTGTTTTTTTTAAAAAGCTGAGGCTCCCCCACGCTCTGCTACCTCACCCGACCCCAGACCCCGTTCTACCACCAAGCATCCCCTGCCTCACACCACACCAGACCCCATTCAACCACCAAGCATCCCCTGCCTCACCCCACACCAGATCCCATTCTACCACCAAGCATCCCCTGCCCGCCAGCCAGCCAAGCCTCCCAGTTGCCCCCCCCAGCCCCCACCTACCTGCCACTAGTCAGGGCCAGGGAAGCCACGCACAGCGGCTCCTGCTCCCAGACCCCCTCTGGCCACGGCCAAAGCCCGGGAGAGCTCTGGCTGTGGCTGGAGTGAGGACTGAAGGCTGGAGATGCCACGTGTGGGTGCTCCAGCACTTAGTTGCCCTTCAGGCCCTGGGCGAGCCCTGCTCGCACCCATAGGGAGGATGGAGGACTGGGGATGCCATGCACAGCTGCTCCAGCCCTTAGTCGCCCCTTCCAGCCGTGGGCAAGGCCCACTTGCAGCCGGAGGCAGAACCGAGGTCTGGGTATGCCGCACGCGGCTGCTCCGGTCCTTGGAACTCTCTCCAGCTGCGGGCGAGCCCTGCTCGTGCCCAGAGGAAGGACCGAGGGCTGGGGTCACCGCACGTGAATGCTCCAGCCCTCAGTCGCCCCTTTCAGCCACAGGCGCGGCCGGCTTGCAGCCGGAGGGGGACCAAGGGCCAGGGATGCCATGTGTGGCTGCTCCAGCCCTAGGAACTCTCTCCGGCTGCAGAGCTGTGCTTGCAGTTGGAGCAAGCGGGGGTGGGGCAGCCCCAGAACTCCACCAAAGCTTGGGGGGCCTCCCAAAAAGGCTCTGCGGGCCAAATGCAGCCTGCGGGCCTTATCTTTGACACCCCTGCAATAAGGTGTTAATATGAGTCAGCTCTCATTTCCACGTCTCATAATATAGTTATCCCTGCTAACTAGGTAGAAAGGTTCTTTTTCAAGTGGTGCTTCTCTTATACTTAGCAGGGGGAGAATAACCATCCCTCTTCACCCCAGCACAGTGTCTCAAACAAATCAGGGGCACACTTTTTATTTATTTACTTAAATTTGATCTTGTCTGGGGGGAGGGCTACAAATCTTCTTTGACCCCAGGTAGCAGGTAGATGCCTTCGCTATGCCACTGACTGGGAGAAGGTAGCACAGCAAGTGGGTGGTGAGCTGCTGGGAGAAAGAGGTGGGTTCCTCCTAATTTTTACTTTTTTAAAAGCCTTGGAATGACATCACTTCGAGTTGTGACATCACTTCCAGGGCAACATTTTGAGCTTGGCACTGGGCTACATGATCATTAGCTACGCCACTGGTGGCACTCATGGAGGTCTCCTCAAAGTAAGGGAATGTTTGTTCCTTACCTCGGAGCTGCATTGCCCTTATGTCCATGCTGGAAAGCACGGACATAAGGGGTCAGTTGTTATATACACAAATCCTTCCTTATTTCACTTTTAGAATGTAACTGTTCACATACAGGAAGCATTATAATAAAGCACATGCAAAACCAACTTTCCCTTTGCAAACGCTTATAGGAGTTCTGCTAAAGTCAAGGTTAGCGTCATCTGCAGCTTCTAAAACTCATAGCTTTTCCCCACCCCCACCCTTCATTTTGAAATTGAGCTGAAAAGCTCCATTTGGTCTTAACTATTCAGCGGCTGGCCATGATGAATAATATAATGAGTGAATTTTATTGTCCATAAACTCACAAACGATGGTGAGCTTGGCCCGTTAGTTCCATTATCGAAGCCCCCTATAAAACTACTCACACTTCTTTCTGCAACCACAAGTCTGATAACAAACATTGCTATTTCTGAAAGCACTGCTATTCCCAAAGGGCTGTATGTACCTATATTCTTAGATGAAAGGTAGAAACTAATCCTCAGATGAAATTGTCTTGTTCAGCTAACAAAATGTTTGGACAAACAGGGCTACTATTTATCAAGGGAGTCTACAGCAGAGAAGTACAGTTGGATCTATTTCCATAAAAGGGCTTGTTTGTGTATTTATGTATTCTTTTTTAAGGGGAAACGTCTGCAGCTTCTCTTTTTGTGCTGTTATCATAGACCTAATTCAGCAGTGATATTACAATTATTCCAGCATTACTAGACAAGGAAGGGCTTGAAGACCTAATATTGCTCTGGGGAAAAATTTGTTTTGTCAGATCCTTATTTTAATGCTGAGCAAATCTAAAAATTCAAGCTTAAACTGAGTGTGGTTAATACCCTTGCCCGAAAGTTTTTTAATATTCATGAAAGCCTGCTCCCCCCAGACATGAGATCCATACAGTTGTACATCTACATTATTTTCCCTGCCTTTTTTGAAAGGGAAGTATATCTATGCAGTTTGCCAATCCAGTTTGCACTGCATTATGTTATAGATATGGAGGAGCGCACATGCGTTAATATGCCTCACTCAATGATGTGTTCCAAGAACTGAAACCAAAGATGTAATGTTCAGAGGCTGCATATTTTCCCATATCTGCTGTTTTTGTTTTGTGGATCATTTCTGAAAGTACAAGAGGATATGTCAGACAAGATAATGGCAGAGGTGTTTTAAAGACAATTCAGCATATGATTTCTAAATCTAAATTCTCGTAGAGGATATGTCAGACAAGATAACGGCAGAGGTGTTTTAAAGACAATTCAGCAAATGATTTCTAAATCCTTTTGTCTGTGGATAATGTTTTCTAAACACTTTTATCTACAGGAATATTATTTTTTTGCAGAAAAGCCTGCTGAGAAGTTCCTATTGTTTATTCATTGTATTTAGATTAGTGTGGTTTATGTTTGCTTGGAGGGTTGTTTATGTCTTGTTTTTAATAATTAAAGAATTACAAAAGACTTCTCGAGTCTCCTTGTATCAAAGAAACTTTACAACTAAGTGTAAATTAAACAATCTACTCTTGAGCTATCATTCTCTAGCTTTGATGAAACATTCAAAGTTGAAATACAACTAAAATTATCCTATTAAATTCCTGTAAGAACAGCAGCAGCTTCCCCCCCCCCCAAGAAACTGGTAATACTATGAATTATGCTGCACTCCTCCACTGCTGTCAGGTATGCAAAACAGAGATGCAGAAATGTAAAAGTTCTGCTGTGAGCTACCACTTTACTTGTGCATAGAAAATGTGCAAGCATGCACAAACACACAGATTTCTTAACTGACTATAAGAACGGAAATTGGGAAATGCAAAGAAGGCTGGTCGAAACCCCAAAGATAACCCTGAAAACAATTAAGCAGACTACAGGAACTTCTGTATACTTAATAATAAACAAACATAATAAACTTTGCAACTTGTGAACAAAAATCCTTGTTTTACTACCTTGTCTGCTTGCTCTCTCTTTCTCTCTCTTCTAAAAGTAGTCATTGCATAGAACCTTGTGTACATTTCAAATTTTCTGTAACTTGCCTTCAGTTCTTATTACCAATAGAGGATAGAGATGGTATTTTAAGTACCATTACTAGCAATGGCGGAGCATTCGTAATGGGGTGCTGTACTAAGAAATACTAAACGTATGGCACTCTCCAACTTTCCTTTTTGCTGACTTCAGTAGTCTTTTAAGAATGATATAATTTTCAGAGGTTACAATAGCCATGCTACAACTGGATTATTTCAATACAGGTTGAGCCTCACTATTCGCATGGGTTCCAAGCACTCACATGCAAAAAACACACTATAGCAAATCAGTTTAAAAAACAAAGTTTCTTAGCTCAGGTGATTTAAAAACAGCCTTGTTGACCTTTGTAATGTAAGATAAGAGCCATTAAGAAGACAATCCATCAATCAGTTGTCCTTCAAGAGCTTAGAAAGGCACTTCACTCAACCCCTCCTTTCACCAATGCAAAGTGATCACCTTTCTTTCATGTGCTTAGGGGGAAGGGAGGGGTCCACTGGGGAGAGAAGGATTGATGGATTGTCAGCCAGCTGCCCTCTCTCTCATTAAGGAGGCTATTGTTAAAGGACTGTTCAGTTTTTTAAACTGATTTTAAAGGGATGCATTTTTCCCCTTCAGCACATTCCTTCTCATTTGCAGTAGCCATTTGTTTTGAGTCAAATCCGTGTATAAAAAAATCTGTATAAATAGGCTGGACCTGTAGTTTAGCATGCATATTCTATTTATTTGAATTATTTCTGTTCGCCTTTCCCTGCAAATACTGTATGGATCTTTCTGAATTTTGAAAAATAGTGTAGTGCAGTTAATATCAAGTAATGACATATTCTAGGACATATTCTAGAATATGTCATCTAGTAATGACATATTCTAGGGCAGGAGGTCTGGTCTAGAGGGTAGAGCCTCTGTTTGCCTGAAGATAGCATCCGAAGGTCGCCAGTTCGGCGAGACCTTGAAGCAGCTGACAAGCCTAGCCTAGCCGAGAGCGACTAAGATGATTACGGGGCTGGGGCACCTTCCTTATGAGGAAAGGCTATGGCGTTTGGGCCTCTTCAGCCTAGAAAAGAGGCGCCTGAGGGGGAACATGATTGAGACATACAAAATTATGCAGGGGATGGACAGAGTGGATAGAGAGATGCTCTTTACACTCTCACATAACACCAGAACCAGGGGACATCCACTAAAATTGAGTGTTGGGAGAGTTAAAACAGACAAGAGAAAATATTTCTTTACTCAGCGTGTGGTTGGTCTGTGGAACTCCTTGCCACAGGATGTGGTGACGGCATCTGGCCTGGACGCCTTTAAAAGGGGATTGGACAAGTTTCTGGAGGAAAAATCCATTACGGGGTACAAGCCATGATGTGTATGCGCACCCTCCTGATTTTAGAAATGGGCTATGTCAGAAGGCCAGATGCAAGGGAGGGCACCAGAATGAGATCTCTTGTTATCTGGTGTGCTCCCTGAGGCATTTGGTGGGCCGCTGTGAGATACAGGAAGCTGGACTAGATGGGCCTATGGCCTGATCCAGTGGGGCTGTTCTTATGTTCTTATGAGTTATTCTACCTGCTCTTTGGTAGCTAGCAGCCTGTGTGGGACGAAAATGGAGGCCAGAATGTGATACCAGATCATTAAAGATCCATCTGAAATGTGGTTCTTGAAAGACAGAATCTTCTTCAATTGTAAAAATCCCTATTGGGATTTATGAGTATTGTTTTTTAATTGTAGTATTGCCTGCCTATGTAAACCGCCTTGAATTAAAGTCTGAGGAGAAATCTGATGACCAAGAAAGGCGGTATATAAATACCTGTGTTGTTGTTGTTCTTCTTCTTTTTCTTCTTCTTCTTCCTCCTCCTCCTCCTCCTCCTCCTCTTCTTCTTCTTCTAGCAGCAAGTTCTTTTCTATGAAAGCAAGACAAAGTGTTTGTTCTGCCAAGCAATGGCCACACAAGTACTGTACCCCATCACAAGCCAGGCAGTAAACCTTCCTGGGGAAAACTACACGTGACGTTGTAGAGATCATAGTTAAGCAGTAGCAGTCCTTTTTTAATATTTAAAAAAATAATTAGCCATGAGAGGGGTATCTGGCTTGGGGTTATGGCACAGGGGAAGACTATGAGAAGACTTTCTCTATGCCGTTTTTGCAGCAGCTGTTTAACTTTGTAGTTGCTTTTCAGGTGTGGCCATCACTATGCAAGCAGATATCCTTGCCCAGTTGACTGTAGCTATAAGCAGCATGTCCTAAGGACCCGTTTTCATGATCTTATGACAGTTTGAGAAAACAGTCTGACTTTCACCTGCATGTGGTGAGACAGTTGTGAGATGCCACTGCCACTTGCAGGTTCATTCCAAATAGTGCTTGTGGCATGCTGTCTCTAATCAGCTAATATGTACTGTATAATTGATTGAATTTATTGGGGAAAAATGTGTACAGAAGATTTGTTTTTGAGTAGCTATCCCCTTTAAGATGATTAAACATGTATTTTGGTGTGATTTCTGGTTTACCCTAAATTCTTGCTTTTCTGTTTGTTGCACTTGTGGTTTATTAGGCTGGTTTAGTGATATTGGATGGAAAAAAGCATTCTAATGCTTCTGTGGTTCATGAGATCTTGATAAGTCTTGCTGTGTTTTTATAGCTATCTTGACATTGGCAGTTCCTGGCACTGTATTTTTTCTTTAAAAGTGTAACTTTCCTTAATTAGTTTATTAATTGAATAGCATACTGTATGACCTCAACAGCATTTTGCACGAAGTCTTGCTAGAAGCATGCAGGGGTCTTGCTGCAACAGGCGTCCCAAGAGGATGTTTGGTTGATTCGTTACTATGCAGCATCTCTTACATCTAAGTGGAGCGAGCAGCATATGCTGTGCCATGTAAAAGGGTATTTCAGTTTCTTTCAGAGAAGAAATGAACTTCAGCTTTGATAATTGAACAGCTACCACTGGGTTTAGCAGAGGGTGATGGCTATTTTCCTTAGCTGCCTTGTGACCAGTTCTTTTTAACTTGGGGATGTCATGAATGGCCTGCCACCATCTGGATCTGAGAATGTAGACAACTTTTAAAAAGATATACAGGTTGAGACTAATTATTCGTGTGGGTTCCATTCCAAGCACTCAGGTGGATTTAAAAAAAAACGCACTATAGCAAATCAATTTAAAAAACAAAGTTTCTTTGCTCCAGTGATTGAAAAACAGCCTTGCTGACCTTTTGACTCTTAGATAAGAGTCATTAAGAAGACAATCCATCAGCCCTTCCCTTCACCAATGCAAAATGATCACCTTTCTTTCACTTGCTGGGGGAAGGGAGGGATCTGAAGGCGAGAGAAGGATTGGTGGATTGTTAGCCTGCTGCCCTCTGTCTCTCATTAAGGAGGCTGTTGTTAAAGGACTGTTCAGTTTTTAAAACTGATTTTAAAGGGATGCATTTTTCCCCTTCTCCAGGGATCAGCACATTCTTTCTCATTTGCAGGGGCCATTCTTGTTGAGTCAAATCTGTGTATAAATAGGCTGGACCTGTCATTCACTCTCTGTCTTGTTAATGTTTACTTTCCAGCACATGACAGATTATAAACAGGTTTTGCTTTCTTCACTACCGTATCTCATTCAAAGAAATATACTGAATGCACATTTTGCATAAATGAAGAATTATGTGAAAGATGGTTGTAGGTTGTAAACATTTTCATGGCTACTTGTGATTATAAGCTTTAAAGAAGTGAATTTTTCATAAATATTTTAACTTCCTTGCTTGTTTAAAAGGGGGAACAATATTCTTGGTGTGAAGATAATATGCACAGTCTATACGACTCATTACTTGTGTGTGTGTGTTTGTGTTTGACATTTTTGTAAATACACTAAATTTTTGCTAATGTACATCCCTGAAAATGGGCAAGCAAATCACATTTTTGTTACATACTTGCTAGTGTGTAATGAATTAAATATACATTCTGTTATAATTTACCCTTAATCTGAATTAATTAATATAATTATCTACCCTTAACTGAGCACAGGGTGGACAGATGCTGCAGGTCTGCTTCTCTGTGAAAATTAGCTTTCATAGTCTGCCCAAGCTGATGATGAGCAGTCATCAAAGAAAAGTTAAGCTGAATATAGCAGTACCAGGTGTGCTGTATTTGAGTCTCAGAGCTGTTACACACAAGGTTAATGTCCTACATAGATGTATCACTTCTGCATCAGATATCATGTGTGATACTTCTTTCTTGTGCTGCAAGAATCTGTCACCAGTTTGAGCTTATGGCTAAACAGACAAATGTGCTATTGTTGCACAAGAATGTGTTCATGAGGTACTTGGAGTTTCTTAGGGGGTAGGGTCTGTGTAGGAAATCCATCATGTGTAAAGGCTTTTTCAGAAATGGACAATTTAGATTAAAGTTAATAAAATTCAAGTGGAATTTGGCACAAGAGTACAAGAAATATAGTATAAATAGCACTGTATATGTTTGCCCTGTCAAAAATCTCTTCTTACACTGAAAAATGCCAATAATTTTTTGTCTTATGTAACAGCTGAGAACTCAATTTAAATAAGGCATAGCACATACAGTGCTTTATGGGTAAGTTATTGCCTGTCCAAAATCACTGAAATACCAACACAGGCCTGAACTACTCAGTGGTGTCACTAGGAGGTGCAGGAGGATGCAGGCTGCACTGGGTGACATGCACGGGTGGGTTGATACCACAACTGGCCAAAACTGTTAAATTCTTGGTATTTTTGAATAATATCATTATGTGTCAATCAATGCATAATGTCATGCAGAATGCAATAAAACAAACTGTGTCAAAATATTCTGTTCTCTCAAAAGTTATAGCCAAGAAAACAGCAGGGTGGGGCAGTGGTGCATCACCACACCCACTGCTCGGGGCATTGCCCCACCAGTTGCATGGGTGGAGGTCCGTCATGGGGATGATGTGCTGGCCTTCTGCACCAGGTGATGCAAACGCTAGAACTTCTCATCACAACCTCAGAGTCTTTCCTGGACAGATGCAGCTAATTCATGTTCTGTGAGTGTGTGCCTGCACAAGCATGTTGCACATGATTATATACATAAAATACCTGCAGTTTCTTACATGGAAGGTGATAGTGATGTTTTTGCTCCTGTGCAGCATCCTGCATTTATTGACTTTAAAATAAGTGGGATTTGCAGCACAATCCTATGCATGTGTACTTGGAAGAAACTGTTTCCTGCAGGGTGGAACTACCACAGTTAAATGGTGTTGTTTTTGCTTATCAGATATAATTGACCCAGTCATTTTTAATTTCATTCTTTGATACAAATGTCAGTATGTGTTCTAAACTGGGGTTTTTCAAGCCCTATTATTCTTTATGCAGTGTTATGTTTGCAAGTAGGTAGGCTTCAAAAACAAATGTGTGAAAATGCAAGGTTTGGTAGGAACAATCTGCTGCATAGAATGGGACACCTGGACACCGAACTTTCTCTGTATCTCCCCTGTAGTGAACACACATGAGCTAATACAATCAGTCTGTTTTGTTGCTTTTCATATTTTCAGATAGCTTCTTTGTTAAATTCTAGAGAATAGGTTGTACTTATTGGCTCTGTATTTGAAGTCAAGCAAAAATGGTGCCTCTTAGCTTAATAATTGCCTTTTAGCTTGCAACTGCCAAATTAAAATTTTATCAAGTATTTCTTCTCCTTTCTGAAATATTTCAATTTAATCGAATTCAGCAGCATCGTTCCACCTGCTGCTGCCCTGGAGGTTCCCCTTTCATTTGAAAATTATAATACTACAGGGTGGGTTGTTAATCTTGAGAATTATTAATTTATTTTGATGCATCAGGGGCTGCATTTAGCATGCTGCTTTTTCTTTTTACTTATTCACATTAAATTTGGTTTTCTTGATACTAAATAGTGACTTTTTTAAAAATAGGTTTTTTCATATTATTGCTTTTGACAAAACTTAAATTTCATAGCATACTACAAAACTGAATATGGTTCATTAATCTGGGATAAAGATTTGCCATATGTATAGGATAAATATATGATGTTTTGAGCATTTCAATTACAGGTAATTCATGCAGTAAATACTATTTGCCTGTGGATCACATTTTTTAAAAGTTTTTTTCTTCTTCTAATCATCTAAGATAAAGCTGTCTCACATTTATTTTGTTTTTCGGGCTCAGTTAGGCTATATTTGCTAACAGAGATTAGTGTATGCCTTTAAATTTCTAGCCAAGAAGCACAGAACTTTGCATTTTTCTACCCTGCTGTGAAATGCTTTTGTATATACTTGTAAGTCCATTTGTTTGTTTTAAGATGGTATAATATAGCTTTGGTGATATTGTTCGTGACTAATTAAGGATTTTTCACCCAACAAACTTGGAAAGGGGCCAAATTGTAATTGCTAGTGCAGTTTTTCATAATCGACCATGTACAGTTTTATTTGTTACCTCTCAGAATTGGACCAATGTTTCAAAGAGAAAGCATGCAGAGATGATTAGTAAATAGCACAGCACTACTGTGGTATCAGGCTATTCTGCTATAGAAAAGCTAGAGTTGAGTTATATGAGTTAACTACTCATATTTAATATGAGTAGTTAAATGCATGCTTACATTTTTCTTATCATAATAAGCACCAGTAATGTTTAATTTTAGTAGCTATTTCAACTGAAATGCTATAAAGGAAGTAATGATTTATATATATATATTTAAATGATTGTGTTATGCAGGTATAATGAACACCATCTGGTGTTTTATTTCAAATTGCTTAAAGCTTTATGCAAATGCGCAGTACTGTGAATAACTGAAAACGTCTGCTTTGGAGACTTGCTTTAACAATTCATAGCTCGGATATGTGTTTAAGTTATGATCCATATTGGAGCAGCTACAGTTTACTTACTTTGGATGCCATGCCATTCCATACCATGGTCCCACTGACTAGAATGAATAATTTGATTCTGTAGCACTGTTCAAGCTTAGTGGGAGTGGACCAGTCAGTTTCTAGGTGGGATCTCACTTGGAGACCAATGTAAATTCATTTGAGCTTTTTAAAGACGGAGCAGGATACAAGTGTTTTTTGTTTTTGTTTTTTAACCGTAGCTGAAAAGTTACGAAGTGAAGTAAACAGGGAGGGCCAAACAAGATGGAAGAAACAATTTTTGCTAATGTTATACTTGGAAAAAGTAAAACGTCTTCTAGATGTCCATTCCCCTCTTTCTACATTCAGAAGCTGCAACAAGTGCTCAAAGTAGATGGTTATTTGTAACACTCATGTAAAAAATTGAAGTCACAGTGTAAACATCACACTTTGAAATGTGATTAGTGCTTATAAATAACTTAGAAATAAGATTATTTTTTAATAGGCTTCTAGTGCTCAAGATACTGTTCTGAGAGCCTGCAAAGATGTATCTATCTGCATTGCAGTTAAGAATTTGATTGATTGTATTTACTCTGCCACTTTGAAAAGCCTACCTATACTGATACTTGTTGAATTAGACAATCACTTTCTATTCTGTATGTTGTGTGTACTAAAAATGGTTGTGAACCATTATGCATATCGGTGGTACTATAGGCAGAGTTTCATAAGCAAAAAATGAAGATTGCCAGGGAAGAATTTGACAGATGGAGAAAAGGAGGGGGAGGAAGGGACAGACAAGAGCAGGAAAAGACAAATGTGAGCAAATGAAGTTCGCAAGAAAAGTGACTTTTGAGGAAGAATTTAAAAATACCCAAGCAATGTTTGCAATACATTAATTAACACGAAGCAGAGGTGATGACCTGGTTGGGCACTAGTGCAAAACCCATTTGGCCAACCTGATCCCCTGAATTTTCAGTATTGGTTGCAGCAGTAGTGTTCAGTTCACAATCAGAGGGTGGGCAGTAGTGCACAGTACAACATTAGAAGGTGGGCAGAGGGTGCTAGGTGGAACTCAGTGCAGTGTTCCCCAGCAACCTGGCACCAGATCTGATGGGAAGTACTGGAAAAAAATACTACATGGTTTTAAATATCATATGACTATTACTTTTGCCCCATCTTTATTTGGTCATCTCTTGCATATTTTTCCTTGTTGGTTTTTTTTTTTGTATCAAGTAGGGGTGACATAACTTACTAAGGCTAAGTGTAATTATATGTCTCAATGTCCACTTATTAATAAAGGCAAATTTAAGCCTGTAGTTATTCCCATAGACATTTTTTGGATGACATTTACCATTCAACTATCCATTTTTACTGATGTGACAGCAACAGCCGTAAAATGTATCCTCTATAGAATGATTTCAATGTGGAGCATTATTTCAAATATTGAAGTACAGTCATGCGTCGCTTAGTGACAGGCATGCTGACCACCACACCCATCTCCAAGTGAGACGTGACACTAAACGAAGCCTTCGAAGACAAGGGGAAGGTTTGGGGGTGTGCGTGAGGGACTAGCGGCAATGTCACATATGCGGCCTGTCGCTGGTCAGAGTGCCGCAAAATGGTGCTCTCCTCTAATATTTTTAATTACAGACCTTTGGAAATTGTGCCAAATTTAATTCAAGAATGTTTAAAGAATGATATAATATAACCATGCTTCTGTGAGGGCAACTACTTCTTCAGTTGAAAAATTTTGGATGCAATCCTAACCCCTTATGTCAGTGCTTTCCAGCATGGACATAAGGGCAATGCAGCTCTGAGGTAAGGGAACAAACATTCCCTTACTTTGAAGAGGCCTCCGTGAGTGACACCCAACTGCAGGATGCAGCACATGTCCCATTGGCACCACTATGCCATAGCTGGAAAGCACTGACATAAGGGGTTAGGATTGCGCCCTTCCTGAGTTAACGCAGTGCAAAGAGACCATGGGCTTTCTCTTCTGGAACTCTCTTCTGAACCTCTGGAAAAACCCTGAAAGGCGGCTTTCAGTTTCAGTCATACTGTTTGAGTAATTTAATTCAGACATGAAGTTAATAATTTTCAATACTACAGTAAATGTGTTTATAAGCAATATTCATACTTTACATCTGGAACCAATGTGATACAGACTGTGAAGCCTTTGGCAAGTTCTTCAGTGACTTTCTAGCACGATCTGTTGTAGTAGAAAGTTGGTTACATTTATAAATCGTTTATGATGGCAGAAGTTTTTAGTGTACCATGAAGTCCAAGTTAAGCTTGTGTGAGGCTCACTGATTTGTTTGTAAAATATATCTAATCATGCCTGCTACATGGTCCTTGATTAAGACATTCATAAACAGTAATTAAGATTTGTGTTGGTTATATGTAGCTCTGAGGATTTACATTAGGAAAATACTAACTTTGCTGCACCTGCTAGTAGAATGTCGAAATGTTAGTGCTTCATGGCTTCTCACTTTGTTTTCTTTCCAACAGTGATTCTGCTGTGAAAATCTCATGCCTTCTCCATCTTGGAGCCAGTTCTGAGGCATTGTCTTTCTCAGTTTATTTATGCAAATAATGTTGGAAGAGGGGCTTATGGAATATCACAGTGTCTTGTTCAGCAAAAGGATTTCCATTACCCAGTGCATCCTGCTGAACGAGCTTTTACAATATTCCATGAGTACGTCCTCTGTTTTGCAGCTCAGTTGAAAAGTGAGCTGGGTAGAACATCATATGAACTAGATCTGTGTTATCTTTTTGGAGGAGAGGTGGTGTACATTGTAGTCATATTCTGAATAGAGATCTTTTTATGTCAGATTTTATTACCATATTCCATACAGTACCCAAAACACAGCTTTTATCTGGCTGTTAGGAGTAAAAGTGAATGGTGGTTGAAATGGAGGTCTAATGTTGTGGTGATAAGTTCTTTCATTTCTTAAACAGAGAGGTTTGTCTGTCAGCTCTCTAGAATCGTTGTTAAGAATATTTATATACTGCTTTTCAACAGAGTAGTTCACAAAGTGGTTTACATAGTAATCATAAATAGTTTCCTGTCCCCAAAGGTCTCACACTCTTAAAAAAAAGAATACAACGGCCACTGGAAAAGACACCATGCTGAGGTGAAGAGGGACAGCTGCTCACCCCTTGCTAATTGAATAGCATAATGATCAGAACAGCTACTTAAGAACACTTCAGATCATATTGTGGAATTCAGGAGGCTAAGTCTGACTATGAATCAAAAAAAGGGGGAGCAAAGTAAAAGTGTGTTAATTGGAGGGAAGATAATGGAAATCAGAATTCTAAGGGATGGGTGAGTGTCTATTATCCAGTACAGGGGGGCCCCCATATCAACGGATCGCATAACCACAGATTGACTAATCTGTGATTTGGGTCCACAGCCGCTCCCCTCCATGTGCATGCCCACACCATAGGCAAGGGAAGCTCTGCTCCTTTTGCCTTTGGAGGGTCTTCTAAGCCCAGCAGAGGCTGCACATGTCCACTTGCAGCCTCTGCTGGACTCAGATGGACTCCTAGAGTATAAAAAGTCACTTCAGTTTTTTCAAAAACTGGAAGTGACTTTTTTGACCTTAAGAATCGGTCTGAGCCCAGCAGAGACCATGGGCAGATGAGCGCAGCCTCTGCTGGGCTGCTAAAGATCCTCCAGAGGCGAAGGTAACTCCTTGGTATCTGCAGTTTTCTGGAACGGAATCCCTGCAGATTCTGGGGCACACCTCTACTCAAATTCAATATACTAGTTTCCCTACTTAAGGACAGGTTAGGTTCTAGGACTCTGTTTCTATATTATAATGAACTTAAGTTAAAACATCCAGTTCCTGCCAGTCCAGCACTATCAAACCTGTACAAAAACACCAAGGAACATAGTGCACCTATGTGAAAGTGCCAGTGGAGCTGTCTGTAACTCATACTTCTGTAATTCAGGGAGCCAGTGTAAGTCCAGAGACTTGCTTGTGGGCAGAAATGTCCAGTGAGCCACAATTAGAGTACAGAAGGATGCTGTAATAAAAATGTTACTTTGGTCTTAATTTTAGTTATAGTGGTCATTATCAAGACTTCAGTTATAAATTAAACTTATAATTATTTATAGCAGGGGTCTCCAAACCCTGGCCCTGGGGCCAGATGCAGCCCGCAGCAAGCCTCTTTCCGGCCCGTGGCCAACCACTTGTCCCCTGCAAGCCTCTGGCCCACTCAACTGAACATGACCAGAACTGTGTTCTGATTGTGTCTGGAGGGTGTTCTGAGGACCGGAAAGGTTGAATGAATGAGCCCATTCATTCATTTATTCACTCATCTAAGTTCCATCTCTAATTTATTTAAATTTTATATTTAAATTTTTTTTTCTGGCCCTCAGCACCACACTAGATATTTGATGCGGCCCTCTGGCCAAAAAGTTTGGAGACCCCTGATTTATAGGTTTATCAATTTATAAGTGTTATAAATATAAACATATTTTAATACAGTTTTAGGTGTACATTAAATTAAATCAAATCCTAATAAGATTTAGACCAGTGGTTCTCAAACTTTAACCACCAGGACCCACTTCTTAGAATGACAATCTTTCCAAGACTCACCGGAAGTGATGTCATAGCTGGAAATGACATCATCAAGCAAATTAAAATAAATAACTGTAAACAATTAAAGTAAAACAAATAAATAAGGAGAAGCCAGCCCTGTTCCACGAAGTGAATTTTCTCTATAGTCTGCCTGCATTAAAACTCCCCCCCAAAAAGTAAGATTTTCAGCTGTACCCAGTGCCCAGTTCAATTTCCTATATTTAAACCATATCACTTAGCTTTACATGTCTAAAAAAGAAAAAAAATTATCCTTACCAGCTGAAGTCTCTGGTATTAATAAAGCAAACAATCTACCGGAATCCAAAACAATATTTGAATTCAGTACAAAAAGGCAGGAGACATAAAAGTCTATGAAATCTGCCAGGATTCCTAATCTTAAAATTAGGCGATTTAGACCAGCTGCTATTTATAAAATGAAAATATTACTGTGGCTCTTGCACTCTGACAGCATTTTGGCAGCCATCTTGAATCTGCAGTGAAGTCTCTGTTTTTATCCTTTTGGAACATTTGTTGAGCTCAACTTTCATCAGATCAGGACTGTTCTGGTGGCCTTTCATTCCTCCTTGCCTGAACTGATCATGAACCAAGGCATGTGTGCTTACTTGTGAGTAAACACGAACGTATAGCTTAGTTCTGCTTTTTTGGACTAAGTCGAGTTTGCCTACTTGTGAGAAAATGCACACTACAGCTCAGTTTCACTTGCCATAGGGATCCATGCATTTGCATTCTCAGTAATCAGCTTATCAGCTAAAACTTTGTGACCCACCACCAAGTGGGTCACAACCCACAGTTTGAGAAACCCTGATTTAGATTGTAAGATTTTCTCTGCTGTTTTTTTTTTTTTAAAAAAAGGCAGCTGTTGCAGTCTTTGATCAAATTAATCTTAACTCTTCCTTCTCTCCTTTTCTACTTGGTAGTGGTAAAAGGTGTCTGTGTTTTGTTGTTCTTTTTTTGGAGTCACCCCATTCAGGGCCTACTCAGGGCCTACTTTTTCTCCTGCAGAATTTATATTACCCTGTGCCTTGAAATATTTCAGCTCTCCCTGTGCCAAATCATCCTGTCATGACATGTTTAGGGCTACAAACTCACTTTCCCAGCATGTCTTGTGACTGTTCGTTTGTAGGAGCAGTGCATACACAGGATTCCTGTCCCATTCCCTTACTAAAGTTGAATTATTTCAGATGGTGTAAAATACCATTATTATTGTCAAGAAATGCCATTTGAACCCCAAACATGTATTGGTCAACAACACTGTCCTTAAAATTTCATAAGGTTAATGTTGCTAAACTTTTTTCTTGGAATTCATACATACTGCTGGTGTTTTCCTATAATTAGCTCTAGATTTTAAGTTTAAAATCACATTTGTGAAATGCAGGCAGACTGATCTGGTTACCACTAATGTTGGCCTTACTTTCAATAAACAAAATGCAAGAATAATGAGTGTTTCATTTAATAATATGAAATTCCAGAGAGTATGTTTTGACAGGCTTTGTTTCCAGCTGTATAGTTTATAAGCTGGTCAAAAGTTATCAAGGTACCCATTATTATTCTTTAAATGGCTGCTTCAGTGACTTCTTATATAGCAGTATAATTGATGTTGCCATTTGTAATAAATCTGTAGTTCTTTCGGTTCTTTGTGTAGCTGGTTGGTAGATTAGACTAACCTGAGAATTGTCTCAGGGAAATTAGTAGCCTTCTGCTATAGTTCTTGTTGGCTTTCAGCTCATGTGTGAAAATAAATCTGAATTATTTAACTGTAAAATAGTTTTAAGCCTGCCACTCTGTGCTTTCTTCTAATCCTAATTAGCAGTTGAACTTGGGGAAAGAATACAATAATTATAAAAGCAGCGGCATTAAACTGAAATTTATCTGTGTCGGATGCTGATGTAGGGAAGTGTTTTATATGAAATAAGAAACTTTGAAGTCTGTATTTAAAATTGTAAGTTTCTTGTAGTTGTAATGTTCATGGTGGGTTTAAACTCTGTTTCCATTCTTTTTCACAAACGTAAGTTTCTTGTAGGTATAATGCTCATGGTGGGTTTAAACTCTGTGTCCATTCTTTTTCACAAATGGGTAACACTATTGTCAGTGACAATAATAAAATCTTTGGTGTTTGTGCCACTGATAGGAGAGTATGATTACCATCTAGGTCTCTTTAATAAAGCCTAAGGTATCAGATTGGTTATCGCTGCAAGTTAATCAGGTTAACTACTGTTGGGAGGTGTGCTTTCTGTGGAACAGTAATTGACTGCAGAATAACAATACTTGCTTTAAACTGAATCACTGCAGACACCAAAGCACAAGGTGATCCCAATCTCACAGATAAGTTGAGGACAGGTTATGAGCCAAAATTATGGAATTTTCTGTGACCCCAGGATAAGTCGAGGGGTGGGTGGGGGGGAACGGGTGTGTAAAATTATTTGAAAACAACTTACTAGGAATTGTTCTGAGGCAGCAGCAAAAAGGAGGCATTTTAGCTTCTTCTCCAAACAAGAAGGGAGATGAAGGTGCTTTTGGGAGTTGTAGGCTTTGTAAGGAGTACAGTGCTACATTTCCATAGCAGCAGCCCTCATACAGATGACAATTCCCATAAACACCTTCCCTTCTCTTCCTGTTTGGAAAAGAAGCTAAAATGGCTGCCTTTTTTATTGCTTTCTGTTGCTGCCTCAGTATAATTACTAGTAAGTAAAGCTGCTCCTTCCCCCGCAGAACTCTGCGCCCTGCTTCTCAGCTGAGTCGCACCCCAATGTCACCAGGCAGCTGTTCTTAGAAGCTTCATGCACTGCATTGACCCTTGTATAAGTCGATCCATGCTTTCAGGGTCAATTTTAAGGCATTAATTTTTGACATATACACAAGTATATATGGTAAATGTGAGAATGAAAAAATTTACTGTTAAAGGAATATTATTATTATTATTATTATTATTATTATTATTATTATTAACAGTATTTATATACCGCTTTTCAACTAAAAGTTCACAAAGCGGTTTAGAGAAAAATCAAATAACTAAATTACTAGTGTTTAAACAGTGAAATTCAGCTCAATCTTAGTTAACACAGCTGCGTTCTTAAATCTGAACTAGCTCAGGTTTCAAGTAGACTTTGTTAACTGAAGAATGACCTTGGGACATTTTATCATATATAGCAGTGTTTCTCAAACTGTGGGTTAGGACCCACTAGGTGAGTTGTGAGCCAACTTCAGGTGGGTCCCCATTCATTTCAATATATATTTTTTTAATATATTAGACTTGATGCTGACATAGTATGTGACTGCATTGGGGGAAATGTGACAGATATGTACTTTTAATGGGCTGCTATGTATATGCTTTTAACAATGATAGTAAATGGGACTTACTCCTGGGTAAGTGTGGGTAGGATTGCAGCCTAGGATTGTTAAAAATGTTCCTGCTTGATGATGTCACTGTCGGTCATGATATCGCTTCCGGTGGATCATGAGAGATTCTCATTCTAAAAAGTGGATCCCAGTGTAACAGTATGTGCTGGCAGTAAGTCGGTGCTCAGGGCTTAGGATTGGGCCCTTAGAATCCTTGACTAAGAGCCTCCTGGGTACAACCTCCAGAGATGAACACCATGGCAAGGGAAAGATCAGCCACCCCACCATCAACCAAGGAACGGTGCAAGAGCTTCCTACTTCTTCCCTGGAAAGAACTTTGCTTTAACTCCCAGTTGCTTGGGGATTAGAGAAGCAAGTGGGGGCATTGGCCAGAGGAATAGGAGGCTGTATTGTGTTTTATTGCAAACCTTCCTGATGATCATTTTAATCAAAAGGGCAAGGTAGCTCTATAAATAAATAGGTTGACCTTAGGTCAACCTTGTGTGCTTCCCCCTGTGGGAGGGGAAAGGTGAGATACAATTTTTTTTTTAATGAAATTGTCCCTAGACAACCTTGATGACCTGTGGAAAATTTTTGGGAAGGTTTCTCAGTGAGGAAACTTAACTGTTAAATTAACTCATGAGTGGGAGTTTTCATATGAAATGGCTGTACTTGTTTGATTTACCATCTACTATGCTTTCAGTTTCCGTCAAATGCTATAATCTACAAAGTACTTTAAAGCAGCTATATGTAGAAGCAGTAAGATAGAAATCTTACAGAAGTCTTGTGCAAATGTAAACTTGAACTTCCCGTAAACCACACTATCAAAATCGGGAATCAACATTGGGAATGTACACTTTGTCTCTGAAATCCCATCTCCGTTACCTTATTAGCATTTACTGTAATATATTTGCACATGATAAATGTTTTAAGAGGTTTCTGACCTACCCCGTTCCACCTCTGTAGGGATCACCAGGGAAACTTATAGTGGATATTAAGTACAAGCATACTAAGATCAACATAACGTGGACCCACACTTTATGATAGTATTCCATTCTGGAGACACCTTTGCATAATGAGGATATTGTAATGTGAATCTAATAATTTGGGGGGTAGTTTGTTCCAAGACATCAACTTCCACCACAGAGTTTAGCTATTTCCTTTTTTGAAAAGCGAGTTAAATCCAGCCACAGGATAATTGCACTTGTGATAATTGAGCTGCTGAAGTGACTGTCATTTGTAGTAGGAACTGAAAGTCATTTCTGGTTTTCTTATCCTCCTCCTGTCTGCTGAATGGAAACCAGGCAAGGTGTGTAAATTACTGCTGGAAGAGATGTTCAGTAGCCAGACCTGAGTGCAAATCACTGATAGAAGTGATGCTACAAAGGAAGTCAGTAGCATAGGGCCAGAATGTGGTGACTGAGGGAAGCAGCATTAGAGGATGAGTGCTGGTCAAGGAAGGATCGGAAAATGAGGGTAGTATGGTCATTATAGTCAAGTCAGGTTGGCTGTTGCGCAGTTTAAGAAGACAGTGGTTATCTTACTGCTCAGGTAGCTAACTGTTGTGCACAGTAGGGGAGAAACACTGCTTGGTGCTGCTGACTGCGTTATATCTGGGCTCTCCCATGTATTGAAAATATGATCAAGATTTGCATATTTTCTTTTCTGTCATTTGCAGCTACTGAGTTCCTAGGTGAGAACTAAGTGCTTATTTCTGGTCATCACCTGAATAACAATGTCACTTCCTGATTAGTTATGTCACTTCTGGCCCTTATCAAGCACCATAGATGCTAACTTCAGCCCTTTGTATGAAACAAGTTTGACACCCCGAGTTAAAGGTACCTGCTGTGCTCCTTAGAGGCCATTGTTATGTTAGAACCACTCCTACAGGGCTGAGATGGTACTTCAAAGACTTCTAGGCTTGTACTTCATCTAAATCCTCAACACAGTCAGATAAACAGCCAAGATAATGCTACTGAGATGAAATGGCTACTACTTCAAAGGCTTGCAGGCTTGCACTTCAGCTAAATCATTTCCTCAATAAACACATAGCAATGATGCTGTTATCAGGTTGAGATGCTGCTTCAAACGTTTACAGGCCTGCGCCTCAGCTAAGTCCTTCCCTCAGTACACACACAGCAACAATATTAACTACACTGTTATTGGTGAAACTGTCAAATGCTTGCTGATTAGCTATCTATCTTCCACAAGATACTGTTGGCAGTCATGTGCTCCATCATACAGTGAACAACCCATTGTGTAGTGAACGTTTTGCCTTAGAGAGTCCATTGTAAAGCGATCAATCACACTGTGAGCCCATCGTAAAGTGGGAACCTATTATAATAAATGTTGGTAATGCTAATTGCAGTTTCTTCATACATGAACATTGTTTCACAAACTGTGTATAGTGACCTACCAGTGGGTCATGACCTCATTGTTGGTGGGTCCTAAAACTGACAAGCTATTAACTGACAAGGAAAATGTATTGAGCCCTGTGGAAAGTGAATGCATGTTTACTTGTGAGTAGGCAAATGTGCCTCAGTCCACTTCAAATGGCAAGCTGACAGGAACATATCTCCAGAATGGTCATGATCTGATGAAGGCAGGTCCCCCAAAACACTCAAGAAGGAAACCCCCCACCCCAAGCTGACAAGGAAAATGTATTTAGCCCTATGGAAAGTTACACTGAGTTACACGTGCATGTTTGCTCATGAGTAGGCAAACTTACCTGGGCTCCAATCAAAGGGCAGGCAAAAGGGAATGCAAGACCTCCAGAATGGTTCCAATCTGATGAACGTGGAGCTCAACAAACACTCCAGAAGGTGGCCTCCCACCATAGTAAAAGGGATAAAAACAGAGGCTGGTAAGGTAAAACTTTGGGGGGGGGGGATCTCATAAAGATAGAGTCCCGATAGTGTCATTTTAAAAAGTGGATCTCATTGCTAAAATGTTTGGGAACCACTGCACGGGAATATAAAATTTGTTTTGTAAATGGATCGGCAAATGATGGTAATGAAGGAACCAGGTTTTCATTACAGCCTTAACTATAGGTAAACCAGACAAGAAAAAGATGAGCAGAATTCACTCTGGAAAGAGAGGGCGGACGCAATCCTAACCCCTTATGTCAGTGCTTTCCAGCACTGACATAATGGCAATGAAGCTCCATGGTAAGGGAACAAACATTCTCTTTCTTTGAGGAGGCCTCTGTGAGTGACACCCAACTGCAGGATGCAGCACATGTCCCATTGACACCCCTATGCCAGTGCTGGAAAGCACTGACATAAGGGGTTAGGATTGCACCTTGAGTAACTGACTTCTGTGATTTCTGAGGAGCCAGCTTCTGAACCATTTTCTTTAGCCATACCTGACCACAGAATGGGGAAAAAATTGCAAATGTTGCAAGATACTTGATTTGTTTTTAATAATCTTTTTTGAGGTACTCTGTGCTGATGACTTATTTGGAAATGTATTACAATTACAAAATACAGATATTTGTAGTTTCTATTCAACCCTTTCTTTTAAGAACTTCCTGTTAGGCTTTAATTGCAGAGCCGTCCTGAGAAGTAAATTAGATTGAAACAAAAGAAACTCTCAAAGGCTACCCAGTGAATTTTGAAGCTTAGTGGCCATAACAATTCCATAGCTACCTTAACAATTTTTGTGCTTCATGGGCTCTGTTTGTCCCATGCATGTGTGTGATTTAAAGTATGGCCACAGTTATGTTTCGAAGCTGATAAATTCAGCGTTTTTCAGAAATTGTGTTTAATATAAAGTTCTGTTTTGTTTCTTTTTTATCTCAGTTTAGATAAAATAGCTGTTTGCATAATTTATATACTTAACTGTATGGACTCGACTTGTAAATGATAGCATAATTCTTTGAGTGTTAAGCAAAACAAAAAGAGAGGTTTTCAGTGTATGCATCTTAGATATCCGTTTCTTTCATATATTATAACGTTTCCTGATTTAAAAGCAGAAAGCCATTTTTTCCTTAGTAATGTATTGGCTAATTCTTTCTCTGGAAAGCATGATTGTTTGCACAAGAATGATACTGGCTCAACTGTGTTCACACAATGCAGGTTCATTGTTCTGGCTGACATTCCTGGCACACACAACTCATTATAATGTGAAAAGAAAACCTCTTGGAAAAGAATACTGGATGACATGCTGCCACTGGCAACATATATAATTCTGAAAGTACAGACTGGGGTCTTTAAAAGTTGCAGACAAAAGCAATTCAGTAGGATTTAGCAGCTGTAGCTGTCACCTCTTATAAAGCCTCATTGAATTACTCCTAAGTAACATTATAGAAAAAAATTGATCAATTGCTTGTTGAGGTATGTGATTATTAAATTTGCAACTTGGATTATTAATTAAATGCTGTGTAGAAAGAATATGTTCAGCACCTTACAGAAATCCTTTACAGCCTTAAAATTACAATGTTGATAATTAGAAATTACGTTTAATATATTTTTATGTTTTAAAACCAAATCTGGAAGTCAGTCCTATTTTTGAATTACCAGGTTTCACTGAAGTCATACGAGTTTCAAGTAGTTATGTAATTCCAATGCTCTTCTGTCCTAACTAAACAAACGATGTGTAAAGGTTCAGGTCATGACATAATGCTGAACCATAGTTTAATACAGGGTTGTCAAACTTGTTTCATTCCGAGGGCAGAACAGCGTTCATGATGCCTGCTGAAGGCCGGAAGTGATGTCATTAGGCAGGAAGTGATGTCATTAAACAGGTCATAACCAAAAATAAGCACTTTTTCTCATATGGGAACTCATTAGCTGCAAATGACAGAAAATACGCAAAACCTGATCATATTTCAAAATATGGGAGAGCCCAATTTTCATGTGGGGGCTGCCCTTTCAGCAGTGACACAGCAGTACTGCTCAGCAGCTGAGAGCCTGAGGGCCGGATAAAAAGCTTCTGCGGGCCACATCCAGCCCCAGGGCCTTATGTTTGACACCCCTGGTTTAATGCTTTGGAACAAATCTATAGGAGCCTCATTCTCTTTCTCAATCTTTTTCTTTTTTAAGTACACGTGATTGAGAGTCGAAGCTTCTACTTTCTCCTTTTGAGTGCAATTCTACATGGGCATATTAACCATTGTTGCCCAGCCTACATGTGTACACATTGGTGCCTGTTGTGCGTATACAATGTTGGGCAGAAATGGCTTAACTCAGACTGCAGTTTACGTAAGAGTTGTGACAAGCCAGGGTGTCCAGCCAGTGTTTGACCCTGGTCTGATAGCCTATCTTGTCTTAATCGTGTGTGTGTGTGTGTGTGTGTGTGTGTGTGTGTGTGTGTGTGTGTGTGAGAGAGAGAGAGAGAGAGAGAGAGAGAGCACAAGCCTGTATGGCTTGTTGTCTGTTTATGTCATACTAAACTAGGGTTTCCATTTAGGGTTTCCATTTCCACAAAACCTTATTTGATCTTGAGGAAATTTTTTCTGATTTGGGAATAGAATTGGAAGGCTTTCAGTAATACTTCTGTCCTATGAGTACAAATAAATGGGTATAGATCCTGAAATATTCCTTGTTCCTGCAAGGACAATACATATGCATTTTCAACTTAAAGTAAAATGGTGACCCATAACATGGACACAGAAGTCCATTGGTTTTAGATAATTAGGCAATATGGCAAAAGGAACTCAGACTGAATCTACTCTTCACAGATGTCTTGCAGTCATTTGCTTTCATTCCCGTCCTGGTTAACACTGGTTTTGAATATTTGCTCTTCAAGATAATTGATGATTCCTTTTATTTGTCAGTCTGCTGCTGCTGCTTTTCATTCTTGTTTCTGTTCTCCTAGATCACCATACAACAACCATAACTACACAGTTTGTTAGTTAATGTTGGGAGTAATTTGAGTTTTCAGTTCATATTAGTTATTCATAATCTTTTGCTATCAAATTATATGCCTGGTAAAAGTAGCCAAAACTGGTTGTTTGGTGTGGTTGTATTCTTTACTATTATTTGCTACAAAGAAGTGTGCAACTATTATATGAACAGCTGGGGGGGACGGCGCTTGGATTTGTTTGTTTTTTTTCAGTGGTTAGTCCTTTCTAGGGTCTTGTATGCCCTTTTCCAGTACTTTGATATATTTAGAAATCTTAAATTTTAGGAAGGTGGATTCCAGGAGTTTGGTGGTATCTAAACCATGTTACCGATCCTGTTCAGCCCTCCCTCTCCCTTTTTACTTGATCTATAATTTTGCTTGATTTGTCAGAATGAATAAGTGAGATAAAAAGGAACTTCAGCATGGTCAGGCATAACTTAGCCTGCCTCTGCTCAACACTGCAAGAGATTCAATAGTTTCTGTATTATCAGAGTATGTTCTTGTGTCTCGGGGACAAACTCTCTGTGTTTTTAAAAATAATATTTCCCTTACCATGCTTGCTTTTCCTGATTAAAATAGCAGGGGAGTGATCTGGATTGGGGGTAGGAGAACTTTAAAGCTATGCTTCACAACAGTGCTCCTTATTCCACACATACCCCCATATACTATTTACATAGAGAAAATTGAGCATGCAAGGGCCAGTAACATGAATAATTCCATGCACTGTGGTCTCATGCATTCACAACAGTATCAAATCAATAAAGCACACAATCCATACTGAAATGATATTTTATTTATAACACTCTAACTTACAAATGTTCAACTTATGAACCAACACTTAGCCCTGACTTCTACTCTATGTCAAGTACAGAAGCAACTCCCAAGTATTCTAAGATTATACAGTGAAACCAACAACATTCTGAATGAAACTGACAGCATCCCAAGTGAAAAGGACAATGTTGAGTGTACAGCTGCCAGTATCAGAGTGAAATTGATAGCTATGGCATTAGAGATGGGCCTAGTACTGTACTGTACTTAACAAACCAAACAAATCTCTAGAACCTAACATGTTTGTAAAATCCTCCCTGGACTCCACCATGCTAGATAATTAGACCAGCCAGTCTCAAACCTCCCATTTCTGCCAAGCTGATCAAGCAGGAGGTGGTGTCTCCGCTCTGGAGGGTCTTCGATAAAGCAGATTAACTTGTTTCATTTCATTACAGTTTCAGGCTAAACTTTGGGCTGAAAACAACCTTGGTTGCCTTGGTGGATGACCTATGCCAGGAACTGGACAGGGAGAGTATCTGTGTTGGTCCTCTTAGCAGCTTTCGACAGCATTGATCATGGTGTCCTAATAGACCAATTGACAAGTGTGGGGTTGGGGCACTGTTTTGCGGTGGTTACACTCTTACTTGGCAGATAGTCTCAGATGATGGTGCTGGGGGATGCCAGTATTACACCCTGGTCCTTAAGGACTTCTGACATGCATAGGCTTGTACTATTAGGCTACAGTCCTCTGCTAATTTACTTATGAGTAAGCTTATTGACCACAGTAGGACTTGCTTCTACTAAACATGGAAGGGCTAGAGTTCTAATACATCTGTATTTATTTAGGATACTTTTTAACGTAATTTGTCATTACAATGTAATGTCATTACAGTTTGTGTTAAACAAGTACAACCTACTCCGAAAGTTTGGGATGAAATAAATGAGGTCTTTCAAATTACGTAGAATATTTTTCGAAATAGCTATAAGTGGTAGGAGAAGAGAGGTTGATTTGTGTGTGTGTGTGTGTGTGTGTGTGTGTGAGAGAGAGAGAGAGAGAGAGAGAGAGAGAACTGTAATGAGTGTTGCTGTGAGAGACGTCACAGGGAGCTCCTGCATTTTAAGATTTAGAACTGTGTCACTGGTTATACTTCTAAAGAGTAAAGTCTTGATGATTTGTGCAGTAGGTCTCTGATAATCATTCCAGGCCTTGCTCCATGCACACTCACACCTTCAAAGGTGTGATAGGCATTCGCCAAGGCCTTTTTTATTGTGACACTGGCCCTGTGGAATATCCTTTCTATTGAAGTTCAGTTGGTCTTCTTTGGAGTCTTCAGGAGACTGATTAAAACTTGGCATTTTTGTTCAACTTTTGGTGGGGAAAGGGAATGAGAGTTGTAGTGCTGATGGTGGACTAGCATGTACTGCAATTTGTATTACTACTTGCAATATTCCTTTACTTGTTCCTTTACAAATTCCTCTGAATTTTCTTTTAGTGCTGTTTTTCTTTTGGCCTGTCTTGAGTTGCCTCTGCAATGAGAGAGGCAGGATAGAAATGTTTTAAAAGAAAATTGGAAAACCGAAAGCTGGTTTAATGCATGTGCTTGAAAAGACAAAGTTTTTCTGTTGGGGTTTTTATGGTTTTAATTTATAAGGAAAAAAATGAAAATGTAAAGAGTTAAAAGAACTCAGTGTTGGATCTCTCGATCTCTCTCTCTCGCTTCCATACCCTTGACCACAAAAACAAAATGTATATATTGTTTAAATCATTTAAAATGCTTTGTGGTTTTACTAGAACCTGGAGATCTGTCACTTTACATTTGGATTAGAAACATGAATAGGATCAGTCCTATTAAGGTTGCAATGCTAAGCATACTTGGGAGTCCCATTGAATTTAGAGGTACTTATTTTTAAGTGGTATCTAATTAGATCACATTACATGTAGTCACCAGGACGTATTTTCTCCAGGACTTTCCAGCAAGAAAAACTGGTTTAAAAGCTTTTGAAAAAATATTTCAACTCCTATGTTTCTAATAGTTCATCAAATAAAGAAAGACAGCCAAGAACCAAGGTAGAAGTTCTCTAACTGGGATGTTGCAAGGCCCTAGCCAGGGAATCTCTGTCACTGCCCCCTTGGGTGGAGTGACAACGTCAGTGGCGACATGATCTCCATGATTGCAGTGGTGTAATTAATGATCGTGTAGCCTGGTGCCAAGCTCAAAATGTTGCCCCGGAAGTGATGTCACAACAGGAAGTGACATCACGCCCAGGCTTTTGAAAAAGTGAGAATTGGGAGGAACCCACCTCCTCCCCTTGGTAGCTCACCACCCACTTGCTCTGCTGCCTCCCCTCTTTCAGTGGCATAGCTAAGGCATCTATCTGCTACCTGGGGTCAAAGAAGATTTGTAGTCCCCCCCCCATACAAAATCAGATTTAATTAAGTAAATAAATAAAAAGTATGCCCCTTATCTGTCATAGACACTGTGCTGGGGTGAAGGGGGTTATTCTCCCCCTGCTAAATATAAGAGGAACACCACTTGAAAAAGTGCCTTTTTACCCGGTTAGCAGGGGTAACTATATTTTGATGCATGGAAATGAGAGCTGACTCATATTAACACCTTATTGGTTTCATACTGAATCAAGATAACATGTCATTGCAACATGTCAGTAACATAACATAATAGCATGTCATTGGCTCTCAGATCAATCAATCTCAAAGGTCAGTTTTGAGTTAAGAAAATCCACTTTTTGTTCCATAAGACAGTTGTGTTTTCATTTTATGGTTAATTGGCCATAACTTTTGCTAGAATACAGATAATCTAATGCAGTTTGTTTTATTGCATTCAGCATAAAATTACCTTTCCAATCTTGTATAACGTGATGGTATTAATACCAAGATTTTTACAATTTTGATCACTCGTGTCAAGCTCAGTTTGTTGCCCCCCCTAAAGCTTGATACCCGGTACAACTGCTACCCCCTGCACCCCGTTAGCTATGTGACTGCATGATCGCTCTGCTGCCGGGGAGGTAAGCGTTATTTTAAACTTATCTGGAGCTTGCTATCACTCTCCGAAGGCTCCAGGGAGTCTGCAGCCTGCTTTGCAGGCCTCCCCATGCCTCCAAACCGCTATAAAAAGCAAAACAACAACAACAAAAAACTTCCAATTTTCACCCTGAAACTAGAAGTGTTTTTTTTGCTTTTTACACCAGTTTTTACACCAGTTTGCAGTTTACACCAGTCACAGGGATGACTACAGAGATGGTTGCTCCCTGGACCCTCCAGAGAGCCACAGCAACCCCTAGGTAAGTTAAAAATATCCCTTTCCTCTCCCAAAAATGGCACAATTGTGGCTATTGTGTTGCTGCCGCCTGCCCCACAAACACCAGGTCTCAAACTCTCTGTGAGAAACTCTTTGAGAGTTTGGGAACCTCTGATCTATGGTATCATTTTACAATAGGATTGGTCATTTTAAAAATTTTTGTTGACAAAAATTATTGAGCAAAGTGAAAGCTGGAGAAAAGGGTTTAATGCAACTGTTCCTTGTCAGGTAGGTAAGACTAAATACGTACATTCAGTGAATTTACTGGTCATGTATGAATGTCTAGAAAAGGGTAGCAGCAAGCAAAGGTTCTTCAGTGAATCACATACACTAGTTCTATTGAAGATCATCATGCGGTTTTTCAATAATAAAAATAATAATAAATGCATGATAATAAATTCCTAAAGATTTTTGGACTGATGCATAGCTTTAGAGCTACATTACTATGCCAAATCTTTATATAATACAGAACTAGTAGTATGAATTGTCACAACCTTCCTCTTTAGGGGTCGGTTAAAGCACTTGTCCGTTCCTTAGTAAGGCTGGGTGGAAGACGTACTAGCATAATTGTAGCTATTAGGTTACTCCTGCTAGGTGTGTAACAGTCTATAATTTGCTACTAATTTAGGAATTTTTGAATGAATTTTTTGACTTTAGCTTTCTTTGTGGGGATAAGAAGTCTCACAGCACTCAATGTATATGTTAGCCTTGGGATTATCTTACATTAATGAGGTACCTATCAGCACGTAATTCACTTTCTCTTAAAGAAACTGGATGGAAACCTTTAATTTATGGGTCAGATTTACTAGGCTGTAGACAGCATAGTGAGATAGGAAGAAAATCTAGTGTTGACGGGAACAGTAAGGACCAATCTAACCTAGTGCCTATGATCATAACTTCCATGCTTTATCTTGTCCCATAAAAGAATGAGTACTGTACAGCATACTGGAAGTGCATGGTAACTAAACTAAGGAGACAAGAGAAGGGCATAATTATGATTATTGATAGAGAAGCTGCTTCTTCTGTTGTGTCATTCTCAGGTTTCTGGATGATGGGGAGATGATCAGCATAAAGAGCTGCAGCACCTTTTCTCCTTTGCTCCCATAACCCAACAGTTTTTTGTGATGGCATCTTTTAGGAGCACCAGGCCAGTGCTTGGAATTGTCTTAAAGTAGGGTGATCCAATACGTGAACCACATGCAGCCTGCCATGCTCTTTTTGGAAACCCTTGGGAAGTCCCACTGCAGGTACCACCTCCCCTCCTGTGCTTCAGTGCCTTTTGGATCTCCCAGCTGTGCTGTTCCAGCTTCTCCTTTAGAGAAGGAAAAGCCGGAACAGTGCAGCAGGGAGACTGCCACACCCACCTCTGCATCCTACCGCCTGAACCTGCCAAGTGACTTCAGTGACTCAGAACCCAGTGACTCAGAACCTGCAAGTCACTGCCAATTCTTTGTCTGTGCAGTCGAGGGGTCATGTGGCCCCCTGGCTGTCAGAAGTTGGGCTGTCCTGGACTAAACCATTGTCTTTGTAAGCAGTAATGTTACCACAATAGTTACTCATATGAGCTTCTGGAGGGGGCGGGGCCTGAGGTGGCTGAGTAGCTGAGCTCCTGGAAAGCTCTTGGAAAACACGCTATTCCCAGAATCGTGGGTCTGATGAGATCCGAGGATCAGTGGCCAGGAGAGGCCTCGATCCTACAGATGGTGTACGGTTTCGGAGAAGAAGGGTCCAGCCAGGGACTGTTTTTTCTCCAAGGGAACCCAGCCATCGATGTTGATGATGGTGAGGATTCAATGTTGAAATTAAGCTGAAGGCACCAAGCCAGGGAAGGAAGCTGAAAGAAGCAAGTGAGTGTTGTTCCGTTGTGTGTGTCTGGCATTAATTGACTGGTCTCAATACAATCCCTACCACACTTGCATTTCCTCTCCGAGTAGGGAATACCATTGAACCTGCCCGATAACACGGCTGATGGAAGAGCATTATATCTTGCAAGTGTGAATGCTCTCCGAGCCTGTGGGCACTCCAGGTGATAAAAGAAGGAGGCCGGTTTCCCAAAACTGACTGGAACATGGAGATAGAGTGGAGAGCATGTGTTTCTGGCGGCACTAAACAGCTCTTGTTGTTGAATATCAAGAATTCTTTCTTTGAAGATTCTGTAAGCAGCATCATAGCCAATCATGCCTAGCTCTGCAGTGTCCAGCCCTATTGACTTGAGTTTGGTTAGAAGATCAGTGATCTCTAATGGCAGGACTGAATCCGACAATAATTGGTGCATTAGACCAGAGGAGGTAGGGTTAAATAAAATCCTAAACCAAAATTTCAATAATCTTAGCCAAGCAGTTGTCTTTAGCCGAATTAACCCCATCTCGAGACACAGAACCGAGTAGGGAACGCACCTGGGTAAACCCAAAATCTTCCGCAGAAAGGAAGCTTGAATGCGTTCTAATGGTTGGTTAATAGCCTTATACCAGACGGGAGAGCCATAAAGAACCAGGGAAAGAACCTTTCCCTTAAACACCTCCAGAGTGGCTGGAACATAACCATTGCCATAAAAAAGAAACGGGAAATAGCTGAGGACGCTAGTTTGGATGTGTTCTGCACTGCCTTACGATGAAAAGCCCAAGTGAGCCTGTAATGGAAGTTGATTCCCAGATACTTGAAATGCTTATCTTGCTCCATTTTATTGCCATTACAAGACCATTTAAAAGCCTTCCATCTGTTGGCAAATATCATTATCTTAGATTTAGCATAATTGATTTGCAGTTTGTTATTGCAATAATGTGATTTGCACATACCCTTTTCTACTGCCCACTTCATGACGTTTCACGCAAGAAATATCTAGGCCCTTTGCTAACTAGGATGCAGGGCTGGGAGGACTCAATCATGCTTCAGTCTCTCCTTTCCACACCGGACTCTGAGACCCTTGATAGGGTCACTTCCTTTTTATCTGGGGTAATTGCCAGGCAGAGCTCTGGAACTCTGGGCAGTATGTGAGGAAAAGACTGATGTCTATGTTGTGTTGTCTTTGTATATTTTTGTTTTGTTTTGTTCTTTCTCTGTATTTTATGCCAATAAAGGTCTTACTGAACTGACTAATTGATTGCCTGATTAAGCTTTTGCCCGAGAGAAGGAGAAGGAGGGGCAGGCTTTCCCCCTCCTGGGAGAAGAGGAAGGAGGGGGAGGCTTTCTCTGCGTATTTGTTTGTTGATGTGAGAAGAAGCTTTGCAGGAGATCTGCTGGGCTTGTTATGGAAATGTGAGTGCATAACTCTAACCTTATAAATCTAAAATTTGTTGAATTACAAATTAACCGTTTTGGAATACAATTATTGTTGTGGAGTGTTCAGTTTTGTTTTCCTGTGGAGAGCGGCTGGAGACCTGCATTTTTTTTGTTTTACTAAAGTGGCTGATTGTTTACATTCCTTTGATTATATCCTGGAAAGGAATGCAGTTGACATAGAAACAAATATAAATACAGAAATAAGATATAAACAACAGAAATAAGAACATCAGGGACATCTGGTGGACTAAAAAAAGATACTACAAGGACAAGAACAGGACTTGTCAGGTGAAGTAAGAAGAAAGAAGATATAAGGAAGAAAAAAGGATGACAGGAAAAGGAGCGAAAGTTAGGAGCTCTTTTGCCCCGGAGTCCAGCTTGGGAAAACTAACACAAGAGAAACTGAAAGGGAAAGAATGGAAGCAGACAATACAAGACAATATAGAGAAATTAGTGGTGATGGGACAGCAACAAACAAATCAATATCTGCAGGTTCAAGCTAGTTTGGATGCATTAACTACACAACTAAATGATCTTAGTGTGCAACTTAAAGATGTTATATCCGAATCACATGAGAAAAAACAAAGGATTATGGAAAAAGTATTGGAAATAGGAAAGCAACAAGCAAATTGATGTTTACAAATCCAAATTAGCTTGGAAATCTTAATTCAACAGACAAATGAGTCTAATGTGCAACAAACAGGAGAGGATCAACAAAAGAGCAAAGAAATGGAAGATAAATCCAAAACACTGGAGACAGGACAAAGCAAACAATTGGAAGAGACAATGTTATTGGAGATAGCTTGGAAGATAAAGACCCGAAAGTCACCAGACCACAAAGGAGAAGAAATACTTCGACTAATTGTTGCAAATTGGATTGATCAAGTGAAGAAAGAAGAAATACTTCAACCAACTGACGTAGATTGGAATGATCAAGTGAAGGAGATGACTCATCAAGATGTTGATTTAGCAAGAAGGGCGAGTACATTGAACTGTGATCCGTTAAGAGTAATTCATGTGAAATTTATTAGAAAAAAAAGATGGAAAGTTAAAGTCCAGAGAAGAGAAGAGATTTGGCAGACCTGTGGATATTTAGGTTGGAGACAAGGGAATAGATAAAAAGACAGTAATGTGTTAATTTTGTATGTTAGAAATTAAAGTTTATTAGATGTCAATGAGAATTTATATAAGTTTTATAGGTGATATGTAATATGTTGCAATACCGGGTAGATGGGACTCGTTAGCCTAGGAAGGCAGCTCATCTAAGAGAAGGAAACTCTGACCTCAAACCTCCACTGCTTTGTGGCTATATCCAGTTGTGAAAAAGGCTGCAGGAGTCAACCTTGAGGCAAAATCAGGAGCTGGAGTCCCTGAGGCAGTTCATGGCTGAACACAGTCACGTTCTGGCAACTCCTGCGACGCCGCTGGTACCAACCGTATGGGCTTCTGCCTTTCCATTGGACCATTCCAGCGACGTGGAGAGGGGGGATTTGCTGCATGGGTAACAGCCTATCCTCCATACCTTCTTTACCCAGGCTTCGCGCACTGGAGATGACACTCCAACTTCTCCATACGGCATCGGCACAACATGGGAAGCAGCAGTTTACCGGTTATAAGTCTTCGCTCGATTGGCGTAGAGCATGACGCCAGGGGCTGCTTCCGACGGTGGGAGAGATCATTGCATCTCATTGGGCAGCTACCGCCCGCCTTAAGCTGGGCAGTCCCCAGCCAGTAAGGTGTTGCCTCGCCACGGTCCGTTAACCTCATGGGGTGCGTGGGGTTTAGGATGAAAACCGACAAGCGGATCGACAACTGCACCATGCAACAGAAAACAGAAAACTCCTGCCCTAAAGCTGGGCACCTGGAATGTTAGGACAATGACACCTGGCTTCTCTGATGACCTGCAAGAAATAGACTACACATGCAAAACAGCTGTCATCGACATGGAGCTGAGCAGACTGCAGATGGACATCATCGCCCTTCAAGAGACGAGTCTGCCAGATTCAGGATCTGTCAAGGAGAGAAATTTCTCATATTTCTGGCAGGGAAAACCACCAAATGAGACCAGGGAACATGGTGTTGGCTTTGCGGTCAGAAATACCCTGCTGAAATCCATCATTCCACCTACTGTGGGAAGTGAAAGAATTTTGTCCCTGCAGCTCCAGTCATCAGCAGGACCTGTCACTCTCATCAGTGCTTATGCACCGACTCTGTCGTCTCCAGCAGAAGCCAAAGACAAATTCTATGATGACCTGGCCACCACTATCAAGAAGATCCCTGGAAAAGAGTCATTGTTAATCCTCGGTGATTTCAACGCTAGAGTTGGTGCTGATAACAGTTCATGGCCCTCTTGCTTAGGTCAGTTAGGCACTGGGAGGATGAACGAAAATGGCCAACGCCTGCTAGAGTTTTGCTGTCATCATGGTCTCTGTGTCAGCAACACGTTCTTCAACACAAAGCCCCAACATAGTCTCTTGGAGACACCCAAGATCAAAGCACTGGCACCAGCTCGACCTGATTCTCTCCAGACGCTCCAGCCTTCCCAGCATCAAGATCACACGCAGTTATCATGGTGCTGCCTGCGACACTGACCACTCCTTGGTGTGCAGCAGAGTGAAACTGCAAACAAAGTGACTGTATCACACGAAAAAGGAAGAAAGACATCACATTGATACCAGCAAGACCCAGGATCAGAGAAAAGTGGAGGAATTTGCACGAGCGCTTGAGGAATCTTTTCCAGGCCCGGCCGATGCAAACGCATCCAACAGATGGGAACATTTCAAGAATACTGTTTACAACACCGCCTTGTCCATATTTGGCAAGAAGACCAGCAAGGCGGCAGACTGGTTTGAAGCCCACTCTGAGGAGTTGACACCAGTCATTGAGGAAAAGAGGAGAGCTCTAGCAGCATACAAGGCCTGTTCCAGTGAGCGCAACCTGCAGGTCCTCTGAGCTACTCGCAGCAAAGTCCAACAGGCTGCCAGGGGATGTGCTAACGACTACTCCCTCCAGCTCTGTTCCCAGATACAGATAGCAGCTGACACAGGCAACATCAAGGGGATGTATGATGGTATCAAGCAGGCCCTAGGTCCAACACAGAAGAAAATTGCCCCTCTGAAGTCTGCTGCAGGCGAGGTCATCCAGGATCGGGTGCAGCAGATGGAATGCTGGATGCAGCACTACTCTGAGCTATATTCCAGAGAACATGTAGTCACTGAAGAAGTGCTGAACAACATTGAGTGCCTGCCTGTGCTGGAAGAGCTTGACAGTGAACCAACCCTAGAAGAACTTCATGTGGCCCTGGACTCCCTTGCCTTTGGCAAGGCACCAGGAAAAGACAGCATCCCTGCTGAAGTCCTAAAGTGCTGCAAAGAGATCATCGTCACTGAGCTGCATGAAATCCTCTGTCTCTGCTGGAGAGAAGGTGGAGTACCTCAAGATATGAGGGATGCAAACATCATCACGCTGTACAAGAACAAAGGCGACGGGTGACTGCAACAACTACTGCAGCGTCTCTCTCCTTAGTGTTGTAGGAAAGCTGTTTGCCCGAGTTGCACTAAAGAGGCTCCAGGTACTTGCAGAGAGCGTCTATCCAGAATCGCAGTGTGGATTCCGAGCCAACAGGCCCACCACTGATATGGTATTCTCCCTTAGACAACTGCAGGAGAAATGCAGGGAACAATGACAGCCACTTTTTATAGCCTTCATAGATCTCACAAAGGCTTTCGACCTGGTCAGCAGAGACGGCCTCTTCAAGATTCTCCCCAAGATCGGATGTCCACCCAGGCTCCTCAGCATCATCAGATCCTTCCACAAGGACATGAAGGGCACTGTTGTCTTCGATGGCTCCACATCAGACCCCTTTGACATCTGAAGCGGAGTGAAGCAGGGCTGTGTTCTTTCTCCAACCTTTTTGGGATTTTCTTCGCTGTCCTGCTGAAGCAGGCCTTTGGAACTGCAACAGAAGGCATTTATCTCCAGACCAGATCAGATGGAAAGTTCTTCAACCTCTCCAGACTGAGAGCAAAGTCCAGCTGAAATGTCTGTGTTACTTCCTCTTTGCCAACAATGCAGCTGTCACTACCCACTCTGCCAAAGATCTCCAGCAGCTCATGGATCGTTTTACCAAGGCCTGCCAAGATTTTGGACAGACAATCAGCCTGATGAAAACACAGGTCATGGTTCAGGATGTGGACTCACCTTCCTACATTACAATCTCTGCGCACAAACTGGAGGTTGTCCATGACTTTGTGTACCTTGGCTCAACGATCTCCGATACTCTTTCTCTCGATACCAAGCTAAACAAGCGCATCGGTAAAGCAGCTACCACGTTTTCCAGACTCACAAAGAGAGTCTGGTCCAACAAGAAGCTGACAGAACATACCAAGATCCAGGTCTACAGAGCTTACGTCCTGAGTACACTTCTGTACTGCAGCGAGTCATGGACTCTTCGCTCACAACAGGAGAGGAAACTGAACGCTTTGCACATGCGCTGCTTCCGATGCATCCTCGGCATCACCTGGCAGGACAAAGTTCCAAACAACACAGTCCTGGAACGAGCTGGAATCCCTAGCATGTATGCACTGCTGAAACAGAGACGCCTGCGTTGGCTCGGTCATGTTGTGAGAATGGATGATGGCTGGATCCTAAAGGATCTCCTCTATGGTGAACTCGTGCACAGAAAGCGCCCTACAGGTAGACCACAGCTGCAATACAAGGACATCTGAAGGCCTTAGGAGTGGACCTCAACAGGTGGGAAACCCTGGCCTCTGAGCGGCCTGCTTGGAGGCAGGCTGTGCAGCATGGCCTTTCCCAGTTGGAAGAGACACTTGGCCAACAGTCTGAGGCTAAGAGGCAAAGAAGGAAGGCCCATAGCCAGGGAGACAGACCAGGGACAGACTGCACTTCCTCCCGGTGTGGAAGGGATTGTCACTCCCGAATCGGCCTTTTCAGCCACACTAGACGCTGTTCCAGTACCACCATTCAGAGCGCGATACCATAGTCTTTCGAGACTGAAGGTTGCCAACACACATGTAATATGTATAAAAATTTTAGTTTGATATTAATAGATGTTAGAATTTTAGAGGATAATTTTAATGGATTAGAATTAATTTTAGGTGATATTGTTTTGGATGTTTACGTATATGTTTATGTATTTAGTCATGAGGATATATTGGATGTTATAGATGGAGATATATGTAATTATTAGGATATTAAAAATTGTTAGAATTTAATATGTTAGATATTGGATTATGATATTAATTCTTGTGAGGATTATGCTAGATATTGGTAAGACGAAGATCCCAATGAAAGATGAATTAATAGAGAAAATAATGAATGTGGTGCAAATGGACAGATTTCTAGAGAGCTTGGATCAACAGTGAAACAGATATAGATTGAGTAATGAAAATTATTTTATGCTTGGTTGAAAATAAAGTTGTAGAAGTATAAGTTAGGGTATTTAGATGAATGTATTATATATATGATATATTATATATGATATGAATGATAAATAAATGATAAATGATATTAAGAGGCTAACGTAGAAGAGGAACTGGATTAGGAAATATGTAATGATTTATTAGTTATAGTGATGTATAATATCTTGCACCGTCTAATACTGTGTTTATGTATTGTATTATGTGTTATGTGTGTTTTGTTTTTGGAAAAATTAAAAAAAATTAATTAAAAAAAGAGAATTTCACTTCTAAAATAAATAGTTACTCATATGACCTTGCATGGCAGCTACTTGCCTGTCACATGAGATGCATTGCTGCCAGCATACAGAGGACTGGCAACTTTGTTACAGTGTGAATAGTCCTGCTGATCACATGTGCTGCTGCTGTCACTGCATTGCCTTCATGAAGTTTCCACATTGCCTTCATGATATTTATCCTTGTTGCGGTCATGTAGGACGAAAGAAAGACCAGTGCTGAGAGCTTCTCTAGCTAAATTAATAGTTGTTGGGTGTGAGGCGAACCATTTTTAAAAAAGGAATAATGGACAATTGCCAATGTCCATTTGATTTGATAACCTGTCAAGATAGTATGGCTTCTTTCTCCAGAGCTTATCAAAGGATTTTATTTTATTTATTAATAAGATCTTTTCCTCAAAAATGGCTTAAAGAATAAAAGCATAAAACAATCCATAAATCAGTCAAACCATTCTTTTATGCCTAAACAAATTGAATTGCCACAAGATCAATTGTATTTTATTATCCCATTCATATGCAGGACAAGAAGACTGGCGAAATTAGACTTATACATTTAACAATAGGCAATAGTGGAGGGAGATAGCAAGTGCAGCTCTGGTAAATTTCAGAGACCTCCTTATGGAGGAACAGAGAAGAATTTTGTTGCCTCTCTCTCATGGTGCAGTGGGAAAATGGAGGCATGAAATTTTCAGGCTAGAAGTGAAAGAGGAGATTGGGTTTCTTCAGCACCACCCATTTCAGATTTCCCTGCTTTTAAACATTTTTCCATTGTTACTTAGGTTTGAAGAACATAATGCAAAATTATATATAGCTACATCTGGTACAACTTGCCTTGGAAAGCTTAGTCACTTTTTCTGCAGACCCCTAAGGACATCTGTGACAGGAACACCAGAAAACTGGGAAGAGACTTAGCAGCTTGCCCTGTCCCAGTGTGTGTCTTAGCTGTCTCACCACCATAATTTTGGGCGCCCTTCGGGGAGAAATGCGGAATACAAATCCAATAAATAAATAAATAATTTTGGACTGATGTAACTTGCATTTTTAACCGTTTTAGTTACTTTGAATGTTACCATAGAAAAAGAGTAAAAATCTTTTAAATAAGTAGATGGCTTGCTATAATGAGCACATATACCTTTAAAATACTTGAACTGGAAAACCAATTTGTTGCTCTGCTTTTCTCACAATCCACTGCTGGAATTATTTCCTTTACATTAACCTACTCTACTCATTCTATCCAGAATAAAGGCTTCTTAGTGTTTACAAAAGGGTAGAAATTGCCAAATCCATCTTGCTCTTCATTTTAAATTGACCATGCTGAACTGAAGTGGACACCAAGTGCGTTTAATTATATTGCTTCCTTCATCATCCTTTCTGCCTGTCTGTAATTTAATTATGATGATACATAGAATAAGAAGTGAAGATCACCAAAGAAATAATGTAGGGCAGAGGCAGGTTAAAAAGGCATAGTCTTCACCAGGTTGATTCAATACAGCGAAGAGCCAGAGTGTGGTTCTAAAAATGGAATAGTTGGAGAAAGGAGAGATTGGAACAGGACCTGTTCTCCTGGCCTGTCCACCTCTTGCTGACTCTATAGGCCTAATGAATCTAGGCCACTCAGAATCAAACTTTATGAGTGACATGCCTGCATGTTTTTTCTCCCTCTGTTGCAAAGAAGAGCTTGAGGGTGGAACAGAATATGCTATAGCCCCAGTTCAGATTGTACCCTAGTTGGTTTTAATAAAAATAAATACACTGAAGATAGATTTGCACATATCTGACATCACTTCTGGTTTGGCTTAGTGGTGTTACCCAAGTGCCTGTGAAACTTGAATGAAGATACATTAGATCAGCGGTTCTTAAACTGGTGGGTCACAACCCACCAGCCTGGGAAGTACTGGCCAATGCCCCTATAAGGGGCGGGGGGGAGACAGTGACACGATCCCCAGGATCGTGCCACTGCCAGAACAGAACGGGGTTTTAAAGAGCGCCTGCCTGGGGGGGGGGGGTGCGGGAAGTCTTATGGAAGCCTCTGCAGGGCTCTCCAAGTCTCCAATCAATTAAAAATAGAGATTGGAAGCCACTTCCAGTTTTCAATTGTGAAACTGGAAGTAGTTTCCTATCTCTATTTTTAGTTGATCAGAGACTTGGAGAGCCCTGCTGAGACTTCCGTGGGGCTCCTTGCACCCCCTGGAGGCTGGTGCTACCTTAGTGAAGAAAACCCTCTTCTGTCTTAGCAATGGTGTGATCCTGAGGATCACATCGCTGCTGCAGTCCTGCTGCTGTAAAGACTTAACATGGTTCCCATCTCCTATGGAGGACTTTGGGAACCACTGACTCGATAAAGCACAGAAAAGGAGCATATAGAATTTATTTTCCATCCAGAGGGAATTGGGGTAACTTCCTGTTTTCTGGTTCTACTTGCCTGTTGTTGTGATGGCTTCAGAAGAATAGTGTGCTTGTGGGTGACTTGCCTTCCTGCATTTGGGAGGGACCGAGTGCCCTGTTGTGCAATGTGAGAGAGCTACATTCTTATGTGCAGTATAAACTTGTTTTGAATTGCACAAGGAAATAGAGTGCCACCCCATTTCTTGCGGATATGTTTTTCCTTTTTAATCCAAAACTTACATACTTAGTGTATGGCCTCTAATAAAATTTATGATGTACAGGTGAGCGTCGTTTAGTGATGTTCTGACCAGCGACAGCCCGCATATGCGATGGACACCACTGGTCCCTGTTCACACACCCCCAGCCTTGCAGAGGCTCAGACTGGCTGTTCCAGGTGAAAATGTGACATCCAGTTTCCTGGGAAACCAGATGTTGCGTCTTTTTGCCCAAAATGGGCATTCTGAGCTTCGTAGAGGTAGTGCACAAATGTGTTCTGCCTCTGCAAGGCTCAGAAAAGCCTCTGGAGGTGAGGAGAGCCATGCTCCCCTTCAGAGGCTTTGCATAACGTCAAGCCTAGCTTGGCGACAGGGTTGCCAGTCCACATCCCTATCACTAAGCGACACATAACTGTACTTTAGAATTTTATGTCTTCCTACTCTTGTTCTTTTTAAAAACGTTTTATCTTCCATTCATTGATCACCTTGAATGCCGTAATACTGAATGACTGATGTGAAAATGATGTCCTTGTGTATCAGACGCTGACATAATTTATATGATCTTTTCTGAAATCCCTAGTTAGGAACTGAAGTTGTACAAAACAAGAAGTCGTCTTAACACGTATGGCATAGTACAGGATGTTGTTAGATAAGATAAATTTCTTCAGGGATGGTAGAGTAGTAATTTTACTTGACTCTTTCTGTATTCCTGCCACATTTGCAAGCCATTGATCACAAGCTTTCTTCAAACCATTTGAAATAAAATTTAATCTAGGATAAAACTGTCTAACAGCATCCCACACTGTCATGAAGGAGATTGCGTTGGGCAATCATAATAGGTATTATAATATTGTCTGTTTGACAGTAAGTCTTTTTCTTACTCTTCTAAATCTGTTAAACTAGATTTATTCCAGTGTGCTTTAAAAGATAGTCTCTTTCCATTTAGATTTTATACTTGCAATCTTTGGCTGTGATCCAAAAAAGAGATATTTGTGCAGGAACCAACAGCACACAGCTGAAACTTCACTTTCAGCTGCTGGTGCTGCAGTAATTTTCACAGCCAAAAAGACAAGTTTTTAAGCAGAGCAGCAATGAGAACTCCTCTGGCAGAAGTAATAAATGACGCATCAGCTACATGTATGTTTTTCCCTGTACACATGCACTTCATTTTGGATTGTGACCCTCACTGAGTATAGTTTTGCAACTGGTGAACATTTCAGGTTCCCTGAATTTGTTTCTATTTAAGATACTGAGGATACCAGTTTTCTATATAATTTGTATTGGAGTTTGTTGGTCCATCTCTGTGCCAGGAGTTTTAAGTATTTTTTTTCTTTTATAATTGTACCTCGGGGTTATAATTGTACCATGGGGGTTCTGTTCTCTGGCCCTCTGAACGTGACAGGAGCTGTGCTCTGGTTGCATGTGGAGGCTGATCTGAGGCCCAGGGAGTTCTTCAGAAGACCTTCTAAAGGCCTTAGAAGTCACTTCTGGTGGGGGAGATGTTCTAAGTCCTCTTAGATGGCCCCAGAACACCCTCCAGTCACATCCAGAGGGTACAGGTTGGTCTGACGCCACAGGTTTGGAATCCATGGTTATCAAATCCACAGATAAATCCCCAGAGGACTGACCTGTACTAAATAATGGGAGGACTTTATTTAAGTTGAGGCTGAGGCAGTGAGAAGGAGTTGGTTAACCCTTTTTCCATGCCAACTCACTAAAGCAACTCACCCCACAAGCAGCCATTAGCTGTGGAAGGAAAAACATATTCACCTGTAGGAGGTAACCCAAATACTACTATATTCCTTTTGCCATTGCAGTTTTAAAGAGCTGTGAAAATTATCTATTTTTGCAGATATGCACCGCTGCCAGTAACTCACCTCAGACACCCGCTTATAAGTCGATCTGACAGATAAGTTGATGGCAGGTTCTGAGCCCCAAATCATGGAATTTTCTATGGCCCTCGAATATGTCAGGGGTTAAACTTGGGGGGGGGGGGGTCTGACTATAATTTTGTCTGATTTTACCTGAAGCCAGAAAATAAGCTACCAGTGATTGTTAGCTAAGAACACAGCAGGAAGATGTTATTTAGGACTCTAATAGACTTGACTTGAGACAAGAAGAGCAACCTGCTGTATGCCACACCACAGCCAAATGTAAACCTCCCACTGTGTCCATCTTTAAAGCACTGATATACACTTTGGAAGTAATATGGGTCCATGTGTTGCATTGTGGGAACAAGAAAGGGCAAAAGGGGACACCTTTTCTCCTATCTCTTTTTGCCCATTTCCATATCTTGCAAGATACGTCTTGATTATCATGAGTCCAACATAGATGCAGCTATTGTGGTAGCTTCCCCACTAGGCTGTTTCTCTGTGATTGACATAATTTACTATACAGTATCAGACTTTTACATTATTATATTTACAGTATCAGACTTTTGCATTATGGTGTTTTTCATATTGCCTTCTAATCTTTACAACTTGGTTTATGATTATTTTTTCTGACTTTGTCACTTTCTGACTTTGTGTGGAATTTCAGTGCCTCCTTATCCATTGTTAACTGGAAAGATGCTTTTGGTGGAACTCAGTGGTTCTCAAACTGGGGCATCGTGAAGCCCCAGCCTGAGGGCCCTTAAGGGGTGGGGGGGAAGGCAGAGATGTGATCCCCTGGATTGTGTCTCTGATCAGGGCACAGGGGCACGCTTCCACTCACCCCCACCTGCAGCAGCCTCCTAAGGGTTGGAGGAGCCCAGTGCCAGCTTCAGCAAGGCTCTCCATGCAGCATAGACCCCTCCAGAATGCGATCGTGATGACCTCCTGTTTCTCAATCACAAAACTGGAAGTGGTCACAATTGCATTCTGGAGGGGTCTGTGCTGCATGAAGAATCTTGCTGAGGCTGGTGCCGGACTCCTCCGACACCTGGGAGGCTGCTGGGCAGCACGCTGCTTCCCTGGCCCTCAGAATGCCTCTGGGCCCCAAGTGCCTGAGTGGCATGGGGGGGTGCCTCAGGTGAGTGGATGGCAGCGCACCTGTGGTGCCTGGGGTGTTCGTCCCTCTTGCCCGCCTCAGATATGCCACTGCCCTGAGGTAAGGAAACAAACATTCCCTTACTTTGAGGAGGCCCCCATGACTGCCCAAACATCACAGGATGTGACATGCCCCATTTGCATGACTGCATTGGTGCTGGAAAGTTAGATAGGATTGGGCTCTAAGTTGATTGTTAGTTTGGGGTTTTGCATAGATAGCCTTGTGAAAATGATGATCTGTAAATTAGATAAATAAGTTATTCCTTGTTCCATGTTAAGAAATTATTTTGACAATAGGATTTTGTCGGCTTATTGGGAAGGCTGAGAATGATGGTCTCAGATATGCATAGTACATGTAGAGAGCTGGAAAAGGTGTCTATGCTTTGTAAGCAGCTACATGTATACATTAATATTACCTGAGATTTTTGCTAAAATCTCCAAACAGAATAGATTAGAAACATTCTAGTTGCCCAATCCCAAACGAGTACCTCTTATGAATGGCTATGGCAACAAGGAAAAAAGCAGTTGAGATAGATTTATATATCTATTTGGGTATGTACTCATGAATCTCTGTCCATTTCTAGGATGGAGGAGCCAAGGGTTGCTGCCTGACAGGATCGGTATGTACTTATGAAATGGCAAGGAGAAAACACTGGGACCTGGGTGTATCCTCTGTGGTGGTTGGACCTCTAGCCTGCACAGCTGTTAAGCATTACTGTGAGGAATGTATCAATGGAAAAATTCCTTGAGACAGAAGGAAGAGTAGGCAAAAGCAAGACTGTCACTGTGGAAATCCTGTATGATCTGTTCACTGTAGTACGTTGCTGGGGTGCCAGTCCTGCAGGATTGATGCTGATTTCTCTTGGCTTCAAAAAGCTTGTGATTGGGATATGTGTGTGGAACATGGGAAGAACGAAGTGCTGTATCAGTTCCCATAGGAAAAAAAATATGTTGTGCTTATTATTATCTACACAAAAGGAGAGTGTAGGTCTTAGTGTTTGTCAACTCATGTAGTGATTCAGTGTTAACAGGTTTATCCATGTTCATCCTTTTCACTCTAGTTTCCCTTTTTGTGGATCGGATGTTTGTTTGTGAGACCTAATTGAGTACCAAGTCAGCTGCCTGAGTAACAAGTGTGGTTTCTGATAGTTTCAGATTTCTAGGAAAAATAAAGACAATATCAATTTTTTGTTGTTGTTACTGCACATTTCATATTCAGTAGTAGAATTTATCAGATAATAAATGAGTTGTTTTGATGTGATTCCCCCCCCCAAAACATAGTAATTCAGAAGAATGAAGAATTACTGTTCAAATGAAAGTTATTTGCACTGAAAGCAAGGCATCAATAGCTTTACCTTGTCCTTATTTTCTGTTCAAACTTAATCTGCATTGCTTGAAGTCTGCAGATAACTTCTGTTAGACTTAACTGTGAGCTATGCAGCAGTGAGGGGTGATAACGTATTTGTTGAAATCATAGAATATTCTATGTGAATATCAATGACCAGTTCAGATAATAACAGCCCAATCCTATGTTGCTCGCCCACCCCATGGTACAGCGGCACAGAAACAGCAAGTATCTTGCAGGGCAGGAGAAGCAGCTGGAGGTCTCCTTGTGAAAAAGTAACATTGGTTCCCTTACCCCATGTAGCAACTTCGCAACCCCGTGGGGCTACTCAGATCTGCACCAGCAAAACCGCTGATGCAGATTTGAGAAACCTGTGTAGGACTTTCAAGCACGAGAGGAGGGGTAGGATCCAGTGGTAGCCTCTGCTCCCATCTCTGTCCCCTCCTGGACCTGAACTGCCCTGTGGGCTGCCCTCCCTCCCCCCCCCACCCATTTTTGCTATCTCTACACCTTCCCCCACCCAGGAATGCCTTCCCATCGAGTGGCATCCTTCCGCCAGTGAGAAGGCCCAGTACCAACTGGCGCTGGCTTCCCCCCCAGCACTTCTGTCTTCCCAACTGCCACAGCATGCCTTACAGCACATTTGCAACAGCTGTGCCAGGGCAGCCCAAGCCTAGAGACTTGCTGGAGCCCACGCTGACCCAACGTGACTGCTGTCAGCATGAGGGCCGACTGTTTGATCTCTCACATGAGCTACAGGCTAAGGGCTCCCTCCACCGCTTGCTGTTTCATGTATGGGAAGCAGCAATGGCAGTGAAGGAAAGGTGACCTTGCTTTGCAGAAGACCTTTTATAGGTCTTGAGCTATAGTGAGACCTTCATTCATCAATATAAGTTCCATCTCTAATATATTCATTTATGCTAATTTATTTAAATTCAAATTTGAAATGTAAATTAATTCTTTTTTTCCTGGTCCCCAACACAGTGTCAGAGAAATGATGTAGCCCTCCTGCCAAAATGTTTGGACACCCCTGATCAAAAGAATGATGGCTGAGTAGAAAAAAATAACAATTCTTAATGTATTATAGCACATATGGGAAACATAATCAATTTCTTAAAACCACATCTTGTACTTAATTTCAGTTGTACTACTTGCCAAAGAGTGTCTGGGGAATAGTATTTGAGGATTAATGTAAATGTGATAGGGTAAACTTTACAGAGCTGCTTATTTGTTCCATGATAGCCTTTTGTGACATATTGTAAATACATTCTTCATTATCTTTTCAGGACCTCAGGGGCCTTGGATACTTTCCAAGTTTAGATCTTGAATGAATATTTGGTTTTGTTTTTATAAAGGCTTTTTAAAAGAGGTGATGAAAACATTGATTTTTGTCTTCCCTGTGGAAGTGCAATAATTGGCTATTCTGTTTGTAAAGTATAAAGTTTTTATGCTAATTCATAATGTAATGCCACTCTTACAATTTTTTTTACAGGATGAGGAGGTTTGTTTAATTGCAACAACACAGAATTCTACCTGTATAAAAAAGTATGCAACAATATTACAGTCTATGCAAAACCTTTTCTTGCAACTACAGGAAATATTGGATCTGCTTGCCATTGATATGTATTTTAGGAGATATTCATTTGAAGATTCACATACTTTCATGTCATATTTGAAGTGCCTCCTATTTTCTCTGGTACTAAGGTATAAAATATATACCTTATATATTAAAAATATATATATTTGTATATGTAAATTATATTTTTAAATCAGGAAAATTAGTTGTAGGTCATGTAATAATTGCTAATCTCATGTTCTTGACTGCTGACTTGATAAATCTGTGAATCTATGATTATATATTGAAAATTCTGTACAGATTGTAAGAGAAAGATGGTAGTGATCAGTAGCATTCTGTCCATTGACTCTGCAGACATTTTTTGAACTTCTGACACTGGTTTGATTGAACTGATTTTGGACTGGAAAGAGAACGACCCAATTTAGTATAATGCCTCAATTTGCTAGTGTCCCTGTTTTAGCTTAAATGGATCTGTTACATACTTCCACTGCAGTAAAACGAGGTTGTTGCTTATATTTATATTGTATGCAGTCCCAGTGGAGTAATGGGCCAAGAAATTCACATCTCGCCTGCAAGATAGAAACCACTTTTAATGTCATAGGGAACGTGCTTTGTTTGCATCAGAATTCTATTAAAGCAGTCTCTAAGGAAGTCAAACAAATAGAGGAAATGGAATTAACTTATTAACAATAGTTTGCTCAAGTGTAAATATATGCCACAAGAAGCAATGTATTTGGTTGTGCAGAAAAGCAAAGACAATTTGTTCAGCCATTGGTAAATGATTTGCAAAGTTTTTCCTAAACTTGTCAATCTGCTTTATTAAAAAAAATGCAAACAAGCCTAGGGAGACATTTTTATTTTATTTTATTTTATTTTCCAAAATTACACTAACAGCTCAACCCTATTTAAATCCCTGTGTGGTGATGGTGCTGCTGCAGCAAATGCTGCATTCAGTGGAGGATTTTTGACTGTTGAATGTCCTCTTGCCCCAGGGTAAGCCCCAGCAATCACTGTGGAGCAACTCACACCTGTGCCAACTTGAAACTTTGGCACAAGTCTGTGTTGCTCTGTGCAGGTGAATCAGGTCTGGGAATGGGCTTGGGATTAGAACTAGACTGAAAGACTAGATTGACATTAACAGGATGTAGGAAGTTAACTGCTTCTTGTTGACATTGATCGAGTCTCTTCAAGCATTCAGGCTGTCTACAGCCAACCTGCATGTCACTTATGCTTGTGTGCACTTGTATGCTTATATTGACCTGTAAAAGCAAGAACATTTTCACAGCAGTAAGACTCTAAAACAACATTAATGGACATGCGGGGCAGGATGCCCCCATATCCACAGTTTCCTCATCTGTGGGGCAGGGTGGGGGTGGGCTGGAACAGATATCTCATGGATATGAGGGCCTGCTTGTATATCATAAGTATTTTAAAGATCAGGAGACTGGTGGGTGTCAGGACTCGACCAGACTGACCATACCAACTTTAGAGAAAGCCTGCCTATGTGAACCGCCTTGAATAAAGTCAGAAGAGTAATCCAATGACCAGAAAGGCGGTCTATAAATACTGGTGGTTGTTGTTACTATTATTATGTTGTTACTATTACTATGTTAATAAGAGTCTTCAAGATAAGGGGCAAGAACATAACTCCAGCTGGGGTTAGTATCTCAGTCAAAATTGCCGTCATGAATTCTACTGAGCTGTTTCTGTTCTGCTGTTAAGAAAATATAAATGTCAATTTTGATGTTCAGGATTTGTCCATTTTGTGTCTCACCAGAATACATAGCAGGAAAATGTTATGCTAACAGCAGTCACCATAATAAGTTAATGGTTTTCAACTGTTGCTAATCTAATTGATCTTGTCACTTTAACAGAAAGCAGTTCTCTGTGATTCATATGCTTTTATACTGAAAGGTATTATACTGTCATTGGTTTTCAAACCCTCAGTACCTTTAGGCTTCCCTTTGTCTTGATAGCAACGTATCTTTTGTTGAATAGCTACTGAAAGTAAAATAAAAATGGGTGCTTTCATAAAATTGTATGCTCTTTGAATTTTTTTTTAAACTGTCAGAATTCTGCTGTGCATTTTTCATGTATTTGGTTTCTTTCATTGAGGTGTTGCTATTCCATGTTTTATCTAGTTTTTCTATTTTAGATCACTCTGTGCACTGATTCTATCTTCCTCTGACAAAGTGTCTGGCAATTCAAAATGTTTTACTTCTGTCTTTCCACTGTTGGACTTCTGATATTGTCAATGATATGTCCTGAAAGGTGTTTTTGCACAGGAAAGAAAAATGTCACAAACATATTTATCCTTAGCAAGATACTTGCATGAACCAAAATCCAGTTCCAAGCAAAGTATTCTTTATGGAGTATGTGGTTAAAATATCCCAGTTTTTTGCCTTTTCCCCTGTTTTTGGACCATTTGAACCCCTGACACCAAGATTTCTGTGATTCCTCAGCATCCTAGGATGGCTGGGGACATCTTTCAGCAGTACCGTTGTCCTTTTTCAATATATATTTCAGCCTCATTACCAAAGAGGCAAATTTCATTCTAGGGGTCATTAGGAAGGGGATCAAGAATAAAACTGTTCTATTAATTGCCCTTGTATAAATCTATGAGGCAGCCACATTTGGAATCCTGTATATAATTCTGGTTGCCAAACCTTAAGAAGGTAGAGCTTCTTATTGTAGAGCTAGAAAAGGTGCTCTACTATGAAAGACTAAAACAAAAAATGATCAGAGAGCTAGAGCACATTGCTTATAGTAAGGCTGGAACTTCATATTTTGGAAAAAGGGTGATGAAGGGACATCATAATTGAGGCTTATACATTTATGCATAGTGTGGAAAGAGAAGAGTTTTCACCTTTTGTGTTCAAGTTTCTGCTGTGTCTGGGAAAGTATAAATGCTAATGCTTTGTACAATAGGTGCTAGAAAACTCTCTAGCGCCTACGTGTTACAAACAAAATGGACTACTTTGATCTGGGGCAAACAGCCGTCCTTGGGGAAAAAGTCACTGGAATAACTTTAGAACAAGCTATATTAGCTGTAAGTGGAGTATCCGTAGTATCATTTGTGATGAATTAAGTATAATGATTATGTTAGCTCTAAATTAAGTTCAGAGTTCACACAATTCCTACAACAAAATAATCTTTTATCGTTGTACAAATAAAAGTATGCGTAAAACATCCTGTTTCACAATTACCTTCAATTCACTTCAACATCATGCCACTCCCTCATTCTATGAAAAACCACCATAACCCATCGTCCAAGGGTGGCAACTGCCTTCAGCTGAGTGAATGTAACATTTAAAAACAGCTAATTTCCAGTGCCCAATCCTCTGAATCTCTTCAATGCTGAAGCATTTCTGACACTTGTAGCTGGCCAATGTACTGGTGCTAAGGACTCCCATTTAAAATTGAGATCAGTTGTTGAAGTGGAACATATTGATTTACCAATATGTGAACAGACTGATTTGCTCCCACAGGCATTGGTACAGCATCCAGGTCACCCAGAGGATGATGGAGTGCCTTCAGGAAAATGGCTTTGTGGTCAACATCAGCAAAAGCACTCTTGTGTTCAACCAGAAAATAGAGCATCTAGGCATAATTCTGGACTCAAGAACCTTCTGGTTCTTTCTCCTTGAGGAGAAAGGTGTACCAAATTCAACATCTTCCTGTTCTGAAAGCCCTCTAATTGGATGACCTAGTCCTAGCACAACTTCAGGGAATGCTGACAGCATGCTGCAATGCAATTCTTTTACATCCAATCCAATTCCTCACCCTTAAAAAGCATTGAAAATGTAACTTCCAGTTTCTCCGTGAAACCAGAAGTCATGTGTTTTGAGCTCTTAAGCTCAGTCTGAGCCTGGCAGAGATGCACACAGATAATGGGGTGCACCTGTATTTAATTGTATTCTTGTATGGAGGAGCCTTCAATAATGAGCACTCTGTATTGGAATTGCAGAAGATCTGGCAAGGAGGTAGGATGTGGTGTCAGCAGTGACCCCTTTAAGGGTAAGGTCTGGGCATTTAGCCCACTTGAAGGCAATAGGGCCCTCAGGCATAAAAGCATGATGGAGAGTTTGGTGTGGGTAGCAGAAGGAGGAAAGGGAGACTGAGGAACTAATGGCTAATGAACTACTTGACCCACTGATAAACTGATGGGTGAATGGACTTTGGAGACTGCTGGAACAGACTGCTGGAGACACTGAGATTGGTGTTTGGCTGCCATGGCCAAGACCTGTGGAGGACCAATGTGCTGCTGTCCTGGCAGAAGGAGCTGCTGGCAGGAAAAGGGAGGAAGAAGGACCTCTGCAGGTGGAACAGGTGAGCTACCCTGGTGGTGGGGTCCAGCAGTACTGCAGGGCAGAACCAGGGTCATTTTTGGGGAAAGAAGGGGAGCTAATTACTGTATATACTCGCGTATAGGTAAAAAAATTATGCCTAAAAATAGAGCCTGATATCCTGGGTGGACTTATAGCTGGGCCAAAGCAGTGGATGGGGCAGGGTCCTCTGGGAGCTTCTGGGAAGCTTATGGAGGCTCAGCAGCTGTCTGGTGAAGTGGGAGGGGCCTGGAAATGGGCTGAGAAGCAGGAAGCAGGTGGAGAAAAAGGATAACTTTTACCAGTAATTATGGTATTCAGAAGCAGCCATTTTAGCCTCTTCTCCAGACAGGAAGAGAAATGAAGGTGCTTCTGGGAATTGTAGTCTGTATGGGCTGCTGCTATGGAATGCAGCACATACTCCCACAAAGCCTCCCCACAGTTCCAGAAGCCCCTTTGTCTCCCTTCCAGTTTGAAGAAGAAGGGAAATGCTTTCTTCTCTTTTGCTGCTGCCTCAGAACATTCCTGTCAAGTCTTTTGCAAAGAATTTCACCCCCCCCCCCAAGTTTATGGGGCTTGTTTTTAAAACCCAGGATGTGATCCTCATTTCCATTTGAAAAGAAGTTCCAGGCTACAATGCATGTTACTTAAGAGTAACACCCATGGAAAGCAGTGAGTCTGCTTCTGACTCAATAGGGTTGCAACTGTGCGCAGCTCAGTCCTTGTTGCTTGTCTCCCTGCTGTGAACTGAACTGCACACTCCCAATTGCATGTTTTATGTTGCATGTTATGTGTAGAGCCTCTGGCTTAACATACCAGGCACCTGAAAGAAGGATTTGGTTGATGGTTCTACTGGTATGTTGTTTACAGGCACTTACTCTGACACTGTTTATACAAATATTGTGAAGACCAGAATTTTAAAAGTTAATGGAAAAAAATGCATCTTATCATCTTTTATTGTATTTTTAATAAATTAGAAACTACAGTTCTTAGGTAACAGTTACTGGAAGGTTATTTTTCAGGATCTGGCTTCAGGTAAAATCAGACAAAATTATAGTCAGACCCCCCTAAGTTTAACCCCCGACTTATCCGAGGGTCATAGAAAATTCCATGATTTGGGGCTCAAAACCTGCCCTCAACTTATCTGTGAGGTCGACTTATAGGCGAGTGTCCGCAGTAGCTTAAAGCCGGCATAATTCTCCAGGCAGAACTTGGCCTTGGAATCTGGCAGAACACACTCCAAACAATAGTCAGAAGTGGTAGTCAGTATATAGATTTAGTACTTCATTTGCTCTTTATTTGTGAAAATTAAGCTAGAAAAGTAGGAGTAACAGGTTTCTAGCTACTAACTTTTTGTTGCAGCAAATGCGTATTTCTCACCACCAATTTTATAGCAAACAGGCATGTGTAGTTTGATTATTTGCTCTGTGTCTGTATTATATATGCACATAACTGAAAATTTAGAATCTTTTTGCTCTTTCCATTTTGCAGAGAAATAAGCCTCTGTCCTAATTGTTATTGATAGCCCTTTGTTACTGAGCTTCTACAGAAGTTATTCAGAACACTTATAGATTACTGAATGCATTCATTATCATTATATTTTCCTTACAGGACCTGTAAATTTGAGCTTATGATGTTAAGATCACCTGGTTTTACAAGCAAAGAGATGAAAAGCAGGACCAATTAAAATGGTTAAAACCTTTCTGAAATAGATTGTCTGCATAATATATGTCATAAACACTGCTGATGTGGTGTGGCATAATAAAGTTTTGATGAGTGCTTGTTTGGAATAATCTAATTACGTTAATGCAATTACCCATGACTTATGCTTATAAATCTTTATGTCTTGCCATTCCAGTTGTGTTAGTTATACATAAGTACACCATTTTTGCTTAACTTGTTCCCAGTTGGGAGCTCACTTAAAAATCTCTTTTTAAATAAATTTTTGCATCTAAAGCAGTGGTTCCCAAACTTTTTCGGGCTAACGCCCTCTTGAGGCCCAGGAAAAATTCCTAGCGCCCCCCACCTCTTTGCTTAATAGTCTACTGCAAATTCAAAACAAGTAATACAACACTATAAAAAAAAAGCATATGTATTTGACAAATAAATCTAGTAAACGGTATTTAAAGTTAAATATATAACATTTAACATTTTTAATAAATAACATTTTTAAAAAGCTAAATTTGCATCTCTTCTGCAACTACGTTGTCTTCACAAGTTTAATGGGATGGATGTATTTGGTGTAGGGATATCAGCTTATCAACATCTGGCTGGAAGGAACTAAGGAAAAGTCTTAGATCCCCACGTTCAATAATGTTCAGTCTGTTTCTTTGCTTGGAAAGTAGGTAGGCGACTGCACTGAAGCCTTGCTCCACTAAATATGATGTAGGGAAAGCAATGAAGTACATCTTAACTTTGTTCCACAGTGCAGGGTATCGGTCAAAAAAAATTTTTTGTAACCAAAAGTCTTGATATGACTGTTTGAACTTTGGCCTGAGCTCAATGTCATTTTGGAGTGAAATAAGTTCTTCCTTTACCATTCCTGTTTCATCATTGCCGATATCTAGGAATGGATTTATCACCCAGTCTGGTATCTGAAGCAAAAAAAGATCCTGAAATCTATCAGACATGTCTCTGTGCAACTCATCCAGGTGTGCACAATACACTTGTAGGTTATCGTCTGGTATGCTCTTCTTCTTCTCCAATTCAGAGAGGCTCAGAAACTGAAAGAGCTCACGACGGGCTATGTTACGTCTGAACAACTGTAACTTCGAGCGAAACGTGGAGAGAACAGATTTGACTTTGATAAGGCTAATCTCATTTCCTTGCAGTTGCAGATTAACTTCGTTAAACTTTGTGAATACATCAGACAAGTAGGCGGTATCATGCTTGATGTTTCTTAGTTCATCAGAGAGAACAGGATTGGAGTCTTGGAAGAATTCAACAACTGTTCCAAAAACTGAATAGAAACATCTCAGGCAGTTTCCCTTTGACAGCCATCTAACTTCTGTGTGCAACAACAAATGTTCAAAATCTTCATCGTTCTCAATGCAGAGCTGTCGAAACAATTGAGAATTGAGAGCATGTGCCTTAATTTTATTTATCGCTTTGATAATAGTGTTTAATGATTCGTGAAGTCGACTGCTTAGGTTTTTTGCGACCAAATGTTGCCTGTGAATTACACAGTGGACCGTAAACACACCAGGTACAGCTTTTTTCAAGAAACTGATGAAGCCATGGTAACGACCTGTCATCGCAGGTGCCCCATCTGTTGCACAAGCAAGAATGTTGGTAAGCGGGATATCTTTCTCCTTGAAAAAAGTCTCAACAACACGAAATACTGACTCCCCTTTTGTATCTGTTTCTAGTTGTCTTGCAAATAACAGCTCTTGAACCAAACTTTCATCTTTGACAAAACGAACATAAGCAAGAAGCAAAGATTGATTGCCTGGAAGAATGGACTCATCTAATTTTAAACCAAATTCTATTGTTCTAAGCATGTTGCACAATGTGTCTTCAATATTTTCAGCCATTTCATCCACTCTTCTTTGAACAGAGTTATCACTGAGAGGAACAGCTTTAATAATTTGTTTGGGTGACTTGTGTAGAACTGTACGCAGAACCTCACTGACTGCTGGCAGAATAAGCTGTTCCCCAATTGTATGAGGCTTACCAGATCTAGCAATTAGCAATGAGATGTTGTATGATGCACGCAAACCATCACTGGATTGCTGTGAAGTGCTAGCAAACATATTTACAATATTTTTCCTTTTCTGTAATTGTTCCCGAAGTGACTGAAAATATGCTAAGTTTTTGTCTGCTTTATCAGAGTGCATTTTCTTCAAATGTTGTAGGAGCCTGGAAGGTTTCATGGCTTCATTTGAAAAAACTCCCTCACACAGTAGGAACATTGGTTGCTGCTCGTTATTTGGTGCTGGTACAAATCCATATTTCAGATATTCCACACTATATTGCCTACACTTCTTTTTTGTTTGCTGTGTTGGAGCCATATTTTATTCTGGAACAAGAATATGCAAATTCTTTGCAAAGCACGCACTCACTATTTGCAGCAAACTTTGCAACCAACCTTCTCTGCAGAGTCTGCAGAAATCTCCAGCAGGCCAAGTCAAGAAACACCTGTGCAAATCACATATCACTACTTGCAGCAAACTTTGCAACCAACCTTTTTGCATCCAGCATCAACCATCTTGTATATGTATAAATTTATAAATAAATATGTATAAATATATTGCATATATTTTTTATCTTGGGGCGGGGTGTGCATGCATGACGGGATTTTTGGGGCAGTGCAGGCAGGTCCAGAGGCGTTGGGGGGGCAAGACTAGTTAGGCTGCAATCCAAGCCATTTCATTTCAGGGGGCTTACTTCTGAGTAGACACAACTGGGATGGGGCTCAGACTGGGAGATAGAGGCTGCAGGTGCAGGGGGGTTGGGAGGGGGAGATTGCTGGACTGGGGGCGAGCCCAACTGAGTAATGGACCTTACTTATGAGTAGACACAAGTAGGATGAGTAATGTTTTTAACGTAATGTATTGAGGCTGCAATCCTTAAGACACTTTCTTGGGAGTAAGTACCATTGAATATAATGGAACTTACTTCTGAGTAGACAGCCTCAGGATTGCACACTTATACTTCCTTCTCCTCTTTTACCTGGATATCAATGGAGAAGGCTGCTGCTGAGCTGTGTTGGTCCCAGGCAGGCAGGCAGGCAGCACAACGCCGCTGCAGAGGCTGTGGTGGCGATGGCAGGCACATGGCACAGGCAAGCAGCTGTGGCCACACAGGCAGCAGGCAGGCACCACGACCAGCGTTGAGGCTGTGGCCACACAAGCAGGGAGGCAGGCGGCAAAGCGGCGCAGGGGAAGAGCACTCACGAGGCTGTTGCCTCAGAAGACTGGAGCGCTCTGAGCGGTTAGGGGGGAGGAGCCTCCTTCTCCCGCTCATTGACTCCAGGCAGAGAAAAACAAATCAGAGGCGCACAAGGACAAAGCGCGCCAAATTCAAACGCTGGCCGCCTGGAACCCCTTTTTTTTGGTGGCGGCCAGTGTTTTTCACCTGGCCTGACCTGTCACTGCCCCCCTATCGCCCACTTTGTCCCCATCGCCCCCCTAACGCCCATTTTACTTTCAACGCCCCCTTGGATCTTTCCAACGCCCCCTGGGGGGCGCTAGCGCCCACTTTCAAAATCACTGATCTAAAGTGAGCTGCTGCTTGGTTTGCCTGTTTCTGGCAAAAGATATTACAGCACTTTAATCTTGTGTATGAAAATGAAACACTTTAATGTTTGTGTATGTTCTGAAAGGCACGTTTCTTTTTATTCATTCTCATCCCAAAATTTGGTTGTATTCTATGTTGAATTTCATCTATTTAACATTTTGCAAATAGGACAATTATGTTTATACACCTTTTACCCAATAGAAAGCTATTTACATTAATGTTTTTAATAACCATTTTAACTCCTTGAACATCTGCTTCAGTGTGTCTTATGAGGGGAAAATTCCCTTTCCACCAGCTGTATAGCAAATAGCCCAGATCCAACCTAAATCCCCATGAGGCAATGTACAGGCACTGGCATGGCATCCGCTCCATGGCATGGGAGTTTTTTTGGCTACTGGAGATCTCCTCAGGGGAAGGGAACATTTGCCCCAGTGGTTGCTGTGTAAGCCACTATGGGTAAGCCACTGCTGGGTAAACCACTGTGGAACACTCGGACATGCGCCTGCTCAGTGCAAGTCCTTGTTGCTCTATGCAGGCAGTTTCAGCCAGGGAAGGGGGTTTGAATTTAGCGTGTGCTGCTGTTGCCAAATCCTTTCCCGTCCTAGGCCTGATCCATCCACCCCACCCCATTCCACCCCTTCATCCTCATTCCACCCCCTGCACTGGACTTACCTGCTCCAATAAGCCTCCTGATGTCCACTAGCATGCACAGGAAGGCTTCAGCCTTTTTGCCTGTGCGCCAGCTGCTAGCACTGCCACAATACACTTTATTGGTTGCTTTGCAGTAGCCTGTGTTGGCAGAATGTGTGTTCTGCTGGCACTTCCTTTTGATAGGATTGGGCCAAAAATCTTATTTGAAGTGCAATCCTTTGCAAACTTACTAGGGAGTGAGTCTCATTTAGCTCACTTTAAAATATGCTTAGGAAATTACATACTGGTGACAAACAGCACCAACTATAAGGGCAACTTGACAAGGCAAGGACAAACTTCTACCATAGTCATATCCTTTGTGTCTTAGAACTTTTTATAACTGCCTTCCTTATGTCTTTTCTGATGACTTATCCCAAATACTATTTGACAAATGAAGAAAATAACATTATACAGTTATTTTTTGGGGGGGAGGGGTAGTGTGGAGGAAGGAATGTACCTACAAGGCTCTTGCCTCTATCTGAAATTGTGATAGTGAAAATGAAATGCCAGATGCAGGGGAGGGCACCAGGATGAGGTCTCTTGTTATCTGGTGTGCTCCCTGAGGCATTTGGTGGGCCGCTGTGAGATACAGGAAGCTGGACTAGATGGGCCTATGGCCTGATCCAGTGGGGCTGTTCTTATGTTCTTATGAAAGTACCTGCTAAATCTTAAATTATCATCATCTACTATAAGAGGTACAGTGATGGTTATCTTTACTGAGAAATGGGATAAAACAATCCATCTTGCCAAAAACAAACAGTATTTTGGCTTCTGCTGGCCTTCCTAAGTATTGGATCTTACTACTTTTCCTTCTCTGAAACATCATCTGGATTGTGGAGCTTCATCTGGAGAAGCAGAAAAAACTGAATAAACTTTCATTTTTCTTATCTACATTATTCCAAGTGTTCAGTAAGGTCAATTGTCATGTAGTGTTTTGCCACCCCCATTTGCTGTTTTTTGTAGATTGTATACTCTGACAGTATGGGAAACCTGAAAGTGATGAGTCCCTATTCAGTAATTCTTGTATGTACTCAACTGTTACTATTACTGTACTGTTATTTTGCTCCTGTTCTGTTTCTGTATTGCCAATGGGAAAGGCCTAAAGCAGCGTTTGTTGTTCTTTGCACCTGGTGTCATGCTCCATGCAATTTCTAAGATTTTATTTTTTTATGACTTACATTGGATGTATTTGATTCTACATCCACGTGGAGAGGGGGGATTTGCTGCATGGGTAACAGCCTATCCTCCATACCTTCTTTACCCAGGCTTCGCGCACTGGAGAGGACACTCCAACTTCGCCATACGGCGTCGGCACAACACGGGAAGCAGCAGTTTACCGGTTATAAGTCTTTGCTCGATTGGCGTAGAGCATGACGCCAGGGGCTGCTTCCGACGGTGGGAGAGATCATTGCATCTCATTGGGCAGCTACCGCCCGCCTTAAGCTGGGCAGTCCCCAGCCAGTAAGGTGTTGCCTCGCCACGGTCCGTTAACCTCATGGGGTGCGTGGGGTTTAGGGTGAAAACCGACAAGCGGATCGACAACTCTGCACCATGCAACAGAAAACAGAAAACTACTGCCCTAAAGCTGGGCACCTGGAACGTTAGGACAATGACACCTGGCTTCTCTGATGACCTGCAAGAAATAGACGACGCACGCAAAACAGCTGTCATCGACATGGAGCTGAGCAGACTGCAGATGGACATCGTCGCCCTTCAAGAGACTAGGCTGCCAGATTCCGGATCTGTCAAGGAGAGAAATTTCTCATTTTTCTGGCAGGGAAAACCACCAAACGAAACCAGGGAACATGGCGTTGGCTTTGCGGTCAGAAATACCCTGCTGAAATCCATCATCCCACCTACTGTGGGAAGTGAAAGAATTTTGTCCCTGCAGCTCCAGTCATCAGCAGGACCTATCACTCTCATCAGTGCTTATGCACCGACTCTGTCGTCTCCAGCAGAAGCCAAAGACAAATTCTATGATGACCTGGCCACCACTGTCAAGAAAATCCCTGTAAAAGAGCCATTGTTCATCCTCGGCGATTTCAATGCTAGAGTTGGTGCTGATAACAGTTCATGGCCCACTTGCTTAGGTCAGTTTGGCACTGGGAGGATGAACGAAAATGGCCAACGCCTGCTAGAGTTTTGCTGTCATCACGGTCTCTGTGTCAGCAACACGTTCTTCAACACAAAGCCCCAACATAGAGTCTCTTGGAGACATCCAAGATCAAAGCACTGGCACCAGCTCGACCTGATCCTCACCAGACGCTCCAGCCTTCCCAGCATCAAGATCACACGCAGTTATCATGGTGCTGCCTGCGACACTGACCACTCCCTGGTGTGCAGCAGAGTGAAACTGCAAACAAAGCGACTGTATCACACGAAAAAGGAAGGAAGACCTCGCATTGATACCAGCAAGACCCGGGATCAGAGAAAAGTGGAGGAATTTGCACAAGCGCTTGAGGAATCTCTTCCAGGCCCGGCCGACGCAAACGCATCCAACAGATGGGAACATTTCAAGAATACCGTTTACAACACCGCCTTGTCCATATTCGGCAAGAAGACCAACAAGGCGGCAGACTGGTTTGAAGCCCACTCTGAGGAGTTGACACCAGTCATTGAGGAAAAGAGGAGAGCTCAAGCAGCATACAAGGCCTGTCCCAGTGAGCGCAACCTGCAGGTCCTCCGAACTGCTCGCAGCAAAGTCCAACAGACTGCCAGGAGATGTGCTAACGACTACTGGCTCCAGCTCTGTTCCGAGATACAGATAGCAGCTGACACGGGCAACATCAAGGGGATGTATGATGGTATCAAGCAGGCCCTAGGTCCAACACAGAAGAAAATTGCCCCTCTGAAGTCTGCCACAGGCGAGGTCATCCAGGATCGGGCGCAGCAGATGGAACGCTGGGTGCAGCACTACTCTGAGCTATATTCCAGAGAAAATGTAGTCACCGAAGAAGCACTGAACAACATTGAGTGCCTGCCTGTGCTGGAAGAGCTTGACAGTGAACCAACCCTAGAAGAACTTCACGTGGCCCTGGACTCCCTTGCCTTTGGCAAGGCACCTGGAAAAGACAGCATCCCTGCTGAAGTCCTAAAATGCTGCAAAGAGATCATCGTCACTGAGCTGCATGAAATCCTCTGTCTCTGCTGGAGAGAAGGTGGAGTACCTCAAGACATGAGGGATGCAAACATCATCACGCTGTACAAGAACAAAGGTGACAGGGGTGACTGCAACAACTACCGCGGCATCTCTCTCCTTAGCGTTGTAGGAAAGCTGTTTGCCCGAGTTGTACTAAAGAGGCTCCAGGTACTTGCAGAGAGCGTCTATCCAGAATCGCAGTGTGGATTCCGAGCCAACAGGTCCACCACTGATATGGTATTCTCCCTTAGACAACTGCAGGAGAAATGCAGGGAACAACGACAGCCACTCTTTATAGCCTTCATAGATCTCACAAAGGCTTTCGACCTGGTCAGCAGAGACGGCCTCTTCAAGATTCTCCCCAAGATTGGATGTCCACCCAGGCTCCTCAGCATCATCAGATCTTTCCACAAGGACATGAAGGGCACTGTTGTCTTCGATGGCTCCACATCAGACCCTTTTGACATCCGAAGCGGAGTGAAGCAGGGCTGTGTTCTTGCACCAACCTTGTTTGGGATTTTCTTCGCTGTCCTGCTGAAGCAGGCCTTTGGAACTGCAACAGAAGGCATCTATCTCTGGACCAGATCAGACGGAAAGCTCTTCAACCTCTCCAGACTGAGAGCAAAATCCAAAGTCCAGCTGAAATGTCTGCGTGACTTCCTCTTTGCCGACGATGCAGCTGTCACTACCCACTCTGCCAAAGATCTCCAGCAGCTCATGGATCGTTTTAGCAAGGCCTGCCAAGATTTTGGACTGACAATCAGCCTGAAGAAAACACAGGTCATGGTTCAGGATGTGGACTCACCTCCCTGCATTACAATCTCTGAGCATGAACTGGAGGTTGTCCATGACTTTGTGTACCTTGGCTCAACGATCTCCGACACTCATTCTCTCGATACCGAGCTAAACAAGCGCATCGGTAAAGCAGCTACCACGTTTTCCAGACTCACAAAGAGAGTCTGGTCCAACAAGAAGCTGACGGAACATACCAAGATCCAGGTCTACAGAGCTTGCGTCCTGAGTACACTTCTGTACTGCAGCGAGTCATGGACTCTTCACTCACAACAGTAGAGGAAACTGAGCGCTTTCCACATGCGCTGCCTCCGACGCATCCTCGGCATCACCTGGCAGGACAAAGTTCCAAACAACACAGTCCTGGAACGTGCTGGAATCCCTAGCATGTATTCACTGCTGAAACAGAGACGCCTGCGTTGGCTTGGTCATGTCGTGAGAATGGATGATGGCCGGATCCCAAAGGATCTCCTCTATGGAGAACTCGTGCAAGGAAAGCGCCCTACAGGCAGACCACAGCTGCGATACAAGGACATCTGCAAGAGGGATCTGAAGGCCTTAGGGATGGACCTCAACAAGTGGGAAACCCTGGCCTCTGAGCGGCCCGCTTGGAGGCAGGCTGTGCAGCATGGCCTTTCCCAGTTTGAAGAGACACTTTGCCAACAGTCTGAGGCTAAGAGGCAAAGAAGGAAGGCCCATAGTCAGGGAGACAGACCAGGGACAGACTGCACTTGTTCCCGGTGTGGAAGGGATTGTCACTCCCGGATTGGCCTTTTCAGCCACACTAGACGCTGTGCCAGAACCACCATTCAGAGCGCGATACCATAGTCTTTCGAGACTGAAGGTTGCCAATACAATTTGATTCTAATGCTGAAGTACGTTTTATAAAAATTTGGGCAAGCGTTAAAGTGCTATTGACCTGATATATTTTGCTTGCATTTTTTATTATTTGGTTTTTTGCTATCCAATTGGCTCTGAAGTCTAAGTTCAATTCATTCTTTTTGGCTGATATTTATCCTTAAACGCTCTACCAGAAACTTCCTTTTTCAAACTTCTCAAGATGCTCTTCCGAACATCTTCCACAGAAATAGTTCTCTTGATTTTATCCTTACTCTGTAACCTTGCAGCAAAGCTAAGTGTTTTGAAATTACCTTCACTTTTCATCTTGATGTGTAGTAGTTGCCTTTTCCTCCTTCCCATTGTGTTCTGTCCCTTTTGTCCAATTTTGTCGTGCAATATCCTTTTGGCAGCAAACTCACTCACCTGAATTCTGTTAATCAAACCAACAAACAAGCAAAAATAACACAATCACAACTGGTAGAATAGAATGTTGGTAATAGAGGAATAAAATTGCCAAACATTTAACTTGACATCAAAAAAGAATTCTTGCATGGTTGTGGTACAAGTCAGCCAGCCCCAGATGACTAAGGGCGCAATCCTAACCTACTTTCCAGTACCAACATAAGAGCAATTCAGCTACAAGGTAAGGGAACAAACATTCCCTTTCTTTGAGGAGACCTCCATGCATTCCACCCAACTGCAGGATGCAGCACACATCCCATTGGCACAACTATGCCAATGCTGGAAAGTGGATTAGGATTTGGGCCTAAATCAAAGAGAGTAGTGATCTGCCACTTTGGGCTCACTGGTTATCATTCAGGAGCTTCTTATTTTTTATTATTTACTTTATTTTAAAACATTTATATCCTTTTGGGCAATGAAAGAATCAATGCGCTAACTGTAAATATTTAGGCTTAAGTTGCTGGTGGAGGAACTTGGATTAGATATCAGGATGAAATTCTTAACAGTATGAGCAGTTTGACAATGGAAACAATTACTGAGCGTGGATTTTCCCTGTCTGGGGGTGTTCAAGCAGCGGCTTGACAAGTATCTTTTTGTGATGTTCAAGAATTTTCCTGCTTCTAGCAGTAGTTTGGACTACATAGACTTCAAGGCCTCTTCCAAGTATATGATTCTAAAAACAATAAAACCATCAGTAAACAGAGTCAAAAACAGAGAAAAGGAAAACAAAAGGCAATCATAAAAGAAGCTGATGAAACAATTTTTAGAGGATCAAAGTGAGTCAGAATTTTTTTTAATGTTAAGCCTGATGAAAGGCTGTTCTTAATTCACTGGGGAGGCGCTTTATAGTTGAATTATCTGATAGAAACTTTAGTTCCCGTCAATTCAGCTTTCTCATAGGAGATCCTCCTCAGATTACAACAGTGGGCTGGCCATCTCCTATGGAAGAAGGCAGTGTTTAAGATACCTCAACCCTAAGCCATAAAAGTCAAAATCAGCACTTTGAATTTTGCTGTGAAACAAATTGGCAGCCAGTATCATTAGAGGAGAAGCTGTCCATAGAGTAAAACAGCCTCTGTCAAATTGTTTTTTAAAGAGAAACAAGTGACAATACAAGTTATAGATATTTTAAGGCAAATTCACATGATTCTCATTTAGGGGAGAACGTATGTTACTGCACATCTTGACTTTAGTACATAGAGAATGTCTTCACTTGTGCCAGTTTCCATCAGTCCAATATGAGCCGGGCATTGTGCTCGTTTTATTGGTTTTGGTATTCTAGGAAAGAAGAGTGGTTCTTTATGGGATGGGCACGTAAAAGCTACCATGTGAAAGTGCTGCAGGGAACTAAGATACACAATGGAAAGCAGCACTCTTACACCCTTATCATAGACATTTACTTGGACTTGATGGCCAACATAAATGTTACAGCCTAACATAGAAGCTTCTGAAAATTGTTTCCCTTTAACAGTAGGCATAATATTTAAAAGCTATTTAAGGTGTGCATCATTGTGGTGTAATTCTCCCTAATAACTGAAAGGTTTAACTTACACTGCTTAGTCTTATATAGTCTCTTGCAGAGTTATTTGTTTGCCTATATGTGCTTTATTGTAAAGAAAATCTAATTATTAAAATACGTACCAAATATGAAATAATGTGTGTTTTCCCTTATTTGCTAAGTGGCATAAATAGCTACCATTGTATTCATGTTTTTACAAACCTAGCAGAAACGTTTTGTGCTGCAATGAGTGCAAAATGCTTTAGTAACAAAACAAAATTTACTTTATGATTTAACACTAATCAGCCATTGCTAATGTGTTTTAAAATACAATTTAAATGGATACTATCATTATTACAGCTGATGACCTCTAGTTGCCTCATCTGCCTTATTCAAAGATAATGGACACACAGAAGCCATAGTTTAATTATCACTTGTTCTAAATAAATGTCAATGCTGTTGGGCTGAAACTGCAATGATGAGGCATTTAAAAAACATTATCTGGTCACTCATAATATCAGGCTTCTATTTAAGCTCAGTAGTATTTTTATTGTACTGGGACGATGCCTGAAGGAATAAACTAAATAAGAAAAGTTATAAAGAACAAATTAAATCATTCCATATAGATTTATAGTATACTAAGTTATTTTGAGGTAATATGAATGATGATGACCTCAGTGAGGTGAATCTTTTTTCTTTTTTTTAATTCTGACTCCTCATGAAAACGTGAGTAAATTATGCATTCTTCCACTGTTGGAGCTATTGTGGACGCATTACAGGGACGCATTAGGGGGCCTTCTAGGCAGTCACCATCTCCCTGTGGAACTCTGGTGAGAAGTTTGATGTGCTCCCTCTTTCCTCCTCTAGGAAGGAGCAGAAGATGCTCTTGTTTTGTGAAGACTTCCCTGATTTTATTACATTTTTATTACATTTATTTTTTATTAATTTTTAAGTCTTTTAGGCTTATTCCTATTAGGGCCAGCCACCAGCAGAACACCTGTTCTGCAGTTGTAAATGGCACTCTCGCAGCATGCAGAGTAGCATGGTGCAGGAGTGTAGGCAGGAAAGCAGGAGCTTCCCCACACATGTCAGTGAAACCAAGTGGACCCATTGAGAAAGATAGGGTGGCAGGTGTGTGGATGGGAGAAGGCAGAACAAGGTGACAGCTGACAGAAGGAGTTGGAAGAGGGCAGATTGGGTCCAGGAGGGGAGCAGATTTGGCTGCAGTGGTGCTGAATCCTAGCTACCTGTCCTGGGCCTGATCCACTCATCTCCATCCACATCTGTATTTGTGCAAGGGTGGGAAGTATCTACCACTAATGAATGAAACAGGGCATCTAACTATCAAATATGTATAAGGAAGCATTATTAGCAACATTAATAGTAGCTGATCTAAAAGTAGTTACAGCGTTTTGGCAGCTGTGAAAAACAATCTTTCAACATTTTTGGGTAATATCTGTAAAGACATATGCTTAGTTCTTTACGTTGTTCCTTCCCCAGGGATGCTAGGATGAAGAACATATATTTCTGTGTGTCTCGCTTTCTCTGAAAATAAGTATGGAAGAATATTTTTAACAGCACTAGCACATAATGAGTTGGTAGGCAGTCACCTGCATAGTCCTAAGTAGTGAGAATTGTACAATTGGATCACAGTAGCTATACTACATGGTCAAATAAATGGGAAAGAATTGTTGATTAACACTGGGAGTGGAAGTAGCTTTATGTTGGATTCCATTTTACCCGAAACCAGTTCTTTTTCATATCAATTATTAAACTTCACTAATGGGTTCAAAAGAACTTGTCAAAGGAAAAAGTGATTCAGGTTTTGTTTGTTCAACTTCTTTAAAACTCTTTAAAAACAACAAGTTTACTAATTGCTTGAAAAAAGTCATAAGAACATAAAGAATAGCCCCACTGGATCAGGCCATAGGCCCATCTAGTCCAGCTTCCATAGGCCCATCTATTCCAGCGGCCCACCAAATGCCCCAGGGAGCACACCAGATAACAAGAGACCTCATCCTGGTGCCCTCCCTTACATCTGGCATTCTGACATAGCCCATTTCTAAAATCAGGAGGTTGCACATACACATCATGACTTATAACCCGTGATGGATTTTTCCTCCAGAAACGTGTCCAATCCCCTTTTAAAGGCGTCTAGGCCAGACGCCATCACCACATCCTGTGGCAAGGAGTTCCACAGACCAACCACACACTGAGAAAAGAAATATTTTCTTTTGTCTGTTCTAACTCTCCCAACACTCAATTTTAGTGGATGCCCCCTGGTTCTGGTGTTATGTAGAATGTAAAGAGCATCTCCCTATCCACTCTGTCCATCCCCTGCATAATTTTGTATGTCTCAATCATGTCCCCCCTCAGGTGTCTCTTTTCTAGGCTGAAGAGGCCCAAATGCCGTAGCCTTTCCTCATAAGGAAGTGCCCCAGCCCCATAATCATCTTAGTCATTCTCTTTTGCACCTTTTCCATTTCCACTGTGTCCTTTTTGAGATGCGGTGACCAGAACTGGACACAATACTCCAGGTGTGGCCTTACCATAGATTTGTACAACGGCATTATATTATTAGCCATTTTGTTCTCAATACCTTTTCTAATGATCCCAACCATAGAATTGGCCTTCTTTACTGCCGCCACACACTGGGTCGACACTTTCATCGACCTGTCCACCACCACCTCAAGATCTCTCTCCTGATCTGTCACAGACAGTTCAGAACCCATCAGCCTGTATCATATATCATGATATATGATATATGACATATATCAGCCTATGACATATCAGCCTATATGTCAAGACAAATCAGGGATAAAGTGTATCCCTTTTACCATTGTATCTACTGCTGCTTGCCATTTCTGTTGCAATTTTACAATGCTTCCAAGTCATGAGATTACGGATGAGCTGTGGAAGTGTGGAATTCTTACCACTTGGCAGGATGACAGACTATTGGCTTATCAAACAGTTGCACATACATAGCTTGTATGATTTGTATGAAGCATGTCCATGTAAGGTTCCAGTAATTTCCATCACTTGATCTGCCCATGACAAAAAGCGTTGAAACAAGGGATGAGCTTAGTGCAAATATCTTGCATTGATGTGTAGATTTCATGCAATTCCAAGTGGCCACCCGCTTAGCTACTTACATGATTTGGGCGCTAGTGAAATTCATAAATTTCTTAGATGCCTTTACATAGACAAAGTGTCTCCCCTTTTTAAAGTGCAGTTGTTAGTTAGGTTTCAAAACAAAGTAGAAATAGTCCTTTTCAACTGGTTAATGTATGCATGTATTTGTATCTCACCTTTTTATTTGTTGCCTTTAAGCCAGAAAAGTTCCCAGACACATCAGGCTCTAACCAAACCCCGACCTGTTCAGCTTCATATATTTTCTTCAACCGAGTTTTTATATTATAAATATTTATACTGCTTGTCATCTTTCCATCCTCCTCTCGTGGGCTGTTCCACCAAGAGGGGGGTTCTAAAGAGCCATGTGGAGGCACCCAGGAAATGACCTGAGACCATGGCCGATTAATCAGGGTTCCCTTGCCAAATGCAAAGATCAACAAAAAAAAAAGAGCAGAGTCTCCCTTTGCCAGCTGACTTCATCCTACCGCTGATGGGTGGTGACACATAAGATTATATAGATGCCCTCCTCAAGGGGAGTAGGCCTGGGAAGGGCCTGTGGGGATAACAGATTATTCAATCCCTCTGCTACCTGACAGTTTTCCTCTGGTCAACGGTTGGGTGAAGTTGGTACTGTGCACTTGACCATCCTGGACCACAAAGACTACAATAGTCTTCCCTCTGGCTAAGTCCCTAGGGCTTCTGATCTCTGTACCTTCCTGGGTAATATTGTTGTAGAAGTATTTTCACAGTATTCCTCCTCCCTGGTCTGTTTTTCAGCCCTACAATGGTCACTCTTGCCTGGCTCCTACTGTCTCTCCCTTCTCAATTTGTCTCTCTTCCTTGCACTCCTCCAGCCACTTTGTTGTCTTCTCCCTTCTAGTCACTCACCTCCTGTTTTGCTCATCTCCCTCTCCTACTGTTTCCTCTCTTCCCCTCCATTGTTTTCTTCTCCTTCTCTTTCTTCCCATTTGTCATAGAGCTTACCTTCATACAGATGTCCTTAAGATCATAGATTCAAAAGTACTTTTGGGGAGCTCTTGTGCTACTTTTTACAGTACTGTATGATGACTGTAAATAGCATTTTTCACCATAGTTTCCACACACCCAACATTGCACCCCATCCTACAAAAAAAATCTTCAACACTCAGTTTATACAATTGCTCTACATAGGATTTGTACACAGTACTGTTCTTTTATTCTGATCTATCTATACACAGATACCAAAGAAGTAAAAGTACATAGCATCAGTTCTTGTGTAAGATATGAATGCATAGTCTTTTTTTAAAAATTCGGATACTACATTTGCATTCAATTAAGGGAACAAGAAAAGTGATTTATTGCTCTGTGCTTGCATAATGTGTAATAAGGTAACATAACAGGTGAGAGCCTTTGTGTAATTCTTTGATTTATGTCATAGTGCGAGTATATGCATTTTAACTGCTCCTCAGATGAGAATGTATTTATAGATAGATGATGTTATAAAGTTTTTGTTTGGATAATGTAGTTTTCCATTTTTAATCTCTCCTTAAAAGAGAAGAGCACAGAATTCTTGCCAAAAAGCATGAATATTAATGTTGTTCATCTAGTAACTATAGTGTTTGAAAGTTAGCATTAGGATGCACTTGCTGTCTGCCCTAGAGTCTGCTGCTGATTAATGTGGCCACATTATTGGAGCCCTCTGAGTTCTTCCACTCATCCATCCGCTAAGGTTTTTCAGTATTTTGTCCCTTGATCACTAGAACTGTGAGTGCTATAACAATTGGCTGTCATGCGTAAAGTTTTCTTACCTGAAAACAGTTGTAATTAGTGGAGGCAAACTTAACACTGGGAACATTTCCATCTCAAATTGTGTGAATTTGCCCTGTTTAATAGATACTGTAGAATGTAATGTTTTATAGTTAGCCTGGTATCTTACCTATGTGGCTAAGTGCATGTGACTATATTCATTCTCAGTTGAGCATTGTTGGGAATTACTAGGCCATTGCAATGCCAACAATTATCTCCAAAACTGGTTACATGGTGATGACAACAAAAGCGGCTGCCCTTCTCCTTCTCCTTTTCCTCCTCTTCACCATTGTCCCATTAGTCTCCTCATAATGTGCATGCTTTCTGAAGTCCTTGAGAAACACAGGACTAGCAGGAATGGGAAGTCTCTTTCGTCCAAGCAGTGGGGCAGTTGTTCCCTGTTTCATTAACTTCTAGATTAGTATAAGGCCATGTCCCTGTCACCAGAACACCATGGCGTGAATTTTTTGCTGCACCACAGAGTTGTAATTCCATTCTCGTTTCTTCCTGGCCATCAGATGGATTCTCCATGTTCCTCTTGTTGTGCCTGCTACAGTCATCCAGAGATGAGTGAGTGTCAGACTCACCCAGTGGTAGCCTTCTCTTGCCTTGTTTACTTATATTTTCCCTTTAATCTCACCCAAGAAAATTGGTACTTTTATTTACACAGCATGCAAATTATTTGCTTGCCCAGCAGAAGAGAGAGGGGGAGAGATCCAAGACATACAGCAGTCATTGCACTGTGGTTTGTTTCTTCAGCGGAACAGGATGATATGGACACCTGCCCTCTGTATTTAAAAGGCTGTGTTAAAAGCAGATGATTTAAACTTAAGAATCCCAGTGGACTTTTTTTTGCATCTGTTATATTCCAAGAACCCAGAGATGCATCAAAAGCTAGTGACAACCAACTTTGATCTGTCCGGATTTGCAACTACTGCTGTCAGAAGATAACTTCTTCAGTTTTCTTTTAAATGAACTTTCTTTTCATTATTTAAGATGAGTAAGAATATTACAAAAGTGTTTCACTTAGCTATAGTCTTCCATTGTGTAGATAAATTTCATGAGGGCAAAAGCTGGATATGGCAGAGATTTGTTTAGTGGGATTCCATTATCTGATTTTCCTTAAACTAGAATGTGTTCTCATCAAATGTAAAATCAAACTGTTTTTGTTTTTGTCTTGGTTTTGCAGTTGACCTTTCCATATTGATCATATGCTTACAGGTAAATTGATACTAAGAATTTTGAGCCTTTGCAATCCATGATTTATGTCAGCTGTTAAGTCTTGTAGACTAGGTTAATAGGGTTAATTGGTTTAAGATGCTGTGATACAATGGAATAGCCAAGCGATTTCTGGGTTTCTTGTGCTGCTTTCCTTAGTACTTTAATCTAGGTCAGGGTTTCTCAAACTGTGGGTTGCGACCCCCTAAGGGGGGGCATGAGCAGCTTGGAAGGGGATCACAAACCTTTGAAAAACCAAAAATAAAATATTGTTACAAGAGGAAATTCTCCATCCACCTGGCAACTTCCATGGCTCTGCCTGCCTTCCTCATATTGCCTTCTTCCTTGCCTTCCAGGTTGGTGGTTCTCAAACCTTTTAGCACTGGGACCCACTTTTAAAATGACAGTCTGTTGGGACCCACTGAGAGTGATGTCATGGCCAGAATTGACATCATCAAACAGGAAAATTTTTATCACTCTTGGGGCCCAATCCTATCCAACTTTCCAGTACTGGTGCAGCTGCAATGCAGCCCCAGGGTAAAGGAACAAATGTTCCCATACCTTGAGGAGGCGTCTGTGACTGCCTCCCCACTGCAGGATGCAGAGTACACCCCATTGGCACAGCTGCACTGGCACTGGAAAATTGGATAGAATTGGACCCTCAGACTGCTATCCTATCTAGACTCACCCAGGAGTAAAATCCATTGACTGTCATTGTTAAAAGTATATACATAGTAGCCTGTTAAAAGTACAATCTGTAATATTTCCCTAATATATTAAAAATAAAATATTAAATGGAGACCCACCTGAAATTAACTCATGATCGACCTAGTGGATCCCAACCCACAGTTTGCAAAACACTGTTCCAGGTGAAGAGATGGACTGAGAGAACTGGATTACGCTGGCCTGTCTGCTGCAAGTCAGTATGATAGGAGGGTTGCATAAATTTATATTTTGAGGGGATCACAGTAAGAGAGTTTGAAAACCCATGATCAAAGTGGTACAATCCATAATGTCTAGAGCAGTGTTTCTCAAACTGTGGGTCGGGACCCACTAGGTGGGTCATGAGCCAATTTCAGGTGGGTCCCCATTCATTTCAATATTTTATTTTTAATATATTAAACTTGATACTCCCATGGTATGTGACTGCATCTAGGGAAGTGTTACAGCTCTGTACTTTTAACAGGCTACAATGTATATGCTTTTAACCATGATAGTAAATGGGACTTACTCCTGGGTAAGTGTGGGTAGGATTGCAGCCTAGGATTGTTAAAAAATGTTCCTGCTTGATGATGTCACTTCCAGTCATGACATCAATTCTGGTGGGTCTTGACAGATTCTCATTCTAAAAAAGTGGGTCTCAGTGCTAAACTTCCGAGAACCACTGGTCTAGAGGTTTTCTTGAACATTGTTGTGTTGTTTTTTTTTGCAGATTTTGTTTTTGGACAAAAATGGCAAGTGCAGAATTCAGTGTTATGTGTTTTTAGACCAAGGATGCATTTTTATAAATTATAATCATTTTAAAAATGTGCTAGGTAGGTGATATAGGTGGCCTGGTATCAGAAGATACAGCCACAGTCATTAGCCATGCACCCATCCAGTCCATCCCAACCAGCCTACAGTGACTAAAATATAGAAAACTTTTATTTTTTGCAGATTTCTGTTTTTGTTTTGTTTTTACAAAAATGAGAAGTGCAGAAAGCAGTGTTATGTGTTTTTATTTCATTATCACTGAAAAATCACACTTCTAATAATAGTATAAAAATGTTGTGTTTGTTTCACTCTAAATCTACATATAAATTTTCGGGGGGGAAAATGCATTGTCATAAAGCAGTGGTTCTCAAACTGATGGGTCATGACCCACCAGCTTGTGTAAAGCTGCCCCGTTCCCTTTAAGGGGCGGGGGCAGGAGGAAGCAGCAAAGTGATCCCCAGGATTGTGCCCCTGCGGGGGAGGGGGGCTATTTTTTCACAAACCATATGTGCTCCCAGGGTCCAGGGAGCCCAGTGCAGTGCTTGCAGAGCTCTCTGCAGCTTGTAAACAGTGCAAGTTCCAAGCGCTTGGAACTTTCAGTTTACAAGCCGCGGAGAGCCCTGCAAGCACTGCACTGGGCTCCCTGCACCCCCTGGACCCTGGGAGCACGTCTGGTTTGTGAAAAAATAGCCCCCCTCCCCCTACAGGGGCATGATCCTGGGGATCGCTTTGCTGCCCCCGCAAAGACTTACCCCAGGAGTAAATCTCCTGGGAAGTTTGAGAACCAGTGTCATAAAGGAACACAGAGGAAAAATACATGGTGGGATTAAAGAGCTTTTGACTACATTGTGTCTGCTTCTTTAGCTTAATCCAGATAAAGGGAAAGATGACAGTGTTTACACTTACTCAATTTCAAAGAAGTATGCACCTAAATGCTGAAGATTTGTGAATAGTAAAGGAAGCATTTATTGTTGAGTTGTAAATCTGTTGAAAGCTATACAAGTCTAAATTCATTTTGTGTTTCCAAAAGCAGGGTTCCCCCACTATTCTTTTTTATATTCTTGTTTAATGTATACCTCAGCAATGTGAAAAAATTGCTGACGGTAGTGCATCTCTGAATATTCTTCTAAAAATTCAACACAGAAAGAGTTTGAGGCAAGGGTCAACAGAGTAGAAATATGTGTTTGGTTATAACTTGATTTTTTTTAAATTGGGGACCAGGTCAATATACTTGGGAATTTGTGCTAAAGAGTGTTTTAGGTATACCTAAAGAGGTTTGCTTCCAATTGGAGTTGCCCCTTTTTTGCCAAACAGCCATTTGTACAGGACATTCCTTGTTGGCATGGCAGCACACAGGGAGATTAACTCTATCCCCTTGCACTGTTTTACAGATGAAAAATATCTTAACATCCAGCTTGACTAAGTTCTAGAGAACTGAAAAGCTTGCTGCATTGGATTTTGTATTGTTTTGATTGGTCCTAAATAAAGGTCTTACTAGGTTTTACATTTTTTGTTTGGATTTGCAGGGCTACCTATATTTACATTCTAAAAAATTATACTGTAATGTTTACCTCAACTGTTATTTAACGAGTTAACTAAGAAACTTTATATAGAAGTGCTGTAGATAGTAATATGCCTTGAATTTCCTACCTGGAGGAGATACAGGTTGAGTCTCATTCATGAGGGTTCTATTCCCAGAACTCAACTGAATGGCAAAAATTGAACTACAGCAAATCAATTTAAAAAACAAAGTTCCTTTGCTCAGGTGATTTAAAAACAGCCTTGCTGACCTTTGTGATATTAGATAGAGTCATTAAGAGGACCATCCAACAATCAGTCTCTCTCCAAGTCCTAGGAAGGATTATCTTTCTTTCATGTGTTCAGGGAGAAGGGAGGTGGTCACTTGGAAAGAGAATGATTGATGATTGTCAGCTGGCTGCTCTTTCTCTAACTATTGTAAAGGACTGTTTTCCTGTAATTTAAAGGGCCCTTTTCATCATGTTGAGATAAAAATCTCTACAACAGTAAGAAAAGCATTTTAAAGGGGTGCATTTTTCCCCTTCTCTAGGGATCAGCACATTCCTTCTCATTTGCAGTGGCCATTCCTGTTGAGTCAAAGCTGTGTATAAAAAATCCATGAATAACAAGGCTGGACCTGTACATTGTACAGCACCCCAAAGATTGAAGACATGCAACCTCATTGACTTATATATATTCTTTGCTCTCCTTATGTATGTGTGTCCTTCCTTCCTCAGTCTTCTTCCTTTACTATCAATATAAGGCTTTGTGCACCATTTGGGCACTGTTCTGTCTTTTTGGAAAGTTTTTTTTTTATCAGGTATGTGATGGCAATTTAGCAGTAATTATATTGAGCAACTGAGGACTTGCATAGGAGAAAGTTGATAAATGAGGTCCAAAAATGTTATTTTCTTTTAAATAGCTTGGTTATGTTTGGTGTTATATCAAGCCGTTTACAGTCACTACATAACTTCCTCAGTAAGGACTGTAATGTTTTATGATTAATCTTTCTTCCCCAGTAAATACTTATTCCAATAAATCCATGTTCTCCAAGTTTTGTCCTATATCAACTCAAATTTTTACTTACGCTTCCTCTTTTAAATCTATATTGCTTCAAATCTTTTTTTTCCTTTTGCATTTGCGATAGTATTTAAATACCATAATCTTTTAAGAGATACATTTCTGACTCTGAGAAGTTTGGGAAATTAATATTTTCTGGAAATATACACAATTTTTCTACTTAATGTTTCCCCCTTGTGCAGGCATTTCACAATAGGGTGCATTCAAACATACAGCATGTGGGTGGGTGTTAGCTCCTTCAGATTGTTGTCTTACTCACAGGTTTTTGTTTACTAGAGCATGTTGGCTTTTGAGGCTGCAATTCTATGCATACTTTCCTAGCAGTAAGTTCGACTGAACTCAGGGACTTGCTTCTAAGTAGACATGCTTCAGTTCACATCTTGTTCAAATATACAGTCCAAAAGAGAAGAATTAATAAATATGAAATGTGAGATAAGATCTGGGTTTTGTTTTCCGGTATGTAATTGGATGACTGTACAGGTACAACCTTGTTATACACGGATTTGACTCAACACAATTGGCACTGCAAATGAGAAGGAATGTGCTGATCCCTGGAGAAGGGGAAAAATGCATCCCTTTAAAATCAGTTTTAAAAACTGCTTTTTTTACTATTGTAGAGAGAGTCATGCAAGGGATTGCAGGTATAACCTAATTAGCCAGATTCTTCTCTCTCAACTTGATGAGAAGGGCCCTTTAAATTAAAGGAGAACAGTCATTTAACAATAACCTTGTTAATTGTGAGAGAGGGCAGCTGGCTGGTTCTCTCTCCAAGGCAAAGCGACCCCTCCCTTCCCCCCCCACCATGTGAAAGAAAGATCACTTTGTTCTGGGTGAAGAGAGGGGTCCCTGGCTGTCCTGGAGAGAGCCTGATTGTTGGATTGTCTGCCTAATGATTCTGTCTTAACATCACAAAGGTCAGCAAGGCTGTTTTTAAATCACCAGAGGAAAGGGACTTTCTTTTTAAAATTGATTTGCTTTAGTGTGTTTTTTTTGCCATCCAAGTGAGTTCTGGGAAGGGAACCCTTCGAATAATGAGACTTAACCTGTATTAAGTTGGAAAAGTCAGACTTTAAGTAAAATAAAATGAGACTGACAGTTAAATCCTTGGCATGTCTACTCACAAGTAAACCCTGTTATTGGGGCTTACTTCCAGGAAAGCATTATAGGATTACAACTTGATAGTTTTAATCCACTTTACAAAGGGCAAACAAGAGAGTTTGGATCCATATTTTAAAAGTCCTTCTATCAAATTACTTTTATCTTTTTTATTTAGAGAAATTTATATCCCACCTTTCCCATGCTGAAGTGGCGGCTTACAAAGCTCTACAGTAGAGTACAATTAAGATTTTTTTACCTATAAATGGGTCTATGGACAGTTTGTAGAACCCTTTTCTTCCAGATGGAATCCTTCATGGCTTGATTGTCACATCTGGCTGGGTATGCCTTCTGAGGGGCAGTTTCAGGTTGACCAAGCTGTAAACAGGTATTCGTCCTGACTCTGTTGCCTCATGACAGCTTTCCCATCCAAAATTCAACCAGGACCATTCCTACTTAGCATTCTTCCAGCAGCCTTCCACGCAACCACCAGACCATACCTGCTGCCTGCTTGGATCCATAGTGCTGTGTACACAAGAAAAAAAAACCACTGGTGTGTTTGGCAAATGCTTGTTTCAGAAATTCATACAGTTCTATAATAGATTCTTTAGCAATTCACATGATTTCAGAAGAATTCTTGCACAAGCAGTTATCTTTGAATTTTAATTTTTTTCATGCAGCATTCTGCCATGAGATGTAAAAAAGCTCTTTATGTACACTTTCCATAGGCAGCAATGCATCTGTGGGTCCAGCACAATACTTAGCATTTTTATATAGCATTTAAGGACATTCAAAGCTCGTTGGTCCGTGGTCTTCTCAGCTATCTTTCCATCCGTCATGCTTTTTGAAAAGACAGAGGCTTGTTCAAGGACAGAAGAAGGAAATCACGGAGAGAGGCAGAGACTAGAATGGAGGGCTTTCTAGCCCTGCTCTAAACATAATCAAACTTACTTCAATTTGTAGGATTGTACTGACAGGCATTTTACAGGCAAATGGACAGCTGTTCCTTCCTGTCTCTCTTCCCCCTCCTGGTTTCCCTTCCCTTCCTTTCTCTGGCTTTTTTCCTTCTCCCCTGGAACTGTTGTACACTCCTTCTGCCAAGCATCTTACTTTTGGTGACAAATGGATGACTCTCTCTTTATTTTCTCCATGGCTAGTTTCTTCTTTGGGGAATGACTGCCATTAGTTATTTGATTTTTCTCTGTAAACCACTTTGTGAACTTTTAGTTGAAAAGCGGTATATAAATACTTTAATAATAATTAATAATAGGCAGCCTGAGGGAGGAGGGAGCAAATGATAGCTAGATGTGGGAAAGGGGGTGGGAAGGGACCAAGAGAGGGAAAAAGAGATGAAGAAGAAAGGGGGAAAGAAGCCAAAGAACATGCCAGTACAGTAATGTATGCAAGGTTCTATGAACACTTGAAAGGGACATATAATTTCCTCTACCGAGTCAGAACATTAATCCGTCTGGATGAATTGTCTACACAGGAAGTGGCAGTAGGTCTCCAGGGTTTCAGACAAATGTGGACAGTACTCAAACCAGAATTCAAAGGGAAAATATGATTCCCAGTGCCAGTCCTCAGTGGGTAGTATAATGAGTGCTTTATAGAATTACATTGTGCAAGTTATATACATACCATAGATAATTGCCTATAAGTCAAAAAATTAATGCCTAAAATTGACCCTGAAAACCTGGGTCATCTATACACACGTGAATACAGTAAATAAAGCAGAAGCTTAGTAGCTGTGATGAAGTGGGGGAGGGGGGTAGGACTGGGCGGAGAAGCACAACACGGGGTTGAGGAAAAAGGAGAATTTTTACTAGTAATTACAGTATTCTGAGGCAACTATTTTGTCCTTCAACTTCCTTCCAGTTTGGAGAAGAAGGTAAAATGTCTCCTTTTTTTTCTTCTTGCTGATGCCTCAGAACATTCCTGGTAAGTCATTTTTGAAGAATTTCACAGCCCCTAAGTTTTGGGGTCTGGTTTTTAAAACACCAGGATGTCATCCTCATTTCCATCTGAAACAAAGTCCAAGGCTACATTTCAGTGCACCATTACTTAAGAATAATACCCATAGGAAGCAATGGGTCTACTTCTGAGTAAATAGGGTTGCAGCTGTATGTAGCTCTGCTTGCTCATGCCTTGTTGCTTGTCTCTCTGCTGTGAATTGAATTGCACACTCCCAGCTATGTGTTTTATGTTGCATGTTATATATTGAGCCTTTGGCTTAATGCACCAGGCAGCTTAAAGAAGGATTTGATTAATGGTTCTACTGGTATGTTGTTTATAGTGCGCTTACTCTGATAGTGTTTAAACAAAGGTTGTGAAGACCAGAATTTAAAAAGTGAATGAATACAATGTATCGTAGGATATTTTACTAAATTTTTAATCAATTAGACTGTACAGTTCATAGGTAACAATTACTGGTAGGTTATTTTTTCAGAATCTGACCTTGGGTAAAATCAGACAGAATTATAGTCAGACACCCCCCCTAAGTTTAATGCCCGACTTATCCAAGGCTCATAGAAAATTCCGTGATTTGGTCTCAAAATTTACCCTTGACTTATCTGTGAGATTGGCTTATGGGTGTCTGCAGTACTTATTAGCCAATTCCTTGTGCCTGTGACACATTGATAAGTGACACATTTCCCATTGCATATCTGTATCATTTCATGAGCTCTTAAAATGTATTTTCAAAGAAGTTATATAGAGCAGTGGTTCCCAAAGTCTTCTTTAGGAGAAGGAACCTCTTTAGCACTTCGGTAGTGCTAGTGGGTGGGTGGGGGGGGGGGTTTGCAGCAATGCAATCCCCAGATTCATGCTGCTGCTGGGGAAAGGGGGTTTCCTGGCCTCCTGAAGCCAGCAATGGGGTTCGGAGGGTACAGGGAGTGCCATGAACACACCTCTGCAGGGCTCCCTAAGCCTAGAAAATTTTTTTTAATACGATCAGAAGTCATTTCCAGTTTTGCAGTAGGAAACAGGAAGTCACTTCCGATTGTGTTTTTTTGTGGTTTTTTTTTAATTTTCCAGGCTTAGCAAGCTCTCCCTGCACCCTCCCCAGACCACGTCGCTGGTTTCAGGTAAGCCAGGAACCCACATCGTGAGAGGCTTGAAGCGCGCGGAGGAATTCCCCGGTAGAGGCGCCCCCCCCTCATCGAGAAGCCTGAAGCATGTTGAGGCGTGAATTTCAAATGCAGCTGCCTTACCTCAGGGAGGCAGACAGTCCAAAAGACCAGCCGACCAGATGCAAGCCTGTGGGCTGCCCCCGGTTGCTGGTGCTGCAAAAGATGTGCAAGGGGCAAAAGGGAAAGGCCCCCTGTGTTCTCCAATGGGGGGTCAGCAGAGCTGACCCACTCTGTCCTGCTTGGCCAAAAGGCTAGGCCAGACTGGGGAAGTCCAGACAGCCCCTCCCACTCAGGAAGTTCTGAACTCTGGCCTGCCTACCTGAGAGGGAGGAGCTATCCATTTGGAGAACTGACCCGAACGTGGAGACCACTGAGAAGGGAGATTCATGGTAAATACAAATCTCCCCATTTCCCCAGCAGCAGTGCGATCCTGAGGGTCGCGTTGTTGCAGTCTCCTTAAGGAGCGAAAGTACTTCCCTGATGGGTTGCAACATACCCATTTGGGAACCACTGATTTAGAAGCTAGGATACAGGTGAATGGCCATCCATATAAACGATGGTAGTCCTGCTGAACTTACTGGATAGCTTATTTTCTTCCTGGAGCTGTACAAGCGGTGCTTTGCACACTTTCTGCAGCTAACTGCCTTCTTCAGTCACCAGTTAGGTCTGACCTCAGTGCTACTGCAGTCCATTAAATAACCCTGAATTGCCTCTAAGAATGACTTTCCAAGTTACATTCTAGGAAGCTTATATTCAACTAGTTTTGTGAATCGTATAGGACTTCAGACATGTTTCCTTGAACAACAGCTCTATGTTGCTGCATTTGAAATTGTTATGGAACTAAGATAGCTAATAAATCAAATTGCCCTGGACTAGTGATCAGTCTCTCATATATGTATAAATATTTTCCCTCTCATACAACTTCAGGACCATTTTAGGGAACATCCACTAAAATCGACTGTTGGTAGAGTTGGGTCAGACAAAAGAAAATATTTCTTTACCCTGTGTGTAATTAGTCTATGGAATGCCTTGCCACAGGATGTGGTGATGGCATCTGGCCTAGATGCCTTTAAAAGGGGATTGGACAAACTTCTGGAGGAAAAGTCCATCACAGGTTACAAGTTGTGATAGGTATGTGCAACCTCCTGATTTTAGAAGTAGGCTACCTCAGAATGCCAGATGCAAGGGAGAGCACTAGGATGCCGGTCTCTTGTTGTCTTGTGTACTCCCTGAGGCATTTGGTGGACATCTGTAGGATACAGGAAGCTGAACTAGATGGGTCTTTGATCTGATCCAGTGTGGTTTTTCTTATGTTCTTATCTGTTTGGATACTTAGAAAATAATTTGTCTCCTGTCACAGTCAGTTAAGAAAAAATATTCTATGCAACTCTTTCTGTTCTGTCTAGCAGAAAGTTCTATTTTTAAAATCTATTTGTGTTGTGACAATAATAGTCCAAACCAGTTCCTTAAATAGTGATACTCCACAACCAGCAAAAAAATATGTTAAGAAGAAGCTCAAATATGTTAAGAGGATCTGCTTTTTTAATTTATAGTTGAACTTTCTCATTGTTACTTGATCACCCACCATTAAGTTGTTAATTGTAGGCAGAATGAAATTGCTCAAACAGGCATTATATTTTGCAAAACAGAAAACTAACTTGTTCTCTCTGAAGGTTCTTGTAGCAAACCAGATGTTCTTACAAATAATGTTATCATATTTATTAAAGCCTCATTTGGGGGGCTTTGTTATAGCATAAATAAGAATTGCCTTTCTACTGATGCTTTGAGAATTTTGTACATATAACTTAACTTTAGGTCATTTTCAATCAAGAAACTTTTTACTCTGGTGAGGCAGTAAAATAAAATTTACATGCTAAATAAGATAATCAGAACAGAAGTTGTTATAGTCAGCTGCATGTTCTCCTTGAAATAGATGTGTCAGTCAGTTGTAGAATGTCCTCCGTGATTATAGTGGGATCAGATCAACACATGCATATGCACCTTTACATAAACCAGCTGGTGGAGTGATTAGATTCCCATAGAACTGTTGTCTCATATAGTGGGGTCTATTTGTGGTGGGGATTGCTTTTCTAGTTGACGAAGAAAGTTTGGTGTGTTAGCCTCACTGTGATGTTTAGTTGCGCACCTTGTCAGCTGAAACTGGTTCACATGGCTGCTTTTACTAAGTGTTTGAAGTAACCATTTTAGCTTCTTGGTGTCTGATTTCCATAATGAGGCAATTTTAGGTACAGACATGCCCTAGTATTCGTGGGGTTCCATTCTGGAACATCCCCCCCCCCCATGATTAAGCAAAACCTCGAATACCAGGGAATGTCTCCCCACCCTCTGGAAGTGATGGGAGCAGAGCGCTTCCCTGGGCCTCCTAATGCCTTATAATGCATTAAAAATGTCACTTCGAGTTAAAAAAAACAAAAACCCAGAAATGACTGTTTTTCACTCTAAGAGTCAGTCTGAGCCTGGCAGAGGCCATGGGCCGCTGCCGGGTTCAGAAGACCCTCCAGAAGCAAGGGGTGCAGAGGGCATGTGGGGTGTGTGTAGACCCAATCTATGGATAACAGAATCCACAGATAAGTGCTTCGTGAATATGTGCCCCCCATATTAGGATTAATACCATGGGCTCAAGTGATGAAAGTATCTTCGTATGTGACCTTATAAAAATATTAGAGTGGAATTTTCATCAGTATAGACCTTTGTCACAAACTTGAATCCTTCTAGCAGTGTGTGAAAGAATGTGTGAAACAGGCCCCTCTAACATATTATCCATCCTTGTCTTTTGTAAATATCTCTGAAGAATCCTAGCAATGTTTTCATAAGCTTGAGCTTTTAACAAGAAGAGTTGAGAGAGAAAATAGTGCCAGGAGAGCTTTGCAAAGACCACTTTCCACGTATTGTTCATTTGCAGTTACATTCATTTTCAGGAAATTTAAAATATTTGCAATTAAATATCCATGATTTGTTAAATGCAGATTTTTAGTGATACATTCTCCCTCTACTAGGCTTATTATCATGGCTATGCTAATGGTTCCTAGTTGTTTTCTATTTTATTTAACATCTTAATTACATTTTAGAGCAGGGCTGTATAGCACATTTTAATGTACACAACTGTAGTTCTCCCTTAGTTTAAGATGAATGCATGTTTGATAGCCCTTGAATAGAGAATCAGATTCTTTATTACAGTGCAGAAAAAAATAATTTTGATTGCTCCCTTGAACATTAGAAAACTTCCAGGCATAAAGAATAGCATAATATCTATGTGCACAAGTCAGACTTATTTCAGTCATTCTTTCATTCATAGGTGAAATTAAAAATCTAACAGTGCTATGTGAAATCTTTTCCTAAATCAATTCTCTCACCAAAGAGCCATTGGTATATTATAAAATGTTAACAAACAATTCCTATAGAAATACACTGGGTTGTATTTTAGGGTTTTATTTTTTGAGTCATACAAAATTATGCAGGGGCTCTTTTCCCTCTCACATCAGAACCAGGGGACATCCACTAAAATTAAGTGTTGGGAGAGTTAGGACAGACAAAAGAAAATATTTCTTTACCCAGCCTGTGATTTGTCTGTGAAACTCCTTACCACAAGAAGTGGTAATGGCATCTCACCTAGATGCCTTTAAGAGGGACAAATTTCTGGAGGAAAAGTCCATCATGGGTTACAGCTCATGATAGGTATGTGCAAGGTACTGGTTTTAGAAGTAGGCTACCTCAGAATGCCAGATGCAGGGGAGGGCACCAGGATGCAGGTCATGTCTTGTTATTTGGTGTGCTCCCTGAAGCAGTTGGTCGGCCACTGTGAGATACAGAAAGTTGAACTAGCGGCGTTTGGCCTGATCCACATGTTCTTATGCAAAATCTAAATTTTCATCATTTGTTCTGATCCAAATGTTAAATGTTATGTTCTTAGGGCTTTGTTCCTTCTCTGGAAGGCAACTTCTTTTGGAGGAAGGACTCCTTGCTGTGCGGCAAGGACTTTTTCTGCCAAAGGAAGAAAACCTTAGGATACAACCCCATCTTCGTTTAATGGGGGAGGGAAATGTGTAAACTTGCTGTTTTTCTGATATGCATCTTGTTTGTTTTCTTGCTATTACTTAATAGCACTGATTAGCCAAAAGGGATCTCAAACTGTGTTGTTCAGTTCCTTGTGGTGATACACATCTCTTGCACTTGGGTATCTTTTAAGATTTGATCACATTATCCATATTATATTGTGTACTACAGGTCCAACAGTTTTGAAGACAAGCAGGTCTTCAAAACTGTTTCAAGAGGCTTGACTTTGAGTTTGTGTCCTGCAACTATTGGTTGCAATTGACTACAAAAAGATATACAGGAATTTGTGGTAGTGTTTATGCCAGTTTCTTCTGGCCCCTGACATTTGCTGTCAAAATCCAGGGAAGGGGGCAGAAGAAGATGCTGGGCTTTGTTGATGGCAAAGATGCCAGCCCACAGGTGAAATTTAAAACTATAAATAAAAATACAGTTTCAGCAATATTGTATGTAACTTTTACAAATTGTTTATTTATTTATTTATTTTTCTCATTTTTATACCACCCTTTTGTCCTCACAACAACCCCGCAAGATAGGTGAGGCTGAGAGAAAGTGACTGGCCCAAGGTCACCCAGGAAGCTTTGTGGCTGAGGGGGGATTTGAACCTGAATCTTCCAGGTCTAAGTCCACCTCCCAAACCACTACACCTCCCTGGCTCGGATTAAAAAGTATAATTTTTTAAGACAACATGTCTTTGATTTTAAGCTATATCACATATTTAAAGCAACAACATTGTTCATTTTGCTATTGCTTCTTGGAGCTGTTTACATATCATCAGCATTCTGCAGTTTTTCTTTTCCCAGGAGCAAATGATATTACAAAGTCAGGGAAACAGGCACCATCTTAAGAGAATTTAATGTAAGGAGCTAGAGCTGTGGGGAAAAGGTGTTATGTGCGCCTTAGGAATACAGCTTTCTTACAAAGAAAACAGCAAAAACTGCTATCAAAGTGGAAATGTAGAAAGTGGATTGAAGAAATCTTTCAATCAGGTAATGATGCCTTGAACCTCTTTTAAAAAATCGACATGCTATGACAGGTGCCCAGGCAGATAAACAAATTTCTAATAATCATTCTAAACTGGCATCAGTTGTTTTCATTGACTGTGAAAAGGAAATAATATTAGCCAAGAGATCTTTAATTGCAGTGTTCTAATAAGGTAATTTAACTCAAGACTCATTTGTGATGGTAATTGTACAAATTTAGTTGTATCTGTCAGAGATTACAAAAATATTTATGGCTCTTCCACCTTGAATTTGTTTGCTGTATTAAATGTGAAGCCATCTGATTGCATTCAACACGGCAAACAGGAAAGCATTAAAGTAAGCTCTCAGTGCTGGAGTCGCTTTAAAAAGATCCAAGCTTGCAACTTTTCTTAAACAAGACATATATAGTACTCATTCTGCTTCTATGCAGAAAAAATGTGAACACCAAGCTATCAAAAGTAATTCCTTGTCGCATGCAGGACAGCAGTAACAAACTTTACACAATTTGTGTATCTTCTGCCTGTCCTTTGGTCTCACCACACCCTTGCAATCAAATTCAAAGCCTTAGTTTGACTGTCTATGACTAAAATAACACACAACAACTCAGGGGTGTCAAGCATAAGGCCCAGGGGATGTGGCACTTGGAAGTTCTTTATTCAGCCCTTAGGCTCTCCCAGCACCACCATCAGGGTACGGAACGGGATGGCAGCAACGCAGTAAGGATGGCAAGGTGAGGTGATGGTGGCCTCTGCATACCTGCTGTGAGTGCACTGGTGCTACTGTTGCTTCTTCATTCACAGTCTTCTTGGCTGGGCCTCATGCAGCACCTTCTTCCAGCCTGGTACCCAGGGTGATCCGCCCCCTGCTTGAGAAAAGGAACACACAAAAAGAGTGAACAGGCAGGAAAATAAAGACTGATCAGTTCCCATGAACATTTTGTACTTCTGCAACTACCCTTTTATGCCACTAATGTTCTTATGTGAATATTCACTACAGCCCTCATATTAAGAACCTTCAACTAATTTGTAATGCTTATAGGTAATGCTCCGTATATCAGTGATATCTGAACAATTCTTTTGATGTTTCAAATGACTAGTTGCTTGCTGCTAATGTTAATACTCTGGAAGCCAATATGTGATCTTTCTGTGATACAGTTGAAGCACCAGTGATTTTGGGTGCCGAAATTTGGACATATTTCATTCAAATTGTTCCTTTTCTAGCGATACTGCAATTTGGTTGAAATAGCTGTAAAGATGTTAGATTAGCACCTATCCTAATCTTCCTGAATTTTTTTGGCTCTACTATTGTTTTCCTAATTAGCTCTTGGGAACATTAATGCATAATGTGTGTGCCTGAAAGATAGAATGCCATGTGTATTATGAATGATTAATTTTTCAATTAGCAGTTTTGTGGATGCTTAGGGATATAAACACTTATCATAGCATCCTAATAATGAGACTAAAAAAAAGTTACTTTTCTGGGGGGGAAAAATTGGTTTTTTTGCATTGGGGCAGGAAGAGCCAGTTTTACTCCAGAGGCAGTATATGGAAGAAGGACAGCAATTAATGGGCATGGGAGAATGTATGGGGTCATATAGTGTCACCTGCATATTTTCAAAAACACTTTGGAAGAATAGAAAACAGTTCACAACTCTATTGTCCTAAACAGTGTTAAGAGGGTGCTACCAAAGGGGTGTCCAAACTTTTTGGCAGGAGGGCCATATCATCTCTTGGACATTGTGTTGGGGGCCAGGAAAAAAAGGAAAGAATTTGCATTTAAAATTTGAATAACTTTACATAAATGAATATATTATAGATGGAACTTATATGAATGAATAAGGTCTTGTGATAGCTCAAGGCCTATGAAAGGCCTTGCACAAAGCAAGGCCAGCCTTTCCTTCGCTGCCACTGCTGCATCACAGACGTGAAACAGCAAGCAGTGGTGGGAGCCCTCCTGGCAGCATCAAGGGGATGGTATGACACAGGCAGCATCAAGGGGATATATGATGGTATCAAGCAGGCCCTTGGTCCAACACAGAAGAAAATTGCCCCTCTGAAGTCTCCTGCAGACGAGGTCATCCAGGATCGGGCGCAGCAGATGGAACGCTGGGTGCAGCACTACTCTGAGCTATATTCCAGAGAAAATGTAGTCACTGAAGAAGCACTGAACAACATTGAGTGCCTGCCTGTGTTGGAGGAGCTTGACAGTGAACCAACCCTAGAAGAACTTCACGTGGCCCTGGACTCCCTTGCCTTTGGCAAGGCACCTGGAAAAGACAGCATCCCTGCTGAAGTCCTAAAGTGCTGCAAAGAGATCATTGTCACTGAGCTGCATGAAATCCTCTGTCTCTGCTGGAGAGAAGGTGGAGTACCTCAAGACATGAGGGATGCAAACATCATCACGCTGTACAAAAACAAAGGCGACAGGGGTGACTGCAACAACTACTGCGGCATCTCTCTCCTTAGCGTTGTAGAAAAGCTGTTTGCCCGAGTTGCACTAAAGAGGCTCCAGGTACTTGCAGAGAGCGTCTATCCAGAATCGCAGTGTGGATTCCGAGCCAACAGGTCCACCACTGATATGGTATTCTCCCTTAGACAACTGCAGGAGAAATGCAGGGAACAATGACAGCCACTCTTTATAGCCTTCATGATCTCACAAAGGCTTTCAACCTGGTCAGCAGGGATGGCCTCTTCAAGTTTCTCCCCAAGATCGGATGTCCACCCAGGCTCCTCAGCATCATCAAGTCTTTCCACAAGGACATGAAGGGCACTGTTGTCTTTGATGGCTCCACATCAGACCCCTTTGACATCTGAAGCGGAGTGAAGCAGGGCTGTGTTCTTGCGCCCACCTTGTTTGGGATTTTCTTTGCTGTCCTGCTGAAGCAAGCCTTTGGAACTGCAACAGAAGGCATCTATCTCTGGACCAGATCAGACGGAAAGCTCTTCAACCTCTCCAGACTGAGAGCAAAGTCCAGCTGAAATGTCTGCGTGACTTCCTCTTTGCCGACGATGCAGCTGTCACTACCCACTCTGACAAAGATCACCAGCAGCTCATGAATTGTTTTAGCAAGGCCTGCCAAGATTTTGGACTGACAATCAGCCTAAAGAAAACACAGGTCATGGTTCAGGATGTGGACTCACCTCCCTGCATTACAATCTCTGCACATGAACTGGAGGTTGTCCATGACTTTGTGTGCCTTGGCTCAACGATCTCCGACACTCTTTCTGTGGATACCAAGCTAAACAAACGCATCGGTAAAGCAGCTACCACGTTTTCCAGACTCACAAAGAGAGTCTGGTCCAACAAGAAGCTGACGGAACATACCAAGATCCAGGTCTACAGAGCTTGCGTCCTTCTGTGCTGCAGTGAGTCATGGACTCTTCACTCACAACAGGAGAGGAAACTGAACACTTTCCACATGTGCTACCTCCGACGCATTGTCGGCATCACCTGGCAGGACAAAGTTCCAAACAACACAGTCCTGGAACGAGCTGGAATCCCTAGCATGTATGCACTGCTGAAACAGAGACGCCTGCGTTGGCTCAGTCATGTCGTGAGAATGGATGATGCCCGAATCCCAAAGGATCTCCTCTATGGAGAATTTGTGCAAGGAAAGCGCCCTACAGGTAGACCACAGCTGCGATACAAGGACATCTGCAAGACGGATCTGAAGGCCTTAGGAGTGGACCTCAACAGGTGGGAAACCCTGGCCTCTGAGCGGCCCGCTTGGAGGCAGGCTGTGCAGCATGGCCTTTCCCAGTTTGAAGAGACACTTGGCCGAGGCAAAGAAGGAAGGCCCATAGCCAGGGAGACAGACCGGGGACAGACTGCACTTGCTTCCGGTGTGGAAGGGATTGTCACTCCCAAATTGGCCTTATCAGCCACACTAGATGCTGTTCCAGAACCACCATTCAGAGCGCGATACCATAGTCTTTCGAGACTGAAGGTTGCCAACTTGGGCAACAGCAGAAAAATTGCAGTTTTGGTATTTCCAAGGATTGGCTTGTGGTTTGAGATGGTTGGACAAAGGTGGTTGGACATTCAATTTTTGTATGTGAATTACAGCTAGACATAGGAATTTTGTACCACCTAAGGCTATTCTGTAAACCTAGACATTTTTAACTTATAGCTAATGTCAATTTGAAATGAAGATGGCTGTTGATATTGCCCTTCAATTTCTTGGCATTCAGACCATTGTTTTCTTTGGAGCTTTTTCTGCATCAGTGTTTATGTTCCAGTTGTCTTCACTTCTGCTTACCTGATATTACACAAATGCCTGCAAAACTAAACTGCATGAATGTTTTCAGAAAACAAACAGAAAACTATGTCTCAAAAGTCCATTACAAGAAAAAAGAATGAAAAAATGTGACTGCAAGTGAAGTAGGCATGTTACCAAAAAGGCTGCTTTGTTTAGGGGAATTAGTATATTAGCCTTTTGGAAACTTTTGGGACCATAGGCTGGATACCAAGACAGTGTTAAGCAAAGAGATCCCTTGCCTAGCTTAATGAGGAGACTGGGAGGAAGGTAACTTTCAATCAAAGGATTATATTTTTATTGCAAAGACACACAAAGGTAAACATGATACACGTGGAGAATTGATAAGTATAGATTTCTAGTACTTGTGTATAGTGTACCTAGCTAGTGGTGGCTGCATGTGCTATGTATTTGGGTGCATCCGAAAAGGAATCAGAAACTGATAGGGTGTAGGGAAGTATTTTAGGGGTTCCTTAATCTACTAAACCCAGTTGCTGACTAAAGATGGGGGAGAAGGGAGGAACAGATAGGGAAGAAGGGAGAGAGTTTAGACGCAAATTATATTTACCTGTCCGGGGGGGGGGGGGCAGTTGGATGGGAGAGAGCATGACCACTCCGGCAGGAGGGCAGTCAGAGAGAGAGAGCATGTGCTCTGAGTTCTCTCTTATAAGACTTGCCTTTGACCTGGAAGTTGACCTAAACTGACCGGAAGTATCCCAGAGCTTTGCACATGCTCAGTATACGTGGAGTATGTAAAGAAAAGGTGGAAGGGTCCAGAACCAGCTATCAGCCAAACCTGACTCTGGGGGAGGGGGAGTAGCTTACTTCCTGTTGCTACTGGATTTTGGAGTCTGGAGGTGGTTTAATGGCTGTGATTTAATTAACAATAGGTGATAGACTTTGCTGCCAAAGTCCTCCTCCTTTAAGGTGTTTGCATATTCAGTGATTGACTTAAACAATAAAGACATTTCCAGTGTCTCTAGAGAAAAATGAGTCTTCCCAGACTGACAAACAACATGAGAAATGAGTGAGCTTAAGATTTGACTCCTTTTGTGCCTGAAAGAGAAGTTTTAGGCCTGCATTTTAGTCCAAAATACATAACTAGATATAAAAACACAACTTGGAAGGGAAAAGGGGATTTTCACGTAACAGGCAAGGCTAAGTTAGACTACTCTACATGGTTCTTAGGCTAAAATGTTCCTTGGAGCAGCATTCAAGAAGGGCAAGATACCAATGTAAGTAAGTTAGTGGAGAAGGCGGAGAAAAGTGGCAAACCACTTTCTTGATAGGAGGTGTTACTAGGGATACCCTAGAAGGCATATTTGGATCTTTTATGCAATTGGATCTAGGACCTTATGACCAATGTGTGTTGAACTTTGTGTACTTGAGTGATATTTTCAGAATGTAGCTGTGGCTTGTGCAAGTCTAAAATTTGAAAAATCAGACCATTTTTATTATCACTTTGTTGCAAGGTGTTGCAAGGTTCAAAAGCAAACTCAGTAGGCAAGAGTGGTGATCGTCTGCAAGCTTTATTTCGTTGCCAGCAACGGGTGTCTCAAGGGACTCTTGTCCGAAGCAGTGAGAGCAATTTTCCAATCTCAGCCTGTCCCTTATATTTCATTTTGGGTACTTTGTTTGAGGAGTTTTACACTTTTCATTGGCTGGAGTTTGACATCATAGATGGGGCTTACTCTGGGTTGGCCAGAGATAGCCTTACAGACATTTGATTGGTGAGCTTCAAGTTACAGGTTTCAAATAAGGCAATACCATACATTTAAACATATAGAAAACTTTGTTTGCAAGTACCAGTAGAGAGCACTGTAACCTCATTTTATTCAGAACTGGCTTTTTGGCATGTCCTTGTACTTATCTCTTGGCATCCTCAACTTGGATGGCCTTGGCATGTTGCAAGGAGCCACCTGTGCTATCTCTCCACATTCTTTCTACCAGACATCATGGGGCTCTCTGCCAACTTTTGTTTAAGCTGAGCCAAGTCCTTTCTTTTCCATGCTGTGATCCCATATGTGACCTGTTACCTTTGGATGTATAGTGGTGTAATTTATTATATTTAATACAAGACAAACCAACCTTTTATTGTAAAAAATAAAGGATTTCTTTTAAGAATTCCTTTCTTATTTACTTTTAACCCAAGTTACAGCTCCCTCTGTCTGTTGTAGCCCAGACAAAGGCTGGCTCTCTCATGGGATGTTTCTGTTATCTTCTGTCTAGCTGTTTGTATCTTTGTTTGTTAGGAATTCTTAATTTAACCAGCCAAACAAGATAAGCTGTCCCTGCATTTTTAAGGCCTAATGTTGCAAGTCCCTCACCAAAATGTTACAAATTTGTGTGTTTTCAGCCTTATAACTTTCCAACTTTCCTACTTTCTGGTGCCAACAGAGCCTTATCTATCTTTGAGATGCTACTTCCTCTTGCTTTTCCCATTTGCTGTTGGCAAAAGTATATCTCAGATGCAACAATTCCAAAAGTATCAAGCAGGACTTTGAATCCTCAAGGTCTACAGGCTTAGGAATGCTTTTGCCAAGTTATCTGTCTCTGTCAAGGTTACATTTGAGACTTGAGGCTTAAGCATCTTTAATAGTAAAATCTAATAGATTTTTACTATTCTCTGTGTTTTTATTAAACATTCTAACAATTAAACTCATTTCTAAAGCCACTACAACTTTACATGTATGTTGATTACACTTTTAAAGACAATAACTATTAAGTATTGAAGAATTATTTGGCAAGCATGCAAACATTGTGATCCTTTGGCATTTCTATGAACTTTGGTATAATACCTTCTAAATAACTCTCTTAGTGTTTAATATACGTATGTATATAACACTGTCCTTCTGAAAGAATTATGATTTTAAGACTGCAAATTCCCTTTTTGCCATGGGTTTTCATCTATTCATGGTTCTCTGTTTACAAGCAAGGAGCTTAAGATGATTTGGATGCTTTCCAGCATCCTCCCTATTTACAATGCAGTGCCTTATATTGTCTAAACTGTTACCTCCTGCTGGATGCCTTGGTACGCTGCCAAGAGCTTCTTTTGAGACTTTGCTATTTTTTAGCAAAACTGCCAATCTGCAGTTTCTGGCCTGCTTCTTCAGACAGAGACAATGATTTGGATTTTTTGTAAACATTTAAACATTTTCCCTATTTCTAAACTTATAATTTGTTCTAATTGCTTTAAACTAATAATTTGTTATCATAGCATAAATGGCTTTCATGACCCTGTATCAACTTCACAGGTCATATTACTTTTTTTCTTAAAGTAAACTGCAGTGTTGCTTGGTTGCTCAGTTATATCTTTTAATACATATATATAGTGTCATTATATATAATATAATCAACCTAAAAAGGTTGGTTGGTTGGTTGAGTTGTTGATTTTCAAAATACTATGTGCATATTTTTAACTGGAGACTCTGTGATGAACCTGGGACTGCATTTGCTCTACATAGCAAGTATCAAACCTGATATTTGTCTGCTTAGCCACTTACTGATGCCTAATCCTATTTTTCCCATCAGGTTTGCCTGCCCCTGAGGCTTGCACTTAGGCTTTACTCACCCTTGTCTGATATACCATAGATACTCGTCTATAAGTCAATCCCACAGATAAGTTGAGGGCAGGTTTTGAGCCAAAAATCATGGAATTTTCTATGACCCTCAGATAATTGGGGGTTAAACTTGGGGGTGTGTGTGTCTGACTATAGTTTTGTCTGATTTTACCGGAGACCAGATCCTGAAAAGTAACCTACCAGTAATTGTTACCTAAGAACTGTAGTCTCTAATTTATTAAAAACATAGTAAAGGATCATAAGATACATTTTTATTCTTTTTAAATTCTGGTCTTCACCACCTTTTTGTAAACACTATCAAAGTAAGTGCACTGTATACAACATACCAGTAAAATAGTGGTTCCCAACCTGGTATTCATGTACTCCCAGGGACACTCAACAGGACCTTTAGGAGTACTTGAAAAAGAATGGAAAAATGGCAGAAAAGGACAGGTCGTACTCCAGGATGCCTTGCAAGGCAGGAATGCCTTGCAAAGGACCAGCAAGGCAGGAAGGGAGGTAGCTAGTTGGCTGTGAAAGCCCCACCAATAGCTAGTTTTTGGTCATCAATTCATGTATGAACCAGTGATTGAAAACCAGCACAGTAAGAAAGCTGAAACATAATATGGAAAGTGATCAATCACCCAGAATTTCTCAGCACACTTCTGGTGCAAAACAGTGCAAAGGCAGAGTCTTCTGTCCTTCAAACAGATAAAAAGAGAAAGTACAGGTCCAGCCTATTTATACACGGATTTTTTATACACAGATTTGACTCAACACGAATGGCCCCTGCAAATGAGAAGGAATGTGCTGATACCTGGAGAAGGGGAAAAATGCATCCCTTTAAAATCAGTTTAAAAAACTGAACAGTCCTTTAACAACAGCCAAAGGGCAGCAGGCTAACAATCCATCAATCCTTCTCTCTCCTTCAGATCCCTCCCTTCCCCCAGCAGGTGAAAGAAAGGTGATAATTTTGCAATGGTGAAGGGAGGGGCTGAGTGAAGTGCTGAGGGATTGTCTTAATGACTCTTATCTTTAGAGTCAAAAGGTCAGCAAGGCTGTTTTTCAATCACTGGAGCAAAGAAACTTTATTTTTTAAATTGATTTGCTATAGTGTGTTTTTTTAATCCACCTGAGTGCTTGGAAGGGAACCCACTTGAATAATTAGTCTCAACCTTTATGTGATGCATACATGAAGTCTGGGTTTTCATAGAGAGGAGATGAGGGCTTGTATTATTACAGACATTTTGCTAATATGAAAGGCACAATTTATGGAAATGGGCTGCCAAGGGATATGAAAGTGAAAAAGGTTGGGAACCACTGCAGGAGAACCATGAATCAAATCCACCTTTAAGGTGCCTGGTGTGTGAAGCCAGAAGCTCTACATATAACATACAACTTATAATACATAACTGAGAGTGTGCAGTTCAATTCACAGCAGAGTGATGCAGCTGCATATATTTGCAATGCTTTTTACTCAGAAGTAGACCCACTGCTTTCCATGGGAGTTATTCTTAAATAATGGTGTACTGAATTGTAGCCTGGGACTTTATTTCAAATGAATGGAAAGGAGGATCCCATCCTGGTGTTGAAAAAAAAGACTTCTGCCAAATGCATGCATTTGCAAAAAGGAACCAGGTTGAACTGAGGAGAATTAAAGGTTAACTTTGGCTGGAATTTCCCAGGGAAGTTACTATAGAAACAAGTGAGCTCTGCATTGCTTCTAATGAGCTTGCTTTAGCCAGAAATGAAACTTTTCAGAGTTGAAAGCTCTGTCCTCTGATTGACCCGGAGATAAGGCAAAGTGATAATTTGAGCTTGTTTACTTGGCAAAAATTTTACCCACTATAGGCGAGTATCTACAGTAAGTACTTTCAGGACAACACTAAGATCTTGCTGGAGTAATAAGCTGCATTAAATTCTATAGCATTTAATTAGGTTCCAATCCTAACCAACTTTCCATCACTGAGTCACTCAATGCACTCCCAAGGTAAGGGAACAAATGTTCCCTTATTTTGATGAGGCCTCCATGACTGTCCCCCATCCCAGGCAGGATGCAGCACATGCCCCATTAGCACAGCTGCATCAATGCTGGAAAGTTGGATAGGAGTGAGCCTTAAATCTCTACTTTTCATGTTGTTCTGCATGACCCACTGAGTCTTTTCTACATGGCCCCACTTTCTTCAGTTTTACTGTTAATTTATTTAATAGACTGATCTTTAGCTTCCATAAAGATGAAAATACTGTTTTGCTTTGTTGCCTCTCCAAGAAACCGTTTCTTTTCCTTCTAATAACTTTTGTCCATATTGGTTCGGCTATTACTTGGCATGTCTAGATCATGATTCTGTATCTGCCTTGCTGATTCTGAGATAATATTCTTCAAATGTAGACAAGAAAAAAAGAGAACCCCTTTAAAACAACTGTGAACCTTTAAAAATGTAATTTCTGAAAAGTATTTTATATGTGTACGCAAGGCTTTTTATTTGTTATGCAAGTAAGAAATCCTGTAAATAGTTTTTAGTTCTGTTAAAACAATTTTGTTTGAATATGCTGCACATGGACATAAAGGTTTGAGAGAGTCCCCAGCTGCTTTTTTACTGTCTGAGTGTAATAGATTGGACAAAATAGCATTGCTATTTGAGTGGGAGTTAATGCTTTTGAAAGCAGCTAATACACTTAACTACAGAGTATTAACAGTGGGCGTTCTGCTTATTTTTATTGCAAGCGTTAGCACTCTGCAATTTTCTTGCATCATGTTAACAATAATCCACTTCATGCTGGCACTTAAATATTTGTTGAACATTACAGTAGAAAAGTTATGGAGAAAGATAGATAAAGAAAACAAATTATTTCCCAGTGTGGCATCCTGTCTCTTATAAAAAGGCACTGAAAATTAGGGTTTTGTTTTAAATGTAGCAATGTGAAACACATTTTCATCTTCAGTTGCAGTTGTTCCCATGAGAAATGGGGGCTCTGTTCTGAAAAGGTTACAAATAAATTACAGGTTTGCACCATATTTGCTGCACAAAAGCTATTTTATGGCAAAGGAAAAGTTTACAAATGTGTATCTCTTTGCAGTCATTTTTCACTGTCCTCTGGATAACACTTCACTCTATTATAGGAAAAATGGTAGATGCTATTAATACTATGAATGCATTTACTTATTATTGAACTGTTAATGGGTTCAGAAATCATTTTAGAATATTGATGCCTTGCCTTGTAAAGCATTAATCTCATAAGCTAAAGAACTATTCTGCATATTCAGAAGGTCTTGACATTTTGCTTTTAAACAGTCCTGCCCTCAAAATTCATTAAAAGAGTTTCAAAGATGGTTTGTGATGCAGGGAACAGTTGTTGTTAGGAAAAATTGATTCAGTTTTCACTGAACATGCACAAAACCTTGACTGTGCCTAAAGGAATTCTCTAGATTGTAGTTTTAATACTTTGAGAGCTTGTTTCCAGAGAAAGAAGCTAATCTTGAAAGTTTGTAAGGACAAAATCAAAGTTTGTAAGTTGTAAGGACAAAATCAAAACAATATTTGGGAAGCACTATACATGCTCAAAAAACACTGTACAGATGTTAAATATTAAAATAAGTTAGCATGTAAACCAGGGGTGCTCAATATGTCGATCGCGATCCACCGGTCGATCGCGAGGCAAAATGAGTCGATCGCAGGCTTCTCTCCCATCCATGAATCCCTGGGAGTGAGCCCCGCCCTGGGAGTGAACTATCCCTGGGAGTGAGCCCCGCCCTGGGAGTGAGCCCCTGTCCATGCATCCCTGGGAGTGAGCCCCGTTGACTCTACTGGGGTGACTCATGAGTAGACCTGGAGAGCAGCCACTGGCAGGCTTCTCTCCTGTCCACGCATCCCTGGGAGTGAGTCCAGCACTGGTCTGTATAGAGATCTGCTCCCCCCCCCCACTTGTATTGGAATCGAGGAAGATCTGGTGAGGAGGTAGATGTGGTGTCAGCAGTGGCCCCCTTAAGGGTAAGGCCTGGGCATCCAGCAGAGTGTGCTGCACAGCTGCAGCCACTTGAAGGCAATAGGGCCCTCAGGGATATAAGAGCACCTGGAGTGAGCCCTGTTGACTCTCCTGGGGATGATTATGACTAGTAGCCATTGATGACAGTGTCCTCCATGAAATTGCCTCATTCCCTTTTAAAGCCATTTATTGTAGTGCCATCACCCAGAGTGTCATTAGGGCTTGTGTCACCTAGTGTAAGAGCTCATTGCACCACTCCCATGATGGACCTCCTTCCATACCAAACCATACAGAATAATTTACAATATCATACACACAACCTAAATGCAGTGGCATCACTAGGGTTGGTGTATCCCCCATTAACTTTGTGCGTTTGATTGTTTATTTAAATATAAAACAGTATAGGTCACCCAATAAATCACTAACAAAAAAAATGAGTGACCAACTTGATAACACTCACACACCTGAGTAAGAATTCTAATATTAGCTCTAGTACCAAATGAGAGCTGACTCATACTTATACTAACACACTCATACTAACACCCTGCTGTGTCATAACAACATCTCATTGGCTCTTGGAACAATCAGTCTCATTGGCTTGTTTTGAGTTAAGGAAATTCACTTTTTCTTACATAAGGCAGTTGTATTTTCTTTTTCTGATTATTTGGCAATAACATTTGATAGAATACAGATATTTCAATGGGTTTGTTTCATTGCATTCTTCATTAAATTCCACATTGAATGATATATAACATGATAGTATTATTCAAAAACATCAAGATTTTCACAATTTTGGCCACTAGTGCTATCACACACACACACTGTGTCACCCAGTGTCAGTTGGTGCAGTCCATGCCCCCTAGGGTTGCCACTGCCATCACTTCATCTTGTATCATTGACTTTCATAGATTGTGTACTGTCTGAAAGACTTCGGAGGGGGTTCTGAGTTCAGCAGAGGCCGAGGACCTCTGTCCGGCCTCTGCTGAGCTCAAACAGCTCAGCAGGCAAAATAACGCAACTTCCGCGGAGAAACTGGAAGTGATGTTTTTAATCCCTTCTAAGGAGGGCTCCCTGCCTTATAAGGAGGAGCCCCTGGAGGGGCTTAGAGGGCTTCCCCAGGCCTCCCAAAGCCCCTGGAAATCTTCCCCAGATCTCCAGGGAACCCCTGGAGGGCTTCCCGGGCCTCCCAATGCCTTATAAGCTAGTGGTTCTCAAACGTCCTGGGAGTTTTATTCCCAGGGTAAGTTTTTGTGGAGAAGGGAGTGAGGGCAGTAATGTGATTCCCAGGATCATGTCACTAATGGGAGTGGAAGGGGGGGTGCTTTTACTTATAGGTTTCTGCAGAACATTGCAGGAGGTGTGGGGAGCCCCGCACAGCCTTTTAGAGGGCTCCCTGATGCTTAGAACATCCCTGATCATGTTGAAAAAAGCAAGTGCAAAGCACTTCCTAGTTGCAAACGCAAAGAGGAAGTGCTTTGCACCTGCTTTTTTTCAATGCTGTAAGCATCGGAGAGCCTGGTGGAGGGCTGCATGGCGCTCCCCACACCTCCTGCAATGTTCTGCAACCACCTATAAGTAAAAGCACTCCCTTCCAGTCTGTTAGTGATGCAATCCTGGGGATTTCATTGCTACCCTCGCTCCCTTCCCTGCCCCTTAAAGCTACAGAGGACCCTTTACAGAAACTGGTAGATCATGACCCACCAGTTTGAGAACCACTGTTATAAGGTATTTGAAAGGTTTCTCTGTGAAACCAGAAAGCATGTTATTTTGCCTGCCAGGCTTAGTCTGAGCTCAGCAGAGGCTGGGAACAGACATCTTCATCCTCTGCTGAGCTCAGAAGTCCCTCCAGAGGCGATGGGGGCAGAGCTCCCTACCCTCCAGAGGAGGCATGTAGGGGGGGCCAGAACCGATCCGCGGATAACTCAATCCACAGATAAGGGATCCACAGATACGGAGGCCCCCTGTACTCTGTTTCATTGTGTAATTCCAAGTTATAGTTTTGTGAGAGAGGAAGATAAACTCTATTCACTTTTTCCACACCACACTTTATTTTAGAAATCTCTATCAAACCCCACCCCCCTGAGTCACATTTTTCTAAACTACAAAATCCTGAACGTTGTCACCCTTTCTTGCAGGGAAGATGTTCCTGCCCCATGTGAATTTGGGCCACTCTCTTCTATACTTTTTCCAGTTGTACAGTATCATTCTTAATATTACATGAGATATCTGTGCATTCAGCTGAAACACACCCAAATCTGGATTGTGGTGCTCATGTGGTCCCCAATAAACTTAATGGATGCAAATAATGTGAATAGAGATCCTCCCTCCTGTTTAGGGCAAGGCCTACCATTGGGGAAATCAGAGCTGTTGGGTACCTGCCATTGCCCTGAAACTGCTAAGTGGTCCACAACTGGCTAGGTTATCCTAAAATTCCTGCTGGATTTTAATGGCGGCAGCTGCTCCTCCTAGAAACCATCAGCTCCCTCCCCCTCTTCCCCAGACCCAATCTGGCAATAGCTACTGGCCCTCCTTCTCTCTGTTGCCATCCCTTTTACTTGCTAAAGTCACATATCCCTCCTATTCAACACCTGAAATTCTTAGATAAATCCTGGACACTCTCTCACCCTGGAAATGCTGGTTCTTGCTCCATCAGTGTCTTTGTTAGCCTTTCCGTCATCTCACATAGCTACATTTCCATCACCTGCTTCTTCCCAACTAACAGTTTGGCCCTTAGCTGTCCTGCAACTCCTGTGTTAGATTCACCTCTTAACAGCAGGCACATGGATGGCAGTGAGGAGAAACAAGCTGTTGCCACTGTCAACAGTAACTCAGACAGAAGCAGGAATGTATGAGGGTGGCCTGCTTTGGATCCCTCTAAAACAGGGGTGTCAAACTCATTTCATACAGAGGACCATGATGCCTGCTGAGGGCCGAAAGTGATGTCATTAAGCAGAAAGTGATGGCATTAAACAGGTCATGACCAAAAATAAGCACTTTTTCTCACTTGGGAACTTATTAGCTGCAAATGACAGAAGAGAAAATATACATATCTTGATCATATTCAAGATATGGGAGAGCTCAATTTTCAAGTGCGCTGTACTTTCAGCAGTAACACCTCAGCATGGCTCAGCAGCTGAGAGCCTGAGGGCCGGATAAAAAGCTTCTGCGGGCTGCATCCGGCCCCCAGGCCTTATGTTTGACACCCCTGCTCTAAAACTTAGAACCAGACCTGACTAGGACAATTTCTTCGTATGAAGTAACTGGATCAGGGCCACTTTGTATGCATTGATTATTTAAAGAAATGTCATAGCAGCAGGGTTGTCTGCCATGAAGGCTTTATGTGTTATCATTTTGTTACAGGCTTAATGCTTTTCTCTTAATCTAGGTGTTTGACATGTTTATAATTTGGACAGTACTTGTTTGGCTGGTAGAAGAAGTGCATTCCTCTATTCAAGACTGATTTTTATTACTCCATTCAAGTACATAAGTGCCATCGTTATGCTAATTTCATGTCAAGCAAAATCTGTTTATATGTATAACGATCAAATTAATTGTGATCTAGGGTGAAAGGAATAAAATAGAAGTCAGTGTGGTTTCAATTTGGTTGGTTGCAGTTCAGTCTGTAAGCACAGGAACATTGTTAAGTATTGCCACTGCGAAATTACAAATATCTTCCATGGGTGAGTACTTTGTGATTCCAATGATAACTGTCCATTCCAGACTCCATCAGCTGTGGCAGGCATCTAGAAGAAATCTTTTGCAAATAAGTTTCCAGTGGTGATCATGTATGAATGCAACCTATATTGAATCAATGTAGCCTGCAGGAATGTGATGCAAAGGTGTCATTTTAAAGCTCAAAAAGCAGGTTGAAATTGATACTGGTTTAACTGTTCTTTCCTCCAGGAAAATGAGTTCGGAAGACATTTTTTGTTTGTTTTTCACCCTGTGCCTGACTTTGTTTTTAAAGCATGTCTAACTGCTTTTAAATGAGAGCTAATCCTAGAGAAGTTTCTCATTGTCTGTCAGATGAACAGGCTGCTCTGCCTGAACAATTTCATGAAACTTGAACTGCCTAAAAAGCATTAAAAATATCTCTGCTGCTGCTGCACATGAAACTTAGAATTCTAAAGAAAGGAAAATTCTTTGGAGAATTGAAGGTATTTGTTGTGAGCCCTCAGACTAAGACTCTGAGGACTTCTAGGCCAACTTTCCGATCACTGAAGCCATTTGACCTGGTGTTGTGTCAGTGGAGACCTCCAGCATCAAATGAAAGTTAATATCTATTCGGCAGTTGCCAGGCAGCTGACATGGTTGTCACAGAATTATAATTGCTGAAATACTATCTATTTAGGGGTCACAGATACAACAAAGGAAGTGTGATGTGTGGATGATTTGCTGTCTGTCTGTGCTGGACCCTATAACATGCCTGGCATTTCTAAGTGGTTAGACAAATTGCTATGCCCATGCAAAGAAGAGAATGCATATTGTGAAAGGAGCTCTCTAATTTACTTCTAATTAACACTTGGCCTGCTGTAACCACTGAAGAAAGGGTTACATTTTATTTTCTTAATGTACTGATTTATTAAATTGGTCAAAACTGTGTGGGGGGAAAAGTGGTGTGTATTTTTTTTAAGATGAACAACTATTTCATAGCGTTTAATGTTAGAATTTTAAGTGTTATGGAATTATCCATAAACATGCCAACTTTAGCATTGTTAGCAGGGGAAATAAGAAGAAGCTGTTTGGTTTAGTTCTTAAAGGGGGGGATATTTCCTGTTATAGAAATGCTGCTGCTATTCCTGTAGCAAGTATATGTTCTTGGATAATGGGAAATTCTCACAAAACATGAGTAATTCCAGGCATACTACAGTGCAACATGTATTGAAAACATACAACTCCGTGTGTGTCCCATGGAGTTGAGGGGAACCTGTGGAACAGCTTGTGATACAGTATGGAGGAATGCAGTGGGGGAGGGTGAAGACCTGTGCCACACAGGTGGAGGATGAGGGGTTATTTTCATATGTATCTTTGGATCTCAACCCATGAAAATTTGATGCTCATTAATGTGAGACTTATTTTTTAAATAATTTAAGTAATTATAGAAATGTAATAAGATATTCTAAATTTAATTCACATTTAATTAAATTTAAATTATATTTTAAAGATATTTAGAAGTAGAAAGTGGTCTGGATTGTTGGTCTTTAATTTTTTAGGTAATGATATTGTATACAAAATTGTTGCCTGGGGAGATCACGGTATTTCCTTTCACTTTGAACTTGGGTTCTTAGATATGTTAATATATACTAAACCTCCTATCCTCCTGAATGTTTTGGAAAGTCTTGTGGGTTTATGGGAAAAATGGGTCTTTAGTCAGTGATTAGTGTTTTTTGCTGGAGCACCAATGTCTTTTGAACTTGGAAAAAAGAGTAATATGGAAAACGAAGAACCTATTTATATGGTCATCTTAAATAGATTCCTTTTGTTCTAATTACAAAATGTTGTACTTGATGCTTAAAATAATAAATAAAAAAATAAAAAAATGGGACTTGTAGCCAACGGCTTGTACTCAATTGTAGTCAGTGGGGCTTACTCCCAGGAAAGTGTGGATCGAATTGTAGCCTAAATCTCATGCTTGGGCTTGCTGGGAAGACTTGCTTGCTGGGCTGTTTTGTTTGTGTCGGCTGAAGCACGGAGAGCCTGCACCATCTCAGTCTGAAGGGGGGGGTGATTGGGCAAACACTCCCTGGGTTTTTTAAAGCAATCCCCCCTGCCCCTGTGTGTGTGTGAGTGAGAGAGAGAAAGAGAGCGCCCCACCTTGCTGCACGTGTTCTGGCTACAGAGGTTTTGGGGGGGGCTCCCCCTTCCCCTCTTCAGCCTCTTTGCTGTCTCAGGGGCTGCAGGAGTGTTACTTTTCCTTGGAAAGGGGAACCTCTTCCATGGCTCCAGGGCTATTCCATGCCTGTTGGAGGCGGAGCCTTTTTGCCGTGTTTTGGGCTGCCTTGAAATGGAGCGAGACACCAGCACAGGGCAAAGGAGGCAAAAGTGTGTTCGACTTTCTGTTCCCCCCACCCCATTCAAATTGAGTCAAATCCAAAGATTAAAAATCCGTGGATAGTTTATTTATTTATTTAGAGAAGGGAAAGAGAAAATGTGCAAATCCTGTTCATATTTTCAAGATATAAGAGAGGCCAATTATTAAGCCCAATTATAATGGGGGCCAGATAAATTGCTTCCAGGGGCTTCATTTGGCCCACGGGTTTGACACCCCTGATCTAGAATGCAGCTAGTGAAAGCAGAAGCTGTTTTAAGACACATTGGCTTCTAAAGCTCAAGGCAGTCCATATTCAATTAAGAATGAATAATTGTGAAAATTATGAACAGGTTCTATATTGGGAAAGCTGGGACTTGCAGCCCAATCCTGAGCTGCCCAGCACGCAGGGCTGAAGCAGCGCCAAAAATGGCTGCTGCTGCAGCCAGCACACCCGAAGCAGTCGCCACTGTCCCCTCGGGAGAAGGGAACTTTTTTCCCCTTCCCTGGGTAAGGCGAGTAGTCCCACAATGTCACTACTCGATTCTACGGCGACCCAAGGGTTGGCGTAGAATTTAGAGCATCCATGTCAAGCAGACGACCCAACACAGGATCAGGATCCGGTGAAGCGCCTCCCTCCGGCCTTGCTCCCTTCCTTTGGCACGCCTCCTCCCCGCCCTCCCTCCACCTCCCCCCGCCCTGGAACACTTCCTCCCCGCCTCCCTTCATGCCCCCCACCTATCTCTCCACTTCCCAGCGGTCTGCGCAACTGCTGAGTGGCAGAGCTCCGGTGCTCCACTGGCACTAATCCAGCGCCAGCCAGGGCTGGGCTTGCACTGGCGCTCCACCAGCCCTGAGGGCCACAAACATGCATTATGGCATGTTTGTTACAGTGCATGCCAGTGGTGAACCGGCACGCACTGTGTAGGATTGAGCCCTCAGTTATAAATTCTTCCCAACAAGCATCCTACATAACAATAACCATATTCCATAGCCCACGCTACTGGGGACTACCTATCTATGAACAACCCAAACACAAGCAAGACTGTGTTAAACTTAAGAACAGGTGAACCACTACTCATTCATATCTTTATAGTGTTGCTTAAAATGTAACCATTAACCTGCTGCAGCTGATACCACCTCCAAAAAAAAAAAAATTACAACTGTAACTCAGATCTCTTCAACATGCCAATTAATTTTGAGTCCCCCGAACTTCAGATATTGTCTGTTTTTAAATGGAGCAGCATTTGTGAAATCGGATTTGGCGTGATGGTTTTCTTTTTATTTGAAATACCTCATGGCCCAATCCTATCCAGTTTTCCAGTACCAGTGCAGCCGTACCAATGGGGCATGCAGTGCATCCTGTGGTGGGGAAGCAGTCAGAGGCCTCCTCAAGGTGTGAGAACATTTGTTCCCTTACCTCAGGGCTGTGTTGTGGTTGCACCTGTGCTGGAAAGTTGGATAGGATTGAGCCCTCAGCCATTTGTTCCAAACAGCTGGTTTGAAACTCATGTCTGATTTTGTGTTCTGCTGTTGTTTTCTGTCTTAACCTCAGTTCAGCTGCTGCTGCCCAGCTCAGTGCTACATACATTCACTCTAATTTTCAAGTTTGAACAGCTACAAGCAGTGGGGTGATAAACCATAATTACAGTTTATCAAGTCAAGACAGCTCATTAAGCTACAGCCAGCACAAACTATGTTTTGAAAGCCATTGTGATTATTTGCAAAGCATGATATGTCAGTTTACACCAGTGACGTGCAATCAGGGGCAGCAGGAGAGGCAGAGCCTCACCTAACCTAGAAGTTTAAAAAAATTAAAGACTCAAAAAGTAAATAAAAAAGAACAAAAAACCATACCTTTTTCCTGCTCTTTCTGCTCCTTCCTTTAGCAACACGCACACAAGCACAGAGGGTACAAGGGGAGCTGCCAATCACTTCAGTCACTATCCTGGCTTGCAAGGGACAAAACAGGCAGGGATGTCTGTGCAATTAAAGCCTCCAGGGAGAGCTACCTCCATTTGTGCAATAGTAAAAAAGACAGCGTTTGTGTCGTCAGTATATGGGCACACTTCAGGAAGAATTCCCTGTGGTAGGCTAAACAGGCTGTAATCATGAGTGTCTTCCAATTAGGAAAAAAAAAAGGCAGGATGACTGCTTCCAATCAAAAAATAAGACACCTGGATCAGAAAACTTTGTGGAGGCAGGAGGAAAAGTTGCTTCTCTTCTGTTTTTAAAAAAAAAAAGGCATGCAAAAATTAGGGAGCCCATGCAAAAGACTGCTATGTATAGCAACAGGAAAGGCAATTTTTCCGTTGGTTCATGAGGCTTATGCTGAGCTCCTCCTAGCTCTGAGAACAGGGGGAAGAGTTTAAAAAAAGTAAACAAACATTTCTGGGGGGGGGCAGGCATGCATTTCAAAGACTGAGCATAAGGGGGAGTGAGAGGGAGAGTGAGTGTGTATTGCCTTTCTGGGCCTGGACCTCACCGCACATCACTGGTTTACACATCACCCTGAACCATGGCTTGGACTAATGTCTGAATTTGTGTTTTATTATTCCCATACAACTGGTTCATAATTAAAGAATTATCCATGAAGGATAATGTACAGAATAAGGAATACTGCAAAATCTTATAAGTCACTTTCCTTAATGTAAGCTGCTAGCACTGAGCCACGGAAGTTAAAAAGAACTGTAATTGATTTCTTTGGTGGGTTTGTTTTTTTTTAAGTACAGGCTTTGAACTGAATTGCTTTATTGTAAAAAAAATAATGAAATCATGTCCAGCAATTGTATAGGTTTGCCTGTCACATCTCATTTTGTTACATTATATTCTCTTCTCTGAAAAGAATAAAGCTTATAAATTTTTATCTAGGGGAAAATCTTTTGCCTTGAGCCTGTGAGGAATTTTTATTATAGCTTGGAAACTACTGTAGATATAGAATATGTATCCCTTAACAGTAAACTACAGTCCACTAACAGTGACATGATTTATATTTTTTTCATTGCATATACTTATTTTGTCTGTATTGATATTTTTACATATTTTGCTGTTCTTTGACATTCACACACATTTTTCTTCCTAAAAATATATCCTGCTATATTCTGTCTTTACCTAAATTCAGGGGCTGCTGTTCAGCTTAAATATATCTCCAGGGTTAATGGTCTTAATCTTATGGCCTCTTGAGTACAGTAGAAATATCTACCTGACGGGGAAGTTAAATGCATAAAGCTTAAAAGTTTGGTTTTACAGTAACCTGATCTAATTTTCTCTCATGTTAGATCAGCATGTTAAAAGCCTTTTGTCTCTGTGACAGGAATCAATAATGATAAGATAATATTCATACTGTACCTTCATTCAAAATTAGCTGGATAATATAAATTGTTGGTCTTGAGAACAACAAAACATGAAATGCTAATAATAAAGAAAACAGGGCTATTGTTCTGTAATAAGAGACACAACACTACCTTTTTCTAAATGTTGAGAGGCAGTTCTATAGAAAATGGAAAGAGTAGGAATACCCTAACTCAGTGATTCTCAAACTTTGAGGGAGCTTTACTCCCTCAGTAAGTCTTTGTGGGGGAGGGGCTACGGCAGTGACGCGATCCCCTGGATTGCTTCGCTGGGGGAGTTAGGGAGGGTGCTTTCCACTTACTTTTATGTAGGCAGTGCTACTGGAGGTTGCAGGGGGTGCAGGGAGCCCTGTGCAGCCCTCTACAGTGCTTCCCTAGGGAGGCTTGGAATCTTCAGTAAAAGTGGGCGCAAAGCACTTCTGCTTTGCAGGAGGTGCTTTGCACCTGCTTTTACTGAAAGTTCCAAGCCTCGGGGAACGCTGCGGAGGGCTGCGCTGGGCTCCCTGCAAATCCTGCAACCTCCAGCAGCCCTACCTACATAAAAGTAAGTGGAAAGCACCCCCCCCCTCACCCCCCTTAGTGACACAATCCTGGGGATTGCTTCCCTGCCTCACTCTTCCCTGCCCCTTAAAGGGACAGAGGAACCTTTACACCAGGGCTTCTCAAACTGGGACATCACGATACCCCAGCCTGTGGGCCCTGGACTCTTTTCCCTTAAGGGGCAGGGGGGAGGCAGTGACATGATCCCCAGGATCTCATTGCTAAGGGACTGCAGGGATGTGCATTTACTTACCAGTCCCTGATGCAGCCTCCTGGGGGTGTGGGGAGCCCTGCGCCACCCTCTGCAGGGCTCCCAAGTCTTCAAAAAGTGAAAGTGGAACGATCACGCTCCACTTCCAGTTTTGCGGAGACGAAGCACGATTGCTCCGCTCTCACTTTCTGGAGGCTGGGGAACCCTGCGGACGGTCACACATGGCTTGCCGTCCCCCCAGGAGGCTGCAGCAGGGACTGGCACGTGCATGCCAATCCCTGCACCCCTTCTTAGTGATGCAATCTTGGGGATCACATTGCTGCCTTTCTCCTGCCCCCGCTGCCTTCCCCGCTCCCCCGCAGCCACTTACTGTGGTCCTCAAACTCCCTGAGAGTTTGAGAACTGCAGTTTTTCACGAATTGGTGGGTCACAACCCACCAGTTTGAGAACCACTGCCCTAACTGTTTTGAATTTGATGCCAAGCTCCTGGGCATGTCATAGTCTTTATAAGAGTAATAAATACTATCATTTGAAGTCTAATCCAGGCTAAATTTTTAATTGATTCATTACAAATATCTTTAAAAAAATAAAAATAAAAGTTTGATACTGGGAAAATAACCATTATAACTAGTGTACCAGTGCCATATGTGATTGATACTCCTTTTTTTAAAACTATAATGGTCACTGTGAATAAGAAATAATGTGACATAAAGACAAACTATTGTTATAAAAAGAAAGGCAACAGTCTTCCTGCTAAAGCTTCATTGAAAGGAATGGTACTTCTCAAGCAATACCTGATGGATCACTCCCTTTCTTTCCCAGATAGACGTTTTAACATTTTTCCATCCTTCATGCACTTACATGCCTGCTCAGTTCTTAGAGACATCTGCAAAAATATTGAAGACTATACTTCTAAACAGAAGTAAAGCACATAAACACATTCTTACCAGTGTATTTGTAAAGACAGTTAAGTAAATTATTTACAAAATATTTATTTCCATGGTCTTTGCTTTCTTTTTGCAACTCATCCAGTGTTTTCGGTGACATGTACAAATGAGTGTTGTCTATGTTGGTACCTTGATAGTACACTTTTGCCTTTGCAGCTGTGGGGGTAGTTAAGGCAATCCTTGTTTACTAAGCAAAGTGGTACATTTTAAAGTGCTGGCTCACTGATATTAAACAGAGGGAAAACAATGGTCCTTTTTCATCCCAGTATAGCATTCCTCCAGAGACTGTTTGCTGGAGAGAGAGTGCGCACATGCTTTTGGAACAGAGAACCACGTTCTTATTCCCTTGCTTTGTAAAACTTCACTTTGCTGATATCTTGGTTGAAAAAGTGCTAAAGTTGAAAAGTGTTAAGAAAATACAGTATTCAAAATAATAACTTCATCGGGTGGCAGTTCTTAGTTACAGACCAGATTCAGCCTACCGTGGCCTTTTCATAGGCTTTTGGGGCGGAGGAGAATCCAGAACAATTTTCATCACCTTGTTTCCCATCATTTACCTGCCTTTTATTCTCAGAGTTACCTAATGAGGTAGACTAGGCTGGTAGGGGTAAAATCCTGTGCTTGTGTAGAGGCCCTGAAGTGAAAACAGGCATCAGCAGTTTCCACTGGAGCTAACCAGGCACTTGTGTTTGGTCTGATTTCCTTATAAGTTACCACTTGGCATTGGCTGGTAATGATCAGGCAAGGTTTGGTTATCCAAATGATGATCTAGGATGTACCTTCAGAGCTTCTTGCATCTAGGACATATAGGCCTCTTTTGTAAGTAGCATCCTGATCACTGTTTATTATTAGCCCCTGCTAACTGGGTAAGAGGCACTTTTTAAGTGGGTACTCTTATTTAGGGGGGGGGGGAGTAACTGGCCCTCCTTACCAGTGTCTTTTCTAGTGGCTGTCTGCTGGTGTTCTTTTGCATCCTTTTAGATTGTGAGCCCTTTTGGGACAGGGAGCCATTAGTTGTTTGTTTGATTTTCTCTGTAAACTGCTTTGTGAACTTTCCATTGAAAAGCAGTATATATAAATACTGCTAATAGTAATAATAATGATTAATATTTTTATACCACTTTTCAACAAAAATTAGTTTACATAGCAAAATAAATCGATGAATGGTTCTCAGTCCCTAAAGGCTCACAGTCTAAAATGAGGTACAGAAGAGATGCCAGCAACAGCATGGAAAATTCACCATGCGGAGGTGAAAGAGAAACAGTTACTTCCCCCCCCCCCATTAAATAGAAGAGGACAACATTTTAAAAGGTGCTTCTTTGTTCAAGTTTACAGGTTACAACTAGGTTGTTTCATCTTTAGGAGGGTTCAGGTTGTTTTGTGTGAGGATTGGGGAGGGGGGTTGTAACTGACACATAAGCAATTTCAAGCTCTGCCCTTCATATGAATAGTCTCGATTGCATCTGCCTTTTCAGAATGCAGCATGCACATGAAATGCAAGCTGTGTTTTTATTCTATTATCTAACAAATTGTTATTCTATTAAAAATAATTACTATTAATAAACAAGATTTTCTTCTAAAGGCAAGAATATGCATGTACTTGGGAGAAGGCAGCTGCTTTCTCTACCAGAGTAGCGACTTGGCAAGTACATTAATTTAAAAAAAAAGATTACTTCTATAAGAATAAAAAACATTGTTATGCTCCAGAATCTGTGACTGGAATACACATTCATTTTTTGTTCTAATTTACTGTTATACTAAAGTCTAGTCGTCTTTTCTTTCTGTTTTATAAAATGAAGAGTCTGTGGTAGTCTCAGTTAAAATGATTCTTCAAACCATATTAACTTCTGCACACGGAGTTACATAGGATTGGGCTGGGACCTTTGCCTGTTGCATTGTATTACATCCCAAAGGAAGTTAGCATTTGCAAAAGATGAGAGAGTGCAAACAATATTATTCATAGGAGGGATAAACTTGGAAGGGACATGAAATAGACTACAAATGTAATCAGTTGGTAGACAGTTCAGTATATTATCTAGCTAATTTTGAATATCCAAGCTGACAAGGAAATTGAATTCATATAAGATATGGTGAAGCTTCCAGAGGTTTGAGCCCTCTGTTCTTTTGTTGGCCTAAATGGCCTTGTGTATTTATCAGCACAATCCTAACTAAATTTCCCCCACCCCAATGCAGTGGCTCAGGCTACGCTGCAACCTGCAGGGCAATTTTGGCTGCTGAAGATCTCCTCAGGGTAAGGAGATATCTGTCCCCTTGCCATGAGGTAAGCTCCACCAGCCACTATTGGTAAACCCGAAGCTGTACCAGCAATATTACTGGCACAAGTCCAAGTTGATCCATGTTGGCAGATCAGGCCCAGAAAGGGTGATAGGATACAGCACATGCCAGCACTGCCAATCCCCCATCCCTATGCCACTTCAGCAGGCATCACTTTGCATGCTGGTGTCAACGGAAAGGCTCTGGCTTTCCCTCCAGCGCACTTCACACCTTTGCAGAGTGCTTTATAGAACATTTGCAACTGTATGCTGGTGGAGAGCAAGCTCCACCAGCACACCACTTAGGTAGGATTAGGCCATTTGTTCTCTTGGCAAGATGTCTCAGTGTTGTGCTATGCCCTGCACAGCTCAATAATGCAATTATGCAAGTGTGAATTCTTCAAGTAGGTTTGGGAATAGTACAAAGGAAAATGTATCCCTTTGAATCTGGTTTGGGCCTAATGTGTTTCTAGCATTACCCATGGACAAAAGTGTTTGGATGAAACAGCTCTGGTTCAGGCTACATGCACTTCTCTTAGCATTGATCTATTACAAAGCATGTGTGTCACAGGTAGCTCTACACAATTTGGGGTGTTGAGAAACATTATTCTCCTAGATGCAGTAGACACCAAAAGGCACAATCCTAACCAGGTCTACCCAGAAGTAAGTCCTATTGTATTCAATGGCACTTACTCCCAGGAAAGTAAGGTTGGGATTGCAGCTTTAGTTGCATTTCTGGAATGACTGCCTTTTTTTTTTTCCACCAGGAAAGTGAGGTTGGGATTGCAGCTTTAGTTGCATTTCTGGAATGACTGCCTTTTTTTTTTTCCACCAGCAGAGAGTGTGACATTGACAACTTCTTATATAGTAAATATTAACCAAATTCATCAAGAAATAGCTATGAATGCTTCCATCTCTGATGAGGAGATGCTATCTTAATGGTTTATTAGAGGCAGAAGAAAATATTTACAGTAGCTTTATATGAGATTTATCAATGTGATGAGGTTTAGCTGTAAGAGTAGACACAGTGATTGTGAAAGTCTGAAAAAGATAACACAAGATTACAGAAACATTCTATGTGGCTGATTGCCATTTCAGTCTGTTTATTAAATCTGAGAATGTCATGTTGAGATAAAAATTTCAGTGCTGGTAAGTATGGCCAGATTGAGAGACCAACACATAGTGAAGGATAAATATGGACAAAGATTTAGGCTGTGATCCTAAGCATCTTTATTTGAAAGTAAGTGCCATTGGAATGATTATAGGAACCAGTGAAGCTATTAAATGGGATTTATGTTGTCCCGGTTTTTCGTGTATTTTTCTTAATGGGAAATAAGTTCCTTTTGTTGACTTGAAATATAACCTGCAGTTTATATGAGGGTAAGAAAATAAGAAAATGTAAATTATATGAAAGTAGACAGAGAACATTGAACTATTTGAATGAAAGTTCTATTGAGCAAATCTTTTCCATCCACTTTTCCCATCCAAGGAGTTGCATTTACCCATCCAAATCAGGCTTTCCTGACATTTTGTATGTCTTGTCAAATTATCTGCCATTCCCTATCCCCCCCACCCAAGTGTTCATCCTTGCTCTCCCAGAGCACAGCATGGTTGTGAAGTCTCCGTTGTATGCACACAGAAGTACACAAGTTGTAAATGATTAAAAAGCAGAGTGGTTACAGATATTACATAGATATCGTCCAGGCAGTTTTCCAAATGTGCAGCTATTTCCAAGTTCATCTAGCATTGTAAAGTTTGAAGGTGATGATTGCATAGTGAAGTTACATGAGATGTATGTACAAGCACAACTTCCACAGCATCTCCATCAGATGTTACAATCTTGCACCACTGCCTAAACCAAGAAGTAAAGACTAACATCCCATTTTGCTGGCTGTGTGGGATTGTAACACATGCAGCCACTCTCAAGGCAACTGATAATTAACATCAGACTCTTGCTGAGAAAAACAAGAGACATGCGCAGCAGCTGTAGTCCTCCAGCAGGTGGGCATAGTAAGAGTTCCTCCTCTCCTTACAGAAACTATCAGCTTAATATTAATAAAAAAGCTAAATTTAAAAAATAAATTATTTGTGATTTAACATGGTTTATTCTTGACTATCCCAAGTTCATTGTCTTGGATCAGTATGTAAGAAACTTGAACTCTGTGATCTAAAGATTTTTAAGGCTCAAAACTGGTTGCAGCTTGAGATCCAAAAGTAGAACACTCAGAGCCCAATCCTGAGCTGCCCAGGGCGTCCAGATTCGGCGGCAGAGAACAGCTGCCACTGGATCCTGAGCGCCCCAGGCTACTGCGGGAGGCACCTCGGGAGAAGGGGATTTTCATCCCCTTCCCCCAGGTAAGGTAAGCAGCCGTGCAATGGGGCTACTCACTTTACAGGTAAAGGCATTCGTGTAGGGCGTGGAGCCCTCCACAAGCACATTGGATCCTGCAGAGCGTAGGTCCATGGACCCGCCTCCCTCCCTCCCCCCAGACAGGCCTCCAGCCCGCCCCCTCTCCGCATCACACCTCCCCCTCCCTCTCTCCACCCCCACTGACCTCCCCCCCTCCCCAGAACACCTCCTCCCCACGCCCGCTTACAGTGCCGAGCTGTGGAGAATGGGCGACCGCCCCGCGCTAGCCCAGCACCAGACGGCGCTGGGCTAGCACAGATGGGAGCCCAGCAGTGAGGTTCGCAAACGTGCCTTACAGCACGTTTGCAACAGTGCTCGGCGGCACGGAGCCATGCCGCTGAGCACAGGATTGGGCTCTCAGTTGTTTCCCCACAGTGAACAAGCTGTTATATGCTTTTAATTTTTTTTGAAGAAATACATGTTTGGCTGGGTGAATGGATTTCTCTAGTAAAGATTCAAAGTGCAAGGCAGCAATTGTTTGCAAGAAATTCAAGCTTGCGGTTGACAGTCCTCTATAATTTAAATCTTCTGTGTTTCTTATGTTCATAAAGACATTGTGTTTTTCTAATTGTCCAACACTTAGTTCAGCCTTTTTAATAGACTACAATATGTCTCTCAGATAATCTTTAATATTATCCATTTTTTTACTTAACAAAGAAATAAGCATTCTCTCACACATTCACTTTTTTGCATACACTGTTACTCCAAAGAAAGTGAATTTTGACTACTAAGCACCATTGAAACCAACAGCACAATCCTATGCATGTCTACTCAGAGGTAAGCCTCACTGATTTCAATGGTACTTACTCCCAGGTGTGTATAGGATTACAGCCCAATTTGTGACTAACTGAAGTGCCATTAATTTCAGTGGGATTTACCAATTTGGTATGCAACTCACACTTTGTTTAAAAAAACAACTAAATATTTTGTTTTCTTTCCAGTTTGTGTTAACATGCACCAGCTTCTCCTTTTATGAAGTTAAAATTGTACTTTCTATTGCTCCAACCAATGCTTCAGATCAGGTGGTGGTACAGAAGCAGTTCAAACAGTGACAGACCAGGGTTTTAATTGTCTTTAATAGTTGAGTTGAAACCCAGTTTCAGTGCTGCTGCCACCACCATTTTATTTTGAGGCTCAGGCCTGCACAGTTTGAATTATACTGTCAGCTAAGGTACCAGTAAATCCTGGAGACCTTGTGTTTTGAGACATTGCTTTGCCAAGTCCCTAACCTTCTGCTCACCTGCTCTCATCTGCTGCAACACTCTCTCTGATCCTTGCTTCCTTTTTTCTCCATCTGCGTTTCTAAATTGAATGCATACCATTGCTGCTATTCATTTATTTAGTACAAAAGAAGATGCCCTAAATAACTGCTACTTGTAAATCAGTAGAAGACCCAGTTTATACCATCCTGACCACCAAAAAGCTCCATGAGGATCATGGATGTTCCACCATACTGTTTACATAACATGCAAATGTGCACCTACATAGATGCCCTGTTCATATGATCTCCCCCCTTTTTTTTAAATCATGCAAGTGAGGCTTCCATGCAATATGGATTACCAAGCTTGCAAGTACAGTAGTATTGATGTAGTGAATGCTTTCCCATCATGTCAAGCTTCTCTCCTTCCCTGCCCTGCAGTAGTTATTGCTATCATCCAGCCTGCTCTGAAAACTTGAAAGTTTGCTTATTGTGAAAGCTTGTGAGAACACATTTCAGTTGGTTCTCATAAAGGCATTGCTTTTAGACAAATCTGATAGTTTATGCCCTAGCAGGCTAACATAATTTGTCTACAAAGAGTTTCTTGACAGGGAAACTGTTGTGCTCTTTACCAGCAACGTATTTTTCTCTTGTCTCACCTTCTTTTGTTGAACATTCAGACTGAAAAAAGTTCTGTGAACCCTGAAAGCTAGCTATTGCTGAGCCAGCCTCTATCCATTTTCTTGTTTTATCCTAGCTGTAACTAATCCTGCTGGCAAATTGTGGTACTGCAGCAGGTTTTCAAGATGTAGAGCAGTGGTTCCTAAACTGGATTAAGAAAGAAAGAAAGAAAGAAAGAAAGCAAGCTGGAGACTGTATTTAGAGGAACAGACAGAAAAGTGGAAGATAAAGACCTGTAAGTGACAAAGGAATAAAACTCAGTAAAAATCAAGAACAATCATAACATGCAATTCTTTTGCTGTAAAACTAGTGAGACAATCAGTACGAACTTGGATTCATCACTCCAGTACGTCATTCTTTATTATCTTAAATGTTTTTGCATTATTAAACTATTCCTTCTAAGTACAGAGCTGTTCCTCTTGAGCATAGTGAGCTATCAAGTGCCAAATTAGCTTGAAAAGAATCCTTACATTTTGCACACTGATCACACATTTTCCCAATTCACACACCATAACCAAACCATTAGTTGGCTGTTGGAAACCTGTTTCAGACTTACATTCTTCCTCTTTCCCTTTCCCTCTCAGGTGTTACTCCTTTCAGCATTTTCTTGTTTGTAATAACCATAATTGTGACATCTGAATTTTGAAAACTGTGAAAACAATACTGTGTCTGCAAACTAGAACTGGAAAGGACAGTTTGAAATCTATTTTGGTTCTGAGGCATCCTGTTTTTGGTAACAGTCATTTACCTGACAAAGATTCCATGGCAAATTTGAGTTTATGGTCTCCCTGGCAAGAGTTTATGTACTAGGATGAGAGTACTGTGATTGGCTACAGGGTTCATTCCTATGCTCCATCATAATGGACACTCAGGGAAAAGTGGGAGTATTCAGCATTGTTTTGTTCTCCATCGGTAAATTCACCATATGGTGAATATGGAGCCCCTTTTTAAAAAGTGGAAAAAACGGGTCTGCTGCTGGGGAATGTGTGTTGGAGCTTTCTTTGATCACTCCCTGGATATCCCCGTCCATCTGTAAAGAGGGCAGGAGGAGTGGGAGGGATGGCAAGAGAGCAGGGATGGAAGCATCAAGAGGGAGGAGGGTCACGAGCAGCAACTGGGAGACTTACCAGGATGACCTGATCCTTGCAGCTCTACTCAGAAGTAGTCCCTTTGCAGCTGCTCATTCAATGAAGGTCCACCTCCCAAGTAACAATACAGCCATGCCTGCAAAGCGCGATTACTCCTCTGCCTCCTCTCTCAACCTGGGCTGAGTTGCCCCCTTTAAAAAGCCAGCCATGGGAAAAACGGAGGTGCTGCCGGGGGGTGTCTGTCTGTCTGGAGTTCTCTTTACTCAATCCCCTGCTGCCCCCTTCCATTTGTAACAGGGCAGGAGGGACTGAGTGAGATCCGGGACAGAAGCAGCAAGAGGGAGGAGGGTCACAAGCAGCAATTGGGAGGCTTACCGGGACAACCCTATCCTTGCAACTCTACTGAATAGTAGTCCCACTGTAGCCATTCATTCAATAAGGGTTTCTCCTCCTGCTGCCCTCCGTCTGCTAATCGAAATAAGAGAATGCCCATCCTTTGCCCAATGATCATCCCTTCCTTCCTATCAGAGACAGGAAAAGAGAACCCAGTCCTTCCTGCTCACATTAACCCTTTCCTGCCTCCTGACTGGAACTCCCTGCTGCTTGCTGTTGGAATGTTTACCCCACAAGGTTTTCCATGCAGCTAAAACAGTAAGCAGGCACCCCCAGACACAGGCAGACTTGAGTCAGCATGCGTGGGGATGAGTGCCAAGTCAGGGAAGCCCTGACTCGAGTCTTTTTCAGAATCTTCCATGCATGTGACTCATGAATTGCTGGGTCAGCCAAAATCACGCAAGTTCAAGTCACTGACCCAAGTTCCAACACTGATTATGATTGGCATCACTGTTGACTAACATAGTTGCAATGAACAACAATATAGGACTTCATCATGAAAGGATACTATTCTAGATATTTTCACCTTGCACCACTTCCCATAAGAATTCCCATTATCTCTGTAATCTGGTACTATTCTCCTGCACCATTTTATTTGTCTTTGGTTTACTGTTCTAGACAGCTCTATCTCATAATACATTTTTTGATTTGCACACAGACAGTGTGAATGATGGATGAATAATTGAGAATTTGAAAGGATGCTGGTAAATTACACAGGCCTATAAAATTGAGGGTCAGAAAAGTTTTTCCCAAACTTTATGGTGGTTTGATATGAATTTGGGGTGCTTATTCCAAAAATGGCCTCCGTTTTACCCTATCACATCTAGTTTTGGAGATATAGTATAGCCTCATTAGTGAATGGTTCAAGCAGCTTCCTCCTGAGAAAGCCATGGTGTAGGCTTCCTCATGAGGAAGCTGCTTGAACCATTCACTAATGAGGCTATACTATATCTCCAAAACTAGATGTGATAGGGCAAAACGGAGGCCATTTTTGGAATCAGCACCCCAAATATACCCAGGAATTGGTGTAATGTTTAAGGAAGCAAAATGTGTGTTGGCCTGTCATCTTTAGAAGAAATGTATAAGCTTCTCTCTTCAAACCAACGTAAAATCTGTGGCAGAACTCTCTCCATATTCGAATATCCACAATGTACTTCCATGACTACAATTTATATTACTAATTGCAGCATGGCATTGGCGCACCACAGTTTGCTAATGTATTGAGGATGCATCCCTAGGGAATACAAACTAATATATAAATAGCTTGTATCACCAGTTTTGAGACACACAAATCAGTAGATACTTTTTAAATGATGAGTCATTGCTGACATCAGATCTTACATGTTCATGCAGTATCTCTTTAGCACTGTGTTACAGATCTTTAAGAAGTATTCTAAATACTGGAGGGAAACATTCAAACTCTTTATCAGTACTTAACATTAACTGTCTTATCTTTATGGTTCAGCTGTTTCCAGCTGGATCTACAACAGGCAGTATTATCTTGCTATTGAAATTGATTAATTTAACTGAGGTTGACAGCAGCAACACACATAAGACTGAACTGCCCCAGCTCTTAGAAGGATTAGCCTGCCCTTTCTCAAAATTGGTGTCCATTTGAATCAGTGTATAGAAAGATAATATCATTTCAAATGCTGAGATGATTCTTTTGCTTTCACTGAGGTCTGTGGTTTATTTGCCAGTATAATCAGTAAAATGGCAGTATAAATCACATGAAGTATAAAATGCTTGGGCTTCTGTGTATTCAGCAGATGTCCATGCAGAGAAGAGAGCAATTAAATCCTCCTGCACTATAAACCAGATAGAATTATTCTCTTGCAGAGGACATGCACATATGGGAATGTTCTCTAGAGAAGCCTGATGCCTTGTCACCCTCTTGGGGATTGTGAGTGTATACGTGGCTTAATAATTGTGAAAAATCAGGAAACAAAAAAATGAACTGTTTATTAATGTGCAGAAAAAAATTCTTAGGGGCTGATTGCTGTCTGCTTTTTGGGTATAGCTTGTGTAATTTTGTGTTCTTCTATAGGAACTTCTAAATTTGTAGAAAGTTTACAGTTGCAATCACGCACACACTCAAAAGTGGGTTCCCATTGCAGTTCAGTGGGGCTTAAACCCAGGTACATGCACATGCTTGCTAGAAAGCAAGTTCCCTTAAGCTCAGTGAGATTTGTCTCTGAAATAGACCTGCTTAGGTCTGTACTCCTAGTGTCCTGTTGTGTACTTTTGTAATTGTACTTGTATTTATTGTAGGACTAAATTAATTTATACACATAAATGAATTCAGTGATTTATTTATTGCAACATTGGAGTATTTTACCTGTAGGATTAGTTAATTACAACTAGAGGTGCAATCCAAAACCTCAGGTTAGGCCAGCACAAGTCACTTGTGCCAACCCGAGGGTGTTGCACATGTGCCATAAGGCACATTTGCGCCAACTTTAGTGTCAGGTAGGCCAGTGCAACTCCAAGCACTGGCCTCCTCATGTCAGATCAAGACCTGGCAGGGTAAGTTTGCATCGGCCGAGCTCAGTCAACGCAGGGGTGTGGGTAGAGTGGGGAGGAGGCGGCAGGAAGGCATTTTGGAAAGGGGGGAGGACAGGCAGCAGTTATGCCGGATCCTGACCCCGTTCCTGGGCAGCACAGAGCCGTCTCTGGCTAGTCTGTTCTACTCGGATCTGCGCCGCCTCCCAGTGGCTCAGATCCGAGTAGACCCATTGGGGCCAGTGCATTGTGACACGGGGTAAGGGGAAAGTTTTCCCCTTGCCTTGGGTTGCATTGCTTTTGGCCCCACACTTGCACTAGATGCAGCCCACTGGCCTGCTTGCTCCAGCGCAAATCAGGATTGCGCTGTAAATTAATTATTGTAGTTAATTTAGTCACAACTAAGGCTGCAATGCTAACTCACTTTCCTGGGAGTAAGTCCCACTGAACACAATAGGACTTACTTCTGAGTAGACCTGGTTAGGATTATGCCCTAAATTAGTTATTGTAGGGTTAGTTAATCACAACTAAGGAAGTTTGTCAAGACCAAGTCCCATGGAAATCAACTAGCTAATAGTAACAACATAATTTGCATTTCTCACAGGGCCTTTGGGAAAGAAAGTTCAGATCTGGAAAGTGTGAGCAATTGTATTTTGCCATGTCTTTGCTTGCTTCAGTTGTAATTCATTGTTGTGTAATAATCAGCAATTAAAATGATTGTACTTTACATAAGGTAAATATATTGTGCAAATGGAGCCTTGCATACTGCTTTGGTAGACTGATTTTTTATGATTACTGCCTTCAGCTTTTGTTGTAAAGTGGGAAAAGAACAAGAAATGAACATTGCTGTTTCTGTAAGATCAAGGACAGGCAATGGAGAGGAGTTTTCTGCATAACTCAGAAACGTTGCTTATCCCAGATGATTAGGGCAGTTTGAGGGTATGAAATAGTTTTTAAACTTTTAATGTATTTTAATTAATTAAAAAATTTTGCGGTGTTCCAGTTTTAGTTCTTTTTACCCAAACCAGCTCATTTTGACATACTCCCCACTTCTTTTTTATATAGGAATTCATTATCTGATGTAGACAAGACTTTCTAATGCACCTTAGACTGTGAAAAGGTTTTGGACCCATCATTTCTTTAGGTTGATAAAGAGTACGTTAACCACCTTAATGCTTAGTTCACTAACAATTAAACCTCCCCAGACAGGTTGGGATTGGTATTTCCATAGATTGCAGAGGTGTTGTTAATTATTAATTCTCTGGTTTATTTCTTACAGCAGTCTCAGCTGTGCATTATTATTCAAAGGTTAATGCAAACTGAAAACTGGGTAAATTAAATTCATTTGGCAGCTCGTGGCCTAATATAGACATTGTGAGATGCAGATGAGTTGCAATGATGTTGCCATTTCAGTTATCCATAAAGTCTATTTTTTCCTTTAAAATAAAAATCATTTTTTAAAAGAAAATCTTCTGTCAAGACTTCATAACCTAATAGTCTCAACATTGTATTTATAAGGAAAGTATGCCATTTGGAAATCTATAAAACGTTATCAGCTATTACAGCAAATTAATGCAGATACCATGACTAATGAACTGATGCACTGCTTTAAGGAACAGTCATCCAGTCATATGCAAGGAATCATTTGTGCTGAGATTTTATTGAAGGCAGCCTGAGGAATTTCAGGTGAAATAAGACTTTATTAACTTTCAGTGAAGAAAATGAATATTTGAGAATTGAACATGGCATGATGCTATATAATAATTGCAAGCTGTTGCAAGGTGTGAGGCATAGGCAAAAGCTATCATTTGTTGCTGATATAGTTCCTTTTCATATCCTGTTTAAGGTTATTTTGCAATTGTCGCAGATTCCTAAGAAATACTCTGAAAATACAGGGCATGTCAAGAAAATGTACACAAACTTTCTAGTGTAAATTTATTATGCTATAATTCACATGTATACAGTGATTCTATAATTCACACATATATTGCATATGGTGTGCACAGAAGCTGTTACCTGACTCAGGGCGCAATCCTAACCCCTTATGTCAGTGCTTTCTGAGGCCTTATAAGGGCAATGCAGCTCTGAGGTAAGGGAACAAACATTCCCTTACTTTGAGGAGGCCTCCATGAGTGCCACCCAACTGCAGGATGCACAACACGTCCCATTGGCACGCTGTGCCAGCACTGGAAAGCACTGACATAAGGGGTTAGGATTGCGCCCTCAGTTAGTTAATTAGACCAAGTGCTCACAGTGTTCCCCACTGGTATGTATACATCGCTGACATTGTTGTCTAAGGGATTTGCAGACATCTACCAATGTACATGCTGGGGTAGTTCCATGCATCTCTTCAGTTGTTCCGCTTAGATGTTAGAATATTGCAAGTTTTTTTACATGGAGGTACTGGGGACCCTATAGCCACAGATTCACTTATTGATGGATCAGGTTCGCGGCCTCCCCCGTACGTGCCTCCTCTGGAGGGTCCTCTGAGCCCTAAAATGAAAAAAGTCACTTCTTTTTCATAAAAGTGATGTTTATAATGCCTTATAAGGCATTAGGAGGCCCGGGGAAACCCTCCGGAGGGTGCAGAGGACCCTTCAGAGGCAAGGGGAGCAGACCTTACCTTGCCTCCAGAGGGTGGGGAGAGTTTGCCAGTATTCGCAATTTCAGTCACCGCTGGTGGTTCCGGAATGGAACCCCTGTGAATACTGGAGCATGACTGTGTATACAAATTAGAGCTCACTAAAATGTGTCTAAATTTGGGGGTAGGGGAGCACCCTGTATATTGTGTTGTATTGTAGTAGTAGTATTTTTTTTCTTTCTGCTGAAAATTATTGAACAGTCCAGAGGACCTTCGAAGGCAAGGGGAGCAGACCTTCCCTTGCCTCCAGAGGATGGAGAGTGTTTGCCAGTATTCACAATTTCAGTCAACCACTGGTGGTTCCGGAATGAACCCCTGTGAATACTGGAGCATACCTGTATATATGAATGAAAATGGGTCTACATTTGGAGGGAAGCACCCTGTGTATTGTATTGTACACTGCAAGTAGTAGTATTTTTTTCTTTCTGCTGAAAATTATTGAACAATCACAATTAGTAATCACTGACAATGATAATATGATTACATTGGTAGACTACAAACTTAGAGGCAACTTGAAAATCTTTTAAATATCAGAATTTATTACATGTGGGGACAACACTTAAAACAGAAATATTTTATTCAACATACAACATACAACAACATACAACAAACCTTTATTAGGCATATAGTTTTACAACTAATATCTCCAAACAGTCATGTATGAAGGTATATATTAAAAGAGAGATAGAAAATAAGAGTTAAAACACACCAGTTTGCTTACACAATTACTCCAAGTTGCTTAGAACCAGCAACTTAGCCCGCTTCAAGTTGCTTACATGTAGAAATTTAGCAACTGGAAGGGTCACAGATTCAAATTCACCTGCCAGCAAAAGTTGTAAAGAGGTGATCTCAGAGAAACCTTTTTTGTTTCCAGATAATGAGGGGAGATACTGGTCTCTGAGCACCTGATTAAAAGCACAGTGCAGAACAATGTGTGGAAGAGAGTCTACCTCTCTGAGGCCACAACTGCAAAATCGTTCTTCCTTCAGGGCATTTCTAAACCTACCAAGTAGGTCATTAGAAGGCAACATGGTTGCATCGGGCTAATGTAAAAGCCCTCCTTTCAAAGGGGCACTCTAAGAAGGACAGGTATTTTGGTTGTAGATCAAAGGTATTGTTAAGATGGAAATTTAGGGGTGAACATTTTTTTTGTGCTGCAGCCAAAATCTCTTGCCTTTCTATGTCTATTAGTCTTGTTATCAAGAGCCTGATAGAGGTCTCAAGTGTAGCAGCTCCTTGTAGATCTTCCTCGAGACCCATTTGTCTAATTTTCTTATTGAATAGAGCTAAGCAAGGAGAATATTTTATTCAATATTCCTGAATGAAGATAATTAACAGAAAGGGACAACAGAAAAATGAATGTTAATGTGGTGTTTATCACAGCAGAAGATCCTGCCGCTAATTATGCACACTGAATAAAAAGACAGATACTATATTAATTCATGTTTTTACAGAAGGCATATTTTCAGCCCCTTCCCCCTCCCCTTAGTCTCCTCCAGAAAAAGAATCCTTATTGTCAATACAGACAGATAGGTCACTGGCCACAAATGCTAGATGTCAGAATGATCATCAAGATGCTTCTTTAAGAGCTTGCAAACTGCCAAAACAAGTTTGGACTATCTAAGTTTCCTTATATGCTGCATTAATATTTACAATTTTTTAAAATTCAGCTGTTTTAATGCGAGCATTTCCCCTTTGATTAACCCTTGATTTTCAAGATGTTGTAGTAATTGTGGAATAAAGTAATCTTCTGTATTACTGGAATAACTTGTATGTCAGAAAGAATGTTGTTTGTCATGGTGCCAGGGTTTTATGGTCACATATCTTGCAAAATAATGTTATTGCAATGCCACCTAGTGATAAGGTGAATGACAAGGTAAACTAATACAGAATGTCTTACAGCTGTGTCTTCAAAAACAAGTTGGAGCTAAGGAACCGCAAATGACCTCACATATGTAATGAATTAGAAATAGATTCTACAGTGTGTTTTGTCATTTTTAGTGCTGATGTGTTTTCAGAACCATAACTTTCAAGAAATATAACTGATGTGCAGTTGCTTTTTTGCAGTTACTAAATATTCCATGCTTTATTACAGTGCTGGACCCAAAGGAGACAACATTTATGAATGGAGATCAACAATACTGGGGCCGCCAGGTTCTGTGTATGAGGGAGGAGTTTTTTTCCTTGATATTACCTTCTCAGCAGACTACCCTTTTAAACCACCTAAGGTAAGGTGGGGGGGGGGATTAACACTTACCATTTGTATTTAATATTTTTCTGTAGTGATTTTAGAACTGCATTCTGGTATACAATTTGTGGATTTCATTTTCTAGAAAAGCAAGTGTGCATGATTTTGTGGAAAATCCTTATCGCGTTGCATAGCTGCTTCTAAAGTTGTACATGAAATAATTTTAAATATGGGGGCGGAGCTAACTTTCAGCGAAGTTGCAGTGAACTTTGGGGGTTCCCGAAGAGACTGCGAAATAGATATGTTTTCATGTGCCTAAACAACTAAGGCACGCTTCGGTGCCAGGAAGACGGTACAAAGAGCTGAGAGCTTGAACGGGGGGTCCTTAGAAACAGGCGATTTCAAGGATTTCTCTCTGTTTTGCTCTGTGCTGAATCATATCTATCCCGGGCGACATCTTTGAGAAGCTCGGAGAGCTGAAAACCCGTCCTCCCACGGCCTAGATACAACAACATTGCAGCGAAAAAAGCTATTAAGAGTGAGTGAACTTGGCTCGTTAAAAAGTTTTACTGAGAACTGTAAGTAAGAAGTCTGGAGGAGGAGGAGATAATTCAAGATTATTCACGCTGGCCATTAGCCACCCAGGGGGGGAATAGGTGAATTGGTATTTCCCCTGCTGGAGTAAGTACAAGATTATATTTTTTTTAAATGGTATGTACTGAAGAGAAATAAATAAGTAATCTTCAACGAAGGAAATAAAGTCTACCTTCATTTTCCCAGCAAAAAGCCTTTATTTAAGCCTGGACACTGCTGGTTTCGGTTTCTCAGCAAGAGGCTTGAATTTTTTTTTTTCTTTTGGTCATTTAAAGGCATACTAACCTAATTTGACTGTGGATTTGATTGACTTTTTTTGGATATAAAAATTTGGAAAGTAGCCCTGGATACAAAATTAGAAAGTAGCCCTGCAGGAAGTGGCTCGAGTTGGTGTTGATAAAAATGGCTTTTGAAAATCTAAAAGATGATCGTGAAAGCCAGGCCTTGTTGGTGGACTTTCTGATGGATTTTAGAAGAGAAATGGAGCAACAAGTCAGAGAACTCTCTGAACAAATTGGGCAAATAAGCTCCTCCCTTGTAAACTCGCGGGAACAGATTATAAACAATAGAGAAGAAAAAAGAATGGATCAGATGTCAGGTGAAGTTAAAGAAGTGGAGCATTTTGAAATGGGACACGAGATGGAAGAAGCAATTGTTATAATAACTGGGAATCTTAAGGAAGAAAAAAGAGGAAATGTTCAGAGAGCAAGCTGTCTCAAGAAGAGGAAGAATTTATGGATTGAATTCAAGAATAACAGAATGAAAAAGAAGAAAGAAAAACAGAGAGGGGGACTTAAGAAGAAAAAGAAGAAGTGGAAGAACCAGTAGGAGGACTAAGAGGGAACACCAATAAGATAGAGTACAAAGTAAACAATAAGAAGAAGGGCAAAATGGCTGAATAATAAATAGAATTTTTTTTAAACATATTAAATTAAAATAGATGTAAATGAAAATTTGAAATATAAATATTGTGGAAATTAAGTGGTATTAAGATAAATATTTTATTAATTAGATTAAACTAAAGTGGATGAAAAGGGAATTTGGAATATAAGTATTGTGAAAATTAAAGTGGTAAATATATGAAATAAATTAGATGGAACTGCAATTTTGGAATATAAGTATTGTGTAAAATATAGTGGTATTAAGACAAATAAAAGGGTTATTTTATAAAAAAGAAGGTAAAATAAATTATAGATGTCAATTTATTTTGGAGAAAATATTAAACCTGTATTTTGGGTTAATAAATATGTGGTGGATAAGCGAAGTATAATATTATTGTAATTGGAGATATTTGTTTTTAGATGTGATATTAGAAATTAAGAATCAGATAAGAGATTGTATTTTAGAGGTTAGTTTAGTGGTAAGAAGAGTCTATAAGTAAAAATTTGAAGCTTTTTTTGATTGGATAGTTATGGAAAATGATGTATAATATGTTATAAGAGATATTGAAGGAGGTAATACCATGGTAATCGGAGACTTCTTTTTTAGATGTCATATTAGAAATTAAGAATCAGATAAGAAAGATTTTATTTTAGAGACTAGTTTAGTGGTAAGAAGAGTGTATAAGTAAAAGTTTGAAGTGTTTTTTTTTATGATGGGATAGATAAGGTTAGAGGAAAAATATGGAATGTTAAAGTATTAACCAGTTGGGTTAAAGAATATGATAATTTTTGTATTGATTATTAATTTCGTTTGGATTAATGTTTGTTGTAATCGATGGCCACCACCCTCGTGTGTAACCTATGTAGTCCTAGCCCTAAGTCTATCCAATTTTCCTTACCTGTATCTGTAATAAATAAATAAAGCATTATATAAAAAAAAAGAAATAATTTTAAATATGATTATTTTGAGCTAATTTGAAACAACTGATCTCAGGAAGCTTGATTGCAGTCTAATCAGTTGGAATACTAATATTTTGCAGTTGTATAGCAGTTTTGGGGTATATGAAGTGCTTCACAGGTATTATCTTGATGTTGTCCTTACAAGGAACCTGTTAAGTAAATTTTATTATTTCCATATTGCAAGTAGAGGTGTTTGAAAACAGTATTATTTATTTTACTCAGGAGTTCATTGTGTTCAGTAAGACTTAGGCTGTCAACTCAACAGAAACAAATACCTCTAGGGAGTAGGGAAGTAGATTGCCACTAAGTGCAAGGTTTTGGGGGCATGGACAGTGATGATCCACTTCACTCAACTTTCTCCTTCCTTACATTGTCCCTTTAAACTTAAAGAGACCACATAAGGGATGAGCAAGGATGAGGAAACAGCCATTAACTTAGCTCCATTCTTGCAGTCTTATTCAAAGGGACTTTTCTATTTAAACAGAAGGTGTGGGAGAGGCTGGGAGTTCTCAGCATAACTTGCACTTCCTGTTTTGTTTGTAAAGGATTGCGCAGGAAGGAGTGAAGTAAGTGGCTGCTTTTTATTTTTCTTTCTGGGTTTTTAGGTTCCATGCAGCAGATCCCATTGGGCCATTCCCATCCTGTATTGATTTTTTTTTTTTTTTTTTGGAAGGGGGTTGCTTTTTGTTTTGTTTTTGCTGAACCCTGTTACTGTGAGGAAAATAATGTGCATGAGTCATTTATTATTTGGGGAACTAGTTTTAAAAGGAATACAAGTAAGTCAACAAGATAGTCTCTTCTCCTTTGTTTCTTATTCCTGTTATAGTTATAAAGGATCCGTAGATATGTTGCTCTAGGATGTCAGGTGATAATACTTGATATATTATTAAAGGGTAGGTTATATGACAAGAGAAATAGTTATCCACAGGAAAATAATGAGGCGTACATACATAGGGGACTGATATCAGAATTAGTTGACATTTGCTAGTTCTGTATGTTGCCATCTTTCTCTTAAACTATGACATGCCAACTGTCTTCATTCACCATTATAAATAACTTCAATAAAAAATAAAAACCTGAAGAATATTATCAGTGTTTTATGCTTTCTGTATCCCCAGCAACTGACTTGCAGTGAAGCCCTCGGGGAAACACCTCCTGAGTTAGAGTCAGTGTCAGAAGGTTGCCACTCATCTCCAGATAATTGTTGCAGTCAATTTTAAGTTGAGAAACCACACTTTGAGTTATTCCACTGCAAACTTCATTCCTGTGTATTAAAAATAGACATTGGCAGTGAAAAACTTTATGAAGTGGAGTTATATAATTAAGAAACTAAGGGCCCAATCCTATCCAACTTTCCAGCCACAATGCAGCCTCAAGGTATGGGAACAAATGCATCCCCACCACAGGATGCAGTGCGTGGCCTAACTTGTGCTGAAACAGGCAGGTCGGCAGGCCTACACTGTATCCAGCACAAGTTTGGAACTGACTGCAGGTCAGCCTGGGGCAAGGGAAATAATTCCCCTTACCCCGGTAATATTGCAGCAGCACCAATGGGGCTGCTCGGATCCACACCACCTACAGAAGTGGCACAAATTTGAGCAACCCAGAGCTGCCCTTGGCTGCCTGGGTTTGGGGCTAGGATCCAGCATAAGTGCCAGATCCTGGCCCCGCCACCCTTCCTCCCCTCCACCCACAGGCCTGCCAACACCCACCCTCCCCCCACACTGAAATGCCTCCTCCCCTTGCCTCCCCACATCCTCACACCGGGCTGAAAAGGCCAGCACAAACTCACCTGTTCCAGAGCCCACAGCAGTGCAAGGAGGCTGGTTCGCATCCTTGCGCCAGCCTCCCCAACTCTAATGGAGGCGCAAACGTGCTTTATTGCCCAGCACAAGGGACTTGCGCCAGCCCAAGGACACTTTAGGATTGTGCACTAAACTCCCTTCTTGTGCTTGATGGAATTTGCAGGAGCCATTATTGATATTACAGGTCTGACCTTGTTAAACACGGACTTTTTATACACGGATTTGTCTCAACACGAATGGCCACTGCAAATGAGAAGAATGTGTTGATCCATGGAGAAGGAGAAAAACGCACCCCTTTAAAATCACAGTTTAAAAAAACTGCTTTTCTTACTGTTGTAGAGAGACAGTCATGCAAGCAGTCATTCCATTCTTCAGCTGAACCAGGCAAAGGAAGGGTCTCCTTTGCATTTCTCATTGCTTACTGCCAGCCCAATCCTATCCAACTTTCCAGCACAGGTTCAACCACAATGGAGCCCAGGGGTAAGGGAGCAAATGTTCCCATACCTTAAGGAGGCCTCTGTGACTGCATCCCCAACACAGGAAGCAGTGCATACCCCATAGGCACAGCAGCACCGGCACTGGAAAATTGGATAGGATTGGGCCCTGCCTCTCTACAACAGTAAGAAAGCTGTTTTTAAACAACAATTGTAAAGGGGCACACTTTATTTTTTTAAACTGCTGTTATTTAACACATTTTATGGTATCAGCAGGGAGTCCCAGAATCAAACCCCTCATGACCTTATTCCACTAGGAGAAATGGAAGGGCTAAAACCTGAAAGTGGGTCTTTCCATCTATTTTTCCACTGCTTTTTTATCCATTGATTTTTTTTTATCCACTAGGGTGGGGGTGCCCAAACCCCAGGCTGGGGGCCACTTGTGGCCCTTAAGGACTCCCAATCCGGCCCGTGAATATCTCCCAGTCTCCAATGAGCCTCTGGAGACTTGCTGGAGCCCATGCTGACCCGATGCAACTGCTCTCAGTGTGAGGGCAACTGTTTGACCTCTCGCATCAGCTGTGTGATGAGGGCTCCCTCCACTGCTTGCTGTTTCATGTCTGTGATGCAGCAAAGGAAAGGCCAGTCTTGCTTTGTGTAAGGCCTTTTATAGGCCTTGAGCTATTATAAGACCTTCATTCATTCATACAAGTTCCATCTTTAATATATTCATTTATGTAAATGTATGTAAATTTATTCTAATTGGAAATGTAAATTAATTCTTTTTTATTCCCGGCCCCCGACACAGTGTCAGAGAAATGATGTGGCCCTCCTTCCAAAAAGTTTGAACACCCCTGCACTAGGAGTTCTGGAACAGAACCTCAGTGGATAATGAGGGATGACCTGTATTGTACAGTTAAGCATTTCTTTTTGAGTATGGGTAATTTAACTTATATATACTCTCTTTTATATATACTCTCTTTTATCACAAGCTAATAAAACACTTTAAGCCCAGTTTCCCAAGGAGGCAAAAGAGTTGCGAGAGACACAAGCTCCTCTCTGATGCTTTCTTTTAGTGTGTGCCTTGTTAGAGCCTGGAAGCAAAATGGCATCCTTCCCACCTATCATTATCATTATCATTACAAAGCATGTGACTATCAGCCGTCCTCTTCTCGACTGTGCTGAGAAACAGTGGGGCAACCTTTTATTTTTTTCTTGGGCCTCATTTTTTTTTACTTCCCTATGGGGCTTTAAAGCACTCAGTGGGCCTGTGTGCCATATACTTCCCTTTTTCTTTGTTCCATCTACCCACAGGCAAAGGACAGCTATTTGACTGTCCGTCTTCCTTGCATTATTTTGTGGACATCTGGAGTCATTTTTTCCTTCTGAAAAAATTCACTTTGACCTGATTTAAAAGAACATGAAAAGAGCACAATCTGAATTAAACAAATTTATTATTTCTTTAATGTGGTGTAGTTTAGTTATATACTACTTAATATGTACTTGATTTGTTATATTATTGCTCATGACTTTGGTTATTATTTTATTTTAATGACTTACATTCTGCCTTTCACTCTTAAAATGAGACTACTTGATATCATTGTTTGTTATATTGATATGGTGTAGTTTGCTGTATACCACCTCCCCTACCTAAGTGCAGGTTAGGTTCCAGAGGTCTGTATTTAAGTCCAACATCACTATGATCAGTAGCAAACATATTGTGACATATGAAAAAAATGTACACCTACAGTACAGTACATTGTGTTTTTGAAAAGCTGGCCAACAGCTTGCTGGGGCTGGCTGTTGGTGTAGATACCACTGGTTCTTTATGCTTTGCTTTCTCATCTGGTCGTCATGTTTCTTCTCCATTTTCTGTTACACACGCTAGACATGATGCGGTTGATAATGTTCTTTCATTTAGCACAGTATACAAATTCCAAAGCCTTGAGTGTCAACTGGGCCAGAGCAATTACAGCATAGAAGGGTGCTATCATAAGAATGTTCCTTTGATCTTGATTTTTAGTCACATTAATCATAATTAATGTATAAGATTTAGACGGCAAGATTTTCTCTGTGTTTGCTTTTTAAAGGGAGTAGGTGGCAGCTGTAGGGGACCTTGATCAAACTCAGTTTTAAACTTCCCTTTCCTGCTTGGTAGTGGCAAAAGATGACTCTGTTATGTTTTTGAAGTCACCCCCCCCTTTCAGGGCCCACTTTTTCTCATTTGGTATTAATCCTCCCCTAGACCTCACTGTGTGTCAGCTCCCTATGCCTAATCACTTTGGGCCACACTGACAGCTTCCTTCATCCTCTCCCTTCCTTCTGCCCCCAGGAATTGCCAGATTTAAAATTATCCATTGTTATTGAGCTATTGTTTTCCCCATTGCTACAGCAATGCTGTTTTTCAAGTTATTTTGCTGCTCAGGTTGTCTCCAAGCAGCTTCTATTGTTGGTTTTGCCAGTATCTTCACAGCTGCTCTTACCTCAAAGCCCCAACTATGTACAGTATATTCATAACTTGAACGTCTGTAAGTCAGTGGAGTTTTTGCATACTACTGTTCTTGGCATTGTGGTTGGCATAAACTTCCAGAAGCACATTAGCTTACAGAAAAGTGGTGAATGAAGTGACTCTGACTGCACTCTCACTATATACTGGTTTTAACAAGAATCTAGAGGTTTTGTTTTATACGTTGACTTGCTTGATTTTTCAGATGGGGTAGTCTCAAAATGGAGAGGGGGAAAATGGCCGCCTAGCAGGTTATCTTCGTCGGCTGCTCCTATTTATTTCTATATTTTTTCTTCCTTAGATAGGACTTCTGGGTTACTTTTTGTCTGGGAGGTCTTATAATTTGTTCCTGAACCAAAAGGCACTGGCAGCGCTTGTTTTGTTTGCAACAACGCAGGGATTACAGTGGATTGTTATTTCAAATTCTGAAATGCAGAGGCCATGGGGAAAAGGAGGAGGCAGAGAATCCATTCAGAACATGGTAACTCCTCCGGCAAGTCCTCAAAACAGAGACACCTGGATGAACTCTCCTGGATGCAATATGTGAGTGAGCCTAATTTTATCTCTTCTAATAAGTTTGCTGTCCTTGATGTCCAAGACACTGCCGTGGAGTCAGAGGGTGGAGACCAGTGGCCCCCCTCCTCCCAGCTGGGAGATATTTATAACTCACAGTCACCACATCTCACCTCTCTACATGGCAGACTCTCGCCCCAGGAAGAGAGTGCTACTAGTAGTCAGTTTTTAACTTTTTTAGGAGATTACTCCATAATAATGGGGAATACAATTGTATACATATGCCAGCAGTTCAATTCTATTTTATCAAAGCTGGACTTGCTTCATAAGGACATCCAGAGCCCCCCTATCTCACCCTCCCATCCTGCACAGCATTTGGACACTCACTTTAGACATCCAAGAAACCCATTCCTGTCTGAAGAGGGGGTGAGTCCCGAAGCCCATGTGAATTCGGCCCGTCGCTTGCTGAGAAATCAACTGATGTTAGTGATCTGGCATACACCCCTTAATTGGGGAAAATGGACAAATAAACCACAAGCATTTGACTCTTTATCTAGGCTACTCTCTCTTGATATACATAACATTGATTTAATTGAGGTGATCTGGCTCCCTCGGTGGCACCAAATGCCACATTGTTCCCTCATTTTGCTGAAATTCAAGACTCACAGAATTCCTCGCTTACTTCATGAAAGGAAGCACGTTCTTGAAAAATTCAGTATTTTCCACAACCGGGTGTTTGGCGAAATGCATATTAATCCACTATTCCAGAGAAACCATCTGAAGTCTCCACTATCAGTTTCTTCTACAATTCCAAGGCTGGCCAGTCCCAGCCCTCAGTCAGGTGATGTGTAATCAGCATCCTGAAAACACAGCTGATCCTTGGTCCTCATTACACTTGGATGTTATGTCAACAGTCTCTGATATGAAAGTGGCCACTGACAGCTTTGCCAGTCTACTACTGAAGCTAAAAGCTTCGCTTTCAGTGCAGCAAGGCAAAGCACCTAAGGATACATACAACTTACCTACTGTCCAACACTCAGAAGCTGGGAAAGGAAAACCTAAAAGGAAGACCACAGCATCCAGCAGCAGCTTCCAGGTTCAATCACTGGTTCCCAAGCCTCCACCCAAGGTACCAGTAAAGCTGCCATCACAGAAGAAAACCTTCAGACCCCAAGATGACCTGCACGGTCCCCTGAACAGATGAATTTCAACTGGAACTGCTGTATCCTTGGAGCCATTTGCATTAGTAGACCAAAATGGCCCTCTTTGCAAATTATGTGAACTTTTGGACACTAGCAGTACACACAAAGAAGTAGACTGCCTAATGAAGACAATGCGTGCCACTCCTAGGTGCCCTGTGAGGATAACAAACTCAATCGCAGAAGTACTGGATGAGCTGCCTGCCTTAGACACAGTGTGTGCCAGGAATCATCTTCTGAGGAATTCTGTGTGCAGCTCAGAGGAGATCTTAGGTACTGGTGATATCACTCAGTGTTTACCTAATGTTTCTTTACAAACTACAACGCCTCCTCAGAATACTGGTTCTCGCAGTGGTGATACAAGCTCCCAGTCCATGGACCTACTGCTCCAGCTGGATATCCATGAGGACACTCTAACCAGGGAGGCTCTGGAGGTGTACAGAGTTATCCCTCGACAAAACCAACTACAGATGGTCAAAAAATTGAGATTGTCTGGCAGGAATTAACGGACATTATGTTGACCCAGTGTTCTCCTGCATCTTTGAAGAGCTCATCTCTACAAGACCCTCAAACATCCCTAGAAGTAGACCCCCTTTGAAAGTTGCCCACTCAGGCTGGGATCCATCAAGAGCCTTCAGGTGGAAGAAGTTTGCCTCCCACCCCTTCTCATGGATGCCTCCCCTCTCCAGGGTCACTCTCTGTAAATGGTCCCCTAAACAACAGGGGAAAGTTCCTGGCCAGTGTGAATAGCGGCAGGAATGACGATTTACGGACGGTTGATGTTCATCATGATTGCTAATTACAAGAACTTTTAAGGAGGGAACGAAATACAACTGAGTGTCTGGATAAAGTTAAAGCAAAGTCTCTTAACGACACTGATGATGATGTGAGAGACGCCAGCACCCAAAGAGACTTGTTAAAAATGAAACAACAAAACATAGCAAGCTACCCAGAGAATGACCAAGTGGATACCAGGATCAGTTTGGAGCTTCAGGAGGAGACATACCACGTTGTCACCTATTCAACACAGATATCTGTTCAGTGTCCCAGTACTGAGGATCTTACAGTAATTCCTTCCCTCCCCAATCCGGACTTCACTGTGCCTCAGGGAATGATTCCTACTCTGTGTGTATCCTCTGATACCTTGGAAATTGAGGTCCTGACACAGAATGATAAATGGCTAAATAATCTACCTCTTGCCCCTTCATGCTCTGAAAATACTATCATGGAGTATAGCTGGTTGGAACAGAAAAAAGCATGACAAGGAACTTTTAGATTATCTTAAGACTTTTACATTATAGCATTGCAGGAAACTTGGGTGAAGAGTTCAGTACACATTCCTGGTTACAATACTTATTCCTGTCCAGCCATGCAAGTTAGTACTAGGGGAAGCCCTTCAGTAGGCCTAGCTATGTTTGTCACAAAACGTCTCAATTCAAGTCATTTGGAGATAAGACAGTGCTGCTGCATAGTGCAAGCCATAATGACGTTTGTGTTTGAGATGAAATTAATTTGTGTTAATGTCTATGTTCCCCCTTCCCTTAATTCCACCCAACTATCTTTATACTGGGGCAATCTTTTGTCTTATGTAGAAACTCTAGAAAGCTTGCATCCCTCAGCTCAGGTCCTGATTATGGGTGATATGAACTCCAGGGTGGGCAGCTCAAGGCAGTTTTTCTGTAAGGCATTGGAAGTATACAAGGATTCAGCTCTTCCCCCGATCTGCTTGCTTAATAGACATTCTAAAGACTGCCACCTTAATGCTGCTGGTATTGACTTTGCTAAATTTAGCATCAGCCTTGATAAGGTATGGCTAAATGGTCTAAAAGTCTTTCCATATTCGGGGGAGTTTACCTATGCCTTTGCCCTGGATACTAGTGTGGTGGACTTTATTCTGGTCCCTTTAGGACTGAGACCCTATGTGACAGATTTCTACATAGGTGATAATACCATGAGTGACCACCTGCCTCTTATCATGACGACCTATATGTCCCCACATTAGAGACTTTATCTAGGCCAGAGGATAGTGTGGAACATAGCTATAAAATACAGTGGGATAGTAGTGCACCTTTGAAATTCCAACAATTAATTATGGGAACTCAATGTACTAAATACCTTTCAGATATTTTAAGAGAGGAGGATACTACAGTTATTATTAGATCTTATGAATCCCTCGTGAGCTGGCTTCGTCAGGAGTTAGGATGCAAGATGGGGCTGATGGGTACCCTGAGAACGGGAACTAAAAGGGAGGGGTTTGACTATGAATGGAAGGATGTGAAGCAGCAAATTAGAGAAACATACTGCAATTTTAGAAAATCCAACCATCCCATGCATCTGCTTAAGTACTCTGAACTTAAAAAACAGCTAGGTAAAATAACACTGGAGAAGAAACAGAGGTACTGTATTACCAAGAGCAATGGGGAAAGCTATTACAAGCAGTTCTCTCTAAAAATAGAGATTTTTGGACTATTGTAACAGGCTCACTAAGACCTGAAGGAGGTGTTTCAGCCTAAATCCCTCTCTCCCTTTGGGTACAACACTTTGAAAAAATGTTCTTGGATATTAACCCCTCTCAGGAAGGATGTGTAGATTTCTCTGAATCTGAGCTTCCCGTATGGGCCCCAGTGGAACCAGGTTAGTCAATTAATTGGACATCTTAAAAGTAAGAAAGAATTGATAAAATACCCCCTGAATTGCTGAAAAATGATCCTGATTGGTAGGCACGACTACTAGCTCCTCTTTTCTCTGAAATTAATAGAATGGGACAAATCCCACAAGATTGGTTGACCACAGTCATTGTTCCAATCTTTAAGAAAGGTGATCCTGACTCCCCGGCCAATTTTAGGCCTATCAGTTTATTGTCAACTGTCGGCAAAACTAATGCAAGATACCTATATAATAAGCTCAGGGCCTAGGTTAGCTCCCACAGCATTCTCGAACTGGAACAAGCAGGTTTCAGGCAAGGTAAATCGACCATTGACAACTGCCTGATCCTCTCGCATCTTATTGACAAGTAAGTTAAGGCATCCAAGGCAAGGCTGTATGTAGCCTTTATTGATCTAAAAGGGGCATTTGATTCGATAGATAGAGGATTGCTTTGGAACAAGCTTACCTTACTAGGGATAGATAAAAGACTTTTGCTTTTAATCAGATCTCTGTACACCAACACATCCTGTAAGGTGCAGTGTCCCCAATCTGGGACTCTGTCCCAGACAATAACTACCAATAAAAGGGTCAAAAAGGGATTATCTTGGCACCTCTACTGTTCAACCTGTTTATGAATGACCTCACTCCAGCCTTGGAGAATCTTAACAGCCATCGTCCTAAGCTGGGCAACCTTCAGGTGCCACTGCTTTTATATGCAGATGACATGGCTCTAATATCTTGCACCTGCTGTTGGCTTTTTGAGGTTGCTTAACAAATGTGCTGAATATCTAGCAACCAACAAGCTGGAGATTAATTATACCAAGTCCAAAGTTATACCTTTGCAAAGAGTTGGAAGCCTTACAGTTGGATCTGTAACGGTAGTAAGATTGAGCAAGTCTGCCAGTTTAAATACTTGAGTATTACATTTCACTATAGGCACTCATGGGTTCCCATCGCAGCTCAGTGCTTAACTTGGTTAAGCTTTCATCGTCAGCAATTGCACGATTTTATCATACCCAGGGCAACAGATATGTTCCTGGAGGTTTTCAAAGCCAAGACTGTTACTCAACTTTTATATGGTGTTCTGTTCTGGTTCAAGACACTAAATCTAGCTGCAGAGCGTATTCAATCTATTTTCCTTAGGAAAATTCTAGGCGTGACGAGATGTGTCCCTTACTCCGTTTTATGCCTTGAGACAGGTCTTATCAGGTTGAACACAATGGCATGGCTAAGATTTGCAAAGTTTTAGCTTGGTATCCTTTTCAATGTGGTCAATGATAGTCTGATGTTCCAGTTGGTATCAGACTCAGTCCTGCCTTGTGGGATCACCATTTTACATACCAAGTTAAAATCAATTGGTCTCGATATTGTGTGTCTGGGTATGATGCATCAAACAGCAACATATAGAGCTGTTAGGGAGAGAATCTTGGACATTGAATGTCAAGAGCTAATGAGTTTGGCTAACACCTCCTGCTCCCCATTGCACTTTCATATACCTGATCAGTTAGGCAGGATGCCATTTTATTTATCCCAGCTGTATAATCCGCAGTTAAGAAGAGCCTTCATGCTGGCAAGATGTAATGCCCTTTCTTCAGCCCTTCTATGGGGTCGGTTTAAAGGGATACCTCTTTCCACAAGGCTCTTTCTTTGCGATCTGAACCATGTGGAGTCAGTTGAACATATCCTTCTGTTCTGTCCCTTGCATAAGACCCAACGTCAGAAACACCTTATGCCCATCCTAGCGCGCTTCCGGGGATGGGCAGAGGCAGATGTGCTTCAAGCACTTTTGTCAGCAGAGAAGGGAGAAACTCTTATCAACATCTCTTGCTTTGTCGCCACAGTCATAAGTACGCGGGAAATGAGACTGGAAGCTTAACCCTGTATGAGATTAGCTAATGGGGGCACTATTGGATTTTTCCTGTGTGTGTACCATGCATTTATGGATTATGGAGTCATCTTCTGATCTTATATAAATTCTGAATTTTATTCGCATATTGTTTTTATGTATATGCCAATAAAGGTTACATTATCTTTATCATCAGATGGGGTAGTGAGCATATTACCTCTATATAAATGGTGCTTTACATAGCAATAAAAGATCCCTGTCCAAAAGCTTACAATCTAAAAAATAATTATTATTATTGTTCAACAAATGGGCAGAACAAGAGCTATTGGACAGGGATGTAGAACTATTACATACTATTAATAATTCTAAAAGTAAAATTAAGTGCAAAAGAAATTGATAATATTTTAGCAACTTCTGTACAAGCTATTTTTCAAGAAATTATAATTAACAAAAACTTGATTTCTGGGCTAATAGATGCTGAAAAATATTATTTACTCAGAATTTCAAAATTATAATAAAGCTTGCAAACAAAGAAGGAATTTGGAGATAGTAGAGCAGAGAAATTTTCCTTCACTTCACTCTGTTTTTAATGTTAAAATGGAATGAAGCTTTCTTTTGAAAGAATCTCCAAAAACTGGTTAAAAAGCTGGAGGTTTATACAAGACAGCAATCAAGGGAGAATTTCTTTAAGCCATTTCTGCCCAACGTTGCATATACGCAACATGGATCAAATTTGTACACCTATGGGCTGGGCAGAAATGGGCTAACTAGCTTGGATATGAGGGGCAGCAGATACACCTAGAGTGAAATGGGAAGGAGAAAATTGCTAAAATCATGGCAGCTGTGCTCCTCAAAGGTGATTTCTTGAAATTATTTATGGTGCTATTGTACAAACAATGGAGAGGATGTAAGAGGAGATCAAGTTGGAGTTTTATTCCTTTTCTGGCAGGGCAGAGTTCCAAACAACACAGTCCTGGAACGAACTGGAATCCCCAGCATGTATACACTGCTGAAACAGAGACGCCTGCGTTGCCTTGGTCGTGTCATGAGAATGGGCGATGGTCAGATCCCAGAGGATCTCCTCTATGGAGAACTTGTGCAGGGAAAGCGCCCTATGGGTAGACCACAGCTGCTCTACAAGGATATCTGCAAGAGGGATCTGAAAGCCTTAGGAATGAACCTCAACAGATGGGAAACCTTGGCCTCTGAGCGTTCTGTTTGGAGGCAGGCTGTGCAGCATGGCCTTTCCCAGTTTGAAGAGACTCTTTGCCAACAGGCTGAGGCAAAGAGGCAAAGAAGGAAGGCCCATAGCCAGGGAAACAGACCAGGGGCACACTACACTTGCTCCCAGTGTGGAAGGGATTGTCACTCCCAGATCGGCCTTTTCAGCCACACTAGATGCTGTGCCAGAACCACCATTCAGAGCACGATACCATAGTCTTTCGAGACTAAAGGTTGCCAACCTGCAGAGAGTTCTGAGAAAAATCCAAGAATGTTAAGATTCCGACATCTGGATTTGAAGTAATGATTTTGCAATACTTCAACTCAGAGACAGAGCAGCAGTCTAAGAAATACAAGTCCAAAGTACCCTTGGGTACTCTTGGGTAGTTTAGCATTCGTTGTTTTTCTTATCATATCCATAAGTCTGTTGTCAAAAAAGGAAGAGGTAGAACTACAAAATAAAAACCTTATACCAATTAATACGTGATAACACTAGTTTGGGTTGGGGAATTTCAGTCGTTATCCTAGACAGAAAAGTATTATTATGCCTTTTTATTGTGAACATTGAGCTTATTAATGTCTTGTATGTCTTTCAAAATCGAAGTATAGTGGCATTACATTTTATTTATTTATTTATTTATTTTTGCATTGACATAGTGGTCAGTTTCGGAAAGTACCCAAATTTCTTTCCTACAAATGCAGCAGCAGGATCTTGCCTTCATCTCACCCCACCACTCATGGGTGTAACATTTGAATTGGATGTATTCTCATAGACCCAGATTATGGTTGATTTTTGATTTTTTTTTTCCTCTGGAATGTCATTCCTGAGGGGGAACAGGCTCACTTAGAGCGCAATCCAAACTTGCGCTGGAACAGGCAAGTTTGGCGAGAAGCAGCTTAGCCAGAGGTAAGGGGAGACTCTTCCCCATACCTCTGGGTAAGGGCTACTGACCCCAATGAGTCTCCTCGGACTTGTGCCACCTCCGGATGTGGCACAAGTCCAAGGAGAGCAGAGTGGCTTGAAGCCGCTCCGTTCTCCCCGGGGATGGGGGTTGGAATCCAGCATAACTGCCGGTTCCCAGCCCCGCCTCCGGCTCCCTGTGCGCCCACCACCGGGGCTGCCCATCGCCTGCCCTCCCCTGCCCATGAACTCCTCCCTCCCTCCTCCTTCCCGCCCCCCCAAACCTACCTTTGCCGCTTGTGTCGGCACAGACAGGCTGACACAAGCGGCTGTGGGGAAGCCGATGCAGAGGCGTATGTCAGCCTCTGCGCGCGGTGCATCTAGATGCGCCAACACGGCTTCCTCGTCAGGAGGTGCAAGTGTGCTTTATGGCATGTTTGCGACCCTCCCAGGCCGGGAGCCAAGTCCAAGTTAGGATTGCACCCTTAGTGTGATCTTGTTCTTCAGCATAGGAGAGAAATCAGCAGAAAATATCATCCAAATGAGTCCATTATTTCTGTAATTGTTCTGTTGCTTTTGCAAGCCTTGTTTTTCAATTTCATTTTAAACTGTTTATTACAATCTCTTAATCCTATCTTTGTAATTGATTGCAGTAGTTAGAGAACCATGAAAATTTCACTGTTAAATTACCCTTAATTCAAAATTAAATGACAGATAAATCTACTTCCCATTGTAAACCTTGCAGCTTTTCACTGACATGAATATTGTTCAGGAATTTTAAAAGATTAGGGTTGATTTGCATTACTTCAGCTTGTTTTTATCCTGGACTTTATTCAACTCAGATTGGATAAACCCCTTTAATGATAATCATGTAAGTTAGTCAGCATATTTGGATTATAGGCAATGAAGTCTCTTTTGAAGACCTCAAAAACACTGGCATACCTAGGGGGGGTAAATGCCCCTAGCGCGATCCTCCAGGGGCGCCTCGGAGCCTCGCCCCTGCCCCCCCAGGAGGAGCACCCAGGAGCGCTGTGGAGAAGCAGCTTGCTGCCTCTCTGTCAGTGCCTGGGCGCCAACTGAGCCTCCCCTCTGCTCCCCTCCTCCTTTGTAGGAGAATAGGAGACAGGTGCCCTAGAGAGGCACTGACGCTCTAGGGCGCCCATCTCGTCTCCTCCTATAAAGGAGGAGGGGAGGGGGGTGGCCCAGTCGGCGCCGAGACGCTGCCTGGAAGGCAGCTTCCTGCTGCCTCCCAGGAGCGCTCCTGGGCGCCCCTGCTCCGCCTCTGAGGGCATCCCTCAAAGGCGGAGGGGAAGCCGCACGCGCCTCCTCCGATTTCGGAGGAGACGCGTGGCGCTTCCCAGCCCCCACGGAGCCTTCCATGCAGCTTACAAGATGCACGGCGCGGAAGACTCCGTGGGGGCCTCGGCTGCCTCCTCCATTCCCCCTTGTTTTCAAAGGAGGAGGCAGCTTCATGGAAGTAATTGCAGTGACGATGACTTCACCGCAATTACTTCTGGGTCAGGTGTGCGGGGACGGAGAAGGGGGGCGAAATGGGGTGTGGGGAATGGAATCCTGGGGGTTGCCTTGGGCGCAGGGACCCCCCAGGAACTCCACTGCTCAAAAATTATTAGCAAATTACCTGGGCCAGTAATAAACACTTCAGAAGACTTTAAACAACTTGTGCTTATAGAACCGATGCTTCTCCATAGTCTGCATGACTTGGAAAAAAAGACCTTTGAATGTCTCATGAATTAACTGTGCTAATTTAGATGGTTGAATTCCAGAAAACTTGTATTTCTCATGTTTTTAAATTACTCATTAGCATTACTGTGTCTTGGTTGGTATTCCACATTTTCCTCACCAAACATAACACGGCAAGTGCCATTCAGTGAATGTGATGAACCCCAGACTTGCTCTCAATTTTATGGTGTGTTTCTGAAATCCTCAGATGTCCCGAGCACCTGCAGAGATTATCCCTGCTCCATCCTCAGCTAGAATTTGGAAGTAGGGATTGTTTGACTGCTGAGTTGCAAAGGCATTTTGAATGCAGAAAGCAAAGCAATGACCTCCCCCCCCCCCCCATCTTCCTCTCTGAAGCCGGATAGCAGAGCTAGTGCTTGTTTTAATGCTGTACTTAAAGCCCCAGTCTTTCTCTTTAGATGAAAGTGAAGAGGAGGGTGGAAATCAGCCCCGCAGTTGTGCATTGGTTCAGAGGCACTCCAAAATTCAGCTCTACCTCAGGGATTGTATGTTGAAAATACATTTTTTGTTGGCCGTCAAAATGTCTTGACCCTGATCTAGATAGTAAAGTAGAAGATTTGTACGTATGTGATGTGGTGCACTTCACCTAAGGACTCGCATATGTGCAATGGAATAATTGGGAATAACAACTATAATGATTGTGTGCTGGGCACACGCACATTTATGTGCGTGTTTTAATTTTATCAATTTCCTCCTCCTCCTACAACCCTCATATCTCCCACCATTCCCAAGGATCTTCAATCCCACAACAGAGGATTTGGGAAGGATGTGGGTGCCTGTTGTGTCAAGGAATAAGGTGGGAAAACCCTTTTCTGTCTGCAAATTTGCATTTATGCAACTCCTGTTCTAACCTTATAGGACGATAACATACAGCATATCATGAAAAATTATAAACATTACTTGGTATCTAGAATTTGTAGCATTTCACATAGTGAGCCTTGTAGAGTTAGGTTTTTTGTCTTAGAGGTGGGTGAAAAATGTTTTATTTTTTTGGTGGGTTTCAGTGTTTTCCAAAGTTAAAAATGCAAAAAGTGGGGTTAGGTTTTTATTCCAAGGGTACGTTTTTATAAATTATAATCACTTTAAAGTGTACTAGGTAGGTGATATTGATGATTTTGCAGCCACATGCATGTAGAGGTGTTAGAGAATATGTAGAGTTGTTAAGAGAATGGTTTTATTTTTCTCAGATTTGGGTTTTTGTGTGTGTTTTGTTTTTACAAAAATGAGAAGTGCAGAAAGTAGTGTAATGTGTTTTCATTTCGTTATCACTGAAAAACCAAGTTGTACTTGTGGTGAACCATCCTTGATCTTTTTCAAAATCTAATTTTAGAATACTGTTGACCAAAACATTGATGTCATTTTTCCTTTTTTGTTGTTGTTTCTACTCTGCTGGGCATTATTTATAATTGTGCTGCATATAAATAAAATGTGTGTATTGTAAATAACAATAAGCATGATTTATGCTCATTTACTTTTTTTTCTGTTTTAGGTTACATTTCGGACAAGAATTTATCATTGTAATATTAACAGCCAAGGTGTGATTTGCTTGGATATTTTAAAAGACAACTGGAGTCCAGCACTAACCATATCTAAAGTTCTTCTCTCCATCTGTTCACTTCTCACAGACTGCAACCCCGGTAAGTCAAATGCTTTTTGTTGTATATTGATATTTATTGTATCTCAGTTTGTGTATGTAAACTTGTTAGCTTATCGTGAGAAATTTCATGGTGGGGAACTTTTAATGGTATTGAACTCTATATGGATTGCATGCTTTAGGTCAGCAGTTTTCAACCATTGTGCTGCAGCACATTGGTGTGCTGCAAATGGTCTGTAGGTGTGCCATGGAAGTTTGTGGGAAGGTTATATATTAGTAGAGCTATTGGAGGATGTGAGTCTCTGGCCAGCAGTGCAGTGTGCCTTGTGAACTGTCACAAAAACCAATGGTGTACCTTGATAATTTTAGCACCTTCTCAGTTTGCCGTGAGACGAAAAAAGTTGAAAATCACTGCTGTAGGTTGTTTTTTGTTAGATGCTGTAGCTAACTTCAGATAATTTAAAGAATCTTTCATAAATTCCTGGTGGATTCAAATTTCCAGTAATCGCTGAAAAGGATAGCCTCAGAGGTTGGTGAATGACAGACTGGAAGTACTAACATCACAGGGAAAGGGTTTGTTCTAAGTAGGATACATTAATTGACTTGTCATTTGTTTTCTGGCCCTGATGCAATGCTTTTAACAACAACCTGGCATATAGAATTAAATAGGCAAAGACCTTTGGATGCTGGTATAAACTTCACCTTTAGCTTGTATAATTCATTCTTTTAAGGCAGCTCAGGGTCAGAAAAAAAAGTGGTAACTCTACTCAGTTGTCAGAAATAGTATTTTATGAAATAGCCTTTAGTGTTCAGAATATATTTGTTTTATTAGCACAATTTTTGCTCCAATAATGTGTATTTCATGTATAAGTAAGGATGGAGATAATATTTAATTTTTTGTTTCTTGAATTTTAAAATGATTGCCAATTCAGGGCCCAATCCTATCCAACTTTCCAGCGCTGGTGCTGCCTCAATGCAGTCCAGAAGTCAGGGAACAAATGTTCCCATACCTTGAGGAGGCCTCTGTGACTGCCTTCCCATCACAGGAAGCAGTGCATACCCATTGGCACAGCAGCACCAGCACTGGAAAATTGGATAGGATTGGGCCCTCAGTTTCATTTGTACTATGTTTTACTTGTTATTGCAAGATTATATTCTTTTACTCAAAAATATTTTCTGCCAGTTCATTCACTGTTGTACGTTCTTCCTTTTACTGTAATACTCAGCATTTAGTGCCATTCATCTTTTGGCACAGAAAGAATTGAGCCCAGTGCTTCCACACTTGCATACTTCCTTCCCTCTTTATGTACTCAGCCTGATTTATTAATTTCTTGATTGCAAGTAACCATAGTTTACCACTGCATCCAAACCAACCAATTGTGGTTGTTCTTAAACACTAGGATCAATCTCTAGTTTACAATTCTTGTTTGCAGATCACATGCAAGCCAAAGTAACAGATGTAACAGCAAATTAGCTAAAGAGCAAGACATAACTCATGGTATTGTGACTGCAAGAGATGGGGAGATAAAAAGAGAGGGGAATAGAGAGCATCTGCCTAACAGCCCAATCCTATCTAAATTCCTTGTGCCAGCACAAGCTACATTGCATCCCTAGGGGGAATTTAGTAGGCAGAAAGTCTCCTCAGGTAAGGGGACATTTATCCCCTTATCCCAGGTTAAGCCCTAGTGTGTGCGATGGGTCAACTCATGTTTCCAAGGTATGTCTGTGATGGGGATGCAATGTCCTACCTGGCTATGTTTGAACAGGCATGTGAAGATGAGGAAGTGCCTAAAACTTTGTGGTTAAGGATACTGCGCCCACAATGTGTAGGTACAGAGCTAGCACACATACTAGTGGGACTGCCTAAAGAGCAAAGGCACAATTACAAACTGTTTAAGTCCTTAGTCAAGGAGAACCTGGCGATAAATGAGCAAATGGCAAGGCAGAAGTTTCGCCATGCAGAAATGAAGCCAGAGGAATCGTATACAAACTTCCAGTTACGCCTAGAGAGAGCTTTGACCACCTGGGCTGAGACTGTGGAAGTAGAAACTGTGCAGCAGTGGAGAGAGTTGGTGGCAAAAGAACATTTTTTCTCCTATTTACCACCCGAATTGTCAGAATGGGTAGCTGAAAGATAGCCTGCCACGGCGCTGCAAGCTGCAAGGATCGCTGATGAAATTAAATCATAAGGCAGCTTCAAAGCTCCTTCATCAGAAGTCAACCTTATGCACAGCCTAAAAGCTTTCAGCAACAGTCAGCAAAGAAAGGAGGGGGAGGAGATAACAGCCAGGCCCCAAAAGCCAGCTGACTTCCACAACTTTCCAGAGAATGCTGCAACCTCAACAAACACACAAACAAAGCATCTTCGTTGCTATGGATGTGATAAAGTTGGACAGTCGAAAAAATTCTGTTCGCAAAATGCCCAAAGAAATGCTGTGCAAACTCCAGCCCCTAAGACTGTAAGTAACCCATTGAAGGCCAGGGTACAACGGGTGGCAAGTCATGCCCCAAGGGAGAATCCTGGTGAATCCCATGAAGAAGGGGAGCCTGCTCTTAACCTCAGCAGTTACCTGAAGGGAGAGAGGGAGGGGTCAGCCCACTCCTCTGTCCCAAGAGTTTCCCAAGTGCGTGTCAGAGCTGTAGAAGGTGGGGGGAAGAGCAAGGCCATATCAGAGAACAACAGAGACTCTCTACCAGTTGCTAAGACAACAAATGGGACCTCAGAACCAGCGGCCCCAATGATGCAAATTTCTTGTTCCTCAAAGTCAGAGCCTAGCAAACTTCAGGTTTATTTAACTGTCAATGGAAAAAAGACATGTGGACACATCGATTCTGGGGCCAGACTGACCTCAGTTCATAGAAATTTGGTGGAGGAATGTCACATTTTGCCTGGAGAAACTTTTAGAGTAAAGCCTTATGAGAGTCCTGAGATTTCTGTACCTAAAGCAAAAGTGCAGTTAGAATTTAAAGGTTGGAAGGATACACGTGTTGTGGCTGTACATTCAAACACACCCACATCAGTTCTTTTAGGGCAAGATTTTTCTGATGTGTTAGACAGGCAGAATGTTGCTAAAAGGAATGTTACTAGAGAAACTCCAGCAGGCAGAAATCCATCTGGTCAAGCCAAAGCTTCTAAAGCAGCAAAAGGAAGAGCGTCTTCAAGCATCTCTTCCATCAGCCACGAAGCTAAAGCAGAAGAAATTACTTCCAAGCCTAAAATTAGAGATAAACAAACACTAGGAAGTGGAAGATTTTTAGCAGCGCCCCACAAAAGAAGACATTATCATGTTGGGTCAAAGACTGAGCCATGTGTGTGTTCAAAGCATTGGAAAACCTATTAAAATGTCAATAACATTTATGTTTGATGCTAAAAGTCAATAGACCACGGTGGCCATTGGAACTCCCTGCCACTGTAGCCAGCAACAAAAGTTTGAATAGTAACAATGTTTCCTTAAAACGTTCTAGGTTTTTCATGTATGCAATACAAGGAAGTAAAGTGCATTGTTCTTAAAGAAAAGAAAAGCATTTGCTCTCAAGAGAAAGAAGGAATGTTACATCCAATTGTGTATCTAAGTAGAAAACTATTGCCTCGAGAAACACATTATGCTGTATGTGAATTTGGATGTCTTGCTGAAGCTTTGTCTCGCATGTAGTGTAGCAGAAATCAGCAAAACACCAGTCATGAGTGGTAACATAACTGTATTAGTAAGAAAGGTGAAGTACTTTCCATGTAACCTCACTGTGTATGATGCTGGTAATGCAAACTGTCTTATAGCTTTCACTGCTTATTACCTTGTAGTAAACACTGCTTTGTATTGCTTAGTATGTAACTGTAAAATAAGTTCAGTATAAGAAGTGCCGTAACCTATGTGTAGCTAAGAGTGGCTGAAAGTGTTAAACCTCCTAGCCCCTCTTCCAAAAGGGGAGCGTGTCATGAATATGTACAGTTCAGGCCTAGTAGCATTGCAAGGCCTGAACCAAGCTAAAACAGTAACACAGAAGTGGCTTGCATTTCCTAGCTGCTAGGATTTACAACACAATGGAAGGTGATTATGTAGCACCTAGGCAGCCAGAAAGACGCCCATCAAGGATGGAATGCAGCTGCAGATCTCCAGGGGGAGGGAAGAGCTGAGAGGGCAAGCTTCCAGCCCCACTTCCAGAGGACAGGGTCTTTGTTCCTTGTCTCTTGATGAGAGAGGTGGTGGGTGCACATCCTGCCCCGCCAGGACCATGTGGCCATAGGTAACTGGCCTGAGGATCTACAAAAGAAGCTGACCCAGGTGAGGGTTAGAGAATAATAGAGTTAGCCAGTTAGCTTTTTGTTTTATGCTGTTATGTTTCCTAAAAGTTTTATGCCTCTAGCATTTGCTGCCTTTTGTAACCTTTTTGTAACCCTATGTATTTAATAAAGTAGAAAATCTTTTTATTATTATTATTATTATTATTATTATTATTATTATTATTATTATTATTATTAACAGTATTTATATACTGCTTTTCAACTAAAAGTTCACAAAGCGGTTTACAGAGAAAAATCAAATAACTAAATGGCTCCCTGTCCCAAAAGGGCTCACAATCTAAAAAGATGCAAATGAATACCAGCAGACAGCCACTAGAACAGGCACTGCTGGGGTGAAGTGGGCCAGTTACTCTCCCCCTGCTAAAAAAAGGAGCACCCACTTGAAAAAGTGCCTCTTACCCAATTAGCAGGGGTTAAGGGTTTTTACCATGTTGGTTCATTGTCTGTTGGGGACAAAGGTTCAGAATCCTGCCTAGCCGTTCAGCAAGCTACCAAAAATCCTCATTGTGGACTAGTAACTTGAGGACTGAGACTTTAAGTAAAGAAAGTGCTCAGTGCCTACAAGAGATACAGTTAAGCCTAGAGGGTCTCGGTTTCCCTGGGCTGAGGCACTGGCTCTTACAGGGTGGTGGCAGTACTACCGAACAAGGATCTTTGAGGGCTCTAGGGTTCAGAACCAACAACTCTGAGCACCCCAAAACCCTGGGAGTGAGACCCAAGTGTGCGACAGCTTGGTATGTCTGAGTGCATGACAATGTTTAGCCAAATCCTTTATTCAGCAGTTTTTCCATTCTTGAATTATTGGTTTGTTAGAACTTTGCATTCATATTGTTTATTTCTAAGACTAAATATAGATTAATATAGGAACTTTTAAAGAAGCATGTAGGTTGGCACGATGGAGACTTTTTATTTCTTTTTCTAGCATTTTTATCTCTTGGCTTTAGGCCCATTTCTTTCAGTTCCAGTATAGTCCTGACAATTTGTTAAAATTGCACCAGATTAGTCATGCTTTGTAATCTGATTCTGAACATGGTGAGGCAAATTGTCTACCCTTTTCTTTCAGTGAGGGAATTGCTTTGAGAATACACCAGGCACATCTCGGAGAAATACATACACACACACATGCTTCTGTTCTCTATCAGCTGGGAGCAATTTTCAGTGCACTCCATCTTCCCTTCATCTTAGCCTACCCCAGCTCACTTTAAAGGCAGAAACCTTGCAGGGGCCCGAAGTTGATACACAACGTTGTTCTCTTTGTTTCTACTCATCTAATGGGCAGAAGCAGATCAGGTCAAATGGAAAGGCGACACTGAACGCCTAAAAAATTTTTTTTAATGTGCAGGTTTTCCCTGTGAAAAACCAAGTATCAGTTACTGGGTAGACTGGGTAGAGATTTATGCAAATGTTCATTAGAACAACAAATAGGAATGAGAATGGCAGCTAATTAACCCCCAGCCATACACAGTGATTAAACTGAGTTGGAGCACAGCTGCAGCTTCATTGGCAGGCACTGCTATTCTTTTCCTGCAGACCTAGGAAATGAAAAGAGGTATTTGCTCCTGAAGCTTCTGTCACTCAGGCAGTAATCTACAAAAGATGTTGAGAAGACGCTCTTTCCTTTCTGGTTTTACATCACCACCCTTTTGTTTTGGATCACTCAAGGCAGGCACTTGTTTGTCCCTTTTAAACAACTGGCCTGCTATTTGACTTGTAAACTGTCGTAGACTCTTCCGTTCTGTTGCTTGCATGTTTTGTTTGGCACTGTCAGGCAGCAAATTGTGTTAAGAGGTATCTGATTTTTTTTTTTTTTTTGGTTAACAACTGAATGAATTTATTTGCTATGTTGTGAGGAGTTAGAAAAATGTACATCCATTTTGATACCTTGTTGATAAAGAAATAAATGAATAAGTTGCGATAGGAATAAAAAATATTAGCACCATGTTTTTTAAATTTAAAAGTAACACCATCAAACACTGACTGCAGTTGTACTTTACAGTTATACATGAGGGTAAAAGATCCACATATAATTGTGAGCATGATTTCGGCCTTAGATTTTATACTTTTAAAGATGAAAAACAAAACCTAGAACTTTTTTTTTATGTATGTGTTCCAGCTAAAGTGATTAAAACAGTTTCCTGTAACATGAACCGGAATGTGTATTGTTTCACAACTTTGGGCTAACACTCAGTGAATATTAATATTTTAGGAATAAGTTCAAACATATTTCCCTCACTGAAGTCATTAAAAACCATTTCCCTGTTAACATGGCAGGTATAACAGTTTTAATGAGTGTGTAATTTAAAACACATTATATAAGAAGAACCTGATGAATCAGGCCTAAGATCCATCTAGTCCAGAATTTCATTTCCCACAGATATCTCTGGAAAGCCACAAGGAAGAGGTAACAGGAATATCCCACCTACCAATGTTGCTGTCCTGCAACTGATCTTCATAGGCATACTGTCTCTGAACTCAGAAGTAGTACATAGCAACCATGATTAGTAGGCATTGATAGACTTCCTCCATGAATATGTCTAATATTTTAAAAGCATAAGTTTTTAGGTATAGCCCCTATAACTGTAGGTATAGCCCCTCCTTTCCTGAGTACATGCCTGGGACCTTGACCACTCACACACAGCAAGAACTATGCTCAGAGACTAACAAACCTGCTAAGCATATTCTTCAGTTCATCACATCCTAGGAAAGGAGCTTGAGCTGGCAAGAAAGGAGATAAACACACTTGATAAGAGACCTTTAAATACATCTTTCACAGGTTCCAGGTGGGAGCCTTCATTTTTATTATAATAACCTTATACACTGCTTTTCAGCAATTTACAGACTATACATCAGCCCTTAGAAATGCAATCACTGGTGATGTCAGAACTGATCTTGACATGGTATAAAGATTATTTTTTATAGAGATGTGTAGAGTACCATGAACGCACAAGGCTCTTTACAGAGTAACTTTAAATAAGTTATTTTACTTTAAGAAAGCTAACTTTGTATCCCAAAGCTCTTACACTTCAGGCTTCAACAGAGGGGAGGGTGAGAAAGGGGAGGGTGATAATGGAGAATGGCAATGTACTTAGGCATTATTACATTTTGGAATAAGCACCAGTGGTATAGTTGATAGGGGAACAAAGTTCCAGGATTTCTCCTACAACAAAGAGTGGTGATACCAACAAGAGTGCCCATATGCTGCTTTTGAAACTTTTGTCCAAGAACCTTAGCCAAGAAAAATCATTGGGCTTATCAGCAAGAAGCAAACTGAAAAATTTGCCTAGGGGCCTATGTGAAAGTCTAGTTCAGGGCATTGTCTTTCCCAAAGGCTACATGAGAGATTTGTTATATTAAGGGTACAATGTGAATTTGCCTGCAAGTAAGTCAAACAAACAGCCTAAGGCAGTGGTTCTCACACATTTAGCCCTGGGACGACTTTTTAGAATGAGAATCTATCAGGACCCACCGGACGTGATGTCATAACCGGAAGTGACATCATCGAGCAGGAAAACTTTTAACAATCCTAGGCTGCAATCCTACCCACACTTACTCAGGAGTAAGTCCCATTGACTGTAATTGTCATATACATAGTAGCCTGTTAATAGCACAGCTCTGTAATATTTCCCCAAATACAGTCACAGACCATGATAGCATCAAGTCTAATATATTAAAAATAAATTATTGAAATGAATGGGGACCCACCTGAAATTGGCTCGCGACTCACCTAGTGGGTCCCGACCCACAGTTTGAGAAAACTGGCCTAAGGACACAGTCCTAACAAGGTCTACTCAGAAGTAAGTCCTGTTTTGTTCAGTGGGGCTTACTCTCAGGAAAGTGTGATTAGGATTGCAGCCTAACTGTAATATATCTTTTATGAGCTATTTTGGGGGTATTTGTTAAATGCAACTTTTCAGCATTTATAAATTTATTTTAAGTATTTATTGCATCTAACGCCAAGAGTTGGAGATGAAATGAGCTGGATCTTTAAATGAAGTATAATAATTTTCACAGTAGGCCAAAGTGGCAAGATGAGAAGAAAGCACTCTAATGGAGAAATTTAAAGTTGATTTGTCTGTCTTAGTGGGTTATGGCTCTGTCGGGTGGGGAGATATCATGATGAGCTCCTGCAGTTGAAAATTAACCATACTCTACCAATGAGGATTAAGGAATTAAGTCAGGGGCTTCACAGGAGAGACGGATGCTGTAGAAGAGAAGCCTGGACTTACAGCACAATTTTGTGCCTGTTTACTCAAAAGTAAGCGTTGTTTAATTAAGTGAGACTTATTCCCAGATAAGTGTGCATAGGACTGCACCCTTAATTGGTCCAAAGTTGCTAAATGCTTTGGCTTTGCAGCTACCTTTTGATCCCTTGTAATTGCTCTGAGAACTATATAGGTGAATTTGTTTGTTTATTTAAAGATTTATACACCGTCTTTCTTCTGCTGGAGCAGAGGTGTTTTTTTTTACATGATTCGTTTTAATATTAACGCTCTCAAGAGCTAACATTTAACAACTTACATGCTTCTCAAAATGTAAATGAACAAAATAAATGCTAAATTAAGAGAATGCTTGAAATCTCTACGTGTTGCATTAAAACATTCAAGTGGCTTTTTAAAAAATTCTCCCTCCCTCCAGAGCTGTGCTCTGGTTGCCTCTGGAGGATTTTCTAAAGCCCATGGATGCCACGTGTGGCCTCCACAGGTCTCAGAAGGCTTTCTAAGGCCTTCAGGAGATCTTAACAGGTCACTTCCAGTTTGGGGGGGGGGACTGGAAGTGATACTTTAGGTCTTCATAAGGCCTTCTGAGACCCAGGGAGTCTTCACTTGCCCCCCCATCCCAGACCGTTTCTTGCTATTTTTGGCGCAACCCAGACGTAAACGTTGCTGACGTCAGCATGTTGCATCTCATCGGCACATAGTTTTAGTGAGGGCTCAGTGAGGGCGTCGTCAACCAGGTAAGTTTGGGAACTGCTTCCCTAGTTGTCCACATAAAATGCTTTATTAACTGCGAAAGAAACTGAATTTTAGAATGTTAGGATTTGTTAATGCCTTTAGTCTAGGCTAACTTTCCACTTTACACATGTGCAGTGAAGAGGAAGTGCTTCTTCTTTTTTGCTTTCTTTGTCATGACTAAGTTTAACCAACACAGTAGGTAGTAATGGAATTTCTTTGTAACAACATTCTACCTTATAAGAAGGTTGTAAGTCCAAAATTTGGGGAAATTGAGTGTTTGAGTCCTCTTGCACTCATGGAGAAGGGGACAGAGATGGGGGCTGAGTGCAAATAAGAGTTGGGTGTATGCATGGGCGTGCACACACGTGTTTGGGTGGTGCTTCTTTCCGCACGCACGTGTATTGAGGTGTGTATGTTAGGGAATGTGGCTGTAGGTGCACCTAGTTTTTGAAGTCTGGCTTTTTCATTTGGCATTTGTGTTCTGGACAAATCAGAATAAAGTAATCACAGTGGTTCTGAGTGGAAAGGTACTTTGTTGTTGTTCATTCATTAAGTCTTGTTCAGCTCTTTGTGCCATCATGGACGCCAGCCCCCCCCCCCCGGTCTACCACTAACTTCCGGAGTTTGTCCAAATTCATGTTCATTGCCTCCATGTCAGCTTATCTTGATTCATAGATCTCATGTTCCAGATTCCTATGCAATATTGTTCTTTACAGCGTTGGACTTTCCTTTCACTTCCAGACACATCTGCAACTGAGCAACTTTTCGGTTTTGGCCCAGCCCCTTCATTCTTTCTGGGGCTACTTGTAATCATCCAACACTCTTCCCCAGTAGCATACTGGATGCCTTCCAACCTGAGGGGCTCATCTTCTGGCGTCATATCTTTTAGCCTTTTGATACTAACGTTCATAAGGTTTTCTTGGCAAGGATACTGGGGTGGGTTAGCTCTCCGCTATGACCTGTTTATTTTGGGTGTCCCTACATGGCATAGCTCATAGCCTCACTGTTACTCAAGCCCCTTTGCCATGGCAAGGCAGTGATCCATGAAGGGGGAAACGGTTCTTACCTCAGTGTAATGTTTTAGTTGCTCTGAGAGCAAAGGAACTTGATGACAAATGGGTTACATACAGTTCACTTAGACTGACTCATCCAAATTGGTTTCTTTTGTTTTTAGAAACCACATTGCAAGCAAAATTTAGCAACTATTTAGTGATGCATTTTTATCTCCCCAATGAGTTTTGAGTTTTTTAGAATCCTGGTAAGGCAGAAACTAGATATGTCAAAACAGAATCTTGATTATATTGTATATGCATTTGGAAACCAAACTAGGTAGATAACCAGTTTAAGTTGCCATTCATGAGATACATACAAAATCATACTACTGCCTATGATGAAAGCAGAACTGAACATTTAACAAATCATATGCTTATCTGTGTTTTGTCAGACACTTATTACATACATGCATACATTTGCATAAACAGCAGTTAGAGCTGTCTCTTTCAACCCTTCGGTTTGTTTCTGCTTCCTAATGACTAATTTTGTTTACATTTTTCTGTTTGTTTATTCATTCATCAGAATGTGTATGAAGTCAGAAGTACTGTCAAAAGAGATTTCTGTACCAGATTCTAAATACCTGTTTAGTAGCGTAATCCAGTGTATTTCGCTATGCCATTTTAATAAGTTACAGGGAATACACAAGGTAATATGTGATAGGCCTTGTTCTGTAAGGTTAACTCATGTTGGGATTTTGGATTCTCTTAGACATAAAATCAGTACATTTAATTACACTCTTAGGTTATATATTATAAACCATAGAGAAAAATCACCTATTATCTGCTTTCCCTTGCATGCTGTTCATAAACAGTCACATTAGTTGTGAGTCTAGCACACCTGTCTTTAATTAACATCCCCCCCTTTTTTATTCTTTATAAGTGAATTTATTACCATGTTTTGCTAATATGTAGAGGGGTCCCTCAAGTTTCAGGAGGATAGTCTATTATGTAACACTTGAAAAAGTGCTATAATTTACAGAGCTGTGCGTAAGAAACCTTTTTTCCTATGCACCAGCTTTGGATAAAAATCAGAGCATCTTGTTTCCTATACATTTAAAAATTGAAGATAAGTATATAATACAATTCCAGCAGAAAGACAAATTATCCAAATTGGTGACTGTACAAAACAAGCAACTTCATGAGAAAGTTGTTGACCAATTCCAAAGTTCCCCTGGCAAGCTAATCCACCCATCTACCACAGCCTTACCCAGTGGGCTCCACTTGGGGGATGTGGTGGGTGTGGATTGCACGAGGTGACACTAAAATGACTTTCGAATTGGCCAAAAGAGGCTGTGTGGCATGTCCCAATTATAGAATGGTGGGAATAACCCAAAGAGTAGAAAGTGGGAATTGCCATGACCACTACTTCTAGCACACATGTGCGCACACACTTCTTGCCTTGTCCCATAGAAGGGAAGCCGCCTCCCACTGAAGGGAAGGTGGGAGCTCCTGCTAATGCTGCTTCTGGCACGCATGCACCCACACTCCTCACCTCATCTTCCTCGTATGCATAACTCGACAGCACCAGTCTTGCTCCCACTCCCTTCCCTCCTCAGGAAAGCATACATTCTCTCACTCTCCCCAAATGGCAATGAGCAGTGGTTGCCAATGCTGCAGCCAACATATCATGCAACCTTCTTCACCTCTTTGGGTGCTGCTCTGAAGTCCTGGCCATGCTGCTTCTCTTCCCATCCATGCAACTGTGGAGGACCTGGAGGTCAGAAAACTGAGAACCACGAATCAACTTTAAAATGAAACATTGGATGAAACAACTTTAAGTGAGGGCTTATCATTACGCTTGATAGTACACAGTTTCAGAGAACTGAGGACACCTTTTTCAGCCAACTGTTCTCATTCACATTGATCTACCTCATAGGGATATTGTGAGATGACAGGCGGGATCAGATGTGCTGCTCTGACCTCCGTGAAGAAAGGAATAGCAATGTAATATTTTCCAGCAAATTTGTTCCATTACAGCAGCCTCTGTATCACCTTCTTCTGTCATCCCTAACCTCCCTGCCACTTTTACCATACTGCAAGCAGGTTTTCAGGTGCAAATGTCTAGGATCACAAAGCGAATCTAGGTTGCCCTTCATTCTAGCATTTAGTTTGAAGATTGGGCAACTGAGCTCTTGAGTTACAGTCACTGTGACCAGTCTGCTAAGAGCTTGTCAAGTCATTGACTGTTTTCCTTTCTTTGCAGCTGACCCCCTGGTTGGAAGCATTGCTACCCAATATATGACAAACAGAGCAGAGCATGACAGAATGGCCAGACAGTGGACCAAGAGATACGCTACATAGGAATCTGCTGGAGAACATGCTGGACCTGTGCAAGCACATTCACTAAGTGCATCAATAGCCCTCCCCTTCTTATTTTTATTACGTTTTGAAGCAATTTGTGACGAAGTTGGCTCCCTTCCCTCTTTTTTTCCTTTATTTTTATTCTTTTATTTTATTGTTCTGTTCAACTTGAAAATTGTATCTCTACAATATAGATTGAGACTTTGGGTTACAGTGCAAGGATGTTGGATCTGTAATAGTATAGAGCTTTGTCACGAAGCTTTGTATTAATGTATTTTTTTTTCTTTCATGTGGTCTTTGGGGGAAAAAAACAAGCAAACAAACTCAGAACTATATCTTGTTTTGTTTTTACTTAAATGTAGTGTTTAGGGTTATTTTTTGTACGGAAGTCTCTAATGGTGGGTGCATGTTACTGGGAACAGGTTTTGTACAAAAAGCATAAAATCAAGAATCACTGTGCATTACTAAGACTATGTTTTAAAACTAGCCTTCTGTTTTCGAAACACAAGGCTACTGGGTTGAACAAGATGATATGTATTTTGATTTACTTAAAAGAAAAGTGCTTGTAAATTTCTTAGGGACCTGCCACTTTTGACTGTGGATCAGTTGATGTACACTTGTATTATTAAAACACTCAATAAAAACACTGTGGCTGATAACATGCATTTCTTGTAAGGCAGTGCTTTTACTCCTTGTGGAGTAGACCCAGGTCAATTCTGCATGTTTCTGAACCTGCATATAAACCAGAGCATCTTCCATTGTGTTTGTTTCTGAGCGGCTCACTTTTCTTACCATCTAAGGCAGAGTTTCTCAAACTTTGAGGGAGCTTTACTCCCTCAGTAAGTTCTTGGGGGGGGGGTCCTAGGGCAGCAACACGATCCCCAGGATTGCATCGCAAAGGGGGGCGCTTGTGCCTTACTTTGCATGATGCTGGGCTGCAAAACGGAAGTGCTTTGCGCCTGCTTCTTTTCCAGGTTCCAAGCATTGGGGAGCGCTGTGAAGGGCTGCCTGCACCTCCTGCAGCCTGCTGCAGCCCAGCATCACGCAAAGTAAGGCACAAGCACCCCCCCTCGCCCCCCTTTGCGACACGATCCTGGGGGTTGTGTTGCTGCCTCCCTCCCCTTCCCCGCCCCTTACAAGGGTGGGGGAAGTGTTACACGAACTGGTGGGTCGCGACCCACAAGTTTGAGAACCACTGGTCTAAGGGGTCAGCTTAAATGGATTAATCGCCATGGAAAAATGGTAGCAGGAACAGAATGTAACACGTTCATTTTGACATTTGTTAGAACTCCTAAGTTTTGTCTCCCTCATCTCCAGGATGATCCTGACAAACTTTTAAATTCCAAGACATGCTCTGAAAGTCCCAGTTCACAAGGGAAGATAATTATGTAAAGGGCAGACACAGTATACATACTCCCTGTTTTTATCTGAGATAGTATGTGCTTGATTAGGCCTTGGAAGTATCTCTGAATTTGCATTGAGAGGTATAAATTATGTGGTGAAAAAAATTGTACATAATACTGTGCCAACTCTACATTTCTTAACAAGAAAAAGTCTATAGTACATGCCTCTTACCCTTTCTGGGCTTACTCCATATGAAAGCTTGTGTTAGACGTTGATGTCTGTGGGAAATGATTAATCCTGTTTTGTCTGACACTATAACCTTATACCATTTTCTTCTGATAACAACGCATTCATAGCAGTGCATTTGGTGTAAGAAGAGTGAACAATGGTTTCTAGTATAATTTTACAGGTATTTATTTCTTACCACCTGCAATGCTTTTCAAGTTTGTCTGCTTCACCATGACTATTTTGCCACATGTCAGTGCTGATTTGAGGCACATGTGACCTATGTGTTGAAATCCTATAGGAATCATTAAAGTCACAGTATTACCATGCTTAAAAATGTCATTCCAAATTGCAAAGTCATGCAAATTTCTCAGCTTCAGCATATCTACTGTTTGAGAATCGAAGTCTTTTGAATCAAAAAGACATCACCTGTCTCTTGTCAGTAGGTCACTAGATGACATCATGAAGAGCAAGGACAGAAAATGTCTGAAGAAGCTTATTTAAAACAATGGATCACAGATGTCCAACAGAGCATTACTTCTCAGTGACTTAAAAAAAATTACAGAAGACTCTTGAAGGACAGTTGAAAACGCAACTACCCTGGGCATCCACAAGAAGAACTTAGATGCCCAGTACACAGCACCTTTGGACATAAAGATGCGCTTCTAGTTCCAAAGCATCAGAAAGAACAAGGACAAGATACCAATGCTCTGTAATGAATACAAACCAATCTGTAACCTGATAGCCTAAGGTTACCTACAGTGCAGGCCTTATCTCTGTTAAATCCTTTCCTGAGTTTATGTGGGACACAGTTTTGAGCCTCCATATGTATTTTTAACACAAAGAAATCCAGTCAGGAGAAGCCATGCACATTTGTACTGAACCCCCACCCACCCTGGAACAGGGTGCACACGGAGGTTCTTTCAGTCATGCAGTTTTTTGTTTTTTTTAAATGCAGGTTACACTGTGCAGTATCTCTAGGGAAGGCCTTACCTCAACTTTTTGCTCAATCTTGGAAGAATTAGAATCATGTTAACATTCAGCTTAACATGATCTCAGTGACATTCAGCCATGGTGGAAGCGGGATACTATACAGACCAGTGCATATTCATCCTCCTTGCTCTAACAAATGTCCTAGGTGGGTTGGTGATGGGGACCCCCTACTAGCTGTTGCAGTCACTGCCATGCATGCAGTCTAAGCTGCACTGTTTCTGCACTTAAAAATGTCTACACATTTAACCATATACTGAAAGTAAGTTGTATGCTTTTTTACCCCCTAGTTCTAATATTAAACGGAACCGTTGTTCTTAATCATTCCAGGTTGTGCTGTGCAAAAAGAATGAGCCACTGCACCAAACATTTCCAATGTGTACTGTGGCAAGGGTATTTCTAGTTAGAATCAACCTTCAGACTAATTTTAGACATGCCAATCTAGAAGGAAAACTTCTGCTCAGCTAAGGAAGTGTGTGGGTGGTGTGATTTGGAAAGTATAAGCCCCGATGCTCATATTTAAATTGCTTTTGTTTTACAGATGCCAGCTCAAAGATTATGACCCTATTATAACTTCTCAGTACATGACTTATTAATCTCAATACTTTAGTGTTTCATCCTTATAATTAATACCTCAAAACTGTGTATCATGTTAACACAAATTTTATTTAGGAACCAGGGCAAAGAGGAATGAAAAGACATGCTTTGTATGAATAGTCAACCATAAAATAATATTATTGAAACAATTGTTATCTAAGCAATAAGGTGATATTACTTGCTTAAAATCTAAAAGCATGTTTTTAATCCTATTCTTTTTGTACATTGATACACCTTTGTAAATGTGATTCTAAAAAAATACTGAAATCTGTGTGCAGTTTTCAATCCCTTTACAGACTGCTGAAAATCAGAAGCAAGATACCATATCCAGGGCCAAGGGAAAGTGTATGTATTTATAATAAATATGATAGATCTAAAAACTAAGGTCAATTTATTCTGCCTTCTGACTTATACCGGAGATCTTGAAACATTGTCCTTTGCTGTTTGCCTTAAAATAAATGTGTGCAATTTGGCATAACTTTAGGGAAGATGGTTCAAATTTTAAACAATTAGTTCTCTTTGGTTAAACTTGCTTCCCTACAAACTATTCCTGATCACTACCTTCTTTCATAATTATAGCAGGCAGAAAGAGCATGTTTACAAATCAGACGCTTACATTAGCCCCTTCCCTACTGTTTTGTATTTCAGGTGAAAGTAGATTGCAATAGATAAAGATTATGTCTGCATTTAAATGGTATCAAGGCAATATGTTCAGGCGCGAGCACCACAAGGCAGAATGTTCAGGAAAGTGATTACAGAAACAATGTGTTGCATCATAGCTGTCTATTTCACCCTTTCAGTATCTATAGTCACGTATTCTGTCACCTTATCATTAGTCTTTGGAAAATATTATCAGGGTAGCACTCGCAGTAAAACATTATCCTACTGGATTTTCATGAAACCATGCCATGTCAGCTTAATTTGTTTCATTGAAAACCCAGCATAGGCTTTTCTGTTAATCTTCTTCAAAAAGGAACTGACCTTGTTTATCAGAACCAAGTACAGGCAGCTCTCATTATTCACAGGGTTCTGTTCCCGGAACCCCTGTAGATAAGCAAACTGTGGGTATTCAAAACCCACAATTTTCACCCCCCTTCCCCCAAACTCAGCCAGAGCTGAGCTCCAGTCAGGTCCGGAGGCTCTTCTGAAAGCTGCAGAGGCTGCCAGCATCCACTCACAGCCTCTGCAGGCTTCATAATGAAGCCCAGAGTCATTTAAAGACAACAATTTGCCTTTAAATGACTCTGGGCTTCATTCTTCAGAAGAGCCTCTGGAGGCTTCAGGTTGGCCACTGGGCCACCTGTATTGGCCTTCTTGTGACGTGTCAACCATTTTCAGAGTTTTTGCATAGTTATTTCACCTGCCTAAACCAGGGTTTCTGAACATTTGTTCCCCACCATACCACTTTGCATAGTCCATCTATTGGAAGTACCACCCAAAGTAACTAGTAATGACATCACCAGTTACTTCCGGATTGGGAGGCCAGTTGCAATGTGACAAACACAGGTAAGAGGCTCGGCAGACAGGAGGGCTTTTTCAAGCATGAAAAATGTGCATCCTGGAGCTTTGCCCACCAAGCCGAGCCTCCTGCTGCTTGTCACATTGTATTGCTGGTCTTGCTGCCAGGCAGTGGGAGTTTGGGGGCCTCACATTTCCATTTCAGGTACCACCAGTGGTATGAGTACCACTGGTTGAGAAACACTGGCCTAAACTATTGAAAGGTTTAGGACACTTGATTAGTATTTTAGTAAAGCATACCTGAGGCATTTTCACATGGCTACCTCCACCACAATTTGTTGTGAGCTCTTCAGGACATCTGTCCATTGATAGGAATGAGCATTTTTTTCCAGATCCAATTCATAACATGATTGCCCCAGCCTGACCAAGACTGCATGGAAATCCTAGGTAAAGGTTTGATCTATCCAACCTCACATTTCCTATGTTCTCATACAAATTCCCTTTTAATCCAGGGATCCTCGAGCCATGCGATAAATAGCAGGAAGCATCTTGAGCAATAAATCTGAGGGACAAGAAATGTAACCATGTCTGAGGAAGTTCATGGGCACTTTAAAATATGTAATTGTAACTTCATACAGATCAAGTATACAGATCTAATGTGCTTAACAATGTATTAACTTTGTATGCATCTGAGGAACTTTATTTCCTGGAGTACAATTGTTGAGTGAACTATCTTGAAAAAGTTAAATAAGACCTACTTAGAGATAATTCTTAAAATGTGGTTATACTATATAGTTAAACTCTTATGAATGAGCCTGATAATCCTAGTTAAAAAGACAACTAGAGAATGTTCTGTGCTAAACTCCTAATGCCAAATTCATATCCTTTGATGCTGCTGCCAGCTGCTCCCAAGCTACACAAGGCAACAGAGACAAACAGTAGCCTGTAAATAAAAGCGTTTCTCTTCTACAGTTTCTCTACTCAGTCTTCAGTCTTATTCTACAGCTAAGAAAAAGACCATTGCATTCTGTCTATTTGTGGTGTTTGTCACCTATGTAAGGAGTTACTCTTTTTCTAAAAGTAGATCAGAACCAGTCCTGAGAACACATTTTTCAGTCGAGATGGGTGAGTTGGTTTAGTCTGGCCTCAGAAACAATCCAATCTTTCCTCCATAATGGGGGGGGGCAGGACAGTGGGGATTTCACAGCTTGTTGAATGCCCACTCTCTGCCATTTCCTATTCCAAAACCATACTCTGCCTTTTACTTACCAGGGATGAGCAGCAGTGTGGGAAGGAGGAAGGCTTTTCTTCTCTGTGGCATTTTCCCAGTGCACTACATACAGCACCTCAGAAAATCTGTGGCATGACTCAGGGGCAGGGAGGGTTTTTTTCCCTCCCTCTTTCTCCATTTTCTTTCCCAGAAGAAGTAGCTGTCTTACAGCCCAATCACAGCAGGGTTGGGGTTGAAAGTGATTCAACCCAGGGCAAGGGGAATCACTTCCCCTTACCCCAGGAAAAGTGGCAGCAGCTCCAATGGGGCTACTTGGATCTGTGCCACCTCAAGAGGTGGTGCAGATCCAAGCTGCCCAGAAATGGGAGTAGGATCCGACATAAGTGCTAGATCCTGGCCCTGCCACCTGCCCTCCCCCCATCCTGGAATGCCTCCCACCCCCAACCCCTGTGCCATTCGAGCTCGGCTGGCACGGGCTTACCTGGCCCAGGCCAAGTGGGTCCATTGGCTTCTGAAGGCCAGCACAGGTCTGGTCTCCCTGCTCCTAAGTTGGCATGAATATGTTTGGCAGCACTTTCACAACACTGAGGGGCTGGTGCAAGGGACTTGCGCTGGCCCATCTCCTCCTCAGGATTGCACTCTTATTGTGCCAAAGCTAAACAGAAATTAGCAGTTTCCTCTGGGGGTTGTCTTTCTAGCAATTGTAGTATTTCTAGCAGACCCTGCCGGTTTCAAAGAACTGGGAAAATGAAGAAGGGAGGAGGCAAAAAACCTCCCCCCTCACCATATTGTTGACACCACTGCTTTCCATCTCACCACTGCCCTAGATCAATAAGTCAAGAAGAGAGGGAGAGAGAGATCCAGTGAACTTCTCCAGGCAGAGAACAATTTTTGGTGATTGGAAGAACTTGCATCTCTTTTGAAGTGGATTTTTTTTGAAGAAGAAGAAAAAAAAAGTTACCAGAACCTCTATTTTTAATTGATTTTTTTAAACTTACAGAATTCATGAAAAATTGCACTGAATACCATAGCAGTAATCCATATCAGCATGCAAGAGGGTTCACGTTACTTCATTATATAGCGGTGATATGTCAGTGCATGCTTATGGATAAAGTGCAGATTCTAATCCACTCATTGTGGGTATGGAACCCAATTTTCCAGATTAGTTTATATGATCTGTAAATGGTATAGGTGGCTTTACTGAAAGTGCTTTGTTAGAGGGTTAGGACTGAAATCTATGATTTTCAACTAAACTGAGGACTAAACATATGACAGGAAAATAAAGCAACTTTGAACCTGTCTAATGCTATTTGTGACTTTTCTGATCTCCAGATCAGAAAATATCCTGTGGGATAGAAAGCAGGAGAACCATTTTTAAAGCAGATGTACATTGGAGTTATTGTCAGTTTACATCTCAATTTAAGGTGGAAGGAGCACAATTAGTGGCATATGTAAAATTGCACATTTAAGGAATTTTGGCTGCAATCCTAACCACACTTTCCTGAGAATAAGCCCCATTGAACAAAATAGAACTTACTTCTGAGTAGATTAGGATTGTGCCCTTTGCCTGTGATATTCCCAGCAGTGTTTGGTGAGCAGGTAAGGGCCCAGTCCTGTCCAACTTCCCAGCACTGGTACAGCCTCAATGCAGCCCTGAGATAAGGGAACAAATGTTCCCATACCTTGAGAAGGCCTCTGTGACTGCCTCCCTACCGCAGGGTGCAGTGCATGCTGCATTAGCACAGCTGCACTGGCACTGGAAAATTAGATAGGGTTTGGTCCTAAGGCTGAAAAAGTTGACAGACATGTATGAGTCATTCTCATGCATCCTGGTGAGTCCAAATTTGACTATTTTTCTTGCTTCAGATTTCATGTTGTTCCTCATTAAACCTCAAAATGGTTAAACAAATGGTGCAGATCTTTCGAGAGATCTACAACCTCTGCTCTTTACAGACAAGGCACAACTAGTGAGAAGGGGCCCAGTAGAACTTGCATCAAACTAAAACGAGCTTCACAGAACTTATAGTAACTTTAGAGAATCTAAAAGTCCAAAATTGCCATCAGTATATTATATTTTGAAACGCAAATTGTCTGAAGCTGTTAAACAGGTTCAGGAACAGCTCATTAAGGCTCGCAGGGAATTGTTATATAATACTGTTAAAACCAATAACACTGCGGGTTTTTGGAAAATTATCTCAGGCTCCTTTCAGCAACGCACCTTTTTTATTCCTCCCTCTTTAATCTGGGAACAGTATATTTGTGCCATTTTCTATGATGATAGCAAGTCCCCTTCAGCTGACACCTTAGAACAGCCTGTAAATACCCCTGATTGGCCACCAGTCAAAACCCAGGATGTAAAGCAACTCCTTAGTAAATTGAAAGCTGGCAAGGCTGCTGGCCCTGATAAACTTCCACCTGATCTATTTAAAACGAACATGGATTGGTGGGCGCCACTCTTGGCCCATTTATTTACAATAATAAATAATACTGGTATATTGCCAATCTTCTGGACCCAATCCATAATTGTCCCTATTTACAAAAAGAGAGATAAAAAGTTCCCTGGGAGCTACAGACCAATTAATCTATTATACAGGCCAACACACATTTTGCTTCCTTACACCAATTCCTGGGTATATTTGGAGTGCTGATTCCAAAAATGGCATCCGTTTTGCCCTATCACGTCTAGTTTTGGAGATATAGTATAGCTTCTTTAGTGAATGGTTCAAGCAGTTTCCTCATGAGGAATCCTACACCAGGGCAAAACGGATGCCATTTTTGTAATCGGCACCCCAAATTCATATCAAACCACCATAAAGTTTGGGAAAAACTTTACTGATCCTCAATTTTGTAGACCTGTGTTATCAGTGGTGGATAAAATTTGCACTAGCCACCTACTCGATCGTCTACTTCTCTGGTTAAAGGACCAAAATATTCATGGCCCAGAACAGGCAGGTTTTATAGCTGGTAAATCTACTTTGAACCATTGTCTGTTACTATCTCACTTAATATCCAAGCAGGTAAAACAAGCTAAATCCTGCCTTTATGCTGCTTTCCTAGATTTGAAAGCTGCATTTGTTGCTGTTGACAGAGATCTACTATGGGCAAAACTAGCAAACGCCGGCCTTGACAATAGACTGCTTTTTTTAATTTGAAGTCTCTACTGCAGCACCTCTTGCAGGATTAGATTGACCCAGCATGGCACACTATCAGGACAAATTATTACAAATAAAGGTGTGAAGCAGGGATGCACCCTTGCTCCAATCTTAATTTGTTCATAAATGATCTTGCCCCACTGCTGCAAAATATAGACAGTCATAGCCCTCGACTAGGTACCCTTTCCATACCGATTTTACTTTTTGCTGATGATATGGTATTACTCTCCTGTACCAAGGTAGGACTAAAAAGTCTAATAAAAGCCTGCATCCATTACCGCTCTTGCAATAAGCTGTCTATTAATTATGATAAATCTAAAATAGTATTCAGCAAAAGGTGGAAACTTTTTTCTTGTATTTTTAATGGTAAAAATATCCAGCAAGTTAAGCAATTTAAGTATTTAGGAGTCTACTTTCACTACCAGTTATCTTGGGTGACTCAGCGTCAAGCCATGATTAACACAGCAAATTTGACATCTCAGGCATTTTACCGTTTTTTTCATATGTGGGGCAATTCTTTTATCCCAACTTCTGTAAAGATCTTTTGAGCCAAGGTTGTGTCCGAACTGTTATTTGTCTCACCTGTTTGGATGTCTGCTGTTAATAGCTCTGTTGAAAGGATCCAGACAACTTTTCTTTACAGTGTATTTGCTGTACCACATTGTCTACCTTATGCTATCTTATAAACATAAGATAGGAAGAGCTATCAGACTAGAAGACAGATAGCTATCAGACAGAAGCAGGAGCTATCAGACTAGAGACAGTGGCATGGATTCATTCTTTCAGGTTTTGGATTCGTATCTGTTATGTATCAAACAACGATCCCTTCCTTAAGGGCATGTTATCAGATCCTTTTTCACTTTTTGAATTCAAATTCTTTTTACAGAAAGTTAAAACCATGGGTATTGCTGTGGACTCCTTGGGAGCAACAAATATTACACGATGCAACATGAAAAACCTGTTCTCCTTTATACATTGGTGTACTACCAACTGTGCTGAGAATGGCTAGCTGTCTTTCTTTCCTGAAGAATCCACAGGAGTGACGTGCCCTCACTCTAGCGAGGTACAACATGCTCACCTCTAATGTCTTAATTGGAAAATTCAGTGCAGTCCCATATGAAGCACGACTTTGCCCATGTAACAGCAAGACAGTAGAGTGCCTGACCCACACATTATTGTATTGCAATCTATATATGGATATTTGTTTACTCCTCTTGGACCCGATTCTTTCAAAATTTCCAGGACATCCTGTTAAATTCATTCTACAACATTTGCTGAATGGAGTTGATGAATCGCCTATTACCCAATTAGCAACCTTTATAAAACTGGTAATACAGCGCCACAGAGCTCTCCTCCATTTAATCAGTTGGTATAAACTAATGTAAGTCCAGTGCTGTAAGAGCTATTAACATAGATAATACTAACTCATGATGATGCCTCTGTCAACTATAAAAATTTTATTCTTTGACCTTCTGATCTCCAATGTTAACATGGGTGTAATGCTCATGTAACCTTTTGTACTATTTATTGCTACTTTTTTGTTTGTTTGTATGTCTCATATGCCAATAAAGGTAAATGAATGAATGAATGAATGAATGAATGAGTGTATTCTAAATGGTTTCGGGAAAAAACCATTTCAATTTAAGCTGAAATGCATAGTATCACAGGCATGGGACAATGTATCTAATCACCTGAAAAATATTACTAAAAGACTATTCATATTATATTTTCAAATCTCTCCAGTCAAGAGAGTATTTTGTGGACAGATATTCTAAATATAACTCATTCACTGCAATTCGCAGAGAATCAAGTTATTTAACATATTTGCATATTAGGCTTCCACATTAGCTCAGGGTTGATCTCCAGATCAGAAAATAAAATATGCTTTAATGTTTTGCAGTATAAATTAAACTGTCATTCCAGCCTTCTCACTTTGCTTGGAGGTAAGCTTGCACATCCGTTCTAAAGCAACACATCTGGAAGAGTCCCATTGATTCCAAGTAACTACAGTTAGGATTGCAGTCTTTAGCTAATAAGGTGTTTTGCTTTGGCTTTGCCAAAAGCCCCAGACTAGAAGTATATCCATCAATAGGCTCTCTTACACAATGAATGGAGTTTTATGTGAGCATAAACTAGTGATGCATAAACATCTGAGCATAGAACCAATTTCTTTGGTTTTTCAATCACTCTGTTTTCATTTTTTTTATTCTTAGAAGTACTGAGATGAAAAACATTGTTATTGCAATGTAGAATTGCAAGTCTGACTTGCAGTGTAAAATTGCAATGTAGTCTTACGGTCTGAATGAGAATAAAACATAAGGCAAGTACTGTTAGTTGATTACTACAGTTAATTGTTTAATTTGTCCTTTTTGGCTTAAAATGAATTGTAATTGGGTTCTGATTGGACCCATTGCCCATGAAAAGAGTGTTGACTGTTTTTGTAAAGAACTTAAGTTTCTTAGCTCAGACAATGTTTTACAATGACTGTAAACAATATTAATTACTAAACTTTTAACAGCTTTGACATCACCCTGGAAATTTTAATTAGTTGATAACATTAAAAACTAGCAAAAAATAAAAATATTCCAACCAGATTTTTTTATAATAATGGGAACTGATTAAAACATGCAAAGCTCGAATTGACTACAGCTTGAAATGAAAACATATTTGTTTGATCTGATTATCAGACTTCTATTATTGATCTGACCAGACCACTCCCTCCTATCAATAATAAAGATACATATGAGTTAAGTATGATCATAGCTGTTTATCTATAGAACTAGTTGTAGTTTTTAGGATAGTTGAATTCCACAGAGTTCATAGATGTCAGAGGCAGCATGTCAGTTTTGCTGTTAGCATCCCAGCCATCAATTGGCTTCTGATCTAGGTCCAGGTTTGTGAGCCAAAGAAGGGAAATAGGCTAATTCCAGCTGGGTTGTTAATGAAGGGCAATTAAAGGAAGGGTATTAAGCCATAAAATTCCTCAGTCTGTAGATAAGAGAATGAGAGAGAGAGAGAACAGTGTTTGACTGCCTGCTATTCCTATCTAATTATTGAAATTTGGTTGTGAGAAGTCTTTGATGCATTTCTTTTTCTTACACCAGTGTTTTGACCCTAATCATGTACTTGTTATTGCACTGGCCGTGGGGTTTGTTTTTTTTTCCCAATGCTTTTGGCACATTCTGGTTAAGTCAATCTTCTAATGCCTGTAATACATTTGGTTAGCACTATAACCAAATTATTGCAGTGTCAATTACCAATAATTTTAATATATAGTTATTGTCTAGGCACCGTTTTCCATCAGTGATTTCTATACAACTTGAGAAATTATATCTGGGTTGAAACTGAATTTTGCATGACCTGCACGAAGTGGAATCATGGCCTAACATAAAATGCAAAGGAGAATCTCTTTTCTTTTTGGAATTGAAAAATAATGCATCAGAAAACAAGGAAACACTTAGACTTCTGACCCTCACAGTAGTATATAATATGCTTTTAAAATGTTGTAGCATATAAAATATTGTTTACCTACATGCAGTTGGAAACAGTTATTGTAGACAGGAGAATGATTTTAATGTATTGTATGTATTTGAGGGCCATATACCATGTTCAGTGGATAGCGGTTTTCAGCATTGCAGAGGACTTAGAGCCCAATCCTGAGCTCCCACGGCAGCAGCGGGCGGCACCTTGGGAGAAGGGGACTTTTGTTTGCGACAGTGCGTGCCGGTGGCAAGCCAGCGGTCGAGCTCAGGATTGGGCTCATTGCATTACATCAGCTCTATGTGCCCTACAAGAGAATGGGACTAGGAAACCAGGCCTTCCTGCAGCTATTCCCAGGCACCTTACCAGTGGCGTCGGTAAGGGGGTGTGGGCCGCACTGGGTGGCGCGCTGGGGGGTGACACGCCCTGGGGGGGCGACGCGCTAAAATTGCACCATTAGGAGCTACCGCATCATGACATACACCGTTGGATGCAGAATGGCCAGCGGAACACAATACAAAAAACCCCATTGAGATCGCTCCTTTCCTTCAAAAGTTATGGCCAAAAACACAGTCGGAAAAATGCATGGAGCCCTATGGAAAGTGAAACTGAGCCGTAATGCGCGTTTACTCGTGAGTAGGCGAAAATGCCTTAGTGCATCGGAGAGGGCAGGCTGAGAGGAATCCAATGACACCTGAATGGTCCCGATCCCGTAAATGCAGCCCCCAAAAAACACCTGAGAAGGAGATCCCTATTCAACCCTATGGAAAGCAAGTGAAACCACATGTAAACCACACGTTTACTTTCGAGTAGGCGCACTTGCCTTAGTCCTTAGGAAAGGGCAGGCTGAGAGGACTCCAACTCAGAATGGTCCTGATCCAATGAATGCAGCCCCCCAAAACACCCGAGGAGGTGGTCCCCCAGCTGCAAGTGTATGGAACCCTATGGGAAGCAAAGCAGCCTCACAGTAGCGTTTACTCGCGAGTAGGCAGAGGCCTTGGCTGTTGGTCAGGCCAGGCAAAGGGGAATGTCAGGACACCAGAATGGTCCCAATCTGATGGGACTGGAGCGCAACAAAAGCCCCAGAAGGCAGCCTCCCCCCCCCCCACTAGAAAGGACCAACAAAGAGGCTTGAACTGGTAAGGGGAGTGTTTTCTATTTTGCACTTGCAGTTTCCCTCACAGCTCAACCCTACCCACACTTTCCTCGGAGTAAGCTGCATTGACTCTAATGGGACTTACATCTGAGTAGACAGGCATAGGATTGGGCTCTCAGACTTGTAAAGCCAGGTGGGTCTTTGTATTGATGTGCTTGAAATAGAAGGACTTTAAACTGGGCACTGGGGAGGGCTGAAGATCTTGGGAGTTATCAGATCACTGATTCTTGGGGGGTGGGGGTTATTGCAGGCAGACTACAGAGAAAACTCACTTGGTGGAACAGGGCTGGTTCCCCCTTATTTAATTATTTCTTTCATTTTAATTTAACTATTTATAATTATTTATTTTAATTTGCTTGATGATGTCACTTCTGGCCATGACATCACTTCCAGTGGGTACTGGACAGATTGTCATTCTAAAAAGTGGGTCCAGGTGCTAAAAGTATGAGAACTGCTGCAATAAGGTGTTAGTAAGTTGATATGGGGGGGGGGAGTGTGACCTTACAAGTTTTCAAAATCACTAAAATCAGTCTGGAGGAATAATACCATCATGTTATATATCAATCAATGCGTAATTTCATGCAGAATGCAATGAAACAAACCACATTGAAATATCTGTGTTCTATCAAAAGGTACTGCCAAAAAACCAGTGGGGGTGGGGCAATGGCACATCACCACGCCCACCACCTGGGGTGTTGCCCCGCCCACTGCATGGGGTGACACGCAGGTCTCCCGCACCGGGTGACGCAAATCCTAGTGACACCACTGCACTTTACCCATGCCACAGTCTCAGATACCTTTCAAATGCTACAATTTGATTCAGGGATGTTCCCAAGAAACAGAAGAACTGGACATTCTGTCCATCCTCATGGCATAGAAGGAACTCTTGAGGGCAGGGACAGAACTTGACAATGTTCTAGAAACTCTGGAGATCAGCTCTGTGCATGCGAAGAACTCGTCCTCATGTATCTACCCAGGCAACTGCTCATAGTTACAGGTAAGCACCTGTCCAGTTAGCTTCCCAAAGTTGCCACCCTGGTTTAAAGGGCCAACATCTGATTTATGCCTCACTGTGCCAAACTTTTTCACTGTTTTTCCTCTCTGCTCTAAACACATAGATTGTTTCAAGGTTGATGTACTAGTTTATCCCTGCCCCCCCCCAATTTTAAATTATTTCAGGATTTAAGTTGCCACTGGATCAATTCCCCCGTCCCCCAACACACCCCCTGGTTCCTTCACCAAGATGCCCCATTACTCTCTTTCCCCACCCATGGTCCTCCCCCTGCCACCATCTTAACAGTGCCCATGGAGCCTCCCAGAGCCACTGCCATAGACACCGCACCTTTTATTGCTTGACAGCAGCTTAGTTTGCACACCACCATAAAACACCTTGCACTGCCAGAATGGTAGTTCTGGCAGCACAGAGTCTTGATAGCATTAGGACCTAAAAATATCAAGACATTTCCCATCTCTGAAAAGTGGAGGATAAAGGAATATGGTACAGAGTATATAAAAATCATACAGCATTTGGAAGATGTAAGGAATAGCTATTTATCTTTTCAGACTTTACAAAACCTAGAGAGCTCTCAATGAGATTAACACACTGCTGGGATATGCCCACATCATCTGCAGATAGTTCTCCCTGCCAGAGGACATAAGATGACAGCCAGTATTAAAAACTGCACTGTGTTGGGAGGACTGACAGTGGGAAACCTATGAAGGAAAAGACCTACAAGTCTATTTCCAAGTGTCATAGTAAAATAACAGAGGCCCAATCTTATCCAACTTTCCAGCTCTGGTGTAGCCACAATGAAGTCCCCAGTGACTGCCCCTCCACCACAGGATGCAGCACACACCCCACTGGCACAACTGCACCATCCCTGGAAAATTGCTTAGGATTAGGCCCTGAGTTGTTAAAAAGGACCAGCAGACCCCAATCTCAAACATGTTTGCTCAAAAGCAAATCTCACTACGTTCAATGACACTTCAAGAAAGCAAGCTTAAAAGCATCATGTCTACCAAGAGTGGAACCTAATAATCTCAGCTTTTGATCAACAATGTTAGGGCATATATTGTCCCATGGCAAATGGGACAATCCATAAATCACCTTGCATTTCTGCCTTTATACCACACTATGCCATAAAGTGACCCTGGCTACATTCCATATCCTCATCCAAGCTGCTCTTTGATCTGAACTTGTTCTTCTTTTACAGTAATTTCAGCAATCTCTGTGAATTTCGTTCTCTGCAACAAAGCACTTCTCTGAACCTCCCAGAACTCATGTGGATGGCAAAAATCGCATTAAAGCAAATCCATTTAAAAACAATGTCCACTTGCTCACTGATTTAAAAACAGCCTTGCTGACCTTTGTAATGCATGAAGCAGACAATCAGTCTCTCTTCAGGCACTTAGAAAGGCTTCACTCAAAGGCAGCAATCCCTCCCTTCACCATGAGCCACAGCGGGAGGGGGGAATGGAAGAGGTGATCACTGCCATTTAGCATTCTTTCATATGCTCAGGGGGAAGGGAGGTGTTGCTTACCATGGAATGAAGCTGTTCTAAGTGCCTAGAGAGAGAATGATTGATGGATTGTGAGCTGGTTGCCCTCTCTCGCATTAATGAGGCTATTGTTAAATGACTTTTTTCCTTTAATTTAGAGGGCCCTTCTCAGCGAGTTGAGATAAAACCCAGCTGAAAAATCCATGGATAATTAGATTATACCTGTATACGTTTCTTGCATGGAGTGTTGTGTTTTCAGTGTTTATTTTCCCTTCTTAACCATGCAGTCATATGATGAAGTATGGGTTTTCTGTATGAACTGTATTACTATAAATAACTATTTCTAGTTAGGTTAACTCATTTTCTGAAGGAAGAGGCACACCTTCTGCATAAATCGCATTGAAATGGATTGGAGCTGAGCAATATCACACCTCTTGTGATATTGATGTGTCACCGTTCTCCTATTGGATATGATGGCCATGCTTTGATGTCATCATAAGTAATTTTGCTAATGAACTCCACTCCAATGTAAGTTAATACAGCTATATGTTGACAGTCTACATTCTACAGAACATGTGTCTCTTCACCAGTGGTGACTGGCTTGTGACTATCTTTGAATGGGACTGTGAATGGACTGTCAGTTGTCTTATCTTTTGGCTTGAGATGTGTGCCAGTGTTACGTTACTGGCAGTCATGATTACATCAGTAGTTATACTTTGAGTATAAACTTCCTGAAAGCAAAGAAGTATCTTGAGAGCTGTGCTAGAATATGACATCAGTAGTTCTCTTCATCCTCTTCTAGTGTTATGCCTCTGTGCAACTTATTTATGCAATGGCAAGGGTCAGCAGCTGCCAGAACAGTTGATGGATGTCAGTACTGATACGAGATTAGGGTGGGGCCCTGCAATTATTCTGCCTTGCAGATAGAATCAGCCCTATGGGTTTTTTAATGAGAACATCTAACTATAGATTCAAGCTGGAGGTATGTGAGCTTCCATATGCAATTAAAATTCTCTGTTTCCTAGAGAGGGGGAGGCATTCCACAGCCATGAGTGTTCTGTACACCTTAGTTGCTTAGGAGGAGAAGAATTCAGAATGTTGAAGAAACCTTGTGATATGGGCTCCTCCTCCCTGATATTGCCCTTGCTTGCTATGTGAGAAACTTGTTCTTGCAGCCCAGTTGCAGCAGTGAAATTCTGGCTCCTGAGTTTGTGACTGGAGACAGAGTACCCCCCAAAGGACTCTGAGAATGCAACTGTATTTCATCTGCTTTTTTCTGGTTGTTAGTGCTAGCTATTACTCATTAGTACAAAGTACACTCTTTATGCTGACTTCCCAGTAACTGCGTTCCCTCCTCTGATTGTAGTTCTATATGCAAAAGACAGAGTGATGTAGCTCAGTGCCATGCATCCTGTTGCTATATGTCTTGTGGGATTTATGGATTTCTGGTACCTTACTGCAATTGGCTTCTTGCTTACTTGTATTTTTTATCTTATAGCATTGTAGGAAAGGGGGGAGATGCCTGGCTGTACACAGAACATAGCAGACGAGTTTTTAGCTGCAATAGATAAATATCTTATTAGGCATAGTGTTATACCAGTGGAAGAGATTAGTTCAATTCTGAGTACATATATCCAACTTAGATTCAGTGGTGGTGTTACAAGAGCCACAGATTAAGGGACCAGGCCCATCAGAGGGCCTACCTGATTAGATTGACCCCATCAGGTCAACCACTGAACCATCAGTACCACTTGCCCCAATGTACCATCAAGGAGTGAGTGGGTGCCATGAGACCCCAGTGCAGGATTTTGACCCAGCAACCAGATGACAATTCAGTATGGGTTTTTTCATTCCTCTCACCCTGCCTATTTATTTTGTTTGTTTTACAGTTGCACTTATGGGATTTCACAAGTGTAGTGACAGTGTCAATACCTGATCTCTCTAGGCCTTTGGCCAAGTATAGTTTTGGGGATCCCTCAACAGCTTGCAGCACTTCTCAGCAACCATGCTGGCAACCTCCATCTTTGTTTACCAATAATGCTATGACTATTTCCTTGCGTCTGCATTACTAAATACACTGATTGGTTTAGGGCTTTGTATTATAGGTAAACAAAGATGGTGAGTGCCAGTGCACCTGCTGAAGAGCACCCTGAGCTGCCATTAAGGAAAGCTCCCACAAGGGTTTGAAGGAGACTTCATTTGGCAGCAGTGGTAGTGGCAGCAGCTTGGGATATTCAACTGGTGGCCACCATCTCTTTTATGAAAGGGTGGTTGTAGTCCTTTTGATGATCCTGGACCATCAGTAGTGTCCCACTTAAAAAAATTTAACCTTTGTATAGCACTTTCTGAGTGTGCCCAATGCTTCACATGTTGATATATTGATGTCTTTGCAACAACCCTGTAAGGAAAGTAGCATTATCCCTATATTATAGCTGAGGAACTGCAGCTGAGAAGGGAGTGGCTTGCCTAAGGCCACCTAATGAGTTTCTGGTAGAGGCAAGATTTGAGTAAGGGAAGTGCTGATTCATAGCTCAGTTTCTTAGGCACTCCTCAACATGACCTTCCTGTTGCTAGCCTTGGCAGTGACTGTGCATTAAGTGTGTGCTGCCCCAGTGCAACCCTAACACTCTTCCATTGTAGCTTCACCTTCCAACGGCTGTTCTAACAAGTTGTTAGTGCAGGAGGACCCAGTACCAGTTCTATTATGCTCGTCTAGCATAAGTTGAGAGTAGCATTGCACTGTGATCTACAGTCTTTTTTTTTCTTTTTTTTTAAAGTAAGAAATTAGAAATCCAGCCAAAGTGTGACATTGTGTATGTAAATGTAGCTTGACTCTCAATATTGCTGTGCATTTAACAGCAGGGTGGAAAGCAAAAGAGGACAGCATTATTTATGCATCTGTCACAAGTGATTTACCCACATAATAATGACGAGGCCCTTTGGACAGCTCATGTTAACTTCCATTTCCAATCTCTGTTCTCTATCTTTTTTTGCCACATAAAGAGAAAAGGAGACAAACCCTGTGGAACTTTCTGCATCAGATTTTTTTTCTTAAGCTACTTTCACTGAAGAAGACAAAAGGTACTGCCAGGAAGCCAAAGCAGCATGCAGCATAAACATGGTTTTCAAACTCTGTATTAGATTTGTAACCTACTAGCAGGGTCAAGGAAGTATTATTAGTAGGTCATGGGAAGCTCATTGCTATGGAGTCTTCCTATCAGAAAGGATTTGGTCTTGTTACAGAAGTTCTGACAGTTCAGCAGTGCGCAACATCATATTGTCCCCACTGTGAAAGGTCAGTCACAGTCAGTTCTGCCTTCAGACAAAATATTTCCAGCAGATATCCTGACAATAAACTAGTTTTGTCTTCCCAGAGATGTGTGTGGCTCCATAGTGTACACTTTTCAGTTGGAAATCTTTAATCCTAGAGTCTATGGAATCTGGGCCTCTTCTTTTTTAAATTATCTTTTATGGGCAAAGTCATGTTGGAAATCCTCTCTCTCTCGTTCTCTCTCTCTCCCCTCCCCCCCAACTAAGGCAAGATTATTGGTGGATCAAGATTGGTATCAAACAGAATGCTTGCTTCCTTCTCAGTTATTAATATATCCTGATTATCAATATTCACTATGGCTGCATTTCTGGATCAGTTGTTTAGACCCCCATTGATTTCAATGGAATTTAAGTAGTCTGACTGTTATATAGTGGGTCCATGCAAATAAAGGAAGGCATAGTTATAACAGTTCAGTATGTTTATTCCATCTTCAGAACAGAACCTAGCAAAATACAAGGCAAACCCCTGGCTTTTTATAACCTTTAATTCCGCCCAGGCTTCCCGTGATTGGTGCAATTGAAACCTTAACTAGAGGGCCAATCGGATAGTAGGATTTCGATCCATCACCCGATTGGCCAGAACTTACATTAACTAGAGGTCCAATCGGATGGTAGGATTTCGATCCATCACCCGATTGGCCAGCCATAAGTCTGGGCCAATCAGTTATGCAGGATTTCAATCCTGCATAACTTACATACATAATACATACCACTGTACAGAATTGTACATGTAGGCTATGTTTGCACCGTGTGGCCTCAAGTGACCCCATGTAAATGTCATTCATGTTTTCTGACTCGCAGAATACTCTGGATGTTCCCTGGGGTGTTGGTATAATGAGGCAGTACTGTAATTTGAACATAACCCCATGGGACTGAAATCATAGAATTACAGTAATAAACACCTTGCATTCAGAAAAAGGAAAACTAATTTCAACACTGTTAGCCCATGACTTAGTCAAGATCTGTGCAGAGTTTCTTAGGTGATCTCTATTATTCAAGGTCTCAAGTAAACATAGTAATAATTGAAACCAACCTCACTTTCATTCCTAATCTCTCCTCATAGTTAAATAAGCATCAGTCCAAAGTGTAAATTAATGTCATTATACATTATACAATGTATATTATACAATTATATAATGTCATTATACAAACAGGACATTTGAAATGCTAGGAATTCCAGTGGGGCCCTTGCAGCCATTTGCACTGCCCCTCCCCTTCAGCACATGAGGCAAAGGTGGGAAAATACAGGCAGGCAATTGGCTGCGTTTTGGCACAGAGGGGTGTGGTGCAGCTGTTGCTAGGGCTGGCAGGCTGCCCAGCTTCAGTCTGCACCGATCTGGCAAGCCCCACGCACCCACCCGATGTTCAGTCTGAGGTTAGCCTGTCGCCTTTTATGGGGCCGGGTAGGAAGTTTTTGCTGCTAACCTGATTGGCTGTTGGTTGGCAGTTTTTTCACCTACCCCAGACTGGCATTTGGATGTGGTTGAACTTCGAGGTATTTGCAAGTATGTTTGGGTTAGGCAGGTGGCGTGCTGGCTGGGTAGCCAGGAGCGGGGGCCGGTGTACATGCAAGGTTAGCAAGGCCAAGGAGTAAGCCACAACCGCTCTGACAACACCTGTCTGGGTTGATGAGGCTGGCTGGCGAGCCCCTTTGAGCAAAGGCTTACACAAGGTTTTCTGGTGTGGGTCTGTGCTGGCCGGTTGCCTCGACCCTTTGGGGTTGGCTGTGATAGGATAACTCAGTCCTTGATTGAGTGACACCTTGAGCCAGGATGTGATGCCGTATTGGGGTGAGGGGGAGGTAGATTTCCCCCAAGCTATTAGATGCCAGCACACTGGGGGACTTTAGATAAATTTTTCTCTGCTGCAAGTTTGTTGTTTATTAATAAAGTTTAAGTCACTCCAAGCCTGTGTCTCATGTGCTTCTTTGGGGGGTGCCAGTGTAAACATTTTTGTGCAGTCTGCCTAGGGCTTGCATTACAGCTGTTAGTCAGGGCTTGGCTATTTATGCTTTGTAGTCCATCAGCATACAACTACTTCTACATTTGTACATTTTCTCCTATGCTCTGTCATGAGACCTAAGGTTAACCAAGAGCACCTTGACTTTAACACTGATAGGTCAAATTTCTTTGTAGAAGTGACCCTGCTAGAGTAACAGGGCCATCAACAATGGATGTTGGGTACCACTATGGGCAGCAGGTCAGGAGGAGGCAGATATCCCAAAGGCCAACAGTTGTCATTTAGCCTGGGGAGGGGGGGTGACCAGCCTAGCCCATATTTAAAGGTCTCAAGGCCACTTCAAATACTGCTGAATTCTAAGCTATACCAGCTTCCAGAAATACAGTAAAATCCTGTCATTTGGACTGACTCTCAGCAGTCAAAGTTAACCTAACCTAGCAGAACGTGCTTTTTTTGCCCATGCTAATGTAAGGGCAATTACATTAGCCTCTCCATTCCTGAAGTGGTATGGTTCCTCCTCCTTGCACATGTGCCCAGCTTAGCATTCATGTACTTGAGCACACTCCCTATCCTACCCTTACCATATATGGGGCATGTCAGGGCCACCACCAAAGCTACCTACTCCCAACCAGCCATGATATTTAAAAAGCAGAGGCCAAGGGAGCTGGGAAGCCAAGAAGAAAATGTGCAGAAGAGAGACAACTGGTGGCCTAAAGGAAGATTCCCAGGAAGATGCTTTGAGCCTTGACTCACCTCTTCTTCATAAACTCCCTCTCCCTTGGCCACTGCCTTCTAAAAAGTTGCAGGATTCTGGAAGTAGGAGGAGCAGCAGCATTGGATGTTGGCATAGGCTGGGCAATGGAGGAAGCAAGATAAAGGTGGAGGGGCCATGCATGGTGATCCTTTCCTTTCAATCTGCCACTTTTGCTGCGTGAGATGGCCATTTCATCAGGCCTCATCAGTAGACTGGCTCTATATACATACTGGCTCTGTATACATGTGTACCCACTTATCCACATATTGGTCCATAAATATTGGTATAAACCCATACATCTTCAGAACAGGAAAGACACAAGGGTCTTTATTCTGGAGTTAGCTCCAGCTAAACTATACTGAAATAATAAAATGAGTTTCTTCCCTTCTCCTGGAAAAACCAACTGAGATCAGTCATAGGGGTACCCCCAACATCAGCACTCTTCCTGAAGTTTAGTCAACCTCCAAAGGAAAAGGAGCAGGGTGGCAGCGAGATTGCAAAGCTGCCACCACCCCCTCTTCCTCAAGCAGAACCCAGAAGTGATGCCACAATGTCACCGCCCCAGGCGCCACTGCTTCTAGTGACATCTCTGCTGACTGTAAATTCTCACACATTCTGTATATCCATATAAAGGTAACTGTCTGTCCTAACACATTCAAGGCACACACCCTTATTTAACCTATGGAACTATGTACAAGCACAGCCTAATTCAAAAAAGTTGTATGTGAAGCAGCAAGTTCCTTTGGAACTATCCCAAGCCTCTTTTAAAATGCTTCTTTTTAAAGTCTCTTTTAAAAATGTATTGCATACCTTCTGGTTATGTGACTGAAGTCTTTCCATTTTAAATGCAGAAAAGCTATCCATCATTCTGGGGAGCCCAATGGGACGTGTTTCAAAAGTTCATTATTTTCCTAAAGTCATCACAGTGTTCAAATATTTCTTGAAATCAAGGGTGTGCATGTGTACACCACCCACAGGCAAACATCTCAAAGTGTAATTTTCTTTTGAAAATCTAGACATCTTGAACTGTTCATTTAAGCATCTTCAGTGTTAAGAATCCCCTACTCGATGGGAATTTCACAGATGCCCATGTGCTGTCTGGATTAGAATTTCCTTCAACCACAGACAGTGCGTCTGGGTGTGTCTGACCTTTTGGCATCTCTGATAAGATGAACCTTGATACCAAGTCCCATCCTTTGCCAGTATCAAATAGAATTTGGAAGATACTGGCTGATTTTTATCAACTTGGAGCACAATCCTAACCAGGTCTACTCAGAAGTAAGTCCTATTTTGTTCAGTGGGGCTTACTCTCAGGAAAGTGTGGTTATGATTGCAACCTTAATGATGAAACTAAGGAAACAAATGCAGCTTCTTCAGTATACACAGCCATGTGCACTAAGGATAAATAGCAATGGGTAGCTAATGAGAGATGGGCAGATTTGAGCAAAGTACTAGCCCTATTCAGGTATTACAGTTGTATGGATGCTGTCCAGGTGACTGGAGGGGAGCAAAAGCATGCTAGAATCCCTGCCCCCATGCTGCTACATTCCCCAAAACACACCCACTTCCATTCTCTCCATTTGCAATATCTTTGTCTACAACATCTTCAAATACTCTCTCTGATTAAGAATGTTGGAATCTCAGCTATTGCAATGCCTGCACAGGGCTACTGTGTTTTTAATTCAAGGACTTGTGAAATGTGTCTTTGTAACATGTTTGGTAAGACTCTTGCAGAAGAGAAATGATTAGATGTGACACAAGATACCTATCTTTAGGGTGTGTTTGATTTTTTTTTTTAATTACTAGGAGCCTCAGGGAGGACTGAGGTAAATCAGGGCCATGGTGCTAGCAAAAGGGGGTTAACCCACCCTGCCATTTCCCCATTTAATACTTCCTCTCCCCAAACTGCTCTTTGCATCACAAGGGGCAACTACAAGTTTCCATATAAGACCTGTAAATCTTTCCCCATAAAAAGAATAGATTTGGGGGAGGAGATTTACTGGGAGATTTACTCTTATAGGTAGGAGAAGGTGGAACTGGCTAATGAGCACAGAATGATGCCTGCACCTATTTGTTCCCTGCTTCCCCCCTCTTTGTTGATGGCTGACCCAGTATACAACCCAGCATAGGGAAGTGATAAAGTCCATCTGCTCCAGTCCTGAACCTTCTAGTGACTGCTATTAATTTTTTAAAACACTGATCTCCCATAACTTCTCAATTAGTGGTCTTCAACACTTTTTGTGCCACAACCCCAATAAATAAAGTATGGAACTGGGGACCCACTGCCAATCCTGACCCCCTCCTGGAACCCAAACTGCCCATCCCCCACCGCGGCCAACATGTTTCCCCCTACCACTTGTGTCTTCACAGGTAACAGCCTGAGCAGAACTGGCCGTAGGAGCTGTGAAGTAAGAACTCTATTTTGATAAGGCAGTACCATTATTGGATTGGATCCAAGACCTCTCTTTTGAAAGATTGCCAAGATCCCCCCCCCAAATGAGGCTTCATGACCCCATTGGTGTCATGACCCATACGTTGAAAAACAGTGTTCTAGTTGTGCCCTGGGTTTCTGAAATGCCTCTTTACAAATTGCAAATCACATTTTTAGATCTATGTAACATATGAGTACATATTTATTACCTATGCATCTAGTTCATAGGATCTCTGAGCTATGCCTTCTTTGGTTGTTAAGACTTGTGTAATTCTCTTACAAATGCTTGTGTAAGGGAAATAAAGGCCTCACTACAGCAAACTGCTCTGCATGACCTTCAGATTCCTTCAAGTTTTGAGCCTGCAATTCTGTCAGCCTTCTTCATCAATGTGCAGACTTGGAGCCCAATCCCAAGCTCAACGTGCCAGCTTACCACCAGTGATCACTGTTGCAAACGTGCCATAAGGCACGTTTGCGAGTCCTAACACCAGGCGAGCACCCATGCTAGGCCAGCACTGGCTGGTGCTGGGCTAGCGCTGGCCGGGCACCCGGCCTCCACTGCTTGGCGGTCACATGGACTGCCGAGCAACGGAGAGGAAAGCAGAGGTAGGGGAAAGGAGGGAAGGAGGATTTCCAGGGAGGGGGAAGGCAGGAGGCAGGCGGAGGGTGAGAAGGAAGCATGCTGGAGGGAAGAGGCGTGCTGGGGGGAGGGAGCAGGGAGGGAGGGAGGCGGGACTGATGGAGCAATGCTCCACTGGATCCAGAGCCTTCTAATCAGGTTCAGTGCCTGACACAAAGGTTCTTACCTCACCACCGACAGCCCCATTGCGGGGCTACTCCCTTTACCTAGGGGAAGGGGACAAAAGTTGCTGTGGGAGTGCAGGATGCGGCAGCAGCTGTTCACCACGGGACATCAGGATTGGGCTCTTGATCTGCAGTTTATGCCCCCCCTATTCTCTGTGCAAACTAAGGCAATACAAAAGGACACACTCAATATGACCATGGTGACTTTATGTGTAGAATTTGGTCTGCAGCTAACACCCTATAAAGCAGAGCTGGGTGAAGTGATTTGAAATGCAGCATGGTATGGTGGAATCCTCCCTGTCTGCGCTCCTCTTCTAGTGACTTTCATATTCCTTTTTTTTTTTTTTTTTTTTTTTTGGTAGCATGCTATGAGCAGAAGTAACCATTGTTTGCTTCCAAAACCTTGAGAAAATTATTGTTGGTATCCAGTAGGATAGCCTAGGTAGAGACAGAGCATGCAGCTCCTGTGCAACCCTCCCTCCATGTTTCACCTGCAATTGCCCCACTTAACTCTGCATTGCTTGTCAGAGGCCTTCCTCAACCATTTGAAGTCAGTTGAATGCTGAGTAGTGACAGGGCCCTCTCAGTTGTGGCACCCAGTATATGGAATGCTTTCCCCAGAGAAGGTCACTCGCACCCACTTGAACATCTTTTTATGCCAGGTCAGGCTTTTTTTTAATTTGCTGAGGCATCTCAGAGCATTGTGCAGCTGGTGGTAATGGTTTCACTGTTCTGCTATATTTTATTGATTGTGTGACCACCATCAAAGTTCTTCTGCTACTTTGATTGTCTTTGACTACGGGTTTTATTGTCTTAATATGTTCATCACCTGGGAACCTTGTGTTGAAGGACAGTTTATATGTTAGCTAGATAAATAATGTAGAATAAGTGGAAGGAGGAATAGAGACTCCTAAAGGAAGACCAGTTCAGCTTGTGTATCTACCAGCCCAGCTGTTCTATTATTAAGCTTAATGCTAAATATTTTTCAAACCAGAACCTATATCCAAGGCAACACTTTGGATATGGTCATGACTTGTATTCCATTTTCCCCCTCTGCTTGCTAAGCCTTAATTCCCCTCCCCTTCTTTCTTTTTTAAAGAAAGAAACAACTAGAAAAATACTACTGGCATATCTTTGGGTCGATACTTTAAAATCTCCTTTTTGAAAACTGAAGCTGTAATCTACCTTAAATTGATCTGGTTGACTGCAGGTGCTGCCAACTGTGTGGTTTGGCTTTATCCGTGTTACCTGCAACAGCGAAGATATGCTTGACTAGTTAGGCATCCTGGACTGCTTTTGGCTCTCAGTCAAGCTGCTTCAAAGCTGGAATAACTCCATTGGTTACAGCCACATTACTCTGGATTTGCACTGGGGAACCGTAGGCAGAATTTAGCTCCCCATTTTATGTCCAATAGCTCCAGCCGCTGAAGGCTGAATACTGCACAGCATTTCCACAGCACAGGTAGTGCTGAAATCCTCAAGGGGATTGGTAAATCACAGGAATCTAATGTTTGTATTTGTGCAGGACTCTCAAAGGAGAAGAGAGATTTTGCCAGCAAGACTTTATTTTTGTGCAAGTTAGGGAAGGCTTTTGAAAACTTACAGCTAGTGCAGTGGTGTAGCTAGGTCATTTGACACCCGAGGCCCATACGCTTTTGTCACCCCATACGTTTTTGTCACCCCATACGACATAATTAATTAATTTTTCAAGTGATGTCATGGCTGGAAGTGACGTTATCAAGCAAATTAAAATAAGCAATTATAAATAATTAAATTGAAGAAAAAACAACACAGGCTTACAAAATTGAGGGTCAGAAAAGTTTTTCCCAAACTTTATGGTGGTTTGATATGAATTTGGGGTGCTGATTCCAAAAATGGCATCCGCCTTGCCCTATCACATCTAGTTTTGGAGATGTAATATGGCCTCATTAGCGAATGGTTCAAGCAGCTTCCTCATGAGGAAACCATGGTGTAGGCTTCCTCATGAGAAAGCTGCTTGAACCATTCACTAAAGAGGCTATGCCCTGTCTCCTAAACTAGATGTGATAGGGCAAAATGGATGCCATTTTTGGAATCAGCACCCCAAATATACCCAGGCATTGGTGTAATATTTAAGGAAGCAAAATGTGTGTTGCCTGTGTAATTAAATAAGGGAAAACCAACCCTTCCAAGTGAATTTACTACCAAGTAAATTTTCTCTGTAGCCTGCCTGCAATAACAACACCCACCGACCCACCCACCCCCACACACACACACAAAAATCAGTGAGATTTTCAGCCTTACTCAGTGCTCAGTTCAATTTTAGTTCTTTTATTTCAGGCATAACACTATCAGGACCCTCCAAGCTTTATAAGTTTAAAATAGAAAAAATTCACCTTACCAGCTCCAGTTTTTTTATGGAGGGGTGCTGCTTTCTGGAGCATTTGTTTCTGGAGCATTTGAAAGCTCCACTTTCATCAGATTGGGACAATTCTGGTGGCCCCACATTCCTCTTTGCCTGACCTGACTACAAGTCAAGGCACGTTTGCTTACTCATGAGTAAATGCTTAGTTTCACTTTCCATAGGGTACAATACATTAGTCAGCTTGGAGAAACTTCCTTCTTGGGTGTTTTTAGGGGGCTGCATTCATTGGATTGGGACCATTCTGGTGTTGTTGGATTCCTCTCAGTCTGCCCTTTCCAATGAACTAAGGCAAGTTACTCATGAGTAACCGCATGGTATGACTCAATTTCACTTTCTATCGGCCTCTATGCATTTTTTGTTTTCTGGTTCTTTGCCATAACTTTTGATAGAATGGAGATATTTCACTCCACTGTTTTTAACTGCATTCTGCATCCAATGATAAATTGCATGATGGTTTTATTACAAACCACGAAGATTTTAGCTATTTCGGTCCCTTGTGGTGTCACCCCTCCCCCCGGCTGGTACCTAGGTCGGACTGCCCCCCCCACCCCTTAGCTACACCACTGAGCTAGTGTAGCTCTTCTGGTAAGTCCACCATCTATACACAGCGATCGTTGAAGTTCAGTAAGAAAATATTGGAGGAGCTTACTTATGTATATTTGATTTTATTAAATGGACACCAATGAAGATGCTGGAAGTGAAGTTCTTGCATGAGGAAACACATATTACATTTAGATATAATAATTTGCATCACAAAGGCAGATATCCACTAAAATTGAGTGTTGGGAGAACCGACAAAATATTTCTTTACTCAGCGTGTAATTAGTCTATACAACTCCTTGCCACAGGATGTGGTGATAAAATCTGGTCTAGATGCCTTTAAGTCATTTCTGCCCAACACTGCATATATGCAACAGGGACCAAATGTTTACACCTGTGGGCCAGGCAAAAATGGGTTAAAAGAGGGTTGGACAAATTTCTGGAGGACACGTCCATCACAGGTCACATGGGTATGTGCAACCTCCTGGTTTTAGAAGTAGGCTACCTCAGAATCCCAGGTGCAAGGGAGTGGCAACAGGATGCAGGTCTCTTGTGGTCTTTTGTGCTCCATGAGGCATGTGGTGGGCCACTGTGAGATAGCTGGACTAGATGGGCCTATGGTCTGATCCAGCAGGGCTCTTCTTATGTTCTTATGTAGTAAAGTTTTGTTTTTTTTAATTGCGGAACTGTTATAGAACATTTCATAGACAAAAGGAAAGGGTCAACTCAGTGATAACACACATACCTGTACTTTGCTTAGTTTGGACTTTGGCATTTCCACTGAAAGGCTCTCTGAAGGCAAAGAAGGCAATGACATCTGCCCAAGAGACCTGACAGATCAGAGTATGCAGTATACTGGGCTAAATGGCCCACTAGCCTTACTCAGTGTGTCCAGTGCAATTAGCCAAATTTTAAACCAAATTCAGACATTTAGAATAAAATGTTGTAAATTGTAAGATAGGTTTATTAGACAGCTATGAGAAATACACTGAAACGCCCTCCAAAAAATCCATCTTGGGGAAAGCTGCCATTTTGGTGGGTTTTTCTCTGTTTAGCTAAGGACACCCACATCTCTGAAACTGATGAGATGAATCCAGTGGCAGATCTACATATTTGGGGCCTTGAAACTTGAACTATTATGGGTGGTCACAACCAGCAACCACTGTTTTCTTCAGTGGGGTTATCCATGACCAACATTTTTTTTTTTTAATTCAACCACTACTGTAACAGTACATCCAAAATTTTAAGCCATGTGTACTACAGTCACTTCTTGGGGCCCCTCCAGAATTAGGGACCCCGAAGCTTACGCTTCATTAGTTTCATAGTAGATCCGTCCCTGGATGAATCTGAAACTAATCAACTGAATTTAACATTTTAATACTCAAAATGGCCAGGAGATCTCAGAACAATTATTGTTAAAATTTTACAATGTAAGATTTTTAAAAATGTTTTGTATGTTTTTCATGGCTATCCAATGAACATAACCTGCAATTTCCAAATTTTACTCTAGAAATTATCCGCTATGCTTCCCATTCTTTCAGTAACATACAAAACCTGGGATAGATTGTGTAATTAACCAAAGAACTCTTGATCAGTCATACACAATAAAAGTAGCAGAGAAAAAAAATCTTCTGGCATTGGTGAAGTACATAGAAATTAAAAACAATTTATTTACTCATATGTGTTTTATTGTATGGTTATAGTTTCACCTTGAAAACATAGCTCTATGTTGTAAAATTCTGTTGTTGTTAAAACTATTTTAATAAGATTTCAATATTAGTGTCACCTAAATCAAAGAGTTTAAACAGCCAGCATTTATATTAAGGGTGCAGTTCTATGTACCCTTATCTAGGATAAAGCCTATCAAACACAATGCTACTTACTTCTAAGTAAATATACATAGGATTATACTGTAAAAAACCTAATATTTTGGTTTCAGAAGAAAAATTAATTCTCATTGCCAGTTATCCACATTTCACTTCCTTATTGGAAACACACTAATACAAGATATAGTAGCTGCCGTTTCGCACATTACACAGCAACAAACATAGGTGTTCCATCAAGTATGCACTCAACAGGGAGCCAGTGAGTCTTAGCTCTCTGACTCGTGTACGTGCAAGCCAGTACAGTGGAAACCTATTGAACCCAAAGACATTCTCTGGGATGCAGTGCTGGGTTAAGCACTGTCCATTGACTGCAGACTGCCTGTGGTCAGCTGATTTTTGGCTCTATAAAACGTCTGCCTCTAGGCCAAACTGGCAGTCTGAACAAATTAGGTCACAAGCAGATTTGGCCTTGTTCTGCCTTGCCTCTCCTCACCCCACCCTTCCATCTGCTTGATTAACTCCCTTGGTACTTTTTGTACCTCTTTTATTCCCCTGGTGTGCTCTCCCGGCCAAGCCCTGACTATGTTTTATATCCCTGATCTTTTGCTCTAGCACAACTCCGATCTTGGCCATCCAGAACTGCTCCTGCTTCCTCTTGCTCTTTGCTTCCTACCCACACAGTCTCCCTAGACAAACCCTGACAAAAGGACAGTAATGGACACAAATGTTTTTCACATACATGTCTGTCTACAGCAGAAGACAGAGTTGTGTTGAAACACCTAAAAGGCAAAGAGAATGAAGAGGTTAAAGCAGTGTCTGTAAAAAGTGATCATTTGAAGCTTGGCACCAGGTTCTTCAGTTACCAAAGGTCATAAATGGCCTGGAAGCATCTTTTATGCCGACAATAATGGACTAGCAAAGCATTGAGCCCATGTCATATCTTCCACATCAACCTCATTGTTTTTGCTACTGAATCATACTGTTTTACAGCCTTCTGGCAAACAGCTGTGCTACTTCTCCAGAATAACTTTTTTTTTTCTAAATCAGCAGCTACTTCAGCAGGAAGCTGATATACTTGACAATGCGGGTTTGTTTTTTTTTCCATGCAACAATCATTTCTTACAAAGACTCTCCCGCAAGCTCTTTCATGGGGAAAAAGACTATTCTCTTTTGCATGGCTCAAGAGTACTCTCTCTCACCCAGGGCCTAAGACCTCCTGGGGGCCTTAGGCAGCATGCTAAACACTGATGATCAGGGCTGGGCCTTTCCATTAAGTCACTTGGAGCATCACGGGTTGGAAGGGTGGCAAATAGATGCCACTCATCTCTCTGCCTTCCTTACCAGCATGCTCTCCATTAGGTGCTCCAATCCTCTCCAAACATGTTCTCACTAAGTTGGAAGAGCATTGCAACAGCAGCAGTTCCCTTCTCCCTCCAGAAAGGGAAACAGAAGGAAAACTGCCATGGCTCCAAATTTTCTCCACCCACCCAGCACTTATGAAGCACCAAGGTGATTTGGAGCCTCCCTTTTTCTTCCCCTCCCTCTCTTTTACCTATCACCTTCCTCCATGCCCTTTCTGTTTCCAATGAATAGAAGCAACGCATACTGGATTTCCAGCATGCATAACTTCTGTTCATTGGAAACAGAAGTTGCATGGAAGAGGGAGGCTACATAAGGAAAGGATGTAAGCCTGCCTTACATTCTTGGTAAGGAAAGGAAAGGGAATGGGAGTGTGCTCACTTGATCCTCTGCCCACCTCATCCAGAGGGGGCACACACTTGAGCATATGCAGGGATGGAATTTTGTGGGGGGATGCGAATAGTGTGGGGGCCCAGTCTGCCACTGCTGATAATGTGCCATTCTCTGTTCCTCCCACTCCCTGGATTGGAAAAGGAAGAGGGTGATGGAGCAGAGAAGTTAGTATGGATCAGAGGAGAGTGATGGGCTAGAGCAGGGGTGCTCACACTTTTTTGGCTCGAGAGCTACTTTGAAACCCAGCAAGGCCCAGAGATCTACCAGAGTTTTTTTACAATAATAGCATTTGCCATAACAGAATTATCCTAGATGAAATCAGTTTCTCTTCCCCCCCCCCATCCTAGCAGCTAATAATATGGATAATATAAATATTAGTATTATTTAAAATTATGCAGTGGTTCTCAAACTTTTAGCACCAAGACCCACTTTCTAGAATGAGAATCTGTCAGGACCCACCAGAAGTGATGACATGACTGGAAGTGACATCATCAAGCAGGAACATTTTTAACAATCCTGCACTGCAATCCTACCCACACTTACTGGGGGTAAGTCCAATTGACTACCCTTGTTGAAAGCATATACACAGGAGCCTGTTAAAACTACAGAGCTGTCACGTTTCCCCAAATGCAGTCACATACCATGGTGGCATCAAGTCTAATGTATTAAAGATAAAATATTGAAGTGAATGGGGACCCACCTGAAACTGGCTCATGACTCACCTTTTGAGAAACACTGAATTAAAGCATTTGGACACCGCCTTTCTCACTAGCTCTCACTGCGAGGGTCTCACAGACTCAGGGAGGTTGGCACAGGCAGGCTAAGAATGAGGGCAAAGAGGCCACGCCAGGCCTGAAGCAAAGCCCCCCCACCTTGCCCCAGCAGCTCACACCAGAGCCCCTCGCTTCCAGATGGCCTGCAGATAGACTACCCCTGTCCATGGAGGCTCTCCTGCAGAGTCCAACCTGTCACCATGACAATGGTGGGGGAGGGGCTGGGGGCCTGAGGCGGAGGGTGGAGGCTCCACTGACCCCTTCCTGCTGAGCAAGGGACCCGCGCCGCCCTGAGGCTGCTCACACTTCCCCCCGTACCTTTCCCTACAGGTCCAGCACGTAGACAGCGCTGGTGGACATGGCACTCCTCCGAGGGCCGCTACGGCACCTGCCCCACCAGCACTTCTCCCTCTGCCCTCCCACAACCACTTCCGCTTCCCAGCCCTCTCCTAAACAGCACTTCTGGTGACAACAGCTTGGGCCTCACCATAGAGGGGCAAATGGCTAGACGGGCGACTGCTGGGCCTCATCGTAGAGAGGCAAAAGGCCAGAGAGGCAACCGCTGGAGGTGCTCAGCATGCATGGAGAGCTCTTGAAACGGCGATAGACTTCAAGGGTAGACTCACACGCACTGATCTATAGACTACTAGAGTCTAGACTAGACTAAGGGCTCCGCGATCGACTCATTTTGCCTCGTGATCGACCGGTCAATCGCGATCGACGTGTTGAACACCCCTGGGCTAGAGTGTTGGAGAATGAAGGAGGGAGAGTAGTGGAGGTGAATGGGTAGACAGAGGCAGACCCCCCACCACCAATGTGCTGCCTGAGGCAGCCACCTCAGTATGCCTCATGGATGGGACTGGCCCTGTTCACACCACATGAGTTGAAATAGATACAATATGTCAACCAGACCCAGTTATGACCTCTTGTGGCCATTATTTTTTTTCAACAGGCAAAAGATTCTTGACATTAATTTCAATTATAAACTGTTTTGTTAGCTACCATGGTTGTTCCTGTGATGGGTTAGAAGGGTGAAGTATATGTTTTTTAAAAAATAAACATTTTCTCAAGTGGAATCCATTTCCATGAACAAAATCTTAAGAGAATGTTGGAATGTAGGGAGCAGGATTCAGCTCAGATCAGGGTGTCCCCTTCCCCATGCCTTTTTCCTACCAACATGCCCCAAAACATTATTGGGGCAATAGCATTTGGGGGTTGTGATTTTCAGAGGCAAAACAGCACAAGGAAAAGAGTTCGTCCTCTTTCCCTGCACCATAGTCCTGATGCAGGTGGAGGCCCCCATAGCTGCTGTGTATGAAACAAGAAACCAGAGAGCCAGTGCAGTATAGCTGGATGTGGTCCACAAAGACCCAGGTTCCAATTCCCTGTTCAGGCCTTAAGTTTACAACAGCATGACCTTGAACTAGTTACTATCTCTCAGCCTAACCTATGTCACAGCGTTCTTATGTGGATAAGAGGAGGAACAGGAACTGTGTATACCATCCCAAGTTTCTTGGAGAAAGGACAGGATATAAATAGGAAACAAAATAAAGAAACATGGGAATTTCAATTACAGGCTCAGAACAGTCTTAAATGAACATCTAGTTGGCCCAGTACATCCAGAGATATCACCTTTAGAATTAAATGAGACTGAGCCGCATTAGATCTGAAACTGGGCCATGTCACAAGCAAGTTTGACTTTGCAGAAGCATCACTGCTCTAAATGTAATAAAATCAGTACTGAGTTTTATTTTATTTTATTTTAAATTCTCATTCATTTTTCTGCCCAGGCTTTCCTGGACAGTGAGCAAGAAACTGATGTTCAAATGTAATAATCATCGTAACAATCACAAAAGGCTCCCAAGTACATCATACTTGTGACATATTTAGGTGATGTAAGGCTACTTACATCACCAAAGGCTATTGATACTTACCCAGGAGTAAGTGCCACTGAGCTCAGTGAGATTTGCTGCTGAATAGACATTTATAGGATTGTGCTGCCTCTACAAATTCTGAAAGGCTAGAGAAATAGGATTTTCCTTAGAACAAATTTGCATTGGCATCTTCACATCATGACCTGTTCTGTGAGGTTTTTAATAATTTTAGCTGCAATCATACTTGCCACAAATTGGCCTGGGATATATTAATGATAGGCCTGTAATTTCCTGGTTACCCACCTCCATCTCGGATGGTGTTCTGTAATCCTGGCCAACTCTCAAGGAAGGAGACCAATTTTAATGACATGCTGAATAGTTTTAGTTTTTTGGTTCTTAAAGAATCAAAGGTGAATGCCTCCCAGTCCCACTGATTTGTTCATGTATTGTTTGTCAGTTCATTCTAAAACTTTATCCTTTGTTGCCTCTGTTTTGCATGGATCCTCTGTGCACTTCCCAAAAACAATAGTTTGGGACAGTGGTGTCGCTAGGGGGGTGCAGAGGGTGCAGACTGCACCAGGAAACACACTCAGAGGGGTGACACCATAACTGGCCAAAATTGTGAAAAACTTGGTATTTTTTAATAATATAATCATGTTATATATCATCTGAAGGGTAATTTAATGCCAAATGCAGTGAAACAAAACGCATTGAAATATCTTCATTCTATCAAAAGTTATAGCCAAATAACCAGAAAAGGAAAACACAACTGTCTTATGTAACAAACAATGGATTTCTTTAACTCAGATAAATGAAACTGACTGTTCTGAGAGCCAGTGAGGTGTTGTTATGACACAACTGGGAACCAAAAAGGTGTTAGTATGAGTCATCTGTCATTTCCATGTATCAGAGCTAATGCTAGAACAATTATTTAGCTGTGTGAGTGCCATCAAGTTGGCCACTGGTTTTTTATTGGTTACTGATTTGTTGGGTGACCTGTACTGGTATATATTAAAATATATAAAGTTAATGTGGGTTACTTAGCTAGTGATGCCACTACATTTAGACTGTGCATATGATACTGTAATTTATTCTGTATGGTCTGACATGGAAGGAGGTCCATCATGGGGGTGACACAATCAGCTCTTGTACCAGGTGACACAAATCCTAGAGACACTTCTGGTTTGGGATCTGGATCCCAGTAACTTCCACACTGAAGGTCAATATGCAGAACTTATTTAGCCTGCCTCCCGTCTTCCTTCAGTATTCCTTTCACACCTTTGTCCTTTAAAGATCCTCTTGCTGCCTTGGCTGATTTCCTGCTCCGGAGGTATTTAAAGAAAATGTGTGTTGTTTGGTTTTCATGCCTTTAGCAGTTTCTTCCTCATCTTCTTTCTTTGCTTGCCTTAAAATGAACTTGCATTTCTTTTCCCAGAGTTCCAGTGCTCTGGCAGACTGTGACTCAAGCCAGACTTTACAACAGCTGCAAGACAAGGTGGAGGGGAGTAATTAAAAGGTATTTTAGCCAACTTGTTAATAGTTGCAAGGATAGGGTTGCCAACCCTGGCTGAAGCTATTTCTGGCAATTTTCTTCCCCCACCCTCTCATGACATGATGTAATATCAGTAAGCTGAGGAGGCCTTGCTAACATCTCCAGGATTGTGATCAGGAGCCACCTGATCGTTGAGGCTGATTCCTGGAAACTCCAGGCAAATCTTGTTGGGTTGGAGACCCTAAACAAGGATGGCCACAGCATGCTTTTTAAAAGGCATGTTGCACTTAGGGCAGATCCAAGATCTCCTGGCACCTGAAGCATTCTTCCTCCCTTACCTTGTGATGTACAAGCCTCTGACTCCCTAGATTGGAAATGGAAGAGGGTGGAGCAGAAAAAGAAGTGTGGAGGAGAGTGATGGACTAGATTAGAGCACCAGGTGGAGACAATCTAGTTCGTCACTCTCCTCTCCTTCACACTTCCTTGTCCAATTCACCCCCTTTCTTTTCCAGTCCAGGAAGAGCAGTAGTGCCAAGTGGGTCAATGTAGGTAGAGCCCCCACCACCAGTCGGCTGCCTTAGCTGGGCCTCAATGGGCTGGCCCTAGGGTGCACTATTCATGCAAATTGGCATCATTAAGTCCAGAATGCTGTTCTCATATCAAACTTGCCTGTCCAGGGAAGGACTACAACAGGAGACAATTCATCAATTTGTTCAGAACTAATTTGTCTGGAAAACCCACTTTCAAGACAATATAGGTTCATATCTTTTGTTTTCAAGGGTGGTGTTTAATTGCTGTTGACTGTTCTGAGTTCATTTCTTCTGTGCTGAAGAAATGGTGGAATTCATGATGCTGTTGAAAAGCCTTTTCTGGAAAAAACAAGTCCAGAAAGAGCAGAGCTTGGAAAAATAGTACTGTTGAAAATCCCCTCAATCCCATTGGACCCTAAAACCTGTACATGGTTTTTCTTCACATCTAAGAAGCAGTGGATGGACTTGAACCTTGAACTTTCCAAGAGCTAAACCCAGACTGTTGGAGCAACTGCTTTTCTACTGAGCTCTGTGGAACACTTAATTCAAGTAGCTTTACTGCCTCACAGTCATGATTCTGCCCTTTACCAGCCCTAAGGAAAAGCAGAATATAGATCATTTGAATAAATAAAAGCAGGGATGTGACCTAGGAGTGCATGCAAAGCTCTACTACTGAGCTACAGCCCTATTTTCCAGAGGTAGCTGAAGAAACCACCACCAGACTTAGCTGTTCAGGATGAGATTGGTTATACCGCTGAGAAAAGAAACTGAGAAAAGTTTCATACACATTAGATGTCTAAATATATGAAAACAATGTGTGCTTGTTATAACGGAAGTAGCCAGTTTTACAGTCAATTGATAGACTGCAACAGACCCAAAAATATATTTTGCATTTTCTTTAATGGCAAATTAATGAGTTCAATTCAAAATGCTAGTTTTGATTTTTAAAGCTTTTCATGGCTCAAAATCTGGATATTTGAGGGGCTGCTTCCATATAATCCTACCCGTACACTCCGGTTATCAGAGGGGGCCCTTCTGACTGTGCTGCCACCAGGTGAGGTGAGGGGGTAGCAGATAGAAATAGGGCCTTTTCGGTGATGGCTCTTAGTTTGTGGAATTCCATCCCCTTGGAATTAAGAATGGCGCCCTTCTTGGAGACCTTTTAGCAGACCCTTAAGACATTTTTATTTAAGAAAGCTTTTAACTGTTGATGTGACCAGCTGGCATTTTTAATGTGATTTTAATAACTGTATCTTATCCATTGGTGTCTGATCTCTCTTCTTGTTTTAATGTTTTGATTTTTGATGTTTTAGTATTGTTCTAATTTGTCATTTTATATTGTGTTGTTACCTTGAAAGCTATCTTGGATGCCCCTAATGTGAAGGAGAAAGGCAGGATACAAATTCTTAAAAAAATGAATGAATAAAATAAATTAGCTTTTCCTTGTCTGAAGCTGCAGTCCTGTATGACCTGGGAGCAAGTTCCATTCTATTTAGTGGGGCTTACTTCTGTGTAGACATGCATAGACTGCACTGAGAACTACAGCATCTACCAGAGGACGAGAACATTTAATGACAGCTTTTAATCCTCCAGTTTCCTCCACCAAATCTGAAGCTGTCACCTTGATAAACATCCCCACCAGATCCCTGACAAAGCCGACCAGTTAAGTATGTCTAATCTTCTGCTTCAGTTGATTGAAGACAGGCGGCTTCCGTGCGGCTCATGCTGCGTGACAGGCCAACGATGACATCACTCTTCTCAATGAGTTCCTATGTATGGTAGATGACGTCCCTAGACAGATATTCCAGTAGGCCAGGGCCTCCCGTGGTAGTGGGCTCCCAGTCAGTGTGCAGTAGATGTATAGTGTAATCTGTTATATAGGATGCCGTCTGCCAAGGAAACTCAAAGCAGCTTAAAACATTGTGCTGGCTTTCTGTGTTCCCCCTCTTCTGCAAACATCCAGGAATAAATCAGGTTGTTTGTAACAAAGAACACTCTTTCCTTACATCCCCTCAATTGCTGTTTCCTCCAACAATCCAAAGCATCCCCTGCAGAATGCAAGCTTGCCTGACAATAGCAACACAAGATGACACGTTTGATTACCACATCTGAAGAACAATCTTTACCGGAGGTGCATTCAATAATTTAAGTGAGAGTAACTGAGAGATTATTGTTAGTTTAGCAACTGGACTGCAGAAAACCGTGCTAGGAAGAGAAGGGGAGATGCAATCATTGACACACTGCATCAGGTCTGGTATATTTATATTTTTGAATATTTGTATACTGTTGATTCACCAATAACAACAAAAGTTCACAGCATTTTTATAGCAAAAAAAAATAAATTGTGAAGATGCTTCCTTGTTGCAAAGGGACTCACCAGGGTCTCTGAGAGGAATTCTACCAGGGAGGACAAAGTTTCTTCTGGGCCCCTTTGCAAAGGGGGAGCGGTGAAACAGAGCAGGGGTCCCCTCTCTCCTAGGCCCTGGGACTCACAATCTTTTTCACACACACACACACACACACACACACACACACACACACACACACACACACAGAGAGAGAGAGAGAGAGAGAGAGAGAGAGAGAGAGAGAGAGAGAGAGCAAACAGGCACCAGGCAGGATGTGCTGGAAAGAAATGGGTACAGTTGCTCCCCTGCTAAATATAAGAGAACCACCACTCAAAAGGTGCCTTGTCAAGGGGAGCAGTGTGGCATCAGGAGATGTTCAGTTCAGGCATTGGCCCATCACTTGGCCCATCCTGCTGGCCCTGCCCCTGAACTTTCAGTATGAGTGGCAGTGGTAACATCCAATGTGCAGTTGGGGTATAGGAAGATGCTGGGGGGATTTTGTAGTGTGGGGCTTTTAGGGTCCCCAGCAACCCGGCACTGGCCCTGAAGGGAACATCAAATGCCATCCATCATCAGGTGATTTATACATATCACACACACACACACACACACACACACACACACACACACACAGAGCCCAATCCTATCCAAGTTTCCAGTGCCTGTGCAACTATGCCAATGGGGTATGCACTGCATCCTGTGGTGGGGAGACAGACATGGAGGTCTCCTCAAGGTATGGGAACATTTGTTCCTTTACCTTGGGGCTGCATTGCAGCTGTACTGATCCTGGAAAGTTGGATAGGATTGGGTCCGCAGTTACATTGGGGAAATGCTATCCAGATCTGAGCAGCCTTATGAAAAGCACACCATTTAAAATTCAGTATCCGTATACCTAGATGCAAGCATCTTTGGACTCCATTTTGGGTATAGTTATTCACCTGTTCTGTTAAATGCAGGTATCTACATACAGTGTACACAGATAGCTGATCTTTAAAATGAAACCATATCCTGCTTGTAACACAGAAAGGTACCTGTAGCTATAGACTTTCTATAGTACAGCATGATGTGTGAGCAGCCCTAATGAGTTCAAGACATCCACTTGATGATGATGTGATTGTGTGGCCTGGGAGTCCAACATGGGTTACTGAGACAATCACACCACAAAAGTCCTTCGTTTCCTAAGGCTGCTGCTATTCCTTGAGGGCTGCACTCCAGCCTAAAGGGCCTTAGCAAGAAAACTCCAAGCCTGGACAATGCCTCCTATAAGAATGGAGTGTGCATTCCGCATTTCTAACCATTTCCTCGTTTGTTCACAGAAATCAGAGCAAAGGTGAGAGATAGGATGTGAAATCTGATGGTTGCTTCCTTTGTTATGTTTCTGTGCCTCCTTAAGAAACACAGTAGAAAACAGCCAGATCAGGCATACACCAGCATGCCCATTTGAATTGCATTCCTATATTGTCTTCACAGAGGAAAAAAACACATCACATGTGAGGCGAACCTGGGACAAGGGCTGGTCAGAGGGACCATATCATCCCTCATCGGCCTTGTCATCAAATTATACACATATGCTTCCCCCTATTGTTAATCTCTTTTGCTGGTATGATGTTGAGGGGATTTTATACAGTGGTGCAAAATGTAATCCCCTGCTGGAGACAGAAGTGCCAGAATCCCAGAGGGACTCTAATGTTCAAAACAAAACATAACAATGGAGTTAATTAGTCCTGCATGGTTCACAAAATCCCCCAGAGGGGATCCTTTGCAGCTCTAAATCTTCAGTTCTGTGAGACATGGAAAAGGCCCTGCTGTGCAGACCCCTTTGACAAAACTTCTAATAGATATTTACACTTTTTCTTCTTCCACCCTTGGCTTTCAGAAAGGGACTGGCTGGGCAATGGGGGATCAGAATAACTTCCTGCATGGTAATAACTTTCAAAATATTCTTCACTTTAGGATTTATTAACCTCCAGGTAGACTTGCCAACACTTCCTTTTTGCCAATGATTGCAAAGCTAATCTATCATCCGTCACTACTGTCTTAACGGCATCCAAGACAGGCATCACCCCAGCTCAGGGGCTTCCATGCTGGGTGCTTCTTTGGGTCCTGCTCTCTGGTTCTTCCAAAGCAATATGTACAGTGTCCCAGCATCTCTGGACCAGTACAAACTTTTACATGACTTCCACCTCCCCCCAAAAGTATCTCTTTTGACCAAATGAAGAAAAGATTGGTATTTTGTAGCCTGTTGTCCATGCTTCCTACATTTCTAGCTGCCTGATACAGCAAAATAACTTTGCATATTCATTCTCAATCATGATCTACGTACAATTCAGCCTCATTTTTTTCCCTTCTTGGAAATGAACTTGCAGTCCAGGTGAGAACCCTCTGTTCCTCCAGGTCCAGGTAAAGTGCAATCTACCCTCATATTGGTTAACAATCTGCAGGGCCAGCCCACCCATGAAGTCAGCTAAAGTGGTTGTTTCAGGCAGCAGACTGACAGAAGGCTCCCACGTCTGCCCACCTGCTAGCATTCACTGATCCTCCTCCTCCCAGTCCCTGGACTGGAAGAAGAAGAGGGGGACAAGGTGGAAGTGTGGGGGAAAGGAGAGTGGTGGACTAGAGTGTCAGAGGAGCAGAGGTTGAGCTGGGCTGGGGCACCTTCCTTCTGAGGAAAGGCTATGGCGTTTGGGCCTCTGCAGCCTAGAAAAGAGGCGCCTGAGACAATTTTGAGACATACAAAATTATGCACGGGAAGGATAGAGTGGATAGAGAAGTGCTCTTTACACTCTCACATAACACCAGAACCAGGGGACATCCACTAAAATTGAGTGTTGGCAGAGTTAGGACAGACAAAATAAAATATTTCTTTACTCAGCTTGTGGTTAGTCTGTGGAACTCCTTGCCACAGGATGTGGTGATGGCATCTGGCCTAGATTACTTTAAAAGGGGATTGGACAAGTTTCTGGAGGAAAAATCCATTATGGGTTACAAGCCATGATGTGTACGTGCAACCTCCTGATTTTAGAAATGGGCTATGTCAGAATGCCAGATGCAAGGGAGGGTACCAGGATGAGGTCTCTTGTTATCTGGTGTGCTCCCTGGGGCATTTGGTGGGCTGCTGTGAGACACAGGAAGCTGGACTAGATGGGCCTATGGCCTGATCCAGTGGGGCCGGTCTTATGTTCTTAGAGGTTGGCACATCACCAGGTTTGAGGAGAGGGGGGCTAGAGGGGGGCAAAATCCCCAGAGCCCAGGCCATGACAAAACAAACTATATGCTAAAAAACAAATTTATTTCAAAATAAATTTGGGAAACTCAATCTCAGCCTATCCAGCACTGTATTTCCACTACAGCTTTAATCCACTTGCAGTGCAGTTCTATTATCCAATGTGTTTAGGAAGGGGGGGGGGCAATCAGGTACCTTTCCCCAGACCAAGTGGGGCTGTCTGAGAGCTCCCCAGGCTCTCAGTGGCACTGCACATCAGCAGATAAGGGGGGTAGCATTTGGCACACCGTCTCAGGAGGCAGGAGGATCTCCCAGTGTCTGGTGGCACATCAGCCACCACTTCTGCTGCTCGTCTTCCCCTTCTTCCTCTTGTATTTAAAAGGAAGAGGGGAACAGAGCAGAAGAGAAAGTATAGAGGAGGAAAGAGTGGTGGTATAGCTGACACTCTAACCCACTACTCTGATCTTTTCCACTGCCTTTTCCACTCAGTTCTCCTCTTCCTTTTGAAATCCAGGAAGAGTACTGGATACAAGCAAATGGAGGCAGGCACCTCATGCTCAGTTTCATACAGCTGTCTCGGGGTGCAATCCCACCCAAATTTCTAGTGCTAATGCAACCATGTGAATGGGGCATACACTGCATCCTGTAGTGGGAGGGCAGTCACGGAGGCCTCCTCAAAGTAAGGGAACATTTGTTCCCTGACCTCAGGGCCGCATTGGCACTAAAAGGTTGGATAGGATTGAACCCTCAGTCAGACCATTGGATGGACCAACACTGTCAACGCACCTCAATGGCACTCTTGATAGCAGTGAATGATATTTCACTACAATGGTGGAGTCTATAATCTATAATAAAAAACTCTCTAGTATCAGTACAAAGGCTTGACTTCTGTAGAAAACCTCACTCATTGGTAGCGACCCTTCTTTCAGTGCAGGGCAGGCAGATGAGGGTCTGAGGTGCCTGTAAACTGTGCTGTTATACCCTTGTATGGCAATAGCTTCTCCAGTAATTTCAACCATCTGTCCTACTCACCAGAAAAACAGGTATCAGTTATTGTTACCATGGAAAGAGCTGACCTTCGCTGAGCTGGCTATTGAGAAGTGGAATGAGGAATCTAGAGAAATGGCCAGGGCATGTGTTCAAGCCCAAATGCACATGCAGACACATGCATGATTGAGGGAGATTTGCACCCCAGGCATCCACATCTAACATTTCTTTTTTCCACTTGCCATGTTCAGATTTGAAGATGGTAGGGGGCAAAATATTCACCTCCATGCTTACAAAAGTGTCTGTAGACAGATCAATTCCTTTCTTTTAAAACAGAACAATAATTCCCTTTGCTTAGAAAGATGTTTGAACAGCAACTGACTCTGTTTGGTACTTGGCTACAATCCTACAGTGTCAGGTGTTTATTGAGCCTGGCATGGAGATATAAAAAGAGCTGACAGTTGTCTGCAAATCACTTTGATTTTTAGTAGTGACTACTGGAGGAAAGAGTAAATAATGGAAATGAAAAGAATGGTGCCCTATTCACTCAAGTGTACGCACAAAATGAAGTGAGAAGCAGTCTTGATGGTTCTTCCTTTTGTGATACAGATCTCTTGGAACCAATCTACAACCATCTCATATTCCATCAATACTGAATTAACCTGATATTGTGGCTGCTACACAGCTACACTTAAAACTCATCAGTTGGATTAATGCCACCATTAGTCAAGCATCGCTCCCTCTTTTTTTGGTGAAACATCTTTAGATGCATAAAATCAATGAGAAAGAAAGTCTCTTCTGTTGTATAAAAGTTGCCCTGCTAACTGGGCAGAGGGACTTTTTCAAGTGGTACTCCTCTAAAATTTAGCAGGGATGGGGGCGGGGGGTGGAAGCGCTGTCCCTCTTCACCCCAGCACAATGCCCTTTCATCTACATCTTTTTACACTGTGAACCTTTTGGGACAGAGAGCCATCTAGTTTCTCTGTAAACGGCTTTGTGGACTTTTTTTGTTGAAAAGCAGTAGTTAAATATTCTTAATAATAAATAATCTGCACTCTTCTTCTGGAGCAATTAAACCATTCCAGGATAATTAACATCTCTTGTACACAGCACTGAAACTGGTTAGAATCAAGGCTGGCCCACTCATGAGGCCAACTGAAGTGGTTGCTTCAGTCTGCAGATTGGAGGAGGGCACTCATCTCTGCCTCCTTGCCACCACTGCTCTTCCTTCTCCTTCCACTCCCTGGATTGAAAAGGGAAGAGGCAGACAGAGAGGAAGAGGAAAGGTGAAGGGGAGTGCGGAGCTATAACATTGAAGAGTGGGAGGAATAGAGGCTGTTGAGGAGGAGAGCCAGCATTTGGCATCAGGAGGTCTTAGACCAGCCCTGGTTAGAATCAACTCTCACATTTGACCCATTTTAACCCACTTTAGGCTGTGTGCATAAAGTGGTTTAGATAAGAATAATTAACCCACGTTAATGAGCATTCAGCTGACATCAAAAGTAGGGTTGTTACTCTGCCAAAACTGTGCCTTTTTCATTTTACTTAAGCAGAAGGTTATTCTTTTACTGAGACAGGGAATGCTCTCCAAGTGCAAGAGGAAATCCCCATTTATTTATTTAGAAAACTTGTTAGCTGCTTTGTCAGTACAAAGCTCCCAGGGTGGTGTACAATCAAAAAATGAAAGGCACACAACAAAAACAACGCATTCAGCAAAGTATCATAAAATGCCAGGAGCAACAACTATCACAAAATGATTAAAAACTGTCAAATCCCAACTAAAACCCACCACTCCACCTGCTGGCAGGCCTCAACAGATTAAAACAATCTCTGCCTGGTGCCAAAGGTCACCACCCACCTAACCTTGGATTGCAGAGGTGGGTTTGATGAATGTAGGGGCCCAGGAAGCTGCTTGCGGTAGAATGTGGTCATTCAGATAACCAAGTACTTTGGGGATTTATGGCTAATGACTAACACTTTGAATTGTGCCTGGATATGAATAGAAAATTAGGCTGCAATCCGAAACATACTTTCCTGGTAGTAAGCCCCATGGAACACACTGGAACTTACTTCCTAGCAGTGTACCCCCTTACTTTTCATTCCAATGCGTGGAGGCCTTCCATAGCTGCACAGCTGCATGCTGTTGTCTCTGGACACTCAGCTAAGGCATTATACATCATTGCTGACCCCCACGTTGCCTAGCTCCAAGCTGTGCAGAGCTTGGTTTTGAGCTCCTCTTGCCACCTCTTAAAGGGGCAGAGATAGGGCTTCCCTGGTTGGTGGGTCACAACCCACCAGTTTGAGCACCCCTGATTTAGTCTTTTAATAAACTAGTTATATTTTGGTCCTTTGTTTGCCTAGTCCATATTCAAAGTTAATTCAGGGGATTGTCACATCTGTTTCCCCTGTACATGTTATTGTGGGTGTGATTTTTAATAAGAAATCCTGGGGCTCGTTGCTCTCCTATGAGGGTTTTTTTTCCAGATGGCCCTGCTCTGACCTGGCTCTGTAGCCTGGGATGGTGGCAGCAAATACAAACTACCAAGCTTGTTTCCCTGTTCCAGTGCTGGTCCAGTAAAGGGAAAGTGGGGAGCAGGAAAGAGTGCATGTGCATTAATCACTAGGTGTTATTCTCCTTGGTCAGCCTGCCTTCTACTGGGAGTGACAAAAGGAATCACTGAAGCACAGTAGTGCAGTCCTCAACCCAGACAATGTATCAAGAAGGGTGCCATGGTTGATGCATGGGATGTGTTCTGATTCATAAAAAGAGAACTTGTATAGCGTCAGACCAAAGGCTTCAACAGAAAAAAATAGCCCGTTGTAATCAAAAATAGTATTAAAGTTTCAAAGTAGGAAAGAGCCTACTAAGAGAGTGCACTTAGGGCACAATCCTAACCAACTTTCCAGCACTGACTTAGCTGCAACGCGGCCCCCAAGGTAAGGTAACAAACATGCCCTTAGCTTGAGAAGGCCCCCTTGACTGCCTCCCCACTGCAGAATGCGGTGCACGCCACATTGGCACAGCTATGTCAGTGCTGGAAAGTTGGTTAGGATTGCGCCCTTATTCTTTTAAACATGGCCATGTCCTGATACTTATAAAATGTTTTTAATATTATTTTTCATTCCTGCCACATCCCAGACTTATTACTGCACAAGAGCAACATTAAGATTTGCACAACGATCAATGAATTAACACATGCAAATGAGCGATGCCTCTTCCCCAACCCCAGGCCTTCGGAGGAGGTGGTAACCCTACTCACCATCCAAATGGCGCCTAAAATTGTCAATTGCTGATCTCTGATCATTCAATTAGCTCCCAGCCAGCCAACATATTTTCTCCCTTTGCTTTCCAGTAACCTTTGGCTTGCGTTATCATCTGCTTTAATATACTGTCAGGCACTATTAACCTTGGCCTGCTGCAGCTCTGGGGGCATTTGTAATCTAGGAATTTCACAGCTAAATCACTGGGAATCCTGGCACAGCCCCAAGGCTTACTGTTTGGAGCTGCTATTGGTTTCAATAGCAACTGGAGAGGGTTGCAGAGAGCTTCTCTTGATGGAGAGAAGAGTTTCCAGGACAAGGGAGGAAAAAAAATAAGCAGGTCGCTCTAGGTAGGATATTTTCATCTCTTTGGCAGGACACTAATTTACTGTTCTTGCAGCTGCTGCTGATACATGCCTGGCTTCCTTCCAACCTGCTGTGTGTGCTCATTGTTCAGTGAGTGTTTGTCTTAGCAGACTGCTAAACCAACCCCACCTTGCAATTAATAAATATGTGTCAACACTCTGTGCAAGCCTAATCATTATCATTACCCCCAAATTAGAGGGTTGGCCCATGCACAGCCACTGAGCTGGGAAAGGGCCTGATCCTGCTTGGGGAATTGCATGAGGCACTCAGTGTCTTGCGGAATGGGGCCGCTCCAAAAGTCTTGAATTGCAAAGGAATTGCCGTTGCCAAGGGAGAGACAGCCAAAACCAGGGAAATGAATAGCTGAAGTGCCAGCTTCTTGTCTTATGTAAAAAGTCATTGCTAATCTGTAAGTTGGGTTCCAGAAAGTTGCGATTTGTGGCGTTGTTGGAGGATAAATTGTGTGTGTTACCTATTTTCACAAACATATGCATGTATATCCAAGTTAGAAACAGTGCTTATGGAGTATCACCATGACCCTCAAGTTGTAAAAGATGGACATTCTGTGGGTAGGTTGTCTGTCCGCTCAGGCAGGTGGTCTATCTCCTTATTCCAGCTGGGGTCATATTCCCCTTAATGGTTCATAGTCTGGGGTGGTCAACATATGGACATATTCAGCATTCTTAGAGGCCAAAGAGGCGCTCTGTGGTGCAGAAGCACCTTCCACCAGCTGAGTCTAGTGTACCAGCTGCGAACGTTCCTGGAGACAGACAGATGTGGTCACATCTTTGCTGTGGTATCTTTCAGGACTGACTATTGCAAGGCATTGTGTGTGGGGCTGCCTTTGAAGATCACAGCTTGGAAATCACAGCTCAGAACATAGCCACTGTGACTGGGAATACCTCTTAGCAGTGCTTGATAAGCTCCACTGGCTCCTGGTCTGTTTCCCAGTACAATGGAAAGTGTTCATGATTACCCTGAAAGCCGTAAATGGCCTCCTCCCACATCAACCTGCCTTTGATGTGGGAGTAGAAGTTTGATGGAGGGAAAACCAGCCTCCTGTTGGATTGGAGGCCATCTGGGTGCTCGCCCCTCCCATCTAGGTGAGGCAAGCAGTGACCCGGAAGAAGAGTCTCTTTGGTTGTGGCTCCCCATTACTGGAGCTCTATACCCAGGGAAGCTTGCCTGGCACCCTCATGATTTTCTTTCCAGAGCAAAGTGAACACCTTTTTCATTCTCTTCAGACTTTTAAATCATTTTTTAAATGGTTTTGACTTTAAACTGCTGTTTTACAGCTATTTATTTTGCTTTCTTGTCAGCCACCCTGTTAATATTGCTGTAGAACAGTCTGAAAAAATAGAAGGCTATGTAATGTTTAAGTTCAGAGCGGAGGTTATTAAAAGGAGGAAAGCAGTGCTGGCGGCTTCTCCTCGCTATTTACCTGATTGTGCTGCCTTCACTGAATGCCCTCCTATGACCAATTTGACTGCTGTAGCCCTACCCTGCTCCCTAAACTGCATTGCACAGTTATGACCACAGCTCTCTCTCCTACTACTGCCTCCTCCAGTGACTACTTCTCCGGAGCAGAAGGTAAATGATATTATTGTTTGTTGCTACAGCTGATTCTGAAGCACTTCAGAGAAGACTACAAAATGTTAGGCACAAGATCAAGTGAATTTTATGCAAAGAACAGAAACAAAATGGTCTATAGCTGCAGGTCAGAAGCCACTGGTGGGTCACGACCTGATTTTTGGTGGGTCTCCAAAGGGGGATGGAAATATCAGATAACGAATTGCAGACCCAATCCTATCCAGTTTTCCAGTGCCAGTGTTACTGTGCCTATGGGGTATGCACTGCTTCCAGTGCTGGGGAGGCAGTCACAGAGGCCTCCTCAAGGTATGGAAACATTTGTTCCCTTACCCCTGCATTGCTGCATTGTGGTTGCACCTGTGCTGCACCTGGGCTGCATTGCGGTTGCACCTGTGCTGGAAAGTTGGATAGGATTGGGCCCTGCCTCAAGTCCTGAGACTATTCAAAAATCAGACAATGTAGCTGCTAATTACCTTGCAAAGAGCTCAGCTCCTGCAGTTTGCAAGCATGTCTAATTAAAGGGAGATAAATGTTTGATGTTTTATTTAAAATAAAATATTCTTTCTAGATCTCTTTTTTATAAAGTGTGGTAAACCTAAGTTAATCCTGATAGAGTGTCGTTTAAAAAAGTGGGTCCCAGTACTAAAAAGTTTAGGAACCACTGGTCTATGCAATGTTTACCCCAGAAACCTTCCTGGTTACAAACCTTCCTTCCTGATCTCCTTTCCTATACAACTGTGTAGCAAAGATTCTCAGTATCACAGCCTAATTACTGCTTGCACCACTATTTTCAACATTTCTCTTCTCATGGCACACTCTTTGGCACACTCTATGACCTCTATGGTCTTTGCCTCTTGTGATGTTACTTCTGGCTTCCGGGATACTCTTCAGGATTCTACAACTCTGTTTCTAGGGCAATTGTAGTAACAAATTATCTGTCTCTCTTCCTCCTCTGGTTCTGCCTTCCTTCTTCTCTGGAGGAAGAGGGACAGACAATTCATTACTATGGACAATTGTCCTAGGAATAGAGTCACAGAACCCAGAAATTTTTTTCAGCAATTTTCAACCACTTTGCTCCAAACTCTCATGGCACACCTATAGACCTGTTGTGGCACACCAATGTGCCAAGCAATTGGAAATAGCTGTTTTATACCTTTATCATTGGGCTTCCTCCTGGTTCTATTTAGTTCTATGTTTTGAGGATCAGCGATCTGGTGAAAGCCACTTCAGAAAGCTCGTGTTTTTAAATGCATTCAGTCAGTCAACCCTACTTCCCAGCCCAAAACAAATTTCACCCATGGGTTCCTGCTTTTTGATATGCATTACCCTGTTCACACACCCACACCATTACTCACATATGTGATACTTCTGATTTGGTTATATGACGTTCCTGTAGCTCAGCTGACTCATGTGATTGTGATATGTGTTGTGATATGTGATATGATATGTGATATCGCAAGCCTTTGCCTATAAAGTATTACCTCTATATTGCTACCTGAGCTCCTTTGAGCACGGTCATAAAAAGCTTGTTCTCTTCTCTGAGTTTTTGCAGATAACTTTCACAGTCCCAAGCCCTGTTTATGTGCTTATTGCTCCTAATTTTGTAGTGGCTAGATAATCTCTTTTGCTCAGGTCATCAGAAACTTTGGGTAATGTTTTTCCACCCTTTTCGACTAATATGTTACCTGATGAGAATAGTGAGGCAAGAAATAGTGAGGCAAGAAATAGTGAGCAAGAAAGCCTGCTAGTGTTTGTATGGCTTGAGCTTTTAAGAACTTACTTCATTCCATGCAAAAAAGCTGCTGGGTAACACAGTAGATACAGAAACCCTCGGTAGTTAAGTGGCCAAAAAGTACCGGAATTACAAATGTCCAACTTGAGGGCACGTCCAACTATATGTGCAAGTCAGGAGAAGAAATTCAGAGGTTTTCAATTCCAGATTATTTGCAGGCTGCATCTGTTTCGCTCCCCAGCAATTGGTAACCTTAGGCACAATACCAGTAAATATAAATAAGCTGCCTAGAAACCACACACACACACACACAAAATACTCTCCAGACTGGTTGGGGGATGAGAGAAGACACCTGTTGTCCTGGTCAGACAGTGCTGTATGGAGCTGGAACTGCTCAGTAATCACTGCCTTTGTTTCATCATTTTCTATCGGTGATGGACCATCACATTGACAAAGGTTTCAATCCTGTGCATGCTCCCTGGGAAGCAGGCTAAGAACATAAGAACAGCCCCACTGGATCAGGCCATAGGCCCATCTAGTCCCACTTCCTGTATCTCACAGCGGCCCACCAAATGCCCCAGGGAGCACACCAGACGACAAGACACCTGCATCCTGGTGCCCTCCCTTGCTGAGGCTCCCTCAGTCTCAGTAAATGTACTTCAGTTAATGCTGTAAACTTGGATAAACTGCTGTCACCACCTTCAGTACCCTCCTACTGTACTCGATCAAGGTTCAATCTAGACTTAACCTGGCATGAGTAGTTTTTGTTAAATGGGGCAGTGGCAGGAACTGACAGGAGGCAAAACCATGGCAGGGAAAAGGAGGACTTTGCCCCCACCACAGATCTGATACTGCTCATGCCTCCCTTGTGATGTTTTAATTGGGGAAGAAATCTTCTATTGACTTCCAAGGGAACAGTTTTTTCTCTCTATTAAAATGGAGGCGAGCGGTGTGGTTGGGGCAAAATCCCCCACCCTGTCCCTCTCCATTTCTGTCATTGCCCCTTACCATGTTATTTAATAAAGCCAAAACAACATGAAGGAACAGATTAACTTTTTATTAGAGAATGTTTCAGTTTCATGAGCAGAAAACAACTGGATAGCAAATATAAGATCCCAGAACACGGCTACATACAGTGAGAGAGTATTGTCAGTCACAAACACAGAGCATTCAAGTCTGTTATGTAGGTCCATTCCAGGGGGTTACAGGGGTAAGTTGGAAGTCCAAAAGTCACTAGATTCAAGGCTAGAGTGAGATGTGCTCACTCCCGCCTTGCACATGGCAAGCAATGCCAGGCCAGGCTTCTTCCGCTGAGGGCAGCCTCCGGTCGCAGGTCCTGGATCCAGGGGGTCCTCCGTGGTTGGCCTCCACAGTTGTCGCCGGCATGTCTGGCTTCTGGGTGGGTTGTTCATGCATTGCAATAGTGAGGCACAGATCAGCATAAGGTGACGTACAAAGTACCGTATTTTTCGCTCCATAAAACGCACTTTTTCCCCCCCAAAAAGTGGGGAGGGGGAAGTGTGTGCGTCTTATGGAGCAAATACTGCAAAAAAAAAACAACAACTCTGCCCCCGGACCCGCCCCCTGCACGCTCTGCTCTGCTCGCCTTCCCAGGAAAGTGTGGGGGGGATGGCAGTCTTGCTGAGCAAGCCCTCCTGTCTACTCAGAAGTAAGTCTCAGCGTCACTGGGGCTCACTCCCAGGAAAGCGTGGGTGGGGTGGCAGTCTTGCTGAGCAAGCCCCTAGAGCAAAGGTGCTCATTATGTCGATTGAGAGCTACCAGTCGATCTCCAGGCGAAATAAGTCAATCGCAGGCTTCTCTCCCGTCCAAGCATCCCTAGGAGTGAGCCCCTGGCAGGCTTGTGAGCCCAGGGAGGGAGCCTAGGGAGTGAGCCCAGGGAGCCCAGGGAGTGAGCACCTGACGGTTCTGTGTGGTTCTGTGTGCAAGGGGTTTTGCACTGGTCTTGCTGTGATGTCTATACAGAGATCTTCCCTCCCCCACACCTTTCCCCTGCTTTTGCACTGGTATGTATGGAGATCTTCGCCCCCCCCCCACTTCCATCTGTTGGTTCTGTGTGCAAGGGGTTTTGCACTGGTCTTGCTGTGATGTCTATACAGAGATCTTCCCTTCCCCACACCTTTCCCCTGCTTTTGCACTGGTATGTATGGAGATAAGAACATAAGAACATAAGAACAGCCCCACTGGATAAGGCCATAGGCCCATCTAGTCCAGCTTCCTGTATCTCACAGCGGCCCACCAAATGCCCCAGGGAGCACATCAGATAACAAGAGACCTTTATCCTGGTGCCCCCCCTTGCATCTGGCATTCTGACATAACCCATTTCTGAAATCAGGAGGTTGCACATACACATCATGGCTTGTACCCCATAATGGATTTTTCCTCCAGAAACTTGTCCAATCCCCTTTTAAAGGCGTCTAGGCTAGACGCCATCACCACATCCTGTGGCACGCTGAGTAAAGAAATATTTTCTTTTGTCTGTCCTAACCCGCCCAACACTCAATTTTAGTGGATGTCCCCTGGTTCTGGTATTATGTGAGAGTATAAAGAGCATCTCCCTATCCACTCTGTCCATCCCCTGCATAATTTTGTATGTCTCAATCATGCCCCCCCTCAGGCGTCTCTTTTCTAGGTTGAAGAGGCCCAAACACCGTAGCCTTTCCTCATAAGGAAGGTGCCCCAGCCCAGCAATCATCTTAGTCGCTCTCTTTTGCACCTTTTCCATTTCCACTATGTCTTTTTTGAGATGCGGCAACCAGAACTGGACACAATACTCCAGGTGTGGCCTTACCATCGATTTGTACAACGGCATTATAATACTAGCCGTTTTGTTCTCAATACCCTTCCTAATGATCCCAAGCATAGAATTGGCCTTTTTCACTGCCGCCGCACATTGGGTCGACACTTTCATCGACCTGTCCACCACCACCCCAAGATCTCTCTCCTGATCTGTCACAGACAGCTCAGAACCCATCAGCCTATATCTAAAGTTTTGATTTTTTGCCCCAATGTGCATGACTTTACACTTACTGACATTGAAGCGCATCTGCCATTTTGCTGCCCATTCTGCCAGTCTGGAGAGATCCTTCTGGAGCTCCTCACAATCACTTCTGGTCTTCACCACTCGGAAAAGTTTGGTGTCGTCTGCAAACTTAGCCACTTCACTGCTCAACCCTGTCTCCAGGTCATTTATGAAGAGGTTGAAAAGCACTGGTCCAAGGACAGATCCCTGGGGCACACGCTTTTCACCTCTCTCCATTGTGAAAATTGCCCATTGACACCCACTCTCTGCTTCCTGGCCTCCAACCAGTTCTCAATCCACGAGAGGACCTGTCCTCTAATTCCCTGACTGTGGAGTTTTTTCAGTAGCCTTTGGTGAGGGACCGTGTCAAACGCCTTCTGAAAGTCCAGATATATAATGTCCACGGGTTCTCCCGCATCCACATGCCTGTTGACCTTTTCAAAGAATTCTATAAGGTTCGTGAGGCAAGACTTACCCTTACAGAAGCCATGCTGACTCTCCCTCAGCAAGGCCTGTTCGTCTATGTGTTTTGAGATCCTATCTTTGATGAGGCATTCCACCATCTTACCTGGTATGGATGTTAGGCTGACCGGCCTATAGTTTCCCGGGTCCCCCCTCTTTCCCTTTTAAAAAATAGGCGTGACATTTGCTATCCTCCAATCTTCTGGCACCATGGCCGTTTTGAGGGACAAGTTGCATACCTTAGTCAAGAGATCAGCAACTTCATTCTTCAATTCCTTAATAACTCTTGGGTGGATGCCATCAGGGCCCGGTGACTTATTGATCTTTAATTTATCAATGAGGTCTGAAACATCTTCTCTTTTAACCTCTATCTGACTTAACTCCTTGGTTAGGAGGGGCCGTTCGGGCAGCGGTATCTGCCCGAGGTCTTCTGCCGTGAAGACAGATGCAAAGAACTCATTTAATTTCTCTGCCATCTCTAAGTCTCCTTTTATCTCCCCTTTCCCTCCCTCACCATCCAGAGGGCCAACCGCTTCTCTGGCGGGTTTCCTGCTTCTAACATATTTGAAGAAGCTTTTATTATCTGCCCCCCCCCCACTTCCATCTGTTGGTTCTGTGTGCAAGGGGTTTTGCACTGGTCTTGCTGTGATGTCTATACAGAGATCTTCCCTCCCCCACACCTTTCCCCTGCTTTTGCACTGGTATGTATGGAGATCTGCCCCCCCCAACTTCCATCTGTTGGTTCTGTGTGCAAGGGGTTTTGCACTGGTCTTGCTGTGATGTCTATACAGAGATCTTCCCTTCCCCACACCTTTCCCCTGTTTTTGCACTGGTCTGTATAGAGATCTGCTTCCCCCCCCCCTGTATTGGAATCCAGGAAGATCTGGTGAGGAGGTAGATGTGGTGTCAGCAGTGGCCCCTTTAAGGGTAAGGCCTGGGCATCCAGCAGAGTGTGCTGCACAGCTGCAGCCACTGGAAGGCAATAGGGCCCTCAGGGATATAAGGAGTACCAGAGGCAGAAAGGGTTTGTGGGTTTTGAAGGAGTGCAGGTTGGAGGTAGGAGAGGAGACTGACTGGGTTTATTGAATTTGGAATCTGACTGTGGATTGTGACTGGACTTGGATACCCTGATGGATTTGACTGACCTACCTGGAACCTGACCTTGGACTGTAATTTGGCTTATTGGCTCTGGACTCTGATTTGGTAACTCTGATTGATGGGACTGATTTACTTGGCATCTGTGGACTGGAACTGGACTCACTTTTGCTTGCTGCACTGGTGAGTTGCACAAGGGGGACTGATCAGCCTTAAGCGGGCACAAGGCCCAGTGGATTGGAATTTGGCAGAACATCATTGTAGCAGAAAGATAATGTGATCCCCTATTTGTGTGCACCTGCTTTTGTGAGCTTTATAAATTCTGAGTTTCCAGAAAACTAGAGTACTCAAACCTTTAAGTCTCTCCATTTGTTAATGACAGTGATAATGGTTCTTAATGTATCTCGGGATACTCCTCGGCGGGAGGGGGGTTGGGGGCTTCTTGTAGTGGGGGATTCGATTATTAGAAACATAGAGGGGGGGTTTGCGACGGATGTGAGGACCGCATGGTGACTTGCCTGCCTGGTGCGAAGGTTGCGGACATCACTTCTCGTCTAGACAGGCTAGTAGACAGTGCTGGGGGAGAGGTAGCAGCTGTGGTGCATGTCGGCACCAACGACGTGGGCAAGTGTAGCTGGGAGGTCCTGGAGGCCAAATTTAGGCTTTTAGGCAGGAAGCTGAAAGCCAGGACCTCAAAGGTAGCGTTCTCTGAAGTGCTACCTGTTCCACGCGCAGGGCCAGCTAGGCAGGCGGAGATCAGGGGTCTCAATGCGTGGATGAGACGGTGGTGTAGGGAGGAGGGGTTTAGATTCGTTAGGCACTGGGGAACGTTTTGGGACAAGCGGGGCCTGTACAAGAGGGACGGGCTCCATTTGAACCAGAATGGAACCAGACTGCTGGCGCATAACATTAAAAAGGTGGCAGAGCAGCTTTTAAACTGATCCCTGGGGGAAGGCCGACAGGAGCCGAGGGGCATCCGGTTCGGGACTCCTCATCCCTATGGGATGACGATGGGGAGGTTAGAGAACAACAAGACAAAGGCAGGGTAGGAGAAGAAATTGGCAAAGGTAGCGTGATGGGATGTGATAGACAGTTTGGCACAATGAGAGGATGCGGGGACAAAGGAGCAAATAAGCAGCCCATCCTGGGGCATTCCGTGTATAAATGCTTTTATGCGAATGCCCGAAGTCTACGAGCAAAGGTGGGAGAACTGGAATGTCTGGTGACAAGGGAAAATATTGACATCGTGGGCATAACGGAAACCTGGTGGAATGCGGAGAATCAGTGGGATACCGCAATCCCGGGCTATAAACTCTACAGGAGGGACAGGCAGGGGCGTGTTGGAGGTGGGGTGGCCCTTTATGTTAAGGAACGGCTAGAATCCAGCAAAGTAGAGATTGAAGGTGGGTCCGACTCCACCGTAGAATCTCTGTGGGTTAAATTACCAGGCTTGTGCAGCGATGTAATACTGGGGGCGTGCTATCGTCCTCCAGACCAGAAATCGGATGGGGACCTTGAAATGAGGAAACAGATCAGGGAGGTGACAAGGAGGGACAGGGTTGTAATCATGGGGGACTTCAATTATCCTCATATTGACTGGGTCAATTTGTGTTCTGGTCACGATAAGGAAACCGGATTTCTTGACGTGCTAAATGACTGTGGCTTAGATCAGCTAGTCACGGAGCCCACCAGAGGACAGGTGACTCTGGATTTAATTTTGTGCGGTACGCAGGACCTGGTTAGAGATGTAAACATTACTGAGCCATTGGGGAACAGTGATCATGCTGCGATCCGTTTTGACGTGCACATTGGGGGAAGAATACCAGGCAAATCTCTAACAAAAACCCTTGACTTCCGACGGGTGGACTTTCCTCAAATGAGGAGGCTGGTTAGAAGGAGGTTGAAAGGGAGGGTAAAAAGAGTCCAATCTCTCCAGAGTGCATGGAGGCTGCTTAAAACAGCAGTAATAGAGGCCCAGCAGAGGTGTATACCGCAAAGAAAGAAGGGTTCCACTAAATCCAGGAGGGTGCCCGCATGGCTAACCAGCCAAGTTAGAGAGGCTGTGAAGGGCAAGGAAGCTTCCTTCCGTAAATGGAAGTCTTGCCCTAATGAGGAGAATAAAAAGGAACATAAACTGTGGCAAAAGAAATGTAAGAAGGTGATATGGGAGGCCAAGCGAGACTATGAGGAACGCATGGCCAGCAACATTAAGGGGAATAATAAAAGCTTCTTCAAATATGTTAGAAGCAGGAAACCCGCCAGAGAAGCGGTTGGCCCTCTGGATGGTGAGGGAGGGAAAGGGGAGATAAAAGGAGACTTAGAGATGGCAGAGAAATTAAATGAGTTCTTTGCATCTGTCTTCACGGCAGAAGACCTCGGGCAGATACCGCTGCCCGAATGGCCCCTCCTAACCAAGGAGTTAAGTCAGATAGAGGTTAAAAGAGAAGATGTTTCAGACCTCATTGATAAATTAAAGATCAATAAGTCACTGGGCCCTGATGGCATCCACCCAAGGGTTATTAAGGAATTGAAGAATGAAGTTGCAGATCTCTTGACTAAGGTATGCAACTTGTCCCTCAAAACTGCCACGGTGCCAGAAGATTGGAGGATAGCAAATGTCACGCCTATTTTTAAAAAGGGAAAGAGGGGGGACCCGGGAAACTATAGGCCGGTCAGCCTAACATCCATACCATGTAAGATGGTGGAATGCCTCATCAAAGATAGGATCTCAAAACACATAGATGAACAGGCCTTGCTGAGGGAGAGTCAGCATGGCTTCTGTAAGAGTAAGTCTTGCCTCACGAACCTTATAGAATTCTTTGAAAAGGTCAACAGGCATGTGGATGCGGGAGAACCCGTGGACATTATATATCTGGACTTTCAGAAGGCGTTTGACACGGTCCCTCACCAAAGGCTACTGAAAAAACTCCACAGTTAGGGAATTAGAGGACAGGTCCTCTCGTGGATTGAGAACTGGTTGGAGGCCAGGAAGCAGAGAGTGGGTGTCAATGGGCAATTTTCACAATGGAGAGAGGTGAAAAGCGGTGTGCCCCAGGGATCTGTCCTTGGACCGGTGCTTTTCAACCTCTTCATAAATGACCTGGAGACAGGGTTGAGCAGTGAAGTGGCTAAGTTTGCAGACGACACCAAACTTTTCCGAGTGGTAAGGACCAGAAGTGATTGTGAGGAGCTCCAAAAGGATCTCTCCAGACTGGCAGAATGGGCAGCAAAATGGCAGATGCGCTTCAATGTCAGTAAGTGTAAAGTCATGCACATTGGGGCAAAAAATCAAAACTTTAGATATAGGCGGATGGGTTCTGAGCTGTCTGTGACAGATCAGGAGAGAGATCTTGGGGGGGGGTGGACAGGTCGATGAAAGTGTCGACCCAATGTGCGGCAGCAGTGAAGAAGGCCAATTCTATGCTTGGGATCATTAGGAAGGGTATTGAGAACAAAACGGCTAGTATTATAATGCCGTTGTACAAATCGATGGTAAGGCCACACCTGGAGTATTGTGTCCAGTTCTGGTTGCCGCATCTCAAAAAAGACATAGTGGAAATGGAAAAGGTGCAAAAGAGAGCGACTAAGATGATTACGGGGCTGGGGCACCTTCCTTATGAGGAAAGGCTACGGTGTTTGGGCCTCTTCAGCCTAGAAAAGAGACGCTTGAGGGGGGACATGATTGAGACATACAAAATTATGCAGGGGATGGACAGAGTGGATAGGGAGATGCTCTTTACACTCTCACATAATACCAGAACCAGGGGACATCCACTAAAATTGAGTGTTGGGCGGGTTAGGACAGATAAAAGAAAATATTTCTTTACTCAGCGCGTGGTCGGTCTGTGGAACTCCTTGCCACAGGATGTGGTGCTGGCGTCTAGCCTAGACACCTTTAAAAGGGGATTGGACGATTTTCTGGAGGAAAAATCCATTATGGGGTACAAGCCATGATGTGTATGCGCAACCTCCTGATTTTAGGAATGGGTTAAGTCAGAATGCCAGATGTAGGGGAGGGCACCAGGATGAGGTCTCTTGTTATCTGGTGTGCTCCCTGGGGCATTTGGTGGGCCGCTGTGAGATACAGGAAGCTGGACTAGATGGGCCTATGGCCTGATCCAGTGGGGCTGTTCTTATGTTCTTATGTTAATGCCACTGCTGACTGCTGTTCACTTTACATGGTTCAAATGTTATTCTGTTATAGTTTATTAAATATTTTATTACATTATTTGGTTCAGAATATTTTTTTCCTTGTTTTCCTCCTCTAAAAACTAGGTGCGCCTTATGGTCAGGTGCGTCTTATGGAGCGAAAAATACGGTAGTAAGCAATTAGTTAAAGGAAAAAAGAAGAGAGTAATATAGGGAGGTGGAGTATGTCAGTCCTTCTGACAGCATGTGCAGGTGCAGAGTTGCTCAGGTGGTATAGAGTCCGAAGCTGGAGGCGGGCAAGGCCCAACCACTCACTGCATGGGGCAGGTGGTATGTCCCCCCAGGCGCCCCCGAGCCGAACAGTCTCTTGGTTGGGTCAGGGGCTTTCAGGGGGGTCCACCTGCAATGCAGGTTGCCTCCAGTGCTCCCAGAGCTGATGGGAGGCTGATAGGCTGCGTGTCTCCCCTCCACTGTGCCAGGAGGGCCAGCTGTGGGTGGCTCCCCTCCACTGGGTCTGGAGGGCGAGTCGCGATGGCCTCCCCCCACTGGATCAGGGAGGCAGGCCGGCAGTCCGAGTGCCCGATGGCCTCTCCTCTCTGGAGTTAGGGGAGAAGGCCGGCTGCGGTCCCCCCATCCTCGAGTTTGGGGGGCGGGGTGGAGCCTCGTTCTGGCGGTGTCCCGAGAGATGTTCAATGTAGATATCTCGGGACCACCGGATAGTGTCAGACACCATCAGCTTGCGCATGAGTTTGGCATAGTGTTTGCCCACGCTGCAGGCTTTCAGCACGGGCTCGTTCTTGGGGTCCCAGCCACCAAGGGCCCCCACCAGTAAAGCGTGGATGGAGACCTTGTATCCTCACTGCCTCAGAAGGTCTGCCAGGGGTGCATATTTCTGGTGCTTGCGCTCCCTGGCCTCTGCCATGGCCTCTCTCCTGTTTTCAAAGGGGTTGGTGACATCCACCATGGTGATCTGTTTCTTACCCTCGTTGCGGATGACCATGTCGGGTCTCAGCTGGCTATTACATATGGGCCATGTGTAGTGTGAACTTGTTGCAAGGCCTATCTGTTTTCTGTAGCCTATTGTTGCAAGGCCTATGTGTTTTCAATTTAGATAGATAGATAGATAGATAGATCTGTGTGTGTGTGTGTGTGTGTGTGTGTGTGTGTGTGTGTGTGAGAGAGAGAGAGAGAGAGAGAGAGAGAGAGAGAGAGAGGGAGAGAGAGAGAGAAGTAAATAGCACAGTTGGGATCCATCTCTTATCTGTGTGCAAATTGTAACAAAGCTACAACTGAATACATGTTAGACCTGTGCCTTCTGTGGAATTGTCACCATTGTGATGTGCCCTTGAAATGCAAATCAGTTGTCCTGCTCGCTTGTAAGAACTATTTCAGGGATTGTTCAGTAGTAATTGCTGAAGCGTCTGCCTCCCTGATGCTGACGATCTAATTGCATTTCTTTACTGGCAAGACGCTGCATGTTAAAATGGATGCATGTTTTGGATACTAAGGCACCCCAATCTTGTATAATCTCAATTTCTAGGAAATGTTTGAAATCTCAATGTCTCCTTTCAAACTTCTTGGGGGAGAGAGAAAAGAGAGGAAAAATCTTGTTTACGCTTCTGAGCCCGGAGTGGCTGTTTCTGAAAGGGCCTTGCCTAGTTTGTGCCAGACTGCCATGTGTGCAACGAACTTGCTGGCAGCTTGTGGGGCAGAAGACAGACTTCATTTTATCATGTGAAAATCTGACTCCTATCACTAAAGTAAAACATGCCCTGATCTCTTGTGCTGATTTTACAACCAGAGAAGAGTGACGAATCATTAAGTTTTTATTTCTTCATTGTTTTGTTTGCTAAAGAATATATGGAGGATCTCATTTTTAAGTATGTTATTTTTCTCTATTGAACTGTAAATGTATGTTGGCTTGGTATTCAAGAAACTGCAGTCATTTCTTATTTGAGTCTAACTTGGTGATCGGCAAGAGAGTAGTATCTAATCCTATCCCCCACCACAAGCGCGAATGCAGACACACCATGGAGGCAGGCGCACCATCCCACAGTGGGGAAACAAGCAGGAGGTCTCCTTGAAATAAAGGCACTTTTGTTCTTTTACTTCCAGGTAAGCCCCATGTTTCCTTATGGGTCTACGCAGATCTGCACAAGCTCTTTGGCTGGCGCAAGTCCAAGTAGACCCAAGGTGGCATGGCAAGACCAGGCAAGGGTGTGTAGGATATTTGCTGCTAATAACCCCTTCCTGCCAGCAGCTCTGTTTCCCATCCTGATCATCTCCCTCTCCACCCCATTACTCCCCCTCCCCACTCATCACTCACGCCAACCTACCAGCACTGCAGGAACCAGATGAGATGCCACGTGGCCAGTGCCACTTGCCATTTGCAACAGTGGCCCAGTACAGTGCGACAGCTCATCATGTTTTGTGATACTACAAACTGCACTGCACTGCTGGAAAGCAGGTTCTGGCAGCACAGATGGGTGATAGGATTGGGAGGTCAATGTGGGATAAGGGCTAGCATGTTAGACTTCCAGTACAGTCCTATGTATGTTCATTCAGAAGTAAGCCACACTGAGTTCAATGGAACTTACTCCCAGTTAAGTGTGTATAGGATTGCAACTGTAGACTAGAAAAACCAGAGTTCAAATTCCCGTTTACCCATAAACTGACTGACTTACCACTCATCATTTCGAAGACTAACCCACCTCACAGGGGTGTTGTGAGAAGAAGAGGTGACAGGCACCATGAAAGGGTTCCTTGAGGTTCTACAAAAGCTGTTGTAGGTCTCCTTTTTTCTGAGCCATTTTTACTACCCTGAGCATTTTATGGGAAGAAGGGGACTAAAATGTAGTAAGCTGAAAGAGCTGGCAGCTGAGCAGTAGCATCACTGAAGACTAGATGAGTGGCTGCAGTATTTGTCTCTCTAAGATCAAGGCAACTGCTCTGAGCTAGCCCTCACTAAGATAAGGAAATTCTGAAGTCAGGGTGGGGGATACAGCCCACATAGAATCCTTTCTTGGGCATTGCTCTTTGCACTGCTGATTTAATGCACTGAATTAGCTATATTGGAAGTGCCCATGCTATCCTCATACCTTTAGGAACCTGTGATATATACAAAACAGCCATCAAAGCTAGGAAGACAAAAAATGTCACCTCAGACTGTCTCAGGGCTTTTATTTACCCTCCACGACTTGTATCCAAAGAATGTGAATATTGACAACATCACTTATGTTATAATGGGATATAGGATGGCCATGACTAACTTGTTTCCATTTATTTCAGTGATACTCAGGAAAAAATCACTTTCCTTGGCACAACCGAGTTCTATTAGTGGGTTTTAAAGAACATTACTCTGCTTTTGTTTAGCTTCTTTCCTCTTGTGTAAAATAAATAAACCCGATCTCTGCCAGCAGTGAATGTTTGTTGAGAAATCATTGGTGACTCATGACAGATTCAGTTGTAAATTTGCATTAATAGCCAGAACTGAGCTCAATGCTTTCCTTGCCTTGCAAATCCCATCCATGTGCCCTCAAGTGTCCCACTGTGTACATGGTCACATCATTTTGGAGAGAGAGGAAGCTCAATCTTCTGGAAAGGCACTACACTGGCAGCCCTGAAAATCATAAGCTTCTAATTTGTCTACGTATCAAGCCAAACAGAGAAAGCTGTATCAAGCCAAACGTATCAAGCCAAACAGAGAAAGACTTGGGCAACCATCAATTAGGATGAGAATAAAACTGTCTCCTGATCCTCAGATTGAGTGGCTACCCCAGCTTTTGGGAAACCCTGGGGCTTCTGCAATAGCCCTTTGCTCCCCCATGCTTTGGTAACTGTGTGCTTGCCAGCAGTGGCATAGCTAGCAAGGGGTGGGGGAGTGCTCCGCCCTAGGTACTAGCCTTGGAGCGGGTGACACCACAAATGACCCAACATCACTAACATCGTGGTGGTTAGGAATAGTACCATCATGCTATATACCATTGGATGTGGAATTTACAGCAGAATACAGTGGAAAAAACATTTCCTTTCCATCAAATGTTATGGCCAAAACCCAGAAACAAAAAAATGCATGGAGCACTATGGAAAATGAAACCGAGCCATATTGCACATTGACTCGCAAGTAGGCGAACTTGCCATAGTTGGTCAGAAAGCACAGGCTGAGAGGAATCCAATGACACCAGAAAACTTCCTATCCAATGAAAGCAGCCCCCAAAACACACCCAGGAAGGAAGTCCCACCCTCCAAGCAAATGAATTGAGCCCTATGGAAAATGAAAGTAAGCCACAATGTCGCGTTTACTCGCAAGTAAGCAAACGCGCCTTGGTTGCTGGCCAAGTCAGGCAAAGAGGAGTGCAAGGCTAGCTGCATGGTCCCAGTCTGATGAAAGTGGAGCTAAACCAATACTCCAGAAGGCAGCACCTCCCAAGGAATAAAACAGAGGCTTCAGCTAGTAAGGTCCATTTTATTTGTTTTTAGACCTGCAAAGCCAGGTGGGTCCTGATAGTGCTATGCTTGAAATATAAGAATTTACACTGAACTGGGCACTGGGGAGGGCTGCAAATCTCACTGATTTTTTTTTGGGGGGGGCAGGGTGTTATTGCAGGCAGGCTACAGAGAAAATTCACTTGATGGAACAGAGCTGGCTTCCCCTTATTTAATTATCTGCTTTTCTTTGATTTAATTATTTATTTTATTTTGCTTCATGATGTCACTTCCAACCATGACATCACTTCTAGTGGACCCCAGACAGATTGTCATTCTAAAAAGTGGCTCCCTGTGTTAAACGTTTGAGAACCACTGCCTTAACTCAAAACAGGTCAATGAGATATCCTAATTCTGGTAATCATGGCTTTTAGGAATAATACCATCATGTGATATACCATCTGATGCAGAATTTCATCCATTGCTTGTGGGGAAATATTCACTGCATTTATTTGCTAGCCATTATTATTGTTCATTTCATGTCATGATATTACTAAGGGCTCAATCTTAACCCCTTATGTCAGTGCTTTCCAGAAGTAACCTAAGGGAATCGCAGCTCTGAGGTAAGGGAACAGACATTCCCTTACTTTGAGGAGGCCTCCGTGAGTGACACCCAACTGCAGGATGTGGCACACGTCCCATTGGCACTGCTATGCCAGTGCTGGAAAGCACTGGCATAAGGGGTTAGGATTGTGCCCCAACTCTCAGTCTCACCTACCTCACAGGGTTGTTGTGAGGACAAAATAAGGGGAGGAACCATGTACACCACCCTGAGCTGCTTAGAGGAATGGTGGTATAAAAAAGTGAATTAATTAATTAATTATGTCATATGGGGTACAGGGTACAGGGTACATTTGTCCCCTTCCATTTCCGCAGGGTACAGGGACATTTGTCCCCTTGCCCCAGGGCAAGTCCCAGCAGCTGCAGTAAGTCAAGTTGGACCTGCGTCAGCAACATTTGTGGCAGAAGTCTGAGTTGATTTCTTCAGGCAGATCAGGCATGGGAAGGGGATTAGGAGGATACAGCATCCACGGATGTCGCCAATCCTGTCCCCACCCTGGGGCTGATCCGCCCACCCCATCTATTCTGCCCCCTCCCCACCCTCCCCCCACCCCTGGATTTACCTAGTCTAGCAAACATCCTGACAGCCACTGGTGTACATGGGAAGGTGACTTTATGACTGCACAAGCTGGCGGCATGCATGTTCTGCCGGCGCAGCTAAACCATAGGATTGGGCTGTAAATTACTCTAAAGTGGCAATCCTATTCATATTTACCTGGCAGGAAGCTCCACTGAACCCTGTGGGTCTTATTTCTGGATAGACATGCATAGGCTTGCCCTGTGGCAGCCCAATCCTATCCACACTTTCCTGGGAGTAAACACCATTGACTCTAATGGGACTTTCTTCTGAGTAGACATGCATAGGATTGGGCTCTAAGTTGCCAAGTTTAAGTACATGCAACTGAGATGACTGAATATTCTTTCCCTGCTTTATCTCCTTCATTCAGTGTCTCCCTTAAGACTATCTGGATTGTAAGCAGCTTGGGGCAGGGTTCTGTCCTCTCAATCCATATAAAGTACTCATGTGCACATGGCACTTTATTTCTTAAATAAATAGGAAGAGAAAATCCCACTGCAGGAGACATTATCTCTTTGGACAATACAAAGAATTATCCAGAAGTAGTATGAATCAGTGACCATCAGGGATCACTCCATCACCCAAAGATCCGGTTATACAAGGAAACATTGACTAGTGATAGCTAATAATCCTCTCTCTCTTGATTTAAACACACTTCAAATGTCTTCTGCACTCAGTGGTGTGAGCTTCTTAGCATTTATTGCTACTGTTTCATCTGCACATCAGCTATGCTGACATTGTAATATTAATACTTTATAAATGGAACTCGATTAGCTGACGTGCCATTTAACATTCCATCTTTACAGAATTCATGACAGTAAAAGATTATGCTTTTTAAACAAACAATCCATTTTCTAAATCAACAGCTCATCAGTCTGAGTTTAGCTGGTGATGGAGTATAGCTGGAAATAATATGTTTACTTATGTGATCAGTATATGATTTTTTTTCTTCCATCACCTTTATGATTAGCTTTAAAGCATCTGAGGTTTGTAAATGAGGCAATCTATAATACACTCAGGCCTCACTTTTTACTCACTGACTCACAGATGTATCACAATTGTTAGGCTACTTCCCCGCATTTGGGGGACATGTAATCCAAGATACAGTACTGTTACTTTAGGAAAAATCTGTAAATGAGGCATTTCCAACATGTGGAACTCCCTGCCTCATGAAATTTTATTGTGCCTAGATTGCCCAGGTCTTTGAAGACCCGGATTTTTCAGCAGACTTTTAATTAGCTTTACTTACAAACTAGCTTTATTGTAGAGCTACTTTATTAACATTATGTTGTTTCTGCTAGCCTTTTATATATGCTGGTTTAAGTACTGGTTTTTGATTTTTTTTAATTGACCTGTTTTATTATATCATTTGTCTTTTATTTAATTTGGGTTGTGAGCCATTTTGAGCTTTTATATGATTGGAAAATTAAAAAAAAAACTAAATAAATATATTTCTCTTAAATAAATTTCTATATCGTGCTTCTTCCAAACAGCGTACAAACAGCCCAATCCAATTTGGGGCTTATGGTGGCAGATCTTGTGATCCACATCTGTAAGTCCTGGTCCGACATTGCAAAAGGTGCATCACTGCTATGCCCTGTGAGACTGCTGGCACAAACCGCCAGAGGCCCTGCACACAACAGCTCACCCAGGCCATGCTGGAGTGGGTAAGGTGGCAGCAGACCAGCTTGTGAGTAATTTGGGGGAGGATCAGAAAGAAGCAGGGTGATGAAGGGGCAGAACTCAGCAGCAGTAGTGCACGCAAGAATCCTATCTCTCCTTTTCCCAGCCTGATATGCTCCCTGAGGCTCCTCTGACTTGGAGTAGTTCTAAAGTGACACAATGATTGCCAGACGGCTTATGGGGAGGTAAGAAAAAGAATATTTTTATCTACATTTCCAGGGCCATCTGGCTGCTCCCCCACTATAAGATGCAGAGCATGCTCCATTGGTGCTACTGCGCTGCTCAGGCTGGTGCAAGATAGGATTTGAGCAAATGTGTACCTCAGATGGTACTTCCAGGCTACCAAGAAATTTCAGAGCCCAAGTGGACCTTGGACCTGCTCCCAAGGGAGAAGTTCCACCTGATGGAGGTAGACCAGATGGGCTGCAATCATCCTGCATCTGTCTCCTTCAGGCTGCTAATCTCTGCCCCTGCCTGGGTCACATTGTTACAGGGGCCCGGAGCCTTCTCACAGTCTCTCCCCTCCTTCCTGGTCTCCTTCTGCTCTTGGTATTCCAACCTTTTGCTGGCCACACCTGCCTGGCTCTGGCTGTGTCTCCCATCTGGGTTGGCCTCTCTTACTTGTCCTCATTACCCTCCTCCAACCACTCTGTCTTCTCCTTTCTGGTCCCTTCACATCTCCTGCTTTGCTCATCTTGTTCCTCCTACTGTTTTCCCTCTTGTCCTCTGCCTCACATTTGTTTCCTTCTCTTTTTCCTCCTTTCTCATTTCTTCTATATCTTTAACACTCACCCCTCTCTCCATCGTCCTTTCTGCTGCATCCTCCATCCCCTGGAGCCCCCTTTTGAGGACTGCCTTATGCCACATCTCCCACTCCCCAGCTGACCACATTCAGAGGCTATCTGCTCCAGGCAGCAGCAGCTAGCACACATCTGCACAGTCCCATCCAGGAATCTCACTCTCTCTTCATCTCGGGAGCCAGATTGTGAGGACACAATATGAAAACCTGGATTTGTGTGAGCCGTTCCCAGCATGGCAGGCACCCCTTTAAATATGTCTGGTTTGCTTATGTTGTGCAGCCAGCCCTAGTACTGAAACAAGTGTTCTGGATCTGCATTTTTTATTTTATTTTGTCTTTTCCCTTTTTGCAGGAATCCAAAAAGGAAATGTGTCCCTAAATCTCCTCTGAAGCTTTTATGAAATCTCATCTGTATTCAGAAAGAACATTGTCTATGGTATCAGTAGCGAATTGCTTTGTCATCATTAGAAGGGATTGCCCCCCCCGCCCTACCCCCACTCTTGGCTATTAAAATGTTTGCCCAGCGTTCCATGGGAGAATACAGAAACTCAGTCGCAAAATGAGCCCTGGCTAATCTGTGCATTGGCATTTCAGGACGAGAATGTCAAGCACTTAGATCCTGTTGACATCAAGCCCCAGGCAGTTCTTATATCTTTTTTTCCTCCTTCTCTCTTTCTCTCTCTCTCCCCCCCCCCCATTCCCTGTCACATTTAAAGCACTTACAAGGATAGCCTGGCAAGAGCATGTGGAGTCAGGCATTGCTGGTGGAGATTTTCATGACCAGTTTCAACCATCTCCAGTCAATATGTCTGTAGGGATGGTTCTTTTTTGGTGATGATGCTACCATTTGTTCTGCTTCATTTTCTCCTCTCTCGTGTATTTGCCACTGCTAACCTTCCAGGAGGAGGAGACGTGATTCTAAACTGCATTTTTAGCTATCAGGCACGTAAACACACACTGTGTGCTATTTGATAATATGAAACCAGGGCCTGCTGAAGTTATTGGGCTGCCTGAGGGAGCATGTAGCTCTGCTTTCCCCCACCAGCTCTGCTGTTCCACCCCTTACCTGGCTTCTTCTTCCACGTGGACTACTGAATCAAAGCATGAAATGTGAAACTTGCTGGGATCGCTCCCAGGGCACTCCAAATTTTCACCTTTGTTTAAAGAACCCACACAGAGGAAAAGAGAGACAGACCTGTTGCAGGACACTGGAATAGCATCCCAATTTGGGGGTTACAGCCCCTGTCTCTCCTTACAGCCCTTGTGGTTTGGGTTCAGGGTATCTGAAGGACCATTACCGCAGTTACCTTCGGAGGCCTTTCTTCAAGTGTCCTCATAATCAGCAGTGCCTTCTCAGTGGTGGTCCCCAAATGATAGAGCTCCCTCTCAAGGCAATCCCTCACCTTCTGCAATCATTATTGTTCCAGCAATAGACAAAGTCTATTGTATTCTTTCAGGCTTTAAAAAAATGGATTTGAGTTGTTTTACGCCCCAGGCAAGTGTTTTAATCAACTGTTTTAATTATTTTCTTAGCTGCTGAGTTATATTATTTTGTAATTGCTTTGTGATTTTTTTTCTTCACTTTCTGTTGTAAGCTGTTCAGATAGGTACTGAGAAGTAGGATATAGCTCCTCAAACTAAATAAATAAATAGCAGTTACTTTCTAAAACGAGAGATGGCATGGTTTCAGTCTGCCTGGGAGAAGTGAGTCACACACTCTGAGCTGGGCTTCCTGTCTTTCAACTGCTAATGGGAAGGCATGTGGGAAGGCTGTGGTTTCTCAGTGGCAAGGAAAAGGCACTGTGCTAATGGCTGGGAGGCCTCACCATCCTTTTTTTTTTCCTTCATGCCTTGACATACAAGAGAAGTCTAAAGTCCAGTTGTCCCATATTAAAATGAGAAAACCCCTTTCCTATAGATATGCCTTTACCTTGTGCTGAGCTGCGGAGCATATCCAGCATTGTCACCTAGGTTGGAACTCTCAGGCCCAAGGGCCCAGAGAGAGGATACAAGTTACTATGTGAAAGCCCACTTGAGAAGATTTTGTGATCCTTGACCAGATTGGAAGCCCAGTCACCACCCAGCATTTCTCTCCTAGCTCCAGGGCCAAACTCAATGACAGCGTTTGTTCACTTGTCCTAGTCACATATACAGTCCCTGATATAGACATGAACAGGGCAGGTGTATAACAAGTCATAATGTCCAGTTTGACCCAAAATGAAATCTTCTGTCTGAAAATCAAGACTAGAACTCCTTCCTGGACATCTTGGACAACTTCCATGCATTTCACAGTGACTGTGCAGAATACCCCGTGGTTGTGCCCTGTGTGAACAAGCAGGAGAGATGCCACTGCTACTTGGCATCCCCATGTCCACCTTAAGCACTGACTTTTTTTTTAACCAGCTGACCTTGAACCCTTGCTCTGGTTTTTTTGTTTTGTTTTGGGTCTTATAACTTCTTGAGAATGCCACAAGACTTCCCTTCTGCATCCAGCAGTTGAGACTCTCATGCCCAGAGAGTTCAAACTAGAGAGTTTAAGGACTCTGAGCAGGAAAATACCCTCCAGATGTAGATTTTGGGGACAATTACTCACAGCTTGACCTGACTGTGACATGAACAGTTGACACCTTCAGGATCCTTGGAGAAAGCAAATGCAAACCCAACAAGAGAACACCCACTTTACGGCAGCTGCTTTGAATGTGTGGGTAGTGATTTAAAAGTCTGTCAGCAAGCAGTACCTTAGTGGTAACTTTATATGGTATTATACTGAGGAATAGATTTGCAAATGAAGTTTAAGCATTAATCAAGAAACTTGGTTCAGCTGGAGCCGAGTCTAGCTTTGCTTTCCAAAAATGTTAAAAAATATGGAAGGAAGGTATGGAAAATATGGAAGTAAAACTCTCTCTCTCTCTCTCTCTCTCTCTCTCTCTCTCTCTCTCTCACACACACACACACACACACACACACACACACACGAGAAAGAGCACTTCTTGTGTTTCAAGAGATATGCCAACTGTTGTTCCTGAATTAATGACGAAGTATTGATTTGTGTTTCCCTTCAAACAGCAGCAGTAGAAGGGACAGTTGCTCCATGAGGAGATTCATGCTGGGAGATAGAATTATGACTTTACAGCCTGGAACACTTGAAGAGGTAGAAACTCAATTGAAGAGGCCAGCTCGAAACCTGCAGCATTTCCTCTCAATGCTCTTTGCATCAGACTTGGGATTCCAAATTCTAGGTGTTCTGACTTAATCACCATGGAGGCTGAGGTACATAAAATTTGCTGAGGGAACAGGTCCAGACACTATTGAAATAAATAGTGCCAATGTGGTGTGGTAGCAGACAGACTTAAATTATGGAGACCTTGATTAAAATATATGCTGAACCATGATGCTACTGGGTAGAGCTGCCAAGACAGGTGCATCCAAAAACCTGAGATATCTGACATGGGGTCTGGTGGTGTCATAGGCCGGGGCCTGGTTGCCAGGTATTGAAAAATAGGGGGAAGTGGAGCCTGGTCATAAACAATGGAGCCCAGAAGTAAGGAGCGGAACTGAGCAGCAGCCCAAAACGGCTGCTACAATTAACCTTTGCTGCCTGAGGAAAAAGTACAAAGCTGGAGAACCAGGGTCCTTTTTGATAAAATGTAACCCTATCACTGAGTGACTCCAGGCCAGTCATGATCATTCCCCTTAACTGGGCCATTGTTGTGATGATCGATATAGGTCAGGGGTGTCAAATGTAAGGCCTGCGGGCTCTCCCAGCACTACTGTCAAGCTACTCTCAGCACTGAGTTCTGCTGAGTTGTCACTCCTGAAAGGGCAGCCCACATGATAATTGGGCTCTCTGATATCTTGAAAATATGAACAGAATTTGTGCATTTTCTCATCTGTAATTTGAAGCTAATGAGTTCCTAAGTGAGAAAAGTGCTTATTTTTGGTCATGACCTCCTCAATGACATCACATTCTGCTTAATGACAGCACCTCTGGTTCTCAGTAGGCATCCTGAATGCTATTCAGCCCGCAATATGAAAAAGTTTATACGTGTGTGTGTGTGTGTGTGTGTGTGTGTGTGTGTGTGTGTACATATACATACAGTGGCCCACCAAATGCTCCAGGGAGCACACCAGATAATACGAGACCTGCATCCTGGTGCCCTCCCTTATCATAAACATAATACAATGCTTAGATGTTATTCTGTAGGTTCATCTAAGTGTGAATGCCAAGGGAAAGTGCTGTGTATGTCATTAAGGTTGTAACTTGCTGAAATTCTATCGTGCAGTCAGCAGTGTTGGCTGCAGCCGTCCCCTTCTGCCCTTTAGCTCAATGAATAGGACACGCGAGTGATCAAACACAAACTTTACAACCAGATTGTTTCCAGAGGCAATAGGCTGTGCTAATAATGACAAGTAAGAAGTAGAGGCAGTCTGGGGTAATTAAACATGTGGGAAGCGTTCAGTGTTTTCGAGATTTTTTTTTTTTTTAAAGTAACACTACAGTGATTTGGACAGTTCTTCTGTTCCTTCTTTTAAAACTATTCTAAAATTACTCTACCGAGCATTGCAAGCTGCTTGGCAATAGTTAGTGCATGGCATTAAGCAGGGGAAAAAAATAAAGGACTGAAATTAGATAAGGGGGACTCACCTTAAGGGGCACTGTGTCATTTTTATATACCTCTCCCTATACTTCCCATTGTTTGCAATGTTCCACCAAAGTGCTTCAAAGTATTTGATTTTCCTTCCCGCCTGCTTTTCTTTCTTTTTGTCTTCCTTGATATGCCAGTGTCTTTCATCTTCAGTGGCACAGGAAATGCTCTTAGCTCTTTCTTCATGCTAACATTTGCATTTTGTGCAGTCTTGTGATAGTTATAGAGGATCAAAATATGTGCTTTGTCAGGACCAATCAAATGGTGTTTTTACTATATGGTCTCCACTAGGGTGATTACTGCAACATAGTGGCACCATATAATTGCCTGGCCCAGGTGGCCTGAAGTGTGAATTGTGAATTGGTTCCCAAAGTGTGAATTAAGGCAATACCTTAAGGCAAGGCTTTCCAGCCTGTGGGCCCTGGTCTCTGCCCCCTTAAGGGGCAGGGGCAGCCAGGAGGCAGGGAGGAGGCAGCAGTTCCCTAGGATCACGCTGCTCAGGGGGCTACAGGGGCTTGGGTGCAGCCTCCCGGGGTGTGGGGAGCCCAGCACAAGCATCTGCAGGGCTCCCCGATGCTTTAGAAGTGAAAGTGGAGTGATCCACTTTCACTTTTGCAGCTTCAAGGAGCCCTGCAGACCTTGTCACATAATTAAGGTCCCAATCTTCTGTCTCCATCAGCAATGTACAGTGCTTATGCACCATTCGTAAGCATATTTATGCTGCAGAACTCCCCTTGGCAAGACCAAACCAAAATCTTCCATCCCCTCCTTGGGCAGCACCTTGCCATGCCACCAAATGACCTGGTGGCGCGTCCGCTGCTGCCTCCGCTGCTCTCTTCCTCTTGCTCCTTGGATTAGAAGAGGAAGTGCAGAGGAGAGCAGCAGGTTAGAGTGTTGGAGATGCTTTCTGAATCCAGGGAATGGGAAAAGGATGGGTGGGTGGAGGTAGGTGATGGGCACCTTGGTGGGTCCCCATCTCACTAGCTTAAACAGTGGATATGGCAGCAGATGGTGTGCTGGGCCCAGTCCTCCCCTGGTGTCCAGGGCAGGCATCAGTAGTGAGGCCTCCTGGGGCACTTGGGCTCTGGAAGCTGACATGTGATGACTCCAGCCCTGTCAGAGCTGTATTGAGTTCATTGGTCCCTCTAAATCAGGGGTCTCCAAACTTTTTGGCCAGAGGGCCGCATCAAATATCTGGCGTGGTGTGGAGGGCCGGAAAAAAAATTCAAATATAAAATTTCAATAAATAAATTGGAGATGGAACTTAGATAAGTGAATAAATGAATCAATGGGCTCATTCATTTAACCTCTCTGGCCCTCAGAACACCCTCCAGACACAATCAGAGCACAATCCTGGTCATGTTCAGTTGAGTGGGCCAGAGGCTTTCAGGGAACAAGAGGTTGGCCACGGGCCGGAAAGAGGCTTGCTGTGGGACACATCTGGCCCCCAGGCCCCTATTGATTTAGACCCCTAAATCAATAGCCCCTATTGATTTAGACCCCTATTGATTTAGACCCCTAAATCAATAGCCCCTATTGATTTAGACCCCTATTGATTTAGACCCCTGCTCTAAATCAATGTGGCTAAGAGCTCTCAAGTTTCTTAAGCAGGAGTCCTCCTACTCCTTGCTACCTAGCGTTTCAAGGGGTTGGACCTGGAGCTCCATAAAGTCAAAGTATGTACTTTCCATTGAACTCCAGCCTCTCCAGACACTCTTTGCAGGCTAGACAGTAGGAAATCATGGACAGATGCAAAAACAACATTAACAAACTCTCCATGAAATGGTTTCCAGCTCTTGGCACTCTTCCTGTCCTATTAATGTTTACTGCTACTTTTGTTTCATCCTTATCGTTCTGCAATCCTGACAGCCCTGCATGGCCTCTCAGGCAGTATGCGTTGGGCTCCCCTCTTCAGGGGAGTAGAGCACCTCTGAAAAGATCCTCTTTTGCCCTCAAATACTGTAGTCATTGAGTTATTATGAACTGCCATTGTGAGATTCAGGTGTTGGGAGAGTTAGAACAGACAAAAGAAAATATTTCTTTACCCAGCATGTCATTAGTTTGTGGAACTCCATGCCACAGGATGTGGTGATGGATGCCTTAAAAGGGGATTGGACAGATTTCTAGAAGTCCATCTCAGCTTACAAATCATGATAGGTATGTACAACATCCTGGTTTTAGAAGTAGGCTACCTCAGAATGCCAGCTGCAAGGGTGTGGCACCAGCATACAGGTCTCTTGTTGTCTTGTGTACTCCCTGAGGCATCTGGTGGGCTACTGTGAGATAAAGAAAGCTGGACTAGATGGGCCTTTGGCCTGATCCAACGGGGCTCTTCTTATGTTCTTATGAGAACACCTGTGTTTATGACCATGTCAGGACTTGGTGGTGCAAGGCAACCATTCTGCATTCAACATGGATTGAGACCGAGACCTTGGACTGACACTCATCAAGAGGACACCACAAGAAGAACATTCCTACTGAGCCACTCCACATCTCCGTGTCACAACAAACTCCATTAATTCCCTAACTTTTGCATTCTTTTTTGTGAGCAGAGAGGACACATGTAGTAATCTGTCATTGAGGTTGCCATCCCATAGGAACGTAAAGCAGCTTTAGGCTGCACTGAAGCTTTCATGGACTGAGATGATAAAGCTGACTAGTGCTATTGGAGGAGAGCATTTGCCAACCCTTGCTGTCTTCTAAAGAGCTGCATCTTGGAAAAGGAAGAATGCCAACATTGCAAAACTGTTTTCCTACCGAGGCATCATTTTCTGTAACTTGAACACAAAGTGTGATGGAATTGTGCAAGGAAAATGGAATTTGATTGATACTGTAAGTCTGTCCCAGAGCCACACAAGAAAAATCCAATAATAAAGAAAAGAAAAGCTTTTGCAGAAGTTTTACAAGAGGGAAGCAGCTAGACTTCAATTAGAGTTTTGTACAGCTCTTTCATAACCATGACCCATAAATGCCTTGTGCATTTCATGTACCAGACTGCAAGTGAATCCATGGAGAATGCACTTTGGATATCAAGAATAAAGATGTCAGCATGGGTGGCCACAAGGGTTGGCCAAGCTGGGCACTGAGCAAGAGCCCACACCCATCAGAGGATCCACCAGCTGAGCCTGTCCCCCAAACCTTCAACACCACTGCAGTGGTCATGCCCAGTGTGCCTTCAGGGAGTGTATTATGGGACATTCAGTCTAGAGCTTTGCCCCAGGGCCCCAGCAACCTGGTACCAGCACACTGGAAAATATTTACAACAGATCGTTCTGGACCTCTGATAGGTACATTGGATTGTGCAAATGCCTTACCAAAGAGTGCAGTTGTTTCTTTCACCATTTTGTTGTCACAGGAAGCCTTCAAACTGAAACCAGGGACCGCTGTGGTTGGTGGTCTCATCTTTTAGTCATATCTGAGAATATTTTTATTTATTATTATGAAGTAGGTCCAGTAGGCCTGGTCCACTAGGCCTTAGAGCAAATGTACAGTGCTTCTCTCATGTATCAGTCACAAGCAAATCAACATCTGGGAATGGAAGAGATACCCAGGGTCAATTCTGATGGCCAGTGTCCCCAATCTAGACAGCTCTCTCTGTTGCATGAATCTGCCACCGTTTCTGGCTGTGTATACTGTCTGTAGATTGTGGCCGTTTTTGGAAAGCTACATCTGTTTTCATTCTATACACAATATACTTTTTTTTTTTTAAATCACGCATAACAATGATCTGTTTTTTCCCATCTCAGCTCATCACAGTTTCACTAGCAGTTTCTGTTTGTGGTGAACAGCTAAGGGCAAATATATATGACCTCAAGAAAAGCGGTGGTGTTAGTCAGTTGTAGCAAAATCAGCAAAGGCTCCTGCAGCACTCAAACAGTCAGGCTTCAATCCAACAGCATGCATCGAGCAGCCAGGGCTACATATGTGTTGCTCTTTTTAAAAAGCCAGAATCCAGCTGTTTGGCAAGGAAAGGGAGCAAGTGGGACTGACTCTAGCTACCTACTCCCTCTCTCAAACAGATGGTCAGTGGGCTTTTTTTTTTTTAAGGGGAGTATTCGTGCAACCCAGTAGTTGAATTGGAAAGAGGGACCACACGTGCAGAATTTGTTTGCAGGCAACATTCCCAATCCAGCTAGGAATACACATCTGGAAGTCTGTGTCTTAATTCCATCTCATGTCTCGTAATAAAAATACTTAGCATTTGCATTGTGCTTCTTGAATGTGCAAAGTGCTTCACATGTAGTATCATGATCTAGACCAGGGGTATCCAAAGTTTTTGGCAGGAGGGCCACATCAGCTCTCTGACAATGGGGCCGGGGAAAAAAAAGAATTAATTTACATTTAAAATTTGAATAAATTTACATAAGTTCACATGAATGAATATATTAAAGATGAACTTATATGAATGAATGAGGGTCTTTCGATAGCTCAATGCCTATAAAAGACCTTGCACAAAGCTAAGTTGGCCTTTCCTTTGCTGCCGCTACTGCATCACAGTTGTGAAACAGCAAGCAGTGGAGGTAGCCCTCATCCCACAGCTCACGCGAGAGGTCAAACAGTTGCCCTCATGCTGAGATCAGTTGCGTCAGGCCAGAGTGGGCTCCAACAAATCTCCGGAGGGCCAGAGGCTTATTGAAGAACGGCTCCCTGAGGGCCACATTGAGAGGCCTCGAGGGCCGCAAGTGGCCCCAGGGTTGGGGCACCCCTGATCTAGACCATGCAATAGCCCTATAAGGTACCTGGCAGTTCCGGCCAGTGCATAGACTAGGGTTGTCTATGCAGAAGTCAGTCCCAGTAAGTTCAATGGGTCTTACTCCCACAGATGTCTAGGTGCAATTGTGGTCTAATTGTCACCCATATTGCAGCTGGGGAGCTGAGTGGGACTAGCTTTCCTAAGGCTGCCTAGAGGGTTCATGGCAGAGGTGATATCTGAACTGAGGAAATCCTGCTTTGTATCCAAGACACTGCACCAGCTCCCTACTATTTATGCAACAATAACTATGAAGCCAGGATATCCTTCATGTTAGTACAAAGAAGCAGTCTTTTGGTCAACAGAAATGTGAATGTGTGAATGCACAAAAAGAAATGAGATTTTTTAGGTCTGGCAATAGATTTTGCCGGAATTGTTTCCTCTTCATTGACTTTATTTTACAGAAAGAGTGTACCCCAAGGCTGTAGCCAGGGTAGGGTCAGTAGATGCACTGGATCATCTAGAGCACAGCTTTGTTTTTGTTTTCCTGAGAAGATCCCCTGCAAAGATGGTCGTGGTCACAATCCTCATTCCCTCCATGTACTTTCTCTTCTGCATCCCTTTGCCTTTTATAGAATCATGGGAGCAGGGAAAGGAAGAGAAGCACCAATGTCTGCAGCTGACACAGAGTAAGGCAAGGAGGTGAGGGTGGGCAGGTGGGGCTGACAGCCCATGGACACAGTGGGCAGGGGCTTGGGACATCTGCACCAGCCCAGGACCCGAGAAGGCAATTTCACCGCACCTTAGCAGTGGGCTGGCTGTGGCCACACCAAGACATACATCTTCCCACGTAGCAAGGAAGGCCGGCTACAACCCTGGTGTATCTTTGTGTATTTTGAAAGGATGGTGGCAGCATTTTGAAAAATGGCCGCTACGTTAAGCCCAAGCAACACTAAGTAAGAAAAAAGAGAGTAATGCCCCAATCCAACGGGGGACTTACAGCAGCAGATCTAGCAATCTGCTGCCGTAAGTCACCTTGCGATGGCGCTAACATTGTTGTGTGCTATAGAGCCACTGGCAGAAATAACCAGAAGCTCTATGTGTGTGCCAAAACAACCCAGACAAGCCAGTGCAGTTAAGGTGATGGAGAGGGCAGTTTGTGGGCAGATCAGAGAAGAATCAGGGTGGGGAGTGGGCCAAACCAGGGAGCTGTTTGAGGGCAGGAGGGGGTGGATCTCAGTGGCAGTCATGCTCTCTGGATCCTATTCACCTTTCTGGGCCCAAACTCACCCCCTGAAATTCTTTGGACTTATGCCAACAAAATAGCTGGCATAGGTCCAAGGACACCCAACGTTGACTAGGTAGCCTACTGGGAGGTAAACAAATAAAATTGTACTTACCTCTTGCTGGTCATCTGATTGTCCTCTCACCATTACATGCAGCTCATGCTGCTTTGGTGTGACTACATGGTGTCAGATAGCGTGGAATAGGATTGAACTATTAGGTAAAGTTTGCCAAGCTCCTTTCACTATGTCTTGTATGTTTCTTTCAATTCCTTTATCTTCATTACTAGACAAATATATGAAAAATATGTAGAAAAGAGCAATAAAATCACTCATGTACTTCATCTTCATATATTACAATTGGTTTGTAATTGACTAAAGATGCCAGCATTTCCTTCGTCATTTCAATTCATTTCGGAAATGAAGAAAAAAAGATGTTTCACTGTTATTCAAAAGCTAATAAAAGAATGGGGGGGGGGGACAGGACTCTGTACTGCCCAACCTTGACATCATTCCAAAAACAACTTGGAATGTGAGTTTATTTGTGCTCCCTCCCCCCACCTTGTGTTTATTTACACTTCGAGCCCACAAGGAACACAGGGACAGTCTTGCCAACTTTTTTGCTCAGATTGCTATAGGGATCAAATTTAAAGTCTGTATCCAAATCTTCTGTGAAAATCATTTGGACTGACGAATGCTCACCTTTGCCCAGCATTAGCAGACTTTGAGATTACGAAGTTGTGTCATACTCTGGGTCAGCCTATCATGAGGCCAACTGAACCACTTGCCTCAGGCAGCAGATATGGGGGCACCTACCTCTGTTCTCCCACACCTCACCGACTGCTCCACCTCCCACTGCCTGGGTTAGAAAACAAAGAGAGAGATGGAGCAGAAGAGGCGACATGGAAATGAAGAGAATGATGGACTAGAATAGGACACTGTAGCCCGCACTTTCCTCTCCTCCACACTTCCTCTCTGGCCCAGTACTCTCCTCACCTCCTCTTCTACTTCATTCTCCCCTTATTTTTCCAATCCAGGAAGTGAGAGGAACATATCACCAAATAAGGGGTGGGCAACCTTTGGCACACTGCCCAGATGCTAGAAAGTCTTGGGCCAGCATTGTGCCAGCTAGTTCAGTATGATCTCCTTTGACTGGCAGCAGTTCTCCAGGGTTTCAGACAGGGACATCTTTCTGAGACCTACCCAAAGACCAAACTTAGAACCTTCTACAAGCAAAGCATGCGCTTGACCCCTGAGCTATAGCCTCATCCTCACGCATAATGCTTTTGAATGCCTTTCAGGGTTTTTATGAGTGTAATTTCTGCTGCTGTCAGTGTAGCGAGCTTTATTGTTTTCACTAATATAACAAACGAAGTGGAAGAATATGAAATGCTGGACTGTTTGCTACAAAGTCATAAGAAATGTGTGTCAGCTAAACCTGGGAAAAGCCCCAGGACTCTGCCATGTGCTGACAACTGGTTCAGTAGCATGCAACATAGTGAGGCACCAGCAGGTGGCACTGTCTTAGGGTTTTTCAGGTTTTGAAAGAACAGGGAAGTGCCTCAATGCAGTGCTCCTGTAATGCAATAATAATTCAGTATCCTGTACTGTGTTCAGGATTTATATTGTACAAAGCACTTTCAAAACATTCATCTCAATAAACTTTGCCATCTCTCTGTAATTGAAATTGTGAGCCCGTTTGGAATAGGGAACCAACTGACTTCATTCCTTTTGCTACTTACTCCGCCTTGTTAATTTTATGTTGTTGTCAAAAATTGGTATATAAATATTGTCCATACTAAGGTAGGCTAGAAGGGACGTCTGAAGCTACCTAATGAGTTTATGGTTGAGATGAGCTTTGAACCGGGGTCTCCTTGGTCACAGCTCACATTTTTGGACTGCACCCCTATGAATGTGTATTCTGCAGTAGGAACCACTGTGCCCAATTAGAAGTGTGCTTCTAAGCAGCCTTAGCTACTTCCACCAGGCCAATGGGGGAGGGGGCCTCATGAGGCACAACAGGAGGGTGAGGCGCATGCTGGGGCCCGTGACCACGTAAGAGCCCTTGCCTGTGCCTACCCAGTTCCTGAGGCACTCCTCACCACTGTCCCAGGGATACTAACTAGGCAATTGTCAGGAGTAACATCAGCAGCTCATTCCCTTCTTCTTCTCCCTGCGCCATTTTGCAATTCCTGGCATCCGATCTTCAATGCAGTGGCAGGAACTGGGACATCTGGAAATGGTTAAATAGTTCAAGGGAAAGAAAGAAGACAGTCTGCTGCTGCCCCCTGCTCCCCATGGCTTCCCCCTTAGCAGCATCTCCACTGAGCCCTGGGTCTCTGGCTGGCTGGCCAGGAGACATTGGGAATGACAGGAGATGCAAGAGATGGGCCTCCTCTCCCCCACCCCTTTTCGATTCCACTACTGCTTTTCCCCACCATCACCTACTAAGCCTTCCAGGGTCTAATGAGAAGGGTTACCAGCTGGGGAGCTCGTGGAAGCAGTGGATGTGTGAGTCTTCCTTAGCACCATCACCCTTAACTAAGCAGGAGTGGTAAAGGATGTTGCCTGTTCACTGCCTGTTTCTGGGCATGGGGAAGTAGCTGGTAAATGCTTGTGCTTTCCAAAAACATGGGGGTGTGCACCACTGGGGAATTGTCAGAGGCTTTTGCCCCAGGGCTCCTCAAAAGATGGAACCACCACTGTACCAGACCATTAGTCACTGATTCACAGTGCAACCCCCTGGCTTAATCTGGGTCTGTTTCCCAAGGAATTGTGGACTGTTGGCATGCAATGCCACCTGCAGGACTCTGGAAGGCAGTGTACTGCCCAGTCATCTAAGACCATCTATCTGTCCTCTTTGTGGTTTGTGCAGGAAGTGTGGTCCTTAACACTATTTCCTTCCTCCCATTCATCTCTCCTTCTCCCAGATGCCAAAAGACAAGGATGTCATCTACCAGGCCATCCTCCATGCCCGCAGGCCATCCTCACCACACTTCCACACAAAGGAAATGACTTTAGGGTTCTCTGTTCCTAAAGTATTAGTAGTGTTAGTGCCTCTGGTCCAATTCAGAAGATGCATGTAATCGACTATGAACTGTACATAAAGTATTTCTTTTGAAAACTTAGCCAAGCCTCTCCTCCTCGTATGTTTTATTGCTGGCAACTAGCCTAGTTGGTGGGAGATATCTTCACCATAGGAAAGGGGGCTTTTGCTGATTACTCTGCTATTTCCCCCTCTCCCTTCCAACATGAACCCACATTTGCAATTCATCAATAATGTATTAGCTGTGGTTTTAAAAACCATTCAAACTGGACAGGTATCAGAGGCGAGGAAAGAGGAGTTACAGGTGATTTGGAGATAGGTAGATCAAGCTCAGGACAACTTGTCAGAGAAGAGTCTTCAAACAAGGACAGCACATGTTCTTCATCTGGACTTATGGGTTTGGGAAGTTTTCACCTTCACGCTCAACTTAGATGCAGGACTGATTTTTAGCAGAGCACTTCTGTAATATCTTTTAGGTCTTTAGGTCTGTAATATCTGTAAGGTCTTTCATGTGAGTATGGCTTTGGGGGAAAATAAACAATTCTGTGTTGGTAATCTCTTCTTGGAAGCTGACCTGCGACCGCAGGCATCTCCTCCTACTTGTCCTACAGTTGCTTTAGATAAAACTAACAAAGCATGAGATGCTTGTGTTCCTCAGCATATTTTCTGCTTTCTGACAAGGTTTAAAAAAAACTGATTAAGCAGATATGGGGAAATGTGTCCTAATCCTATTTTTCCTACTACTATTAAAAGACATTCTGGATCCTGCTTCTTATTAATCTCACTTTCCATCCCCGGATCCACTATGCGGAAAATGTTTTGTGATCAAAGTGTCATTTTGATGCTCCCATTTTGGCAGGCGCTCATTCATTGTTTAAAGTGTTCTTCCTGTGCTCAAGATGGATTTAGGAAATGGACCCATCAGGAAGCCAGTGAACTTTTGCTTCTTCTGCAAGGTCAGTGATATGAGGCTGTATCACCTGAGCTGGGTTTTTTGTTTGTTTGACACTCATAAGCTGTGTCTGGAGGTAAACAGTAAGTGAGGCAATAGGACAATAGGCAGTGTTTGGGCATTCTATCTTGACCAATGCAGAGCGCCATAGGTTTCAAGAGACAGAGCTGATTCAAACTCTGGGAACTACAGTACAAAACTATTTGGCCTAAATCCAACAAAAGTGAGTCCCAAACCAACGCAGGGACTTTGCCTCAATCTAAGACAGGAATGTTTGCTGCAAGCAGATAATTGAGGCCTCACCAATAACAGCCCAATCGTATGCTGCCCAGCATCGGTGCTGGGTGTTGCAAAAGTAATGCACAAGGTACTTTCCCACCTGCGGGAGAGACCCAGCACCAGTGGAGAGGCCAGCACCAGTTGGTGCTGAGGCTCAGTGCCAGAAGAACACCCAGGAGGACACCAAGAGGTGAGTATTCCCACTGAGCAGCGGGGAGGTTCTTTGGGGTGGGGGGAGGGTGGGGAGAAGGACTGGGTGGGGACAGAACTGAGTGAGGAGAGGGAAGGCCGGCAGATTTGAGCCCAGGAGGGAGGCAGAAATGGCAGCAGAGGCTGCTGTGGGATCCTATCCGCCCTCCTTGTACCAGCTGAAGGGCTGGTGCAAATCTGAGTAGACCTATCGGAACCAGCTGTGCTCAACACAGAGTAAAAGAACTTATGTTCTCCTCTCTCTAAACCTCCGGCAGCTTCTCTGGACTCATGGGATAGAGCTGTGACCATTTTGGTGCCACTGTACCACTGGGCACAGGGAAACCTTAGGATTGGGCTGTAAAGGCCCTGCACATTTAATAACCTTTTGCAAGTCTAGAAAGTCCCCCACTGTTTTATCAATGCCAGAATGGTGACTGTTGCATTCTATGGTGGGGGGCAGTTTCAGAGCCAGGGGTAAGCTCTGCATAATTGTTCCCTTACCCAGGGGTAAGCGTCTGCAGCACAGGCAGGACTACTCAGTTCTGTGTTAGCTAAATAGCTGGTACAGGTCTGCATGTACCCGTGCTGCAGGATTGGATCTGGGAGGGGGGGGTAGGATATTGGTGGAGCTGGCACCACCAATCCCACCCTTCCTGGTTGCAATCCATCCTGCCCCTGTCACCACCCTCCCCCAACCCATCCCACGTCTCCCGCTATCTTACCTGCTTCAGCAAGCAGTGGGAGACGGGATGGTATGGGTGGGAAGGTGCAGGCCATCCACCAGTGCTCCCGGCAGCATGCTAAGTAGCATGCTGTCAGAATGCCTTTTGTGACTGACACTGACTGCTTTACAGCGGCGCCATCAAAGTATGACGCACAACGTTGGAAGGTAAATATAGGATTGAGCCCTACGTGTTGAAGATTTCCCAGGTAGGATTTCTCCAGGCTAAAGCTATCTCACCACAGAAGCATTTTTCTCTCCCTTTTCCTTATCATAGGATAGTGTAGTAAATAGTCATGGTATAGTCAGAGCCCTACCATTAATCTCTTTCCTTCTTCTTTCAGCACCAAAGAAAGAGAAAACAATTCATATACCAAACTCATTTAGATGGCCTTGATTTACTATGAAACTTGAAGGAAATCCCCACTATACAAAATATAGTCCTTAAGCACAGTATCATCTGTTTGGTTTTCTGGTGCGGAAAAAAATAAGAGCTTCCAATGGCATACAAAGTGAGAGCAAGAAGAAAATAATTGCACCATGACAGACAGTACCATAGACCCACACTGAACATAAAGGCACTAAAACTAAAAAGAGCTTGCAACGTTGCACATGCATATAAAATGTTGACAAGTAATGTAGCTAAACAGAGTCAAGGGTGAAAGTCGGTATCTCAAAACACAACACCTGAAACATCGATAATGCTAGGAGAACTGGAAGCAGTGAATGTCTACACTGTTCTGAGCCTGCAATCCTTCCGTACTTGGTTGTTTCATTTATTCATATTGTGCAATCAGTATTCATGGTGCTTTACATAAGGTGAAAAGACAGGCCCCTGCCCTGAAGCGCTTACAGTCCAGCTATTGTCACATGGGAGACAATGGGGGAAGAGCAAGACAAAGGCAGGACTAGAAAGGAAAAGCGTATGATTGGTTCGTTACACTTTCTTAAATTTAGGGAGCAATCCTAATCCCTTATTGTCAGTGCTTTCCAGCACTGACATAAGGGCAATGCAGCTCTGAGGTAAGGGAACAAACATTTCCTTACTTTGAGGAGGCCTCCATGAGCAACACCCAACTGCAGGATGCAGCACATGTCCCATTGGGACCGCTATGCCAGTGCTGGAAAGCACTGACATAAGGGGTTAAGACTGAGCCCTTAGGCTGAAATCCTATACACACTTTTCTGGGTGTAAGCCCCAATGAGCCCAATGGGACTTGTTTATGAAAAGACAGGCATAGGATTGTACTGTTAGTAACAGTAGGTAAAGCAAACTAATGGCCCAATCCTATGGGCATGCTGCACAGCCAGAACTAGTATTCTGGCAGAGCAGTGTGTTTATGGCTGTCACAAATGGCGACATGCCGTTTTGTGCAGCTGGGCTGCCGCTACAAGCGGCAAGTGGCAACAGCTACACACCAGCAACCTTTCCACAAGCCCCAGCTCCAATAAATCTATATTTCCCAGCTCCAATAAGTCAGCATGGGAGGTGGGGTTCGGCAGAATGAGACTGGGAGGAGGGTGAATTGAGGCTGGGAAGGAGGCAGTATGGGTAGTGGATGCACCATCTCATATCCTGTCAGTATTGCCCACTGATCACTACTCTGACTGACACCATTAAACACCAATAGTGATGAGGTTCATAGTGTGATTCTTTGCCACAAAATTCCAGGGCATATCTTATGGCACCATCCTGGTCCCTCCCAGAATTCTTTTAAATGAATGTTAATATATTATGAACAGGTCTCCTATCTCATTGAACTTGAGCTTTTTCTAGAAGCAAAGTTCTAAAGTCATTTAAAAGAAACCTTCTTATTGGCATGTACCTCAATATTAGTTAAGTTTTCCTAAAATAATAGCTCAAAATGTATGCTTTTCAGACCAATTTGCTACCTGACAGATTATACATTACAAGACAGGCACCATGGAATGAAATAAATTTTAGGATCTATTTTGGAACACAAATCTCAGCTTCCAAAATGTTATACAACTCTATGTGGATAATTACATTAACAAAAATCTGGTTAACAGCAAGTTTAAAAGAAGCCAATTATGTCTGCCTGAAAATATCCTTGACAGGAAAGAAATAATATCCACTTCTTTTTTTTAAAGTGCATTGCCAATAACCTCTTAAAGAGCATGATCATTGTCACCTAGAGCTATAATCACAAGCTATAATAGTAAGTCTCGTTTCCCTGATATCTCAGACCACTGTGGCAAGTTAAAGCATGCTTGATCCAGTCCCACCTCATCAAGGTGGAGAGAGCAAATGGAAGTAAAGCTGTGAGGGAAGAAATGGGGGAAATTGGAAAAAAGACAAAGGGTAAGTGGGAAGGACAAGAGATGGTAATAATATGTGGTAAACAAGCCTACAGGTTTGCCTCAAGCCCTCATTGTCTCCCATTATGCATGTAATCCTGCACTGAAAATGATCAGAGGTCTGTCCTTAGGGCTGCTATATTCATGAGGCTGAGGTGGCCAATTTATGGTGGTGGGGACACCCCCTGGATTCCTCCACCCCTGGATTCAAAAAAAGAGAAGGAAATAGAGCAGAAGAGTATGTGTGGAGGAAACCCCCAGTAACTGAGGTAACCCCCAGAAACCAGTTGCAGTGAAGGTGCAAGTTGGCTGAAAGATTAATGCCATTGCACCCCATCTACCAATAGGAAAGTCCCCAGAGGGCATCTAAGGATGCTGCCATTGGTGAGTTTGAAAGGCAGGAGTTGTTGCTTCTGGGGCAGAACCAGAGGATCCAGTGCAGGACTTTGTCCCAGGGCTTCTAGCAGTGTGATTCCAGCTCTGTTGTGCCATTGTATTTGAAAGCTAATACGGAAGTCCTCTTTATTTCAAAAACAAAATATAATGACATTATCATTACTATTATGATTTTAATTTCCCATGATGAGGGGCAGGTTTAAAATATGCTTTTGCCCTATTCTCTTACTGCTCTTAAAACTGTCATTTTAATTACATATTCTGATTATTTATCAGACTGCTTTACTGCATGTTGATTTTGAAATAATTGTGAGCTACTTTGAGTACATGCTAATATGGAAAGCAGGGTATAAATTATAGACAGAAATAAATAAATACAGATAATTAGCATATGGCTCAATTGAACCCTCTTCTAGTTTAGAGAAAGCCATGGATCTATTCTCATAACAGGTTGTTTATTCCATGAGGGCTGTACCACATATTGGTTTAAAAAAAGGAAGTTGAGAGAAAAATATCAGCTGTCATGTGAACTGTGGTAAGTTTCACTACTGGATAAAAATATGACTGATACTATAGATACAAGACAACACGCTTTTACCGGAATAATTATTCTCTTCAGGTTTCATAATGACACAATCACTAAGGCACAAAGAGTCTTGTGGTGCATTTAAGACTGCAAATAATTTTTTAAAGCATAACCTTTTATGATTTTTTGAGCTCACTCTGTCAGATGCATGAAGTGTTATCCTCAATTAGCAGGTGCCATTATCATCATCATTTGCATTGTTATTTATTACATCAAAATAGGATAAAAGTCAGGCATCCCAGGTCCTTGGGAAGGATTCAATATCTGAATATAAAACCAGTTAATAATATTGACTGGTGTGTGTGTGTGTGTGGGGGGGGAAATGAATTAATTATAATTATAATTATAATTAATAATAATAATAATAATAATAATAATAAATTATCAATTATTAATAATAATAATAATAATAATGTAGTGCAGATGGTGCTTTATATAGAGTGAAAAGACAGGTTCCTGCCCCTTGGAGCTTACAATCTAGATACTGGCTGAACAAAGGGATGAACACACATATACCTCTGCCAACTGAAGAGCTGCTTATAAATTTTCCACTGCTTCTACTTAGGGGGTGTGTGCATTTGTATATGTATTACAAGTGGCTTACAAATACACACACACACACACACACACACACACACACAAGGGGATAAAGAAGAAGAAGAAAAAGTTGTAAAGAAGGGCTGTGCAAGGGCTATGAAATGCTAAGTTAAAGTCTGTGACTATTTTTATGCAAAATTTAAATGTAAGAGATAAGTTCTGTGCCCATTCACAAAGGCAGTTGTAACAGATAAAGGTGTCTTCCTGGGGATGCAAGATAATTAACATGTGTGGTAGGAAGTTGTTCTCTATGAGAGCCTTAACCATGGGCCCCCCCCCACCTGTGAACAATGGATCAAATGACTATTCAAGACAGTTCTTATGTCAAGGATGGGCTGTAGGTCACTCAATGTAAACTGTGGGTGGGTTCTGTTTTGAGGGGGGGAGAACAGAAGACTTTAATTTTGGATGAATGGTTTATTTATTTATTTATTTATTTATTTATTTATTTATTTATTTATTTATTAGTAGAATTCATATCCCGCCTTTCCACTCCAGAAAGGAGCACTCAAGGCGGCTAGTTTTGTTACTTTCTCTTCCAGTTCTGTCCCATAGTAGGTTATTCCTGGGTATCCTAAGCAGCATGGGAGCAGTTCACCCAAAGAATGGCCTTTTCTCAGGACCTGCTTTCAGATCTGCTGGATAAGCTTCCTTCCTGCCCCACCAACATCAGAGCAACAATTGTTGAGAATGCAAGTGATGACTTTCTCTGTAGCCACACCCACGCTATGGAACTTCCTCCCAGAGGAGACATGCTTCACCCACTCACTGCTTTCTGCTGCCAAGAACTTCAGGAAGAGGAGAAGCCTTTGGGGACTGGAGCTGTGGAAGTATAATTCTAAATCAGCCATGATTAGGTTGGCAGACTACAGAGCCATTCAAGTGTCCATAGTAGCACTGATGACCTGAAGATACAAGTTGTCCCAAGGATAACATTATTGTTGATGAGCCCAAATGACAAAGACCAGGACTGACTGGCAGTGAATCTCCAGAGACTCTGGGAAAAGGTCTTTCCCATGTACCCCAAGAGTCTTGCTACTGAAGGGTGACTTAGGGCACAATCCCAACCTTGTGTTAGGCCGGCTCAAGGGAGTCCCTGTGTGTGGGGGATCTCCCCCTTTTAAAAGCCCAGCGGTGTTGTGAAAGTACCATGAAGCACTTTTGCGCCACCTCTTGAGGAGGGAGGCCTGCCCGCCCCATTGGGCTGGCAGACCAGTAAGGCTGCACCGGCTGAGTCAAGTCAGTGCGGGGGTCTGGGGCAGGGGGGCAGAAAGTAGAAAGGCGGCATTTTGGGGTTGGGGAGGGTGGGTGGTGGGTGGGCAGCGGGTGAGTGAGAGCGGGGCTAGGATTTGGATCCTAACCCCAGTCCCGAGCAGCCCGGAGCAGCTCTGGGCTACTCAGATTTGTGCCATCTCTTGAGGTGGTGCAGATCCGAGTAGACCCATTGGGGCTGCTGCAGCTTTAACCAGGGTAAGGAGAAGGAATTCCCCTTGCCCCAGGCTGCAACTGACCCCAACTCTGCTCTGGATGCGGGGCAAGCGTGCCAGGGTGCCTGCTCCAGGACAAGTTAGGATTGGCCTGTTATACATTTACAGAATAAAAGAACGAGAGTGATGACTTCTCACTAGCACAGTTCACCATCTCTCTTCCCATCTCTTGTACTTCCGAGGGATGTTGGCTGAAAGGGAGAGTGCCTACTTCTTCTCCCCTACCATGGAACCTGCATTCCATTACATCTGACTTTCCTCTAGAGAAGACAAGTTGGCCATACAGGGGTGAAAGAGATACCTCCTCTCCAAATAGGCCTGTGATACAGGACAGAGATTGCATTTTGGATTTGTACCCTTGCAATTAAGAGGAGAGTGGGTAGCTAGAGATCAAAGCAAAGCCCCTAAAAATGACGGAGATTCCTGCCAGTTGTAGTGAAAAGTCACTTTGTTTTTCTGCAACACAGTATCAAATAAGATGCAACAGCTTACAGGAGAGAAAAAAGCCAATGAAGAAACATTCTGACTCAGTGATTGGCCCTTGAATTGATGGCTCATTTAAAAACAGAGCCAAATTTTCCTTGTTCTTCTGTCAAGGCTCAGCAGTTTTCATGCTGGAAGTCAGAATGGGACTGGTGACATCACACTGACTTCCCCATTGTGACTTGGGGAATGATGTCACTCAGACAGAACAATGAACTCCTTAGTGATGGGATGGATCAACCCAGAAGCTCATGAGGATAATGGTAAGCTACAACCCAGAAAGGAAAGCAGGATAGTTTGGGTATCAAACATTTTCATATAGCCTCCTCCCACACACCTGCCATCTATATGCCCATGTGGTGTAATTGTTCCAGAACTCATAGCTTTCCAACAACTCACCTCCAAGTCTCCCTGGGCTGGAGTTAAGATTTGAAGAAGAGAGAAGCTGCTGCTTTTGGCTTCAGGATATGAAAGATGGATGTGAAGGTAGGAAGGTGGGAAGAAAAGTTGATTTGATGCTTTTAGGTACGTAGATAAGAGCTTGGACAAGAGAATTTCCTCTGCTCTAAGGCAAGGGGCTCACCACATTTCAACTGACAGGGCCACCTTATTCAATATTGCTCAAGGTGGCCTGTGGCCCCTAGCTTAAGGGCTCTTGCTGTATGGCAGATTCTCAAACATTTTGGTCTCTGGAGCCCTTTATGGAGTCTTGGGGAGCCCCACTGGCGCATGCACAGAATTTGGGGGGGGGGAGCAGAGCACTAGTGCACATTTGGAGTGGTTCAGTGCTGAACAGATGGTGGCCATGTATGGCATGCTTGAAAGCCCCTGAAGAGGTCTCCAGGAGCCCCAGGGCTTCTAGGAGCACACTTCGAGAAATGCTGCTCTAAAGCCAGGATGATGTAGTAGTGGCTCTGATGTTGGGCTTAGTCCCAGAAGATCCAGGTTCAAAGCTTCCTGGGTGATTGTGGGCCAGTTACTATCTCTCAGCTTAACCTACCTCACAGGGTTGTTGTGAGGACCAAAAGAAGGAAGAAAGCGTGTACACTGCCCTGAGCCCCTTGGAGGAAGGGCGGTTTAAAAATGTGAAAACTAAATAATAAGGCAAGGGAAACAGGTCTGCAAGGCAGGCCTATTGCCTTTGGGCTCTGATAGTTCCCTAAGTTCAACAAAGGCTGTGTCCTCCTGAGCTAGAGCAGGTGACTGCTGCCTGCTAGAAAAATTAAAGATAAAGGGGGACCCTCTGCCCTAAGGCAGCAGGCTTCCTCCCTCCTCCTCCAGTTCTCACCAGGGATGTGCAGTGGGTGGGGAGGCAGATGAGGCACAAGCACACCACAATCCATGTGCAGAGTGCTTGGGCAGTGGCAGTTTTTGAAGGACTCCTGTGGGGAGGCTCTGCCTCACCTGCCTCCCCATCCACCACATGTCCCTGGTTCTCACCCTTTGTGTTCTGAAGTCTTGGGTAAGTGAGGAGGGGAGACAAAGGGTCAATCGTTAGTAGGCATTTGGAATGAAGTGCTCTGAAGGAGGGGAAACCCACACCATCAGATTGGGTCACTTTTTCAGAAAATTACTCCCTGTCTCCCCAAAAAGGAGACACCCCTCATTTTTGTTTGGTGAATGTCTCCTCCCCCTTTAAAAAAAATTCTGAACAGTGCACTAGCAAACTGTGGAGTATTTACACAGTCACATCAAGGACACCTCTCCTCAGGGGGATTCCCCCCATGTTTTCCCTTTGATTCCCCCTTGTCAGTCACCTAAAATCCTAAAGGCACAAGTTGGTGTGTGTGTGGGGGGGGGGGGGATCTCCGCCCCTTTTTAAAGGACTGAACAGTGCACTAGCAAGGTGTGGAGTGTTTACACAAGCACATCAAGGACACCTCTCCTCCACCTCTCCCCTATGCTTTCCCTCTGACTCCCCCTTGTCAGTCACCCTAAATCCTAAAGGCACAAATTGGGGTGTCTGTGTGTGTGGGGTGTCTGTTCCCCTTGTCAGTTATCCTAAAGCTGAAAGGCACAAGTTGGGGTGCCTGTGTGTGTGGGATCTCCCCCCCCCCCTTTTTGAAAGACTCCGAACAGGGCACTAGCAAGGTGTGGAGTGTTTACACAAGCACATCAAAGACACCTCTCCTCAGGGGGTTTCCCCCCATGCTTTCTCTCTGACTCCCCCTTGTCAGTCACCCTAAAGGCACAAGTTGGGGTGCTGTGTGTGTGGGGTGCCTGTGTGTGGGATCTCCTCCCTTTTAAAAGACTCTAAACAGTGCACTAGCAAGGTGTGGAGCATTTACACAGTCACACCAAGGACACCTCTGCTCAGGGGGATCCCCCCCTGCTTTCCCTCTGACTCCCCCTTGTCAGTCACCCCAAACCCTAAAGGCACAAGTTGGGGTGCCTGCGTGTGGGGGGACACATGCTCGAGGACGTGCCCCGGGGGGCTCCCTCTCAGCGTGTGCCTGAGCTGCAGAGCCCACTGATTGTGAGTGTGTGAGAGACAAATCTATACGTGCAGTGTGCGTGTCACACCGGCTGGCTCCCCTCCCCTCCCCTCCCCTGCTTGGCGGGGGGGGGCAGAGGCAGCAGCAGGCAGGGAAGCCATTGCCTGTTTAATAGTTGCTGTTGCAGCACTTCCGCTTCTCTCCCAGCGAGAGAGACACGAGTGGCCAGGCCCAGCCGCACCGAGGAGGAGCAGCCAGACACAAAGGGAGAGGTATGGGGAAGGGGCACCCCGAGCTCCGCGGCGAGGCGCAGCCGCCCCCCTTCGCCCCGGGAAGGCGCGGAGGGCAACGGGGGAAGGCGGCTGGCCGGTGGGAGGGGGTCTGCTTTGTGGCTGCCCGGGAAAGGCGGAGATGGGGGAGCGCCTGGGCTGGCGGAGGAGCCGTGGGGGAGGGAGGCGGGGAAGGGGAGACGGGGGACCCAGCCCGGGGCTGTCAGATCACCCCCACCCTCCCCGGGGCTGCGTGGCAGGAGGGTGCCTGCATGCGCAGCCCTTTCCTCCCCCTCAGGGTCCTGCGATGGGGTGGAGGGACAGAGAGGAATTGGAGGGGGGGGATTGAAGGCACGGGGGGGGAAAGGGGGCGCTGGAGAGCAAGGGGTGGGGGGGCAGATCCCTGTTGGGGAGTTGCTGCTAGGGGAGGGAGGGGGGCCCTGCCTTCCTTGAGCCCTTTAATCTTAGTGGGAAGTCCATCCCCCACCCACAAATTACTCCTGACAGTGATTGACCCCCCCCCGCCCTCCTTTCTGTCTGCCTGCCTGCCTGCCTATATAGGTGTTTCAACATTTAAAAAAATTCCTCCACTTTATTGCTTGTCTTTTCTGGGCACCCTTTCTCCTAACGCCCCCCCCCAATTAATAGTCACAGATTATGTGCCTTCTGAAAAGTATTACCCCCCACCCCTCACTTCCTGTGGTTTCCAGTTTCGCCTCTAATCTCTTTAGGCATTCTTCCCCCCCACCACCTCTTTTCTGGTAAGCCCTTCCTAATGCTGACCCCCATGAGGTGCAGGAATCCACTTTCTTTACCCTAACCTTGTAGGCACTGATCTTCCTTTCTGCTACTAATATTTATTTCGCTCTGCGCACTGATTGTCCCTCTGTCTCTGCACCCCTTTTCTCCATGTGCCTTGTGCGCTCTTGGGACTAGACACGTGGGAAGGGTACGATTGGCATCTTGTGTGAAGCTTTGGAGTAGGAAATTAAAGTAATTTTTCCAGTCTTGTTTTCCCTTTCGTCGGTGAGAGAGCATTTTCTTGGGGATTGTGAGCAAATGTTTGCCAAGACTGAGAGACTCAAGACCCCTTTGGCAGTCAGGTTCCTTGTCCATGAATTAACTCTGATTCCCTTCCCCCCCCCATTCCCTGTGGTGTCTCCTCTCCAGGTTCAGGGTGTGTAGTGGGGGGTAGCTATGTCGGATGACGATTCGAGGGCTAGCACCAGCTCTTCCTCATCTTCATCCTCCAACCAACAGACCGAGAAAGAGACAAACACACCCAAGAAGAAGGAAAGTAAAGTCAGCATGAGTAAAAACTCCAAACTTCTCTCCACCAGTGCCAAGAGGTGAGATTATCCATAAACTTGAACTCCATTCCCTGTGTCTTCCCTAGTGCTTGTGATGGCTTTGCTTCACCATGTCCTTGTGCCATTGTACTCTCTGCAAAAATTAAAGCTTTTTCTATGTCAGCATTGTCACCTCCTCACCAGATGCTTCCCCCTTCCCTTGAAGAATATCTGTGGCCCAACAATAGCTTTTACTATAGCTTTAATCTTCCCAATGCATATCACTGGAATTGCTAGAAAAATTCAGAGTATGTGACTTGAGACCAAAAATACCACTACTTAATTTCTGCCTTGCTACTGCCTTGCTGCACGGCCTTGGGCAAAACACTTAATTTCTTAATCTGTTTTCATATCAGTAGATATGGATTATGACAACATAGTACTTGATGTGTTAGATTGCTGTATTAATTAACATTTGGTTAATATTACTGATATTTGGTCTCTAATACTAGAGAGGGGACGTTTTCCACGGAAGTACTCCTCATTTCTCAAATTCACCTTATTCAATCCATGCTTTCAAACTTCCATGCAAAACATCTCTGCTACTTCAGTAAGAAAAATCACCCATGTGAATTATGGCTGAAAATATTTGTAATGAACAAACCTCACGCTTGTGATCCTTAATGTGGATTCTCTTATGTGAGCGGAGTAGGAATTAGTTAGCTGACAAGTCCATTGCTCTCCGTCTTGTTCCTGTTGATGTTACTGTGACACAGAGGTAGTGAAGAAAGGAGAAACCTTTCATTAGGAATTTATAAAGGGGAGGGAGATTCTGGTATTGGTTGTTAATGACTGTGTCACCCATTGGGGAGGGAGGAGCAAAGAGAGAAATAGCTCTCAACTATTTCTCTAAGAATAGGCTTCCTTTTACTTTCTGCGTGATAAAAATCAATGGAAATTGTGTTACTGATTTTGTTGATGCGTGGATTTCCTTCATTGTGGTTAGTGAGGGAAAATCTGCCTGTATTATTTTGCCTCCATTCCTTTGATGGCATTAAGAAGGTCAATCAGAATGTCCTTTCCCCCCCTGCCCCCCTCCCACTTCAGCAGTCTCTGTGGGAAGCTAAAGTGATCCTTTGGATGGTATGCTAGGTTTGACAGATATGAAGTGTTGGACTTTTTTTCTCTCTTGAGCCAAACAGATTTCTTGTTTGTAAAGTGATCTCCATTACAGGGTTGTTGTGAAAATCACTAAGATTAGGAAATGTTGACCTGGCTGTGAGACCTGACCATGTGTTATGAATAAAATTTTTATAAACCCTCCAGTGATACATTTTTGAATATTACCTGTAGATGCAAGATAGCATAAATTTCTTGACACGTCAAGAAATTACTCACCTTTTTTCCCCTTTCTTTCTTATCATAGGATTCAAAAGGAATTGGCTGACATCACTTTAGATCCACCTCCCAACTGCAGGTATGTTTTGAGAAATCTATTCTCTGGATTAAACTGTACTATACAGTGACTATTGTCAACCAGTATCTCCCCATGTCTTACTGGTAATGTTTAGTTCAGGAAGATGCATTGTGATGTCATTGGATTTTGTGTTTTCTCACTGCATGTAATTTACTGCTTGCAAGAGGACAGGAAAATGCAAAGCGCAGTGACCTTACACCATGTGTCATCTTAAATGAATGCCACCATTGAGATGCATGCAAATATGTGAGGTGGTGACAGCCATACATTTGTTGCAATATGTAGTTTGGCTTGAAAGGATGTTGGAGAGTGTTCATAGTTTTTAAATAATCTTTTTGGGTATGCATGATGACACAGAGTATCTTTTGTGAAACCTTGTATGATATGAAATAATTTCCCATGAGCTTTGAAGCTCAGGAGATGCATTTCTGGATGTGAATTTTCTATTTTTTATGCTGATTTTATTGTATTTCAAAAATAATTGCATTAGGGTTTGATTGCATTATGAGTTGTCATGTTGTCTGTGTGTCTGCATCTGTCACTGGTCAGTTATGGAGAGTGTGAAAATGTATCTTCCTGCTGTCTTTGGGCTTTGTCCTGCTTTTATAAATCTTGCATATCTGTTTTATTGGCATCACTCTTATTTATTTTATTTAAATTTGGAAAGAAAAAGGAAAACTGTTTTGTGTCTTGCTTTGTGACATCTCTGTGCTGAGTGATGACACATGTTGAAGGAGCAAGATTTGAGCTCAAGTAGCCCAGCATATGCACCTTTTAAGAGCATGCATGTAATCTGGTGAAAGCACACCCCAGGGGATGTCTTTGCCTTTTATAAAATGAGCATTTGAGCTGTGTGTTAAAAGATTTAAACACTTTCTGAAAGTGCCTGCTAAGCTGCTGCTTAGGTTATCACTTAGCTTTTTGTGGTCCCTCATGTGTTTAGATCTGGGATAGTGGACCCAATTAGTCTTTGGTTGCCACTGTTAATTAAGGAGGAAGGCTACTTTTGTCATTGTTTCACCTGTTCTATCCAGAGAGCACCTCATGTTCCTTTACTGGTCTCTAGTGCTGATACTCATTCAGTTGCTGTTGTTGGTGGTAGAAGTTGTAAAAGAAGTGCCAGTGGAAATATCAGTCTCTTAAGCCATTTGGAGTGAACTATGCCTCTCCTATCCAGAATACATTCCCTTACCTTTTTAACTGCTGCAGTAAACAAACAGTACGACTCAAAGCTAAAGTTTCATTTTAAAAACAGTGTTGATATTGAGAAGTCAGGAAGAGAATATGCCAGGACAACGAAGGTCTAGGCTTAATGAAGTGCCATCCTGTTTATTTAATGGGATCAACTAAAAACCTTTTCCCTTCTGTTGGCTAAAGTCCCCATTGCAAAGGATCAGCAACATTATCAGTGACTGATGACTGGATGAAAGAAGGGAAACAATTGATATGGATGTATTAAGTTGATAGTGTTTGATAAGAGAGACTTTAAAATATACCTGACAAATGGCTTTGTCATGCTATTGGAGTTTCATGTAGTTTTAATTCATTTTGGTTGTGAACTCCTGGTATGGGCTTTCTGTCCCCTGATCCAGCATTGCCTTGTTCTTAATGGTTTTTTCCCCTCTGGATCGAAGTATGTGTTCAAATTGTTCTAGTAATCTTGCAACAGTTATCTCTCTCTAAACAGCTCATATACGAACTTGGTGTCTTTCAGGACTACGGTAGCAAATTACCTTGTCAGAATATAATGACTGTAGATGTGGTTTCTTATTTCACTAGTGCCGTCCACTGGGGACCATAAAATTCAAGACGCGTACAATGATGTTTGCTTTGCTTAAGCCTTTGGAGGGGTAGAAATCGGTTTATGCTACAAGTACTTTAAACTATCCTGCGATCAGAGGAATCCTGTGCTTCAGATCATATAGGTGAACAGAAGTTTGAAATTTTTTAGCTTTTTTCTTCTTCTAAGAATACTGTTGCACTTGAGACAACTATCTTAGCCTTGATTTGCGTTCATAATCAAGTGGGGAGGACAAGGGGGCAAATCTAGAGGTCTTGCTGTTTTATTTTTGATAGAAATATTTTTAGAGTAACTGCAGTGTCAGCATCTTTTATGTTTACAGTTACCGAAGTACAAAAGGGCATTTTAAAATGCTGTTCTTTTCCCTCCTTGTCTTAAGTCTGTTAGCACAAGCTAATGAGGTACGATCGTTGGAGCCAAGTTCCAAGGTAGTACTAAGGGCGTTTTCTCATGCATGCAATAAGAGCAGCTTTAAGTCTATTGTGCAATTTTGCACATGTGTGAATGTGTTATGTAGAAGAGAGCCATTTTTTCTACACAAAATGTGTATCCTAGCCACTGTAAGTGTTTCATTAGAACTACAGATGCAACAGACACTAACCCAGATTTAAGTCTTGCTTGTGAAAATAGCTGGTGTTCTGTTGTCATCTCCTAATGTATTCAGCAGGGATCAAGCTGTTCAGCTACAGAAAGTTCTGTACTGTATGTTTAAAAGAATAGTAGATCATGTACAGCCTAGAAGCTGTTTCTGGCCTAAGAAGGCTATTTTGTCCCATCCTATATATACTGTAGCTTCATGCAAGGCTTTAGCAGGCAGGTGTAGTCACGGAGCATACGTTACCTTAGAATTTTGTAAAGCCTGGTGTTGGCTGATTTGTGTGGCAAAGATTCCAGTGGCACTGTCCAATGCTCTTTCCAAGAGCATGGAGCCAAAAATTTTAAGGAAGCACTGAAGAAAGCAGAAAATCATTCTTGGCTACTTTATGAGAGTTGATGTAGTAGTATCCTGGCTAAGAGACTGAGCTGTGAATTGGGGCTTCCCCAGTTCCAGTCTCACTTCTGCCATGAATCACTAGGAGGCCACTTCCTTTCAGCCTCAGCTGCAATATCAGGATGATGATAATGCTTTTGTTCCTTACAAGGTTGTTGTAGAGGCAGCATCAAGATAAGCATTGTGAAGCTCTTTGCACATTCAGAAACGATTTTGTTAATGTAGAATATTATTATTATGTTATAGCATGTCTTTTTAAACTAAAGGAAGGATAAAGTGCCATTTCACGCCATCCCAATTGGTACAGCAGAGGAGGTTGAGTGTCCCCAATATTATGGGTGATAAGGATGAGTGGGTCTGGTTTTTCACATGCTTTTTTTCTTCTCCAAGAGCTCTCCTCACAGACAGCTTAATGGGCACACATGGTCCTGCTCCTGTTTGATCTGTTTGTTTCCAGATCAAGGTTGAGTGGTGCTGGTGAACCCTCTGCCTGTATTTTGTCTTGGGAAATATTAGATTGTGTTTTTTTGTTACTGAGGGAGGATCACTATGAAAACCCTTGTCATAGGCTGCTTTCTGAAGTAACACTAAGAATGCCTTTTAATCTCAAACACGTGTGAATATGAGTAATGGGGGAAAGAATCTTTTTTTAATTTGGATGGTAACATGAAAAACAGGGCTGTTTAAATTCAGGCAATCTGTTTGAATTATTGGCATGTGTTGTTCCTATTTTTGCAATTGGCTATTGGCACGTTGAATTTTTATCTTTATCAAACAGAAAGATCCTATCCATGCTCTGTTCCTGATGTATAAGTGCAACCTTTCTTTCTCTGGGTAACAGTGGATATAGTATTTGTAAGAAAGCAAAGACTTGAACAGGTGTCATGCAGATTGATGTGAGGTCACCAGATGTGGGAAATATGTATAAGAACAGCTTAGCCAAGTCTTGTGAACGTGGCCATAAGCTATTTTGAACAGAGAGTCAATCCTTATTCGGTAAGATATCGTGTATATGTTGGTAATACCACTTAAAATTTGGTAGTAACATAGTATAGCTGGCTTTGTCTGTTCATATACCAGACTGCTCTTGCGTCATCTCCTTCATAAAACATGATCACCTTCCTAGCCCCAAGACCTTCCTTTTTGCTCCAGACAGAGATAAGGATCTTGATGATTGCTGAAGTATCTTCCTGCATTCACATGGCAGTACTTTTCAGGGGATCAGGTTTCACCTCTCATTTTATAGTCTGGGATTGGATTTTGGCTTGAAATGCTCCAGATGTTGACAGAAGGTGCTTTTCTTTGTTGACCCCGTGCACTTTGGGAATGTGCACTGAAAATGAGGACTTGCCCTGGCTTTGTGGGCTTGTGTAAATAACGATTACAGTTCAGCAGTCTGAAGAGCAGCAACAAACGTATATGAAAAAGGAAAATTCAAGTTCTGAACAGCAAACCCTCAACTATATGCCAAGCTTTCATGAACATGCAGAAAGGGAGGAGAGAGACCAAATTGTTTCTCAGAAAGGATCTTTGTATAAATATACTTAATCTCTCCGTGTCAGCAGGAATGTTGCCATTTTTATTCAGATATTTGTGTGTTCTTTTTAAATGTCATCTTTCTAGCTAATATTAAGGAGTTTCTGTTTGTCTCATGCATTTTGATTTGCCCATTCAACCTTTGTGAAAGGGTGGGCAGGCAGGCTGCATTTCCAGTTGTCCATTTACAAAATTACCTAGGCTCCTAGCAATTGTAATGAGAGAGTGAAATGCACATTTAGCATTGGGTTTAAATAGAAGATAGTGCTTTAATATTCAAAGGATGACATTGGCTAGCAAGAAATGGAGTTGCCTGTTGGAATTTTAATAAATGTCTGTTTTTAAATGCTCTTTATTAATGTACTTAAAATATACATAGTGAATGGAGTGGAAAACAGTGAATGGTAAACAAAGCAAATGCAGTGACTTTTTAAAACATAATCATTGTAAGCATGCTCAAATCATAGCAGAAAAGTTAATGTAGAAAGCTACATGTTTTGACCCCCCCCCCCCCAAAGTTGGTAGTGTAGTCTAACACCAACAGGCATTTTGTTGCTCCAATTCACACAATATATTAAAGCTGCTTTTCAGGTTTGATGAGCAACATGATCCTATCTAGGTCTACTCATACAAAGTTCCATTTCAGTTCACCAGGGCTTACATCCAAGTAAGGGTGCATAGAATTGCAGCTGTAGACTTGTTTCAGGGAAATACAGTGGGGAGTAAAACTTTGACTTTAAAGGTTCAGAGAATTTTATGTAAGGCTAAATGTTACTAGTCTATCACTTCAAATGTTTGTTCTTGTATTTTTTTTCCTCCAAAAATGCCAATGGCCCTCTTCATTTAAAAATAAACAAAAAGCTAGAGACAGTTCAGTGTTGCACTGGAAAGCAATAAATTATGATTTATAGTGCAATTGTATTCTTGTTTACTCAGAAGTGATTCTTACTGAGTTCAATGGGACTTATTCCAAGGTATGTATGTACAGGTAGCTACCGTCCTATACGCACTTGCCCGAGAATAACCCCTAAAGAATAAACACTACTGAAACCAGTGGGAGTTACTATTGAATTTACATATATTGCATTGTGCGGTCTGGAAATGAATGAAATTATTTCACTTGTGAATTACAAGGATAGAGACGAGGAACTGATGTTGTCTTCAATATTGTGCAGAGAGAAATTTTGGATGTCTTTCCATCTCTGCTTTCCGTTAAAATGAAGAGTAAAGAAAATTCCATTTGAGTGTACTAAACTCTACTTTCATATTTTAATTAATGTGTGCCCCAAGATCCTAATTCTTTCAGTGCTTATGGTCATACAGTCTCCTTGAAACCAGCAGGTATGCTTACAAAATGCATGTTTTAAGAAGTGATGTTATAAAGCATAGTACTTTTTTATATTACTAGAAGTCTTATATGAATGTACTTCCTTTAGCAGCTATAGCTAAAATGATTGCTATAAATGGGCCTGCTTTCTAACTCTGCATAATTCAGGAATATTCTCTGCAGCTGTTAAACCCAAATGAGAGTTTTAGTTTTTCTTCCCTTTGTTTTCTGGCTTGAAAGAGATTTGTGAATGCAAAGTTCATTTTGCATATGTATGCATTTTGTGTTTTGTGAGATCAGTGGTGACATCATGTCAACAGCACTTTAACATGTATTAATTGAAACTTTTACATATTTTGAGAAAAACAAATGTCATCCACTCTGTTCTAAGGTACAGTTCACATGGAGATCTTGTTAGTTTTCATCAGTTGAGACACTGAATCTAAATAAATTTGGTTTTACCAACGCAACAATTTTTTAAAAAATTAAATATATAAAAATCTATTAAAATTGAAGTATATTTAATGTATTCTCAACTAGATTCATAATTTTTTGGGAATCAGCTTTAAAATAGATTCCCTGAATGAAGAAGACCTGCACAGAATTCTTAAAAAAAAAAATTATGTATATTTGCTGTTATCAGTACTGAAATCCTTTCATGGGACAGCTGATTAAAATTCGCACTTTTAAAATCTGCTATTAATGAACTAATCCTGTGCTTTCAGGTTTAATTATAGTGTCCAATTTGCAATAAGGATTTGATAATTTCGGTTCTTAACAGTTTAGTATATTTTTCTTGTGTTTTCAGTTGTAGAGGTAAGGTAACTTATTGATGCTGACCAGAGTAATTTTAAATCTTATAAAGCTACTAGAAAAGTAGCTTTGTAATTTACCTTTTTCTGCCTTGTAGTATATTCTAAGCTGAAAAAAATGTGTCTAGTCACAAAACAGGGTGCAAATAATTGCAGTGTTATTCAGTAATTGTAAATCTCTATCCTATAAAACCATACAGCATCTTTTGGCCCTTGATAATTTCAAAGTGTCTGTAGCACAACCTTCCAACTGATTCCCTGGCTTATACAGCACATCAGGTGTAAGCAACTTGTTCAGCACTAACCATGCTTGAAAACATATTGTAGGGCTGGCTGTAAGCAGTTAACATAGTTGTGATGTATGTGACTAATGAGTTCATGAACTTGTGTTGATAGTCTTGTTATACTTGTTTTACAATAGTTTCATTCAAGAATTAAAACAAATACAGTGTAGAGCCACATTGATCAATCTACATTTTTTTGCAGTAGTTAAGAAAGGTGTGTGGAAACACTAAGCTGACGTTGCTGCCTGGTGGTTGTGGTGTAGAGGATTAGTATAGTCTGGGCTATCTAGATGCAGCCTGTGGGTCATATTGTGTAGCTCAGCAGCTCCCAAACTGTGGGTCCAGGACCCACCAGTGGATAGTCACTGAATTTTTGATGGTTCACAAAACTGACAGGGCAGTTTAGGCTATCAGAAGCCTACAAACCCCAGCCCATGGGCAGGATCCGGCTTTCAGGAAATGTCATCCAGGTGTGATGTGGCACTTTCCATTCCATGCCACAGCCTCCGTTCTTCTTGCCCAATCTTCCTTCCGTCTGGGGCCAGGCAACCGTGGCACCACGTTCCCCAGCAGAGCCTTCTAGAGTGAAAAGCGGCAGAAGTGGCTGCCTGGCGCTAGGCTGTGGGAAAATTGGTTGAAAAAAATAGAGGCTGCAGCATGGAACAGAAAGTGCTGTGCCCAGAGGGCGTTTCCTGAATATAGCAGGCCGCGGTTTAGAGACCGCTGGACTATGAGCATCAGGGCTTAAACAGGCTGCTACTTGGGTGGGGGAGCACTGCTGCCCAATTGCAACTATAGCCACATCTGTTGGCATTGACAAGGGCTGGGGTCGGCAACCTGTGTTTTCAGAGCCGCATGCGGCTCTTTCAGTCCTCTGATGCGGCTCCCCAGTGGGGGCTGGAAGTGGGGCGCCCTTCCCCTTGGCCTCCGCCCAGCCAGCGATGTGCTGTGGGTGGCTGCTGGTGAATGCAGGGCGCCGCTCCTCCCTGCAAAGCTGCAGCTCCTTCCCTGCAAAGCGCCCCCCCTGCGCACAGCAGCTCCTTCCTCGGCAGGCAGGCAGGCAGGGGCAGCTGCGCTCTCCTGGACCTGCTCGCCCCGTCCCACTTTGAGCAGGTGCGGGGGGGGGGCAGCGGGCACCTCTTCCCCGTGCTCTTCCTTCCTTCACCCTGCAGCGGGCAGGGAGCTGAATGGAAGAGGCGAGGCTGGTCAGAGAAGCGCGGGAGACGCAGCGCTGCTGAGGCAATGGGCAGGAAGGAGCGAGGTGAGCTGCATTCCTGTCCACACTTCCCTGGGAGGAAGCCCCGGTCCCTCTACTGGGGCTGACTTCTGAGTAGACAGGGAGAGGAGCCTGTCCACACTTCCCTGGGAGGAAGCCCCGGTCCCTCTACTGGGGCTGACTTCTGAGTAGACAGGGAGAGGAGCCTGTCCACACTTCCCTGGGAGGAAGCCCCGGTCCCTCTACTGGGGCTGACTTCTGAGTAGACAGGGAGAGGAGCCTGTCCACACTTCCCTGGGAGGAAGCCCCGGTCCCTCTACTGGGGCTGACTTCTGAGTAGACAGGGAGAGGAGCCTGTCCACACTTCCCTGGGAGGAAGCCCCGGTCCCTCTACTGGGGCTGACTTCTGAGTAGACAGGGAGAGGAGCCTGTCCACACTTCCCTGGGAGGAAGCCCCGTTCACTCTTCTGGAACCGACTTCTGAGGAGACAGGTAGAGGATGTCCCCTGGTTTTGGTGTTATGTGAGAGTGTAAAGAGCATCTCCCTATCCACTCTGTCCATCCCCTGCATAATTTTGTATGTCTCAATCATGTCCCCCCTCAGGCGTCTCTTTTCTAGGCTGAAGAGGCCCAAATGCCATAGCCTTTCCTCATAAGGAAGGTACCCCAGCACCTACAAGGGAGCTACAAGAAGGGGCTACATTATAAAAATGGGACCTGTAAGAGGGGAGCGCATTATAAAAGTTGCATATACAAGAGGGGAGTGCATTATAAATTGGGACATACAAGGGGGAGTAATAACTATAAATCTCTTTATTGTATTGAAAAATACTAGTCATTAGATTTTGTATTTCATTGTACCTCTTTTACATTACTGTGGAAAAGACACAAAGATGACTATTTACTGTTGGTCAGGATTTTCTGCTAGGGAGGGCACCAGCCCACGTCTTGCCTATAGCACCAAATTGGCTAGGGCAGGCCCTGGGAAAATAAATTAGTATTTAATTTAAATGTATTTTAGCTCTTTCGTTTTTTATATGTAATTCTAAATTTAAGATTATGGTGATCTTGTAACATTAAAATATGTTACATATTGTTTTCTCTGTAGCAGTTCATTCATTTCAAAAATGCAACACACTATAGTTTTTTTATACATAGCATAAAGGTAAAAAAAAACTATATATGCAGTGTTATCTTCATTTTAGATGTCAAAAGGGTTTTGTGGCTCCCGAGGTTTTCTTTTCTCCAGAAAACAGGTCCAAATGGCTCTTTGAATGTTTAAGGTTGCCGACCCCTGCTCTAGGGTCTCTAAAGAGTTTGGGAACCACAGGTCTAGCTAATAATTGATATAGTGCTTTCTAGTATCGGAGTCTTTCACATGAATGTTGTATATCCTTACAACAACCGTATAAGCAGGTCAGTATTTTCCCATATTACAGATAAGGTTTGAGAGAGAGACTTACCACATTTACCTTGCAAATTCTTGACAGGGATGAGATTCAAACTGTGTTCCTTCCTGATCAGTATCTTAACTGCTTGTGGCTAAAATGCTGAGCAAGGAAACACCTTTTGTTTGCCTATTTTTTCCCCAACCGGCTTTGAGCCAGTGAAAGCCATCTTGAAAGTCCTCAAGAACGAGAAATTCAGAAACTCAAGTGATCACTGACCTGTACTGATTCTCACAGATGAAACCTGGTTAGTGCCTTCAGGTTATGAAAAGGATGGTCACTCATACCCTTTTGCAGATCCAATATCAGAAGTACCTGATGTTTCACAGGCTCACCTGCTCGGCTTGTTGCAAGTGTGGTGATCAGGATCAGGACCGTGAAATAGTGCACCATTACTTGAAATAGTGCAAGTAGGGTATGGAGAGCACCCAAAGAAGTTGTGTTTTTGGTTTATTTGTCACTTTCATTTTAACCCTCTTGCAGACCTTTGCCACTTTCCCCCTTTTTATCTTTTGCTAGTTGATCAGTACCTTGTTTGACCATATGTACCTCACCTTTGATTGTTTTGATTTTTTAGCCTTATGTTTATTTTATGTTTACTATTTACCTGTCTGGACTCAGTTAACTTAGGAGGGAGCAGGTTGCCCCATTTATCAGAATGTCCACAGGCTGTTTGATTTTAAGGGGACCCACTGGATTTTGGGGTTCACTTTTAAGTAGGGAGGGAGATTTCCCCAAGATGACCTCCTTCTGTCTCGTTCTCTAACTTTGGGTGATGACAATGAAAACTACCTTTCCCCATTTCAATTCCATTTTACCCAGTAAAAAGAGTGAAGTGGGGAGTAGAGAGGAAGACAGTTAGTTAACCAACAGCTAACAGTTAGCAGCTAGCTGCTGCACCCATTTTGTCCTCGGTTTTCCTACACTGTTATACTACACCAGCTTTAATTTTGAATCATTTGAGAAAGCCTCTCAAAATAGTCATGGTACTCAGTAGGTGCATAGGTTGGTTATTAAAAGGAATAATAATGTAGCTTGCCTTCTTTGAAAAGGTAATTATTTGTCTCCTTGTTTCTGCTCTTTAGCATTTTATGATAATGTATTGGAGCACATTATTTAATTAATCTCTGAAGCTGTGCGAGCTTGAGATGGAAGATGCTCAGAGTTCTAGCAGACTTGTATGATTTGTCCCCAAATACTGCATATTCCCCTTTTGGGGAGGGATTATAGCTTCAGGGCAGAACACGTTCTTTGTATGCAGAGGGGCACAGGTTGCCACCTCTAGTTATAAAAGGTTTTAGGCAGCAGGAGTGGAAAGACTGCTATCAGAGAACCTGGAGAGCTGCCCTTCTAATAGCAGGGTTCTTTTAGATCAAGTGACAGTAGCTACCTTGATTCAGTAGCAATTTGGTGTACCCTGTCTCAGTAATTCCCTAATGAACTGAGTGCTGTGCAGTCTTGCCTGCCAAATATGAAAATGACAGATCTTGGAAGATGTTTTTGGCAAAGGACTGAGGTTTGAAAATTCCACATACCACTTAATTTCATTATTTACTATTCATCTCTGTGACCCATAGACAGCCCTTTTTCAACTGACACTTGGAGTGCTGTATGTGTATTTTACCTGATGGCCATGAGTATTGAATACAGTAGAAAGCATTATCTGTATAGCCTTATGTCAGCCTAATCATATGCAAACAGTGTTCTTGTTTATCTAGGTTGGCTTATCTAAAAGTTTGGGAGGCTTCCTGGGCTATTTGGATAAATAGGCTTGTACTGTATTGTTGTGCGACATATCCTAAGGTATTTTATAGAATTGGCCAAAACTTTGGGACTGAAACAGCCTCTCATAGAGCAGCTCTTTAATGACTGTGCCAAGTAGCTTGCAGAAACTAGCATGTGGAAACTGTACAGAAATTTATATCAGTTCCCATAAAACTTTGGAATTTTGCTTTTTTTTAAATACACAAATTTAGTACTTGCAGACAATTTTATAACATTTATAATATATAATAATAACATATATATGTTTATATATATATTATATATAAAAATAATTGGTCTTATCTAGGATTGTTGAAACACTGTTTGTAAGGGCCAAATGACATTGCACAGGAGATTACTCTTCCAACTCGTTTTGTTTTAAAACTGAAATGCAGTTGGGGAAGCCTACCAATTTACCTGAGCAGCAGTGAGTGTTTAACCTTTTCCTCCTGCACCATTTTCCTGATTAAAATCTCCCCCTTCCACAGCTGCCATTTGCCAGGAGGGGGGGGGTGGAGAGCTGAAATTGACATCTTAATAGAAGATAGGCTGTTTTGTCATAATTCTGTGGAACTTAATCAGAGCAGATTTTGTAGTTTATAGTTAGAACAGGGAGCTCCAGGCTCAAAATTCAAATCCTCACTCAGCAAGGAAGCTGACCGGATGGCCTTGGGCCAGTCACACACACTCAATCTACCACATAGGGCTGTTGTGTAAATAAAATGGAGAGGGAGTGAGAGAGAGCGCCTTGTAAACCACCCTGAGCTCCTTGGAGGAACAATGCACACTGACTGAGCCCAGTCCTATGCATATCTACTCAGAAGTATAATTAATGAGGTTTACTCCCAGATTGGACTGCAGCCTTAAACTCTTTGGGAGACAATGGTATAAAACATCCCCTTCCCTATCACTGCTTTCTCCCTGTTTCTGCTTGTTCTGCAAACCACTGTCACCACCCACCCCTTTTTCCCTTGCTGGAGAGAGCAATAGTGGACCTTTCAAATTCCCTCTCCTAAAATAAGGGGAAGGCAGTTGAAGTAACTGTGTGTGCTTTTTTCCAACCATAAAAGAGCAATTTTAATCTTCTCAGACTGAAAAGAGCACCTTGGGGTGATTGCAGCTGCCAGTTCTGAAGCTTGGAGAAAAGATGGTATAGCTTCACACATTGCTACTTGCCCAAACTGGAAAGGGCTTTGTAGAGCTATGTTTTTTGAGTTTAAAAACAAGAGATGCAGCTGGTCTCAGTCTGCACTACTCTCCAGAAGGGTACTGTGAACGTCAAGTGTGGGGAAAGCATGTTTTTCCACTTGCCTGCTTGCTGGAAGGTTAAAATTGCACCTTTCACCTGACCCTAGTGACTAAGCACGTGGCAGATTGCACCTTTATTTAATCCAAGTCTCTAAAGATTAAATACACTCACATGCATTGGATATATAATAGAGATACCTTAAAAAAAAGAAAAAAAGACCTGGAACGCTGCAACTTCCAAAGTAAAATTAAGGGACATTTGGGCAAGAGGGTTTCGCTATCTGTAGTGGCAGAAAAAACCTACTAAACGTGGTGGCAACAATGCCCTGTTTCTGATTCCAGATGTTGTAAATGATGAAAACACTTGTTTCTTAGTCCTGAGGTTCCTGATATGCTAGGTCATTCTGTCATAGCTATCTGAATGAAACAATTTGTAAATAAAGTCCTTTTCCTTTTAAAAACCAAGCCAAGTGAAACATCGCTGCTTAAGGTCCTTTGGCAAACTGCACCGGTTGATATCAAAGAAATCAAAATCTTTATTTTAAGGTCAAAAATGGCTACTCATTGGAATGTAGAAAACTCTCTCATGCACAGTCAGATCATAAATCTATCCAGCTCAGCATTGCATACACTGCCTGGCAGTAGTTCTCTAGGAGTACTTGTTCATTCATTCAGCCCATTGCTGGAACTGAGGGATGTATTTGAGGACATACAGTAATTGTGTGATATCTTGAGAAATGTCTGACTGTTCTGGGGTTATAATGCATCTTCTGTACCAGGGTGGCCAAACCATGGCTTGGGAACCACAGGAGGCTCTTTCACATGTAATGCGTGGCTTGCGGAAATAGGTTGGCTGAGCTCCTTTTTGCCTCGCAATTAATATAAAAGGCAAATAACAAATTTTCAAGCGTTTTATAATTTACTGGGGATGAACTCAGCATCCACTGGATTAAAACCAAGTTAATATCTATTGTGGTAAATATATTTAAGAATTTAAGTGTTTCTTAAATATTGTGGCTCTCAAACATCTGAAGTTTATTGTATGCAGCTCCTACATTAAGCAAGTTTGGCTACCCTGGTTTTCTATACCAAGGATGTCAAATTTTGCTGAAATTTCTCCATGAGCCTCTGGTGAGTAGGGGGGCGGATTTCTGCGCGGGGGGGCGGCGATAGCTCACGGGGGACGCCATCTCAGAGCTTTGCCCTGGGTGCAGGGCTGCGGAGGTCTGTGGCTGGTTAATGACGTCACTTCCAGCACTCAACAGACACCATAAATGAATTCAGCCTGCTCTATGAAACGGGTGTGACAACCCTGCACATTTGCTGTTACATTTAGGAAACTGGGTGCAAGTAGCCTATAGGCTGTGGCATGTGATGATTTTGTGTACACTCATCATTCTTTTTTCCACATGTTGCATGCTTTTTCTTAATGGGAGATGGAAATTCATCATGTTTGAAGTGACCTTGAAAAATACTATAGAAGGGGCACAAAAATGGCAGTATGTTTTAATTAAACCAGTGCTTAACTATAAAAGATCAGTTTGAAAGGATGCTAAAATGGATGTGGTCATAAAAATAATTGTATCAATATTATAGTGTACCACAAGGGGTCATTTAATCAGAGCTTTCTGTTCCATCTAATGACTAAATGTATGTGTGAACATAAATTATTTTCTCTGCAGTTTAGCTGTAAATTGGTCATCATTTTTACATATCTTGCATGTATATATTAAAATCTGAAAACATTTGTATTTTACCCATTTTTTTCTCCCCCCCCAATTAGTAATGTTGTTTATGACATGAACTTTTAAAGAACACTCAAACCATAGAAATTGGGAAAAAAAGATTGCTTTTACTAAGTGACATGCTTCACAGATGCAAAGAACTTCTTCTGGTATCTGGCGAAGTTGGGAAGTTTTGTTTCTCAGCTTATAATACAATATAAATCTCCTATGCTAGGTTTAAAGCTGACTTTATCACAGGACCCAAGCTAGCTGCATGCTGAGTTTGAAGAATTCACAGTTTGATTGCATTAGTATCACATCTGCCATTTCTTGCCAGTTGGCAGGACCTACAAAAGCTATTGGTAGCTGTTTGAAACTGGCTTAGGGCCGAATCCTATCCAACTTTCCAGCACCGATGCAGCCACACTGCATCCCTGAGGTAACAAAATAAATTTTCCATTACCTTGAGGAGGCCTCTGTGACCGCCCACTGCAGGATGCAGCACACGCCCCATTGGGGCATGCTGCCTTCCCAGGCCCTGGAACATCTCCTCCCAGCCCCCCCCCCCATAGTCCCACCTACCTCTGTGCCACCCAGCAGTCTGTGCAACCTCAGAATAGCGAAGCAGTACTGGTCCAGCAGTAGCCCAGTGCTGGCAGGTGCTAAGCTAGTGCCAGTGCTGGACCACCGCTGAGGGCTACAGACATGCCTTATGGCACGTTTGCGACTATGCATGCCAGTGCACTGAATAGGATTGGGCCATCAGTCTTTAACTCAGCTGTTCACCGATCTGAGAATTCTAAACTGTACCACGTAGTTCTTAGTTGCAAATGCCTCAGTTACGCTTCTTGATGCTTAAGAATATTTTATTTCAAGTCAAAACAGTTTAAAATCACCAGGAGTAAACATGAAAAACATTGATCTATCCTAGCATGCTATTCTGTGGCTTCAGACTTGAGATTCTCTCCCACGAGGCGCTATGTGCATGCTAGCTTCTCTTAAGATATTTGTGTCTCTCCATTGCAGTTTCGGTTTGTGGTTACTGATTCTGTATTGTGAGAGTGTGTCAGGTTATTTCCCCATTTCACTATTGTTAGACTGCCAGTGAAATGGCTCTATTCAAAGTTGGACTTGTATAGATCCCTAATCTCTGTTTCCTCTAGGAAATTGTATATTTTGATCCAGCTGCTTGAGCATTACATATTCTTGTAGCTTTGCATTACTCATTCACAGTTAGAAATTATTTCTAAAAACCCTCCATCTCCTTGGAAAGAACTTGGTGCAGCTGCAAAGGAAAAGAGGGAAGTCAGGACCTCGTTGGGCAAGCAAGAGGGGGCACTTGTAGGCAGAATCAAGGAGACCGTGCTGGCTGGAATAATTCAAATTTTTGGATACCAGCTGCTGTGGTAGACACACTTATTTAAAACTGAAACTAAGTGGGAAGCAGGCTTATTGGCACAGTTCAGGCAGTTAGTCAGAGAATGCTCCTTCCTGACTGTTCCTAGCCCATTTTTTTTTCTGTGTATCGTATCTGGACAGAGTCAAAATGGTAGAGCATCCCAAGGAAACTGAATCCCTTTGTGGGTAACCTTTGATGACTCTATCCCAGTATCCTTTTGAAGCCACAGAAGTATTCCACAGCTGTCAAAAAAGAGGACAGATTTTTGCAGCTTTGTTCCCCAGATTTGGAACTGGAGGCTGATAATGGCCAATTGATGTACTGTTATAGTTGACTATTCCCCCCCCCCCAATGATTTAGGAAGGCAGACAAAGGTTTTTAACTTTTATTGTGCTGACAGCGTCTATGACTGACAGCATCAAATAGAATGCTGGTAAGAAATGATAGTTCTGTTAAAACAGGCAGAAGTTTAAAACCAGTCTGTTGAAGTGGTTTGGACCCCAAGCACTTTCATGCAGTGCTTATTACAGGACATGAATCTGCTTGTGCAGGTTGCCCTATTCCTGCAGTCCATGTGCTCTGGGGATCCAGCTTGTCATATGTCAATATGGTTGACTTTTAACAATTCTGGAACCAATGAGGATGGTGCAGCCTTCATTTCTCACTTCTTTGCTGTTAGCACAGAACAACATTTAAAAAAAATGCTGGTCTCTTTCTGGGTCAGTGTGCTAATAACATTCAACTTTATCTCTCTTTTCTATCTCAATTCAGAAAAAATGAATTAGAATCTGAGTTCAGTAATGGACTGAATGTGGGCTAACCAGTTGAAATTTAATCCAGGCACTATGGTGGTGCTCTTAGTTAAAGGAACTGCTGATCTAGGCCTGGGAGCTTAGCCTGTTTGGGATTGTGTAGCTTTCTCCTAGAACAACAGTTCTTCACCTATGTTGACATAAGGATGCTCTAGGCAGTCATGCCCATGACCTGGGCATCCTGGTTCGAAGTCTGCTGGGACGTGAACCCTGGGCGTGACTGCCCAGAGCGCCCTTATGCCAAAATAGATGATGATTGAAGCAGCAGAGCAGCAGAAGAGTAAGTTCTGCTCACTGAGGGGAGGGATTTTGGCGAATGCTGGATTTGGCCCACAGGCCAGGTTCTGGCGAGCACTGTCCTCGAGTGCTAGCGTTTTGGCTGGGGCTCATTTTCAGGCTATGTTACCTTACTGTTATATCAACTGTGCTGACTACCAGGCTACGTGCAAGAACAATTCAAGGTGATGGATATTGTCTTTAAAAGCCCTAAATGGCTTGAGACTGGAATACATAAAGAACCATGGTGTGTCCGTTCCCCCCCCAATAATCTGCAGATTGTCTGAGGAAGGCCAGCTCTGCGTATCTCCATGTTCAACAGTTCAGTTGTCAATGATGTATGAGCGTGAGGGCCTTCTCTATGGTTGCCCCGGGGGATGTGGAATCCCCTGTATTGAGATATCTGCTTGGTTCCTTGTTTGTCTGCCTTCTGGTGGTCATGAAAAACCTGGCAGACGTTTAACTGAAGCTCCTGATTTTTGTTTTTCTTTTTTTTTTTTTTTATTTATTCATGTTTCTGCTTTCTTTCATATTGTTAATTAGTTTTATTTGATTGTATTTTGGTGTGTGTTTATAAGATATGTTTTAAATCACCTTGTGTTCTTTTGATTGAGAAAGTGAGATTAGAAATGTCATTAAATAGGCTGTAGTCACAACAACTGCTGGGAAATCTTCTTGCTGCAAGGTTTTTGTCATGTGACTGTCAGTGTGTGAACATGGACTGATGAGATCTTGCCCACCGGTTATACTTTCTCATAGAAGGCCTTGCAATTTATTTACAGTATGGGTTTCTTTTTTCCATTTAACTCCTGAACTTGTATACTCGCACACATCTGAACAAAGCCCGTGATAATAATGTTAGAAGTACTATGTGCCTTTTTGCTAAGCATATATACTCTGAACTATTATGGGCTAATATAAATATTGCCTAATTAAGCTTATTATTGTCAGATCTCTGCATCCTACTTTAATCCCCCTTGTTTGTAGGCATTAACATACAGTTTAAGATGGCAGTTAATACACATAATGAGGGCATCTACAAAATTCCAAAGTAGAAATTGCATCTTGACTTAAGGGTTTGAAACCTTGTGAAAAAAGCTGACAAACCTTGCCCTATAATTATCTACTTTTTAACATATCAATGTGGAGCACAAACCCCACTTTCATCCTTGAAAGCTCTCTGGTTTAGCATATCTAAGCATGTTTAAAGAATACCCTTTTTTGAAGTTTTCAAAGGAAGTTTCCTCTTTCCTCTTCCTTCCACTAACTTAATGAACTGAATATTTCTGCACTTACACCTCTCTATAACAGAAGGACATTTTTCTTTCTTTGCTAATTTACAGACAAAAAAGCCCATGAAACTCTAATTCTGATTTAAAACATCTAGTTTGGGTAGTAGAGTATTTTTAATGGAAAGGTGGCCAAGGCTCCAGTGCTCCAGATTTTCAGGTACAGCACTGGGAACCTGAAAAGTACACTGGTAATTCTTTTACAGAATCCACCTTGCTCTGTATTGTCTACAGCAAACATTTTAGCACTGGGACCCACTTTTAAAAATGGCACCTTATTTGAACTCACCTAGCTTTACAAGTCTAAAAGAATTTCACTTTACCAGCCGCTCAAAGCCGCTGTTTTTATGTTTTGTTTTACTATGGGGGGCGGGACACTTCTGGAGCATTTGTTGAGCTCCATTGGATCAGGACCATTCTGTTGCTTTGTATTCACCTTCACCTGACCTTCAATAAGAACTGAGGCACATTTGCCTACTTGGGAGTAAACGTGCACCTGTGGCTCAGTTACCCTTTCCATAGGGCTCAATATGTTTTCCTTGTCAGCTATCAGCTTGTCAGTTTCAGTATCAGGACACATCAACAATTAGGTAAGGATCCACTGCTGTTCCTGACCGGTCTACACTGATTGATAACAGCTCTTAAGGAGTCTTTCCTAGTCCCAACCTGCGCATGCCAGCAATTGAACCTGGGACCTTCTGCATGTGCTTCAGCAATGTGGCCCATATACTGATCTAGATAAATCATACGAACCTATGAAAAGTCTTGCTAAATCAGGCCAAAGGCTCATCTAATCCAGCATTCAAGCTTCCCAGCTACCTATGGGAAGCCTACAAGCAAGAGAGAAAGGCATACTATTCTCCTAGCTCCCCTTCAGACAGGTACTCTCACTCAGGGACAGTATATAGCCATCAACTAGTAGCCACTCACAGGCATGTCCTCAATAAATATGTCCAATTCCCTTTTAAGCCACCCAAGCTAGTAGCTATCTGTGTATCTTGTGGCAATGAATTGTTGAGACTATGCAATATGTAGACAAAGTACCTCCTTTCATTCAAAAAGGTTTTAACTATTATGCTTTCTTTGCAAGGAACTCTTAAGACTTATTTTTCAGTCTCTTCCCTACTTTCAGGGTGGAACACATCGTATCATCCTTAAGGTGAGAGAGTAGTGTGCCCAAAGTCACTGAGTGAGCTTTGAGCCCCAGTATCCCCAACACTTACCTGCAACGCTGATGATGAATTGTATTGGCAACCTTCAGTCTCGAAAGACTATGGTATCGCGCTCTGAAAGGTGGTTCTGGAACAGCGTCTAGTGTGGCTGAAAAGGCCAATTAGGGAGTGACAATCCCTTCCACACTGGGAGCAAGTGCAGTCTGTCCCTGGTCTGTCTCCCTGGCTATGGGCCTTCCTTCTTTGCCTCAGACTGTTGGCTAAGTGTCTCTTCAAACTGGGAAAGGCCATGCTGCACAGCCTGCCTCCAAGCAGGCCGCTCAGAGGCCAGGGTTTCCCACTTGTTGAGGTCCACTCCTAAGGCCTTCAGATCCCTCTTGCAGATGTCCTTGTATTGCAGCTGTGGTCTACCTGTAGGGTGCTTTCCTTGCACGAGTTCACCATAGAGGAGATCCTTTGGGATCCGGCCATCATCCATTCTCACGACATGACCGAGCCAACGCAGGCGTCTCTGTTTCAGCAGTACATACATGCTAGGGATTCCAGTACGTTCCAGGACTGTGTTGTTAGGAACTTTGTCCTCCCAGGTGATGCCAAGAATGCGTCGGAGGCAGCGTATGTGGAAAGCGTTCAGTTTCCTCTCCTGTTGTGAGCAGAGAGTCCATGACTTGCTGCAGTACAGAAGTGTACTCAAGACGCAAGCTCTGTAGACCTGGATCTTAGTATGTTCCGTCAGCTTCTTGTTGGACCAGCTTTCTCTCGATACCGAGCTAAACAAACGCATCGGTAAAGCAGCTACCACGTTTTCCAGACTCACAAAGAGAGTCTGGTCCAACAAGAAGCTGATGATGAATTATCCTGTGAAAATGTGTATTGAGGAAGCAGAAACCTTTGGAACCCAATCCTATTCAGCACTGGCACAGCAAAGTCGCACAGCCCATGCCGTATCAAACACTGAAACTGGCGCAGACTGGAGATTTCCTCAGACTAAGGAAACATTTGTTCCTTTACCCTATGTGCTCCTTACTCAAAAGGTGTTGCAAGCGTACTTCACGGCACATTTGCAAGGGCTAGCACTGATGCAGTGTTTGCTGTGACAGCACTAGCCTAGATTGGGCTCTACTTATCTGCTTAAGATCACTTAATATGCCTTTGAAAGGAATTTGTCATTTGCTGAAAATGAAGGACTGTCTACATTTTCAGCAAATAAGCCCTTTGAATCAGCTTTTGCCTGGTAATCGCTCTGTTTGGTAAGTATAACATGCCGTGCAGCTTGCTATGTAGGTCCCTTGCATTGTGTGGAGTCTCTTATTGTGTGCCTAAGGGCGCAATCCTGTCCTTTGCTGGAACAGGCAAGCCAAGAGGCTTGTGCTGTATCCAGCGCAGGATAGGGGCCAGAATCGGTTCAACCGGAGGCAAGGCGCCCTAACCTCTATGGGTCTCCTTGGATCTGTGCCACGTCCTGAGGTGCAGAGGCTTATTCCAGCCTCCTCAGGCCAGCGCGCCTCGGCACGCCAGCCTTGCCAACTCGTGCCTCATGGCACGTTTGCAACCCTCTTGGGGTCCATGTGCAGCTCAGGATTGCGCTGAAAGCCATTACTGCATGGTTGCTGCATCTTGTAAATGAACCCAGAGCAACAAAACAGTGACACAATATTGGTTTTTAAGGCAGTTACATAGCATATGGCAAATGCTGTAAAAGTATGTTGAACTATGTTGCAAGGCATATTTCATATGCCCGTTCTCAGGATCTGCCTTTTGTTGAGTCAGACTGATAGTCCGTGCTTATTTATTTACTTATAAAGTTCCCCAAGAACAAAAGTCTTTCCCCCACACTGTTATCTGAAGTTCTTGAGCAGGAGTTGTTAGACTGAACCCCAGACCTTGTACACCCAAAGCATGTGCTCTGCAAATGAATCACAAACTTTGTACCTTATCTTTCTTGTCCTTTCTTTCCCCTGGCATTGATTTACATGATTTCTCAAACACAGGGCTAGATGCAAAGTCATTTACTTGTTTCCATTCTTGAATGTGAGTACTTTTTCCACTTTGGAAATTGCTTGTTTATGACTGCTGTACAGAGGAAACTGGCTTTGAAATCGTCAGGGTTGCTTAAACTTTTAAAATTTCACCTGGACGATTGATTTAACGCTGCATTTTGAGCAGCGTCACTCACATTTTATGGTCTGTCCCAATTCCCAGCTTATTAACTGCTCTGTGTCTTTCCTTTTATTTAGAAATCAATTGCACGTATCTATGGTGCATCTTTCTGCCTGACGCTGACATTTGTACTATATTCTCTTCCACATCCACCCCCACCGTCTCAGCTTGTCATTTCCTTCCCTGGTGCCTACACACACCCTAAAGTAACTTCATCTCCAGCCCACACTAATACAATCTGCTGTGGTCAAGGACTCGCAAGCCCCCTCCTCCTTCTCAGTAGTCCCTGTGCATCAGCGGTATGTGATCCCCTAAGCATTGATTGTTTAAGGGCATATTAGCAATAAAACACAGAAGACTATTTTTTTGCTCATGTTCTTCCAGGTTGGTTCACATTGTACAGCAGAGTATGAGCTATGCTGCAGACACAGAAGATGGGATTCAAGTGGGGTGGTAATGCAAGGGTAATGCAAGTAGCAGTGCACTTTGATTTTTTTTTCCCCACCAGTTGAAAGCAGCTCACTCTGCTAAAAAGACAAGTTAAACAAGTTTTGATGCTTTCTTAGGCGATGGCTGTCACGTCAAGAAGTTTATGTGGTGGCTGTTTTATGGACACGAGCATTTTTACACCTCTTGCCTTCACAGGAGCTTAATGAAACTCAGTCCCATTGAATACATTTAGTAAGTGGTGATATACTCAGATTCACTTCATTTCTTTACTGATGACATTTATTCTCCTTTTTTTTTTTATCAAGTTGCCCGGAATATTGAATGTGCAGTGCTGGCTCTAGGTTATGATTTATTTTATTAAACCATGCTAATCATACCATTAAAAAGTTGTTTGGGCTTCTGAGATTTATTGTTGGGAAGATAACTCTAGGGCTATTAAGATATTCGGTGAAAGGGTGTGATTTTTAAAATTCTGGAAGATTTGGGATTCTTGCGCACCACAGTGATTTCAGCAAATGAGATTGACCTCTCTTGCATGAGATGAACTACCAGTTTTTCTTTTGCCTGTCCCAGTCTGGTCACCCTGCGTATTCTTGATGGTGCAGAAAGCAGATGACCCACCTTATCTGTGTAATTCTGGCCACGCCATTTTGCCACCTTCTTTGATGGCTTTCTCATCCATCTCCTTAGGATTCCTTCCTAGCAGCTTAGAAGTGCAGGAGGTCTGCTATGTGTGCAACACTTTCCCCTTTATGTTTGGGCCAGTTCTGCATTCACAACCCCAGTTTATGAATACTGTCGAAATCAGTGAGGGAAACCTGCTTGTCTGAGAGCTCTTAAGTATGCAGAGTCCTTATTTCTGGAGTGTATGCTCTCTCCTATCCCTTTCTGTTTTCTAATCTGATTGGCCCTGTGCTTGGGGTAAGAGTCAGTGTTACCAGCTGAGTAATTCATAACATTCGGTAACCTAGAATACTTTTCTTAAATGAGGAGACACACTGGGACAGATGTTGACTGCCTTTGGCTGCAATCCTAACCACACTTTCCTGAGAGTAAGCCCCATTGAACAAAATAGGGCTTGCTTCTGAGTAGACCTGGTTAGGATTGTGGCCTTTGTCATGAGGATGTTGTTTTTTCAGGGCAGGAGTAGGGTTGCCAGCTAACTGGACTTTGGCTGCTTTATTGGGGGGGGGGACATCCTGTACAGGAGCCAAAGTTGTACTCAGTACCTCTCTTCTTTACATGGGTCAGGTTTTTCTGCCTTTTTCATGGTCTTTAAAGACAATGCTGATGAGGGAAGGGGGTCTGGCCGTTGCCAAGGTACATACCTGGAGAGTCTAAAACTGCTATTGTACCACTTCTTTCTTAGTTGAGTTTCTGCTGTTGCTAGGCTGCCCTTCTGTTGCTGGTTCTGGCTATGTTGGCTCTGCTGACTGGCCTGACCATTATTTTGGTTATTGGTAAGACTGGTATCTTAACTCCTTTTCAGCTTGACTTCAAGGCCTGACTCCAGCCTTAGAGAGCTGGCAGGGCCTTGATCAAGCAGCGTGGCTGATCAAGATCCTGCCAGCTCTCTAAGACTGGAGTCACAATAGCTGAATTTAAAATGGGACTTAATAGATATTTATGGTATTTGTTTGTTACCGTGAGTATAGTTTAGAAACTTGGGAGAAAACAAAGAAGAAATATTGTTTCTGATGTTCTTTGTATTGTATGTTTGAAACAACCAATACAACTTTGAATAATAACAAGCATTATAATTGTTTCCCTACCAAACCATGAACCCCTGGAGAACAGGGGTTCCCTCCCAGGCAGTGGCAGGGAGGCAATCTCTACATTCATATGTGACATTTTCATAGGTGTCCAGGCATGGGAACAGCTCACAGTGACCCATAGGCTACAAAATGTAATGCGTTCAAATGTTCTTCAGATCCAAGTCATAGTTATTGGCATAAGCATGCCATTTGTGGCATGTTCAGGTATTGTACAGTAGTACATAGTGTGTTTAGCTATGGGAGATCAGGATTGTGCTAGCCCACCCCCTTCTCCTGTTTGCATACGCCCCGCTTGTATTTGTAGGTGTACTGTGATTAAGTATGTGACAAAAAGTATCAAGGCTGTGTTCTTTCTTCAGGGTAGCCAGTTTTATTCCGTTTTTAATATCAACACGTTACAGCATAAAATGAAATTTTAAAATGCCCAGTCATTCCAGAGTGAAAAGTCTGAGCATCCAAGAATGAGATAAAGTTGTAGTTTATCTTTCAGATTAATCTGTTACAGCAAGATAACATCCTTTTCATTCATCTATGCAAGAACTCTCTTTGTATAATTGTGCTATTTGAAATCTTATCATGAAAGAAATACAGTTTTATTTCTTCTTTTTGCATGCAGACTTAACACAGGATCTAATTTCTGTCGACAACAGTCGACTCTAGTGGCTTTCTTATGGACTATGTTCTTGTTCTATGAACATAACAGTAAAATAAACAGTAGAATTTGAAAATTGTTAAACTTGCAGTCAGAATTCCAGATTACAAACTTGAGACTAGAATCGCATTTACGTTTACCCTGTTTCCATAAAAATCTTCATGAAAGCACAGCGTATCTATATTGGATAAAGGAATAACATGCTTATGCAAAAAGCCCATTTAATCAGTGGCCTGAAAATACCAGGAATCAAAGCACTCTTAGTTTCTGGAGATAAGTACATAATTAATGATAATCCTCCAAGCTGTTTTATTCCAGAGACCACCAGTAATATCAATAGATTATTTAAAATGGAGGAACTAGCTTTGATTTATTAATAGTTAAAAGGTTAGAGAAAAACCTTTTCTAGAACTCCCATAACTAGTAGCTTACTCAAATACCTCTCTCTGTTATTCTTAATACATCCTTAGTCCATCTAAATTTCTGAGGGGTTTTGTGGAATGCTTCTTCCTCTATATTCCTTTAAGGATTATTATATTTTTCACACTCCATGACTTGACTTATTAATTCACTGAAGAGATTTTCAACCAGTGTACCACAAATGGTCTGCAAGTGTGCCATGGAAATTTGGGTCATTTAGTATTAAGGCCATTGGGGGATGTTAGCCCCCAGCAGCAGTGTGGTGTACCTTATCAATTATCTAAAAGCTGATTGTGTGCCTTTACATTTTTAGCACCTTGTCAGTGTGCCCTGAGATGAAAAAGGTTGAAAATAGCACTAAAGCATTGGACACAGGACAAAAAGATGATTAGTGGTTAATGGTTTTCTTTCCCCCTAGTGAAATATCTTGTCATTGTCCACCCTTTCAACAGAATTACCATCCAGTCCTATTGTTCCAGCAGCACAATATGCTTTACAGCAGTCGCAAAATGCGACCTACCATACTGCGCAGCTGAGCCACCACTGCAAACAGTGAGTGGGAGCAGCCAGGGGACGATGGCCTCCCTGGAGTTCCTGGCACCAATAAGGCGGCGGCGGGCGGCACGGGGCAGGCTGTGGTGGGGAAGTGGTAGGAAGACCTGGGGCATTTCTGGGCTGGTGGGGGGGGAGGAACTGGGAGTAGGGAGAAGGTGGGAGTGGTTTTGACTGCAATGGCGCACACTGGATCTTATCCTCTCATTTTAAAACATCCATGCCCCTTCTCAGTCATATGCCACCAAAATAGGTGAAATATATCCAAAGAGACCCATTAGCAATTGGGCAGCCTACTAGGGGCTTAGTGATAAATATTTTCACTTATTCTCCTGCAGGCTGTCTGATTGCCTCCCCCATAGGATTGCCCCTTTTTCAGCATAGCTGCATTGATACTGGTGGGGGGAATAGAACTGGGTTTTTAAACTGGCCAGGGGCTTCCCATTCCTTGTGTAGTACTGATTTTTGTGACATGCAAAACGCTGTTATGCATTAAGCATTTTTTCTTTTCTTACGCAAGACATATTTCATATTACTGTTTTTTATGTGAGATTTTATATTCTACCTTTCTGTCTCCTGTGAGACCTCCAAGGTCCCATAGTAGATAGAAAGGTGAAGTCCCAATTCACATCACTGAAAATATATATGCATAAACATAATAGAAAAACCATCAAAATATATAAAAGCAACCCCAAAACCAAAACCACCAAGTAAACTGTGAAATCAACTAAAGAGCAGGGAGAAACAAACACCTTTCGTAGTGGGGTATGAATTTTAATTAAATGCTTTCTTGAATACAAGTGAGGATGGCAGGCAGGACTCTCTGTGTTCCAAAGCCCAGGAGCTGTGACTGAAAAGGCCCTGTCATGTGTCCTCCCCCCCCCCCCAAGCTTCAGAAAGAGGGAAAACACAAGGCAGAGCCTCTGATGTGGAAAGGTCAGGCAGATTCATATGGGAAAAAGAATCAAATAATAATAATAATAACAACAACAACTTTATTTTTACCCTTCCTTTCTCCCCGAAGGGACTCAGAGCGGCTAGCCTGGTCTCACAATCCAATCCTATCCACACTTTCCTGGGAGTAAGCCCCACTGACTAATGGGACTTACTTCTGAGTAGACATGCATAGGATTGGGCTGTCAGGCAACTATGGGCATTGAAGGTTAAAAACACATTGAATTGGGCTTGGAAATGCAGTGGTAGCCAGTGAAAATGGTACAGGTTGGGAGTTATAAGCTTCTATGCATGGGTCGCAGCTAGAACCCATGCAGCAGCAGCAGCAGCATGGAGCATTGGCTCTGGAGCATGGAGAGGGGTCTAGGAGCAATCATATTTGGAGCCCTTGGTTTTTTCTCCCTATCTTGAGCTTCATTTTTTTTAGATGTATGGCCCTTCCCTTCCTACTGTTCCTCACAGCAGTTTCTGTGCAGACTGCTTGTAAAAACCCTATGGAGGTGGCTTGTAAAATGGCAAACAGAATCCTGAAACCTGTTAAGAATGAATAAGGGAAGGGGGGAGAAGTACAGGGGCATGGCCGTTAAACTTAAATAGACTCTTTTGGGAGAAATGGCTGTTCTTCTTAAAGAAAGTGATGAGAAAAGCAGACACTTTATAGCGCGGGTAACTGCTGCATCTTTTCATTTTATTAGATGGCACTTAAAATTATGGAATTAATTACCCAGATCACACAAATATATCGGGTGAAGCAGTAAATGCATTTAAAATGGTTTGACTATTGCAGTCGACATTTATGTCAAAAGGATCTCAAGAGGAGAGTTTAAAACCTACTTCCTATAACATGAGAAAAACTCATTTATGTCAGGCCGAAGACCCATCTATTTGAGCTTCTTGTTTCCCATAGTGACCTGTCAGCTGCCTTTGGGAAGCCCAGGAGGGGAAGCAAGAAGAGAAAGCATACTGATTCTCTGCAACTGGTAGCCAGAAACATACTGCTGCTAAACCTGGAGGTAGCGCACAGCCATCCTGACTAGTAGCTAGTATTAATAGACTTGTCCTTCAACCCCTTTTAAAACACTGTCCAAGCTAGTAGTCATCACTGTGCCATATGGCAATTAATTTCATAGACGATTACATGCTTTTGTCTGTTGTAAATCTTCCCCTTATCAGTTTCATTGAATGTCCCCTTCGTTTAGCATTGAGAGAGGGAGAAAGCCTTACTCTTCTCACCATGCATAAGTCGTCATCATGTGTTAGTGTCCTGATGTCTTTCTTCTGAATTTTCTTCTACAACTAAAAGTTGTAGCCTTTCCTCACAAGAAGAGGTGTGCTTTTTCAGTGCTAACAAAATAAAAATGCATAACACTGCTTTCTGCACATCTCATTTTTGTGTAAAAACAAAAAACCCTGAAATTTGTGAAAAATGTATTCATCCCCACCAATAGATGGAGCAGTTACCTATTCCATTCCTACTTTAAATACTTGTGGATTGCTCTCTCCTACTTTGATTAGCCTTCTCGATTTGTTTTTCCTTTCCTGTTGTTTTACATCTTCCTGCCCAAGTGGCCGTGCCCTTTGCTCTTATTTTGCAGCACGCGTATACATAGGGGGTCCCGTATCCATGGATCCCATATCTGCAGATTCACGGATCGGATCTGTGGTGGTGGTAATGATCACGTAGCCTGGCGCTGAGCTCAAAATGATGTCCGGAAAGCGGTGACGCAACCTGAAGTGACATCACGCCCAGGCTTTTAAAAAATTGAAAATTGGGGGGAAACCCACCTCCTCCCTCCAGCAGCTTGTCACCCACTTGCTCTGCCGCCTCCCCCCAGCCAGCAGCACAGCTAAGGCATCTATCTGCTAACTAGAATCAAAGAAGATTTTGTAGCCTCCCCCACGACAAAATCAAATTTATTTAATTAAATAAATAAAAAGTGTGACCCTTATTGGTTAGAGTTATCATGCTGGGTTGAAGAGAGATAGTTATTCTCCCCCTGCTAAGAGGAGCACCACTTGAAAAAGTTCCTCTTTACCCAGTTAGCAGGGGTAACTGTGTTACGATACACTGAAAATGAGAGCAGACTTATATTAACACATTATTGGTTCCATGCTGTATCATAATAACATCTCATCGGCTCTTAGAACAATCAGTGTCATAGGCCAGTTTTGAGTTAAAGAAATCTTTTTCTTCCATAAGGCAGTTGTGTTTTCATTTTCTGGCTAATTGACCATAACTTTTGATAGAATATAGATATTCCAATGCAGTTTGTTTCATTGCATTCCACATTAGATTGATTACCATTCCAGTAATATATAAAGTAATATATAACATGATGGTATTATTCATCTGTACCAAGGTTTTCACAATTTTGGTAACTAGTGTCAAGTTCAACTTGTTGCGCGGTGCAATTGCTACCCCCTGCATCCCCTTACCTACGCGACTCCATGGGTTCCCTGCATGGGCCCCCTCTGCATGAGGGTCATCTGAGCCCAGCAGAGGCTTTGGACGTCTGTTTAAAAAAACATAACTTCTGGTTGCTCCGTGAAACCAGAAGTGATGTTTTAAATTCCTTATGAGGTTTACCTGGGCCTCCTAAGGCTTATAAGGCATTAAATGATTCAGAAGACCCTCCAGAGGCAGGGAGCAGAGCTCCCTTTGGCCCTGGAGGGTGGGTGGGAACCATTTGCCCGTGTCCATGGTTTTAGGTAACAGGGGCACACCTGTAAAGCACTTTGTGTTACTCAGCTCTGCTGTAAATGAGTTGTTTTCTTCCACATTCTACTCACAAGTTTACCGAGATCAAAAGTTTAGCTGATTGGCCTGGGTTGGGCCTTTGCTGGTTTGGGCCTCAGATTTTTTTTTAAAGTATTGATGTTACATGGACTACTACTCCTCTGACATGGAGGATGACAAGTTACATATTGTTGTTAGAAGATTATCAATTCTACATTTCCTCAAGAAGTCTTAGGTGAATGCCTTCTCGACCCAGTGATTATTTAATTTGCCGATAGCTCTGGAGTAGTGGTTCCTGAGACTGTGGATTGGGGCCCACCAGTGGGATGCAATTCGATTTTTGGTCGGTCATGAAACTGACAAGCTGATAGTTGAAAAAGAAAATGTATTATTTCCTATGGAAATGGAATGGAGCAGCATGTGCTCATTTACTCATGAGTTGGCAAACATGCTGTGGTCCACTTTGAAAAGTAGGCCAAGGGAAACACAAGGCTGCCAGAATGGTCCTGATCTTGGAGCTCAACAAATACTCCAGAAGGCAGTTGCCCTCCCCATAGTAAAGTTCGGGAACCACTGCTCTAGTGCCTCATGGCTTGTCACTTTTGTTTGATTCAGTTCTTCAGACTTGCTCCCTGAGAAGGCGAGATGGATATTTCACTCCATCTTCTATAGTGAAGACAGGCGCAATGAATTCATTCCGCTTCTCTGCAATCTGCATATCTTTAATCTTCCCCTTTTATTCCTTCAGTAACCATCCATGTCACTGGCAGGTTCCGTCCTTTTGATGTATTTGAAGAAGTTGTATTGTTTGCTTGCTGTTTTTGAGCAATGCCCTCTTTCTTTTCTCGCAGCTCTTATTTTAGCTTACTTTGTGCTGACACTTTTATTCCTTTTTTGATCTTCACATTGGGGCAAGACCAAATATCTTCCCTTTTGTAGCTTCCTTGACTCAACACATGAACCATGTTGGCTTCTGCCTGGATCTGATGGTGCCTTTTATACTTAGTGGTTAAACTTCTCTTATGGCACATTCATATGCATGTCTATTAAGTCCTTTGTGTTCAGTGGGGCTGACTTTCATGAAAGTATGTGTGGAATTACAGTCGTATTGTGGTTTTTAAATAAACTTCATGTTCTTTGGAGAGCTCTGACCCTTTTGTTGTTCCCTTTCAGCTTCCTCTTTACTAGTTGCCTCCTTTTTTAGCTGTCCTGTCTTTTGAATCAAATGTTTCTGTGTTGGACTTTCTTGACAGCCGTCCAGTTATGTATATGCTGAACTGGATAGCACCATGGACAGTGTTGTATGCTTTCAACAATAAATGCATCTTTCACTAGGTGCTGGGTGCCACATAGGATCGGGGGCCTTATCCTATACTTTCCACCACCCATTGATGGAGCAGTGCCAGCATGGCAACCACTGCATCCTCTGGTGGTGGTTGCAAAGGTCTTCTCCAGGGAAGGAAACAACAGTTCCCTTACTTAGAGATAAGCCTCCGCAGTGCTAAGTCACATGCTGTAACAGCACCCTTTGTGACAGGCGCTGACTGCTTTAAGGCAGTCAGCACCATTGCAAAGGAAAACCCAGTGTTGTGTGGATCATCTCAGTACGTATAATAAGCTGACGCAGCTCTGAGTAGACTCATCAAGGCCACCAGAGTTCTACATGGGGTAATGGAACCAATTATCCCTTACCCCAAGGAGACCTCTGGCTGCTGCTCTGGCCTCGCAGGATACAGCAGCAGCCATTTCGGCAGTGCTGTACTGGCTGGTGCCAGGCAAGCATACAATTGGTCTCTAAGTGTAACTAGACATTTTCTCTTCTTGACATGACCTGAATATGAATTTACTCACGCTATGTAAGGATAATGGACATTCCTCATTACTACAACACTTTCTCCTTCGGATACCTCCCTGATTTCTTTTCCCAAGTCAAAATCACCCTCAGCAATGTATAATAAAAAGGCCTAGTATTTGTTTGTTGGATTCTATATTCTCTCTGATAGAGAGAGCTACAGCACCTGCTAAAAAGGTTTCTCTGTGTTTCTGCTTCATTTGTGGGACACTTTTAAGAGTAGGTGTGAGAAATTTAATATGAAGGATGATTAGTTCTGTTTGGGACGTTGATGAGATTCCCACTGCTTAAAACTTTATTTAGGAAAAACAATTTTATTTTGGAAATGCATTATGTAGCCTGCAAAAAAAGTGGTCTACACATTATCTTTTAAGTTCTCTTTCTGGTGTTGTGGCATTTTATTGATGCCACATGTAAAAACAGAAGTTTCAAACAGAGATTGAAGATTAAAAGGATTGTGTTTCTAAGAGAGCAGGAGTGGCTATGGTTTGATAATAAATGTTTCCTAACATGAACAAAGCAAGTGAAAATAACATCAGTTTTTTAAAAGAGCCTTGATTTGAGGCAAGGAAATGAGAAAGGAAAAGAGTTCCCCTCCTTCATTTATTGTGGAATGGTCATTGAATCTAAACCACAATAAAACTGGATAATTGAATTTGTAATATGACTTGAGAATTAATAAGGAATAAACTGAATATATAGATAGGCCAAAAAGTGTGTAGTAAATGCTTGATTTGATTAACTAAGGGCGCAATCCTAACCCCTTATGTCAGTGCTTACTAGCACTGACATAAGGGCAATGCAGCTCTGAGGTAAGGATACAAACGTTTCCTTGCTTTGATGAGGCCTCTGTGAGTGACACCCAACTGCAGGATACAGCACACGTCCCATTGGTACAGCTATGCCAGTGCTGGAAAGCACTGACATAAGGGGTTAGGATTGCGCACTAATGGGGGAAGAGGTGTCTGTTAATGCTGAAAGGTCATTCAGTCCGAATGTACTGAAGTCAGTAGAGATATATGTGTGCAAAATGTGCATGGCTAGTTTTTAATGGAGCAGAACACATCCTTTTGTTTCCGAAGTCTGTTAAATTGACGGTTCGCTGTACTTCCAGGCTTGTTTTTTTGCAAAGGCAATATACTGACTACTAGAGGATTATCAAATATCTCTGTTATTGCAATGTTTAACAAAGGCCATATTCCAAATACTGAACCTTGATGATGCTCCCTTATGCAGGCCCAACCTTTTGCTACCTGAAGTAAATTATTTAAAATGAGTCCCTTGATATGTCTTCCAGAGATTCCTTGCTCTTCTTTACTTCCCCATCCCCTATAGTGAGCACAGGACTTTCTAGCATTGTGACAGCTAATCTAGTGTCTGCTTTCTCTAAAGTGGCTGCTAAATTTGATGGGATCCACCTGTTGCCAGCACCTCCACCCTAGTCTCCTAATACTCAAATATTAGATTCAGTTTGAAGAGTATCAGTCTAGTTGATTTGTGCAAAATAAGTCAGTGTGCATTTATTATATTGGTATGCATCTTTTGTGGTGGTTTTTTTGCAGGCTGTAGCATATTCTGGTACAAAATTTGAACAGCCTTTGAAATATTGTTATTTTTCCCACCTTCTGTTAGCTTAGCAGTTGAATAAAGCAAGTTAATTAACAACAAAAATTTTAACAGCAATGACCCGGTAAATTGAGCAACAGCATTATTTTAGGCTACTAGGATGGCCAAGCTTATTTGCCATATTGTGAGTTTTTCAAGCAAAGGCAATAGCATCATACTTTCAGACCCAGTTCCATATTGCAAAGAAATTTCAGTGCATTTGGAACCATCCTTGGGACAAAACCTTCTAACACTAGCTTCACCAGCCTTTCATTCTCCTAACACTGTACCTAAATTAACATCTGCTACAGGGAGTTCCCAGGTTTACAGCTTGTTCATCCAGACTTTCACTAGCAATCTGCTCACACAGACTTCTCAAATTAGTACATATTTAATCCTTGCTTGTAAAGTGGGTCAGAATCCAAGCTTGTGATTTCCTAGAATTTATATAAAATATGTAAATTACACTTTACATACCTCAAACAACAACAAAAGTAGATGACTTTAGTGGTTTTATTTGGGGTGAGTATAATCTTTATTGGTGTCAACACTTGGCTGATTAACATGCAGTTACACAACTTGTTAGGCAAGTTTTGTCACAGCACTTCTCATCCTGATGACTAATAGACGCTTGGCAGAGCAGCAAGCTTTTTTGAAAAGAATCTTGCTGCTGCTATAGAAAGTGGCTATAATGTGCTTATCTTATTAAGTAAATGAAAAGAGATTGAGTTTTTTAAAAGCACAATCTGGGGGACTAAGTGAAGGCCAGAGAGATGCGCCTGGCATTTATTTCTTAGTTTTGGATCTTACTGAAAGTGCTTGTCAGGCTTGCAGTCTTCCTCCATCAATTCTGCATAAGAGTTCCCAAGTCCAATTTTATGGCATCTGTGGTCAGTAAAAAAAAAATGTTGCTTGGAAGTGCTGGGTGACTGCTTGGGTTTGTGGTGATCGAAGAGTATTTGCTCTTGGGACAGATCCTATTTATTTAATTAATAGTTGATCAAATCACCTCTATTAGCTTCCTTGTGGGGCCAGTACCATTAAGGGCACTGATTATAGACTTAAACAGCCTAAACCCAATTGTCTACCTGATGGTTGCTTTTAGCCATGGAAAAGGAATTAAGAGATTCAATCATACCTTTCCCACATGACATTTAGTTTGGCTCTTAGCTGGAAGAGAAATATTAAATGTAATATTAACCTTATTTTAATTAGTTGTATAGGTATGTGTGCATTGATTAGGTTGCCTTCTAAAGCCATTGGAATGGGGCAGTGTTGGAAAAAACACACACGTTTTTTCATTGATTTATAAGCTGCCTTTGTTGTAATTGCAGCACAAGGTGCCTAACACTATGTTTAAATTTGTTTAAAAACACAAATGGATTTTCTCTTATTGCAGTAGGACTTTCTCAGGATGTTTATATGGTGAAAGGCACACTATCACCTGAACCATTTTGGGTCAGCTGCACAGTGAATGGACCAACGTTTCCTGCCTGTGGAACAGTTCTGTGCTGCTCCAAAATTTGCGCTTCAGTTGGTACAATAAAATGAGAAACCAACTTTGTGCAGCTGGGGGGGGGTGCATAACCCTTGCACGACCCCCGGCAGTGCTGACCTGGAAGTAATTGCGGTGCCATGCTCTAAACCAGTGGTTTTCAACTTTTTTCATCTCACAGCACATTGACAAGTAGCTAAAATTGTCAAGGCACACCATTAGTTTTTTGGCAATTGAGAAGACATACCATGCTGCTGGTGGGGACTCGCATCCCCCAGTGGCCCTACTAATAAATGACCTTCCCCCAAATTCCTGTGGCATACCTGTGGACCATTCATGGCACACCAGTGTGCCACTGCACAGTGGTTGAAAATGGCTGCTCTAAACCATTTTGGATAATTTCTCTGTCTTTTGATGGAAGAAAGTTCTATTATTGGTTGCAAAGCTAAAGTGTGTACGTGACTCATTATTCTGGGTAGGTACCCTGGATACTCTAATTTGTCTGCAAGTTCAAAATTACAGGTCGGGCTAAGGAGATCATGGTATGGGTGTGGTGCTTAGAGGTTATGCAAGGAGCAGCTCATAAGAGAAGCTCCCATCAATCTTTGCCACTTGACAGCGCCACCCTCATCAGCCATGATGCTATATTTTTTCAGAAGGTGTTTGCTGCTATTCTGTTGGATGACTCAGTACTACCATATTTATTTGAAAATATACATATCCTGTGTTTAGATGTGTGGGTTATTCCTTCTCATGTCATTGGAAAATTAAGGTGCATAGACTTTTACACTGACTGTTTGATGATGATGGCATCCTGCAGAAGACTATTGCGTTAATCAGTAAGGTGAGGCGTGCAATGCCATTGTTGACTGTTGACTGACATTTAAAGTGTCACTGAAAGGTACCTGAATTAGAACTTCACCTACATGAATTGAGCGTTATTTCCTAGGTCTCTGCAAAATGTTATATCTACCCAAATCAGAGTTCTCATTACAAGTGTATTGGCTTGATTTTTGCCAGATGTTATGAGGACCCATCCTTAGCAAATAGACTGCGGAACATAGACTTTTACGCCAGGGGAAGAATAACACAAAACCAAATAATATGTGTGAGATTTTTAAAAAGCAGAAGACCTTTTATCACAACTGCGTATAGGCTGGAGATAAAATGCAGTTATCTACAATAACTAAAAGGACACATTACTCTCTGTATCTTACTTTTTTGGATTTTCTGGCCTCACTTTGCAGTAATTTTTCCCCCTTTGCTGTGTGCTGCACAATATGATTTTGAAAATAATTTTAAAAGTTTGCTTGTTGAATGTGCCTCCTAAATTGTCGATACTAATTTCATGCCAAGCTCCTTCAAGGATTTTTTGTCCTTTTGTATGATGCTTTCATGTTCTCTGTAGAACAAGTAGGAAGTTTGGCATTGCAAGCAAAAGAGAGAAAAGAGCTACGCAAACAGATGGGGTTTTGTTAAAATCTATTTAACCAAGATGGGGCTTGCAAACTTGACTGATGTGAAAAAGAGAAACATCACTTTTGAAATCACTAAGCCCATAGGGACATTGGAATTGCCTGTGCTTATGATCCTAAGCTCTACTGATTTGTGGGACTTGATTTGCTTCTAAGTAAATGGGTTTAAAATTGTGGTGATGCTACAGAAGCAACCAGCTGGTTGCTATCCACACTTTCTCCAAATACCAACCTGAGGGCCACATCCTGCCTTCTTTGTCTGACCTGCGAGGTTCCCCAGCATCCTGGAGCTAAAAGTAGCTCAAAAGATGCACCTCCGGGTTTCCCAGTATGGGTATATTCGGCATTCAGTCACTATAGGTGTGGAATGTAATGCAATACAATGGAAAGAAATTGTTCCTTTACGTTGCATTGCATTCAGCACCTCTAGTGGCTGAATGAGATATATACCGATGCTAGGAGACCTGGAGTTAATGGCTGTGTTAAACTTATACGGAGCAGAAACTGAGACCAGAAGAAGTTTGTGATTTGCATTGTAGCTTGCTTGATGCTTTTTCAAAATGCATTCCCCTCTTCCTGTGCAAGTGAATTTTCCCCTCTGCTCCCTGCTTCCTTCCACCCCCACCCACCTATGGTATTCAATCAAATTGTGCACACGCCCACACACAAACACACAAGTATATTTTGCTGCAGCAAACACTGAAAAGGGGTAAAGCTTCTTCCCATGACTTTTAAACCCTGAACATTGCAGAGTTCCTGTCATAGGGAGAAATTCTTCTTATGTTCTGTTTTTGCCTCTGCAGGTAAACACAAGGGGAGATACAAGGGGAGTAGTGGTGTAGTCAGTGGGCATGGTACTTCTATGCCTCTTTCATTTGCTCTTGGCAGAAAGTGAACACCTGGACAGGGCATTCATGGGCCTTCCATTAATATGATGGGGATTGAACTACACATTCAGTCACTGCCTTTCAGGTGTACAGCTAACAAAATATAAATCTTGCATTCACAATAACAGACTCTACTGAATTTCGCTCATCTGTTTGGCATAGCTCCTTTCATGTGATGGAGATTCAAGATAAGTGCTAATGCACACTTGATTATATTTTTTGTCTTATCCCTTTTATTTTTTTTGCAATGCAATTAATCTTAGAATCACATTTCTTTTTAGTTCTTTTTGCTGATTGGATGAACTTTGTTTCAGTTTTACCATGATTTTTTTTAAACGTATATTTAAAAGATTGGGAGTTTGTATTGAATTGCACTATTACTGCATAAATTACTAGTCACTAAAGATGTAAGAACAAATGTAGGATAAAACATAAAATTGACATACCAAGACCTGTAAGAAAAACGTGACTGTGTAAATGTGACAAATATTTCCACTGATCTTTTTTAGAGTAAGCTCTGCATGTTCATGCAGACTTGGAGGTAGGAATGTGTTATGTAATTTTTACTTTGTTTGTTTTGGAGTCATCATTTTGTAATGGGAATTGTTAAGCTACTGTTTCTAGATATGAAAAGACAAACTTCTAGGATTGACAAGAACAGTGGTTCTCAAATTTTTAGCACCAGGACCCACTTTTTAAAATGACACTCTATTGGGATCTGCCTAGCTTTAAGAGACTTTGAGAAAAGATGATCCAGAAAGAAATATTTTTATTTTCAAGTAATATTTTATTTATTTGCAAGGAATTAGATCCATTTTTTGTACTGAGGCAGCCCTAATGAATAGCCTCAAGGCTTGAGAAGCTTCGAGCCCAATCCTATCCAACTTTCCAGTGCTGATGCAACCATGCCAATGAGGCGTGCACTGCATCTTGCAATGGAGGGGCAGTCACAGAGGTCTCCTCAAGGGTAAGGAAATGTTCATTCCCTTACCTTGGGCTGCACTGTGGCTGCTTTTGTTCTAGAAAGTTGGCTAGGGTTGGGCCCTGAGTTGTGTGACCAAGCCTTCAGCTGCCCTCACTACCTGTCATTGATGGACTTGTGAAAAAAAACACAACAAAATAAAGACACTCAAACATTTATCTCCCTATATTTACACAAGCTTGCAAACTGCAGGAGCTGAGCTCTTTGCAGGGCAGTTAGCAGGTATCTGATTTTTGAATAGCCTCAGGGTTTGAAGCAATTAGTTATCTTATCGTTCCATCGCCTGCGTTTTCATTGGACCCACCAGAAATCGGGTTTCAACGCACAGTTTGAGAACCACTGGACTAGAACATTTCAGTGCTGGACAGTTGGGAGCTCCTTAGGGAACAAAGCTGCTTGGTTTGATTTTTTTTATTTCAGACCCAGTACTAAATGGATTAATTTCTCAAAGCCATTTCATGAGGACTTGCTTGTAAATTGAAGTGGTTATTACTGGACTAAGTAGAGCTTCAGTATACTCCTGAGAATAACATAGCCATCCTTCTGACCTCCCTAGCAAAAGGGCTTGTGTTTGTAAGCCTTTAAGTATGATTTAGAAATGGAACTCTGCAACAAAACTGTACTGTTGAATTAGCCTTTTCACAAAAGTCTTTGTAGTTAATCTGTTTGAACCTCAAAAACTCGTATGTTGCTTATAATTGAAACTATTCTGAATCACAGTTTAATTCTTGTGAAACTGCATGTATGCATATAATAACTATGTATATGTGTTTGGAGCTACACGTCATATAGCTTATCCCATACAAGTGTATAAAACCACCATATCAGGCCATTGGTCCACCTTACTCAGTACTATCTACATTGTTGGTCAGGATTCTTCAGATTCTTTATGGCAGCAGGCCAACTTTACTGTTGTCATATTACCAGGTTTAAGCAATAGTTTCAAGTGCTGGGTTAGAAAAACACTAGAGTTTGTTAACCACAGTACATGATGGATGTGGCTAGAGATTGTATGTAGGTTTCTTCAGCTATTCATTATCCATACTTAAGGACCTATGAGATTTGTCTCCACCCCAGTCAGAGGCATCCCACTGAGTCCATGACTGGACTTAAATGTAAAGTGGGGTACTCTGGTTCCTTGCTTAAGCTCTTGATAACCGTGTTACATTAGCTCTCTGGTCTTGTTACTGCCCATATAAACACTGAGTCGCTTCAAAGCAATGGCTCTATAAATATAAAATAAAGGTGCTATTGAGCACCTTTCTGGTGGATCTGATGGATCTGGGAGTCCATCAGGCCGTTAACAACTTGGGTACTCTACTGTGTGACTGTTCACAAAACACAGGATCACAGCAGGTCCACACATGTGCTTGGTCCACTCCCAAGTGCTTTTTAAGAATCCATTGCAATGCGTGAGCACTTCGAATTTGTGAGCCTGTCTCAACAAATTCCAAGTGTCAGATCACTATGGTGACTCAAAATTTCCTCATGGTGCCTAGGGAATAGTTGCAAGGCTGAGGAACAGTTGCTTGCTGAAAAGCGGGGTACCTGCTGCCTTGTCTGCAGGAACATCTACCTCTCCTTGTTGTCCACATCATGCTGCCCTGGCAGCATCAGTGAAAGAAAAAGTGAAAGTATTGAGAGCTGCCAAGCTGAGAAAGGCGCAGGAGGAGGAGGAGGAAGGAGTAGGAACTGTTTTAAAGAGGGGAACTCCTCTCACTCTTCCCATTCCTCTGCTATGTATGTTTTCTCTCTCTCTGAACTTTGCTGTTGCAGCCTCCCCCCCCCCAGCCCAGAAAGAAAAGGAAATGGGGAAAGAGGAGAGTAAGAGTCCAATCCTATGTATGTCTACTCAAAAGTAAGTCCCATTATAATCAATGGGGCTTACTCCCAGGAAAGTGTGGATAGGATTGTTGCCTAAGATAGCTTGTTTTACAGCACATGTCTGCTTGGAAGTAAGCCCATTGAGTTCAATAGAGTTTACTTCCAGTTAAGTATGTTTGGGATGACACCTTTAGGGTCAAGGTGGCCAAATGTCCTCTTTTTCCAGGATGTGTCCTCTTTTTTAGCCATGTGTCCTGAAAAAGAAAAATGTCCTCCTTTTCCCTGTGAGCGGGTCCCTGCAAGCAGCGCATAGCCTTCTTGTAAATAATAAATTATATGTAATATAGTTTTACATTTAATAAGTAATATAGTGTTTGAATTAACCACGTAAAATCAATATACAAGTGTTTTTCGCTTTTATTTCGTCATGTTGTATGTTTTTATTGGATGTCCTACATTTTGGGGTGCCTTGTCCTCTTTTGCAGTTATGACATCTGATCACCTTGCTTAGGGTCCGGCCCAATCCAATTTTCCAGCACTGATGCAGCTGTGCCAATGGGGTGTGTGCTGCATCCTTCGGCGGCGGGGGGGGGGGAGGCAGTCATGAGGGCCTCCTCAAGTTAAAGGGAATGTTTTGTTCCCTTACTTTGTGGCTGCAGCTGCGCTGGAAAGTTGGCTAGGATTGGACCCTTACATCACGAATTGAAACTTGGGGAAAAGTTTATTGATATAAGTTTTTAATTTATTTTTGGATCAAAGTCTTAGATCTTTTTATTGTTGCATTGATATTTATCAAGTTTTCCTTCCATGACAGGAATGTCCTTTTTAAATGCTCGTTTTTATATAAAAGATACACTGGTGAGAACTCAAAAATTTTTATTTTCTGTTTTAACATAGTTCCATTCTTGTAACTGTTACCCTGCAGATGCCTGATCTTGTCTGATCTTGGAAGCTAAGCAAGGTCAGGACTGGTTAATATGGGGCTGGGGCACCTTCCTTATGAGGAAAGGCTACGGCGTTTGGGCCTCTTCAGCCTAGAAAAGAGACGCTTGAGGGGGGACATGATTGAGACATACAAAATTATGCAGGGGATGGACAGAGTGGATAGGGAGATGCTCTTTACACTCTCACATAATACCAGAACCAGGGGACATCCACTAAAATTGAGTGTTGGGCGGGTTAGGACAGACAAAAGAAAATATTTCTTTACTCAGCGCGTGGTCGGTCTGTGGAACTCCTTGCCACAGGATGTGGTGCTGGCGTCTAGCCTAGACGCCTTTAAAAGGGGATTGGACGAGTTTCTGGAGGAAAAATCCATTATGGGGTACAAGCCATGATGTGTATGCGCAACCTCCTGATTTTAGGAATGGGTTAAGTCAGAATGCCAGATGTAGGGGAGAGCACCAGGATGAGGTCTCTTGTTATCTGGTGTGCTCCCTGGGGCATTTGGTGGGCCGCTGTGAGATACAGGAAGCTGGACTAGATGGGCCTATGGCCTGATCCAGTGGGGCTGTTCTTATGTTCTTATGTAATACTTGGATGGGAGACTGCTTGGGAATACCAGTGGCTGTAGGCTTATACCGTAGTCTTTCGAGACTGAAGGTTGCCAACCAACCATTGTTGTAAATGGCCATATGGTGGTGTGCACAGCATGCTGCTAGTGGCCCTTTTGGGACACTGCTGCAAATGGCTGCGGTGCCAAAGTCTTACCACTGCAAACAGTGATTGTGCTTGGAGGCTTGCCATGAGACCCTGCTACCTCCACCTCTGAAAGTAAGCTGGTGATGGGGCAGAGGGTGGGCGGAACAGGGCAGGGATTGAGGTCTCCAGGGGGCATGGCAGGGGCAGGCAGAGGGCAGATATTGATGGCAGCAGCTCTGCCAGTATCCTCTGTTTGTTCTGGGCCCCAACACACCCCCTTGCCTCTACTTGGCCTTGGACCAGCTGAAGATCCAAGTAGATCCATAGATGCCCATGCAGGAACAGAGTAAGACAAGTAAACAAAACGTTTACTTGCCTATCTGCCCCTGCATGGTCTCTGGCTACCTGCAGGTTGCAGTGGAGACTGTGCCAGCATCACTGCACCTCATGGGCAGTCATTAGTTGGACCCTTAAATGATGAGGAGCACAATCCTAACCAACTTTCCAGCACCAAGGTAAGGGCAGTTCAGCACCAGGGTAAGGGAACAAACCTTCCCTTATCTTGAGGATGCCTCCGTGACTGCCATCCAACTGTAGGATGCAGCACATGCCCCACTGGCACAACTATGTCAGAGCTGGGCAGTTGGTTAGGATTTGGGTTGAAGAAATGTGGAATCATAGCCTAAATAAGTAACATGTGAAATAAGACCTTAATAGTCCAGTGACCGCAGAAACTACTTATGAGTGCAGAAGCTCATAGTTCAGTTCCTGTTTGTTAGGCAATTGTTTCAATCCCACATGTTTTATTGACTTTTAATTTACTTTTATTATCCCTTTTACATTTATTGGCCATTTAATGAGATTTCTTTAAATGCCAACACAGAATATGTTTTTCTTCTTCTGTATTGACAGTGAGGTGAAATTTTGAGTGTATTTACTTTTCACTGTGCCTTGCTGTTTATCATTTATTTGGAAAGTGGCTGTAGTATGGTTGTAATACAAATGCTTGGTTGTAAATAACAGTTTGAAATCAATTTATTGTGGGCCTTGTTCCCTTTTGTATATAAGATAATTATAATAGTAGATTCAATCTTGGCAGTCCTGTCTCCTCTGTTTCCACTTTAAGAGCATTTAGATTCCACAGCCTCTGTTAGCTGTGCTTAACATCTGCGCCGCTTTTATTGCGTGTGAAAGATTTGCTCCTTAATTAACATGGAGGGGCTACTTCATTGATCTTCTTCTGTCAGGCTACAAAAATAGGGCCAGGGCTAGTTACTCTGTATGCTACAAAGCACAATTTTCTTCTTGCGTTGCAAAACCAACCCAGAGCAGTTCCATTCTGAGTGAGCGGGTGACTTTCTCCCAAATGATTTTATATCTCCAAATCTACTTCCACTACTTTTTACACCCTCGTCCCCCAACCATTGCCACCACCTCTATGCTCTATCAAGGCATTTCACCCCTGGCCAATTGATCAGTTTAGTTAATCTAGATCAGGGGTGCCCAAACCCCAGCCTTGGGGCCACATGTGGCCCTCGAGGCCTCTCAATGCGGTCCTCAGAGAGACCCCAGTCTCCAATGAGCCTCTGACCCTCCAGAGATTTGTTGGAGCCTGCACTGGCCCAACGCAACTACTCTCAGCACGAGGGCAACTGTTTGACCTCTCACATGAGCTGTGGGATGAGGGCTTCCTCCACTGCTTGCTGTTTCACGTCTGTGATGCAGTAGCAGCTGCGAAGGAAAGGCCAGCCTTGCTTTGTGCAAGGTCTTTTATAGGCCTTGAGCTATTGGAAGACCTTTATTACTTCATACTAGTTCATCTTTAATACAGTGTATTCATTTATGTATACTTATGTAAATGTATTCAAATTTTAAATGTAAATTAATTCTTTTTTTCCCCGGCCCCTGACACAGTGTCAGAGAGATGATGTGGCCCTCCTGCCAAAAACTTTGGACACCCCTGATCTAGATGCTGAAGAACAGTATGAAACTGTACATCATGAAAGTGAGCCAAACATTGCTCATCTGCTGATAGTGAACCTTTTGGGCTTAGCAAGTCAAAAATTTGGAAAATAGCTAACGACTCTGCTGGCACATCATACATACCCCCTGAACAAGAGAGAAACAATTCTTTACAACAGGCTCCTCGGTGGACACGAGCCCCGGTGGACAGATCTGGGGTTTGGGGAATGCCTTCCACTCTGTGAGCAGAGCTTACCATTCCCCTTCCGCACAGTTTGTCGTCTGAGTAGATCTGGGCACTGGGACACTCTGGGCATCTGCCTTGACATCCTATTGACAGACTTCTGGGATACCGGGCAACAGACGCAGAGTGCCCAGAGCGTCTCGGTGCCCAGATCTACTCAGACAACGAGCCCCTCAGAGGCGGAACAGTAAGCTGTGGTCCAAACGGGGACCACATTTTCAGTGCACAGTGATCACAAGTTTGGCAACTGCTGCTTTTCATAATCATTTATTTATTTAAAATTATACAGTCCAATCATGTGGATGTGTTATATAAAGAAATGTTAAATAGTTACAAAAATGAAATACAAGTAAAACAAACACAGTTGTCATTGGGTGTTGGAGAACGCTGGTATGTTACCCAAAACTTTGTGGTGTGTCTCCCTTGACACACTTGTCATAGGTTCACCATCACTGCTCTGTTCCATGTTGTACTTATCCCATGATAGTTTGGTATGTTCAGCTCTGGGTTGCTGGAGCTGAACAGCCTGGAGATATTTGACTGTTTGTGGTGTTCCTTCCCCCCCCCCAAGTACTGTTGTCTGGATGGATTTGGGCTATTTTGCGATGGGTTTTGTGCTGTTTCGATTTTCTGAACCTGAAAATGAGACTAGGGAAAGAATCCTGATCTTTTAATTATTATTTTCAAGCAAATCATTTTAAACAAATGACCCTGTGGTATCCTCTTGACTTGTCTTGGCTGTCCAGAGACCTTACTCATAATTCTGCTATGAGTAAGAATGGAAAACATGTTTGCATACTCAGATACACAGTATATTATGCTGAACTCTTCTAAGAATTTAGACTGTTGTGGTTCATGGCTTGTCAGCATGAAACCTGTTGTGGGAGAAGGGGAATTAGAGAGAGTGTCACTTCCCCAGGAACTTGCTTATGCCAGCTAAGACTTCTTGGTGTGACTGATTGTGAAGGTAAAGATAAGCTACGGGGGCTTGCAGTTGGGGCCAGGCAGCTCTAATGATAGGAATTCCCCCCCCCCCAACATGTGTTAGACCTTTAGTGAAAATTGTACTGGGACTGGTTAGCTTTCTCAGTTATACAAATAGAAGTAACATGAATGCTCCTTTGTCAAAAACAGTATAGAAGTAAATACAATTTGTAGTTAAGGTATTTTCAGATCACCCCACCATCTTCCCCTTCTAAAATTTGTTTCCCTTTAAGGGAAGGGTGGTGCTTCAAGGTAAAGGATATGGCATTATTCATGCCCAGTTGCTTGTACAACTCCATGTCTTCAGTGGACCTAGTTGCAAAGTCACAGGATTATAATTGAAAAGATTCTCCAAAAGGAACTCCCAAGCTGGATAGAAAGCATTTAACAGCTCCCATGATGCATTTTCACTTCATCTTTTAAATAGATCATTTCTCTATTTTTTCTGCTGTGATATTTTACAACTTTCTTTTAAGCTAGTTAGTTGTTTGACAGCTTCATAGAGGTGTGTAGTATGCTGTGTTCAACTTGAGTACAGGTTGAGCCTATTTATCAGCGGATTTTCCATCTGTGAACCTGGCTCATAGGGGACCCTTGTTGAGCCAGACTTGGCCCAACCTGAACCCCCAAAGGTGACTGGAGCTGTCTTTCCTGGGCCTCAGGCTTCCCCAGGCCTCAGAATGCCTTATAAGGGCAAAAAACATCACTTCCAGTTTCCCAAGGGAAACCATAAGTTACTTTTTTTGCTCTCTGGTGCCATTCTGAAGCCCACAGAGGCCGTGCACAGACAGCTTCTGTGGGTTTCAGAAAACCCTCCAGAGGTGACGGGAGCAGCCTGGTCAGCTTCAGAGAGTTTAAAAGTTACAAAACCATGGATTTCATTATCCACAGTTTTCAGAATCATTGGGGGGAGGGATCTGAGAATGGTTCCCTCACGGATGCCAAGACACCACCTCTACCTGTATGCTGCTCTACTGAAGCTGCTGAAGATCTCATTTTGCATTTATCAACCTGCATCTATCTATAAAACCATAGGAAATAGATGATTGCAAAGAAATGGGAACAGTGTATCCGCAGTGCTTTACCTACTGTATCTCCACAGAGTTTACACCATAATGATGATAGCATTCTTAGTATGCTACCTTTTTTTTCTAAGCACTTGAATACTAGTAACGTTAAGTGATGTGCGTTGTAAAGGGAGGATGTTAGCTTTCAGTAGCTAAAGTGGGCTGTCTTTTTCTTGGAACTGTGTCTAACAACCATACATCAATAGCTCTAATTTGGATACAAGAGATTCTTGAGCCTTTTCCTTTCAGTGGCATTATTCAGTCAGCAGTCATTTACTATCTGTTGTAAAAATTAAAAGGCAAATAAAATTGGCTTTGAGAAAAGATACCACATTTAGAGATAATGAAGTTCCTTTTTGCACATGTCCTTTGCACATTGAGAGTCCCAGCTGACCATTCTAGCTTTCATGTTGCCTTACTAAACTGATATAAATAAATTGCAAGTACTCTTTCCACATGGTAGTTCCATCTTAAGAGTTACCTAATGCAAGGCGAGGTAATGATAGTATTTGAGCAGTTTGGTAATCCCATTTAGAACAGTTCCTTGGACGGGTGGCTAAGTGTACTCCCGAGAGCGTTTTCTCCGTAAGATTGCACTGTTAGGCTGCTGTCTGTCAGGCTGATCATGCAAATAAAGGGTTGTTGCAGCCCATTACACTCCCAGTAGCTTCAAGAGAGAGACGTATTCAAATATATGGGATGGGATGCAGGGAAACAATTAGTAGAGAGTTGGGAAGAATCATGAGTCTGGAGCAGACAGGAAAAGATACTCAGAGTGTCTGTCCAAGTTTAATTCTACTGTCTGAAAAAACTGATAGAGGGAAATCTTCTCGTTAAAATAAACTACCTAACTTTTGTGCTGGTTTCCAAAACTTTACATAATACCTATAACTCTCCTTCTGCTTTCTTGTTCTTTTCACTTCTTCTATAAAGTAATCTGCCATTGTTCTGTGATAATTTTAGAGGCTGTGGGACTTTGTAACTTTCCTTCACTCTATTCCAGTGGTTCCCAAACTTTTTAGCACCAGGACTCGCTTTTTAAAATGACACTCTGTCAGGACCCACCATGCTTTATGAGCCTTAAAAAATGTGTATCACTTTACCAGCCACTCAAGCCTCTGTTTTAAATCTTTTTGCTGCAGCGGCGGGGGGGGGGAGGGATGCCTTCTGGAGTGTTTGTTGAGCTCCACATTCATTGGATGGAGGGGCAGACTTCCTTCTCAAGTATTTTTCTTCTCAAGAGAAAGGCTACTGCCTGATTTATGAATGCCAAGGCTATAACAGTGATTGGGCAGCAGTGCTTCCACACACACACACACCCCCCCCCCCAAGTAACAGTTTGATGCACATAACCTAATCTGCCCTTTCAGTTTTACGGCCCACCAAAAATTGGGTTGCGACACGCTGATGGGTCCTGACCGACAGTTTGGGAACCACAGCTCTATTCCAATGCTGAGAAAATCATTTCCAGTTGAATTGATACAGACATCTACAGGTGATGTGTCTCAATTTAATGAACCAGTAAGCAGGCACTCTGATTCCTAGAGTGGCAAGGGCACAATGGAAACAAAGATTATCTCTATTTATGCTATTGTGATAATGTTAACTCTTTGGCTGCGTGACTTTAAGATCTGGCTATTAATAATTGTTTGACTTCCCTCAAAGGAGCCTGGGTGGCGTACATGGCTCCTGCTTCTCATTTTATCCTTACAACAATCCTGTGAGGTAGACCAGACTGAGACAGAAATTGGATCCTTGGGCCAAGCAGTTTCATGGCTGTCTAGGGATTTGAACCCAGATCTTCCAGGTCCAACACTCTGGAAACAGACAACTGCACCACACAAGCTCTCAACATAAACTAAGGCATTGCAGGAGCCAGTTTACTCTTCAGCTGGCTGGCTAGTCTGGAATGACAGTGGATGGGGAAATAGCAAGTGTCACATTTGTTGGAACCGACCCAAGGTTTTCTTAATACTTCCTGTTACTTTAGCAATTGGGATCATTTGCAGAATTGGCTAGCAAACCCACACACAAGAGTTTCATTGACTTGCTCTCCCTTTTTAGCCTAATCTGTCTAGATCAGTGATTCTCATACATTTAGCACCGGAACCCACTTTTTAGAATGAGAATCTGTCGGGACTCAGCAGAATTGATGTCATGACTGGAAGTGACATCATCAAGCAGGAAAATTTTTAACAATCCTCGGCTGCAATCCTACCCACACTTACCCAGGAGTCCCATTTACTATCATTGTTAAAAGAATAGACATAGTTATTTATTAAAAGTACAGGTCTGTAACATTTCTCCAAATGCTGTCATATACCATGGTAGCATCAAGTCTAATATATTAAAAATAAAATATTGACTTGGATGGGGACTCACTGAAATGGGCTCATGACCCACCTAGTGGGTCTCAACCCACAGTTTGAGATACACGGGTCTGGATCCAGATAGTCAGAAACTGAAACATGTACATACTTTAAAGTGCAGCTAGAAAAGCAATACCCTCCCCCTGCTCTTATGCCCTCAAAATTATTCAAGAACCTTACCTTGACCCTGAACAGCTAGCTTTGGCTACCCTACCTTGCTGGTTTAATTTTTTGTGCAGTGGCTAAATACATCTCTGGAGGAATTTACCTGTTTTTCAGAAGTATGCTTGAGTCCTATTAGCACAAATCACTGTAACGCTTCCTTCCCCTCCCCTCTCCTTCACAGTGCTGGCCCCAAAGGTGACAACATCTATGAGTGGAGATCAACTATTTTAGGACCGCCAGGTTCAGTATATGAGGGTGGAGTTTTCTTCCTTGACATCACATTTACACCAGAATATCCCTTCAAGCCTCCAAAGGTAAGAAATGCATCCCACAATTTGTTTTTGCTCCAAGCGTCTTCTTTTTAACAAGCAGTGGTTGTACAGAAAGTCCCCATGTGGTCTAATGCTTTCTCTTTCTATGAATGTAGCCACAATCCAGTGGGTGAGTAATGCAAGCACAGCTGGGGCTTTCCCAGGTTCTTTACGGAATGACTTTTGCATGAAGATCTTCTCCTTACAAGGCTGATAAGGGCACTCAGTAACGTATTCCGATCACTGGACCAGGATCTGTATGTTTCTGACCTTTCTTGGTACATAAACACAATCAGAGTGGGAGAAGGTAAGAAGGAGATCATTCCATAACAGAGTGAGGAGCCCAGTGCCAATATACAGAATTCGAGTCAATGCAGAAGCTGGGGAGTCATTGTTTATTAGAATACAGGTGTTTGTGTTGATACTATCAGAGATGTTTTCAACACTGAGGAAGGGTTGTGGTTTAGAAGGTAGGTTATAAAGTAGTTTATCATGGCTGATTTCTTATCTGACAAAGCCTTTCTTATCTGACAAAGCCTTTCTTTGTGATGGGCACATGAGTGGCCTTTTTTTTTTTTTTAAATTTAGTGAGAAATTCTTAACCGGTTTGGTTGCTTTGGTTGACAATCTGTTGCTCTTCAGTTTGTTTAATTTATTTGTACCCTGCCTTGCCATGCATTAGGGAGATCCACAGGGCAGTTTAAAAACAATAGAGGACAATAAAGTTAAACATAGTAGAGCAGCTACGTTATAAAAACAGCAGCCAGAAAAAACACACCAAACCAGAATCAGTATAGGTTTATGGATGATCTTCTGTCCTCATGCCACCTTTGGAAAAGAGTACATCACAAAGAGGGAGCTACAGTGCATGGTCCCCCAAAATTATCTAAGAGTGCAATCCTAACTGGCACTTAGGCCAGCCTATCAGACTTGCGCTGTCTTCAAGGTGTTGTGAACATGCCATTAAGCACGTTCAAGCCATCTTGGGAGTCAGGCAGACTGGCGCAAGGATGCATGCAAGCCCCCCGCCCCCCAACGTCAGATACAGGCCAGCAAAGGGTAAGTTCACACTGGCCTAGAGAGGCTGGCGTGGGGGGTTGCGGAGGGTGGCAGGAGGTCATAATGGGGGCATTTGGGGGAGGGTGGAAGGCAGGCTGATAGGCAGACTGGGCTCAGGAGGGGGGGTGGGACTTGCCTAGGTGACCTAGGCCAGATCCTAACCCCCCTCCCAGCCAGCCCAGTGTTACACTGGGCTGCTTGGACCTGCAGTGCCATTGATGGTGATATGATATGAGCTTATACCACATAAATCCATTTTATTCAACAAAGTATATTTCCACCCAAATCTCCCCTTAGTATACAAGCTACAGTTCCCCATATTGGTGAATTTTTGCCATTTGAACTGAATAAGGCTGATAGAGACTTTTTGCAAGAGATGCAAAATAGGAGTAGAACTGCAGCAATCCCATACTTTGTGTGATAACGAATAGAAAATCATTTACCTTTACTCTGATTTCAGTGGAGGACTACATCATCTTCTGATACCTTTAATGTTGATATTTTCTCACTAGAGTGGATGAATGTTTTAGATGTTGTATCATATGAAACCAATTGTATAGATAATTTGTTAAAAGTATAAAAAAAAATTTCCGTTGTTTTCAATGAGGCATCCAGCCACTTTTGTGCTACTTCTAATATCTTTGTTTCCAGTTCTATTAAAAAGATCACAACAGTGTAATGGGAAGTGAAGCTTTGGGTGCAGTCCTATTTGATTGAGATACTGGATTGCTGATTTTCATTTAATATGTTCTTATTTATTTATACACCACTTTTCTAGGGGACCGTGACTTACTTTTTATGCTCTCTCTTTTTGCTTGGTCAGAAAAGGCAGGTGTTGCCTGTATAAAACATGGGACCTTACTTACATTTCCTTACATTTCAGTGTTGTAAAAAGATTTTTTTTTTCTGTCCTTTGGTCTAATATTTATTCTCTGCAGTCTTATTTGCCAACATATCGTACTCATTAGAAGATTCTGACGAAGAGAAAGTTCCAGTTTTGATTTGAATTAGTGCTATATGATACATTACTTACAAAGATTAGCGATTGCTCATTGCTTTTGAGTGCCTTTGTATTATTTTTATTCCACTGTGTGCTGTTCAAATTTGTCTTTCATATTTAATCTTATTGATTTTTACACTTTACTTAAAAAACCTTTTGAATACATGTTCTGAATTTTAATCTTTTGTTTACAATTGTGCTCTATTTTTTTTGAATCCCACTGTATTTACAATCTCATTTTACAAACTGTGAAACAGAACTTGAAAACTATGTACATGTACAGAAAACAGTCTAGAATAGTTCAGCACTTCCAGTAGTTCAGCATTAACATGGTCTGGTGGTGCTCTCAACTTGGGAGCAGACACATGTTTTTGCCAGCCCCTGCGCAGGTACAATTGTGCCTCGCTTAGTGATGAAATAGCCGAGGCAGGTCACAGAAGTCACTCGGGCACAACCCAAATGGCTTGGCACTGATGTAATATTGTAACAACCCTGTTGCTGTCTTAGTAGAGACACCAGATCCCTTGAGGGTTGGATAATACCACCTGATAGTCCAGCATTTTCCTATGATCTGGCACTACCTCAGTCCTGGATTTACTGGGTGGTTGGAAGTCTACTGTATCTTAATTGCTAGTGAAATGCAGTTACCTGATCAGTGAAACACATCACTTAACAAGAGTTTGAGAAAGAGATGGTCTATCCTGGGGAAAGCCTTTTACAATCTAAATGAATCTAAACATTGGGAATGTTTGGTATGTCAGTTATCTTCTTGATTAAAAGAAAGGAGAAAATACTGGATAATTATTGAAGTACTGTTACTGTATTCAGAACCTAACATTAAACTATTATTTTGAAAGTGGGGCTCTCACATAGATGGCCTTTCCTACATCAGTATTTACATATTCCATGCTTGCATTTGAAGTTCTTATTTATGTAGAGCCTATTCTTATCCATTTGCAAAGTTCCAAGGAAGTTACACTATTTAAAAAAACCTGACAGAAAAGTAAGTTCTAAAAGTAGCTTAAGCACCCCACATATGAATATAAAAGAGCAATTAAAATGAGCTTGGGGGAACTGATCTGGTTTAAGGGATCCTAAATATGCATCCAGAGTTCCATTGACTTAAATTCAAGTTTCTCTAATGTGGAGTTCAGAACTAAAGCAAGTTCTCCATATTGCTTCAATTTGTTGCTTAGGAGAGAGCCTTACAGGCTTCTAGTTTACTACTTCCTCATGGCAGGGCCTAGGAGAGGGGAGTAAAGGGGGTAATTTGTACCTGGGCCCAGGGTCAGAAAGGGGGCCCAGGTGACAAAGGAGGGTCCAGAAATTTCCTGGGGTCTTACATGATCCAATGTTACCCAGACTCACTGTCCACGCGCGAAGCTGGGGGCATTACTGTGGGCACATGGCAGCAACTACTGCCACAAGCCATACACACCAGACCCAGGAATGCATACATTCTTTAACAGTGTCACATCTGGAAGGAAACTGACCTGCCACAGTAGCTTTGGCTTGTGGATCCACTTACCTTAAGATCTATCCCCTCCCTCATGGCATTTCCGCGAGGGCTCAAAACCATTTAGTTTCTTCTGGCATTTGAGTGATGAGTTGTCTGCCTCCTGTGCCTCTATAGCAGATCCTTGAGTGTAAATAATTTTGGCCACCTCCAATTTCCCCCCCCCCCGAGTTTATTCATTGTCATTATAAATTGTATTTTTTTAATCTATAAATTGTAAGCCGCCTTGGGCATCTGCTCCTGCAGAGGAAAGGCAGGATAAAAATCTTTTAATTAATTAATTAATCAATCAATCAATCCAATCAATCAATCAATCAATCAATTCTTATTGCTATGCAAAATTGTTGTGCTGGATAATGACTGACAAAGATGTTTCCCTCCTAACTCAATTCAATTCAATTTTATTTGCTTAAAACCACAGGTCGTTGCAATACATTAAAAGAAAAACAACAACAAAATATATAACAATAACCAATAAAAGCACTCATCCTTAAGATTTATGGCGTTTTGCACTGATCTTTTTTGCGACTTTGGCAAACTTTGCTACTTGATAGGTGATAGTAACATCTGTACCCACAAGCAAACTGCATAGCTGAACAGGCAAGGGTCTGTCATGCAGTAGTCTAAGTATACCAGCAAGAAATTGATTCCTAGGATGTTCATACAAGGGACAACTAAATAAATAGTGAAAGATATCATCAATAACCCCTAGACCACATAGACAAACTCTTTGATAAAAGGGGGTATTATTATATTTCCCCTCCAGCCAGGCCGATGGCATACATTGAAAGCGAAGGGCCGTAAATGCTTTTCGTAACAGAGCAGCAGTTAAATTTATAAAACAATTTTCCAAACCAAAAGATGTTTTATAAACATGAAACCAAAATGCAGATGACATTTGGGAAATAATACATAAATCCATCCTCTTAGAATAAAGGCTAATTTTTTCTTTGAGCAACTTCTTGATTTCATTAGTAATAAGAGTAGGAAGGGACTCTACATTGAGTCCATATTCATCCATTATAGGTCTAACCAAATTTGCCCAAGACTCTTGTGAACCTCCTAACTCTTTCTTTACAAAGAAAAGTAGCCTTTCATAAGACAGTCATAAGATCCGCTTTAATGAGGTGTATATTTGTATTACATTCAGGTTTCGTTTTATTTTAAAAAAGGAGAAAGTTGTTTTAGCTGACACTTTAGAAAATAGATCAAAAGTCCAATTTAAAATTTAAAGATGTGATTTTAAATCCTTAGTTTTTATCCCTGCTGGTTAGTGGGGATGACAGACAAATCTGAGCAGTTGGTTGATGGCCCATCTGTGTTCAGAAAGTGCTGTAAGCGATTTCTCATTGCATCCTTCTGAATGTATAGTTTACAGAAGATTTTTGTGACTGATCATTGCAGCTAATAAGCCACTAGCAGAAAGGCATTCTGAGGAAGAGGAATGATCCTACAGTCTGTTTTTATGAAGTACAAACTGCTAAAGTGCAACTTTTATGGTGGCTTTGCCTTCCACAGATCTCCCTACCTAAAGCCTGTGTTTTCCTTTTTAAAGCCTTTCATGGATCATCCTCAGACTTCCCTACTCTGTGCTGTGCTCTGTTCAACCTCACCAACCATTCCATTACACCATTGTTACTACTTGATCAAAGGCTGATCTCTTTCTGTTGGCTTTTTGCACTGTGCTTCTTTTAGTTACTTGTCTTCACTGTCTCCATCGCACTTTCTTTGCTCCATTGCTCAGGAGCCCCATGACGCTCTGATTCCCAGCTATATCAAAGCCAGAGCAACCGTCATATAGCCTGTGGCAATCACACAGGCCAACACACATTTTGCTTCCTTAAACATTACACCAATTCCTAGGTATATTTGGGGTGCCATTCCAAAAATGGCATCCGTTTTGCTGTATCACGTCTAGTTTTGGAGATGTAGTATAGCCTCATTAGTGAATGGTTCAAGCAGCTTCCTCATGAGGAAACCTACACCATGGCTTCCTCAAGAGGAAGCTGCTTGAACCATTCACTAATGAGGCTATACTCCAAAACTAGATGTAATAGGGCAAAAAGGATGCCCTTTTTGGAACTGACACCCCAAATTCATACCAAACCACCATAAAGTTTGGAAAAAACTTATCTGACCCTCAATTTTGTAGGCCTGTGTCATCTGTGCAATTATGGGTCTCACGTTTGCACAGTTGTAGGTAGGGGTTGAGGCTGGTTACCAAGTTTGTTATCACAAGTACAGTGCACAAACTGGAAGTGTATTTTTATTTCATTTATAAGCAAGTTCCAGTAGGTCCAGATTGTTTCACAGGAACCAGGAGAGCAAACCTTGCATCTCGCCATCCTAATCTAAATGTGAAGACACCGTGACTTGGGTAGTTTCTGGGTCAAACAGAGACCCATTTACTTTAATGGAGTAGATTCATTATATATTTGTGACCCAAGTTGGCTGGATACAGGTTGCAGCTGCAGACACACTTGTGAAAGCACCAGGTGTTTTCTGTATAATAAGCGCTGAAGAAAACCAACACTATTTTTCAGAATAATAATAGCAGGCAAACTTCTGAGTGGTTCTTTTTCCAGTGGAACAATTTCTGCTATTGAGAGCTACAAGTCTGGATGATTAGAGACAGCAAAAGGCAAGCAACTCTGGACTCTGAATATATTCTGTTTACATAGTTTTCTGAAGGTTTCTGCAGCAACTTGGAAAGGAGGAAACCATTTGACGTGACTAAACAAATACAAATATAGCCACTGACATTCCCACTGGGATTACACTGATAAGGTCTTTGTACTTAAGGAACCTTTCCCTATCAGCTGGAAAAGAGAGGGGAAACTTCCTTTTTCTTTCTTGAAAAATAAATGTGTCTCACCTCTCTACTAATAACCGCATTCCTGACAGAGAGAGTAGAACTCAAAACCAGGGCTCCAATGCCAGAAATCCCTGCAAAGTGAGGCTCTTTATTCTTGGACATTATGCATCCAGGATCAAAGTTAGCCTGGAGACTGGATAAGATAGAAACTTCCTGGACATATGGTAACCCCATTTGTAGCTTATAAAAATTAATTTGTGCTGTTAATGTCCAGACCAGCCAGATTTAGGAGACATTTTCCAGACATACTATGTGAGCCAAGTTAGTTTCAGGTTACATATAATGCATGGGATCCAGGCTTATCTTTGTGTATATAGGTTTCAAGCAAAATAAGTGTTAAGATGACTTCATTTTGAAGTCTTTGCATGTGCCTCTCGTGCTGAGTGCATTGGTGTGTACTCCTTTTTCCAGCCTTGAAACAGGAAAATTGTATGCAGTAGCATGAAGGCTACTTCAGATCTTAAATGAGACTGCTTTTGCAGCCACAAGAGACTTTCTGGCATCTGCTTGGGCATGGATGTGTCAAGCTACATGTTGAATATAAGCACATGCAATGGTAGTCCATGGATTGTTTCTTTATGGGCAGTTATGCTGGGGGGGGGGTGTCAATTGAGAGCATCCCTCATGGGATTCCAAGTATAATCTTCCAAGGGGTTGTATGATTGCAGCAGGCCATTATTTCTATTTCACTTGTCTCTAACAAGTGTGCACATTAAGTGTGTGCACACAGATTTGGAAGGAATGAGGCAGGGAGAGAGAGAGAGAGAAATGAAACCCTTGTTTGCTACTTGTGTATATACATCTGTGAGCACACCCAAGTGAGACCCCATCCACTTGGCTCCTGCCTTTTGTTTTTCATTTACCTTCACTTGCTAGTCATCCCATTCACAGATGGGATGACTGGCAGACATTGCAGGTTGAGTAGGATAGCCTGTTACCATGTGTGGTCAGGAGTCGGCTGAGTGCACTATGCACATACACAAACCCCTTTGCTGCAGAGGCAGAACTCCCCTACCATGGGTAAAGATGCTGTCCTAGCCAACCTTCCAGGTTTTATCTTTGCACACAGACTGGCAGAATTCACAAATAAAATATACATTAACTTGATGGCTTTTGCTGAAGTTCTTGAATAGAGAATGGAATAAAAATATGACAGATATAATGAAAAATGCATTGGAAATGTAATGAGAAATGTTTCCTGGATCATTGCCGTTGGTGGCAAAAGAGTTCTAATTTGTGTTCCTTAACAAACAGCTGTCTGTAGAAAGCTGTGCAACCTAAAGATAGCGTGCTGTGAATTATCCAGTTTGTCCTTTTGTGTTCTTAAATGTTGAAGAAAGTAATGCTAGGGCGCTTTTTAAACGTCCCATGTAAACTTGATGTAATACTGGCAATTGACACAGGAGGGCAGCAGCAGGCTATAAATGTAAATGCGGAAGCACTTAATGTTTCTTTGTAACTGTTCTAATTAGCTGTAAAGGAAGAATAATAGTTCTCTCACTGGTAATAAAATTATTAGAATAGTAATAGCTCTGTAAATTATACCAAGTATGAAATTAAAACATGAAATTAAATTTCACCATTTGGCATAGACCTCAGTAATTGCTTTAGCAGAGATTGACATGGGCAGCACTTGGTAAGGTAAAGGGCAAGAGCCAAAGGCCTCATCCACTTTTCAATGGACAAGGGGACGGGACAGTGTTTTGTAGTACAATCTTAGTATATAGGTAAAACTATTGACACAAATCAGCCACCCTCACCATTCCTGTGTTTTAAAAATAAATTTGTTATTTAGGCCTGCACAAGATGGTACTTAAGCCAATATAATTGTTTATAACATTAGCAAATCTGATATCTGAATGCAGAGCCTACTCAATGGTCAGTGTTGCAGGTGCTTCAGAATTATGTTCTGAGACATAATTGCATGTGATCTGGAAGTCCAGTGGGGATTCCATCTGTTCAAAATGTGTACACTATGTGTATATATGTCTGCACACATGCCTTTTCCCTCTGTCCCCCCTCCTACATTTTGAAACCCACTCTCTCAAACGAGTATAAGGGAGGTCAAAGGTGGCTTTGTGACTGATACAACTGCTGGCCAATCAGTGCTGTATAAATCCAGCTTCCACTCATACAGATGTTGCACATGTCCAGTTCTGGAAATTAATAATATTTAGCATTTGTGTAGCACTTTTAAGTGTTCAAACAGCTTCTGCTGTAGTATCTTGTTTCCATCCTTAGCCATGTAAGTTGTGTTATGATATAGTGATTTGCCTTAGGCCACCTAGTAAAGTTGTGGTAGAGGTGAGGTTCAAACCAGGGACCTCCGAGATTCCTGAGCTGTAGCTCAGCCTCTTAGCCACTGTGCTACAGCTGCTCTAGAAGACTATACGTGTTGATAATGTACACATGTAGCGCCCTGAGATTTTCCTGGCCCAATGAACTGCAATCTGGCACAAAAATTTTGTGCATATAAACACTGAAGTAAGCTAGGCAGAACACCAAGAAAGTCAACTGCTTGCACAACCACAGCTGAATTTATCCAGATGTTGCAGTTGTAGTACTTTCTGCAGCTGGTACCAGCTGGCTCACACAAGTTTTTCCATGTGGTTTGGTGCCCATGTGGATATTTGCATGAGAAATATCAGCAGGGCTCACATACATGAGCCAGCCCTTAATCTCAGTCTATGTAGTTCTATCACTGAGAACCACAGATAGTTGCCTGAAAGCCACTGCTAATCATCTTGAGACAAGATTTGTTTTTAATGTAAAAACCCTGGAAGCAATGCCGAATTCTCAATTCTCTTGAATTCACAGAATTCAATGTGGGGAATAGGAACTGAGGACACGAAAGGCCTTAGACAAAGAAGAAGGAGGATAGAGCCATGTAACCTGCAGCATCTTGTGGTCTAGCTCCTGTTCATTCATTCCAGGCCCTCCTTGTGCAGGAATCGTGTTGGAGAAAAATTGAAAGAGCAGCGGTAGATCTCGCTTTCTCTTCTCTTTCATGTCATCCAGCTTTTTCTTTCATATTTCAGTTTATGTTAAGACAGTTAGAATGAATCCCTTTGAAGCATTTTCAAACTTTATATCCCTCCCAGTGCCTCTATGCTGATGTTGTGCTCTATTAACTCTTTGGTTTCCTTTAGCTGGTCTGTTTGCTCTTATTAATCTGAACTGCACTCACATTTCACTATTGTGAGCCAGCCAGTGTCCAGGAAAACGGCGATCCTCTGCTTGATTTCTTGGGCAATGTACAAATGATATTTTCTCCTAAAGACTATTTTTGTTTCATATCTGTAGTTTTTAATAATGTTTTTCCATTATGTATAACAATGTCAACAGATAGAAATGGAAACAAATGATAACTTTAAGTAGAACAAAAACTTGGTTTTGGGAAAACTATGATGATATCCCTTTTGAGTTGCACAAAACGTTTGGAAGGAAATGTATTAGACCTGTGTAGAATTACTGAAAATCTAGCTTGGAAGATAAAAAGAGCTAATAAGTTGATAGGAGGGGATAAGCTTTTGTGAGCCAACTGGGAAAGGCATCAGGTATTAGATCACAGCATTTGCTGTTTGGGGGCAATATGATGTACTAAAAACACTCTTAACAAACATTTCTATTTAGTTTGTGCAAGGTATTCTTTAGAGTATATCACGTGCTCTTGAGATGCCGTTTCTAGCAGTCTCACGTCTCAGTCAGCAATATTGGCCTGAAGGTTAGAATTTCCAAGCAGTATGTTGAATTCAGGCTACATGTGCCTTAGCTGAGGGACCCTTGGTCTGGGATGTGATCAAACAGACACAAGAGAGTTCATAGGCTGTGCTTTGTGTGAGCTTATTCTCTGACATCTTTCCAAAACCCACAAATTACTTTTCAGCTCCAAAATATGCGTGTGAGGGCCAAACTAGACATGATGTCAGAAATATATGAATTCTAAGAAATTGACCCATTTTAAGTGTTTCAGACATTTTCAAACTTTTATGCCAGCTTTCCTCCAATGAACTTAGGGTTGGGTACATGGTTCGTTCCCTCTTTTTTGTTCTCACAACAACCCTGTGAGATAGGTGAGGCTGAGAGATGGTGACTAGCCCAAAGTCACCTGGGAAGCTTCATGGCTGAGCAGGGATTTGACTCTGAATCTTTCAGGTCCAAGTCCAACACCAATCTACTACACTACCTTGGCTCTCAACTTGGCACATCCATTGGGCATTGGCAAAGATGTTGAGAGCTATTTAAGCTGATTGTAGAGCCATTGTGATTATTAACATTCAACCTATGGTGGTGGTGTTTGTGAGTTTCTGAAGGATAAAAGAAGTTCTGAATTCAGTAATTGCAGGTATGTGAGAATGCTTTTATCAATCCAATATTGTCACAGAAGATGACAACCTTCAATTTGTAGCGCCAGGTTAGCCAAACTGGTGCTTTTCAATACTTATAAACATCAAATTTAAACTGAGTGAGTGTTCTCCATTTAGTGCTTGCTGCTACAAAGGCCAAAGGCCCTGGTTTCCCCAGGCCTCCCTATACTCTATAAGGCATTAAAAACATCACGTCCAGATTTGACAATCGGAACTCGGAACACAAAACGGAAGTGAGCTCCAATGAGTGATCAGAACTCAGTGCTTCAGCAGAGAGGGCTGCGAGTCTCCAGGAGGCTTCACAACGTGCCACCCCCATATGTTTACATGCCCCTTGGTCCTCACAGCGCTGCAATTACTGCAGCGCCAACAGGGACCCATTCCTGGGCCATTCTCCGTAAGGGGGAATGGCCCATTTCCAGTTCCCCTGGTGGGTCATAACCCACCAGCTTGGAAACCACTGATCTAAACCATCTGATAACATTTAGGGATCCACATACCCACATACTTTTAACCCTCTGAAAGGACCAATTAGTTATTTCCTTAAGCACTGATATCATATCTCTAGTTGATGATGTATCCAGAAAGGGCTCTGAATTCTGTAACCATCTTGAATAAAGGATCTGTAGATACATTGGATTTTGTTAGCGAGTGAGGTAAGGAATTGGCATAAAACAGAATGTGATATTCCTGCTCTTTTCACTCCTTGTATCACTCTGTGCAGAGAGGAATCTGTTTTCAGAAACCTGAAGGTAGGGGCAATCAAAATGGTATTTTCAAAACAACACCGCCATAACACAAAATTGGGTTCATTAAATGACAAAACACGATATCCTGCTCAGTTAACGAAATAACACTGCCATGTACCTACTAAAGTGGCTGCGGAATGTCTGTGGATTGTCCTGAGTGCTTCTGACTGTGTTTCTAAGTCCTGAACTCCCTCAGAGCTCTGTTGCTTTCACAGGCTGTAGAGTCTTCTGAGCATGCTCGGAAGCTGCCAAGGAAAATGCGTGGAGCCTTATGGACAGTGAAACTGAGCCACAATGCGCATTTACATTTGAGTAGGCAACCATGCCTTGGTCCATTTGAAAGGGCAGGCCATTGCCCTTTCAAATGGACCAAGGCACAGTTGCCTACTCTAAAGTAAATGCACATTGTGGATTAGTTACACTGCCACCAGAATGGTCCCAATCCAATGAATGCAGTCTCCAAAAACACTTGAAAAGAAAGTCCCCCCCTCCAAGCTAATAAGTGTATGAAACCCAATGGAGTGAGAGAGAGAGAGAGAGTGTTTTTTTATTCCTGTGGCTATGCTGACAGCCACAGGTATAAAAACATATGTACCACCTTTATGACAGTGATTACACTTGATAATAATGCTTTAAAATTGATTAAAATATTAATTTGAAATGAAAACACATAACACCCTATAACACCACTTTCAGCTCTTTTTTTTAAGGATAACATTGCCATCCATGAAAAGATTAAAATCATTTTAGATTGCCTCTAACTAAAAGTGATATGACAGCCCATCTTTGCCAGCAAATAGCGCATTCATTTTTTTCTTCAAGCACTTGGAACACTTGTTTGACCAATCGATGCTGTTCCATGGACGACAATAGCTTTTGCAGAGACTTACGACTGTTTGCTACTCATAATCTATATATAGGCCTAAAGAAAATCAGTGCTTAATTTCTAAAGTGAAAAGTGCCGAAGGGCCTGTCTGAAAAATTGCAGACAGAAGCTGCTTCTGACTGGGTCACTTTAAGCTGAGGCTATAATCATTTCCTTCTGCATTTTTTTTCCTTTTTCCATCTCTTTGTAGGTTACCTTTCGAACAAGAATCTATCACTGTAACATTAACAGCCAAGGGGTGATCTGCCTGGACATTTTAAAAGACAACTGGAGTCCAGCATTAACCATTTCTAAAGTTCTTCTCTCCATCTGCTCACTTCTCACAGACTGCAACCCTGGTAAGGCTCCCAAAATGGAAAAGACAGCACCTATAACTTACAGGGCATTTGTAACTTACAGGACATTTGGCTAAGCCACTTTAGTGTTTCCTAGTGCATACAGCTTGCAACACTGATTGTCTAAGATCAGTGTGATCGTCCCAGACTTTCATGGTTTACTTCTGGTGGCAAAACACAAGAGTGTCTCATGGATCAAAAGTCCTTTCCTGTTCCCTGAACATACTCCAGAACTCAGTTGGGAGTTTGGGTAGCTGCTGGGTGACTATGGGCTTGAGCCAGGGGCACAGACAGCTGTAGACCCAGGAAAGGTCACACTTTTCTAGCATCTCATGTAAGCTCAGAATCTCAAGATTCTATATGGATGTGCCAGATCCCTTGCTGCTGTTCTTGCTCAGCAGCTTATTCCTTCTTATAACTTTTCTCTCTTTAACTGTTATGACCCCTATCACTGCATTTCCCCCTTCCCCCATCCTGCAAGCTACTGACCGGTCTACCCCGCTTCCAAAGCCTAGCTTACAACCCTTAGGACAGTGGTTCTCGGATGTTTAGCACGGGACCCACTTTTTTAGAATGAGAATCTGTCAGGACCATCCGGAAGTGATCTCATAACCGGAAGTGACATCATCAAGCAGGAAAATTTTGAACAATCCTAGTCTGCGGTCCTGCCCACACTTACCCAGGAGTAAGTTCCATTTACTATCATTGTTGAAAGCATATACATAGTTGCCTGTTAAAAGTACAGAGCTGTAACATTTCCCAAGATGTAGTCACACACCATGGTAGCATCAAGTCTAATATATTAAAATAAAATATTGAAATGAATGGGGACCCACCTGAAATTGGCTCACGACCCACTTAGTGGGTCCTGACCCACAGTTTGAGAAACTCTGCCTTAGGACATCTGACCATGGGGCCCTGTAGATTGCAATGCCACTGCTGTCAAGGCGAGCTTTTTCAAAAGCCATGCCACAAGGGAAGCCAAAAAAAAAGCAAACGGAAAATTGAAATTTAAATAAAGTAGAATTTCTGTCTGTTAGAACTCAATGCACTGAATCCACATCAGTTCCAGGTAGAAAGAACCTTGGTCACTGATAAAGTTTAGGTTTGCTATAAGTGTGGTGCTGGTGTTTTTTCAGTTAAATAAGTATAGTTAAATAAAGAGTCTTGTTTGAATCAGATTGTTTAGTGAAAGTTTTAGCTTGTAATCCTAACCACACTGAGAGTAAGCCCCATTGAACAAAATAGGACTTACTTCTGAGTAGACCTGGTTAGGCTTGTGCCCTTAATGTTTGCTCACTCTGGTGAGTAATGGCAGAGTTTTCATTGACGGTTTTGGTGGCAAAGGTTTGCAACTTTGAGTCGAACCTGTGAGAACTCCATTTGAACTGTTGTCGGTTCTGGTACAACACTTGGCATTAATGGGAGTTTCATCAGTCTCTGAAACTCGTAACTCAGCAGTAGTTTGCCAAATTGGTACTTTAGAGACCTTTGGCTTGCATTTTAAGACCGTTTCTCCTGCCCTGGAAGTTGGTTGCAATTCACTGGAATGTGTTTTGTTTCTTTGCAGCTGACCCCCTGGTTGGAAGTATTGCTACTCAATATATGACTAACAGAGCAGAGCATGACAGACTGGCCAGACAGTGGACCAAGAGATACGCTACATAAACTGGATTTTGTTGAAACCCTTGCATTAAAATCGTCTGTGATGGAAAGAGCTGCTTATGATTTCGAAGGGGTGGGACAGGGAAGGGGAGAAACTGATAAAGAGTAGGGTATTTCTATAACAGATTTTATTCAGTCTTTTATTTCCTAAGATTTTGTTGTTGTAACTTAAGGTATCTTGCTACAGTAGACAGCTAGAATTGGGAATAGCATATTTTAAGACTGTCATTAGATCAGCAATAGTAGCTCTGATATAGCACCAAGAAGAATGTAAACTACTTTGACAATTGGAGGGGGTGGGGGGCAGGATAGGATGTTGGGTTACTTGTGATAGGTAAAAAAAGATTAAAACAGCTTAATTTTTGTACAGGTACATATATTTGGCATTTATGTAAAAGTTCTTTCAAGAAGACTTGCTATGTGATTTTTTTTTAGTTTGATTTTATTTTGTAAAAAGATGTTGGGAATATTTTTCCCCCATGGAAGTTGGGAGAGTTTGGTATTTAACAGATCCTTTTAAAAAAGATTGCCATCTCATTGCTACAGAGCATGGGGGTGCGGCTATGTGTTGCCTCACCTAGGATTAGGGGAAGTAGTTCATGTATTAACTTTTCTATGCCAAGTTAACCTTTGTGGAAAAAAAGGTTTTAATTGGGACTTAGGGCAACCTGTAGTGAAATACCTTAAGCTGTTTAACTGTAAGGCGTGGAATAGGAGTCACTCAGTGGATTGGTTGTATGTTGTGGGCTACCTAAGTCTGCATTTGTTACTGTGCTAATAAAAATATGTACAAAAAAACCCTCCTGTTTGTCTTGATTGATAGCTCTCCGTATACAGAATGTTCCTGACTTACGAACATCCAGCTTATAAACTGGCTTGATTGGGGCTTTGAAGCAGACATGGTTGTAAAGACCTTGGCAAAACAAGCAACTGAAAGAGCTTGGAGACAACCCGAGCAGCTCGATAACTTTGAAAATAGCAACGCCTTGCTATGACAACAGGGAAAAACAGCATTTCAGTAACTGGATAACATTGAAAACTTGGGGATTCTTGGTGGGCAGAAGGAAAGGTGAGGATGAAAGGACCACTCAACATGGCCAAGGCTGATTGGGCATAGGGAGAGCTGAGATACTGTGAGGAATGGGGGGAGTATTAATACTATATGAGAAAAAATGGGCCCTGAGTGGAGGTGAATCCAACAACAGAATAACAAAATATTATTATTATTATTATTATTATTATTATTATTATTATTATTATTATTAACAGTATTTATATACCGCTTTTCAACTAAAAGTTCACAAAGCGGTTTACAGAGAAAAATCAAGTAACTATACAGTCAACTTTTACCACTACCAAGCAGGAAAAGGAAGGGAGGGAGGTTAAAGGTGAGTTTGATCAAGGTCCCCTACAGCTGCCATCTACTCTCTTTAAAAAGCAAACAGAAAAAAAAAATCTTACAGTCTAAGGGCCCAGTCCTATCCAACTTTCCAGCACCGATGCAACTGCAGTGCATCCTCAAGGAATAGGAACAAATGTCTCCTTACCTGGAGGAAGCCTCTATGACTGCCTCCCCACCACAGGATGCAGTGCACACCCCATTGGCACAGCTGCACTGGCACTGGAAAACTGGATAGGATTGGGCCCTAAATCTTACAATTTAATTACAGTTAATGTGACTAAAAATTAGGACCAAACGTTCTTAAGACAGCACACTTTTCTGCTACAACTGCTTTGGCCCACGGGACGCCAAAGAACCATACTTTTACCTGCAGGCAGGCCTCTGGAATTACACTGGCTTCCCAAGTTATGGATGTCCGCACAACAAGCAGCTCTATTGGCAGGCACAGCACTTTGGTGATGTTTTTGCGCAGATGCAGTAATGCTGGGCCAGCTAGATGTTTTGACTTAAATAAATTTCAAAGTACATACAGACCCCTGGAACCTAACCAGTAAATGGATTAAGTAGGGGACTTAAGGCACAATCCTAACCAACTTTCCAGCACTGGCCTAGCCGCAGTGCAGCCCCAAGGTAAGGTAACAAACATGTCCTTGCCTTGAGGAAGCCCCCTTGACTGCCTCCCCACTGCAGGATTCAGTGCACGCCACATTGGCACAGCTATGTCAGTGCTGGAAAGTTGGTTAGGATTGTGTCCTTAGAACGCAATCCTAAGCACTCCTTGGGCTGGCTCAAGTCCCTTGTGCTGGCCCAGTACTATCACAAATGTAAGGCATATCTGTGATGACTTGTGAGTCAGGAAGGCCGATGCAAGGACACATGCTGGCCTCCCCCGCACCAGAGCAAGCCCTGGGACTGGTAAGTTTGCGCCAGCCTTTGCAGGTTGGTGTGGGGGTCTGGGGGGTGCAAGTGGGAGGGAAGGAGACATTTTAGGGTGGGGGGGGGCAGGCCTGTGGGTGGGGCTGGAGGGGCCAGGATCCAGTACTTGTGCCAGATCCTAATCCTGTTCCCAGGCAGCCTGGGGCTGCTCCAGGCTGCTTGGATCTGTGCCACCTCTTTAGGTGGCAGACGTGCCCTTGCAAACCCTTTAGGTGGCACAGATCCGAATTGCCCCATTGGTGCTGCTGCAGCTTTACCTGGGGTAAAGGGAAATGATTCCCCTTGTCCTGGGTTGAGTGGCTTTTGACCCTAACCTTGCGTTGGATACAGGGCAAGCCTGCCGACCTCCCCATTTCAGTGCAAGTTAGGATTGGGCTGCCCATTTAGTGTGATAGAGTTGAACTAATTGCTTCCTTTTCCGTGACAAGAAGAGGAAAAACACAGTACTCTGAACCACTACAGGTAGACATGCAGTTCCTACCTCTTCTTCAGGTAGCTCTGAACGGTTAGGCTTAAGGAGTGGGGCTGAAGGATTTTCGTCAAACTATGCAAGCTCAGCAGAGTCAACCTACCTATGGTTTAAAGCCACTGCTGTTCAATATATCTTAAACGGCTAGCCTTCCTTCCTCTTCATGACGTCTTTCTAAATATTTGAAAAGTGCCAGCACATCCTATTTTCTCTAGGTGTGCCCACCTCTGCCAGCCCTGTAGTCTGGCATCATTTATAGTGAAGTGCTTATAGATATATTGTGGAGGGAGGATTGTAATTCAAGGAGGAACAGCAAAAACTTGGATACCAGTCTGAAGTTACTTCAGTGCCAGGTGCCCAGCTGGTCATCCACAAGATACTAGAGAGAATTCAAAACAGAGAGTTGTCTCCACCACCAGAATGTTGCCCGACTCAGTGTTTTTTTGCCCTTCACAAACAAAACCACAACCTCATCTGTGGCTGCTGCAAGAGAGCCCTCTGAGCAGTTGGAGGAATGATGTAGAAGTGGAAATGTGTCATTCCTCCTTTAAAAAAATTACATTTGAGAAGATCTTGGGTTTTCAGTTGCTGGGGAGAGAAGAAGGAGGTTAGCAGGACCAGATAGGAAGGTGGTACTAGAGCATATCCTATTATACAGTACCTTGTTCAGTTTATCAAACACTGTATGCTTTGCCCGGGAATTAGAGCTCATATTTTACAAGCAATTTATTGAGTTTTTCAATTCTAAAAACATTGGTATATGTTTGTGCTTTGAGACCACCAAGTACACATCTTAAGGTACTAAAAAGGAGAAATATGTTTGTGAAACTAATGTGTATATATTTTAAACATATGTGAAATGGCAGATCATTGACCATTGGGGAGAGGATCGATTTGCCTATAGCCATACTATTTTGTCAGTTTAACTAATTAAGTGCCAGTAAGAGGATATAAGCCCATGGTAAAGTGAGGCATGTCGGAAGCTGTCTTATACTGATCAGGCCATCAATCCATCTAGCTCTGATTGGCAGTGGCTCTCCAGGGTTTCAGACAAGGAGCCCTACCTAGAAATAAGACAGGTGAACAGGGACTTGTGTTTGCAGAGCAGATGCTCAGCCTATGAACCAAGGTCCTGTTTGGGGGAAATGGGGCAAGATGGAGGGGAATGGCTATTAATCAGTGATGAAATGACTAAAATGAGAGATGCTAGAGCTCTTATCTGCCTGCAGGTCTCACCTTCTAACCTAGAAGCACTATGCCTACTAACAGGTAGGTGAAATAAAGAACTACATATTCCCAAGAGCACTTTCCATCTGTTTGCAGTCATGACACTGAAACCAAGGTTTTTAATTGGATCAAATTCATTTAATTCCTTCAAATACTTTTTTTTCCATATTGGGACTTCAGACTGCCTAGATATTGTCTGTTTTTAGTTCATTTGCTCTGTACAAGGCAGTACTTTGGGGAGAGGTAATGAAAAATTATACCTGCCTGACAATTATGCCCTCTTTAACCCTCTAGTGGCTCGTCCTAATCCCAGTTGCAGGGGAAGATAAGGAAAGGGATTTGTCAGTGAATGAAAAGCACTGCATGTGCTCAGAGGCTCACATTGCTTTACACAGGCAGATTTCAGTAAGGTGGCTTTCAATGTGATTAAAAACAGATATTGGCCTGTGAGACTGTATATTTGCTTTCCTCCTTCCAGCCTCCCCCTTCCGTGGCCCAACCTACAATAATGCAAATTCCCCACAAGAAGGGAAAAGATTGTGCTCAAATTTTCATTCCCCCACTCTTGCTCGTCACTGCTGGCATTAAGGAGAAAAAGCAGCAAAGAAGAAGGAAGGACGGATGAATAAGGCAGAGAAAATTATGGCATCAGAGGTCATAAAACCAGGACTTTGGCCCTTAACCAATTCAGGACAGGATGCAGTATCAGTGTCCAACTGGAAAGAATGCTACTTGAATATTTTCCAGGCTATCTCTGCAAGGAAAAGAGAGAGATATTTTTGCTTTGAAATAATAGGTCTTCAGAGTAGGGGCCTGGTATATTTCTAAGGGAGACAGGTCCAACGGCCCCACCTTCCCCACAGCTATGGATTAGCACTGCAACACAGAGACAAAGAATACCTTGTGCTGCTGGTATAAAAAGCCACACATCACTTGTGGAGCCTTGTCTACAACTTTGTGGCAGTGTTGTTTAAGGAGATGACTATGTCAAAGCTACAGCAAGCACTGCGATGATACCATTTTCTTGCACACTTTCTGCATTCAGAAAGCAAACATTTTATGCAGCCCAACTACAGCCCTGCTTCTGAGAGTTGCCCAGCTGCTACCTAGGCATTTTGGGACAATCTTTACCTTGACAAGGATTGCTTCTTAAAATGAAAGCTATTGACTTCTGTGACCAAGACTGGACAGTGCAAGTACAATCAGTGGTGTAACTAAGGGAGGGCGTGGGGGGTCAATTGCCCCCAGTACCATGCCTTGGGGGGGTGTCTTCAGTGGAAGTACTGAAGGAGGCCTCTTGGAACACCAGGTTGCAGAATGGAGTAGCAACTATCACTCTGGACTGCATCTTGAAATTGCACCTTGTAACTGGATACTGTTGAAAGTGATACATCTGAAAGGCCGGCTCGCTAGGTTAAGTAAAAGAAAAAGTTGTAACCCTTATTTGCTTTGATGTGCGTAGACAAGCACACTGTTCAGGAACTTGCTGCATTGACTTTCTAAACATTTCTTCTCTCGGAAGGGGTGTGGGTGAGACGGGCAAGAGAAGTCAGTTGCTTACTCTAACTGTCTGGAAGCTGTGAGACACCCCACCCCCCATCCCTGCACTACCTTAAATGAACAGCTTTGTAGCAACATGGAATTGTCACTACCTCAACCTAGTAGTATCCATAGCAGTGCCATTACATTGCTAAAAGAAGCTGAAGGTCAAGCACATGAACCTCCAGGGTCCTCCTAGCTCACTGCCACATCACCCTCATTTCAGAAGTCATCTGCCTGCAGAAGGCATAGGCTAGAAAATTATGTGCACAACATGCTCAAATAGATACCCTTCTGGGTCAGCACCTTGCATTTGTTGTCTAGACCTTACACAGCTGTTCGGGAAACAGAGTGGCTTTGGCATCACTCTCTCAACCAGATCTTAGGTGTCCTCATTTTGGATCATTCTGTTTTCCCCTCCTCTGCTGTGTTTTGCCGTCTTATGCTTACAGAAATGAAGATTTCATTAAGCGCAGAACGCTACTGTGATCTTTTCAATATTTTTATGCAGAGACTCAAGAAGCTAGCCTCTTCATCTGCTTTAGCAACAACAAAGGGAAGCTGCGTACATGAGTTTACCAACATGAGCATCAAGTGCTGCTAAATGCACTGTGAGGCACAAAGGGGAGAGCTGAATATATGGCCCCAGCAGGAAGAAGCCACTCAAGGCGCTCAACCCTGGCAGAACATTTTAGCCATCATCATTATTGCCTTTAGTCTTCTGACCAGGAAGAGGAAAGGCTGATTTGTTCTGGGCCTGTGAGAGTTTGCTGGTCAGTACCCTGAAGGGTTCTGTCAGCGTCTTGCTGTCTGACACAGTCACCTCCCACAGCTTCAGCTTCTCAAGCTTGGCCCACTGCTGTGCGACTTCAGCCTCCACTTCTCCTTGCTCTGTGAGGTCAGTTTTATTTCCTAAAACAATGATTGATCCCTGAAATGAGAAAGAAAAAGCTAAACTCAATCAGGAGCATTAGAGGCACTCTGTGTTAAAACACATGTTGCATCTTGAAGGCTCCAAGGTTATTAAGGGAGCAATTCAGAGGCATCCTAGGCGGGGAGGGGGGGAGGCGAGGAGGAGGTGGGAGGGAGGTGTTCCTGGGCGGGGGAGGGCAGGCAGTGGGCAGCCCCGGGGTGGGCAGGTGGGGAGCAGGAGGTGGGGCTGGGATTCGGCTGTTCCCAGGGAGAACAGTGCAGCGCTGTCCACAGCGCCCTGTGTCATCACATGAAACTGTACGTGATTCTCACATGAAATTTCACACTATTTTGGCTCAGCAAGTCAGGAAGAAGAAGCCACGCGGCACCCCTGTAAGTGTGCCATGGAGCCAAGTTTGGGAACCACTGCCCCAAACTATTAACAAGTAAAATAATAAAAACAACAGAGTAGTTCATTCAAAGGCTTGGTAAATAGATGGGTTTGTACTAGAGCACCTGAATATCATCAGTGAATACATCTCTTTGATTTCTTGGGGAGGTTTTTCCAAGGAAGGGGTACCATCTCTGTAAAAGCTCCTCTCTTCAAAATGCCTCTCACCTCATAAGGCAGGGGTACCTGAAGAAGGACCTCAGTCTTCCAGTTGCATTCCCTGGCATCATCAGTCATGGATTTCCAAATAGAGTTTGGAAGGACCTGTCTCTGAGATTTTGGATTTCGGCTATTGCCATTCAGAGGAGACAGCTTTGGGCTTAATGAACCAACAGTCTGATTCTCTAAAAACCAGCACCTGTATACTTACCATCATTAAAATGGATCGTAGGAGAGACATGCAGCATTAAGATAGTATTATGCTTAGAGGGAGATTGATGCAAAATCAGGGCCTTAATCTCAACATGACAAAAGGCCCAATCCTATCCAACTTTCTAGCACCAGTGCAGCCCCAGTGCAGCCTGGAGGAAAGGGAACAAAGGTTCCCTTACCTTGAGGAGGCCTCTGTGACTGCATTCCCACCAAAGGATGCAGTATACACCCCATTGGCACAGCTGCACAGGCCCTGGAAAATTGAGTAGGATTGGGCCCTGAGAAACACGGTCTTCAAAACAGTATGAAAATACTCTCATTTCCAAGACTAAGAAAAACAATCGTGTAAAATAACATCTTCAGCTGTACATTCATTTGTAAACAGCAATCAGTATATCCTGCTACAGACTTTAAATACTTAAGCACTACTCTTCCTCTTCTCCAAAACATGACATAGTTTCTACATGCAACTGTACCTGGACCACCATCAAGCAGAAAAATAAGCGCATATAAGCCCATTGAAACCTGTGAGTTTCCATTTGCTCAGCACAATGTTGGGCTGTGACCCTACAGTTTGGATTTTCCATCAAGCAAACATTATAGTTGCTTCTGCCTGTTTTAAGCCTGCCTGGTTTGTTTCTATATAAACATGCCCAGTAAGCTGAACAATATTTTTAGTTCAGTGTTAGACTATACTATAGTGTACTCTGAATCTTCATAATTTGCCTGCTATAGTCAAATTGGCCATCAGGACAAATGACAGCAACTGTAAAAGCCCAAAGTCATAAAAATCAATACAGTCCCTTTCTTCTTGTATCCACAGTCACTTACATGCCTGTATATGCAATTTGTGAACCAACAATAAACTGTTACAACTGGCAGAATTATCCAAAATAGCAGCTGTCAAGCAATCTCAAGAATTACTGCTGGCTCTGCCTGAGTACTATTAGTACACATTTATCCGCATGAATGTGTGCCTGAGATCCCTAGGGACTAGCCCCAACATGAACCAGAGTTCTAAACAAGTTAAAAGGGGGACTGTGTCACCAGTGACCATGGATGCCCTTTAAACTTTCTGATTTAAAGCTTAGTTTGTGTTAAGTATCAGGTGTTATTGTTCACAAGCAACTCGTGCCATGCCTGTTTGGAGCCGTTTCCACGCCTAAGACAAAAATATAATATAATATAATATAAAAAATTTATAATATTATAAATTATGTCTTTTACTGCGTACTTTTAATCTGCTGCTATGTATTTTATCTTGTTTTAAGTGTTTTGTATTTTTAATGTTTATTTGTTTCCTTGTATTTTAACTTGATTGTTAGCCGCCTTGGGTGCCCTTGGGGAGGAAGGCGGAGTGCAAATCAAATAAATAAATAAATAAAAACACTTTCTATGGGCTACAGCGTTCTGATGTGTCCAGTTAAAAACTAGCGTAAGAACATCCTACAAAGAAGTGCCCTCGTATTTTGTTGGGGGCACTTCTTGTGAAAGTTCTTTGGCACACGGCACACTTGCAAGTCACATGGTGCTCATGGGCATTCCATTCTTCTGATGATGTAGAGAGCCTTAACCTCTCATTCATCCAATATTGCAATCTTCTTTCTGCTAATTCACTGTCAGACTTCTGTCAGCCCAGATTTCATTCTTGCTATTCTACTGAATTTGCTGATGCTTGCATTTTTAATGATCTGTTACTTAATAAATGTCATAGGGACAGATCCAAAGATTTATCTGTGCTGGTCCTTCTACTGTGCAATTAGACACATCTCCTATCCCTCTCCTGGCACAACTTTCCTCTACTCCCAATCACCTAGGGCAGTGGTTCTCAAACTTTTTAGCGTTGGGACCCATTTTTTAAAATGACACTCTATTGGGACCCACCTAGCTTTACAAGATTTTTTTAAAAAGGTGATCTAAAAAGAAATAATATATTTATTTATTTACAAATAATATTTATTTGCAAATAACTCAATCCATTTCTCATAATGAGGCAGACCTAATGGATAGGGCTTAAGGGACTAGGGCCCAATCCTATCCAGTTTTCCAGTGCGGGTGCAGCCATGCCAAAAGGGCATACCACTGCATCCTGTGGTGGGGAGGCAGTCACAGAGGCCTCCTCAAGATACGGGAACATTTGTTACCTCAGGGCTGCATTGCATCTGCACCAGCACCAGAAAGTTGGATAGCATTGGGCCCTTAGTTATGTGACCCAGCCCTCACCTGCCCCCACTACCTGTCATGGAAGGACTTGGAAAAAAAGTCAGAAAAAAGACACTCACACATTTATCTCCTTATAAAGGAGCTCAGCTCTTTGCAGGGCAATTCACAGCTATCTTGCAAACTGCAGGAGCTCAGCTCTTTGCAGGACAGTTAACCACTGAGTTTTGAATAGCTTCAGGAGGCAATTGGTCATCTGATGTTTCCATTACCTGTGTTTTCATTTGCAGCTCTGCAAGACCCACCAGAAATCAAGTCCCGATCCACAGTTTGAGAGACACTGACATAGGGGATGGTTTGGAGAACTCTCCCTAATATGCAATCTAGATACTAGATATTGTAGCTGTACTTAACTAGTATAAGAGGGGGCATTTGGATAACCCTTCCATCACCATGCAGTTAGTAGCAGGGGGAAGCCATATCATTGGAGGAGAGTGAGGACATTGTCGATCTTGCCCCAACTGTGCAGTATCTGGATGTATTAGGCAAACCAGCCCATAGTCATTCTTGTACTCCATATTCAGCTTTCGAAACCACAGACTACAGCCTTCTTCTGTTTTCTTCACATTGATGGATTTGGGTGGACTCATACACTTCCTTGCTTTAATTCTTACCTTTCTGAGTTTTCTTTTCCTGTGCTATTCTTGGCTACATATCTTATTTCCCTCAATCAACCGGAATTCCTCCAGAATCTTCTGTAGACCCTCTGCTCTTTTATCTTTATCTCCTTCCTCAGGTTCTGTTTACTTGCTCTATGAAAATTCATGAGCACTTCCATGAGCACAACCTGCAAGTTTTGGTCTTCTGATCTATCTCCAACTGCTCTAATATCTCTGTCTGTCTTGTGGGCATCTCACTTCCATATCTAACACTGACGTGATGGCCTATCTTTCTTTTATTTATTAATTTATTAATAATATTTTTCCTCTCCAGGCAAAGGTGCCCAAGGTAAATATAAAGTATCCTAAAGTTTCCTTTCTCCTGTGGAAGAAGACTTCCATTGGAAGAACTCTTTGCTCCTTCTGCAAAACACCTTGGGATGCAACCTCTACAATAGTCATAACAATCAAGCAATAACAATTAAACCCTATCAAAGGAGCAATAAAGAAATACTCAAGTTACAGGGAAAGGTAGAGTTTTTCTTTAAAAATGCACAAGCATCACCCATAATCCTCCCAATTTTAGCCACATCATGCCCTCCCTCCAGTTTCTAAAAATTGAAGCCAAAGGAGCAACAACAAAAGATCTTTAGGCTGGGCCCTCTGTGATCCCCCCTGGAATTCCAAGCACTGCCCCAAATGTGGTGCCACAAATTATCTGACTCTGGAATCAGAATTTTAGACACACTTTTGAACTCCTTTCCCACGTAAATGAAATGGAGGTCGAAAGTCATAAGAACATAAGATGAGCCCCACTGGATCAGTCCATAGGCCCATCTAGTCCAGCTTCCTGTAACTCACAGTGGCCCACTAAATGCCCGAGGGAGCACACAAGACAACAAGAGACCTGCATCCTGTTGTTCTCCCTTGCATTTCAGTGGAGGCAGAGGCTGGAGGGTATCGGTGTCCTTAGTCATTCTTATGTTACCCAAAAAGATAGGCAGCTAATGTTCTTTGACACATTCTGCCGAAACAGCGTAGCACTAGGATTTCTTTAAATGCCTTAATAAAGAGGCCACTGCCCACACTTGGTAAAGTCAGTCATTAGTCATGAAGCTTCCATTTGCTCCACCCACTCACTGTTAGAAGCATTCCAAATATAAACACTCTGGAAGTTCATTTTAGTTCCTCCTCCAAATCTTAATTTCCAGTACCGGAAAGCAAGGCCTATTTTGGAAAGCTAGCAGAAGGACCTCTCCCCCAAGCAGACAAGTTTCAGAATGGTGTACCATTGCCATCCTTCAGTTAGAGGGAAAACTGGCTTCAAACATTGTCAGTTAATCTAACTTCAACCAAAGTGAAGTTCTCTATTGCCAGCTGGCTCCTTCCTATTGCTCACCATATAACTTATAACCCAGTCTGTTTGTCTACCTGTCTGTTGCAGCTTCATTTTGCAATTTAAGGACTGAATGTTCCAAATATATGGCCCTATCTCAGAAAATCTGTTTTCCCTTCCACTGATTTGCTATGGCAATTGCCCTGAACACCAAAAGGCCACTGATTTAACAACAGTGGAATTGTTTTGCTCAAAGTGAATTTGCATGATTTGACTTTCTAAAGTGTGCAGCTTTCAGTCTGACCAGCACTAAATTAAGCTGACTGCTAAAGGATTTAAAAGGCACTTGTGATTTATTTGTGTTCTGCATGGTGCTGCCTTTGAAATGTGACAAAAATTCACATTATTTCTGGTTGCTATCGGTTTTTTAAGAATGAAACATTATTACTAAGGGTGCAATCCTGACTCGCCCTTGGGCCAGTGCAAGTCCCTTGCGCCAGCTTAGGAGGGTCACAAATGTGCCATAAGGCATGTTTGCGCCTCCTTGAGAGTCAGCTGGGCTGGCCTGTGGAGGCTGAATTCAGCCTCCATGCCAATGGAGGGATCGAGCCTTGTGTCGGCTGAGCTCAGCGGATGCAAGACTCTGTGGAGGCCAGGGAGGAGGTGGGAGGGAGGTGTTTTGGGGTGGCGGAGGGCGGGCAGGGAGCGGTCCCGGGGGCAGATGGGGAGTGGAAGGTTGGACTGCGATCCGGCTGTTATGCCAGATCCTAGCCCCCATTCCCCAGCAGCATGGAGTTGCTTCAAGATGCTCCACTTTCCCTGGACTTATGCTATCTCTGGAGGTGGCGCAAGTCCAAGGAGACCCATAAAGGGTTGCAGTGGCTTGCCCTAGAGTAAAGGGAAGAGTTTCCCCTTACCTTCAGCTGAACTACTTTGCAGCCCTATCTTGCTCTGGATACAGCGCACGCCTCCTGGATTGCCTGTTCCAGATCAAGATAGGATTGCGCTGTAAGAGTATTTATGTATTGCTTTCCAATGAAAAAGTTCACAAAGCGGTTTACAGAAAAGTCAAATAACTCACAGCCCAATCCTTTCCACACTTTCCTGAGAGTAAGCCACATTGACTCTAGTGGGACTTACTTCTGAGTAGACATGCATAGGATTGGGCTGTCAATGGCTCCCTGTCCCAAAAGGGCTCACAATCTAAAAAGATACAGAAGAACACAGGTAAAGACACTGTGCTGGGGTGAAAAGGGACAGTTACTCTTGCTCTGCTAAACATAAGAGGAACACCAATTGAAAAAGTGCCTCTTTGCCCCATTAACAGGGAAATACAAAAAGAGGAAATTCAACAAATCCCAAGGCATCTTTCTGTACAGCAAGATGAATCCATTCACCCACGTGTCAGGCAGTACAAGGGTGGGGTTCTTTGATGCATTGTGCATTAGTAAGTTAAGGAGCTGAATCATAAATTGCTAGCGCTGCTATGGACAACAGTTACATAATCAGATTAGGAAATAAGTGTAGTAGTAAACAAAGGAGTTGTTGCTGTGTTATGATGATAACCTGTTGGCCTTTTAACATTCTATTGCGGCTGTTGTTGCTTTTAACCACAGAAACACACTGATCCAACTGTGCAACTGTGAAGTAGGTGCAGCTCCACATGCAATCTTGCCTATTATCTGTTTGGAGAGAGGAAGAAATAGAGAGGGGGTTCAAAGCAGACTCTCTCTTCCTTTCCTTTCCAAACAGCTGGTAGGAATTGCACACATGGCACCAATAAGCACACAGAGGTTCTCTCACCCAGCTCTACGTATCTGCACCCATAGAGTCCCATGAAACATTGGGGCAGCTTATTCTGGGGGAATTAACAAGCGATCCTATGGGTTTTCATTTCTTTTTGCAATCTTTCTTTGCTCTGCTTCTGTCTGTGTACCATCTCAGCTAAGAACAGAAGAAAAACACCACTGAATCTCCCACAGCTCCCTTTGAGCCTTTTACAACAGCATATATCCTAATATGCTGTTGTAAAAGGCCCAGTGACAGCATAAATATCATGCCACTGCCAGGCCATTCAGGACCGCGGCCTCCACAGAGCTTGGGCTGCACCAACTCGGGTAAGTCAGCAGCAGGGGCATATCATGGGCAGAGAGGGCAGTGGGTATTTCAAGGTGGGGGGAGGGCAGGGGGCAAGGAGTGAATTGGATGGGACGGATCCTGACAGCAGCAACTTACCCTGAAACCCTATCCCTGAAATTTATCCTGAAACCCTATCCCCCACAGGTTTGGGGATAGGCCAGGCCCTGCCCCCTCTCTTTCCTTGGACTTACACCAGCTACATAACTGGCCCAGGTCCAAGGAGGCCCATAGGCAGACAGGAGGCCTACCCAGAAGTTAATGAAAATGTTTTCACTTCCATCATTGGACACAGCATGTATTCTGCCTGCACTGCTCCATTGTCATCAATGGTGGGGGATAGAATTGGTGGGGGATAGAAAGGGAAAGAGGGGGGACCCGGGAAACTATAGGCCGGTCAGCCTGACGTCTATACCGGGTAAGATGGTGGAATGCCTCATCGAAGATAGAATCTCAAAACACATAGATGAACAGGCCTTGCTGAGGGAGAATCAGCATGGCTTTTGTAAGGGTAAGTCTTGCCTCACTAACCTTATAGAATTCTTTGAAAAGGTCAACAGGCATGTGGATACAGGAGAACCCATGGACATTATATATCTGGACTTTCAGAAGGCGTTCAACACGGTCCCTCACCAAAGGCTACTGAAAAAACTCCACAGTCAGGGAATTAGAGGGCAGGTCCTCTCCTGGATTGAGACCTGGTTGAAGACCAGGAAACAGAGAGTGGGTGTCAATGGGCAATTTTCACAATGGAGAGAGGTGAAAAGGTTAAAAGTGTGCCCCAAGGATCTGTCCTGGGACCGGTGCTCTTCAACCTCTTCATAAATGACCTGGAGACAGGGGTGAGTAGTGAGGTGGCAAAGTTTGCAGACGACACCAAACTTTTCCGAGTGGTGAAGACCAGAAGTGATTGTGAGGAGCTCCAGAAGGATCTCTCCAGACTGGCAAAATGGGCAGCAAAATGGCAGATGCGCTTCAATGTCAGTAAGTGTAAAGTCATGCACATTGGGGCAAAAAATCAAAACTTTAGATACAGGCTGATGGGTTCTGAGCTGTCTGTGACAGATCAGGAGAGAGATCTTGGGGTGGTGGTGGACAGATCGATGAAAGTGTAGACCCAATGTGTGGCGGCACTAGAGAAGGCCAATTCTATGCTTGGGATCATTAGAAAAGGTATTGAGAACAAAACGGCTAATATTATAATGCCATTGTACAAATCTATGGTGAGGCCACACCTGGAATATTGTGTCCAGTTCTGGTTGCCGCATCTCAAAAGGGATATAGTGGAAATGGAAAAGCTGCAAAAGGGGCAACTAAGATGATTGCTGGGCTGGGGAACCTTCCTTATGAGGAAAGTCTACGGCGTTTGGGCCTCTTCAGCCTAGAAAAGAGACGCCTGAGGGGGGACATGATTAAGACATACAAAATTATGCATGGGGAGGATAACGTGGATAGAGAGATGCTCTTTACACTTTCACATAACACCAGAACCAGGGAACATCCACTAAAATTGAGTGTTGGGAGAGTTAGGACAGACAAAATAAAATATTTATTTACTCAGCTTGTGGTTGGTCTGTGGAACTCCTTGCCACAGAATGTGGTGACGGCATCTGGCCTGGATGCCTTCAAAAGGGGATTGGACAAATTTCTGGAGGAAAAATCTATTACGGGTTACAAGCCATGATGTGTACGTGCAACCTCCTGATTTTAGAAATGGGCTATGCCAGATGCAAGGGAGGGCACCAGGATGAGGTCTCTTGTTATCTGGTGTGCTCCCTGGGGCATTTGGTGGGGCTGCTGTGAGATACAGGAAGCTGGACTAGATGGGCCTATGGCTTGATCCAGTGGGGCTGTTCTTACGTTCTTATGATTGGTTTGTGAGTCTTGCTGGGTACCATCAAGCTAGCCATGGGACGAAACAAACTGCTAGTCCTGCTGCTTGCAGATCCTACAGGAGAATGCCAGGAATGGGCTTCCTTCTTACTACAAGCTTGTATATCTCAAGACATGACAATTGCTTAATATATTACTAGCATATTGTGATCTATGAAAGACAGTGAAAGCCTTCTTCCACTATACGTTAATCAATGAAACTAGCAAGTCTTGTGTGTTACATAAGAGCTTGCTGCGGCAACAGCCAACATTATATAACTGCAGTCACATGGACATGTTGTTTTAAAGGCCCCAGATGAGTGCTTTCATTTTTGTTAGAAGCACTTAGTTAAGCGACCCATTAGGGACTCAACATGTGTAATTTACTGCAGGGAGATCGTAAGTACAGGTGCTCTGGGCTGGCAATGTCATTCAGCTTGCTGAGCTACAACATTCTGTTAGCAAGCACTGGAGCCATTTCTCATCCACGAAGTGTGCAATTTAATATCTACAGTGAAAAACATCGAGTTGTATTCACCAGTTCCCTCTAATAGCCCATTGTCTATTACTGAGTTTAATATCATTATCAGCATTTGGAATTCTCACCCCACTTTTTCCCAGGCATGCGTTTTTCACAACTCTTGTTAACTTGAGTCACGGGTGTCACTGACTCAGATCCAACTTGCGACTCAGGGCCAGTAACAAAAATCCCAACTCACTTTTGTGAGTGCTTGCAACTCTCTTTTGTGTGTGTGTGTGTGTGCGTGTGTGTGTGTGATTTCACTTTTGGGGGGGCTGTGCCTGATTTGCGCAGTGACTTGTTTCTCATAATGACTCGGACTTGAGTAAAAATGTTTCTACAGAGACTCACAACAAGTTACAACAGCCACTTGTTATTACTCGCAAGTTGAATCGAGTCAGGGGGTCGGAGACTCACGACTTGGCACAGTGATTCCAGCACAACCCTGTTTTTTTCCTTCCGAAAAACAACTCAAGCTTAAAAAAAGCCCTACAAAATACATCAGATAAGCAAGTGCGATGCATGCACCAATACGCATTGTGTTTTAAGAATCTCTTATAAACAATTGGTTTTCAAACTGTGTGATTCATGTTCAACAAAATGAACATGAGACTTCACTCTCAGTTAGCTCCTGGCTGAGGGCTGGGGTGGACATGCACATCTTCTGAGACAAAGAAAGAGGTACTGAAGAAACTAAAAAATTAAAAGGGAAGAGATCAAGTGTCCCAGTTGCTGCTTTTCATCAGAGATTTTTCTCCAATTGAATTATTTCACATCTTGGCCACATGCAAAACTGCATGATCTGCCACAGTTAGTTTGGGAAATCTACTTTAGTTCACATGGGCATTTTCCTTCCTAGGCTATGTTACTGATATCAGTAACAAGGCTAAACACTAGACTTTTACCTTCATTTTCTCTCTATACTTGTCAATCTCCTTCTTGAGCCAATCAACTGAATGGATTCTCGGCTATTCACAGCATACACCAGAACAAAACCACCTGTGATGGAGAAATGTTTGGGGAATTCCTCTCCTCTTTGCATTCCCCTGGTTTAGTACAGACATAATTGTTCCTTTACTCCACGATTTGTTTTGGTCAGAGCTACGTACACATCTTCTATGGTCACTGTGTATTCAACGCCTAAGATTTTGCAAAAGAACAATTCCTGAAAATAACAGAAGCAGTCAAAGACACAGGGTACACTAACAGTTGTGTTTCAACAGTGGTATAAATTGTGACAAGCTCTAGCTTGTTCTACAATATTTTATTATTTAAATTGTTTGAGCCATGACAAAAAAAAATGATTTAAAAAAACCTTCAGTTTAAGATCAAACAGTACTAAAGTGCTTACAATTTTCCCTTGTTGTTCAAAAAGACTTGAGAAATTTGAAATCATTGTACTGTAGTCACCTGAGTTTCCATATCATGCAAGCCATAAAGACCATGTTCCGTTTCAAATCTGGCTATACAGACTCCAAGCACCCCCATTTTGCCTCTGTCTTTCAGCTCAACATTGGGCTGAGGAGTGGTGCACCCAGGCAGAAATTCAACAGGTAAGACAACTCCAATGACTTGTTAGAGATACACCTGATGCACCTCTACAAGGCCCCATGCTTCTTCCAATGCCAACATAAAAGACAGGGATGAGATGACTTCTGTTTATAGAGACCCCTAGTTGGCAACCTTCAGTCTCGAAAGACTATGGTATCACGCTCTGAATGGTGGTTCTGGAACAGCGTCTAGTGTGGCTGAAAAGGCCAATTCGGGAGTGACAATCCCTTCCACACTGGGAGCAAGTGCAGTCTGTCCCTGGTCTGTCTCCCTGGCTATGGGCCTTCCTTCTTTGCCTCTTTGCCTCAGTCTGTTGGCCAAGTGTCTTTTCAAACTGGGAAAAGCCTTGCTGCACAGCCTGCCTCCAAGCGGGCCGCTCAGAGGCCAAGTTTTCCCACCTGTTGAGGTCCACTCCTAAGGCCTTCAGATCCCTCTTGCAGATGTCCTTGTATTGCAGCTGTGGTCTACCTGTAGGGCGCTTTCCTTGCATGAGTTCTCCATAGAGGAGATCCTTTGGGATCCGGCCATCATCCATTCTCACGACATGACCGAGCCAACACAGGCATCTCTGTTTCAGCAGTGCATACATGCTAGGGATTCCAGCACGTTCCAGGACTGTGTTGTTTGGAACGTTGTCCTGCCAGGTGATGCCGAGGATGCATCGGAAGCAGCACATGTGGAAAGCGTTCAGTTTCCTCTCCTGTTTGAGCGAAGAGTCCATGACTCACTGCAGTACAGAAGTGTACTCAGGACGCAAGCTCTGTAGACCTGGATCTTGGTATGTTCCGCCAGCTTCTTGTTGGACCAGACTCTCTTTGTGAGTCTGGAAAACGTGGTAGCTGCTTTACCAATGCGTTTGTTTAGCTCGGTATCGAGAGAAAGAGTGTCGGAGATCGTTGAGCCAAGGTACACAAAGTCATGGACAACCTCCAGTTCATGCACAGTGATTGTAATGCAGGGAGGTGAGTCCACATCCTGAACCATGACCTGTGTTTTCTTCAGGCTGATTGTCAGTCCAAAATCTTGGCAGGCCTTGCTAAAACGATCCATGAGCTGCTGGAGATCTTTGGCAGAGTGGGTAGTGACAGCTGCATCTTAGACATTTAAAAAAGCAAATGTTCTGCAATCACGCGCAACATTAAAGTACCCAACAGCAAAAAAGAGTAAGGATATGTTGAGTTCCCAGATTGCAAAAAATGTCTATATAATGATGTAGCTATGCAAGTACTGTTCTATTTTGTACTGATATCTTAACACTGGCATAGTCTACAGTCATTCAAATAGATGTACTTAAAAAACACAGACTGATGAATGCATTGAGGCCTACAAATGTATCTCTTTCTCCACATAGTATTCAATATACGAAGCTCTTCTTGAGAATTCTTGTTTCAGGATCTGAATTCGAACCCTCTTGCACCATTGGGCAAAGATGATGTCTGAGACACATTGGACTCCTCACCTACACCATGCGGTTTCTGCCAGAAGACTGCCTCATGCAAAACTGATGCTGGTCAAAGTAAGGGGAAGGGGCAATTGTGTCTCTGTTCCAACAATGCTGAATAATAAGATTGCATTTTCCAACCGGATCAGATAGTAACTATCCTGTATTCATATTGTTATATAGCAAAAAGTAAATGTTTAGGACAGACCTTTAGTGGAGCTAATTACCTGCAACATCCCATAACCCATTATGTGGCAATAACCTTTATATTTAAGTACAACTCTACACCTGAATTATCACCGATCAGGTATTATAACAGGATCATGGGTTGAAGGGGAAGAGTCTTTGCTTTGTTATTGCTCAACAACTGTAGTGCAGAAAACCTTGCTGCTCTACTGAAAATCATCCAGGGACCTACCGGGAGACCCTGATACTCCGCCCACCCTCTTCCCATCCCTAGGAGCAACCACTGGGATAGACGTTTCCTCTAATTGCCCCTTTGCGCTTCTGATAGTATAGGACAGCAATTTCAACCTTTTTCATCTCATGGCACACTGACAAGGCACGAAAATTGTCAAGGCACACCATCAGATTTTTGGCAATTGACAAGGCAGACCACACTGCCAGTGGGGGGCTCACATCCCCCATTGACCCTACTAATAAACAACCTTCTCCCAAATTCCTGTGGCACACCTGTGGACCACTCATGGCATACCAGTGTGCCATGGCACAGTGGTTGAAAATGGCTTGTATAGGACAGTGAACTCGCAACTGACAAAAATGCGGTCCCCATTCAGACCAGAGCTTACCATTCTGCCTCTGCGCTGCATGTATTTACAGTATACCTGGGCACCAGGTCACTATGGCCAGTTGCTCAGCATCCCAGAAGGCTGTGCAACAGGACATCTGGACAAACATGACTGCCCAGAGCATCCAGATGCTCAGATCTACTGGAAATACATGCAGTGCGGAGGCAGAACGGTAAACTCCCAAAGTGGAGGGCTTTCCCCAAACACTGGATCCAGCCCCTGGGTCAGGGTTTGGTAAGTCTTGGTATAGAAAAAGCAATTACAGAAATGAGGGAGGGGAAACACCTATCTGGGTAGAATTGGCGGGTAAGAATTCCATTCTTCTCTATCACAGCAAAATAAAAGTCTCTAGCCACCCAGATCTTAAGTATGACAAAAATAAACTAATGCTGATTATTCACACAGTTGTGTACATCCAAATTTGTTTCTTACTGCCTAGTCTTGACTTTAGAATAGCCTAAAAGCAAAAGATGAGAGTACCTCTGTGCATGTCCAGAGTGCACTACCCACTACAAGATAGAATCAGTGCATGTGTTCAGTTGAGAAAAAGAGCTTCAAGGTACACAACAAGCTTCCCAGACAAGCTTGAGGCTGGCACTCTCTCCCTTCAGAAAGTGAGAGCATGCTGCCTACTTCCAAGAAAAGGAGAAGTGCCCGCAGCTCTGACAAGACCGGTCTACAGAAGCGCCGGCTGAACTACATTTCCCAGCAGGCATCAGAGGACGGGCTTTTTTCTGCCTTTCCTCCCGAAACGCCAGGCCGCTGTCGCAAAGCATTGTAGGAAACAGGCCTCTTCCTTTCCGGCTCTGAGCGCCGCCAGGTGAGGTTCGTGGTTGGGGAGGCAGCTGTGGATTTAATCAGTCGCCATCCTCCAGTTGGGGGGCATCTCGGAGTCCGATGGGGGTGCTGCCTCATGGGTGGAACCTGGGGGGAGAAGAGGGGTGGTCTTTGGGAGCTGGGAAGGAGCGAGGAGGTTTAATACTGTGGTGCCTGCCTGGGAGGCCTGCAGTTCCCACGCCAGCTGGTTCAGCCAGAGGAGGGGGGAGGGAGAGCAAGGGACGCCCTTGCTGCCCAGCCCCCCAGGTATACACCTTTGATTCCTGTTGCGTATATGCAACGTTGGGCAGAAATGGCTTAAACCAGTGGCAGCCTTGGGGTGTAGCTAGACTCTGTGTTCGTGGCCTTGAGAGTTAGGCATGGGGAGGAAGGGTGTCCTAGGGAACTGCCAGTTCTCTGGGGTGCTGAGAAAATGGGGCACAGTTTGAATGCTGTGAAAAATCCTGCCTCTTTAAAAAATCAGTGTTTTCCAACCTGGGGGTATATGTACCCCCAGGGGTACTCACCAGAACCTTCAGGGGTACTTGAAAAAGAACTGAATAATGGTGGAAAAGGGCAGGTCTGTATTGGAATGCCTTGTGGGGCTGGCATTAGGCTGCCTTGTGGGGCTAATGTAAGGGGTACAGTTTATGAAAATGGGCTGCCAAGGGGTACGCAAGTGCAAAAATATTGGGAACCGCTGATACAGGTGCTTACCAAGTCAGAGAAAAGACTTTTCCTGACTCTGCAACTTGTAGGATGCTTGTGGCTATTGGGATTGCGAGCCCCTTGGGGCAGAGACTTTCCTGTGCAAAACTCTCTGTGCAAGGTGTGCAATGAACAGTAATGTTATTTAACCATGGCTATGGCTGCAATGGGTGTTACTTGGATTGCAGTTGTTGTCAAACAGTAGTAGTGTGTTCTTTCCAGTGCTGTTTTATCTGTCATAAGTGCAATATAAAGAGGGTGTAATGGAATGCACTCTTGAATGAGAAGGTGCCGTAGTATTTTCATTTATTATGAGTCTTGGTTCAGCATGCAGTGCTCCTAGCTGCTTTCCAAAGTCAATGGAACACTAAATTATAAGTTTGGGGGGGCGTTTTTTGATCTTGTACATTAGAGTTTTAACTGGCAACCATGTTTCTGTGATGATACACTTGTATGGGTGACTCTTCCTTGCCAGAATTTTGGTAGGATTTTTTGGTTGATAGTTTGCCAGATTTTGGTAAAAGCAAGCACAGTAACTATTGGGGATAAAGCTGGCAATATAGACTGAATGTGCATTGTTAAGAACTACACTTGGAGAACACTATGGAAAGTACAACAATATGGAAAATACTGTTGTGTCTTTTGTGAATGTTTTAAATAAGTTTGTATTTAAAGAGGCAACACTTGACTTAAACATGTACCTCTTTTAGCAGATAAGCAAGGATGGGTGCCTACAGGTATATCCAAGAGCTATGGCGGAAGAAACAGTCAGACGTGATGCGCTTCCTCCTGCGTGTCCGCTGCTGGCAGTACCGCCAGTTGTCTGCCCTCCATAGAGCTCCCCGACCAACCAGACCTGACAAAGCCCGCAGGTTGGGATATAAGGCTAAACAAGGTAAGTGGGGCTCATGGAATGTGGCAAAAGTAAATTTTCTTTGCTCATTGGTCTTTTGTGCATACATGTGGGCATACATGGCAACCAGTGTATTGTAATGGTTAGGGCAGTGTTTCTCAAACTGTGGGTCAGGATGCAACCCATGCGAGCCCATTTCAGGTGGGTCCCCAGTCATTTCAGTATTTTATTTTTAATATATTAGACTTGATGCTCCCATGGTATGTGACTGCATTTGGGGAAATGTTACAGACCTGTACTTTTAACAGGTTACTAAGTAAATGGGACTTACTCCCAGGTAAGTGTGAGTAGGATTGCAGCCTAGGATTATTAAAAAAAATTTCCTGCTTGATGATGTCACCTCTGGTCATGACATCACTTCAGTAGGTCCTGATAGATTCTCATTCTAAAAAGTGGGTCCCAGTGCTCGATGTGTGAGAACCACTGGGTTAGAGTATTATACTATAAATGGGACACCTCAGTTGAAGTCCCTGCTTGTCCATGAAGCTCACTGAGTAACTTTGGACAACTCTCTCTGTCCAACCTACCTCGCATGGTTGTGAGAATAAAAAAGCAAAGAGGAAACATATAGGCTGCTTGTGCTTCTTGGTGGAAAGGTGGGATAAAAATGCCATAAGAAGTAAAATTTATATTTGGTATTGTTGACTGCATATAATTTCTACTACTATCTGGGTGTGTTTAATTTGATTATAGAACAAATCTAGCTTAATTTCTAGGCAAATATGCAGATAAGTCTAAGCTGCAAGAGCGTTACTGAGATATTGATGTGTGGGCAAGTGGGGCTAAAAGAAAAGCAACCTCTAAGCATGTTATGTGAGCAAACCTTGCACCTTCTGTTCACACAGTTTAAGAGTGTATCTTCCAAGTCTACTTCTGGCAATCTCAAAAATTAACTGGTAGGTAGGCGTTGCTTTTGTTGCGAAATTCCTATTCTTTCCCTGTTTTCACACATCCACCTGTGTTATAGGTTATGTCATCTATCGCATTCGAGTGCGCCGTGGTGGCCGTAAACGCCCCGTCCCGAAGGGTGCTACTTATGGTAAACCCGTGCATCATGGTGTCAACCAGCTGAAATTTGCCCGGAGTCTGCAGTCTGTAGCAGAGGTGAGTGCCTTTTGTGACCCTTTTATTTTGAAATTGCACTTCATACCCTGTGAATCCAAAAATTAGCGGGCATTTCTGTCTGGCTTGTGAGTTTTCCAGAGGGAGGTGGTGAGCCACTGAGGGAAACAGGATGCCGAACAGGATGGATCTGTGGTGTGATCGAGCAGGGCTTTTCCTGTGATAAGCTGTTGAGCAGCATGAGGTCAATCATAGTAAACCCTTAACAGCAAATTAGCCTTAAGACCTCAGTTTGCCATGTTGGGTCAGCACAGAAGCTATTTGCAACACTTAAAACAAAATTGCCTGTAGTGTATATATAGTGTATATAAAATAAAGATTATCTCAATCATGTCAGATTAAATAAGAATCATTTTCTACAGCATCTGAAACTTGGTCATTGTGATATCTTTGGGTGCTAAGGATGAAACATGATTCATACTTTCCCACTTTGAATTGCTAATAAAGTGAGAACTGTCCTTTTTCAGCACTTGTTGTGCAATTATTATTAAATGCCACTTGTTGACAAAAAAGTTCAAAAAGTGGTCTATGGAAATAAATGAAAAGAGGATTCCTTATCCTAAAGGCCTTACTAATGTTTTTAAAAATCTAGCACTTCAGCAGTTGTAGCTCAGTGAGGTGCTCTTGGAGGGGTGGCACATGGGTGAAAAGTTTATGATCCTGCCATGCTTGCTTTCCTGTTTCTTTGCTGTATAATAACTGTGCAAGGCTCTAATGCAGGGGTCTCCAAACTCCTGCCCGGGGGCCAGATGTGGCTCGTGGAGAGTCTCTATCCAACCCTTGGCCAGCCTCTGATCCCCTGAGAGCCTCTGGCCCAGTTGACCAAACACAACCAGAGTTGTGCTTGTGGGATGGGGGTTCATTGAAGTGGGTGCGCTTTATTTCTTGGGCTGTGTTGTTGCTTGGAGAAATCCTGGACATTTGAGTCCATTCATTCATCCATTTCAGTCATTCATCTAAGTTCCATCTCTAATATATTTATTTAAATTTTATATTTAACTTTTTTTTCTGGCCCTCCACTCCGTGCCAGATATTTGATGTGGCCCTTTGGCCAAAAAGTTTATAGAGACCCCTGCTCTAATGAATGGTTTGTTCCACTGTGGTAGTGAAGCACAGTGGAACAGACCATTCTTGCACTTTCTGTCTCATCCCTGTATGTGTATACAGAGAGTTGATCCTTACTGAAAAGTCTTTTCAATCTTTGTTGGTTATGTTAAATGAATATTCCTTTTGTATGAATCTTTTCAACCTCTTAAAAGCTATCTATCTTCTGTGTCATTCTTTCACACCTGTTCTACACTTGGCCGTCAGTCCATTTGCCATCTTTTAGTTGGGTTTTTCAGTGCCCCATTTAAAAAAAACTATATATTTATATAAGATCTCTCTTTTTGTTTAGGAGCGTGCCGGTCGCCACTGTGGAGCCCTGAGAGTGCTAAACTCCTACTGGGTGGGTGAAGATTCCACATACAAATTCTTTGAAGTCATTCTGATTGATCCTTTCCACAAGGCTATCAGGCGCAATCCAGACACCCAATGGATCACTATGCCAGTCCACAAACACAGAGAGATGCGTGGGCTGACATCCGCTGGCAGGAAGAGCCGTGGCCTTGGCAAGGGCCACAAGTTCCATCACACCATTGGTGGTTCGCGTCGTGCTGCCTGGAGACGACGCAATACCTTGCAGCTGCACCGCTACCGCTGATCCTTTTGCTTGTAAATTTCCATTCTAATAAAGCCCAGCCAGAGGCTTTAAATTTCCAATGTCTTGTGTTTTCATTGGACTGAAATTTGCATCCTGTGTGGCAAAATGATCAACTTGTGATCTACCACTCATCAGTCTCTCTTTGCTTGTTAATAAGCAAAAGGAAATTCTCAGGCAGCTCCACTAAAAGTAGTAATTAAAACAAGCAACTTATTTTGACAAATTCTAATTTTTCCTTGAGCGTTATACTGTAAATATACCTTGTCGCTATTATGTGCAACAAATAAGAAGAAAAGTGTACTTAAGCACAGCAAACATTAACTGTTTTAATAGGGCAAGGTTCCACATCTGAATTGCAGGTTTTGGAAGAGGCAACCCCAAACACAATAATTTTACAATCAGATTGGAGATGCGCTTAAAGCATAGGCTTTAAGTATGGCAAGTATGTATTTTAAAAGTTCCAATACTATAGGGTTTATTCTGAAGGTGGTAAAGTCTTTCATAAAAATAGATTCAAAGTGTTGTCTAGATAGCACATGTTCATTATACATCTTAGCTGATGATAATTAAAGACTTCCTTGCAGTGTTTTGAGATCATCCCTTCTATTCCTCTGTCTTTGTGGTATTGTTCTTACCTCGCCTTTTAAGATATCAAATTTTGTGAAAGAGGTGGGTATATGATTTGACCTATGCACTAGTATGAGCCCCTTAGTTGCAGTGTAAAACAAGGGCGTTTATATTTGTCACTGTGTGCCAGATATGAGAAAGATATAGGAAGAGCTCCTTGGGAATGGCAGTTGTATTCATCAAATGCTAGATACACCTTGTTTCCATTCACTTAACCCTAGTTGGTCACAGCTAGTTAAGCTAAAGACGTACCAGGATGACTGAAAGATTCTGAAGAGAATGCTGCTGTTGAAGAAAATGCTCGTATTTCCTCTAACCTATAAAGAAGTGAAAATGGTGAATAACAATTTGAAATATGTGAGGGTATAAGATTGCTGTAAGCAGTCCCCTAACCTGCACTAGCATTTGCAGGCATCATGAACTTAATAGCTTCTGGCCAGGATTTGCCATTGCTCCAGCAGTTGTGTGGGCAGATGAGCTATACTGTATGCCAGATCTTGGGTATTTCTGGAATTTTCAGAGTCTGCTATTGTGGCACAGTAAAATTAAGTTGTGAATTGTGCCTTCTGAGTGGGATGGATAACTTTTATTTCAAGTGGATGGCATAGGCATTAGCTACTTGATTCTCCCTGTAAATCGCTTTGTGAGGTTTAGCAGTATATAAGTACTGTTAATAATGAGAGTGAAGTATTGTCCCTGAAAAGCTCATTATCCAGCAACTTGTATTCTTTATTGTATCACTGTTGAATATTTCACATGGGGACATGCTTGGTCTAATGTTGAAACTGAAATAAAAGTGAATACCAATGTAGCCTCAGAAGGCCAGTTTTTTTGTGATCTAAGGATGCTAATCATTAACAGGTGACACGCTCAACAGGCAAAAATCAAACATAACATGGCAGATCTTTGCATTTGATTTGATTGGCCCTATTCTGTCAAAGTCTAGGATGGACAGTATGTTAATTAAATCCCATCCTTCCTCCAATGTGTTCAGGGTGTTAGACACAGTTTTCCTCCCCACTTGATCCAGACCATACAACACTGAGGTTGTGAGATAGTGACTGGTTCAGGGTCACCCGCTGAGATTAATGTTTGAATTGAGATTTGAACTTAAGCACCCCTTCTAGTCTGACACTTAATGACTTTATTGCTCTATACCTAATCATTTATTACGTTTTTGCACTGTGTGTGTCAATTAAACCCTATATGAGTACTTAGCTGACCTTATCCAAATATTGATGCCATCTGGACCTCATATATTCTATTCAACCTCATTTACATGATGCAGGATATTAACTAGTCCTTGGAATAATTTTAATACTTAAACAGGAACTTATAATTGTAAAACAGCATTACATCCTTAATCAAGTTCTTTTGTGCATGTGTGTTAGAGTAGGTGAAGCTATATATATTGGCTAGCTTTTGTTACACTTTATATATGTGTTCATTGCATTTAACTTTTAATTCTTCCAGGTTTCAGGTTCAAGTGCTTTTGATCAAGAAAATGACCTTGGTTAATCACAAACAATTGTTCTGCTAATATCAGTAGGGTTTTGCTCCAGGGTGTATGGTTTGTAGGTTATAGCCTTTTGTTGTGAATGAAGCAGGTAACTCTTGAAATACAGTCCTATCACTGAAATAATGACACAGTATATTGCAATTAAAAGCCATACTTATGTACAGACCTATTCAGTCTTTGGGAAAAGCTATAATACATAGATATACAGGCCTTTCGTTGACAGCTGTGATAGATGGAACTGTGGTTGCATGTGGGAGTCCTGATTGCATATGCAGGACTACATCATTAAATAGCCAACCTTCCTGCATATGCATGTACAGGTTTTACTACTTGAATATTTCTAATAATATTGCATGTCTCATTACATACAGCACTCGACTAACAGTGTAAGTGTAACAGAGCAATCCTATACACTGGTGAATAACAATTTGAGGTACCTATCCAGAAATAAGTCCCCTTGAGTTCAGTGAGATTTACTTCTAGGTAAACATGCATATCATGGGTCTCCAAACGCTGGCCTGCAATCAGCCTTTATCTGGCCCACAGCCAGCCTCTGGCCCCTGCAAGCCTCTGGCCCACTTGACTGAACATGACCAGAGCTGTGCTCCGTTCACATCCGGAGGGTGCGCACAGCCTCCCCAGCCCTCAAATTGCCTTCTAAAGGCCTAAAAACAAGTCTGATTTTCCAAAAAACCAGCAACTTTTTGTGCTCTCTGAAGGCCTTAGAAGGCTTTTTGTGGGTTGGGGAGGCCTCTCCAGCCCTCAGAGCATTGCAAGCCTTTGGTGTGTGGTATGTTTTCCATGATGTGTTGGTTCTTACTCCTGTATATTTAAGTAACCTGCTTGAGAGATGGGAGTTCATTTAAGTGCATGCTTTATTTCTATGGTGTGTGTTGGTGGTTGGAGAAATCCTGAAAATTTAAGCCCATGTATTCATTTATCTTAAGCTCCATCTCTAATGTATTTATTAATTTTATATTTAAATTTTTATTTTCCGGCCCTTGACACCATGCCAGATATTTGATACAGCCCTCTGGCTGAAACATTTGGTAACCCCTGGTGTATAGAATTGCAGCCTTAGAGCCCAATCCTATGCCTTATTCAGAAGTAAGTCCCATTATAGTCAATGGGCCTTACTCCCAGGTAAGTGTGGATAGGATTGCAGCCTTAGTCTATGAGAGATTTTCCATTTTACAGATGAGTTCAAAGCAGGGGTGTAGCCAGGATGGGACCAATGAGTGTAGCACCCTGTATAGGATTTTCTGAGAAGAAATAATTTTTTATTAGTATGATCATGGCAGCCTATTTTTTAAAGGAGTTGTTTTACAAACAGGAACAATTATAACACTAAAAAAAAATTGAAGCAATTGATTTTCTCTCCCAAACAGTAGTGTTCCATATCCCAGTCATTCAATCTACATAACTCTACTCACCCCAGCTTTCACCTGGTTTAGGGTGATTTTTCCCCCCCATTATCATAATAGGATTATTTGAGCATAATGACAAACAAAAAGATCGAGGTCTGTTCTCATCACATCTCCCACCTACTCTCATCCCATGCCCTTTGCCTTTTTGAAAGCATGGGAGCAGGAAGATAAGGAGCAACTGTGGCTGGCTGCAGTGTAGGGCAGGACTGAGTGCTACCTGCAGAGGTGGTGTGCAGACCCCCTTCTAAATGCCACCTCTCACCAATCACCATCCTGATACAACTACCCTCTCATCAGTGGGCCAGCCATGGTTCCTTCACCTGGCAAGAGAAGCTGGCTACAGCCATGGTCTAATGGAGTGATGTTCAAAATTACCTACAGTCTGTCTTGCAGTTTGAACCTGTGCCTATAGAACTAAGGGCCCAATCCTATCCAACTTTCCAGGGTTGATGCAGTCATGCCAACAGGGTGTGCACTGCATCCTGCGGTTGGGAGGCAGTCATTCAGGCCTCAAGGTAAGGAAATGTTTGTTCCCTTGGGGCTGTGTTGCGGCTGCATCAATGCTGGAAAGTTGGATAGGATTTGGCCCTAAGACAATCAAGCTGCCTGCAGGAACTTCATTAGCATTCATGGAACTTGATACTGGACAATTAATCCTCTTAAAAGTGTTTTCATCTTCCTTGCAGTATGTGCTGCAAAAATGTACAAAGGAGGTTTCTTCATCTTACCAGTCATAAAACAGTTTAAAAGTTCAACTGCAGCCATTAAATCTGTATGGTTAGCCCAAACTGCTATCATTGCTTGCTGAAGACTGAAACATGTTTGTTAAAATCCAGGATTAGGGACCAGGTATGGTGCTGCAACATTAAAAACTGAACAGAAGAGAAAAGCATGTCTGCAAATAGTTTACAACCTGAGAACAAGCTGAATAGTAGACCATTTATAAACTGTCTTGAAAGATATTCTTCCAGCACAATGCATTTTTGTGATTGACAATTGCCATTTCTTTTCATGAAGCGTAACCCACAGATAGGTCCTGCTGTGTTAACCAGTGCATTTTTACAAAAGCTTCCATTAATTCAATCCTTAGGAACAGGAACACAGACGCATTTGTGATGGGTGTGTCACATGATGACTAGGTGCAAACACTGCAGGCAAGATGTATCATCTAGAAAGACTGCTAGACAGTGCTGGGAAAAAGACAACAGTCTTGCATGTTGGCACCAGTACTGTTGGGGAATGTAACTAAGTGCCAACTGGAAACCAAAGTGAGGTTCCTAGGTAGGATGCAGGACAGGACATCCAAAGCGGTTTCAGAAATGCCACCTTTTTTAGCACATAGGGAGAGCTGGACAGGTGGCACAGAGCAGTCTCAACATTTGGATGAGACAATAGTATTAGGAGGAGATGTTTGGATTTGTTGAGAAGTGTGAAATGTTTTGGAACAACCTGAGCTGCTATAAAAGGGATGGCCTCCACTTGAATAATGACAAAAAGGTGGCAGAACATTTCAGCTGATCCTGGAGAAAAGTCAACAAGAGCTGGGCAGTCTCCAGTTTGGGCACAATCACCCATAAGGGATGAGGGTGTAAATATTCTAGATCAGGGGTGTCAAACATAAGGCCTGTGGGCCGAATGTGGCCATCAGAAGCAATTTATCTGGCCACTTTTATAATTGGGCTCTCCCAGCTTGATAATTGAACTCTCTCATTCATACCATGAAAATATGAACAAGATTTGCACATTTTCTCTTTTGTCATTTGCAGCTAATGAGTTTCTATGTGAGAACGAAGTGCTTATTTCTGACCATCATCTGCTTAATGATGTCACTTCTGGCCATCAGTAGGCACTATGAATGCTAACTTTGGCTCTCTGTATGAAATGAGTCTGACATCCCTGTTCTAGATCGTCAAGATGTCAGAAGTTTCTGAGCTAAGATGGGGGAACTGGAGTGCTTGGTTACAATGGAAGACATGGATATTGTGGACATTATAGAAACAGCAAGTACCTGCCCAGCCAAGACTAGTAAAAAGTCTGCTGAATAGAAAAGTAAGCACTTAATATGTGATTTCCTGCATCTCTTTTTAAATATATTTAATGAAGACTTCCAGAAGGTTAGTAAAGCAAGAGTTATTTTTGCAGAAAAAATATTGATTCTTCTTCAGCTAGATTGAATTTTCTATGTGCCTAATAATTTTCTATTTAAATATGTTTTTTGTCAGATTACCCAGAACAGAAGTTGTATGTGCGTGCTCATGGCAACATCCATGCTTCAGTTTTGGGTCCTATAGCTGCTGCTAAGTAATCATGTTTGAGGTTTCCAAACCTCAACAAATCCTTCCTTTTCCAAAAGGACAGGACAACAGGGAGGATGTGACAGGGTGACTAAGTTACACTCTCAAAACTGTAATTAAGAGCACAGTGGGCCCCAATTGTGAATGAGACATTTAAAATAAGTTAATTCAGGCACTGAGTGAGAGCTCACCAAATTCATTTTAACCAGACCCATTCCAAATCAGGACTACATTTTCCTGTGAATACCAGATACATCACTGACTTTTATGAAGAGGGTTGTAAATCAGAGGTGCAGCACATGCTTTGCATGGACAAGATCCCAGGTTCAATTATTCCTTGAAATCCCTAGATAAAGCTGTGAAAATACCTACTGGGAACCCCTGAGAGCCACTACCAGTAACTGTTGGCATTACTGAACTAGATGGACCAATGATAAGACTTGGTATAAAGCACCTTCCTATGTAACTTGTGATATTGTCCCATGACTGACTCAACAGCAGCTTTGCTAGTGGCTGCTAGAGAAGACTCATTTGTCATATCCAGGCTTCTGTGCTATGGTAGCTCAACAGTTTAGTAGATGGCAACTAAACCTGTAGTTACCACAAGTTTTGCCTTTTTTTGAGCTCATATCACATTTTGTACAAATGTGCATTGGTTATTTTTTGTTTTAAAACTTATTTACTATTTACTTATTTACTATTAATTATGGGGGCTGGGGATAAGAATAAGCCCTCAGTTTGGCTGTACTTGTCGTAAGAGGCGACTAAACAGCCACCGGGTAGATGGGACTCGTCAGCTTGGGAAGGCAGCTCATCTGAGAGAAGGAAAAGTCTGATCCCAAACCTCCACTGCCTTGTGGCTACATCCAGTTATGGAAAAGGCTTCAGGAGTCAACCTCGAGGCAAAATCCGGAGCCGGAGTCCCTGAGGCAGTTCATGGCTGAACACAGTCACGTTCTGGCAACTCCTGCGATGCCGCTGGAACCAACCGTATTGGCCTCTGCCTTTCCATTGGACCATTTCAGCAATGTGGAGAGGGGGGATTTGCTGCATGGGTATCCTATCCTCCATACCTACTTTACCCAGGCTTCGCGCACTGGAGAGGAAACTCTGTTCCAGAACCACCATTCAGAGCATGACACCATAGTCTTCAAAGACTGAAGGATGCCAATTAATTATATGTGTTGATAATTCTATATCTATATCCTTTTCTACATAAGAAGAACTTGTTGGATCAGACCAAAGGCCCATTTAGTTCAACTTGCTGTTCCTCACAGCAGCTCACCTTTTGCCTCTGTTACCCGGCAAGCAAGAGATGGAAACATGTACTTCTCACATCATCGTTCCTCTGCAGCTGGTGTTCAGAGGCAGGCTGCTGTTGAACCTGGAGGTAGCATATAGGCATCTGATAGATTTGTCCTCTATGAATTTGTCCAGTCCTCTTTTAAAGCCATCTAAGCTAATGATCCTCACCACATCTTGGGTAGTGAAGCTCATAGAATAATCATTTCACACATGACAATGCTATGAAAACATGGAGGAAATGTACCTGTTTACCATTCTTTAATAACTCCTAAATAATGACTTATTCAAGTGTGCTAAGAGTTGCAAATTCATGTGAAGTAATGTATTCATGTTATGTGATTCGGCTGAATGAATCTGAAGGGAAAGAACTTTACTATTATTATTATTATTATTATTAACAGTATTTATATACCGCTTTTCAACTAAAAGTTCACAAAGCGGTTTACAGAGAAAAATCAAATAACTAAATGGCTCCCTGTCCCAAAAGGGCTCATAATCTAAAAAGATTCAAAAGAATACCAGCAGAAACCACTAGAACAGACACTGCTGGGGTGAGGTGGGCCAGTTACTCTCCCCTTGCTAAAAAAAGGAGAAAAGTGCCTCTTACCCAATTAGCAGGGGTTATTTAAGCAGGGATTATTTAAGGACAGAAATGGCAAGAAATATCCAGGGGCAATTTTTGGCCTCTAGAACTTTCATTAAAAGACATTTAATTAATGTCTCACACAGCACATTTTCCATGCAGTGTAGTTAAGTGCCTTATCTAGTGAGGGAGTCAGTGATGTTCTGAGCTGAGAACAAGTAACTGCATCATTGCATTTCTGCTGCATACATTTCCTGTCAATTATGTTAACACTGCCATGATAGTATGACATAACAAGAGAACATGGTGCTTAGCTTAGACATAATCATTGTACCTGCTAGGTTGTCAGAAAAATGAACAGTGGTAGGGAACAGGATATTTTGCAATTACAGGAAGAGATTCAATATTTCAATGCTAAGCATCATTTGGGGACAAGGAACACAGGCCAACACACATTTTGCTTCCTTAATCGTTACACCAATTCCTGGGTATATTTGGGGTGCTGTTTCCAAAAATGGCATCCGTTTTGCCCTATCACATCTAGTTTTGGAGACATGGCATAGCCTCTTTAGTGAATGGTTCAAGCAGCTTCCTCATGAGGAAGCTGCTTGAACCATTCACTAAAGAGGCTATGCCGTGTCTCCAAAACTAGATGTGATAGGGCAAAACGGATGCCATTTTTGGAAACAGCACCCCAAATTCATATCAAACCACCATAAAGTTTGGGAAAAACTTTTCTGACCCTCAATTTTGTAGGCCTGTGAAATCTTTTGATGTTTAAAACATTTCTGCCTTTAGCATCCTACACCTTTAAGGTGCCATCCAGTAGGCAATAAATAAAGTGACATTTGACATTTGTCAAAGTATGTGACTCAGCAACTTATTATGCTATGTTTCTATGATGCTGAAATGTGTAACCTATGACCCAATGAAAATTCAAAGGATCAGATCTTGTACATGAAGTGAGTGACCTAAAAACAGGGTTATCTGGAAACATATTTGATATATGTTTTGAATATTAGCTTTAAAGCTAATTTGTTCCGTCCCCTTGCTAATTTCAACAGAAGTTGATTTCTGAATAGCTGGACTTTTGGTTCAACCATAATGTTCACAAAGGCTGCAATATATGCGCTTTCCTGAGAGTGTATCAGGTTGAATAGGCCTTCTCAGTAGTCATGTACAGGATTGTGGTGAGAACCAGCAGGTGACTGGTCAGAGCCTAGGGGCAGTCATGTGCCCCCCTGGCACAATGCCCAGGGCACATACCTCTCAGGCTCCACCCAAGTTACTCCTCTGGTGAAGGAGGAACAAATGTCATATAAAGGTAACAGAACCTGAGAGGTGGGAAAGGGCAAGGCCAGTGGGGCCTTTCAAGGAGAGGAATGTGCAGGATTCAGGAGCATGCAGCAACCAGAGCCAAAGTTTCTGTTCCACGCCTGTCAATAGCAAAGGATCTAGGCCAGAAGAAAGTAGTAACGCAAGCACTCAGGCCAATTACGACTTTCCTCTTCCACTACTACAAGTAGTATGTCTGGAGGAAGAAGTAGGAGCAGTTCCAGTTGTGCAGGGAAGCAGGAAGTTGTGCCTGTGCCCAAAGCTTGGAAGAGTACCAAGGGCAAGGGAGTCACTTTGTGGTGCAAACCCTTTGCAGGAGGGCCTGAGAACCCGAAAACTGGTTTCTCGGGCCTCCTCGGTGTGTTTGCAAGAGTGTGTTGGGGAGGCCCCTTGCCTGGCTGAGAGCATCCCCAACCAGCGCCCTCCCTTCGGACATGCGTCGTGACGCGTGAGGACTGCGCGCACTTTCCAACCCCCTCCCCCAAAATGTGCCACTGGGTGAGAGGGTCGCGGCGGGCGGGCGCAGGTAAGAGGGGAGGCTGGAGGTGAGTCTTGCGGCCGGTGGCTCACGGCGCTGAGCCTCCTCCAGAGCTTGTGGGTTGGGAAGGGGAGGAGGGGGCGGCGGCGGCGGCGGCGGCCAGCCCAGCAAGAACGGGCTCCAGAAAGGCAGGGCTGCCTGCTGCTGTTTCGCCTCCGCCCGTCTCACACACGAGGCAGGTCCACGCGCAGGCCGAGCGGGAAGGAAGGAAGGAGGCGCTTCCCCCTGGAGCCCCACAGCTGGAGTGGCTCTTTGCGCGCGCGCAAGCAAGCCAGTGCTGGAGACGAAGCCCAGAAGCCCTTGGAGGCTGCGGGGAGGCACACGCGCGCACAGCGGCTCCTGGAAGACGGAAGGCTCCAGAGAGGCTTTTCGGGGCAGCTGAGGGCCTCCCTCTGTAGTGAACCACGGAAAGGAAGGGAAGGGGAAAGCATGGAGCTCAGTGCAGGTAAGGAGGCGGTGGCAGCTCTGGCGCGCAGGCAAGAGAAGGCGAGCGCAGTAGGGACTTGCTCCTGTGGTTCCCCCCCCCCCCAGAGCATCTGGAGCTCAGATGCCACAGTGGACCCCCGTGCAGGGCTCAATGCGATCCAGTTTTCCAGTGCTGGTTCAGTTGTGTCAGTGGTGTGTGCGCTGCATCCTGTGGTGGAGGGGCAGTCACTGGGGCCTTCTCAAGGTATGGGAACGTGCGTTCCCATTCCATGGGGCTGCACTGTGCCTACCCCAGAGCTGGAAAGTTTAACAGGATTAGGTCCCCTTTCGAGCCCAATCCTATGCAGACCTGCTCAGAAGCAAGTCCCATTGTAGCCAGTGGAGCTTACTCCCAGGAAAGTGATCGCAGCCAGACCCCATTTTTGCGCGCAACCAGGAGTTCAGCGCCCCCAAGAAAGCGCTGCGTGGGCTCCTGGGTGGAGTGCAACATGGGGGGGGGGACCCTGCCTGGGAGGGGTGGAAAAAAGTGGTGAGTGGCAGTTGGGGGAAGAAGGAGGGAAGTGTGTGGGTCGCTGGGTGGTGTGGGAGAAGGTTGGGATGGGGGGCAGAAGGTTGTGCACAGCGTCGTGACGCTTGGGGGACTTGGCCAATGCCAGGATCCCCTTGTTTGGATAAGAGTGGCGTGATGGGATCTGGCACCCCCTTGGGAGAACGTGCTGGGGGTTCTGCTGGCCGGTCGTGGCTGCGTTGTCTTGGGGCTTCACAACTGCCTTTCCTCCGTCCCCCAGCCGGTTCCTGCCCCAGCAGCAGCTCACATGGAGTTGCCGGCTGGACCATGTGCGCCCTGTGTTTACGTTTGGAGCTGCGCGCGGGCTTATTGGCTGCGGTGGCGCTCTGACGCGGGCGTTGCATAATAGCCTCGCCCAGCCAACCTCGTGCAGGTACACGTGAAGCCAGCCGGGCCGCCGGCTGCTGTTTTGGTGACCTATATCTAGGGAGGTGACGGGGAAGAGACACGTGGAGTTGAGCGGTGGAGCGACTGCTGGCCGCGCCCTGCGCTGGCTCCTTCTCGGAAAGGGACCAATCGGGGCATCTGTGTCCGGGAGTGGCCAGGAGGGGAACTCGCTTCCGTTCGCAAGAGGGGTGGGCAGACCTTGGAATGCCTGCCAGGGCATCTGAGGTTGCGGGGCGGAGCCCTCCTGTCGCTTTTATTTCACCAGCACATTATGCAACAGCAGAGTCTCAGTAAGTGCAGCGAAAAGCCAAGGGGGGAAAGAAGTTGTAGGGAGGCAGCCTGAGTGCTGGCAATCTCTGACACCACAGGAGCATGCAGAGAACGTAGAATTAATGCATGTGTTTTTATCATTCACAGTATTTGTATACCACTTTTCAACTAAAAGTTCACAAAGCGGTTGACAGGCAAAGGGCGTGATCCTAACCAACTTTCCAGCACTGGCGTAGCTGTGCCAGTGGGGCATGTGCTGCATCCTGCAGTTGGGGGCCCCTCACAGATGTCCTCAAGCTAAGGGAATGTTTGTTCCCTTTCCTTGGAGTTGCATTGCTCTTAGTGCTGGAAAGTTGGTTAGGATTGCATCCAAAGTCAAATAACTCAATGGCTCCCTGTCCCAAAAGGACTCACAATCTAAAAAGATGCAGAAGAACACCAGCAAGCAGCCACTAGAAAGGATACCATGCTGGGGTGAAGGAGGACGGTTACTCTCCCACTACTAAGAGGAACGCCACTTGAAAAAGTGTCTCTTACCCAGTTAGCAGGGGATGTAACATTAACGTGTGTTAAAATTAAGTCCAAAGCTTATTCGAGCACACCTCAAAAAGTATGATGGTTACTAGGAGGCTGAAGGGGGTTCCTGTTTCTGTTTGTTTTGTTTGTCAAAGTACAGCAGTTGTGCAAAGATGACCTGCTCTGGTGGTGCTCTTTTCTCCATCCAGCAGAAAAGATAGAGAGAGATGTCTGGTGAGATGATAGAGGAGGGAAACTCAGAGGGGTCATTTTTTGGTGGTTTGTTTTAGACAGAAGAGCATAAAGAGAGCAGTACAGACAAGATATTTGCTTGATATTGCTCTTTGAGGATTACTGTTTGCAGTGCAGCTTGATTCTGTGTGTCTTTGTTGTTAAGTCGGTCCGACTCTTCCTGACCCCATGGACTTCAGCACACCAGGCCTCTCTCTCTACCACTAACTTACAGAGTTTGTCCAAATTCATGTTCATTGCCTCTGTGACACTATCTAACATCTCATCCTCTGCCGTCCTCTTCTCCTTTTGCCTTCAGTTTTTCCTAGCATCAGCATCTTTTTTAAACAGTTCTCCCTTCTCCAAAGTATTTAAACTTCTGTATGAAGAAGCATCTTATGTGTGAAGATGACAAAAGTATTTAAGCTACTATGTGTCTTACTTCCAAGTAAACAATCTTGCACAAGCTTTGGAGCATATATGTCCCATTGAACAGAGTGGGACTTACTTCTAAGTCCCACTCTGTTCAGTGGGACATATATGCTCCAAGGAGCTCAGGATAGTGTACATAGTTCCTTCCCTCCTTTTGTTCTCACAACAGCCCTGTAAGGTAGGTGAGGCTGAGAGATAGTGACTGGCCTCAGGTCACCCAGAAAGCTTCATAGCTTAGCAAGGATATGAACCTGGATCTTCCAGGTCAAAGTCCTACTCCAGAACCATTATATCCTGGCTTTCAGGATTATGTAGGATTTTTAAAAACAGCCTGATCCTGTGAATGTCCAAATGGATAGATTTCAATGTCCATTACAGTTTCTGTTCATAAAATCACTTTGTTTGCTGCCTCTTTTCAAGGCTTCATATAGATTTTTTGCCTGTGCATGACAGAGGCATCTTTTGGTTGTCTGACAGTAGCATATGCTGCTAATGTATGCGTACTCCCATGTGACTTGAATGCATCACTGGCAATCTAGCTCTCACATGTGCAGGCAGCTATGTCACTTGAAACATAACTGGGCAGAGGAGGGGCATGAAACAATCTTTCCTGATGACTGAGTTCACAGAACGGATGCAGTGAAGTCAGATGGTGCAACACATACAGATTCCCAATAGTGTTGCATAACTTTGCTTGAGACTTACAATTACCATTCTGTCTTACATTTTATGAAAGACTTAAGGATCAGGTATGGAGTGGTCCTTCCTTTACCAATCCAGTATTTGAAGAAGAGGGAGGAATGCAAACTCTCCTCCCCAAATCCCTAATGTCAATTTGTTCAAAGCAGTGAATTTCATGGGTCGCAGCAGAGGTTGATTACATAACTGTCTGTATAGCTCTGTGAAACAGGATTAAATTGAGGTACAACGGCACATGTGATAACTTGAAAGAAGGGAAAGAATTGTTGATATGTGGAAGGCTAGTCAGGATAAGATAATTTTAATTACATTTTTATTTTAATGTTTAATTAAACACCATGCTACACTACATTAAACGCTATTGTCAAGTATATTTATGTATCACTTTTCAATGGGAGAAAAGGTCACAAAGTGCTTTTACAAAGCAAATGAAATAAGGGGAATGGTTCCATCTTCCCAAAAGTCTCATAATCTGAACAGATTCAAGGGCAATAGCAGCAGACAGCCATTGGAAAAGATGCGCTGCTGGTATAAATGGGGACAGCTGCTCTCTCCTTGCTAAATACAACAGAACTATCACTTTAAGAGATCTCCCACTGCCCAGTTATTAGGGGGTTTATATCCTTTTAAAATGTGTGTTTTTTACCCCCACCGCACAAAATATAGTGACAGAAATATATTAGGAAAAGGGGTGGGGGTACATGTGCATTAGAAGAAGCCCTGCTAGCTAAAATAATATCCACCAATACCACTCTGTTTCCATCTGACCAAAAAGATGTATCTTGGAATCTTGTTAGCAAGGTGTAAAGACAGCTGCCTCCCTATCATGCCCCAGCACTTAACATTCAAAAAAGGACTACTGCCTCATAATATGGATATTTCATTTAGATTTCAGGGTTAATAAAACTTACCCTTTTTAAAGCCATGTATACCAGTAACCATAACCAAAAATAGAACTAGAAAATCTCATATGCAAATATGTGTTGTACAAAGAAATATATTTTGTCCATCAGGCATTGACTTCCAGTTGGTTTTTGTTGACAAGTTGTAATCTTTTGAGACAGAGAGAAACATCTCTGTCCATTTCCTCCACACCACTTACAGTGTTATAGTCCACTATACTCTGTTCTCTCTCTCTTTCTCTTCCTTCCTCTCTCAGTGCACAAAAAAGTAGGAAGGGTACCCCAACCTCTTGGTAGTTTTGGTAGCGCTTTTCTGCATCTTTATGAGCTCTACATAATCCTATCGGGTTCACAGCATTCCAAATAATCACTTGCTTTTGCTTATTCTATTTTTACACCCTTCTCAAATAATCTTTAATATGCAGTTTGTTTTTCTTGCTGCAGCAGCAAACGAGTTAGTGTTTTCATTTAATTTTCATTTATTCATCTCTGCCTTTCCTAGATAGTCACACCTATTATGATCCCGTTGGTGAGCATGTGAAAATAGTTTGCCCCAGTGTGCATCACTTTTATACTTAACTTACAGTGAGGGCCCAACGCGATCCAACTTTCCAGTGCCAATGTAGTGACACAGCAGCCTCAACGGAAGGGAAACAAACGTTCCCTTACCTTGAGGAGACCTCTGTGACAGCCCTCCCACCGCAGGATACAGTGCATGCCCCATTGGCATGGCTGCATCAAAGCTGGGAAGTTGGAGAGGATTGGGCCCTAAGTGTCATTTGCCGTTTTGTTGCCCACTCACCTCTTTCAAAGAGATCTTCAGAAGCTCCTCATGGTTTGACTGGGGTTTCAGCATCCTGAATAATTGATCATCCAGACAGTTTATGAATGTTAAAAAGCATCAGTCTTAATACTAATTCTTGGGCAGTGCTACTGCCTATTTCCCTCCATTGTGAAAATGGTCTATGCATTCACATTATGTTCTTTGCATACAGAGATTAGACTTCCTTGTGTGACTCACTGTACACATTTACAACCATGTGTTTTTCAGTTCCTTACCAAATCATCATCAACTTTATATTAGTAAGTTACATAATTATTTCTGACAAAGCACATGCCCATCCTTGTCTCAATGAATTCTGAGTTGTACTAATCTTAGCCTTCTCTACACCCACACCCTGATCTTCTCTAGATGCACAAAAAAAGAAAAAAGAAAGGGGGAGAAAGCAAAACAAGTATTTTTTTTTTTGTATCCTTATGTGATTTTTTCTTCCATTTTATTGGAAATTTTCACAATTCTTTGAAATAAACAAATTTTATTAAACAGTTGCTTGGTCCAAAGCCTTAATAGGGGATATATTGCTGTAATGCCCATATTCTCTCTTTCCTCTGTTCCTTTCTTAAAATTTGTTATTGGGCCATCATTTTTTAAACTGTAGTCATTTTTGTATTGTAGTTTATTCTACTCTTCCTATCCTCTCCACACCTTCTTTATGGACTGAAGAACTCCAAAGGCAGTAGCCTTTCCTTGTAAGGGAGTTGCCTCAACCCACTAATTATTTTGGTTGCTCTCTTCTGCACCTTTTCTCGTTCTACTATATCCTTTCTGAGATGTGGCTATCAGAACTGGACACAGTGCTCTAGATGTGGCCTTATCATTGCTTTATAAGATGACATAATATTGGGCATTTTATTTTCAGTCCCTTGTTATAATGATCCAGAGTGTGGAGTTGGTCTTCTTGACAGCTGCTACACATTGGATTGACACTTTTATTGAGCTGTCCACCAGCGCCCCAAGGTCTCGTTCCTGATCTATCACAGACAGCACAGAACTCATGAGCATATATGTGAAATGTTGGGGGTTTGCCCCACTTTACATTTACATTCAAAGCCCCATGAATTGGGACTATGGAAGGAGGAGGCTTTGTCTAACCCAGGGGTGTCCAAAGTTTTTGGCTGGAGGGCCACATAATCTTTCTGATACTGTGTTGGGGGCTGGGGGGAAAAAAGAATTAATTTACATTTAAAATTTGAATAAATTTGCATAAGTTTACATAAATGAATATATTAAATATGAACATATATGAATGAATGAATGAAGGTTTTGCAATAGCTCAAGGCCTATAAAAGGCCTTGCACAAGGCAAGGCTGGCCATTCTTTTGTTGCCGCTACAGCATCACAGATGTGAAACTGCAAGCAGTGGAGGAAGCCCTCATCCCACAGCTCACACGAGAGGTCAAACAGTTGCCCTCATGCTGAGAGCGGTTGCATCGGGCCAGTGTGGGCTCCAACAAATCTCTGGAGGGCCAGAGGCTCATTGGAGACTGGGGGCTCCCTGAGGGCCGCATTGAGAAGCCATGTGGCCCCAGGGCCGGGGTTTGGGCACCCCTGGTCTAACCCCATACTGTGGCCCTTATCTGAATGACACATGTGCTCACACACTCCATGACAACTGCTATTAGGTATTGATGGGAGCATTTTCCCCTTCATAATAGCCAAGGGAGGGACAGGGACAATTGATCCAGATCAGAAGTGTGGGGTTATGGTTAAATCCTACCGTCCTGTGCTATGCTCCAAATCTAACTACAATTTAACATTAAGAAAACAAGACAACATTAGCAAATTGTTAAAATAATGTGCAATTTGATTCTTAAACAAAAAGTTTACTCAGAAGGCAAACGTGATTACAAAAGTGTGTTTTGGATTTCAGCCTCATGTTGGTTCATGACAACAAATGTCATGTAGTGTTTCTTTTGTGCGATTGCAAGTGATCCCCAAAAGATCGATGTGGAAAGAATTGGCCCAATTTCCATACTGAGTCATTCCAAACCAGCAGCTCATAACATGACGACTCTTGCCCCAGAGAGTAATTTTAAGAGTATCTTCCATGACTGTTCTTTGGCCTGGGTTGCACCAGTCAGCAATACATATTCTTATATTAACTACTGAAGAGCTTAAAATTGTTCGGTGTTCTCATAGCTATTTATTGTCAGCTCACAACAGAGTAGTCTAGGATAGACTGATAATCTTTTCCTTTGTGTACTGTACCATTAAAACCAGGTACCTTGATTTAGGACTCGAGTCATGTATTCCAAACCAAGGGAAACAATGTCATTTGTGATTTTCAAAATAGCTATAGGTTTCGCAATTTTTATAATAGCTATAGATCTCATTCTGCCCCATACATGAGCAAATATCAGTGGTTGTCTATAGTAGCAGTTCTCAAAATGTGGGTCATGGCTGGATGCTTGGTGGGCCATGAAACTGTCAAGCTGATAGCGGAAAAAGAAAAATGTATTAAACCATATGGAAAGTGCAACTGAGCTGCGCATGTGCATTTACTCATGAGTAGGCAAACATGCCTTGATCCACTTTGAAGGGCAGGCTAAGAAGACTGAAATGCCACCAGAATGGACCCAAACCAATAAATGCAGGCCCCAAAAAACTCTCAAGAAGGAAGTCCCTCTCCCAGCTGATAAGGAAAACTTATTGAGCTCTATGGAAAGTGAAACAGAGCCACATGTGTGCGTGTGCAAGCCAGTAGGTAAACTTGTCTTGGCTCTTATCAAAGGGCAGACGAAAGAGAATTCAAGGCTACCAGAATGTTCCCAATTTGATGAATGTGTAGCTCAACAAATCCATCAGAATGAATCCCCATTATAGTAAAAAGGATTAAAAAAAGGTTTGAGCAGTTGGTAGTGTAACTTTTTGTTTCATAAAGCTAGTTGAGTCCCAATAGAGTGTTGTTTTAAAAGTGGGTCCTAATGCTAAAATGTTGAGAAACACTGCTCTGTAGCAGGGACATGCAATTCACGGCCCAGAGGCCGTATCTGGCATCTACATGCATCTATCCACCCAAGTAGTAGTATTAACTTTATTGTCATTGTGCTACAGCACAGTGAATTTTATGCACCATTGAGATACAAGCATAAATATATACAACAATTCCAACAATCACACTCTACACACTCACCCACACATTCTATACAACATGCATCATAATACGTATAAAAACAGTATAACAGACCATAATGCCCAGGAGCATGGTAACAACTATATGGCCTTATTCAAAGTAATTATGGCTGTGGGGTAAAAACTGTTCAGGAATCGTGTGGTGCGTGCTCGAATAGTTCTGTATCGTCTACCTGAAGGCAACAGTTCAAAGAACTTATGAGCCAGATGGAAGGGGTCTCTCAGAATACTATGTGACTTCTACAGACAGCGAGATGTATAGATGTCCTCCAAAGCTGTTAGATGAAGGTTTGATGATGTGCTGCGCGATCTTAATAATTCTCTGCAGAGCTTTTTTGTCCCCTGCAGAGCAATTTCCGTACCACACCAAGATATCATAGGTTAGGACACTCTCAATGGTGCAAGGATAGTAAGACACAAGCAGCTGCTGTGACAAATTTAACCTCCCAAGCTTCCTCAGAAAATAGAACCGCTTTTGTGCCTTTTTTATCAACATGCTGGTGTTAATAGTCCATGAGAGGTCCTCTGTGATGTAAATACCTAGGAATTTGAAACTAGCAACCCTCTCCACCTCCTCACCATTTATGTATAATGGTATGTGTACATTCCTCTTTTTTCAGAAGTCAATTATAAGTTCTTTAGTTTTTTTTGATGTAAAGTAAGTGGTTATTTTCTTTGCACCACAATAACAACTCCTGTACCTCTTTCCTATAAGCAGACTCATCATTCCCGCTAACAAGCCCCACCACTGTAGGGCTTTGCACTGTCTGCAAATTTTATAATTTCATTGGTGTTATGTGATGGGGTACAATCATGTGTATACAGGGAATAGAGGAAGGGGCTCAGCACACAGCCTTGGGGAGCTCCTGTATTTAATACCAGAGTGAAAGAATGATAAGAGCCCATCCTAACTGACTGTGACCTATTTGTCAAAAAGTCCTTTATCCACAGACAAATATCTTCTTGTATGCCCAGACTAGTCATTTTAAAAAACAGCCTGCTAGGTAGAATGGTGTTAAAAGCAGAACTATAATCCACAAATAACAGCTGTACATATGTACCCTGTTGCTCCAAATGACGAAGGACTGTATGTAAAACAATAGGGATGGCTATGAGTGTTACCCAGTGAGTGTACCTTTCGGTTCCACCTGGCTGCCATGCAAAGTCCCTCTCGATTGGGGGATAGGAATGCTCTGGGCAGTCATGTCTGTCCAGATGTCCTATTGTATGGCCTTCTGGTATGCCGGCCAGGTGACGTGACTGCCCAGAGCGTCCCTGTCCTCCAAACGAGGAGGACTTTGTGCGGCGCCTGGGCAGAACTCTCAGATGCAGTCTGGATGGGGACCACATTCTGAGCACACAGCTGTCGCTCGTTTGAGTGCCACTGCTCTATAGAAACACAAGGGAAGGGGGGGTGATAAAAAGATATAAGTCAATATGGCTTGTGATCAAAGTAATATTTTGTGATTATGGCTTGTGATCAAAATATATTTTTAATAATGTTTAAAATATGTAACATTATGTGCTTTGCAGTGATTTTTAAAACTTGGAGTCTCTTAAGATGAGAAGCAAATTCAGTTCTCAGACACGTTTAAAAAGATTTCATTTGTTCTAGGAGTTGTGTTTCCTGAGGGATCATTCATCTGTAATTTGGCCTGGAAAAGGGGGATCTTGTTGAACTCACAGTCTGTCTCCATTTCATGTATAAATTATGATCCAGCTCTCAAGGATGGAGATTCACTCTGTTTTGCAAGGTAGAATATCAGGTAAAAATTTCAAAAGCGCTTAAGTTACTTGGAACTTGTATCCTACTAAAACTAGTGGGATGCAAACAACTTAAGGCCACAGTTACCAAGCTCGCTCTGCAGTTGTCCCATTGCTGGCCATAGGACTGCTTCATAGTAAGTTCTGTGAGATTTGCAGCCTAAGTTATTTATGTGAAAAATTTACCCTTGGGCTGTAACTACACCACAGACCTAAACAGATTTAAAATTATTTCTTTTGTGTAGAGAACCCAGGTAATTGTGGTTCTGCAAGGGGGGGAGGCTATGGATTGAGGCATGACAAAAGTGCCTTCTCCAAATACAGTTCCCAGGCTTCTTTGGGTAAAACCGTGATTGTTGAACTGGTATAAGGCTCACAAAAGTTTGTAGTTTAGGTATACCCATAGCAACTTTCAAAAAACTGTGTTCCCAGTTGAATTGTAGTTGTATGTAAAAACATTGCCTTGGCATTTTAGTATTGGAGGTATTGGTATTGGAGGTATTGAGGCATAACAGTAAATTGTTTCTAAAGTTTTTCCCTTATGTTTCCCAGTTCTCTATTGCTTTATCCTTTGTGGGCATCCATCACCACAACCACCTTTCTGTATCTTAACCTTTCTAGTACTCGTTCCATTACATGGCCAAAATATCTTTTAATCTTTCTGCTGCATTTGATCCTTTTTCACTCTGGGACCCAGACAATGGTCAGTACATGCACAGTGCTGTTGTTGAAACTAAGCAGGTGCTAAGAACCCTTTGTTTAAGTTCCCAAGTTGTCTGGAAGGGAGACTGCTTGGAAACTTCCATGTAATGGACTTGGCTCCTTGGAAGAACAACAGATGGAGCAGTATAAAAGTAAAATTTTATACCCTTTTAGGTGAAGAAAATGCTGCTAAGATTTATTTCTTGCGCTTACATATTTTTTTCTGCCAATACACTCCTGGAGATCACAACTTTTAAAACTGGTTTACAATCTGAGTTTTCCAAAGTTCCATAAAAGCACAGTTGAGAAAAGCATACCAAGTTGTTTCAGGGTCTGTTTTTCGTGGACTATAGTGTGAAATAAAGCAGACTGCACAAGTTTATTCATAACACAGAAGTCCACTGGCATACTTAGAGGGGTTGGGGGGCAAATACCTTGTGGGGGACGCCATCGCCTTCCTTGCCCCCACCACCTTCCTTGCCCCTCGCTGCCTCTTCCTTGTCCTGTTTGGGGGGCCAGGCTTCCCAGCCCTCTGAAGACCTTTTAAGGCCTCCAGAGGCCATTAAACGTTCTGGTTTTCAGGAAAAACTGGAAGTGACACTTAAGGCCTTCTGAAGATCTTCAAAGGCCCTCCAGCCCTGGATGTGGGACTGGGGGCTGGCAGCATTCTGCAATCCTGTTCAGCACAGGGGACAGGATCACTTGTGCAGAGCTCTAGTTAACTTCAAAGAGAAAGGCTTCCCTTTCATCTCTTGTGTTAAAGATGGTAGGGAAAACTCGCAGGTGATTATTCACATAGTGGGAAATCATGGTTTCCTGTTGAATCTGAACTAAGCCATTGTCTTGCATTCTTCTGTGAATTCATTTTCTTCCTTGCTCTCAGAAACAAGTTACTTGTGGTGACATTTTATTCTTTTCAGTTTTCCTTTTTGATTTAGTTTCATTAATTGTGTCTTGTTTTAGGATCGATGTGATTGAATATGGTACCGTTCATTGATCAGATTTTGAAATCTAGAAAGATGGTTGAATAAGCATTTAAAAAGCAAGAGATGGTGGTAGATATGTTTTTGTTTTCTTTCTTCCATAGGTGGTGTAATAGCTTATGCTAGCTCTTCAAGTTCAGCATCTAGCCCTGCCTCATGCCACAGCGAGGGCTCAGAGAACAGTTTCCAATATTGTTCTTCACCATCACCAAGCAGTTCTTCTTCAGAGGGTAGCTGTAACAGTAGGAGCAAAGAAGGCTCTGATGGAACGCCAAAGTGTGACCAGCTAGATGAGCACACTAAATCACGCCAGTCAAGTGTTGCACTATTGACCAAAGGTCATAGCGGGCTTACAAGTAAGTATGCTTTGGTACCTGTCTCACCTTCACTTAGGCTCAATTCAGACACCTTGCATCTCAGTTTCCCAACTATGTGGGTGCTCTCTTCCTTCTCCTCCTGTGTGGCTACTCCCTCTCTCCCATAGCTTGCTATAAGCATGGTTTATTATGTTTAAATCCAAACCAACTGTGGTTGGCGCTAACCAGGATTGTTCTTGGACAGTGGTTTGAAATCATATTTGGAAGCAATCATAGTTAGCAACCATTGCTGGTGCCAGTTAAGATGTAGTGGAAAACTATAGCTATAGTAACCTATGGGGGAGAGAAAAGAAATCCTCATGGAAAGAGGAGAGGGGATGTGGAGGAAAATATCTGTGATATAGTCTCAAATTCCAATTGTATTTCCTGTTCCTAGGAAATGTCACATCTGAATTGTGCTTCAGTTTATCGACACCAAAAATGTGTGCTGATATTTATCTGAGGTCATAGGGTATCATCTGCCCATCATTTGTGTTTCCTTCAGCGCTTAACCTCTAACTTCCTTCCTTCTAGATAGACTGTAGCTCTGGTACTCAACCCCTGGCAAACTGGAGCGCCTACTTCACGGTGCAAAGTGGTGCCAACAGGCCATGTTGTCCTGTGGCCCACAAGTAAGTTTAAAATCAAGACTTGATCATAAAAGAACCCCCAGACCTAGCATTCATGATAAAGCAATGTTCCCCCATTTGAGGCCACACATTTTGCCAATCATGTAAAGGTTGCCTTGTAAATAATTCAACATTGTAAATTGGAAACTAAATACAGAACTAAAAGTATGAAAAGTTTTTGTAGTAAAGGCTTTTAGTAGTGGAAACTTGAAGAATTCCACAACAAAACTTAACATCCACTGATTTTTAAGTGTGAGATTTCAAAAACCTCCAGCTTTGGCTGGAAAACAGGTTGAGCATCCCAAATCTGAAATGATCCAAAATCCAGAATTATTTGGGCACCAACATGACATCACAAGAAAATCTTCCCTGGTCCTGAGCATTGGAGTGGATCTGTCTTTGTAGAACACTCCACGTACCGAGGCAGGCAGGAATCAAGAGATAAAAGGCTGTATTAACTTAATCCAATGAAATATGGGACCCCCTGTATTTACTAAAAAAAACCCATTGTGTTTAGTAGTACTTAATCTGTAGTAAGTGTGCTTAGAATTGCAGCTGAAGTTGTAAAGTTAGGTTATACAGGTAAACGCTAATTTGCGATGTTCCAACCAGCGACGGGCTGCGTATGTGATGCCACTACTGGTCCCTGCACGCATCCCCAAGCCTCCAAAGCTCTGTTCCATTTGGCTCTGGAGGCTTTTCTGATCCTTGCAGAGGAAGCTCAAGGCTCAGATAAACCTTCAGAGGTGATGGGAGCAGAGCTTCCCCTCCTGAGTCTTTGTATAGCATCAAGCCTCGCTTGGTGGCGGGGGTGCTGGTCCGCATTCCTGTCGCTAAGCAAAGCACGGGTGTATAAACTGTACAATAAACAAGCAGATTTACTTCATGAAAGTAGGTGTAGTGCAATTGACAACTTTGAAAGTTAATATATTGGATTGTATTTTAAGAGAATTAGGATTCTGAAGTTTCATTGAAATTAGTAGGTCCGGTTTATTATTATTATTATTATTATTATTATTATTATTATTATTATTATTATTATTATTATTATTAAATATATTATATTATAATAATATAATATATTATTATTTATAATAATAATAATAATAATAATAATAGTATTTATATACTTCTTTTCAACGGAAATTTCAAAAGCGGTTTACAGAGAAAAATCAAATAACTAATGGCTGCCTGTCTCAATAGGGCTCACAGTCTAAAAAGATGCAGAAGAACACCAGCAGACAGCCACTAGAAAAGACACTGCTGGGGTGAGGAGGGCCAGTTATTCTCCCCCTGCTAAAAAGAGGAGCACCCACTTGAAGAAAGTGCCTCTTACCCAGTCAGCAGGGCTAATCATGACTATATCTCACAGATTTCAGTCGGTCTTCCTTTGTCATTATGACCAATTGTCTTAGGACAGTGTTTCTCAAACTGTGGGTCAGGGCGCACTAGGTGGATTGTGAGCCATTTTCAGGTGGGTCCCCATTCATTTCAATATTTTATTTTTAATATAGTAGACTTGGTGCTACCATGGTATGTGATTGCTTTTGGGGAAATATTACAGATCTATACTTCTAACAGACTACTATGTTTATGCTTTTAACAATGATAGTAAATGGGAGTTACTCCAGCCTAGGATTGTTAAAAATTTTCCTTCTTGATGATGTCACTTCTGGTCATGACATCACTTCCAATGGGTCCTGACAGATTCTCATTCTAAAAAGTGGGTCCTGGTGCCAAAAGTTTGAGAACCACAGTCTTAGGATATAACTCAGTATCTTGCCAAATTTGACATAGGTAGATTTTTATTCATTTTTGGACATTCAAAATATATTTGTATATGCTGTGAAATATATGCATTTGGAGCTAAATGTATATCGCATGCGTTTTAGTACATTCCCATGGAAAGAGCGTGTGTATTTGCATATAAATCTTATGTCTAGTAATGTTTCTCAAGAAAATGTTTCCTTATCTGAAAGAATGACCTATTAGTTACATCAATGGAAAGACAGCGTGAATCCAACTTGTGTTCCCTCTTTTTAAACAGTGATTCCTTTTGAATATCTCTCTAATATAAGTTTTTGTTAAAACTTACTTCTTCCTTTCCCAGCAGCGGCATGGCTGAGGCAGGGCAAGGGGGTATATGGCCCCCCCATGGCAGAGTGGTGGTTTCCCACCATCTTTGCTGAGGGTGTGAAAGCACTCACCTCAGGTGTGCAGCACATGCAGTGAAATCGGCCTTCTCAGTTGTCCACGCCGCATATGGCTCTAAACTGAGCTGTTTTCGGAGGTGAGGGCCATGCATGTGCAGGGGTAGGGTGAAGCGCAGGCTCAGAAGTCACCGCTCTCCTCCGTGATGTCACCCAGCTCCAGGCGCCACCATGGCCTGACAACGCAACTGTTCCCCAGTGATTCTATTGGGTATTCATGCTTGTTTTCTATTTATAGAATTTAATGGCATGGTCCTGCTGTGTAAAGTCTGTGGAGATGTTGCTTCAGGGTTCCACTATGGGGTCCATGCCTGTGAGGGCTGCAAGGTAGAGTATATTGTTCTTGAACATAAACGTCATTAGATGTTAACAAGTTGCACTTAAAGAATAAATAATAGTAGGACATTGTGTATCTGGAAGGCGTTAAATGTTTAGTGTTCTCTTGAAACTGGAAGGAATGTTACTTCAGTGTTAGAGCCCGTGGTTTTCAGGGAGAACGTCCTTGGTTTAATCCCTGGCATACTCCAGTAGGGCTAGGAACCTCTCTCTCAGGAGCGCTGAAGAACTGTTGTATTGAGCTAGATGGCCTATGGTCTGATCAATTTTCCAACCATTGTGAAACTGTAAACCCAAGTAATTAAAAAATATGTGTTGGGTTTCTTAAATGATGCCCATTACTGTTCAATTCCTTCCTCTCTGGAAACACAGTAAAGTCACTCAAAATATCTTTAAATGTACTTGATGCTAGAGTTGAAGAGATGCTATTGAACCATTAGCAAGCATCTTACTCTTCTCTTACTAGCTTTTGGGGATTTATTATGGATGATGATGATTTTAGATTTTTAGTCTAATGTTATAAAGCTGTCATCTGTTTAGAGCAGCAGTTTTCAACCTTTTTTTATCTCACTGCACACTGACAAGGTGCTAATATTGTCAAGGCACATCATCATTTTTTTGACAATTGACATGGCACACTTGCACTGCCAGTGGAGGGGCTCATATCCTCCAACAGCCTTATTAACAACTCAGCCCCAAACTCCTGCGGCACATCTGCAGACCATTCACAGCACAGTGGTTGAAAATAACTGGTTTAGAGGCTTTAGAATGCAAGTTTCTGAGGATGAATGCAGTTGAAAACAACCCACAAAAGATTGTGGGTTGGATTGGAAGGTTCCCTTCTGCTCGCAAAAGGGGACTGCGTTGCACTTGGTGCTAGCATATTAGAGAAGTTAATTTTAATCCAAAGAAGCTCTTTTGTTTATGTAAAAAAAATTGTGCTACCGCACAAGCAGAATCATAAAAACTGCTACAGGACTTTAATATTAGTATTATAGCACTGAGTGGACTCTAGTGCAAGCTTTTGCACAAGTGTTTATATAGCACCATTATCAGTTGTTTCTCCTCCACTTGCAGTTCTTAGGAAGCCAACTCTTTATCAGTTTTAATACCATTTTTGTACCACCTTTTAATTACATTTTCAAGATGAGGTAAAAAAATGTTGAAAGCGCAACCACTTAATATTGAAACAGTATCTTAAAAATCAGAACAATAAAAAATAGTAGGACAATTTGAAACATGCAATTGTTTTGTCTTCCAGGGATTTTTCAGAAGAAGCATTCAGCAAAATATCCAATATAAGAAGTGCCTGAAGAATAACAACTGCTCTATAATGAGAATGAATAGAAACAGGTGCCAGCAGTGTCGGTTCAAAAAATGCATGTCAGTTGGGATGTCAAGAGATGGTATGTTTCTATATTGAGCAGTGAGCTTCAAAAAGGTGAATTGTTGTGCTTTCGTACCTATCTCAAATGAAAAAGTTGTAAGAGCTGGTGTACAGTAATGGTTAAGGGTGTGACCTGTGAACTGGTTCAGAACTTGCCTCAACTATGAACTCACTAGTGTCAAGCTATTTGTCTCTCCGGCCCTACAATATGTGGATAATACAGGGCTGTGGTAAGGATTACTGTGATAATATATATGAAGACTGGTAATGAATTTGATATTTGTAGAATAAATAGTGTCTGTTTTGGTGATAATGAGCAACATTTTAGTAGTCAAAATACTGGTGAAATAATATACCTTCTGAGGTGAGAGAAGTATCTCTAAGGGGTCTTGGGGGCTAGTGCATACAGGTCCATCCCCCTTACCCATGGATATGGGGCCTGCGGATTTGACCACGCACAGCTTTTATGAGCTTCAGAAGACCCCTGAATGTCTTAGAAATTAATTTCCAGTTTTCATGAAACTGCCTTCTGGGAGCCTGAGGCCTTAGGGAGGCAGCGTGTGTCTTGGACCACCGCTTAGATGTGGGTGACAGCTTGAAAATTGTGGGTTTGATTATCTACAGTTTTCAGCATCTGCAGGGATAGCCATAGATTCACCTATCTGGGGATTGTGTCTGGGCCCCCGCAGCATGCTCAACAACCCCACATGCATTCCCTCCAGAGGCAAGGGAAGCTCTGCTCCCCTTGTCTCCAGAGGGGCCTCTGAGCTCAGTGGAGGCTGAGCACGTCTGTCTCTGGTTTCTGCCAAGCTCAGATTGAGCTCTGAAGATAAAAACACATCACTTCCAGTTTAACTGTGAAACCAAACATCATGTATTTTTTAGCTTCAGAGCTCTGTCTGAGCTTGGCAGAGGCCAGGGACGGACGTCCTCAGCCTGCACTGAGCTCAGAGGCCCCTCCGGAGACAAGGGGAGCAGAGGTGCACATGCTGGGGGAGGTGTCCCTGGACCCAGTCCATGGATAAGTGAATCCACTGATCCGTGGATATGGGAGCTCCCCTCAATTCCGGAGGGGGTGGCGGACCCCTGGCACCGCGGAGACAGCGTTCACCTGTAGAGGTAGTTCCAGAACGGAACCACTGCGGGTAAGGGGGCACGCTTGTACATACTGTTACAGCAGTTGGGAAGGTGATTTTTCCCAGTAGGATGTCTAATAAAAACAGCATTCATTCTGTATCTGGTTCTTCATCTCCCTCCCAGAGTGGCAGACCAGCATTTAGGCTGTTTCTCAGATTTTTCTTTGTTGTATTTTGTTTGTTGTTAAGCTTCAAAAAATAGAACATTTATGCCAGTAAAGGTTCTAGATAAAAAAGAATAAAAAGAACAAAAACATTGGGTTTTTTTAAAAATTTTAAACCCAAGTGTTGACATCTAATAGTACTTTTATTAGGACCAACCAAATGGCACACAATCTTTGTGCGGCAGGCTTTCAGGTTTACACGAACTCTTCTGGTTGGAAGTTGAGCAAAACAAACAGAAAAAGGCAGTGGGAAGGGAAGGTAGGATTGTGCAACAACTCTCTAAGTAACTGCAAACATTAGGGGCTATTAGGGGCACCATTAGGGGCTATTGCACCATTAGGGGCTAGGTGCAACAACTCTCTAAGTAACTGCAAACATTAGGGGCTATTGCACCACTTGGCCAACGCTAAGAGGCAAAGAAGGAAGGCCCATAGGCAAGGAGACAGACCAGGGACAGACTGCACTTGCTCCCAGTGTGGAAGGGATTGTCACTCCTGAATTGGCCTTTTCAGCCACACTAGACACTGTTCCAGAACCTTCCAGAACCACCTTTCAGAGCACGATACCATAGTCTTTCGAGGCTGAAGGTTGCCAACATAGCATTGCACCATGGGTGCTCCTTTTTTTAGCAGGGGGAGAGTAACTGGCCCATTTCACCCCAGCAGTGTCTGTTCTGGTAGTTGTCTGCTGGTGTTCTTTTGCATCTTTTTAGATTTTGAGCCCTTTTGGGACAGGGAGCCATTTAGTTATTTGATTTTTCTCTGTAAACCGCTTTGTGAACTTTTAGTTGAAAAGCGGTATATAAATACTGTTAATAATAATAATGTCTGATTTCCTCCCCCAGTATTTGCTTTACTTAACATCCAGCCCAAACAAGCATTCTTGTCAAATTTTCCTCAGAAACAAGTAGCAAAGACTTTTGGCTTGTGTCATTGACTTGTGTCATTTTGGCTCACCTTCTAATAAAGGTATTGCTAGATTTTAGCATCTGGATTTTTTCTGTGGGTGATCATGGCTACCTACCATTTTTATGGATCTTTAAAAAAAATATCCTTTTTAATAAAGATTCCTTCTCTCAGGCTACTATGCCTTAGTACAGGGGTTTCCAAAGAGCAACTTGCAGGCTACGTCCTACCAACTTTTTTTGATTGGCCCATTGAGTCGGGTGGTTCATAATTACATGTGCACCCCTCACTACCTCATTTTCTGATTTTACTACCACCTGCCACCACCCACCTCCTTCCTCCTGCAGGATGAAGCAATTGCTGGGCTGAGTCACTCTTGCTGTCAGCAAGCAGCCCTGCAACTGAAAGGATTTTTTCTCTCGATGTGAAAACTATCAATTATGTATACATTTTCTGTAATTGACCTGCTTCAGCCCACCAGAAGAGCAAGACTGAATTTTGTAGCCCTGGTAGTTTGGGGACTCCTGCCTTAGTATCTTCATTGAGCTGCCAGACTGTCAGTGATGATTCACCTGCAGCAGTTTCATTGTCTCTAAAACTGACACAAATGTGGGGGGGGGGCGCAATAACCATAAGCTGCTATCTCTGGTACTTAGCCAGGTAAAAGAGCTGCTTAGACTGACAGAAGGGGCTTGCTAAAGCCCAGTTGAAGTTTTAAAATCATTTTTTATCTGATCCTGCCACCATAGCTTATCACAAGTTGCTTTATAAATTGCTCTCTGTTTCAAAAGCACTTTGACGTGTGGCTTGGGGAGGGATGGAGCCTGTGTTTGAGAAAACAGATCTAAAGCCACTTTGGGCTCATGGAACTAGTTTTATGGTCTGCCTTTACTTACAGATATTTGCTGTCAGAAATATACTCTGGTTTAATCATTGGAGTGAAGGAGTTTGGTTTTGTGTGCAATGGTATTTGGTGTCTGACATGATAGCCTCTAGGTAAAGCATCTGTTCTCAAATATTTTTTTGGTAGCTGTTCGGTTTGGCCGGATTCCTAAACGTGAGAAGCAGAGGATGTTGATTGAAATGCAAAGTGCCATGAAGACCATGATGAACACGCAGTTCAGTGATCACGTGCCCACTGAAGCATTAAAAGATAGCCAAGAGCCATTGCGCCTGCTGCCTCAGGAAGAGCTGAATTCCAAACTGCAAGATGAGCAGGAAAAATCCAACAGCCCCTCTTCTCCTCCTCCTCCCCCACCCCCTCCTCCCCCATCTGACATTGCTAAGGAAGAAGTGATTGGCATAGTGACCAGAGCGCACAAGGACACCTTTATGTACAACCAGGAACGACGGGGAGATATTTCCACCACAGTGCAGCCACATAATGGGGAGAAAGTTCTGAAGTGTACAGAGCAATGTCATTCTAGTCTTAAGCCTGATGACATCGGGGCAAACACCCATTACAGTGTGAATGGGGAGCATTTGAATGGACAATATAAATGGGGAAGCAGTATGCATTATTCAGATGAGCACAGCTTTGGCTTCCCAAGCAGCCAGTCTATGAACATTGCAAATGGCTTGTCTCTAAAAGATTGCAGTAGGATGTCTGAAAATGGCTTTTCTCTAAATGAGAACATGATTAACTTCTCCTGCAGCACTGGAGGCAGAGCACATCTGGTACTTTGATTGTTTATTGAATAGTAAACTAGAGTTAAGGGCAGAGAAGTACTAAAAGAGAGAGTATTGGTTCTGGGGTGGACCCTTTAAGTAGATATTGGTTAATGCCAAAGAACCTCCTTCCAACCGAATGTGTATGCTTTAATCATAATTGGGAAATGGTTCATACAGTTGCATATTTTGGCTGTACAGTGAACCCTTGATTGAACTGACACTATATAATGGACTTCAGAAATTTATAACGTCTGGCCTCTGAGGAAACCAATGTACTGCGTTGGTGGTTATAACATTTGAATTTAATTGACTTTTGATGTTAATGGACACACATTATTTCCTCTTAGTTCATTAAATCAAGGGTCTGCTGTATTTCTAATAAAAATGTACACCTATTGCCTCAAATACCACTACTAAATACTGAATTTTTAGTATTAATATTTGAGGTAGCTCCTAGATGGTACTAGAGCGGTGGTTGAGTTTGAGAGCCACTAAGTGCTTGCGTGGGTGGGGGGGGAAGGCAGCGGGGGCGGGGGAAGGCAGCAGCGCGATCCCCAGGATCACAACGCCCGGGGTGCAGGGGCTTGGGTGCACTTACCCAAGCCTCCTTCAGCCTCCCCAGGCTGCGGGGAGCCTGGCACGACCTGCAGCAGGGCTCCTCACAGTAGCGAAAGTAAATGTGGCGCGATCGCGCTCTGCTAAAGCGGAAGTGGAGCACGATCGCTCCACATTTACTTTCACTGCTGCGGGGAGCCTTGCTGCAGGTTGCGCTGGGCTCCCAGCAGCCTGGGGAGGCTGAAGGAGGCTTGGGTAAGTGCACCCAAGCCCCTACAGACCCCTGAGCTGCACAATTCTGGGGGTCGCGCCGCTACCTTCTCCCTGCCTCCCTTAAGGGGGCAGAGGCCAGGGCTTACAGGCTGGGGCGTCGCAATGCCCCAGTTTGAAAAGCCCTGTACCAGAGGTTTAATTAGAAATTTAGCATAAATGATATGATTTAGCATTACTTTTATTTTTTGATTTGTTGTTGGTTTAGTAGATGTTTCATCCTGACTTCATAAATTTCCTCAATAGTAGTAATTCTCCATTAAAGCTTGTCAGCTCCCCATTAGCAGGATGCAGGGATCTTTGTAAGCAAGTTCACACATTCCTTTATCATGCATCATTGGATACTGGAGCTTTTTTTCTCTTGACAGGAGTATGAAGTTAGGAAACCAAATCCCAGTTACTCCCATCTTTGTTACTTATATGGGCTAAAGGTTCCATTTACCTGGACATAATTACCTTTGGAGATCAATTTCCTCCTCAGAGGAAATCCTGTGTCCCAAAGAACAGTGTCATTTCCAAAGTACAGCATGTGGTGCATGTTTTATTACGCCATGAGAATGCAGTTCGAGAAGCTGCCCACATTAGCTTCCTGACCTTTGTACTCATAACAAAGGAAATGCTTCACCTGCACATTGGAATTCATTGTGTGTATTTTTTTGTCACTACCTGGAGAATTATAGCTAGAATGTTTGAAAATGGTGTTATTTACCTTACACAGAAGTAAGTCCATTGTGTTCAGTAACACTTAGGCTGTAATCCTTTCTTACTCAGGATTGTGTGAGAAGCAGCTTTCAAGTACCACAGTTCTGTTTTTTAAATTTTTGTGGAATTTAGGCAGGTGGAACCCTTTTAGGAAAAGGGTTTAACTAGCATCTAATGAAGTGTGAATTGCTAGGAAATGAATGTCTGTAGATAATGAGCAGCTGTATTTCAACTGAGTGGCCCATGATTGGGCCCACAGGGTTTTCATGTGAACCTCTTGTGTGGCATTTGTGCTCTGTGCATATTGTTAATTTGTACTAGAATGCAAAAGAGAAGTCAGATGTACACTGTAACCCATGTAGCTTTTAGCTTCATGTTATAAAGTTAAATGTAAAAAGTGTCCATGATCTTGAGATGAATTAGGAACGATTAATTAAAGTCATAGTGATAGCCAGCTACTGCATGTCCATAAACATTAAGTCTTGTGTTACCCAATCTGTACTGAGACTTCTCTCTCCTCAAAAACACCCCGATGATGCAACTATTAGTGCGTGTGAGACATCATATAATAGCGTGCATTTTCAAATTTGCAATTAGCTGGGAATTAGCTGTAAGGGGAAAAGGACTGTCAACTTGGGCATCCCAGGCAAGAACATTTTCACAAAACTATGTTATTGACTAAGAAGTATACTGAACAGGGTCTAATCTTATTGTGACATGGTCTCCAAATATGTTTATTGATGAGCTATTATTCATGTCATAGTTTGTTGTTTCCAGTGTGTGTGTGTGTCTGTATGTATGTATGTGTATGTGTTTTTAAACAATGAAGACACTTGGTCAGTTCATCTGAAATAGAATTTTGAGAATTTTGTATGTGTGAATACCCAGGTTTGCCCAATGAACAAAACTCCTTTTGTGGACCCAAATAAGACTGGCCATGAAATCTGGGAAGAATTTTCCATGAGTTTCACCCCTGCAGTGAAGGAAGTGGTGGAATTTGCCAAACGTGTTCCAGGCTTCCGAGACCTTTCTCAACATGACCAAGTAAACCTTCTAAAGGCTGGAACCTTTGAGGTGAGTGTCTCAGTGAATGTACTTAGAATTGTCCTTTTTCTGTCCACCAATCTTGGTAGTTAAAATTGATAAAAGTTAGTGATGACTTCCAGCAATTGCCTAGAGAAAAATTGTCTCCATGTATTTATTATTCCTTTATTACTTACTGCTCCTTGTACTTTCACCCAAAGAGTCTGTCCAGTCTTTTATCCCAACTAAATTCCAGGATTTCATGTACTGGGATGTGGGAAAGCATGTCAGTTTCCTCTTCCCCCTCCCAACTAGACCTCTTGGTTTGTATATACAAATATACCAGTGCTGTTGCTTAAGTTAGTTGGGGCTCTGGGGTAAAGCCCTACATTGGACCACCTTATGTTATAGCCCCATCTGCCTTATGATGGCAATTTGGCCTGAGGTTCAGGGGTCAGACTTGCTCTCTCAGGCTGTCTGATGTGTGTGAGCCATCAGGCAGTGCTTAAGCTGACGAATTTATTAAACTAGTGGTTCTCAAACTTTCTAGCACTGGGAAGGACAATTTGTCAGAACCCACTGGAAGTGATGTAATTAACCTGGAAGTGATGTCATGACCAGAAGTGACATCAGCAATTTTGCCTTCAAATCTAAGGCACAATCAACCAAAGGTCCCATTACACAGTGCCCTTGTGCTGTTCCAAATACCCACAACTCCCTCTCCCCCTCCCCCTCTGCAAACTTCCGTTTGCCTCCTCCCTGCTCTCCCTCTGCAATTACCATATACCTACAACTCCCCCTCCCCCTCACTATGCATAGTGCATTAAAACATTCCAGCTCAGAAGTCGAAGTAGAATGCAGACTTGAATCCTTCTCCAACCTCACAGCCCTCTTTTCCCTTTCCAGCATCCCATCTTCCCACCTATTCAGGGCAAAGCACCATGGCACTCTCCCACTGAGAGCCCATCCCGCCCAGCAGCTGCATTTTCCATTCCGTATTTTCAATGGTGGCTTACCTAGTTGCTATGCAACCCACCTAAAATTGGTTCATGACCCATCCAGTGGGTTCCAACCCCCAGTTTCAAGAAATTCTTTATTAAATGAATATGCTTTTATGATTCTGTGGCATCAGTGCATTAAGTACTGTTGTGAATTAGCTGCTTCTTTCTAATTTTATAAAAATCTATCTAAATTTAAAAATGAAATACCTTGCTCTTTTCTTTCATTCAGGTTTTAATGGTACGATTTGCATCTTTATTTGATGCGAAGGACCGAACTGTCACTTTTCTTAGTGGAAAGAAATATAGTTTGGATGATCTGCGTTCCATGGGAGCTGGTGATCTGCTCACCTCCATGTTTGAGTTTAGTGAGAAGCTAAATGCCCTGAATCTTTGTGATGAAGAAATGAGCTTGTTTACAGCAGTGGTCCTTGTTTCTGCTGGTAAGCAGACAATTATTTTATTCCTATACCAAGTTATAAAAAAGTCTCCTGTTCTTTCAAAATAAATGAAGTGTTGCTAAATTGGATTGAAAAATTTACTGGGTTGGTTTTTCTTCTTTACAGAGGTCTTAGCAATTAAGTTTATTTCTTAGAATTGTATCCAGTGGAAAAACTACAAACTTCCAGTATAGAAACAAACGTATTCATGTTTTCTCAGTAATGTATAGCATAGCAAAACATGTATTACTGTAGCTTCATATATCAGGTAGCCCAAGCTATGAAAATCAGCTTTGGTTATTCTTATTCTGGTTTGTGTAGAAACATGAAAAATGGCATCATGCTTGGTAAGTGGAAAAAGAGAAATTTGCTTTTCTTTTACTTAGCATAGAACTCTTCTTGATAAAAGAGAAACACAATCCTGGATCACTAAATGAATCATAGGATGCAAACAAAGAGAGTGCAGCAGATTTCCCTGAGAATTTTTTTATAATTTCTCATTATCTATATTCCCCTGCTCAGAAATAGAAAAGGTCAGACGAGAGTCACTGGATCACATCCCATTCTTTTTCAGGAAAGATTTTTGTATGCTCTAAAGGAAAAATGCAGTTCTAAAAGGACACTTATTTAAGACTGTCAGTATTTAAGTTTATAAGTGTTGGTTATATGCGAAATATATACATGTGTATATACGAGGTTTGTCTATTAAATAACGAGACTGATTAAATAACTCACCTTTATTTATTGGTATTACAAATTTAATGTTTGTCTGCTTCAGTATATTCCCCCTTTGCACTAATACATTGCTGTAGTCTTGTTTTCCACTGGTCGAAGGCATGGAGCAAATCAATTTCTGTCAGTTGTTTCAACATATCTGCTGTTTTGTTCTTTACAGCATCAACTGACTCAAAATGTGTCCCTTTAAGTACTGATTTAACTTTCGGGAAAAGATAAAAAGTCGCAAGGTGCTAAATTGGGTGAATTTGGAGGATGTTCAAGTGTAGTAATGTGATTGTCAGTCAAAAACTGCTTCACAGAAAGTGCTGTGTGAGCAGGCACATTGTCCTGGTGAAGAATGAAACCATTTTTCCACAGTTGCGGCCGTATCTTTCTGACTCTTTCTCTCAGCTTTTTCAAAACTTCTTTATAATAATGCTGCTTAACTGTTGTGCCTTCTGGAACTCATTCTTTCAAAATTACACCCTTGATATCGAACAATCCGACTGATTTTTTCTACATTTTCTTCGGTTCTTGAAGTGCAAGGTCGTCCAGGGCGTTCATCATCTTCGACATTCTCACATCCCTCACTGAATCTTTTGTGCCACTCGGACACACGCGCACGAGACAGGCAGTCATTCCCATAGGCTGTAGTAAGCATTTGAAAACATTCTTTTGGTGTTTTGTGCAATCTTACTAAAAATTTCAAATTGACATGTTGTTCAACTTTTAAACTTAGCATTTTTCGGCACTCTACAGAAAACAGAAAACACAGCCAAACTAAGTGGCGACTCACAATCAACTGAACGTCATAGAGTGTTGCTGCTTGTCATGGAGGTTCAGACATGTTCAAGGTTACTACATATGCAGTTATAACCGGTTCTGACTGCTTTGTTTACTAGGTGGAATCACAGTCTCGTTATTTAATAGACATACCTCGTATGTCTAATGGCCCAATCCAGTCTTGAATTGACTGAACTCACATTCTGTCAGTGCAAAGACCAGACTGCTGGGTTGGCAGCTGCTGCGATGGCGCTCAGATCAGGGCCACCAGCACAATCAGCTGTCAGCCATGGACATGTGCCAATGATCTCTGGAGCCCCTGCCAGAGCAGGCAAGTCAATGGAAGAGGCGGATTGGGGGCGTGTTGATATCCTGGCTTGACGTGCCCCACTGGACACGCTTGGATGTATGTCTGCCAAAGTTTTTACTTGGTAGAGTTTAAGTTTTTTTTTACTTACTTCTCGATCACTGCCTGGTCCCTGGCTGGTGTGGGATATGCAGTGGAAGCTGTGACAGTGCTGGCTGCTGCACACTTTGGACCGACCCAAGATAGGATTGGACTGCTAGCCTGTATTGTTTCTCTATGTATCTAATTCAGGGGTAGGCTAACTTTCAACCTTAGCGATTGTGGACCTTGAACAATTGTATAGAAGAGGGAATTTCAGCAGATGACAAGCTGCACCTGCTGAAATTCCCTCTTCTGCATAACTGTTAAAGGTCCAGGATCCCTAAGGTTGAAAGTTAGTCTACCCCTGATCAAATTCATATTCTCATAGATGAGTGCAAATGCTCTGATGCTGAGCTTATTGTTGAATTTGATGATTTGTTTAGCAGAGCTCTAAGGTTCCAACGAAAATGTTTCCCTCTCACTCACCCACTCTTTCTCCTGTTGTTTAGAACGATCAGGAATAGAAAATGTCAACTCTGTGGAAGCACTGCAAGAAATGCTGATCCGTGCACTCAGGACCTTAATAACAAAAAATCATCCAAATGAAGCCTCTATATTTACAAAACTGCTTTTGAAACTGCCTGACTTGCGTTCCTTAAACAACATGCACTCAGAGGAACTTCTAGCCTTTAAAGTTCACCCATAGGCTTTTTATCTCTCTTTTTCTTTTATATAAAGGACTTGCTTTATGTTAATTAACTGTATGTGTTTTGTGCTAAAATGTTTATTTATGTTTGTATATATGTCTTGTGGGGGGGGAAAGCTTGTTGACTGTGTGATGGGTATATGTTATGCAATAATATGTCAGATTGAACGTTTTTCTACTAGTGACAGTGTGGCACAGGTTTCTTCAAGATTATCCTAAAGAGCTCCATTTGCACTGAAACTGAAGAAGTTACACTAAATCTTATGGATCTTGACTGTGAAGGACTGTGGCCCCCGCAACAGAAATCATTAACTTCCTTCGCTATTAAAAAAATGCACAATGGATGTATGTGGAACAATGAACTTTGGATGAATGACACTCTGGTGATAGGAGCAAGAAGAGAGCATTTAGTTCACCCTCCTATCAGTTATTATAGGGAGACTGAAAATCTGCTCGTGGTTTCACTGTTCTTAATTTACGCAATTTCATGGAATGTATAGCATGCCCCTATTTGGTGGTTCTCGCACAAGTACACACTTGCTATGTGTGCACATATAATAGGAAGAAAAATGTTGGGATGTTCATGACTTTATAAAATACTTCATGCGTGTACATATTTATGTGTATGTATATAAAATAGTTCTAAATAAACATGCATATAACTTCTTCACAATATTTTCAACTGTGAAGAAGTTAACCAAACAAAACAAGATGACAGCAAAACTCTCAGTTGTACACTGTTGTGTACAAATAATATACAGTTGGGTTGGATACAGTTGAACCAAATGTCTTGAGACTTCTAATGTTTTGGAGAATTCTAGATTAATATAGATATGCTGTATTTGTTAATTTAAATAGTACAGCACCAAAAGTGCAATGGCAAGCCTGTAAAATCAAACTTTGAAAAGAAACGTCCTAGATAGCCAGCTCTCTATTTTTATCTTTTAATTCATTGCAGCTAAGATTCTTATGTGCTAATAGACTCTTTAAGCTGCTGGACAACTCTGCAGTGTACCTGAGAATAAACTACCAGATGAACTATCTACAGCAATACCTTGCACTTTTGTCTCATTAAGGACCAGAGCATGGATGAAAGTAAAAATGGATGAATGTCAAAGCATAGCATTTTTGGTTTGCAAATTTATGTTGGCCAGAAAGGGGGGGGGAATAATGTAACTGATTATATAACACGCAAATGTGTGCACAACCTAAATAAAGAGAAATAAGAATGTCAACAAACATTGTGGATGGTTGGAGAAAATACATGGATGACATTTGAAACACAGTTATAACTGAAAATGGCTGAAATTGCACAGCAATGTAAGTCATGTGGATGAAAGTCAAGGTATTGCTGTGCACAGTACTGGAGAATCATGGAAAATTTCAAGAAAACTGTTAATCAAATACCTGCATTGCATATTTTTGTGTGTTCAGTGGCCATATGCTTGTTACACTACACTTACATGCTGCTTGAGTGCTACATGACATTGAGATACAAAAATGTGAGAGGCAATCAGTGTCTCTAATGATGGTTGTATTTCAAATGTGTTTTGTTCATGTTAGACCTGTATAGGGTTCTTAACCCTTGTTTGGTATACACAAGAAAAGTCTGCCAGATTACCTGTCTATGAGATCTATTTTTTATGTACAGCTGCTGATTTTTTTTAATGCTAGTGACGTTTCCCAAAATGAGAACCTACTTGGTAGCCTGCTATTTTATTATCTCAAAATAATATTTTCTGCTTGTTCCCTTGTCCTGTGGGTAAGCCCTTACTGCTACGCTGGGTCTGCTAAGACCTGCACTAGCAATTTAGCTGGAGCTGGGAACAGAAATAAGTAGATGTGTTAATTTCTGTGAGTAAGAAAGGTTTACAACCGAAGTCTTACTGAACCCAATGGGCTTACTTCTGAGTAAAGTAAATAACAGTTTTCAAGCACATCTAGGGATAGGGTATTGGCACTGCAGCTGGTATTGCCCCCTGCCCTTGATGTGCCCCATCTCTCCCCCTGTCCATGATGTTTCACCTCCCTCCTGCCCCCTTTGCTGACTTAATGGCATCGGAGGTTGTTGCAAAATTACCACCCCACGGCCTCTTTATTGCTTGTGTGTCATCTTTTGTGAAAGCACACTAATTCAATTCCAGCAATGCAAGGCCTCCATTAACAGGATTGGCTTGTTAATTACTTATGACTGACTTATTATGCCAAAGAGATATGTGTTGCATCCAATCATGAGAGGACAATCAGGAGGCCTGCCACAGGTAAGTAAGAATGCATTCTATTTACTTGTATGTAGGCCTCCTGGTGGCCCGTTCTCCTTGAACCTTTGTCAGCTGTATAGCTGGCATAAGTCTGAGAAGAGCAGGAGGAGTTAAAAAAGAGGCAATATGTTCTGGTGCGTGCAGGTCCGCAGGGATCCAATCTCTTCTGCCCCCTTCCCTCCCCATCCAAAAATTCTCCCTTGCCTGTTCACAACACATCCCTGCTGCCAACTTACCTGCTTTGCAGCAGCACCACCATAATCTTTGTGATCTCCCTAGGCCTTTTATGATGCAGGTAAATAAGCCAGAGGATCGGGCCTTTAGTGAGTGTTGGCCCTTGGCAAATGGAGATCAAAAGAAGCAATTTGTTGCATAAAATTTGGTGTGTTTTGTATTCCTGCTTTTTAATAACAGGTTCTGTCTCAAAATTCAACTTTCTAATTTAAAGGAGAAAATAAAATGTCAGCTTTTATTTTCTGCTGACAGAAGGGCTATTGCCATCACCACATTAACCTGTGTGGGACAGCCCCCTGCTCCCTGTTTCAGATAAAGACATAAATAGGTCATTCATCACATGTTTGTATCCTACCAATATTTTTATTATAGGCATTTTATCCTACAAACCATTGTACGTTTAACTGCTTCAGATTGGGAAGTTGTTCCTGAGTCTAGGCTTCTTTCAGAAGCCTCCCAATAACATATACAATGTCTTGGTTTTGTTTTTTTAATTACACCTTTAGGCATGTATAACCAGTACTATGTAAAGTATTGCCATAGATAGAATATATCAATCCATACAGTTTCATTTTAAATGCAATCCTCCTGTACATAGCATTGGAACTTTATTTTTCTGCTTTTTTTCCCTTTCACAAATTCTAAACCCAAAATCAGCTTAAACTTTTACACTATATCCTATGTTGCATTAGAGCTACTGCAGCATTCCTTCCCACATGGATTGGGTAATGGGAAGAGCTAATGAAGCCGCTCTCTCCCATGATAGGATCACTTCTCAGCTTGCATTGTTGTTAGTCTGGAGAAGAGATGGATGTAGTGTGGGTTCCTCATGTGTAGTCCTGGGAGACTAGCTGGGAGAGCACCATTGCTCTAGTTTCCTTTCTACCAGGTTATTAAAGGGGCCAGACCTTGGCTGACTTCATGTCAGCTCATAGCTTTACTGTGTCACTGGTTATACACTTGTTTAAATACTAAGAAATATCTTCGTGGCAGACTTTGAAGTACTGTAGATTGGACACTGCTGAGAATTAATGAAATTGTACTGTATGAACTAAATGACATTTTTACTCTTTTACATGTTTTAAACTATTAAATAAGGGCATTATGTTGGCAAAGTAGTAGACTGGCGTGTGTGTTTCTTCAAAGTGGGGGCCAGTCCATGGATGATGCAGAAGCATCTGTCGCTTCCGCTATTCTTTCCTCTGTTCCTTGGATTCGAAAAGGAAGAAGGGAATTGAGAGAAAGGGTGGAGGAGAGAAAAGAGTGGTTGACTATAGCAGGGCTCTTCAACCTTTTTTTGTGCCATAACCCTAATAAATAAGGTATAAAACTGGGGATCCACCATCAATGCATCCCCTCCTGAGACCTTATATTCCTGCTCCCATTGCTGTCCACTCCCTGCCTCATAACACCCTCCCAGCTCTATTCACTGTAACTAAATATTCTTATTAGAGAGAGCAGAACAACTTACCATGAAGCCTGGCACTAGTGAAAAATATTTTAGCATAATTGCTAAGAACCTGAGCAGGACTGGGGTAATCTCTTACTAGCTGAAGGGCTACAGCACATGCCTCCCCCTTTACCCGGTGGTGCTCTAGTCCAGTGTCCTTCAACCTTTTTCATTCCCATAAATTACTGTGACCCCAAAACGGAGGTTTTTGGACAGCATCTCTCATACTCTGTAGAATGCCAAAATATGAACTCAGCCTTGTTTCTCCTCCCTACGTGCTACCCCCGGACTCCTGCCCCCACCAAATGCTGCCAGTGCAATTCACCATCCTCCAGGACCCACAATGGTGTGGGGAGGCCAGCATAAATTTGTGCACCGACCTAACTCCCTGCAAAGTGTCGCAAAATTGCTTTATGGCACTATTGTGACACTCTTGGGCTGGCGCAAGGGGTTTGCTTCGGCCCAAGTGAGGGCTAGCATTGTGAGAGGCCGTGACAGTGTTGTGTAGACTGGTATACTTTTTTGGACAGGCTGTGTGCTTCACACAGAAAAATATGTGGCAGCATTGCTGAGTAGTATGAGAGGAAAACCTTATAGTTACGTATACAATTTGTCCCAGAAAAGCCTGTCTGCAATTCTTTTAAATACATAGTGGAAATTATTCAGCAACATCTAGCATCAAAACCCTTGATCATAGGAGAAAGGTCAAGATTTCACACAAGGCACCTCTGTGAACACCAGTCTGCTTCATTTGTGGCTAAATAAAAAAGGCTTTTAGAACAGTGTGACTTCAAGGAGGGCCTTAATGATGCATTAAGAGACACGGTTGTATGAGGGTTGCATAGTGAGTGTATTCAAAGGAGTCTTTTAACAGGAAAACCTTACTTTCAAAAACGCTGTAGAAATTGGAAATTCAGAACAGCAGTGCTGCAGGGACACTCCACAGTAGAGTTAGAAAAGAAACGGAGACACAATGGCCGTTGGTCAGACTAAAGAGACGTGCTATTTAAACCACAAGGGTATGTTATTGGTGGGGAAATGGATTCTGTATCCCTGCTGAGTGCAGATTTAAATTTGCATAGTGCAGAAAATGCAATCAAAAACTACATACTCTTGGAATATGTAGCACTACAAGGCATACAGGTGGGGCATCTCATCGCACAAACAGAAAAAAGGCCGGTCTTTGCCCTTGATGAAGACAACAGTGACTCAACTGTGTGAGTGATCTGGCAATCCTGGGAATGTATGTGCAAATCCACATATTTGTTCACCAAGAGTATGTGGAAAAGTGCTCAAAATGCAGTTGGACATGGGCACTACAGTGGCTGTTATTCCACAAGCAGACTATGAAAAAATTTTGCAACATCAGAATCACATCCCTACCGCTGAAGACAAAACTGTGAGAGTGATACATGTGAAGAGCTATTCTTGCCCATCAAGTGAGCACTGATGCTTCCTCTTATGGAATAAGGCAGTTGTTCCCCAAACTGTGCACTGTAGTACCCCAGGGTACCACGGCACACATACAGGAGCACAGTATGGCCTCTGCTTTCCAGCTTGCTGGACCAAGATTGCACAAAATCTCATGTGATTGAGTGAAAAATCATGTGAGATCTTGCTGGAATCATACTAGTGGTGTGATGGCACCACTGCGAAAGGGTGCCAGAGATGTGGGACACCATTGGCTGCTGTAAGTCTGGGGGTTGATAGAATCAGAAAACTATAATCTCATATGACATAAACTGCTTTGTGAACTACTTTTTGTTGAAAAATGATATATAATAAATGTGATGCCTGACTGGCAAGAAAAGCCAATAGCATCTGCCTCTAACTCTCTAGCAGCAACAGAGAGTAATTATATACAAATAGTGACCTTAAGTCTAGTGTCAGATGTAAAAACATTCAATTCAATCAGTATCTGGATGGAAGAAAATTCACCTGCACGATTACCCACTAGCCCCGACACTCTGTTCTGAATCCACCTTTCACTGTTGCAGCTCAAATGCAACATGGGGCTCTTTTCCTGGCAAGCTACATTTATGACATATTCAAATTTGGATATGTTCAAAAATATATTCTGGTCCTGTACCTAATTGAACAAGAGGGCCCAGCTCTGTGAGAACATGAAGAAATGGCTCCCTGATTGTGAATATAGAAAGGTATTACAATCAGGTGTCATGTTTGCTTGCTAAATGTATATTGCAAAAAAATGCATAAACTAGTTTTAGAGCACTAAAAAAAGTCTAGAACATTTTCCCAGAAAAACCCACATCCCTCTGCTCATGTGTGCCAACTCACAAGTTGACAATCAAGGCCAGAGAATAAAGTGCTCAGTAAGACCTTTATACAGAGGTTCCCAAACTCTCCGGGAGTTTGGGAGCCACAGTAAGTCTTTGCAGGAGAGAGGGGAATGTAGTGACGCAATCCCCAGGATTGTGCCGCTACCCGAGTGACGGGGTGGGGGGGGGCTTCATTTTACCAGCAGCAGCAGAAGCGTCCCTGGGGTGCAGGGACTGCCGTGGAAACTTCCACGTGGCTCCCCAAGCCTCAGAAAAATGTAATAAATACTGTGACTCACTTCCAGTTTCTGGGGATTGGGGTGCTGCATTCCCCCCTTCCCTGCCCCTAAAAGAGGCAACGACAGAGCCATGAGAACCTCTGCCTTTAAGCATTATGACTGAAATATCCAAGACAGCTAATTTTTGTTTGTTCACCAGGGGGCGATGCAGCACAAGGAATAGAGTTGTCACAACAGATTTCTAATAGCGGCCTCTGCTGCTGTTCTCTGAGTTCATGCAGTATCTTTTTTCAGTCTGCATAAGCAGTTGTCCTGGATTTGAACTCTCATCAATGGTCATAATGTCTCACCCACCTATTTACGGATACAGCCAGTTTTGTGATGGCTGCACAACTGTTTCCTTGAGCCTGTGTTCCTGGGAATTGGGGCTGACTCTCTTAGTTTTCACATCAAACTGGCAATGAACTCTGAAGTGTGATATATTGTAGTGTGACTATAGTTCCATCCCTACATCACACAGACCTCCTCCCCTCTTTCACACAAATTAAGTTTATCTTTCACGCAAACCAGGCTCCTGCACCACTGAGTGTGCTGACACACAGAACCTGTGTGTATGAGAACACTTGGTTGTAGAGGGGCCTAGTTTGTGTGGAATAAGTTTTTCCTTTAAATATTAGATACAGAGAAACAGAAGCAGAAACTCAGAAAACAAAAAGCATCATGGCAGAGCATTCCAACCCCCGTCCCCCTCCACAGGTCCAATCCAGACCCCCTCCCCCCTCACTCACTCACACACACACACACACACCCCTGTAATTTGCCTCAGCAGCAAAGTTATCACTGATGCTGATGACAGTTTCTCTGATGGAACAAATAGCCTGCAGTGGGGTGGAGTAAGAGGCATCTGTATAAGAACTACAGAGGGTGTACAAGAATAAAACCTTTTCCTTCATGCCGTGATCCTGGTCTGGATCAGGGCAGTTGTGGCTTGTATTTGGCTAAGGCTGCAAGCCTAACCACACTTTCCTGAGAGTAAGCCCCATTGAACAAAATAGGACTTACTTCTGAGTAGACCTGATCAGGATTGTGCCCCAAGTAATTGAAACTATGCCTGGGCCAGTGATATGTTTGTTTGCTGTGTAGTTTGGCACTGATTCTTTCCAGTTAAGAAGTTGGGGAAGATCACAGAAATGGACATCTGAGCAATCAGGTACTCACATAATTCCAATATAGCCAGATAATCTCCCTGTGTGGTGGAGGGGAGGGACTCATTCTACTCCTGTGCTATGCTGTTGCAACCTGTCACTCCCACCCCATAAAGACTGAATAGCTGGGCTGGGATCTATCTATATCTATAGCAAGTCTCTTGAAGCATCATGATCTGCTTGAAATTTCACACGGAGGCTTTGAAGCAAATAATATATGAAAAGTGCATCCCGGAACTTTAGAGCTGAGAAAAATGAAGCAACGAAACTATAGAAATGTCAGCAATGAAAATGATGCAACCAAAAGCTCAGCAGAGGAAACATAAAAGAAAAACAGGAATCATCAATGTGAAAAGGCCAAAATCATCACCATCACCACAAAGGAGAACAATTATCCAAAGACTGGAGAAAAATTGATTTGCACAGCACAGGGAGCAAGAGAGAGCCAGGGATGACATGAAGGAGGGCAACAGCGCCTTCTCAAATCAACACAATACATCAAAGTACAGTTTATAACTAATTCAAGCCACTCAGCTCAGATGTCACTTTTCCTGCATGGTCATTTCAGTTGTCGGTTTTTGCCAAGTCAAGTTATGCAAGGAAGCAAAGGAGGGGTCAAACAGTGCCTAAAAGAGCCCCCACACCAAAAAAATTAAAAAAAATTAAAACTAAATAAATGAAATTGATACAACAACATAAATATCCATTTTGTTCTGGCTTCATCTACATGCACAAATCTCTTGGCCCCTATGCAATAGCGAGTCAGGTCATTGGTCCATCTAGGGCTGTATCACACTGACTGGCAGGAACAATCCTGACTTTCACACAGATCCCTTCCTCTCCTAGCTGGATATGCAGTGGGTTGAATCTGGGGGCCTTCTGCAGAGCCTGCAGGCAAAGCATGTGCTGCACCACTTGCATTCAGGCTCCCTAGCCCTTCTCTCTGACACCTGTACAATCTTGCCCTTCCCCAAATGGGGAGCAGGTCAAATAGGGCTGGAGCAGAAGATCCTTATCTCTGAGAATAGTGCCCCAGGGAGGCATTTGACCAAGACTGAAGGCAGACAGCTTTTCACCAAATGACTATACAGACATAATTAATTTTGCTTGGAAGGGGGCTCATGATCCAACCAGTTGGCACTGCCATCTTGGTGCACTAAACATGCAACCATTTGGGTGGCTCGTATGCACAGTGGCTTATGTGCATAGCCCTCTCCTTAGACTATTTTTGTATTGAACTGATCATGTAATGGGAGCCTACGTGCAGTTTCCCATGATTCCATATCATCCACATGTGGACACTGGGCATGCAGAGAGAGCAGCACCTGCAAGGGTCATCACAGTCCTGCCCTCCTCCACAGATAACATTCATGTAGCACTTTTGGCGTATGCAAAGCCTTCACTTGGCTTGGAGCCAGAGCCTACTGAGCATGTCCAGTGGAGTTGGTTGACCTCTTCCTTTAGCGAGGCACATCACCAGGCCATGTCAGAAAAAAAAACTGCTTTCCAAATTAACAGTAGCAGAAGATGTTTCCCATGCTAAATTGAAGGGGCTGCTTTTCAAGAAAGGCACATTCAAATCTCTCCTGCGTGTGTGGAAGTAGTCATATGATTCTTTGGCTAAAACTCATGTTGTTGATGTAGGCCTTACTAGGATGCTATAAGGGGGCGTTTGAGAACTAGGATAAGTCTTCGCGGACGGGGTGGAAAGCAGCAATGCAATCCTCAGGATCATGCTGCTACGAGATATAGGGGCTTTTTTGTTACTTGCCATAGTCCCTGCCGACGTTCGGGGGGGGGGAGGTGCGGGGAGCCCTGCAGAACCCTCTGGAAAAACGTGATCATGACCCACTTCCCCTTTTCCCTGTCCCCTAAGGGGGCAATGACAGTGGCTCTCAGGCTGGTTGTTCATGACCCACCAGTTAGAGAACCACTGCTATAAGGTAAATTCATATTTTTATCTCCCTATTGCCAGCCTCTCAGCTGCTAGGTAAGAAAGAATAGGTCAGGATGCCTGCATGCCTGCTTAAAATTATAGCGATTTATCATGGTAAGCATACAAGCATTTGCATAGCCAGTCTCCTTCATCTCCATTATTATGTTTTTATATAGCCCATCAATGTGCATGGCGCTTTACAATGGAGGAGAGAACAGGCCTCTGCCCCAAGAAGGTGTCAATCTAGAACCAGAAATGAGGTAGACAGCAGGAGAAGTGGCAGAGAGATGTACAGAAAAAGAATATGCAACTATTTCCTATACATGTACTTTGGCTTAGTTGCAGTAGTCTATGGCTGGTTATCTACAACAACCATCCATGTGGTGAGGAGCTCTGTCTGGCAGTGAAAGTAAAGTGCAGTATCTTTTCATTCTGGGTTGCCGTACAGCCAGATTTGCAACCACTGCCATGTTCCCCAATGCTGAAATTTTCATTCACTCAGATTCAGGCACGAAAGTTTCCGATCCTTTATGTGTTCCTCTTTGCCACCCCATCTCCTGCTTTCGGTTCATACATGAAGTCTTTGAGCACTTTAGTTCCTTAGATTTACCAGGTGTGATCACTGACACAATGATATATACCAATAGTTACTATCTTAGAGGAAAAAAAATACAGCTGTCTCTATTTTTAATCATTGTTATTACCTGCAATAATAATAGCAATGTCATTTCGCCGATGACAGAGCAATTGTGGGAAACCGGTTTTAAGCACGTTAATGATGGATGATTGAAATGCCAGCAAAGAGACTGAGTGCAATACAAAGATGCTAAAAAGCACCAAATTGCCAGTGGTAAATATCATGGTACAAAACATTAAGGAAGGCATTAAAATGCAAGAGCATCATAATGTCATGTGCAAATTCATGATTCACCCACACTTTGATTATTGTACACAACTGCAGTTGCCCCATGTGACTCAGTGTATAATAGATTTGGGAAAGGTACAGTGATTTTCAGTGCAGTAGAACCCCATTCCAGAAAGCAAGTATGCACACTACTGCACAAGAGAGGCTCGTCCCTACTAAATGGTTGGCATGGCAAGCTTTGATTTATTTGTAGTGGTATAATAATATATTACACTTCCATAATCACAACCCCTTTAAGACTAGACAACAATAAAAATCAACTTTGAAAGTCAGCATAGGTGGAAGGGTGGTGGGCAAAACAGGGAGGGGAGGGGGAGGAATAGGGTAGAAAACAGGGCAGAGAACACAGCAGGAAGGAGAGTAGAACAAGGGCAGAAAAGAGGCAGTAGTGCAGCAGGGTATCCTATCCCTCTTCCTAACCCAGGAAGGCAAACTGAGGTCCATGCAGACTTGCACCAGCTAAGTGGATGGCACAGGTCAGAGTAGAAGGATTAGCCCCAGACAAGGGAACAAATTTTCTTTTTCCCAGAAAAAACCTTCAGGGCCTGAAACTCCCCTACAGGATACAGTGTGCACCCTTTTGGTGCATTTGCATTGCCATGCGAGGATTTACGATGGATTAGACTGCCTTAGTCTATTTCCCTTCCATGCCAGTTTAGGGAATTAGTTCCCTGTATAGGGAACAGTATAGGGAATTAGTTCCCTTCCATGCCAGTATATCCAGCCTACAATAATACAACAAATTTATAAGCCTTAATTTTTTTTTTTTTCTGATCAAGATGACTGACATTAGTTGTACTGCTGTCATTGAATTATTTACTGGCCCCGTCCCTTGTGCTGGTCTTTCCATGATTTTGCCTGAAAGCAACATTGTGAAGAGGCCTAGAATGGAACACAGTGGCAGACAGATCAAGTGCACACACAGGATGAGATGAAAATGTTTTCTTTATTGTTAGTAACACCTATAATGAACATGAACACACTCCAACTGTTCTTGTTTCTCCACTTGGTTAAGGAAAGCATCACTTTCTGTTTTCAGCAGATCTTTCACATAATTGTACAATGTGGAGTTCATATTTCTTCCACTTATATATATATAAGCTGAGAGCTTCGTCCTGGATTTTTGTCCTCTGTAAGAATGGTTCAAGTTTTGTTGAAAATATTAATTTGATATTAATCACAGGCCAACATACATTTTGCTTCCTTAAACATTACACCAATTCCTGGGTATATTTGGGGTGCTGATTCCAAAAATGGCATCCATTTTGCCCTATCACATCTAGTTTCGGAATCATGGCATGGTGAATCATTAGTGAATGGTTCAAGCAGCTTCCTCATGAGGAAGCCTACACCATGGCTTCCTCATGAGGAAGCTGCTTGAACCATTCACTAATGAAACTATGCTGTATCTCCAAAACTAGATGTGATAGGGCAAAACGGATGCCATTTTTGGAATCAGCACCCCAAGTTCATATCAAACCACCATAAAGTTTGGGAAAAACTTTTCTGACCCTCAATTTTGTAGGCCTGTGTAATCTATCCACATAATCACGTGGATAAAACAATCTTTCATCCCACACCTAAACAAATTTATATGATAGACAAAAGGAGCTTTATATTTTTTTTTCAAATATCATGAGAAAGGAGATAGATATGAGTGAATTGGGCTTATATGTCAACCTCTGTGGACAGAAGACTGATGATGCAGCTGGGACAGAATGGCCCTGATGTCCATACACCACCAGCTATTCTTGATGACACTGGGTTGCATCCAAAGAAAGTTAGTCATGACTAAGCAACATTGAAATCAAGGAGAAAATTTAACCATGACCAGAGGTGTGATTTTTCTGTGATAACCAAATAAAAACACATAATGCTGCTTTCTGCGCTTCTCATTTTTGTAAAAATACAAACAAAAAACAAAAAGAAAAACCCACCCTCAAATCTGCCAAAAAACACCCCATTTTCTATCACCTAATTGACTGTGTAATAACTGCATCTGCTGACACTATACCACCTAGTATTTTTTTAAAATCCACTTTTGCCTAGCCCACAGGTGTACTTATTTTGTTCCTGTTGCGTATATGCAACGTTAGGCAGAAATGGCTTAAAGCTATTATAATTTTTTAAAGAATCACTTTTTTTTCTTTTGCCAAAACATCTGTGGCATCAGAAGCCCTATCACATATTTAGGGAGATGCACTATGTTCACATCATGGACAATATGTTGGTCAGTCGGAAAGTGAGGTTAGTGCTCTTATCAGATGTCCCCAGACAGTTTCATGGACCAATGAGAGATTTATGAAGCTTTAAGAGGTGGATTTGGCATAAGCCCGGAGCTATATTGGAGTAACTGAGCCAACGCAAGAGAATTTTGTACTCAATACAAAGCAAATCAAGCATGGCTAATCTAATGAACCATTTTGTAAATGTTTTAAAATTCCCACAATGATACTGGAATAAACAGTGCTTCTTTGATTACTTGCATGAATACTTGTGGATGGTCTCCACCAGCCAAAAGAATCACACCTCATATGAAACAGTTGGCTTGTTCAGTTGAGACTAAACATGTCTAACAGCCCAATCCTAACTAACTCCCAGCACAGCAACGCAGCAGCACCCCCATGTGTCCCATGGGGGAGTGTTGACATCCAGAAGCCAACGCAGGGTAAGGGAACATTTGTCCATGCTGGGCTGTTGGGTCTACTTGGAACTGAGCCAGCTCTATAAAAGGCGTAACTCTATATGGACCTGGGTTGGGGGATCTGGGTTGAGGCTGGAAAGGGGGTTAGGATTTGACAGATGCCATTGCTGTCGAACTTGCCCTCTTCTCTGTCCTAATCCACCCTTCTCCTTACCCCTGTCACTGCCCCATTTTGCCTAACCTGCTTCCTTCCCACCCCCTGCATATGCTTGCCTGTACTGGTTGGCATCTGGAGTCCACTGGTGCATGGCAGCAGCGCCTAGGCTGTGTGCTCCAACATGTTGCCTTTTGTGACAGCCAGAAAGTGCCTCACACTCTTAGGAATGCTCATTCTGGCAGTGCAAGCGCCAATAGGATTGGGCTGTAGTAGTTCTTTCTGCAGGAACAGAGCTTTTTAGGTGCAAGCCTATAACACCTGGGAGTCAGTCCCATTGAACAAAAGACTTATTAGTAAACATGTATAGACTAGTGCTGTTATTTGCTACATGCCAAAAAACTGTTGATGAGGGTCAGATAAATAAATAAATAAATAAATAAATAAATAAATAAATAAATAAATAAATGGCCATCCTATTGTACATCATGGAGAAAAATGCCACTTTTCAGTGCTTTCAGACTCATTGAAGAGCCATTGGATCTGGGGATATAATTTAGGGGGTCTTGTCATTTGCTTTTGTCAAGTGGCATTTTTGCTCACCGGCCACTTCCTGCAGAGTGCCAGGCCATTGTGTAGCTGCTTTTAGATTTGACCTGGTTCCCATTATCAGGTCATCAAGGAAGGAGCTGGAACCAGATGGATCTTCAATCTCCACTTCCTTGTCAGGTCACTTGATGCACTATGTAATTTTCACTCAATGACTGTAATTTGTGCATGGCAGAAAGTTTAAAAATAGTCATTTTTTATTTTAAAAAATCAATAGCCCAACTATGCATTTCTGTAACAAACTTGGGCATTTTACACAAAAAGTCAAGATAATATGAAGATACTTTTTAAAGTCCATTTGGAAGAGTTTTTTGTCTCTGAAAAAGAGAAGCATCAGCTTGCAATTCTAAATACGGTACTGGCCATGCTTTTTTGTAATGATAGGAAAGAGTTCAATTACCTTTAAGAAGAGTGATCGCTCAGTGGCCTTGCAACTGTTTTGTATGCAGAAGGTCCTAGGGTCGATTCCTGGCACCCAGAGGCATCACTAAGGGTTTGCATCACCCTCATGATAGACCTCGCATACCAGACCATACAGAATAAATTACAATATCATATGCACAGCCTATTGACATAGTATTTTCAACCAAAAAAACATTTACAAAGTACTTTACATCACAAAAAGAATTAAAGATAGTTCCTTCTGTGAAAGGCACAAGGGTGATATGCACACCCAAAAGGGGGAACTGTGGTAAGCAAAGCAGGATACCTAACCAGGCTCAAACTATTATGTAATCCACAGTTTTCTGCTTTGGATGTAGCAAAGAACTGTGGCTTCAGCAGCCAACAGCACTATTTTATGCATGTTTACACAGAAGCAATTTCCACTGAATGATAAGGGACTTACTCCCAGGAAAGTGTGCATAGGCTTGCAGGATTCCTTCTGCATGGAAGGGTAGAAGGGAGGAGGGAGTGTGTCATTCGATCTGCGTTTGTTGAACAGGGATGATGGTATCTGCATATGAGTTTAGTTTTCACACATCTTGAGGACTGGTACATTTGCCATGTGCTTGTTAACTTGGAGATGCTAAATAAATATATTTGAATGCCAGCAATCTGGGGCTTATGGTGTTGCCACTGTAAATCCTGATCCAGCACTGCAAAAGACACTCTGCTGTTGTGCACCGTGGGACTGCCAGCACACATGGACAGCGGCCCTCTGCATGCCAAATGGCTCACAAAGCCCATACAGGAGCAGGTAAGGTGGCAGTGGGGGCTGTCTGGGGGAGGATTGTGACAAGGAGTGGGGTGGGCAGGGCGTGGTTTAAGAGCAGGAGGGGTGAATATTCGTGGTAGGCATGCAAACCAGAAACCTATCTCCCCTTCCCAACCTGACACCCCCCCTGAGGTTCCTTGGACTTATGCTAGCTAAGTAGCTGACCTAGGTCTGAGAAGACCCATTGGCAGCCAGATGACCTATGGGATTCTAAGCAAAAAAACCACACATTTTTATTTAAATTCTCTCAGACCATCTGGTTGCCTGCCCACCATAGAATGCAACACATGCTGCATTGGGTAATCTGATGGGGACAGGATTGGGGCATACTCATTCAGTATAAGGCAGCTTCATATCTTCAAAGAGCTGGTATCAAATATAATCAGTTATAGTGAATTAAGTAAACCTTCCTGTTCTTCTCCCAGCCCTGGAGTCTCCAGGTGAGGTAGAGAAAGAGTCCCAGGGCCAGCATTTGGACCAATTTTGCCGAATTAGGCCCTGCGTCTGGAAGAGCCCTGCACTGGGGTGGTGAGCAGAGTGCAAGCAGCTCCAGCTGGCACCTTGTTCTGTAGCTGATGATCTGGCATGGAATATTTCTTGTACCGTGAGGAGAATGCAGTGAGCAGAGTATTGCGGCTGGATGGTTCATCCTCCCTCCCATCCCTGGGTCTGATTGGCTTGAAATCCCCCCCCCCAGCAGTTGACAGTGATGCTGCTGCTGGGTGCCTTGCCACTGCAGCACAACCTGGTGAGTGGGGAGGGGGTCACAGGGACACCGCAAAAATGTTTTGCACTGGGCCCAGCAGCTCCTAAGGCCAGCCCCGAAGAATCCTCGCTGAAGCACTATCAGAGCTACTGCCAGTCAGTCTTTGACAAAACTGAGGTAGATGGACCAATGGTCTGACTCTGTACAAGGCAGCTTCCTATGTCTACATGGACTGGCAGAAGCCCTTTAGGGTTTTGGACAGGGATCTCTCCTATGTTACCTGAAGATACCAGAGACTGAACCTCAGTGCAAAGCTGGTGCATTGCCCCTGAGCTGTGGTCCCATTCCCCATACATATGCAGGGAAGGAATTTGACATGGAGCTTATAGGGTAGTAGATGAGTTTGCCAACCCTGTTCAATTTATTCCTGGCTATCAGCTAAAGCAGGGGTATCCAAACCCTGGCCTGGGGGCCAGATGCGGCCCGCAGAGAGCCTCTATCCGGCCCACGGCCAGCCTCTGATCCTCTGAGAGCCTCTGGCCCAGTTGACCAAACACAACCAGAGTTGTGCTTTTGGGGTGGGGGAATGGGGATCCATTTAAGTGTGTGCTTTATTCCCTAGGCTGTGTTCGTGCTTGAAGAAGTCCTGGACATTTGAGCCCATTGATTTATTCATTCATCTAAGCATTTATTTAAATTTTATATTTAATTTTTTTTCCGGCCCTCGCCACTGTGCCAGGTATTTGATGCGGCCCTTTGGCTGAAAAGTTTAGAGACCCCTAAGCTAAAGGTAAAGCCAACCCTGGGATAACAAAGTGACCATTAAGGATTGGAATAGTTGCTGTAAGCTGAGCTTACTCTTTATAGAACCAGTCTGGACATTTTTTTTTTTTTTGCAGCAGCAGCAGCAGCTGCAGGTCTTGAAGGCATTCATGACTAGGCAGGAAAGTGCTTAATTCAGCTTTACAGCCTTCCCAGCATCCCAGGTGTATTCATTTCACTTCCAGCTGACTTGGTTAACCTGCCCTTGTACAAAAAAGAAACCTCTCTGCAGTGCTCCAATACAGTCTGGGCTAGGAAAGTACCAGCAACAGTGGGGAACATCCAGAGCTGCTAATAGGCTTGATTGTGCTGGTTGCCTCGTTTGCTGTCAACTGGAAGAATACAAACTCAGATTACAACATACATCCTTCTGCAAACATCTCAAAATTGTACCACCTCTGTGATTAGGGCACGTAGCAGAATGGAAGTTGTAGGAATGGAAGTTGTAGGTTCAAGTCTTATGGCCGAATCGTGCCGGTGGAGTATGCTTGTAAAGCTTGTTGCAACAGTGCAATTTTCAGGCCTGCTATATTGAGGCTGGCTTTCAACAAGGTTTAAAAACTACAGTTGTATTCATCGACCTAACTGCGGCATATGACACCGTGTGGAGGGAGGGTCTGCTGTATAAATTGTCACATCATCCCATGTAAAAAACTATCGATTAGTCAACAATATGCTAAGTGACAGATCTTTCCAGATCATAATGGGGGACAATGCAAGTAAGGTAAGAAGGCCTCCCAGTGGCCTCCCACAAGGCTCTGTAATGGCAACCATGCTATTTAACCTGTACATCTCAGACTTGCCAGTAACAAGGGGATGTAAATTTAGATATGCCCCAACAACGTGGCTCAAGCAGTGCAGGGGAAAAAAATGGAGGTGTTGGATGGCCTCGTCTCAGAAGACCTCAAGATCCTGGGAAAACATTTTGCTGACTGGAGGTTAATACCCAGTATCAGCAAAACAGTAACTACATGCTTCCACCTTAACAATAAATTAGCTGGTTGGCAACCTTCAGTCTCAAAAGACTATGGTATAAGCCTATAGCACCCAGTATTCCCAGGCGGTCTCCCATCCAAGTACTAACCAGGCCTGACCCAGCTTAGCTTCCAAGAGCAGACAAGATCAGGCATGTGCAGGGTAACAGAATAAATTAGCTAATGCAGCCCCAAAGGTCTATCTAAATAACAACCTACTCCATTACAATCCTCATCCAAAATATCATGGAGTAACTTTGAACTGGACTCTCTAAGTCACACCTCAAGAACACATCCACAAAAATCAATACCAGGAACAACATACTCCAGAAATTAATAGGAACAAGATGGGGAACTTCAGCCACTACTCTCAGAACATCAGCACTAGGATTGATCTACTCCGCAGCAGAATACTGCATTCCAGTATGGCTTAACAGCTGTCATACTAGCAAGATTGATGCCAGATTAAATAAAACCATGAGGATCATAAACTGGGTCATCCAGCAGTACAAGACCCACTCCTATCTGTTGGCTCCCCATTTTGAGCCACACAGCACCACCAGCCCTACGTAGACAAGAGACTTTAGTGAAAAAATAGAAAAATCACCAACAACCCACTTTTACCAGTACATGCTGATCTTCCTTATCTATCAATCGGTAGGCTTAAATCCAGGAAGACTTCTCTGGCACTTGCACAACAACTTTAACATCAATGCCCAATGGAAAACTAAAATGGGCAGTCAGATGCCCAGAAACAGGTAGTTATATAGACAATCCTACACTTAAGGTGCCAGGTTTCAACTTACCTCACCAGCACTGGAAAACTTTGAACAGAATCCGTACCCTACATGGTGTTAATCAGAACTCAGTGTTTAAATGGGGGCTAGTATCTACCCCACAGTGTGATTGTGAGTTCTCCCACCAAACCATATACCACATTGTGTCTGGCTGCAAACTAAGGGTGTATACTGGCCCATGGTCTGACTTTTTCAATGAAGGTAACTCTGTCCTTGAATGGCTGAACGAACTGGACATTGACATTTGATCTAGTCTAATTGATATATAAGTCCATGTATTATATGCCATACGCTAAATAAATAAATAAATCAGGACTGCTGGCAGGAAGGCCAGACCTGCTGGCACAGCAGAGGATGCCTGCTGGTGCCAGCCTAATTAATAGTCAGTGATAGTCCAATCCTATGCATGTCTACTCAGAAGTAAGTCCTAAAATAGTCAATGGGACTTACTTCCTGGTAAATGTGGATAGGATTGCAGTCCAATAGCACAGTGTGGCGGGGAGTAGTTTAAATTAAAACATAGCACATTGGGGCATGTGAAATGTAGTGAAATTTTAGCAGGGGAGATGGGGAGGTTTTAGTACTTTGTCTTCACTGGTTTGATCCCAGTTGTCCCTGTGTGCTATTTTGCATCATTGAAAATAACTATAGTACACAAGGGCCACAATTAGGATCATAACCAAAGTAGGGGCAAAGGACTAAAGCCTCTTCCCAACCCTGCCCTGGTTTTGTTGTGTTTCACAAGTCCCCTCACTTGGTATTTATTAATAAAACTACACACCCCTGCCCTCAATCCAGCTGTGTGGTGCAGTTAGGCACACATCTAGCTTGATCCTAGTTTGAACATCACTACCATATCTTACAGCAGTGAATTCATAAAGAGGGAGGTACACACATCAAAAGTAAACAACATTAGTATATATGGTTTTATGTCTGTGGCTTTAAAATGGAACTGATTAAACCAGCTCCACAATGAAAGCCATGCAATTGGATACCCTCCTGACTACCAATTTACATCCAATTTCAACTAATTTCTTCATTGTCTTATATTAGAAACACTTGACTTGGACCACTGCTGAGAGCTGCTGTAATAAGATGATTGCACTCTGAATATGCTGAATGAGTCATCCTATTATATAATGTATGTTATATTTGCCCCTTAAATGCCTTTTGATCATGGCAAATACAATCTTGTTTCTGGCAAACCTCTGGGTCAGGGTTGGAAAGTAATATTTTGCATAAAACCATCTGAATCAAGAATAGTAAGAGAAGCAGCAATCAGCATAACTGTCTCCTGGACCTTTGACAACATGTGGCTCCACAAATAAAATGCAGGCTTGTCTGCATGAATGACAGATATTGGGGGTTTTTCCTGTCAGCCCAGTAGATGGTGCCCACTAAGAACAAAATACTCCAGAGATGCATCAGGGGCTCTCCAAGCCAGGCAACGGTCAAGGATCGACACCAGTGATTTTCAACCACTGTGCCATAGCACACTGGTGTGCCACGAATGGTCTGCAGGTGTGTTGCAGGAATTTGGAGTAGGGTCATTTATTAGTAGGGCCATTGAGAGATGTGAGCGTTCCCCCCCCCCGCCAGCACTTCAGTGTGCCTTGACAATTGTCAAAAAACCTGATGGTGTGCCTTGACAACTTTAGAACCTTGTCAGAGTGCCATGAGATGCGAAAGGTTGAAAATGGCTGATCTACATCTATCAGATAGCCTACATGGCTGGGCCATCCCCTGAACCCTGATACCAGGAAGCTCACAAGCATGACATGAACTCTTTTGTTGAAAGGAATTAGTATAAACACAGTCTATTAATAATATAGTGACTGTCTATCACCGTAGAATGAAGAGTGCTGTAGTACATCAGTGGTAAAGGAGTCAGTGTTTGGGGAGGTATTGCTGTAAAAAACAAACAACAACAGAATGGGTTTCAACACATGAGCAGAAAGCTTCCCACTCATGTGTGAGGGGTGATGAGAGAAGCAAAATTTCCATCAGGTAATCTGATGTGACACATAAAATGCCTCTCTAGTGGGGCTGCCACTGAAAACCCCCTATGCTAAACTATACTAAAGTGCCACCATCTTAAGTTAAAAATCCTAAATGAAGAAACAGAGACAACCATAGCTCGGTTATAAGCTTTTTCTTTTTAGAATTCAAGCTTACACAGTAATCTATGCCCACTATAGTCATAATTACATATTAATATCTGCATACAAAAGCTATGTAAAAATTATATTCTTCCCCCAAATATACAAATTTTCTCTTCAGATAGTTTAAAACATTTGTGATCACATATTTTCATATCTTTTAGGCTGAAAAAAAAATTACCCATCTAGCATATCACTTAACACTGTTTGGAAAAAAAATAACAGAAGGAAACAAACCTCCCCTGCCAGCACCTCCCCCATCCCAGAATCGTCAGCCTTTTCAAATAAATCCAAGTAATTTCTAACTTGACTTCAGGGCATGAATCCAAAAGCTTTTTTTTTTTTTTTTTTAAAAAGGGAGCCAAATCCAAAACCCAACAAACCCATTTTTTTAATCGAAAGATACTATGAAAGGGAAAAAAATGAAGTCATTTTGAGGAAATTAAAAATTGAAGACCTAGAAATTTAAAAAGTATAAAAAAGAAAAGAAAATGTCGCTCATTCATGCCCTGATATGATCTTATCCAACACTAGTTTGGTTGTGTAATTAAATAAAGTGTCTTTTTAATGTTTTACATTGTGCTCAGTAATTTACATCAGTACTGTATACACCAGGATGTAGATTTACATTTGATTGTCTTGTGCATAAATAAGGGTTAGCTTTGTAAGGTTAGGTAAACTGTGCAAAGAGACAGTCACAAACAGCTTGTATTACCTGCACAATATTGCTTTCGAAGGCGACATGGTTGAAAGTGGACTGATACACACAAGCAATGCAGAACTTCCTTGCATTGACTAACATTTATACAACACAGTAAAAACTTTGTGAGAAAGGCCAAACCTTTTTTTGTCATTGTGATTTGTTTGTTTCTTTTTTTTTTTAAAAAAATGCAACATTATTTTGTTCTAAAATAAATGTGCTTGCTTTGTTTTGAATTTTTTTTCCTGTGGAAAATAAAACTACCACTCTAGAATGTTGTGTCTATAAAAATTTATAGAAGGGTCATATATTATCATAGTATCAAAAGGAAATATCTGATAAATCTATTTTATTTGCATAAAATCACAAGAACAGGACAAATCAGAACTTCTCTTGTAGGTCTTGCTGTTCTGAGTTCTGCAAAAAGGCAGGTAGAGGACATTTTTGCTTGTTAGCCAAGCATGTTCAAATGCACAGTGTTTACAATGTTTTTCTCAATAACCTCTCAGCCACTGTGCAAGGCAGGGAACCTTCCTGGAATATAAGGCAGAGAAAGAGGGACTTGCCCAACGCCATCCAGTGAGTCCTTAGCAGAGCTGGGAAATCATTCCAGATCCGTCAAAAACTCTCTTATCACCTGAACCACACTGGATTTCAAACTTAGCAAGAATGGATGAGTCTTCTTGGGCTGGATTCTAATTGCTGATGGGGGAAAAAAAGGATTAGCCTTACAAACACTGGCTACATCTGGAAACCATAAGACTGATTGATTTTGCTTATGATTCATGCAGCGAGAAGTAGTCAATATGACACCTACATGTTAAGAGTTCCATAGCATAAAAATACATCACTGACAATGACATGCTTGTCTGTGGTTTATAGCGTTGTCTAGGCAAATCCCTAAAAACAGTAATATTCCCTCCAATTCTGTTTTGTTTGCTTCTTTCTTTTCACGCTCTGGCCTGCGATGGGAACAATTATTTAGCACAAAGATAATCACAAATGTCCATTGTCTAATTCTGACATCTATATTTTGGCACAGTGTTGTTGCTTTTAGAAATTGTTATCTCACTGTAAAGTACATTGTCTAATATTAAGAGAAAGTCAATTGCGACATAAACCAGTGCAGCTTAAAATACCTGTTATTTAGAGCAAGAAACATTGAAAATGACAAATCTTTGTTTTCAATAGGAAACAAAAATCTTATGTAGAACACTCCACTTGCTTAATACACTTAGAGCAGAAAGCAAAATTGAAAGCCATGTGGCACCATCAAGAAGCAGCAGTGCCGTGAAAAAGTTCAGATCTATTGTGTTCAGTCAAAAGGCCCAGTCTCACATATAGTAAATACTGGGTGTTGGATACCACTTTAGTCACTCCAAAATCTACTACTCTGGCTATGATTTTACAGAATTGGTAAGACAATGCACCAGATCACTGCTTGAACTGGGCAGCATCTTCAGTAAAAAAAAATTATCTGAGTGATCAGATCCTACATAGATCACAATTCTGCTCTCCTTCCCTGGTGTAAATGAAAAGGAACATCATTTAAAAATGATGTGGAGTTACAAATGTAAAACTGGAGTGACTAGAATTTACATCCTGACATTTTGCTAGATCAAGTTTGTCCAAAGTGAAATATGGCTATTGAGTTGTGATTGATGGCTGATGATATCTCAGTCCAAAGAATTAGTGTCTGTGTAGCGTAACATGCATTGTGAGCCAAAAGTCTCTCCTTACATTTTTTGTTGTGTCTAAAGTTTACACTTTTGTTTTAAAAAGTGGCTTAGTTTTTAGAATACTGAATTACAAAGAACATAGACAAATCAAGTGCCTAACAAACTACTATGTTGGACAGGAGCTACCTGGTTCTAAAAACATCCATACACAACTCTCTGAAATGTGAAACAGCTTCCGCTACATGAATAAGAGGATACCTCATAGCACACAGGGAGAGGTGGAGGCTTCCCCTTGCTCAGTGGGTGAGTATGTGGACTTGTAGAGCATCATGCATGTATTGCAACGTCTGGACTGCGACTGTTATTTCAACAAAACTCTCACTTGACTCCAAATGGGATGGTTAGGACTAAACCACATGAGACACTGGAGATCTGTGATCAGATCTCCTGTCTCTTCTCTCTTAAAACAGCTGTAGAGGAGGCAAACTGGATTGGGTGGTCTGGATGTACCCTGAGTCTTACTTTCTCACAACCTGCATTCATATTTCAATACAGCTTGTAAAGGAGGAATTTGCAAAGATCATACTCAGCATTTTCAAAGCCTTTCCTGACCCAATAAACTACTGAAGGTCGGTTCCTATGCATTTGTTGGAAAGGCAAATGTTCGACAAATAGATTGGCTTGGGTTAATTGTTGACATTTTGAACATTTTAAACCTGTCCATCTTTTGACAGTTCCCTGAGTTAATCCAATTCTACTTTTGGATAACTGTTTTTAAATGGCATAGAAAGTTAATGGCAGAACGTGTGAATTTTCAAAGTGAATGTTGCTTATGCCTGTGTCATCAGGAGCAAGTGAAACCAAAGGCATCACAAAACTATACTTTTATTTTTTATGGCAGTAAATCTATCTGGAAGGACACAAAGCAACATAACACAGTCCTGTAGTTGTAACTGGTTTAGAAAGGCTCACCTACAACTGCACCATTCCATAGGGTACTTCCTCCAGGGCTGGCGCAGGTCCTACTGACACCTGAAGCTCATGCCAAATGCCAGCCTTCTTATCTGCTGCTCCTCTTCCCACTCCCTGGTTTTGAAAAGGGAGGGGAAAACAGAGCAGAAGAGAACATGTGGAAGAGAGGAGAATGGGAGTGGTGGCGGCGGCTAGAGCATAAGAGATAAACTAGCCCACTACTCTATTCTCCTTTATTCTTCCATTACATGTCATACTTCCTTTTAGGCTCCAGGGAGGGGGAAGAGAAGTGGTGGAGATGGATGGGTTGCCTGTGGTGATGGACTGGCAGAGATGTCCTTCTCCATCACCAGAGGCAACCCTCAGGTGCCTCCATGGATGGGCTGGACCTAAAGAGGCCTTTCTGCAGAAAACAAAAAAAGGTGTTTTGGGAAAAAACCTTGACAGACCAAATATAGTCCATCAGCTTTATGCTGCCCCCACCATCACTCTATGTTTTTCTATACAACTTAGCATTTTTTTTATTTCCCAGTGATCTGCATTAAAGTCATGGACTTCACTAATTTCCACAGGGATGGAGCAAATCACATCTGCGAGGTATCTGGGCGGCAGACTGGATGACAATTTGGTGTATTAGCATTCAAAATATTTCTTTGCTAATGCAATGCAACCTGGGAGGAAGGAACTTTATAGTTCCTTTTTTGTCCACAGTGAACGTCTACCTGAGTATAAAATTTTTCAGAAAGGACAATGCCATCTAGAGTTTTATCTAATAATATGGACCAGGATTCAATATCTGCATGCACCTAAAGGCTGGCATGAATTCTGTGGATTGTTTTTTCTCTTACAACAGATTTCCATGTCATGTTACTAGCTCCTTCTGGAAACCCTCTCTGCAGTATTTCAAAAGTAGTTTGGCATAAAGCCTGACTGCTGCTCAAGAGGCACAAACCTAAAGTCCTCCTAGTCAGATGGGACTAGATGCACAGTTCCTTGGATACTGGTCCTGGGCTAAAGTCACTGTAAGAATAATCACAGAACAAACATGGAGAGCCTGTGATCTTAGTTAGTGATAAGTGAATGCACAGACTAGAGTGGCAGGATTCATAATATGTACTTTGAGAATGCATTAGCTGAGTTCCAAAAAACAAATAAAAATAAGAAGACAGTCCTTCTGATGCATCATACCAGACTGGGAGCAATTTGTAGCAAAGACGTAATAAAATCAGGAACTAGACTGTCCTAGAATGGGGGGAAACAGAAGACCATTTATGGACATCATCATCAAAACAGTCCCAAGCACACAGGTGCCATGACTCCAGCCTAACAGAACAGAGCAGCAGAATACCTGGCTGCTACTCAGTGTCCTATTAACTGCATCAGTAGAAAAAATGGTTTCAGAAAGAGAAAATGTAGACAAAAATTAGAAACCGGATTAAGCAGCACTGAAAGGTAAGAAGGGGAGATGAAATCACCTTATTTTTGGTGATTTATGGTTTATTTATTAACCATATATGGTTAATAACCATTTATGGTTATTTTTTATCACTACAGATGGAAAGGGGAAGCACTGAAGTTATAATCTAATTATTCCATGAGTCCACATCTCAGCTCACTACAGCAAATTAACTTTAGATGTAGACCCTTGGAGTAGTATTCAGATGACCATTTCTTCACTTCAGTATTCCATCCATGATGTAAAAAAAAAAAAAGTCACCACAAGTGGATAAGTGCACTAGTGGTTGTGAGAATGGTCCCTGAGTAGTTTTGATAAAAAGTCTTAAGTACAAAAACAATTGTAATCTAATGTCTACTTTAAGGTTACCTTAATTTTTTTCTTATATGCTCTACCAGAATCATTTATGGATTTGAGTTTTTCAGAGGACAACTGATTCTTCACTTAAAGTAAATCACCCCAATTCAAAGCTCTGGAAGTCATCTGACATCCGTGAAGAGCTTGTCAACACCTTGTTAAGACCTTCAGGTGCAAAGGAATGTGCTTATGAGCCTGCTTGTTCTCTCCATTGAAATGGATTACCATTATAAGATGGGACAGTCAGTATGCACATCAGGGCTCCTTCCCCAAAAGAAATGAATGGATTGAGGCCAAAAGCATCAGGGTAGAAAAAGCCTGGATCAATGTTTTTCAACCACTGTGCCATGGCACATTGGTGTGCCGTGGGTGGTCCACCAGTGTGCAACAGAAGTTTAGGGAGTGTCATTTATCAATAGGGCCATTTGGGGTTGTGAGCCCCTGCTGCTGGCAGCACGGTGTGCCTTGTCAATTTTCAACTTGTCAGTGTGCTGTGAGGTGGAAAAGGCTGAACACTGCTGGCCTGGACTATGAATGTGATGGATTTTCTTATTGTGTTATATGAAGTCAAATCAGTTTTGGGAGACATGGTGCAAAGCAGAATTATTGTATCAGTTTCTATACTGCTGAGGCTCTTTAGAGCTTACACACTCTACACGGAACAGAAAATGGGAAGAAAGGGAAGGACTGCCCACATTAAATTGTTAAAATGTTCACTTACAGTCCACTCCTATGCATGTTTTCTCAGAAGTAAGCCCCATTGTAAATAGAGCTTATACCCATGAAAATGTGCATAGGATTGCCACTTTAGTAAGTCTGATAAAAGGATTTGCTTTTAAAATGTACAAAAGTATTTGATTTCCTCAGACACCCACACCAGTCTCAAAATCATGATGCAATTACGGCAATGATGATAGTAATAATAAAACGGCATTTGTAAAACACTTTTTTTTGAGTGTGCAAAGTACTTCACATGTATTAACTTGATATTGTTCTTACAAGAAACCTGTAAGGTAAATAAGTGTTATCCCCATATTGCAGGTAGAGAGCTGAGGCTGAGAGGACACGGCTCGCCTAGGGCTACCTAATGAGAATTCCTGGCAAAGGCAAAATTTGGATTAGGAAGTCCTGGTTTGCAGTTCAGTCTCTGAGCCACAACACCATACCCACTCTTTCTCAGTTATAGAAAGTTCTAATAAGATGAGGAGGGGTTTTCTTAGCAAGAGCAGCAAAGAAATACTAGAAACAGTGAGCTCAGTCAAATGAAAGGTAGGCCTCGCTAAGTCCTGTTGATTTCAGTTAGACTTAGACATGACTAACATTTGCTAGATTGCTCTCCAGCAAAGTAGTCATGTGCCCTGTAAGTGAGTTAATACTGTACAAAATATGGCAGGGTTTAAAATATAAACATATGATTATCTATTTTTTTTCCTGCCATTTTGGTTAACTTCCCCATCTGTCTACAAGCAGCAATGACCAATGTGAGCTTATGGCTGCCTGAGTGCTGGTGAGTGAAACCTGCTTCCGTAGTATTCTCAATGTCAAACTTTTCCAAGAATTCACATCAAAAGGACTGAAGGACCAAAACAAACAAACAAAAAATAAACACAACAAATGCAATTTGTCACAAGTACCCGCATCAAAGGGACATATTCATTCGTGCCTATTAAAAAATAAAATCTCCAAAGGAAAACAAGATGGAACAAAATGGGAATGGACAAAATAAAAAGAACTAGGCAATGGAATGAAATGACACCCAGTAGTGCTATAGGAATTTTGAGAACCTCTCCAGTCTTTTTTAATCCTCAAAAACTTCCAAGAATAAAGGGGGAAAAAGTTCTGTCGGGCATTCCACCTTCATGTGCAGGAAGCGGCTAGCATGGCAGGCTCCAATCATTCGTAGGTCCGTCACTTTCATCAGCAGTTTTGGCCAGAAGTGTGCAATGTGGTGCTTTCTGTAATTGATGTAGTGCTCAAACGCCAGCAGGAAGCCCTCCTGACACTTCTCTATTCTCTCGATGCTGACGAGTCCTGGGCGATCTGTATCATTTAGATGAAGGACAAATATGTTATTCACTTGCATTTGGTAACACACCTCTGAGGTTGATGGAAGGTCTCTTTGGGGGAAAAGCAGAAGGCTGGAACTTGAGAGGTCTACATGCAGCCCAATCCTATGCATGTCTGCTCAGAAGCAAGTCGTATTAGAGTGAATGGGGCTAACTCCCAGGAAAGTGTGGATAGGAGTGAGCTGTTAGTCATTTTTTTGTAGTAGAAAATGCACTGAAATTAATTCAACTACATTAAAGACCTGAGCAGATGGGTGGCTGCTAAGTTCTCCTGGATAAATTGCCCCAAAAGGAATGCCTCTCTGGAGGCAGAACAACAGGCAAAATCTGGATGGTCCAGATTTTGCCTGGACCATCCATCTCTGGATGGTCTTGTACTTGTTTTGATAATACAGGAATAAAGAGTTCTGAGTTATTTGCATAACTGACAAATTTCTGCTTGCTCTTCAGCCTGGACGTTTGCTGATTTGCTCTATTTGGATTTATTTATGTACACTCTTAATACCATTGAGGAAGACCAGAAAGTCAAATGCATTTGACCTCTGAAGCTTTTGGGGGGTGGGACAATGTTTTGGTGCTAAGCCACTGACACTGACAATGGACAATCTGTACACTGACGATTTACCTGTAAGTATTTCTAAAAGGATGGATGTGTACTTCATTAGTTCTGCATCAGCAGAGCTTTAGTTGAACTCCTTTAGTTGTTTTAGTCTTAATATGTAACCATATGCAGCATTGAACTGAATAGATGTTTTACGTTTTAAAGAATATTTAATAGTTGTCATTTTTATCCATTGTGAATGAAAGATTCACAGGAATCTTCACTAGAATGATCTCAGAATATCTATGTCTTAGGCATGATGACTAATAAATGAAACTTAGCCATGAGTAAGTCTCATTGAACTTAACAAGACTTACAGTTGAATCCTATCAAAACTCCCCTGTCAATGCAACTGTGCCCTGCAGTTAGAAGTAGTCCTGGGGGTTTCCTCTGGGTTAGAGAACATTTGGTCCCTTGCCTCCCCACCTGAATGGGTCTATATTCAGGCCTGCGCTAGTTCTTTTGCTGGTGCAAGTTAAAGTGAACCTTGAAAGGTGAACTGAGACCAGGAAGTGGGATTGGATATCAGTCGTGCCATTGCTGCTGATAATGCCCCCTTTCTGGTCTTGATCAGCCCTGTTCCTGCCCTGATCTCCAACCTGTTTCACCCCTGCACATTTCCTCTGTTATTGTGCTGACTTACCAGCTCCAGAGTTGTTGGAAGGCCACTGAACTGTGGCCGTTTGTGGCGGTAGCCCAGCTGTGCAAAATGGTGTGTCACCATTTGTGGCAGCCATAAAACATACTGCCCCACTGGAATACTAGTTCCAGCAGCACAGCAAGCCCATAAGATTGGGCTGTTAAGGTACTTGCAGTCTCACTGATTGCAGTGGTGTTATCCATGACTAACTTTCATTTTAGTGCCCAACCCATTTCCATGCTCACCTGAAGACATCAGCAGTACAGCCTGAAGAAGGGCAACTTCCGTGTCATCGAGATTGAATGACGACAGTGACATCCCCAGGTCAAAAATGGCATCTGATACAACACCAAGACCCCCATTTTTCAGCTGGCCCCTTGTGACTGCCATCTCACCATTTAGGGTTAAAGTCTCACTCTCGGGGTCATAGCGTACTGCTGCTCTGAGGGACATGATCTCCATGCAGCAGCCTTTCAGAAGGATGATCTGGTCTTCACATGGCAACTGTGGGGAATTACAAGTGAGAACACATCTATTTATTGATTTTGTTTCTATAATTTATATCCTGCTTTTCTATAATAGAATAGTACTCAAGGTGGCTCCTGAACTTAAGAGAAAGTTGCTGTTTCTTGCTATAATACTGATTTTTAATACGGTATTACACCAGGAACAACAAACTGATTGAAAGGTGAACCTTTTATAGTTCTATTCTCTCTACTGAAACATCGTAGCAGATTTTGAGGTGGTATTTGTATTCTTTTGTAATTTACCAATAGTTCCTTTTAAAAATATATATTGTGTCCTGTGTATAATTTATTTATAACACTTTTGCAAATTAAGAAATTTCAGTTCCATACACTAAAAACTAAAATACAAATAAGTTCCTGTGCACTGCTTTGGTTCATTCGTTCCCTTTGTTGTGATAAGATGAAGATCTCAGCTGATTTTAGTTAACAGAAGTATCTGCATGTCATCCTCAGGCAGCTAGGCTGTACTGAGAGTTGCCTTTTGAAGACAACTACTGGATAAATCTACTTCTATTGTTATTTTTATTCTTAAGCTTCTACTGAGCTTCACAGGAGGACTGGGAGTCAAGATGAGGCAGGTATTACACCAAAACAATATGTCAATATCTATGTATTGCAGTAATGTTAGATAGATGCCATTTGATTCAACATGGTATCTATAATTATAGAAAACTAGGGGCACCCCATCCATGAGGCCAATTAAAATGGCCCCTGTGAGTGGTACACTGGGGAAAGCAGAAAGCTGGTGGTGGGGGGGGTGCTCTGCACTTTCAGTCACTCACCACCTCCCCCAGCCCATCATCAGCCTTGCTGCTGCTCCATCCTCTTCTTACATGCACTACTAATGAACGAGAGAAGGATGGAGTGGTGTGGCCTGGCTTAGCTTACCTCTACCTCCTCCAGTGGTGGAGCTAGAGGTAGCCAATGCTGTGACCCCATTACTTCCTTAAACCAGCTTGTGGAGAGGATACTGGGAATGGAGACATTGTGCAATTTAAATGAGGTATCAGAGGAAGTGAGGTGAGGCGAATGAGGGGTGTGTGTGCATGCACTGGCAGTGAAATCGGGGGCTGCTTCAGGCACCAGATTGGCTTTGGGGGTTTGCATACAGCCTCTATAGACATCTTTTGTTCTTCCACCTACATCCCCCAGACCATTGTCCAATGTAGACTGGAATGCAATAAGAGAACAAGGAGACCACAATGGACAGTATCCTAGGTTTAGGTAGTCATTCCTTAATCAATGTTTAAGGGCCCAAGCCTATCCAACTTTCGAGCACCAGGGCAGCCGCAATGCAGCCCTGAGGTAAGGGAACAAATGTTCCTATACCTAGAGGAGGCCTCTGCCTCCCCAACACAAGAAGCAGTGCATATCCCATATGCATAGCAGCACCAGCACTGGAAAATTGGATAGGATTGGGCCCCAAGACAGTGATAAAACAATAACTCATTGTTTTTATGCCTGTAACACTGTGAATTGCCCTGAGCCATCACTGAAACAAAAAAATCTACCTTATATCAGCTTCACAATAAGTTCTTTTATTTTTAGGCTTCTGCTGACATTCATATTTGGGGTGGGTGAGAGGGAAATCTTTATTTATAGAGCTGACACAATGATTACATTTAATCTTGACAAGAAACATTGTGAGTGGGCGACAGAATCTTGGCTTAGCAGAAGTGAAAGCAATGCTCCAAGGGCAGGAGAAATCTTTAAAAAAAAAAAGGAGCCTTTTGCTAAGGAAAATTGACATTGATTGTACTGTCATAATTTTTTCGTTTTCTCTTTCAGAAATGCCAGTTTCAGGTGTAGAATGTTTGATTCAAAAGGAGATTGACTGATCCTAATCTGTCAGATTCCTCAACATCAGGCTGAATAACTTACACAAGGCAAGACAAGAGCGACAGGGGCAGGTGACATTTTTATTCCTGAAAGTCATGCTGTTGCATAAAGGAAAAAAGAAAGTGAATGCGGAAAAAAGGGAATAGAAAGTGATAAGACTAAAATATAAATTTAATCAGATTTTCCAAAATAAAATACCAAATCATTTCCAAAATGATTTCACTAGATTGTATCCAAGAAAGTAAATCCTGACTAATCACCATTGAAATTAATGGGTTGCATCCAATATTTAGGCTGCAATCCTATACCTGTATACCTGAGACTTAATTCCAAGTAAACAAGCATAGGACTGCACTGATAGCCATGAATAAGAAAGTTAGTTATAACTAATGATTTCAATGGAACTTAGCAGTGACTAGGAATGCAAGCCCATATATGTCTACTCAGAAGTAAGCCACACTGAGTTCAAAGGGACTTTCAGGTAAATGTACCTGGGAGCAAATCCCATAGAACTCAATAGAGCTTTCTACTGAGCAGATTTGTTTGGGAAGCTGTTGGGGAGCACAATGCAAGGGTGAAGCATTAAAGTCTCTCTTCCTCCATGCCACAATCCCAAAACGGATTGCTCCCCTTGTGGCCACCATTTATCATAGAAACACAACATTGAAAGGGCAAACGATGTTATTAAAGTCACATCCATTCTGACCCCAAGTCTAATTTAATTCTAATCAAATTGGTTGATCAAATGGCTTTTGCTGCCCCAGCCCATGGAGCACCAACCAGACACTTACTGGTAAATTTGTCAAACACAATGGCATACACAAAACATGTAAGAACACTACACTGACATTTCAAATGGATGACATATCAGTGCAAATATCTAGGATCATGTTCCAGTTAATAATAGGTTAATGGATTTTGAAAGCTTGTCATACAATGGTTGGATTCCAAGTTGAGGGGCAGCCCAATCCTAACCTGCACTGGAACAGGCAGGCCAACTGTCCATGCTGTATCCAGCACAGGTTTGAAGGTGGATGGAGCGCAACTTGGAGTAAGGGGACTTATGGCCCCTTACCCTGAGTAATGCCCCAGTCACCACAATGGGACGACTCAGATCTGCACCAGCTAAACTGCTGGTGCAGATATGAGCAGGCCAGTGTAATGCCAGGTTGCTCGGAAGGAGGGTTGGGATCTGGCACAAGTGCCGGAGGCCGGTCCCACCTCCCTGCATGGTTCGTTCCACCCACAGGCCTGCCTACCCTTCCCCACCCCAAATACCCTCCCCTGCCCCCCAACCCCCCCCCACAGTGGCCTCCCCAGGCTGGCGCAAACTTACCCCTTCCTGGTGGGGATATGATGATGCAGGGATGCCAGTGTGCTGGCCTCCCCCACTCCCGTGTAGTCATGAATGTGCTTTACAGCATGTTTGCGACACTCCCAAGCTGGCGCAAGGGACTTGCACCAGCTGAGTGCATTACTTATGATTGTTCTCTTAATGACTCAGGTAGTCATGGCAGAGTCCCACTGAGCCCAATGGGACTTAGACATGACTAATTGGCTTCATTATTTCTAACCAACCTTATGATACCATCTGATGAGATATATTTACAAGCACTTTGATAATAATTCCTTGTTTTGTTGTTAAACTGTTATTAGAGAAGGCAACTGTCACACATTTAAATGCAAGAAAAGCTTCTACCATAGCAGAAAGCAAGAGAATGTTACAGGAACGCAATTCATACCTCACAGAACATAGGCAACTTTTTGGCAAAATCCACCACTCGTGTGATTGCTGGTGTGATAATTTTTGTAAACTGGCTGAAGGCTTCTAAGTCTACTTTCCCACCTTCTGGGGCATTTACTATTGGTGCTTGTCCAATATCCTCTGGCTAACAAAGAAAAGAAAAACATTATAAGCTGACTATAGTGGACAGGGAAGCTTCTTAATCATTAATTTAAGCTATCAGACCACAATTAATTAAACCCCAAATACCTAGATCAGGGGCTTCCAATCCCTGGCTTGGGAGCCAGATCCAGGGTTTGGACATAACCCTACCACCCTGTGAGCAGACCTTCCCATTCTGCCAGGTTGCCACAGGTCTTTCATCTTTTTGGGGGGACAGGGACACTCTAGGCCAGGGGTGCTAACACTTTTTTGGCTTGAGAGCTACTTTGAAACCCAGCAAGGCCCGGAGATCTACCAGGGGGGAAGGAAGCGTCTGACAGACACCCCCTTTAATGTATGGAGCCCCTGCTGGAGTCTAGTCAGTTTCGTCAGTTTTGTTGCTGCATGCCTGAAGAGCAGCTAAAGTGTCAGTTTCAGTGTCAGTTTAGCTAAATATGACATATTAACAGTTTGGAGAGACAGGGCTCCGTGATCTACTCATTTTGCCTCGCGATCTACTGGTAGATCGCGATCCACCTATTGAGCACCCCTGCTCTAGGCAGTCGTGTCTGACCGGATGTTCTGTTGCACAGCCTTCTGGGACACTGGGCAACAGATGCGACTGCCCAGAGTGTCCCTGTCCCCTGAACAAGGTGAAAGACATGTGGCAACCAGGTGGAATGGTAAGCTGCGGTCTGAACGGAGACCACATTTTCATAACACAGTGGTTGTGAGTCTGATGATTGCTGACCTAGCGGTAGTATAGTAATAAAATTGACTTTTCAAGACTGCTTTCAAAAGTAGTAATTGTATGCCCAGCTCTAATTTACATAGATTTTTGACATGCCAGTACTCATTTGAACTGGTAGTGGAGTATTATCCACATGTAGCTACTTCCTGTTGTCCAATTTATATCATCTTATGGAAGCAAATTATCATGGAGTGGGACACAGCCTGAATGTCCACCAGTCACCTTGCCTGACCACTGACATTTGGTGGCAGCACAAAGAGATGCTTCAAGTCCTTCTTGGCACACTGGTAACTGAATAGGATGAGGAAAGAGGATGCAGTGGATGAAGAAGTGGGAAGTAGAGGAGAGGAGAAGAGAGTCATGGTCTAGAGCAGTGATTTTCAACCTTTTTCATCTCATGGCACACTGACAAGGCACTAAAATTGTCAAGGCACACCACCAGGTTGTTGACAACTGACAAGGCACACCATGCTACCAGTGGGGCTCACATCTCCCATTGGCCCTATTAATAAATGACCTTCCCCCAGATTTCTGTGGCACAGCTGTGGACCACTCGTGGCACACCAGTGTGCCACGGCACAGTGGTTGAAAATGGCTGGGCTAGAGCGTCTCCTTGTGGGGAGTGGCTATTTGTCATCCACCAAGTGGCACACTAAGGAAATGCCCCCTCAAGCACCAGAAAGTCTTGGGCCATCCCTGATCACAGGAATGGATTTTCTGCTATAGTCCTCATGGGGTACTTTTCGCTATAGGGACCAGTTAGCTTCATAGAAAGCTCTGAAGAAAAGTGGCCATAGGTAATAAAGTTGTTCACATATTTATGTACATGTATATATCTGGGTTCAATCATTGTTAATCTGTACCTGGATACAATTATTCACATGTTCCATTCAATGCAGGTACATGTGTACAGTGTGTGTACATGAGTTGTTGCTCTGTGTACAGTGTATTTTGTTGCCCTGTATAAATGAACCCAAAACAAGACTTTCACATAGAAACATGTTTCCAGTCCAGTGGTTTGAACTGGGTATATCATAATGCACCCGTGTGAACAGTTCCTTTCTTTGAGAAAAACTACAGTAACAGTGATAAATTTATTTAGTTGAATTTACTAATGAACCAGTTGTGTTTAAGGAAAAAATCTTTCAGAGGGATTACTTCAGAGAATCAATGTTGCTTGGACCTGAATCCACAACATGCCCGATAGAAAAAGAATAAATAAAGAATGGTGCTAGAATAACTCAATATTGTTGTGGCTCCTACCAGAAATTTCCTCTTCTGTTTCCAATGGCTCCCTTGTGCATTGGTGGCCACATGCGCTTCAGTAACAATTTTGATAAGCTCCCATTCCTCATCAGTTGGCTGAGGTTTTAGCCCAATTGTTTTCTGCAGCTCTTCCCGACGTCTCTTTTCTCGGTTTTCCTCTATCAGTTTTCGTTTTGCTAGCCGCTTGCTGTCATCCAACACCACTAATAAGGAAACGACATGTTAGAGAAAAACAGATTGGCAGACACTTCCTGGAACTCTGTAATCTGTTTTGGTGATTAGGGTTATCTATTTCGGGAGTTGAACAGAAGGAATTGATTTGCCAGTGCTAACTCTATCAGTTACTTTCATACACAGAGCTCAGCTCACCTTCCAAAATCTAATAAATTCCAGAATCGTTATATTCTATAGCAAAATATCCCCCCAATTCTGTGAAACTTGGATTCCAGTGCATGTTACCAGTGCACCTATTAACAGAGAAAACTAGTTAAGCCTGCTTAACATTCAGTACAGAAGTGCCATGTATAGAAATAAATTAGACCCAAAGAGAAAGCAAAATATACTAAAAGATGCAACTGGAAGTATGTTTATTCAGAAGTTAAATGGTACTTACTGATCAGGATGTTTAGGATTATAGTCTAAACAGGTTAGCATTTTATTTGAAAGAAAACAATTCACCAGAAATGTCAACACAACCTAACTTTTGTCCCCAAAGCAATATTTTCCACTCATTTTGAACCAGAGTTCTTAAAGGAAGCTTCTTCAATGGTAACTCAATTGAAAGATGCTGGTTGAAGAGCCTTAGAGAAAGGGTGAAACTGCTTCATCTTTGTCAAGTTGTTCCATTTGTTTAAGGTGCATTATCCAAGCCAGTAGGTGGTCTGGGCTTATCTATAACTGATTGGTAGCACTAGTGCAACTGTCATGCAAATTTTCAAGGGCTCTGGGTAGGAGAAGGAGATCTTTTAAGTGCCATGCTTACACACCAAAGATTGACAGTGGGCTAGTTCACAAGATCCATCTGAGATGATCTGCCTACAGCAGGATTAAGGATTTGCATGAGCACATCCTGATTCCCCACCCATTTTGCCTTTCTAGTTCTTTTAATTCCAAGGGGGAAAGAGTGGTCCAAGCACTTAAATTAATATTTAGATAACAGCAAAGAGAGAGGTTTGGTCAAACTTCCCCACAGGTCAGTGAAAGAACTGGGAAAGCATACTGGGAGAAGGACTGGGATGTACTTATGCTCATTCATAATCAAGAGGTAGGTGGGCCAATTTGAGTCTATAATCCAAGCTGGCTTACTAAGTGTTAAAGGGTGAGTTGCTTTGTTTTGTATGAACATACAAAGTAAGTAACCACCTGACAGATATTAATAGGTAGTACTGGAAAACCCCTGAGTTCAATTGTAATTGCAATCACTACCACTAGAGATGGCATTAGAATACAATAGTGAATCTCAACCCTCTCTTTGTGGATGCAATTAGAATCTCAACCCTCTCTTTATGGATGCAAAGCACTTCTGCTCATGCAATGAGCAGGAGAAGCAATCTTCGCCAATCTTCCTTAACAGTGTAGCTCTCTGCACCCAAAAAAATTATTCTGAGTTCCCTATAACTCTTCATCCAACTGGATGTTAAGCAAACCAAAACAAATGGGAGGGAAGGAAACAACTCATGGTGTACTTGTCTCCTAAGTCTGAAATGTATAGGAGTCTGAAGATGAAGAACAGAAAGACTTATGACTCGTGTTTATTAACCTCACTGAGACACAGATGCTGACTTCATGTGTTGCACTGGGTTTCTGGGATGAAGAAAAGGTAACAACGGTTATTTTATTTCTTGGAGACATATCTTAAGGTTTCTCTTCCACTTTAGAAGGAAGACCAAGGACTTCCTTGCAGAAATCTTAGGACCCAACAAAAAAAATCCAGAAATTATTTTGTTCTATCTCCAGCTTTAATCAAAGCACGCAGGCCACTTTGAAGGCAGATAGCAGAAATAAAACATAAGTTGAGTAAGGGTTAATCTTGCAGCCATAGGCTCTGGTTCCTTAGAAGTGGAGTAATTCTCCTTTACTTTTTGGCTAAAAATAAAACAAACAACTGCAGGATGACTCATACACTCACAGCATCCAACTTCCCTTTCTTCCAAATTTTATTTTCCCCATCACCCAAAAAATGCAACTCCAAAAGCTCCCTTTCTGGCAATAGACATTGTTCATCTTGTTCATATTGTACAAGATGGCAAGAGTCAAAAGAAAGTCCAGTCTTTCAAGAACAGAATATTAAAACTCTGTAGAATTAGTTGGGCATAACACACAACATTCTCAAGTACAATGTAACATAATTTTTTTTAAAATATCTGATCAAAACAAATAGCACAATGAAATAAAGAAGATGCTTACAATCTGTTGCCATGCCAACATAGATGCATTTCTTGAAACGACATTCCTGGCACTGGTTTCTTGTGACTTTGTCTATCACACATTTTCCTTCATATTTACAGGAGTAGGTTGGGTGAAGATTTTTCTGAATAGTTCTTCGAAAAAAACCCTAGGTGGGAAGGAAAAAGAAAAATGCCAACAGCATGTCTTACTTTCCGAGACGTATAGAACAGGGGTGCCCAAACCCCGACCCTGGGGCCACTTGCGGCCCTTGAGGCCTCTCAATGCAGCCCTCAGGGAGCTCCCAGTCTCCAATGAGCCTCTGGCCCTCTGGAGATTTGTTGCAGCCCGCACTGGCCCGACGCAACTGCTCTCAGCATGAGGGCGACTGTTTGTCCTCTTGCATGAGCTGTGGGATGAGGGCTTCCTCCACTGCTTGTTGTTTCACGTCTGTGATGCATTAGCGACAGCAAAGGAAAGGCCAGCCTTACTTTGTGCAAGGCCTTTTATAGGCCTTGAGCTATTGCAAGACTTTCATTCATTCAAATAAGTTCATCTTTAATATATTCATTTATGTAAACTTATGGAAATGTATTCAAATTTTAAATGTAAATTAATTCTTCCCCCCCCCCCGGCCCCTGACACAGTGTCAGAGAGATGATGTGGCCCTCCTGCCAAAAACTTTGGACACCCCTGGTATAGAATACAGAAATTGAGTGAATACAGTATTCACAGACACTGAAGTATATGCAATATAATTATAGAAGGTAAGCAAGGCACTTGTCTGTTCTTTTGGATTTGTCTTTCAGCAATGGGCAGCCCATTCCGAGTGTGTCTTTACAGGCCTCCTTGCACAGGCTCTGAGCGTCACAAATGTTTTGTAAGGCATGTTTGTGCTGACTCAAGAGCAGGCACTACTGGCACAAAGATATGTGCTGGCCTGCTGGTGCTGGATCTAGTCCCCATGATGTCTGGTACAGGTAAATGTGTGCTGGGTGGTGAGGGGGGTGGAGAAGGTGGTGGGAGGGTATTCTGGAGGTGAGGAGGGGGTGCTTCTGGGCATGGAAGAGTGGAACAAGGAGAGGATCGGGTCCAGGAGGGCATGGGACTGGCAGTGGCACTGCATGCCGTATCCTAACCCCTGCTTCCAGGATGCTTCCAGGATGGGCAGTCCCACAAGGGTTTTTCAGATGTGTGCCAGCTAAATAGCTAGTGCAGATTCAAGTAGATCCATAGGGTGGCTGGGGTGTTTCCTGGGGTATGGGGAAAAATATCCCCTTACCCCAAGGTGACCTCCAGACTGCTCCTATAACCTGCCTTGGATACAGTATATGCCATGCAGCCTGGCTGTAACGGCACAGGTTAGGATTGTACAGGTTAGGCACAGGCTGCAATCTACACATACTTTCCTGGGTGTAAGCCCCAATGAACACAATGGAACATACTTCTGAGTAGACATCCATAGGACTATGTTGTAAGTCATTTAGGTCTCTGATTTTCATTTATTATTACAGAAGAGTTTAGAAATCACTCTCGGCAGTGAACAAAGCAGCATCTTGTACTGCATTGGCTTCACTTGGGGTTGCAGCTCAACTTCAGATATTATATAAGCTTAAGGGTCATATTTTGAGACGCTCAAGGAAAGGAGCTGGGTTTGTTTAGCTTGGAGAGGGGAAAATTAAGTGGGAAGTTGACAATGTCTTTCAAATAGATGAGGAACAGTCATAAAGAAACTCATTGCTTTTCTTGTTTAATGTGGGCAAAACAAGATAAAATGGTCCAAACTGCACCTGAAAAGAGTTCGGTAGGAGAATTAAAAGACTTTTCTAATTTGAAGTTTATTTTTGAAAATGTATACACTACTTTTCCCCCAATTGAACACCCAAGCTGGCTTTTGATAAAATCTTATGATACAAATGATCTTATGCATCTTATGATACATATACAAAGATTGCTTAAATCAAATAATAGTTTTTATTGCATTTCATAAATGTATCAACTAAGAACATCAGCAAGTCTCACATTGTACATCTGAAAAACTGAAATTTTAAAACAAATAGTTTCCTAAACTTGTTGTTGACAGTCTGACAGATCACAACAAAGCATCCCACAGTGATTTAAAGTGTAATGATTGTAGACTAAAATGTAAATTGCCTTGAAGTGTTTTCTTTTTATTCCACCCTAAAAAAATTAACCTTCATTAAAACCAATAATCAGTTGTAGACCGCTATTAGTTGCACATGTAGCAGATGTTCTTCTTTTAACGAGCATGTCTTCAGGGACACTGAGGAGGGGGTCTTGGGCCCATGCCCGTAACCTGGGTCCTTAATCAGATAGGGGCACCAACCTATATAACAGGAGTGCCCAAATTGTGGCTTGTGAGCCACATGCAGCTCTTTAACATATAATGTGCAGCTCATAGAAATATATTTAAGAATTTCAATGCTTTTTAAATATTGCGGCTCTGGAACATCTGAAGTTTATTGTAGGTGGCATTAAGCAAGTTTGGCCACCTCTGCTATACTGGGCCTCCAGGGCCACGCCCACCTGGCTTATCCCCAGGGCTGCCTCCCCCCACCCCGGCCTCAGAGCAGAGGCAAGGAGAGTGTTTATAGCACCTCCTCTGCCTCAGGGTCTTCTCCAGACACCTCACAGGCTTCTGGAGCATCCCTTCTGGCTCATCTCCAGCCCTCAGTCAGCTCTTTCTTATCCCTGGTCCTCTCCTTATATTCCCCTGGTCTTGGGTGGTCCCACTCCCTAGTCCCATGCATGTGACCTGGTCGCCTTCTGGGTCCTAAACTTCACCTCCTAGGAGGTAGGAAAACTCCTGCAAAACGTGCTGTGTGTTGCTGCTCTATGGCTACTCATCACAAGCAGGCATAGGTTAGTCAGTGGGCTGACAGCCCATTCTGCCCTGCTCAGGCCCTTCCACCTCTCCCAGCCTACACTCGGTCCTGTGCCTGCGAGGGAGGCCACCTCCTGGTGTCAGGTAAGTCTGGCCCTGGACAATGCCTATTTACATTTTGACCAGCAGCTGGAAAACAACTCCCAATCTTTTGCTTTGGCCATTATTTACCTTGCAACCTTCACATGTGATACAGCGATAGTGATACCCAGTGGCTTTGTCACCACACACAACACATAGCTCGTCCTTGTCTAAGTAACTGGGTATGTACCCTGCAAAAGGAGAGAAGGAGAGAAACCAAGAGTTAATGAAGACATTAAAGGGAGAAAAATTATATACACAGTTAATGCTTTTCAACATAATTATTCTGAAACAACACTTCCTTAACTTCCAGAGGGGTGGCTGCGTTGTATTTGCTGCAAGAGACTAAGGACCTTGTTGCACCTTAAAGACACATTTTATGAAGATATTACAAGAGTAACACTCTTAACTGGAAAACAGCCTCCAAAGGCAAATTCACTTAGTCAAAATACGCTTGGCGATCTAAAATCAATGGAGCAGTGGCCTTCAATTTCTTTCTCGCCACAACTGAAACCAACCAATCAACCAAGTATGAGACTGAGAATCCATTGCCAATCCCTCCCCTCTCCTGGGATCCTACCCACCCATACCATCACTGCCCACTCCCCACGCTCATAACACCCTCCAAGCACTGTTCACTGCAACCAAATATTCTTATGCGAGAGAGCAGAAAAAGTTACCATGAAGTCTGGCTCTACTGAAAGCCATTTTAGCACAATTGCTAAGAACCAGAGCAGGATTGAGACACAATCTCCTGGTACCTGAACGGATCCATCAGATGCCCCCCCTTCACCTAGTGGTGCTCTAATCCAGTGGTCTTTTACCTTTTTCACTCCTGCAAGTTTCCACAACCTCTCAGCTGAGGCTTCGTGACCACTTGAAGAACAGAGCCATAGAGAATGGTCATAGGAAGCTATGAATGCCCATGTTGAGGAGGGTGGGTGCAACATGGAGCCCCTGCTTGAAACTCCCTAAGAAAACCAAGCAATGCATTCAGAGGCCCAGGGACGTTTTTCCAGGGGAGAGAAAAGCCCAGGGTAGAGATAAACCCTCTTCTTTTCCTTCCCTCCCCTTCTACCAAGGGGGACCAAGAAGGGAGCATTAGCAAAAGGAGGGGAGGTGCAAAAGGAAGAGCTTAAACAAGCTCACTTGCTCTTGTCACAACAAGCTACAGCTCTTTGTGATAAATGAACTGGGCCATCATTTTCAAAAGTTGCATTCTGAGACAAAAGTTGCATTCCCTGGCAAATGTCTTATAGTTCTGATCCAGTATATACATGGGGGCTGGGGATAAGAATAGGCCCTCAGTTTGGCTGTACTTGTCGTAAGAGGCGACTAAACAGCCACCGGGTAGATGGGACTTGTCAGCCTGGGAAGGCAACTCATCTGAGAGAAGGAAAACTCTGATCCCAAACCTCCACTGCCTTGTGGCTACATCCAGTTATGGAAAAGGCTTCAGGAGTCAACCTCGAGGCAAAATCCAGAGCCGGAGTCCCTGAGGCAGTTCATGGCTGAACACAGTCACGTTCTGGCAACTCCTGCGATGCCGCTGGAACCAACCGTATTGGCCTCTGCCTTTCCATTGGACCATTTCAGCGACGTGGAGAGGGGGGATTTGCTGCATGGGTAACAGCCTATCCTCCATATCTACTTTACCCAGGCTTCGCGCACTGGAGAGGACACTCTGTTCCAGAACCACCATTCAGAGCATGACACCATAGTCTTCTGAGACTGAAGGATGCCAACAGTATATACATAGTGTTAAATGTGTGCTTTCTTTGAGATGGTCACAGATTTCTGTGAAATCATCTTAAACTCATGAAGTATGTGTGTGTTTACTCACTAATAGATGTTTTTGACTTTATTATATTTGTTTTTAGAGCAATGCGCTTATTAAATTTATTTATTTACAAGATTTTTACCCTACTTTCTCTCCCTACCAGGCACTCAAAGCGGTTTTAAAAAAATTATCAAAAAATACACATATATAAAAATGTCATAAAAAGAATAAAAGACCTAAAAACTCATAAAAGCCCAGAGTAGGTTAAAAACCAGCAGCAAATGGTAAAATGATGAAAAAAGCAGCCTACTAAGCATAAAACCCCCATATTAAAAGCCCTAAACCCAGAAGGCAAGTGTAAAAAGAAGTGTCTTTAGGACCCACTGGAAAGCCTCTAAGAAGGAGTAGTTTATAAACTAAGGGTTCTGTTCCCCAGGACTTGCTTTACTTAGTAAAAAAGTCCAATCTTTAGGGCTTTCCCTGGATTTGCTGGGCGCGATGCCATGGGCAATCGCATTTAATACCTTATGTACAAAAAGCTGCTCCCCACTTCACTTCGGCTTATCCTGGGCAGCTGATTTGGGCAGCAATTATTTAAATTTAAATTTAAAATAATTAATTTAATTTAAATTAAATGGCAGGAGGTCTCGTCTAGAGGGTTGAGCCTCTATTTGCCTGAAGATAACATCTGAAGGTCGCCAGTTTGAGGCCACTGGCGCCGTGCGACCTTGAAGCAGCTGACAAGCTGAGCCGAGTTATTCCATCTGCTCTGAGAATGGGAGGATGGAGGCCAGAATGTGCGACCAGATCAAGAAAGTAACATCTGATTGTTGTGGTTTCTTGAAAGATAGAACCTTTCAAATTGTAAAAATCCCTACGGGGGTTTAAATTTGCCTGCCTATGTAAACCGCCTTGAATAAAGTCCGAGGAGAAATCTGAGGACCAAGAAAGGTGGTATAGAAATACCTGTATTATTATTATTATTAAATTTTCTAACAAAACCGCAGGAGCGCAGAGTGTTTTCCCTAGCCAGATTCAACACTTTCCCCTTGAATGAGATGAAAGCCAGGTTCAATGCTCAACAATTCAAAGTATGTCGTTGTGTTTCAGGTTCTATTGAGACACTCCCTCATATTTTATTAAACTGTGATTACTATTCTGATCTACGGAGCCAGTATTTATACCCTTTTTTAAAGTCTTTTAGTGGATCTGAAAATGACGTGGTTAGACATTTACTAACCGGCAGAAACGAGAGTTTAACGACTATCATGGCAAAGTACTTTTATTGTATATATTCAAGAATTGTCTCAAGCAGTTGAGTCTAATGTACATGGTAAATTCTCTGTTTAACATCCTGGTTTTATTGTTAATGCCAATAAAGGATTTGATTTGAATATAAACTAAGGGAATGGATCAAAGGAGAATTTGTAAGTTAAATTTACAGCACACTCCTATACATGTTTACTCAGAAGTAAGTCCTACTATGTTCAATGGGGCTTACCCCTAGGTGTGTACAGGACTGCAGTCATACTGATTTCATCTTCAGATAAGCAAGGAAAAAATTGAAAGAATAATACAATGCAGCCATCTGGAACTTAAATAAATACACATGGGCATGTCCTACAAACAATTATTTAGCGTAGGTAGAATTTAGATCAGCATGTTTTTTGGGGTAAATATGTGGGATTGCAATATGGGAATATGTTTATACAGGTTCATCTGTGGGAGAATGACACATTTCTTCAGATGAGTGGACTCATCAGCAATTGAAACTAGCAGATTTTATTTTTTTAAAAAGGTGCACTGAATTATCATCGTCCACAATGTCATATTGCAGAGCTCACATCATTACCAATATATTCTGTTTAATCTCTGTGTTTTACTTCAAAAGCAATGGACAATCCTTTAAATGGGGTCTGCATATTGTGCAGCTCCTTCCACCCTCACCCCCACCCCCATTTTTGGCCATTCCAGGCAGGCAATTTATTGAACCCCCGCTGAGACTTCAGGGAGGGTAAGCTTGTTCGGTTTGGTGGGTGAGAAATTGTACAAACCTCTTTTAAATTACAATTAACTTGGTAAAATTTGAAATATAAACTGCGTCAGAATAACACATTTATTTGGAAATATATTTGGAAAAATATTTGTTTTGAACCAAGGAAGGGAAAACAAAATACTTGTGTGTACCATATTTACCTCTTCAGTAAATGAGTTCAGTAAACATCTAAGTCCATTTGGTGCCCCACAGAAAACAATTCCAGCTTTGAAGAGCACCATCAAAACACCAAGCAATAAATGCTACACTTTTGAAAAGGTAAATAGGAGAGAATCAAAGGCTGGCTTGTAAGTCTGGTGAGCAAGATTGTCTCTGGACAACAAGGCAGGGATGATTTTATAAACTGGAAGCAAACTGCCTTCCCTTTGAGGCAGTTGATGTGTTACAAATAACTTTTAGCGCAATCCTATGCAGGTCTATTCAGAAGTAAGTCCCACTGTATTTAATGTGGCTTACTCCCAGGAAAGTACATACTATATAGGATTGAAGAGTTTGTTAGTCAGTTGTTCTTAGTATGGTCACCAAGGCCTGCTCATTTGGTTTCAGCCATTTTCAACAGAAGAAAGAAAAACAAACAGACCATCTAATGCAGTGGTTCTCAAACTCACAGGGAGTTTGAGACCATGGGTAAGTCTTGACAGGGTTGGGCGGAAGGCAGTGACATGATCCGCAGGATTGCATTACTGCCAGGCTTGCAGGGGCTTTAAAAAAACTTACCTCTACCCACAGCAGCCTCCTAGGGATGTGGGGAGCCCCGTGGAGCACCTCGAAATAATTTTTTAAATGCTATCGCAACTCAGTTTTGCAATCATGACCTGTAAGTAGGTTGCAATCACATTTTTTTATTATTCTGAGGTACGGGGAGCCCTGCAAATGGCTTTGTGGGACTCGCCGCACCCCTAGGAGGCTGCTACGGGCAGAGGTAAGTTTTTAAAAAGCCTACCGAGCCCAGCAGCAACACAATCCTGCTAATTGTGTCATTGCCTTCCCCGCCCCTTAAAGTGCCAGAGACACTTATTCTCAAGCTGGTGGGTCACGACCACCAGTTTAAGAACCACTGATCCAATGAAAGGAAAACAAAGGTGCTTTTACCATGTGTTGCAATTAACTGATATCTAGGAAAAGTATTTTATAGCAGAATAGCTTAAATTAGTTGATAAAATCTAAGAGCCTCTTGCATTGGTGACAATGTAGCTGTGCCAAGGAGGTGTGTTCATTCAGTGGTGGTGGGGGCGAGCAGGAGGCCTGGGGAAAGACAAGGAAAAACATGTTTCCCTTACCTCTCTGTAGGCCTCCTTGGACATAGCCTGCTGTACTAAGACAGCTTTTGAGCACAAGAAAAACAGTAAATTCAACACTGACACTGGCAGACATCTATGCAGGCATTACAAAGCAGAATCTAGGCAACACAGGACCTCTGTTTGACACATAACTGAGTTACATTTTGACCACACAAGTGCAGGTCATGTCTTGAATGAAAGAGCTCATATAACTCCTAAAGACCTTGACCTTCATCTGTCTGGTATTTTTATGGCAGTTGAAGATAAAGCTGCAGACTGTCAGACTCCCAACCTGCAAATCTGTCTAATCTGAGTTCTTGGCAAGACAAACTGCTAAACAGGAGCAGATGCCCCACCTTAAGTGAATACATGCCATAATCCAATATGAACAATCCCTTTTGAAATCTATGACTCTTGGCCAAGATGAGCAATTGGTCACTAGAACCCCTTGTTGCTGAATGGCAGATCAAGCCCATCCTCTACATCCAGTGACTTTCCAGTATTATACGTTCAGTCTAGGAGTACAATTTCCTTAGCCCAGTGGTTTCCAAACTTTTTAACTGGTGGTTCTCTTGACCTACTGGGCCATTGGCCGTGGCTCCCCATTAGGGTTACAATGTTATACACTGCATAGGACAGTGGTTTTATGCAAGGATTTCGTGGCTTCCCAGGTTGGTTCCCTGAGGAGCCAAGGCACACAGTTTGGGAACTACTGCCTTACAGCCCAATCCTATCCCCACTTACCTGGGAGTAAGCCTCATTGACTCTAATGGGACTTACTTCTGAGTAGGCAGGCACAGGATTGGGCTGTCAGCCTCTTGCAATGTTTTGTTGACGGCTCTTAATATTGGCCCAGGGATAGCTCCTCTCCAACAGCCCAATCCTGAGTAGACATGCATAGGATTGGGCTGTTAAACACTGTTGGAGAGGAGCTATTGTAGTACCATTATAAGTTCCATTATAGTCAATGGGGCTTACTCCCAGGTAAGCGAGTATAGGATTGCAGCCTCAGGGCCCAATCCTATCCAACTTTCCAGCACCAGTGCAGCTGCAGTGCAGCCCCAAGATAAGGGAACAAATGTTCCCATACCATGAGGAGGTCTCAGTGACTGCCTTCCCACCACAGGATGCAGTGTACACCCCATTGGCACAGCTGCACCAGCACTGGAAAATTGGATAGGATTTGGCCCTCCGTCAGTCAGAAAGAAGGGCTCCAGATGGATCTCAACCAAATACCTTTTAATCCTAAAAGGCCCATTTTCTGCTACTTGCACATTATAGATCACACCAGACCGCTTCTCAAGCAGGACCTTATTAAAGTTTTTTTGAAAAACACTTGGCTAATAAAACTTTTGTTGATAGTCATCCCACCTTTTCTTATCTAATTCAGAAATGGACTGAGAAGTCTGTGTTTAGAATCACATTGCAGGACACAGAAGACAGTGAATATTGCTGATTCATGTTCACCTCTTCTCTCACCACAGCTGATCTTTTTCCTAAGAAGCCCACCAAACGAACTGTTGTTGACCAGTTCTTTCTTTACCTTCTTTCTTTACCTTCAGTACACTGAAGGTTGTTTGCATCCTCTTTGTGATAATGTAATTGATTAGCAAGATGTTTGTTGATAATCTGACTCATTATTGTATTGTTCAAAGTAAAAGTGCAACATTCTCAAATACTGTACAGCGTTTTCAAACATGATAATAGCAGGCATTGCCAATTTCACTTTAGTTGCCATGAAAATACAGCAACAATAGATTCACCCATGCAGGGCCAGTGAGAGCAGGCATTGGAACTTGGGCAAGATACCCGATTGTCCCTCCCTTCCTAAATGAATTGGGGTAAGAAAGGTATTGTAAGTGGACTAAAGCTGTAGTGGTAACATAGCCCTGGAGAGCCTGAAATTAAGGTACCCAAATGTAATTTGTAATAAGTTTATTTTGTACTGTATACAATAATAATAATATACAGTATTTATATACCGCCTTTCTTGGTCTTTATTCAAGACTTTATTCAAGGCGGTTTACATAGGCAGGCTTATTAAATCCACGCAGGGATTTTTACAAATTGAAATTTGTATATTATTGTATACAATATTATTGTATATAATAATACTGTATATTATTATTATTATTATTATTATTATTATTATTATTATTATTATTATTATTAACAACAGTATTTATATACCGCTTTTCAACAAAAAGTTCACAAAGTGGTTTACAGAGAAAAATCAAATAACTAATGGCTCCCTGTCCCAATAGGGCTCACAATCTAAAAAGATGCTAAAGAACACCAGCAGGCAGCCACTAGAAAAGACACTGCTGGGGTGAGGAGGGCCAGTTACTCTCCCCCTGCTAAAAAAAGAGAAGCGCCCACGTAAAAAAGTGCCTCTTACTCAGTTAGCAGAGGTTGGGCCCTCCTTATCTGTGGGCTTGGCATCTGCGGATATGTGCATCCGCGGATACTAAGCCCTCACTGCAGAGGACAGTGAGCAGATTGTCCATTGCTGCAGCTTGGACCTTGCTAGTTAGGAGGTTGATGTGGCAAGTGGAGCACCTGTGCTTGTGGGCCTACTTGCCCACCCCTGTGTCTCATTAGCTCCGAAAAGGGCCTTCTGGAAGCAGCTGGCAGTGACATCCTCACATCACCGCCACCTTCTGGGCGATACCATGCAACGTAGTAGGTGCCATCTGCACTGGACACACCTGCCATTTGTCGGGGTGAGTAGAGGGACTCATGAGTGAAGAGGCCCCCATGAAAACTGGTGTCACATCAGGCTCTGAAGCTCCTAAGGCTGGTCCTGAATATAGGTGAGCCCCCACATCTGTGAGGGATCCATCCGAGCCCCCCCATTGATACGGAAACCCTCTCGCTGCTGCCCCCATGCTCCCCTCCACATGCATTAATGTGGTATGTTACCTTACTGTAGTAGTACCTTACTGGGGCAAAAATTATCTACCTTATATAGGTTCAGAGGTCAATAGGACCTCTGAAGGGGTCAGAGGTAGATCGCCAGCCCCACTTGGCTCCATCCAGTAGCTCGCCCCGTCGCTAGGAGACAGCTCATGCCGGCAGGTCATCTGCCAAGGGTTTGCCGCCGCTGCTGATCCTTTGCCTGTCTTTTTCCCCTGCCTGCAGGAATCTTGCCTGTGGGTGTATTGAGGGCGCTTGTTGTTTTTGTGCCAATAGTTTGTGGGTGCCCCAGGGGGCAGCTGCCCTTGCCCCGCAGCGCCATAGGCCCGGCGTCATACCTGGTCTCCTGCCTTTCAGAATCACCCATTCCTGCCCCCTCCCCAACACCCCTTTCTCGCTGACTTTACAGGCGAACTAAGTGATGTGAACCTTGAACTACAAGGTAAAAACAAATGCATTGGCGAGGTAATGAGTACATTTTCATCCTACAAGAGCAAATTTGAGCTAATGATGACTGACCTTGCAAACAACACTTTTGATCATTTTCCTAATACGCAGGACCATTTGGGACAATATCCAAATTTTGTTTTTCAGAATGAGAAGTATGTGACAGAAATCTGTTCTGTTATCCAGGAATTCAAAAATAGATTCTGTGACTTCCAAAAAATTGGAACAGTTGTGGAGTACTTGTCATACCCATTCAAAGTAATGTGGACATTAAAGAAACTGCAGCTGCTATCAGTAAAAATTACTCATTGAACAAGCCATCTCGTGAAAACTAAATATTAACCCTTAAAAATGACATTTTTCTCTTAGACCCGTGCTGAGCAAGGATTGTTTTGGAAGCTAGTGCCTAGAGACAAATTTCCCAACTTGAGAAGATGCAGTGAAGCTGTACACTCCTGTTTTGGTTCAAGTTATTTGTGTGAATCTGTGTTTTCCCATCTGAAAATGACAAAGAGTTCACAACGTTCCAACATGACAGATGAACATCTCCAGGATTCCCTGAGACTGGCCCTCACGCAATATTCACCCAACTTCAAAAAGCTGGTGGATGAAATACAGGCTCAGACATCTCACTAATGAGCAAAAGCAAAATATTAAAGATTGTGCAAGATCAGCTTGGATCAATACTCGACCTAAATTTAACACAAATTACTCAATAAAAGTTAAAGAATGTTATTAAGACATTCTTTAAAGAAAGTTATTACTCAATAAGAAAAAATGTACTTTCAATTTCCCCTCGCAGTTCTTACTGGATCTTCGTCTCTCTGTTTTGTTTTTGGCTTAATTTGCTTAACAGCTGATCACATCCAAGTAAATGACAGAAGGTTCATTAAAAATGGGGGGGGGAATCCTCCAACTTTATTGGGTTAATATTTAATGTGCAACTAATTTGAAACTTAATTTTCATGGTGGTAGATCACCGACACTTTTGGCCGGATAAAGTAGATCACGACCTGTTCGAAGTTGGGCATGCCTGCTATAAGCATTCAAGCTTATAGCAACATTTAGGCAGGCTGCCAGCAGCCTGAATACTTGAAAAAACTAGATCAATATTAAAAGGAAGCAGGAGGTTAATTGCTTCCTGTTAGCATCAGTCTTGTTTTTTCACTCATTCAGGTTCCAGGTGAAGGAAGGGAAGGGGCAAAACTGAGGGATACATAGTTTATTTATTTACGAAAATTTTTACCCCACCTTTCTCATGCCGAAGCAAATGCCCAAGATGGCTTACAAAACTTTATAATCAAGTACAAAGTATCACAAGTAAAATACATCAAACAAAGTATTAAAATGTTAATTTTAACACTGCATAGTGAAAAACAATATCAAAAACAGAGCAAAAAATTTTAAGGAACAAAGAGAAAAGAACTAATTGAGTCAATGGGGAAATGATGAGTTCAGGGAGGCAGTCAAGTCACCATAGTATATCAGAGAAACAGAAGGCAAAAATCCAGTTGTGTGAACCAGCTCTCAAAAGTCCGCTGACTAATGCTGGAGTACAATCCATCCTGCCTTATAAAAGGCAGGATTTATTGTCCTTTTATACTCAATCAAAAAGTAGCATATAATACTTTTGATAATTTCAAAAACTTCTCATAACATACTGTATGATATATACCGGAGATAAATCCACTGTAGAAAATACAAGGAAGCTTTGTTGGTTGTAATTAAAGAGCAGATAACTTTTTCAAGTTGGAAAGATAGTAAACCTACAGTCTAGTAATGACACTGCATTGGCAGTTTAATAAGATGCAAGGTGGAACTTTGCAAGGAACTGGTTGAGGTCAAGGAACTGGTTGAGGAACTGGTCAAGGAAGCAGAGAGTGGGTGTCAATGGGCAGTTTTCACAATGGAGAGAGGTAAAAAGCGGTGTGCCCCAAGGATCTATCCTGGGCCCTGTGCTTTTCAATCTGTTCATAAACGACCTGGCGGCAGGGCTAAGCAGCAAGGTGGCCAAGTTTGCAGATGACACCAAGCTTTTCCGAGTAGTGAAGACCACAAGCGATTGTGAAGAGCTCCAGAAGGATTTCTCCAAACTGGGAGACTGGGCAGCAAAATGGTAGATGCATTTCAATGTAAGTAAGTGTAAAGTTATGAACATTGGGGCAAAGAAACAAAACTTTACATATAGGCTAATGGGTTCTGAGCTGTTTGTGACAGATCAGGAGAGAGATCTTGTGGTCCTTGTGGACAGCTTGATGAAAGTGTCGACCCAATGTGTGGCGGCAGTGAAGAGGGCTAATTCCATGCTTGGGATCATTAGGAAAGGCATTGAGAATAAGACAGCTAATATTGTAATGCCGTTGTACAAATCAATGGTAAGGCCACACCTGGAGTATTGTGTCCAGGTCACCACATCTCAAAAAGGATATAGTGGAGATGGAAAAGGTGCAGAAGAGAGAAACCAAAATGATTACTGGGCTGGGGCACCTTCCTTATGAGGAAAGGCTACAGTGTTTGGGCCTGTTCAGTCTAGAAAAGAGGCACCTGAGGGGAGACATGATTGAGACATATAAAATCATGCATGGGGTGGACAGAGTGGATAGACGCTCTTTTCTATCTCACAAAACACCAGAACCAGGGGACATCCACGAAAGTTGAGTGTTGGGAGAGTTAGAACAGACAGAAGAAAATATTTCTTTACCCAGCATGTAATTAGTTTGTGGAACTCTTTGCCACAAGAAGTAGTTATGGCATCTTGCCTGGATGCCTTTAAGAGGGGATTGGACAAATTTCTGGAGGAGAAGTTTATTACGGGTTACAAGTCATAGTAGGTATGTGCAAGCTCTTGGTTTTAGAGGCAGGCTGCCTCTGATTGCCAGATGCAGGGGAGGGCACCAGGCCACAGGTTGTGACTGTTGTCTTGTGAGCTCCCTCAGGCATTTGGTGGGCAAATATGAGATACAGGAAGCTGGACTAGATGGGCCCTTGGCCTGATCCAGAAGGGCTATTCTTATGTTCTTATGCAATTGGCTATATTTCAGTAATATTTTACATCCAGATCCATTTTAAATATTTCAACAAAACACTGGGAATGTGGCACAGACTGAAGAAGGAGTTCCCCCATATCTAATGTAGCTGACCACTTTTATTCCTCTTTTTGCAGCTGCTACTGGTGAAGCCCTAATGCATTTCTTTCTTGGAACAAAATACATGTCCCTTTGTGCAAGAAATGACCACCATTTTAAAGAAAATTGTGGGGTATTTGTTCAGTTCTATTGAAGCTGTGGAACACTGCATGAGCAAATGGTCAAAGGCCCCACCTTAAGGATAAGGTGATATCCTTAAGGTGGATATCCTTAAGGCCCCAGCCTCTGTGATAAGGGGAGAGTGTTCAGGCTACTCACATAGATACCAATTAACCAGTTTCCCCTTAAATGCATGAACCTTGTTCTTAAAAACATTGAAGTACAATGTACTCGAAGAGAGATACATTTTATGGTAATATTGAGATGTGAGTCAATATAACCCTAACACAGCATACCTTGTTATGAACAATAAAAAGTGACTAGTGCCAACTAAATTCAATTCTGGCTTAAATTAATTTAGCAATATATATATCTAGAAAGTTAAGGTAGCATGAATCACTGGATAAGGCAGAAAGGGAATTAGATTATATTCCCACCTCCATCTCCAATTTGCTACAATTCCTTAGGCAAGGCACTAAACTTCCCCTTGAATCATTTGTTTCTTTTGAAAAAACAAGGGAGAGAATTCTCTCTGTGCCCAATGTCAATATTATTGTTTATTGTGATGTTCCCCTTGATGATGTTTAACGGAGAAAATCTAATGGTTGCTTATTTGCCATCTCTTTTTCCAAGTGATTGCCAGTGAGTGAAAAATGGTTCATCTTTTAAAAAGCATTGAATGGGAAAAGGTCACCCGATAAAGCTGCAATCATACAACAAGCCGATTAGCTTGCGGGCAGACTATTATGATTTTACACCATGGACACACAGCATGGCTCAAATTCTGAAAGAAATGCACAGTGCAATCCTACGAATGGTGACTTGGAAGCAAATAGCACTGGTTCAATGGGCCCTATGGGGTTTACTCCCAGGAAAGTGTGCCTAGTATTGCAGCCTCAGATGTTACAAAGAAGCAGAAAACATTGATGTTCATTTGTTTATCTGTTCTGCAAACTTGTGGGGGAACACCCAGAGATGATGCATGAACGATATTGATCTACACCAGTGGTTCTCAAACTTTTAACACCAGGTCCCACTTTTTAGAATGAGAATCTGTCAGGACACACCAGAAGTGATGTCATGACTGGAAGTGACATCATCAAGCAGGAACATTTTTAACAATCCTAGGTTGTAATCCTACCCACACTTACCCAGGAGTAAGTCCTGTTTACTATCATTGTTAAAAGCATAGATATAGTAGCCTGTTAAAAGTACAGATGTGTAACACTTCCCCAAATGCAGTCACATACCATGGTAGCACCAAGTCTACTATATTAAAAATAAAATATTGAAATGAATGGGGGCCCACCTGTAATTGTTTCGCAACCCACCTGGTGGGTCTTGACCCACAGTTTGAGAAACACTGATTTACACATCTCAACAAAAGAGGGATGTGTAGATTCCCCCCCTCTGGATGGTACATCACAAATGCAAGAAGATGCTGCATAAGCAATACTGGTCCACGTTGCTGAGAGACCTGGGGAAAAGATCTGCACTGGAGCCCGTGTCATCTGCCACTAATTGATGGTACTTTGGACACTATCTCTACCACCAGTAGTGAGGGTTCATAGATCATCTTGGCCCTCTGACAGGTGTGGGTTTTCAGCTAGTGCTTGACCAGGTCAATCTCTAGTACAACTCCTGTGCATATCACTGCCTCTAGGCTGCTACTTAATAGTAGCCTGCCAGGCAGCCCAATCCTGAGCTCCTATGACACGCAGCTTTGGCGGCACCAAAAACAGCTGCCGCCACATCCTGTGCGCCTCAGGCTACTGCAGGTGGCACCTCGGGAGAAGGGGTCTTTTGTCCCCTTCTCCTGGATAAAGGAAGTAGCCCTGCAATTCACTGCTGACCAAAAGGTAGATGCTGAGGTAAAAGCGTTCATGTAGGGTGCCGTGCCCCACACGAATGTGCAGGATCTGGTGGAGTGGAGCTCCACTGGACCCACCTCCCTCTCTCCCCACTCCCCCCCAGCACACCTGCCTCCCACCCTCTCCCCATTTCCGACCTCCCTGTCACGCTTGCTCCCGCCCTCCGCCCTCCTCTGATTACCTTACTGTGGCGGTCTGTGTGACAATTGAGCGGGGGAGGCCGGGCACCCACCCGGTGCTAGTCCAGCGCCGGCCAGTGACAGGACAGCACAGGCGCTCTCCTGGCAGTAAGCCTCACAAATGAGCTACGACAGTGTGCACTGGTGGTAAGCCGGCACATTGAGCTCAGGATTGCAATCCTATGCATGATTTCCTGGGAGTCAGCCCCACTGAATTCAATGGGACTTACTTCTGATAGACATGCCTAGGATTGGGTTTTAAATCCCTTTAAATGACTTGGGATGACTATGATCCAAAGCAGCTGTTGGTACTTCATCTAGTGGGACATTTTTTTATTTGATGCATTTTTATCCCACTCTTCTTTAGGCTGCCTCATGTTCACTAAACTGGAGGAAGGCAGGATATAAAAATACATTAAAACATATACATGATTTCAGGTATGGAACATGCTACCATAGAGCTTGAAAATTAGGCCATGCTTTCTAAAGGAACTGCCTCTTTAAAATAAAGAGCAAGTGTTAAATATTCTAACCCTTTCAGATGTTTGGTGAAAGTGTGTGGGAAGGATTGAGATTGCATATGTTCTCGGTCAGGAACCTTTGGACAAATGCATGAAGGCTGGAACCAGGTCAGCAAGCACCATCCCAATTCCCCCATGCATTCCTTGGGCTATAAAGGGCTTTAGATGGTGCAGCTAACAAGATGACAAAGCACCATCAAGAATCTTTACTAACAATAGGATAAAGTGCTCCAGAAACAGGATCTGTTTTGTAATGCTAACAGCCCAGTCCTAACTAGCGCATGTGCAGCGGGGCTGCCAGTACTGGGAAGGAGCAGGCTGGAGGTCTCTTTGAGGTCATTTGTCCCCTTACCCCGTGTAGAGCTCCAGTCTGCTCAATAGGGCCACTTGTATCTGTGCCTGCCAAGTGGCCAGCACAAGTCCAAGAAGCCCCATGACTGGTTTTCAGGCCTAGAAGGGGGAATAGGATTCAGTCTGTGCCAGCACCATCAATTGCACCTCCTGGGCCCGATCCATCTCCATCCTCCTCTTGCCAACTTCCAGCCCCTGTACTGCCCGGAAAGTGCTTGCTTGTTTCATCTGGTGGTGGGCTGGATCCAGTACCGGTGGGATTGCACAGGCCTTCCCACCAATGCTGTTTACTCTCTGGGGTCACAACATGCTTTACAGCACATTTGTGACACCCTAGGCCAGCACAGCAGCTGCTGTATCATCACTACACTGGTGTAAACAAAGAACGGGATTGTGCCGTAAAATAAGCAACATTGTTGACTATTCAAGCAGTACATGCTTTAAGTATTTTTTACTTGAAGTAAAAAGATGTCATTATTTGACAACCACCAACCAAGAGTTCAGGTGATGGTTAGCCTTTATCAGCAAGGACAGGAAAATGATCTGCCTCTTCATGCTATTTTGTAAATGGAATATATACTGTTCTTTTCAAGGGTACAGATTATCTTGTCAGCATGAAACTTCCACTGAGTCATATAGGCCATCTAAACTGCCAAGACTGACAACAAATGCAGCAGAAACCTAGCATTAAATATTTTTCACTTACATTCTGACCACCTAAGTGAGTCCTAGACCATGTTTACAAATCTTTGTTCGCATAAGACATTTCATTGATATCAGCATAATTGCTAGTATGTCCACAGCTTCAGTCCCAGTCTCTCTCCCTTAGAAGTCTGAGAGCCAAACCACACGGTCCATTAAACACATAGTTTGGCTTCCGAACATGGAGGCATTTAACCCTTTCCTGCTGCATCACAGCCCTGATTAGAATCATACAGACATAGTATTAAATCTGGGCCTAATAACCCAGGCAGTTTTCAGGGGGAGTAGGACATGATGGGAAACAGTTCCCATCTGTGCATGCCATAGTCCTGTTCTCGATCACCCTTGTAGGTTTCAACCAATAAAAACCAAAAACATAGGCAGAGTCAAAACTACCTATTCATTGTAACTGGTAGTTTAGCCTGAAAATAATGACTGGTCCTTTGTTATAATCATTGTCGGACTAGCCAAGCCTAGTGTGAAAAAGGGAAGTATATATTGTTAGTATCTGACTCCTCTTTTTAGAACAATCCACAAACAATAAATTGCAAATTCTAATTCTCAGTCTCTTGATAAACTTTACAATTTATGTGAGGTTTTGGGGGGCAGGGGATGGGAGAGGGAGTTCCACACAGGATTTAAAAGTGCCATTCCTTTCTAAGTACTCGGGAAGCCCAATTCAACATAAATCCCTGAATGGCGATGCAGTGGTGCCACCATGGGCTATGCTGCATCCGGGGAGGGATTTTTGGTTGGAGGTCTCCTTGGGGTAAGGAGCATTTGCCTCCTTGCTCTGAAGTAAACCCCAGCAGCTGCAATGGGTCAACTCGGATTAGTGCCACTTGTTCCACTGATATCACTGGCACAAGTTTACTTTGATCCTTGCAGATGAATCAGGCCCACTAAGGGTCTCGGGATTTGATGGATGACAGCATTAACTGATCCTGCCCTCTCCTGGGCCCGATTTGCCTACCCCTGCCCTGTTACCACCCCATTCTGCTCTCCCCTGCCCCATTCCACCCCCTATGCCAGACTTCCCTGGGCTGTTAGGCCTCCGTCACTCCACCAGCACTCATGAGAAGGCACTAGCCACTAGTGCACTGACTCTGCACTGCCACAAAGCACTTTGACACTTTTGCGGCAGACAGCACCAGTAGAACTTGGATTCTGCTGGCTCTCCCCTTGCTTAGGATTGGACTGTGAATCAACAATTTGAAAGTTATGATTCATTTCAGTACGTTTCTCCTGGATACTTTGGATCATCTTATTGTCTCTTGCATTACAAAGATGTTTTGTTCTTGACTTCTATTCAATGTTTACTTCTGTTTGGGATTGTACAGAAGGGTAACTAATATGCCCCACATCACAAGTGCTGAAGAGATTCATCTTCTGGCTGGAAAGACTGAACACCATACTTTTTGGAGTTTGTTATGCATTAATCTTAGGGAATGGCACTGCCAAAACAGAGCAGTGAGTATAATTAATACAAACTCAAGTCACTAAGTGTTGCGCAGAACTAACATGAAGCTCCACAGAGCTGATCTTGAACACCTGCTTTGGGTCTTAATTTTGTTTTAATGAGCTAGTGACTAAGACTTTGCTAGCAAAAAATAATAAAACAGAAAATTGGAGGACGAATAGGGGGGAAATCAATTTTGGATCAATACTGCCACAAATGTTTCTTAGTCGAGCCTTCTGTCCTCAGGGCAGGATTAACTGATTTGTTATTTTTATCAAAGTTTGGCTGGAAGCAGCCAGCCAACCTCTTCCACCCCCTTCCCATTGCAAAAAATATGAACATGCTTTCAAAAACAACTTGTTAGCAAATACAGTGTTAGAATAATTTAGAAAAGCCATGCAACTTCTCATTCATTTGCACAAACAAAAGAACCTTTCAAGTTTCCCCCTGCATATTCCATTCCATTAGACAAGACAATGTTGATTGAGGGATGGTCAAAATGAAAACTTTCTGTTTACAGCATTGTTACAGCATGAAAGGAGAGACCACTTCAAAAGAACACACAGTAACATTTTCTAGTAATAAATCCATTTTTAAAGAAATCTGTGGAGCTACTTGCAAACACCTCCACACATTCAATTTTTAAGTCAGAACACAGAGACATCAATTGTTGCTTAAAGTCTTTAAAAATGATGAGAAATCCAATGACTGCCACATACAAAGGCAATCCTACATTTCATACTCTTATACATTTAAAATCCTCAGCTATATTTCATAACTTTGATGCTTTCTGTTTTATCAACTATTGGGGTTTCTTTACACAGTGGGTATTTGTTTTATGAATTGAATAAGGGCAGAGAGCTTGCAGTCACATGATTGCATAAATGAATGAGGAGCAAAGGCTTTTCAAAAAACTATTCTTTAACAGTATATAATTTGCTATACAAAAAATTATTTGATTACTGAAAGATGACTCAAAGTGTATATATAATGTTATTTTATAAAAGAAAAATTAAAAGGAAGTAAACAAAATCAGGAGCATATTTTCAGGTGTGTAATGTCAGCACAGCAACCATGTTGAAATATTTACGTTAATAGAACAAAAGTACTAGCCATGAGCTGCTCGTTCAACCCTCAACATAATGATCTCTTGTCATTACTTGGATACAGAATTTGGTTCAATATCTGTTCTCATGCAATACTATGTTGTTTAAGGTAAATATAGGTTGAAAGGATCAAAGTATATGTAGTTAGTTCCACTATCTGCATGGCGGGGGGAGGGAGGCAATTTTTTAAAAATGTTCTAAATAAAAATTTTAAAATCAACTACTTTTAGCAATAAAATGCCTCCAAAATAACAAATTACTGCATTCTGATCAGTTACATTAGATCCAACAGGTTCTAATTCTATGCATGCAATTCAACCAACTATCATAATATGGATCATAATGATGTCCTGTTGTGCTCTGTTTTAAATAAGATATTTAATGACAGAGAATCCCTTTATGTTGCTATCACAGAAAGGTTGGTCTGTAAACTAATATGGAAGATTAGAGGGAGCCTTCATAATAATTCCACACACTTCCAACTTCAATTTTTAGAATAGTCCTGCACATAGGGCAGTCATTTGATAAATAAAATCTGAAAAAACTATAGGAACATTTTAATCTTAGAGGAAGGCATATTTATAATTCTCAATTTCCCACTCAAACATTAGACTGACTTCTTGCCGGGCAAAGTAAAGTTTATTCTTGCTTTAAAGTTATCCACATTGCTAGCATCAATACTATCATCAGCACTTTCTGAACTTCAAAATAAATGACATTTTATAGGTTGCTTTAATATCTAGATCTGAATTTTAACAACCTGTATTAGTTATAATCAGACGGTACAGTATATTCATAATTGCTGAAGGCTGGAAAAATACTGCCCCCCACCAAGCCATGATTAAAATGGATGCTAAGGAAAAACTTTCTTAAGTCTGAAGCCGTAACAGCAAATTAACATAAAACACACACAGTAGGTTAGCAATAGAGAAATATTTGTACACTCATATGAAGAAAAGAGCCTTTTAAAGTTAGAGTGAAAATACTTGCAAGTCCTTATCTTTTTTTAAAAAAATCACACAATACTAAACAAACCCACAAGCTTTTTCAATCACCTAGCAACATCTGCTGCTACTTTCAGTTCTGAACAAGCAGTCTTCACGTTTAGAGATGTAACTGAATCAACTGCGAACACTGCAAGTGCAAAGCTGGGGGTACACAATTCAGGTGGATTGCTTTTTACAACCAAGAAACAACAGCATTGCCCCTACCTTTCTTCTGAGAGTACGACGGTGATTGCACTTGAGAAAAAGTCGGTTTTTCATCGGTGAAATATTCAGGTTGACTGTACTGATGCAGGGCCATGTCCATGTCAGAGTACTCGCTTTTAAAAACGTTTCCAGGGTAACTACAGGTATAAGACTGATTCACCGCCCAGGCCTGTTCCATAGATATGTTATTATTGTGCAGGAACTGGGCATCGCAACTGCTGTAACTCTGACTGTCTTCAATGTAAGTGCAATAATCAGTGGACTGCATGTAGCAGTTGCTGCTGGCAGCTGGGTGAGTTTCATATATTTCTTGCATACAATAGTTCATTTTGTTATCCTATCTCTGCCTCTACTTTACATATACACACATACACTCACTCACATGCATATACATGCTAGCATATGCATACTCATGGAAAGGGAAAGAAAGAGATGAATACACAACGCTAACAAAGCCGACCGCAAAATTGTGCGTTTAACTTTAGAGCGGCACTGGATGTGCTAAAACCCTATTTATATTAGGGATGGATTGAGAGCTCTCCTGCCAGTCAAACATATTGGGAAGCAGATTTATGACAGTCAAAGGCTTAATCTGTAACTGTATGTTAATTCCTGGGGAAGATGGTGGGTAGTATTGGCCAACAGACAAAGGGGCAACACACAGATACCCCCCCCCCAACATTGCATTGTTGGGGGGGAATAATCATTTTGTAAAGCTACTTCCATCCCCTTCCCGTATGATTAGAAAAAGGTTACACAGGCGAGGAAACAGCTATGCCACTGGCATTGTCAACTTAAGTGTGAAGCATCACAAGGAAAGCTTAGGAAATCCTAGATGGAATACGCTCAAAATCCAAAAATCAATAATCCTAGTTTTTAGCATTAACTCCTAGAAAATTCAATAGTACTGTGTTGATGACTGAAGCAGTAAGTCTAGTTTTACAAAAAAATTTCCGTTTAAAACTGCCATCTACTTTATTGATTTTGATTGACAGTGTTATCTGTGTAAATCTTTCATGCTTTACACATACATAGGCCACACTCCCTGCTGCTTGCTAATTTGAGGCATTTGCAAGAAAGCCGCTTTTTCAAACTTCAGTGATTTTGGTGGGCAATTTTTATTGAATCCAACAGGTGGGAAATTTCCAAAACACGCCATCTTAATCAGCAAACAGAATACTGCTTAAACACTGAAGTTAAGCTTAATTGGTTTGTCCATTACATTTCATTAAACTCCTTTCTTCCTATGATTCAATAATGAAACACTGTCTGTTCCCTACATCTGTTTCATTCACACATGTATGTGATGAACATTTCAAAGTAATTGTGCAATAGTGTTAGTTATTAGTCAATAATTAGATGGAGCATCCTCAACTTCAAAAAAAGAAGCGATTCACATATTTCAGGTCATGCATATCCCTTTATAACAAATATTTAAAATACATTTCTAAGCAATTTGAGATAAAACCACTGCCAGCCAACAGGCACAGTCCTGAACCGCTTAACATTTTCATTTTAAGATTCACTCAATTAAAAGAAACTAGCATTTTAGAAAAAGTAATTTTGAAAACACAAAAGACAGTGACTGTAGATTGAATTTTTAAAGCATGCTAAAATATATTTTTAAAAACTCTACTGCTTTTAGGATGAAACTCCTCATACCTCCTTGTTTTTCCCAGTATAATTTGGTGAGAACTTTGAACACTCTTGAAAAGCACAAAACCACAGGCTGTCAAATGAGAATCAGCAGTGCTCTAAAGGCATTATTTTCAGTCTGTGATTACAGCTGGGGTGTGCATGAAGACTAAAGGCAAATTTTCAGGGGCACTTCACTGAAAAGTGGCAAAAGACTTCATGTAGGATTAACATATGAGTTACAAAAATCAGACTGTTATCCATATTTTTAAAGTGTTTCTGATTGCCATCAGTCACCAAGGATTTGGATGCATCAAACTTCTATCACATGCCAAAGCTCTTTGGATGTCAATGCCTGAATACAGTTCTACACTGGAAGCAGGAATAAGTTCTTTAGTTTAAACTTTAAACTAAAGTTTAACAAGTCTTTTAAAATATAAATTGGGTCATTTAAAAAGTTTCAGTTATGTTTCTGCTTTTAAAAAATAACCTGACAGAAAATATAATTAGAATTTAATACAATCATGTTAAATTCTGCACATAACACTCAAAACGGAATTAATGACCATCAGCTAAACACACCAAAGGGAAGTCTCTGACTCTTCGGGTTCTGCCACCTGGAAAACTGTCATCATTATCCTGAAAAAGTTGACGGACCCCAGTTTCTGACTCTTGTGCTAGCTGCTATTTATCTATAAGGGTTCTTGTCTATTAAAAAGATCCTTGATGCAAAACAATCGGAAACCCAGTATAAATACTTGATTTGTTGTTAAATGTTTGCTATAAGTAAGAAAATGGCTAGGAAATCTAAATGGAAATGGAAATCTAAATGAAAATGGAAATCTAAAAAGCATTAATATTCACTTAGTATTTTATCTACGGAGGCAGGGAGTCAAGTTCTCAATTCAGTTAAGAGAAATTTTGAGAGTTCTTATTTCAGGACACTGCTGTTCTCCAGACAACAATCCAGCAAATTATATTTCTTTATTTTATAAAGGTAAAGTGTATATTAGATTGCATGGCTGCACTCACTTCCATTTATTTTGTTTGGCACTTTTCCATTCATTTCAAAGGGAACAGGATGGATGTGTGTGTTGCCCATGTGTGACATTTTAGTGTCTGTAAAATAGAAAATGGCCATGATCCAGAAATTCAGATGGGTGTGCAGAACTCTACACACGCAGGCATGTTTCCTGCACGTAAAGTAATGGAAAGACCCTGCGTGGGTGGGGTGGGACTTGCAATTGTACCCTACCATGCTTCAGTTTTCTTAACAATGTCTCACTGATTTCAGTATTTTTAGAGTTCGACATAAGCTTAGCTTTCACCCGCTGAAATCATTGGGATCTAAAAAGTCTGTAACTCTGGCTGTGTTAACATCTAGAATTTAGTAGCTTCATTATGGCTAGAACATTATGCACTGAAGGTACTTAATAGGAAGATATGGAAAATGATTTCAGATTTTTCACAATAATATTTCTAAGCACTGCCACTGAAAACTGAAATTGTGTTTTACTTGTTCCTGTAATAACTACAAACAAGTAGTTATTAAACCTATTGCTTTTTAAGGTGGCATCAAGGATCTACCAGGATAAGCACAGGCTTGAGGGCCCAAATGCATGGAGGGTCCACATGATCAGGCCAACCCCTGAACACTTACTACTGGCAGCAGTGGTAACACCCACAACACCATTGGGGTAGACAGGGAGTGTAATGGGTTTTGCCTTAGAGTCCCCAGCAACCTGGCACCAGCACTGATTCTAGTATCTAGATAAGACCAAGGAATGGTAGGCATATCAATATTAAGTTTTATGTATATCATATGAAGTAATACATATAAGTTGCACACAGAAATGCCATGCTGCACCCATATCTGAGAACAGAGGTTATTATTTTACATCTAGTCCTTCATCTGAATGAACACGTAGGTTCAAATTCACAAAAGCCCACAGCAAATGGTCATCTGGCATAAGTAATGTGCAGATGGTGACTGAAGGGGGGAGCTTTGGATTATACTGAAAAAGTGAACCCTATTAGACACTTATGAATTATACAACAGTTGAAACAGCCTGAAACAGTTAAATAATTTTATTTGCTTGAATTAGCTCTCCAGCAGATTTGTTAGGTTATACGATGCAAATCAGAACGGAGAGAAATAATTATGGAAGTTTCAACAAAAGAACCTCTCCCTAGGTTTAAGTTGGGAATTTGGAGAAAAACTAAACATTTGTGCTATATCGTCTCCTTATAAAATAGGTCTCCATACCAATTTAATTCTGTCAGTTCTAAAAATAACGATTGATTTAGCTCTTAGTTATACTAGATCAATGCATCTAGATACTCAGATCCTTGAAGGGAAATCAATAGACACAATATGGAGTAGAATCTGTTAATGTACATCTTTTTTTTAATTAATTTTTTTTTAATTTTTTTAAAAACAAAATAACAAACACACATAACACATAATACAAGACGTACATAAACACAACATTAGAGGGTGCAAGACATCATACATCACTATAACTAATAAATTATTACATATTTCCTAATCCAGTCCCTCTTTTACGTTAGCCTCTTAATATCATTTATCAATCATATCATATATATAATATATATAATACATTCATCTAAATGCCCTATCTTATACTTCTACAACTTTATTTTCAACCAAACATAAAATAATTTTCATTACTCAATTATTTCGTTTTCAGTTGATCCAAGCTCTCTAAAAATCAGTCCATTTCCACCACATTCTTTATTTTCTCTATTAATTGATCTTTCATTGGGATCTTTGTCTTTCCAATATCTAGCATATAAAATCCTCACAAAAATTAATATCATAATCCAATATCTAACACACTAAATTCTAACAATTTAATATCCTAATAATTACATATATCATTTCTCTGTCTATAACAACCAAAATTAATATATCCTCATGACTAAATACATAAACATATACATAAACATCCAAAACAATATCACCTAAAAATAATTCTGATTCATTAAAATTATCCTCTAAAATTCTAACATCTATTAATATCAAACTAACTAAAATTTTATACATATTAGATATCACCTATAAAGCTTATATGAATTCTCATTGGCATCTAATAAGTTTAATTTCTAACATACAAAATTAACACATTACTGTCTTTCTTTTTATCAATTCTCTTGTCTCCAACCTAAATATCCACAGATATGCCAAATCTCTTCTCTTCTCTAGACTTTAACTTTCCATCTTTTTTTCTAATAAATTTCACAGGAATTCCTCTTAACAGATCACATTTTAATGTACTTGCTCTTCTTGCTAAATCAACATATTGATGAGTCGATCATTCCAATCTATGTCAGTTGGTTGAAGTATTTCTTCTTCCTTCACTTGATCAATCCAATCTGCATCAATTAGTCGAAGTATTTCTTCTCCTTTGTGGTCTGGTGACTTTTGAGTCTTTATCTTCCAAGTTATCTCCATTAACATTGTCTCTTCCAATTGTTTGTTTTGTCCTGTCTCCAGTATTTTGGATTTATCTTCCATTTCTTTGCTCTTTTGTTGATCCTCTCCTGTTTCTTGAGTATTAGACTCATTTGTCTGTTGAATTAAGATTTCCAGGCTAATTTGGATTTGTAAATATCAATTTGCTTGTTGCTTTCCCATTTCCAGTCGTTTTTCCATAATCCTTTGTTTTTTCTCATGTGATTTGGATATAACATCTTTAAGTTGCACACTAAGATGCTTTAGTTGTGTAGTTAACACATCCAAACTAGCTTGAACCCGCAGATATTGATTAGTTTGTTGCTGTCCCATTGCCACTAATTTCTCTATATTGTCTTGTATTATCTGCTTCCATTCTTTTCCTTTCAGTTCCTCTTGTGTTAGTTTTCCCAAGCTGGACTCTGCGGCAGAAAAGTTCCTAACTTTCTCTCCTTTTCCTGTCATCCTTTTTCTTCCTTCTTATATCTTCTTTCTTCTTACTTCACTTGTCAAGTCCTGTTTTTGTCCTTGCAGTATCTTTTTTAGTCCACTAGATGTCCCTGATTTTCTTATTTCTGTTTGTATCTTATTTCTGTTATTTATATTTGTTTCTATGTCAACCGCATTCTTTTCCAGGCAATAATCAAAAGAATATAAACAATCAACCACTTTTGCAAAACAAAAAAAATGCAGGTCTCCAGCAGCTCTCCAAAGGCACTCCACAAGCTTTCCACAGGAAAACGAAACTGAACACTCCACAACAATAATTGTATTCCAAGACGGTTAATTTGCAATCCAACAAATTTTAGGTTTATAAAGTTAGAGTTATGCATTCATATTTCCATAACAAGCTCGGCAGATCTCCTCCAAAGCTTCTTCTCACATCAACAAACAAATAAACAGAGAAAGCCTCCCCCTCCTTCCTCTTCTCCCAGGAGGGGGAAAGCCTGCCCCTCCTTCTCCTTCTCTCAGGCAGAAGCTTAATCAGGCAGTCAGTTAATCAATTAATGCCAGACACACACAACGGAACAACACTCACTTGCTTCTTTCAACTTCCTTCCCTGCTTGGAGCCTTCGGCTTAATTTCAACATTGAATCCTCACCTTCACCGACATCGATGGTTGGGTTCCCTTGGAGAAAAAACAGTCCCTGGCTGGACCCTTCTTCTCCGAAACCGTACACCATCTGTAGGATCAAGGCCTCTCCTGACCACTGATCCTCGGATCTCATCAGACTCACGATTCTGGGAAGAAATAGTGTGCATTCCAAGAGCTTTCCAGGAGCTCAGAAAAACAGGGCTCTCAGTCACCTCAGGCCCCGCCCCCCTTTTAACATACATCTTAAGATAAATTTTCTGGGTCTTTAATTTTTACAAGACCATTTCAAAACAAACATTTAAATTAATATACAGTAGTACTGTTTTTTTCCTATAGAACAAACTTTTAATCTGTTACTTCAAAAGTTCTGAACTAAATTAAAAACCTGGGTTTGAATAGTGTAAAATAATCTTTGACAGAAAAAAATAATTTAAAAAGTGGAAGATTTTACCACTTGAAATATGTGAATAATTTAGCAATGAATATGAAATATGAAATTCACTACTACAGACAGTTACCTTAGAAACAACATAGATTGTGCCATTGCTGTTAAAATGATTTAATAAGACTTTGAACACCAATTGCCTAAACAACTTCTGTAGAATCCAGTCATTAAACCAGTGCCTAGGAGAGGAAGGTAAAGGAGACAATTTGTATCTGGACCCAGGATCAAAAAGGGGGCCCAGGAGCCAAACAAAGGAATCCAGAAATTTCCTGGGACCTTTTCCTATCTACTCAAACTTGTTGCCTGCATGGGATGCTGGGGACACTACCACAAGCATGTGGCTGCAGCTATTGCAGTTACTGGCAAGCCATATAGGCTGTGCCAAGGAATGCATACATGACAATCCTTAACACAGTGTCAAATCAAGGAGGAAACTAGACTGCTATAGTAGCTCTTTGGCTTGTGGATCTGCTTACCACGAAGGAGTGTATAGCGGCTAAGGGACACAGCTGCAGAACTACAGCTGCTGTAGAAGCAAGTTTTGCTACACCACAGGACGCTTTCCATTCTAGTGTTAGCCTAAATAAGATGATGCTAATTTTCTGCATGATTTTCTATATTTGAAAGATTTAGAGAGACTTAGAAGTGTGTTTTGTTTTCTGTATTACTGTATCTAGCTGCCAATGCCACATGGGTGGGTAGCCCTGGTTTCCAAAGACTTTTCCAGCTGTCTCCACCCTCCCCCTCCCCTATTTTGCCCCTCCCTGCCCCCATTCTGCTCGCCTGTCACCACCTTCCCCTGCTCTGTTTCACCCCTTCGTCTTTGCAAAGGGGCCCAAAAGAAACTTTGCACAGCCTGATAAAATTCCTCTCAGAGGCCGTGCATTAAACTACACCTGGAAGTAGGGGTCGAAATATGTATGTAAAATACTATCACCCTCAACCTACTGAATGGTGAGAAGTTTCAATTGAGCATCACCAAAGAGTACTTCAGTGGTTGTCTTAGCCTTATGTCCCAGATCGGGTGTGAGGTGATGAACGCTAGCTTTTGCTGGGGTTACAGCTGAATATCTGCTCTATATACAGGTGATGCTCCACAGACAGGCAGCCCCCTCCGTTCCCAGATAACATGTCTGGGCATGGCAAGGTGGTACTGCACTGCAGTCTCCATTTTCCGCAGCTGATCTTCATTTCAACTCACAGGCAGCCACTTCTCAAAGTTGTCAGGCAGTCATTTCCAATACGCATCACCCCAGCAGGCTCTGGACCCTGATTTCCAGGGGCAAGCGGCTGCCTGGCATGAATTGTGATGAAGATCAGCTGCAAAAAGTGGAGACTGCATTATGGAATGGTAAGGCTTTGCAACTGCCATGCTGTACCCAGACAAGTTATCTGGGGATTCTGGATCTGGCCTGCAGGCCAGAGTTTGGAAGCACCTGTACCAGGGTATAAAAATCTTTCAGGTTCCAACTCCTAACACAAGTTCTGCTTCATGAAGCACCATGTCCTGATCCGCCTAAAATAAGCTAAGTTTCACTGCCGGACAAATCAAACACTGCTCCTGGTTCCACCCTTTGATCTACAGATTAGGTTTCGAAAATCTGGAACAGTAAATGGCACCAAAAACTATTTCACAAGAACCATAGTTATGTTGGTTCCAGAAATTAAAAAACACAGAATAAGAATTAAAACTGGTAATGCTTAAAAATACAAGGCAGAATAGATGGTATAAGGACTTGGTTCTTGAATTCATACAATAAGACTTACAAGAGATGTAATGTATGTTTGAACTGCAAAAAGTGTCTTGGTGAAGCACCTATAATCTGACATGATTCTACCTGGTTAAAAGTTTTGTACATCTTGAAAATGTGCTTATTCCTACAACAAAATAGTTTGGACCAAACTAAAATACCAGCTTATCCATATTGTATCTGATAAAAATATGTGAGGGAATCTCTAATATAAAGAATTCAGAGAGCATCATAAGAACATAAGAACAGCCCCACTGGATCAGGCCATAGGCCCATCTAGTCCAGCTTCCTGTATCTCACAGTGGCCCACCAAATGCCCCTGGGAGCACACCAGATAACAAGACACCTGCATCCTGGTGCCCTCCCTTGCATCTGGCATTCTAACATAGCCCATTTCTAAAATCAGGAGGTTGCACATACACATCACTGATCTGTGGATTATTCTGAGATGAACAATAATACATAATATTTTGTACTGATTTAGCATTGTAGCCTAAGAAAGTGTGTCATAACTAAAGGTCAATACACAAGTTTTTTCAGCTGCATGTATGGACACTTCTGTTATATAAAGCAAATTTGGAGGGGTACAAGTGAGATTGAAACTATCGCAGGGGCTGGTTTTAACACCCTCATGTACTGTTTACAAAAATAAAAGAGTCAATAAATATACTTTTGAAGGAACAAGTTTTGATCCTTACTGAAGTCCCCTTAATTCCAATAGGACTTATAGCCCAATCCAAACTAAATCCCACCCCACTAATGCAGCTGCAACAAGGAATCTAGAGCTGCATCCTATGGTGGGGGGGATGACACACAGTTGAAATCTCCTCAGTGAACTTTTGTTTACTTGCCTTGGCAAAAGCTACAAATACCCAGTGGCATCGCTAGGCGAGTGCAGGCTGCACCGGACGACGCGCATGGGAAGGGGGGGTGGTGTGCTAAAATCGCGGTGGTTAGGAATAACACCATCATGTCATAGGCTGTTGGATGCAGAATTTACAGAAGAATGTAATTTAAAAAACTGGAGTGAAATATCTCCATTCTACAAAAAGTAACAGCCAAAAAACCAGAAAACAAAAATACATGCAGCCCTATGGAACGAGAAACCAAGTCATATCCTGTGTTTACTTGTAGGTAGGTGAACTTGCCTTAGGACGCAAACCTAACCAACTTTCCAGCTCTGACACAGCTGTGCTAACATGGCGTGCACTGCATCCTGAGGTGGGGAGGCGGTCAAGGGGGCTTCCTTAAGGTAAGAAAATGTTTGTTACCTTACCTTACATAAGAACAAAAGAACATCCCCACTGGATCAGGCCCCACTGGATCAGGATAAAATGAATGATGATGTTGCAGCCAGATCATGCTTTTACCAAAGCAAGGTTAGTTTTTGATGTCCACTCTGTATTTTTGTTCAACATGCCTTCATGAGTTGTGTTTTTATGCTTGATATGCTGATATGTGCAATGTTGATACAGAGAGTTTAAGAACATAAGAACAGCCCCACTGGATCAGGCCATAGGCCAATCTAGTCCAGCTTCCTGTATCTCACAGCGGCCCACCAAATGCCTCAGGGAGCACACAAGACAACAAGAGACCTGCATCCTGGTGCCCTCCCTTGCATCTGGCATTCTGACGTAGCCCATTTCTAAAATCAGGAGCTTGCACATACACATTATGGCTTATAACCCGTAAAGGATTTTTCCTCCAGAAACTTGTCCAATCCCCTTTTAAAGGCATCTAGGTCAGATGCCATCACCACATGCTGTGGCAAGGAGTTCCACAGACCAACTATGCGCTGAGTAAAGAAATATTTTCTTTTGTCTGTCCAAACTCTCTGAACATTCAATTTTAGTAGATGTCCCCTGGTTCTGGTGTTGTGTGAGAGGGTAAAGAGCATCTCTCTATCCACTCTGTCCATCCCCTGCATAATTTTGTATGTCTCAATCATGTCCCCCCTCAGGCACCTCTTTTCTAGGTTGAAGAGGCCCAAACGCCATAGCCTTTCCTCATAAGGAAGGTGCCCCAGCCCCGTAATCATTTTAGTCGCTCTCTTTTGCATCTTTTCCTTTACCACTATGACCTTTTTGAGATGTGGCGACCAGAACTGGACGCAATACTCCAGGTGTGGCCTTACCATAGATTTGTACAATGGTATTATAATATTAGCTGTTTTGTTCTCAATACCTCTTCTGATGATCCCAAGCATAGAATTGGCCTTCTTCACTGCCGCAGCACATTGGGTCGACACTTTCATCAACCTGTCCACCACCACCCCAAGATCCTTCTCCTGGTCTGTCTCAGACAGCTCAGAACCCATTAGCCTATATGTGAAGTTTTGATTTTTTGCCCCAATGTGCATGACCTAACACTTACTGACATTGAAACGCATCTGCCATTTTGCTGCCCATTCTGCCAGTTTGGAGAGATCTTTCTGGAGCTCCTCACAATTGCTTCTGGTCTTCACCACTTGAAAAAGTTTGGTGTCGTCTGCAAACTTAGCCACCTCACTGCTCAACCCTGTCTCCAGGTAATTTATGAACAGGTTGAAAAGCACGGGTCCCAGGACAGATCCTTGGGGCACACTGCTTTTCACCTCTCTCCATTGTGAAAACCGTCCATTGACACCCACTTTCTGTTTCCTGGTCTTCAACCAGTTTCCAGTCCATTAGAGGACCTGCCCTCTAATTTCCTGCCTGTGGAGTTTTCTCAGTAGCCTTTGATGAGGGACCATGTTGAACGCCTTCTGAAAGTCCAGATATATAATGTCCACGGGTTCTCCCGCATCCACATGCCTGTTGACTTTTTTAAAAGAATTCTAAAAGGTTTGTGAGGCAAGACTTACTCTTACAGAAGCCACGCTGATTCTCCCTCAGCAAGGCTTGTTTGTCTATGTCAGGGTTTTTCAAACTGGGGCGTCGCGAAACCCCAGCCTGTGGGCCCTGGCCTGTCTCCCCTTAAGGGGGGGCAGCTTCGAGGCAGGGAATAGGCAGCAGTGAGATCCCCAGGATCGAAAGTGAAAAGCAGAGCGATTGCGCCCCACCTCCGCTAAAGCAGAAGTGGAGTGCGATCGCTCCACTTTCACTTCTGAAGCTGCGGGGAGCCAATCCTCTGGCACCGTGGCCTTTTTTAGGGACAAGTTGCATATTTTAGTCAAGAAATTATCAACTTCATTCTTCAATTCCTTAATAACTCTTGGGTGGATGCCATCAGGGCCTGGTGACTTATTGATTTTTAATTTGTCAATGAGGTCTGAAACATCTTCTCTCTTAACCTCTACTTAATTCCTTTAAGGGGCCGTTCGGGCAGCGGTATCTGCCTGAGGTCAGCTGTGAAGACAGATGCAAAGATTTCTCAACCATCTCTAAGTCTCCTTTTATCTCCCCTTCCCTCCCTCAACATCCAGAGGGCCAACCGCTTCTCTGGCAGGTTTCCTGCTTCTACCATATTTGAAGAAGCTTTTATTATTCCCCTTAATGTTGCTGGCCATGTGTTCCTCATAGTCTCTCTTGGCCTCCCGTATCACCTTCTTACATTTCTTTTGCCACAGTTTATGTTCCTTTTTATTCTCCTCATTAGGGCAAGACTTCCATTTACGGAAGGAAGCTTCCTTGCCCTTTACGGCCTCTCTAACTTGGCTCGTTAGCCATGCGGGCACTCTCCTGAGCCCTTCTTCCTTTGCGGTATACACTTCTGCTGGGCCTCTATTACTGTTGTTTTAAGCAGCCTCCATGCACTCTGGAGAGATTGGACTCTTTTTACCTTCTCTTTCAACCTCCTTCTAACCAGCCTCCTCATTTGAGGGAAGTCCGCTCATTGGAAGTCAAGAGTTTTTGTGACATATTTGCCTGGTACTCTTCCCCCAACATGCATGTCAAAACAGGTTGCAGCATTGCAGGTCAGGCAAAGGGGAATGCAAGGCCACCAGAATGGTCCCGATCTGATGAACATGGAGCTTAACAAATGCTCCACAAGGCAGGACTCCCCCACTACAAATGATAAAAAAAGAGGTTTCAGCTGGTACTTTTTTAGACTTGCAAAGCCTGACAATGATATGGTTTATAAATTGAACTAGGCACTGGGTAGCGCTGAAAATCTCACTGATTTTTTGTGGGGTGGGGGTGTTATTGCAGGCACAGAGAAAATTCACTTGGTAGAATAGGGCTGGCTTCCCCTTATTTAATTATTTGTTTTACTTTGCTTTAACTATTTATAATTATTTTAATTTGCTTATTGATGTCACTTCAGGCCATGACATCATTTCCAGTGGGTCCTAGAGTGTCATTCGAAAAAGTGGGTCCCAGTGCTAAAAGTTTGAGACCTGCTGTAATAAGGTGTTAGTAAGTTGACACCTGGGGGGTGACACTACTAGTGACCAAATTCACTAAAACCATAGTTTGTAGGAAAATTACCATCATGTTATATAGCAATCAATGCATAATTTTATGCAGAATTGCAATGGAACAGACCATGTTGAAATATCTGTGTTCTATCAAAAGGTACAGCCAAAAAACCAGTGGGGGGGGGCAATGGTGCAACACCACGCCCACAACCCGTGGTGTTGCCCTGCCCACTGCGTGCGGGGGTGACGCGCTGGCCTTCCACACTGGATAGCGCAAAGCCTAGTGACGTCACTGCCAATACTTATAGGACCCCTTGGTTTTGCGCTAGTGATTTTGATGGTGCCAGACTGAGGGGTGTAATGGTGACGGAAAAGGAGGGGGGGGGAGAGGGATAGGATTTACCCGCATGCTCATGGCACTGAATCTGCCGTCTCCCTTCCACATTCTGCCTCCGTCCTCACTCCGTTCCATCTCACCTAACCCCATTCCTCCCACTGCTTGTCCATACCAGCATCTCACCTCATGCTGGTGGATGGTGGCCTGGCTGCCAGCCCTTGCACACAGCTGCCAGAGACTGTGCTAGTGGCTGGGATCAACTGGCCAGCACTGCTGAAGAGCACAAAAATCTTGTACACTTTCTGGCACAATCCAGGCACTTCTGCAGAAATTCTAGTAGCTCTGCACATTCTGCCAGCAGAGAATTTAGTTTGGATTGGGTTGCCCATCACCACTATCGTTTCTTAGGGTACAATTCACTGTGCTTTCTGAAGTGCTTCATACATCTTATCTCAGATCCAGCAGCAGTGACAACTGAAGTGAGCTTTTGCCAGTGAGTAGTTCAGAAGATGCTCTGACGCTATTTTTTTCTTACTTCCTGGAAGATATCCCATGATGCATAACTTGCTCCTAGGAAGATGTACTCTGCCCTCTTTCGAAATGGTCTCTTTGCACACACTGCTCAGTCAGTCAAGGGAGAACCATAGAGGGTTTTAAGCCCTGGATTGCCTCCATAAGGTTCCCACTCTGGCATTTGCACACACTGCTCTGGAGAAATAGCAACTCTTTCCCACTCTGTGCCCCACATTAAATGCAGCTAGCTGATAAAAATGCCACGCAAAGTAATCATCAAGTTAAAACATCACAGGATGCCTGAGGAGACTGTCTCCGCAGAATGTCTGAGTTCTGCAACCTACCCACACTACCTGCATGATAGACAATACAAATAGTAGATAGTTGGGATGACTCATAAACAACAATATACTGGAAAGGAACAAGGTTGAGAAAAGTTAAGAGGATCGTTCAAGCTGCCCTCATGTAAACAACAGATTGTTATTGTACAGAGGTGCTCAAAGACCAATTATACTGTTTGTACTTGTTTCTGCGACGCCAACTATGATATAGTTAACCTTGCCGTTGACAGGACCCTCCCAAAGAACCTGTTTATTGATTTTGTACCACTAAATGAGCTCTTTGCGGTAATTTTACTGAAATTAAATAGCATGTTCTCTTCTCTATTTATATATAGTACTGAGGACATTTAGCTTTTGAATCAAGTAATGTCAGAAAATGGGCAGTGTTGAGCTCATTACAGTCTTTGGTTATATGAACTTGGTATGCATTAAACCAATTCCAGCCTGACCAAACTTAATGGATCTGTCCTATATTTATTGTCCAGGGTGTGAAACAGAGGCTGACTTTCGGAACATCACAGACTACAATTATTATCTTTAGTGCATCTAGTCAAAAATACTAGACTTAGGGCACAAGCCTATGCAGGTCTACTCAGAAGTAAGTCCTTTTCAGTTCAGTGGGACTTACTCCTATGAAAGTATGGTTAGGATTGCAGCCTTACAGCAGAATCCTATGCATGTCTTCTCAGAAGCAAGCCCCACTGAGGTAAATGGGACTTACTTCCAGGTAAGTGTGCACACGTTGCAGCTTTACTGTGAAATTTGAAAGGAGAATCAAATGGTGAAAATCTAAAACTCAGGGAACTGCTATCCATGAGTAGTGTTTCTGTGATGAGGGCCAAGCATTCTGGGGATATTTTCTTCTTGGGGATACTGTATGTCTTTTCAAACATAACGGTATGGTGTCCTCAGGAAGAGTAGGGGGATAGTGCTATGGGGGGACAGTGCCCCATGGGTGGGTCTTCCTGGCATGCTCTTGTTCAGGTTATAATGGCACACACTATCCACAGTTATTTTAATGCCTGAAGAAGGACTGGTGGACAGAGTCAGCATATCAGTTAAGAAACAGACCATACTTCAGACAAAGGCAAGAATAAAAGAGGGGAGCACCAATTAAAGCCCAAACAGAGAGGGCAAATCAAAATCTAAAAACTAATTACTGAATTAGTTCAATGCAGTACCCGACGCCTATAATGTGCATATAGATGAGATCACTGAGACTGAAGACAACCAAGAGGAGAGATGAAAACAATCAGGCATTTTTACACTGGAATAATTCAATAAATCCACTTTTTAGTACTTGGATTTGCCCTCTTTTTGTTTGGCACATTTACAGCTATATAACTTCCTCCAAATGAGCTCTGTCACTCATTTCAGAATAACTTGAAGACTGATGTGTGTTCATTGAATCTAATGTTTTATAAACAAAGTAACAGTACCAGCTCCTTGGCATATAGTCAAATGTACATTTAATCTGTTTTGTTTATATTATTACGATCATTATGTTTCCTGCTCTCTACTGTATTTATAGTTCTTTCAAAAAAAAGCATGATCACCAATAATTAACAGTTGCTCATTTTATTTTGAAAACCCAAACTGCCATCTTGAACATATATTATACAGATTTGTTTTTAACTTTTCTTGAAATATCAGCACATGACACATTCCATATGTTCATTCTGACCACCGTTTATTTTATTCTATATTACCCTTCTGAGATGGAATGAAAAAATAACACATGAGACCTGCATTATGCACACTGCAGGCTAATGGGTTGCTACAATGAACCAGTGGTCAACTGGTCCAGCTGCAGAGGACACCATGCCTTTGTCCCCAGGCTGATGGCAGGTTGCTATAGGATCCAAGGCAAAGCCCTGTTTCATGCCTCCAATGGCACCCCCCCTCCCACCTCCTGAAGTGGTATTGGGTCAGTACTGAGCATTCAGGGGTTGGTGGGCCTCTCAAGGTATGAGACCTCAGTCAGTGCCCAAACTGGCCAACCTCTGACACCATCCTGCCTTATACAGAAATCAACCTCTGCCCATCCAGCTGTGCTATTCAAGGATAACTGTAGGAGAAGGGATAGGCTAGAAACTGTTTGGTCTCCAGAGCCCTTTGCACTTCTAAAAGGAATCCTGGAGAAGCCAACTGGCACACAGACAGAATCTTGGAGAGCCACAGAGCATGCACAGAGTGGACACATTGAGCCCAATACCAAATTCTGGTGAAGAGCCAGAACAAGAGGGGAATGAGGAAGTAGGGCCATGAACAAGGGAGGTGGGACAGATGAGAAAACCAAGCAGGAGAGCTGACTGCAGTCATTTATGGTGTGCTTGTGGAGCCTCTGAAGGGGTCTCAGGGCGCAGCCTCAGCAATCCTAGAAGTACACTTTGGGAAACACTGAGGTAGAGTAACACCCCTTTCTGTTGACGGCACAGTATCCATTGGGCCTCGGTAACACACAGAAGCCATGAGTGGGGCTAAGTTCTGCTTGCTTCTCAGTCACAGAATTGTGTTCTCGAATGCATCAACAGTCAGTGCCTGAACGACTACAGCTTCATTTGCTTAGCATATTGAGCTTCTAGCTTACAACACTCACCATGGCATTTGTTTTTATGCATACAATTTTAGGATTCCATACAAAATCACTGCCTAGATCCAGTTTAAGTATGGTTATAGCCTTGATGTCTTCCATCTCTTTAATTTTGCTAAATACAACCAGCATGTTTGCTGCTCTAAAGGCATCTTTCTTGCATTTTTGTGCTCTACCTTCGGCATTTCTTAGTTACCTTCTGTGTACCTGATGCCCACTGAAAGCCACTTCAGAGCCTCTATGTTTGTTTCCAGCATAAAGGTTGCGACTCTTCTAAAAACATGAAAGACTCAATGTACAGATGGCAACATGGGTACTTTTTGATTCATGTACACGTCTCAGTGTCTGACTACCTTGCAACTGAAGCACAAAAAAAAGCCACATGCATAGCCATTCACACAAGATATTTAACCTGCTTTTCCTGATGTATAATAAAGTATACTTCTAAAGGAAAACAAACACCAGAGAGTCCCACAGAAGGTAATATTCACCTGATATGGTTAGCCTGCTGTTCAGTTTCTCCAGTGACATACTGACAATTGGGAGAGTACAAAAGAAATAAAAAAATTAGGGAAATAAGAGATGAATTACTTCACAGAGTATTTAACCCTGTTCTGTTGATCCACATATTACCACTCTTCAAAACAAATGAGTGGTAATATTTTACTATTTGCTTATAACTCATGGTCATCAAAACCAAGTAGTTCCATTAAAACATGTTCAAGTCAGATATTTCAATAAAATTCTATCAAGACTTGTACATGCTTAGAAATGCCAAATTCCAGGGTTCTCTATCATGGACAGGCCTTCATCAAGCCCAGTTTCTTTCCTCATTATAATGAGAATTTTCTTCATTATAATGAGAGAAGTGGAACCTGGCAAAATTCTCTCATAACCACTTCCTTTAAAAGAAATAAGAGCTCCAATATAATATAATATAATATAATATAATATAATATAATATAATATAATATAATATAATATAATATAATATATAAAGGTGGAAGAGTTTTGTTCTTCATAGAATTCTAAATCTCTACATATTTCTCCAGCCAAGACCCAGCAATAACTTTAGACTAGCTAAGGGCCAAACTACATGTTATATTAAACAGGAAGTTTGCCCTTATAGTTAATTTTAATTTTTGTAAATACCAGTGGTATGGTAGGACAAGAAAGATGAAGAGTATGGCATGGAGGAAGGGTTTAACCCTTTTGCCCTATGAAAACTGTCCAACTATTCGCCCCAGAACTGAAGCCACCATTGATTACAACTGTAGTTCTTCAGGGCGAAGTTTCACCACAAATATGGTTTAGAGAAAAACAGTTAAATACCCACTCCCCTTCATTTCCCCCCATTTGTTTTACAAAATAAAATCAAAAACTTTAAAAGACAAGCAACATGTTTAATGTAATATACAGCTTGACCATAAAATATATGAAAATTGTTGATCTTAATTACAGTAATTTTTCTAACATCACACACATCACACATAGAAGTGCCAACTAATATTCTGAGAAATAGAGCATTGCCAATCAGCAAGGATATCTTGTTCTTTTCCTGATATTTGAATTATTAAAATAAATAGTGTGTTTGTGCATGATTCAAAGACCCCAAATGTCTCAGACTGACACTCACCAAGTTTTGGGTAGCTAATTTTATGTCAGATATAAACTAGTCAGGTCATCTGTTACACAGACTAATGCATGCATTTATATAAGTAAATGGTCTGCTTAAAATCTCTCCTCCAAGTCCTTTTCAGAAACCAGCATTAATAAATAGAATGACAACCCCATGCCTAAGTTCAACAAATTCATTAGGCCATATGTGTCTTGTAACCCACATGTTAACAGACATTAGCTAATTAGACTGCTTATCACTCAATAACTCTTTTATTCATCCCCTTTGAGGTAAAATGTGTTTTTTTTTTTACATATAGGAATGAAACAGGATGGATAACTGTAACCTAAATAACAGTAGCCTCCGTGGAACTGTCTGGAGACTTCAGGCAGCCCTCAATAAGACGTTAAAGCGATCAAACACCTGACATCTGTTAGCAAAGAGGCATCCTGAGGTAAAGGGCTCCCAAATCTGAAGAAATCAGGTACTTAGACCAGTTTAACTTTTCCATGAGGTGATAGCCTGGGTGACATTATAATCTTTCCTCCCAGTGTGAGGGAAGGATTTAAGTAGGAACAAACAACTTCTGCCCCTCCCTTTCATAGCAGGATACTCTAGTTTTATTTTATTTCTTTTCCTGGTAGAAACATTAACTGATTACATATGACAACCACATTAAAACAGGAATATAAATCAAGTGTCGTTTCTGTTGTCCAAAAGGTAAAATAATTACATCTTTCAAGACTGATCTCAACTAGACAGAGAAGAACACTTAATACTCTTGCCAGCTTGATGATTATTAATGTTCAGCACACTAAAGTCCAGAGCGTAAAAGAATCAATATGACCACAAATAAGAGGAAAAATAACTAATTGCATTGGATATTAATGATGCCACCCAGTGATATATTATATTTAGCACTGGAGCTTAGCATCTGGTTCTTTAAAGAAAACAACATGAAAGATAAAACATGAAAATATACATAATTGAATAAGTAGCTACTCTAAAGAATACAAATGAAAGCTAAACTGACTGGCTTTAGTTTTTTTTTGGGGGGGGGGGAAACAGTATATCAACAGCTAAACTCTCTGTTTCACACAATTCTCTATTCACCACCTCCTAGATCACACTAGGCTTTTACCTCCAATTTCATTTATTTGTACAGATTTGCCACACTCCATATAATCATTTTAATTACCTTTACATTTTGTTCCTTGCATTTGGTACTCCTTGGCATTTGAAATGCCCTGAATAGTCATATCTGTGTGGCCTGGCAGGAGAATTGAGCTAGTCCATGCTGTTGGAGCATGCAGAAATTGTGTAGGCTGTCCATTTCTCAGCACACTATAATTTTCACAGTGCCTTTTCTTACTCAAATGTTTCTCAGTTATGTCTATGAAATTCCATTTATAGTTTCGGCCAGGTAAGTGCATCAGCCCATCCCAGGATGGAAGGCCATGTTCTGGAGGCTTGACAAACACTGGTTGACAAGCTGTTGGCATTGCCAAGATCTTGCTTAGCTGTGGCGTTCTGGAAAGCAAGCGTTTTCCCATTTCTCTTGATCTGGTGGAATTCACATACATCTCCACCTGAGTGACCCGATATGATGTATAGTTGTTGCATCCATGCACTCTCAGCCACCATGGTCAGCTTCCATTCAGTGCAGACAAATATATCAGTTTCCCTTCCATTAAAATCCAGCAAAGTCAGTTCGGTGTGTGTGCACAGGTAGAGACACTAGATGCAACTTTCACCAGCAGCGCATCTAGAACATGGGGCCATGAGCAAGTTACCATCAATTTATTGCCTTGCTCATATGATCATTTGAGGTCTTGTGGGTCGAAGCTGGTCATGAACAATTTTCAGATACTTAAAACACAAAACATCAAGGATTCAGCCTTGTTTGACTTTGCTCTTATTGTAGCCTGACCTGAGGGACACTCTGTTACCTAAGGCTAACATTCTTATGTGGGCACGCTGAGCAGTTCCGGTCTTGCAACTATGGCCTCAGCTTTGTGGTGACAGGGCAGCTTCGGACGCCACTCCTAACTTGAGAATTTTAACACTGCTGATCATATACACAAAGCTGACAGGTTAACATATACAACAGAGTTTTTAACAGAGTTTTAAAAGTATGTTCACTTACATATTGATAGAGGAAAATAATTGAAATACTGCAACAACTGGCAGCAATGTGTACCTGAAGATGATAAGAGTATAATTAACTCAACAATACTATTGTGTAAACTTATACAAAACAGTATTGTATAGTTAATTATAAGGCTCTATCTTTCAGTGGATATAGAAACAATAGTTTGCTTAAGGAAAAATGTGAGGTAATTTCTAGTTGCACAGAATTGATACAGATGATTTTATGAGTAATCATGACTGATGTTCTTGTAAAATGCCATAAAAAACTTTCATGGAACTATCTTTAATTAATCATTCACACCAATGACTGATCACAGTTTTGTGATATTCAAACAATCTGTGGTTAATGTTAAATGATGAAGAAAACAGACAATACAGTGTTATTTTCCCATTTTTGTCCACATCTCATGTTTTAAATCATGGTCATATGTTTTAAATCAATAACTAACTGCCAATCAAGAAATCTCAAGCAAGTTATCTATTTCAATATCAAGGTACAGTGAACATTATTCAGTGAATTCCCAGTTGCCATCAATAAAACTAAAGCTATACAGCAATTTAGAACAGCTAACAAAACAGGTAAAAATTACAAGAAAGTGCACCTTATTCAAATTTGACTTCCTTAAGAGTACACAAGGCAACAGAAATGCCTAACAGTGCAATCCTATGCATGCCTAATATGTAGACCTATTGACTTCAATGGGACGTACTCCCAGATATGTGTGTATAGGACTGCAGTCTAAGGAAAGTGCCCGAATAACCATCTTTTTTGCTAGGTAGAGCGTCCTGAGATAATAATGCCATCAAATTACATGAATCTTGTAAAAACCTATTACCTAAAGATACGGGTGTGTATGCAAGTATATTGATTGTAATTATTTTTAATGTGTTTTATTATTATTGTAAGTCACCTTAGTTCCTTTTTAGTAAGGAGCATGGCAGGATATAAGTATTTTTAAATAAATATACATTTACAAGCAACGGTAAGGAAGGTGATACAACATGGCAAAGTATTTGTAGAAATGATCCAGCTTTTTCTCTATGTATGAATATAAAAGAGAACCATCCTGAGAAAATGTATCAATGCCATCTCACTCTCCATAGGAAAGTAAAATTTATGAATGTACTAATGATCAGTGCCGAAGATGCTCACAGGAGATTTTGAACATGTTTGGTGGTACCGTCAAGAGATTGAGAAATCCTGGAAGACCTGGAAGTTTCATTTTATGATATAACGTCCCTTTCAGTCCTGTGATTATATTATTGGGGTATTTAAAAAGGAATGTAAGGAAGGAACAATAGCTAGCAAAGGACTCATTAATTGCCTCAAAAACATTAATGACAATGTAGTAGCAACACTCTAAAACAGTTATCTTCAACCTATTTTGTGCAATGACCCCAATAAATAAATAAATAAATAAATAAAGACCCACCATTTGTTCCATCCACTTCCTGCTCCTGTCACTGCCCACTCTCTGGTCCTGTTACACCCTCCCAGCTCTGTTCACTGTAGTCAAATATTCTTATTAGAGATAGCAGAAAATGTTCAATGAAACCTGACACCAGTGAAAGCTATTTTAACACAATTGCTAAGAAAATGAGCAGGACTTTGACATAATCTCTTTGTACCTGGAGGAGTCTACCAGATGCCTCCTCCTTTACCTGGTGGTGCTCTAGTCCAGTGGTCTTCAACCTTTTTCATTCTTGTAAGTTTTCATAACTCCACAGCTGAGGCTTCGTGACCCCATTGGGGTCCCTAGTCTAAGGCTGAAGAACACTGCACTAAAACTTTCAAACTGAAGGAATTGTTTTCCAAAATTTGGAATGTGGCGGACCTGTCTAACAGAATATGCTCAACTTGGGTACAACAGAGCACAGATAAAAACACTTACCAAGAAGTGGTCAAAGAAGAATAGATATTAATGTATACTTTTCATTATTGTATTTGACAGTGAATGTATCTGAATAACCATAAAATAAAGTGTGTTTATTCTTCAGTGTGTAACAGAAGCAGATATTGCTCATGGTGCGCATCTGGTACATTTGAAAATATTAAAAGGTTGAAGTTAAAAATATTGTTTTTGGTTTAAGGGATATTTTCATATTGCACTTTGCTTTTCTGTAGCTTCCCATGACATGTACTTTATATTTGTATGCACTGTAAAGTTCCCTTGCCCTGGGAGCCCCAGCAGTTGCTATAGGTCAACTTGGACCTACAACAGCTTGATTGCTGGTGCAAGTCCATATTCATCTGGCCATTGCCATCAATCCCACCTGATTTCCTGGCCTGATCTGCCTTTCTCCCTGTCCCATCACCACTCCATTCCACCCAGCCCCTCCCTAGCGACTTATGAAAACTTACAGAAGTATCTGGTGTGATTTGGTCCCACATTTTGACTGTGATTCCATTGTAACAGTTCATTGCCACATATCAGATATATGGATTCATATATTCATTTCAGTATAAAAGACATCATGGTGACAAAAGGCCTTTGGCCTGTGATTCTTCTCATATCTTGTATATACCATGTCCTGATTTATGGTCTTTGCATTGAGAAGAAACTATGGAATGTAGGATGCTGCCAGTTGTACCAATCACCTGTTGCAACCTATTATACTGTGCCACCATTGTTAGGAAAAAAAAAAGTGAGAGGAGAGAAGAATGTGTAGGTGACAAAAGTAGGGCAATCAAGGCAGTTTCAGTCCAAAAGCTGAACTGGAATCAAGGCTAAGGACCTATAGTTTCCCCGAGTTGGCTGGATTGGAAAAAATATATATATTTGTATGTAACTGACTAAGAGTAAAGTATGTGTCTATTTAAATACTTTTTTCTGTAATATTCATGTGACAATAGCAAGAGGCAAGGCTAAAAGCCCTTGAAGCCTTCTTAGATTCAAGCAGTCTTAGATGAGGCTAGAAAAAAACTTGGGAAAATAAAACTTACAGCATAATATAACTTTATTGTATTCAGTGAGGCTTGTTTCCAGGAGAGTGTGTATAGGATTGACTTAGGACAACTTACAGAAATATCCAATGTGATTTAGGGCACAATCTTAATCCTAACCACAATCCTAATCTATTTAGGAATAAGTCATATTTTGTTCAATGGGGCTTATTCTCCGGAAAGTGTGGTTAGGATTGCAGTCTTAGTCCCACATGTTGACTGTGATTCTTTTTTAACAATTCATTGCCACATATCAGATATATAGATTCATTCTTCAGCCTCTCAGTACATTTCCAATTTCAAGGGAACAACTGTCCCCTTACCCTCAGGAGACTCCGAGGACTGCCCTGGTCCTGTAGGATGCAACAGTGGCCATTTCTGAGGCAGCTGGCGCTGCTGGAGTTTAGGATTAGGCTGTAAATTCATGTAAAAGAGGTGTTACTATTCAGTAGGAAAGCCAACTTGGATATGGGTTTACAGTCTGTTCTGGAAGAGGAAGTACTCTACCAAAAGAACATTTTCACAGTTTGGAGGTGCTCCTGGATCTGAACTTGTAGATCAGGGGTGCTCACACTTTTTTGGCTCGAGAGCTACTTTGAAACCCAGCAAGGCCCGGAGATCTACCAGAGTTTTTTTTTACAATGTTCGCGCCATCATAACATATAACATTTATGTGTACAATGTATGTTGGTGTACCTTGAGCCCCACTGAGTATAACAGGACTTACTCCTGAGTAGACATGCCTAGGATTAGGCTGTGAGGCTGCAATCCTAGCCACACTTACCTGGTAGTAAGCCCCACTGAGTACAATGGGCCTTACTCCCGGCGTTTCCTTCCAAAGGCATCTGAAGGGGGGGTCGGCACTCCGCGATCTACTCATTTTGCCTCGTGATCTACCGGTAGATCGCAATCCACCTATTGAGCACCCGTTGTAGATTATCAGGCCATGGCCAGGGATACCTTTGCAAACCTTCAGCAGGTACACCAACTGTGCCCCTTCCTGAGTCAGGCAGATCTGGCCAGTGTAACATGTCCTACTCAAAGTTGGACTGGATTATTGCAATAAGCTTTATGTGGGGCTACCCTTGAAAAGTACCAAATATTATTTAACTAACTAACTAACTAACTAACTAACTAACTAACTAACTAACTAACTAACTAATAATAATAATAATAATAATAATAATAATAATAATAGCAGCAGATGCAGGGGTTCTTGTGGGGGCTTGTGAGTGGGAACATATAACTCCCATTCTGTACAGTCTGCATTGTTTACCAGTATCTTTTCAGGTCCAATCTAAGGTTATAAGTTTTAAAGCCCCTAATGGGTTGAGACCAGGATATTTGAAGAAAGCCTCACCCCACATGAATATGTCCATCCAGTATGTTCAGTCTGGTCCATGTTCCCTCTGTCGCTGAAGCTCTTTTGGGGGGGACGGACACATGTGGCAGGGATTTTTCTGTCACAGCCCCCTCATTGAGGAGCATCCTCCTTCTTGTGTCCTGTTTGGCCCCCTCACTGTTAAACTTTTTCCCCCTGAATAAAAATGTCTTGTTCAGACAGGCATTTCAGTAAATGCTTCCAAGTTTGTTTGATGTTCTCTGTATTCTGTGATGGCTTTACTTCTGTTGAGTTTGGGTTCTAAATATTGTTTGAATTGTTCTGGTTTTATTATTCAAGGTTTAATTACCATTTGTTTAACTTCTTATCATTTTTCTCCTTAGTATTTGGTAAGCTGCATTGAGAGTCTTTTCAGAGACAGAAAGGTACAGTAAAAATCCCGGATAGATAATTTTTTTTAAAAGTATTGGGTTGATTTTGCATGACACAATAACATTACAAAATGCTTCATGTCACCTTGTTTAATTTCAGAGCACTCACAGTTTCTACAGTGAATAGAAATAGAATATAGGATACATCTAGATGTTTTTATTGTTTTCCACAATGAATTATCAGCAGTAATCTAAGAATTTTCAAAAGAGACAAAACTGAACACGTATATTCCTGCTAACTAGAAAAAGAGAAACCTCTTATAGTGATGGTTCTTACATTTTTGAGGGGAGGGAGGAAGAGAGAAAGCAGCTGTCCCTATTCACTTGAACATGAGGGACTTGAACATGAGGAGGTAAAACAATCACAGATTTGGTCCATGTAGTGGCCATTTTTACATAGATCAAATGCATCACTCTGGCTTTTGTGTTTTGTGCTTGGGAACAAGGAGCTAATGTTGGACTTGTAACTGTACACATTACCAGCAATTTTATTGATACTTTTGGTAAAATAGAAGAAGCCTGAAGTCAATGAATAAGTGACACCTAAAGCAATAAATCAATAAATAAATAGGGTGGAGCGAGGGAAACAGATAAAAAATACAGTTCTTAAGCAGCTTTGGCTACCACTGTCCCAATCAATCTAAGTTCAAATTGTAACTAATATTATTATTCCTTTATATCAAAATAAATCTGCCTTAATTATAATAAATAAATAAAACATTTGTTCCGCTTTGCTATTCCACTCTACTGTTGCCTTCAATAAGCACAGCAGACAACTACTGAGGATCAAGGGTGCAAGACTTCTTTTCCTACCTACAGCACAAAATAGCTAGTTTTCATTCACTGAGCTTCTCATGGCAACTCTTGAGACTATCACTGAGAACACATCCAACATTTAGCCAGTCATCGCTTCACTCATTAAACTGCCAGTAATGGATAAATGATATATTTACCATTCTGATACACAAGCATTGAGACTCTAGTACCTTAAGCCATTAAGGTTTGTTCTGTTAAGGAGAAGACTTACAAACCTTTTAATACATAATACCATATTAAGGTGCTCTCCCACTAAACAGCTCTTTGGGTCATATTTTTATTGAATATGGACAGTGCGAAGATATAATTTTATTCTAATGATTTCTAGGCTGCCCAGTATGGCATGCAAATAATCAATAAAAGTCTTTAGCTTAACAGGAAAAATGATGTACAGCTTTATAAGAGAGGCAACATACAACAACCAAACTTAAATCAACACACACACACACACACACAAATATAATTAAGACATGGTCTAAATGAAACAGATGCCACACATCAGGCAAACAAATCATAAAGCAATCACAGATATCTTCAGGTGTATTTTCGAGGTGGAATGCCACCAAAACTGCAAGCATAATGCAACGAATTGATCAAAGGCATCACATGAATTATTACCAATTTGTTATGAGGCAACTATCATTTAGACCAGATCTACAAGAGACTAGAAACACTGCTAAAGATGGAAAACACAAAAAGGATAGGTTATCGGTCTCTTCTGCCTCTTTTCCTAGGCGCCATTCAGATGGCCTAGCATGATAATCCTAATACATGCCACTATTGAACTTGTTTGAATGATGAGATAGTTCCAAATGAGCAGACAGGCTGTTCATCGTTTCTGAATGGCAACTTGTGCAATCAAATATCAAGAGTTCTCTTAGTGCACTTAAAAAAAAATCTTCATTGAAAGCCAAGTAGGAGCTACAAGATTCCATAGATAATTCCACAGATGAATGCATTAGATGTCTACTCCATAGCAATGACCTTGGAAGCCAAAAGGCTGAACTGAATAATTATTTTACACAGACCTATTCCTCTGACATCAGGTACGGTTATGAACTAGCAGCAAGTGATAAGGTGTTTTCTTTCTTTTTATAAAGCACTAAAATATGCAAGCATCTGAGGGCAGGAGAGTAGGCTGGCATCAAGGAGAGATCAACCAAGGCGAATGTAATCAGGATTATGACTATGGGGCATGGTAGGTCAGTCAAGTAGGCTGAATTTGCAAGGGTCCAATCCAGTGATGACAAATTATTCTCATTTTACAACTTAGAGAGAAAATGGGACAGACACAGAAGAAGAAGAAAAGATAATTTCTAACAAATGGTTTTTGCTACTCACTGCAGCTTCACAGGCCTGCAAAGATGGTGAGCAAGATGGTATGAAACTTATGTCACTTGCAGTTGTCTTCCTATTTTTTTTTTACTGTGTTCAGTTGGGCTTTCTCCTAAGGAAGTGTGCACAGGATTTCAGCTAAAGTCTCATAATTATAATGATATAACTAATGGGTTAGAGATGGACCACTTAGTTCTATAATTGAGTATACTACATCTGCAGCCTCTATAGTAGATCTTTTCCTGAAGACCTCAAAGGGAGGATTCCTTTGGCAATTCACTTCATTTCTTCTATATTTTACAATTTTCCTCCAGAACTCTATGCCCCATTTTCTGATTCAGATTTAGGTCTGGAAAAGACTCTGTCAGACCTCAGAAAGCTGCTGCCAGTTTGTGTATACTTTACTGACCTAAATGGACAAACAGTCTGACAATAAAAAGCAGTCTATCTGTTCATATGAACATCAATTCATATGTTCAAATTCTACTAAGGCTACAGTTCTACACAGTGCTTTTTTTGTAAATAAAAAGGTGCAGGAACTCACAACTTGTTAATCTTTATTTATTTATTTATTTATTTATTTATTTATTTATTTATTTTTAAACCATTTTTTATTGGAGAAATAAAATATTTTTTATGTGCTTCCCCCTAAAGATGAACTTACTTCTGAGTAGACATGCATAGGATTGGGCTGCCAATCTCCACATCCCCTTCCCCCTAGCTATTTTTTCTACACATGGGGAAAAATACTATACAGGTGCACTTGTAGCGTGTAGTATGTAGTGTGGCACTACTTCCAGGAGAGGAAGCAGTGAATGGATTCCGAAAAATGGCTTACATGAGTTCCATGTAATAAAATTACTCTAAGCAACTGTGGGAGTAAGAACAAAAAAGGAATTCTTACATGAGAGGGGTCCTTAGGTGCACACAGAAACAGCTACGTTTGCAAACAAGCGATTAAATATGGTTTAATTCAGGTATCAGAATACTCTGTGTCTTTGGGAAGGTGCTTGGCATGCAATTGTATGTTCTCTGCTGCCCTGAGCAGCTGCTGTGCATTGCTGGAGAGGAGCTGCAAACGCTGGCTGGTGGAGGGCATGCTTGTGGGGGAAGGACGAAGAGGATCTCTGGAAAGGCTGGACAGCACGTTGTACACACATAGAATCCCTTTTCACCTGCCCTTAGCATGTGAAAACGGGTGCAGATATATATCTCTGCCAGGATTAAGACCCCAATCCTAGGTATGTCTACTCTGAAGTAAGTCTTGTTCTAGTCAATGGAGCTTACTCCCAGGAAAGTGCCTAGGATTGCAGCCCAAGAGCCCAATTCTATGCATGTCTACTCAGAAGTCCACTTTAGTGAATGGGGCTTACTGTGGATAGGGTGGCAGCCTCAGGGCCCAATCCTGTGCCTGTCTACTCAGAAGTCAGTCCCATTAGAGGCAGTGGGGCTTCCTCCCAGGAAAGTGTGGACAGGACTGCAGCCTCAGAGCCCTTCCTCTGCCTGTCTACTCAGGCTGCAAGGCTATGACACTTTCCTGGGAGTAAGCCCCATTGAACACAATGGAATTTACTTCTGAGTAGACATGCTTGGGCTTTCAGGCTGCAAGGCTATGCACCCTTTCCCAGGAGCAAGCCCCATTGAGCACAATGAGACATACTTCTGAGTAGACACGGCTAGGCTCGTGCTGCAGATTGGCACGGGGGCTGCACCAGCCAGCTTCCTTTCCCTCCTCCTCCGCCAAGCCAGTACCTGGGCATTCCGTGGGTGCCGCAGCCCGTCTCCCTGGCTGGCTGGCTGGCTGTCCGTCCTCCTCCTCAGCGTCAGCGTGTGTCCCCCCACTCCCTTCACTGGCTTGGAAGCTGCGCTGGAAAGCATAGCGCGGGGGGAGGGGAGGCAGGCTGGGCTCAGGCGAGAGCTTGGAGATGGGGCAGGAGGGGGTCGTTGTGCAGTCAGGCAGGGGCCAAGCGCCCGCCTACCCTGCACCTCCCAGCACCCACCCAGCGAATGCCTCTATTTTGCTTCCCCCCGCCTGGAATGCCTCCAAAGGGGAGGGGCCCCTGCAAAAAGGTGCCGGAACTCCGTCCCCCCGCGTTCCATTAGAAAAAAAGCCCTGGTTCTACACATAATTACTTGGGAGCAAGTTCCATTAAACTCAGTGGGGCTTACTTCTGAGTAGACATACACTGGATTGCATATAAATGTAGTATTTTTAAAATACATCATGAAACTATACATTTCCAAGTGATAAGAGCAATTGCATACAGATTCATTATTTGCAACATAAGGCTACACTGTAAATTGTCATTATTATGAAAATTTATATACCACTTTTCAACAACAACAACAAAAGTTCATAAAGAGGTTTATACAGCAAAATAACTTTAAAAAAATGACATGGCTCCCTGTCCCCACAGGGCTCACACTCTATCAAAAGATGCAAAAGAAACAGAAGCCAAAAGCCACAAGAAAAGTCATTATACTGGGGCAAGTAGACATTGAAAAGTTTGCCAAAGCTTTCCACATGCACTGCCTCCGGCATCAACTGGCAGGACAAAGTTCCTAACAACACAGTCCTGGAACGTGCTGGAATCCCTAGCATGTATGCACTGCTGAAACAGAGACGCCTGCGTTGGCTCGGTCATGTCGTGAGAATGGATGATGGCCGGATCCCAAAGGATCTCCTCTATGGAGAACGCGTGCAAGGAAAGTGCCCTACAGATAGACCACAGCTGCAATACAAGGACATCTGCAAGAGGGATCTGAAGGCCTTAGGAGTGGACCTCAACAAGTGGGAAACCCTGGCCTCTGAGCGGTCCGCTTGGAGGCAGGCTGTGCAGCATGGCCTTTCCCAGTTTGAAGAGACACTTGGCCAACAGACTGAGGCAAAGAGGCAAAGAAGGAAGGCCCATAGCCAGGGAGACAGACCAGGGACAGACTGTACTTGCTCCCGGTGTGGAAGGGATTGTCACTCCCGGATTGGCCTTTTCAGCCACACTAGACGCTGTGCCAGAACCACCTTTCAGAGCGCGATACCATAGTCTTTCGAGACTGAAGGTTGCCAATACAATACAATACAATTTCAAAGCTGACAAATTTTTTAATTACAGGAAAACTTTATATGCATGGATTTATCATATCCAAAAATCAGCTATAAGAGAAAAGGATATTTCAAATTAAACCGGCATACAAGGGAAAGAGAAGAGACAGCATCTGATGCTTTCTTTACTCCTTACTAGTTAAAAAAAACAACCAGTTTGTTGGACAAGGATTGCTACAACTGAATCAATCCATTGTGGGAAAATGAGTCCTGTAAACTGGTACAGCTGTGGAATATCAAATTGGTCAAAGAAATATTTGTTGAAATGAATTAGGATTTTAGATAAAATCTTTATCCAAAAAAGGTAATTCTGTGGAATTCTGCAACAGGCAGAACAGCTGCAGAGCAAAGTCCTCCGGGCTCTGGCATGCATACAAAGCTATCAGTACAAGCTGGGACAACCATACAATCCTCAGATCACGGCATGCTCTGCATGTACAACTTCATTTGTATATGTGAAGCACTGAAGAAAATGGGCGGCCCTAGACTGCACAGAACTGCCTGGTTCTATCACAGTCTGAGCACGTCCGGAAGAAGAGCAACTGCAGACAAAACACAACACTAACTTCAGTAGAAGTTGATACAAAACGGATTTCTGTACCTGACATGCTGCTTGGAATCAACAAAAAGGAGTCATTCTCATTCCTTTTCTTTGCCAAGTATCACCTGTCAAGGACAAAAAAATATATGATCACATCATCAACATGTAACAAACATTAAACTCTATCTTCCCATATATAAAATTTAATGTATATTACAGATGGCCAGGTATGTTCATCTCAAACCTCAAACCATCTCAAATCTCAAACCTAAGGGTGCAATCCTATCCAGATTTACATGGGAGTAAGCGCCGTTGACTATGATGGGCCTTACTTCTGAGTAGACATGCATAGAATTGGGCTCTAAGGCTCATAAAACAAAGAGAAACAGGCTTTCAACCATGTAACCCAAATTGGATAGGGAATCATACATGTGAATAGGTGTACAACATCATAGCACGATAGAAAAGCCAAAGCTGTGTGCACACTCCCTTCACAAAACACTGAAATTCTGACTAGTTGTTCAGGAGAAGGAGTCAAGATATATTTAATTCCTCTAGTGTCTGCCTTCCTGCTAAACAGTGGATTGCCAAGAATTCAGCTATTTTAAAGGGCTGAGACTGTTCTGCATATATTCTTATTTGGTTGGAATAATTTTTCCTGGGCCTTTTGTATCTTGTGTCAAAAATTGTGCGTATTGCATTTAACTTGGATGCTAGTATATATCTCATTTTGCTTAGTTGATTGCACATTATACTGTACAATGATAAAAGCAAACAACAAAATACCTTGTAAAATATGTATATATGACCACATCTATGATAGCTCCAAAACTGCTAAATTACTCACCCTGAAGAAACATTTACACTAACAATGAATGCAACTAATTCAAGCAGCATTTGTATCTCTGTATGGCTGTTATCATGACCAATGCAACATTTTCTGAGCCTTCAATCCTATCCACACTTACCTCGGAGTAAGTCCCAAATAAACTCCATGGGGCTTACTTCTGAGATGCACAGCATTGCTTTGTAAGTTAATGAGTCATCTGACCTCTAATTGGATAAATAGTTAATGAATTAAATGTAACTGCTTGATAAATAAATAAATGTGCATATCATAAAAACCGCAATGCTAGTGCTTCATGACAATGCATAATAAACAAAATAGTCAGCGTTAAGATGGAAAGGTCATGTTTAGTGTTTTATTTTTCATAAATATAGAACTTTAAAAAAATAATAGGGGATTGAAATTGTTTTCAAAGTGAAGCCTAATGATGAAATAAGAACCAAATATGGAATTAAAGTTTGGCAATGCAATCTTATGCATGCTTATGTGGAAGTAAGTCCAGCTGTGTTGAATGGGGCTTCCTACCTAGTAAGTGTATTTAAGGTTGCAGCCCAATCTACCAGACCAAAGTAAGAAATGCCTGTGTTAGGACCAACCACAAGTTGACTTCCCTCAAATGAGGAGGCTGGTTAGAAGGAGGTTGAAAGGGAGGGTAAAAAGAGTCCAATCTCTCCAGAGTGCATGGAGGCTGCTTAAAACAACAGTAATAGAGGCCCAGCAGAAGTGTATACCGCAAAGGAAGAAGGGTTCCACTAAATCCAGGAGGGTGCCCGCATGGCTAACCAGCCAAGTTAGAGAGGCTGTGAAGGGCAAGGAAGCTTCCTTCCATAAATGGAAGTCTTGCCCTAATGAGGAGAATAAAAAGGAACATAAACTGTGGCAAAAGAAATGTAAGAAGGTGATACGGGAGGCCAAGCGAGACTATGAGGAACGCATGGCCAGCAACATTAAGGGGAATAATAAAAGCTTCTTCAAATATGTTAGAAGCAGGAAACCCGCCAGAGAAGCGGTTGGCCCTCTGGATGGTGAGGGAGAGAAAGGGGAGATAAAAGGAGACTTAGAGATGGCAGAGAAATTAAATGAGTTCTTTGCATCTGTCTTCACAGCAGAAGACCTCGGGCAGATACCGCTGCCCGAACGGCCCCTCCTGACCGAGGAGTTAAGTCAGATAGAGGTTAAAAGAGAAGATGTTTCAGACCTCATTGATAAATTAAAGATCAATAAGTCACCGGGCCCTGATGGCATCCACCCAAGAGTTATTAAGGAATTGAAGAATGAAGTTGCAGATCTCTTGACTAAGGTATGCAACTTGTCCCTCAAAACGGCCATGGTGCCAGAAGATTGGAGGATAGCAAATGTCACGCCTATTTTTAAAAAGGGAAAGAGGGGGGACCCGGGAAACTATAGGCCGGTCAGCCTAACATCCATACCGGGTAAGATGGTGGAATGCCTCATCAAAGATAGGATCTCAAAACACATAGACGAACAGGCCTTGCTGAGGGAGAGTCAGCATGGCTTCTGTAAGGGTAAGTCTTGCCTCACAAACCTTTTAGAATTCTTTGAAAAGGTCAACAGGCATGTGGATGCGGGAGAACCCGTGGACATTATATATCTAGACTTTCAGAAGGCGTTTGACACGGTCCCTCACCAAAGGCTACTGAAAAAACTCCACAGTCAGGGAATTAGAGGACAGGTCCTCTCGTGGATTGAGAACTGGTTGGAGGACAGGAAGCAGAGAGTGGGTGTCAATGGCAATTTTCACAATGGAGAGAGGTGAGAAGCGGTGTGCCCCAAGGATCTGTCCTGGGACCGGTGCTTTTCAACCTCTTCATAAATGACCTGGAGACAGGGTTGAGCAGTGAAGTGGCTAAGTTTGCAGACGACACCAAACTTTTCCGAGTGGTAAAGACCAGAAGTGATTGTGAGAAGCTCCAGAAGGATCTCTCCAGACTGGCAGAATGGGCAGCAAAATGGCAGATGTGCTTCAATGTCAGTAAGTGTAAAGTCATGCACATTGGGGCAAAAAATCAAAACTTAACATATAGGCTAATGGGTTCTGAGCTGTCTGTGACAGATCAGGAGAGAGATCTTGGGGTGGTGGTGGACAGGTCGATGAAAGTGTCAACCCAATGTGCGGCGGCAGTGAAGAAGGCCAATTCTATGCTTGGGATCATTAGGAAGGGTATTGAGAACAAAACGGCTAGTATTATAATGCTGTTGTACAAATCTATGGTAAGGCCACACCTGGAGTATTGTGTCCAGTTCTGGTTGCCGCATCTCAAAAAAGACATAGTGGAAATGGAAAAGGTGCAAAAGAGAGTGACTAAGATTATTTTGGGGCTGGGGCACCTTCCTTATGAGGAAAGGCTACGGCGTTTGGGCCTCTTCAGCCTAGAAAAGAGACGCCTGAGGGGGGACATGATTGAGACATACAAAATTATGCAGGGGATGGACAGAGTGGATAGGGAGATGCTCTTTACACTCTCACATAATACCAGAACCAGGGGACATCCACTAAAATTGAGTGTTGGGAGGGTTAGGACAGACAAAAGAAAATATTTCTTTACTCAGCGTGTGGTCGGTCTGTGGAACTCCTTGCCACAGGATGTGGTGCTGGCGTCTACCCTAGACGCCTTTAAAAGGGGATTGGACAAGTTTCTGGAGGAAAAATCCATTATGGGTTACAAGCCATGATGTGTATGCGCAACCTCCTGATTTTAGAAATGGGTTATGTCAGAATGCCAGATGCAAGGGAGGGCACCAGGATGAGGTCTCTTGTTATCTGGTGTGCTCCCTGGGGCATTTGGTGGGCCGCTGTGAGATACAGGAAGCTGGACTAGATGGGCCTATGGCCTGATCCAGTGGGGCTGTTCTTATGTTCTTATAAGTGATCAAAGAGCAAGCTTTTAAATCCTATATAATTCTTCATCAGCCTTAGGTAAGCAGAGGAGGTGAAATGGGGAATGTAGGCGATGTGTTATAGGTTTGTTATAGGCAACAAACTGCAGCTTATAAAAGCCAAAGGTGAGTTTTGGAAATTGTCTCAATGGTGATAAACAGTTTCACACAGACACACACAGAAGAAATATAAAGCCTGCAGGTTAACTTAGTTCAGTCTCAAGCACTAACTTGAAACAGACAGGTTTCTTCCAGGGCAGAGAACAGAAATGATCCTATCAACGTAATTAACAAAAGGCTGTAACTTTATTTCTCATATATCAAGATTCCTACCTATTTTGGATCAGGAATAAGGTAAATTTTCCATCACATTGAGATGAGATATTGTTTCATATGCTTTAATGATGACGCTTTTTTTTTGTAGAATTACTTCTTTCCAGCACTCCATATTTTTGAAACCAACATTCCACCAAATCGATTTTACATAACAAGCAATTGAATCTACCAGTGTCTGAATCTATCATAACACCAGTAGAAACCTGTTAGCACCACGGTAATTAAGATTAGATTCAAGGTTCTGTTCTCTTATTTAATGTTAGAATTTACAAAAAGGTATTTTAATTGGCCCCAATCCTATTCCCCTCCAGATCTGCCACTGTAAACACCAGATAGGATTGAGCAGTTAATTCCATATGTTCACCTTTATCCACTCATCAAAAGAACAGACAGGGCCTAGGAGAGGGGGGTAAAGGGGGTAATTTGTACCAGGCCCAGGATCAGAAAGGGGGCCCAGGAGCCAAAGGAGGGGGCCCAGAAATTTCCTGGGATCTTACATATTCCAATCTACAAGTATCTGGATTGTATCTGGATAGAATCAATTGTATCTGGAATACAATTCAATCGTATTCAGACTTGTTGCCCACACAGGATGCTGGGAACGCTACCATGAGCATGTGGCTGCAGCTACTACAGCTACTGGCAAGCCACATGTGCCAGGTTAAGGAATGCATATATGACAGTCCTCAATACAGCATCAAATCTGGGAGGAAACTGGCCTGCTACAGTAGCTCTTTGGCCTGTAGATCCACAAAGGCTCGCCACAAAGGAGTGTAAAGGAGCTCAGGGACAAAGCTGCAAGACTACAGCTGCTGCAGAAGCAAGTTTTGGTATGCACAGGACACTTGCCATTCTAGTGTGAGCCTAAATATGATGATGCTCATTTTCTGCAATGATTTTCTATATTTAGAAGATTTTTGAGAGACTAAGGAGTGTGTTCGGTTTTCTGTATTACTGTATCTAGCTGCCGATGCTACATGGGTGGGTAGACCTGGGCTCCAAGAACTTTTCCAGCTGTCTCCACCCTCCACCCACCCTGTTTTGCCCCTCCCTGCCCCCATTCTGCTTGTCCGTCACCACCCTCCCCTGCTCTATTTCACCCCTCTCCCTTTGCAAAGGGGCCCAAAGAAACTTTGTACTCCCCCCTCTGAAATTCCTCTCAGAGGCTCTGAGAACAGTTACTATTCCAGATTTACTAAGTACAGCAATTTGATTTCACACAATGGCCAGAGAAAACGTCTGAACACTTGCAAAATGGCAAAGTCCAGACTTCATGGGTAAAGCTTTTATTTCTCCACTGTTTGCTACTAAAGCTCAAAACACTGTATTAAAAAATTATGAAATGGAATATTTGCTTTCTTTTGCTCTGTAAGTCACACAAATGATGGTTTTGGTTGGTTTCATTGGGATTGTGGAAAAAGCAAAAGTGTGCACATTCTGCTGTCTGAATGTGTTTCTATCTACTTCAGCTTTACTGCAAGTTGTCTGTCTCATTCTCTAGATCAGGGGTGCCCAAACCCCGGCCCGGGGGCCACTTGCGGCCCTCAGGGACTCCCAATCTGGCCCGCAGGGAGCTCCCGGTCTCCAATGAGCCTCTGGCCCTCCAGAGACATGCTGGAGCCCACACTGGCCCACTACAACTGTGCTCAGCGTGAGGACAACTGTTCTACTTCTCACATGAGCTGTGGGACAAGGGCTCCCTCCACTACTTACTGTTTCAGGTCTGTGATGCTGCAGTAGCAGTGAAGGAAAGACTGGATTTGCTTTGTGCAAGGACCTTCATTCATTCATATATGTTATATCTCTAATATATTCATTTATGTAAATTTATTCAAATTTGAAATGTAAATTAATTTTTTTCCCCAACCCCTGACTCAGAGAGATGATACGGCACTCCTGCCAAAAAGTTTGGATACCCCTGCTCTAGATTCTAGAAAATTGTTAGAATGTTTTCCCCATTACAAACAGAAGAGAGAAAAGGAAGTAAGTATGTACAGAATGTATACAGTATTCATGTACAATCTTGGTTACATTCAAGGTCAAATCTACAGGAACTTGTATTATTCACAGAAACTGCATGTACTTTTCTCGTCAAGAGCAGCAAACACCATGCAATTTAGAAAACACAAGCTCTTACATTTTAAATAAATTGCAAATGTAATCCAAAGGCAAATGAACCTGAAAAGTACATGTCCTTGAGTGTGCTATCTTGAAAAGGAATATTTCAGAAGACAGTGCAAAACTACAAGTGAGCACAAAACTACTAGAGATGGTAATCTCTGACATGAAAACAATCTGCTTTTCCTTCCAGCACTGCTTAAAATTTTGGGTGTGCAATATAATACGTACAACCAACCGCTCACTGCAGCAACAACATACCAGAGCACAAAAAAGCGACAGTGGACAGAATCAGTGTATATTTAGCCCAATGCACATTAAAATGACTGAATTTTTCCTGTTTGCCTAAAAGCCAGTAGTGATTTTTCTAGGAGTGCCTGTCTTGGGGTTCCACCATGTAGATGCCATGATCAAAAATGCTCTGTCAAAAATGCTCTGTCACTTGTGCTCAAACTTAGGGTAGGACCCTAAATGTTTTTCATCCTGCTTTCCTTTCAATCAGTTGGTGCCCAATGTGGCTTATAGTCAATTTAAATAACAGAAGGTAACTTTAAAAAAGCTAAAACATTGAGACAAATAGTAACCCTCAATTCTGAAAAGGTACAATGGCTGCATTATATCTGCAAAGATACAATGAATATATAACAGAAAGTTTAAAATAATCTTAACAGAATTAAGCAAACTAAAAAAGAAACTGAGCTCTGGACATGACAAGAGCAGAGCTCCGGTCATGTTCAGTCAAGAGAGCCAGAGGCTCTAAGGCAGGGGTGCTCCAACTTTGTCATCATCTGTGGGATGACAAGTTGCACCTGCTGAAATTCTCTCTTCTATACACTTGTTAAAGGTCCAACATCCCTAAAGTGGAAAGTTGGAGCACCCCTGCTCTAAGGGAACCAGGGGCTGGCCGCAGGCTGGATAGGTTTGCCGTGGGCCACATCTGGCCCCCTGGGCTGGGGTTTGGAGACCCCTGATTTAAAGAAAATGACTAGCATCATGAATTGCATCCAGAAATGGACTGGCAGCCCATGTAATAGCTGAGTAACATGATCACATGGTGTTACATCACTTAAGAACTGTGAAGCAACATTCTGCACTAACTGTAGATTCCAAATGTTCTTTCAAGGGTGGCCCCATGCAAAGCATGCTATGGTAGTCTCTGATTAAACCAATACATGGGTAAGCATAGCCCAGTCTGACTGAGACAGGACAGAACAGGACACACTTGGTGTACCAACTTAAGCCAAGCAAAGGTGCCCTGAGCTGCATACATCATCACGACATCTAGGAGTAATGCTGGATCCAGTAGCACCCCAAAAATGGAGCACTCATGGAGCACCCACTCCATTCATAACAGCCTGATAATCCATAACCTGGATCCTAAAAGCCCCTCTGATGTAATTTCAGCTTGTTAGCTTCCATCCAGCCCTAAATAGAATCAGTCCTATGTACAGTATTTGTTTAAAGAAACAATATAGAGCTTTAAAACAATTATAATAGAACACGACCATAAGGAAAGGCTGCCTGACCATTCCTGCGATTGTGCTGAGAACTACGTACCTGAAATACCAAGCTGTTCTTACTTTGGTTCACTAATAGTATCATTACATACTAATTATTATTTAAATTCCACTTTTCCTCTTGAGGAACTCAGAAACTTGACTTGTGGGGAAATTTGTACTTTGTTGTGAATTTATTCTAATATCTCATACATAAATTAATTTGGCAAGGGTTTTTTATGGACACTGCTTTGGGAACTTTTTAAGTAGAAACTTAGTTTACAAATACAATAAGTAATACTAGAGTCACATGGAGAAACTCCACTCAATGAAGTAGACCTTGTCTCTCCTGAGTTTATTGCAGATGAGTAATCCCTGCATGCCATTTGTGAGGGATATTATCCTGTAGTGCCCCCTGGTGGACCTCTGTTGTTATTTTTGTGAAGGACAGCCTGAGCATCACTAGCCTACATGATGCATAAAAGATTTCCAGCCAAAGTGGGATTCCATTCATGGTGGTTTCTCTGATTTAAAAAGTGTTGCTAACAAAACATATAGCAACTAAAGCAGGAGACATGCTTTGCTATTTCTTTCAATCCAGAGAATTGGAGCAGTGGGTTTATTATAAAATTTATCTTTTCTCCAAATTGCAGACAATGCATTTTACATCAGGACGGGTTGATTAAAACAAGGCAATTTTGAAACCACATTCACAACTAAAAAATATTGGTCTGCAATTAAACAGGGCTGCTAGGTAATTTAGAACAACTATCTAAAAGCTTCAGTCACACAACCCATATACCCTTTGTATTTCAAACTATACCTGCTTAGGTACAAGAGATGGATTTTTGTTTGGCTGCCTCTGTAGATATGCAAGACTAGAAGACCAAGGATGGAATCCTAAAGACACTTATTTGAAATGAGATTCTGTTGAACAAAAGTAGGGCTTACTCCTGTGTAAACATATATAGGAGCTGGCTGTATGTTTATCAAACTTTCAAAAAATCAATCTGGCAGTTAGTAGGCAAAATAATGTTTATAAAACGTCCATGTCATTTGATTGGTAAAGTTGTCAATATTCATAATTTCAGAATGAAACGCACTGCTGACATCAGATAGCTGGAAGATACCCAAGAAGAGTGTGGGCTCAGGGCAGATGCAGAATGGTCAGCAGCATTGCAAGGTCATTTGGCACCTGAAGCCCAAAAATCCAGTTATGCCGTTACCTAACACCATTCCCGGGTAGCCCGGAGCTGTCCTGGAATACCAGCCTGCCTGCTCCAGAGCAAGTTAGGATTGCGCTGCACCTCTGTCAAGATCATTGACAGAGCAATCCTTGGCATGTCTACTCAGAAGTAAGTTCCATTGTGTTTAATGATGCACAAAGCGCGGATAGGACTGTAGCCTTTATGCAGGATGTTCTGCACTAGTAGAAACCTCCTGGAACAGACTGGACAGAACCAGACAACTCATTAGATTAGGTAGATGAGCATTACTCACCCACCAGCAGACTGGAATTACCTCTCTAAGGAGAATATTACTAAAAGATCAAAGATAACTTTTTTTCTAGGAAGAATAATATTTTAGGGTGAACAACAAGTCACTACTGATCAGTGGTGTCACTAGAGTTTGTATCACCTGGTGCAGGAAGCCAGCGTGTCATCCCCATGATGGATTTCCTCCCTTGCAGTGGGCAAGGCAACAACCCGGGTGGTGGGCAATACCTTTTCAAAGAACACAGATATTTGAACACGGTTTGCTTCATTGCATTCTGCTGTAAATTACACATTGAATGGTATATAACATGATGGTATTATTCCTACAAACCGCAATTTTGGTCACTAGTGGTGTCATCCCTCCTAGGTTGACACCTTACTAACACCTCACTGGTTCCATGCTGTATCATAATAACATATCATTGGCTCATCTAACAATCAGTTTTATTGGTTTGTTCGGAAGTAAATGTATTTTTTTGTTACGTAAGACAGTTGCATTTTTGTTTTCTGGTTTTTTGGCCATTACTTTTGATAGAATGGAGATATTCCACCCTGTTTTTTTCATTGCATTCTGCTGTAAATTATGCATCAAATGGTATACAGCATCACAGTATTATTCCTACAAATTGCGATTTTAGCGATTGGTCACTAGTGGTGTCACCCCCCTGTGCACGTCGTCCAGTGCAGCCTGCACCCCCTGCATCCCCTTAGCTATGGCACTGCTACTGATAATTATTATTTGTGTTGAGCTTGCCCTGACAGATAATTCTTTAGTTTCTTTCCCATGAAGATATTTAATGCAACTAGATAAAGTCACAAGTAAAAGATAATATTAGAAACAGGGCATATTTGCAATCATCCTAGGGCACAGAGACTTTGGCTGCAATCCTACGCATACTTTTCTGGGAGTACACCACCTTGGCTTTAAGGGACTTACTCCTAAGTAGACATGAATAAAATTGTAACTATTTGGGCTGTAGCTGAAGTGCTTCTTCTGTCAACAGAAGAAGTGCTTCACACAAAAGGGAAGTCATAATTTTTGCCCAACTCCCTTTCCTTCTGTAGATCTCCCTTCATGCCTGCAAATACCTGCTTCTGAGAATTTTCATTTTGAGCTGATTCCTTCCCTGGACTGACACCATGTTATTATAGACTGTTCTTGGACATGCATTTCCTGGACCCTTTCCTGCCTTTGGGGGTTATTTAATTGCATGTGGGGGTGACAAAGGGATATGATAGCATTCTTCAAATACCTGAAAGGCTGTCATATGGAAGAAGGAGCAAATTTGTTCTCAAGTGCCTCTAAGAGTAGAACTAGATCTAGGGACCAATCCTATCCAACTTTCCTGTGCCAGTGCAGCCATGCCAACGGAGTGTGAGCTGCATCCTGCAGTGGAGGGGCATTCACAGAGGCCTTCTCAAGGTGCTGGAAAGTTGGATAGGATTGAGCCCCAAATGGGTACAAACTGCAAGACAGGAGATTTTGATTGGACATCAGTAGAGGTGTGATTTTTTAGTGATAACAAAATAACAACACATAACACTGCTTTATGCACTTCCTGTTTTTGTTTTTAAAAAAAAACAAACAGCAACCCTGAAATCTGTGAGAAAAATAAACTGGGAATGAAAAAAAATTAAAAACAAATAATGGGCTGGACTAGAGGTCGGTGCATGGGCAATGACTGTGCTTGCATCTGCTGACACTACATTGCCTAGTACACTTTTAAAGTGATCATAATTATAATATAATAAATTATTATATTATAATAATTATAATATAATAAATATATAAATCATAATTATAATATAATAAATATTATAAATTATAATTAAATTATATTATATATTATATAAGTTATTATTTAATTGATTATATAATTATATTATAATTTATTGATTATAATTTATTAAAATGTGCTCTTGGAATAAAAACATATAGCACTGCATTCTGCAATTTTCCTCCTTGGAAAAAAAATGAAATCTGGGAAAAAATAAAAATGTTTAAGAAGACTTCTAGGCATCAGGAAGAAATTCTGCAAGGAAGAAAATCGCAAGGGTGGCTTGGCATTGGAACAGATTCTCCCTTACTGGAGGTTCTTCAAGCAGAGGCCTGCCAGGCACCTGCTGGAGACGCTGCAGGGGGATTTGCTGCTACAGGCCTGGGGCTGGACTAGATGACCTTGTGGGTACCTTTCAACTCTATGATTCTATTCAATTGTTCCTGTTTGCTGTAAAAACTTGTGGGGTGAACCATTCATTAAGTTGCCTTCACACTCTATTTAAAGAAATACCTTGGAATATGGGGAAGGGTCAGAATGTACATGCCCACAAGCGGGGCTGTCCCTTTGATTTTTCACTTTGACTCTTTATGCAAAGACTATCAACAGTATCTCAAATAATGTTTCTTACATGAGGCATGGTTTTCAGCACAAGTAGTAATTCTGCATAAAAGTTTAGTGACAGCAGATGGGATATTCTTCAGTGTCCTGATTCTCATAACAAATACCATTTTTGACATTAAACTAAACCATGTTTTCATTGCATTAATTCAGAGCACATCCACTCTAATTTAAAATCTTAGTAAGGGACAGTTTATCTTCCATGTTAATTTTCATTACTGTTCTTTGTGTAGTCGATAAATGACAAACCATTGTCATCATTTTCAGGTCATCTGGAATTACCCAGCAGCTCTGGAAAATGACTAATGAAAAGCATCCTGGCAAAATAACAATTTCTAGACAACTTTATTAAAAAGAGCATTTGGCACAATCTTTTCTTTTTTTTTGGAAAGTACAGTTTCTCTACAGCTTGGTAGGGAATAGCATGCATGAACGAAGAAAGGCAGCCTTATGTACTGGCCATTGCTTCAGTGTAGCAAGGCAGCCTATGGCTGTCTTTACAGATGTCTTTCTCACTAAAAAATAGTCAGTGTGGACTTGTAGGAATAAGCGTTTGGTTCCTTAAGGAGGGGGTCTATACCTCAGGTTCAACCCCTGGGCTCTCCGAGGCTGAAAAAGGCTTCCCTTGAACCCAGAAACTCTGCCAATCAGTGAAAACAACAGTGACCTCAATAGACCAATGGCCTGATTCAGTGTAAGGCAGATTCATACACAGATAAACAGAGTGTTTATTAAACTATGTGCAGAAAAGCAGATGGAGGAAAGCTTTTCTCCCTTTTTCATAAGACTAGAACTTTATCGTGGTCATCCAGTGCCACAGAGGGCATAATAACAACAACAACTTGATTGCCATATTGATGGTAGGTAGATACTTCTTACCCCCATGTATAATTAATTTGCGGGATTTGCTGGCACAAGATGTGACAATGTCTAACAATGCAGATAGCTTTAAATGGAGTTTATTTATTAGATTTATTAGATTTGTATTCCGCCTTTCTCCCCAAAGGGCACCAAGGCGGCACCCAATTAGACAAATTCATAGAAGAAAAGTTCAGTCATACGATTAGTCATGACAACTACACCAAGGCCCCAATCCTCTTCCTCACCATTACTGATGATGCACCAATGGGGCATTCACTGCATCCAACGGTGGAGGGGCAATCAGGAGACCTGCCAGAGGTGACAGTATTCTCTACTTCAGGGATGCTCAATAGGTGGATCGCGATCTACCGGTAGATCGCGAGGCAAAATGAGTAGATCGCAGAGCCCTGTCTCTCCAAACTGTTAATATGTCAGTTTCGTCTAGTGACTAGACAAAACTGACATATTTAGCTGACACTAAACCTGAAACTGACACTTTAGCTGCTCTTCAGGCATGCAGCAACAAAACTGACGAAACTGACTAGACTCCAGCAGGGGCTCCATAAATTAAAGGGGGTGTCTGTCAGATGCTTCCTTCCCCCCTGGTAGATCTCCGGGCCTTGCTGGGTTTCAAAGTAGCCCTCGAGCCAAAAAAGTGTGAGCACCCCTGCTCTACTTATTTCTGCATAGGCCTCCTGGTGGCCTATGGTCTCCTTGAACCTACATCAGCTATATAGCTGGTGTAAGGAGAGAAAAAGGGTGGGGGCAGGCTCAAAAAGTTAGGATAAGATCCTAGTGCACACACATGCTGCCAGAATCCATCCCCTCCATCCTTGTCCCCTGCATCCCCCCCACCCTGAAACTCTTCCAGCCCTCCCCCTTCCCTGCCATAGCATGCTCCTGCCACAGCTGCCTCTGCACTATTGATCCCAGGCTCTATGGGGGTGCAAAGTTGCCACCGCTACGGAGTGATGGTTACAACTGGCCCAGCAGTAGTACGATGTTTGCACTGTCGCCGGGCATTTTACAACAGCAAATAGCTTGTTCTGTCCTAAATGACCCATCGGAGTGAGCCATAAGTCCTCAACATATATACTAGTTCTATTCCGGGTGTCTGTCCAGAATTTGGAACATATGTACCTTGGAACAGCTGACACTTGCTGGCCCAGTGCTATCACATCTACACAAAAGTCTGTCTTCTAGACATAATACATCCAGTGTATACAGAACTTTCCTGTTCAGTGACACCAGCTCCTGTGCAGGATTTTGGCCCTCATGCCCTACTTGGGAGCTTCCCAGAGGAAGCTGGTGGGCAGCTATGCTGGGCTACCTGGGCTTTTGGTTTAATCCAGCAGGGATCTTCTTAAGTTTTCGCCCTTACGCTGACACACACAGAATGGAATGTTCAAGTCACATTGAATGATTTGTATTGGGACATCTAATCTCCCTGGCCCCATGATCCCTTTCTAGGTCTCATAAGGAAAGAGAGACAGCAAGGTAATGGAAAACCAACACACTGAAGGTCTCCCACACAGTCTGAAACCCTTGGCTGGGCCCAGAAGTGTCACAAAAATGCCATAAAGCAGCGGTGGGATCAGGATGAGGCACTTGTGCTGAATTCTAACCCCAGTCCCGGGCAACCTGGAGCAGCTCTAGGCTGCTCGATTCCGCGCCACCTCTTTAGGTAGTGCAGATCCGAGTAGCCCCATTGGGGCTGCTCTGCATTACCTAGGATAAGGGGAATGGATTCCCCTTGTCCTGGGCTGAGCTGCAACCAGCCTTAACCTCACTTTGGATACGGGGCAGTCCAGTCGGCCTCCCTTTTCCAGAACGGGTTAGGATCGGGCTGTGTGTGTGCTAAATGTGTGGCGGGAAGCAGATTGTGTAAACAGTAATCAAATTCTAAAATTCAGAGGAAGGTTCAAAGGCGATTCCATCTACAAATCTGGGGGTCTAATTCTTGGCTTTCATCTAATAAACAGGCACTAGATGTTTGTATATTTTTTGCCTTCCAGAGTTTTGGGGAACGTGGCAATGAGAAATTGAATCAGAGTCCCCAGATCCCACCTTGTCTAGGGACTGACTCCTGTAAGGGGTTTCTATTCTCTAGTCCTGTGATTCTCAAACTGGTGGATTGTGACCCACCAGTTTGTGTAACACTTCCCCTGTCCCTTTAAGGAGTGGGAGAAGAGGAGAGTCAGGGAAGTGATCCCCAGGGTTAAGTCCCTAAAGGGCGGGGGGGCTTGCACTTACTAGGACTCAGTGAAGGCTGCTGGATACTGTAAGAGGTGCGGGGAGCCCAGTGCAGCCCTCTGCAGGGCTCCCTGAAGCTTGGAATCTTGAAACGGAGCACTCACAAAGCACCTCCTGTTTGCAGGAGGTGCATTGCAATAGCTCCCTTTCAAGGTTCCAAGCCTCAGGGAGCCCTCCGCAGAGCTTCACTAGGCTCCCCGCACCTCCTGCAGCCTCTAGCAGCCCTCACTGAGTCCAAATAGGAGCAAGCACCCTCCTTAGGGATACGATCCTGGGGATCGCTTCCCTGCCCTTGCCCCTCCCCTGCAAAGACTTACTGAGGGAGTAAAGCTCTCTCAAAGTTTGAGAACCACTGCTCTGTCTCTGGAGCTGTGAATCCTACAGAAGCTTCCTATGCACTTTTCTACAGAGCTTAGGGCCTCTCTGGATGGCAGCATTATAGGTTTCATCATTCATGTACTTAATGCACTTTTCTTGTAAATGACAAATTGCATTAAGGTCTCTGGAAATGTGATATGTGAAGATTCAAATCACTGCTGCATTATTTTGATGCTGCTGGAATTTTATTACCACAGTAATATTGAGAGTCCCTTGACTGATACTAACCACTGGCAAATTGTCTTAAACATCTGTCCTCCACAAATATGCATTTTAGTGACTAGCAATGCATTATCTACTTATCTAAATTATCTGCTTTAAATATTCAACACTGGGGAAGGATGGATGTAAGGTAGGAAGAATTAATATTAATGTTTATAAACCACTTTTCAATAAAAAGCAGTTCACAAAGCAAGTTTACATAGTGAAAGCATTGAGAGGAAACAAGGTACTGCAGACACCATCAACTGCTACTAGAGGGATGCTAAACTGCAGTGGTTCCCAAACTGTGTGCCACAGTGCCCAAGGGTGCAGCAATGTACTCACAGGGGCACTGCATGGCCTCTTCTTCCCGGTTTGCTGGGCCAAGATCTTGTGCAATGGTGGCACTGTGAAAGAGAACTATGGATGAAGGGTGCTGTGATAAGTTTGGGAAACTGCTGCTATACTGGATTGCAAATCAATGGTTTTACCAACGACTAGCCCTGGGGCAAAGAAATACCTGTCAGTTTAAGCCTACCTCCCGTTTCAAGGTTGATATAACCCAATAACCCCTGCTAATTGGGTAAGAGGCACTTTTTCAAGTGGGTGCTCCTTTTTTTAGCAGGGGAAGAGTAACTGGCCCACCTCACCCCAGCAGTGTCTGTTCTGTTGGCTTTCTGCTGGTGTTCTTTTGCACCTTTTAGATTGTGAGCCCTTTTGGGACAGGGAGCCATTAGTCATTTGATTTTTCTCTGTAAACCGCTTTGTGAACTTTTAGTTGAAAAGCTGTATATAAATACTGTTAATAATAACAATAACAATAATCACTGTAGTAGCTATGAAGAACATGCTGTAGTAGCTGCCTGCACTGAGCAGGGAGTTGGACTACCTGACCCCTAAAGTTCCTTCCAACATCAACATTCTAAAATTCTTTGAATATTAAGAACATAAGAACAGCCCTGCTGGATCAGGCCATAGGCCCATCTAGTCCAGCTTCCTGTATCTCACAGTGGCCCACCAAATGCCCGAGGGAGCACACAAAACAGACACAACCTGCATCCTGGTGCTCTTCCCTGCAATCTTATACCGGACAAACTGGGAAGTCAAGATGGTGACGGCAAGTAGCATACCAAGTAGCTATGCAAAGGAGAGAGACAATGGACACAGTAAAGGAAAGAACATTTAAGGGGGGAAAGAAATAGAATGGAAATGCAACGAAGTTGAAATAAGGATGCTGTATCAAGAGCCGTTAGAAACACAATTCTGGGGGCTGGGGCTTAATTTCCAGCTCTATCAAAAGCATCTTGTGTACCTTTCAGTCAATAATCTACAGCTATTAGATTTCTAGCCCTTGCATTCCCATCTCTAAAATGGCATGTGGCATTACTTGTATCCGTATTCATTTTGTACTCATGTTAATTCTTTTGGGTACTATCAAACAGTCCAGAATTAACAACAGGTGGGAAACCTCAACTGGTTTCCCGGTGGGAAACCTCAACCTCAACAGGTGGGAGACCTCAACAAGTGGGAAACCTTGGCCTCTGAGCGTCCTGCTTGGAGGTAGGCTGTGCAGCATGGCCTCTCCCAGTTTGAAGGGACACTTGCCCAACAGACTGAGGCAAAGAAGGAAGGCCTGTAGCCAAGAAGACACACCAGGGACAGACTATATTTGCTCCCAGTTGGCCTTTTCAGCCACACCACTTTTCAGAGTTCAATACCATAGTCTTCCGAGACTGAAGGATGCCAATGGAAGAATTAACAACGTACATCCAATGTCATCATGCACACATATGTACCAAAATAGGAAGACAAAAGATCAGGACATGAAGTTATAACAGCAATTTAGGGGAAAAAATTGCAATGCTACTTCCAGACTTCCGCAGTGTAAAATGCTCAGTGTTTTTTTTAAAGCCATAATAGCAATTTAGAAAACATCACTGTAATGAAATTCTACTTCCAAACTTCCACAGTGTAAAATGTTCAGTGCTTAAAAGTTGTATGCAGTTAGGCTGGAGTCCCTCAACATCTACTCTGTGGATGAATGAGCACAATGGGCTGTAAACGTATCATTTATACTCTGAGGAGCTGGAAGAAGATCTGAGATGCATTTGGCCTACTTAAAAGGTGGCCGTTGGGAACAAACTGGTTGCCTCCTTTTCTGCTTTCTTCTTTTTTGTTTCTTGGTTATGCAATTTTTACCAGCTAAGGTAAAACTTAGGCCTAATAACATCTATTGAAAGCATAAGGGGGTTATTCATATGTATATAATGGTCAAACATAAGGCCTGCAGGCCAGATGCAGCCTGCAGAAGCTCTTTATCCAGCATGCATGATAGTTGGGTTCTCCCAGCACCACCATCAGCTGTTCTCAACTGCGGAGCTGCAAAGTGATGCATTTGAAGAAGTGGCAATGCTGATAGTGCTGTGAAAGCTCAATTATCACAGACACCACCCCTTTTAGCAGTGCTGAGGTGTCACTGCAGAAAGGGCAGCCCACCTTATAACTGAGTAGTCCCAGTGCTGCCCTTTCAGAAGCACTGCTTCTCCCAAAGCACTGGGAGGGAAAGATGGAAGAAGGCCTCAGAGAGTGAGAAATGGTACAGGGGAAGAGGTCGATCAAGAAGGATGAGAAAGGGAAAGCTGTGGATGCGCTAGAAGAGCCTGACTAGCATGCAGGTTGCCCTTTCAGCAGCGCTGCTTCTGCTGGGGCATTACTTTGCAGAGCACCTCTCAGCTGCTGCACTGTGAAGTGATGCCTTGGCAAAAGCAGTACTGCAAAAAGGGCAGAAATAATTGGGTTCTCCATTCTTGAAAATATGAACAAGATTTGCATATTTTCTCTTCTATCATTTGCAGCTAATGAGTTCCTAAGTGAGAAAAAAAGTATTCATTTCTGGTCATCACCTACTAAATGATGTCACTTCCTGCTTCATGCCATCACTTCCGGCCCTCAAACAGATGCAATGAATGTTATTCGACCTGCTATATGAAACCAGTTTGACATCCCTGCACTAGAGGCTGTTGCCTGATTTATAAATGACAAGGGTGTGACTATAATGATGATTGGGCAGCAGTGCTCCCCCCTCCAGAAGCAGCTTGTCTAACTCTTAATACACATAGCCTAATCTGCCCCATCAGTTTCGCAAACCACCTAAAACTGAGTCATGACCCACTGGTGGTGAGAATTGCTGCCATAAAATCCAAACATTTTTTGTTTGAAGTACCCTCACCTAAAGAAGTATGCAATGAACCATGTTTCAGAAAAGAGAGCCTTTTTTTAAAATAAAAAAGCTATTTTTATCCTTTTTTAGGTATGTATACAAAAGCATTCAACAACAACAATCAAAATAAATCCTTGTAACCAGAAAGATGAGACAGCTACAAATTGCTGTACTAAACAAGAAAAAAGTACATTAAAAGTGGGATAGTAGAAGCACATGTTCATGGCAACTGAATACACCAATCTGGCTTTCCACCTGAATCAGACAAACCAGCCAGCAGCTCTGCACATGCACCAGAACCATCTAGACGCATCACAGGCCCAGGTAAGGTGACAGAGGGGGATGTTTGTGGGTTGGTTCAGGGGTGGCTTTGGTAAGGTGGAGGGCAGGAGGTAAAGAGTGGGAAGGTCTCAGTAGCAAAGTCGCACACTGGATACTATCCTTAAGTTTCCAACCCACCCTGCCCACTTCCTCTTCTTACTCCAGCTACATATATGGCATAGGTGTCCTCAGATCCATAGGTGATCAGGTGGCCTACCTGGAGGTAAGTAAAAAAGAATTTTTATTTACCTCTCGCTGGCCATCTGATTAAGTCGTACCCCCACCACCATAGCTTGCAGAGCACACTCTGGCAGTGTGGCTGCATGGCATTAGGTGGTGGGGGATAGGACTGGGCTCTCAGTTATATACTGTGCATACATTGTCATTGTTGCTGATTGGTCTTTTGCATGCATGTGATGAAGTAATCTTGCACCTATTGCTTGCCTCTACTGATGAGCAGGCTATAAACCAACTGGCCAGTTTCCTGTATGCCATCCTAACTAGACATAGATTCAGTTTTCTAGTCCAATATTTTATTTTTTAGGAAATGAGTCCACTTGCAGTGTTGTTGTTTTTTTGTGTGTATACCTGTACATGTCTGTATGCTCTTTGTCTGTACGCTTAATAATGCCTAAAAAAGGTGTCTGAATCTGAACATTGTCATTGTGTATACATTTGTGTACAGGCATGCCCCCTTATCCACAGGAGTTCCTTTCTAGAACCCCCTTGCAGATAGCTGAAACCACAGATCCCATATCTGCAGATTCAGTTATTCGCGGATCAGGTGCACCCCCAGCGTGCATGCCCCTGCGCGGGCCAAAGAACAGATGAAAGATGACTGACAAGGAGGCTCAGTTAACCAACGGAACCCTCAAAACCAACATATTAGGTACAATTGCCTTCTGAAGTGCGATGGCCAGTCTGTGTCTTCAGTATAATTCAGCTGTTAATTGTTGAAACACCTTTTTTTAAAAGCTCTGCAATTAAAATTGCATTTCATTTATTATTAAAATGAAAAAGATATCACTGTCTTCATAAAGAAACAACTATCTTCTTTGACAGGTCATTCACATCACAGCACTACACTACCTCCTGAGAACATAAAAGGTCACAATTCAAATTTACTACACCAAATATGGCCTCTTTCACAGGTAATAGCTGTTCCACTGAATGAAACTTGCTGATAAATGCCCATTTATCTCTGCATTCCAATTTTCACAGTGTATAGTTTCATGATCTGAAACTTTGTTCTAAATGTCAAATGGAATGTGAAATGCGGCAATGGGGGGGGGAAGTAACATTTAATGTAATTGTACAGGCACCTACTCAAATAATTGTGTATACATTTCCTGGCAAAAGAAAAAGAATGCTACTGATTGCAAGTGTGTATGAGTGTGTGTGATATTTTACTGCAAAGGTACAGACCAGGTAAAGAAAAGCATTAGCAAAAAGGGATTTTCCATAATGGTGCATTAATGCTAAAATACTTTAAACTCAAACTTATCAATCTAATTTCTTGCAAGTCAGAAAATTCTAAAATGCACACAGATCAAACAGTGAAAAATGGGAAAGGTACCATTGCTCAGAGGTAGAGCACCTGCTTTGCATGCAGAAGACCCAAGCTTCTGCCATAGGTATCTCCTGGCAGTGGTGTCGCTAAGGAGGTGTGGGCCACACCGGGTGATGCATACAAGGGAGGGGGGTGACACACACTAGTGACCAAAATAGCAAAAATCACAGTTTCTAGGAATAATACCATAATGTTATATCCCATTCAATGCATAATTTACAGTAGAATGCAATGAAATAACCGTAGTGAAATATCTCCATTCTATCAAAACTTAAGGCCAAAAATCCAGAAAACAAAAATGCAACTGTGCTTCTTTAACAAAAAAAGTACATTTCCTTAATTCAAAAAGGACCAATGAGTCTGATTGTTAGAAGAGCCAATGAGATGTTATTATGATACTGCATAGAATCAATAAAGTGTTAGTAAGTTGACACCCTGGAGGGGAGGTGACACCACTAGTGACAAAATCACTAATAACAACAACAACAACAACTTTATTTTTACCCCGCCTTTCTCCCCGAAGGGACTCAAGGCGGCTTACAACAGGTTAAAACAGATTAAAAACATAATTTAAAAACAGATAAAAGCATATTAACACATATCATCAAAACAGTAGTTATTTGATTTTTCTCTGTAAACCGCTTTGTGAACATTTAGTTGAAAAGCGGTATATAAATACTGTTATTATTATTATTATTATTATTATTATTATTATTATTAACAACACATATCATAAAAACAGCAGTCAGATAAAAAGTAGTAAAAAGGTAAAAAGAGCATAGAGCAGCAAGTCATAAAAGAATCAGGCCTGTAAAAAATTGCAATTTGTAGGAATAATGCCAGAGGTGGGCAAGGGACCATTTGCAGCCCTCAGGGACCCCCATCTGGCCTGCAGGAGCCTCCAGTCTCCAATGAGCGGCTGGCCTGTCAGAGACTGTCGGAGCCTGTGCTGGCCCGCAGTTGCTTATGCCTCCATGTGTTTCTGGCTTGGTCTGGGTTGTTCTGTATGTGTTCACTGTGCAAGTGGTGTGTGGCAAACAGTTCAAAGTTCTCATGTGTTTCTACATGCCTGTATTACAGTTCTCATGTGTATTATAAATAAGCTCATTCATTCATTCATACAAGTTCAACCTCTAATATATTCATTTATGTAAATTTATTCAAATTTGGAATATAAATTGATTCTTTCCCCACCCCACCCCCCGGCTGCCGACACAGTGTCAGAGAGATGATGTGGCCCTCCTGCCAAAATGTTTGCCCGCCCCGTTATGTACCATTCAATGTGTAATTTACAGTAGAATGAAATGGAACAAACCATGTTGAAATATCTGTGTTCTATCAAAAGGTACAGCCCAAATAACCAGTGGGGGCAGGACAATGGTACATCACCACGTCCACTACCCGAGTCATTGCCCCACTCAGCGCATGGGAGGAAATCCATCATGGGGTGATGCGCTGGCCCTCCCATACCAGGTGATGCAAATCCTAGTGACACCACTGTCTCCTGGTAGGACTGGGAACAGCTCCTGTCCGGCGAATCAGAATAGAAAATACTGAACTAACTGAGCCAATTGTCTGACTCAGTATAAGGCAGCTTTGGGTGTTCCTTGATTGTTGATGGTCCCTGAGATGAAAGGTCTTTTTTTTGTTTGTTTCTGAATGTTGGCTTGTTTTGCAGCGACACACAGCCAAAAGTTGTGTATTAGAAATTTATGTAATGAAAGTGATTTCCAAATGATGATTTGCAACTGCAGAAACGTGCTACGTATTGATGCACTAAAGTCCTCAACTGAAATGTTCTTTACAATCTATCAGGAATGTTGGCACAGCTGAAAAAAAGATGACATCCAAATACGGTATAACTGCTACTCATGCCCTCTTTTATGATTTCGCTTTCCTCATGTTCAGGCACGACAGACATAAAACATAAAACTGTACCAAGCAAATAAAGTAAAAGAGCATGTAACAACAGAAAAGAACAAAAAAAGTTTTTTTTAATTCCCTTAAGAAAAATGTAGTTTTTCTCTGTAGCACTGATGATTCATTTTGATAAAACTAAGAGCAATGAGCCAAACTGACAAATACAAAAATAAATGTACTTAAATACCCCACCAACTTCAGTTGAAATTTACTCTTTCTAATTTTAAAACTGGCCTCTAAAATTTTGACACAATTTGCTATTGGCCTAGATTAGAACAGTGATTTTCAACCATTTTCATCTCATGGCACGTTGAGAAGCTGCAAAAATTGTCAAGGTGCAAGTTTTTTTGGTTTTACAATTGAACAAGGCATACCACACTGCTGGCAGGGGTCTCACATCTCCAAATTACCCTAGTAATATATGACCCTCCTAAACTCCTGCAAAACACCTGAAGACGATTCACAGCACAGCAATGTGCCACGGAACCATGGTTGAACATCACTGGTCTAGATTCTAAATTGAATATGTTTAAAGACAACATGTATAGTATATAAATACCTGTTGCTGTTGTTGTTGTTGTTATTATTATAGGAACATACAAAGCTATCATGTACTGAATTTGAGCGCTGGTCCTCCTGGGCACTGTCTCTACTGATGGGCAGCTGTTTTCCAGGGTATGGTCTGGAATCTTTCCCTGCCCTAGTGGGAAATGCCAGGCTTTGTGCCTGGCATCTCCTGCATGGAACAGACATACTCCACCAATGGCCTCTTCCACTTATGGGCACAGAACCAGCCCACCCATGAATGAAGCAGTCATTCAGGAAGTGCATCGGTGGGAGGCACCCATTTTGGTCCACAGGTTTTCTTCCTCCTTCCAATCCCTGGACTGGAAAATGAAGAAAGGGAAAGGTGGACAGGAGAAGAGTGTTGAGGCAGAATATTGGAGACTGGGAACAGCAGAGGCTGGCATATCATTAGGTAAGGAGGGCAGCATGTGGCATGCTGCCTAAGGTCTTGCGCTGGCCCTGTATGGGTAGCATATCGACATGACTGTTAAAAAATTAACTCCTTTTCCCTTTGTTTTACAGTGTTAGGTCATCATATTTTTAGCAGGATTTTAGGTCCATACTGATTGCAAGCCTAATGGAGAAGACTGGAAGAAATAATCATAAATAATATTTAATAATGTTTTCTGAGTGTGCATAGCACTTCACGTGGATTATCTTGATGTTGTCCTTACAACAACCCTATAAGGTAAGTACCAGCACATTCCTATGCATGTCTACTCAGAAGTTAGCCCAAATGTGTTTGATGCTGCTTACTCCCCTGGAAAGTGTATATAGGATTGCAGCATAAATATCTCAATCTCCATATTGCAGCTGGGAACTGAGTCCGAGAGGTAGTGGCTTGCCTAAAGCTACCTATGGCCCAATCCTATGGGCATGGCATGCTGCTGGAACTAACATTCTGGTGGTGCAAAAGACAGTGGCAATTCAGCACAACAGGGCTGCCGCCACGCATCAGCGGCCTACAAAGGAGCTTTGGCATCGGTAAGTTAGCATAGGGGCAGGTGGAATGGTAGGGATGAGGAAGAATGGGGCAGAGACCAGGGCAGAAAGGGGATGTGCTTTGAAGCTGGGAAGGGGGCTGTATCAGTGACAGTGGTGCCACAAATATCCTATCCTCTTTCCTGGCCTTGATCCACCTACCCAGGTCTATTTTGACTTGCACCAGCAAAATTGCTGGCACAGGTCCAAGTAGACCCATTTGGGTAGTAGAGCCTTACCTCTGGGCAGAGAAACAAATGTTTTCTTGCCCAGCAGAGACATCTGGGACTCCCCCTGTCCCACAGGATGCAGCATGCGCTTCAGTGGCACAGATGCGCCAGCAGGGGGTTTAGATAGGATAGGACTCATGGCAGAGGTGAAAATCAAACCAGACAAGACCTAATTCACAGCTCAGTCTCTTGCCAAAACAGCTATGCCAGCTCACTGTAAAAAGCTATTACTGCTAGTACAAATGAGCTAATACATGTTTAGAAGTCCCTTTCCATATAATTATTGCACTAAAACAAAATGTGCGGTAACGAAAGTGCTAGCATTTCACATTTTCTCAGCATTCAAACAGGAATATTTTGGCACACTGCAAATATGATATTGCCTCCAGCAAGTACATCTATTGCTACTGTTGAGTGCTTGCGTGAGCATCACGCTTTCAACAGTGACCATAATTTTCTGCCCCTTGACTTGAGAATGGCTCCCTCTCTTGAGTTTTTTCGGCGAGGCCTGAAGACCCTGTTCTTTAAACAATCCTTCTGATTCCATGACCTTCTTAACTTTTTTATACATCCTTTAGCTTCTTTTTACAGGCTGAATTCTTCTATGACTTGCTGTTTTATGCTCTTTTTATTCTGACTTTATTCTGACTACTGTTTTTATGGCCTCTGTTAATGTGTTTTTAATATGTTTTTATCTTGTTAATTCATGCTTTTAAAACTGTTTTTATATGTTGTGAGCCGCCCTGGGTCCCTTTTAGGGAGAAGGGCGGGATACAAATAAAGTTTATTATTATTATTATTATCATCGGTGATGAGCTTACGCAACCCCCTTCCATGACCACACAATTTATTAGTTGTCAAGATGCGTCAGAGGCCCTGTAATAGGTGTGGGGCTTCGGCCAGTGCTCAACTTGACTGACCTACAGTTCAGCCCTCTTCTTTCTCCATGCCTTATTAATCCTCCCAAATTTGGGAATTTCCCAAAAACAAAGCTTGAAAAATAAATAAGGTTGCAAACCTATACACATTTACCTGGGATGATGTCCCATTGAACTCTATCAGACTTAATTCTGAGTAGACATGTACAGGATTGCACTAAGGCTACAGATCCTATGCACCATTTCCTGGGAATAAATCCCACTAAACACAACAGACTTACTTTTGAGGAAATAGGCTTGTGTTGTATGAGTGACGAAAACTTCCATCAGTGCCTACAGACTGTAAGTAGGAGTGAAATTAGGCAAACAATTCACCAATATATAGTTTTTCCAAATGGACATGTAGCTCCCCTCCAATCCAAATCACACTGAGATCCCCAATTTTCAGCTGCCAGAACTATATTAGACAGTCCTATGGTAGGCCAGGGCAGGTCATAAATAGAAAATACATACATTTTGTACATCATTTTTACAATAGAGCACAATATGTGCTCGCTTTGGCAGCACATATACTAAAATTGGAACGATACAGAGAAGATTAGCATGGCGCCTGAGCAAGGATGACATGCAAATTCGTGAAGCATTCCATATTTTTTACCCCTGGGGGCTGGGGACAAAAATAGGCCCTCAGTTTGGCTGTACTTGTTGTAAGAGGCGACTAAACAGCCACTGGGTAGATGGGACTCATTGGTCTGGGAAGGCAGCTCATCTGAGAGAAGGAAAACTCTGATCCCAAACCTCCACTGCCTTGTGGCTACATCCAGTTTTGGAAAAGGCTTCAGGAGTCAACCTCGCAAAATCTGGAGCCGGAGTCCCTGAGGCAGTTCGCGGCTGTACACAGTCATGCTCTGGCAACTCCTGCGATGCCGCTGGAACCAACCGTATTGGCCTCTGCCTTTCCATTGGACCATTTCAGCGACGTGGAGAGTGGGGATTTGCTGCATGGGTAACAGTCTATCCTCCATATCTACCTTACCCAGGCTTCGCGCACTGGAAAGGACACTGTTCTGGAACCACTATTCAGAGCGCGATACCATAGTCTTCCAAGACTGAAAGATGCCAACAGATGTTTACAATAGAAGAAAAAAATGTTTGATGTATTTTCCACTGGGAGGCTGCTTGCTGTCTCTCTTAGCTGTGCTCTTGGCAAGAGCAACTCAGCCCAATAGTTTGTTTATCCAGCAGAAGGATAAAGTGGGTGGTGGTGGGTGCAGGGGTGGGCGGAGAAGAGGAAGGAGTGGGGGGGCACATGTAGTTACAGCTTTGCTAGTGAAAGTGGGCTGGTGAAAATGTGTTGGTGGACTGGCTGTGACCCACGGGCTGCAGTCTGGGGACCCTTGCCCTTATATCTTCTCCAACTCTGAGGACTTAATTTTCTCCTCTCATATTTTGCACTTTTGCTTCCTCTGGGAACAGAGGATAAAATCAAAACCACTTTTTCCTACTAAAATAGACTCTGAAAAATACTACCTTTCAAAACTACTTATAAAAAATCTTGGAGGTGAAGAGAAAGAGAAATATCAACAAATGTTACAGCAGTGTGCTGTTAAGCAACCTTTTCCCCCCAGCATTTCTCTTCAGTCTTCAACCTTCAACGTTTAGTCACTAAATTCAGATGAAACTCTGCAGGTCTCTCCTGTGCTAGTGGAATCATATGAAACATAAATAATAGCCACGAAGGTTAAAAATATGACATGTTTGTGGGAAAAAGGTCTTACTGAATGTTGAAAACATTCATCGCTTTCCCAATCTCTTAAACGTCAGTAAGAAGATTTGACCACAAAAGCCTAGCTTGTAAAAAATTTAATTTCATTTAGGGAGGGATGGAAGACACATCACTGACATAGGAAGGATGGAACTTCACTAGCATACCGCTGAAGGGAAAAAGCTGCAGCTCAGTATTCAACAATCACCACCATTTCAGTTTTATGGAGACATAAGAAATGGGGAATGTAGTTCTCTCTTTCTCCCTTTTCTTTACTTTCCTTTTCGTCATGAATGGCCTTATTTCTTCCTTCTCTGAGTTTGTGATACAAGAATTCAATGCTTGGGCTTATGACATCTCTGGGATTTTGGGACATAACCAGTTGGATGACAAAAATAGTTTCAGCTGCTCCTAAAAAGGTTGGGGTTGCATTATTTAACCTCTTCTGTCCTAGTATTCCCAATTATTCAAATACTTTTTGTTTTTAGTGAACTGAAACTGATGTTAAAATATCTTAGAACACAAGTCACTGTCTAGCTATATGTACTCAGAAATAAACCTGCTGATTTCCATGGAATTTACAGTCAGGTAAGTGTGAACAGGATTCACAGAATAGAACAAAGGTTGCCTTGATCAATCTGAACCTTAAACAAATCTCTAAATGCAAGCAGTGGCAACCAGTTCAGAAGAAGTGGCTCAACAAACAGACATTCAGTTTTCAAAAGTTTGATGATTTAATTAGTGATCAGTGTTTTATTTTCCTGGTTTTTATCTTGTGGTATATATTTGTCTGTAAAGAAAAATCCTGTAAAAATTCAAAAATAGTTAAAACATAAATGTTTGTCTCGAGTTACATAGTTATCACTGTGCTCATTCTATAGAGCAGGAGTGCCCAAACCCTGGCCCTGGGGTCACTTGTGGCCCTCAAGGCCTCTCAGTGTGGCCCTCAGGGAGCCCTGTCTCCAATGAGCCTCTGGCCCTCTGGATATTTGTTGGAGCCCACACTGGCCCAACACAACTGCTCTCAGCATGAGGGCAACTGTTTGACCTCTTGCGTGAGCTGAGGGATGAGGGCTTCCTCCACTACTTGCTGTTTGACATCTGTTGATGCAGTAGCAGCAGCAATGGAATGGCAAGACTTACTTTGTGCAAGGCCTTTTATAGGCCTTGAGCTACTGCAAGAACTTCATTCATTCATATAAGTTCACCTTTAATATATTCATTTCTGTAAACTTATGTAAACTTATTCAAATTTTAAATGTAAATTAATTATTTTCTTCCCCTGGCCCCCCAACACAGTGTCAGAGAGATGATGTGGCCCTCCTGCCAAAAACTTTGAACACCCCTGCTATAGAGTTACATGGTAAACCTAAGGAATTGATATTATTCTGCATGAAATATCTAAACCAGATGAAAAATGTAATTTGAGGCACATGAACTTATAAGTAAATCCCACTAGGTTCAATGAAGGTTACTCCCAGGTAAGGACTCCAGTCTGAGCTTGTGGCCAAACCACATTTCAAAGTGATCAAACAAACTTTAAAAATATTGATGAACTTGAACCAAAACAGAAAATGATATCCTGAATACATCCCTTGCCCAGGAGAATTCTGCATCTCTGTGCAAATGTCCAAGCTGGAACTTCCTGAATTTTTTTGCTACACCTAGAAGCTCCAGTGGTACAGGCAGCCAATGTCTGAGACAGTTCAAGCCTTCTGGCTCCTGACACAAACTTTTTCCTTCTGCTTACAAGGCACAATCCACAGCAGTATTAGTGCAAAGATGGTATCCTCAAGGGACCCCCCCCCCATAAACACACGGATAAACACACAAATTATTCCATACAATACAGTCTCAGCCAAAGAGGTGAGAAGGACAACATGCTGAAAGTCAGTGTTCAGTCAGAAAGACCTTCAGTTTTCCAAGCTAATGCACTCAAAGCTATCAACTATATTTATCCCACTGTTTACCCAAGGGCTTGCATATTCAACCACACTAACATATTTTCTGATTCACTCACTCAAGTTTTCACATGAATTTAATAATCTAGAACTGCAAGAAGCCAAGTAGCAGCATCTTGCTAAAGTAGGAGCCAGGCTCTCTGTCACATGGCACAGACAGCTTGTAGCTCTTAAAATCCCAAACAGGAGGAACAGGAGGAACAAGAGTAAAAACTGGGTCATGAGTCTAAACCTGAGCTGCCTCGCATATTTATCTCCAACATTCTCCTTTTACTGTCCTGTTAGCTCAACCTTTTCTTAGAATTTGTTTAATACAGCATTGTTCATGCTGAGTATTATTACTATGCTGCAAGTAGTTCTCTACATTTCTTCATCAGCAGGGTTGGTTGGACTTCAGGTTTCCAGGAGCTGGCTAGAGGGTGGGCTAGCTTTCTTTCTTTGCCAGAGTCTTGGGGGGGGGGGGAGATACTGCCCTTTTAATATTCTGCCCATTCTCCAAACAAGATAAGGGTGAGATGTAAACCTAAATCTTGGTTGAAATCTTGGGTTGTCAGTCCCAACCCAGGATTGTCCTGGAATCTCCATGAATCAGCATCAAACTTCTGACAGCAATCCTAGAGATTTTAACACAGCCTTCAGGAATTTCCAATATTACATCCGGTTGGAAAATAAATCTCTAACAACAGCTTCAATTTGAGTTGGCAGCCCTCCTGGAATCTAAGGCCGTGGGAGGTGGGCAGAGAACAGAAGTGACTACAGAGAACAACTGGGAGTTTGGTAGCTCTTAGCTATCTAGTGATAGTAGGTCGCTATTGGGAGTTTGGAGAGAAGTCATTGCATATTGTACAACTGGGGACAGGCATGACTTACTTAATTATTAAACTGTGTATATTTTATTGCATAATGTTCATAATTCCAAATTAAGAACATAGCTGAAGCATGCAGAAAGCACAGCGACACTGGTCATGAAAACTAACAGGACGTAGCAACATGAATGCAAACATCTAAGTCAAGGCGATATCTGCTTCTTTAACCATAGTAGAATCTTTTTCCTTTGAGTTCATCTCACTTGAAATTACTTCATTAGTTTGCGTTTGGAAGTTTGGGTCTTTCTTGTTATGGCTCCCAATTCACCTGACAACCACATTTATTTTGAAAGACTATCCTGTATCAAGCAATGCCCTTATCCTCTTCCCCAGTTTGCTTTCTAAAGGTTTATTTTTACCCCTCCCCATCACAACAAACTTTTACTGTCATTCTTTCTATCTGACAAGTGGTTTATTTCCCATGTTCATTTTTTTAAAATGTGTGAGCAGAACTACATATTAAAGCTGCAAACCTACGTACGCTTTCCTGGGACTAGGCTCCATTGAGTACAATGGGACTTACTTCTGACTAAGCATGCATAGGAATGTGCTGTAAGATTCATAAAACAGCCTGAGTCAGGGCCTTGCAATTTCAGTGAAAGAAAAAAAGCTTAAAAAATAAAAATAATTTTTAAAAAAGAACTTGATTACAATATTTACAAACATGCACTGAGACTTTGCAAACAAGAGAGTTTGTACCATAAAGGGTTTGCACCTCAAAAATCCAACTTCCTTTCTTAAGAAACTCAATCCTGCAATCAGAACAAAAACAATTTGGCTGCTGGAATTTGTAGTTTTTTCAGGGAATTACACCCAGCAGCTATGGTGCCAGTCTTCCTAACTTGCTGAGGACCCTGCCTTGTCAGGACATTCACCATGAAAGGGTAAGAGCAAAGAGGGAGTAAGGGCTCAATCCTATTCAATTTTCTAGTGCTGGTGCAGCTGTGCCAATGGGGTGTGCACTGCATCCTATGGTGGGAAGGCAGTCACAGAGGCCTCCTCAAGGTATGGGAACATTTGTTTCCTTCTCTCAAAGCTGTATTGCAGCTGCACCAGTGCTGGAAAGTTGGATAGGATTGGGCCCTCACTGCCTTCTCCCACTAGGACAGTAATTTACAACCTTTTTCATATCAAGGCACACAGACAAGGTGCTAAAACTGTCAAGGCACGCCATCAGTTTTTTGACAACTGATAAGGCACGCCAGACTGCTGGTGGGGGATTCACATCCCCCAATGGCCTACTGATAAATGATCCTCCCCCAAACTCCTGTGGCACACTTGCAGACCATTTGCGACACACCAATGTGCTGCAGCACACTGGTTGAAAATAGCTGCACTAGGAGAATATGGATAAGAAGGAAAGAACCCTCCATAGTCATCCCAGCTCTCTGTTGCTGCTGCTGAAAGAATCAATACCATAAGCAAAGAGGAGTTTGGACAGTTCCTGGGAAGGACTGTTCTGAATCCCACCTGGGTTGGAAGATGAAATGATTTTGTGGCAATTTTATTAAAGTTAATACAAGATGAACACAAGAGAGTGCATCCATCTCAAACCGATAGACTTGTTCTCTCTATGTTTGATCCAATTTTCTTTTAAAGTCATCGAGGTTAGTGGCTACATGTTAATAAGCATTACTGCAGAGCTAGGAAGCTAGAAACATTTAGGCTTTGAACATTCAAAGCTAACATTCTTCAACACCTAAGTCCTGCACTGGATTCCTATGCAGCAAATCCAGATGTGCAAAATCTACATGGTGTGGCTTCATGTAAGAATCCCCCCCTCCCCCGTAGGCTGCAGATAACAGTGGCTGTTGACAACAAGACTAGTAGTAACAATGCACTCTGAATCAAGCTGCCTCTTCCTCTCCCAGCAACATGCTGCAGTCCTAAGCAGGATCGGGCCACCAGCAATTGCTGCTTTTAAAAAAAGGAGAGATGCTTGCAGTTCAGTTCCAGTGTTGACAGGCTTAATGTCATGTGCAGTTTGGCCCTTACTTATTGTCAGTGACCAGTTACCAGTTTTTGACCAAACAGAAGCAGTCACCATAACGAGTGTACCATACATAACTTCCTAACCCTGGTTGAAGCAAACTTCCTAACCCTGGTTGAAGCAAGAATATCTACTAATATAGCTTTCAAGTCACTATCATATTTTATTCATCAGAAGGAAGAACATGCAAGCAGAACTGTGCAGTTCTCCTTTTTCCCCTCCCCAGTGCAATTTCATTTTCAGTCCCACAGCTCCAAGCAATAGAAGAGCTAATACCAATGAATTCTTTCTTTTTAAACTATTAGCTGTTAAGGGATGTCTTTAACACAAACAAGTCAGGCTATTCCTTTCTTCTCTTGATGGTGCTAGCAAGTCTGTGGTTTGCTATTCAGTTTTGAAATTCTGAGTTAGGGGCCCTAAGCCAAAACAGCTTAAAGGATGGAGTTGCACAAGACATTAAAACCTTTTTATCTTCCAGAGCTCTGTGGAGAAAAAGAGAAGAAACCAAAGAGAGGCATGGAGGACATGGACAGGAGCCCAGCTTGGGGATAGCAAGCCAGAATCATACAAGACCAACTAGGGGCACAATCCTAACAAGGTCTACTCAGAAGTAAGTCCTATTTTGTTAAATGGGGCTTATTCTCAAGAAAGTGTGGGTAGGATTGCAGGCTAGGCAAGCAGGCAAATTGCTGCCTCTGAGATGCTGCCATACAAGGCATTTAAAAATCAAATGCTATCCAAAATTTCAAACACTAGAGCAGGTCATTTTGCAGAATTAGAATTTTTTCAGGTGGGCAGCTCCTCAAACATTTCATGTCAGGTTTAACGCCTAAGTCAAAATTCATCCATGGAGAACACAATTAACACCTGCAGATGGCTGTGGAAACAGTAACCTGAACAGAGGCATTCTGTAAATAGGGGACACTCTCTTGACCATCCATGAAAATGTCAGCTCTAACCTACCTTCTCCCCTGTCTTTACAAATGATTGATGGCAGAGTCTTGTCAAAAATGAATCTCCTCCCAAAGAGAGGATATTATCAAAACAGACACACACATCTGTTTGAAATAAAACACAGGCTAATGTTGTCAAAACAGTTGATTTAGAAGGAACAAAGCAAGCCAATAAGAGACTGAGGAATGAAATATGCAATTTGGCTGCCAGACGGATATCAGGAAATAGTTTCATGTGACACTTGTTAACAAGTGGCAAGCCAATCCCATGAAATTGCTTGTCCTATGACTCAGTTGATCTTTCATCATATAAATACCAGCATGCACATCAGAGTGTACCTGAAATGCTGCCGGCTAGACTAAATTGTAGATAAGAAAAATATACGTTTGGACATGTGAGATCGCAGAACTCAAATCTCCAGGCAGACAGAAGACTTGCTAGACTGCTTTGACCAAGCCACTGGCTGAGTTCAGACACAATCATAGTTAAAAAATCTGTGCCGTGGTTTGAGGTTCGAGATGTACAGCATGCAAGCTATGATATAGTTGTTTTTCTGATATTGTTTCCCAGTTGCTCAGGACTCATTTTCATAAGCTCATAAATTCACTCCCATTTCCATTGTGCAGCAGCATCTTGAAGCATTGGCCCTAGCTGTGGTTTGTCAATGAATTGCACTGAAATTATACTTAACAGGACACTAGCACAAACCATGGTTTGCAAACCACCTTCAAACTGGTTTGTGAGAAACTGGTTTGTTTAAGATACTTGTTTACAGGACAGTCCGGATTCAAGCATAACATAAAACCATGGTTTAGCATAAAGAAATAATAGTTTTGCATTTTGCTTCTGCACTGAGCCACTATTTCTCAGCCTGCAGATTTGTTGGGAGGACATGTGATAAATACTGTTAATAATAATAAGATGCTCTTTACACTCTCACATAGCACCAGAACCAGGGGACATCCACTAAAATTGAGTGTTGGGAGAGTTGGGACAGACAAAAGGAAATATTTCTTTACTCAGCATGTGGTTGGTCTGTGGAACTCCTTGCCACAGGATGTGGTGACGGCAACTGGCCTGGATGCCTTTAAAAGGGGGTTGGACAAGTTTCTGGAGGAAAAATCCATTATGGGTTACAAGCCATGATGTGCATGTGCAACCTCCTGATTTTAGAAATGGGCTATGTTACATGCAAGGGAGGGCACCAGGATGCAGGTCTCTTGTTATCAGGTGTGCTCCCTGGGGCATTTGGTGTGGCTGCTGTGAGATACAGGAAGCTGGACTAGAAGGGCCTATGGCCTGATCCAGTGGGGCTGTTCTTATGTTCTTAAACTCTCTGTATCAACATTGCACATATCAGCATATCAAGCATAAAAACACAACTCATGAAGGCATTTTGAACAAAAATACAGAGTGGACATCAAAAACTAACCGTGCTTTGGTAAAAGCATGATCTGGCTGCAACATCATCATTCATTTTATCATTACACTGAACTGTGATGAAGTTCTACAACAAAATCCAAGGGGAAGACAAAAAGAGACAAAAAGGATTTGGCACAATAAGATAGCCCTTTTTTCAAACATTCATGTCTTATTCCAGAAACTGCATCTTAATGCACCGCCCATATTTTATTCATCCCATGTTTCATTTATAAATATGCAATATCATTATCTCCGTTTGTCAAACTGCTCACTTAAAAGTTTCATAGAATGTTGCAGTTGTGACAGCCAAAGGAATATAGTCTTTCCAATACTGATAAGCATTATGATTTCTTTCAATGCCACTTTCTTTTTCTTTTCTTTTTTTAAAGAACAGAATCAAATAATGCAAAGCACTGTTTGTGAAATTTTAGTCATGGGCATTTCCAGATGAAAATAAGTATCTAAAATAAATACATAATTCTGTATTGAAGAAGAGGCAAAAGGAAGTATATGACTAACAGCCCAAACCTAAACTGTGCTAGTGCAGTAGTGCTTCATGGCCTCCCTTAGCCACTGCAGCTTTGGAGCAGGCTAGAGGCCTCCTTGGGGAAAGAGGATATTTCTTCTATGGGGCTACTCAGACCTGCACATACTAAATAGCAGATGCAAGTTCAAACAGCCTCATGTAATATTGGGAGGATACAGTGGAAGCCTGCTCCGGATTCTGCCCCCTTTCCAGGCCTGATCTGATCTGATTCAGTAGACAGCATCTTCCTATTTTTCTTATATTGGTCGGCTCTCAGTATCCATGAGGGTTTCATTTCTGGAACCCCCACAGACACTGCAATTCGCAGATGTTGAAATCTGGATTTCAGACCCTTAAAACTTCCGAATGCGACTGGAGCTGTGCTCTGTCATGTCCAGAGGTTGTTCTGAGGATTGCAGAGGCTGCGCACATCCACCCATTGGCATCTTCAAGTCTCAAAATTCCCATTTTGGGCAAAACTATGTGATTTTGGTTTCTTGGGGAAACAGGAAGTGACACTTATACGCTTTTAAAAGACATTCTGAGGGCTGGGCAAGCCACTGAGGGCTATCCTGGCCCTCAGAATGCTTTTTAAAAGCATATAAACACTTTGTTACCCTGAGAAAGCAAAAGGCATGTTGTTTTGCCCAAAATGGAGATTCTGAGGCCTGCAGAGGCTGTGGGTGAATGCATGTGGCTTCTGCAAGCCTCAGAACAAGCTCTAGTCATGATCAGAGGTTCCAGGTGGGCCCTCCCCTTGGAACCTGTGGATCATGAAATCCATGGGTACCTAATCCATGGATAACAAGGACTGTCTGAACTGATTGTATTGCACTGGTATAATTCCACAGTAGTTTGAGATACTAATCAACATCAATACTTTATACTAGTGAGCAAGAATTCCTGAACACCCAGGCAGGTGGATCTTCATCATAAGAGCTCTAAGAAGATATTTCATGTTACCATAACGCAAAAATTTTCCATGTGCAGCATACAAGACTGAGATTAGAAAATGTGAGACAAGTTGAAATGTAAAACTCTCTTAATCCGAAAGTTCAATTAGTCACCACTAAGGAATGCGTATTTTTCAAGATTGCAAGGAAGTTTTCTACATTTGCATGGCATCCCCTGTTGGCCCCCTAATGGAGCACAGAGCACTATCACTACTACCGGTACTGAGAGTTTAGGAATTATCCCAGTCAGGTGGGCTCTCCAAAGGCCCTGAAGGCTGCATGAATGGGAGGTTGTTGATTGGGGTATGGGGCAAAGCAACAGCAGAAATCTCTTGGACAACTTGTGATGCCAGTACTAGAGAGGTTTCAATCAAGGGGTTCCTCTGATAGGCATATGCCCGTGACCAGTGCCTGATCTGACCAAACCCTGCTAGCTGTGGAAATTTAAAGTGCAATACAGACACAGCTAAAACCTCTTAATCAGGAGTTCTGGAAGAAAGCAACAGCATACCCATCGCTCAAGCTGCCACTTTCCACAGGAATGAAACCACAAGTAGGATTACCAGACAAATTGGAGCCAGACTGTAGTCACAGCCTTATGAAGGAAGAAAGAAAGTGGGAGAAAGAAAGAAGGTGGGAGTGATAGTGGAAGGAAGGAAGGAAGGAAGGAAGGAAGGAAGGAAGGAAGGAAGGAAGAAAGAAAGAAAGAAAGAAAGAAAGAAAGAAAGAAAGAAAGAAAGAAAGAAGAGCGCACAGTGAATAGGAGAGGGAGACTTGAAGCAGTTAACCCTGGCTTGATATTTCTACAGTGCATGTGAAGGTGCCATTTCACTGTTAAAGAAAGAAAAGAGAAAAAAGTGGAAATTCTTTGTCTTTCTCATGCACATATACACCAAAAACTGACTATTTAAAGGATAATTCAGCACTAATCCCCTAGCTGGTAAGCAGGAAAGCAATACGACAGGCAGAGCCTGCCAAAGAGGAGGCTTTCAATTATGAACAGGAGCTTTACTAAATGCAACTTATTTATGACTAAACATTGAAATCTTGGCCACATAGCCCCAGCCAAAGCTGGCACTATGCCTGAGGCACAGTGACGATTTGCTGCTCCCTCCCTCCTTTTAAGGTGGTGTCTTAATGTACATGCCTTGTTGCCTCCCCCCCACTCCACACACACACACACACACACCCTTCACATCATCTTCCGCACTCTCCATTCAGTCCTCCTCAGGAGTTGCCACAATCTTTCTCCCACCCTGATCCCACTACTGAGCATGGATCCCCTTTCGAAGAGGCTTGGAGAAAGAGGTTGCTGTGGCAGCAGCTGGAAAAGAGAAGGAGGAAGGGGCTGAAACAGTGATCTTCTTATGTGCGCCCTTTCCAACAGGGCAATGAAAAGGTAGACTGCCAGCACTGTGGCAATGGCAGCCCTTATATTTTTTTTTCCCTCTCAAGTCACTGCAGCAATGGTGATAATCTTTTCTTTCACTCACAGATAGCACAGCCGCCTGGGCTGGTGCTTGAATAGCTGAGGGGTGGGCTGGGAGAGAGGCAGGCAGGTGTAGAATAGGTGCAGGGGATGCTCATCCCAGCCTATCTGCCACTTCACCTCACTGCCTGAAGTGGTCACTTCACCTAGCCTCATGAGCAGGCCAACCTGTGACTACAGGGTGAAGCACATGGTTGGATAATTTAAGGTTGATATACTGTATATAAAACCTTCACTTTAATTCTACTTCTACTTTGTTTTAACTTCTTACTTTTAGGGCACAATCCTAACCAACTTTCCAGAACTGAGGTAAGGGTAATACAGCTTCAAGGTAAGGGAACAAGCCCAGACAGAGAATGAGACTTAAACAAAGTTTCTGCTCTTGGTCTGCTTATATGAGAAGCCTTACAGTGATAGAATTAGAAATTTGAATTCTCTTTCTAGGACTACCACTGACTGGCTGGCTTTTTGGAATTATAGGCTGGATGATTTTGAGTGGCAGACTCAATCTGGCCCAAGGGATTGCCTACTCCTGCCCTAAAGACTTGAGAAAGTTCAAGGTTGGATCATGCACCCCCTCAAGCCCAGGCCTAGCCAAATAAGACAAGACTGGGGCTCTGTCTTCTCTTTCTCTTCTGTTTTGGGAGGTTCAGTAAACCCCTGCTTTAGGGGTTGGTGAAGATTCCTATCAGGTGATCTGTGGCTTGGAACCAGGATACGCAAGGATTACATTGTATAAACTGTCTCCTCACATTGCAACAGGGCTAGGGGCTGGACAGTTAAGACAGTGAGGACCCACTGCTGCATTTGGGTCCAGTTTAATAAAGCCGGAGCCCATTTTCACTCCAAACTACCTTGTTTTATCTTATCAGGTTCTGTGGGCGGAGGCTATTTAATGGAATTTGGCACTAGCTTTCGCCCTGGTGAAATTTTGCTTCTGATCTGCCCATTAACATGGCATCAATATGGAGAGAGTTTTGAAACTAAGGCATCTGGGGCTATTTAAGTGCTTAGTCATAAACATTTGCAGACCATGTGGACAAGCCAGTTTTATGTCAGACTCCTTGATACAAATTAGTCGTTAGGGAATTGTACTCTTTTGGCTGAAGAACACTAAAAGAGTTGTGTCTTTCCACAACAGTCTTGTGTCCTTTTGGATTAATCTGTTTTTTGTGTTTTTTTTTCCGGAGGCTTTGGTTTCTATTCCAAGTGAAGAGCAAGTTTCCAACACTGTGACACACAGCAGTATAAAGATGGTGTTGAACTGGTGAACACTGGTTCATCAGTAAAACTATCTAGTTTGGCAGAAACTAATAGGAGAAAAGGTCCCTGTTAAACACAAATGTCACTTGGATACTCTCCATAAAACAATTATCACTCCAGACAAAACAAAACACTACTGTTGGTGGAAGACCTTCTACAGTTATGGACAGAATCACACAACTGACGTTCTTCTTATAACAACAGACCCCTGCAAAACTGGAAAACTGCTTAATGGCCATTAAGTGCCATAGGAGGGTATTATGGAGGCCTGCTTGTGGCATAATTTTCCATCACTCAAGGTGGTTTTTAAATGAGGGAAAAGGAACACATATGCAAAGCAGACATAATGTCAAAATTCCTCAAACAAATATCAAAGTTGAGATTGCTTTTACTCTCTAAAAGAGTATGTGCAAGAAGGTTCCCTAAGCAAACTAATAAGACAATGGAAGACAGTTTTACTTTCAGGCATACTGGTAGGTTTTCGATCTAAAACTAGCACAGAGTATGTCTGCATAAAGTGCCTGGTTTTTCTCAACAAGCAGAGCCTCTCAGCGATTATCAGGGTGATGGTAAGTAAACTCGACAACTGATTTGTCAAATGGTTCAGGCCAAAAAGCAGTGGGATAGATCTTTCAGCCTTCTACAGTTCAAACCTTTATACAGATTTAGAATTCTCCTTATGGTTGTTTTATACCATACATTTGAATATTACAAGCAACTTTCTGTTCCCCGTTGTGGATTTCTCAAATACATAGGTTGACTGCTTTTAAAGAGATCACCCCTGCCTTTAAAAGGTCACCGACTGCAAACAGGCATACATTATTTGGGAAACGGAGTCACCATGGAAGTGCACTCACTGTGTTTGTGTACAAATTTGCTGTCTAGGTTCAATCTCAGATGAAACAGGTTCCATCAATTTGCTGTACAATCCAGCAGTGTACAGCATTGATTGGCTAGCACTGTGCAACACAAACCCACCTCCCCATAAAGGAAGCAGTTTTGCAGTTTTTTTTTTAAAAGTCGTGTTTCTAATAACAACAACAAAAAGATAAATGAACATCTAAATGAATAACAATTCATTCTTCAAAACATTGAAGGCAAACAATAACCATGTCTATTGACAGTATTTTGAAGGCACAGGGAAAGCTGAATTTACACAACAGAGAAATTTAAAAAAACAACACAGGAAATCCTATTTCAAGGTATGTCTGGCATTCTGAAAGTTATAGTCAAACATTTATTGCATTGCATGCAACTACTTGTTTTTTTCACATTTTAATATTGCCCTTCCTCCAAGGAGCTCAGGGTGGTGTATGTGGTTCCTGCCCTCCTTTTTGTCTTCACAACAGCGTGAGTTAGGTTAGGCTGAGATATACAGGTCGTGCCTTATTATCCCCTGGGGTTCAGTTCCGGAACCCTCAGTGGATTAAAAAAAACAGTGGATACCAAATCAATGGAAAAATAGCTTTAAATACCCATTTCCAGGTTTCTTGCTCCTCCATTGCCATCCCAGAATGCATTGGTATAGACACTATACCACATCCAGTCACTAAATGGGGTGAATAATGGAATCCAGTAGAATGAAATTATAATTATTTAACAATATGAAGGTGGGAAATTGGATTTTGGTGCTTTTGTTCCTTGTTGCAAAGCATTTAAAGGTACCAAGGTATTTAAAGATACCAAAGAACTTGGTATCGGTGTTGAGTCAAATCGGCAGATACCAAATCAGTGGATACCGAGCTCCCACTTGTAGTGACTTAAAGTCACCCAAGAAGTTTCATGGCTGGGTGGGGATTTGAATCTGGATCTTCCAGACAGAGACGTAACACTTTTCTCTGACACCCAGGTCAGTAATATCACAACATCATGTGACGTCGTGACATCACTTCTGAATTCTACCCAGAGAAGAATGAGCTAGTGGCATTGTGCCCCCATTCCTTCTCCCATGAAGGCTCCCCTTTGAAAGAGAAGGAACAGGGATGTGAAGCTGCCAGCACCTCCTCTGTAACTAGGGCAAAGACTTAGGGGCAGTCATGCACCCCCCCTTGGCGTAGCGCTCAAGGCACATGCTCCTCAGGTTCCACCCTAGTTACAGGCAGAGTTACAGCTCCACCTCTGCTTCCATATCTAAGTACAACTCCTGAACCACTCTACCATTTAAGAAACACTTTGAGCATAGAAAATTTACACAGCAATGTTGGATTGGAAACTCTGTCTCCTAACACCTACTTGTTTACGTCCGGGAAGATTTGATTTGGGGGAAGGAGCAATGAGACGTGTGATCTGCTATCAGTGAGAAGTAAACAGGCAGGAAGAGGCAGACTGACCAGTGCTGGGAAAATGGTATGTTTCCTTGCCTGCCGAACACAGCCTTGTTGTCAAGCCCACTTTTAAAGGAGCCAGTGGTAAATAGATGCTTGGATTTTTTTAGTCTTCAACTTTCTTTCCCCTTTCTAAATAACTGAACAACAAATATAGTTATTTGATTTTTCTGTAAACTGCTTTGTGAAACTTTTTTGTTGAAAAGCGATATATAAATATCATTAACCCATTTCTGCCCAGTCAATAGGTGTACACATTGATCTCTGTTGCATATATGCAACGTCAGGCAGAAATGGCTTAATAATAATAAAAAATGTATGTCACACATAAAACTGTGCAGCAGGAAAGTGTTCACTGTAATGGGAAAACACACTAGCTTATCACAAAGCTTTCAGTTCTTTGCTAATTCAGGTACCTGACATTGAGTAACTATGCTGCATTCATATGCCTCTCACTCACATGCCAATCTCTCTTGGAAGGTGGTTTCATGGTCATAGAGGCTTCCTGGTTATAGCTCAGAGGCAGTTCTTATAGACAAGCTGAAATGTTCTGTTAACTGCCTGGTGTTGCTTTCTGCCAGCAGTTTCACTCTTGACATCTGAAGAAGTTGCCCACAGCTTGTGAAAGCTTATGCTCTGTTAATTAGTCTCAAAGCTGTTAGTTGACTGAGGTTTTAAATAACTGTAATATATATAAGTGTATCTTCTTTCTCAGTAATTTCCTTGATGCATCTGTTAGAACATTTGTTTGATATCAGCTTTTCAGCATGGCATTCTGTCTGACTTACAGTGGGCCCTTGGTGTCGGTAGGGATCCAGGGCCCCACACAGACATGGATTTCTGCAGATAATCAAATCTGTATGAGGGCCCTGCTGACAAACTGGAAGTACCTCTCAGAGAATGCCTCTCTTCTGGGAGGCCTTCTGAGGTGTGGGGAGGCCTTGTGTGACACTTCCGGTTACATCCAAGAGGTCCTGTGAGGCCCTCCAGCTGCAAGGTCAGATCCGCAGATTCCCAGCTTGCAAATAAAGAGGGCCCAATGTATATGGCAGAAGTCGTATAGAAGTTGGTACTACGTGTGTCTATTTAGAAGTTCCACAGTATTCAATGGTGCTTACTCCCAGGAAAGTGACTATAGAATTGCAGCCAGGCAGACCAATGCTACGAGCAGCAGTGCTGCTGGATACAGCAGCACTGAAAGAGCTACAACTGCATCCAGTGGCCCCGAGTAAGGATGCAAGCCCAGCAGTGGACTTCCTTGAGCCTGCTACGCTTATTTTGCTGGCGCAAACTGGAGAAGCTCCATATAGCACTTTGCAGCCCAGCACGGAAGATAGGATCTGGTGAAGGAGGCCTGCACCAGTCCCACCCCTCTCCTAAGCTGGTTCATCCCCGTCCCAGAATGCTCCGCCTGCCCCGAAAGGCCGCACTGCCACCCAGCAGTCTTATTCTCTCCAGCAGCTATGCAGTGATTGATTAAGACCTATACTGGCATAAAACAATTTCCAGGAAACAGAGGCAATGGACAATATAAAATACACACAGTAAATTACACGTGATTAAAAAACATCAAAGATACTACTGTACTCAGGCCATAAGATAAAGCACGGGGGGGGGGAAATTATGGGTTATCCCATTTTAACAAATTATTGGGAATGAGAAACTAAACTCTAGCACAGTGTGATGCTATGCAGTGTCCTCCTCCCAGTGATGGGTTGAGTGCCAACTGGTGCTAGCCCTGTGCCAGCACTCCTTACTCCAAGGGTGCCATAAACATGCTTCACAGCATGTTTACGACCACTCGTGCTACAAAGCTGGCACTGATGGCCCATACGATTGGGCCCCTTCTCCCATTCTTCTGATGTTACATTTACAATTAGTAAATTAGTTTTAGGAATTAGTTTTGGCTCTGCCATGAATATCCCAGGTCACGTTGGTAGTACCTGCACTGTGAATACCTGCCTGCTGACCCAGGATTTCCTACATTCTGTTTGCAGTGCAGGAAGGAGCCATATTATTTTGTAAAATTTGTAACTATTACAGCAACCTCCACTTCATAAAAGTAATGTCAGAACAGGCCCAAGAGTGTAATCCAGGGCTTTGCAAACTGGGGCTTTGTGACGCCCCAGCCTGAGGGCCCTGGTCTCTGCCCCCTTAACGGGCGGGGGCAGCGAGGAGGCAGCCACGCGATCCCCAGGATTGCGTTGCTCAGGGGGCTGCAGGGGCTTGGCTCTACTTACCAGAGCCTCCTGCAGCCTCCAGGGGTGCGGGGAGCCCTGCACAACCATCTGCAGGGCTCCCCGAAGCTTAAGAAGTGAAAGTGGAGCAATTGTGCCCCACATCCGCAAAACTGGAAGTGGAGTGCAATTGCTCCACTTTCACTTCTTAAGCTTCGGGGAGCCCTGCAGATGGTTGCACAGGGCTCCCCGCACCGCCGGGAGGCTGCAGGAGGTAAATACAGCCAAGTCCCTGCAGCCCCCAGAGCAATGCGATCCTGGGGATCATATTGCTGCCTTTCCCCTGCCCCCACAAAGACTTAGAGCAGCTCAAACTCTCCCTGCGAGTTTGAAAACCGCTGGTGTAATCTGATGCATGCTTATTTGGGATTAAATCCCAATGAACTCTGTTGGACTTGTGAGTTAATGAACATAGGATCAGGCTATAAAGCTGCAATCCGTAACACACTTAGTGGAGATTAAGCCCCACTGAATACCATGGAACTTTCTTATGACTAGACATACATAGGCTTATGCTATTAAGGCCCAAATCCTAACCCACTTTCCAGCACTGGCATAGCTGTGCAGATGGGACGTGTGCTGCATTCTGCAGCTGAGGGGCACTCATTGAGGACTCCTCAAAGTAAGGGAATGTCTGTTTCCTTACGTAGGAGCTGCATTGACCTTATGTAGGTGCTGGAAAGTGGGTTAGGATTGTGTCCTAAGTGTCCTACACTCTTGTTCACCGTTAGTTAATGATCCATACCATATCCCCACTGAGCCTCTCCAAACTCCCCTCTATGCCTCTTCCATTTCACTCTCCCTGCCATAGTCAGTGGTGAAGTTTCTTTCCTTCCTCTGTTACTTGTGGGGACCTCTAGAAAGATAATCCTGTCACCATGCTTCCTTTGAACACTGAACCATGAAGGACTCATTGAGTAGTCTTCAGTGGTTCCCAAATTTAGGGATCTAGGGGCTGCTGCCTGATTTATAAATGCCAAGGGGTGTGGCTATAATGGTGATTGGGCAGCAGTACTCTGCCCCCAAGTAGCAGCTTGATGCACATAATCTATCCTGTCAGCTTCACAAACCACCAAAAATTGGGTCCCAGACCCACAGTTTGAGAACCACTAGTCTCAAACTGTATGACTTTGTATGACTTCATTGTATGACTTCATTGAACAACATTCACTTATTTTATTTTCAAATTTGCAGCCTGCCATTTAGCTCAATGAATTCCCAAACATGCTTACAGAATAAGCCTATAATATAGCATAGCATCAAAAGGACTAAATCAAAAAGGAGCCTCCTGCTCTGCTCCCCCCCCCCCGAAGGATAGGATTAGACTACTAGGCTAAAACTCTATATACACTTCACTGGGAGTAAGTTCCAATGACCTCACTAGGACTTACTTTGGACAAGATGTGCATAAGCTTGTGCTGTAAGAATGCTTTTCAAAATGTTCCAAATGACTTACAGTCTCAAACACCATAGAGCAGGGGTGTCAAACTAGTTTCATACCAAGGGCTGAACTGCATTCATGGTGCCTGCTGAGGGCCAGAAGTGATGTCATTAGGCAGGAAATGATGTCATTAAACAAATGATAACAAAAAATAAGCACTTTTTCACTTAGGAACTCATTAGCTGCAAATGACAGAAGAGAAAATACACAAATCTTGATCATATTTCAAGTTACGGGAGAGCCCTATTTTCATGTGGGCTGTTCTTAAGCAGTAACACCTCAGCAGTGCTCAGCAGCTGAGAGCCTGAGGGTCAGATAAAAAGCTTCCACGGGCTGCATCCAGCCCCCGGGTCTTATGTTTGACACCCCTGCCATAGAGTGTGCCAAGGGCACCCTGTCTAAATCCAGGGCCCATGAGAGGGGGTAAAGTGGGTAACTTGTACTCAGGTCCAGAGTTACAAAGGAGGGGGCACAGAAATTTCCTGGGATCTTACATTTTCCTATCTCAACCGGACTCACTGCCCACGTGGGATGCTGGGGGCACTACTGTGGTAGCAACTGCTGCTGCAAGCCATAGGCACCTGGTCGAGGAACGCATACATGACACTCCTCAACACAGTATCAAATCTGGAAGGAAACTGGACAGCTACAATAGTTCTTTGGCTTGTTAATCCGCTTACTATGAAGGAGTGCATAGGAGCTCAGGGACACAGCTATAGAAGTTTTGATACACAAAGGACACTTTCCATTCCAGTGTGAGCCTAACGATGATGCTAATTTTCTGCAATGATCTCCTACATTTAAAAGATTTTAGAGAGATTTAGGAGTGTGGTTTTCCGTATTACTCTATCTAGGTGCTGACGCCACATGGGCAAGCAGACCTGGGCTCCACGTCAGGAAGTCTAGTAGACCTGGATTCCAGACTATTCTGACTGTTACCACTCTCCTCCCACTCTGTTTCTCCCCCATTCTGCCCAACTCCGTTGGCACCCTCTCTCACTCTGCCTCATCCCTCTCCTTTGCGAAAGGACCCAAAAGAAACTTTGTACCCCCTGATCAAATTCCTCCAGCCTAAATCATATATTTAAAATGCTTTAATAATAATGTCACAGTACCCAGGGAACTTTGGAAAATATTCTGGGGAGAAGGCTTTGAAATCTCCAAGAGAAAAAATGATCTGCACTATCATCAAACAACAGTCCTCAGAATTCTTTCCATATTGGAATTTCAAGAGCTCCATATTGATCTTAGGACATAAGAGGATCATATAGGATCTTAGACATCTTGATTCACTATGGCCCACTATGTTCATTGGGACCTTCTTCTAGGCCAGGGGTGTCCAAAGTTTTTGGCAGGAGGGCCACATCATCTCTCTGACACTGTGTTGGTGGGGGGCCAGGGGAAAAATAATTAATTTACATTTAAAATTTGAATAAATTTACATAAGTTTACATAAATGAATATATTAAAGATGAACTTATATGAATGAATGAAGGTCTTGCAATAGCTCAAGGCCTATAAAAGACCTTGCACAAAGCAATGCTGGCCTTTCCTTTGCTGCCGTTACTGCATCACAGACGTGAAACAGCAAGCAGTGGAGGGAGCCCTCATCCCACAGCTCACGCAAGAGGTCAAACAGTTGCCCTCACACTGAGAGCAGTTGCGCTGGGCCAGTTCAGGCTCCAACAAATCTCCAGAGGGCCAGAGGCTCATTGGAGACTGGGGGCTCCCTGAGGGCCGCATTGAGAGGCCTCAAGGGCCGCATATGGCCCCAGCCAGGGTTTGGGCACCCCTGTTCTAGGCAAATAGGCTTAAGAATTCAGTAATAGCTATAATGCAATTTTGCTATTATCAGGGAATTATCAGTTTACCCATAGTCAGTACAATCCTGGGAGGTTCACAGATTGATTTTCCAAGTCTACTCACACCCATTTTTTCTTTTGGGAAAAAGGTTTTTTTCCCCTCTAAAATACCCTAAGCTCATTTGATGAAATGTCTGGTTGGACATGAAGCTCAGCAAGTCTGCTAAGACAAATTTAGCTGCCATTGATTATAAGCTCATTAACAGCCATTCTCCTGCAGTGAAGAAAATCACCTTTGCTCATTAAGATGATGTCTTGCAGTTTTATAGTAATCATAGTGACTTTTTGACATATCTTATTTTAAAGCCCTGCTATTGAATAATAGACTATTTGACTGATTCAATTTGGCTCTCTCTTTTGTAAAGCAAGCCAAAGTTGACCTTCATGATTCTTTTCATCCATACTACTAATTGTATATAGAAATACCAATGTATACAGCAAAATGTTATGTACCCTTTGAGGTAGAAAAAGAGGTTCATTCAAAAACAGTCCCATCCTAAATCATGCCTCATATTCATAACAACAATTTACTTTCTTCATGTCAATAAAAGCCATTATGAAATTTATGGCTTTTTTTTATAAAGTAATTTTCCATATTGAATTGGGAGAGAGAACAGAGTTTTCTTTAAAAATTCAATACACATAATACAGTATTTTAAAGTTACAGTTCTAAATCTACTGATGGGTTGTACTGATTTTTGACAATATGATGTTGGCACCCTAGAGATTTTAAAAAACATTAGTCCTTTCTTCGCGATCACTAGGAACCTCTAAATAGAAGAAAATATCTGTTGGAAAATTCAGTACTCTATCCATCCATTATTATGTGTAATTTCCACTGCAGATTAGCTTTCCTGATCAGTTCAAAATATTCCCCAAACTACTCATGTACTTTTTACATGTGCTTACTTGGATGTTATGTATTATTAACACTACATTAGACTGCGAACTATTTTGTCCAGTCATACAAAAGGGTATTTGGAGGGTACATTGGAGCAGAGTGGCTAACACTGAAAACCTATACAGGTTTATCAGAAGAAGAAGTGATTTCAATGCGATATACTTTCAGGAAAATGTACATAAATTTGCTGGCTAAGAGACTGAGCTACAAAGCATGACTTCCCCAGTTCAAATCTTGTTCCTGTTACAAGCTCACTGGCTGACCTTATGTAAGTTTTCCCCAGCTGCAACATGGGGTAATATCATGCCGGTGGCTTGCAAGGATTCTATCAAGATAGTTGGTTGGCAACCTTCAGTCTCGAAAGACTATTGTATAAGCCTACAGCACCCGGTATTCCCAGGCGGTCTCCCATCCAAGTACTAACCAGGCCTGACTCTGCTTAGCTTCTGACATCAGACGAGATTGGGCATGTGCAGGGTAATGTGACACAAAAGTACTCTACAGGAGTATTATTATTCTTACATTCACCCCAACTGTCCCTGTTTTCTATTACCTGTTCCAGGCAAATCACTGTCTCTGTTAGTCTTTTATGCAAAATCTGGGGACATCTTACCAAATACCATTCCTCCCATGTACAAGGAAGCACACCAGCTTCCTTTCCTCCTCCACCACTCTTTAATTATACATTCAAATAGCAAATGTTGCTAAGTGTTTTTCAAGTTGCAGCACCTATTCTATAGTAAAAAAACAAGTTCCCTCGTCACATTAAAAATTCTCTTTTTTTCTTCTAAAGGAAGAATAGGAAATGCTTCTACTGAGTCAAACCATTGGTCAATATCATCTTCACTGACTGGTAGCAGCAATCCAGTATTCTAATCCTTCCCAACCCTAACTCTAGATCCAGGGAATGAATATGGAACTGTCTCCATAGAAAAATGAGCGCTGTCCCCAAGCTACATCATCTCACTTGCTTCAGGAAGACGGATAGGCTATCTTAGAGTATAGCAGCTGAGTATGCAGCAGAGTATATATCTTCAGAAATGTGTCAGTACCGTGGGGGGGGGCACTCAGGCAGTGAGAGTTATACTATTAGAAGCACCCACAAGTCCCTATTTTCAATCATGAGGCATTCCTCTTACAGGCAAAGCATGTGGCATTCAATACTGGGATATTGCTCTAAACTGCAAGCATTCCCTCTTAGCCTAAGGAAAATCATAGCTCAGTGCATATGCTTTACATGTAGAAGAACTCAAGTTCAATCTGTGCCATCTCCATGTACAGCTGGGAAAGAAGCCCTGCCTGAAACCCTGGAAAGTCAATCAGTGTCCTAGACCAGTAATTTCCAAAGTTCTACTTTGGGAATGTGGTAAGTAGTGGCAGGCATAGGGAAATCAGAAGTGGGTTCCAATTGAAGCTATTTGGACCAGTGAGGAGGCCCACAGAGAGGACTTCGAGTCTCTTAGACCCTCCTGGAGGCCAGCATGACCCCTGCCCCAGGTAAGTTTAAAAAGACCCTTGCTCCTGGCACTGCCATGATTACTGTGGCACCATCAGGGTAGCCATTTCTGGGCCACTCCCCTTAAGAGAACCACTCCCACCAGTTTGGGAAGCACTGTCCTAGACAAATTAAGGGTGTGACTTGTTACAAAACAGCTTCCTACATATGACATCAATAAAGCCCATCATGCAGTGGGAGGAGGGTGTACCTTGTTCCTGATAGCAAAAAGGAACATTAAAAAAGGAGACTTGTATGATGGGGGCATGTCACACAGAAAGTCCTTGCAGACTGCAAAAGGATTGCACATTGTTTTTGGTTTCTTCCTCAAATAAGTTTATATAAGTTAACTGGCAACTGATCTATATAAACGTCCCAGCCCTCGATAACAGCAATTTGGACCTTGGCCTATCATGGGTGAAGATCCTGACTCTGCCAAGACATAAAATGACTCCCTTCCCCATGCAGGTGTGCATGAAGAAACTGAGTTTTGGCAACATACTCCACTTATCAGCAAAGAGAAGCTGTTTTCTTCCATCTAGCACATGAGGGAGATTTTGCAGGATCATGAAAAACAAGAAGCAGTTCTGCCTGCCACCACTTGCTCCAGGTAAATTATTCATTTTTAAACTACTTCCAGTTTGTTTTCTTGTTTGTTTCAATAACTGTTGGCAACCTTCAGTCTCGAAAGGCAGTTGTTTCAAGAACTGCAAGAATGGAATTGGACACGAGTGTGGAATTTGCCATCAGCTACAATTGTAAAGGAATTATAAAATAACTTTTCCTTTCATGGTCTGCTAAAGTATGAATTGGTACATGATCAAAACCATAGTCTTCCAACCTAAGGACACCTCCAAGCTCATGCTGCTGCATCAGAAGGGTCTACTCTGCAACAGAGTCATCTTTTAAGTCCCAGGATCCTACATTTCAATGTACAGGTTGAGCCTCATTATTCGCATGGGTTCCATTCCAAGCACTCATGTGGATGGCAAAAAAACGCACTATAGCAAATCAATTCAAAAAACAAAGTTTCTTTGCTCTGGTGACTTAAAAACAGCCTTGCTGACCTTTGTGATGTAAGTTATTAAGAAGACAATCCATCAATCAGTCATCCTCCAAGAGCTTAGAAAGGTGCTTCATTCAGCCCCTCCCTTCACCAATGCAGAGTGATCACCTTCCTTTCACATGCTTAGGGGGAAGGGAGAGGCCTGCTGGAGAGAGAAGGATTGATGGATTGTCAGCCAGCTGCCCCCCCCCCCTCATATTAAGGGAGGCTATTGTTAAAGGACTGTTCAGTTTTTAAAACTGATTTTAAAGGGATGCATTTTTCCCCTTCTCCAGGTATCAGCACATTCCTTCTCATTTGCAGGGACCATTCGTGTTGAGTCAAATCCATGTATAAAAAAATCTGTGTATAAATAGGCTGGACTTGTACTCATACCATTTTGGTTTTATGTAATGACAAAACAGAAGCCATGAATATAAACGTACAGTACAAGTAACCTACCAGCTCCCCCAAAATCATAACACACTGCAGACACCCGACTATAAGCCGACCCCACAGATAAGTCGAGGGCAGGTTTTGAGCCAACAATCATGGAATTTTCTATGACCCTCGGATGAGTCGGGGGTTAAACTTAGGGGGCTGTCTGACTATAGTTTAGTCTGATTTTACCCGAGGCCAGATCCTGAAAAATAACCTACCACTAATTGTTACCTAAGAACTGTAGTCTCTAAGTTATTAAAAACATAATAAAAGATAAGATACATTTTTATTCTTTTTTAAATTCTGGTCTTTACCACCTTTTTGTAAACATTATCAGAGTAAGTGCACTGTAAACAACATACCAGTAAAACAGTGGTTCCCAACCTGGTATTCATGTACTCCCAGGGACACTCAACAGGATCTGTAGGGGTACTTGAAAAAGAATGGAATAATGGCAGAAAAAGGCAGGCCAGGCCGTGATCCAGAATGCCTTGTAGGGCCAGCAAGGCAGGAAGGAAGGTAGCTAGTTGGCTGTGAAAGCCCCACCAATAGCTAGTTTTTAGTCATCAATTCATGTATGAACCAGTGATTGAAAACCAGCACAGTAAAAAAGCTGAAACATAATATGGAAAGTGATCAATCAGCCAGAATTTCTCAGCACACTTCTGGTGCAAAACAGTGCAGAGTCTTCTGTTCTTCAAACAGATGAAAAGAGAAAACACTGTAATAAATACATGAAGTTTGGGTTTTCATATGGGGGAAGATGAGGGCTTGTATTATTAATTACACACATTTTGCTAATAGGAAGGGTACAATTTATGGAAATGGGCTGCCAAGGGATATGCAAGTGAAAAAGGTTGAACCGTGAATCAAATCCACCTTTAAGGTGTCTGGTGTGTTAAACCAGAAGCTCTACGTACAACATACAACCCATAACACATAACTGGGAGTGTGCAATTCAATTCACAGCAGAGAGATGCACCTGCATGTATTTGCAACCCTTTTTACTCAGAAGCAGACCCACTGCTTTCCATGGGTGTTATTAAGTCATGGTGCACTGAATGGTAGCCTGGGAAGGAGGGTCACATCCTGGTGTTTCAAAAAACAGACCTGCTTTGCAAGCATTTGCCAAGCAGAACCAGAACCAGGCTGCTGCAGCAGAAGGCAGGAGATTAAAAGATTAACTTTCACTGGAATTTCCCAGCTGCTGTAGAAACGATCTCTGCCCTGCCTGCCTGGTGCCTGCCTGCTGCTTGAGAAAGTGTTCAGAGTTGAAAGGCTCTGCCCTCTAATTGACCCGGAGATAAGACAAAGTGATAATTGGAGCTTGATTACTTGGCAAAAATTTCACGTACTATACATGAGTATCTACGGTGCCTTTTTGTCTTCTGCCTTTGGTTCATCTAGGACTGCACTGCCCAAATGGCAACTGCTTTCCAGAGTTTCAGACAAGGCCCTTGCCTAACCCTATCTGGAGATGCCAAGGATTGAGCCTAGGGCCTCCTGCTAAGCATGTGCTCTACCAATGCTTAGCAGCCCCATCTCCAAAGGTTCAGAGGCAGGCAGATCAACCTTACCCAAGTTCCCATGTGGTGATGCTATGGCACTGATGCAGGCTATGCTGCATGCTGTGTGGACGTTTTGGCTGCTGGAAATTTCTGTGGGGTAAGGAGATATTTGTAATCCCGAACAGCCACAATGGGGTTATTTGGGCCTGTGCCAGCAATATCATGGGAGCAAGTCCACATAGTCTTGTGTCTGTGGATCAGGCCAGGGAAGCGGGATAGGATATGGCATGAGCTAGTGCTGCTGATTCCACCCGCCTCATTGGCCTGATCTACCCACCCTGCCCCTTCTCCACCCCCCCAAGCCCTATTCCCCACCCTCTACCCTGTTCTGCCTCCGTTCAGCATAATGCATATCTTTCCTGATACACACTGCTTCTTGCGCTGATGCAGGCAGGAAGGCTTCGGCCTTCCCACTGGCTGGGCCAGATGATGTGCTGTCACAACTGTGAAGTCGTTTGTCCACTGGTGGAGAGGCCCTATAGAATTGTGCCAAAAGCTAACCAATGTTTGAAAATTATGCTTACATGGTACAGTGATTTATGACAGGAGAGGAAGGGGCTATAGGAGATTATCTATCACAGGTAGAGATATTTTTATTTTAAATTGGGATAAAGTTGCCTGTATAAAGTTCTTACTTTAACTCACAGGAAGACACTGAAGGGCCAAAGAGTAGACATGGCAAAAAAGGATGCCCAGAAAACAAGATTCCATTAACTGCAATGGGTTTATGGAAGAAGGAAGATTCAGCTTTTGCCATCTGCTATATGACATGGTAGACTCAACTTGTTAGGATTTCTTTTATTATTATTATTAACAGTATTTATGCAACTGTTACAAGCACAGAATCCTTGTCTGCTCTTGTATCTAGATACCAAACTTGTCACCATTTGCAAAACGCTAATACAAAAGAATGAGTTAACGGCAATGCTTCCAATGCATGCTAAGTTTGTTTCCTGCTCATTGCCAGAACTGAGGTGCTCTCCTTTTACACTGGCTACCTTCTAAATTGTTCCTTCAGCCCCACCTGAAGCAGGTGGCTTGGTCTCAGTAACTAGTAGTCCTACGCCATCAAAGTCAGTAAGCTTGCAATCCTGCTAGAGTTTAGACCAGGGATGTCCAAAGTTTTTGGCAGGAGGGCCACATCATCTCTCTGACACTTTGTCAGGAGCCGGGGGGGGGGGAAGAATTAATTTACATTTAAAATTTGAATAAATTTACATAAGTTTACATAAATGAATATATTAAAGATGAACTTATATGAATGAATGAAGGTCTTGCAATAGCTCAAGGCCTATAAAAGGCCTTGCATAAAGCAAGGCTGGCCTTTCCTTTGCTGCTGCTACTGCATCACAGATGTGAAACAACAAGCAGTAGAGGGAGCCCTCATCCCACAGCTAACGTGAGAGGTCAAACAGTCGCCCTCACGCTAAGAACAGTTGCGTCGGGCCAGTGTGGGCTCCAACAACGCTCCAGAGGGCCAGAGGCTCATTGGAGACTGGGGGCTCCCTGAGGGCCGCAAGTGGCCCCAGGGCCAGGGTTTGGGCATCCCTGATTTAAACCATTGGATGCAATACAATGGCGTTTCCATAGCATCATCCAGTTGGTGGCGAGTGGTTTTCTTTTCAGCTCTGAAACGATTAAGAGTGCTAGTCCCATTTCTTACTTTCCTCTGAGGTTTCAACTTTCTTACTATAGAAATAAATCATGGAGAAGGAAAGCACCATTGTCTTCCATTCCTGTTTCAAGAGTTGAAGATCAACGATCAGAAAACTGGAGCAGGCAGGAATCTAATCAAAATTATGGTGATAAAAAAAACTTGTATCAGTGCTTGCACAGGCAGAAGAAAAGAACATGTTGTTTGAAGCTCAGCACAATGCACCAGGTGAGCCAGAAATGTCCTGTGGAAGGTAGAGGGCACGCACTGTCGCTGCTTCATGCTCTGGTTATTTTCTGTGACGTTGCTCTATGTATTATTAACTAATCTTCCTTTTACTGTAAATCATTTCTGCTTCAGGGAATAGATGTAGGAGAATCCTCCTGAATTTTCCGTAGGAAACATCACAGCAAGTTGAGAGCCTTTAATTTGCAGTAAGGAACAGCTGAACAGCAGATGAAAGGTTCACGGGAAAATCAGATCATTGTCAACATCATTCAAACAAAAGAAAACAGTGAAAGGAAGGGATTTTAGAACTGTAACCAAAACTCTTAAACGGGCTCATTGCTCTCTGCTGCTTCGGAGTCTCAAGGTTAACTGATGGAGGGAGTTCTCATTTGTATCCCCCTCCCCAAAAGTGTCATGAGGTATACCTATGTAAATGAACACAATGTTCCAATGTCAGAATGTTGCATGTTCATTAAACTATGACTATAGGATTAATCTGTAAATATTTAAAATATTCCACTCCACATTCCATGGCCAAAAGTCTCTACAAAAAGCTATCCCAATCTCTTTTCAGAATTACCTCTATACTAGAAGACAAAGCTTTTGAAAACACATAGAGGGTTTGGCAGAGAGGCTAAGGGTTGTTGGCATGTGTATAGTCATTTTTACAGGAGACATTTATGGCTGAAATGGGATGGGAATGGAATTCAGTGAAAAGATAGTTTTCAGAATAAAATAAGGCAGAATCAAATGACATCATCAACACCAGTTTGGTATGTGGTATCACAGGACTAAATTAGAAGTTATGTGGGAGACTGAATTTCACAATATAATTTTTGTCTTCTGAAAGCAGCGATAAGGTCTTCCAATCAAGATCAGACACAGGGGAATAGTGGGGAGGAGGCAAACCCTTTCACCCCGTGCCACTTCTGCAGTGCAAATTTCCTCCTTGGAGCTGTTAATCAAAGAGGGGAAAGTGTACAGGCAAATTATATGAATGCCTCTGAATTTTTACTTCTGTATGTATAAAGGTTCTAGGGAGAATGATTAGGATCAGGGCCACAACGCAAGGGGAAAGGGTTAAAACACCTTCTTCTTGCCCCAATCCACACAAAAGGAACTAAAGCAGGGGTGCCCAATACGTCGATCGTGATCTATTGGTCGATCCTGAGGCAAAATGAGTCGATCGCAGGCTTCTCTCCCGTCCATGCATCCCTGGGAGTGAGCCCTGTCCTGGGAGTGAGTTCCCTGGGAGTGAGCTCCTGTCCATGCATCCCTGGGGGTGAGCCCCGTTGACTCTACGGGGGCTGACTTACCTTTCCCCTGTTTTTGCACTGGTATGTATGGAGATCTGCCCCCCCACTTCCATCTGTTGGTTCTGTGTGCAAGGGGTTTTGCACTGGTCTTGCTGTGATGTCTATATAGAGATCTTCCCTCCCCCACACCTTTTCCCTGTTTTTGCACCGGTCTGTATAGAGATCTGCTCCCCCCCCACACTTGTATTGGAATCGAGGAAGATCTGGTGAGAAGGTAGATGTGGTGTCAGCAGTGGCCCCTTTAAGGGTAAGGCCTGGGCATTCAGCAGAGTGTGCTGCACAGCTGCAGCCACTTGAAGCAATAGGGCCCTCAGGGATATAAGAGCACCTGAGGCAGGAAGGGCTCCACTTATTTATGTGAGTCATCCTTTTCCTACATGAAGATCATTAAGTCCAAGTACCGTTCCACCATGACTGATGAACATTTGGAAGTGTGCTTGAAGCTGGCTGTCAGCAGCTACAGTCTGGACTATGCATCCTTGGCTGATTCACTTCAGTGCAAGTCATCAAAGTAAACTCAAGTAATTACAAAAAATGTTTATAGTTAATTATGTTGTGTTGTGCAATATTGGCTCATTCGGTTATACAAGGTACACCAACATACATTGTACACATAAATGTTATATGTTATGATGGCGCGAACATTGTAAAAAAACTCTGGTAGATCTCCGGACCTTGCTGGGTTTCAAAGTAGCTCTAGAGCCAAAAAAGTGTGAGCACCCCTGAACTAAAGCATTTAGGGCCAAACTATCATGGGACAAATGTATTTATATCCAGGCTCTCTGCACCAGGTATAATTTTATAAGCCTCAGTTATATTCCCCCAGCAAACTCTTTTCTAAACTATAAAGGCCTGCCTCCATTGACAATTTAGAGTTAAGCCTCTAATACAGCCTCTAAACTGTGGGTTGGGACCCATTAGCGGGAAACAAACTTTCAGGTAGGTCCCCAATCATTTCAATATTTTATTTTAATCTATTAGACTTGATGCTATCCTGGTATGTGACTGCATTTGGGGAAATGTTACAGACCTGTACTTTTAACAAGCTACTATATATACGTATATATTCTTTTAACAATAATAGTAAATGGGACTTAGATCTAGTCGTGGGTAAATGTGGGTAGGATTGCAGCCTAGGATTGTGAAAATCATCCTGCTTGATGATGTCACTTCTGGTCATGACAACACTTCTGGTGAATCCTGACAGATTCTTATTCTAAAAAGTGGGTCCCGGTGCTAAATATGCGAGACCACCGTTCTAATACGCTATTAGATCTAATACACCAATATGTAGTGCTGCACTACATATTGGAGATCATCATCATCATCCTCCTTACAGTGGCTAAAAGGAGAAAAATCACTCATGACGAAAGATGTAAACAGAAGTTTGCATCCTAGCCTGTAATTAATCACAAGAAGCTACATCTGTTGAGCATTCAGACTTGCCTGAAGCATTACAAACCAGAAGCAGAGCACATATCAGCAAAGATGAAAGCCAATAATTCATTTTTACAATCTTCTTACAACCTTAGCAATGTCTGTTTAACTTCTATATCAACACAGACAGGACAACTGTCGCAAAACATAATAATCTTGTCTAAAGAGGAAATATGATGTATAAAGCAATGTACAGCAAATGATACTGGTCTTTGGAGCACCTGACCACAGCCAGGATTGGCAACTCCAACTAAAGCTTCTCTTGGAAATTTTTTTTTCTTCCAATGAGGTGCACTATTGGGAATTCCTGGCGATCTACTGGAATTGCTTCATCCATGATGATTCCCAGACTACAGACCAATCCTGGAGCGCTGGCAGGCCTAAATGCATCACAGGTTGAAATGCTCAGCTGCACATCAGTGGTGATATGTAAATCAATGCTAGACAAACACAGTCAAACACTAAGAAGATAAAGGTGCATATTGAACAGCAGACTCAACAGTCACTAGGCTTGTTCATTCATGAGAAAGAGACCTAGTTTTGGCAGCAATATAACCGTGGTTTTTCCCCAATTGATTCTCTTTTGCTTTTAGTCTCCTTTCCTCCCCAATCTGTCATGTCTTCACCTGTAGATCATAAGCCCAAGGGCAGGGACTATGTTATTTCTAATTTCTGTACAGCATCAAGCAAAATTCAGCATCTTAGGTTGCAATCCTAACCACACTTTCCTGAGAGTAAGCCCCATTAAACAAAATAGTACTTCTGAGTAGACCTGGTTAGGACTGTGCCCTTAGAGTCGTAATACATACAAGCACTTGTATTCTGTCATTCCAAACAGAAGATTCCCAGAGCAGCTAACAACACAACAATATCAGAAGGCAATCATGAACATTTAGCAGTAAAAAATACATAACTGCACTAAAAACAAAAGAATGCAGAAGTAAAACACATGGAAACCAGTTCCAAGTAACAGCAAAGAACAAATAAACCAACAACTGAATGCAAAATGCCAGGCAAAATAAACACAACTAGATCCTACAGCAGAAAGACATTTAAAAGGGCGAGATGAAACTTTTTCAGCAGGGAATTCCACAAGTAGAAAAATTCATAGAGCTTTCTAGAAAGCGTAGGCAACAATGACGTTTATTTTAATACAGATTGAATCAACACAACTGTACAATATTTATGGCTTTCATACAAATTTTGATAATCATGATGCTGATACTTTACATGCCAAATTCTCCTCGTAAGGGAAAATTAGCTCTCAGGGCCAATGGATTGCTAATATACCTTTGTCAAGTTCCACTGAGGCTATTTCGACTTGAAATGAGTGCTGAATCATGCGGTTGCAGTATACATTTAAAGGTGATGCTTGCAGGTAGGGGCTACAACTTAGTGGTGGAACACCTAGTGTGCAGGCAGAAGGTGCAATCCCTGGCAGCTATAGGTTTGGAAAAGATCCCTGTCTGTAAAACCTGAGAGCCACTACCAATCAGTGCAGACTAGCGGTTTTCAACCAGTGTGCACCACGAATGGGTTTCGGGAAGGTCATTTATTAGTAGGGCCATAGGGGAATGTGAGCCCTCCACTTGCATTGCAGTGTGCTTAGTCGTCAAAATCTGATGGTGTGCACCCTGCCAATTTTAGCACCTTGTCAATGTACCGTGAGATGAAAAAAGTTGAAAATCGCTGGTGTAGACAATACTGAGCTAGATGGTCTTACTCAGCAGAACACAGCTTTGTATGTTCCTATTCTGTGCAACTTCTTATTTGTGTCTGTGTCTGTCTGTATGAGAGCCAGAAACGAAAGGGTCACTGCAGCGTGCTCATACATGCTAATATTTTTGATGTTTTCTTCTTCTCTGTTGGGTAGGGTTTTGCTTCAATACACAGGTATCTCAACTCAGGTCTCCTCATGCCCATCTAGTTATGAACTGTATGCTCATTCTTTTGGCACAAGCTTGGGAAAATAAGTAGCGAAATAAGTGCCAAGTGCTCCTCTAAAATGAATTGATCTTAGCTAAACACTTCTTTCTGCTGAAACAAGGACTCATCAGCTCAATCAGTTCTGAAATCTAAAAATGGTGTCAGGGAGGAAAATTGTAGCGGTGGTGATGTATTTAGGGTTCTCAGTTTGCCACCTGTCTACCTGAGAAAAAAGCTGGAAAATAAGGTTATTTTGGCAAGGATTAATCTGGGTCTTTGCCCCTTTACCAACAGGTTTCACCCCAGCAAGAAACTTTTTCCTCTTGCTTTTTTATAAGTCAGCAGTCTTGTGACATCACCATCCAACCTGGGTCCCTAGGAACAATATCAAGAACTCATAACTTCTTGACTCCAAGAAAAAAAGTGCACCAGTTTGAATTTCATATTTAAAGCATACGCTGTGCTCAGCTTGAGTCAACTAAAACCACTGAATGTTACAATGTTTCTAAGCAACAGCTGTACTTAATACACTGCCAAAAACTTCTTTCTAGTCTCAAATTAAGATAAAATCCTCTTTTACAAATATGACTGCCCTTCAAAATGTCTGTAGTTTAAATTTAGAATTCTATTGCATCTAAGCAACATTCCTGAAGAGCTTTTAGGAACAGGTATATGCTGAAATATTATTAGTGAATAGATGGCTTTCTGAATATATTTTTTCTGAATGGTTCAACAACAGGATCCTATAAACGTCTACTCAGAAGCAACTCACATTTTTTTCAATGGGATTCATTCCTAGGTAAGTGTGCATAATAGGACTGCAAATCAATGAAGGCTGAAATTGATTTGGTACGATCAAAACGATTTTAAGCAGATCGTCTATCTCTAGGTAAGCAAAAATTTTCCTAACTCATTCTTATCAGTAGGGATTAGGGAGTTCTCAGTTTGATTACAAAAGTCTCTTTGTTGCAAGTCACACTGAGTAAGAACCTTACCCTGCTTTGGAAGAATAACAGAAGATCAAAAACTTGCAACCAGAAACCAAACTAATCTTCCAAAGACAAAAGAAACGAATGAACTTTCAGTTTCCATTGGAAGACAGGCAGAGAGGGAGCCAACCTGTTCACCAACAGCAAGGAGTTCCACACATAGGTTGTCATCACAGTGAAGGCCCTCTCCTGTGTCAGTGCCACTTGCAGAATATGCAGGAAGCTCCCCCCTACACTAACCATAGGGGTGAGCCAATTCATCAGGGGAGGCGGTTTTTTAGATACCCTAGGCCAGTGGTTCTCAAACTGTTTAGCACCCACTTTTTAGAATGATAATCTGTTGGGACCCACCAGTTATGTCATTAACCTGAAAGTGATGTCATGGCTAGAGGTGACATCATCAAGCAGGAAAATTTTTAACACCCCCCCATACAACAAAACCTAATTAATTAAGTTAATCAAAAGTTAACAATAAGTTTAAAAAATTATTTAAAATAAAGAACTCTCCTAACTCGCCCCAAGCAGTTGCTGATCTAATTTAAAAACAAATTCCCCAATCATCCCAAAGGCTGTAATCCTAGCCACACTTACCTGGGAGCAAGTCCCATTGACTAACATTGTTAAAAACATATACATAGTAGCCTGTTAAAGTCCAGATCTTTAACACTTCTCCAAATGCAGTCACATACCATGGCAGCATCAAGTCTAATATATATTAAAAATAAAATACACATTGAAATGAATGTGGACCTACCTGACCCACTTAATGGGTCCCAACCCACAGTTTAAGAAACACTGCCCTAGGTCAAAGCTGCTTAGGCTTCAAATAAATAATGTGTACCTTGAATTGTTTCAAAAGAATTAGGAATCAGAAACCTTGCTGATCTATTGCAAATCACCTGGATATCTACTATTCAATCACAATCTTTCTTCTGCCCGCTGCTGCTGTGGGGAATACAACCTATCAGACTATGACTGCAATCCAGAGTGCTCTTTGCAAGTCTCCGATGACCTGAGAATCGGCAGGGCTGGTGCAAGGATGCACACGGGCCCACTGAGGCCAAATCCAGCCTTTGAGCCACTCCAGGAAGGTGAGTTTGCATCAGCTGAGGGCAGCCAGTGTGCGGAGTATGGGAGGGTTGCATGAGGGCATTTTGGGGGACGTTTCAGAGTGGAGGGAGGGTGGGTAGGCCAGTGGGCAGACTAGACCTGAGAGAGGGGTGGGAATGGCTTCTGGCACTTAGGCCGGATTCTAACCCCGCTGCCTGCTGCCTGCTGTTACACGGGGATGCTCAAATTTCCACCAACAATTTTGCTGGTACAGATCTGAGTAGCCCCCACTGAGGTGGCTGCCGCATGACACAGAGTACCGGAAAATAAATCCCCTTACTCTGAGTTGTTTGGGATCCACCTCAAACTCTGTATTGAATACAGCACAGGCCAGCTGTTCGAGCACAGGATAGGATTGGGCTGGATTATCTTTCCTGGAAGCACTACAAACCAATTGGAAGTGAATGTTATCACAACTGACATGTAGCATTCCAGCATTCTGTAAGAAACATTGCTTATATCAAAATTCCTGTCATCTTGTTTTTCAGTGGGAATCAAAGGCCCAAGATTTCAGGTTCTGAAGGTGGTTGGTAAAAAAAAAAAAAAAGTATGATTTTTTGATTCATGGCCAAGGCCAAAATTCACCTTCTTTGGATATGCAGAAAGTGGACCATCTACAGTAACAGCAGACAGTTGTCTTCCACGGCATCCAAGAATTGCCAGGGAAGAAAGAAATGCATAATTGACTTTCTTTTCCCATTAATCTTCCCATTAATCTCCATTAATGTTAGGAGACCACAAAATGAAATTTATCTCCTTGTTTTTTATCTGAGGAAGACAGGATTTGTATTTGCATTGTCACATGTACTAGCATTTCAGAAGCTGATTGCTTAATTTAATCTAGTCATACATACTGAAAATCCTTAGTCCTAATGCGTGCTTATTTAACAACAGACTCATTTTACTAAACAGTTCAATCCCCAAATCTAACCTTTAAAAAATCTGAAATAAATAGCCTAAAGAAATCTGAGCAAGGGAATAGCCAAAGATATCTTGGCACCTGCCCAAAAGCAGTCATTTAAACAAACAAGGTCCATCATGAAGAATAAAAATAGTTATCCCGATTCACTGCTCACAGTAAATTATAGGCAGTGCCAGGGTTTGGCTTGGTCAGACACTTCTCAAGGGCCCTTGGGCTCTTAGTGGCCCATCTGGCTGACTGGAAGTCCCAGTGAGGCAGCAGTACTGCAACATGCTCAGTCAGAGGCATAACTGGGGCAGAGCCAGAGGGTCATCTGCCCTGGGTGCTATGCCAAGGAGTGCAAAGCCTCCAGCAATTCCTCCTTCAAGGAGAATCTGGAAATGACTGTCTTACAGCACTTATGGTTCTCTTGGAGAAGGCACACTTGCTGTGGCGGCTTCATGTGCCTGTTCCTTCTCCTGTGGTGGTTCCCCTTTGTAACAGTCCTAGACCCATCTCCCAGGTACTGACCATAAGCTCCTTTTCACAAGAAAAGGACAGAAGGGCTTGATGGGGTGGGGACTGCTCAGTTCCTTCACACAAATGACAAAAATAGCCAACAAGTGTTACAATGATGCCGCCCACTTTATTATTATAAATCCCCCTGTGACAAAAAAGGGAAATCAAGGAACAGGTAAAATCTGAATAAGGAAAGATCTGCTTGTAGCCATGCTAGTAGGCCCCAGTGTCAGACCCCAGCTGTATCCAACTCTTAATTAGTGCATACCAGGCCTGAGAGAACTGTGGGGGAGGTAGCTTCACAGGGCCCTCTGATATCGTACCAAGCTACCAAGTGGGCTCCAAGGCCAGCTTGATTTACAACAGGGTTCAGCTGTGAGTGTCTCGGGATGGGAGGGGGGATTCCACCATGAGTAAGGAGGCTTGTGGCACGTTCACCCCTAGAATGTTCGGCTGGCACCGAGTTCTGAATGGTGGATGGGTCAGGAGTCCTATAAAGGTGAGGGAGGGAGGCTTATGCTCACACTGACTTTGTCTCTGGCTGAGGGAGCCTGAGATCCTTGACCACCTAGGCAGGAGTGACCCCAACTTGACTGCAGCAAGATGGGCTAGATTGGATTTTGGAATGCTAAGACTTTGGTGAGTGATAGTTAGAGTTAGGAGGTAGATGTTATTATTTTATTAGACTGAGTGTTGTATTGTATTGCTCTTCGCCTAAATTCTTAAATTTTAGACGTATGCAGTGCTGTCTGTATAATCCTGCTTTAAACATTTAGTCAATAAATCCTACTTATTACAACTGACTGGATTACTGGAACTGGAAGAGAGCACAGGGGCTGGTTGTGGGAGGCAATCCAGTGTGACCGGGGTGGACCCTGGAAACCTTGTACAGGAGCCTACTCCTTTGTTCAAGCTGAGCCCAGGGGGGTGTAAGCCAGAGTATGACTCAAGGGGAGGGTTCCCCAAATTTATCTTGGCTATCAGGAGTGGAAGCTCTGTGATTTAGGAGCTATTTGGCAATCGGTCTTGGAGAAGATCTGCGGGTACTCAGTGACCATAAGGGTTTATGGCCACTTGATCACCCTGAGGGTAATAAAAAGATTACCTAGCCATAAAGGCGTGTGGTCTGATTTCCTTCACACACCCCACATTCCAAATTCACAGAAAGGCAGCTTAAAATCATACAAGAGAAGCACATTTTCACCTGCAAGTCCCAAGCTAAAAAAAGATCATCCTCATAGGGAATGTAAAGTGCCTTCCTCCTACTTTCCCTTTGCTTTTGTGCCCCAACTAATCAGCTGACCACATTCCTCTCCAACAATCACAACTTTCCATCAGCTGGGGCAGAATAACTACAGCCTCAGAATCTTAAAGGGCCCAGCACATTACACCCTTTGAAAGGGATGCCCCTTCAAAAGAGAGCCTACACAGGAGAAGGAATAGAGGCATAAACCTTCTCCTTTGGGTAGAACCCAGAAGTGACATCATTGTGTCATGTGTGGGGGTGTCAGGCAGGCTGAGGGAGAAGGCAGCTTCTGCTTGGGGATGGTCCTGGTCCAGGGCCTTTCAGGAGGCCTCAGGTTGGCTCAGGGGGAGGAGTTAAGTCACCCTGGTCCTCCTCCCTGGCATAAGCCTTGAGAGTGGGTCTTAGGCAGGTGCTGTTGGAGACACAGCCTCCATCCTGCCCTGGCTTTCTGCCCTCATCATGGGCCTCCTGTCAGTTATATAGGCTGCTTCTTCCTCCAGCCCCACCCCTTCCTTACTGAGAAGGGCATAAAAGGGAACCTGCCCAGGCCCTCTCTTCCTGGTGTTACCTCCCTTGTCTCTCCCTCTCCAACACCAGACATATCTGGTAGATAGATAAAGATAGGACCTCTTTCAGGCCTTCCCCCTTCTCCCCAACACCAGGTGCTCCAGTCAGTGAAAGGTGCCTTGTCAGCAGGCCTCTTCCCACAAGCTGGGGGTGTGGGAGGCTGTTGCTCAGACTTGACTGAGCCAGAAAGCTCTCCCTCTTGCCTGGCCAAGCTGCTTTCTCCTTGTGTCTCCTTAGCCCCCTTGCAAGGTAAGTCTGGGTCTGGCGGGGAGGAGGGGACCCTGACATGGAAATGGAAAAGGTGCAAAAGAGAGTGACTAAGATGATTACTGGCCTGGGGCACCTTCCTTATGAGGAAAGGCTATGGCGTTTGGGCCTCTTCAGTCTAGAAAAGAGACGCCTGAGGGGGAACATGATTGAGACATACAAAATTATGCAGGGGATGGACAGAGTGGATAGGGAGATGCTCTTTACACTCTCACATAACACCAGAAACAGGGGACATCCACTAAAATTGAGTGTTGGGAGGGTTAGGACAGACAAAAGAAAATATTTCTTTACTCAGTGTGTGGTTGATCTGTGGAGCTCCTTGCCACAGGATGTGGTGATGGTGTCTAGCCTGGATGCCTTTAAAAGGGGATTGGACAAGTTTCTAGAGGAAAAATCCATTATGGGGTACAAGCCATGATGTGTATGTGCAACCTCCTGATTTTAGAAATGGGCTATGTCAGAATGCCAGATGCAAGGGAGGGCACCAGGATGAGGTCTCTTGTTATCTGGTGTGCTCCCTGGGGCATTTGGTGGGCCGCTGTGAGATACAGGAAGCTGGACTAGATGGGCCTATGGCCTGATCTAGTGGGGCTGTTATGTTCTTTTGACATCATGTGACATTGGGGCATCACTGCTCTGGGTGCCATGGCTTCTAGTTATGTCTCTGACCTCAACCACGCATCTTGTATTGCCATATTTGTCCTCCTCATCAGGAGAGGAGAGGTTACAACACAGTGACTCACTCTGTCACTACCTGTTCTAGCAGTTACCCCTGTCTTGGCTGTCTAGGAAGGTACAAGGCAGGGATATCTGGCCATTTCTTTTTCAGCATTGCTGGAATGATTAGAGAAGAGAGTCCTCATCTGCCCCCTTTTTACCTTTCCAAATGGCACAGATATCTGTGAAGATAAAAAAGGGAGCAGACTGGCCATTGGGATTGGGAAGGAAATGCCTGCACTGTCACTTCCTTCTTCCTCCACCTCAGCAGGCAACAGGGCTTGCTCCCATGGTCCTTTGCAGATGGCAGTAGTGCAGAATTAAGACACTGTCCCATTTCACTATTCCATTTGGGTGGCTATTTGGGTAAGTGGGGGACATAGACCCACAGGTAGCAGAAATAATTCTGACAGCTGCCATTTCTGCTATATCATCATACCATTCTAAGGAGTTTTTTTGGGGGGAGGGGGGAATGAATGGTGGCTGCCTTCTGTCACCAGTGACCAAACATAGGTTAGAAAAGATAAGCTGGAGGGCCATTTGGTATCCCTCATGCCATGCAATATCTGAGGCATTTCTCTCAGCCATCATTTAAAACAGGGGTTCTCAAACTTTTACTCAGAAGTTGGGAACCACCTAAGTCTTTAGAGGGTGGGGAATGGCAGGGACAAAATCCTCAGGATCATGCCACTGCTGGGGACAGAAGGGTTTTTTTTTATAAAAAATTTACTTATCAAACTAGAGAAAGAGCTGAGCACTGGCCTCTAGGGGGCTTGGGAAGCCCTGCAGAAGCTTTTGCAGGGCTCTCCAAGCCTCAGAATGAGTAAAAATCACGATCACAACCCACTTCCAGTTTTCCATTGCAAAATCAGAAGTCTGTTCCAATTGTGATTTTTACTCATTCTGAGGCTTCGGCACCCCTGAGGAGGCATCCGCAGGGCTGCCCACACCCCTAGAGGCTGGCGCTGGGTTCAGTAAGTAAACCTCCCTTCTGTCCCAAGCAACAGCATAACCCTGGCAATCACATCGCTGTCATCCTCCGCCCTGCCCCTTAAGGGGTCACTAATGAGTGCTCCCCTGGCCTGTCCCAGCAATTTGGGAACCACTGGTTTAAAAGACTTCAGGTGGAAAAGACCTGTGCCAGTACATGAAATTGAAACAATGCGCTTCTGCTTATAAAAAGCTCCATTAAACTCTCATAATGGTTTCAAGGAATCCATCTTCTGTGCCATGCTCTTCCTGGACGAAAGCATCATTTTAATTCCTGAAAATAAGAAAAATGCTGACACAGCAGAGTCACCACACGATCACCTGACGATCGTAGAGTCACCACAACCACCTGTAGTCTTTTTGCAAATCACTAATGAGGCAGATGGTAGAAACTTAACCAAAACCATTAGCTCATGAAATACGCCGGGGGCACCAAATTAAAACTAGGTTAGTTTAAACTGTGAAAGTTTCTGGTTTTCCTCAAATGACCTCCATGGCATTTCGCCAGAGCTCAGCTCTTGTTGACATTTAATCTGAGCATAATCCCTGAAATCTCTCCTGCATTGCTAGGTTGCAAGTGTACGATACTTGGGCTATGGACCGAGGCTTACGTTGCCAATGTTGTTTGCAGCTTGTGTTTCCAGCTGTGGCAAATGATTTGTTAAATTATTTTTTTTCTAAGTATATCTCTCTTATGTCTTGCAAACACGTGTTATTTAAAAATAGAAAACAAATCAGGCATGATACTGTACACAGAAATAATTGCCTGTTTGCATTGGAGATGAGTCACTGCAGAGGCCTTGATGCAAAAAGAGACACAAGAATCCTCAGTGAAACAGAACTGAAAAGCACTGTCTGCTGCTGAAGCCAACCCATGGAAACAGGATGAAAGGGATCAAAGACTAAAATATGTGTTAGAAATAATACTGATATGATCTCTGAAAATCTTCTGGCTGCATTTTTACCTTCCCTTAAAAGTTCTCTTGCAAAGGGCAGCCCCATACTTTATATAGCAAATATGTCAGCATTTCTTCCAGCAAACACATAAAATGTGAGATGACAAAATGTGAGATGATGTCCAGACATGAAAGACCCTAAACAATGTTTAGGGAGGGGGTATATGTATGCGTACATAGTACATCTGGGAAATCAGGTATCCACACATATTTGAAAACTCATAAACATGCAAGTTATCTATAGGTTTATATGCTTGCTGCAGAAATCACGGAGATCAATGGTGTGTCAAATCAGCGGTTGCCAAGGCCCCACCTATACCATTTTATTATGATACAATTTTCATGACTATACTGGATCACCTTTAGTTGCTCAGTAGATTTTCAAAATGCAATTTTCTCTTGGCTGTCAATGAAGTTTACAGGAGCTAGAAATGCAAGAAGTTCATTAAGAGGCTGACATAAGGAGGTAGATACCCTCACATCAGACAGATCAGTGATCAGAAAGTGGTAGGCAACTGCTACCTCCCAATTTTCGCAGTGCTAGAATAAGTGCTTTGGAAGAAGAATGTTTCTTCAGGATAACAGTGTGACTAGGAAGGAAAGAAAATGTTTAACTTTGATCCTGAAATTCTATGAATTTATTCATCTTGTTTCTGGAGACTTCAGCATGCTTAAGACACAGCTGGAAATCCCCTAGATGAGAATGAACACTGTAGAAAGACAATTTTGCTAATGCAGACCATCTTGGCTTGAACGAAACATTAAAAAGCAACTAATACGAGATCAAGGAAAGTTCACAGAGTCATCCTTTAACTGAGGAAAACTAAATAATAGTAAAAGAAAATGAAAAAAGAAAGGCAGGAGGTCTGGCTCAGTTGGTAGAGCTGCTGCCTTGTATGCCTGAAGATCTGAGGCTGCCAGTTCGAAACAACCGGAAGTACCTGAGAACTGACGACAGGCTGATATACTGATTAGCTGACCCTCGGTGGCAGAGAGGAGTTGCTGTCAAGTGGAGGGTGGGAGGCAAAGGGCCAGAGGGAGGCCAGACTGGGAAGGAATCCAGCTGGAACGAGGATTCTATGAAAGACTAGAACTATTCAATTGTAAAAATCCCTACGGGGGTTTAGAACAGCCTGCCTATGTAAACCGCCTTGGATTAAAGTCTGAGGAGAAATTGACAACCAAGAAAGGCAGTACATAAATACCTGAATGAATAAATAAATAAGATAAATATAGGAGTACATGCAGAAGCTAGTTTGGTGTACCAGTGTTGCATTTGAACTCAAGGCTTCAGTTTCTTGGACAAATTATTTTCTCTCAACCAAGAAGGGGAAGGACCATAGCTTAACGGTAGTGGACATGTTCTGCATGCAGAAGGTCCCAGGTTCAATCCCTACTAACTCCAGGCACAGCTTTGCAAAAACCATACTCTGAAACCCTGGAGACAATGCTGAGTCACACAAACCAACAGTCTGGCTCAGTATAAGGCAACTTTCCGTGTTCCCAATGCCACAGAGTTGTCAGAAGATAAATATTTTATACCATTCTCTGTACAAGAAAGGCACTAAAAATTGTATCTATGGCACAGTGTCTGCTCTTTTGCCTTTAGTGCCTGCAGAATTGCTGCAAAACCATTTCAATCTAATTTACTTCTACATAATTGACAAGCCTACCACTGGTTCCATGACATATTTCTTCATATTTCTCAATCACTAGTACAATAAGACACAAAGTTGCACATAATCACAAAAACAAACGCTGGGCAACAGCCATCTCACGCAAGGCTGCATCACAACTCCGGAGCATAAGCTTGCAAACAAAATTGAGTTCATTGCTTGGCCAATCTCATCAGGCACTGAGTTAGAATGCTTTGCGTAGCCTACAGCAAGTCTTGTTAGCTGATCCAAAAAGAAGGCATGAGAAGCCAGTTTCTGAAGAAGTCTCGCTTGATTATTGCCCAAATGGAATTAGGTCTGTATCAGAAAGTCAAATGCCAAAGAAAACCACAGTAAACAAAATCACATTTGTTGGAACATACAAAGCCACTGTGTGCTTTCCTCTGCTGAATGCAACTTTAATCCATCTGCATTAATCTATCTTTAAAGAAAGAGACAACAAATAGTTCTCAACAGAAGATGGGAAGCAAGCACAATAACTTTGGAAAGTGGGGACACAGGTATCTTTGTCTATTCAGCATCTGCTCATACTATACTGCAAATGAACAACTGAAGTTACATATACAGTACTAAGGAACTGTGGTTTTCTCTATCCAGATAATTGTCTTATTGCACAAAACAGTTGCTACTCAGTTGTTATGGAAGAATCCTGATGTCTTCCCACCAAACAGCACTGCTTTTTCAGAAATGGCGCATTTTCATAGCATTCAGACTGCAGTATCCTAGCCGTGGGAAATGTTCAGGAAATGCTGGAAATGGGGGGCAGGATCTGGCAGACAAAGGCAAGGCCACTCCATCCTCTGCAGCACTGCTGTTTATGAACCACAAACAGATATTGCAGTGGAGATCAGGTTTTTCTAAATTTTACACATTCCACAGTGAACCCAGGACTACTGCAGGCAAAAAGACTTGGTTTCTTGAAATCTTCCTCCAAGTTGCTGCTGATTTGTTAATTACTACTTTAACATTACAATACCTTACAATATCACATGCATATCTACCTTCCTTAATAGAAGGCAGGCACATTTTAAAATCTAGATTGTGCTGGTTTGGCCACATACTGACTATAAACAACTCCCATCTAGTCTATTTTGGCATATAATGCCAGAAGTACTGGGAAAAGACCAAGAAGAAGATCAAAGAAAAGACAACTTATTAACATCCTAGAGGACTTGCATGGGTGATTTAATATTGTTGAGGATGCCACCACATTGTTTCAACGGGAACTTGTTGTATAACATGGCCATCAACAATATGCTGAGAGAAAGGCACAGGGTAATTTTTCATGTTTTATACTTCAAAATTTTTTTAATATTCAGGCTGGACCTGTCAGAGTTTGACAGAGAACCCATTTCACACTATGAAGCTCTGTGACTGTAACTTGACGGGAGAGGTCTGGATAAAAGTGTAAAGCATTATTTAATTACCCCACAAACTACTTATCATACATCTTACCGTAGAGACAGCATGTGGGAACTGCGTCACAAGTAAAGTATCTGAATTCTGGTATGCAGTACTATTTTTATTTTACTTCATACTTGAGGTGTGTGGAATGGAAATAGATACAAGTGGGCCCCATTCATATTCATTTCCATTAATTCTAAAATAAATGCACCCCAAAATAGAAGGCAATAAAAGCACATTTTGCTATGCCTTTTAAAGGCCCACTAGCGATTATCTTTTTTTTTTTTTTTTAAACCACAGTGCCCAGTGACAACACTGTGTCACAGGTAGCATGGGAAGACACATTGGCTTTCAGGAAAAGTCAGCTGTGTACCTGTGTTCCAGTCTGGAGACAACAGTTGAAGTAAGATTGCAGGGGGCTCTCAGTATCCATTCCAGGACCCCCAATGGATTCTGAAATCTGCAGATAATTAAATCTGAAGGGGTCCAGGCATGGCAGCACAATAACCTACCTGGGGGCCATGCCTGGCTCTCCAGAGTCACATATGGCCTTTCAGCCACCTCAGAAGCCTCCTGGATGTGACCAGAAATCACTTCTGGTTTCTGCTGGTGACTTCTGGTCATGTCCAGGAGCTGTTCTGAGGCACAAGGAGGCCATGTGTGGCCTCCCTGCACCTTGGAACACTTCTAGACCTGACCAGAAATCGCTGGCACAAACCAGAAAACACTTCTGTTCACGTTTGGGAGATCCTCTGAGACCCTCCAGCTGTGGGCTTGGCATCCGCGGATGCTCAGATTTGTTTGATAAAGAGGGCCCATGGTACACAGTTGCTTTAAAATAGACAGTTACTTTTAAATTGAAGCAAATAAAAGCAAATAAAGAATATTAAACCAACAAAGAGGACTAAAATTAGAACCAAAAAATGAAAATCAAATTAAAAAGTTTCACCCCTATTTTTGATTGTATTGTTATGAATTTGGTTGTCAACTGTTAATATGGGCTACTACTGGACAACAAATGGATGGTCAGGGACATAAATAACAGCAGATCATTAATGCGCCTTGATGTTAGAGATCTTTCTCTCCTGCCTTTGGAAGACAAGTGCCTTCACCTGCTAGTGGAAGAAGCTGAGAAAGGGAACTGATGTGGTTTAAACTTAAGAGACAGAATTATACAAACTGCTGAAGGAGAAACATCAGTTGCTCTCTAGAAATCTGAGATAGGACCAACAGTATCCTTAAATATAGAAAACCACTGTGCATCTCCAGTGCTCTTTTATCCAAAGAAAACTGGGCCCTGTTCTGCTGCCCTTGGACTTCTCAGCACTTAGGAATCTGAATTCCATTTAATTATACAGTTGTAGTGCTGAGTAATTTTCCTAGAGTCTTATTTTTCACTTGAACTCCTTCCAAAGGCTCCCAAGGTTTTTCCTGTCTGTAAGTGTGCTTCTGGATGCTATCTGCCACTACAATTCCACTAAGTGAATAGGGCTTAATTGGTGCTGTGCCTAGAAGATCAGAGCACCAATCAATCTTATCAAGGTTTTATTCAGAGGATATTTCAACATGGCTGTGGTGGATTGAAAAAAAATTTAAAGTAGTATAAAACACATCATGCCTCTCATTGTATGCAGTAAATAGTATTCATTATACTTAATGCAGATATTTGGTGTGTATTTTATCTAATATGCTCATTGTTGCAAACACCACTAGTACTGATTGCTTTCCAACTGGGGATTAAGGCACCTTTGAGTCTCAGAACGGTGTATCATGAAAATATTGTCCAATTGTGAGAAAAATCTCCAACAGAGTCACTGTAAGTTAGACCAGGAGACCAGCCTCTTTTCCCCCACCCAATGGTCAGATGGAATAAACCATTTCTCATTCATGGTATGAAAGAATCAAAATCTTGGAATCTACTTATTTTCAAATGTATAGCTGAGAAAGAATGCCATAAAATCTATTGATTTTCTTTTAAACAGTGTCAACATTTTCTTTTTCTCTGTGTACCAAGATACATTGAAAATAACATTCTGAGTTGAGAATGTGAAGAACAGAAGCTTTCTTCTTAAAGCTTCTTCTTAAAAAAAGAATTAATTTACATTTTAAATTTTAATAAATTTACATAAATGAATATATTAGACAGAAAATGAATGAATGAATTCAATCCAGTTTATGATTCCATTCACCCTAATAAGGAGGGGGGTTCTTCCAGCCAATTTATGATTCCATTCACTCTAATAAGGGGGGGGGAGATCTTCATGGCAGTTTATGATTCCATTTACCCTAATAAGGAGGGGGGGGTTCTTCCAGTCAATTTATTATTCCATTCACCCTAATAAGGAGGGGGGGAGATCTTCATGGCAGTTTATGATTCCATTCACCCTAATAAGGGGGCAGGGGAGATCTTCATTCCAGGTTATGATTCCATTCACCCTAATTGGGGGGGGGGGAGATCTTCCAGCCAGTTTATGATCTCATTCATACACACAAACGGGGGGGGGGAATCTTCCACACTTTCACACACATACACCTGCCTGCTCGCCTGCCCCTCCCTCCTTTCCTTCCTCGTTTGCTTGGCCCCTGCTTGGCTGCCTGCCTGCTCACCCAGCTGCCTGCCTACCTGCCTGTCCACCTAACCGCCCTTCCTCGCTAGCTAGGGCGGCATGTGCTGCTGCTGCCTGCCTGCCTTCCTGGCCAGCCGGCTGGCCATCCAACCAGCCCTCCCTCCCTTGGAGGCATGTGCTGCGGGCTGGGCTGCCCTCCTTCGCATGGGATCTCTCTCTCTCCTGTACTCCCCTGGCTCAGGTTGCAGGAGGGGGGCCCAGCCCAGCCAAGCAGAGCCCAGTCCAGCAGTAAGGCAGGGAGAGACCTCCCCTCCCGTGCGCAGGATCTCTCTCACTCTCCTGGCTCAGGTTGCAGGAGGGGAGCCCAGCCTAGGGGCAAGGCAGGGAGAGACCAGACGGCAAACGCACAGGGTCTTTTATAGTGGGAAGTAATGCAAGATCTACAAGTCTTACGTTGCCTTTCCACTATAAAAGGCCCTGCGCACGTGCTAGGCTTGTCTTTCCTTCGCTGCCACTGAGCTCAGCAGCAGCGAGGGAAAGCAAGGCGCGGAGCTCAAGCGGCGGGCCAGCGCGGGCTGGGGTGAGGGCCCACTGGAGATGGGGGGATCCCCTGGGGGCCGGATGGGGACCCGCAGCAGGCCGCAAGTGGCCCACTGGCCGGTGTTTGGACACCGCTGCCCTAGATCATGGGTGTCAAACATAAGGCCTGTGGGCCAGATGCATCCCTTGGAAGCTCTTTTTCTGGCCCTTGGGCTCCCTCAGCACCACCATGAGCTGCTCTCAGCTGCTGAGCTGTGCTGAGGTGTCACTGCTAAAAGGGTGGTTCTGTGATAATCAGGCTCTCTCATATCTTAAAAATATGATCAAGATGGGCACATTTTCTCTTCTGACATTTCCAGCTAATGAGTTCCTAAGTGAGAAAAAGTGTTTATTTTTGGACATCACCTTCTTAATGACATCACTTCCTGTTTTATGGCATCACTTCTGGGCCTCAGCAGACATCATGAATGCTATTCAGCCTCCTGTATGAAACAAGTTTGACATCTTGTCCTAGATGAAGAGGAGTCAAAATCTGTGACAAAGCCACTCTTGGACTATTTGTACCATGGGCAATTGTCACTTAACAAAATTGGGAATACAGAAAGAGAAACTGTATGTCCATTTTTGCAAGTTTAGGCTTTGTATTATCATTACAGACTGATTTAAGGGAAAACCAATTTAACCCTAATATTAAAACTGTCCCCAGTTTACAAAGACAGAGACAACAACAAAGAATCACAGTGGTTAGGGAAGAACCAGCAAAGGACCTTGCAGGAAGATCAAGGGGTCATAGGAATACCCAGTGAATACAGTATAAAAACTAAAGAGCTAATTATATGTTCTTAGTAACCAATCCAGGTACTTTTCTGAATCAAGCCATCTGCTTTCTAAGCTAGAGAGCAGATGGTTTGATTCTGAAGCGTACCTGGGTAAAATATCCCGTTGTCACAGTATGAGAGTGAGTGCATGAAACCCCCTTTTACAGTGCTCACAACGTCATGCATGACATGGATGCTTCACTCCACCCATACACAGAGAAACACAAATCACACCTAAAAAAAAAAAAAGGCAGAATATCACACAGTTAGGCTCATTCACAGATTATGCAAAACAACTGTTGGTAGGTAAAGTCAAATACTACATATGAAACAGACTGAAAAAGATAGCATGTGGCAGACATAGACTTAGAGCATCTAGTTAAGCTTACTTTGGGTTACATCAGTTATATAAAACCCCATTTTTCATTTCAGTTTTTTTGTACAGCTCACAAAACCACCTTAACTTCCCTGGTCATCCAGATATAGTGGAGTGAAGGGAGTGAAGCGAAGGGTCAAATCCCCTTCTACCCCTGTTGTGGTGCCCCAGTCCAGACTTGGACCCCAACAGCTGTTATTTGACAAAGGAAAAATGAAAAAGCAAGAGCAAACAACAGGCTCTTACAACAACAGGCTCAAACAACCATATATTGAGACCGACTTATCACTTGCCTCTTCAAAACTTTAAAGTGCTTTGACCTTTAAATGATGACAGAAGACAGACATGAAATAACATGACATGACAGAAGAACACATCCTCATACAATGTTGGGGGAGGCTCAAAAATCATCACAAAATGTGCTCTGTCCATTTATTTTTTTAAAAACTATAAGGTATAAAAAGAGTTTTTACACTTAAGATATCTGAATCAATCTTTAAAATGGTCATGCATTCCACCGATAAAGCACAGGAAAAAACCAAGAGGAACCACAGCAAACACATCAACAACATCTATGCTTCCTACACCTTTATTTCTGGTTAATGGAGGATGGAAACAAATTCCTTGTGAAATCATTTGGATGGAAAGACCAATATGAGAAATCAACAGGGAGTTGAATTATATCAAACACAACATGCCAGCTTCCCATCAAATCTTTTTCCCATTTTTGAGAACTTGTTGCCAGCACTACAGTGCTCTTGTCACTAATCACCCCTTCTTAGATATTCTTAATGAGATGAATAGCAGGCATTTTCTAGGTGACTTGTTCCCTTCACTGTCAGCTGATTCCTCAGTACCAACAGCAACAATGAAAAGCGCAAAATCCAATGCTACTTGGCCTAGCCTAATGCCCTTACTAAACCCCCATGCAAACTGAAACGCAATTTCTATCCAATGACATTGATAGGGAGGTGTGGGCCATACCAGGTGACACGCAAGGGGGGGGGTTTGACACTTCTACTTGCCAAAAATTTTTAAAATCTTGGTATTTTTTAATAATACCATCATGTTATATATCAGTCAATGCATAATTTCATGCAGCATGCAATGAAACAAACCATGTTGAAATATCCTATCAAAAGTTATAGCCAAAAAACCAGTGGGGGCAGGGCGATGGTACAACACCAAACCTACTGCCCAGAGCACTGCCCCTGCCCACTGCATGGGAGGAGGCCCATTATAGGGGATAATTATCTCAGACCGAAATGAAAACATGAGAATGCTTAACATGATTTGAATAGTTACCAAAATGTCACATGACTTTAGATGTCAATTTTTCACATTCTCAAAGCTGTACGCCTAATGACTTCACCCTGGTAATTCTACTGCCTAAAGAGACTTGCTCTTTAAAAACATTATAATAAGGTATGAAAGGCTAAAGTACTGTTAATAATACTGTTAATAATTCTCAGTTCTTGCAGAGTATGAGGACAATCTAAAGCAAGAATATTTCCGACTGCACACTTCTACCCACTAAAGCTTTTTTTAAAAATTTAATTTATTATCACTTACTTTGATCAGAAAGTACTGGAGCCTCTTGCATGCTGTGGAAAGAAAACAAAAAGAGTTAGGATTAAGTATCTAAATGTGTGCATACATTCACAGCCTGCTGAATTAAAGCATTTTGAAACACAACTCTTGAGAAACAGTTACACTTTTGCTTTAAAAATCAAAGTTCATCAACACCATGGATCAGCCAAAAATTAAAAAATAGCTGCTTTTTGGCAATGCATCAGTCATCATGGGCCTCTTCAGCCAACACAGGCAGACTCTCGGCTTTAGATTTTGCCGTGAACGCTCATTAATGGATCTCATTAAAAAGCTAAATTGTGAGGGACATTCTTCCTACTGCCACATGGAGTCCACCCAAGGCAGCTTTGTGTGATGTGCACGCTCTAGCCTTGTGACAAGGCAGAGAATGAAGCTGTCCTGCTAGCGGAGGAGCCTATGAAAACACAATGAAAGCCACAAAAACTACACCAAACCCAGGAGGTTTCCATGCTCATCCCACGACTTTGATGAGCAACGCACTTTTGAACATCAAAAAGGTAGGCAAGAGAACAGCATGTAACAACCAGGTGGTGAGAGGGGGCTTTGTCATTGTTCCCAATATGACAGTCACGGTTGTCTGAAAATCAAACGCACTTAAGGCTCAGATTTTTTTCTAATCATCGCTCATGCAGAAGCACTGACAAACCAGTTTCCACCAGTCATTTTCATGCTAGGTTTACTAATGAGGTGAACGCTTGAAATGCATCAACGTGCTTGAAACTGGTGCTACCCCACCTAACAGCAGCAGATTTTGAGGTGACCACCGGTTTCTGCCTAGCCCAGATCTTCCAAGCTAGTTATAGCTACCTAATAGATGCAAAGGAAGAAAGTCCAGAGATCGCAAAAAGGCAAATAATCAAATGGAATCAAATACCCAAACATTCTAGCAAGTGTTAAAAAATGACAAACCCAACATATGCTGATGACATAATGTTCAAGTAAGAAGTAAACCCAGTCCAGTGTTTAAACAGTTCCTTTGCTGAGCACAAGAGTTGATTTCACACTTTACAAAGCAGCCACGAGGGGAGATGTAGCCAAGAATGCTCCTGGTACATGCCTGCCACCTCTGCCACCCCATATTTTTACAGTATGCATGTGTAGGAATTTAAAGGGAAACTACCCCTAAAAATTTATCCCAAGGAAATTGTAAGAAGTTTTGCTGACTTTGGTTCAGAGTTTTTGTTGCACTGTTGCTTCTCCTCCTGATTGTTTCACAATCTTTTCTGTTTTATATTTGTAATATGATTTTACAATGCTTGCTTTGAGGATCTTCTGCTGTATCTTACCACTGTACCACTGTGCGGGATTCCACTTTAAGGAATGGTCAAGGTGGTACTGCTGCCGCCATTTTGTTTTGGGGCTCAGGTCTACATAGTTTGCAAGGGTCCTAGAGGAGGTAAATCTCATCAGAGACAATGGCATTTGAGTCTTTATCGGCCTTCATCAGACTCCTACCTAATGGCCAGTCCCAACACTTCATCTGAATGGATCGGACTACTGGAGAATCAGAATGTACAGTTTACTGGCTCTCTATACCCAAATAATGGTGATTACAAACACTTAGAGGTCTTGGAGGTGAGCAGGTGTAAGTAGGGCACAGCAATCGGCTTGAAAGATTTGTCCATAAGATCAGGGACAAACTCCACAATGAATCTAAAATTTATATTCATTACGGGTTAAAAGCCATGATGCGTATGTGCAACCTCCTGATTTTAGAAATGGGCTATGTCAGAATGCCAGATGCAAGGGAAGGCACCAGGATGAGGTCTTTTGTTATTTGGTGTGCTCCCTGAAGCATTTGGTGGGCCACTGTGAGATACAGGAAGCTGGACTAGATGGGTCTATGGCCTGATCCAGTGGGGCTGTTCTTATGTTCTTAGTATGTATATGCAAGATAAGTAGGTATTCAAAAAACTTCCTAAACAGAGGGTGTGAGAAAATGGACATTTTTGTCTGCAGAGATGGCAGCAAATTGAATTTTAAGAGAAAAGTTAGCTAAACCTGTAGCCTTAAGATGGATACCACAATGTAGGATGTCCTGGATAGAAGCAACCCTTGTTTGCAAGATGTCAGATGCCATGAAGGCACAAATATTTTTCCACTTTGGCAAATAAGTTCTTTGAGTTGAGTGGGCTTTTTTCCATGAGTGAACTAAGATGTCCTTTAGCTCTTCCTTAATAGCAACCAAGGTCAGATCCTCCATGCCATCAGGTTTACTGCTGCAAGATCAAGGCATAGTATTCAGCTTCAGTTCTGAGAAAGGAAGTTCAGGCAGGAAGGTAGCTGAAGGTACTCACCTCTCTCCAGCTTACGCAAAGGTGCAAACTAGATTTGCCTCAGTCACTATGGTACAATCAGTTTTGTATGAGGCCTATATTCAATCATGGTTGAACCAACATATATGTTGATGAGCTTGGTGATTATAAAGAAGGGGGAATGCATAACACAGGGCCTTTTACCACTGGGCTATAAACACATTCTCTACAAAGAAGGGATCATATCTGCAATGGCTGAAGAATTCCTAGCACATGACTCATGACAAACAGGTTCACTTCAGACACCCTAGTGATGATCTGTACACTGGAAGACCTTAATGTTGGGGCTCTATTCCTGTGCAGCTGTTTTGTCGTCTGCAATGCTGAAGGCATTGGCAAGATGTTGGATACTGCAGCTAAACGAATAGCAATAGGGATGATGTAGCACTGAATACATTAGCATTGAGTCCTAAATTGTGCACCCACCAGAGAGCTAAAGATTTCCAATGCCACACCACCCTTTTTATGTAGTGCATGGCTGTTTCATTGTCCATTAGAATATGTACTACATGACCCTCCAAAGACAGTAGGCAGGATACCAACTGCATCTCTTGAGTGTTGCCATCGCTGCCTGGAATGGCTCCAACAGTGAATGAAAAGGGCCACTTACAGTGTCTTGCAGCGCCTGCAGTACTTACTGTTCCCCTCCCCCGCTACGCAACTGCCAAATGCTCTCGAAAGTTAATATGTGTTTTTATTTGTTATAGTGACCAAGCCACAGAGAGCTTCCCATGCACATATCAGTTATCCTTGTTCTGGAAGGTGTGTTGGGATAGAAGAACACATTCTTGAAGAGATTTGTTGGGAAAGCTCACCACTTTGGATCATGTAGCATTTAATCTGGAATGATCAGCGATTTGTGTTGACAATACACCTAGGGCCTGAATATCATTAGGTGCCACCTTCAGAGACCCCCATGTGTACACAACGAGCCAATGCTGTGGTGGATGCCACCTCCCTCCCCCCCTCCCCTTGGCACCACTGGGAGGCAGCACTCTGCTTCCCTACCCCCTTATCTTGCCCCTTCCTGTGCATTGCTGTTAAACAGGAAGTAGATCACTACCACTGCAGCACATGCCCCAAAAAACATACCTTTGGATTTCCCTGCCTGCTTACAATCTGGGCATTGTTGTCTAGTGTGTACCCTGAAGCATTTGGTGGGCCACTGTGAGATACAGGAAGCTGGACTAGATGGGCCTTTGGTCTGATCCAGTGGGGCTCTTCTTATGTTCTTATAAACCCTGGCCCATGGACTGGATCTGGTGCCCAAGACAACCCTTTCATGAGTGGAGCTTACTGTTCTGTTGTGCAGCCTCCTATCAATATCTGTTCCCACCTCCAAACTTCGCACCAGCCAGCCGCTTACACTTTGCATTGTCCAAGCAGGCTTTGCACCTGGATTTCCAGGCAGACATGGCTGTTTGATGTGAAGTTTGGGGGCAATCTTATAAGAGGCACAGAAGGAGGCTGCCTGGCAGAATGATAAGCTCCGTTTGTGCCAGGGAAGGGTTTTTAGGTATGCAGTGATCTCCAGTTTGGAGACCGCTGATCTAGACCACTGGTTTCCAACCTGTGGTTCGTGGGTGGTCCATGAGGTCTCAAGAAAAAAAAAAGATTGCCTTTGATCACTTGTTGAGCATCTTACTGAGCAAGTACTCCCCCACGGACCATCAGAGAGGGTGAAGAATGGACCACCTGCAGCTGCAGCTGGCACTGGTGTCAGCTGCTATTGTGGGCAGTCCATTCTTTGTCCTCTCTGACAGTCCATGGGGGAGCGCTCACCCTTGAGATGCTTCCCCATGGACTACCAGAGAAAGTGAAGAATGGACCCAGCCCACATCTAGAACTGCACGTAGTCCACAACAATTCCAATTTTTGCCTCAGTGGTCCATCAACTACTAAAGGTTGGAACAACTGATGGATGAACAAGCAGGTTCCACTGATGAAGGTAGCAGTAAGTCATGTCTCCACAGCCTGGGCTGGACTACCTCATCCATCAGTAAATCTCCATTGTATATGTGACCACTGGGCCAAAAAGCTAGCATTATGCAGGCCACTGTGCATGTTGTGTCACATGATGCAATGAGAAGCAGTCATACTGTGTGGACAGCACAATAAAACACAAATTTAAAGTGTGTGTATGGAGGGAGGGGAACCTGCTTTTTTTTTAAAAAAAAAACCTCTGCAAGAACTCAGTCCCCCCCCCCAAAAGGTAAATAAACTCTGCAGAACTGTTTGTTTGTTTGGCAATTCTAAGTGCACTAAGTGAAGGCTTCAAGTATTTGAGATTTCAAACAAATTTTGTAAGATGTTCCTAGCCTGGAACGCTCCGTTCTTGCATGAGTCGGAAGCAAACTTAAAGGGGGGGAAAAGTAGACGTTTGTGACTACTTGGAAGACATTTGATTTCACATATGCAAGCTGCATCCAAGAATGGAATCCTTAGATCAATCATCAAGAAACTTAATAAGAAGGGGAAAATAACCCTGCACCATACCCCTTATGTGTGGGCTAATTAATGCATTTTTGCAACTTCCAGTGTCTCCAGCAGACATACACATCCAGCTCAATAAAATAATTTACTTGAAAACAAGCATATGCATATGTTTCAAAGCACTGTTTTCTCCTTTAAAGAAAACACGGGATTATTCATCCATGTTGATCTCATTAGCAGTGAAGGGTGTTACACACACTCGCACTAGTATCTATGCAACAAGGAAAGCACACACAAATATCCCCAAATACAAAAGACTTTTTTCTGGCTATTTTCTTTTAGCAACACAACAACGGGTACTTCCTTTTCAAATACGCCAAAGCTCTTTTTGCAGACAAACCAGCGAACTGTCAAAACTGCCCCAAACTGTGGAAAAAAATAAATCTACTAAAATGACCAACCACATTTTCCAAATCTTCAAGTTTCCAAGAATTCAGCAGCCTAGACTTCTATGCTCTCCAAAAGATTAAAATAGGGACACTCTTGTGCACTTAAACACACCTCTGTTAACTCACCAACTCACCATCACTGCTTAACCACAGTTGTACACTGCTGATCAGCTCAATCACATGCATTGTCACAAAAACACAGTGTGCATTGTCACAAAAACACTGCAAAGCACTTTGCAACAGCACAGAGAGCCAGCACGCTGGTGGGAAGGTTGGAGCCTTCCTGCGCAAGCGGGTGGCCATTGGGACAACCGCTAGACTAGATAAGTCCACTGCAGGGGTGGAGGAGGGTGTGGAACAGGGATGAGACGGGATGGGGTGGGTGGATCAAACCCAAGAAACCAAACCTGATCCACCTACAAGTATCACTTGGACTTGCACCAGTGATATTGCTGGTGCAGGTCCGAATTGACCCATAGTAGCTGTTGTGGCTTACCCTCAGGTAAGGGGGCAAATATCTCCTTACTACAAGGAGACCAGCCAAAATTCCCCAAGGGTTGCAGCACGGTCCATTCATGTGCCTCTGCATTGCCACGTGGGCAATTTAGTTAGGACTGGGCTGGATGTTTCTGTTCATGCCATGAACCAAATGGTTGGCCTTGACAGCCTTGTTCTTTGCTTAGTAAGTAGTTGCAGTAGGAGGGAATGATTGGGATTGGTCCAGTGGTAAGGGGGGAGTATTTTAACTGTTTGCAAGCATTATGATCCCAAACCCTTGCCTCATGGCTGCGATTTGTCCCACAAAGTTCCCATTGTTGTCAATGGCCTGTAGTCATGAATGGTGAATTCATGGTCCAGAAAAACCTCTTCCAAGTTACCTCACAACTCAGAACAAAACTCTGCATTTAAAAAATGTAGGCAAAAATGAAGGGGACAGCAGCACAACCCAAAAGAAAGAAAAAGAATCCAGCTGTGCAAGAGACAATTTTTTATGAAACAATTAGAAATCCCTATGAACATCAAGATTAAACTCTTCATCAGACGTCTGAGGGCCCAATCCTATCCAATTTTCCAGTGCCGGTGCAACTGTGCCAATGGGGTGTACGCTGCATCCTGTGGTGGGGATAGTCACAAAGGCCTCCTCAAGGTATGGGAACATTTGCTTCCCTCCCTCGGCACTGCACTGCAGATGCACTGGTGCTGGAAAGTTGGATAGGATTGGGACCTAAGAAGACACACAGAAAACAAGATAAATTATTTTTGTTCTTGTGGGATGCTGTGACTCTCCTTTGGAGCCAGATTTTGAAGAACCCAACATTATATTCATTAACATTTTCTAGTGGGCATTTCTGTGGTTTCATTAGTCACTAGGTTACGGATTAACATGTATGAGTGTGGCTATGAGAGAGAGCCTGGAGTTTAGAAATATATGAAAGGTTGCATAAAAAGAAAGTTAATCTTCTTGACCAGGGGTGCCCAAACCCTGGCCCTGGGGCCACATGTGGCCTTCGAGGCCTCTCAATGCAGCCCTCAGGGGGCCGCCAGTCTCAAATGAGCCTCTGGCCCTCCAGAGATTTGTTGGGGCCTGCACTGGCCTGAAGCAACTGCTCCCAGCATGAAGGCAAGTGTTTGACCTCTCACGTGAGCTGTGGGATGAGGGCTTTCTCCACTGCTTGCTGTTTCACATCTGTGATGCAGTAGAGGCAGCAAAGGAAAGACCAGCCTTGCTTTGTGCAAGGTCTTTTATGGGCCTTGAGCTATTGCAAGACTTTCATTCATTCATATAAGTTCCATCTCTAATATATTCATCTATGTAAATTTATTCAAATTTTAAATGTAAATTAATTCTTTTTTCCCCAGGCCCTTGACACAGTGTCAGAGAGACCATGTGGCCCTCCTACCAAAAACTTTCGACACCCCTGTTCTTGACTAATGTCTCATTGATTTCAATGGAGCTTAGTCATGATGAGCAGCCCAATCCTACCTAAATTTCCACATGGCAATGCAGTGGTGGCCCTGCCCCAGGGTAAGCCCCAGGAGCCACTATGGGACAACTCAGACCTGTGCCAGCTCAATCACACAAGTCTGCATTGCTCTGTAAAGGTGGAAAAGGCCTAGGAAGAGGCTCGAGATTCAGTGTGCGCTGCTGCCACCAGTTCCACCTCTCCTAAGCCTGATGTACCCTCTGCCTGACCACTGCCCTGTTCCATCCGATTTCACCCTCCCTCACCCTGTTCAACCCCTTCCCCACCTCCCACCAATCCCCTGTGCAGGTTTCTATGAGCCCATCTACCTACGGAAGCCGCTGCAGTCTTCCCACCAGTGGGCCTGCAGTGTGTGCCAGCAGAGGCTGCTTTGCAACAGCCCTATAGCAGCCTCCACTTCAACAACACCAGTTATGCAGGCGGAGAAGGGGGTTAGGATTGGGCAGGAACTTTCTTTGGATACAACATGTTATGGGCTCTTAAAGCCTTCTTTGGGGCTTATGTCTGTACTTTTCATGCGGCTGCATCCTGTTAATCTTCAGTTCTTTACAAAAAGATTTTTTACATCCTTTTTAAAAAAAACATAAAACCAATTTCTTAGCAATTATGATGTTGGCTTTTATAGTTTATATTCATTATTTAGATATTGGAGTAATTCATATTGGCTTGTTTCCTAAGGAGCACACATGGATATAAGGCAACATTTTGAGCTGTTCTGCAAATGGTTGCAGAAGCAAGACTACATGCAAGATCCCCGGAACATCTTGCACAGGTGCAGAACTGAGTCAAGATTCATTAACATTTTTGCTCACAGGAGCCTTGCACTATCACTTCTGCATATGTAGGTCTCCTTTCAAGACACAACCCATTGTTCTGCATGCTTCTCCCCTGAAGTGGAGTTTTCTCTCAGGGGACATTGGGACTGGAATTAATTGCTTCAGTGAATGGGTCTCCTCAGCCAGGGCCTCTGAGAGGAATTTTATCAGGGGGTACAAAGTTTCTTTTGGGCCCCTTTGCAAAGGGGGAGGAGTGAAACAGAGCGGGGGAGGGTGGTGACGGGTGAGCAGAATGGGGGCAGAGAGGGGTGAAATAGGATGGGGGGAGGGTAGAGACAGCTGGAAAAGTCTTTGGAGCCCAGGTCTACCAACCCATGTGGCATCAGTAGTGTCCCCAGCATCCCATGCAGGCAACGTATGAATATTAAGGAAAACGTAAGGTCTCAGGAAATTTCTGGTCCCCCTCCTTTGGCTCCTGGGCCCCCCTTTAGATGCTGGGTGCAGGTTCAAATTACTCCCTTTACCCCCCTCTTCTAGGCCCTGTCCTCAGCTTGTGCATTCTGTTGCTGTTCAAATGAAAATGTGCCTGCATTGTATTAGTAATATCAACAGTGCCTTAAATAGAGTTAAGATCAAGGGCTGACTGCAGCACATCCATGGAGAAAGAAAAAGCTTAGACAAGATCTCAAACTGCGGTTGCATACCAGTTATGCTCATATAGTAGTTTTTAAAAACAAACAAAAATCAAGGACAGCACTGAAAAAGTCACCATGAATTAGAATGAATTACCACCACCTACATTCATTTTCTCTCTCACACACACCACTAATCCTCTGACCTTTTCATTTTCTGTGAACTTTGGCTTGTGAAATTTGTTGTTGACTCAAAAAAACAAATTGTGCTGAAACATGAGTGCACTTCATTCAAATCCTGCTCTAAGGCTGCTATGGTAAATGGAGCACAGTTGCTAACTTGCAACAGGAGGAGCAGAAGTTCCTATCTGAGCTCATTTGCTACATTAGCATAATATACATTTAAAAACAGATATGCAAAAGCTGGATCAGATAACATTTGGCACAAGCTGCCAGCATCTGTTGAGAGGAAACACAAGCAGGATGAAAAGGGCTACAAGTCGTGAGCGAAAGCATCTCAGCCTCTACAGTCTATGGTGTGCTGACGATCGATCATTTTCCTTGCAGTTTAATGTGTAAATCAAAAGAGGGAAGAGAGACTTTTTAAAAATTCATTGGTCTAAAAAGTATTTTAAAGCATAGCTTGACAGCGTAAAATCGTTGCCAGAGTTCAAGGAATGTGGTTGCTTTGTTCAGCAGTGAAATTTCCACTGCTTTACAATTAAAATTTGAAATTAATTAGTTTAATGAAATACCACCTTACCCCTGGGGGCTGGGGATAAGAGTAGGCCCTCAGTTTGGCTGTACTTGTCGTAAGAGGCGACTAAACAGCCACCGGGTAGATGGGACTCGTCAGCCTGGGAAGGCAGCTCATCTGAGAGAAGGAAAACTCTGATCCCAAACCTCCACTGCCTTGTGGCTACATCCAGTTATGGAAAAGGCTTCAGGAGTCAACCTCGAGGCAAAATCCGGAGCTGGAGTCCCTGAGGCAGTTCATGGCTGAACACAGTCACATTCCGGCAACTCCTGCGACGCCACTGGAACCAACCGTATTGGCCTCTGCCTTTCCATTGGACCATTTCAGCGACGTGGAGAGGGGGGATTTGCTGCTTGGGTGACAGCCTATCCTCCATACCTACTTTACCCAGGCTTCGCGCACTGGAGAGGACACTCTGTTCCAGAACCACCATTCAGAGCGTGACACCATAGTCTTCCGGGACTGAAGGATGCCAACAACCTTCCATGGGCAGAAAATTATGCATTTACAGCAGAGGTCAAAACATGCAATCAAAAGAACAATCCATTCTGACCCACCAGCACTTTGACCACCAAGATCCCACTTGTAATATACAGGTGTGCCCCAGTATCCACTAGGGTTCCATTTTTGAAAGCCCCGCAGTTAACAGAAACCATGGATACTGGCAAATGTTCCCTCACCTCCAGAGAGTCTCCCGAGTCCAGCAGAGGCCACGGCATTCATCTGTGCCAGGCTCAGACTAAGCCCAACAGTTAAAAAAACACTACTTCCAGTGTCTTCGTGAAACCAGAAGTGACATTTTTAATGCCTTATAAGGCAGTCGTTCTCACACAATTAGCACCAGGACCCACTGTTTAGAATGAGAATCTGTCAGGACCCACCAGAAGTAATGTCATGACTGTAAGTGATATCATCAAGCAGGAAAATTTTCAACAATCCTAGGCTCCACTTACCAAGGAGTAAGGCCCATTTACTATCATTGTTAAAAGAATATACATAATACCTTGTTAAAAGTACAGGTCTGTAACATTTCCCCAAATGCAGTCACATTCCATGGTAGCATCAAGTCAAATATATTAAAAATAAAATATTGAAATGGATGGGGACCCACCTGAAATTGGCTCGCGACCCACTTAGTGGGTCCTGACCCACAGTTTGAGAAACGCTGTATAAGGCATTAAAAACATCACTTCTTGTTTTTACGTGAAACCAGATTTCTGGTTTCTCCATGATACGGAATCTGCGGGTTCAGGGGACCCCCTGTATTATAAAAGGAAATAATTCTGTAATTAATTTTTTGGAAGTGTTTTTGGTTTATGATTAGAATCCAAAGCTATGCTCCTGAGTGGTAACTTTCAACCAGTGTGCCACAGCATATTGCTGTGCTGTGAATGGTCCACAGGTGTGCCATGGGAGTTTGGGGGACTGTCATTTATTAGTAGGGCTGTTGGGGGATGTGAGCCCCCCACAAGCATCATGGTGGACCTTGACGATTTTAGCACCTTGTCAATGTGTCATGAGATTTGAAAAGGTTGAAAATAGCTGCTCTTGAGGTTAGAACCCACCTGGGGGCTGGGGGATAAGAATAGGCCCTCAGTTTAGCTGTACTTGTCATAAGAGGCGACTAAACAGCCATGGGGTAGATGGAACTCGTTGGCCTGGGAAGGCAGCTCATCTGAGAGAAGGAAAACTCTGATCCCAAATCTCCACTGCCTTGTGGCTGCATCCAGTTATGGAAAAGGCTTCAGGAGTCAACCTCGAGGCAAAATCCGGAGCCGGAGTCCCTGAGACAGTTCATTGCTGAACACAGTCACGTTCTGGCAACTCCTGCAACACCGCTGGAACCAACCATATTGGTTTCTGCCTTTCCATTGGACCATTTCAGCGACGTGGAGAGGGGGGATTTGCTGCATGGGTAACAGCCTATCCTCCATATCTACTTTACCCAGTCTTCGCACACTGGAGAGGACACTAACCACCATTCAGAGTGCGATACCATAGTCTTCAGAGACTGAAGGATGCCTATGAGGTTAGAAGCAGGGATGTGCGATGCGGGGCAGCAGGTGCGGTAGAACCACCTCGCTGGCATCCTCTAAAAATTGCCACAGCTTAACCTGGTGATCAAGCATGCATTCTCCAACTTGCGCTAGAGTAAGTGGACAGAACGCATGCCCAATCACCGGGTTAGGTTAGGCTGCGGCGATTTGCGGAGGATGCCAGTGAGGTGATTCTGCCTCACCTGCCACCCCCACACCACACATCTCTGGTTAGAAGCCATAGCACCACATCACTTCAACATACAGGTTGCGCAAGATTTGGCTGAAACAGATGAAGGCAAAATGGTTGTGGCAACAGTAAGATCAGGAAGTGGTGAAAATTCTGTCCACATGGAAAGAAGCAACAGATCCTTTTCAGTAGTACCAGTAGTGGTCAACCATAGTCTAACACCAGAAACACAAGTGACATAATCCACAAACACGCAGCATTCAATAGGTATTGCCATAATTCCTGCCTCAATAATATGGGAAGGCCCCTTCTTGTGATCTTCCCAGAAGTATCTGGTTAGTCAGGGTGGAAACAGAATGCTAGACTAAGAGCCTTTGGTCCGATTTACCAGGAGTTGACTTACATTCACAAATGAATGCCACCAATATATTCAAGGATCACAAAAGGGATCGAGAAAAGCAAGTAAGCAGGAAACAAGACAATACCCAAAAAATTAGACTATTATTGATAAGAAGTTTATCTGATTTTACCCCTTGATTTTCATGCAATGCTACGTAGGGCCTCTAAGACAATAATGTTCTGCATAATGAATGCATGTAGATGCCTATATGAGGTTAGTGCTGAACTATCTCCTATTTGCAGGTAAATCACAATTTTTGCTTTGTTTTCTGGGTTTGGAGAAAACCTGCCCTTAAATGTTTCTGGAAACACTGACATAAGTACCAAAAAGCTCACCCAAAAAACACAGAGAAGCACTCCTTAATATTTATGCTTTACAGTAATTTCCTTTTTTAAATGAACAAGATAACATGACCTTGTACCATATAATTTGGGGTTATTTATTGAAAGGCAGGATAGAAATGAATAAACAAAAATGGCTAAAATCCAAAGGTATCCTTCCACTTGAATAAGGGGGCTTGAACATGCAATCACAAGTTTCTTGTGCACAAAACTGAATTGAATCCTGACTTAGTTTTGTGGTTGTACCACACATTGTGCAACATATCACACATGAAATTGTCAATATCTCATTGCTGTGCACCTTATTTCCACATGCACTCCTTAGGATACAAGTTACCCTGAAAACAATGAAGTTCTAGCATCCAGAGTAAATCCAATATCTAATTCAACCAATATAGCCAGTGCAACAAGTTCATTCATGCTTAAAACCAAAGTGATACTCATAAAAATAACATAACTGATCAACATTTACAACAAGACCTTTATTAATTTAAGCAGAGCTCTGCAGAATGCTGAACTGAAGGGAGAGGACAGTCACCAACCTTGCATTGCTGGAAACTAGCCAGGGTGTCAGTGGAAATGTGACGGATTTATAAAAGGTGAGCCAATCTTGTTCACCTTTCTCATGCAAAAAAGACTCAACAGACTGAAAAGAACAAGTAAGATATCACAACATAGCACCATGTACATATATGGCCGCAAGGAGAAAGCTTTCCTAGAATACTGTATCACATCCATTCCCAAAATTCAAGAGACAGTGCAATCTATTGGATAATTAACTGCCGGTTAATCAAAAGCAGGACATTTCAGTCAGCAGCTATGTATTAACTGCTTCTAAAGGGGAGACCATAAAAAGGACATAAATATGGATTAAAAATTAACCATGATTGCCAGGAAGCCTGATATGGCAATTCCACCCACAGAAACATGTGCGCAGACATATCTGCCAACACCAGGAACAGCACATGGTATACATTCTGCTGCCCTTAACAGCATCAACAGATATAGAGACAATTATTCAAAAGAAGACTACTTGCTCAGGGCTGGGAGGGGGAGAGGAAGCTGAGTCAGATCCTAAGTACTGTATATTCTTTCTTAGATACAATGCATTTCTCCTCCACTTTGTATTCCCCTTTACACTCCCTGATTACATCCTCTCAGCTTTAGAGAGAGAGAGAGAGAGAATTTTTGGATTCATTGAGTAGCTAGGTATACTTTGTTGGGAGGGACATCAGGGGAGGCCTGAATGGAATCACATCTGCTGATGATCAAACCCAGCCTCAAACCCACAGTGGAACTTGTGACTAAAGCCTACAAGTGTGCAACTTGTACACATATAGACCTTCCGTAATCAGAAACTACTTTTTACAGGGCTCCAGATTGTGACTGTAGGGTTAACTATACGTGCACGGGAAGAGTCAGTGAGGCCAGTAGTCACAATCCTGTTCACTTCTCTACGCAGCCACTTGAACATGGTGTTTTGTGAACAAGGTTAAAGTCATACTATGATGTTGCAGTCACCCAGCAATGGATATGCCCATGGGAATTCAATCTTAGCACATTAAACAGCTCTACCACACAAACTACAATGTCTGTTTATAGCAGCATCTTGCAGAATATTAGGATTACCTTGACTAGCTACAGTAGTTCATACTGATGAGCATTTTCATTAAAAGTTATCCTTGGGAGTAAGGGCCTCTTAACATGTCATAATGTTCATCAGTGCTTCTGTAAAGCTCCCTGCATTAGCAGAGAAAGAGTTGTTTTGAACTTTTTAAAACAGTGTAGTATAGTTTCTTGATGAAGGTATCCATGTGAGCTGAGGCAGATGTTATTCAGCACCTTATCAGCCACCTGTTCAAGCAAATGCTTGCCCTTGGATTAGTTAAACCACTATCAGCAGTTCTGCCCTTGGTGGACATGTTTTGACATTCAGTTCCTCTTGCTTGAGAGTTCCTTCACTCACATGTACTTAATTAGTGAGAAGGCCAGGAGAGTGTAGTGGTGGTGGAGTGGTACCTGGAACCTGGAAAATCCAAGTTCAAATCCCCACATCAGCCATGAAACTTTCTGGTTGATGTTCACCAGTCACCATTTCTCACCTACCTCACAGGGTTGTTGTAATGACAAAAGGAGGGGGGAATTATTTACACCACCCTGAGCTCCTTTTAGAAGGGGTGGTATAAAAATGTGAAACATGAATAGTATATTGAGCAGTTTGAGCAGTGAACTACAAGTGAAAGCAAAGTAAAAAAAAACAAAAACAAGTCAACAATGAAAAAGGACAATAGGCATCAAACCCAAGCAAGGGTTAAGTTCAGACAGCACACACACATCCTAGCCACTCTCCTCCACTCTAGTGGGGTTTTGTCAGTTGGGCTGGGAGGCAGTTCTCTTTACAGAGAAGAGAACACACTTCTCTTTACAGATGGTTAATCCTACTTTGAAAGTAGAGCTAGCATGAAGTAGGACATGCAGACGGTGTTACAAGCCAATAATCTCAATTAGTAAAACTGACCTGGTGGTGGTGAGAAAAGCTCTCACCAAGGGCATGCACAGATCAAGACCATGAATGTCTTTTTTCATGTGCCAGTGCCTGCCTGTCACTATTGTCTGAAGTGGGCCAACTTCTGCCAGTTTTCAAGGGAAAATATATGAGGAAAAGGCACATTCCTACATCTTGTTTAAAGTCACAGGAAGAATGCCCCCACTTATGACTAAATGTTAGTCACAGGAATAAACATGTGCTTATTTCTAAGACAGGTGTGAGTACTGCCAGATTTTCAAAATACATTAGCCTTTTCTGGAAGCAGGCATGCAGAAACTCTTCCCATTGCGGATGAATGGCTGAAACACTTTGTGAAATTATTCTGGTGAGCAGGCCTCAGTGCCTCTTTGTGGCTATATTCTTCATATAGTTCACATCTTTAATTACTTCTGTTAGTATGGTGAAGAAATGATTAGATATGGCACCTTAATTAGATTTTGTGGGGGTTTTTTTTAGGGGGAGGGGAATCGAGAAGATTCAAGGAAAAGAGCAAAATGAAGTCAAAAGTGCCTGTAGAATTGCATCTGCAGTATTAGATGGAAGCAATTAAAACAGTTTCTTTAAAAAAGGACAATTGCCATCATAGGTGTCATTTCAGAACAATGAAAACATATATAAGCACCTAATCAAAGTGTACTTCCTTGTGGTTTTATGCACACTTTCTTTAGTGCTTAATTCTGTTATTTGTGCCATGCCGGCCAGAACCCAATGATAAACATATGATCCTAAAAAAATTCAAGTACTACTGGTTTGTGTTGCTTTACACAATGTTTTGAAAAGTTTATTTCAGAAAAGGGCATCTGTTTTCTCTGAAGAAAACCATCACTGTGTATTCAAGAAACTGTTTTGCTTTTCTTCTGAACCATTCAGCAGAATTTAGAACATTGTAAAAACTGACCTTAGAATGAGCCTGTAAACTACAGACAAGATTCAGCAGGAGGATTACGGAAATCATATCGGTTTCAAAGATAAGTGTCGATATATGGATCACGGGTCTTCCGTCCTTAGCATCTGATGATTTAAAAAAAATAGCAAGAATCAACACATTTAGATCTAATACACATCTTTGTGCCAGAAAAGCTACAGACAAAATAGACACATTTAGGTTCAAACTCAATACAAACTGAATTCTTGACTGTACTAATTGCTCACCATTAGGACCAGTCCAAGACCTCTTGGCATCTGAAGCGACACACCATACACCACTGCCCCCAGAGTACCTTGCACACCATCTACTTCCTCTGCTGCTTCTGCCCTGCTCCCTAAATACAAAAAGAGATGGGGAACAAATCAAAAGAGGAAGTGTGAGGGAGAGGAGTCACAGAGGCATCTTTAGCCTACCACTCTTCTCCTCTGCACTTCCTTTTCTGCTTCAAATTCAGGGAGCAGAAGTGGCAGAGGTTGATGGATAATCAGATGCAGATAGTTGGCAACCCCTGCCAATCCATCACCTGAGGCAACTGCCTCAGTCTGTCCCATGGACAGGCCATATCTGCTCCCTATGGATTCTGATTACAGACTTACAGTGAAGGCCCAGATTGTTTACTACAACCAGTGGCCTTCACCCTCTGGTCCTAATCCAAACAGCACCCACAGGGAAAGAACAGGGAAAGTGCAAGTGGTTGTTCCTTCTCTTGACTCTTATTGCTGCTCATATTTCCAGAGAGGGCAGCTGAACAGGAAGCCACAACAAGGAGCAGCAGCAGCAGGACCAGAGTCCTCCAGGGCTGGCAGTGAGGCCCCTGATGGAATGAGACCCTAAGTAGGCACCCAACAACATCAACCCCCAACACCACACCCAACACCCAGCTTTTATCCCTCATTTTGATAACACAGAAAGCTGCTTTATAACCAAGCCAGGCCTTTGGTCCCTCTAACTGAGTACTGTTGAAACTGAGGCAATCCAAGGTTTCAGACAGAAATTTTTCTCTTCCCTACCTGGAGATACCATGGATTTTAACCTGGAAGCTTCTGCATGCAAAGACTATGCTCTACCAATGAATTACAGCTAAGATGTCCATCAGAACACAAATACAGGATAAGAGCTCAAAATGAATATTACATGAATTTCAAGTTCTCATAAAGTCTGAATACTGCAGCTTGAACTTTTCAATGTATATATTACCTTTCTCCCAAAAAAATTTACCAAGTGCTTTACATAGTAAAATTAATGGGGGCGGGGGAATCATTCCACTCCCCAGATGAACCACAACCTACAGAGAAAGACTGGAATCTCTTCTTCCAGCAAACAGCCATTGGAATAGACGTTAATGAGAGGAATAAGGATAGTTGCCCTACCTTCAATACGTTTCAGCTCTATTATCTGTATGCCTTTTGCTATTGTGAGGAAAAGGCAATAATTCAACAAACATTTAGGGCGCAATCCAAAGTGCCCGCTCGGCCGGCACAAGTCTCTTGCACCAGCTGATGAGTGTCACGAAAGTGCTGCAAAGCACTTTTGCGCCACTCTTGAGGGAGATAGGTTGGCACATGAACATGCACCGGCCTCCCCACGCTGATGCGGGTCCTGGGGCAGGATGAGTTCACACCGGCTGAGTTCAGCCAGCGCGGGGGTCTGGGGGGTGTGGGGAGGGGGAGGAGGCGAGAGGGAGGTATTTTGGGGCGGGTGGGCGCTTCTGTGGGCAAGAGGTGGGGTCAGGATCCTTATGCTGGATCCTAGCCCTGTTCCTCAGTAGCCTGGGCCAACTGCTCGGATTTGCGCCATCAATTTAGGTGGCACAGATCCAAGTAGCCCCATTGGGGCTGCTGCAGTGTTACCTGGGGTAAGGGGAATTTTTCCGCTTGCCCTGGGCTGGACTTCAGTCAGCCCCTCTGGCCTGCCTATTCCAGCTCAGGTTAGGATTGCACTTTCAAATTCATTATCTTTCATGATCTCACCATCACCTTCATCTTTGTCTGTGACTGACAGCCCAATCCTATGCATGTCTACTCAGAAGTAAGTCCCATTAGACTCAATGGGGCTTACTCTCAGGAAAGTGTGGATAGAATTGGGCTGTGAGGCCTTAATGCTATCTCATGACTTAATTTTATTCAAGAGGGACCACAGAACTAAATGCACAGAGATGGTTTTTATTAAGCAGCCATCTTTCACAGCCTTATTCAGAACGCTAGGTCTTCAGGCATGCTTCTAATTATTCTGCAGCTTTTTAATAAGATGCAGTTGTCTAACATTAGCACTTCTTCCTATGCTGTTGGTTTTGAGGGATGCATGTGTACTTGGAGATTAATCTGCTGCCAGCAGCGCGCGCGCACACACACACACACACACAGGACTAGAGCTCTTTAAATTATTGTTGGCCACTCTAGTATTCCTTTAGACCAGGGGTGTCCAAACTTTTTGGCAGGAGGTCCACATCACCTTTCTGACATTGTGTTGGGGGATGGGGAAGAAAAGAATTAATTTACATTTAAAATTTGAATAAATTTACATAGATGAATATATTAGAGATGGAACTTATATGAATGAGAGAAGGTCTTGCAAAAGCATAAGGGCTATAAAAGGCCTTGCACAAAGCAAGGCTAGCCTTTCCTTTGCTGCAAATGCTGCATCACAGATGTGAAATAGCAAGCAGTGGATGGAGCCCTTGTCCCACAGCTCATGCAAGAGGTCAAACAGTTGTCCTCATGCTGAGAGCAGTTGCATCGGAGCAGCGTGGGTTCCAGCAAGTCCCTGGAGGGCCAGAGGCTCATTGGAGACTGGGGGCTCCCTGTGGGCCAGATTGGGAGTCCCCAAGGGCTGCAAGTGGCCCCCGGGCCAGGGTTTGGGCAACCCTGCTTTAAACCTTTCAAACGTAAATGAGGATACAGATACATGGGGATCACTTTGAGAATATAATTGTACCAGAGGGTGCAGAAGACTGTGGAGCTATATACAACACCCTGGAGAGTTCTAGCTGATTTCTAATGTATAAGATACATATTTATATCTTATATTAGAAATTTATTATCTAACTGGAAATTCGACCCACCAGCAGCAGCATCACTAGGGGGATGCGGAAGGTGTGAACCACACTGGGTAATAACATCATGGAGGTGACACCAAAAGTTTACCTCCCCCCCCCCCCGCTTCAGAGTCCAGATCTACCTGGACACAGACAGACCTATCCACTGCCAGAATAGTAGCTGGAGTAGCTGGATACTCCAGTAGCTGGAGTCTGGGTCTAGCAGGCTTCCCAAAGCAGAGCTCAGGTCTACCCACCAGTTAGACCTAGTTTTCCAGTTGGTCCAGTCTCTATATTCCACTCTCTGTGAGGCCAGGTCTACTGGGCGGGTAGACCTGGGTTTTGCTTTGGGGAAACCCAGTAGACCTGGGCTCTGGATGCTTTTCCATCAGCAGCTGAAGTAGGAGGAGGTTCATGGGGGGGGGGGTGATACCATAAGTTACCTCACACTGGGTGACACCAATCTTAGTGATGCCACTACCCACCAGCAACAATATATTTCAGGTGCAAACGTTTTCCCAGAGTTTAAACAACATACACAGGAATGTGAGTAATAAAAGCATGGAAATTTGCCCTGGAGAAGAGAGTGCGAGGGGGATACTTTATCCTTTGCACATGTTTTTCACTTTCATTTCTACCAAGAGCAGCTTCCTCTCCGTTCCACAAGAGTCCTTTTCACACAAGGTTCCTTTAATGCTGCTAGGGATTGGTCTTCCACAACCAGTTCTAAGCAGAATTAAAACTGCGGTCCTATGTGGCACATACTCTGTGATTCTGTGTTCACATAGCCCTGTAAAACATTGCTATGCTTCACATAAGTATGATATTCCCATTAAGCACAATGGGATTTGTTCTCTGGAGAGTTTGTTTAGGGTTCCAGCCAGGAGTGGTGTAAGGCCTCCTGGTACCTGAGGTCAAATGCTGCCACCCTTACTAGATTCTGTGTCAGCCTCTGTTCCTTTGACACTCTAGCCCAGCACTCTGCTCTCCTCCACATTTTTGCTTTGTCCTCCTTTCTTTTTCAATCCAGCAAGTGGGAGAGGGCAGATCAGTAAAGGCAAACAAGTGGGCAGATGTTTTTGCCCTGTGCCAGTCTGCTGCCCAGGGCAGCTGCTTTGGTTGGCCTCATAATGGGCCAGCCCTGGTTCAAGATTTTACTCAGCAAAAGTGTCTCCCCATTTCATTTTAGAGAAGGTTCTGCTTCTCCTGGCTATTAGGCCCCTTTATTAAGGGTTTTTATTTCTATTTTCCTTAAACTGTTCATTCCTGAGCAACATATTACAGAAATGTTCTTTAATAAGTCATTTCCTATTCTAATAGACCCTTTAATTACTCATTAGATTGTGGCAGCACAAGCAATTGCTTGTTCATTTCTTAAAAAAAAAATCTCAACTCCAATTTTTAACAAGATACGAGTTATTCTTCTGGCTGCAAAGTTGAAATGTGTAATTAAGAGCAGGTGTAAAGCAAGGCAAAAAAAACTGCAAGGAATCAGTGCAGAAAGTTAGACCACCAACTGCCTCAGGAACCACTCATCCCACCAGGAGTCTTAACAGCTCTTTGACTGTCCACCCTGAGACAAGTGGGCACAGGGCTGGCCCAAGCATGAAGCGGAGTAAATCTGTCCCTTCAAGCAATGGATTGGTGAAGCTGCAGTATGGCACAGATTCCCTGTCCTGCCATAGTGCTCAAGCTACCTTTGCTGGCCAGCAGAGCTGGATGGCATAACAACTGCCTCACCTCTACCAGCTGCCTTGCCTCTGTGCCTTCACTCTGGCCCTTCTCTGTAGGCTGCTCACTCTGAACCATCAAATTGGCTTAGGAAAAGAAAGAGTTGTTGGCCATCATCTTCCCCTTCCCCAGGCAGCAGGAACAACAATGCTTCTGCTACCCACCCATCCTTGTAGGGGTCGGGGAAGAGCAGCAGCCTCAGCCAGGTTAATTTGGAAGTGAGATGACAGAACCAAGGCTTTTGTGTATCCTCCAGGAGAAGGAGTTGGGCAGTGATGTTGACCCCATCATCCAGACAGTGGCAAAGCTGCTGTTGCTTCAATCCCATCACTGAATGAAGCAATCTTGCGAGAGGCCATCCATCTCTTGTAGAACTGTGTTTGAAGAATCAGGACAGGAGCACTATCCTGTTCTCTCCCTTTCCAATGCAAGCTGAATTCAATCTACTCTGTCCAGAAAGACGTTTTGAAACAAGCTGCCCAATGAGCACCCAAACCTTGCAAACAATAAATTCTGAAGCTAGAGCTTCAGTCCTCCACCATGCTCTCTCTCTCTCTCTCTCTCAAATCTTTTCCTTTACCCCTTACTTGATGTTTCCTTTAAGCATCTTCAAATGCCTGGGTGAAGCTGAGAGGCTCTTGTGGGAGGAGAAGCCATCCTTGAAAAAGACTGCCTCCCTGTTGCAAGGCATTGCAAGTTATTAAAAGGCTAGGCAAGAATGTTGAGAGGCAAAAAATTGATGGCTGGGGCTCTAAGGAGAAGCGTCCATGGAGGAGGAGGGAGTGGGTGCCATCAACCCCTCTCGTTCTGCAAGAGGAGGCAAGGATCACCTTTTGTGGGGGCAAGCCCCTTATTCATTCAGGGCAGAACCAGGAGAAATATTCTCAACAGCTTCTCCCCTCGTCCCACCAGCAGAGCAAGGACACAGCTCAATACAGTGAGAACTGACCTTAGGAGCTACGGGGTCCAATTCAAAACATTTGATCCCTTACAATGCCTCCTATTCACCAGAAGAAGTGGCAGTGGCGAATGGCTCCCCCGCCATTTGTGGCATGCGGAATTAGGTGGTGGCGACATGATAACATAACTGCCAACTGTTTCTGGGGGCACACAATTTTGGGCCAATCAAAACGAACGGTGATTGGGAGGGCCATTCACCAGTAATGCTCTCCTTGTGACAGCTTGGCATGAAAGATTCCATCAACTACAGAGATGTGCCAGCTGTGGTTGCGGGAGCCTCACTTGCAGCCCCAGCATGAGGCCCCTCCAGGAATGGGGTCCAATTTGTCCAACTTGCCCTAAGGCTGGCCCTGGTTCTGGGACTGGGCAGGACATGTGTGCTTTGTAAGTGCTTGCTTGGTACAGGCAGCAAGCATCTCTTCTGCAGGCTTGGCACGATGCTACCTGGAAGTGATCTCTCAGACTCAGGTAAGTACCATGATCCACCAGCCTAGCATCCGGGATCCTTAGGAACAGGAGAAAATTGGAATTGGTCAAACTGGCCTAAAGCTTGCCCTGAATACAATGGCGGCGGCGGCAGCAGCAAGAATAATTGGAAGAGAGGAACAGGCTGCTAGTTCAGGTTGGACTGCACTACTTCTTATCTTCTTTCCCATACTGTAGTTTAAAACAAAAAACCAAACTGTAACCTTATGTGCACTTCCTTAAGGTTAAGTCTGTTGAACTCAGTGAGACTTACTTCCAAGTAAACTTGCATAACATGAAGTACATAAAGAAAGGACAGAAAAGGCAATCAAAAAGATAAATTCTATTGCCTTCTGACTCCATAGCCATTACTAATCCCTGATCTTTTTTTTACTGTCCACCATGTCCCTCGATTTTAATTTAAACTTGTCCTTTTTAGAAATGTTTCTGCATTAGCTTTTACATATAGCACGCTATTATCTGGATGGTAAAATGCACTCATTTTGTAAATAAGCATATCTCATTATGAAGATAAAACACCCCTGTGACGTAGCTCAGACACTGAAAGAGATAAGGTTGCCTCACAGTGGCATAATAGTCTGCAATAGACTTCTATTCTACTGCAATTTTGTCAGTAATGATTCAGTGCTTGCACAGGGGACCTCTCTCTCTCTCTCTCTCTCCCCTCCCATCCCCCCCAGCTAAGTATGGAATTTGCAGGTAGCAAAGGTCTGCAAGTATGACGTTATGATAACACTTGAATAGTTATTTACTGTTACTGCAGGTTTTACTTTAGTTAAATGCACAACTCAATTCTGAGTACATAAGAACATAAGAACAGCCCCACTGGATCAGGCCACAGGCCCATCTAGTCCAGCTTCCTGTATCTCACAGCGGCCCACCAAATGCCCCAGGGAGCACACCAGATAACAAGAGACCTCATCCTGGTACCCTCCCTTGCATCTGGCATTCTGACATAACCCATTTTTAAAATCAGGAGATTGCGCATACCTTCAAGTCTTGTGAACACTGAGCTCCACTGGATGTGGCAATGTGAGTGCCGTTCTTAGAAAGCTGAACCCAGGACTTCTTGATCAAAGTCTGAAACCTGACTCAGTGTAACCTGCCTAAAAAGTTTGCTGGAAGGATAAATAGGAGAGGAACCATGAGTTCCCTGGGGAAAGGCTGAAGACATAGATTATTACAGGAGCTTGTAATGTCCCCTAATGTTGCCAGTATGGCACCATGCCCAGGAGGCACCATCTTGGCTTTTGCCTCAGGCAGCAATATGTCTTGGGCTGGCTGCAGTTGGATAGTCAGAGTGCAGGGAAGGTGGTGATTGGGGCAGGGTGAGCAGATTGGTGCCAGAAAGGGGACAGGATTAACAGCACTGGTGCTTACCATATCCTATCCCCCTTCCCAAGTCTGATCTGCCAACACAGATCAATTTGGACTTGAGTCAATGATATCACTGTCACAAGTCCAAGTTGACCAATTGCAGCTGCTGGGGCTTGACCCAAGAGACCTCCAGCAGCCTAAATTCCTCCACAGGGTGTAGTGGAAGCTATGCCGGTGCTGCTGCATGGCCACACGGGAATTTAGTTAGGACTGGGCTGTAATTACATGTTCTTTATAATAGAAAATAATATCTGTTTCTTTCAGCTTCCACTTTTCTGTAGAGAAGGTCCTGTATCTGCAAGTGCTATTTAGTTGACAGGAAGACATCTTTTTAGCTGAAAGTGCTGGAGGAGTCTGTTGATAGAATTATTCCTACCATTCTATTTAATCCAATATGTGAATCTCTTCTTTCTCCTGCAAAGAGGTGAAGCAGCTGTTGCTTGATAATTCAGACAAGCATTGATGCAATAAAGACTGTCCAGATTTTGTACAAAATCAGAAGCCGACATTTTTCACGCAACCCCAGGCACAAAGTGTCAATCTTACGGGGTGTACAAAAGACCCAACAGTTGACTCTGAAGTCTGCCACCTGCTAGGTTATTATCAGTGTCAGTCACAGACTGACACAGATGAATCAGCACAACTAGGACAAAATGATTCATTGACAGTATCAAGCGCAAAAAAATAGTCATGTACAATGGTGGCAGAAGACGTATCTTCTCATTGTGAGGATTTTACAGAAATTGGCTTCATCTAGGCAGGGCTGGCCCACTAATGAGACCCAATTAGACCATCAGTCCCCATTAGAGAGACCTGTCTCTGCCTGTTACAAGGTGTGAAGAAAGAGCCACAACCAACCTCCTCCTCCCAGCTTGCTGCCTGGCTATTAGATAGGTGGAGGACAGAGGGAGAAAGTCCTACGAGACAACCAATCTCCACTCCTCCAGTTGCAACCTGGTCCCTGTGCCGCCTTGGGGTATAGGACCGCAACATGCCACCCCCCTCCCCCGCTACACACTGCCCCCCAGGAGAAACTTACCCAGCCTATGGAGCCTTGTGTGACGTTCCCAGGCACTCCAAAAACCTTCTGAGGCCTCCAGAATGCTGTTAAGCAGTACTTCCAGTTTTCTGACAAAAACCAGAAGTAATGTTTAAGGGTGCTTCAGAGGCCTCAGAATGCTTTCAGAGCACCCACGGATGCAGCACAGGGCTTTGCCTGCCTGCAGAAGGGAGCTGCATGCAGCTCCAGAAGGCAGGTGGAAGTGACAGTGGTGGTGTGGCGAGTAGAGGTGGCAGCAGTGCCTGGGGTTTTTGCCCCTCCAATCCCCCCAGGTCTGCCACTGCACTCCTCTCTCCACTTCTGCCTTCGTTGTCTTTTTGAAAGGGAATGTAGTGGGAACTGGGAATCTGGGAGGAGGAAGGCAGTGGCGGTAGCAGGAGGTGGTGGTGGTGAGTTCTGGCATGAGGGATATCAGTGAGCTTGTGGGGTTGTCAGGGGATGACTGTGGGGAATGCTGCGGTGATCAGGGCAAGGGAAAAATTTCACACAATGCAAGATGGGAAGAAAGCATCAGACTGGATCTTAGGAGTCATGAAGGTTGGGGCCAGCCCTGGTCCTAAGGAGTTTGGGCATTCTGAGCCACAACATCTCCTCCCCAGAGACATTTTGTTAGAATCTTCTCATAAATAAGTGTGCATAAATCTGCCCTTGGAAATTCAAGCACTAGAATCTGTTTCTTCACAAGTTAGTCATAAGGCTTTCTCGAGCCGGACTGTGATGAGAAACCATCTATAACACAGGCCTACAAAACTGAGGCTCAGAAAAGTTTTTCCCAAACTTTATTGTGGTTTGATATAAATTTGGGGTGCCAATTCCAAAAATGGCATCCATTTTGCCGTATCATGGCTCGTTTTGGAGACACAGCATACTCTCATTAGTGAATGGTTCAAGCAGCTTCCTCATGAGGAAGCCATGGTGTAGGCTTCCTCATGAGGAAGCTGCTTGAACCATTCACTAAAGAGGCTATGCTGTGTCTCCAAAACTAGACGTGATAGGGCAAAACGGATGCCATTTTTGGAATCATTACCCTAAATATACCCAGGAATTAGTGTAACGTCTAAGGAAGCAAAATTTGTGTTGGCCTGTGTAATCATTCCACATTGCATTTCTTAAACACTGTAACGTACCAAGGACAAATAAATTATATGACAAAAGATCAGTCCATACATTCTCTGGAATAACACACCATTTTTTTTCCCTGTAAAAGTCTTTCTGGTACTTGATGTTAGTTATTAATTTATATAACAAAAAGCACATCTTTTTTTCTTTAGGATGTCACACGCAATGCAAAAATTCCCATACCATTAATTGTCATACTTGGTTTAGACCAGTGCTTCCCAAACTCCCACAGGGGAGTTGAGAGTACTGTTAAGTGTGTGCGGGAGACAGGCTATGGCAGCAACACGATCCCCAAGATCACGCTGCTGCCTGGAATGGGACAGGTTTTTTCACTTACCAGCCTCCACTGCCTGAGTCCTGAGGGATCTGGGGAGGTGGGAGCCCTCCACAGGGCTCCCCATACCTCCAAACACGTTTTTAAAAAGAAACAAAATGGGCATTTCCTGTTTTCATTGTGAAATCAGAAATGCCCATTTTTCCTTTTCTTTACATGTTCAGAGAGATAGGGAGCCCTGCAGAGGGCTCTGCAGACCCCCCAGGACTCCAGCATTGGAGGCTAGTAAAAAAAACCCTCCCTTCCCCAGCAGCAGAGAGATTCTGGGGATGGTGTTGCTGCCTTACCCCTCCCCACCCCTTAAAGGGGCAGGGATAAATGCTTCCCTGGCTGGCAGGTCGTGATCCACCAGTTTGGGAACTGCTGGTTTAGTCTACATGACTTAAAATTTATTTATTTTATTTATTTATAGAATTTATATCCCGCCTTTCTATCCAATGAAGGGCACTCAAGGCGGAAAAATTATACTTTTCCTGAAGAAAAAAATTTGGATCATAAGATTTTTACATTTTCAAGTGACAAAATTATTTTTAACAATTCGATTTATGTATAAATAATAAATTAAAACACATCTATTTCACTTGGCTTTTGAGGAGGGAGGATATGCCTAGGGATTGCTTTTTTAATCAGCATGTAGAGATTTTACTTTGTGCTCTTTTTATGGTTTTATTGCTGTTTGTATTGTTTTTATCTGCTACTGTACTGATTTTTGATTGTTCTTATTTTATTGTACTTGTATGTCTTAAATTATTTTATTACTCTTTGGTATACAGCTTTAATCTCAAGGAAAAGCAGTATATAAATCTTTTAAATAAATAAAATAAAAAATAAAAATAAAATGTATTTTAAAAATATTTATACTCAATATTTATAAATAATAAATATTTATATTCAATATTTAATTGAATATTTAAAAATATTCAATTAAAAAAATCTCAAAGCTGTTTGTACAGCATACATTTTATCCAATTAATAAAATTACCTAATGTATTGTTCAGCTTGTATGAACAACTGATTCAAAAGGGGAAAATTAGGGACTCTGCCTATTACTGTTTATCCCACGTTTTTATTTACTGCTGTGGAATAATTTCTTAGCCAGTTTCCCTATTTCTATGCTCCTTGTCAAACCACAAAAGCACATTAAAGGATTTTGAAACATATCCAGTTCCTGTCCTGTGTTGTTGTCATCCAGAAAAGCTCGAGTAGCCAGAACAGCTGATCAGACTTGGACATTATGGACATTATGAAATGCTAACTCCCATTCACTAACTGTATTAGGGCCCATTCCTATACAATATTCCAATGCTGTTGCAACTGTGCCAATGGGGCGTGCACTGCATCCTTTGGTGGGGAGACAGCCAGAGAGGTCCCCTCAAGGTATGGGAACATTTGTTCCCTTATCTCGGGGCTGCGTTGTGGCTGCACAGAAAGTTGCCAGAAAGTTGGATAGGATTGGGCCCTTAGTTGGCAAAAATTAGTAATTTTTTGGGAACTCAGAGGTTCCCTATAATCAGTGAAGAAAGGGACAGAAATAGAAAAATGTCAAATCTGATTCATCCTTTCATCCAAACTTCATGCTTTCGTCCCTAATATGTGCCTCAAACTGTTTTTTCCAGCATAACTCATATTTGTACAACTCTGTCCAAGGGTGCAAATCACTTTGAATTTATTATCTTGAGTTAGCAGCAGAGGTGCATTTGAACTGGGGAAGTCTGGATTTATAGCACTGTCTCTTAACCAGGACACTACACTAGCATTCCCATCAGTCCATCTGCTGCATGAACCCATGTGGCTTAGAGGTGTTTTCAGCAACAAATCTGGTAAACTAACCACCTGAAAGCAATTGTTACTCTGTGTTACCTCTTCCTGATGGGGATCACCACAGGAAGAAAACATCAGCTGTTGCATTTGGAATGTGCATGTTAAGCTGCTTTGAATGCAATGTGATGTAAACCAAGTGAAAATTCAGAGGGCAGGCAGCTACTGAGACTAGTAATACAGGAAGCATTTTGCCAACCATACTAAGGATGGTCTGAATCATAGAAAGTAATCATGGGGGGAAAGAGGGGTCTGAATGGCAGAAAGATACAAAATCAAAGAGGTAATTTACACAATGTAGGTAACCCCAAAAGTATTGTATCGCAAATAGGAAACATCAGTTTATAAAAACAAATCATATCAAGCCAACCACTTAACATAAGCAACTTGTACAGTAAGAATACAACTAGTAGAAATTCAACCTGCTCAAATTCTAGCGGTAGTGAAGTTCAGTGGTTTTCAAACTCTCATGGAGAGTTTGAGCCACTGTAAGTGCTTGCAGGAGCGGGGAGGAGGCAGCGGGGGCGGGGGGGAGGCAGCGGCGCGATCCCCAGGATCATGCCGCTCAGGGGGCTGCAGGGGCTTGGGTGCACTTACCCAAGCCTCCTGCAGCCTCCCCGGAGTGCGGGGAGCCCGGTGCGACCTTTGGCAGGGCTCCCCGCTAAAGTGGAAGTGGAACGCGATCGCTCCAGTCCATAGGACCTAATAGAAGCCTTCATGGAAACATCAGTACAAGCCCTCTCTACCACTACCAGTTACATTTTTAACACAGTGAGGGATTATAGTCAGGATGGTTTCAAGTTTAGGTGCAATTTGGAATAATATGAAGAGATGGATTCAAGCTTGAAGAGTTAGTTTTTGAACTCCACATTATTTTGCCCCATCACTGAATATCAGAGACGTTATGTATCAAATCTTCAACAAGACTTCTGAGAGAAGCCCACATGACAGTCTCCTAAACAAAAAAATCCCTAAAAAGGAATTACCATAAATTGAATATATAAGCAAAGGAAAGCTGCAGTCAAATGGTGACTGACTAATGGATCAGCATGAAACTAAGAATCTAAGTTTCTAAGAATCTAAGAAACTAAGAACAACTATCATGAGTGTTCTTGTAGGGGTCAGTGCCAGAGTGTTTTTCTCAAATATGCAGATTTGCCCGTTTTGGTGGATTTATAGAACTAGAATGAAATGGAGGCACAGCTTAAATATTCAAAATGTTCCACTTAAACTATGAAATGAAATTCACCAGGAACAAATGGAATTACACTGGAAAGAAAAAACAATGCAAAAAAACATAATGGGGTGGGGATTACCAGCAAAGTAACAGCATTTTCAAAAAGGATTTAGGATTTATAATGAATTAAGCCAAACATTACTTAAGCGGTGTGATGCTGGAACACTAAAAAAAAATGCAAATTAGACTGCTTTACAAACATATTCTTATTTGTCTACTTCATTCTGTTTGCACAGGCCATGAAAAGAGCTTGCCAATTGTGGGATATTTGTGCAATGCAGACTGAAGAGGGCTGTATTCAAGAACTTGAAAGGGCAACAGGTGCATCGAATTAGGTCAACCCTGCTCATGGCAAAGAAATACACTGACAGCCCAATTCACTGTAACTGCCCATGGGGTGATGCAGCAGCACTGCACAGGCTCTGCTAAATTCCATGGGGGGTTTTTGGCCTTAGGAGGCTGCCTCAGGGTAAGGGAATATTTCTACCCTTGCCCCAGAGTAAGCTCTTGACAGCCTGGTGGATCAACTCAGACCTATGCCAACTCAATAGCTGCTGCAAGTCTGCATTGACCCAGGAAGGCATATCAGGCCTGGAAAAGGGGACAGGATTCAGCATGTGCCACCAAACCCGCCACCTCCCAGGCCTGAGCTGGCCTCCTCCCCACCCGCATCACTGCCTTATTCTGCCCACCCACAGCCCACCATTACAGCACACCCACTGGTGCCTGATGTCTGGCCTTTGCATTCCAAGTAGCAGAGACGAAGAGCCTATGTAACTCCCTCACTCACCCACTATTCAGAGCTGTTGCAGTAGCAGTACCAAACAAGAACAACAGGCAGGTGGCAAAGAGGAGCCACACTAGGCTGGGATAGCTTCCCACCAGGTCAATAGTGCCCCCAGACTTGCAAGTAATGATGGAAAAGTATCATGAAAAGGCTAGGGAAGGATGAATCCCAAGAGGGAGATGGATACACAGACAGACATATTTCTTCTCAGAGTATACGTACATGTGTAAGAGGATGATGTCTCTGAGCCTGAGAAACAGGACAAGAGACTGCTGATGCCCCACATGATGCATACACATGGCTAGGGAACAGCAGGGGTGGCGTTAGGGATTGGCCAGCTTGGTCACTGACTGAGTGCACATGCCCATCAGAAGCCCCTTGGCCAAGCCAACCTCTTAAACCCTTAGTATCACTGGCAGCAATAGCACCCAGTGTGTCTTGTGGGAGGCCCAGTGGAGAGCTTGCCCTGGGGCTTTCAGCAACCTGGGGCTGGCAATATTCAACAGCTGACACTTCTAGATACTTCCTTGACCACATTGTGACTTCTTCTGTAGTCTGTGGCTCAGGTTCAATGCAAACTGGTTTCTCATTTCTATCCAATGGTGTTTGCTTGCATCATTCCTTATTGTGGGAACAGAAGCAACAATCCGTAAGTCGGCTAGACAGATGCGAATTAGGTTGCAAAATGTTTGCATTTGCGGCTTCTTACAGATGCCCTCAGATTGACAAATATAAACCAGCAAGAAACCACTAAATTAGCTGTGCTAGAATTACCTTGTTTCAACACCACTGTGCAGAAGACAATAGCTCAGCATTCAAGCACAGTAAGAAGAAAACCAAGTTGTTCTTGGTAGAAAAGCATTTTGAGAAACCAGCATAATCTACAGAGACATTTCCTGTTTTCTATTATATAAGCCTCAAACTAAGATTATTTTTCCTCCACTGCGCTGTCTACTTTTCACAGTATGAACCTGGCACCTTCGCTTACAAGCCTTCATTTGTCATAAGACAACAACAATGATGTATGCAAGGCTTGTATACTGGATTGTTCGCAACCTAAACTGACAAAAATATCCTGTATATTCTGAAAAAAAAGATATAGTCAAAATATAGCAGCATGAGGATTATGTGAAAAAAGAGGCTCACTTGGAACCTCTGGACCACAACTCAGCAAGACCATTGAAATTTATGACTGAATCCCATTGCAACTGTTCTTTCTATCTGCTGCCAAAAGGAAAGCCAAGAAGTTCTTCCTCTCTCCTACCCTCAAAGCAGACCAACCATCCAACAACAAAAATTTGAAGTAGGTCACATTCATTCCAGGTGGACTGATTTTGATCTGAGAAGAAAATTGAGTCAAAACAAGAGAAAAAACAAGAAATGTGTGGTTTCTACATAGGTACCTTTCTGAAATATGAACCAACAGTTCTCATTCAACTGCTACTTTATATTTCAAAAAGGTGACTTTATAGAATAGGGATAGTTACAGTATGTATTAAATGAGATCCTCATTATTTAGTGCATCTCTATTCTAATTCTGTACATGAAAGTTTTGCAATACAGATCATGTCTCATTATCCACTAATTTGGCATCCACTGATTCCATTCACCACTGATACTGGGATCCACTTTTAAATACCTTGTAACAAGGGAGGAAAAAGTGCCAAAATCCCATTTTCTACCTTTGCACTGTTAAACTGCACCAGTTGCAAGCTTCTCAGGGTTAAAGATAGATTTAAAGGCCCACGTCCAGGTTTCTTGCGCCTCCAATGTTGCCCCAGAATGCATTGGTATAGATGCTATACCCCATTCAACCATCTGATGGGGGTGAATAATGGAATCTAATGGAATAATTTCATTCCAATAGATTCTGTTATTCACCCACATCTAGTGGCTGAATGTGGTATAGTATCTATACCAATTCATTCTGGGGTGACGATGCAGGAGTGGTTCCTTAAAGCTATTTTTCCACTGATTTGGTATCCACCGATTCTTTTATTCACTGAGGGTTCCAGATTTAGTTGCTACTAAATGAAAACATTTCAATTGTCTGTTTTTCACTCTCTAAAGCGTTTGATTCTCTTTCCTAAAAGACCTGGCAGGTGTCACAAATGTAGACCCAATTCAGAGCCATCACTCATGACAACTATCTTGCATTTAGATAGCGAAATTCTTAGGAGCAGGAATAGATTTTGTTTAAAAGCCAAACTGCAAGATATTTTGTTTAAAAGCCAAACTCTGAAGCCAAACTGCACATAATGGACTACTCCAGAATTCTTTGCCCTGACTTTAAATATTGTTTAAAGTTGCTTAACCTTTAAAACAAAAAAGAATGGTAGCACAAGGAGATTGTGCACATTGGGAGTAAAGGACCAGGAAAGAGTTGCACAAGCTTTTCCTTCCTTGCTATTTGTCCACTCAAACATGATCCCATATATATGAACTCATATTGCTTTTCTCCTTGCTGTTCCGGAAGGAAGAATCACAAAATTGCCAGTCATGTGTAGTTTGGCCCTGTAAAGTGCCAGGTTCAACAAACAGTCTTTTGAGCATAAGTTCTGGACTAAATCCGACTTCATGTAAAAGTTTATGCCAAAATAAATGAGTTAAGGGGCCACAAGGCTTTGTGATGTTTTTGCTGCAACAGAGGAACACAGCTACTCCTAAGGTGCATCAATGGCACTGTGCAAATGGCTTTTAATAACAATCACAATAGGATGCTAATTACACTCCTATCAGCTAAGTGTACTTACACTCTGATCCACCAAAAGTTGTTGCTGTATTAGCACTTACATAGTCACAAACCACTTTGTACTGTACATTATTCTTAGTCGATATACTGTGGCATGTGATGAGCTTTTGTTTGTTGCATAGGCCATTTGTTCAGGGTTTTTCTTTTCTTTCTTGCTGTGCAGGGTTGTGTGTTGCATAGAACTAAAATTGCAGATTCATCTATAGCAGGGGTGTCCAAACTTTTTGGCAGGAGGGCCACATCGTCTCTCTGACACTGTGCTGGGGGCCAGAAAAAATAATTAATTTACATTTAAAATTTGAATAAATTTACATAAATGAATATATTAGAGATGGAGTATATGAATGAATGAAAGTCTCGCAACAGCTCAAGGCGTATAGAAGACCTTGACTGGCCTTTCCTTTGCTGCTGCTGCTTCACAGATGTGAAACAGCAAGCAGAGGAAGCCCTCAGCCTGCAGCTCGTGCGAAAGGTCAGTTGGCCACCTGAGTAGTCAGGTCGGGCCAGCGTGGGCTCCAGAAAATCTCTGGAGGGCCAAAGGCTCATTGGAGGCTGCGGACTCCCCAGGGTTGGATTGGGGGTCCCTAAGGGCTGCAAATGGCCCCCAGGCCAGGGTTTGGGCACCCCTGATCTACAGGAACAAGATGAGAAGGGGAGTGGCCACTGCTCAGTGGCAGAGCCATGTACTTTGCAGTGAGAAGGTCAAGTTCAATCCATGGGATAGCAATCAAAAAAGTTCTTGAATAGAAGCATTAGGAAAGACACCTGCCTTAGTGGAGTCGCAGTCACTGTTAACTCAGTATAAAGTTCATTCAAAGTAAATTTTCTAGGGGCTGTTTGAGCCATATAGTTCATGACAATGAATCATCATGTTGTTAGGGTTACTACTTTTGTTTCATGGGTGGAACACTACACTAGTTCAAGAAGGTTTTGCCAACCCAGTTGTGTTTAATGTCCCTACCAACCACCCCCTCCTTCCCATTGTTTGATCCCCATTCAACCTTTTCTGTGGAAAAAAAACAATTGCTTTAATAAAGAAAATAAAAAACCTCCTTCTGTGGCAGCTTGCATCTGCCTGGAAAGTGTTAAGTTCCTTGTTCAAACCCACCGAGGCCAACACCAACATAGTGTGAAGACCATGGAACATTCTGGATGGGGTTACAGCCAAGTTGTATTGCCCATGTGTTTAGATTTAGAAGCTCTCAGCTTCAATCTCTGGCATTTTCATGGAGGGCTGGAAAAATTCCCTGTCTGGGATAGACAACACTGAGCTAGACAGACAAACTGGTCTAACTTTGGACAAAGTAACTTCCTATAATTGTACTTGAAACTCTTGCAGAGCCTTGCAGGATGCAACATTTGCTTCATTCTTACAATGCGCAATGGCACATGGTTCTCTGGCACAGTTTTTCCTCAGACAACAGAATAGAGTTGTTAGTAACCATTGCAGTTAGGCAACTTTTTCAAAAAATGGAAACTACGTCTAAGAAAAACTACCAGGTATGTTGATGCCAAACACACGTATGGTTTCTCTGAAAGCTCTACCTTTATGATCCAGATAGTAACCAACTAGCAGCCCAATCCTAACCTACTTTTCAGCACTCATGCAGCCACAAGGCAGCCCCGAGGTAAGTGAACCAACATTCCTTACCTAGACGAAGCCTCTGTGAATGCACAGCTGCATCAGCACTGGAAAATTGGATAGAATTGGGCCCCTAGGCCCAGACATGCTTGCTCACCAACAACTTGTTCTTGACTGAAAACAGCACTGGGTACTGCAAGCTTCCATCCTGAAATTGCATACAACATTTGTGCCTATTGTCCACTTTGACAGACTCTGGGGACCAAGTATGTCCCAAAGTATTTCACACAATCAGAGGCAAAGAAGTTATAGTGCACTACAGCTCAAGATTTGAAACACACTTCAGAGAACTTTGGGTCTAGCGCTGCACATGCTAGAGTTTCGGAAAAAACCCTCCATGTGATACAGTAAACCACTTTATTTGACATTCACAAGTGTTTTGAAAGCAGCTGTTGAGATAGCATGGAGGTCCACTATTCAAAAAGAAAAAGTCAAAACACCAACCAACACACACACAAGACCTTGGGGACATCTAAAGTGGTTCTTTGTACTATAATCTTATACTCCAGGACTGCATGCCCATTCCTTAAAGGAAACAAATACATGAACTGAAATGCTTGACTTCAATACACTGATAAGGAATCAGGCTTTGTCATTTAGATTGGCTGGTGGTCTGCACATTAATTGTTTCTAAACCAATGGCATTGAAAGGTATTCGATGAAAAAATTTATGTGACTGTTTTTAATTACAGTTTAACATTGGAACAGATCAGCTACAGCTTATAGTAAACTGTGCTGATACAGTCAAATATTTAGTTTCTATTTATACGTACATATATGTAACATTTTCTAAAACAGTGAACCAGGTACATTTAAATGTATTTCCACCTTTTAATTTCAGTCCCTTGATCTTTTCCAGGCGTGAAAGAGTCAAGGTGACTCTACAGATCTACCAGATCTACACTCAACCAAACTATTTCCTAATCATTTCAATAGTGAGAGTCAAGCCACATGCATGAGTGTGCTTGTAGGACTGGCTGCCTCCACTAAAGTTAATGGGGATCTCTCTGCACACACGACCTTCATGTGAAATTAAGAACCAGACATGCATGGTCCTGGATGATAATATGTGTGCCTCTCAAACAATTAGTAAGCTTCGCTTAGCCAAAATATGTATATGACTTGTGTGCAACACCCTCTTTTCTTTAATCAAAAAAGCCATAAAATAAAAACCTTATATCTAAATTAAAAGATAGAATTCTAAAGCAACCTAACAGATTGAGTCCTCTTTGGAGTTTATTTAAAAGATCGTTATCCCTCAACAAATGACAAGTCATTTATCCTTTAATAATGAAGACAAAACAACCTTCAATGAAGACCTATCACTTCCATAGAAAAACAGTACAGTAGTTAAAACAGCACCAACCACGTTTTTAAAAAATACACAGGACATCTTTGTTCATTTCTATCACTCATTTAGGGCGGTCAGAAGGAAGATCCCAATCCAACTGTGAACCACTAGGGAATTTCCAGAGGTCCACCCAGTTCTGCTGGTTGCTGGGATTCTTCCAAGGAACATTGTACCAGACAGAACTTGATCCAATTTAGCGACACTCTTCTCAAGTTCTTACGCAAGAATGAATAAATACTCAGGGTCATTTAACACAGGTTAGTTGTGCCTTAACTAGTAAGAGTCTAAGAATACTCTCTTGCAATGTAAATGTATACACCCTGGTGGCAAAGGCTACTACAAAGGATTAACTCTTGTTTTGTTTAAAAAGTCAACAGTGAAAAACTGAAGGTAGTTTATCCACATCAAATGCTTATCAATTCAGGTTTAACGCAAGTCATGCCTGAAGTTCTTTTGTATAATGATTTGTCTCCCAGCACACATACGACATGCCATTCATAGAAATAATTATCAACATCTAAATCAGAATTAGGAATTTGAACATCAATCAAGGCCAGCCCATCCATGAGGCCAACTGAGCCAATCACTCCAGGAAGCAGTTTGTTGGGGAGCAGTCAGCTCTGTCCACTCACTTGCCTCCCCTCCTCCTTGCTGCACTCCCTGTGTTGGTAATGGAAAAGACAAGGCAGAGTGGATGAAGAACTGTGGATGAGAAAGTGCTGGGCTAGAATGCCTGCCTCCAACGTTTTAGTCCACCGCACTTCTTTCTATCCCATTCTTCCATTCTAGATAGCAGGGAGAGCAGAGGCTGGTCAACCACCAAGAAAGGTGAGAGTAGCATTTGGCATACCACCTCAGGAGCCACGAACTCCTGACATGGAGTTCTTGGGATTGCCCTGACTTCAAGTCTGTAGAAAACTCTAGGAGCGTTTGATTAGAAAAGTTATCTTCCAAAGTGATGAGCTTAGCCGGCAACTTTCAGGACTTCCACCTAATTATTCAGTGGGTAGGGGAGCAGGGTCGCCCATTAAACTGAAGTCTGGATTGGATCAGACTAGATCAGGGGTATCAGACCTAAGACCCACATGCAGGATACAATCTGCGAAAACTCTTCATCTGGCCCAGGTAATAAGTTGCCTCTTTCAGCATCACCCTTACAGCAGTGCTACTTCTGCTGAGGTTCTGGGAGAGGAAGATGGAAGGAGTTCATAGAAGTCAAGGTACAGTACAGGGGAACAGGCAGATCAAGAGGGCTGAGAGATGCTAAAGTGCTGGAAGAGGCCAAGTATCACCTGGACCACCCTTTCAGCAGCACCACTTCTGCCAAGGTGCCGGTTTGCAGAGCACCTGACCTGTAAAGTGATGCATCAGCAGAAGCAGTGCTGCTGAAAGGGTAGCCTGCCTTATAATTTGGATCTCCCAGCATAATAATTGCGCTCACCTATCTCTTGACAACATGATCAAGATTTGTATATTTTCTGTCATTTGCAACTTATGAGTTCCTAGGTGAGAATAGTGTTTATTTCTGGTCATCATCTGCTTAATGACGGCACTTTCTGCTCAATCACGACACTTCCAGCCCTCAGGATCTGCCATGAATGCTATTTGGCCAACTCTATGAAATTAGTTTGACACCCCTGGACTAGAAGAATCAGTCCTTTTAAGGATTGGCAATTCTGAGTTCAGATATTGCCATCGAAATGACATTTGGAATATTCCCAATTATCTAATTTTGTAATCAGTCTGTCCCTATAAAAATCTGCATTATGTTCCGTGTCACCTTTAAATTACTACAATCTTTTATCTACAAACCTATTCAGATCATCTATAAAAAAGGTTTTCACTTGTAGCCTGTGTTCTACTCATAACCAGATCTCTCTCATTAGAAGACCTTTGTCTCTTACTGGACTGCCTGACAAAGTAATGTGCAAAGAGAGAGAGAGAGAGAGAGAGAGGGAGAGGGAGAGAGAGAGAGAGAGAGAGAGAGAGAGAGAGAGAGAGAGAGAGAGAGAGAGAGAGAGAAGTACCTCCTTTATACATTCTTTCAATAGGAGACAAAAAGACTAGCCACAAATTCTACCAACAGCTATGTTCCAGGATCTTAGTATGATACCCCAAAACAAGAAAAAAATTATGTGCTCAAGTTCAAGTACATGCACAATAAATATGGAGGACTCTAATTTTATGGATTACTATATGATTGTCATAATAGCCTATTACAAACACATCATGGTACTTAGTCATCATTTTCTCCACAGCCAATTAAATTATGATCATCCCACAAAATTGGATGAATGCTAAAATCTATTGGTCATGCACCAGTAGTATTATTTCTTCATTTTAAAAACCCATCATTTCCATGGAAGTGCTTGGTTCAAAATTTTACTTTTTGCAATACAAAATTCACTGATTACTGCGTTGTAAATGTAATAATGATTCCCAGGCTGGGCTTTGTTCATCAATGGTTGTAAGAACCCGAGTCAACAGTTTAGATCCCCATCTAGTCACACACTTCTAGAATATGGATGTCCTATCTAGTTCTTTCTTAGTTTCAAGCATGACATTTTTCCTTTTCCATTTAAAGTTTCATTATCTTGGCTTGCAGAATGTAATTATGTTAAAACTCCTTTTCCCCATTCTTACTACATCTAGGGCAGGGGTTCTCAAACTGTGCATTGCTGGCCAGCAGTGATATCTGCGATGAAGCTTCAAAATAGTGGTAGGTTGCTCAGCCCAGTGGGCTGAGCTCCAGCATGTGGTTTTATGTGCACTTTGAAAAGGGATTGAAAGGGATCCAGATAATCTGCTTCTTCCAGGATTTCTGGGAGCTGAGAAGCCACCACCATCCAATCATTTTGCCCACAGTTCAGCAAAGGACAAATAGCTGGGATGTCCTTACAGACTTTGTTACCTGTGCTAGCACTAGGTTGCTTTAAGCTCATGACGAACTCTTATACAAAGTCCCCCAAGCTGATGGGCAATGGCAGCAGATGGTAATTCCTACTACTCTCCCCAATGGCAATTGGGAAAAACCTGTTGCGGCTTTTGGGGGTGTGTGACTCAGCCAGGTTCACATGGGCATGGGCTCTTGGTCAGTGCCCAACATGGTCAACTTCTGGTGCCATCCCTGTTTGTTACCTTGCATCACTAATATCCAGACTTGTTTGCCAGTATACTCTCTCTCTCTCTCTCTCTCTCTCTCACACACACACACACACACACACACACACACACACACTGCAGACCAAATGCCTGAATTGCTAGACCTGCCTTCATGTTCTCATATATTTATGTAGCATACAATTTGCTGTGTAATATCAATCAGTTTTGTGGTTCACACAGGAAGCTCATCAGCCTACTTACGCTAGAAGCTACTTGAAAACTATTACTCGCTTTTATGTGTCTTTGTCGGTTTACAATTACATAATTGTTTGCAAATTGCCTTTTGTGGATTTGGTCCCACCATCATTCATTTTGATCATACAGAAAGAGCAGACCCCATAGTAAACACCTGGCATTTGCTCTGTCCGTTTTCCGCACATTTAATCTTGACAAGGACAAATCAAAGCTAATAGGCACCTTTCCTTAAGAACATTATTCCATAAGAGCATATTTTCTGGTCAGGCTTCCTACATGCCCTACAAAAGTAAAATATTTACTTTTGTAAATATTTTGTGTCTTTAGCAAACCACACAGTATTAACTGAACACAAGGATAGGTTTCAGAACAGATAGGACACAACATGCCCACTAATTCATCTTGAAAAATCTAATCAGAGTATCTCTAACGATGTGTGTTGTTCTTTGCCTTGACAAAGGGACAGGTAGTGCCAGAAGATGGGTAATCCATTTGAAGCTCCATCACACGAAAACAGGTAATACACAAGTATATGTCCTCACTCTCACTCTCAACTCACTTCTTTTCCCTTCTTTACTTTCACACACAACACTAAGGCCAAATGAGATGAGAGGATGGAGAACCATGACTAAAAGTGCTATCTTCTATGTGTCTACTCAAAAGTAAGTCCCATTATGTTCAATTACAGTCATTTCTCCTCACAGCTAAAGGGGCTCCCAATTTGGATCAGGGCCAAGACAAGGAAAGAGTTAAAAGCAACCTTCCCATCACCATGGACCCAATTCAGATCTGCTCCCCATCGCTGCTATTTAGGGAACAAACATAACCAGGACCAAGTATGGGTTAAACTAGGGCCAAATTAGATGCAACTCTAACCCTCTTTTTTTTACTGCAAAACATGTTAATAGCTGTCTTGAAGAAGATTAATTTGATCCAGACTGTGGTCTGAGATGATAGTGGTATTAACCTTCCCTCCTGCTCCACTGTCATGAGAATCTGGATTATGTCTTGGGGATGGCATTTTGGGGGAGACATGGGATAAGGGGTTAATCACTCCATTCCTTCCATGCTGCAGTCCCTGTCTGGATTAGGGCTCTCCATGGCTGCTATTTACTTACACACACAAACACAGGAAAATGATGCCTCTAAAGCTTGTCTGCGCTGGCCCATAACTGGTAGTTCAGAAATGCAATCCATTCCATTCAATCTACTCCCAAGTGGCTTTTTATTTGGCCCCACCAAATACCCCTCCAATCCCAAACAGACCTCTTCTATTTATTATGCACTCCAGCCACTCAGGATTCTTTGACCCCCTTCTCCATCAGTAGCAACATACACTTTGGCAGAGGTCTTTCTTTTTAAGCAACACAAAAGTTAACCCCTGTTTGCGCTTCACCTTGGTTCATGCACAATTTGAGGCCTCTGCCAAAGAAACAAGAAAGGACAGCGAAGAACCCGTTGCATATATCTCATGGGATCAATAAGCAGGCTGGACCTATTCCTAGCAAAATATGACCCCTGTTAAGAACTAGATCCTGAGAAGATTTTTTCCTCAGAACCCACTTCGTCAGCAAAGGATTTCCTAACTACTTGTATGACTGCTGCCACATCACCCCGACCCTGTTTCATAGTCATTTCTCCAACCCTGACCTCTTCATTTTCATTGCCATCAAGTCATCAAAGCCAAACTGCAAAACAGAAAACACAAGAGCCTTTTATGTACAAGCCAAAGCTGGATGCCAAGTGGCAGTGGCTTGGATTTCACTGTTAAATGACATCATTGACCACCTTCGTTATTAATTCTCAAGGAACAAATTATACACACTGCTGGCCTTAGTAAAGTTCTTTCACCAACCATTGATTAGAAGGGCACCAACTAAGACAGTAGACCCTCTCTCTGCACCTTAACTGAGAATCCCAACACAGACTCCTACCTTCATGCAACACTGTCTTCCAGTCTCCTCCTTATACTTTCCAGATGCTCTCAGAGGCACTTCATATGTCACCTCAGACTACAACCTTCACTCCTGCTTCACTGCTGCAAAATTCTAACTAACCAAGATAGAGGGCAAGAAGGATAGAGAGCAACACTTGCAGGCATCTGTTTTGCAAGAGCCCTGTAACTTTATCCCACTTCCATGGAAAAAGAACTACTCTCATTTCTAGAAAAGAGGCTCTCTTGTTTTTTCAAAGAATGACTTTGCAAAACTTTGCCTTGATACTCCACTTCTAATAATACGCGTATATAATTTACAGTGTAGCAATCAACTATTTCAGTTTTGTAGCACTTTTGGAGGAAAGAAAAAACAAGAACCCATCCATAATATTTGCAACATGCAGTGAAAGCTACTTGAAATAAATTCGGATTTATTTGGTTTAGTCCAGGGGTGTGAAACTTGTTTCATATAGTGGGCCAAATTCATGGTGTCTATTGAGAGCTGAAAGTGACATCATTAAGCAGGAAGTGACATCATTAAGCATGTGATTAGCAGTAATAAGCACTTTTGTTCAGACCAAGAAACTCATTAGCAGCAAATGACGGAAAAGAAAATGTTTAAATCTTGTTCATAATTTCAAGATATGAGAGACCCCAATTATCATGCTTGGAAAGCCCAATTATAATAGGGGCTGGAAAAATTGCTTCTGGGTGCTGCATCTGGCCATTGGACATGTTTGACACCTCTGACTTAGTCCAAGTCTAAAACCTTCACTTATATCACTGTTTTGAAACTGAGGGCGCAATCCTAACCAAATTTCTAGCACTGGCACAGCTGTGATAAGGGAACAAATATTCCCTTACCTTGGGAATGTGCCAGTGGGCATATGCTGTGCTAGCAGGGCATAAGCTGCATCCTGCAGTTGGGGGACAGTAACAGAGGCCTCCTCAAGATAAGGGAATATTTGTTCCCTTCCCTCAGAGTTGCATTGCCCTTACCTCGGTGCTAGAAAATTGGTTAGGATTGCGCCCCGAATCTCCAATAATATTTTTGCTAAGTATTCATGGATTCTGATAATGAGCCAAAAGTACAACTCTCTGGGATGCCAGGAGAAAGTTCTTAACAGGTATGTTATTTATTTAAAGAATTTATACCCCAACATTTTCCCAGTAAGGACAATCAAAGAGGTGTAGGGAATTAAAAACAATAATAACGAAACATTAAAAACAGTCTATTCTAGATGTCATTAGGACTTGGATCATTGCGGCCAAGTCTGAACAATTCTTGTTCGAAGTTGGGAACACAGTTACATGTTCAGGGGGTCAAATGAGGCTTAAGGTGAATAATAAGAGCAGTTTCAATGGAGAAGGAGAATTCTGAAATCAATGCGCTTGCAACAGTCAAAGTATAAAGCCATGGCTTCAAAGGGAAGGTATTCAAAATTTCAATATCTCCTACACATAATATGTTTTTCTGCTTCAAAACTGCCATGTCACTGATATGTACACTTAGATAACCTTTATTGGCATATTGGGAGTCCACGAGCAATAATAAATGTAACATAACAAATAAATACAACTTTACAAGGTATTAGCTTCTGACCTTTGCTTTAGAAACTACCGCTAAAAATTCCACCACCAAATTGGTGATGGAAGGGCACTGATATGTATACCACCAGCAGTGACCAGAATCTCATAATGCAAACATGAGCGCACAGGTAGGCTCTTCCACTTTGCATTTGCAGAGTTCTGTGACCACAATCCGTTACTGACAATAGGAGAGGAGGAAAGGAGCTCTTAGCAATTCGTCAAAAGAATATCAAACTGACACTTGCACTGAAACTGCCACCTCCCAGATTCAGGTGCCAGATTCAGGCATAAGCTTAACACACTACAGCTTATGATCTGCCTCAAATCTTACGGTCCCGACTAAGTGACGCACTAGTGGAATGCATGTTCCACCAGCACATGCTGCCGCAAAAGATATATTTCACATTAATGTTTCTATCCTAGACATATTTTTGCTGAAGAAGAGAAAACTGAAGCAAAAAATAGGGGCAGATAACCTACAGAAGTTTGAGTCCCACTGATCCACATGCAAAAATTGGCAACACTTTGCAGAATTCATTTGCTAAGTAACATTGTCTGACAATGTTACTTAGGCTTTCACTATCCATAATGCTCTTCAAAGAAGTCTTGATCTGCTACAGGTATGCAAATGTTCTTTCAAAGCCAGCACATTCCTTCTAGTCATCTGCAGTAGTGTCACATAGGCAGCTGGTGAGGAGCTTCTCTTCCTGGGGGACATTTGTCTCCCCTCAGACACCACCTGGTCATGATGTTAGATTGAGAAGTTAGTCAACAGCATTTTAAAAAAATCATTTCACAGCAATGATCAAGTGAGCAACAAAGACTTTAAAGCAACTGTATCCTAAATTTAGTGAGTCATGACTCATTCCTGGGATTAAGCCTCATTGAATAGAATGGGACTTACTTCTGAATAGAAATGCATAGGATTGCTCTGTAATTCACTGATATCAATGGGACTTACTGATATCAATGCCCTCCCAAAAGAAACTTTCCTGAAGAAAGTTACAGCAAAGGCTGGGTATAAATGTAATAAACAAACTTCCTTAGTCATGAGTAATGAAACCTAGGATACAACTCTGAATGAATACACAAGTGTTTGCTCAACAAAAATACTGATTTCTAACTTCTCTCCCCAATGTAACTCCTATTTCTGGAAACTTTCTAGAGTGTTATAATTAAACTACCACTGGCTGGATTTTAAACACTTACCCAGAGAAGGTCAGTGATACAAATGGGAAAAAAGTGAAGTATTAGAAGCCTGCCTTTCAAACTGAGGGATTTCAACAATTTTGATATGACATGGCCACCTGCTTTTCTAAGAAACAGTAAAAGTATCACTGGGTATATATAAGTCATTGGGTACTCCACAAGTAGCTACTTGAATTTCATCCTGTGCATTTCGCAGAAATCCATGTTTAACATTAATGTATTGCTAGTGATCTAAAGCCAATTTGTTATAGAAGATAATTCACCTTATAAGTTAGCTTGCACAAGCAGGCCTAAATGCTATAGCTTAATCAAAGTGATCTTATGAGGTCTCACTATTAATCTGACTCTTCTGATAAAAGCACAATACATGCACAGAGAAATGCAACATTCAAATATCATTCAAGGTACAAATCTATGAGGGAAAATGTAAAATGCCTCCTGTGTGACAACTATTTTAAGAACAGCATTCAGCATGAGCCATGGTGCCTTGTTACATAAAGTGACAGAAATTATGAGTAAGCATGAGGGAAAAGACAAGGTTTAAATAACTACCAGCGTCAGAAGTAAATGAAAATACCACAAGCTGAAAGTACATTAGGAGGAAAACCTTTTAGTTCCATAGGCTTTGCCACCAACAGAAGTCTCTAGTAGAGATGGAGAGTGGTGGAGCAATGCTCCCCCACTTCTCCCAGAGATGCAGCAAGAACATGTCCAAGTGGAACTCTCCTTTACAATTGCTTTCTCTCCCTGGTTGGCAGCCAGCCACCCTCTCATCCTGACCTCCTGTGGTTGAAAAGGGGGGGGGGCTGTCAAGAAATGAGCACAAGAAGGGAGTGATATTCTAGCTAACCACTCGTCCTTTATTCTGGTCCCTGTTCCCACCCTCTGAAAGTCAACGGGGGCTGGAGGAAGAAGATGGAGCTCAACGCTGAAGATGAATGATGACTGACAACAAAGAACTGGGAAGGGGGTACTTGGGTCATCTCAGCTCCAGCCGTCTTGGCTTGCAGCAGCCTCGCAATACTTGCCTGCTTCCTTTTAAAATGAGGTACTTTTTATAATGTGCTCCATGGGGGTGGGAAATGATGAGTTTTGCATTGGAGGGGAAGAGGAAAATTGCTGGATTCTACATTCTTAAAACATTAAAACAGAATATTGTGTGTGTGCATGAATTTGGAATTGCTAAATACTGAGAGTTAAAGTTGCTTTTTTCATTGTCATCATGTGGTGTGGCTGTGGGGTGGGGCCTGGCTGTAGAGGCATAGCTATGAAGTGTCATGACAAATTCCTACATGTCAGAGTACACAACCAACATCAGTGGGAATAATGCAAAATAAGCAACTTAAATGCTGTTGTTGTAAAGTAAGAACACATTGGTAAAGCAGTCATTTTTAACATTTGACTATTTGAATTTTCCTCTTCCTCTGCTGGCAGGTCTGCAGAACCCAGACCAGTTCTTCAGCTATTTTCAATGCCTTGCTCCAAACTGTGGCACACTTGTGGACCTTCCATGGCACACCAGTGTGCTGCAGCACGGTGGTGAAAAATGCAGGTTAGTTTAGTGGCAGTCAAGGATGGGACCTCCAGCTGAGGCAGCAAAGTCCAACAAAAGCTCCTCGTATACTCTGCTACAAATCTGGCAGAGGAATTACCCCTTCCTAAATCCATGAAGCCAACCATTTACCCTAGTGTAAAACTGGCAGGTATCCAGGATATAATGACTTCCATCCTCTTTGCAGACCAAAAATACAGATAGGTCACAAAGGATGCATCACATCTGAAGCAATTGTGAGGAGCTCCAGAAGGATCTCTCCAAACTGGCAAAATGAGTAGCAAAATAGCAGATGCGCTTCAATGTCAGTAAGTGTAAAGTCATGCACATTGGGGCAAAAAAAATCAAAACTTCACATATAGGCTAATGGGTTCTGAGCTGTCTGTGACAGATCAGGAGAGAGATCTTGGGGTGGTGGTGAACAGGTCGATGAAAGTGTCGACCCAATGTACAGCGGCAGTGAAGAAAGCCAGTTCTATGCTTGGGATCATTAGAAAAGGTATTGAGAACAAAACGGCTAATACTATAATGCCGTTGTACAAATCGATGGTAAGGCCACACCTGGTGTATTCAGTTCTGGTCGCCATATCTCAAAAAGGACATAGTGGAAATGGAAAAGGTGCAAAAGTGAGCAACTAAAATGATTACTGGGCTGGGGCACCTTCTTTATGAGGAAAGGTTTTGGCGTTAGGCCTCTTCAGCCTAGAAAAGAGGCGCCTGATGGGGTACATGATTGAGACATAAAATTATGCACGGGAAGGACAGAGTGGATAGAGAGATGCTCTTTACCCTCTCATACAACACCAGAACCAAGGGACATTCACTAAAATTGAGTGTTAGGAGAGTTAGGACAGACAAAAGAAAATATTTCTTTACTCAGCGTGTGGTTCATCTGTGGAACTCCTTGCCACAGGATGTGGTGATGGCATCTGGCCCAGATGTCTTTAAAAGGGGACTGGACAAGTATCTGGAGGAAAATTCCATTACAGGGTACAAGCCATGATGTGTATGTGCAACCTACTGATTTTAGAAATGGGCTATGTCAGATGCAAGGAAGGGCACCAGAATGCAGGTCTCTTGTTTTCTGGTGTGCTCCCTGGGGCATCTGGTGGGCCACTGTGAGATACAGGAAGCTGGACTAGATGGGCCTATGGCCTGATCCAGCGGGGCTGTTCTTATGAAGTTGCCTTATACAAAGATAGGCCATTGGTCCATCTATCTAGCTCTTTATCATCATCTGCTGTAACCAGCAGTGGCTTTCCGGCCCTACCAGGTTACCATGGCAATTACAGGTCAATGGTGACTACAATACATGGTGCAAATGGCTGGGTTCTTTTCCAGAGGGTTGCCTTGCTTTTGAAATAGGCTGTTTCTGTACCTCTCTTTCCTCAGTCAGCAAGTTGTGGAAGAGTGGCTCCTCCCTCTTTGTGCAAGGCCCATTGTTATAGTCCCCCACCAGTTTTTTCTCATGGCCACAGGGATGCAGTGGGAGGAAGAGAGAGACAGGGTCTCTTGGCAGGGAGGAGGTGCTCCATGTCCATTCCCAGGGTAGTGCGAGGGTGGGAGTGGTTGCCTTGTGTGCATGCTTCCCTCATCTGTCTCATCCCACTCCACCTTCCTTGAATTGGATGGGCCATGAGTAACTTCCTATCCCACCCAACCCATAGCCCCTTTCCATATATGTGGTAACTTCTGCCCCTTTTACCTTCAAGTCTTTGTTGCTGGCTACTTTTTACCCCATTTTTGATGTTGCAGAGTTTTTCCTTATTGCTCCTAGCAGCTGAGGAATTTGTCTGGGTTCTTTTAATGTGCAAAAGTCAAGCCCTGCAATAACTATAGCTCACCACAGATGAGCGGATGTTTTCCGTCAGCTCCACCCATTTGCTATCAGGCTCCAACCCCTGATACAGCCATCTGCCCTGGATACATGGGTTCCATCCTCTTACTGTTGGCTTATATCCCTGACCTCAAGGGCCAACCTAGACTGATGACCCAATCCTATCCAATTTTCCAGTGCTGGTGCAGCTGTGCCAATGGGACATGCACTAGATTCTGTGGTGGGGAGGCAGTCACAGATGCCTCCTCAAGGTATGGGAACATTTGTTCCCTTACCTCAGGGCTGCACTGCAGCTACACTGGTGCTGGAAAATTGGATAGGACTGGCCCCTCAGTCACCAAAATCAGTCCTATCCGAGTTTATGTATTTCTTTTACTCAGTTCTATTTCCTGTTGTAAAACTGGAAAGTGATACAACCTTAAGCAGAGCTTTTACAAATACAATCAAGATCATGGTTGCTTCAACCAACAGTTATCTACTGCTTCGCCTTAATAGCCAAAAGAATATCTTTCGCTCCCAATCACATCAACAATATGATTAAGGTCTCAAACATATACAATGGCATCTACACAATTAGTACTAGGGAAGAGATTTGTGGGCACATGACTTTTTCTGTTCACCTGGAGCTGTGCAAATGCATACTTGGAGCCTACAGACCTCTGGACTGAGCTGATTATGTACCTGTTCAGCTTATCTGCTCTAGCAATCATTAAGAAGAGAGATTCTCAATAATAAACATGAACTAATAGTGTTCCACTGTTTGGCACAGACAAGAAAAGTAATTAACATTAATTCCTATTCTCCTTTCTCAAGTTCTTATTTTGTTCTTCAAGACTTCATTGTCAGAGTTTTCAAGAACAAAAGAACGACGCTCATTTGCTCAAGGAATTCTTTTACGCACACAAAAAATTAAAAATTGGATTTGGAACCCTTCATTAAAAAATGCATCTGCATTTTAGTTCAGGAGCAATGTTAAATTAAAAGGGGCCTTTTGCATATTTTCTTTGGCTCACAATCAAACACTGAAGAAAGAGACAGGAATTCAACCTGTCATTCATAATGAAGAACATATTTCTTATTTTTGCTAACAGTAGCATTACGTTAAGAACTCCTGGGTGTGACTGCTTCTTAAGTTAAATAGCAAGGTTAACAAAATAGTCAACATGCTATAAACTACTGCATATAGTTTCCAGGTAAACATTGTTATGTGCTCATGCTCCACTTCACCTGAATGGTCAGATGGGCCAGGGACACAGTGCTGTCTGGATTCTGGCTTCATCTGGAAGACAAAGCACTGTATGGTGTCTTCGTAATATTTGCTTTATTTACAAATATGCAGGTTGAAAATTGGAAGGAAGCATATACCAGAGCATTTCTGCAAGCAGCAACAGGCTACAACAGTCCCTAGAGAGCACCTAATGTGCTTCAGCACTTGGCTTGCTCTTACTCTTAGCTTCTATTCCACTCCCCACTCAGATCAAATCAACTCTCTATCTCACACATAATAAAACATATCCTTTGTGCTTGCACCCACTGACCACCCCAAAGGAGGTGTAGTTATATTCTCAACTTAGTCTCTCTGTTATTAGCGTTCAAGGGGAGGGGGGCTTCAATAAGAAAACATTTTGGACCAGTAGGGGGCTGTTAGGTCCTTTGGCAAACTCCTAGGCACTCTCTCCTGTTCCAGGCAGAGTTGTGGGCTAGGTTGGTGGTATTAGCTAGAGCAGATTCAAACAAAGGTGAGGGCCCTAGCAAAGGGTTCCTCGAATGAACAGCTCCAAGGGAGAAGTTGAAGTTAAGCTGGGTCAGCAGCCTAACCAAGGGCTCTACACTGGAGTTAGTTTGAAAGGGAAACAAGAGTTCAGGCTCAATGCTGGTATCTAAGCAGACTCAGAAATGGCTTTAGCAAAGGTCCAGTGCATACTGAGGATAGATATATCTTGGGTATTCAGGGACACCTTGTGTCTTAAAAGATCCTTGCCAGATTTTGTAAGCATTGGCTCCAACATCTTTAAGGAAATGCTGGCTCCACTGAAGCATCTTCAAGGGAATTCTTGGGAGTCAGTGGAAAGGGGAGAGGAATAGCCTCTGACTGCGACAGTGGCATTGGGTTTGAGCTCAGTTTCTGGGACTGACCTTTGGCAGAAGGTTCAAGAGTGTTGAAGGAGTCTGAGGTTTGCACCGAGAGAATTCCCCTCCTCTAGCCTGTTTTCTCCTCCAAGTCTTCTACCTCTTCCCTAGCTTGATGGGACTCCAATTGCACTCCATTGCACACATTGGCCAAGACAACATTCAATCACACTATTGGTTTCCAAACCTGCACCAATAATTTTGAACACATCAGATTTAGAACCTCTTCTATGCTTTGGAAGCAAGCGATCATTCTCATTTTCCACATAGGGGACAGGTCCAAGTATGTGCTCCATTGTGTTTTTTAAGTCAGCCTCTCCACTAAAGTAACTAGGGAAGTGCCATGTGTGTATCTGAGTTCTCAGAACTGCTAAAAATCTATAGACCAAAATGCAAGGCTGCAATCCATCAAACCATACACACACATCCAGATCCCATGGTAAAAATACAAACTCATTCTGCAACCATGACACCAGGAGAGAAAAAAAAAATGACTGTACTTGTAGAACTCCCTTTTGGGGACCATAACTAATGGCAACAATCCTGAAGACACTTTCCTCTAGAGCAGGGGTGGGCAAACATTTTGGCAGGAGGGCCACATTATCTCTCAAGAATTAATTTACATTTCAAATTTGAATAAATTTACATAAATTTACATAAATGAATACATTAGAGACAAAACCTATGAATGAATGAATTTTACTCAGCTTATTTATAATACACATGAGAATTTAATACAGACATGTTGAACCACATGAGAACTATAAACCATTTGCCACATACACCTCTTGCACAGTGAAAATATACAGTCCAAGCCAGAAACACATGGAGGCATAAGTTGTTCAGAGGCAATGGAGAGGGGGTTTAAAACAATGCCCAGACTATAAAAGGCCTTGCTCTAACTTGGCCCACAGCTCGCTTCTGGGGTCGTGACCGGCAGTCGCAGTCCAGCATGGTCTCTAACAGTCTCCGATGGGCCAGAGGTTCATCGGAGACTGGGGGCTCCTTGCGACTGGGGGTCCCCGAGGGCCACAAGTGGCCTGCAGACCAAGGTTTGCCCACCCCTGCTCTAGAGTAATTTCATCAAAACTGCAACCAAGCAAGAAGTCTGAATACTTTACTTGCAGTCATGACAGAGTTGTGCTATTCATGCTTTCTATTCAAGGTTAGCCTCACCAGTGCAGAACATCTAGTAGCAAACCTCCATTATCAAGACCCATTTAGAACTTCAGTTATTCTAATGCTGCATACAAGTTTCCATACAAGCTGCAAAGCACCGACTCATCACGTTTTCTACAACATGCAAGAGAGGGTTACCAATAATTCCACTGCATTTAAAATGTAACAAAAAAAATCCACAGACACAAATCAGGGCATCTCTAGCCTTCTCCAAAGCAGACAACAATACCACCAGGAATAATGATCCAGCCATATGATCTCTGTGATCTATTCATTGTATGACCTCTGTCCTCAGGCTGAGCATGTGAGAAGATGAGTGGACTTAGGAAGGTTGCCAGATTGGCAACCTTGAGATGTTATTTTTCCTCTGAAGCTGCTAATGCAAGCTAGTGAGGCATCAGGCCTGAGACAAGACGTGGGCTGCTGTCACTGAACAGCAGAGCAGAGGAACAGTCTTATTCTCCCCATCCCTTCCCAACAATGACACATTTCCCTCATGTAAGGAAATGGGTAGGAACAACCTTACTTGTCAACAAAGGCAATCTTAGGGCTCCCATATCCAGACAGAAAGGTGAAACTGAAGTCTATATAGCAGAATAACAATTCATAACGTCATTCATCATGTGATGAATCCTCTGTCCCTGTCGTCCTGTTTTTTCCCCTGAGACTTCTGTGATGGTTCAGCAGCCTAAGAACTGCTTGGACATGCTTCTGCGGCAGTCTTTGCTCTTTGTTTGAAAATGCTATTCCCAGACAGTGATACGCTGATGAGGATCAGGCCCAAACTTCCTAATGAGATTGGCATGAGCCTACCAGCTGCACAGCCAAACCTGTCTGTCTAGGTACAGGGGTGGGATGGAAGTGGGAGTTCCGATCCTCCAATCAGGTAACTTGATGTCATCATCAAACCTAGGTTATTTTAGTCCAAGCATAGGAAAGCATGTCTGTGCTTCTGCCAGGTCTGCTGTGACACCTACTGCTGGTTTCTGGAAGGCACACCCCCTTAATTTCCATAAGTACAAGCCCTGGGGCAGAGGTGTCCAATATTTTTTGGCAGGAGGGCCACATCCTCTCTCTGACACTGTGTTGGAGGCCGAGGGGGGGGGAAGAATTGATTTACATTTAAAATTTGAATAAATTTACATAAGTTTACATAAATGGATATATTAAAGTTGAACTTGTATGACTGAATGAAGGTCTTGCAATAGCTCAAGGCCTATAAAAGGCCTTGCACAAAACAAGGCTGGCCTTTCCTTTGCTGCTGCTACTGCATCATGGACATAAAACAACAAGCAGTGGAGGGAGCCCTCATCCCACAGCTCACGCAAGAAGTCAAACAGTCGCCCTCACGCTGAGAGCAGTTGCGTCGGGCCAGTGTGGGCTCCAACAAATATCCAGAGGGCCGGAGGCTCATTGGAGACTGGGTGCTCCCTGAGGGCCGCATTGAGAGGCCTCAAGGGCCGCAAGTGGCCCCAGGGCCAGGGTTTGGGCACCCCTGCCCTGGGGTATGAGGTGCAGTCCAAGTAGCTAGCAATTAGGACTATATTTCTAGTTAGACACATTTAGGGAATTTAAACTTGTTTCCCCTTTTCACTCCAAGCAAGCCTGTAAATTTTATTGATTCAGCAACACACTGGAATTTGCATGCTTTCCTCTTGTGTAGTATCCTGGCTCTCTTGGTTGGGCTTTACTTGTTTTGGTTGATCTATTCATGTCCATCCAGCAGAGTACAGGCATTTTCCATTAGCCTGCTTGTCATACTTCTCTGAACCTCCTTTCCCCCATTAGATGTGATTCTTTTTCCTTCTTGGGTTTTTAATATACAAGTTTTGATTCCTTGCCTATCTAGTCCATGCTCACGGGTAAATGTGCTGTCCCATTTGATCACTTGCAGGTGCTACTGTGAATTGGTTAAAAACACGTGGAGTTCTGTACTCTTCGGAGGGAGGTGATTTTTCTGCCCCTCTCTGCATAACCTGGGATGGGGACAACAAACAGAACTACTAGTTCACCCTGATGTTTAGCTACTGACCCAATAAAAATGGAAAGTAGATAACGGAAAGGGAGTCTGAACAATTACCCCTAGAAACTACTCCTTCTGCACTGTCTTCTCCAATTACCTTCCGTGACACATCCATATACTTTTGTCACACTAAAACCATGAAGTGTATTCATTGTGCATCTCAGAACTAGACAATTGATTTTCTAATTGCAATACAATGATCAGCAGTGCAGACCTGATGAGAAGACTGTTCAACATCTATGTTCTTCACAAAACTAACAGCCCAATTCTAACCCCCCCCCCACCGGTGCAGCCATGCCAAAAGGTGCATGTTATATCCAGTGGGGGAGGGGATGGAGCAAGAAGATTTGGAAGTGAAATGGGTTTTAAATTCCCTTTCCCCTCTATAAGCCTAACATCCTGCAATGGGCTTCCTCAGACCTGCACCTGCTGGTCCTTGAGCTGGCACAAGTCCAAGAAGAGAAAGGGGGTGGGGAGGCTGTGCCAGAGGGAATGGGATCTGGTGCATGCCAGCCCCACGCAGCCTCCCCACCTCATTACTTCCCCCTTCCTACCTGGTTTCAACCCCTCCCCAGCCCCATTCCGCCCTCTCCCTCCATCTTATCTGCTTCAGGGGGTCCTTTTGGGTCTGTTGACGCTGGTTGGAAGGCTCTGGTCTGCCCTTTGGCACTCAGGCAGCATAATACTTGGCACACTTCAGTGTGTGCTTTATGTATATTTTTCGATAGTCACCAGCAGAACGTGCTTTCCACTGGCAGCAAAGCTCTATTGGGCTGTAGGCTTCTTTGCAGAAAAACAAGTTTTTCTTTCCCTCTGTTCATTTACTATATATATATTCACCTAGACTGCTGAGACAATCAAGGTTTTCATTTGTCATTGCACAAAACTCAACCACAAGGGCCTTGCTTAGGGGCATACAAATCTTGATTAAATAAAAAAATATGATTTACTGCTGTTTGTATGGCAACCCATGCACAGGCAAGAAGTACAAGAAGGGAAAGATTGTCAAAAACGTTTAAAGATTTGCTCTTGGACATGTTGAGGAAAAAGGTTAAAACAAAAATTTAAAAATAGAAGAACTCACATTTACAGTGCTAGGAAAATGCTATATCTTTCCAAAAGAAGCTTAGCATTCAGAAACCTTGACTGAATTTTGCAACACCACCACCACTACCACAATGACAAAAGATTATCAGTTGTGCATTTATTGCAGCCATTTTCAACCACTGTTCTGCAGCACACTGGTGTGCTGTGAATGGTCTGCAGGTGTGCCCCAGGAGTTCAGGGGGGGGGGTCAATGGAGGATGCAAGTCCCCCACTGACAGCATGGTGTGCCTTGTCAATTGTCCTAAAATGGATGGGGTGCCTTGATCATTTTTGTGTCTCATAAGTGTGCTATGAGATGAAAAAGGTTGAAAAATCACTGGTTTATTGTGTTAACTACAAACAATCTGAAAGGCCCTTGTATTCAGAGCTTAACTCAGAAGACATTCTAGAACTGGATCTACAGCACAAGCCTATGCAAGTCTACTCAGAAATAAGTTCCACTGAGTTCAATGGCGCTTATTTCCCAGGAAAGTGTGTACAGTATGGGATAACACTGACTAGGTACAATATGTACACCTTGGTAGCATAACAAGAAACTGATGCATATATTTAAACAAGCATACGCTTAAGAGTTATATACAGACAAATGGAAAACAAAACTAAAGCACTGTTGAATATTATTCATTACATAAAGTTATACCGTTTATGGAATTCTGATTATCTAAGACTTTTCTCATAAACCAATTTTTATGTTACTTTGTTAGAAAAATAATGGTAGCCTGCCAGATTGACTGCATAGTCTGGAGCCTGAATGAAATAAACATGGCAGCAGTACGCTGTGTCCACCAAAGAAATGGCAAAAGAAACATGCACACTGGTACTTAAAGAGGGCTCTCTGGGAAGTACCAAGGAGGAAAGCTCAACATGTATGTTTCCAAGGCCAGCCTACCTATGAGGATGACTGAAGCAGATGAAAGATTGCCAAGGGCACCCACCTCAGTATACCCACTTCCACTCCCTGGATTCAGAAAGCAAGAGGATAATGAAATGAAAAAGGAAGTGTGGAGGAGAGGAAATAGTGGACTAGAGAGCAACTGATGCTTTAGCTCAGGGGTGTCAAAGATAAGGCCTGCAGGCCATATGGCCTCTGTGGATGCTTTCTCAGGCCATGTGATGATTGGGGTCTCCCAGTCCTGCCCTTTCAGCAGTGCCACTTCTGCTAAGGCTCTAGGAGGGAGAGATGCAAGGAGGCCTCAGAAGGCAAGGAATGCCTGTTGTTGTGAATTTGTTTTTTAATTGTGTTTTTAATGTGTTGCTTTTTGTATTCTTTTTAATTATTGTTGTAAGCCGCCCTGGATCCCTTCAGGGAGAAAGGCAGGATATAAATATAGTCAGTCAGTCAGTCAGTCAGTCAATAAATGCTATGAGGGGAAGGGCAGACCAAGATGGGTGAAACAGGGAGACATGGCTATGGTGCTGGAAGAGTCCAATGATTATGTGGGCCACGCTTTCAGCAGAGCCACTACTGCTGACGTGTCACTTTCAGCTGCTGAGTTGCAAAGTGATACCTCAACAGAAGCAGCGCTGCTGAAGGGGCGGCCCATGTGATAATTGGGCATTCCCATATCATGAAAATATGACCAAGGTTTGCATAATTTCTCTTCTATTACTTGCAGTTAATAAGTTCTTACATAAGAACAAAGTGCTTTATTTCCAGCCATCATCCATGATGATGGCCTTCAGCAGGCGCCACAAATGCCATTCAGCCCACTATATGAAACAAGTTTGACATCCCTGCTCTAGCTCATCATTCTTTTCTTCATAGTTCTTGTATTCCTGCATTTCCCTCTTACTTCCTAAACCCAGGCAGAAGAAAAAGGAGCAGCGGTTGCCGATACACCACTGTATAAGGGAGGTACACCTCCTGCCCAAATATTAGCTATCCAACAGAGAAAACGCTAAGTTCTGCATGACCAGAAAGAGTCAGAAGCTTACAACCTACATGGATGGTTTTCAGCTTGTGTTACAGGGAACTATGAGGTTGCTTGGAAGCTTCTCAGAGGCTTGTCAATAAGATCCACAATGGGCTAATCCAGTTTATACTTTCCCTTACTTTACAACCAGCCCCACTCCCAACAACATAATCTGGCCCCTTGCTTCCCAGTTATTTTTTTTTAATAGCATAAGCAAGATTTTCTATTCAGAAGTAAGTCCCATGGAATTCAATAGGACTTACTTCCAGTGAACAGGATTGCAGACTTGGGTCCAAATCCTAACCAACTTTCCAGCACTGCCATAGCTGTGCCAATGGGGCATGTGCTGCATCCTGCAGTTGGGTGGCACTCACGGAGGCCTCCTCAAAGGAAGGGAACATTTGTTCCCTTACCTTGGAGCTGCAATGGCCTTACCAATTGGCTGGAAAGTTGGTTAGGATTGCGCTCTTAATTTTAAAGTCGGTTTAGAAGCTTATGTAAAAAGTGGGTTTAGATCAGGGGTGGGCAAACATTTTGGCAGGAGGGCCACATCATCTCTCTGACACTGTGTTGGGGGCCAGGAAAAAAACCCCTCACATTTCAAATTTGAATAAAATTACATAAATTTACATAAATGAATACATTAGAGATAGAACTTATATGAATGAAAGAATTTTACTTAGCTTATTTATAACACACATAAGAACTAAAATACAGGCATGCAGAACCACATGAGAACTATGAACTGTTTGCCACACAGCTCTTACGCAGTGCAAACATACAGACCAAGCCAGTCCAAGCCAGAAACACATGGAGACATAAACAGCTGTGGGCCAGTGTGGGCTCCAACAGTGTCTGATTGGTCAGACACTGGAGACTGGAGGCTCCCTGAGGACCACAAATGGCCCGTGGGCTGGGGTTTGCCCACCCCTGGTTTAGATGAACTGCCCCCATTCCCATCATGCAATTAATAAAACTCCCTGGGCAGCAAGGAGAGAAGCCAGGATTGGCATCAAACAAACCATCTTTAGCTCCCTAATGAAGGGCTGAATAAAAACGTAGTTCAATTAAAAATAAAGTGTCATAGACTTCTTTGACTATTTTAAAGAACTGTACACAAACATTTGAAATAAATAAATAGAATTACTGAATGATAAAGCAGAAATTTGGAACACATTTTTCCCCACATTACATGACACATCATCCTGCTGCCCCTCTTAAATATTTGAGTTTGGTAAGTTTCTAGCAGCTGCACCTGGGGAAAAGTGCTCTACACAGCCATGAAATATCAATATCAAAAGCCCAAAGAGTTATTCTGCAATCCACAAAGTCTTTTTTCTATTGTCATTATTCTCAGCCTTTATTCCTCCTTCACCTTCTGACTCCAATGGCCTAGATCAGTGGTTCTCACTGATACCCTTTAGCACAAGGACCCAACTTTTAGAATGACAATCTGTCGGGACCCCACTGGAAGTGACATCACCAAGCAGGGAAATTTTTAACAATCCTCGGCTGCAATCCTACCCACACTTACCCAGGAGTTAGTTCCATTTACTATCATTGTTAAAAGCATAGACATAGTAGCTTGTTAAAAGTACAGGTCTGTAACATTTCCCCAAATGCAGTCACACACCATGGCAGCATCAAGTCTAATATATTAAAAATAAAATATTGAAATGAATGGGGACCCACCTGAAATTGGCTTGCGACCCACTTAGTGGGTCCCGACCCACAGTTTAAGAAACCCTGGCCTAGATCATTATTTCCCACTCTGGGGTTTGTGACACGCAGGGCAGGCATTCCCAACCTTCTTTTGGGATGGATGTAAGTGATTTTTTTACTTACACATGTTCATTGGGTGCAGCAGGAAAACCCGGAAGTGCTGTTCTAATGGCACTAATGACCCCAATTGGGTTGCTACCCTTGTTAAGGGGATAGTGTCCCAAAAGAAGGTTGGGAACCACTTGCCTAGATGTCCCCTTCTTCATACCTCTCCATCAGGCTATCTCTGCTAAAAGTTTCAAATGCTGCAGTCCTCTTGCCTTTGCCCAACATGTAATGAATGCAATATAGTGCCATGTTGCCAACAATAATGCACCCAATAGAGCATATGAAGTATGGCAAGGGGGTGGGAGTTCACATGAAGTGGTTGATGCTGCCAATAATGCATGAAGTTCAAATCAATATGGTCCACTGGAACTCTGCAAAACAGAAACTATTTACTGTACTCCAAAACAGGCCAATTACAGTCAACGGAACAGCTAGAGAGAGAAAAAAAAATAGACTGCAACCTAAGAGGCAAAACAAAGTAGGAGTTGATGGTCCCCTGCCAGATATTGGTGGAAAGGCCATCACACCACAAAAACCATGACTGAAACTGGCTCTCAGTGACTATAAGCAAGTAGACTCCAAAAGCTCCACAAGCTATGTGAGACTCAACTACATTTTTCCCATCATCTTTCCCAGACTATATTTGAGAAGGCTGATTGCCAGGAAGTTGACAGCCTGATCTCAAAATCTTCTAACCACAGGATCAGACCTACCCTGAGGAATCTTGTTTTGCCACACTCCATTAAATACTTATTTTGTGACTAAATAAAAGACACAGTGTCTGATTCTGTCAGTCAGATACCTCAGAGTCCTGAGTGGACTTTTGAAGGTGTGTTTAGCACACAGCTCGCACTGTATGTTATCAATGACATCTCCCTTCCTGCTATATGTTCTGAGCCAACCCATACAGTCACAGGGCCACAACGTGAGATGTGAAACTATTTCGGTGACTACCAATGAAATGACAGACATTTTTGTAGCATTTACAAACCAACAGGAACTTCTGCTAGTCCCTTTTATTCCAAATTTTTAACACAGAAGGAAACTGTAATTGAAAGGAATATTTTCAAAGTATCTTGATAGGAGTTTATTTTAGCATTTTGCCCTTCTGTACATGCATTTTTTTTAAATTCTAAAGCAGAATACAGCACTGGACTTTGAACATAAGTGCTTCCATTAATTAAAAAAAAGCAACAGAATGGAAAAGAAAGGGATAAACAGACTGCAGATCATGCTGGCACATATTTACTTAAGTCATAGTTACGCTATTCATGTGACACTGATAGCAGTATGACTATTAATGTATTCTGCTTCCACCCATGCAACAAGGTGCAACATGGGATGTTAGCATGTTACAAAATCATGCAATTTATTATATAGCTACATTTCCAGGAGCTGCTGTGGGAATTACCACAAGACTGGAGACAACAACAATGGTTAGTAATGTCTGAACTCCAGAGCCAACTGACCCAATATTTGATAGCTGCAGCATTATGTTCTGATCCAAAAGTAAGAAGCCTGGGTCAGATTCAAAGCTCAGACTACTCAGTCAAGGGATTCTGGAAAGGAATTTATACTTTTGGATTTCGGTCCCCTGCAACTGTACACAGCCACACCTCTCTGATCCCAATATTCAGCTGACTGCATGTAGGTCAACAGCTTTACTGTAAAGTGCTCAAAAGGTATACCCATGCTGCAGATTTAAATTAGTTTAAGCCAGTGGTTCCCAAACTGTGAGCCATGGCTCCCCAGGGAGCCACAGAAACCAATCAGGGGAGCTTTGGTATCCTCGCAAAAAACCCACCGCCCTATGCAATGTATAAGATTGTAGCCCTAACGAGGAGTCATGGTCAATGGACCAGTAGGTTAAGGGAACCACCAATCGAAAAACTTCAGGAACCACTAGTCTAAGCAGTCATTCCCTCTGGGCTAGAAAATGTTGCTCTATGAGAGAAGCAATGAATTTTCAGCAGATAATTCACTTCACCAAATTCCAGGATGCTTTGAAGGAGGCCACAGTAGTTTATAGTGGTATAAACTGATGCAAGTCTGGTAACATAGATCTATTCCAAAGAAATCTAAAACAGGGTTTAATGTGCAGTAAAACTCACAGGCCTGACTTATCATACAACTTAGGTGATCATGGCTTTCCCAAAGAATCTTGACAAATAAATCACAGCCAGCCCTAGAAGAGTGTGGGCAGGGTGTGGGTCTGGGGTAACTCTACCAGTGTGGTGGCCTCCATTATGGCCATATATTGGTTGTGCAAACATGGGCCCCAGAGCAATCAACCCAGTTGCCCTACCCAAGGGACGGCTCTGTTGACAACTGTTGTTTGGAAAGAGTGCAGAGAATTCCACCAGAGCAGAGTTTCTCAACCAGTGGTACAGATACTACCTGTGGTACTTGGTGTCTGGTGGTACTTGCAGAACCTCTAGACCCCTGCCGCCTGACAGCAAGACCAGGAATGCCACACAACAAACAGCAGTAGGAGGCTTGGTGGGCAGAGCTCCAAAGCATGCTTTTCTGCTCTCGAAAAAGCCCTCCCATCTACCCTAAGTCACTTACTGGTGTTTGTCGTGTCACATCTGGCCTCCCAATCCAGAAGTAACTGGCAATGATGTCACTAGTGGTACTCTGAATAGGTGGGCCGTGTGAAGTGGTATGGTGAAGGACAAACCTTGAGAAACACTGTACTACAAATTGCTAGAGCCTGTCTAGAATTAGGGTCCCCAGGCACCCCTATGAAGTGGAAATCACGGAGCAATCAGTTTAAGTGTATCACATACCTGATCCAAGAACCTGTCACTACTGTGAATACTTACAATAGAGGTTCTTAGCCTTTGGGGGGTCTTTTGAGAATCTTTCAGAATTTTTTGAAAGCTATTAATCCTCCCCCTCCACAGAAAAATGCACACAAATGCATACAAACAAAAGGTTTGTAAGAACATAAGAACATAAGAACAGCCCCACTGGATCAGGCCATAGGCCCATCTAGTCCAGCTTCCTGTATCTCACAGCGGCCCACCAAATGCCCCAGGGAGCACACCAGATAACAAGAGACCTCATCCTGGTGCTCTCCCCTACATCTGGCATTCTGACTTAACCCATTCCTAAAATCAGGAGGTTGCGCATACACATCATGGCTTGTACCCCATAATGGATTTTTCCTCCAGAAACTTGTCCAATCCCCTTTTAAAGGCGTCTAGGCTAGACGCCAGCACCACATCCTGTGGCAAGGAGTTCCACAGACCGACCACGCACTGAGTAAAGAAATATTTTCTTTTGTCTGTCCTAACCCGCCCAACACTCAATTTTAGTGGATGTCCCCTGGTTCTGGTATTATGTGAGAGTGTAAAGAGCATCTCCCTATCCACTCTGTCCATCCCCTGCATAATTTTGTATGTCTCAATCATGTCCCCCCTCAAGCGTCTCTTTTCTAGGCTGAAGAGGCCCAAACGCCGTAGCCTTTCCTCATAAGGAAGATGCCCCAGCCCCGTAATCATCTTAGTTGCTCTCTTTTGCACCTTTTCCATTTCCACTATGTCTTTTTTGAGATGCGGCGACCAGAACTGGACACAATACTCCAGGTGTGGCCTTACCATCGATTTGTACAACGGCATTATAATACTAACCGTTTTGTTCTCAATACCCTTTCTAATGATCCCAAGCATAGAATTGGCCTTCTTCACTGCCACCGCACATTGGGTTGACACTTTCATCGACCTGTCCACCACCACCCCAAGATCTCTCTCCTGATCTGTCACAGACAGCTCAGAACCCATCAGCCTATATCTAAAGTTTTGATTTTTTGCCCCAATGTGCATGACTTTACACTTACTGACATTGAAGCGCATCTGCCATTTTGCTGCCCATTCTGCCAGTCTGGAGAGATCCTTCTGGAGCTCCTCACAATCACTTCTGGTCTTTACCACTCGGAAAAGTTTGGTGTCGTCTGCAAACTTAGCCACTTCACTGCTCAACCCTGTCTCCAGGTCATTTATGAAGAGGTTGAAAAGCACCGGTCCCAGGACAGATCCTTGGGGCACACCGCTTTTCACCTCTCTCCATTGTGAAAATTGCCCATTGACACCCACTCTCTGCTTCCTGGCCTCCAACCAGTTCTCAATCCACGAGAGGACCTGTCCTCTAATTCCCTGACTGTGGAGTTTTTTCAGTAGCCTTTGGTGAGGGACCGTGTCAAACGCCTTCTGAAAGTCCAGATATATAATGTCCACAGGTTCTCCTGCATCCACATGCCTGTTGACCTTTTTGTGTTTGTCCTTTTGTGTTTGTCGGTTCTTTTATTTTTGTTGGTTCAAGGACCCCCTGAAGTCCATCCATGGACCCCAGGTTAAGAACCCTGACCTGGAACACGCAAAGTCAGGATAAGGAAGAGTATGTCTCAGTGCGCACACTTAAAAATTGCTTCCCCCCCCCCCATTGAGTAACCATGCCTGCACCATGTATCTGAGAAAGGTGACCTGGGGACAAAGTCAGGATAAGGAAGAGTATGTCTCAGTGCGCACACTTAAAAATTGCTTCCCCCCCCCCCCATTGAGTAACCATGCCTGCACCATGTATCTGAGAAAGGTGACCTGGGGACAAAGTTTCTGAGAAGGAGGGGATGACTTTCCAGACAAGAAGCTTCTTAGAAAGCAAGTAATAGGTATGAAGATCTTATCAGGAAAGTGACTCATGAGAAACTCATTGCCAGAGTAACTCAGCAGAAATTATGTCTTCTTATTACTTCCAAACATTGTGCATCTGATCATAAAAAAGTGAGAGGCAAGTATAGTCAATAATATCTGTAGGATTAGAAGGTCACAGGTTATTCTTAGCTCGACTATTACTAAGAAAAGCCTGGGGACTTTCCTCACTGAGGTTTTTTAATACTAATTTAGCTATTTGGTTTTTCTTTTTAAAAAAAGTTTTGACTTGACTTTGTCGAGCACAGTATTGATGTTTATTAGGGGTTGGTGGAAAAAGACATCTTTGAGAGGGTTGAATTTTCCACGGGAATCACCATTTAGGGCTGCCTCTGTAAGTCATAAATCTCCTCTTCAGGTGTCCCCTACACCACACAGCCAGCCATGCCAGGCCCTTTCAAACGGTCCTTAACCCATTTCTGCCCGGCCCACAGGTGTTCACATTTGGTCCCTGTTGCATATATGCAACGTTTGGCAGAAATGGCTTAGAGCGCAATCCTATGCATCTCTACTCAGAAGTAAGTCCCACTGTGTCCAATGAGGCTTACTCCCAGGGAAGTGTGAATAGGATTGCAGCCTTCGAGCACAATCCTCTGCGTATCTACTTAGTAACTAATGGCCCTTACTCCCAGGTAAAAGCGGAGAGGATGCAGCCACAATCCTCCCTCCCGCCCGTCACTTCCTCATTCCAGCAGCCTCGAATCCGTTCTCCCCGCGAGTTGTGGCGAACGAAGAGCATCTTCCTCCTCTCGAGGATCCCTGGTTGTCACATAACTTGCTCATCATGGAAACTTCCACCCGTTCCCGTCCACGATCGCGCCCGCAGACCACGCCAGAGACGGGTTTTCAAAACAACAACACCAAGCACACGCTGCGCACAGCCGGCCGGCCGGCCTGCCTGCCTTTGAAAACAAAAATCTATGACGGTCTTTTTTTTTCAAAACTACATAAGCCTACGATGAAGTCAACGCGAGGCTGGAAACCCCACTCAAGTGCAGGGAGAAAAACACACACAGAATCTGCTACGTTTGTTCCCTCTTCCACCAATCAAACCTAAAATACAAGATTTCAAAATACGGATTTAAAATACAGTCACTCCTTGCCCCCTAAAATAGAGTCCCCCTTTGCCCCCCATAAAATAGGGTCCTTCCTTGCCCTCCCCCATAAAATACAGGGCCCCTTTGCCCCACCGCATATAGGGCCCCTCTTTGCCCCCCATAAAATACAGGGTCCCTCTTTGCCCCCCTGCATACAGAGTCCCTCCTTGCCCTCCCGCATAAAATACAGGGCCCCTCTTTGCCCCCCCCCGCATACAGGGCCCTTCTTTGCCCTCCCCCATAAAATACAGGGTCCCTGCTTGCCCCCCCTTGCATACAGGGTCCCTCCTTGCCCTCCCACATAAAATACAGGGCCCCTCTTTGCCCCCCATAAAATACAGGGTCCCTCCTTGCCCTCCCACATAAAATACAGGGTCCCTCCTTGCCCCCCTTTGCATACAGGGTCCCTCCTTGCCCTCCCGCATAAAATACAGGGCCCCTCTTTGCCCCCCCCCCGCATACAGGGCCCTTCTTTGCCCCCCATAAAATACAGGGTCCCTCTTTGCCCCCCCCGCATACAGGGCCCCTCTTTGCCCCCCATAAAATACAGGGTCCCTCCTTGCCCCCCTCTGCATACAGGGTCCCTCCTTGCCCCCCCCGCATACAGGGTCCCTCCTTGCCCCCCCTTGCATACAGGGTCCCTCCTTGCCCTCCCACATAAAATACAGGGCGCCTCTTTGCCCCCCCCCGCATACAGGGCCCCTCTTTGCCCCCCATAAAATACAGGGTCCCTCCTTGCCCTCCCGCATAAAATACAGGGCCGCTCTTTGCCCCCATAAAATGCAGGGACCCTCCTTTGCCCCCTCCCCATAAAAATACCAATCACAATCCATTGCACAGGAAAGGCTTCCAATCTCCCCCCCACCAGCAATTTTTAAGCCCGATTGCCAGACCCGCGTTGCGCGTTTCAGACGATCGAGGGCAACCCGGGTCTAAAAATAACGCGCCGTCTCCCACCCACAGCTGGGCGGCCAAGTTCAGAGGAGAACTCCTCCTGCCGGACAGTCCGGGTCAGTGGAGCTCTGACCCAGGTAGGCGCCCCCCCCCCCGCCATGGGCACAAGGAGCGCCAGCCTCCGGCACTCACCGCAAACCGGCGCTGCGCCAGGCTCAAGGGACGCCCCAGCCACGGCCGCCTGGCTGCTGCTCCTTCGATCAGGCGGAGGAAGCCTTCCTGCCCCGCGCTCCCCCGAGTCAGCCCCACTTCCCGAGCCGGTTTGTCTGTCTGGGCGCTGGTGACCTGGTTTCCCCCCGCGCAGCAGAAGCAGCAGCGAGCGCGCACTCCACGCCCGCCGCGCCAGGCAGCGGCAGAGCCCGGCTCAGGGCAGCCCAGCCCAGCCCAGCCCAGCCCGCCCCGGGGAGGCTTCTGCGCCCTGGTTCCCAGACGCGCGCCTGGAAGGCAGTGCCCAGCAGCTTCCTGCCAGGCAGGCGAGCAGCAGCAGCAGCGCGCAGCCAAGCGGGAGCCAGGAGGGGCAGGCTGATGGGCAGCGCGTGGATGCCTCGCTGCCTCCCCCCTTCGCTGCCCTCCTCCTGCGGGTGGGTCCCTGCTCAGCTTTCCCATCTGTTGCCCACACCAAGGTGGGGAGGGGTGCCCCGCCCTGGGCAAGGAAGCAGCCCAGGTGCCCACCGAGACACAGCTTTCCAGCTCATGCCTTGAGTGCAGCCAGTGCCCAGTTCTGCCAGGGCAGTCTTCACTGGTGGCCATGGTGGAGGAGCAGCACCTCCACAGCAAACCTGGGCGGCTCTCCGATTTCCAGGGGGCAAAGCGGTCTGGTTGTTATGTTTCCATTAGAGGAATCCTCCAGCCTCCCAGAACCCGGCTGTGTGTCCAAAATTACACTCCATTCCATTAGGTGCTTTGCAGGAAAATCACATAAAATAATCAGTCACCACTGTTGGGAGCTCACCAATACATTAGAAGCTCTCCGCCATATGGGAAGGGGACACTTTAGCCCTAGATCAGTATTTCCCAAACTGTGGGTCCTGAGCCAATTTCAGGTGGGACGCCATTCATTTCAATGTGTACTTGGGGGGGGGGGGGAATGTTAGAGAACTGTACTTTTAATAGAGCTACTATGTATATGCTTTTAACAATGATAGTCAATGGAGCTTACTCCCGGGTCAATCTGGATAGGACTGCAGCCTTTGGGATGTTTGGGTAATTTTTTTTAAACAGTTCACCAACTGCTTGGGAGGTTTGGAGGGTTCTTCTTTATTTTAAATAAATTTCCAAACATATTTATTGCCAAATTTTAATTTATTTACTTGATTTGACTTGATTTTACTACATGTGGGGAGGTATTAAAAAGTTTCCACTTGATGATGTCACTTCCAGTCATAATATCACTTTCAAGTTAATAACATCACTTATCATTCTAAAATGTGGGTGCCAATTCTAAAAAGTTTGAGAACCACTGCTCTGGATCAATCTGCAGACCGTATTAGTTTACCATCAGAATCTTTTAAACAGGATCGGTTTTGAAGGTAAGTTTAAGAGTTTCTTCACCTGTACCCACCCAATGTTCTCAAACTCATGTCGAACACCCAAAAGAGATGTTTAAAAAGCCAAGAGAGTTGATTTTATGAAATATTAAACCCTTCAACAGCAAGGAAAACCTGAAATTGTGCTGCAGCTATTTCCAGCCACCATTAGGAAAAATGGCAAGGCTAGCTTTAAAATGTTTTTTTTTTTTACCCTGTTTAAAAGTCACCCAATGCTTTTTTCTTGATAGTGGACGGTTTTGTTTTGCTCTTTATTTGTGCAATCCATGTGAATGCATGTCTACTTGTACCAATGAGTACAAACTGCAAGAGAGGAGATTCTGGTTGGGCATCAGGAAGAAATTCTTGATGGTCAGGGTGATTCGGCATTGCCAAGGGAAGTGGTGAATTCTCTGTCAATGAAGATCTTCAAACAGAGGCTCGACAAACACCTGCTGGAGATGCTCTAGGAGAATTTCCTGCTACAGGCGGAGGGTTGAACTAGATGACCTTGTAGATACCTTCCATCTCTATGATTCTAGTCCAGGGATGTCAAAATCATTTCATACAAAGGGCTGAAGTTAGCATTCATGGTGCCTGCTGAGAACCGGAAGTGACATAATTAAGCAGATGATGGCCAGAAATAAGCACTTTGTACTCACATAGAAACTCAGCTGCAAATGACAAGAGAAAAATGTGCAAATCTTGTTCGTATTTTAAAGATATGAGAGAGCCCAATTACAATGGGGGCGGATAAATTGCTTCCGGTGGCTGCATTTGGCCCACAGGCCTTGTGTTTGACACCCCTGTTCTAGTCAATTCATTTGTAAATGTGTTTAGGATTGCAATCCACTATCACTATCAAACTGTTTTACAAAGCCTTGTCTGAAATGTCAATATAGATTTCCCAAGTGTAAGTCTGCTTTCTACTATTGCTACATATTTCAAAGGAGGAGGGTGATGTCACATGGTACCTGGCTGCTCTTGGTTCTGGTGCCAAACATTCCACTTATTACATATGCCGGGGAGCCTATTACCAAAAGATTGCCACTCTAATGTTATTTCTTGCTGTGCAAAAGCCTCCATTACTTCAGAACTTCAACTACAGACATGATCACACACAGCCTGGGCATGTACATTATTATATATATATTGGCAACCTTCAGTCTTGAAAGACTATGGTATCGCGCTCTGAAAGGTGGTTCTGGCACAGCGTCTAGTGTGGCTGAAAAGGCCAATCCGGGAGTGACAATCCCTTCCACACCAGGAGCAAGTGCAGTCTGTCCCTGCTCTGTCTCCCTGGCTATGGGCCTTCCTTCTTTGCCTCTTTGCCTCAGACTGTTGGCCAAGTGTCTCTTCAAACTGGGAAAGGCCATGCTGCACAGCCTGCCTCCAAGCAGGCCGCTCAGAGGCCAGGGTTTCCCACTTGTTGAGGTCCATTCATAAGGCCTTCAGATCCCTCTTGCAGATGTCCTTGTATCGCAGCTGTGGTCTACCTGTAGGGCGCTTTCCTTGCACGAGTTCTCCATAGAGGAGATCCTTTCTCATCCTTTCTCAATGGATCCCATCATCCATTCTCACGACATGACCGAGCCAACGCAGGCGTCTCTGTTTCAGCAGTGCATACATGCTAGGGATTCCAGCATGTTCCAGGACTGTGTTGTTAGGAACTTTGTCCTACCAGGTGATGCCGAGAATGCGTCGGAGGGAGCGCATGTGGAAAGCGTTCAGTTTCCTCTCCTGTTGTGAGCGGAGAGTCCATGACTCGCTGCAGTACAGTACTCAGGACGCAAGCTCTGTAGACCTGGATCTTGGTATGTTCCGTCAGCTTCTTGTTTGACCAGACTCTCTTTGTGAGTCTGGAAAACGTGGTAGCTGCTTTACCGACGCGTTTGTTTAGCTCGGTATCGAGAGAAAGAGTGTCGGAGATCGTTGAGCCAAGGTACACAAAGTCATGGACAACCTCCAGTTCATGCACAGAGATTGTAATGCAGGGAGGTGAGTCCACATCCTGAACCATGACCTGTGTTTTCTTTATGTACATTATACATAAACTTATATAAGAAGATGTGGAAGCAAGCCATGAGCTTGAACATCCTCTCCTCCCCACTACAAAGATGAACTGGAGCCTACATGTGCAAAATGCCTGCAGAAGTAGGACCAACTGGAGAAAAGCTGCCACCGATCTATATAAGCACAAAGTAACATCAGCCTTATCTTGTTTTTTTTTTAATCTTTTATGTCCGGCTGACTTTCCGGAATACCATTCAAGGCTGCTTAACAAATAATAAATCATTATTAAAAAAATATACCTATCATAAAATGCAAGTTACAGAAAGCAAAACAAATAAACAACCAGAATAAAGTGCACCTGCATACAAAAATAGAGCAATGAAAGAAGCAATTCAGACAACTAATCCAAAGCACAAGCACAACAAAAACACAAACCAGATGAAAAGAAAACTAACTAACCCACATTAACCACTCACTAAAAGCCTGGTAAAACCAGATGAACTTTGCCTGCTGCCCAAAGGATAATACAGAAGATGCCAGGCAACTCTTCCTTTGAAGGAAGTTCTTCAGTTACAACTAGGCAGGGCCTTTTAAGAACTTTGAAAGGTCCAGGGTCTAAATATTCATTTGAAACCTCCTTTCCTTGCCTTCTAAGTTGGAGTGTACTATTTGCTTGAGGCAATGTGGCCCAAGGGAATTTATTTTTACTACATTTGTATCCATTGTACTTCCATAGTGGAAGTCCAAACAACATCTATGGGGTTCTCCACAAACAGTGACCAAACCTAGACCTATATAACTTCAGCATGATTGCTACTTTAAAAGGCATAATCCCAGGACAGATCCCTGTACTAGTAGCTTCCCTTAAACACACATACCTAATTCCTGCAGGTGAGGGATCCTAGAAAAGAGCCTCTGATAAAAGTAGCAGCTATTAAGAGGATTCACAAGGAAGCAGGGAATCTTCAGGCCTGGATCACTGAGAGCTTTTGAAGTCAAAACCAAGGCCTTGAACAATATCCACAAACAAAGTCAGAGCCAGTGAAGTTCTTTAAGAACTCATACAATAGAATCACAATGGTGACTCTTTGTTACCAGCCAGGCTAGTACAATCTGGACCAGGTGCTGAAGGTTTTTCAAAGGCAACTCCATATAGAACGCCATGACAATCATCAAGCCTGGATGTTACTAAAGCATGGATAACTGTGGTCAAATCATGCTATTCCTGAAAAGAATGCAGCTGGTGAACCAATCAAAGTTAGGAGAGGGCTATCCAGCAGTGCTGGATCCAGGAGCACCCCCAAACCCAAATGCAACTCATGCACGTTCAGGGATGCTCATGCAACAGCCCAGAAGGTAGCAACTACCTTCTGTGCATATCTTTCCTGACGTTTTGTCACCTAGGCCCAGTCCAGGCGGCCAGGAATTCCCGAGGAGCAAGGGTCTCCTCAGGGGTAGGGGCCTCCTCGGGAGTAAAACCTAGGCACTGTCAGGACTGGGGTCCCAGGCAAGACACCTCCCTGGGAGTAGGACCTAGTGCCTCCTGGGAGCAGCCAGCAGACACGTGGGCAGAAGGGGTGGGGCTGGCCCAGTCCAAGGCTGGCTTCATAAGGAGGCTGGACAGCCTAGGGAGAGATCACTCCTCTCCAGTTGAGAGCAGGGTTGAAGGGAAGGCCAGAGGAGGTAGCCACCCTGGCCTTATGCAGATGATCCAGGCCCCAGAAGGGAACTTTGCTTATCTTGGCTCTGGAAAGAGGGGCCGAGGGCTGGGAACTCCCCGATCCTAGACCCGCCTGGGCCCTGGGGGTGACAGCAGGAGAGGTGTGGTTGCAGAACCAAGTACCTGGTACCAACTACCTCCACTGGAGGCCAGCTGATTGGGGGGGCAAGCCCGGAGGTACTGGGGGCCCTCCTGAGGACAGCTAAGCTGACCCCAGACAACAGCACTGCAGCTCTCGGGAACCCATACCCCTGGCCAACAGGTACCAGCCAGAGAGCTCTGCCTGAAACCTCAAGGGATCAGGAAAGAGCAGGGAACGAGCCTATCATGCGCTGACGCCACGAGCCTGTATAAGGCAACGCAGGCCCCATGAATGTCAAGAGTTTGACGCAAGTAAACTGTCTGTGCAAAACAGCTACCTCCCGTCCTTCTTTCCGCTGACGACCAACTTGCCTCAACAGGGTAAGCTCCCCGCGCTCGGTCACACACCAAGGGGCGGGGTCTCTGCCCACCATGGACATTACACATCTTATATAGAAAGAGGTGTGCATCATTTAACGACGGGGATACATTCTCCAATCCCTGATGTTATGCGATTAGGCCATTAAGCGAACATTCAGTCCAATCTATTACCTTTGTTGTGTGAACAGACACTCCCTGCCAGACACTAGCTGGCTGCATAGGCTACCAGAGATAGACTGTCTCTTCTTTGCATTAAGAGCCTCTCTGTTGTGCAAACAGACACTCTGCTGCAGGCTATGGGAGACGTGATTGCCTCCTTAAGAGTATCTCTATTGTGCTTTGACCACTGTCATATATGCAGTCCATTGTTAAGTGAATGGTTGTTAAGCGGCACACACCTGTACATAGTTGGCCAGGACTGTTATCCACCAAGCAGACAAGCAGAGTTCTGAGATAGGAAATGTGCTTTCAGTTAACGTATGGTCAGTTTGTGTACATCCTCTTGTCAGACCTGACATGAGGCATTCTGGCCTTTGAAGTAAGTCTATACAGACTCAAGCTTAGGGGAAATAGCAAATGTTTCACTTGCCTGACTACATAACATTAGGTTCTACCACACAAGCATCACACCAAGAAACAGATCATGGGACAGATTATGCAGATAAGAGGCAGGGCTATGCAAATAAGCACACGGCACCTTTTTAGAAACGATATGGCATAGGTGTAAAACGGCATAGAAGGCTTCCATTTGCAGAGTCAAATCACAGGTCCATCTACCTCAATCATGTCTACACTGTCCAGTAGTAGCTTCATGGTTCAGACAAGGGGCTTTTTCAGCCCTACTTAGAGATGCCAGGGTCTGAGCCTGAGGCCTTTCATGTGCAGCCTTTCATGTGCAATCCAGGAAGGGTCCAACATCCTTGAGCAGTGGCAAAAACTTCTGAGAAATTTGTGCCACGTGTTTTTGCACTGAGAGCCACGCCACACATTATTCTTCCTTGGCCCAGAAATGAATCTCTAGGTTTGGGGGTGGGGGAGATCTGGAAATACATGAAGGGTGACACATGTATGTCATTTACCCTTTTTACATGCATGTAAAGAGAAACTTCTTGGTGACTTCTCAGCATATGCATCTGGGTGAAACACACACTGCCAACACTTTTATGCATATGACATACGTGCTTTTCCATTTTTTAGGGAGATTATAATTTATGCTAGAAACCAGAATGCAAGGGGCATTCCCAAACCTTCATTAGAATTTATATGCATTTGAGGGACAATGGAAAGTTAGATTAATAACAAGAAATGCCTTGGGTTCCTGTGCTTCCCTATCTACCGGGGAAACAGAAATGTCATTAACCAGCATAGCTTGCCCACTAGAGCCCACGCTATTGGGCCAATACATGTGGCAGCAAACTAGGAAGTGTTAGGACAACAAAAGGATAACAAAAGTTTAACTAGACAATGCTACAAGGGACACAGTGATGAAAAAAAAAAAAGGATAGATATCGAACTGCTTCCTAGGAACATGAATCCTGAAGTTTCATTGAAACAGGCACCATTAAAATCAATAGGACTTAAATTACTTACACAATTAACACATGTCGTATGTTATTTCAATAGCTCTAAGGCTGCAATCCCAGCCAACCTGGAATTCCTGGGTCAACTCCATGGAACTCAGTGCATCTTACTTCTGAACAGATATACACAGAATGGTGCTGTTAGGATACAACCTACTGTAGGTGCTTAAGATACAACCTACTATAATTTTGCAGAATTCCTAAACAATTTTTGCCCAACATTGCATATATGCAACAGGGATCACATGTTACACCTGTGGGCTGGGCAAAAATGAGTTTTAATAGCTATCTCATTCACCCTTGCATCAACTTTCTCAGAGCCAAGTTTGAATCTGAACACAGATCTAAGCCCAGCGCTCTGTCTGTGGGACCACAGAAGCCTCTAGTAGGAACATTTTTTTTTAAGTACGCAAGAGATCTTAGCAAAACAGGTCATAAAAATACAACATGGCTCAATATCCTCTTAAAGAGGAATGTTCAGATCGGAAATGGAATACTTTAGATGCCTTTTGGGTATAAAGACTACCTTCAAGAACTACAGACATATTAAACCATTGCGATTCCACATCATTTAATGCAGATGATGGAATGAAAACAAACTGCTGATCTCTCCTTCTGCCAAGAATGAGTCATCGACTGTATTAAAAAAATGGAACTAGGAAAGAACTCTCATGCAATGTGTATGTGGGCGAGCTTTTCAAAAACTTCTAATGAACCTATTTTTTAATGCCTGCAATAGCCAGCAAAATCAATATGAGGTGAGCAGCTCCAAAGACAAAGTCATGGAACCTGAGTCTCAGCAAAGTGCATTTGTTTTGTACTCTTGAAATAAACAGCAGAACAATTCCTTTGACAATCATAACATCGATTATACATTAATGTTTAAGCTTTGTTATTCCTATGTGACTGCACCAATGAAAAAGAAATCCAGAAACATAGAACATTTGACCCAATCCTTTCCAACTTTCCCACAGTGATGCAACCATGCTAATGGGCCATGCACTGCATCTTGCAACAGAGAGGCAGTCATGAAGGACTCTTGCAGGTAAAGAAATATTTGTTCCTTTATCTTGGGGCTGCGTTAGCACTGAAAATTTGAATAGGATTGGGCCCGGTTACCTGGGAGTAAGCGCCACTGAACACTAGGCAACTGACTACCAAGCAAAAATGGATTGGATCATTCTGACTCACACTTAGAAAAGGAAGAGGATGGGTGAGTTAATCCCTTCACGTGGGATTAGCTAAGGATGCGGTTGCCATTGTCCTTAATTCACCCTGTCACTTTTTGAGAGGCTGAATGGTGACTACAACACCCTGATTTGTTAAATACACACTGTTTTGAAAATGATCAAGGAGGAGACACGTGGGGATGCGTCATGAACAAAAAATCATGCCAATGCCACAGTGCCTTGTTTTTATCATGTTAAAAATTACAGTTCAGCAGCATTCATCCATCTTAATGTCAGATACTTCCCGGAATATTAATACCACTAGCAGCACTTGGGGAAAAAAAAAAGCCATAGCCCCAGATTCCAAACCAACAAACTATAGTTACTGCCCATTTCTCGAACAAAATGCAGACAGAGAGACACATGACCTTCTCTTTCACCAACAATATCCAAACACGATTAACAAAACTTACTTCAACAGTTCCTCTTCCTTAGATCTTTTGCAGTTTCCCCTACTTCAGGCAACATCCCTAAAGCCATGCAGCAGAGAGTTTTGGCACTGAAACAGGGATGAGTCCTACCCAGTGATGTCACTGGGGGGGGGGTGCTGTGATGCACATGGGGTGTGTGTGACACCGCTACTGGCCAAAATCTTGGTGTTTTTATTTATTTATTTTTCGCATTTTTATACCGCCCTTTCTCCAAAGCGTTCAGGGCGGTGTACACAGCTGCTCTCCTCTTTTTGTCCTCACAACAACCCTGTGAGGTAGGTGAGGCTGACAGAAAGTGACTGTATTTTTGAATAATACCATCATGTTATACATCTTTTGATGTGCACTTTCATCCACAATGCAATGAAACAAACCACAAAGAAATAGATCTAACGTTATAGCCAAAAAACCAGTGAGGTGGGGCAGCAGTGCATCACCACGCCCACCGCCCATGGCACTGCCCAACCCACTGCATGGAAGGAGGTCCATTATGGGGGGTGGCACGCTGGCCTCCTACACCATGTGTCACAAATCATAGTGACACCACTGCTGCTACCCCAATCCAGTGGTGTTCTGCTTATGCTTCTGTTCATTGAGGTTAATGCGACTAATGTATGAGTAACCAGCTTGAGGAATACATACAAGCAGATCAATCCAGTAATGTTACCAGCCTTGAAGTGCAGACCAACATACATAGGTACTTTCTCCATACTCCGTTTTACTCCTCACGGTGTGAGGTCATATGGACCAACAAACTATAGTTACTGCCCATTTCCAGAACAAAATGCAGACCAAAAGGCAGACAAAATGCAAACCATCATTTGTTGACACTGATAACAAAACATTCAGGATTAAGTTGTTTGCTGTTTCTCTTCCAGTGACAATGCGAATACTGTACCTGTATATACATCTGTCAATACACAGTCATAACTACAGGTTGAGTTTCCGTATTTGCAAGGGTTCCGTTCCCAGAACTCACGTGGATGGCAAAAATCGCACTAAAGCAAATCCATTTTAAAAACCATGTCCTTTAGCTCAGCGATTTAAAAACAGCCTTGCGGACCTTTCGAAATGCACACAGAGGCAATCAGTCTCGCTCCAGGTGCTTATTATAATATTATTATTAATTTATTTCTACCCCGCCTTCCTCCCCAAAGGGGCCCAAGGCGGCTTACAACAGTGGTTAAAAACATGAATTAAAAACATAATTTAAAATACAAGATAAGAACGTATTTGCAAAGCACATCTTAAAAACAGCAGTCAGATAAAAGTGTAAAAGAGCACAGAGCAGTAGTTTATAAAAGGATCCAGGCCTTTAATCAGGTGTTAAAAAGGTATTAAAAGATGTTTAAAAAATGAAGTTAAAAAGGCCAGGAACTCAGAAGCCTTGTCTAAACAGAAGAGTCTTCAGGCCTTCTGTTTAGAAGCTTAGAAAGGCTTCAGTTCGAAGCAATGACCCCTCCCTTCCCTGGGAACCCAGCACAGGGAAAGAATGGAGGTGGTGATAATGCCTTGCATTCTTTCAGGTGCTCAGGGGAAAGAGAGGGGTCGCTTGCCTGGGAGTGAAGTTGTTCTAAGTGCCTGGAGAGAGAATGATTGATTGACAGTCGGCTGCCCTTTCTCGAATTAACGAGGCTATTGTTAAATGACTTTTTTTTTCTTTAATTTAAAGGGCCCTTCTCATCGCCTTGAGATAAAACTGTAGGTAAAAAAAATCAGTGGATAATCAGGTTATACCCATATGTAATCCAGGGCAGATCTATTATGAAACTAAGTTTAAGCTTCAGGGCTCCCAATTCAAGAGGGGCCTGAGAAGTGATTATAGTCCACATTGCTTAAAAATTTTGGATCTACTGTATGAGAAGAGGTTAAATTAAAAAAAAAAAAATGTGGTGATCTGTTGTGGAACAACCCCACTGAAGAAAACAGTGGTTATCCAGATCTCATTCTGGTTGCAAAGGGACCCCATAACAGTTCAAGCTTCAGGGCTCAAAAAAATATAGGTTAGCCTCTGATGTAATCTCAGAATCAGAAGAATCCAATGCTGAGAGTTTGCATCTAGCCCCCAGGCTGTTTGGAGAATCAGCGCTAGCATGAATCCAATTTTAGGGCACTATAGCAACTTAATGGTACTACTTCTCCAGGACTGGGGGCCGAGTTGCAGCTTTGCTCCCCACCAGCCTCCTGCCCCACCTTCCAAAAACCTGGCTAGTGTACAACTGCTGGCACAGGAGATCACCACCTGAGTTAATGGAACACCTGCAGGAATATCAGAGTAAGTGCGTCATGCCAGTTTGGGTGGCAAAAGCACACGCTTCCAGTAAGCTGACATTACATTAATTTGTGGGTCATGGCGCAGCATGTATAGTTATGTATCCATGTTTGCTTTGAACTACTTCACAGGGATTTTCTAACAGTGTATTAAATTCTACTTAGTAAAATGCTTCAGCACATCCCTACAGCTCAGCTACATCTCTATGCCACACTTTTGAAAACAATATGGCATTATTTGGAGGAAAACACCCATTGGCATCCTCTGCTATCTTCATTCCAGAAACTTTCTAAAGAGTCTATTCTGGTTATGCAGCATGTCATATATCAGATTAGCACAGAAACTGGGCAACCTAAAAATAGCTAAAACCTAAAAAAAATAAAAACACATACAATACTGTGTTCTTTGCACCACTTTCCTTACTGTGCCATATCACATTTTTTTGTCGTCCCCCCCCCCCCCGAAAAAACAAACAGAGCATATGGGAGACTGTGGCTGCACTTTTATGCACACTTATGTGGCAGTGAGTCCCATTCAGTGAGGTTTACTTCTGAGTAAACATGAACAGGATTGTACTGTGTGTGCCATAGAGTCAGAATACTATCCCCCCCCCCAATATGTTAACAATGAGATAAAACTGAACTCAAAGTCACAGCCTTGTTCCTACTGCACAATGCATATTGCCCCAGATTTCAACAAAAACCCATGGTGGGTGGTTGCTTAGATTTTGCATGCAAAAGCACTGTAGAAACTATGCATGGATGCTCCTGGGAAAGAAGAAATTAGTCCCTGTTCCTGAGAACAAAACAGACTATAAACCTAGAGCAGACAATATTCACTATAAAAGCATAGGTTTTTAAAATGCCACTATGAATGTGATCACTTATGTCTCTGTATGTAGGTACAGGGTGCAAAAACAGACAAGTTACAGGCAAAATTTGTAACTGTAATACTTTCCCTTGACAATTACACAGTCCCACTAATAACACAGGACTACAAAATTGATCATCAGAAAAGTTTTTCCCAAACTTTATGGTGGTTTGATATGAATATGGGGTGTCGATTCCAAAAATGGCATTCGTTTTGCCCTATCATGTCTAATTTTGGAGATATAGTATAGCCTCATTAGTGAATGGTTCAAGCAGCTTCCTCATGAGGAAGCCATGGTGTAGGCTTCCCCATGAGGAAGCTGCTTGAACCATTCACTAAAGAGGCTATGCCATGTCTCCAAAACTAGACATGATAGGGCAAAGTGGATGCCATTTTTGGAATCGGCACCCCAAATATACCTAGGAATTAATGTAACGTTAAACTCAATCAGCATAACCTGTATTACTGTTTTCAGTAAGGGAAGCACAGCACAGTACTATGGACACTCCACATATTCTGATCTCTCTCTCTCATCCCTAGAGAGTGGTGATGGGCTAGAACTTGCATTGCAAGAAGACAGGCCAAGTGCAATTAGCTACAGTGCTGTTTGCACAAGAACAACCACTACTTGAACCATCAAAACTGTCAAGGCAAAATGAAAAGAGGTTCCCTAAGTGTGACTAAGCAATTACCAGAATGTCACATTGATCATCAGAACTTGATGCAAAACAAAAACAGAAAAAAAGCAGCTTCTCCAAAACAAATTGCTTATTTGCCGTTAATTATGGTACCGGCCTCCTCATACAGAGCTAAGCATTAACAAAACACTGCTCTGTGATGCTTTCGTAAGGATTTCTGTTTCAAAATCCTCTTTTCAAAACGCTAATTGATCCCCTAAATGAGCTTTATTAATCATTGATGGAAAACTGGCAACACCCTGCTTCGTGCATGATTTGGCAACCTGCTCAAATGTCCAATTAGGTCAAAATGTCCCATCAAGAAAGCACAAGAAATAAATGACCATGAGTCCTTTAAACAGAAGAAAAATGCAATGCACTTCAAAACAGGAAAGAAAATTAAAATAGGCAAATCCATACAAAATTATGGATGGGGGGAAAGATTACACTGCTTATTACACACTTATAACACTGTTCTTAATAATATAGTCAAGCAGTTTTCCACTCACTAGCTTGCCAACTGCAAAATGCAGTGGCTGCCCCACCCCCAGTGAGCAGACAAATTCCAAAGAGCAGTTCCATCCCATTCCTCATGTCTTGCATTTTTGTTAATCCATTTGCCTACACTAGTGTATGCTGAAAGTAGACATGTTGATTTTTTTTGCAGGCTAACAGATACAATACTAATTTTTTTAATCCTCCTCCAGATTTCTTAAATACATGAACAATGATCCCTTTTGTAAATCTCCATTTTCCTTTGTAGATGCTCATTGAGAGATCATCAGACACAAGAAAACAGCATCTCAACCATACATAAATTCTCTGCAGATTGTTCTGGCTTCCGGATCCATGGTCGTAATTTCACTTAGGGCGCAATCCTAACCCCTTATGTCATTGCTTTCCAGCACTGGCATAGCGGTGCCAATGGGACATGTGCTGCATCCTGCAGTTGGGCGTCACTCACTGAAGCCTCCTCAAAGTAAGGGAATGTTCATTCCCTTACCTCAGAGCTGCAATACCCTAATGGGTGGGTTCCTATACATTTCAATATTTTATTTTTAATCTATGCGACTTGGTGCTACCATGGTAAGTGACTGCATTTGGGGAAATGTTACAGACCTGTACTTTTAACAAGCTACTATGTATATTCTTTTAACAATTATAGTAAATGGGACTTACTCCTGGGTAAGTGTGGGAAGGTTTGCAGCCTAGGATTGTTAATTTTCCTGCTTGATAATGTCACTTCCAGTGGGTCCTGACAGATTTTCATTCTAAAAACTGGGTCCTGGTGCTAAATGTGTGAGAACCACTGCACTAGAAAGTTAACTCCACGCTTTCATACAGCCACAGTTGTCCACCTTTCCCTTTACTTTCTTGCTCAAAAACAGAAACCATTTAACTCCTCTTTCCTCTGTCGTATCCTTAGAAAACACGGAAGACTTGAGCATATTGTTTCAGAACAAGCTTGTTACAGGGGCTAGCTTTGTAAAGAGCAAGAACAGTTGTGGAAGATGATTCATTGCCATTAAAACACCACTAAGATGCAGCAGTAGTAAGTTCTAAGTGACTTGGCTTTGGAACACAATACATTACATTTGTTTTACTTTCCATACTCTCTATAGCAGGCCTGTGCATCTGCAGCCCTCGAGTCACATATGGCATGCCAACTATGTATTGCAGACTGCCAAGCATATGGTAAATTCCCCTTTTGCGGCCCCAGGCATGCTAAAGAACCAGGGCGTATAAAGCACCTGGCAAAATACCCCATTTGGATATGCTGCCATATCACGTATGGCCTGTGGTTTCTATGATGTGCAGGCCTACTTCAAAGGGTAATCACTTTCTCAACTGATTATGGCTAAGGGCCAACAGTGCTTTTATTGCAGGTAGTCAACAATTTCAGTCATTAACGTGATCGGGAAAACTTAGGTTGGTGTGGAGACAAAGATGTCTGAGTACAGAAACTTAACTCTCATTCCAGATTTGCAAGGGGGCTTGCTGTGAAAGCTTGAGCAAAACCATGATCTGCCTACAGTTTAAAACAAAAACAAAACTCTTGCCATTCATAATGGCTTATATCAATACCCCAAACTATTTGATGTAAAAGAGTATACCCTTTAGAAACAGCAATTTACCCTTCAAACACAGAGGTGTTAGTGATAGATTCCATTATAGCGGTTGCACTGTGGGTAATGGGGAAGAAGGCAGGGGAACATAAAGGGCTGTGGGAACCGATGCAATTGTTAAAGCTAGAGTGACAACACAACTATACCTTATTATTGCCAGGGCTGTTTATACTCTTTCATCAAAAACTTGATGTAGGAATGTAGGAAGCTGCCTTATACAGAGCCATTTAACTCCATCTGATCTCCTCTGATTGGAAGTTGTTCTCAAACTTCAGATAGGGGTCTTCCTCAGTTCAACCAGGAGATGACAGGGACTACATCTAGGGCTGTTGCAGAACCAAACAGGTAACCTGTCACTGAGCTACAGCTAATGCTACCTGTAATTTTTACAGGGAGGGTGTGAAGTTGTGTGGTGGCTGCATGGGAACAGCTTTGGAGTGCTCAGCAATGCTGTCATTGTCATCTGCAAGCTCCTGAGCAACCTCACAGAAGCTGCGCAGGGCTCCAATTTCAGTTGCATGACCATGCAGCTTACAAGAAAAGGTGGCTACAGACCCTCTGCAGCCAAGTTTGTACCAAGGACACCCCAGTTCTAAATTCCAGATCAAGAATCCTCAATTCTGAATTGTTTATTTTATTAAAGCTAATAAATGAAATGAAAAAAAGATTATGTAAACAGTCTTATTTTGAAAAAAAGTTCCTGAATGTGTCTGGTATAGCCTGAACATCCTATTTATTCACCATTGATAAAATGCCTACTGGGGTGACAGGCAGAGAAGCATGTGGTGGTCCCTGTTTTTCTATGGGAGGATGAAACATGGAGGGGATAAAATAGACAGCTCTGCAAGGCACATCTCTGTTCTTCTGGACCCAAGGCCTTTTTTGTAGACATATTTTCAACGGAATAACCATAAATATACATACTGCACTGTGACTCAAAAGACCAGTATATTAACCAACAAAACATGATGGATTTTATAGGGCAATTTCAAAGAGGCAAGCTCTTGTTCATGTTCTGAAACAAGACAATTAGAATACTTAACACTTATATAGTGCTTTTTTGAACCTGCCAAGTACTTCATATTAATTATCTTACATGCAACCCTTACAACAATTCTGTAAAGTACTATTAGCCTCATATTGCAGCTGGGGAGCCAAGATTAAGTTGATTGCCCAAGGCCACTGAGCGAGTCCCCAGTGGAGGTGAGATTCAAAACCAAGGAAGCCCTGATTCATAGCTTGGTCTCTTAGGGCCCAAACCTATCAAATTTTCCAGCACTGGTGCAGCCACAACACAGTTTCAAGGTAAGGGAACAAATGTTTCCATACCTTGAGGAAGCCTCTGTGACTGCCTCCCCACCACAGGATGCAGTGCATGCCCCATTGGCATGGCTGTACTGATACTGGAAAATTGGATAGGATTGGGCCCTTGGCCATCACATTAAATGGCCATCAATGGGCAAGGTCCAGCATTAAGAACCATGAATAAAAACTAGCATTTCCTTATTCCAGTTGTTCCCAAATTGTGAGCTGTAGCTCCCTGGGGATACCACAGAAACCAGTGAAGGGAGCTGTGGAATCCTCATGAAAAACCTGCCACCCTATACAATGTAAAGGATTGTAGCCCTTATGGGTGAGTTACAGACATGTAGGTCAAGGGAGCCTCCAGACAAAAAAGTTTGGGAACCACTGCCTTTTGCAGAGATTTCCTCCTGAGCCAAAGGTTGCAATCCTATGCACACTTTCCTGGGAGTAAGTCTACTTTTGAGTAGAAATGTCTAGGATTGTGCTGAAAGTGTTCTCACTTTGTGAGTGCAGCACGGCATTCCTCATTACTTTGTGCACAAGAAGTATAATACCTGTTATTATATTATTATATAAACCCAAGATGGTAACCTAGATTTGAGCAAGCGGCAGAATCATATGAAAAAGTTGCTGGAGTAAATAATGGAAAAAGTGAATGCTCTTGCCATGTCTATACTACCATTAAGAAAATCACAACCAACTTCAGTGGTTTGTTTGAAACATTCCTACGGTGGGGAGGGGGGTGCTCGATAACTTTCTGGAAGTGGCAGGAAGTGAATTATGTCGCAATCGATCCTGAAAGCAACCAGGAAAGAGAGAGCAGGGCTTGTGGCTCAGCATCGCCCAAGTCACATCAATTTTGATTTCCCCTCTTCTGTAGCTTCCTGACTGGAGGAGAAAGGCAGGATGAGAAGCGTCAAAATAAAATAAATTGATTGACCTAGTGGGCAAGCGAAAATACTGAAAATGAAAGCTACCACCATGCTTCCTGACTGCGAGAGCTCTGGGTAGAAGCAACAATGTTCCATGGAACAAGGTCTGCCTGGCACAGCTTGCTGTCTTACTTGTTGGCTCACATGTTTGGATGAGGGAGACAGGATCCCCTCAGGCAAGCCAGCTTGCAAGAGTTACATCTGGCTTACTACTGCAGAGAGAAGAATATACTGTACCCTGCAGGTCCCTGGCTTCCACTCAGTGTGGCTCCAAAGGCTGCAATCCTATCCACACTTATCTGGGAATAAGTCCCATTGATTATAATAGGACTAACTTCTGAGTAGATATGTATAGGATTGGACTGTCAATCAAATGACGAAGCGCCCCCCCCCCCCCGTCAACTATGCTGTCCCAGCATCAAGTTCCTCCAGTCCCAGAGAGACAACCTTTCATGCCCTTATTTCACCATACCACTCGTTTGTTTAGACTGTAAACTTGTGCTTTCCCAACCCTACAGACCAGACCAGATGCTGTACAGTCAAAATAGACCTGTCCTGAAGCACCACACACAGATGGGGTGGGGGGTCAAATGGCCATGCCATCCTGGAGTTCCCCCTCCTTAGATAACATGCAGAGTATACCACTCAAAATTTTCAATGTGAATATTGGCAACACTGTCCCTCAGGCTACGCACAGAAAACATGGCTCTTAAACTACCACTCCCTGCTTTCATTCTGGACAACACTAACTGGGGCTCCACTCCATACGAGTGCCAGTGGGGTCCCAGGGGAGTATGGGTTCTGCTCATGCTCCACTCCATGCTCATTGATTTGAGTGGAACTTCCAAGAGTGAATGTGATTGTGTGTGTGTGTGGGGGGGGGGGAGGTTTTTTGGAGTCTCACTGAGGCTGCAATCCTATCCACATGTACCTGGGAGTAAGCCCCATTGACTACAACGGGGCTTACTTCTGAGTAGACATGCTTAGGCTTGAACCTTAAGCTTCACTGAACCCAATGGGACGTCTTTCCCCCTAAACAGCTAGGGGATGGCAGTGTGAAAGAGACAGCTTCACTGCTCTTTGATGATTAGAGCTGCCATTCTCCCAAGCAGGAAGTAAGAGCCCAGTCCTAGAAGTAAAATCCATCAGCGTCAAACGGGCTTAGTCCCAGGTAAGTGCGGATAGGGTTGCAGCCTATCCTCACTTACCTGGGAGTAAGCCCCATTGACTATGATGCGACTTCTGAGTAGACCTGCCTCGGATTGGGCTCCAAGTCTCCCCGGACGTGGTCCTGAGTCAGGGCGTCCAGGAAAGATGGCTCTGCCCCAACGGCCCGTTAAAGGCTCGCCACTAATCCGCTTTAATCACCTCTGAGATATGCCAGGTCGCTTTATCGTCTCCCCTTCGCCAGCCTGGCCCAAAGCTCCCCCCTGCCCGCCACTGAGACAATCAGATCTCCGCTCCACGTGCAGCAGACCAGAGGCAGGCAGGCAGGCAGCCCCTCCTCCCCCGCAGCCCGCCAGCGCGCTTCTCCCCCTCTCTGGGTTGCGCTCCGGGCCCGCCAAGTGGCTTCTTCTGTGCCGTATATTTTTAATTACAAACTCCATTTAGATCCGTCCGCCTTTCCTCTCCCACCTCGGCTGCTGCTGCAGCAGGGACACAAACAGCCCAATCCTGTGCCTGTCTACTCAGAAGTAAGCCCCCTCTAGTCAATGGGGCTTACTCCCAAGTGAGTGCGGCGAGGATTGTCAGCCTTAGACCCAGTCCTGTGCCTGTCTACTCGGAAGCAAGTCCCATTCTAGTCAATGGGCTTTACTCCCAGGAAAGTGTGCGTGGGGATCGCAGCCCAAGTCTCCTCCCCCCTTGCCTCCCTCGCCCAATCATTGCAAGCCCCCCTTCTCTCTCGCCTTTGGGGGACGCCTTTGCCTGGCCAAGGCAGAGAGAAGCCCCTGGCCCCAAGTGGGGAGGGGATGCAACGCCCCAAGGGGAGGCGCTCACCTGCCCGGCGTGGCTAGGAGACCCAAAGACGCCGCCGAGGCTCCGGAGCTTCCCACCGCTGCGAGAGGCGGCCTGTGTCCTGAAATGACCCGGCTGGGTGGGAGGAGGGAGGGGAGGGAAGGGAAGCGCGGCAGACAGGCAGGCAGGGGAAAAGAACGAATGAGCGACACCCATGGAGCAGGATGCCCGCTTCCCCCCTTCGCCAGCCCTGCTGCCTGACTCACACGCTCTGATGCGTGTCCTCCTTCCACACGATACGCTAGCTTGACGGGTGCCCAGTGGAAAGGCAGAACTCCCGCCACGCGAGAGGAACACTGGTCTCATCATAAGAACATAAGAACAGCCCCACTGGATCAGGCCATAGGCCCATCTAGTCCAGCTTCCTGTATCTCACAGCGGCCCACCAAATGCCCCAAGGAGCACACCAGATAACAAGAGACCTCATCCTGGTGCCCTCCCTTGCATCTGGCATTCTGACATAACCCATTTCTAAAATCAGGAGGTTGCGCATACACATCATGGCTTGTACCCCATAATGGATTTTTCCTCCAGAAACTTGTCCAATCCCCTTTTAAAGGTGTCTAGGCTAGACGCCATCACCACATCCTGTGGCAAGGAGTTCCACAGACCGACCACACGCTGAGTAAAGAAATATTTTCTTTTATCTGTCCTAACCCGCCCAACACTCAATTTTAGTGGATGTCCCCTGGTTCTGGTATTATGTGAGAGTGTAAAGAGCATCTCCCTATCCACTCTGTCCATTCCCTGCATAATTTTGTATGTCTCAATCATGTCCCCCCTCAAGCGTCTCTTTTCTAGGCTGAAGAGGCCCAAACGCCGTAACCTTTCCTCATAAGGAAGGTGCCCCAGCCCAGTAATCATCTTAGTCGCTCTCTTTTGCATCTTTTCCATTTCCACTATGTCTTTTTTTGAAATGCGGCAACCAGAACTGGACACAATACTCCAGGTGTGGCCTTACCATAGATTTGTACAACGGCATTATAATATTAGCCATTTTGTTCTCAATACCTTTTCTAATGATCCCAAACATAGAATTGGCCTTCTTCACTGCCCCCGCATATTGAGTCGACACTTTCATCAACTTGTCCACCACCACCCCAAGATCTCTCTCCTGATCTGTCATAGACAGCTCAGAACCCATCAGCCTATATGTAAAGTTTTGATTTTTTGCCCCAATGTGCATGACCTTACACTTACTGACATTGAAGCGCATCTGCCATTTGGCTGCCCATTCTGCCAGTCTGGAGAGATCCTTCTGGAGCTCCTCACAATCACTTCTGGTCTTCACCGCTCGGAAAAGTTTGGTGTCGTCTGCAAACTTTGCCACCTCACTGCTCAACCCTTTCTCCAGGTCATTTATGAAGAGGTTGAAAAGCACCGGTCCCAGGACAGATCCTTGGGGCACACCACTTTTCACTTTTCTCCATTGTGAAAATTGCCCATTGACACCCACTCTCTGTTTCCTGGTCTTCAACCAGTTCTCAATCCACGAGAGGACCTGTCCTCTAATTCCCTGACTGTGGAGTTTGTTTAATAGCCTTTGGTGAGGGACAGCGTCGAACGCCTTCTGAAAGTCCAGATATATAATGTGCACAGGTTCTCCCGCATCCAATGCCTGTTGACCTTTTCAAAGAATTCTATAAAGTTCGTGAGGCAAGACTTACCCTTACAGAAGCCATGCTGATTCTCCCTCAGCAAGGCCTGTTCGTCTATGTGTTTTGAGATTCTTTGATGAGGCATTCCACCATCTTACCCGGTATAGATGTTAGGCTGACCGGCCTATAGTTTCCCGGGTCCCCCCTCTTTCCCTTTTTAAAGATCGGTGTGACATTTGCTATCCTCCAATCTTCTGGCACCATGGCCGTTTTGAGGGACAAGTTGCATACCTTGGTCAAGAGATCTGCAACTTCATTCTTCAATTCCTTAATAACCCTTGGGTGGATGCCATCAGGGCCCGGTGACTTATTGATCTTTAATTTATCAATGAGGTCTGAAACATCTTCTCTTTTAACCTCTATCTGACTTAACTCCTCGGTCAGGAGGGGCCGTTCGGGCAGCGGTATCTGCCCGAGGTCTTCTGCCGTGAAGACAGATGCAAAGAACTCATTTAATTTCTCTGCCATCTCTAAGTCTCCTTTTATCTCCCCTTTCCCTCCCTCACCATCCAGAGGGCCAACCGCTTCTCTGGCGGGTTTCCTGCTTCTAACATATTTGAAGAAGCTTTTATTATTCCCCTTAATGTTGCTGGCCATGCGTTCCTCATAGTCTCGCTTGGCCTCCAGTATCACCTTCTTACATTTCTTTTGCCACAGTATTATGCCATCATGCACGCACGTGGCTTTTGGGACTGCTGTTTGCTCCCAAGTCCATCCCCCTGGTGCGCCAGACTCCTACACGTGTGCACAGACCCTTCCTGTTTTTAAAATCCTCACTGTTCTTAAAATCCCTACAGCCCAATCCTATCCTATGCTGCGCTGGAACAGGCAAGGCAGCTGGCCCTCCTGTACCCAGCTCAGGGTAGGAGGTGGATCCTGCACAACTCCGAGTAAGGGGATTTATTTCCCTTTACCCAGGGTGACCAGAAGTCACAACCGCGAGGCACCCCAAAATGTGGGACGTCCAAGAAAAATGAAGGATGTGGCAAAATAAAAGCTAAACACACCTGTATGTTGAATATCATTTGGTTAAACACTATATCACTTGTTAAATTTAAAAGTATATTACATATAATTTATTTACATATATTTACATACATTTATTTACATATATTTACATACATTTATTTACATATATTTACATATAATTATTAACAGTATTTATATACCACTTTTCAACTAAAGTTCACAAAGCGGTTTACAGAGAAAAATCAAATAACTAAATGGCTCCCTGTCCCAAAAGGGCTCACAATCTAAAAAGATGCAAAAAGAACACCAGCAGACAGCCACTAAAACAGACAGTGCTGGGGTGAGGTGGGCCAGTTACTCTCCCCCTGCTAAAAAAAGGAGCACCCACTTGAAAAAGTGCCTCTTACCCAATTAGCAGGGGTTCTTACCCAATTAGCAGGGTTTATATTTACATATAATTAATTACAAGAAGGCTCTGCGCTGCCTGACCCACTCACAGGGTCGACATTTAAGTTATTTTCCTGAGCACGAGGCTAAAGAGGACATGTCCTGGAAAAAGAGGGCATCTGGTCACCCCGCCTTTACCCCATGTCACACTCACACAGCAGCCATCTCAGTGGGGCTACTCAGATCTGCGCCAGCACAGATTTGAGCAGCCCAGTGTAATGCCAGGCTGCTCTGGAAATGGGTTTGGAGCTGGCCTAAGTGCCAGAGGCCAGTCCCACCCCCCTCCCAGCCCAGTCCATCCACCAGTCTGACTTCCCCCTACCCAACCCCGCCCCCCCCAGGCCAGCCACCCTAGCTGGCTGGGATCTGGCATGAGGAGGCCAGTGCATGTCCTCATGCTGGCCTCTCCAACTCCAAAATTGTTGCAGAATATGCCTTACATCACATTTGGCAGACTTCCAGTCCTGCACAAATGACTTGCACAGGCCCAAATACAATATTTCTCAGGAGTAATGTTTTAAAATGTTTTTAAAATACTTTATTGTGCCATTTCCCAGCAATCTGCATAAATTGGGAGGAAAGTATTTTTGTAGGTTCGAAGATTGAAAGTATTTTTGGAGGTGTAAACTTTCAACCTATTTTCTGGCTTTGTGTCAGACAGCAAATCCACAGGCCAAGCTTCTTCAACAATGATAGAACTCTGCTGAATTTCTGCCTTTTAAATGCACAAAGATCCAAATGGGGAAACTAGCTATTTTTACATGGGCAAACTACATTTCCATCAGTTTCATTCCCTTCAAAGTAAAAGAGGTTATTTTCTTTTTTTTAAAGGCACAGACAAGAGCATCAGAGGTGATGATCATTGATATCGTTGGAATGGTGCTGGGGCCAGGTCAGGACTCATGGGGGAGATTTAGGGCCAAATTGCTGGAAATTCATAATGTGGGAAGCCTCCCCAGCCCTCAAAGGCCTTCTAAATGCCTTAAGACGTCACTTGCAGTTTTTGCTGAAAACCAGAAGTGATGTTTAAGGCCTCTCGAAGGCCTCAGAAGGCCTTTGGAGGTCCAGAAGAGACCGCATGTGACTTCCAGCTCTCTGAGGAGTGGGGAGCCCTCAACTGGTGGGGTGGCATTCTGTAGCCCTGGCCCCAGGTGGCACAAGGGCCAGGATTGCCAAGATGCAAGAGGTGCAGTCTGCAGCAGTTCTGTGTAAAGTAAAAAAGGATATAAATAAGAAATGTTATATTAATTGTAAAAATGATACTATAACCACAGTGATAATACTTCTGCATGGAATATAAAACGCAGTAATTAGAAGCAGACATTGCAGAGATACTCTGCTACCTGTTTAGAGTGCACTGAACATTTTAAAGATTGTTTGGAGGAATATTTATGACCAATATGTAACTCAAGTGCTTCCCAGAGAGAGGCGGCATGGAATTTGGCCACTTATCTAATCTCCAGCGGTCAAAGTCCTGATGGAGTCCCATTAATGTTAACTGACCATGTCCTGTCCCTCACAGCTGCTGCCCTCTCTCTCGCCCAGAATGCCTTTTCTCCTTGGTGAGCCTTGACTTTATTATTTCTGTTCCAGTAACTCCTACAGTATTAACATTTACCCACATCAATCCACTTTCCTTGGAACCTGTGGTTAATTTATTTTTTAAAAGACAGAAGCCTACAAGGAAGCTTCATATTCCCATCAGATACCTGGTATGGGGTATGCAGTGGGGCTGAAAATTTGCGTGTGTTCAGAGGCATTCATCTTACTACATTATATTAGTGGTTCTCAAACTTTTTAGCACTGGGACCCACTTTTTAGAATGGCAGTCTGTCAGGACCCACCAGAAGTGATGTCATGGTTGGAAGTGACATCATCAGTTTAGGTTTCAAATCCAAGCCACAATCAGGCAAAGGTACCATTACATGGCACCCTTGTGCTGCTGTGTTGCACAGCTCAGAATTCAAAGATTCCAAATCAGAAGTCAAAACAGAATACAGACTTAGATCCATCTCCAACCACACAGCCCTCCCCCCTTTCCAGCATCCCATCTTCTCATCTATTCAGGGCAAAGCACCATGCCTCTGTCCCACCAGGAGCCCCTCCTGCCCAGTTGCTCTGTATCCGATATTTTCAGCTCTGTATTTTCAGTGGCAGCTCAGCTAGGTGCTACATGACCCATTTGAAACTGGCTCGCAACCCACCTAGTGAGTTTGAAAAATGCTGCATTATAGGTTCCAGGGTTGATGCATGGCGTTGGCCACAAAGTCTGTGACTGGTGTTGAACAGCCAAAGTAGATGTGACTGCAGTTGTTTGTGTGTTTAAATCTGGATCTGTTCCAATCACACAAGAATGCAGGAGTGGTGTTAAATTATACTGACATAATATTGAACCTCTTAAAGAACCCCATCTCCTTTCCCAGTTTACCCTCTCTCAAAGTCCAATCTGAAGTGAGTCTAGGCAGTGAATTGTGTGAAGGTAAGCTATGGAAAAGGGCAGCTCCACTTGTATGCCCCCTTTGCTCCTTGAATCATATCCTCTCCTACGTTCTCTTCCCAGATCCCACCCATCCCACGTTTTCTATGAGATCAAGAAAATCTTTTCCAAACACAAACCTGATGCTGTCACATCTAATTTGGTTTCAAATTTGCTGAAGAAGCTACTTGCTCTATCCCTACAGTACTCATAAGAACATAAAAACAGCCCCGCTGGATCAGTCCATAGGCCCATCTAGTCCAGCTTCCTTATTTCACAGTGACCCATCAAATGCCTCAGGGAGCACACAAGACAACAAGAGACCTGCATCCTGGTGCCCTCTCTTGCATCTGGCATTCTGAGGTAACCCACTTCTAAAATCAGGAGGTTGTACATACACATCATGGCTTGTAACCCGTGATGGACTTTTCCTCCAGAAATTTGTCAATTGCCTTTTAAAGGCATCTAGGCCACCACATCCTGTGGCAAGGAGTTCCACAGATTAATTACTCACTGAGTAAAGAAATATTTTCTTTTGTCTGTCCTTACTCTCCCAATACTCAATTTTAGCGAATGTCCCCTGGTTCTGATGTTATGTGAGCGGGAAAAGAGCATCTCTCCATCCACTCTGTCCATCCCCTGCATAATTTTGTATGTCTCAAACATGTGCCCCATCAAGAGCCTTTTTTCTAGGCTGAAGAGGCCCAAACGCCGTAGCCTTTCCTCATAAGGAAGGTGTCCCAGCCCAGTAATCATTTTAGTCACTCTTTTTTGCACCTTTTCCAACTCCACAATATCCTTTTTGAGATGTGGTGACCAGAACTGGACACAATACTCCAGGTGTGGCCTTACCATCGATTTGTGCAATGGCCATGTTATTATCAAAACCTTTTCAAAAAAAAATCAAAATTAAAAAAAATGGCCATTTTATTATCAAAACCTTTTCTACCATAGATCCCAAGCATAGAATTAGCCTTCTTCACCGCTGCAGCACATTGGGTTGACACTTGGGTACTCACTATTATGAAGGACCCTAGCAGGCTAATAGACACCAGTTGATTCCAGAGTTGGTAGGTGCAGGCTTAGCAATATAGCAGATCCTTGACTAACAACCCAATCCTGAGTTGCCCGGTGCGCAGGGCTGCAGCAGTGCTGAAAATAGCTGCCGCTGCATCCTCCACACTCCAGGCAGCCGCCGGCAGCTCCTTGGGAGAAGGGGACTTTTGTCCCCTTCCCCCAAGTAAAGCAAGTAGCCCTGCAATGGGGCTACTCTATTTACCACCAACACAAAGGTTGACGGTGGATCAAGAGCCTTCATGTAGGGCGGCGAGCCCAACACAGAGGCTCTGGATCCGGTGGAGCTTTGCTCCTTTGGTCCCGTCTCCTGCCCTCCCCACCCCCCCGGCATGCCTCCTCCCCACCCTCTCCCCACCTCCTCCCTCCCCAGAATCCCTCCCCCTCACCTCCCTTCACGCCTCCACTTACCTCTCCACTGCTCAGTGGCCCGTACAACCACCGAGCGGCAGAGCTTTACTTTTTGTCCTCATAACAACCATGTGAGGTAAGTGAGGCTGAGAGTTAGTGACTGGTCTAAGGTCACCCAAGAAGCTTCATGTCTGAGTGGAAATTTGAACGTGAATCTTCTTGGTCTGTCCAATTCCACAACCGCTACACCATCCTGGCTCTGCACTGCATTATGCAATGGGAGGGGGGAGCAGTCACAGAGCCTTCCACAAGGTAAGGAAATGTTTGTTCCCTTACCCCAGGGCTGCATTCATTGTAGTATGAAACTTGTAAAATAAAAATCTATATTTAAAAAAAAATAAATCTGTATTTCCCAGGGCTGCATTGATGCCAGAAAGTTGAATAGGATTGGGACTGTACTCTGTTATTGCTCGAAAGGCGTGCTGCACCATCTACCTCCATCCACTGCTCAATCCATATATTTGTGAATGAAATAAATATTACAAAGATACCATCAGCTTCTAGCAATCTGACAACGGAAGCCCAAATCTGGGTTGCGCTGTGCCCCTGAAACAGTTAGTAAACTGCTTAGGGAAGTGGGGCATGAGCACATAACAGTATCCATCCCGCCAAGAAATACGGCCCATGTTCTTCTAACTTCTGAAGAAGGTGGCACCAGTGGTGGCAGAAGACCTCGGACAGATACCGCTGCCCGAACGGCCCCTCCTGAACAAGGAGTTAAGTCAGATAGAGGTTAAAAGAGAAGATATTTCAGACCTCATTGATAAATTAAAGATCAATAAGTCACCAGGCCCTGATGGCATCCACCCTAGAGTTATTAAGGAATTGAAGAATGAAGTTGCTGATCTCTTGACTAAGATATGCAACTTGTCCCTCAAAATGGTCACGATGCCAGAAGATTGGAGGATAGCAAATGTCACACTGATCTTTAAAAAGGGAAAGAGGGGGGACCCGGGAAACTATAGGCTGGTCAGCCTAACATCTATACCGGGTAAGATGGTGGAATGCCTCATCAAAGATAGGATCTCAAAACACATAGATGAACAGGCATTGCTGAGGGAGAATCAGCATGGCTTCTGTAAGGGTAAGTCTTGCCTCACGAACCTTATAGAATTCTTTGAAAAGGTCAACAGGCATGTGGATGCGGGAGAACCTGTGGACATTATATATCTGGACTTTCAGAAGGCGTTCGACGCTGTCCCTCACCAAAGGCTACTAAAAAAACTCCACAGTCAGGGAATTAGAGGACAGGTCCTCTCATGGATTGAGAACTGGTTGAAGACCAGGAAACAGAGAGTGGGTGTCAATGGGCAATTTTCACAATGGAGAAAAGTGAAAAGTGGTGTGCCCCAAGGATCTGTCCTGGGACCGGTGCTTTTCAACCTCTTCATAAATGACCTGGAGACAGGGTTGAGCAGTGAGGTGGCAAAGTTTGCAGACGACACCAAACTTTTCCGAGCGGTGAAGACCAGAAGTGATTGTGAGGAGCTCCAGAAGGATCTCTCCAGACTGGCAGAATGGGCAGCCAAATGGCAGATGCGCTTCAATGTCAGTAAGTGTAAGGTCATGCACATTGGGGCAAAAAATCAAAACTTTACATATAGGCTGATGGGTTCTGAGCTGTCTATGACAGATCAGGAGAGAGATCTTGGGGTGGTGGTGGACAAGTTGATGAAAGTGTCGACTCAATATGCGGGGGCAGTGAAGAAGGCCAATTCTATGCTTGGGATCATTAGAAAAGGTATTGAGAACAAAACGGCTAATATTATAATGCCATTGTACAAATCTATGGTAAGGCCACACCTGGAGTATTGTGTCCAGTTCTGGTTGCCGCATTTCAAAAAAAGACATAGTGGAAATGGAAAAGGTGCAAAAGAGAGCGACTAAGATGATTACGGGGCTGGGGCACCTTCCTTATGAAGAAAGGTTACGGTGTTTGGGCCTCCTCAGCCTAGAAAAGAGGCGCCTGAGGGACATGATTGAAACATACAAAATTATGCAGGGGATGGACAGAGTGGATAGAGAGATGCTCTTTACACTCTCACATAACACCAGAACCAGGGGACATCCACTACAATAGAGTGTTGGGAGAGTTAGAACAGACAAAAGAAAATATTTCTTTACTCAGCGTGTGGTTGGTCTGTGGAACTCCTTGCCACAGGATGTGGTGATGGTGTCTGGCCTGGACGCCTTTAAAAGGGGATTGGACAAATTTCTGGAGGAAAAATCCATTACGGGTTACAAGCCATGATGTGCATGTGCAACCTCCTGATTTTAGAAATGGGCTATGTCAGAATGCCAGATGCAAGGGAGGGCACCAGAATGAGGTTTTCTGGTGTGCTCCCTGGGGCATTTGGTGGGCCGCTGTGAGATACAGGAAGCTGGAATAGATGGGCCTATGGCCTGATCCAGTGGGGCTGTTCTTATGTTCTTAGTGGTGTAGCTAATGATCGTGTAGCTCAAAATGCTGCCCCCGGAAGTGATGTTGCAACTGGAAGTGACATCATGCCTGAGTTTTTTTAAAAGTGAAAATTGGGAGAAAACCTGCTTCCTCCCCCAGCAGCTTGTCACCCACTTGCTCTGCTGCCTCCCCCTAGTCAGTGGCATAACTAAAGCACCTATCTGCTACCTGGGGTCAAAGATTTGTAGCCCTCCCCCCGCCACACAAAAATCAAATTTAATTAAATAAATAAAAGGTTTGCCCCTGATTGGTTCGAGACACTGGGCTGGGGTGAAGAGGGATGGTTGTTTTCCCCCTGCTAAATATAAGAGGGGCACCACTTGAAAAAGTGCCTTTTTACCCAGTTATCAAGGGTAACTATATTACGGTATATGGAAATGTGAGCTGACTCAAACCTTATTGGTTTCATGCTGTATCATGATAACATGTCATTGGCTCTCAGAGCAATCAGTCTCATAGGTTGGTTTTGAGTTAAGAAAATCCACTTTTTGTTCCATAAGGCAGTTGTGTTTTCATGTTCTGGTTAATTGGCCATAACTTTTGATAGAATACAGATATTCTGGGAGGCACTGGGTGGCACTGGGTATATTTTGGTGTATTTATGCTTCCATTGAGCTTTGCTCGCTAAAGTGGTCAGATGGTCGGAAATTTGTGCTTTCATAACAGCTCTCTGCAATCATATTGCTTCCATTATTTGAAACATTAAGGACGATGGAATGCTAATCGTTTCCCAAATAACAGAAGCTATTTTCCTCCTTCACCAGAGTTATGAAGAATTCATTGGAATTTTACTCTGACCAGATTTGATTCTTGCTGAAACTCTTATGCGATATATAATTATCCGAACTTAGCTTATTGCACTTCTAACAATAATGGAAACTTGATTCATGTTCTCATTATTAATGATGCATGCCTCTCTCAGACACCCACACACACACATGTGCACTAATAAGCCAAAATAGTATTGTTCTAATGACAATGGTATTCGGAAATTAGATTAAGACTCCTGGACTTCGGGTGGCGGATGCAATTCATTCAACTACACAAAATAAGGACACTCTTGCTGAAACACAAGTGCGGTTCAGAAATTGTAAAAAGGGTTTAAAAAATTTTAAGTACAAATAACATCCTTGCTTTCAATTAAACATGGCAGGGCATTCCTATGGCTGTACTACAGAACATCAGTCAGCGCTGTGCCCGCATAATGTGGTTATGATTTTGTGATCTCACAGCAGCAGAGGCAACAATGATTGGACCAATACAAGCCAGTGTCAGTCCTGCTGATTGGCAAAGAGGCACCTTATCAAGCTATGACTATTTAGCAGGGGGTGAGGAGCATCTGGCCCTATTCATCCCAGTGACTGTTGGCAGTGGCGTAGCTAAGGGGGTGCAGGGGGTAGCAGTCACACTGGGCAACAAGCTTTAGGGTGGCAACAAGCTAAGCTTGACACTAGTGGCCAAAATTGTGAAAAAATTGGTATGTACGAATAATGCCATCAAGTTATATATCATTGGAAAGGTGATTTAATGCAGAATGCAATGAAACAAGCCCCATTGGAATATCTGTATTCTATCAAAAGTTATGATCAATTAACCAGAAAATGAAAACGCAACTGCCTTATAGAACAAAAAGTGGATTTCTATAACTCAAAACTGACCCATGAGACTGACTGTTCTGAGAGCCAATGAGATGTTATTATGACACAGCATAGAACCAATAAGGTGTTAATATGAGTCAGCTCTCATTTCCATGTATCATAATACAGCTACTCCTGCAACTGGTAAACAGGCACTTTTTAGTGGAGTTCCTCCTATATTTAGCATTTAGAGAATAACTGTCCCTCTTCACCCCAGCACAGTGTCTCTAATCAATAAAGGGCACACTTTTTATTTATTTACTTAATTAAATTTGATTTTGTTGTGGAGGGGAGCTACAAATCTTTGATTCCAGGTAGCATATAGATGCCTTAGCTATGCCACTGGCTGGGGGGAGGTGGCAGAAAAAGTGGGTGCTGAACTGCTGGGGGGAGGAGGCAAGTTCCCCCCAATTTGCATTTTTTTAAAAGCCCAGTTGTGATGTCACTTCCGGTTGTGACATCACTTCTGGGGCATAATTTTAAGTTCTGCACTGGGCTACACGTTCATTAGCTACGCCACTGACTGTTGGTGTCACTTATCTGTCTATCTTTAATACATAAGCCCCTTTGGGGTTTTATACATGTTGTTGTTGAAGTTGTTAATATAAATATTAAAATAATAAAACAAATAATCAGTTGGTTTTCAACTGATTAGAAAAAAACAAAACCTAGGGCCTCAATCCTATCCCCCACCACCAGCACCAATGCAGCTGTAACAAAGGGCATGCCCTGCATCCTATGGTAGAAGAGCAGCGTAAAGGCAAATGGGTGGTAACAATATTTATTTTTAAAATCAAAACATATATTTTTACTTACCCCCATGTAAGCCCTGGGGCTGTCAATGGACCACCTATGAGGGAAAAGAGGTTTTTAAAAGAGGGGATAAGATCTGGTGCTGCTGGATCCACCACCTCCTGCCCTAGTTTTGCTAGTTCCCTCCCTAGTTTTACATCATCCCCGCCCACAATCTCTGCTCACTACACTGGCTGACCTGCCCTGGAGCAGGTCATCAGCTGTGGCAATAGACCACCACAACTGCTGTTTGTAGCAGAGACTCCAGGGTGGTTGCTGGGGGTTCACTGTGTGCACTGTTGTGTGGTCTGTCATAACGTCTAAACTTTGTTCCGCTGTCGTAATCAGCCTAATAGGATTGGGCTGTAAAAATAGCAAATGGAGGGCTTGATTGGAATCAGAACCATAGTGGGGGCAAAATATTAAAGACCCGCTACGCACCACTGCAGTTCTGTCGTATCACCCCCCCCCCCGCTATTGTAAATCAAAATTACCCCTTTCAGTAGGCTATGTTGCACAATTAGGTGCATGTTTAGTTTGACCCGTAGCATTGTGACAGTGGTTTGAAGAACCATGGTTTGCCCACAGAATGCTGCAAATGGGTATTGAAGCCACTTCTACCATACTTTAGAATATGTCTGCCTATTCACTCAAATACACTTGGCTCTTAAAAATCCCCTGCCATTCTAGAGCTCTATGTGATTGACATGTGAAGATGTCAATCACATAAACTGTTCAGTGCAACTAAGATGCAATGAGGTAGATGGATGTCCATCATAGTTTCAATGGTTGAATATTGTAATGACTGTCCCTTGGCAAATGTGTCCTCCAAGACAGAAAGTCATTGACTAATGAAAAGATACCCATGGGGTAGATTTGCACAATCACGTCAGTGTTTTGAAATCTATATTTTGTGTTTGTGTGGTGTTCCTCACCACTCCCACAGATGCACAGGCAATGGAATTAACAACATCTATTTCTAGCAAAATGTCTATAGATTGCATGGTAGTGAGAAGCAGCACACATAGGTGTTATTTTTGCTGGTATAGTATCCATAGAGATATAAACTGAAATAGCAATTGTTAACCTTTCGATGCATGCAATTCTTGCAGGGCAAAAGGAACAACATACACAAATGTTGCAGTCTTTCAGCACTTTAGCATAACTATGCGACTCCACTTAATGTAAAAAACAGACCATTTTAATACAACATTTTATGTTGTTTTAAGGTCTTCTGAAGCCCAGGGAAGCCCCCACAAGGCCTCCTAAGGCCTTAAAATGTCATTTCCAGTTTTCCCTGAAAACCAGAAGTAACCTCCCAAAGGCCTCAGAACATCATCTCTAGATGCAATGGGAGCACAACTTTGGTCACGTTCAGAGGGGATATGGGGACAGGCGAAGGGACAGGAACCTGGTGGCTGCTGTGGGGGCAGCACTGCCACCCCCTAGATAAGTGCAACCTGATGTCCTGTGACCCTTGTGACTCCCCCCCTCAGCTGTGCAATTGGTACCAAAGCCCAACCCTATCCTGGGCAGGCCGGCATAGAGTAGGGCTGCTGGTGCACCATCTGCTACATCCTGCAGGCTGGTCGGAAACCAGGCCAGCCAGGAGAGCTAAATAAAGAAACATTTTGCTTACTGCCTGGTCCTAGGCTATGAGACACCTCAAAGCAACTCCAGCTCGTTTACTGGCATGAGGAACCTTCTGAGTGCATGCCAGACTGGGAGGAAGGTTCCAGCTCGTCAATGTTCCATCTTGATTGTTGTATTTCTGTTCAAGGTGAATGGACCAATAATGCAGGTCTAAATGATGAACTGGCAAGAAAATAGCTTTAAGTATTCACATATTAATTTATGTTAACCATGCAATCCTAAGCAAGGTTAATCAAAATTTAATATTCAGTTGTATTCATGTACTTTAAGGAGAGCAATTTAAATAGAAATATCTTTTTAAAAAACTTTGTAGATATTGTGTTAAGTCCTTGTGTTTTGTTTTTTGTAAACCACTTTGATCTCAAACCTAAAACAAATTAAATCTTAGCTATATTTTTGGCATACTATATTTTTGGCATCTTTGAATGTTCCTTCATCCTGATAAATGATTCTTTCTCTCCATTGATCTCTCTAGAGATAACTCTTTAGTATGCCGTCCTTTATTTACTCAAGCAAATTGACTGCCACTTTGCAGTGCAAACTTGTGTGATGTCTGTCTGTGGGAGAGATGCTCCCTTTATATCTCTGTCCATCCCATTTGAAAACTGAAGCCATATTATAAAGAGATTCTGTGTTTGCCCAGCTCTGAGCCATCTCATGCCAAAGGGCTGCCTTCTGTCTTTGTGTTTGTTTTCTTCTCTCACCCTATTGGCAAAGGTTCTGTTTGCCTGTCATATTCATTGAAATGTTTTAAGTAACCTCATGCAGAATTGCACAAAACCATAAAGAACAGCGCAGGGAAATGTCCCTGTGAACAATGTCCCCTGTGACATTGAACAACTGAGGTGTGCTTTTCCTCCAATCCACCCTGCAGAAAGAACAGCAAAGGAGATGGGAAACAAGCTTGCCTGCGATCCATTCAGCTTTTATGCCAGGAAGATTAAAGGTAGTCAGAGAAGAAGGAAAAGAACATAGACAGACCAGACCAGTCAATGCTTTGCCTGCTTAGCAGTAGGGATTAACCAAATTGTCCAGCTCTACATATGAAATACAATCTCGTATTTCGGGATTTTATTAAACACTATTTTCTTCTCTCTCTCTCTCTCTCTCTTTTTTTTTTTTTTGAGCTGGAATGAAAAGAATCGTACTAACCGATGACCGGAAAGTTAGTCAATAATGGATGAATTGATTGATTCCCGAACCTATTGCCAGGCAGCACTTGGCTCCTGAGCACTACCCTGGTAATGGCTGTCGTGAACATGCCGTAAGGCATGTTGTGGCAACTGGGAGAGGACAGGTGCTGGCAGGGAGGCCAGCACCAGTTGGTGCTGGACCTCTGTGTTGGGGGAACATGGGGAGGGGGCAAAATTGGGCAGGGGGAAGGCAGGGGGTAGTTCAGACCTGGGTGGAGGGAGGATGGCAGCAGAGGCTGCCGCCTCATCCTATTCCATCTCCTAAGCCTTGGAACCCTACATGCGTCTCCTTGGTTCTGGCAAAGGCTTCCTCATGAGGAAGCTGCTTGAACCATCCACTAACAAGGCTATGCAGTATCACCAAAATTGGACATGATAGGGCAAAATTGATGCCATTTTTTAAAATCAGCATCCCAAATATGCCCAGGAATAAGTCTAACATTAAGACAGCAAAATGTGTGTTGGCCTGTGTAACTTAGCTGAGAAACAGTTGGTGGCAATGTGTTGATTAGACACTGAACAATTTGGAATCAGCCAGTGTTCAGAGCTGGTTCACCCATGAGATGGACTGAGAAGGTTGCCTCAGGCAGGAAATTGGCAGTCATGAGTTGCTGCTGCTCTCCATACCTGCTTCATCCTTATTTGCCAAGTCCACCTATTGCTCCTCCTCCCTTTGCTTGTACTCCTGCCCTTGAAAAGGGGAAAATGGAGCAGAAGAGAAAGTGTAGAGGAGTGGAGAATGGTGGCCTAGAGTGTCTCCCAAGAAATACTCTAGTCCAGTGGTTCTCACACATTTAGCACCGGGACCCACTTTTTAGAATGAGAATCTGTCAGGACCCAGAATTGATGTCATGACCAGAAGTGACATCATCAAGCAGGAAATTTTTTTAACAATCCTAGGCTGCAATCCTACCCACACTTACCTAGGATTAAGTCCCATTGACTATCATTGTTAAAAGAATATACATAGTAGCTTGTTAAAAGTACAGGTCTGTAACATTTCCCCAAATGCAGTCACATCCCATGGGAGCATCAAGTCTAATATATTAAAATAAAATATTGAAATGAATGGGGACCCACCTGAAATTGGCTCGCAACCCACCTAGTGGGTCCCGACCCACAGTTTGAGAAACACTGCTCTAGGCCGCTACTCTTGTCTCTCCACACGTTCCCTTTTGTTCCATTCTCCTGTTCCTTTTCAAGTGCAAGGAGCATGAGAGGAGGAACAAGAGCAGCAGCAGAGAATGTAGACAGGGACATGTCTAAGAGGGATAGTATTTGCCTCCTTGCCTCAAGTGCTGGCAGATCTTGGCCTGCCCTTCCAGAAATGCGATGAGAAGGGTTGCTGTGTGAACTGTGTTGGCTGACGAAGTTGAGGTGGTCACCATATATCTTGTTCTTTATTTCCAAAAACGTTAGTTGGACATTAGCATTCCCTACCAAATTCTCCCAAACAAGACTGCATTGTGGAATACAATCCTACTCTTTGTGAGAAATGAGGCACATTTCTCAGGACTTAAACATTAGCAGGATTAAGAACCACAGTCTCTAGATACACAAACTTTTTAAACAAACAGCTTTCCCATGTGGGGCACAGACTTTCTCTACTCTGCCAGTACCCTTATAGGATGTGAAATGGTCTGAAATCTAACTTGACAAGGACAGTAATTACTGCAAAGCACACTCCGTTATGAATGTATGATTTTTAAATGAGGATTTCAATTTATAATTAATACGGACCTGGGCCTTTCAGGAAGGATTCGTCTCTGAAATACTTATATACCTGAAACCACGCAGAAAGATTTATAACTACTATAGCCGGTTGCAAAGAGTTCTTGGTACAAGGGCACAAAGCACTGACTAGACAAAGATATCATAAAATGAGCTGGCTTTTATTTCTTGGTACAGCAAGATGCTAGGTTTATCCATCAAGGTCACAATTAATGGATTGCATTTTCCAAATGCGTTTCTTTATTTGTGCTTAAAATGCATGACTATCACAGGTGACCATTTGTGATATTGTAGGAACCAAACATATGCTAACCATTTCTGATGACATAACAGCAACTTTCTGTTTTGCCAAATTCCCCTTCCAAACTTGGTCTAGAGAACTTATGTCCATTTTAAGTTCCCCTCTTCACTCAAAATAGCCCTAATCCTGCAGAAAGCACTGCTGGACCGCACCACTAGGGTTGCTCTCCAGTTCAACCTACAGAGTTCCTCCTTTCTCCACTCTCCTGCCAGCAGCTCCTCCAGCCGCTGTAGCAACACCCTGGTTCCCAGCAGCTCCTGGGCATGGCAGCCACCCACCAGTCTCCAGCATCTCCAGCAGTCTCTGTTCCAGTAGTCCTCATTCATTCAGTCCATCAGTCAGTCCATTTAGTCAGTTCATCCTCTTTCCTCCAAGCTCCTTCCTTCTGCTCTCTCAGTTTCTCCAACTTCCTTCCAATCTCTCCAACCTCCTTCCTTCTACACCCACACCCTTTCCTTCCTCCAAGTGCTGCTTTTAACCCTGAGGGCCTTGTTGCCTCCATGTGGCTGCAGCTGTACAGCACACTCACTGCAATCTAAGGCCCTGGTTTAAACCCCATTCTTCCCAGATCTGCCAGAGCAAGGAGCCACTGCTGACACCATACCCTATCTCCTCGAGGGATCTTGTGCATTTACATTACACTTGCAAAGTTAACTGGAAACAAAAATGGTGAATTCCAGTAACAAAGAACTAACTGCCTCATTAAAACAGGGCCTTATGTGGCCAAAACTAGCATTCCAGCTCTGTAAGGTTCAATATGGCTATCACAAGCATGGCACGCCATTCAGCATGACCTAACCATTGCTGCAAGTGGCAAGCAGCTGGGGCCATGCAACAATGGTCAATGAAGGAGCCCTGGTACTGGTAAGCGTGCAGGAAGCAGGAGGGAGGTGGGGCATGGATGGAAAGTTGTGGGGAGGAATGGAGAGGAAAATGGGTGGGGAGTTGGGAGGATTGCACCGGTGTTCCTGGAGCGTGGGCAAAATATTAAGTTTCTTCAGGCTCCTGCCCATCCTGCCCACCCCAATCCCTGTCCTGATCTTCCCCTGGAATGCCGCCTCCAATGACCTACCTGCTCCAGCAGGGGCTCTGCTCTTTGCTGGTGCACACACAGGGCTACCAGCAGTTTGTGCAGGCGGCCACAGCCTACATGCCATTACAGCAGCCGCTGCACCAGCAGCCTGGGCCTTTCATGAATGGAGCATGAATTCCATCAGTGCAAGGCCCAGATAAGATTTGGCTGTAAAGCAAGCATGTGGATAAACTGTGCCCTTCCCCCTCACACACGCAGTATAAGAGATTGATGACGCTAGTACTGACCTGATCCTATTTTCAGTCAATATCCAGAAGATTTGTTTTGATCCTGACTCATACATTTATAAATAAGCATTCATGATATATTTTCTCAGATAGCAGTTTGTCTATAAATCTTCCTGTTTTTCCAGTTTTTTAACCTGGAAATGACTTGTGGGAGCACTTCTGCAACTTCAGCATAAGAAGCAATCATAAATTCATAGTGAAACTGATGAGATCAACAATATTTTCAATGTATAGGATACAGTCCTGTACATTAGAGTCCTATATCTAATGTGGTATTTCCTGAAAGTTGCATTGACGTAGTGACATCTTGTTTGAGTTGTTTGAGTTAAGTAGCCTTAAAACAAACCAGATTACTACTTCTGTGCACACCGAAGGGTTGATGTGTCCCTTCTCCCATCCATCCATAGCACATGGCAGTCTAACCTAGTCCCTGACCATAAGTCCCATAGGAATTTTGAGGTGGACAAGTTTTATCTTCAGCTCTTGTTAGGGCATGCCTAAAGGAAGGGTAAAATCTTGGGACGACATCTGGCAATCCAGGCAGAAGGCGATAATCCTATACCCACTTTCCTGTGATAAGCCCCATTGGACACAATGGGACTTACTTCTGAATAGACATGCATAGGGATGGGCTGTAAGTTTTATAGCAGAAGTGTCAAACTCATTTCATGAAGTGGGCTAAATAGCATACATGACACATACTGAGGGCCAGAAGTGCTATCATTAAGTAGGTAGGAAATGAGGCCATTAAGCAGATGATGGCTAGAAATAAGCACTTTGTTCTCACATAGAAGCTCATTAGCTACAAATGACACAAGAGAAAATGCACAAATCTTGATCATATTTTCAAGGAATGGGAGAAGCAAGTATCATGGGGGGAGATCCCATTTATCATGCAGGCCGACCTTTCAGCAATGCTGCTTCTGCCACAGCATCACTTCACAGCTCAGCAGCAGAGAGCTGGTCTGTGAAGGGACACTTTGGCAGACACAGCCAAAAGGGTGGTCCACATAATAGTTGGGCTCTCTCAGCAACATCTCCCCATCATCATTCCTTTTGGTCTGCCCCTTACCAGTAGTGTGCCTTTCCGTCTGAGGCCTCCTTCCAGCTCTCTCTCCCAGAACCTTGGCAAAAGCAGTGCTGCTGGACAGCCCAATTACCATGGGGGCCAGATTAAGAGCTTTTGGATAGCACATCTGGCCCACAGGCCTTATGTTTGACACCCCTGTTTTATAGGATGCCAAAAACAAAATGGACTCTTCTTATGTCCTTATGTGATAGTGGTTATCCTAGCATACTAATGTTGATGCACCTTGCTGGACAAGCTCTCTGTTCACGCCCTAGTAAAAGGCCACAGTTAGGATATCTCTGTAGCAGTCATTCCACTCTGTATTGACTACTTCTGGACTTCTGCTGCTCTACAAGTACTCAATAGACTGGGACATGTTCTCTGTGTATTATATTAAATTCTCCATTTGTATAGGTTTTATATTTTGAAGTATTTCCAGAGTGAGCACTAAGTTCCTGGAGACTCCGGAATGCAACTCTGCACTGAGACCCTCCAGCTTATCTGCAATGGGTGTTGGTCAGCAACTCTTCCCTCCTTGTCAGCTTCTGGCAGTTCTGGGGAAGTTCGGGGGGGGGCCAGGCAAGTTGAGTGACCCCCCCCCAATGGATATGACTGCCCTTCCCAGCCCACCTGCCCTCTGATGCCATCCCTGTGGGCTTCTTTTTCACAACAGAATCATACTGTATGACAATAACTTTAAAACATGAGTGATAATTGTTTAAGATCCATTCCCGTTTTATTACCAAACCAATCTTTATATGTGTTGCCTGCTACTTTATTAATTTCCATTAAGTTCTTCCTTTGGGCCATTTGTTCTAAATTCCAGTGGTTTGAGGAGCTTGTATAGCTGTTGGCAGAATGACATACCATGCTCCATCCTCAGTCCGTACAGCCAAGTCCTTTCAGAAGATGTTCCGGCAATTCAGTACGGCTGTCATCTGGCACAAAATGTTTTATTACATTCAAAAATTACAGGCAGATATTAGTGTCCTCCAAATACAAAAAGATAAAAAGCATTAGTCACTGTAATTATATGTTTAGTTCTGGTGAGTACCTTTTTCAAAATCGGTTTTTACTTTTCAGGAGGAACTGCAGCTGATTAAAAATAAACATGTGCTGTTCCATTCATTTGAAATGGTGAATGCAACATTGATATCCATTGAACATATGAGGTAAATATGAGAATATTTACTTGTCTAAGTTTGCATAACTACCTTTCCCCTCTTCCTTTCTGGCCTTCCACACATGCTATTGGATGAAGCAAATTACTCAATAAAACTTAAAAATAATCACCATCAGGGAACTGTGTCAGTGTGGTGCCACAGTTAGAACCTAGATTTGGACATGAGAATTCTGCTCATCGGGTGGCCATAGGCCAGTGATTGCTAACCTTTTAGAGACCGAGTGCCCAAAATGCAACCCAAAACCCACTTATTTATCACAAAGTGCCAACACGGCAATTTAACCTGAATATTGAGGTTTTAGTTTAGAAAAAAACAACTCATACATTAACATCTTTTACCCACTATTATTCGTAACCCTTAATGAACTTTTCCTCTAGAAATTTGTCCAATCCCTTCTTAAAGGCATCTAGGCAAGTTGTCACCACTGCTTCCTGTGGCAAAGAGTTCCACAGACTAATTACATGCTGGGCAAAGAACTATTGTCAGGGAGGGGGTGGCTGCAAGACCTTGCCACTATCATTTTCTCAAACAAGAAAATATATATTTTTTTAAAAAGACCCACCCACAGAAGTGGGCTCTAAGGCTGCAATCCCAGCCACTCTTTCCTAGGAGTAAGCCTCATTGACTCTAATGGGGCTTACTTCTGACTAGACATACACAGGCGCAGGCTCTAAGGCTGCAATCCCAGCCACTCTTTACTCAGAAGTAAGCCCCATTAGAGTCAATGAGGCTTATTCCCAGGAGACATGCACAGGAGCAGACTCCAATCCCAGGCACCCCTTCCTGGGAGTAAGCCTCATCCACTGTAATGGGGCTTACTTCTGAGTAGACATGCATAGGAGTGGGCTCTCAGGCTGCAATCCCAGCCATGCTTTCCTGGGAGCAAGCCCCAATGACTTTAATGAGACTGACTCCTGAGTAGACATGCATAGGATTGGGCTCTTAAAGTAGGAGCAACCCCCCCCCCTTTTGACTAGGGCTGCAATCCTACCCTCACTTTCCTGGGAGTAAGCCCCACGGACTACAGTGGACTTACTTCTGAGTAGACATGCAATCCTACTGAGTAGATAGTGGGATTGGGCTCCGAGGCTGCAATCCCAGCCACGCTTTCCTTGGAGCAAGCCCCAAGCAGCAGCAGCAGCAGCAGCTTTGGTGAGCCCGCCCCACATGCTGGCTGCACCTTCCACCTTACCCCAAACAGGGGAGGGAGGAAGTGCTCCCATTGGACTGCTGGGGGTGACTCCTCCCCGGGGGCCTGGCTCTTCCCCCTGCTGTCCTTTTCTTTTCCCTGTTGGCCTCGCCCCTCCCTCCTTTGCTGCTGGCGCCTTCCAGGGGCGGCGAGCAGAGGCTTTCGCCTGGCAGCTGGGGTGATGGCTTCGAGTGCCCACCAACAATGTTCTGCGTGCCCTCTGTGGCATGAGTGCCATAGGTTAGCCATCACTGCCATAGGCATAAGATGCTCATTTGGGTTCAAAACCATCATTTCCTCCAGATGCAGGTTGTACTGTAGTGGTTATCTACACAGGCGCTGGGCTTAGCCTTGGTAACATGGCAACCGGCAGGCAAACTTGCTGGTTCCCCCCACTCAGGCACACCAGAGTGGGCCAGTTGCTGAGTCTTCGCCCAGAGCCTGTAAACAGAGGATGTTATGAAGAAGCGCATATCTAGGAATGTGTATTGCTGTCAAGCCAGAGCCAGCAGGTTTCTTAGCAGTGCAGATTTCAGCAACCTCCAGTAATTTTCCTTAGTGTCATCATGTGTTTTGAGAATGAATAAAAGTCTGAGGAAGCTAGCCGGGAGGACGGACTTCTCTCTCAATCTCATACCGTCCTACTTCCGGCTTAGCTCTCACTGCATCAACCCTCTGAATGCCTGCTGTGTCTCTCATTGCTTTTATTCCTTGCTGCTCCAGTTCTAACTTTCAAACCCTCAGAGTGCTTCTGCTTTTAGCACTCTTCCTCAGGCACCAAGGTTCTAAATCCTGGGTGCTTCCCAAGCAGCATTGCGTTGCAACATTGTACCAGTTAATTTTTAAAAATGGGTCAAAAAATATAATCAATCTGATTTTTTTTAACTGTTAACAGTTGAAAAAGTGTATTACCATGGCATTATATTTAAAAGGGGGGCAGATTTTAGGGTTTAAGGAACCAAAGCCACTGTTTTTTGTTTTATCCATTCAGTCAAGTCCAATCTTGGCAACTTTAAAGGTGGGAGCTCTCCATGCTACCCTGTCAAGCACAGCTTCTTTCAATTGTTGGATGTTCATCTTTGTATCTGTTTTGATGATATCAAACCAGCATATTCTTTGCCTCCCCCATCTTCTTGTTCGCTATCAATTCCTAACACGACTGACTTCTCGAGTGAATTTGCACATGACGTGGCCAAAGTAAATAAGGAGTCATCTTGCAATGTTGGCTTCTAATGATGTATCTGGTTTTATAAGTTCAATACTTCTCTGTTGGTTACTCTGGCTTTCCATGGTATATGTAACAATTTTCACCAGCACCACAATTCAAGAGTATCAATTCTCCATCGATCAGTCATTCTTATTGTCCAACTCTCATTCCCATGCATCATTATAGAGAAGAAAACTATTGCTCATTTGAACCATTCATAACCCCACCCCCAATGAAATCAGAGTTGGAACTTTGGCACTATTTTAGGCCAGGGACTTCCCTCTGTAATTCAGGGTAATTGAAACCTTTCCCTGAAACCTTAACCCCCCTAATTACCTGTTGAAGGTAGTGGTGTCAAAAGGTACTTCCAGGCCATTCCCATCATCAGCACAAATGGCGCAAAAACAGACCTCTGGCTGTCAGCAAGGTTCACCTATTCTCTTTTGGGGTTCAGCTCTTTATATTAGCCTTTTGGCAATCTAATTTTACAGACCTAATTTAGTTTATTTTACCCAATATACAAGGTGATCAGCTGAGGCTAAAAAATCCTGTGTCCTTTAATCTGCTCACAGCTGATTCAAATGTACACGAGACAGGCCAGGCCTGAAGCTAAAAGAGGTGCAAATGATTTTCAATAGCTGCTGGCTATGTGTGTGGGGGAAAAATGGTTTTAAAAAAAATTAAACAATCATCTCTCCACTACTTATGGGTAATTCAGAGGCTTACTAGCCACGTCCACAGTTCAGTGAAAGGTAAACCTGCAAGCTGAATCTAAAAACATTTAACTGTTTGCATTGCTCAGCGGTTTTCAAACTCTCTTGGAGAGTTCACACAGCTATAAATCCTTGTAGGGGCGGGGGAGGCAGTGGGGGGCATGGGGAAGGCAGTGACAAGATCCCCAGGATCGTGCCACTCAGGAGGGCTGCAGGGACTGGGATGCACTCACCAGTCCCTGCAGCAGCCTGTCCGGGGTGCAGGAAGGCCTGCATGAGCATCTGCAAGGCTCCCTAGCTCGTCAAAAGTGGAGTGATTGCACTTTGCCTCTGCGAAACTGGAAGTGGAGCGCAATTGCTCCACTTTCACTTCTAATGAACTTTGGAGCCCTGCAGATGTTCGTGCAGGGAAGGCTGCTGCAGGGACTGGTGAGTGCATCCCAGTCCCTGCAGCCCTCCTGAGTGGCACAATCCTGGGGATCGTGTTGCTGCCTCCTCCCTGTCTCCCCCTGGGCCCTGCCCCTACCCCTAAAGGGGAAAGAGGCCAGGGCCTTCAGGCTAGGGCATCACGACGCCCCAGTCTGAAAACCACTGGCATTGCTTGTCATAGTTAAAAATAAAAGTTATTTTACTGAAGTTTGTAGTACTGAAGTTTTCTTTCAACGCTGGGGGTGTCTCTGCATCCTGGCAATGCCATGGCAGTTTCATGCTGAGGTACTCTGAATATGCCTGGCTGTGCCAAGCTTATGGTTAGGATGAAACTAACATGTACTTTAAAGCCCCCTTTGTTCATAGTGGGATGTCGAACAGGTATGCAAATGCAACACTAGTGCAGACCCCTTACGGTTGCACAAATATTTTGGAGTGGGGCATAGCTGTTAAAGGTCTTGTCCCTTAATAAACACATTGACAGATGACAAAGAGGTTTCACATTATGTTCCCAGCGAATCAGTGGGATTTATTAGGGTGCAATCCTATCCAACTTTCCAGCACTGATGCAGCTGCATTGCAGCTCCAACGTAAGAGAACAAACATTCCCTTACCTTGATGAGGCTTCCATGGCCCTCCCAACACCACAGCATGCAGTGCACGCCCCATTGGCATGGCTGCATTGGTGCTGGAAAGTTGGATAGGATTGGGCCCTATATCTAGCTCACAGGGCTAGATTTTTTCCCTTACTTTTTCAAAATAATTATATACTTTTTTATATAGTGTTTTTTTTAAATGCATAAGTGCCTTTCTAATGAACAGCAAATGAAATGCAAACATGAAAATAAAATTTAAAAAACCACACACACAAAGGAGGTTTTCCTGAATTTGTACCAGCTATGCCATTGCCTCTGGTTTGTCAATAATTTGTATCACATAATTAATAGTTACAGAAAGAGAAGAAAGAAGGCATCAATGAAAACAAAATGAAATATGGTTCCATCAATACCACATAAATATGTCTTGTTGGCATAACCATTTGAAATCTTTGTTATATACACAGGTAATAAAGGCAGGAATAAAAGCCAACAAAAGTTATAGAAATTGCTCTGGTTTTCTGAGACTCACTGATGAATTATTTTTCTCATGAAAAATATGCCCCATACCTTTGACTATTGGGCTTTGGAAGTAGCTACACACACTCTTTCTGGCTAGCACTGTGTGGGCTGCTATCAGCACATAGGTAATCAGTTTTCTGCAGCCTACTGGGATTGTGTGGTCATCAAAGTACTTGGGTGATATCATGATCGGGTCATTAAGGAGATAACAGCCTATAATCCAATTAACTTTAGCCTTGATGAGCTTCCAAAATGCTCTGACCTTAACCCATTCCAACCATCGACGGAAATAAATTTCCCTTATGATCACATCCCTTCTAGCATTTATCTACACTCTTTTACAAATTATTATTAAAGCTGCAATCTCAGGCACACTTACTGGGAAGTAAGTCTTATTGAACTAATTGGGACTTACTTCTGAATAGGCATGGCTCAGAAACAAAAGAAATGATCAGCCCAATTCTATTCCACACCATCACCAATGATGCAACTGCAATGATGAAGTGTGCACTGCATTTAATGCAGAGGGTGCAACTAGAAGGTCAACCAGAGGTGAGTAAAACACTCTTTTGCTTACTTCTGGGTAGGCCTTCTGGCTATAGGTCTCTATAGATCTCCTCAGACACATGCCAGCTATGTAGTTGGAGTAAGTCCAAGAGGGGAAAGGGGGAAGGACAAGCTGAAAAATGGGGGATACGATACAGCATGAACCTTTGTCACAGAGATACATTCCCTCACCTTTGCCACTAAGATACACCAGGCAGCTGGTGGCAGCTCTTCAGGAGAAGGGGCTACCCTCCAGCCCTGCTCCCTCACCCCAGAATGCCTCCTCCCCTCCCTCCCTCTCCCTGGAATGCCTCCTTCCCACCTCCCTCCATGCCACCTACCTCTCCACTGCTTGGCGGTCCACACGACCGCCGAGTGGCAGAGCTCCACTGCTCACCTGGCGGTAGGGCACACAAACATGCCTTATGGCATGTTTGCAACAGTGCATACTGGCAGTACGCTGGTGTGCAGAGCTCAGAATTAGGATTGTGCTATCTTAAATAACATATATTGTCCCAGGTTAAAACATTCGTTTGAATGCTTTCCCACTGGTCTTCTGGTCTTTTCCTTTACGTTCCAACGTAATGCTGAAAGCCCTGCCCTTAGAGTACCATACACCTGCACTGAAAAGTGATTTAAATTTTGTTAGGGCTCTGTCCACCTGCTGTAACATGCAGATCTATAATTTAAGAAGTAAAGGCACTGCTGAAGCAATGGGATTTCCAACTGATCCACTGTCCTGGATAGTTCCTGCCTTGTTAAGTTTGATCCATCAGTCAGGAGATTCTGAAAACAGCCATGTTGAGGTCTGAACCCAGGAAATCACTCAGGTCCTGTGCACAGGAGGAAATGTGACAAGCACTATGTTTGAATAGTCTGTCTGTAGCAAGTAGCAGCTGTTACTGATTGCTAACTCTGTGCACCTGATTTATGTGCATAAAACAAGGCTGCTGACAAACACTCAATTCGGTGTTAGGGGGCAGAGGAATCAGGATGCCGTATACGTGTGTTCCTGTATGTTTGACCATGTTATGGTAAATATCCTTGTAAATAATATACCTTGGTGATGGAACCTAACTTTCGTGTCGAGTACTTCTTTGCCTCCTGAGGGATTGCCTTGGACATTAGCCTTGAGTTTCTGCTGTGCTGCCATTTGTTTTTTTGCTCTGCTAGAAACTCCTACACCCTACCACAACAAGCTATTAATGTTTTGTTACTTTAACTCCTTAGGGAACCCCTGTCTGCTTGGAGCAAGGATGAGTGACAGGTAGCTGGTGAAAACAGATTAAGCTTGACTCCTTAACCATCTATCCTAAACTCTCGAGATATTTCTTCTCACAGGGCTGTTATGAAGCTAAATTGAGAGAAAGATATGTTTATGAGCCTCTTGGGTCCTAAGATGAAGAACCATAAACAAACAAACCTTTAAGGGCGCAATCCTAAATTGTGCTGGAACAGGCAGGCCAGCGGACCTGTGTTGTATCCAGTATAAGTTTGAGAATGGCTGTGGCTTGGCCCAAGGCAAGGAAAGAATTCCCCTTATCTCATATTGTGCTGTAGCAGCCCCAATGGGGCTACTCAGATCTGCACCACCTAAAGAGGTGACACAAATCCTAACAGCCCGGAGCAGCCATGGGCTGCCTGGGAACAGGGCTAGGATCCGGCAAAAGTGCCAGATTCTGGCCCCACCTCTCTGCCCACCCCCCCCAATGTCCACTGCCATCCCCGCCCTACCCTGAAGATTCAACCCCTCCCTCTCCTGTTCTGCTTCTGTCAGAATACAACTATGGCAGATTACAATGCACTTGTTTTGTTAAGAGAATTTAATCAGTGTAATTAATATCAGCATTGATCTAGGTAACATTTTAAATAAAGACTACAGGGAGGGAGGGAGAGAGAGCAGGCTGTGTCTGCAGGGAATATTTGAGGAATGAATGGATTTCAAGAGCACTTGGAAAATTATATATCACTTTTAAAGGTATGCTGAAATGTCATGGAGCAAAACAACATTTACAGTATGAGAAAATAGTCCAAAAACCTTAGCAGGTGCAGGTGAACCTTCATGCCCAGTTACTGCTCTACTTTTCTAGCTCAATTCAAATCACCACTTTCTGCCAACAGTAACAAAAAGATTTGTTGTCTTGCTTTTCAAGACTTCTGGGTGGTTGGATTTTGCTCTTGGCTTGAAGCTTCCTGGATTCTTTCTAGCAAGTTCTAATTGTGAAAAGCTTCCCTGGCTTAGATCATAAATGGAAAGTTTAGATATTAAACTCAAAGCTTTGATAATGAACCGATTAAAGTATTGCCAGAAGATGTTTTTGTTTCCACAGACTCACATGGTTATCTCTCTGGAATGTAACCCCAGAGTCTGTGGTAATGCTGCTCAGACTTTTCACCTAATTTCAAATTCAGAGAAGATCAATGCTGAAACTGTACTGTCGGGTTAACAAATGCTTTAATGTTACTGGCACATCTCCTTTAAAGAGAAATGGAGTGATTATTCAGATAAAGACTGATCCATTTTTTTCTGCATCTCCACTGTACCCACTGCAGTTATCTATCTATACCTACCTACCTACCTACCTACCTCCAAGGAGCTCAGCGTGATGTTCATGGTACTTCCTTCTTTTGTCCTCACAGCAACCTTGTGAGGAAGGTGAGGTTGAGAGACCCAAGATCACTAAGGAAGCTTCATGACTGAGCAAGGATTTGAACTCGGACCTTCCCAGTCTAAGTTCAACTCCTGAACTACTACAATATCCTGGCTCTTTTCCTGAGACTATGCCTCTCATCAATTTTTCTCACCTTGGCATTCTTAATATGCCTTAGCTTAGAGGAATATTGCACAGAGTAAAATGAAATACTACTGTATTCACAATGCTAGTTTTGGGAGTTTGTGATATTTCTCATACCAAAGCAACGGACCTGAGATTAGGCTTTACTGTGGTGTGATGAATTCTTTTACCACATGAGGGCAGTTTAAAGCAATGTTTTCACTTTTTCAGGTAGAGAGATGGATACTTTGAGGGTGAAAATAGGCATGCAATTACACTACTCTGAGGGACATACTACTCTAGGGTCACAATCCTAAACACACTTCCCTGGGAGTAATCCCCACTGAACTCACTCTTGAGCAAACCTGAAAGGGAATGTGCTGTGAGAGAAAGTGGCAAATCAGATCCACTACTAAAATCAGCAGAGTTACCAAGAAACCCCCCCCCCCCCACATTCTGCCCTTAATGGCACTGTAAGTAAAACTACTTTCATGATTATAAGCTAGTGAAGTTATTGCTGAAATGCTATCCAATAATCTGAAATATGAGATTGTGCCAAAGTTGCAGGATCATCACACTTTAAACTGACTTTCCACCACATAATTTTGTTTCTAACACAGACTAACAGACCAGTCCTATCCTGGGCCAGTCCACAGCATGTAGCAGCACTGGCACAGACTCCACTGGGTTCTATGGACCCATGCAACAGAGAGGTACTCCACCACTCCATGATCCCCATAGGGCCTACTCAGATCTGAGTCAGGTCTTGTGGCTGGCATAAATCCGAGTGGGTCCAGGGGGGCATGCCAAGGTTGGGCTGGGGACATAGAATATTGACTGAGTTGCTGCCACTGATACCCATCCCCAGCCGGCCCTCAACACACCTCCTAGCAGGTCTCATTACTTCTCTGGACCATCCCATCTGCTGAGTTACCTGCTCTGGTGGGGGCTGAATGCTCCATTCGCATGTGCCTGGGTCTGCCAGCCATTTGCACTGGTGGCCTGGGGCTGCATGCCATCACTGCAGCTACTGTTCCAGTGGCCTGGGCCTTGCACTGATGGAACACAAGTTCTGTTAGTGCAAGATTTAGATAGAATTAGGTCATCATTCTACCCAAAAAGTTTTGTCCATCATCAGAGATGCTATTTTTGTTTTTGCCTTTTTTGTCATCAAGAGAAAGGAAATAATGGAAAAGGTAGTTTACCAGCTAAAAGGACGAGAGTCATATTTCAGAGTGTGTGCGTTTGTTTCCAACCCTTCTCTTTTTCTCTCCTACACTGCCATCTGGTGTGGTGTACTCACATACCATAAGTAGGCAAAATGACCAGAAATACTTTTATTGAGTCTATTCCAGTGAGGCTGGAACCTTAGTGAAGCTGGTTGCACAAAGATAATGTTGCATTTCCACCCTTGTTTCCTCCTCTTCTTTAAGAGAATCACAGTTCAATACTTCTAACTTCCAAGCAGCAGGGCTGAAGAAAGTCCAACTTCTCAGGTCTAGGAAGTCAGCCATCTGTTCCCTACAGTACACACAGATCAACTCTAAACATACAGTCCAATCCTAACCAAGCTTTCAGCGCTGATGCAATGGCAATGCAGCCCCCAAGGTAAGAGAACAAATGCTCCTATACCTTGACAAGGCCTCTGTGACTACCCCCACACCACAGGATGGAGTGCAAGCCCCATTGGCATGGCTGCACCAGCACTGGAAAATTGAATAGGATTGGGCCCTAAGAGCGCAATCCTAACCAACTTTCCAGCAATGAGGTAAGGGCAATGCAACTCCAAGGTAAGGGCACAAACATTCCCTTAGCTTGAGGAGGCCTTCGTGATTGCCCCCCAGCTGCAGGATGCAACACATGCCCTACTGCCACAGCTATGCCAGTGCTGGAAAATTGGTTAGGATTGTGCCCTAATTTTACTCGTTCCCATCACTTTCTGGAGAAATTCTCTGACTGCCAAAATTTACCCTGATCTAACTGGTTTCTCTTGACTGATTAAACCACAAACTGTGTAGTTAGGTAAGTGAAAGTATACTATATTAAATTCATTTCTCGGCCACACAACTATCAAAGTCTGTGATGGGTATGCAGGATGAGTTCAGCATCAAACAAACTATAGTCTTACTGAAGATTTTTTTTAAATGTTGTTTGACCAGGAAAATTATCTTGGGAGATTTACATACAGTTTAAACAGTAAGAGGGTTCACTTCATTTACTGGCCCCTGACAGTTCCAGATTACAAAGATGCAATGCGACTCTTTGCTGCACTCCAGCTACCCAGGAACTACTCTAAATTGCTAGCTTTCATTGGGAGTTCCAGACGAATGGGTATAATCTTCTCTGAGATTTCATGGATCAGGTTTTTCAAATCAGTTTGAAATTAGGGATTTCAAATCAGTTTTAATCTGGGCCAAGCCAGACAGACTGAAAGTACTCTGAATTGTTAATGAGTACATTGCATTTAACTCCATAACATTTTTTTTCTTCCCCTGGTATCCAATTAACTGATCTGGTGTCAAATACACTAGAGATTTTCTGAAAAGATTCAGTCATTTGCCAGATTAAGCTTTTACTCTACACTGAAGTGTTCCAAGAACCTTCACATGAGTAATCAGTAGTTTATTATGTGGGATGCCTGTCTCCAAGCAGCAAATACTTGTTACGCCATTTTAGGTATTATCTGTATACTGAGCCATTCCTGTTTCATAGAAAAGGCTATTCAGAATAACAGTGAACAACAAGGCTGTTTCAGGTGAACAGACTTTGAGAATGGGCTGGACCTTATTAATGAAATGGCAAGCATGCAACATTTAATAGGATTAATCGATTTTAGTGGTACAGCCTCATCAGTTCTTAGAACATTGAAAGGACTAAGAGCTATTCCCACACCCAGTTTCAAAGTACAGGCAGCTCATATCAACAGCAACTGCTATCCAAGCCCATTCAAGCTCCAAAAATATGAATGCAGCCTCTTTACACCTATTGGTCAAGGGGGTATTCCTTGCCCGATTCTGCCCCATTGATGAGGCAGATATCATGTTCTGGCACCTCATTGGTGGCTGAGTATCACTGCAGGGAGCTGCATGGCATAGAGCTTGAACACTGAGCTCTTACCACCCATTTAGGAGCTGAGTAGCAACACAGACCCAACTCGCCACACTAGAATGCAGTTTGAGGCTAACTGGTAGCTGCTGGAATTTTTTGCTCTTCACCTGGTTGGCCAATGGCTTAAAGTTTTTTTGCCTACCCCAAATGGTCTTTGAAGGTGGGTTTAGCCAAGTGCCCACTCTGGCAGGAAGAGTGCAGAACAGGGATTAGGAGTAGGAGTGCACCCCGATGTGAGCAAGCGTCACTGGGGAAACAGAGGCTGCCTTGCTCTGCGGGGCTGTGGCCTCCAGGGTTTGATTTGAGAAGTCTGTTTCAACAGCTGTCTGCCTTGGAATGGACTAACCCCCTGTCCAAGGGTTGCAATCAAAAAGCTGAACTTGGCATTTGGCAACCCCAGGTTTGAGCAGTAATGCCTAGGAAGGAAATGACAGGCTTCCTATCTCTTCCAGGGTAGGTGGAGCATTTATACTGCATTTCTGGGTTGGTGGAGGAGCCCCTTAGATAAGACCCACTGCATATTGATGTGTGTATATCAATAAACAGAGGTGTAACCCCCAAACAGAGGTGTAACTTGGGCAGAGCCTGTGGGGCACCTGCCCCAGGTACCAGGGCCTAGGAGAGGGAGGTAAAGGGGGTAATTTGTACCTGGGCCCAGGGTCCAAAGGGGGGCCCAGGGTCCAATGGAGGGGGCCCAGAAATTTCCTAGGATGTTATGTTTTCCTATCTACTCAGACTTGTTGCCTGCACAGGATGCTGGGGACACTACTGATCCCACATGGGTTGGTAGACCTGGGCTCCAAAGACTTTTCCAGCTGCCTTTACCCTCTCCCTACCCTGTTTTGCCTCACCCTGCCCCTATTCTGCTTGCCCATCACCACCCTCCCTGGCTCACCCCTCCCTCTTTGCAAAAGGGCCCAAAAGAAACTTTGTATCCCCTGATAAAATTTCTCTCAGAGACCCTGCCAGGCACTACACCAAGAGGGTGCTTACAGTGCCCCTCAAGCTCTGCCCTAGTTACGGAGGAGGTACTTTGTGCACCCTGTTCTTTCTCCTTCAAAGAGGAGCATCCACCGGAGAAGGCACAGGGCACAAAGTCATTGCAACGAGCAACCCCTCCTCCAGGGTGAACTCAGAAGTGATGTCATGTGACATCACAGCATTGGGTGCCAGGGCAGTGAGTTACACTGGTCTCATGTCATTTGTGGGAGATATCTGGGCAATGAACGTTTTACCCAAGTAGTATTTTGTGCGTTTTTCGATCATATTACATTTGGACTGCCAACTGATCAGAAATAATGACCTGGCCTGCTTTTGTGTTTTCAGTAGCAGGTTAATATGCAGAAATCAGAAAGTAATATTGTCCCTCCACCTGCTCCCTGGTTTCAAAAAGGAAGAAAAGAATGGAACAGAAGAGAATGAAGGAAAGGTACACAGTGAGCAGGAGCATCTCTAAAACTCTTGTCTCCTTCATGCATCATCTTTCATTCAATTCTTCTCTTTTTAAAATAAGGAAGCTGGAGGAGTAGCAGCACTGCAGGTGGCTAAGTAGGGGGAGTAGAGAGTCCCCCCTGCCAATGTGCTGCCCTACCTCTCTGTGTCAGGGAAATTTTTCATATTTGCTACAGTGAGAACCTGTTAATTGCTCAGCCATCACAAGAACTATTATAAATATGTTAATGCTAATACTTGACTTTTCCTAGCTTGTTATGCATTGGCCTTTCTAATGCACTTTAATGATTCCATAAAATGGGAGAGGGTGGTCACTGACATGATTGCCTAGAGATTTTAGACTTCTGTGGACAATGTAAGTGTGTTACTTGTTTTTACCCCTGGCCAATCTGTATGATCAAACCCACAGTGTGCAAAAAATTAATACAAAGGTCCACTCCGCTCATGGAGATGAACCAAACCACTTTGGCATTATCTGGATGCACAGAGTGGCTTCTTTTTGTAACATCAGTATTCTGAATGCTTGGCTTTTTCCAGTAAATGCCAATGAATGAACCTGATCTAAGGGTTTGACTACAGGGACCCATTTTTCTGCAGGTCATCTGATAAGAGCACCATCCACACAATTCACCATCCACACCATGAAGATTATCCATCTTCAACTTACTCTGGTCCCATGCCCATCTGTGTTGTTGGCATCAGGGAGCAATCGTGGGATACGGATAATGCCAGCAAATGGTGAACACACATTTTTGAACACAGAAAGCTAGCTGGCTTGTGCTGAGAACAATCATTGCTCCACCCAGGTCACTTTTGTCTACACCAGGTTGGTTGGCAACCTTCAGTCTTGAAAGACTATGGTATAAGCCTACAGCACTTGGTATTCCCAGGAGGTCTCCCATCCAAGTACTAACCAGGCCTGACCCTGCTTAGCTTCCAAGATCAGACAAGATTGGGCATGTGCCGGGTGTCCAAACATTTTGGCAGGAAGGCCACATCATCTTTCTGACACTGTGTTGGGGAAAAAAAGAATTAATTTACATTTCAAATTTGATTAAATTTGCATAAATGAATATATTAGAGATGGAACTTATATGAATGAATGAAGGTCTTGCAATAGCTCAAGGCCTATAAAAGGCCTTTCACAAAGCAAGGACAGTCTTTCTTTTGCTGCCACTGCTGCATCACAGATGTGGAACAGTAAGCAGTGGAGGAAGCCCTTGTCCCACAGCTCACGAGAGAGGTCGAACAGTTGGCTGTCACACTGAGAGCAGTTGCATCAGGCCTGCGTGGGCTCCAGCAAGTCTCTGGAGGGCCAGAGGCTCATTGGAGACTAGGGGCTCCCTGAGGGCCAGATTGGGAGTCCTTGAGACTGCAAGTGGCCCCGGGCCAAGGTTTGGGCACCCCTGGTCTTCACTGACTGGTCATGCCTATCCAGGATTCTGGCAGAGGAGTTTTCTACTCTTGCGTGGAGATGCTAGAGATTGAACCTGGGGCCTTTTGCATGCAAAACACATGCTCTACCATTGAGCCATGAGACAAAGTTTTTTCTCAGGTTCATAATCTTTATATTTACAGAAATTGTTGTTCCTGCTCATGCGCCTAGTAATGTTAGCTGCAATGCAAAACAGAAAATCTCTTTTCTGCCACTAGTTCTTCCTTTCCTGCTAAAGGGTAGTTATAAAGGATTACCTAGAAACAACTATGCTATTGCGGATCTGAATGTTTGTGTTGAATCACAAACTTCTAACACAGCCCTGGTGATTTGATTGGAATTATTCCAGAGTAAGCAGTTTTGAGAGCTGCCATTCAATTCCCTTTCTAATTGCCAGCTTCTATTGGCCCTGTGCAGACTATCATAAAACAGAACCTCGTGCACAAAGTGCTGTTGTGTAGTTTGACCACACTGCACTCAATAGGTAGCCTTAGGGTTACCCATACAGAAGCATCAAAGGTCTGCCCACTCACCCACACAGCCTCATGATGCATAGCAACATAGCCATGCTGTGGCATAGCTGCAGTTCAGCATGGTTGGCAATGATGTCTGAGGATTGCATCAGATCTCACTGCCACTTCCTAAGGTAGATCAGCTGCAGGTGAGTAGGGAGCAGTACTAGACCTTAAGAGGGGATGGTATGGTCAAAATGGGATGGAGAGAGGACAGAGAAGGAACAGCAGCAGAAGACAGAACCAGAGGAGTGGGGCAACAGACTTCCTGCCAGAGGTGTCCTGAGGGCAGGTTTCACAGAGTGTGGCACCTATCTTCAGCAGCTCAGTGTTCCAGAAGTTTGAGGATGACGTAATGATATAATCACATCTCCTCTGACCTTCTTCTGACCTATCACATTCCTTTTAATGTGAAAAGTTCCACCACTGTTCAGTGATCTTTGGCTTGTTCTGGGCTCAGTTGCTTCATGTTCTCACCAGCAAGCAGCGAAAACACAATCAGTGGCAAAAGCTTAAGGTAGCTGGAACTGAAGTGGACCAAAGATCACTGAACAGAGGCTCAGGTGGTGGGTGTGGTGTCAGTCCCTTCTGAGGGTGTCACCTGGTGGAGCCCACACCAGCTGCACCTCCATTGTGACACCACTGCTTCCTGACAAGGCAAGAATGGCTGGGTATGTGTGCAGGAAAAGAAGTGCTGCTCCAGCCCTGCATGGAAAAGGAAAGGCAAGAGGAAGCCTCCAGACAAGGAAAGAAACCACTAGAGCCAGGGAACTTCCTGAGGCAAGAGATGGCATGGGTTCTGTTCCATCTGAGGCAGGTTATAGTGGTGGTGTTGGAACCTTGGTTTCTTCCCAGTGTGAGCAGAGTGCACAAAACAGCATACACAGCAGGGTACTTTAAATGCAGCAGATGTATTTTAGAGCAAGGGATATCACAAGTAGAGTAATCAGTAAACAGTCCAAGTCAGCACAATGAGCAAGCAGTCCAGTGATAACAAATCCAAATCAGCTTCCCACAATACACAATCAAAGTTCAGTCCACGGTCAGTAACAACACATATACATACATACATACATACATACATACATATATATATATATCTATCCAGTCTCTGGCAGCAGTTCCACAGTTGTCTCCTACTACTGCACTGGAGGTTCAGCATACTAACCCTTAAGTAGTTCGGATAGCCAATCAGTGTAGTCTTGGTTACACCAGGGTGTGGCAGTCACAGGTGCTGGTTGATTCAGCTGACTCAGCAGCCTGCACCTGTCCCTGAACCAATTCGTTAGCTGTGTTTCTGCCTCTCACAGAACACAGAGCTAACAGTCCTACTCTCTGTTAAAAAGTGTGAGGAGGGCTCCACCTGAGGTAGAGCTAGTTGGAGGAAAGGGCCAGTGCAGGGAACCCCTAAAAAGGCAGGAGACAGTAATATAGGCAAGACCAAGTATACCAGGGGTGTCAAACTTGTTTAATATAGAGGGCCGAATAGCATTCATGATGCCTGCTGAGGGCCAGAAGTGACATCATTAAGCAGGTCATGGCCAGAAATAAGCACTTTTTTCACAGGAACCCATCAGCTGCAAATGACAAAAAAGGCAAATATGCAAATCTTGATTGTATTTTCAAGATATGGGATAGCCCAACTATCGTGTGGGCTGCCCTTTTAGTAGCAACACCTAAGTGCAGCTCAGCAGCTGATGGTGGTGCTGGGAGAGTCCAAGGGCTGGATAAAGAGCTTCCATGGGCTGCATCCAGCCCGCAGGCCTTATGTTTGAAACCCCTGGAGTATACCATTAAAATCCCCTCTGTTTATATTGTGAACTGGAACTTGTAAACTGGAAACTAATCAAAAAATGCTCATTATCTGAAAGCATCTCCAAGTGTGTCTTAAGCCTGCCCAAAGGTCTTTTTCAAAACCACTGGACATGGGACTCTCCTGCTGGGAGGAGGAGACAGAGACGACAAACGCTCCATGTGTGGGCAACATATTTCTCAAAGAAGGTCAAAGCACCATTTCCTCAAACAGTTGTTTGTTTTGGATTGACTATTCTTATAGGAAAGAAATGTGTTCACGAGAGACTTTTTTATTAGTTTGCAGGTCTTTTGACAGCTTGCACAAACCTGACACAGCCCAGTATAATTTACTAAGCTATCAGAAAGCACAGCTAACCTCAAACGCTGAATGCAAATCGTATAAATCAAAATACACAGCTTATATTCTTGGCATTGCATGGGGTTGGACTGTTTACTAATGCATTGTTCTTATTACACAGCAAGGTTGTAAACCTGAGCAAGTAAGCCTCATTGGACAAGTGGGACTTACTTCTCAGTAAACATGCATTGTAGAGGATTGCACTGTAAATCAATATTGAGAGCCGGCGCAGTGCTTAGACTAGGACTTGGGAAGTCTCCTTTCAAATCCTCACTCATCCGCAAAGCAAATTAGACAATTATGGCTCAGCCATTTCCTCTCAGCCTCAGTGGTGTAGTTAGAGAAAATGGTGCCCATGGCAAGCATTGAAATTGCGTCACTGTTCAAATAGAGAAGGGGAGATCATGGGGTGGGAAGCCAGCCCTGTCCCACCAAGTGAATTTATGCAAAAATGTTGTTGGCATCCTTCAGTCTTGGAAGACTATGGTGTCACGCTCTGAATGGTGGTTCTGGAACAGAGTGTCCTCTCCAGTGCACGAAGCCTGGGTAAAGCAGGTATGGAGGATAGGCTGTTACCCATGCAGCAAATCCCCCCTCTCCACGTTGCTGAAATGGTCCAATGGAAAGGCAGAGGCCAATACGGTTAGTTCCAGTGGCGTTGCAGGAGTTTCCAGAACGTGACTGTGTTCAGCCATGAATTGCCTCAGGGACTCCGGCTCCGGATTTTGCCTCGAGATTGACTCCTGAAGCCTTTTTCATAACTGGATGTAGCCACAAGGCAGTGGAGGTTTGGGATCAGACTTTTCCTTCTCTCAGATGAGCTGCCTTCCCAGGCCAACGAGTCCCATCTACCCGGTGGCTGTTTAGTCGCCTCTTACGACAAGTACAGCCAAACTGAGGGCCTATTCTTATTCCCAGCCCCCAGGGGAATATGCATATTCATATTCATATTAAAAAATATGCATATGCTAAGTCATCCCTCCCCCAAAAGGCATGAAAAATAGTGTTAATTTACCTCTTTTTGGAGGTTCCCGAAACTGGGGCAAAAATGCACCATTGGTTATGGTGCGGAAATGTACCATCAGAAGAATATGGGTAAGTGGCCTTCAAGTGGTGTCCAGGGCAGATGTTGCCACTTGCTACACCCTAGATACACCACTGCTCAACCTAAACTACCCTCTCAGAGTTGTCGGGAGGATAAAAGGAGGAAGAGAGAAGATTCGTGTGCCATTCTAAGCTCCTTGGAAGAAGGGTGAGATACAGTGTAATAAACACGATCAGCTCTAGTTGAACTGTTACCTTCCACATGCCTGATCTTATCTGATCTTGGAAGCTAAGCAGGGTCAAGCCTGGTTAATACTTGGATGGGAGACCAACTGGGAATACCAGGTGCTGTAGGCTTTTACCATAGTCTTTTGAGACTGAAGGTTGCCAACCCCCCCCCCAAAAAAAACCGTGATCTACTTTCAGCCAAAATAACTGATTTCATGAATGTGTTTTTTTTAATCTTGTCTGTTAATCATGAGTTTCATGCAAGATTTCAAATGACGTTTTTATGCAAGCCTTCTCATTTTGCTGTTGGTGCTGTCATCAGACCAAGTCTTGTCCATTGGGCTTGGAATGTCAAAGCAATTTAAAAAATGAACAGGTGTGGCACAGATGCTGTGTTGCAACATATTGCAATATCTGACAGACATGCTAATACAACTGGCTTTGGACTGGAGCCAGGGAGCTGCATCTTGGAACACATGCTATCAAAGCACCAGATGACTCTTTCTCCTAGTGCTCTCCGGCAGAGGCAGGGGCAGGCATTTTGTAGCCCAGCCAAGCAGCTGAAGGTCTAAGTTAAGCAGAATTAACCCTCTTTGGGATTTCAGATGTATTTATGTTTTCTTCTAGTACAAACAAATTAAAAATAGACCAGGCAAGTCCTTGGCCACATTCCCATACTGAAGCTTATGCGTCTTTTAATACTAGCACAAAATATGGCCTTCTTTTAGCATCTCCAGGATGCCCAGTCCAACACAAAAAACATCCCCATCTGTTCTACTTTAAAAGGAACCGGTGACTTGAATTTGACCCCACTTAGTCCCACAAGAGCTGGCTTAAATATGAAGAGCTGAGTTTAACAAGTTTGTGGATTTCAGACAGATTGAATTCTGGGAAGTGGGAGGGAGCAGATATTTAATCAACGCATACTGCTATTTTTGGCATTTCCAAATGTGACAGAATCTGTCACATTAAGATGCAGAAATTGTAAATGAAAGACAGTGTGGTATGGTAAAATGGATAGAGGACTGGACTCACTAGGAAGAAGCTAGGCTTCTTTGCCCAGCTCAGTGCTAAAAGCCACTGGTGACCTTGAGCCACACATTCTGTGGGTTGTTGGGCAACTAGTGCCTGTTGTTCTTGGGGAAGCCAGATGAAGAGACAGTGAACCCACTAAACCACATACCTGCTTGGTTACGTGGGCTTTCTACCATGGCACTGATTTCAAAGGGGTTTCAGAGAAACACCCTAGGATAGCATCTTCTCAGCAGCCTTTTTTGGATGCAGAAGCCTCAGAAGCTACCAGAGATAGCTTTTCATTCTAGATGAATAAATAGGCAAAACGTTGTGGGAAATTGTGGTTTTGCACCACAAAGGGAATCCTCGCTGTGCATTTGCAACACAGTACATACTTTATTAAGAAACAGCTTAATGGCCCAATCAATGGCCCAATTCTATCTTGGGCTCAATGGTGGTGCTCAGTAGAATGTTGCCAGGACACTGGCGAGAAGGCCAGAGTCTTCCCACCGGCACTGGCAGATCTGAAATGATGCAGTGACAGGGACACGGAGGGTGTAACAGGGCAGTAACAGGCAGAGGGTGGGCAGATTGAGACCAGGAAGGGCGTGAGTTCGAAAGCAGCAGGGGCTGCCAAATTCTAATCCCCTTCCCAGACCAATCCCACCGTACAAGTCAATGTGAACCTGCACAGGTCCAAGAAGACCCCCACATGCCACAGAGGCTTACCCCAAGGTAAAGGAATTATTCCTCCCTTTCCCAGAGGAGACCTCTGCAACTGTCCCCCAAAGGATGCAATGGTGGCCATTTTGGTGCTGCTGTATCAGTGGGAGAGAGGTAGAATAGGACTGGGCTCTAAGGGCTCAATCCTAATGCGCCCTTGGGCCAGCCCAGGACAGTCACAACTTGGGAGTCAGGGAGGCCAGGACAAGGATGTATGTTGGCTTCCCCATGCTGACATGGGCTCTGGGCCTGGTCAGTTTGTGTCAGCCTTTCCAGGCTGGTGCAAGGGTCGGGGGTGTGGGGGGGGGAAGGTGTTTTGGGACAGGGGAAGGGCAGGAGGTGGGTGGTCCCATGGGTGAGCGAGCAAGGAGCAGGAGGTGGGACCAGGATCTGGCATGTAGGCCAAATCCTAGACGCATTCCCAGGCAGCCTGAGGCAGCTCTGAGCTCCTTGGATCTATGCCACCTCTTTCAGTGGCACAGATCCAAGTTACCCCATTGTGGCTGCTGCAGAACAACATGAGGTAAGAGGAATTCTTTCCCTTTGCCTCATACCAAGCCACAGCCAGACCCAAACTTGCACTGGATACAGTGCAGGCCCGCTGGCCTGCCTGTTTCAGTACAAGTTAGGATTGTGCTGCAAGTGTCTCGTCAGTCCTGCACCAGCCTGCCACCTGTTCACTCCACTGTCTTCTTGCATGCTTGGACAGTACACAAGAGGAGGCAGTGCAGGGCTCACCTCCAGCATCACCACCACATCTAGTAAAGTGGCTGGTAGAGAGAATGCTGGGGGCAGGGACATTCTCTTCACCAAGCCACCAAAAGCAGCGATCAAGCTGGAGAAAGTTGAAGATGGTGAGATACACACTGGTGGTGGAAGGGATGGTTGTGTGCACATGTGAGCAGTGCAATTTGTGAATGGGTTCAGGCAGTAGAACAGCTTGGGCCACCCCTGCTAATTTGGGATGCATTTTTGCACAAGATACTGGACCACAGCCAACATAAATGCTTTCTTCCAGAATGACACAGTGCCATTGTTTCAAGTGTTTTTGATCTAACTAACCATGTCTAAGCTGAGTTGATTTTACAAAGCGTCTGTGATTTGCTTCCATCTAGGAAAAATCTGGGGAAGGACTCGTGAGGTAGCCGTGAGGCTAGAGGCGTGTGTGTGCTGCCTGCAGAAGAAGGATGGAAGACTGCCACTGTAAAGACTTCCACATAATCAAACAAACAGCCTGGATTGTAGCAAGCTCTGTGAACAGAAATAAAACAAATGCCGACAAGTTTGATCCACATGCCTCAGTAAGCACAAAGACTTTGGTAAAAAGGAGCCTTGAACACCAAGCAATTAGGGCTATGGAAACTTGTTTCAGCCATAGAAAAAGCAACAAGATCGCAGGCTCAGTGAAATGTAATGAGCATTCAGCCTGGTTGCCAAAGGACAACATGTTTTCAACTCCCATACAAGCACAAAAACACCCACACATCCACACCACCCAGTTACTAACCATGTGATGATACAAGCATTTTAGCGATTGGGCTTGGTATACTCTTCCCCAGATGGATACCAGTGCAAGGATATCTGTCGTTGTCATTTCATCAACCCTCATGCACCCTACATGTTAGATTAAAGGGTGTTACTTGTAAGCCTTCCACATGTTGTGAGTGGATCAGTTGTCCTGCATAGAAATGCATGCTTTCGTCCTTTTAATGTGTAACCTTCTCCACCAGCAGTTTCCAACCACTGTGCCACTGTACATTGGTGTACAGCAAATGGCCTGCAGGTGTCCTGTGGGAGTTTGGGGGAGCATCATTTATTAGAAGGGCCATGGGGGGGGGTGAGCCCTCCACCAGCAGTATGGTGCACCTTGTCAATTGTCAAAAAAAACCAGTGATGACCCTTGACCATTGTAGTGTCTTTCCAGTGTGCAGTGAGAGGAGAATTGTTAAAAATTGCTGTTCTTAACTAATTAGGAGGAAGGAACCATGAGATGGCCTAAAATCACAGCAGTGGTTAGGGGATGTTGGCACCACCGCCTCCCCCCGTGTCACAGTGACTATCCCAATTGTGCACTACCATCATTGTGGTGCTGATAATTTCTGTTTAAAAGAGGCCTTCCCTGCCATGGTTTTTAGGCCATTTTGCACAACTCCATCAGTGCTGTTGGTGAAGAAAGGGGAACATTAAAGGCTCAAAACTACAGTATGTATTTGCATGCCTCTCTGGTTTTGTCTTTAGTCAAATATGCTTCCCCTGGAGCCTTCCAAACACAGTAGTGGGAGCAGCAGCACAAGTAGTGGGGGGAGCAGCAGAAGAAGGCAGAGCCTCCCCTAGCCACACAGCCAACCAAACTTAGCTACATCGCAATCTTACCTTGGAAATTGCAGCTGGAAGCAATACTTCCATAAGCGACAGTCCCTTGCTTCATGTAGGTGAACACTTTCACCGTCTTTCAGAGTGAATCCGGAGGGGCACTTTCCACTACCATTGAATTTGTTTCACTAAAAGGCACTTCCTTCAGTTCAATCCCAGTATTTTATCTGACTCATCTGTTAAACATTATATTTGATGCTTTATTTCTTGAACGGGTGAGAAAAACAAAGGAAAGGTGCTCTGAATAAATACTAAAATACACAAAAACCATTAAAAAGCTATTAATCCATTAAAATCAAGAATGTGCTCACACACAAAAAAAGAGTCTTCTGCTACATGAGCAACATCAGTTTCATGTACTTATTTGGTGCTGCTGCAACCATTTCATCGCCAGAAGATGGCATCTGTCTGCTACTGTACTTCTGAAGAAACTAAGCAGTAGCATCTATTCATGTGTAGCATTCAAAAGGCAAGAAGCTTAGAAACTAAAAAGTTTAGAATGCTTAGTCTCTCCCAGTTACTTGCTTAAGAACATAGCATGCATGAGAAATAATACTATGGCTTCAGTCCTATGCTTACCTACCTGAGAGTAAATTGAATTGAACTCTATGGAAATTCTTTCTAAGTAGTCATGCAGAGGATTATGCTGTAAGAGTTCATTAGAGTCCTATCAAATTTCCATTAAAATGCAATGTTCACATTTAGCCCCAGAGCAGAAAACAGTAATAACAAATGGTGAGATAGTCATATTGCCCATCAGGGATAGGCATTTGATTTAGGATGACTTGAGTCGTGCAAACACACGTTTTTTGAACACTCTAGTTGACTTGAGTCATGGATGCTGCTGACTCTGACTCAACTTGCAACTCAGGGCTAGTGAATCTGAAAAATGTCAGGACTCAAAATGACTCGAGTCCTATCACAAGTCCCTATCTTCTGTGTGTGCATTCTAGCTTACTTCTTTCACCACTTCCTCATTGTGCCAAAGACCATGTAGGCAATCAGGAAGCTGGCATGCAGACCAACGGCAGCAGCAGACATTGTGGGAGGGTAGGATTTTATTCCAAGAGGTGGGGTGTGGGGGTTGAGGGGAGAAGGTAGAACTAAGATTTTTTGGGGGGGGGGGCAGTGAAGTTGTGTCTCAGGGAAGCTCTTGATTCACAACTTGACTTGTTTCCCAAAATGACTCATTACTCGACTCAAAAGACTCTAAATTTCTTGTGGGTTGAGTTGCAACAGCCATGTGCTATGACTTGTGAGTTGAAAGGTCGCTGACTTGGGGCGACTCATGACTCAGGCTCCATGACTTGAGAACATCCCTGTTGTCTATTGAAAAATTCTAATAGTGGGTAGTTAGGGTTGCCATACCATGTCATATGTAGATAAAAAGATTTCTGAGGCGGAGCCTGATGATTTCACAAAACTGTCAACCCTTGAGATACGGAGGAAAAGAAATTATGGTACTAAGATGGACTAGAGCAGTAAAAGAGCAGAGCCCACCAGCCGCCCCATCATAGTCTGAGATTAACTTTTGCCACTTGTACACCTGATAAGAAAACGAAAACAATTAAAGATAACAGAATTATAAATACAGTTGCCTGTTTGCCAAACTTTGTTTGTCCATCCTCAATGCAAACAAAGACTCTGTCAGTACCACCACCACCATGAGATCCCGCTAAGAAAAGATTATGGTTTCTTGGATCCAGTTCATACTTTATGTCCCTTGAAGATCTTTTTTTTTTTGGAAATTAGATGGGTCTTCCACAAAAATTCCACTGAAACCTTGATCATTCCAGATTCCAGAAGCCTAGTGAACTAGACATTGTATTTAACCTATAAGCGTTTGAGTCACTTCATGAAAAGTAATCTATGTGAAAGGGATGAAGATGTCAGGACTGAACAGTTGGAACACACTTCTATGCAGGTTCCTGCTTCCAGGATCCTGGTTCCTGTTCTGGTTGAACAAACCAGAAAAGAGCATAATTCTTGGATATTAAACTATTTCACTAGTAGAGAATTGCCCTATTTTTAGGGCAAAAACTCTATTTTTAGTTTTTTCAATATTGGTTGGTGTCCTGACATAGGAACACACAAAAAAAGTAACTACGGCTGCAATCCTATACACACTTTACTGGGAGTAGGCCTCATTGACATAGTGGAACTTACTTCTGAGTCAGCTTGCATAGGATTGCATTGTAGGCAGCCAACTAGGCAGATTAGAGATCCATGTCCAATAATTATTTTCTTGCCATAGACATGTGTTTAAAATACAACTCAACACACTCATAGCAACTTCTTTAACATTAGTTCTCTCACTGGAATCTGTTGATTTTCTCCTGCTATCAGTCACAACACTGTATACTGAATGCCATTTGAAGATCCTTTTTCAGCCAAAGCTGTGAGCAATGGTCATAATGTTTTTCTTTCTTGAAAACCCATTAGGCTAAAAGGTTCAAAATACTGAAAAAAAGAGCATGATGAGTCTCAAGATTACAAAAATAAAAACAAAAAAACCAGTGCAAATACTGTATTGGTCTATTTGAGAAGAAAAGTCAAATGTACTTATCCATACCAGGCACTGAGCTATAAAGAAATAAATAACTATTTTTAAAAGTAACCAACATTAGGGTTGACAGGTTGCAACCTAGAGGTTCTGAATATGCTTTTTAACAGCCCAGTCCTATGAGCACAGAACGAGTGTTCCGGTGCTAAGTGCTTACGGCTATTGCAAAAGACAACACGCCAGAGTGTACAGACTGGCCACTGCTGCAAGCAGTGAACAGCTGGCTCCATGCGCCAGGAGATGATGGATGCCTGCCAACCCTGTAAGTGTGCACAAGGGATGGGTGGAATGGGGTAGCAATGACAGGAATGGGGCAGATCAGAGGGTAGATTGAGACTAGGAAGGGGCTTGATCAGAGGCGGTTGCATTCACTGAATCCCAGTGGCGTAGCTAGTGAAAATGTCAAGGGCAAAATCATGCCCTGGAAGTGACATAGATAAGGCATCTGCTACCCAGGATCAAAGAAGATTTTTAGCACCCCCCCCCAAGAGAAAATCAAATTTAATTTATTAAGTGAGTAAACAAACAAACAAACAAATAAAAGCATTCTGGTTAATTGGTAATAACTTTTGATAGAATACAGATATTCCGACATGGTTATTTCAATGCACTCTGCTTAAAAACCTTTCCAATGATATATAACAGGGATCCCCAAATCCCAGCCCAGGGGCACATGCGGCCCTCAAGGACTCCCAATCAGGCCCATGGAGAGCCCCCAGTCTCCAATGAGCCTCTGGCCTTCTGGAGATTTGCTGGAGCCCGTGCTGGCCCGATGCAACTGCTCTCAGCATGAGGGCGACTGTTCGACCTCTCAAGTGTGCTGTGGGATGAGGACACCCTCCACAGCTTGCTGTTTCACGTCTGTTGTGTGGCAGCGGCAGCGAAGGAGAGACCAGCCTTGCTTTGTGCAAGGCCTTTTATAGACCTTGAGTATTGCAAGACCTTCATTCATTCATATAAGTTCCATCTCTAATATATTCATTTATGTGAATTTATTCAAATTTGAAATGTAAATTAAGTCTTTTTTCCCAGCCCCCGACACAGTGTTAGAGAGATGATGTGGCCCTCCTGCCAAAAGGTTTGGACACCCCTGATATATAACATGATGGTATTATTCATACATACCAAGGTTTTAACGATTTTGGTCACTAGTGGCAAACTTAACTTGTTGCCCCCATAAAGCATGTTGCCCAATGCAGTTGACATTGTATTGGCAACCTTCAGTCTCGAAAGACTATGGTATCGCGCTCTGAAAGGTGGTTCTGGCACAGCGTCTAGTGTGGCTGAAAAGGCCAATCCGGGAGTGACAATCCCTTCCACACCGGGAGCAAGTGCAGTCTGTCCCTGGTCTGTCTCCCTGGCTATGGGCCTTCCTTCTTTGCCTCTTTGCCTCAGACTGTTGGCAAAGTGTCTCTTCAAACTGGGAAAGGCCATGCTGCACAGCCTGCCTCCAAGCAGGCCGCTCAGAGGCCAGGGTTTCCCACTTGTTGAGGTCCATTCTTAAGGCCTTCAGATCCCTCTTGCAGATGTCCTTGTATCACAGCTGTGGTCTACCTGTAGGGCACTTTCCTTGCACGAGTTCACCATAGAGGAGATCCTTTGGGATCCGCCCATCATCCATTCTTACGACATGACCGAGCCAACGCAGGCGTCCCTGTTTCAGCAGTGCATACATGCTAGGGATTCCAGCACGTTCCAGGCCAGCAGGTCCACCACTGATATGGTATTCTCCCTTAGACAACTGCAGGAGAAATGCAGGGAACAACGACAGCCACTCTTTATAGCCTTCATAGATCTCACGAAGGCTTTTGACTGGTCAGCAGGGACGGCCTCTTCAAGATTCTCCCCAAGATCGGATATCCACCCAGGCTTCTCAGCATCGTCAGATTCTTCCACAAGGACATGAAGGGCACTGTTGTCTTCGATGGCTCCATATCAGACCCCTTTGACATCCGAAGTGGCGTGAAGCAGGGCTGTGTTCTTGCACCAACCTTGTTTGGGATTTTCTTCGCTGTCCTGCTGAAGCAGGCCTTTGGAACTGCAACAGAAGGCATCTATCTCCGGACCAGATCAGACGGAAAGCTCTTCAACCTCTCCAAACTGAGAGCAAAGTCCAAAGTCCAGCTGAAATGTCTGCGTGACTTCCTCTTTGCCGACGATGCAGCTGTCACTACCCACTTTGCCAAAGATCTCCAGCAGCTCATGGATCGTTTTAGCAAGGCCTGCCAAGATTTTGAACTGACGATCAGCCTGAAGAAAACACAGGCATGGTTCAGGATGTGGACTCACCTCCCTGCATTACAATCTCTGCGCATGAACTGGAGGTGTCCATGACTTTGTGTACCTTGGCAGTTGACAACTCTGTGGTGAACAGGGTATTCTGCTGTCACATCTTACATTAGTGTCTGCAGATCCTGATCTTCAGTGATATCTAATTTTCTAGTAGATAGCTATCTTCTTGGTATATGCTAATCAAGTTACTTAAATGTTAATTGATAATTAAAAATGTGATTACATCTTTATTGTAGGTGTAGTTGAGTTTCATTCTTTACCAACCACACTTCCAATCTGCATATTCATAAGCCTCAGTGGGTGCTCTTTGAAAAGTCAAGTGAGTTTAATAAACATGACAAAAAAAAAACTGGCTTATTAAATCCAAATTAAAGCTTGAGGCACATAATTTGAAACTCTTTAAAGTTTCTGGGTTATTCTCCAGCAAGGATTATTTTTAGAACCCAGCTCCGATGAAAGGCTCAAACTAAAATCACAGCATGACATGTGAATAGGAACATTATTCAGAGCAGTAATCCACTATTGTCAATTAATGTTAATGCTTAGCAAAACACTAATTTGCAGATGCAATACGACAAAATTCTTTTCTCCAATACGCTTGTTTTATCAGCATGCCGTGTTTGGACAGCAGCAGTAATAGTTGGAGCCTCTGGCCTTCTCCAAAAGGGAGAACATACTCCCTGCTCTTAGCTGTTGCAAAATGAAGGGCATGGTTAGGCAACAGGGCCCAATCCTATCCAATTTTCCGGTTCTGTTGCAGTTGTGCCAGTGGGGTGTGCGCTGCATCCTGTGGTGGAGGGGCAGTCATTGGGGCCTTCTTAAGGTATGCAAACATTTGTTCCCTTACCAGAGGGCTGCATTGTAGCTACACCGGAGCTGGAAGGCTGGATAGGATTGGGCCCACAGTTGATAGCAGAGACACATTTGATAATCCTGAAGGGATTATCAGTTAAAATGATTTCTCATGTCTCTACCACACCAAGTGTGTGTGTGTGTGTGTGTGTGTGTGTGTGTGTGTGTGTGTGTGTGTGTAAGGACATGAAAGGAAAATGTACCAATACATGGCACCATTGTCTTCCCTCTCCCCCTTTGCTTAACTCTGTGGGGTTGTTTCCTCTGTTGGGGTGGTGAGGTAGAGGTTTCTGTGGAGTCCTCCTGGGGGAATAAGACCTGGGGGCAGAATGCAATTAGAATTCTGACAAGAGTTTTACTATCTTGCCATGCATATTGGGAGGGACTAGAGGTTTGTTTCTGCAAAGTGGTCCCTCTGTGCGTCAAGTGCTCTTTCACCATGGTTCTCATCATCACCAAAATTCTCTTTAACACACCGGAAAAGGATAGGCCCATGCCATGCGTCTGACGAAAGCGATGCATTGGCCTAGGGCACATATAGCCACAATTGTTAATGGGTAGTTAGATACTTAGGATGAGTTTATGCATGCATGATCATCCTTTGATGATCACATCAAAAGATGACTTGCATTTGTCAAGCAGTCATCGCACATCCAACACTGACAAAGCTTTCATAAAACTACAAGTAACAGAATGAAGTTGTGTGTGTGCATGAGCGAGCTCCTGTAATGTACATAAACCCAATTAGAAAGGCTTATACACAGCACTTTAATGTTTTGTGGGTGAGATTTCATCATAGACACTAGAATGCTTTGCTGTTGCAACCACATTCTTCATTATACTGACCCCTTTTAAGTAGAAAATACCTGTTTTAGAGACAGGAAAACGTGTCTGGTGGGGAAATCTACTAACTCCCAGTCAGCTCTTGATGAAAACAACAAATTCATATCTCAGACTCTGAATTCCCTACCTTGTGAGCCACAGGAACAAACTGACTCTATCCTCTGGTTAGGACTCATCTGATTTTTATAGCTCTCCAAAGGTAAATCAAATCCTATCAAATCTCATCAAAATTTTAAAAGAGTTGACGATCCCAACGTCTCCATTCTTAATAGGTTTGTTTGTCTCAAGGCACTCTGAGCATTGGGGAGCACATGATGGGTGCTATATTCATCTACACAATCACTGAACAACCCATTACTTTTTAAATAGCTTTGGGATTCCATAAGTGTGAAAGGCGCTACATAAAACCAAGTTCTATTATAGTCAATTTACTTGTTGTCTGTAAGTCACAACCAGTGAAATGGGGAAAATTGTAAGTTAAAGGGACATAAAAACCATGAAGGTCTCTATTCATCAGGATTAGTGCTGCATTTCTCATGTGTTTGTCAGGGGAATTCATGTCTACGCCTCAGGAGGGCTAGTTTAGCATTCCTCTCCACTGCAATTTTTTGGGAGCAGAATTGTTTTATATCTGACACAAGGAAGGTGATAACAGAACAGGAAGATTAGATGGGGAAGCCACTGAAAAAGTTGTTGTTTTTAAAAAGACACACAAACCACAGTTAAACTACAAAATAGATAATAGGACACTCAAAAGTAAAAACTTCAACAACCTAATGGTTTCCAGATCACTAAAAATGAATGAATGAATTCCATTGCCTGGTATGTTGTCACCTTTAGAGTTGCTCAGGGCTATGTACCCCATCTCTGTGTCTTCAATTAACTGTTTCTGGCTGATGCAAAATGATAAACACTGCATACTGCCAGCATGTGGACCATCCATGAGGCCAACTTGGAGATTAAAAGGACGTGCCCAGCACCCACGTCTGTCCGCCCACCTCCTTTCCTCTCTGGATTTGAAAAGGAAGAGGGGGACTGAACAAAAGAGGAAGTGTGAAGGAAAGGGATAGGCGAAGGAGTCTCTGACACTCTAGCTGTCCATTCTTCTCCACACTTCCTCTTCCTTTCCAAATCCAGGGAGTGGGAGAAGGAGCATCGGAGGTAGCTGCTTGTACACTGCTAGATAAGGAGAAGGCATTTGGTACAGCTAGTTGCAGTGCATGGAAGGGCAGTGACCTTCGGCTCAGATGCTGGAAGGTTTTGAATTGGTGCCTGCCAAGCACTTTGACTTAAGCCAGTGGTTCCCAAACTACCTCGGTCATGATGCCCCCCACAGTCTCTTCTTCCCAGCTCAGCTAAATCTCTAAATCTGCCTAAATCTCATAAGATTTTTGTGAGATCCAAGATGAAGGCGCCTGAGGGAACAGCTAGGAGGTACAACTGGGGACATCCTATGGCATCCCTGTGAGTGTGCCACAATGCCTAAGGCAGGGATGCCCAAACCCTGGCCTTGGGGCCACTTGTGGCCCTCAAGGACTCCCAACCTGGCCCTCGGGGAGCCCACAGTCTGAAATGAGCCTCTGGCCCTCCGAAGACTTGCTGGAGCCTGTGCTGGCCCTATGCAACTGCTCTCAGCATGAGGACGACTGTTCGACCTCTCACCCGAGCTGTGGGATGAGGGCTCCCTCCACTACTTGCTGTTTCATGTCTGTGATGCAGCAGTGGCAGTGAAAGGCTGGCCTTGCTTTGTGCAAGGCCTTTTATAGGCCTTGAGCTACTGCAAGACCTTCATTCATTCATGTAAGTTCAATCTCTAATAAATTCATTTATGCAAATTTATTCAACTTCTTAAATGTAAATTAATTCTTTTTTTCCCTGGCCCACAAACCAGTGTCAGACAGATGATGTGGCCCTCCTGCTAAAATGTTTGGACACCCCTGCCCTAAGGTGTTGTAATGCACACATTGTGAAGCTCTGCCCTAAGCACTAGCAAGGACCTACACCAGGACAGACTTGAGAAGGAGCAACAGATCTGCAAGCTTTATAGCAGGTCAAGACATCAGACTTGCCTGGTTTTATCAGATTCCCAAAATGAAATGAATTCTGGCCTATTGTGAAACTGTGTCAGCTTGAACCACTGGTAGTGCAGGAAGCAAGAATCTTTACTTGGTCTGCCTGATTCCCAGTTCCAGTCTGTGACATATCCTAGTACTGCAATTCCATGAATGAATATGACAGCGGATATGTGGGAAAACAGTTTAGCTGAACTTTTTACAGTTGACAGAGTTTGGCTAAACTAGTAAACTAATAGTTATTTGCACAGCATCAACAAAGGTTGCAATGGCCATCAATAGTCAGTAACAGACCTGGTCCAATGTTGCCCTGGGGCCAGGCCCACATCACACTGCCCTCCCCTGCATTGTGCCACCTCCCCCAGGGGATACTCACCGAACTGCATGGAGCCTCACGCAATGCTGCAACAGACTTGTGAAGCCTTCTGACACTTCTCATGCGCTCTTAACGAGCTCTTCCAATTTCCCGACAAAACCAGAAGTACTCTTTAAGAGTCTGCAAGAAGCCTCAGAAGGTTTTTTGGACACTTCAGAGCACCACACAGGGCTTCACTTGCCCGCTGAATGGCTCCAATGCGCAGGCAAAGGGAGCATGGAGGTGGCAATGGTGAGAGCATGGCAGGCACGATGCCCAGGGCTTTTGGTCCCCTGTCCCCCTCTAGGCCTGCCACTGTCAATGTTTCATTGTTTGTTTATTTTACTTTTACCCCGCCTTTCCTCCCACTAACGCGCAGACGCCCAAGGCCACATGCATAAAACCAAAGGTATACAAAATAAAAACCAGCAACATAAAATAATGCAGCAATTAAACAGCAAGAAAAAAAAAGCCAGAGGCAGCAGCACAAAATGTCGTAACAGCATCATCACTACATAAAAATATAAAACCGTAGAGTGTAAAAACAACATAGCAGCACAGAAAAATAAAAGAGGCAATAAAGCAACAATAGATGGTAATAAAAACCAATAAAAGACAGCCATTGAAGGTGGCAATAAAAGCCCGTATAAAACAGTAAAAACTAACACAAGAATCACCACCACCGTTCATCACTGCACAAATTGAAATAAAGCCCCTGCCAAAACTCTTCTGAGAAAGGGACAGTTTGTAACTCATGAGGGAGGCAGTTCCATAACTGCGGTGCCACAACCGAGAAGGCCCTACTCCTTGCTGCGGCCTCCCTATTTCTGTTGGGTGTAGCACATGCATGAGGGCCCAAATTGACCATCTCAGGGAGCAGACCAGAATGGATGAGAGAAGGTAGTTCCTCAGGTTTTTGTGTCCTAGGCCATAAAGGATGTTAAAGGTCAAAACCAGCATGTTGATTTGCGCCTAGAAGCAAACTGGCAGTCAGTGTAGCTGCCAGAGCAGTGGTCCAATAGAATTGAATCACCAAGCCCTGGTAACCATATGGGCTGCCGTGTTCTGCACTAATTGAAGTTTCCAGACCATCTTGCAAGAGCAGCCTCATGCTGAATGCATTGTACCAATCCAAATAAGATATCACCAAGGTTTGGGCCACCTGTAGTCAGGTCTGCTTTGGCAATAGCTGGCATACCAGCCATAGCCGGGCAAAAGCCCCTAGCCACAGCTGCCACTTGGCAATCGAAGGGAAGCTGGGGATAGAGGAGGAGTCCCAAGCTGCACACTTGCTCTGGCAGAAGGAGTGCAATCCCATTCAGAGCAGGTTGATAGATATGCATTATGAATTTTTGGACCAAGAGGACCTCTGTTTTGCCTGAATTTAATTTCAACTCATCATCCCACATCCAGTTCCCAGCTGCTTTCAAGTAGTGCTCCAAGACGTCAACAGTAGTCTTCTTCATTAAACATTTCCGACAAAAGGTGAATTCTGAGCATCCTCTGTCTAGAGTGCTCTAGCAAGAAATGCCTTATTTTTCTGTGTCTTATGGGTGTTTGTTAGTATTGGCAACCTTCAGTCTCGAAAGACTATGGTATCGCGCTCTGAAAGGTGGTTCTGGCACAGTGTCTAGTGTGGCTGAAAAGGCCAATCCAGGAGTGACAATCCCTTCCACACCGGGAGCAAATGCAGTCTTTCCCTGGTCTGTCTCCCTGGCTATGGGCCTTCCTTCTTTGCCTCTTTGCCTCAGATTGTTGGCAAAGTGTCTCTTCAAACTGGGAAAGGCCATGTTGCACAGCCTGCCTCCAAGCAGGCCGCTCAGAGGCCAGGGTTTCCCACTTGTTGACATCCATTCCTAAGGCCTTCAGATCCCTCTTGCAGATGTCCTTGTATCGCAACTGTGGTCTACCTGTAGGGCGCTTTCCTTGCACGAGTTCTCCATAGAGGAGATCCTTTGGGATCCGGCCATCATCCATTCTCACGACATGACCGAGCCAATGCAGGCGTCTCTGTTTCAGCAGTGCATACATGCTAGGGATTCCAGCACGTTCCAGGACTGTGTTGTAACTGTCTTCTTAACTTGTGCTTTTCAATATTTTTGAGCAGGTGCCACGTTTCTAGGTACCCATCATCTGTGGGTACCATTTTTGTGAGTATCACTGCTGACAGCAGAAGGAGAACTGTGCCCAGGAATGGGCAGCTTGCCCTACAGTTGAGACTGTGCTCTTCAGCCTCCTTTCCCAAACTGTGCCTCTTTTGCCTGTCCAAGCAACTCCACAGCCCAACCTTGCCCACTGGTCCATCACCCACCCCAGCTGTCTCCACTTCCAGCGTGGTTGGGCATGGTAGTAATACCTGGTGCCACCTGCTACACTGTGAGGTACCACTAATTGAAAAGCACTGCTTTTGACCAAATCATGCGGATAACAAAGACGACCTTGTGTTGTCTTATGAGCTTCCCATCTTTATTTCATTATTTAGTGATATGTAAGATTATTCCTGAGCTCTACCACAGAGAAAGCTTTCAAGTCATGCAGCCTTAGCCAGCCAGATGGCCTGTGGGGTTCTTTGAGCACTGGAGCCCTGAGTGAGCTTGGAATGGGACACTCACAAAAAGGAGGCCATAATTTTCTTATTGCATCTCCCTGCCAACTGTAAATCAGTCATTTTAAGGATGCTTTCCCTTCTTGTTTCCCTTCAGGCATCTATTTCTCTCTGGGAAAAGAAGGAAAGATGTGGTTTATGGCTAACTGCAGGATTGAAATGACATGTGTAATAGCATCAGCAGGCAACAAATGGGTCCCTAAAATGGCAATATGGTGCCTTTTGTTCTGTTTTAAGACTTCACAATGAAAGGCAATTTTTCTTTCGCCCCTCCATTTGAATAGTGATAGCAAATTCAGGAAATAATATTAGGTGTGTTCAGTAAGCGGGACTGCACATTATAAGATCCAGGGGGTATGGTGAGACAGGCAATCGAGGACAAGCATTCAGAATCCTGAACAGCCAATGAATGTTTTGATGCAATGTTTTTACTGCTATAAATTTGAACATTCCATAACCATAATTTGGCCCCTAGAGCTAGAGCTGAGGTTTGCATTTCCTGCCTAGATGTGTTCTTTTTAAGCACAGGCAGTTCTTCTCACTACCAAACTCCCAGGAAGAGCTGAAGCGTGAAAACCTTATAGGAAAAAAAACTGAGATAAGCTAAACGCATATTCACCTGTAGTTTCATTAAGAACATACTACTCACAATTCAAGCAGGGTTTGCATAGATAGCACATGGTAATATACAGAGAAATCTCTGTGCCGCCTGATGAGCCTGCTTCTCTCCATTCATGGTAAATTTTTGGTGTGCTTGTCAAATTAGTCTCCCTCTGAATCCTGACCCTATCACCCGTGTTCTGCTCTGCTACAGCAGAGATTGACCATTTTCAGGCACGCTAATTCAACTGCAGTTAATATGCAATGTAGTTCTGACACTGTGCCCTGTTTTAATATAAAGTGCTCCAGAAAGGTAAGATTTTAGGAACAGATGACTGTAGAAATGGAGGCCTTACTCAACATTAAGGGCACAATCCTAAACTGTGCTGGAACAGGCAGACTGACTGGCCTGCGCTGTATCCAGCGCAGGTTTGGTGTAGCCCAGTGCACAACTGGGAGTAAGGGGATTTTAGTCTCCTTACCCCAAGCGCAATCACAGGCAGCCCTATGGAGTTACTTGGAGCTGGGCCCGTGATTTCGCAGATGCAAATCCAAGCGGCCTGAGCAACACCTCTCAGGTTGGGGATAGGGATTGCGATCTGGCCTGCACCGTTGTGGCCAGCCCCACCCTGAAAAGCCCCCTCTCCACCTCCACTCCTTTCTCCCTCCACCCTCTCCCACTCCTTCTGCCGGACTGCCCAGGTCAGCACAAATTCATCCTGTCCTGCATGCCACTCTGGCTCTGCTGAACCAGCACATGTCCATACTCTGGCCCAGCCTGCTCCTGAGTAGCCATGAACATGCTTTGCAGCACATTCACAACGCTTGGTAGCGTTAGGATTGTGCTGCCTAAGTCAAAACGGTGGCAGGAGACCATCTATTACACTGTATTCTTTTGTAATCCACACTGCCACTGTTGAAAAATTATTATTAATACAACTGGTTATCCTAAGAATTATTATTTCATTCACTTCCATCTCTGATTAGTTTAGCATCAGACATTCAAGCAGGTTGAAACTGATTAAAAGAGACCCCAGGTAGTTAGGGGTTCTTGATTTTGCTCAGATTAAGTGGTGACTTCACAACAGAAGTCCACTGAGAAAAAATTATACAATATGAGCAATATCCTTCTTGATAAGGAACAGGGTTAGCTTAAATTACCTAGATTTCCTGGACAGCATAAAAAGTGTTTCAGAATAAGAACGCTGAATCAATGATCTCTGAAAAAAATGTCAAATTATCCTTTAAAGTGGCTCAATCAAAAACTCAATGGGAAATCTCCCAATCTCCCTGACACAATAAGCAAATCTCAATTACTTTTCTTTTTTCACATGGTATAGCGTAATTAATTTTTGTATAGCACATTACATTTGTGAGATATGACATAGATGCAATTTACAAGAACATGGGAAAGCAGAGGATGTCATGGTTGTCCATTTTAGTAAATTAATTCATGAATAGACAACACTTGTAAAAATACCTGACCTTAGAATAGGAGAAATTTTTGGTTTTGGTATTTACATGAGCAGTGTATGTAATGTTTCCAAGCAAAATCTAACAGCCCAGTCCTGACTGGGACTTTTATACTAGTGTTCTGACAGTGTAAAATCCTTTATAGCTTTCACAAACGTGGCATACCACCTGAAGCAGTGGCACACCAGCAGATCCTCCACATCTCCTGGCATTGGTAAGTCAGCACGGGAGGCAGGAGGTGGGTAGGGGACAGATCAGTGTGAGGGGGGAGGAACAGGACAGAGACAAGGATAGACTGGGGAGACTGGGCAAAGGCTGGAACAAAGGCAGCACCTGTGATAACCTATCCCACTTTCAGGCATTGGGCTGCTTTCCTGGGTCCATGCAGACTTGGGCCAGCGAAATTGCTGGCACAGGTCTCAGTAGATATGTTACAGTGCTGGAGGTTTAACCCTAGATAAGGGAACAAATAAGAACATAAGAACAGCCCCACTGGATCAGGCCATAGGCCCATCTAGTCCAGCTTCCTGAATCTCACAGCGGCCCACCAAATGCCCCAGGGAGCACACCAGATAACAAGAGACCTCATCCTGGTGCCCTCCCTTGCATCTGGCATTTCTAAAATCAACATCTATCAAATGTTTCTTTACCCAGAGGAGACAGTTGGGACTGGCTCCCTTGCAGGGTGCAGAGCATGCTCTGGTGGCGTAGCTGCATCAGTAGGGAAGGGAAAGGATAGGATTGGGGCCTAAGTTATAGAATAGTTAATATTATGGGTTGGATCCAAAGAACCATGAGTGGTGTTTTGCTTGTCCCTCACTCTCCTTCTGCAGCCCCCAGCAATCTCCAAAAAGCCAATGCTATGGGCCAAGAGACCCTCAGGAATAGCATAGGAATACAAGGTCTAGAGTCACCACAGTGAAGAGGTAAGCTGGCAAAATCATGCCCCTCTTCAGTGAACGGAAACACTGTTCCACTTGTGCAAACCATATTTGGGATCCAACCCAATAGCCATTGCATGATTAATCAAGCTTTGAGAGGACTGAAGTTATAAGAATAGAATGATGCAAGACATTTGGGAAAATTCTAGTCTTGTGTGGGAAATTTACTTTGGAAATAAAGTGACTATCAAGTTCTCATTTTTCCTTCTTCATATATGCTTCTCCTCCTTCTGTTCAGGCTTGCTATAATTCTGGCTATAGCACACAAAGAATAAACATACACTGCTGCATTCACCCTAAAATATGATTACATAAAAATAGTTATTTCTGTTTCATTATCGCAGTTTGTTGCCTGAAGTTCCTGTAGCTATGAAGCCTGCCATTTTCCATTTTTTCCTTGCATTCATTGTAATTATTACAAATATCTTTTGAGAGTGGGTTAGCTTATCCCTTTTCTCCCAAGACTTGTCTTTGTAAAGGAACTTTTAGAGCAACCATTTCTATGTTTTTATTTTACTCAAATTGTTCACGTTGCAATTAAATGAACGTGTTTACTGATTGCTCTGGCACTGCTCTGCTTGCACAGATGCAGTTGGTGACCACCTTGGTTTTCACAAATACCTGAATACCATCTCTTGTGTAAGAAATCACAGAGACACTCATGTAAAACTAGTCAGGTGTCTATTAGTGTGTTATCAACACATTACAAAGCTTTCAACAGCCAATCTATCCTGTGTTCCTTAGACAACCTTGACCTTCACTTCCTTGCAATGTGAATAATATTACATCACATCTAAAAAGAACAATGTAATCATCTTCTCTATTTGCGGCACTAAGACAGTCAACAGTATTTGATACAATCAGCATGTGTCTTGATACTGAAGGCACATGGTGACAAGTCTAACTGAATGTAGTTATTCAGCTGTCATGAAATGCACCTTATAGTGATAAACCTCAGTCATAAAATTGGAAGACTATCACATAAACATGTTTCATGAAGAAATACACTGAGAGAATTCACTGCTAGTTTATTGTTGGAAAACGGCATTCTATTTATTATGGTGCAATTTTTACAGTAAGCTGGTACTCGAAAACTCATTACATTTTACAGTGAAGTAATTACTGGGTGCTGATTCCTTTATTTCAACCAACAATGGTATCTAATTATTGCACAATAAATTGAAATGCTGAGATTGTGAAGCCGTGGAAGATGCAGCACAGCAGGTGTTGCCTTTAGCTCATACGGAACATGTCGGCTATTTAACAGCAATCTTACTGTATTGTCACACAGATGCATGCAGAGATTTTCCTCTTTTTAAGCTTGACTTAGGGAATGCTTACCCACAGCCCAATCCCATTGGTGCAGCAGCACCAAAATGGCAATCGCTGTATCCAGCAGCCCCGTTGGAGCTACTGGAAGTCTCAGGCAAGGTCTTGAGTAAAGCCCCAAGCCCCACAATGGGGCTTCTCAAGTCAATAAAACTTAGAATACATACCTGTCACTCTTTCATTGTGATAATTTCAGATTTCTTTCATCAAAGTAGATTTCTTTTACAGCAGTGCTACCCAAATCGTGATCCACAAACTGGGGCTGGTCCATGAGCTATTGGCTGCCAGCCCACGGTATACCTGCTCTAGTTTCCTGCTTCCAGTTTCCTGGCACCTCCCGAAGTTTGCTAAGGGACTTGGATGTGCACCAAGCTTCATAAGACAATATGGGAGAGTGGGAAAGGAAGAAAGAAGCAGGAAAGACAAGATAAGCTGATGTGCTATATGTTTGTCTATACACACACATGGCATCTCAAGAAAACATTCACACACACAGTGTCAAATTTTATTATGCTATAATTCACACATACTATAATTCACTAATATATTAGGTAGGGTGTACATAGAGGCAGTTGCTTGACCCAGAGCCCAATCCTTTCCAACTTTCCAGCACTGATACAGTCTTGCCAAGGGGGCATATGCTGCATACTTTGGGGGGAGGGCAATCCTGGAGGCCTCTTCAAGGTAAGGAAATTCCCTTACCTTGGGGCTGCATAGGCACTGGAAGTTTGGATAGGATTGGGCCCCCAGTTAAATAATTAATTAGTTAATGGATTAGACCAAGTTCTTGCAATGTTCCCCACTGGCATCTATACACTACTGACATAATTGACTGAGGGCCCAATCCTATCCAACTTTCCAGCACTGATGTAGCCGCAATGCACCCCTGAGGTGAGGGAACAAATGTTCCTTTACCTTGAGGAGGCCTCCATGATTACCCCCCAATGCAGGATGCAGTGCATGCCCCCTAGGCACAGCTGCATCAGTGTTGAAAAATTGGATAGGATTGGGCCCTAAGGGATCTGCACATATCCACCAATATGTGTCCTGGGATGGTTACATTCTCTTCAACTGCTTCCCTTAGATGTTCAAGTGCTGCAGGTTTTCTACAATGACATATTCAACAGTCTGCCACAGTGGACACTTTAAGAAGCACTGCTCTACAGGATATATCACTCAAACCATAATATGTTGCACTAGGCAAAATCTATTCCACAGTCAATTGAGAGTTGTGAGTGATATGTGGAATGTGGTTGATTATGATGGGAGCCTACTGAACAGTACCTGTAACATCACTAATGATAAGCTAATTGTCCTGTTCTGTTCCTGCTTATCACATTCTGTAAACTTTAAAAGCATTGTAATTAAAGGTCTTAGCAAATTTAATGGTTTGAAAAGGCAGAATTTGAAGCAGGACTTCCACAAGATCTTAATGGGTGCCCAAGTGTATGTGAGTTGCCTTCTGGCTTTCTGATTTTGACAGCTTAATAAATGTGGTTCCAGTCACCACATTCTGAAAGAAGTAAGCAAGATTTTAGGAGAGGTACTGAACCCACACTCCACCTTGATTTAAGAATCAATCCTTGCCTTGGAGGATGAATAGTACTAAAAAAAATAGTACTAAAAAAAGCGTCTCCAATCCAAAATTAGACATTAATAAAATAATTGCTACCTAACTTATTGTATTAGAAGGGGGGGGAATCATTTTTTAAATTTATCTGATGCCTGATGATTTTTGCACTTCCAGTTACTGAAATTGAAACTGAATGCTGCCGATGAACTGGAAAGTTTCATGAATTCCAATAATGTGCTCCTACAGAGCTCAGTAACTCTAGATTTCTAGAAAGGTTACTGCGCTTAGTCCTCTTTAGTTTCGTCATCGGTGATCGATACGCTTATATTACCAGGCCAAGGTTGCATCCTACATACAGTGGCTGAGGCTATCCTCTACTGCTATGATATTTTTTTCCTCCATAAGATTAAGAAAAATTAAGTTACATTTTTAAAAAATGCTAAACTGTGCATGCAGGCTTTTGTATGGAGACCAAGATATGAACACTATTTTTCTTTCTTTCATTAAACACAAAATAATGGCCAATGGGGACAGAATACAGAAGATTTAGGGAACGCAATCCAACTCTCCAGCATCAGCTGGCTCTGCTGCACAGGGTCGCAGGTTTTTCAGCCTGCCTCCATAACGGACTTCAACAACAATCTGATATGCAGGAATTTCATAGAGTGAAAATAAACATTATCATTAGATGATGGCTGCACATTAAGTTAATGTCAAAGACATAGTTACTAAGGCTGGTTGAAAAGTCAGCAACTGTATTTCCCTATCAAGTCCTTAAAAAAAACCCCAAAACTTAAAGGTCCCAAACAGCAATGCCACAGTTTTATAGCAAGAAGAAATGGCTAATGCAGTATGCACAGCCTGCAGCACCAGGTACAACACACAGGACACATGGAACACAAAGGGAAGAGAAGAATGATGTGCCCTGTCATGAATTATTTGGGGAAGGAGAGCAGTAGAAATGATAAAACTAAGTTGTACAGGATGGAAACCTGCAGAGTTCCACAAGGAAGATTCCTGTAGAAAAATGAGGTGCCAGTATTGCTAGCAGTTTGAAACTCTCGAGGGCAGCAGTTCTCAAAGTGGTGGGTTGCGACCCACCAGCCTGGAAAGCCCCATCTCTGCCCCCTTAAGGGATGGGGTGGGGAGGATGGTGATGTGATCCCCAGTACTGTAGTGCTGAAGAGGCCAAAGGAACTTTAAAAAAAATCACCTCTACATTGCCAGTCTCTGGGGGGGGGGGGGCACCCACAGGAGTCCCGTGGAGTCTTCTGCAGGGCTCCCATGGCCTAGAACAGGGGTCTCCAAACCCTGGCCCAGGGGCCAGATGCGGCCTACAGTGAGCCTCTATCCAGTCCGCAGCCAGCCTCTTGTGCCCTGAAAGCCTCTCATCCACTTGGCCGAACATGATTAGAGCTGTACTCTGGTTACATCTGGAGGGTGTTCTAAGGGCCAGAGAGGTTGAATGAATGAGCCCATTCATTCATCTATTCATTCATCTAAGTTCCAACTCTAATTTATATAAATTTTATATTTAGATTTTTTTTCTGGCCCTCTACACCATGCCAGATATTTGATGCGGCCCCCTGGCCAAAAAGTTTGGAGACCCCTGGCCTAGAACGTCAAAAAATAGCAATCACGACCCACTTCCGGTTTAGCGATCACAACCTGGAAGTGCTTCGTGATCACTGTTTTAGACATTCTGGGGCACTGGGAGCCCTGCAGAGGGCTTTGCAGAGCTCCCTGAAACCCAAAAGCCAACGCAGGCAGAGGTGAGTAAGCAGCCAGTAGTAGGACAATCCTGGGGATTGCATCACCACCATCCCCCTGCAAGCACTTAAGAGTGGCTCAAACTCTGCACAAGAGTTTGAGAACTGCTGTCCTGGGGGTGATTTAAATGATACCTGCTAAATTGGACATTTTTGTCTCATTAGGAGCAATATCACACACATCCTCCTTTGGGTGTGCCATCCCTCTTAATCATGGAGACGGACGGACCAGTTCATCAGAACCATTCCTCACAATCCAGATACTAATTTAAAAGCAGTATATTGATGGTGTGTGAGGGGGTAGTTCAGACACACCACCACCCCATGTGATTAGGAGCAGGAGGAAAGCATGCTGGAAGGAGGAACAGGACAGGCACAGCCCACTCCTAATGGCATGAAAAGCAGCCAGTCTGAAACCCAGTGAAATATGAACTTACCAGACTGGTTAGAGAACCTTTGGAAAAACAGAAATACTTTTCAATTGCTTTCAAAAAGTCAGGTGGTATCATCTGAAACAGCCAAAGGATAGCATGAAATATAGCATGCTTCTTAATTTACAGGGCCAGTCCTCCAGGCACCTGAGGCGGCAGGCTAAATGCTGCCCCCTTACTGGGTGATATGGCAGTGCCTGCTCCTCCCACTCCCTGGCCTGCAAAAGGAAGAACCCCTGCTAATTGGGTAAGAGGCACTTTTTCAAGTGGGTGCTCCTTTTTTAGCAGGGGGAGAGTAACTGGCCCACCTCACCCCAGCACTGTCTGTTCTAGTGGCTGTCTGCTGGTATTCCTTTGCATCTTTTTAGATTGTGAGCCCTTTTGGGACAGGGAGCCATTTAGTTATTTGATTTTTCTCTGTAAACCGCTTTGTGAACTTTTAGTTGAAAAGCGGTATATAAATACTGTTAATAATAATTAATAATAAGAAGGGTACTAAACAGGTGTATGAAGGAGAGTGGTAGGCTAGAGCAGTGGTTCCCAGGTTTACTGCTTTGCGCTCACAGAGACATTGCGCAGCCTCTTCTTGGCTCACCAGGCTAAAATTTCACAAGATTGTGCAAGAATTGCATGAAACCTTGCAAAATAGTGCAAGAAAAATGCGCTATCTCACCCTATTCTCATACAATCTCAAGAAATCAGGTAAGTTTTCAGCTTGGTAAGACAGTAAGAAGATGCTGCATGACATCCCTGTGAGTGTGTTGCAGCACTTTTGGGCATCCCAATGCAAACTTTGGGAACCGCTGGGCTTGAGCATCACAAGTGAGGTGGATGACCCTCACCAATCAGTTGCCCGAGATGACCACCCCTGCCAGCCTCATGGATAGTTTGGCCCTGCTTTTTACATTTCCACATGCAGAATTTGGAACTGCTTAGAGCAGGGGTGTCCAAACTTCTCAGCATGAGGGCTGCATCATGTATCTGATACAGTGTCAAGGGCTGGAAAATAAGTAATAAATACATGGAGGACTGATGTGCTGAGAGTTTAATTGAATACAATAAGGGTGGGGGTGGAAGGAGGAAGGGAGCAGAGACCAAAATTGATTTGCACAGGAAAAGGGGGGAATGAATTTTGAAAAAGCACCAAGCAACCTACGAAGCAAATCTCAAACTTTTATCTCAGTTTCTGCTCCGTTTTAATTTTAACTAACATTATATTTATATTCCAGATCTCTCAGCATTGGTATATATCTCATTCAGCCACTAGAGGCGCTGAATGTAATGCAATGGAATGGAATAATTTCTTTACATTACATTCTGTACCTCTAGTGGCTGAAAGCAGTATATACCTGGAAGTGCATCTTTTGAGTAATTTTAAGCCCTGAGAGGCTGGGGAACCTCAAAATCTTCCCTAGGGACGGATTTGGTCCCTGGCCCAGGGTTTGGACATCCCTGGCCTAGAGAACCATGAATGGGACTTTAAAATGCAACCAACAATGTTGTCTCATGATGTGCAGTCCATGAAGGAAGTGTACTGTGTGTATAATGTACTTTGAACCAGATCTGAGCTCCAATAACACAGAGTGCAGGGAAATGGGATTACTCTACCATAAAAGGTCAGTGGAAAAGCCCTCCTCCTCCCCAATGTGTCCATTCTTTTCGGTGTTACCATTTCCAGCACAGCATCTGCAAAGCATAAAAAACATTTCAAGTACCACGTGGTTGAAAATAAATTTCCTGTGAACATCAGATAATGACAAGCGATCAGAGTTGGGATGGAGGAAAGTGATGTTTCCTCAATGGCATCCTTTGATACTTTTGACACAATTACCTCTTTAAGCTGCACCAACATGTCAGAATTCTGGAAATGTCTTCCATTCACCACTCTATAAAAGACGTATGGCAAAAATCAAGAAATGCCTGCGTAAGTAATTTTATTTTTTATGATTCGTGCCCCAAAAGGTCCTGAACTGTCAGATTTATTGTCTATCCAGTTTTATGACTTCAAGTTGTATTTATTCTTTGATGTTTACCATCAGCCATGTCCACACAAGCTCTTGCTCAGTAGGCTTCCATATTGCTAAATCATTTTTTAAGCTTTAGCTGTGTTGTTTCTGTTCGGCATCAATCCCCTGAGACTTGCCATTAACATGAATCATTTCTTGAAAGTACATGGCACAATATGAACTTCTTGTTCAGTCAATCACTCATTGTGATGGAAGGAAGTGATGACCTTCACAGAAGTGCTGCATTACAACTAAATATCCCAGGACACTACCATCATTGGCTTACGCTTATGAAGCTTCCATAGACCGCCGTATAGAACAAAACTACTCTTGAAGATGCCCTTCCTCATTTTTCATTGGCAGTGTGTGTAGAAGATTACTAAAATAATCAACCCAAGTCTCAGAAAGGCCATTTCATTTCAAATTTCTTGTGATTTTTATTGTTGGTTCAAGGAGGGCCAACATTTTGACTTCTACTAAATGTTTCCCAAATTAAAACTTATTGGGGGGAAGTTGTAAGGCAAAAGGGTTCTTCACATGTTAAAATTAGAATGTTTAGAGGACATATAGAAATGTATAGAGGACAGCGTCTCTACTTTTGTCTCCTGTGTGTATTCATCATAACTTTTGAAGGAACCTATGCAAAGTACAAACACATTAGAGACCCTGAAGGATCGGGGTTATGCTTCTTCCAAGGTCATATGAAGACGTTTGGAAAAGTACCAATGCTCAGTGATATAACATGTGTTTTTTGTGTCCAGGTCCCAGGGTCAAGTCCCTGATATCTGCATGTGGGGCTGGGAGAGACCTTTCTGAAAACATGGGAAACAGCTGCCAGTCTACATAGACAATAATGAGCTAGATTGACCAATGGTCCAACTCAGTATGTACATATATACGTGTGTGTGTGTGTGTGTGTGTGTGTGTATGTATAAGTATGTATATATATGTGCAGGGCTTTTTTACTAATGGAACGCGGGGGGGACGGAGTTCCGGCACCTTTTTGCAGGGGCCCCTCCCCTTCGGAGGCATTCAGGGGGGAGCAAAACAGAGGCATTCGCTGGGTGGGTGCTGTGGGGTGCAGGGTGGGCGGGCACCTGGCCCCTGCCTGACCGCACAATGACCCCCTCCTGCCCCATCCCCAAGCTCTTGCCTGAGCCCAGCCCGCCTTCCCTCCCCCCGCACTCTGTTTCCCCACGCAGCTTCCAAGCCAATGGAGGGCATGGGGGACACACGCCGAGGCCGAGGAGGAGGACGGACAGCCAGCCAGCCAGCCAGCCAGCCAGGGAGACGGGCTGCAGCACCCACGGAACGCCCAGGTACTGGCTTGGCGGAGGAGGTGGGGAAGGATGCTGGCTGGTGCAGCCCCCGTGCCAATCTGCAGCACGAGCCTAGGCATGTCTACTCAGAAGTAAGTCTCACTGTGCTCAATGGGGCTTGCTCCTGGGAAAGGGTGCATAGCCTTGCAGCCTGAGAGCCCAAGCCTATGCATGTCTACTCAGAAGTAAGTTCCATTGTGTTCAATGGAAAGTGTCATAGCCTTGCAGCCTGAGTAGACAGGCAGAGGAGGGGCTCTGAGGCTGCAGTCCTCTCCACACTTTCCTGGGAGGAAGCCCCACTGCCTCTACTGGGACTGACTTCTGAGGAGACAGCCATAGGCTTTGGCTCTGAGGCTGCAGTCCTGTTGACACTTTCCTGGGAGGAAGCCCCACTGCTTCTAATGGGACTGACTTCTGAGGAGACAGGCACAGGATTGGGCCCTGAGGCTGCCATCCTATCCACAGTAAGCCCCATTCACTAAAGTGGACTTCTGAGTAGACATGCATAGGATTGGGCTCTTAGGCTGCAATTCTAGGCACTTTCCTGGGAGTAAGCTCCATTGACTAGAATGAGACTTACTTCAGAGTAGACATACCTAGGATTGGGCTCTTAATCCTGGCTGAGATATATATCTGCACCCATTTTCACATGCTAAGGGCAGGTGAAAAGGGATTCTATGCATGTACAATGTGCTGTCCAGCCTTGCCAGAGATCCTCCTCGTCCTTTCCCCACAAGCATGCCCTCCACCAGCCAGCGTTTGCAGCTCCTCTGCAGCAACGCACAGCAGCTGCTCAGGGCAGCAGAGAACATACAATTGCATGCCAAGTGTCTTCCCAAAGACACAGAGTATTCTGATACCTGAATTAAACCATATTTAATCGCTTTTTTGCAATCGTAGCTGTTTCTATATGCACCTAAGGACCTCTCTCGTGTAAGAATTCCTTTTTTGTTCTTACTCCCACAGTTGCTTAGAGTAATTTTACTACATGGAACTCATGTAAACCATTTTTCTGAATCCATTCACTGCTTCCTCTCCTCAAAGTAGTGCCACACTACATACTACATGCTACAAGTGGACCTGTACAGTATTTTTCCCCATGTGTAGAAAAAGTAGCTAGGGGGAAGGGGATGTGGAGATTGACAGCCCAATCCTATGCATGTCTACTCAGAAGTAAGTTCATCTTTAGGGGGGAAGCACATAAAAATATTTTATTTCTCCAATAAAAAATGGTTTAAAAATAAATAAATAAATAAAAAAAGATTAACAAGTTGTGAGTTCCTGCACCTTTTTTTTTTTTTACAAAAAAGCACTGTATATGTGTGTATACATACATACATACATACATATATATATATATATATATATATATATATATACACACACACACACACACACACACCGGTACATATACATATACATGTAGACAGTGCCTATAATCATACTGTTAATATGTGTGTAGGATCTGTCAGAAGGACCTGATGAATGCACATAGGGGGCTATATGTGGACAGTAAGCAACTAAGGGCGCAATCCTAACCCCTTATGGCAGTGCTTTCCAGCACTGGCATAGCGGTGCCAATGGGACATGTGCTGCATCTTGCAGTTGGGTGCCACTCACAGAGGCCTCCTCAAAGTAAGGGAATGTTTGTTCCCTTTCCTCAGAGCTGCATTGCCCTTATGTCAGTGCTCAAAAGTTTCTAGCATCAAGGTAAGGGCAATGGAGCTCCAAAGTGATAAAGGAATGTTTGTTGCCTTGTCTTGAGGAGGCATCCATGACTGCCACCCAATTGCAGGATGCAGCAGCACATGCCCGATTGGCACAGCTGTGTCAGTGCTGGAAAGTTGGTTAGGATTTGGGCCTAAACAAGATTCCCCTCCTCTCTCTACACACATTCATCATAATCTATGAAGAGTCTTTGTCTACCTTTCATTTCCTAAATTACACTTCTTGATGTATCTTCATGCAGAGCAGGTAACAGGTTGGAACATGTTCTCAGGGCTGTGAGTATATTCACATAGTTTCTTACACAGTCTATACTCTATCTAGTGTCTGGCAGAAAATCTGCTTCCATTTATTCCATTCCTCATTATTGCAAAAAAAAAAAAGTGTTGAAATATGTGTAATATAGAGAAGGAACACAAACCAGAAAGCAACCATACAAGACTCTGAATGGCCAGGAGTACAACTCAAGAGCCTTGTTATTCCACCACAGCTAGGACTTCCTGTTCCTTCTTTGCACTGACCACACACTTCCAATCTCTCTGTTCTTTCCTTCCTTTCATTCTCTTCTGTACTTCACTCCTGCTAAAACAGCATTTCCTATGACATTCCAAGGTTTTGTGAAAATTGAACCTACAAAACAGTACATACACATTTGTTCATATATATAAGGTTGCATGACAGCAAAACTTGGATTTCAGGTACATATAAACCTCCTAAACAAAATAGATACAATAGATTTCTGCACATAACACCCAAAGAGCACATGCCTGCATCTGTGGTGCAAATAGGAAACTCACACAAGCCAGAAAATACATTGTATTTCAAAATGTCTTTCTTCTGCTTCAGCAACACTGTAGCTGCAAACCTTTGAAAAGGCGCCCCCCCCCCCCAAATGGCTTTTCAGTAACATTCAGGACATTCTATTTTCTGTAGGCAATTGGAGGTGACATTGTTTGTGAAGCTTTCCATGGAAGATTTTTTTGACAGCTGTATTCATGTTTGACTGTTTTATTGTTTTATTCTTTTTTGTGCTATTTTGCAATTGTAAGCTGTCTTGTGCTAGTTTTATAGCAAAAGGCAAGGCACAAACTTCAAGAATAAATTCACTGCAAATGCAGGTGAATACAACTCCTTTTCTGCACTACTGCATAGTCTGGGATCACGCCAATGGAAATGCCAGCAGTCCTGCAGAAAGTGTGCTACAAAGTCAATCCATCCCTCTTCTGCTCTCCCCTCCTATTCATCAGCGTTCCTTAGGACTCCATAATGTGACTGTTAGCATAAGAATTTCCCTTGTATAGGTGTGATAATCTAGAGCAGGTCTCTCCAAATCCTGGCCCACAGGCCTGATCCGGGTTTGGGAGAATCCTTCCCTTCCATGAGTGACACTTACCATTTTGCCACTGTTATATAGTGGGTCCATGCGAATAAAGGAAGGCACAGTGATAGTTCAATATGCTTATTCCATCTCAGAACAGAATCTAGCAAAATACAAGGCAAACCCCTGGCTTTTTATAGCCTTTAACTCCGCCCAGACTTCCTGTGATTGGTGCAATTGAAACCTGAACTAGAGGGCCAATTGGATGGAAGGATTTCGATCCATCACCTGATTGGCCAGCCATAAGTCTGGGCCAATCAGTTATGCAGGATTTCAATCCTGCATGAATTTCATGAATTTCAATCCTGCATAACTTACATACATAACAGCCACACTGTGGCTCTTTTGAGCACCGCAGTGGGATGATGCAGTACTCTGGGCAATTTGGGCACAATGCTTTCTAGGGCAGGGAACCATAGATGCGACTACACAGAGCATTGTGTCGTCCCAATCTGGTGTCCAGAAGAGCCACAGTGGGGCAGAATGGTAAGCACCATTTGTGCTGGGGAAGGCTTTCCTGGTGCACAGTGGTTTGGAGACTGCTGATCTAGAGCAGCAATTTTCAGCTCACGTGCCACAGCACATTGGTGTGCCATGAAATGTCTGCAGGTGTGCTGTATGCAGTAAAAAATTGCTGACGTTCTGCAGCTCTGCTTTTAGGGCAACTAAGGAGCTGAAGGAGGAGGCAGGACAGACAGTTTGTTACTATAGTTGCCCCAGAAACAGAGCCACAGAACCCAGAAGAGTCTCCTGGAAGCCAGAAGTGACATCACAAGAGGCAAAGACCATAGAGGTCAGTGTGCCATGAGAAGAAAAATGTTGAAAATTGCCAATTTAGAGAGTTCCAGTTTAGAGAGTTGCAAACTTCCTGTTTGGTTTTCTAAGAACTTTAAGAGTCCAGTTCTGTCCTTCTCATGTTGCTCATGCAGCCACACTGAAGAGGCACACATTGTATCCAACCGGGGGGAAGGCAGCAGGTGGATCAGGAGGCTTCAGATAGGAAAGGGGTTTTAAATTCCCTTATCCCTTCATAAGCCTCCTGCTCCACAATGGGTCTACTCAGACCTGTCCCAGACCTTTAGCTGGCACAGGTACAAGGAGAGAAAGGGGGTGGGGAGCCTAAGGAGAAAAAAGGATAGGATCTGGAGCATATCTACACTTCCTGCAGCATTCTCAATCCCCCACTCCCCTCCACCCCATTTTACCCCCTCCCTGAGCCTGCCTCTGCCTTACCTGCTCCAATGGGCGTGATGTAGTCTGGTGACATCAGGGAAGCGCTGCTGCCTCTTGTGGCAGCGCTTCCAAAATGGCCACCTACAGATCCTACTGAGCAAAACTCTGTTCTGATGTTGCAAAGTGCTACAGGCAGCTACACAGAATTTGGCTGCCTGTAAAGATTTCAGTGCACTGCTAATTTGGCTTCTGTCATCTTTTCTCTGCTGAGTTACATAGATGTGCCATCAGCTTCAACACAGGATCCCTGTGTATGATTGTTTCCTCACCTTCATATGCACATGATCCATATGGGGCTTCTGAACTCTCACTAGGTGCTCCCATAGAAAGGTTTGGGAGGGGGCTTGCCATTTCCCCTCCATTTCCCTTCTGGATTACCAGAGCTCATCCTTGACCAGCAGCAAGGTTTTTATGCCCTGCTGCTATGCCCTTCCTCCAACATCTCCTGTCCCTCCCTCCCAGGACCTGGATGATGCACCTCACCGTTATAGCAATTGGAATGTCAGGCACACTCCCCCCCCCCACATCTGTCCCTTGGGACAGTGTGGGCATGGATAGTGTCACGGTGGGAAGTCACACCAAGGCAGGAGACCATGATGCTTCATCATTGTTAGGGCAACCCACTCCCAGTCACCCACAACAGGTGCTATTTGCAGGGAGAAACAGATGCTTTGGGAAAGGCTTTGGAAAGAAAAATGGCGCAAGAGGAAAAGGTTATCACCACCCCATGCCACAGGCTCAGGTGGGGCTCCTTGAAGCTTCTTTTGGTGATAAAGAACATTCAACAATATGTTTAGCATCACACCAAGTCTTACCCTTGTGTAGTGCTCTAGTTAGTCATACCATAGCCAAAGATAACAAAAAGCTAGGAATCATGCCAATAGCATGATTATTCTGTACTATACTATACAGAATAGTATAGTATTTTGTTATTGACAGTTAGACATAGATTTTAAATGAAATCACTTTGAATTCAACATACAAAACGCATTTTGCTTCTTTGTGCAACAGAGCTTCTGAAAACCAACCAAAATGTATCCCCACGAGCATTTGGTTTGTTCAAAATATTACTGAAATGAGGGATATTCTGTCTGCCTGAACACTTGGGAGTGTGGCATTTAAAGGTCACCCCCCCATCCCTTTCTGACACTGACTATCAACTGTAGTATTGACTGATAATTATTGTAAAAAAGGACCCCATCAAAAGAAAATAAAAAGCATTTGTCACCAATGTTTGTGGCACTTTGTGTAAATAACAAAAGATAACATTTTCAGTATTTATTCTGCTGCCTGCTCAGGTATGTCAACAGCTCTATCAAAGCTTCAATCATCTCAGTAATATTTTCTTTCTCGATATTACAACCTTGAGTTGAGATGTTTAACTAGAGAGTATAGTACATTTTAGGGCTGACTTCTGACTCTGCTGATAATGTATTATCTCTAAGGAAGTGGCATGAGAAAAGGAAAATTTAGAAACTAGAGAAAAACATGCCAGGTACTATCCTTGTAAGGTGTCTGCAGTTTTGAGCCTCCTGCTGTTAATTATGCTGAGATTAAAAGGACATCAGGAGACATAATTGCAAATTGATAGCCAGCAATGAAATTAAGAACTTATCTTGTTTATAGGGCTGTAATGTTTAGTTTATTCAAAGGGTTAGATTGAATCATTTAAAATCTTTTAGGGCCCAATCCTAAAGACCCATCACACCCACGCTGAGCTCCAGCACTGATGCCAGGTGTTGTGAATGTGCATGGCACACTTGAAAGAGGGCCAGCACTGGGACAGCAGCAGTTGGTGCTAGGCTCAGCACCAGAATGTCCCTGTGCAGAGGAAGGTAAGACTTCTGGGCTGTGGTGCAGACTTTTTTTTTTTGGGGGGGGGGAGGCATTCTGGGATGGGGGAGGGTGGGGTGTGGGGAGGAACCGGCACAGGAGGGGGTGGGACCAGTGGAGGCTGGTGTAGGGTTGAAAATCATGACACGGAGGTTCTCAAGTCTGCATCAGCATAATAGCTGGTGCAGACTTGAGAACACCCATTGTGGGGTCTGCACCCTTACTAAGGGGAAGGAGACAAATGCCCCTCCTCCCGAGGAGACCTCTGATGGCTTCCTGGTGCCCACAGGATACAAGGGTCACCATTTTGGTGCCTCTGTGCTTTCAGCCGCCGGGAAGCTGTCAATTGGGGCTGTATGTGGCCCCAATGAACTGGACAATACATTAAAAATATACTTATTTTAACCCATTATTGCCTGGTCCACAGGTGCACACATTTGGTCCCTATTGCGTACATGCAACATTGGGCAGAAATGGCTTTAATTTCAGTACAAAAGCTGTAGGTGGCAGGCACCATATTAGAAGGTATTTTCCTTACTCACCACATAGGAGGGAGTACCTCTCCTAAGATGGTACAGGCTGGCGCTAAAGTGTGCATTTTCTTTCAAAACTGTCCCTTATTCATATTCAAAGGAAAAATCAATTAATTCATTTAACTAAGCCTGCAATGCTATACACACCTGATTTCAGTGGGGCTTACTTCTGCGTAGATATGCATAGAATAGCACTGTAGTACAATCAGTTAACTGGGCAGCAATGCTACACATTTTGTTGGAAGGAAGTGATGCAAACAAATCAAAAAGACCCCATCCATAAGAACAGCCCCACTGGATCAGTGGCATTACTAGGATTCATGTCACCCGCTGCGGGAGGCCTATGTGTCACCCCATGCAGTGGGCGGGGCAACACACCAGATGGTGGGCGTGGTGATGTACCATTGCCCCACCCCCACTGGTTTTTTGGCAGTACCTTTTGATACAACACAGATATTTCAATGTGGTTTGTTTCATTTCATTCTGCATGAAAGTACGCATTGATTGATATATAACATGATGGTATTATTCCTCCAAATTCTGATTTTAGTGATTTTGAAAATGTGTGGAGACACACACACACCTGTGTCAACTTACTAACACCTTATTGCAGCAGTTCTCATACTTTTAGCACTGGGACCCACTTTTTAGAATGACAATCTGTCCAGGACCCATTGGAAGTGATGTCATGACCAGAAGTGACATCATCAAGCAAATTAAAATAATTAAATTAAAATAAAAGAAATAATTAAATAAGGGGGAGCCAGCCCTGTTCCACCAAGTGAGTTTTCTCTGTAGTCTGCCTGCAATAACCCCCCCCCCCAAGAATCAGTGATCTGATAACCCCCTAAGATCTTCAGCTCTCCCCAGTGCCCAGTTTAAAGTCCTTCTATTTCAAGCACATCAATACAAAGACCCACCTGGCTTTACAAGTCTCAGAGCCCAATCCTATGCCTGTCTACTCATTAGTCCCATTATTCAATGGGGCTTACTCTCAGGAAAGTGGAGATAGGAGTCCAGCCTCAGAGCCCAATTCTATGCATGTCTATTCAGAAGTAAGTCCCATTAGAGTCAGTTGGGCATACTCCCAGGAAAGTGTGGGTAGGATTGGGCTGAGGGAAACTTTGCAAGTGCAAAATAGAAAACTTCCCCCTTACCAGTTCAAGCCTTGTTGTTGGTCCTTCCTAGTGGGGGGGGGGGAGGTTGCCTTCTGGGACTTTTGTTGCGCTCCAGTCCCATCGGATCGGGACCATGCTGGTGCCCTCACATTCTTTGCCTGGCCTGACCACCAGCCAAGGCACGTCTGCCTACTCGTGAGTAAACGCTACAGTGAGGTTGCTTCGCTTCCCATAGGGCTCCATATACTCGCAGCTGGGGGGAGGGACCTCCTCCTCAGGTGTTTTTGGGACTGCATTCATTGGATCAGGACCATTCTGAGTTGGAGTCCTCTCAGCCTGCCCTTTCCTAAGGACTAAGGCAAGTGCGCCTACTTGCGAGTAAACACGATACGGCTCTCTTTCACTTTCCATAGGGTTCCATACATTTTTTCCTTGCGGTTTTTTGGCCATAACTTTTGAAGGAAAGGAGTGATCTCAAGGGGGTTTTTGCATTGTGTTCTGCTGGAAATTCCACATCCAATGGTGTATGGCATGACGTGGTAGCTCCCAACCCTGCGATTTTAGCGCATCACCCCCCAGGGCGTGTCACCTGGTGCGGCCCGCACCCCCTTAGCGACGCCACTGCACTGGATCAGGCCAAAGGCCCATCAAGTCCAGCTTCCTGTATCTCACAGTGGCCCACCAAATGCTCCAGGGAGCACACCAGAAAACAAGAGACCTGCATGCTGGTGCCCTTCCTTGCATGTGACATAGCCCATTTCTAAAATCAGGAGGTTGCACATACACATCATACACATCCAGTCCAACAGCTATTCCTGCTGGGGACCACTGTTAATGGGGACAAAAGGAAATGCAATTATCTCAAGCAAACGATTTCAGTCCTGTTACTTGAGAGAAATATTGGGTGTTTAGGCTCTACTGAGGTGACTTGTTAAACCATTTAGGGCAAATCGGTTTGTACACAGTATGAGAGGAGGAGAGCTGACGCACTACCACAACAGTCTCTGAGCTGAAATTTTATTTGCACTGATTTTCTTATTTTGGGAGGGAATAAAAAGTTTTGAGGAAAAAAAATTCAGAGGAGAGGGTAAGTTTTTAGATTTCTCAGCCTGCTCTGATCCACTTATGTGTATGGTGGTGGTGGTAATGGGGAGAAAAATATAGCAGAGGAACATAGCCATGCTCTACATAAGCAATGCATAACACACATTTAATTCTACTTTTAACATTTTCTTCCCCCCCCCCCCATTAACAATGGTCTCCAACAGGAAAAGCTATTGGACTGTATAGGGTCTTTTTGATTCCCTGTGAAGCAAGTGATCATAGGAAAACCAAAATGGCTGCCAGAATGAAAACAGATCTTCAGACACTGTTACGTTTACCCTTGCTACCTTCCCCAAAGAGAAGAGGGATATGGAGCAGAAATGAAGGAGAGCACTGGAGCAGAGCAACTCTTCTCCTCAGCAGCAGTAATGGTACTAGCATGCAAGTGAGCAAAACGGACAAGCTTCCAAATTCACCATCCTATGCACCCGGACTTTAGGTGGCCATATGGGCAGGCCCTGATATCTAAAAAACCAAATTCAGTTTTTCTGCCACCCAGCAGCTTTTTTTCCCTAGCATAGTATCAACAATAGTTAGGGCTGATTCAAGATCTTATGACCCAAGTCCCATTACAGTCTTTCAGAACAATGTAGAAGTGGTGAAAAAAAGGAAGCAAACACACAGAGACACAAAACTGAGTCACAGGAACAAAAATGTGAGTCTTCATGACCCAAGTCTATATGAGTCATGACTCTTTTCAGAGGTCACAAGTTGGGGAGAGTTAGTGATGCGGGTGACTCGAGTTCATACGAGTCATGGAAAACATGAGTTTTTGGAACTCAAATCAAGTCATCAGGACTTGAGTTCCCATCCCTGATTGTTGCTTATATTAGTAAAAGTACCATTTTTAAAATCTACTGGTCATCTGCATTTGCATTTTTCTTCCAATGAAACTGATAGCAAAACCACCAGAATAACCATCCGGAACAGTGTTTCTCAAATTGTGGGTCGGGACCCACTAGGTGGGTCACGAGCCAATTTCAGGTGGGTCCCCATTCATTTCAATATTTTATTTTAATATATTAGACTTGATGCTCCCATGGGATGGGACTGCATTTGGGGGAATGTTACAGGCCGGTCCTTTTAACAAGCTACTATGTATACTCTTTTAACAATGATAGCCAATGGGACTTACTCCTGGGTAAGTGTGGGTAGGATTGCAGACTCAGATTGTGAAAAATTTTTCTGCTTGATGATATCACTTCTAGTCGTGACATCACTTCTGGTGGGTCCTGACAGATTCTCATTCTAAAAAGTGGGTCCCAGTGCTAAATGCGTGAGAACCACTGATCCAGAATACTCTAAAAGCACAACAAGCAATCAGGTCTCACATGTTCAGCAATGTGAACATTTACCTTGGTAGTACTCTTTACAGAGGAATAAAATGTAAATATTCCATTTTTTCAAAACACGCAACACAATCCAAACCTGATGGTATGCTGTTGCAGTGGTCCCTGAGCTGACTGAGGGTGTCGCAAATGTACCATAAAGCACATTGTGACACCTGGAGAGTTAGCAGTGCTGGCAGGAAGGCCTGTGCTGTTCCACCAATGCTGTATCAGTGCATTTTAGGATTAGATAGGATGCACAAAGCTAGGATGCACAAAGTTTTGTAATATATTTATACCCTCTTAATTTAGGCAATAAGGGAATTTTTTAACAAAAGCATAAGAGGACCACTCTTGCAGAAGATTTGTAAGCCATAATTACATTGATATGTTGGCAAAAGCTATAAAATTCACTTTTTTAAAAATGTGAAATGCACTGTCTTATTGCATTAATTCACATTTAATGTGTACACAGTAATAACCATAAAATGTTAACCACAATGTTATATATTTTCCTCAGAACTTTCATTTAGAGAGCTTTCAAAAGAGTCTAAGAAAATTAAAAATATCAGTCAATTCACCTGGAGGATGTAGAGGTAAAGGAAAAAGCAATATGATTTCATTTACAAGCAACCAACTCATATTCGCATTGCATCCCTGCTTCTGACTGGTAAAATACTATACTCATAATACCATTTTTCCCCCTTTCCAAGTACTGTGCAGAGTATATAATGGAGAAATTTGGAATCTAAAGAAAAATATCTCAACGGGATGCAGCTGTTTTACTTATGATATTCTGAACAGCAGGGGAACCTCAGGGAACTGACAAAATTCCAAAGTGTTCAGAGTAGAATGTAAAAGTTTATTATAGATATAAAACAGGGAGATGAGGCAAGAAAGGATCGCTCATGAACGGAAAACACAAGATTTATATTTCTGGTTGCAAATGGAATAGGATCAAAGCAAAATAAAAACAATCTCACATTTCCCACTGCCCCGTCCCCTAAAGTTTGACATTCTTTCTTGGAAGTCAGTTCACTTATTTCCGTGAAACTTTCTTCCAAGAAATCATACCAAAGATTAGAACATGATTGTGGGTTACTTTTACATTGATGCCAATAATGGCATTTTAGTAAAATGGGATTATTTGTGTAGACTCTATTACTTAAGACAGTGGTTCCCAAACTGTGAGCTATGGCTCCCCAGGGAGCCATAGAAACCAGTCAGAGGAGCCACGGAATCTTCAAGAAAAAATCCACCACCCTATGCAATGTTTCGGATTATAGACCTAATGGGGAGCTGCAGCCAGTGGCCTAGTAGGAAAAGGGGAGCTGCAGGTCAAAAAGGTTTGGGAACCACTGACTTAAGAGAACACTCTCCCAGGGAGTCTTTGTGACAACCTAACAGCAGGACAAGATCTTATCGGTGTGGTCATGCTGTCCTCAAGTGACAAAATTATTATTATTATTATTATTATTATTAAAATTTATGTATAGTTTCTCAATAAAAATAGTTTACAAAACAATTTACATAGTAAAAATAAACAAAAAATGGGGGGGGGGAAGGACGGACACAGAGTTCTGTGGTTATGGTTAGTGTTGATTTAGGAGCAGAGAGAACTAAGTTCCAATTCCCATGTTATCATAAAGCTTAGCGGGAGGCTTTTGGCCAGTCATTCTCCTTCATCTAACCTCCCTCACAGAGTTCTTGTGAGAATAAAATGGGGAAGGAGAACTCAACAGGCTGATCCTGAGCTCTTTGAAGGAAGGTTGAGATAGTGTAAATAATAATAGAAACACATTTTGGAAGAAAACATTACATCCCTGAATAATAATGACATAGAGTATTACCTGTATAGTCTGTATAGTATATACAAATATCAACAAAAAGTTGTTCACAAGCCAGGTTATGCAGCAAAATTACTGTCTCCAAAGCAAAGATACAAAAGACACACCAACAAACACCACTGGAAAATATGCTATGCTGAAGTGAAGAAGGACAACTACTCTTTCCTGGCTAAATATTAAAGGACTACTTTAAAGAGTGCCTCTTTACCGAGTTAGCTGGGGATGATGCCTGGGAACAATCAAATCTAGCTTTTTCTAACATTGTCGAAGTCATATTATGCTAACCAAAGAGAAAGTACTCTTTGTGTTTTTGTATGCCCTACCAGGTAGCAACATTCGCCACAGGAGGTACTTGGATCCATATCTATCTGGAGCACAAATCTGAAAATAACAAATTGTGTAATTATATAGTTAGAGAAAGAGAAAACAGGCCTCCTGTTTTAGAGTTTGAGGTCTCAAGGCAAGCCCATCCTAAAAAACTATTGACGTGGATGTTGCCACAGGACTAAGTGTCTGCTTGCTCAACACCTGCTCAAACTGTATATAGTTTATTATAAAAGACACCCACAAGAGCTCTTATGCAAAATGAATCTGAACTTATTATTGGCTGCATTGGAAATTCATGTTGGAATACCGATAGTGCTTTTGAGTATATAAAGCTGTACACTTGAATTATCTTGATGCCATCCTTACAACAATCCGGTAAGGCAGGGCTTTTCAAACTGGGGCGTCGCGATGCCCCAGCCTGTGGGCCCTGGCCTCTGCCCCCTTAAGGGGCGGGGGCAGCCTGAAGGCAGGGAGGAGGCAGTGGCGCGATCCTGAGGATTGTGCTGCTCAGGGGGCTTCAGGGGCTTGGGAGCACTTACCCAAGCCTCCTGCAGCCTCCCCAGGGTGCAGGGAGCCTGGTGTGAACCTTTGTTAGGGCTCCCCGCAGCAGTGAAAGTGGAGCGATCGCGCTCCACAAGGCGGGGCGCAATCGCTCTGCTTTTACATTCTCTGCTGCAGGGAGCTCTAACAAAGGTTCGCACCAGGCTCCCTGCACCCTGGAGAGGCTGCAGGAGGCTTGGGTAAGTGCTCCCAAGCCCCTGCAGCCCCCTGAGCGGCACGATCCTGGGGATCATGCCGCTGCTTTCCACTCACTCCCGCTGCCTCCCCCCCGCCCCCGCAAGAACTTACAGTGGCTCAAACTCTCCTGGAGAGTTTGAAAACCACTGCTAAGGTGAGCAAGTATTATCCCCAGATTACAGCTGGGCAGCTAAGGTTGAGAGAGAGTGCTTATCTAAGGCCTCCTATTGAGAAAGATGGCAGAGACAAGATTTGAACTGGTGCTTATTCCCAGGAAAGAGTGCATAGGACTGTAGCTTTAGCGCAGCGATTTTCAACCTTTTTCATCTTGTGGCACACTGACAGGGCACTAAATTTGTCAAGGCACACCATCAGGTTTTCGACAGTTGACAAGGCACACCATGCTGCCAGTGGGGGGCTCACATCCCATTGAACCTACTAATAAATGATCTTCACCCAAATTCCTGTGGCACACCTGTGGGCCACTAGCGGCACACTAGTGTGCCACGGCACAGTGGTTGAAAATGGCTGCCTTAGCTACCACACTAACAGCGCAAGCCAAGGCATGCCAACTCAGAAGTTAGTCTCATTGACTTTAATAGAACTGACTCCCAGATAGGTGCATATAGGATGGGCACCTAAAGGAGCTTCTCTTTCCAGGATGCAGCAAGAATGAAATACTTAATTGAGCAAATTTGAATACAGCTGTATAGTATATTATATACAACATTCTTCCTTGTTTTCTGCCTTGGAGAAAGCATTAGCCACAATCCTGATTGAGACCAATGACCCAGTTTCTGGTTTCTGTACTTCGGAAACTTGCAACTGTAGTCAATATCAGTCTTTTTGAAATAAAGTGTGTGTGTGTGGGGGGGGGGGAGCTAATTTATGAAAAGAGTAGCAGCTGTGCTCAAGCCACTCTAGAAGCCCGTTTTTAAAACTTGAAGGCTGCCCCTACTACTAATCTCAGATTAATTTCATCAAGATGCTTGCACATTCTTAAAGGCATTTTCTACTCTGTTATCATAAGGCCTAGTCGAGCATTCCAAATAGATTTAGGCTCTGGGTCTTGGCTCAAATTACACCTTCTAAAGTACAGTACACAATCTTCTTCGTTACATTTACCTTCTGGGGGTCAGTGACACTGACAATTAGGGAAAAGCTGGCCAATAAAATGACTGAGTTAACTCTTCCAGCACTTTGAGATTTTTTGTATGCATGTATATACATGTATAAACATACACACACATGATGCATCCACAGTAATATTGATTTTAATCTAATTTTTATTTTTTTATTTCTCATATTTTAGACCTATTTACATCTCTTTATTCTGGGTGCATCCTGTCAAATTCTTGATAAAGTTCCAAAATTAAACAATTTTTGATTCCATGGATATACAGTATTCAAGGCATTCTAAACTCCATGATTCATTTTTTGAATCTGATATTTAAGATCTGGCCTTGAACACCTAGGTAAATAATAAATGGTACATGTTTTGAACCCTCAGTATGTGCTTTAGTACAGAGCCTTCTGTTTTAGCGTATCATTTGGATGGACTACTTAGTATAAGAAGTAAAGAATCATGTACTATACATTTATACAAATATCACAAGGAGCATTTGAGTGAGTCTGAAGGGGAGAGACATGGGCACCCTCGAAGGCACAGCAGTGCTATTGTCTCTTCCGCTAATTGTCTTTCTTTGGCGTTTATGACTCACTCTTGTTTTTAGCTGATTAACTATATTCTTAGCCATCTCGGAGATTATATTGACAGATATCCCTATGTAGGGGCTAACTGGCAAGATCTTGAAGAGAATGAGTTGACAAGACAAATAAAAAAATTAAGTGCATCCGAGTGTACAACACTTCGACACCCCTTGCTACTGGGTGTGTGCCCGTGTGCTGTCGAGTAAGATGACATTTACTTTTGTTAAGGTGCTCTTTGTGATTTATGGCTACATTCCTTTACAAGTACACAAATTAGCAGGGAAGATGAAAGCCTGCTGGCAGAAGATTTGTAGAGCTGCTGAATCTTCGTGGCGAGTCCATTGGGAAGTACATCATGGAAGTCATAAATTTAAAGTAACCATAAATGGAGGAAAGCAGCTGCAATAATAGACTACTTCAAAATGACCATCTTATAGATTAGACTGTGTAGGAAATAAAATGCAGTTATTCTTTATTTTTTATTTTTGCAGATTCAGAACTAGCATACAAGGTTGAAATATCTCTACTAATGTCAACTGAGATACATGGGAACTGAACTGCAGTCAGCTGTCAGCCCCAGTGTTTGAAATGCTAGTATTCATTAAATAAAACTGTTTCGGGATTTCCACATACATTGCAGTTTCTTAATTTGTTAAGTATAGTTGGTGAAGTACAACGCTAAGTTGTTTTTTAAGTACCTCTTCAGCACTTCCCAAACTCAGTAATTCACACCATTCAATGCATAAAAGAGTCCTGTGAAGTGGCTTACATCTGAGAACAGGACAAAACAACACCATTAGTTCTTGTGAAGAGACACTGTAATTAAAGAACAGCATACATGTCTTAACAGTCCAGCTTTTCACAAAAGACTAGGACTGAACCACTACCACCTTTTGCTTGATTAGTATAGTGCAGTGGTTCCCAAACTGTGGGTCTGGGACCCACTTTTTGTTGGGTCACAAAACTGACAGGGCAAATTATGTGCTATGTGCATCACGAGTTAAACAAGCTGCTACTTGGGAGGTGGGAGCACTGCTGCCCAATCACCATTATAGCCACACCATTTGGCATATATAAATCAGGAAGCAACCAAGTCTAGGGCTTCTAAAAAGTTTGGGAACCACTGATGTAGAATGCTATATGAGAAGCTGCTCGAGGACTGTCCAGAATTACAGGTTGTCCAAAACTGAGCAGTCTATCCACTGGTGAAAGCAAGCAGAAAGAAACATATGTCACCAATTCCAATGCATTTGCACTTTGGTTTCCATGCACAAGTCCAGGCGCAAGTCCTAAACATATCATAGCAGGAATGCCATCACTCTTACAGGGGTGCCCAAACCCCGGCCCTGGGGCCGCTTGTGGCCCTCGAGGCCTCTCAATGTGGCCATCAGGGAGCCCCCAGTCTCCAATGAGCCACTGGCCCTCTGGAGATTTGTTGGAGCCCACACTGGCCCGATGCAACTGCTCTCAGTGTGAGGGCGACTGTTTGACCTCTTGCGTGAGCTGTGGGATGAGGGCTCCCTCCAATGCTCGTTGTTTCATGTCTGTGATACAGTAGCGGCAGCAAAGGAAAGGCCAGCCTTGCTTTATGCAAGGCCTTTTATAGGTCTTGAGCTATTGCAAGACCTTCATTCATTCATATAAGTCCATCTTTAATATATTCATTTATGCAAACTTATGTAAATTTATTCAAATTTTAAATGTAAATTAATTTTTTCCCAGCCCCCCCCCCCCCACAGTGTCAGAGAGATGATGTGGCCCTCCTGCCAAAAACTTTGGACACCCCTGCTCTTACAAATGTGGTAATTTGTAAAGATCTGTAGAGGAGGCTTAACACTCTGCAAATAAATACTACAAAGGCACCATTGAAAGGAAACTAAACTTACCATTTGGGGTAATGGAAAGCACAGGGCTGGCCCATCACAAGGCAAGGTAAAGTGGCCGCATCAGGTGGCAAATGAGTGCAAGGTGGTGCTATGCCCACAAACCACCCTCTTGATTGCTTCAACCTGCTGCCACCCCCATGCTTACCCTCAGTAGTAGCAGTACCATCCTATTGCTGCTACTGTTGATACACCAATCCTCCTCTTCCACTAGAGTGGTATTGATAGTCTTAGGGCACAATCCTAACCAGGTCTATTCAGAAGTCCTTTTTTGTTCAATGGAGCTTACTCTCAGGAAAGTGTGGTTAGGATTGCAGCCTTAGATTGTGCACTCAAGGTCACATGGGTCATTCTACTTCTGTTCCTCACATGCCTTTTCAAAAGGCAGAGCACAACAGGAGCAAGTGTGGCAAGAAGAGAAGCTCTGTGTAGAAAAGAGTTTGGAATAGGTGTGAAGAAGTAGGAGGAAGACCATGGATGGGGGAGTGAAGATCAGAAGCTGAGAGGAAAAGGGAAATGTCACTTCAGGCACAGCTTAGTCATAGTCATCTCACAATGTCACTTCAGGCACAGTTTAGTCTTAGGCTGAACCAGGGAGACTGCTTAACTTGCTTTTAATTGTATAAACATATTTTTTTTCCTACACTGCCTTGGCTAGGATTGCTTGTAATGCAAAAGAAGTGAATGTAGTGAAATTACAATTTTAAAATAAATTGTAATCACGACAGCATTCCACAACTAGCACATGCTAGGCATGCCTTGATATTTTATCCCTTCTGCACTCCCATCACGACCCACAGAGATCCAAGTTGTTTTCTCAATTATTTTGGTCTAATAAAAAACGCTGGTACATTACTCCTGTATTACTTCATGACAAAAAAATTGACCTGCGTTACTCAGTGCACGGGACATTAAAAGATTACATGCCAGCTACTAGCATCTCACTAGTCAAAAGTGATTTACCACTAATGAATGTGGGCTTTGATGAATACTTCAGTAAGATTACACAGCTGTTGTTTATCAAGTATCATTTATAAAGCATTACATGACAGTAAGCTATAAAGAATCCATACACATGCTTGTAATACTAAATGTAACGCTTGATCATTGTAAAAATACATTCATTGTAGTTTTAATTGTTGAGCAGATATGTTGCTTTGTGTCATACAAAGCAGGTACTTCCATTGTAAGAGTTTTTGGATGCAAGGAGTTAATATCAGTTTGTGAAACACTGTTTATAGGGTCCCATTACAAGATAATCTCAGTACATGCTTATATAAGGCTCTGTTCTTGAACCTTTGAAAGTACTTTCACTGGTTAAATTAAGAACTGGTCCATGCATTATGTTTATAAAAAAGAAGACACCAGAAACAGCTTAAAGGTAATGATTTTTTTCCAGGCATAGCACTGCTATTCTTCAGCTGGCACAGACTATTTTCATGTTGTTGCCCCCTACACTAAGGACCCAATCCTAACCAACTTTCCAGCACTGATGCAGCTGCAATGCAGCCCCAAGATAAAGGAATAAACATTACCTTAACCTGAGGAGGCCTCCATAACTGCTCTACCAACACAGTATGCAGTGCACACCACACTGGCATAGCTGCATCAGTGCTAGAATGTTGGACAGGATTGGACCCTTAGTGCAACCATGGAAAGTCTTTGTACCATGCAGAAAAAAACACTGTGGGTTAAATTCAAAGAAAGTGAATCCTGACTAAGCACCACTGAAATTAGTGAAGACAAGGGGCAATGAATTGGCAGAGGTAATGAAATTCAGAAGTGCCATTCCAACATTACTGTGTGTCTCTGGTTGGATTGCTTATCCTCCTTAAGGGGATAGCATCTCAAAAGAAGGTTAAGAATGCCTGTCCTGTGGAGTCATGATCCCCAGGTAGGGAAACACTGTGTTAAGTACTGTGCTAAGATTGGGGAGATTTAGGTTCAATCCCTACACCATGAAGTTCCCTGGTTCAGTCACTACTTTTCAACCTCTAGAATAAAATGACAGTGGGTAGGATCATGTATGCCTCCCTAAGCTCCTTGGAGGAAGGGCAGGGTATAAATAAACATTTTGCTGTCGAGTTGTTAGTCTTTGAATTTTAATTGCTTTATTTGAAATTGGTTCATTTTGTTGTTGTTGGCCCACTGTTAGAGCCAGAAGTTGGGGTATAAATTGAAAGAAAATAAACTAGTAAAGTGTCCCCATGTCCTCCAAATCCTCATCTAAAGAAATGTTGGTAACAGTTAGGACTCCTTATGCAAAGCAGAGGGAGAGTGCCAACGTGTTCATCTTGACCTCTTCATAGTAGTGTTTCAGCATTTCTGTTTTTCCCCCCTTTATCAGCAATAGATTCTGTTTAAGATAAAAACCTCCTGGAAACTGCAGTACTGAAGCACTTGAAGTCTGAAGTGTGGGCATAGGACAGAATAGATTGTATCTAGATGGCAACTGCCTCTTCTCTTACAGTTCTGTCAGAGACAAGGATTGTTTTAAGTTTTATGTAACTGTCAGCAAGAATAATAGAATACATGCAACTCCAAGAGTGCGTGTGTGTACATGCATTCAGAACTCAAGCTGAAACTGGGCATGGACCTCTCAGAAAAGATGGAAAAGTATCGCTAACAACAGTCCACAGCTGCAGCCACTGTGCTGCTGTATAACAGTTCTAAAAAAAAAAAAAAAAAAGCTCTGATTTTCTGAACCAATAAATGTGACAATTTAACAAAAATGGACATACTGATAGACAATGAATGGATGATAATACTGTGAATTCCCACTAAAGAGTGAGTGAACCAAGTGTGGCAATCCCAAACAAAACACCCCATCTGGAAGTACCCCAGGAACAAGGACTAGGGAGGATAGGGCTTTGGTTGAACACAATATAGCTGTTCTTTTTTTCTTAGACCTTTCTGAGATGTATGATAAGGTACAGTTGAAACAGGAACATTTTTATTTTAAGTGCAGAACTTAAGGAATTAAACAAAATAAATTAATGTCTCGTTGAAAGTAAGAACAGAGGCATAATTTAGTGTATTTGAGATATGGCTCACAGCCTGCTTATAGCCTAACCTGGGATCACCAAATTAATTTCGTATTAGACATTTACTCTCAGAGATGAGGAACAGAGTAAGTGATTTCACCATTATGAATCCCTGTAGTGCTGTTATCTTTATAAAAGCCCTTTTATTCTCGGTTCTGCACTAAGAAATTGAGTGCGACATCCGAAGTACGGCTAAAGATATTAACATGAAATAAATGATGAAAAGGATCTTTTGCCATGGATATTACAGAGTGGAGCTCTCACAGATTTTTCCACAGAATCAGATATTAGCATATTCATTTAAGGGCTAGTTTCTAAATCATCACAATAGTCATACATTAAAATAATTGTTAATTATACAGGAATATAGTGAAATCGTCCTTAAATGCACTCTTTGGGAGAAAAAATACCTTTGAGGGCACTACACAGTACTGTTTTGACAGTTTAATTGATTCACAGATCCACACAGGCATCAACACCACTGGCAATTTTTACTTTAATTATTCACAAGGCACCGATTGCTTTAAAAAGTCATTGCTGTGTTTCTAGATAATCCTTATTGCAATGTTTAAATAATCACATAACCAGATCAAGAAGTGAGCGAGGAGGAAATACCAGCTGAGCTTTCCTGCATGTTGCTCAGATATGCCAGCAGCAGAAATACTGAATGAAATGCAAGCCAGGGAGTCTGGTTTGACTCCACTGAACACAAAACAGAATCAAAGAAATAAGAAACCACTTATTATTAGCACTTAAATGTAATGGCATTTAATTCTCAACCAGGCTGCTTCAACTTGGTACTGATCCAATGTCCTCCCACCCAATTTCTCAACTACATAGTATTTCATGTGTATGAAAATGGGACAGTATATTTTCTTTGGTGGTGGGGAAAGGCAAAACTTACAGAGCTTTAGAAATTCTGTCAAAATCACGTGGATGATCTTGGTCTTCCCAAAAATGTTGTTTTCTGAGGGGAATTTTAAAAAGGACTTCCTCCACTCAAATGGGCTACACACATTGGAAGCTGCCATGAATGACATGGAAGAGTCAGAATGGTATAGTGCAGTGTTTCTCAACTAGTGGTACAAGTATCACCAGTGATACTTGAGGTAGTGTCTGGTGGTAGACACCTGCCACCCAGCAGCGAGTCCAGGAATGTTACAAAACCAACAGTGGATAGGAGGCTCCAAAGCATGCCTTTTCATGTTTGAAAAAGCCCACCCTGAGCCTCTTACTGGAGTTTGTCATGTCACATCTCGCCTCCTAACCCAGAACTAACAGGCGATGATGTCATCACCAGTTACTTGCAGTGGTATTTTGAATAGGTGAACCATTTGAAGTGGTACGGTGGAGGACAAATGTTGAGAAACACTGCTATAGTGGTTTGGAAGTTGGACTTAGATCACTATCTCTCTGTCTCACCTATCTAACAGAGTTATTGTGAGGACATGTATACCACCCTGAGCTCCTTGGAAGAATAGCAGTATAAAAATGCAATAAATAAATAGTGTTGCACATTGTCTAGGAATGCATGGGCGTGTTCCTTTGCTTCCTTATCCTCTTCTCTATGCACAAAGGGAAATTATTTTTGGTCTGCATACCCCTACAAAACATGAGACAAGTGGCTGAAAAAGAGACTGGCCACAATTTATTCAAACCAATATGTATAACTGCATAAACCACAGAGTCTCAAACCCTGTCGCTCCATCCCCAATTAAGTGGGTATTCTATCTTGGGAGAGCCAACTGGCTACTGTCTGGTCTCCTTTCAAGCACTGGCATTCCTGGGGGGGTGTCAAGAGGTGCAAATGTCCTGGGATGCCAAGCATGGGTGTGTGTGTGCTGCTGCGATCCCCTCCCGCCCATGGTGATCTGTTGTTTTATTCAGCTCTGCTCTGTTTTTCAGGTTTGTGACTTTTTCCCTGTTAATGCAAACGGCAAAAGTTTCAACTGTTTCCATCCTAACTCAGAACTGTAGACTGACTGCTGAGAATCCTAGCTTTACAAGGCCAACCTCTGGTAAGAGATTGAATTGCACCATCTCCCCAAGCCAAACAGTCCTTTGAGGTTAATTTTGCAACTCTAGGCAGTGGGACTCCCTCCGGCACACCCAAGTCGAGCAGCTTTTGGAGATTAGTTCTGGGTCACCATAGAACCGTTTGTTTGCCTCGGCATGCACAACAATTCCTATACCAAATCCCTACCTGCACTAATCCCACTGGCTATGATCACCCTGGTGAAAATAAGAGCAACTGGCACAATCAGCCTGTGGTAGAGTAAAAAAAACAAGCAAACCTCACAAATGGCCAGTATTGTGAGGAAAAAATATTCATACCCAACTTCCTAAGATAGCCAACAAACCTCAGACTGATCTAAAGACTGGTTTTTGGCCTGAATATGCAGCAGAAATGGTGCCTATGCTTAGGGGAAGTGCAAGGCTAAACAGGCACAACATTGATCAGTGCCATTCTCCCACCCCTTCCTGTGCCATGGGATTGAGGCAAGGGTGCAATCCTAACCAACTTTCCAGCACTGGCATTGGGGCATGTGCTGCATCCTGCAGTTGGGGGGCAGTTATGGAGGCCTCCTCAAGGTACGGCAACGTTTGTTCCCTTACCTTGAAGTTGCATTGCCCTTATGCCAACGCAGGAAAATGGGTTAGGATTGCATCCAAAGCCAAAGCAAGCAAATGGTGGATATAAACAAAGCACTTCCTGTTCTGTTTCTTAGCATGCTTTCCTTCCCTTCTAATTAACCCATTTTTGCCTGACCCACAGGTGTACACATTTGGTCCTTGTTGCATATATGCAATGTTGGGCAGAAATGACTTTTAAGCGAAGGGATGGCGATTCATCCAAACCACTCTGTTCGTAATGGGAGGGCGAAAGACCTGAGCTTTCCAGATCCTACTTTCTGGGCTTTTTTCTGATGGGGGACGACGACGACGACGGGGACATCAAAGCATGGTGTCTGGCAAGACTGAAATTACCTTTAGGAGAGGGAGAAGATACAATTCTTCCAAAAGAATTCCTTTGATGGCACCTGGTCACCCAATGTCTAGGTATTGGACAAAATCTGCTTCTCACCACCAAGCTATAACTATATTTCTGCACAGGAAAAAGCAGCCATTCACTTGTATGGGTGAAAGTAGAACAGACAGTCAGACGTAAGATTGAGTGAATTGACTTTTTGTTCCTCTATCTCAGTGGTTCCCTAATATTTTCAACTGGCGGCTCCCTCAACCTACTGGGCCATTGGCTGTGGCTCCTGAACAGGGCTACAATCCTATACACTGCATAAGATAGTAGGTTTTTTGCAAGGATTCCACAGCTCCCTGGGGAGCCACAGCTCACAGTTTGGGAACAACTGCTCTATGTATTTTAGGAGCACAGCCCATTTACTTTGTGTTCTAAAGATTTCAGAGGCCAATATGCACTGAGCCAGAATTCATTTCATAGAAGCACAAGATAGTATGTCAGTAAGATTATTAACTATGAGGAGAAAGAAACATCTCTGTCCCTTCATCATATTAAAATTTGAGGTCACCTCCATCAGCGGACAGGATGTTTTACAGGATCAGCAAAAGTACTGCTTCACATAAAATGTAACTACACAAGTTCTGGTGATGATATCTGCTAGCTTAAACGGTTGCGTTATGATCCCCCTGCAAATGATTGTACTGATATTTCAGAAGATAATTAACAAACAGAAAAGAAACATTATAACAATAAATAAATAAATAAATAAATAATATTAAAAAATTCAAACCTTGAGACCCACATGACATGCTGAGTCCCATAAGAAAGTTCAACATAGTTCAGTATGAAATACCAAAACAAATACTTCCACTTTGTCATGTGCATAAAATGAATATCTTCACATTTTATATGATACAATTGACTGTACTTCTGCATAGCTCAGAAAGGGACCCTAATTTTCAAGAAGTCTGCTCCCATTTGGTGCTGCCTGCACAACTGCCAGTCACTCTCATGTAAATTCAGTATCCCAATACTACCATGTCCATTGTAGTTTTAGTAGCCTCAGCATTTTTTCTGTGTTAGGGGACACACATACACACACACAGCCTTAGGGGACACACACACACACAGCCTTTTCTACTGTCATCAAATTAAAAAAATATTTTAATTTTAATTTTAAAAGTTTAAATAAGTTTAAAAATTGCACATTTTAACAATCATATGATTGAAAATATAATGGGAAGTGGTAATTCCCCTCCCTGAAGTTGATTCTTGGTTTGCAATCTACACTGCTTCTTATCAAAATTCTTAAATCTAGTTACAGGATCACCACATATACTCAAGAGTTTTTTTTCCACTCCTTTGCAATAAGCCCCATTACCTTTTTTACATGTGTGTTGAATCTGCACAGGTGTTATATACCATCTGCTCAAAACCTTATAATTAACATCCCTGAAAGAAGCACTTAAAGCAATAGTCTCATTTACCTGCCATATATCAGCCAAGTCCTGCTCTGTTAATTTCATTTCAGAATCCTTCTGCTACTTTAACATATGTGCATTTTTTTTTAGTGTACCCAAGACAATATCCCCTGAAAGGAATTCCTGAAAGCACTGCTGTGTGGACCCCTTCACTTGGTGCGCAGAGGGGCATCTTCCTGTGTTCAGTGATGGTGGCTTCGAGCTGTGCAGCCACACAGCTTAGTGGGAAAAATGGGAACAAACAGTACTCAAATCAAACCCTTAGAATCCACAGTGGTAGACTCCAACACAAAGGTTGCAATCCTGTAAAACTTACCTGAGAGCAAGTCTCATTAAATTCAATAGGACTTACTTCTGAATAGGCATACATAGGATTGCAGTACACTATCTTCAGTGAGACTTACTCCCAGGTAAGTGTTTATTTAATGAATTTACACCCTGCCTTTCTCCTGGTTATGGCATTCAAGGTAGCTCAGAAGGTTAAAAACATACAATGGTTGTAAACATTAAAACAATACAACATTAAAAATAATAAAACACAATACCCAGTGGATCACATAAAATGAAGCAAATTAAAATTACATTCAATTAAAATTAAAATGCCTGGCGATTGCAGTCATCAAATGCCCTCCTGAACAAAAAGTTTTTAAGGCCCAACTAAAATATCTCCAAAGAGGGAGCAGTTCTTAACTCTGGGGAGTGGGTCCACAGTTGGAGTATCACCACTGAGAAAGCCCTATTCCTAGCCACCATCTCCCTCACTTCCATCAATGGTGGCTGGGAGAGATAGCTCCCAGCATGCACTGTCACCCCCTGTATCCACCCTTCCTGCCCTCAAAATCCCCGCTCCCTGTCCCCCTCCCACCCTGAAAATGTTCCCGCTGCCACCTTACCTACACCAATGCAGCATTTGATGCAGCAGGTAGGGCCTCCAACTGTTTGCTCTGGGAGCCTTGAAAAATATGACAGCGGGGCACCTTTTACAACACCACAGCAGTACTCATGGCAGTGGATGAGGAGTTCAACTGCTGCAAGTGGTCTGTAGGATTGGGGCTGTCACACTTCAGGGCTGCCATAAGTCTCCCAATACATAAAATGTAAGTTCACAGATTGACACCTTATCTCCTCAGCATAAGAACTCTTCTATCTTCTCTGTGTTGCAATTCATCTCTGTTTAGTGACTGCAGAGCCTTTAGGAATGGAGGAAAAACAGATGCATCAGATTTTGGACAACCACAATGGCTTCAAGGAAGTATTATGTAAATGTTATTAAGTGTAATAAACACATGTCAGCATTAGGCTATCTTATGGAGGTGCGCCAGCATGAGCCATAGCAAACTTTTTATTCATAATGTCATTTTAACTTTCTGTAGCTAGTGTAATAAGGGTTCAGTGCTGCTCCAGCCTTGACAGAAAATCTTTATACTGTAATAGATAGGCCAGGATTGAAAGAGTGCCACCGGGATTCAGTATACTTTTCATTCATACACGCTGTGCATTAGTTCGATTAATGGGAGACCTGCTTCCAACTTTTTCAATGTAATTACTAGTAAAGCACAGTGGCTGAGGTACTTGGCTTGCTCCTGCCCTTTTGGAAAACAGGTTCAGCAACTGCGTTTCTATATGAAATACAGAATTGTGTCTTGCACATGCACAATAATATTCAATGCAATATTCTGTTCACTAAGGCCGATATTGTGTTTATGTTGTCGCACATGTTGCCATTTCATCCCTCTGTTCAAAGCAGGGTGGGGAGATTGAGCAGCTATTCAAACTTCAATCATGAAATGTTTTCCAGAATGCATGTCAGGTTGAGACTCTTTATTCACGAGGGTTCCATTCCCAGAACTCACATGGATGGCAAAAACGCACTAAAGCAAATCAATTTAAAGAAAAAAGTCCCTTTGCTACTGTGATTTAAAAACCGCCTTGCTGACCTTTTGAAATACACACAAAGGTAATCAGTCTCTCTCCAGGCACTTAGGCTTCACTAGGAGGCATCAATCCCTCCCTTCCCCAAGAGCCACAGTGAGAGGGAAAGAATGGAGGTGATAGGTATAGGTATTGGCAACCTTCAGTCTCGAAAGACTATGGTATTGTGCTCTGAAAGGTGGTTCTGGCACAGCATCTAGTGTGGCTAAAAAGGCCAATTCAGGAGTGACAATCCCTTCCACACTGGGAGCAAGTGCAGTCTGTCCCTGGTCTGTCTCCCTGGCTATGGGCCTTCCTTCTTTGCCTCTTTGCCTCGGACTGTTGGCAAAATGTCTCTTCAAACTGGGAAAGGCCATGTTGCACAGCCTGCCTCCAAGCGGGCCGCTCAGAGGCCAGGGTTTCCCACCTGTTGAGGTCCATCCCTAAGGCCTTCAGATCCCTCTTGCAGATGTCCTTGTATTGCAGCTGTGGTCTACCTATAGGGCGCTTTCCTTGCACGAGTTCTCCATAGAGGAGATCCTTTGGGATCTGGCCATCATCCATTCTCAAGACATGACCGAGCCAATGCAGGCGTCTCTGTTTCAGCAGTGCATACATGCTAGGGATTCCAGCATGTTCCAGGACTGTGTTGTTAGGAACTTTGTCCTGCCAGGTGATGCCGAGAATGTGCCGGAGGCAGCGCATGTGGAAAGCGTTCAGTTTCCTCTCCTGTTGTGAGCAAAGAGTCCATGACTCGCTGCAATACAGAAGTGTACTCAGGACGCAAGCTCTGTAGACCTGGATCTTGGTATGTTCCGTCAGCTTCTTGCTGGACCAGACTCTCTTTGTGAGTCTGGAAAACGTGGTAGCTGCTTTACCGACGCGTTTGTTTAGCTCGGTATTGAGAGAAAGAGTGTCGGAGATCGTTGAGCCAAGGTACACAAAGTCATGGACAACCTCCAGTTCATGCGCAGAGATTGTAATACAGGGAGGTGCGTCCACATCCTGAACCATGACCTGTGATGTCCTGAACCATGACCTGTGAATGGAGGTGATAATCACTGCCATTTAGCCTTCCTTCATGTGCTCAGGGGAAGGGAGGGGTTTGCCTTGCGCCTGGAGAGAAAATGATTGATGGATTGTCAGCTGGTTGCACTCTCACATTAATAAGGCTATTGTTAAAGGACTGTTTTCCTTTAATTTAAAGGGTACTTCTCATCAGCCTTGGGATAGAAAAATCTGTAGATAATTAGGTTATATCTGTAATCACTTGCATGACTCTCTCTCTCTCTCTCTCTCTCCAACAGTAAAAAGCAGTTTTTTAAACTGGGATTTTAAAGGGATGCATTTTTCCCTTTCTCCAGGGATCAGCACATTCCTTCTCATTTGGGTCATGTATAAAAAAATCAGTGTATAACAAGGTAGGACCTGTGCTAAATTGTTCAGATATCTCCATGTTTAAGTATTACATTTTCAAAAGGGATACTGGAGGGTACAAATCCACATTTTGCTCAGCCAATAGAGGGGTTTATTTCTGGAGAGTAAAACAGGATTATAGCCTAAGGCTTTAATCCTAACCACACTTTCCTGAGAGTAAGCCCCACTGAACAAAATAGGACTTACTTCTGAGTAGATCTGGTTAGGCTTGTGCCCTAAGTCTTACAGAACACAAAGGGCTTACTTCTGAAAGGAAAATAACACCATTTTCAAATACCACTAGCAATGGGTCTTGAATCCATTTTTTAACTAGCTAAGAAAACATTTCCATGTATAACAGAGACCCAAAATGGAGGAAAAAATCAATTAAAGTGAGATTAAGGGCGCAGTCCTAACCCCTTATGTCAGTGCTTTCCAGCAATGACATAAGAGCAATGCAGCTCTGAGGTAAGGGAACAAACATTCCCTTACTTTGAGGAGGCCTCCATGAATTACACCAAACTTCAGGATGCACCACACGGCCCATTGGCATCGCTATGCCAGTGCTGGAAAGCACTGACATAAGGGGTTAGGATTACGCCCTAAATTGAAGCAAAAAAAAAAAAAAAAAGAAATCCAGGAAACAATATTAGAAATTACCGAAATTTCTGTTTCCAGTAGGCAGGAAAGTGACTCTGGGTGCTTACAAAGAAGGCATGAAGTTGTGTTTGTCTTTACTTATTGTTTCTCCCAGGATCTTGGCATTAAGGTTTCTTCACAAGTTGCACTAAGTATGTAGTGACCTAATCTTTGGTTTTTTTAAACTAGTAGCTGGGACCACAAAATGGAATTGAAACCATAGTGGGAGGTTTGAGAATCTTTAAGACTTTGTTCCCACCATGGTTTCATTCCAAATTATGGCCTCTCCCATGTTATTTTAGACAGAACACACTTCCACTGAAGTGTGGCTGGCTTCCACTTCCAGCTTGCTGGCTTCCACTTCCAGCTGGCTGGCTGACCATCAATCCTTCTCTCTCCAGGCAAACCCTCCTTCCTCCTGAGCATGTGAAAGAAAGGTGATCACTTTGCATTGGTGAAGGGAGGGACTGAGTGAAGCGCCTTTCAAAGCTCTTGGAGGAGGACTGATTGATGGATTGTCTTCTTAATGACTCTTATCTTACATCACAAAGGTCAGCAAGACTGTTTTCAAATTACCGGAGTAAAGAAACTTTGTTTTTTAAATTCATTTGCGATAGTGTGTTTTTTGCCATCCACCTGAGTGCTTGGAATGGAACCCACTCAAATAATGAGGCTCAACCTGTATTTATTTAAATTTTATATTTAAAATTTACTAATTTTTCTGACCTTCAACACCATGCCAGATATTTGATGCGGCCTAACAGTTTAGAGACCCCTGATCTAAACTAACGCTCAGTGACAAACTGGAAAGGAACTGCAGGGGAGTGGAATGATGTTCCTAAAACCCTTTCTCCATACATAATAATACAATACAATTTTGTGGCTGTTCCAGCTGCAATTTTTTTTTTTAAAGAACAAACAAACCTGCTAGGTTACATAATGAATTTGGCAAATTATTTTTTTCAAAACCATGTACTCAGTTGGTATGAAATGTTGAGAACTATTCAGATTGTTTTGGATTGTGTCCTGGAAACCCCAATATGTATTTCTTGGTGACATTTCTGACCACCTCAATTGAAAGAGGAAGAAAGGCAGGTGGTTGTAGGTGCGCAAGCTCAACATCCCCCAATGTACTGCATTATGACTGAAATAGGCCAGTGAGTGACCAATTGCCACAAGGAAGCTGTTGTTGCCATGTGCTACAAATACAAGGATGACAAATGATCAGTTAACCTTGCTGTTGCAGGGGTGAATCCACTGACTACTATATATGGAAAACACGACTTGAAGAATGACAGTTTTCAAGTGATTATTGTAGATACCAAGAGCATACAGTATTCACCCCAGCATCAGAAATAAATTAAATTTCCTGCTGAGTGGAGCCAACAATGTCCAGTGAACTTCCTGTTCCATTCTGTAGCATCATGATTCTGCAGTGGAACAATAGTGGCCTCTTTCAAGGTTTGCCAGCCATTCCTAGCTCTATTTTCTTCACATTTCTTGAACAATAGGATGTTCTTTGTTGACTTACAGCCCAATCCTATCCAATTTTCCAGCACCGGTGCAGCCCCAATGCAGCCTTGAGGTAAGGGAACAAATGTTCCCATATCTTAAGGAGGCCTCTGTGCCTGCCTCCAAACCACAAGATGCAGCTCATGCCCAATTATCACAGCTGCACTGGTCCCAGAAAATTGGAGAGGATTGGGCCCTTAGTTCAATGTTCTTAGTTCAAATCTGGGCTGAACCACTCTTCACTGCAACATGAAAACATTAAGAGGCACTCTTGAAGCCTTTAGAATACTCAGGAAATGTTCTATAAATGCAATGATCATTGTTCAGAAGGTTGCTATAGCTAGTACTCTAATTATGATCATAACTATTACTGTGTTATAAATATCTGAAGGCAGAGGTACTTGGGGCATAATGAATTTTAGAGGCCTTGAAGAGTCTTGTGTGTCTTTTAGTCCTACATAACACTGAAAAATCAGACAGAAGTATCTTCAGCTGTCACCATGAAGACACACTTGCCAGCAGCTTGTATACCAAGGGTCAGGACAGGCTGTAATTCAGCACTAGAATGCTTGTTTTGAGTGCCAGCAGGGTCTGATGAAATAGCCCAGGCGTGACTAGGGTGGAGCCTGAGGAACACCTGCCCCAGGTGCTATGCTGGGTGGGATAGTGCCTCACTTCTGGGTTCTCCCTGGAGGAGGAGGTGCTAGCGGCTTCACACCTCCCATTCCTTCTCCCATGGAGGCTTCCCAAAGAGGAGCCTCCACAGGAGAAGGAAGGGGGGGCATGAAGCTGCCAGTGCTTCTTCCTCCAGGGAGAACATAGAAGTGGCATCACTGCCCAGGGCAGTGATATTCTCTGTGAAGCAGAAGCAAAATGTTCCGCTTATTTATTTACAAGATTTTTACTCTGCTTTCTATCCCTGCTGGGGACCCAAAGCAGCTCCCAAAAAAATTATCAAAAAATACACATATATAAACACTAAAATGTCATAAAAAGAGTAGAAGACTTTAAAAACTTATAAAAGTCCACTATAGGATTAAAAACCATCAGCAAATAGTAAAATGATGAAAAAGCAACCCACTAAACAGCATAAGGCCTCATATTAAAACCCCTAAACCTGCAAGTCGAATGTAAAAAAATGTGTCCTTAGGCCCTTCCAAAAAGACTCCAAGGAGTCTTTTTGTAAGCGAGCAGTTTGTAAGCTAAGGGGGAAGCAGTTCCATAGAACCAGTGCCACTATAGAGAAGGCCCTACTCTTTGCCAACATCCCTCTCACCTGCAATGCTGGCAGCATCCATAAAAAGGTTGCTCTGGTGATCAGAGAGGATGGGAGGGATTGTATGGAAGAAGGTGGGCATTTAGCACTCAGTAGGGACATCCACATTTCTGGGGCTGCAATCCTAGACAGCAGCAATTTTCAACCTTTTTTCATCTCACGACACCCTGACAAGGTGCTAAAATGGTGAAGGCACACCATCACTTTGCTTTTGTGACCATTGACAAGGCACACCATGCTGCTGGTAGGGGGCTCAAATGCCCCAATGGCCCTGCTAATAAATGACCCTCCCCAAAGTCCTGTGGCACACCTGTGGACCATTGGTGGCACAGTGGTTGGAAATGTCTGCTATGGTTGGCAACCTTCAGTCTCAAAAGACTATGGTATAAGCCTACAGCACCTGGTATTCCCAGGCGGTCTCCCGTCCAAGTACTAACCAGGCCTGACCCTGCTTAGCTTCCAAGATCAGACGAGATTGGGCATTTGCAGGGTAACAGTTGCTGCCTGACTGCTATAAAGGAACTCATTTAAGATTCACTTTGGAGTGGACATGCCCAGTGGCGGTCGGTTCTTCTTCTGGACCCAGGCCAGTTATGGGGGAACCCCTTCTCCTGTCCACTATGAGGCTGTAATCCTACCCATGTTGACCTGGGAGTCAACCCCTTGACTAGAATAGGACTTACTTCTGAGTAGACAAGCCTAGGGTTGCGCTGTGAGAGCCTGCCCTGGACCTGCCCTTTCCCTCCTCCCGTGGCGTTTCCAGCACGGACCAAATGAGGGGGGAGGCCACTTTTCGCACCTGGGTTGACCAGGAGGCGGGGAGGGCAGAGAGCGGCGAAGCAAATCAGGAGCTGGAAGAGCGCGTGGGGGGCGTGGCGGAGTGGCACGTGGACCGCCGGCGAGAACAGCAGCAGCCAGCAGCGGGGATGCTTGTGGTCGCTGCTGCTTGGATTCGAACGTTCCCCGGGCCGGCGGCGACAGCAGAGGTGCGCGCGCGCCAAGGTAAAGGACCCTGCTGGGGAGGCTTTCATGTGCGGTGCCCTCTTCAGCTTCCAGCTGCGGAGGATGCTCCCTGCCTGCTGCACGCCTGCTCCGCTCTGGCTCGCCTCGCAGCGCCCAGCACCAGAGGAGGAGTTTGCCCTGCACAGAAACGCACGGCCAGAGGCAAGGCGGCTCAGCAGCCGGGATGCAGCAGGCGGGCCGGCGGGTGGGCATCGCTTTCCCTGCAAGCCCGTCGCTGCGCCTCCGCCTCTTGGCTGCATCCTGATCTGTGCCCCCCCCCCCACGTTGTCTCTTGTGCAAGCCGGAGGGGAGGGGGCCACCTTGTAAGCGCTCCCAAAGTGGCTCAATGAGTTGATGTAGCCCAAGAGGGGAGGGGCTGGAGTTGCACTGGAAGGGGGTTGGAGGTGCACTTTTGTGCACGCCCCAAAGTGCAGGTGTGCAGACGGACTCCCTCGGTGCGCGGAAAGGTGCTGCAAGCCTGCGATCGCCTCATTGGCGAGTGGCTGATCGGAGCTGCCCCCCCCCCCGGCACGGAATCTTCTCTCTCTTTCCCCATCAGCGAAGTTTGCTCCCCTTTGGAGCTTCAGCCGCAGAAGAGGCGTTTACAGTGGAGACCCTCCAGTGAAATCTGAGGGTGGGTGATCCGCTTTAATGGGGGGGGGTGCTCTTGCATGCCCCGAAAGCGGCGGAGATGCTGCAGGATTGAGTCACTGGAGGGTGCAGCCACGTGCAAAAGTCTCCCAAGGGTCCTGGCGGGTCAGATGCAAATTTTGGCATCTTTGGTGGGGTTGCCAGATCCGAAGGGAGACAGAGCGCTTATACCTTTAACCGGTGTATAGCAGGGTCAGCTTTTTAAACCCTTCCATGTTGGGCTGCACCAGCCAAAATCCCCTATTCTGTTGGTACAGGCAGTCTGTCCCCCTTTGGATCTGGCAACCCTTTCTTTGGTCCAGGCACAGGTGGCTTCTCCCAGGCTGGCTGGTAGACAAGCAGGCAGAGGATTCTCATTTATGGATACCTTGGTGGTGCACTTTTGCGCACACCCAACAGTGCAGGTTTGCAAACGGCCTGGGTGCCTAATGGACAGTGAAGCAACCGGAATCCATCAACATGATGAAAGAGTTAACCTGAGAGAACAGGGTCACACATGCTCAGGGGAAAGAAAATGTGGTGATGGACATTTTTAGCTGTCATCAGCAAAACCAGGGTTTGGTGGTATGTGGGTGGATGAGCTCACTTTTGGCAGCCTGTATATGAACATTTTGATTCTTGCTGGAGGCCAGAGGGGACACAATGCATGTGAAAAGAGGGCAATGGGATGACATGCCTTGTGGATGAGGCACTGGGACTAAACCTGTGTCCCAGCACAGCAATTAATTTGATTATTTTCATAGAACAACCTGTGGGAAGTGCTAAGAGCAGATTTAGCAGCCTTAGCTCTTTGCTGGTGTTGGATAATCTCATGTGACAAATGCCTCCCTTGCCCCAATCCTGTGCTGCTTTGGAGCATGAGGACCGAAGTGAAAACATGGCCACTTAGATAAGAAGTAGCAAAAAAGGAAGTTTTAAATGAAGCTTTAAACAGGATTAAATGGCTTGTGTAACTGCTGAATGCTGCTAAAGTACTGTCAGGGCAATAAAATCGCTGGACAAAAACATAGTAAAAAGAATTGTAACAAGAAAATGAAGGCTTTACAAGGACTTCGGTAATGAACACATAACAATTGATGATATGATGCAGTAATTATTTTCGTATTTACGCCATTAACGATTGTAATTTAATGTTAATGCCTTGGTATTTTATTCCTTCTCATTTGCAGACAAAAGCACATCTGAGGCATCATCAGGGAGTAATTTGATAATCTAAAGTCATGAATAGAAAACACTAAACTATGCTCAGAAGTCTGACAACATAAAGCGGGGAACAAAATAACCTCATTTGCTGTTTATTATCTGTCTTTTATAATTCTGTTTACCATCGTTTGCATAAATGAATAGCTAAGTTGTATGCTAACCCCATTTCTGTGGATACAAGAATCCTTGATGCGCACAGATTTGTTCAAAGACTAATAGGCACTTTCTTGGAAAGTCAGGCAAAAAGCCCCCATTTTAGATTAGGCTGAACATTTTATGGAATGAAATTCAGCCAGAATGCAAATTTGATCTCCCCTGAAGCAGCTATGTGTCCAATTTTGATCAGCTTCCGATTGAAGTGAAATCAAGAATTTCACATCCTTCTGGCCTTTATCTACTTACACTGGAAAAGGAAAATTGAGTTTTATCACTAAAGCTTGAGCTTAACATAATTATCTGCCTTTTGAATATTGGGCTTGTTGTGCACTATTTTAGTTAACAGTTTGGGAGGGATGAGGAATACGAAAGACTTAAGGTTTTTAAACTACCAATTGTCGTTTGGTTAATTAAATTGAATGAAAATGGGCGCACATTATTTTCATGTGCTTGAAACAGAACAAAGAAGGGGGAAAAAATGGAATAGTTCATGGAAACCTTCTCATTCCTATATCCATGCAATGAAACTGTAACATCTTTAGTGCTATTGATTGTCATAGTGGTAAGTTTAAAACATAGGGAAGAAGTTTAAAACATTTTTTTTTTAACATTTCCCTGAACCTTGAAAATGTGACATCCCAAAGCTAGTTGGTGGAGCAGGATGAGGGTATGTTTTTGTATGCATGTATATGCTGGCATGCCGAGAGCCACAGAGATAAGTGGTACCTCCTACCTTTGTGACAGTTGACATGTTCTCCTGCCACAGATGGGAACTCTTCTACTACTTCCTTGTTGTGTCTTGAGGAAATTGGCTGCTTCTGGTTTCTAGTTTGTTGTGTTCTGTTTCCGGTTTTGTGGAGGCAGAGCGCGATCTCTCCACTCTCACTTTCCCTGACCTGGGGAGCCCTGCAGGCATGCACGCAGGGCTCCCCACAACCAGGGACGGCTGCTGCAGGGACTGGAGGGTGCACCCCAGTCCCTGCAGCCCCCTGAGCGACATGGTCCTGGGGATTGCGTCGCTACCCTGCCCCTGCTGCCTCCCCCCCGCCCCTGCAAAGACTTACTGTGGGTTTCAAACTCCCTGAGAGTTTGAAAACCACAGCCTTAATGTGAAAGCCAGGTTGGGATATATCAGGGACAAGTTGAAAGGTAATGGTGGAAGGAGTTAGGAAGTGTAGTCCTGAACATAATCTACTGAGAATGCAAACAGTGAGGCAATGACATATCCACTGAGTTTTTCCACTTACTTTGCACTCTTTAGTAAGGATGGACTTCTTGATCTGTGACTGGGAATTTTGTTGGCCACATTTCCATTTCTTGGGTGGGGGAATTGCATACTTGGGAAGACAGTCCTTAGCAGTGCAATGTGTGTAGAGCCTCTTAGAGATGAGTCGACCACTCAAGCTGAACAACAAAACAGAAAGCAGATGCCATAGTATAATGTCCTTCTGCAAGGTGCCGATCTGCAGATCTTTTCTAGTTGGTGAATGGGGACTGATTCCAGCATGTTGTAGTGGATTTGCCATTTCCCATGCAGAAATTGCATGTATGTCTTTGACTTCTTTTGGAGACTCAAAGTTTGAATTCAGAGTTAAATGTTGAGGTTTGTTCCTCTCCTGTAGATCAGTGTTGATTAGTGCAAAAGATTGCTTTAGGCTAGCTTATATGAGTGACTGTACATAAGTCATCTGTCTTGACAAGAAACTCAGACCTTTGTTGGTTTCCTATCTGACCTGATAAGAAAGTGCCACATGCCACATGAATATACCTTGCTGCATTATACTGAGTTGGCCCATTGGTCCATCAAATTCATTGTCAGCTCTGACTGGCACTGGCTGTCAGAGTTTCAAACAAGGGGTGTTTCCCAGCCCTGCCTACAGATGACAGGGATTGAACCTGGGACTTTGTATATGCAAAGCAAGCTATAGCTCCACCCACAAATGGCCTCAGATCTGTGGAAGATCTGATCAATAATAATAATAATAATAATAATAATAATTAATAATAACAACTTTATTTATACCCCACCCTTCTCCCCAAAGGGACCCAAGGCGGCTTACAATAGGTTAAAAGCAGATTAAAACATAATTTAACAAACAGATAAAAACATATTAACACATTGACAGATATCATAAAAAACAGTAGTCAGATAAAAAATCAGGTAAAAAGAGCATAGAGCAGCAGATCATAAAGGAATCAGGCCTGAAAAAACATACTAAAAGATGTAGAAAAGATGTTAAACCATGAACTCAGAAGGCTTGTTTAAATAGAAGGGTCTTCAGGCCTCGCCGAAAAGTCTTAAGAGAGGAAGCCATTCTCAAGTCAAGGGGAAGGGAATTCCATAACGTTGGTGCCACTACTGAGAAGGCCCTATTACTTGCCACTGCCCCACGTACCTCCTTTGGCGGCGGCACTTGTAAAAAGGCCTTCTCTGATGACCTAAGAGGACGAGCCGGATTGTACGGAAGTAGGCGATCTCTAAGATACCCTGGCCCAGAGCAGTATAGGGCTCCAGGAAGAAGCATTCTATGATCATCTCAGATCACCTCAGATCACGAGGAAGAAGCATTCTATGAATATTTCTGGCTTAGAACATGTGGGATTGTATCCCAGCTTCAGTTCCTGGTTTGTTTGCGAATGTTGCTTTGAATGAGCCTGGATTGCCCAGTTTGGACCTAATGAAAGATCCTAGCACAGGGATGTCAAACCCGTTTCATTCAAAGAGCTGAAGTTAGCATTCATGGTGCCTGCTGAGGGCCAGAAGCGACATCATTAATCAAAAGATGACATCATTAAGCAGACAATGACCAGAAATAAGCACTGTGTTCACATAGAAACTCATTAGCTGCAAATGACAGAAGCAAATGTACAAACCATATTTTCAAGATATGAGAGGTAAATCTCTCAGATATGAGAGAGCCTAGTTATCACACTGGGAGAACCCAATTATGATGGGGGCCAGATAAATTGCTTCTGGGGGCCTTACTTTTGACACCCCTGTCCTAGCTTATTCTAAACCAGGATCAGAGGTAGAGTCAGATTTCCTTGTATGTGAAACAAAGTGGAAAATGCAGACACTCAAGGTTAGGAGAAGTTGCCAAAACCAGGATTGGCTCCATGTCACTTCAAGCTATTGTGTTTACATCAAATAAAGTATCACATCATTAACATTATGTCAACCGTGAGGGCAAGTCAATCTGATTGCTTTATCCGTACTCAGAATGGTTGAGAAGAAGGAAAGCATCTCCCTTTCCGGAGCAACCGGTGCTACATTTCCCATAGTGCACACACTTTTGTTCAGACTCTGTTACTTTCCCTAACAGTCCCATGAAGTAACACAGAATTTGAATTCCCTTATCATGTTCCAAAACCATCAGACTAGAGCAGGGTGTCAAACATAAGTCCCGAGGGCTGGATGTGGCCTGCAGAAGATTTTTATCTGGCCCTCGGGCTCTCAGCTGCTGAGCAATGCTGAGGTCTCACTGCTGAAAGGGTGGCCTGCATGATAATTGGGCTCCCCCATATCTTGAAATATGATCATGATTTGTGTATTTTCTCTTCTGTCAATTGCAGCTGATGCGTTTCTACACAAGAACAGTGTGCTTATTTCTGATTTTGACCTGCTTAATGACATAACTTCCTACGAGATGACATAATCACTTCTGACCCTCAGCAGGCATCATGAAGGATATTTGACCCTCTGGATGAAATGAGTTTGACACCCCTGGACTAGAGAATCAAGGGCATTTTGGTGTAAGACATTCATTGCAGTGTTCAGTGATAACATTGCTCTAATCGAGAAGGTAAAATCTGAAAGTAAATAAAACTCAAAAGTTTGTTAGGGGGCAATAAAGGAAGTGGAACCTTAATTTTGAGGTTCAGGGATATACTTGTAAAATGGAGGAGCCTGTTTTAGCATGACTTTAGTTTGTTCAGTTCTTTTTGTTGTTGGTTCAGTCTTTCCTGAGTTTATATAGGCTTACACCCTTGTAGCCCTTGCTCCTTGTATGGCATTTTGAAAAGTTGCTCAGGGTGTTATTTGCCTTTTCCACCTGACCTGTGGGAGGCTACCATTGAAGATATTTGGAAGCTCCTATGAGTGAATTCCTAGGCCTCATTCCTTGACATGGGGTAGCTTTACCATAAATGCAAATTACAACTTAAGTAACAAGACAGCATGGAATGTTGATGTTTCTGTAAATGTTCTGGTTCAGATTTTAAGAACCTCTTTGGGCAAATGATTACCAGAAATCTGTTGTAAACTCATATGGTACAACTGGAGTATACATTGCTGTAACATTAGAGACCATTAGGGTATTAATTCGTTATAAAAAGCAGATGTAAACAAGAATAATTGTTTTTCATGATTTCCAGAAAAAGATCAAAGGAAGCCGAGAGGAAGCTACAGATCATATATATTTCACTCTTAATGGGGTTAAATGTAGGAAGTCACGTTGCTACCCAGGGAGACCACATCTATTTTCTTTTTAGTATAGATGTTCGTTTTCTGGATTACATGCAACATTCATACTACAGCTCAGAGATATGTGTGTTTAGAGGATCGTTGGATGTTACTCCTTGACTATCTCTAAGGTCCCTGCTGTGATTCTGAAAGGAATCTGGAAGTCATTGATTTAATCACTCTTTTCAAATTCATCCAGCTTTACTGAGGAAAAAAGCCCCTAATCTGTCTTGTCTTTAAAGTTTTATTTTTACCTTGATCAGCTGTTCAACCAACTTGGAGACATTTATGCCCTTAAAAGCAGTAATACAGGTGTGAACTGTAGGTAGGTTAAGACAAGGTAATGGTTCTTTAACTGGAAATCTCGAGATTCCATGCAAGGGGACTGACGGGGGGGGGCAGTACTCAGCTTTGTGGATTGTAAGTAAAATACAGGTGTATGCTGCTTAACAGCAGTTCACTTAACAACAGGACCACATAAATGACACAATTTGGTCAAAGCACAATAAAGATAATGAGGCAATCACAAACCCCATAGCCTGCAGCAGAGTGTCTGTTTACACAACAGGGAGGCTCTTAATGCAAAGAAGAGGCAATCTATCTCCAGTAGCCTGTGCAGCCAGCTAGTGTCTGGCATGGAGTGTCTGTTTACACAACAAAGGCAATAGATTGGAGTGAATGTTCACTTAATGACCTAATTGCATAACAACGGGGATAAGAGAACGTATCCCCTTTGTTAAGTGGCGCATACCTGTGGTACTGATTTGGAAACATATCTAAATTGTTGCTAATTGCCTGATGATGAAATTAATGATCTTTTCTAGTTTTTCATTTAATTGTTTAGTTTACTAATTGCGTCAAACAGCCAGGGAAAAACCATTTCATAGAGAAATGCCTTTAGAACTAAATAAGGAACAGGGTAAATGGAAGCATAGGATGTATGTGGCTATTGTCCTGTTGGTGTGAAATGCTGGTTTTATATTCATGATTCACTAGCTCCAAGAAGCCAATATACTGTAAAAGTAAGAGGATTTTCTAAATCTAAAATTTGAAAAGCTGTAAATAAGCATTCATAAGATATAAATTGAAAACAGGCAAGGTGATTTAGAGTGCCTTTGTGATTGTGGAGTTTTACTGCCAAACTACAAGGTCACAGAAGTAGATGCGAACAAGAAATTTAGAGAATTCTTACAGTTGCTGTCACTAGGGTACTGTTGCTGATCTTCCAACTTGTGAAATTAATCTCATGCGTAATCTCTTTCTATAAGTGAGACTGAGTTTATGACAAGAGTGGTATGTACCATTCTTTAATAGAATGAATCATAGTGTGAATAAGTTTCTGGCCTTTGTATCAATTTGTACCAAATGTGTTACAGTCATCTGCACAGCAAGAAAGAGTTTTTCCACTGCTGCTATCTTAGACCCTGTTAGAAGAATTCTTTGTAGGAATTTGGCTCATTAGCATGGTTCATTTGAAACAAATTGTTTTTACTTGAAGTTAAGATTCCTTGGGAAGGGTAGAGGGGACATGGAGCAAGTACGGCTACGTGGGAATCTCTGTTCTAATGAAGACCAGGAGATAATGGTTCACGTAGAACAGGAGCATATTTAGGAGGTGTGTAATGGGGGGATGACATGGGGGTACAATAGGAGGGCTCAACAGTCCAATAGGGGCCACAGGGTCAGGAAGATAGGGGGATGGGGCTAGTAAAAGCTCTATGAGGTGACCTCCAGCGCAGCCATGGCTTGGAGACTGGTCTGGGCTGGTGTGGAGAATGAGTTGAGACTTGTGGGAGATACAAAACAAAAGGTTTTTTTTTTTAGATAATCTTTCTTTTGAAGATAACAATTGTAACAACTGTCCCACACTGGAATAGTCTGTCTGGTGTCATAGTGGGGTCTCCATTACTCGAAGTTTTCAAACAGAGGGTTGGATGATGTATCGTTGCCTGCCCTGAGCAAAGAATTGGTCCCTCCCAGCTCTAGCATACTGTGATTCTGTTATAGTAGAACACTGAATTCTGTATTTTTCATTTCAGATATGAAATATGCATGGTTCTGTTTGCAATACCTTTTAGTACTAGTATCCTTTTTCATGACTTTTGCCAAACATTTCTTGAAGTCTCTTCTGCTACCAACTGTTATATTCCTACAGGCTGATTGGATGACATGCCCAAGCATGCCCCCAAACTTCACCATTTGGGAAGTGCATGAGCAGTTCTCCCTTTTGGCATGCGTTCTTTTAAATATGTGAGGGTTTGTTCAAACCTCCTGTTAGAACAGAACCTAAAGTTCTGTGTCACACACAGAAAGATGAGAAACAGTACCAGTATTTTTTTCCCTTCTGTAAGTTTAAAGAATGTGAATTCTGTAAGTTCTTACAAAATGCACACAATAGCAGCCCTGAAATGTTCACGCTATTGTATAATAAAGGAGGAGAACAAGTTACAGTGTTAGCTCATTGCGTTTGCCTACATCAAACATCCTTTTGCCATTAATGCTTATGAAATTGAAAGTTACCTCCAGATGCTTCCTTTTTGATTGCTGCTCTTGATAATGTTAACTCGCCATAGAATATTTTACCTGCTGATTTTCTCTATAATGGTCCTTTCTTAATTTCCTACTCTTCCTCTTTTAGGTTACAGGAATGTCAAGTGATACCTTCCCAGCTGATTTGCTTCTGTTTTTAAGATGCAATGGTGCAATGAGAGGTAAGTTAAGTACAGCGATACTTCCAAAAGTGTCAGGGATACGTTCTCCTAAAGTCAAGATATATATCAGTCTAGCAGGCAGGAATGGGAGCTGATTTGCCCACATTTCAATGATCTTATTGGCTAGAATGATTGTGGGTCATTCTGGGACAAAAAGTGCTGTAACTGATCAGCGCTAAAGGAACTTATTATGAGAAGTACGACTATTAATTCTAACATGTTTCAAAAGAAGTATAGTTAGGGATTTGATGTACATGTAACACTTACAGTTCCTTAACCATGTTAAGTTATCCAGAGCTGGAAACAGCAGTTGTGTGCCTACCATAGATTTCCCTGGGGCAAATGCCCCAGGTGCCAAATACTAGGACCCCATAGAACCTTCTCTGAGGCTCCCGACGAGGGCGGAAACTGTGCTTCCGGTTTGGTGGAATCACAGTTTATAGTACCAGGGAACCTCACAGAGGTTTCTCTGGCGTGGGTTGTGGTCACATGAAGCTCTGTGAGCCTCTGGTGAGGAGCGGGGGGGCAGATATCTGTGCGGAGGGTGGTGGCGATAGCCTGCGGGGGGGGGGGGGGTGCCATTGCAGAGCTTTGCCCCGGGCGCAGGGCTGCAGAGGTCCGAGGCTGGGAAACAGTATTGCACATGATCTTCTCCTTTTTACCTTTCCAGAGCTTGAATTCACCCCATTCTCTGCTGCTATATTGGCAATTATATTAAACATGGTTAAGGTTTCCATGATTCCATTTTATAAATAATTTGAAAGCATGACTTGAGGCATACTATTTATGAGGGGACCTCATTAACCTTAACCATGTCTAGAGTTTTTGTTAATGTAATGTATGTTAATTTACCATAGATAGAGAAGGGACATGAAAAACTGTTGAGTGTCTAGTTATATGGTTTTGTCTTGATTGCTTAACTGTAGTTGAGCAAAAGCATTAAGTGTGCACTGTTTTATGTAAAGCTACTGAAGTGTTTTTCCATTATAGCTATCTTGCTCAGGAACTCAGCAAGATATTATTTTTGATAATATTTTCAGTAACAGAAAATCCTTTAGTTGTCGATTAACAGTAAAGGTATATTCTCTGAACATTTATGAAAAATTCTTGGTGACGCATGCAACTGTTGGTGTGGTGAAACCTTGCACTCTGTTGCCTAAGGGAACAGTGATTTGCTTGCCTGCTGAGCGATAAGTAGATTGGCTGTGATGCACTGAGCTTTTCTACATCTTGAACTGTGACAGTGTGCTCTAAAAATTAATTTATAAGTCTCAAATTTCCTTAGGAATCATGCTCTTTAAGCAGTTCTTCCCTGTGATCCTAAACGCATGGGAGTTTGTTGTGAAGGTGAATAGTCACTGAAAGTCACTCTGATGTATGCAGAAGCAGAATGTTTTAACTTTTCTGATTCTTTGGTTGAGCCTTTGTCGAAATTAAACCCTGGTTTTGTCTGCATGCACACTTGAATCAGGGCTGGCCCAAGACCCTGCATCAAATGCTGCTTCACCAGCCTCCTCTACCAATCCTACTCCTGCTTCCTGGATTCAAAAAGGTAAAAGGGAAATAAAGAAGATAGGAGAGTGTTGGGCTAGAAGACCATTTCTGTGCGTACCGTACCGCTCTGTCCTCTTCACTCTTCCTCTTTTTCTCTGTTAACCAGAGAGCAAAAGGAAGAGGAACTGCTGAGGTGAGCAGGTGAGTGGAGGAAGAATCGCCCTCCCCACCAATTAATTATCTGAGGTGACCACCTTAAGGGCACTGACTTGAACACAAGATTTCTGGAGTTTGAAGGCCTGTGTAATTTGTATTTGAGTGGCTGCCATTCCTAGGTCTATCTTACACTGTTCTTGTGCCAATGTGGATGATAGTTACCCATCCAGTTGTCCCATGTACACAAAAGACCATGTTTATCACCCATCTGATAAAAGGTGTGCGTGCTCAAGAATTATGCACATACTGGATCTTTCCCTCATGTCCAAGGGAATTCAGGGCGTGTTTTTTAAATTTACATGAAGGAGGGCAGTTCATCTGTCCTACCTAAATGTTCTGATAAATTTATGCTATTGCAAAAAAAAAAATGCACTGAATTCCCCCAAACAGGAAGAAGCTGGGATGTGTCTGCCCTATGTGAACATGCACATCTATGGGGTTAATTGAACAGGTAGATATAATCTGTGACAGTCCCTTATTGTGTGTGTGTGTGTGTGTGGTCTACATATATTCATTACCATGCAAAACCTTTCTTCTCAGTTTGTTTTCCCCAGTGCATTAAGAAAAAACTACTAGCCTTTTTGTTCAAAGTTGCATGAAAAGATTTGTATTTCACCTCATGAGTCAGAGCAGAGATTCCTTCTTTGTCTCTTCTCTTCACAGATAGTATTGCTAATGGTGAATTCATACCTTAACATAATTCACATGATGGCTGCACCTTTCTTTTGGTAACTTGAATGTGTTAGCCTGCAATCCTAGCCACACTTTCCTGGGAGTAAGACCCATTGACTTAAACTGAATTTTGTTGAACCCTCCTTCTTGTTACTATTGTTTGGTGCTTTCAGCACCCCTAAGCACTCGCCACTGGATCTATGAAGCTCAGGTCCAAGTTGACCTGTAGCCAACACTGGGGCTTACCTCAAGGAGACCTCTAGCAGCCAAAACTCCCCTGTGGGATACAGCGGAAGTCATGCCAGCACCACTGCATTTCTACTTGTTGATTTAGTTAGTATTGGGCTGTTAATGCTAGAAATTGGTTCTTCTTTCTTAGAAGATCATTGCCAAGGGTGATGTCTGCAGAGGCGGTCCTAGACTTTCCCACACCTGGGGGCACCTCTGTTTTTGCCACCCCCCGCCCCTGACCCTGAAGTAATTGCAGTGACGTCATCATCACCACAATTACTTCCATGTGGCTGCGTCCTCCATTCCCCCTTTAAAGAGAAGGCAGCCCTGGCCCCACGGATTCTTCCATGGTGCTTATAAGTGGTGCAGATAGCTCCATCGAAGCTTTTTGGGGCTGCTGGAACTGGTATTCAGGACAGGCGAGTGCTGCTTCCAGGAGGCGGGTGGCACACCTGGGCACTGCTTCCAGCAGCCCCAAAGAGCTCCAATGCTTGCAAGTGGCGTGGAAGGCTCTGGGGGGCCTGAGAAGCAGCATGCGTCTCCTCCAAAATTGAAGGAGGTGCGCACTACTTCCTTGCTGCTCTGAAGGGCGCTTCTCACCTCTCCTTTCTTTAAAGGAGGGGCAGCCCTCAGACACAGCTGGGAACGAGGCCGAGAGTGGCTGCAGGAACACAGCCACTCTTGGTGTGTCTCCCTGCTAATCTGAGCACTGCTCTCCTCTTCTCCCCTTGAAAGGGAGGAGGCAGCCCTCAGAGAAGCACTCTTCCTGGCATGCTGTCGCCAGACAGCCCCTCCCCTCCTTTATAGGAGGAGAGGAAAGGAGCGCCCTAGAGAGGCAGCATGTTGGGAGTTGCGTGTGACTACTGGCGTGCTGACTCTCAAGGCTGCCCTCTCCTCTTCTCCGGAGGAGTGGGGAGGACAGCTTATAGAGGCAGTGTGCTGGGAGTTGTGACTCCCGGGGCACTGACACTCTAGGATGCCCTTTCCTCTTCTCCTATAATGGAGGAGGGGAGGGGGCGGCCCAGTCTGGCTCTGAGTTGTTGCTGGAGAGCCATGATCTGAACCTGCTGCCTCTCCAGCCACAATCTGGACCCATCGCCTCCTCCATTGGAAGGAGGGTTTTTTTTTAAATCAAAAGAAGCCAGCAGAGTTGCTGGCTTTTTGCTTTAAAAAAAGAAGAGACAAACAGGTAGTGAAGGGGGGAGAGGCTGGCGGAGGAGGCACCCAGTGCCTGGGGCATTTGCCCCGGTTGTCCCCCTCTAGGTCCACCAGTGGATGCCTGTCTTTCAGTTAGAAATAAACAGTGGATGATTAAGAAAAAGGTTTGTAGTCCCTTAATCAAAAGGAGGGGCGTCTTTCTGTTTTCTTTGCTGAACTAAATTGGAAAGTTCACATAATTCGTGTACTTTGGATTAAACTGGGAAGTTATCTTAATGACAGTGGTTTTATAGTTTTTGTTTGTTATTTTTGATGATGAATTTTCTTTGATGCAGACCTTTCTTATGTCTCCTGACACCTGGAATTTCTACCTTTCAGTTTGGTCAATAGTGTGTATTATATTAATTTCTTTCTCAAGTGTGTTCTCTTATTCTGATATGTATATTTAAATGCAAAACACCTTGTCTTTGCATTTTGAAGTGGAGAAGGATGCAAATGTATAAAACCTGGAAGCACAAGGAGTTGCTGCTTTTATTTTTTAGTTCCCCAAATTTCCTTAAGTTTTAGTTAAGGAAGGTGACCGAGAAGCGAGTTTCGATTGTGTAGCTTCTGTAATTATAAATATGCTGGCTTCAGTGGGAGAGACATCAAACAATAGTCTTGATGATGGTTCAGTTAATACCCTTTCAGAAAGTTCAATAATTCATCTTCGAAGTGTCAGCAGCTGGCTCTTGTTAATGGTAAGGCTTTCATTTCTGTTAAATCAATTGTGAATAATAGAAGGTTTCAGAGAAAAAATGAAGTAAACATTGATTTCCAAATTGGGTGTCTGATCTGGGGCATTAATAAAACACAGTGCAAGCAGACAAAAAGTACCTAATATACTCTGATCACCTAAGTAGTAATTGGAGAAAAATCAATTATTTTTGTGCATGGTGCGAGGTCTTCCAACGTTTCACCTGCTTCCATTTGTCACTGTGTCCATAATGTCAATTTTATAATTGTTCTGATTTTTTAAAATTTTTGCTTTATAGCTTGCATCATAGTAAGCAATTTATCACCCAGTTTTGTGAGAAATCCTGTTCATTCTTCCATGTAATCTTACTGGCAATACTGTATGTTTTGCTTATTTCTGGTAGGGGTCTCCATAATGACTTCTCTGGTATAAACATATATCCAAACATATATCCATGAAGTTTTGGTTGCCAAAAAAAAAAAAGTTTTTTTTTTATTTGAATGTGGTGATTTTTGTTTTTTCTTTTTCATCCCAGGCTTTAGACAGTTCTTAAATTGCCTTGAGTATCTGTAATATTGATATTGATGTGATAGATAGAAACAGATGTGTAATCTTTCATGTGCAGATGTGGATGGTTAGAAACAAGGGGCTTCTGTAAGCTCGGATAGGCTCTCTGCCTCTATTCAGGCCCCTGTGCATTTGCAGAAAAATTGATGCTGGCACCAGGTTGCTGGGGATCCTATCCTTCGTGTAGCTGTGGCCACCAGTAATTCAGAGGTTGGCCAGGTATACCCTTTGTAGAGTGTAGGACTTAATCAGTGTCTGACCTGGCCGACATCATCCCTGAGAAAAATAAAGGAAATTTGGAATGTTTCTTCTAGTTCAGTGATTTTCAATCTTTTTCACCTCATGGCACACTGACAAGGCACTAAAATGGTCAAGGCACACCACCAGGTTTTTTTTTTACAATTGACAAGGCACACCATGCTGCCAGTGGGGGCTCACATCTCCAATTAGCCCTATTAATAAATGACCTTCCCCCAAATTCCTGTGGCACACCTATGGACCACTCACGGCACACCAGTGTGCCATGGCACAGTGCTTGACAATGGCTGTTCTAATTTGTTGAAATCTCATGGGGACTGAAAGTTGTGGGATGGAACTCCAAAAAAGTGTGCCAAATAAATGCTTTTACTGAGCATATCAAATCAGTCTCTCCTTGTCACTTAATTGAAGTATTGGGGAGGACGCCATTTCTTCACATCTGTTATTGATCCATTCTCAGTTATATGATAGACCTGTACCCACGGATCCCATATCCACAGTTTCACTTATCCACAGATTGGGTCTGCTGCCCCCTTACACCCCTTCTGGAGGGTCCTCTGAGCCCAGCCGAGGCAGCACGCATCCACCTTCTGTCTCTGCTGGGCTCAGAATGCCTTGTAGAGGCCAGAAATCGCAACTTCTGGTTTTCAGCGATAAAGCGGAAGTGATGTTTTTATGCCTTTAAAAGGCATTAGGAGGGCCAGGGAAGCCCCAGGGGCAGCATGCATTCTGTGTGTTCCACCTTTCCTCCTGCTTTCTTCCCATTGGCTAGAGATGGGAGCCAGTGGAAGAAGTGACTGGGACTGGGTAAAGTGGCAAATTGGAGGAGGGGAGGTATGTGAGAGACAATCACAGTACCGTGCTGGTAAAGTGCATTGAAAAATTGAGTATATTCAAACAGTGGTTAGTCAGTCAATTATGTGGATCTAAAGAGCCCACTGTATATAATAATACGTAATAATACAGGCATTTATATACTGCCTTTCTTGGTCGTCAGATTTCTCCTCAGACTTTAATTCAAGGCGGTTTACATAGGCAGGCTGTTCTAATCCCCGTAGGGATTTTTACAATTGAAAGGTTCTATCTTTCAAGAACCGCACAACATTTCAGATGGATCTTTTATGGTCTGTTATCACTTTCTGGCCTCCAGATTCCTCCCACGCAGGCTGACAAGCAGCTCCTTCATCTCTCCAAGAGCAGGTGGAATAACTCGGCTGGGCTTGTCAGCCGCTTCGAGGTCTTGCCATTCACGGTGCCGGTGGCCTCGAACTGGCGACCTTCGGATGTTATCTTCAGGCAAACGGAGGCTCAACCCTCTAGACCAGACCTCCTGCCCTTTGGTCCTGGAACTCAGAAAGCATTGCTGCTTCTGTGCATCCTTATGGTTTCTTGCACAGTCCTGTTGTTCATTGATAACCTGCTGTGGGGCAAGATAGAAACTCCATTTGCTTTAGTTGGAAGGGCAGTGACAGAAACCTGCTGAAAGTTGAGTGGATTGTGCAGAGAGATGTGGCAACAGAGTCTCTTGCTGAGGGAGAAGCATTAAATGCATGTTCATATGGACAGATTGTGAGCGGCTTCTGATATAAGCATAATTTGTACAGCCCTGACAGAATGTTGCTTTAGATCAGGGGTCCTCAAATTATGACCTGCAGGCTACATTGGCCCACTAACATATTTTGACCTGCCCGCTGAACTCAGTGGCATTATAATTACATGTGAACTCCCAGTTGTTGTTCCTCCCCACTTATCACCTTGTACCTTCTTCCTCTTACTGGATGAAGTAATTGCTAGACTGATTGCTGAGAGTCCAGCTGAGAGACAGAGCGAGTAAGCAGCCCCACAATTGTAAAGTTGCACCTTGAGGGTCTCTAGTAGTATGAAAAAACAGGACATAAGTGAGTGGTTCCCAACTTGGGGATCATAACCCCTGAGGTATTGCATTTGAAAAATCCTCCAACCTTAAGAGGGGTGGTGACTGGTGGAGACTCATAAGCAACAGCATCTGTCACTTCCGGGTTCTTGCTGCCACCCCTTCTACTGCCGCTGACTAACGGGGAAGTAAGAGAGGGGATTTTATGGGGCTTCTTACATCCCTATATTCCACATTGGGGAGAACCTGGAAGTGATGGACGCTGTTGCCTATGTGTCCTCCGTCAGGTTCCAACCCTGTCTTAAAGGGACAGGAGGTTGGGAACCACTGATATAAGTGTTTTTAATCAATAAATTTATTTTAATAATGTCAGTATCTTGGTTCATTGTTTAAAGTACTAGATTGTCTAATCTGCATTGCAGGAAATCTTCTGTTATGAAGATTCTGATATAAAACCTTGTAGCTGGTGAGAATTTGAATGAAAAAGGGCCATGATCAGATCCATAACATCTAACTAAGCAAATTAAATGCCTCTACTTATTAGTGCAAACAGGTATTTATAAATATATATTCTGCCCATAGAGGAAGTTGAATGTTAATACCCTAGTAGTTTGGGAACTGTGAAGGAGACTCTGAAGGGCAGAACTGTTTGTTATATATGCAATATTATATTATTGGGAATGTAGGTGATGGTTTAATAGCCCAGTTACTTTTAGACTGAAATACGAGTGAGGCTAAGGTTTCTGCTGAATTTTCGTTTTGGAGGAAGAATCATTTTCATAGAAAATATCAAAGAGTAATGCCATATGCTGAGCAAAAAGTGGAAAATTTTTTATTTATCAGTGTGTGCAGTTTTTGCAGAAGTATTCAAAGTATATTATAGACATCTGCTAGCGGCCTGTACTGACAGTAAATTTAAGAGTAAGGCAACATTTGTGGAGGATAATAAAAGATGGAAATAAAGTTTTATTTTCTGAGTAAGCTGATTTTTTCCCCACTTTCCAAAACTTCCCCACATAATCTTAAGGAAAAAATTGTAAACCAGTGTATTTATCAGCAGTCAGGTTATTTATTGGTATAAATGTGTCTTTGGTTTCATCATAGGGAGCTTTTTTTCTACTAAGTTGTGCCATTGATCCATCTAGGTCAGTATTGTCTATGCTGACCAGCTCTCCAGGGTTTCAGAAAGGGATCTTTCCCATCTCTACCTGAAGATGCCAGGGATTGAATGTGAATCCTTCTGCCACTGAGCTATAGCCCTTTTGTCCTATTTTGTGCCTTGAGTCCTGCATTGACTTTTGCAGTTCCATTTCCTGGGACTGATCTTTTCTCCTGTATACAGAAATGGGAAACATTTCCACTTGTTAGAGTGGGATGGAACTGGGTTAAATATGCTCCATAGTTGCCTTCCCTAAACGCCTCCATTTTTCTGTAGCATTTACTAATTCAGGTGTCCCAGTGCAGCATTGACCCCTAAAGTAGGTGTTGTAGTGTGTGCAATAACTTCTTTGCTGTGACTTTGCATGTTTTCTATATACTCGCAATGTCTTGGTGGAAGTACAGCAAAGACATAAGCTCTGTTCAGGTGTTGGCTGTCCAGGGAGAGATAACGCATGAAGGCTCCTCCAGAGTGTGGTGCACTAGCCATTCCAATGATGCACATACGTCACCCTGTCTCTGTCCTCCCAGTGATCAGCATTTGTCCACAGTGATGCCTGCTGAGAGAGATGTTCTCGGCACCCTAGAAAGTTCCAGGGTTTTAAAACAATATCTGCGCTTTCCAAAACTGATTGATTTGAAACTTTTTTGGGAGCTGTGGCTGGAGAAGGCTTTGTCCTGGGTCTTGGAATTGTGTCCAATATTGTGTATAATTGTGTTTTTGATTTACTTTATTAAGGAATAAACTTCTGTTTTCCAAATATGTACAAATAGAAATTCCTGATGAGCGTTTTTGTGGACTTTCATCAACACAGGATCAGATTTCTGTGTATCCAGAGAATAATTTTTCAGTAAAAACTGACTTTTAATTTGTATGTGAACATATTTCCTTTGTTTAACTGATGAGAGCATGGTTTTCAGACTGGTTTAATAAAGATCTTTAGATATTTCTGGTATAGGAGCAAATTTAATTCAAGCCATTTACCTTTCTGTACTATGTAACCATTTGGGGAAAAGGTTGCTATGGAGCGTGAAATATTTGTTGAGTAGTTCACATGGATCTTTAAAAGTAGTGGTAAATTCCTTTAAGTGCGTAGCCCCTTGTAGTTGAGCTCCTTGTATCTCTTAATAGCTTTATTAAGTCTGGGTAAGAACAATAGCTGAGCCAATATCCTTTTAGTAATAGAGCGGATTTCCTCCTTTAATTTGTTGATGAAATTAGTGTCACCATAGAGCTATAGAGCAATAAAGTTGGATAGTCAGCTGAAGTGGGATTTGATTAGTTTTTCCCCCCTCTTCTTCTTGCAAAGCAAGCTCCTAGCAAATGCTTTTAAGTAATGATCAAAAACTCTGTCTTAAGCAGAGTTCCCAAATTTCCAGCTGCTGTGGCAACATCACTCAGGGCCCAATCCAGTTTTCCAGTGCCAGTGCAGCTGTGCCAATGGGGCATGCACTGCATCTTGTGGTGGGGCAGCAGTCACAGAGGCCTCATTAAAGTATGGGAACATTTGTTCCCTTACCTTGGGGCTGCATTGCGGCTGCACCGGTGCTGGAAAACTGGGTAGGATTGGGCTGTCACCCATTTGGCAGATCAAAGCAGCGCGGTTATAAAAAATGTATATATTTTGTACACAACTTCATTTTTTACAATAGGAAATATTGCAAAATATTTGCAGCTGTGGGGCCACTTGCTGTCTCTTTCAGCTAAGATGTGAGAGCCACCCAACCCAAGAGTCTCTTCATCAAGATAGAGGAAGAAGTTATGTGGTGGTAGAAGAGAGGAGATGAGGAAAGAGTTGGGAGTATACACATAATTAATACCACTGCGATTAGCCAGCTGGTCAAAATGTGTTGGTCGGCTGTGGTCTTGCATATGTAGCATTCTGCTGCACTTCCAACTACTTGTGTATATGGCCAGAGTTAACAGGTCTTAGGGCCCAACCTTATCTGGACCTTACACTGGCCCACCAATGTAAAGCTTGTGCTGCAGGTGCCACGTACACTCTGTTGTTCTGTGGCTCCCCACTGACTGTGCAGAAGCTGGTAAGCCCTGCACCAGCAGTGGCGGGCCTCAGAACCTCTGTCTGAGCAGGTAGATTTGAGGTGGGGTTCAGGGACAGGGACTGTGGTCATGTGAGGCTCTGACTCACCTGACCCTGACAGCCCTGGTGTGACTGTGGTCCACACATTGCCTCACTGGCCCTTGGAAGGCCTTTCTAAGGCTTCCAGAGGTATTATGAAGGCTGGAGAGGCTGTGTGTGGCATCTCCGGTCTTCAGAACACCTCCAGATGCAACCTCAGTGGCACAAGATGTCATGGCATGTCCTTGTTTGGGGATGGACTGGGGTAGGAAGTGAACTGGGGGGGTAGGAGGTAGAAGTTGCAGACACCTGGTTTTTAAAATATTTATCTTTAAACCATTATTCAGGCATGAATTTGACTGAAGTTCTTGGGAATTAAAATTCTAAGTACTTTTCAGTTGATTTTAAAGAGGTTCTCAATGCATACTTGGACAGTAAATCCTTATTTTTGTACCCATCACTGGGTAAACCTGAATTAGAACAACTTGGCTTCATGATACTTTTCTGTATGTGTCTTTGTTTTGCAGGGCTAGGGTAAACCACACATCATAGCCTAGAGAAATCTACATTACCCTAATCTACATTACCCTCATCTACATTAGGCATGGAAGATGTGAAATCTCCTTTGGGTCTGTATGCAGAGTCTTTATCAAGGAATTTCTGTAAAATGAAAGCTTGATAAGTCTGCTTCTACCTGATGGTTGCTTGGATTAGGATGTAGGGGGCTCTGATAAATGGCCATCCTTAAAAATTGATGCACACAAGTCCTAAATGGACAAAGGATTAAAGTAATTTATTATGAATTATTCAGATATATATCAGCCTCACCATTCTTAAAGACTGAAGGTGCAATAAATCTGCCTTATAAGGATAAAAGCACTTAAATATAAGAATGTTAAATAACCCTGCCAGCACCAAGTGTCACCACGAATGTGGCTTTGGCCAGACTGCCTCAATTTAAATATTTAGATGGTGAACTGGAACTGTTTTTGGTGCAAAGAAGGATTTTTCTCCTAAAATGTGGAATTGTATTATTTGTGCATTTATAGTGTGAGACATTTTAGCAGTGTAAGCTTTTTTCTTCCCATTCAGACTGCAAGTATAATAAATTGAAATAAAATTCACTATTGATTAATGTTCCATGTGTCACGTACAGGGCAAGTCCCATCTATTAAGTGCAGTTTGCCACGGCAGCAATATTAGGAGCATTTGAATGTTTTTCTTATTAAGGAGAAAAATGGTCAGCAACATGACTATTGCCTTGCGCAAAAGGCCATGTTAAATGCAAACCGCCTGCAGCACAGTTGAATTTCTTGCTCTATATTTGGGAAGGAGATGCAGTGAAAAAGGCAAAATGATCCATTTTCAAAATTAGAGCAACTATTGTAGTTCATAAGATGAAAGAGAGAACCTGATTACAACATAATGGAATGTACCATATTAATCTCTTTGAAATATGACCTCAATCGGCCTTTTCCATTTTACAATTGATTCTCTCTCCCCCTTAATGAACTTGTGTGTTCATGAGTCTTTCTTGGAAGCATGCATGTGAAGTATGAGAGTTGCAAAGAAAAAAAATTCTACCCAGAAGGTATGAAAAGCTTATCTCTTTGATGGTTCTATTCATTAGTACAGTGGATTGTTAATGTGTTTTGTTGGGCATCCTATTTTTTTTAACAGTACTGTTTCATCTTTCCAAGCGTTAAGAAATTTTCCTTAACGTTTTCATTTTTATTTATTTAGATTTATATACCACTTTTGTGGGAAGGGAAGTGCGGGAGGAATGCACAATTATTCAAATTGCTTGTACCTGTGCTCAGTTACAGTATTATATTGGGCCAATGGAGGGGGCCTTTGGGTTGAGGAGAAACCAAATGACAGTTGATCCTTGCCAGGATGATGGAGGGGACTTTGCTATCTTTCTTTTGCCTCTGTTGTTGCCAGGTAGAAGGTCTGGGTTACGCCAAGTCATGAGGTGGAAGAATCTTCTGCCCCTGTTCCCCATCAGGCTCCGCTAGTTTGCTGGTAACAAGATAAGAGCATAGGCAATAAAGATTTAAAAACAACAACACAATGTAAGATGCATATAGTTGGCCTGCATCTTGCATGCAATACACTTGAGCAAATTCATGTAAATGCGCTCAGCACCCCCCCAAAAGAAAAAAAATAGAACACTAATAGAGTAGGAGATCCTGCCTGCCATTCAACTTACTTTGTTTATGTTAGTGAACCTGAAGTGAGAGAACGAAGCTGTTCTTCCTTCACTTCCCATTTGTCCCTTGTACTGTGCTTTTTGCCCTTAAGAGGTAAGAACATAAGAACATAAGAACAGCCCCACTGGATCAGGCCATAGGCCCATCTAGTCCAGCTTCCTGTATCTCACAGCGGCCCACCAAATGCCCCAGGGAGCACACCAGATAACAAGAGACCTCATCCTGGTGCCCTCCCTTGCATCTGGCATTCTGACATAACCCATTTCTAAAATCAGGAGGTTGCGCATACACATCATGGCTTGTACCCCATAATGGATTTTTCCTCCAGAAACTTGTCCAATCCCCTTTTAAAGGCGTCTAGGCTAGACGCCAGCACCACATCCTGTGGCAAGGAGTTCCACAGACCGACCACACGCTGAGTAAAGAAATATTTTCTTTTGTCTGTCCTAACCCGCCCAACACTCAATTTTAGTGGATGTCCCCTGGTTCTGGTATTATGTGAGAGTGTAAAGAGCATCTCCCTATCCACTCTGTCCATTCCCTGCATAATTTTGTATGTCTCAATCATGTCCCCCCTCAAGCGTCTCTTTTCTAGGCTGAAGAGGCCCAAACGCCGTAGCCTTTCCTCATAAGGAAGGTGCCCCAGCCCCGTAATCATCTTAGTCGCTCTCTTTTGCACCTTCTCCATTTCCACTATGTCTTTTTTGAGATGCGGCGACCAGAACTGGACACAATACTCCAGGTGTGGCCTTACCATCGATTTGTACAACGGCATTATAATACTAGCTGTTTTGTTCTCAATACCCTTCCTAATGATCCCAAGCATAGAATTGGCCTTCTTCACTGCCGCCGCACATTGGGTCGACACTTTCATCGACCTGTCCACCACCACCCCAAGATCTCTCTCCTGATCTGTCACAGACAGCTCAGAACTCATCAGCCTATATCTAAAGTTTTGATTTTTTGCCCCAATGTGCATGACTTTACACTTACTGACATTGAAGCGCATCTGCCATTTTGCTGCCCATTCTGCCAGTCTGGAGAGATCCTCTGGAGCTCCTCACAATCACTTCTGGTCTTCACCACTCGGAAAAGTTTGGTGTCGTCTGCAAACTTAGCCACTTCACTGCTCAACCCTGTCTCCAGGTCATTTATGAAGAGGTTGAAAAGCACTGGTCCCAGGACAGATCCTTGCGGCACACCGCTTTTCACCTCTCTCCATTGTGAAAATTGCCCATTGACACCCACTCTCTGCTTCCTGGCCTCCAACCAGTTCTCAATCCATGAGAGGACCTGTCCTCTAATTCCCTGATTGTGGAGTTTTTTCAGTAGCCTTTGGTGAGGGACCGTGTCAAACGCCTTCTGAAAGTCCAGATATATAATGTCCACGGGTTCTCCCGCATCCACATGCCTGTTGACCTTTTCAAAGAATTCTATAAGGTTCGTGAGGCAAGACTTACCCTTACAGAAGCCATGCTGACTCTCCCTCAGCAAGGCCTGTTCGTCTATGTGTTTTGAGATCCTATCTTTGATGAGGCATTCCACCATCTTACCCGGTATGGATGTTAGGCTGACCGGCCTATAGTTTCCCGGGTCCCCCCCTCTTTCCCTTTTTAAAAATAGGCGTGACATTTGCTATCCTCCAATCTTCTGGCACTGTGGCCGTTTTGAGGGACAAGTTGCATACCTTAGTCAAGAGATCTGCAACTTCATTCTTCAATTCCTTAATAACCCTTGGGTGGATGCCATCAGGGCCCGGTGACTTATTGATCTTTAATTTATCAATGAGGTCTGAAACATCTTCTCTTTTAACCTCTATCTGACTTAACTCCTCGGTTAGGAGGGGCCGTTCGGGCAGCGGTATCTGCCCGAGGTCTTCTGCCGTGAAGACAGATGCAAAGAACTCATTTAATTTCTCTGCCATCTCTAAGTCTCCTTTTATCTCCCCTTTCCCTCCCTCACCATCCAGAGGGCCAACCACTTCTCTGGCGGGTTTCCTGCTTCTAACATATTTGAAGAAGCTTTTATTATTCCCCTTAATGTTGCTGGCCATGCGTTCCTCATAGTCTCTCTTGGCCTCCCATATCACCTTCTTACATTTCTTTTGCCACAGTTTATGTTCCTTTTTATTCTCCTCATTAGGGCAAGACTTCCATTTACGGAAGGAAGCTTCCTTGCCCTTCACAGCCTCTCTAACTTGGCTGGTTAGCCATGCGGGCACCCTCCTGGATTTAGTGGAACCCTTCTTTCTTTGCGGTATACACCTCTGCTGGGCCTCTATTACTGTTGTTTTAAGCAGCCTCCATGCACCCTGGAGAGATTGGACTCTTTTTACCCTCCCTTTCAACCTCCTTCTAACCAGCCTCCTCATTTGAGGGAAGTCCGCCCATCGGAAGTCAAGGGTTTTTGTTAGAGATTTGCCTGGTATTCTTCCCCCAACGTGCACGTCAAAACGGATCGGAGCAGGTAGTACTTATTTGTTGGATTTAAGGGAGTTTCAACTTTATGTGATTTTGGCTTTACGTGCCAACCTAGGAACGTAAGCCTAGCATAAGATGTGGGCCAATCAAACATCTGTTTGTTAGTTCAGTTCCTAGGCTTTGGAACAGAGAGTCTTATAGCTGTTTCCTTTGCATGGATGCTTGAGCTCATGGCATGTTTGACTGCATGTGGCTAGCAGAGCTCATGGATTGAGGTCTTGCACTTGCAAGATTGGAAAGGGAAGAGAGGAAACAAGGAAAGAAGGAAGCAAGCAAGGCAGATATATGCCTCCACAGGTCATACAAGACAACAGTAAAGGTCTAAGATAAGTGTTGCTTGAATCTTCTGCTTCCTGGATAATACACAGCAATCCGGTGTCCTGCAGACATTTGGTGTACTTATTTTTCAGTAAAAACCAGTTATAAATTAAATGGTCAGTACTAAACTTTTCAGACCATACTAATATTAATTTGTATGCTTTCAGTATTCACTATGGAATTCAGTGCCTTTGAATCTTGCTTAAAGTTGCACGTGATAAAATCTTGAGAGACTTACTTGAGAATATGAAGACTTGCCTACAGAAACACGAGCAGATGTTTATTTTTGCAGGCTTATTACCCTGCAATAGTCCTGCCTATATGGTGAAAAGCTGTCTTGGGTTATTCTCATGTTTCTCTATGGAACTGTGAGTTCTGTCCAATAAGTATAGCACCTAATCACTTGAAAGAGAGGTTGGATAAGGGATCTGGCTGTGAGTTTCTCTCTTTTAAGTGCTGTACAGCCCAATCCTATGCTTCCTGATGCCCTCTGAAGCCAAAGCGGCTCCCACTACATCCAGCGGATGCTGAGAAGCCACCAGCTTTTGTCCCCTTCCCCTTAGGAGAGCCCAGGCCCTGCCAGTGGGTCTCCTTGTGTCTGCACCAGCTATTTTGCCAGTGCAGACACGAGAGCCTCCGTGTCGGACTTTCTTTATGGCACCTAGCACTGGTGCTTGGTAAGTATAGGATTGGGTTCCTAAGCTGCTCATTTTACCCTATAATAATCTAAACCAGTAGTTTTCAAATTGTTTAGCACCAGGGCCCACTTTTTAAAGCGACACGCTCTTGGGACCCACCTGACTTTACGAGACTTCAAAAAGAGTGATTTAGAAAGAAATAATATTTTTATTTATTTGTAATTAATATTTATTTATTTGCAAAAATCTCAATCTATTTCTCATAATGAGACAGCGCTAATGAATAGCCTCAAGGCTAGAGAGGCTCAGTTATGTGACCCAGCCTTCACCTGCTTTGACTATCATTGATGAACTTGGGGGGAAAAAATACACCAGAAAAAAGATGCTCAAACATTTATCTCCCTATATTTACCCAAGTTTGAAAACTGCAGGAGCTCAACTCTTTGCTGATTTTTGAATAGCCTCAGAACTTGATCTTTCCATCACCCGTGTTTTCGTTGGAGGCTCTGTGGAACCTACCAGAAATCGGGTCCCGACCTACAGTTTGAGAAATCAGATGCTGATCTAAACAAATAAGAGGTTGAAGTGAATTTACAGATTATTTCAATGTAACTGTGTTAGTAATTCAAAATTAAAAGAAACGAAAGCAAAAAATTAGGTTATGGAACTAGTAAAGCATGGCGAATACCACCTTGCAAAGAACTATGGCAAAATCTGTGCTCTGACATTTGCCTGAGTGTCATCCAGGATGGATAGGAAGCAGGTGACTGAATTTAGTCCCACTATTTCCAGATAGGCGCTTAGTGGCACTGATCATCCTCTGACCTATGTGCTGATTGACAGCACTGAACGCAACCTGACTCAGAACATGCATGAGTTCAGGAAATCATGTTTTCTGTTGAATGGAGGGAATTGTGTTTGTAAAACTAATGTGTGTAGGATGAATTTCTCAGTTTTCTCTTCTTTTTTATATACTAGATATTGAAAGAATATTTTCAGGACTGAGCCATACATAGCTGATGGTTTTATAATTCTTGGATTTAGAGCATTATTATATAAATAAATGTACATCAATTTTGTATTGGATTTACCAAACCTGTACAATTCAGGGAAAATTAATGCATTGGTTTTTCATTTGCAAAGTTTGCATCAAAGCTAATATGTCTCCATGATGAAGCTGCTTGTTGAGTGAACTGATGGTCAATTTACTTTCCCAAATGTTCTAAATAATTGCTTACATTTTAATTAACAAGTTGTACTGAGATTTTAGGTGGGACTACTGATGGTGCAAAAGCATAATGGAGAGCATAAGATGAATTGTCTGTTCTCTGTTTATTCAGAAGGCAAGGTGGGATACAGATACAGGCTGCCTGCGTTAACCACCAGATTGGGGACCTGAGGATTTGATTATCCATGGATCCTGATTTGGCCTGACATGGACCATATGGAGGTGACCAGAGCATGCTCTGGAGGGTTTCTGAGGCCAGTGGAGGCCTTAGAAGGTCACTTCCAGTTTTTCGGAAAAACCGGAAGTGACATTTAAAGGCCTTAAAAGGCCCCCGTTGCCTCCAGAAGATTAGAGGACCCCTGAGACCTGTGAATTTCAACATCCACAGTTCTGTTTCTGGAACAGAACCCCCGCAGATAGTGTGGGCCTAACTGTAATTTAAGTAAATAAAAATTATATGTATGGTAAAAGAATAGATCGGTTTTTGTTTCTGTATCTCTAAGAGCCTAATCCTAACCTTTTCCATTCCTCTGCTGATGAAGCTGGACCCAAAAGGCAGTGGGGGGGGGGGGAGAGAAACAATTTGGAGGGGAATGGGAAATTATTTCCTCTTACCCCTCTGTAAGCCTCCCACTCACTTACCACTCTCCTTGAACCTGCACCTACTCTTTAGCTGGAGAAAGTCTGAAAAGAAGAAAGGGGCGGGGAACTCGTGAACAGGAGGGATAGAATCTGGCATGCTCCATTGCTGCTAGATCCTACCCCCTTTCGTCCCCTCCCTGCCCATCCCATTGCTACTCTACCCAGTCTGGCGGGCACAGCAGGGTCTGGTGGCAGAGTTGCGAGGCTACTCTTGCTCTGTACTTTGTCGCCAGCTGTTTTGTGTCAGCTGCCATAATGGGCTCTGCAGAACATCCCAATCATCAGTAGGATTGGGTTGCAATGTGCTTGATTCAGTCTGCTGGGAAGGCACTGGAAAAGTTCTTCATGAATTTCTATATTTTTTCATATTTGTGAAGATAAGTCTAATTTTTTGTTTTGTTTTGCTGTTTATGATGGAAATGGCCATTTGATATCCTTTACTTAGTAATACCTTTCCATAGGAATTTATTGTGACCAAATCAGCCTGGTTATTTTAGGATGGAGACACTGTGGCGGATGTAAATGGAAAAAAAGGGAGAGAGGAAAATTGTCTGAAAAAGTACAGAGAGAAGAAAATTGTATCTAAATGCAGTCTTCTAATACTGCATTTATCTGAGTCACTGGAGCCATTTCTCAGAAAAGAATGAATTTAGTTCTGTGCCCAAAATGGACAGCAGTGAACTTGTCTCTGGCACACTTGAGAGCTCAAATTTGAAGTGGAGTTTTGTGACTTGTGTGTTGCTGTTAGCAATCTGTTGTTTGTGTTTTGGGGTCACTTGGATACCATGCTGAAACAGATAAAGATACAGGATGCTACTAAAAATAATTTCAGTCCAGTGATTTACACTGGGTGGGTGCTTGTATTAAGTTCTCAATGAGTCCCAGGTTGGGCATGTGGGTTTTTTCTTTTGCTCTGACTTACTACTAGATGGGATGAGTAACCAAACAGAGACTATTTTACTAGATTTGAGCTTAATTTATATATGAAAAAATGGCTTTACCTCTAATCTAGGCCGTTTTCATTCTTTGAGGATGAAAGTCTCTTTTAATAAATTGTACAGGGGCAGATAGACAAGAAGACTGTATTGATACATTTCTGTTTAAGTTGTATGAATTACTTATTTTCACCACACTTTTTAAGTTTGTTGCTAAGTCAAACATTCTTCTGTTTTACTTTCTGCCTTGCAAGTAGTGATTTGGGGAATGGGATGGACCTTAATCCTAGCGAATTTATTCTGGTTAGGCTGGTGGAGATGTCAAACAGGAAAAGTTGGATCCAGCAGAGATACTCACCAAAATGGGTGAGGCATTTTACGGTTCTCCAAATCCTAGTTTAACAACAGAAATCATAAAAATGCTTCTTCCTCATCAAATGTAGGCTGCCAAAAAAAGACAACTTAGTCGGGGGGGGGGGCAGCTGGTTAAAGTGCATTTTTTGTGATATAGGACTGTGAGCTCCGCTCTGTTATTGAGAACAAATGCCTGGTCTGAACATATGTTCAGAGGCACCCTGTGCCTTAATTGTAAGTGTATGTCTCTCCCAACTTATTATTTTGTGCACGGTTGTAGTAGTTTTTGGAACTTGGTTTCTAGGAGAAGCAAAAATTAGACCCTGAAAGCCTGAAATATAGCCACTCCTGGTCTAGAGTGTGAGGGAGGGGTGGGAGCACATTTCTGTTTACTGCAGTGTAAAGCAATATCCATTCTGTTCTATTATAATTTAGCTTCTCAGATTATTTAATGTCTCTGACATGGAAAAGAACTACTCAGCCCTTTTTACCATAGAACTCTGCATGCCACTGGAGCTAGTGGATCAAGACTCTTGAGGATAACTATGCTAGATATTCTGACGATGTTGTCATTCACACCGTGACTTCCTCCAAGGCTCCCTTTTTTTGGTGCCCGAGGCTGCTGCGTGCTGAATGGTAATAACATGTAACAGTTTTCCCGACGTCAACTAACACATTCACTTTCTTTTCACAACTGTCAGATTTCCAGATTCATTAAATTCTTGCAGAAGGCATGTATCACTCATTTGGAGCTTGTTACAAGGCTCAGATTATGTTCCTATGCCACTCTTCACAGATTTTAAACACACACATTTCTGCTTTACAAAGATGAGTGCAGCAGACAATGAAAGATGGCTAACAGAGAAGGAACCAAAGACCGATTCACGTAACTGTCACCTTTGCGCAAGGTGACTTTTTACATCTGTTTCATTTGATTGATATGGAACATTTAAATACTTGTTTTTTTGAGACCTTGAAGGTGACTAAGGGGCGAGGAAGACTGGGACTGATAAGCACAGTTGTTTTGCTAACATTTGTTAGCGATGGAGTATTGCAGATGGCTTCATCTCACTCTAAATGTGACCAAAACAGCCAGGGTTTAAGGTGGCCCTGCAGGCCTAGCCCAAGTTCGTTCTCCCTTCTTAGGACCATGCTTGCCAAAAACCACATAGAATTGTTCTCCTGATGCCAACCTTCTCTCCCTTACCCAGTCTTTCCTGTCCCCTCCCCCTCACTCTCTCTAGTGGCCTTTCTATTCATCCTGCCAATTTTTCTTTCTCCTTCTCTCCCCTTACTTCCTATAGCTGCATAGCTCCTCCGCCTTCCAGTCGTGCTCTGGCTTTTCAAATGCAGGAAGGGTGGGGAAGTGAAAAAAGGAAGTGGAGAGGAATAAAGAGCACCTATTAGGAGATTCTGTAGGCTGCCACTCCACACTTCCTTTCCCCTTCCTATAGGGCTGTGGTTTTCAAACTGGGGTGTCGCGATGCCCCAGCCTGAAGGCCCTGGCTTCTGCTCTTTAAGAGGCGGGGGCAGGGAGGAGGCAGCGACGCAATGCCCAGGATCATGTCACTGATGGGGCTGCAGGGACTGGGATGTACTCACGAGTCTCTGCAGCAGCCTTCCTGGGGTGCAGGGAGCCCTGCGTGAGCACCTGCAGGGCTCCCCAGCCTGCAGAAAGTGAAAGTGGAGCGATCGCACTCCATCTCTGCAAAACCGGAAGTGGAGCATGATTTTTCACTTTCTGCAGGCTGCGGAGCCCTGCAGACGCTCGCACAGGGCTCCCAGCACCCCGGGAAGGCTTCTGCAGGGACTAGTGAGTGTAACCCAGCCCCGTGAGCAACACGATTCTGGAGATCGCTTCGCTGCCTTCTCCCGCCCCCGCTGCCTCCCTCCCCTCCCCTGTAAGGACTTACTGCAGTTTTCAAACTCCCTGAGAGTTTGAAAACAGCAGCCGTAGGAGTAGGAATACATGACGTGATTCAAGTAGCTGAAGCTGTGGCTGGATTTGTGAGAAGTAGGCAGTCACAAGTGCTTCCACCAATCCACCACTCAAATCTTTGGCAGACCTGCCCTGTGACTCTTTATTGCCCATTTCCTTGGGCCAGCATGATTAGGCCTTTACAGCCACTCCCTGCTAGCAGTAGGCTCCAGACAACCAACTCTTCTTTCTGCAAAGCTTCCCTTAAACACCATAGGACTTTCTGTAACACAGTATTTCTCAACCAGTGGTATGGGTACCACCAATGGTACTTGAGATGGTGTCTGATGGTATTTGCAAGATCCCTGAACACCTGCTACCTGCCAGTGAGACCAGGAACTTAACGCAGCAAACAGTGGTAGGAGCTTCGACTTGGTGGGTTGAGATCTAAAGCAGTGGCATAGCTAAGGGGCTGCAGGGGGTAGCAGCTGCACCAGGCAGCAAGCTTTAGGGGGGCAACAACCTGAGCTTGACACTAGTGGCCAACATTGTGAAATCCTTGATATTTTTGAAGAATACCATCATGTTATATACCATTCGATGCAGAATTTAATGCAGAATGCAATGAATCAAACTGCATCAAAATATTTCTATTCTATCAAAAGTTATAGCCAAATAACCAGAAAATAAAAACACAACTACTGGATTTTCTTAACTCTAGACTGACCAATGAGACTGATTGTTCCAAAAGCCAATTAGATGTTGTTATGACTCAGCAGGGCACCAGTAAGGTGTTAATATTGGGGGGGGGGGAGCCTGGGGGGGGTGATGGAAGAGCCAAGTGGGTTGGCAAGCTGCTGGGGGGGGGGAGTAGGCAGATTTTCCCCCATTTTCAATTTTTTAAAAGCCCAGGCATAATGTCATTTCAGGGGCATCATTTTGAGCTTGGCACTGGGCAGCACGATCAATAGCTATACCACTGCTCTAAAGCATGTTTTTTCTGCACTCAAAAAAGCCCTCTCATCCACCTTGAGCCTCTTACTGGTGCATCACATCTGGCCTTCCAACCCAGAAGTAACTGGCAAGTATGTCATTGCCAGTTACTTCTGATGGTACTTCAAATAGGTGGACAACGTGAAGTGGTATGGCAGAAGGCAAACCTTGAGAGAAACTGATGTAGCAGCATTCTTTTTTGCCAATGAACTGTTAGTGATGGCCCCTTTTTACAGACCTGTTTTTTTTGGGATATGACCTAGATGGCCAGCAAACATTTGCTAAGTGTTCAGCTGAGAACAAATCCACCCCTCTTCAAGAAAAAGTAGATTTTAATGGGGAAAATATTACACATGGGGTAGACTTTTGTGAGCTACTCTTAACTAATGCAGGAATGGGGGTTTAGCTGGTATAGACATTTGCTATTCTATGAATATGTATCTTTCTTAAGAATTGCCTCAAAGTGTAGAAAACCATTCCTCTCCCCCACTTCCCAGAAGGGTTTTGTGTATAAATTGTGGTTTCCCTTCCCCCCTGCATTTCACATGACAAACAGCCACAACTTGGGGCTAAATTTTCATTCTCATGGTGTTGTTGTTGTTTCTTAGTTAATTCCCTTTTGAGGCATTTTGAAACTATATTCCTTTAGGTCTGACATCTTGCCAGAAATTATTCTAGATTTCCTACACTGATGTTGAGCCATATGTTAGCACTAATTATATAAATGAGATATTGTATAAAATGGAACACACTTAAACACTTAGTGCTTTAAGGAATTACACAAATGAATGCTATCGTAGAAAAGTGCTGGAGGAAGGCAAAGATACGTACAGATTTTGAGCAGATGTTAACAGCTTTTCATGGCTACCCATTGTCTTTATTTGTCTAAGTATGAGAGAAGTGCTGACTTCAAACATTTTGTCAGACTATTTTAAGTTGCTGGTATAAGAATTGCTGTTTGCAACTATGACAATACTAAAGATTCATTAAGGACTTCCCAGGTGATTAAAAGAAAAGGTAAGTGGTACCATGGACTTTTCACACTGTACCCACACTAATTTAGATCCAGCACTTTTAAGTATTAATTTTATGCAATACAGGTGGGTCCCTGTATCTGCAGATCCAGTATCCACAGATTCAGTTATCTGCAGATCCCCGCCGGGGGGGGGGCAGCAAAAATGTTCTTGCTTTTATAGGTCGCTATAAGCATTCAAGCTTATAGCGACATGCAGGCAGGCTGCTGGCAGCCTGAATGCTTGAAAATTAGTTAAACCAGAAGATGGCAGGGAGAGACTCTTTCAACACTAACAGGAAGCGGGAAGTTAACTGCTTCTTGTTAGTGTTGATCAAGTCTCTCCTTGCCATCTTCTTGTTTAACTAATGCTGTAAGTTTGCTCATTATCATAGCCCACCACATTTTTCTGATCCAGTCTTCAATTAAGGACACAATCCTAACCAACTTTCCAGCACCGACATAAGGGCAATGCTGCTCCGAGGCAAGGGAACAAACATTCCCTTACTTTGAGGAGGCCTGTGTGAGTGCCACTCAACTGCAGGACACAGCTCAAGTCACATTGGCACAACTATACCAGTGCTGGAAAGCTGGGTAGGGTTTGGACCTAAGATTCCTCCTGGGTATCTTTTTGCTCTTGTTTGTATGCAATAATGTTGCAATCTTGTGAGAGAAGTATACACTTTTGAGAGAGTTTATCCTTTCGCAAGCCCCCCTAGTCAGGCTTGAAAGGGGTAGCCACCATGGCAACAAAACCACTTCTCTTTCCACTTTGTCATGCTATGCTCTGAGATGCAAATCTGTCTGTGCTTACCTTGGAAACGGGTCTTTTTTTCTTCTTCTCTTTACTATTGCAGACCAACGACCTGGTGGCAAGCAAGGTATAGGGGAGGGATCGTGCCTGTGCTGGGGAGACATGGCAATCCTGAAGAGTGCGTCACAAATTGTGCAGACCTGGCATGATGTGTGCTAGTATCCAGATTAAAATCTTTCAGTAAAATCCAGGTTTTAAAACATCCAGCATTTATGTTTTATGAACTAAATGCTTAAAAAAAAATTTAGGCACTTATGCAAGTACTGCTAGAATTTTTTTTTTCCTTTTGTGAAGAGAACCTCTGTGAAGAATAACATTCCTGGTTTGCTTCTGTTAAGCCTCTTTTCCCTTCAAGTAGTTTATTTCTGTCTTGCTGCATGTTTATTATCTTCATTTTATTACTGTATGTTCTGTGGGCCTATAAAAAACCCGTTTTCCCCCACTTCACTTGTAAGTGGTTTATGTAGACAATGAAATTCACTTTCCTTCCCTCAAGTTCAATTTATAATATGCCCTTATACAGTATTATGCATTGAGCTTGAACATTGTTAACAGTTGAAGGAGATGAGCTTTGGTTAAAAGCATGATGCAAACTCAGTCCACAAGGAACTTCAAGATAATTGTTTTTAATAACTTTTAATTTGACGCTGTCATTTTGTAGTCCAGCTGCATGTCCCGCTGATACCGGTTAAAGTAAGAGCAAACCTAGGCATACACAGAAATGCTTGTGCTAGAGGTGTCCTTGCTGCTTGAAGTGCTTCCTTGGTCTTGAGTGTGATCCTTGTGGGGAGGGGAGGGTTCACTGTGTCGTGGACAGAGTTTTGAAATTAGACTGGGATCCACCCTGTTACTTCTACTGCCTGCTCGCTGTGCCAGTGAGACCACCGGTGTTTGCAGCAGCAGTTCTGGAATGGGTGTTGGGGGCACTCTGTATGCACCACCATATAACATTTGCAACAGCAGAGCACCTGTAGTTCTGGTTAGAAGCTCAGTTAGGATTGGGTTGCAAGTGATACTGTACTTCATTATAGTCACATTAGGTCCCCTGACCTTCGCCGCCTGATTTGTCCTTGCTGTGGTGGCTTGGATCCCTGTACTCCTCCTGTTTGCCTCCTTTCTTGCCAGCCCAGGCGCTACTGCACCTATGTGAAAACTCCACCTGCGCACATCCATTACTCAGATGTCCATAAGTCAGAGCTTGCATATTTTCTGCTACTTATTTTTTTCCTTATGAATGATATTCCTTTATATACCCACCTAGTACACAACATTGTACAGTTAAGATCAATAGAGAAACTAAGTATTCAGATTACTACATTGGGAGGAATCATAGCTGGAAGAGTTCTCGCTTGTAACATAATAAGAAAAATGTGCTTTTCCTACTGCTTTTCTTTTTGACAGCACAATTGCTGTAAGTCAAGCTTTCAGCTTTATTGGTTTTTTAAGATGTGCTATCTTTCTTTCACGTATACTGTATTGAATACAGCACAGCTTCTTACAATGGCAAGTGTCAATGCATTCAACAGAAGAGGTACCAATTAGACAGAGAAGGCAGTGGCTAAAGCTGGCTCCTACTATCTCTTTCATCAGTCAAACTGAGGTCCAAATCCTAACCAGCTTTCCAGCACTGACATTGCTTTGTCAATGGGGCGTGTGCTGCATCCTACAGCTGAGTGGTAGTCATGGAGGTAAGGTAGTCCCTTACTCAAGGTAAGGGAATGTTTGTTCCCTTACCTTGGAGCTGCATTACCCTTCCCTCAGCACTGGGAAGTTGGTTAGGCTTGTGCCCTGAGTTCACTCCAATGTGTCCAGGATGACTAATTCTTGAAAAGTCATGTTGGACAAGTGGAGGATTCTGAGTAAGCAAGCAATTCTTAGAAGTTATGCTGAAGAAGTAAAATGACTCACTGTGAAGTAGCAGAATAGACCGGTTTATACTTTTAGCATACTTCAGACTGAAGAAAGTCATGAGGTTTTTGTTCCCTTAACCAGATGAGGCCCCAGTTCTATTTCCCCCCTCTCCCCATTATAGCATATAACTGTACCATGTTATTGTGGGGAAAGGGCTGTTGGACAGTCTGCAGGAGGTACCCCTCGTAGGCTGCCCTGCCTGATTGCCTATGGGTCTCCTTGAACATGTGCCAGCCATTTTGGTGATGTATGTCCATGAAGAGAAAAGGATTAGGGAGGTTTTAAAAGAAGGGATAAGATCTGATGTGCACAATTGCCACTGGATTTATCTCCTTCCTGCCCACATGCTCCTCATTCCTCTTCCAACGCACCCCACCCCCTCTCTGCCCATGAACTGCCCCTCATGTTGGTTTACCAGCTCTAGTGCAGGCTGCCAGCCTTGGCAGCAGATGCTGCTGATGCTTTGTGACGGCAACTTGGACTTGGCTGCCACTATGCGCACTAAATGTTGTTGGCTGCGGGTTTATGAGAGCAGAACAGTATCCTGCTGTTGTTAATCCAAGGATAGGATTGGGCAGTCAGTCAACATTTTTTTTCTAAATACCTCCTCTAGTCTTGTATAGTCTTACACGGCCCACTTTTAGATCAGAATCGGACAAAATGTATTTAAAATGTCATGATCCAACTGATGATAAGCTCATGAAAGTCTTGATGTAATGGAGTTTATTTATTTGTATTCATTTGTGGTCTTTTACCATTCTTTACTGCCCTTGAATGGACCTGCGAGATGGCATATGTAATATTAAAAAAATACAATGATCAGTAAAATCATCAAAAGATAAAAATAAACATCATAACTGGATCATAATTTAAAAGATGCCATCTATGGAAAGTCCTTCAATTCACAGATGAATAGGAGACCAGCATTTTCTGAAGGGTCCTTGCGTGGACACTATTATCTTTTCATTGAGTGATAAATTAGGCTCTAACCCATTGATTTCAGGGAGAGATTTAATGTCATCTTCCACTTATCAATAAAACTTAAGACTCCAAAACACTCCATTGCACTCCAAAACACGCAATGAAGTACAATTTTGAGTATTTATTTATTCTGTAGGTTTTTATCCTGCCTTTTGGCTCCAAAGGAACCCCTAAGGTGGCTGACATCAATTAAAGTAGAGGCATCTTCCTGAATCTGTGCGGGTTTGGTTTCCCCTGCAGATATGGAAACTGTGGATATGGGGGAACCTCATTTAAATAGCAACCCCCATGCCCTTTATAATATCTTAGTCACACTGGAAGCATGGGTGTTTTTTTGCCAAATAAAAAAGGGACATTCTTGCTTCACTGAAGATCACAGCATGCAGGAGGGAAACTAACAGACCTCTAACAGGAAGCAGGATAGTTCCAGTGGGCCTTTTCTGGTATTTCAGGTGCTGATGAAGCCATTGCTGCTTGTGGAGGCACGTGAAGACTTTTTGTAAGTTGGGAGGGGCTGCCATCTGCAAAGAAGCCTTGATTATATAAGTCTGGTCAGTCTCTCGCAGCTAACTGTGATTTGATCTGGGTGGACTAAAGTTGAGAACGCACGCTGTTGGTAAGACTCTATAAAATAATTGTTCATATCCTCAGCAGCTATTAATGTGCTGTAATGGCTTGCTTCTTGCAAGGAAGCAGGAGATGGCATTATAGTGACTTGTGCTTTCTGTTTCTTTACTTCTTAGTTTGTGTGTAAAGATGTAGTGACATGTGTCAGTTCAGATAGACCAATTCTTATATAGTCATTGGTATTATGATGTGCCATCTCTTACTTTGCACATTACTCTGGAGGCAACAAGAGTAAGGCTAACCAATTCTCCTTTTTCTCCCCTTCTTCATAACTTGCAGAACCACTTTTATTAAAGATAAATTGCATTGGATCTGACTTGACTTCCATTAATGCTTCTTATAAAAATCCTTGACCACCAGAGGGCTTCTCTCCCTGGAAACAATCCTTTGTGCTGGAGTTTAAGAGGAAAAGGTGGAGAAAGCACTTAACATTGTTTCTTACTCACTGTCTCTCTTTGGTATGCTTTGATCATTGATTAGCATTTCCTAAAGTTGTGGAGTTGACTGTACTGGAGAAGTGACATGTTGGAGCCTGAATGAATACTGACTTGTGGGCTACTGTGAGCCTGAGGTGTTGCTCTACATTTTTGTGTATAGGCCATGAGTTTTCTGTAATGGCCGTGAACTTTATTCCCCTCCCCCCAGATTATTCTTAACAAACTTATTTTTGATTACAAATATTCTGGTGTTCTTTCATCTTATGTAGGAGATTTGAGAAATAGCTCAAAATGAATGAGGATGTTTTGCAGTGGGGCTTCGTGTAAAGGATGGGCAAGTCCAGCGTGGCTTGAGTCGAGTCGTGAGTATCCACCACCGTGAATCAGTTAGAAAACAAATCCTAATGGGCAGACTTTCTGAGTCGCCCAGAGCATTTTCATGAGTCGTTCCCTTTAAAAAGCCCACTGCAGCTCCGTGGAAAAAACGGAACTGCTGCCGGGCTGTGTGTGTGTGTGTTTCAGAGTTCCCTTTAAATATTCTCCTGCTGTCCCTGCCCATTCCATCTGTCAGCCAGCAGTTCAGAAAGTGCCGATCCGTTCCCTTCCCCTGTATGATCTGATATTACCCCAGCCGCGATGAAGGAAACCCACCTCCCCTTCACATCATGGGCACCGCAGGGAGGGAGCACGCATCCTAGCTCTGCAGGGCAGGAAAGCACAAGACGGGACGAGGAAGCCCACAGGTAAGCCAGGGGAGATGAGGAGTTTAACCCCATTGGACACAGCACAGGTAGGCTGAATCAGGGGAGGCCAGAGAGGGAACATGCTGCTCAGACACACAGTGACTGACAGTTTTAGGCATGTCTCTGGAACAAAGGAGGGGTGTTCTGGGGGTCCAAAGTACTCGCTGTCCACCCAGGCAGATGCCCAATAATGCCATAGGCTAACTGCCTAACAGTCTGGACATGAGAGATTTACCCTCTGCATGTCAAGCAAGCAGCACACAGTCAGGAACGATACACATACACCCCCCTTCAGGTCTGCATTCTGCTTCACCTCACTGTAAGCTGCCTGACCAGCATAAGTTTCGCTGCTCAGAAACACACCTGGCCTTTAGTGTGGACCACAGGTGTCAGAGGGTTTGCTTAACTCATCCCAGTCTTCTCCTTCTGCTTACAAAACCTATTTGTATTTATGGGGAAAAATGACTCCTCCTGTTCCCCTCCCTGTCCCGGAGACGCATCCTCGGTCCAATGGATGGTCTGGGGGAGAAGTGCATCCCTCCCCCAGATTCTGTACATGTGCAGGACCCTCATGTGGATTACGGAGCCAGTTAAGCCAGCTAAAATGGATACTTCTGCAAAAGTTGTTACAAGTTATGCATCAGGAGACCCAACAAGTTTTAAGGCCAAACAAAAAAAAAAGGTAACCATTTTACTCTACCCTCTCAGCTCCTGTCTCTGAACATAATGTACCCTGCTGCTGGTTCTGGAACTGCTGCTCATGTGCACAAAGCCCGGCTTCCGGATCGATGCAACAGATTTTTTTGATCTCAAGTGTTTTGCCAAGACTTTGATGCAGGTGACTTGCATTCCCATGAGTCAGCAAAAAATGCTGATTTTTGCAACATGACTCGAGTTCCCATCCCTGCTTGGTGTAATGCATCAGACCAGCAGGGTTGGCACCATATAAGAACATAAGAAGAGCCTTGCTGGATCAGGCCAAAGGCCCATCTAGTCCAGCTTCCTGTATCTCACAGTGGCCCACCAAATGTCCCAGGGAGCACACAAGACAACAGACACAATCTGCATCCCGGTGCCCTCCCCTGCATCTGGCAATCAGAGGCAGCCTGCCTCTAAAACCAAGAGTTTGTACATACCTACTATGACTTGTAATCCGTGATGAACTTTTCCTCCAGAAAAGTTCTTATACTTACCTTCTGCATAGATTTGGAGAATGGCAAGCCAGTGTGTGCAAGATGACATAGGCTTCATGTTGGATAGAGAGTAGAGTGAGTAGGACAGGCGTGCTCAATAGGTGGATCGCGATCTACCGGTAGATCGCAAGGCAAAATGAGTAGATCGCGGAGTGCCGACCCCCCCTTCAGGTGCTTCTGGGAGGAAACGCCGGGAGTAAGGCCCATTGTACTCAGTGGGGCTTACTCCCAGGTAAGTGTGGCTAGGATTGCAGCCTCACAGCCTAATCCTAGGCATGTCTACTCAGGAGTAAGTCCTGTTATACTCAGTGGTTCTCAAGGTACACCAACATACATTGTACACATAAATGTTATATGTTATGATGGCGCGAACATTGTAAAAAAAACTCTGGTAGATCTCCGGGCCTTGCTGGGCTTCAGAGTAGCTCTCGAGCCAAAAAAGTGTGAGCACCCCTGGAGTAGGATATTGACTGTAGAGCCTTTCCTGTGGACTTGGGCAAACCTCGACTACCATCTGCAAAATAGGCCTCTTAATGTGCCATTTAACAAGATCGTTATGGGACTGAGAGTGCCTTGGTAAGATAAAAACACTACATAAATGTTCAGTCATAGTATATTAATATAATGTGTAATTATAATAACAGTAAGCTGCTGTTTTGCAGATTCCTTTATCTGAATGCAGCGTATTTACAGAAGAGCTGGCAGCCATGTCAGTGCATCCAGGCTTGTTATACTGCAGTGCACATTTATGTCATTTTTGAGAACAAGTGATTTGTACTTCTGACACTTGACCAGTGAATAATATCAGACATTCTCACAGTGTGTGACAGAGATGGAAGGCAGTTTCCTAATGGCAAATCACAAGGTGCCCTGGTTATAGATGACTGGCTTTATTGATTTGGCACACAGGTGGACATCTGTGTGCTGTAGAATCCTACAGACTTTGAGAGTACTCCAGTTGGTTACGATGGTTTGCCAGTGTGTTATTAGTTTCCAACTTGAAGCCTGAATGTTTGTTTCCAAGATGGTGATGGCTGCAAGTGTAGGGTTAAGAACCCCATAGATTTAGTCCATTTGATATAGCATGGAATTTGTGAGATATATGATAACTTTGCAATCATTGCTATTTTAATGCTAAAAGCACCCTTGTAAATTTCAGGCATGTTAAGGAATTTGGGTGCAAGCAAGACTTGAGTCTGTGCTTTTAAGGCCAAATTGTGGATGTGACATGTTTATGCACGCTGCAGTAAGTAACCTCTGGATAAATGGTTGCTATAGCCACCCATAAAGTTGTCTAAATTGTGAGATCTTAACAGGCAAGTCCTCAGGAAGTACAAAACACAGAATGATATTTAATTTTTTGCACCTGATCTAGAACATTGTTTTGACATGTGCAATAACCTAATCTTTGACCTGAGCAAACAAAAACAGGTCAACTGGAACCAAAATGAAACATGTAAAAAATGGATTGAAGCCTTTTGATACTCTTAGTTCTTACCACTCTGTAATTCCCCTTTCACTGTTAATAGTAGAGGAATTAAAGTGTGGTAAGAAGTAACCAAGGCATTTCTACATGTTTCATTTTGGTTCCACTTGACCTGTTTTGTTACGTTTGTTAAAATAATTGTTACTGTGACCCTTGGTAGTAATTAAGATGGTTTTACACAACCTTTCTTTACACAACCTTTCTTTACACAACTCTATTATGAGTTGACTTTCTGCAGTTACTTCCTGGCATGAATGAATTCAGTGTTAAGCAATGAATGCAAAGGCAAGTTTCTTCTTCCTTTCTGTTTTCTAATTGCTCTTTACATTCCTCATTAGCACTATACCTATGTTTTCAACAAATGTAAGTTACAAAGCTAGTGTTGGTGCTGACATTTTGAAATAATGAAATTTTGAAGTGAATTTAAGGGTTCTTCTCAAGGCAAAACATCTGAGAATGTTAATGCTCAAAGGGTTTCTACAAATACCTACTAGAATTTGCACTGAAATGTCACAAAAGTGAAATGCAGACCAAATTTCAGGGTTATTCCCAAAACATCTGAGAATTCTGAAGAGAAGCCAAAGAGTTTTCTGTAATTCAAATGAAATTTTCCCATAGGCTTCTAAACATTCCTAAAACCTGTGTCTGCTTTTATACTGAGATACTTGGCCCTTCCTACTTCTGCTGGCATTTTGCCCAAAAATGTCCCTTCCCGCTGATTCTCTCAGCCTGCCTGCCTGCCTTCTACTTTTACAGTCTGGCTAGAGGAAGGAGTAGCATTCCCTTATCTTGAGGAGGCCTGTTGGCATCGCTGCATCAGGGCCCAATCCAATACAATTTTCCAGTGCTGGTGCAGCCATGCCAATGGGGTGTGTACTGCATCCTACAGTGGGGGGGGGGGGCAGTCACAGAGGTCTCCTCAAGGTATGGGAATATTTGTTCTCTTACAAATTGTAGCTGCACCAGTGCTAGAAAGTTGGATAGGATCGGGCCCTCAGAGCTGAAAGGTTGGATAGGATTGGGCCCTCAGAGCTGAAAGGTTGGATAGGATTGGGCCCTCAGAGCTGGAAGGTTGGATAGGATTGGACCTTCAGTTACATAATTAAAGGTAAGGTTTGTAGTTTGGTGATCTGTTCCCCTTTTACTGTACCTGTTAACAAATTCTAGATAACTCAAGGAGGGAGAGCTGAGCAATCACAACTAACATGCTGTTATAGCCTGAGGAAGCTGAAGCAGCAGTGTTTTGTAATAGACATATAAAGCCATTAAAGCAACCTCACAATACACACTGCTTTCTGTGATGTCCAAAGTGAAAGGATCTGAAGAGAATGCCATCTAGTCACAGTGTCATGCTTATTGTAAATTACCGTCTACTCTTGGTGGGGTGGGGTGGAATGGCGGGGGGGGGGGGAAGAAAGATGAATAGCAAAGTTGACAAGTAAATACATGCTACATAAATATGCATACATCCATTACTATCTGCCACATTGTCCAATTTGAAAAGGTTGTCTTTCACTGTCTACCACATAAATCAATTTAAATCATTTCCCCTCTAGCAGTATTTTTTCTAATGAATCAGTAAAAGATCCGCCTTCCATGGTGACCAAAGTGCTAGTAAACAATAGACGAAATACTGTTCTTTTGCTTTTTGTCCAAACAGAAGTGTATATATAGTCAAGATTTACTTCCTTGTTTATTCACTAAACTGAAATCATTGGGATTTGGCCTTGAAAATAAGTCACCATAAATTGTTGCTGGCCAGTGGTAAAACAATTTAATGTCATTTGCAAGGCATGTACTAAATTGCGATTGTAGATAGTTGGCTTTTAAAGTGCTGGTTCTGCAATTTGCATATTTGTTCTTGTCTGTTTATCTCCTCGCCATAATATTTTATAATAATTTATTAAGGTGTGATAAGAACATAAGAACAGCCCCACTGGATCAGGCCATAGGCCCATCTAGTCCAGCTTCCTGTATCTCACAGCGGCCCACCAAATGCCCCAGGGAGCACACCAGATAACAAGAGACCTCATCCTGGTGCCCTCCCTTGCATCTGGCATTCTGACATAACCCATTTCTAAAATCAGGAGGTTGCGCATACACATCATGGCTTGTACCCCATAATGGATTTTTCCTCCAGAAACTTGTCCAATCCCCTTTTAAAGGCGTCTAGGCTAGATGCCAGCACCACATCCTGTGGCAAGGAGTTCCACAGACCGACCACACGCTGAGTAAAGAAATATTTTCTTTTGTCTGTCCTAACCCGCCCAACACTCAATTTTAGTGGATGTCCCCTGGTTCTGGTATTATGTGAGAGTGTAAAGAGCATCTCCCTATCCACTCTGTCCATCCCCTGCATAATTTTGTATGTCTCAATCATGTCCCCCCTCAGGCGTCATGAAACATGTCTGGATCTCACTCAGAAAAATTAATGATTTCCTTTGCTGTGTTGTATATTGTATATGTGCTGAGAAAAGTCTAACAGTGTGCATCTACCCAGAAGTGATTCTTACTTATTCTGAAGGAAGCATGTATAGGATTGCAACCTTAGTCCCTCTCCCAAATACTGCAGGTGGAATCATGAAGTCCACATAGCTGACTCGCAGCATAATCCTACATGTGTCTACTCAGATATAAGCAGCACTGAGTTCAATGAAATATGCTTCCAAATGTACATTGTCCTTTACATAGATTTTGGAATTAAATGTGTGATGACTATGCTCATTCCTCAGTCATTTTCTCAGCTGACTTAGAGGTGGAAGGTAAATTGAAATAATTGCTTCCCTGTTCAGAGAAATTCTGGACATATCTGTTTTTGTGGTTGGAAGATGGTGATCACCCATGGCTAGTAAATCTATTTTGTACTGTCTCAGTGACAAGTCTTGATCCACGATTGATTCTGTTGCTACTGCCCTTAGCTTTGTTTTAATCTTTGACTATCACACTTTCCATTTTCCAGGGGTATTCATATCTTCATTCTTTAATCTAGTTTTCACTTGTGGATTTACCTAGTAGTTCTCACAAAAAACCTATTCACATGTCTACTGTTTATATTTGAGAATGTGATGTTTGAAGCTTTCATCACCTTTCATAGTGTGTTTTCATGCCTAAACATGTTTGTTTAACTTGAATTTGTTTGCCGTTTGGGAGACAACCCCCCATCCTCTACCAAAACTTGACTTAGAAGTGGGAAATTTGAAGTTTAAGCCTGCCTATCTTGGCTTGGTAGGCCAGCCTCTCCAAAAAGACGTAAGAGGCCAGCTGGAGTCAGTCCTAAGATATCAGCCCAGGAGGATTGTCCAGTCAGGATTAATTCCTAGGAGGTCCTATTCCTTCAGTGTAAGAGGATGCTACTTATGAGTAACTTTATCATGGAAATTCTTATTTAGAAAATGGATGTATTTTCTTTTGAATATTGCCTCTGATCTCAAGTATAGGGTTTGATTGTCTTCTGTTTCCCTTTTTAAAATTTCAATAAACCTTTTTTCCTTGCTTTGATCAAACCACCTGTCTACTTCTTTACCCTAAATAGCAGTTTGCATCTGGGTTTCCTTCAGCCTTATCCAGTCAATGCTATGCAGAGGGGTGGGTGAAAGTGAATACTGTATACATGTGTGGATGACACATTTCACCCAGGTAACTCAGCTAAGGAAGCTGGTCAGAGCTCTAAACTATGAGAAAAGTCCTGTAATGTGGCCTTAAACTCATGTTGCTGGTGGCAGCAACTACTGGATCATGTACATCAGAGCATGTTGTATAGGCTACATGCAACTCAAGGGCACCATGGATGTATAGATCCCCCTCCCTTATCTTATAATCAAAAAGTGGTGTGAGAGTAGATGCTGGTCCCAGATTTAGCTGGGATGAGATAAGCATTGATGATTAGGCAGTAAAGTAAGTCTGCCCTTGCTTTGCTGTAGTTGTGCATTCATCACCTTCATGTACACACACTCCATCAACTTATCTTTAGTTAATGTACATGGTACAACTGTCTTGCAGAGCCAGTTTTAAAGTGCTTGATCTCATATGTTTTATCACATGCTGAGCTGAATGGTTGGTGTCGTTTTCCCCATGCCAGCAGAAAGGTTTATTTCTATTATGGAAATCTGGTGTAGAAACTTATCCCAACCATGTGGAGCACTGCTCAGCACAAAAGGCTTACTGTGTGATAATAGATACCATGTGGAACATTTTTAAATGGTCTCTTCATGGTGGTTGTAAAACATAAACTGACCATTGGCCTATGTATATTAGAAAATTCTCTTTTTCCTTTACTGATTTGAAGGTTTAGTTGAGACAGTTACTATTAGGCAACATTATTGAGAGTTTGAGTAAACCAATTTATTTAAGCATAGAAAGGATATCTTCTCTGAATGCCATTTTCTGGGCTAGTATTCAGGACATCCAGGTATTTCTTTTGCAGTTATTGAACACAATTTGATATTTTTAAAAATCTGGGTTTTATTTCTTTCGCTGTCAAAGACTTTTCTTTGTGATATATTGCCTAATCCAACATGCATTTGTTCACCTGTATAAAGCCACAGTTTGTGAATACAGATGATAAAGTCAAGAGCTTTCATTTTCTGGTCCTTAATTTCTCCTTGTATAAAGTAGGCTAGCGATACTTAATATAGCGCTTGTTATATATGATCATCTGTACAGCATATTGAGAAACCTAAATAGATGGTGCTAGAGGAGTGCAGAAATAATTGTCTGTACTATGAATTTAATTTGGCAGAACTCAAGGGCATCTGAAGATGGTTCCTTGTGCTAATGTGTGAAAAGAATAAATCCCATCTTGTAAATTAGGTCATTTATTATTATTTTACAGCTCAAGTGGTGAGGAATAGGAACAAAATACATGCCCTGAAACCAGTCTGAATGTTACTCAGACAAATAAAAGGCTGAAGCAGTTGCTGTCCTCTTCTGACAAACAGCTGGAGCCAAGAATGGCCATTGAGTTGTCACTTAAAGACTTAATGGGGGAGATTGCTCAAATCAGAGAAACACTAAACAAGGTAGATGGAGTTTTAGCCAGGTTCAAATTAAGATAGCCCAGATGAAATCCAGTGTAAATGAAATTAAAGGGACAGGTGAATGAAGCCGAAATAACAGCTCTTGTGCGAGACGACAAAGAGCTTATGTTAAAGGAGGCACTTAATTGAATCATGTTTCTAGAACAGTCTTTGAAAGGGAACCAGAATAGGAACAATGAAATTGAGGTTTAGGTGCAAAGTTTACCTACTGTGTTGAGTGAACATTCTTTTAGCTTTGTATTGAAGAGTGCCAGTTTTTGTACGTTTATATATTGAGAGTTTAGCCTGTACTGCAGTTTTGGTTTTGGAATAAATTTCATGGAAACTATGACTAGGAGGGAAAGTACAAATTACCGTATTTGCCAGTAAATAAATGCTCTTTCATCTATGTTTTACCTCTTTTTATAAACAAATGGCAGAATTTTTTCAGGGGTGGTGTATTTATAAAGAATTGATGAGCTGCAATTATTTTGCTAAATATATGTGGCTTGCTTACAGAACAGACAGAAGATATTTCTAAGCCATAAAAGGTTACAGGTGTATCCCTGTATCTTCAAGGGTGCTGTTCCGGACCCCTTATGGATACTGTGAACCCATGGATACTGGGGACACACTTTAAAAAGGTCTGGAAACTAAATACCCCCAAATAGCCTTGCCTACCATGGTGCAGTGAAACTGCTGCATTTTGTATGCTCTGGGCAGCCTTCTGATCTCTGCTGCCTGCTGCCTCTTCCTTGTCATGTGGAAGCTGCTCCCTTCGCACAAGGTTGATCCAGGGTGGCAGGGTTGGCCGTATGAAATGACCGTGGTCAAAAGTAGTTCATTTTTGAGTGATCCGCTTGTATCTGGTTACCAATGCAAACTAGTTTATTTTTTTCAGATTAAAAGTGCTCTAGTCTAGTGTTTCTCAACGTCTGTCCCCTGCCTTATCACTTTACATGGTTCACCTATTGCACCATACCACTTCGCAAGGTCCACCTATTGCACCTACCACTGGAAGTGATGAAGTTATCACCAGTTACTTCCAGATTGGGATGCCAGATACAACATAACAAACACTGATGAGAGTCTCAGGGTGGATGGAAGGGCTTTTTTGAGCTCATGGGAAGTGCATGCTGGAGCTCTGCTCACCCACCGATCCTGTTATTGCTGCTTATTGCGTTCCGTTGCAGGTCTCGCTATAAGGCAGCAGGGGTCTGGGAGTCTTGCATGTACCACTGGACACCACCTTGAGTACCACTGGTTGAGAAACATCTAGTTGTTAATATGCAAGTCTGAAAGGCCTACAACCAGTCTTTGTATCCTTTGCTATACAGGTTCAGCCTCATTAATTCGCAAGGGTTCTGTTCCCAGAACTCCCATGGATGGCAAAAATTGCATTAAAGCAAATTTAAAAAAACAAGGTCCATTTGCTAGGCAATTTAAAAACAGCCTTGATGACCTTTGTGATATAAGACAGAGTCATTTGGCAGATAATCCATCAATCAGTCTCTCTCCAGGTGCTTAGAAAGGCTTCACTTCAAGCCAGCGACTTTTCCCTTAACCCGGAGCACAGCACTGTGAAGGAATGGAAAGTGATTATCGTTCTTTCACGTGCTCAGGGGAAAGGGAGGGGTCACTTGTGTGAAGCTGTTCTAAGTGTCTGGAGAGAGAATGATTGATGGATTGTCAGCCAGCTGCCCTCACTCCCGTTAACGAGGCTAATGTTAAATGACTTTTTTTCCTTTAAAGGGCCCTGCTCATCGTGTTTAGATAAAAAAATCCATGGATAATTAGGTTATACCTGTATAATGTTTCAATTGGTGCAAGTGGAAGACAAGAATCCAAGATGTAAAACTAAAAACTAATTAATAAAATGACACTTGACTAGTGAAGAAAGTATTTCCTCACTGCTCTTCATGTTCCGTTTAAAGGGCTGGATACTCCAAAATGGAGGGAAGGAGTAAAAGACTGTCTCTTATGTGGGCCCCCATGGAGTATTGTCTGTTCTCCACCTTCCCCTTCTTCCCCCCTTTTTTTTTTCAGGGAGAAGCCCTTCCACTCCCCTCTTTCAGCCCTTACTTAATGTACTAAAGCTCTGTAGCCCTTTTACACCAGCAAGTTTTGTGGTGATTACATTAATTGATCCAAGTGGAAAACAACTTTCAGAAGGTTTCTGAAGTTCTCTTCTATCTGGAGGCAGACTTTGATGAACCCCTAAAATTTGTTTCTAAGCATGACGCTAGAGCAGTGGTTCTCAAACTGATCGGTTGCAACCCACCAGTTGGTGTAAAGGTGTAAAGGATGTATAAAGGTTCCTTAAAGGGACGGGGGAAGGAGAGAGGTAGGGAAGCGATCCCCAGGATTGCATCCGTATGGGGGGGGGTGAGGGGCAGTGCTTGTGGCTAGCATTAAGTAGGCAGGGCTGCAGGAGGGGCGGGGAGCCCTGTGCAGTCCTCTGCAGTGCTCCTGGAGGCTTGGAATGTTTGGAAAAACAGGCACAAAGCACTTCTATTTTGCAGGAGGTGCTTTGCTCCTGCTGTTTCTGAATGTTCCAAGCCTTGGGGGAGCGCTGTGGAGGGCTGTGGAGGGCTCCCCGCACCTCCTGCAGCCCTGCCTACATAACGTAAGTCACAAGCGTTCCTGGGGATTGCATCGCTGCCCTAGCCCCTCCCCTGCAAAAACTTACTGAGGAAGTAAAGCTCCAGGGACGATCAGGCTTCGTCCCACCCTTAGGCGTGCAGCTCCTCAGCTGCCCGGGTGGGAAGTCTTGGGACTGGAGGACATCATCCTGGAGAGGAGGGAAACAATCCCCTAGGGGGACCCCTTCTCTAGGGGACGGGCCTGTATACTGAGCGAATGCGCTCAGGATACTCCTCGGCAGGAGCGGGGGGTCGGAGTTTCTTGTAGTGGGGGATTCGATGATCAGAAACATAGAGGGGGGTTTGCGACAGATGCGAGGACCGAATGGCGATTTGCCTGCCTGGTGCGGAGGTTGCGGACATCACTTCTCGTCTAGACAGGCTGGTAGACAATGCTGGGGAGGAGGTAGTGGTTGTGGTGCACATCGGCACCAATGACGTAGGCAAGTGTAGCCAGGAGGTCCTGGAGGCCAAATTTAGACTCTTAGGTAGGAAGTTGAAAGCCAGGACCTCAAAGGTAGCATTCTCAGAAGTGCTGCCTGTTCCACGCGCAGGGCCAGCTAGGCAGGTGGAGATCAGGGGTCTCACTGCATGGATGAGGCAGTGGTGTAGGGAGGAGGGATTTAGTTTCATTAGGCACTGGGGAACGTTTTGGGACAAGCGGGGCCTGTACAAGAGGGACGGGCTTCACTTGAACCAGAATGGAACCAGACTGCTGGCGCATAACATTAAAAAGGTGGCAGAGCAGCTTTTAAACTGATCCCTGGGGGAAGGCCAACAGGAGCTGATGGGCATCCAGTTCAGGACTCCTCATCCCTGTGGGACGAGAATGGGGAGGTTAGAGAACAACAAGACAAAGGCAGAGTAGGAGAAGAAATTGGGAATGGTAGCATGATGGGATGTGATAGACGGTTTGGCACAATGAAAGGATGCAGGGATAAAGGAGATAATAAGCAGCCCATCCCGGGGCATTCCATGTACAAATTCTTTTATGCAAATGCCCGAAGATGGGAGAACTGGAATGTCTAGTGACTAGGGAAAACATTGACATAGTTGGCATAACAGAAACCTGGTGGAATGCAGAGAATCAGTGGGATATAGCAATCCCGGGCTATAAACTCTACAGGAGGGACAGGGAGGGGCGTGTTGGAGGTGGAGTGGCCATTTATGTTAAGGAAGGGATAGAATCCAGTAAAGTAGAGATTGAGGGTGGGTCCAACTCCACCGTAGAATCTCTGTGGGTTAAATTACCAGGCCTGAGGAGCAATGTAATACTGGGGGCGTACTATCGTCTTCCATACCAGAAACCAGAAGGGGACCTTGAAATGAGGAAACAGATCAGGGAGGTGACAAGGAGGGACAGGGCTGTAATACTGGGGAACTTCAATGTCCTCATATTGACTGGGTCAGTTTGTGTTCTGGTCACGAAAAGGAGACCGGATTCCTTGACATGCTAAATGACTGTGCCTTAGAGCAGCTAGTCATGGAGCCCACCAGAGGACAGGTGACTCTGAATTTAATATTGTGCGGTACTCAGGACCTGGTTAGTGATGTCAGTGTTACTGAGCCGTTGGGGAACAGTGATCATGCTGCAATCCGTTTCGACATGCACGTCAGGGGAAGAATACCGGGCAAATCTCTCACAAAAACCCTTGACTTCCGACGAGCGGACTTCCCTCAAATGAGGAGGCTGGTTAGAAGGAGGTTGAAAGGGAAGGTAAAAAGAGTCCAATCTCTCCAGAGTGCATGGAGGCTGCTTAAAACCACAGTAACAGAGGCCCAGCAGAAGTATATACTGCAAAGGAAGAAGGGCTCGAAGGACAATTAGCCCAATCTAGTGCCTTTGTTGTGTAAATAGACAGTCCCTGCCAGACACTCACTGACTGCACAGGCTACTGGAGATAGGCAGCCTCTCCTTTGCATTAAGAGCCTTTTTGTTGTGTAAACAGACACTCTGCTGCCGCTATGGGAGACCTGATTGCCTCATTAAAAGCCTCTTTTTTTGTGTTTTGACCTCTGTCGTATATTCGATCCATCATTAAGTGGATAGCTGTTAAGCAACGCATGCCTGTATTTGATTTTTTTAAAGGTATGTCTTAGCAAAGCATCATTAATCTGTTGAAATTCTTGATTATTGTTTCATGTGGCTACTTGTACATTCCTGTTGATGGGATTCTGTGCTTTTTGTAGCTGAAGCACCTTTAGAATATCAAGTTGTAGTTTTGCTTTGATCTTCTTTGCTGTACAGACATAGCTGATGATAGCATATTACACCACCACAAAACACACAAGGATTTTTTTTCTATTGTTAAAGCAAACTTTGCCACTACCTACCTACCTACCTACCTACCTACCTACCTACCTTTCTTTCTTTCAGCTTATGGAATGAGGTTTCTCCAGCATGGTTGCTTTGCTCTGCACTTCATGTCATAGCTATAGTGACTGCGTTAATTAAATAGATATGTCATAGCAATGAAGTTGTGCCTTCTGCTATTGTATATAGGAAGCAAGAGTTAACAGCAAATGGAACTGTGTAGATCTATGATCCTTATAACACCAGTGTACTGTGAGCCTGAACTGGATGGAGCCTCTCCAATCTAATAAGTTTTAATAACGTGTAGAAGGATCAGCCAGTGCATGTGTTTTGCCAGTAGAAAGATGAAAATTATTTAAGTCATAAGCTAAGGTCCTCTACCCGCCCACCTAGGAGTAAATCTGATTGAACTCAGTGGGACTTACTTCTGAGTAGAAGTGTACAAGATTGCACTGTGAGGAAATAGGAAAGATGGAAATTTTCACACTTTTCAGTCTTATCGGGAACCAGGAGTAAGGCATTCTCTAGGTAGAATAGGACTCATGTAATGTAATCTGATCTGCTTGGAGTGTAGCAACAGTTGCTCAATTCAGAAGTAATAGAACACCATGTTTTGATGCTCTGCAAATGATTCTGGTTTGCAGTTGTGGTTTATAGGGCAAGCATCAATGTTTGTTTTCCCGTTGAATGTAATATCACCCTATGGTTTGCAAGAAAGGGAGGCAGGGAACTGCAGTGTGCAAAGGAAGGAAATAAGTTCAAGGCTCATTCTAGGCTCTATATCACATTGTTCCAAACCATGGTTTGGCTTACACCTGTATTGAGCCCCTGAAATAAGGACATTTGCTCCTCAACTTCTTTGATAGAAAACTACATTTTGCAGAAGTATAAGGTCCCAGAATATCCCTTATTGAGGACTCTCGGTGATATGCTGACAACTCCCATCATACTGCCTGGATTTTTAAAAATTGTCCACTTGCACTAGGATTAATATTAAGTGTAACTCTCGTGTCTAGAATTTCCTTTTTTTTTCCATGGGGCTCGCACAAGACATGTTCCCAGTAGGATTTGTCGAGTGCCCAATACATATTTTATCTGTCCTGTTGCATGGCTCCTATTTATTTGAATGGAGTTTGTGCAGAAAAGTTCCCAGTAGATTGTATCCATTGTTCGCTTTCTTGAGGCACTAAAATAAATAATGAAAACTGCCATAAAGCCAGGATTTGATATTGATTTTTTTTCCAGCTAAAGATATCTGATACCTTCAGAGATCGCTATCTTTACCGTTTCATGCACACTCATGCACTGCTGCTATAAAAAATAAATAACCAAGCCTTTCTTTAAGGCCCGGAGGGTGAAAAGATGCAACATTTATTGTCCATTCTGTTTGGAATATTGTATTTCTGAAGCTGTCTTCAGTGTGGGCTGTCTGATGAGATTGAAGTGAGGCATCAATATGAAAGAGGGGTTGTATGTCAGCTATTCTCCAGGTACATATTCCACTGGTTAATGTAGTTCCTATTTCTAATGGGGTTTTATTCATTTATTCATTTTTAATAACAGGTAATGCATAAAAAATAGATAAGCAGGAAGGAGGAATTATTTGCCTTCTCTGTGGCTCTGTACTGTTGTTTGGTAATCGGTATGGTGTGTTACACAGAAGACTCTTGGGGGGTCTCGTTTATGCTTGTAATAATTTGACCAGCTATGAACACTAAAATAATGCAGTAAATATGGATTTGTTTAAAAAGCAATATTGCAAGGTGCTGTCAGTCTGAGCAACTCAGTGTTACCTGAAGTTAAGCTGGCTTTTCACACTTTGCAGGGCTTGCCTTGCATAACATAGCCCCAGCCACTCCACCAGATGCCGCTGTGTTGCAGTGCTATTTAAGAGATCTTTAAATACAGAAATGGAAGGGTGTATGGTCCCAAGCCCCACTGATTAATACTTATAAAAAGCTGAAGGAAATTGCAGCATGTGCCCTGTGACCTGACCAAGTCAGTGTGAGTCACCAAGGGAATCCGGATTAATCAGAATGATCTGCTCAATATGAGAGGCAATACCCCAGCGCAGAATATTGTACTTGCTGTGATACACACTCTATCATTTGTGCAGTTTGACCATATCAGAGCAATGAGGGGGACAAGGAAAAAAGCAACTGAAACATCAGGCCACAGCAAATGATGATGCTGGTGGTGATGATGAAGCACAAAGGAAGAAGCATTTATGTCTGTGTGTATATAGCTATTTCATAGTGTTCTGTGTTCTCAGCTCCTAGAACGTCACATTGGTATTAGGGAACAAAGGCAGAATAGTCTTTATTTTTTCATATTTTACATTGCTGGAGTGAATGAAGTGACATTGGGAGAAGATTCTAGCCCATGCAGCTGACTGATTTTTATCGAACCCCAAAAAAGATCCGGTTTCCCCTTCTGAGATTTTTAAACTGATTACAAATACTAAAGTGAGATGCTCCCAGGAAAGAAAAGGGTCCTTTTGTGATGTCCTCACTCTGTTAATCTTTTGACATAAGCGAATGTGTGATCATGTACATATGAAGCTGCCTTATAGTGAGATATGGGTCTTTTTCTTAGCCTTAACTGGAGATGCCAGGGATGGAGTGCCAGGCATGTGCTCTGAGCTTCAGCTCCTTCCCATAATAATGGCTTCAAATATCTGGAGGTGAGATGAGTTTGTAGTAACTTTAGGGTATGTGTTTTTTACAGATCATGGGTAAAATCCTGAAGATGTGCACTCATGTAAAGAACAGTTATTTAAACATAAATATAGTGTGGGATCAACAGCCTTGGATCTCAATCAAACTCAGTTGGTAGAAAAAAGATGCCGGGGGGGGGGGTATGATCAAGATGTACAACATTATGCAGGGGATGGATAGAGGGATGTACTTTTCCCTCTCACTCAGCACTTCAACCAGGGGACATTCACTAAAATTGAGTGTCAGGAGAGTTAGAACAGACAAAAGAAAATAATTATTTAGCCAGTGTGTACTTAATCTGTGGAACACCTTGCTGCAGGATGTGGTGATGCCTAGATGCCTTTAAAAAGGGGATTGAACAGATTTATGGAGAAAAAGTCCACCATCACAGGTTACAAGCCATGCAACTTCCTGGTTTTAGAAGTAGGTTTCCTCAGAATGCCAGATGCAAGCGAGTGACAACAGGTTGCAGATATCTTGTTGTGTGCTCCTTGAGGCATCTGGTGGACCACTGTGAGATACGGGAAGAAGGATTAGATGGACCTTTGGCCTGATCCAGCAGGGCTTATGTTCTCATATTATCTGTGAATGTATTGTGGCACTTGTAAAATATGTAGCAACTATGTCACTGGATATTGAGGTTTGAACTAATATGTGGTTTGTTCTCAGGTATCTAGCAAGATCCTTCTCCCAAATAAACAGAAAAAGAGGATATTATTGAGGGTACTTCAGCTGGTGAAAGAGAAGATGGCTACCATTAAATTTTTTAAGAATTCCCCAAAAGAATAACGGGAAATGCTTGAGGTATAGAAGTTCATTGGAAACTGTCCAGCAGTAACAGGACTGGATGGAGACTTGCTCTTTAGGAATGGAGTCAGTTATGAGATTGTGGAAAATAATAAGCATGGAAGAGGGTTAATTTCATCTCTTGTTTCAACTCAAATCCCTGCAAGTTTACTTTGAGAACTGGGTTGAAATAGAAACTTGTTTGCTTGGTCATATTAGGATATGAGTGGAGTTTAAATTTTTAGAATGTTCACATGCTTATGTTTTCAGTTGTCAGTTCCAAGACTTTGCAGTCCCTACAACATATAGTTTTTAATTGTATGGTAATTTCACGTCTTTTCTTTTTTTTTATACACAACGTTTAGAGAAATTTAAAGTGGTTCAAAGACACATAATTTGTGTCTTGTCTAATGTTTCAGCTCACTAAATTGGATACTACCTTCAAAGGATCCTTCTTTTTCACATAACTTTCCAGTGTTGATGGAACTGCATAATATTAGTGTATTTCCAAATCTTCTTTTCTGCCAGACTATTTCTGAGGCCATATGATTGTTACATCTCCCTTGGCAAATTGTACATGAATAATGATTAAAAAGCAACTTTCTGCATATCTTGCTGTCTACTTTTGGAAGTATCCAGGAAATCCAAATCCTCTGTTCATTGCTTCAGATTTTGAAGCCTGTGCTTTGCCTGCTTCATTGCAGTTGCAGTTATTTTTATTTCTGTAATTGCACAATTGATGTGCGACTGCTACAGTGAAATATTTGCATCGTTATTATGTAGTCACTTCATAGCATATACAGTTGAGAAGAAAGCAATATCCCACAGGTACATCACTGAACTTAACTTATTACAAGTGGTCTATCTCTTGAAGTAGCTTACGGCATTAATGACAAGAGCACTTCAACCTTTTTCATGCCATGCCCTAAATCGGTGGTTCCAAACCCTCAAGATGGATAGGGAAGGGGATGGCGCTGGGGACATTGGGGCTAATTTTAGACTTAACAAGGCCTACAGATGCCTTCCTGAGGGTTGGGGAAGCCTGCAGGGCCCTTGACAAGCCTCCCTGTACTTTAGAATTGTTGAAAAATGCTCGCTGTACCGATTTCCAGTTTTGTGATGGTTTTGCTTCCAGTTTCCTCCATCCTTTGGAGAGCAACCTTCCCCACCCTCCAGAGTGCATCTGCGGACCTTGGTAAGTCTAAAATTACTTAGACTGCAGTGTCCCCAGCAGGAACGCAGTTGCAGAAGCGCGAACACTGTTATTAAGGTCACCTCACTCATTAAGGGTGCAGGGTCAGAACTTCTCAGGTAGCAGAACTTTGCATTGAGCCAGAAATACACTTCATTTTACTCATCAGAGTAATCACTAAAATGACTGTTGTTTTACTAGTACTACTCCTTGCCATACTGACTTAAAAAAAGGTTAAGTTAAAAGGGCCGGCCTGGGCTCTGTTGCCATGTATGCTACAGGCCTCTCTCAGGCAATAGCACAGGGGAAAAAGCCAACCAGGTCTAAGTAATAGGAAGGGTTCTATAATACAACCCTGAATTTAGATTTGCCTCTTTAGTGGTTGATTAGGGTGAAATCCTGAATTATCATCATTCACCTTTATTGGCATATGAGACATACAAACAAAAAGTAGGAATAAATAGTACAAAAGATTACATGAGCATTATGTCCATTTTAACATTGATTGAAGGTCAGAAGGTCAAAGAATAAACTTTTTATGGTTTACAGAGGCATCATCATGAGTTAGTATTATCTATATTAATAACTCATACTGGAAATCCTGAATTATATTTTTAAGCATTTGCATGGGTAACCTTTGTAAGCAAAAACCAAGTCAATATCACATCTGGCCTAAGAGATATTGAGGAATCTGTGAAAACACATTTAGTCCTCTTCACCCTCTTAGGAGTCAAGTTTCTAAAAATCCCTTCTTAGTGATTGCTGATGATATACTCCCCGGATTTACCCACGATGAATTTCCTTAATGTTTGAGCTCTCACATTGTTCCTCTCTTGCTCTCATTGTTGAGGCTTAACCCTCATAGACTGGAGTGACACACATTCATTTGCACATGCGCATGTTTACACTCACAAGTAAAATGGATGGGTAGATTCTGTAGATAGAATGAAAGAACCCTGCTAGTTTAGATTGAAGTGGCTGTCACTGACATTAATTTAGATGTAGTATAGGGAAGACTCTTAAAGGTCAGGTTTCCCCTGGAGCGTTAGTTTACCCAGGACATTTTTACAGATGATGTGCTAAAGATGTAATGCATCTAATAACGATGTCTGGGCTTCATCTACTTGATACATCAAATGTTTCTCTTCAGAACTGAACTGCATGTGACTGTGCCTGCATGTGAAATTCAGAAAACAAGCTTCCTACTCCTGGGTCAGCTGCAACTTAATATTTTGTTAAAGCCACATGCAAATAAAATAAATGTCATAAATTCCAGTGCTAGAGACAATTTATTAGTGGATTCTTGCTAAAAAAAAATATATGGGGTTCACTCCGTTGCTGAGACAAGGGAAGGTTGCAGATGCTCATAGTGGCAAAAGTGGTCTCATAATGCCTGGTTTGTGATGATTTTGAAGGACAAGCAGGCACGGTTGGCTTAATCAAGTATGGAAGCGCAGAATTGATTCATTCAGTAGTTTAGAAAAAGAACAAATGTGCTTATCCAACTCTGCAGTTGGTATTTACCCATAGCTTCATTCCATGCAGGTCTCCTACCTTCCGTTGTAGCAGAGTTGAGCCTGGTCTGCACACACAGCAGGAGGAATTGTGGCCGTAGGTGCTGAGGAAGTAGGAGTGTGGGTTATACCACTTCAGAGTATAGGTAGGGATTAAGCTTTTTAGTTCTCTGCATGTACAAAAAAATTCCTTTAGGTAGAAAGTAGCACAACAGGGAGATGAGTGGACCAGAAACCTTTGTCATTGATGTTATAGGGCTTTTAAGAAACTTGCAGGGAATTATTTTACGTAGGGGGAACTTTCAGAAATATTACACTTTGCAGTGTACAGTTCGCTCATACCACCTGAGGGTTCTGCCATCTCCTTCTGCTGGATCTGAAACGGAAAGTGCTAGATCTGGGTTTCCCCTTAATAAATGGGATCATCCAGTGAGTATCGGGCTGATTTTACGCAGATAGTACTTGCAGCCTCTCCGTATCATGTTTTGTAGGTGCAAGTACCAGTTACTGCAAACGGAATTGAAGCCCTTAGGCTAATTCCATTTGCTGTGAGGCATCCTTTGTCCAAAGCTCATTCTGACAGAAGCAATGGAAAATACAAGCTGGTCTTTGTGTTTGATCCTCAGATTACCTCCTGTGTGTGTGTTGGCAATAAAACAACAACCCTTTTAGAAGACCTCTAGGCAGTTGTTCAACCATAACCTCCACTTCTAAAACTCCTTTAAATATTGAAATTGTTTCAGAATAAACGACGTTTGAATTTGATGGGTTTCAGAGTAGGACACATTTAAAGACTGAACAAGAGGAAAAGACTGCCGTGTTCAAATATTGAGCTGGTTTTGAAGTTAAATTACTTGAACCCTGAACTGTCTCATGGGAAATTGTATTCTCATTTCAGTCTCTGTGTTTTCTTACATATTGAATGATACTTTGTTTGAGAAACACACTGCAGTGTTTGCTCTAAGTATGTCAGTCTGAAAAAAAAATTGGGAATTGACCAGTAATGAAATGAAGACAATGAAGCAGTTAAGGGAGCTGAAAAATTATAGAATCAAATCAGGTTTTTTTTCCCCCCCAAGTCACAGACTAACTTAGTGTTTTGCAAATAATTACTGTACACAAACTTATAGTAAAGATGTGTTCTGCTGTGAAAGAGGCGTTGAGAGAATTTCAGAATGCTTTAGAGCAGAGATTCTCAAACTTCCTTTTTGGGAGAAAAACACCCAAGGGGTCTTTGCAGGGGAAGGGGCAAAGGGACTGCATCGCTTACAGGGATGAAGGGGGGTGTTTTTATTTACAGATGGCTGCTGCAATGTCCAGGAGCTGCAGGAAGCCCTGCGCAGCCCTCCACAGGGCTTCCGAGTCTTCGACTGTTGGAAAAAAAATGATTGCAAACCACTTTCTGGTTCCAGGAAGCGATTGCATCACTGCCTCTCCCCTTCCCCTGCCCCGTAAGGGACCAGAGGCAGTGTTACATGGCTCACTTTAGAAAAGTGTTTCTCAAACTGTGGGTCAGGACCCACTAGGTGGATCGTGAGCCAATTTCAGGTGAGTCCCCACTCTTTTCAGTCTGCATTTTATTTTTAATATAAAAGATTTGATGCTACCATGGTATATGACTGCATTTGGGGAAATGTAACAGATCTGTACTTTTAACAGTGATAGTCAATGGGGATTCCTCCTGGGTAAGAATGGATAGGATTGCAGCCTTTGGGATGTTTGGGGAACTTTTTTTAAACAGATCAGCAAACGCTGAGTGTTAGTAGCGTGGTTCTTTATTTCAATTTTTCTTAAACTTATACTTATTGTAAACTTAATTAATTAAAAGTTTACAATAAGTATAAGTTTAAGAAAAATTGAAATAAAGAACCACGCTACTAACATTCAGCGTTTGCTGATTTTGATTTTGATTTGATGGGGTCCTAAAAATTTTACTGCTTTATGATGTTACTTCCAGCCATGACATCACCTCCAGGTTAATGACCTCACTTCCGGTGGGTCCCAACAGATTGTCATTCTAAAAAGTGGGTCCCGGTGCTAAAAAGTTTGAGAACCACTGCAAGTTATTTGTTTATAAAATTTGGATCCCACTTTCCTCTGACACTGTAAAACAGTGCAAATGGTCATACTGAGTTATTGGCTTCATGGGTGGACGTCTCTTCATTCTGCCCATTGCATTTTCAAGGAATCCATTCCCTTGGTTGACTTTGAAACTGAACCCAGGTTCATTTTCTCAAGAGCTGGCCCAAGTGTAAGGAGAGCCAGGGGGTGTTCTGGGGTTACAGGGATACGATCCTGTGTGCACAATTGCTCCTGGATCCACCCACTCCCTCTACGACGTGGCCCTGGTTGTTCCTCATGAATGCCCTGATCCTCCACTTCCCTGCCCATGGCTCACCCCTGCCATGACCTTACCTGCATCAGCAGTGGCTGGATGCACCAGTGGCATATGCATGAGGTTGGCAACTATTTGTGCTGGCAGTCCCATTCTGTATGCTATTGCTGCAGCTGCCATTTCAGCAGCCTGGGCCTTCGCTGATGGAACACAAGTTCCATTGGGGGAAGGCTAGGAAAGGATTGGGCAGTCAGCCACTACACATCATCAGACCTCACTTATACATGTCTAAACTTGAACTGCTTGAGAGCCACGCATAGGTTTGAAACACAGGGTTGTATCTTTAGTTAGTTATGGCTAGGTTCCAGTGATTTCAGCAACAGCCAGCCCAATTACACCAGTGCAAGGTAGATGGCCGACTGAAGTGCAGATTGGAGTAAGGGGATATTTTTCCCCTTACCCCGTGTTGTGCTCCAGCCATCCCTATGGGGCTACTCAGATCTGTGCCATTGAATTCACTGACGCAAATCCGGGCTGCCTGTGTAAGGCCGATTTGGGCTGGGAGTGGGTGTTAGAATTCGGCCTGTGCTGCCAGGCCTGATCTGCCTACTGTTTCACTCTCCGCTGCCCCAAAATGCCCCCTTCCTACCTCTGAAACGCCCTCCAACCACCCTCTTCCACCCATCAATCCCCCCTATGCCAACCTGACTGGCACAACTTACCTTCTTCAGGTTCAAATTCAGCACTGGCAGGCTTAACATAAGAACATAAGAACAGCCCCACTGGATCAGGCCATAGGCCCATCTAGTCCAGCTTCCTGTATCTCACAGCGGCCCACCAAATGCCCCAGGGAGCACACCAGATAACAAGAGACCTCATCCTGGTGCCCTCCCTTGCATCTGGCATTCTGACATAACCCATTTCTAAAATCAGGAGGTTGCGCATACACATCATGGCTTGTGTCTGAGGCTGGTGCACATCCTCAGACTGGCTTAGTTCAATGGAGAGTAGTCACAAATGTTCTTTATGGCAATTCAACAGACTTGGGCTGGCACAGGGGACCTGCACCAGCCAAAGGAGTGCTCTGAATTGATCTCTAAATTTGATACAGCCCACAGTTTGCCTATACAGGTCCAGCCTTGTTATACCTGGATTTTTTATACACGGATTTGACTCAACACAAATGGCCCCTGCAAATGAGAAGGAATGTGCTGATCCCTGGAGAAGGGGAAAAATGCATCCGTTTAAAATCAGTTTAAAAAACTGAACAGTCTTTTAACAATAGCCTCCTTAATGAGATAGAGAGCGAGAGAGAGAGAGAGCGAGCAGCTGGCTGACAATCCATCAATCCTTTTCTCTCCCCTCCCTTCCCCCTGTGCACCTGAAAGAAAGGTGATCACTTTGCATTGGTGAAGGGAGGGGCTGAGTGAAGCGCTTTTGTAAGTACTTGGAGGAGGACTGATTGATGGATTGTCTTCTTAATGACTCTTATCTTACATCACGAAGGTCAGCAAGGCTGTTTAAAGAAACAAAGAGCAAAGAGACTTTGTTTTTTAAATTGATTTGCTATAGTGCGTTTTTTGCCATCCAAGCGAGTGCTTGGAATGGAACCCACGCGAATAATGAGGCTCAACCTGTATCTCGTTCACAGTATGTTGTGAACTAGGAACTTCAATATTGCATTGGAGTTTATATATTGCTTTGAATATTTTCTGCAACTTAGAATAGTATTTCTTTCTCATTGTGTAGTTGGAAAAACTATCAGGATGGTAGTTTCCAAACTTTCTTTGTTTGATGGCAAAAACAGGTTCCTCCCTCCCCCTCCCCCGCCTTCCCCCGTCTCTTGAAGCTTCTTGAGTAAAAGTACTAATATGGTGAGCATCTGTTGCTTCACTGTACTGAAGTTAATTCTAGTCCCAGGTGTACTACGTGTGTGTTCAGTGTAGGAGAGGGCATGGGAGGCCTGCCAAGCACTTTAGTTTTTCTTGGCCCTGTGCCTAAGTGATACATTTTTTTAGTTTATGAAATGAATTTCAACTTGTAACCTGTGGCACTTGGGGTTTGAAGGTGTCAGGTGTGCCTTAAGAATAGCTCTACAAATATAGAATCTATATTTTTAAAGAATCTCAGTCTTCTTTTTTTTTCTTTTCTTGTTTCTTCCTCTTCTTTTTTTTAATTATTTCTGGCCAACAAACAGCCCAGAAAGCCTACTAGCATGAACTCTTCAACACCTCTCCAAATTCAACAAAACTGACATTTATAGCTTTATTGTAGCGGAGACACGGCATTTCGATTGAGATTGTTTGGACTGCAGAGTGTCAGTATAAATAGCTATGATTGACTTTTGTATGGAGAACATCTGGAAGCAATTTCTGGCATTCCAGCTAGATTAAAGCATGTTTAAAAGAATTTCATCAGGCCTTTTTCTTTGGGGGGGGTGGTGGTGGTGGTTGTGGTGAATACAGTTTCAAAGACGTTTTAGCTGCTGTTCGTATTAATGTGGACCACGGCAAAGTCAAATTCAGGGCAAATAAAAAACCACTCCCCCCTCCGTCTGAAATGGCAAAACATCTAACTGCATATTATAGGGACCACTTTAAGGAAAGTAAAATGAAACATCTGGCACAAGGACACTGTTACACACTATAAGCACTGGTAAGATAGACTAAGTTTAAGAAGCTAGAGGGACCCATTTAAACAAAAACACACACAGGGTGATATTTGTAACCACTTGCAAGTGGTTTAGCAGCTCAGAGAAGAGGGGGCTGGCAACCCAGTTCTGTGTTTGGAGGGGAGAGATGTTAATAAAATAAGGGAAACAATGTATTCAGGTGCTAGGGTCACAGTGAACTAAATTGAATAAATTAATAAAAGGTAACCAGTTTAAAATTAGAGCAAAACGTCCTCATTATTGGCTGTGAGCCACTTTCAGTTGGAGACCATAATAACAATTTCCTTTCATTTTACTGCATCTGGATATTTAAAATTTTGAGATATTCTTAGTTCTTATAAACGGGCATGGCTTTTTGTTTCTTTGTTGTGGTTGTGTTTTTTGTTTTGCAAAACTAATAGCTTTGAGTGTTCTGAAAATGAAGGTGTTCTAAAATGAATCATGAAATAATCATGATCCATTTCATGATCCATTGAGTTGCACAGGGCTGCTTTCAGAATGCTTAAGGTCTTGGGCACTGTGCATTTGTATTTTTTCTCAAATAATATACCTGGTCCATCAGGTATTTTTTTAAAACAACAGATTACTCTGCTGTATTTTATCAACTGCTTTTGGAAGTCAGCTTCAAAAGTAGTTTTTCCTCATGGTACTGGGGTGGAGATTCATGTCAGAGAAACAAAAGTCAAGAACCTTGTTAGGTACATTAAACTTGTTATATAGCTCTTTGGATCGCAGCCATTGACTATGAAAGTAGTTTGCCTGACGTAGGAGCTAAAAAATCAACATAGTAGTCTGTAAGCCTTCATTTTCAAAAGTGTAATAATACTGTATGTAAATTATAAAATTAGTTGTTTGTGAATATGTTGGAATGCTTTTATGGTGCTCATAAGCTAGGAGTCTTTAAGACACATCTTTAAGATGTGTCTTACTTCTAACCCAGCCATTTTCAGCCACTGTACCGTGGCACACAGGTGTGGTGTGAATGGTCCCCAGGTGTGCTGCGGGAATTTAAGAAATGGTCATTTATCAATAGGACCATTGGGGGATGGGAACCTCCACTGACAGCACAGTGTGCCTTGTCAATTGTCAAAAAGCCGATGGTATGTCTTGACCATTTTAGTGTCTTGCCAGTGTGCTGTGAGATGAAAAAGGTTGAAAATCACTGTTCTAACCATTCAGCAATTAGGATGCAGAAACCCATGGATAATCAAACCCATGGGTCTTGGCACTGTTAACCCTCCAGAGGCGACCAGAGCTGTGGCTCTCCAGGGCTCAGAAGGTCTAATAAAGGCCTAAAATATCACACATACACCCCCCAAAAAACCAGAAGTGACCTTCTAAGGCCTCAGAAACTCTCTGGATGGTTCAGGTCAGGCTAACCCTGCAGGATAGTCAAATCCACGGGTTACGAATCTGCGGATAAAAGACCCAACTATACATAGTATAGAAGTTCCTTTGAACTTGGTGTGGCTTCCAAATAATCATATTTAGGAAGGATCTGGCTATATGTCTTCATTCACCGACCTATCAATAGTACTTATGCATCAGCCTCACCATTGTAGCATTGCAGAAGTGATGGTTTACAGTTGAGTTGGCATCACAAATAAATCTGCGAGTTTAAATATTCATGACTGCAGTTTAAGGATAACAATGAACATTTGAGGAAAACGGCACTTGAGGAACAACAAAGGATAACAATGAACATTTGAGGAAGATGGCAAAATAGTCCGGCATTGAATGAATTATGAATTTTTTTTTTTTGCACATTTACCAAGTCAGTACTTTTTGATGGTAGGATATGTGACACGCTGACAAGTTGGGGACATAAAAAAATGCAATATTTCTGGTTTGATTGCACGTAGGACAATGTACAATGTCTGGTTTTGGCTTTAAAGTTCTGCTGCAATGTTTTATTGCAGTCAGTTCCATTCAGATTCAGTAGCATGATATTCCATCCTTTGGTGATGTTTATTTTATTTTTTGTGGAGATTGGATATTCTCTGCAGCAGAGGGATGTGCTTACTGTGAGAGGTGCCATGCTCAGGTTTGCACCTAAGAGAAAAATCAGGAGAGTTGTATGGTTTACAATTTGCATTGCCTTTGCCTTTAAAGGTCACAAACAGAGGGTGAGTTGTGACAGCACAGGCAGTCTTCAGTGCTCAAGAGGCTCATGCTGCCATATTTCAAATGCAGATAACAATTCTCATGGAGCTGCCAGGTGGAATTGGAAACACAAATGGGTCAGGTATGTTATTTGAATAATATAATATTTTAATAATTGTCTAGCATGGAAGTTCTCAAACTTATCAGCTTCTGGAACCCTTTACTTAAAGATACTCCTAAAAGGAGTCTCAGGGAGCCCCACTGGTGCATGCGAGGAGTTGCAGGGAACCCCAGAACACTGGCACATGCATGGAGTGGCGCAGAGCTGAGCCAAACCTCAAATACTGGCAAAGAGCTGGAACAGGAAGGGAACCAGGATGGAGAGCCATAAACAGGGGAGGCAGGAGGGGAGAATGACTTAATCAGGCTGGGGGCAGAAGGAAGCTACTTATGCTGTGCTTGTGGAGACCCTGAAGGGGTCTTAAGGAGCTCCAACTCCTAGGAGCACACTTTGAGAAATGCTGGACCACTGAGTCCCTTAAAATCCTTTGTGGTTCTCACACATTTAGCACCAGGACCTACTTTTTAGAATGAGAATCTGTCAGGACCCACCGGAAGTGATGTCATGACCGGAAGTGACGTCATCAGGCAGGATCATTTTTAACAATCCAAGGCTGCAATCCTACCCACATTTACCCAGGAGTAAATCTAATTTACTATCATTGTTAAAATAATATACATAGTAGCTTGTTAAAAGTACAGGTCTGTAACACTTCCCAAAATGCAGTAACATACTTGTAGCATCAAGTCTAATATATTAAAAATAAAATATGGAAATGAATGGGGACCCACTTGAAATTGGCTCATGACCCACCTAGTGGGTCCTGACCCATAGTTTGAGGAAACACTGCTTTAGTATGTTAGAAAACTTCAAATGCAGGCTAATGATTCTTTGTTGTTGGATTACCAGGCCTTTCATGATTTTAAGTTTTTTGTTTTGTTTTGTTGCTGTTACAGGGCTAAAAACAAAATTACAGTAGGACCCTCATATCTGTGGGGGTTCCTTCCTGCCCCCCAATGGAAATTGCGTATATGGGGGAGGATATTCAAATACTGTAGCTGCCCCCCTGCACCCATTCTGTAAAAAAAACCTTAGTTTTGTGTATTAGCACTGGAAGCGCTGGTGTTTCTTTTCTAAACTAAATAAAATTCTTGCTAGACTGAAGAGCAACATGTAGGCAATGAGCAACATGTAGGCAATAAACTAGCTGAACTTTAACTGGAAGCGCTCCCCGTAGCGTGCAGGCTAGTTGCGGAGAACTGATTGTCAGGATTCTAACACAAGTCCAAGCATAACACAAGTCATTCAGGGGCTGAATGTGATTATATGCTTGTTTAATGACTGAGTTTATTTCAACAACAAATTTTTGGTTATTACAAATTTGTTTTTGGTTCACATCCCATGGTTGCTTTTGTCTCCTGCAAATCTGCTCAATAGAAACCTCAGCAACGTGGTGAATATTTTTCTCCTACTAATTTGTATCTAAGCATTAGGAATCTATGCTCTCTGCTTACCTTTGAAAAGTTTGCTCCTGTTTGCTCTTGAGATAGGATAGGTGTAATTGATTAGAACCTGGCAAAACATCTCACTAATGATGCCCTGAAAAGAGCAGATTCCAGCTAATTCTGAATTATGTTGGCTTTGCAGTGATAACAGGAATTAACTGGGAAACTTGTTTTCACTATGTAAGCACTCCTTAATTACTCTCTAGGAGCTTATTGATTTAATGAAATATTTTTACAGATATGTTTCAGAGAACCACACATTAGAAAAACACTTATTGCCACTCACTTGGTACTCTTATGTAGTTAATGAATGTCAGTTCTTCAGTTTTGGAAATCTGTATCTTCACCTCTCTGAATCTCTTCAAGTCTCCCTAGTTTATTTTTCCAGGCTTGAGTCCCAAAAACAGAGAGCTTCCAGGAAAGCTGCTAAAGGGTGGTCTCTGGCTTGTCATTCATTCTAAAAATTGGTGACTTTCATTTGGGAAATGCATGATACATGCATGTGGTTTTCAAACCTTTTAGCACCAGCACCCACTTTTTAGAATGACAATCTATTAGGACCCTACTGGAAGTGATGTCATGTCTAGAAGTGACATAATCAAGCAGGAAAATTTTAACACCCCCTATAGCAAAATCAAATCAATTAAGTAAGTAAATTAAAAGTTTACAATAAGTCTAAACATTTAGTTGAAATAAAGAACCACCCTCCTAATGTTCCCAAGCAGTTGCTTATCTGTTTAAAAATAATTTCCCAAACATTCCAAAGGCTGGAATCCTATCCACACTTACTGGGAGTAAGCAGGGCAGGAGGTCTGGTCTAGAGGGTAGAGCCTCCATTTGCCTGAAGATAACATCCGAAGGTTGCCAGTTCGAAGCCACCGGCACCATACGACCTTGAAGCAGCTGACAAGCTGAAGCTGAGCTATTCCATCTGCTCTGAGCTTGGGAGGATGGAGGCCAGAATGTGAACCCAGATCAGAATGAAACATCTGAATGTTGTGGTTCTTGAAAGATAGAACCTTCTTTCAATTGTAAAAATCCCTATGGGGATTTAAATAAGCCTGCCTATGTATACCGCCTTGAATAAAGTCTTGAATAAAGACCAAGAAAGGCGGTATATAAATACCTGTATTATTATTATTATTATTATTATTATTATTATTTAAGCCCCATTGACTATCATTTTTAAAAGCATATACATAATAACTTGTTAAAAGTACAGATCTGTTACATTTCCCCAAATGCAGTCACATACCATGGTAGCATCGAGTCTCAATATTAAAAATAATAAAATACGCATTGAAATGAGCGGGGACCCACCTGAAATGGCCTTGGGACCCACCTGGTGGGTCCTGACACACAGTTTGAGAAATGCTGTACTATATTAATATTGATGGGACTATGCAACACTGTTCTGAAGTTCAATGACTACAATTCTGCTTGAACCAAAGGGTCAGGCTTCTGGTTCTTAGATACCAGAACATGTTTAGAAATAGCCCCAATCTTAACAGGCTGTACTGTTGGAACTTGTGTTCTGGCAGTACAAATTAACCCTGCTGTTTTCAAACTCTCCTGAAGTTTGAAACCTGCAGTAAGTCCTTGTGGGTACGGGGTCGGGGAGGCAGCGGGGGGGGGGGAGGGAGAGGCAGCGACGCAGTCCCCAGAATCACACCGCTTACGGGGGGGGGGTCTGCAGGGACTGTGAGGCACTTCCTGGGTGCAGGGAGCCTGTGCGAGCCTCTGCAGAGCTCTCCAGGTCAGCAGCAGTGAAAGTGAGCTCTGCATCTGCAAAACCTGAAGTGGAAGACCTCTGACTTAACCTACTGTGCTGCAAAATGTGACACTCAACAGTTTGGTGCTGGGCCACTGCCAGAAATAGTGACTGGTGCTGGATACCTGGCAGTGGCCTTCCTGGATCCCCCAGCACCAGTAAGTCAGTGACGAGGTCTGACCATAGTTCGGGAATTCTGTGGAACAAACTGGGGAAGGGGGAGCAGTGGATCTTGCAACGCTGGCATATTGTTATGTCTCTTCGTGAATATTCTTGCTCTCTCCTTGTCCCTTGGCCTACTCAGACTTGAGGTATCCTTTCCAGGGCTGGCCCAAGGCCTCCTGTTTTCTGAGGCAGTGTGTCAAATACTGTCCCTACTTACCTGGTGATGGGTTGGAGATACTCTAGCTTAGTGGTTCTCAAACTTTTTAGAGACCCTAGAGCTGGGGTTGGCAACCTGCCATTCTGGAGCCGCAAGCGGCTCTTTCAGCCTTCTCCTGCGGCTCCCTGTGGGGCCAAGCCGTGGGGGGAGGGGCACGCTCCCGTGAAGCAGCCGCTGCTCACCAGCCCGAGCTCACAGGCGCAGCTCCCTCACCTCCTGCGGCTGTGCCCCATAGGAAGGGCGTGAACGGAGCAGCTCCTGCCCAAAGAGCCCACACCGCCGCTGCCACCGCACGTTCCCTCCCGCCCGAGCCGCAGCCCCAGCCGCCTGCCCGTGTAGGGGAGGGTGCGTAAACGAACCTGACCCCACGGAGCCAAGGCAAAAGCAAGCAATTGAGTGCAGCTGCTCTGTACTCCTCCCAAGCTTAGAGCACAATCCTGTGCATCTCCTCAGAAGTAAGTCCCATTGTGCTTGCTCCCAGGAAAGTATGCACAGGGTTACAGCCTTCAAGCTCCCCACTCAGCATCCCCCGGTCACTCACTCACTCACACTCTCACTGCCCCATTTCCTTCACTTGGAAACTTGAAGGGGGATTGGAGACCCCTGCACCAGATGGTATTCTGTATATGTTTGTATACTGTATGTGTAACATACTGTATATGTAGCACCAAAGCATATTTCATGGTTGGGAAGTAATCACTGTTAGTATGCCTTTTATTTTATGCAGTTTTGAACTCTTAGCTTGTTTGTTCAGGAGCACCTTTGTGAACAGTGTTAAGTAGTACTAAGTGGTCTTGTTCAGAGGTAGTATTGTGTGGAAAGGCATTTACAGAAGTACAGAAGGAAATGACAGTAAAGAATGACGGTATCCTTCACAAGCAGTTCACCTGTGCACAGTCTAAAACAGTTGTTCTCCAACTGTGGGTCTGGACCTGATTTTTAGTGGGACCTAGAAGAGGGAAGTGTATTATATAACTGTGACCTACAAGAGGGGAGTGCCCTCTTATATATATATATATACACTGCATATATATATACATGCATATATATACACTGCATATATATACACTGCATATATATACACTGCATATATATATATATATATATATATATATATATATATATATATATATATATATATATATATATATGCAGTGTATATATACTCCCCTGGGAGTGAGCCCCGTTGACTCTACTGGGGCTGACTTCTGAGTAGACAGGGAGAGGAGCCACTCGCAGGCTGCACTCCTGTCCATGCATCCCTGGGATGAAGCCCCGTTGACTCTACTGGGGCTGACTTACCTTTCCCCCTGTTTTTGCACTGGTATGTATGGAGATCTGCCCCTCCCCAACTTCCATGTGTTGGTTCTGTGTGCAAGGGGTTTTGCAATGGTCTTGTTGTGATATCTATATAGAGATCTTCCCTCCCCCACACCTTCTCCCAGTTTTTGCACTGGTCTGTATAGAGATCTGCTCCCCCCCCCCCACTTGTATTGGAATCTAGGAAGATCTGGTGAGTAGGTAGATGTGGTGTCAGCAGTGGCCCCTTTGAGGGTAAGGCCTGGGCATCCAGCAGAGTGTGCTGCACAGCTGCAGCCACTTGAAGGCAATAGGGCCCTCAGGGATATAAGAGCACCTGAGGCAGGAAGGGTTTGTGGGTTGTAGAAGGAGTGCAGGTTGACTTCGGAATCTGACCTGGCTTATTGACTTTGGACTTCGACTTAGATACTCTGACTGATTTGACTGACTTTGGAATCTGACCTTGGACTGTGACTTGGCTTATTGACTTTGGACTCTGCCCTGGATACTCTGACTGACTTTGTGACTAAGGGACTGCTAGAGACACTGGAGTTTGAAGTGCGGCTGCTGTGCCTAAGACCTGCTGATGATCCAGGGTCTGCTGTAGTGGTGGGAGGCTGCTGGCAGGAGAGAGGACCTCTGCAGGTTGAACAGGGGAGCTACCCTGGAGGTGGGGTCCAGCAGGACTGCAGGGCAGAACCAGGGTCATTTGTTGGGGGAAAGAAGGGGAGCTAATTTGCTTAAAGTGGGCATAATTCTCCAGGCAGAGAATGGCCTTGGAATCAGGCAAAACACCATAGAGGACCAGGCGTCTGAAATCACAGGACAAGAATGTATGACAAAACTAACTAAAAGCTACAAGAGGGGGCTACTTCATAAAAATGGGACCTATAAGAGCAAAAAGATAAAAAAAAAACACCTATATATGCAACGTTACCTTCATTTTAGGTGTCAAAAGGGTTTTGTGGCTCCCAAGGTTTTTTTTCCTCTGGAAAATGGGTCCAAATGGCTCTTTGAGTGTTTAAGGTTGCCGACCCCTGCCCTAGAGGCTGTTGCCTAGATTTCTAAATGCCAGGGGGTGTGGCTATGATGGTGATTGGGCAGCAATGCTCTCCCCCCCCCAAGTAGCAGTTTAACCCTTGATGCACATAACCTTGTTGTCCTGTTGAACTTGATTGGCTGCATGGATTATGTGACGCAAAAGAGAAGGCAGACAATCACCCATCATTCAGTCTGAGATTAGCTGGTCATGCATTGTGGGGACTGGGTAGGAAATAGTTTGCTGCCAGTCAGATTGACTTGGGACAGGTGGTTTCCCACCCCCCCCCCCAACCCCAGGCTGGTGTTAGGGTATGGTTGATTTCTCTCTCCTGTTAATTATGTTTGTTGTTTACTCTGTTTGGTCATTTTAGGCAGGTGTCATGTGGGTTGGGTATCTAGGAGTAACCATTGTTGTCCATCTGAGGTAAGCAAGGTCAGGGGTTGAGCCAGGACCGCTCATGCTTGCTTGCCTAACTTGATGAGGCTGGCTGGCAAATCCTTGGCTGGATTTGGTAAAGGCTTCACAGGGTTTTCCATTGAGTCTGCATTGTCCAGCTGCCTTGACCCTTCAGGGTTGGCCATGATAGCCTTACTCAGTCTATGGCCATGTGCAGCCGTGAGTCAGGTGGTACACATGTATTTACATGACTGGAGAAGCAGATGGCAAGTGCAGTTTCCCCCAGGGTAGCACCTGTACAACTTTGGGGTTTGTTAGCTACCCTGCTGCAGTGTTTATATTTAATAAAGTAGTGGGCAGCTCAGTCCTAACCTGAGCAAGCTGCCTGCTCTGTATCCAGTGCAGGGTTGGAGGTGACTGTGGTGCAACTCAGAACAAGGAGATATTTTCCCCTTGCCCTGAGCACGGTTCCAGTCACTGCAATGGGTCTACTTGGATATGTGCCAGCTAAATTGCTGGCACAGATCTGAGCAGCTCGGAGTTAGGCTGGGGTGCTCAGGAGGGGGGTTGGGATCCAGCCTAAGTGCCAGATGCCAGTCCTTCCCCCCCCCTCCTGGGCCCAGACTGCCCACTGTTCAGCCTGCCCTCCCCCATTCCAGAACGCCCTCCCTCTGCCCTCCCCAAATCCCCATGTCGGTGGCTTGTTTCGGCACAGGGAGTCTGGTGCACGTCCTGCACTAGCCTCCCTGACTTGAAAGGAGATGTAAACATGTCTTGTGACGCTCCTGGGCTGGCATAAGGGACTTATCGCAGGCCCAGCACAATCTCAGGATTGCGCTCCCAGTCTCCCAATATGCCTCTGTCTCTTGTAATTTATTGGGGGGATGCAGGGTAAAACATTGTGCAAGTAAGGTAGGAGTCACAAAGTGGAGGTAGGCATGCTGCTTCTATTGTAAGCCAGTAGAAAGTATATACCTTTTTTTTTTCTTTAGTGAAGAAATGTTTCCATTATCTATGGCACAATCAGCAATTTCTGAAGAAGGCAGAGAAAACTTTAATGGCTGCCACAGTTTGTCTTTGAACCGTGTAAACTTGTGCACACAACACAAAAATTAGCTATTAATATTGCACAACACAAAAGAGTCACTCAAGGTATTTTTAGTCTTGTGCTGGTGTATGTTGTGAATTATTTTGTCATGATTTCATATTTGTCATTTTTATGTACTTTTGTTTGTGGAAAGTTTTGACAAGCTGCTCTTTTTAACATGATTTGTGGTGGCTTTCTCCCTTGTTGTTAGTTTCACAAGCAGTCTTGGTGCAGCATAATTATTTAGCAGGCCCATAACACCCCTATTTGGTCATCTATTATTAGGCTCATTTAGACAAAGCCTACATAAAAATTGCACTCCAGCACAAGTGTCTAATTTATAAGTAGCAATAAATATGCTGGGCAGTGTGCCAGATATACTTCCAAGACTTGCTGCCTCTTTAATGGCCACAGAGCAGACCAATGCTGTGAAAATTCTTTGCATTTTTAATCATTAAAATTTTGGGGTTTTGTCAGAGCACTCCTGGGTGGCTTGGAAATGGGGAAAAAATGGCAGGTTTCAAGTATAGTCCAGAATTCCCGGAGGGCTGAACTTCTTTATTTATGTACATAGTTAAACTACACCTTTCAAACTGTGGTTCCCCAGGTGTTTAAAGTATCCTTTTAAAACAATTATATGTAGTTACCATTAAAACACACAAACACTGTAATTGGAGTCTGTTAAAAGCAGCCACTAAAAGTTATTACAAGGCAAAAGAAAAAACAGTTTTTATGGGATATCTACAGTCTGATTTGGCAAATCAGGCAAATGGAGTAGGAGCAACAGAGGAGGTGCCTCAATGGAAATGGAAATGGAAAAGGTGCAAAAGAGAGCGACTAAGATGATTACGGGGCTGGGGCACCTTCCTTACGAGGAAAGGCTACGGCGTTTGGGCCTCTTCAGCCTAGAAAAGAGACGCCTGAGGGGGGACATGATTGAGACATACAAAATTATGCAGGGGATGGACAGAGTGGATAGGGAGATGCTCTTTACACTCTCACATAATACCAGAACCAGGGGACATCCACTAAAATTGAGTGTTGGGCGGGTTAGGACAGACAAAAGAAAATATTTCTTTACTCAGCGTGTGGTCGGTCTGTGGAACTCCTTGCCACAGGATGTGGTGCTGGCGTCTAGCCTGGACGCCTTTAAAAAGGGATTGGACAAGTTTCTGGAGGAAAAATCCATTATGGGGTACAAGCTATAATGTGTATGCGCAACCTCCTGATTTTAGAAATGGGTTATGTCAGAATGCCAGATGCAAGGGAGGGCGCCAGGCTGAGGTCTCTTGTTATCTGGTGTGCTCCCTGGGGCATCTGGTGGGCCGCTGTGAGATACAGGAAGCTGGACTAGATGGGCCTATGGCCTGATCCAGTGGGGCTGTTCTTATGTTCTTATGTTCTCATTTTCTCAACCAAAAAGGCCCTGCCCCTAATTGTTCCCCACCTCACACAGAAGGTGGAAGCCAAAAGAGCTGGTCCTGCAGTGGAGAGCTAAGTGGCTAGGCAGGTTTCTGTGGGAACACGTGGTTCTTAAACTTTGACTTAGCATAACATAATGCACTGGCTCATTTAATTAAGAAAAAAAAATAAAGGCTGTGCATGGTGTTAGTAGTTCGGACTCTTTGAAATGCCTTTTACATTCTGAAGCATTTGATTTCAAATGCCACGTTTAGAATGCCTGAATTTTTGCTCTTAGATATGCTGATAGTTTCTTTTACTAAGATCCATATATGAGATTCTGTCTGTGTTTAAAGTAGGTGATTTGATGATTTTAAAAATGGGTAATGAAGAACTAATTGACCCTTAAGGACATGTAATAATATGTATTCTAGCTCTTGAAGTGTATGTGTTGGTGATACAGATCAGGAGTACTTGCAAATATTTTAATAGGAACCATATGTGCGAGGTATACATGAAGTCCAGGATGCCCAGTCAGGGTTACTGTTGCTCTACAGTCCTCCTAGACTTCTTTAATTTCATTTTTAATTAAAGTTTGAATGCAGTGAAATACTTTGAAGTAAATTAACATTAATCCCCAGAAGGGGAAGCCTTTCTGTGGAGAGCATCAAGTAGCTAAAAAACCTGTTTCTCATATTGTGCACAGATTGATCTTTCAGTCAATATTAATTGATTTGTTTGTAAATGTTCCAGGTAAACTATTTGTGAAACTTAAAAACGAAGTCAGATGTGAATCTTATTAGGGAAACAGTCATTCTATCATTGCGCTGAATCAATAAAAGCTTGCGTAATTACAACAATGTTTATTATAGTTCAGACATTCTGGACTATACTTCTGACTTCAAGGCATACATTTCAGCTATGTTTTGTCCTTTGTTTTACCAGTATATTTATTCCGTTGAAATATGTAGATGCAACTAATGGTGGTTTGAAATCAAATACAGTGGGCCCTCCTTAACTTCGGGCACAGCATCCCTGGATGCCAAGCCTGTGGCGGGGGGGAGGGACGGCTTCAGAAGACCTTTCAGGCATGACCAGAAGTGACTGGGAGGCTTCTGAGGAGGCTGTTCACAGGTTGGGTCCCTGTGATGCCAAGACCCTGCCCCCCCCCTGCCAGATTTAATTATCCATGGAATTCAGTAATTCCATGAGGTCCTGGAATGGATTTCCCATGAATACTGAGGGCCCTGTATAAATAATAGTGTATTTGTATAAATAATTTTAATACTTACATGGATACTTCAGTGAAAGTCATTTAAAGTGAAAGTTTATTCTTGAAGTTAATTCATAAAGTGTGAAGGCTCATGTTTCCTCATTGGGCGACTCTGGCTACTGCCAGTTTAGACATGCAATATTTGCTTTGTTGGTCTCAGCTCATGATCAGTCTTTGTCACTGTCTTTAGTTCTATTGCTGAGGTATTCAATCTGTGCGTGGCTAGCCTCCAGGGGCATCTGGGGAGAGAGGTGGCCGTAGCTGCACTGCTCAGCTCAGCTCCACCTGCTGCCTGCTGACTCGCTGCTTTTCCTTGGTTGTGAACGAGGTGGGGAGGGCGTGTGAAACAGGGTGGGGGGAGGTGGGAGAGCTGGCTGGGCAGCGGCAGAGGTGCTGCATCTCATCAGCACAGGCTGCTCTCCTGGCAGGCTTCAGACTGGGAGGGAAGAGTAAGTACAAGCAGCTCAGCGCTTTCCTCTGCTTGGGAAGGAAGGAGCCAGCCTGCTCTTAGTGGGGGGTGGCTGTCCAAATGCCCCAGCCTGCATCCTTCCGTCTTGCCATGGGGGGAATAGGGGTGGCAGCTGCATGTTGGGGTGTATGTGTGTCAGCAGCCCCCATCTACTTTGGTTTGAGTTGTAATCTTGCTCGGTGTGGCTGCAGTCCTTTCCACACTTTCCTGGGAGTAAGCCCATTTGACTCAAATGGGACTTATTTCTGAGTAGACCTACATAGGCTTGGGGTCTGTGTCAGCTTAACCCAGGATCTTCACCTTTCTCTTTTTCTTCCCCTTCAAAAAGAAAAAAAAACCCACTCTTGATGGCTTTGTCTCCAAAAATTGATTAAAAATAAAAATACCCATTCCTTTTCAGCCATCCCCCTTTTTCCTCCTGCCTCCTTTTGGGGGGGGGGGTACTCTGTTGGCTGCTATTGTAAGACAAAAGGCACAATCTTAGCTAGGTCTACTCAGAAGTAAGTTCTATTGTGTTCAATGGGACTTACTCCCAGGAAAGTGAGGTTGGGATTGCAGCCAAACAGTCTCTGGGTCTCAGTTTGCATCACTTTGCAATTAGCAGATACACACAAAACAAAGTCTTCCCCTCCCCCAGAAAATTCATCACTTCCCCCCTCCCTTTCCAAAACTCTCCAGGTGTGCTGCTAACAAACTCAGGGCACAAGCCTAATCAGGTCTGCTCAGAAGTAAGTCCTATTTTGTTCAATGGGGCTTACTCTCAGGTAAGTGTGGTTAGGATTGCAGCCTCAGAGTGCTGGCAGCTGTTTTTTTGTTTCTAGTGTATAATTGTAACACCTTTATCCCCATTTTGGGGGTAACTGAGGTGAGGTGTTGTAATGGGGAGCCGTGGCCAATGGATACAAGGATCAGGGGACCCTCGAGCCGGACAAGTTCCACTGCTCTATTGTATCCTTCCTAGTGAATTCCTGCAGCCTTACATTTTACATAAGAACATAAGAACAGCCCCACTGGATCAGGCCATAGGCCCATCTAGTCCAGCTTCCTGTATCTCGCAGCGGCCCACCAAATGCCCCAGGGAGCACACCAGATAACAAGTGACCTCATCCTGGTGCCCTCCCTTGCATCTGGCATTCTGACATAACCCATTTCTAAAATCAGGAGGTTGCGCATACACATCATGGCTTGTACCCCATAATGGATTTTTCCTCCAGAAACTTGTCCAATCCCCTTTTAAAGGTGTCTAGGCTAGACGCCAGCACCACATCCTGTGGCAAGGAGTTCCACAGACCGACCACACGCTGAGTAAAGAAATATTTTCTTTTGTCTGTCCTAACCCGCCCAACACTCAATTTTAGTGGATGTCCCCTGGTTCTGGTATTATGTGAGAGTGTAAAGAGCATCTCCTTATCCACTCTGTCCATCCCCTGCATAATTTTGTATGTCTCAATCATGTCCCCCCCAGGCGTCTCTTTTCTAGGCTGAAGAGGCCCAAACGCCGTAGCCTTTCCTCGTAAGGAAGGTGCCCCAGCCCCGTAATCATCTTAGTCGCTCTCTTTTGCACCTTTTCCATTTCCACTATGTCTTTTTGGAGATGCGGCGACCAGAACTGGACACAATACTCCAGGTGTGGCCTTACCATAGATTTGTACAACGGCATTATAATACTAGCCGTTTTGTTCTCAATACCCTTCCTAATGATCCCAAGCATAGAATTGGCCTTCTTCACTGCCGCCGCACATTGGGTCGACACTTTCATCGACCTGTCCACCACCACCCCAAGATCTCTCTCCTGATCTGTCACAGACAGCTCAGAACCCATCAGCCTATATCTAAAGTTTTGATTTTTTGCCCCAATGTGCATGACTTTACACTTACTGACATTGAAGCGCATCTGCCATTTTGCTGCCCATTCTGCCAGTCTGGAGAGATCCTTCTGGAGCTCCTCACAATCACTTCTGGTCTTCACCACTCGGAAAAGTTTGGTGTCGTCTGCAAACTTAGCCACTTCACTGCTCAACCCTGTCTCCAGGTCATTTATGAAGAGGTTGAAAAGCACCAGTCCCAGGACAGATCCTTGGGGCACACCGCTTTTCACCTTTCGCCATTGTGAAAATTGCCCATTGACACCCACTCTCTGCTTCCTGGCCTCCAACCAGTTCTCAATCCAGGAGAGGACCTGTCCTCTAATTCCCTGACTGTGGAGTTTTTTCAGTAGTCTTTGGTGAGGGACCGTGTCAAACGCCTTCTGAAAGTCCAGATATATAATGTCCACGGGTTCTCCCGCATCCACATGCCTGTTGACCTTTTCAAAGAATTCTATAAGGTTCGTGAGGCAAGACTTACCCTTACAGAAGCCATGCTGACTCTCCCTCAGCAAGGCCTGTTCGTCTATGTGTTTTGAGATCCTATCTTTGATGAGGCATTCCACCATCTTACCCGGTATGGATGTTAGGCTGACCGGCCTATAGTTTCCCGGGTCCCCCCTCTTTCCCTTTTTAAAAATAGGCGTGACATTTGCTATCCTCCAATCTTCTGGCACCATGGCCGTTTTGAGGGACAAGTTGCATACCTTAGTCAAGAGGTCTGCAACTTCATTCTTCAATTCCTTAATAACTCTTGGGTGGATGCCATCAGGGCCCGGTGACTTATTGATCTTTAATTTATCAATGAGGTCTGAAACCTCTTCTCTTTTAACCTCTATCTGACTTAACTCCTCGGTCAGGAGGGGCCGTTCAGGCAGCGGTATCTGCCCGAGGTCTTCTGCCGTGAAGACAGATGCAAAGAACTCATTTAATTTCTCTGCCATCTCTAAGTCTCCTTTTATCTCCCCTTTCCCTCCCTCACCATCCAGAGGGCCAAGCGCTTCTCTGGCGGGTTTCCTGCTTCTAACATTTTTGAAGAAGCTTTTATTATTCCCCTTAATGTTGCCGGCCATGCGTTCCTCATAGTCTCGCTTGGCCTCCAGTATCACCTTCTTACATTTCTTTTGCCACAGTTTATATTCCTTTTTATTCTCTTCATTAGGGCAAGATTTCCATTTACGGAAGGAAGCTTCCTTACCCTTCACAGCCTCTCTAACTTGGCTGGTTAGCCATGCGGGCACCCTCCTGGATTTAGTGGAACCCTTCTTTCTTTGCGGTATACACCTCTGCTGGGCCTCTATTACTGTTGTTTTAAGCAGCCTCCATGCACTCTGGAGAGATTGGACTCTTTTTACCCTCCCTTTCAACCTCCTTCTAACCAACCTCCTCATTTGAGGGAAGTCCGCCTGTTGGAAGTCAAGGGTTTTTGTTAGATATTTGCCCGGTATTCTTCCCCCAACGTGCACGTCAAAACGGATCGCAGCATGATCACTGTTCCCCAATGGCTCAGTAACGTTTACATCTCTAACCAGGTCCTGCGTACCGCACAATATTAAATCCAGAGTCACCTGTCCTCTGGTGGGCTCCGTGACTAGCTGATCTAAGCCACAGTCATTTAGCACGTCAAGAAATCCGGTTTCCTTATCGTGACCAGAACACAAATTGACCAAGTCAATATGAGGATAATTGAAGTCCCCATGATTACAACCCTGTCCCTCCTTGTCACCTCCCTGATCTGTTTCCTCATTTCAAGGTCCCCGTCCGATTTCTGGTCTGGAGAACGATAGCACGCCCCCAGTATTACATCGCTGCACAAGCCTGTAGAGGTGTGCTAGAACAGAGTGGAAGTTGTGTCCCCACATGTGTCCCTACATGAAAACTGTGACCTTCCTTTCATCAAGAGAGTGATTCCCCTCAAACCCCCAACATTGGATCCACCTTCAAGGACTAGCAGATGAGAGAGGTGGGCAAGGGAGTGTCCATAGTGATTCTTCTTCTACCCATCAAGTGGCAGCTTCTCATCATTTTCTGCAACTGTGTAGTTTGGCCCCTTCTCTCTTTCTAGGAGAGGGTTATAAGGAGGAGAGAGTAGGCAGTGGTCCTCAGTTTTGAAAGGTGAAGGAAGAAAAAGAGGGTGCATTGAGGCAAGGCAGAGTTCGGAGAAAGTTTCATGATAGAGAACCGGCAGATGTTTGTTTATTTTATAAATAAGAGTATATTTTACTTTGTATAGCCTGTTTTTGATTCTGCTTTGTTGCTTCAGTTTTTGTGTATGCTCAGTTGTGTAGTTGAATTCTTAAATATGGGTTTTGCTTCTTTGCTGCTTTGTTTTTATTTTGCTGTATTTATTAATTGTATTCTCTGATAATACTATTGTGATGTTTTAAATATACTGGCTTCTAGATACCCTGACAATTACTGAAAAAGATGGGTGGTTATGGGATATAAATAGTTTAAGTAACTCATTAATATGTAGGGTTCATGCTGGTTTCCCACTGGAAAACTCATTTGACAGGATTGCTAGTGGACCAGTGCAGACAGAACTCTCTTGCCTGTAGGCTTCTTGCACTGATGGCCCAATCCTATCCCCTGCCAGTCCAGAGCATACAGGGTTGCAGAGCATGTATGTGCTGCATGCTGAGGTCAGGGATGGGGGTGACCACATGGTCCGGGAGAGGTAAGCCAAAAATGTATCTCTCTGTAGGCCATGTGACCTCCATTGGGTCTCCTTGGACCTACACCAGCTGTTTTGCTGGCATAAGTCTGAGGAGACTTCTGGGGGTGGTTCCTGGGGAAGACTCCTGAGAAGACTCCTGGATATAGGAAAGATCTTGGCATATGCTACTGCCTCCTAGATCCTCCCCCCAGACCCTGCCCCAATCATTACCCTCTCTGTCACCATACTTGTTGCTGTGGGGCATCAGGGAGTTGCTGGTGTGTGCATGGAGCCTCCAGCTGTTTGCTCCAGAGGCTCTGAAGAGCATGGCGGTGGTGCAGTGTTTGCCACACTGTACCAGGACTTAGGGCAATGGATCATGAGATCCACCACCATAACAGCCAAATTGAACTGGGCTGTGAGAATGGCATTGTACTGGGACAAAAAGAAGCTGTTTGCTTTCCATCAGGTCACTTCCAGATGTGTTTTGCATGGCTGTTTGGAAATGTAGGAAGGTTCCACTTGGCCTTATTATTTGTAAGAAAAGATGCTGGATGGTTATGCCTATGTACTTTTTTGAGCATGCAAGTTCCTTTTTCCAAGTGACAGGAGAAGCGATGAAGTAGAAGCATTTTATGCATAATAAATTAAATCCTTGAAAGTGCTGAGAAACTATGACTTTTTTATTGCATTTCCCATAGAATTTGGAAAGAATAAGGGGTGGGCAGGAAAGGGGTGTAAGGCCTGTATTTAGGCAAAGCAAAAAAAAAAGAAGAAAAGAAAAAAGAAACCTTCCCACTGAAAAGGAGTGAATGTATTTGTAGAACTTTTTTAACTGGGCATAATCGTATTTTCAAACTAAACTCATACTTGAGTGCTTTGTAGAAAGCGGAATTAGCTAACCCTTCTTCAGCAGCTCTTTGAGACCTCATAACAGCTAATTTAATTTAGGCCAAAAACGGTGTGGTCAGTAAACATCCCTCCTTAAAGAAGGTAAATAGCTAGATGGACTGCATTTTTCCGAATAAGTCTATAATTTCCCTTTTTGTTTTCACTGAACTACTCCCTGGGAATGGGAAGATTGCCTCTTTTTGTTCCATGCACCTGGAGGGGTTAGGTTCAGGTTGAAGATACTGAGCACTTGTAGGGTTTCAGGTTTAGTGTTAATGGGAAATGTATAATCTGCGTGGCTTTGAAAACCTGAAGGGCATGCAGAGGGCACGTGAACCAGTGAGTTAGGGCAGGAGTATTTTTAAATGATGCCAAATTAATAAAATAATCTTGTACTTGATTCAGGCAACCATTTACTGAGCAGAAAGAACAATTAAATATGGGAAATAAAATTGAATGGCCTTTTAAGTAATCAATGTGTGAACTTCTGCACTAAATTACTGCAAAGTGAAAATATACTGTGTCATCAGTCTTTAAATATTCTGCTCATTAAAAGGTTGTGCACTAACCTCTGCTTCATAATCCTTTCGATTATTACTATTAATTTATTTTTCTGCTAGGATCAGTGGACATGACTCTTATTAAAATTAGAGTGTAGTTTTAATAGAATAAGGCTACAGTACACCACCGTTACTTGTGTGTAAGTCCTATTGTCTTGAAAGAATAAACTTTAAACCTGCTCTTAGTTATGTGTGTGTGAAAACAATTTAGTTCCATGATAAAGCATGGATGGAGAACAGGGTCACATTGCAGCATTAGAACGTCCAGCAACACAGAGCTTTCCTTTTTGCCTTCTGATGAGTTACTTTGTGTATCACATTAGAAGTGGTTTCAGAAACTATGAGCATTTTCGCCACTTTGCTGTTATATAGGGAAGTATCATACACTTTGGTACTGAGCTCAGCCCAAAAAGTGCTGTGTGCATGTAATTTGCATGCAAAAATAAAATAGTTTTGTTGGATTATCCCCCTGCAGATGAGGACCCACATGAACATCGTCCATCTTCAGTTCATTGTGATAGCTAGTCTGAGAGACTAGGTCTATGTCCACTGCATTGCCATTATTATTATGGACGCATGTACCTTCTGCATGTAGAAGCAGATTGGTGGATCCACTGTACCAATTTGCATAAGATTCCTAATTTTTTATTGCCTCCTACCTTGAATTTCTGTACATGGGTGGCAGAAGCATTGCTTTATCCTTTTTATGTTTGGGTGAAGTAGGCATATGTGTAGGTTACTTTGCAGAATAGCTGTTCTGTTCTGTGGATGCGGATCTTTGGATTGGGGGGAGTTCGTATAGTAATATGTTCTTTAGGGCACAAACCTAACCCCTTATGTCAGTGCTTTTCAGCAGCACTGACATAAGGGCAATGCAGCTTTGAGGTAAGGGAACAAACATTCCCTCACTTTGAGGAGGCCTCTGTGAGTGACACCCAGCTGCAGGATGCAGCACATGTCCCATTGGCACCTCTATGCCAGTGCTGGAAAGCACTGACATAAGGGATTCGGATTGCGCCCTAAGTTGTATTTGGTTGATGATTTACACATGTATAAATAAACATGTGGAAAATTGTCAACTTAATTTAAAGGTTTCAGCCAGATAGGAAAAGAAAAATTCTTAAATATTGCTTGAATTTCTGTTAAAACTACAAAGGGAGAAACTCCTTCAGATGTGGGAGTCCTTTTAAATTGGGCCCTTACTGAATGAATCGGGCAGTCACAAAACGCAGAGTATTAATATGCTCAAGCAGCTACAAGGAGTCCTTTTTTCTGCGTTTGATAATAAAGTTTCCTACAGTATTAACTTCTTATTACATAGGACAGTGGTTTCCAACCTGGGGGTCATGACCCCTCCAGGGCAACTGGCAGCATTGCATTCTCCCTTAAGGGGAGTGGCTGTGTAACTGGGATGGTGGGGACAGCACTTTAGAATTTGTGCTGCTGCCACCAGGCAAGTTCAAAAAACCCCATTTTTAAATTGCATGGTGTGAACCTGAAAGTGCTATCACTGCTTCATCACCAACCCTTCCTCTGGCATGTTCTTCAAGGACTTAATGCTGAGGTTCCCAAACTGAGTTGTCGCGATGCCCTAGCCTGAGAAACCCTGCCTCTTTCCCTTAAGGGGCAGGGGAAGGGGAAAGGCAGCAATGCAGTTCCCAGGATCATACTGCTGCTGGGGACGGGGGATGGGGCATTTTCACTTACCTGCAGTCAGCAAGAGTCCTGGAGGGGGGAGAGATTCATTCATTCATTACTGGATCAGACAACAAACCCACCTAGTCCAGCAACCTGTTTCCCACAATGGTCAACTGGTTATCTCTGGGAAGTCCAAATGCAGGAGATCAAGGCATACCTTTCACCTACCATGACTCCCTTGTAAGTGGTATTCAGAATCATGATGCTTCTAATGCATAGCAATCAAGATTAGAAATCATTGATAGATATCCTCAGTGAATGTGTTGAAACCTCTTTGAACGCAATCCAAGCTAGTGACCCATCACCACATGTTGCGGTAGCAAATTCAATAGATTAATTACACTCTGCGTGAAGGAGTACTCCCTTTGGTATACCATATTAAAATTCCAATCCTGTTTCTTGAATTGTTTGGGCTTTTAGATAAAGTACTGAACTACTTTCTAACAGTAACATATTGCTAATTTGCTATGTTGCTGTAATATGGACTGGGCATTGCTACTGGAAATTAATCTGCATATAGCATATTCCACATAAATGGATTACTGGTGCTGAGAAAATCTCTCCTGTGGATGGATAGAGGTGTCTTCTATGCAACGTTAAAGGTTACTTTCACATAAATGGAATAGATTGGCTTTGGTTTTGCGAATAAAGAATTTTGCGAATTCTTCTGTTTGCACCGAAATGTGCTGAAACCTGTCTCTACTGAGTGCTGCTAATTATGTCAAGGGTCAGTTTAATGTTAAGCCCAATTTAGCATGAAACCTTTCCAGGTCTTTGTTGGCAGGCTCCTGCAGGGCTCCTGTAGAAAGTGGGGTTGTACTTCTTCCTGCTTTCCATACATTGATACTTCCCACTTTGTATGACTATAAATCTTCTCTATGAGCGGTAGCACAATTAATTACACCCCAGGGGTTAAATTGGGTCTCCTGTGATTGCAAAAGGAGGGACTAACTGGCCTGTGACTGTTGCATTTATCAACAAGGCTTAAAAATCAGTGGCGAGTAGGGAACCTTCTGTTCACCCTGTTATTGATGTGTTGCAAGGCATGTCTCCTCATTCCTCTTTTGCTGCAGGCTGCTTTCTCGCCATCCTTGTTGGGCTGCATGGTGGAGACTACCTCATCAATCACCAGTCTGCTTTTGGGACTTTCACATCAATCACTGGTCTGCTACAGGGTGCTCCTCGGCTCTGTAGATCCCTGATGGGCCGTCTCCTAATTACCAGTACTTTTTAAAGATGTGTTTTTTGAAGGGATGCTAGATGGGTCTAATGTTTAAATTTTCTTTCTACAGTTCAGTCTAATAGCCATTGACTGTTTCTTTTTTCAAACCCTTTCTCACCAAACTTCCATTCCAACTATTAACATCTCATGAAACTTCCCTTATTCATGTGTATATTAATAAATCCTGCAAAATGAGAGGTTTGTGAAAAAAATACTTTTATTATTGGCTCCACCCCATCACAAATCATGTCAAACCCTTACAGATGTGATAGTTACATTTTTAAAAAAGCTTTCTATTTTATTTTATTTATGAACATAGAATGTCGGCTTCAGTTCTATACACCCTGGGAGTGTCACTGAATTCAGTGATACTTACTTGGTATTGGCAACCTTCAGTCTCGAAAGACTATGGTATCGCGCTCTGAAAGGTGGTTCTGGCACAACGTCTAGTGTGGCTGAAAAGGCCAATCCGGGAGTGACAATCCCTTCCACACCGGGAGCAAGTGCAGTCTGTCCCTGGTCTGTCTCCCTGGCTATGGGCCTTCCTTCTTTGCCTCTTAGCCTCAGACTGTTGGCAAAGTGTCTCTTCAAACTGGGAAAGGCCATGCTGCACAGCCTGCCTCCAAGCGGGCCGCTCAGAGGCCAGGGTTTCCCACTTGTTGAGGTCCATCCCTAAGGCCTTCAGATCCCTCTTGCAGATGTCCTTGTATCGCAGCTGTGGTCTACCTGTAGGGCGCTTTCCTTGCACGAGTTCTCCATAGAGGAGATACTTACTTACCATATTTTTATTCCCCCTAAGGGACCCAAGGTGGCTACTTTTTTTAAAAAACTTCTCTAGACAAGCACAAGATCATGCTACATAACAAATACAATAAAGTGGCTAGACATGATCATGAACTTGGTCACTGGTGCATACATGAAGATAAGGTCCATAATTGCTACAGGAAATAGTTTATTCCTTCCATGGTCCAAGCCTAGCTAACTTTCCAACTCTGATACAGCAGTGCCAATGGGGTATACGCTTCACCCTGCAGTGGGGGAAGAGTCACAGAGGCCTCCTCAAAGTAAAGGAATTCTTGTTCCTTTGTCTCAGAGCTGCATTGTAGCTGCATATTCTAACTATGTGAAATATTTCTTCATGCAGTATATAAGTAATCTGGGAAATGCACTACCATGAAATAGTTTAGATCAGTTGTTCCCAAACATTTTAGCACCGGGACCCACTTTTTAAAATGACACTCTGTTGGAACCTGCCTAGCTTAATGAGCCTTTACAAAAAGTGCTCCACTTTACCAGCCGCTCAAGCCCCTGTTTTTATCCTTTTTACTATAGTGGGGGAGGCACTGCCTTCTGAAGTGTTTGAGTTCCATGTTCATCAGTTCGGGACCATTGTGGTGGAGCTGCATTCCCTTCAAACCAAGGCTGCCTGGTTTATGAATGCCAAGGGTTGTGACCATAATGGTAATTGAGCAGCAGTGTTTCCCCTTCCCCAAGTAGCAGCTTGTTTAACCATTTATGCACATAGCCTAATCTTCCTTGTGAGTGTCGTGGTCCACTGCTGGATTGCGATCCACAGTTTGGGAACCACTGGATTAGATGTCGTTAATAAGTAATTAGACAAATTCATGGAGAACAAGTCTATCAATGGCTACTAATGAAGATGGCTACATGCTGCCTCCAACTTAAGCAGTGGTATGCCTGTGAATTCTGGTGTGTCCATCTCCTGCTTGTTGGATTCCGGAGGTATCTGGTGGGTCACTGTGGGAAACAGGAATCTGAACTAGATGGCTTGGGCCCAATCAGTAGGGTTCTTCTTAGGTTCCTGTGTTATTATGTACCTTGAAAAGTATCCCACTTCAGTATCCATGGGGGATATGTTCCTGGCCGCCCTGTGGACACCAAAACCTACAGATAAACAAATCAACGGATCGGTCCAATATTACTTCCAGGCATGACTGAAGATGTTCTCTGGTTGCATCTGGAGGTGTCCTGAGGTCCGCAGAGGTCATGCATGGCTTTTGTGGGCCTCAGAAACGCCTCCAAAGGTGCTGGAAAGGAGGTGGTCTCAGAATCGTCTGGGAGCTGAGGTCCAGCCCTCCAGTAGAGTTAAATCCAAAATCTGCAGATATGGAGGATGGACCTGTATATTTCAGTGAATAACTGAATATTCAGAGGTTGGAGAAAAGGAGCATAATGATAAGATTATGAGGAGCCTATAGTAAGTATTTATTGACTGTAATAGAACCACTAACTTGTGTTCCTTTTCTGACAGTGAGATGTTGCTCGTTTTTGATTTGCTGTTTATTGCTAAATTAATTCTCAGCTATTTTAATATAGTTAATAAGCAAGAAAAAGAACTCCCCCCCATTTTGTAGTTAGTACCAATATCCTGTGTTGGAATTGTAAAAGAACAAAGTAGCAATGTTCTCTGTCTACTAGCATTATATAGCCTAATGATGATCAATAGCTTTCCACAGATGAAGGCATTTGTATGTACATCTTAACAAGACCTGAGACATGGGAACTCAAATTTCTCAATGGAATGGTGCAATATTTGATATTCTTCCATGCATGTTCATCTGGATCGAAAACGTGAGTTTTCATCATAGGATGACAGAGATTTATAGCCACATCTGATATTATTTGAGTTGTCAGCAGACATAAGCTTCTCAAATACTAAATATTTATAGGATTTTTTAAAAAAGAGGTATTGGTAAGGACTGAATTTTTACTGAGATGGTTTTGCTTTATTGTCATGGTTGCTTATAATGTTTTATGCTTCAGGATTGACTTTATAAGGAATTGTCTGACTATATAAGAATTGGGCCTCCATGTGTCTTCAGAGCTGAATTCATGAATAGATCTCAAATCCTGTTTGTTAATCCATCTGGAAAATAAGAATCACTACAGAATGTTTCCACATATTGTCTCATCAGTGGCAGCTGTATTCATGATCCTTAGTGCAACCATTTTACTGCCAGTACAATAAAGTCATCTGGGATAATTCCCTTCAGGAATGAGCTGATGGCTATCATGGTCCTTTTACCTGCTCCCTCTGATGCCCCGGAAAGAGCACCTGCTGGCCCAAGAAAGAGGCAACCAGTGTCTTCTTGTAGGAGATCATAGTGACTGTGAATTGCTTGCCTTGTTCTGTTCCAAAAATGGGAAGTGTGAAGAAGAAGGCAAAGGTGTTGGAAACCTGATGAGTTCATCCCTGGGACAGGAAAGGAGCCTGCTCAGGAAGAGAAGGAGCAAGTGAAGGATCACTGTCTTGCTGATCTTTGGCTCTAGGAAGAAGGCAGCAAGGCAATAAACATTCTCCCCGACACTCCCTGTTCTCTGCAGGCACTGACTTGGTCTCACCCCACCTGGATCCAGGAATAGTACAAAAAACCAAACCAGCTTTACACAAATCTGTACACAAAATATAAAGTTGGAAGGATCTTACACATTACATGGCTCTGACATGGCTGAAATTCTTAGGACTGATCAATACATACACCCAAGTTTTCCGTTTGCTTCTTCTCCAGCAGGTTTCTCTGTAGCCAGACTCCCCCAAACCAGAGTTTGGTTAACCAGGGAATCTGAAGCCATTGCTGTAGAAGAACAATCTGTTATTTTGGAAATGCTACTCTTCTTCCATGGCATTAGTCAACATGTATCTAGGAAATGCAACTTGTCTCTCTCCCTGTCTCCTCTGGCTATCTGGAATAAGCCCATCATTCAGTTATGTGAATTCAGTAAGGGACAAAAAGGCCCATAAATTTTGGGAGGGAAAAAACAAAGGGCAGAGATGACATTAAGCATATTGAAGGCACAGTTACTCCTACATCACCGTAGGGCAGGACAACCAAGCATGTTGTGGCAATTTTTTTTACAAAATCCTGACACTTCAATGATGGGTTACGGAGTAAGGCTTGTCATCCATAATGGTGCAGGGAAAATATTCTTGCCTTAGGGTGAAATAAACTTCTTTGCCTGACAGATTCAGTTTATAGCTGTAGATGTGGAGGTTAACAAATTCTGTCCTTCCTCCTTTAGTATTCAGCTCTGGGCCTCTCTTTGGGTATGTGGATACCTTTAAAATGATGCACCCTTGAATATGAAAAGAACTTGTATAATACAGGAGAAAAATGTATCATCTGGATACAAAAGGACAAAAGGTTACTGTTTGTTTCCTGCATCAGATGTGGATTCTTTTAATAGCTCGCACATTTCCTGTTGCCCTTTTTTACTGTATTCAACTCCTGTTCTCTAGGTACAAACATATTGTCACTTATTCTTCACTAATAAATAAACTCAGTACGTGGATCCAATAAAGTTTCAGTATCTTATATCAATATCTAACTTTGCAATTGGAAGTTTCTATTTTGTATCCTGCTGTTTATTTCCCAAGGTAATAAAAATCTCCTTATCATAGATGTGTTAGGGTTCTTCTGCATTGTGGTCTAGCCTAAAGTATCTGTTCCAGGTCTTTGAGTTCACTTGTCTGTTGCTCATTTGCAGTTACCCAGTGTTCACCTCATGGTGACTCTTCGTGAGATGACTTTTTCATCTCCTGTGGAAAGAATGCTTCCATTTGATGGTCCTGTCACCATAGAGATGATTTGTTAAGGGCCAAATCCTATCCAGTTTTCCAGCACTGGTGCAGCCGTGCCAGTGAGGTGTGCACTGTATCTTACAATAGGGGAACAGTCATGGAGGCTTCCTCCAGGTAAGGGAACATTTGCACCCTTTCCTCAGGGCTACATTGCTGTTGCACTGGCACTGGAAAGTTGGATAAGATTGGGCCCTAAATCATCTTCCAGCTCTATTAAAAGACAACAGTGAGATTTTCAGTAGAGGTTATTCAAGAATGGTTCAGGAGAGATTATTCAGAATTTCTATTTGTAAGCTCAACACTTGGGATCCCAACCAACTGCTGTTGCTTGTGGTTGCACTCAGGGAAGTACCCCATTCGCTTCCATAACTTTCCTTCTGTTGCTGGTAGGAGCTACTGCAAATGGTGTGGTAAGTTGGGAATCAAACCTTTGTATATTGGACTATATATGGTAGTTGGCATCCATAAGGCCAACTTGATTTATGTACTTAAAATATTTGTGTACTGCTTTTAAACCAAAGTAGTTTGCAACAACATCAAGAATGATAATTCTGGCAATTAAAATATATATAATGGGTATGATATTCAATATAAGGAAAGTGAGGTGGAATTATGCCTCGTTCCATGTGCAGTTGCACAAGTGCATATGGAAAAAAGAGAAGACCCAGAGGATTAAGAAGTACTGTAAGAGGACAAGTTTAGATATCTAGATATTATTTGTTGTTTTCTTGGCTACCTTGATGTATTGTGTATTGTTGATTAAAAACCCTCTTGTGCTAGCCTTATGTAAAGATAGAGGGACTGTTGTAATATACTCTGTGTGTTCATTTTGATTAATAAAAACTCCTTAAGCTTATGAGAATGCATCAGTGAATTGTGTGGACACGTGGGGCTGAATTGCCTCAGGGAACCGGATATAGGATTTTATATGAGTAGGTTGCTTGTGGAGAAAGCGACAACAGGTTTGCACGAAGTATAAGCCAAAAAGCCTGAGTACTGATTTGTAGGCTCAGAGGCAAGTGCAAACACCAAAAGAGGCAACAAGTTGCAAAATGTGTTGTCAACATGTTGTGCAGCCCAAATCCAAGTTGGGATTTCTTTGCACAAAAAACTTGCTATCACTCCCATGTGTGCAAGCCCCCTCATGCAAGTACAAGGATAACTTAAGGAACAACTCATAATAGTTAAGGTAATCGTTACCATCAACATGCAACAAAAGAAAACAAAACAACTGAGCAAAAACAATGGCGCAGCATTAAAGTTTCAAAGGCACTTTGATCTAATAAAGGCAAATGGAAAAGGTTCAGTGAAATAGAGAGACAGAGGGAATGTACTAAGATGGACTTAAGAAACAAGAAGTTCCATTTAGGACCAACACCAAAAAGGCTCTATTCTTGGTCATTGTGGTATCCCAGAATTTTCATACTGTTCATAATTTTTGACAAGGCATGGAAGAGATGTTGCTTCCTCCTTTATTTCATAACCTTTCATATATTTCAACAGCAGTATATAATAAATATTTAGACAGCTGTTCAGGAAAAAAATAGGTTTTTTATATCATTTATTTGCTGCACAATGTATCATCGCTTTTGTTGTTCCAGAGGTTGAAATGTGTTTGGACATGGGGCATGCCCCAGCTTCCTGGGGCATTGCTTTTGAACTAATAGTACAACAAATTCTTACAGGAATATTTACACCAATCTCGTAGCCTGGTTTTCTATATGCTTTCTTGAATACACTGTAGAAAGGTGGAATACAGACTTTTTAATAAACAATTTAGGTGGGGCACTATTTCTGTAGAAGTTTCTGTGTGCTTGTAGAGTCACTGACTTCACTGGCTCAGACAACCATTACAGTGTATGCTACTGGATGGTTTAGTCTTCAAGTTACATAGAAAATATTAAAGTACATCAGTGTGAAATGTTTGGAATATATATTAATAAGGGTGAGATACATATATGTTGATCTTTTCATATGAGCTTGCTTTAAAATATTTTGTCATAGTTACATGGGCATTTACGGTAGTGTTAACTTGTACAAGTAAGTGAAATTCATTAGCACAACATCTTCATCACTGTTGGTGGTCATGGAAAATCTTGGCATAGCCAATTATTGCTGTTTTCTTCAGCCTAATGGTTAATAAATAACTTTTAGCTGCCTCAATCTGTGATGAATGGAATGGTAGTTAGTAGCCCAATCAAATACATGTAAAGAAATTTCAGTTACTTTTGGGTGAAAGCAATTCATTCTATTACATAGTCTACAACTTGATCATGCTGAAAACAACAGTCCCTCTTGTATTGCTCTTCTTTTGACAAGATATGTGACAAAAGACAGCATGTGATGGTGATATCATTGTGATCCAAATTTCCCTGTTCCTGGTCTCTTCACTGACTGAAGGGAAACAAAGTGGGAAAACAATAGCCTTGTTGGCTATTGTTGGGATATTTTTAAGTATTTTTCCTGTTTTACATAACTCTCATTTTCCTGCTTAGAAAATGGCAAGAATCTCTATATTGAAACTTGGTTGATGCTCACTGCATTTTTTTTTCTTGCAAAAATATTTACTTACACTGCAGTTTGTCAAAATGTTGTGTTGAAAAATGGCCATTTTTTTCCTCTTGCAACATTTTACTCATTTCAGGAGCTGTATTTATATACCTGTTTCCTAATCAAGTTGTTTATAGTGCCACAGAAAAAGAACTGACCTTTGACGTCAACGGGAAGTTGACACAGTCACGTTCTGGAAATATGGTCTCCTGTTTACCATTACATTCATCAGGCAATGCCGATGTTAGGGGCAGACCGAAACTGATATTTTGAAGAAGTCTAACAAAATGAATACAAAAAATGCTTATTGCAAGGAGACATGGCTCTGTGTATTATTGTGTCTCTAATGGTGTTTCAGTAACATTATAGTAGTGTTTAGTAACAGTACTTGGACAGTATGCTGGGGTCCATTTTGAAAGTGTTTGTCTACCACACCAAAATGTGAAAGATCTAGTTACTCTAAAGACTGTTAGTCTCAGACTATTTATTTATTTATTTGACATTCTTCTTTGTTTACAAGGATCTGAAGAACTTCTCAACATTTTAACAAAAATGTGTAGCATTTTGAGATGTAAATGTTTAAAATAACCATACTGGTAAAAAAAATCTAGGTAGAAGTAATGGCAGTGAACGTAATATGTCCTGACTTCAGCCAAGCTTTTGACTCAGTCTGTGGTGATATCCTCATAAGTAAGTTTGAGAAATGTGGACTAAAAGAACCTCTTAATGTAGACGTAGATCTGGTATAAAGACCACATTCAAAGGGTAATAATGAATGGAATAAGTTATCAAATAGGGCTTCTCAGAGGTCAGTCCTGGGGTTCAGTTCAATGTCTTCATCGTGTATTTTGATGAAGAACTTGACAAATTCACACTGATTTGGAGGAACTGGATATACTTTAAGAGTATAGGCTGCAAAATGATCTCAATAAAGTGGAGAGGATGAAGGATCATTTTAATAACCATCATGGCCCTGCAGGTCATATTCCATTAACAAAGAATGGTGTGCCCTCTTGGTGCTTGTAGCTTAAGTGGAAAAGGTGGAATTGCAGTGGATATCAGTGGCAGGATGATCTTGTCTACTCAGAAATGATGTTTTGACACACTCTGGTTCACCGGGGTATATAATACCCATATAGCAGCAAAGACCAGATTTTTATGAACCTTTTGAAATCTGCATCTTCTATAACTAGGTATGGAGGTCAAACAAAAGATTGCAGTTTTACAGAAGCAGCTAAAGTTGAGAATGAAAATAGAAAAGTCACAATGAAATTGCATGACCTGAACCTGTAATCATATGCATTCTTTATTGGGAGTAAATTCCATTTAACACAGCTGGATTTATTTCACTGTATACTCTGGGTCCCTGAATTGCAGATTTCCAGCTTATAAGCATTCTGAGTTATGTATGGTGGCGTCACTGCTTTTGCACAGGCTGAGTCCACCTGTTCTGATGTTTTTGTTCAGGTGCAATAGTCCTGAGCCAGTAACAGCCAATCATTCTGACCTATGTCCATTCTGACAATTCAGATAAACCTGTAGAATGAAACCTGGACATAAGATGGGATTTATGACCCAATCCAGTACCACAAAAACGTCGTAAAGCGCTTTGTGGCAGTGCTGGGAGCTGATGCACCAGCGGGAAGGCTGGAGCCTTCCCCTGTGCACTGGTGGAATAATGGAGGCCCACTGGAGGGTAAGCCCTGCACAGTGGGTGGAACAGGGCAGAGTGGGGATTGAATAGGGCATGGGGATGGATGGGGTAGGGGTAGGCAGATCGCGCCTGGGAGGGAGTTGGTTCAACAGCACTGATCACATCAAATCCCCCCCACCCATCCCAGGCCTGATACTCCTGCACGGATCAATTTTGACTTGCACCAGCATTATTGCTGCATCGCCACACGGGAATTTAGGTAAGATTGGGTCGCCTGTGCAATACAAACATAAATCTATTTAAATAGCTAATGAAAATATATGGTGGATGGATAATGTATTATCTTTATTCTCTAAAAAGAATGGTCAAACATTATGTGAGACTATTACTGCCGGTTCGTCGATGAATTATAGGAAGTATATTTAAGAATTAAAGCATAACATGTATTTTTCCTGATAGTGTATTGGAGTTTTGTCTGACTCAGAACATGGTTTTTGGCAAGACTAGAAATGCAGTCTTCTCCGGTAGAAATACTAGTTGAATATCATCTGAAAATTTAATAAATAATGGAAAATAGCAATTATGACTTTATCAGGATTACTAAAGTGTTATTATTATTAAAGATGTGCTATTCACAATGTGCCTACTACTTGCTGGTAGCAGAAAATGCTGGCTGTTCATGGGTTATTACCAGCTTTTTGGGGAGGAAAAAAATCCACCTTTTGTTTGCAGTGCAGTGAAATCTCTGAAATTTCTTTGCAACTCTAATTTACGCATAATTTTCAAAGGCTTGTATCCCAATATCAATATGTTGCAGAATAGTAGGATGTAGATGTGTAGGCATCATAGTCATTCAGCTGTTTAGTTTTGAAGATTTCTATAGTTTTATTATAGTTATTTGGAAGCTCAGTGTAACTTGTGGAGAACTGCCAGAATTCTCAGACGTTTTGAGGGAATCCACTCTCAACGATTGGGGATTCTCAATACCCTTGCCAGACAAGGTCCCAAGTTTGACCACAGTCTTCTATGCTCCACCGACATCAAAGCTGCAGGCAGGGAGAAATGCAGGAGACCATTCTCTAGGGACTCCACTGCCCTAACTTGATCCTTGCAAAGGTGACTAAAGAATTTGTCTCCATTGGCTTCATTTTGCAAGAGTTGCATTTGACAATTCAACTCACTGGAATGTACTACTAATGGAGAGATGGGAGAGAAACATGGAAGAAAAAATTCTTCAGAATTGTAGCTGCAGTGAGATAGCTGCTAGAGCAGAGACTGGGAACAGAGGAGGCAAGCAAGATGTAATGGAGGAGATCTTGTATAGGGTCTCCCACAGTGGTGTTCTTGCTTTAACTAATGTTCTCATTTCACGATTAACTGAAACCACTAAATTCAGATTAAGGGGAACCCTTGGTGATATTAAAGCTTAGTGAAGAATTGGGTCACTTGTGTAGAGGGGGTGGAAGAAAGTTCTGCATGCTCATAAGGCTAGCTCCCCCTTTTCCGAACCATTATTAAATGCTGCATCTGCAATACTCCAGTTTCCCTGACCATTTAGTATCATCTTATCATACCACAAATCAATTCAATTTTAATAACGTCTTCCTTCCTCTTCCGTTTGCTTTTCCTTTGTGTGCTTCTCCCCCTCCCCAGCATCCATTCTCAGCTACTGTCATTACTGCTCTCCATCTCCAGTTGTTGGTTTCTCTCTATTACAGTGTACCTTAGGTGGCAGGTTTTTGCTTACTGCCTACAGGAGCTTTTTCCATGAGCTAATTTCGTTGTCAGTCTAAACCTAGTAAAAGGGTTGTAAGATGGATCGTTAGCCAGTGGCATGAACAGGCACCAGTATGTGGTGTATTCCTACATTTTAGGAGTTTAATTTTTTCTTCTTCTGTTATCTTCATCTTAACACTTCAGCAGAAGCATTTTAACAGTGTGATTTGCTGAGTTCTTTTTTCTGAGAGGAAGAAAGCTGTATTTAGATACCGGATCAATAGAAAAACAAATAGACTGTTAAATTCCCTGGTGGGTCATCTCTGGAGAAGATGGATGCTCTTGAAATTTAATATTCTTGTACACAAAGTTCATCAGAGCTCTGTTCAACTGAAGTGTGCTATGCTAGCTATTTTGAAAAATAAAACATGTTTAATAGAAGGATGCCTTTGTGTAATGTGTTAACTGGTATCTCTCAGTTTTGTTATTTCTGTGTTTTGGGGGGGGGGCATTTTTTTGCTGCACAATGCATTTATCTTAGGGTTAGCAGCAGCTTGACACCAAGAAATTATGCAGGTGAAATTTTTTTTAGTAGGAAGATAAAGTGAAGGGAGAAGGTTCACCAGCTTAATGCCCTCACGTAAGTTGATGTACAGAAGCAGACCCAGGAAAAAAAATGGCTTCCATACAGGCAGGATTGAATTGGAAGCCATTGCTTAAGTCTTCTGTGAAGGGAAGGTGGCAAGGAAAGCAATAGGGCAGGTTGGGGATGAGTTGCACCAGCACAGCTCTTCCTTCAAAGCATGAGAGAATGACATGGGGGGAGGAAGAGCACTGGGCTTCATTTTTTTCTGACTCTCTCACTCAGATGAGAAGAAGGACTTGATTCAAAGGCCATCTGTCCCCCTCTGCAGGATCCTGTATGGGGTTTGGGTTGAGCTCTCTCAGGGCTGTGAAATCCCGGAAATGCATAGGGGTCCCTAGCAGGAGGGGATGTGCTATGACCCTATAGCCTCTCCCCAGGGACCAACTGTTGCCAGGAAGTGGTTGCTTTGCCTCCTTCCTCCCCCATCCTGTGCCTTGTCATGCTGCGCCTTCTGCCCTTACTGGTCCTCCTTTGCTCCCATTGCTCTCTTGAGTGGACCTTGCTTTCCCCCAACCCCTGGTGCTTGTCTGTTTCTGCTTTCAATGCCTCCCTCTTTTAGCATTCTTTCAACCTTCCCCCTTTCACTTCCCACTTGCCTTTCTCTTTTTCTCCCCGCTCAAGCCTGTTGGCGCCTCCTGTCTCCTTGCTTTTTGCCTTTCCCTCTCTTCATCCTGTCCATTCTTCTCTCCACTCTTGCTTGCCCCCCACTCACTCTGTTCTGTGCTTCCTCTTCCCTTCCTGACTTCTCCCTCTGTTTTAAATACTCTGGCCTACCCAGGCCACAACCCCTCCCTCTGTGGTGTCTGGTTGGGATGATGATGCCATTGCTGAGTGGCAGGAACAGAGAGGTGCACCATTTCCCCACAATGCTGAATGCAGCAGGATGCCATGGTGGTGTAAGGCTCCATGGGGAGCACATAGTCTGACTGCTAGAATCTACATAAGTTACAGTGAAAAGATAGTTGTATAAAATGCTGTGTTTTTCTGAAAATGGAACTGAAAGTTAATCAATGTGCCATAATTCAATCAAATGCGCCAGCACATCAGAATTAAAATATTTGCATGTACAACTTATTATTGTAATGGTTTAGCAGCAGATAATCACTGCAGAATAGATAATGGCTATGCAGTCTTTCTTTCTAAAACAGGGGGCTTCTGGGAAGTTTTGTCATGGGTGACGTTTATAGATAAATGAATTTCATTATTTTTAACAGCCAAGTAATGCATAGATCATTCCAAAAGTACTTCGTGGAATGAAGAATGGAAACAAGGCTGAGCAGGATATGCTGGCTGATAGAAACACAGACCACAATGGATATTCAGTCGTGATATTCCCGCTTGCCAAAAGACAGAGTGATCTATTCTGAGTATCAAAAGTATGTGCTAGTACTGGAGAAAGTGATTGATTTATGGAGCCACACTGAAAATGGAAAGGAACAATAAACCTTTCATTGGGTTTTAGTATGTACTTTGAACTGCTTCTTATTCACATATGAAAATATGTAGCACAAAAGCTCTTCTTCACAGGAACATTATATGCCTTGATGTCTTTGAAACATCTTGCCCGTAAAAGCTAATTTCATTTAATAAAAACAGGTTAAACTGCATTTAATGGTCTCCAATGCACTTAATGTTAATTGTTTGTCACACTTTGATAATCTGAAAGCCATTAATTGTGCATTTGAATTATGATCCTTTATCGTTTCAAACTGCTGTACAAAAATAAAGCATTGCAGTTAGAGCAATAGTTATAAGAAAGGGTATTTGCGAATAGACTTCAGGAGCCTTATACTGTGGGTTAGACCACTGTAACAGGTTTAAACCTGCAATTCTAAGTGCCCCTAAATCAGTAGAACATAAGTAGTAAGTATATTTAGGTACCAAGTGCAAGTGATCGTAACATGACTTCAGAGTTGGAGTAGGAAGAATGCTTCCCATATGACATTTCCTTTTGTGTGTTTTTGGTGGTTTGGCATTTTGTGAATGAATGCTGGATGAACACTCTCCTTCCTACCCTGTCTGCATTAATGTATTCCTTCTGCTTTTGTGGAAAACAAATTGATTTCAGTGGTTTGCACAAGCCTTCCAATGCAAGATTACAAGTAAGAAGTTGATTCTAGTTTGCAGTTTCAAGAGCTCACAGAAACCATAGACTGCTGGTGATCTGAATCTGCATACCAGATATGTGTGTCCTTAGGAAGCTGCCTTATATGGAGTCAGACCAATAATCCATTTAGCTTGGTGTTGTCTACGCTGACTAGCAGAGAGCATACAGGGATTTAGACAGAGGTCTTCTCCAGCCCTACCTGGAGGTACCAGTGCCACAGAGTGATAGTGGCTCATATGGATCTGCATCTCCAGAAGGAACTAGGGAAATTGTGGGGAAACCTTATACTTCAGTTGGATTAGAATATTCTTCCCCTTCTGACAGTAGCCTCTGGAGATGCTTTCTCATGAAAGGAATTCTCCAGTCCTCCTGCTAAGGACCTTGTTCTGGGGGTGCTCGATTCAAGCAGTCTGGCTCTTCAGCATCTCCCCAGGAGTGAGTGACCCTGCTTTCACTCCTCACTTCCTTCTCTATAACTTTTCAGCCTGCTATTCTCCACTTCTTGTTTCCAGTTGCCTCCTTTTCCCCATTGCTTATCTTCCCTGTCTCTGCCTACTTAAGAACATAAGAAGAGCCATGCTGGATCAGGCCATAAGCCCATCTAACTCAGCTTCCTATATCTCACAGTGGACAAACAAATGCTTCTGGAAGCACACAAGACAGCAAGATATAACCTGTGTCCTGGTGCCCTCCCCCCCGTCTGGCATTCTGAGGTAATCTACCTCTGAAATCAGGAGGTTGCACATACCCATCATGGCTTGTAACCCGTGATGGACTTTTCCTCCAGCAACTTTTCCAATTCCCTCTTAAAGGCATTTCAGCGAGATGCCATCGCCACTTCCTGTGGCAGGAGTTCCATAGACTGACTAAACAATGAATAAAGAAATATTTTCCTCAAAGCGGCTTCAAGCTGCTTCGTTGTGTTTGGATGTGCACCACCTCATGAGGTGGCGCAAGTCCAAGGAGACCCTTAGGGGCTGCAGTGGCTTACCTGGGGGTAAGGGGAAGAGTTTCCCCTTGCCTTCATCTGAGCCATTGTAGAGTCCTGTCTCACACTGGATACATCACAAATCTCCTGGCTTGCCTGTTGCAACGCTAGGTAGGATTTTGTCCTTAGTCGCTCTTTTTTGTACTTTTCCATTTCCACAGTATCCTTTTTGAGATGTCGCGACCAGAACTGGATACAATATTCTAGGCCTTACCATCAATTTATACAATGGCATTATTATATTAGCCATCTTATTCTCAATACCTTTTCTAATATTTTATATATAGATGATTTTCTATTTTTTCTATATTTTCTAATAGATGATTACTGGGCTGGGGCACCTTTCTTATGAGGAAAGGCTACTGTGTTTGGGCCCCTTTAGCCTAGAAAAGAGGCACCTGAAGGGGGACATGATTGAGACATACAAAATTATGCATGGGAAGGATAAAGTGGATAGAGAGGTGCTCTTTATAATCTCACATAACACCAGAACCAAGGGACATCCACTAAAATTGAGTGTTGGGAGGGTTAGGACAGACAAAAGAAAATATTTCTTTACTCAGTGTGTGGTTGGTCTTCAGGATCTGTCAAAGAGAGAAATTTCTCCTTTTTCTGGCAGGGAAAACCACCAAACAAGACCAGGGAACATGGCATTGGCTTTGCGGTCAGAAATACCCTGCTGAAACCTATAATTCCACCTTCTGCAGGAAGTGAAAGAATTTTGTCCCTACAGCTCCACTCATCAGCAGGACTTGTCACTCTCATCAGTGCATATGCACTGACTCTGTCATCTTCAGCAGAAGCTAAAGACAAATTCTATGATGACTTGGCCACCACTATCAAGAAAATCCCCGAAAAAGAGCCATTGTTCATCCTCAACAATTTCAATGCTAGAGTTGGTGCTGATCACAGTTTGTGGCCCACTTGCTTAGTCCAGTTCGGCACTGGGAGGATGAATGAAAATGGCCAACACCTGCTAGAGTTTTGCTGTTCTCATGGTCTCTGCCTCAGGAACACATTCTTCAACACGAAGCCCAAACATAGAGCCACTTGGGGACACCCAAGATCAAAGCACTGGTACCAGCTTGACCTGATTCTCACCACACTCCAGCCTTCCCAGCATCAAGATCACACGCAGTTATCAGGGTGCTGCCTGCAACACTGACCACTCCCTGGTGTGCAGCAGAGTGAAACTGCAAACTAAGCGACTGTATCACACGAAAAAGGAAGGCAGACTTCGCATTGACAGCAGCAAGACCCGGAATCAGGGAAAAGTGGAGGAATTTGGACGAGGGCTTGAGGAATCTCTTCCAGGCCTGGCCGTTGCAGATACATCCAACAGATGGGAACATTTCAAGAATGCCATTTACAACACCGCCTTGTCCATATTCGGCAAGAAGACCAACAAGATGGCAGACTGGTTTGAAGCCCACTCTGAGGAGTTGACACCAGTCATTGAGTAAAAGAGGAGAGCTGTAGCAGCATATAAAGCCTGTCCCAGTGAGCACAACCTGTAGGTCCTCCGAGCTGCTGGCAGCAAAGTTCAACAGACTGCCAGGAGATGTGCTAACGACTACTGGCTCCAGCTCTGTTCCCAGATACAGATAGCAGCTGACATGGGCAACATCAAGGGGGGGTGTATGACGGTATCGAGCAGGCCTTAGGTCCAACACAGAAGAAAACTGCCCCTCTGAAGTCTGCCACAGGCGAGGTCATCCAGGATCAGGCGCAGCATATGGAACGCTGGGTGCAGCACTACTCTGAGCTGTATTCCACAGAAAATGTAGTTACTGAAGAAGCGCTGAACAACATTGAGTGCCTGCCTGTGCTGGAGGAGCTTGACAGTGAACCAACTCTAACAGAACTTCACGTGGCCCTGGACTCCCTTGCCTCTGGCAAGGCACCTGGGAAAGACAGCATCCCTGCTGAAGTCCTGAAGTGCTGCAAAGAGATCATCACCACTGAGCTGTATGAAATCCTCTGCCTCTGCTGGAGAGAAGGTAGAGTATCTCAGGATATAAGGGATGCAAACATCATCACGCTGTACAAGAACAAAGGTGACAGGGGCAACTGCAATAACTACGGTGGCATGTCTCTCCTTAGCGTTGTAGGAAAGCTGTTTGGCCCAGTTGCACTGAAGAGGCTTCAGGTACTTGCAGAGAGCATCTATCCAGAATTGCAGTGCAGATTCCAACAGGTCCACCACTGATATGGTATTTTCCCTTAGACAGCTGCAGGAGAAATGCAGAGAACGACAACAGCCACTCTTTATAGCCTTCATAGATCTCACGAAGGCTTTCGACCTGGTCAGCAGGGACGGCCTCTTCAGGATTCTCCCCAAGATTGAATGTCCACCCAGTCTCCTCAGCATCATCAAGTCTTTCCATGAGGACATGAAGGGCACTGTAGTCTTTGATGGCTCCACTTCAGACCCCTTTGACATACGAAGCGGAGCGAAGCGGGGCTGTGTTCTCGTGCCGACCTTGTTTGGGATTTTCTTCGCTGTCCTGCTGAAGCAGGCCTTTGGAACTGCAACAGAAGGCATCTATCTCCAGACCAGATCAGATGGAAAGCTCTTAAACCTCTCCAGGCTGAGAGCAAAGTCCAGTTGAAATGTCTGCGTGACTTCCTCTTTGCCGACGATGCAGCTGTCACTGCCCACCCTGCCTAAGATCTCCAGCAGCTCATGAACTGTTTTAGCAAGGCCTGCCAAGACTTTGGACTGACAATCAGCCTGAAGAAAACACAGGTCATGGTTCAGGATATGGACTCACCTCCCTGCATTACAATCTCTGCACACAAACTGGAGGTTGTCCATGACTTTGTTTACCTTGGCTCAACGATCTCCGACACTCTTTCTCTCGATACCGAGCTAAACAGACACATTGGTAAAGCAGCTACCATGTTTTCCAGACTCGCAAAGAGAGTCTGATCCAGCAAGAAGCTAACAGAACATACGAAGATCCAGGTCTACAGAGCTTGCGTCTTGAGTACACTTCTGTACTGCAGCAAGTCATGGAGTCTTCACTCACAACAGGAGAAGAAGCTGAATGTTTTCCACATGCGCTGCCTCCGACACAGATGTGCCAGTTAGGAAAGGGTCAGCCCATGATCCCCCCAGTGACAGCCAAGAAAGTCATGCCACTACAACACCCCAATCTGCAACTGGGAGCATCCTCTAGAGGCCACTGGAGCTGTGTTATTGCATAACGTCTAACCTGGACAACTTTAGAGTCTAAGGAATGATTCCATTGGCCAGTGGGAAGGGCAGAGCTGCTGTAACTGAAGAATTCCGCTCATTTGTTGATTGGGTGGGTGACAGGAGTCACTGCTTGTACATTTTGGGGTGCATGGGGGTCCCATGGTTTGTGGGCACACTGTGCATGGCTTTGTTCCAGGGCCCCCAGATGCACTGCTTCCCTGCATACATTTTAAGAATGTGAACTGAGGGCAATAGTGAGGGAAGCTAACCTAATTTATATTAAATATGTTTCTTTTAAAATTTTGACAGTGTAAATCCCTTCTGAACAGGATCCCATGCATCTTGGGCAGTTTGGCTCTATCCTCTCCCCCCCCCCCCGTGAAGTTAGGCATAATCTAAATCCATACTTAAAGAACATAATAATTGTTTTATTTTCAGAGGTGCTGAGCTTTTGCAGTTTCTATTGATTTGGAACGGAAGTTAGAGTTCTTTAAAGTTTGACATTTTGTCTTTAAATGACAGCTAGTCACTGGAAAAATTAAAAATAAAGACTTTCCAACTATTAAGGAAGCATCACGCTTATTTGACCTTTTTGCCAAGGGGGGGAAAACACAGAAGTACATAGTGGTAATTTAATAATAATAGTAGTGCTAATTTTAACATAAATTAACAGAACAACTGGTTGGTGCTCAGGTTTTATGGATTTTTGGAAAGGACAACAATATTAGTAGTAATAATAAGTGAATTATGAGTGCTCTTGTGAGGTTATGAGTTAAAGCACTGAATGCTTGATTTTAAAGTGCCTAGTGCATTTTTTTTTTCATGCGTTAGGCTCTATAGGCTCCACTGTTAGGCTCCACTGTTTGTGAGAAAGAGAAAACCATACAATGCTGAAATCCACCAACATAATAAAAGTTTGACTGTGATTTAGATCAGTAGTTAGAGGGGCTAGTTGCCTAAAATATAGTTAGAAATAATACTTAACGTTTATACAGCACTTTCTGAGTGTGTGAATTCTTTACATATATCATCTTGATGGAACCCGGATAACAGCCTTGTAAGATTGTGCTCCATTAGAGCCCTCTCTGTCTCTGTTCCATCCTTCCTTTGCTGGCCTGTGGAGTGCCTTCCTGCTTCAGCAGCTGCAGGCCTTTGACTACTTCTAAGTAGACATGCATAGAATCGTGCTGTAAATAAGTAGCAAATAGATGCTTGGAGGCTTGGGGCCCAATCCTATCCAATTTTCCAGCACCGGTGCAGCCGCAATGCAGCCTCATGGTAAGGGAACAAATGTTCCCATATCTTAAGAAAGCCTCTGTGACTGCCTCCCCACCACAGGATGCAGCGCATGCCCCATTGGCACAGCTGCACCGGCACTGGAAAATTGGATAGGATTGGGCCCTTAATAGGCAGTAACAACAAAGAGCAGGGCATGATTTTTGAGAGTAAGCAGTGGACCTCCTACTGGGTGTGGACCCAGTAGAGATGGTACTTTTCAGTCTTTGACGATATATTATGTGTATATAATATATATAGTGCAGAGAAACTTTGTATGATGTTCCTAATCCTAAGAAAATCCCTTTTATCATTGATCAAAACATAAGAAATCATGACTGCCAAAATATATTTGCTGCCACCTGTGGTGAAACCATCTGCCTCCCCTTTCCTCACCGCATCTCTAGTATTCAGTTTCAAGTTGAGCACTGTGTTGGAAAGATCTGTAATACTGTGCAAGGCAGCATATATTTAGAACTTAATGGGATTTGATAAATGGAGAGGTGGAATAATAAATACTTCAAATGTTCATTTCTCATAAGGCAGCGTGAGTTCTGAAGGAGACAGAGTGGCCTTGATTTTGAGTGCATCTTGATCAGGACCAGAAATAAGTTAGCAGAATGCCTTTCTCGCTCCAATCAATGCAGCATGGATAGCTGAACTAAATTTGTTTGGATTGTTCTGTTGTTTTGCTTTGAGAAACCATGGCTCTCTCTTGGAACAATATTGCAGGTTTGTGTGGGCTTTTTTTTTTTTTTTTACCCCCAGCTCCCCTTAGAGAATGTGTTGCATGCCACTGAGCCTCGATGGAGCTCAGAGAGGTGTTATTTAGACCATATTCACACAACTTCAGTTTAATGGCACAACATATTTTCACCCATATTTTCACTCCATAGTTTCACTACAATGAGGTGAAACAGTTGACTAATCATCTTAGATAGGGATGCTGCAAGGATTCTACCAGGAGAGTTTGAAGTATTGAACTCCCTTGCTTGAATGTTTGCAAGCAGAATTAAGAAGAGCATGACTGTGCATGCAGAAGGTTGAACCTTTGTGAATTTTGGATGGCTGTTGTATGGATGCTTATAATGTGCACAACATCTCAACTTCTTTTGTTTGTACATTGGGATGCTTGTGCATCTCTAGTTACAGTGGTGAACCTCCCCGGCCCCGCGCCCAGGGCAAAGGTCTGCAATGGTGCCCTGCCATGGTCTGTTGCCGCCCCCACTCACTTGAGGCTCACGGAGCTTCGTGCAACCTTGGCCCACGTTGGGGAAGCCTCTGTGAGGTTCCCCGATGCTATAAACTGTGCTTCCTGATAACCGGGAGCACAGTTTCCGAATCTGTCGAGAGCCTCAGAGATGCTTCTGCGGGGTCCTAGAGGCTCGTGCCTGGGGCATTTGCCCCATCAGACGTAATGGTAGGTCTGCAACTGTCTAGTCACATGGCTCTAACCACATGGAAAGGTTTTTTTTGTGTGTCTTTCAACCACATGGGAATCCAAGAGTTATAATAGCAGAGAATGGGGTTGTATGTAACATAAAAACTTGTGCCTTAGGGTGGAAGATGTGGAAGCCCATACCTTCTGAGACTGTAAAGAACATATTTGTAAGCTGTTTTGAAGATCTAAACGGTGGGAGTTCATCTGATATAAAACTGAGGACCCAATCCTATTCAGCACAGGAGCAACAGATCCCAATAGCTGCTGCCAGATCCTGTGCTGGATCCGAGCAGGCTGGAGGTCTCCTCAGGGGAAGAGGACTCTCCCCAGCCTCCTGGCAGTGGCTTCTCAAGCCATTGCCAGCCCCCGCTGGCCCCACCCCCTCATGAACCTGTCTCCCCCATTCTGCCCTCTCCCTGCCCTGGAAAGCCTCTCCCCACCCTCCTGCAACCCTCTCCACGCCCCCTTGCACTGCTAGGCACTCACCTTAGCTCTGCCAGTTGCTGAAGGTTCCTCTGAGGAGTTGAAAGTGTGGTGCAGACCTCCCCACTGATGCCATTTACTCATAGCATGACGTAAATATGTCTTATGGTCCATTTGCAACACCCAGCACCCGCGCTCCAGCTGCAGCACCGATACTGAAGCCTGATAGGATTGGGGAGCCTCTGTTCTTAGCCGTAATGTGGCCATCAAGATGGCCCCAGCCATCTGTGAAATGAAATAAATGCTGCTTGGCTGCAGATTATTGTTGTTTGAAGCAGATAGAGCCAATATTTAGTACATTTTAAGAAGTCTATGCTTTGTTAGCGTGTATGTATATTACTGTTATGAGAATGATGACAAAGGAAGAGGATGTAGGAGAAAATCGGTATCGTGTTTCCTTATGTGGCCCACCTGTGATTGGATGAACAAGAACAGGAAATGGAAGATTGTGAGGGGCAAGAATGAGTCTCCTACTCATGGAAGAGCTTCACTGCTCTTAAAGACAGGAATGGATGGTCAAACCAATTGCCAACTCCACTGATAGAAATCAGAAATCCTTCTAGAAATCTTAAGGGTTTTGTAGGTGGTGCGTGTGTGCTGCCCATGGCTGGGAAGGTTTTGGTTGATGTTTGGCAAGCATGGCCTTGGCATCACTTGCACTGTACTGAAATCTTGAAGATAATTTTTGTTTTCAAAGGAGTATTGTGGTTTGCATTTCTCCTGAGCATAATATAATCCCATAGCCATTGGTTTGGGAGTAGGGATTGGCTATGCATGCCTTATTTGCCAGACAGTATTCTGTCAAATGTTTCCAAAATCAATCTGTGTAGGGGTAGCCATTTTGTATTGGCTCTTAGGGCACTACCAGTAATGTATAAACTAGCCCTTAATCCCACGACAATATATCCTTCTGCCATCAGAATTCCTGCAGACATTAATTGGAGTTCTGGTTTCAGGATGAAAGAAGGATAGAGACAATTTCATGTGTGATTCAAACCAGATGAATTCTACCAGCGTCAGGGACACAAAATCCACTCACAGTTCCATGAAATAGACAGGCCAAACCCACTGAAGAATAGTTGACCAGTTCTAAGAACAGAAGTAAAGCTAATAAATTCTTATCTTTATTTGGCACTTCATATCCCAGGAGTTTTGTCCAGTATTGATTTTTAAGGACTTTTAAAGAAGATAATTAAAAAAAAAATTCAAATCATATGATCAAACCAGGCAAGGATAACCAACAGACAAGTTTTATTTCTAAAAGAAAATGAATGAGTTTCATACGTTCTTCTTTATTTTAAAAGTATTATTTGGAGTGAGATGAGAATCTTTCCGTAGACATAAACTTAGTACCATGCTAAAATATTATTAATGGTATACAAAAGCGAAAATGTCATGTGCAAATTGAAGTATGTGTGTATCAAAATTCATGAGCTTTCTTAAAGTTTCTAATATTGTTTCATAATTTTGAAGACTTTAAGAGAAAAATAAGCATTTCTTCTAGGTGCTTTGTTTTAAAAACGTAGAGTGAGGAAAAGTGTTGGGAAAAAGAGGCGACTTTCCCTTGATTTTTTTTTCCTTTTAGTTGATTTCTGTTTAAGTTAATTCAACAGTAATTGGATGCACTGTGCCTAATTCTCCATAAATCAGCACCACATTATTGTGATATTGACAGTGGCTCTTCCCCCATTGTCTCTATTGAGAGTTATATTCTGCTTGAAAACAATTTGCTGTGAACACCCTTGTTTGTTTGCCACACTCGTCTTTGTTCTGGCTGAAAACTTTGATTTATAACTGTATATAATTGATGACTGTGGGGTAGGTGGACTATAGCTATTGCTCCTCCTCTTTTAATCTAGGTTTGCCTAGAAATCCATGTTATGCAGCATTCTCAAGGGAACCTGACTGGGAAATGTTCTGTCTACCCAATGGGAGCCCATTAATCATCGTGAAGAGCCTCTTACTGTCTGCATCCATGTTTGTGAAAGGAAAACAAAAAGCAGACCATCTCAAAATGACTTATCAGGAGAATAGATGTTAAATAATAGATTTAGAATAAATGAATATATTTAAAGTATATAATAAATAAATAATTTGTTAAATATATAATAAATAAATATCTATTTAAATAATAGATAATAGATGTTATCCCCTGGGAGCTGGGGATAAGAATAGGCCCTCAGTTTGGCTGTACTTGTCATAAGAGGCGACTAAACAGCCACCGGGTAGATGGGACTCCTTAGCCTGGGAGGGCAGCTCATCTGAGAGAAGGAAAACCCTGATCCCAAACCTCCACTGCCTTCTGGCTACATCCAGTTATGGAAAAGGCTTCAGGAGTCAACCTTGAGGCAAAATCCGGAGCCAGAGTCCCTGAGGCAGTTCATGGGTGAACACAGTCACATTCTGGCAACTCCTGCGACGCTGCTGGAACCAACCGTATTGGCCTCTGCCTTTCCATTGGACCATTTCAGTGACGTGGAGAGGGGGGATTTGCTGCATGGGAAACAGTCTATCCTCCATATCTACTTTACCCAGGCTTCGCGGACTGGAGAGGACACTCTGTTCCAGAACCACCATTCAGAGCGCGATACCATAGTCTTCTGAGACTGAAGGATGCCAATAACAGATGTTAAAAAACTAATGTATTCATTATGATAGGGTAAGAAAGAATACATTGTGCATTCCTAATGGCAGCACAAGATAGGTTTGTTTTTTTTAATGAGTTTCACTGTTATTAGAGCACAACTCTTTTGTCCACTGAAACACTAACACAACATGCAAATAAGGGCAAGAGAGGCACAGGAAATACTATTATAGATTAAGAAGACTAAAAAACAAAACTGCTCAACTTTTGAAGGAAGGAAAATATAGATGCCTATCTGTTGGCAGATAGTGAGATGCTGAAATGAGTACAGTGGGCCCTCTTTATCTGTGGTCTTGATATCCGTGTGTTTGTGTAACCGCAGACAGAAGCAGACCTCCCCAGCCCCCATGCCCCAGGGCAAAGGTCTGCGATGGCGCCCCCTGTGGGCTGTTGCCGCCCCTGTGTGAAAATCTGCCCCCCCCACACTCACCTGAGGCTCATGGAGCCTCGTGCAACCCAGAGCTGTGTTGGGAAAGCCTCTCTGAGGTTCCCCAACGCTATAAATTGTGTTTATACATTTTTTCCATGTATAAATTGTGTTCATACACTGTTTCCGAGCCTTTCGGGAGCCTCAGAGAGGCTTCTGTGGGGTCCTAGAGGCTTGCACCTAGGGCATTTGCCTTATCGGACTTAATGGCAGGTCTGCAACTGACCAAAGATGCCGAGCCATCAGCTGGAGGGCCTCAGAGGACCTCCTGGATGCAACCAGAAATGGCTTCTGACCATGTTCAGGAGGTGTACTGAGCCATGGGGGATGTCACATCTGGCCTCCCCATGCATCAGAATGTCTCCTGGACATGTCCAGATGACATGCCTGGTTCACACTGTCCACTCCTGTGGTGCCTGGAAGTGTTTTGAGGAGGCTGGAAGCCACATTCAACTTCTTGGAGGACCAGGTGAGGCCCCCAGGTAAGTTGTTGCAGTGCCAATTTCAATCATCCACAGAATTCTTTATCTGTGGGAGGGGTGCCTGGAACAGATCACCTGTGGATACCGAGGGCCCACTGTACATTGATAATTGGGAAGTTATCAGATTTATATTGAAAAAGTGAATTTTTTAAATTTGCAAAGGTATGTTAAATTAATAACATGATTCATGAACAATTGGAATTGACTGCAGCAGTTAGAGACTGGATGCCCCCCACTTATAATAATTTCAAGATGTGCAATTAGCAAGAAGATTAATCTTAAGCAGAAAGAATCCTGGAATTCACTTTAATAAACTGCAGAAGTAAATTTACAGCCCAGTCCTATTTCTGGTGCAGCCACGTCCAAAATGAGCATGCTGTATTCAGCAGGCGGGAGCGGGGTAAGGTCAGGAGCCTTCAGAGGTGAAAGGGGATTTATATCCCCTTACATCTTCGTAAGTGTCCTGCTCTACAATGGGTCTCCTTGGACCTGCATTAGTGATTTTGCTAGTGTAAGTCTGAGAAGAGAAAGGGAGCCAGGGAAACTGCATGATAGGGGCATAGGAACCAACACATGCTATTGCTGCTGGATCCACTCCCCCTCGCAGCCTCCCTGCGCCTGTTACACCCCCACATAGTTTAGCCCGCTCCCTACCCCATTCAACCCACCCCATGCTTCCTGCCAGCTTATAAGAACAGGAAATGGAAGATTGTAAGGGGCAGTAATGAGTCCCCTGATCATGTAAGAGCTTCAGTGCTCTGGTGGGTGGCGTGAGAGCTGATGATGCAAGCGGGAAGGCTCTGGCCTTTTCCGCAGTGCTGCCAGAAAGCACTTCACAGTTCTTTTTCATCAACCAGCACTGGTGGAATGCATGTTCTGCCAATTTTCGGCCCTCATAGGACTGGGCTGCAAGATTTCTGGGTTCCATGGAACCTGTGAGCAAACTCAAGTCTGCTCCTACTCTTCCTTATTTTTGTGCTTCCATGTCTCCTTGCCTCATCCATGTAACAGGTGGTTGAACTCCATTTGTTGCCAACACAATAATAGTTGCTCTCACGATAATGCAGACTTTTTAATGCCTTACTTTTTGTGATACTTCAACAATGTGAGCAGTTTTATGCTGGTTCTGCTATCTTAGGGTCAAGCTGTAAGCATCTTGCATTTCAGGTGGTCTACTATGAAACCCAGCGTAATCCTATCTTGTTCTGGAACAGGCAAGCCAGGAGGCTTGCACTGTATCCATCGTGAGATAGGGCACCAAAGTGGCTCAGCCAGAGGTAAGGAGAAACTCTTCTCCTTACTCCCAGGTAAGTCACTGCCGCTTATAAGAACCTCTGGAAGTGGCCAAGTCCGAGGAGAGCGGAGTAACTTGAAGCCACTCCATGCTCATTGGGAATGGGGATTGGGATCTCGCATAACAGCCAGATCCCAGCCCTGCCTGCCCGCCCGCCCCGGGACTGCCTCTGCCCACCCTCCCCTGTCCCAGAACGTCTCCACCCCACCTCCTCCCAGCCCACCCCAGAGCCTTGCGTCGATTGAGCTCAGCAGATGCAAGGCTTGCCCCACAAGCCACCATGGAGTCTGGATGCAGCCTCTGTGTGCCAGCACACCTCTGTGCGCTGACGCGGCTTGATCCCAAGGAGGCGCAAACATGCTTTATGGTACGTTTGCAACCCTCCTAGGCTGGTGCAAGGGACTTGCGCTACCCTAACTCATGGTTAGGATTGCTCCCTTAGAAAACTTGTCTGGTTGGGAAAAATAGAGAAAGCAAATAATCGGTCATTTATAGTTCAGTCTCCGGCAGTCTGATTTCTGTCCTGTATAAATAGCCATAAACCATGGGAAGAGCAACAGTGCCGCTAACAACAGCCAGTCTGTTTACCAAACAAATAGCATATGCTTTAGAAGCTGAATTTAGTGCAATAAAAAAAGAGCAACAATTGATTTTCTCATGAACCTCTGATGCGGAAGCATACTAAAGATGTTTGTTTTTAAAATGAATTTATTTTCCTTCATGAAATTTCATTAACAAGAGCTCTGTGAGGTTAGCAGATAATCATTCCATTGTGCTTTACTTGCAGACTTGCTTGGATAAACAACTCAACTTCACTGAATGTCACTGCGAATAAATCTATAATCAAGATTTGCACATGACATTGGGCCCAGTCCTATCCAGTGTGCCAGTGCTGGTGCAACTGTGATAATGGGGCATGCGCTGCATCCTGTAGTGGGGAATCATTTGTTCCTTTACCTTGGGGCTGTGTAGCGAACTGCACCGGTGTGGGAAAATTGGATGGGATTGGACCGTGAGTGCCCCAAGATGTGCACTGTTACCATGGATATTAGAGAAATCTCTACCCTTAGATACTGGTTTTCTTCCTTCTCTTTCTACAGGAGAAGACTATTGGGCACAGACAGTGTTTGGAAGAAACAGGAGATCTGTAGGCTTAGAGATAGGGTCACTGCAACAGCAACCTCTATTTCACGTTTTTCTTTGCAAGGCAAATGGAATCTATGCCCAGCCCCAGAAAGGTTAGTTCAGGGACCTCGCCACCAGTTGGAGAGCTGAAAAGAACTGCTTATTGTAGGGTTTGCTGCTATCTGAGAACTCAAAGGGGTGTCCAAGGTCAGTATCCTCTTCTTCCTGGCCCTCCTAGGCACTGCCATCTTGAACTGCATGAGATTTTGCACAATCCATGATGGCAGCCTTGGGGAGAGCCAGGAAGAAGAAACCTCCATGAAAGAAGGGTGCTGTGACCCACGGTAAGTGTGGTAACTGCTGTCCTAGATCTTTGCCTCCCCTTTCTATTTACCATTGGTGATGTCTGAACCTGAGGGTTCTGGAGGAAATGGATTATCTCAACCCATTCCAATCTGGCTTCAGGCCAGGGTTCGTGACAGAGACTGCCTTGGTTGCCTTGGTGGATGACCTTTGCCGGGGGATGGACAGGGGAAGTGCAACCCTGATAGTCCTGCTGAACCTCTTGGCGGCTTTCGACACCATCGACCATGGTGTCCTTCTGGGTTGGCTGGCCGGGTTGGGGCTTGGAGGCACTCTTTTGAAGTGGTTCCGCTCCTTCCTGGCTGACAGATCCCAGAAGGTGGTGCTGGGGGACGCCTGTTTGGCACCCTGACCTCTTAGGTTTGGGGTGCCACAAGGTTCCATCTTATCCCCCATGCTTTTTAACATCTACATGAAGCCGCTGGGAGAGGTCATCCGGGGGTTTGGAGTGGGTTGCTATCAGTATGCAGATGACACCCAGCTTTATCTCTCCTTTCCCCCTGATTCTGAGGAGGCGGTTGGGGTCCTGGATCACTGTCTGGAGGCGGTTAGGGGCTGGATGTGGGCGAACAAGCTGAAGTTAAATCCGGATAAGACAGAGGCGCTCTTGGTTCGGAAATCCACAGCTCGGGTACTGGACTGTAGTCCTGCTCTGAATGGGGTTGCACTCCCTCTGAAGGAACAGGTTCGCAGCTTGGGGGTTCTCCTAGAATCCACAGCTGCTGGTCCCAGGTGGTGGCTGTGGCCAGGGGAGCCTTTGCTCAGCTTCGGCTGATTCGCCAGCTGCGACCGTACCTGAGCTGCGCGGACCTGGACACAGTAACCCATGCCCTAGTGACATCTAGATTAGATTATTGTAATGCGCTCTACGTGGGGCTGCCTTTGAAGACAGTACGGAAATTACAACTAGTACAGAACGCGGCTGCCCGTGTGGTGGCTGGGGCACGTCGGTTTGACTCTGTCGAGCCGTTGCTTCGGCGGCTACACTGGCTGCCGGTTCTGTTCCGGGCCCAATTGAAGGTGCTAGTTTTGACTTTTAAAGCCCTTTACGGCTCTGGTCCGGGGTATTTGAGGGACTGGCTCCTTCCCTACAATCCTCCCTGTGCTCTTAGATCATCTGGGGGGGCCCTTTTGACTGTGCCGCCACTAAGAGATGTGAGAGGGGCGGCGACCAGGAAGAGGGCCTTCTCGGTGGTAGCCCCCGAACTGTGGAATACCCTCCCCTTAGAATTGAGAACTGCTCCCTCGTTGCTAACATTTTGGCATGGACTGAAGACCTTTTTATTTCAAAAAGCTTTTAATTGTTGACAGGCTGGCTGGCGTTCTTGCTTTTTTATATGAGAATCCATGGGGTTTGTTTGTTTTTTAGATTTTTAATTATTGTAAATTGTTTTAATAATTGTTTTTAATGTTGTATTTTAAATTGTTTGTAAGCCGCCTTGTGTGCCCTTTGGGCAAAAAGGCGGGGTATAAATTAATAAAATAATAATAATAATAATAACCTGAGAATTTCTTCCTTCTTCTGTTATTGGTATTGTTCAATTGCTTAACTCACCATTTCCAACTTTCTTGAAACTTTATATCATTGGTCCATCCTCTTGTAAATTGCCACTTGGTAACAATAATGTTGTTCTTGATCTCTGATAAAATAGCATCATATATTCACTTGCCACATCCTGCTTAAAAATTGCCCCATCCGACTTTCACTCTGCGCTGGCTAAAAATGAGAGATCCATCGCCATGGTTTCTAACAATAGCTTTCAGTTCTTCTGTTTGAAGATCTCCTGTCCTAAATCTCCAGAGTGCTCTGGAATTGTATTCCTGTGTACTGGGCTAGATGGGTGGAATAGCTGCCATATACCAGAATGCTATAATAGCTTGGGAGATGTACTTAGACCTGGAAGATCCAGGTTCAAATCCCTGCTCAGCAAATGAAGCTTCCTGGATGACCCTGGGCCATTTACTCTCTCTCAGCCTCGCCTACGACTCAGGGTTGTTGTGAGGGAGGAAATAAGGGAGGAACTATGTATATCACACCAAGCTTCTTGGAGGAAGAGTCATATAAAAATGTGAAAAATAAATTCTGGTCTGTGGGCCCAATCCTATCCAGTTTTCCAGTGCCGGTGCAGCTGTGCCAGTGGGACATGCACTGCATCTTTTGGTGGGATAGCAGTCACAGAAGCCCCCTTAAGGTATGGGAATATTGGTTCCCTTACCTTGGGGCTGCATTGCAGCTACACTGGTGCTGGAAAATTGGATAGGATTGGGCCCTGTGTCGCTTACAGAATCTCTGATGCATAATGCTACCTAACCTGCTCAGGTTATTGTTATGGTTAGAGATAAACTTGTGTTTTATATTATATACTAGGTAGACTTTAGAAAATGTCAAGATGTACGATATCAGTCCCATTTAGTTGTGTTGACGTGTCATTATAAAAGCATCACTGAACATAGTTACTGCAAACAGTCATTAAAATCTGTAAAGGTAACCTGATTGATTGCATATGGACTCATGCCCAGCAGCAAAATATGAATGCGTATTCTGCCCAACATGTTGAAGATCACTTACAATCACTGACAAAGTACTGAACAAAAAATGACTTGAAAGAATAGCTTCTATTTTTACTGTTGTATGGATCATCCATAATTAAAATGGCAGTAAACTCCCTTATAGTGGCTAGGAATATATCTTTTATCCTATTTTTAATTTTATTTTTAAATTACGGTGTAATAGAATTTTTAAAACATGTTTATAGTATCTCTTTTTTGTTACCCTGAGGCCTTTATAGGAGAGCAGATGGGGCATCAGAGTTGGCCACTGATCAATCTCTCATGCCCATCATGGGGCCCAAGAGACCAGGATGACCCCTGAATCCTCAGTACCTGTGGCAACAATAGTGCCCAATGCACCATTAAGGGATGGATGTGAAGGTGAAGGCTGCATATGGGCTTTATACCAGAGCCCCAGAAATCACCCATACTGTAGGAAGTGTATGTTTCCATACTCTCTATTGGACTAGGTGGAAGTAATACGAGTGATTTGCAAGTGAAAACATTGCAGTGTTCTGGGAGGGTACTGGAGCTACCTGAATTTTCCCCACCATTGCTTTGTTCCTATGGAATTCTACCCTTTTAAGAACCTTGGGGGTATACCTAAAGATATTAGAAAAAAAAGTTGCTTGTTGCTTCCAGTTCCTGAAGATTTCAGTCTTCTGATGTGGTTACATCAGTGGTTCTCATACTCTCATGGAGTCTGAGAAGCAGTGGTAAGTGCTTGCGGGGGAGGGGACTGGATGGGAGGTGTCCCATTGGTGCTACAGTGATTGCAGCACTGTGGGTACTCAGAAGCATTTTAACATACCTGGAGCATCCTGGAGGCTCTCAGCTCCCTCTGCAAGCCTCCCCTCCACAGCAGTGAGCTCCACTGCAGTTGGAGCCCACTTCCGATTTCAGAAGCTCTGAGCTCTTGGAACTCTGACTGCAAACCAAAAGTGGGCTCTGACTGCAAACTGGAAATCACTGCTGCTGAGGGGAGGTTTGTGTCGGGGGCTTCGAGCCTCCAGGAGGCTGCATACTTCCCCCAAGTTACATTAAAATGCTTCTGGGTGCCCACAGTACTGCAATTGCTGTGGTGCCATTGAGATACCCATTTCTGGGTCAATCCTCTTAAGAGGAAAGTGACCCTTTTTAGTTTCAGTGGTGGGTCGCGACCCACCAGTATGAGCACTGCTGGCTTACATAATAAAATTTATAGTCTGGCGATCAGGGAGGGGGGAACGTGATTTTCCCCTGATCTGCCCCTATGCCCAGATCAAAGTCAGTAGTCCCCTCTTGATGTCATGAGAATAAAGCCAGGTAGAGAGAGACTGTCCTTGAAAGCCTCTCTCCCCATTACATGGAGAATTCCCTAAAAGCCTCTCAAGTAGCATGTGGCCAAGGGTTGAGGAGGACTGGGGCAAGGCTCTGAGTGAGAACAACCAACCAGAATGTTGGTTGTAACAGATATTTAAAGTTATTAAACAGATACTTTTAACAGATTTTTAACTTTAACAGATATTGAAAGTTAAAATAATGTATTAAAATACAAGGGGGTTGTAGTGATTTGGATCATACAAGGAAGAAAAACTAAATGAAACTTGGAAAATAACTTGTGTATTGACAGTGCCCAGGTGTGAATCTTAGCTAAATTACATGCAGGTAGTTAACAGGCAAACATAAAAGCATAAGAATTCTCTTAACATGTTTTAGCTCACTAGATTCTATCTACATTTACTCAGGGCCTTGGATTTCCAGACATTATTACACCCTTTTGATTGCCGAAGTGAGAATGCGACCACACACAAATGCTTTCTCTGGGACAAACTGGAACAGTCATCATCATCCTTGGACTCAGTTGTAAGAAATCTATGGCCCAATCCACTCAGGTTGCAGCACTGGTCTCTGTCCTACTACCCTGGCAAAAAGACGTTATGGCCTTTTTAACATCTTTTATATATCTTTTAGTTTTTTTACAGGCCCGATTCCTCTAAGAACCGCTGTTTTATGCTCTTTTATTCTGACTCTTCTGACTACTGTTTTTATGGGTTCTGCTAATGTGTTTTTTAATATGTTTTTATCTGTTTGTGAAATTATGTTTTAATCTGTTTTATATGTTAGCCGCCCTGGGTCCCTTTTTGGGAGAAGGGCGGGATAAAAATAAAGTTTTATTATTATTATTATTATTATTATTATTATTATTATTATAACCATTGTGAAAGTGCTGGAAAGCATATCGTGGAGGCAGGAACCAGCACAGAGGCCTGCTTGAGCAGGTGCTGGCCTTTCATGCTGGTTGGAGAGGCATTGGGTGCCAGCAGCTGTAAGTTCACCACCGAGCAGTGCGGAGACATTCTGGGTTGGGGAGTGGTCAGGAAGGGGTGAATCAGGTTGGGGAAGGCTGGTGCTGCTGTGGGTGAACTGGACCTGGGACCCTAGCTTTTCTGCTAATCTTTTTTTAGACTGTGAGCCCTTTGGGGACAGGGAATCATTTCTTGATTTATTTTGCTATGTAAACTGCTTTGTGAACTAGTTTGTTGAAAAGCAACATATAAATACAGGCATGCCCCCGTATCTGTGGGGGTTCCAGATACAGGGGGCATGGGTACAGGGGGGCAACTGCCCCTGCCCTCCAGGGGCAAGGGGAGCTGTACACCTCTCAGCTCGAGAGGCTATTCCAAGCCCTGCAAAGGCTGCTTACGTTTTTTGCTTTAAACCGGCATTATGAGGTTCACAGAGGCTGCGGACAGATTTGCGTGACCTGTGCAGGGTTCAGAATACCCTCTGGAGGCGAGGGGCACAAGGTTGGGGAATGGGGGCCCTCCCACATCTGTGCATAAGTGAATCTACAGTTGTGGGATCCACGGATACAGCTCCACCTCGTATTCTTAACAATAATGATAATGATAATAATAATTATAATCCAGACCTGTTTTAGATTTGAATTAACATCCTGTATCCAAAAGTTATTCCTTGTTCAAATAATGATAATTTGTTACCAATAATGATGAATATCATATTCTTTTCCTCTCCCCTGAAAGCATATTCTTTAAAAATTATGGGAAATTCCCTTTTTTTACTTTAAAATATGAAGTTTCTTGGATACATTCCAGGACAACTGAGCTGCATTAAGAAACATTCTGTACAGGGTGACTTTGAATGCCATTATTTAATTGGCAAATAGGTTTTTCTCTCACTATCAGTGGCAATAGAAGCCATTTGGTACGAGGGCTTAGATTAAATGTTTCATCAGTTGCGCCTGTTTAGGGATCTTTATGGAACAACAAGCTAGTCCCCTGGGCAAGCCCTTGTCAACTGCAATAAAGAGATCCACACAAGTGAGCGAGATGGATTTTTGCAGGATTTGCCGTGAGACAGAGTCTCTCTGTCTTGGCTGGGTGCTTTCTGTCCATAGCTGCTTTCTCCTTAAACTAAACAGAACAGTGGTGAATGGTGGTAAATATGTTGAGCTTTTTGTGTCTGAAGGATTTTTATCATTTTCTTACCATAGTGGATTTACAAGCAGCTTCCCTATTCATGGAAACAGGTGAGTATCTGATGAGTTCAGGCTCTGCGGTAATGACACAGATTTTATTTTATAATAGTCTGTGCTCTGCAGCCCTTGACTCATAATCAAGTGGCACTGCCTAGTTTAATTCAAGATGCAGACTCTGCTGTTGTGTGGAGAAAATGTCATGCTTGCCGATTGCAAGATAGCTGGACTTTGTGTAGCCCACCATCTCTATTCCCTGTGCACCCAACAGAAATCAGTGCATGTGGTTAATTCCTACTGAGGTTTTTTTTTCCTGAGCTTTTGTATTTGCTGCATTTTAGAAAAGACTCTGTATTATGTTTATGTAGGTTGCATATACATGGTAGATTGCATATACATGGCAGAGCACTTCAGATATCTGCAATAGTTTTTTTTTTTTGTTGCTTTAAACGTTTTCTTTTTAAGTGCCACTGTGCCATAAGTTCTTCAGGATATATCTTAGGTGCATGAATGACACGCAGAGGTCATTGCCCACTGTTTGCATATAGCTATGAAATTAATGTTGCAATCAATGTTGAATTAGTTAAAAATGGACTTTTCGGTATACTTTTGAGCAGTGAACAGATGATATACTGCTTTTAAGTTTAGCAGAACAATGACAGTGGGGTGACGCATGATGATAGAGGTTCATTAAGTGTGCACATTTCATTTGTATAACTGTGAGCACAATTCTGCCTGCTTCATGAGCCAGCGCAGCTGTCCCTGTGCCAGCTTAGAGTGTCACAAACGTCTGCGATGACTCGCAAGCCAGCAGCACCAACAGGAAGGCCTGCTGGCACTGCATCTGGAGTCCCAGCCACCAGTACAAGGAGGTAAGGTGCTGAATGCCACAGGGAAATGGAGAGGGTGGTGGGAGGGCCGGGAAGGGGATGTGCTTTGTTTGTGGGTGGGTGGGGGAAGGCAGAATAGGGGAAGGTTGGGACTGGGATGGGGGCAGGAGTGGTGGAGGCCTCCTCTGCCATATCTTAACCCCCTTCCCAGGTCACAGGGCTTCCTGGATTTGCTAAATACTTGGCACAGATTTGAAAAACTCCATTGTGCCAGTGGAACTTCTTTCATGGAAATACTAATTGGGATCCAACCCTTCGTAATTCCTCAGAAGCCTTTGGCAATGTCCTAGTCTTGGATAGGAGTGCAGACCCAAGTGTTAGGTAGCAAAATTAAGGCATAGTGGAGGAAGTACAGTTTTTTTAATTTCCAATCTTGAAACCACATTAAGACCATTGTGGGCTTGGATCAGGAAGAACTGGACAGGAGACCCTGCTCTATTCTGGAATCATTAATGGCCTTGGGAATATTCTTATTTTGTTCTATGTCTGGTCACCTTAAGTACACTTTCTTGGATTACACAGAAAATAATGGGGCCAAGGCCGACCCATCCATGAGGTTGGGTGAAGTGACTGCTTTGAAAGGTGCACTGGAGAAGGTGACAAACTGCTGAGAGTGCACAGTGCCTGCCTGCCACCTCCACCCGCCTGCCACCTGTCCAGTCACTCCCCTGCTTCATCCTATTCTTACATTCTTTCCTTGGAGAGCAAGTGAGAGAAGGAGGTGCAGCTTACCTCCTCCTCAAGCTCTGAATATACCAGGTTATAGGCTGGTACAGATCTGTAGGCTGACCCCAGAGCAAGGGAAGAAAAGTTCTCTTACCCCAAGGAGACCTCCAATTGAGACATACAAAATTATGCAGGGGATGGACAGAGTGGATAGCGAGATGCTCTTTACACTCTCATATAACACCAGAACCAGGGGACATCCACTAAAATTGAGTGTTGGGAGGGTTAGGACAGACAAAAGAAAATATTTCTTTACTCAGCGTGTGGTCGGTCTGTGGAACTCCTTGCCACAGGATGTGGTGATGGCGACTGGCCTGGACGCCTTTAAAAGGGGATTGGACAAGTTTCTGGAGGAAAAATCCATTATGGGGTACAAGCCATGATGTGTATGCGCAACCTCCTGATTTTAGAAATGGGTTATGTCAGAATGCCAGATGCAAGGGAGGGCACCAGGAGGAGGTCTCTTGTTATCTGGTGTGCTCCCTGGGGCATTTGGTGGGCCGCTGTGAGATACAGGAAGCAGGACTAGATGGGCCTATGGCCTGATCCAGCGGGGCTGTTCTTATGTTCTTATGAGTTCAAAACTCTCCTATGGGATACAATGGATGCCATGTTGAGTTTGGGCTGCTGAAAGCTCAATGGCTAGAGCTACCATAATTTGAGGACTAAAATAGTTTTTTGTTGGGAATAGAAGGAAAAATGATTCAATGCAGAAGGTAAGAAGGCATTTGGAAACGTATAAAGATCTGTACTGGAAACAGAAGTAGTATGATTGAAGATGGATTGATGGGTAGAATATAAGCACAAGGGAAAACTGTTTTGTCAAATGGATATTACTGCCTTATTAGTGGGTGGATGAATATGGATTTGGCTTACATTGTTAACCACCCACACACTGAGTTATGCATCCCTCTTTCTATTCCTCTGTGCATTTATGGGGTCACTGCTGAACACACTTTTGAGCCATTCCTCCATTGTATTAAGTGCAAACATATTTCTCTTCAGGGTTGATAAAGCATTCATTCTTTTATTCTTTCCACCTTTCCCCCTTTAACCATCGAAACAGATATTGTTCTGCAAAATGTGTTAAGAATGTTCTGTGGTTCTCAGGGACAGTCAAGTTCAAAAACTGTTGCTACACAAAGGCATTGCCTTGGAAATATGATTGTTCTATAAACTTGGCAGTAATTCTCATTGTTTGTTTACCTGTAGAAGATTTCAAGTTGGGATTTTCATCCATAGCAAGACAAAGAAATAGCCTTGAGACTCTGATGTGCATTTGTTTGCCTGTTTTCTGGGTGCCCTCTCAATCATAACTGATTTCTTATGAAGATCCAGATTTCTTATGGATCTGTTTCACCTCTACATATACCTCTACTCACGCAGATTTATTTTTTCAGAATTATATTGATGTCATCCATTCTTCTACTTAGTAATGGCACCCTGTTTCTAAATTGTGAGCTGCACTGGTGCGAGAGGAACTTGGATAGTATTAGACTGCCTGATATTTTTCTATTTCTTGGAAAGCAGTTTGCTTTAATTGAACCCACCAGCCTGAGAAGTTCTGTCTCTGCCCTCTTTGGGGAGCAGGGAGGGGGGGTGGCAGCGACACAATCCCCAGGATCACACTGTTGCCAAGGACCAATGAAAAAATATGACCACAACCCACGTCTGAGTTGCGATCGTGAAACCAGAAGTTTCATTGTTTTGAGGAGTTGGGAGCCCTGCAGAGGGTACCACAGGACTCCCCACACCCCCGTTTGCGGAGGCTGGCGCAGAAAGGGCTAAGTTTTTTTTTAAAGCCTCTTGGTCGCCAGTGGCAGCATGATCCTGAGGATCTCATCACCGCCATTCCCCTGCCCCTGCAAAGACTCACCAGGGTTCTCAAACTCCCGGTAAGTTTGAGAACCCCTGTTCTAGATATTTGTATTTGTTCCACATGCAACTGTTCTGGTGCAGCCCAGACTCAGTTTTGTGATTCAGTAAATCACTGTTAATAAACAATATTTGTTAATGTGAGAGCATAAACTACTTCTCCCGCTTGCTCTCTTTCTTTCTCTCTCTCTCTCTGGCTCTGGCTCTTTTCACGATAATGAGACTTCTGGTTCTGTTTATTATTGTGGAATTCCGTTTTGTTTCTCTTCTTGATAGAGGAAAAAGGGCTCAGTTCACAGTTTCCACTTTGCAGAATATCCCTGTGGAGCTTGTGTGCTGTATGTGCCTCATTTTTTTTTACTGCTAATAAGATCCTAAATGTGCATTCTGGCTTCTAGGAGACATATTGTAAAAATATATCTGCCAAATGAGTGCTTTCCTCAGTATATGGAAAAAAAAAAAACCTTAAGTATGAAAACAAAGTGATGGATGCTCTTTTTCCCCTCCCCTTTCAAAAATTAATATCAGCAGATAGCAACAGAGAGTGAAATGGCAAAAGTGAAAGAAATACTCCTACATGGTAAGGTTGTCCTTCCTGTTCTGCTGCTGTTTAGTATGTCATTGCCTGACAAATGGCACATAAGCTGAACATGCAGTTTTGTGACTTCACCTTGGCACATGTGGAGTTTGTCCTTTCAGCCTATTTCAACAGCTTCAGCTTCCTTTACTTCCAACTTGGTTCCTTCTGGTTTGTTCTTGCTTCCTTGCTTCTTTGCTTATACTTTCTTTGGTATATTTGGTTCGTAAATTCACAGCCAGAAGTGCAAGTCTTATCACTATAAAACAAATCGTGCCTACCTTGCAGTTGGTGTCATCAGCTTGGATATTGTGTTCTTGGGATTATCACTTCTACCATAAGAGGAAAATTAGAGCATGTATTTTCCACATGGAGAAATCAAATGTAATCTAAATGCAAACCACAGGTTTTATTGCATGGCAGTCTTGGGTAGCGCTGCTATTACTAATCCCAGCATGACAAGAAGCACATTAGTTTGGAAGTTTGCAACATTGCCTTTTTTGGGGTGTGTGTGTGTGTGTGTGTGTGGGAGGGGAGAATTGGAGAATCACAGAATTGGCCACTAGTAAGCCTAAAGGCGACAGGTTTTGAAATAACTGGCTTTGATTAGTAGAGGTTTGGAAACTTGACAAGCTGTGTTTTCACAAAGTGTCAACTTTGTGATACAAATGGGTAGATGCAACTGCAATGGGAATAAGTAACCTAGGTGATTTCTCTGAAAAAATTTGTAAGTAGTACAGTTAAAATGTGGTCACTGAAAATGTGTGATTACCATGAAGTAATCAATGATGACAGAAGCATACAGGCCCCTGTATCCGTGGATCCCCTATCCACAGTTTCACTTATCTATGGATTGGGTCTGAGCCTGGCAGTGGCTGTGGGATACCAGGGCACGTCTGTATATATCATTTGGAGTTTCAGTGCCAGTGTTTTTAGTGAGAATTGCCAGTTTGTTCACCCAGGAACCTAAGCAAAATATATGTTAAAGAGTACCTTTGTGAACAGCTGAACAGTGTGTTGTCATCCTGTTATTATTCTGCCCATCTTGTTGCCTAATGTAGGGGAAATTGGCCTGCAGCAGTTCAAAAATATAATGTTGCAAGTGACCTGGCAGGAATACTAGTTGTTGGGAAGCATCAGTGGGATAGCACTCTTCTCTTACTATGTCTTCCAAAGGCATCTGGTTGAACAGTGTGAGACACAGGATGCCGGACTAGATTGCCTTTGGTCTGATGTTGTAGGGGTCTTTGGATGTTGTAGGGGAGCCCTTGTAGGAGCCTCCTGAATTCTTTCATGGCAGAGGAAATAGGTAGAGCTCCATTATTTGCTGCAGATCTTTCTGCATCTATTTGAAGTGGATACAGTTCCCAGAACATGCAACCATGATTTTTTCACTGCACATGGCAATTCTGATGTAGAGGAACCATACATGTGAATCATGCTTTAATAGATCATCATGCCTTGCTTTTAGTAATAATGCAGTAGTATTAAACATTGTTTGCCAAGAGTGCTAAAATTCTAGATACTACCTTTTCCCTACAAATTAGATATTGCATGCAGCTGTTTGATGGGGCGTTGTGTTTTTATTTGTGTTTTATCTTCTATAACCTAAACTTCCAGTTTTTTTCCTTTTGAGCTGGTTTGTTTTAAGATTCATCCTTGGTACATACAGCAACTTAAGATAAAAAGAATCAAATTCAAAAGTAGTTTAGTTGATAATTGTATATAAGTTACCATGTTTAGATTATATCACCTTTGTTCTGTGCTCTTTACTCCTCATTGATAATGGTTTGTCTGCTTTATCTCTTATCACTGTAGAGGTTTTCTCTCTCTGCTCAGCTAAATTATGCTTTTAGTCTCCTTCAGCCTCCTGTATTTGGGCACACTTTTACTTCCATTGCACAGTTTTCCTAAAGCTTCTTTTTAGTTGCTCACCTCCTGCGTCTTCTGCACAGCTGATAAGAAAATTAAATTATCTGGTACCACAGTATCAGACAAAAGGGAAGAAGAGATTTTTAAGGAAGTTATTTCCTTTGGTCCCACAGATGAGACATTATTCTTGAACGGATCAATTATTTTCATTTCCAAGGATTTTTTTTACTGTGCCGTGATTAAGCTGAATATACCAAAGTTCAATAATGACTAATAATAGTTATCGTCAGCTGTTTGTAAAACAGAAGATATTGGGAAGTATACTTTGCTCCAGTTTCATGCCCCCTGTGGCAATTTCATCGCACAAAACAGAATGGTATGGTGATTTTGGTTATTTTGGGGTGCTAGGGGTGCAGTTGTTTGTGCTGCCGCTCCTTCCATCTCCTTTTGGCTTCTGGCTGCCATTTTTACTTCAGAATCACTGAAATTCTTCCTGTTACACCATCGGTAGCATCATTGAGGGGCTTCCAGAGAACAAATGATACCATACATGACAGCCACTATTTTTGTGGCTGCCATTTTTCCCCCCACTAGAATACTTCTCACAATGAATGCTATACCATAATGTAGTGTCATTCTGAGGCAAAAATTATTGTGGCCTCTAACCACAGGAAGCCAGGAAAACCATGAGTGAATTTCACCCTGGCTGTAAAAATTGTGCCCCCTCACTCTGAAGATGTGAAAGCAATGAGTCCATTTCAAGGCCTCCTCTTCGGTCTGATCAAATTTCAGAATTTGAAAGTCCAACCATCATGTATGTGCCTCCGTGGATGTCGTATATACATTTGCTCAAGACAGTTGTTGTTGAAGTTTATAATAAAAAATAACATATTAGACTTCTTTCTTCTGGGCTCTTTTAGACAGTGGGTCTAATGCAGGGGTGGCCTACCTTTCGACTTTATGAATCCTGAACCTCAAACAATTGTAGAGGAGGGAATTTCAGCAGGTGCCACTTGTAATCTGTGAGATGACAAGGTGCACCTACTGAAATTCCCTCTTCTATGCAATTGTTAAAGGTCCAGGAGTCCTAAAGTTGAAATTTAGGTTGGTCATCCCTTGTCTAATCCATATTGCCGTGCTCTGTATGCTCCTTTCATTTTCAGAGAGCACTGGGTAAATCTCTAAATACCTTTGTCAGCACTCATCATTGCCTCCTTCCCAACAGCAGATCCACCCCGTTCTCCAACCTAGACTCTTTGGAATAGTAACCAACTCCTGAATCCACCCTTTTCATTTATTTAGTTTTTCTGCTGATGATTGATAATTGAAACCCACAAATACTTGAAAAAAGGGAGATCAGTCCAGAGCTCTTCCATGCACTAAAGAGAATGAAATCAGTCTATGTAGATGAGCTGTTTCCAGCTGTGTCAGTCAACAAGTGCATACTTTGCCTTCTATATTCCTGTATTTGCTGTGAGGATTAAATAGATAAGAGTGAACAAATAGGCCTCTGACTAATGTGGGCTTTTTAATTTGCATTTTAACTAACAGTCAACATTTGTTGAAGATGCTGTGTTCAACGAATAAAGCGTATAATCAGCTGAAAACACCCATGGCCCATTCTGAGCAAATGTTGTGGCAGGCTTCAGTAGTACCAGGAAACACCCATGCAATCAGCTATAGTCTCTTTGGGATATGAGATGATGACAGTGAAGTTATTAGACACACTAGCTGTCGTGTACAGTAGTTATTACCTGTTACTGCAGTTCACTGTGAGTTGCTGGTTGATTAGATGGCTAACTGAGTTTCCCAGAATGCATTGTGCCCAGCTGTTTCTACTGAATATTTCTCAACTTGGTTGCCCTAAATTCCTCCAGGAGAGGCTTCATGTTTTAATTTAGAGAGTGTAGGATTAGATCGCAGTTATTTTGTAAACACTAAATTTCAGTTTATTAGTAAAGTGTAAACCAGCTACTTTCAAAGTAATTGTTGGAGAAAGTGGGTCTAATTTTTAAAATTCTGATATTCTTTTGTACTTATTTGTGATTGATTTCAAGTTGATATTCCCTACCCATAATTGTTTGTTAAGGAATTTCTAACTTGCCTCTCCATTCTCGGTGACAGTACTCAAAGTGGCACGAAGACCGGTAGTGTTCTCCAACCTGCAGATCGGAGCGGTAAGAACTTTTGGGGAGATCTGCAGAGGGGGCTGTGAGTCTCCCAGACCATCACCAAGGCCTGCAGATGCCCCAAGTAGGGAAACAGGCCTATGGGTCTCCGTGGCACCATGATTGTTATGGCGCTGCCAGGGCACCCATTCCTGGGCCACTCTCCTTAAGGGGGAATGGCCCTTTTTAAATTTCTACAGTGGGTCACAATCCACCACTTTGGGTGCCACTGATCCAGTTGATCAGTGATCCAGTACCACTGATTCACTGATCCAGTATCTAGTTGACCTTGTCCATCCATACAGATTGTGTTCTGTATAGAAGTCGTTTCTTTCCTCAAGGCCTTGTCTGTCAGTTCGGCTGTGACTGTTAATGCCATGAATTGTTAGTAGCCCAAACCAGGCTATGCATATTAGGACTCCTTACAGATCACCTCCAGCAACATACATCTTTACAGAAGACTGTTGTTGAACAATATGGGGCCAGCTTGACTCCTGAGAGCAGCCTTTCTCATTCAGTAGGTGTAAAATCACTGTTGTGTTACTCTTTCTTTCTCCCTTACGTCTGCCCTGTAAGAGAATTATTGGGGAGCAATTAGTATTAGCTCATCCAAGAGAAATCCTAATTTTGAGATTGTAGGAGACTTAAAGGCAGATACTGAGAAGTGAACCAAAATGTTTTGTGAGAGAGGATGAGATGCATAAATCACGTGCTCTAAGATTTAATTACATGTTGCACAAAATGCATAATGTGGTCCGATGGGTGATTTTTTTTTTTTTTGAAACTATTGCATGCAGGGCTTGAATGCAACAGGGTGGAACTATGAGGGACAGTAGAAAGGCTTTGGAACTTCACCCTAACATGGTTCAGATCCAAATTGTGCCCCTGGTTTTAATGAAAATGTTTTTCTAACATTAGCACTTGGGGGCATGTTTGAGATTGGAACTGGGACAAGGGCAAAATTCTAAAAACACCCTTCCTCACTGCTGCTCTTAAGAAAAAGGAAAGAAACAAAACACTGGGCCATGTTACATATTTCACATGATGTGTAGTTGGAATCTAGTTTTCCATTTAAGGGCAAAAAATACTAAACTGATGTCTGCAGCGACAAATTTAATGGATATATTTCATGCATGGCACACAATTCAAACATTCATTCAGAATTGCAGGTACAAAACTGTACCTTCCAACACTTGCAGTTTCATACATTCACCTTATTAGTTTAGCTTAATCAAGTAGCAAATCAAATTAGTGTGGGGGAAGAACAGCTTTATTGTTGATAAAGTTAATGCAAACATTCGATTAGTTGCTAATAGGTTGCCAGATTGTCCTGGGGGGTGGAATTTTGTGGTCCTGGCCCGGAGTGGCATGGGTGCCAGGATCACCACTGTTACAGGGTTAGGGAGTATCACCTGGCCTTTTGATAATAAGCTTCCTTGCATGTTTAGGTGACCTCTCTGAAAATCTGTCTTTTGACTAGAGGTGAATGGTAGTTCATAGGCTAGATTCTTGCCTGACATTATATTCCTTGGGTCACCTGGTCAAGATGTCCCATTGGCTTTAATCTGATATCTGTGGGTTGACCTCCACACGGTTCTTATACTTTGCTATTGTATCCTATTTAAGCCATTTCTGCCCAACGTTGCATATATGCAAAAGGAATCAAATGTGTACACTTGTGGGCTGGGCAGAAATAGGTTAAGATCAATAAGGAGGCAGTAGTTTAAAACCTTCAACTTTGGGTAGTTAAATAAATGCTTTATTATGCTGACAGTATTCTAAAGAAATAACTGTTCTGAGGAACAAACAGTAGCCATTCATTATAACAAAAGTAATGCAGAGAATATACAGTGGGCATCAGCAAATTAGCCAGGTTGCATGGTATAATCTCTACTGGTATGCAGTAAGGACTTGTCAGGCATTCTGTCTTCTCTGCAAAATTATCTGCTGTAGCAAGCTAAGAATTATGGATGAAGGCAAAATTAAGTCGTAAGCGAAAGGAGAAAGAAGAAAGGCAAAAATAAAAGAAGAAAGATAGTGTCAGTCTAATCTTTTTATGTATCAGACTATTTAAATTAATATATCTCTTTAGAGAGAGGCAGGCTGTGGGAGGGCTTGCAGGAGAAGGCACAATATGCTTCCTCATGGGGATTTTGCATTCCAGTTTTGATTCTTTGAAAAAAAAAAGAAAAAACTGGTGGCAGTGTTTGCCACAAGTGTTTGCTCCTTGCAGGTTGAAGCTGTGGGGCCAACAGCAGCTTCCATGTGGGGCATTTTGAATGAGAAAATGGCATGGGATGAATGCAGAGATGCAGTGAACAACCTCGTCTCTAGAAGTGTACTTAGGGTTCACAGGAATTGTTAATTGCTTAATTAATATGGTACGCTAACAGTTCTTTCACAGTACACTGCTGGAGTCGGCATACAGCTTAGAAATAAATTGATTTCAGGAATGTTTATAATTATTAAATTCTGAAATTAATCATATCATTGGCAAAAATAACCTAGAATGGATTCATTTATTTAGTTATTGCAGTATTTATATACCACCTTTCTCTTGGACTCATTGCAGTTTACATAGGCAGTCATAGGCTCTTCAGTCTAGAAAAAAGGCGCCTGAGGGGGGACACGATTGAGACACACAAAATTATGCAGGAGATGGACAGAGAGATGTTCTTTTCCCTTTCACATAACACCAGAACCAGGGGACATTGCTAAAACTGAATGTTGGAAGAGTTAGGACAGACAAAAGAAAATATTTCTTTACTCAGCGTATAGTTAGTCTGTGGAACTCCTTGCCACAGGTGATGTCATCTGGCCTAGACACATTTTAAATTCCTTGCCAGAAACTAGCTGGCTGTACAGGCTACTGGAGATAGATTGCCTCTTCTTTGCATTAAGGGGCTCTTTGTTGGGTAAACGGACACTCTACTGACACAGGCTATGGGAGTTCTGACTGCTTCATTATGAGCCTCTTTGTTGTGCTTTGATCACTATCCTATATGCAGTCCCTCATTAAGCAGAAGGTTGTTAAGTGGCCGACTCCTGTACTTTACTATGAATTTTGTTATGTCTTGTGGTAATCACTCCTTAAGGCTTGTTGTTAGTAGGCCTATGATGAGACCACACATTCTTGTCCTTCTCACCCTCAGATTTCTCCCTCCAGTTATGCAAGAAGTTACTCCTTTTTTGAACTAATACTGATTATTAGGCTGATTTATTCAGCTTTAGAAGAGTTCTTAGTCTGCAAAGCACATTGAATTCCCATGTCAGTTAGGCTTTTGAGCTTGCCAAAGTGTTGAGGGAGGGGTTAGGATCTTAAACTTTCAAACAGTATAGAGAGGAAAATGTTGACTTCCATTTGATGAGGATTGGAACCTTGCTAAGGGATAAATTTGACACTGCTGATGGTTGAATCTGTCATTAACACTTTATTTCTTTTTTAAAACAGCATTTTCATTCCATTGTCATTCAGAAACAGGCACATTAAGTTCCTTATTTAGTACCTGATCTGTTTAGATCACCTTCTTATTAATTGCTTAGGATCATAGTTATGATTTACCTTGTACAGACAAGAACTGTGATAGTCCACACTGGTGGCATTCAAAGAGCTCCTTAGACTTCATAAAGGGGCTGTGAAATTGTACATATTTTTCTTTGAATGGCAAATTTCCGTGCTACATCATGAATGACTCTCCAATTTGAAAAACAGTTTGTTGTGTGACATAAGAAGCTTTTGTTGTGGAACAACAACCCAGCTCTAAGCCTTTGTCCTGTGAATTTCATAGTTCTTTGGGTTCTGGTGCTTTTTTGCGTTTGCTTGTACCTAATATATCCCTAGCAAAGAACCTTGAGGCTGCAATCCTGTACACATATTCCTGAGAGTAAATCCCATTGATTGCAATGGGGCTTACTTCTGAGTAGATGTGCATAGGATTACACTGTAAGGCTGCCGTCCTATACACACTTTCTTGGCAGTAAACCCCATTGAACACAATGAGACTAACTTCTGAATAGACATGCATAAGACTGTACTATATGTGTGTTATTATCTTTGGGTGACCTAGGTAACATTTGGTCTAACTACAGGTCCATTTGGCACACGCACATGGAACAAATCTGTTTCAGTACCAGCTTGATGGTCACAACTATTTTCAAAGGTGATAGAGAAGTGCAAAATACAATGCACTGTTGTGCTGGCCTCAAAAACCAAAACACCAGAAAAAATATTGGTGTACTTACTCAGGATAAAACTCTGAATGAAGGTTGATGCACCTGTTCAGGCAATTTTACTAGTCCAACTGGACAAACCATGCATACTTTTTTCAAGAGGCCTAAGAGCGAATGTGGTCAGTCTGTGTCCTTTAGTAATACTCTACCAGTTGTAATGCAGTCTGTGTTGTAATGTAATCCCCCCCCCCCGGTGTGTGAAGGTTTACGTAAATAAAATTGAATAGGATTGGTAAAATATGTGTATATTGGATTGGCTTTTATGAAATTGAAAACATTATGTTAAAAACATCCCAAACCTTCTTCATAAATTAGATCACAGTTGCCAAGACCATTTAAATAGGTCACTGAAACTATCACGCTATTCCCTTACTTTTGCATTTTGCAAATGAAAGCATATGGAACCATGCATTTATGAAAAGCGCAAATGTATGTCACACTCTCAATGCCATAAACATAAATTTCTCACATTAAGGTAATGGACTGGGATAAGTTTCAATATCAGCTAAGAATCAATGCTGCACTGTTCCTTCAATTTCTCCAACTACAAAGCAGTATCACCCAATGAAACAAACAAAAAAGATTCAATTTGCATGGAGCATGATTGTCTAGAATGTCTTTTCACATTTCCCATTGAACAGGGAAGAGAATGCAATGCTGACTAGTAAATTGGTTGCTATTTACATCAGTGTTGACGGGCAAACATAAACCTGTCTATTTGCACTATCTTCTTTTGTGCATTTGTGCTTTGCTTCTAGTATTCAGTATATCTTTGTTTTGTTCTGCTTTTTTCTTACCTATAATTTATATAGCAGTCTATATAAATTATCTTTGTCTATATAAATTGTCTAGTCTTCAGTATATCTTTGTTTTGTTCTGCTTTTTTCTTACCTATAATTTATATAGCAGACTGGCTTTCTAGTGGGTAATTTTAATTATAGATATTACCTATGACTGTATATGAGCTTATACAGTAATTGATTGCTGGACAATGGCATAGATTTATACTATCAAATCTAACATGGATATAAACTAGAAGAAAGCTGTTGAGAAAATGCCATAGATGATGAACGTGGGCCAGTAGCTGTGAGAAAAGGGACTCAAGTCTAAATGAGCTCCCTCTGACCTTTTTCTACAACTGGACACACTTTCCCCTTTCCATTTCGTTAGTCCTCTAGTCTAGTGGCAAGACTGTGTCTGGCATACTTTGCCCCTTCTGATTCTTTGTACAGCAGTGTTTTTCAGACTGTGGGTTGGGACCCACTAGATGGGTCGTGAGCCAATTGCAAGTGGTTCCCCATTCATTTCACTATTTTAGTTTTAATATATTAGACTTGGTGCTACCAGGGCATGTGACTGCATTCAGGGAAGTGTTACAGATCTCTACTTTGAACAGGCTGCTATGTGTATGCTTCTAACAATGATAGTCAATGTGGCTTACTCCTGGGCAAGTGTGGGTAGGATTGTTAAAACTGTTCCTGCTTGATGATGTCACTTCTGGTGGGTCCTGACAGATTCTCATTCTAAAAGGTGCTAAAAGCTTGAGAACCACTGCAATGCAGAGAATTTTTCTGTGCATCAGCAGCTTGTTCTTGTCCATGTTTATATTATTCCATTTGTTGTCTCTCCCCCCCCCCTTCAGCTAAGCCGTGAACATGACAAATTGAACTTTTGGTGTCTTTGGATTTTGTCAACATTTAAGGTTGCCAGATTTGGCAGCTGGAGGTTGGCTCTAACTCCTCTGTTTTGGCAGGAGAAGATGCAACAGTGACTCCTCCTGCCCCAGCCCTAATTTTCCTTCTCCCTGACCTGTTGGGAATAATCCCAGCACGTTGCAGGATCACTTCCCTTTCCCAACAGTTCAGGGAAAGGGAAGTGGGAAGCAGGGACTAGTGAAATTGCTGCCTTTTCTCCTGTTGGAATGAGAGCACTGAGGGCGGTGGCTGATCTCCAGCTGCCTAGCTTGGCAACCCTGTCAATATTCCTTGTCTGTTTCCATTTTACCCCAAGATTAATTTATTTATATTTTTTAAATATTTATGCCTGCCTTTTTATTGATTGATCAGTTTGAGTCGGTTTACAGCAGATAATAATAATGAATTAATAAAGCAATCAAGCCATTGCTTCCCAGCCTACAGGTGTACACATTTGATTGCTGTTGCATACATGCAGTGTTGGGCAGAAATGGCTTAAGGCAGCAGTCCTAGACAAACTTAGCTGGGAGTAAGGCAGCCAAGAGAGATGCTGGAACTATGCTCTTAAGCATTCATTCTCCCACTGTTGCTATTTTATGGAGCTGCAGCAAACAGGAAAATATCCCCACTCCAGAAAATAGCTGCATTCCAGTGCGTGCTGCCAGGCAGCGCTAGATGTAGCTGTAACCAAGCACTGGAACGTCTTCTCCTTGAAGCCCACAGCCCATTCCTAACTAGCGCGAGTGCAGCCAGGCCACCTGACCTACACTATATCCAGCACTGGTTGGGAGCCAGCTGAAGGTCTCCTAAGGGTAAGGGGATATTTTCTGCCTTATGTCGTGTAATGCCTCAGTCAGCCCTATGGGGCTACTTGCATATTTGCCAGCTGTTTAGATGGCGGAAGTCCAAGTAGCCTCAGGCAGGGTCACCTGGCCTGGGAAGGAGGTTAGAATATGATGGAGGAGGCCTCTGTCCCACCCCCTCCCAGGTCTGATCCACCCCTGTTCCACCCTTCCTGCCCCAAAACACCCTGTCCCTGCCACCCTGTCCTTCCCCCTGTGCCTTACCTGCTTGTGCCGGAAGCTTCACCTGCTTGTGCCAGAAGCCAGGGCTCAGAATACCACACTGTCACCAGCACAGCTTACTTAGGGCACATTTACAACACCTTCAGCTGGTGCAGCAGTCAATGGGCCAGCCAGAGACCCAGTTAAGGATTGCACTCTAAATGGAATACAGCCTGTTCTTCATCTCTTGGTGGTAGAATTGCTAAACGACTCAAGAGAGATTTGATGCAAGAGCATCTTGTAGCAGTCTTGCCACAGCTGCTGCTTCATTTATGGGGATTGAAGCAAACCCAGGAGAAAATATCAATTTTGATAGTGCTCATTTGTGTGTCCTGTTAAAAGCCACCTCCAGCTTGGTAGTCAAACTAGAGAACTGGATAAGCACTGTCACATTGGTAGTTGAAAGATTAGGCAACCTAAAGAACTGCAAAGGAATGATGATATCATTGTGTGTATAATTGCAAGCTCAAAACCAACAAAAACACTGCAAGATGCTTAATCTGAGGTCTACTGACAAAAAGGGAATTAGGTTAATGAAAGGAGTGGAAAGCCCACTGCAAGAATAAGCTCCACACTTGCAGTGTTCTTTACAAAATTTGGCAACCCCCTCTGTAAGAATGGAACCAAGTTAACGACATCAGCACCATTCCCTGACCAGGTAAATTGGAAAGGAATTTTAGAATCATCTTTATAACTCCTGTTGTTTTTTTGTATATCTACTGATTTCATTCACAATCAAGAGGGGTTGATGCACTTTGGTATCTAGTTTGTACCATGGATACATGGGTGGATAGTCACACTTTAAGCACCATTGAAATCAGGGGGACTGATTTGTTTCTTTGATTTCAGTAGTACTTATGTATAAGTCTGGATTCAACTACTTGTTTTCATTAGTTGATCTGTGAACACCAAAGGGAAGAAAATCAAGATGTGAAAATCAGAAGGGTTCTCTGTTCCAAACAAAATAAGTAGTCTTTTTCACAGTGGGTAATTAACCATTGCTGCTTCATACCACCAAACAAAGTAGGCTCTGTGGCCTCTGCTGGTTCTAGAAAGGTACTTCCAGTTTTCAGCCATCCTTTTAGGATCTCTGGAGGCCATTCTGGGGCCCGTGGAGGCTGCACACAGCTTCCATGGACCTCAGAAAGCCTCTAGAAGCGACCAGAACACAGCTGCTGTTGCCTCTAGAGGCTTCAGGTTGGGCCAAATGTGGCTCAATGGGGGGGGGGGGACTCGCATTGAGCCAAATCTGTGGATAAGTAGGCTCAACATGTATTTTAAAATTTTAGCAGAGTGCAATTCTGTACCTTTCCGAACTGGGGGAGGGGGTGGCCCTACTATTTGGTAGAGTGAAATTTCCTACAGCATATTTGGGCAAGATTAAAATATGGCAAAGTGCCAGTTCTTATAACATTTTTCCTATATGGATGAGCAATTTGGATATTCTGTCACAGACACCAATATCTTGCACCAGCTTGGTAGGAACTAATGACGACAATCTGGAACTCTCATAATGTTTATGTGTGAAAGACGGTAGAGCTTTGTAATCCAAGCACATTAATTTAGGGCGCAGTCCTAACTTGTGCTGGACCAGGCAAGCCAGCTGGCCTGTGCTGCATCCAGCGTAAGTTTGGGGCCAGACCCGGTGCATCTTGAGGCAAGGGGAAAAATCTCCCCTTACCTTGTGTCACACTGCACTGGACCCAGTGTGTCTACTTGGATCTGCGCCACCTCAGGAGGTGGCGCAAATCCAAGTAGAACAGAGCAGCCAGTGGCTGCTCCATGCTGCTCAGGAACAGGGTCAGGGTCATAACTGCTGAAGCCTGGCCCTGCCTCCTGTTCCCACCTGCCCACGCCTGGGAATGCCCACCGCCTGCCCTTCCCTGAAACACTTCCTTCCTGCCTCCTCCACGCCCTCCCCTCCCCCCCACCCCCCAGACGTCTGTGTCAGCCAAGGTTGGCCAATGCAAACATACCTTGCCAGACTTGTATCCGGTGTGTAGAGGCCAGCGCGACTCCTTGAGCTGGCCTCCCTAAGTCGACACCTCCGAGTAGGCACAAGTGACTTGGGCTGGGGTTAGGATTGTGCTGTTATGTGTCTAAATGGCAGCACAATCCTGTGCATGTCTACTCAAAAGTAAGCTTCATTAAATTGAATGGGACTCCCAAAAAAGTGTGTGTATGATTGCAGCCTGACAGCCCAATTTTATTGCTCCCTCACAGCCATGCTAAACTGGCGAACACTGCATTCCAAGGTGAGGGGGTGGGTGGGTCAGAACTTAAATAGGGAAAGGGGATTTCAAATCCCCTTACTCCCACATAAGCCTCCTGACCTGTAGTGCGTCTCCTCGGACCTGAGCTGGTAAGTTTGCCAGTGCAAGTCCAAGGAGTGAAAGGAGATGGGAAGTCTGCTGCCAGAGAGGATAAGATCCATTGCAGGCTGTCTGTGATTGTTCCTCCCTCTCCTATGGCTTCTCCATTCCTGTTAGGTGCCCTACCTGCTCGGTTTTGCCGCCTGTGTTCTGCCCTCCCACCACTCCTTCCTGCCTCTCCCATCATCCTACCTGCTCTGGTGAGCAGGGACTCTGATGATGATGATGGCAGGAAGGCACAGGCCTTCCTGGCAGTACGCTGTCAGAACACCTTTTGTGACAGATGCTGACTGTTTTATGGCAATCAGCACTGTTGGAGGAGATTGGACTGTGAAACTCAGAATTGCAGGAATGATGTGACATTTTTAGAAAATCTGTGATTATTGTACTTTTGTCATTATAATTCAACTGGTTTTTACAACAGTTGCAGATAATGCGAAAGTACCACATTATCTCACTGTATTGTTTTCATGTAATACTTAATTGTCTCCCAATTAGGCAAAATATTGACAATTAAACTGCTATTTTATCCTGCAAGTCATAGCACGATTTTATTCCTTCCCAGCTAATGGTAGTTCTCTCCTAATTTTACTTCCTTATTGCTCTTTTGACAAGATTCTATAGAGATAGTACATTTTTGAAAATAGATGTTCGTAATCACCATCAACCCACTGGTGTTTCTGGCTGACCCAACAAAACTACTATATTGACTGAAATGTAGGAGAATTAATAAATGATCCAAGCTAAGCTTGGAAAATGAAATGTCTTTTCAAGGTGTGACAGTGGAATTTTAAATGACTTGCAAGAAATATAATACATTTCAGCATAATTAATGTAGTAACAATTTTCGTCGTTCCAGAGGCCTCAGAAGGTTCTCTGGACATGAGAGAGCACAGGTCCGGGAGGGTTTGGGGGCATGAAATCCACAGATTCTGTTGTTTTTGGTATCCTCAGGGCTTCTGGAAATGGAACCCCTGTGGATATCAAGGGCTGCCCTGTATATGTTAAATGTATTAAAAAGAATGAACCTGAGGGAAAACAATTGTTTGCTCAATGTTTTGTTATAAACCATGTTTTGTATTTGGAAATATGAAAAGAATTTCTGTGTAATCTATTACCTAAATTCCCATTATATACAGTGAAAAATAGGACTCCTGAAATGGTACACTTCCAGTCCAATCCTATTCTACTATGGCCCAGAATGTATAGCGCATCCAACAGAGTGTTCACTGTATGCTGTGGCCTGTCCGGTGACCAGATAGCCCAGGAAAGGGAAGTTAAAAATGTTTTTACTATGTAGGTGGCATTAAGACCAAGGAGACTCCTGGAGTGAATCTGAGCAGAGAAGGGAAGATAGGATTTGACATTCATGGCTGCTACTGAGATCTACCCTTGACCCAACCCGCACCCAACCCCTCCCACCACCACTTTACCTGGAATTCCTGCCATTGCCCTGGGATTTAATGTGGTAGATAGTGAGATCCCGCCACCATCATGTGCCAGTAGGAATGGGCTGTTAAGCTGCAATTCTATACATATTTCCTCAGGAGTAGGTCTCACTTCAATACTCGTTGAACTGCATTGCATTTTCTTCTGGGTAGACATGCATTGGCTTGGGCAGTTAGCTACAAGGGAATTTGATAAAAGGTAGAAAATAAAAATATTGGACATGAAAGAACAATACAAAGGAGAAAAACTGAAAACAAGAGGAAAAGGTGGGAAAAAAGAACCCTCCACTATTAAATGTCTCCTACAGCTCAGTGAATCTTATTGGCCAGAGTCCGCCCTTGGCATTTACATTCAAGGTTGAAACCTTAGTAGATAGTCATAACATTTTGAATTGGGTTTCTCAGTCATTTATTACATAGATGTGGTAATTTCAGACCTTCAGGAAGGAGAACACCAAATTGAGCTAAGCCACTGTCTTTAATGGGCCCAACCAAAATATTGCTTTGGTACCTTTAACCATACTGTTAATTGGAATTTACAGTTCACAGATACCTGGAACACAGTTGTGAATTTCATTTCAGAGACTGCTTTCAGATAAGATCTTATGCATAAATATGACAGATTCAAGGGCCATCTCCAAAGTGACTATATCTTGAGACATCTTCAGTCATAACAAATTGTGAAGGGAGGTGTGAGTCACTTATGCAGCCGGTTTTTGCTTCTTCTCTGATGTCTGCAGTGTAAGGATAAGTTCACATGCTGCATTGTGAGCATTGTTTGGTCTTTATTTATTATTAATAAATAAAATGCATTTAATTAATTAATTATTTTACTGACCCTGTTGTAATATATGAACCTGGCACCAATGCATCTCACCACCTCCCGCCTAGGAGTGCCATCTGAATTGACCGAGGACCTACTCCCATGAATGGGGCTGCATCAGCACTATCTTATGCATATCTTATGGTTGCGCATTAGTAAGCCCCAGTGACTTCAATAGGATGTACTCCCTAATAATTGTGTTTAGGATTGCAAAGCAGGAGGCTAGCAAGGTTTTGAATATGACTTTGTAACCAATGAACTTTAAGGTCTGCTGAACCACAGTGTTGATATAGTTACATGCAGGGATGGCCTCAGGGCCAGTCAGCCAACCCGAGGGTCCGCCCAGCTGGGTCAACCACTGAACAGCAGTGGCAAGAGTAGTGCCCAGTCTTATATAGAGGCTGGCAGGTGGCACCAGAGGAATCCAGGCCCCGAGCAACCTGGTTGCTGGCCCTGGCTATGTGCCCTCTTAATGGCCATACAACTTTTCCTTGCAGCCTAAGATCAGTATACTCAACCATACTGATATGGCTTAAATAGTGTTTTGTAAATTTTTTAATTCTGCATATTCTGCTCAGACATTTACAGTACTTGGCATTTTGCAATATAGCAATTGTTGGCATTTTGGGGAAAGTGCTGTGCCTTGTAAACCTGTATCAGGCAGACATTCATCAGGTGTGTTTATCAAGTGATTTTGGGTTCTACCTGTTGAATTTCTGCCTGGACATGTGCCTCCCCAGATCAGCTTCGAGTTGAAAAAGGAAGGCAAAGTATGGGTACGTGGAGCTTAATTTGAAATTTTTTAAAATTGCTTTTAAAGATATTTGGATATGTATACTATTCTGAGGCTGCCAGTTCGAAACAACCGGAAGTACCCGAGAACTGACAACACATTGATATACTGATGAGCTGACCCTCGGTGGCAGAGAGGAGTTGCCGTCAAGTGGAGCGTGGGAGGCGAAGGGCCAGAGAGAGGCCAGACGGGGAAGGAATCCAGCTGGAAGGAGTAGTTCAATGAAAGACTAGAAATATTCAATTGTAAAAATCCCTACAGGGGTTTAGAACAGCCTGCCTATGTAAACCGACTTGGATTAAAGTCTGAGGAGAAATCTGACGACCAAAGAAAAGCGGTATATAAATACCTGTATAAATAAATAAATCTGTGGGATTTGTGTGCTAAACAGTGAGCAGATATACTGGAAAGATAGAATCTCAATTCTCCATAACCGTCTGAACTTTGTTGAGGTAATTATAGAGCAATCCATTGCAGGGTGTTTTAGAAGTGACTGCACAGGAAATTCACCACTTATCGTTTACATAAACACAAGTTGGTTCTCCTGTATCTGGCTTCTCGGGACTCTGCAAACAGTAAAATTGTTAACCCATCCCTTGACCTGCCATATATCATTTCTTCTAGAATATGTTGGGTCATCAGTGACTAATGAAAGAAATATGGAAAGCAAACAGAAGAGCTGAACACTGTGGAGTCATTTCTAATGGATAGTGAAATATGGGGATCTCTTATTGTACAGGTCATGTCTGATCATCTCCAGATTTGGCTCAACACCAGTCCCCTGACCCTCATTGAAACCTGATCAGGGGTGACCTGTAGCCCTCTGAATGTGGCTGGAGCAGAGCTGTGGTCACGTCTGGAGAGCATTCTGAGGGCCAGGGAGGCCTTGTGTGGCCTCTGCGACCCCCAAAATCAGGCCTCAGGGAGGCCTTAGAACGCCAGTTTTTAACATAAGAACAGCCCCACTGGATCAGGCCATAGGCCCATCTAGTCCAGCTTCCTATATCTCACAGCGGCCCACCAAATGCCCCAGGGAGCACACCAGATTTGTTATCTGGTGTTACCTCCTCTCTTGTTACCTCATCCTGGTGCCCTCCCTTGCATCTGGCGTTGTGACGTAGCCCATTTCTAAAATCAGGAGGTTGGACATACACATCATGGCTTGTAACCCATAATGGATTTTTCCTCCAGAAACTTGTCCAATCCCCTTTTAAAGGCGTCCGGGCCAGATGCCATCACCACATCCTGTGGCAAGGAGTTCCACAGACCAACCACACGCTGAGTAAATAAATATTTTCTTTTGTCTGTTCTAACTCTCCCAACGCTCAATTTTAGTGGATGTCCCCTGGTTCTGGTGTTATGTGAGAGTGTAAAGAGCGTCTCTCTATCTACTCTGTCCATCCCCTGCATAATTTTGTATGTCTCAATCATGTCCCCCCTAAGGCGCCTCTTTTCTAGGCTGAAGAGGCCCAAACGCCTTAGCCTTTCCTCATAAGGGTGCAGTGCAGGCTGGAGCTTTCCTGGGGGCAAGGGGACCTCTAGGCTGCTCACTTCCAGCATAGAATACAGTGTGGACTCAGTGGCCCAGTTACATATCTACTGGTTAGGATTGGGCTGCCCTTTCATTAGTAATAACTAATTCCCAATGATTTTAATTAACTTTCTTTGCCATACTAACTAAATGTAGGCTACAGTCCCATGCTTGTGACCAGTTGTCCCATCAGTTGCACACGTGTAAGTATTTTTCTGGCAAGGAAAATATTAAGGACTGGCAGCCAATTCAGTTAATGCTAACTAATGGCTCAGGAGTGAACTTGCAGACAAATGCCTGGCATTGGGCCTGTCGTTTTTCATTTTAGATTTGCTGAATTTTAGAATACCAGTTTGTTTGATGCTATAAATTTGAAACAGAAGCAGTTCAGAAGGATTTTAATCTTAGGCAAGCAAAAAAAAACAACAACAAAAAAAAACACAACACATGTGAGCAAGTGTCAGTAATTTCTGACAAAACTGAATTATCTGCTGCTTGCAAGGATTCTTTGTGGTTTGATAATGCCGAATTGCTGTGAAAATGTCAGAGTTGTTATGTACTTGTAAAACTTGACTTTATCATATTTAGCACTTACTCATCAGTGTTGATAATTTACCAATTTGGGGTCTCTTTGGGCTGCTGAAAGAATTACTTCACATTTCTCTCTCTCTTTTAATTCATATCACTTGACAAACAGTTGTACTTGGGCAGAGAGGAGGAGGCTTTGGTAGATACAAAAGTCAGATGTCTGATTTAAACTCTAACGATGAGGCTTTAGCATTTCTGAAAGAATGAAATAACCAGTGCAATTCCCTATCAAAAATGTGCTGTTGTTGAGAGATGCTTGTATAAGTATTACATTATGAACTGGAATGTCCAGAAGTCTAGGCATTGTATTTGACTCTTGTCATGCATATTCAGCTATACAAGCTCCCAGTCAGATATTTTGATTTGGTTATTTGCCTGTGGCAGCACTCATTTGCCAATGAGAAAAAAAAATTCATTTATCTCTGCCAGAAACACATATCTTCCTCCAGCTGCCCACATCTTTCCAAGACAAAAGGGTATGTTAAGTTCCATCTATAAACAAAATGTGCTAATTAAGAGTTATGACTTAGGAGAGTGGTACAGACCTTTCAGAATTAGATGCGTGTTCCTTTCAGATATCCATTAGCCACTAATAAGATAATGCGGATGGACCATTCAGTTTCCTGTTTCCTTCCATTGTACCCGTCGAGCCATATATGGACCAATGGGATGGGCTGAACAATAACTGGATGTCCTTCTGCTCCCTGACCAGTCGTCAAAGAATGTTTGTTATTAGATTGCTTTTTCTGTTTAGTTTGACAGTGCTATGCTAATAAAGGAAACATAACACTCCAAAGGCCAATCCCCTCCCACATCTTTTTTTTAAACCTTCTGTCTCTGTAATTAGCTTATCCGGATAATTTTTTTTATAAAGCAAAAAAGATTTTATACAATCTGAAAAGAAACCAGTGTTTTCAATTACATTTAAGAACAGAATGTAACCTCTCAGAATCAAAGAGGGTTTCTATGGGTGAAATGACCATGATTCCTCTAAATGTGCAGCTTAAATCTTTTTAAAGGAAATATTTTTTTTGTCTGCTCCATATATTTTTCATATGGAAGCCACATCTCTGTAGATGTAGTTAATTTTTAAATTTCGTAATGTCTTGAGGTGAGAAAGAATTTACAAAATTTTGAAGTGGCAATAGCAATAGTGTGCGTGCGTGCGTGCGTGAGAGAAAGAGAGAGAATGTGTGTGTGTGTATATGTGTGTATGTAAGGCTTTGTTTCTGCTTATTGAAAGTATGCATGTCCAAGTAGTTGGTGAAGCATAAGAAAGAACTTATTAATTTCCTTACTGGGGCAGACTTGATGTTTCATCTAGCACAATACTGTGTCTCCTTAAAGTGGCGAGGCAGACATTGGCTAATTCAGGGAGGTGGGCAAGAAAAGTAAGATTGCAATGTTCATTCTCTGCTGCTAATCCCTAGCAACTATTAGTCAAAACTGTATTCTTTCTGAAAACGAAGGTTGCACTTTTAGCTCCTATAGCTTGAAGCCATTGATAGACAGATCTTCTATGCCTAATTTAATCCTTTTGAAAAGCAATTCATGCTAGTTTTCATCATCACATCCGGTGGCAATGAGTTCTGTAAGATGATTATGTGTAGCGTGAAGAACTGTTTCCTTTTGTGTAGCTTGAATTTGCTGCCTTCCATTTTTGAGTGGATAACAATGATTTTTTTTTTTTTAAAAAGGAATTTTTGTTCTTTTATTTTGGCACTCCAGTCCACCTCATTCATGCTTTTATAAACTTGTATAAAATATCCTCCTGCCTCCAAAGTTAAAAAGAGCCAACTATTTTAGGAATAGAATTCACTTATTGCTCAATCCTGTCTTGCTCTGGAACAGGCAGGCCAGTGGGCCTATGCTGTATCCAGCACAAGTTTCGGGCTGTCTGAGGCTCGGCCCAAGGCAAGGGGAAACTTTCCCCCTTACCCCGGCGACAGCCACAGCAGCCCCAATGGGTCTACTCGGATCTGCCCACCTAAATTGGTGGTGCAAATCCAAGTAGACTGGGACTACCCCAGGCCACCCAGGAATGGGGCTAGACTCGGGCATAAGTGTTGATCCTTTCCCTGCCTCCTGCTTCCCGCCTGCCTGCCCCCTGGGAACACCTGTTGCCCACCTTCCCCCCGCCCTGAAACGCCGTCCTCCCTGGGTTAATAAAAAATTCTTATAGCACAATGAGTTCACATTTTAAGTAGGTGTTCTGCTACGGATTGTATTTTCACCCTGTCATGTGCAGAAGGCCTTGCTATATAGGAACTTCCCTGCTCTTTTCTTCTGACAAAAGCCACCTACTGCCCTTAAAAATTGAGGGACCCCGTTGATTGAGGGACCCTCTTGACCAAGACACAGCTGGGCACTGCTGAGGAAGCAGGGAATTGGCAAATAACACTAACATTTTAGTGGTTAAGGCAGTGGTTCCCAAACTGTGAGCTTTGGCTCCCTGGGGAGTTGTGGAAACAGCAAGGGAAGCCACAGAATCCTTGTGAAAAGCCCACTATCCTATGCAATGTATAGGATTGTGGTCCTAAGGGGGAGCTGCTGCTAGTGACCCAGTAGGTTGGGGCCGCCAGTCAAAAAAGTTTGCAAACCACTGGGTTAAGGCTTAGGATGCAACGCTATGATTGCAAAACGCCTCTCCCGAGTACAGTAATTGCAGTCCATTCTGAAAATGTTAGTATATATGGAAACTTATGAGTTGTTCTAAATAGGCATGACCAGCATTTGTTAATATCTGCCAAATCTCCTACCCATGGTTGGTGAGATTCTTCTAGAATTCTTCATGGATTGTTTTGAACTAAACTTTCTTTGGTGTTGTCAAAATGGGAACATTGCAGTTGGCTTGTTGTTTAGAATAGATCAAGAGGCTACTGTTCACTATTTTGAAGCAATAACAGTAGATTGAGTAACTAGAAGATAAGACTTCATATAATGAAAACTTTCTGAAAAAGAATGTTCTGGTGAATTATGTGAGGTTGTAGTTCTTGTTTTAATAATTGGTCAAGAACAGAAGTTGTTCGTGAAAATTGTGAAATCTGTTTCTCTGGAGGTTTAAGGGGCAAAGTAGTGGTTGTCTGAATTCCTTTCCTACTGGAGAGGCTTTAGCACTTTGTCATACTATGGTTCTCATCTTGATTGCATGGACCCCTTTGCGCTTTTTTATATAGAAAAAAAGTTTCTGTTGCTTTTCAATGGGAACAATTTTTCTATTTAAAATAGTATGTGGAGGTGGATTGGGATTGAAACTGCAGCAGGGGCACTCTTCTGGCATGGTTTTGCCCAGTTTTGCTGCTCCCCACCTGTATTTTATTTAACAGAAAAAAAACACACACACACACACACACACAAAGCCCAGGCCGTATTATGTATTTCATGTGTGATCGTTAGTCTGGCTCTAAAAACGACAGGCCTGCCCAAATGTTAAGAATACTATCTACTTCTTTAGATCAGGGCAGTAGACTGTCTCTTCAATGTCAGTACTTCTGTGCTTCTGGAGAATCATAATTCTGATTCTGAGAAGCCATAGGCCATATGTTGTCTGAATTTAAATGTGGCAAAAAGTGTGTGTGTTCATGTGCTCACACTGATATCTCTGAAAACAAAGAATAGCAGTATAGATGGAAACAAATTACAATAAATTAAATTAATAAACTCCTTTAGTATCAGCAAATGAGCTGCTCTTTTCCACACCAGTGCTCCAAAGATGGTTCTGAATGTAATGTTATTTTCCAAGAGAGATTTTATGGGTAATTTATATGAAAGTAAAGTAATAGAGAAGGAAAAAAAGACCCCCAGGGTGTGCACCAAGATATATATTTTTCACCAACAAGAAAGCTGAAAAATACTAATACTCTGAAGCTTCATAAAATCAGAGGAATTGCAAGTAGTAGACAATTTTAGTGGGCAAATGTTCTTTCTACTGTATTCTGGAGTTACTGGATACGTTTTCCCATTCCTTCTGATGCTTTGTTTTATTGCAAGAAAGTAATTCACTATCAATCTGGGGCAGATAACAGGGTGTATAAATATACTGTAAAATATTAGGAAAGTAGAGCATGATTTCGGCCTGATATTATGACTGGAAGAAGTTGTTGCTTTTCTACTTACAGGCTATTTGTATGCCTATTTGGGATCTTGTGGCTTATTTAACTTATTGGCTTTGCTGCAGCAGCAGCGGAGGGAGGAAGGGAAGGATAAGATTGGGCTCTGAGATTTTATCATGTTCTTTTATTTATGCTTTGGCAGGACTAGTTTAAAACATGCTCTTGGATACTTCTTAATGAATATGGTGAAAATAAATAAAAGGCAATATTTCTTTTAAAAAAAATCAAATATATAAAATGTACCATTTGTCACCCAGGTACATTTCTTCTGTTTCTGGAGTAAGTGCAAAAGTCACTGGCTATGCACATTTTGCTAATTTGTGCTGAGCTCTGCACGTTTGTGGTTAACAAATATGCAATTGAAAGTGTGGTAGTTTTGTAAGCTGTACTTCATTTCAAGGGTTCTGGATTATTTCAGTGCGGTTGACCTTGCTTTAAGTGTATTTGATTAAATGCCACAAGCCACATCAATCCCTTGTGCAACTGCATTGGCTGTAGTTGCAAGTTTGTTCGTGTTGCTTCCGCCTCTCCCTACCCTGTCAAAGTTTGGTGAAATGATGATTCAAGCATAGTCTTTTAGAGTGCTGAGCTATTTCAAGGAAAAACAAAGAGTGTTTTATTTCTGTTCATCACCAGTGCAATTGTTTGATATGTAGTCTATGTTGACTCATTCCACTTTTTGTGTTCATTTCAATGACTACTACATAGGTGTCAACTCACTTATTTAAAACAACTTGATGTCAATCGGGCTATCTTGTTTTTAACATTTGCTTCCTAAGTTTCTTCAGTGGCTACACCCTGCACATGCCTGATCTTGTCTGATCTCGGTAGCTAAGCAGGGTCGAGCCTGGTTACTACTTGGATTGGAGACCACTTGGGAATACAGGGTGCTGTAGGCTTATACCATAGTCTTTTGAGACTGAAGGTTGCCAACCACCACCACCAGTAGTTCATTCCAAACTCTTAATATTTCATCATTCTTCCTGTGCAATAGAGAACTTGCAGTGCCTCTTAGATCATATGGCCTTTTTTGTTTCAGTGAATTGTCTCAGGCCCTCTTTTTGCCCATTGAGCCACTGATGGGCAAGCCCTTTAGCAAGCAGATCCATCATGACATGGTGCTGCTGGTTGAGGCCTCTGAGATATCCTTCTTCAAATATTCTCCTTTCCAGCCTGTCCCTCTTGGAACCCTGCCTGCTTGCCTACCCAGAACCATGCCTGCTTGCTTGCCTGATCCATCTAGTTACCTGATCTTGAGGATCTAGGATCATTATCATCACATCGCCATCTGGCATTCTATTTTTTACTTGGTTGCCTTCTGGGGTTCCTAAGGACAATAACTTGTGGAGACACTTGGTGCAGCTGGGAGCTCCAGGGTACGAGTGCTTGCCTTGATGGGTTTCATTCGTGAAATCAACTTTGCCCCACTGTGCTCTGCCATCATTCTCTGTATACAGTGGATGCTGTATTCTACCTTGATCATCAACTTTGCCTTCTTTAAGATTAAAAATATGCCTGAAATACAGAATGACCAGATTCTAGAATCTACAGATGACAATTTTATACTTGTCTTGTATCTATGAATGTGAAGAGCTCCACAGCTCTACTTTACTGGAGTTAATACAGCTAATGATCTTTGTTACTTTTACTGACTGAGAAGTACTCTGCATCTTGTGACTTGGCAAGCAGGGAGGCAGATTCACATTAATTTGTTATTACTACTCATTAGAATTCCCGCTGCTATCTAATCTATTTCCTGTTTCCAGGGTGGTCTTCTCTGCTGCTTCAGGAAACAAAACCCTGACAATATTAGGGGAGAAAAATAGATTTTGATCTTGATGACCAAGAAACTAGATTTAAAAAAAGAACAAAAACCATACACTAGATTTGGCTCACTTTGATTGGGTAACTGTTCTTGAAAAAGTAAAACAAAATGTTTACATTCATTCTTAGAAAACATCACACTCACACACAAACACCATTATAGAAGGGCTGACTTTTTTTTTGTGGGTCCTAACCCACAGTTTGAGAAACACTGCTGTAGTGTTCCAGATGGAGCCTACCAGTGCTTTATATTGCTAGACTTTGAAATCCTCAAAGCTGTGGGGGCAGACTCCTTTGTAGCATCTGGGGTGGAATCTTACAAATCTACTCTCCATGCACCCCTTGCCCATTCTTGATGCCTAACTAGGTGCTGTCACAGGGCCTAAAAGTTCTGGAGTTGACCTGACTGAGTGGGCCTTCTGAATGGCATAGCCTGTTGAACAGTGCGTTTCCTAGCAATCCCTGACAGCACTCTTGAATTTAAATTAATCAATGTTGAATGCGGTGTGTGTCGCTTAACAACTTTTCCCTCAACGATGGACCACGTATATGACGGTGGTCAAAGCACAGCAAGGAGGCTCTTAATGAGGCAGTCAGGGCTCCCATACCCTGCAGCAGAGTATCTGTTTACACAACAAAGAAGAGGCAATCTATCTCAGGTAGCCTATGCAGCAGTTCGTTTCTGGCAGTGGGTATCTGTTAACACAACAAAGGCACCATATTGGGCCAGATGTTCACTTAACAACCTAATCACTTAACAACAGGGACAGGCGAATGTATCCCCGTTGTTGAGTGACACACATCTGTACTGGAATCCAGAGATTCTATCTGAACATGAAAACTGACTTGCATGTCTGCAACTGCTATGTAGTGTGTAGAAGAGTTTTCTGTGAGGAATAGTATGTAAAAACTGCAAATGTCTTCTCCATGCAGGAGCAAATTTCAGAGTTAAATCATGCATGTAATTAGAGGTGCATGGGCATCCCAGTGTTTCATTTGAATTTGAGTTGAGCTTTTGGGCATGTTCTATGTTAGGTGTGGGCAAACATTTCGGCAGGAGAGCTACATCATCTCTCTGACACTGTGTCGGGCGCTAGGGGAAAAATTAATTTACATTTCATTTATATTTCAAATTTACATAAATGAATATATTACAGAAATAACTTATATGAATGAATGAATTTTACTGAGCTTCTTTATAATATACATGAGAACTATAATACAGGCATGTAGAGAACCACATGAGAACTATGAACTGTTTGCCCCACATCTCTTGTACAGTGAAAACATACAGACCAAGTCAGAGACACATGGAGACATCAGTTGTTCAGGCGCAATGGGGGGGGGGATTAAAATAATGCCCAGGGAAAAGCAGAAAACACATGGAGTCTATAAAAGGCCTTGCTCTAATTCAGCTTACACCTCCTGTCTGGTGGCCATGTCTAGCAGTCACAGGCCAGTGCTAGCTCCAAAAGTCTCCGACCGGCCAGAGGCTCAGTAGAGACTGGGGGCTCCCTGTGGGTCAGATTGGGGGACCCCAAGGGCCGCAAATGGCCCTCATGTCAGGGTTTGCCCACCCCTGTTCTAAGTGAATATCTGCATAAGTTTATGCCTTTAAAATTTATCAGTTCACAACCAATCCTATTGGGCTTTAGTGCTGGTGAACAAGCATTCTACCAGCACTAACTGCTGCAAAACTGCCATAAAGCGCTTCCTAGCAGCACACTGAGTAGCATTTTTGGCATGGCTGCAATAGTGGGGGTGTGTGTGTGCTAGGAGGATAGGATTGGGCTCTCAGTTGCTTTCAAAATTGCAAATTTGCCCACAAAAGGTTAAACCTTTAAGCATGGAGTGCTGACAAAGTTTCACAAGGACTCAAATGAAATGAACATTTGTGAGAAGTTGATTTCATTCACAAAGGTTCAAAATTTTATATGCATCTTTGTTTTCATCTTGATTCTGCTCACAGATATTCAGCCAGGGGATTCAATAGTTTGAACTTCCATAGCATAATCCTGGTAGCATTTCTACACATAGCTCAGTGGTTCTCAAACTGGAGGTCTGGCCCACCAGTGGGTCATGACCCAAATTTTGGTTGGTCATGAAACTGTCAGGGCAGATTAGGCTATGTGCATCAAGAGTTAAAACAAGTTGCTGCTTGGGGAGAACTACTGCCCAGGCACCGTTATAGCCACAGAGGCTTGATCAACTGGTAAAGAGAAACTTTTTTTTAATTGGGTCCCAGTACTAAAAATTTTGGGAACCAGTGGCATAACTTGTATAAAGAGTCACCAACCAACATTTTCTTTTCCTTTTACTCAGAGTCCACTGGAACCTGGCCTAATTCAGCAGTACACATTTGCTCAGGGTAATTAATTAATTAATCAGGGGATTCATTTCGAACATTGCTAGCCTTTTGTTATTTGTGGCTGTTTCCCCTTCTGCAGAGTACTTCAACAAGCACCTGTAGACTGAAACGACTTTCCTAGGAGGATTGAAAAGACTGAAAACCACAGCTGAACAGTCCTGATATGTGATCATATTGCAAAAAAAGCAAAGACTTGTCATCACAGCAGGAATGTAGTAGGAACATGACTGGAAGAATTCAGGGAAAAAGAAGATCTCCTAATGAGTTACCTTCTCAGGCTGCGTCTCCGGACTTGATCTCCTCTTTACTTGTCTCTTCAGAGTAATGGTACTTGATGTTTCTCTGACCTATATGTTTTGAGGCAATATCATGACAAGCAGTAGCCATACATGTCCTGTACCGACGGTCAATGGACGTATGACTCATTACCCAACACCGCCCTACCCATTACTTTTTCCTCCTCTCATTGGTGGACTTTCGCTTTCAACTCTTCATGGTATTCAAGGGAACCCACCAACAAGTGGATGCAGCACTCCATCACCTGCAAGTAAGTACCAATTCCACATTCTTCATTCATTTCTGTAGTAGATATCAAGCAGGTTGGCTCATTTGTTTAAATTTCAAAATACTGTACAGAAAAAAAGTTTATATGTCTTGATTTTTTTTTTGCTTTGGTTTGAAGTTGTGCTTTTTTTCTGAATAGAACTTCTTAACCACTCAGTTAAGCAGATCCATAGGTTCTGAGACCGAGAAGATGTAATTTTGAGAAAATGAAATGTTTGCATGAACACAAATGAGCTTGCAGAATTTTCAAACATTAACTTTGTTCTTTGATTCCAAGTGTGTATTTTCTCAATGCCCATCACTTGGTGCCAAAAAATGGAGAGAAAGTTGAGGCATGTGCAGAGAAAGAGGCATTGGTTGGAGACTTCATTATGAAATATTCTTTCTACTATGCTGCAAAAGCAGAGAGCTTGGCAGATTACCATTTGTGCTTCTGGTGTAAATGCTTGAAGACTTGTATTGGCAACATTTGGAAGTATTTTTTTCAGCATCAGATCTTCAGCGTGTTTGGATTTTAATCCAGTCAAGTGCAGCAATAGCATTATTATAACTGACACTGATGGGTGCTCCTTCTGGGGCAGAAAGCTGGGATACAAATCCCTGGATAAATAAAATAAATAAATGCCAACCTTTGGAGCTTGGACTTAAGAAGTTTGCAGAAGGCAGTGCTGTGAATGAACTGCAACAACATTATTTGGAAATATGGTTTAAAAAAATATTGCATTCATTATTCTGAAAGAGAAAATATTTTCTAAGAGGTGTTTTCCTTCCCCAACTTTTGTCATTTCAGGGGAAAAAAATCCAGAAAAAACCAAAACATGCAAACAACCAAAACTTTTCTTTTATTGAATTGTTCCAGGTTTTTGTATTCTAGCCATGGTGCCCAATTCATGCTCAGTTGTGCAAATGTAAATCCAAGTAATGATGTTTATGTAAATTTCCTCTGTAGTGTGGCAGAAATGCATTTTGCCCATAGTCCCATTTTATGCAAAAGGCTACTATTATGAACCAAAATCAAAGGGCAACACTATGTTCATGAAACCACACTAGTTATCACTGTACAGTGCCACCTCCATATCCACAGGGGTTTTGTTCTGGAAACACACACATACCCCGGCGTATAGAGAAATCCATGGATACTGGGGTCACCATTTAAATACCTGTAAAGAAGGGGGGAAAGTGAGAAAACTGTTTGGAAACCACAAGGTTTCTAAGCTTCTGGGGGCTAAAAATAGCACTAATGACTCACTTCCGGCTCTATGGCAGTTCTTAGCTCCTCCCATGATTGCCCCAAAATGCATTTGTATAGCTCTATACAGTTTTCAGCACTAGATGGGGCTGAATACAATTCCATTCCATTGCTTTGTAATGCTATATAGCATTTAGCCACTAGATGGGTTAAATGCCAGAACTGCAGATACCGAGGTCGCACTGTGTAGATTACATGCAAAACTGATGCAGTTTAAAAACTGTTTTTACAAGTTCTCCTGTAAGACCCTCTTACCCTTTCTCAAATTAATTTATTTCAGAATCCTGAAAGTTGTGATATTTCATGTTATATTCCAAAGTTAAATGAGAGGATAGTCAAAATGTTACATGGTCACGTATGGAAGTAAGGAAAAAAAAACTACATTTGCAGAACCTCTAAAATGCAATCTAAAGGGTCAGACACATTTGAATATGTCTATGTGGATCCTTTTATTTTTCTAAATGGATATGATGACAAATGAGATTGGAACTGTGGTTGGTGGGAGTAGGGAGACATAAACATTTTTCCTCCATCTTCGTTCCAATCCAAATTGCACACTCACTGTGCTCTATTTATCTTAGTAAAGATGCTTCCGTTGGCACCTAAAAAGAAAGTTATTTTCTATATATTGTGGTCCCCGAGACATCTGGTGGGCCACTGTGAGATACAGGTAGCAGGACTAGAAGGGCCTTTGGCCTCATCCAAGTGGGGCTCTTATGCTCTGGATTAGAACTGATGTGTTAAAGTTCCCACATCACTGTGTTGATCTTGTTCATGCCCTATCCCAGTGGTTTACAAACTTTTTAGCACTGGGACCCACTTTTTAGGATGATAATCTGTCAGGACCCACTGGAGGTGATGTCATTAACCTGGAAGTGACATCATCAAGCAGGATGTTTTTAATATCGCCCCAAACAACAAAATTAAATCAATCTTAAGTAAATTAAAAGTTTATAATAAGTTCAAAAAATTATTTAAAATAAAGAACCCTCCTAACTCTCCCTAGAAGTTGCTGATTTGTTTAAAAATAATTCTCCAAACATCTCAAAGGCTGCAATCCTAGCCACACTTAACCAGGAGTAAGCCGCATATCATTGTTAAAACATATACATAGCAGCATGTTAAAATTGTATGCATGTATGCAGTCACATACAATGATAGCATCGAGTCTAATATTAAAAATAAAACACACATTGAAATGAATGGGGACCCACCTGAAATTGGCTTGCAGCCTACCTAGTGAGTCCTGACCTAGTTTGAGAAACACTGCCCTATCCATAAAAAATAAAAACATCAAGACATGCCTTCAACATAATACATGTTTTGACCATAAGGTGCGCAAATTGTCCTATTATGAACATTTGTGTCAATACACTATTTCTGTTTGTTTCATTTGATCTTCAAACTCTGTATTTTCTATGAATCTACCTGTTCAGTGTCTAAAATTTGGAATAAACCCTCTCTCTTTCCCTCAGGTCAGCAGTATCCTTATTAAAAGAAAGAGTAGCCCTATGATAACTCCAGTTATCTTTCAGACAAAAATAGTAGAAAGTTTATCACATGTTACTTCTGCTTTCAAAAGACAGAATGTTTTTTGTCAATTAATTTTACAGGCTTAAGTGGGCTACAGAAAGGATCTGTGGTAGAGATTTAGTTCCACTGATGATACTAATGGGTTTGACTTCTTAACCTCAACCTTTATGACTTGACTTCTGTTTTTATATCAGATTAACATTAGGAAAAAAAAACTTAATAATTATGAGGTTGGTCACAATGTTGTAAAGGTCAGTAGAAGGAAAAATATTACCTGTCCATAAAGGTGAACTATAAATGAATGCTGAAGTAATAAAAGAAACCTATGGCCAGATTGAACATTACTGTTCAGAATTATTGCTTTGCCAAGCAGCACACTAACAAAGGAAAGGGCCTGTATTAATCTCCCTCCTGGTTTATTCAACAGTGGGTACAGTGATGCAACACAGGTCTTCTGGAATGAGGATATTTCTAACAAGTCAGCCTTGCAAAAAAAGCACTAAAGAGACAAGTTGTCTTCCATTCTATCTGGTTGCAATTTGAAAAACACATAAAACCATGTTTTTAAATTGGAAATTGGTAAATAAAAAGAGGGGGGAAAACACACTGAAAGTAATTTGGTGCTAAATCCCTTAACAGCAAATGAAGTCATCAGGCACTATTTAAAGAGAGAAACTAAGGGTGCAATCCTAACCCCTTATGTCAGTGCTTTCCAGCACTGGCATAGCAGTGCCAATGGGACATGTGCTGCATCCTGCAGTTGGATGTCACTCACGGAGGCCTCCTCAAAGTAAGGGAATGCTTGTTCCCTTACCTCAGAGCTGCATTGTCCTTATGTCAGTGCTGGAAAGTGCTGGAAAGTGCTGGAAACCCTAAGGCGCGCTGGAAAGCACTGACATAAGGGGTTAGGATTGTGCCCTAAGAGATTTTGATGGAGCATTTTTCATGTTAAAAAAGATAGCCACAGCACAGCACTTGCCAATTTCAAATATGTTGATAGAATTCTGAAACAGGAAATAGTACCAGTGAAGTACATTGCACATGTGCACCATGATTTCAGGAAGAAGGTTGCTATCTTGTTCTCATTTACTTGGGAGTAAGTTCCATTGCAGTCAGATAGAGCTGCAGTTGCTGTATTACCAAACCTATACTACCAAGTGTATTAAGCAGGAGAAATTATTGCATTAAATCATTAGAATGATATCGTTAGATGTGTCAGATCCCAGTCCTACGGGCTGCCTTACAGCGGCAATCATTTTGGAGCCACAGCCGCGCATGGTGCACAGCTCCAGCCCGAAGGGCAGCAGTTGTCCCTGGGCACCAGTAAGTTGGTGTGGGTGGGAAGGGGAAGGAATAAGGGCACTCTTCGGCAGGAAATGTGGGAGGCGGTCAGGGAAGGAAGGGTGGATCCGAGCAGCGCCAGGATCCTATCCCCATCCCTTCACCTGCTCTGTCTCCCTTATGCTCCTTGGACTTACGCCAGCCATAGAGCTGGTGTAGGTCTAAGGAGACCCATCGCATATACGGGGCTTACACCAAGGTAAAGCAACTCGAGGAAGCCTCTGTGACTTTTCTCAGTGACTGGAAATTATTCATCCTTTACTTGTCTTTGAATTGTGTGGATTCACCGGTGGTAATTTTTCTTTAAAATATTTGACTTGGTGAATTTTATTGATTTTGAATTTTTAAACATCAGACTTGAGGTGTGAGATCATTTGCTGGCAGCAGCTTATGGACACCACTTCAATGCAAAGTTAATTGTATTGAATGCTGCTATGAGGCCTATTATGGGCACTTCCACCTCATCTGTCTATAGCACTAGTCAGTTGTGGCTTCTTTGTTTGCTGCCATGGGTAGAATTGCAACATTCCTTTCACATGGCAAACCCAGTAGACTTTCCTATCTATGCTCTACTTGGACATTAACTTCTGAAAAAGAGATGGAACAATACTAACAACAGTCTACACTGTAGTCATTGAGTTCCTGCGCTGCTGTTCTCATTCTTATGAGATTCTTCTGATTCTTCATGTTGAGGAATGTGGTGGTTTAAATGTGGGTGGACAATGTATGGATAATGGTGGCATGTGAACCACTGTTAAGGTTGAGTGCACAGTGGGTCAAAATCCCAGACTGAACACCCCATCTGGAAGTGCTCTATTATTAAAATAGGCTCTGGTGGTCTCTTCTGATCAAATGGATGAGCTTCAAGCATACTTGGCACTTCTCATTTTGAAATGGCTTTCTCATTCATTTTTAGTGGAAACTACCAATCTGCACAAAACATTTCATGATTCATTCAGATTATAGCCCCCATTGAAATGATTAGGTGATCCCTACGTATGTAACGTATCCATATGCACATTTCAGCACATTGTGTATAGCATTTATTAATAGTTAATTTTAACTGTGGGGTGGTTGTTTTACTGTTGTGCATATTCTACAGTTGGAATTTCAAGTGGCGCTCCTTTTCAAAGTTTTATTTAGAGTATGCCATTTCCTGCCTTGGCCAGGGATTCTATCTCTTCATGCATATTTAAGGAATAAGGAGTCTTGAGTTGCATCTGCTTATTTTCAACTGCTTATTAAACACGGCATCCTTAAATTTAAAGTGATAAAACAGTTACACAGTCAGTTGAGTCCTGAAGGAAAGGGGAAGACATTGCCATCTTCTTTGTCCTTGTCTCACTATTCCGACATGCAGAATAGGCTTGTGTCGGTAGTATTCATAAATGATTTACAAAAGTAATTTCTGTGTAATAGCTTAGGATTTCAAGTTTTTATGATGCTGCCAGATGTGCTATCAAACATAATTATCTGGTTCAAAAAACATGTGATAAATCCTGTCACTGTAACTCCCCTGAAGCAAACACATGCTTCATTCTCCCCTCTAGGAAAGTTATTATATATATTTGTTTTTTTCTCATTTTTATACTGCCCTTCCTCCAAGGAGCTCAGGGTGGTGCAGATAGTTCCTTCCCTCCTTCTTTCCTCACAACTGTCCTGCCAGGTTAGTTAGGCTGAGAGATAGTGACTGGCCCATGGTCACCCAGGAAGCTTCTTGGCTGAGTGGGGATTTGAACCTGGATTATTAAACCACCACATCATCCTGTATCTGATACTCATAGTCATCATCATTCTGCTAGTGCCTGTTTATAACTAGACCAGGGTTTCCTCAAACTCAGTAATTCAACGCCACCAAAATGGTCCCAATCCAATGAACACAGCCTCTAAGAAACACCCAAGAAGGAAGTCCCGTCCTCCAAGCTGACTAATGTGTTGAGCCCTATGGAAAGCAAAACTAAGCCACACGTTAATGTTTACTCATGAGTAAGCAGCCATACTTCGACTCATGTGGAAAATCAGGTGAAGGGGAGTGCAAGGCTACCAGAATGGTCCCAATTCTATGCATGTGGAGCTCAATAAGTACTCCAGGAGGCAGCCCCCTCCCACCATAGTACAGTAAGAAGAGCCTTGAGCTGGTAAGACTTCTTTTCTTTTCTAGTCTTGTAAAGCTAGGTGGCTTCTGATAGTGTGTAATTTTAAAGTTTCATGGCAAATAGGTTTGGAAGCACTGCTTGATTGGAAAGTGTTGTCTTTTACAGATTCTTCTCCCCCTCCCCCCAGTGAAGTCTCATTTCCTCTCCACATCTTTCTGGGTTTTTAATGCTGTTTAGAGGGAAGCGTTGCCTCTAAATCCAGCCCAAACAAAAAACATCAATTTAAAATTGATTTTGTCCCAAATCACACTGAACTGGCTTAAATATAAGAACTTAAATTGAACTGGACATGCTGAAAAATCTTACTGTGCTTTTTTTTTCCCGGGGGGGGGGGGGTTGAGGTTTTTGCAGGCAGGCTGCAGAGAGAATTCACTTGGTGGAACAGGGATGGTTTCCCCGTTCTCCCCTTATTTGTTTTACTTTATTTCTAATTATCCTTTTTCGTTTATTCAGTAATTTATAGTCTGCCTTTCTAGAGAAAATGACATAATTTCAGTGCTTGCCACCTTCTCAGGAAGCACTTCTTGCTTGATGTCACTTCTGGCCATGACATCACTTTCAGGTCAATGACATTACTTCCGGGGGGTCCTGGACAGATTGTCATTCTAAAAAGTGGATTCCGGTGCTAAAAGTTTGAGAACCACTGCATTAGACCTTTAGGAATGCCCAAAGAGACCAGGGTGCTTAACTTCCAGTCCAATCCTATCTTCTGACTAGTCAAAAAAGAGTACGGAATCGGTATCCTGGCTGCACCATTTGGTTTTTTAAAACTGGTAGAAGCAATCCAGAGAATCCTAGGTGCAGTTTTTGGTCCAAGGAAAGATAGGGTTGGTGCTTCTGTATATATACTTCTCCAGGCTGCTCAGAATTATCCCAGCTGCATTCCACAATTTGAAGAAGAAAATAGATGAAGGGACTCTATCACACTTTGCCCTTCCTGGCTGGGGCAGTGTTGAATGAAGGAAAGCTGTTGGAAAGAGGGTCAAGTTCTCACACAGGACAGTTTCTACTCAAACTCTACTCAAACTCAAACTCTAGACAAATATACAAGCACCAATTGTATCTCTGTCGTAAAAGTATAGCATGCAAAGACTAAAAATATCCCTGTTTCCAAGGTGGAATCAAACACTCCCGGATTTTGTACATCTCTGTGTGTCTGACTTGGAAAAAGACACACGTTTTCATTTAGCATCATCACATGGAAAGAATGCATTTTCTACATGGAAAGAATGTCTGTATGCAAAACAGAAACTATTGCATAGATTGTTACATTTTGAGGATCACACATATGCCTTTTTCAATGGGTATGTACATTTTCAGTGAGTGCCACACGTTACATTAGAACTTCAAGCTTTATCTTTTACACACAAGTTATTTCCATCTAGAAAATTCATCATGCTTGAAGTGGCCTTAATAAAGTGATGTCTCCTTGCTAGTCAGGCACAGATGTGGCAAGGATCCAGGACCATTATGTAGGAAATGCATAACATTGGAATGTGCTTTAATACAGCAGCCTCAGGACCAAGATTTGTTAGTAGTAAAATTAAAACATCCTCTTTGAATAGTTAACTATATTGCATGGGTAATATAATGGCCCAGTTAGCTGTGCAAAAATATCAGTTTAAAGGAAATATAAAAGATAATGCATTTTACATCTGCTGCTCTACTTAACGTAGAGCCCACAGACCAGTTGAAATGAACATCTGTTGCAAGTACTTGAAAAGGCTATGCTAGACAGGTTTAGTTGTGGTAAGATTATTAAAGTGTGAATTTCAAAACCAGTGATGAGTCACCTTGGAATAAGGCTGACGTTCTGGCTCCTCAAAGAGGCTGAGACTGACAGATAGCCTAGAGATGCCACCCAGGCAAGAGGGGGAACCCAGTAAGATCTTAACCATCCCAGGGCCAGATCCAGGGTTAGGATAGTTCTGCTCCCATGCGGCTCATTCTAGTAGACCTGGGCACCAGGACATTCCAGACAGTTGCATCTGCCCAGACATCCTGTTACGCTGCCTTCTGGGTACCAAGTAACAGATACAATGTCCCTGATGTGCAGGTTTACTAGGAGAATGAGCATTGTGGGAGTAGACAGGAACTGCATTTTCGGAGGACCGTGGCCACAACTTAGAGTGCTGCTGCTTTAGAGGACACCTCTGAGGCTCCTCTAGCCAGTTTCTAGCAAACAACAAGGTAGGAACTCAAAGGGACTATCTCTCTTCCTGGCAGACCATCTCAGGGTGAGCGTGGTGGCAGGAAGTGGACACTGAGCTGTTGGTTCCAATCAGATTGTAATACAAATGGATCAACCAAGAATAAAATGAAGTTCTCTGTACTTACTGATCTCCAGAGGTTTGCAGACGTTAGATGCTGTCAAAAACATAAACCAGCCCCCCCCCAAAGGGGAGAAGACCCAAAGTACATTGCCTCCTAAAGAACCTAAGAGTTAAAGAGAGGGAAAGAGTCATAGAGAGGATTCATAATGCTTAGAACACTCATTTCCTGCCCAGAACTGAGGCAGGACGAAGCAGGAGAAAGGCAGTGCATTTGAATTGCCCTGGATTACTGATTGTGTGGAAATGGGGAAGAGATAGTATAAATCAGGAAAATGGGAAAACAGTGACTGCTGCATCCGAACAGTGTGTGCCTGGGTATGATTTCTGTGAATGTGCAGGCCAGTGAATGTACTGTCAGGAAGGTGTGAACAATAAGTTGTGAACATTTCAGTGGGGAAGAGGGAAAAAGGTTCCTACCAAACAATGCAGCCTAATTGTTTGATCCAGAGTATGTTTATGGCGAAGTAAGCCCCATGGAATCCCATGGAACTTCATGCAAGGGAGATGTGGATTCCCAAAACAGCCTGCTGCAGACTGAGCGTGCTCAGTGGACCCCAGCAGCCACAGTTGGTTGAGGTGGAGGAGCAGGGAGAATTGAGCCTTTAACAGCTGGAGATGCATGATTTAGGGGTGAGGAGAGGCAACATTTATATCTGTAATTTTATTTGAAAGAAAATGCAGCTCTTATATTGACGCTTTCCAGATAGCACTGCCCTTCAACAACATTGAACTCGCTGATGAATTCCTGCAGGAATGTGGGCACATTAAATGAGTCACAGTCACTTCCCATGTCCTCGAAGGAGTTTGGCATCTTGTAGGATCTGGAATCAAGTGAGCTATTGCTCTAATAATGTTTCACAATAATGCATCGCTGATGTGACATGCCATTCTAATGATGCATTAGAGTAATGTATCATCCAGAAGCCAAACTAGTAATGCTTTTCTCTATCTAATGAAGAAAGCATCGAGCAATTGATGTGCTACACTTGAAGGATAACATCAGGCAGACTACAACATAATAGAAAAGATGGATATAGTTTGTCAGTTCTTTAAATGGCTCCCTGTGTGCTCACTCCACCCAATGACTTTGTTGTGGCGTTCCCTGCGGTGGTTTGCTCTCTCTTGGTGGCTTAAACAAAATGCAGACAAAGACATATGGATAAAGATTTTCTTCACAAATAGTTTCTTTGAGCTGATGGCTGCAAATCTGTGGCAAGGACACCTAGCCTAGGAGGAGGGAGAATGATGAAGGATAGTTGTACTCATCTTCAGATAATGTTGTACCCTGTTGGTTATCTGCTCCTGTAATTGTTGTAGCACTGACTGCCACAACGTTTTTCTAGGCCAGGCTGTAAGAACTCGCCAACTTGGTACTGGGCACTATGGGATTCAGACCAGCAGCCCTGCAGGTCAGATGCTGATTCCCTTGACCACCGGGGCTTCTAGCAGTTAGCATTTGCATATTACAACCTGTACTCTTCTTTGCCTGGGAAGTAATAAAAACATAAGTACCTTGTTGGATCAGGTCAAAGGCCAACCTAGTCTAGCTCCCTGTATCTCACAGTGGTTCACTAGGTGCCTCAGGGAGCACACAAGACACGGCACCTGCATCCTGTTGCCATTCCCTTGCATCTGGCATTCTGAGGGTAGCCTCCTTCTAAAAGGTTGCACACACCCATCAAGGCTTGTGATGGACTTTTCCTTCATAAATCTGTCCAATCCCCTTTTAAAGGCATCTAGGTCAAATGCTATCACCACATTCTGTGGCAAGGAGACAGATTCTCTGGCGATTAATCCACAGATTGAGATTAAGTAGCAGGGTAAAGAAATTTCCTTTTGTCTGTTCTAATTCTCCTGATTTGCAATTTTAATAGATGTCCCCTGGTTCTGGTGTCAGAACTAGAATCTCTGCCAGTCTTGTTGCCACAGATTAATAGAGAGCTCCCAGATTGACTTCTGTCCCTCAGTCTAGGTAGTTTGCCAGGCTCTGCTGTCAAGACAGTCCCGGTTGACCTTCTGCCATGCTTGCTTGATTCTGCTTGCTGGCTTCCTAAAGTATTCGCCTGGAGCAAGTGCCTACTACACCTCTGAAGGTGACTATCTTTTTTTAAAGATAAATGTTCTTTCCATATCTCATATTAGTGCAAGGCTATGTTGCTTTTAGCAACTATGGGCCCACTTTGAGCCACACAGAGGTTCATGAGAGGCAGTGGTACTGCTGTTCCAAATGCATTTGTGTGGCATTGTGGTGCTACTATTGAACTTCTCCCCCCCCCCCCTTCTGAGATGGAGTACAGGATTTTGTGCCCAGAAGCAGAGGGGATGATGAGAAGCAGTAGTGGAGTATGAAGTGTACAAAGTCAAAATGTACAATAGAGACATTTTGCACAGTCATCTCCCTCCAATTGGCCTCTCAGTTTACCCCTTCCTTGACCACGTAGCCCATGTTCCCATCCTGAACTTTGGCCAAATGATGACAAGTTTATCTCTTAGCTGGTTGTCTGTCAATCAGCAGTGCTGGTCATTACTTGCCAGCTCTCTTTATGGGAGCCAAGGGGCAGAAGTCCCCCAGAGTCAGCATCAGTGCTTTGTAAATGGAAAACTATATTATGTAATTTTAAAAACCCAAAATTCTTTGAAAAAAATTAAACTTCTTCATTTAAGGGATGATATATTTAGTATATCCTGTTTATAAGAGACTGTTGGGTTATTTGGCATTTGGTTGAGTACGATGTGGTATAGACTGGCTGTCTGGAAGGAAACTGGAATTGCATTTGGCGTTAATGAAGATGATGGTAAATCACGACGTATATCCTGCATTTTCCTAATGCCTGTTTTGAGTAATAACTCTAGTGGTGTCAGGGACTAATTATGCAGGAGGTCTGGTCTAGAGGGTAGAGCCTCCGTCTGCCTGAAGATAACATCCACAAGGTCGCCAGTTCGAGGCCACCGGCACCGTGCGACCTTGGAGCAGCTGACAAGCTGAAGCCGAGCAATTCCATCTGCTCTGAGCGTGGGAGGATGGAGGCCAGAATGTGAAGCCAGATCGGAACGAAACACCTTGAATGTAGTCGTTCTTGAAAGAAAGAACCTTCTTTGAAATTGTAAAAATCCCTATTTAATAGGGATTTAATAAAGCCTGCCTATGTAAACCGCCTTGAATAAAGTCTTGAATAAAGACCAAGAAAGGCGGTATATAAATACCTGGTGGTTGTTGTTGTTGTTGTTGTTGTTGTTATGCGACCTCCAGAGAACTCAGAATTGTGACAGGAACTGCGGAACGTTGCCAAACGCTTGATTCACGTTTTATGCTCTGTTCTCTTGTGACTTTGCCTGTGACTTTGAATCACAGCGGTTTTCTGTATCCAAGGATGAGGAGTGCATATTGAGACAATTTTTACTTCAAATCTATGACTCTTTCGATCTCCGTTAGTAGTAATATCAAATTTCAATACCACTCTTCTTACAAAGGCAGCATCCATGGCTCCCCCACCCCATTTAATCCTTATAAGAATAAGTTTGGACTGTGCCCCTCCTTCCCACAGTGGCCACAGAACCCCCAACTGCTCCATGAGCAAGAAGAGAAGAAACGAGCAAGGCATTTCCCTTTCTCCTATTTTCTTGTCCTTCTTCCCATTTTTTGGTTTCATGCATTGGGAGCCTTGTTGGATGAAAGATGGGGTACAGATGCTGTAAATCAGTAAGAACCATGTGAGGTACCTTAAGCTGAGAGAGAGAGATGCTGACATAAGGTCATCTGGTGCAGCTGTCTTCAAGACAGTCAAGTCAACTGTCAATTAGCAACAAGTCAATTAGCAAGTCAACTCACATGCTAATCTGCAGCATAGAGACCCACCCATAAAAACTAGCTTGCTGGAGGGGCAGGTAAGTAAGTGGTCATGCTGCCATGGTTTTTCTTCCTCCTCCTTTTTCTTTCCACTGGTGGCCAGTCAGTGTGCGCTGCTTCTGTATTTCTTCCAACCCAATTGTAAGGAAAGGAAAGGAAAGGCAGGGGTTGGCATGTCAACAAGATGGGAGCGCAACATGCTGCTAGATCCTAACTCTCTCTTTGCTGATGCTGCACTCCTTGGTTCTGTGCCAGCAAAATAGCTGGTGGAGAACAAGGAGACTCATAGGACAAGTGGAGGCTTTCCCCAGGGTAGGGGAATAAACGCTCCCTTACCCTGAGGAGACCTCTGCTACTGCCCCCCACAGAATGCAATTTGCATCTCCACACGTGCACTGTCACAAATGTGCTGAAAGGCACGTCTGCAGCCCTCAGTACCGGTCCAGTGCTGATGCTAGCTCAGTGCCGACTGGCACTGGGCTAGCAATGGTGGACCACTTCCGCTCCACCACTCAGCAGTTGTCTGAATTGCTGGGTGGCGGAGAGGTAGGTGGGAAAGTGACGTTCTGGGGTGGGGAGAGGGCTGGAAGGAGGCATGCCGGGGGGAGGGAGCAGGGTGAGAGGGAGGCAGGTCTTCGCTCCACCGGATCCTGAGATTCCATGTTGGGCTACTGGCCCGACATGGAAACTCTTGATTCTACTCCAACCCTTGGGTCGCCATAGAATTGAGTAGCCTCATTGTGGGGCTACTTTCCTTACCCAAGGGAAGGGGACCAAAGCCCCCTTCTCCCAAGGAGCTGCCGGCACTGCCCGGGTTGCACACAGGATGCAGCTGTAGCCATTTTTGGCAACTTTGCAGCCCCGTGCACTGACAGCTAAGGTTTGTGCTGCCCAACAGTACTGAACTAGTTAGATAACATCACATAAGAGACAGCTTGACAACAACTATCAATTTTCCTTGCAATGTATAGCCACAAGATAGACTTGAGGGTGCTCTGGGATGCATTCATTTGTAAAGGTCAACAATAAGACCCAACAGACATGGCTGGTCCTCTGCATGCTGTCTATCCAAGGGCATGCCATGAAATTTTCTGCAGTGCAAAAGGGTGTTCTGCAAAAGACAACTAGGGTGCCTTCCGCAGCTAGGCAAGAGAACATAAGAAGCGCCCTGCTAGATCAGGCCAAAGGCCCATCTAGTCCAGCTTCCTGTATCTCACAGCGGCCCACCAAATGCCCTAGGGATCACACAAGACAACAGACACAATCTGCGTCCTGGTGCCTTCCCCTGCATCTGGCAATCAGAGGCAGCCTGCCTGTAAAACCAAGAGCCTACTACCAACATACCTACTATGACTTTTAACCCATAATGAATGTTTCCTCCAGAAATTTGTCCAATCCCCTCATAAAGGCATCCAGGCAAAATGCCATCACTTTGGAAACAGAAAATTTCTGCGGGGGGGGGGGGGGGATATATCACTAAACTAACATGAACTGTTCCTATCTAGACACAATATAGATATTCTAGAAAGACAAGCATTTGCTAAAATCCTTGGAAGAGTCGATGGAAACCAGTATCATCTTTTTGTCATGCCCTGATACGCTACTATGCTTTATGTCCTTCTACATCATTTTCTGCTGTGACTCAGGCACAGCATGACACATTAGGAATCTAATCTGATGTGACATGTTCAATAACAGCACTACTAAAAGCATATAGTTTAGAGTTTGGTGGAAAGCTTCCATTCATGGATAATTCACTCTCCATCCTTCTGTGCTATAAGATCTAACTCAGCCTTCTGAATGCTTAAAATATATCATCATGCTGAAAATCATAATCTTTTCCATGCATGGCTTCCATGAATAGTCTCAGTTGCCTCGTATTGTATTTTCCTTCAGTTCAGCAGGTGGAACTTCAGAATGGCAAGTTAATGAAAATTTGGTAAGGTGATGTTTGTTTAGGATGTTGTTTTTTGTGTGTGTGCAGGGAAACATATGCAAGGAACTTGTGCAACTTGTGCACGGAAACCATTACCTGGGAATGATGATATTGGAGTACACATATTATGACTTTATGTGCATAGGAATTAAGTGATGACCATAGTAATTCCTTGCAAAGACCGGAGTTTAGGACAATGCAAGAAGTTGGTCCAGTTTTAATGTAAAGTTTCTGTCTGCAAAAGGAGTACAAAACAGGTATAACATAAACTTCTTGACCTATTGGAAGGAGATTTTTTTTTCCTCCAAAAAGTTAAAACAGAGCCTTCCATGGTTAGAAAATAAAATACTTTTGCTAATAATAGACACCATTGGCTTCCTTCAGTCTCGAAAGACTATGGTATCTTGCTCTGAATGGTGGTTCTGGAACAGCGTCTAGTGTGGCTGAAAAGGCCAATTCAGGAGTGACAATCCCTTCCACACTGGGAGCAAATGTAATCTGTCCCTGGTCTGTCTCCCTTGCTATGGACCTTCTTTCTTTGCCTCTTTGCCTTAGTCTGTTGGGCAAGTGTCTCTTCAAACTGGGAGAGGCCATGCTGCACAGCCTGCCTCCAAGCGGGACTCTCAGAGGTCAAGGTTTCCCATCTGTTGAGGTCTATTTCTAAAGCCTTCAGATCCCTCTTGGAGATATCCTTATATTGCAGCTGTGGACTACCTGTAGGGCGCTTTCCCTGCACTAGTTCTCCAAAGAGGAGATCTTTTGGGATACAACCATCGCCCATTCTCACGACATGACCAAGCCAACGCAGGAGTCTTTGTTTCAGCAGTGTATACATGCTAAGGATTCTAGCTTGTTCCAGGACTGTGTTGTTTGGAACTTTGTCCTGCCAGGTGATGCTGAGGATGCGCCGGAGGCAGTGCATGTGGAAAGTGTTCAGCTTCCTCTCCTGTCGTGTGCAAAGAGTCCAGGACTCACTGCAGTACAGAAGTGTACTCAAGACGCAAGCTCTGTAGACCTGGATCTTGGTATGTTCCGTCAGCTTCTTGTTGGACCATACTCTCTTTGTGAACCTGGAAAACGTGGTAGCTGCTTTACCAATGTGCTTATTTAGCTCAGTATCGAGAAAAAAAAAAGTGTTGGAGATCATTGAGCCAAGGTACAAAGTCATGGACAACCTTCAGTTCATGCGCAGAGATTGCAATGCAGGGAGGTGAGTCCACATCCTGAACCATGACCTGAATAGACACCATCACCTGCAATTTTGGGCAGCAGTGTGTACTTTCATAGTTGCTTATTGGTGAATTTTGTGCCCTTAAAGTAGCATATTTGAATGGCCCCTACATCTAAAAGATATGGGTAATCCAATCCAAATCACAGATTAACAGGAGAATACAGCATGCAGACACATAAGCACGTGCACAGGATATGGTGAAGGGCAGCAGAAGGCAATCTGTTGATGAAGGACTAGCTTATACAAGATGTGTTTTTTTTCTTTGTACATTGGCAGTCAGGACTGGAGTAATGGGGAAAAGGTAGCAGGGCTATAATGAAATATACATGCCCCTTCTCCCAACACCCATCTGTGCTAACCAAATAATTTCCCTCTCTGAAGTCTTCTTAAAACACTAGTGGGGTGGGCATCTTTCTTAAAAGGTAAGGGAGGCAAAGTCCTTCTGCCCCCCTCCTCCAATAATGCAAGCACTAGCACAATAATTCAGGCTAGCATGCATTTGTAGAGAAAAAAAATATATGGTTATGTGGAAGCATCTTGCAAAAATTGCTTTTCTTCCTTTCATAATCATATAATTAAAAACATATTTCTGCCATTCTATAATAGTAATAACAGCAGCAGCATTTATTATTAGTTAAACTAACACCATATTTATATACGTTTTTAAAGAACAAAGGTGGTAAAGCTATTTACATTGCAAAATAAATGGGAAAAAATGGTTCCCTGTCCCAAAAGGACTCGCAGTCTGAAAAAAGACACGAGAGGGACACTAGCAGAAAAACAACTGATAGACACTATTCTGAGATTAATAGGGACACTTTCTCTCACCCTGTTAAATATACCAGATGTACCACTTAAAAGGTAACCATTGGCAAAGGATCCACCAACTGTGTGTATTATTCCCACAACACAGCATAATTTAAAGGTAGTTTGCTTTTGTTTCAGATTTATTCTCCATTATTTTAAAAATGTGAACATATAATCACTGCAGTTTTCCTTGCAATGGCTGGAATTGTAGATTTGCAACCTTCTATTCCAGTTGACAAATTTGGGTGGAGAAGGAGGTTGGCTGCTCTAATTGTCATCATTCAAAGGCTTTCTCTGTTTTAACTACTACTCTGTGCAATCAGCTGTCTTCTACAGTGGGTCTTTGTTCAAATCATTAAATGGGAAGTTTAAGATTAATTCCCTGAGAGGTCAAGAGGAGAAGGATAAATAACCAGCCCTGCTCAGTGTTCTTTCTTAATGGCTTCAGCACAGTGTGAAAGAGAAAACAATTTTGACAAAAGATGTAACTGATTGCTTAGGTGTGAATGATCAGTCAAAAATGTAGCTTATCCTCACTCAGAAGATGCTTCTTAATGGAGTGAACTATGGTTTGTTATATGAAGAGAGCAGGGCTTGTTAATAGGGAGTTAAAACAACACCCTTCAAGAGTTTTCGAGGCCTAAAGTGTGGCGGCGGAAGACGTTAGTAGTCAGATGAGACAGGGCTGTCCAAAACCTGGAGAGATGGGGATTTTGTTTTTAAGTTTTAAGGGTGGCCAAACCTAGTCTGATGAGATGGGTAAGAAGTTGACAGACTATGGCAGATCTGGGTTCAAATCCCCACATAGCAGTGAAGCTTTCTGGGTGAGCAAAGCCAATTACTGCTTCTGAATCACTGTGTTTGAGTTCTTACAAGAATAATATGTGCAAAACTGTTTATGTCTCTCTGGACTTCTTGGGAATGCAAATGTGATAAAACACACTTTTCCCCTGCTAACCAGGCCAAGATGCACCTTTTTAAAGTGGTGACTTGTTTTTATTTAGCAGGACGAGACCAACTGTTGCTTTTCATTCCAGCATTTTGTCTTTTCCAGTGGCAGTTTGCTGGTATCTTCTTTGTGCCTTTTTTTTTCTTGAAGACTGTGAGCCCCTTTGGCCACATAGACCACTTTGTGAACTTTTTTGTTGAAAAGTAGTGTACTACTACTATGAAATAATAATACTAATAATGATAATGATGATAATAATAAATCAAAGACATATTTTTGTTCTGCTTTTCTGTTCTAAGTGTAGGCTGACAAATGATACATTGGCAAATTGCACATATAGCATGGTTATCCAAGGATAGTGGAAATCAGTTCAAGGGTTAAAGCAGTGGAGTCACTACGGTTTGTATCACCCAGTGTGGAAGTTCAGCACGCCCCCCCTGTGATGGACCTTCTCCCATGCAGAGGGCATGGCAATGCCTTGGGCGGTGGGTGTAGCCACATACAATCAACCCACCCCACTCCACTGGTTTTCTGGCTATAACTTTTGATAGAATAGAGATATTTCAATGTGGTATGTTTCATTGCATTCTGCGTGAAATTACACATCGAATGATATATGACTTGATGGTATTATTTCTAAAGATCGTGATTTTAACAATTTTGGCCAGTAGTGATGTCATTCTCCCTCCTCCCCGCCCCCGTGTGTGTCACCCGGTGCAGCCTGCACACCCCTAGCAATGCCTGTTAAAGCACACCGGGTGATTTAATCCCAAACCGGAAACCTGGATTTCCGGTTGCATTGGGATAGCATTGCATTGGGATAGCATTTGAAACTACCAAGGTACAATTTGGGGTCAACTGCACATTACATTGAGCACATCATTAGTGCTACTGTGCTAGTTTCTTTTTAAATAGGAGTCACATGGGATAATCCTGTGTATGGGGCTGTAATTGGGATCCACAGTGGTTCCACTCCATGGCTGATATGTACCATGGAAGGAAAGAGCCTCTTTGTGCCAATGGAAGCTTTCCTCTTTGAGCAAATAGCAACTACAATCTGGGAGTCTCATAGAACTGAGTAGGGTTTACTTCTGCGTAGACCTGCATAGGATTGCATTGTTAGACTTGGCTTAAATTTTTAAGTGAAATTCATACCCTGCCACATGGTCTGTTCGCATTCTCCTATTTTGTGATTCAGTCAGCTTTGTGCCTTTTCACTTCATTCTTCAGTGTGTGATCACAAAGTCTGTACGTGGTATGAGCCTATAAGCAGGTTTTTAATAGTTCTGATACAGGATCTAAGTTAGTCTAATTCTGTGTCCTCCTTGCAGCAGATAGCAGAAAGTGACCTCACTAGCATGCCTCTAGGATACTTCTAACTTGATTCATTAAAGACGACCACAAACACTGAAAATGGCATTGAATTTACTTCAGGTTGCTTTTGCGACATTAAATATTTATTTACAAGACTTCAAAGGGCGCTTTCACCTGTGCAGCTCCACTACAGAAAAAACTTTTTCAACAGCTAGTCCCCAAATTACTGTGTTTTTTGTCTTCCTCCTGATCTGACCTCAGCAATCATGGCACCCTGCATTCCATCTGAAAGGCAAGTGATAGGCATGGAGGCTGCCATGTTTAATACAGTCGAGCTTGAAGGAAAGGTTGCAAGCATGGCGAGAGTGCTAAAAGCTGAAAAATATATGAAACTGTAGCGTGCTGGGAGGAGATTTACATACACCTTTCCAGCACTACTGGTACTGCTAGCTGAAAAACATAGGCAGTCTGAGAGAAGTGGAACTGCTGCCACTGCTGAAGATGTCAGCAGTGGTAGCTTTTCTACTTCCCACCAGCCAATGGGGTGACTCTCAAAAGCTTTTCCAAAAAGGCTTGCGTGGCTACTCCTATTCCCACCTGCTTACCCAGACAATGGGAACATCCCCTAGAGACTCTAGGATAATATGGGAGACACTTTCATTTGTAGCAGCAATGTCTTGAGTCTCTAGGCCAGCAATTTTCAACCACTGCGCTGTGGCACATTTGTGTGCCAGGAATAGTCTGCAGGTGTGCCGTTGGAATTAGAGGAGTTTTTTAACATCAGTTTTTTGACAGTTGACAAGGCACACCATGCTGCTGATGGGGGGCTCACATCCTCCAGTGGCCCTACATCAGCAGCTTGGTCTGCTTTGTCAACTGTCAGAAAACTGATGGTGTACCTTAACAATGTTAGCTCCTTCTTAGCATTCCATGAGATGGAAGGTTGAAAATTGCTACTCTGGGCCATTGTGAAATTGGGGGTTGAGGGATTCAACCCAGGAAGGTAGACTTTCCTATGGGCCCATAACTGGATTTTTAGAGCATCAGCTGTCACTGGAGATGAGTCCGTTGAACCCCTATGTAGATATGATAAACATTTCCTCTTTATAGGACTCTTTGCCCTGGGGGATCTTAAAGTGAGCGTTCTCTGAGGTTTTCTGCCAAAGCCCTTTAGTAGCTGTCTGCTTAATATTTGTCAGACGTTGTTTCTTCTCTTAAAGAATGTGACTACCTGGCTCCTCCATTTCCCATACCTGGTCACATGACCCTTTACATTGTTCCTCTTGCTTCTTGGCAGCCATTTCTATCCAGCAGCAATGATACCATTTACAGTGTTTCCCTGTTGCTGTGCTGTGGTGGTTGCCGATCAGTCTCAATGGGACCAAGTACTGTCACAAGAATAAACATTTGCCACAGATTCCTTTTATCCATGGGAAGCGCCAACCCCAGGAGGCTATAGATGAAAGTTCAACTTGTAAATTTAGGAAATCATATGTTTATTATTAAAAAGTGGTTGTTTCCTATCATATGTTGCACTGGCTTCATAATTTTAACAAAAAGTATCAATGAGATGTACTGGCTGGCAGGGGGATGTTGTGAGGGGTCATAACCACACAAACAGATTCTCTGCTAATACCAGAATCTGGAAAAATAACACAAAGTAAACAGTATGTAGTGCTTTATACGCCAGTGAGCATCATCTCAAGCACATGCTCGGTGACCTCCCTCAAAATACATGACCACAGAGCAGCAGAAAACACAAGGCAGGAAGACAACAAAAAAGAGCAACTCCAAGCCACTGTTTAGAAAAAATTTAAGAAAGAAAAACGTTTGTCTAGGAGAAAAAAGCATCTGCTACAGTTATGTTATGACTGTACCACTTCTACAGGGCTGGCAAGGCATCCCTATTTAAGCATTTCCAGCCTGTCAAAAATCATTAGAAAGCAGCATCTCAGAAGGACTTGCCTACAACCCTTCTTACTGATTCTAGCTGTGATAGAAGGTGTTTTTGCATGGGGGAACATTTTATCTCATACCTGTACCCTCAAGTTGTACAGTCCTAGGACAAACCTGAATTAGAACCAATAGCAATCCTGTGCTTTCCTAAGATGATCTCACAAATGAACTGGCCCATAGTAATATTTACAGTAGTCTTGTGGTACCTAAAATGTCTTTTACTGGCGATTAGGGAAGACTTTGGCAGAGCTTCAGATGGCTTTTTTAAAAGTTTTATTTACTCCTTAATGGTCGTGTAAGATCATCCATCATTTTGGAAAAGATTTCCGATACACACTGTATTTCTGCATTCAGCATGCACCATGTTATCTGTGTAACACTGTCAATGCTTTCAGCATTTCATTGCTTTTAGCCTCATTTTTTATAAAAACTAGTAGCTGTTCCCAAATTCACAGTGGTTCAAGATGTATGGAAAGATTTTGGAGGGGGGAAAAAAGGTTTAATCTTTATGTAATACTTAAACCCAGATAAAGGAGCTGCTAATATTTTCTCTCTAGTGAATGAGTTGCATAAACATGTTGTACTGTGGCCAGTATGTTAAACTTAATTTTATAGTTGTTGTTTTTTTTAACTGAAGGCTAGTCTAGAATTGCCAGCTTTTGTTTTTGCTCCTGGGTGCTGAACTTTTAATAACTGCCTCGTCTGTAGACGTTAGCAGGAGATAATGCAGTTGTTCCTAAACTGTGGGTCAGGACTCACTGGTGGGTCATAAAGTGATTTTGGTGGGTCACCAAAGGGTGATGAAAAGATCAGATAACTAATTGCTTCAAGTTCTGAAGCTATTCAAAAATCTGATACCGTAGCTGCTAATTACCCTGCAGGGACCTCAACACCTGCAGTTTGCAAGCATGTGTAAATATAGGGAGATAAATGTTTGAGGGTCTTTTTTCTGGTTATTATTACAAATAAATAAATAAAAATTTCTTTCTAGATCTCCTTTAAGTGGTAAATGTAGGTGGGTCCTGATAGAGTGTCATTTAAAAAAGTGAATCCCAGTGCTGAAAGGTTTGGGAACCACTGAGATAATGTTTATCTTTCTGTGAAAAAGTTGTCTGCTGATATTTACAGATAATGTTGTTAAAAGCTTAAAAGCATGGTTCTTTTTTTTTTTTTTTCCTGGTGTGTTGACCATCTTAGCCACTTCTCATGTCCACTGGAGCACAGAAATGTTAATGAGTGAAACTGCAGTCTTCTGTACACTTCCCTGGGAGTAAGACCCACTGAACTCAATGAGGCTTACTTAGTAGACATGAATAGGTTTCTGCTGTGAGAATATTTCAGTGGGCCTTCCTTACCTGCTGGCCTTCCTTACCTGCTGGCGTCCGATGATTATCTGCGGACGCCAAGTCCACAACTGGAGGACCTCCTAGATGTGACTGGAAGTGGCTTCTGGTCACGTCCTGCAGGTGTTCTGAGGCATGGGAAGGCCATGCATGGCCTTCCTACACTTCAAAAGGATTATAGAATCCTCCTGGGGGGGTAGTACTGCACTGTAATTCCTTATCTGGGGGGGGCTGCTCCTGACCCTCTGGAGGTGGTGCTTGGCCTCCTCAGAAGCCTCCCAGATGCAACTGGAAGGCACTTATGGTTTGCTGATGCAGTGTGAAGAGGCCAAAGTATAACAGCATATACATTGTATGCAGAAGATCCCAGGTTCAATCTCCAGTATCTCAAAGTAGGACTGGGAGAGACACCTGTGTTTTCAGGAGAACAGGTGCCAGTCAGAGTCAGATAATACTGAGTCAGATGGTCTGACTCAGGTTAAGGCTGCTGCTTATGGTCAATGTCCTGCAGGGAGTCTGACGTACCATTTGGGAAACTGCAACACCCCTGGGGAACCAGGCAAAACGAACTGACTTCCCTGAGTCAACTGAGCATTCAAGTTGGGGAGAGGCAAATGTTTCAAGTCCCACTTGTTTGTAGGTGACCTAGTAATAACTTTTGAACCAGATTTTGAGTCGTGGCCCCCCCTTTTGAAGATAGATATATGGCAGATGTGGTACTTGTGAGCATTTCTTCTGATAGGAGGTGTGTGAGGGATGCTGTAGGAGAGAGATTTGTCAGAGCTGCCAAACGTACTTCTTAGTTTCTTTTGTTCGAATGTTGATTCTTTGGAACAAATCCTGACATTTTTGTGAAACCATGTAAGTTTCCTTCCAGGTTTGCTCCTAATCTGATTTAAAGTATGCACTTGGCTGCCTAGCATGCTAGGATGAGAAGAGAGTAGTGAGAAAGATTTGCTAACTCTCTTGCCTGAGAGTCTCAAGAGACAGCTCAGATCTCATCTCTAGTCAATATTTTACCTTTTCAGTGCAGGTTTGTTGGGAATTGAGAGGCATTTGCTGTTGGCATTTTCTTTTGCATATAGAGACGAGCTATCAAAAGGATAAGATACTGAAAGGTTGTTGGATTTTTTCCCCCCACTGTTCCTTGAATATGTAGTTTTTAGGAATTTGGGTTGATTTGGCAGACTTTGGTGAAGCCCCTGCAAAGTCTCTCTCAATCCTGTACACTTACATGTACCTACATATGCTTGGGCTGCAGTCCTATGCATACCTACTTGTGCCCAATCCTATCTCCCGCTGTGCCATAGTATGCAGCATCACCGATGGAGACTGCACTGCGTGCTATTGGGAGTGACCAGAAGGCAAACTGGAGGTAAGTAAAAAAAACGTTTACTTACTCTGTGTATATTTACCCTGGGGGCTGGGGGCTAAGAATAGGCCCTCAGTTTGGCTGTACTTGTCGTAAGAGGCGACTAAAAAGACAGCATCCCTGCTGAAGTCCTAAAATGCTGCAAAGAGATCATTGTCACTGAGCTGCATGAAATCCTCTGTTTCTGCTGGAGAGAAGGTGGAGTACCTCAAGACATGAGGGATGCAAACATCATCACGCTGTACAAGAACAAAGGTGACAGGGGTGACTGCAACAACTACCGCAGCATCTCTCTCCTTAGCGTTGTAGGAAAGCTGTTTGCCCGAGTTGTACTAAAGAGGCTCCAGGTACTTGCAGAGAGCGTCTATCCAGAATCGCAGTGTGGATTCCGAGCCAACAGGTCCACCACTGATATGGTATTCTCCCTTAGACAACTGCAGGAGAAATGCAGGGAACAACGACAGCCACTCTTTATAGCCTTCATAGATCTCACAAAGGCTTTCGACCTGGTCAGCAGAGACGGCCTCTTCAAGATTTTCCCCAAGATTGGATGTCCACCCAGGCTCCTCAGCATCATCAGATCTTTCCACAAGGACATGAAGGGCACTGTTGTCTTCGATGGCTCCACATCAGACCCTTTTGACATCCGAAGTGGAGTGAAGCAGGGCTGTGTTCTTGCACCAACCTTGTTTGGGATTTTCTTCGCTGTCCTGCTGAAGCAGGCCTTTGGAACTGCAACAGAAGGCATCTATCTCCGGACCAGATCAGACGGAAAGCTCTTCAACCTCTCCAGACTGAGAGCAAAATCCAAAGTCCAGCTGAAATGTCTGCGTGACTTCCTCTTTGCCGACGATGCAGCTGTCACTACCCACTCTGCCAAAGATCTCCAGCAGCTCATGGATCGTTTTAGCAAGGCCTGCCAAGATTTTGGACTGACAATCAGCCTGAAGAAAACACAGGTCATGGTTCAGGATGTGGACTCACCTCCCTGCATTACAATCTCTGAGCATGAACTGGAGGTTGTCCATGACTTTGTGTACCTTGGCTCAACGATCTCCGACACTCATTCTCTCGATACCAAGCTAAACAAGCGCATCGGTAAAGCAGCTACCACGTTTTCCAGACTCACAAAGAGAGTCTGGTCCAACAAGAAGCTGACGGAACATACCAAGATCCAGGTCTACAGAGCTTGCGTCCTGAGTACACTTCTGTACTGCAGCGAGTCATGGACTCTTCGCTCACAACAGGAGAGGAAACTGAGCGCTTTCCACATGCGCTGCCTCCGACGCATCCTCGGCATCACCTGGCAGGACAAAGTTCCAAACAACACAGTCCTGGAACGTGCTGGAATCCCTAGCATGTATTCACTGCTGAAACAGAGACGCCTGCGTTGGCTTGGTCATGTCATGAGAATGGATGATGGCCGGATCCCAAAGGATCTCCTCTATGGAGAACTCGTGCAAGGAAAGCGCCCTACAGGTAGACCACAGCTGCGATACAAGGACATCTGCAAGAGGGATCTGAAGGCCTTAGGGATGGACCTCAACAAGTGGGAAACCCTGGCCTCTGAGCGGCCCGCTTGGAGGCAGGCTGTGCAGCATGGCCTTTCCCAGTTTGAAGAGACACTTTGCCAACAGTCTGAGGCTAAGAGGCAAAGAAGGAAGGCCCATAGCCAGGGAGACAGACCAGGGACAGACTGCACTTGCTCCCGGTGTGGAAGGGATTGTCACTCCCGGATTGGCCTTTTCAGCCACACTAGATGCTGTGCCAGAACCACCTTTCAGAGCGCGATACCATAGTCTTTCGAGACTGAAGGTTGCCAATACTACTAATACTCTGTGTATCCTTCTGGCCACCTACGGGTCCCCTTGAACCCATGTCAACTATGGAGTTCAAAGAGAGCCGGGGGCTTCCAAGATGGGATTACAGGGATAGGATCTGGAATGTACAATGGTCAGCAGATCCACCCCCTCCCTCCCTGGTTCATCTCCCTGAAATGCCCTGTTACTCCCCTCTACAGAGTAGAGTAAATGCCCTGTTAACTACACTGTTTAAATGCCCTGTTTACTCTACTCTACAGAGTAGAGTAAATGCCCAAAGTAAATGCCCTGTTACTCCCCTCTACATTTAACATCCCACCACAGGATGTGGTGATGGCGTCTAGCCTGGACGCCTTTAAAAGGGAATTGGACAAGTTTCTGGAGGAAAAATCCATTACGGGGTACAAGCCATGATGTGCATGTGCAACCTCCTGATTTTAGAAATGGGCTACGTCAGAATGCCAGATGCAAGGGAGGGCATCAGGATGAGGTCTCTTGTTATCTGGTGTGCTCCCTGGGGCATTTGGTGGGCCGCTGTGAGATACAGGAAGCTGGATTAGATGGGCCTATGGCCTGATCCAGTGGGGCTGTTCTTATGTTCTTATGTACAGCACACCCTTGCCAATCACTTAGCAGCACTGGCAGGCAATCCAGACTCTGGTGAGTGCATACAGTGTCACTGGCCCTTCCCACCAGCAACTGTGTCACGCTCAAGAGGTTGCACAAGATTTCATGCAGCATTATACAAGGCGTCTTCCTTCCAGATAGAGGTTTTTATGATTTTGTTTGTGTGAGAAGTTACAGACACTCTTGTGCAAGCTTCAAGTGGAAGAGCATCTCTGATTTAGTTTCATGTTTTTGTGCTGCATTTGAGCACCAAGTGGAAAACACTCCTTTTGTGAATGAATACGCCTTCTGCCTGCAGAAGGGCACTTTGGGGTCCACTTCATAATCTTTAGCAGAAAGAACTGGATACTGTTTCCTTCAGGAAATGATTGAGTCCCATACTTAGTGGGGCTACTGCAATAAGTGGGTGCAGGTATATTTTAACCTTATTATTTCTGCTCTCTTCAAAACCTTTGGCTTTGTAGCTCTCTGGCTTCTTATGTGCCTTTGCATCCTTGCATATTGAAAGGAAACCACCAAAGCATTTTTCTGCACTTTGATTACTGTGGAAAAAGAGAAATCTGTGAAATGGTTCATGTCCTCAGGAAAATTTTTTTTTTTAAAGAAAAACGAGACCTCAATAGCTTTTGTTCAGTGCTTTTATTGCTCATCTTCTGCCCAGAGCCATATTCAAATCTTTCAAGTTACCCTTCACTAATCCTGCTTGTCTTTTAAAGACCAAATCTAGTTACTGCATTAGTAGACAGAGTAAGGGGGAATGGAGGTCGAGATGATAGCAGATTTAGGAGGAATTCTGCTGTGTTTGTCCTTTATTCTGGACCAGAACCTTAAATTGAGGTATGTCTTTTCCAGTGACATTGAGGATCTTAGAAGACTACATTAGATCTTGAGAAAAAGAGAAACTGGAAACACTTTTTTCCCCCCTCTGATCTCATCTTCCAATGTTCATCTTTGTAAAATTTACCCTCCTTGTTGCAGGTTATGTAGTGCTCACACTCCCCAGCGAAGACACCAGATTGCAACTGGGCTGTAACTCAGCAGCTTTAGCTCACCCACTGTCTCATGTAGTGCAATCCAAAGCAAGTATACTGAAGTAGGTTCTGCTGACATTTGAGAATCTATTAAGATATTTCAATGTCTGTATTATACAGAAACAAGCTCCAGCTAAGAGTGCCTTCTGCAGCAATTATTTCTGATTAATTTCAATATTAGCCCAGTGCCGAGCATATTGCTGTAATCTAATCTAAATGTATCCAAAACTTTGGTAACTGTGGCTAGTTACGCCACATCCAAACTGCCACTCACTGCATGTCAATTTCTAGTACAGGGCGGTCCAACTTTGGACAGCGGGGAGGGGCACATGACCCTTGTGTGACTACCTGCTGGGCTGACATGGGACAATGTGGAAGAAATTGACAGTGACTAGAGCAGTGGTTCTCACACATTTAGCACCGAGACCCACTTCTTAGAATGAGAATCTGTCAGGACCCACTGGAAGTGATGTCATGACAGGAAGTGACATCATCATGCAGGAAAATTTTTAACAATCCTGGGCTGCAATCCTACCCACACTTACCCAGGAGTAACTCCCATTGAATATCATTGTTAAAAGATGATACATCATAGCTTGTTAAAAGTACAGGTCTGTAACTTTGCCCCAAATGCAGTCACATTCCATGACAGCATCAAGTTTAATATATTAAAAATAAAATATTGAAATGAATGGGGACCCGCCTGAAATTGGCTCGCGGCCCACCTAGTGGGTCCCGACCCACAGTTTGAGAAACACTGGACTAGAGGATTTGCTTGTCAGCTCGAGCGGGGCGAGACTGTGCTGGGGAAGGGAGTTGTCATGAGGCAGACAGGCCTAGCGAGAAGTTCTCCAGCATGCCCCGCCCACTTCAGCTGATGAGCTTGAAGGAGCTCCACAGTGCCTTCCAAGCAGGGCTTCCAGGCAGGGTTGATTGGGGGGAGATGGGAGGCTTCATGCAACCTGAGGGCCGCCAGAATCACCCTCGCAGGCTGCGTGTTGGACCACAGTGCTCTAGTCTAGTACATGTTTTACTTACTAAGAAAAAAAAAACAGATGTAGTTTGCAAGTACCTAGAGGTTGAGTTCTTCTCTGCTACCATTGCGTCTGCTGATAGCCGTCCGGCAGAGCTGTTCCGTGTGGTGCGGGGCCTCCTTCATCAGGCCCCTTCGGTAGTCCAGGAGGAATACACGGTCAGCCACTGCGACGAGTTTGCCCAACACTTTGCAGATAAAATCGATCGTATTTGTCGCGACTTGGATGCCACATTGACAATGTCTGATGATGTCCCCTTGGCAACTGCCTCTCCAGTATTGTGGGATTCTTTTCAGCTTGTGCAGCCTGAGGATGTGGACAGACTCCTTTGGAGTGTGAGGCCGTCTGCCTGCCTGTTTGACCCTTGCCCAGCTTGGCTGATTAGAGCTGCCCGGGGGGGACTGGCTGAGTGGACGGGGAGGGTGGTCAACTCTTCTTTGATGGAGGGGACGTTGCCGCTCGCCTTGAAATGGACGGTGGTTCGCCCCCTCCTGAAGAAGCCCTCCCTGGATTCCACTGTGTTGAATAACTATCGGCCAGTCTCCAACATCCCGTTTCTGGGCAAGGTCATTGAGCGGGTGGTGGCGGCCCAACTCCAGAGGGTCTTGGATTAAGCGGATTATCTGGATCCTTTTCAATCTGGTTTCAGACCGGGCTTTGGGACGGAAACTGCCTTGGTCGCCTTGGTGGATGACCTACGCCGGGGACTGGACAGGGGGAGTGCGTCCCTGTTGGTCCTGCTGGACCTCTCGGCGGCTTTTGATACCATCGACCATGGTATCCTTCTGGGCCGATTGGCCGAGTTGGGAGTTGGAGGCACTGTTTTGCAGTGGTTCCGCTCTTACTTGGAGGGTCGGTCCCAGATGGTGGTGCTGGGGGATGTCTGTTCGACACCCTGACCCTTGAGGTGCGGGGTGCCACAGGGTTCAATTCTGTCCCCCATGCTATTTAATATCTACATGAAACCGCTGGGAGAGGTCATCCGGGGGTTTGGAGTGAGGTGTCATCAATATGCCGATGACACCCAGCTCTATCTCTCCTTTCCTCCAGACTCCAGGGTGGTGGTTGAGGGCCTGGAGCGCTGTCTGGAAGCAGTGAGGATCTGGATGGGGGCTAACAAGCTGAAATTAAATCCGGATAAGACAGAGGCTCTCCTGGTTCGGAAATCCTCGATGCAGGTGCTGGATTATCGGCTTGCTCTGAATGGGGTTGCACTCCCTCTGAAGGAGCAGGTTCGCAGCTTGGGGGTCCTCCTGGACTCGCAGCTGCTCCTGGATTCCCAGGTGGCAGCTGTGGCTAGGGGGGCCTTTGCTCAGCTTCGGCTGGTGCGCCAGCTGTGACCGTACTTGGATCGTGCAGACCTGGCCACGGTGATATCAAGGTTAGATTACTGTAACGCGCTCTATGTGGGGCTGCCCCTGAAGACGGTTCGGAAACTACAATTAGTACAGAATGCGGCGGCCCGTGTGGTCACCGGAGCCAGGCGGTTTGACTCTGTCAGTCCGCTTCTCCGGGGGCTACATTGGCTGCCCATTCATTTGCCCAAGGTGCTGGTTTTGACCTTTAAAGCCCTATACTGCTCTGGGCCAGGATACCTTAGAGACCGCCTACTCCCGTACAATCCGGCTCGCCATCTCAGGTCATCAGAGAAGGCCTTTTTGCAAGTGCCGCCACCCAAGGAGGTCCGGGGGGCGGCTGCAAGAAATAGGGCCTTCTCGGTAGTGGCAACAACATTATGGAACTCCCTTCCCCTTGATTTGAGAATGGCTTCCTCTCTTGAGAGTTTTCGGCGAGGCCTGAAAACACTGTTGTTTAAACAAGCCTTCTGATTTCTGGCCTTCTTAACATTTTTATACATCTTTTAGTTTTTTACAGGCTTGATTCCTCGGTGACTTGCTCTTGTATTCTGTCTTTTAATCTGACTACTGTTTTTATGGCCTCTGTAATGTGTTTTAAAATGTTTTTATCTGCTATGTATTAATGTTTTTAAAATTTGTTTTTTTAATATGTAATTAGCTGCCCTGGGTCCCGTTAGGGAGAAGGGCGGGATAAAAATAAAGTTTTATTATTATTATTATTATCTCTTTGAACATAAAGAAGGAGTCTTGGGCAAGCTGCCTGTTGTAAATGAGGGGCGTGCAAGGAACACTTTTCATGTGTCACTCCATTTCATTTTTGCTATTCAAAACTCATCCAGGTTCTGTCAGCAGAACCCACTTCAGTATTACTTGCTTTGGACTGCACTACATGAGACAGTGGGTGAGCTAAGGCTGCTGAGTTACAGCCCAATCGCAATCTGGTGTCTTCACTGGGGGATGTGAGCGTAAATAGAATGCTAGATGCAGGGAGGTGGCAGCAAGATGCAAGTATCTTGTGGTCTTGTGTATGCTCCCTGAGACATCTGGTGGGCTGCTGTGAGATACAGGAAGCTGGACTGGATGGGCCCTAGGCCTGATCCAGCAGGGCTCTTCTTATGCTCTTAACCCTAAACTGTCTGGTGCCCAGAGGAGCAGCAACACCAAAATGGCTACTGCTGCATGCTATGGGTGCCATGGCAGCTGCCGGTTTGTTCCCTTCCTCCGAGTAAGGGCACAGTCCCTGCAATGGGTCTCTTCCAGTCTGCGTTAGCTATTTTGCTGGCACAGACTGGAGGTGCTCTATGTTGGGCTTTTCAGCCTGACATGGAGCATAGGATCCAGCAGAGGTCTCCGCTGGCCCCACCTCCTCCTGGTCCCAATTCTCCCCTCTCTTGGCCCCATTCTGCCCACTCCTCCTGCCCAAAATGCCTTACCTTCAGCCGGCGCTGCAAGAGCACTGGCCAGCTGTCCCCACTATGCTGGGGCTCGGCCCCGACTGGCCTGGCACCAGTGTTCCATAGTCCCAGGGTGCTGTAAATGTGCCCTTTTGACAAGCTTCTGACAACCAGCACCAGCGGTACAGAGCTCAAGACCTCAAGATTTGGGCTCTTAATCCATAGCTGAGCTTTGAGCAGGACATTTCCAGCATGTACCTTACTTTAGATTCTTTCTCTCCCATTGGATTTTATATTCAATACTCTGGCAGTTCTGATGTGCTAATTTCATAATGATGGTTTTATTGATGACTTCTTTATTGGAGATAACAAAAAATCCATATAAGGTGCTGCAGAGTACACTGTTTGTTAGTTAAACAATAAAAAGTAATCTATGGCTCATGAAGTTTTTATTTCAAGCTAGATGGGAGCAGTAGTGCAGATAAGTGCATTAATCTCCCTAGCTATTAACAAATGAAAAGCAGGACACAAGAACCTGTCATGTATTCCTCTTCTAACATTCCTCCTCCATAAAATTTACCATTAAAATTAAAATATAGGCACTTTAGCAGCTAGTTTAGAAAAGTCTGTATCACTGCAGTCAGAGGCTGGACTATTTCCTGAAAAATCCAGCTAAGATACTGCCAGTCTTGCTAGTCTTGTATTGCAACGAAGGTATTGCTATTCTGCCATAGCATTATGGGCCGGTTATTTGACTGCAGGTGGGGACCCTTATCTGTGCATCTGCTGATACGGGGACACCCCCCACCCATAAGCGTTCATTAACACCTTTAAAACTTTACCAGGTTTTAAGAAATTCTTAAATTAAGAAATTCTTCTTGCTTAAATTTGCCGCCTTCTTGCCTCCCAGCTGCTGGAATGCTTGAAAAAACTCACACAAGGTCAACAGGAAGCGAAATTACTTGTCTGAGTTTTTTTTTTTAATTCGAGTAATCCGGCTGCTGGGAGGAAACCTGCAAGGTGCTATAAACCTGTAAGCTTATAGTGCTCTGTTTAAGCAAAAAGAATTTTGACCCAGTAAAGTTTTAAATTGTGTTAATGGGCACGTGAGGGAAGGCGCACAGAGGAGGTTCCCTTTATCCATGGTTTCCACATCTACAGGAGGTCCGTGGAATAGATACCCTCCAGATACAGGGGCATACCTATGTACAGTTTCCTGTCCCTGTGATGTTATAGCATGCTGCCATACCAATGGAGGCTGTCCTGCATGCTGTGTGTGGGGGGGGGGGGAGGGAGTATGGATTGGACAGTCTGCAGGAGGTAATAAAAATACTTTTTAAACTTACTCCCTGGTAGGCTTTTAAATTGTCTATGGTTTTCCCCTAAACCATTTTGCCATTGTAGGTCCGACCAGAGAAAAGGTGCAGGTCAGCTTTCTAAAGAGGGGATAAGATCTAGTAGATGCCATTGTCACTAAGAGTCACCAGTTCCTTACTTCCTGTCCTCCTCCAATCCTCCCCATCCACAGACTTCCACTGCCAACTTACTGGTGCCAATGCCTCTGGAGCGACTGCTGCTGGTGTCACACCTCTGCCTATTTACAGCAGCAGCCTGGGTTTGACACTATCGTAAAACTTTACTTCTGGCAGTGCAAGGCCTCAATAGGATTGAGGCCTTAGTGTACATTTGTTGATCTTAGGAATATCAGCGACCTAAAAGCAAACAGTTTGAAAGACAATGTAAAGATTTTCCTGCAAACTCAACAATTCCCGTAAGTAGGAAAACAATTGAAGCTAATATGCAACAGCAGCGTATAAGGCTTCAAATATATTTAATCAATTTGGAGGCAATAGATTGTTTTTCTTGCAGTTTTCCAGAGCAGGGGTGCCCTTGCGACCCGCTGCAGGTCCCCATCCGGCCCCCAGGGGGTCTCCCCATCTCCAATGGGCATTTGGCCCTCACCGCAGCCCACGCTGGCCCGCTGCGTGAGCTCCGCGCCTTGCTTTCCCTCGCTGCCGCTGAGCTCAGTGGTAGCGAAGGAAAGACAAGCCCAGCACATGTGCAGGGCCTTTTATAGTGGGAAGGTAACATGAGACTTGCAGGTCTCGCGTTACTTCCCACTATAAAAGACCCTGCGTGCTTGCCCGCTGGTCTTTTCCTGCCTTGCCCATGAGCTGGGCTGAGCTGGGCTGGGCTCTGCTCAGCTAGGCTCGGCCCCCCTCCCCTCCTGCAACCTGAGCCAGGGGAGTGCAGGAGAGAGAGATCCTAGCGAGGGAGGGGAGCCCAGCCTGCAGGACATGCCTCTGAGGGAGGGAGGGCTGGTTGGCTGGGCCGGCCAGGCAGGCAGGCAGGCAGGCAGCAGCAGCAGCAGCACATGCCACCCTAGATAGCCAGGAAGGGCAGTTAGGTGGGCAGGCAGGTAGGCATGCAGCTGTGTGAGCAGGCAGGCAGCCAAGCGGGCGAGTGGGCAGCCAGGCAGGAACACATACCGCCCAAGCGAAGGAGGGAGGGTGAGGGGGCAGGTGAGCAGGCGGGTGTATGTGTGTGAAAGTGTGGAAGATCCTCCCCCGTTTGTGTGTATGAATGAGATCATAAACTGTCATGAAGATCCCCCCCCCTTATTAGGGTGAATGGAATCATAAACTGACTTGAAGATCCCCCCCTTATTAGTGTGAATGGAATCATAAACTGGATTGAATTCATTCATTCATTTTCTGTCTCTAATATATTCATTTATGTAAATTTATTCAAATTTGAAATGTAAATTAATTCTTTTTTTTTTCCAGCCCCTGACACAATGTCAGAGAGATATTGTGGCCCTCCTGCCAAAAACTTTGAGCTCTATCATTCTGTTGACATTGCTAAAGCATTTTCACTGCCTAGCTGAGCAAGGCTGTGTGAACACTTCTGTGTGTCTCACATTTTCATCAGTGCTCTGCAAGCAAAGAATATTATCCATTGACACGGAAGGGGGAGGGGTCACCCATAGCTCACCAAGCAAGATGCTGGAGCTACAAGCCTGTAGATCTCTTGGCTATGCAACATACTGTCTCCAGTAAGCTTATTCTGTGGCTATTTCCCTTGAATTCCTGTCTCTTCATTCCTGCAATCCAGTCTTTGTATGCCTGGCTTCCTTGCAGGGTTTGTCATTTGTGAATGGCTAATAAACCTTTTGCTGTGTTGTCCTCTCATATGATATTTTCGTTCTCCAGGATGAACCACACCAAGCTGGAGCAGTGCCCACTCTGCAAAGTGACACAGTTGCATTGTATTATTTGAAGGGAAGGGTGGAGCATGAATCATTTCATTCCATAGTATGGGTACCAAGGCCCTCTAAGTTCAAACCAAAGTTTTGTTGCTAAGGACCAAACTACATCTTTCTTTTAATACTGGTCCATTAATAAAATGGACTGGGGGTGTGGGTGTATGAAATGCCAGGCAACTGTGGTGGGATTCTGAGCTACAGGTAATTTACTTCCCCTCCGTACCAATCCTATTTGTGAGGCTTCCACCACATACTACCCTCGTAAATAATGTAGGGAATGTGTAATCAGGAGTTGAACCACAATGGGGGTGAAGTGCTAATGCTCTCCAACCCTCTACCACACTGTGATTTAAGGTGATTTGCTTGCCCCTCCATTCAAAAAAAAGGGGGGGGGAAGCCAGACCAAGCACATACTAAAAGTTTAGTCCCAAGATAATTTCCTTACATTTTTAAAGGCATGTAATGAAGAACAGTCTCTCTCAAACAAACCTTCCCTTGCCACTTGATGGCACTGAGTGCTGTAAAGCATCAAGTGCCTGTCACACAAGGCATTCCAACAGCAAGAGAGTCAGCATGGTGTTGGGAGTACCAGCAGGAAGACCTGTGCTCTCTCCTCTTCCCCCCCCCCCCCCCGTGAAGGAATCGCTACTCACTGGAGGAGGACGGGGGAGGTGGGAGGGGAAGGCGAAAGGGCAGAATCGAGGCAGGGAGGGGACAAAACTGGGTGGGGAGGGAGGCATAAGAGGGATGGGGAGACCGTACAAGGGGGAGGATCCATTGTGATTGACCTGCAATGCATCTTATCCCTTTCTGCAGCGGCCTCCCCACCCCATCTATCTCCTTGGACTTGTGCTGGCAAACTTGCCAATGCAGGTCTGAGGAAACCTATTGTGGGTTGGGAGGCTTACATGGGGTTAAGAGGATTTTACAGTCCCCCTTCCCCCCTGCCCCTCACTAGCTACACCACTGCCCTCCCCCACTATGGATGCAGCATTTGCCAGTTTGGTGTTGCTGTGTTGTTGGTGGGGAGGGGAAGGATGCATAAGTTTGGGCTCTGAGTTTACTGGCATAAGTGTATCTATTTAAGCCAAAGAATCCAAATGACTGTCTATCTGGCTACATCAGCCTACCTGGCTAATGTAGCAAGATACCAAGGTAGCATTTAAGCTGCTTTACCATATTATGTTTCATTAGTGCAACTCTTCCCTGAGTAGCCTCAGCTCTGAGTCAGCTGGCAAGGACGCTGGAAAAATTAACAGGGCTGACATCTTGCCTGTCACTTGTAACTGTATCCTTTCACCTTTGCAGCATGCTTTGACTGATACCATCTGACAAACAGCAGTAGCTGCACAATGCCTATGTTTATGTTGCTCAAGCACAGGACCTCTTCCAGTCTTCCTTGAAGTTATTTATTGTCGTGCTGCCTTATGTTCTGAATATTTCCAAAACATTTCTTTGTTTTCTGTGAAGACTTCGGAAACCCAATTTTTCTAGACCCAAGTCTCTTTGATCTTCCTTTACCCATCTTCAGACAACTTGAAATGTTTCCCCCCAGAGTGTCCACTACTTCTCAGCATTTCCAACCTTTTTGCTTCTAGAAAACCCCACACTAGTTGGCTCTGCTGGCTCCTACATCTTCATTCTTTATGGTAAGGGGGAAGTCTGCTGGATTGGCTGTACAGCTTTCCAGTGGAAGGCAGAGTTATCCGGTTCATGGACTGTTTTAACATAAGAAAATAAAAAGAGCCCCGCTGAATCAGGTCAAAGCCCCTTTAGTCCAGCTTCCTGTATCTCACAGTGGCCCACCACAGGCCTCAGGAAACATATAAGACAACAAGATAACTGCTTCCTGTTGCCACTTCTTGCACCTGGCATTCTGAGGTAGCCTACTTCTAAAACCAGGAGGTTGCACATATCCATCATGGCTTGTAACCTGGGAAGGACTTTTCTTCTAGACATTTGTCCAATCTCCTTTTAAAGGCATGTAGGCCATGAACCCTCAGCACAACCTGTGGCAAGGAGTTCTGCAGATTAATTACATGTTGTGCAATGAAATACTCGTACTTTCTTTTGTCTGTTCTAACTCTCCCAACACTCAGTTTTAGTGGTAGTCCTCTGGTTCTGGTGTCATGTGAGAGGGAAAAGAACATCCCTCTATCTACTCTATTCCCCCTCCCCAAATAATTTTGTACATCTCAATCATGTCCCCTCCTTCCTTTGCTTCCTTCCAAACTGCAGATTTATGAAAATGGGTGCAGCACTAGTTTTAACCACTTGGTTGTATTCATCATCATATGTAGTATTTTCTATCCTCTTCAATTCATATCTGGTGATGAAACAAGGATTCAAATCTCCATCAGTGATCCTGCATTCAAAAACAATAGTTTTTGTTCCTCCTTAATTACCTACATTTTTGTAATGAGAAAAGAGACTTCAAGTTGTTGAAAATAGTAAGGTCTGAGTAATTGTACTGGAAACAAGTCATTTTACTCCCTTGTTTATGTATAAATAGTAAATGGAGACAGAAAAGCAGTGCATACATTTTGACCTTTCACAGTCTGGTGAGCAGGTGTTCTGCCCAGCTCCCAGTCTCCTTATATTTCCTGTGCCTTTTTTTCCCTTTCCAACTGTTAATATGTTGAGTATCTTTGAGTATGCTGTGTTTGACAGTGTTGTTGCCAGCCCATCTTTTGTTGACACGGAGTTGGCAGAAGGAGCAGCTGGTGGGTCTATTTGCAAATGGCCTGCTATAAGTGCGTGCCTGCTAAAAATAAACATTTTTGCACAGGTGGGAAATTTGTCTGGGATTGTGATTGGGCTTAGTTTGCAGAGTTTTTTTTAAAGCATGTGAACTCAGGCCACAATTATTTGGCAAGGTAAGTGGTAGTATCTGATCACAGATGGATTACCCCCAGCAAAAGGGGAATGAGCAAAGGGATTACAGTTGTGGTTGTTTAATGCATTTATATCCAAGGTGTAATGTAGCAACTGAGCACTCTGCTGGATTTTAGGACAATATCATTATGTAGAATCAGTAGTATCAAGAAAGAAAGGAATTCAAAAAGTTAAGAAAGGAGAAATCATTTACTCAGGTTTTTTTTTTTTTTGTAAATCTGAGATCTATATAAATCTGAGAGCCTTGCAGAAGCTGAAGTTAGCATCTCACCCCAAAGAAATGGTTTCTGTCTTTCATCTTGCTTATTTTGTGCACTTGGTGCACAATCCTATATACAGGTTGGAATTTGTTATCTATGGAGTGTTTCATTCCCCGAACTCCCACAGATGCTGAAATCCACAAATGTTCAAATTTTGTTAAAATATGTTAAGGAGAATGTTAAGGAGCCCCTTAAAACCTTCAAACACAACCAGAGCTGCTGCTGAGGGCTTCCCCAGCCCTCAAAATACCTTTTAAAGGCATATAAACACACTTTTCCACAAGAAACCACAAGTTGTGTTTTTCTGCCCAAAATGGACATTCTGAGGCCCGAAGACGCCACAGATGGAGCACAGCTCCGGTCACGTTTGAAGGGTCCAGGTGGGCCCTCCCTCTAGTCCAACTTGCTATATCTCACAGTGGCCCATCGGATGCATCAGAGAGCACTCAAGACAAGGTACTTGCATCTGCCCTGTATCAGACAGACTGTGGACCAACCTGGCAATTACAAACAAAAAGCTGAGCTCTATGTGGCTTCATGATAAGGGACAGAGGAGTCCAAAGCCAGACCCTTGGTGTGTAGTTCATCTCACTATCTTTGGATGAACTTCCCTGCACGGATCTAGCTACTCTTCTCACATTCATTACTAGAAAGCTGGACTGGCTAAGTCTACCTCCTCCTCCAAGTATCTCCCGTTTTATATCTTTTTAGAAAGCAAAATGTTTTGCCAAAAATTGATACAGAAGGATTAATAATTGAATAGAGAGAGAGCACTCAGTAGACTAAGGGCCCAATCCTATCCAACTTTCCAATGCCGCTGCAATGGAATCCAATCCAGCTGCAATGCAGCCCCTAGGCAAGGGAACAAATTTTTCCTTACCTTGTGGAGGCCTCCATAACTACCCTCCCACCGCAGGATGCAGCGCATACCCCATTGGCATGGCTATACCAGGGCTGGAAAGTTGGATAGGATTTGGCCTTTAGTGGCAGATGAAAAAAAAAAAAAAGTTGGAATGCATTACATGGGGGAAAATGGGGGGAAGGGGATCCTGCAATAATGTTCCTTCTTTCTGCAGCCCTGAAAAGGTTAGTAGTTTTGCTTGCATCGTGCTTACAGTAATATTTTAAAGACGTCATTTTATTTTGTTTTTGCAGAATAAGATTTTACATACTGGCTAGATCAAACTGAAGACATAAAATTTTTTTTTTTTCTGAAAGTGATAAGTTGAATTGATTTAACTTCCATTAATCATGTGCAATGCAAAACATTTTTTTTTTAAATTCCTCATTACAGGGATAATGACTTGGTTCCAGGAGGTCTTTTCCTTTCCTACCTGAATGCAGTTTGAGTACCATTATTAAGTAATCCAGTCCAGCTGTGCCGTCTGTTAAATACTCAGTCACTCACAGTTTGTTTTGCCGAACAGTTTATTTGTACTTAGTTATGTTCTTCCATTAGAGATTTTTCTACTAAATAACTGCAAAAGCTGTAATAGATGCTTGTAATTTTAGATGTGTCAATATGTATTTCATGGAGCCTAATTTCCTCTGAGATTGGACTTGTTAAAATTAAACACACACTCACACACACACACCCCCAAGTTGCTATTTCACAGTTTATTTGGCACTGGGTGTGCCTCTTCAGTCAGTTATTTGACATTATCAGTCACAACATTGATTAAGTTGTTGCTATCAGGTTTAATTTACATAATGTTGAAAGCACTCCATATGGCATATGCTAGAGAATTATAATTACCAAGGTCAGCTGATACCTTATTTTGTGGATGCTTGTTCAGTAGTTATGTCACCAGAACTGTGCTTACAGTATCCTATTCTACAGAGGTACTAATGGTGCCCCTTTTTGCCTTTTATCTCTGTGCCAGTGAATGTCACTGCACCGTTGAGTGATTTCCTAGAATACATACAATTAGTTGTACTAGAGTTTAGAAATGACCAAGTAGTTGTGTGCCCCATACCTTTTTAGGATATTAAAGATCTGTGCCTCATGAGTGGCACGAACCAAGCTCCAAGAGTCAGAGATTTCTTGGTGCTCTGTTCTTAGACTGTGCAGCGAGTCATGGACTCTCCGCTCACAACAGGAGAGGAAACTGAACGCTTTCCACATGCGCTGCCTCCGACGCATCCTCGGCATCACCTGGCAGGACAAAGTTCCTAACAACACAGTCCTGGAACGTGCTGGAATCCCTAGCATGTATGCACTGCTGAAACAGAGACGCCTGCGTTGGCTCGGTCATGTCGTGAGAATGGATGATGGCCGGATCCCAAAGGATCTCCTCTATGGAGAACTCATGCAAGGAAAGCGCCCTACAGGTAGACCACAGCTGCGATACAAGGACATCTGCAAGAGGGATCTGAAGGTCTTAGGGATGGACCTCAACAAGTGGGAAACCCTGGCCTCTGAGCGGCCCGCTTGGAGGCAGGCTGTGCAGCATGGCCTTTCCCAGTTTGAGGAGACACTTTGCCAACAGTTTGAGGCAAAGAGGCAAAGAAGGAAGGCCCATAGCCAGGGAGATAGACCAGGGACAGACTGCACTTGCTCCTGGTGTGGAAGGGATTGTCACTCCCGGATTGGCCTTTTCAGCCACACTAGGTGCTGTGCCAGAACCACCTTTCAGAGTGCGATACCATAGTCTTTCAAGACTGAAGGTTGCCAATACTGTACTGGATCAAGTCCTGCAGCCTTCGCTTATCTCAACCCTTTTCAGTTTGACTTCCAGCATGAGTTTGGGCATGAAATAGCCTCTGTCTTATGCCAGGAACTGGGCATTGGGAGCATGTGTCTGTTGGTTCTCCTGGATTCCTCAGCAGCTTTCAGTACTGTTGAGCATGGCGTACTCCTGGACTGCCTGTTTGGGATAGGCCAGGGGAACAGTATGTTGCAGTGTACACCTCCAATGTACACCTCTACTCATGGAGAGTGAATTCCAGAAGATGGTTCCGGGGGACGCCTGCTCGAAGTTGTGACCTCATCCTGGTGAGCAGGGCCCCCTCGCAGGGATGTCCCCCTGCAAAAAATGTTTTGCATTGAGCCCCATAGCTCCTAAGGCAAGCCCTGATTCCAGTGAGAAGCTCTCTTCATTTTTTCCCCTACTAATGAGTACTTTTCTTCTGAACCTTGTTTTGTTTAAATGAGTCTGAGACTTGCTTTTTGTTTCCCCCTTCTCGGCACTCCCAGCTCCAAAATGGGCCCAATATTGCCACTGCTGCAAAATAAAAATGAACACTGGTGCAAAATATGTGATTTCAGTAGATCGGCTTGATTCATATTCTTCCACTTTCAGATTGTGCAGATTTGGGCTTTGTGGTTCTGAAACTTAGAATTTATTTTTTAAGCTCCAAATTCAGAGCCCCTAGCTTTAACCACGTCGGTTTATGTGCATTGGATTGAGTTTGGCCATGTTTATTCTCTGCATTCCTTTAATTATCTGCATGAGCAGGGTGCTTCCGAACAGGTCATTCCCCCAAGCATTTCCAGATGGAGGGCACTGGAAGTGACAGGCACTCTGAATCAGCATACCTGCATTCCAGGCAGTGTAGTTTCTGTGTACTGGTTGCTGCTAATTTAAATAGACTAGCCAGGATTCATACAGAAGACCCCACGTTCTCGAGTGACCGTATGCCAAACATGCTGGTTGGTACCTCTTCTATCTAGTGCCTATCCTTCTCTTCCATTTCCATTTGAGAAACTCATGTAGGATAAATCTGTCTGTAACTATTAGCTGTGACAGATAACTAGCATGCTTCATAATCAGAAGCAATGTGTACCTCTGAAGAAGAAAGGGAAGGCTGTGTCACTTCATGTCCTTCTTGTTTGTGTTCAGAGACAGCTGAACCACAGTTGGAAACAGGATCCTGGACTAAATGGGTCTTTGACAGTGCTGATATTGCATTTGTTTCTACAACTGCTAGGGAAACTCCAAGCTAGAGTGCAGTCCTATGCCTGTCTATTAAGAAGTAAGTCCCATTGTGTTCAGTACGGCTTACTCCAAGGGAAAGAGTGCAGTGGGCCCTTCACATATGTGGGTTATTTGACACGATGTGGGTGCTGACCCTGTGTCTGAAGGGCCTCAAGGACCTCCTGGGTGTGACTGGAAGGGTGTTCCACTTGCATCTGGGAGGTGTTCTGAAGCGCGAGGAGGCCTCTGAAGGCATTTGTGATTTTTGGCTTTCAGACCTCCTAGGGCATGATCTGGTGTGATCATCGATGTGACCAATTGCATCTGGAAGGTACTTGAGTCCTTGCCAGCAGATTCCATTAGCCACAGATATCAGTGTCTGCGGGAAGTCCAGGAACAGATTCCTGTGGAAACCAACTGTATATAGGACTGCAGCATAAGAGACTAAGAGTAGATGCGATCCAACTTTCTAGTGCCAATGCAGTCGCAATGCAGCCTGGAGGTAAGGGAACAAATGTTCCCTAGTCTTGAGGAGGCCTCCATGATTGCCCCCTACACTGCAGGATGCAGTGCACGCCTCATTGGCATGAACCCATCAGTGCTGGAAAGTTGGATAGGATTGGGCCCCGAGTTGTGAGTCAGAACTTCTCTAGTTCAAATATTGCTTCCGCCATGAACTCACAGCTGGCCTTAGTCACTCAGCTTCAGTTTTCCAGCAACAATACAGGGATGACAGTACTTACATTACATGGTTGTTGTAAGGGTTGCATCAGGATGATATATATGAAGCACTTTCCACACTTAAGAAAAGTGCTTTACAAATGTGCCATACTCTCTAGATTCAACCTAAGCAGCAAAGCCTGATCATACCAGATAACTTGGCTTATTCTCTGTATCCCCCCCCCCCCAAGTTAGTACATCCACATATTTCAAGGAGGCAAAGAGAACTAAACATGCTGTCTGTTTTGTCTCCTGAGTGATGAGTCTTTGCAAGTACTGTGTAGCGTTACTGTCCCCTTCTTCTTGCCCAGGCTATCCCTCTCATTGAAAGGAAATGACCACCCGACTTAGGCAGCTCACTGTTTTAAATCCACTGCCTGGCTGATCAGCCAAGGGCAAACACTCTTCCAGAGCGCCTGCCATGTCACTGTTTTGGCAGCCAGCTTGCTCCATAACACTTCAGGTGGGGGGTGATGGTGGTGGTAGGAAGGACTGGGGAGAGAGAGAGAGTAAAGCTCATTCACCAGTTTAAGGACAAAGCTTGTTTACTGTTAACATTTTCACTCTGTCAGCAAAAGCAGTCATGACTATGAACCTGAATTTGCATTTATAGTACAAATATGAAAAATGAAGTCTACCCCGAGCATGCCCTTAAAGAGATTATAAATCTACTTCCTTGACTTGAGCGCTGTGCTGGTTGTTGATTGCTCTGCCCAGATGAGAATGCTGCTCCTGAAAGCGAGGTGTGGGGCTTGGTTGGGGGTGATGCCAATGGGGTGCTCCTTCTACAGAGTGCACATAGATCTGTGCCGAGACCGGGTCTGAAATGAGGATGTGCCAGTTTACGTCAGTTGCACCAGTGCGTGAAATGTGGCACTCGGTGGGTTAATACTTAGATACTCTTTGTGTATGGTTCAAGTGAAGGCCACAGCAATGACTTCACTTTGGCTGGGGTTTCCCTGTAATCCATTTAGCAAATTAAAGAGATTACTTTGATTGGTGCCATTATCTCCTATTCTCTTGCGGTTGAACCACTTAACCTGTGCTTAATTGAAAGAGATAGAAAGGGTACAGTAACAAATACAATCAAATGAAAGGGGCAATAGGATCTGTAGGCCAAACAAATGATCAGCACTGGGCTAACAATAGCAGATTAGAGGTGAGATCAATTAATTAGAAGCTATTGTAGGCGTTGGGTGGCTGCCAAGCTTTCTAATAGTCTAAGCCATCATGCTGCTCTGTTTAGGCGAATTTTAATGACTGGGAGTTGATGTGGTTGTTTCAATAATTACTAATTTTAATAATTAGTTCATTAGAATACAAAATGTATTGTTCAGCAGCTTCTCTGAGGAGAATTTTTTTCATGCACTACACCTGGAATAGGAGATTATGTAAGCTTTTTGAAGAAATGACATGTGACCACATAGGTTTTCATATTAAATTGTGTAGCATTTCTGCAATAATTCATATTTCTCCTGAAGGACCCAGGTTTCTGGATATAAACAGACTTTGGCTGTATTTTTTTAAATATATTTTTAATATTTTTAATATGACAGCCATTACTATTTTCTTCTTAAATGGCAACAGTTTTAACTCTTTGTATGGAGGTCCCTCATAGTCCCTAAATTCCCATGAGAATTCAACCTAAATATTCTTTAATGCTTAAAACCATTTAACTTGAAAGATAAAGATCTTGTTTCCTGGCTCTTAAAGTTTCTTGCAGAGGCCTGAAGTTTCTTGAAAATGTCACCTATCAATCCTTTGAGCAAGTCCCTGTTGTTTCAGCAAATCCCCTGTGAAAGAAGACCAAGCAGAAATATGCTGGATAGGCTGTGTCCTAAGTTTAGTTAGTAGTGACCAAGGATGTTAGTGGTGACTGTCCTATTGAAATCAATGGGACTCAGCCCAATCCTATCTACCATGTAGCCACACTGATGGCATTCACTGTATGCTCTGTGTGAGTGAGTGAGTGAGTGAGTGAGTGAGTGAGTGAGTGATGAGATGGCCAGCAAGAGGTAAGAAAAATACCTTTTACTTACCTCTTTGTGGGCTGCCTGATCGCCATTGGGTCTCCTTGAACACACATCAGTGATTCTGCTCGTGTAAGCCGAAAGAGAGAAAGAAGGTTGGTGAGTCTAGAAAAATTGGGAAACTATCCTGGGAACAGGCTGTTGTCACCAAGATCCATTCCCTCCAGCCCCCAAACTGCCCCTGCCTTTTCTTTCCCCACCCCAAACCAGGTCCGTCGGTGACAGACATGCAGAGGTGCTGGCTGATTGTGCCAGTGGATCCAACACATAGCACAGTAGTGTGCCATTTATGGCACTGCTGTGGTCTTTATGGTGGCAGAATGCAAGTTCTTTTATCGTAAAGGCCAATAGGATTGGACTGTCAGTCATTTCTAACTAAACATAGGATGAAACTCATCTCACGTTCCCAACCAACTCCTCATGTTCCATAACTTGCAGCACTCAAGTCAAATTGGCCCTTGAAAGCAGCTTGATTTTACTGAATCAGGCAGAGGCAGAGTCTTAGACAGGAGAAAAGAGTGGAGCTTGTTGGAATAAGCGTTGAATTTTGCAATGCTTCCTGTATTCCTGAATTTTGCAATACCTGTAGGGTCAGACTAGAGCTCCTAAGTGTGCTATTAGGAGACATGAGCACTACCAAAACGCTTTTGATGGAAAACAGCTTCAGGAGCCCACTCTTCATCAGGACTGTGGCATGTGGTAGGAGAATAGGTTAACTCATCAGCCCCATGTCATCAAAATAATTTCCCCAAAAGCAGTGATGCCACCTCTCCCTGGGTGCCATGGTCCTGCAAAGTATATGTCGACCATTTCTTCTCCCTACAAGTCACTTTGCTGATTGATACAGGAGGGCACATGAGCCCTCCTGCAAGAGCTGCTAGTTCTAGATCCATCATGCCTTACAGCTACTTTCTTGTGCAGATTTCCTTCCCATTATCCCCCTTGCTCAGAGGCCTGTGTGCGTGTGTGAGGGCTGCCCAATGGCATGTATAGGCACATACTGGATTGTAACTTCACTATTATTTAAAAATGAAACCAACATGTATTTAAAAAATAAAGGAGTTCCATTTTTTTTTTTTTGAAAGCTGCAAGGAATATTTAAAAGCTTGTGTTAAAACCATAAGTCTTGGCAACAAGGCTGCTAGTGTTAGAATACATGCAATGCCCCCCACCCTTTTATGTCCCCTGTGGGTGCAGTTCACCAAGTACTACTACCATAGAACTTCAATTTATTCCAGTAAGGTTTGCATAGGAGTCCCATCAAAATGATAAAAGGTGGTTTTGTAGCAGTGCTGGGTAGATTGAATCCTTAGGCTGAAGATATGTTTATATGCAGTCCCCTCCAGCACTAATGTCTCAGCATACAACCAGATGTACAGGAAACAATACAAGGCAGAGGCAGTGTCAGGGAATGAGCAGCCAATATCAGTCATATCAGGGAACCCCCATGCCAAGTTGACCCCCTAACCCCCTCCAATATCTGTGAGTGGTGGTGCAAGATGGCCAAGATACTTGTGTTCTGGTACCCTGATGTACAAATGCATTCCCCAGAGTCCACTGTATAGAGAGGTCTCTAGAGCAGTGGTTCCCAAACTTATTAGAACTGGGACCCACTTTTAAAAATTACACCCTATCAGGACCCAGCTGGCTTTATGAGTTTCATTTTACCATCGACTCAAGTATCTGTTCTTATTTTTTTTTACTATGGTAAGGGAAAGGAAGTGCCTTCTGGGAACATTCAGTGAACCTGAACCTCAACAGATTGGGACCACTCTGTTGGCCTTGCATTCCCCTTTGCCTGGCTTTCAGTAAGAGTTGAGGCATGTTCGCCTACTTGTGATTAAATGTGCACATGATCTCCATTTTGCTTTCCATAGGGCTAAAGATGTTATCCATGTCATTTATTAGCTTGTCAGTTTTGCAACCCACCGAAAACAGGTTGTGATCCACTGGTGGGTCCCGACCCACAGTTTGTAAACCACTGCTCTAGAGAATGCCCCCCATTGGTTGGTGGGCAGGAAGATCTGCCACCCACTGCCACTTGGAAGCTGGGAGGAGGCAAGTGTAGCCTTTGCTCCAGGGCAGGCGTGCCTACACTCTGACCCAGGGGCCATTTGCAACACTCGGGGACTCCCAGTTGAGCCTGCAGGGAGCTCCCAGTCTCCAATGTGCCTCTGGCCTGCCAGACACTTGCTGGAGCCCATGCTGGGCTGGTGTGACTGCTCTCAGTGTGAGAGCTGAACTCTTGCACAAGCTGCGGGCCGAGGGCTCCCTCCATTGCTTGCTGTTTCATATCTGTGAAGCAGCAGTGGCAGCGAAGGAAAGGCCAGCTTTGCTGGCCCCTGGCACAGAGAGATGATGTGACCCTCCTGCCAAAAAGTTTGGATACCCCTGCTCCAGGGCATTCAACAGTTGGTGCTGCAGATTTTTTTTTGATCAGGATTTTGCTTTGCTTTCTGTCTTCTGTGCATATAGCCAGGTGATCAGTATGGGGTGACATGGAGTGCAATGTAGGTTATGGGTTTCTGATAGCCTGAACAAATAACGCAACACCAGGGGAGGGGAGGAGTTTATGCAGATATGCCCTGATACCATTCAGTGTATCAAATAATTATAGTGCATGCCATTACTATCAGCAGCCTGCTACAAAGGAAAATAAAGTCCTATGTAAACAGAATTGTGTGCATCTATAAAGAATTATGAGTAAATAATGTAGGCTGGGAGTTTCAGAAAAACATTGCATTGGTTTGATAGTATTTTAAATAACCTTGTTGATTGTTCAGTCACCCACAATTTAAACAAACAGAAAGCAGCAAGTACACATTGAATCTGTCCCTACCGGTATCATTATTCCCACGAGGACTTGAATTTTTATTTTTTCATATCCAAGGCGCCAGGAGGAACTGTTTGGTGATAAGACACCCTGACACTCGTCCCTGCAGAGACTGTTAGAAAAAGAAAAGATCTGTTCCCTCTTCTTTTTGAAGAGCTCTCTTTTCATTTGACAGAGTTTCTGCGTAAATGTTTAGTTTTTCTGGAAAGAAGGCAAGGGATCTGGCAATTTCTTCGAAAGGCGTCCCCAGGTTGAACTACCATCAAAGTTAAATATCCGCTGACTCCAAGGGATACTAGTCCCTCCAGGCCTGGATTGAGGTCATTAGCAGGTCAGCTTAGGAAGGCATGTACTGCTGCTGCCTCCATCTCTCCTGGCCTGAAGATAAACATAAGACTTCAGTTTCCATTGTTACCAGACCAGTAACCTTCACAAGCGGTAATAGCTGCTTAACAAATGCCAGAAATGTTATTTTTCTTACAAGCTGAAAAGCTTTGACATTTTTTCCCCAATTATATTCCATTTCCCCTTTTCTATTTCTAGTGTTCCTATAAATCAACATATGCAAATAAATTAATCTCACTAAATAAATGCACACCTTTTATATACACAGCCATATTATGGCCATTTGTGTGATGCATTATGCATCGCCAGTTAGACATGTGGATGTTTTGTGCATGCTGGTGTGGGATGTTGTGAGTGTTTTCTTTTTTATTCAGATGAAACTAGGGCACCCTACGATTGGGAGAGCAATCCATTGATCCCAAATGATGGTTAGTAACGTTTCTGTTCTATGAGCTATAACAAAAAGCTATTTAGGAATGTTTGGAAGTTTAACATTTTAATGGAATGGTTCTTCATGCATCCCTTTGCTGTGAAGTCGGGTTAGCTTGAGCTCGATTATGCTGCTGTAATGGGAGAAAAAGAGAGCAAGTGAATATTGAAAACTGAAAAGAAAATTCTCCCACCATGTCATAAGGCATAAAAATGTCAGACTTTATGGTCTGATGCCTCAGTCTGTTCTAGGCCAAGTTAGCAACTGTTTGTTTCCAGTAGCAAGTGTGGAATTTTTCCTTCCACCTTGTAAGTCGTGCAGTGGACTGGGCTGTGAGAATAGAGGTTTTCCCATTGCAGGGTGTGAGAACTGAAACTTTTAACTTGAATTGAATGGTTTCATTTCTTTGGAAGCCAGTTCTATTGAGTTCAGTGGGACTCACTCCCAAGTATGAGGACTGCAATCCTCTAAGGCAGGGCCCTCCAAACTCCAGCATGTGGGCTGGATCCGGTGTTGGAGAAAGCTGCCCCCATGAGTGGTGCTTATTGTTCTGCATCCCTGTACCCAGATCAGCTTGAAAGAAACATGGCACTGAGGCAGAATGTTAAGTGCCTCTCAGAACGAGGAGGGCTTTTTTGGGAGACAGTGGCTTCCAGTTTGGAGACCTTTGCTCTAAGGCTGCAGTGCTATACACACTTTACCTGGGTGTAAGTCCCATTAGAATCTGTGATATTTACTTTTGCGTAGACATGCATAGGCTTACACTGTGAGTCTTCTAGTAATTAAAGTGCAGGTGTCTCATTGGATATACAGTGGTACCTCGCATAACGAATGCCCCGCGCAGCGAAAAACTTGCAGAACGAAAGCGTTTTGCGAAGTTTGGTAACTCGCACAACGAATTTTTATGACCCATGCTTCGCAAAATGAATTTTTCCCCTTTTTTTTAAAATTGTCCTGGTTTGTTTTAAATTGCACAACCGTTAATACCTAGGATGCATTGTGCCTGGAGGTTTAAAAAGCCTCCCCAATGCAGCCTGGGCTCACTTCTCCACGTGCAGTTCCCGGGTTGACTTCCAGGAGCAACTGTGGCCTGTGCTGTGGGCGAACCCTGTCTTTGGTCAACTGTTCTGAGCAGTTCTGAGCAGTTCACCAACTCCTTGGGGAACCTACTACCAGCACTTAAGGTAAGTTTCTTTGAACTTTTCATAACTTTTGGGAAGTGGTGGCCAGCATTTGAGGTACGTTTTGGGGGGCCAGCTGGCCAGTTTGCCAGTTTGGGCCTGCTGTTTTGGGGAGGTTAGAGGAGTTTTTCCAGCAGTTTGGGGAATCTGTGGAACTCATTTGCAACCGTTTTTCCAGACCAGGATTTAAGGAGCTTCTTCACAGGGACATCTCAAGCAGTGGAAAGGTAGGGAGCGTAGCTTCACCATCTGCATTTGTTCTCCTGTGTTGGGGGGCGGGCTGTTATGCCACTTTTTTGTCCCGGGCAGGTTTGGCCAGGGGTGGGAAGGTGTGCGTGAAGCGGATGTGAAGCACTGCCTTTTGTTTTTGCAAACGTAGCAACTGCTGACATGGGTCCCAAGAAGGCTGCTCCTGCAGAGGCCGGGAAGAGGACAAAGATGACGCTAGAAATGAAGAAGGAGATCATCCAGAAGCACGATGGAGGCATGCAAGTGACAGACCTCGCCAGGGAGTACGGGAGGAATCCATCCACCATCGGGACCATCCTGAAGATGAGGGAGAAGATCCTTGCGACAGATGCAGCCAAGGGAGTCACCAGGATCGTGAAGAACCGGCCAGCTGTTCTGGAGGAGGTGGAGAAGTTGCTGCTCATCTGGATGGAAGAGAAGCAGCGTGCAGGGGACACAGTGACTGAGGCCAGGTCATTTGTGAGAAGGCCAAGGCCTTGCACGCAGACCTCGTACAGCAAGAGCCAGGAACCTCAGCCGAGCCAGAAGTCTTCAAGGCAAGCAGAGGCTGGTTTGAAAGATTCAAAACCAGATCGGGAATCCACAGCGTGGTCAGGCATGGAGAGGCTGCCAGTTCTGAGGTTCCTGCGGCTGAGGACTTTGCCACAGAACTGAAGGACATCTGCCAACAGTGGAAAAACGTGCAGACTTATGCACAGCGGCACCACCCAGACAAGGCTCTGGCACATGACCTTGCGAACATGTTTGATACAAGGATCATGTCCTCTTTCAGAGGGGTGCTGAAAAGGCAGCTGAAGCAGCAGACCATGGAGAGGTTCTTCATGAAGAAGCAAAGAGTGGAAGAGGAACCTGCTGCTTCTACCAGTGGTGCCCAGTTGCCTTCATCCTCCTCCTCGTCCTCCTAGAAGCCTTGAAGTCAAGCCTTGAAACCTTCTCCCAGTTGTCCAAGTTGTTAAGTGAAGTTAAGTTAAGTTAGAGCAGTGATGCTGAGACTTGGGGGACAGAGGGGTCTGTCTCCAGGTTGTCTTTGGCTAACTGTAAACTGCTTCTGTCCTAGCTAGCCAGCCTGAGACCGTTCCTGCATGCGCCTTCTCCACGTTTGCCAGTGTCTCTGCCTACTCTACTGCGTCTTCTCCACATTTGCCAGTGTCCCTGCCTACTCTACTGCGCCTTCTCCCAGTTGACCAGCGTTCGTGCCATCCCCAGAGAGACCCTCCGCAGCTCTGGGAACGTAAAAGACTGCTGCTGTGATGTGGAGACAGTTCTGTCTGCCTCCAGTTTCCTGACTTAAAAGACTGGTCCTGTAGGTTGAGACACTTCAGCCTGACTTGGTAACCTTAAAATGTCTGTGTACAAGTGTCCCCTAGGGCCTTAGAGAGTCCTTTGGTGATTTTAAAAAGTTTCTGTATTGGTTTCTGTATGATGTCCCTGTTTACATGCCTTAAAAATGTACTTTCTGAAGAGTTTTGCACAGTCCAAGGACTGTTTGTGACTGTTTCTGTTCAGTTTCAGTGTTGAGCCTCAAGTCAGATGGTCCTGCCTCATGTTTGCTGATTTTTAAATGTTTTTCTGTCATGTTTAAAAAGTTGAAGTTTTGTGCTTGAAATTTTTGAAATCCTCTGTACAGTATGTATGCCTTTAAAGAGCACTTAATAAACACTTTGTAAACCAAATTTGACTTTGTTCTGACTTTTCTTGCCCATAGGAACGCATTAATTAAATTTCAATGCATTCCTATGGGAAAACGCGCTTCGCAAAATGAAAAACTCGCATAACGAAAGGACTCGCGGAACGGATTAATTTCGTTATGCGAGGCACCACTGTATTGTTGGCTCAATGGAAAAGTGTGTACTCAGAAAACTAACCACAGACTCCTTTCTGGTTACCTTACAGTTTTGATGTACAGTCATTAAATTCCACTTCAGGCTCTGGAATGGACAAGGATGAAGTTTCAGCATCATGTGTCCCATTTGCCCTTCCCTCTAACGTTTAACGTTTTTCCATGGAAAAAAAATTGTCAGACCTTTCTTACCGAAGTATAAACCAAACTATATTTTGCAGAGGATATTTGGAGTTGACTCATTTTTATGGCAGTCTAAAACGGTAAAAACAAAATAAAACACATCTATACCACCTATATGATTACACCTGCTTTGAAATGCTTTAAAATTAAATTAAATTAAAATGTTAATTTGGAATAAAAACACATAACACTGCTGTCACCAATTTTTATTTTTGGGTAACACAGACATCCCCCCCCTAAATTCAACCCTTTTGGACTGTCTCTGTCACTTTTTAAAGTTTCTTTAAAAGAAAATAGCATGATGAGCCATGTGAAATGCTGCAAAACATCAGTAGGAAGGGCAGAGCTTTAATACTTAGACCCCTCTTCAGTTCCTGTCCTGACCTGACTGTGTGCCTCCCCTGCCTACTATTCCTAGTTAAAAAGAAGCGTCAGTACATTTTCAAGTGAAGCTTTTAAAAATAGCTCATGTCCTCATCCCGCCCCCAAAAGCCTTCCCACTGCCTGGTGGGGACACTCACCAGCCAGCGCTCTTCCTTAGCATTTTAACCAGTGCAGAGGCCCAGCGCTGAGTGCACACTGGCCTTCCGCTGGCAGCTTGCACAACAGCCATTGCCGGGGCAGCACACAGACTGCGGCACTGCCCCAGCATAGGATGGGGCTGTTAATGTATAGGTTGGTCCTTAAGGCATTTCAGGGAGTTAAACCTTCAGTCTTCCAGTAGACTATAGATGATTCTTCTATAGTTAGGGCACTAATATTCAGTAAGCTGTTTGATATTTTCTGTCCATCTAAAGTAACTAATTAAGTGTCCACTTTCTGCCTTGTTATACGTACTGTGCCTGGAACTGTTAGCAATAGCAACAAGGAATCAGTACAATTCAGGGAATTAAAAAAAAGTGTTTAAACACTTTATGTATGCTGATGGTGTTATGTTGGCCTTAACAGATCCCATAAATTCAGCAAAGGATGTGGAGTCAGAATAACACTGAGTACAGGAAAGCAGGAGGCCTCAAGGTTAAAGTTAAGATAGACCTAATCAGAAGTCATCTTTAAATTGTGCAGAAAAGAGCAAATGGAAGAAATATTAGATAAAAGTAATCATACAAAGCAGGATTTTATCTAGGTGTTTACATGAAGAAAAATGAAAATATCTCTTTAAAAAGTGATTAAGAACATAAGAAGAGCCCCACTGGATCAGGCCAAAGCTCCATCTAGTCCAGTTTCTAGTCCACTTCACAACAGCCCACCAGATGCTTCAGGGAGTATACAAGACAACAAGATACCTGTGCCACTGCCTTGCACCTGACATTCAAAGCTAACCTACTTTTAAAACCAGGAGGTTGCACATATCTATTACGGCTTGTAACCTGTGATGGTCTTTTCTTGTAGACAACTATCCAATTCCCTTCTAAAGGTATCTAGGCTGGATGCCATCACCCCATCGTGTGGCAATTGTGAAAGTTTGTGTGTTCCAAGTTTCTTCAACAAATTGATCCATGGGGAAAATTCTTTCGTATAAGGCAGTTCTTTCATATTAATTCATGTGGCTGCACTGAGATCCATGCACCTTGAAGCTTGGCAACCCAGACGTTCAGTGCTTAGAGTCCAGAGAAATGGTCATGCTGCCATGGAAGAGCTTTGCATAGCAGTGTGATGGCATTAGGCAATGAGTGAAAAGCTCTGCACCTTTTTTTTGGAAGCCCTTTCAGATCTGAGACATGAAAGCATGTGACTTTGCCTTTTCTCTGAAGATGCATGCACTACCTTAACAAGACACCTTCCTTGTTTTTCCACAAACCATAAGGCTGAGTGGTCAGTCACCTTCACCTTCATAGTGAAGGTGACTTTTTAGATCAAGGACCCAAAAACAGTTCCTGAAGCACACCACTAACAAAACAATTTGGTCCCCATTTCCTCAATAGGCCATATCACCTTTGGTACCTATTAGACTGAAGGCTAACATTGACACGCTAAAGTATAATAAAGCTGCTTGAGGGTGTACATTGGTCTTCCTGTCTTTTTGATTGATATATTGAAGCTACACAGAAAGTTAGCTTCTTCAAATTAGGCCGAGAGGGATGAGCTAGAGTAATAGGGAGAGGGCAGGAGAACTTATCAAGCTTTCGTGATCAATCATGTAGTATATGCAATATCATCTTTCTGCAGGATGATCACTATTTCATTATGTTTATGTGTTTATTTATCACTTGTAAATCATGCCATGGACGGGTCTACAAAACACTGCTGCCATGAAATACGTAAGACAAGATTAATACAATCACCCAGCTTCATATTATTAGTTGCATGTGGACCAATTCCCTGCTTGTTTTCCCTCCAAAACAACCTTGTCACAATTGCTCATACATAAAAAAATAATAATAAATTGAAATGTCTTTCCTTATTTACAGATGTGTTTTGTAGGGAAAAACAAAAACATACAATTGATCTTACTTAGGTGGAAACTCATGTGGAAGTATCTCATATGTTGAATTTGTGCCACACTTGCCAAAAAGATTGACCCTTCAATATCAACTATTGTAGTTTTAGACCAAGCTTAAAAGCTAAATTGTGCATTAACATGAATAAGGACAGCAAAACTCAGAAGAAGAAAAAAACATTATGGCTTGCTATAAATGGGACACTTTTGACTATCAATTTGTAGTACATCAGGCTGGTATAAGTATCAAGTAATTAGATAAACCATTGAAGTTTGGATTAAACAGAGTGACACCAACTAATTCCCTCCTGTGTCACGAGGAGTTCCTTCTCAGGTTTAAGCAGTTCTTAAACAAGTATGTGCACTCACGTATTGAGAGATGTGTGTAGATATGTATAGGCTACATGGCTCTCTATTGGATGAGAATGGTCCTTTTCCAACCACCTAATTTTTTCTACATTGGTTGAATCCCTAGAGCATGGTTCCCAAAGTGTGCTTTGTGAGGCACTTACTGGGGTGTTGCGGGTTGCCTGCTGCCCCAGCAGGGAGACCACAGTGCAATCTTTCAAGCAGGAGGTTCAGGGTGATAGGCGGAGCTGCAGTGCGTGAAAACCATGCCTTCCACTCGCCCCGACCCTTTTTCCACTGGAAGTTTCACAGTCCAATCCTAATCTGCCCTGGTGCCCAGCGATGCAGTGATGGCCAAAGTGGCTGCTGCTGCATCTTGTAGGGCCGGGGCAGCCACTGGAGTCTCCTGGGGGTAAAGAAACATTAGCTCCCTTACCACGGGTAAAGCCATGGCAACCCCAATGGGTCTCCTCATAGCTGCACCAGCTATTTTGCTGGTGCAGAACTGAGGAGCCCCATGTAGTACTCCACAGGCCTGGAGGTGGCGTAGGATTCGGTGGCAGAATTTACTGCCATGTGTGCCCCCTCCCAGACCCAATCCTCCCTTTCCCCTGACCTCCCTCTGCCCAATTCCTCCCCTCCCCCGCCTTCCCCCCACCCCAAAAAGCCGCTCTACCGGCCAGTGGAGAAACCAACGGTTGCAACCTGGTAAGGTTATGAGGTCTCTTTGGTGCTGAGGCCCAGCACTGGTGATAAACCTGGCACCAGCACTATGAGCATACCACCAGCACTGGGCTCCTTAGTTTACTTCTCAGTTTACTTCTGGACCAGGACCTGAACTTAAACTTCATTGCATTCTTGAAATGCTTCCATCTTAGTCTGACTAAGGGGTTCCAGCCCCAAATTTGACCCAGGTTTAAATCAGCAAAGTGTGCACAGAATATGCAGAAATATGCTACACCTTCAGGAAGTCCCTCCCTGCATTATGCAGATTCTCCTGTCATAATGATGGGTGCTTTGCTGCTATAAAACAATTGAAAGAATTCATAGTCATGCTACATTGTCATTGATATTTAGTTGATCAAACTTCTAACGGTTGCCGCTAAAGAAGAAAATTAATGAGAGAATTTCAAATGCTCTTTCGTGCTTTTCTAAACATAAGTGACATGTTAGGAATTACAATGCATGGAACCCCAGATCAGAATGTGTTGGTGGACATACGTGCCTGGTAGTCTGTTGCAATCCCGTGACCAGAACATATGACTTGGATCTAGATGCTGTCAAGAATAGGTCAGAATTTAGTACTAGATTGAGGCATCAAGGTCCAGAAACAGGCGACTTTGTTGATGATGGAGGAGGGTTGGGTACTAGTGAGATTAATAGAAGTGTAGCCAGAGGTAGAACATGTGCAGCGCAATTTTATCTTGTGCTGGAATAGGCAGGCCAGGAGGCCTGCGCTGTATCCAGTGCAAGAAAGGGGCCCAAAGTGGCTCAGCCAGAGGTAAGGGGAAACTCTTCACCATACCCCCAGATAAGCCACCATAGCCCCAATGGGTCTCCTTGGACTTGCGCCATCTCAGGAGTTAGCATAAGTCCAAGGTGAGTGGAGAGGCTTGCAACCGCTCCACACCACTCGGGAACGGGGGCTAGGATCCGACATATCTGCTGGGTCCCAATCCCGCCTCCCACTCCCTGCTCGCCTGCCCCCCGCCCTGGAACACCTCCCTCCCACTTCCTCCCTGCCCTCCCCAGACCCTTGTGTTGGCCGAGCTGGGCCAATGCAAGCCTCCCCTTTCAAGTCAGTACGGTATGTTTGCGACCCTCCTGGGCCAGTGCAAGGGACTTGTGCCAGCCCAAGGCGCAGTCTGGATTTCACCCGAAGTCATTCAAGTTGGCGATCAGGTACTGAAGAAGAAAAGGCTGGATGACAAAGCCTGCTGGGTGGCTTGGAGGCAAAGGTTTTTTAGGCCCTGATGTGTCCCATTGAGTCAGTCAGCTGACATCTAGACTAGAAGTCAGCTGACTGCACTCTGGCATTGCAACCCAGGGGGCACCCTCGCTTGATGGAAGTTTATTCTGTCTGACTCACTGATGAACCAGGTCATGGATGGTGCAGAAGATAAGGCATTAGAGACTGTCTGCTGCAAATCCTGATTTGAATTCCTGCACCCCCTCCAGCTGCCTTGCACCATTTTTTTCGTACCCCTAATTCCAGGTTTCCTATTTACCTCTTAGAACAGTGATTTCCAACCTTCTTTTGGAATGCAACCCCCCTCTTAAAGAGAGCAGCAACCCAACTTAGGACCCATAGTGCCGTTAGAACATCACTTCTGGGTTTCACTGTTGCCACTGCCACCACTGAATGCATGTTAAGTTTTTTAAAAAAAAACACAGAAATTTTTCCTTTCTTGTGTTTGATGGTGGCAGCAAAACCTGGAAATGCCATTCTGACAGCACTACGGGTCTCTGGTTGGGTCACTTGTCTCCATAAGGAGGTAGTATCCCAAAAGAAGGTTGGGAATGCTTGCCCTGGGGGGTTGGAACCCCCAAGTTGGGAAACACTGTCTTAGGGAGACACTGTCTTAGAATGTAATGTGCTTCTGTTTAGGAAAACCTGCTGTAGATCCGCCTCTTAACTGAAAGTCTCTTTAGTGCTCTTTCTTATTAAATAGTGAAGATTAGATAGGCATTATAGCTGATAGGGAAAGGGGGGGGGGAAGTGTATTGCCTGCAAAGTATAGAAGATCCCCAAGGATATCTTGTTGTTCAGGTTGCTAAGAGTGGCAAGGGCTTCCCGTACAAAGACCTGAAATAGCTCCACTTTATTCATAGCAAATTCTCAAGAGTGATTAAAGCTGAACCAGGATTCCTGATGGATGCAGCATGTTTATGCAGTGAATTTTGCCTCTTGTCGTTGGGCGTCCTCTGAGTACAGCTAGGCAAAGCCTGCGGGACTGTTAAATGGAAGCTTCACCTGCCTGTCTGTATTGCAAGATCGCTATAGCAACCAAACATAAATCAAGAAAATAGCCCCTTTTGTAAGTTGGTTAATAGGCACAACATGCTTCTTTAGAAAATCCAACTATTCTTTCAATAGACTTTGATTGAAAGTCAGCCTTTTCTACAGACACTTTCACATTCTCATCTAGTAGCAGCTTGTATGGCTGTCTAAGGCCTAATTTATTACCCTTTAAAGATTGTGCAAAGAAAAAATGGTTCTCAGAACAATGTTTACATTCAGAGGTATAAGCACAGTGCCACAATAGAACATCCTTTTGTTCTCAGCCCAGAATATTAATCTTAAAACGATTGGTTATTTCATCTCCCGCATTCTCGCCATGCCTTCCTCTCTTTAGGTAGCCACAGTCTTGCCTTGCAACTGAATCCTTAACCATTTTAATATTTGCTGTTTTCCTCTGCTGTTGTCATCCCCCCCCCTCCCGCCATCAAAGTTCAGCAGGTTGAAGCGTTTCTCAAGCTTTCTGATCACAGTGTCTGGCATTCCACATACTCTGACGGAAGGTTTGCTTAAGGCCAAACTAGATGTGATAGAAGGTGACCTATGTGCTTAAACACAGATCTACATCAATCACCTTGAAAACCCATGTTGGGACTTGGTTTTCTGAGCAGCAAAAGGGACTTGCGAGTAAGAGGTACTGGATTCTGCTTACCTCATAGACCTTCCAGTTGAGCATATTTATGGTACTGGAGCTTGGTTGGTCAGGCGCCAGTAGGGTGGTAACAGTTCTGCCCTGTGTCCTTGGAGGAAAGGATGGACACAAATGTGGATGATGATGATGAAGCATCCACATCTAATTTGACCCTTACTTAGCTGGAAAGTCTTGAAAGCCCCTTACTACTTTGTGTAGTCAAGAACAAGGATATTTGTGGCTGACATACAAGTTTCAGCTCCTTTGAAAATTCCATTGGGGAAAAAAGTACTCTCATTTTATCAAGTCATCAAAAAGGCAGAATTTGGGGGTGGGGATGAAGGAATGTAATGAAGCTAGCCCAGACCCTTTGATGTCAGGATGGGAGTTAGAGAGCATTGATTGAAAGATGATTTCCCTCAAAGGCACTGAGAAATACTCTAGATCTCTGTGCTCTCTCATGAGGAACAAAGGTGAGAAAAAAATCTTTAAGGTAGAGTTATTGCAACAACTGTTAACCTTTGCTTGTTAAGATCAAAAGTTGTTTTTTTTTAAAAAGTAGGATCAATTTTTCTGCAGAGAAAACCAAGCAAATGTAGAAGAATCTACAGCAATGAAAGAATTCAGTTCTGCCCATGTGAAAAGAGCATTGCTAGACGAGTCCAGGGATCCATCTAGTCTAACATCCTGTTTCTAACAGTGGGCAGTCACATTCCCCTTGGAAACCTGCAACCAGCGCAAGAAGAAAGCACCTCTCGCCATTACTCCTGATCCGTAGAGAAGTGCTGCCTCTGAATATGGAACTTGCATTTCTCTTTCATGGTTATTTGATGGATCTGTCCTCTACAGCTTTGTCTTAATTGCTGTTTAAACCTATCTAAACCAGTAACCAGCACCACGTCATTACTGAATGAAGTAGACATTTCTTTTTGCTATCCAGAATTTGTTGCTGATCATTCAATTTCACTGGATACAAAGAGTTCAAGTCTCACGGGACAGGGTGAAAAAATCTTGCCTAGTCATTCTTTAAGAACATAAGAACAACCCCACTGGATCAGGCCATAGGCCCATCTAGTCCAGCTTCCTGTATCTCACAGCGGCCCACCAAATGCCCCAGGGAGCACACAAGACAACAAGAGACCTGCATCCTGGTGCCCTCCCTTGCATCTGGCATTCTGACATAGCCCATTCTTTGTACTACATACTGTACTGTTTTTTAATCCTGCATCATATCCTTGCCCCTAAAGTACACAGTCAGGACTGGCCTTAGGAGCTGCTTGTTGGGCCCTCTACTCACCAGGATGAGCAACAGTAGCAAGGTACTCAGCAGTGGCATCACCACCAACTGCTTCGGCAGCGGGAAATTTCAATTGGATCCAGGGACGAGCAGGAGGGAGGGCCGTCCAGCAGCAATGCTCCACTTGTTGCACTCTCCTTGTGATGCCTCAGAATGGAAGATTCCGTGTTGGAGTGTCAGCTACAGAGTGAGGTACCAACTGCAGGCACTCTAGTCATTTTCCCAGTGCAGGTCCCCTCCAGGCATGGGGCCCAATTTGGCCAAACTGGTCAAATTGCTTTAACGCTGGTCCTGTACACAGTGTTATATTTGAGAAGTAGACACAGGTGAATGTTCTGCCATACATTTCTTATTGTATTATGCATCATCCAACCTCTTTTTTAAAAAATGGGGAAGAAGTTGAATTGTATCCAGTGCAAGTCTTGCAAAATGTTCACTGTCTCTTTGGCAATAAAGAAAACCATAGCGGTTGAAAGGAGTCAGCAATGGTAGTGTCCCTTCCAAAGACTACAATTTCCAGGCTGCATATCCCTTTTGACATCCGAAGCGGAGTGAAGCAGGGCTGTGTTCTTGCGCCAACCTTGTTTGGGATATTCTTCGCTGTCCTGCTGAAGCAGGCCTTTGGAACTGCAACAGAAGGCATCTGTCTCCGGACCAGATCAGACGGAAAGCTCTTCAACCACTCCAGACTGAGAGCAAAATCCAAGTCCAGCTGAAATGTCTGCGTGACTTCCTCTTTGCTGACGATGCAGCTGTCACTACCCACTCTGCCAAAGATCTCCAGCAGCTCATGGATCGTTTTAGCAAGGCCTGCCAAGATTTTGGACTGACAATCAGCCTGAAGAAAACACAGGTCATGGTTCAGGATGTGGACTCACCTCCCTGCATTACAATCTCTGCGCATGAACTGGAGGTTGTCTGTGACTTTGTGTACCTTGGCTCAACGATCTCCGACACTCTTTCTCTCGATACCGAGCTAAACAAGCGCATTGGTAAAGCAGCTACCACTTTTTCCAGACTCACAAAGAGAGTCTGGTCCAACAAGAAGCTGACGGAACATACCAAGATCCAGGTCTACAGAGCTTGCATCCTGAGTACACTTCTGTACTGCAGCGAGTCATGGACTCTTCGCTCACAACAGGAGAGGAAACTGAGCGCTTTCCACATGCGCTGCCTCCGACGCATCCTCGGCATCACCTGGCAGGACAAAGTTCCAAACAACACAGTCCTGGAACGTGCTGGAATCCCTAGCATGTATTCACTGCTGAAACAGAGACGCCTGCGTTGGCTCGGTCATGTCGTGAGAATGGATGATGGCCGGATCCCAAAGGATCTCCTCTATGGAGAACTCGTGCAAGGAAAGCGCCCTACAGGTAGACCACAGCTGTGATACAAGGACATCTGCAAGAGGGATCTGAAGGCCTTAGGGATGGACCTCAACAAGTGGGAAACCCTGGCCTCTGAGCGGCCCGCTTGGAGGCATGCTGTGCAGCATGGCCTTTCCCAGTTTGAAAAGACACTTTGCCAACAGTCTGAGGCTAAGAGGCAAAGAAGGAAGGCCCATAGCCAGGGAGACAGACCAGGGACAGACTGCACTTGCTCCCGGTGTGGAAGGGATTGTCAATCCCAGATTGGCCTTTTCAGCCACACTAGACGCTGTGCCAGAACCACCTTTCAGAGCGCGATACCATAGTCTTTAGAGACTGAAGGTTGCCAATACAGTATCTGTCTTTCTCTCCAATCCATAGAACTGAAGGGAAAAGGACCAAAGGATAAAGCTTTGTGCCTACTGCACACTTTTTTTCTTGGCATGGTATGCCCCAGAGGTCTTTTTCAACTTCTGCTGCCTCTGACCCAAATGATGCTAACAAATAATGTTTGAATGGACCACTTTTCAGACATCTTCCAGCTATCCCTGCCGTGGCTTGATGAACATTTAAAGGAATAAATTATCTGTACCCTAACCAGGTTTATCAGTTTTGTGAACTGGTTATAAATTCATCTCCAAAGCAGTGAACTATTATGGATGCATTGTCTACAAAGATTACCCATAAACTATTTCTGAAAGGCATTCCCATTTCAGAACATTGTTCCTTTACCGGGGGGGGGGGGGGGGTCAACCTATTGAGCTTTATGGACCACTTGTAATTAATTGCATTTGAAAAATTTTGACACACTTTTGTTACACCTTCATCCACTTCACATTGCATCCAATATTGCAATAGCTTTCTTCAGCACAATAAACACAGGTGGAAATGTGTCATATGGTGTCTCTTGTTCTTCTTTGCATTCAAATTAATGACCTTTGGTACTTTTTCCCCCTAATTATCCACTCTAGTCTCACATATGGGATTAATTAGACAAGACAAATCTTTGCATGGAAATTCACTCCTTTCTGTGACTGTTTTCCAAAGTTGTCATCTTATTATTTCCACTTTTCAGTTTCTTTAGATGACTGATGAATTTGAGGGCTTCTGATGTCTGATACGCAAATATCCCATTCTGTTTTGTGTGTGTGTGTGGGAGAGAGAGAGTGAAAGGCACAAACATTCATTTTTAATTTACTGTGTTTCCCTTGAGAGATTGCCATGAAGCTATTCAGATACAGAAGACTTTCTTTTGTTCTGTGGGACAAAGAATTATTGCGTATGCGTTGTTACCTAAGAACATGTTGAATACTGTTTGTGCAGAAGCAGTCACCCTTGTTATGTAACTGCTTTAATGTTCTGGGTTCAGGATTCTACCCTGATCCCTTCAGCATATTTTGATGGGGGGAAAAATGCTTTGCTTTGCAATGTAAATCTTTGCACCACATCCTGATGCTGCTTTCTGAATGTATTGCTCCATGTTGTATAATACACTTTTCATCTATCTCCCCTACTGGTGGCATTTTTAAGATAATAAATTTCCTTAGGGACTAGTGCAGCCATTTTCAACCTTTTTCAGCTCACGGCACGCTGACAAGGTACTAAAGTGTACCTTTAGTACACTGATAGTTTTTAATTACGTTATTATGTTACAATTAATTTAATTAATAACTAAGTGCACAAGCCTAACCAGGTCTACTCAGAAGTAAGTCTTATTTTGTTCAATGGGGCTTACTCTCAGGAAAGTGTGGTTAGGATTGCAGCCTTAGATCATGACAATGAAAGAAATTCCCAAGAAGCTTGGAGAGGGAGGTGTATGTGGTTTCTGGAAAGGAAGAACAATGTTTTGAAGCAGGTCTGTTCAAACTTTTGTCGATTGTTATGCTCTGATATGCCAGGAGGTGCTGGCAAAGAGAGATGAGGCTGAGCATGCTGGAGAAAGGGGGGGTGAGGGCAGTGAGGAGATGTGGCTGAAACAAGTGCAGGATTCACTGGGGTGGGGGGAGAGAGAGAGAGAGAGAATGGGAGGCAACTGACTCTGGACTTTGGAAGGTGGGGAAGAGGGAGGGGTGGGGAGGGGCAGTAAGAGGGATTAACTGCAGTTATGATGGGGGGATATGTGTGTAGGAGGGGAGGAGGTGGGGGGAAGAAAAGCATCACTCATCACAATAAATGAGCCTGCTCATTTATTCAAGAAAGAGTGCGATCAAGCCTCTATACATCTACTCAGAAGAAAGCCCCATTATAGTCAATGGGGCTTACTCCTAGGAAAGTGTGGATCAGATTGTGGCCCAGCGCCTTTCCTGCCAAAGCCTTGCCAAAGGAGGCGACGCAGGCAGGGTCACTTTGGGGCATTGCTGGCAAGGAAAAGGGTCTCTCCTGGATCCTTTCCAGGCAGCTGCCACTGGCTCCTACCTGCTTCCACCTTCAGGCTCACTCTCACTCCCTCCACGTTCTGGCCAGCTCTTCCAGGCTTCTCAAGCTGCCTGGCTGGCTGCCCAATCAGCACGCAGGGCAGGCACCAGCAACAGCAGGAGTGTCCAAGCCCCTGCGCGGCTGCCCCTTTTTCTCCTGCTACCGTGCGAGGCTGCAAGCCACCACTTCTCCCCTGCGCGCAGCTGCCGCCACCACTGCCACCTGACTCCTTGGCTCCACGGCACACCAGTGTGCCGCGGCACAGCAGTTGATGTGGCCTGCTGGACTAGTGAGTGTAAACTGCTTTTCAGCCCCATAGGCATTTGCAGCTTGATCCACAACCCAGTTAAGCTAAAATAACTGTAGGTAAGCTGATCTAATGGGGCTAAGCAAAGGCTTATGCATTCTCTCTGCTACAAAATAAATAATTGCGTAAGTAAATTCTATAGCCCAAATTCTGGACCAAGAAAGGCTGAATTCGGCAATCTCTTGTGAGCATGTATTTGCTTGTTTTGCATAACTTATTTTGTTTTTCTAGTGTTTCCCAAAGAGGTAAAGTGGTACCTATTGCAGTTTAGCCTCCTGACCACTGGAAGCTCTATGAGGCCCCATCTCTGGCTTCAGTGTTCTCACCAGAAATAGCACACTCATTTTAATTCAAATCTATCTTTGCAGCTCCACAGAGTTATACACTTGGGTAATAATAGCCAAAAGCAGTGCTTTAACAATGCCTAGGCATAGCAGGAAAGATGAGAACCTCAATCACCTCACCATTTATTGTAAGAGCCGCAGCTATTCTTAGCGGTGTAGAATTATTTAAAACTGCATTTCCTTTTTAACAAAACAAAGAAGCACAAAAAGGATTTTAAAAAAATTAATGAAATTATTAATCAACCCCACAACAAGCCTTCAAATGATAGTCCAAACCTTATTACAACTGTGGCACATAATTTTAAAAAATGTATTGCTCCTGCTCTCAGGCGCACATCTGCAGTAAACCCATGATTTGAAGAGATGAACAACCATGGAATAGTAATTATACACACTGAGGACACATTAATTTATTTAAAAAAATTCTCCCCCTCCTTTCTTCCTCATGGTGCCTTCAGTGTCAATGAAAAACATTATTGGTATAAAAATTCAATAAAACAACAGCAGCCATTAAAACCAAATCTCAGTTAGGAATGAATACATCAAGTGAACTTAAGAAAAGCCTGTGTAAAGAGCCAAATCCTCAGTCAGCTAGAGAAAGTGGCATTTGTTGCCTGTCTGTATGCCTGCTGATGGTCTCTGATACACTGCCATTGCCTTTGGAATTAAATTGATAATACAGGAAACGTCTTGTGATTCTTCCTAGTCAGTTTCCAGTCTTGTTTGGAAATTTTGTGGACTTTTTGAAACTAGTCACTCAAAGAAGTGGCTAACACTGTTGGCATCCTTCAGTCTCAGAAGACTATGGTGTCACGCTCTGATTGGTGGTTCTGGAACAGAGTGTCCTCTCCAGTGCAAGAAGCCTGGGTAAAGTAGGTATGGAGGATAGGCTGTTACCCATGCAGCAAATCCCCCCTCTCCACGTCGCTGAAATTGTCCAATGGAAAGGCAGAGGCCAATACGGTTGGTTCTAGCGGTGTTGCAGGAGTTGCCAGAACGTGACTGTGTTCAGCCATGAACTGCCTCAGGGACTCCGGCTCCGGATTTTGCCTTGAGGTTGACTCCTGAAGCCTTATCCATAACTGGATGTAGCCACAAGGCAGTGGAGGTTTGGGATCAGAGTTTTCCTTCTCTTAGATGAGCTGCCTTTCCAGGCTGATGAGTCCCATCTACCCGGTGGCTGTTTAGTTGCCTCTTACGACAAGTACAGCCAAACTGAGGGCCTATTCTTATCCCCAGCCCCCAGGGGATGGCTAACACTAGAAATTAGGATACATAGTAGAATTAGGATACATTATCACTGCAGTGTGCTTTCTCTCCACTCTGCATCCTTCTCCATTACATCTGAGGTGTTGTATAGGAGCTAATAGCCCAGTCCTATCCTTTCACGGCATGCAGCTATGCCAAAATGCGCTGCACTGCATGCTATGATGGGGGGAGGCAGATTGGGAAAATATTTTTCCTTAGCCCCCCCCATATGCCCCTTGACCACCACTGGGTTTTCTCAGGGCAGCTATTTACCTGGTGCAAGTCCAGAGAGAGAGAAGGGACACTTTGGGAGGCTCTGGAGGGGAGAGCCTGTGATGCTACTCACTCATGCTGGAGGCCACCCCTTTGTTTTAGACACACCCCCATCACCAGCTTTGCTAAGGGGTCCTATTCAAGCAAAGCGGTCATTACAACTGAGGTTATCAAAGGGACCTATGATATTAATATTACTATTATTAAAAAAACTATTCCATGCTGTACCATACACACTTACAGTAATATAAATTACTGTACAGGTGGAGCCTATTTATCCGCATTAGTTCCGTTCCGTGACCCGGCGCAATTAACAAAAAACGCGTTGTGCTAAATTCCATATATTTACTCAAATACGCTGCAGCCTGACACTTGGGACTGGAAGGAAACTAAGGCAGCTGTTATCAATCCCCTCCGCTCCACTCCTCCGCCTCCCCCCCTCCTTCCCGTTTCACAGTTGGAATGCTGAGCTTTTAAGAGCCCAGTCCTATGCATTTCTACTCAGAAGTAAGTCCCATTCTAATCAATGGGGCTTACTCCCAGGAAAGCGTGGAGAGGATTGTAGCCTAAATCTCCTGCTTTGCTTGCTGGAAAGGCTTGCTTGCTGGGCTGTTTTGTTTGTGTCCCATGGTGCAGAGAAGGTGCTGACTTCTGATTAGGGTATATAACTTTCCCATTCTTTCTCACATATGCAAACCTCAACATTTTGTCACATTCTAGCATATACAGAGCAGGGCAGAGCTTCTGAGGTGCACTCCGTAGTCCATTGCTGAAGTGACAAGGGTAAGGGAGCAGATTTAACTCTCATTCTAGAAGTGTCCCTGAGTGCTCTCTTTACATTGTCATGTATAAATGCGTATTCTCATAGAGAAAATGTAAGCCACCAGTAGCAAACCTTCAGAGGGGACACAGCACTAAGTTTTGCAGAGCGCCTCAATATGCAAGCCTCAATGTGCAAGTTTTGCAGGGCTCCTCTACATGCAAGCTGCTCCTCTCCCTTGCCATCAGAGCAGTTCCTAACAGTGAGAGCAAAGCAGAGGAGACTGTTCTCGATGCTGGGAATGGCTCCAAGGGGAAGGGGCAGCTTGTACAATGCGTTAAGTCACCCTGCAAAACTTAGCGTTGTTCCTTCCTTTAGCTACACTACTGTAAGCCACCACTGACATAGTTATAATGAGAGAAAAACCTTTCCTATGATCTTGGCTGTGGGCCTCACTGGCAAGGATCTTGCAGAGTTCATGTTTATCTGCAATGGCCCACTGCACCCCCAGGAAGACCTACAGTATGCAAACCCTGTTACCTCCATGCACTGAGGGGCATATTGATGGTTGCATGTTTCAAATTGCTGGCAAATCCATCATTTTGAATTTCACTGCATGTGATAACCGTGGCATTGAATGGTGTCCATGGAGAAATTTAAGAAATGTGTGTAGCTAGGGACTAGGCCTCTTTGATAACCCCAGTTCTAATGACTCTGCTTTGCTTGCATGGGGACCCCTTAGCACATCTGGTGACCTTGCTGGACTGCTGCTTTTCATTAACACTTCAAGCTAAGCTGTAAGGAAGACTGGATATGTATTCCCTTCGCCCACCATGTCAGACTGAAGCAACATTTCATTTGGAAAATAAGCTTTTTTTTTTTTTAAAGAAAGGATGGATCAAATAAGATGATTGTGCAAGAATAGCGGGTGAGCTGTTAGGGATAAGAAGGTGAGAAGAGAGGCTCTGCTAACTAACGTTTTGACAGCTAGCCAGGATGGCAGGAGAGGAGCCCTGGGGTCTGGGATGTGGGATTCATGTTTCTACTGTTTTTGCAATGTCTGGATCAGCCCCGGGTGAGAAGTAGGTTTGTTGACTCGGCAGCATGGGAAACAGCCTACCACAGATTTACTGCAGAGATGGCTTAGACGTCCCCCTTCCAAGTGTTATGAAAAGAATTTTTTTTTAAACTGTTTGGCTTGGCCCCTTCTGCCACACAATAAATTTGTTATCTGAAACAATAGAGAACAAAGACGGAAAAGTCATAAATACATATCAGGAAATGCAAAGCCCCATTTTGGTGCGTGGAGCCGCAAGGGCATTGGGTTTCATTGACTCGAGTCTCGGTGGAAAGCAGCCGGCCCCACAGGAAGGCCCTGCATTCCTGTCCTTTCGGTGAACCTGCCTGAAAGGAATACAGGAGTTATTGGGTAATCAAGGCTTGTCAGCACCTTGGTTATGCAGCATGGTTCAATCCGATAATGTGAATGGAACCAGTAATAGCACTGATGAAAAGCACGCGGGTTTGAAAAGGGCCTTGAATGATTTTTTTGTTCATTTTCTGTTTACATGTAATGTGTTATTGATGTCATTACCTTATAACACAGCTGCTTGTTTCATAGAAAAACTGGGAATTAGTCATTACTTCTTTTAAAAAAGAGCAAGAAAGAGAGAGAAAGGGCAAAGGAGTGAGAGAGAGAGAGAGAGAGAGAGAGAGAGAGAGAGAGAAGCAAGGGGGAAGAAAGAAAGAAAGAAATCCTGTTACATGAAGAAAATTGCATTCGAATGCTGCAACTGAAACTTATTGATTTTCTGGCACAGATTTTTTAGATTAAAAATGCCAATGCTAAATCCTTTCATGACCTATAGTTCATATGAAGTTCACGTGTCATTTACTATTATTCTGGAAAAAAGCAGGATCTTTAATGAAAACATAGTTGGGAGGAAACTCCTGAGTCGCTTGCATTTGCATGCTGCTCTCGTGCAGCCTGGGCGAGTGCTCCAGCTTGCCGAGGGTGTGCCTGCAATATTTTGTTTAAGCTGCAACCCATTTATCTTTTTTAATTGCTTCTGTGTCTTTGTTTTATTCTCAGCTTGATCTTTAGACCTCTTAATTTTTCTTACTTCATTCACTCTTGTTCATTGATTGTATTAAGCGGAAGGAAAGCAAAAGCTCTCCCCCTACCCCTTCCCAGGGTGCCCGTGCTTGATTTTCATTAACATATAATTTTAATTAGTAACACAGCAGAAATTCCCAATATAAATTCATAGAGATGTTTGCAATTGTTTCAATTGTATCACTGTTCTTTCCAGAACATTTTAGACTACTTGGCAAAAGGGAGAGCAAATTATCTCCTTATAGAAACATAGTGGAAGCAGTTGGGTGTTTAACCTACAGATGGTTCTTTGTGTGCATGTGTTTGTTCATTCATGACTACACATGTGTACATGTGCAGACTCAGCGTTCCAGAGCTGTATGGGAATCCAGTATGCGCCAAGAGCCCCATGCAAATAGAAGCTCTGTTTCTTTCTGCAATTAGGGGAATACTCTTCATGATAGTATGGAGTCAAAAATTCTCACTGCTGAATTTTTGGCCTCAAAATTAAGGTGGTGGGTAAAATTCAGTCAGTGAAAACTGCAGACAACTAAGGGATGAGGTCCCATAGAAAATCTGAGGAAGTTTCAGGGCCAACTTACTAATGGTTGCTGACAGGCAGTGGTCCTTTCCCCCTTAATTTTCTCCTCTCTGCCTGCCTGGCAACAGCAGCAGTGCTGGTGTGAACCTACCATGAATTACCCTCTGAAGTGCCCTGTGCATGATGTAGTCATGACGCAGTGTTATTCTGGGGGTGGGGGCTTTGGGTGTTCAGTGGCAGTCATGAGTGAGTTGAAGAATTTCGCAGAATGTCTTAGCCCCCTCCCCAAAAATCACTGCTATAGATAATTGAAATCCCATTTTTCATCATTTGAGCGGAGAAAATGAGAGACGCATTTCAAGTGAACTTGTATGACCCTCTGTGTCTGCAGTGGACCAGTCGTCTTCAAAGAAAATCTTACTGGGTCGAACCAGTGTTTCACTTTGTCATGTTTTATGTCTTTGAGAGAACCTTATATCAGGTTTTTTTTCCTCCAAGTCCCACAGCACAAGACAACAACAGAATGCCATAAAATCAATTATCTGAACATTGGTAATCCAAATTCCCTGATTAACCAAATTAACAGTGTGTGTATCCTGTGTTGCTCCACAACAGTGTAACCCTGTGCATATAGTATGCTCATTTATCTGAGTTTCTGAATATCCAAATATAGAATTGATGACAGCTTTCCAGGTTTTTTGCATGATCGAAACTGCATTGTATTTCATTCTTTATTTCTCAGCCCTGGCTTCCAACAGCAGTGGTGTCACTAGGGTTTGTGTCACCTCCATGATGGACGTCCTCCCATTTCAGACCATGCAGAATCAATTACAATGCCATATGCCCAGTCTAAATGAAGTGCCATCACTAGGGTTGGTGTCACCCCCATTAACTTTATTTTAATATAGTACAGTTCACCCAAGAAATCAGAAACCAACAAAAACCCTGTGGCCAACTTGATGATGCTCACACAACTCAATAAGAGTTCTAGTATTAGCTCTGATCCATGGAAAGGAGAGCGGACGCATACGAATACCTTATTGGTTCCCTGCTGTATCATAATAACACCTCATTGGCTCTTGGAGCAATCAGTCTCATTGGTCAGTTTTGAGTTACAGAAATCCACTTTTTCTATAAAGCAGTTGTGTTTTCCTTTTCTGGTTTTTTGGCTATAACTTTTGATAGAACACAGATATGTCAACATGGTTTGTTTCACTGCATTCTGCACTGCATCCACATTGAATGATATATAACATGATGGTATTATTCAAAAATACCAAAGTTTTCACAATTTTGACCAGTAATGGTGTCACCTCCCTCCCCGAATGCATCACCCAGTGCGACCCGCATTCCCATAGCAACACCACTGTCCAACAGTGATTCTGTGGATCCTGAAACAGAACACACTTGACTGGACTTTATTTCCTAATAGTTTCTAATATTCTGATCACCATGGATTTGCCTGTTTTGCTGAATCAGATTTCCAAACTTTTGTGTGCACTCAGTGCAAAGCAATTTTTCTAAACTTTCCACTTGTTTGTTTTCATCACTTCTCCATTTGGAGTCAACTGGGTAGCAAAGGGTTATTTTTCATTCCAGCATTTTAAACATTTTTTTTCCCTGTTTGACACCACTTTCATGAATGTTTTTGCCCTCCAGTCAAATATTACTTTCTGGTTTTTGAGCATTCTTACAGTGTTAACAATTCTGAAGTCAAGCCTTGGAATTATATATTGATAAACATGCTGTAGCCTGTAGTCATTAAAATGAATGGGATGTCAAATATGCTACATTATCTTTCCAATACAAGGGGGTTGTATGCCAATAACAGAAGAGGGATTTGGGTGCGTAATGCCTTTTTAAATAGGGCAATGGAAATGTAATCCTTTTACTTTCTTTTTAAGTTTGTCAGGTCAATTTCCACTTTGCTCATCTTGCCCCTATGCTTTAAGCAAAACGGAACACATTTCACTCAATTACCACAGAATAAATATTAGTGGAGCAGGTCTTCTGAATGGACTTTGCCTTACCTTCACCCTGAACTGAAGGTGGCTGGATAAAAGTAATTGCTAATACATTCATAAACTATAGGTTAGGGAAAGTAACTGCCAATACATTCATAGGTTAGGGAAAGCCTCTGAGAAATGCAAACATCCAAAGAATTATTCTTAGGGGAAGATGGACAGATGGCCAATAACTGGTGAATATTTCCAACCAAGTACAAGCGTGCATCACTTAACAACTGTTTGCTTAATGATGTATCACATATATGTCAGTGGTCAAAGCACGATAAAAGATACTCTTAATGAGGCAATTGGATCTCCCATAGCCTGCAGTGGAGTGTTTATACAACAGAGAAGATCTTAATGCAAAAGAGAAAAATTATCTCCAATAGCCTGTGCAGCCAGCTAGTGTCTGGCAGGGAGTGTCTGTTTTCACAACAAAGGCAATAGATTGGACTGAATGTTCACTTAATGACCTAACTGCAGAACAACGGGGACAGGAGAATGTATCCCCTGTGTGAAGTGGCGCGCAGCTGTAATGGCTTCTCGTGTTTCTCACAAACCACTTAGCTCAACATTACCAGTCTTGCTGAATTGCAATTATAAGAATTGCCCCAGTTTAATGATTGAAAGTCCCTCAAGAAGTGTGAGCACTTGTTAAGGATGCCCAACTTTCTCTGTATTTCTACTTTATTAATGCCAGCCCAGCATTTTTAAAAATTTATTTATTTTCTAAACAGATATAAAGCAAAAGGTAGATGGTAATGGGGCCATGTGATGTTTGACAATAATAGGTCCTGTGGATATAATGACTTGCATTCAAAAGTTCCCTTTCTCCAGAGGAAGGAGTCCTTCCTTTGGAAAAACCTTTTTTTCTCTGGATGAAGGAACCTTTGGATGTAACCCAATGAAATCCCTTGTCTTATTGCTGTCATTGTTAGCCTCTTCCTTTATAGTCATTGTTGCCAGGTCAGTTGTCTGTCCTTGCTTTGTTTTTCTTGTGGAGTCTCAAACTAGGATTTTTCTTTTCACATTTTTCCAACTGGCTGTATAATAGCCAAACTGTTGAGGATTTTAAACGTAGAGAAGAGAAATACCAAAAGGGGTAAATTCTCTAAGCCCTTTTTGGTAAATAACCATGTCATGATTTGAAGCCTTCATATTGCATGACTTGTCAAGGCAGGAGAAAAAAAGGTGATATTCCACTGTAATTTGAACTGTGTCTGCCTTTTCAGCTGAATTAAAGCTAGCATTTCTCACCCAAGTTGCTCAGGAAATGTAATTATATCACTGCATTTTGGATTGCTAATTCCAGGGCAAAGATTCTGAGAAAGAGCCACATTTGGAGAAAATTCCAGCATCTTAAAAGTTGAGATACTGTGTTTCGCAGAGATGGGTTAAGGTTGGAGTGCAGGGCAAGGCTGTCGGCCGCACATAAACTGAAGGTATTTGTCACATGGTTCTGTGGCTCACAACACATGGCAACATGCATAAGCTCTTGGAGTGACAAGTTTTCCACTGATTTAGCTCTCAGTTATAAATTCCAGACATTGCTTGTGCATCTGTTCTCTGTGTACATGAATATTTTTGCATGTGTGTCAGTACATCTTTAGGAAAGTCAAGGGAAAACATAAACTAGGTACTCAGAAGATGAACTGGATTAACATTGGCAGGATAATACCTCAACTTACTGTATATGATAAGGTCTTATGGTCAGACTCCCTCTGTTGAGGGTGCTCCTGGGGATTTAAATTTGCCTCATACCATAACACAGAATTCCACAGTTAATTTACCATAAAAATGCTTTAGTTGCTAAACAATATCTATTACGCCCAAAATATTTACTTTTGTCATCCAAAACACGCATGACTCTCAGCAAGTTTTCAACCAAGTGGCTCTAACAGAACATCAATCCATGAAGGAATAAATAAATAAATATCTAGATAAATAAATGGGCCTAAATTCCTCAGGATGAAAACAAAGGATGTTTCTGGGGCTTCCTGGTTTGCAAAGAGAAAGGGGGTTGTTAGAGTTGAAACATGGCTTCTTAAGCAAGATATGAGGGTCGCCCAGAAAGTAATGCACCACATTTTTTTTCTCAGCCTACAGTAATGGTACGAATGCGAAACTTCAGATATACATTTGAATTTTCAGGAGTGCGCACACAAATTTTTGGTTTCTTCAGACAGCGTAGCTGCAGCAGTGTTTCGAAATGGCATCTGTAAGTGATGTACGTTACAAGCAGTGTGTCGTCATTGAATTTCTCACTGCGGAGAAAGAAACTGTTGGGAACATTCACAAACGTTTGTGTACAGTTTATGGAGAATCTGCAGTCGACAGAAGTACGGTTAGTCACTGGGCACAGAGGGTGAGGCCATTAGAAGGCGGTTCGGCAGAGCTCCAAGATTTGCAGCGTTCGGGGCGGCCATCCACGGCTGTCACACCTGACAAGACGCAGGTTGCTGATGTGCTCATTCGCGAGGACTGACACATAACGACTAGGCAGTTGGCGCTGAAGCTGTCAATCAGCAAAGGAAGTGTGGATGCAATCATCCGTGCTCTTGATTACTCAAAAGTGTGTGCACAATGGGTTCCGCGCTGTCTTACGGTGGACCACAAATCTCTCAGAAAAAACATTTCTTCTGAGCTGCTGAAACGTTTTGAAGATGAGGGGGAAGCGTTCTTGTTCAGGATTGTGACAGGTGATGAAACCTGGGTTCACCATTTTGAGCCCGAAACAAAACGACAGTCGATGGAATGGCGTCATCCTCAATCTCCACAGAAGAAAAAATTCAAAGCAACTGCTTCCGCCGGTAAGGTCATGATCACTGTGTTTTGGGACTGTGAGGGCGTCATACTCATTGATGTGATGCCAAGAGGCAGCACCAGTAATTCTAAAGCTTATGTGAAGACATTAACCAAACTCAAGAAACGCTTCCAGTGACTTCGGCGCCATAACAACCCAGGTGAATGTTTGATTCAACATGATAACGCTCGGCCTCACACAAGTTTGAGGACTTCGGAACACATCACTAAACAGGTTTGGACTGTGTTACCCCATCCACCCTACAGCCCTGACCTAGCTCCCTCAGACTTCCACTTGTTTGGGCCATTAAAGGATGCCATTCGCGGAAGACATTTTGAGGATGACGAAGAGGTGATTCCCACATTGCAGAAATGGCTTCGTGACCAGAACAAGGAGTGGTACTGACATGCCCTTGTGTCTCACTGGAGGAAGGCCATAGAACTGGATGGAGATTACGTGGAAAAATAGGGAGTGTAGAAGAAGCATCATTCTTTCTTGTGTGTAAGTTTCATTGTGTTCAATAAATAATTGTTGAAGAAAAAAAATGTGGTGCATTACTTTCTGGGTGACCCTCGTAGTATAGCTTGTCTTTTAAGAGAGGAATGTTCTCTGTGAGTCATGGAAAGCAGCACTGTTTCAAAAGCAGACCTTGTCTGTATTTGACATAAGAGGAGCCCGAGTGGATCAGACCAAAGGCTCATCTAATCCATGGAAAGCAGCACTGTTTCAAAAGCAGACTTTGTCTGTATTTGACATAGGAAGAGCCCGAGTGGATCAGACCAAAGGCTCATCTAATGCAGCATCCTATTTCCAGCATTGTCCATCAAGATACCACTAAGAAGCTCCCAAGCAGGAAATAAAGGCATAGCCCTCTCCTGCTTTTGCTTCCCTGCAGCTGGTATGCAGAGACATACCCTGCTTCTGAACCTGGAGGTAACATATATGTATGATTATGACTAATAGGTGTGTACTTTGTGAATTTGTCTAGTGCCTTTTTAAAGCTATACTTAAACTAGTGACGATCATCATATCATGTGGTATCTCATTCCCTAGATTACATATATATGTGCAGGTGGGTGAAAATTGTGATAACAAAATAAAAACACATAGCACTGCTTTCTACACTTCTCATTAAAAACACGCACACACACCCTGATTTCAGCAAAAAAAACCAAAACCCATTTTATTTGGTTTTTAATTATTATTTAATGGGAGTGTGCATGGGTAATGACTGGCTGCATCTGCTAACTCTGTACCACCTATATTATTAATTATTAATTATTAACAGTATTTATATACTGCTTTTCAACTAAAAGTTCACAAAGCGGTTTACAGAGAAAAATCAAATAACTAATGGCTCCCTGTCCCAAAAGGGCTCACAATCTAAAAAGATGCAAAAGAACACCAGCAGACAGCCACTAGAAAAGACACTGCTGGGGGAGGTGGGCTAGTTACTCTCCCCCTGCTAAAAAGAGGAGCACCCACTTGAAAAAGTGCCTCTTACTCAGTTAGCAGGGGTTACCTGCTAACCTCCTATATCACCTCCTAGTACACCTTTAAAGCTGTTATTTATTTAAAAGCTGTTATTTAAACGATGTTACTTTATTTAAAAAATGAGCCCTTGGAATAAAAATACATAATACTGTTTTCTGCACTTCTAACTTTGGAAGACACTGAAATCCACAAAGAGGGGAAAAAACGCTTTCTCCCACCTCTACTTGTATGCTATGTGAGGAAGTACCTCTTTTCGTCCATCTCCTAGACATCTTCCACCAGTAGAATGACACCTGCCTCTGATACTGTGGGTGACAGAGAAAAACTTACTTCCATTCACACCATGTGTGATTTCATCAACTTCAGTCGTGTACCCCTCCTTAGTCATATTTTTTCCTACTCTCCAAAGCTCCAAAGATGGCATTTAGCTCAAAGATGGTAGCTTTTTTTTTTTTGTAAGGAAGTGCTCCAGACCATTTTGATTGCCCCCTCCTGCACCTTTCCCTGTTCTACTACATCCTTTTGAAGGCGTGGTGACCAGAACTATCCACAGCATACCAAATGTGGCAACACCATTGATTTGTACAAAGACGTTATGATATTAGCGGTTTGTCTTCAGTCCTTTCCTAATGGCCTCTATCATGGCATTTTCCATGACTAAGGGCACAATCCTAACTCCTTATGTCAGTGCTTTCCAGCACTGGCATAGCTGTGCCAATGGGACGTGTGCTGCATCCTGCAGTTGGGTGGCACTCACAGAGGCCTCCTCAAAGTAAGGGAATGTTTGTTCCCTTACCTCAGAGCTGCATTGCCCTTATGTTACTGCTGGAAAGCACTGACATAAGGGGTTAGGATTGCGCCCTAAGTATAACATTCCTTTAATTGTGTTCAACAAATACTTTTTAAGAGTGTTGAAAGTAGTATGAAAGGAGTGGATACACCTGTTTCTTTAGTAGCAAAGCAAGTTTTCAGGGTATTGGAAAGACATCAAAACCTGAAAGAACTGTTTACCCGGCAGCGATAGCGGAATGAATGTACGAAGCATAGGCAGTGGGGCCTCCCTCATACTACGGTCAACACTCTGAACAAACAGATCTTCGATGTGATTTTGCATATCAAATTGTGTTGTGGTGTTTATTTTTTCCAAAGTGGGGCAGCTTGTGTTGGAGACAGAAGAGCAAGGTGCATCACAAGGAACTGTAGGGCCATCTCTTTCTGCAATACACATCTTTTAGGTGGAGATCAGCCTGCAGCCCTCTTCTCTGGGGTCTAGGGGATGGCTTCCGCCTCTTTGTCTCTTGCCTTCCTCTCCTTTACCCTTCACTCTTCCTCCTCTTTGCTCTCCCTCCACCTCTTACTTTCTCCCTTCTACCCTGCTGCTGAGGAACCTCTTTAGTAATCTGAAATAACCCCCATCTTCCCACAGCCAACTTCTGCTTATCTGTCTGCCTAACACTTGGAAGGAGGGGGGGGGGGGAAACGCAGATTATTTCACCAGCTGCCAACCACTGGGACCACATGCATTGTTGTCAGCTGACTGGCAAGGCCATGCCCTCTCCCCACCAGCTCATCATGCCCTGCTGGAGATCATATATGCACACAGGCTGCAATCCTAACCACACTTTCCTGGGAGTAAGCCCTGTTGAACAAAATAGGACTTACTTCTGAGTAGACCTGGTTAGGATTGTGCCCACAGTCAACAACACAGATGAATGGCTTCTGGCATATACCTCCCGATCCCAACTGGTCCCGGCGTCGTAGAAACAGTACACCAGTTACAGTATTACAGTGTCTAGCGTGGAACATTTTCTTTAAATGCATTAAATATTTTTAACTGAGAAGACCAGCTTTTGATTTCCTGAACTATTAGCTGGCAGGCAGGATTCTAGGCAGAAGAAGCTTTTTCTGATGCTGCAGGAGGGGTATTGCTAGATATGAACTATGGGTGTTAAGCCCCAAATTTTAGTCCTTTTTTTTGTCAACTCCTCTAATCTCTTAAGAGCTCGCAGTTCCTCTGATTCCCATCCCCTTGACCTACACTTACCAATCACAGCTTAAGATTTCCTTCTGTCTTCCCCACCTGCATTCCTTGCAGTCCCATGCAAGACTACAATGCCCTTCCACTTGACCTCTTCCTTCCTCTCTTTCTGTGTACAACTGTGACTCCTTGAATCACAGCTGTTCACCCCAGCTTATTCTGATTGCCTCTCCTCTCCTTTCACTTTACTTTCCCTCTCTTCCTAATGCCTTTTGTGTTTATTCATGGATCCTAAACCTGTGATATTGTGTTTTTCCCCAGATGTTAGTACAGCAGTTAGAAATTTTAAGTGCTTTCCAAATAAAAAGTTAAAATAATGTGAACTATTGAACAATGTTCACAAATAAATAAATATCAGCAAACCTGCTGGCAAAGTTTTCAGTTCCATAATTCAAAGGCTTTGTTTAAGTCACAATCACTTGCTGGCTTAGCGATTCTCAAAGAGATGTTTTTGTTTGTTTGTCTAAGCAAACACTTATACCCCAAAGAAGTCAATGGCGCTTACTGGTGACTGTTTCCAATATTCCTGATAACTACATTTGATTAATTGAGCTCTAGTCTTTCTGCATTAAGGAGCAGTGGTGTCCCTGGGGGGGCAAATGCCCGGAGCACCACCCAGCAGGGGGCGGTGCCACAATCCTCTCCCCTCCCACCACCATTTTTTTGGTGTGGTTTGGAACCATGCTGATTGATTCCGCACTGATCTGAAGGCTGTCATCTTCTCCCAAGAAAAGGGAGGAGAAGAGGGCTGACCACAGAATGGCTGGGTAGCCACACCTGCCTCCTCCAATTTCAGAGTGGGCGGGCACCGTTGCTAGCTCTGAAGGAGTCTTTTGCGCTGCTGCTAAGAAGTAGTGCCTTCAGAAAGCTACTGAGATGTAGTGCCGCTAGCAGCGGTCCAAAAGGCACCTGGGCTGTCTCCTTCCTCCCCCTTTTTAAAAAGGGGAAAAGAGAATGCAGTGTGGAAGTATTTGTGGTGACTTGGTGACATCACCGCAATTGCTTCCAAGTTGGAGGGGGTGCAGATGGGGCTGTGAAAAGTGTGGAAAGTGCCAGGACCGCTACTCTTAAGGAGTATCTAAGAGTTTCAAAACTTCAAATAAGCAAAAAGCAGAAAAGACAGAATGAAACTCAGCATCTTGCCTACCAAAAAGGAAATCTTCCTAAATTGTCTTTAAGGGCTTTAGGGAAATTAGCTAATAAACTTAACTGGTCAGCGGCAATGGCTGTTTGAAAACCCATGAAGAGGCAGAGGATTGATAGTAATGAAAGTGGCACTTCCTGTGTCTTCAAAAAGGAAATGAGCAATTCCAGCAATTGCCAGTCCGCCTGAAGCCTAATATCCGTGACTTGCAAAATAATGGAACATGGAGGGAGAGAAGAACAGGATAATGGGCCATAACTTACATTTCGTGTGGCTTTGTAATAAACAAATGATGCTAGATAAACTTGATTGTTTGGATGATCTAATTAGTGGTGAAGGACAAAACGGTGGAAATGATACATCTGGACTGTTAAGAAACCATTTGAGATTGTGGCTCATAGGAAGTGTAAAAATAAGCCAAAGTTGATGGGGAGGGAGCTTTAAGGGCAGGCATGTGAGATTTCTGCAGTTTATTATATTGAGTGATGATTTTAAAATGAAGGCCCTATGATTGCTAGGTGCAGATGTCTGTTATCTTTCACAGGAGAAGGAGCTTGGCTGGTCTTTGATATCTGAAATGAAGCCAGCTCTTCACATTTGTGGGGATTCTGCTCCTTGAACCCCAATGGATGCTGAAACCCACACATAAGTAAAGTGGTGGATTGGGGCTTACCTGACCTCCAGGTCTAGAGAGAGACTGCATGGCCTCTCGCAACCTTACGAAACCTCCTGGACACTACTGGAAGGTGCTTCTGGTTGGATCCTGGAGGCCAGTGGGGCCTTCACCTTTTATGTGGTCTGTACTTGTGGTACTCACAGTATCATAGTAATAAGCAAGTCCAGTTCAGTCATCGTATGTAATAAGTAAGTCTTAGGTCATGTGTTGCAAAACAGTTAACCAGTTTGAGTCATCAGTAGAATGATATCTTTGCATCAATACCTTCTCATCAGTTCAAGTCTCTGGCTTAAAAGTGAGGGGTTAGTGACATCTTCTCTTTGTCCCTCTCTGTTTCTCTGTCTGACCTGATATTTACATTTCTTGGTTCACTGTGAATTGGTTTGTAGGTTGTCAGTTGGCATCCTTCAGTCTTGGAAGACTATGGTATTGCGCTCTGAAAAGTGGTTCTGGAACAGCATCTAGTGTGGCTGAAAAGACCAATTTGGGAGTGACAATCCCTTCCACACTGGGAGCAAGTGCAGTCTGTCCCTGGTCTGTCTCCTTGGCTATGGGCCTTCCTTCTTTGCCTCTTTGCCTCAGTCTGTTGGGCAAGTGTCTCTTCAAACTGGGAGAGGCCATGCTGCACAGCCTGCCTCCAAGGGGGACTCTCAGAGGCCAAGGTTTCCCATCTGTTGAGGTCCATTCCTAAGACCTTCAGATCCCTCTTGCAGATATCCTTGTATTGTAGCTGTGGTCTACCTGTAGGGCGCTTTCCCTGCATGACTTCTCCATAAAGGAAATCCTTTGGGATCTGGCCATTGCCCGTTCTCATGACATGACCAAGCCAACGCAGGCATCATTGTTTCAGCAGTGCAAACATGCTTACGATTCCAGCTCGTTCCAGTACTGTGTTGTTTGGAACTTTGTCCTGCCTGGTGACACCAAGGATGCGTCGGAGGCAGCGCATGTGGAAACCGTTCAGTTTCCTCTCCTGTTGTGAGCGAAGAGTCCATGACTCGCTGCAGTACAGAAGTGTACTCAAGATGCAAGTTCCGTAGACCTGGATCTTGGTATGTTCCGTCAGCTTCTTGTTGGACCAGACTCTCTTTGTGAGTCTGGAAAACATGGTAGCTGCTTTACCGTTGCGTCTGTTTAGCTCAGAATCGAGAGAAAGAGTGTTGGAGACCATTGAGCCAAGGTACACAAAGTCATGGACAACCTCCAGTTCATGCGCAGAGATTGTAATGCAGGGAGGTGAGTTCACATCCTGAACCATGACCTGTGTTTTTTTTCAGGCTGATTGTTAGTCCAAAGTCTTGGCAGGCCTTGCTAAAACGATCCATGAGCTGCTGAAGATCTTTGGCACAGTGGGCGGTGACAGCTGCATTGTCGGCAAAGAGGAAGTCACGCAGACATTTCAGCTGGACTTTGGACTTTGCTCTCAGTCTGGAGAGGTTGAAGAGCTTTCTGTCTGATCTGGTCCGGTGATAGATGCCTTCTGTTGCAGTTCCAAAGGCTTGCTTCAGCAGGACAGCGAAGAAAATCCCAAACAAGGTTGGTGCAAGAACACAGCCCCACTTCACTCCGCTTCGGAGTGATGTGGAGCCATCAAAGACTACAATGCCCTTCGTGTCCTTATGGAAAGACCTGATGATACTGAGGAGCCTGGGTGGACATCCAGTCTTAGGGAAAATCTTGAAGAGGCCATCCCTGCTGACCAGGTAGAAAACCTTCGTGAGATCTGTGAAGGCTATAAAGAGTGGCTGTCGTCGTTCCCTGCATTTCTCCTGCAGCTGTCTAAGGGAGAATACCATATCAGTGGTGGACCTGTTGGCTCGGAATCTGCGCTGCGATTCTGGATAGACACTCTCTGCTGGTACCTGGAGCCTCTTCAGTGCAACTCGGGCAAACAGCTTTCTTACTACATTTTCTCTGGGATACAGCTCAGAGTAGTGCTGCACCCAGCGTTCCATCTGCTGCGCCCGGTCCTGGGTGACCTAGCCTGTGGCAGACTTCAGAGGGGCAATTCTCTTCTGTGTTGGACCTAGGTTCTGCTTGATACCGTCATACATCCCTTTGATGTTGCCCATGTCAGCTGCTATCTGTATCTGGGAACCCAGTTGGAGCCAGTAGTCGTTAGCACATCTCCTGGCAGTTTGCTGAACTTTGCTGCGAGCAGCTCAGAAGACCTGCAGGTTGCGCTCACTGGGACAAGCTTTGTATGCTGCTAGAGCTCTCCTCTTTTCCTCGATGACTGGTGTCAACTCCTCAGAGTGGGCTTCAAACCAGTCTGCTGTCTTGTTGGTCTTCTTGCCAAATATGGACAAGGTGGTGTTGTAAACAGCATTCTTGAAATGTTCCCATCTGTTGGATGCATTTGCATCGGCCAGGCCTGGGAGAATTTCTTCAAGCACTCACGCGAATTCCTCCACTTTTCCCTGGTCCTGGGTCTTGCTGGTGTCAATGTGAGGTCTGCCTTCCTTTTTCATGTGATACATTTGCTTTGCTCACAGTTTCACTCTGCTGCACACCAGGGAGTGGTCAGTGTTGCAGGCAGCAGCCTGATAACTGCGTGTGATCTTGATGCTGGGAAGGCTGGAACGTCTGGTGAGAATCAGGTCGAGCTGGTGCCAGTGCTTTGATCTTGGATGTCTCCAAGAGACTCTATGTTGGGGCTTCATGTTGAAGAATGTGTTGCTGACACAGAGACTGTGATGACAGCAAAACTCTAGCAGGCGTTGGCCATTTTCGTTCATCTTCGCAATGCCGAACTGACCTAAGCAAGTGGGCCATGAACTGTGATCAGTGCCAGCTCTAGCATTGAAATCGCCGAGGATGAACAATGGCTCTTTCTCAGGGAGTTTCTTGATAGTGGTGACCAGGTCATCGTAGAATTTGTCTTTGGCTTCTGCTGGAGACGACAGAGTCGGTGCATGTGCACTGATGAGAGTGACAAGTCCCGCTGATGATTGGAGCTGCAGGGACAGAATTCTTTCACTTCCCGCAGTAGGTGGGATGATGGATTCCAGCAGGGTATTTCTGACTGCAAAGCCAACACCATGTTCCCTGGTCTCATTTGGTGGTTTTCCCTGCCAGAAAAATGAGAAATTTCTCTCCTTGACAGATCCTGAATCTGGCAGTCTCTTCTCTTGAAGGGTGACGATGTCCATCTGCAGTCTGCTCAGCTCCATGTCGATGATAGCTGTTTTGCGTGCATCATCTATTTCTTGCAGGTTGTCAAGAGGTCATTGTAGGTTGTAAATGAATATAATTTGATTTCTCTTGCCACTCTGTGATGGCAGCTGGTAGTCTTCTCCCTGGGTTGTGTCTCAGGCCCATTTAGACCTATTCCTGTTGCAAGTAGCCTACTTTGGAGATACTGAAAAGTGTAACATCACAAGCTTTTTCTACAAACAGAGTTCAGTATGAGAGGAAATAGACTATGTCTCCATCTCATTCTCTCCACTTTATTCACCAGCTTCTTCTTTCCTTACTGCAGAAGTGGTGGATCATGGGAAAGCATGTATTCCAATTGTATTGAAACCAATTGGGATTTTGTATTGAACGCCTAGACCAGGGGTCTCTAAACGTTTTGGCAGAAGGGCCACATCAAATATCTGGCACAGTGTCGAGGGCCTGAAAAAAAAATTAATTATAAAATTTAAATAAATACATTAGAGATGGAACTTAGATGAATGACTGAAATGAATGAATGAATGGGCTCAAATCCAGGACTTCTCCAAGCATGAACACAGGCCAAGAAATAAAGCGCACACTTCAATGGACTCCCATAAGAACATAAGAACAGCCCCACTGGATCAGGCCATAGGCCCATCTAGTCCAGCTTCCTGTATCTCACAGCAGCCCACCAAATGCCCCATGGAGCACACCAGATAACAAGAGACCTCATCCTGGTGCCCTCCCTTGCATCTGGCATTCTGACATAACCCATTTCTAAAATCAGGAGGTTGCGCATACACATCATGGCTTGTACCCCATAATGGATTTTTCCTCCAGAAACTTGTCCAATCCCCTTTTAAAGGTGTCTAGGCTAGACGCCAGCACCACATCCTGTGGCAAGGAGTTCCACAGACCGACCACACGCTGAGTAAAGAAATATTTTCTTTTGTCTGTCCTAACCCGCCCAACACTCAATTTTAGTGGATGTCCCCTGGTTCTGGTATTATGTGAGAGTGTAAAGAGCATCTCCCTATCCACTCTGTCCATCCCCTGCATAATTTTGTATGTCTCAATCATGTCCCCCCTCAAGCGTCTCTTTTCTAGGCTGAAGAGGCCCAAACGCCGTAGCCTTTCCTCATAAGGAAGGTGCCCCAGCCCCGTAATAATCTTAGTCGCTCTCTTTTGCACCTTTTCCATTTCCACTATGTCTTTTTTGAGATGCGGCGACCAGAACTGGACACTCCCATTCCCCCACCCCACAAGCACAACTCTGGTTGTGTTTGGTCAACTGGACCAGAGGCTCTCAGGAGATCAGAGGGTGGCCATGGGCCGGATAGAGACTTGCTGCGGGCTGCATCTGGCCCCTGGGCTGGGATTTGGAGTCCCCTGGGCTAGATTAAAATAGTAAAAATATAAAGGTAAGCATTTTGGAGGAATAAGATATAGGCTTCTCTTGAACTAGTGCTTGAATTAACCTGGAACTAGCGGAAGACCCTTAATGAAATTTACAAATCCTACTCACTGACACTTCCTTGTGCTCCACATAGCCTCAGAGATAAGAAGCAGTGGTATAGCTAAGGGGGGCAGGGGGTACATTTCCCTAGGTGCCATGCCTTGAAGGAGTGTCAGACTGCACCCCTGATGGTGGTCCCGAGGTAAAAAAAAGGGCCTTCAGAGGTTCTCTGGCCTCAGAATGCCTCCTAGATGGGGTGATGATGGTGAGGGTCAACACCCCAGGTGTTAAATTTGACATGGAGGGTGTTAAAAATTTTGTGTCCCCAGATGCCAGATGGTTTAGCTACACCACTAGTAAGAAGCTATCACAAAAGTAAGGGGGCAGGGGCCCCTTCTTACTCACGCTGTAATTTCAGCAATGAATGAACTAAACCTCTTGAAAGATAGCAGTATTAAAAAAAATACAGAAATAGGTAAACTCAAAACATAAATGATATCTGGTTGCTATTTTCACAAGGTTTGTGTGTGTAAGTGTTTGGATTCTTCATGAGGCTTACTTTTCAGCAGGATTTTGTCACAAATATGTTATTAATTAAGCCCAGCATCTCTGTTGTAAAATCTCAGCGAAGAATCTTGGAGTCTTTCAGACAAATTTCATGGAGAAGGCTCTCTAATTTCTTTGTGGCTTGTTTATTTGATTTAGATTATAATCCCTTTGGGATTTCATTTAAAGTTCACCACTCTCCATTCAGCTAGTGCAATTTTAGGTTAACCATATTTTCTCCGCAGTTGCTATATTTGGTTCTTGAGTTATTATTGCAGTTCCTTGGGGTATATTTAAATCCACCTTATTGTAATAGATTATGGAATAGAGTGTCTAATATGTCTAATGTAGAATAAATGACTATAATGATTTATGATGCGGCACTTCAGTTTTATTGAACATAAGGATCATTGTACTAAAATGGATGGTGTATTGCTGCTTTAGCATAAAATACTGAATAACATATTCAAGAAAATGAATGGATTGGCCAGTTCATAATATTCTGCCCCTTCAGCTGAGAGGTCTTTAATAAGCAAGAGTGTCATTACACTTGAAAATGTATGTGTGGGTGATTCATTATCTAGAACAATGACAGTGATCGGCTGAAGCCCTTACTAAAGGAAAAGCTGTGCTTGGAGAAAAATGCATCACACTTTGATCTCTGTGGAATGGATGCTTTTTTTCAGCTTTCCTTTTTTTTGTGGCAGTGACTATTGTGGGAATTAAACTCTTGGACTTTGAAAATATCTGCATATAGAGAGGGAGAGATTATCTGTTGCTGATAAGGTTTTTAAAGATGGACAAAGCATGTTCTCCATTCTAATGCTTTTTGCAGGATGACAGTGTCTTGTGTCCGCCTTCTAGCCCTTTATTACCATAAGCTACATGTACCTTTGATGTAAATGTCTCTACACCTCATTTTTAAGTCATTGAAAGCCTGCTATAATTATATCTGAACATGCACCTTGGTCTTGTTAACATCCCGACTTGGCTCCTGTAGATTGTAGGCAAGTGCTCAGTGACAAGGTCCTATTTTCCTTGGCACAAAGCAAAACTGGAGTGTTAAATGCAAAATATGTATTGAGATGCTTGCTCATCTTTAATTCGCTCAGTGGGCATCAACATGGCTAGGATACCTCATCCGGAGAGAGATCACCTCTGGGAGAAACATTGATTCTAGGACATCCTAACTGGGAATCCACTTCATAGCAGTCCAGCAAGCCAAAGCATGCATGCCAAATGAATGGATGAAGAAGTCTCCACTTCACATTGCTAATCCCTCTTTGAATTGACTACATGGTGACATGAGTATCCAGTAGAACCCTATCTCTGTCCATACCTATTTGTAGGATTACAAATCACTGTTTCTGACTAAGCAGAGCTAAAGGAAAGAAAGAAGGGAAGTGGGCTCTGAGGTGACAGCAGATAAGGCAGGAGAGGCAAGCAGAAGGTATGTGGAGGAAGAAAGTGGCCTAGGTCCTTCCTAGGCCCTAGGAAGTTTGGTGTGACTGAAGCAGGGCCTGAGCACATGTGTTCACGCACACACCCCCTCAAATTGGCATATCCAGCTGCGAATGGCCAACCACAACTGTTTGAATTGTTTGAAGTTAAGAAAATTAGAACTACTGAAAACCTAAGGTAAGATAATCTTACTTTATTGGCCCAATTCTATGCTGGCTGGTTGCTGGCATATTGTGCAGCCAGAGGCTGCTTTCAAGGCGCAAAGCGGCCTCCACCAGTATGTGCTGCTGGGTCAGTGGTGGGGAGGCTGGAGTGGCCTTCCGCATGCTAGCAGATGGCCAAAGACCTGCCAAAGGAGTTAAGGCCACATATGGGGCAGAGGGAGGCAGAATGGGGCAGGGAGGAGGGCAGATCCGGCCCATGGGAGGGGTGGTTTGGCAGCAGCACAGGCTGAGTCGTAACCCCTTTCCTGGGCCTGACCCACCTTCCTGGGTCAGCACAGACTTTCATCAGATATAGAGCTAGCACAGGTCCAGGCCTGCAGGGGCTTACCCGCGGGGCAAGGGAACAAATGTTTCTGTATCTCAAGGAGATATCCCAAAGCTGAAACTCTCTGGTGGGATTCAGTGGAAACTGCACCAGCACCACTGAATTGCTGTGTGGGGAATTGCAGTGGATTGGGCTGTCAGAGTATAGGTCACCTGACAATATCATTTCTGTGAGATATAGGAAGCTGAACTAGATGGGCCTTTGGCCTGATCAAGTGGGGCTCGTCTTATGTTCTTATGCAATCCTAGGCATGTCTATTCAGAAGTAAGCCCCGCTGAGTTCAGTGGGGCTTACTGTCAGGTAAGTCTATATGAGACTGCAAGCCTAACTTATGTAACTTAAGCCATTTTATTGGTTTTACAGAGCATTTGAATGAGTGAAAATTGATGGTCTGGAGATAATTCCTCATATCTCCAAGCTCTTCAAGTTACATAAGACAAGGCCCAGTTCACTTATAGCTTAAGTAGGTCAACTCTGCTGAAGCAAGTACCTAAACATTTGAACATTTTAGCCTTTTAAAAATCCCAATGATCTGCACACTGTGTAAAGCAATAATGCACATTTGAGGTCAGTAATTACCTATTGCCCACAAAACCTTAGAAGAATTAATACATTTAACCCATTTATACTCATACATAAAAACCACCTGCAGGTCAGACCAGCTTGTGATTTTAAAATTCCTCACATTGGAAGGAGGGGACAGAGTGAAGGGACACTTTGGGAGGAGGTCTCAGGACCTGATGGGTTAAGAGACCAATTCTGGTAGGTTATGACGGGTCAATAATCAAAGGTTGAGGCAAGACTTGGTGCATTTGATGGGTGGAAGGGCAAGGTCTAGTGAATTGTGGTAGGTCATGGGGTGGACTCAAAACCTAATGGATTGAGATTAGGTTCATGAGAAAAACCATGATAACCTCCGACTCAGAATGCCTTGATTAGGGCCCAATCCAATGGAATATTGCTGCTGCTGGAACTAATATTCCAGCGGCACTACACGCCTTTTGGCTGTCATAATCGGTACTCTTGAAAGCGTATGCAGTCTCTTCCTTCTGGACTGCCACCAGAGCTACTGAGGAAGCCCCCCCCCACACACACACACACAGCAGTGAGGTGGTGACGGCCCACCAAAGCTGGTAAGTCAGCAGAGTCACTGTAATGGGGCCGGGGGGGTGGGCATAATAGGGGGGGCTGGGGTCATGTCAGAGGCGGGAGGGGGTGGCACCAGACAAAGGCAACTTGCGCTGGATGTTGTCCCTTTCAGTGCCAGCTGACATGCCCCTTTTGTTTCCTGAGACTTGCACCAGTTAAAGTTCTGGTGCAGGTCCAAGGAAACCTATTGTCAGGCGTGGGGCTTACCAATAGGTAAGGGAAAATAATTTCCTTTCCCCTCCTAAGACTCTTGATCAGCCTCCCCCCATAGCATGCAGTGCAGCCCTTTTTGGTATGGCTGCAAGCGATGGCAAGGAAAATCATAGGGCTGGGCTATTGATCCACTGATTCGTTGATCCATAGGCTGTGGATCCAATGCCAGATTCAAGTCCAGCCAAGAAAAGGGGCAAATAAAACAGCAACCTTTCATACAGCCATTGTGAAGATTGGGTCATGCTGGCAGAATTGGAGCTCTGTACACCAAACTAGCATGGTGCAACATGGATGAATTCCTGGATGACTTAGGGCCCAATCCTATCCAACTTTCCAGTGCCGGTGCAGCCGTGCCAATGTGTCATGTGCTGCATCCTGTGGTGGTGGAGCAGTCAGAGAGACCACCTCAAGGTATGGGAACATTTGTTCCCTTACCTTGAGGCTCCATTGTGGCTGCCCCAGTGCTGGAAAGTTGGATAGGATTAGGCCCTTCATAGTCATTTTCAGGGTGACAACTTGAGAAAGAAACATGTGGCAATTGCTTCCTAGTGAGCATTAAGTTTCAGCTGTAGCATTTCTCAGCAATGTCTCCCTTTGCTAGAACAGAGAAGGTCTTGCCCTTAATGTGTGAAAAGGCTCATTTACACTGACAAGAAGGCAGAGCAAAAAAAAAACAAAACCCTGCTCACAGGTTTCTGCTGAACTCTTATGGAATTTCCCACAAATGCAAATATTTATGTCATTAGGTATGCTTTTCATTATAGGAATGCCAATACAAGCAATGCTAGTCTTTACAGGATTATATCTGATAAATCAGCATTAACTATGCATGTCTTTTCAAGCTCCAATAAGGCTGCATTGTTTTATATGCCCCTGTAGTCCTTTTGGAATGTAGTTCAAATCCCAGCATGCTATCCTTTCCCATTCAAATTTGTGGTGTGTTACAAACTTTTAAAGCACTACATACTCACCACATTAGGTGGAAATAAGCCCCATTGTTTCAATCAGATTGCCTAATTGCCTCTGTCTGGAGCTCCAATTCCTTTTGACACACATGGGGTTTTTTCCAAATGTGACTGTTCTTTTCATTGGGGGGAGGAGGTCTTCTTGTGCAGGTGTACTTAACTCATTGAAATGGATAAGACAGACCTTGGGAACCAAAGAGCAAGGAGTATGAACATTCACAGCCCAATCTATGTAAATTCCCCCACACCAATGCAGCGGCACCAGTACAGCTTCTGCTGCATCCTGCAGGGGAATTTCAGCTGCTGGAGTTCTCTTCAAGATGGGGGACATTTGTCCCCTTGCCTCAGGGTAAGCCCCAGCAGCTGCAGTGAGGCAACTTGGACCTATACCTGCAAAATCACTGGTGCAGGTCTGTGTTGCCCTATGTCAGTGGATCAGGCAGGGAAGGGGGATAGGATACAACAGCGTGCACTGCTGCCATTGATCCTGCTCCCTCCTGGGTTTGATCTGCCCATCCCCTACCTGTCGATGCCTTTCCCCTGCCCTGTTCTACCCCTGCTCTGCCCAATGGGACCTTACCGGCTCTGGCATGCGCTGCTCACTGAGCTGGTGCTGGCAGAACCACACAGGCCTTCTCACTGGCAGGCCTTGAACTTGTATTGTTGCAACATGCCTTATAGTACATTTGTGATGGTCTATGCTAGTGGAGTCTGTGCTCCGCCAACACAGTCAGGTGATAGAATTGTACCTTCAAGAACAGGGGTCTCCAAGCCCTGGCCCAGGGGCCAGATGCGGCCCGCAGCAAGCCTCTTTCCAGCCCGCGGCCAACGTCTTGTCTCCTGAAAGCCTCTGGCCCACTCAACTGAACATGACCAGAACTGTGCTCTGATTGTGTCTGGAGAGTGTTCTGAAGCCCAGAGAGTTGAATGAATGAGCCCATTCATTAATTTGTTCACTCATTTGAGTTCCATCTCTTATTTATTTATTTAAATTTTATATTTAAATTTTTTTTTCCCGGCCCTCCACACCATGCCAGATATTTGATGTGGCCCTCTGGCCAAAACGTTTGGAGACCCCTGATCAAGAACATTGCAAGGTGTGGGTGAGTAGGTTGTGGTCAAAGCAACTTCAGTCTAGGGGTCATCTTTGCAGGAGCAAGTAAACTAGCAGGATGGACATGTTGGGGATATGGGAAGTGAAAGCCATTTTCTCACTTGCTGAAGTAAGGGCTAAATATGGCACTGTAGCTCAGTGATGGAACACATAGTGTTTGGGTGGGGGCGGTCAGCATCCTTTTCTTAGAGACACCAACATCTGTGGTAAAAACCTATAAGGCTGTGGTTTCAGTTTCCTCCTCCTTTCTAGCCTCCTGCAATCCTGCCCTCCCTCCTTTTGAAAAGGCTAAAGCTGTAGGACAGAAGAAGGAAACTGGGGAAAGCAGTAGAGATGAGTTGGTGGATGCTCTAGCCTGCCATTCTAGTCTACAGCTCTTCTTGGTTTCATTCTTCCTGCCCGCACCTGTCTTGCTTTTTCAGAAGGCATAGAGTGCAGGAAGCAGTGGAACGCTGGATAAAGGAGCAGCAGTGGCAGCTGTTGTCCAAAGAAGTGCCCAGCCCTAGTAGGGAAGGAAGGTGAGAAAGATTTGTCCATCTGCCTATTCCCCAAAGTAAGCTGCCTAGTGGAGGACGTACACAGCAGCCTTGGGAGGGGAAGTGAGAGGAGCAAAAGCCAGCAAATGAAAGAGACAAAGTGCAAAGGAAGGGAAAACCTGGGGGTTCAGGAAAGGGGGAAGCCATAAGGAGAGGGAGGGAAAAGCTGAAGGGGAGTGAGGAAGGAGATGGAGAGGGGAAGGGGAAGGAAGGGGGAAAGTCAGAGATAAGGGAGGAAGGGAAAAGGGGGGGGGGAGAGAGTATGTGCATTACTAGGTGAGTAATGTATGCAGGGTGCTGTGAGACACCTGAAAGTGTTATATCAATCAGTGAGCATGCGGAGTCGACTTTTCCTAACTCAAACCATCTGGAAACACAAGGGATTGAACCTAAGGCTTTCTGCATGCAAAGCATATGCTGTGACACTGAGCTCTGGCCTCTTCTCTCTTTTGTTACATCAACAACTCAGAAGGTTGCATTTGTTGCTGTTTCTTCTTTGAAATGAATGAAATGTTAGAGCTGGTGAAGTTCTGAGGGGACCCACTAGAGACCAGGCAGCCTATGGCAAGGCCCCCTCTGCCTGCAGCACACAGTCCATGGGTGGTGCTGCACACTCTGGGCTGGCAGAGGTTAACTGTTTGATTCCTAAACTGTAACCGGTATCTGAGATAATATGCAAGCCATCATGTTGTAAGTTTGCAAAGAAGCATTGACCATATGAAAAACAAAAAATGACATGGCAAACCTTGAATAACCGATTTACACTGCTTTGCATCTTAACTGGTAATACTTTTATTTGTGAATTTTTAAATCATAAGTTAGCATATTTTTAACTTACAGTATAATCTGTTTCTTAAAATAGGATTGTGCTGATCACAATAGCTGAACTGCAAGAATTCAGTGCCAGAAGCAAATTTGTGTTGTGTTTATTGAGATGTTTTGCTTTGGCTTTTTTTTTTTTTAATTTCTGTTTCTGTCTTGTTTTATATATTAACAGCTGTTTCTTTTAATGGCACAAGTGCGTGTTATATTTTCAGGGCTATGCACAGTAATAAGTTTTAATACTATTTGAAATGGTTGTGTGGGTCTGTTTCCATAAATTGCCTTATGCTTTGGCGTTTACTTCCAGTTCTAAATCTGAATATACAAGTCCCTTCACTTTGAGCGTCCTCAGATGCTACATAATGCAAAGAAAAGTGCTTGTTTTCCACGTATCTTTGAATGAATCTCTCCTATTCTGCTTTTGCAGCTCCTTGCCCCCTGTGGTCATATGTGCAAGCTCCCTATGCAGTCTTGTTTGTAAAGATGTTTTTAATTAATTCTTTATATATTCCTCCCTTTAAAATTTTTTTATAATGTGTATTTTTTTAATAATGGAGATGCTTTGTGTGTGCGCGCGTTAAAGAAACCTATCCTTTTAAAATAACGTTTCTCTAAATTTAAGTAACATTTTGGATGTCAGACCTCCTCCTGATGTCATTTTACAGCAGATATCATGAGCTAATCATTGAGAAATATTTATTTACAATTCACAACAGGACCTGAGCTTTACTGTATAAAAGAAAAGATCAAAACTTGGCTGTGCTGAATTTCCCCTAGTTCAAGATCTTTTTGGAATTGTGAGAAGCAAAAATGTATTATTGCCTCCTGGCAAAGTAGCAGTGTTGGGTTGTAGAACTAGGTACCCTTGGAGCATGATCCTGAGCACTCCAGCGCCAGCACTCTAGCCCCAATGCTGGCATTGAGTGTCATAAAACAGTCTTAAGGCACTCTGACACTGGCAGGAGACACCCACTGTCAGAGAGGCCAGTGGCCATTTTGATTTTGCTGTACCTTGTGGTGCCTGGGCAGCATAGGATTGGGCTGTCTAATGTACAGCCATCCATGGTTTGTACTGGGTGAAGACTAAAGATCACTTGAAGAAATCTTAGGCTGTATGGGGGAAAAAAATACAACAACTTATCTATAAACTAGCTTTGCATTCAAAGGTAAACCTGTAGACTTCCCTGGTTGAAGGCTGCCATTGTGGTTATCATAGCAAAAGGACAGGAAATGACTCATCCTCAAAAATATTAATTCAACCTGAAGTTAAGCATTGCATAAGGAGGCATCTTGCTAGTTCCATACACAACAGTCAGAGTGGAAATGTTCAGGCTTGTCACAGTGGACTGGGATGCATTTGGATGAGTAACAGGAATTTTGGAATAACAGAAAATTACTTTCTCGCCTTTTCAAGTCTGATTTCTGAAAACCATAATCATGAACACACGGTAGACAGTGCAGATCCATTTGTTTCTCCATTGGTGAAAAATCAATAAGACCAAATTTAGTATGTGTATATTCTCCAAATGTTCCAGTACCATTGCTTCCCTACTGGGACAGGAATCACCTGTTCTTTCCAGTTTTCTGTGGGTTGTGTGCTTTGATCATGCACCCAAGACCCTTAAAAAATCTTTAGTACAGGGTATGCCACAAAGGTTCTCAGAAACCTTTGGCAATTTCTTTCATTCATTCTTTTTCTGTTGTTCTCATGATGTGATGTGTATTCTTGATCTACCTGTAAAGACTTACCGTATTTTTCGCTCCATAAGACACACATTCCCCCCCCCAAAAAGTGGGGGGAAGTGTGTGCGTCTTATGGAGCGAATACTGCAAAAACACACACACACACACACACACACACACACAAAAACAACTGCGGGTTGGAAACGGCCCGGCCGCCCCTTCTCCGCCCCCGCCCCCCGCCCCCCGCCCTGCTCTGTTCTGTACGGCTTCCCCAGGCAGTCAGAGGCTGAGCTGGCCCGGGGGGCTCCTGCCTTCCCTCAGCGCCTGCGCAGACTGTGGCAGCGCCGGACGGAGCACGAGGGCGATGAGCAGCGGCTTCAAGGCGCCGTAGCCTGCCAGAGCCTGAGCCTCGGCGGTGCCGTCGCAAGCCCAAGCCCGGGTGTCTACTCAGAAGTAAGTCTCAGAGTCAGTGGGGCTCACTCCCAGGAAAGCGTGGGTTGGGTGGCAGTCTCGCTGCCCAATCCTGTGCATGCCTACTCTGAAGTAAGTCCCATTAGAGTCATGGGGGGCTTACTCCCAGGAAAGCCTCTCTCCCCCCCAAGCCTGGAGTATCACAGCCTCTCTTTCCCCCCACCCCAAGCATGGAGCATCACATCCTCTCTCCCCCCAAGCCTGGAACATCACAGCTTCTCTCTTCCGCCCCCCAAACCTGGAGCATCACAGCCTCTCTCTCCCTCTCCCCAAGCCTGGAGCATCACAGACTCTTGCTCCCCCCCAAGCCTAGAGCATCACAGACTCTTGCTCCCCCCCCAAGCCTGGAGCATCACAGACTCTTGCTCCCCCCCCCCAAGCCTAGAGCATCACAGCCTCTCTTTCCCCCTACCCCAAGCCTGAAGCATCACAACTTCTCTGCAAAACAAACACTTTCCCCCCTCTCTCACACACACAGGCTGCCCCCTTCTCTTACACACACAGATGCTCTGCCTCCCCCACACACACACTCACTCACACAGCAGGGGAGAGGCGCTTTCACTCACCTCATCCAGCATCTGAATGTAAGCCCCCCCCCCATCACAAAGAAAAAACTGTCTCCTTAGTCAGAATGCCAGTGTTTGCTTATTGCACAAGCCCCAGGTAAGGCTCGGTTCTCACCATAAATCCAGAGGTTTGTTGTGTCTTGAGAATTCAAGTTGTGGTTGAACTTTCCACTTGTTCATTTGTATTGGAATCATGGAAGAACTGGCGAGGAGGTAGATGTGGTGTCAGCAGTGGCCCCTTTAAGGGTAAGGCCTGGGCATCCAGCAGAGTGTGCTGCACAGCTGCAGCCACTGGAAGGCAATAGGGCCATCAGGGGTATAAGGAGTACCTGAGGCAGAAAGGATTTGTGGGTTTTGAAGGAGTGCAGGTTGGAGGTAGGAGAGGAGACTGACTGACTGGGTTTATTGAATTTGGAATCTGACTGTGGATTGTGACTGGACTTGGACACCCTGACGGCCATTTGACTGACCTACCTAGAACCTGACCTTGGACTGTAATTTGGCTTATTGGCTCTGGACTCTGATTTGACAACTCTGATTGAGGGGACTGATTTACTTGGCATCTGTGGACTGGAACTGGACTCACTTTTGCTTGCTGCACTGGTGAGTTGCACAAGAGGGACTGATCAGCCTTAAGCGGGCACGAGGCCCAGTGGATTGGAATTTGGCAGAACATCACTGTAGCGGAAAGATAATGTGATCCCCTATTTGTGTGCACCTGCTTTTGTGAGCTTCATAAATTCTGACTCTAGTGATGATGAGTTCTTGGGGTTTCCAGAAAAATAGAGTACTCAAACCTTTAAGTCTCTCCATTTGTTAATGACAGTGATAATGGTTCTTAATGCCACTGTTGACTGCTGTTCACTTTACATGGTTCAAATGTTTTTCTGTTATAGTTTATTAAATATTTTATTACACTATTTGGTTCAGAATATTTTTCCTGTTTTCCTCCTCTAAAAACTAGGTGCGTCTTATGGTCAGGTGCGTCTTATGGAGCGAAAAATACGGTATACATGCCAGGGTTTATATACAGAATGAAACATGATGAAATGAATAGCGTTCTTCAACACAAAGCCCCAACATAGAGTCTCTTGGAGACATCCAAGATCAAAGCACTGGCACCAGCTCGACCTGATCCTCACCAGACGCTCCAGCCTTCCCAGCATCAAGATCACACGCAGTTATCATGGTGCTGCCTGCGACACTGACCACTCCCTGGTGTGCAGCAGAGTGAAACTGCAAACAAAGCGACTGTATCACTCGAAAAAGGAAGGTAGACCTCGCATTGATACCAGCAAGACCCGGGATCAGAGAAAAGTGGAGGAATTTGCACAAGCGCTTGAGGAATCTCTTCCAGGCCCGGCCGACGCAAACGCATCCAACAGATGGGAACATTTCAAGAATACCGTTTACAACACCGCCTTGTCCATATTCGGCAAGAAGACCAACAAGGCGGCAGACTGGTTTGAAGCCCACTCTGAGGAGTTGACACCAGTCATTGAGGAAAAGAGGAGAGCTCAAGCAGCATACAAGGCCTGTCCCAGTGAGCGCAACCTGCAGGTCCTCCGAACGGCTCGCAGCAAAGTCCAACAGACTGCCAGGAGATGTGCTAACGACTACTGGCTCCAGCTCTGTTCCGAGATACAGATAGCAGCTGACACGGGCAACATCAAGGGGATATATGATGGTATCAAGCAGGCCCTAGGTCCAACACAGAGGAAAATTGCCCCTCTGAAGTCTGCCACAGGCGAGGTCATCCAGGATTGGGTGCAGCAGATGGAACGCTGGGTGCAGCACTACTCTGAGCTATATTCCAGAGAAAATGTAGTCACCGAAGAAGCACTGAACAACATTGAGTGCCTGCCTGTGCTGGAAGAGCTTGACAGTGAACCAACCCTAGAAGAATTTCACGTGGCCCTGGACTCCCTTGCCTTTGGCAAGGCACCTGGGAAAGACAGCATCCCTGCTGAAGTCCTAAAATGCTGCAAAGAGATCATCGTCACTGAGCTGCATGAAATCCTCTGTCTCTGCTGGAGAGAAGGTGGAGTACCTCAAGACATGAGGGATGCAAACATCATCACGCTGTACAAGAACAAAGGTGACAGGGGTGACTGCAACAACTACCGTGGCATCTCTCTCCTTAGCGTTGTAGGAAAGCTGTTTGCCTGAGTTGTACTAAAGAGGCTCCAGGTACTTGCAGAGAGCATCTATCCAGAATCACAGTGCGGATTCCGAGCCAGCAGGTCCACCACTGATATGGTATTCTCCCTTAGACAACTGCAGGAGAAATGCAGGGAACAACGACAGCCACTCTTTATAGCCTTCATAGATCTCACAAAGGCTTTCGACCTGGTCAGCAGAGACGGCCTCTTCAAGATTCTCCCCAAGATTGGATGTCCACCCAGGCTCCTCAGCATCATCAGATCTTTCCACAAGGACATGAAGGGCACTGTTGTCTTCGATGGCTCCACATCAGACCCTTTTGACATCCGAAGCGGAGTGAAGCAGGGCTGTGTTCTTGCACCAACCTTGTTTGGGATTTTCTTCGCTGTCCTGCTGAAGCAGGCCTTTGGAACTGCAACAGAAGGCATCTATCTCCGGACCAGATCAGACGGAAAGCTCTTCAACCTCTCCAGACTGAGAGCAAAATCCAAAGTCCAGCTGAAATGTCTGCGTGACTTCCTCTTTGCCGACGATGCAGCTGTCACTACCCACTCTGCCAAAGATCTCCAGCAGCTTATGGATCGTTTTAGCAAGGCCTGCCAAGATTTTGGACTGACAATCAGCCTGAAGAAAACACAGGTCATGGTTCAGGATGTGGACTCACCTCCCTGCATTACAATCTCTGAGCATGAACTGGAGGTTGTCCATGACTTTGTGTACCTTGGCTCAACGATCTCCGACACTCTTTCTCTCGATACCGAGCTAAACAAGCGCATCGGTAAAGCAGCTACCACGTTTTCCAGACTCACAAAGAGAGTCTGGTCCAACAAGAAGCTGACGGAACATACCAAGATCCAGGTCTACAGAGCTTGCGTCCTGAGTACACTTCTGTACTGCAGCGAGTCATGGACTCTTCGCTCACAACAGGAGAGGAAACTGAGCGCTTTCCACATGCGCTGCCTCCGACGAATCCTCGGCATCACCTGGCAGGACAAAGTTCCAAACAACACAGTCCTGGAACGTACTGGAATCCCTAGCATGTATTCACTGCTGAAACAGAGACGCCTGCGTTGGCTTGGTCATGTCGTGAGAATGGATGATGGCCGGATCCCAAAGGATCTCCTCTATGGAGAACTCGTGCAAGGAAAGCGCCCTACAGGTAGACCACAGCTGCGATACAAGGACATCTGCAAGAGGGATCTGAAGGCCTTAGGGATGGACCTCAACAAGTGGGAAACCCTGGCCTCTGAGCGGCCCGCTTGGAGGCAGGCTGTGCAGCATGGCCTTTCCCAGTTTGAAGAGACACTTTGCCAACAGTCTGAGGCTAAGAGGCAAAGAAGGAAGGCCCATAGCCAGGGAGACAGACCAGGGACAGACTGCACTTGCTCCCGGTGTGGAAGGGATTGTCACTCCCGGATTGGCCTTTTCAGCCACACTAGACGCTGTGCCAGAACCACCTTTCAGAGCGCGATACCATAGTCTTTCGAGACTGAAGGTTGCCAATACAAATATAAGGGAAGTTTTGATATCATTTCATTGTTTCCTCCTCCTCCTCTCTGGTTATTTAGCATGCAGCACCTGTTGCCAGATTTCTTTTGTTTGCATTTCAGAGTCAGCACCGCCATCTCTTTTCCTGCCCATCATCTGCTGCTTACTCTTTTGATTGTCAACCAATCTCAGCAAAACAAATTAGATTATCTTAACGAGTGCAGTTTGGTTGTATCTGATTAGGTTTCGATGTCAGCTGAACTTAATCTTGGTGAATTTAATTTTGGTATTTGATTAGCTGTATCCCCTAAGCTTGTCCTTGTTTTTTAAAACATGTAATATGCTGTAAAGGTCAAGGTTGTCTGAAAAGTAGTTCCCTGTATTATTCCTGATCTTATAACATACTGGAGGCATTCATTCCTCTCTTTTCTATACTGGGTTTATGACTTCTCCAATCACCATGAGCGCAATCCAGCCAATATTAAATAGTCTCAAGTCCCATTAATTTTTATGGGAGAGTCAAGCACGCACACTGAAATCAATCAGTGCTTAATTGTGTGCTTACCTGCACGGAATCATATTTCATATGGTATTTCTGAGCTTTGTTTCACTTTGGACTCCTGGATGACTGTTCAATAAACCACTTGATATAAATATTTAGTAATGCATAGGAAACTTTAACCTTCCACACCACTACGAAGTGTGATTTCTCCATGCAAAGCTCAAATATATAGGCAGTAATTGCAGTGGCTATTCTTAACAATATTGGCAATAATGCAATCTTTATAGATTTCTATTCTAATTTAATGCCTGTAGTGGGAGAGAAATTTCCACTATCCAGGGTTCTCCGTTAGCAGCAAATTTGATTCTATTTATTTAAGTCAAAATTAAGACCAGGTAGCTAGAAAGATATGGCCAGTATCTGCTATTGTGAAAGATCACTGCATTTATCTTCCATAAATATGGCTTTTTCAGGCTGCAAATCTATGCAAACTTACTTTGGCGTAAGCTTCATTGAACACCATTGAGCATCCATTGAACATCCCCAGTGGGATGGAGTAAACACAACAAAGAGACTTGTAGTGCTCTAAAGCAGGGGTGCTCAATAGGTGGATCGCGATCTACTGGTAGATCGCGAGGCAAAATGAGTAGATCGCGGAGTGCCGACCCCCCCTTCAGGTGCCTCTGGGAGGAAACGCCAGGAGTAAGGCCCATTGTATTCAATGGGGCTTACTCCCAGGTAAGTGTGGCTAGGATTGCAGCCTCACAGCCTAATCCTAGGCATGTCTACTCAGGAGTAAGTCCTGTTATACTCAGTGGGGCTCAAGGTACACCAACATACATTGTACACATAAATGTTATATGTTATGATGGCGCGAACATTGTAAAAAAAACTCTGGTAGATCTCTGGGCCTTGCTGGGTTTCAAAGTAGCTCTCGAGCCAAAAAAGTGTGAGCACCCCTGCTCTAAAGACTAACCAACTTTATTTCACTGTAGGCTTCTGATCAACTTAAGATGAAATCTTAAGACTTAAAGAGTCTTTAAGGTAGTGTAAAACTCTTGTTTTTGTACTCATCTTGGATACAGTTCCTGTAGCCAAAGAAAGCAGGGAATATGCTGGCAAGCCCCATCTGCTGCTTCCTGGCTATGTCCCTTGTTCTCCCCCATGCTGATCACTTGCCTGCAGAGACAAAATGAACCTAGGGGAAGTTTGTCCCCACATCCTAGAATGCTGACTGAGAAGGATTCTTGGGCATGGTGAAACCCCCTGGGTTCAGCACTTGCATCTGCAGACAAAACACTGAACCCAGGTGAGCAGAGGGATGGGTACTAAGTGTTGCTGCAGGGTGTGTGGCTGGCTAGCATGCTCCCATCCTCCCTCTTCAATCCTGCAAATTGCAATTTGTGTTCTAAAACTGTGCATGTGTGTTTGTGTTATGCATGTGTACACACTTGCAGACGTATATAGAATAACACCTCATGTCTGATGAAGTTGGCTCTAGTCCACAAAAGGTTATACCACAATAAATCTTATTCTTTAAGATGCTGTCAATACATGTTATTGTTCTTTGTAGCATTTTAGAATCAGCTCCAATATCTTTGCCAGCGGAGCTAAATTACGCTCCATCTAAATCCGGCTCTGTGAGAATTTGTCTAACTATAAACCGTGTTTGCAAGCCACATGTCTGCTGCTTTTCTCATGTTATAATTTACTTGCATTGTAAAGTGTCTGCTATAATGTGCTATAAATAGGAAAATGGTACGATAACCCAGCATGCAGCTTGCTGCTCTGATAGCTGTGCAATTTTAAATCAGAAGTGCAGATCACAGCACCTGGAACAGAAGCAAATCACTGTTTCAGTGTGTTTCCTTGTCCTTGTTTAGCTCAGGCCTCAAATTCCTGTCAATCTCCTGGTTGTCATTTGGACTAGCAGGGATCAGCACAGGTGACATGATCACCATGTGGCTCGCCGGTATAGAATACTGTATGCTGAATCACCCTTTTGATACTTGAAAATCTTCCCTTTTGAAGCATGCTTATTGAGAGGGGGAAGAAAACCCTGTGATGTTGGCATACAAGCCTATGGGGACTTCTTATGTTAATCCAGGTAGAATTGGATAGTAGCTATATAAACTCTAAGATTCTTGGTGTTTGTTTTGCTGCTTGCAGCTGACAACTATATGAGAATCAACATACTCGTAGATTAACCCACAATTACAACACCCTGGATAGTTGGCTATCCAGCTTAACGCCATTCAGCCATGGTGAGCCTTCCACCTTGTGAGGAAGACTGTTCCATTGCTGAATGGTTTGTGCTGTCAGGATGATTAGTGGTTACAGTGATGGACTTAGCAGTATAAGGGCACAATCCTAACTTCCTATGTCAGTGCTTTCCACTGACATAAGGGCAATGCAGCTCTGAGGTAAGGAAGCAAACATTCCCTTCCTTTGAGGAGGCCTCCATGAGTGACACGCAACTGCAGGATGCAGCACATGTCCCATTGGCACCGCTATGCCAGTGCTGGAAAGCACTGACATAAGGGATTAGGATTGCGTCCTAAGAGTCCTTCTGAGTCAAAAAGACCCTCCTAGTCCCAAATCCTGTTTCTCACAGGGCGCATTCCCAACCCACTTTTCAACACCAATATAAGAGCAATGCAGCTGCGAGGTAAAAAAACAAACATTCCCTTACTTTGAGGAGGCCTCTGTGAGTGCCACCCAACTAAAGGATGTAGCACACGGTTCATTGGGGCAGTGCTATGCCAGTGCTAGAAAGTTGGTTAGGGTTTTGGGCCGCAGTCACTCACCAGTTGCCTCTGGTATGCTCACAAACAGGAGATAAAGGCATACACATCTCCCACCGTTGCTCCCTTGCAACTGGTTTTAAGAGGCTCACTGTCTCTGATCCTGGAGGTAGCATATATATGCAGGTCCGATCTCCTAATCTGTGGATTCAAGATCTGCGGATTTAACTCACCATGAGTTCCTAACCTGTGGTGGAAGGCTGGACATGAGCTCCAGATGCAACCAGAGGTGTTCTCCAGTTGTGTCTGAGAACCTTCCTGAGGCCTGCAGAGCCTGTGTGTGGTCTCTTCGGACTTCAGAACCCCCCTCCCCCAGATATGTTTAAAGTGCACTTCAGGTTTTTGTGAAAACTGGAAGTCCCCATTAAACACCTCCAGGGGAGCCTCAGAACGGCTCCGGGCATGACCAGAACAAATCACACCTGGAGGCCCTTTCGGACCACGACCCACGAATATAATTATCCGCAGGTTTCGGTGTACACAGGGGGAACAGATCCCCCGTGGATACCTAGGTCCCAATGCATATATAGCAGTCATAACTAATAGCCATTGTCTTCCATGATTTTATCAAATCCTCTATTAAAGCCACCTATGTTCTCCTAGCAATCACCATGACTTGTGGTAGTGATTTCCATGGGATAAATATGCACGGTGTGAAAAGACCAGGTTCAAATCTCCTGTCAGTCATGAAGCTCTTTGGGTGACCTACCGTCAGCCAGTCTCTCAAATCCTACTCTACCTCACAGGGTTGCTGTATGCTTCCTTGAGCTCCTTGGAGGCAGAGTGAGTTATAAATATAATAAAGAAAATATGGGTTAGCTGACTGTTTTAATTCCTGGTTGTTTGTCATGGTGTTCATGCAGTCACATAAGGAACTGCTCATCTGTTTGAGCTGACTGTGCAATTACAGAATTTTGCCTTACCTATAAATTTTACTCACCACATTTCTGGGTTTTAGTCCTCACTCTGTTACTGGATGCTATGCACAACTGGTTTCCTCTCACTCGGATGATTTTTACGGAGCAAGTGATTTCTTGGAAACAAGTGCTAGAAGTCCCTTTGAAACTTGGGTCCCAGGCATGTTTTATATCATCACCAGCATTATGTAATGCCCACACTTAGCTGTGCTTCAATTAGCCCATAATGCAGCATCTGTCATTTTCCTCAATTATCTACATTTCACTGTTTCAGTAATGGAGTGCTCCAGCAGATAATTGACAAGCCCAGCAATTCTCAGAGTGTTTGGCTTTGTGAATAATGTTGTGAAAATGGCTTTTCCCTCTAATTGTGCATTTGAGTTGGCTGATTGGGGCCCACTGTATACACAGAAGCAAAGTTTTATTAGTCTTGCATTGGCCTTTTTTTTTTTTTTTTTTTTAGTGTACAACAATTCAGATTGGCCTCATTTACCTTTAATTATTAGTTGATGATGTTGCAGAGACAGGATTTCTGATAGTGATCTACACACAACAAACCTACGCTGGTTGTTGTATTCAGTTCTTTTGTCTTGGAGGTAAAGGTTGAGGAGAAACAAGGCAAATGTAAAGATGAACTTTTCCTCAAAGGTCTCTAGCCCCCTTACGATCCTCCTCTGGACCTGCTCCAGTTTGTCAGTATCCCTCTAATGAAGAGGCTCTACCAATCAGTGTAGGCAAAACCTAGCTAGCTGAACCGGTGATCTGACTCATTACCGAGCAGCTTCATATGTTCATCCCTGATGTCCCCAGGGCTCAAATTCCACTATTTATAAGCTCTTTTAGCTTAATGACCATACACTTTATTAAACAGCTGTCCATAGAGTTGAGCATGACTGTCAAGCAACCAATGTTTGTGATGACTCGTGTTGGAAGGAAGACTCTGGATGACTGTGACTGAATAGACTCACTTTAGAATCTGATCATTAACAGGGAGTCAGCAGAGAGTCATTCAGCAGAACTTTTCTGTGTGATGAGTGCCTTGCTACATCAGGGCACTCTTGATGATGAAGAGGAACGTATGGTTGTTATCAATTTGCAAGACATTTTGCTTATAGAATTGCTCACGTCCTTCTGACTTTGATTCCACTTTGGGAGTAGTTTGTGATATTCCTGAGGCATCTGCTTGCTCTGTTTTGATGGATGAATTCCTGTTTATGCAGCCTGAGAATGTAAACGGGTTACTTGGAAATATGAGATTGAAATCATGTCCACTAGATCCTTGCCCGTCCTGGATGCTTGAGACTGCTGGGGGGGAGGTCTGTCCATTTGCAGTGGTGTACCTGGAAGGGCAAGGGGAGCAAATGCCCCAGGCGACAGGCTTGGGGTGTGCCATGCGCCATCCACTCCCCTCTACAGTGCTACCCCCACAATCGGCTGCCGATATTGGCACACCGATCTGAGGGCCTCAGCCAGAGGTGTTTTGAGGGCCGAAAACCAAAATTGACAATTTTTGGCCTCCAGAAGGCCCTCAGAATGCCTGGCGGGAGGCAGCAAACGTGGGAGTAGCATCACCAGGTAGGGGAGTGGCATCCCAAGAGGTGTGCCCCGGGCAGCACAGTGACCAGGAACACCACTGAGTGGCAGAGATAGTAAATGTGTTCTTAACTCATTTTTGCCCAGCCCACAGGTTTACACATTTGTTGCCTGTTGTGTATATGCAATATTGGGCAGAAATGGTTTAAGGTAGGACAAATTCCCTGAATATTTTGGTAGGCTGTTGTAAGACCTCTGCTGAAAAAGCCCCCCTTGAACCTTGTCATCTTGGATAAATCTCAACCAGTGTAAATCCTACCATTTTAGGCAAGTATGGTATGATGATTCAAGTCCTGGTTTTCCTAAAAGATACTAATTATCATGATCATTTCGTTTACAGTGCAGCTTATGGTAATTGAATGACATTTGTAGTCCTGACTGATGACATGCTCTGGGAATTGTGCAGGAAGAGTGCATCTCTGTTAGTTCTGCTAGATCTTTCAGTGGCTTTTAATACTATTGACCATGGTATCCTTCTGGACCACCTGGCACAGATGGGAGCTGAGGAATACCATTCCTATCTGTCAGATTCCAGAAAGTAGTGCTTGGAGATTGCTGCTTGACCACTGGCCTATATCCCATCCTAAATTGGTCTATCTTGTTCCCCTGTTATTCAATATTTATATGAAACTACTGGGTGATGGTTGTCCAGGGTTTTGGAATGTGGTATGTGGAACTACTGTACCTAGATTCATTTTTATAGGTGAACAAACTGTGTACACTGCATATTGATTATACACTGAATGGAATGTGGACCAGACTAACAATGATTGTAATTGGGTACGCATATGTACCCTGATGCAGTTTAACCTGTGAACTGTAAGATGAGTTCAAATATTTAGGGTTAGGGAGATTCCATATTGAAATCACCTGGGATCTCTGTGTTGGCCATCACCTTCTACACATAACAAGGGGAGTGTTTGCAAAGAAGGGACAGAACCTAGGAGCCCAATTTAATTGGCAGTACAAGTCAGACAAAAGGGAATTGTCTAAAGAAGCTCCTGATACTGTTTGCAGTTTTTGCTGGTGCAGTTACAGTTGTTTAGAAATGAGGCTTTGCTGATTGTAAAGTATCTTCAATTGGACGTTGATAAATCACAGTGGTTACTGTCACGGCTTTTCCTTCAATGCCTTCTCTTTTATCCACCTTGACAGTTCCCTTTGATGGTACTTCTATTTTTCCAGTTTCCAAAGCTCATAATCTCCCCGTCTTCTTTGAGCCTGAACCTCCTTTAGAAACCTATGTTAATCAGATTTATGAAACAGCCTTAGTATCATCTCAGTAATCTTGTCTGCTTTTATGTGGCCTACATCATAAGGAAGCTGAATTTTCTGTATGTTTATATACATATATCTCTTTATCGCAACCCATTCTGGGAACTACAATTCATTGCTCAGAGAGTTCCTGATCCCCTTCCATTATCTGCACTTTGTATTCGAGTTCCCTGCCTGAATGTACCTCATAACTAGAACCTCTCAACACCTTTGTTCCTAAACTGACTAAGTTCAGTGGTGTGAAATGTTTTCAGAATCTGTGATGCTCCATTGGTAGATATTGGCTTATACCAGAAAATGTTTGGTTTTCTATCCAGAGACGATGACAAACAGGCCCCTGCTTGATAGATGGATTCGTTATCACCTCCTAATTACAAGCAGATTTCCAGGTGTGCTCTCTACGTTATAAATGAAAGCTCCCTAGTGTTATATAATACCAGCCTGAGGGTCAACCATAAGGGATCTGTTCCTTCTCTTCTATCATTGGACCATATTATTTGGCTGAAGTTTCAACAGATAACCTTTAAAAACTCAACTGACTAATCACTTGGTAATGCTGACAGCTATCAGGTTCAGTGTCTCCTAATAAAGAAAGGAACTCAGCAAGCCTGCAATATGTCAGACACTTCACTGTCAGTTTCTTTAAATACCCTGTCTGCCTCTTGCAATGGAAATACCTGCTGTGGCCAGGTTAGCTGTAATACAGGTAGCTGTGCTGCTGCAGCCTTAAGTACTTTTCAGCCAGACATGAAAGTCATGCATGTGAGCATCCAGTCACTTAAATGCAAAGCGCTTTCATTGCATGCATTTCAGCAAGACAGCAGTACTAGGGGCTACCTTCCTCACTGTATCCATGCATAGTATCAATCTCAAACCTAGTGATGTCCCTGAACAGGCGTCAAATGCACTCCCCACATTTCCAGTGTTGTTTAAGCCAGTCGAATGCATGCTGCTTAAACATAATCTTTTTAAAATTTTGAGCGTTTGCCAACTTGACTTGTGAACAATTCATACACAATGCACAGTCAGCACATCTAGCTACTAACTTGTAATTGCTGGAGAGGGAATGCAGCTCAGTGGTGGAGCACATACTTTGTAGGCAGGAGGTCCAATCCTTGGTATGTCCAGACAGGTGTGAAAACGCCCCCGTCTGAGACTCTGGTTTGCTACTGCCTATACTGAGCTAGACGGATCAGTGGTCTAACTTGCTGCAAGTCAGCTTCTTACATATCTGTTCCAGTAAAAAGCCAAAATCCATTATAACTAGTTCTGTCTAGTAAAAAGTAGACACTCTGAATGGCACTGGAGGTTTCTAGCGTTGCCTAGAAAGAACTAGAAAGTACCATGACTGTTAAGAGGAACTGGTCAAAACTAGAAGATTCAAGTGAAGTCCAAGGTGTCTAGTATTGACTAGTCAGAACTAGTAACAGCCATGTCTGTTGGAAGCAATTAGTTTCAATTAGGAAGAATGAGAAAGACTGAAAACTGGTTTTCTCTAGTTGCAACTAGTTTTTCCTACCAGGGATAGTACTTTCTAATCTTCCTAGGCAATACTAGAAACCTCCAGCATCTTCCAGAGCCTCTAGTTTTCCCTAGTTAGAACTAGCAATAATAGATTTTGGCTTTTTACTATAGCATATCTATCAAAGTAAAGGGATACTAACTTCATGACTGACCATAACCCAATGTATTTGTGATTCCCTGCCTTTTCCTTGCATGCAAGTCCCATGTGTCTTCGCTATGTATATTCCAATTAGTCAAGTGAGGCTGATCTTAGCTTGGCTGACCCAGATATGATTTTTCTGCTAGGTTGATATTACCAAGATTCGCATGAATTATTCCTTGTCGTCTTTTGTGACCTGCTATGATCCTTATTTACTTTATGTCACAGAGGAAGTAGCAAGTAAGTGATTAATAACCCGTCTAAGAATTCCTTTCTTTCTTGCTGCCTTGCCAAGAGCCAATGTGACCTGCAGGTGTTTGGAGAAACCAATACATTTTGTTAATGACAGCTGCTGTAGGAACATGCTCAGTGAAAGTCTGCTTATCAGCCATCATAGAAACAAAAAGTTGTGTGTGGATTCTGTGTTGTGTTTTCTTTTACTTTGATCTCTTGTATTTTAAATTCGGAGTGTGCTGGAAGCCTTCGCAAAGCAGCAATTCCCAATTACCCACAGAGCCTGGAAGGCAACTGGGAAACAGATCTGCTGAATTAAGATGTTGAGTTTAACACTAAGACTCAGCCTTAGCTGGCCGTGGCAGTGGCATTTCATATGTATGATACAACTTGCGGTTTTCCAAAGTTAACAATTTAAATAATGGCAGACAATTATAGATTGCAAATAAAAAGACGACACAGGAAGCAGAAAATGAACACACTTATGCATCAAGATTTACATAATGAGTTGCATCCAAGGAAAGTGAATCCTGAATAAGGTTAATTGAAATTATGGAAACATTACTTAGTAATGACTATTGTGTTTTCATTTATTTCAATGGTGCTTATTTAGAATTCACTTTCTAACAGGCAGCCCAATCCTAACACACCCTGGAGCAGGCTGGCTGGCCGGCTGGCCTGCATGACCTCCAGAGTAGGGCTGGGCCAGGTTGCAGGGCAACAAGGAGTAAGGGGAATGTATTCCCCATACCCATGTTGTGTAGCAGCTGCCCCTATGGGACTACTTGGATCTGTGCCACCTAAAGTGGTGGTGTAGATCCGAGCAGCCCGGTGTACATCCAGGCTGCTGCCCACCCTCGCCCTGCTCTGGAATGCCCCCATTTTACCCTCCCCCTGCTCTCCGAAGACCCCCACACCAGCTTGAAGAACCTGGCGCAAACTCAGCAGTCTGCTAGTGCAGTGGCACTGAATTTGGCCTCCAGAATCCTGAGGCCATGCACATTTTGCGACAGCTCTGGGCCAGGGTAAGTCCTTTGCCAAGAGCACATCTGGATTGCACTCTAAGTGACTCTGAGTACAGCCCAATGTAATTATTATTTTGATCTGGTGGAATGGCTAGTTGTTTGGAAGGGGAGGAGCCAAATGGCAGCTGATTCCAGCTATGCCAGAAGAATGGTCACTCAGACCCTCTAGTTTTGACAAACATTCCCTTATCTCAGGCTTGTATCGCAGCCTGCACCAGCACTGGAAAGTTGGTTGGTTTGCAGATTTATTAAGTTATACACTAAAAGTCATAATTCTAGGTTTGCTTTTGCAAAGATGCAATGGAAATAAAAAACTTAGATAAGAACACATTCCCCTAACAAAAGCAGGAGAAACATTATGAGAGGGGATAGGAGGGTTTTTTGTTTTTTTTACTTGTTTACAGTCCCTACTCTTGCGTCCCCTCCATTTTTTCCAGATCATGGGTCTCCTTTTAGTTTTTCAAAACCAGTAACCCAGGGGAACATCACCAAAGACAAGATGCCAGACCCCCTACCAACCTCCCCCGCCCCAGTAATTTGAGCACTGTTCATGTATTGTCAGTTTCTCTCCTCCATGCAAGGCTATGAGCTCACCACACCACCAACAATGGGTCCATCTCCAGCAACAGGAGCTGGCTAAGCTTCTCCAGAGCAACTCTACAAGATGGAAAATGAGGGGCGCCTATTGCCATAGCGATGGGGATGCCTGAGGAAGAGGCGAGTGGAAGCAAGGGCTGAAGTTTGCACACGGTGCAGTTGGGGCTTTAAAACCCTAGCTGCAGCCAACAATGAGGAAAGCTGGGCATGCGCTGAGAACTGGCTAGGAGGAGGGCAGGGAGCCAAGCCCATCCAGCACCTGCTCAGTGAGGCTGCTGCGATGCACAGAGAAGGAGATTAAGAATGGTGCAGAACTCTCTCCCCTCCTGATCCTACTCTGGCATCAAGCCAGGGAATGGTTCTTCTGGGGCAAACCTTCCCCCATCCACCTTCCAGGAATCCACAGCATCAGTGAATCCTGGCTTCTTCAGGACCTCCAGTGCTCCCATGGCCATCCCCAAGGACTCACCATGCCCAAAAATTACATATAGCCAATGCAAGACCAGTAATCTTCTCTTTAGTAGGAAGTTCTCTTGTTCCAGGTCTTAACAAGGCATGCTCAGAAAATTCCCATTAGAACCCTGTTAGAAACAGCTCAGGAAGATTTATTTGTGGTCTGACCGCTGAAAACCGTAGGATAATAAAAATGATTCCTTGCGCATGAGAATACGTATGTAATAGTGTTCATTTTCTTATAGTTATTTGCTTTTTGGTCCACTGCCTTTGATCTGCAGGCACAACTCCTAAAAATAGACAGGGGAATCTAACAAGGGACTGAAAGCAATGTCCTTTTTCTCTGATTCATGGTAATAATTTCCTGAGAATTAGGACTGATTCTCAAAATAGCATGTTGGTTACATCAATTGGTGCAGACTTGGAGCATGTTATACATCAAATTATCTCTCTGTACACCCAGAAAAATATTTTTTCCTGGTGTGTTCAGATTTTACTGCTCTGCTGTTAATACTCACCCTGTGCTTTGTTATTGGCTCTTTCAAGATGTTTTAATTCCTGCCTTACCTTTCAGTACCATGTTTGTGACAGTATTCTCATAGTCTTTTCATTAACGTATAAAGCTGTATTCCATCATGGCCAGTGAGTCATGAGGGACTGTCATGACTGAGAACAGAATCTCAGTAGGATGATAGAATAAAATAAAGTATCCTTCCATCTCACTTTACGAAACAACTAGCTATTTGTAGTTTGAGGTTACCTAGCCTTGGTTGTGCTATATTGTTTAACATTGGGTCGTGAAAGTCTTTGGAGACTTGAAGGAGAAACAGAGAAAAATACAATCTCCAGGTATCCTGGACTATGGGGCAAGCTCCGTCTTTCCTTGCAACCTGAGTGACTGAGGAATCAGCCTGTTCCGAATGCAACACCCTGCAGAAAGATTAATGGAGAAACAAGATAGTGTCAGGGATTAGCCAAGTTGGGCACAGCCAAAAGACCACACTCATCAGAGGATCCACCTGAATAGGTTGACCTCTTGAACCTCCCAGTACTGGTCAACTGCCACATTTGCTGATGGGGAGGCTGGGAGAAGCTACTGCAATTACCTGCCATAGGTAAGGTTAGTGTGGACCCAATGCAGAGCTTTGTCCCAGAGCCTCTAGCAACTGACCATCCTCTTGAAACTGCATTTGCAATATTGGATTTTCTCAGAATCACTTAGAATCCCCAGACAGTGTACTTTCTCCTAGTGTGCTTTTCTCCAGTTTTGTGCCAGTGTAGTTTTCTCCAGTTGGCTGGTTGCCCTCTCCTGAAACCTTGAGCATTCTGGGGACCAGGTTGCAGATATAATAATGTTTTTAATGAGAACAGAATTGGAAGCACGGAGGTGGCACTTGGCAACATAGTCCAGTAAATGATGCAATATAGTCTTGATGCCACTGCATCTTAACAAATAAATGACTTGCCATATTCTAGACCTGAGTTTCAGGGTCTTTGGTTGGATGTAAAGATACATAACTGAGGGTGCAGTCTTAACCCACTTTCCAGCACCAACGTAAAGGCAATGCAGCTCCGAGGTAAGGGAACAAACATTCCCTTACTTTGAGGAGGCCTCCGTGACTGCCACCCAACTGCAGGATTCAACACACACCCATTGGCACAGCTATGCCAGTCCTGGAGAGTTGGTTGGGATTTGGGCCTGAGTGTTGTGCTACTGTCATTTTACAACCTATGGATTGGTTTTAATGGATACAGTGTGAATGGTATTTTGTGTCCCAGCAGCGAAATAGCATATTGTCCAAGGGGGCAGAGGTGTCATGATTTGCACAGCTTTTCAGATATAGCAGTATCTTGTACTTTCATCTGGTTAGGGACAAGAGCATGGATGAAAGTCAAAAATAGATGAATGTCAAAGCATAGACTTATTTAACTTGCAAATTTATTTTGCCCAGAGAAAAATGTAAATAACTATATAACACATGCAAATGTGTGTGAAACCTAAATAAACAGAAATAAAAGAAAAATATGTGAACACTGTGGAAGGTTAGATGAAACTGGACAACATGGTTATAATTGAAAGCAGTTGAAAGAGCAAAGCAATGGAAATCGAGTGGATGAAAGTAAAGGTTTGCCTGTATTAACTTCACTATTTACAATGTGCCAAATTGCAAAGGTCCTACCAGCTGCAGGACCATTGAACAACAAACAGCTCTGTATAAAGAACAGCTCTTAAAGTGCAAATCTGTGCATCTCTTTGCATTGTATTGTATTCAATGGGGCTTACTTCCAGGAAAGTGTGTATAGGATTACAGCCTTAGGGCCCAGTCCAACTTTCCAGTGCCAATGCAGGCACAATGCAGCCCCAAGGTAAGGGTATAAATGTTCCCTGACCTTTGGGAGGCCTCCATGGCTGCCCCCCCCCAGGATGCAGTGCACACCCCATTGGCACAGCTGCATCAGTGCTAGAAAGATGGATCGGATTGGGCCCTTAATCCATTCAAGGGGTTCAGTTGAGCTGTACAGGGGCCTAATTAAGCTGAAGCATTGCATAGTCTGATTTTATTGAACCTACCATCCTTTCGCATTGCCAATTTACAGCCAACTATTCCCACCTGTACCTTTATTTGTACTAAGGAAACAAACAGATCTGCAAACTGGCTGACAATGAATATAGGATTTTCTATGACAGGCTTTTTAAAAAAAGTACCAACAAGAGGGTTCTATAGCACATCTGTGTCTGGAACAGGGACAATGGAAAAGAAACTCAAGGGCTCTTCATTTGAAATTGCAAATGTGCCACGTTGTATTAGCTGCTCAAGGATTCACAGGCAAGAGCTGTTTCAGATGGTTTGCATTGGCATAGTTTATGCATATACTTTAGGGAACAGATGGCATCATGGATCCCCATGGCAAATGTGAATTTATACTTCCCACACTGTACTGAAGTTTTCTGCCACAGGCAAAATACTACAGAATTATTTGGAAACTTGGCTCTGTAAATCAGTTATGTTGATGATGACAAACCACATGGAAATGAAATGAGATTTATTTTAGCCTTTGCTATAATATTTGTGACTTTTGTGGGTTTGAATTTTCTGCCAGCCATTTGTCCTGTAGAGCCACACATTCTTGTATAATTAACAGTCTGGCATGACAAGGGAAGGTCAAGAGGTTAAGAGCTCAACCAGCCTTTGACCTAAACATCCTAATTGTTGACATAAAATTGGAAGTGGCTCATTTTAAATTTCTATGCATATTTATGCATTTCTGAGTGTCGTTTGATTTAACTCAAGTAGATGTCTCTACAGCAGCTAAAATAATACCCTGTGTTCAGAAGGGAAATATTGATTCTTCCAGTATTTTATACCCCAGTGGTTGTATCAGAATGTATATGCCAATGTATTAATCAGCATATTAAACTATGATGGATGCTTATTCAGCCACAAGCAAACATGAATATACTTCCTATAAAGGCATAATTTCTCATTAGTTTAAAAGGCAGGACTCAGAATGAAAGCACACAAATGTGTATGAGTTAAGACACAGGCTCTTATATTGAATTTTGAATATAATTATTATTGAGGTGTGCTCTCTAATTATTTAGATACTTGTAAACATTGATTTTATGTAAACATAGCACACTCTGATGCTGCCAGCTCTTTGCAGTGAGCATAAGTTGCACAAAATTTATTGACCTGTCGTTCACATGTGTTACTTTACTAGCACTTAATGGTCTGTTTAGATAGTCTTGGTGTGTTTGAACTCCCAGTGCACTACTCCAACTACCATACGTTGACAGGTAGCTGCCATGTAGATAAAATAAGGGCCCCCACTCCAGATCATACAGGGATATACAATCATTACTTATTTTCTAATCTAAAGCAAGGATTTCTTTGGCAGCTTGAGGAAAGAGAAAGGAATTGATCTCTTATGCTGCCTTTGTCTCTTGTTCTCCTGTTTAGTTGGTGCAAGAGTAAAGTGAAAGCAATAATCCTTGTATGTGGTATAACCATTCTGAATTTATGGTGTACGATTGGGACTGTCAATTGTAATGGACCCCAACCAGTTAGGAAAGAATTCAGAGAAATGACAATACCTTCACAAAATACTCTTATCTTTCCATCTCATTTTGATTAACAGTTTTCTCCTACCCCGTGACTTATGTCCAAATGTAATATCCAGCATCTTACTGTTCATTTTCTTTCTTTTCTTGGATTTATATCCTGCTCTATTCCATTGGCTCAGAGGAGTTTTTAGCATTTTTCCCCCTACTTGTTAATAGTAGGGGGCTCACAGTCTTTAAAAAAAAAAAAAAAAAAGTAATGGTTTGGGGGAATAAAAAGTGAGTAAATGAAATCAAAGTGACACTGTAAACAAAATCAATTTAAAGGGGTGGTGAAGAGCTCAGTCTTGGGTGAGACAGAAATTCTAGCAGCAGCTGTCAGAGATGACTGTTGACAAAGGTACTGTAGTGCAGGATGTGCTTGATGGGGGCATAGCTCAATCCAGGTGAGATGGAGCCCCTTGGCTCTATTTGGGAGGTGAGCAGATGTTACCTCAAAAGGACCTCATTTCATGCATCTGACAAAGTAAGTTCTTGTCCAAGAAGTTCAAGCCACAATAATCCACTTCCCCCCCAGGCACAGTTGCACATGCAGGAAGGGGTTAGCATAGTCTTCTTCTCTGCCCCCTGCCCCTCAGCCACACAGGTGCTATGGCACACACCATTACTTCCCACAGAAAACTTGTATAGATTTATCTCATGGTTCCTTTCAACTCCAGCGCTCCAGTCTGCAGGCTGCAGTTCAGGTTTTCAAGTTGCCGCTGCTAAGAGCTAATAACATGCTGGAGGAAAGTCTTTTAAAAATGCTTCAGAATCTCCTGAGAAGTTTCTTCATCTTGTGGAGCTCAATAGCAGCTGCATCGGATCATTTGTGTAGATGTGCACCTGCTTTTAGTCGCAAATGTGTCATGGTTATATGCCAGGTGAATTCTGGTTAAGATTAATTTTAGCGTAGGTTTATCTGGTGCCCTGTGTCAGGAGGATAGAGGGTCAAGTTCTCCCTTGTTAGTCTAGCAGTGATCCATTGTCTTCTGTGGATTTATACCTCAGTAATTTGCATCCAAGTCTTCAGCAGGGAGCGAAAAGAGTCTGCTTCATTACTGCTGCAGAAAAGTTTTTCCCCCCTTTTTACATCTTTTGCAATGCAAGAGGTTCTGTAGACTGTCAAAATCTGGCATCCCCAACTTGTCTAAAAATTCCAAGGTTATTAAATCATTCCAAGACTGTCCTGCAAAGCACTCTGCTAGTGCACTGTGCACAGGCTCGAAGTACAGAAGCTTGAGAAATGCTCTCCCCTTTTTCTTTCTAACAGAATAGAGGATGCCAAGAAAATGCCAAGTCTTTAAATTGCACGTATAAATGTGCGCCAGTTTAATTTGCAATTAAAGTTAGCACTTCTAGTCTTTTTCTGTGCATATGTTTAAAAACAAGGAAACCCCCCCCCCCATCATTTTCAATTGGTTGAGAACAAGGATATCAACATAATTTCATACAGGTGCCGAAATTAGCATTCATGGTGGCTGCTGAGGGCCAGAAGTGACATCATTAAGCAGAAAGTGATATCAGAAAGTGACAGATGATGGCCAGAAACAAGCAGTTTGTTCTGTAGAAACTCCTCAGCTGCAAATGACAGAAGAGAAAAAATGTGCAAATTTTGTTCATATTTTCAAGATATAAGAGAGCCCAATTATAATGGGGGTGGATAAATAGCTTTCGGGGCGCCATTCAGCCCACATGCCTTATGTTTGACACCCCTGGTTTAGAATGCTACACACTGAGTATGTCATCGTATGATATGAATATGGCATACTGTAGAATATGATGCAGGCTTCCTAAGGAGGTGTAAATTCTCCCCTAAGCTCATCCAGGCCACTTAAGCTGTGAAGTAGGTTGAGTGTCTGGCGACTCCCGTGGCTGACTCTTTAATTAGCACAGCAGGTGCTCCCCTCTATCCAGTCCACTCAGTAAACCGAGGGCAAACCTGCAGCTTTACTCCATCAGGCTGCAGTCCTGCCCCCACTTTCCTGAACACAGTGGGGCTTACTTCTGGATAGACATCGCCAGGATTGTGCTATAAGGCAACTTTTAATTCAGCATTGCTTAGAAGAAGAATGCTAGTGAAGAAAAAAGAGGTCCTACTCATTTTTGTATGCCCCCTCGTAGTATAAATCAGGGGTGCCCAAACCCCGGCCCGGGGGCCACTTGTGGCCCTCGGGGGCTCCCAATCAGGCCCTCAGGGAGCCCCCAGTCTTCAATGAGCCTCTGGCCCTCCAGAGACTTACTGGAGCCCGTGCTGGCCCGACACAACTGTTCTCAGCAAGAGAACAGTTTGACCTCTCATCTGAGCTGTAGGACAAGGGCTCCCTCCACTACTTGCTGTTTCACGTCTCTGATGTAGCAGTGGCAGTGAAAGGAAAGGTGACCTTGCTTTGGGCAAGGTTTTTATAGGCCTTGAGCTACTGCAAGACCTTCTTTCATTTGTATAAGTCCCATCTCCAATATATTCATTTATGTAAATTTATTCAAGTTTTAAATGGTAAATCCATTCCCTTTTTCCCCGGCCCCCGACACAGTGTCAGAGAGATGATGTGGCCCTCCTGCCAAAATGTTTGGACACCCCTGGTATAAATGAAGGGATTTCTCCATCCCTCTGTTTGACTTCAGCATGGTGACTTCTGACTTGTATTATGTATGGCATGGAGATGAATATCACCCTCGCCATTTTCCCTCCCCAGTCGTAACATCCAGCATCACTCACTGGACAGATCAAGGCAACTGTCAAGTGAGTTTACCCCCCTCTGCTCTACATCACTGGTGGCTGCTAAAAGGAGTAGAGAAACTCAGTATGTCATGGCCCCAAATCATGAAGTGTTACAACATGGGAAGAAAGTTATCATGGGGCTGCCAAGACCCAAATACAGGTAATTGATATCTCCAACCTTTTATTGCTGTGTAATTTTAACTTGCTGCATTTTACAGCACAATCCTATGCCTGCCTAGTCAGGTGTAAGTCCTGTTGTATTGAATGGAGCTTACTCCCAAGAAAATTTGTCTAGGATTTCAGCCTTTGTACCTTCCTTTTTAGCTATTTATTTTAAATAGTGCTGAGTTGTATTTTCATAATATTATGTTTTTGAGATGAACATTCCTCTTTCCATGGTGCTTAATTTATTTTTTTACTTTATTTTGGGGTGACTGCCCAACCCTCCCTTTAGAAAAATCTGCTTGTGTATTGCATCTGGTTGCACTTGATTTAAATGGGCTTATTGGTGTTTGGGCAGTGTTTTTTGCATCACCATTTACGCAGTGCTCCAGGTTCACACTCCGGAATATGTGCTGAAAACTTACCCAAGTTTCTCAACCATGTTTGACTTTTGTACCAAATCCAGTAATTCCAGAAGAATTATTCTAACTGGTTGGAAGTAGTTATTATTATTTAAAATATTGATTTGCCACTTTTCAGCAAAAATGTTCACAAAGTGGTTTACAGAGCAAATCAAATAAATGAATGGTTTCCAGTCCCGTAGGGGCTCACAATCTAAAAAGGGGCAGAAGAAATCCCAGAAAACAGGCACCAGAGAAGACTTTGTGGTGGAATGATTTGGGACTATTGCTTTCTGTCTGCTAAATACAAAAGAACCACCACTTGATAAAGAGCCTCTTTTCCCAGTTAGCAGGGGTTATTTTGTGGAAACTGTTTGCTACCATTGCCAAGGCCCCAATGACAGGCCACGTCATGTGTTATTAATCAGCCAATGAGGTCCAGTGTTGGAAAGTTTGTGAAGTTATGGCTGGTCATAATCACACAACGGTCATGTATTAAGCAAAGTCATTTGGGCCCATACAACACATCTGGGAACATGCAGGCACTGTGCAATGGCGTAAATACAACATGATGTCACGTGTTTTCATTTCGGGATCATTGGTTCATTTGTAGGTTCATTTCAAATTAATGTACATTAACTTTTTGATGTGGACAAAGTTGAAAACTGACTGGGATTTTTGCAATTGGCAGACACAATCCAAAGATTGGAGGGTGGTTTTGATTTAGCTCTGATTTTAGCTGATGCCAGATCTGCAAAAGATTAAAATAAGAGACTATCTGAAGCTTAGTAAGAGTTTCCATTTCAAAGATAATGGTAACATCTAAAATTTTTAAGGCAACCCTCATATTAATACAAGTGCTAATGGCCAGGTTATCTTGTTTCTATAAACTTATGTTGTGCCTCTACTTTACATAATACTTATATGTGCAAAACCTTTAAAAATAGCAAATTAGAATAAATGTCTGTGCATTTGAAATATTTGTGGCACTTGCAAGACTTGCTTCAGTTTTCACGTTTTGATTAAGAAGATTTTTTCCACCAAGAGTACCCCGTTTCCCCACTACTACCACCCATACAGTGCAGTCCTCCCTTGCGCTGGCCCAGGAGGGAGGTGTTCTGGATAACCCCCAACTTATCCAAGGGCCATAGAAAATTCCATGATTTTGGCTCGAACTTGCCCTTGACTTATATCTGAGATCGACTTATAGTCGAGGGTCTACGGTGAGACCTGGTAGGCCTCCTGGTGGACTATGATGGCACAATCCTAAGCAGCCTCTGTGCCAGCACAGTGCACACTGCACCAGTGCTTGCCGTTGCAGAAATGCCATAAAACACTTTGCGACAGCCTAACAGTTGCCAGCACTGGTGCAGAGGCCTGTGCTGATCTATATGCGCTGGCAGGAGCAACATGCGCTAGACATGATTAGTTCTGCTTCGTGGGGGCTTGCAAGATTGAGTCCACTCAGGTTTTAAATGTGTTCTACCAGTAATAATTTTCTAGTTTGTTAATTTTTTCTTCAGCTTCCAATTCAGGTGACCCATAGCAGGAATTTTTAGATGAAGTAGAGTACATTTCGGGGAAGATAGCTGCGCTTGTGTTATGCCTTGAGACGACACACGTTTTTGTACTGTGTGCAATCCACAGTGCTAAAGCAGATGAGGTTTTTTGTTGCCAAGAATAGCTTTGCAATGGGGGGAGCACATCAACTCATGCTTCAGATTTCTCTGCACCCTTGCTGCTGTGTAAGAATAGAGCCATACGTGGCAGACATTCTTTCTTTTTGGAGAATGTGGCTCGTGTTGTGAGGTTTGGCATCGTAACAGTGGGTGGGTTGATATACTGTTCATTCAGCACTGCAGAAGCGTAGTCACTGTAGCTGTGTAGATGCTGCTTAGCAAGGAATAATTGTGGAAAAATGCTGCCTCCTGCCATAAAAGGCAACAGCAAAGAAAAACATAAAATGCTGGTGAAAGTCTTGTGGAAAGATACAGGGATATACACAGCCCCTGAGAAAGGGAAAATATATTCAAGACCTGACATGAACAGCTTTAGTTTATATAAGTTTTCCAGTGAGTGCCAACTCCATCAAAGTTTGGAACCAGTCTTCATATTAAACCATTTGTGGTATCAAGGTTTTTCTTTATGTTGCTTTTTCAGTAGCTAAGCTCTGAACCACGCACTTGTCCTTGTTCTCTATTTGTAGTTTCTGTTTTTGATCTCAAATACTGACTCAGTGCTGAATAATTTGTTGCCTGTACTTATACTGTAAGGTTAGGTATCTTGTGTGCCCCTTCAATGTACTTTTTTATTCTGTATGCACAAGTACACTTTTTTGAGAGGACAGAGAACAAACTATTCAAGGCTGTTTTATACACAGGTGCATGCCAAGTTTATTGAAACAGGTTTATTGAAACTTCTTGATAGATGTTCTCCAAAGCCCAAAACAGATGTGATGCCAAAGCTTGAACCCGGGACTTACCGGGTGCAAAGTAGTACCATTGAGCTCCAGCTCTCCCTTAACAAATCACACTGCCACTGTTAAGCCTATTTTGGATCAAGAGATCACTTTTTCTGTGCCTTGGGAGCCACTGAAATGAGTAGGCAGTGAATCTCATATGAAACGTTGATTGGAAGAGACAAATTCGAAACCTACAGAGAAATGCTGGTTATCTCAAGAAACTTTGAATGGCCATACAGTGTTCCTGGATTTTTAAAAATGTTTTGATCCCCATCCCATGATCGTGTGTTAAATAGCAAGTGCTTGCTGTGTCTTCTGACATGTCAGTTCAGAAATGACAGTCTCCCCTTTATTTCAGGAATAATGTTTTACAACCTGAACCCAAATCCCTTCCATTTTAGCTCAGCTCATAAGTGAGCTTAAGCAATTCTGCTTCTTTTCCTTTTCTGCAAACTCTTGTTTCAGTCCTTCTTTATTCTTAATTTCATAGCATTATAGCCTAAGGAAATTAGTTATGACTAAGCACCTCTGCTCTGGCATTCCAGAAGCACATGACTCTGTGCTCTTGCAGAAGGTCATACACAATGGCTGTAAAGAGTACCCCACTGCTGACATGCTAGTTCTGGTGGCAGGAAGTGGGGGATAGGAAAGGGCAATTTATCTCAGCAATATTGTTCTGGGTTTCTTTTGCTGTGCTTTATGTTGTTCTGGGCTTAATACTGTTCTTACTAATTTGTGGCGTAAAGGGAAACAGAAAAGGATTATCATAAAGCTTTCCTGCCTGGAGGAGATTCTTGCACACCACTGGCAACCAAGGGAACAGCTATTGACAAGGCTGGATTAAACAGATTAGAGAGCATGATATTCCAGAAATACACTGATGGAACCTAGCTCTGCCATGTCATCTCACCATGCACAGGTCCTACAACCTTGGAATTTAGTTACTTGGAAAAGAAGCCAATGTCTCATTGGGAACTTACTAGTTTCCTAATGCCATTGACTCTGAGTACGCTTCAAAGTAATAAGAGATCACCTCTTCCCTTAGCTCAGTGGTTCCCAAACTTTTTTGACCTGCAGCTTCCTTGACCTACTGGGACATTGGCCGCAGCTCCACATTAGACCTACAATTCATTAGACCTACATTGTGTAGGGCGGTGGGTTTTTCACGAGAATTCCCCAGCTCTCCCGGCTAGTTTCCATAGCTCCCCAGGGAGCCATGGCTCACAATTTGAGAAGCACTGCCTTAGCACCTAAGGTCTAACAAGATTGCACTCTTCTGTACTCCATGTTTCATCTCACGAATGAAAATGCCATATTGTTTTATCTTTCTTGTACTGGCTGAGTTTAAACCAGACATAGTTCTTTATGTGGGTTTTTTAATTTGTTTTTTGTTGGAAGCTGACTTTGACACTATATGTAACATGCTTTTTGGCCCGCCTCCCCCACAAGCCTTTGGGAGGGACCATTGCTAAAAATTTCACTAAATAACAAGGTGATTTTAGAGTCCAGTACCCTTTGCAAATGGGTACACTAGCACCACTGGTTTAAATGTGCAGTTTTAGTGTATAGCATTGAAGACACAGAAGTGACCTTACCGTAAAAGTATGGAACAAGGCAAAAGTTTTATATTGGTATAAATCACAGTTAGTGAATGTGCAGTCCAAAAAATGGTTGAATTAGGCCTTTTTGCTTATTGATTTTGTATTTGGTTAATGATTCCTGCTCTTAGATCATAACACTATATAAGATGTAAGGATATTCTTAACCTCTTAATTTTAGCCATGTGTTGATTTTGACATTGACAAAATGCAGTGACCCAGTAATGTTTTTCAATAATTTAATTTTTGCTGACGATCAAAAATACAAGAGAAGAGCTGATTCGTAATTATAACATGCAGCATTGCATAAATTTCTTTCTAATTAAAAAGCTTCTAAAATTCTGACTAATTTGCAAAGGTTTTGACAAATTGTACATTTAATTCCAAAAGATTTATTAATAATGTGACCTCCAGCTAGATAATCACATTTATAGTACTGATGCAGTAAGACTGAAGATTGACATACTTGGAGATTTATTTCAGTGTGACTACTTTAATTCCAGAACGTTACAATATACTTACATTTGTAGCTGTTTCTCTATTATGCTTGAAAGCTGCCATGTAATAGAAGATGAAAGGATCTGACAGCACATACTAAATTTGTATGCAAGTATTTATATAAAGTATATTTTGGAGTCCATCTCTCTTCACACTTCGTAATCTTGTTCTCTGGACATACCTCAGGTAAGTTAAGGTGTGTGAAGAGGGGATTGTGGCAATGCCCCTATCCTGATCTGCACAGGTTGAGTTGAGTATCTGCATGAACCCTACTAGTACAAGCATCCGTGCATGGAATTTTGTTTGCACAGGTGACTTCTTTGCACTGTCCAACCCTCATACAGTCAGTGCACATGGATGAGAATGGAATTGCAGCAGCAAGCCACACTCCGTCTTATACAGCTTCATTTACACATCTGCAGTGTACCTCTCTGTGTACAAACAGTGCATGAGTAGGCTTCTGCAAGAGGTTGGGGAGCCTGCAAAACATACTGTACATCACCAACTGTACATATTATCCTATATGCACACAGTTTATATGTATGTAGGTACGTTGCACACAGCAATGTCAGTGAAGCCAGCAGGCTTAACACGTTTGGATAGCAGAACCTTATTTCAGAATCTGCAGTTGATTCCAATTATTTTTGTCCCAGTAGTTGGAACCTACCTGGTCCCAACTTTTCTGCAACAATCCTTTCAATTTCAGTTTAAATGTCAATGGTGGGGACTGGCTTAGAAGATTGTGAGCACAGAAATACACATATTTTGAAGTGACTAAAAAAACCAGCAATTCATTTATGGATTTGTTTGCTCATTCATTTGATTATTTATTATATGTGATATAATTAAAATCCACGTCAGAGTGGATTTTTGATAATGAAGGACTGACTTCTAGCTGTTGGTGACACTGTCCAGGCTTCAGGTTCTTAACTTCAGGAAGAGTTGCAGAGGAATTCAGGGCATAGCTGATGCAGCTCTTGTGTGACTGTTGGTGTAACTGCGTAGGCTTCTTGACCTTCCTATCAAATGCCTCCTTTACACTCAATGTATTATCCAGAAATTAGACCTTAATTGTTAATGTTCTGTTGTGTTCCATTTCCCTATAGCAGTTGGAATATTCATTCCATGGGATTGCAGCAGTTATGTAATAAAAGAAAAACCCTGCTAGATCAGACTGGTCTAGTCCAGCATCCTGAGAGAATAGGAAACCCACAAACAGGAGATAATGGCATACGTCTATCCTACCACTGCTCCCTTCTTCACAAGTATTGGCAATGCCACATGTAATACCAGGCAACTGGTATTTAGGGACACACTGCTGCCAAACTTGGAGATAATGCACAGCCCTCGTAACTAGTAGCCAATGATAGACCAGTCCCCCATGACTTTGACCAATCTGCATCATCTCTTTCAGTCGACAGCTTGACATGTGGTCATAACTGTCAAACAATAGGCGACAATGTTTCAGTTGGTTTTACAGAAATTGCTGCCTAGAGAAGAAGATTTGAGAGTGTGCACATAATCCATTTTATTTGGTCAGAAATTAAAAACCATGTGAGGCTCTTTTGTACATATCCATACCCAAGCCAAATGTGTAGCTTGGGCAGCTTTTGGACTTCAAAGACCATTCCCAGTTTAAACATTCCCCTGTGGCTTCATTAAACAAGGTCTAGCATTATAGCATTGCAGTGGCAGTAGTCTATTAATAAAAAAAATAAGAGAGCCAGGTTTGCTTTTGCAAAGTCTCTTGGCTCTAGCAAACTTTATTTGATGGAGCAATATGTTTTTGTATAAAAATGTATTTGTATAAAATAGTACCAATCCCTGGAAGCTTTTAAAGACAGCCAGTTAGAATAAGATCAGTGCTCCATTTATTCAGAAGGAAAGTTGGGGATGTACAGTTGGTCTGTGGGTTCTCAACCTATGGACTTGACCCAGCACGGGCTCCAAATCCACTTCAGGCCGTGTCCAGAAGGTCTTCCAAAGTGTGGATAGGTCCCGTGTGACATCCCCATGCCTCAGAACACAGGTCAGACAGTGGATTTCCTTATATGCGGTTTTCTGCATCTGCAGGGGTTCCGGGAATGGAACTCCTATGGATGCCGAGAGCTGACCTGTAAATTATTTAAATAAAAACACAGTTCCATAATCTCTGCTTCAGTCACTAGGCTTGCACCAGGAAGGAGAAAAAAATTTCAGTATATCACTGAATTATCAGTAGGATTGACATTAACATTTGGATATCATTTCAATATGAATTTAATCAGTTGGATCCCAGTCCTTTTTACTGATGTGGATTTGCAGTCATCGGTCATGGTTACAAGACTTGAAAGCACCAGGAGATGAAGCACTGTTATGCTCCCTTTTGGGATTATTTCTTGGTGGCCTTAAGCAGCTCTGTGTGATGACAACATGAGGCTCATGAGAAGAGAGCACACCTGTGATAGTGAAGGAGTGTGAATAGGCTGTTTGTCCTATTCTCCAGATGAATTTTTGCCAGGAGGCTGCTCCATGTTAAGAAGTCCTACAACATATCACAGTAGCATAAAATCAGGGAAGCTATGCTGACATTTGGTTTTACAAGATGATCATATGCCAAGGGATTGGCACAGTGTTAAGGCTAAATTGTACTGGAGCCTCCACCAGCAAAGATAGACCTGATTGACCAGGGGTGTCAAACATACAGCCTGTGGGCCAAATATGGCCCGCGGGACCTTTTCAGGCGGCCCGTATAGTCAGGGGGAGTCCCATCCCCACTTGCTCTGTCCGTGACTGGAGCTCTGCTCTGGTTGCATCTGAAGAAGAATTCTGAGGTTTGTGGATGCCACGTGCAATATCCCTGGCCGTCAGAGTGACATTGTCTCTAAAGGACTTAAAAGGTCACTTCCAGGTTTTTGGCAAACCTCAGCTCCGGTCTGAGTTTGGGGCTCTGGTTGCATGTGGGGTGTAGTCTAAGACTGGGGATGCTGGACATGGCATCCCTGGTCCTCAGAAGTCTCCTCTGGATACGACTGGAGTTCATCTCAGCTCCAGTCATGTCTGGAGGGGGGCGTCTGAGGGCCAGGAATGCTGCACAGAATTCCTCAGAATTCTCCTCCTCACAGAGGCCCTCAGAATTCCTCTCCGGATGTGAACAGAGGAGAGCTCCAGTCATAGTCAGTGTGAGCAGGGGTGGGCCAGTCTCAGCTCCCCCTGACTCTCTCTGGGTCATGTTTGGGAGGGTGGCCCAGGGAGTTCTGAGGCCAGGAGGAGATTGCTGCTGCAGCAGGTAGATGGGGACTTGGGGGGGGCCACCAGGGGGCTTGGCTGGCTGGTAGTTGGGTGAGCAGATGCTGTGGGTGGGAGGCAGCAGAGCAGTGGGAGCAAGCGGGCAGAGGCTGCATTCTCTAGAAAAGCTGAGAATTCTTGATGGCAGCCTTTTGCATGTCAGGCCAACTGGTGGGACCTGAAGAGGCTGGGCCAAGGACGAGTATGCAGGCTTGGGGGCACCCCCTCCCCTCCAAATAGTCTCAAACTCCCTTTGGAGGCAAATTACAAAAAGCCAGACAGTAGAAATTCTTGTTTTGCTTGGTCCTAACTACTGCACCATGGACAAAAAGAGACCCAGAGCTCCAGGAATAATAGTAATAACTAGGTATTTATAGATCACTTTTCTGGTCATCGGATTACTCCTCTGACTTTATTCAAGGAGGTTTACATAGGCAGGCGTTCCTAAATCCCTCAAGGGGATTTTTACAATCATAGAAGTTATCTCTTTCAAGAACCACACAACATTTCAGATGGATTTTCCTGGTTTGGTCTCACTTCTGGCCTCCAGTTCTCCCACACAGGCTGACAAGCAGCTCCATCTCTCACGTGGAGGGCAACCAAAACGCTTCTTGTTTATACCAAGAGCAGGTGGAATCACTCAGCTCGGCTTGTCAGCTGCTTCAAGGTCTTGCCATTCTCAGCCGTTCAGGGAGCTGCTGGTGTCCTCGAACTGGCGACCTTCTGATGTTATCTTCGGCCTAATAGAGGCTCTACCCTCTAGACCAGACCTCCTGCCCATCTGCCATCAGACCTCTGTTCCATCCAGGAATACGCAAGCACTATATAGGAGTATAGATCTGTGTTTCTACATATCTGTCCAATAACCCATTTCCAATAGTATTGCTGCTAGGTCCCTTCAGACCTCCGTAGATCTTCCAGCACCGAAGGCAGGACACCAATTGCCTCTGCTTCAGCAACATACTGGTAGGCACAAAGAGCCACCACCATGGCTCTTCTTACCCCCGTCCTTTCTGGATTTGAGGTTCTCTTTTTCACCTCATTTCTCATTCTGCTCGATTTCTGTCTTTTCAAATCCAAGGAACACAGAACGAGGCGTCAAAGCGGGGAGGCAGACAGCAGAAGCAGCTAGAAGTCAGAGATGGAGGCTCCCGCTAATTCACCACCTGAGGCGACCATCTCAGTCTGCCTCATGTATGGGCTGGTCTCTGGTTCCATCACTGTGCAGGGAGCATCAAGGCTCCAAATGCTGTTGTAAATGGGTTATCACAGGAGGCACGTTTTCATGTAGGCCGCTTGAAGAGTAATACAAAATGTGATTTTGTTTCCTGTGTCTCTTAGGGATTTGCTGAAAGATCTGCAGAGTCTTATTCTTTGCATAAAATGACCCGGCACAAGCCTACTTTATTTGCAGAGTTTGATGGATGGCCCTGAGTGGTCTAACAGGTAATTACTGGACAAAAACCAGAGACACAGATACAGAATGTGAACTTTGGCTGTAAATTGTTGTTTTATGATTATGGGCTTCAAAAATACAATGTCATCCAGTCCAATACATATAGTAATACCAGAGGAAATAGATTTTTTACTTTAACTTTTGGCTTTATTACATTTATGTCTAAGAATATGATTATTGTAAAGTTTCTGCCATTGACGACTGAGAGAAAACAGATCTCAGAGGTGGCATGAAAGAAGAACTATGTTTTCATGTGGCCTTCTGGAAAATTTTCAGCACATTCCCTTCCATTAACATCTTTCAAGAACTATGCATAAGAGTGTAAAATATTCACACATCATTACATTTAAATTAACCAGGGAATTAATTACTGCTCCAGTGTATATTCTTGCTAATTATAATGAATAGTAAGCGGTATATTTTAAATGGCTATTGGTTTCTTGTGAAAAATGTCTCTGCTTTACTCCAGTTTACTCCATTTCTCCAAAGCACAAAGCTATTTTATTATATATTTTGTTTTACAGAAACAACCAGATATAATTTTCCAGAGTTAATCTGAGCTAATTAATATATTGCAAAAATGAGAAGGAATAGCAAGAGCGAGCTCTTTCGATTATCTAAAGAATTAATGTTCGTTAATTACTCATGGGCTCGGTAATAACGAAGCATTAGCATAGGCATAACTCATAGCGAAACATGGTGAACTACCCGGCTAATTTAGATAAATTATGAACAAAGCTATCTTATTCAATTCAGAGGTAATTTAGCATGAATTGCTAAATTTTATTTTTAGGAGTTGCAAGTATCTGTATGAATTTTGAAATGCCATGTGTAATAGGTATTCAATCCATATAAATATGAAATAAGCATGCCAGCTTTTATTTTGCCAGTGTCTTTTTATTTACTTTAAGGTTTCCTTAGAAAGAGATTTTTTAGTACTATTTTCCTTTATTCCCACGGGATCAAGGAGTGTAGCACAGAAGATGAAAAACCAGATTCCAGGACACCTGGTTGTGGTAAAAATTCTGTGAGCATGGATAGTTTTTGTATAAAGCACTTTTTTAGGCATATGTAGTTTTATGCTTACAGTGTTATAAATTATGTGGTGTAAAAGCTACAAACTTATGTATCCTGTAGGCACACTTTTTGGGAAGTCCAGTGGGTTGTGGCTTCCTGTTCAGTGCGCATATCCTGATAGTTTTACTCTGTGAGATGGCCCTTAGTTAACAGGGTTTTCATTATTCATCTGCCAGTACACATGTGCAGCCTAGGCTCCCAGTGTGCTTTCAGCTTCTCAAAGCCCTCAGTGGTGAACTCTACTGAGCACTGACGCCAAGTCTTGCTCCACATATTGCGTTTTCTATGTGGATGCAATCTCTGTATAGGAAAATGTGTAGGTATATAGTATTGTAATGTGTGGACATCTCCAGCATAGAAATCAAGACAGATGGGAAAAGCCATAGCTACATTATATATTTGGAAAGGAAGCTCATCATCATCCCTGGATCATGGCAGCAGAGAATAATGATACATAGAATTTGTATAACTCTGTCTAGTAGCACAATCCTAAGCACTAAGTGTGCCAGTGTAGCAACTGTTGTTCCGGCAAACAGTCACAAATGTTGTGACATAAAGCACGTTGTGACAGCTCTGAAGATTGGGGCTCTGGCAAGAAAGCCTGTGTCATCCCGCAAGCACCAGTACAAGTAGGAACTTGTGCCCAAGTAGGTAATAGCTGCTCTAAGCAGTGCAGGGGGAGGCAGGGAGGGGGTTAACGGGCTAGCTAAGGGGTGGGCAGATCAGGTCCCAAGACAGGGTGGCATTGGCGGCAGTGCTCACTCTATCCTATCCTCCTTCTTGGGCTTGGAATCCCAACCCAGCTGCACTCAGACTTGTGCCAATGAATTAGCAGGCATGGATGTGAGTAGACTCATTGCTCCACCTGGTGCTTTCCCCAAAGGGACAAATGGCCCCATACCTCGAGGAGACCTCCAGATTGCTCAATCCCAGCATATGATGCAGTGCAGCTCCACTTGCCCTGCTGCATCAGTGCTGGTTAGGACTGTGCTGCAAGTGTGCAAAAAACTTTGCATGTCATTATCTTGATGTCGTCCCTGTAAGGGAAGCGTTATGATCCCCACCTTGCAGCTGAGGCTGAAAGGCCACTCAGTGAGATCACCACAGAGATGAAATTTGAACTGGTGAAGTTTTGGCTCACAGCTCACTCTCTTAGCTGCTTCGTCACACCAGCTCTCAATTTCAGATACATCCCCATACTCAAAGGCACTTGTATCTTAGCAGTATGAAGCCCAGACCCCTCCTCTTCATCACTGCGTATGCTGTTTCCTAGCATAAGGAAAGGTAAGTAGGGTAGCTTTCCTATCTCATCTTGGCAAGGTAAGTTGCTGTATGCACAATTCTGCTTTCCGGAATTGTTGGTGGACCTATCTGCGCCTGCTTCCAGAGTTGTAGAAATTGGGCTGGTTTCCTAGCAGCGTGTGGTAGCACAGCCCTTTTGGCAAGAGGTATCACCAGATCTCAGCAACTTGTCTGTGCAATGCCTGGCAGTGACATTCTCCTAACAAAGTGATATAGGAGAACTTCTCATGTAATTCCTTCTGCTTAGGTACTTGAGTGTGAGCTGACAGTGTATGCTGTTCACAATTCAATTAAGTGGGTCTGCAACTTCAGAATGGGGTCAGATGCCTCTCACAGCCTACTTTAAAATCCATTAAAAATTGGCTACATGTACTGATGTTTACAGTAAAGGTAGCCTTTCAAAGTTGTTAAAAGGAGGCCACAAATAGCGTCGGGGCAACTGCATCTCTGCTGTCATGAGATCCATCTAATCCAGCACACTGTTTCCAAAATGGGCAGCCCGATCTTAGCTAAATTCTCCCACGCTGATGCAGTGGCTCCAGCATGGGCTATGCTGCATCCCATGGAGGAATTTCAGCTGCTGGAGGCCTCCTTGGGGTAAGTGGACATTCATCCCCTTGCCTGGGAGGGGGGTAAGTCCAGCAGCCGCAACAAGTCAACAACTCAGATCTGTGCCAACAATATCTCTGACACAAGTCTGCATTAATCTGTATCAGCAGATCAGACCTGTGACAGGCATTGGGATTCTGCACACCCCTGCCTAGGCCTGATCCACCCACCCATTAAGAGCCTCTACTTTGTTGTGTGAACAGACACTTGCTGCACCACTACTAGAGACTTGATTGCCTCATTAAGAGCCTCTTAGGTAGGGGTGTTTTTTTCAGTGACCAACACAGAACACGAAATAATGAGAATTTATCCTCAAATTAATTATTAACAGTATTTATATACCGCTTTTCAACTAAAAGTTCACAAAGTGGTTGACAGAGAAAAATCAAATAACTAAATGGCTCCCTGTCCCAAAAGGGCTCACAATCTAAAAAGATGCAAATGAATATCAGCAGACAGCCACTAGAACAGACACTGCTGGGGTGAGGTGGGCCAATTACTCTCCCCCTGCTAAAAAAAGGAGCACCCACTTGAAAAAGTGCCTCTTACCCAATTAGCAGGGGTTAATTGGGTAAATCGCAATATAAAACAACATTAAGATCAAAACATGAAAAACCACTTATTTCAGGAAATAACACCACAATTACTTACTTTTGAGGAATCCACAAGTAATTTTTCACTAAGGCAGTGAGCCCTCGAAGCATTTCCGATGGTGAAGGGACTGAGTAATAGTATCTGCTAGAGGGCACGTGCTGCAGCTGGAAGAGGAGGAGACGTGAGTGAATGGGGAGTAGGTGGGATGCCCAGTTAGGGTACCAGCACGGTACTGTAATCTGGAGGTGAAGCAATTGAGTTCTAAACTCTGATCTGTGTGTGATCTGTGATCAGGCGAATGTGCTCAGCTCTAGCGCTCCCCTCTGTCCCAAGCCACTCTCTGTAAATGCTTTTTCTGTGGCTTAATCTGTGTGGTGTTGCACTTTCAAGAAACTTGGAAAACCAAGCAAGGCTCAGTTAAGCCTTTCTCTGATTTTATTTTTCGGTGTTGTAAAGCACCTTGAAAGATCACTTTCTGTGACTTTTTTGCACATTTTATGCTATTCTGGTAAGCAATGGGGGATATTATGATTTAAAAAAAAAATTCTGCTTGTCTGTGTGGTGCTGCATTTTTTAGAAGCTTGGAAAACCAATGAATGTAGGTTTGGTAATGTATATACCAATGTATATAGGTTTGGTAACAGTCTAAAATGCTACAGAGTTCACAGTTGAAATGCTTACCATGCTTTATTGCACTGTTTGTGCAATTTTGAATAAGAATTTGGGTAAAGACACATGACACCACAATTTGCTATTTTAATCAAGAAAATTTGGGGGGGGGAAATCACCAAAACAAAACACCCCTACCCATAGGTGTTCCCAAGGCTTACCAGGAGGTAAGTATTAAAACACTTATACTTACCTCCCATTTGCCCTTGGGTTGCCCCCCCCCCCAACTGCTGGAGCACTGCAGCACTTCTTTTTGGCAGTAGGGCTTAGGATTGGGCCTTTAAGGAAGGAATCCCTAGGCAGGGTGATCTTCTTGCATGTGATCTGCATATTGAACATCACTGCATTTTGTTAATTGTAAAAAAAAAAAAGAAACTCTTTGAACTTTATAGTGATTTTCAAGTCGGTACTGTGCACGTGGTCTGAATTCTTAAACCATCAACTTCAGATGAATCAGGATGGGCTAACTACTGTTTTCAAATCTTCTCCTAGGAATGAGAGATTTCTCCAGAGTGAAATCTTTTCTTAATTGTATATACAGGTGTACCCTGGTAACTGTGGGGATTCTGTTCCAGAACCCCCCGTGGTTAACAGCAGATACCAAGGGGACATCCTCCTAGCCTTCCAAACCCAACCGGAGCTGTGGTCTGGTCTGGTCCAGAAGCTTTTCTGAGGCCCGCTGAGTCCACGTGCATCTGCGCTTAGGATTGTGCCCCTAGTGGGAGAACATGTAGCTATACATGTTTTAATAAGTAAGTTAGTAAATGGCCCAGGGGGAAAATGTTTTAAAAAGTAAAACATTGTTTTCTTTTCTTGTGAATTACACATGGAGAAAAAAAATCAATTAAATCCAAAATGCAGACATCAACTAAATCAAACAGAATTGAAACAGAGGATGTAATAACTAAATCAAGAGAGCCCAGGAATGCCTGTTGAAAAGCAGGTCTTTAGTGTCCTTTGAAAAAACAGCAGGGAGGAAGCCAGACTGTATTAAGTGAGAGGGAGTTTCAGAGGGTGGGGGCCACCACCAAAAACACCCTCTTCTGCATCACTGCCTCCCTAGCTTCCGAAGGCTGTCAGGCGTGCAGGAGAACTTCCCTCTTAGATCTTAATCGATGGGTGGATTAATAAGGAGGAATATAGTCCTTTCTGGACAAGAAGGCAGTCCAAATAGCAACTGGGGGAGTGATTATCATTGGGAAAGTAGCATAGTGGCAAAAAGGATTTTTTTAAAACTATGCTACGATTTGGATCTGGATTTAGGACCATGACTGATTATTGTTAAAATTAAAAAGCAGAGCTGCAAGAACACGTTGCTTTTTGTATGCAGTTTGAACCTTTGCTGTGATAGAGCTCTTCTGCCTTGCACCCTGGGCATTTTTTGGTAGTGGTAATGCACTGCCAAGCATCTGGCTGAATCGTGGTTACTTTCAAACGTGATGTTTAAATGTAGAGAATAACCTCCATGTCAGACAACACCCTAATCAAACATAAATGATGAGCATTTCTTCTTCACTGTGTTATACATATATTTAAAAGCTGCAGTGCACATCAGCCAGTTGAAGAGTGCCGGAAAGCAGTGGGCTGAATTGGGAAGTCAATGAACTGGCGGTCAAAGCCTGCGAGAATCCCAGGACTTGGCAAATGCTGGCATGGTGAGCTTTAGCTCCGGGCTGGCAATCATTTTGTATGCTATTTCTCAGCCAGCAATATTAATTCTGTTCTGTGCCAGGAGGAGGACAGCCTGCCCTCATCGTCGTCATCGTCCTCCCCCCCCCCCCGGACAACATTGCAGGGGAGCTGTTGCATGTCAAAGGTTGTCAAGGCAGAACACTGAGTGCCTATGATAGTTTCACCAGAGGAGGCAGAGGACCTTTTAAAAGAAAGAAGGGATGGGAAAGGGATCAGAGTGAATGGGGGGGGGGGGAAGAGTGGGGGGAGAAACGGGGAACTTGAAACACTGTTCAGAAAAAAAGCGTGCTGTTAGAATCTGGAAGCAGCTCTCCTGTGTCATCCCTCTCCTTTTAAAACATTGCCTGCTTTGTATTTGTGCTCCTTTTAAATGCAAGCTTCTCCTAGGTACTGCAGCCAGTGATTTCCTTGCTTCCATGCCTGCCTGCATTCTTTTGCAAGGCTGCTGGGAGTTTTTAAGCTGTGTGAGAATCCTGGGAGTTGGTGATGTCAGACTGGTTGGGTCATTTGAAGGTTAGCAGCCTGGGAAGGGTTCATAGAAAGTTCACTCGCATATATTAAGCAATTCAATCTTTCATTCTGTGTGACACAAGTAGTAGGAAGTGAGCTGTTCGAAGGCAGAAGGATCTATTCACTGGCAAAGGGGGGATCCACAGCTCCGACCAAAGGCTGTTTTAGCAACAAAACTCCAACATCCCCGGGATACCAAAAATATCATGCATTCAGAGGACGCCTAAGAGGCAAGGAGGCTTCTCAGAGGTTTGGAGGACCAGATGGATCCAAACGGAAACTTGGAATGCTGTTTGTTTCCCCCTCTTCTGCTGGATTGGCTGAACAGCCTGGAAAATGGTAAATGATCATTTGGATCAATTACAGGCTTTTAGCTGTGTTGTCTGTCATAATTCATGATTCTGGTCTGGGAAAAAGACCAACAGTCTACGTGCCAAAAAAGGGGCAGAGTTTGATGGAGTTGGATGTACTTTTGTATGCCATTTTCCTAGAGGAAGGCACTTTTGCAGACATACTGTAGAAGGGGAATCATGTTTGACTGCATGGATGTTCTAGCAGTCAGCCCTGGTCAAATGCTGGATTTCTACACTGCAAGCCCGTCTTCCTGCATGCTCCAGGAGAAGGCTCTGAAAGCATGCTTCAGTGGATTGGCGCAAACAGAGTGGCAACAACACCGGCACAGTGCGCAGTGTAGGTCCCACGGTTATTTTGTTCCACTTATTTAAAATGTGTATTTATTTGCATGCAACAAAAAAAAAAGGATTTCTATGGAAGAGAAAAAAGTGCAAGTGAAAGGTGCATGCTTTCCAGGTGACAGTTATGCAGACCCATGTTTGCTTGTATTTGTTTTGCAATTTTTTTAAAGGGACCCCCTGACCTAGGTGTGTCGCACCTTGCTGCTTGCAGAATTATTCCCCAACTGTGTTTCACCTTCAAACAGCTGTACAGTTGAGGTGAAAAGTAACTTTATTATTCTTGGATATTTTCTGAGTGTAGGGTGGAGGAGGAGGTTAATTATTGTTATATTTGTGCATGTCTTACTAGTCTAATGTCCTGTTTCAAGTTCAGGTTATGTGTTCTGCTTTAGGTGCCTTTTAACCTACTACTAACATCACCACCACCCCCAGTGATGGTGGTGATGTTCTGAGCAATAGTTTCAGCCTCTATGGGGTCGGCAAAATTCAAAGTTGCAGGCTTCCATAAATGTTTCTCTTTCTCTGAGCAAAAAAGGGAGGGGGGAAGCAATATATCTTTGCAATGACCTTGCTGCCAGCTCTTTCTAAAAAAACTTTGTTGCTCTAAGAAGTCCCCGTTTTGGCTGGAAAACTAACTGTGAACACCCCTTGTGTTTTGCCATCAATTATCTCAGTGCTTTCTGGGTCTGTTAAGAGTCCAGGACTCTCAGAGAAGGAAACAGCATTGGCAGAACAGTTTTAAAAATTGCTATCTTGTTATCGGATCTTGACTTAGTGCTGGAGAGCAGAGGTGGCGAGCAGTGGCATGCTTTTCAACAGTATAGCTTCAAGTCTGAGAATCAGCAAGAAGTAGCAGCATCCCAGCGCTGCTGCCTTCTCTGCATTAAAAAGCTTTGAAGGATGCTTCATTGCTGTGACACTGATTTAGATAAATGACAGCTATCTATCAAATTGTTTTAACATGCTCTCTGACAATTCGTTGGAGCATTAGCTAGAGAGGTTTGCTTGGTATCATTGTGGTTCTGAAGCTCTAAGATAGGTGGAGTTTTTCTTAAGAGTGCTTATTCTGCCAGGGAAGAAAACATCTTTTCCTTTTCTTAAAAAGATGTGTAATGGGGAATCATTATGAGAGCTAATGCTGCAGTCCAAACATTTCCATCACAATCAGGTCATCACAATTAGTAATTGGATAAACTAGCAACTTAGAAGCTGGTCCCTGGAAAATTCTCTTCATGCGTTTACTAACTTTGCTGTTAAAAACCTTAGAGACATAGTTGAAAACAAAACAAACATTGCAACTATTACAAATATTAGGTATTTTTCTAAGTATTTTTATCCTTGAGAGTTCCTAAAAGCAAATTTGTTTAGTCTTGCTGGTTAAGAAAAAACTTTACTGATGTCTTCCAGTATGTCCTTAAACCTTACATCCTTTCTCAGAAAGTTTTCTGTAACTAAACTTTCAAGTTATTGCAGCGAATAAAGCCTTTGAAACTCAAATCACTGCCTTGAATAGCAGCAGGGATTTGCAGTAACTATCTTCCTCTGGACAAAACGGTTTTGAGAATTTAATGCTGATAATATGTTTGAAAAATAAACATTACTAATTGTTCTCCACACATTGCCATTAACTAGAACCTATTAAAAAATATGTTGTTTTTGCTTCCAACTAAATTAAAGATTGGGTCACCCTTACTAGTGTGCATCAAGTGTTAAATATGTCACTTTGCCCAGGGCTGGGAATAAGAAACAAGGGTTGATTATAGTCAAAGGTAAGTTGATCAGACGAAAAATAATCAGAGGAATCAGTAAAGTTACAGCAACATGCTTTCAGGAATTCACGTTCACAGTTTTGTAACAACTCGGGCTAGAATGTCATGGCTGTAAACCTGAAAATAAAGCTGAAGTGAATGTGCATTTATTCCCGCAAACTGTGAACATCAGTGGCATCTGCTGTAAAGGACTTTGGGGTTGGAACTTGCAAGCAGAGTTTTAACTATATGTCTGGCACTGAACATGCTGCTTGTAACTCGAAAAAGGTGCAATCTACAATGTGTGTTCTTTTGATGTAGGAGTGAGAATGTATAATTCCAAGTGCAAGCATTTCCTTATTCTGTGTTTGTACAAATTCATCCGCAGTAGCTTTGGGTAGAATATTGAAATCTTCACCTTGAGAGACTGGGAGTTGTGGGAGCGTGAGCTGTGCTTATTTTGGCTTGGCTATAGAAATTACCTACTTGAAATATTTGATTTGCTCCTCAGCTATTAATGCTTATTTTATAGAGATGAAAAGTGCAAGATGATAAGGGAATAATAGCTGCATTTAAATGCAAACACTCTAAAAAGACCACAGGAAACCCCCCTCCCCAAATAATATAGACATTTCTATTGGTATGCAGGCTAAATCAGTCACCATAATACGTTGTCCAGGATAAATTCTGTTCTTAAGTTTATCTCCTTAACTCTGATGTGCTTAAGTGTCTTGAAAGCAATGCTGTATTCATCTCACTTTTTTCATAGCTCATAGTGTGTGGCTTCAAACTGTGCTAAAGGATGAGTCTCAGTCCAAAGAAAACAGTGGCATTAAAGAAACAGAGTAGAACTGTGATTGATTGAACTTTAAGTACTGTATTTTCAATAATCTCTTCTCTTAATTCTCAAGAAATCAGGGTTAGTGCACCAAAATCAAATGAACTTTACACTTAATTCTCTACTTCAAGGCTAAGATTACATAAATAACTTGTTTTTTATCTTACAGTAAGATACAGATTTCTGTTTCATTATTTCTTAGAACAGTAAAAAGATTGTGAAGTGTATGGCTGTGGCTGAAATTTCACATTCATCATTCGTTTGGAAGCATGGGTTTATTGCACTCAGATCAAACCTGAGGAAGAACACATGCGACTAATGGCCAAATTCTTCTAAAGTTTGATGACTTGGTAATGAAATACATAGTTATTCCAATAATACATGTTTTTCAGCACATATCACTTATTAAAGAATGCTGGCAGTGTACTGTATCTTGTTGCATTCACAAAAAATAAGAGCATGATATAACTTTTTGCTTTATAAATGCTGTTACCTTCAACAAGAGAGCAAAAACACACTGATATCTGGCCATTGGAATAAATTGGATTTCTAGCACAATCCTATGCATGTCTGCTCAGAAACCGGTCTCACTGAGGTTTACTCCCAGGAAAGAGTGTACAGGATTGTAGTGTTAATAACATTTAGCTTGCACTAGCAAAGCTTTTGAGTGAGCACTAGCAAAGCTTCATAAAATGAAGAATAAAGGGTGACAAGTTTATATAAAACCTGAAATCTGTGATCCCAGAATTGGTTGCTAGCCTGTAGGGTTTTTGTACATTACAGACTGGGTGAATTTTTCCTGCATGCCCCTTCAGAAAAAGCTTAAGAACATCTGTCCTAACACACAGCTTAGTGCTTTATTACCATTCATATCTGTAGCCACAATATAAAAACAAACACATTGAAGTGTATGTCTTGAAATCGACATTCCTAAGTACTGAATTGCAGCAGGTGGGGTTGGCAAAGTTCTGCATTTCAGCCGCGGAAGGACAAGGTTTATTTTTTTGCATCTTTTACAGTTTTTAAAGTTTCTGACCAACTCCTCCCTCGGTGATTCATAGAAAGCTTTTATTTGCTGTACATTTGTTTAAAAGATACTTGATCGGCAGTTGTTTGATCTGGATCAAAACTAATTTAATGCAGTTCTGAAAAGCAATGAAATTTGAGTCTCTTGAATTTCCCACTGTGTCACAGAATAACTTGTTTGTTTCCTTGGCACTCTCCAGCTTTATTGGTTTTCTATTTAAAACATGCACACACGAAGAATCTCAAGCTAAGGTTTGGGTTCTTGGATTTCAAAGTTGATGTCAGATCCAGTATATTGTTCATTTATAAACTGTGACCAAGAATATGCTTGTTGCATACTGAAACATCTGCAGGGCACTTCTGAGTTTTAGCATAGCATTGCCTGGCAGGTAGCATTACAATAAAGCTAATAAGGTCAGGAAAGGAGACCACGTATTAGATCTTGAGATTAGGCATCTTTACACTCACACCATCCCACCCAAACAGTGTGTATTTCCCAGGCTGTTCACACACTGCCAGTTGTCTCCAGAGCAAATTCACCTTCTCCAACCAGCCCTGCACTGCTTTTGATCTCATGGCAAAGTCTTTGTTGTCATACATTACCTGGGCACTGTGCATTGACACAATATGCCATACTTAGCTACCATCTGACAAAATTTGGTGGGAAAGCGGCCCCCTCAGCAGAAACCCAGCTGGCAGAAGGTACTGATAATGATCAGTTTGGCCCAAAGGGCCAGCCATGGCTTTAAAACAGCTAAATGCCTTGTACCACCTTAGAGGCTAACACATTTGTTTCAACGTAAGCTTTTATGGACTGCAGTCCAGTTCATCTGGTACATGAAGGGTTATCCTCAGATGGCAGATACACTGACAAAACTACCTGCCAACTGAAGATAATATAAAATACATCTGATGGAACTGGACTCCAGTCCACAGACATTTATGCTGAAATGAATGTATTAGTCTTAAGTGCTATGCAACTGTTGGTTTTGCTGCAACACACTAGTGTGACTGGCTACTCCTCTGAACATTGGTTTGAACTACAGCCTTTCTCTAAACTCTGTATGAGAAATTTGAGAATTGAAAGACTTCAAAGTATGCATATAAATGCATAGGTTTCAAAAAGGATTTCAAGCCCTGGAAGATGTTACGGAGAAGCATGGCTTTGAATAACCTGTAAGTTGCTGGTGAGTGGACCATGAAACTGGAAATGCTGCATAGGTTGGCCTTGAAAAACCAAATAGCAGAGAATCCTGTTACATTCTGAAGGACAAATGTCCCACCTTGCCTTTTTTGTGTGATACTGAAGTCCATAGTTTTGATGCTGAGCAAGACTGTAAAAAGCATTTAATACATAGAAACATCCATGTATAGAGACAAATTGCTCTACAGTTCCAGCAACTGTTAACAGACCTAGCCCAGTCATCTTTGTGCTGAGTTTCGTATTCTTGCTACCCCAGCTCCCTGTCATCTCAGGAAGAGAAGTCTTTACACAAACACCAATTTCCTATCTCCGTGCATACATGCTTTTGGTACAGCATATAAACATCCCATGAGGTACAGAGTAACAGGGCGTTTTTCAAGGCCTACTTTGTGCTTCCTTGAAAGCTGTTTGCCCTGTAATCAATGCTTGGAGCCTATGCACTTGACTCTAGTGGGTGCATTTACATCTTTTTGCCAGTGGCAATCGGAAAACAGTGCGTGGATTTGAAATGGCAGGTTCATAAGCAAATGAAACGAAAGGCCTGAATGAATACAGCTTTCTTTTCAGAAGCCACTTATTCAGGGTACCTTGCTTCCTTCAGTCTCTTGAAACTAAGCTGTTTTCATTTAACTGCATCTCTGTAAGGACCTGCCTGATTGTCACGCAAACAAAAAGTATGCTTAAACCAGCAGTTGCTGAAATGCTTCAACATGGACAGTTATGTGGCTTTGTTTGGTCGGGAGGCCAGACTGAGTGCCCTTTACCTAGCACAGCCTGGGAATAAAGTAACTCCTGCTGTGATGAGGAGATGCTGTCCAAAGCCGAAACCTGTGAGGAATAGCTGTGCTCTTAAAGTTCATACAAGCCATGTGTCCTTTGCACAACATACTGGCCTCTAAATTCCAAGGCAAAGGCAGGATTTAAGAGTTGCAACAAGCAGGTCCACAAAACAGGATAAAACTTATGACCGCTGAAAGGCAAAAATTCAACAAACTCTGTAGTGGCTGGAGACATGATGTTTCCCCATTGGGTGTGTCCATGTGGTCATCTTGCTCTGTATCTGCTGTTCAGCACAGACCTTGCTGGAAAGCCAGTTGCAAGATTTTTTTTTTCTTTGTAGGACAGGGAGGAATGCTTTGGGGGGGAAATCTTGCCTTTGAAAGTCAATTTGAATATTATCTAGTCATAGAAGGAAAACTAAGGGAATATTGCCAAGCTAAGCCTAACCTTAGTCAGTTGAAAAAATAAATTAAAATTTCACTGTTTCTGTATCAAGATGCTTTTACAATCACCTTTTCCTCATGTTTTTCAAAGAATGCTTTACTGCACAGGAAATGTGCTTAAGTTGTCAAGAACATGATTTTTTGTTTTGTTTTGCTTTGCTTTGTGTTTTTAAGTGGACTTAGAGAAAATGTCAATTTATGCTGTTCAATAAAGAATTATAGGGCCACTCCATGGTACATGACTTGGTTTTGTTTTGCTGTATTTGACTGTATATCTTTTCCAGTGTCAAACTTGAGATCTCAAAAGCTGTCTATCATTGAAACATGTTTCATTAACTCTTCTGATTTTCCTTAAAACAAATCGTTGTTTTTCTTCCTACCTATTTATCATTAGAAGTCAATGCATGTAGTAGAATGAACAATCTCTAATTATATTTTTGCAATGTTGCATATTTAGTTTGTAAGTGGCAGCTGAGTGGCCATTTTAATTATCTAGTCCATAATGCTTCTTCTTGAACAAGGAAGTTATTTTTAGTTTTTATAGCCTATAAATAGATCCTTTTCTTTTAAAATCACATAGCATACTAGACCAGAGTATAGTTCCCTCTGACAACTATGATCCCTGAAAAAGATACTAAATCTAGAACTGCAATCCTACCTGTGCTACGCGGAAATAAGCCCCACTGAATTCAGTATAACTTGCTCCTTGGTACCATATAGGATTGCAGCCCTATTCAATCACCCATGGAGATCACAACAGTGGTCTTGTTTTTTTCCTTGTTGCTCATGCAAACAACTGCAATAAGTACTTCTCCGGATTTTATTAATAATTGCTGTTGAGTTACAATGAGCTAATTTTGTTTCGGAACCCCAGTGGTAACTGACAGCATGCTGTGAACCCTGGAGACACCTGGCACTACGGCTGCCTCTTTTAACCACTGACAGAAGGTTTTCATGTATATCTATCTTTTGGAACGTGTAGACAGTCCTTGCTGTAGCACATCAGCTATTACCACTATTAATAACTGATTTTGCAGATAAGCTTTGCCAGTGACAGGATTTAAAATCTTCTTGCAATTGCTTTTCAGAAATGACTGTGGGCCTAATCCTATCCAATTTTCCTGTGCTGTTGCAGTTGTGTCAGTGGAGTGTTTGCTGCAACCTGTGGTGGAGGGGTAGTCACTGGGGCCTTCTTAAGGTGTGGGAACATGTGTTCCCTTACCACAGGGCTGCATTGTGGCTACCCTGGAGCTGGAAAATTGGATCAAATTGGGTCCTGTGACCTCAGTGTGAGGAGTAGGAGTGGTTAGAGGTAGGCTGCCTCTGATTGCCAGATGCAGGGGAGAGCATCAGGACACAGGTTGTGTCTGTTGCCTAGTGTGTTCCCTGAAGCATTTGGTGGGCCACTGTGAGATACAGGAAGCTGGACTAGATGGGCCTTTCCAGTGGGGCTCTTCTTATGTTCTTATGCGCAACTTTTGTTTTCATTTGAACAAGACTTGGACAGACTAAGTGATCTGTCTCTGCAGTTTCCATATCCGCAGGGTCCTGGAATAGATCCCCTGCAGATACAGGGGGACACCAATATATTAAAAACAAGTAAAACTCTCAACACCACAATTCACCTAACAAACAACAAGGTTGCCAGTGATGATTGGGCAAGCAGCTATGGCTGTTTTCTCATAAACCACTTTGAACTTTTGGGGGCAGTGCTAGAGAAAATTTTAGTTATACGACCTTTCAGTTACCAAGCTTGAGTGCTTTAAACACAGCTAATTTCTGCCCAACTTTTCTCATAAATGCATATTTTATCCTCTTAAAATATTAAGGCTTCCAGGACAGAATTACTTTCGTTTCTTCATCAAAGTCCATAACTATAAAAGCTGGTTTTTCTTTGGGCCTTTTTAACTTCAAAAGATGTTTGGGGCTTGGTCTGTTGGAAAGCTTGGGGGTATAATTAACTAAAATGGAAATAGGTGCAAGTGAAATTTAGTTCCTGATGTTTTAATTTAGTGCTGCATTGCCATGCACTGTGGAAGAGAAGAATTCTTAAAAGCAAACATAATTATTTCATTATGGTCTTCAAAATGGTCTTTGTTGGCCTTTATGGTGACAAACTACACGTATACAGTTTAATTAGTCTTTCCCATATTTGCATCAGATAACTAACAAATAATTGATGAAAAAGAAGTTTGTCTGAATGGTCAGTTTCACAAAGAGTTCTGGTTACAGTTTAATGATGAAATCTTTCTCATACACCACTTTGCATTTTAATTATCTGGAAATAGCACTGTAGCAAAGCCACTAAAATATTTCTATGTGTTTCCTTAAATTCATAGCTAATTTATGTACATCAGAAGCCAACAAAGAGGCTGGTATATATGTATCACATAGAACAGCTTGCTAGACTCATTAATTGAAATAAGTATGCTTGTTTGGGGCTGGATTTTTTTCCAGTACCAGTGGCGAAATTACCATTCATTTTGGAGGGAAGAATATATATGAACAGACCATGCAGTGATTTCCTTGTTTTCTCTGACAAGGAGGAGCAACTTTAAGTATGGGGCTTGTCTCATGGCGTGACAACTTCACGGCAAGGCATGGCCTGAAAGGGCATCTAATCCTAATGGATGCTATAACACCTGTCAGTACCCAGTCTCAAAGACTAACCTGTGAAAAAGATTTCAGTTTCCAGATTTGGATCCTCACTGTAGGGCTTATCTGTATGAGACGACAGTGGGTCTGAGTTTGCACAGGTCCAGTTGTATCACTTTGAAGAGGGCAAATGTTTCTGCAAAATTCTCTGGAGGTCTTTGACTGTTACGCTTTGGCAAACTGGATTGTTCTTATCAGTGCTGTTGCCACTCTACAAGAGGCCCTGGGGCAAAGCTCTGCTTGGGGCCCCCATAGTGCCTCCCCACCTGTTCCCTGAAGGCACATTGGGAACTACCAGTACAACCAGTATGGAGAACCAGAGGTCTTTTGCTTATCCTCCATTCCTGTTGTTGGTATTATATCACTTCTACATCACTAAAAAAATAAGTATGTCAGGGCAAGGCTATTTGCATTCATGGCTTGGTCAGATACACATTTTACTTTTAGAAGATACTCACAACCTGCTTTTTAGTAAAAATGGAACGTTATTACAGATACAGATTGAGTATTCTTATCTGAAATGCTTGGGACCAGAACTGTTTTGGATTTGGGATTTTTCTCTAATATTGGAATATTTGCATATGCATAATGAGATATCATGGGGATTGATCCAAGTCTAAACACAAAATTCATTTATGTTTCATGAACACCTTATATGTATAGCCTGAAGGCAATTTTCCCTTGGGGATGCTGAATTAGCTATCTAATGCGCACCTGTATTGTGACCGTAGTCCATCACATGAGGTCAGGTGTGGAATTTTCCACTTCATGACAATGCTCAAAAAGTTTTGGATTTTGGAGTTTTGGGGATTTTTGGATAAGTGTCACAAAACCTGTGCTAGTTTGCCTTGAGAATTGCCTTCAGAATTCCTTTTTTACATGTGAACTCTGTTTAATTTTTGTTTAAAAGATACAAGCCTCCGTCCTCTGCAAAGCATAATTTGCATTATTCATTTCTTAGTATGCACAGAGCACTAATTATTATTGATTTTAAATTGCACAACCATTACAAGTAACTGTGATGAGTGGCAGATAAAAAGTAATAATCCATGGAGTTCTGGAAGTGCTTCATGTTTGTCTGCAGTACTTTGCATGATCAATATTAACTGCCCCATTGAAGCTAACTGCTGTATCAAATAACAGTAAATCAAATGAATGTGCTTACAGATTATTTATTGAAAGCTTTAATTGTTCACTGGGGTCCTGCTTATCTGAGGAAACAATAGAACATAGTGATTGGACAAACAGGTTTGTAAATACTGGAATTGCCATAAAACACCCTGGTGTCTTTAACCACTAAGTGAAGCAGAAAATGTTCAGTGCATAAAACTAGGTCTGCCAGCTCTGTGAGAGTAGGCACAGTCACAGAAATGGTGGGAAAGAAGGAAAGAAAGAAAATTGTACTCTACTATTAGTACATTTCTCTGTACCCAGTAGTACCAAAATATGTCTCTTCTAACTACCAGTTGCATATTCAACAGAACCACCTTGAAAAATCAGCTTCTTTTAGTAATCCCAGATCTTCATAAGGGTAAAAACTGAGACTTTCCGCCTGATCCAGCCGGGCTCTTCTTAAGTCCACCATACCTCTGGAAGAAAATGCCACCAGCCTTTCTTGCAAAGATTCTTTAGAAAGAGATGTTTTGAATATCCCAAATTCAATTAGCCTTTGACCATAAAGATGTAACTATGCAAATTTACTTGTGAATGGCTCTGTTATCCACAGGGGAACTTACCATCTCCATTTGGCCTGTGTGTCTCCCTACTTCTGCATGCATACAGCATCCACTTGAAATATAAACCTGGTAGTCAGAAATGAAATATTTTTCCACTAAGTTCCCACACTAGAAGATCATGCATTTCCTAAGTCATTATATGAAATCTCCTAAATCATTATATGAAGACTGTCTTATACTTAGTATAAGTATAATTAGTAGCAGTAGATGATTTTTATTATATTAATAATGTAACTCAAAAATTAATATAATTATTGCTACTAATAATTTTGCTAGAATTGCTACTAATACTTATAATTAGTAGCAATAGAATCAAAATCTTACAGCCCAACCCTAATCTTCATTGGCACAGCCAGGCCAAATAGCCTGCACAGATTAGGAGGTGGCTGGAAGTCTCCTTGTGGTAAGGCGATATATTTTCCCTTATCTCAGGTAAAGCCCCAGCCATCCCATGGGGCTTCTCAGATCCGTGTCAGCTATATAGCTGGCACGAATCTGGGAAGCTCAATGTAATGCCAGGCAGGCTAGAGGGGGGTTACAATATGGCAGAGGCCAGCTCCACTGATTTTGCCCCTCCAGGCCCATTCCACCCTTCCCTTACCCAAAAATGCCTCCTTCTCACCTCCAAAACATCCTCCCATCACTTTCTCCCTTATGGTGCCTATTAAAGGAAAATGGACAACACCAATATTCTTTCTATAACGTGGGAGTAAACTTTCATATTGTCATATTTTTCATATCTTCTTCAATCAGCATCACCTTTGTTTCGAATGTTTGCAAGCATCTCAAGGCCACTTCTTATGTCACTTCGCTTGGTCCTCATTATACAGCGTTTCTTTTAGGTACTGTGAGATACTTTTATCTAACTCCTTCCTTCCTTGATAACTAGTTATCCTGCTTATATTAGGTGCAAGAGTCTTGACAAGTTCCTTTATGTGCACCACTCAAGGGGAACCTTCTTCCTTGTTGTCTTCCATGCATCTAGCACAGCCATTTTCAACCACTGTGCCGTGGCACACTGGTGTGCTGCAAGTGGTCCACAGGTGTGCCACAGGAACTTGGGGGAAGGTTATTTATTAATAGGGCCAATGGGAGATGTGAGCCCCCACTGACAGCATGGTGTGCCTTGTCAATTGTCAAAAACCTGGTGGGGTGCCTTGACCATTTTAGTGGTCAAGATGTGCTGTGAGATGTTAAAGGTTGAAAATCACTGATCTAGCAGCTTCTACATCCTCTCTTGTGTTTCTGCTTCCTTTGGCATCTTTTTCTTATTTGTTTTGACCTTGTCTTTTCTTTGGTCCAGCATTCTCTTCATAATGTTTTCATTCTTCTGGAAACTATTCATGAGATTCCCAGCAGATTGGCATGTTAGATTATCTATAGCAGTGATTCTCAAATTTTTAACATCAGAACCCACTTTTTAAATGTGAATCTGTCAGGACCCACCAGAAGTGATGTCATGACCAGAAATGGCATCATCAAGCAGGAAAATTTTTAACAATCCTTGACTGCTATCCTACCCACACTTACCCAGGAATATGTTCCATTTATTATCATTGATATATATTATCATATTCAAAGCTATGGTTTTCCTAGTAATAATGTACGTGTATGACTGTGAGAGTTGGACCATAAGGAGGGCTGAGAGCCGAAGAATAGATGCTTTGGAATTATGGTGTTGGAGAAAACTTTCGAGAGTCCCCTGGACTGCAAGGAGATCAGATCAGTCAATCCTACAGGAAATCAACCCATACTATTTGTTGGAAGGACAGATGCTGAAGCTGAAGCTTAAATACTTTGGTCATGAGAAGGGAGGACTCTTCAGAAAATAACCTGATGCTGGGAAAAATTGAAGGCAAAAGGAGAAGGGGATGGCAGAGGATGAGTTGGTTAGATAGTGTCACAGAGGCAATGAACATGAACTTGAACAAACTTCGGAAGTTAGTGGTAGACGGGGGCTTGGCGTACTATGGTCCATGGCGTCACAAAGAGTTGGACACAATGACTGAACAACAACATTATCATTGTTAAAAGCATATATACAATAGCCTGTTAAAAGTATAGACCTGTAATATTTCCCCAAATGCAGTCACAGGGTAGCATCAGGTCTACTATATAAAAATAAAATATTGAAATGACCCACCTGAAATTGGCTCACGAGCCACTTAGGGGGTCCCAACCCACAGTTTGAGAAACACTGATCTACAGCGCTGGTGCTCAAAGTGGTTCATCGCGACCCGCTATACGACATAAAAAAGGACCGTTCCCTCTTTATGGAGTGACCCAGGGATTGCTGTCCCCGCTCTGCTGCAGCAATTGCAGCGCTGCAGGCACCCAGAGCTTGTCTCCCTCCCGGGAGGGGGGGATCTGTGAGCGTTAGAGAGGATCTAGGAGGCCCACAGTCCCCTCTGCAGGTCTCCTCAAAGCGTTTTATTCTGCAGATCAGAGTGCACTTCTGGTTTTCTGGAAGTATTTTGTGTATTTTCTCTTCTCTCACTTGCTGCTATTGAGTTCTTAAGTGAGAAAAAGGTGCTTATTTCTGCCCATGCCCTGCTTAATGACATTACTTTTTGTTTAATGATGTAACTTCCAGTCCTCAGCAGGCGTCATGAATGCTGTTAGGTGCACTATATGAAATGAGTTTGACATTTTGAAGAAGACCTTGCCAGGGTTCAACATTTCCCTTCCTTTTCATGTTTGCAGAAGTAAATGAAAAAGGAGAAAACTTTTTGTTTGCCTGTACACATGATTCTGGGTTGGATTCACAAGTTGCCATCCTCTGTCAGAAGGGTTCCTTCCATTAGACAACCTTTGAATACAACCCAGTAGCAGATGGCAACCTCTTTCACGTTGGAGTCTATGGGGCACTGTTGCTGTTGAAGAAATCTGTGGCAAACATTCATTTTCCCTTTTGGAAAATTTGCTTTCAGTTGATTTGGATGAGTTTTGTTTTTGATTCAGCATAAACCAATGCAAGAACATCTGTATTAATAATCTGCAAGGGTTTTAACTGATTTTATTGTTCATTGATTTTGAGAACGACCCCTATGAATTACCCAGCAGGAGTTTTTATTATTTAATCAATCTCCCCTCCACCCAAATATTAGGGGCTGAGCAAACTATATCGAGCAGTGTTTCTCAAGGTTTATCCTCCACCGTATCACTTCACATGGTCCACCTATTCGGAGTACTACTGGAAGTAACTGGCAATGACATCGTCGCCAGTTATTTCCAGGTTGGCAGGCCAGATGTGATGTGGCAAACATCGGTAACAGGCTCAGGATGAATGGGAGGGCTTTTTCAAGCATAGGAAAGTACGCTTTGGGACTCTGCCTGCTTTGCCGAGCCTCTTACTGCTGTTTACTGCACTGTGTCCTTGCTCTTACTGCCAGACAGTAAGTGTCCAGGGGTCCTATGAGTTCAACCAGATACCACCACCTCAAGTACCACTGGTGGTACCCGTACCACTGGTTGAGAAACACTGATATAGAGCCAAAACACTGCTCATAGGTTTGCTTTCAAACTGAATATGAAATGTGGAGGGAGTAGAAGGCACGTAGAAGAAGACCCACATTTCCAGGTCTGTGGATTGTTAATGCTAATCAACTACTAAGCACAAGTGAAGGAGTGATTTTGTGACCCTGGTGAGCTTGTTAAGTTTAATTGGAAACTAATGGAAAGTTTAGTTGAGGTGAGTGATTCCGGAAAGAACAAGGGACACTTTTTGCCATACCCTCTTCTGCAAATACTCACTGAGCTGTCAAGGGTGGAATTTGCCAACAAATCATTCGCTGTAACTTCTCGCCCTGTGGTGTAATTCTCTATGCCAGAAACATCTCTGGAAGCCACTTTTATTTAAGAAGGAAACATTGTGCAGATCACATCCATTTTTGATGCTTTTTGTAATGTGTAAAATAAAGCAATTGGTTTCTCTGTGAGGTTCTCCTTTGCCCTACACCAAAATTCTTCTTGAGATTATATTGGTGTATAAATATTCATACAATTATTATAATAGTGCTTCAAGGTATAGAAAGAACCAAAGGGTTGGTCATGGAACCAGAAAATTAGCAAGACAGGTGCATCCATCATTGGTTAATAAGACACTGTGACTTCAGGTTGTTTGTGATAAGCTGTCTTTTTTTTTGTATGTGTTAATTAGAATCAGGCCTGTAAGAACTCATAGCCCAGTCCTAGCCACACTTTCCTGAGAGTAAGCCCCACTGACTCTAATGGGACTTACTTCTGAATGGACATGCATAGGATTGGGCTGTCAGTCAGGGCACCCAGAATTGCATCTGTCTCAACAGCCCTGAACAGGGCTGTGGAGTCAGTTGTGGAAGCAATTTTGGGTAGGGTTGGAGTTGGAGGTTTTGTGTATCAGCTCCACAGTCCTGATTAGAACTTTCAGTTGGGTATCAGCAGGCAAGTTCCAAAGCTGTACGTGCAGCACCCTGACATTTTTTATTGCTTCTAAATCAGCAACTTTCCTCCCAATGAACTCCCCCCCAACTCAATAATACATCATCCTTTATTCAAATAACAATTTGAGGACAGATAAAGACTCATGGAACAAAAACTGTATGCACGCCAAAATCAGTTTCCCAATTGGTAGCTGTCATGTGCCAACTCTCCCCACCACTTCACAAGCTGTATAATTTAGCCTCTGAAAAACTTAAAGCATAATAGTTTGGGGAAGGAGATCTGGCAGAAATGCTGATGGGGAAATGTTGAAAAATCTTGTTTGCTGTGCTTTGTGCACACTCCCAGAGCATCCTCAGTACCTATACCAGTTGTTTGTTCCAAGTAGGGATATGGCCAATTAGTTAAACAATTGCCGAGTGCACTGGTGTTTCTTAGTGCTGACAAAACATAAATTCTACAGAGAACACATAAGAGACTTGCTGGGAACAATGGGGACCTTTCTGGTACTGCCTTTAACTTTGTAAGTGAAACCCGTTTAATTTGCCAATTCATATCTTGGAGACTTTATTACATCACAACTTAGAGGTGATATTATTATTATTGGAAAGCAAGATTGTTATGAATCTTAAAAATCAGCTCTTAAAAATCAAACAATGATTCCAATTGCTAAATGTGAAGTAACAACATCGTTCTGTCTAAAATGTGCTCTGTGTTTGAAGTTTTAATCAACTTAGAGAGATGCAAGCTGTCTCTTTTTAAGAATATTGCAAACATAACTCAAATATCTCCACTGGATTGTCTAATGGCCCTTTCCAATGGACATGGAAAAGGAAGGTATGTAAATCAATTAATGTCGCACATCGGTGCATCTGGAATCCCAATTAATTGGGACGATCTGTAATTTTCAAAGAATGTGGTACTAACCTTGAAATATTTCTGATCATTAAGTCAGTGCATTAATTTCAAGACTTTACTGTGCTGCAGAGTTTCAAATTCCTTTAATTAAATAGTCACAAAAATTGAGAAGTAAAGCGGCACGTGAAATATCACTTGACAGGTCGATTTTACTACACGTGATTAGAACACTGGAGTTTTAGTCCGTCTGCATGATATTTGACAACTGTGTAATGGATTAAAGGTATTAAACCTCCCATATTTTCTCTGGCTTCAAGCCAGGATGTGTGATAAATAATCTTATAGAAAGGCTTCTTATGAAAAGTTCCTATTCAGGAGCATAAATGTAAAACACATTTATGGCAGATGTGTTAGCGAAAAAAACTAATAAGACTTATGCAGTTTGTTTAAAGAGCATTTTTTTCATAAAATACAAGTGCTTCCTTTTGAAAAACACAGTTCAAATCCAAAGTCCCTTAAATAACAGGGGAGGGGATCTACAACCATATTTGTGGCAAAGTTGCTGACTTGAGAATGGTGTTTAAATGTACAGTGAAAGCTGAAAGTTCATTTGATTTGCAATTTGAAGCTTATTCTTGTCTTTTCCCTTCTTGAAGTGATGGTCAACCAAACCACATGTTATACTAAGCATGTATTGGAAAATGATGTGTTTTTTTTAATTCTCTTTATAACACCTGTGGATTGGCACTTTTGGTGTGGGGTGAAGGGTTTAAGCTCTTTCTCTCCTCCCCACCACAGTTGGGATCAGGGAAAGGAGCATGTCTGCTATTTGGATAGTAAAAAACAAGCACATCAGTGCTTTAACATAATATATAGTTTAACCCTGAATCCAGTTAAAGACTCAAGGCAAAATTTAAAGGCATTAAATCTGGGGCAGTGGCAGGGGTTGGCCAGGTCAGATGCTGCCTGAGAGCAAAAAGCAATCAGAGGGTTCAGTTGCCCAGAAGAACCCCTGAGCCTTCAGTACGTGGCACAAGTACCACCCAGTAGGGCATCAAGAGTAGGTGGAGGAGAGGGTGTCTTAGAAAACCCAGGGCAGAACTTTGTCCCATACCCCCTGAAACCTTCCACTAGTGCTCGTTGGAAGATATTTGTTTACATTTCATCTTGTGAAATCCCACAATTGGGCCCTCCTTTAAAGGTTGAGGGGGGAGCTAGTAGAGGTGGCGAGGGGTAGCACCACAACTCAGAGGGCTTCTTGTCAGCCTGTATTGGCAACCTTCAGTCTCGAAAGACTATGGTATCGCGCTCTGAAAGGTGGTTCTGGCACAGCGTCTAGTGTGGCTGAAAAGGCCAATCCGGGAGTGACAATCCCTTCCACACCGGGAGCAAGTGCAGTCTGTCCCTGGTCTGTCTCCCTGGCTATGGGCCTTCCTTCTTTGCCTCTTAGCCTCAGACTGTTGGCAAAGTGTCTCTTCAAACTGGGAAAGGCCATGCTGCACAGCCTGCCTCCAAGCGGGCCGCTCAGAGGCCAGGGTTTCCCACTTGTTGAGGTCCATTCCTAAGGCCTTCAGATCCCTCTTGCAGATGTCCTTGTATCGCAGCTGTGGTCTACCTGTAGGGCGCTTTCCTTGCATGAGTTCTCCATAGGTAAAACACAATGGCAAAAACACAAGAGCCAGGATGGTGTAGTGGTTTAAGAGTTGGGCTTAGACCTGCAAGATCCAAGTTCAAGTCCCAGCTCAACCACGAAGCTTCCTAGGTAACATTTCACCAGTCACTATCCCTCAGCCTAACCTACCTCACAGAGTTGTTGAGGAGAACAAAGAGGAAAGGAACTATATTCACCTTCCTGAGCTCCTTTGAGAAAGTGCAGCATTAAAATGTGAAAAATAAATAAAAATTAAACAACTTCACTTAAACCTGAGATATTGGGGGACAAAGTTTTACATGATAAGAGGAAAGCAAAGAACATTTGTTTTATCTGTTTTCACTTACAAAATTTCTATCAGCAGAAATAATTTGCAACCCTCTGGTCTCTGCTTCCCTTTCCCCCCCAAAACTGTATAGTACAGTCTCCTTTTTCCCTCCTCTTGAAGCATTAGCAATAGATGCCAATAGTGCAACTTCTGTTCTTGCAGATTAGGATCTAACATCCAACTCTGAAGTTGAGACAAGAATAGGGATTCTAAAGGCAGTAAATGAAAGAAATGTTTCTGCACCGTGTCATTCTTAATGGCTTCTGCATTGGTTCATCTGTACTTTTTCTTTTGCATAACCTGCTTTGCTTTGTGTTCGAATAAACTGTGCTCTGAATGTTTGGGGGCTTGTTTATTTTCTCCTTCCCCAGTACTGATTCTTTTCCATTGGTTCTTGGGGAAGACCCAGCTTGAGCAAAATTCTGGCAAGCCAGCTGTGGTAGACCTCAGCCACTCTGAGAAATGCTGGCATGTGTGCCTTCAGGCTTCCTTCCTGGATCTAATCTCCCTGTTTCTGCTCAGAAATCCCTGCTATTTCAGGGCTTGGCCAGTCAAAAGAGCCTTGTGGAAGGCTCTTTCTGGTTGGGGAGGGTGGATGGAGCTGCTCACTCTGCAAGGAGCCAGGGGCTTCACCCCTGGCATTCTGGTCTGCATGGAGCATTTGGCAATGTTTGATTGTGGTCAAGTAATAGGCAATCAAGGGACTGGTGCCAGTTAGATGAAAAGGCAGAGTGGACAAATGAGGCTCAGGGCAGTGAGGGCAAAGGAGGAGGAGGCAAGTGAGGCTGAAAAGAAACCACCAGGAGAATAAAAGCATTGAAACATTGCAAATGTTCATTTGACAAAGGGAGTGTATGGCGGGGGGGGGGATTTGTCTGCTCCATATGTGCTCCTTTTGAAGCAGATATCTAAAATAGAGCATATTCCATGCAAGGTTGCTTGGCTCTTTCTGCATGCGAAGTATTTGCAGCCAGCAAGCAAACTGAAGTGCCACTTGCTTAAAAATGCATAAGCCCTTAAACTTGAAAGGGGAAACAAATGGCAGCCTTTTGATGAGTTTGCATCCACATTCATTACCGCAACCACCTCTCCGCATCTCCACATAACAGCATGTTGATAAGGCACTCATCTTTATTTTCTGACACAAATCGGATGATCCAGGCCGGCATTACAAAAAGATGTACTCCTGTCACAGGGCCAGGGTCAATATTCACATTAACTCTAGTGGCTGCTGATACATGATTCCGACAGCTTAGGTTACTGTATTGCAATTGGAACACAGCCATTTCCCGATGAAAGGCACTGGGGGAGAGGATCTTATTCATACTCTCACAGCTTTCGGGACTTTTCAGGTCTCAGTTGGCAGCAGAGAGCAGAGTGCTAGTGTTGGATTTTTTTAAGCTGGAAGTTGGCACTCGGAATGCACACGGAAATACCTTCTGAGCAAGAAGTATCTGTTCTTCAACCTGCAGTTCTGTGCTGTTCTTACCTAGGTGTAAGCCTTGTTGAAAGCAGCAGGGCCAACTTGACTTGCATGGGGCTTTGCAGCTCTTGAGAAGTGAATTTATTATTGCTGTCAATGTGAGGAGAAGCCCTAGCTTCTTTAAATAGTTATGGTTAGCTCATCGCATGAATTGTATTTACATGACATGCCTGAGATCCCTACCTGCAATTCTGGCTAAGAGTAAATGGGAAAAGCCACTAAACAAAAGCAAAGGAACCAGGGCACCTGGAAGGACTTTGGTGATAGGCTACATAACAGTGCTTGGCAAACACAGATCTGCACGCTGCTGAAGGTGGGTGGGTCCCAGCATCTATAGCCCCCTTCTGGAACTTGTAACAGGCTGTTGGGTGGAGCAAAATAAGGCTGATTGCTGATGTAGATGCAGTTTCCTCTGAGGTGAAGGGAGTAACAAAGGAGGTATACAGAATACATTTGATATGGACATCTGCAATTATAGTTCATTTGCAGGGCTGTCTTCTACCTATAGTTCCTGTAACAAAACCGGACAGAGACCCCAGATACCTTATTCCACAGAAAACAAATCCCTTATGCTAATCTGGGATGCTAATCTGGGATTAGCCCAATCTTGGCCTTCCTTCCCCCCACAGGTGCAGCTGGGCAAAAACTGGGTATGCTGTATCCAGCAGGGGAAAACCGGGAGGCTTCAGCAGGGAAAGAGGATTTAAATCCAGATGTGACTTAATTGCATAATCCACATGTCCTCACTAAAGTGTAGGACCCTAACCGAACAGGTATCCATATAGCCAAATGATCATGGACTGCTGAGAGAGGGCCACCATATGGAGACATCTTCAGAAATAACCCTTTTACAGAGTATTCCTCTTCAGATCCACAAGGAGTCCAATGTCATATTTTCCACACAGAAAGGAAAATGTGGAAGACATTACCTGGAAACAAGTCCCCATATCTGGAGTCCAGAGTACTGAATTGTGTGAAGAAATTTTGACAAGCGTTTTGTAGACGCTCTGCATGCTATACAATAAATTCCAGAGGTATAGCCATGTTAGCCTGTTGCAGCAATCACAACAAAGAGTCTTGTGGTCTGTAAAGACATTCGGGCAAAAGTTTTAGTAAGGTTTGGAGGGTACTTTGTTGGGTGTGAATTGAAGAGGTATTCAGCTTACAAAAGCTGAAAACAAACCTTTTAACATTTCAGGTGCCATGAGATTATACATTACAGATGTGCGCTGCTTAACAACTGTTCGCTTAACAATGGACCGCATATATGACAGTGGTCAAAGCACAATAAAGATGCTGTTAATGAGGCAATCGTGTCTCCCATAGCCTGCAGCAGAGTGTATTTTTACACAACAGAGAGGCTCTTAATGCAAAGAAGAGGTAATCTATCTCCAGTAGCCTGTGCAGCCAATTAGTGTCTGGTAGGGAGTGTCTGTCTACACAACAAAGGCAATAGATTGGACTGAATGTTCACTTAATGGCCTAATCGCATAACAATGGGGATCAGAGAAAGTATTCCCGTCCTTAAGTGACCTGTCCTTAAGCACCTGTACCTGGTAGAGATCTCAGAAATCATGTTCAATTGTTTTTCCCCAAAATGAAGGGGAAAAAGATAAGTGTCAATGAAGAAAAATCTGTGCACGCATGTAATCTTACAGGACTTCTTGTACCACTGAAGAACTTGCCATCATAATAGAAATCAGACTAAAGGGAACTTTTTTTCTTTTTCTTTGGCTTTTGGCCCATTGTATAACTACAGCAGATAGCAATTAGCTGATTCTGATCCTTTTTTAAAACCCACCCTGTCTTAAAAAGCTGAACTCTGCCTTGAATAAAATCAATATTCTGAAAATTATGACCTAGAATTAAAATGATATGTTGCACAAAATAATAGTTTTAAAGACAAAGATGAGTGTAATAGCTGGTAAAGCATTAACTTATTACAGCAGAAAGATGTGAGATAATAAAGGAACTTGGTTCCTTTTTAAGTCAATTGGCATTAGTCCCTGGAATAACCTAATTGCCGTCCTTTATATTTTGCTGCCTAGTGGTTTCTTATCTCTCAAAAGTCTAAACTGGGATTGAACAGCATATGGAGCCAATAGGAATTAAGAATCTGCATCAAGAAAATAACATTTCACTCATTTACCATTTGACCCACTTCAAATCTTGCCCCAGCACTGTCTGCACTGTTTTGCAAGGGTTTCAGGCCTGCCAGGCACGACTTTCAACAGTGATGTCACTAGGGTTGGTGCAGTAACTCATGGTGTCACCCTTGTGGACAGAAAAGTCTGACTGCAGGGAGCGAAAGATGGAGACCAGGCGGTCGACCTGGGCTCCCCCTCAGAAAGCGTGGCAGACTTGGACTCCAGAGACATTTCCAGCTGCAGCAAAGTCTCCCTGGGTTTGGGTAGACCTGGGCTGCAGAGTGAGGAGGAGGTTGAGCTTTGAGTGCCCCCTTCAGTGGTATCACAAAGTGCAGTCCGCACCCCCTTTGTGACAGCTCTGCTTTTTCAGATCATACAGTTTTTGGATCTCCTCTATGGATCTCCTCTATGAGATCTCTAGGATCTCCTCTATGGAGAACTCATGCAAGGAAAGTGCCCTATAGGTAGACCACAGCTGCGATACAAGGACATCTGCAAGAGGGATCTGAAGGCCTTAGGAGTGGACCTCAACAGGTGGGAAACCCTGGCCTCTGAGCGGCCCGCTTGGAGGCAGACTGTGCAGCATGGCCTTTCCCAGTTTGAAGAGACACTTGGCCAACAGTCTGAGGCAAAGAAGGAAGGCCCATAGCCAGGGAGACAGACCAGGGACAGAGTGCACTTGCTCCCGGTGTGGAAGGGATTGTCACTCCCAAATCGGCCCTTTCAGCCATACTAGACGCTGTTCCAGAACCACCATTCAGAGCGCGATACCATAGTCTTTCGAGACTGAAGGTTGCCAACAACAACAACAGTTTTTGTAGTTACGGCATCAGATCAATGTTGGTCAGCCCTATTTAATTCCTGTCCTGTCTGTGTGAGTGTGTAGAATCTGTGGAACAATACTGGCAGCTCAGTTAGAAGACTGGGCTTCAGGATTCTTAGTTTCACTATTTTTGTAGGAAGAAAAACCTTGTTTCCAAAACAATAGGGAATCAAAGCTTTTTAGCTATCATGTCTTTGTGGTTTCTTGTCACTGGCATCTGTGGTCTGCACCTGTTGTAGACGTGTAGCAAGAATAGCGGGGAGTCGTCATAGCCCAGCAACAGGACTCAGCCAGAGCCTTATATGACCGGGTCAAACACACACTCACTGGAGGGTCATGGCCAGGTTACCAAGTCAAGGCTGGCAGTCCTCCAGGATCATGTTTTCTTTCTCCTCTGCCCACCCCCACTTGCTTTTGTGTCTACCTTCCTAATGTCACGTTTTGCTTAAAAACAGCACTGCAAATGGCAAACTCAATGCATTTTTTTAAACAATAGGGAGCTAGCATTTCATGGATTGTTTTGAGTACTGCATTTAAAGAGAGTGCATTTAAATAAGCAAAAACCACTTTCTCGATGCATAGATGTTTCTTCTTTTTCTTCCCTTTAAGATTATTAAAAGCAGATTTTTTTTTTGCCCCAGACGAGACATGAAAATTAAATCATGTGGGGGGGGGGGTTGTTTGGAGACTTATAAAGAACTTCTACAATGAAGCACACATACAAGGGGCAAAGAATCTGGTTCTAATTACTTGTACTCTAGTTGAACTTTGCCGTTTCCTTTGACTTTCAGTTTAATGTATGTGAGCTGTGTGCTTTGCACTTCAGCAGTGAATTTGTACACGGGGGCACACACTCTCACGCGCACACTCATGCACAAATATCCAGACTGACTCTTTTTTGGTGCCAATAAAAGTGAGGGTTAACGGAATGTTTTGACCGAATGCAACACTTTGCCATTCACCCTAATTAGCTCAAATTGCTGCCCACCAGGGATTCGGAGCTCAATGTTCCAGCTTCCCTTGGGGCTATGCAGGAAATGCCATTTGGTTTACAACTTCTGATTCTTTTAAGGCTCAGCTGTCTGAGGAGTGCATTAAAACCCAAGGATTTTTAATAATCTGCATTTGCAGTAAAAATGAAAGATTTCATAAATGCTTGCCCTGCTTTTAATCAGCCACAGCATAAAATCCTTCTATCTGTCATTGTGGCTTAGCTAGCCGTAAATTGTCCCTTGTAAAGCACCCTTCACTTCCTTGAAGATCTTAATCTGCTCCTTTCGCTAAACTTTATTCCAAACAATATTCAAAGGTGAAGAATTGTGACTTGAAGCTATTGTTTAAAGAATGCTTAAGTAGCTCATGTTGGATCAAGATTGTTGAGGAATGGTAATGACATAAACATTATTTTTTTTTTACCCCTGGGGGCTGGGAGATAAGAATAGGCCCTCAGTTTGGCTGTACTTGTTGTAAAAGGTGACTAAACAGCCACCAGGTACATGAGACCTGAGGTTAGAGAACAACAAGACAAAGGCAGGGTAGGAGAAGAAATTGGGAAAGGTAGGGTGATGGGATGTGATAGACGGTTTGGCACAATGAGAGGATGCGGGGACAAAGGAGCAAATAAGCAGCCCATCCTGGGGCATTCCGTGTATAAATGCTTTTATGCGAATGCCCGAAGTCTACGAGCAAAGGTGGGAGAACTGGAATGTCTGGTGACAAGGGAAAACATTGACATAGTGGGCATAACGGAAACCTGGTGGAATGCGGAGAATCAGTGGGATACCGCAATCCCGGGCTATAAACTCTACAGGAGGGACAGGCAGGGGCATGTTGGAGGTGGGGTGGCCCTTTATGTTAAGAAAGGGATAGAATCCAGCAAAGTAGAGATTGAAGGTGGGTCTGACTCCACCGTAGAATCTCTGTGGGTTAAATTACCAGGCTTGTGCAGCGATGTAATACTGGGGGCGTGCTATCGTCCTCCAGACCAGAAATCTGATGGGGACCTTGAAATGAGGAAACAGATCAGGGAGGTGACAAGGAGGGACAGGGTTGTAATCATGGGGGACTTCAATTATCCTCATATTGACTGGGTCAATTTGTGTTCTGGTCACGATAAGGAAACCGAATTTCTTGACGTGCTAAATGACTGTGGCTTAGATCAGCTAGTCACGGAGCCCACCAGAGGACAGGTGACTCTGGATTTAATATTGTGCGGTACGCAGGACCTGGTTAGAGATGTAAACGTTACTGAGCCATTGGGGAACAGTGATCATGCTGCGATCCATTTTTTGACGGGACTCCTTAGCCTGGTAAGGCAGCTCATCTGAGAGAAGGAAAACTCTGATCCCAAACCTCCACTGCCTTGTGGCTACATCCAGTTATGGAAAAGGCTTCAGGAGTCAACCTCAAGGCAAAATCCGGAGCCGGAGTCCCTGAGGCAGTTCATGGCTGAACACAGTCACGTTCTGGCAACTCCTGCGACGCCGCTGGAACCAACTGTATTGGCTTCTGTCTTTCCATTGGACCATTACAGCGACATGGAGAGGGGGGATTTGCTGCATGGGTAAACAGCCTATCCTCCATACCTACTTTACCCAGGCTTCACGCACTGGAGAGGACACTCTGTTCCAGAACCACCATTCAGAGCGCGATACCATAGTCTTCCGAGACTGAAGGATGCCAACAAGAAACATTATTTTCTCACTTGGAGGAAATCTCTTCCTAGAATTATGGGGTTTCTTTAGTGCTGTGATGGCTGGGAGTCTACACTTTTGCTACCAACTCACAACTTTCTGCACATAAAGTACTGGAACTAGCCTTTTGCTTCCCTTCCTGCTTTGTTCAGACAGTGGGAGTGACTTTGTTCATATACAAAGCACCTTTCATTTCTGTTAAGCCTCTTACTCTACAACAAGGGCCTGGTTTTATAATGTTTTACTAATTGAATCCTTTACTGTCAGTCTGAATTGTTGTAATTCTAGTTGTTTCTAAACTAACAGCCTGTTCCTCCAGTGTTGTACAGGGGTTTGATGAGGTGTTCCCCCCACCAGATCTTGTAGTCATTTTTTTTTTTAAATTATGAGTCATGCAGTGGTTGTCCCTCAAATCACCAGTTTCAGATCCCTTTCAGCCATGCAGCCTACTGGATGATCTTGAGATAGTCACTCTCAGGCTAACCTACTTCACAGGGTTGTTGTGAAACTTAAAGGGGGAAGAGCCGTATGCCCTACTCTGTGCTTCTTGAAGGAAGGATAGGGTTGAAATGTGAAAAATATGCCAAAAATAAAAATGAATAGTGGAAGGGAAACCAATGACCTTATCGGACAGCATTATGAGCTACAGCTTCAATGCACTGTGGGTGTGCAGGTGATGAATGGATAGTAGCACTGGTTGTGGGCCACTGATATCACTGCCCATGCTAGGTGCTGCCATCCATTTAGCAACCATACACCTCCATGGTTCTAACAGCCAATCCAATGTCCACTTCACCCTCTTTTGTCTCTGTGAAGAGTGCTAAATCCTTCCATCCAACAATGCTCACCACTAGCCCCTTGCATAACTAGGAAGCTTCTATCTTTGGGAATTATGAAACAACTCACAGATAGTTTGGGCCCAATTCCTATCAAGCACCTACAACAGCAGATCTAGTGGTCCACTACTGTAGACCCTGTTGTGGCAGTGTGAAAGATGCACCGCTGGTGGAAATGGTCCGTAGTACTGCTCATGTGCCAGACTCACCTCAACATTCCTCCAGACTAGGTAAGGTGGCAGCAGGGTGGATTGTGGGAAGTTCAGGGGATATTTGGAACAGGGAGAGAGGCCAAGGGACAAGGAGCAGACTGGTGCATCTTGGCAGCAAAAGCACATGCTGGATCCCACCCCTCATTTCCCAACCTGCTCTGTCCCTTTCCTCTTTTTGGACTTATACCAGCTATATAACTGGGGTGAGTCTGACAAGACCCATAGGTGGCAAGAAGGCCAATCAAGGGGTAAACAAAAATTATTTTACTTATCTCTTGTTGGCCTTCTGGTTGCCTCTAGCATGCAGTGTGTGCTCCATTGGTGTGGGTGGATGCTATAGTGTGGTGGAGGATGGAATTGGGCTGATAAACTGTTACGTAGTTGTCTTGCCACCCTCACTCCCCTTTGTGCTTCCTTGACTGTCCAGATCAACAATCCAATGCAATTTGGGTAACACACCAGTCTTGTCCTCCAGCACTCTGTTGTACATCTTCTGAAGAGTGCATGGGCAAGTGTGTGTGGTTGCTTCTGCTTCTGTGTGTTAATGTTCAACATCTGCTTTGATTTGGGAACACTGAGTATTACACTGACCCAGTTGTGAGTGAGGTTGCTGCAGTGTACAACATGCGCATGCCATTAGAACTCTTTCCATGATGTCTGGCAGTAAAACAGCAGTTGTAAGTCCATGCATAAGAAATCTTGCAGAGCTGGAAGTATTCCAGGTTCCTCGGGTTCAATAATTCTGCACATAAGTGCCATAGACGTCTTTTGGCAGCTGAACACTTCCAGCTGTATTAGTATTTTGCTGCAATGGATAAATTCAGTAGCAGTTTTATTCCTCTGCCATGCGCTCCAGTACGTGGCTTACTGTTTTATAGCTTTTAGAGATACATTTTCCCAAGTTTGTCAACTTGAAGCCTGTTCCGCCAGACACTTCTGTCTTGGGCTTTTCAGCATCTTAAGTTGTTGACTCAGATTTGAGTCTAATTGACCTGCTTATCCACAGCCACTTCTTTGAACCTGCATTTTGCTTCCCTGTAGAGACTCCATTTTGACCACTGTCAATGAAAGATGCTGGTTTTTATTTACACTGAGTCCAGAAAAAAAAATGTAGAAAAGTACACTTATTTTGTTGAAATATTTCCCTCTGATAAAAACTGTGTTTTAGATGAATACAGCTGAGTGACCCAATCATGTGGTTTCCAAACTAAAAATTATATTCTCACCTAGCCTGATTGGGAGCAGTACAAAAGTATGCATGAAATGAGAAGAGCAGATTGTTTGAGGTCCCTCAAGGGCATTTGATGAATCTAATTTTAATTTAAAGGGACTAATAGATTATTGATTGAAGGAGGAAAACTCTGCACCAATCGATTCCCAGAGCACTCCATGCCTGTCCGAAATAGCAACAAAAAATACTATTGAGAATGTTGTAATTTTGCCTTTCACCTGGGAAGTATTTTAATAATCTTTCTAGAGCTGCACATGTTTACTTGATAAAATGCTTGATAAAGAGTTCTGTATGCCTCAAAACCTTCCATATTCTCCCACCAGCCTACATCATTCACTAAAAGATGCAAATGACCAAGTGTGCATCTCTGCTGAAAAAGATAAGTGCAGGTCACTGTTGTTATCCAATATTTGATTTCATTGAGTTCTTTGTTTCATTATTATAGGGAATGAAATTCCTTTAACCACAGGCTGAGATGCATGGGTGCCTTAATTTTGAATGTCCCACCACAAAAGCAGTGGACATTTGCATTTGTTTTTGCCCAGCACAGCACTTTGCTCTGCATCAAAAATGAAGCCTGACTTGCCCTTGAGTTTAAGAACTGCCCTTTCAGGCCAAGAAGTGTTTAGAAGTCTGTGTTTAAAAAGAGGATCTTGGAAGCTGTGCTGCACTTATGGAAGCTCCACTTTCAGTCCCTTATAGCTTGACCTTTGTTTTTCTGTCCATCTACTTAGGGCTTATTCACACTACCACTCCACCAGCTTTTTTCTTTTTCGTTTTCTGTCCAGACCACACCATGCTATGGCAATTTGAGTGACTCAAAAATAAAAAGGACAGCTAAGCGTATACTATGAATAGTTCTAAACCAGCCCTTAGGTGTCTTGGCATCCAGCTTTATCTGTTATCTCTGTTTGGAGTAAGTACACCCGTTCTGAAATTGATTGTAACTTCACCAGGCAAAGGACAACTTATCCAGCAATCTGAGGAATAATCAAGAACTCTCTGACATTCGCAGTTTCAAATCAGATAACTTTGATGAACAATCATTGATGATGAAACATGGGTCAATAAAAAGACAGCTTATGAGAAACATGGCAAGTATCACATGTTGTAAATTTGAATCAATATTTGTTTTCCTATAGAGAGCAACATCTTGGGATGCCAGCACCTCCTTCTCTGTGGAACTTTTTCCCTTCCTCTTTCTGCTAGGGTCCTTGCAATTTCCCTACATCTTTGGGCAAACTCAGCATCTTTGCCTAAGGGTGTTTCTTTCCCACTGTGCTTAAATCAGTCTGTAATGCAAATGTAGAACATGCATTGGCTGGAAGGTATATTCAATTTCTCTTCCACCTTCACATCATTTTCACTTGGCAAAATAGCTCCAGAGAGGTTCAAATGTATTTTTTAGTGTCAAGCGTGAAAATGTCCTCCAAAACAGCAGAACTAGACCATGTATTATACAGTACAGCTACAGTAAATGGGTAGAGTGATGGATTTCAGGCACCTAAATCTTAAGTATATGCACTAGTATATCTGTCTGCGACACTGTTTTAATATTGCTGCTAGGATCACCTTCAATCTTCATCCTTCAGACTTCTGCCTTTCTGTAATATGCTGTAGGATTGCAGTGGATTAGTGTATATGTTCCAAAACATATTTAATGATTGTTAAGAGAATTTTTCTGTGATTCAGGAATAACTAGGTTCTACACAAATAGCAAGTCACGTGGTGAGACTATTCTAAGACTGTACCATTTGAGATATACCATAGGGCTCACACGATGGAATGCCTCTCCATCTGAAAACGCACAGGCACACACCCAACTCTTCACACATAGAAAAGTAGGTGTCAAGGAGATAGGTTCTAGTGTAGCCTTCTCAAGCTTAGCTTTCTGTTTGGTGTAGGAAGTTGGTGTGAAGGGACAATAATTCAAATATGGAGCCTCTCTTTACTGTGCGTGCCTGCTCTTCAAAGTAGCACAGTCCAGAAATCGTTTTACCATGTACATTGTATGTGTAGGCCAAGTCTAAGATCACAGCTGTTTCTAAAGTTGTGCAATTTGTAGCATAATGCTATGTAATTCTTTGTCTAAAAGTGTTTAATTATTTTCCATTTCTCCTTACAGACTCAAGGTAGCTCAAAATGCTCATAATTAAAGTGTAAATATAAGTAATCAAACAATCAGTAGAAAAATGCAAACCAAATCAGAAAGAGACTGAAAGCAAAAAAAAAAAAAAAAGTATTATGCAGTATTTATACTGATAAAACAAAGGAAAAAGGCAAATCTTTACCCGATGGCAGAAGACTGCCAGAGAGAGAACCTACCATACATCAGAGAAGTATTTGCTGACCTTCATAACACTTTATGTAGCAGATATATAAAGTGTAGACCAGTGGTTCCCACTCATTTAGCACCAGGACCCACTTTTTGGAATGAGAATCTGTCAGGACCCGCTGGAAGTGATGTCATGACCAGAAGTGACATCATCAAGCAGGAAAATTTTTAACAATCCTAGACTGCAATCCTACCCACACTTACCCAGGAGCAAGTCCCAGTTACTATCATTGTTAAAAGCATCTTCACAGTAGCCTGTTAAAAGTACAGATCTGTGACATTTCCCAAATGCATACCATGGTAGCATCAAGTCTAATATATTAAAAATAAAATATTGAAATGAATGGGAACCCACCTGGAACTGGCTCCGGACCCACAGGTTGAGAAACGCTTCTCTAGATAATAGCACGCCTGCGATACACAGCTGCCATTTGAAGTGGCACAGCCCAGAAAAATCATTTTACCATATCTGTTGCCAGGTCTAAAATATGTTACCATATCTGGGCCAGGTCTGAGATCAAAGCTGTTTCTGAGATTCAGAGATACTAGCATGCTTCACAGTTCCTCTAGCTATGATGCATGACAGCACCCCTGAGGACAGCAAAGGGTGCAGCCAGTAATATTTTGATTTTGAATGTCTGAACGAGCCCACCACTGTTTCTCGTGGTGGAAGAAAATGATTTTATTTTTTCGCAGGTGTTTGTGTTTTCCAAAAGTTAGAGGTGCAGAAAGCGGTGTTAATGTGTTTTTATTTAAAATGTACATTATAATTATAAATTATAATCATTTTGAAAGTGTACTAGGTAGGTGATATGTCAGCAGATGCAGCCACAGTCATTACCCATGCACACACCCCCCATTAAATAATAAATAAAAACGAAATAAAATGGTTTTATTTTTCCACAGGTCTGGGATTTTTGTTTTGTTTTACAAAGATGAGAAGTATAGAAAGTGATGTTATGCGTTTTTATTTTGTTATTAGCATTTCCCCCCCCCCCCAACTCTTAACTATTTCAAATGTAGTGTCTTTCAGAAAAGGTACCATTTAAACTGTGGGACCCCTTGCATGGATCTGATCACTGAAGTTAACATGTCTCTAATAAACCCTTGCTTGTCTTCTGGAAGGTTTCAGTAGCAAAATCTGTAGCTAAATGCACTAAAACAGTCTTTTTTCTCTTTTTCTTTGTAGCAATTGAAACTCAGAGCACCAGTTCTGAGGAACTTGTTCCCAGCCCGCCTTCCCCGCTTCCTCCCCCTCGTGTTTACAAGCCCTGTTTTGTTTGTCAGGACAAATCTTCTGGATATCACTATGGTGTCAGTGCGTGTGAGGGATGTAAGGTGAGTGTCCAAACCTCTCTAGTAAATATTTTTTTCTTTTCTTTTTTTACATTCCTTTGTAGGGATGAAGTCTTGATAACAGGATTGCACCCAAAACACTTTCACTCTACTATGCTAAGGACAGGAAAGGCAAGCCCGCTAGTTGTTTGAAATAATGTACAGGTGAGGCCCTCGTGTCCGTGCATTGCGTATCCGTGTATCTGGCTCAACGCGGGTCCCTCTGAAGCAACTGGAGCTGTGCCCCCTGAGTCCCACCTGAGCCTTCCAGAGGTGACTGGTCGTCCACCTGGACCTGTGCTCCAGTCATCTCCAGAGGGCTTTCTGAAGTCCGCAGAGGCCACTCTTGTCTGCCCATGGCCTCTGCAGGCTCCAGAATGGCCTTTGGTTGAAAAAAAACTTTACATTATTATGCCATATAAGGCATTCTGAGGTCCGGGAAGCCCTCAGAAAGCCCTCCGGGGGTGTACAGGGCTGTGCTCCAGTTCCCTTTGGAGGGCATAAGGGGCCAAAGATCGTGAATTGGATTGTCTGTGATTTTCGTTATCCATAGGGGGTCAGAGAACAGATCCTCCGTGTCTACCGAGGCCCCACCTGTATACTCTGCAGTTTTGTCTCTTTAGATATCATTGCATGTGAGGTAAGTGACGATAGGAGTCTTTCTAATGGGCAAGGTCCTGTGGAAATAGTAGAGACCTGGAGTTATACGTGGGAAAGTGGCAATGCTTTAGCACTGCACTCTGTCATATTTAGTTTCTTCAATGCATTGGTTATGTGATTGCACTGCCATTTGGACACCGGGTATGGGGAACAGACTGTACATGGGAAGAGCTGGGAGCTCTCTCTGTTCCCAAGGCTGCTGGAGAAAGGGCCATTCCGGTTATAGGGCACTTGAAGAAGGGCATTTGTTCTGGAATTGTCAGGCTTGGTTCAGACCTGTGGGAATTCACATGAGATCATGTTCCATCCATTATCCACCTATATTTCCCCTACATTTGAATTGCCACACACATTAAAGGAGAAAATCGGACCTCTTGTGGGGGGAAATGACAGCAGAACAGCAGCAGAATGATTGCAAGTATGGACAGTTCTATCTTTTTAAATAATAATAATAATAATAATAATAATAATAATAATAATAATAATAATAATAATAATAATAATACAGCTATTTCTATTCCGCCTTTCTTGGTCCTCAGATTTCTCCTCAGACTTTATTCAAGGCGGTTTACATAGGCAGGCAAATTTAAACCCCCGTAGGGATTTTTACAATTTGAAAGGTTCTATCTTTCAAGAAACCACAACAATCAGATGTTTATTTCTTGATCTGGTCGGACATTCTGGCCTCCATCCTCCCACGCTCAGAGCAGATGGAAATAACTTGGCTCAGCTTGTCAGCTGCTTCAAGGTTGCACGGTGCCGGTGGCCTCGAACTGGCGACCTTCGGATGTTATCTTCAGGCAAATGGAGGCTCAACCCTCTAGACCAGACCTCCTGCCCTTTTTTGTTACATACATGTCTAAGACATGAGATCGCAGCAAGGACGACAAAGGAGGAAAGGGTCATTGTATTGTGCTTCCCCCCTCCAATACACTGTTTCTATTGTGGTGTGGCACGAACATTGTGATTTTGCATGTCACTACCAGTGCTGGTGCTACAAGCAGGACATCTGGAAGTGACCATTGGCATAGCTTTTTATTTCTCAGGTAGGGCGGTGTACCCTAGCCTTTCTCCATACAATCATGCATTCATCCTGGGCAGAAAAGAATGGGGAAGCAGAGGGCACTGTATGGAAGATACTGTCACCAAAGAGACAGTGACCACATAGTGTGTTGTTCCTTGGCTCTGTGTGGGGTTTGGCAAGTGGAAGAAACTGGAGCAGAGTGCTTTGCCCGTCTACAGCCTTCACTATGCTCTATGCTTTGCCACCTAGCATTTCCTTTTACAGCTAGTGACACTTCAGGACGCCATATATTTCCCAGCAAGTAGCTGTTGTTTAGCTCTTGTTAGCATTTGGCTTTTATATTGTCTCCTTTCAATAAGCCGCTTCCATGCTGCTTATAGTGAGTCACTTCCCTGAAGTCATGTTGAATTGCCTTAGTCACAGACTTGCCATTTTGCAAACTCACAGGTTCCTTTAGTTTGAATTTTTGCTTTCCACGGGAAGCACTGGGAGCTGCTGAGGCCAAAATAAGCCTCCCTGAAACCTGACTTGGGGGCATATCTTGGCAGTAGGGGGAGCAGTGGCCCAGGGCACTCCTGTCGAGCCACCATCTTTTTTTACCTATGATTTAGTGCCATGTGATGCAGCAATAAGCAGGGGGTAAAAAAAAAAAAAAGCAGGGGGATAAGCATTGTGGGTAAAAAACATAAGATGGCTTTTTTTTTTTTACCTATCTTTTTTTACACCTATGATTCAGTGCCATGTACTGCAGCAATAAGCAGGGGGCTTTGCATTATGGCTAAAAAAAATAAGATGGCAAGCACCAAGAAGGTCTTTCTCCCTTCATTTGTACCATACCATCTTAGTGGGAAAGTTCTTTGACCATTCCTCCATTTTTAGTGCATTTAATCATATCTCTTTTATTTCATTTGAATTTTTAAAATTTCCCTACTCCATTTCCTCCCACTGCCTATTGATTATACTTCCTTTAAAAACAGGAAGTGTTGACTCTTTATTGGTTCTGATTTCTGTGGATAATTCTGTTGCCTTGTCTCCTTGGCAGCCTTGCCAGTTACATTGACATTCACCTGTAATCACTCTTGGGACCTCATCCACTGCTTCCAGAAGTCAATAGACTTCACTCTCATTGACGTCAGATAAGGATATGAGGAGCTTCTTCCTCTTTATCAGGATCCAAATCCTCCTGAGCTCATTCTCTTGGCAAAAGCACTTGTCAGCAAATTGGCCATCTCTCATCTTGATTAACTTAACCTCTTCTGTGTTGTTTCCCCCCTACCCAGATCTCCTGGTAAGAGTCTTATTTGTCTTGCAGTAACCTCTTGGAGATGAAAATTTCTTCCCCTTCCTTCCCCAGTTTTGCTCTTGGCCTCCTTTAAGCCCATCTTTGCCAACAATCACTCTTCTTCAGCTGCTCCCTGCAACCCATTCTGATATGACTTGCCGTGCCTTCAGTTTGAGAGAGCAGAATATCTTAAAACTTGCTAGAAAACACCACATGGTATAAATGGAGTTGCATGAATAATGGTTAGAAATAAAGTGTAACCTTTTTCAAACCCTAACATTTCTTTCCTTGCAGTTTATCAAAATGTGTAGATATCATTGGACACTGGATTTAAAAAAAAGATCCAAATTACATAATTTGAAAGGAAATGCTTAATTATTTGTTTTTCTCCAAAATAAGGCCTACCTAAAGGCTGTCTGTAAATTAGAATTTGCAAGAGTACAGTGGGCCCTCAGTATCCACAGGGGATCAGTTCCAGGACACACAGAAGGGCTCAGATAGCGATTTCCACAGATACTGGAGTCCATGGAAAGCCCTTAAAGGACCTCCCAGACATGACCAGAACTGCCTTCCAATTGCATCCAGAAGGTCAAGTGTGGCCTCCCTGCACCTCAGAACACCCACCAGATGTGACCTGAAGACACTTTGGGTCATGTCTGCAAGGTCAAGTGAGACCCTGCAGTGCAGGTTGGTACCCATTCTGAATTAAATCTAAGGCTGCCAAACCCAAAGATAGGGAGGCCCACTGTACGAGGCTTTCTTTGTTTTTAATGATAGTTTTGTATTTATTTCTATGTACTCAACTTATCTGTGCTCTTGTGCTTGTCCTGTTCATCTCAGTGGGGTTAATGCAGAAGGTTGTTTGCATTCTCAACTATACTTGCATTAATCAAAGGTACTGCTGTTCATGCAAGAGGTGAGGGATTTTTGCTGATTTCCCCCTTCCTTAGCCCCTCTTCCCTATGCCACATCCTATCTTGGTCCAGCAGATCTCCCAACCCTCAGGCTTTCTGGGGGCTCTGAAAACTTTTTGTGCAGGAACTTTCTTTCACAGGAAATAGGATACAACTTGATATTTCTAGTAGTTTCTGCCTCTGAGCGAAGTCCTCTAGAATCATTATCTCACTCTCATTGAAAAAGATTCTTGTACTTCCAATTTTTCAGATAGGACAAGCTGGCTAAAAGTGAGTGGTCCAAGACCACTTCGGGACTTTATGACTAGACTAAGATTTGCATTTAGTCTAACACAGCACAGTGCACAAGATCTTGCAGAGTCTTGGTTAACACACCATCCTAAATCATGGTTGATGTGGTGCCTGACTTGAAAACCCACGTGCAATTTACCAGCAAACCAGATGGTGCAATTTACCAGCAAAATAGTGGTTTGCCATGGGCTTGCAACCCACTGATTTATGTTTCAATTCACAGGCCATGGTTATGGCTATAGTTATGTCTCCAGTGTCAACCTCATCATGAAGACAAGAGTGAATGCATGTATGAACTAATGATGCTGAGTGTTGATAACAAAAACAGACAAGTAAAAATGACAAGCCGGATGGTTAGAACAGACAAAAGGAAATATTTCTTTATCCAGTGTGTAATTAATCTGTGGAACTCCTTGCCACTCCACAATGTGATGGCACCTGGTCTACATGTCTTTAATAGGTGATTGGACAGATTTATGGAGAAAAGGTTCCATCACAGGTAACAAGCCATGATGACTATATGCAACTTCCAGGTTTTAGAGGCAGAGTATCTCAAAGTGCCAAATGCAAGGGAGTGGCAACAGGACATAGATACTTGTTGTCTTGAGTGCTTTGAGAGGCATCGAAGGAGGGGCATTGTGAGATACAAGAAGCTAGACTAGGGGCCTGGTCCAGCAGATCTCTAATTATCTTCTTAGGCTTAAGTATTCATAAATCATGAGTTCCCTGTTGTACATTTGGAAGTACATTTGGAAGTTGAAACCATAGTGTGGACTCTTAGCACAAGCCAAAAAATGCTGGCTACCCAGAGGCATAACAAGGGGGTACCTGCCCCAGCCTCTACACCAAAGGGGACACAATTTTTTCCTCTGCCAGTGTCACCTCCTTTGTGACTTCTGGGTTCTCTGAAGGAGTAGGCGTTGGCAGCAGCCACTTCGCAATCTAGATGCCACTCCAGTTCCTTCTCCTGTGGAACATTCCTGTGGAATATTCTAGGGGAAGCCTCCACAGGAGAAGGAGCGGGGGGCTGGGGCCAGATTGCAAAGCAGCAGTTGTCAGCCCCTCCTCCTTCTCTAGGCGAACCTGGAAGTGACATCACGTGACATCACTTCCCCGGCCACTGGGGCTGTTAGATATACCTCTGTGGCTTTATTTTATACTGTATTTTATAGCTTCAGTGTCTGGAAAACAACTGCGTAGCATCCAGGGTGTTATGTCATAGGCCGCTCCATATGGAGCATTCTGCTTGTACAGTGATCCTATTGCATGAGGGAAACACTTCTTCCATTCACAGAGAAAACTTCTGATGACAGCACTGGTCAATGAAAACCCTAAATGCTACCAAATGACTTGCCAGAAAGGGGTCCTTATGAGAACATAATGCTCATTCTGGTCACAGAGGGAGCTTCCAATGATGGAGCGTTGCTCCATGAAAGATCTGGATGTTATCCCTGTTGTGTATAGTTGAGCTAGCTACTACCTGATAGATAGATAGATATGTGTACACACACACACACACACACACACAAGCATATTTATTTATCATGGAGAAGAATATTAAGATTTTCCAAGTGTAATTTTTTTTCTCAAGAAATGGGCAGCCCAGTCCCAAGCTCTGCTAGCACAGCAGAGTCACATGGCCTCCTCTGTATCCTCAGTACTTTTGGAGCACGTGGAGGTCTCTTTGGGGGTAAGGGGATGTTTTTCTGCTTACCCTGAGTAATACCCCAGCCTGCCCTTTGGAGTCACTTGAATCTGCACCTGCTTAATAACAGGTGCAAGTCCTGGCAGCTCCATCTAGGGTTTTCAGGCTCCGGAGGGAACAGGACACAGCAGAGGCCTCTCAGCCAATCTTGTCCCCCATCTACTCCCTGATCTGCCCTTCTCCCACCCAGAAATGCTCCCTCCTTGCTTCTGATCCACTGTCCTGCTATCCCTCTGCTGCCTGGCATGATCCTTACCTCCACCAGTGGCCATCTTTTTGTATGCAGTATTGGCGAGCGGTGCAGGGCTCCCCACTAGCACTGCTTTCTTGCACTGTGCCACAAATGTGCCTTATGGCACATTTGCACCAGTGCAGGGACCACTGCACCAGCAGAGAGCTTGGTTTGGACTGCGCTCTGAATCTTTTACAGCAGAATCTTATGCACATCTACTCAGAAGTAAGTCCCATTGTATTCCTGTCCCAATATTTCCCAGGAAAGCATGTATAGCAGTGGTTCCCAAACATTTTAGCACCAGGACCTGCTTTTTAAAATGACACGCTATCCGAACCCACCCAGGTTTACCAGCCTTTTAAGAAGATCTAGAAAGAAAAATTTCATGCATTCATTCATTCATTCATTCAAGTAATAATAACCAGGAAAAGATCCTCAAAAATTTATCTCCCTATATAGGTGGAGCTTTTTTATCCTCGAGGGTTTTTTTCTCAGACCCTCTGCCTATACTGAAAACCGCTGATAACAAAATCTGCAGTTTTCAGAGCCCACCTGAGCTCCAAAAGCAACCGGAGCCATTCTGAGCCACTCCAGGGCTCAGAATGCTGCCCAGAGCCATTTTCTTGCAACTTCTGGTGTTTACAAAAACTGGAAATCAACAGAAAAGGGCTCCAGGTGGCATTCTGAGCTTTGGAGATTCTGGTCCCAGGTAGAAAACCTCCCAGATGTGAATGGAACAAAGTTCCGGTTGCATCTGTAGGTCTTTGGTAGGGGGCCAAATCCACAGATAAAAGAGGTCTCACCTGTATTTTCACATGCTTGCAAACTGCAGGAGCTCAGCTCTTTGCAGGGTAATTAGTAGCTGTAGTATGTGATTTTTGAATAGCCTCAAGTGTTGAGGTAATTAGTTATATGATCTTTCCATCACTCGTTGGTGGCCCACCAGATATCATACTGTGACCCACCAGTGGGTCCTGACCCACAGTTTGGGAATCACTGGTGTATAAGATTGCAGTCTTACAGGCAGTTTTCTTCTGGTCTGTTTATGGACCTTCAGCTTATAGTACTACTTTTTTAAAAAAATGCTAGCCTCAGCAGTTGTTGAAAGCCCCACTCTGACTTTACTCTCCATTGTAACAAAGCCTGGAAAAAGTGTGGAGAATGGGGGGGGGAGGGGGCTGTAGTGGGCTGTTTTCCCAAATAATGCCAGCATTGTGCTTGTGAATAGGAAAAACCAATGCTCTGGCAGATTCAGCTATCTGTTTGAGCCTTGTCCCTTGTTCTGAGCGTTTAGAAGGCGACATTCCTTTGCTGGCAACACACAGCCTGGATTTCTGGCACAAGCTGTGTATTTAGCAAAGTTGCCTAGAGCAATCGTAGATCCAAAAAAAGGGGGAGGGAGCAAACTGCAAAATGCACAAAGGACACTAGCATTTTTATAGTGTGAGCCAGCAAATTTGTTTGTACAGCAGAGGTGCCTCTCTGTCTCTTGCGGATGCTAAGGGACAAAATGCCCATAAATTGAATTCGTGACTCTTTCCCACGTCAGTGTCAATCTTAAACAAAGCAAGTGATTCCCAATTGGTTATTTTGTTTAAGAAATCATTATTTTGTTGTCAGAAATCAACAGATTTCTGAATGTAACTATGACCACATTCTGGGTGAATTTGGTTTTGTATAGTGTATCTGTTGGCTTTGATTCCACTCTCTGCACCCAAATAATTATTTTTGTTGTCAGAGTCTGAAACCTTGTGAGCTATTTGAAAATGACAGAAGTTAAAAAAGGCAACCTGACTGGGCTTCTAATTTATACTTTGGCAAGTCACTTATACTTATTTCCCTATTTTCTAGGCACTAGGATGGATGGGTGTAAAGACAGTGTTAGCTTATATTTAATTTTTATCAGTGCAGTTTTGAAATATCCTGTCTCCTGTCCCCATTTTTCCTGCCCAGTTACAGGTGATGAAAAGGTGATGAGCATATGAGCAGTTTGAAAGAGGATGGAATTTGGGGGCTGGAGGATTAAACTTGCTGGCAATGCTTTCTCCTGGTATTGCCATCTTTTTTCCTTAGATGATCCTGTCAGACCACCAATGTGTCATCATGTAGCGACATTCTTGGGACTTCTGGGAGAAAAAATTATCTCACCCCCAAATTCAAGCCAAATGCAGTAAGTTGAGCAATTTCAGCCATCATTTGTATGGTTTCTGTGTAGCTAGCTCCCCAAATCGTCTGGGCTCTAGTCAGGGAGCTTGTGGTATGCTAACATGCACATACTTCAAGGGATAAGGCAAGAACTTTCCTAGTTAGTCCTCTTCTGGGCTATCAGGGATACTTTGAGGACTTTCTGCAATGAAAGGTTATTTCTCTTGTTCTCCTTTTCTTTGTTATTTAGTATAGTTGGGCCAGGTGCAAGGAAGTGGCAAAAGGATATGGGTGTCTTACTGTCCTGTGTGTTCCCAGAGGCATCTAGTTGGCCACTGGGAGATGCAGGAAGCTGGATAAGGTGGGCCCTTGGCTGATCTAGCATGGCTCTTCTTATGTTCTTATTGCCTTCTTTCTTTTTGTCTGAGTTCTTGTCTCTGCACTTTTCACCATGTACATGTGGGTCAGTGGGAATCTTTTAGAAGTATCATGGTTATGTAGGGAAAGTCTACTGTAAATGGAACTCATGATTGCTGCTTCATTTGCCTTGGCGAAGAGCTCAAGATGGATTCTTGTCTGTCTGAAATTCTTTGAGGCTCTTCTAGGCTCAAAATGCCTTGGGGGGGGGAGCTACCAGCTACTCTTTATTCTGAGAGCCAGTATGTGGCCCAATATATTTGTCAGGTCAACAGATCAAACCCTGGTACTGTGTTGTCCAACACTCTATATTGACTCCATCTGTGGTTCCTTCCTAACCAACATCACTGGATTTGGTACTGAGCATGCTGGAACACCACTAAACATTCCAAGGACATCCTCCCTGGCATCTCGTCAGTTGCCCAGGTCACAGGGACAATTTCAGAGACAGAGAACACCCTGTTTCTCTTTGTTCTACAGATTCCCTCCTCTTCATCTCAGCTTCTGTCACTGTTGGGTAGGTTCCAATTAACCTCACCATTCAGACCTCCTTCCCCACACTCTTTGGAATGGAGAAGTGGACAGTATAAAGAAAACTGAGGCTTCAAACATTGGGAAGATCATCCCTGCTACTTACCACACAGATCTACCTTCTCTTAGAACTCCTGCTGGTGCATAGAACGTCTGTGAGAGGACTGTGAATACAGATGTGCACCACTTAACGACTGGGATATGTTCTCCAATCCTCCTTGTTATGTGATTAAGTCATTAAGTGAACATTCAGTCCAATCTATTTCCTTTGTTGTGTAAACATACATTCCCTGCCAGACACTAGCTGGCTGCACAGGCTACTGGAGATAAATTGCCTCTTCTTTGCATTAAGAATCTCTCTATTGTGTAAACAGACACTGTGCTGCAGGCTATGGGAGACTTGATCGCCTCATTAAGAGCATCTTTATTGTGTTTTGACCACCATCATATATACAGTCCATCCTTAAGCGAACAGTTGTTAAGCGGCGCATACCTATACTTCATTCTCAATTAAGATAGCTTTCCTCTGCTGCTCTGAGGTTCTGCAGCAACAGGTCCTCTCTTCAACAGATTGTGAATGCTCAGAAATACATTATAAAAAAAAATATGTATACTGCATTGGGTATTTGTTTTGGCAACAGAAAGGCAGGATAGAAATTTGTAAGTAAATACAAAAATAATTGCTAACTTAGAATGAGGATCAGAGTTTGTAGTCTGGACCTACATTCTCCTATAAAGATTGCACCTGGTGCCCCTCTAATATATATGTGATCTTAGGATGACTCAAACTTCTCCCCTGAAGGATGACACAGACTTCTCCCTCCTAACCTGGGGTTCACTGGAACTTAAAGGCTGGAACTTGATTGTGTTCAAAGTGTATTTGATGTGAGAAGTTCCCAGTTATTAAAATCTAATCCTGCATGCTTTGAGGCTCACCTTCAAAATATATGTATGCCTGAAAATGAATCAGCCTCCGCTTTGAGCTTTTTTGTGTTTAGGAGGCTATAAAAAAGCCAAAATTAGATGCACAAATGACCACTGTGCAGATCACAAGTGCTTGTTCAAACGCACATATAGAAACACCACATTGCACACATGGTATTGCTTCAGTCTTGTAGGGTAATTCTCAGATATAGATGAATGCTGTTAGGTTGAAACAATTTAGAAATGGAGCTCTCTGTGTTCATTTGGTGATGTTTGTGGTGGCAGTAATTGCCACTGTTGCTGGATGTGGAGGCAGGAGCTGGACTCTGAGAAAGTCATCTTCTTCCTCCTCCACCATCCCCTTTCAGTTGTTAGGCCCAAATCCTAACCAGCTTTCCAGCACTGACACAGCTGTGCCAATGGGGCATGTGCTGCATCTTGCAGTTGAATGGTAGTCACAGAGGCCTCAAAGTAAGGGAATGTTTGTTCCCTTACCTTGGAACTGCATTGCCCTTACCTCGGTGCTGGAAAGTTGATTAGGATTGCACCCTTAGTTATAGAGAAATGTCTCCTGTAACTTGCCTGGAGTAGACCAATAAAGCAGAGTACCTGAATAACCACCCTTTCACATACCTGAGGTTTTTTTTCTTTTTTGCTGTCTTGGCATCTGTTTTTCCAGCACCTGAAACCTTGTCTTTTATTTGAGACACTCGTGCAAGGAAAGCGCCCTACAGGTAGACCACAGCTGCAATACAAGGACATCTGCAAGAGGGATCTGAAGGCCTTAGGAGTGGACCTCAACAAGTAGGAAAACCTGGCCTCTGAGTGGCCCGCTTGGAGGCAGGCTGTGCAGCATGGCCTTTCCCAGTTTGAAGAGACACTTGGCCAACAGTCTGAGGCTAAGAGGCAAAGAAGGAAGGCCCATAGCCAGGGAGACAGACCAGGGACAGACTGCACTTGCTCCCAGTGTGGAAGGGATTGTCACTCCCGAATTGGCCTTTTCAGCCACACTAGACGCTGTTCCAGAACCACCTTTCAGAGCGCGATACCATAGTCTTTCGAGACTGAAGGTTGCCAACATACTATTTGGCAAGAAAGACAAAGGGGAGGAGAAGTAGCTCAATGATAGAACATCTACTTCACATGCACAAGACTAAATTAAAAATTCCTTGTTTTGCCCCAGACTTTTGATGGTTAAGGAAGCCCAGTTGAATAAAATGCCAAGCCTAATTTTTTTTTTTTTTTTTTGGGGGGGGGGGATCACTTGTTTTGTTTTTTGAGTCCAAAATATTCCGTCCGGAATTCTTTTCGAGTGTGGGCCACAAGAAAACACTGATCTCGCATGACTATATTCAGAGCCCATTTCTTTTTCTTCTGATCAGTGATGGGTTCTTCTTGCCTTTGAGTCTAAATCATATTGGAGCAATGTACATTTACAACTTACTTTCTCGGGCAGTGAAGACGACCCTTAAAGTAGGAGTGAGTGTGATTTGCTGTCATTTTCCACTGCCATGGAAAGTTTAGAAAAAGCCATGGGCTGCAATTCTCAAGTCTCTGTGATAGTGTAAGCCCCATTAGTTTTAATGGGGCTTGTGACAGAACAGCATTTTGAGGAGTGAGGCTGTTAACATAAATAGCTTCCCTCATGAACAGTCATGGCAAATTTGTTTGGGTTTGAAATCCAGCTTAAAGAGGCACAAATCTAAATGCTGGAAATGTATTTGATAACTTTCTACGAGTAAACCGAACTGAATTATATAATGGTGTATGTGACCATTCTTGTGTAGGCACCAAAGTTTCTGCCTTTACATTTTATTTTTTTAGAAATAACAGAAACATCAGGGATAAAGCTGCAGATAGTCTATTTTCATGAATATATTTGCATAGGTTGGAGCACCTTCAGGCATTTTCCTTTATTCCCTTTTTAAAGATAATATTACTTGATGGTGCAAAACTGACAATATAGCACATCACTCACTCAAAGTGGTGAAATTGCCTCCAAGTAAGGCATTCCCAAAATTTTCCTGCTGATGTGTCTTGCTGTAGTCATAGCCCTCTGAGATCCTGTCTCCTAGCATATGGAAGAAATATTAATTGTTAGGTTCTTTTAAATGGCATTTGGTTCCACATACAAATCAACAGCCTATCCTATTCCCCACCACCCCATAGCACCACTGCCCAGCCCACTCCTCACCCCATTCTACCCATGCCCCTCTCCTGAACCCCCCTGCCACCTTACCTCCTTGGTGGGGTGTCCAGGAGCATCTGTTTTATTTATTTATTAGTAGAATTTATATCCCGCCTTTCCGCTCCAGAAAGGAGCACTCAAGGCAGCTTTGCATGCGAGGCATCTGGCTGTTTGCACCATTGATCCTGAAGCACCCAACAGCAGTGTGGCTTTTGTGCTGCCAGGTTTGGGCATACAGTGCCGCTCTGTGAGGTCTGCTGCCATAAACCCTAGATAGGATTGAGTCACTGAACATGTGCAGTGAATAGCAACAATTAAAAGATTAAAAACAAGTAAAAAGTTCAACAACTGAAATCAGTTTATTCTTGGCTATTATAGAATATTTAAGGTGGCAATCCTATCCACACTTACCTGGTAGTAAGCCTCATTGAGTATAATGGGACTTACTTCTGAGTAGACAGGCATAGAATTGGACTCTAATTCAGATGAGGGTTTCTGTATCCAAAACAGATGTAATTGTTTCAGCTGACCTATTCTAGACAAGCTGTTCATGATCATTGTACAATACAATGTATAAAGACTTGACATGTGTTTAGCCATTCTACTCTATTTCATCAGTTTTCTGTGTTAATAATTTCAGTCACTTATTGCCAGTTCCTAAGTGACAGTGTTTGGCTGTTGCAAGCAAAAGCAACAGAAGCTTGTGGCACCTTGAAGATCGCCAAATAGATACTACTTTATTAGAGGCATTTGATCTGACAAAACGGTATCTTTTGGAGTAGACAGGCTCTAGCTTACAAAATCTCATGCCACCAAACAAATGCTGTTATCGCAATACACATCCGTTTTTAAATATCTACAAGACCCTTTGTTTTTAGTAGTGTGTTGTGAACATCTGTCAATCAGAAGAGCAGCAAACAATCATTTGTAAGGAGAGTCTTCTTTAAAACATATTTTCAATCAGAGTTATGTGGTTAAGGATAAAAGAATGTGCTGCAGTGCAATGCTTTGCAAGTGTGTGCACTAGGCACATTGCAACATGCAGTTCCACTCCAGATCTTATGCATGGTGGAACAAATTTTTGAACAAACAAATGGTGCTTTTATTCTTATAGGACCATAATGGTTTCTAATTTATTTTAGCTGTTGAAGTTCTTGCGGTTTTGCTTCACCCTGGCAAATTTGACACTTCACAGGTGTTCGATGATGGGCATGGAAAATAAATCTTGCAACTACTTTTGGGGCTTATATCAGATCTTAGTTGCTGCCGACAGGGGTTGCATAAGACACTGCATTCATCAAAAAGTTTGCTATATTATGTGTATGTGGGGAGCTTTTCTACTCTGTTGTGGGTTCGAAATGTAGGAAAGTTATCGTGCAAGATTCAATAGAAACAAATCATTAGCAATTGCACAGGATAAGCCAAATCCTTTGCCTTTCCATCATCATGCATCAGTGGAAACTGGCATCACATCACTCCATCTCCCTCTCTTTTTCACATGCACACATGGTTTATTTGTTTTATTTGTTAACCTGGTTTGAATGAATTGCCCATGGTGAATCAGTCATCTGACAATTTTGCTAGGTTCATAGATCCCAATTTACTGCACCATTGCAAATGAAATTTCAAAACCATCTGATGTGGTGGAATAGATCAAGATATGTGCTCACGGTAGAGTGCCCAGACAACTACTGCACCATGCACATCTTTAGAAGACAGTCAGTGTGGATTGCATATAAGCTGAAAACATGCTAGTGAAAATCATATAAAAGGGAGATAGTTAACAGCCCAACCCTACTAGACTTTACCACTGTGAGCTTCAGTGTCTCCACTTGTAGGGTCATGCACCAGCATGCTCTATGCAGCCCAGGTCAGCTCTTGACTCTGCCAGACTCCATTGTACCACAACTTGACTGGGGCAGCTTGCCCCCACTGTTGGTAGGAATTGGGCACTGGTGGATAATCCCCAGGGAGGCTCTGAAGCCCAGTGGGTACGACAGGTACATGCTTGCCCAGACAATTCCTTGAGTGCTAAACATGTACTGGGTAGCTGTGATTATGTTAACTCTTGGAACTTAACTTTTATGTAATGTCTATCAATTAAGCTAATTGGTTTCATTATACATTGTTTCATTTAAAGTCACAATTTTCCAAGAACCATCTACAACGTTAAGTGAGGACTGCCTGTACCTTCTTTTGAAAAATGACTCTATCTCATTCTTATTTACTGGATGGTGTTGCATATATATTGCTTGTCTGTTTTTCAATGAATGAACATTGCAGCTTCCAAAGTGTGCATACTGAGAACCTGACCTTGTTTGCCAGTGAGTGTCTGTTGAAAGACTGGTTGGTAGAAAAGCAAGCTTTATGTATTCCAGATGAAATGTGCCTTTGAGGAAGTTTAAAAAAAAAAAAAAAGGTAGACTTATGCAGAAGAAGCAATTTCTGAATTAAGAGTACAAGGATGTGACCCTGCATATGAAACATGCATCGCATATGAAGCAATATAGCACACAATATCACAAAGCAAGTCCAGTACCTTGTCCTCCATAGTTAATTAGGAATAACTAACACCCCATTCAGTTCCAACAATAACTTAGGCCCAAACCCTAACCAACTTTCCAGCATTGGCATAAGCTGTGTCAATGGGACGTGTGCTGCATCTTGCAGTTGGGTGGCACTAAGGCCCCCTCAAAGTAAGGGAATGTTTTTTCCCTTACCTCAAAGCTGCGTTGCTCTTATGTTGGTGCTGGAAAGTGGATTAGGATTGCATCCACAGTCCATTTCCACAAAAAGGAATTCAATAATAACTCCAACTCATCACTGGATTAAACCATTCCTTTCCATCGAAAGAATGTCTTTATTAGCAAGACAAGAGCCTTGTTAATATTGATGCATAAATAGAGGACTTTTTGACAAGATTCCGAGGCACAGAATAATGTGCTCGAATAATGTGCATGGTGAAATATGGAATGTTTTTAATGCAGTATTTGTACTTAAAACTGGGAAAGCTATATTACTTTATTTGCATGAACCTCACCCAAACCAGATATGATCCACAGTTGTAGTTTTGGGGTGCCTTTGTATTATACAGGTCTTTTGTGATCCTGTTTACAGGACTTTAGCTAGTAACCTCAGTGTCCATTCCCAGATCCCCTGCGGATACCAAAACCCACAGATAAGCAAATCCACATGTTGGTCCAGTGTTAGCTCTGGACGTGACTAGATATGTCCTGACACCCTCAGAAACATCTCCAGAGGTACCGAAAAGGCACTTCCATTTCCGACACTTCTGAAGCCCTTTCTCAGAAAGCCTCCCGGAGGCGACTAAAGAACACCTCTGGTCTCATCCGGAGGTAATATTGGACCAACCCACGGATTTGTTTATCCACAGGTATCAGTATCCACTGTGGGTTCAACCCAGCCCTCCAAGTCCGACCCTCCACTGTAGCTTCTGTCCCAAATCCTTGAATAAGGAGGACGGACTTGTATATGCATCTGTAGAGCCAACCTCCTCGGTGCTACTTTAAAATTTGAATTTTTGGAAGGTGGGACAAGAACAGGGATGCTTTAATCTGAGCAAATTTGGACTACTGGAGAGCAAGGAATGTTTGTTTTTGCTTTGTTTTAATTCAACATAATTTATATTATCTGCTCTAAACAAGAAGACCTCTACAGAAAGTAAAACTTTTCATTTGTTTTAAGAATTTGAAAATTTAAAGTTGAGTCTTGCTTAGCCTTGAACCTGAAATGAAGAGGAAAAGAAATTTGGGGAAAGAGGCAGGTGACCAAAACAGTCGGACCACTTTACATTTAAAGAAGTTCACAAATTTAGCTGCCTGTGTGCTTTTGGTTTGTTTAAACAAGTCATAGAACTGGAAGAGGTTTTAGTTACAATGCCTTTTCTTCATTTTTATTACATTGAATTATTTTTATTAAATTCTACATTACATCCTTTTGCACCTTTATATATAGTATAGCTATTCATTTACCCTTTCTTCACTATAATTAATTGTGAATAGAGAATTGCATCCAGAATATTTAATCTTGTTTTTTTAGTCCATACTGCATTGGAAAAAATGAACTGGAGAAATATTGTACTAGTTTTGGGTTGGCCATTTGAGAATGGAAATATAATAATATCTGGGGGGAAGGAAAGGAGCAGCTACATAAATGGTTTGGGAAAGTGTCATTCTTTAGTAAGAAATACTGTGCTTAATTAATTCTTGCTCCTAGGAGGTCAGCTTGGGGCACTCATTATTGTCTTAATTGGTGGTATAAATCCTGAGGCCCTGGAGGCAAAAAAAGGAGAGTAGTTAACAGCGAATGGCCTTTTGGATAAGTGTTAGCTGGTGGGAGATTGTGACAGTTTACAAGTTCAGTGGGTTAGAGGTCTGGCCCTACCTAAATTAGGTTGGGGGCACAGAATATTTTTTGCAAAGCAGCAATGATTCATCTCTGTATTGGGCACTCAGCAATATAAGTCTCATATCAGAAAAATTACAGATATTATAAGTTATCTTCATATGACTTCCCACCTGGAGTTTCTAAAAAGACTGACAGCCCAATCCTATCCACACTTTCCTGGGAGTAAGCCCCATTGACTCTAATGGAACTTACTTCTGAGTAGACATGCATAGAATTGGGCTGTAAGGCTTTCAATCCTAACTTTCCTGAGAGTAAGCCCCACAGAACAAAATAGGACTTACTTCTGAGTAGACCTGGTTAGGATTGTGCCCTAAAATAATGGTTGAGGCATTACAAAGTAGAGAAATGTAAATGTTTTTAATCATTGTAGATTTTGAAAATGGAAGAAGTGATAGACAGGGTGGGCCTAAAGTAAGTATAGAGTACTGATTGGGTCATGGTAATATTATTATTATTATTATTTCAACAACAGCAACAATTTTACAATACCTGTAAAAGAAAAAGAAAAAGAAATAATGAAAAAGAAATAATGAAAAATAAAATAAAAATATGATCACCTGATCAGTACTGTATACCTACTTTTGGCCCACCCTGTATACCCACCCACCCACCCACCCACCCACCCAATTTATTTATTTATTTATTTATTTATTTATTTATTTATTTATTTATTTCAATCACCTAAGTATAGAAGTGTAGTACCAGAAAACCTGAAGAATATTTCCTAAAACTTTAGTTTCAGTTCAGAGGAGCTTAAACTCAGGGTTTAAGATTCATATGCTTAGATTCATATGCTGACCCATTTTTCAGCATGAATTATTTATTGGATACACTCTAGAGCAGTGTTCCTCAAACTGTGGGTCAGGACCCACTAGGTGGGTCGTGAGCCAATTTCAGGTGGGCCCCATTCATTTCAATATTTTATTTTTGATATATTAGACTTGATGCTACCATGATATGTGACTGCATTTGGGGAAATGTTATAGAGCTGTACTTTTTACAAACTACTATGTATTTTTTTAACAATGATAGTAAAGGAAACTTATTCCTGGGTAAGTGTGGGTAGGATTGCAGCCTAGGATTGTTCAAAATTTTCTTGCTTGATGATGTCAGTCATGACATCACTTCCAGTGGGTCCCAACAGATTCACATTCTGTCCTGGTGGGTCCTGGTGCTAAATGTGTGAGAACCACTGCAGTATAGAACATATTCTAAGGACCCAATCCTATGCCACTTTCCAGGGCTGATGCAACCGCCATGCAGCCCCTGAGGTAAGGGAACAAAACGTTCCCTTATCTTAAGTGTGGAATTGTATAAGAGGGTTATGATATTGGGAGTTTTGTTTTCAGTCCTTTTTGTAATGATTCCTAGCCTGGAATTTGCCTTTCTCACTGTTGCTGCCCACAGAGCAGCTCTGTTTTCCACTGTCTTCCACTGTCTGTCATTTTACACTGACTTATGCTGAATGGTGTTTTGTCGCCCATTCACCTACTTTGGAGATATCCTTTAAGCTGATCAAAGTAAAACATTTTCTGCCAAAAAGTGATGAGTGAGAGCCCAATCCTATCCAATTTTCCAACACCAATGCAGCTCTGAGGTAAGGGAACAAACATTCCCTTACATTGAGGAGTCCTCTGTGACTGCCTCCCCACCACAGGATCCAGTGCACACCCCGTTGGCACTACATTGGTGCTGGAAAGTTGGATAGGATTGGGCCCTGAGAGGGATTTCTGAACTGGTAGCATACACTCGTTCCTTTGCAAAATTCTGTGATAGTGGTACTTTTTTATGTTACATCTGGTTGTATCTCTGACTGGGATACTTAACTTATTGATATGAGCCATTCTGCCCCAGCGGGTATGTTGGTTTGGGTGACTCATTTACAGCTTGGGTAACTCCTTCGGATGACTCATTTACAGCTTTTGATGGCAGTTTAACTTTACAAATGTACCTTAACCTGATACCTAAGGCTGGTGCAGATATAATGCTTCTGAATGTTTACTCATGGTTAAGCAATTAGGAACAGGCCTGAAGATCAGCTCCTCTTCTCCTAACGCTTCTACACTGTACATTACTGTCATTTGCCTTAATTGCAGCTAAACATTGTTGTTTAGCCGCAACAACAGATTTTGTTATAGTTAAGGCTAACCATGGCTCCTGCTTACCTTGGTTTCCAAGCTGGTTTCACATCTTAGTCAAGCAAAAACCCAGTTGGACTTAACCCTGCCTGCTCAAATAATGCTTAATTGTGGCAAAATCCGGCAGAGAGAATTTGCGGTCTTGAAAATAGTAACACAGGGTTGAATCCAAAGAAAATGAATCCTGGCTAAGCGTCATTGAAATCCAAGAAGACAAGTTAGTTAACCTATGTCCTGTTCATTTTGTAAGAGTTAGTAAGAATTCACTTTATTTGGAAACAGCCCATAGCTGAAGACAAGTACCTTCTCCCCCAGGTCATTATTGTTATACTGTATATATGCAATAGTCTAAATTCAAGAGCTATAGTTGAAGATTATGTTATGCATAAAGGGATGTGCATTTTCCCAAAATTTGTTGTTAAAAAAATATAACACTGACAGTGCAAAATTGAACCCCAATGATATCTATGATGCAATTCCATTTTATTCCTTCTTATTGAGCAGGTTATTGCCCTTGTAATTGCCAGCTGGCTAGAGGGGGGAGGGAAGGCTTATTGGTTATATCATTTTAAAAATTACTCATATTTGCAATATGGCTGCTTGGGACTTGGGAGCATTCCGCTTGCATCAGACCAGATTAGGAGCTGAATGGTGTGCCAAATGCTGGACCAAAGAATCTCTTTGCAGAGAGTAGCCCCAGGGACCTGAAAGTCTCTGCAGATACCAATGAAACCGGGGATTGATTTCAGTGGGGCAGACTTCCTTCCGTGTGTCATCCTGTTTAGTAACAGAGAGGGAAAAAACATGACGTCTTGGGACTTTAAGAAAGAAGAAAGATGATTATTTTTCCCATGAACAAATAATTGGATAAAGTTCTGAGCCAGTTGTTAAATACCACCCAAAAAAGTCATTCATTATGCCAACATTTTCCCTCTGCATAGAAAGAAAATACCGAGCAATCCTGTGTGTTTTAACAGGCAGAAACAACAGATATGGTTTTTCTCAGTCTGGTGATGTGTGGCGGGCAAACATTGACTTGTTTTGTTTCTGCTTGTTCTGCAGCTGTTAAAGGCAGAAACTTGCTACGGGGGGGGGGGGAAGTGATGACTATCGTGTGTAATGTTTATTAATTTGAAAGAGCGTGATGTCTGTAACCTTCAAACTGGATAGTATGTCAGGGCCAGTCCTATCTAAACAGTTCACATTTCTGCATCAAGATCATTTAACTTGATGTTGACCATGTGTCTCACAGTGAACACAGTAATGTTTGAAAATGGTTATCTGTAACCACATAGGGACATGTGCTGGGAACACATCTGGGAACTGTAATGTTTATCTCTCTGTGTGTCTGCAGAGTTTTCCATTTCAAATATGACATTGTTCACTGCATGTATATGTAATGGAGAAACCAGGAAGCTCATTGTGTAATGTATGGTGCATCCCCTAGAATGAGGGGTAGTATGGCATAGCACCTTCCTGGTTCCTCTGTGATTTAGGTCTCTCTCCTCTATCATTTCATCCCCATCTCTGTTATCAGTTGCAGCATTTTCTTGACCTTCCCATTTACCTAGAAATTCTGCCTCCATGTTTTAGCAAGGTGGTGAATGGCAGGCCACTGTAAGGTTAGCCTGCCAAGAAATTCTGTTTTGATCAGAAAATGTTTGGCTACCTTCATTTCCTAAACCAATGGTTTCCAAACTTTTTCAACTGGCAGTTCCTTTGATCTACTGGGCCACTGGCCATGGCTCCCCATTAGGACTACATAGGATGTCAGCTTTTTCACGAGGATTCTGTGGCTCCCCTGGCTGGTTTTCACAGTTCCCCAGGGAGCCACCGCTCACAGTTTGGGAACCACTGGTCTAAACTCATTACCATTTCCCTGCACACCAACATTATCAGAAGACCAAAGTTGCCAGGTCAAGTTCCCAAAACTTCTCCAGTTTTGAGTATCCCCCCTCCTCCGGGAACATGGAGTAAGCTAACCTATTCTTTAGAGACAGGTGCTGGCAGTAGAGGAAGTGAGTGGTGTGCTAGAGTATACTGTAGCCAGCATGTTCCTGCACACTTCTCCTTTCCTCCTCCTTATTCCAATCTTGGGAATGGGGAGAGCAGAGGCGAGCACATAATCAAGTAAGGGGGGGGCAGCATTTTTCATGCCACCTCAGGTGCTGGCACATCTTGGGTCAGCCCTGTGCGATCATCACTGTTGCATAAAAGGCAAAACTGCAAAGGTTAGGCATTTCCCACCTCTGCAGCACTGTAATGCTGAAAAAGGCCACATCTAGAGAAATCCTTTTTTCTTTGTAGCTCATAAAGGTATAGGGGCTATTTCAAGATCTGGACCTGGCAGCCCTTAATCCATCTAACAGATGAATGGAGAATCTTCTTTAGCATGGATTAGCCAGGCTGGATTTAGATGGAACTTTGCCCTAATTTGGCTTTAGTTTGGATCTTTTTAGCCATGTTGATTTAAATGAGTCTCTTATAAGATGATCACTTTGTAAGTAAACATGAATAGGTCTTTGTGGATACTTTATGCTAATAGGACACATTACCTGATGTTCAGATGGACTTATTCTTCCTAAATGCAGAAAAGGTGAATTCATAGACTGACTGTCAGATGACTGTGGATGATTCGCATGGTTGACCAAGCTTAATGCAAGGTTCCTGAGCAACTTTTCCCCTGCTAATAGTGTGCTTACACCAAGCCACTATATTTCGAAATACATCACTACCACCAACTTGCAAGGCAAAATTGCCACTTGTCATTTCTTTATCCACCCAACCTTGCAAAAAGGATGAGGTGCCCCATATGGTAGACAACACTCTCCAGCAATTAAAAACCAAGAAATTGTTCGAGTTCAGAAAGTTGCATTTTTCTTTCATGATAGAGAATGATTGTAACCATGGATTTTAAGTAATATGACTTCTTTTTTGAACATATCTGTGTCCAAACAGAATGAACCATGTGATTTGCATATGTAGATTTCTTGCTCATTTTAACAGTATTTGTTAGCAAGGTGATACGTTCCATAGGATTTGTATTTGTTTAAAAAGCTCTTGAACTTTGAGCAAAGAGGCTTCATATTATAAAGAGGACTTGATGCACACAAAGACTTCCTTTGTACCCAGATGGCATTCTGAAGTCCTTTGTGACACTGGTTATTAAATGTGTTCAGATCTCCTTTAAGCAACCTATCCCTGAATTAAACTCTTTCATGTTTAACATGAAGCATTACAAAAGTAAATAGCAACAAGGTTGCCTTTTTGGGGGGAGCATTGTGTTAAAGTAACATTGTCTAATAGGGTCACTTTGGCTTTAAATAATAGACTTCGTAACTGGCTTTATTTGCTCCTCCAGTACATGCGGTCTCACATACCAGTCTCCACTTTCAATGAGGCAGATAAGGTATCAGCACAATTAAAAGTGAAAAATAATCCACCGGCTTTGCCAGTGGTGAATGCTCAGAGGACACACACTGATACAATAGATTTTGAATAATTTATGCTCGGCTGGCTTTTTTCTCCCCCTCTTCCTCCTTGCAATCTGTAAATGAGGACACCTAATGCGACATGGCCGGGGTGATACACTATCCATCTCCTGTTAAGATAAGAAGATGCTGGGCTTGGAGGGGGCAGTGGAGGGAGGAGCATTGCAGTCCAGTGTAATTTGGAAGCATGGCATAGGGCGAAGAAGGGAGCGATGGATGAACATTCAGAGCAAGGTCTCTCCTTCAGGATTTGCAGTTGTGAACTGATTTAAAAAAATCAGAGCTTCACAGTGCCAAATTAATTCTCGATTTGTGCTGCACCTTCCCTGGTGTGGTTCCCCCCCCCCTTTCCATTCACTCTATTAAAACCAGAGCTTTGCTATTCTTTCTGTGTACTGGCAGGACACTGCACCCTTGAATACAACACTCTCGGCCTCTCCTCTTCTGCTGGTCGTATTTAAAAGGCAAATGTAAGAGACACAGTTTGGAATATATTGCTGTGTGAGCATCTTACATTTGGCGTGGCAAGGATAATATCCTTCCTGCTTTTTTTGTCACCGACGCACACCCGTGCTCCGATCATGGAGGATTTATGCAGATGCTGTAGCGCCCATTAACACTAATGAGAATTGTTCGTGCAAATTCCATATGCCTTGCAGGCATAATACATCCCCTTGTAAGAGTACTCAACACTAATAAATAGAGCGAAATGTGGGCAAATGGATTCTTGAAAAAAATAACTTATGTGACTTCATACCCCACTGGCTATTAATTTAAAGACATTATATCATTACTATTATTGTTATTACAGGTAATAAATTATATGTTCCATCTTAGTGAGTGTAGGTTTCCTGGAGGAAAATGCCAAATATACAAGTCAAAATTGCAGCCTATTTGTGCCATTCAAGATACAAGGGAAAAGAGCCCCCGCCCAATTCTATGCAAATTCTGTACAGGAGCTAACCAGAGATAGGAAGGAGCAACTTGAGACCTGCCTTCTGTAGTCTCCGAAAAAAACTAGATGTTATGAGCCAAATATGGGATTCTCAACTCCATGTTAGCCTTATAGTGCAAACACAGGGGTAGGGGGATGTTTTCAGGGAAGAAATGGCAGATGAAAGAAGGGGTAGCTTAGCTTTTTGCCTACCTGCTAGTTCTCCTATGAAAATCCCTTCCCCCTCCTGCGCACACTGTATCCTAACCCCCACTCCCAGACAATATGGGCTACTTGGATTTGTGCCAGCTAAATAGCAGGCACAAATCCAAGTAGCCCCATAGAGCAGGCTGGGGTGTTACTCAGGGTATGGAGAAAAATGCCCCTTTGCCTTGAGGTGACCTCCAGCAGCCTCCTATCCTGTGTTGGATACAGAGCAGGCCATGTGGCCTGGTTGTACTGGTGCAGGGTTAGGATTGTGCTCTCAGATACCCTGTTCCTAACCCCCACTCTGGGCTGAGAAATACAATGGTTGCAGAGGCAGCAGGCCTTTTAGCCCACCACCACCTTCTGTGAGTGAGGAGAAGAAGGTGGGGCAGCAGCTGGTGAGTTAAGAGGGCCTGTTCTGTCATCATCTGTCTCCTCTTCCTCTGTCTCCTCCTCACTGCCTTGAAGCAGAGGCAGCTTCAGGTGCAATTTCCCCTTGGGCCAATTTCTGGCATGCAACCCAGCTATACCACATGCCTGCATGCTCCTGGTTTTAGAAGTAGGCTGCCTCTGATGCCAGATGCAGGGAAGGGCACCAGGACGCAGGTTGTGTCTGTTGTCTTGTGTGCTCCCTGAAGCATTTGGTGGGCCTCTGAGAGATACAGGAAGCTGGACTAGATGGGCCTTTGGCCTGATCCAGCCGGGCTCTTCTTATGTTCTTATGCAAGTCTATACATTTACTATGACTTGGAGATTTCCCTGACTTAGGAGCAGTTTTTTTTAGTGGTGACAACGTTACAATTGTAACTTTTGAATTGGTCTTTTGTGCAGAGGAAACGTGGAGGACATGGAAACAAGGTAAAGAAATCACAGAGTGAGTAATGACATAGAAAGAAACATGGCCACCAGCAGAGGTAGAGCTGTGTGGTGATGTTGAAAGAGGGTAATAGCAACAGTATATTCTAGGCTTCCATGCAATGCACTTTGGAGGAGGGGGCATGACTGGGCCTTTTGCATGTTATTTTTATTTAAAAGAGTAAAAAAATTGATCTATTTTAACATCTTCATGTATTAAGAACGACAAACATATAACAAACGTGAATGTGACTCCTGTAAAAAATAGACCCAAACATGTTATGTTTAGCAAGTTTTGTTTTTAAGAAAACTTTATATGATATTTAGCTGATAAAGGATGTTGGGTTTTCACCTTACAAAGAGATGAGGAAATACAAAGAAAATATTAAATATTTTCAAACACTTTTTTCTGCTTCCTCATGTCAATATATTTCCCTTCTGTAACAACTAGGGGCAGTCTAAAATAGTACTTGCAAAATAACACCACCGTAACGCGAAATGGAGCTTATAAAATGACAAAACGTGATATCCTGCTCAATTAACAAAATAACACCGTCATGTACCTATTAAAATGGCCTCAGAGTATCTGTGGATCATCCCAAGTACTTCTGACTGTGTTTCTAAACCCTGAACATCCTCGGAGTTCTGTTCCTTTCACTGGCTGTTGAGTCTTCTGAGCATGCTCAGAAGCTGCAATGGAAAATGCATAGAGCCCTATTAAAATAACACCGCCATTCATGAAAAAGTAAAACCATTTTAGACTGCCTCTTGTAACAACTTAATAATACATTGTTTCCCAAACTGTGGGTCGCAACCCACCAGTGGGTGGCGACCTTACGGCATGCAGTCAACCATGAAACTGACAAGCTGATAATGTATTGAGCCTTATGGAAGGTGAAACTAAGCCGCAAATGTGTGTTTACTCGTGAGTAGGCGACTGTGCCTCAGTTCACTTTGAAGGGCAAACCAAGTGAAATGCAACACCACAAGAATGGTCCTTTGAACGCAGGCCCCAAAAAAACACTCAAGAAAGAAGTCCCTCCCTCCAAGCTGACAAGGAAAAATATATTGAGCCCTATGGAAAGCAAAACTGAACCACATATATGCGTTTACTCGCATAAATGCCTGAGCTGCTATAGAAGGCTAGGCAAAAGAGAATGTGAGGCCACCAGAATGGTCCCATTCTGGTATACAGTTTATAGTACCCAGTTAGCTGGTTTATGAGATTTTCTTTGCCAAGCTCAGAATTTCAGGCTGATCAGAACCAGCATATTATAAAATATCTACAGCCTAATCCTACAATTGGGCTGTGCTGCCACAACTTGTGTTCTGACAGAGCTACCAACTTATGGCATTGCAAAACACAACACTCTATAGCTCACAAGCGGGCCACTGTTCATAACGGCAAGCAGTGGAATGTCAGTGTCGGGTATACCGTGGGCATGGAGGGGGAGAGAATGGGACGACCAGGGGCATTTCTGGGCAGAGATAAGAAGAACCTGGGGTAGGGAGGAGACAGGAGAGGGAGGATCCAATGGCAATGGGGCAAGCCAGATTTTATCCCTTCTTTTTAAAATCTCCCCACCCTTTTTCTCTCCTCAGACATATGCCACCAGATTAGGTAGTGTGTGTCTGAGGAGATCCATTGGCAAGTGGGCGCCAACCAGGAGGTAAGTGCAAAATGTTTACACACAGACACATATAAGCTGCCTGGGCACTGATGGTGTGGGATTGGATTTGGCTACTGGTTATTGAAATCTAACGGCACTGAACTTCCTCTCCATTTTTTTTTTCAGCCAGCAATAAACTGTGTCTCAGCATTCAGTTAACGTTTATTCAAATGATCAGAATAGGATAGAGGTTATCCTATAAAAGAAAATTATCTTCATTGATATAAAAAATAGACATATATGTATTACCTTCTGTTGTTGATAGAGAAACAAATACTGATGCCTTCCTCTTCTCTGTGTTTGCAAAGTCAAGTTCCTGAAAATGAGAGGGGACCTTCTCATTTTCCTTCTTGAGCAATTGTAATTAAACCCTGGGTTAAAAGGATCGCCCAGGTCTGGTAGCCTAACAGGACAACTATCAAACAGGTGAGCTATAAATGCAAGTCAAATGGCTAGAGTATCCCTTCTTGTAATGACTATCTTGTGGGTCCTGTTTCCCTTGTACTGTGTATTGGATGGCACATTTTGTTCAAATATATTGGTGTTTTGGTTCTCTATAAAGTCGGCATAAACTTGAGCTTGGATCCAGAGAGACCCTGGCATGACCTGTTTGCGCTTTTGCTTATCCATGGTAGTTTCTCTGTTTCTGCTGATTGTCCCACCTACTCAGCTACAGCCCATCACATTACTCCGAACATCTTTACAAAGTGTGCCCCGTCTCAGGAACATCTTTATGTGATTCAGAAGGGTCAGTAGCAGGAGGGCGGCAGGAATATCCAATCTCAAAATCTCAACCCTATGTTTGGGATTCTTTAAACCAAGGGTGCCCAAACCCCAGCCTGGGGGCCAACTGCGGCTCTTGGTGACCCCCAATCTGGCCCACAGTGAGCCGCCAGTCTCCAATGAGCCTCTGTTCCTCCAGAGATTTGCTGGGGCCCGCGCTGGCCCGACGCAACTACTCTCAGCACGAGGGCTGAGTGTTTGACTTCTTGCACAAGCTGTAGGCTGATGGCTCCCCCTGCTGCTTAGTGTTTCATGTCTGTGAAGCAGCAGTGGCAGCAAAGGAAAGGCTGGCCTTGCTTTGCACAAAGTCTTTTGAGCTATTGTAAGACCTTCATGCATTCATATAAGCTCCATCTCTAATATATTTATTTATGTAAATTTATTCACATTTTAAATGTAAATTAATTTTTTCCCTGGCCCCCAACAGAGTGTCAGAGAGATGATGTGGCCCTTCTGCCAAAAAGTTTGAACACCCCTGCTTTAAACCATGATGTTTGCTCAGTGTCACATCTTCAAGCAGGGAGATAAGAACATGAAGTAGTCTATCGAAGACTTTTCACAAATCAAGAGCAAGGCAATAATTTACACTTAATTTTATGTGCTATTTTGCAATAGTTTTGTTAATGTCTTCATTATTTTATAGGTTCATACAGTATAGGTGTTGATCTAGACTCCTGAGTTCCACTAGGAGCAGGGCCTTTTTGGCAGAGGTACCGAACTTATTAAACTCCCTCCCATGAGAAGCCATAAAGTCTCTGCACACCTTTCAGCTTAGTGTAACAACTTGGTTGTTTCATTTAGCTTTTGGTGGGTGATTTTTTTTTGTTGCCTGCTTGTGTTCAGTTTATTTTTTTCTTTATTGAGTTTGTGTATACGGTGGGTCCTCCTTATCTGTGGGTTAGGAATCCATGCATTTGACCCAATATGGGTTCCAACCTGTGTCTGGAAGGCTCACAGAGGACCTCTGGACGTGAGTAAAAGTGCCTTCCAGTTACATCCTAAAACTTAGGGAGGTCATGCACAGCCTCCCTCAACAAACTGTTGCTGAATCCATAGACAGAACTAGAACTATTTAAACCTGAATATGTTAATTTCAGTTCAGCAAGATGGGCATTGCAGCGGTGTGGTGGAAGAGTGGCAGAAGTCCCTCCCATCCACAGTGCTGATGTTTTATTCATTTAATTTTTTGATCACTGTTTCCAAGAAAAACTAATAAGAATAATCATAAATACATAATTAATGCAATAGCCATAAAAGCTAAAATAACTCTTTAATCAGTAAATGGTTGCAGAGTTGGGAAGGCCAGGACAATAAAAACCATTTTTAGTTTCTTTCTGAAATCTGCGAGCATGGGAGCAATACACCAAATTTTGGTCACTAGCAAAATGACCCTGTCTCTTGTGTCTGCCAAATGGATCTCCGTCATCGGGAGAGGCAGAAAGCAGGGACTCCAGGGCACATCTCAGGGTCTGGGCAGGCTGATAACAAGAGATTGTATGGGAAGATGTGGTCTTGGAGGTAACTTGGTCCCAAATTGTTAAGCTTACAGGGTAAATAGCCAGTTGATTAGAGGTCTCAAGAGAGTAGGAATTGTGGAATATGAGCCTTCGTGTGGTCTAGTCTTAATATAGCCTCATCAGACTGTAGGCTATCAATATGATAAGGAGGTTGCCCTACTGCTACAATTGTGCTAGTGCAGTCATCTCTGGTTTGAATGTACAGGCCATGGTTTTGCAGTCTTTGTTTTCTGATTGCTTGCTGTTCAGCAAGTCCTGGATATTTTTACCCTGCTGGCAAATTGCATTGTTTATCTTTAATAAATCTGTATTTCCTACATTGGAAAGGAGAAACATTTGTTGTTGAATATTTCATAAAAGTTTGAAGGTTATCCAACCTAGTCATGATGTTGCAGCCCTTACTGTCACTTCTGAGAACAGATGGCCACATGATGAGAGCCTTTGCTTCATGCCTTCCTTCTTTTTTTCCTGCTTGATTACAGGGCTTTTTCCGCAGAAGCATTCAGAAGAACATGGTTTATACATGTCACCGAGATAAGAACTGCGTTATTAATAAAGTTACAAGGAACCGCTGTCAGTACTGCAGGCTACAGAAGTGCTTTGAAGTAGGAATGTCCAAAGAATGTAAGTTGATTGTGGGAAACCATCCCATTTGCCATATCCAATTGTACTGGGTTCACAGTGATGATGGTGAGGGGTGAGCTCACCTGATCAGAAATATCAAGGTGAGGGTGGCATTATGTAACATTTGAATGCATCTTTTTTTCTTTTGGTACTGTTAGCATGAAAGCTTTTGTATTGCGTATACTATGTCCACCTGATGATTTACCAGGCCCTACAGAGTTTTTCCATGATTCAAACCATAAAAGCTGCCCAGCAACTTGTGCTGTTCTCACTGTCAATCAAAACAGCATACCAGGACTGTAGTGGTAGTCACATAAATTACACAGTCATGTACCAATCATGTGCAGGTATTCATATATCCTGGTTCCTTCTTGTGTGTGTGTGTGTGTGTGTGTGTGTGTGTGCTCCTTCCTGTTGTTTTAGTTGACACTAATATTCTGACAACAGCGCAGTATGTAGACATACTCTTGTAATACACCAACACACAAGCACAAATGCTAGAAATTCAGAAGCTGGAGTTGTAAAGGCCAGTGTTTGCCTCTGGGAGAGAAAGATTTTGATAAGAAGCAAAAGATTGAAACTAAGTTTTAGACAGACATCTTTGGATGGGACAGTGAAATGGGTGGCATGAACTGACATGAAATTTCATGTGCAAAAGGAAGAAGACAGGAGTGGCTATTAGCAAAGACTAGTGAGTAGGCACGCATGTGCACAGCCAGATTTAAACATCAGCACTTGTAACAGCGTAAGAGGAGAGGGAGGATGACAACCAGTCATGAAATGCTCTCCCAAATAACTTTGGATAGGGCTGTGGAATAAAACTAAGAGAATACAATAGTGCGCCCTCCTGTGTATCCATGTTTGCACAGTTTGTACTTTTGATTATCCGAAGATGTTTATCATTAGGCAGCTTTATTCTCCATACCTCTCAGTATGGACAGGTGTCAACTGGTTATTTACCCTGCAAGCTTTCTACAACGTAACAAGCATTTCGTAATGAATCACATCTTAATGTTGATCTCCAGTGTGTACTGTCAAGTTCGTTTTCTTCTGTTGATCGTACAAGGTGAGATTTCTAACCAAGTGGTAATGCACACCAGAAAACTAATCTCAGCATCTCTGTTTCTTCAATTACTTGAAACGGCACAGTTAGAATACGGTGCTGTGAACTTAGATTTGAAAGCTGAACAGATCCTAACCACTGTTGTGTACTTACAAGCCTGAGAAGCCAAAGGAATCTGAAAAACAAGATGCCCTGCATGTAATGAGATCTGTCTTGCACCTGCATTAAGAAACAACAATGCCATCGTAGCTAGTGCAAGAGAGCAGCCCTTGCCTATATACATTACCGTGCTATCGAACTCTTAGCAATCTCATAGCAGAAGTTTTGAGTTGTGGGTGTCAACTTGGAGTCCATATAAAATATTCAGCTGATAATTTTTCAGTCACAAGAGTTGGCGAGCAAGTGGAGTAATAAAAGTACAGCTATCAGTATCTTCCAAGTGCAGGTAAGGGTCAACCTTCACATGACATTTGCAACATTACTAGACTAGACAGTCTGAGTTTTTCTTTTGTTACTAGCAGCTGTGTCGGTGCCCTTCCCGAGAGGGGAACTGTAAGGGAAGTGTGACTGTAGCTCTCTGGTGTTGTTTTTTTAACTCCAACCGAGTCGTGTAGCTATGGAGGTGCACAGTAAGTTTTGGAGGTGTCGCAAAGTGCCGTGTAACTGCCCCCTCCAACTCGCCATCAGAGCCACTCAGGCAGCAATGGTGAGTAGAAAGGGCCAGTTACATGGCACATTGCAATGCCTCCAATAGTTGACTCACTCCCCCCCCCGTAGCTACACTACTGCTCCTGTGCATTCCCTCCTGGGCATAAGCCCCGTTCAACACAATAGGACTTATTTCTGAGTAACCATGCATAGGATTGCACTGTGAGAGACTGAGCTATGAATTGGGACTTCTCTAGTTTGAGTCTTGCCTCTGCCATTAGGTGGTTTTAGGCAAACTGCTCCATTTCAAGCGTATATTATTGGAGATAATACTTACAGCAGTGCTTCTCAGACGTTTTCAACTAGCGACTCCCTTGTCCTACAAGGCCATTGGCTGAGGCTCTCCATTAGGAGTACAGTCCTATACACTGTATAGAGTGCAGTGTTTTTGCGAGGTTTCCACGGCTCCCATGGCTGGCTCCCACGGCTCTCCGGGGAACCATGGCTTACAATTTGGGAATCCAGGTTTCTTGTAAGGATTGCATCAAGATAATACACAGGAAGTGCTTTGCACACCAGAAGTTCTGCATAAATGTTAAGTGTTCTTGTTCAGTTCAAAACAATCAGCACAGTTGCTCTATGACATAAGAAAGTGACCCAGAAAGAGCAAACAAAGCATATAGTGGAATGGATTCTTGAAGTGGCGAGCCAATGTTTTTCTTTTTTGACTTTTATTTTTACTGTTGAGTTCAAGATACAAAGTAGTGTGACTGTAATATAGAAATCCCTGAAGAATTTTCCTGCAGCAGGAGATGGACAAAGAAACAGCAAACCAGCTTTAACCCATTTCTGCCCAGCCCACACGTGTACACATTTGATCCCTGTTGCGAATATGCAGTGTTGGGCAGAAACGGCTTAATCATTTCCCAGCATAACACACAGGAGATGGTGTGAGGGGTTCATCCCTTCCTTTATTTTCTTGTACATAAATAACACTTATCTGTATTGTACATTCTTGGGATAAAATATGAAGACACCAGTGCGCTCAGCCTTTGGGAGGCAATCACTCAGGTCTCTTGCACCACATGTTACTTAGATGTGGCCCAATACTACTATTTTCAAGCAAATTACATTAATTATATGTACTTTAAAATATGAGCCATCCAACTCAGAACTTATTTCCAAAACAGCCCCAAGGGTTATAGAAATTGCTTTTCTACTTTTCTACATGGATGAGCATTGTTTAATACTCTGTCCTGTGTTTGATCACAACAATTTCTTACAGGAGGTCACAAAACAGAGCAAAAGATATCCATATGAATGCTAGGTAAATTTGTACCTTAAACTTTTAAAGTCCACCTCATGCATTTAAGGGTTTGCTTTTGCATGAGTATCTTTCCTTTCCCATTGCTCAAGGTGTACTTGGATACGTGCTGAACGATCACGCATGGTGGTATGCATGCAGAGAGGTACATAATTTCCTACAAGCAAAGGCATAAATACACCAAGGGTGCCTCAAAGTCACCAGCACCCCTCCTCTGGGGAGAACCTGGGAGTGACTGCCTTGTACCGCTTAATGGTTTTCCTGGAGGAGGGGGTGCTCACTGCGCAGGCTTCGTGCCCCCGTTTCTTCTTCTCTTCACCCAGAAGGGACATCATGATGTCATGTGATGCTGTGATGTCACTACCCTGGGAACCAGGGATTAGAGTTACACCATTGCCTACAAGCAGTTCACAAACATTTAGGAAATTTGCCATGCACTAAGTGGTCCAAAGTACAGCTTTTTTTAAAAGAAAAGATACTGTACTTGCTGCTTGGAAATTAAAGGGGAACTCCTCCTGAGTTTTCACACAGACTGAACATGGTCCCCATAGGACCAGTCTTACTTCAGAAGTGAAACGGCTTCCTCCTAAATGAAATGTTTTCGCTCATTCCTTTGGATGGATGTTTAAACAAAACAAAAGATGTTTAAAAAAGCCTGTTTGTTGAAGGCTTTTCAAAGTATATAGCATGGTCTTTGCCACTTTCACTTCTGCTCCTCTTTGAAGTGCCTGATAGGCTGCAAGCACATTGCCTCTTTCAGCATGAATGCCACAAACAAAGGACAAAGAAAGGTACTCCCAAGGCCATATAGGAAAACAAGCCTACACTGCTTCACCAGTCCCAAATGGAAAAGTTAATCATGGTGGACAACTTCAAATAACCCAAATGCCTGGTCCTGAGGGCAAACAAAGAATGAATGCCCAGCGTGAACTGTGTGAAATTCTTTCTGTATACATTACTGCTTGGTCCTCTGGATGTCTTATGAAAAAGCAAAACAAGGTGCACATATCCCTGAGGCAAAACACTGCCCTTTTAGGCAGCTTTCAATAGATAGCAGAGATGTGTTCAGAGCCAATAGCCAGCTGATAGGATTTTAAAGGCACACCAGTCTAATGTAGTTGCAAAGTGCAGCAGAATCTATTTATGTTACTATCCAGTGAACGACTTTCAAATAGGTAAATGGTGAAATGCCAGTAATTCAGAGATTTGTAGCAGAATAATTATTAATTTTGAACATATCCAAAGATTTTATTATCCTTTTACTGTGTCCCTCCCCTCAGCAGAGCTAATAAACCAAGGCTGATGACAGATAAAGATCTATGTATATGTATTTTTTCTTTTGATCAGTACCCAGTCCACAAGTCCCATTTGGGGTACTGGTCTATACAGTATTGTACTAAAGCAAAAACAATTGACCCAGTTACATTCAGCCACTTCATGTGTGCACTGTAAAAGCCTTGCTTGTGTGAGGTAGATAGGATTGCTTCCCCTTTTAGCAAGGTCCATTTTCCCTTAACAGCTGTACAAGAGGCAGACATTCAACAGGTTAAGCTTTTCTAGGCATGGAGTTGCAATGGCTACAAAAACTGACAGCTAAGGGGAAACCACCTTGCACTGGAAGGGGAATGATCTCCCCATACATTTACTCCACATGTTATAACGTGATTAGTAGTACAAAAGCTCCCAAACTAATGTTACAGGTATGCTTTATATGGGCTGAGGGTTGATTAATAACACAAGCCAACACACATTTTGTTTTCTTAAAAGTTAGTCCTATTCCTGGGTATATTTGGGGTGTGGATTCCAAAAATCGCATCAGTCTAGTTTTCAAGATATGGCATAGCCTTGTTAGTGAATGATTCAAGCAGCTTCCTCATGAGGAAGTCTATGCCATGGCTTCCTCATGGGGAAGCTGCTCAAACCATTCACTAATGAGGCTATGCCATATTTCTGAAATTAGAGATGATAGGGCAAAACAAATGCCATTTTCGGTATCATAAACCACCATAAATTTTGAAAAAAAGAACCATTTTTCTGACTCTCAGTTTCGCAGGCCTGTGTAATCACTTGATCTGAATCATATTGAACTTCCTCTGTGCTTTGTTTTCCTGTTGTTAATTACATTTTTGCTCCTGATGGTGGTGTTTGATGTCCCATAGTAAGCAGGTTGATGTGTTTTCTTCCATCTGCAAGGCTCTCTCTGATCTTTCTGCAGCTTCCTCTCTTGGCCTTGCCATGTTCAAGGTTTAAAGTAGCAACTTGGAGTAAATTATTAATAACAAAATGAAATCCATGTTCGATGGTGATGGTTGTATAACAGCAGTAATTGCATCAACTCATCTAATGAGCTTCCCCTCCTGTGCCATGGGCAGCAGATTAAATAGCCCATGAATTCATTTACAACTCACTTTGTTTCAGAAAAGTGTTTTAGACAATGAAATAAATGACTATTGAAAATAACAACAGGTTCAGTCCTGTCCCCCCATGCATGGGCACCTTTAGCCGGAGGCAGGGTGACTAGACACCCTCTTTTTTCAAGGCATGTCCACTTTTTTAGCCTCATGTTCTGGAAAAGAACTTAAATGTCCTCCTTTTCCCTGTGTGTAGCTCCTGCAAGCAGCACAGAACCTTCTTGGAATTAATAAATTACATGTAGTATATTATATGTAATATAGTTTCAAATTGGATAAGTCATAGAGTGCTTCAATTAAGCACATGAAATCAATCTACAAGTGTTTTTATTTTGTCGTGTTCTACATTTTTCTTTGATTTTTTTGTGTCCTGCATTTGGGAGGGCCTGATCCTCTTTTGCTGTTATGACATCTGGTCACCCTGGCTAGAGGGGCATCCCATAAGAATTAAGCAGAACTCTCTTGTCCCCTATTGAGTTGTTCCTGTGCAAGAACACAGCAGGAGAAGTGTTGCATGGAGGAGCCGGCAAATGAGCTTGCATGGGGAGCTTGCATTTTCTCTTGCACAAAAAGAGAAGAGAGTCCCAAGAGAAGATGGGCTAACCAAGGGAGTAGTGCCTAGTTGTTAAAGCACACCCTTCCTACTCCCTGCTTTCTTTTATTGGATCAGCAACTGAACAGAGAAGGACCTTCCTAGTTTGTATCTGCTGCCACCATCCCAGGCTATAGTGACCAGGTGAAGGGGGCCATCTGGGAAAAACCCCCTCCCAAGAGAACACTAAACCCCAGGGAGTTTTATTAAAATCAAACTTACAGTAGCATCTGCAGGACAAAGAGACAAGAAAACTCACCAAATTACCCATTAATATAGTCTAGGTAGGCAAAGGGTCAAAATACGTGTAACTAATGTAACTAATTTATTAAAAGTTCAAAAGAAAAGGAAATTAAGCAACATGCGGAAAGAAAGGTGGGTAGTAAAAGTAAGAGCAGGCTGATGGAAATTGTCTGAGCTTTCTTGGAAAGCACCACAAAAAAGTTTGATCAAATAGATGTAGTAACCAGTAACACCCAGCAGATGGAGCTGGGATGCAACTCAAAAGACATAACCTGCACAACCCTCCATGCAAACCCCTGAAGGTGGGAAGTGGGCTGCATGGCAAACAGATGAAAGAAAATTAATTCCCTGTATGCACTCTATCCAGAAAGATTTTATCATCCTACTATATCCCCCACCCAGCAGAGCTAATAAACCAAGGCTGATGCTCAAGGGCATTTGCAGCCCAAGCCTATGCAGGTCTACTCAGAAGTAAGTCCCTTTTGATCAGTGCCCGGTCCACAAGTCCCATCTGAGGTACAGATCTATACAGTATTGTACTAAGCAAAAACAGTTGACCCAGATACAGTAAACCACTTCATGCGTGTAGCATAAAAGCCTTGCTTGTGTGAGGTAGAAATTGTCCCTAGCACTAGCAACTTACATTTGTTGAAGGAATTCTGATCCTACACTTACAAAGACAAGAAGAGCCCTGCTGGAGCAGGCCAAAGGTCTATCTAGGCCAGCTTCTGTATCACACAGTGGTCCACCAGATGTCTCAGGGAGCACACAAGGCAACAAGTTATTTGCATCCCGTTGCCACACTTTTTGTGTAGCAGATATGAGCTACCTTCTGAGCTCCACCGAAGAGACTGCTTATGCTGTTTATGAGAGCAGCCTGTTAATCAAGAGTCCGAGATTGTGCTCATGTGTTGTTAAAACCTACATTCGTTTCCATCTGTATATAAATCAAAGCAGGATCACTTCTTTCATTGTTAATTGAATATTCCAACATTAAAAGTATATCCTCAGGATCCACACCTTGAACACTGTCCCTAAATTAAACACTTGCAAATGTTAAACATTGCCTGTTAAACATCCCCCCACACACCCTCAAAAGGGATAAATACAGTTAGAGGAAGAGTTAGAACTGGAAAGATGGCAAGGGACTTACCTCAGATGGGACTTGTGGACCGGGCACTGATCAAAAGGGACTTACTGGTGTGCTCCCTGGGGCATTTGGTGGGCCGCTGTGAGATACAGGAAGCTGGACAGGAAGCTGTGAGATACTGGAAGCTGGATACAGGAAGCCTATGGCCTGATCCAGTGGAGCTGTTCTTATGTTCTTAAGGGAATTGTTGGATCTGGTATAGCACAGCAAAATAGAAAATACCTTGCAGTGCAGCAAAAATGAGAGATTTCCTGAATGAGGGCTGCACAGAGCAGAGCTTGGGTTAATCAGTGGAAAGTGGTGAAGCACCGAGGTTTCCTGAAAGGCAGGGAAAAATAATTCAGCACAGCCCCTGGGAAAGAGGTCAATGTCTACTGCAAATGAAGGCTAGCCTAGTGCCAGAATAGCTTTTTTCAGCCTTGCAGGCAGTGTGGGGCAGGGAATGGTTTCTCTTTCAGACTTGTCTTTGATTTTTTCCTAACCACATGCAACCCTTGGGTTTCCTGTAACAGAAATGTGCCTTCTGACTTGATACCAAGCAGGGAGCCACTGATGCCTCAACATCTTTGGTGGTGGTGGTTGTTTGTTTTTGTTTTTGCTCCCCTTTTCAGCACCAAGTAACATAAGGGAGATGCAGCTAATAAGCTTGTATCAAGATTGATTGCATGTCCTCAGCTGGAGGTTACACTAAGCCTTGTTCTCTGAGGTATCGCATCTGTGGTGTGCCTTTCACTGGTCTTTTGCAGCCGCAACCGTTATCTCAAAATTAAGGCATCTTGCATGCTGCGTGACTGAGCGTGGCTTGCATAAATAAATCCTCCTTTGCTTGCTAGCCCCAAACATGCTTCTCGTCCTATATTTTAGTTAACTAGATATTTTATTAGAGGCATAACAGTTAAGATGATGAATGGGTGCAGTAACGTGGCTTCAGTATCTAGCTCATCTCCATTCTGTCAGACTCTGCTGCCAAAATCATTTGCCTCTCTCATTGCTCTGATTTTGTCATGTTTCTCCTTAAATCCTGAAGGGCGCAATCCTAACCAACTTTCCAGCACTGACATAGCTGTGCCAATGTGGCGTGCACCGCATCCTGCAGTGGGGAGGCTGTCAAGGGGGCCTCCTCAAGGTAAGGGCATGTTTGTTACCTTAACTTGGGGCTGCATTACGGCTAGATCAGTGCTGGAAAGTTGTTTAGGATTGCGCCCGAAGTTCTCTTTCTGTCCACTCCCAGATCCAGCATAGGCTCCAGGTCCTGACCTTCAAACTCTCCCATAGCCTTGACCCTCCTTATCTCTCTGTTCATATATTATAAGAAGTGTTGCCCTGCTCCCCATGGCCTTCACACTCAACCATCCTAAGATCTCCAGCTCCTTCAGATGACTCCATCCTTCAGCATTTCCTGGCACATGTATGGAACTTCCACATCACCTCTATGATGCTTCATTTTACTTTTTTCAAATCCTCCTGCAAGATCCATCCTCCTCCCAAAGACTTTGGCAGGGGCACCCTAGTCCCTTCATCTTACTGCAAGTAAGCTAAGGAATCTGATAGAAATAAGTTCATATTCTTTCCTCTTTCACCCTGCAATCACTTCGCTCCACTTCCTCTGTTGTCTCCCTTGTGTCTTTTTCTTGATTGTGAGTTCCTTGGGGCAGAGACTGCCTTTTCTTGTAAAATGCCATGCACATGGATGGTGATTATTGTTGTTGTTATCATTATTATTAATATAACATTAAATAATAAAATGTTTATATAATAAAAATAATAATAACTTGGAAAATCTGTAGGAAGAGTGTTGTTCACCTGTTCCAGAAATGTTCCTGCCCTGTAGAATCTACAGGGAGGCCCTCATTTTCAGATACTGAAATCCGTAGATGTTGGAATCCACCAACCAGCTGACTGAGGAGACTTTCTTACACCTTACAAGTCCTCTTGGCATTACGCCAGGATACTAACCTTATGACTCAACTCTAAATATATCATCCTAGTGAAGTGTCTTCTCTCCTTATCTGCTTTGGGTTAGATATCATTTGAACACTTATGCTCTGAAATACGCCATCTTTTATCTGAGCACATAAAAATGGGGAAGTTTTATAAATTAAAGAGAATGCAAATAGCAAAAATTTAACATATATGCATAGACATCTTGCACACGCATATATGCACATAGCATCTTGAACCTGATGCAACATAAATGACAAAATCACAAGACAACTATCACTTGATCCAGGTCATCATAAATTAGGTCCAGCACATGGGCCATTTGCCACCCGTGAGGCCTTTTTTGGCAGCCCTCAGCAAAGCCAGCAGCTGGTTGAACCAGCACAGAGGCTTCTGGGGTGAACCTCTGCCAGCTCTGATAGAGCTGGAGGCTGCACTTGTGACTTCTGGCTCGGGCTGCGCCCAGAGAAGCTGAGGGGAGGCTACTCACCTTTTGCATCTGCACCCAGAGCTCAGCTATGGCACCAAAGCATGGGAGACCTGCCAGTGGGCTAGGAGGGGGCAGAGACCGGGGCAATGGGGAGTGACAGAGGGGCAAGCCAGGAGATACCATTTGGGTTGGAGGAGGGAGGAAAGGGCAGGGCCAGGGGAGGGCTGTTTGTGCTTAAACTAGCCACAGTGATCAGGAAGCTCAGAAGAGAAGAGGCACTGATCAGAGTGGTATGGCTCCCTGTGACCCTGCTGAAGAGCTGATTGGGAGGAGGTCCTTTAACCCCCTCCCCCAGCCGTGTTTGAGGCCCTTCCAGTGTCATATGTTGTTAACAAAGCACATACATCTGTTTGTGTATTAATATGTTTAATAAATAAATATTGTATTTAATGAAATTTAATTCCATGTGTGGCTTGTGGATTCTGTGTCAAAATACTCTTTTGGCCCACCTGGTGTGAAAAGTTGAACCATCCTGTCATAGATTGACTCTGTGCCTGCATGCTTAGTGCCTGCATGCTTAGAAATCCCAACAGGAAGTACCAGCGTCTGTATGAATAATAATAATAATAATAATAATAATAATAATAATAATAATAATAATAATGGTATTTATATACCGCCTTTCTTGGTTTTTATTCAAGACTTTATTCAAGGCAGTTTACATAGGCAGGCTTATTAAATCACCGTAGGGATTTTTACAATTTGAAAGAATGTTCTATCTTACAAGAACCACAACATTCAGGTGTTATTTTCTTGATCTGGTTTCACATTCTGGCCTCCATCCTCCCATGCTCAGAGCAGATGGAATAACTCGGCTCAGCTTGTCAGCTGCTTCAAGGTTGCACGGTGCTGGTGGCCTCGAACTGGCGACCTTCGGAGGTTATCTTCAGGCAAATGGAGGCTCTACCCTCTAGACCAGACCTCCTGCCCACATGAACACACATGGGCTATTGCCAGGAAAACTGAGGGAGAATGGGTATATGGGAGGTGTGCATGTCCTCCCCCATAGTGACCTGACAAACACTGAGAGCACAAATGCACATGCACCTTTGACAACAGGAGAAAATAGGGACCTGTTGTGTCATATGGGTTCTGGGCCTGAGAATAGCATATGGGTTCTGGGCCTGAGTGGACTGGATAGACCCCTCCTCACTGACAAGAGTACATCCAATGGTAGGGTGGATGACCAGAAAACTTGGGAAAGAGGAGATAAGATCTTAGCGTAAGTCACTGCCATTGGGATCCCCTTGCCTCCCCCTCCCTGCTCCGAAATTCCCCAAGCCTTCCCCTCCACACCCATGACATGCCCCCACTGCTGACTTACTGGAATTGGCACTGCTTGACTTCATTGCAGCAGCTGTGTGGAGCTGTCAACACTTCTACAATAGTGGGGCTTCAATTCCACTGCTGTCAAAGGCTAGCAATGGTGAAAATGTGCTTCTGTTGAGGCATTTGGAGCTGCTGATGCAAAGATTGGCCCCCTAAGGCAATTGCCTGAGGCAGCAGATTGATAAAGCATGCCCTCCTCTGTTTTCGTGCTCTTTAGATTGTTAGATAGAGAGAGAACAGAAGGGGAAATGTGGAGGACAGGAGACTAGTGGGCTGGAGTGTCACATTTGGGACTACAGAAGGTCCCAACAAATTATAGAAACATTATGAGAACAGTAGGATATGTGTGTGTGTATTTGCCTCTGTTCTAGTGAAAAATCTATTAGTCACACATAAAGAAGGTTCTGAAATGGACTTCTAAAAGTTGTAGCTTGAGGTCCTATAGGCAGTGCCTACGGCTGGTGAGCGTTTAATTATCTCTGGGATTCTAGCTCAGTGGCCTGACTTCGTAACATGTTGCTTCTGACAGAGACATAAATGGATTTGCTTACATATCTATGAAAGGATTGTTTGCGTTTTCAAAGCACACACCTAAATGTGGAAGTTTGAAGCTAAGTGGAATTCTGCATGTCCCCTGGCAAAAAGTGCAACTGAATGCAAACATGCTTTTAGTGTGGATTACGGGCTTGGCTAGTCTTCTGACAGGCACTTTTGATGGAGTCAGGAAGACATGCAAGAGAAACACACTGACCTATTTTTTCTTCCTCTTTTTTTGCTTTTTTTTTTCCTTTTTCATTTAAACCACTACAAGCAAATAAAATGTTCATATTAAAACTTATTGGTAAATTAAACACAATGTACATGAACATTTCAGTGTTGTATACTATACTTCTTTATTAAGGACTTGATTTGTAAGAGTATCATTGGAGTTTAAAAATATACGGTTTATTCTCTCAGGGAAACTGAGTGCCTTTTGAGAACCATGCCAACTATTTCATCACCTCCTCTGAGTAGATGGTCTGTGTCAAGTTAATTAACAGCCCAATCTTATTGATTCCTGGCCCAGAGTGTGCAGCGCTGCTGTTGCAGCCTGCACAGCATGCTATGAGCTAACTAGGGGTTAGTCAGCCTGACTAGTCAGCCCGGGGTCTCCTCAGTTCTGTGCCAGCTTTTTTGCTAGCAAAAGTCTAAACAGCCTCTGAGTGCACGTCCAGATCAGGAAAGAGGCATAGGATCTGCCATATATAGCTACCTCTGAGATCCACCCCCCTGGCTTGACATACTCCATGGCCTGATATGCCCTTGATCTATCCCCACCGCCAATTTACCTGCAACACTGGAGATTCTGTGGGTTGCCGTTAGAGAACACCCAATGAAAATTTCTCTGTGATTCAGACGTGGCATAGAAAAAACATTGCAAAGGGGCCTCATTCTGCCATCTGTAAAGATCACGGTAGTAAAGATCTGTCTGTAAAGATAACAGTCCCCTGCTCCCAAGGAGACCTCTGGCAGCCTCAGTGGGGCTGCTGGATACTGCAGTTGCCATTCTGGCATCGCTGCATCTAGCAGCCCTGCTGAGGATAGGATTGGGCTGCCCTGAAACAAACGTATTCTTGGTTGCTTTGCTTCACTTGCCTCTGTTTGGTATGGAAATTATGTCGAAGGGCTGAAGGTCATTCAAACAGTCTGCTCTGGGTAGCCTAATCCTATATGGCGGCATAAGATTCTAGCTCTGTTGCAAAGAATCAAGCCAGTCCTTTGATTCAGTGCTGGCATTCAACCCTGTACTACACAGGGGGCTTTTATAGTTTTGGGAACAAAGGGTGACAGATAGTGGCCCCACGTTCCATAACCAAGTATGGTATGAGCTGATGACATGAGGAGGTCCTCTTAGCTGCTGTGAAGAGATTGTGAGTAACCAAAGACTGAAATCCTGGTTAAATCGAGCTTCTGCGAAGCATTAACTGTGGTCAATACAGCTGCCAATGTAAGCCTGCTGAAATTTTGTTTCTGAACTGGAGGACAAAACACTGTGGCCTCCCTCCTATCTGTTCAACCAGGGTTAAAAGGATTCGTTCCCTTTGGTCTGCACCAGCTGTATCCAAAGGACCAGACCTCCCTGGCACAGTTGCACCATCCATTTTGAGTAGTAAGACAATGCAGTGATTTTGCAAATGGGCGCTAAGAAAGCAGATTCCACCCTGCATTCTTCCCCTGTGGGAGCAGAAATCACCAGCCATGCTAAATTATACTGTACTATGTGCAATCATTTGTGATGTAAATTTCAGCCAGCTTGGGCTTTTCTGATGGGCTACCATCCTCATCCAATTAGAGGCCACTTGTTGAAACCAGACAGCGGGCCAGCGGTGAAAGGGGGCTGTCATCAGTGAGACGGAACACCCAGCCCTTTTGCTTTCTGTTCCATATAATATCCAAGTTTCATCTTTTGTTTTCCGTGCAGGAGTCTGGAAAAAACTGGGTCAGTTAATCCAAGTAGAAAGCATCATTTTATTGAGTTAACTCTGTGATGAACCGCTGCCTCTTTGCCTTATCGAAACAAGCTCCCTAGTGTGCAATAACTCTTGCCATGGAAGCTATCCAGGATCTCTAGTAATCGCTTTGATTTGAAATCTACAATAAAAACAGCTTCTTTTGAAGAACACGATAGTTCCTAGAAATGACTGTCTTTCCCTGTCTGCTTTGGCACTTGTTTGATCACTAAATTAGATTGGCCTTTATGACCGTGAAAGCCTTATACTTTAAAAATGTGCGTGCCAACTTAGTGGCTGCAGAGTATTTGGAAAATATTCTAAAAGGAAGAGATGAGAAGTCGGTCAAACTGTTTCACCCTGTGTAGCCATCATCAGCCTCTTAAACCAATCTGATCATGACTGGCTTGGGTCACCATTGAGTCCAAACAATGTCAGCAGAATGAATTTTTCATTCTAAATTGTTGGAATAGGGCATTTTTGGCATGCAATGAAGAGTGCTTTCAACTGAAATATATGTTGCTGCGACCATCTTTTCACAGTAATGGTTCTCAGTGATTTGATACGTGCAATAATAATATTTTTAGAAGTAGATAGAATCCGGGAACAGTTAGTATAAAATGTCTTGATTGCTCAAGAGACCATCGTGCCATGTTGGACAAAAAAGACTAGGTGGAAATGTCTCCATCTTTCTATTGGACTATCCTAAATTGATGCAGGAGTATTCAAGATGACAAATTTTCCAAAGCTCTTTATCAGGAAAAGGGCCAAAATGTCAAGCGTACAGAACACAACTAGATTACAAGCAAGGGCAAAATATTTACATCGCTGATCATGGGCTATATATAAAGCCGGAAAAATCTACATTGCGGACAGAGGGCTGTTTGCAAACCTAAGGGGTAAAGCAGCTGAAAACATTTAGCTTGCTCATAAGGGAAACTGTACTAAACCTTCTGCATTTGCCTGGAGGGCATTCACAGCAGTGGTAGTGATGACTGAGAAATCTAGCCCCTTGTTTTAAATCCTTGTCCCTGATGTATAGAAAGGTGGAGAATTTAAATTCCCAGGCAAGATTTGGCAAGTACTGAGTCAATTTCTTCTGAAACAGATCTGAAAGAGAGAGGAGTCCTGCTGCTAAAAGGGCCACTCATCAGGTGATAGGCCATAAATTAATTTTATTCTTGTTCATGGATGATTCGTGAAACAAATTCACGAATGATCCTGAAAGCTGAGATTAGAAGCAGCAGCAATGGGGTGGTGATTTTGTGATGAAGCCTCTCTGGATACGCCCAGTTGGGTTGCCCTAAGCCTGTAGAAAGTTTTCAGGCAGGTTTGTAGCTCTAGAATGGCTGTTGAAATTCAACTATGGTTAAATTTGGTAATAATTTAACCATCGCCGACATGTGATTTAAACCATGGACTTTCATGTTTAAAACTCTTCGCCATCACAGTTCACTGACTCATGAAAGCATCTTTAATGGAGACAAGTCCTTTATCATTGTGACTGTTTTATTGTACAGACACTGAACTGTCTATTGAAACTATTCAGGGTTTACACAGGAGCTGGTAAAATCAGAGGCTTATCTGTAGGGTTATATATAGTTTTCTGGTAGGTGTCTCAAACACTGGCCTGCAGCAGGGTATTTTCCTAGGCCAGTGGCATAGCTAGCAAGGGGTGGGGAGGCGGTCCGCCCCAGGTACCAGCCTTGGGGGGGGTGACACCACAAATGCCCCAACATCAATAACATTGCAGAGGTTATGAATAACCTCATCATGCTATATACCGTTGGATGCACAATTTCCTGCAGAATGCAATGCAAAAACACTGGGGTAAAGTAAAACATAAGAACAGCCCCACTGGATCAGGCCATAGGCCCATCTAGTCCAGCTTCCTGTATCTCACAGCAGCCCACCAAATGCCCCATGGAGCACACCAGATAACAAGAGACCTCATCCTGGTGCCCTCCCTTGCATCTGGCATTCTGACATAACCCATTTCTAAAATCAGGAGGTTGCGCATACACATCATGGCTTGTACCCCGTAATGGATTTTTCCTCCAGAAACTTGTCCAATCCCCTTTTAAAGGCGTCTAGGGTACACGCCAGCACCACATCCTGAGGCAAGGAGTTCCACAGACCGACCACACGCTGAGTAAAGAAATATTTTCTTTTGTCTGTCCTAACCCGCCCGACACTCAGTTTTAGTGGATGTCCCCTGGTTCTGGTATTATGTGAGAGTGTAAAGAGCATCTCCCTATCCACTCTGCCCATCCCCTGCATAATTTTGTATGTCTCAATCATGTCCCCCCTCAGGCGTCTCTTTTCTAGGCTGAAGAGGCCCAAACGCCGTAGCCTTTCCTCATAAGGAAGGTGCCCCAGCCCCGTAATCATCTTAGTCGCTCTCTTTTGCACCTTTTCCATTTCCACTATGTCTTTTTGGAGATGCGGCGACCAGAACTGGACACAATACTCCAGGTGTGGCCTTACCATAGATTTGTACAACGGCATTATAATACTAGCCGTTTTGTTCTCAATACCCTTCCTAATGATCCCAAGCATAGAATTATCTCCTTTCCATCAAAAGGTATGGCCAAAAAACTGGAAACCAAAAAATGCATGAAGCCCTATGAGAGTGAAACCAAGCCGTATCGCGTGTTTACTCACAAGTAGGTGAGCTTGCCTTATTGGGTCAGAAAGGGCAGGCTGACAATGACACCGGAATGGTTCCTATCCAATGAAAACAGCTAAAAAATTGCTCCAGCGGGCAGCACCCCCACCCAAAGAATGAAACAGGCTTGAGCTGGTAAGGTGGGCATTGGGGAGGGCTGAACATCTCACTGACTTTTTGTGGCAGGGGGTGTTATTGCAGGCAGGCTACAGAGAAAATTCACTTGGTGAAACAGGGTTGGCTTCCCCTTATTTAATTATCTGTTTTTCTTTAATTTGTTTATAATTATTTTATTTTGCTTGATGATGTCACTTCCAGCCATGACATCACTTCTGGTGGGTCCTGGACAGATTGTCATTCTAAAAAATGCGTCCCAGTGTTTAAAGTTTGAGAACCACTGCCTTAACTCAAAACAGGCCAATGAGACATCCGGGGGAGGGTGGTGACACCCTAGTGACCAAAATTCTGGAAATCGTGGCTTTTAGGAATAATTCCATCATGTTATATACCATTTGATGCAGAATTTCATCCGTTGCTTGTGGGAAAATATTCACTGCATTTATTTTCTGGCCATTATTATTATTCATTTCATGTCATGACTATTACTATCTCTATCTCACCTACCTCACAGGGTTGTTGTGAGGACAAAATAAGGGGAGGAACCATGTATATCACCCTGAGCTGCTTAGAGGAAGGGCGGTATAAAAATGTGAATCAATTGATCAATTAATAATATAATTAATAATAATAAGTAAACAATTAAATAATTAATTAATTATGTTGTATGGGGTGTCAAAAATTTATGGGCCATGGGTTCAAATGACCTAGATATGCCTCTGTCCTAGGCTAAGGGGAATAGGTAGTTTGGAGACTCAGGGCGCAATCCTAACCCCTTATTTCAGTGCTTTCCAGCTTTCGTAGCCAATAGGACATGTGCTGCATCCTGCTGTTGGGTGTCACTCACGGAGGCCTCCTCAAAGTAAGGGAATGTTTGTTCTCTTATCTCGGAGCTGCATTGCCCTTACATCAGTGCTGCAAAGACCTGACGTAAGGGGTTAGGATTGCACCCTCAGCTGTACTTCAGTTACAGGGACCATGCACAGTTAACAGCCCAATGCACAGCCCAAACAGCTCTCTCTCTGCCATCAGAACTAGTGCAGCTAGGCATGCTTTATGGCCGTTAATGGTTTTGAATGGCCTTTCAAAAGCACACAGAGCTGTGCATTTCTGGAACTCTGACACAGAGACCAAAGTCACCTGCACACAGTGGCCGTAACTGGAGTGCCCTCCAACTCAGGTAGGTCAGCATGGAGGGTGTAATGGGGAAAGACGGGGCATGATGGAGGTGGCAGGGGGTGTCATCCGGCATGGGCAACTTGCGCCAGATGCTATCCCCTCCAGCAGCCAGCATGCTGCCTTTCTCTCCTTGGACTTGCACCAGCAAAAGAACAGGTGCAGGGCCAAGGTGACCCATTGGCAGGAGGCTTATGGTTCCAAGGCAAGGGGAAATGGTTCCAAGAGAAATTGAACTGATCATCCAACATGACAGATTTTCTTCTTTTGCTGAAAAGACATGCTTTCCTTTCACAGAATCAACCAAATTGGGAGTTCAGTGGATGTCAGTGATGGTCCCTCCACTTTTTAAAATAAAATGGCCAGGTATATATGTTAATCCATTTGTAACAAAATAATCTGAGTATAACAACATAGAATGTGTCAGTGCAATAAAAAGAGTTCTGCAATGTAAGAGACTTTTTAAAAAAGGCATTGTTTGCTCAACGTCATGAAGTGCTATAGCCAATTCTACCTGCTCAAGGTTGAGCAGGTAGAATTAAATGAATTGCTCTCAATTGATTGCAGTTCTTTACCTTTGGGGCCAGTGCACTTGGCCACCATCAATATTTTTCTTTTCAAAAATCCAATGAACAGATCTGCTGACCTCCAAAGACCTTCATTTCTCCAAATTAGGAGGCACTCCCCTGACTTACAGGAGACATTAATGTAATATTCATAAATTCTTAGATGGTCAACCTTTTGGTGATATATCATAGAAAGGTCAAATTTAGGGTATTTATTTCTGTAATCAGCTGTCTAAGGGAATTGCTGTTCCAAATTTCAAGGCTCTGGCTCCAAAGGGCACTTACTTCAAGAAGGGAGCTCCAAAGGGCATTGGAACAGTTGAAATTAGATGAGACAACATCCTAACGACCTTTTAGTGGCCTCTGTCTGAAAGTTTAAAGTTAATAGATGGATTTTTTTTCTTACACTCAGCATGTGAAGGAGGAGTCCAACTTGGTTTCAGATTTTTCAATAGAAATACTGAAAGGGTTTTTTTTTAGAAAGAGGCTATCAGTTTGTGAACTGGGCAAAAGGCAAAGTGTATGTATCTGTGTTTGTATGTGCTATAGCTATTACTAATAAAATCAGAACTTCTTTATCTCACAGTCAGGATCATGCTGTGTCATTCTAATATTTGCAAGACTTTGGGCCAAGAGAACCTTCTTGCTTCTCACTTGTGAGCCAGTCTGTGCTCTGCACATGTGACTGAGGATCACTTTGCAGAGGTAGTTTCTTTAACAGAAGGAAAAGTCTTTGTACTCCTAGGTCCACAGTGATATCCATAGATTGCAACCCTGATTCCATGTTCTCTGATCAGTAATGGCATCCCTGAGAAACCAGAGTTAGTGGCATTAGAATAACTGCCAAAATACTGATAATATTATTTTTTTCATATTACCTATATTTGATCTCATATGAAATGAGGAATGTGTTGCCAGAAGCAAGCATTGATTTGCTTTAGATTTCTGACCATTATGAATCAAAAACAGTGGCAAGATTGCCAAGAGATGACTACAGTAGTGGTGAAACATCTGCCCAAGCATTCTGATGTCTTTTGCTACCTCCAAGCTCATTTTTCTTCAGTTGCCCTGTGATAACAATTCCATACCATAACTTGCTGCAGTCCATTTGTTTACATAGTCAGTGGTTTACAGTAACTAATCCCAGTAAGGAGTTGAACTTGAAATTGAAGAAGAAAACTCAATGGAGAAACTTGACTGATGTACATCTCAGTGTATAGTAGATGATGTTGTCAGCAATAGGCTGATTACACAGGCCTACAAAATTGACGGTCAGAAAAGTTTTTCCCAAACTTTATGGTGGTTTGATATGAATTTGGGGTGCCGATTCCAAAAAATGGCATCTGTTTTGTCCTATCACGTCTAGTTTTGGAGATATAGTATAGCCTCATTAGTGAATGGTTCAAGCTGCTTCTTCATGAGAAAGCCATGGTGTAGGCTTCCTCATGAGAAAGCTGCTTGAACCATTCACTAAAGAAGCTATACTATATCTCCAAAACTAGACGTGATAGGGCAAAACAGATGCCATTTTTGGAATCGGCACCCCAAATATACAAAGGAATTGGTGTAATGTTTAAGGAAGCGAAATGTGTGTTGGCCTGTGTTATCATTATGGATATGAAGAAATGAGTGGACTCCTCAACCTAAGGCAACTGCACAGTGGCCTGAGAAAAGAACAGGAGACTGGAACACCATGGGAGTACCTGTCTACATAGACAGAGGTAAAAGATTAACATCCTCTGAGATACCTTGTAGTCATGTACCAGACCTAATTTGAAGAATCCCTATGGAGGCCAAGCACAAATTACTGTCTTCATCAGGCAGTGTTGCTGCATTATTGTCTTACATGACTTTCTTACTCTCTTGTTAGTTGCACTTTGCCCTGCACTCTGTTGATGGTTTATTCTGAAGATCTTTCCAAATATTTTCAAAAACTATGCTGCAATGATACGCATTATTAGGTAAGACAAGCAGGTAAACTAAAACAGGGCTCACAAGGGCCATTGTTTCATCTGCCCTCAAGCTTTCATCTTTTTGATACAATTTTAAATTGATTTTTTAAAAAACTGCTGAGACATAGCTACACTTATTATTGTTTTAAAAGTCTCTGGTTTCCCCTAATATTTTTGCCTATTTTTATACCCTTCCAATCCACCCAAAGGCTTCTGTAACAGCCTTCTAAAAAGCTACTGAAACGTCCTGCTGCAGTTGCCATGGTCCTCTTTCAGAATAATGCCTCACTGAAAGGTTATTGCATGGCAGGACTGACATGTCCTCTTTGGATTGTCTATCTTTCCATATGGCTTTATCCTAGAACAATAGATCATGGCTATCTTTCCTTCTGAATCTGGCATGCAACACTGATTGGTCATCCAAGCTGATCTGACCAAGTGATCATAAACCCACCAGCTGGATTACCCAAGACATTATTTTGTTTTCTGCTGTTGCACTTTTTTCAACAAAAATTATCAAATCGACTTGTCCTTGCATATTGAACATGTAGTGAGAATGATTCTTGCCTTAAATCTGTTCAGGGTTATTGTTAGTAGCTTTACATATTATAGTAAAATGTATAGTAAAATCATTATTTTTAAAAGCTCACGGTGATTCTTCAGTCTTTGATAAAAAGGCACAAATACTTCCCATAAAAATGCACAGGAAGTGATTAACTACTTAACCTGGATAATTTTGTGTCTCACAATTAGTACTTATATCTCTTTGATTGAGAAAGGGAAAAAAGTGTTCACTGTTTTTATTTTAGGGGATAAAAATTGAAGCCCAGAGTTTCCAAAGAGTAGTCGAAACTGCTCATTTTCATGGTCTGTCCCTAGGGATAGAATCAATCACTGTAGTAGAAAAGGGTGACATTTAAAGAAAGAAACTTGGAGGAAAATGTCATGCTTAAAAAATTAGATTTAAATGCACTAGCTCCTGATTGATTTTTATTGCACTCAGATGGATGCAGTGATTGATTATGAGGCTTACAGATATTTAGTACCTTTTTCACTTCTCCAATAATCAGAATAACCTAATTTTCAATGTCGTTCAATGTACAATACTGAAGGATATAATAGATCAAGTTTAGAGTAATATGAAACAATTATGTAATGCATAGTACACTAAAACAAGGCAGAGTTCATGCTCACTATGTTGCTGGCACACCCTAAACGTGGTAACGTACAGCTGTAGCATGTATGATATCTTTTAAGCTGCTGTGCTGCAGTTGGTATTCCTACTGAGCTGGAAAGGATATTGTCAGAGGATGCTGGAAATTGGCAAGCACTAATTTACTAAGGCAAGGTATGACTGAAATCGGGGCCCAGTCCTACCCAGTTTCCCAGTGCTGATGCAGCCATGCCAATGGGATGTGCAGTGTGGGAATAGTTAGTGTATGTCCAGCCATTGAGAAGGACATAAGAAAAAATTGCCAGCCAGGCTAGTGACCATGAAGATTAAGCACCTGTTACTAGAACAACAAGGACAGGGTTCATGTCAGTGGCAGCCATCATAACAGCAAGAATGACCCCATACAGCACTTAGTGGTTTATCTGGAGGTCCTTCGTGCTGTGAGCTGTTTAAGCTAAGTGGGTGTTGGGGTGTTTAGATCTTCTGTTGCAGAGCTTGTTTTACTGTAGCAACAAATTCTGTATTGTTAACACCTTCCACCTTCCAATGTGATGGTTTGTTGCATCTTGACAAAAAACATGTAACAAGTTCAAAGTGGAAACCGTTGTTCTTATTCCAAATAACTACATGGAATGTAATTTTGATTATTGCACTAGGCGCGTGGAGACTGCAGTTTGTGGTGATGAGGCCAGTCAGGGCGCCATGTATTTGAATTTCCCTAAAATGTGGGTTTTTAACAAGTTCCAGAACCTTACTTCCTGCAGCACCAGTGCCCTGTGTCACCATAATCTTTGCAGACCAAGCTCAGTGCTGCTAGACCACAGACCTCTAATAGGGGGTAATGCACAGGTAATATGTTGTTTCTATCCAGCAGGAACTACTCTGGCTTTCAATTTCTCTCTGGGCCTGATTCAAATCACTTTTGCCATTGATGCCCACAGCATCTTAAGTACCACCCTCTGACACATGAATTCACCTGTCCATTGAGAACTTTGATGAAGGTTCTGCTCCCATGTGCAATCATTGACCAAGGCTCACCTGGAGCAGGTGTGGGACAGATGTGGAACTCCTGTCTTTTCAAACAGGTTCACAGGTCACGTTTTAGAAAGGTGCTCAAGATGCACCTGTTTTGCCAGACATTGGCTTGTGAGCCACTTGCTGCCACTGAAGAGTTGTTTTGTTTTTTTTTTTTTGGTCTGACACTAATGCCTTCAGCACTTGAAAGAAGTACTGTTAGTTCTTGTTACCTTCTAGCGTTAGGTTCCTGGAAATCCTAGTAAATCACTGATTAGTGGATACTGAATCATTGAGCCTATGGAGAAAATGTGGTTAGTTAGTAGAGAACCCCGTTCACCATATACTCGATGAACTTTATGAATCTGATTCTTAACTTGAAGTCTGTGGGGCTGGGTGATAGCAAGGACTCATCAATATCTCCAACATCTGATGCTTTTTCCTCTGCTGGCTATCCCTTGACTCATTGGAAGGTTACTGGCCCAACAATGAGGCCTCAGAGTTCAGCAGTGGGGAGAGGGGCTGCTTCACCCATCCTCCTCCACCACCTGCCTCTTGGTTCCTTCTGTGGACTTGCCCCAGCCCCAGAGCAGCCCTGAGGTAGCCTTCCAGAGACCTCTCATCATTGCCAGGTTTGTGAAAGTTCAGTGTAATCCTGATGGGGCAAGTCTGGAAGCAGACACAAATGTGTCTGGCAGTTCTCCATAGGCCAATATCAGTGCCCATTTAATGTGGAAAATTGACCCAATCCAGGCAGCTTTCAGCTTACAGTGGCACAGTATTTGCGGATAATGAGAAATAGGTGGCAGTTCCGCCATTCATATATAACAAAAACTGACTGTAGATTTTATTCAACAATGCTATACTGACTGGACCAATAGTCTGATGTTTTACAGCATTGTCATATGTCATATGAGTCTAGCAATCTCTATAATCATGTTTATTATGAATATAGTTTTATACAGCACTGAGAATACGATGGTCCTGCAAATAGCAAAACGTCACACTACAGGTGGGGCCTCTTTATCCGTGGATCCAGCATCTGCGGATTTGCCTTACCGCAGATGCTGAATCCCTGGATCACCCCCTCACCTGCAGACCTCCCAGACACGACTGGAACCTCGTTCCAGCTGCATCGGGGAGATTCTCTGAGCCGTGCAACCTCTCCAAGGCTCAGAAAGCTGCCCAGAACCATTTTAATGAGACTTCTGGTTTTCACTGAAAGCCAGAAGTTGCATTAGAAAGGCTCCAGGCGGCTTTCGGAGCCTTGGCGAGGCCACATACAGTGGCGTGCAGTGTCTCCAAGGCTCAGAAGGGCTGAAAATGGCAGCCCCAGTGGGCTGAAAACTGCAGATTTGATTGCCCGCGGAGGGTCCAGAAATGGATTCCCCATGGATACAAAGGCACCACTTGTATACTAAAATGCTACACAAATCTGAGCCGGTGTTTCTCCTTTAACAGCCTGCCTTCATGCACACTATCCTGTCTCCCCTTCAACATGCAGTGAAAACGATGAAATATTGCAACACTTGAGTGCTAAGTATTTAATGGCTATAAAAGTAAGTAATTCTTATATCAACATTACTCCAGGCACGTTAACTACAATAGTTAGAGAGAGTTGGTGCGACTTCATTAAAGACTATGATCTTGCACTAGGGATCTGTACAGAGATAACTAGCTATGGGGAGATGTAAGTTATATAAAATACAATATACAGCATAATCACATATTCTGTATTTGCGCAGTACGGCAGTTACAGTCACTTTGGGAACACTAGCCTAGAATTTACTGATTTTTGTATGTTTATTTAATTCCCTGCTCTCTAGAAGAGCCTTACCATTGACATTTGCATGAAATTAATGATATTGTTGGTATGTGTGATGCTTTTTAAAGCCAGATGCTCTTTACATTTATACAAAATTGGATATATCACTGCATTGTTTAATTAGACTGTACAAGATACTGAATTATTGCTTCATCTTATTTGACTTTTGGCCAGATCAGATGATATTTCTCATCCAATTTAGCCTTCCACTTATATGAAATAAGAACTCACCTGCCCTCCCTGCCATTCCAGCAAGTGTGCGCCATCTTTTCCAGCCCTGTGGGAATATCACATTTGAATATAGTTTGTGTGTGTGGGCCAAAACTACATAGTTACTGCATGGGGAATTGAGCACATAATTTCATGCATATAGGCCTGCACAGGGCCCATCTAACTGTCCTCAGGGAGCAGCTTGTCCTGTGAGCCCAGGTATAGTACATGCTGGGAGGGGCCAGGAAAACCTCAGCAGGGCAGGATGTGGGCTATTGGCCAATTAAGCAGAGTGCACCTGTCTGTGTGGCAAGTATCTGCAGAAGCCATCCCTTCCCCTGGCGGAGGTGGTGTAGGACCCAGAGGGCGACCAGGTAGGGAGGGTGGGATCAGGAAGGGGAGGAGGGACCAACCAAGGCCAGGAGAATATAAGGAGTGGGCCAGGGATGAGAAAGGGTGAACCAAAAGAGACTTCAGTGCCCTGAAAGGCTAGAGAAGGCTGTGAGTCTGAGGAGGGGATCAGTGCTGTCAACCCCCTCCCTGCCTTTGCTCTGAGGCTCAGGGAAGGAAGAGGAAAGCAAGCCAGGTCAACAGCTCTAACCCAGGGCACATGCACATTCACCACACACAATGCACAACAAGGGAGTAAAGAAGAGGCCACCGCATCCGTCCTACTTGTCCCCCCCCATGCCCCCATGGGCAAGCAATTAACACAGAAAACCCAGAGATAGTCCAGGAGATCAAGTCCCAATGTAAGAATAATGTCTCCAGATTCCATAACTGACTTCCTCAAAGCCCACTTTTCCTGTAAAGCTTTTAACACAACCCTTAGTCTTCGTCCCTTACAGAAATGAAGCCTGTGTTCATATAATTGCACTTAACATATTTCCTCACCTGTTCATTACATGTATATCTCTTAAAGGAACTCAGAGCACTGTGACTTTCTACGTTCACACCCAGCTCTCTGTTTACTCTCTCCTCCACCTATTGCTCCCATGCACCAAATTTGGAATTGTAAGCTCCTTGGGGCAGGGACCTGACTTTTGCACTTGCACATGTTGCTGGTGCTATATAAGTATAGAAAAGCCTTAAAAGTCCCTTAGAGCTGTTTTGAGTGTTGTATTTACCATATTATGGAGCAGTGGTAGATCCACTCACTGCTGTTTAAAAGGGCATAACATTTTGGGTTTGTTATTGGTGGTGGGTTGTTGTTGGATGGTGTAGGATGGTGTATTGTATGAATGTTCATAGTGCTCCATCACTCCGCATGTGTTTTATCTTGCTGCTCCCTTTGGTCCTTGCTTGGTTAATTTAGTTTCTTTCCCAGAGTGTCCCCATCCATGCACATATCCCTGCCACATTTGCAGCCCATTTCATGCATCTGATAAAAAACAGACTATTTCCTACAGAAGCTCTTGCCTCAATCAATGCTTGTCTCTGAGGTCCCACAAAGTTTGACTACTTGGTGGTAATACTGTGATGATTGGTCACCGAGGGGTGTAATCTTATATAGCTATGGAAATTGTAGCATTGCAGACATATATACTGAAATACAATTTGTCAGAAGCAGGTACTTATGGAACAGGTTTCCCACTCTTAAAATGCCTTGGACACAGTAGCATTGTTAGGGGGCTGCGGGCTGCACTGGGTGACTTGCATGAGGGGGTGACACCACTACTGGCCAAAAATTTTTAAATTGTGGTATTTTCAAATAACATCATCATGTTAATTAATGTGTAATTTCATGCAGAATGCAATGAAACAAACCACATTGAAATATCTCTATTTTATCAAGTTATAGCCCAAAATAACCCATTGAAGGTGGGACAATGGTACATCACCACACCCACTGCCCAGGGCATTGCCCCACCCACTGCATGGAAGATGGTCCATCATGGGGGTGAAGCGTTGGCCTCCTGCTCTGGTGATGCAAACCCTAAAGATGTCACTGTTTGGGCAGTTTATAGCATGAAGCACATCTGTGGGCAGTGTCAAACATCTGTTGTAATAAGGGTAGTGGAATGGGCTGTATGGCTTGTCTTTGGACATGACATTGATTTAAAAGAGGGCTTTGCATGGCGGGGTATCTTACAGTGAAAGAGCACATGCAATGTTTTCTTGTTATCACAGTCATTGTCATTATTTGATTCATAACAGTGCTTTTACAGTTGAAATGCGCTTATAAATGTTTGGGAGTGATCTTTCCATGACTGGTGCTAAAATGCACCTCTTAACAAGAAATGTAGCTGCAGGAAGTCTCAGATCTAGCACAGAAATAAGTCCTTTTATTCCTGCAGCAAAGATTGTACGTACCCAGATAATCTATTGATGTTGTTAACTGGTTTTCAGCCATAGTTATTATCCTTCCCCTCTGTTTGATCATTTTTCATGATTAGAATGATTATAGGTCTGTAATCCAGAACCATTACCTGTAGTGTAGGTTTGTCTAAATCAGGGCCCATTAGAGGAGGGTAATTTGTACCCAGGCCCAGGGTCAAAAAGGGTGCCCAGGACCCAGAGGGCACCCAGGGGCCCAGGAATTTTCTGGGATCTTACATTTTCCGATTGCACTTGCTGCCCTTGTGGGATTCTGGGGGCACTACTGTGGGCATGGTAGCAGCTGCTGCCGCAAGCCATATGCACTGAGCTGAGGAATGATACTCCTCAACACAGTGTCAAATCTGGAAGGAAACTGGCCTGCTACAGTAGTTCTTTGGCTTGTGGATCCGCTTACCATGAAGGAGTGTATAGGAGAAAGGGACACAGCCTCAGAACTAAGTTTTGATACACAAAGTACACTTTCCATTCCAGTGTGAGCCTAAATATGATAATGCCAATTTTCTGCAATGGTTTCCTATATTTAAAAGATTTTAGAAAGACTTAGGAGTGGTTTCGGTTTTCCGTATTACTGTATCTAGCTGCTAGCGCCATGTGGGCAGGTAGACCTGGGCTCACATCGGGAACTCCAGTAAACCTGGACTCCAAAGACTATTCCAGCTGTTGCCACCTGCCCCCCATCATGTTCCCCCATTCTTCAGGAAGAAGCCCAAAAGAAACTTTGCACCCCCTGATAAAATTCCCCTCATAGGCCCTGGTCCAAATAACCATATTTTAAGCACTTCCATTCTTTCTTCCAGCTGTCCGCAATGATAGGAACAAAAAGAAGAAAGAGCCCTTAAAGCAGGAGTTTATGGAGAACTATGAAATGACGGCAGAGCTGGACGATCTCACAGAGAAAATCCGAAAAGCTCACCAGGAAACCTTCCCTTCACTCTGCCAGTTGGGCAAATACACTACGGTAAGTGCTATTCCGGCAAATAGTGTTGAGAAACACATACGGCAACTTGAGGTTGAGTTTGTGTTTCAGAATCATTGTTGCTCTGAGTGGGACCAGGAAGTCCTTCGTATACTTCATGCACTAAAGCAGGAGCTAGGTTGTGTAGTGCCATCAGTGATAGCAGAGGCAAGCAAGTGCTTAAAGATAGTTGTAACTATTAGGAGAAATTCTAACAGCCCATTCCTATCCCCTGCCAGTCCATAGTATGCAGTGCCACCAACAGAGTGTGTGCTGCATGCTATGGTGAGGGGGCAAACAGATGGCCAAAATTACTTCATTAACCGCTTTTAAAAGTTAAAAAAAATCTAAAAATGGAGAACAGCATCTCCGTGTACAGTGCTGCAGCCAGGATCCATCCCCTCCAGCCTCAGAATCGCCCCTGCCCTCTCTTCTCCCTGCCCTGAATCTCCCCCTGAATTGCCCATGACCTGCCCCACCAACACCTTACTTGCTTCAGAGTGGACTCAGTCTGTGTGTGGATAGTATGCAGAGCCTCTGGCCATTTCTGCCAGCATTCCAATGCACACAACAGTGGCATAAAAGTTGGGCCACCATTAGAGGCCTTATGGTAGCAAATCACAAGATCCATCGCCGTAGGCCCTCTATAAGATTGGGCCATCAGTGTTTAAACTGCAGTGTTTATAGTACTTATACGCACTCCTAGTTTGGGGCAAGGGGGGTTAAATCCACAGATGCTCAAATCCCAGTGCCTAAGCCCCATCTTCACTGGTGCCCTGAGAAGACTCACCAGCTTCCATCTGGATCAGAGCAGTTACCCCCATGAGGAAGAGAAGACATGGGAGTTGCCCACTGACGGTGTCAATGGGGTGGCAGCCATGCTTTGCTTTCTCTTTATGGAGGGCAGTGGCTGCAGGAGAGGATGTGGAAAGCAGCAGGAAAACAAAGAGCGGCCGGCTGAGCTCCTTTTTGCAGCAGCTCTTCTCCTGCAGCGTAGGGCAGCAACTACAGGAGCAGAAGCGGCACTGCCACCTCTTCACCACCCCACTTCTGGTAGGCAGATCTGCGGTTGGTTAAATACGCATGCCAAGTCCACAGATAAGGAGTGCCCACTGAAATACATGGCTGGTAGTCTCTGCTCAGCTATGTGGTTACAAATTGTGCAAGCCTTCCTGAACTTAATCATCAATGGATACTTAGGAGCTCTGTTCAACTGGTAAAAGTACCGTGCCAAAGGCAGAAGGAATTTTTTTTACTGTGTTTTTTTTGTTTTGTCTTTTATTTTCATTGCTGCGAGCTTTACAATGTTTTCGCTGTGCCATCAAGTGCTCTCCTTCATCTAATAATTTCATACCCTTGCTTGATTGTTGCTATTGACCTTCAAACAAGGTTTGAAGGTTTTACTGTGTTGATATCCATGAATGTCTTCTTCAGTACTCTTAGTTGGAGATATGGAGGAGATTGCCACAAAAAAACAAAAAGGGATCAATTTAGATGAAAAATAAAAAATAAATACAATTTTAAAATGGCCACATAATTGGATTTTACAGCTTGGTTGGACTTTTCTGCTGATAAAAATGTCACTAGGGTGCCTTATGGAATTATTTCGCCATATGTGCTTCATTGCAGGATTATGGGAAACGCAGGTCTTAAGCTGCATGCATGAGTGCTCTTGGAAAAGGCACTCGGAAAATGTGCCACTGTAAAACATTGAGATGAACTCTAGTCGGATACGCCTCGGAACTCATGGAGAGTGCGAATCCTGGAGTTTCTGCTTCTAACCTACTTTTTAATATTAATCCCATATTTTATAATGTGGCCTGAATATTGATACTGACTCAGTGTTATTTTTTTTCCCCACATTGAGGGGGGTGGCTAAAAATCTGTTTGTTTCCAGTGATGTTTTAGCTGCTCTGATTACCCCCCAAAAAGCATTAAAAGCATATTCTGGTTGCATCTCTCATAAGATAATGAGAAACAATGTTCAACTCACACCCTTTATTGATGTAGCAAGCAGTGCAATAAAACACCCAGTTAACATTGTGCTTTATTAACTGCCTCTTCTCTTTAGTTTGCCTAGTAGTCAAATTAGATTTACATTTTGCTGAGGCTGCTGGGAATCGACTTAAACACAACCTCGTCCAACTTCCTTTCTGCAGTTGGGGGGGAGGGGGAGCATGATGGAGCGAGCTCATAAGATCCTGGTCAAGATTTCATTCACACTGGCTGGTTTCGTGCAATGTCTTCTTTCCAGATGGATACCCTATTGTAAAATGATTTCCTGCTCTAGGCTGCGCTTTGTGTAGCTCTGCGCACTGCCATTTTTCTACGGAACTGAATAAACTGCCTATTAAATTTAATTACAACCTGAATGACTGCACATCTTGATCTTATTCCCCACCCCCCATACACAGCATTTCACCAAGGTCCTTGAGGCTGATGTAAAATAAATCTTAAGGATGCAAACTCACCGACTGAGGAAGGTAACATTTCAATGAGCAAAGCAGGAATGGTTAACCCATTAGGCTTTGATTCGTCCCAGCAAACCACCAGAAACAGCTCGATGCCAAAGTGAATTTCGACATGCAGCCTTGCAGAGAAAGTGTTTCCAGTGAATTGGGCATTCTAAAAGAAACACTTGCAGGAGTATATCCTTTTGGTTCCCATTATTATTCTGCCCAAGTGCACACTTCCTACGCATGTCACCCAGTATTGCATGTGTGTCAATAAATAAGCATAGGCCTGGCTGTTAAAAGGATTTGTGGGAAAACAAATATGAGCTGAGGTATTAAGCGGACATCATGACATCATGTTTTGTGAGTGATGAGACAAAGAGAGCTCCCTCTACATGCATGGACAAGTTCCACACACACATACACATGGCACATGCATTCAGTGTATGTATTACACTGCATTAAAAATGGCTATTCGTGACAATTCATAAGCATTGGTATTTGACAGAGCTATAATTGCTGAATCACAGAGAATTTGAACTAATTTGCTAGCAATTTTGTTAACATGGCATTTGGCCCCACATGCAAGTCACTGCCTGACTCGGAGGCTCTGGATGCGGCGCAGCAGAGCTCCACTGGTTCCGTCCCACTCCCTCCTCCAACATACCTCTTCTCCGCCCTCCCCCCACCCTGAAACGCTTCCTCCTTGCCTCCCCCCACACTCCCACCTACCTCTCCACCGCTCTGCAGTCCATGCGGCCAAGCGGTACAGCACCAGTGATCCACCAGCGCTAGCCCAGCACTGGCTGGTGCTGAGCTACCTCTGGTGCTGGGCTGACATTGAGGGCTGCAAATGTACTTTACGGCACATTTGTGGCACTCATTGCCAATGAAGCGCCAGAGGGACGAGCTCAGGATTGGGCTCTGAGGCTGCAATCCTGTACACGTTTTCCTAGGAGTAAACCCCAATGAGCATAATAGAACTTACTTTTAAGTAGACATGCATAGGATTGTGCTGTAAAGCCCCCTACATGCACGCTATAGTCCTGATCACATTCCCCTACCCCACTTAACTATGGTTGAAGTTTTGAAAAGGCAAGTACACAAAGCCAAACTCTGCGTAATGTGTAGTTCGTACCTAATATTGTAAGCATGTAAAAAGGCTTCCAGCTTTGTGCAAGTGATTATGCTCAACAAGGCAAGGTGTGATTACTGCTTTTCCCAGACTCAGAAGCCAATATCCTAGTTGCACTTCTCATTTTAATTCCTGGCTTGCAACTGTAAGGGGAACGCTTTTCAATGCAGGCATTGTATAAATGAGGGAAAGAAAAATGACAATGGCATTTGGAACTGCTTGCATTCATTTTTACCCTATGTACAAATGGTGTCTTTATTCATAAGCAACAATGAAGCATGCAAAGAATTTTAGGGAGACTAGACCACATTAAGAACAAAAGCATTCCAACAGCACATCCCACTGAAATTGAAATTATTTGTGGACATTGCTTCTTGAAGGACTTCTCTGCCATTGATTATTTTCTGTGGATTCAGCCACATCCAGTAACAGAGGTTGGTTGATTTAGGATTCATTCTCTTCTTTTCAGAACTCTAGCGCAGATCATAGAGTCCGACTAGACCTGGGGCTTTGGGACAAATTCAGTGAACTTGCTACAAAGTGCATTATTAAAATAGTGGAATTTGCAAAACGGTTGCCTGGTTTTACAAGTTTGACAATTGCAGACCAGATCACACTACTTAAAGCTGCCTGCTTGGACATCTTGGTATGTATTTTTTTTAACTATCCTTTAAGGTTTATTTTATTTTGCTTTCATTTGCAAATGTATTAAACCTCTGTATACTGCTATTGGCCAAGATGAATGGGCGCAATCCACTACTAGAACTGTCAGCTGTAACGCTTGTTTGTTTCAAAAGACCTTAACGTGAATCCTACACAAACTCCATTAAAATGATGCCCAAATTGAGCAAATCCTCCCAAACCCTCACTCTAGTACAGCCCAATTATAGTATAAATGCTGAGTGGCTAGAAGCAGAATTTGCCCTGGTGATGACTTACAAATAGTTACCTCAACCTGGGTGATTCCTGCTTTGCTGCAGGCTCATTGGATTGTTGTAGGGGGGAGTTTAAGTGTTTCAGCCTGGGGTGGTTAGGATTTCTAAGCCCCGTTAAGTTATCTCATTGATTTCATTGGGGCTTTACTCAGAATTCACTGTCCTAAAATATAATCCAAAGGCTTTGGGTAATGTATAGTATAGTCACCAAAGCTTGTGGGGTGGGGTCAATAGAATTCCCATTCATCAGGGATGAGACTTCCTTGCCCTGTGTAGCCCTTTGTCTCTCCTATGACTAGCAGAAGTGGAGCAGCTTATGCAAATGCATTCAGGTTAGCTTGATTTGCATAATGTTTATGGAGGTCACATCACTCAGCAGTTCTGTTCAGATTTAGCCTTGCCTTGATACAGAATTTTGATCTTTTTGTAAAGAACAGGAACATGTAGCCCTGATCATACCTCTGACCTTGTTATTCTTAAAAGAAGGGTTATGTGGAGAAGCTTATGTGAACAGTGGGCTGCAAGTTACTATCTTTAGGATAAAAATCAGATAGACCAAGAAAAAAGAATTAGTAAGCCTAGATTTTCTGTTTCGTGGATGGATGCTAGGCTTAGGCTATAGGGCCTACTTTGCCCTAGAAACCCCTTGTTGGGTGGCTCTCTGTACTGTATGTGTTGCTTGGCTCTGCCTAGAGTTTGTTCAGGAGAAATTCTCACTCCCAGCAGTTCATCACAGAATCCCATAAACCACATAGCTTCACACAAAATCTGAGGGAGGAGAATATTAGCTGCTCTGACCTTTTCCTTCTCGTTTTGTCACAAGCTGTTGTGAAGGTTCCCTCCTGTATGACACTGATGTATGGGTGATGCGAGGGGGAAAGAGTGTGACAGAGAAGGCGAGGGGAAAGTGGAGGTTACTGTGCCGTTCCCAAGATTCACCTCCCATTGTCCCTTTTTCTCGCAGGCTTTCATTCATACTGGCCTGTCTTCTCATTATTGTGTGTGGTCTCTCCGCAAGACAGAGCTATTTGTTATCAATTGCATGCCTGCCATGGTTAGCGCTGTTATGATAAGACATATTTAAGTTCATTTTACCCCAGAAAGACATACTGTAATTTGTAAAATACGACAGAGTCTCGCGCATACGGCATCACAGAGTTGTGAGAAGGGAGGGGAACTGAAATCAGGAGTGTGTGTGTGTGTGTTCAGTAAGAAAAGTTCAGTAAGAGTTTACATAGCTTAACTTCTCGCCAGCCTTCGTTCTTAAGATGCCTGTCTGCTATTTTCAGCCTGTCATTTCCCAAGAATGCTTGTCAGCTGCCAGGCACAATCATTTGTAATTCTGGTTGCTTAAGATCCATCCTCTTTACCCCTGGAAAGGCTTGCTTAGCTTGGTAGATGGGGTCCAGCCAGCATGCACTGCCAGCCGCATGGGGGAACTTGTATGTCATGATGAGACATATGAATATATTAGGGCAGCGGTTTCTGAACTGTAGGTCTAGAACCCACCAGTGGGTTGTGACCCAGTTTTTGTTGGTTTGCGAAATGGACAGAGCAGGTTGGACTATCTGCATCAAGGGTTAAACAAGCTGCTGTTTGGGTGGGGAGCACTGCTGCTCAGTCTCCATTATAGCAATACCCCTTGGCATTTAGGAATAAATACATATAATTTATAAAGTTAGGTAGGTGTCTGCCTGGCACTCAAATTATGGACCCCTCTTTCCAGACATGTCAGCCTGGCACCATCTTCTTTGCAGTTACATATCTAGAAAACTCTGCCCTGGTCTCTCATGCGCCTAATGGCTTCTAATGACAGTTGAGGTTCTTCTAATTGCTCTCTAGCTATAGGTTGCTTTTTTTATTAATCTTGGGTTTTTTTATGTGCAGGCTTTTGTGTATTTCATCTGTTGTTTTATGTTGTTGTTGATTGAGGTCAAAAGATCTTAGAGTGAAAGCAGCAGGGAGCTCTTGGCATAGGAGTTGTATCATGATTTCTAGGCTGCAGCCTGCTAGTTTCAATTGGAGCAATCCAATTGGTTAGTAAGCTGAATACGAATATTGACTGCTTCCTTCTGCTGGTACCTTCTGCTGGGCAGGAGGTCTGGTCTAGAGGGTTGAGCTTCCATTTGCCTGAAGATAACATTCGAAGGTCACCAGTTCGAGGCCACCGGCACCGTGCGACCTTGAAGCAGCTGACAAGCTGAGCCGAGCTATTCCATCTGCTCTGAGCGTGGGAGGATGGAGACCAGAATGTGCGACCAGATCAAGAAAGAAACACCTGAATGTTGTGGTTTCTTGAAAGATAGAAACCTTCTTTCAAATTGTAAAAATCCCTATGGGGATTTAAATTGCCTGCCTATGTAAACCGCCTTGAATAAAGTCTAAGGAGAAATCTGAGGACCAAGAAAGGTGGTATAGAAATACTTGTAATTATTATTATTATTATTATTATTATTATTATTATTATTATTATTATTATTATTATTATTATTATTATTACCTGGTATGTTCCAGGGTGGCAGTCATGGTGGGTCTGTCTGTGTGTGTGTCTCCCTGTGTTCAGTGTTTTTCACAGCAGACAAATGCTTATTTGGGGGAAGGGGAAAGGCAGGGTTTTCTCAGTGGCAGGAGTAGGACTAAGCTAGGCCTGCTACCACTAATTCCTCAGATGTATGGTAATGTTCAGGGGCATTACAAGTGAACAGGTCTAAAGTGACAGCTGTGATCTAGAAGTTGACCATAGGAACTGAAAGTCAAGAACTCACACACCAACCTAGGAATAAATACCATTTAACTCCATGGGAGTTGCTTCTGGTAGGCATGCATTGGATTATGCTGTCACTCATTGTTCCTTAATTATATCAATAAACCACCTATTTAAATGTTCATATAACATTTTCATATGTTGCTTACTGAGGGATTCCTCACCTGAAGCTCACCTGCAATGGCTGCCTTTCTACACTATTTACAGAAAAAGAGATTCAAACTCCAGCCTGACCAGGATAGCCTGGTGGAACTAGGAAGTGGTGGCAGCAAATATATGGGCAGGACCTAGTCACAGTATCCAAGCCCCCCAAATTAGAGCCAATTGGGCAAAACTGATGTCATTTTTAGATTCAGCACCCCAAATATGCCGAAGAAAAGATCTAACTTTTATGACAGCAAAATGTATGTAGGCCGGTATAATCAATGCGCATAGCTTTTTACAGCACATAAAATGGGTTCCTGCCTTGAGGAACTTACCATCTGGAGCATGAGAGCTTGTGGGCTTTGTTGAGGCAAAGGATCAAGTCTATGTCCTGCATACTACTGCTATGCTACTGCCTTCTCTCTCACTCAATAGCATACCCCAACGCCACAACAAGGTACTGCATACCATAGAGTCTCCACCAAAGCACAGAAACCCCAAAAGGCATGGGAAGCACACCTTCTCATACTTGTCTTCTGGCACATATGCCAAAAAGTTGGACCATCAGCAGTGTTCATATTCCAGTCGTTAAATTCAGAGAACAAGAATCTATTGAACCTGACTTTCCTTTCTAATAAATCAGGCTGCTTTTATGGGTTAAATTGCAAGTATGCCACAATTAAGAAAAAAATATATTGCTTCTTTTCACCAGTCCCATAAACTTTGCAGAGAGCTAGTGGCATTACTTAAAAGCCAAAATAACAAAGTCTGTGTGTGTGTTTATGTGTGTGTTAAAAACGGAAACAAGGACAAAACAACAAAATAAAAACTCTCCTGTTAAGTCTCTCTTGACATGTCACTTTCCTTCTGAACTTTCATCCCTGCCCTATGCCAGGCTGGCTTTGTTGTCAAGCAAGACAGAAAGCAGCGAAGGCAGCCCTTGTACTAGTTGGCCCCCAAGCGTATGAGGGTCTTAGAAAAAGGCTTCCATACTCTTTAGAGAAAATAATCATCTTTTCTCTCCATTGGGTCAGACTTGGAAAGACTTCTTTCTTTTGCTAACGGTTGCATCTTCAAAGCAAAGCCAGCTGCTCAGGTAGAAAGGAGGGGCACACAGGCAAGCTCTGATGGAACAGATGAGTGGTCCTCAAACTTCTTAGCACCAGGACCCACATTTTAGAGTGACAATCTGTTGGGACCCACCGAAAGTGATGTTGTTACCCTGGAAGTGATGTCATGGCCAAAAGTGACTTCATCAAGTTAGGGTGCAATCCTAGAATGTACTTTGGCTGACGCAAGTCCCTTGTGCTGGCCCGGGAGTGTTGTAAAAGTGCTGTAAAGCACTTTTGTGCCATTCATTGGGGACATAGGCCAGGAAACAGATGTGTGCCAGCCTTCCTGTGCCATCGTGGGCCCCAGGGAGAGGGTGAGTTGCGTCAGCCAACGCAGGGGTCTGGGGGTGTGTGGGGACGGTGGGGAGGAGGCAGTAGAGAGGTGTTTTGGGGTAGTGGAGAGTGGGCGGTGGGCAGGACTGGGGGAGGAAGGGCAGGGAGCAGAAGTAGGGGCTAAGACCTGGCAGTTATGCCGAATCCTGACCCTGTTCCTGGACAGCCCATGGTAATCCCGGGCTGCTCGGATTTGCGTCATCTCATCAGGTGGGGCAGATCCAAGTAGACCCATTGGGACCGCTGCAGTGCGACATAGGATAAGGGGAAATATTTTCCCTTGGCTCGGGCTGCTCCACTTTTGGCCCCAAACTTGCACTGGCTGCAACTCAGGCCTGCCTGCTTCCGGCACAAGTTAGGATTGCACTCTTAGTCTTCACACCTAAGCCACAAAGGTCCCAATACATAGCATGCTCATGCCGTTATTTTGCATAGCTCAGAATTCAAACATTCCAGCTTGGAAGTCAAAGTAGAATGCGGACTTGGAACTTTTTCCAACCACCCAGTCTCCCTCTTTCCAGCATCCCACCTATTCAGGGCAAAGCACCATGCCTCTCTCCCACTGCGAGCCCGCCCTGTCCAGCAGCTCCTGTACTCAGTACAGTGTACAGAGTACTCTGTATTTTCAGCTCTGTGTCTTTAATGGCATCTGAGCTAGGTGCTATGCAACCCACATGAAATTGGCTCATGACTCACCTAGTTGGGTCCTAACCAAACTTGGTCTAAACCCAATTTGAGAAACGTTGAACAGACCAAAGAATCTGTGGGTGGAAACCGTGTGGCCAATTTGTGGAGCCCTTTCGTATTCTGGAACTAATGTTGTTAAAAATTTATTCTTAGTGAGAAAAAATGAATAGCAGGAAGTTTTGAAATGGCATACCATCCTCATGTCTCACGAATGACTGTCCTGATCTGTGTTTTTCTGGGGTTTGTTTTCTTTGTTCTTGCTGCTCATAAATAAGTCAACATGAAAGCATCCTGTTTGTCTGGATAGATAAAACCAGATTATAGTCCATGCTTGTAGCAAGAGAAAGGGTTTTGCTTTGGAATATGCTATGATGACTCAACGTCCTGGGCGTAGTATATGTAACCCAATGAGACCACATTCTTCCCAAGAGGCAGCTTGGATTACCTCGATGCAGGCGTTCTTGGCAACAATGACAAGGGTTCCTCTCATTTTTTCTGCATGCTGGTTTTCACTACACTCTTCTGGGGTTTTTCCCAGCAGGGGAAAAAAAAAAAAGGCATGTAGAAATGCACCATTTCTTTCTTCTGTCATGGTCTGTGAGTAACTGGTCAAAATCTAAATAGTCCCACTACCAAGCTTATTTTACTTGATAGTTTGTTTGGGCATATCTTGGAGAAAAGCTACCCCAGATATTTAAAGATGCAAACAACTGAGCCAGGAATACAGCAATAGCTTCCCAAGCACCATGGCTACACCAGGTATACAATGTCATGATGGGAAAAGCGCTACCAATGTTTTTGTAGCTGTTTTAGATTATGACCTGCAGCAAATAGAATGAGGCATGGCATTCAGTTATAAATCAAAAATTTAGGGGATGTAGTGTTGTTCACCTTCTGCATCCCATCCATCTCCAAACATATTAATCAAGGGCTTTATCAGGCTTGAGCACATGTCACAGGATCTCCAACACACACACACAATGTGCATACACATGTAAAAAACTTGAGATTTGTTATTACTATAAGAACATAAGAACAGCCCCACTGGATCAGGCCATAGGCCCATCTAGTCCAGCTTCCTGTATCTCACAGCGGCCCACCAAATGCCCCAGGGAACACACCAGATAACAAGAGACCTGCATCCTGGTGCCCTCCCTTGCATTGGCATTCTGATATAGCCCATTTCTAAAATCAGGAGGTTGCACATACATATCATGGCTTTAACCCATAATGGATTTTTCCTCCAGAAACTTGCCCAATTCCCTTTTAAAGGCATCCAGGCCAGATGCCATCACCACATCCTGCGGCAAGGAGTTCCACAGACTGACCACACGCTGAGTAAAGAAATATTTTCTTTTGTCTGTCCTAACCCTCCCAACACTCAATTTTAGTGGATGTCCCCTGGTTCTGGTGAGAGTGTAAAGAGCATCTCACTATCCACTTTATCCTTCCCATGCCTAATTTTGCGTTTGACACGGTCCCTCACCAAAGGCTACTGAAAAAACTCCACAGTCAGGGAATTAGAGGACAGGTCCTTTCCTGGATTGAGAACTGGTTGGAGGCCAGGAAGCAGAGAGTGGGTGTCAATGGGCAATTTTCACAATGGAGAGAGGTGAAAAGCTGTGTGCCCCAAGGATCTGTCCTGGGACCGGTGCTTTTCAACCTCTTCATAAATGTCCTGGAGACAGGGTTGAGCAGTGAAGTGGCTAAGTTTGCAGACGACACCAAACTTTTCCGAGTGACGAAGACCAGAAGTGATTGTGAGGAGCTCCAGAAGGATCTCTCCAGACTGGCAGAATGGGCAGCAAAATGGCAGATGCGCTTCAGTGTCAGTAAGTGTAAAGTCATGCACATTGGGGCAAAAAAATCAAAACTTTAGATATAGGCTGATGGGTTCTGAGTTGTCTGTGACAGATCAGGAGAGAGATCTTGGGGTAGTGGTGGACGGGTTGATGAAAGTGTCGACCCAATGTGCGGCGGCAGTGAAGAAGGCCAATTCTATGCTTGGGATCATTAGGAAGGGTATTGAGAACAAAACGGCTAGTATTATAATGCCGTTGTACAAATCTATGGTAAGGCCACACCTGGAGTATTGTGTCCAGTTCTGGTCGCCGCATCTCCAAAAAGACATAGTGGAAATGGAAAAGGTGCAAAAGAGAGCGACTAAGATGATTGCCGGGCTGGGGCACCTTCCTTATGAGGAAAGGCTACGGCGTTTGGGCCTCTTCAGCCTAGAAAAGAGACGCCTGAGGGGGGACATGATTGAGACATACAAAATTATGCAGGGGATGGACAGAGTGAATAGGGAGATGCTCTTTACACTCTCACATAATACCAGAACCAGGGGACATCCACTAAAATTGAGTGTTGGGAGGGTTAGGACAGACAAAAGAAAATATTTCTTTACTCAGCGTGTGGTCGGTCTGTGGAACTCCTTGCCACAGGATGTGGTGCTGGCGTCTAGCCTGGACACCTTTAAAAGGGGATTGGACAAGTTTCTGGAGGAAAAATCCATTATGGGGTACAAGCCATGATGTGTATGCGCAACCTCCTGATTTTAGAAATGGGCTATGTCACAACGCCAGATGCAAGGGAGGGCACCAGGATGAGGTCTCTTGTTATCTGGTGTGCTCCCTGGGGCATTTGGTGGGCCGCTGTGAGATACAGGAAGCTGGACTAGATGGGCCTATGGCCTGATCCAGTGGGGCTGTTCTTATGTTCTTAATTTTGTATGTCTGAATCATGTCCCCCTCAGGCGTCTCTTTTCTAGGCTGAATAGGCCCAAATGCCATAGCTAGTTCTGACTAGTAAAAATTAGAAGCTCTGGATGGCATTGGAGGTTTCTAATGTTACCCAGGAAGAACTAGAAAGTAGTTCTTATTGGGAGAAACTGTCAGGAGAAACTAGTTCTGACTAGTCAAAAATAGGAGGTTGTATCTCTGCCTGCCTTAAGTAGCTGGCTGGTGCAGTGAAGTCTTGCTATGTAGGCCATTTATCTTATTTGAAAATATAGCCTTTCATAATTGCATAAACATATGCAAGGGGACATCAGGGCTCAGGCCAGGCCATGTTAAGCACTTCTACATCCCATTGATTTCAGTGGGAGAGATCAATTTGGGAGTGACTCCCACTTCTGTTGTGAATCCGGCTTCTAAATAAACAAGCACTGGCACACTGCAGCACACTGCTGCCTCCCCTAGTATGTGCTAAACAACTACACTAAAATCAGTGGGACTTAAACATGTTTAACAGGATCATGACCCCAGAATTGTGAATTCAATGCAAAAATGTAACTACTGCCATCTGCCTTTCATAGGGGCTGTCTGTATGTTGGGTTCTTAAACAAATCTGCCAAGAACACGAACAAGTAAGTGCTGTTTTTTATCTGCTTAGATCCTTAGAATTTGCACAAGATACACACCAGAACAAGACACGATGACCTTTTCCGATGGCCTTACACTGAACCGAACTCAGATGCACAATGCTGGATTTGGTCCCCTGACTGACCTTGTGTTCACCTTTGCCAATCAGCTCCTGCCCTTGGAAATGGATGACACAGAAACAGGCCTGCTTAGTGCCATCTGCTTAATCTGTGGAGGTATGTGGATTGCCTAGGCTTGGGGTCTGGAGTGACAAGAAGAGGTTGGCTTTGCTCTCAGCTTTCTCTGTTATCTGCACTGACTTCCAGCAGGCCAAAGTGGCTACAGATGAGGCATCACAAGAAAGAATTTGATTTACTGTCACTGGACCAAACTCAAAATCACCAATGAACCTGATTTTCACCAAATACCGGCAATATGGTTTTTACATTTATAGCACCCATTGTGCTCAGGGTTCAAGGAAGTTGCAGCCATAAATGACATGCATTCCTATAATGGAGGGGCTCAGCATTTAAGTTGGTCACTATTGAATTGAGGGAAAAACAGAATTTTAAATGCTGCAAATAACCTGGAATTATGTCAAGGCTGCAGTCCCAACATACACACACATTTAGTTATTCTGTGGGAGTTATGTCAAAGTAAATTTATTTGAGACTGAGCTATAAATATCCTTCTCCAATTCCTTTGCTCCTGTTGCTTTCCAAATCTAGCTTTCCACTAATAGGCTGCATTCACGTAATTGTCCAAACCATGGGTTGCAGGATCAAGAGGAATCTGCACACTGTCCCCTCCCCTGGCATGTGAAGCTTAATTCATTATTCTTCCATGTTAATCAAACCATAGTTTGCTGTTGTTGCTGGATGTGGCCATCTGCAGTTTAAACAAACTATAATTTGGCCACAAACCATGATCAAGCCTATAATTTGCCACATTAAGACATAATGGCACACTTTGGTTTGATCAAAACACGAACTCATGTATTAAGCTGGATAGTGGAGAGGAAGAGAGAGCATGCAATTACATAGCTCTCTACAGTCAATCTGTACATATATTAATGAAAACTCAAAATATAGATATGAATATACATACATGTCTACACAAATTGTTAAAATGGAAAACAAACTATTTTGAAAATATTCAGTGAGCATGTTACTTATTACATGTCGTCTAGTGGTTCTGGGATATGCTGACGCCAAGGTAATTTGAAATATTCTTGTTTTAGGGTATTGGCGCCCAAAGTTGCAATTGCTGTGTTCAGAAAATGTGGTCCTCATCCGGACTGCAGCTTGTCGTTCTGTCTCCATGCAGCTCTTCTCTTGGGTACATCTGGACTATGGGATGGTCTGGGCAGTCGCATCTGTTGCCCAGTATCCCATGCAACAGGACATCCAGGCAGATGTGACTGCTCAGGGCATTCCAGAGCCCGGATGTACTTAGGAGAGGAGCCATGCAGAGGCGGAACAAACAGGTCCGCTCACCGCACAGAGGAATCTGCCCTAACACTGGATCCAACCCCTGGCCTCGGTTTGTGCGGCTGTTTTAAGTAATACTCTTAGTACGCTCTTGATACTATGCCCGAACATTGATAATATAGTAGTAAACCCTGCATTATATTTCAATGCCCATAAAGCTGTAAACCCACTTAGACATTTCACTTATCTTTTTTTCTTAATTACTCAAAATTCTTACAATTTTTAGTTTCCTCTGAGCAAGATTTTTCCAAACTCATGTCAAATTTTGCTTTAGCCAGAATTTGGAGTCCGATTTAAACAGGAAGCGTTCAGTGATGCTTGTCAGCTTCTTTAAGATTTGTTTAAAAATGAGAGCAACTCTTGCTATACTCAAGTGTTTTGCTGCCACCTGCTGGTTTAATGGAGGCAACATCATTGCTCTTGGATTTACTGTGCTCTTTAAATAAAAATTGTATAATGTCCTTTTAAACTGATTGAGTATAGTGGTTGGTTGTTATTTCACAAATTTAAAAAACCTGTTTGGGCAATACTTCATTATTGTTCTCAAAGTCAACACATATTTATGCTTGTCAACAAACTGTGTCTTTGGTTGGCCAGAGACTAGAAACAAGGAAAGCTTTTTTCCGCTTGTGTCCCTGCCAGCTTACTAAGTAACAGCCAAATAAATTGTGTGGAGCATGTCATTAGGCTGACTTATGGCAGCAGCCTGGAATTGGATCTTGGAAGCCAGTTAGGAGGAATAAAGAACAGGAGAGAGAGAGAGAGAGAGAGAGAGAGAGAGAGAGAGAGAGAGCGCAGAATTTGGTCATAATAATTTGTAGACTGGCTCCAATATTTTTAATAAGATGCAAAATATTGTTATATTTTTATTTAGATCGCCAGGACCTCGAAGAACCAGCAAAAGTAGATGAGCTGCAAGAGCCATTGTTGGAGGCTCTCAAGATATACATCAGAAAAAGACGACCCAACAAGCCTCATATGTTTCCAAAGATCTTAATGAAAATCACAGATCTACGCAGTATCAGCGCAAAAGGTGGGAAATGTTCCAGGGTGTTCCTCTTCCTGTGATTTTTCAACCAGTTTGCCACAAACGGTCTGCAGGTGTGCCATGGGAGTTTGGGGGAGGTTCAATTACACAGGCCTACAAAACTGAGGGTCATAAAGTTTTCCCCAAACTTTATGGTGGTTCGATATGAATTTGGGGTGCCAAATATCTCTAGTTTTGGAGATATAGCGATTAAATATCTCTAGTTTTGGAGATATAGTATAGCCTCATTAGTGAATGGTTCAAGCAGCTTCCTCATGAGGAAGCTGCTTGAACCATTCACTAAAGAGGCTATGCCATGTCTCCACAACTAGACGTGATAGGGCAAAATGGATGCCATTTTTGGAATCGGCACCCCAAATATACCCAGGAATTGGTGTAACGTTTAAGGAAGCAAAATGTGTGTTGGCCTGTGTTATTAGTAGGGCCATTGGGGCACGAATGCGCTTTGGACTTTTGCTTGGTAGGAAATCACTTATATTTTCATTCCCAAATTCAAGTCTTAAATTTGCCCAGCTAGGATGGAGTCATGTGATTGATCAATTACCTTGAGTTGCCTTGCAGTCTAGGCAGTGGTGGAATTGTCATGCAACCATTCATATGAACAACAATAGAGAACTTGTCCTTTCATGCAGAACTAGCTTTTTAAATAATACTTTTGCATTGTCAAAACCCATGATTAGTAAAGAATGAATTGGAAGAAACGACAGGCCTTTTAGTATGCAGTGTTTGTTGCTAGCCTGGCCAGCTGGTTGCTACCCAGAGTCCTACTTTGGCTGCAGTGGCCCACCACTTTTCTTGAATTCTTTATAAACTATATGAGAAATTATTCCTTATTTGTTCAGTAGTATCACTTGACCAATTATCCTCCTAACTGAGCTTTTTCAGTTGGTGCTCATCTTATAGTTTTGAGGGGGAGAATAACTGACCAGCTTCACCTCTGTGCAGTCTATTCTGAGCTGTTTGCTGGCAGTTCTTCTACACCTTTTTAAACTGTGAGCCTTTTTGGACAAAGGACAATTTATTTGATTTTATCTGTAAGCCACTTTGTAAACTCTTTTGATTGAAAAGTGGTATATAAATATTCTTAGTAATATTAAGTGCTATGCAGCATATAAGGCCAACAGCATGCATTCTTATGACAAAGCTCCCAAGAATTGCTAAATGCCCAGTTATTAATTGAATTAAATTTGACACCTGGCAGCTGTCTGACTTTATACTTGTTCCTGGGCAGTACCTGACTTCTATGTCTTCTTGACCTTGCAACAAATAGCCGCCCTTGGATAATAAAGTAACACTAAAGTGATACAAATGTAAAAATCTTTAGCATATGAAATAGGGGCTCCTTGCCTTGGCAAGCCTCTCTCTTCTATGATAAGAAGCGTTTTTTCTATTTGGGTTCCTTCTTAATGCTACATGTCTTGTTAGGCTTCCTTATACTCAACTGACAATGTATTCATCTTCTTTTGTTGTTTGTGTTTTTAAAAGGTGCTGAACGTGTTATTACACTGAAAATGGAAATCCCTGGATCAATGCCGCCTCTTATCCAGGAAATGTTGGAGAACTCAGAGGGACATGAACCACTGACACCAAGCTCAACTGGGACTACCACAGAACATAGTCCTAGCATCTCACCCAGCTCAATGGATAACAGCAGTGTCAGTCAATCCCCACTGGTGCAATAAGACATTCTCCAGCTACATTCCTAACATTTTATGTACAGGGATGACATGCAAGAAAATTGCTTTTACTGCTGCTTACTTTCTGGACTTACACACACACACACACTAAAATCCAGCAAGGACCAATAAATTTTCATATGTATCCATACTATATATACGCATACAATTCACACATGTGCGCCTTGCAACTTAATAAGAATCTACGAACTTCTGAAATACTAAATCAGCGTTTCATGAAACAAGAAACAAGATAAGCTTCAGTAGTTTCTTCTGAATGACCAAGATTATGGGCAACAAGACAAATTTCAAACCAGAGGTTAATGATGCTACCATTTCTGATGACTTTGTACATACAGCTATATGGGCCTCTGCTTTCTGTACTGGATGTTCAGTGCTTTCCTTTTTTCTTGCGAACATAAGATGATCAAAGACATCATGCTTATAAAACGGAGTACTTACATGTCCAGATAAGGTTCTAAGAGAGACATTCTAATTTAGTTAGGATGAAAGCTTGTCATTCCTCTTTTTTATGGCCTCAGTTTGTATTTCTTTTCCATTAAACAGATACAAAGAAATTCACTCCACTAGCAGAAGGATCTTCTGTATAAGTGTAACTGCCAGATCAGTTATTTGGATGTAATTTCTTCCACTGTTAATGTCACTTTAAATTTACAAAGAGGTTTATTACTTGTTTGACTTCTCTGCATTTAAAAATACTAAATTTTTACTTCAGCTATAGCCTTCAAGGCAAAAACACTTCCCAGTGTTACAATGTTTTTTTGTTTACTTGTTCACAGCCTGTTAGGGAAACTTTGTGAGATAATTGACCAGGCATACTCACTACCTCTGAATTGGTGACACTAGTGAAAAACTACCTGGAGACACTGCCCCCTGCCCCACAATCCTCCTCTCTGGCACCAAGGGGCTGTCACTAGAATATCCAAAAGCAGAGGAGAGAATCTGCCTCTATGACATTGTTATCACCATAAAACAGAGTGAAAAATGTGGTAGAGTGGTTACAATTTTTTTAAAGTGTCAGTTTCTTAGGTTTCATTTAAAAGCACTAGTGGATTTTTTTTATATATTCTAGCAAGTCTGTGATGTACTTTCACTGGCTCTGTTTGTACATTGAGATTGTTTAACAATGCTTTCTATGTTCATATACTGTTTACCTTTTTTCCATGGAATCTCCTGGCAAAGAATAAAATATATTTATTTTAAACCTGTGTAAAGGAAGATTCTCTAAGACATGCCTCTACAAACTACGAAATGGTTTTATATTTTTAATGTTTAAACTTCATTTCAAAAAGCAGGTTTGCACTTTGCAACCATGACAGTTAAAATGTGTGCTTTTGCACAGCTTTCTAGAACATTTCTACAAGCCGGTCAGACAAATACATGACATTTCAATGAGTAAAAAAGAGCATAAAACTGTAGGTGTAAGAACAAAATGTTAAAATGCCTACACACAATATAATAAAAACCATCAATTACATCATCACATAAAATAAGTCAAATGTACAAAAAGTCTGTGACAGAAAGGGACAAAAAGACAACATAAGATATTTGTTGGAAGTTTGTGTGCTCTTTGGGGCACTTAATTAAAACATAGCAAAATCGTCCTCTTCATCAGACTCTGCAAAATATTTCACTTCTTTTCTAGCCCGACCTGTCCGCGGCCTGGAGGCTGCTTCAGAGGCAAAGTCTGATGGGAAGATGTCTACATCAGAGTCTTGGTCAAAGGAGGCTTTCTTCGGTTTCTTTTTTAAAAAGAAGTTCAAAGACAAAAATTAGTGGAGAAAATTTCCACACATGCTTATTTCAACTGCTCTCTATATGCATCAAAATGACCAATCTCTATCCTTCAATCAGATAAAATCAACAGCCATTCACATTTCCAATTCAATACTACATTGTATGAAATATGCTGATCAAACTGTTAATTCTTTTCAATGTTGTAGTGGTGGTGTTTGTACAGTACTAACAAGAACAACAGAATAGATTCTGAAATTACCTTGCTTGCTGTCGACTTGGGGGGTTTCTTCCCAGGGTTATATTCACCTTCATTTTCAGAACCAGATGCTTTCCTTTTTTTTGCTCCTCTACCTTTTCCTACTAAAAAACAAGCAGCGTTTGTAAACACTTTGTATTTTGAAGAGAATGAACTTAATTATCTGAAAACTATTTTACAATTTTAACAGAATGCTCAAAGTTTCCATTATTTGTGCTATAATCCTTCACAGCGATTTTACTAGTTTACCTGCTACAACAAACCTATTAAAGCCTTGACTCCATTTTCAGGAATTAAAATATAATTAACTTCTTAAAGTGTGGCCCCTGACCCAATGATATGCTGCACTTTAATTTATTTCTCCTCCAACTTCAGTTCTAGTTTCCACTACCCTGAACTTGTTCTGCCTTCCCTGTTAGTGAAAAGTGAAAGCAAACACCACCAGCTTAGCAGCTCAATGTCTTCTATCATCATCAAACAAGATGTTAATTCTGTCACTCAAATTATGGGTCATTTCACAGGCATCTCATTTTTTGAACACTGTACTGCAAAAGTAGTTAGTTGATCCTTTGACTGCTAGGGCAAACAGTTACATGAAACATTCCCTTGTTTTTGCCAGTCTGCTACAACACACAGTATAGGACTAAATCACATTGTCCTGTATTCAGTCACCATTTGTGGACCTATATAAATGTACTTTGTTCCATGACTGCAACAGTTTTCACAGTCAGGGTTATGGCCATTGGTTTCCAAACTTTTTTGACTGATGGCTTCCTTACTGGGCCATTGGCTGCGGCTCCCCATTAGGGCTACAATCCTATACATTGTATAGAGCACCACATTTTTTGTAAGGATTCAGCAGCTCTCCTATCTGGTGTCTATGGCTCCCTGGGAAGCTACGACTTATGACCACTGGTTTATGGCCATAGCTGCATTCACAGTAACAATGTAAATCACCATTAAATCCTTAAGTGAGCTCTGTTGTGAGATGAATAAGATTCTGAAATGTACACACATAACTAAGTAAACCTGAGGCTGTAGCACAACAATTCTTACCTTTGGGTGCTACAACCTTCTTTGGAATGCCAAATTCAGATTCTGAATCAGATAGCATTATTTCCATCTTCCGTTTTGGAGGTCTTTTCGGTTTAGGGGGTGCATCAGATGATGGCTTTGCTGTTGATTAGAACAAAAAAAATATAAACATGGATGCAGCTGTTCCTCAAGAGAGGGTGTAGGACCCACGTGAATAAAGGGGAATGGATCTAATCATGCTTCTTGCATTCCCATGGAGCCATGGGGTATGTTCAGACCTCCCATTTCCCACCATGTTTGTACAGACTAAGAAAAAGAGATTTAAAAAGGGTTGTAATGAACCCTATAGGAACCTCTCTGTAAGCAAATGATGTGCCTTCATGTGAGAAAGACGCATACCATATGTGTGGAAAACTAGAGACAATAATTTCGTTCTCTGGAAACTGACAGAAGGTAACAAATGTCTTGTTTTGTTACAAAGAAATACAATCATGTTGGTTTTTTTTTTAATAAGAGGACTGCATATGCACTCTTTGAATTTAGCTTTCTATAAAAACGCATGAATAAGTTGGATAGAAATATTAAAAAAGAAAACCATTGAGCATAATCCAATCACCTGCTACGTTCTCCCCACCTTTCTCATGTGTCTCTTTGCAAGAGTTTTCTATTCCTGAATTTCCACCCCCATGACAGCTCTCCTGTAAGACCAGGGATGGCTGGTCAACCTAATGACTCAAATTTGCTCTATTTGCTTTTTCTCAGTTCAGAGCACACACTGAAGTCTAAAAAGTCCTAGGGTTCAATTTTTTAAAAAGGATTTTAGGCTGGGACAGACTTCTGCCCAACACCTGCAAAAGAGAAAGCCAATCAGTCAATTTCAAAGGGCTATAGTCCAACAATGTAGTACAGTTCGGTATGATTACTCCAAGACAAAAAAAAACAAAATATATTCTTGAGTGATTCTCATTAAGATATGAGAATCACTGTTTTAACAGATGTAGAAAGTTCAGCATATGTCTTGTCATAATAGTAGAATTCTGTAATAGAATTACTACATAATAGTAGAATTCTACTATTCTGAATAGTAGAATAGTAGAAACATAGAAGCAGTAAGTTTTAAGTGAGCAACAAGAGGGGTTTTTTGTGTTGTTAAAAATACATAAAAACACAAAACTCTTCCTTTTTGGTGTTAAAAATATCCAAATAAAAACACAAAAGGCTGCATTTTAGGATTTAAGATATTTTCTAGAAATTAAAATAGATTACTTTTCCAGTAAGGTGCATCTGCTGACACTATATCATGTACCTAGTACATTTTTAAAGCAATTCTAATTTGTAATTAAAATTTATTAAAATGCATCTTTGGAATAAAAACACATAACACCACAATTTGCTATTTTAATCAAGAGATTCTGGAAAAAATATCACCCAAAAAACACACCCCTAGCAATAAAAAGCAAATTCAGACACTTGCCTTTTTTAGTGACAGCTGTTTTATTTGAAGTCTTCTCTGTTTGTTTCTGGACAAAAGAGGATGAGAAGACTGGCGCTGAATCCTCCTCATCACTGTCAAACTTTGATGTATCTAATCAGAACAAAAGTTTTAACATGCCATGGATTCTCACACTATAGCCTTTTCAGTTTACCTAAAAATACGAGCCCTCTGCACTTAAAGCATTCTTAAAAATGAAACACCTGACATAAGATCACACAGAATTTGAGAAACTTTTGACATATGTTATTTCTCATTTTAGATTACCAGCATGAGATAGGTGATGGGACACTCATTTGTGTTAATGACCTCAGAAGCATCTGGTTGGTTTAGTCCCTAGGGATTCTATGTATTCCTAATCCAAAACACTTGTAGATCTAGCTCAAATATTGAACAGATTAATTTATATACATACCAATATTGCTTTTCCGAGAATAAGAAGGAAAACTGAACAGGTTGCCAAAGTCTTGACTAGTCTTGTCTTGGGAAACCTTCCTATTGTAAAAATGAAAATTGAGTTATCTGTTGTACTATACACTCGAAACCATGAACTGCTTATAAAGACTGACATTTATTTACTAAACTTCCACCCCACTTTATCTCCCCGAAGGGCATTCAAAGTTCTAGAAAAGGCCCACACACTTTGTGACCATGCCAAGTCAAGCCAAAAGGAGCCATCAGTCATCTATGGTGGTCCACAAATGTGTAATGGATTGTCAAGCTCACTGTGACCTCACAGGCTACAAAGCATGGCTAGCCTTCAGCTCCATGATAGTCTTGTGTAAGCCTATTCTACTGTATATCCAATCCATACATAGGCAAGTGAATGGAGCATCCTACTGAGGCAGGGCTCAGTGCTACATACTAGATTTCGCACTCTTCATCAACAGATAATAACGCTAGCAAAAGACGTACTATGATATAATTAATTCAAAATTAAATATAATTAACTGAGAAACAATCAGATTCCCTTCCTGCCTTAAACCACCTCATCCGTGGGAAGCGACAGCAGGAAAAATCTGAAAAATTCAGTACTAGAGCCAGACAACACTGTTACTGAGCAAGCAGGACAAGAACTGGGTGGGGCCTTCTTCCACAGAAAAATAAAAGTCCAGAATTATTGACACTGCTGTATCTGTAGAGCAAGTAGGAGTAACCTGTATGAGAATACTCTTCCTCCCTGACATAGAATACATAAAGAACCCTTCCATGGTGGAACTCCCATCCTTTTATTCACAAAACTTTAGATGCAATTCATTGTCTCTTGGCATTTGACTCTCATAATAGCACAAGATTCTGTGCTCCATCCCATAAATATGCATGACTCAATTTGCACAACAGCACTGTAGTTAAGACCTCATTTTACCTTTTTTTACTTGTCATCAACATAATTACCACATTGCTAGTGAGATACCAAACAAAAGTTATTCTGAAGTTACTATACTTACTCTGGAGAAGGTCTTGATTTAACAGGGGAGAAGTCATACTCGTCCTTTTCTAGACCATCTGAGGGCACAAACTCATCTTCTCTGTCATTGATGACTGGAGATGATTTTACTTTCAGTTCATCTAGATCATTATTGTTGTTGGCATCTTCTTCTTCATCATCATCAGCATCTTCCTCTTCTGAGAAATCAAAGGTGTACTTAGGCCTTTCAGCTGTGAAAATAAAATATTGCCATCAGTATCTGCATATTAAATTTTACACTGTGCATGCAACAATGAAAATTACAGCCCTGAGAAGTTCTATGCATTATCCTGTGCATCCCTGTTATGAAAATGACTGTCATGCAAAGTATGACATCTTAAGCAAAGATTAAAAGTTTAGTATCTTTTCTCCAGAGGAAAAACTGAATAGCTTAGCTGCCAAGCCAGGGTACATGGTGCATTCCACAAACAATGATGTCACTAGGTATGCAGGGGCCTCAGGCATAAGCTCTGCACCCCCACCCTTTATATACACCACCAGCTCCCCTCTCCATCTGCCCAGAAACTAGGTAGCAGATTGAGGAGAGTTTATCTTTGTGCCACAGTTACAGCCAAGGAGAACTCAATTTGCTGTGCTTCCCCCTTCTATTGCCCTATTAAGGGCCCAATCCTATCCAACTTTCCAGCACCAATGCAGCCACAGTGCAGCCCCAGGGTAAGGGAACAAATGTTCGCATACCTTGAGGAGGCTTCTGTAGCTGCCTCCCCACAACAGGATGCAGTGCTTGCCACACTGACACAATTGCACCAGCACTGGAAAACTGGATAAGACTGGGCCCTAAGTGTCCCTGGTAACTTACCAGGCAAGGCAAGGGGGAAAGCAATAGCCACAGCTGTACTTTCTCCTTCTTGCCAGGCTACGTTTTACAATGGCTGGTTGCCCCACCTAAAGGCAAGCAAGAGAAGCAGGCATTTGGATATTTTATAATGAAGCCTGGTAAAAGGAGGAAGGACCACTGTCATTGCTGCTCTCCCCTGCCCTATCCAATCACCTTGTAAATTGCCTTACTTTACCTTAAGAAGGACCTTACCTTAACTACAAGGGACCGTACAGTGAAATACCAGCAGCAGTACAAAGGAGAACTCTCCTCCATCTTCTGTAGGCAGGAGACAGAGGAGAGGTCTTCATGCCACCACTGCCCCTGGGTGGATACAAGGAAATGAGCAGTCAGCCAGTGCCCAGTGCAGCCAACCTCTGCCACTGGCCCGGGCCATAAACATCAAGGACCTATAAGGGAGGGGAGGCTTTTGTGGCACTATCAGGCGATGCAACTAGCCCCATCAGGGTTGTCACTGGTCCCAGGTTCTCTCTTTCCAGTTGGCAGAGCACAATATTGACTAACTCAGTACATTTCTGCACTGCCCCTCCCCCCCCCTTTCCCTGGGTTAACTGATCCAGGCATTCTGGCTAGATGATCTAAGCAATGGTGTGCTTTAGCTGCTGGGCAAATCCCTGTGAAAGTTGTCTGGCTAGCCAATCAGGCTTTAGGCACAGGAAAATATGAAGTACACAAAGGTAGATGCTCCTTCTCAGCTTGATAGATAGTTTACCTTCTCTCAAATGAATAGTGTGTGATTTGCCACTATAGTTTGAGTCTTGATTGTTGCTATTTGCCAGGGTGAGGTAGGAGGCTTCCCCCCAACCTATAACTTGGAAACCAACCAACCCATAACATGAAAATAAAACTAATAAACACACAATGATTCTTCTTCAAGGCACTGCAGATGTGTCTTACCATTCATTTTGTTGCAACAGAATGTACCCCAAGCAAGCACCTGCATAGCTGGGCCCCCTGAGAGGGCCTCTCTATTTTTAGACACTGGTTAAAAACACTGTTATTTTTGCAGGTTTTTAAATGGAATTTTTAGGTTCCCTTGAGTACAATTTCTGTTAGTGGTTTTCAAGGAGTTTTAATGCACTAGATGACTGTTTTGTTTTCAGAAGCTCCTGTCTCACTATTGCTTTTATTCTTGCAGTTACGTATGTTGTCATAGCAAGTTAGCCATTCTGCAAGCTCCCTCAACTCCCAGGACTTAATCAAGGTCGCTGTAGCCATGGTTCATAGGTGGTACTTGCAGGAGAGTCCCCTCAGATGACCTATGAACCAAGTTAGGGAGATGGTGGCGCAAGGGCAAGACTTCTCTGTGATGGTGCCACAACTATGGAACTCCCTTCCAGGAGATTTAAGAACTACCCTTCCCTGATATCTTTCTGGCAAAGGCTAAAAACATTTTGCTTTCATTTCATCTAGCTTCCAATTAGCTTTTAATTGATTTAGAGTTGAGCCTCCTATTCTTGCTTACTGCATACTATTTGCTGCTCTTTTGGCTTTTCTGCTGATACTATATTGTTTTACTCCTGGTCATATTTGCTAAAATGATTCTGCAGAACCCTACAGATGGGCTCCCGTATCCACAGATCCAGTGTGGCTTGCATGCCCATTAGCATTGTTTAGAACCAGGGTGAAAACTGTCTTGCTTTTACAAGTTACTATAAGCATTACAGCTATACAGCTGTGAGCAGGCAGACTGCTGGCAGCCTGAATGCTTGAGAAAACTATGGTAAATTGATGCTAACAAGAAACAGGAAGAGTCAGTTATATTGTTATAGTGTTAAATGACTTTCAGTATCATACATTTAAGAATTACATTGTAGTGGTCCTTCTAACTCTGCATAACATTGTGCCTTGATCAAGGTATATCTTCTGAGCAAGGCACAATGGATTAAACTTCTGCGAAAGAGCAGCAGTTTCTCTTCCTTAGCTAAAGAGAGCTAGAAGGTTCTGATGATACTCTGCATAAGTGTACAGAAATCATAAAGAACTCTCATAGCACTTAATATTTAAAAACAAGAAAGATACCATTGCTCAAGTACTCTGCAAGGAATATATAATATCAGAAAGAAATTAACTATGCTTAACCCTGGCCATTTCACTGATTCAGGAGTGGGTATCTAAATACCATTAATATCTTTGAGAATGTATATCATCACTGCTAAATATTGTTCACTTACAATGTTAAGCTAAACACATTCTATTATAGGGAATTGTTTTTGTCTTTCTTCCTTACCTGCAGCTCTTCTAAGTAATGAGTCTCTTGGAATAATCACAGGTTCATTTTCTTCTAAGTCGCTTTCAGACTTAGATTCATCATCTGACCATGGATTTCGTTTCTTCACTTTCTTTGCACCAGGCTTTGTGGCAGATGGAGCTCTTCTCACTCTAGTACCTAGAACAAGGCTACATTCTCAGTATCATAAAGAATATGCTGAATTACAAATACATCTCTCCCTACAATGTTATCTCATCCAGACTTATAAAAACAACAAGTTGCCTTCTCAGACTAGTTGTACAGATCTAGAAGTACATCACATCATTGGGTCATGTGAAAAGTATTATCTACAGGAGTACAAGACTCTGAGCTGTCGTGACCTTTTATATAAATATGATATTAACATGAAAGGATGAAACTTCGATACTGTCTCTTAAATGGACTCAGTAACAAAAATGTAAAATCCAAAGTCATTCTTGGTTTGCTTACCTGGCTCTTTTTTCTCCCTTTTGGGCTTAGGTGTTTTAGTCACAGGGCCAGAGGTGTTAAGCAAATCTTCTCCAGCACCTTCTACTGGTGTGCCACTGAACTCCTCATCAAATTCCATTTTTATTGCCAGAGTATCAAGATCACCCTAGAGATTTAACAATTAAGAATTCACTCACTGGCTGGTTTCAGGCAAGCCACTTTCTCTCCCTCCCTCCCCCAGCTGCAATATGGAGATGATAATAATGCTCATCTGCTATAGGGGATGTTGTAAAATTACAGAGATATCATTCTGTGAAAGACTTTGAGGCATGCTATATAAACTCTGTGTGTGTGTGAGTTTGAGTGGGGGAAGAGAGAGAGAATTTGGACACAAAGTAACCTTTTGGGTTACATATTATGGTGATAGAAACAGAAATGAGGTATCAGAGTATCATGAACTGGAGGAAATTAACAGCTTATCCCTCTCATTAGAGAAATTTACAAGAGAAAACATCCAAGGTAAATGAAGAGTGCAGTTCTGAAACACCAGCTAGCATCTACTATAACACATCCGGCTTGCGTTGACTGACATGAATGCTCCCAGACCATTAGTTCAATTGTTGTGGTGTTATAAAAATTCCTCCTTCAAACGAGCTCAAAAACCATCAACATGCAAGACCAGAGAGAGTAGACAGCTCTGCTAAAACACTGGTCATCTAACAGACTGCACAAGAGGGACCATTGACTAATTGACTTTTATTATGTAAACCGCTTTGTGAACTACTCTGGTTGAAAAGTGATATATCAGTCATAATAATAAAAAGTGGGCCCCAGTGATTCATCTGGTAGTTGATCTTTAACTGTGCTAACAGAATGCAGACTAAGGGCCCAATCCAGAAGAATGCACGCCAGTTCACCGCTGGCACACACTGTTGCAAACATGCCATAAGGCACATCTGTGACTGTTGCTGCTGGTCCAGCACTGGAGCTTGCCCGTGTGAGCCCACACTGGGCCAGCCCTGATCAGAGGCCAGCAGTACACTGTCTGGCACAAGCCCAGAGCGCCGGGCAGTGGAGAGGTGAGTGGGGGCATGGGGGAGGCGTCCCAGGGCAGTGGAGGGTGGGGAGAAGGCATGGTAGGGGAGGGAGTGGGGTGGGAGCTGAACTCCACCGGATCCAGAGCCCTGTATTGGGCCTTGCAGCCCAACATGAGGCATCTTGACTCTGCACCAGCTAAATAGCCAACACAGAGGCAAAAAGCCCCGTTGTGGGGCCATTTCCCTTACCCGGGGGAAGGGGACAAATGTCCCCTTCTCCTGAGGAGCTGCTGCTGGCTGCCCAGTGCATTCAGGATGTCATGGCAGCTATTTTGGTCCCTTGGCAGCCCCACATGCTGGGAAGCTGAGGATTGGGCTGTAAAACACGTGTACATTTCATGTGAGTAATGCTCACATGAAATATGCAGCAAGAAAAGAGTGACTTAAATAGTTGAGATGTCTCAAAGTCCATAATTCTAGTACCAGTGTCACATTTTATAACCAGCTATGTGTGTTGTGGAGCATATGAGTTCAATGGTATGAGTACAGCTTGGGTTCTTTTTGTACAAAGAAACTTTGAAACAAATACCACAATCTAAAATATAATCTAACATGAGTACTAAAATCTGGTAGACCAGCAAATAAGGAAAAAACAAAACAGACTGACTTGCCTTCTTTTTCTTTAGCAGTTTCTTACTAGCATCAGCCTTCATAGCAGATGTGATCTGTGGAACTATTCTCCTACCAAATGGTGATGGCATGGTCTCTTCTAAGTGAAGTTTCTTCAGCTTTGGCTTACCAACTTTGCCTTTTATAGGTTTGCCAGCCATCCCAGCCAGGACATCCTCTCTTTCCTGTGCTTCTACTTTCTAATAATAAATGAAGATGAAAGGAACACATTGTTTTTTAAGTCTAGATATATGTGTAATCTTAATATTTTATATTCTTAACTGTTAATAAAGCCAACTCTGCTGTCATTCCTAACAAATGCTTTGTAAAAACAATAAAAGTTACCTATTCAATCTTGGAAGCATTTTTTCTTAAGGAAACAACCTTTAGCATGATGGAATAATTCTGGACAAAGTCAGAGATCAGATTGTTACCTCTAGCAAAAGAAACTTCAATTTCAGATGTTTTAATACAAGGTTTTAATACAATGCAGATAACCTTAAAAGTGACACATTCAAATTACCAATGAATGCCATTTTAGTCGAATAAAATTGCTGGTAGCAAAATTCTCACAGGATAGGATCGGAATATGCCTAATTATATTATGACTTGAGTAGGAAGATGCAAAAGTAAGTACAGTAGCTCCCCCATACCTGCGGATTCAATGTTCCGCAGTTTTAGTTATCTGTGGTTCTCAAATTCCCCCCATCACGCTCATGACTCTCTGTTTACAAATGCTTTATTTGCAAAGCACCACGAACAGGACGAGGACAGCATAGAAAGCTTTTTGGAAAAGAGAGCTGAGAGAATGCTAGACATATAGCCACTAATAGATGAATGCTAGATGCAGTGACAACAAGAATGCTAACAGGAAGTGGACAGCAGAGGAAGCAGACAGACAGCAAGAACACTAGACTCGGCTTCCTGTTAGTATTCTCATTGTTGTCTCCTCTAGTGGTTGTGAGTCTAGCATTCTTACTGTCTATCTGCTTCCTCTGCTATCCTGCTTCCTGTTAGCATTCTTGCTGTTGCCTCTTCTCGTGGCTAAGAGAGGTGAGTCATGAGCACAATGGGTTCACTACTATCCATGGTTTCAGGTATCCGTGGTAACAATAGGAACATTTTCCCTGCAGCTATTGGGGTCAGCTACTGTATCCCAATCTTGACAGGAATCTCTTTTAATTTCTCCCATATCTTATTTGAGAAACAGCCAAATACTTTTTAAAAGGAAAAACCATGCAGGTAATGTCTTTGCCAAGAAACATTATTACATTCAGATTACAGAGCAGATAGAGAAATAGGCAGAATTTACACAGTGATAAGTAGCTGAAGCATGCTTTTAAAAAATCGTCGAGAGGCCTATAAACTGGTTAAGCCTCTGGCATTATGGGCTTGCCTGCTTTGTAACACTTGAGGCATTTGTCTCCAAGACCATATTCATGGGAAATTAACACAGATTCCACTTTCTCTCTATTATAACAGAATTCACCATATGAAAATGTTGACTGTTGACTGACATATGAAAATGAACAGTTTTTAAGAATAGCGATCCAGACTACCTGTCTAAACCAAAACTGAAACATTAATTTAACACTGGACATAATTATTAAGATAGGGTCACATACCTCAAGTTCCTCTATAAATGCTGCTAAATCTTCTTTCCAAAGATCTGAAGGAGACTTTCTCTTGAGCTCAGTGAGTTCCTTTCCCTAAAAGACAGAAGGCAATATATCACTATAGAACAAATTCTTCAACATACATAAGTATTTGGAATGTTTAAGATGATATAATAATGCTATCAAAATCCCAAATGTCAGAATTACCATGGTACATAGATATGCACAATTTACTATTCCTGTACATGTTTGATCAATAGTGTCTTAATAGTAAGCTCAAATACATACTGAAGATATCAATTTCAATCCCAACCCTAACAGGTAGCCCAGCAAAAGATTCCCCTCCGAGATCCTACAGAGCTGCTGCTACTCAGTGTCATCAAGTTCAAGCTATAAAGATCAATGGCCTCAGTCAGTATACAGCAACTTCCTAAATAATAATAACAACAACAACAACAACAACAACAACAACAACAACAACAACAACTAGGTATTTATATACTGCCTTTCTGGTCATCGGATTACTCCTCTGACTTTATTCAAGGCTGTTTACATAGGCAGGCATTTCTAAATTCCTCAAGGGGATTTTTACAATCATAGAAGTTCTCTCTTTCAAAAACCAACATTTCAGAATAGATCTTCCTGGTTTGGTCTCACTTCTGGCCTCCAGTTCTCCCACGCAGGCTGACAAGCAGCTCCATCTCTCACGTGGAGGGCAGCCAAGACGCTTCTTGCTCACACCAAGAGCAGGTGGAATCACTCAATTCGGCTTGTTAGCTGCTTCAAGGTCTCGCCATTCTCAGCCGTTCAGGGAGCTGCCAGTGTCCTCGAACTGGCGACCTTCTGATGTTATCTTCAGGCTAACAGAGGCTCTACACTCTAGACCAGACCTCCTGCCCATGTAGGCCCATAAATTCATGTATTGTCTGCAATGTGAAACTGCCTTATCTACAGTAGATTAGGGCGTAGTTTCAAGTTAAAGGTCTTGAAAGATACCCACTTTTGCATCTCGCTGTTTAATGATCTCTTCTACTTTCTCTTTAGTAAGACACCATAAAGACATATTCAAGATATAGTTGAAGTCTGGGCCTGAGGTAGATCCTGAAGAGGAAGAACTGTCGTCATTCAGATTTTGCATCTCTTCCTCTTCTGCTGCCTATAAATAAAATCAAATTAGTTATGCTACTATACCTATTTCCTACAGTGCAAAACAGATAAATCAAAGCTCTATATTTAATTTAGATTACAAGTCGAATGTATTAGCAACATAGAATAGAATGACTCCTGAATTTCAAGCAAATTTTGTAGAGGTAGAAAGTCAGTTTAAAATATGTCCATGTATTTAAGAGATGACAAAAGAATCTCCTTTAGGGAAGCACTACAACGCTTCAGTTAGGGAATATCCCATTTACTGCAAGTTTACCTTTTCTTGTGCTTCCTTCCAAGCTTTCACTGGGTCAGATTCAAAGCCTCTCTGGACTAATAGCTGAATCAAATCTCTTTTGGATTTATTCTCTATATGAAATAAAAAAATATGTTTCTATGTATGCTTTCCAGGGCTTAAATTCACAAAATGTCAAAAAATAAATATTTTTTCTTACCTATGGTAATTTTCCCCTGTATTTTCTCTAAAATAAAGCGAGCTTGATTGTTAAGCTTGGTAGATTCTGCCCCCAACATTCCTACAAGCCACTCCTTGCGCAAGCTATAATAATTTAATCGCAAGTCAAAGAATTCCTTTAGAATATCTTGAACTGTTTCATACTTCTTCAGACACCCCATATGATCAAATAGCACCTATACAAAAATAAAATATTTCAAACTTTAAAAAAGTCCAAGAAACATGAATATTTATATAAAACATTCATATATTCACACCTCAAGCAAAAACAAAGTCATTTTTCCCAAAAACCAGTTTAGAAGAAACCCTTTTTAATGGCTACCTTTTATACATTGATCCAGCGTTTGTTACATTGAAAAAAAATATTTGGACAAGGAATTCTAGTTTTCAGCCTCATCTCTTTCTGACTATCTTGAATTATTCACTGGGCACTTGTACTTGTAACTGGGTAAGAGGCACTTTTTCAAGTGGGTGCTCCTCTTTTTAGCAGGGGGAGAGTAATTGGCCCACCTCACCCCAGCAGTGTCTTTTCTAGTGGCTGTCTGCTGGTGTTCTTTTGTGTCTTTTAAGATTGTGAGCCCTTATTTGAACAGTTTTGTTGAAAAGCAGTATATAAATACTGTTAATAATAATAATAATAATAAGGTTTCTTTATACTCTGTGTGCTCTGCAAAGAGGTAAACCTCTGGATATTAGAGATATCCGTTACATGTCCAAGAAATGAAATTAAGATTACAGTGAACTGAGAATTTCATGGAGACATTCCCTAGGTCAGGGGTGCTCACACTTTTTTGGCTCGAGAGCTACTTTGAAACCCAGCAAGGCCCGGAGATCTACCAGAGTTTTTTTTTACAATAATAGCATTTGCCGTAACAGAATTTCCCACCTGCTTCTGCCCCATTTACCTTCCTCATCTCCTCCAGTTCTGTCAATTTACAGTTCATGTCTACTCAGAAGTCCCATTAATGTCAATGGGGCTTACTCCCAGGAAAGTGTGGATAAGATTGGGCTGTCTGCTCTCTGCCTTGGAGGCCACCCATCCCTCTGTCAACAATGTCTACATGTTGCCCAGATGGCTTCTCATTCCATCTGCCCCCCCCCCCAATGGTCATCTCCCTCCCTTTAAGAGATGCCCCAAGGTTCCTCACAGGCACCAATGTTGCTTCAGAGTCTGGTCCGATGCCTGTCTACTAAGGTCCCATTATAGTCAATGGAGCTTACTCCCTGACAGGTGTGGACAGGACTGCAGCCTCGGAGCCCCACATCCTATGCCTGTCTACTCGGAAGTCAGTATAGCCACTGGGGCTTACTCCCAGGCAAGTGTGGATAGGACTGCAGCCTCAGAGCCCCATCCTAAGCCTGTCTACTCAGAAGTAAGTTCCTTTATAGTCACTAGGGCTTACTCCCAGGCAAGTGTGGCTAGGACTGCAGCCCCAGAGCCCCATCCTATGCAGGTTTACTCAGAAAAGTCCCATTAGAGTCACTGGAGCTCACTCCCAGGCAAGCGTGGACAGGACCGCAGCCTCAGCTCCTCCAGGGGGACACTCTCGCACTCTCTCTCTGCCCCCCATCTCCCTGCCTGCTCCAACCTCCCCGCCGCCCTCTCAGGGGGCTCCTCGTGCACTGCCCCGTCCTTGAGCGCGCTCCGCTCCTCTCCTCGCCCCCAGCGCGCACACGCTCCTCCCGCTTTCCTTCCCCTTCGCTGCTCTCCTCAGCTCTGACAGACACAGGCGACCCCTCAGGTGCTGACATGCTCACCGTTCCTGAGCTCATGCTTGATGGTGAGCAGCGACGGCTCTCCCCCCGTGGAGCAGCCTGCGACTCCCTCTATCTCCTTAGTGCGCCTCTCGATGAGGGGAGGGAGGCGAGGAGCGGAGCAGAGCGCAGGCCGAGCCAGGTGAGCTCACGAGCTCTACAAGGCACACTGCATGTTCTGGCGCGAGGGTCCGGGCAGTGCCTCCTCACGGGCGGCTCAGCCCACCATCCTCCTCTTGCCCCCCTCCCAGCAGGAGCAGGAGGGCAGCAGCGCTAGTCTCCAGGAGCCCCTAGTCTATAGACTCTATAGACTAGACTCTAGTCTAGTCACTAGAGTCTAGTGACTCAACACGACGCAAAATGAGTCAATCGTGGAGCCCTTAGTCTAGTGACTAGACTAAGGGCTCCGCGATCAACTCATTTTGCCTCAGGATTGACCGGTAGATTGCAAGCGACATTTTGAGCACCACTGCCCTAGATTATCCTAAATATTTAATGACTGGTTGAAGTCATTCAGATTATTTGTAGTGAATGGCAACTTTTTTTCTACTGCACCAGATTCTCTGCTAATGTTTTGAAATTGATGTTTACTATCTCTCCTCAATTAAAACAGAGATGAGCTGCTATTCTCTTTGGTATAGAAGTAAAAATGAAAAGAGATGCGTTTAGTCATGTGTGGTAAAGATATCTTACTACCATTGCAACAGAGAAAATGGTAAACTGTTATAGTAGTCAAACATATAGAAAAGTTACCATAGAATTACAAGTTAGACTTGTTTGAAGCTTAAAGACTTTGTGCAGCCCAGCAGCTTCTGCCTGAGCAAGCTTTTCTTCTGTCATTTTCACAACAAATTTCACAGTTGTATCAGTGTGATACTCTTTGTAATCTGAAATTAATGCTGGTGTTTTTTCGGTCCCATTCAACATAGGTTCTAAGACCTGTTCTTTGTAAACCTACAATGACATTAAAAGAAAGTTATTTAAAAGAAAGCAGTGCTGATGTTCAAAATCTAAAATTATCTTAAAAGTACTTACCTGAGTCCATGTTCTAACTGGAAGCTCTGTAATTTCTACTGTGTTCCTGTCAACAACATATATTTCTCCACTCACTACATACTGATTTTGACCAAGTTCCTGGATCATTCCTTTAAAGTTTTTGTAGTTTGGAAGCTGCAAAATTAAGAATGTTTTACATATTCACAAACATATATAAATATATTCATTAATAATCACCATCACAAAATGCACCACAGTACACTTTAAAATACAGAGTATAATTTAAAGAAAAGTAAATATTCAATAGAACAAGCACCATGGGAAAACTTAACTAAAGCAGAAGCCTATGGCTACTGTAACCCATCTGTAAGTTCCAGCCCTGACGAAACAATGTTTGATTTATGCTTAGGCGAGATCAGTCCTTGTCTCACCTACCATTTGCTCTTTACCACTTCCTTCAGCCTGACTTCATGACAGATAGCTAGGTAGCCTCCTGTTTGTCTATCCCCCGTTATCCCTCCAACTGCAGATATTTGACAAGAAAAAGCCCAATGTCAATAGTGGTAAGTTTCAGTGTATGCTTTCCATAGTTCTAGAAATTCCATACATGATGGTCAATCAGCACTTAAAATGATAGTGATGCTTATCTGGAAGATGGCAGCATGACACAGTTCCTATGAGCCATTTCACACTAGAAACTCTTCGATATAGATATGCCATGGGGGAGGAAGACAGGGGGGCAGCTATAACCATGACCCAGGCTGCACTTTTTTTCTAATAGTCACAATCATAGAAATTGCTTGGACTCACACATTAATCTTTCCACTGATGCTATATAAGTGCATAAGATCATGTGCAGATATTTCAGTGTGAACTGGACCTAAATAACTGTGATATTCTCATTCCTTCCAGTCTTTGAGCTGCACAAGACAACTATAAAGTTGAAAGTGGGTTATGGATTTCACTGGATACACCCAGTCATATGTGCCATGGACTATCAATTGAGATTATCTGCTAGCAACAGGAAGTTGTCATATAAAAAACACTTGAAATCCTAAGGATCCTGGAAAGGTCCTCTAAATAAACTTTGCTATTTAAGTGGATAGCATAAGTGAGAAGTTGCTAAGTTTACAGTATGAAATCTTTCTTAAAATTTGATTTTTTTAAAACATAAAATATATTGGATCTCAACAACTATGCCATATTTTGTCAAGATGAAAGAAAGGTATTGCATATAAACCCCAAGCCATCTCCCAGAAACATAAGGCACTTCCATTCATCATTGGGGGGGGGGGTGGTGGTGGTTGCCAATCTCCCCTTAACCCTTCAGCATCCTATACAGTCCTTTCCAGAGGCTCTGATACTCTAGGCCAGGGGTGCTCACACTTTTTTGGCTCGAGAGCTACTTTGAAACCCAGCAAGGCCCGGAGATCTACCAGAGTTTTTTTTACAATGTTCGCACCATCATAACATATAACATTTATGTGTACAATATATGTTGGTGTACCTTGAGCCCCACTGAGTATAACAGGACTTACTCCTGAGTAGACATGCCTAGGATTAGGCTGTGAGGCTGCAATCCTAGCCACACTTACCTGGGAGTAAGCCCCATTGAGTACAATGGGCCTTACTCCCGGCGTTTCCTCCCAGAGGCACCTGAAGGAGGGGGGGGTCGGCACTCCGCGAACTACTCATTTTGCCTCGCGATCTACCGGTAGATCGCGATCCACCGATTGAGCACCCCTGCTCTAGGACAAGTTTTGGGAGGGTGCAGGGAGTTATTGTGCCAAGCTAGTAGAAGGAAAGTTCACGTCTTCAAGATTCCTTCTGCATACAATCCTTGGTTACAATCTTAAACTTTTAAATAATTTGCTTTCCACTTGGGCAAATATCAGCAAATAAAACCAATATTAACCATTTTTATGCTTCTGAAAATATACACAGGAAAGAAATATGCTAGCATACTGTTAGTTTTCTTTGTTTCAAAACAAGCAGAAAAAATGCACCTTTGGCCCAAATCCTAACCAACTTTCCAGCACTGGCACAGCAGTGCCAATGGGACATGCGCTGCATCCAGCAGTTGGGTGGTACTCACAGAGGTCTCCTCAAAGTAAGGAAATGTTTGTTCCCTTACCTCGGAGCTGCACTGCCCTTATGTCAATGCTAGAAAGTGGGTTAGGACTGCGCCCTTAGTTCTTTTACAACTGGAAAATTCTTATTTATTCTCCTGTATAAAAGAAGTTATTTAAATTAACCGACAAATTAAAGCTACATTACCATAGGATGAGGATCCAAGCCATCCAACATGCGTCTCACATTGTTCACAATCTCCCTGGTATCATAGTTTGGAATTTTACATGCCCAACCGGTACCGATGCCCTCAGCACCATTTACTAAGACCATAGGAATTATGGGAATGTACCATTCAGGCTCCACGCGCTGATTATCATCATAAAGGAATTTAAGCAGGTTATCATCCACTGCAGGAAAAAGCAGTCTCGCTAAAGGGCTTTATAAAAGAGAAAAGAAAAAAAGCACTTTCAGATCTGGAAGTTTATCAACTCTTTGTCCTCCCCCCCTGTCACGGGGTGGGGCAAGTGCCTTTCCCTTTAAGATGGATTAAGTTGGTTGTTGGCTACTCAGGTGTAGTGTATTAGTGATTTAGAGAATAAAACCTGGGCATGGGTGCCTGAAAAGTCAGCACACAGCAGGAGGAAGGGAGCTGGGGGTTTACAGCTTTTACACTGGAAGAAATGCTGAGAGACTTATAGTGGTAATTTTAGCCTATGATCTTTTCTTGTTTTTAGCTACTGTAATGCATGTAATATGTTTTTTGGAGCAATTTGAAGCTCCCTTAAAGTTACAATAAAAATCTGTTACATGAAAATTGAGTGCAATAATTAAACAAGGACATGTATGTTAATAGGACCTGGTGCTTGAAGTAAGCAAACAGAAAACATTGCCCTTGGGGGTTGGTGGAGGATGGTGTAGGTGGAGGAGGGTTAAATTTTGGTTGACTTGGGAATGTCCCCTGGTCCTTCCCTACCCCAAGGGTGATGTTTGTGACACCCCCCCCCCACCATGCAGCCATGACAAAAAGGCTTAAAATGTAACCTGTGGAGGGGATCCAGGAGGTCTCCTTTGGAGAAGGAACATTTGCCCCCTTACCCAGATGTAAGTCTCCAAAGCCCACATGGGTCTACTCAAACCTGCACCAGCGATTTCGCTGACACAAGTTCACATGGTGGCAGGATCAGGTCTGGGAAGGATGTTTGGATTTGGCAGACACTGCTGCTGCCAAATTCCCTTCTCAGACAAAATCTGCCTCCTCCATACCCCAGTTTACCTCTCCCTACAGCTTACCTGGGTCAGGAACGTGGAGCCACTCTGGCATCCCTGTTGGCAGTGTTCCAGCAGGGAATGGCTTTCCACATTGCCAGAGAGGCTTTTGCAAAGTAAGGCAGTCTCCTCTGGCAGAACACTTGTTCCACCAGAAAATCAATCCAATCAAATTGGGCTGTCAGAATATGAAGATTAAGGCACATTTCCATTTCTAATCCTCCTTACTGTGAACTACACTCAAACAGAATGGCACTAGTTCTCTAACATGCCACAGCACTGCTAGTAAACAAGCTTGTTGAATCAGTGCAATGTTAGAAGTACTTCGGCATATGCAAGGAGAATGGCTGATGAATACTACATTGAACAGGAAGTCAACAGGCAAACAAGAGCCCTGTTTGCATATCAGAGTGAAAGACATGTACGAAGGCATTTAATGAAGCTATAGGGTGCATTATGACCTACTGAAATCAATGGGTCTTAAGTGAACTTAACTGATTACAGCAGTGGTTCCCAAACTGTGGTTCGGAACCCAACAGTGGGTTGTGACCCAATTTTTGAGTGAGTCAGGTAACTGACACATTAATAGCTGATAAAGAAAATGTATTGAGCCCTGTGAAAACTGAAGTGGAGATGCACATGCATAGTAGTAGACAAACACGGTTCATTTTGAAGGGCAGGCCAACGAGGCCATAAGAATGATCCTGATCCAATGAACACAGAGCTTAGCAAATGCTCCAGAAGGCAGCTCCCTACACTACCATAGTAAAAAGGATAAAAACAGAGGCTTAAGTAGCTGGTAAAGTGAATTTTTTTTAAATCTCATAAGCTAGGTGGGGTCCCAACAGAGTATCATTTTAAAAAGTGGGTCCTGGCGCTATGAAGTTTGGGAACCACTGGATTACAGTATTTGTCAGTACGTATTACAGTATTTGTGTTCCTTTATAATAACACCATTAAACAACATTCAGAATCAGCCTCATCGGCATTTACATCTCTCCATGTTTAAAAATAACATTGGACTTGAAATGCACTTTCATTATATCTAGCTTTCTCTGTCAGAAATATATGCTTGGCAACTCTGACCTGTTTTAATTAGGCTAGTTTTAATTTGTTCTGAACATAAAATTTCACCTGAGCATTGTGAAAATGTAACGAGGACTTGCAGCATCCTTCCCACCATGAAGCCTAGTACCAAACTGACCAATAGGTTGTAGCAAGTTGACATTGTTACTTCCAACAAAGTTCTGTGCCAAGTTGACAATAGTCATCATTAAAGCTTGCTAGAAGAAAATATATAAGCACTGTTATTATTGAGTACAAAACATCCCTGTTTCAAAACAGATCTGTCACTACAAGCTCCCAAGTAACATAATAAATTACTTAAGATAACTAGCTAATGGCGGATTGAGTGTAATGGGGGGGGGGGAGAGGAATGAAGACTACCAATCCTTCTGCATTCACTTACAGTGGAACCCTCACCCTCTCACCACACCTTCATTCCCACATGAAAAGGATAGCCAGATCCTTGCTTAACTACCTCAACAGCAAAAGCCTCAGTAATGGAAAGAACAACAAGGTGGTGGTAGTTCAAAGTTCCTCTTACAAATTCATTATTGAAATTGCCAAAGATGAAGCAAGAGATGGGGCCAGGACTATGTTTCTAAACCTGGACCTGCCCTAATACTTCAAATCGACTGGTGTCCAAGCTTTGACCAAAAAAGAAAACAAAGACGCAAACTGTGCAAACACACAGATATAGACTCTTTCCATCCTCTTTTATCCATACCCACCTCTCCATGGTGGTAGGCTGACATCTCAGCAACAGAACCAGCCAACTGAGCCACTTTAACTTCACGTTTATCATTTCTTTTACAACAAGTGAACAAAACCTTGCGCTGTCCTGGTTTAAAGCCTATTGAAGAACAAGGGAGTTTTTAAGAGTTAAAAAAATACTTTAACATTGTACTCGCAAGCTCCACCAAAATTTTTCAAATCATAATAGAAAAGATATAGAGAATACACACTATCAATTTATTAAATTGAATTTATTAAATTAAAAGAAAGATTATCCACTGAATAAAAGTTAACACAGAACTGATAAGTACTAGAGTGTTGAAAATTAATATTTTTCCTGACTTTCCACTTGCATCCAATTCCAATTCTAGGATCTCCAAACTTGGGGCCAATCCTATCCAACACTCCAGCTCCGATGCAGCCACAACTCCCTTACGCTGAGGAGGCCTCCATGACTGCCACCCATACTACAGGATACAGCATACACTCCATTGGCATGCATTCATTGGTGCTGGAAAGCTGGATAGGACTGGGCCCTAAAGCTGCAATGTTCACATTCTTAATCCCATGGCCAGCCCAAACATAATTTGTAGCCTTCGATTTATGAATACTGGGCCTAAACTAGCCATACTAGTCACGATAAAACTGCTCTAAAATTTGCTTGGCTTAATTCAAGATTTTGATTGAAAGGAAGATGAATGAATTATTCTCAGAAGTAATAGAACCAAAACAGGATATCATACTTTTATATGTCAACACTACAAAGTAAAAATATTGTTACCATCTGAACCTTTGCAGAATGACATAATTCATGTTTTATGCAACCATAAATTGTCAACGGGCAGCCCAATCCTGAGCTGCCCAGAGCTCCCAGGTCTGGCGGCTCCATGGCGGGCTCCCGCTAGATCCTGCGCCTCCTGCGCTACCACGGGAGGCTCCTCGGGAGAAGGGGACGTTTGTCCCCTTCCCCTGAGTAAGGGAAGCAGCCCCGCAATGGGGCTACTTACTTTAGCGGCGACCAAAAGTTCGGCGCTAAAGTAAAGGCGCTCGTGTAGGGCAAGCAGCCTGAGCGCTTTGGATCCTATGGGGCTCAGCTCCACGGATCCGCCTCTCCCCCTCCCTGCAACACACCTCCTGCTTGGACCTGGCCACGCCTCCCGCTGGCCTCCCCCCTCCCCAGAATGCCTCCCCCATGCCCCGGCCACGCCCCCGTCTCCTGTTCCACAGCCCGGTAGTCTGGGAGACAATGGAGCTGTGGAACCCGGGCGACCGCTGCACGCTCGCCCAGCGCCGGCTAGAGCCAGGCTAGTTCCAGCTGGAGCCCAGCGGTAAGCCCTGCAAACGTGCCTTACGGCACACAAACTATGGTTTGAACAAACCAGGAAACAGAAAAAAGGATTCTGCTCTAGAAAGAGGAACCTGGTTTGAGATTAGGTTCGTGATGTCTGGATAGAAGCAGTGCAAAAACTAGGATAACAGGACTTTTGATCATTTGGAAGAGTGCCAAAGACAAAAAATGAGAAAGAAAAATGGAGGGGGGTTTCCATTTCAAATTACATCTTCAAAATGGTTTAATAAAGATCATACTCACCATCAACAAGGGATGGAATGGATCTCTCATTATCAGAGTTTGAGAAGAGAATCAACTCCTTGTTGATGAAGTCATTGTAAGTGAGATGTTTTGTTGCTGTACCATATAGAAATTGCTAAAATAAATACAAATAGTTACTACTGAAATTAATTTTGCTATCTTGTTCTATGTAAATTATTATTAACAGTATTTATATACCGCTTTTCAACTAAAAGTTCACAAAGCGGTTTACAGAGAAAAATCAAATAACTAAATGGCTCCCTGTCTCAAAAGGGCTCACAATCTAAAAAGATGCAACACCAGCAGACAGCCACTAGAACAGACACTGCTGAGGTGAGGTGGGCCAGTTACTCTCCCCCTGCAAAAGAAAGAGGATCACCCACTTGAAAAAGTGCCTCTTACCAAATTAGCCAGGGTTAATATATATTGGGGTAAAGCATTATATAAATATATAATATATATTGGGGTAAAGCAGGGGTAAAGCATTATATATATTGACAGTGCCATATAAAGAGCAAATATTTGTCATTTCCTCTTAATCCTTAAACATTACCTCTGGTAATCCATGCAACCGACGCTGTCTTCTATCTTCCATGAAATTTGTCAACCACTCTTTTCGATCATCAATTTTTTTCTTACTGAAGGCCTATAAAGATTTCACATAACCTAATTAAACAAAGTACAACTTGGAACTACACATTAGCTATGACCCAGCAAACCTTTATGCACAGAGATAACTGTACACATTGCAGGGTTGCATTCATCTCTTCTCAGAAGACCTCAGTATAGAAAAATGCTTATTCAACAGGTGCACATTATGTATGTACACTTGAGAAAATGTCTCGTTACTGCAGGAGATTGAAAAACCTCCTCTCTCTACTTAATTATTTTTCTTTCTGAAATTAAATATTTTACAAGCGAGAACCAGAGGGCAAGAGAATTTGCTGGACAGGAAGATCCAGCTCTTTGACAGTCCTTCAGAAACATCCTGTTCAGTGATGCCTAGAGCAAAAATGAGCTACTTTAGCTTCTCTCTGCACCAGTACAGCTCCCCAGCACCACCACTGAACACACAGGCACAACCTTTGCTTGGAGTGGCTTCTGAAGGGAGGAGGTCACTTTTTTTAACAAGAGAGAACCTTGGCCATCAGAGATCCTCTTCCTCTCTGCCCTTCCCAGTTTAGGCAACCTGCATGATTCCATATGGGTACTTCAATTTGAAAATACTGTATATTGCTGGATAGTTCACAAAGTACCAACATAATTCTGCCACTATGAATGTACAGTGATGCATACTTAACAAAAATAATATTTTAAATGAACTGTGGCTACCAAAGTAACATAATGAAAGAGACAATCTAAGGTGCTGCAGAAGTGTTTTTAAGTAGGCAAATTCTATGTTGAGTGTTTTAGGAAAGGAACTGAAAATGAAGCAGCAAATAATAATGACATTATACAAATCTCTGGTGTAATTTTGGGTAAACTTCTGTACAATCTATCTAAAAAAAATCTGACAAAACTAGAAAAGGGATAGAAATGAGCCTTCTGGGAGGGGAAAGGTGAGATGAAAATATTAAATAAATAAATAAATAAGGCATCTTAAACAATCAAAAGGTAGAGACACTTTTCTACAAGAAAATTTTAAAAGATTTTCAGTTTTTTAGTTTAGAAGAGCAGTAAGAGAGAGGAATTGAAAGAGGTACAAATTATGTAAAGAGGTACAATTGAAAGAGGTACAAATTATGTAAAGAGATACAATTGAAAGAGGTACAACTGAAAGAGGTTCAAATTAAAAATTATGAACACCAAAGAGAGAGAAAATACAGACATCCCAGTGCTATTTACCAAGGTAATGGCAGCATCATCTTCAGGACCAGCATACCGAAATAAAATTCGATGTCTCTCCATATCTGCAAAATATTCCTTTGCTTCTTTAGCAGTGCTGGTGCCCAAACCTATCACATGAGAAAGAAAAAAAATTGCTAATTTAACCAATCTTCCTTTTTGATGTTTTAACAAAAAAATTTAAGCCAATTGAGTACATTCTACAGATGAAGATTAAAAACGGTTTACCATCTATTAATTATTTCATTAGAGAAGACTCAGAGATAACAATCCACATAAAGTTCATCATGATTTAAGTCCTACTGAAGGCAACAGGAGCAAAGCCATTAAGTCACAGTTAAGTCACAAAGTCACAACTAAGCCGTGTTTGCCCAGCCCACAGGTGTACTCATCTGATCCCTGTTAGGTATAAACAATGTTGGGCAGAAATGGCTTAACTTACAATGCAATCCTAACTGCTGCTGAGCTGGCACATCAATCCCCACGCCAGCTCAGAGTGTCACAAATGTGCCAGAAGGTACCGCACCAAAGCCTGCACCAGCCTAGCAGCACTGGATCCTGACCCTGCACCAGCCAGCACAGGTAAGACTGCACCTGGCAGAGGGCAGGAAGGATAGAGCCCTTGAAGGGGTGGGATTGGCAGCAGCAGTGCATTCCTGGGTCAGGCAGCCCTACAGTTATATAGCTGGCACAGATTCAAGAAGCCCCATAGGGATGGCTGGGACGTTACTCGAGGTAAAAGGAAAAACATCCCTTACCCCCAAGAGACCTCCCGCTTCTTCCTGCGCTGCACTGGATGCAACACCGGCCTTGTGGCCTAGCTGCACCAGTGCAGCTTAGGACTGGGCTGTTATTTCATTAATTAGGAAAGGACTTATATCCCAACAAAGGGACTTATGTCATGACAAAGTTTAACTGGACAGCACCCAGCATTGTGGGAGATGGGATGTAAACACAAACCTTTGTAGTATTTTATCTTCCATGCTTTATGATTCTCCATGTGTTTTTTCCATTCATCAAATTCAGGAATACTATAGAAGGAGAGTTCCTGTTTATTTTTGCTTGCCTAAAAGACAGAGAGATACCAATCAAATTTTGCAATTTAAGTTTTACTGAACTTTATGAAAATCATATTCAATGTAGGCTACTATGGGTACAATCTTTTCCTGCAAAAGGCTGCAGCACCCATATGTGAAGAAATTCACAAGGAGCCTAATAAAGCTCTGTTTCTTCCCCCTGCCCCCCTTGAAAACTTAACAGAATATTACAGGACATGGGAGGTTAATATAAACCTGTCATATCCCTATCACATCCTGTCTGTGCACCACAAACTAGTTGAGAATCAAACCCTGAATAACTTCATTTCAAATAACTGAGAATTGAACCAGGATGGAGAAATGGGAGGTGAAACTTGCTTCCAATACCCATTCAGCAGAATTGATTGGGCTCCACAAGGACTATACAATCTCTGTTTCCTGGAACTTACCACAAACCAATTTCCAGAAAGAGTGAATATGCACAACTGATCACCTTGTATAAATTATTCTTCCCACTTTTTAAACATAAAGACATGTTTACAATATTAACCACCATTAGAAAAGAAGAGATACAGCAGATGAAGGCAACGTGTAACACTAGCTCCTATAGGGACCAGCAGTGGTTTGTGTTTCACATTATTGTTTTGTACTTTTCAAAATGTTGTAAGCTGCCTTGGGGGCCTTCCAGAGGTAAAAAGGTGAGATACAAATACTTGGATATGTGAACAGACAAATAAATGGGTGATCTTGGGCCAGTCACTATCTCTTAGCTTCATCTACCTCACAAGGCTACTGTAGGGACAAAAGGAGGGAAGGAACCATGTACACCACCCTGAGCTCCTTGGAGGAAAGGTGTTACAAAAATATCATCTGCTAATAACTTTGCATGTGGTTTTCTGAATTTTTGTATGTAATACTATTGTGTTGATGGTTAAATTTATTCATTATTTGCTAGATTCCCATTCTCATCTGTTTTCTCTTAACCCTGTGTGTATTTGAGCTTATTGCCTTTGTTTGGGCACTTTTTCTCTTTAGTATATCTCAAGCTGTGAGATCTTCATTCATTTTTTGAGTACAAGGAAGGATGTTATATAATGTCAGACTTGCAGGAACTAATAATAAAACTGTTTGTTCCTATGATTTATATAGTATATCATAGAAAATATGAGAAATATGTACTGGGAGCATATGTGGTACCTTTACAATAGGAGTAATGAATTCTTCAAGAAAGCCATGCTTCAGAAGGGATGGCCAATTGTGATGAATAAAATTGATCAGCAAGCCTTTAATGTGGGATCCATCCTGATCCTAAACATGAAAAAGAACAAATCTGTGAATGCTGAATAGTAGCAAAAGGTCCTTATGAAAATAAGGGCACAATTCTATCCTGCTCTGGAACAGGCAAGCCAAGAAGCTTGCGCTGGATACAGCACATGATAGGGGTCAGAACTGGCTCAGCCAGAGGCAAGGGGAAACTTTTCCCCTTATCCCTGGGTAAGGTGCCCTGGCCTCTATGGGTCCTGAGGTGGCGCAAGTCCAAGGAGAGAGTCCAAGAAGCAGCATCAAGCCATTCCAAACTCCCTGGAAACAGGGGTTGGGATCCAGCATAACTCTGAGACCCACCCACCCCAGAGCCTTGTGTCAGCCCAAGGCTTGTGTCAGCCTCTGCAGGCTGGCGCGCCTCTGCGCACCAGCCTTGCTGACTCCTGGCATGTTTGCAACCCTCCTGTGCAGCTGAGGATTGTGCTGCACGTTTCATTTCCTTATTAAAGTTCATCAAGGCTTGATGCTATGAAAACACCTAGAAACAAATATTGTATTATGAATGAACTTCTACAAGGAGGTGGAGAACTTCACAGAATGTAACAAGTCTGACGGCACAACCTATGCCAGCAGGATGCACATGCACATTGTCACAAATGTGCTGTAATGCACACTACAGCAGAGTGGAGGCCCACGGCACTGGTGCAAACGCCTGTGCCAACCTGTTGGCACCAGTCAAAGCCTGGAGAACATAAGGTCTCTGCAGGCTGGTAGAGGGGCGGGAGGAGGGCAGAATGGGAGGGGTTATAATGGGGCAAGGTAGAGTGAATCAGTCCTGGGATGGTGCAAAGGCCACTGCCATATCCTACTACCCCCAGGTCCTTATTCCCAATATGGGGCTGCTCAGATTTGCGCCAGCTATTTTGCTGGCATAAGCCCAGTAGCCCCATAGAGGCTGCTGAGGCTTACCCAGGGGGAAGGGGACAAATGTCCTATTCACTTGGAGAGACTTCCAGCAGCCTCTATTCCACACTAGATGCAGCAGAGGTTGCACCATCACAGCTTGCATAACAATGCAGGATTTAGGATTGGGCTACCCATAAATAATCCCAGGGAGATTTTCTCTGTCCAAAATGCACCATTTCCCTACAGAAGCAGGATAAAGAGCAGTAACTCTATTAGAAAAGTCAAATGTTTTGTGTTGCTGAATTTTAGACCGACCTGATCTGTCATGATCATAATTTTGCCATATCTCAGCGTTTTCAGAGACTCTGGATCTTCATAACTTTTTTTATACTGCAGACCTACTATTTTTATTATGTTGTTAATTTCTGCATTTTCCATAATCTGTGTAAAAAGTAGAAACAGAAACATAGTAAGTTTGTGTGCGTGTGTGTGTGTGCGTGTGTGTGTGTGTGTGTGTCGGTGCCAAGTGCTATATTAGACACTTTTAACATGATTTTTCATACCTGTTTGTGAGATGCTTCCCGAACATTGAGAATTTTACCCCTGAGTGGAAACACTCCATATCTGTCTCTTCCAATGACACCTAGGCCAGAGACAGCTAAAGATTTGGCAGAGTCTCCCTCAGTTAAAATCAACGTACAGTCCAAAGAATGTTTGCCACCTGCAAAGTTGGGGAGAAACAATTACACAAAGAGAGAGAGAAAAAGAAGTGAAGATGAAGCAATCTATAACCTTACCTTTATGAAATACAAAACATGGCTTGCCATATTTTGGTTAAACAAAAACATTAACCAACTGAGTCAAAAAGCAAATATACCAACTTGACATAATTCCCCTGTAAAATAAAATCAGATTTCATAGGCAATAGGGCTAGCTTTTTAGCCTAGTATCCAATTATCAGTAGCAACCATAATGCAGAGATGGCATACAGTTATATGAAGAAACATGTGAAGCAATCATTGTTTTTACAATAAATTTTTACAATAATGTAGAACACTATGTATAATAACATATCTCTATAAACTTACACAAGCTTAAATTTTTAGCAGTCATTTTGAAGTTTTCTGAACAAAATTAAATAAAGTATATTTGCTTCACATGAGGAACCATGCTAAAAGTTAGTTAGCTCTGCTCTTACCAGCATCATTAGCATCATCAAGTTTTGGAATGCCTTTGATTTTGCTATGTTTCACGGATGAACATTTTTTGTTCAGCTGCGTCTGTGCCTTGAATTTCACCCAGTTCAGAATACTTTCTACAATACCACAGTTAGATGCCTATAAAATCAAAGATCACAAACAAGAATACTGAAAAAGGTTTATAATGATGAAGTAAAATAATGTGTTAAAGTCAAAATTCAATATTTTTTCCCTAGGAATGCAACATCACAGTCTGAACACTTTCAACTTTAATCTTTGTTTCTTTAAGTCTAATTATATTCATACTACTTAAATAAAAAACAATCTCATAGACCACATAGTATGAGATATGGGCTGGAATTGAAGGAATCATGGAATGACTTCCATGTACGTCACAGGGCATTGGACTGGTATATTTTAAATAGCATCCCTTCTTCATGCCATGCTGCAGGGCAAAATGCTTTTGAATTTGAAAAGCAATTTGTCACATGGGTCTAATAGTTAAAGAGGGGAAAAAAAACTCAAAACACAACCCTAGGCTTGCCCAAGCTATTGCGCACAGTTAATGGCACTCTGTATCCCAGACAAAGACTTCAGGGATGGAAAATATATTTTCCTTGGTATTTCAGGTTACAGCTGCCTCCATAACACATAGCATGTTAACATTAATTCTGCAGCAGAAATAACAAGTTTCTTCAGCATTAAGTATTCTGTTATATCAGAGAAGAACTTTGGTCTTTTCATTACAGAGCTTTCAATATAGTTACCTTACAGAAATCTCTGAGCACTTGAACACTATAAGCATGCAAATTCAAATATAATCATCTTCCTTCAAGGAGACATGTTCGTATACAGACAGTATCTGTATTTTTCATAAATGAAATACACAAAACTTACCGCTTTGAAAAACTTCTCTGATAATTGGCATTTGGACCCAAAGCTTTTAGGCTGAAGTGTCATGTTCTCTTTTGTCTGAGAATCAAAACTTGGATTTTCAATGAGGCAATTAATAAAAACCCATATGTGGTTCTTTACCTGTTCACAGAAAAAAAAAAACACCACTAAAACACAAATAGCAACCATTTTTTTAAAATGATGAACTGATTTTTGCTTTTTGTGACCCACCAGAGGAACCAGAAATGGGCCATTCCCCCTTAAGGGGAGTGGCCCAGCATTGGGTGCCCTCATGGTGCCACAGTGATCATAGCACCACAGAGACCCAGGGACATTCTAACATACCTGGGGGGCTTCTGAAGCCTCCATGAGGATCCTGGAGGCTTGTAGTCCCCTCTGCGCGCCTCCATGTAGCTGCCCGAGTTCCTATCGCTAATTGGAGCTCTGATTGCATACTGTAAGTGAAAGCCAATCAACAATTGGAACTCGGGACAGCCAAACAGAGTGGATTGCAAGCCTCTAGGACTCTCATGGAAGCTTCAGGAAACTCCCAGATATGTTAGAATGCTCCTGGGTCCCTGTGGCGCAGCAATCACTGCAGTGCCACCAGAACAACCCTCCAGCTCCTGCCACTACTTATGAGGTTCCCAACTTCCTTGGAGGAGTTTGGGAACCTCTGTTTTAACATATAAAAACTAGCTTGCCTGGAATGGTTTCACCGAAACTCCAGCTTTGTTTTTTTTCTTCACCACCTCTATCAACTTTCCAACAATCTGGTCCACAACATAGTCAACGTGCCTACCACCCTAAAGGTGAAAAAGTAACAAAGGAAAAATTAATTTTTTTAAAATCCTAATTAAAATTTCAGTTTCCACAGCAGAGACATGGAAATCAGATGAAATTTTCAACCTGAAAAGTTGATGCAGACAACACCAAAAGTTCCACTGAAAATGTTTGCTTTTTCATATTCAAACAGCTCTAAAATCATTCAGACTCTGTGAATGTACATGTGCATGCGCACATGCACTAACACTGTAATAACTGTATTATCATAATTAATCTTGTTACAATATTAAATATTTTTGTGAACTTTTGTACAATCACCACAACATTTCAAGAATGCATTACAGTGTGAAAAACATGGTGAATAAGGAAAACACAGGCTGCAGAATATATATTCATGAGCCATAAAAAGGAAAAGAAATTCTATGTCTTGCACAAGAGTTTACAAACATAGAAGAACTATTTCACTCACTCCAAAGTAAGAATATCAACTCACCTTTGTGGTAGCAATACTGTTCACAAAGCTAATTTGTTGGAATCCTTTCTCACTTAAAGTGAGACATACATCCCAGCGTTCATTTGCCAGTTCATGGATAACTTTTAGAGCAACTCCAGTTTCATCCAATTTGTCTTTTACATAAAGATCAACGTAACTACGGAAGCCATTCACCTAAGATTTAAGAAAAATGATCACATACTGTTTTTAAACACACAAATTCAATAACCAAAATATTTAACTTAAGCATCTTACTGGCAGTTTCTTTCCATTAAACATAACTTTAACCCCTTTGCATGCCCCTGCCAAATCATAAGCTCTCCTTGTCATGAGTGCCACAATATCTTTGTCCAGTTTTTCCATCTTAAATTTAGCAAGATCTGGTTGGAATGTCACACATGTGTAGTCATCTCCTTCAAAGTGCTTAATCTTAGAATCAGAAGTCTTCATCATATTGTTCATCCAAGTCTTTGAGGGAAGAAAAAAAAAATGCATGAGTAACTATTTTTCTGCAAAAACAGTTGCACAGACAGATGGCATTTTAGTTTCCAGCCATGCCATGGTTATATTCAAAGATAATAAGACGTTTGAACTTTTTATCCTGGTTATTACCCTCTCAAAATGACCAGCTTCTTTCTAATGTGATGCATAAGTATCAACATGATCTAGATTTACCATGTCATAACTGAGGCCATAACATAATAGATCAATGATTCACCTCATAAGGCAGTTTTTGAATATTTTTTCCATGGATTTTCCTTGAAAATTTCCAAGTGTGAAAACATAAAACATTACAAAATATAAACTGGAAGAGTGTTCCCATCCTATATAACACATCTGTAACAGCAGCTTCTAGGAAGTGCATAAAAATGCTCATAACAGATATCATATTAACATGGCTGGAAATATGTTCTATTTATCCCAGAAGATACAACAGATTCCCAGAAGTACTGAAGATTCCAAAATTTCCCTGCCCATGTGCTTCAGACCTAAACCACTGTGAGAGAAAATAGATCAATTTACATGCACTGACCAGAAACTGAATGCTCTGGGAAAGACGACAATGGGCTCTCCACGATAGCAGTTTTTGTTAGCTCTTCACTAGGGTTAAGACAAGTAACGAAAATCACACACGGTTATATGTTTGCACAGCACTCCACTAACTACTTTTTCAAACAGGTAAACTCTAAAGATGCAAATCTATCAAAACGGCAAACTGAATTAATTGTACTTCAAAACAGTTGCAAATGAATTTTCTTTTCCATTATAAATCTTTTTAAAAAATCTTATTTCTCCACCAGACAAAAATGGTACAAGGGATTCAAGGAAAAAGAGCATACCTGTTTAAAACTGTGTTTGTATTCCTTGCAAGCAGTTTCAACAGTAAACTTTGTACTGAATATATTACAAAGTTTTGCACCATAGCCATTACGACCACCTAAAATGCAAATACATTTATTTCAAAATTTTCTTTTCCAATTGGAAACTTCCTAACAATATGGTCTATCCATTTGTATTAACAACAGAACAGGACTTCATTTAAAAACATTGCTAAAGAAATGCCAAATTAAATCTTGTATACACTTCTGTCATTGCCTACCAGAACCCTCCACTTCCATCCTAACTGTACAAATAGAGAGGACTGAAACTGATTTTCAGATGACATAATGGTAATGATGTCATAAAATGGCCATGGAGAAACTTTATCCACCACTGTCTCTATCATCTTCTGGATAACTCTTTCCAGCTCTATGCAACTTCCACTCATTAATATGTCTGCATCAACTTTCTATCAGAAAGGAAAACATCTCAGAACAATCCTTCTCTGGCAAAGATAGGATCATGCCTAAATTCCCCCTACACTAGCAGAGTCAAACAATCTGATTTATGCTGATAAAGCACCAATGATACTTTATGCATATGTAACCACTATACCAGTGGTTCCCAAATGTTTTAGTAAGGGGACCCAGTTTTTAAAATGACACTGTTTCAGGAACCATCTAGCTTCACAAGACTTTAAAAAAAAGTTTAACTTTACCACCCACTCAAGCCTCTGTTTTTATCCTTTTTACTATGGTGGGGGGGGGGGAATCTCCTTCTAGAGAATTTGTTGAGCTCCATGCTCATCAGACCAGGACCACTCTGGTGGCCTTGCATTCTCCTTCACGTAGCCTTCCAGAAGAGCCAATGCACATTTGCCTACTCATGTGTAAAGATGCAGCTCAGTTTCGTTTTCCATAGGACTCAATATATTTTTCCTTGTCAGTTCGGAGAGGGAGGACTTTCATCTTGCGTGTTTTTTGGGAACTGCATTGATCAGATCAGGACTATTCTGGTGGCACTGCATTCCTCTCATTCTGCACTTCAAAGGGCCTGAGGCATGATTGCCTACTTTGTGCACACGTAAATGCACACGTATGGCTCAGTTTCCATAGGACTCCATACATTTTCTGTGTCAGCTATCAGCCCCTGTCAGGGAAAACACGTTTTTGGGACACTTTATCGGACACAGTATGGGACTACATCACTCTACCCCCGTGTTTTGAAAATGTAAAAGCTCACATGGCAACTCTGATTATGGGGTGTTCTGCACAAACATCCAAGGAGAGTAAGGGCATATTACTAACACTTATCTTCTGAGAACCCTTACAGGTACCCTGCCTCAGATCTCCACACACCCACCAGGAACCTCAATTCCATTCGTACAGCAGGAGCTACAAGGGCACAGCAATATAAATAAGTGAAAAGGGGGGAACTACAAAGCATCCTCTTTGAGGGGGGAACTCAAAAACATCCTCTGCCCTCTCACCCACCCAGCATCCCTCCAAAAGAGATGGGTATACATAGTACTCCAACTATGGCCATAGAATGTTTTTCTGCTTCCCTCCCTCCCCACTTCTGCAATCTGTAGTAATCATTTGTGACCCACAGGTTTCACATCCTGTAGTTTCCCATTAAATCTGAACCTAACATCCAAATTTGTTCCATTGCTGGGTCCTCACCTGGCTACAGAGATACCAGTTTATAATGGCTTTAACTGAAACCATACCAGCCTCTAGGTGGCTCTCCTTGACACTTTTATACAGTAGTCTCTCTTCCCCTTATCTGTCTAGCAAGAGCTTCATTCCCACCCTAATGAAATGACTGGTTAGGCCACTTTGCTCTTAAGCCAGCCAATAATAGAGATATTGTCATAAACTTTTCCTCCCTGACATAATAACACAGAACTGTTAAAAGAACTTTTGATAACATTAAACAGATGCTAAACATTTTTCATCTTACTTTGTTTCAGGATGAATATTAGCAAACCTAGAGGCTGCTTGCCAGTAATATTAACTCCCTTGTGTGGATAAGATCACATGAATCAGTAACAAAAAGTACGTTCTTCTGTACAGCAGGGAAGAAATAGTTAATTCTAACCCAAAGTCATTTCTTGGAGAGCAACAACGAAAAGGAGAGAATGCAAGAAAGAATGTTCTTGGCCATACAGAGAACAGCCAGATATCTCTGAAGAGGCTAGCATTTTGCTTCCCCTGCTGTTTTTGTTACTGACTACTGGTACAAAACTACAAGTTTACACAACACTTTACTAATAGCGCAATCCTAAACTTAACTTGAGCTGGCATGGCCGCCCCTGCCCTGGATCAGCATATCGTAAACATGCTGTAAGGCATGTTTGCAGCTACTCGAAAGCTGATTGGGCCGGCGTGAGGGCCTGCACCAGCTTGACAGCGCGACATCTAGACCCTATGCTGGCCAACACAGGTGAGTTTGCACCAGGAGGCACGGGGGTTGGGTTGTGGTTTGGAGGTAGGGAGGGGGAGGACTGGCCCAGGAAGGGGGCAGTGGCAGCACACACAGAGTCCAAACCCTGTTCCTGGGTCGGGCAGCCCTATTCAGGGCTTCTCAGAATTGCACCCACTATATAGCAAGAGCAGATCTAAGAAGCCCTATAGGGGTGGCTTTGGCTTTACTGGGGTAATGGTTTCATGGGGTAAGGGAAAATATATACCCTCACTCCAAGGAGACCTCCAGCCTTCTTTTAAGCTGCACTGAATGCAGTGCAGGCCATGTGGCCTGGCTGCACCAGCACAGTTTAGAATTGGGCTGCCCAAGTCATAACACCACTGAACAGTCTTGAGATAGCATATGGGAATTCCTGGGGAAGGAGAGAGAAGGAAGGGAACCCAGGAAGGTTTGATATGAGAGAGGAGGAAGGGAAGGTTTGAGCCAAACCACCAGAGTTGATGGATCATCTGTGGATCAAATTGCAATTTATTAAACAACAATGGCTAACTCAAACCATGGTTTCATTTTACATCTGAACCCAGCCAGTAGCCACTATCTCTATTTAAAAAAAACAACAACCCAGCAACAACTAAGGGTGCAATCCTATCTTGAGCTGGAACAGGCAAGCCAAGAGGCTTGCGCTGTACCTAGCACAGGATAAGTGCCCAAAGTGGCTCAGCCAGGGTAAGGGGACACTTTTCCCCTTATTGCAGGGTAAGCCACCCTGGCCCCAAAGGGTCTCCTTGGACTTGCACCACGTCCTGAGGTGACGCAAGTCCAAGGAGAGCAAAGCAGCTTCAAGTCGTTCTGCTCCACTCTGCTCGGGAACGGGGTTGGGATCTGGCATAACTGCATGACAGCCTCCTTTCTACGAATAATGGAAATATAAAAACATATCAGAACTTTCCCACAACCAGTTGTTTTTAAACCAAGGATCATGCTTGGCTTTACTCACATTCTCAATTCAAAAACATCTATCTCATGATGAAATTCTGTAGGGCAAAACACCAAACACCACAAATAAAATGCTATGAAAGCAACACCAAAGACCACAAAATTATTACTACTAGTTAATAACGAGCCCTCTAACTATTCCTGAACAAAATATAAGTTGTTTTACCTGTAACTTTTTTCTCATCATCGTCATAATTACTGGAGGTTAACAGCTGTCCAAAGATTAAGGCAGGAACATACATCTTTTCCACCTTGTGTTCCACAACTGGAATACCTTTTCCATTATTCCAGATACTTATTATATTTGATTCACTGGAAATATAAATAAATATTTTGTCAACAACAACCAAAAGGAGTACAAGAGCTAGTCTAACTCTAATACAGTCTAACTCACATTGGTGAGTTGAAGCAATGACGAGTTGAAACAATGAAGAGACAAAGGCAGGGTGTCAGGTTGAGTGTAAGGAGTGAAAGCGAAAGCTATTTTTTTGAGCTAGTCCCCAGCTTTTATTTCATTCTCATGAAACAATATAAAACAAAGCTCGGGTTATTGCCAGTCACAGATAAAACACTTCTAGAAGACAATAACACATTCTTAACTTTTGAGCACTAACCCTTATCTCTATACCATAACTCATCCCTGTTTATTTGTACTGGGCTTCATGCTCTCAGCTCACATGAATAGAGCCCATACCGAGGTTTGCCTCGAACGGGAGGGGGCGGGTGTGCCTTCCAATGTTGCTATGTCTTGCTTAAAGCTCTAAAGCCCAGTGCTTCTGCACTGCTACACTATATACTTACTTACACTGTTACACTACAGTGAGTAGTGTAGGGCAGTGATTTCAAATTGGGTTTAGGGGAATCCTGGGATTCCTTGGAAACATATCAAGGATTCCTCTATGAAAAGGCCAGTAATGGAAGATAGGTCACACAAAATGCAGTTTGTTCACTATTACCAATTGTCTTCTGCATGCCTAAGACGCAGATCCATGGGTGTACTCTAAGGCATGTTCTTAGATGGTACAAAGCAACTGAGAGGTCCAATTTCCGGTGCTCCACATTAAGTAAGTACATGAATTTTCTGCAGCATGCTAGGATTCCATGACAGATAAGTTACAGTGCAGAAAGTGCTCCATGATGGAAGAAATTTTTTTGAAAAGCTCTAGTATAAAATATAGGCAGCCTAATCAATACAAGGTTAAAAAGATCACAACCTTCTTTCTCTTAGAAAGATTCCAGTTGCATATTCATACTTTCTAACAAACTCTTGATCAAAGTCTTCCTGCATGTACAAAACTTCATAAATCAGCAGCTCAGTTCCTTGATAAAAGCAGTTATTTTAAAGTCAGACCAAAAAAATGTAGCAGTTGGCACCACGGAAAAGAGTACATATGTGGATTATAATATTTCTGATTAAAACAAGGATAATTAGTAGCACTACTGCTGCTGATACTTCATTTTTGTTTTGCTATATCTTTGCAAGCTTCCTGCTTTAATTTTGTTTCTCACTTAATTCTTTGCCTCATTTCTGCCACAAAATATCTTTAATAAATAAATAACAGACATAAATGTGTTCATAAAGTCTGAAAGCTAATACAGCAATCAGACAATAACGGTCAATTTTTTCAGCTTGTTGCCCTCTTTTAATGAAACAGAAGGTGGTGAATAAGGTTAACAAATCAAGGTGGTTACAAAAGTGCATAAAAGTTCAAAAGGACTAACAGCCCAAACCTACCCTGCACTGGAACAGGCAGGCCACCTGGCCTACAATGTAAAGAGCACAGGGTAAGCGGAGGATCCCCTGCAACTCCAAGTTAGGGAATTTATTTCCCGTTACCCATGTTGCGTGACAGCCATCTCAAAGGAGCTATTCAGATCTGCGCCAGAGAAGTCGCTGGCGCAGATCTGAGCAGCCCGGTGTAATGCCAGGCCGCTCGAGGGGGGCGTTAGGATCTCGCATAAGTGCCAAAAGCTCATTCTACTCCTCTCCTGGGCCTGGTCTGCCAACCGTGCCAATCTCCCTGACTCCTGAGTCATCACAGACATGCTTTACGTCATGACTGCAACACTCCTGGGCTGGTGCAAGGGACCTGCACCAGCCTGAGTGCTCTGGATTGCACTCTAAGATCACTAAAGTGGTAAATCTAATTTTACTACTGGAAGTGTAAACCACATCCGCTACAGTGTTAACTGAGAAGTGATTAAACACTGGTGAAAAGGCAGTTTCCACACTAATTATTACTTAAACCACGTTGGGATACTGGCAAAAGTCACACCATCAGTGAGCTGATGAACAGGCTACAATCAACAGAAAATTCCAAAGGAAAAACTAAGGATTACTCTAAAATTAAGATAAGAATGTTACATGTGGATACACCGCTGAAAAATCAGATACACCAATTTCCCTGAAAGAGGGAAATCGCAGGACCATTTCACATTACACTTTTTACTTCTAACTCTATTATTCCTTTTGCTATGTAAACTGCTTTTATAACTCTTTTGTGGAAAAGCACAATAAAGATAGTTTGGGGTATATAATTAAAATTAAAAAAAATAAAATCCAACTACAAATTCAGTTTCAAATAGACATACTGAAACAGGACTCTTGTCAAAAAACTATGATTAGATGCAGTTCTATGTAGTACATAAACCTGATGGAAAGCACTGGTGTACCTTTGCATGCAATGGCCCAAAGCGGATAACAAAAAGGGCTACTTTGAAGCGCACTACTACATTCTAATAGAAAGAAAACAGGTACATCAGAGTCAAGCAACCATCAATATGTGCTACCTGATTTTGAAAAAAATATTGTATATATTTTCACAAAAGTATTCTCAACTAATCTTTGGACAGCATTTACAGTTTGTCTTCCAGCAGAGTAAGGATGCTGTGTGCATTATCCAACATCTAGTTTTCCCCAACTGTTCTCAGGCTCAATACTTTATGAGAACGTGCACATTTTGGACCAAATCCAAACTTGCGTGAACTAAATGCACTCGTACAAGGTACCTCCACCTGACTTCCTTCGACTTCCCACTGCTGCTTCCTGTACCCCCATTCCCTGCCATTCACAAGAACTTTCCAAGCCTCAGCAATTACTTTTTGGGGGAAAGGAGGCATAAACAATCCCTCGCAAGAGCATCATTCTGCTTGTGCAAGTTATGATCCAACCCTGAGTGTTCACAGAAAGATTCCATATTTTCCAAGGTCTAAAAAAAGATTGAAGAAATAAAAATTTGCATATGCTGACTAGTTGATAAAGACATCTAAATAAAAATTTACTTATGTTACTTTATATATACTTATATATATATAAGTACTTTATATATACTTTTATATATATATATATATATATATATATATATATATATATATATATATATATATAAATGTACTTATATTTTTATATATATATATACTTATATATATATATATATATATATATATATATATATATATATATATATATATATATATATAACAAACTATGTATATGATAAATGGGCAAAGAGGTATCTTTTAAAGTAGTGGCTCTCATAATTAGGAGGCGGAGAGCAAATGTCTTTATCCAACCCAGCAAGGCATCTTCTGAGTGCTAAGTGCTGTTTACTTGTGATTCCTCCTTATGTCTTTTTTAGATTATAAGTCTCTTTGGGAAAAGGAACTCTCTTCTCATTCCTTTGCTATGAAAACCACTTTGTGAAGCATAAATATTGTGAACAATAAATTTTTTAAAAAGGAGCAAAACCTATACATTTAAATTTTATTCTCTCTTGCTATCTTCTTTTTACATACAGGTCGTGCCTTGTTATCCACTGGGTTCTGTTCCGGAAACCTCAGTGGATTTAAAAAATCAGTGGATACCAAATCAGTGGAAAAATGGCTTTAAAGACCAACTTCCAGGTTTCCTGTTCCTCCACTGTCACACCAGAATGCATGAACTAAATGCATGAACCGGTATACCACATTCAACCACTGGATGGGTTGAATAATGGAATTTAATAGAATGAAATTATGGCTGAATGCGATATAGCAATGGTTCTCAAACTTCTTTGAGTTTTACTCTTGAGGTAAGCCTTTGCTGGGGAGGGAGCAAGGGCAGTGAAGCAATCCCCAGGATTGTGGCGCTAACAGGGATGTAAGGGGGGTGCTTATACTCACGAAGGGCTGCTGCAAGTTGCAGGAGGTGCAGAGAGCCCTGTGTAGCCCTCCACAGGGCTCTCCAAGGCTTAGAATGTTCAAATGAAGCAATTGCAAAGCATTTCCTATCACTTCGCTGCCTCTTCCCTTCCCCCACCCCTTAAAGGGACTAGGGGATCTTCACATAAACTGGTGGGTTGTGACTCACTGGTTTGAGTACCACTGCAATATAGCATCTATACTGATGCATTCAGGGATAACAAGGGAGGAGCAAGAAACTCAGAAGTGGGTCTTTAAAGCTATCGTTAACCTCGAGAAGCTTGCAACCAGTGTGGTTTAACATCACAAAGATCAGAAATGGGATTTTGGTGCTTTTTTTCCCATGCTACAAAGCATTTAAAGGTAGACCCCAGTATCATTGGTGAGTCAAATCAGTGGATGCCAAATCAGTGGATAATGAGGTGTAACCTGTATTGGTTTCATTTTAATTTACAACAAGAACTAAATCCTTGCATGCATATTTAACAGCAGTTTATGGAAAGTTTCATTTTAACTGTACATCCCAAAACTACTTTAAATGACACCAGTCAAATTATGAAAGCAGAAAAGATACCATACTGCAAAAGCCAAATTCTAATTTTTCTAGGAAAAAAAAACAAGAAGAGCAAAATATTTTACTTACGGATCAATTGATATTTTAATACACGTCATATTCTTATCCCTCTGTTTATTGTCAGCAGCATTTACTAAAAATAAATTAACATTTCTTAGCACATAAACAAAGTTTCACCTATAAAGCTCAATGTTTCTATCCACATGCATCACATTCAATACTTCTGAGGAACTTTAACACACCACATAATTCTTCTGAAACAGATGCTTTCAACCCATTCGGTTCAATGAGATTTACTTCCCCATATGTTATTTATGATTATGTGCTTATTTATTTCTCCTGATAATGATTTGATGCCACAGTTGCATCTTCTGTACTTACTGTAGTTATTCTACTCTTCCCACATAAAAAGGAAGGCTAAAGGATGCTTCACATGTTACGTTTGTACACATTTTGAGATGCACAAGTCACTTCCACATATCCAAACACAATAAAGCATGAAGCAGAAACTACATTTTGTTCATAGTCATATCTATGACTGATGACCGGAATTTTGAAAATCCCACTTTTGCAGGAAAGACATATTGAGTTCCCCCTTCCTGAATTATGCTACTACCATGTGTAGATAGGAGTGAATCAGCAAGAACCTCCTCAAATTGAATTCATTAATTAGCCTGAAGATCCTTAATTACAAATAGCAGAACTAAGTTCATCCATTAGTTACTACTATTATAACATAAGATCATGAAATTACTACATTCATGAAAAAACTTACTATACAATATTTGATCAAAGCTTTCAGTCATTCACTCTCATTCCAACATGTATACAAACTTCTCATCCATCAGGCACCATTAACTAGTACATGTCATGTTTCTAGAGCAGCAAAAAGAACAGTTTCCCCACAGGAGAAACATTTTTCAAACTGAAGGTTCTGTTTTGTGTACCTAACAGGCTCCTCAAGACAAGAATATTAAACTCTGTTCTCCAGTAATCTAACATCCTGTTGCAATTACATGAACACAAAATCTTCAGTTTGACAGAGCACCACATGTATACACTCTTCTTCATGTCCCACCAAGGCAAGTCATTGGCCCTTTTGGATGTGATACTGGTTGGTCGGCAACCTTCAGTCTCGAAAGACTATGGTATAAGCCTACAGCATCTGGTATTCCCAGGCGGTCTCCCATCAAAGTACTAACCAGGCCTGACCCTGCTTAGCTTCCGAGATCAGACGAGATCGGGCATGTGCAGGGTAACTACAAACGTCCAAATTATTTAAGTAATTTGGCTCCTCAAAACAGAAGCAATGTACTAAATTATATACTCCTCTCAACAAAATATAAGCAAAACTTTATTGTTTAAAACTAGACAAAGGAAGAAGTCCTCAACTCACTTGCTATTTGAATTGCAGGTTTTATTCTGGAATAGCTCCTGCACCTTTAAAACTTGCATGATAGACAAATTCAATATATGGAGTTTTTCCAATTATCACAGTTCACTGTTTAGAGATCCATCTTTGTGAAATGGCATGGGTAAAGGAAGAGGTGGAGGAGGCAGGTACAGACATCATATGTCTGCTCTGTTTCTGTGATATTATTGTTGCTTTTAATTTTTTATATTATTAGCCACAATGAGCATCTCCCAAGTGGGTGGGTGGGGGAATGCACAGGATATAAATTTTTTAACTAAATAAATAAAAGGAACCAGTTATACATCAGTTACATCCCAGGACAGCACATATTGAACAATCATTGCTCATAGTAAACATTAAATGAGAACAAAGTTAGATACATTTGTAGCACAGGTAGTAATGTTGGTGACATAGTACTGATACTTTTACCTGAATCATTACTGAGTCAGACTCCTGCTACAAAGTTATGGTAAACTTGAAAAGTTCCACCACTTACTGTTCATCTGCAGCAAGAAACAACCACCACCACCTGACCAGGCAAGAAAGCGTCACACTCTTTTTAAGGTCACAGATGACCAACACAGCTACTACATAGGTAGCTGGTAAAAACTTTATAAGCTACTGAGTTTATGACTTATTTGCAAGGCTGAATTAAGGCATTATCAATGCCTCTAAAATCTTTTCCCAGACAAAACGAAAAATGATGATCTCATCACTGCATTCTAATATCCCAGAAAAAAAGATGAAAGGATCACAGCTGTAACACTGGTGGGCCATTAACCATGATTACAAAAAACCTGCAAGACAGCAGGCCTCTCAGTCTCCTTCACCCTTAACTATGGTTTGGCATTATCCTATGCTACCCGAAGCATGGAGCTGCTGTGGTGCCAAAAATGGCTGTCATGGCATTCTAAACGCTAACCAGGCAGTGCCAACGGCACCTTGGGAGAAGGGGACTTTTGTCCCCTTCCCCTGGGCAAGGCAAGTAGTCCCACAATGGGTCTACTGGATTCTACAGCAACCCTCGGGTTGCCATAGAAGCAAGAGCCTCCATGTTGGTTGGCGGACCCGACACGGAGGCTTAGGATCTGATGGAGCAGAGCTCCACCAGTCCCACCTCCCTCCTGCCCCGCTCACTCCCTCTGGCACACCTCCTCACTGCCCTCTCCCCGCCTCCCCCCCACCAGAATGCCTTCTTCCTGCCTTTCCCCCAGGCCCCCACCTACCTCTCCAGCATCCAGCAATCTGCCCAACCGCTGAGCAGAGGAGCACCAGTGATCCATTAGCACTAAGCTAGAACCAGCGCTCCACCAGGGCTAGGGCCTTGCAAACGTGCTTTATGGCACATTTGCGACAGTGCATGCCGGCAGTAAGCCGGTGCGCATTGTTTAGGATTGTACCCTGAGTTCCTAACTGGGTCTTTGAAACCATGCAAATAATGGATTAGGATTATAAGCAGGTGAGGGCTAACATCACAGCAGATGATCTCAAAATCACAGTTAAATGCAATGGAAGTTGAACAGACAAAATTCGCAAGCTAGTGTTTGAAACTAAAAAGAGGAACCTGCAGTCCTGCAGCCCACTTCTAATCTTTTCACTCAGTGCTTTTCATCCAATGGTACTTGTTCCATGTGAAATACTATGAAATACCACTGGCTGAAAAGCACTACCTTAACCATTATGCATCCCTTGAATATTATGGCTGCAGCAGAGCAAACTTTACCCATTTTTTTCATTTCTAAGTACTCTGCAAATGCTGAGTGGCATCAGAATATCATTATCATAAATACTTACCAAGAATTTCATCAAAGATCTTGTATAAGCCAGGTACAAAGGTTACTTCTCTACAATTCATTCCTATATCTTCATCAAACACCCACATCAACTACAGCAAAGAATATAGAATTTTACTGAAATTAAAAATTATGACTTTAAAATCTCACAAAATATATATGCTAATAATCCCAGTCCTTACTTAAAGTTGTTGATAAGTTCTTGGAAACTCCAATTTTAAGCAAAATAACTTATTTTTAAACCAATTTTACTACTGGCTAATTGATATATGTAAATAAGACTTACACACCTACAGCATATTTCTGGTCACAAAAACATCATCAAACTTCTAAATAAAGACCCCAAACCCTTCTAATATTAAACACTGAAATAAATGTGAGTTTTTTGGGCCAGAGAAAATCCATGCAGAGAATGTGCAAACTCTACAAACTCCACACAGTGACCACAGCCATGAATCAATTTTTTTTTCTCATCAACTTCATAATGACTTAAAAGTAAGCATTTGCTATATTGATAATTTATCTCTGTCATTTCTGTATGCACAAATTTCTAGCCTGACATCTGGGAATAAACAAACACAAGCATTACTGAATATTTTAATGACAAGAGATCTCTCTTTAGTTAGGAGAAAAATGAAAATGTACCTGAGTTAAAGGTTCCACTGAACCAATGTATGTATCAGGACGGAGGAGAATATGCTCAAGTTGAGTCTTTTTCTGATAAACTCTCTCAACAGACATCTTCTTTGAATCATTTTTACTAATGTGTTCAGGTTCTTCTTTATTGGAAGCATTATTTTGATTATCAAACAGTGTCTGAAATGTGAGGAGAAAAAAATAAGTAAACTACATTGATTCATTCCAGTCGCACCAGTATATAAGCCTTGTGCAGAAATAAAATAACTGAAGGTTCCTAGAACTGCAGTATATTAGATGAAAACCCCCTAAAGTAGATCTTAAAATCCCAACTTCAATGTTTATTTTGTTGTAAAACATAAAAGTCTAAGTGGGATCTTTTCCATATGTGGAAGATGTGACTTCATATTGTTGGTTTGGGTAGAAGGGATTTTATAAACTTGCAATTCATCTGTCCCGTGACCTACTGCTGTTTCTCTTGAGTTATCATTAAAATTATAAGATCCAAAAAGCAATTTTGGAATGCAAATCTTCGAAATCCCCACGGTAGCTCATAAATGGTTTTAAAAGCACCCTTCATTTCAAAAGGGAATGCTACAGAGCAGTGGTTCTCAAACTTCCCGGGAGATTTACTCCCGGGGTAAGTCTTTGCGGGGGCAGCAAAGTGATCCCCAGGATCGTGCCCCTGCAGGGGGAGGGGGGCTATATTTTCACAAACCATACATGCTCCCAGGGTCCGGGGGGTGCGAAGAGCCCAGCGCAGGGCTCTCCGCGGCTTGTAAACAGTGAAAGTTCCAAGTGTGACGAAATCGGAAATTCCACTTCCGGTTTAATCGTGTTTGGAACTGTTTACAAGCCGCGGAGAGCCCCGCAAGCACTGCGCTAGGCTCCCCGCACCCCCTGGAACCTGGAAGCATGTATGGTTTGTGAAAATATAGCCCCCCTCCCCCCACAGGGGCGCAATCCTGGGGATCGCTTTGCTGCTTCCCCCCTGCCCCCACCCCTTAAAGGGAATGGGGCAGCTTTACACAAGCTGGTGGGTCGCGACCCACCAGTTTGAGAACCACTGCTACAGAGGGCTGGTTCAAAGTTTGGCACTTCTTGAATGAATTTTTGAAGGGTGGCACATTCCACTCTACTTCCTGGTTTACTGTTTTGTCTAAAGAAGCAGATCATGGATTGGGGCCAACCAGGAAGAGAGGGCGGAAAAATCACAGGGGGAGGGATGAGTCTGATCTTCTAGCTCTTTAAAGCTCATTCATGTAGCACCATACTTCTGATCCAGTCCACAAACAGCTGCTGTTGAATCAATGCAAGCCCAAAAATCGTACAAGTTGTGCAGAACTAATTGCATGGTTTTCAAGATCCCAACCTCTATCCTCAACTAACAACAGGAACTAACTACAGACTACAGGAAAACAAATAATTTCAAAAAAGATCCAGTAATTGTAACAATAATAGTCACAACGAGGAACACCAACAAAATCCCAGAAATAAATTAATAGCTTTACAAGATCTAGGATATTGTCCAACTGATGATAATTTATAGACAAATCTTGAGCTCGATGGCAAACATTTATCATGTTTTAGAACACTAAACCATATTGATTTTCCAGTTTTCACAATACTGCAGTCTCTTGAGGTGCAGTATCCAGATTTTTGTGTTTCGTACTGCTTCTGTCTAATTAGTTACTTTATTTATAATATCTTAATTGCAGCAAGTTTATATAATACTGCCCAAAAAAAAAAGGGCCAGCTGCTGGCTAATGCCAACTTCCAAGTCTATCTTATAAGATGACTATCAGAATGTTTGTTTCTTTCCCTTAGGTACAGAGAAATGTAAAGCGAAACTGGAAGAGAACCCATTTCTTTCCCTCAAAAAGAAAAGAAAAAAAAAGAATTGCAAGAACTTAACAAGAAATACAGTTAAGGCCACACAATAGTAATGGTGCAGCTGTAGTCTTTACTCATCATCCAGCATCATTTCATATAACATAGATCACACTTGTACAAAGGTCAGGAATATCTACAAATGTAGCCCCTATTACACAATACAACTGCCACATATACTCCATGTAAGCAAAAGCACCCACAGTCTGACCTGTTACACATAACCAGGAAAACTGCTGCTTGGCAAACATGTGGTAGTAGTAATCTTTTGCAGTTACATATACTGGTTGCTGCCTTCCTAGGGACAGCTTTGGACACAGATTCAGTGCAGTAATTTCTACATTTGATTATCACAATGCACTCTCTGCAGGGCTGTCCTTGAAAATGGTTCAGAAGGTGTAAAATACAACACACCATCCTGAAGGGCTGGAGAAGTGAGATCACTTATCACCTACATTATGTCTTCCACACTAGCCTTCTGTTTTAAAAAACTAAGATTTTAAATGTCAAAACTAGACCTTTGAACTGGTCCAGAAGCATATTTACAGCAATACTTTGACTTTCATCCACTTGACTTTCATTGCTTTGCTCTTTCAGCTGTATTCAATTATAACCACATTTCAAATTTTGTTCATGTGCTTTTCTCTTTCATCCAATTTCATCAAATCTTCTATGATTTTCATTGACGTTCTTATGTTTATTTTTCTTTTATTTCTGTTTCTTTCAGTTTCACAACTGTTCACATGTGTATATAGTTAGTTATGTTTTTTGCCAACCAAAATAAATCTGCAAGCTAAATAAGGCTATGTTTGACATTCATCCATTTTTCTCCTGCCCAATTCCTCCATTGGGCAGGAGGTCTGGTCTAGAGGGTTGAGCCTCCATTTGCCTGAAGATAACATCCGAAGGTTGCCAGTTCGAAGCCACCGGCACCGTGCGACCTTGAAGCAGCTGACAAGCTGAGCCGAGTTATTCCATCTGCTCTGAGCGTGGGAGGATGGAGGCCAGAATGTGCGGCCAGATCAAGAAAGAAACATCTGATTGTTGTGGTTTCTTGAAAGATAGAACCTTTCAAATTGTAAAAATCCCTACAGGGATTTAAATTGCCTGCCCATGTAAACCGCCTTGAATAAAGTCCGAGGAGAAATCTGAGGACAAAGAAAGGTGGTATACGTAGTAATACCTGTAATATTATTATTAATATTATTATTATTATTATTTACTTTCATCCACACTATGGTCCCTAACCAGATGAAAGTGCAAGTTATTGCTGTACTTAAGTCGCTGTCTGGTGACTCATCTCACCAAGAAGTCCCTCTTACTGCACACTCCGTACACTTCCTTTTTGCTAGAGAGGTCCTAGGCAGAATAACTTCTCTGAAAATAAGAAACATGGCAGAACATTGGCTTTCATCATTGTTCCAAGGCTTTGGAGATTCCCCTGGCAGAACTTTGAGGCTTAAGGATGCTACTTTCAGGGAAGTGACCAGCTTATTTTTTCAAGCTGCCCCAAAGTTCAGATGAGATAGAAGTAAACATTAAAAAAATAATAATAAAGTAGAACTGCCGCCCAAGTTAGTGTTTCTGCTAACTGCTCAAGAACAATTCATAGTACACCAACACTGTATGGTGGTGGCACTTTTTACTTATTTTTCAACCATAGTTTCAAGTAATAATTGTTGTGTTGCATCCTGAGTTTAAATTAATTAAATCTAAAACTACAAATTAAAACATAGATCATAACCTAAGGCAGCAATCCTATGTACACAAAATAGGGATAAGCTCTATTAAATAGTGGGACTTCCTCCCTATCAACATGCACAGTAGCATGCACAGTAGCAGACTGTAAATCTTTAAACTGCGATTTTTGAAAATAGGAGTAGCTTCTACTCATAAGCTTATGATGCAACAATCGGATCATAATATTTAAAGAAAATCCCTTTAGCAGTAGTGTGAACATACTAGAGTCTGAAGTTTGCAATTCAAACCCTCTGCAGCCCCGCAGGGAGATTGTTGCATATAATACAGTCTGTATGTGATTAGGCATCACATGGTATCTCAAGAGCAGACAGTTATAAAATGAAGTATACAGTAATTAGGGCCAATATCTCAGCTGGTACACAATTTTCACAAAGGTATGAAATGTCATGGCAGTGATTATGAGCTCTTGAATGTAGGTGTCTTTGAATAAACCAGAAGTATCAAACATAAAACCCACAGGCAATACTGGGCCTTTGGATACTCTTTATCTGGCATCCATGATCACAGGGCTCTCTCAGCACCACCATCAGCTGTGAAATAATGCATTGGCAGAAGTGGCAATGCTGAAAGGGCGGTGCTGGGAGAGCCCAATTATTATGCAGGTTACTCTTTCAGTGGCACCATTTCTGCCAAGGTGCTGGAAGGGAGAGTCAGAAGGAAGCTCCAGAAAGTGAGAAATAGTTCAGGGAAACATAAGAACGGAAGAACAGTCCTGCTGAATCAGGGCAAAGGCCTATCTACTCCAGCTTCCTGTATCACAGTGGCCCACCAGATGACTCAGAGAGCACACAAGATAACAAGAGACCTGCATCCTGGTGCCCTCCCTTGCATCTGGCATTTTGAGGTAGCCTACATTTAAAAGAAGACCAAGAGGGGTAAAGAAAGGGAAACACGAGGAGCTGGGAGAGTACAATTCTCACAAGGTTCACTCTTTCAGCAGTGCCACTTCTACCAAGGCATCACTTTGCCGAGCGCCTCTCAGCTGCTGGGTTGTGAAGGGACATCTTGGCAGAAGCACCATTCTTGAAAGGGTGGCCGGCATGATAACTGGGCTCTCCCATATCTTGAAAATGTGACCAAGATTTGTGTATTTTCTCTTATGACATCTGCAGCTAATGAGTTCCTATGTGAGAACCAAGTACTGTACTTATTTTTGGTTATAATCTGCTTAATGACATCACTTCCAGCTCTCAGTAGGCATCATGAATGCTATTCAGCCCACTATATGAAATGAGTTTGACATCCCTGAAAACAGTTCCTGAACTGGGCAATACAGAACTGATGTGCCATATTTCATTCAGGCATATCTATCTTCAGGAATAGAAATCAACTGGGACATAAGGAATTATTAGACCATCTTCAGCTACTATTCAGCTACCATGCTGCACTAAGCTCTGTGCCATCCATTTATAAATACTTGAACTTAATCTTCATACTAGAAATATTGCTTAGATGCATTACCAGAATACATGCTTTCTGAATTTTATCATCATCAAAGTAGGTATACATAATTTGATACTTCAAACCAAAAATGTTCCCTCCATTTAAACAGCAGCACTCCCCTCTGTAGGGAACAAATTCACATCTGCCTATGTGAATATCTGCTCAGTATTTGGGGTGCATGTTACTCTAAACCAGGGGTGTCCAGACTTTTTGGCAGGAGGGCCACTTCATCTCTCTGATACTGTGTCAGGGACTGGGGGGAAAAAGAATTAATCTACATTTTAAATATGAATAAATTTACATAAATGAATATATTCAAGATGCAACTTATATGAATGAATGAAGGTCTTGCAATAGCTCAGGGCCTATAAAAGGCCTTGCACAAAGCAAGGCCAGCCTTTCCTTTCCTTTGCTGCTGCATCACAGATGTGAAACAGCAAGCAGTGGAGGGAGCCTTCGTTCCACAGCTTATGTGAGGGGTCAAACAGTTGGCCATCATGCTGAGAGCAGTAGCATCAGGCCAGCGCAGGCTCCAGCAAGTCTCCAGAGGGCCAGAGGCTCGTTGAAGACGGGGGCTCCCTGAGGGCCAGATTGGAGTCCAAGTGGCCCCTGGGCTGGGGTTTGAGTACCCCTACCCTAAACCAAGAGACAGCTCATTTTTATCAGGACAGGTTATGTGCATACTGTGTACATCAGGGGTGTCAAACATAAGGACCGAGGGCCCCTGGAAGCTTTTTATCCGGTTCTCAGGCTCTCAGCTGCTGAGCTGTTGCATGCTGAAATGGCAACCCACAATTGGGCTTTCCCAAATCTTGAAATATGATCAATATTTGCGTACTTTCTCTTCTGTCATTTGCAGTTAATGAGTTTCTATATGAGAACAGGATCTGATTTCTGGCCATTAGTTGATTAATGATGTCACTTTCTGCTTAATGACATCACTTCTGGTCCTTGGCTAGAGCCCTGAATGCTAACTTCGACCCTCTGTATGAAATGAGTTTGATACCCCTGGTGTACATACTGTGTAGAAAACTTGAGTGCAGGGAAGAGCCCAAAGTAGGAACCTCAAAATTATTTGTGACAAGGGAGACTATTGTTTTTCCAAGTGTTTGTGATGGTAAAACATAAATAGGAAAGTGCAAGAGTTAACAAGTATGCAGGTAAAGACTGGTGTCCCTTAATCAACCTATTTCTTGAATACACTGAAAACAAGAACATCTCTGGCAAGAACATGAAAAAGTTGCTCAAAGAAAGAGATTATACGTCATCCACAATGGGTCAATCTTTTCCAGTTTAACTTTAATATTCATTGAAAAGAATGGTTTACCCAGTTTCCACAATTTATTCAGAACAGATTTCATCAAAACAAAATTACATTTGTATAGTAAATTTAAAATTATACTAGTGTCAAAACACATTTAATCACTTTAAATTTAGGAAAAAAATCACTCAGAATAGAAATCATAATTCCACTGCTTTACAGGTGTGTCACCTGGTCCCAGCTCCGGTGGCTAGGGTTTCCTCAGGAGCAGGGGTCTCCTCAGGGGTAGGGGCCTCCTGGGAGGGGGTAAGGCTTGAGTACTGCCAGGACTGGGGTCCCAGGCAGGACACCTGCCTGGGAGTAGGGCCTAGTGCCAGCTGGGAGCAGCAAGCAGCTACATGGCCAGAAGGGGTGGGGCTGGCCAAACCCAAGGCTGGCTTCATAAGGAGCCTGGGAAGCCTAGAGAGAGGTTGCTCCTCTCCAGAGGGAAGGCCAAAGGGGATAGCCACCCTGGCCTAATTGGGAAGATCCAGAACCCCAAAGGGATTGTGCTTACTTCAGCCCTGGAGAGAGGGGGCCAGGAGGGGGATCTCCCAGAACCACCTGGGCCCTGGGAGTGACTCCAGGAGAGCCGGGGTTACAGAGACAAGGACTCACAGCCAACTATACCCAATGGTGGCCAGCTGATCAAAGGGCAAGCATAGACGTACCTGGGGCCTCCTAAAACAACCCCGAACAACAGTGCTGCAGCCCTCGAGAACCCCTACCCCTGGCCAAGAGACACCAGTGGGAGAGCTCTGCCTGGAACTGCAAGGGGGCGGGAAGGGTTGGGGAAAGAGCCTATCGGACGACGACGGCACGAGTCTGCATAAGGTACGGTGGCCTGTGACATAACAGGCCCCATGAATGTAAAGCGGCTGACACAAGTAAACCGTCTATGTAGAACAGCTGTATCTGCCTCCCGTCCTTTTTTCTGCCACCGCCCACCCTTCATCAACAGGGTAAGCCCCCCCCCTTGCTCGGTAGCACACCCAGGGGCAGGGCCTCCTCCCACCATGAACATTACAAGGTGTTATCCAGAAGATCTGCCAAAAGGCTTATTTGGCAGGAATGCACACATGAAAATTCAAAGATATAGTCTCAAAAAATATGCAAGTCAAATGTATGATTCAGATCTTATAGAAACTGCATTAGAATGCTTTATTCTCATTACAGTTTGTAGAGTGAAGAGGAACAATCTTGTGATACGAGATATATATTGGAAAACAAAGAATAAAGATATAGTATTAACAGAATGTGACTAAAGATCATGATGAAGAGAAAAAGTAACTCTTTTGCAAACATTTCTCAAACCACCTTGAGATTGAGGAGAAAGGCTGGCATGCCAAAATTAAGCATTCATGAAGCAAAATTAAAGGCCAGCCACAATTAAGGCATTTTATAGTCTACTGATTTCCGTATGAGTCTTAAAGACATGCTTAACCATTTTCATTCCCAACAAAAGTTAATTTTGGCTGGAATGTGCCCTTCCTTTAAAAAAAAAAAGTGATAGCACTGACAGGTATCTGTCAACTTCAGGAGCAAGGTTACTTGCTTACTATTTAGTCTAGGGCAGGGGTGTCCAAAGTTTTTGGCAGGAGGGCCACATCATCTCTCTGACACTGTGTTGGGGGCCAGGGAAAAAAGAATTAATTTACATTTAAAATTTGAATAAATTTACATAAATGAATATATTAAAGATGAACTTGTACAAATGAATGTCTTGCAATAGCTCAAAAGACCTTGTACAAAGTAAGGCTGGGCTTTCCTTTGCTGCTGCTACTGCATCACAGACGTGAAACAGCAAGCAGTGGAGGGAGCTCTCATCCCACACCTCACTCAAGAGGTCAAACAGTTGCCTTCACACTGAGAGCAGTTGCGTTGGGCCAGTTCAGGCTCCAACAAATCTCCAGAGCGCCAGAGGCTCATTGGAGACTGGGGGCTCCCTGAGGGCCGCATTAAGAGGCCTCAAGGGCCGCATGTGGCCCCAGGGCTGGGGTTTGGGCACCCCTGGTCTAAGACACAGGCACAATCTATCCTAAAGTACAACATTAAGTTGATCTATCATTATTATTAAGCTATTAACTACGTGCAGTCTACACCATTTTAAGTTGCAAGCTGGCATATCTACCCTTGAGTGAATCTGTTCATGAAGGGAAAGGCTCCAGTCTGACACATGAAGCTAAAGTCCTACCCTATCTATGGGTATCAGATCTATCAGAAGACCTACTCTACTGGCCCAATCTACTGCTTAAGAAGAGGTTGGGGTATTTATAATAGTTGTTCCACTCTTTGCACATATGGACTGCACCTGCGCAAAGCAACATGGAAAAAAAGTTCACCATCCTTGACAGAAATACACAATATCTACTGGTGATATATACCTAGGCTTCTCTTAAGTTTTCACATTTCATAATAAGTTCCAGTACTCCTTATTTTAATGTGTAAATGTTTACACAGAAATTTTATGACACAGGAAATGACACTTCACAACTTTAAGAAGGAACAAAGTCAATATCTTGGCTCCTCTCTTTTTAACTGGACTTAAATATGAGATAATTGGAAAAAATGTTGAAAACAAGGGTGCAAATGAAATTAAGATAGTACATTTCACTAGTATATGAGCAGCTAGAAAAAAAGTCAACAAGCCCCTTTTGAGACTTAAGCTGCTACTTTTCTATTTTTGTGCTGTGTTGCCTTTTCTTGCCAGTTACATTAAGGAAATGACCCCAGCCTGAACTCTTTGCTGAACAAGAGAAATAGAAATAAATTAGTGATGGGCTTGGGGAACTGTATCCATTCAATGTTCTTTTCCCTCTTGGTGTATCTCTCTAGAAAGATAAGGAATTTTTTTCAACAGGGCTAAAAGAATTCTCATTCCTTAAGCTACACTCAGATCTCTGCAGATTTCTCTTAGGGCACACCTGTTTAGGATGACTTAAACTGTCCCCATCTAGACCCAACTGTAGTTTTTACATCAGGAACCAGAATTTTTTTTTGGTAAGTGTTCACCTCTGCAAGAGAGAGAGAGAGAGAGAGAGCGTAGTTTTTACATCAGGACCCCAAATTTTGTTTTGTAAGTGTTCACCTCTGCAACAGAAAGTGTGTGTGTGTAGTTTTTACATCAGGATTCAGCATTTTTAAGTGTTCACCTCAGCAACAGAAAGTGTGTGTGTAGTTTTTACATCAGGAGCCAGAATTTTTAAGCATTCTTCACTGAGAGAGAGAGAGAGAGAATGTAAAGCAAAACGCACAAGACCACCGGTTTGGAAGCTAGTCAACCCCTGACTGCTGCTTTGACTGCAAACCCTGCAGTGGCCCAGCTGGAGAGAGCTTTCTTTCTGTCTGTGCCAAGCTAGATTGGAAACAAACCTGAGAGACCTTTAATTTGTCTCAGCCCTTCCCCTTCTGGGGAATCTGCAGGCAGGCAAACAAGGAAAGTGGCACTTTCTTCCTCCTCCTCCTCCTCCTCAGCAAGGAGCGACGATCATCTCGCAACCAAGCGGGCGGGCAGCCTACAGCTTGTCATGGAGCACACAGTGGCTGCCTCACGCCCCCTTTCACTCTGAAGGACCGGACCCTTTCGGCCGCGCTCCCTCAGGAGGCCTTCCTGAGAGGAAGCCCCACTGAACAACGTAGGGCTTACTTCTGAGTAGCAGCATGGACAGGACTGTGCCCCGGCCCTTGGCATGCTCTCGCCCCCTCCCACGCCGCCGCAGCAGCAGCAGCAGCAGCATCCCCAATGCCTCCCTCGCCTACTCCATGAACCCCGCGAGGCCTTCAGCGCTCTCGCTGCGAGCGAGGCCTCTCAAGGCGGCGTCAGGCACCGGAAAAGGAAGGGGGAAACGCAAAGATCGAGCCGGTCACTTACCACCCAGGTTAGACCCCCGCTGCCGCCGCCGCCGCCGCCTCCCGACTTGGCCATTGGGGGCCTCTCCTCGGCGCGGGGGGGTGGTGAACACACACGCCAAAACGGAGAGGCTTGCAGACCCCCCACACGACACACGCGCGCGCGCACAAACCCTTCCCCTCACACACACGCAACACGCAGGGTGGCTTGCAGACACACACACGACACAACACACAAGCCCTTCCCCTCACACACAACAGACAAGGTGCCTTGCAGACACACTCACACACACACAAAACCAGGCCGGCTTGCAGAGAGAGACGCACACTCACATAAGACACAGGAACACACACGCAACACACAAGCCTTTCTCCTCACACACACAACCAGGCCGACACAGGGTGGCTTGCAGACCCACACACACACACGACAGACACACAAGCCCTTCCCCCCCACACACACAAAACACAGGGTGGCTTGCAGAGAAACACTCTCCCTTCCTCTCTCTCTCTCTCTCTCACACACACACACACACACAAAACCAGGTCAACACTGGATTGCTTACACAAAGACACACAAGCCCTTCCCCTCACTCACTCACTCACAACACACACACCCTCCCCTCCTGCACCACAGATGTTTCCAGAGGGGGAATTTCTTCCACACACGCAGAGGGGGGGGGGAAAGCGCGCGCCCACTCAGCGCGCGCCCCCGCGCCCACACACTCACACAATCAAGCGGGCCCTAAGCGATTCTCCTCACGTTAGTGCGCGCGCAGGCGCACGCGCACACGGAAACTAGCGCCCCCCCTTTCTTCCACACACACACACACAGGGAGACCCCCTTCACTCTGCTGACTGCGGTGGCGCGCGCGCGCACAACCCATCCATCCAGCGCGAGCTTCCGCCGCGCGGCCACAGCCCCCCCTTCCCTCCCTCCTCACTCAGTCGCGCGCGCGCGCTCAGGCACACAGCTTCCCTTCGAGTGTCAGGGGTGCGCGTGCACAGGTGCGCGCGTGCACAAAACTCCCCCCGTCCCGCCACTCTCGAGCTCCCCCACGACGGGGACGTTTATTTCTCTTCACGCTCGAGCCGAAAAGCCGGTTTGAGAGAGCCTGAGCCTACTCAGAAGTAAGTCCCATTGTGGTCAATGGGGCTTACTCCCAGGTAGGCGTGGATAGGATGGCGGCCTCCGGCAACCCAGGGTGGTGATGACGATGATGATGGTGGTGGCTTCGTCGCTTTAAAGGGATATATTTAAAAATGGCGGCGCCTGGGGAGAGGAGGCCGGCCCGGGAGGGGAAAGAAGACAGCGCTGAGGAGAGGCGGCGGCGGCGGCGCCAAGAGACCCGGCTTGACGGGCTCGTGAGGAGGCGGCGGCCGAGAAAGCGTCACCCGCCGCCCCCTCAGAGGGGGTCCGACTGGCCCAACGGCCGTTGGGGGGAGGGGCGGAACGAAACTTAACGGCTTCCTCTCGCGCCGAAGACCAGACCCTCACACAATAACTGCGCTGCCCCCGTCTGGTACCAGCGCCGCAGCCTCCCAGCGCCTCGACCCCGCCCTCGGCGCGCTGGCCAATGACAGCCGCGCCGTTCTCTTCCTGTAGCCAATCTGGAAAAAAGGTTTAGAAACGTGCAAAGCCGGGTGCGGTGACGTCATCGCGGGTGGCAACAGCAGGGCGAAGTTTGGCAGGCTCGAGTTGTAGCGAGTCGAACCTGAAGAAGGGAGAAGGGCTGTGGCTGAGGCAGCCTCAGGCGCCCTTCAGGGGCAGGTTGAGGAAGGCAGACAGACTAAGCCTAGGCGTTTCTACTCAGAAGTAAGTCCCATTGGGGTCTATGGGGCTTACTCCCGGGAAAGTGTCTATCTGCAGTGGGGCTTACTCCCGGGAAAGTGTCTATCTGCAGTTACCTGGGACTAAGCCCCATTGCATCTAGAAAAGAGACGCTTGAGGGGGGACATGATTGAGACATACAAAATTATGCAGGGGATGGACAGAGTGGATAGGGAGATGCTCTTTACACTCTCACATAATACCAGAACCAGGGGACATCCACTCAAATTGAGTGTTGGGCGGGTTAGGACAGACAAAAGAAAATATTTCTTTACTCAGCGTGTGGTCGGTCTGTGGAACTCCTTGCCACAGGATGTGGTGCTGGCATCTAGCCTAGATGCCTTTAAAAGGGGATTGGACAAGTTTCTGGAGGAAAAATCCATTATGGGGTACAAGCCATGATGTGTATGCGCAACCTCCTGATTTTAGAAATGGGTTATGTCAGAATGCCAGATGCAAGGGAGGGCACCAGGATGAGGTCTCTTGTTATCTGGTGTGCTCCCTGGGGCATTTGGTGGGCCGCTGTGAGATACAGGAAGCTGTACAAGAGGCTGTTCTTAAGTTCTTATGACTTACTTCTGAGTAGACATGCCTAGGATTGGGCTGTAATCCACTGTACAGGCACACCTGGACCTGCTGACATTAAAGCGTGCCTAACTGCATGCGATTAAGCTAGTGGTGACTTTTAGCCAAATTGATGGTTTGGTGGTCAAAAGGAAATCAGGTCAATGGAACGTTTCACGGTCAACATGCTTTCAGCCTGAACCCAAACACACAGAACAATCCTGGCCACATTTACACAAGATGTAAAAGTCCTATTGAATTCAGTTTGACTACTAAGAAGCATGCTTCTTCAGATTGCACATAAAGGAGTAAGAGCTATTGAACTCAATGGACATGATTAAATATTGATTAAGCATGTGAGCTGTACAAGTTTGATATCCGCCACATGTCTGTCAAAGGTACCTAGACCACAGCAGGAAGTTAATTTCCACTTTGGCACTTGTACAAGGAGAGCTGCAACTAGTTATTATTACAGGTACTGGAAACAAACTTTCACTTTCTTTCTTGCCAGCTTTCACCAACTAAAATGAAAGAGAAACATTAAAGTACTGTAGTAGGTATATAAAAAAGTAACAAGTTCCACTGCAAGAATTCTTTTTTAAATCTACATGTTCTTTAAATCCTACTGAATACCCCTGCCCCCCAGTCTTTGCCAAATCATGCCCCCATATTGCCTTCCAAAACTAGTAGCTAAAACAAAAATCATCGTATGTTTACGGCACCCAGTGAATGCAGCGCTGGTGCTGGGCCCGCGCCAATCAGACTCTGGGCCCAGCGCCAGCAATAGTAAGTGAGGCCGCCACCAGCTCCAGAAGTGAGGCACACCACCACCAATAGTAAGTGAGGCTGCTGGGTGGCAGTGTGGCTTCTGGGGATTGGGGGAAGGGTGCAACTAGGGCAGGCTGAGGGTGGGGGAGGAACCTGAATGGGAGGAGGGTGGGACTGGCAAAATAGCCAGCGCAAACTTGAAAAGCCCCATTACAGGGCTTGGGGCTTTCCCCAAAAAGACCTCTGACTGGTTTCTGGTGCCCGCTGGATACAGCAGTCCTTTTGGTGCAGCTGCTCCAGAGAGTACTGGGAAGCTCAGAATTTTCATGTTTTCCTGGGAGTAAGCTTAATTGAACACCATAAAACTTACTTCTACATGACTCATTGGTGCTACATCAAACACCCCACTTGCTCCACAATCCAAGAACTGCCAGTCAGCACTTAGGACAGGGATCAGATTACTCTCTTCTAGCCTTTTTCCGCCTTTCCCAAAGACAACATAAGACTCCATGGCCACAGGCACATGGTACTTCTCCCAGCATTAAGCCCAGAAAGGGAGTGCCAAGGCCCAGGGCAGGGTGAAGATAGCCAAGCAGAGGCTTGGCAAATCACGTAGGTCGGCAAAACCACTGGAGCAGGTCCAGCTGAAATAAGTTAGAAGTTGCACATTCAATATTCTGTGTATAAAAAGTGGCATGTGGCGTGCTGATAGTTGGCCACCCTTGGTTTAGAGTAATTGTATGGTAGAACAGACAAGCTTATCCACTGCAAGCAAGTGAAGTGCTTCATGCCACATTTAAAGACTTATTCCTCACTTGCAACCATGGTTCCAGGCTACAGCAAATTCTCACACAAGCCATGATCTAACACTGGAGCTGGAGCATTCTGATTGTCTCCAACTTCTTTCCCTTTCCTCCCCAGCTCTTACCCCCTACTCCCCTTCCTCTGATACCACAGAAACCTTATTCCCCATTCCCTTCCATCTTCCATAATTTATAGTTATGTGTTACTCCTCTTTTCAAAGCTAGGACTGCCTAGCAACAAATACTATTTAGGCTCTCTCTCTCTCTCTGTGAATGCGCACAAACGCACATGCATGTGTGTATTACACTGCTTATCTTTTTGATTCTCATTTTCTCTTATATTTAGTCAGATACATTTATATCTTCATTTTTCACATCCTTATTTCATGCCAATCCATTGAGTTGTATCACAAGCCACTGCATCTAGATCCCTGCTTGGTTCTCTCATGTGTGCATGTTACACATGGTCCATAGCACAGCCATCCAGCCCTATGGTTTTCCCTGCCATAGCATGTAATAGTGTCAAAATGGGCTGCATTGCAAGCTATGGAGGGAGGGACTGACTGATTAGGAGGCTTGGGAGGAGAAAGAGAAATTATTTTCCCTTCCCATTCCATAAGCCTCCCAATCCCCAATGGGTTTCCTCAGTCCTACACCAGATCTTTAGTTGTCGAAAGTCTAAGGAGGCAAAGTGGAAAGTGGCAGCTTGCTGCAGAGGGGATAGCATCAGGTACAAGTCACCCGCACTGGGTGCCATCGCCTCTGGCCTCTGACATGTCCCAGCCCTCCCACTATTCTGCCCCATTATGTTCACTTCCCACCCCCATTATGCCCTCCACTGCCAACTCACTGAGGCTGGCGGAGCTTATACTGGCCATTGGGTGCATCCACCATTTCTGCTGGTGGCCTAAAAGCATGCAGCTACATGCATTTCTGCAGTGGTCTTCACGATGCTGTAAAGCGCAGTCTGCTATCAGAACACTAGTTCCATCTGCGAACCCAGTCTATAGGATTGGGCTGCCAGTAACACAGGGCCCATCTCTGATCCTTGAGACCATTTTGTACTTACACTCTTCTTGTAGAAAGGGGAGAACAACCCTCTCAAGGCCTATCCTAGATAATGGATATACTAATCACTGTGCTTTCTGCATGTCACAAAGCTTGATAGCCTGTGCTCTTTTTGTAAAATGTAGCATTGGGCTTGGCATCCCAGCTCTAAGCACACTTTTATATAAACCCCAATTATCTCAGTTGATCCTACTTCCAGCCTTGGGATCACTTCTGACATAACTCTAAAAATTAAAATAGTTTAATTGGTTTGTATCCTGGGTAATGGATAATCCCTGTACTATAGAGATTTAATGCTAAATGGTTGTTCTACTACATGCTTTCCTGAAGGAAATTTAAATAATCTGGGATGGGGGCATGAAGGAGAAGTTAGAAGCAGCTTCTGATATAGCACAGTATAGTTGCATTCAAAAACATTCTTAAGATAGGATTTGATTTTCAAATGTAGATGTGTCATTTAAAGAGAAAGGCATGAATTTTTAGCACTTTATTAAAAGTACATTAACAAAGCAATTTATATAAGAAATTAGCAATATATTTTACCAAACATTGTAATCATGTTCACAAAATATTTTGTATGTCATAAAGAGTGCACTGTAATCAAGCGGTACATACTAAGGATTATATAAATGTTTTAATTTTGACATGTCACCAAGAATAAGAGCATTATATTTTTCCATGTAATATACTTGTTTTTCCTTGAATATATGGATTTTTTCCTCCTTATTTTGTATAGCAAAAATAAAACTCCTGTTACATGTGTCTTAAGGGCCTCACTTTATTATTATTATTTTTTTTCAAAACTAAATGCTGATATTTAACCACCCAAGTAAATTCAAGTTAGCTTGGGTGACAAATTAGCAAATTCAAATTTAATTAGATTAAAATTAGCATAACAAAAAAGAGAATCAGAGATGTTGGAGACATGATAACTTTATATAAAGGGTTTTTTAAAAAAATTTTTTAACAAAGTATTCTGTTGAGAACAATACACAGCTTGTAAGGGTGCTTACCATTCATTCCTGGCTACAGTCTGAAACTACTTACCTGCAAGTATTGCTGTGGAAGTCAGTAAGATGACTCCAGAACAACTTTTCTCAATATGGCAGATTTGACATGAATTGGATGGATGCAACTCAGACCTGCACCATATCACTGGTGCAGGTCTGAGTAGATGTGTATTAGAAGAAAAAGTATCCTTAAATAGGCTGCCCATCTGTCTAACTGTCTTATATATGCCATCTGGCCTCATGCATAATATGAAATGTAATATTTCACTTAATGATTTTTCTAATAAGCTTATGGTTTCAGTTGAACACATCCTTCTAAAAACACTGTTATGACTGAAATACTCCTACATTATAGAAAAAAAGTCTACAGTATCTCTGGATGAATGACTCTTTTTCTGATTAGACAGCGACCTTAATATTTCAGAATTAAATGTGGAATATTAGAAATAAATTATGTTGGAACCGATGCAGCTTAATCCACAGACCATGTTTAGGATAGGGGTGTAAATATCTTTAGATCAAACATTACTGTATCTATGACAGAAGTTGTGCTGGTATACCATTAGTTGTTACTTTTCCAATAACAAACAGTGACAACCATTCATTTCAAATGAGGAAAGGTAAAACATTACAATAGGGCAAAGCCTACCAACCAAGCAAAAACTAGTGGGTAGAACCAGTCATTGTCAATGGGACTCACGTGCTTCCTCCATTTTGTGAAGGTAGCTCCTGTAGAGTTACATGGGGGCAATACATTTTCAGTACTCTCAGAAAATCTCAGGAGTTCGATGACTCCTTCCTCCCTTTTTCTTCTTTTGTTGAGAAAGAGGGGAAGGAGCTTTTCACTTGATTCTCAGAGCCTGAGACTATGCTTGGTTTGAGTGTCAGGGTCAGCAGACCTGCCTCTGCCCTATGCTTTGCTGTAATCTCACAATGCAATCCTAATCTTTGCTAGCTGGCCTAGGCTGTCACAAACATGCCGCAAAGCATGTTGCAAGAATATAGGAGTTAGTGATGCCAGCAGGAAGGCCTGTGCTGGTCCGCTGGTGCCATTGTAAGGAGGAACACACACCAGAACAGGTAAGAGCTGCTCTGAGCAGTGTAGGGGTGGGGGAGAGGGCAAGGGGAGGGCAGGGAGGGGTGCAATGGGTGGGGAAGGAGGAGAAGGGGAGGGGTGGGTGGATGAGGTCCGGGATCAGTGGCAGCTATGTTTGCCCTATCCTATCCCCCTCCCTGGACATGAAATTCTGCCATGGCTCAACTCGGACTTGTACCAACATATCATTGATGCAGGTCTGAGTAGACCCATTGCACAGCCTGGGGCTTTCCCTGGAACAAGAAGACAAATGTCCCCTTACTTTGAGGAGACCTTCAGCCTGCTAACTATCAGCATAGGATGCAGGGGGTTGCAATAGCCCCGCAGCATTGGCACTGGTTAAGATAGGGCTGTCAGTTATGGATGGGAGCAGGGAACAGCTGTGTTAAATGGGGGTAAAAAACAGGGTTGAGAAGACTGGAACTGCATGTCCTCTCACCAAATTTGATTAAGCATTAGTCCAACACCAGAACCACTACACCATCCTGGTTTATGGTTACTCAACCTAGCATCCACACAATGTCCCATGATTTAAGTATTTTTGCTGAACATGTCACCAGGAGTAATGCAAAAGAGCAATGACTTTGGAACAATATTCTGAGCCATTTGCATTTGCTGTGCTTTATCTAGTACCTGATTTCAGATGTGTTCTTACTAGTGAGTTATCTAGCTATTTTTCTAGCTTGATTTTTCTAGTTTTCAGAACAATCATTCCAAGAAACACCAGCTAATAAATGAAATATGGCACTGACTGCAATGGTGGCATTAGAGGTCTGGCATGTTGGACACTGACCAAATGTCCATACTCATCAGAGCCCTCCCCCCATAAGCTGACCCTGAACTATCAGTACCAGAGGTAGTGGCATCATCCAGTGTGTCATTACTAAGGTGTTCTGTTATCTGCAAAAATGAGAATGTTGCTTAGACATTAAGTCTGAAGAACAAGTCACATGTATGTTCACATATCGATTGCCACTGGAACCTATGGATAATGCAGAAGTAATGGCCTGTCATTGTGCAGGGCAGCATGCCTGTCAGAGTACTAGAGCAATGTGTTGAGACATGCTCATGAATCCATGACAAACCAGTTCAGGTTGTGGCAATTTTGCATTACCCAAGGCACAAATTCAAACACTTAATTACGTTGTTCTAAATTGCTTTGTCTTACTGGTATTACAGTTCTCAGGCTGAGATGTTCTTCTAATGCTGAAGACAGATCTATATACTAACAACTTTATTTACACACTCTAATTATTCTGTTTAAGATGTCTTCGTCAAATGGACTATAAGGCACCCACTGAACTGCCCAAGAGAGTGATGTCGCTAGCCTGTGCTAATCTGAGCCTAAGACTTTTTTGTTTGATGGAAAGTAATTTGATTAATAGATTAATGGAGCAGTTGTGGGCCTTCTTCCAACACCACAGGCAGGCCAGGGAAGAGTTGTTCTACAGGTTTAGTTTTTTTAAAAGCATCTCAGAGAACAGCAGGGATATGTTGACATGATTTTTAAATTACTATTCCCACAAACTGAACTTGTGGCCTCACCCATATGCTGCTGTACCTTAGGTTAGGTACCTATTAATGTACAACCTTAGTTAGCAAATACAGTAGATACCTGTATAATTAAGGGCGCAATCCTAACCCATTTTCCAGCACCAACATAAGGGCAATGCAGCTCTGAGGTAAGGGAAAAAACATTTCCTTACTTTGAGGAGGCCTCCGTGAGTGCCACCCAGCTGCAAGATGCAGCACACGTCCTGTTGGCACAGCTATGCCAATGCTGGAAAGTTGGTTAGGATTTGGGCCTAAGGCTGCAATCCTAACCACACTTTCTTGAGAGAAAACCCCACTGAACAAAATAGGAGTTACTTCTGAGTAGACCAGATTAGGATTGTGCCGTTAGGCTGGCCCTTATTTCAAATACACTACAATTAGGAACTGACAATTTGGACTCACAATCAGCCTGAAGAAAACACAGGTCTATATGCCTAATAAAGGTTTGTTGTATGTAAAACACAAGTCATGGTTCAGGATGTGGACTCACCTCCCTGCATTACAATCTCTGCGCATGAACTGGAGGTTGTCCATGACTTTGTGTACCTTGCCTCAACCATCTCCGACACTCTTTCTCTTGATACCGAGCTAAACAAACGCATCGGTAAAGCAGCTACCACGTTTTCCAGACTCACAAAAGAGTATGGTCCAACAAGAAGCTGACAGAACATACCAAGATCCAGGTCTACAGAGCTTGCATCTTGAGTACTGTCTGTACTGCAGCGAGTCATGGACTCTTCACTCACAACAGGAGAGGAAACGGAACACTTTCCACATGCGCTGCGTCCAACGTATCCTTGGTATCACTTGGCAGGACAAAGTTCCAAACAACACAGTCCTGGAATGAGCTGGAATCCTTAGCATGTTGTTGGCATCCTTCAGTCTCGGAAGACTATGGTATCGCACTCTGAATGTTGGTTATGGAACAGAGTGTCCTCTCCACTGCGCGAAGCCTGGGTAAAGTAGATATGGAGGATAGACTGTTTCCCATGCAGCAAATCCCCGCTCTCCACATCACTGAAATGGTCCAATGGAAAGGCAGAGGCCAATATGGTTGGTTCTAGCAGCGTTGCAGGAGTTGCCAGAACGTGACTGTGTTCAGCCATGAACTACCTCAGGGACTCCGGCTCCAGATTTTGCCTCGAGGTTGACTCCTGAAGCCTTTTCCATAACTGGATGTAGCCACAAGGCAGTGGAGGTTTGGGATCAGAGTTTTCCTTCTCTCAGATGAGCTGTCTTCCCAGGCCAATGAGTCCCATCTACCCGGTGGCTGTTTAGTCGCCTCTTACGACAAGTACAGCCAAACCGAGGGCCTATTCTTATCCCCAGCCCCCAGGAGAATCCCCAGCCCCCTAGCATGTATGCAGTGCTGAAACAGAGACACCTGCGTTGACTTGGTCATGTCGTGAGAATGGGCAATGGCCAGATCCCAAAGGATCTCCTCTATGGAGAACTTGTGCAGGGAAAGCGCTCTACAGGTAGACCACAGCTAAGATACAAGGATATCTGCAAGAGGGATTTGAAGGCCTTAGGAATGGACCAACAGGTGGGAAACCTTGGCCTCTCAGCGGCCCACTTGGAGGCAGGCTGTGCAGCATGGCCTCTCGCAGTTTGCACAACAGACTGAGGCAAAGAGGCAAAGAAGGAAGGCCAGTAGACCGGGAGACACACCAGGGACAGACTGCACTTGCTCCCAGTGTGGAAGGGATTGTCACTCCCAAATCAGCATTTTCAGCCACACTAGATGCTGTTCCAGAACCACTTTTCAGAGCGCGATACCAGTCTTTCGAGACTGAAGGATGCCAATGATGAGCAATTGAGAAGCCTACATATAGGAATTGTACTAATTTATTCCTTCCAGATTTTTACTAATAAATGCTGAAATTAAAAACTTATGTATTCTGAAAACACAATGTAACACTCTTCTGAAAACACTCTCCTCCTGTTCAGCATGGTTGCAGTGTTGCACCTAGTTACATAGAGTTAAGTCCTATTGAAATCAATAGGGATTACTGTGCTAATTTGTGTCTGTAAGAAATTACCTTTCTCCCTAGAGTTTCTCCATGTTATATTCTCTGTAGGTTAGTGTTTGTGTATCTGGTGTATGGTTGGCTGATGAGTGTTCAGAAATGGTTATTGTATGTACCATTCGCTCAACCTTTTCAAATAGCCTAATGCTTTATTTAAAACAAAACAAAATACAAAGCTTTAAAATGACAAATATTATATTTGGAACTGTTGCTCAAGCAAGATACATTCTGCTTATTCTCTTAGTTTACACATTAAGGGTTGGATGGATCAGATTGCATTCATTGGCCATATTTTGTGCATCAATAAATTTTTAAAAAATGTTTGAGGGTCAAGTCATAATATTGAGGGAACATGAAGCAAAGTCTTACTAGTAATAGCAGATTGCAAGCAAGGATGTGGGTTACCTTAAGGGCTGTCTACTCCTGTCTGAACCTGTTTGAGCCCCTAGATCAGCTTCAAAAGTCCTTTTGTCAGGTCTGCCTTTAGCTGAAAGATGCCCAATGGGCACCACAGACATGACCTTTTTGATGGTGGTGCCATAATTGGAATTAGCTCCCCAAGGGGATACGTCAGATTCCCTCTTTGTTCTTTCATCAGGTCAGAGTATAACTTGATCAGTGGAATTATGGTATGATTATTTTTAAAATTTCTGTTCTTTTTATACTGGTTTTATTATTTTTAATCATGTTTTATTATTGTAAACTGCTTTTTGCTTGTTTTAACAGGGAAGGTAGGGCATACACCCCAGTTTTATTACAACAACAATACCTAAGCAGTTTAGGGGCAACTCCAGCATAACCTTTGATAGGCATGGGATAATTTTTTGAAGTGATCTCCTCAGCGCATCTAAATGAACAATTCATTCAGCTATATACAATAGCATCTCCCCCATATCCACAGGGTTTGCAGACTTCAGGTTTTAAGACCCAGAGGCAGCTTGCCTGACTGATGGGCTGGTTGGCTGCTTCCATATTGACAGCAACTGAAGTGTCTCCAGGCTCAAGGGAGCAGTCAGATGAGAGGGCAGCGAGGCAGGCATCCCCTACATGGTCCTTGGCTTGGCCTAACACTCTTTTAAAACAAAAGGGATGGAGTTCTAAGGGCCCAATTCTGTCCAACTTTCCAGTGCTGATCTAGCTGTGCCAACAGATTGTGTGCTGCATCCTGCAGTGGGATAGGGGGGAGGCATCATAGAGGCCTCCTCAAGGTAAGAGAACATTTGTTCCCTTACCCCTGCAGCTGCATTGGTACTGAAATGTTTGATAGGATTGGGTCCTATGTTGCAAAAGTGGCCACTAACAAATTTGATTATTTATAGATCTAAATCTCTATAGAAAAGGAGGTTATATTCTGTATATGGTATTATAACCTTTGTTCAACCTGCATTAGACAGAACCATGTTTGGAAATATCTGGACCCTATTAGTACTATTCACCTTGAGCTGAAGCTTCCATAGCAGCAGAATGCATGTGTTCTTCATGGCTTGTATACTGTTCTGTGCTATCCTTTAATTGTTCTTAAAACGAGGGACACAAATAACTCTGAAAGCCTTTTCTACATTATATGTAGCATCACTGCATTTAGCATTCTACATTATATTTAGTATCATTTAACGTCACTCTTCCCGCCCGCCCTCTCCCCTCCTCCCCCGTCAAGCCTCCTCCCCGCCCCCACTTACCTTACTGTGGCTCGGCGGTCCGTGCAACTGCCAAGCGGGGGAGGTTGGGCGCCCGCCTGGCACTAGCCCAGTGCCGGTTCGTGCTGAGTTAGCACGGGTGCTGGCCTGGCCTTAGGCCTCAAAAACGTGCCTTACGGCATGTTTGTAACATTGCACACCAGTGGTAAGCCGATGCATCGATCCCAGGATTAGACTTAGTTTCTTGTGCGTGTCCCAGGTTGTAATTTTTCACTATATAGCAACTTCCCATGGGATAGTATTTTCTGCCCAGAGTGAGATTATCAGTATCACTGTGTAAATTATCACATGAATCTACTCCCATTTCCTAGTACTTGTAACAATTTTTATGTGTCTTTTTTGGAATAAATATTTGAAACAAACATTTTTGACTACAGTGCGATGATACAAATGCCACTCCAAACATGGGTTATTCTCCTATCAAAGAATTATCCAAAGTTTAGTTTGATTGCACAGATTTTTCCAGTGCCTGCCTTTTAATTTTTCTTTGTCTAATCTGATCTTTGCCCCAGCAACTTTGCTTCTAATAGACATCTGTTCACATGAGGTCACCATTTAACAGTTTTTAAGGGCACAATCCTGAGGCGCCCATGGGCCAACACAAATCCCTTGCGGCGGCCCAGAAGGATCACAAACATGGCCGGCTAGGCCAATGCAAGGCTCTGGGGTGGGCAGGGAGGAGATGGGAGCAAGGCGTTTCTGGGTGGGGGGAGAGCGGGTGGTGGGTGGCCCCGGGGGCAGGTGGGGGGAACAGGAGGCGGGGCTGGGATCCAGCTCTTATGCTGGATCCAAACTCCCGTTCCCAGGGAGTTTGGAGTGGCTTCAAGTCACTCCGCTCTCCTCGGACTTGTGCTACTTCACGAGGTGGCACAAGTCCGAGGAAACCCACTGGGGCAAAGGTGGCTTACCGGGAGGTGGGGGAAAGCTTCCCCTTGCCTCTGGCTGAGCCACCTTGGGCCCCTATCCTGTGCTGAATATAGCACAAGCCTCTTGGCATGCCTATGCCAGCGCAGGGTAGGACTGTGCTTTAAGAAACAGGAAAATGTAGGATTTTTAAAAATTTGAATACCTTCAGCTGAATCTATTTCTAAGCTTTAAAAACATTATATAACAGCCTCACAGCCCAATCCTAACTAACATTCCAGCACTGATGCCACTGTGCCAATGGGGCATGTGCTGAATCCTGTGGTGGGGAGTCAGTAATGGAAGCTTCCTCAAGGAAAGGGAGCATTTGCAGCTGTACTGTGGTTGCATTAGAGCTGAAAAGTTGGTGAGGATTGGGTTGTCAGTATTGCTATATTTACAAAGTTGCAATATGTACAATGTCTTTAAGAAGTCAATTTCATAAGCAAATAATGGCTGAATCCTTTCAAATCACTGAGTATGAAGAATGCAGGTTTAACTTTCTTTTTCTAGTTTTTAATTGTAGGGCAGTTAAAACATTTCAGCTGTATGTCTCACAGTTCAACAACACCCAATTGAACAAAAGGGAGTTTCTAGAATCAAGTAGAGTCACAGAGGTCTCCTCAGGTAAAGGAACATTTATTCCTTTACCTCAAGGCTACAGAACGGCTGCATCAGTGCTGGAAAGATGGGTAGGATTGGGCCCTTAATCCAGAGAAGTTTCACTTATGCTTAAATTCATTGAAACTGCTTAAATTAGTTTCATAAATTAGTTATGACAAACTTAAGCTTCACTGATTTTGATGAGACTTAAAAATTACCTGGACTACACTCCCACGCACAATCTTATGAAGGAAAAGCGTCGTTGAACATAGTAGGACTTATTGCTGAGTAAACATGCTGTAAAACTCTCCAGAATGGAACAATTTCAGTTACAGAATTTGCAACCTGTAGCCACAAACGTACACAGAAACCAGGCTCAAAAGAACTATAAGCAACAAATTAAGCTTTGCAAATGGAAGTTAAATAATGAATACAATACTAAACCATTAATCACCAGTTGCTCTGATGCAACTCCCATTCATTTCAGTAGGGTAGAAATGAAAGCAATACTTAATAGATTGTGCCATAAAAACATTTTTTTAGTGTTAGCACAAACATGCAATAACTTGTAGGAGGTGGGGTTCTGATGCATATCAACAGAGGGCCTGATAAATTTGGATTCCTTTATTTGCTTAGAACTGCTCTGTCCTTTGAGACAAATGTAGCAGCTTCCCCATGTGGATTTTATAGGCATCTTGATGTCTACATAGGGTTTGAAGATGAGTTAAAGTTATACTGTGCATGTATCAAGTTGACCCTGGACAATAAGGTCCTGAGTGACAGCAAGCAACTTAAGAAAACCAGCAATTTTATAAAGGAGTGGATACATTCATATCTGTACAGTATAAAATACGCATAACAGGTGTTTTATGTATAAAAACTTTATATTTTTCAGTAATTTAAGATTCATATTTTTACATCTGAGGCCATGACAGAATTCTGGGGACACAGTAAATTTATTTTTCCATTAACAAGCTTCAAAATACTGAATTCTTTATCACAGTATATAATTTGGGAAAATTTAAGAAGTATTAGTAAACATTATCATTAACTACTTTTGTCAATAAAATTTCATTTTAAAAGTCTAAACAGTATATAAAGTCAACCAAAAGTAACATCCAGTGCTAGGAATTATTCCACCATTTCATAATGTTACTTTAATGTTACAAATGCAATGAATTGCCTATTATAAAATTACAAGCAAACAGAAAGCTCAAATATCACATGAAGTTGGGGTGTTTTTTGTTTTTTTTGAAAAACCAATAAAATTCCTAAATCCAAAGTTAAAATCTTCATTCAATTAAAAAAAACAAAACCTTTTTCCCAATACATATTAATTAGAAAGTATACATCCCAAATTTAAATAACATGCAGCCCAGATGTATGTTTACTCACAAGTAAATCCTACTTTGCTCAATGGGACTTTAGTCCCAATTAAATGTTCATACGATTGCAGCCTTAATTTCTTTTGATTTTTGAATGTAAAAAGTTCTGATGCATAGGTTTCTGAGATGTGTATGTGTTTCATGCATGTTCTTAAAGGACTACTTACAAAATTCCAACATTTCTTTATGTTTCACATTAAGAGAAATATGCTTTTCACAAGTCATGTGAAAGAGTGGCAAGACCTTCCAACAGAGTTCATAGGCTTTTAAAAAATATTTTGCACCAGAAGTCCTTGCTTGATACTGATGTATTCTCTGCTTAGATATTCAAAGATCACTGAATTTTATAATGATCTCAAAACAATCTTCAGTCTCATTTAAACTTTGCCTAAATAGTTGTGTGTGTTGCCACGCAATATCACCATCTCCTCCACTTAGTTCAGCCTCCAAAATAACATCTGTTACATTGGAAATATCAGGATAAGCGTGAAGGCTTTTGTCTAGAGAAAGGGAAAAAACAAAATGAATCCTGTTAAAAACAATGTGTACTAAAAACATATATGTGTATGTAAAATCTAACTAGAGAATATTAACCACCAGGGCCAACCCTGTGGCAAGGCAACAATGTGGGCCCTACTACAGTTTGAGTGGTTCTCAAACTTTTAGCACCGGGGCCTACTTTTTGGAATGAGAATCTGTCAGGACCCACCAGAAGTGACATCATAACCAAAAGTGACATCATCAAGCAGGAAAAATTTTAACAATCCTAGGCTGAATCCTACCCAAACTTACCCGGAAGTAAGTTCCATTGTCTATCAGTGTTAAAAGCATATACAAAGTAGCCTGTTAAAAGTACAGATCTATAATATTTCCCCAATGCAATCACATGCCATGGTAGCATCAAATCTAATATATTAAAAATAAAATATTGAAATGAATGGGGACCCACCTGAAATTGGCTCATCACCTCGTGGACCCCGACCCACAGTTTGAGAAATATTGTTCTACAGCATGCGTGCGTATGCATATTTGGAAAACCCCTGTGGCTCAGTGTGCTCTCTCCTCCCTTTTCTCTCCCAATGCAGCTCTTCCATCCCTGTGTTTACCAAGTGGACAACCTAGTAGAGGCAATTTCTACCTTTCCCACCCTTGGAGATTGGAAGAAGAGGAGCTTTTGCCTCCCATGACTTGCTCCCAGGCAGGGTAACCAGATACAATAGAGGACAGAGTGCCTATACCTTTAATCATTGTATAGAAGAGGGAATTTTGTCAGGTCAGCACAATAAGGAAGGGCTTTAAAAGCTGCATCTGCCAAAATTCCCTCTTCTATACAATGATTAAAGATATAGGCAATCCGTCCTCCACTGTGTCTGGTCACCCTGCTTCCAAGGCCCTTTATGATAACGCAGAATGCCCCTGGGAGTCAGTCTGATTGGTCAAGAATGAAACTCATGCAAGCACTTTTCCCTCAAGTGGGCAATCAGACCCTCTGCATTATCCCAGAGAGAGCAGCATTCACTGCCCCCTGTAATGGAAATGCACAAGCTCTCTCAAGGAGATAGGGTGTTGTGTGGCGTCCAAAGAGGCCCCTTGCTCTCACAGGTCTGGGAAGCACGGGGTTAAAACTTTTAGCAGTGGGTGTGCTTCACAGTTGCAGTCATTAGAGGCAACAAGGTCTTCAAGGATAAAATCAGCACCTGAAGAAGAGAGAGTGTGTGGTGTAGAAGGAAAGAGCTTGGAGAGACTAAGAGGAAAGTGCTTAGAGGAAAGTGGATGGATGGAACAGAGACTGTGGGTACAGAGACTGCTGGAGACTAGTGTGTGGTTGCCGTGCTCAGGAGCTGCTGAGAACCAAGGTGTTGCTGCAGTGGCCAGAGAAGCTGCTGGTGGGAGAGGGAGGGAAAAAGGACTTTGCAGGTTGAGCATGCGAGTCACCCTGGGGGGGGGCAGTACCCAGCAGTGCTTTCTGCAGAATTGGGGCTACTTTGAGTGAAAAGAAGAATTAATTAGCTTAAAGAAGGAATAGGTTTACTAGGCCAGATTTGGGAAGGGAATTTGGCAAAACACTCCCCCTGCATCTCTTCATCACCCCATTACCTTCAAGCATGGTGGAGGCAAAAGCACTGGCTGCCAAAAAAACAAAAACCAGGAAGACAGCAATCCACTTCCTTTATTCCTTTAAATAAAACAGAAGAGCCAGGACATACTGATAAGGGGGTAGGGAAGTGGGTTGTTGCCACCATGCAAACTTCCACCAAAAAACTATATAGAAGGAGGCAATCTTCTTCCTTATCCCCTTTCTTCACTCCTTTCTCAGATGGTCCCTTTAAATAAAACAAGAAGTGTGCAACATTCAAGGACTGCTCTTTCTGCTTTATTTATGCAAGGAAGAAGTGGAAAGAGTGGGATGGATTGATTCCTCTTGATCCATTTTGCACTCACTAAAAGCAATCAGGAAGCAGATTAGAGTGGTTCTACCTGCAGGGGGCTGGAGGAAGGCAGTGGCAGCAGACTTGGGGTTAAAGGCATCCTGAGGTGGTTTGCCACATCCCACAAGCAGCATCATTTGTGTCATTGATGGGTGACCGCTGGTCGTTTGGGCCCTTGCATCAGAATTTATTTACAAATCATATAGTGTAAGATAGAATACCTAGCTATTTTAGGTAAAATCCTAGACACACTGAAGTCAAATTGGAATTGAGATGTTTGTACTAATTTGCAGATCAAGCCACAAGCTTATTGAGTATTTGGATTTAAGGCCTTCTCTGGAATTTTCTCCAAGTTACAGGCATACATGTAACATACACCAGATCTGCATTATAAACATCTGGGACGATATATGTGTAGTATTGCTGTGCCAAAAATGGTTCCAAACCGAAGACGGGTTAGATGAACCCCCACAGTCTCCATGACCCCCACAGTCTCCTAAATAGTTTAGGAATGGCAAAACATGCACGTTTAAAAGAGAACCATGCTGTATTATTGTGTAATCATACAAATTTAAAGGGGAAGACTAAGAATTATGAAAATCAAATAAGGCCTACACATCATTATGGGCAGTTGCTGTGCTACAACATTCACCAGGGGTGAGAAAGAGGGGGCAAAGACAATTCTAAAGACTAAAGTTGTTTTTCATGTGCATGAGCTATCTGAGAAAAGTGCAGGAAACTCATTCATTTGTTCAACAGCTGCAGTTCCAGCTGCAATCATACATGATGCTCAGCCAATGTCATGAGAGGGATGGATGGGAAGCAGGGAATTGCCCTGCTGAATTGAGCCCCTTCTTATGAGAAAAGCAAATGAACACATTCAAATACAGCATAAGCAACATGAGCTCAAATGGCAGATGATACAAATATGAAATACAACAATAGACATTATCTAAGTTCAGTTTGTAATCAATGGGAGTAAACTGGCTCAGATCCTAGTAGTTTAGCTTGAATGAAAAGTAAATTAGACTGACTGCACTGGCATTTAAATGTAACACACACACACCCCAAAATAAAGGGAGTTAAAGGCCAAACTGCACATTACAAACAACATATAACACGGCTCCGATTAGAGCTGGCTCCAGCTGTAAAGCATTTTGGGACCACACAGAGGCCAGTGCCATCAGTAGAGAGGCCTCTGCCAGCAGGCCTCTGTCACCGCTGGAACTACAGCCACTGATTGGGGTAAGTGAACAGCTGGGCAGCAGAGAGGTGGGCAGAGGGCAGAACAGGTGCGGGGAGGGATGTAACTGGGTGGGGGAAGGGCAGACCAGGTTTCAGTGGCTTTCAGTAAACACTTTTTCTTTTTAAAATGGTATGGGGAGGGGGATGATCAGGATCAGGCCACAGTGGAAGCAAAGTAGAAAAGCTCCTGCAATGGTAGGAGATTTAGGTCCCCCCTTTTTCCCCAGACTGAAACCTTCAACAGATTCTATCAGCCTGTATGTCACTAGCTGACCTTAGACGGCCACATGGTCAGCCTCTGCCAGATCTTTTTGTGGATTCTCAGCCTTGCTGTCTGGATAGCAGCAGGACAATAATCAAAAGCCAATCTTGTGCTGGGATTGGCATGTCAGTCCACTGGGCATCTGAGTTCACCTGACCTGTAGCTACGGGGGTAGGGGTGGGTAATTACTGCAGGCATCATAATGTGCTGTGTAAGCAGCCTCTCCCGCTTGCCGTCAGAGCCATTTTGGGAAGTGAGAGCAATGCGTGGGAGATGCTGCCTGGTTCAGTGAGCACCTGCAGGTTGCTGTCACTGCCCAGAATGGTTCCAACAGCTAGTGTGAGGGGCCATTTACAAGGTACATTGCAGCACCTCCAATACTTACTGCTCTTCCCCCACATACACTATGGCACCTGACAGGTCAGAAGGCAGTTTGGTGGGCTCAGTTTGGGATTTGAATCCACCAATCAGACAGGATGGTCTGCACCTATCTGATTATTTAAATCAGAGCCTGAAGATGCTCTGGATGCTCTTTGCTTCAGCTTCCAGGGTGAGCACTGGGTATAGTCGCCCCACCCTCCTTATTAGGAATCTAACTGACCTCCCTTTAATAGAAGGTGAAAGACCACCTACTTGAAGAATATACCTCAAGCAAGTAGTAGCTAGGGATGTCTAACAAGATGTGTTAGTTTTATTATTTTGGATGTTTCAATTTTTTATCTTAGGACTGCTTGTTTTCTATCCCAAGCACCCCCCCCCATCTCTGTATTTTGCTCTTGACTAAGTTCATTTTTTTATGCCTTACTAATTACCAGTCTAGCTGCTTGAAACCAGAACAGAGCTTTGTCAGCACTCCAGAAAAACCACCAGGCCAATACACTACTGCACTTGTTGGGCTGTGGGGTAGGGGTCTGCACATTCTGGTGGGGTCTGCAAGACATGACTAGAGAAACTTGGGGGGATTGGTTTTTTAATGTCCCAGATATTACTGTCATTCTTCACAGCCTCAACTTATCATTACAATATTGCCCTATTTTGGGCGCCTCCTGTTCCCTGGCACTATTTTTTTTAAATAAATAAATAAAAAATCCTGACACCCCAAGCATAACCAGTCTGCTCCTCCATGGGATAGAGGTACTGAAATGGCTGCTGCTGTATCCCACATGGCCAGGGAGGCAGCTGGAGGTCTCCTTGAAGTAAGGAAACGTAGGTTCCCTTACCCTGGGTTGGGCCCCGGCAGCCCCTATAGGTTTATTTGAATCTGTACCAGCTCAATTGTTAATGCAGAACTGAGGAGACCTGTGTAGGCTTCAAGGCAAGGGGGGGGGGATAGGGTGTAGCAGCAGCCTCTGCTGCCATTCCCACATCCTTCCTGAAAGCCAATTGACCTCCGGAAAGTTAATGAAAAGGCTTTTCTCCAATAAGAACATGGGGGGGGGGGTGTGTGCTGTCAGGATCAGAACCACAGATGAGGCAAAGTGCTAAAGCTTCCCTACACCCATAATGGTTTCTTCCCATTTTGGACACCCCACCCAACCCTTTTTTATTTTAAAGGAATACACACTGGGTCATGTTATGTATTTCTCACAATATATAGTTTGATCCTCAGATTTGCATACATTCTCCCTTTAACCCATAAAACTCGGAGTTACTGTACAATCCTAGGCATACCTACTCCAAAGTAAGTTCCACTGACTTCAGCAGGACTTACTCCTAGTTAGAGTGCATAGGATTGCAGCCTAAATTGGGAAAACATACAAAAAGTACAAATTCAGCCACTGACTTGCTAATTATGCTAGATTTGCTATTGTCCTTCCATCTCAGTTTTCTAAAATGAAAATAATGACCCACCTTGCAGATCCATTGTGAGGATGAATAAGCTACTCAGACATTAACAATGATATATATAAATTATAATTGTGGATATTAAAAATATGGATAATAATTAAATCCTAATGTTCTTGTTTTGTTTACAGCTGCACGTCCAAAACAGTAAAAAGTTTCACACTTGCCTTCATTTACATTGACGGCTTTGCCTCCAGAGCGCAGCATCCATCTTACTCTCCCGCTCTGAAATGTCTGACTGCTCGTTCTGACTGAAATGTTTTCTATTTTTAGACCAACTGAGCCACACTCAAACTTCCAGCAGATATAACCAGAATACGACCCTTCTTTTCGTGCTAAATAAACCTATTTAGAAAGAAAATGTGCATAAGCAATACTGAATCAAATCAAGAGCATTACATCTTGTACATGTACAGGTTGAACCTTGGTATCCACAAGGTTTCCATTCCTAGAATCCCTATGGATGCCAAAAATCATGTTAAAGGAAATCCATTTAAAAAACAATGTCCCCTTGCTCAGTGATTTAAAAACAGCCTTGCTTATCTTTGTAATGCACAAGAGTGGCAGCAAGCTGATAATCAATCAATCTCTCTCCAGGCAATTAAAAGCTTCACTTTGAGGCAAGTGACCCCTCCCCTTCACTTCATTGGAAACTTGGGAAAGAAAGCAAAGATAATGCAAAGCAGAGGTGATAATCACTTCTGCTTTGCATTTTCATGTGGTCCAGGGGGAAGGGAAGTGAGTGAAGTGCCTAGGAGTGAAGGCTTTTTAGGTGCCTTGAGAGAGATGACTGATTGTCTAACTGCTGCCAGTTCTCCCCCATTACAATGGTCTGTGAGGCTGTTTTTAAAAGGGACATTTTTCCTTTCTCATCCTATCCATACTTTCCTGGGAGTAAGTCTCATTGACCACAATGGAACTTACTTTTGAGAGGACATGCATAGGATTGGGCTGTCAGACTGCTATCTTACATTTACTATTAGGGAGCAAGTCCTATTCCATTTAAATTGTTTTGCTTCTGAGTAAATATGCACAGGATCAGATTGCATATCCTATTGAATTCAATCAGATCAAAGGCATCTGTGTTCCTGATTGCAGCCTAAAAATGAAATCGTAAGTGTGTTTAGTGAGAAATACTTTCCACCCTGTTCAATGAGATGGGCTGGGCAATCCTATACGCTGGTTACCATCCTGGCTATGTTGGCCTAATGTAATCAGGATCCGATACCAGTACAGCTCAAAAGGGAGAGGAAGAACTCAAATTCCAGAGACCTACAACCCATCAACTACTCTCATCAACTACTCTCCCAGCATCCATGGCAACATTGCCAGAACTCACCAGTCATGGATGGCCTGCTGATGACACTCCCACATAGCTCAGGCATGGAAAGTGCCAATCCACGTACAGTGATGGGGGACACACCGACTAAATAGTCGACACATCACACTTACCCCACCTAACACAAGGATGCTACAGTACTTTCTACTGCATGAGGCAGTACATAACATGAGACTAACAATAGACAGCTGGTAGGGCCCTGAAGAGTGGTGAATCCTCTCCTACCACAGACACACACTGCTAAGAACCACTCTTGAGCATAGGACACAAAGGAAAGAAAGATAGTTCCCTTAGAGGATGCAGGCATAGGACACAAATACATTGGTCTCCCCAAGCCAAGGGGTCAAGTCCCCATGAGGGAACAATAGTCATGTACTGGGAAATCACCTTGCTACTGAGGGGGAACAGAAGAAACAAAACAGAAACAAAGGAATCCTTGACTACACTGACGAGAATGCTAGAAGCACAGAGACCCAAGACAGGGAGCAGATAAGCCAGATTCAAGCTCAGCTGGGGGGAATGGTAAAACCAAGGCTAAATTCATCCTTTGCATGATTGGCCAGCAATACCCATAGGAGAAGCAAAAACGGAGTACCAGCCAGGTCTCCAACCTATACGGCCCAGTTTACAGAATCCATCACTCAGCCACAACAGCAAAGAAATGCAGCAGGGGAACTGGTCATCACACATCCAGCATGGCCTAGCCAACATTATGCTCCAGGAACCCAATGGAATGCTAGCCTGTGGACCAGCAAACATCAGGTACAAATGGTCACAACTTGAGTGGCCATAAGTCAGTGGTAGCACTTTGTCTGCATGCGAACAATAAGTCTCTGGTTCAATCTCTGGCAGCATTTACAGGTAGGGTTGAGAAAGGCTGTTGTCTGAAATCCTGGAGAGATTCTGCCAGGTAAGATGGTTCAAGGTTTGGTGTAAGAAAATTTCCCCTCATCTTTCTCTCAGCATGCTCACATCTCTGCCCCACATTTTGGGCTTCTGCAAGCTGAAGTTAGAGCTGTGGTGTAGATATGCCAATTTAGCATTCTTTCAGTATTCTGGCAATGGGGCTAGCATACCCTGATTTCCACCAGCAGAAGAGGGCTTACACCTGTTTCTATGCTATTAAAACCAGGTATTTTTTAAAGTAAAGAACTGTGCCCTTACTACATAGCAAGTGTGCTTCGAATTGCAGCCTAAGGATCAAAGCACTTATTTCTCAGTAAACACTCATAGGATCAGGCTACATGTCTAATAGTCAGTCATAACAGCTCAATAAATTATTCATTAAGTACTTCTATATATAGTTATGGTTTACATAATTCTTGTATCTACTTCCAGTTTTAAAGTGAAATTGGTTTGCTGAAATGTTAAATGGGTCAGATTAAAGATCTTGTTCTGCATCAGCATTTTCTGCAAAAAATTAGTTTTACAAAGCCCTACATCTGTGTAATGAATGAGGAATAATGCTGCAAATATAAATCACTCTGGCCTGGATCCTGAGATGCAGTTATACCTTAATGCGCTGCACTCATGCAAGTCAACAACTGCTCATCAACCAAACATAATTTACATAAACCACATGCCAGCCCACTCTTTTTGGCAGGGGGAACGAGGAAGATGGGCTGGATTCAGCCCTTCACCTCAAATTCAGTTCATCTGTCATGAGCTACCTACATGGACCTGATCCAGCATGGAGATCTGCACATGTACGCCATGGAACTGGATGCAGTATTTAAGGGGTACTGCATTCACAGGAACCAATGCTGGATTGGGACATCGAGATTAGTTGCCTTTTCACTGTTTATGCTGACTGCTGGAAATGCTCTTTCCCCACATTATAATCTGTGATCTCCTTCACTGAGGCTTGAAGTTCGTGTTCAATTGTTATTTTAGTTTTTTTACAAATGGAAATGGGCTTTATTAATACAAGGTGACTGACATGCTTTGAGTTTTTGCAGATGGGGAAGTAACATTTAGGCCAAGGAAATTCTACCTACTGTGGTGCAGCAGAGAGAAAAGATATAATATAAAGCCCCTTCGGTGCACAAAAAAATTAATTCTTTGGAAAGGTAGCATTTTTATTATAGGCTGTTCTTGTATTAAGTCCACCTCTGAATGGGAAATGTCAGGCGTAAGGTTTAATATCGGAACAGATATTTGTTATCAGCAACCAACTCCACTGTCCTATTCTGAAAGGGCAAGTGCCTTCACAGCCAGCTTCTCACTTAGCTGGCAATCTTATCTGAAGTTGGACATTAATATTTGCCAACCCAAGCGGAATATGTAAACATCCAGAGAAGTACTGATGCACAAACTTTTCAACTTGAGGTTTCATAGAATGCTTACATTCATAACGGAAAGGTGTTCTAGAGTAACTTCCCTGGGATGCCACTTACCAGGTATGGAGACTTGTGACTCATGGATTTGACTTGAGTCATCAAAACATGTGTTTTTCATAATTCATGGTGACTTGAGTCATGCATGTCAAAAACTCAGACACTGACTTGGGGGTTTTACCTAAAAATGAAAAGACTTGAATAGACTCAAGTCAAAACACGCTTTTGTGTCTGCTTGTAATTCTGTTTTGCACATGTGTGCTTCCTTGCCTTTTCTTTTTTTCCTTTTTTTTTGCTGCTTCAAAAAGACTTGGACATGAGTCAAAATGACTCAAAAAACAACTCTGAATGAGTTGTGGCAGCCACCCATTAAGACTTGAAGGCAACTCAAGTAAAGCGGGGTGGAAACTCGGAATTCAACTTGGCGCTGTGTGTTTGGCACATCTCTGCTACTTACCATTTTCCAGTCTGTTTCAACCTTTCGCCGTAGAGATTCCACCTTCCATACACCCTTCTCCCAGCCATTAAGCTTTTCATCATTATTGGATATCCGCTTGTAACAGTCTTCCACTATATTGTATCTGAGATGGAGAAGTTTAGAGGCCTTCTCTTGTCCAGTCGGGATAAAAATAACTTCTTTGCTCTAGTTAATCGAACCCAAAACTTTGTTACGTTTTCGTTAAATACTTAATTAGTGTTGATATTGACTGATACAACCTATCAGTAAAGTCTATATGAGGTACATAGAAATATACGTTTTAACTTATATAATCTGTGAAGAAAGAACAGTTGAAGCTATTCCTCACTACATGTTCCATCATGTTATAACTGAAAATGCATGAAATAGGTTTTCAAATCAATTAGTAAAAGACTGTAAACATTGGTCAGCCCAACAAAAATCAGATTTCTTTTGGTCAGTTAACACAAAGAGACTGTACCACCTACAAGCAACTATTGCTTTGGTTACTTCCAAATGAAACAAAATTATTTTGATTCATGTGTAGTGGACAGTAATTGGGACATTTTCTATCAAATGGTCTGATACAATAACTACTATATATAGTCACAAGTTGTCTGAATATGTTTTTGTTTCATGATCAATTGGTTAGCTGTTTTGGTATTAGAACGTCTTGTTTATGAAACTTTATTACCAATATGTTAAAATCAATTGAACAAGTTACTCGTAATTTAATTCTGTGGGATTTATGTATGACTGATGGCCCAATCTTACCCTGGGACAGCCAAAAGCATGCAGCAACACTGATACAGCCCTACGCTGCATGCTATGGCCCAGCCAGAGACCAGGCAGTGGCAGAGAAGGAAATAAAGGACTTTTATATTTGCGTGCTGTGCTGTTCCCTGGTCCCCAATGGGCCTACTCAGACCTAAACCAGCTGTTTTGCTGGTGTAAATCTGAGTAGGTCCCAAGAGGCACGCTGGGCCTGGGCTGAGAGCATAGGATATCGGCGATGCCACTTCTGCCAAGATCCACACCCTTGACAAGCCCCTGGTCCAGTCCAATCCCCACCCAGATCCCCCACAGAATTGCCCCTTCTGCCTCCAGCCACTTGTGCTGGCAGCTTTGAAGCGCATAATGGTGGCATGGCTTTTGTGCTGATGCAACAGGGCCTTTGACAGCAGATCATGAGAGGATTAGACCATGGATAACTGGAGCACAAACTAAGAATTCTAAAATAATCACCAAATGTATTAAATACCTTTAAATCAATTTCACCTCTGGCTATTCTCCAAGCCAAAGATCCAGATATCCTTCCACCAAGTTCTCCTGGCTTAGGAGTTTTAGGAGAAATGAATTCAACCAGCTCCACTATGAGCCTCTCCAAGAGCTCCCATTTTCTTCCTTCGGTCAAAGACTGCTGTCTCTGCAATTGCAAAAAGCAGGATTAAAAAGTACGATTAGCGTCATGTCCATTCTCTACTGTCATTCTGTAGAAAATGGAATAAAACAAATAACTGTTTAAAGAGCTCTTTAAATGTTAGTTTGTCTTAACCTGGATCGACACACAGTTAGACACATTAATACACAGTTTGGATATAAGGCAAAGGGGAAGTTGAATGGAAACATGTTTACACTATGCTCAACCTGAATTAATAACTAACTTGTAAAATTTTGGATTCACAGTTATTTAAGCAAACTGAGCAAACTTTGTTCATACACAGGATCCTCCCCAAACCCCCTCTTCCCATTCCCTGAGCCTCTGAAAGCTGCTTCTGATGATTGGGCAACCCTCAGGAACACCCTAGGACATGCAGCTTATGGAAGATGGCTCTGCATAGTTTTGGAATTCCTTTGCCCCCTGCACATGTCCACATCCAAAGCCATGCCCAAGGATCCCCCAAACTTCAGGAGCAACTTTGAAGGATGATGACTCAGAAGATGGCAGTGCAGATGAGGGGACAGCAATAACCCCTTGTACTTGAACCACTGCCCAAGTGCTAGTTTGAATGCAGCTGTACACAGACCCAGCTGTTCACAGCTTCCAGTGGCAGCCAGGTTGCGCTCCTTGGCTAAGTTGCATTTACGACAGCCAGAAAGCATGAAATATGTTCCGCTAGCATAGCATGCCCTTAGGATTGGGCTGTTAAACTAATTTTGTTGTCCGTTTGATTTATCTATTTTATTTATTTGGGAGTTTTTATTCTATCCTTCCATTCAACAGAACACGCAATGTGGCTGACAACTCTTGCTATTATGTGTATGGCTGGCCACGCATATTATAAAGCCAAGGTGCAATGTATGGCCAAGATGCAATGTTGCATTTTTTAAAATAGTCTAAGAGCCCAATCCTGAACTGGGTCAGCACCGGTGGCTGGTGGGCTACCCTGGCAACTGCCATCGCAGAAGTGCCATTAGGCACTCCTGCACCAGTGGAGAAGATGCAGCACCGCTGCTGAGGTCTGCGCCGAGAAGGCAACCTTGTGGAGTGGCTGGAAGTGAGTACTCCAGCCAGCCAGTGGAGAGGCTTTCTAGGGTGGGGGAAGGCGGGGAGGGGGCAGAACTGGGTGGGGGAGAGGTCAGATCGAAGGAATGAATGGGCCTGGGATGAGGGCTGAGATGACAGCAAAGTCTGCTACCAAATCCTATGCCCTCTCCCAAGCAGTGGAGCCCTACATGGGCCTCCTTGGTTCTGTGCTAGCTCTAGAGTTGGCACAGTTCCAAGGAGACCCATTGGGGTTGCCAGGACCCAACATGGGGTAAGAGAACATTTGTTCCCTTACCCTAAGAAGGCTACCAGCGGCTGCCCCAGCCCCGCAGGATACAGCTGTGGTCATTTCGGTACCGCTGTTCCTCACAGTGGCCCAGGGGCATAGGACTGGGCTGTTATTTTGCAAGCAGAAAAAAAATCAAATACTGCACCAGCTATATTTACAAAGAAGATTGTCTCTATCTGTGTCAGCTGATGGCAACATATTAATTCCACAATCCCTGATTCAAGGATTGCTTGTTTCCAGTTCTTGTTTGTGTCATTTTAACAAATCAGCCAAGACAAAACGACCTACCATTTTGTTAAGGTTATTGATTGTTTCATGTAGCAGAGCTTCTTTGACCTTTGTCCTTCTAGTGAGCACTTCTTCATGTTTACAGGAGTATCGCCAGGTGACATCAATAACCTGAAGAATTACGAAAGGAAAACACATTAATACCAGCTGTGGTACATACAGCAGCTTGACAGTCCAATCCTAACCTGTGCTGGCGCAGCTAGGCTGCATGGCCTGCACTATATCCAATGCAGGTTAGGAGGATGGAGGTCTACTCAGGGTCAGGGGATATTTCAGCCTTATGCTGAATAAAGCCCCAGTCTGCCCAATGGGGGTCCTCAGATCTGCACCAGCTATTTAGCTGGTGCAAATCCAGGAAGCCTGATGTAATGCCATAAGGCAGTGGTACTCAAACTTTTCCGGCCAGTGGCTCCCTTGACCCCCGTGGCCGTTGGCCATGACTCCCCATCATGTTCCTGAGGGCTGGAAGTGACATCATTAAACAGGAAGTGGCCAGAAATATTAACTATTTTAAATGTATTAAATATAATATTATAAAATTATATTTATTGTAATATTAAATATTAAATATATATTAACTATCTTAATATTAATTATATTAATCATATCATTAATTAAATGCAGATCTTAAAAATATATTATTAATACACAGCAATATACATGCTTTATAAATGATCAGCTGCTGATCACTGTTGGAGACAGGATGCTGGAGTAGGTAGATTTTGTCTAGTCCAGGAGGACTCATTTTTTAAAACTTTGTAAGCATACCAATAGAATTATTTCATCAAATGAACTTTGTGAACAACCAGTCTGACCAACATTACACACACACACCCCTGTGGACCCCAATCCAACAAGTCATTTCTCCCATTCTCCTTGGATAGGACTGAACCCTTTATTAATTTAATGAAATTAAATTTTTCCTGCAGCTGGTGGGGAAAACAAAAATAGACCATGAAAATATATCAGAGCTGATAAGGGTTTGGTTAGGAAGCTGATTTGTCTCCTATACTAGGAGATGCACAGCTCAAGCCTATACATGTCTACTCAGAAGTAAGTCCCATTAGAATCAATGGGGCTTACTCCCAGGAAAGTGTGGATAGGATTGGGCTGGCAATCACTTCATCAATGGCTGATAAGTATTCCCTTCATATAGCAAGATTCATCACTTTAAAAATACAGCCTTTCCTCTTCAGTTAAACAAGATTAATAAATCACTTTAAAAACAGTACCCTTTTTCTGCTCCTGGCCAAGTAAAGTGTGTGCTTGTCTCTCCGCTCCCCCTTTGCCAACTGCATGGAAGCAACTTTTAGAGTCCTGATGACTGGTAAAATAGGAAGTGTTTTATTTGGGGAGGGGGAGGAAAGCAGAAAGGTTTGGAGATCAAAAGGGGGGAGTGGAAGAGGGAGGGGGTTGAAAATAGAGATTTCACTTTGATGAGAAGTGAACCCAGGCTGGGAACAAGGAACCAACCAGACAAGGATCAGTGAGGGTTAAGGACTGCAAGCCGAGCATGCTTGGAAGAGGGTGGGGCGGCAGCAGCCACTCTTGCAGCTGGGCAACTCGCAGATGATGGGCAGAAGACTGGCTCGTATTCTGCCCGGGGTGTGACTATATCGCTGTGAGAGGACATCCCGCACCTCCCCTTTGAGTTCCTGGTGCCGCCCTAAAGAGCCTCAAAGTTTGAATAACACTGCCATAAGGCCTGGGAGGGAGAACAGGATACCTCTGCCATTCCTGTACCCCTCCTGGGCCTGATCTGTCCCCCCATTCCGCCCTCTACATTACATCCTCTCTGTCTCAGGAACGCCTTCCTGCTGCCCCCCCTGCACCGCTTGACGCCTTACCCCTCTGCACTGGTGGCCCTGGCTCTGAATGCAGCACCAGTGGGATGGAGCAGGCCTTTCCACCAGTGCTGCCTACACTAAGCCAGGGGAGTGGCGGCTGCGCTGGCAGAGCAGTAAGTTTGGATTGCACCCTCGGTCTCAAACACAAGAACATTTGAAGTGTTCAAGTCAAAGGAATTCTCTTTCCCACCATGACTCTAGCAAATGCTTTAAAATAATATCCAACCAACTAGTTTTCAAACGCACAACTCCTTCTAAGTTACTTTTGTCTTTGTTTCAATGAACACTGCTCCTCCTACCTCATCTTTGGAGAATCCAATAATGTAAGAGAGCTTTTTCCCCCATCCAATCTCATAGAGAAGGGGTTTATCACAGACATTTTCACATGGGTCACAGTGAAGCCATCTCTGCTGGGATGAAGAGTATACTTCAGTCCATACATGATCTGTTGCGGGGGGGGGGGGGGAGAGAAAGCCAAAGAGATACAGATTTTGGCTAGGAAGTCCTTCTACTTTAGGAAGCCAAATGCTTTGAAATCCAAAACATAATTGTACGTGTTTATTTAAATGTACAGTACACCCTTCTCTATGTTACATCTCAAGGTGACTTTCCATTTTAAAGCACATTCCACTTGCAAGCAAATCCTTCCAACCCACATCCACTATTTATCCCTTCCCTCTGCTTATTCATCCAAAGAACCAGGATATCATTTTTAGATTATCACTTTAAAATGTAGATTATGGTACATTGCAAGTTCATTTAATCACCAAAATCCATCAAATACCCATCAAATCCCACATGCCCATTTTCCTTTCACTCTAGCCATTATGAGGACCATTAAAGCTATCCTAAAGCACCATGGTTGTGTTAGCACTGTGTGCTGGTATGGATGACTGCTGCCCAGATGGCTGCCCAACTTATGATAAGAAGTGAATGTTTGCATGTCTGCCCCACCACCTCACATACTGTCCCTGAACGTGTGGAGGGTTGGATTCCCAATTAATGCAAGCTCCCATATCTGCTCAAGATTTAATGCCCAAATAGAGCTAATATTTTACCTAGATGGCTATCTATTATAGACCATTTAAGAGCACCCTTAGCAGAGTTCATACTTAAATGAACTGGGACCCCATCAACACTATTTCAAAGGACATGCAATAGAGACTGCAGCTATAGCATTAATATAAGTGGTTCTGAAACCATTATACCTGTTGCATCCCAAATGTATCTTGCCTCAAAACCTACAGCTCTGCAGCAGAGGGTAAAGCAGTTGGCCCATTCACCACAACGTCCACGTCTAGTTTCCAGAAGTTTCTCCGGATTATTGTACCTGCGCAAACAGGTTTAAAGGGGGGGGGGGAGTTGTAATTGTTGCTAGGGAACCATTGTTGCAAGTGTTTATACCTGCCTAAACTTTGACATTTTTACAAAATAACAAAACGGTATATAGAGGCTCCTTCCATGATCTAGCCCCTGCTTTCAAGCTAAACGTCTCTGATAAATGTCATGCTAACAAAGAAAGACCTATCTTTTGACTTCTGCTGCAAGTACAGCTAAGCGAACCAGTACTGGTAGTTTGCATTATTCTTAATGCTAGAGCTCAGCCTCAGAACATGTCTGAAAGCCTGAAATATAAATCTTAATGAGAATACTGCCTCTGAACATGCAGACTGCCAGTGATCAGAAGGAACAATGGGCCAGTTCAGACAATGCCTCCAAGCCAGTTCTTTCACCACGTTCAGGGATTTGCCTGAACACTTGGAACCCTTGCTAACATATCTTTGCAGTTCATGTAATCACATGTAATGGCAGTTCATCCGAACTTCTCGCTCATGATCTAAATTCAGGCTTAAGGATACCTTAAACTTGGGTAGGGAGAGCCTAACTGCATGGTGAAGGGGCCAGCTCAGATGTATTAGGCAAACTACCCCAACAGAACAGTTCAGAAAGTAGACAAATCAGTCTATGCCACCTGATAGTAAACCATAATCCAGGCTCAATTATATCTTGGCTACTTATATAATTGTACAGTGTGCTACTGCTCAAAAAGCACATTTGTTCTCATGCAGGGGATTCCAGAAAAGTATTTCTGCTAACACAAGGTGGTTCCTTCCCTAATTTCTGCCAATTCTCCTTTCCCACTACAGGTTCTCATGTTTCGGCCCACACCTAGAGAGTTCCCTGACCATAACAAACAGATTTTTGGAAGATGCAGAGGGCTACACTTGGGACAAGGGAGCAGGAAATCTAATTACATGATGCAACTCTACTAGCGCTTCTCTTGATAACTTAGGTCAGGGGTGCCCAAACCCCGGCCCTGGGGCCACTTGCGGCCCTCGAGGCCTCTCAATGTGGCCCTCAGGGAGACCCCAGTCTCCAATGAGACTTTGGCCCTCCAGAGATTTGTTGGAGCCCACACTGGCCCGACGCAACTGCTCTCAGAGTGAGGGTGACTGTTTGACCTCTCGCATGAGCTGTGGGATGAGGGCTCCCTCCACTGCTTGCTTTTTCACGTCTGTGAGGCAACAGAGGCAGCAAAGGAAAGGCCAGCCTTGCTTTGTGCAAGGCCTTTTATAGGCCTTGAGCTATTGCAAGACCTTCATTCATTCATATAAGTTCATGTTTAATATATTCATTTATGTAAAGTTATGTAAATTTATTCAAATTTTAAATGTAAATTAATTCTTCCCCCCCCGGCCCCCGACACAGTGTCAGAGAGACGATGTGGCCCTCCTGCCAAAAACTTTGGACACCCCTGACTTAGGTAATCAAGATGTAAGTGAAAATGTCACTCCCTAATAATATACTTAGCACACAATATCAAACACAGACCAAACTGCTAAACCACCTACATCCTATACTTACCTTGGAAACCTGTTGCTAAATTGGCACTGGTTACAGAAGTGATTTTCAACTCTGCTCGCATCCCATCTCAGATCATCATCGCTAGGCGACAGATTATCTTTAGATTCCGTCTCGCCTTCACACTTGCTGCATTGCAAGTTATTTACCCATTGGAAAAAATCACATTTAAACCAGTTCAGAAGCTCCAGCAACAGAAAATCCTGTTCATTCAGAACGACAGCTGAAAAATCAGAACATTACAATTAAGACAGAACTTTCAGACATCTAATTAAGTGGATCTGTGTGTGTGTGTGTGTGTGTGTGTGTGTGTGTGTGTGTGTAAACAATATAGAATTAAAGTGGAACCAATTTCCAAATATTCAAGAGTTACTCTGAAATAATAATGGCAAATCATGTAATATTTTACATCAAATCTGTTATAGAATTTGCAGCACTTACATTTTTCTAAAGCGATTAATCATGCCCCTGTATGAATCTACTCACTCGTTAAGATCTTCTGGAGACTAACAACCAAATGGCACAGGACCTTTTCCATAGTGGTGCCCAGGCTCTGGAACTCCAACTCCTAGGAAGTTCCATTTGCGCCATTCTCTTGGTCTTCAGAGGTGACCAATTTGCTAAGCATTTTGCATATAACAGCACTTGCAATTGCCACAATCTGGATACCACATCAACCGTTTCTAATGAAGTACCTTAGGCATTTGCTTGTCCAATTTTGATTGAATGTTTTTCAACCTTGCTTGCATAAGGGTGTGAACAAGATCCTTGGTGCATGTCCACATGTACATTAGACCCTTGTCTGGCTAATAAAAGCTGCCAAGGGAGGTTACCTGAGAGGGCAAGGGAGGGTGATCAGTGCATGTATTGCCAATCTCTTTGAAATTAGCAGTAGTTTGTCCCCTACTGGGTGGGGGGAGAGTTTACAATTCTTGGCCAAGGTGTCACTGCTGCCGCTGCCACGTGGCATGGCAAAAAAAAAACAAAAAGCATGGCAAAAAACACAAAAAGAAACAAGCTCCTCCACCACTAACAAAATTTTTAGTGGGCAGTCAATTTTTTAAACTTTAATTGCAAGGCTGCACAAAAATTTAATTTTTAAAATCTTCATTTTAATTGTAAAAGGCTATCCTTGAAGACAAACCTCAAATGTGCACGTGCTTTGCAATTTTTCAAGCAGTTACATGCCGAAAGGAGGATTGCTCTCTTTAATACCTTCAACCTTTAAAATTTTTTTTTAAAATATTACCTTTGTCCACTTCTCTTGCTTTGGTGAGTTTTTCCTGAGCATTCTTTTTCAATTCTTGGATTGGGATACAAGCCAATGCTTTCTTTTGTAAAGTGGGGTTCTCATATATCATAACATGCTGAAAGTTGGATTGAAGCGTCTTCAAGAAAACTGTTTCAGTGGACTAGAATGAGGAAAAACAATGTGTGAATTGTCATAAATATTTTCAAGCAATCGGATAAAACTTCAGTCATTCGCCTAAATGGTACAGAAAAAAGATGCTTATATTGATGCAATGGGCATCATTTGAGGTTAACATTGTAGCTCAGTGGTTGACTGCATACTCTAAATACAGAAGGTCCCTGGATCAGGATCCAAGTCCCTGAATCTAGGGCTGGGAAAGACCCATCTGAAATCCTGGACAGCTATTTCTAGTCAATGTAGGCAACACTTATCTAGACAGACCAATTGTTTCACTCAATATGTACCACATACTCTTCTGAGAATAGTTTTAGCCCAAGCATCGCTATAATAAGTGAAGTTACACAACGCTTCCTCAAGTTTAAAAGTGCCACATGGTTTCATAGGAGAAAGCTTCTGCACGGGAAGTCCCAGCTCTTGTGCTAGGTAAACATGTAGATCTGGCATCCACATTCTGCAGTGGAGAATTGCAGATACAGGTGGGCCCTTTTTATGCGCAGGTTTGGAATCTACCAATTTGACTCAGCATGGGTTCCAAACCCACGCTGGAGGGACCCACTGACCTCCTGGTTGTGACTTGGAACACCTTCTGGTCATGTCCACAAGGCTTTCCAAGGCCTGGAGAGGTCGTGCACACTTCTGGTTTTGTGTTTCTGACACCTCTGGGAGGCTCCACACCACCTCTGGGAGGTTGCCTCTTTGAGCCTCAGAACACCTCCGAACATGATCAGTAGGTACTTCCAGTTGCATCTGAAGATCCTCTGAGGCCCAGTCCCATGGATTAGTGTATCTGTAGTTTCAGTATACTCAGGGGGTCCAGGAATGGATCCACCATAGATAACAAGGGCCAACTGTACACATATTCAGTTTGAAGATTGCATGCCGATACAACTTCCATATTTCACATTAATACGGGGAAGAAATGTTCCCAAGAGTTACAACACGAATTCAAATTTCAGTTCTTTGATTTCCACTATTATCGCTTGATCAATGTTAACAGAGTTCTGAAGCAGTTACCATGACAGTAGACGAAGCAGCAGGGTCAACGCTTGATTCCACAACTCTGGGTGGCTGAGGTGCAACTGATTCCGTGTTTACTACCTTTTGAGAGCATGCTGACCTTTCAGTCTGTTGTGATACATTTAATCGACTGCTTCTTTCCCCAGCAATTAAGTCTCGAATTCTAGATAGCTGATCAATCGATGCCTCCTTAGGAAAAACAAGATGAGTTTCCCCCTGAAATTATAGTTACAAAAGTCAAACTTTCTGTATTAAGATGTAAATACCAGTCTCTATTACCACTTCCCCTGGCTTTGTGCAAACTAACAGCACAAGCCCATGCACACCAACTCAGAATTAAGTCCCATTAAAGTCAATGGGGCTTAGTCCCAGCTAAATGTGGATAGAATTGCAGCCTAAGGCCCAAATCCTAACCCAATGGAACATGTGCTGCATTCTGCAGTTTGTGGGGCACTCACAGAGGCCTCCTCAAGGTAAGGGAATGTTTGTTTCCTTACTGCAGAGCTGCATTGCCCTTATGTCAGTACTGGAAAGTGGGTTAGGATTGCGCCCTAAATGTTTTCATGCCTTCTAGCCTCTTGAGGAATGAACAAGGTTGTTATAATTTCTGGAAAAAATTATTCTGCCCTTTCCTCAAGAAACTCAACTCAATGTTAACAGGACTGGCCATTTTTATTCTCCGTCAAACAGCATGAGGTAAGTTCAGAGTGACCAGATACAATGGAGGACAGAGTACTTATAACCACTGAGTACCTTTAACCGCTGCATAGAAGAGGGAATTTTGGCAGGTGCAGCTTTTAAAGCCCTTCCAAGCTGAGAGACTGTAGAATCCCATTCTCTGTTGTTGCACCACACCTCTGGACCATGCTTCCAGAGGATTTTCAATCAGCTTTCTTTGTGGAATAGTGCCAGCAAGTGCCATTTCTATGGCACCTAGCTTTGGGGGGGGGGGGAGCGGAGTTTGGTCCTTAATGTTGTATTTTAATGTATATTTTTATGCATTTTATAATTTATATGCTTTTAGACATTGTTGTGAGCCACCTTGGTGGTGCCCTTCAAAGAGAAAGGCAGGATATAATTAAATAAATAAGTAAACAAACATGCGGGAAATATAAATGGCAGATGCAAACTGGACTGACAAGTCGGAAGAAAGTCTCCTTGAACATACTGACCTCTTCAAATCCCATTTCAAACAAACACTCGACAGCTCCTCTGACAGGTAACAATCTTGTGGAAAACGTTTGATTTCCAATCCGAATAGACCGATATTTTTCTTCGCTTGGGTGCCTAATAAGAGTAAAGGAATACAGACACTTATGTAAGTAATTTGTTTAAACAAAGATATTTTAGCAGTTTAAAAAAAAAACCCTAGGAACACAGCACTTACATTTCAAGAACATAAGAAGATAAGACTTGTTGCAGCCACATCACTAAGAGCTCAAGCCTATGCATGTCTATTCAAAAATAAGTCCCATTATAGTCAATAGGGCTTACTCCCAAGTAAGTATGGATAGGACTGCAGCTTAAGCCTGACCCCAAGCCGCACTGGTGTAGGGGAGTAGGGTCTGGTTTCATCTCTCCTCCTCTTGGATGACTCTCTTCCCAAATTTTGTTCATTTATTTAGAAGATTTATGTACAGTACTGCCCTTCCACAGCCTAAGAGCTTGGTGCACCAGGAGGTTTACAAGAGGGTTAAAAACATAACACAATAAAAACATAACATACACACATAAAAACAATACAGGTTGGGCATCCCTTATCCAAAGTGCTTGGGACTAGATTTTTCCATATTTTGGAATACTTGTATACACATAATGAGAGATCCTGGGGATGGGGCCCAAGTCTAAACACAAAATTCATTTATGCTTCATATGCCCCTTATACACATAGCCTGAAGCTAATTTTATACAATATTTTTAATAATTTTGTGCTTGGAACAAGGTTTGTGCATGAAACACAATTTGTAATTTTATTTCTTTAGGCAAAAAAGTAAAAACCAAAGTCATGTTGCCGCTCAAAAAAGTTCCATATTTCAGAATTCCAGATAAGAGGTACTCAATCTGTACTTAAAAGTTGGTATGGTCAAAAACTGCAGATTAAAATATCAAACAAATAGCAGGTACCAGGTCAAATAAAAAGTCCAGCAGGTCCCCCAACATCCTTAATTATCAGAAACTCCCCACCCATCCTACCCACCAGCAAAAGCTATTTGAAGTTTTAACAAAGTTTTCAAGCCTCACTGGAAAGTGTACAAGGAAAGAGCTGATTGTAATTCACCCGGGAAGGAATTTCACATTTGGGGAATCGCCACTGAGAAGGCTCTTTCTGTCACTGCTGCCCCCTTGGACAGAGGGCACACAAAGAAGGCCTCTTAGGGGATGACCCAGTTTATATGGGTGAAAGGCAGTCCTTCAAATACCTTGACCACAACAGTTAAGGTTTAGGGTCAAATTTTGCCTCCATAATTGCCTCCTCTTGCCTCACCAGCCCTGCTTACTGCCTTTTTCTGCTGCCATCCATCTCTTTGCTCTCTGCCATTTGAAAAAAAAACAAAGAGAATGGGGAAGGAAAGGAGAAAGCCAAGGGAGGAGGCCAGTGGCTTAGAGCTGCTCCAATCTCCACTTTTTCCTCTTTGTCATCCCCCTTCTTTCTGCCTTTTCAATGGAGCTTGAAGGAGGTAGAGGAAGATGGCAGCTTCAGCTCTTCATAATCACCATGCTATTGCCACCGTTGTCATCAGGCAGCAGGTTGCTCCCTCTAATGTGCCACTGGAGACATAATTTATTTCAAGATGCTTTTTTTGGTACCCACAACTTCAGATACTACTGTTTATCACTTGTGACATATTAAATTTGCAAGGAGCTTTACAAGCACGTACTGTTCACCCTCACAATGTTCCTGTGCAATTGGCCGCTACTATTCATATTTTACTGCCCAATCAGATATTCTGTACAACAAGCTATTTACTTTCTCAAACAGGCTCAAGACTAAGGCATGACAACCTTTGTTGTGCAAGTATCCCTTTTCCAAGTATGACCTTTAACGAATTTCACTTCTGTAGGTACCATCATTGCAACTAAAGACAGAGCTGTACACTGGTGTGAGCAGCTTATCCCACAGCTGGTGCTTCAGTCTGCACCTTTCTTCCTCAAACTGTGCTTCTTTCAAAAGGCTAGGCAGCAGCAGAGCTACTTCTTGCACACTGATGCATCACTGCCCTCAACCACCTCCACTTTCAGTAGGTTTGGGCCAGGTAGGACAGTCACCATAGCACTGGGGCCAAGCATCACCTGTCATATTGTGAAGTAACACTGACTGAAAAGCATGCAGAGAAAGGACACTTTCAAGAGTTAACTTTATACATTAATTTATTAATGCTGCAATCCTAAACACACTAATTGGAGAGTAAACCCCATTGAACCCAGAGAAATTTACATCCAAGTAACATTCATCATTGCACTGTTTGTTTTCTTCTTCTTGTTCTTCTTCTTCGGTATCAGGGGTTGTTTCTCCCCACCACAAACCACAAACAAAAGACCACAAACTGTCTTTTGTCCCAAATGGATTCTAGATAATAGATTATTCAGACTTCAGATGGTTCATCACATTATCCCAATCTTTTGTAGTCCTATTCATCATGCATATCTGGAATGCATCCTATCACAGCAGGAAGCATTCCAGACTGTTTTCTTGAGTGTCTCTCTAACACATCCCACAGAGATATTTGCAAAGATTTTATTTTATCCTCTGTTCCAATACTTACAAACGCCTCAGCATGGGTGCTTAACTTCTTAACAGGGTGATACTAGGCCTCCAACATCACCAGGCAGTCACAATGCCTGATTCGCCCTGCCTCCCTCAAAACATGCTTATTTAGTGGAAAATGACATACACTCAGTTTATGCTCAGGGGTCTTATCATCATCAATACCACTCTGAATCCTGAATTCTGTTTTGCATATGGAGTGACTGCTGTCATGCAAGATGAGTCCCAACGTGAATTGTTAGCTTTTCTGTTGTGATAGCAGGGAAGAACGTCCACTAGGATGGGAAGCAGCCCAAGCAGAGGTGGGAGCCCATGTCTACCCACTTGGAAGAGGTGGCTCCAGAGGGCAGTCAGAATGGGAGCCCAGGTCTACCAGTAAGTAGATCTGGGCTCCAAGTCAGGGTGGGAGCCCAGCTCTACCCACCTGGAAGAGGCCATTCCAGAGTGCAGTCAGAATGGGAGCCTGTATACCCAGTGGATATTTCTGGGCTCCAAGTCTAGGTGGGAGCCCAGGTCTAACCGCCAGCAAACTTCAGTCACGGAGGCCCAAGTTCAACCAGGAGCCGGGGTCTACCCACCTGCAAGAGGTGGCTCCAGAGGACAGAGATGGAATGGCAGAGGACAGAGATGGAATGGTAGGTAGATCTCAGCTCCAAGTCTGGGTGGGAGCCCAAGTCTAGCCACCCAACAAACCTTGGCCACAGAGGCCAAAGTTCAACTGGGAGCCTAGCTTGGCCTGCCTGGTTGACCTGGTCTCTGAAGTGAAGGTAGTGCTCATGGCCCTCCCACCCAAACACAAACACAGGATATAGCCTTGCCTACTGCTGATTGTTATGTCACATTCCTGGTCTCACTGGCAGGTTTTCAGGGGGTCCCGCAAGTACCACCTGTCACCTCAAGTACCACTGGTGGTACCCAGACCCCACTGGTTGAGAAACACTGCTGTAGGAAAATGACCTGTCAGAGTTGAGCAGTGATAAGGGGTGTGTGTGTGTGTTCGTTTATTTAATAGATTCTGTCTTTCCCTACAACAGGAGCCCAAGGTGGCTCACAAATATCAAACACCATACAACAAACACTGAATACAAAAACCACTAATTAAAAAAACAACTACAAATTATAACACTAAAAATCCATAGTATAATCAAGCTGTGGCTGTTCTGTTTAAAACTATTGTGGTGATGGAATTCAGGGACATGTGGTTGGGTGGGGAGGCAGGTGAGGCAGAGCCTCCCCACCAGAGTCCTGCTGCAGTGTGAGGCACCCAAGCAACCACAACCCATGCGCAGAGTCCTTCAAATAGTGCAGCCACCATGTGCAGTGCCCAAACATCCATAATCCACGCACAGAGTCCTTGTAAAGCACCACCACAGTGTGAGGCACCCAAGCACCCACAACCCACAGGCTCTGAACTGTCTCCCTCCTCGCATGAGGAGGCATGAGCACTCTGCATGGCAATAGTGCTTTCTGATGGACTCTGGTGGGGAGGCTCTGTCTCACCTGCCTCCTCCCCCACCACACGTCCCTGAATGAATGAGTGAATGAATGGGACAAACAAGAGACCACTGCAGTAGGGCGTGCAACACGCAGGGGGAGGCTGCCAGCCGCTCTTCTGAGCTGCCACCGCTCACGTAAGCGGAGCTCCCTCCCTCGCATAAGCAAACCACCCTCAGCAATACCTGCCCGGCCGCGTCCATTGGAAGCGCGCCTCAAAACTGTGATCCAAAAGTTTTTGCGTCCATCAAAGGGCGTGCCGTTTCCCGACGGCCTCCGCGAACGGGCAAGTCGCAAGCCGTCGCCGCCAGCCTCGGCGCCGTTCGTTTGACGGGCCCGCCCGCTCGCCACCCTCACCTGATGATATTATCCGCATAGGTGAGCAGCAGGCGGGAGGCTTCCAGGAAGGTCTCCGTGGGGTTCTGGCAGAGTTCGCGGACGGCTCGCGAGCGCGCGGGCGAGGAAGAGGGTCTCATCGCGGCCGCCATCCTTTCTGCTCCGTTCGCGGCGCGTGCCCGCCTGGCTGTCCTTGCCGGGGAGCGAGCCAGAAAACTTCGGCGCCCGCCCGCACTTGCTGCTGGGTAAAGCTGGAGAAGGCGGCGGCTCAGGGAAAAGTGGGGCGAGCGGGCGGGATTTTCCGCGCCTCCTCCCGGGAAAGTTCTGAGGCGGCTCGAAAGGGGCGGCGGCGACGGGCAGAGGTGACAGCGCGCTCTAGGCTGGGTGGCAGCGCGCGCGCATGCGCGGCGAGGGTGTGACGTCCCCGCCGTCATAATGGTCCTGAGGCTACGGCGCTGCTCTGGGCTTGGGCTCTCCTGCCCCCGGGGGAAGGGGGAGGGCAGTGGGCTGAGGCAGTGGGGCTTTTAGTAGCATTTTATTTATACATATTTTTTTAATTCTTAATTACATTTAATTTTTAAATGTATTTTAATTTTTTATTTTTATTTCTATTAATAAATTAATTTTATTTTTATTTAATTTTCAAATTTATTTTAATTTTTTAATTTTATTTTTAAATTTATTTTGATTAGTTAATTAAATTTAATTAACTTAATTTGTTTTAATTTTTTAATTTTATCTTAATTTTTTGTTTTATTTTTTACTTTATTTATAAAATATTTAATTTAATTTATGTTACTCTATTTTACTGACATGATTATAATAATATTTTTCTTTGAAATATGCTGAATATATCTATATCTATACAGACGTGGCAAAAAGTGGACATTTAAAAAGCATTAAAAAAAAAAAACAATGGAAAACCAGTAAGAAAATATATTACTGGCCTTTGTTTGTCCCATCAGTAGTCGGGGCCGTATTCAAACCAAATTCAAAAATTTAATAAAATTGTTCCTGTTTAGTCAAAAAAGTGTATCAAGGCAACATTTTAAATTAATTCTGGGAGCACCCATGGGTGCTCTTCATGCACCACCTAGGAGTGCAGGCTCCACAGATTAAGAACCTTTGCTTTAACTGGTGGCTGTTATGTCCCCAATTAAAAAGCCAGTCCGCCTGTCCCCCAGTCTTAGGTGGGATGCAGCAGTGTGCTAGATGGGGTCTCCACTGGGTCCATGTTGGCTACAGCTTTGCTGGGAGGATGAGCTACATGGTCCTGTGCCTTATCTCATGGTAGGTGGGCTGGGACATATATTTAGAACTGGTCCCTTGTGAAGCAGGAGGAAAGGAACAGCCCCACTGAAGCAGATGAGGCTTCTGTTGATTTCACCTGCCTCTGTCTCTGGATTTTGTCCTCCCGCATTACATGTGTGCAGTCTTCTGCAGTTCCTTTTTATCTAAATAAGTAAAGACACATGCATTTAGTTCCTTGTGCCTGAAGGGACTTTGGACTTCTGTATTTTTTAGACAAAAATCAACCCTCTCACAGGGTATGCCAATCCCTTAGTAAGTGTTAAAGTAATTTTGGGTCTCTGCCAGAAAAAGGGAAAGAAAGAAATTAGAAAGACGTATGAACCAATTTGCTCAAACTTCATGCTGAGTCACAAGTCATTAAGGTCAATAAAATTGATTGTCATTTAGCAGGTTATTGTATCAATGTAATCTAGTGCTGTACTGATTACATCATGATATATCCTACAAAATACATTATAACAATTATAGCAGACATGAGGAATATCCAGCATAAGAAAAGTCCTACTGGATCAGACTATAAACTCACCAAGTCCAGCATCTTGTTTCAAACACCTGACTTTGGGAAGCTCACAAGCAGAAGAGAAAGACCTGTTCGATTATTTCAGAGATTTTACAGAGGTTTACAGAGAAAAATCAAATAATGAATGGCTCCTTGTCCCAAAAGGGCTCACAATCTAAAAAGATGCAAAAGAACACCAGCAGACAGCCACTAGAGGGGTGAGGAGGACCAGTTACTCTCCCCTTGCTAAATAAAAGAGGAGCACACACTTGAAAATGTGCTTCAGGCAGTCCAGTCCTGAGCTGCCCGCAGCGCCCAGACTCGCCTGCTCCAAGGAGGGCTCCCGTCGAATCCTGCGCTTCCTGCGCTACCACAGGAGGCACCTTGGGAGAAAGGGACATTCGTCCCCTTCCCCCGAGTAAGGGAAGCAGCCCTGCAATGGGGCTATTCTCTTTAGCGCCTACCAAAAGGTTGGCACTAAAGTAAAGGCACTCGTGTAGGGTGTACAGCCCTGCACGAGCGCCCTGGATCCTGCAGAGCACAGCTCTGCAGATCCGCCTCCCTCCCTCCCCCCCCCGACATGTTGATAGAGATTTTAGAGGGTTAACCTATCTTCTCGTCTGAGAAAAATAACTGAAATAGGAGCCAAGAGAATGACTGCCCTGCCCTGCTCTGTTTCCCTCAAAAACAGGATAGGAGAAGTCATTATGTTAAAGTGACCTGAACAAAGAGAACATGTAGATTATAACTTTCCCAAAGGGAGAATTCCAGGAGCTTGTGTAACCAAAGTTGTGGGCCAAGAACATTTGATTTCAGGGCAAAATGACCTCCTAGTTAAAGCTAGAACCATGCACCAAACAGTGTCATAATATGCCAAATAAGGAGGTGGAAGTGACATACAGTGTCATATGGGTAACTTGTTTGTTTCACGTTATTAATATGATTTTCTGGGTGTGATTCTTTGAGAGACAAGATGGGAAGCAAAGGGTAAACATTTGTATCCAAACTGAAATTAGATTGACTTGTGTGTAAATAGCTGTAAATACAGCCTTGGAACCCTTGTCATAAAGTCTGTGACTGTTTAGCATTGTGTCAGTGAAAAGAATCTGAAAATCTTTCCATCAATGTCTCCCGCCCGCCCCCTGGCACGCCTTCCGCCCACCCAGGCTGGCCTCCCCCCTCCCCAGAATGCCTCCTTCACGCCCCCGTCCACGCCCCCACCTCCTGTTCTGCAGCCCAGCGCTGGGCTAGCACTGGCGGTGAGCCCCGCAACTGTGGTCTGCGGCACGGAGCTGTGCCACGGACCGCAGGATTGGGTTCTTACCCAGTTAGCAGTTACCAGTTATTCTACTGAACATGGAGATGGTGCATGACCATTATGACTACTAGCCATGGATAGGCCATAAATTTGTCCAATTTCCTTTGGTAGCCATCCAAACTATTGGTCACCATGTGATCCATTTAAGTTCAGTTCCTCTATGAATCCTACATAGCCCCTATACTTGATTTCCAGCTTGCTTTCCAACTTTATGAGTCCAATCTTCACAAGCCATGTGAACCAGAGAGTTTCCTGGGAACATAAAGTGCTTGTGGAATGGCTTTTCTCTAAAACTTGAGAGCTGGAAGCTACTGGACTCCTGATGGATAGTGTGGGCAACGCAAATCTCGTGTATTGACCCCTTCACAATTTGACTGTGGCCTAAGTTCCAAATGTATACTTATTTACATGTTGGAAATTATTAGCAGTGTAGACTTCAGACTATGTAAGGTTCTTCACCTCTGGTAACAAATTGCAATAGGGTTTCTTTGTTGGAACATAGATGTGAATTATAAAGGAAGAACCACATTTTTTATTTGAATGTATATGATCATTTGCTTTTCGCCTTATTAGGCCCCATTTCGATTCTGACAAATGAACATTTTAGGCTACAATCCTATGTACATTTTCCTGGGTGTAACCAACCCATTGAGTATGGTGGTACTTACTTTGGGGCACAATCCAATGCATGTCTACTCAGAATTAAGTTCCACTGTGTTCTATAGGACTTACTCCCAGGAATGTGTTTATAGGATTACAGCCTTACTACTTAGGACTTACTTCTGAGTAAACTTGCATAGGAATGGGCTGTTAGTTTTGGATATTTTAAGATAGCTATTGCAGTGAGCCCTCTGTGTTTGCGGGGGTTTGGTTCTGGGACTCAGGGCAAATACCAAAAAATGTGGATGCTCAAGTCTCTGTAAAATTGCATAGTATTTGCAGATTGCTGGCTTTAATACCCAGAAGCTGCTTTCCTGATGGTGGGCTGGTTGGCTGCTCCCATGTTGAAGGGTCTCTGGGCTGGAAGGAGCCACTAGGTGAGGTACTGTAAGAAGCAGAGAATGAAGTGTGGTGCACTTCATAGGGCAGCACTGGCGGCCAGGAAGGAGGAAGCAGGGAATTTTTTTTTTTCTGAATATTTTTGCTCTGCAGTTGGTTGAATCTGTGGCTGCAGAGCCTGTGGATATGGTGGACCCACTATTTTACTGATCTTTTCTCAAGGGTTGAAAAATTCCAGGTCACTCGGCGGATGCCTGTGTGTATTTTTTTAAAAAAAAGTTATGTTGGTGTCAAAAACAGGGATTTTTCTTTGACGCATTCAGGCCTTTTAGGTACAGACTCTTCCTTATGTATTTATATTGAGCCATGCGCAAGTGTGAAAGCTTATAAGTAATATATTTGTATGTTACAGGAACATGTTTCAGATGCCTGCAGTCATGCTTTTCCAGCGTTCAAGAGATGCATTAAAAATGACATGTTTCAGTTTCTGTGGACCTCAGTGTTTGAGAAGCATTATCAAGCATATGAGCACTGGTGTAGTAGCTCATGGCCGAAGGAGAGTGGTCATCACAGGTATAGGATTAGTATCTCCTCTGGGTGTTGGAATGGAATTGGTATGGAACAACCTTCTTCGAGGAGACTGTGGGATTGTTTCCCTCAAAGGGGAAGAATATTCTACTATTCCCTGCAAGGTGGCTGCTTGTGTGCCAAAGGGGGTTTGTGAAGGCCAGTTTGATGGAGAAAGCTATGTGTCGAAATCAGAGAGTAAAGCCATGTCTTCTGCAACCGTTATGGCCATAGGTGCTGCTGATTTAGCATTAAAAGACTCTGGCTGGAGACCACTATCTGAACAGGATCACTTAAATGCTGGCGTAGCAATAGGAATGGGAATGGTTCCACTGGAAGATATTTCTGAGACAGCTTTGATATTCAAAACGAAAGGTTACAACAAAGTCAGCCCATTCTTTGTCCCGAAGATCTTAGTCAATATGGCAGCAGGTCATATTAGTATTAAATACCAGCTGAAAGGACCTAACCATGCAGTATCAACCGCTTGCACTACTGGAGCACATGCTGTTGGAGACGCCTTTCGATTTGTAGCCTACGGTGATGCTGATATGATGCTGGCTGGTGGAACGGAGGCTTGCATTAGCCCATTGTCTCTAGCTGGGTTTGCTAGAGCTCGGGCTTTGAGTACGAGCTTTAACTCGAGTCCCAAGCTGGCTTGCCGGCCATTCCATTCCCAGAGAGATGGATTTGTCATGGGAGAAGGTGCTGCAGTTTTGGTTTTGGAAGAATATGAATGTGCTGTACGAAGAGGAGCTAAATTGTATGCAGAAATCTTAGGCTATGGACTCTCCAGTGATGCTTCCCATATAACAGCACCTAGTCCAGATGGGGATGGTGCTTTTAGGTAAAAATGATGATGTATTAATGTTTAGAGCATTATTTGATGTGTTGGTAGTTAAACTATAATTATGATTTCCTAATGTTTTCTTTAATTTTTGAAGTCTCCAGCACAATTTGGAAACTAGAGGTTAGTCTGGATTCTGTGACAGGCTGTTTTATCAACCACTTTAAGGTCTGTATTGAAGCTTCTCTGTGCATGCTCTCATCTTCAAAGGGAAGAAGGCCCTTTTAGTGGTGGTACCCTAATTGTGGAATGCCCCATGAACAGGTTCAGCAGGAATCATTGATTTCCTTTTTAGTCCCCATGACTTTTAAGGGCGAGTGATGTTTTTATTGCCTACTTTTTCTGGTTTGATATGGTTTTCCACTGTTAATGATAAACATATATAGGAAGCTGCTTTCTGGTGACCCAGACTGTTAAGGCTATCTACTTATATGGTCTGCAGTGGCTGATAGCGGGTCTGCAGGCTTTCAGATGTGAGCCTTTCACAATCCTACCTGGAGATACTTAACAGCTGAACCTAGGACCTTCTACAAACAAAGCATGTGCTCCATCACTGAGCTACAGCCCCACGTCTCTGTTTATTGAATTGTTTTATTGTTATTTTAGGTTGAATTTTGTCACTTGCTTTGGATATTTTTGCATCTTTGAAAAGTATATAAATCTTTTAAAAAATTAAATAATGGCAGCGGTTCTCAAACTTACCATAGTCATAGTGCCCTCTTCTTCCACCTCTCCCAGGCACCGCCATATTGGATCTCATGAGATCACACATAATCCAAGATGATGGTACTCATGAGAGTTGGAAGAATTGGTCACCAGGGAACTGGTCCAGCTGTGCCCCGGTGAATTTGCCATGGTGCCCCAAGGCATCACAGCACACAGTTTGGGAACTACTGGATAAAGGTGATTCAGTTGCTGGGTTTGGTGTGGAGGATGCATGTTTTGGATGGTTTTCCCCCTCAGATTTCAGTAGAGTCGAACCAGCGCTAAAAGAGGGTTGTTCACATGTTATACTGTGCCACAAGGTCCATACTTCTACAGGAGTGATTATACCTGGGTTCATTTATGTAGATCAGCCATTTATGTACCCTGTTCACAGATCGTACTTGCATTGAATGAAACATATGTATACCTACTCACTGTAGACTACCAATGGTTGTACTGAGTTTATTATGTGAGCATTCCTAAGGTTTGCTCATATCGGATATCAATAACATCTGTTTTCTTTTGTGAATTTCAATAATTTATATTGTGATGGGTTTTGTATTTTGCTCTAATTTGGAAATCTTGTTAGACTGAAACATGGGTTGGAAGAAATGCCCTCTAATGAACCCCTCCAAATGGGTAAAGGGGCAACTTTTAAGTGATAGTTCTCTTGTTTTTAGCAGGAGGACAAGGACTGTCCCTGTCCATCCTAGCATACCATATTTTCCCAGTGGCTGCTGCAAGTTTTGTTCTTGTGTTTCTTTTTAGATTGTGGCCCTTTTCAGGACAGGGGACCATCTTCTCATTCCTTTTGTCATATAAATCATCTTGCGCACTTCCTTATTTTTGGACAAGTGCTATATGATTATTGTTAAAGTAAAACTAAATAATGACCCAGCTTCAAATGTCTGCTCAGCTCTCAGGAATTATCATGGACCAATCACGCAGTAGCTCATCCTATCTTGCCCAGAAGGCTGTTATGATAAATGAGACAAGAATTGCAGAGAACTTTGTGTGTAAAGTGATATGGGAATGATTACTAATTGTGCATAAAAAGTTCCATAAATCTCCCTTCCCTGTTTTTAATGGCAATTCCATTTACCTATTAGAAGAACAGTTTTTACCTGCATTCATTAGATGTTCCTGTTCAATTTGAAAGATACATGGTTGCTACGGATGTATGTGAAAGTACTCTTTCCATTTAAAGATGGCAAGTAGGACTGCAGAAGATTCAAGATAATTAATGTTCCATTCATTAGGATTAAATTTTCTGCTTCAAGATAAGCCTGGCAATAGATTAGATGGAACATTTATATTAATAGGACTAACCTGTAAGAGGCATGCTTTTATTTGTACCTTCAAGTCCTAGCCCAAGCCCTTGGTTCTTACTAATTTGCATCTTGTAAAGTTGCACACATTATGCAAAATAAAAGCATAATGAAGACTTAGGGCACAATCCTAACCCCTTATGTCAGTGCTTTTCAGCACAGTGCTTTCCAGCACTGATATAAGGGCAATGCAGCTCTGAGGTAAGGGAACAAACATTTCCTTACTTTGAGGAGGTCTCTGTGACTGACACCCAACTGCAGGATGCATTACATGTCCCATTGGCACCCCTATGCCAGTGCTGGAAAGCACTGACATAAGGGGTTAGGATTGCGCACTTTTCTATTTTCTGCCAGGTTCAGCAAAAGTTAGGCTTCAGGTGGTCAGTTTTCAGAACGGACAACAGTCAGGATGGACTGCAGGACGGTGCAACAGGACGTCCTGTTTTCAGGACGGACAACAGGATGGACAAGCCATCAGTCTGGACAACAGCTTCCAGATTGCTCACAAGGGGGGGACGGACAAGCAAGCACACACGCACACTAAGAGAATCAGGGCTTGATTCTATACAAGTCATGACTCATTTCCGAGTCACTGTCATGAGTCAGTACCCGAGTCAGTGTCGTGCATGACTCTAGTCCTTTATGAGTCATGAAAACTGAGTGTTTTGCAACTCATGTCATCTTTAAGTATCAAGTCCTCCTCTCTGGGTACTGCCACCTGCCTGCCGGGGTACACACTCATGATAATAATATTCATAGTACTTTTAAATAAACTTATTTAAAACGTTTATACACTGTCTTTTGGTTCCATCAAGGACCACCAAGGCAGCTCACATCCCTGGTCACAAATATGGAAACCAACCCAAATATATTAGTAAAAATAATCAGTCCATTAAAAAAACTACTAAAAGACAGCAGCACACAAGCAAGAAGGACAGTTGGTGAAAACAAATTGACACAAGACCTGATGGAGCAGAAATATTTTTATTACCTTCTTGAAAATTGGAAGTGTTGGGGTCCAGTCAGGCTTCCTGGGTGAGGGAATTTAAGAGTTAGAGGAGGGACTTTCACCAGAAATATCCTGTTCTGTGTTAACTGCCAATCGAGCCTCAGTTATGTAGGGAGTGTGAAACCAAGCCTCTGATGTTGGCTGTGGTTTACCAGCAGATTGATTGTAGGAGGAGGTCATCTTTCAGGTACCCAGGACCCAAACGATGTAAGGCCTTGTAGATCATAAGTAGTACTTTGAATTGTGCCGAGGCACACTGAAAGCCAAACAGCTCAGCAATCACTAGTGTAATATATCCACATTAACAGGTGCCTGGGAACATCCTGGCCACTGCATTCCATACAAGTTGAAACTCCCAAACAGTCTTCAAGGGCAGCCTCTGTAGCTCATGTTACTATAATCCAAGGGAAATGTGATTAAGCAGTGGGTTACTGTGACTAGGTATACTTTCTTCAGAAAGGGCTACAGCTGGTATACCAGTTGAAGCTGGGAAAAAGCACTCCCAGCTACAGCAGTATTGTGTTTCCAGGGGCAAAACTGGGTCAATATATGGAGATAAGTCATACACCTTCCCCTTTATGAAAGAAGAACATAATCTCCTTTATTTTTTTTTCCTTTTTAGATGCATGTCTGCAGCAATTAAAGATGCTAGGATTTTCCCTGAAGAAGTAACATACATCAATGCTCATGCCACCTCTACACCACTAGGAGATGCTGCAGAGAACCAAGCTATTAAGGGACTCTTTAGAGAGCATGCGTATTCTCTTGCAGTTTCGTCAACCAAGGGAGCAACAGGTCATCTCTTGGGTGCCGCAGGAGCTATAGAGGCAGCTTTCACAGCTTTGGCTTGTTACCATGGGATCTTACCACCTACTCTAAATCTGGATCGAACAGAACCACCATTTGACCTCAACTACGTTCCACTTGTCCCCCAAGAATGGCGAAGTGACAAACGCCGTATTGCTCTCACTAATTCTTTTGGCTTTGGTGGGACAAATGCAACACTGTGTTTTGCTAGCGTTTAACTTGAGAGTCTGTGTATGGTAATTGAACATTTTCAATTTATTAAGGGTCTGAAAAATGTCTGGCCATGTAAACGTCTATGTTTAAACGTTTTTGTTTTCATTCATTTCCATTTGCACTTTAAATCTTTAAGTCATGAAAATCTTTGTAAATCTTTACGCTCAAATGAAAAGTAATGAGTATTTTAATGTTCAGCTGAAGGCCACTTGTCATCAGGTAAATGTTATGGATCGCTTATGATGAGTATATATAACATTTTTGTCATATTTCCATGTTGCAGAGTATTTGGAATGGTAGTAACTTTCTGCCACAGGAAGTGGATGTGTTTGTCACATGTGAAGAAGTGTATGTGGGATTCAAGCAACAGCCTATGTGGGCAACTGTGTGCGAAATGTAACCTTACGTGAAATGGTCTGGATTTTTGAAAAGTGGTGCTTGTTCTGGGAAACGTTGTGCTTTCAGGTTCATACAAGATGCTGAATTCCCAGAAGTTTGGTCCTTTTTATGAAGCTTGATCAATTTTTTTTTGCATTTGGCCTGATCTACACAATTGGACAAACTCCCATCTTCCCTCAGCTTCTTTGATACACATAGTTTTCATACCACAGTATCCACACAAGTCATAACTCCTTCATCTTGGAGTCTGTGTAACCAAAAGCACAAATATAAGGGTCAGCAGGAGCAAGGTACAGGAGTCCAGTACTTCAGGCCCAAATCCTAACTGACTTTCCAATGCTGGCATAGCGGTGCCAATGTGACATTTGCTGCATCCTATAGTCGGGTGGCAGTCACGGAGGCCTCCTCAAAGTAAGGGAATGTTTGTTCCCTTACCTCAGAGCTGCATTGCCTTATACCAGTGCTGGAAAGTGGGTTAGGATTGCGCCCTCAGAGGCTCTATTAGCTCCAGTCTGATGCTTCATGGTACAGGACAGCAGAACGTGTAAACCATCACAAGGTTACATTTATTTAAAGAATTTTCTCCTGCTTTTCCATAGCTCAAAGCAGTGAACATCTTTGAACAAGCATGTGTTTGCTGAGACAGCAGCAGCCATTGATGCATCTACACTATGACTTCTCAAAACTCCCTGTGTTAGAACATAAGAGCATAAGAACAGCCCCACTGGATCAGGCCATAGGCCCATCTAGTCCAGTTTCCTGTATCTCACAGCGGCCCACCAAATGCCCCAGGGAGCACACCAGATAACAAGAGACCTCATCCTGGTGAGTTCCTGGTAGTTCATTCTTAGTAGCTTAGTTTGAGTGAGGAGGTACAAGTCTTCTTCTTCCTGAGTGATTTTCCAGGAAGTGCAACTGCTTCTGGCCCTCATCTCTTTCTTGCCTCATTTGCACTGTACAGGTAGGGCCTTGGTATCCGCAGGGATCCAGCCTAAGTGGCCTAAACTGTGCAGTATTGGCAAGGATCAGGTTGGGATGCTGCCGTCCAAGGCCTGGGGTGGAACAATTTGTTAGTTCTATATTGAAAACAAGTAAGAACATTTGAAATGTTGAAATCAAAGCTTTGCAGTGCTTCCCTTTATAAGTAGTAAAGGTTTGATGCCACCAATTCATTTCTTAAATTATTCTGTACTGTATTACAGTGCAAAAACTGTGTTTATTGCTCTAATTTTGACAGCACGGCAAAAAAGAACAAATTGTCATCAAAATTGACCTTGAAAATCCTTTGGTTTCGGCATATCCCAATTAATGAGCAGATAATTTATTTTATCTGTTTTGAGTTTGTGCTTAAACTGAGAATTGTATTTACATAAAACCTCTGGTTTTTTTAATAGCATCAAAGAAAAATCATATGCTTTTCCTCCCCTCAAATTCACCTTCATTGAGAGTAGCATAATTATGAACAGTATATTGCTGTTTGTTTATGCCTTACTCCAGAAGACTGAGAGTTAACTTTTTCTCTGTTTGCTGCTCAAATGATGGCTGCAGTCCAATGAAATTCTTGGTATTTGCTTTCATATGATGCTTGAGGATTACAGTGTCAGACTTCAGGCTAATATGTTGTGTGGCCCTGAACCAAAACTATAAAGTGTTCTTTTTTTGGACTGAAATGCATGTTCACATCCAAAGTGCTGTTTTCTGTATGCCCAAGTTAGTAAAAAAAAAAAAAAAAGTTCTGCAGAAGGGCAAGCACTTCCCTCAACAAGACATAATACTACTTGCATAGAGTAAACTCTGGGTTTTACCACAGATTTGGTCTTAAACTTGCCCAAATTTGAACCAGGTTCCTTCTGGTTTGATTAATGCTCCCCCTACACACATCTGGAAATCTTCTGGTGTTTCAGATGACACATTTGCTGCCCAACCAACCTTACCCAATTGTGGACATGCGTGCTCATGCTGCGTTCACAATCTAGCTCCTCTTTCTGTAAATATGGAAGGGGCAGTGGTACATCTGAGCCCCTCTTTTACACATGCCGCTAAGCATGGAAATGTGGATATTATTGTTAATGGTGATGCTTAGAAGCCTCTGTGATGGTTGCACCTACGCACCACCGTCTACAATTAGAGTTTCAGACTAGTAGCATGAAACTTCCTGGGAAACTTCCTGGGACCAGCCACCATCTTTCAGCCTACTCTGCCTCATAGGGTTGTAAGGATAAAAGGGGGAAAGAATATGTGCCATCCTGAGCTCCTTGAAAGAAGGGTAGCATATAAATGCTACAAATACTGCTTTCCCCTCCATACACTGTCTCCACACAGGCAACCTAGAAAATCAGACCGGTATCATTGCAAAGCTAATACAAAATGGAGGCGCATAAACACTGCCACACCTGACAGGGCGAAGACATTATCCAAAAGTTATGGTTTTACTTATTTTTTAAAAGCCAAGATTATTTTTATTGCAAGTTATGTCTTAAGTTCAATTATGGTGGGAGAGATCAGGCATCCTGAATTTCAATAGCAGGAATATAGCAGCTGAGGGCCCAATTCTATCCAATTTTCCGGTGCAGCCATGCCAATGAGGCGTATACTGCATCTGGTGGTGTGGAGGTAGTCACAGAGGCCTCCTCAAGGTATGGGAACATTTGTTCCCTTACCTCGAAGCTCCATTGCAGTTGCACCAGTGCTGGAAAGTTGGATAGGATTGGGCCCTGAGTTATCAATTCTCCCCCCCCCCCCTTGATGCTGGAAGCAATTACCTGTGGAATGCAACCGGGATTACCATTACACAGATTTCTCATACTTTTTAATGAGATGCTTGAATGACATAACCAAACAACAGCCATTTCCTCCTGCTGCCGGCATACCAAGCAGGGAAACGGACAATAATGAGAAACATTCACTTCAGTTATCGAAGGATGTAGGCAGTTTCTACAGCTGAGCTTGTTTGGAACAAAGCAGTTCAATCAGAGTGACTGAATAATAAGTGTAAAGTAACGATCAAAGAAGCTGTACTGATGGAAAAATGAAACAGCATACTAGCTGGAAGAGGGTAATGACTGCCCTTTGAATCTGCAAACAGCCAAAGCAAATTAAAAGTTGACTACTATTTCCTGTGCCAGGTAGAACTTGTCCATCCATTAGTCTGACTGTGGGGGATCACCTTAGATAGCAAATTGCTGGGGATGCCTGATGCCCACCACAGCCAACACCCCCATTCCTGGATGCCAAAAGAAAGAGGAATAGAGCAGAAGAGGAAGTGTGAATGAATTGCACCATCCTCTAGTGTTTCATAGTCCACAATGGTCAAAGTTAATTTTTGCAAAATTCAGCTTTTCTCCAGCTACTTGCCGTTTTACTTCCTTTACCATTCACTCTACTAGCAGCATAGGTCGGCACTGTTATATGTTTCTACTTCCTTAGGTTCAAAGAAATTTTCTTCCTTAAGGTTCCCATAGATTCTTCCTTGAGACTGAAAATTTAATTGTATCCCAATCATCAGATCCATCCAATACTGTGCTTTGTTCTATTTATTTGCTCAATTTTTAGATTGCTCTTCTGAGAGGTCGCAGCAGTTTACAGAACACTGACAAGAACAATCATAAATTACTACCAACATTAAAACAGCAGCATTAAAATCAATATGAACTGTGCAAGTTAAAGAGCCAGGAAGGTCTTGCCAAATAAAAACAACATTAACTTCTTCTTTAAAACTAGTTGTGGGTGCTGAAAAGAGACTTCCACAACAGTGAGGCAACCACCAACAAGACCTTGTCTCTTTGCCCACCAATCATATCTTTGTCAATGGTGGATCAAATTATAGGGCCACCACTGCAGCTCTCTGTGGTCAGACAGGTGGATAGGGGAGATTGTGGTCTTTCAGGTAACTTGGTCCCAGATCATTAAGGGCTTTAAAAAACCAAAATTAGCACTCAGAGGGCCTATCCTATTCAATTCTTCAGTGCTGATCCAGCTGCAACGCAATCCTGAAGTAAGGGAACAAATGTTCCCTTACCTTTAGGGGGCCCTCTGTGACTGCCCCTCACTGCAGGATGGAATGGCATGGCCCCACCCTGTTGGCACAGCTTTATCAGTGCTGGAAAGTCAGATAGGACTGGGCCCTGAATTAGGACTGGATGAAAGCTGGTAACAAGCACAGATGGTGCAAAATAAGTGTTGCATGCTCCCATCTAATTTCCCCCACCAGGAATCTGGAAGTGGTGTTCTGGCCCAGCAGAAGCTTATAAGCCATTTTTAAAGGCAACCCCATGTACAGCACTATAGAAAACTTTGCCCAATAATATACAAGTGGTATAGGCAGGCTGGAGAAAAGAAGCAACTTTTCATTGGTTATTCCACTGTGTCATCATTCATATTTTAATCTGAAGAGCAAGAAACAAATCACAACTTTTGCAAAAATGAGACTATCTCATTATTTCTTCAGTTAGAATGGTGGCTATAATTCTCGCCATCAATTATTTATATCATTAAATACAGCAGGTACCAAACTAATATGCTAATTTGTCATAAATTTGCATATTAGTCAGAAACTAAATATTTCTACTTATTTCTAGGATGGTCAGAAAAAGGTGAAAGCAAGTAAACAGCTTCTGAAACTACATTATAAGCATTTGAAGTGATTTGTACTTATTTATTCAAATATGAAGAAAGACCCATAAAGACTATGATTGCTGAAAGTTTAAAGGTTCAATTAATAGAATGTCTCATAAGATTATAAAATACATTTTTCATGTTTCTTCATAAAGTCATTGAGCTTCATGGCTGACTAAGATTTGAACCTGGCTCTGCCTCAGTCACAATCCAACATTTTCATCACTATACAACACTGGCTCTCAATAATTTGTTACTTGTGATAATAGAGCTCTGCTTTTAAGGTAAGAGTTTAGCAGCCCAGTCCTGAGCTGCCAGGAGCGCCCAGGCTCAGCGGCACCAAGGAGGGCTGCCGCCGAATCCTGCGCCTCCCGTCCTACTGTGGGAGGCTCCTCGGGAGAAGGGAACGTTTGTCCCCTTCCCCGGAGTAAGGTAAGCAGCCCTGCAATGGGGCTACTCACTTTACCGCAGACCAAAAGGTCAGCGGTAAGGAAAAGGCGCTTGTGTAGGGTGCGTAGCCCTCCATGAGCTACCTGGATCCTGCAGAACACAGCTCCACAGATCCTCCTCCCGCCTGCCCCCTGGCACGCCTCCTCCCAGCCATCTCTCCACCTCCGCCGGCCTCCCCACTCCCCAGAACGCCTCCTCCCTGCCCCGTCCATGCCCCCACCTGCCATTCCGCTGCTCTGCAGTCCGGGAGACCTCCAAGCCGCAGAAGCTGGGTGACTGCCCCGCGCTGGCTAGCACCTGCAGGAACTCGGCAGTGAGCACCGCAAACATGCCTTACGGCACGTTTGTGACTGTGGTTGGTAGCACAGAGCCTTGCTGCAGGATTGGGCTCTAACTCTTTTAAGGTAACTCTTAAGGCAGCTTTTAAGGTAACCTTTTAAGACTTTTAAGGTAACTCTTTTAAGGTCTTACCGCTTTTAAGGTAAGAGTTTTTTCTATTGCAGACTGCTCTTATCTATAACTGTGAAGGTCTTTTAGGTTTTTCTTTGGCTAATGACTAAGGAGGTCATAATCAGTTTGCAGATGTTATTTGTCCAGCCAGCCATTATATTGAGATGGTCCCCTTTGTGGTTTTGAGAAATCCAGAGAAAGGTACATCTTTCTGATGCTGAAAATTCATCTGGTTTTTTTCTTCCACTTCACCTTATTTTTGCTGAATTCTCTATTTCATTTTCCTACAGAGTATGCAAAATTTTATTATTGGCTAACTTCCTTTTCTAATGTCCACCTCCTCAGTAATTTTCTCCTAAGTAAAGTGATAACTAGTCTAAATTAATTTGGCTATTAATGATGAGTACTGCAAGGTCAAGGCTGTGAATAGTCAGAAATATGGTAATCCCTGCAAGTGTGCATAGACATCCTCAGATAGAGGTGCTATTTGTATGGAAAGACATCTAACTGAAGCCCAACTGTATATGTAATTTCCATTATTTCTGAGATTGCAGTAGCACTATTTAGCGCCATCATGGATTATGCATATTGGAGCACTGCATACACAGTCCCTACAGAACAGTCTACCAGTTCACATGAAATAGCCTATCCAACAAGCATAGCAGTGTCTCCATAAATTTCCCAGGGGACCATCATGGGGAATGAACTGACCTTCCCAGTCCTATGTGGTTGAAAAAAGTGAGCAGAAAGTCTAAAATTAACTAAGTGAGTTTAGAAGAGCCTAAACTCATTCTTTTCCTTATTTTCAGTGAATGACCTCATAGTAAATACCTGCAAGATTCACTTGCTAAAGACATTCCTAGTTGCAAAATATCCATGGGCTAGATGCTGGAAGTGCAGTACTCCACTGGGATGTCAAACATTGCTAACCAAAATTTGGGAGCTAGCCAACCTGTTGACACTGACACCACAAATTCAGAAAAACTCAAAGCAGAAAGAATTCTTTGATTTCTAGGATATTTGGTCACCCCCTTTTTTATTTCTTAGAACTTCCCCAATCAAATATATGCTACAACCAATTCGCACTGCAGCATTTCGTTGCTCAAAGTGTTATCTTGAATTGGATCTATATACAGTATATGCAATAAATATTGTGTTTGAATCTTCTAGCACTTGCTTATGTGTGTGTTCTCTGCTTTGTTATCTAATGGCACTCAGGGCCAGCCCAAGACATCCTGGTGCCTGAGGCAGTGTGCAAGGTGCTGCCTCCTGTCGTGAATATGTACAGTTTAGGCCTAGTAGCATGTAGAGTTGAGCCTGAACCAAAGTAAACCAGTAGCAGAGAACTTGAGGACTGAGGCTTTAATTAAAGAAAGTGCTCAGTGCCTGCAAGGGATAGAATTAAGCCTAGAGGGTCTCTGTGTCCCTGGACTGGGACACTGGCACAAACAGGGTGGTGGCAGTACTACTGAGCAGGGGTCCTTGAGGGCTCTAGGGTTCGAGAACCAAGAATGCTGAGCACCCCAAACCCTGGGAGTATTTGAACTCTGAGCACCCCAAACCCCCTTATTTGATGCTTCTGATACTCTAGCCCAGCTATTCTCAAGCTTTTTTTTTTTTTTGCTAAGGCCTCTTACATGCTGTTCTCAAGTTCCAGCCTCCCCCCCCGCATTGAAACAAGGATACAATACAAACAAATAAACATACAATCATGTATTATTTATTATTGAACACCAAGTCTGTAGCCTCCTTCCAATGTGCTAGGGATCCCCAGGGGGCCATATAGCCCCCACTGAAAATGGCTGCTAGGCCATTTCTCTCCTCCACACTTCCATTCCCCTCCCCCCGCCTTTTCCAATCCATGGATTGGGAGGAGGAGGAGCAGTGGAGGAAAGTGGGTGTCCCCTGTCAGTCTACTGCCTGAGGTGACAGTGTCTGTTGGCCTGGTGGATGGGCTGGACTTATTTTCAATGAATAATATGTTAAAAAAAATAAACCATACCGCCCCCCCACTGCATGTATTTAAAATAATATCTTGAAAAGGGCAAGAGATGATACATTATTTGCCTGGGCTTACTTAACCATTACATTTTATAGCTCACCCTGTCCTGGTGGGTCAGTGCAAGTAACAATAGATTAACTGAGCAGTTCTCAAACTGTGGGTCTGGGACCCACAGTTTCAAGAAATGGTGGTTCACAAAACTGTCAGGGCAGATTAGGCTATGTTCATCAAGAGTTAAACAAGCTGCTACTTGGGGTGGGGGAGCACTGCTGCCCAATCACCATTATATCCACTCCCCTTTTTGGATCAAGCAGCAACCTCCAGGGCCTCTTCTGAAAAGTTTGAGAACCAGTGGATTAAGCAAAACTATGCCCAAAGTAGAGCACAAGTGGGCGTGTCTATTGACCTGTCATTGTGAATGAGAAATAACATGTACTCCAATCTTCCATTTATTCAAGAGGGGAAGGGTCCTAAATGAATTCTAAAAATATCACGACTGGTGTGGGAAACATATAGGAAAGCAGTTTTAAAATTCAAGTCAAGCATATAATGGTTTCTGGCAAGGCAGTAAACATCACTGCAACTTTCCTAATAACAGCAATTAATTATGTCTTAGGAGAAAACCTATTTGCTACAAGCAGTCAGTGAACTGTAAAGAAATGTGTCGGGGCTCCTCCCAGATGCCCTGACCCCCGACTTACCTGGGAGCAGGCACCCCCTGCCCAGGGTGGGGAGGCTTCACTGCCCCCAAAGGGGGTTAAGCGGGTTGGCTCACCTCAACCAGCCAGAGGGGGCTGGCAGGGCAAACAAGGAACACAGAAGGAAACAAGCCAGGAACAGGAAAGGCCTTTTCTGCCCCACCTGGATGAAGGGGAGGGGCCAAAGGGGGCAGGCTTGCTCCATAAAACAGGGAGGCCAGGGATGAGAGGCGGTCAGTGTGAAGCAGGGAGCTGTGGGGTCAACAGCTCCTGCTCCTAGGCCAGGTTTGGCAGCTCTGCTAGGGAGGAGGACAAGGGTGCTGGAACCCCCTCTCCCTCCAGCCAATTTGAGGCCTCCCTGGGGAGGAACAAGCCTGTTCCAGGCCCCTCCAGGGGAAGGCCCCTACAAAATATGTCAGTATCCATTGCTTTTGGCAATGGAATCAGTGGCCTAGCAAATGATCCTGTAGCCCGGTGCAGAGTGCAAAATGATGCCCCAGAAGTGACGTCACTTCCAGGTTTTGAATTCATACCCACTTTTCAAAAAGTGAGAACTAAAAAATGTGCCACGTTCCCCAAGCACCAGCACCTCCCTGGGTGAGACAAGCCCTGTGTGTGTGAGAGGGGAAGTCAGAGGCATGCCCCCCCATGCCAGTCACCCGTTTTGTTTGGCAGGCAGAGCTCGAGTCCCGCAGCTGCCTTGTGGGAGGGGGGAGAGGAGGCTGTGGAGAAGCAGCCAGCCTGCTTGCTGGCTCACAGTGGCTGATGGGGGCGAGGACTGGCGCCAGGAAGGTGGGAGGAAGCTACACCTGACCTATTGAGGCCCCAATCCTATTCGCACTTCCCTGGGGAGTAAGGCACATTGACTCTAAGGGGACTTACTTCTCCCTAGGATGGGGCTGTCAGACTGTCTGTCTGAGGGGTGCGCGTGTGAGGGGAGGTTGGGGCGTGTCCCCCCGCACCAGGTGACCGTTTTGTTTGGCAGGCAGAGCTTGAGTCCTGCAGCTGCCTTGGGGGGGCAATGCCGCCACCTGCTCGCTGGCTCGTAGGGCTAGGGGGGAGAAGACTTGGGACAGGCAGGCGGGAGGAAACCGCTCCTGACCTACTGAGGCCCCAATCCTATCCGCACTTCTCTGGGAGTAAGCCCCATTGACTATAATGGGATTTACTTCAGAGTAGACATGCCTATCTGATGATGCTCCTCAGGCTCCTCAGCATCATCAGTTCTTTCCACAAGGACATGAAGGGCACTGTTGTCTTCGATGGCTCCACATCAGACCCTTTTGACATCCGAAGCGGAGTGAAGCAGGGCTGTGTTCTTGCACCAACCTTGTTTGGGATTTTCTTCGCTGTCCTGCTGAAGCAGGCCTTTGGAACTGCAACAGAAGGCATCTATCTCCGGACCAGATCAGACGGAAAGCTCTTCAACCTCTCCAGACTGAGAGCAAAATCCAAAGTCCAGCTGAAATGTCTGTGTGACTTCCTCTTTGCCGACGATGCAGCTGTCACTACCCACTCTGCCAAAGATCTCCAGCAGCTCATGGATCGTTTTTAGCAAGGCCTGCCAAGATTTTGGACTGACAATCAGCCTTAAGAAAACACAGGTCATGGTTCAGGATGTGGACTCACCTCCCTGCATTACAATCTCTGCGCATGAACTGGAGGTTGTCCATGACTTTGTGTACCTTGGCTCAACGATCTCCGACACTCTTTCTCTCGATACCGAGCTAAACAAGCGCATTGGTAAAGCAGCTACCACGTTTTCCAGACTCACAAAGAGAGTCTGGTCCAACAAGAAGCTGACGGAACATACCAAGATCCAGGTCTACAGAGCTTGCGTCCTGAGTACACTTCTGTACTGCAGCGAGTCATGGACTCTTCGCTCACAACAGGAGAGGAAACTGAGCGCTTTCCACATGCGCTGCCTCCGACGCATCCTCGGCATCACCTGGCAGGACAAAGTTCCAAACAACACAGTCCTGGAACGTGCTGGAATCCCTAGCATGTATTCACTGCTGAAACAGAGACGCCTGCGTTGGCTTGGTCATGTCGTGAGAATGGATGATGGCCGGATCCCAAAGGATCTCCTCTATGGAGAACTCGTGCAAGGAAAGCGCCCTACAGGTAGACCACAGCTGCGATACAAGGACATCTGCAAGAGGGATCTGAAGGCCTTAGGGATGGACCTCAACAAGTGGGAAACCCTGGCCTCTGAGCGGCCCGCTTGGAGGCAGGCTGTGCAGCATGGCCTTTCCCAGTTTGAAGAGACACTTGGCCAACAGTCTGAGGCTAAGAGGCAAAGAAGGAAGGCCCATAGCCAGGGAGACAGACCAGGGACAGACTGCACTTGCTCCCGGTGTGGAAGGGATTGTCACTCCCGGATTGGCCTTTTCAGCCACACTAGACGCTGTGCCAGAACCACCTTTCAGAGCGCGATACCATAGTCTTTCGAGACTGAAGGTTGCCAATACTGTAGACATGCCTAGCATGGGTCTCTCAGGCTCCCATCCTGTCCACAGTTCTCTGGGAGTAAGCCCCACAGACTCTAAGGGGACTTACTTCTGAGTAGCCGTGCCTGGGATTGGCTTTGAGTAAGATTGTGCAGGAGGCGGCAGCAGTGGCAGCGACATGCCTCCTCTCCCCTCCCACTGCTGCAAGGAGGTGGAGGTGTTGCAGCCTCGCAGAGGAAGCTCCCTCGCCTCAGTGCTCACAAGCCTCAGTGGGGCTGTTGTTGGTTCTTGGGTTGGGGGGGCTGCGGCACCAGCACTGAGGTCGCCCAGAAAGATATCCCCCAGCCCCCCCCCCAAGGTTTGGGGCGATGCAGAGCTGGCTCTTCTTTCAGGAACTTTCTCCGCTAAGCTTCTGCCTCCATCGCTGCCTCAACCACCTTCCCAGCTCTGCCAAGGGCAGACGGCCTGCCCCACACCCCCTTCACTTTTCCTTCCTGCCCAAGTGAGGGCAGCCCAGGTGGGGCTTCCCCGATCCCCCTCCGAGGGGCTTTCCTGCACCCTCCCAGCTGCTGGAGGCTGCTGGAGGGGGGACAGCAGTGTAGTCCATTGCTGCATGCATGGCTTATACTCGGCTGCAGGCAGCAATCACAGCGGACAACTGTTGCCCCCCAAGTCGCGCATGGGATTTGTTGCCCCCAGCCCCTGATGTTGCCCCTCCAGCAGCTGTAGCCCAGTTCATCTGCTACCCCCTGCACCGTCTTAGCTATGCTACTGCTTACGGTTTCTGTAAGGGGAGGCACAACCTTTCCACAATGACAGCTAATATACAGAGTCCATTAGTCAACGAACAGCATCCATGAGAAGAAAGTGCTTCCACTCAGGATTTTCTAAAGCACAGCCCTTCATGCCACATTAACACATGTCAGAGGTCCCCTGACCTTTGGAAGCAGCTTTTGAAAGAATGATTGGCCACAGTGCAGGGTTGTATGTTTGCCCAAAATGATCATTTGCCTCTAAGCCATTTATCTCTAGCTTTTTCCTTTTTTCTCAAGCAGACAGGTAACAAATCTCTGGTCATTTTTGTTCATCTGGCAATCTCCACCCTGGTACAAGATTTTTTTCTTCTATTTTACAATGAAAAATTTTCATCACCAGTTTTGTGACATCCCCAGGCCCCTTCAGAAATCTCTTGTTTTTGAGGTACCCACACAGCTGTCCTGTTTTAGTGGGAAGGAGGCCTTAAAAAGAGTTTGCTCTCTCTCTCTCTCTCTCTCTCTCTCTCTCTCTCTCTCTCTCTCTGTGAGTATAAAAAACTTCAAGCAGGACTTTTGGATCAGGGACTGAACATCAACAGTTGTACAGGAAGCTCTAGCAGCTTCAGCTTTCTAGTCAAAACAGTAACAAGGAGGCATGTGAGGCAGCTGTGCACAAAATGATCTGAAGACACCATGAAGAAAAGATAACTGAGAAGTTACACATTTTATGCACATTTTATGACTGCCTAAGAGGTCTTTAAATTGGTTTTGATGTTCAGCAGCTGATCGTTCAGAAATTCATTATTGCCTCTTTATTGCTATTATAGAGTAAAATCACTTGGATCTCAAAATGCCAGTCTAGGAGAAAAATCCTTTGCTGTAAAGGATATTATCATTAATAATACTTGTAGGTGGGGAAAGTTTCCATTAAATTTCTGTGTCTTTCCGGGATTGCAGATCTCTTTGGAACCATGTTCCAGGATGCATTGTGGCACATGAGTTGAAGAACATGTCTTGTTTTGAAGGAGCAAACATTCAGAATAATTCTGATTTCATTTTGTTCTCTAACTAAATGGCAACAACATGAAAGGCCCAATCTATCCAACTTCCTAGTGCCAATGCTGCCATGGGGTACCACATCCTGCAGTGGGGGGGGGATCACAAAGGCCTCTCAAGGCAAGGGAACATTTGTTTGCTGGAATGTTGGATAGGATTGGGCCCAAAATTGGATTTTTTTTAGAAATTTCAGGGTGATGTATAGGGTGGAGACACCTTTCAGTGTTATTAAGCTGAAAGAGTCTGAATGCCAAATTTGATTAATGAAAGATTGTGGGTGATTATTTGAATGAATTTATAAAACGGAAAATAACCATTGTTATGATACCATTGTCACTTTTTTAATTTAACTGGATAAGCCTTGGGTCAAGGGTTGGCCAAGTTGGGCCCCCCAACCATCAAAAATTTCCACCATACAAGGTTAGCCCATGAGGCAGCAATTGTGTAAGTCAGCCTGTAACTTCACAGGGCCTCTAGGAGATGCTTGCATTGGCTGGTGGGAAAGGTGGGAGGAATCATGGTGAGTGGACATGCCTCAGTGGCCACCAATAGATGCTCACTAAGCCTTGGTACTCCTTCCTCCCTGGTGGTGGTTCAGTTGTAGCATCTGCTCTCGTCCATTTGTACCATCTCACCAACCATTACTGGAAGAAATAAGGTTATTGAAACAGGGTATGTGTTTTCTTCCATGTCAGATACCCACAGACTGCCATTATATAACCTGTATTTGGGGCGATGGGCAGAGGTTCTGGATCTTAGCGATGGGCTAAGATTCTGCTTAGCACTCTTCACAATCTAATCATGAACTAATTCTCTGGCCAGTCTTGCTTGCCTTCTCCTACAGTACATCAGGACTCCAACCTAGCAAGAGAGATACGGACGGTAGGGCATCTATAGGGAAGATCCTAGGGTCAGTGGTGGGCCTGGGGGTGGGCAGGGGTGGGCAAAAACCCCATGCGCGGTGTCCATGAGCCTTGCGGGGGTGGCACCACTGCACCCTGCTATGCCACTGCTGCTGCCGCCTTTGACCACTGCACCACCTCTGCCTGCCCTCTGGTGCCATTCTGGAGGTAGACAAAGCCCTGCACAGTTTTTGAGACTACTCAGAAAGCCTTCTGACTCAGTCTTAAACAGTACTTCCAGGGAAACTGGAAGTACTGTTTAAGTGCATCAGAAACCTCAGAAGGCTTTCCGAGTGGTCCTGAACGCTGCTCGAGGCTCCGTCCGCTTTGGTAAAAATCCCCTGGGGGGGCTGGCATGATGTGGGGGCAGCATTGCAGACCTGTGCCCCAGGGCGCCATGGGGCCAGGTCTGTAACTACCTAGGGTCAATCTGCAGCAGCTCCTGTTAGAATTAGAAAAACCCTCTGTTTGGAGAGCTAATGCCAGCTCTCCAAATAGAAGTTTTTCCCAGCAATGCTGGGGATTACATTATATGAATTCAGGGTGCAGCAGCTTCCTATGTTCAATCTGATCTATAATAGCACAAGTCTGGTCCCTTCTGCCTATTGCTAGGGTTGCCAGATACAAAGTGGGACAGAGTGCCTATATCTTTAAACATTGTATAGAAGAGGGAATTTTGGCAGGTGCAGTTCAACATGGAAAGGTTTAAAAAGCTGCACCTGCCAAAATTCCCTCTTCTGCGCAGTGGTTAAAGGTATATGCACTCTGTCCCTCTTTGCATCTGGTAACCCTACCTATTGCGTTTTCTAGCCTCTGTGCTTTCTGACCATTTAGAAGTCATTCCCCCCCCCCATTTATTAAGGCCCTAGACCTCAAAGGACTTGTTAACTGAACGAACACTGCTTGAGGGACTGGACCGTAACCATGTTCAAGCACTTTTGTTTCAGGTGTTTGCTCTAACACAAGGCTTGGGTGGTGTCAGTCAGACCTTGTAGCCCAATTTGTGTAACCTAACTCATCACCTTTGACCAAAGGGACATCTTGCAAACAGAGGGTCAGTCTTATCATGTTTGAGTTGAACAACACAACTTCATTTAAAAAAATGATATACTAAAAAAATTAAAATAAAACCACCATACCCATTCCATTACCAGACAAAATCAAAATGACCACATGATGGCACCAAAACCATAGCAGTATAGTGGCTTGGCTTGACATTGATTGACTAAGGGCTGTTTTGTTTTTCCCCCTCCTTACTTCAATTTGGACATATTACTTTTCTCATGCAGAACATTAATTATGAAGCTAGTTACAGTGAAAGGAAGAGGGATGGATGGGAGGCAGGAGAAGTGTAGGAATTAAAACAGCACCTTGCAGCACAAAGCTATATGTGTCTACTCAGAAGTAAGTTCCATTAAGTTCAATGAGGCTGACTCTGGTAAGTGTGTATAGGACTGGATGTGTAATTTTGCTAGGCTAGAATGCATAGTCAGTTGCTGGTGTGTGGACTACTAGCTCTTTCTTTATAGCAGCATCAAAAGTCCATTTCCAGTGAAAGGCTTCATAACCACGCAACCAACCTGTGCCAACAAGCTACCATGTGCTATTTAAGCTTTTATTGCACTGACAGAGATTGAAGGGGTTGAATTTACTGAAAGTTGATTAAGGACCTTAGAATTAAAATTCTAAAGACTCCAGTGCTCCCCAGAATCACTAAGTTTCTTATCTCCAGGTTGCCGAGGTACTGTTACTCTGTGACATCATTGGAATGAAACCAATTGCAACCAGATAGACCACAAGCCCACTGCATGCAAATACCCCCTTTGTAATATCAGAGTAGATTAGTCTATGCTGGCATCAGGAATGGGTCGCAGTTTAAGAGCATTCATTTCATCAAATCAGTTCACTTTTTGCAAAGGAATGTTAAGAGAAGAATGGTTTTGTTTTGACCATCATGTTTTCTCTGCTTTTTCCTTTCCAACCAGATTATTTAAAGCCTCAATACTGTGCATAATGGTTAACTGTTCAATTCTATCATTGACTGCACCGGCAAGTATGCTCATTAAGACAAGATGATCACGATTAGTGTGTCATTGCTCTGTCTTGATCTCTGGCACTGTACTGACACATATGTGTTGATCCGTATTTCCATATGAAAGCAGTGGTGGATCAGAAATGGTAGACAGGGGAAAGCAAGCCTTGCCAAGTGAAGCATACCAGAATGCCACATGGGACTGAGCATTGGAGAAAAGCATTGGAGAAAATTGAACCACCTACATAGAGCATCCCAACAATGGTGGAGCCATAACAAAAAACAGTGGGGGTGGGACAAAGAAAGGACAAAGTGCATTTGTTGGTACTTATGCGTGCATAAGCCTTACATATTAGATTTCTGAAACAAAAACTACTGTTGTATTGCAGATTAATATTCCCAACTTAATACGACTTGAAATGAGCTAATAGGAAAACTGCTTCTTATATATTTCATCAGTAATACCTCCTATAATGCTGTAAATATGATCCAGAAAAACAACCAAAGAAAACAACCAAAGATCTTATATATTTCATCAGTAATACCTCCTATAATGCTGTAAATATGTTCCAGGAAAACAACCAAAGATCCCCCATTGGACACAATGGGACTTATTCCTTAGTAGACATTATAATTCTGATGAAAATTTATATACCACTTTTCAACAAAAAGTAATTCACAAAGCAAGTTACTTGGCAAAATAAATCAATAAATGGTTTGTGGATAGGATTGTGCTGCTAGTATGTAAAAGGACCTTCAAGTTTCCACAGGTGCCCATCAATGGAGAACGGGCTGCAGAGAGGGAGCTACTTTTCTAGAGGGACACTTGCCCTTTTTGCCCTCTTTTGTTGTCTATGCATACTAAAGGCCTTTCTGTAATTTTTGGAGCCAACTATGGGCCCAGTCCTATGAAACTTTCCAGCACTGATGCAGCTGCAATGAAGGTAAAGGAATAAATGTTCCCTTACTTTGAGAAGGCCTCCATTACTACACAGGATGCAGCACACACCCTCTGGCACAACTGCATCAATGCTGGAAAGCTGGATAGGATTGGGTCCTATGTGGCCTTAGCCCTACATGGCAAATATTTGGGACTGCAGTTGCCAAGTGGTATGAACAGAATGGACTCGTACGCTTACCTAAGCCCAGAGTGATATGGTAGCCACATTGATGCAAGCAACTGTGTATTATCACTGCAGCATTGTGGGATCAGAGTGTGAGTATATGTCCTCAATTGATATAATTATGAAACCACAAACACTGGCATGGTATTCTGCACACAGTTCAATTGTCTGGAGATGTAAAATAAAAAGATTGCAGTCAGCAACCTTTTACTAAACGCCCAAGGTGATAACCGATCTCATATTCAGTTCACAGACTCAGAGCCCAATCTTATCCAATTTTCCAGTGCTGGTGCAGTTGTGCCAATGGGGCATGCACTGCATTCTCCAGTGGAGCAGCAGTCACTGAGGCCTCCTCAAGGTATGGGAATATATGTCCCCTTACCTTGGGGCTGCACTGTGACTACACTGGTGCTAGAAAATTGGATAGGATTGGGCCCTCAGTAATGGCAAATAAATAAATAAACAAACAAATAAAATTTGCAATTTCTAAATTACAAAACCCTCACGGCAGGTTACATAGCAAAAGAATAAGAAGATGGCTTTCTGTCCCAAAAGAGCTCCCAAGCTGGTGCCATCATTTTATATCAGCATATGCCATTGTGGCTCTTTACTATGGTTGGGGAGGGTTAGTAAGGGCACAGGAACAGAACAGTGTCATCTGCCAATTCTACGTGGTTCCTCTGCGAAGAAGGTATTGAGAACCAACTACATAAAAGTAGCAATAATAATATCTCAGTAACACATTAATTGACTTGGGCCCTAAGAGTGGACTATTCCAGCTATTCATGGGTGATGGGACTGATCACAGGAAACTCAGATTTTCTATGTCTTCATCTGAGTAGGACTTACTCTTTTAATTTCCCAAGAGCTGTAGCACCACCACTCCCAGAGCATGCCTTCCTAAAGGCCAGCTTTGATCATGGCTAGTTTAGAGAGAACGTTAATGGTGCCTTTTAAAAATTGGCACAAATATTGTTTGTGCCTACAAAATCTTGACATTTTTCAACTTACAGAACAATGGATGACTGATAAATAATTCACCATGATGCCACATGCATCTTTTTCTAAAACTCAAAAAGCCTCAAAAATAACATAAATATTTGACTACGAATCTGTGGCACCTCACTGCTCCTGCAATCTCTTGCTAGCACACCGATCAGGAAATAATATATACTCCCTTTGCGTCACCCATTCAAGACTTCTTATTTTTCCTTTCTTTGCTGGCTCCTGCACTTTTAAGACAATACTAATGTAAAGTTTGAATGGTGGAGGAGTTTCTGGTTTACAGTTTTCAGGTCTTCCTTTCTCATTTACTATTGCTCTGCATTCATTCAACCTTCCTTCTTTCCTGCAGTTTGATTGCGGCTTTCTGTTAGTATCAGCTTCAGGCAACTCCCTTCTCCACTCCTATAATAAAGACATATTGTGGAAGAATATTGTATCTTGAGAAGTTAGTGGTGTCCACATGCCCCTTTCAAACCTCTAGGGATCTTTTAAGGGTTAAAACCTGCTGTAGCAGCCAGCTCTGGTATATTTCCATTGCTTAGTAGACGCTTCTAAAGAGCACCGTTTGCCTTATTCTTATCCCTTAGTTGGGCACATCTTCTTAGCCTTGTTAATGTACCCAGGCAAGGTTCCTAGGCCTGGACCAAGCACCTAGAAGTGGTCTTAGAGTTTGTTGAGTCTTCTTTCAGCGGCTGCTGATCTCATCTTGGAAAGCACTGGGCACTGTTTCAAGGTCCAGCACCTGCAATTGAGGAGCCCAGTTTGTTTGATGGTGCTTTCCCTAACACGTTTTCTGTTTCTTACTAATTAATAAGCATAGATATATTAATAGCTATTACATTACATAGTAGGCACTTATACGAAAGCCCCAACCCCACTATCAGGGAGCATCAATGTAGACCATCCTGGAGGCTGTGACACACACACCATGGCTGTCAGGAGTTGCTCATTACTGAACACGGTGCCCCAAATAGCTGGATGGTTATCCCATTATAAGGTAGCTTTCGTTTTGGCTCATGCAGAAATGCTACATCACTCTGTATGTTGGATTTCCTCTGCTGTTATCTTGGTGCTGTCAATGGTACAAATGGTATAAACTTTATTATTTTGCTTGCTTAGAAATCCTGCTTATATCTTAATAACAGCACAATCCTATACAGGTTTATTGAGAAGCAAGTCATATTGTGTTCAATAGGATTTACACTCAATAAGTTTATAGGGTTGCAGCCTTAGGGTGCAATCCTAACCCCTTATGTCGGTGCTTTCCAGCACCGACATAAGGGCAATGCAGCTCCTTACTACGGAATGTAATAAGGAAGTATTAAGGAAGGTCATAAGGAAGTATTAAGGAAGGTAATACTTCCTTAGCTATACTTAGCTTTCTTAGCTATACTTTCTTCTTCCACAAGGGTTTCAAGATAGCTTACAACCATCAAGAGATTAACACAATAGTACCACAACAGATAGAATCAAGAAGCAGCAAGAACACATTCAGTGTGGTAGGATAAAACTGATTAACACAGTGGTTTTCAACCGCTGTGCTGCGGCACACTGGTGTGCCGTGAGGCTGCCTCAGGTGTGTTGTGGGGCCAAGGAGTCAGGCAACACACCTGCTTGCGTGGGAGAAGCAGCTGCTTGGAGCCTCGAGCAGCAGCATAAGCAAAAGGGCAGTCCTCGAAGAGGCTTCAAAGCGCCTGCTGTTGCTGGTGCCTGCCCTGCATGCTGATTGGGCAGCCAGCCAGCCGGGCAGACACAGAAGCGTGGAAGAGCTCCCAGCGGCAGGAGCGTGGAGGGAGTGAGAGCCAGCAGCGAACCAGAACATGGGAAGCTGTACAGGGGAGCCAGAAGCAGCTGGCTGGAAAAGGATCCTTGAGAGACCCTTTTCCTTACCTGCAATGCGCCAAAGTGACCCTCCCTGCGTTGCCTCCACTGGCAAGGCTTTGGCTTTGGCAGCAAGGGCTCTGGGCCACAATCCTATCCTCACTTACCTAGAAGTAAGCCCCATCGACTATAATGCGGCTTACTTCTGAGTAGACATACAGGGGCTTGGTCGCACTCTTTTTTGAATACATGAGCAGGCAATTGACGCTTTTCTTCTCCCCCACCCCACCTCCTGCCCACACATTTCCCCATCATAATTGCAGTTAACCCCTCTTACTGCCCCTCCCCCTCCCCCACCTTCTACAGTCCAGAATCAGCTGCCTCACATTCTCTTTCTCTTTCTTTCTCCCTCACCCCAGTGAATCCTGCACTTGTTTCTGTCACATTTCCTCGCTGCCCCTCACCCCACATTTCTCCACTATGCGCTCAGTCTCAAGTCTCTTTGCCAACACTTCCTGGCATATCAAAGCGTATCAATTGATAACAGTTTGATCACCTACTTCAAAACATTGTTCCTCCTTTCCAGAAACCACATACACTTCCCTCTCCAAGCTTCTTGGGAATTTCTTCAATTGTCATGTAATGATCTAAGGTTGAGAGTAAGCCTGAGAGAGTAAGTCCCATTGAACAAAATAGGACTTACTTCTGAGTAGACCTGGTTAGAATTTTGCTCTTAGTAACATTAATTAATTGTAACATAATAATATAATTCGAAACTAGTAGTGTGCCTTGACAAGCTTAGTGCCTTGTGAGTGTGCTGTGAGATGAAAAAGGTTGCAAATGGCTGACCTAACAGCAGACAAAATTCAGCAAACATTTGGAAAGACTTAGTAAAAAAGCAACCAATTTACAGTGAAAAAGCAGCTAGGCACCAGTTATACCTGAAGTGGCAGTGAGTTCCACAGGGTAAGGCCACCACAGAGAAGATCCTCTTGCATGGCACTGCCAGTTGAACTCTAGAAGAGGGTAGGACATGCAGGAGGAGAATCTTTCTAAAAGAAATGGTGTAGCAAAATGTCCTAATTCCTTTTCCTAAAGCTTTTTCTTTTTATGTAGAGCTTGACTTTTATAAAAGGAAAAAAGTTCACAAGAGTGTAAGAAATAGCACTTTTGCTGAACAAAAATGTACATCTCCAGTGTGGAAAAATGGGTTCCTTGGATATTTCGTTCTTTGGGTTGAGAAAGAATGTTAATGTATGATCAATGTACGCATTGATTCTAAGTGTACTGTTTGGAAATCAACACTGCTCTAGACAGAAGGGTATAATGCACAAACAGGTAGTGGCTCAAGGATCAAATGTGTACTTCACAGACAACAGAGAAGAATCAATGCTGTACTTCACCCTCTCAGTCTGGTGTTTAGTCTTTTCTGCTCACTGCTGTATATAGATCCTGATTTCTCTTTTGTACTTGAATTCTCTGGAAATCTTACTGGGCGATTCTCACCTATGCCATTGCTTGCTTCCTTTCAACCTGTCACCTTGTGGTATTTACCTGTCTGCATATTCAAGTCTGACATAAGTCATTCTTCAAAAGAGGTTGCTTCGAGTCAAATTAGACATTGCATGAAGCATGTGATTGCGGCTCGTCTGCTTTTTTTCTAATTTGGGAAACAGCAATCAGTTCTAACCATCTGCTCCTGCCATAGTCCCAAACCATATCCAAGGTTTGCCACTTGGATCTTTCTTTCAAGGAAAATAGCAGTTGCTGGGGATAAGATGGCATTGATCCTGATTGGGACCATGGAAGGGGCAGAGGTTTACATTTCCTTCCCTCATAGCATGTATGGTTCTATTCCATGGGTCTCACTCTGGCTGCTGTTTACTGCACACAAAACAAGAATACTACAGGTCACGTCTGATCATCCATGGATTTTTCATCTGCGGATTTGGTTCAATTCAGGTCCCCTGATGACAGGGGCAACCGTAGCCCTCTGAACGCAACCAGAGCAGAGCTCCCATCATTCTGAGGGCCAGGGAGGCTATGTGCGATCTCCATGGTCCTCAGAATTACTTTTAAGGCCTTGTGGAGGTCTTAGAATGTTACTCTGGTTTTTGTCAAAAACGAGAAATGATGTTCTAAGGCCCAAAGTCTGGCCCGGGGGCCTTTTGTGGCACTCATGGACTCCCAATCTGGCCTGCGAGGAGCCCCCAGTCTCCAATGAGCCTCTGGCCCTCCAGAGACTTGCTGGTGTCTGTGCTGGCCCAACGCAACTGCTCTCAGCGTGAGGGTGACTGTTTGACTCTCCTGTGAGCTGTGGGATGAGGGCTCCCTCCACTGCTTGCTGTTTCATGTCTGTGATGCAGCAGTGGCAGCAAAGGAAAGGCAGTCCTTGCTTTGTGCTATTGCTATTGCTTGAGCTATTGCAAGACCTTCATTCATTCGTGTAAGTTCCATCTCTAATATATTCATTTATGTAAATTTATTTAAATTTGAAATGTAAATTAATTCTTTTTTTCTCAGCCCCCAACACAGTGTCAGAGAGATGATATGGCCCTCTTGCCAAAAAGTCTGGACACTCCTGTTCTAAGGCCTTCCTGAGGACAGAAGTCATTCTGAGGGCCGGGGAGGCTGCGCATGGCCTCCCTGGCCCTCAGAATGCCCTCCAGTCACATTTGGAGGGTTGAAGGTGCCAATTCATCAGATTTCAATTCCCATGCTGGATGCAGCAGAGGTTGCACCGGATCTGCTGCATCACAGCTCAAGACTTTGTCAGGAATGGGCTGTAAGTGGCTTGCCTCAGACCATCTAGTGACTTTATGGCAGAGGTGAGACATAAGCCAGGGAGATCCTGATTCTCAGCTCAGGCTGCAGTCCTGTCCACATTTATCTGGGTGTAAGTCCCATTGACTTTAATAGGACTTACAACTTAGTAGACATTTATAGGATTGGACTGTCAGGGCGCAATCTTAACCCACTTTCCAGCAGGAAACAAACATTCCCTTACTTTGAGGAGGCCGCTGTGAGTGACACCCAACTGCAGGATGCAGCATACGTCCCATTGGCACAGCTATGCCAGTGCTGGAGAGTTGGTTAGGATTTGGGCCTCAGTCTCTTAGCCAAGGCACTATCCTACCTTACCAGATCCTTATCCATATGTAACCTCCTAACAACCCTGTGGAATAATGTGTGGTGAGGGATGGGCAGTGACTTGTATTTAAACACACTTTCAAGAAGATTGCCTTTTCAAGGTCCAAAAGTTGTTGAAGTCATGGTGCCAAGATGAACTTCTTCATCACTGATAAGAAACATCATTAATGACATCATTAATTAAACATCACAAATGATCATTAATCATTAAAGGAAATTAAGATCATCAATTTCCTGCTTTGCTGTCACTGTCCTTTATTTCATCCAAGCTGGGGGATGCGACCCAAATGCTGTTTTGGTACTGGGGCTGAAGACCTCCTTCCTTCAGTTGGCCTCACCCTCCTAATTTGCTACCTTCCCCTATGTTCTGCCACTGCTTATGTTATTTATTGTTCTTTGTTATTTATTGTCTTTTTTCAATTTATGACAGTGTTTGACAGTGTTATTTCCCCTGGGGGCTGGGGATAAGAATAGGCCCTCAGTTTGGCTGTACTTGTCGTAAGAGGTGACTAAACAACCACCGGGTAGATGGGACTCGTCACCCTGGGAAGGCAGCTCATCTGAGAGAAGGAAAACTCTGATCCCAAACCTCCACTGCCTTGTGGCTACATCCAGTTATGGAAAAGGCTTCAGGAGTCAACCTTGAGGCAAATCAGGAGCCCGAGTCCCTGAGGCAGTTCATGGCTGAACACAGTCACGTTCTGGCAACTCCTGTGACGTCGCTGGAACCAACCGTATTGGCCTCTGCCTTTCCATTGGACCATTTCAGCGACGTGGAGAGGGGGGATTTGCTGCATGGGTAACAACCTATCCTCCATACCTACTTTACCCAGGCTTCACGCACTGGAGAACCACCATTCAGAGCGTGACACCATAGTCTTCCAAGACTGAAGGATGCCAACAATTTATGGCCCAATCCTATCCAACTTTCCAGCACTGGTGCAGCCGTGACAATGGGGTGTGTGCTGCATCCTGCCAGTGGTATCATTAGGGTTTGCGTCACCCAGTGCAGGAGGTCAGAGTGTCATCCCCGTGATGGACCTTCTCCTGGGCAGTGGGCAATGACCCAGGTGGTGGGCATGGTGATGTAACATCGCCCTGCCCCTGCTGGTTTTTTTGGTTATATCTTTTGATAGAACACAAATATTTCAGCGCAGTTTGTTTCATTGCATTCTGCATGAAATTATACATCGATTGCTATACGACATGATGGTATTATTCCTACAAACCATGATTTTAGCAGTTTTAGGGCCCAATCCTATCCAACTTTCCAGCACTGGTGCAACCGCAATGCAGCCCCAATTCCTTGGGGCTGCATTGTTCCCATACCTTGAGGAGGCCTCTGTGACTGCACCTCCAACACAGGAAGCAGTGCATACCCCATTGGCACAGCAGCACAGGCACTGGAAAATTGGATAGGATTGGGCCCTTAGTCACTAGTGGTGTCACCCCCCCCCGGTTGTCACCTTACCAACACCTTATTGGTTCCATGCTGTATCATAATAACATTTCATTGGCTCTTCAAAGAATCAGTCTCATTGGTCCATTTGAATTAAGGAAACATACTTTTTTGTTACACAAGACAGTTGCATTTTTGTTTTTTGGTGTTTTTTGACCATAAGTTTTGATCGAATTGAGATATTTCACTCTGGGTTTCTTTTATCGCATTAAGCTGTAAATTACGCATTATTATGATGGCATTATTCCTACAACTGGAATTTTAGCAACTTTGGTCACTAGTGGTGTCACCCCCATGTGCATCACCTGATGTGGCCCGCACCCCCTAGTGACGCCACTGCATCCTGCAGTTGAGGGGCAATAAGGGGCTGCATTTCCTCAGGGCTGCATTATGACTGCATCGGAACTGGAAAATTGGATAGGATTGGGCCCTTAATCACCTTGAGCACCTCCAAGTAGGAAGGGAAAGCATGGGGTATAAATTTTAAAAGAAAAACATTCAAACAACATATTCAGAATGTTTTTATGAACCCTTGTTCCAACAGGCATAACTAATTTGTTGCCTAATTTATACTGCATGTGCAGCCCATCTATTCTACAATCCTCTTAAATGGGTCCTCCTATGGCCCTAACAGAAATAGCATCCATTTGCAGAGAAATTCTTTGTATATCATAGTGCATCTTGCTTCCAAATTGCTTCCGGAAACCAGACAATCCCACCAGATTGGTAGAAATGTACATTAAGGCAGTGTGGATTTATTCAAGTGCTTTGCCCCGAACATCTTTCCTGGGAAGTGTCCCAATTATGGAAATGTAATATGCTCCGGGGTGCTGATGAAAGTGATTCCAATGCACTGCTAAAAATCTGGGCTTTGATGCTACATGATCAGTTCTGTAGAAACCCATAAATAGGAAACTGTATTACATGTTCCTTGTCTGAAAAAAAAGGGGAAAAAAGCAACTTTGGGTTGCCCCTAAAGGTGCCATTCTGCATCCAGAAGATCTTTCACACACACAGCAGGTCTATGCTGCTCTTTAAATTGTCTCCCACTTTAGTGGAAATCTGTGTGACCTGGTGCATTTTGACACATGGATCATGCTCCTGTAACTTCTAGTTACTCTTCAGTTTGTGTAGCAAAATGGACTAGCCCAATCCTATCCTTCCCACCCATCACCCACCACTGGTGCAGTCATGCCAAAAATGGACATGCTATATCCAGCATGTGGAGGGAGCAGATTGGGAGGCTTCACCATTTAAACCCCCTTACCCATATGTGAGCTCCACAGTGGGTTTCCTTGGACCTGCTCTAGTTATTTTGACGGTGCAAGTCTGAGGAGAGAAATGGGGCAGGGAGGCTGCAAGAAAAGGGGATAGGATCTAGCTTGATCCACCCCCTCCTGAAGCCACCCCACTCCCATTAGCCCCCTCCCTGCCCAGTTTTGCCCTCTCCCCAACACTGTTCTGCCCTCCTCCACCTTCCACACCATCTTATTGTAATCAGTGGACATCCAGGGATCCACTGATTTGCACAGAAAAGCTCTGGCCTTCCTGACAGCATGCTATTTGGTGCGCTGCTGGAGTGCGCTTTACAGGTGCTTCACAACAGTCTCTTGCAGTGGAATGTGAGTTCTGCTGTTGGCTGGCCCTCTTAGGATTGGGCTATGAGTCAGAAGCTGCTTAGGGGAATTGGTTTGTATAACGCTTGGGAAAGTGGATGATGCATTTAGGTGTCAGGAAAGAGGATTTTTACCACAATATATAGAACCATTTTCTTTGGAATAGAAGCCCAAAAACATGAACTGCAAGGACTGAAAAAGCAAGGGGCAAATTCTCTTGATTTGTTAAAAGCCATTGTACTATTGACATTTTGAATGCACAATATGTAACTCTGCAAATGCACAAGATTATCAATATACTGTATGTACTTTGAAGTTCTGCCTGGATAATTTTTTTCTAAAAAATAAATGTCAGCCTTAAGTTTTTGTTTAAGTCACAGATACAGATTCAGAACAGTTGAGCAAATGTTCTTAATTGTGTTTGTGAAATCCTTTACTATTATTATTATTATTATTATTATTATTATTATTATTATTATTATTATTATTATTAGGCACTTTTTCAAGTGGGTGCTCCTTTTTTTAGCAGGGGGAGAGTACCTGGCCCACCTCACCCCAGCACTGTCTGTTCTAGTGGCTGTCTGCTGGTATTCATTTGCATCTTTTTAGATTGTGAGCCCTTTTTGGACAGGGAGCCATTTAGTTATTTGATTTTTCTCTGTAAACCGCTTTGTGAACTTTTAGTTGAAAAGCAGTATATAAATACTGTTAATAATAATAATAATAATAATAATAATAATAATAATAATAATAAGGAGCACCCACTTGAAAAAGTGCCTCTTACCCAATTAGCAGGGGTTATATTGCTGCTTTATTTACTGGCATTAAATTAAATAGTAAATGTGAATATGCTAATACCTCTCCTGGTTATATGTAATAGAGATTTTTCTTTTTCTTTCAGAATGAATTGGGGAAACGTTCAAAGTTTTCTATTTTGTTTTTTAATTTTCCATACAAGTATAAATCCTCAAAGACTCTTCTTCCGTGATATTTCTTCAGGCAGATTTTTGATCATTTGGTGATTCATTTTCTGGTTGTATCACCAAAATCTATTTAATCAATTAAGCATTAAGCTTTCATGGTATTTCCACAAAACTGGCATGTTGGTCTTGTCGTTGTATTCACCCATTTTTAGCAAATTATAAAGAGAGTTCTCTGCCCCAAGGAGCTTACAATTTAGATATTAACACAAGAGAGACAACAGAGAAAGTGAGTGGAGGCAGGAATAAACAGGGGAAGCATATGAGATTCTTTTAAGTTTCACATACTTACAGTAGTATGATCTATCATATTAGGCTTTCTTAACTTCACTGGTGCTGTAGCTTACAAATTATTTTTTTACTGGCCTGACATAGATCATACTGATGAGAACTACCTTCTCCTTTTAGCTATTTCAATTGCTTTCAATGCCACTAGCCTTGACATGTTGTTGAATATTTTACAATTGCGGTTTTGACCCTGAGGTCATTTAATAATATGATCCAATCTTTCAAGAGTATTGAAATTACTTTCTCAAAGAAAAAGGAGAAAAATCTTTTATAGCAGCACTTGGAATTTCAGGGCACACATTGCTCTGGCTTTCTCGTGCTTACCGCTGAAGGTGGCCATGTCCTGCCCCAACCCATGTTGCCAATCCAGTCCCTGCCCTGCACTTGTCACTAAAGCAATGAGGTAGCCTGCATCAGAAACATCATGGGAAATGTAAATGATTGTGACTCTGGCAGAACCTGACTACAGCTTGTTCTCTGGCCATGGTGTCAGTAGTGGGCTTCTTGGCAACTGCAGTTGATGGCAGGCTGCTCAGCTGTCAAGCTCAGGGGCCGCAGGTGGGATAGTGGTGGGCTCCCTAGAGGGCTTGATGGATGCAGATGCAGGGGAGGCTGTGAATTTCCCAGACACCACTGGATTACTGCAGTGCACTCTAGAAATGTTCAGAAATTTCAGCTTGCTTGGAATCTAGGGGCAAAGCTATAATCTACGATTTGCTATGCTGACCCCATTGCTCTAGTACAGGGGTGTCCAAACTTATAGGCAGGAGGGCCACATCATCTCTCTGACACTGTCGGGGGCTGGGAAAAAAGAATTAATTTACATTTCAAATTTAAATAAATCTCATAAATGAATATATTAGAGATGGAACTTATATGAATGAATGAAGGTCTTGAAATAGCTCAAGGCCTATAAAAAGCCTTGCACAAAGCAAGGCCAGCCTTTCCTTTATGCCGCTGATGCATCACAGATGTGAAACAGTAAGTAGTGGAGAGACCTCTCATCCCACAGCTCACGTGAGAAGCTAAACAGTCGCCCTCATGCTGAGAGCAGTTGCGTTGGGCCAGCAAAGGCTCCAGCAAGTCTCCGGAGGGCCAGAGGCTCATTGGAGAGTGGGGGCTCCCTGTGGGCCAGATTGGGAATCCCCGAAGGCCACAAGTGTCCCCCGGACCAGGGTTTGGGCACCCCTGCTCTAGTACATAATAACTGCACTGGCTTCTGATCCACAATTCAGAATGATGATGTTAACCCATGAAGCCCTCAAATTACTAGGGTATCTGAAGGATGGCCTTCTACTACATGAACCCACCCACTTGTTGTGGTCATCATCTGAGGCTGTACTTTGGGTTCTCTCATCTTCACAGCATAGGCAGGTGGGTATCAGAGACACAACCTTTCTTGTGGTAGCACCAGTGATGTGGAACACCTGCCCCAAACATTACTGCTTGGTTTCACTCCAAATAGGAACTATTCCAGAAGCCCCATTGCTTACCTAGGCATCTCCTAGCCCACTGACCCACTCTACAGACCCCTGCAGGACTCAGAATGGCCCTCAGAAGCCTCCATAAGCCATCTCTGGTTTGCTTCTAAAAACCAGAAGTGGCTTACAGTAGCTTTTGAGGGTCATTCTGAGGCCTGCACAGTGGGTTTCTGGACCGGGAGAGGTTTCTAGCACCACCAAGTGTGTTATGACCCACCGCAGAGGACGAGGTGGGTCATGGCACTGCAAAGTTTGGGAACCCCTGCTCTAGGGTCTCCTGAAGACTAGCAAGATGTGAGTATGTGTGCATGTTTAGAATTTTTGGTTGATATTTTTCTGCTATAGAGTAAAAATCTGAAGACAAGTAATACAATCTAGTTTCTCTCTCTGTCTCTCTCTCTCTCTCTCCCGCACACACAGAAGAAAACACAAAGAGATTTCCAAGCTATGTGTGGATTCTCTGATTGGCAATATCAGCTTTCTTAAATCTAGTGAAATAGGTATTGATTACTTACCTGAACAGGTCTAATTGAATCTGATAACTTGGTACAGATATATTTAGAAACCTCTTCTGCAGACTGCATTATCACACACTGGTAGGCTAGATGCAGCAACTCAGATTATCAAGGATCTGGCTAGACCAGCTGATAAGATGTCCAGTTGTACATTTCTGTTCCTGACACAAAACAAATGGTTCAGGTTAATAAATGAACTCTACACAAATCTCCTTGAGAATCTATATTACCAGCTCTCCTCCCAGTCTGTCCTTAAAGTCAAGAGATGTTATCGCTTTAATGTTAGCCTGGAGCAACAAATACAAACAGATTAACAGACATGGAGGAAATGGATGTGTTTGCTGATAGCATCATGGGGGACAGGCCTCCGCAATTGCAGAAGCTCTGATTCTGCAGGACGTTCATGGTGGAGTATTGCCACGGCACAGTCTTACCTATATTAAATAACTTGACTGGAACACAGTTCCTATCCAATTTCCCCCTATGGAGGGTCAGAAGGATATGAAAATGTACCCCCGAAAATAGAAGATAAAAAGAGCAAAAGTGGGTCCTTGCCCTTGGGCCCTGCTTGCCATCATTATCGGGCATGAAACTCAGACTCGGTGAGATCAGGTGTGTATCTCTGTCTCTACAAACCTCCAGCAAACTTGTTTGTCTTGTGACCATCATCCTGCTCAACGTGTTTCTCACATTTTCATACTGCCCTTCCTCCAAGGAGCTCAGAGTAGTGTACATGGCTCCTTCCCTCCTTTTGTCCCCCCACAGCAACCCTGCGAGGTAGGCAAATTTGAGAGAGAGACTGGCCCAAGGTCACTCAGGAAGCTTCATTGGCTGAGCAAGCATTTGGTCCTGGATCTTCCAGGTCTAAGTCCAACTCCAGAACCACTACACTATCCTGGCTCTGTTTTAGGTGAACTATTCCTTCTCTTGTTCTGAATTGCCATGAAAGCACATCCACAGGAAGAAGATTCTGCACTAGAGCTCTCATTTGTCATTACACAAGTAGCCTCCTACACTATTCCATCTCAACTCAAAATAAACTCAGTTCCTTCACTTCAATGAATCTGGCATATGGGGCATATGCGCTCTTATTAGGCCTATAAGGTGTCTCTCAAAACTCACTGGAATAATTGCATGCACGGTCCCATTGAAATGAATATGATCTATTCAAGAGTGGCTAGTCATTTCAATGGGCTTGGGAAACAGAATTTTCCAGTGGATGTGCCCCAGATGTGAAACCGACCATTTTTGAAACTTCAGTTAAAGCCTAATCCTATCCCTCCCCCACCAAAAGCGCCAATGCAGCCAAGCCAAAAAGACTCATACTGCACCCTATGATGGGGAAGGGGACCTGAAAACAAATGGAAAGTAAGTAAAAATAATTTTAAAGTAAAAATAATTTTTACTGTGTAAACCCTTGGGCTGCCTATAGATCTCCTTGGACGTATGCCACCTCTTTTGGTAGCATATGTCCAAGGAGGAAAAGGGGACAGGGAGGTTCTCAAAGGAGGGATAAGATCTGGTGTGCACAATTGCTCCTGGAACAACCCCTCCTTGACACCCTGTTCTTCTCCCTTTCTCACCCTGAAATGGCCATGTTTCTCCTACTTCCTTCCCTGACTCTCCTACCATCTGCTCCTGCTGCTGCCTTGCTTGGTGCTGGTGGAGGGTATCTTTGCCACCAGCAAATACTCTGGCAGCCTCATTGTGCTCAGTGCACCCATTTCTGCTTGGATCCTGATGCTTCTGGCCATTAGAATCCTATTAGCAGACACCAAAAGCTACCAATCTGTGACTTGGATCCAAAGATTCTCCTCTTCTCAGTGCACCCATTTCTGCTTGGATCCTGATGCTTCTGGCCATTAGAATCCTATTAGCAGACACCAAAATCTACCAATCTGTGACTTGGATCCAAAGATTCTCCTCTTCTGCCAAAGATCCTCTTCTTCCTCTCCCTGAAAGCTTCTGACTCAGCAAGTGTCACAAGGTGGTATATTAATATAATAATATAATAATATACAGTATTTATATACCGCCTTTCTTGGTCTTTATTCAAGACTTTATTCAAGGCGGTTTACATAGGCAGGCTTATTAAATCCACGCAGGGATTTTTACAAATTGAAAGAAGGTTCTTTCTTTCAAGAACCACTACATTCAAGGTGTTACACTCCGATCTGGTTTAACATTCTGGTTTAACGATCTGGTTTAATGATCTCGTTTAACATCCGATATGGTTTAACATTTAACATTAATAACATTTATTAGCAGATAAATGTTGCAAATGCAAAGAAGTGCTCTTGGTGACCTGAACTCTTGCACAAGGGTTTATACAGCTCTTTCCAGTGACTTGTTATGGTCATGAGAATTTATATACTATAGTAACTTGTATCTTCCTTATTCACAATGTTGCCCAGTGGCATAGCTAGCGGGGAGCAGGGGTGGTCAGCCCCGGGTACCACCCTTGGGGGGGTGACAAACCACAAATGCCCCAACATCACTAACATCGTGAAGGTTAGGAGTAACCCCATCATGCCATATACCGTTGGATGCAGAGTTTCCAGTGGAATGTAATGCAGAAAACCTGATTGAAATATCTCCTTTCCATCAAAAGATATGGCCAAAAAACCGGAAACAAAAAAATGCATGGAACCCTATGGAAAATGAAACCGAGCCATATCACGCGATTGCTTGTGAGTAGGTGAACTTGTCATAGTTCATTGGAAAGGGCAGGCTAAGAGGAATCCAATGACACCAGAACGATTCCTATCCAATGAAAGCAGCCCCAAAAAAACACCCAAAAAGGAAGTCAGGCAGTCATAATGTGCTATGAGAAGCTAGTGCTAGAAGCTAGGATGAGGCTAAGGCTGTTTATATTCCACTAAAATATGCCTGTTAGCTATAGTTGGATCTGTCTGGCTTGTGACATCGTTCTGATGTGTTTCTAACTCCTGAATGAGCTCCTTCTAAATTAATAGGATGCCAATGTGAAACCAGATTTTCTTCACTGTACAATAATAGCTCATTATAGTAACTCCTAGGGAGAATACTGACCTGCAAGATTCTTATGGCCCAGTGAAAGAACATAAGAACTCAAGAAAAGCCCTGCAGGATAAGATAAAGAAATCCATCCTAGCCAACAAATTGTTTCAAACAGGGACCAGCCAGGTGTCTTTGGGAAACATTCACATATGACATGAAAATAGCCCTCCCCTGTTGTTTCTCCCCAGCATCTGATATTCAGAGGTACACTGTCTCTCAACATAGAAGCTCTCCTTTAATGCCATCTTATGGTAGAAATGCACTTAATTGCATAACTTGCCCCAAGTTGTATGGGGCTTAGATGTAATTATAAATAGGAAACATAGGACACAAAACAGGATGAAAGTATGGGAGCCACTACCACTGTATAGGAGAGGGAATTTTGGCAGCTGCAGCTTTTTGAACCCTTCCATGTTGAGCTGCACCTGCCAAAATTTCCTCTACTATACAGTGGTTAAAGATACAAGCACTCTGTCCTCCATTGTATCTGGTCCCCATTTTGAGAAGCAAAAACAACAGAAAACAACCCACTCCAACTTTCATTGAAAGCCGATAGTACTGTGGGGCAAGGGGGCATTTCCCACATTAATTCTTGACAAGGTAAGTTCAGCCTATTGTGATGTTTGCCAGTCATGTTACACCTGGCCAATCAATGTGATGGTTGATCAATCAAGATTAGGGCTTTTTAACCCACCCCCCCCCACATTGTTTATATAATTACCCAGTCCGCCAACAGAGATGGCAGCTATGTGCAAGAATCAATGACTTGCATAGCAGTTATGGCTTTGCTTTCCACCTCCTTCCGTAAACCATGCCTGTTTTGAAGGGCCAAGCAGCTGTACAGCCACATCTCACCTAGACGTGCATCACCCAATGGTGTTCTGGGGGTGTCGGCAAAATGGTAAGTTTTCCAGGTGCCTCAACATGCCGTGTAAGCAGCCCCTCCACCTCACCTCTGAAATCATTCTGGGCGGTGAGAGCAATGCTGAGGAGACACCTCTATGTTGCTCTTGTTGCCTGGAATGGCTCCAAAGGTGAAAGGGTAGGGCCACTTAATTGGTGCATTGAGGCATCTGCAAAATGTACCATTTTGACCCCTGAGAACACCACTGGCATCACCACCCCAACCACGTCTGCTTCAAGCCGGGCTGTGTGGCTACTATAGCAAAGGGGCCAAATACCATCTGCTACATTGTAAAGTACTACTAGTTGAAAGACAATAGTCAAGATCCTCAAAATGTGATAGCTCTCCCTATGTCAGGGTAAAATTAGATGAATAATATTTCTTGTGTGTTTTTTTTCCTCCCCTTTAAATTAACAGTAATGGGGAGTTAGATTGGATCATGCTGCAGGTGGAGAAGAGTTCAACACTTTGACCTATTTGTTTCCTGGCTGAAAATAGTAGCTTATAGCTTTTTGCCCCAGTGCTGCTACTGCAATTATAAATCCTCCTGTAGCTGTTAAATCAAAGCCGGGGGGGGGGGGGGAGCCATGACAGAGATGATGATGTATTTGACATGTCATGTGGTTTGATCCTGAGATGCTTTCAGTGCAGTGGTCACCACCAGAAAATGACTGGTGAAAATCACACTATGATTTCTCTATCAGTAAAGTAGATGAGAACTGGCGCATGGTAAAAGGGACTCTAGCTCAGGAGTTAGGCACATGCTTTTCATGTAGAAGGTATCCGGTTCGGGCGCTCAGGAGCCTAGGGCTGGAAAGACTTGTGTTTGAATCCTTGTAAAGATGCTGCCAGCCCAGCTAGAACAGGTACCGTATTTTTCGCTCCATAAGACGCACCTGACCATAAGACGCACCTATTTTTTAGAGGAGGAAAACAGGAAAAAAAATATTCTGAACCAAATAGTGTAATAAAATATTTAATAAACTATAACAGAATAACATTTGAACCACCCCCCCTTCTTAGGGTGAATGGGATCATAAACTGGCATGAAGATCCCTCCCTTTATTAGGGTGAATGGGATCATAAACTGGCATGAAGATCCCTCCCTTTATTAGGGTGAATGGGATCATAAACTAGCATGAAGATCCCCCCTTCATTAAGGTCCCCAACGTGCACTCTTTTTTGCAGTATTCGCTCCATAAGACGCACACACTTCCCCCCCCACCACTTTTGGGGGGGGGAAAGTGCGTCTTATGGAGCGAAAAATATGGTAATTCTGAGCTAGATGGATGCATGGTCTGAGTAAAAAGCAGCTTCATGGATCTGATTCCATTTGGAATATAGTTTGTGGATTGAAGATGTTAGACACCTTTTTGTGTTCTTAGAACCTCTCTATGGGCTCCCAATTGAGCAGTATAATAAAATGCTGCAATTGCTCTAATAAGAAGAGTGAGCTTTTACCCTGATATTTCAATTCCACTATGAAGATTAGGGAACAATCACAACAGTTTGCTACAGGTTGGTATTAAAATAAGTGAAGGGAATGAAAATGCTGCACAATTCATATAGCTATTCCGAATGTTTATAGGGGTGGGGTATTTGTCACAATGGGGAGCATTCTTCCTGCTTGAATTGTTGCAGTAATCTTCTGTTATTTTAGCACGGTATTTATCTTGTTAATTGGTTCCTGTTCATCTCATCATGCACTGTAGAATAAATAGAGCATAATAATAGCCCCATCCTGGCATGAGAAGTTGGCTTTTCATTTGCAAAGCCTGTATTATCATATTTTTGGAGGGTACAGGGGGATTAAGTCCTGGCTTTGACAAAAGTAAATTTATGTAAAGAAACTGTCACATTCTGCCTAAGAAGAAAACTTTCTTTATTGTAATTTGCAATAGATTAAATGCATTAACATTATTCCATGATTAATTCCCTTTAAAAAATGTATCCAGCAGAACAAACAGCAAAGGATTAGCTTGGAAAGGTTGGGAGTTGTCTCAGATTTGGAGTGGAACTGAATTCACAGGGCGGGGTGGGGTGGGAGAGCCTGCATTTTATGCTGTTCACTGGAGGGGAAGTCTACCAACAAACACCTGGTGAGCAGCTTTCCCTTTGGCTCTGGGAAGCATAGGAAACCACACACAGAGAAAACCACATGTCAATTTTTTGTGGGTGAATTTCATCAACCTAAGTATGTCAGCTAAACTTGACACCATAAAATACTGTTTATAATATGCACACTACTTTGATGCAAAAAAGCCCTAGCAACTCAATAAACCACAGTTGAATGAAATCAATTAAACCCTTTCATCCCAAATGACTTGTTTTATTACAGACACTGTGGCAGCTTTTTAAAAAGTGGATGTTATTATTTGGAGGGAGATAAAAAACCAGTACTGGCAATGGAAGCAGAGATTATTTTGAGCCAGGAATCAGCCCTGGACATTTATTTTTCCAGTTTCAGATCTCAGCCTTAGAACAGGAGACCAAGAAGAAAGAGCCTTTTTCTGCATATGATTCCATATTGAAACAGGTTCAGAGGAGGGCAGCAAAGATGGCTGGGGTCTGGAAAATAAGACCCATCAGGAAAAACGAAAGGAATGGACTAAATGGAAGTTTGGGTACATTTAGTCTGGAGAAGAAAAGATGAGGAGGGATGTGATAGCACCCATCCAATATCTGAAAAACTGTCACATAGAAGGGGGCAACATTCTCTGTTGGGGGGGGGGGGTACTAGGTATACAGGGCTTAAGTTCCAGGATGGTCAGTTTCAACTGAGCATTAGAAGGAACTTCTTAATGGTGAGAGCAGTTTGACAACAGGACCAGTGGGAATTACCTGGGTAGAGAGATAAGCTCTCACCAACTGAAGTTCTTAAAAGAGAGGCTAGATAGCCATCTGTTGGGGTTGCTTTAGCCCTGGATTTTCTGCATCAAGAAGGGGTTGGACTACATGGCCTCCAAAGTCTCCCTCTAATTTTATGATTCTTCTCTTCCACTCAGAGTATATTTTTCCTAGCACTAATTAACCGTATCTAGACCACAGATATTGAGAATGATGGAGAAGGACTCCCACACAGAGGCACAATCCCAGACAAGTTGTTTTGGAAATGGAGCCCTACTGAAGATAATCTTTGCCAGCCAAATCATGACAGATGTGAGTGGATGAGAGCCTTGAAGATCCTCACCAGGTGATAAATCATTTGACCCAATGCTCTTTGCTGTAGAGCCATAATTCCAAAACTGGAACATGATGATCAAGCAACTGTTAACCACCAAAACAGTGGTCCAATAGAACTGCCCAAACTCTGGTAACCACATAAGCCACTGTATTCTGTACTAGTTGCAACTTCCAGGCCATCTTCAAAGGCAGCCCCTCATAGAACTTATTGCAGTAATCCCATTATCACCATGTCATGGACCACTCTGGTCAGGTCCGATCAACTCAAGTATGGCTGCAGCTGGTGCACCAGTCAAACCTGGGCAAGGATATCTGGCACTCAGTACCTGTAATATGTATTTTTGGACCAGGAGGACTTCTGTTTTGTCTGGATTTAATTTCAGTTTAAATTTAAGCTGGCCCTCATCCAGACCCCAACCACCACCAGAGAGCACTCCAGAACTTCAACAGCTTTCCTGGAATTAGATGATATGAAGAGATAGAGCTGGATATCATTAGCATACTGGTGACAAACTGAACTTCAAAACCCTAGATAATCTCCTCCAATGTAGCTGTTGAAGAGCATGGGGCAAAAATTAGAACCCTCTGGCACCCCACATTGAAAAGCAAAGTGCCAAATTGGTATTCTGCAGCACCATCATTGGGGATCTATCAGTCAAGAAACTATGGAATCACCACACCACAATGCCCCGAACCCCAACTCAGCCAACTGACTCAGAAGGACCCCATTGTCAATGGTGTCAAAAACCCCTGAGAGAGTATAGACAAAAAAAGGTAGCCATACTTTGGATGGAATATCCATGCTACAAAATGAGTGTCAGAAATTGCTAATCTAACTTGACCTAGTGATTCTCTCCCATGGAATGTGTAGCATCTCCCAGGACATGGGAGAAAACAAGAAAAACAAGCTAATCTGCACACAAGATATTATTGCATATAAGTAGAGGAGAATCTGATATGGATTGGCAGCTTACATCTGCATGTGAAAATAGTCGCTGAATGTGCTACAGCAGTGGTTCTCCCACATTTAGCACTGGGACCCAATTTTTAAAATGAGAATCTGTCAGGACCCACCAGAAGTAATGTCATAGCTGGAAGTGACATCATTAAGCAGGAAAATTTTTAACAATCGTAGGCTGCAATCCTACCCACACTTACCCAGGAGTAAGTCTCATTTACTGTCTTTGTTAAAAGAATATACATAGTAGCTTGTTAAAAGTACAGGTCTGTAACATGTCCCCAAATGCAGTCACATACCATGGTAGCATCAAGTCTAATATATTAAAAATAAAATATTAAAATGAATGGGGACCCATCTGAAATTGGCTTGCAACCCACTTCGTGAGTCCCGACCCACAGTTTGAGAAACACTGCTACAGAAAGCAAATATCACTTACTGAAGTTTCTGTAATGTGAAGGTTATCCTTATCTGTTGTTCAAGGTAACTTGAGCTGGTAGGTAATCACATTATACAGTGCATGTTACCCTCAGCCTCTCACTGCTGGTATTTGGATAATTTGTGTACAGTTGTGTTTTTTTAACTCATAAAAACAGAAAAGCCCTTTCAGTGGGATCCCTCTGTCATCGAGCTAAGCTGACGGCAACATTTTATAAAATTATTATTTTTCATAATTGGAAGACATTGATCAATATCTCGTCTATGAAAATAATTGAGTTGATCCTCAATAATAATAACATTTTATGCCTTAGCAGTGGCATCTTATATAAAAGGAAAAACCAGGGAAGGAAACAGTAATGGAATCTGAAATAGGCTAGACTCTTTGACAGGAGCACAAAAAGTGGTTAATTAATGTTCTTCAGCTGATCAACAAATCATGGGGAAATCTGCATTCTCCACAGTACTTAAAATCCAGAATAATAATTTAAAGAAAAATTGGTTAAGAATTGGTAGCTCCTTTTTCTAAGGCAGATTTTCAAAGGATTTTTTTTTTTGGGGGGGTGGGGGAGTCTGGTTGACAAGAATTGTTGAACCCAGATTCATATTTTTAATATAAGACATGATTTTACATCGGGGTGCTCAACTTTCAACTTTAGGGATGCTGGACCTTTAACAAGTGTATAGAAGAGAGAATTTCAGCAAGTGCAGCTTGTCAGGTGCAGCTTGAAGATGGATATCATTAGAAAGACCCACTAATGTCTTAGAAAGTGGGTCATTAGAAAGACCCACTAATGTGCATAATTACAGTTTGTGTATCATTTATTATTTATACAATCTCATCAAGTGTCTTGTAGGCAAAAAGGTGATGGTCCCCATCCACAAGGAGCTTACAGTCTAAAAGAATTAGCTGATTCCTGTAAATTTCCTGAAAAATGTTTTAATTTCACCCAGAAAAGGAAAACAATTACAGTTAAGGTAAAAACTGTAAGCATTAAGCAATATTCTTATTGGATAAGGGCATTTGCCTCATTTAGATGACATACTTATGCTCATGTTCTGACAAACTTCAGGAGCATAAGAACACCAAATTTAAAATATGTGCACTCAGAAAAAAATAATCCATTAACCCCCTTTTCTCTGACAGGACTGGTGTAAGAACAGTATAAAAAATGTAATGTTCACTCTTTTAATCTTTATGACTGAAATAGGGTTTCTAAATGATGCTTGTAATTAGCATTGGTGATCATTATTTCAGATTAATTAATTCAGAGTGCATTTGTGTCCTTCTAGAGTTTTTGATTGCAAAGAAGAACATAGATATCATGGGTGTAATGGAAGCCTGGTAGAATGAAGACAATCAATGAGATATGATTATTCCAGGATACAGATTCTATGTATAAAAGATGAGGAAGGGTGTGTTGGGGGTGGTGTGAAGCTCTACATGTCAAAAGGGGTATAAAATTCAACAAACTGAAAATTTAGGGGCACCAGATTCCTCCATATTAGCATCAGTGTGGACAGGAATACAAGGCTCAAATAATAGTGCATGGGGACATGTTAAATTATTAAATTATTAAATAAATAATAATTATTAAATTAAATTATTAATTTAGTGCAGGGGATATGCTTTTCTGCTCCTGGTCAAAATGCTGAAGGTGATCTTGATTTGGAGAATGAAATGAGGGAGCCATCCAATAGAGAAAATGTTGTAGTATTAAGTGACTTCAATTACCCTTACATACGAGTAGATTGGGCGAGTTCATGTCCAGGCCATGGCAAAGTGAGAAGGCAAAAAGAGAAAACATCTAGATATGCTAAATGACTTTGCCTAGGACAGTTGGTCTTAGAACTACCAAAGAAGGTGATCCAAAACTTAATCCTATGCAGCACCCAGATCCTAGTCAAGATGCTAATGTTGTTGGACAGCTAGGAAACAGTGACCATCGTGTTATCCAGTTTTCACACACACACACACACACACACACACACACACACACACACACACACACACACACACGACATTGCAAATATGCTGGAAGGAGTGTTTGTGATGACTTTAGAGTAAGGAGTGCTGGTGAGAAGGACTGCATTATCCTGCTGGTGCTGAATTTGAACCTTGGCTGCTGGCACTGGCAAGTGCAGTGCTGAGTGACACAAGGGGGGAGGGTGGGGAGGGGGTGTAATAGGGTGAGGGAGGGCAATACAGGGGCAGGCCCAGGAAAGGGCAGGATCAGCAGAAGAGCCTCCACCATATCCTATTCCCCCTTCCCCTCCCCCCAACATGGGGCTTCTTGGACTTGTGCCAGCAATGTAGCTGGTACAGGTCCGAGTATTCCCATTGGGCATGTTGGGGCTCTACACAGGATGAGAAAACAAATGTTTCCTTAGACCTCCAGCCAGCTCCTATCCAGCGCTGGATACAGCATGGGCTGTGCAGCCTCACTGTGTCAGTGCTGCATAGGACTAACCACCCCCCCCCCCCAAAAAAAACCTGAAGTGTTTCCATGGAAGTCCAGCATACCGATAACTCAAAAGAGGAAACATTTCAAAAATGAGGGGACTAGTAGAAAGGAAGCTGAAAAGAAAAGTCCAGAGAAAGTCTAATTTCTCCAGAGTGCATGGAAATTTAAAACCACAATAACACTCTGGGTGCAATCCTATCCTGCGCTGGAACAGGCAAGCCAAAAGGCTTGCGCTGCATCCAGTGCAGGATAGTGGCCAGAGGCATCTCAGCCAGAGGTAAGGGGAAACATTTCCCTTTACCTCCAGGTAAGGGCTGCTGGCCCCAATCGGTCTCCTCGGACGTGCGCCACCTCTTGAGGTGGCACCTCTTGAGGTGGCACAAGTCCGAGGAGAGCGGAGCAGCTTGAAGCCACTCCGTTCTCCCTGGGAATGGGGGCTGGGATCCGGCATAACTGCTGGATCCCAGCCCCACCTCCCTCTCTCTGCCTGTCCGCCCCCGGGGCCGCCCACCGCCCACCCTCGCCCTGCCCAGGAATCCCTTCCTCCTTCCTCCTCCCTGCTTCCCCCATGCCTACCTTTTCTGCTTGTGTTGGCCCAGTGGGGCTGATGCAAGCACCTGAGGGGAAGCTGGTGCAGAGGCTTATGTCAGCCTCCGCAGGCCATCGCTTCTTGGACCGGCCTGGCTTGTCCTTGAGGAGGTGCAAACGTGCTTTACAGTACGTTTGCGACCCTCCCAGGCTGGCCCAAGGGACTTGGGCCGGCCTAATGTCGAGTTAGGATTGTGCCCTATATCACTGAGTAGGAAACGTACCACCAGGTCCAGGAGGTTTCCAGCATGTCTCACACTTCTCCTTTGCTTCTTTGAAGGCTGTGTGTTTCCCTCTCTTCAGCGCTGCAGCACTTTTTTCTTTTGAAAGCAGCAAACATGGAGTATGGCTATCCAGCTCCCTCCTTAAACTAAGGCTCTCTCTCCAACCATTCTCTAGGTATGGATGCCCACACAATGGATGCTGGATCATGGCTGGCCGAACGGTTGTGTCAGGACTGGCACCTGTCTTTTCAACTCTCTGGAAAGGCATTAATATCACAAAAGGAACTGTGTAAACAAAAGGCTAGGCGAAAACAAACAGCTTAAGAACTCCAGTCCCTGACCTTATTTGTTGAGCAGAATGTGTAATACGACCCGGGAAATTCTGGCAGCTAGAAAACATTTAGGTACCCGCTTGTCAAGCAGTCAGACCCAAAGGCAGGAAAGTGCCTCGGGGCAGTCAAGTTGGCATAAAGCCAGTCATCTCACAGCAGAACAGCATAACCTGATGGTCTCAAGTTACCAAGGCGGACTGAGCCAGTACAGCCAATCTGGTAGCTTTATATAACTGACAGTGGCAGGGGAATGATCCTTTGTGTTACCTCATTCTTCAGGCCAGGGGCATTCTGGATTGTTTGCCAAGTCCCAGATTGAACTTCCTGCAGTTCTGGTTTCCAATCAGCAGCTGTGGTGGTTCAGAAAACAGAGGGGACCAGAGCCTGCTCCCCATTGCCCCAGGCATGATACCACTGTGGTAGGCTTACACTTCTGCAAAAAGCTCATACTCCAGGCTCTTAATGCCACTGTCCTGCTCTGAAAGGGTTGAAGGCTTCTTTTGCCTTCAGGCATTGGATGCCAGGCAAAAAACAAGTGCAATATTTCCTGCCATTAGGAGATGCACAAAATAGGAAAAGCTGAACCATTTCTGTCCACCATGAAGCAGGAGCCCTGTCCTTATGACACTGGCATTCCTAGAAGGGGAAGGCAAAATGCTAAGTTTTTCAGGTGCCTGAACCTTGGTGTAAAGTGAGGAATCAGAGAGGAATCTCCTCCTCTGCCCTTTCGCAGTCAGGAATAGCTCTGAAGGAAAGGGGGAACGGCTACTTTACATCAGTGTTCAGGCACATGAAAAAGCATTTCCCCTTTCTCTAGGAGTGCCTTATGACACAGGTGGCAAAACATTCTATACTGCATCCTGTGATGGGACACTTGTTTGATTATGGAACTAGTTTCTTTAGTTCAGAGGTGGTGTCAGAGGTCAGCCAGGTTGAGCACTGGCTGAGAGGCTACGTCTGCCAAAGAGACCACCAGGCTGAACCAACCCCTGAACTGTCAGGGCCGTTGTCACTGGTAACACCCAATGTGCTATCAAGAGACAGGCAGGAAGGCAGATCATAGGAGTTCAGTCCAGGGCCTCACCCCAGCAACATTTTGACAGCTCTTGTTTATGAAAAGATGCTTCTAATTCTACAGGAACCAACTGTGGATTTATCCCATGGACCATAGGTTCTGAAAGTGTGCTCCATGACACCCCAGGGCGCTGTGGTGCACCAACAGGGGTGCCACACAGTGCCACGCGGCCTCTTCTTCCCAGCTCACCAGCCAAAAGAGTGCAAAATCTCACATAAATAGCACTGTGAGAACAGCATGAGATCTCATGAGAATAGTGTGAAATTTTGTGCAATGTCGGGCTGCTGAGCTGACATTGAGTCATAAGTGTGAAGGGCACCACGATCCCAGTAAGCTTGGGAACCATTGCCATGGACAATCATTTCAAAGCAACTTGAAAACACATGGCTTTGATCCTAAAATGATGCATTCAGTAATTGTGCCTTCATTAGAATGACCAAGGATTGTGCAGTTCCTCCCTACCCCCCAAATGAGCCAGGTCTGATTTGCATATCAAAGGATGGAAGTCCTGGCAGTTCCGAAGTGGCAGGACTTCCATCAGTCAGGGTTTTCAAAGAAAGTACATCTCCTTTTATCCAGTTCCCCAAGGAAAAGAGATAAGTTTTGGGCAACTTTGCTGTAAAATATTACATAAGATCAAATTAACGGACGCTCATTACTGTGGTGTCCTGCCCTTTCAGAAAAGTCAGAGTGGCTGAAGGGTATTCCAGGTTCCATATTCAGGACCTGTCCCTCACAAATGAGAGGCAAATTGTCCATTATACATAGGCTTCTTTCACTCCCCATTTCTATCTATCAAGTAAAAATAATATTAATAGTCCACAAAATCTGAACTTAAAGAAAATGGGCATGACAATTGTGTGTGTGTGTGTATGTGTGTGTGTGTGTGTGTGTGTGAGAGAGAGAGAGAGAGAGAGAGAGAGAGAGATGTGGTGAGATCCAAGACTGGGGAGGCACAGCACACAGAGCTCCTGGATGATGTCATGCTGCAAGGCATTCTGGGTTTTACCTGAAAGCCCCAGCACCTGTGCAATTACAGCAGAGCTGACACTCTTTATCTCTTGGAGACATTCAGAGAGACTCAGACAGCCTCAGAGAGTCTCCTGAGCATATTATAGCTTGCGGAAGCTCAGCCTGTGATTGTGTAACCACTCAGAAACTGGGTAGAGAGCATGCGTAACCAAGGGGGAGGCTGAGCTGACAGGACAGTCTCCTGTCCTGTTCAGAACTGCCACCCCTGACCACACATTCCAGTGTGTGCACATGTGCACTGGAGTGGCCTGAGAGGCTCTACTACTAGAATTGGGGCAGATCTGCTGCCCCGCTAAATAAAATACAATAAAAATAAAATCAAACCTCTCGTGTGCATAAGCCCTCCCCACCAACGCTTGTGCTGCTGCTAACCACTCACCTTCCACCTCCTCCTGAAAGCAGCCAGGTGGGAAAGGAGAAGAGGGGGCAAGGCAAGAAGTGGCAGAGTGCAATGATTTGGAGTCCAGCTCTTTTACTTTATCTCCAGCTCCAGAGCCACCTCCATCCTTGGTGTGGTGTTGTTACACTTCACTTATCCTGTTTAATTTAAACAGGGCCACACAGAGGAGAAAGATGGCATTCACCAAAGGTAAGGTAAAGGAGCAGTCTCTCCTTTGCCCCACTTTGCTTTTCTTTGCCCACCTGGTTGCTTTCCTAAGTTGGTGAGGAGGAAGAGGGTGTGGTGCCAGTGGTGACAGAAGTGGCAATTTGCTCTTTCTTCAAGTCAGAGGCACTGGAGGAAGAGATGGACTGTCAGCACCTTGATTCTCTTCCTGCTCACTATCAGAGAGCAGGAAGAAGATCAAAGAGCTGACTGCAGTGGTTCAGCAGGTAGTGGGGTAGAAGGGTTAGCAGGCAGACACAGGTTGCAGGGTACTCCTTGTCTGTTTGCTGTCTCCCTCCAAATCATTGCTCACTCACTGCTTCAGTCTCATCACTGGGTCAGCCCTGTATATGTCTCAGATTAGGATGAGGGCAATCTTCCATCTTTTTAGAGCCTAGACACTACAAACTCTTCACAATGAGATGAGGAAGCCTTGTCCTTAGCTTGACTTTAAAAGTCAAGCAATTAAAAATAATGAACACCAACAATAACAGGTACATCTCTGTGTTCAAATGAAGTCAACATCTGGGGTATTCTGCTTTATGGGATGAAGCTTTTAACTGAAACTTATTTTGGAGTTCTGTCATCTCCTGCCTGCTCTCTTCTCTGTTTTTGCTGCAGAGCTTGCAGCATAAATACCAGCAGGGAAGAGAGCACGCAGATGATCTGGAGGAGGCTGAACCAGAACTAAGGAAAGGAGCAGTTGTTGGGCTTGCTAGTAACATACAGCATTAATGTGGTGGAAGGCCTGCCCCAGAGCAAACAACGACTTGCCTTCTCAGGAGGGTCTTTCACCTTGGGGATGGCCTGGTGGAGATGCACAAGGAAGGACAAGACATCCTTGAGGAGCTGCTGATGTCAGCCAGGTGCTAACTAGCTGGGCCTCCTCCACTTATTGTGGCAGTAGATGTTTCTTTGGTCATTTGTGGGTCTGCAGTAGCAGCATTCTAGCCACCCATTATGTTTTCTCCCCCATAATGCCCCATGAAGCACAATGTGATACATTGTGAGGGAGAAATATGTTGGGTTGCAGTCATTTGTGAACTTGGCCACAGTATCATCCAGGGCCAGGACCGCAAAATGCCACCCCCACCCGAAAAACGTCAACTTCTTGCCTTTGCGAAAAACTGGGTGCCATTTTTTTTTTTTTTTTTTTTGCATTTTGAAGGCCTCAGAAGGCCTTCTGGGGGACGGGGAGGCCTTGTGCAGCTTCTCCATCCCTTAAAAGACTTTTTAAGGCCTTGAAAATGGGCTCGAAAATGCTCACCCAAAAGAAAAGTTGTGGCGGTTGAAGGGTCGCAGCGGTGTCCCCATGGGGTGCCACCCACGGCATATGCCCCCTGTCCTCCCCTAGTTATGCCAGTGGTTGCAGCTGCCAGACCAGTGCCATTGTTGCTGCTGATGGCCTGCTGGGGATTAAAAAAAATAAAAATCAAATGCTTTCCGTTGCCATGGTAGGAGGAGAGGTGCACAGTTTGGGAACCACTGCCTTTACCTTTCACTCAGTGCTTTTCATGCAGTGGTAATAGTCCCACTAGTGTTACTTCACTGGATGGCAGGTGGTATTTGGCTCCACTACCAGGATGACTGTGTGGCACTGCTCTGCCTTGCCTGAACCTGCTGGAAGTGGACATGGCTGAGGTGGTGGTGCACCAGTGGGCAAGACATTGGCTGTGTAGCCAGCCTGGCCCTTCAAAACAGACATGACTGACATGCTTTAATCCCTCACAACATTGTGACTTCTCCTGCCAGCTTTTCTGAATGCTTGCCTCTTTTTCCCTCATGCATCCTCTGAAAATGAACAGGACCCCGGGTGTGCTGCACAACAGGTAGGGAAAGGTGGAGTAATGCCAGGAGAAGCCATGGCATGCTGCTTCATCTCCCAGTGCAATGGGGCATGTAAGACACCAATCTCTGGATTGTTACCTGACAACCTTCGAGAGGCAGCAAGCTGGCGAGTGGAAACACCTGTACCCCAGGAGTGTAATAAAGTGGTTTTTTTTTTCTTTTTGAAACTTGACATGTAGTAATGGTCTATTCACATAAATGTACAGCCAGCATTCTTACCACCTGAAATGAATGACAAAAAGCTATCAACAGATATTCCCAGATCAACCTAACAGACTTTCTGATTCAAGGGTGTGATAATCTTATTTGTCTCTCACTCTGAACTCCATATAGACTTTGTGTTCATAACCTGTAACCTCATTAGAGATCAAAAGAAAAGGCAACATGTCTTTCACTGCCTGGAGAATGGTCAGAAGGCAATTTTCTGCTGGTGGGGGAAGGAAAACCCCACAGATAACAAAGTCAACATTTCTAATAAAAACCCAGTGATTTACTGCTGTTTCCACAACAGTTTCCTGAAGCAGAGACGGTTGAATTACAGCGTGCAGGAATTGCCGAGACAGGAGTGATGTATAAAGAGGTATGAATTACATTCCTCTTTTTTTTAGCAACTATAAAACAGACAGGAATTCTCTGTCTGTGTTTCAGCATATCAGTGACGTCAAGCAGCCTGCACTCAATGACAAAGCTGCAGTTCTTTAAGGAGAATATATTTCAATTTGCTAAGAATAGGTTTTAATAAAAAAAAAAAAGATACCGATTTTACAAGTTTCGTCAAAATGTGGATTCATTCAGAGACTAGCTGTCACTACCAGACAATCAGTTAAATGAAATTTCTTATTTAAAAAAGGGAACAAAGGAAGAAAGAAGGCAGATAAAGCTGTCATATCGACATTTCATGGACTTATAGTTCTCTTGGGCATATATTTATACTATTTATATTTCTGTCACCTTAGGAGAAATAATGCTGCATTTTGGAATAATGTGGAATGTGGAATAATGTGGAATCATGCATAATGTTGGGTGGAAGCAAACAGCTATTCTACATGTCCAACAGGAAACTGCCTTCTACTGAGTCAGACTATTGGTCTGTCTTGCTCAGTCTGGGCTATGTTGATTGGCGGTGGCTGTCAGGGCCAGCCCTACTATGAAACAGTGTGAAGTGGGCTGCTTGAGGTGTGACAGCTTCTAGGCCAGTTCTCAAGGGCAGCAAAGTAACCGTAGGCCGAACTGTAGGCCAAAGTAACCGTAGGCCAAACCAAGACGTCCTGGTGCCTAAGATGTCATGCCAAATGCTGTCTCTTCCTTTTGACCTTTTGCTGTCTCTTCCTTTTGCTGTCTCTTCCTTTTGCTTCCTTTTGCTGTCTCTTCCTTTTGGTCATATGCCAGTCTCTGCTCCTTTTATTTTACTTATGTATTTATTTGAAAAATGTATATCCCACCTTTTCTTTGCCTAAGCAAATGCCCAAGGCAGCTTATGAAGCACCATAATAAATGTACAATGCAACACAACAATTAAGGGGGGTACAACATCAAAACAATTTTAATAGTTAAACACTAAACAACAACAACAACAACAGTATTTATATACCGCTTTTCAACAAAACGTTCATAAAGCGGTTTACAGAGAAAATCAAATATCTAATGGCTCCCTGCCCCAAAAGGGCTCACAATCTAAAAAGATGCAACACCAGCAGATAGCCACTAGAAAAGACACTGCTGGGGTGAGGTGGGCCAGTTGCTCTCCCCCTGCTAAATAAAAGAGGAGCACCCACTTGAAAAAGTGCCTCTTAACCAGTAAAGCATTAAGCAACATTGAAATGAAGCAAAATTCAATACACATTGTTAAGCTATTGGGGGGGGGGGAACAATTAGTCCAGGGAAGCAGTCAAGACACAGCACTATTAAAGAGATGCTGCTGGCAAACAGCCACCTCTCAACCAAATGCCACATGAAGCAGGAATGTTTTGAGCCCTTGCCGACAAGCCATGAAGTTGTTCTTAATTCCCCTGGAAGGGAATTCCATAGTTGTGGCACCACTACAGAAAAGGCTTGCCCTCGAGCCATCACTCCTCTAACTTGGGATAGAGGTGGCACTTGAAGGAGAGCCCCTTCAGATGACCTAAGAGGGCAGATGGGAATGTATGGGAGAAAGCAGTCCTTCTTTTCCCTGGATTGGAAATGGCAGAGGGGGATGAAATGGGGGAGGAACTGTGGAGGGAGAGGATGGGATAGAGCAGAACAGAAGAGGAAGAGCTCTAGCTTGCCACTCTCTCCCTTCCTCCACAACTCCTCTTCTGCTCTGTTCCCCTCTTCCTTGTTCAGTCTTGGAACTGGGAAGAAGAAGAGCAGTGGAAGCAAGTGGGCAGATGGAGACTGGCACCTCCTGCCAATTTGCTACCTGCAGCGGCCACCTCAGCTAGCCCACTTAGCACCCCAGACAGGAATGACCCGCAGATGAAAGCAAAATGTCACCCAGCTGCTTTTCCTCTCCCTTCCCAACAGAAAAGGAAGGAAGAGGAGAGATTTGAAAGAAGGAAGGAACCGAGGGCGCAATCCTAACCCCTTATGTCAGTGCTTTCCAGCACTGGCATAGCGGTGCCAATGGGACATCAAATCCTGCAGTTGGGTGTCCCTCACGGAGGCCTCCTTAAAGTAAGGGAAGGTTTGTTCCCTTACCTCAGAGCTGCATTGCCCTTATGTCAGTGCTGGAAAGCACTGACATAAGGGGTAGGATTGCGCCCTGAGTGTGTTATTTTAATAGGAAAAAAGAGGAAGGAGAGGAAGTGCCATTTGCACCCCACTGCTGGCAGCGCAATGTTGTGGATTGGCACTGATAGTTCTTCTCAGCCCTACTTGAAGATGCCAGGGATTGAACCTGGGATCTTATAATGGAGAGCCCATGATTTCTGGTTGAACTCCCCCCAGTGAATGACTCTCCTTTCTAGAATCACTCAAACACACACATAGAAGTAATGCTTTTTATTTTTTTTTAAGTTGACAAAGCAAAACTGAACAAAACAACAGCAGTAACAACAAACAGCCAGCTGATTGTGCGAGAAGCAGCACAATCTATTTGAAATTTTTTTTAAAAAAATCTTTTTGAAAAAAATAGATACGAAGTCACGCAATAATCTCTAGGCAATTTTTCATTTAAGATAGCACAAACTATGCTGACCATAGGCTACAGGCAGGGCACCATTGCAGATTTCAATAGGGGGTGGCAGTGGGAGGAATCTAGTAGTGCAGAAACATTCAACATAGTCCAGGATCCACTCTTGGATATATTCAAAGTGGTGAAAAAGCAGGGTATTTTCAGAGAATGTGTTGACGTTTTTTTCTGTTTTTCTTTTCTCATAGTTATTATAACAATCTTATCAACAAGGACCACTCAGCCCTCCCCCTTTTTAAACACAAAGAGATGCTGCCTTTTTCATCCACACAGATAAGGGATCTTGAAGAGAGGCCCAAGAGAGGCCAAAGAGATGATAGCAGAACAGAAGATGGGCTCTGAGGGCACAATCCTAAGCAGGTCTACTCAGAAGTAAGTCCTATTGTGTTCAATGGAACTTAGTGCAAGGAAAGTGAGGTTAGGATTGCAGCTTGAATGTCCCATAGGGATTTGACCTAACCAGCCAACTCTTTGCTATTTTTGCATTTGCAGGTGAACCTTCTTTTAGATTAGAAACAGCATTCTAAATTGGCTGGATTTATTTTTGAGGTAGGCATCCTTCATCCCTTGTGTTTTCTTGGCCACACATTGATAGCTTCACGCCATTTTCCCTTTGTGGCTCTGTGCTGATGATTTTTCAATTAATCATGATTTATCCTTTGGCCATAACAGTTACAAGGTTTACTGTGCTTGCCGGTTCCACCCTTTTGCAATTGCCTTTTGAGAACCAGCCATCATAAAGCCCGTAGGCCAAAAAGAATTATAACCCAAGCTGCAAAATGAGTTTTTCACATAGCCTAAAAAGAACCTTAAATTTTCAGTGTCACTCAGACTATATGCAAGGCAGAACACTGGCATCATTCGGCATTTGTTGCACATATTTGTGGAGCTGTTGGGCAAATGATTGGTCCACACAAAGATGGAAGAATTATCTAGGTTCCTAGCGCCTGCCATTGTAAGTCCTGGACAGTATACTGTTGCCTTTAATCAGCCTTCTTTATAGGAGAGTCACCTGGTGTCAATTACAAAAAATAATGACTACATGTACTTTGGTGCTGCTTAATTGCCTCTCATACACTCTGAGTGAAGCCAAGCAGACTGAGGGATAACATGTCACTGCAATGTTAATGGCTTTGTGATTTGTGTAAATTGCAAACTTCAGTGGGTGAGAAAAGTGCAAGATGTGGAGATCATATTATGGCTGTTTTACTCCAGCTGCATTGGCTGCCTGTTTACTTCCAGGCCCAGCTTAAAGTGCCGATACTGACTGCTAAACCCACAAATGGTGCATGAGAGGGTGCCTTCTTCCACATATATCGTCTGTTCCCTTGAATATTTCATACAGATGATATCTGAGGGCATGAAGCAAAACTTGTAGCACTTCCTCTATGAGATATCTTTCACCAGAGGATGCCACATTGATGTTTTCTTCAGGCATGGAAAACTGGCTGTTTCAGGAAGCATGGCTGATGTATTATTGACATGAAAACGCTGAATCTATGTCACAGTTTTGCCTGTTTTTATATTGTCCTATTCATTGGTCTGTAATGATGATTGGTTTTTGTTATTATTTTATGCTTCTAGATCTTGAGTTTTGTTGGGGGGGGGGGAGAGTTGCTAGCAACAAAGTAGGGTTGGCACCAGGTTCCAGGGGTCTTTGGAAGAAAGCCCTTTGCCCTCCTCTCCCATGCTGCCTGGATGGAAAAGCTAACCAGGCAATGGGTAGATGCTCTTTTTCAGAGCTGTCTCTTTCCATCTGAGTAGCGGACAAAAGCTTTAAAAATGCCTTAGATAAAATACTGTCTTTGGTTCAAATGCATTGTCTCTTAAAACAAGTGCGCCACCCCATGTACTCACCTGGAACGATGCAAGGCATCCAGAAGTTTAGCAGTGATGTGATAATGTGATCATGTGCACGGCAGAATTGCTTCCAGGGGGGCCATTTGTGGCAGTTTGGTGGTGGTGGTAGGGCAGGGCATTCTGCCACCAAATGTAGCACAGAACTTCCCTCCCCTCCCCTCCACTCAATGGGGGCTTGAGTGGTGCAACTATCATCCCCCAGGGTGCATCCCCCAGGGTGCACTGCCCCCCACTTACTATGCTACTGGACAAAGGGAATAGGCTGGCTCTAAAAAATAATAATAATAATAATACAGGTATTTCTATTTCTTGGTCATCTTTATTCAGACTTTATTCAAGGCAGTTTACATAGGCAGGCTGATTAAATCCCTGTAGGGATTTTTACAATTGAAAGAAGGTTCTATCTTTCAAGAACCACAACAGTCCAGATGTTTCACTCTGATCTGGTTTCACATTCTGGCCTCCATCCTCCCACGCTCAGAGCAGATGAAATAACTCCGCTCAGTTTGTCAGCTGCTTCAAGGTCGCATGGTGCTGGGTGGCCTCGAACTGGCGAACTGTGGATATTATCTTCAGGCAAATGGAGGCTCTACCCTCTAGACCAGACCTCCTGCCCTCCTCTACAAACAGTCATGTTCAGCTTCCTTCCCTTTCCCTAACCAGCCTCAAACTCCTGCTTCACAGTTGCCAAGCTGTTTGGTACTAGCTTGAAATCTTTCATTCTCCTCTGATTCTCTGTCACTTCTAATAATGAAAGGGTAGAGTTTGGCAATCATTACTTTATGATCTATCTATCTATCTATCTATCTCTCTATCTCTCTATCTATCTATCTATCTATATCTATATCTATATCTATATCTATATCTATATAGTTATGCAAGTCAGAAGTGGACTTTTGGAGTTAGGATTATCAATTAGATTGATTTCATTTACAGGCTACTATGCCAGCTGACCAATTCTGTTGCAGTGCTTTGGGTTAAGTTCACAATTCATGAGGCCAGTTGATGGTTCTTAACTATTTTTAATGGGCACTGGGAACAGGGCTGGCCCATTCATGAGGCCAACTGAAGCAGTTCCCTCAGGTTGCTGACTGTTGTGGAGCACCTATCTCTGTCTGCTAACTTGCCCCCACTGCCCCTCCTCCTCCTCCTGCCTCCTGGATTGGAGAAAGAAAAGGGAAAGGAGAAGAAAAGGAAAAGTGGAAGAGAGGAGAGTGCTAAGCTAGGAGACTTGAGAGTGGCAGGAGCAGAGGCTGGCATATCATCAGGTAGGGAGGGCCAGCATTTGGCATGATGCCTCAGGGCCCAATCCTATCCAACTTTTCAACATTGGTGCAGCTGCAATGCAGCCCCGAGGTAAGGGAACAAATATTCCCTTACCTTGAGGAGGCCTCTGTGACTGCCTCGCCACCACAGGATGCAGTGCACACCCATTGGCACGGCTGCACCAGCACTGGAAAACTGACTAGGATTGGACCCTCAGGCATCTACAGTGCAATCCTATCTTGCACTGGAATAGGCAAGCCAGGAGGCTTGCGCTGTATCCAGCATGAAATAGGGCTGCAAAGTGACTCAATCAAAGGTAAGGGGAAACTATGGGTCCCCTTGGACTTGTGTCACCTCCTAAGGGCCAGCATTTGGCATGATGAGGTGGCACAAGGCAACTGATGAGCATTTGGCATGATTAGGAGAGCGAAGCAATTTGAAGCCAATCAGCGCTTTTAAGGTATGGGGGCTATGATCCAGCATAACAGCTGGATCCCATCCCCACGCCTGCTTCCCACCTGCCCCCAGGGACGCCCTCTGCCCGCCCTCCCCCTGTTCCAGAAAGCTTCCCTCCCACCTCTTCCCTGCCTCCTCTCTGCCCTCCACAGAGCCTTGTGTCAGCCAAGCTTGGCCAATGCAAGGCTCACTCCCTCTCTAGGTGAATTCAGCCTCTGCTAGGCCAGCGTGCCTTTGCGCGTCAGTCTAGCCAACTCTTGAGGAGGCGCAAATGTGCCATAAGGCACATTTGTGACTCTCCTGGGCCGGTGTAAGGGACTTGCGCTGGCCCAAGGGCCAGTCTGGATTGCGGCCCTAGTGGTCATGGACTGGCCCTCACTGGAGACGAAGGTATTTGTTCAACTGATATATGATGGAATCATCCAGAAGGCCTCTCTGAATGAGAGGCCTTAAGTGAAAAGTCAGTAAACATCATGTAGTGTACCTGAGGGAGATAGACTAAAGTAAGAGTGTGAGGTCGTTTATTCCCCCCCCCCCCGGAAGTCTGTGAACAAAGAAAAACCTACAGTCTTGACAGTATGTATTCTGAATTAGATGGACTAATTTGATCAGCAAGAGACTGAATAGGGACTGCAGAAATTAGGTGAAAATGGGCCAGGACCTAGAGCATTGTGGGGTTCGGAAATGCCACTAGAGCAGATGTACCCCGACATAGTTTGCAGGAGCATAGTGCTACCTGACTCCACCCAATGCTCTACTACTTGTACATTTATCCATAAAGCAAATATTACAAAGGCACTGTGACTCTCCAGTAATCTCCTCTCCAAAGGAAGCTGGTACTTGTCCCCACTTGGAAAAGGGGGCAGGAACATGTAACCATATTGTGCTAACGAGAATGGTTTTCTTGGATTCTATTTTGTTTTGAAACAGTTTGTTCTGCTTCTGGTACATGGAGTCTTCTTTAAAAACAAAAACATGCCTGAAGTGGGGAAAAATCCCTACTGATAGATCACATGTTGAAGGCTGAGGGCCCATGCCACTCTCAAATTGCATTCCCCCAAATTGGGTGGCCTTGATACGTTTCTGCCATCTGCTAGCATGTCTTTCTAGTTCATTGTCAAGTTTAATTTTACATGTGCCAAGTTATGCAAAGTCTTCTTCAGAAAGACAGTCAAGGCCAAGCTCATGGGCTTGTGTGCCAATAGGTGCGACACTGGTGCTGTGCTAGCACAACCTAGTTGCAGTGCCCTGTATTCTCAGCACAAAGCAGGTAGCATAGTAAAGACAGCAGAAACAAGAGTCATATTCAAAAGACCCTGGCAACTCTGCCACTACCTACCAGTCATGGTACTTCTTGACAACATTCCCCTTACATTAGCCATGTGCCCAATTCTACTTATTTTTGTCCCTTGAGCTTGTAGGGGTTACACTGATGTTGCCTTCTGCGAATCTTGTGTACTGACAATGCATAGGTAATACCTGTACTATGCAGTGTAAATCCACTTGTGGGCTGTCATTTCCACCTCCTCCTCCCATGGGGAGGGGGTGGTGAGCTCCACCTCCAGGGGGCTTATGAAGCTTACTGACATACCATTCTGGACAGAGTTGCAGCTTCATTCTCTGTTTACAGTATTCTGGTTGAACAGGCAGGCAAACTTCACCACTTAGTGCTCTGGCCCAGTGGTATCGCTAGAGGAGTGCAGGATGCAGGCTGCACCAGGTGTCGTGTGTGTGTGTGTGGGGTGTGTGTGTGTGTGTGACACCACTTTTTTTAATTTGGGGTTTGTTTGTTTTTATAATACCACCATGTTATATAGCATTTGATGCATAATTTCATGCAGAATGCAATGAAACAAGCCACATTTAAACACTTCTACACTTTCAAAAGTTATAGCCAAAAAATAAGCGAGGCGGTACAATGGTGCATCACCATGCTCATCACTTGGGGCATTGCCCTGCCTACTGCATAGAAGGAGGTTCATTATTGGGGTTAACATGCTGGGTGTCACCGCCTCGGGTGACTCAAACCCTAGTGACACCACTGCTCTGGCCTTGGCACCTGTGTCTGCTATGGAGGCTGCTTGTCTGTAATGTAAGCCCAGATAGGGTTGTTGGGGATAGTGTAGGCCCCGTGCTGCCTGCCTTGGTCTGAACTCTGTTTTTGTGCCCTGAAAGACTGGGCCAGAATACAGCTGTGAGGGAACACAGCCTGGACTCTGAGGGGCAGATCACCTGGGGGCGGGGCATCAAGGGCTGCCACCCCAGGGATCCCTGCTGCCAGTTCTCCCCAAGTCAAGATAAGCCCTTGGCTATCCTTGTCCTCTCCATCATGGCAGAGGCCCGCTCTGTCCATCTTGATGTTGCTCTGCCCTTAAGCCCTTCTCTTCCACTCCTCTACCTCTCATTTTCTCTTGCTTTGCTCCCCCTCATCTTCTCCCTATCCTTACTTCCACTCCTCCTGCTGTCTTTCTCCATGCCTCCCTCTTCACTGCTCCACTCTCTGCTGCCTCCCTCTTCACTGTCTTTTGCCTCCCCTCTCCCTCCTCCTAGAGTCCTTTATAGGGCCAAAGCCAACCCCACCCATTAAGATCTGGCTGCCGCCCACAAGTTCCTCCCTCCTGCAATTGAGAGCAGGTGATGGCCAATGATGACACTGGTCTGGCTGATTGGTCTGGTTGTCAGCTCTCTTGCTCACTCAGAACTGCTGCTGGATGTCTTCACCCCGCCAGGGGTTGACTCTGCCCTTCCAGTGTCACTTGGACATAGCATTTTCTGTTGCTATCCAAGAGGAGTGAATTCCAGTCCTTTCTCATCCAGTGGACTCAATAACAGAATTGTGCTGTGACTTAATGCTTTTCATCAATATAAGTTCAATAATGTAGAATTTATCTTTTAGTAATGTGATCCATTGGCTGGTTGTTTCACTAAATGTGAACTTAGCTCTGAAACATGACATGCAACCAACCCTGCTGTACAAACTTCCTTACTTGGTAGAGCACCTTCTAGCATGGGCAAAATATGGTGGGGGTTGAAAAGCTATTTTTGAAAGGTACAGCCCATTGAAAACAGGATAGAAGTCTATGTGATTTCAGTGCTAACAAGCAGGGAAATATAGATTTGGAAATTAATTATTCACATGCCATAAAAAGAGATGCAATTCTTTTAATCTAATATTTGATTGATTGATTGATTGATTGTGGCAACCTTCAGTCTCGAAAGACTATGGTATAAGCCTACAGCACCCGGTATTCCCAGGCGGTCTCCCATCCAAGTACTAACCAGGCCTGACCCTGCTTAGCTTCCAAGATTGATTGAGACCTTTATTGGCATAAAAAATTTCCAGGAAATAGAGGCAAGGACAACATAGAATGTACACAATAAAAGACAAGCATGAGCAAGATTTAAAAAAACAACACATCAAACAAGGCCAAGTAAACAGCCAGGCACAAAAACTGCTCACTGTTCAAGACCAACATGCAGGGGAGCTAACAAATATTTTAAGATAGTATTACATCCACAACCCATTTTCTTGGCTTAATGTTATTCAGACTGATGGTATGCTATGTTTTATCTGCAAATTCTTCTTTGCCTTTTATGACTGAGAAACTCAGGATTAATGTACACGAGGCAGCAGATATGATGAAAAATAAATAATGCAAAACACTTTCAGTCTGACGGAAAAGCCTCAAACAATGAATGCCATTGTATATTTAAGTTATGACTGCCCTGTTATGTTATAACTGTGATGCTTGTCTGCTACAAGGAACGATCCATTTAATTGATTCAGGGAGCCAGCACCATTCTGTATTTTTCATCCAAAGTGAACCAGTACTTCACTCTCACTCAGTTCCAAATCTGGAAGTATCAATTTTACACCATGTGCCACCTTTGCCACAAGCATATGTATGGTAAGATATGAACTTGGGGGTGAGTGGATGCCCAGGGGTTTCGATCAGATCACAAAAAAATAGGGTGTTATTTAACTAACTCTGACCTAGCACTGTTCATGCAACAGCTGCCTTGGGGCCCTTAAGGGAGAAAGGTGAGATAGATAGATAGATAGATAGATAGATAGATAGATAGATAGATAGATAGATAGATAGATAGATAGCCCGCCCACCCAGAATGGACTGCAGAAACTTGTTCCATGGGGCACTCACTCATTGGTTGTTCACTTTGTCTTAAAGATGAAAAAGGGAGCTATGTACTCCTAGTCCTGGTTGCTCCTAGCCCTGGCAAGCAATTGCCCCTAGGCCCAAGATGCTGTTGTTTTGGGACTGAGGTTCTCTGATTGAGAGCCAGTTTTGATTTTTCAGCGCTGAGAGTGTTGTCAATTGTGCCTCTTTTCCATCTCTGATCATTCTGTTCTGTTAACAACTGAAAACATGTGTTGGGGGTGAGCTGGTTGTTGTTTGTACAGTGAGAGTCAAGGACGCTCTGGCTGTTTCACAACCACTCTCTCAAGACTACACACTCTGGCAACTGCTGCAGAGGTGCAATCACATTTGGATTCCAAGGAGAGGGTTTGCTCTTTTTAATTCAATTTCTTTTTATGTCTTCACAATGATGTGTGAGAGTTTCTGATGATTGGGGGGGGCACACACAGGCTGAGTTCAATGCGTTTTGTACTTCAGAAGAGAATCTGCTGAGTCAAGTCTTGGTAGTACTGCTCCTGGCTTGCTTCAATTTTCAGCCTGTCTCTGATTTGATTTTGGTTTTAATGCTTGCAATTTGGGGAATTGAGGAAATGTGTTTAGAAGGAGTAAGAGAGGCAAAAGGATAAATGAAAAATGGAATTACTGGATGGGGGACAAGGGAAATACAAAAATGCTGTGTGTTTTTCTCAGGGCTGGCTTTAAGCGGATTGGACCAACTGCTCCCAATTGGGCCCCACACCAGGGTAATTTACTCTAATCTTGTCAAAGACACACAGCAATACATTGCAATAGACACATAACACCACATTGCAGGTTTTTTTTTTAGAGACCAGCAATGATTTTCATTTTCTTCTGAATTTTTAAAAAAAGTCAATTGTGTTTGTTATGCTGTTTATATTTTGATTTTTTTACTGTACTGAATTACATAATGTCAATTAATTATAGAATACCTGTAGCTTAAAAAAAATTTTCCTGAAAAAGTTAAAAAGACAATATGTAACTATTTACTTTTCAAAAGTAGCATACACATTTTGTTTGTTTACGTGTAGGCTTACATGTATGCAATTTCACTTTCACTTTTAAAGTGCACATTTTGATTGCTTTCCATTCCACCATAGAAATATAAAGTCTGTAATAACTTTTATTTATATCTTTAAGATTCTACAGATCAGGCCCAGAAGAAGGTTGGGAACTGTGAAAGAGGCCTCTGCCATATCCTATTCCCCCTCCCTTCCCCTGATGGGGGGGAGTCTCTTCCCCTGATGGGGGGGAGGCTTGGATTTGCGCCAGCGATATCCTATTCCCTGGCATGGATTTGAGCAGCCCCATAGAGACTGTTGGGTCTTTACCTGGGGTAAGGGGATGAATGTCCCCTTACCCTGAGAAGACCTCCTGCAGCCTCTAGTCCAACCATTTTCAACTAGTGGGCTGTGGCACACTAGTGTGTCGCAAGTGGTCCACAAGTGTGCCACAGGAATTTGGGGGAAGGTCATTTATTAGTAGGGCCAATGAGAGATGTGAGTCCTCCCCTGCCCCCCCCCCACTGGCAGCAAGGTGTGCCTTGTCAATTGTCAAAAACCTGATGGTGTGCCTTGACCATTTTAGTGCCTTGTCAGTGTGTCCTGAGATGGAAAAGGTTGAAAATCACTGCTCTAGTCCCATGCTAGATGCAGAAGAGACTGCACCAGTCCTGCTGGATTGCAGTGTGGGAATTTCATTAGGAATGGGCTGTGAAAGTTTTAAAACTCATGAAGAAGATAGAAAGGTAGGCAGAGATGTAGTTCATGCATAAGAGATTCTTCTTCTGCTCCCAAGATCCTTTGCACCAGCTTGCTTGGAAGAAGTACTGGGCAGCAGAGGGGGTCGGGGAGATGATCCTCTTCCACTCCTGTCCCCACTTAAGTGCCTTCACCTTCATATCTGCTCCACCCAGCACTTTTTCAAAACTGTCTGGACAGGGCAAGTCCTTGCACTCCTGTGATCCTCCACACCCAACCTGTTTTGAAGAAGTTCCAGGCTGTGGAGAAGATAAGGAGGTGGTGATCCTAAGACCAATTGGGAGCAGCATCTCAGCAGCCCATGTCTCCCCCCTTCAACTCTACTGCTGCCATTTCTGGCAGTAGTGCTGGAAGAAGAAGTAAGCTGGGCCTACCTATCCTCCTTTGCTATGCTCTCCAAGTGAGAAAAGGGTGGGGCAGCAGCAGGCTGGAGCAGTGGGGTGGCATCTCCTTCTAATCGGCTGCCTCCTGCAGCCCACCACTCAAACCAGCTGCTTCACCCTGCCTCATGTGTGAGTCAACCCTGAGAGAGACTGTGAACTCTCTCCATTAGTTCATCTTTATGGTGCCACAAGAACCTTTGTGGTTTCTGCAAACACGAAGTGCATCCGGTGGAGTCCTGGACTCCAAAATCACTGTCTCAGCTTCACTTCCCTCCGCATTGTCAGGAGGCTAAATTGGGTCTGCATGATGAAGCACATACATGGACCTGCTGTTGGAACTATTTATAATTCTAGAAATCTATGCAGGTCTAAGCACAGAGAGACAAAACCTTTGTAAACAAACAGGGAGACAAACATCTAGGCATATGTGCATAGATCTATATCCAGTGTAGGCAGCATAAGACCTGTGGGCTGTACTCTGCCTGCCAAAGCTTCTCTCCTGAAAAATCTATCCTCTTTTCCCCTGGAACAACTAACTTAGCAGCAAGTGGCCATATGCTTGGAGCACAAGGCTCTCTGGCTGTGGGGGAAAGTCTTGTTTAGCCTGATACAGCCTGGGCGCTGGGGTCTCTGAGAGGAATTTTATCCAGGGGTACAAAGTTCCTTTTGGGCCCCTTCCCAAAGGGTGAGGGGGCAAAACAGAGTGGTGGACACATCAATGGTGGCAGGCAGAACAGGGGCGAAACAGAACAGAGATAGGGTGGCAACAGCTGGAATAGTCTTTGGAGCTTAGGTCTGCTGGGCTTCCCACTGCGGAGTCTGGGTCTACCTGCCTGGGCAGCATCTGCAGCTAGATCACAGAAATATAGAAAACCAAACACACTCCTAAATCTCTCTAAAATCTTTTAAATATAGAAAATCATTGCAGAAAATCAGCGCCATCATATTTAGGTTCACACTAGAATGGAAAATGCCCTGTGTATACCTGTATTGGAATCACGGAAGATCTGGCGAGGAGGTAGATGTGGTGTCAGCAGTGGCCCCTTTAAGGGTAAGGCCTGGGCATCCACCAGCATGTGCTGCACAGCTGCAGCCACTTGAAGGCAATAGGGCCCTCAGGAGCACCTGAGGCAGGAAGGGTTAGAGGAGGAGTGCAGATTGACTTACTTAATGACTTTGGAACCTGATCTCACACTGTGACTTGGCTTATTGACTTTGAACTTTGCCCTGGATACTCTGACTGACTTTGTGATTAAGGGCTACTTAAACAGGTTTCGGAGAGCTGCTAAACCGGGAAGGACTGCTGCCTTAGGACCTGGGTCCCTGCAGTTTAAACAGGCAAGCTACCCTGGTGGTGGAGTCTAGCAGTGCGGCTGTAGAGAACTGGGGCCATTGCTGGGGGAACGAAAGGGGAGCTAATTAGCTTAGAGTGGGCATAAGTTCCCTAAGTGAGGCTTGGAGTGGGAATCTGGCAGAACAATAGCAAAACTTAATTCTTCAGCAGCTGTAGTCCCACAGCTGTGTCTCTGAGCTCCCATACATGCTTTAATGGTAAGCTGATCCACAAGCCAAAGAGCTATTGTAGCAGGCCAGTTTTCTCCCAGATTTGACACTGTGCTAAGGACTGTCATGTTTGCATTCCCAGGCCCAGTGAGTATGGTTTGTGGCAGTAACCACTGCCATGTGCCCACAGTAGTGCCCCCAGCATCCTGCATGGCCAGCAACCCCAGGTGAGATAGGAAAATGTAAGATCCCAGGAAGTTTCTGGTCCCCTCCTTTGGCTCCTGGGCCCTCGTACAAATTACCCCCTTTACCCCCCTCTGATGGGCCCTGCTGGGTGCTCTTCAGAGCTTTATTTTGACTTATTGTCTATTTCTTTATTGTCTTTATTCCTATGAGCATTTATATTTGCAGTGCATTACAATAAACATGTTTTGCAGGTCTTGTAACAAGTTAGTGTTTTCTAAATGAATCCTTGGTTCAGGTTGTTTCTAATCCTTAAGACTGTCCACTCACTCTCTTTAGACATACACTGAACAGTTCTGTGAAAAGAGACCACATGAAAAAGCCCACACAAGAATTGTCCATGGGAAAAAAATGCCCTAACCCTTACTCTAACCCAGTGATTCTCATTCATTTAGCACCGGGACCCACTTTTTAGAATGAGAATCTGTCAGGGCCCACTGGAAGTGATACCATCAAGCAGGAACATTTTTAACAATCCTAGCTTGCAATCCCACCAACACTTACCAAGGAGAAAGTCCCATTGACTATCATTGTTAAAAGAATATACGTAGTAGCTTGTTAAATGTACAGATCTGTAATATTTCCCCAAATGCAGTCACATACCATGGGAGCATCAAGTCTAATAAAAATAAAATATTGAAATGAATGGGGAACCATCTGAAATTGGCTTGTGACCCACCTAGTGGGTCCTGACCCACAGTTTGAGAAACACTGCCGTAAACCATTGAATCCTCATACCCTAACCTATGTGAGCAAAGTTTGTGAGGGCTTTTTTAATGTGGGCTTTTTTTCTAGTTATCAAACTGAACCATGCAGAGAGGGTGTGGGATTGGGCCCACTGGTTTCACATTGATGTCCACTTGCTGATTCTACTCATGAGTTCTGCCAAGTATTACTATGAAAAGGGCTGTATACACATATGTTGGTGTGCACAGATATATCTCCATTCATACCGATACTTTGAGTGAGAGGTAGAGGTTGGCCTATCTCACTCCCCCTCTTCATGTTCTGCACATACAGGAAAGGAATGAGTGAATAGCTCCCTTGAGAGGTTTAGAAGCTGATTAAGTTAAGAAGCCTCAGGAAAACTGTACAATTTGTTTACCACCTTCAAAGACGTTATGGGAAATAAATCTTGAATTAAGTCCTTTATGCATTGCAGTCACAATGTGGGTGTGCATTGGACCCTTCGCAAAACCCGTTTTAGATAAATTACCAAAGTTATTGATTTATATCCACTTTACAGCCCAGTACACATAAATTAAAAAGAGCTGACTAACGATAACTTTGCAACACTTTGTCCAATATGCAGTCTTTCATTTGGGCACCTATCAAGGACAGATACGTTTCATATTTGCTTTAGTAATGGAAACAAAAGTCTGAACTTTGCAGTATTTAAATAGTTACTGTTCAATCTAAATAACATGGCACCCCCATGAAAATGGCCACATTTGAACTATCCAGAAAGCTGCCTTCCCTAACAAGGGGATATTTTGCCCATCATTGTCATGGCATTAGGGTTGATGATGATGATAAATAAGAATAAGAATATACACCGCTTTTCAACAAAAACAGTTCACAAAGCAGACAAAATCAATTGACTACATGGACCCAGAAGAAAGAAAAGGAGTTTTTGTTAGAAAAAACAAATGGTATATCTATCATTCTCAACATCAATTTCAAATACCTTTGCATTGTATGTTCCTGCTGTGAAAGCATTTTGGAACATACCATTTTGGGAGCATGTTATTTTCTGATAAGAGGATATGGTAATGACAAAGATTTCTGAACACTTCCAAAGTGGTGTGGATCCTACTGTAAAGATTTACAAGCTCCAGTCCCTCTTTTGGAGTCTGATTAATCTCTTAAAGGGTTCTGGCGGCTTGCCGCATGGATAAATAGGTGGATAAGTATTTTAAGGTTATGAATATGCATCCAGGGCTTATTTATGATTCAAGATTTCAAATGGAAAAAAAAAGAGCTTAAATGGAGCTGAACAATGAGCAAGGTCACCTGGATTCAGGTGGGAAATGTGAGGCACAGAGGCAGGCCCAAGACCTGATGCCCAAGGTGGCATGCCAAATACTGTCCCCCCTTACCAATGATGTGCCAGTCCCTGCTCCTTCCTCTTGCCAATGTTCTACCTCAGCACTCTCTTCCCCTCTACATTTCTTCTTCCTCTCCCAATCTACAGTGTGAAAGATGGAAGAGCAGAGGAGAGGAGTAGGCAGACAGCCATGGGTCCCAGTCCTGCTCCCACCAATCTCCTGCCCAATGAGACTGCTTCAGTAGATGTTGTGGATGGCCCAGTTCTTCACAGAGGGCTGTTGAGGCACAAACAGAACTCAAGGCCACAGGTGAGTGATGTCGCACATGCTGTGTTGTGGCTTTGCACTACTCTACTCAGCAGAGCATATAGTCATCTCAACCAACACATGAGCAAATTACTCTTGGGGCATCTTGCTTTCGTAAGGCCATGCTAGGGAGAAATTGCTGAGGAAGTTTCAATTGAAGGAGCTATTGTGGCTTTCTAAGACTAGATGACATTCTTATCCCTTCTGACCCCTGTGGAATGGCCTAATGTGTTGTCAAGCAGACCCACTTTGCCATTATTAGGGTATACCGTTCTTAGGGTATAGACTGCCATGAAATTTTGGTCAAAGCAGAACCAAACTTTTGTCAAAGTTGAGGTATGATGGGAAGGCAATAACAACGTTTGCCTCTAATGCAAATAGCTTTGTTTGCTCTCTGCCTGGAACCCAGTCAAGCATATATGATCCCTCAATTGCTTTTCCACAATGGGTGTCTTTTGTCCCAACTCTAGGTGACCATCTGAGAGAAGCCTTAACTCAGTCAAGGTGCATTTGCTGACCTCTTTTGTTTGCTCACCCTCTTTTGTTTGCTCAACCCATGCCCTAGTCCAGCCTATCACCCAAAAGTAGCTCACTTGTTAAACTGTAGAGCCCATATTCAACCCGTTAAGGATCATTTGTTTTTGCCTGAGAAACAGCCATTGGTCATTTAGCCCAGAAAATCATTTGTTTTTATTTATCTGATGGGTATAATTAGGGCCACCCAATTATGAGAATTTTGCATTAGGTCCCCCCATTCCTGAACTTACATCTCCACAAGCTTCTATTTCCCTAAGTGCCCTCTTGGATGGTATAATGTCCGACAACCATCTTCCCTACCAGGCAACCATCTCCTGTGTCTGTCCGGCATCTTCTGTGTGTTCCCCAGCCCCTGGTAACTGTATGCATACACATATATTTTGCTGTCAGTCTATTTCATGCTAGTTAGCACTGATTTCTTGATAAATCAACTGAAGTAGACACCTAGCCTATATAATCTCGCGATTAATTTAGCTTGCTCCCAGACTTGGCTTTGAACACCAGCATGCTGCTGCGGCTTTCTGCAGGCCCACCTGATAACCCGATAAGTTTTACTTTGCTCTGTATGCCTTGTTTAGGAGAAATAAAGTGCCTTTTTGCATCCTGACCCTGGACTGAGCATATTTCTTCCTCTGAATCCAAAATGAACTCCCAGACTGGCCAGAAACCTGCTGACTAGAACAGAAGGCAATCAGCTTCCCCCTTATTCCCCTTTCCCCCTTCCCTCCTGCTGAGTCTGACGCTTCTTTTGGGCTGAGATCCTTTTGGGAAAAAGTTGCCAAGGCAGCACCTGACCATTTTTATTGATGACATCACTGTTTCTTCAGTACACTCCTGTTTAGGACCTTAAAGACCCAAACCAGCACTTTAAACTTAGCCCAACAACAATCTGGCAGTCAGAGCAGATGATATAGGATTGGCATAACATATATATCTATAGGCACGAGTTCCACTGCATTGCAAATTTATGAGCACTCAGTAAATTTTCCAATATAGGCTTACTTTATACACAGGAATCCAGGGATCATATTGATTCCAGGAGGACCTGGTGCAGGCAGCACAGATAAGCCGTGCCTTGGTTTCACATCCAATATGATTAATGTGCAGGAGTGCCACAATGCCGACAAGCCCCGAGACAGAACGTGTCGAGCTGTGGCACTGACGTCCCTTCAGTGTTATATAGCTTTAAAATCAGTGCACCCAAAGGGCGTGTAAAAATGAAATGCATGCATAGGAAATGAAAAGCTAAATGTGCCTGTTGGGACTGCATAAAGAATGACTTAAATGGGCTTTGTAGACACAGAGTTCCCCCTTCCATTTATCATGTCTTAATCTCTCAGATATATTTCTTCTTAGAATCCAGCACAGTCAATTTATTGTCAGCTACTGCCCTCCTCCCACTTTTCCTGGCCAATTGAAAAAAGCCATCATGTTAGAAAATAGTATGGTACCTCTGCTGTTAAAACCATATGATAACTGACTTTGGAAATAAGGTGAGATATATGGAGAAAGAAACCCTTATTTTAGTGGTCACCCATTGAATAGAGGACAAACAAGAGAAAACCCAAATCCCCAGGGTGGGGAAGGGTGGGATGAGATGGTGACAGGGGAGGGGATGGGCAGATCAGGCCCAGGAAAGGGGTGGGTTTGGTAGGGGCCACCAAATCTTAATACTCTTCCTGGGCCTGCCTGATTTCATGGTACAGGTCCATGTGGACTTGTGCCAGCAATTTTGCTGGTGCAGGTCTAAGTCGTTCCCCTGTGCAGCAGAAGCTTACCCCCCAGCTAAGGGAATGAATGAATAATCTCTTATCCAGGTGAGACCTCCACAACTGCTTCTCCTGCAGGATGCAGCAGTAGCCTTTTTGGCGCAGCTGCATTGGTGGGGGGGGGCATAAATAGGATTGGGCTCTTCGTCAATATACTTTGCATATCCACTTCCAGGCAATGCATCATCAATGTGGATAGATTGTCTGGGATAAGAAGCCCTAAAAAGAAAAGAAACCACCAGAAACTTAGTTAGCTCACAGTGCATAAATGATGAATAAGGATTGATCCCTCCTATACTGCTCCTTTCAACAAGGCAAAAGAGTACAGATGAAATCTTGATTTGGGGTTCATTCATGTTAATTTTTTTGGTAGTTTTCTATTTCTACACACCTTCATATAGGTGTGTGTTTTGTTTGCTCACTTAAAATGTCTTCATTGAAATATAGTCCCCCCCATGCAAACACACACACACACAGACTCAAAGCTTAGCAAACATCAGCATGATTCCCCCCGTTCCACATTTCACAAAGGCGAGAACTACTTTTCATTCTTCTCAGATTCACCAACAATTTTATTCTATATATAATATTCAACTCCATTCAGAAACTGCAGCTTGAATTAAACGTAATAATTTTTCCCACAGTTCTAACTCAAGGGTGAATTTCCTTAAATTTAATTATTCTCTTTAGTGGTTTGCTTGGCCACTGCTGCTGCTGCTGCTGAATAAGATGAAGTCAAAGGAAAGAAATACAGTCTACAGATTACAAATGGCTCTTTGGGAACCCAGTTTTCTTCAGTGTTATTTTGTCTTTCATTAGTGAAATATAAATTATTCTGCACAGAGCCAAAGTGAAGCCTATGGTAGGAAGAACCAATTACATTTTTTGTGGTGTGGGTGTTTTTTTTTTACAGAATAAGTGATGCTTTCTAACATGATTTAAAAATACACAACTATAGACCAAATCCTTGTGCCAGTGAAATCAATAGGCAATTTCACATTTTCCAGCTCTCAGTGCTGGTTCATACATTTATAGAGAAGAAAGGAAAGAAAATCCATCTGACCTGTGTTTCTTTACCATTTCTCCTATCATGTGTGAAGGGGGATTGACGATTTTACTATTAAGGGAGCACTGGTAAGCCTGGCCCCTGTGCCACCTGGGGCCAGGACCGCAGAATACCACCCACCTGATAGAATGCTGCTGCTGCCCCCCCATCGTGTGTGTGTGTGTGTGTGTGTGTGTGTGTGTGTGTGTGTGGACTTCTGAGAGCTGGAGGAAACACTGTGTGGCCTTCTGAGGCTCCAGAAGGGCTAAAATGTCACTTCAGATTTTTGCCTGAAAACGGGAAATGGTGTTTAAAGACCATCTGAAGGTCTCTGTACAGGGCCAAGGGGTGCAGGGGAGTGGATGGCCCCCTTCCAGCATGTCACCTGGGGTATTTGCAACTCTTGCCCCCCAGGTACGCCAGTGTAAGGAAGTTCAGTAACATCAGAAGCTGCAATACTGAATTAGACTGTAACCCTGAATGAATGAATGAATGAACATGAGCAACATGCCGTCTCTCTGGCAACTCTTGGAAAAGGTGTTCATCTAGTAAACATTAACATATGCCCTTAGGCAATTTCTTAGTTTGCCTTCTGCTGAACCTGATGCTTTTTTCAGCTCCATCTTCCCCCTTGACTAAAGCTAGACTTGGCAACCTTCAGTCTCGAAAGACTATGGTATCGCGCTCTGAATGGTAGTTCTGGAACAGTGTCTAGTGTGGCTGAAAAGGCCGATTTGGGAGTGACAATCCCTTCCACACCGGGAGCAAGTGCAGTCCATCCCTGGTCTGTCTCCCTGGCTATGGGCCTTCCTTCTTTGCCTCTTTGCCTCAGACTGTTGGCCAAGTGTCTCTTCAAAATGGGAAAGGCCATGCTGCACAGCCTGCCTCCAAGCGGGCTGCTCAGAGGCCAGGGTTTCCCACCTGTTGAGGTCCACTCCTAAGGCCTTCAGATCCCTCTTGCAGATGTCCTTGTATCGCAGCTGTGGTCTACCCGTAGGGCGCTTTCCTTGCATGAGTTCTCCATAGAGGAGATCCTTTGGGATCCGGCCATCATCCACTCTCACAACATGACCGAGCCAACGCAGGCGTCTGTTTCAGCAGTGCATACATGCTAGGGATTCCAGCACGTTCCAGGACTGTGTTGTTTGGAACTTTGTCCTGCCGGGTGATGCCGAGGATGCGTCGGAGGCAGCGCATGTGGAAAGTGTTCAATTACCTCTCCTGTTGTGAGCGAAGAGTCCATGACTCGCTGCAGTACAGAAGTGTACTCAGGACGCAAGCTCTGTAGACCTGGATCTTGGTATGTTCCATCAGCTTCTTGTTGGACCAGACTCTCTTTGTGAGTCTGGAAAACATGGTAGCTGCTTTACCGATGCGCTTGTTTAGCTCGGTATCGAGAGAAAGTGTGTCGGAGATCATTGAGCCAAGGTACACAAAGTCATGGACAACCTCCAGTTCATGTGCAGAGATTGTAATGCAGGGAGGTGAGTCCACATCCTGAACCATGACCTATGTTTTCTTTAGGCTGATTGTCAGTCCAAAATCTTGGCAGGCCTTGCTAAAACGATCCATGAGCTGCTGGAGATCTTTGGCAGAGTGGGTAGTGACAGCTGCATCGTTGGCAAAGAGGAAGTCACACAGACATTTCAGATGGACTTTGGACTTTGCTCTCAGTCTGGAGAGGTTGAAGAGCTTTCCGTCCAATCTGGTCCGGAGATAGATGCCTTCTGTTGCAGTTCCAAAGGCCTGCTTCAGCAGGACAGCGAAGAAAATCCCAAACAAGGTTGGTGCAAGAACACAGCCCTGCTTCACTCCGCTTCGGATGTCAAAAGGGTCTGATGTGGAGCCATCGAAGACAACAGTGCCCTTCATGTCCTTGTGGAAAGATCTGATGATGCTGAGGAGCCTGGGTGGACATCCGATCTTGGGGAGAATCTTGAAGAAGCTGTCCCTGCTGACCAGGTCAAAAGCTTTCGTGAGATCTATGAAGGCTATAAAGAGTGGCTGTTGTTGTTCCCTGCATTTCTCCTGCAGTTGTCTAAGGGAGAATACCATATCAGTGGTGGACCCGTTGGCTTGGAATCCACACTGCGATTCTGGATAGATGCTCTCTGCAAGTACCTGCAGCCTCTTTAGTGCAACTCGGGCAAACAGCTTTCCTACAATGCTAAGGAGAGAGATGCCACGGTAGTTGTTGCAGTCACCCCTGTCGCCTTTGTTCTTGTACAGTGTGATGTTTGCATCCCTCATGTCCTGAGGTACTCCACCTTCTCTCCAGCAAAGCCAGAGGATTTCATGCAGCTCAGTGACGATGATCTCTTTGCAGCACTTTCCGGCACTCTTTGCAGCACTATGACTAAAGCTATGGGCCAGCATTAGTGCCAAGTCAGCAGAATGTACAGTGGTGAGGCACAAAATTCTCCCAGAAAACAGCATCTCCTGAAAAGTTTCAAAGCTGGCCTGGAAAAGCAGAATATGTCAAGACTATTTCTTGACTCTCTGTCATTCTTCAAAAGACAAGTTATTTTTAAAGCATCAGCTGTTTAAAATGCAAAAAACAATAAATGCTTCAAGAAATGAATCACTTGTAAGGCAAACAAAGGCTGCACTGAGGAGAATAATTCCCACCCTCAGAGGGGGGGGGGAGAAAAGCCATTTTGGCTGGAAATGGAGCAAGTGTACTATATTGACGATGAACAAGGATGAGTGCTGTGGTAATAGAAAGACAATAAGCATAAACCGGAGCTGTAAATAAGAGTCATCTATGCTCACTAAACAAAGTAAATGAAAACAAAACGTGTTACTGACCATACAGACTGAGGCAATACCATTATATTCTTGTAATTTTCTTGAGTTCAAAAGCAAATAACTGTCAGTGAATTTAGCAAGACAGCTTGAGCCACTTCCTACAATATCATTTTTCTGACTTAGACACTCCCAGTTTAGCCCAAAATTAAGAAAAAGACAGAGGGAAAGAAATCATGTGGGAAGAAGTATTTTGTAGTCGTTTCTACTTGTGAGTCAGACATGAGTACCAAGCTACTTCTTGATTATTGGCATAGCTGTGCCTGACTCACTGGTAGATATTGTAAGCCCTTTTTGCGATACAGTCATTGTCAGAAGAGTAGAAGACCATTCAGTTGTTCTAAAGAAACCATCTGGTCAAGACTTCTTGAGATCTTCCGAATGCAGGTGGATGGGTTTGCAGGTGTGTCAAAATGTCATGCAGGTAGAAAGACAGACCATTGGGAAGAAGTTAGGCTAGATCACCTTGATTTATAGTTACTATGGATTATTGGTTTATCCTCTAACCCAGTACTATCCACAGCAGCACATTCTAGTCTCATGCAGGGATCTTTCACTAAGGCTGGCATCCAGGGCAAGCTCACAGGGCCACTGGCCAGGGTCTCAAAATCATCATGATTCACCCCTGAAGTCATGGTAAAAAAGATGGCAGCAAGCAGGGTGGATGCTGAGTAACGCTCTGCACCATTGCATCAACATTACTGCCAAAGACCCTTGTGAGGACTTTCATTAGCATCACACTGGAGTGCTTTTCAGCAGCTATGTTGTTGGCCCCTACTGCCTTTGTTTACCCATGATGCAAAGCACAAATCCCACACTGCAACAGTGGGAATGTGCATGTTGTATTATAGGGGTACAAATATGGCAGTAGGGTTAATACTAGGGGGTAGGCAGTAGGGCTACTGCTATACTGCTTAGGGGCCATCAGAACACTTGAGGAGGCTTCTGTGACTGTCCCCACTGCAGGATGCAGTGCATGCCCCAGTGGTGCAGCTGCATTGGCTCTGGAAAGTTAGTTAGGATTGGGCTATTGATGATTGAAAAGGAGCAGGGAGTTCTACACCTCCTCCTTGCAAGCAATTTCCACATGGATGGAAAAATAATGAAAAGGGAAGGGATGTCCAAACCAATGCCACTGCCTGATGGTTTATCACTGATGTGGCACTGCTCGATGCTGCCCCCCAACTGAATAAAAAAGTAGCTATGTACCTCAGTTCCTTCCTGTGTGATCCTCTTGATAAAACAGGAAGTGCAGGTCATGCTGCGAACTCCTAGTGTGCACCACACTTCTTGTTTTACTTAAAGGGATGGCAAGGAAGGAGACAGTAAGTGGCTGCTTCCCCTCATTTCTACCCTGTGTAGTCCCTTTAAGTTTTAAATGGTCCATTTGAGGAAGGAACAAGGGGAAAGGGTAGTTAAATTGCTTGCCACTGCCCCTTTTGTTTTTTTTGTTTTTTTTTGCACAGGCAATAGTGAGTGGCAGTGGCAAAGAAAGTGGGGGATGGTCCCCCTGGTTGCCAGGCCAGAGGGTGTCTTGTGTGAGGCCCACTCAAGATGGTGGCAGCCTGAGCATGGCTGCTGGCACTGCAAAATGGTTTTAAAGAGAAGCACCTTGGGCTGAGTGGGGCAAGCTCAAAGGGCCAAAGAGTGCTGGGCCATGGAAGGGCAGCATCCCTCTTCCCCTTGCTCGGCTTTGGCTATCTTCCACGGTGCTGCACTGCAGCAGGACTCTGGCCACAGATGCCGGTAGTGGACCTCCCTAGCCCTGGACCCTAGGGCAAAGATTCACGATGGTGCCCCCTGTGGGATGCTGCCACACATCTGTACACAAATCTGCCCCCCCCCAACTTACCTGGATTGCATGGAGCCTTGCTCGACTCCAGGACGCATCAGGGAAGCCTCCTGAAGCTTCCTCAGTGTTTTAAATTGTACTTCTGGCAAACCGGAAGCAGAGTTTCCGAACGCATCAGGAGCCTCAGGGAGGCTTCCACACAGTCCTAGAGGCATGTGAGGCTCCATACCCAGGGCGTTTGCCCCATTCATTTAATGGCAGGTCCGCCACTGACAGATGCTGGCTGCTGATGCTGCTGCCACTTTGTAATGGTGGTTAGAAAATGGCTGCCAGCAGCAGGCTCTGTGCATTGCCGACAGCCAATTTGAAACAGCAGAACAATGTCCTGCTGTTGTAAAGGAGGGGATAGGATTGGGCCATTAGAAGTTCTAGCAGGCTTTTGGGCCTAGCACTTCTCAGAGCACTTCCCTCCACTAGCCCCGAAGCCTCCCTGGTGTCCACAAGTCAATCTACAGAATTCAGGTGACAGTGTGTCACTAGCTGAAAAAGCTACCAAAGGGTTCTCCTGGGGACTGAAATAGTACAGTCTGTCAGATCAAACAAAGAGGAAGTGGTGTTGCAGACACAAGCTTTGACCACAAGAAGTTGTTTTGCAGAACTTCTGCAGTTAAAAAAACAGGAAACTTCTAGCTTGACTGCAACAGACAGGTGGTTGGAAGAGAAAAGAGACTTTTGCTAGCGTCCTATTAGCTAACACAGGGAGGGAGAGATGAGACTTTTGCACTTAGTAATTTTCCACAACTTTCTTAAATGCCATATAAAGTAGAGCATGTTGAGTAGTGGAAGATGCAGGCGGAAGCGGAGATTCACGTGGTGTGCTGAAGCTGCTGAGATAGGCTGCTTGTTGTATGTCAATCAAAGGTAAATCTGACATGTATAAAAGCTAGGAGCCCTGGGTTTTTCGCCGCTCAGCCTTTGGGAAAGATGCCGCTGGGACGCATTGCTAACAATGGGAATAAAGGTTTGCTCCTTGACCTCTTTGGTGTCCGCCTGCATCCTTGCCTCGACACGCAACATTTCGATTCCTAGCAGTCATGACAAAACAGTTTAGGTAAAGTGTTACAAACTACCAAACTGTAGTTTGTTTCGACCAAACAAAAGGAGGAGGAGGTTTTCAGTAACAAATGCAGGTGGGATCTCGATACAGATGGTGCTGTCGGTTACAATAGCTGCATGTGAAAAATGTGACAGACAAGAGGGATAATGGACCAAATATTTAGGCATGGCTGCCAGCTGTTGTGCCACAAGGATGCTCCCTCTTTTGTGGGAGAGAAAAAAGGCGTTATTAGCAGCTGCGAGATCTTTGGTGGGGAAAGTGACTAGCAATGGATTTGGTTAGAACTGCTGCAATTGCACATGCAAGCATTGTGGGCTGCCTGTCCTTTGGATTTTGTTTAAAAAACCCTCCCAGAATCTGTTTCAAGCTGAAATTGGTGGATATCAGATGGCACAGAACTCAACCTAAAAACCCAGCAGGTCAGGGACTGATTCTTTGCTTCTTATGGACAAGGTCCTGGTTGCTTTCTTCCCAGAGCTGCCTGTGAAAGGAAGGGCAGCAAGCAGTGCCAGCACTAGGTTGCTAGGGGCCCTGGGCAAATCCCTGCACTGTGCCCCCCCGATGGTGCATGGGGCACTAGTGATGCCGTGGCATAGGTACTGAGGATTCAGGGGCTGGCCTGGATAGGTGAGGCCAGTGTTTTGACCTGGATAACTCTGAATGCCAGCCCTGACTGCAAAATGTTCAGGTCAGGACACATGAGCCCCATGGGCTGGAATTCTTGGAATTTGACAAATCAGGTGATGCCAGTGGCATCCCACAACTATGCCTGATATCAGGTTCCTAAATCTGCTGGATTCCGCCCCCCCTTCCCCACAGTTTGAGCAACTCAGCATCTCCTGGCACTAGACTAGCAGCCCAATCCTATCCTGCCCCCTCCCCCAGTTCATGCATATGCATTTCATATGTTAGAAGAATTTTCCTGCTTAGAAAGTGCCTGCTGTATTTGCATTCTCCACCTGTCCAGCCTTTGCATGTTTCTCACTACATTTTTAGCACCTTGTTATATCTGGATCACATATAATTTTGGTTCTCTGTTCCTTGGGCAAATTGTGCCTTGAGGGAAAATTCTACCTTTTATTCCAAATAACATAGTCCTGGAAGGAGCTGGAATCCCCAGCGTGTATACACTGCTGAAACAGAGATTCCTGTGTTAGCTTGGTCATGTTGTGAGAATGGGCAGTGGCTGCATCCCAAAGGATCTCCTCTATGGAGAAGTTGTGCAGGGAAAGCGCCCTATGGGTAGACCACAGCTGCGCTACAAGGATATCTGCAAGAGGGATCTGAAAGCCTTAGGAATGAACCTCAACAGATGGGAAACCTTAGCCTCTGAGTGTTCTGCTTGGAGGGAGGCTGTGCAGCATGGCCTTTCCCAGTCTGCAGAGACACTTTGCCGACAGACTGAGGCAAAGAGGCAAAGAAGGAAGCCCCATAGCCAGGGAGACAGACCAGGGACACACTAGACTTGCTCCCGTTGTGGAAGGGATTGTCACTCCCGAATCGTTCTTTTCAGCCACACTAGACACTGTGCCAGAACCACCGTTCAGAGCGCGATACCATAGTCTTTCGAGACTGAAGGTTGCCAACAGATTTAAAAACATAACAACCAGGTCTCTCAGGAGGACTTTAAACAAATAGGCCACTGGGAAGAGAGTCAAGTTGAAGAGCTGCTCTGGGACCTTGAAAGGGAAGGAAATGAAGCTGGTGCTGCCACTGCCTCCACTGTCATCTTTTACCTCACTTTCTCTCTGACTCCACTCCCTCAGTTTTCCCTCAGCCCCACTAGTCTATCCAGAGCGCTTTTTGAAGCAATTGGACCAATGAAACAGCTATGCCCTAAACCCAACAACCCCCCTTCCCTGTTTTCCTTTCACATGGGCAAGTGGACAGGGAGGCAGAGGAATTCGCTGGCGCAGATCCAAGTAGCCCAATTGGACAGTCTGGACTGTTACTTGGGGTAAGGGGAAAAATATTCCCTTACCTTGAGGAAATCTCCAGCCTGCTCTCTGCTGCGCCATCGTTAGATAGGACTGGGCTGCCCATTAAGTTAGCATAGCTAGGAGGTTGTTACTGTTATCACCAGTAACTGCTTTGGGAATTGTTACTACGGATTGTTAATACTTGTATGATTATTTTGTATATTTTTAAACGTATCAAAACACTAGGCTTTTTGTATTTCCTCTGGTATTTAACTCCATTTTTTTTTTGCTTCTATAGCTGTAGATTGTGTGTGTGTGAGTGTGTGTGCGCGCACGCGCGCCTGCGCCTACTAGAGATCACACCATGCATCTGATGAAATGGATAGAAGTCCACACAAAGCTTGTGCTACAATCAGTGTGTTAGGGCTCAATCCTATCCAACTTTCCAGCACTGTTGCAGCTGTGGCAGTAGACAAGTTCTGCACCCTGCAGTGTGTGTGTGTGTGGGGGGGGGCAGTTATGGAGGCCTCCTCAAGGTAAGAGAATGTTTGTTTCCTTACCATGGGGCTGCTTTGCTGCTGCATCAGTGCTGGAAAGTTAGATAAGATTGGGTCCTTACAGCCCAATCCTATCCATGCTTTCTGGGGACTAAGCCTCATTGATCCTAATGGGACTTTTTTCTGAGTAGACAGGCATAAGATTGGGCTCCAAGGGCCAAATCCTACCCAGTTTTCCACTGCTGGTGCATGCTGCATCCTGTGGTGGGGAGGCAGACACGGAGGCCTCCTCAAGGTATAGGAACATTTGTTCCCTTACCTGGAGACTGCATTGTGACTGCACTGGTGCTGGAAAGTTGGATAGGATTGGACCCTGAGTCTTCAAGGAGCCACAAGTTTTTTGGTCATTTTTTGCTGTTATAGACTAACAAGTGGAAGTCATTTTGTTGTTGAAGACAGGTACACTTTTCATTCAACCTTGGCCAACTCTGGAGTCCTACTTTCTTGTGTTGCTTGCAATGAATTGCACCGACAATCTCTGTTTTCCAGATGCAGAGTTATCTTTCCTCTGAAATAATGTGTGGGCGCAGTGTGAATCAGAGTCAGTAGTATTACATTGCATTATCCCATGTCATTATTTGTGGCATGATGCATCCCTGCTATCTTGTTGGGGGACAGGAACACCATAAATTCAACCACTGCCATGTACTTTTGATTCATACCAAGGTTCTTGGTGTGATATTCAACAGTACGTTAAACTTCTGGCTTTTCTGCCAGTCCAGAGATTAAATCACTGCTACTTGGCTCAAGAAAGTAAACTAAAAATGGGACAAAATTCATCATTTTCTCACTACAACACCTTCGTTGAAAATACTTCTTTTGTCTCCAAAAATTATGCAGCAAGCATATTTCCTGCTCTGCCGCTTTTGGGGTGCTGTGGGGAATTTCCAGAATCTGGCCCAAATGAATTTGGCCACTGTTTTTAGAAGATGCGAAATTTCTCAGGGAGTCTGTACATCTAAGTAAGCAGAAAAGCAAGTGCTGGAGGGAGAGAAAGGGCTCTAGCAAAGTGCTAGAAAGGGCTCTAGCAAAGGCTGCTTAAAAGCATACAAGTTATTTGTAACTCTATAATTAAGTGAGAAACTAGTTTTTGATATTTTTTTCTTGCAGGAAATGAACTGAGTGGGGCAGGTGAGACTGTGCTAATGAGTTCAGTCCCCAAATGCCTACAACCAAGTCCCAGGCTGTGGACACAATATAGCACTTTGCTGAAGCAAGTCTAGGTCAGTGTATGGATGGATAACTGCTTAGGAATCCCATGGATAGTGCCTTGAGTTTCACAAGGGAAGAAGAGTGAGACATGAAAAGAGCAAATAAATAAATGAACTCTGCTTCTATGGGAATCAATCCAGATAATATAAATATACAAAGAAAGCTACTTCTTGTGCCACAATTTAAGAATGAAACTTGATTAGGGTAGTGTGGGTAATGCATTTTCTTTTCTTTCTTGATTATGTAAAGGAAAATATTTTTGCGTTGAGGATCATTGATTTTTGTATGTCATTTGAAGTGTCTTGGGTAATTAAATGACCAAGTTTGTAGGGGAGAAACTGTTTTATACTACAGGTTGAGACTCATTATTCGCATGGGTTCCAAGCACTCATGTGGATGGCAAAAAACGCACTATAGCAAATCAATTTAAAAAACAAAGTTTCTTTGTTCTGGTGATTTAAAAACAGCCTTGATGACCTTTGTGATGTAAGATAAGATTAAGAATACAATCCATCAATCAGTCATCCTCCAAGCACTTACAAAAGCGCTTCACTCAGCCCCTCCCTTCACCAATGCAAAGTGATCGCCTTTCTTTCAAGTGCTCAGGGGGAAGGGAGGGGTCGCCTGCAGAGAGAAGGATTGATGGATTGTCAGCCAGCTGCCCTCTCTCTCTCTCTCTCATTAAGGAGGCTATTGTTAAAAGACTGTGTCCTATCCTAGTTTTCGACTCCTGCCGACTACACCAATTTGTCCCATCCAAATATCCCAGCTCCCTTCTAATGCCTGCTTTTTGGCTAATTAACACCTTCCTTTTCCAAGAAGGAACAGCTGTGGTGTGCAAAGGAATGAACACAGAACTCCTTATCTATAGCAATTAACAAGAATGTCTTGCTACAAACACAGACACTCCCTGCAAGTCCTCTTGTCCAGAGGCTTTCCCCCCCCAAAACGCCACTTAACTCCATGGGTGAAGGTCTGACGCCTCCCATCCAAGTCCACGGTCTAATCTCCAAAGCACAGTCCAGTCTTCCCGGTCCAGTCATCTGCAGTAGGATCCCTCCTCTCCAGCAGAGTGTCTCCTCCAGCAGGGTCCTGGCAGTCCTCTCTTCTGTGTCCTCCAGCAGGGTCCTGGCAGTCCTCTCTTCTGTGTCCTCCAGCAGGGCCCTGGCAGTCCTCTCTTCTGTGTCCTCCAGCAGGGCCCTGGCAGTCCCCTTCTCCTGTAGGTCTGGGTCAGGTAGCCCTCTTGGTCTGGGTCAGCATCCCGCTTCTGGCTCCATTAGCGTCCTGCTTCCGGCTGGGTCAGCATCCCACTCTGGTCAGCCCTTTGCCTCTTCTGAAGCTGCCTTTTATCCTGCAGTCCCTTGTTAAGGCCAAATGCAGCTCAGCTGTGAGCTACCTCATTAGCTCGGGTCCCATCAAGGTCAAATGAAGCTCAGGTGTCCAACCCAGGTCTCCATTGGCCTTGATTGATTACAGCTGTGGAGCCAGCCCTGCCCTTCCCAGAGCTGTCAACCAGCTGTCAAAACAGGGAATCGCTGTCAACACCACATCATCCACCTGATGATCTTCTGATCTTCCATTACAGACTGTTCAGTTTTTAAAACTGATTTTAAAGGGATGCATTTTCCCCTTCTCCAGGGATCAGCACATTCCTTCTCATTTGCAGGGCCCATTCGTGTTGAGACAAATTCTTGTATAAAAAATCCATGTATAAATAGGCTGAACCTGTATTATACTTTTAAATATATCACTAAGATTTTTATGATTCTTGAAACTTGTAGCTGAAGGTGTATCAGCTCTTGCCTGGGTGGTGCTGGCACCAGCCTGCTAGAGGCCCTGGGCCAAAGCCCTGCACTGAATCCCCCAATCCTACTGATGGTGAGGAGTGGCAGTTCCTCCTCCCTATCTTGATATCATCAAGCCAATGCTTTTTAATCCCAAGTACTCAGGAAGGCTGGGGTCTGTTTTGCCTGGTTCTGCCATGGAGATCTAATCCTGGTACATGGAAGCACGCCCATTTACTTGTCAATAAGTGTAAGGGACCAGGATTCCTTGGACAAATTTAAGTTGCTAGTGCTAGGGACCATTTCTATCTAAAGATGATAAGGGAATGAATTTATTTTGCATTGGCTGCTAGTTCAGCTCCAAGCCAGCTTGCAAACTTCCCCAGGTTTAAAGTAGCAATCCAGTGGGGTGTGTGTGTGTGAGATCAGACTCTTCCCATGAGCCTGTGTGTACTAGTTTTTCTACCACCCTCTTTCCCCTTTTTCTTTTGTAGCTATATTTTGCCTGCCTGTTCTATGTTCATGGGCAATTCAGTGGGTTGTCAAGTCTCTTCACCTTGCAAATGCTACTGTGAGTTTGATTTTTAATAAGAACCTCTGGGGTTCTTCATTGTTCTCCTGGGAGGGCTTCCTCCTCACCTGGTCTCTGTAGCCTGGGATGATGGCAGCAGATACAAACTTCCAAGGTCCTTCTGTGTTCAGCTGCTGATCCAGTAACGGGTAAGTTGGGAGCAGGAAGGTTATTTGTATCCGCTAGGCCCTACTTCCCTTGGTCGGTCAGCCTTCTCCTCCTGGGTCCTCTCTTCCTTGACATCTAGCTTGTGGAACTGGGGAACCAGCTCTGATGCAAATAGGTGCTGAGTTTCTCCTGGATACCGTGGCTCCATGCCCTGTATTGAGCTCCTTTAACCTACATCTCAGACCAGGTGCCTTCAATCACAATAGAACTACAGCAATGATGAATGATCTAGATACTTTCTATCCTGGGGAAGATTTGGGGCAGCATAGTGTAGGGCAGGATTGCATATTTCCTCAAGTGTCACAATCCTCTTTATCTCTGCTACTTTGTCCATTATGGAAGTAAAGACGAGAAACTCAGGTTGCATCTATTAATATTTGCATTTATTCAGGTCCTGTTACTAACAGTACTTAAAAACATGAAATAAAGTGAAGATGCTTCGCACTACTATATTTCAAAGCTGTAAGGTAGATGGAAACAAAATTCTTTTTTTAATCGAGCCATCTTCTGCTTAGCTGGTTGGCAAAAGAGCTAATTAGGGAACCAATTATGAGTTAATTAAGAATATTTGCTAAATAGTCCATATCTAAAGTCTTACAAGGTCTGTGTAGAAGACCTTAGATCTGAATGAGCGATCAGCTCATACTAGAGCATTTATCTTAATTAGTTTGCAAATGAGCTTCAGAGCTTGCAGGGGGACCTGACCAGATCTTTCAAGGTGCTGTGCTATGATCTAGCAAGTTCAGCTTAGCTTTTGGGCAATTTAACCTCAATGGATATCATGGCTTAAGGAGAAACCACAATGAAGGTGAAACTAACCAGAACAGCAGCAGAATTAAGAGCTCGATATTTAACCCTCAAATCAGGTATTGTTGTGTGCTGTCTCTATGAGCAAGGCCAAAAGCCCTCAGGATGAAGACCATGTGAAAGAGCAGAGGAAAGAGTTTCAGGTTAGTAGCACAAACCTATGTTAAGTGGTTGTGCCTGTATGGTCCTAAGTCCAGATGACTTAGGCCCAAATCCTAACCAACTTTCTAGCACTGGCATAGCTGTGCCAATGGAACGAGTACTGCATTCTGCATTTGGGTGGCACTCGCAGAGGCTTCCTCAAAGTAAGGGAATGTTTGTTCCCTTACCTCGGAGCTGCATTGCCCTTATGTCAGTGCTGGAAGGTGGGTTAGGATTGTGCCCTTAGAAACTAATCTCAGATAACACAGGCCAACACACATTTTGCTTCCTTAAATGTTATACCAATTCCTGGTTATATTTGGGGTGCTGATTCCAAAAATGGCATCCGTTTTGCCCTATCACATCTAGTTTTAGAGATAGGGTATAGCCTCATTAGTGAATGGTTCAAGCAGCTTCCTCATGAGGAAGCCTACACCATGGCTTCCTTATGAGGCAGCTGCTTGAATCATTCACTATAGAGGCTATACTATATCTCCAAAACTAGACATGATAGGACAAAACGGATGCCATTTTTGGAATCAGCACCCCAAATTCATATCAAACCACCATAAAGTTTGGGAAAAACTTTTCTGACCCTCAATTTTGTAGGCCTGTGTAAGTTGTACGTATGTTTTTCCCCCTCCCACCATCGGTTTTATGCACAGGACTTTCCAATGTGTTGGAAGTTGAGTTATTACTAATACCTTAACTTTCAATATATTGGGAAAGTCCTATTAGAATAGATCTGGTGTGTTCTTCTGCACTCACATATCCAGTACTGAATTCCCAGGATCTGCTGGAAGATTTGGCAACTCTGGCATAGAAGGATAATGACCTCAGAGTTTTCATGAAGCTCTGGTGTTCTGAACTCATTTGTGTACAAATGTGCCATAAGACCAATGGGAGAGATAGTGCCAGTCTAATGTATACTAGAGCAGTGGTCTTCAACTTGTCAAGAGCCAAAATCCACCTCAGTTCCAACCTGCATCATCAGACCCAACTTCAAAAAAGCCCAGAAGTTGAGAGGGGTGAGCACGTGAATGGTCATGATTCCCAGTGGTGACCAATCAGCATATAATATTACTGTGTTGTTCCACCCTTCTGTCCTTGGCAGAAGCCAATTGGCAGGAGCAGAGGGGCAGCGAATGGTATGGCAACAGCATGTGAGAGAGAGAGAGAGAGATGGGGAGAAAGAGAGAGAGGGGAGTCAAAGCAAGAAGCAGAGATCAGAAGAAGTAAGCCAGCATGGGTAACAGGAAGATGAGTGAGACACCAATGAGGCATGTAGCATATCAAGAAACTTGGCCAAAGCAACATTTTCAAAGCCAACATCTCTGGTGTGATCTACCTCATGTAGACCTGTTAGCCTTGTTCAAATTGCAGGCCTGAGCCTCAAAACAAAATAGCAGCAGGAGCACCCCCTTGAAGCTGGCTTGCAACCAGCCCACCAGTTGAAGGCCTCTCTGCCATAGTACACATGCAAGAAGCCACTGGTGGCAGAGGAAAGCACTTAAAACTAAATTTCCCCAAAGCTGGAGCTTTGGACCTGCCCCCCAAAACAAGAAACCCATAGAGGCTGGGTTTATTTTTCCTGGTTGTTTGGCAATCTGGTGCACCACAGACGTCTGCAACATGTGCTGTTAATGGTACCTATGCCACTGGTTGGCTGCCCACTGTATTCCAAGTTGTGGGAAGTTTTGAAGAAGATCCATACAAGGTCTCATGGTACTTTCAATATTTATGTATCAGGAGCTACAGTTCCTCTGAGCCAGATTAGGGGGTGAGTCAGTGGAGAATGCGCTGCTTTGGTTTCACAGGTTGTTTGAGCTGCTCTAGAGGCTTAATTAAATTTGCTCTCCATAAAAGTAGTTTTTTATTCTCTTAAGTTCATTCATCACATCACTTTTGGTACTTCCCATAAATCCAAGCTTGCATCAAGAAAGGAAAGAAAAACACTTTCCTGTGTCAAGAAGAAACAGATCCCAGTTCTTTGTTTGCATCAAAGAAAATAGAATCAGCTATGCAGATGAAAGCACAATACCATGCAGATGAGTAAAGTATTCAAGAATAATGAGTGCAGCATCTGAGAAAAGGGGGGTATTTTTATGTTTTGCTTGTGACAGGAGATTAACAATAAGAAAATGTAGCTGCAACCGAGCTTGGCCTTCATCCATTGTCTCCTTTGCCCTTCACGTTGTACTGTGCTCCCACATCAGATGGCATCCTGATGCACCTTATCAAATGCATTATTGTGGAATTTTTCCACCTATAAATTACAGGCGAACAGACTGTACTTTGCCAAAGTGATTATGTGAACTGTGATGCAAGCTGAGCTTTCTCTGTTCCAACATGTTCTCTACTGGACATTGTCAACGGAATGTTTTATCTTCCAATCAAATAGTTATACAAGTGCAGGCAAAACTGCTCCTTTCAGCAACTAAGGGCCCAGTCCTATCCAACTTTCCAGCACTGATGCAGCCATGCCAGCTGGGTATACATTATAACCTGCAGGAAGAGGCAGTCACAGGGGCTTCCTCAATGTAGGGGCTGCATTGTGGCTGCACCAGCACTGGAAAGTTGGATTGGATTGGGTCCTTAGTCTTCCTTATAATTTTCCATTTCTTGTTCTTCTCCTTCTGTCTGTTTAAAATTACACAGCACACCATGTTTTTGCAGTACCTGGGAGAATCTCAGTTGTCCCATGAAAGAATGAGATGCTGTCACATGGGCTTCCAAATCTTCCTCCAGACGTGCTAGCTAGAATTTCTGCCCAATACTGTTTCTGGTAAATTTGTGACTATCTTTGGTCTTGCATTGAAAAGTTGATGCCTTTGTCAAAGAGCTGGTTCACACATGCATAGTTCTTACTTGATGACTGCAGCATCAAGTGCAGTCTGCTTGAATGTATGAGCAAAAAATCACTAAAATCACAGATTGGTGTCCCGTCAAACACAATGATTTCCAATGGAATCAGAGCACACTTTCAATTGTGGGTCAGCAGGAGTGGTTGAGGTATGCAGCATGCAACTTGTGTGCAGACATGGTATGTTCCAGCCCTGAATTATGACCTGATCCTGCAAATCCTCTTCACATAGCAGACTGTGAAAAAGTGCAACATTTGGAACAAACACATTTATTTGCAAGTGACTGCAAGAAGCTGATGTATGAAACGTGGCACTGGATTTCCCCAGACCTTTTAGGAGCGTTTTGAGTTCATATTTATGGTCCCCCAAAGAGAAATAAGAAGTGGCATTTCTTTATTTTCTTGTCCTGTTCAGTAACTTGTGCTTGAGTTGGGAGGTCTGAGATCTCTGACACCAACAAGTGGTGTGATGATGCAGTTGACAACACTGGGCCCCATCCTATCCAACTTTCCAGCGCAGATGCAGCTGCAATGAAGGCCCAAGGTAAAGGAACAAATGTTCCCTTACTTTGAGGAGGCCTCCATGACTACACCCCTCACTACAGGATGCAGCACACACCCTCTGGCAGAACTGCATCAGTGCTGGAAAGCTGAAAAGGATTGTGCCCATAGTCGAGCAGCAGCGGCACATTCATACTTCCTGAAAAAGAGGGCAGTGCAATGAGTGGAAGAGACAAAGGCCATTTCCTTGCCTTATGGCTGGTTGCCCTCCATTGACCCCAAAAACTATGGAATTATGCAAGTGTGTTGCTATGGATGTTTTCAGAGCCGAAGATTGCAGCAATTATTGCTGAACTTAGGAGCACACAGTACAATTTGAAGGCAATTTAAATGGCTGGAGCTCCTACTCACCCAGCTGCTGCCAGAGATGACTTTTATCCACCATCAACCGGAGTGCTCTATCACAGATGTTTGCATGGGGTTTTTTATTTTGTTAATGAAATGCTATGTCTGGCTTATTGCTTGTTTTTATTTCCTCAACTTTTGTAGGCAAAAGTAATTATATTTTTTAAAAGATAAATCACTTCATAGGCACACATGATTTCAGCCCTGGGTGATGATTACAATTGCAAAAGCAATCTATTTTTTATTTGGAGTGTACAAAATATAATCAACTGTTACGCTGCATCCAGTCAAGGATTTGAAAATGGGTGTTTTGTCAAATGTTATTATGCAATCTGTGTTGCTCGTTTTATACTGCTAATCTCCTGGATGTCTAATCTTCAAGTCGCAGCTGATCCAATAGGATTGGGAGTGCTACAAAGAATGACTGTTATGTTGGTCCTACCTTGTGCAGCATCATTTTAAGCAGCTGCTTGATGTTATTTTTAGACTTAGAAGTGTTGCACAGATTACTTGCTGCTGCTTTGCTTCTTTTGTTTCCTATCATTGAACTGATTTGCCCACAAGTGGCTGTTCTAGCCAGAGCCTTTGGGCTAGAGGTTCTTATGGATCAAAGGAAGAAGTGAGTCTTGATAGAGAATAAACATTGCCTGGGATCAAGAGGTGAACGCTCCTTATTGCCTTATGCTCAAAACATGAGCAGATGCAGCGGCCAAGGTCCAAATTCTTGTTGCTTCCCATGGGAACAGCTCAGCAAGAAAGCAGGCAGTTCCCAGGGACTGGAAGACACTCTGAAGATGGTTGACAAGCATACAGGATGGAAGAGGGTGGCTAGGCCTTGCACTGGCTGTTACAGTGGTGTAAAGAGTGATCCGAACAGATCAGGTATGTCCATGCCAACTAAGGTTGCCTCAGGTAGTAGGCTGGTAGGGGGTGACTCCCTGCCCCTGCCTGCCTCCACTGTTCCCAATGTTCCAATAAAACTAGTAAAATCCAGCCAATAGAGTCCTCCTCTAGTCCACATAAATTTGGAAGCAATTAATTTCCCCTATTTATTCCCCTTATAAACTCATGAAGCTCCTGCAGCAATAGGTGTAGTAGCAGGTAGCCATCTTGAAAAAATGGCATCCATTCTCCTTTTCCTTCTCCTTCTGCTCCTTAAATTTAAAAAGGAAGAGGGGAACAGAAGAAAGTATGAAGGAGAGAAGAGTGGAAGGCAAGAGTGTCTCTGACCCAGGGCTGGCCCAAATCTTCCTTGACACCTGAGGTGGCATGCCAAACACTACTGCCTTACCTGATGATGTGCTCGCCCCTGCTCCCACCATTCTCTGATGTCAGCTCCTCTCCACATTTCCTCTTCCTCTCTGTCCCTCTCTTCTTTTTCCAATCTAGTGGAGTAGGCAGACAGAGATGGTTCCCCCATCAATGCGCTGCCTGAAGCAACCACTCCATTGGCTTCATAGATGAGCCAGACCTGCTCTGATTCCACTCTTTTCTCCACCACACCTCCTCCTCTGCTTTGTTATTGTCTTCCATTTGTCTTCCTTTTCAAACTCAGGGAGCGGGAGGAGGAGATGGCTGAGCTGAAACACCATTAGGTAAGGGTAGCAGTATTTTGAGCACCTCCCCAGGCTCTGAGAATGGGTCAGCAGAAAGCACAGTCTGCTTGGGTGAAAGAAAGATCAGGCGGCGTGCTAGCTGTCACCTCCACCCAGCTCTCAAAAGCTGATTTTGAGAACTGTAAAGGGTCTAAACCTATTTTCAGAACCATAAATAGCCCAATGTCATCTCAATTCAAGGGCTAGGGGCTGCTGTAAGGAAAATGGAAAATAATATAACATGATTGACTACACTTAGAAAATGTTGCTAGAAGTGCAGAAAATGACAAGAAAACAGTAAAAGAGAAGTGTTGTCTGTGGTAGGGGAAAAAAGAGTTGCAATCATTTTATTCGAGCAGAAAAAGTTTTATAAATCAAAGTCCTCACAAGCATCTGCTTAGATAAATTACAAAGCACACTTTTGGTATGCCCCTCCGCTATCCAGTTTTGACAAACCAAGCCCTAGAGCAGCCATTTTCAACCTTTTCCAGCCCACAGCACACTGACAAGGCACTAAAGTTGTCAAGGCACACTGATAGTTTTTAATTACATTATTATGTTACAATTAATTTAATTCATATAACTAAGGGCACAATCCTAACCAGGTCTACTCAGAAGTAAGTCCTATTTTGTTCAATGGGGCTTACTCTCAGGAAAGTGTGGTTAGGATTGCTGCCTTAGATCATTACATGACAATGAAAGAAATTCCCAAGAAGCTTGGAGAGGGAGATGTATGTGGTTTCTGGAAAGGAAGAACAATGTTTTGAAGCAGGTCTGTTCAAACTTTTATCAATTGATATGCTCTGATATGCCAGGAGGTGCTGGCAAAGAGAGATGAGGCTGAGCATACTGGAGAAAGGGGGGGCTGAGGGCAGTGAGGAGATATGGCTGAAACAAGTGCAGGATTCACTGGGGTGGGGGGAGAGAGAGAGAGAGAGAGAGAGAGAGAGAGAGAGAATGGGAGGCGGGGAAGAGGGAGGGGTGGGGAGGGGCAGTAAGAGGGATTAACTGCAGTTATGATGGGGGGATGTGTGTGCAGGAGGGGAGGAGGTGGGGAGGGAGAAAAGCATCACTTGCCTGCTCATTTATTCAAGAAAGAGTGTGACTAAGCCTCTGTATGTCTACTCAGAAGTAAGCCTCATTATAGTCAATGGGGTTTACTCCTAGGTAAGTGTGGATCGGATTGTGGTCCATACCCTTAAAGCCAAAGCCTTGCCAGGTGAGGCAATGCAGGCAGGGTCACTTTGGGCATTGCTGGCAAGGGAAAGGGGCTCTCCAGGTTCCTTTTCAGCCAGCTGCTCCTGGCTCCTACCTGCTTCCACCTTCAGGCTCGCCCTCACTCCCTCCACGTTCCCGCCCGCCAGGAGGTCTTCCAGGCTCCTCTTCCAGCCCCTGCGCGGCTGCCCCTTTTTCTCCTGCTGCCGTGAGGCTCCAAGCAGCCGCTTCTCCCGCTGCTGCTGCCTGACTCTTTGGCCACGTGGCACACCTGAGGCAGCCTCACAGCACACCAGTGTGCCACGGCACAGCAGTTGAAAACCGCTGCCCTAGAGGCTGACTTAATGCGTTGAAATTTTTGTTTCGGTGCTTGACCTCAAGATGCAAAATTTTGCCTTCTGGTATCCTAGGGAGAGGTGAGATAAAACGTATTTTTATATACACATGCTCAATGTAAAACAGGTATAATTGCAAATGTGTAGAAGCCAAATTCATGCTAATAAAAATGCCATATTAATTGTAAGCTGATGCTGTGTGCTTTGTTGTGGGCTATTTCCCACACTCAGGGGCATCTCCCACATCCATGGGACTAATTGTGGTGGCTGCCTCAGGCAACAGATTAGGCAACTCCTACCTTTGACCACCCACTTGCCTCCATTGCTCCTCTGCTTTCTCTTCCCACTTGGTGTGGAGGGGAAGGGAATGGGGGGCTGGAGTGATGTGCTCCCCCTCCATGACTGGATGCAGCACCTGTTCCATCAGCATGGCTGCCTCATGGGTAATGGTGAGGGAAAGGATTGGGCTGTTAGAGAAGACTGTAACTTCATGCTTGAGCATCTGTTGTACATGCAGAAGGTCCATGTTCAATCCCAGGTATATTCAGGTAAAGGTGGGAAAGAACATTCTCTGGAGCCCTAGAGAGTCTCTGCTGATCAGATGATACCGAGCTGGTTGGATCAGTGATCTAACTAGGTATGAGGCAGCTTTCTATGTTTCTAATTTGCTTCTGAGTCATCAGACATATCTATTGTCATAAGTAGATGATATAAATAGTATATTATTATCGGAATCACTGGACTGACTGCAGGTAATTTCTTCTGAATGATAACCTAACGTGGAGGGTAAGTGACTGTGGACCTTTCCCTAATTTTAAAAGCAAGATGGAAGGGATCTCCTCATTACCACAGCCATAACCACTTCAAAGTGGTGCTCCGTGGGAGTAAACAACATTTGTGCTGCCGATGCTTTTAAAAAGACCAAAGGGAAATATGAAAAGAAAGGGACTTTGCCTCTGCTATTTGAAGTTGATGGCAGAATTGAATTCAATGAGACTGGGATTTGGCTCAAGTGCTAGTTTTGTTTTTTTAAAGACCCAATATTATTTGTATTTGAGGAAAAAAAGGAATAATTGCTAGTCAAAAACCAACAATTTTGAAACAGTGGGTGAATCCAGCTGCTCAAGTTTATGGTCACTGAACACCTTTCAGAGTACTAGAGAAGACCTGGCTTCATGATAAAATGAAGGTACTACTGTAGTTAAATGAACACTTTCCCACACACATGCTACAAGGATCACTCTCCTTTATGGCCAATCCTAGGCTAGAAATAAAAGTACTCCTGGGTTATTGAAGGGCCTTGGTGGCTGCCCTACAACAGTGGAAGAGGCCTTGAAATGTTACCTGCTAATAATATCTGAAAGTTTTTATTTACAATATTGTCTGTCTGTCTGTCTGTCTTCCAAACTCTCATGGTTTAATTACTATCTGACTGGAAGTAAAATGGGACAACCCCATTTTACTGGGTACTGATAAGGTACCCAGGTACTGGGTACAAGTACAGGTAAAAATAAGGTACTGATTTCTGCATACTTGTACGTTTCCCTAGGTTCCAAGAAATAAATATAAATGTGTCAATTAAAAAAAGGTAAAGGAGAAGAAAACCCTGTTTGACAAGGACTGAGCATGCTCAGTTTTCTCCAGGAACTATGGAACAACAGCAGAACATTGGGTTGGGGGGGGGGGTGAGGGGGAGAAGAAGGATTAGTCCCTGTTAATCCTGGAAGTGATTCTTAGAGTTTTGGAGATTCCACATTGTGTCATAAAGGAACTTGTCATAACAAACAAGCCATTAAAAGTGGTTGAGTGAGTGCTCTAGACCGGTGTTTCTCATCCAGTGATACTCATACCACCAATGGTACTTGAGGTGGTGTCCAGTGATACTTGAAGGACCCCCAGACCCCCACTGCCTGGCAGTGGCAGCCAGAGCTCCAGCATGCATTTTTAGCATAGCACACTCAAAAATCCCTCCCATCTGCCCTCAGTCTCTTACTGGTGTTTGCCATGTTGTGTCTGGCCTGCCAATCCAGAAATATCTGATGATGACATCATCACCAGTTACTTCCAATGATACTTCCAATGGGTGGACCATGCAGGGAACAAACATTGAAATGCTGTTCTATACTAGAGTTAACTTTGCCTGACCTCCTTCCTGCTCAATACCACTGTTCAATAGAAGAACACAGTCATCCTCGGGATAGAAGATATCCATGGAGAAGCAGAGAGGAATTTTCACCGGAATGGAGGTGGATGATTTGTAGAGGCTTGTACTTGCATTGCCAAGTCAGTCGCACCTGCTCTGTATGGAGTGAGAATTCATTCTCCATGGCTGTCAACCTGACATTGTTCACCAGTATTTCAGCTTGATATAAAAAGTAATCCAATTTGAATACAGAGTAAGCAGTTAAATCTACCATGAAATGGGTGAAGAGTGCAAGCTAACAATGAAACAGGATCATGATCCACCCTCAATGAAATCTTTGTCTTTTTCTCACACTATCACTCTAGTGCCAAAGCTTAATATTCACTCTCTCATTAAAAATAATTTCAGAGGCCAGAGGTCCAGCAAAGTAAATCTATAGTAATTGTACTTTTAGTCTTTCCATCTCACTAGCTTTGTCTGCTTTAAAGTAGTGGAGGACCATAAGTACCTTCAGAGTCTTCCTGGCTTTAGGTTTATTTTTCCCCACACTATATTCCTGTCAGAGATAATATGCATGTTGTACATGCTGTCACGTTTTCCAGGGTGTGAGATAAAACTTTCCTGAGGTAAAGGTTCTCTAATTGAATTTTTCCTCACATTGTTTCTCATAATTTTCAGGCTATGAGGCTAAACCTTCACACGTTTTAACCATTGTTTTTAACACAGGCACATGGTAGTGCAACCATTGTGAAAGGGAGGATTTCCTTCACTTATGGCCCAATCCTATTTGCGCCTTGTGCCGCCCGAACACTTCTAGCAGCACAAGGCCCTTTATGGATTTTGCCAAATGCCATTTGGCACAGCCTGGCCACTGCCACAAGTGGTGAGCAGTCGAGTCTGTATGCCAGTGGATCAGGGACACTCACTGATGCTGGTAAGACAGTGCTGTGAATGGGAGGGAAGGGTGGAACAGGGTGAGAAGGAATGAGGCAGAAGGGGATGGGGAGGAGAGGAACAGGGTGGAGACAGGAGCAGGGAGGAGGGCAAATGAGGGCTGGGAAGAGGGGTGTATCAGTTGCAATCACGCACAAAAAGTATCCCATCCCCCTTCCTGGACTCAGGGTGATATAGTTGGTACAGACCTGAGCAGGTTCCTAAACTTTTGAGCGCTGTGACCCACCTCATGCTTTATGGTTGGTTGCAACACAATGCTCAGTACTGTCCCAACAGCCTTACTTGAAGTCCCCAGCTGCTTCTGAGTCACACCAGCCCACAACCCACTCCAGTGGATCTCAGAATGCCTCCTGGCTATGACAGGAAGTCATGGAAGTAAATTGGAAGTAGTTTCCAGTCACATCTGGGAGGCATTCTGAGGCCTGTGGGGGAAAGGGTTTGCCCTGGCAACTTGATGCCAGTACTGAGTGAAGAAAGCAGACAGTGCAGTCTTCCATCCTCCCTCAAAGAACCTGCGGTTCTGGAGGTTTCAGGGAGCTAAGCCAGTAAGTGGCCTCTCTCATGGATGTAAACCTTTGACCAGTTCCTTATTTGGTCCCTTCCTGACATTTGGTCCCTCCTGCTTGTATAAACACATTGGGGTGTGGAAAATGCCATTTTTGTGTGTGGAAAGACCTTAAATATCAGGAAATTGAGTAGAACAAGACATATTTGTCTATGTATTTCAAAGCCTATCAGATTGTGCTGTGTACTTAGGATGCTGTGAGACAGATGCCACGGCTGCTAAGTTAAGGGTGTGAGTAGATGAAGCAGTTTTTGAACTTCAGCAGCTTTGGGGTCTTTGCTTTGGTTACCATCATCTGATCTTTTACAGTTGCACAAAGTTTTCCTCTCCTCTTCTACCACAAGCCAACTTTGTTTAAAAAAAAATCCCATTAAAAAAGGACTTATGAGTCTAGAAGCGGGCATCTTATCAGAAATCACAGCCAAGCCCTCTAGCAATCTGCAAAATAAAATGCTTGCTGCTTAAAAAATCCAGCCTGAGTCTACAAACAAAGAAAATAAATTGAGTGTATTCCCTGACCTCTTAATCTCCAAGCTGAGAACCCATTTTGAGCATAAATGAGCACCAAATTGCTCTGGTGCCAATGACGTGCCTCACCCACGATGGCAGGAGACAAGGGATCAATAGGGTCAGGCAACCTAGCAAGAATTCCTGCAGTGTTTATTTTTAAGCTTTAAAATGTATAACTCTGGAAAAAAAAATGACACATTTCATTTTGGAGGTTGTGAGGGTAGCAAAGCTCCATTCTTGATGGCTTGTGAATTGTGCAAAACCTTGTCAATTTCATTTAAAGGTTCCATTTCCAAGGGCAGCACCAGAGGTTAGCCCAGGAGGGCACTAGCAAAGCACCCTTGCTTATCAGAAGTCCGAACCCTGAAGTCCACTGTCCTCTTATCTGGAGGCAGTTGTGGTGCAAGTTGGCCAAAAGACTCAAACTGCTGTTGTTGCTGACTCCATATTTCCATTAGCCAATGGAAGCATTTGACAGAAGCCTCTTCAGTATTGCAGAGCCCATAGAGGATGATCCCATTGGCCCATGGGAAGGGCAGGAGAGAGACCTGCTATGCAAGTCTCTTGGCCAGGAGACCAACATGGTAGCCCCTTCTTCTGCCCCCCCCCCCCGGTTCCAATGAACTTTCTTTTTCAAAGTCCCCTGAATCCTTGTATTACAGTAGTGGTTCTCAAACCTTTTAGCAGCAGGTTCCACTTTTTAGAGTGACATTGGGACCCACCAGAAGTGATGTCATTTACCTGGAAGTGATGTCAATGCTGGAATTGACATCGTCAATTTAGGATTCAAACCTCAACCAAAGGTCCCATTACACAGTGTGCTCATGCTGTTCTGCATAGCTCAGATTTAAACATTTCAGCTCAAAAGCCAAGGCAGAACACAGACTTGTGTCCTTCTTCAACAACACAGCCTCCCCCCTGTCTAGCATCCCATCTTCTCATCTAATAAGGGCAAAGCACCATGCCTGTCTCCCACCGGGAGCTCGTCCTGCCCAGCAGCTCTGTATTTTCAGTGGTGGCTGATAGGTGCTACACAACCCACCTGAAATTGGCTTGTGACTCTCCTGGTGGGTCCTGACCCACCGTTTGAGAAACGCTGTATTAGAGGAGTATGCTGAAGAGTTCTGTGTATCCCTGATATATTACACACTACATATGTCAGCAGTAATTATGTTTCAATGGATGCATTTAGGATTGACATGTGGTGATCCTACAATCCACCAGGTACTTCTTTTGCTAGGCGCAGAAGTCTCTGAGATATGGTACCCTGATTGGAAAAAAAAAAAAGGAGCTGGTTATAATTGTTTGCAATGTCAGGATTTGGTGAGACATTTTTTGGTTCCATTTTCTGTCCTTAACTGATTTATATATAATGGATAAAAATACATAGCAGCAAACTGTGCTTTAAATCTTTTACATAAACACTTGAGGCAAAATATGTATGGTGTTGACAGATGGTGATTCTACATTTTGAAGATATTGCTATATCTATACATCTATCTATAGATGCATGTGATAGGTGTCAAAGACCTTGCTGTGACTTACTTTTAGGTCCCATTGCCCATTTCTGCCAATAGTGTGGGAGCACACAAGAGGAGGTTCAGGTAGTGGGCAAGGAGGTCTGGACCAACTGGGAGTTACATTAAAAAAGTACTTTTAAAATTTGCATCTATTGACATGATAGAGTATTTAAAAATGATGTGGCGGTCTTCTGTTAACATCTGCATCCTGTGCCAGTCCATTGGCTGTCGATTTGGACAAGGGCATGAAGATGCTAACACAAAGAAATGTCATGCATTTTGGAAATACAAACATTACTATTATTCATTACTTACAAAATTTGGAGCCCAATCCCGAGCTCCCGTGGCATGCAGCTGCAGAAGCACCGAAAACGGCTGCCGCCCCATCCTGCACACCCATGGCAGCTGTGGGCAGCACCTCGGGAGAAAGGGACTTTTGTCCCCTTCCCCTGGGTAAAAGGAGTAGCCCTGCAATGGGATTACTTGATTCACTGCTGACCAAAAGATTGGCTGTGAAGTAAGAGCCTTCACGTCAGGCGCCGAGTCTGACACAAAGGCTTTGGATCTGGTGGAGCATTGCTCCACCGGTCCCATCTCCCTCCCTCCCACTCCCTCCTCCAGCACGCCTCTCCCCGCCCTCCCCCCGCCTCTCCCCTGCCTCCCCCCATGTCCCCACTTTCTTCTCCGCTGCTCGGTGGTCTGTGCGACCGCCAAGCAGTGGAGGCCAGATGCCTGCCTGGCACTAGCCCAGCAGTGGGCTGGTGCCCATGTTAGAGCTTGCAAACGAGCCTTATGGCATGTTTGTGACAGTGCGCACTAGTAGTAAGCCCACGTGCTGAGCTCAGGATTGGGTTCTTATGCAGGGTTCTTATACCTCTTATACCTCTGTGTGACTATGCTGAATGGTGGTGGGCTGCCAGAGGTTCAGGTGGGTATTTTTCTTTTTCCTACTGCTACTGGGAGATGTCCGGGATAAAGTCTGTGATTTTCGGACTGCAAGGCAGGTGCATCTCCACTGCCTATGGGCTCTGCTCCTGCCAGTTTTGCATGTTTCTTTGTAATGAGTCATTTGTACCTGAGATGAACCTCATTACCCAACCCTCTCCTAAGTAGGATTGATTCAGAGCCCAATCCAATGCACGTCTACTCAGAAGTAAGTCCCATTAGAGTTAATGGGGCTTACTCCCAGGAAAGTGTGGATAGAATTGGGCAGTCAGTTTCATAATTAGATTATATGCATTAATTTGATGGGAGTGTCTGGTTTTGAAACAACCTTGGCTTTTTGCTAGGACAGTAGTCGTCAAACTTGCGACTGCTGAATATGATAAAAGCGGTCCCATCCAGACTTGCTCTTACCGTTTCACCTCACTGCTGGGAAAAAGCCCACCTAAGTGCTGGACCCACATCAGTTATAGAGCTGGCTGAAGTCTGAGGATAGCCAGGGGGTTTTCCGGGTCGGGGTTACAAGGATAGGATCTGGTATGAGTGACTGTCCTGGATCCATCATCTCCCGCCCCCTTATTCCTCCTCTGAAATGCCCAAATCCTGCCCCTCCCTGCCCATGGCCCACCATCTCCATCAACTCACTGTCACTGATGGAGCATCCAACCAAGTTTATTTTTTTTTTAAATTCAGACTGGAAAAATAGTGTCTTCAGGCCTGGCTGGAACATGCAGAGATGATGGCTGTTTTTGCGAACAGCTCCATTGTATGTGCCAGCAGCATGATATTTCAGCTGCCCCTGGGCCTTTTGTGTCAGTCAGCTGCGGACCTCTGCAGCCCCATGCCTGGGGCAAAGCTTTGTGATGGCACCCCCCGCGGGCTATCACCGCCCCCCATGTAGAAATCTGCCCCCCTACTCACCAGAGGCTCATGGAGTCTCGCACGACCTCCGCCCATGTCGGGGAAGCCTCTGTGAGGTTCCCCGAGGCTATAAACTGTGCTTCCGGTTTTCTGGTGTCACTGGATTGCAAGACCCGCTTACTCAGAGGGCCCATAGGATTGGGCTATTAATATTTATTTATTTTAGTGTCCGCCTTTTGAAAAGAAAGCAAGGCAACTAACAATAATTCTAAAATGATACTTACAGAATAAAACAGAACTATTTTTTAAAAACAACAACTTCAATGAATAAAGCATTGTTACCAGACATCCCTTTCAACAAAATGCTTTAAGGCTACTTAGAAATGAAAACAGAGGGAATTTGGGGTCAGGACAGGAGTCCATGGATAGAACGACATTGGGCCAGCCCCTGCCCTCCCTTGTGGCCTTTTGAATGTTCTTTCTATATGCACAATTCTAGCTGTTTCAGTGTAATTCAAAGTGAGGCTTCAGACAAGCCAAGAATGATGCTAATGGGCTGCAAAGGCTATATAGGGGTTATTTTTTTACTTTTAAAGATGCTATTTCTGTCTGAGAAGAGAGATCAAATACTAGAAAGAGTCTGAATTAGCAGCCCAAAGAACACAAATGGAAAAAGAAGCCATTTGTTTGCAAAGTAAGTAGCCAAAAAAAAAAGTCTTGTAGATGTTAATAGGCATTGTTGAGAAGTGGAGAGACTTATTACTGCTATTTTGATAGATATTTTCCTGCCACGACGGTTTTCATTGTTATCTCTCAAATGCATTCATCTGTGATTTCAAATATCATTAAGGTTTCCATGGTAAATTGACTTCCAATTATATTTAGGCTGCTCACAGCAATAAAGACTGGTAGTCACAGCATACATCCTGGACAGGAGCACAGGTCCCAGATTCCCTGGGGATTTATCATACAAGGCAGAGATTTCAGACTGTGTAATATTTTCTACATAGAGGAACATGGGAAAGGTTCATATGATCTCATTTTAATGCCCTGGCAGCTTATTGCGTTCAGAATGTCACCCCCCCCTTTTTTTTTACCATCTTCCAGGAGGCACAGCATACTCATCAGTAAAAATTCATCACCACGAAAAACATAAACTTCTCTCACCTTGCTTGTCAAGTAGCAGTTTGCAAATGTATAGATGAAGTGCAGGACCATGTTGATATCTCAGTCTTCTGACCTTTGAGAACTTACAGCTCAACCCTGAGCTGCTTGACGTGCAGGGCTGCTGAGGAGCCGAAAATGGCAGCAGTGGTATCCTGTGTGCACTGAGCAGCCTGCGGGAGAAGGGGAGCCCCATGTCAGGCCACATGGCCTGATACAAGGATCAGGATCCAGTGGAGTTGAGCTCTGCCAGTCCCACCCCTCACCCGCCCTGCTGCTTCCCCCACCTCACCTCCTCCCTGCCCTCTCCCTGACCTCCCTCCACCTGAGCAAATCCGGGTCTCCCGGTTTGTACCTTGACACTCTTATCACTATTCCACACAGGCTCTTGTGTATAAAGCAGCAGGTTAAAAATGATCTAAATAAAATAAGTAGTAGTGTGGGTGCCACAATTGATCCAGCAGATATCTGCACAATCTAATTCTTCTTTTCTTTATGTACCACTTCCTGCTCCACTGGTTCAACTTCATACATTACTGCAAAAACATCATACCAAAGACATCTTGTGCTTTTGAACAGCATGACTCCAAGTACTACCTCCAAATCTCAGGAGGTTCTCCCAATTTTCCATGCAGTGAAATCTTAACCTATAGGGCATAGAAGATTCATACCTTTTATTTAATAACATCAGTTTGGAATGAGTAGTATTTGTTTTAGCACTGCAATCAGAAATTCTCTACCTACGAGACTAAAAACTTCTTTCAGAAATGAAGCAAACCAAGCTTTCTGTACACTGACTGCTTGCAAATACAGAGTGGCTGAGTGAGCATCTTGAAAGTGTGGTCTTGACACTTTTACGTCTCTTGACACACAAGTGTCAACCAAAGGTCTATGTTTGACAAGAAAGACCCTTTTGAAATCCCAGACGTGCTTTTGTTTTGTTAAAATAAGAATCTGCCTGGATCAGTATCCTGGAAGAACAGCTTCTGGGTACAGTTATAATTCAAGGAGGCAAAATCAATCACCTAAGGTGATAAATCAGAAACAGGCAACAACTCTATTAGTTGATGGGGATAGAAAGGTGAGTATGTTACTGTTCTTGCAAATTTCAGATACACCTATCTATATGTCTGTTTATAAATTGTGATTACTCTTTGCTGACTCAATGTACTCCTTGTTTTCTGGGCTAATATACGGCTCTGTTGTCCTGATACGTCAGTGCAATTATTTTATCAAGGATCAGGAGATAAGGGTGCTGTGTTGAGATTTATTATGTACATTGCCAGATATTCTTTAATTACCTCCCTATCTATTCAATGAAAGTAACAAAGATATGGACGAACTACAGTATTTAGGTTTTGAAAACTTTGAAGTCATCATTCCTACCTTCAATATAGGAAGCCACATGGAACAAACACTGAACAAGCAGTCACTGTTCTGGTTGCCAAAAAAGGGTTAATTCTTAAATGGACACAGTGGCTTCAGGCAGACCAGCATAACCATCAACCCCTGTGCCAGTTCAAAATGGCTTCCCTTCTTCCACTAGGTGACTTCTGTGTTTACTGAGATCCAGATGGCCGGCTATCATAAGACGGGGTCTTACATGCCTTCATTGCCTCTTCTATTATGCACCTAGCAAGCTCGTTAGCTTATTTTATTCATTCCGTATTGAGTTGAATAGTTCTGAACTGAATCCTTATCACTACCAGCTGTGGGCAAAAGTCATAGTTTTCATCTACGATAATTGACTTTCTACACACAGGCATGGTGCACAGTAAGTACATTTTAACCAAATAATTAGCAAGAAGATGTCTGGCTCTTTACAGATTTTGTAACATCATATTTTTGATGCATCACTCAATGGTAAAAGTCTTGGAGATAAAATTTTATTTAGTTTGTTAAAAAAAATATAAAGCTATATCTCACTTCTTCGTTTAAAACACTCAAGGCAGCTTACCACAAGTATTAGCATAATACTATCAAAAACTATTTTTTTAAAAGAAGACAAACATAAAAAGAGAATTAGGAGACAGCAGGAAGTCTAAGACAATGACAACAAAAAAAACAGCAAAAGTCAAATTAGTTCCAATCAAATTGATTAGAGCCATCAATCTGACCAGGCAAATATCTTTTGGAATAAAAAAAAAATCTTAAGACAATGAAAAGTAATCAGGACAGGAGTTTGGTGAATCTCACTAGGCCAGCAATTCCAGAGCCTATGGTCATGGAAAGGCCCTATTATGCATACATTCCAAGCACACCTGAAAGAGTGGAATGCAGGGTTTCCCCATCATGTCCGGCCTTAGGAGCGGTGGGGCACAACACTAAGCATTTTTGCAGGGTCCCATCCCCCACCCCAAAGCACGGGCACAATTCAGCCCAATCAGCCTAATCGCCCTAAGGCCAGTCCTGTCCTCAGTTGATCCTAATGGGCAGTTTTTGTCTCAATCATATCTTAATGTACCAAAAGAGCATAAAGACGGCAGGATAGAATGGTCTTGTGTCCCATGCATGAAACTGCATTGCCCTGGATTCCAGGTTCCATGAAACCAAAATCTAGCAATCTGGTTCCATTCTCATTACTTTTGGCTTGAATATGAATCTACTTCCTCATTAAGCATGTATTGAAGGGAGAACATCCAACATTTCACTTCTCTTTAATTACTCCAGCTGGAAGCTTGGTGGTGTGGCTGATGGCAAGTGAGGTGTAACTGTGCATGTTGAGAGGTGTTGTTGACTTAGCATCCTTTCAAATATAAAGGGAAGAGACTAGTCATGGATCTCATCAAAACTTAATTTGACTTCACTGCTTAGTATGGAAAGATCTCAGTAGCACCACCATAGTTCACTGACCTTTAATTTCTCCAGAAAAAAAACACCCCGCTTTTCTTGATTTTTTGCATAATTATATGTGGCATATATACCAGGGATCAAAAATGTGATAGATCTGTTTAAGGAGATGCAAGTGTCAGTTCAGAGCAGTGTCCTAAAATCTTGTCTTCAAAGCAAGTTCAAAGGAAGCGAAAAGACTGGGGGGAATAATGAAGCCATCAATGTCACTGGGAATCTTCTCAATTGATAGTGCATTAACTTTCCTAGCCTATACTGAATTTGAAATAGCAAAATGATTCCCCTTCTGTAGACTTACAAAGAAGTCTGGCAAGCTATTGCAAGAAGCGATTGCTATGATGGCAGGAACAATAATTAGATTAAAATAAATAATAGACTGCCAATCTTCCATAAAGCTATCAATGTATGTCAAATATTGTATATAGAGGGTGGTAGGTGGTAGAGTAGCCATTGATACACCAGTCCTCCATGACTTTGTCCATTCCATTTAAAGTCGTCCAAGCTAATGACCATTGCCGCATCTTGTAGCAGTGAATTCCACAGACTAATTATGAACTGTGTGAAGTTTTTTTTTTTTTTTTTTGGTCCAACCTGAATCGCTCACTAATCAGTTTCATTTGACCAATTCTAGCTTTGTGAGACAGGGATTAAAACCTCTTCCTATCCACACTACTGCCTTTTTATGTCCAGAAGGCCTCAGGATGAGAAGGCCATGGAAGAGAACTGGGGAAGCAATTTTAGTTTTGTAGCAGAAGCCTGAATTGGTGATTGGGTCTGTATGCTCTCCTCGCAGCATAAACAGAACTCAGCCTGGATAGACTAAAATCCACACACAGTCCACAGATAAACTGTACTTGGGTTTTGTTTATTGTTACCTATCCAGGTTTTATGTACCAGTGAATTGTTAGCAATAAATAGTTGAGTTATTAGGTCTCCTGAGTACACTTCTGTACTGCAGCGAGGCACGGACTCTTCACTCACAACAGGAGAGGAAACTGAACGCTTTCCACATGCGCTGCCTCTGACGCATTCTCGGCATCACCTGGCAGGACAAAGTTCCAAACAACACAGTCGTGAAACATGCTGGAATCCCTAGCATGTATGCACTGCTGAAACAGAGACGCCTGCGTTGGCTCAGTCATGTCGTGAGAATGGATGATGGCCGGATCCCAAAGGATCTCCTCTTGGAGAACTCGTGCAAGGAAAGCGCCCTACAGGTAGACCACAGCTGCGATACAAGGACATCTGCAAGAGGGATCTGAAGGCCTTAGGAATGGACCTCAACAAGTGGGAAACCCTGGCTCTGAGCGGCCCGCTTGGAGACAGGCTGTGCAGCATGGCCTTTCCCAGTTTGAAGAGACACTTGGCCAACAGTCTGAGGCAAAGAGGCAAAGAAGGAAGGCCCATAGCCAGGGAGACAGAGCAGGGATAGAATGCACTTGCTCCCGGTGTGGAAGGGATTGTCACTCCCGAATTGGCCTTTTCAGCCACACTAGATGCTGTTCCAGAACGACCATTCAGAGCGCAATACCATAGTCTTTTGAGACTGAAGGTTGCCAACAGAACCGATATTAGGTCTCCACTATACTGCTGTTCTTATATATTTAATAATGCATTTTTTCCCCTCAAGCTGATCCTAAAGTAGGAGTCTTTGCAATATAGCAAAGTCTTGGTGTGAGTTCTCAGTGTCTGACTCTGTAATGCAAAGGATTCTAACTGAGCTTCAGAATAATCTCATAATCTGCTCTATGACTCCTGATGGGTTGGATTTAACATTTCAGAGGACAGAGAAGGACATCTGGTCTGCCAATGTCCTTCTGGCTTATGCCCCTTTTCAAAGGGAAATATGTGGCTGCAGGTGTTATCCTTAAATGCTTGGGTAGCAAGCTGGAAATATCACTTAAAACCTCTACTAATAAATTCTGCATCTGCAAATTGAAATTTGCATTTTTATAGCTCTTTTCTCTCCTAACAGTTGGTTAAAACTGGGTGGGCATTTTAAAGAAAACTCTAGTCTCTTCAGATGGGTTGAAATGCCTGCTGAAAGAAAACAATACTTTTCCAGTTCTCCAATGGTTTGATGCTTGCTCATTCGAAACATTCCAGTTACAGCCAAGGTTAAAGCATCACATTTCAACCACTGATGTGGGTAAAGGCATTCGTGTTTTGGATCATAATATACATCACAGTTTGTTGATTTTATTCAGGTGCTCTGCCTCTGGAAATCACATTTTTCCAAGAGAAAAGAATGCCAAAGTGGGGTTCAGATGACCTGTCATGCTTTGCTACAATATCCAATGGAGAATTCTGGCCCTGTGGCAAAATGCACATGCTCTCCTCACATGTAGAGCTCTGTGGTATCTCCAGATATCCCATGGCTAAATGGGGGTAGAAACACCAAGGGAGTGGTCTGTAGTGTCACTTGAACTGTCCTGATGATGCCTTCATTGCCAGGTGCTGAAGCTGGCGGCATAATAACAGCTGAGTGGCAACCGGCTGAGCAGGACTGCGGTGGATATTTGCTCATAAAATCTGCTTCTGGGGTGGGGAGTGTGGGGGAAAGAAGGAGAGAGAAGAGTCTGGAACAAAGAAGGAGGGATAGCCATAAAGGAACAGGGTGCATGAGGAACTAGATGGGTGGACAAAGGAGAGTCTGGCAGCAAGAGGAGGTAGGCAGAGAGAGCGAGGGGGCAAAGCATTTCAAATAATTCATGGATTAATAGACCTTAAATACTATTAGTGAATTAGGAGTAAAAATAAAACCTGAGCATCTGGAAAGTCAAGATGTGACTTTAATGGTTCAACACATTTGTGAACACGCAGAGATGTCTATGATATGGAATTGATCTTTGGCGATTCTGTCCTTGAAGCAATTTAAAACCTAGGTTGAGAGGTATGGATTGTGCTGTCAGTGAAATCTTCCTCTAAGGACTATTTTATGTTTTCAATGAAAAGTACGTCTACCCAATGAACACTCCACCATTTGAGGAGGAGATCTGTAGACATGCAGAGGACTTTGTGAGGGGAGCCATGGCTTGCCTAATTGCTGCTTCTCAGACAGGGCTTTGTCCAAAATAACCCTGTTTCTCCAGCATTTTGCTTTTTCTCTCAAATTGGCAGCTATCTCAGGCTATTTTGGGGGCCACTGTTGAGCAAAATGTCCTTACCACTGGGCCCCATCCTGTTATCACCGTCTCCATTCTGGCATCTGATTCCCCCACCTCAGATTCCCCACATCAGACCCCCCTCACATAAAATATAATTTTAATTGTGATATGCCACCTGAACCTAGATCTAGGGTGTCTTGTGTTTCACTTGTAAAAGAACAACATTCGATATAAGTAGATTATGTTCTGTAACATCTTATGAATTTGCTGTTTGTTCAAGTTCCTAGTACTCACTGCAGACATGATTCAAAGAAACTGTGTGTGTCTGTGGAAGAACAGTGAAGAACTTTGAAGTCACCACTGCAGCTCTGATTGATTGCAGAAGAGGCAAACCACTGACGGGCAGTCCAATCCTAAGCTGCCCAGTGTGTGGGGCTGCAGCGGCGCCGAAAATGGTTTCTGCTGCATTCTGAGTGCAACCCAGGCAGTGCTGATGGCTCCTCAGGAGAAGGGGACTTTTGTCTCCTTCCCCTGGGTAAGGCAAATAGCCCCGCTTTGGGGCTACTTGATTCTACGGAGACCCAAGAGTTGGGGTAGAATCAAGATGCCTCTGTGGTGGGCCAGTGGCCTGACACGGAAGCTCAGAATCCAGTGGAGCAAAGCTGGTCCGTGTGACCGTGGAACAGCAGAGGAGCAGCAGTTCACTGGCGCTAGCCCAGCACCAGCCAGCACTGAGCAAGCACTGGCGCTGGACCGATGCTGAGGGCTTCAGACATACCTTACAGCACGTTTGTAACAATGCGCACCAGCTTAAAAACAGCATACCTTTTCAGCAGTGGGAGCAACTTGAAAAAAAACTTCAGTGCAAGCTCTGCTTCTGTATGCTACTCAGTGCTATGTGCATACAACTTTCTCTTTTTTTAAAATTATGGCCCAGGAGATTTCTGTTTTTTAGGAGGAGATGCCTGTGTTAATGTAGTATCATTATGCATCAGGTACTGAGCCCCAGTGTTGTAAACAAATTTGAGTTGCTAAGCCTTGGCTCAGATGAAGCCCTGAACCCTAGGTAGTTAAGAAGGCATGAAAAAAGTCACTGTGCTCAAGTAGATTGAATTTGGGGACAGCTATAAAAATAGACTTTATTGAATTAATGGTATCACTGCTGGGATGTAGTCAGTGTAAATACTTTAATCATATTCCAACTCTGGAGTGTCTCTTATCTGATTAAACTTTTATGAACATATTAAAAAGTAAAGGTGGCATATTACGATAACTCCACGTGGGTTCCCCAAGGAGGGAGGATAGAAGACGAAAAGCCTGATTAGTGCCTAATGAGGAACTTTCCTTCCTCACACAAAATTAGGCTGATTGTATCATGTCCTCAACAATGCAAGATTTCACTGCCACAGTGCTAGAGAGCAAAAAGATGAAGTTGCCTAATGTAAATTAAAATTGGTCTGAGACTCTGAAGCAGACATTCCTGCAAAATTACAAAGCTAGGAAGCTCTGTAGTGGCAATTTTGGAAGTTCTTTTCACAAATGACATTTTCTGGTAGACACGTGTGTCTGCGTGTGGGGAAGTTACGCAATTATTTGTATACCACTCTCAGCCATCTGACTGTTGCTCAGTCCCTCAAATGATTCTGTATCTTCTCCCTTGCTACCCCTTATGCTTGGAACTGTTTCTCAGAACAGTTGTGTGGTACCCCCTCTCAATTTCCTACAAATTCTTCCTCAAAAACCATCTTTTCCATGCAGCTTTTGGCACTACTCTTTAGTTCCCATATCTTATGGTAACAGTAAGCCTAAATATATGTAAATGAAATGTAAATTCTCCCCTGTTTACCTTTAACTCTCTTCTATTCCTTTCTCCTGCCCCGCCCCCCTCACGCCCCCCTCGTGGAACACTTTAGTTTGTAAGTTTCTTAGGCAAAGACTTGTCTTTATATCTTCTGCGATGCATCATGCATGGGTGCAGTACAGAGGTGTCACTAGGGTTTGTGTCACCCTGTGCGATCACCCCCCATGATGGACTTCTTCCTGTAACAGACCATGTAGAATAAATTACAATATCATACATGCAGTCTAGTCTGCACCACTAGGAGTAGTGTCACCCATTAACTTTATTTATGTATTTTAATATAGGGTCACCCAACAAATCAGTAACCAACACAAAACCAGTGGCCAACTTGATGACACTCGCACAACTAAAGAGGAGTTCTGGTATTAACTCTGATACATGGAAATGAGAGCTGACTCATACTAACACCTTATTGGTTATCTGCTGTGTCATTATAACACCTCATTGGCTCTTGGAACGATCAGTTTCATTGATCAATTTTGAGTTCAGAAAATCCACTTTTTGTTACATAAGACAGTTGTGTTTTCCTTTTTTTGTCTAATTGGCCATAACTTTTTATTATAATTCAACACAGTTTGATTCATTACATTGTACATGAAATTACCTTTCCAATGACATATATCATGATGGTATTATTCATAAATACAAATTTTCCAAAAAGTTTCCAAAATTTTGGCCAATAGAGGTTTCACCCCCCTGAGAGTGTCACCCGGGCAGTCCTCAACCCCCCCCCTGCCCACAACCCAACTGATGCCACTGGTACAGTATAATGATTATATTATAATACTCATTATAATATAAGGAACACTTGCATCACATATTGACCTACCCGAAAGGTAATCTTTTCAGGCCCTACTCTCTGACTTACTCATGAAACTACTGCTGGAGGCAGGGCCTTCTTTGTAGTGTTGCTACAGTTCTCAGATTCATTTTCTGAGGTGATCCAGCAGTGTTGGCTGATTTATTCCACCTGCGCTTTCATTGATTTTCATGTTATCTCTGCTACTTTATGATCTTATCGGGTACTATTATTTTATTGCCGCTGCTTTCTCTTTTCCTCACTGGCTTTTGGTGTTTTTGTTTTGTAGGTTACTTCGTGTCTATTTTTAAAAGAGAAGTATTTACAAATATTAAATGATGAGCAATGCAAATCAAACAGTCAGTGCTCAAGGGCTTTTCTACAAACCACCATACACTCACACTCACCTTTTCTCATGATCATAAAGGGTAATACCTGGTGCGACATGGCCCTCAGATACACACACATGAAATCTAGTGGGACAAACACCTCTGTTGTAAGTTGGTTGGACTTTTTGTCTCTGGAATGTTCCACAGATTTGCTTCAGCAGAGCTTTAAAAAGAGTCCCTTTGTAGGTGTTTTATAGTACATGTGCAGGGCTGTATAAGATCACACAACCCTTTTCCTTTCATGAATTCAGCTATCACTTTCCTGTGGCACCACAAATTCATCTATTTGAGGTTCATTAAATCAAGGCCTGGGTCCTTGGTCTCTTGCTCTGTGTTCTCTTAACAACATTTATTTTTCCCAGGATGAAAAGAGCCTGGATTTTTTTCCCCTACTGGCAAAGCTGGTAATTATTTTCTATTGAGATACCAGAAAAAGTCAGTGAATCAGTCACCAAGTCTATGTGGCCTCAGTGATGTTCATGAACATATTCTTGTCTGCCTAAAGAGTGGAAAGTTCTTAGCATCACATTCCAAAGAAAGTCTTCAAAACTATTATTTATGATGTTTCAAAGACTGCCAATTTTTAAAAGTTATATATGATTTTCTTTTTCTTTTCTCCCCCCTCCCGCCATGGGTGTACACACACATATAAAGCCAACTAAGGATAGAAGTATGGTACAAAAATTAAATTAAGTAGTATGGTATAATTTTGACCTGACTTCAAATTCCAGCTCAGCCATGAAGCTTTCTTTGGCCAGTCATATCTCTCAGCCTAGCTACCGCAAAGGGTTGTTTTGAGGAAAAAAAGGGAGGAACCATTTGCTGAGCAGTAAAGTCCTAGGGAGATCTATGAGACTTCTTTCCAGGTAAGTATTTTTTAGGATGCAGCCTTAGTTTACATTTCTGTGAAAAATGACTTGGGAGTGAGTCCCATTAAACTCAGTGGAGTTTACTTTGGAGTAAAGATGCTTCAGGCAATACCACATATGAATGAAGCTGTAACCAACCTTTCCACATTTCATAGTTAAACTAGCAATCTCTCCTTGCTCAGGTGCATTTTAAAAATGGACATGACACAATCTTCTGTCACACTGCAACTTGATAGGAGAGGAATCAAAGTTTGATAAGTACAGCCAATTCTCGTTATCTGCTAGGATTATGTTCCTGGACAAGCTAGTGGATACTGAATTAGCAGATACTGAATCATTGAGTCTATGGCGGAAATAGGGTTAGGTTCCAGGGACCTTCTTCACCATACATGCTGAACTTTATGAACCTGAATCTTATCTTGAAGTCTTTTGGGTTGGGTGACTGTAAGGGCTCATCCACCTCTCTCTTGGCACCTTCCCTGGGCTTACCACAGCCCCAGAGCAGCCCTCATGTCACCTTCCAGAAATCTTTCATCATTGGCCTCATCATCATCAGGTTTGTGAAGGTTCACCTGAAATCCCTGGGATGGTGCCAGAGATGGTGGGGCAAGTCTGGAAGAGGACACAAATGTGTCCAACAATTTTCCATGGGCCAATCCTAATGCCCATTCAATGTGGAAAATTTATCCAATTCAACCTCTTCAACCTCTCCAGACTGAGAGCAAAGTCCAAAGTCCAGCTGAAATGTCTGCATGACTTCCTCTTTGCCGACGATGCAGCTGTCACTACCCACTCTGCCAAAGATCTCCAGCAGCTCATGGATCGTTTTAGCAAAACCTGCCAAGATTTTGGACTGACGATCAGCCTGAAGAAAACACAGGTCATGGTTCAGGATGTGGACTCACCTCCCTGCATTACAATCTCTGCGCATGAACTGGAGGTTGTCCATGACTTTGTGTACCTTGACTCAACGATCTCTGACACTCTTTCTCTCGATACCGAACTAAACAAACGCATCGGTAAAGCAGCTACCACGTTTTCCAGACTCACAAAGAGAGTCTGGTCCAACAAGAAGCTGATGGAACATACCAAGATCCAGGTCTACAGAGCTTGCGTCCTGAGTACACTTCTGTACTGCAGCGAGTCATGGACTCTTCGCTCACAACAGGAGAGGAAACTGAATGCTTTCCACATGCGCTGCCTCCGACGCATTCTCGGCATCACCTGGCAGGACAAAGTTCCTAACAACACAGTCCTGGAACGTGCTGGAATCCCTAGCATGTATGCACTGCTGAAACAGAGACGCCTGCGTTGTGTCGGTCATGTCGTGATAATGGATGATGGCCGGATCCCAAAGGATCTCCTCTATGGAGAACTCGTGCAAGGAAAGCGCCCTACAGGTAGACCACAGCTGCGATACAAGGACATCTGCAAGAGGGATCTGAAGGCCTTAGGAATGGACCTCAACAAGTGGGAAACCCTGGCCTCTGAGCGGCCCGCTTGGAGGCAGGCTATGCAGCATGGCCTTTCCCAGTTTGAAGAGACACTTGGCCAACAGTCTGAGGCAAAGAGGCAAAGAAGGAAGGCCCATAACCAGGGAGACAGACCAGGGACAGACTGCACTTGCTCCCGGTGTGGAAGGGATTGTCACTCCCAAATCAGCCTTTTCAGCCACACTAGACGATGTTCCAAAACCACCTTTCAGAGCGCGATACCATAGTCTCTCGAGACTGAAGGTTGCCAACATATCCAATTCAGACAACTTTCTAAAAACAAGGAGTATAATTGACTGGACATGATTACTGCAACCTCTCCCCATCAGCAGTAGTATACTGTATAGGTGTCTCTTCCTCTCCCCCCGCCCCCCCGCACAATGCTGACACTGCCTTCTGCTCACGAGGAGGCCACTGTCTCTTCTCCTAGTCATCCTGCAACCAATCTGGCACAGGCTGCTTGCTCATAGCTGTGCAGAGCCCTCCCATACTCTCAGTGTCCTGGCACAGTATTTGTGCAGGTCAGTGGCAATTCTGCCTCTCACAGATAAGTGAATTCACAGATAGTGAATTCGAGTATGAAGAGAACAGGCTGTATTTGATTTCTGTACTTTCCCTTGCTTCTATCATGTTGGGGTCTATTGGCTAGAATCCAACAAACTCAATTAAGTGGTAAAAAGAATTTGAAATCAGGTTTAGCAGTCTGGAAAGGTCCAGAAAGGACTCCATCCAGGTCTCTCTAAAAGAGAAAAGAGAGAAATATAGATGGCTAACCATCTGAATCAATAGTTCTCTTCTCAATAAAAATACAGTAGATTTAAATGCCTTGCTTTTGATAACCTTTTCCTAATGCACTGTGGTTGCCTCTCTTTTTAGTGCATGGCTTACCAAATCATTTTACAGCCCTCTGAATTGAAAATGAATAACTATAATCCATTTGATAGACTTTTCGTTCCAGTGATTTGCGGAGAAAATGGTATATTGTGAATGTTGCGAAGCTGTTAACTTTTTTGTCTGTCCATGTAAAACATTTTTTTCCATTCTCATCAACAGCACTCAAAACATTAGAACATCACAAACAGGCTGCTTGGGTTTTCCAGGAATGTCATCAAGCGAGCCCATAAAAGGAAACATAAAATCTGTTTATGGTAAACTTTCAACTGTATTATTCAGCTGCCATATTATTCACAAGGACTGTGAGAGCATAAAGGAAAGCAACCCAGACAAATCCTACACATGCAAGTGCTTCATGAAGGCAGAGAAGTCAGAGGAAGCTAAAGCTTTGTTGGGAAAATTGTCCTTAAAGTACTTAGCTCCCCAGCTGACTCTAAATAATAGGTATGCAGAGGAACTGCCTAACACCTTCTTAGATGGATGGTCCTAGGTATTTTTGGGAACACACGATGATGTGATTCACCGCTATTATCCGGATACTGAATCTTGACAAATCTGCAAATCATTTTCATGTTTATGGCCATTACCACCTGCCTACAGCTGTCTTTCTAAAGAGGATGCAATTTTCAATGGAACTTTCCAAATGCACTTTGGAGACTGAGCAGATGATGGGTTTTAAGCTTCTGGGAAATGAACTTGTCCTTTTGGTGACAAGGCTATATATACCTTTCAAGTACAAGCCAATTAGGCTTTGCTCATCTGATTGACACCTTCTGAGCTCTCATGCTGTTTCTAGGCTTCCTGGGGTGTCAAGGAAGCCTTCCCCAACCGGATAGGGTTTGTGGTGGCGTTTTTTGTCTTTGACAGACATAAGGCCAGCCGTTAAAACTCTCTGCTCAGTCAGGTGTTGCTGTGGTAAAGGAGAGCAGCTGGGGAAATTTGCAAACAATTGTGCCTAACAAGATTGTTAGGCGAGGGCAATCAATCAACAGTGGCTCACAAATCAGGTCTGGAAGGAATGTCCAGATCTTTTGTCCTGTCAGGGAGGCCAAAATACTTAATGGATAGAATTCAATCTGCATTGCACCTGATAGTTTAAAGAGCCATGCCCTGAACTTAGCAAAAATTATATTGATGGTGATCTGGAGGAAATTAGCCACAGAGTGAGTACTGATAGCCTATACATGATAAAAGATCTGGGTGAAATCCTAACCTTTGCCAGTACAGCCAAGCTGCAGTGGTCTGCTCTGTATGAGGTTTGGAGGCTGCTGGAGATCACCTCAGGGTAAGGGAGTATTTTTCCCCTTACCCCATGTTGAGCTCCAGCCAGTCCTATGGGGCTACTTGGATCTGCATCAGCTATTTAGCTGGCACAAATCTGAACAGCCTGTGTAGGGCTCCAAGGCCGAGGAGTGGGGTTAGGAAATGGCATGCACTGTCACCGCCAATCCCACCCCCCTTGGGCCTGATACTCCCCCCGTCCTCCCCACAACAGACATGGCCTGGAACACCCATCCACCACTCTCTCCCATTCTCTGCACTGCCTGGCACAAACCTGCCTGCTCTGGCCAACACAGCTGTGGGAGAAGTTAATGACTTTCATGGAGGGCACCCACAAAATGATAAACATGGTGTTGGGGTGGGGGGTCGGAGCAGTAGCAGGGTGAGAGTTGTTTTTTTAATGTAGAATAATGGTGCTGTCCCTGCCAACGGCAGTTGCAGCCGTAATTAAGTGCTGTTGCTTTTCCTAGCTGAATGATGCCTGCCATTTTCTTTCCCAGGATGCCCCAGGAGTCCCCAGTACTTCTTGGGAAAGATGTCTGGGAGCTGGCAGGCATCACAAAGAGTGGTAGCGCTTAATTACTGCTGCAGGGACAGTGTCATTTTGTAATAAATTATTCTGTTCAGTAAAGAGAAGAAAAGGAGAAGCGCTTCCCTGCTACTGCTGGTGAGCTGCTCTCCAAACCTCCCCAAACTTCTAAAGCTTTCATGGATCCCTTTCCAAAAATGTCAGAGTTTCTCCCCTTCAGGATGGTGATCTTTGCAAAGGTCCTGAGGGCAAAACAGCTCAGCTATATGCTTCTTAGCGCCACCAAAACGCACCTGTCCAAATGCACTTCTCGTTGTGCATTTGGACTATCTATTTATACCACAGTGCACCGAAAGAGTTAAAAGAAATATGCAAGAGTCATTACAGTATCTCTGTTCATTGTTGTCTAATTAACAAGACCACACCAGAAGAAGAGTAAATTGGCAGAGGCCATTTGTCATGCATCAAAATACGCATTGTCATGCCTTATAGTGAATGCATAATTCAGGTTTTTGATTGCTGGAGAGAACGTGTGGGACCAAAAAGACAGATTGCTGTTCCCTGATTCCTCAAACTTTTACAGTATTCAAATCTTTGGAATGCTTGTCGAGTTGAATGTAAAGTGCTTTCCTTGTCTTTTTTTTCATTGAAGACCCTGGATGAACGCAATTCCCTAAGCAGTGGTGTATCACTGATATATTCATTTTCTTTAGTGCATAATCATAGGGAATACTTTGGCAATTCAGGTTTTTTCCCCCCCTCCTCTAATGGAAATAGATGACCTTTTTAATGAAGAGTGCAAAACCTGTATGAGAGATCACAGCCTCTGGGTGTTTACAGTAGTGGTGATGAGAAGTCTGGGTCTGGATGTCAAAACAAATGAGATTCAATTCAGATGGATGAGGCTGGCAAATAAAACCAAGCCATCATGAAGTCAAATCCTTCTCACAAAGTTTAGGCATTAGTCATGGACGTTTCTGTATGAGCTCTCTTCTCTGAATCTCTTGAACAATGATTGCATGAAGTTGCCGTACCAGGTTAGTGGTCTACCTAGTCCAGCGTTATTTACTGTGACTGACAGAAGGTCTCCAAACAGAGATCTTTCTCAGGTCTATTGCCCAATACCTGTTGAGCTGGAGATACTAGGGATATGCACCTTGCCTCTGAGAGATGGCCCCTCTCTAAGTTTAGTTTAACAACCACAGTTTATTTATATGGTTATTGCAAGGTTACTGGCTGTGTTGAGAATGCACTGCAGCTTTGTATTGTTAAATAACTGAAATTTGGACAACCGCATTCATAGATAAAAGAAACAGAGCTGACCCAAGCACAGAGGCGAACACTGGGAATGAAAGGAACAGTTAGAGAAGTTCCTGTGCTATATCCATTTTTGGAGAGAGAGAGAGAGAGAGAGAGAGAGAGAGAGAGGCACGGCCAGATGCGTAACTAGAAGCCCCAGCGCCCAGGGCAATGTCACATGACATTGTGATGTCACTTGGTCACTTCCAGGTTCTACCTGGAGGAGGTGGTGCTGGAGGCTTTGTGCCACTGCCAGCACTTCCCCCTCCAGGGAGAACCTGGAAGTGACTACCTTGCATGTTGTGCCCCTCCCCCGTATAGTGCCTGGGGCAGGTACCCCTCAGGCTCCACCCTTGTTACATCTCTGGGCACATTCCTTTGATGCAGCTTAGCAGTTAATTGAATTCTAGAAGACTGTCCTGGTTTTTCATGCAAGGCAGAATTGCTGTCTGGGAGGTCAGTAGTCAAGAGTGCCTAGTGTCAAGCAAGAGAAGAGTTGTCCAGAAAGTGCCAAAACTCAAAGCTGTTCTATGAAGGTTGTTGCACCAGCAGCTTCCAGGCAGCAACAGAGGCTTTAGGTAGACAACTTAGCTGCCATATCCTTCCTAGTGCACTGCAGGGGCCCTGAAGTTTACCATTTAAGGTCAGGATTCCTGCTCCAAATCAGGGCTTTGAATTGGGATGCTTTGGTTTGTCAAGAGAGTGCTGTACTATTGGATCTGAGCTTCCATTTGGGCCCAGTGCCATCTCTGTTCTTGGGGTCCTGTGGTGCTCATGGGGGAGGATCCAGAGCCATAAAGTGAATCCCGGTGGGTCATGTTGGACCCAATGTTTCTTTAAGTTCCCTGAGTGGCAGTATCATCTGGAGTTTCTGAGAGTGCCCTGTCTCCCCTGCTGGAACCCAAATGGTCTCTATGATTCTCTTCTGAGGAGGTCTCATCTGATCTCTGGGAGTTGCCAGGTTCTGATGGGGACTGGACTGGGAACTTCTGATCTCTCCTGGCTGCCTAAAGGATTGGCACAGTTGTAAAGGGGACAAATGAAGAAATAAAAATAAGAAAATAGTATTCTGGTAAATTTTTGATAATCTAATGCATTATTTTGAAGCTCCTCTGCTTATGACAAGACATAAAGAACACGTTGTGTGATATTAACATTTTAGTTCAACCAAAACAAAAACAAACCCCCCAAACATGGGTTGTCTCTTAATACATTAGACCAGGGGTGCCCAAACACTGGCCCGGGGGCCACATGCGGCCCTTGAGGCTTCCCAATGCGGCCCTCAGGGAGCCTCCAGTCTCCAATGAGCCTCTGGCCCTCTGGAGATTTGTTGGAGCCAGCACTGGCCCAACGCAACGGCTCTCAGCGTGAGGGCGACTGTTTGACCTCTCGCGTGAGCTGTGGGATGAGGGCTCCCTCCACTGCTTGCTGTTTCATGTCTGTGATGCAGCAGAAGCAGCAAAGGAAAGGCCAGTCTTGCTTTGTGCAAGGCCTTTTATAGGCCTTGAGCTATTGCAAGACCTTCATTCATTCATATGTCCATCTTTAATATATTCATTTATGTAAACTTATGTAAATTTATTCAAATTTTAAATGTAAATTAATTCTTTTTTTTCCCTGGCCCCCAACACAGTGTCAGAGAGATGATGTGGCCCTCCAGCCAAAAACTTTGGACACCCCTGCATTAGACTATTGCTTAACTGGTACTTTTAGTATGGCAGGTGGTGTTTGGATCCACTGCCATGGTGACCATGTGGTAGGACTTTGTCTGGCCTGACCCTGCTGGACTTGGAGATAGCTGGGGCTATGGTACACCAGTGACAGGACTGACCCATCCATGAGGCCAACTGAAGTGTTTACTTCTGGCAGCAGATTGGAGAGGGACTGCCCATCTCAGTCACCATGTTGCGTCCACTGCTCCTTATTCTCCTTCTGCTCCCTGGATTGGAAGGGGGCAGAGTACAAGGAAATGTGGAAGAAAGAAGAGTACTGAGCTAGAGCATTGGAAAGTGAGATGGGCAGAAGCTGGCACATTACTGAGTGCCAGTAATTGGGTGGCATTTGGCATACTCCATCAAGTATCAGGAGAACTTGGGCAAACCTTGACCAGTGGGCAAGATATGGCTATGGCTATGGCTATGCAGTTTCCTGGCCCTCCCTGGTATGGTTCAGGGAATGAGGGTGCTGAGTGAAGCCCCAACTATGGGGTAAGCTGTCCACACCTGTGCACATCTGCCATTTCTGATGGTAGTGGTGGTACTCGCAAAAGGTGGTACTTGGGAAAATGGTATTTGCCATAAACCCCAAAAGGTTGAAAATCCCTGATATCAATATGTGCCACATTTGCACATAAATTCTCCAACTTGCTTTTTGCTACACAGTTCCCAGTGATGACTCATCAAACTGCATTCTGTACTTGCAGTGACAATGAAAGGAAGAACATGCTGAAGAGTGTGTATGTGTCTCTTACCCATGCATAATGGCAGCCTTCCAACTGTAGCCCAAGGGTTTCTTATAGAAGCCTATATAGTAGTACTATATGTCCCATAGTAGGGGGATGAGTTCCACAAGTTATATCCCCAAGGAAGCAAAATGCTTGCCAAGGGAGTGGAAACCACAACTACAAAAAAGTGCTGTGGCTCAGCATTGTGTGCTTTGCATACTTGATGTCCCAAGTTGCGTCCAGGCATCACAAGTCAAGAGATGTTGGATAGCAAGACTGGTTTAAAAGACAAATCTGCCTGAGGTTCAGGAGAGCTGGATTTATGACCTGCTGAGATCTGTGTTGACAAGGTTGTGCTACAGACACAGTATTCCTTGTTAATTAGTCTGTGGAGTACCCCATTGATATCCTATGTACTGTTTTTCTAGCATCAGGTAGACTATTCTTTTTGGCTTTTTAAAAATCAGTATGGCAGCATTTCTGCACTTTAAAGAAAATATTTACTGGACATTTAAAACAGAATATCCTGAAGGCTTGAGTGGAAAAAAAAATAATAGAAATATTACATGCTCTTAGCCCATTTGGCTATGTTTTCTTTTATACAATTGGATGCTGCCAAAACAGAATTCAAGGTAGAAAATTACCTCCCAACTGATTAGGGAAAAAAATGCAAGATGGCAATTTATGTATTAATTTACAGGTTTTCCAGTAATTCTGCTAGGGCAGAGTTTAATCACGCATGAAGCCAAAGAAAGAAGGACGGGGGTGGGGTGGGAAATGGGTGACATTTAAAGCCAGGGAAAGGTTGTCAAGGAATGATCATCAAGAAAGGAATGTAGCCTTTTGCGAGTACAATCCTACCTTGATGTTGGGTTGGCGCAAATCCTTTGCACCAGTTGGGAGGGCCGCAAACGTGCCTTATGGCACATCTGCACCTCCTTGTGAGTTGGCTGGGCTGGCGCAAGGACACCTACCAGCCCACAGAGGCAGCATACAGCATCTGTGCTACCCACACCTGGTGAGTTTGCACCAGTTGAGAGAGGCCAGCATGGAAGGGGGTTTGGGAGGGCAGGGGAAGGTGTTTCAGGGGGGAAGGCATGTGGCAGGCAGGCCGAGCCAGGAAGGGGGTATGACTAGCCCCCAGCACTTAGTCCAGATCCTAATCTCCCTCCCAAGCAGCCTGGCCTTACAACAGGCCGCTTGGATCTGCAGCAGTAATTTAACTGGCACAGATCCAAGTAGCCCCGTTTAGGTGGTTGCCACGAGACATGGGGTAAAGGGAAATAAATCTCCTTATTTATTGCACAAGATCCATCTCAAACTCTGCACTGGATCAGCGGTGCTACTAGGTTTCACGTCACCCGGTGCGCAATGCCAGTGCATCACCCCCCCATGCAATGGGCGGGGCAACACGCCAGGTGGTGGGCATGGTGATGTACCATCACTCCGCCCCCACTGGTTTTTGGGCTGTTCCTTTTGATAGAACAAAGATAGAACACGTTCTGCATGAAATTATGCACTGATACATAACATGATGGTATTATTCCTCCAAACTGTGATTTTATTGATTTTGGTCACTAGCGGTGTCACCCCCCCCCCGGGTGTCAGCTTACTATCACCTTATTGCAGCAGTTCTCAAACTTTTAGCACTGGGACCCACTTTTTAGAATGACAATCTGTCCAAGACCCACCAGAAGTAATGACATGGTGGAAGTGACATCATCAGGCAAATTAAAATAAATAAGTATAAATAATTAAAGTAAAACAAATAATTAAATAAGCAGAAGCCAGCCCTGGTCCACCAAATAAATTTCCTCTGTAGCCTGCCTGCAATAACACCCCCCCCCAAAACCAGTAAGGTTTTCAGCTCTACCCATTGCCCAGTTCAATTTAAGAACTTCTGTTTAAACCAGATCACTGTCAGGATCCACCTGGCTTTGCAAGTCTCAAAAAGGCTCACCTTATCAGCTGAAGCCTCTGTTTTGATCCTTTTTAGTGGGGGGGGGGGGACTGCCTTCTGGAGCACTTGTTTAGCTGCCGCCTGGGAATACCGGGTGCTGTTGGCTTATACCATAGTCTTTCGAGACTAAAGGTTGCCAACCAACCGTTTAGCTGCAGGTGCATAGGATCAGGACCATTCTGGTAGCCTTGCACTCTCCTTCACCTGATCTTCCACACCAGCCAAGGCACGTTTGCTTACTTGCGAGTAAAAGCGACCATGACGCATAGTTTAGCTTTCCATAGGGCTCGATACATTCATCTGCTTGGAGGGAGGGACTTCCTTCTCAAGTGTTTTTGGGGGCTGCATTCATTGGATCAGGACCATTCTGGTGTCGTTGGATTCCTCTCAGCCTGCCCTTTCTGACAGACTTAGGCACGTTTGCCTACTCACGAGTAAACACGTGATACGGCTCAGTTTCACTTTCCATAGGGCTCTGTGCATTTTTTGTTCAATTTTTTGGCCATAACTTTTGATAGAAAGGAGATATTTCACTCATGTATTTTGCATTGCATTCCGCTCAAAATTCTGCATCCAACGGTATATAATATGATGGGGTTATTCTTAACTACTGAGATTTTAGCATGTCACCCCCCCAGTGTGCGTCACCCCTCCTGTGCGCGTCACCCAGTGCGGCCCGCGCCCCCCCGCACCTCCCTAGCGACGCCACTGCACTGGATATAGCACAGGCCACCCAGCCTGCCTGTTCCAATGCAAGTTAGGAACTGTGACTTATCACTGCTGTTACTGTTTCTTGTTATTCAAGAAGGACCAAATAGCAGGACCAAAAATAAAACAGAAGAATAAAGAGTCAGTGGAAAAGATCTTCATATGGGGAATTTTTACAAAAACAAAACTCAAAAGTAGCTTACAGAAGTAATTATGAAATATGGGTAAAGAAAGTAAAAATAGGCACATGTATGTCAAGATTTAAGAGAACTTTGTATAAGACTTTTTAGAAAAAGAATGTTCCATTTTGAGACATGGAGATAGTCCTATAATTCTAAGAACTATACAGTACTGGACAGGACAAACAAGAACACTGTTGAATTGTTCTCTGGCTGCTGAGATTGCAAGTGGAAAGTTGGTACATCGTGCCAACATGTAGTTTGAAAATGCTGGATTGCCTAATTTCCCTTGATGAGTCCTTTCTCTGCAATGCGCGATAACGAAGTTGTCATTCCGCTACCTTTATGGCTGGAACAAGGGAAGCGGAGATGAAGGTGACAGAGAGCAATAGGCAAGGTTATTTCTCATTCATAGACTCACAAATGCATAATTATTACTCCGCTCAACACAAAGCAGCAATCAGAAATAGTAAGTAGAAACAGCCTTCTGGCTAAACTTGGGAATCTACTTTGTACTAACAGATGAATACTTCTGGCAAGTGATAAGCATTACTCAAAAGTAAATTTATATATTTTTCCCCTCTGTGCATTTTCTAGTGTTTCCCTTCCCAGGCCTTATTGTGCCTTTTTTAAACTGTGTCCTCCTATCAGTGAGAACATGCTTGATTAGATTTTAAATTCTTTTCAGTCTGTCTTTTGAATTTCACAAGTTCCTCAGTTAACACACTGACTTGTTTATTTATAGAACTTCTATCCTTCCTTTTCTTCAGGAGGAAACCCATGAGAGCCAGCAAAAATGCATGGATACGCAGCCCAATCTTATCCCTGGCAGCTCTGCCAAGTACAGCGGGGCCAAAATGGCTACTGTTGCATCCAGTTGCATTGCCAGGGCTGCCGAAAGCCTCTTCAGGGGAAGGGGACTTTCGTCTGCTTCTCCCGGATCAGGGCATGGGGACCACAATTGGTCTCCTCCATGCTGAGCTGGCTCAGCTTTGCCAGCACAGACTGGAGGACCTCTGTGTCATAAGAACATAAGAAGAGTCCCACAGGTTCAGGTCAAAAGCCCATCTAATTCAGCTTCCTGTATCTCACAGTGGCCCACCAGATGCCTCAGGGGGCACACAAGGCCACAAGAGACCTGCATCCTGGTGCCATTCCCTTGCATCTGGCATTCTGAGGTAGCCTACTTCTAAAATCAGGAGGTTGCACATACCCATCGTAGCTTGTAACCACCCCAAGCTGTCCACCCCAAGATCTCTCTCCTGATCTGTCACAGACAGCTTAGTATCCATTAGCCTATATGTGATGTTTTGATATTTGGCCTCAGTGTGCATTACTTTACATTTACTTCCATTGAAATGCATCTGCCATTTTGCTGCCCATTCTCCCAGTTTGAAGAAATCCTTCTGGAGCTCTTCACAATCTCTTCTGGTGTTCTCCATCCGGAAAAGATTAGTGTCGTCTGTAAACTTGGCCACCTTGCTGCTTAACCCTCTCTCCAGATCTTTTATGAACATGTTGAAAAGCACCTGATCGCATGAAGGTAGGAAATGTGATTTTGACATGCTTTGAGGGTTTGTTTGTTTTTTTAAAAAGAGCTTTAAAGGTTTACCATTATCTACTGGTATCCTCAGTGAGTCAAATCTGTAGATCTTGGATCTGCGAAAACCAGGGTCCAACTGGTATCTGAATTGTCCAATTGTCATCCAATTATCATCCAATTGTCCAATTGTTATCCAATTGTCATCTGAACAGGACAATAGAACAGCTATTTGAAAGTGACCAGTGTCAGATTTGCTAAAAGCCAGATGCAGTGGCCCTCAAATTTCTAGTTCCAGTTAGACTGGCATGACAGCAATTAGGTTGGCATCCTTCAGTCTTGGAAGACTATGGTATCACGCTCTGAATAGTGGTTCTGGAACAGAGTGTCCTTTCCAGTGCACAAAGCCTGGGTAAAGTAGATATGGAGGATAGATGTAGCCACAAGGCAGTGGAGGTTTGGGATCAGACTTTTCCTTCTCTCAGATGAGCTGCCTTCCCAGGCTAAGGAGTCCCATCTACCCGGTGGCTGTTTAGTCGCCTCTTACGATGAGTACAACCAAACTGAGGGCTTATTCTTATCCCCAGCCCCCAGGGGAAATTAGTTCCAGTTCCAGGACAGTAATTAGTTGCTTATGTACTGTGCAATGCTTTCATCCTTAATAGCTGCTCGCTGTCAGGAAATAAAACTGTAACAGCCCAATCTTATCCTCCCCCCAGACAATGCAGTCACGGCAAGGAAACTTGAACTATAACCTGCAGAGGGTGGGGCAGGTGAAGTGCCATGAGGGGCCAGGGAGGGAAGTAGGGCAAAGTTCTACTTACCCCACTCCACCACACCATGGCCTCCTGCGGGTCTCCTTGGACCTGTGCCAGCTCTTTACCTAACACATGTCTAAGGAGACAAAGAGAGCGTGCAGACTGCTATCAGAGAGGATAGCATCCAGGGGAAGTCCCCTGTGCTGGGCCCCACCCCCTTCTGCCTCCATCACTCCCCCCTGCCCTCCCCATTCCACCATGTTCTGCCCCATTCCGCCTCCCCTGGAGATCTGCCTGTGTCAGCAGGTCTTCCTTGACTCAGTGCTGGGGGGACAGCTCTGGGGACACACAGGGCTGCTCTGACCTCTCTGCTGGCATTCCGGCTTTGCACACTGTTGGAGTGTTGTTTACAACTGCCATTAGGCAGGAACCGGTACTGAAATGCTAGCTCCAGAAGCAGATTGGGCTTCTTAGGATTGGGCTGAATAGGATTGGGCTGTTAGTGAGCAATTGCAGAATAATTCCTCATTTTTGAACGACACTAGAAGCAACTTGTTGGTCTGTTGAGGGTGGATCGCTTGTCGCATGTAAACTGTACATGGGACGACCATGGGCAAACTCATTTATTCTGTTTCTCAGAGAGTAAGATGGGAAATGAATAATGGATAGCATATTTAATAAAATGGCTTCTGAAAATGTTTCTAGAAATATCTTGTTGGAAATGATCAGCAGGGACCAAAAATAGAGTTCCGTTTTTAATCATCCAAAAGAGGACTTGCTACTGGGGGGTTTTCATCTTCTTCGATTGTGCCACTTGGGAAGATGTATTGTGTTGCATCAGTTTGTCAGGATTTTTCAACGATGGTTAGCGCATGGGGAGAGAAAGGAAATAAGTCTCAGAAAGAAACATGCAATTCCCTGGCAGAGTCTCCGCCACGCTGCTAATTTGCATTTTGATGAGATCTGATTACTTAATGTAGAAAAGATAACTAAAGTGGATAGAAGTGTTTCCCAAAGTCCCCGAGCATCACAGCAGCAACACATTCTGCAGACGAAAAAGCCTTCCACCACAGTGGGAGTCCTCAGGCGGTAAGAACCTGAAATCACATCTCAGTTTTTTTTTACAGCTCAAGCGGTAGCCTTAAACACAGATTATTCCTTGTTGGATATTTGCTTTTTGATTTATTTTGGAAGGTTCACCTTCTGGCTGTAGTTTGATTTAAAGGAAATATTTACCATGGCATTTTCCAGAGTGGGAATGGACTAGGGCCTTATGGATCAGTGCCCACTATGACATATAATCAAGACAATATGACATATGAACAAAAAGTCTAGAACACATAACATGTTCTAGAGACTGCAGTAGTCTATTTAATATTTTATTTTATTTTATTTTATAATAGATGCTAACATTTTTTAAGTAAGCAGAAATTTAAGACCCGATCCAGCCTGGCAGCAGCGCCAGTCTTGCACACACTGTCTGGGACATAATTGTTGCAGAAGTGCCGTAAGGCACTTTGTGGCAACCAGAAGAAGGGAGGTGCCAGTGCAGATGCCAACTCTGACAGGTGCTGAGCCTTCGTGCTGGTTGGGGAAGCTCTGGGAGCTAAATGGTATGGTGACATTCTGGGCAGGTGGAAGGTGGTGGGGTTGAAACTGGGTGGGGAAGGGCGGTTCAGGTCCCGGAGGGGGTGGGGATGCCAGCAGAGGCTGCCAACAGAGTCTAACTCCCATCCCATGCCTGGGAGCCCTACATGGTGCTACTTGGCTCTGTACCAGCGACTGAGCTGGCAAAGATTCGAGCAGACCCATAGCAGCTGCTGGGACTCGACATGAGGTAATATTCCCTTACCTCAAGGAGACCTCCAGCTGCCTCCTTGCCCAAATGCGATTGGGCTGCCCATATTCTAAATATTTTTGCTGTTTTCTGTTAGCCTGTCATAAACAAAAGATTAAGTATCAAGACTTTGAAATAATAATAACTGGGTAGAATGAGCCCACCTTTTAGAACAACTAGGTAAGCTGAACTTCTTGAGCTCACCATGAATACCATGCCTGGAAAAGTTAGTGCTTCTGATACTGATCACATGGGCATTACTCTTCAATTAAAGAACACTCTTAACAGTTAAGTAGTTTCACTGTGACCCCTCCCAGTGATTTAACTGATGAATTTTAACTGATGAATCTCTGATTTGGTTCAACCCTATCAGTCTGCACACTAAGTACAAACTGTGAGCATGAGAAGCAGTGCTGTAGCTAAGCCAGGGTCAGGGGTGTCCATTCCCCTCTGTGGCAGAGTGGCAGTTTCCTGCTGTCTCTGCTGGGAGGAAGGGGTGACAACGCTTACGGTAGTTGGGCGCAGGGCCTCTGAGAGGGATTTTATCAGGGGGTACAAAGTTTCTTTTGGGCCCCTTTGAAAAGGGGGAGGGATGAAACAGAGCAGGGGAGGGTGGTGGTGGGCGAGCAGAATAGGGGCAGGGAGGGTTGAAAAAGGATGGAGAGAGGGTAAAGACAGCTGGAAAAGTCTTTGGAGCCCAGGTCTACCCACCCATGTGGCATCAGTAATGTCCCAAGTATCATGACTGGTCATGATGGTAATGTCCCCAGCATTCTGTGCAGGCAGCAAGTCTGAGTCGATAGGAAAACGTTAGATCCCAGGAAATTTTTGGGCCCCCTCCTTCAGCTCCTGGACCCACCCTTTTGACCCTGGGCCCGGGTACAAATTACCCCCTTTACCCCCCTCTCCTAGGCCCTGGTTGGGCAGCAAACACCATGAAATCTGTCCACCCGCCCACTCATTCTCTGTACAGCTCCAAATGGAGCCATTTCTGGGGCCAGGGCCACACACGCACAGAGGAGGGCATGACTGCACAAGTGCGGGGGTTATGCGATGATGTGGAGTGTCATTGTGTCACCTGGCCTTGGGTACCTGGCCCCCCCCCCACTACGCTGCTGATGAGAAGTTCCAGTGTGAATGCAAAAGCAACTGTGTGGCCATTAAGGGTGGGGGGATCCATTGCTCAGTAGTAAAGCATATACTTGGACCATAGAAGTTCCCAGGTTTCTGCAGGTAGGACTGACTAAGGTCTCCATCTATAAACTTGAAGAGCTGGCTACCAATGTGCAGGGAATACTGACGTAGATGGACAAAGGGTTATAGTGAAGGCAGTCTCTTATGTTTATATATGCCTACTTAACTCTGCATTCTTGTGTAACATTTTTTTAAACTGAAAAAATGCCATTAGATGTGGTGACAGCCATTAATGTAAGGGAATTTAAAAACAGGTTAGACAGATTAATATGGGAAAAGTCTGTCAATGGCTGTCAAGACCTATCAATAACCTTATTGTTAAGCAGGGAATTTCTGTGTTCAGAGACAGTATCCCTCTGATTCCAGATGCTGGAGACATGAACTTTTGGCTGACATAGGCTTTGTGGTCTTCTACTACAGATTCAGTCATTTCTTTCAATAGATTGTGCCTTCTCCAGCTCATTCCAAACCACAGTTTATTCTTGGTGCATCTTCTGGCCTCCATGCTATGTGTAAGCAATTTCCGATGGGCTCAAGGTGTATAATTCTTTCCTCTCATTCTGCTATTGTCTCTGCATGAAGGATATTATCCTACAGAGGTCACTAATAAAAATTACACTTCCCTGGGGTGCTATGAGGTAAATTATTGTAATCCATTTGAGAGCTTCTGGAAAATGAACAGAAATGCTGTTCCTGTCAATCACTGCGGGAGAGGTCAAAGACTTAAGGCCTGGAGGGTGGCAGGGATAGAGACTGTGAAATCCCAGCCAAAATATTAATGGCCATCCTTCAAATGGCAATGTCCACGTATATTCAGAAGTGGGGCATCTGAGCCAAAAGTTAACCTCTAGTCGAACTTGAGCAGGATGGACTGGGGCTATTTTGGAGGGGAGAACACATTTTTGAAAGGTTTAGGAACTCTCCATTGGTGGCACAGTGGTGACGGTTGTTGGTTCTCTTAACTTTTTTTCCTTTTAGGGCACAATCCTAACCCACTTTCCAGCACCGACATAAGGGCAATACAGCTCCAAGGTAAGGGAACTAACAATCCCATACTTTGAGGAGGCCTCCATGAGTGCCACCCAACTGCAGGATGAAGCACACATTGACACCGCTGTGCCAGTGACAGAAAGTTGGTTAGGATTTGGGTCTTAAAGTCATATCTTGCCACCACCTTAAGTATAGGTAGCAGTAGAGTAGATCTCCTTTTTGTGGCGGTCAGTGAGCAGCCACCATGTTTTCTTCTCTATAATTTCCCATAATTCCTCACTGCTTCTCAACCTGTGGTATTTGCACTGGTATTTGCACCAACAGTAGTATTTGAGGTGATGTCCAGACCCTCAGACCCACACCCTGCCTGGCACTAGCAATGCAAGATAAGCAGCAGTAGACGTCTTGGCAGGCAGAGCTCCAGCATGTTCTTTCCGCATGCTCAAAAAAGCCTTCCATTTGCCCTGAGCCTCTTACCCATGTTTATCACATTGTGCTTGGCCTCCTAATCCAGACGTCACTGGCAGTGACATTATCTTTCAATAGGTAGACCATGAGAAGTGGTATGATGGGGGACAAACGTGAAATGCTGCTCTAGAGAATTATTTATTTAATATTTACAGCTTTCTTCAAGGAGCTCAGGGTGGCAGACATTGTTCTCTCCCTCTCACAACCCTTTGAGGTAGGTCAGCCTGAGAGAGAGAGAGAGAGAGAGAGAGAGAGAGAGAGAGAGAGAGACCCAAGGTCACCCCAGTGGGTTTCATGGCTGAGAAATTATTTGAACTGAAGCCTTCCTTGTTCTTGTGTCCAATACCCCGACCACTACCACACCACGCTTTTGAGGGAAGAACTGCCAGCTTGCAGTGCTGCAGTAACATGTGCATTCAGTTGTCAGTCATTTGCGCTAGTGACCCCATTCCATGCACTGTTATTGCAGCTGCTGTGGCAATGGCCCAGGCCTTCTGGAGATAGAACATGAGTTCCATCAGTGGAAGGTCCAGATAGGATTGAACTGTTACTTACAAAGTCCAATGGATTGCTATAGAAGAGGAATAAGCACAATCGGTAGCACTTAAGAGTGCTTTACATTGGCTGGATCACATCCCATGACATTTGCTTCTGAGAGCATGAAATCTGCGTGAATTATGTAATTGATGTTCACATTCTCTTGGGTAGAAGTACAAACGTATCCAGTTAGTAATGCTTGCTTCCATTACTAAAGACTGAGGCTTCATTTTCCTCAAATTGCTTCAGCTCTGACTGCTGTTTGAGATGGTGCACCCTATCCTCCCCCCATGGCCTTTAAACACTACTATCACAGTCCATGCACCAAGCATCTTGGGAAATGGAATTTTCCTAGGGCATTCTGTCCTTAAGGGCGCAATCCTAACCAACTTTCCAGCACTGACATAGCTATGCCAATGTGGCATGCACTGTATTCTGCATTGAGGAGGCACTCAAGCGGGCCTCCTCAAAGTAAGGGTATGTTTGTAACCTTACCTTAGGACTGCATTGCAGCTAGGTCAGTGCTGGAAAGTTGGTTAGGATTGCGCCCTATTATGGACATCAGGTGTTTTGGTAACTACGTGTCCTAAGCTTCCTTGTGCATGGAAAACTACTGATCTTGTGCATGGAAAACTACTGAGCCGCCCTGGGTCCCTCTGGGGAGAAGGGCGGGATAAAAATAAAGTTTTATTATTTATTATTATTATTATTATCTGGATGTCACTGGGCATACAGTGAGATCTGAAATTTCAAAACTAACTTGGGAAAAAGTTGGGAGCTTGATCCAATCCCGGGCCAGTGCCAGTCTCCTGCACACTGCCAGGGAGACAGCCATTGCAAAAGTGATGTAAAGCACTTTGCAATGGCCAGAATGACGGAGGCACTGACAGAAAGGCCGCCGCAGGCAGGCTCTGGGCCTCTGTGCCATTCAGAGGAACCCCTGCAATCTTAGGTAGTGAGCAGTGGGGGGGAGGACAGGGGGAAGGTGAAGAGGGGGCAAAACTATGTGAGGGAGGTTGGAGAAAAGGGTAGTTCAGACCTGGGAGGGGGGCAGGGACAGCAGTAGCAGTTGCATCCTGTCCCCTCTCATGCCCCTGAAAGCCCTTCACGGATCAGATCTCTGCCAGCAACTGAGCTAGTCCAGATCTGAATAGACCCATAGTGGGTACCCTAGCTCCCTGGCCCCACGGAATGCATCGGCGACCAGCCGCTGTACCACAGCACAGGCAGGATTGGGCTGCCCACTAGTTTTGAAGGGGAAATACTATGATTGGCTTAGTTCCGTTTAAAAAGAGTTCAGTTTGCCCATAACCAAGCCTCATTCCGTGAACATTTTAAAAAATTCCGTCCAGCCAGTTGTGATGTAAATGTAAGAACAAGCAACTTAAGAGAAGGAAACCATCTTTTTTTTTTAAAAAAAAAAACAAAACGATTGGATATTTTTAACTGCAACATTGAATATATCGCCAGGAAATGACAGTGACACTAAATGGAACAATTATGGTCTACAGGGGGACAGATGGGAATTTGCATCTCAAAACTTGTGCCAGTAATGAGGGACGCTTGAAAGATAAAATGCTTTTCAACTCTACCAGCAAAATAAGCAAAGCAGCTGATTTTCAAGGGAGATACTATTTGCATATTGCAGCCTTGTTCTGCTCCTGAGACCCAAGGGCAGTAAATAAAGTTGTTTTAAACAAGTATCCATATGTACCCATCTGCAATCCACTTCCACCTTTAAAAGAAATGGTTTAATTAAGAGAAAACGGTCAAACTGCTTAGATTTGCCATAGGAAAAGTTATGTGAAAACAGTACCTCCTGACTGACTTTAAAATCAGTCTCATAGCTGACTTTAAAATCAAGTCCATTGTGATGGTATTGCTACCCCAAAAGTCATGTGTTTGCATTATTCCCCTGCATTCCTTAATTTGTGTTGTTGCGGGGGGGGGGATGTAATCGTGCGCCATTAAAAATGGCATTAATTACTTTACATGAAGATTTAGGCATAAAAATATTTCCTACAGTGAGGATGATTTTTGTTTCTGTGTGGAGTGGAGGGGGAGAAGGTCTGGGAAAAGATGCAGTGATCATTGCTTTATTTATGCTATTTTGGATGCCACTGTTTCTCAATGTTTGTCCTCCACCGTACCAATTCACATGGTCCACCTATTTGAAGTACCACTGGAAGTAAATGGTGATGGCATCGTTGCCAATTACTTCTGGGTTTGGAGGCCAGATGCAACGTGACAAACACCAGTAAGAGGCTCAGGGTGGATGGGAGGGCTTTTTAGAGCACAGAAAGCATGCTTAGAAGCTCTGCCCACTGAGCGCCCAATCCTATCCAACTTTCCAGCTCTGGTGTAGCAGCAATGCAGCCCCAAGGTAAACAAACAAATGTTCCCATTCCTTGAGGAGGCCTGTAACTGCCTCTCCACCACAGGATGCAGTGCACACTCCATTGGCTTAGCTGCAATGGCACTGGAAAACTGGATAATAAACTGGAAAATTTGGCCCTGAGTCTCCTACCACTGTTTGTTGTGTCACATTCCTAGTCTCGCTGCGGGGCGGCAGATGTTCAGGGGTCCCGCAAGTACCACCAGACATCATAAGAACATATGAACAGCCCCACTGGATCAGGCCATAGGCCCATCTAGTCCAGCTTCCTGTATCTCACAGCGGCCCACCAAATGCCCCAGGGAGCACACCAGATAACAAGAGACCTGCATCCTGGTGCCCTCCCTTGCATCTGGCATTCTGACATAGCCCATTTCTAAAATCAGGAGGTTGCACATACACATCATGGCTTGTAACCCGTAATGGATTTTTCCTCCAGAAACTTGTCTAATTTCCTTTTAAAGGTGTCCAGGCCAGATGCCATCACCACATCCTGTGGCAAGGAGTTCCACAGACCAATCACACACTGAGTAAAGAAATATTTTCTTTTGTCTGTTCTAACTCTCCCAACACTCAGTTTTAGCGGATGTCCCCTGGTTCTGGTGTTATGTGAGAGTGTAAAGAGCATCTCTCTATCCACTCTGTCCATCCCCTGCATGATTTTGTATGTCTCAATCATGTCCCCCCTCAGGCACCTCTTTTCTAGGCTGAAGAGGCCCAAACGCTGTAGCCTTTCCTCATAAGGAAGGTGCCCCAGCCCAGTAATCATCTTAGTCGCTTTCTTTTGCCCCTTTTCCATTTCCACTGTCTTTTTTGAGATGTGGCAACCAGAACTGGACGCAATACTCCAGGTGTGGCCTTACCATAGATTTGTACAACGGCATTATAATATTAGCCATTTTGTTCTCAATACCTTTTCTAATGATCCCAAGCATAGAATTGGCCTTCTTTACTGCTGCCGCACATTGGGTCGACACTTTCATTGACCTGTCCACCACCACCCCAAGATCTCTCTTCTGATCTGTCACAGACAGCTCAGAACCCATTAGCCTATATGTGAAGTTTTGATTTTTTGCCCCAATGTGCATGACCTTACACTTACTGACATTGAATCGCATCTACCATTTTGCTGCCCGTTCTGCCAGTTTGGAGAGATCCTTCTGGAGCGCCTCACAATCACTTCTGGTCTTCACCACTCGGAAAAGTTTGGTGTCGTCTGCAAACTTAGCCAACTCACTGCTCACCCCGTCTCCATGTCATTTATGAAGAGTCCCCTCACCTCAAGTCCCACTGATGGTACCTATACCACTGGTTGAGAAACACTGCACTAATGAATAGTTTGGTTGCCCTGTTATTTGTATGTCACATTGGATTTTTGGCATAAGTATGGCACATAAAAGTTTGAAATAACAAACTGTTTAAAAATATAGACACTGTAGCAACTCATGTAAGTGTGGGAGATAGATGCTATGGATTCTTCATGGAGTGCGGTGTGCATTTTGTGCGCATGTATGTGTGAGAGTTTATACATTTTTCCTGCTTGGAGGTTCTCCCAATACACCATAAGCCACAATGATGGTTGGAGGGCTAATAATAATATACAGTATTACTGACTACAAATGGTGAGGAGTGAATACCAAGGGGTGATCCTAAAGAGAGTCCAGATGCATTCCTCGGATACCGTTGTCTGGAACAATTCCACAAAAGTCAGTGGCAATACTCCAGGGATAACTGGTTTGAGGGTGCAAAGTCTGAGGCTGCAGAGTACGCAAATTGTACTGACAGCTGACTGTGATATAATTGACAGTGGGCTGCTACTGATGTTGTGTTTTCCTTCATTTTTTGTTCCAAAAGAGTATGGAACATGACTTTCCTTTTTACACTCTCGTAGGTGTTGGGATGGCAGGAAAGTACAACTATTTTTCCTCATCTGACTTTATCTTCTCATTAAAAAAAATTGCTTGTAGGAGTAGGAATACCTTTAGGAGTATCTTTTGTTCTTTTAAAAGTGCTCAGTTCAAAGCTGGATCAAGTGGTCAGGGAGTGTTAACATTCCGCATTATTATACACCATCTATCCACATTTTTATAATGCTATATAGCGGCTACAATAATAGTGGGGCATTTTACAGCCTTCAAGCTATGTGTATAGACAAGAACCACTTCCAATAATTAGATTTCTAGACCACATGAATCCAAAACTTTTTAAAAAATTAAGGACCTGATCCCATGCCGGCTACTGCAGGTGGAACAGGCACGCACAAGGTCGCAAACATGCTGTCAAGCATGTTGTGGCTGCATGGAAGTTAGTGCCCAACATGGTACTGGAACGTTGCCCGCAGACTGGAACGTCTGACCAGGGTAGGTGAACCACTGGGCAGTGGGGAGGTGGGGAAATGGCTGAACCGGGGCAAAGAGGTGGTTTTTCAGGGCAACTGAGGGTGACCCGGGAGCAGTTCAGGTCAGGGAGGCAAGGAGGGAGGCAAAGGTTGCCACCACATCCTATCCCCATCCTATCCCCACTCCCACACCTGAAAGCCCTGCATGGGCTACTTGAATCTACACCAGCTATTGAGCTGGTGCAGCTCTGAGTAGACGTATAGGGGATGTCTGGGCCTGACATGGGATAAGGAAACTGATGTTCCCTTAAGCCGAGGACAGCTCTGGTTGCCTCCTTGTCTCTGCAGGATACAGCGATGGCCATTTTGGTAACTTCAATAGGATTGGGCTGTTTTGAACCTTGTGATTTTGAGAGCCGTGATGAACTCCAGACATGAATGGACAAATGGTCTGTATCCATGAATGGTCTGAATGTATAGGATTATTACTTTTTGATATCTTTAAAACGTAACTGTCTCACTATTCCTGCCTATTCCTATCACTATTCCTATCAAAGACAAATGGTTCAACATGAACACCATATTGCGGGGACCACTATACTTCAGTAACCTATTCTTTTTGTTGTCATTAATATTAAAAAAAAGAAGAGGTCATGCTGTCAGTGGTGGACTTCCCCTCGAGGCGCTCTTGGGCAAAGGTTTGTGAAGCTGCCTCTCTCCCGGTGAAGCCGCCAGGTGACGGCACCCCGCATGAAGCTGCCTCCTCCTCAGGTGAAGCCACCTCCACCTGGGTGACATGGAGCCTCATGCAGCTCCAGGACCAACCGGAGAAGCTGTCTGAGGCTTCCCCATGGTCTTAAACTGTGCTTCCGGCATACCAGAAGCACAGTTTCCGACAGCATCGGGAGCCTCATTCAGGCTTCCCCTGCAGTCCTGGAGGCGTGCAAGTTCCACACCCAGGGCATTTGCCCTGTTCAATGAATAGGAGGTCCACTACTGCATGATGTCATTAGTGGATATATATTAATTTCCAAAACATCAAGATAATACTGTCTCTGGCTTTGTGTATTGTTTGTGATACATCTGATATTTTGAAATTTGAATTATGTTCTTATTGAGAGTTCTGTGTATGTTCTCATGTGCATCCAGAAATCCAGGGTAAACCACCATAAGAAAAATGGGTATGAAGTATGGGCATAGATTATCAGTTCCTTGACCTACGGGTGCTCATCCCTGTGGAATGGAGGGCATACGTTTGGATTGGAGCATACGTTTAAGAATTGAAAGGCTTTTTTATTGTTATTGCTGACTTTTTACTGAAAATTGAAAACAAGTCTTTTCATATAGTTACTTGCTGTTTTAGTAATTATTAAAATGCGTCTCTTCATTTGAAAGGAATTTTCAGTGACAGCTTGGAGATATACAAGAAACCCTTTTATAATGTTCTGATTACCTATTCATACCTCAACAAAAAGGCACGTTGCCATATTGGTACCCAAGATTTATGGGAACGAAGGTGACTTTCAGCCTGTCCTGAAGCTTGTGGTGTTTTTTTCCCCCCCTTTTGAGATGTCTTTGGAGTATTAAATCTTAAGATTCCTTTGCAGAATCCTTTAGAAATCAAGATATGTTACAAAATAATGGACTCCAAATATTGCGGTGACAGTGGCATGTATCCTTCAAATGTACTCAAGGGCTAGTGAGCCGTTGTGGAAACTTGGAAAATGGCCCTGAAGTGAACTAATGGAAGCAGTGTGAGGATGAAGTCGCTGGAGCTGCATTATGTGAAAGTGTTTTCATGACACTTTGATTTACAAAGGCCTCATGATTGATGTTGGCAAACTGATCAAGAAACAAGCAAAAGAAGGGAGGCGAGACGGTTGGCTAATGAGTATACAGGACAACAACACTGTATCATTTGCAAGCATCTCTGGGCAGTTGTTTTATGTCACTGCATTAATATTCCAGATAATTAGATATTTACAGAAAACACAGCTGGTTTATAGTACAATGAGGCCACTTTACAATACATGCAAATGCTAACTGGGCAAAGGGGCAACTTCTCATTGTTGGTTCTCTTGTTTTTAGCAGGGGGAAGGCAAGTCCATCTCTATTCTAGCATAGGATCTTTAGATCTTCTTTCTGTATAAAGATCCATAGGAACTTGTCCGTGGTGGTAGGTACTGCTGTATTTTTAAGAGCAAATGTAGCAGTACATTAAATGCCCCGGGGAACTTCTGGTTCCGTTTTGGTCCCAACCTGCTGAGAAAAGCAGTGCGCCAGATACTCTAAAGTGCCCCCATCTGACGGCACTCACACTCTGGAAGAAAGGAGAAAATGCTCTGTTGTGTCCTGTAAGGATTCCTTCCCAGATGCAGCAGTGGCCCAAGACCTGTGGGTACCTGAGATGGGGCACTGAAAGTCCTCCTTGCACCCCCTGCCTACCACATCTTTACACTTTACTCCTTTGTTGGCTATTGTAGAAATGTACAACATTGTTACTACATCCTACTCACACTCACTGCACATGAAAAGGGAGAAGACAGAGCAGAAGAGGAAGTGTGAAGGAGAGGAGTGGACTGAGATTCACAGAGCATCTCCCATGTGATGCTGTAGCTCACCACTCTCCTCTTTCCACTTTCTTCCCCTCTTCTTTTTCAAATCCAAAGAGCACAGGAGAAGGAGTGACAGCAAATTGAGGTGGCCCTCCTACTATTGTGGTGCCTGATAGCCTAAGCCTTTCCCCAGCAGCAATGCCAGATGCAGTGGGGCCAAAATGGCTACCACTGTATCCAGCAGCACCACTGAGGCTGCTGAAGGTCTCCTCAGGGCCTCACAATGGGGCTTCTCAAGCCTGCACCAGCTATTTTGCCAGCACAGTCTTGAGAGTCTCCATGTCAGGCTTTGCAGCCCAACACAGCGGATAGAATATAGTGGAGCAGAGCTCTGCCGGACCCACCTCTGTCCTGCCCTGGTTTCTCCCCCCACCCTGTCCTCCCCCTGCCCCAGAATGTCTCCCTTCCCTGCCCCAAGGCCCTCACTGCCATCAGGAGCTCTTACTCTGCTTCAGGCAGCATCTGTCTGGCACTGGGCCAAGTGTCAACTGGTGCTGGCCTGGCACCAGTTCTCCTTACACACTGGGTGTCATGGACTTGCCTTATGGCACATTTGTAACACCCACGCTGGCACTGGAGCGCAGCACCAGAGTTCAGAGCCCTGAGGGCCCTATCCTACCCAACTTTCCAGTTCCAGTGTAGCCACAGTGCAGCCCCTTGGTAAGAGAACACCTGTTCCCATACCTTGAGAAGGCCCCAGTGACTGCCCCTCCACCACAGGATGCAGCACTCGCACACACCCCACTGGCACAACTGCACCAGCACTGGAAAATTGGATAGGATTGGGCCCTCAGTCAGCCATCTCATTTTACCTCATGCACGAGAACTTTGCCCATGTTGGAGGCCTGATGAGCAAAAAGGAATAGATCGTCTCAATTGCTATTTCTCAAACCTCCCTTCCTACCTATGGGAAACCACTATGGGAAACAGTATGGTCAATACATCAGCTTTTTGAAGCATTGCATCCATTAAATCATTCTGATGTGATAGGATATGATTGAGGAAAGCCATTTCCCATCTCACTAATAGCCACAATTTAAGAATTATGTTGGGCTGTGACAAATTATGCTCAGTGCTGTGTCACTAGGTTCAGTAGCAAACTCATTTTCTTGTGGAATTTTAGAAGGTGATGTGCCCTGAGATTTCCATACTTGTACAAATAAAAGCTAACATAACAATATGTATAAAAGTAAATAATCTCATCTATTTTATGTGATTAAAAATAAAATAAAAAACAATTGAAGTGCAGGCATGTGTGAATGACTACTTCATGGAATTACTGCATGGTTTTCAGGATATAACTGGAGCTGTCTTATACCAGGAATAGACAGACTTTAGGCTTCTGTGAGAAGCTTTTTGTTTTCTAGAGCTTTGGGAGCTGTCACTGTGAAACGGTGGCTTGGGAATATGGATCCAGTTGTAAATGAGTGGCTTGTGCAATAACTTACATTTGTTATTATTTTTCCACTCGCACACATGCATACATACACAATCCCCCACCTCTCAATAGTATATTCTGCTCAATATTCTGTCCATGCTCCAAAGAAGGATCAGCTGGGATTATCTGGGATTTTCAGGAGCTGGGGAAGACACTGGAAAAAAAACTTCAAACCAATGATGTGGGGTGGAGGAACATAAAACATGAGAATAACTTTAGATCACCATTGATGCTACTGGTAGCTCAAGAGTGACTTTTTGCTTGCCCCAGCCAACCAACAAACCCATGGACTACCTAGGCCAGTACTGTCTGTAGTGACTCTTTAAAAGATGCAGCAAAAGCCCTTCTTAGTCCTAGTGCTTGGTATTCTTTAACCTGAGCTGGCTCATCCATGAGGCTGACTGAGGTGGTTGTCCCAGGTAACAGGTTTGCAGGGCACACCCACTTCAACTGCTCCTTCTCTGCCCACTCACTAGATTGGAAAAGAAAAAAAAATATGAAATGAAGCAGAGGAGGAATTGCACAGGAAAGAAGAGTTGTTGGCTAGAGTGTTGGAAGTGACTGACTTCTCCAGTGGAGGGAAGCATCAATTGATGTGCTGCTGGCTAAGGGGAGGCAGCATTTGGTGCACAGCCTTAGGTTCCAGAGGGTCTTGAGCTGGCCCTGTTTTAACTAGAAATGCTCAGAGGTTAGCTAGAGAGATTGTGCATGTGAAGAGCAAATCTGTTCAGGATGTTTTGTTACTCTATTAGTCAATCACGGGCAGTGGTTGTCTTGCAGTTCCTGCCAATGGGGGGACATGTTGGCAACCAACTGTGGAATTTACATCCTAAGAAGGCACAGTTGAGCCCAGACCGAAAGAATTACAAAGGAAAATGCAAAATATTTCTTTTAAAATTTAAAATAATTCTAGAGTCTTTCATGAACTGTTCTTTCTTAGTTGTGCCTGGCTGTCATTTTGGTTCCCAGATTGCCCCCAGAATGATACAACATCCAGTATATATGATGCACGGTAAAAGGACTGGTAGTTATGGTATAGAATGCTTACCTGAAATGTAAACAGCATGGTCCATCTTTGAATGTTCAACTTGAGTCTCACAAACAGTTTGCTAGGATTAGGCAGCCTGCCACAAGATGTTCTCTTAGAACAATGTTGATACATTTGAATGAAGTCTTTGTTTTCAGAGCACAGAAAAAAAAGATTTTCCTTGGTACTTTTAAAAATGCGGTTTGAAATTCGTCTTGAAGTTTTAATATTGCTTTAAGCTCAGAGATTGTATATATAGACATATGTAGATAGCTATATAATATTATTAGAGCAACAGGCTATATACACACACGCTGGAACAGTATTATACACCAGAACCAGTTTTGGTGCATTAATACATGTGACTAGCAAGTAGTAATATTTTAAGTTGTAGTAGTCTAACAGCATTAGAGGGTTAAGACAACATATCAAAAGCTATTTCCAGGTTCACAGCAAAGTATTTCCGGGTTAACATCAAAGGTCAGATTCCCACAGAAAATCATTTTGCAGCAGTTTTTAGATGAACACACACACCGTGACATCAATGGCAAGTATGTTGCATTTCACGGGCTGCACACGAAGGCCACAGTACATCATCCGATGGTTATGGATGAGGTCAGGTTTGTGTGCAGTGCCATTTGCTGACTGTTGGGGGTATATTGTATATGATGGATGTATAAGATAGCCTATTATAAAACAACAGATGTTTTGAACCCACCAATGAATTGTCTCCAAAGAGAAATCTATGTGTCTCAAGGAGGAAACCCCAGTTTGTCATAAAAGTGCGCTGCAGAAGGCACTCTGGGCTTCACTTCACTTCTCTACTTCCACTTCTGACTTGTACACACACTCTCTCAAAGCTTCGCGTAACGTTAGTGTGATTTCTCTCACTTTGGATTTACAATAAAGGCCTGGATTTGATCACCTTTGCCTTCTGAGTTTGCTTTGGTACCTGGGATTACAGTGCAACATCTGAGATCTCTTGTAACATCTAGGATCCCTTCTAACATCTTGGTTTTTGCACCTTGCAACATATATACTACTATATACTGCTTTTGTTCCATTTTTCCCCAAATCAAAATTACAGCATTGTGTTCTCAACAGGCCAGCAAGAGGTGCTGACCAAATGTACCCTTAAGTTATGAAGACTCTCTGTGCTACCAAGCTTCTTCTGAAAGAAAGGAGGAAATGGAGACAAGGGCATTTTGTACTTTGCTGAAAAAGCAATGGCAAATTGTGGGAGTATCACGCACCAATGCTGTGGCACTGTCCCAAGTTGGCTCACATGGGGTGGTTAGTAATTATAACATTGAAAAATGACCCAGGTATAAGAATGCTGGGCCAGGTTCTTTAGCCAGGTCTTTGGTTCATTTTCTTCTAAGTTATTCTTTTTTCACCTGCTCCTAGAGTGCATGATCCAAGCATGAAATTTCCGGGGGGGGGGGGCAGACTCAGAATAATTTCATTAGAGTTGTTTATTCAGGTTTTGTTTGATGTGCCTCTCCAGGCTAACGTAACAGTAATAATAAAAAATGCACTCTCATTTCACCATTACATAAATGTCACAGTGCATTTTTGGGAAAACACTTCAAAGGATCTCATTTAAATAGACTGTAAGCCACAATTCAGAGTGAGCTTTCCTTGCTCTGTCTGCTTTTTGTCACTCTTCCCAACATGACCTTCCCTTTCCTGCCTGGCGCGCCTTTGATTATTTCAGAAGTGCCAGACACTGTAGACAGCTAGCTAGACGAAAAGGGGGGATCCCCAATCAATAGTCATTAGGCTGTGCTTTCATTGCAGAGTGGACTGGTCATCACTAGGAGAGAGAGAGAGACACCTTTTTTTTTTTTAATTTGGCCCAAAGGAATAAGTGAGAAAAGATTTATTGTAGCAATATGGAATTAGTTGAATGAAAGAAAAAAGAGCCAAGCTAAAAGGCATATACAACAATAAATGTGAGTGTGTGTTTCAATTCTTTGATGCCGTCCCTGGGATGATGGGAGGAATGATGCCCTCTCCTTCAGCATGACAGCTGGAGCTGACTGCTGATGCTCTGTGCTTGAAATCTTTAGTGTGCCTGTCTTCCCTTTGAACTTCATGCTTTTATGGCATCTAGGAAAGTTTATGTAGCATGTAACCCCATTCCCCATTTCACTCATGCGGTGAGGATGTTATGGGACCAGAGTTTACAGAAGAATAGGATGGATGAGGCCGATTAAGCTACAAGTTCAGAATTCAACCCCAGAACTTCTAGCCCATTTGCTTTCATGTCTGCTAGCCAGATGGTGAAAGAAAGGAGAAAGCAGGAACAGTTTAGTTCCAGGTCAGATCTGCTGGGGTAAAAATTGGCAGCAGGTGTTCCTAGGAACTTGGAACACCCACACCTGTGCACAGCTGCTGCCTCCATGGCAGAAATGGTGCTTTCAAAAGTGGTATAATCTGGCAAATTGTAAAATTTGGCAACAATATTTGGAAACTGGTATCAAACAGAAAACAAAGGGCTGATAGGTCTCATGTACACTGAAAGAAAACTGAATCCACGAGATAAGGTTTATAATCCTGGGTAAAAGAAAAGATGGTGGGAAGAAGGGAAAATCACACACAGCCCAAGCCTATGCATGTCTACTCAGAAGTAAGTCCTATTGAATTAAATGGGACCTACTCCCAGGTGAGTATGCATAGGATTTCAGCCTTAGTAGTTTCCAACTTCTTTGCCATGGAAAGTGATTTCATGTTCCGAAACAGCTCCACACTGTTTGGACACAGCAAATTAAGGCTCAATTGAGATTGACAAAGCAAGGAATGAAACATCTGCCAACTTCTTTAGAGAATCTGTTTAAGACACATCTGTGCTGAAGAGAAGATCTGTCATTATCAATAGTAACTTGACCAGGGCCGTGGTCGACCTTGTCACAGTGGCAGAAACATCAGGCCTGAAGAAAGTGAGGAGAAGCTGTGCCACAGATAAATATTCTTCTTAGCAATTTCCTCATACAAATATTATCCTAGCTGTCATTTCACCAGTTCCTTGGAAAATCAAATACGGGAATCATTTGATGTACTCCTTAATTTACTTATTAGGGTACTGGAGAGGCAGATACGAAGGATGATGGGAGTCCTATAGGGAACAGCCAAGGCACAGCTCACCCCCCATCGTGTATGTCTCAACACTTGATTAGCTAATTCCCTGAGGGGAATAAAAAGTACCGAATAACACATTTCCAAACTGGAGTTACAGTGATGTGCCAAAAGAAAGTGGCATTCATGGGCAGGGTGAGCAGATACAATGGAGGACAGAGTGCCTATACCTTTAACCATTGTAAGGAAGGGGGAATTTGAGCAGGTGCAGCTCAGCATGGAAGGGTTTAAAAAGCTGCACCTGCCCAAATTCCCTCTTCTATATATTGGTTAAAGGTATAGGCACTTTGTCCTCCATTGCATCTGGTCACCCTGTTCATGGGAGATTCCTGGCTGTTTATTATTGTTTTTAAGACTATCTCTCTTCTTCACTTCTGCTTCATCCCCACAAAAGCGAAGAGGCTGAAAGGAATTGATGATCACTATTTCCCCACCAAACAGTTAATAGCTGAGGTTTCACCTTTGGAAAAGGAAGGAAGAGAGAAAGTTTAGCATGTATAGCTCTGGCTGTTCTGTGGGTACAATACTGACATGTGGCAGCTTGTTCAAGTGTAGACCTCTAAAGGTCAAATTAGGGGTTATGATCGCATCTAGCTTTTTGTGTGTTCTAAGCCCCTTTCAGGTTTTATGTGTATTCAGGACATGTAAGGACAAGGTCCTTACAGCAACCTTGTCAGAAGAGTAAGTTTTCTTTTCTACATATTGCAGATGGAGGAGCCAAGGCTGAATTGCTTATCTAAAAGCCTCATGACTTCATGGCAGAGATAAGAGTCATAGTCCTGATTTACAGCTCAGTCTCTGAGCCACTACACCACATGGTATGTTGAAGCATATCGTTGGAGAAAGTGTACTTGTTTTTATTTAGTAATGAGAAGCTTAGGGAACACTGCATGTTGAGATGGTGATGTGAAGAAAGGGGAGTTTCATTCTTGCTCTCACCACAGCCTTGATCTGGGTTGCATGCACCTAGAGCTACTATTTCCCATGGGGAAGAAAGTTTCTCTTTGTCAGTTTCTCTTTGTCCTGCGCCACCCAGGGCCAGGACTGCAAAATGCTGCCCCCAGGCCTAAAAATGACACTTCCGGTTTTGGGAGAACACCACAGGGCAGTGTTTCTCAAACTGTGGGTCGGGACCCACTAGGTGGGTCGCAAGCCAATTTCAGATGGGTCCCTATTCATTTCAAAATTTTATTTTTAATATATTAGACTTGATGCTACCATGGTAAGTGACTGCATTTGGGGAAATGTTACAGACCTGTACTTTTAACAAGCTACTATGTATAGTCTTCTAACAATGTTAGTAAATGGAACTTACTCCTGGGTAAGTGTGGGTAGGATTTTAGCCTAGGATAGTTTAAAATGTTCCTGCTTGTTGATGTCACCTCCAGTCATGACATCACTTCCAGTGGGTCCTGACAGATTCTCATTCTAAAAAGTAGGTCCCGGTGTTAAATGTGTGAGAACCACTGCCACAGGGCATTTCGGAGAAAACTGGAAGTGATGTTTTTAGACCTTTGGAGGGCCAGAGAGGCTGAGCATGGCCTCCCCAGTAGGCCTTCTGAGGGCTCTGGAAGACCTAGAAAAGTCACTCTCAGTTTGAAAACCGGAAGTGATATTTTTAGGGCTTCCAGAGATCTCAGAAAGGCCTTCTAAGGCCTGTAAAAGGGACTTTAAGAACAAAAAAAGGGGGACCATGAGGAAGAGGGGTTATGCTGCTGCTCCCCACTAGGTGGCACCACAGGACATTTACCCCCTTGGGCCCCCAGTATGCCAGTGCTGTTTGTACCTACTCTCATGAAACAACTACCTACGATTCAGCCCTGCCACTTCCACGCAATCTTGTGTAGTAACTTGTACTTTATTTAAAACCCTTATGTATGTCTCTGATGCAACAGATTATTGGTCTTCTGCTTCTTGTAGTTTAAATTCAAACTGAATACAAGTAGGAATATTTAATAACACATTTGGTAACATAATAATCTGCTGAGTTAATTCATCATGTAATAAAGCGGAGTAAATCATCAAACGGATTCCGAGCTGTAAATTATTCATCTGAGATGAAATTCTCAAAATTCTCTTTAGAGAGGGAGGAATCTTTGAAGACAGCATCATGGCTTAACTCCACTGGTGCACCCAAAATTTTGTGAGCAATTCAGTTTTTTTCCCACAATCAACCCAATTCAGTCACCCTATTTTAAGGATAGTTTATTTGATCTTTTAAACACATTTATCTGGGTCTGCCTCCTAATACTCTGTTCACTGCTGCTGAAAAGTCTGCATGAGCAATTGAAGAACAGAATTCCCAGTACTATAACTATGAAATCATGCCAATGAAGTAGGGCAGTGGTATTCAAACTGGGGCGTCATGTCGCCGCAGCCTGTGGATCCTGGCCTCTGCCCCCTTAAGGGGCATGGGCAGCCAGGAGACAGGGGGAAGGCAATGGCGCGATCCACAGGATCGCACCACTCAGGGGGGCTGCAGGGGCTTGGGTGCACTTCCCTAAGCCTCCTGCAGCCTCCTGGGGGTGCGGGAAGCCCTGTGCAACCTTCGGCAGGGCTCCCCAGGTCAGGAAAAGTGAAAGCGGAGCAATCGCGCCCCGCTCTGCAAAACCGGAAGTGGAGTGCGATCGCTCCGCTTTCCCTTCTGACGGGGCTGCAGGGACTGGGGTGCACCCTCCAGTCCCTGCAGCAGCCATCCCTGTGTGCGCGGAGCCCTGCGCAAGCGCCTGCAGGGCGCCCCAGGTCAGGGAAAGGGAGAGTGGGGTGATCACGCTCCACTTCCACTTTTGCGGAGGCAGAGCTGATCTCTCCACTCTCCCTTTCCCTGACCTGGGGCGCCCTGCAGGTGCTCGCACAGGGCTCCCCGCACACAGGGATGGCTGCTGCAGGTACTGGTGAGCGTATCCCAGTCCCTGCAGTCCCCTGAGTGACGCGATCCTGGGGATCGCGTCGCTGCCTTCCCCCTGCCCCTGCTGCTTCCCCCCCACCCCTGCAAAAACTTACTGCGGGTTTCAAACTCCCGGAGAGTTTGAAAACCACAGCAGTAGGGAAAAATGCTTCTTTTGTCATTTGTGTACTTATCTTTCACTTAAATATAGTGAAATTTATTCCCCTGGGGGCTGGGGATAAGAATAGGCACTCAGTTTGGCTGTACTTGTCGTAAGAGGCAACTAAACAGCCACCGGGTAGATGGGACTTGTCACCCTGGGAAGGCAGCTCATCTGAGAGAAGGAAAACTCTGATCCCAAACCTCCACTGCCTTGTGGCTACATCCAGTTATGGAAAAGGCTTCAGGAGTCAACCTCAAGGCAAAATCAGGAGCTGGAGTCCCTTAGGCAGTTCATGGCTGAACACAGTCACGTTCTGGCAACTCCTTTGACGTCGCTGGAACCAACCGTATTGGCCTCTGCCTTTCCATTGAACCATTTCAGCGACGTGGAGAGGGGGGATTTGCTGCTTGAGTAACAGCCTATCCTCCATACCTACTTTACCCAGGCTTCCCGCACTGGAAAGGACACTCTGTTCCAGAGCACTATTCGGAGCGCTTTACCATAGTCTTCCGAGACTGAAGGATGCCAACAACAGTGGCATCATCAGCCACAAAAGGTATCTTGCTGAAGGGATATTGTTGAATTATTCTTGTGCCAAAATTCTAGTTGGAATGTCCATTCTGATCCTGCCCCATTCCTCAGTGGGTCAGATTTTGTACGATATGTTTTTAAATTAGCATTTTACAATGTATTGATATGCATTGAATCAATTTTTAAATAAGGACTTTGTTGAGGATAGGAAAAATATACCTGGGGACTTTTAGAAGATGATAGCAGACTGAAAATAAAAGGAAAGTCTGTAGTGTTTGGACAGAACAGAAACAGAGAGATCTGCCCAGCCCTAGTTAGCAATTGTGCATCCAAGCATGTGCAGAATACAGAGAAAGAAGATTGAACACAACCCTGCTAACTGGGTAAAGAGTTGCCTTTTAAAGTTATGGCTCTCATATTTTAGTAAGGGCTGCTGATCCCAACATAGTTCCTTGCTGGTTTGTGTTCTTTTTTAGAGTTCTTCTGGGATGGGAGCCATATTTCCTATTCCCTTTACTCTATAAACCATTTTGTAAACTTTTTTCAGTAAGAAGTTATATATCAACATTCTTCATAGCATCATCACCAAAAACAGCTGTGTGGGCTTGTCAAATAAGTCTAATAAATTAGGCAGTAACGAGGAATAGTGAGAGAGGCAATTGATTGCTAAGGTTTTATCCTTCAGAGCTGCAGTTCCACCCTTGGGATCTGTTTTAGGAATTTGTATCAAAGGGCAGGGCAAAAGCTCTATATCTACAAGCTCAGGATCTTGCGGTCAGAAACAGGATGTTAATTAAACTGTAAGAAGGCTAATTACTAGGTCAACATCCTCTTGTGTGTTTACAATGCACCAGAATGTGAATAGTTTAACCTTGGCTTCATAAGGACAAGATCAGCGGAAAAATGGATCATCCATCATTGATACAGTACTTTTTTTATGGGCTTAGCTGTTGACAGTACTTCATTCATTTCCCCCAACAGTCTTGTGAGAAGCCTTTAATAGTCCCACTTTCAGAATGGGCTCTGAGGAGGAAAGACAGACCTGCTGAAGGCCACCTACACTGTCCACTGCTGAGCAAGAATTTAAATGAAGAAAAAGGCAAATCTTTACGTTGCACAAGCTATCGGTTTATTTTGCCCAATACATTTTGATTAAAAATTACCAGCAGGGCAGTCTTAATCATAAGCTCAGTTGCAAATAGGTCCATACACCTCTCTCAATGCTCTACCATACAAATGACTACGGGCACAATCCTAACCTTGGCTTAGGTCGGCCCAGGAGGGTCGCAAATGTGCCATAAAGCACGTTCACACCTCCTCAGGAGTTGGCTGAGCCGACAGAGGGATGCACGCTGGCCTGCAGAGGCTGTATCCAGCCTCCACGCTGAGTTGGGGAGGGAGGGTTGCATCGGCCAAGCTCGGCTGATGCAGGTGTCTGGGGATGGTGGGGAGGAGGCAGGAAGGAGGCGTTCTGGGGTGGGGGAGGATGGGTGGTGAGTGGTCCCTGGGGCTGGTGGGCAGGAAGTGGGAGGCAGGGCTGGGACCCAGCCATTAAGCCGGATCCCAACCCTGTTCCCCGAGCAGCACAGAGTGGCTTGAAGCCGCTCCATTCTCCTCGAACTTGTGCCACCTCCTGATGTGGCGCAAGTCCAAAGAGACTCATTGGGGCTGTGATGGCTTACCCAGGGGTAAGGGGAAGAGTTTCCCCTTGCTTCTGGCTGAGCCACTTCTGGCCCCATTCTTGTGCTGGATATAATAAATTGCGACAGCATTTTAAATGTTCCATTGTTAATTTGTGAAAGACAGGTGGACAGTTTATTTCTGATATTAATTTAAGCCTGTGCCCTCTGTAATTTCAAGAAGTATAAAACCCACTAGTTCTGTTTGATTACTAAACTGGTGGTATGTTTGGCGGGGACGCAGTTATCTGAATAAAATTCTTCATCACCCCAACCAGAAACTGTCGGGTGCTCTTACTTACCACATTGTAGCATCAAAACATCAGTGTATGAACCTCCATGTCGAAGGAATGCCTTTACACGGCCTTGATAATCTTTGCAGATCTTTTCAAAGCTGCATCTCATGTTCAAGAAGCACAAATTGCATAGATTCGTAATTATTCCTGTCCAAATCTCAAAATGGAGTTTTGTTTTTTTTCAGATGTGGGTGAAATTTTCAAAGCCTCTCTGATCATTTGAGTTGCCTGCTTAATGGACCCATCATGACGCTTCCATTTTCCTTGTCAGTCGAATGATATAATCAAACTCTGTGCAGCATGTTTGTTTTTCTTTAATGTTTCATCACTCTGTGCCATTCTTTCATCTCCAAATGAGTGCTTGTCCCTTCTATGCAAATGTACCGATCTACTCATTAGTCTGTCAAAATATCTATAAATATTAAATTGTTTTGAGGAGCGGAAGCTTAATTTGTGGAATGGAAGTATGTTATTGCTACATTCTGCCATATGAACTGTGATATCAGCAATTATGTTCCAAGCTGCTGCCCCCTTCCCCCCCCAGCACTTGTAGCTTCTTGTCACACTGGAGAGATGAAAACGGAAAGCTTCCCAGCTGGATTGCATCAAAGTCACAGTAAAAATGAGCCTTAAAAAAAAAATTAAGCAAGGTACATCCTCATTGAAAACAACTCTTTCTCATATGCCGCTCACATCAGCAAAGACAATGTATCAAGTCGTATTAAGGGATTCCATTTTATTGATAATCTGTTTCCTCATTTACATTACTGAAACATTGCCATACAATTAGACTAATCCTTAAGTAATTGAATGAGAGCTAATACACGAAAAAAATTTCCTTCTTAATATCCTTGTATATTTTTGTACACTTATCACATTGAAACACTTTTCTCCTGGAGGCAAAAGTTTGTTTTGAACAGAATGGCACAGACACAAAGACAAATAAACACTCAATTGCTAGTTTCACATTCCTTGAGTATGTGTTGAACCCCATACATAGATTCACACAGAGGCATTAGCTAGCATAAGGGATCAGCCTTCCTTCCTTCCTTCCTTCCTTCCTTCCTTCCTTCCTTCCTTCCTTCCTTCCTTCCTTCCTTCCTTCCAATTCATTCTTAAAACCTAGCTTTTCTTTGAAGGCTTTAACCCAGTGCCTTGGTCTTCTTTCTTTACTATCTGCAACTAACGGCCCAATCCTGTCCTTGTGAGTTGCCCACTACTATGAGTTCTGCCAGCATGGCAACCTCTCCACTAATCTATGCAGTGCTGCTGCTGATGCAGCACCCAGAAAGTTGCATGCAGCTGACAACATGGCACGGACCAACCACCTGTGGGTTTCTGGCAGCAGAGGGGCAGGGATCAGGTTGGGAAGGGGAAGATCAGGGTGGGACAGGGGTAGGTCATGGTGGCACCAGTATCTACTGTGTCCTGAACCCCCATTCTGGCTCAAACACTCCCCCAGCTGGCTCCTCAGAGCTACGTCAGCAAAAGCCATTGGGGCCTATGCAGTGGCTGGGAAGGCAAGCAAAGTTTTTCCTTTTTTACATCTCCTGAACTGCCTGGTCTCTGATTGGTGCACTGGATGCAACAGACACTGTGCCGGCAGCCCTGCATTCAGCATTCCAGCCTGGGATAGAATTGGGTTGTTAGCTCAGGTGTGTGCAATGGGCAGCCCAATCCAAACCCTGGCTTGAGCTGGCGCAGGCCTCCTTGTGTTGACTGACTGTCACAAATGTGCCCTTGGGCAAGTTTGCACTTACTTGGGAGCTAGCGCGGGTGTGGAAGCCCACACTGGTTCAACCAGGCCTCAGCCAGATAGTTCAGTGTGTGCTAGGGAACGTGGAAGTGGGTGGGTAGGAAAGAATGGCGAGATGGTGGAATGGAGGCAGGGAGGGACATTTGGCCTCTCCCAGTCCAACCACCATTACACTGAGCTTCCTGGATTTGTACCAGCTAAATAACTGGCACAAATCCAGGAAGACCCATAGGGATAGCTAGAGCTTCCCTCAGTGTAAAGGGAAATATATCCACTTACTCTGAGGTGACCTCCAACTGCCTCCTAACTTGCACAGGATACAGTGCAAGCCATGAGGCCTGGCTGTACTGGTGCAGGTTAGGATTGCACTGTGAGGCAATTGTTGTACCTATTCTTTCGCTACCAATCAATACCCTCCATCTCCCCCTTTCTCTATGGTTTCCCTAAATTGTAAGCCCCTCAGGGCAGGGTCCTGCCCTCTTATTCTGTGTGCAGTACCATGTAATGCTATTTGATAATAATATGATCTTTAGCTATTTTTTTCTTCAAGTCATTTTCTTGTAGGTTACTTTGCTATCCAAGAACCTGGTAATAACAAGAAAGTTATTAACTTTGGTGCATGATAGTAACTTTTCATAAAGGGCATGCTTGATCTTCTTGAGCAGGCTGTTCTCATACAGTTTTCTATAACACAGCCAGCAAAACTGGAAGTTCAATCTTCACCTGTTCCATGTTGCTGTAAGGGAGTGACCATTGTTTCATGTTTGTGTAAGTGAATTGACTTATTGTGAATTAGTTCCTTTCCTTCTTTCAGTTCCCTAAATTCTTTTCAAATGAAGGCAATAAAGCTTACATGAAGCCGTTGTTTTGGTGTTGTGTTAATGTCAGTGGATTCATGCCAGCATAAACACTGGAGAATTAGTTAGTGTGCGCAAAAAGGAGGAACCAGTGCAAGTCCAATGCTATCGTCTGTTGCAGGCAGTAGTGCAGTTGTGTATGACAAATAGCGCAGGAAGTGCTTAATCTACCAGCAAGGATTAGGTGCCTTTGTGTTACCCTCGAATGTAATGCTTCCTTTAAGCCAAATTCAGATTGAGTCTTATTATTTTTAATCAGAGAACCCAGTCTGTTTTGATTGTGCTTTGCATGATGTGGAAAGAGGATTGAGTACTCAAGATTTTCATTGCTTAAAGGACTCAAAATATCACCGAGTGTTTTGTTTTAATTTTCATACTGCAAAATTCTAAAGGAGTTAGTGAAATGATGTACTTTGTCATTTATTTTCAGTCTCAGTAATACACAAGATCATTTGCAGAATAACAAAACCAAAATTCACAAAAAGCAAGATGAAATCTGCAGTTAGAATCTACAACTAAACTACAGTATACACTTTGGCTGCAAAAGTCTCCCCTTTTCATCCAAACACTCTGAAGGATAAAAAGTTAACAACTTTCCTGATGCTGAAAAGAGACAGAATTACATTGACCTGTCTAGGAAACAAATCCCCCAAATGTAATCTCACTATAAAAATTGGATCTTTCCTATGCCAACATTTTTTTTTTATTTTTCACATTTTTACATTGCCTTTCCTCCAAGGATCTCAGGGTGGTGTACGTGGTTCCTTCCCTCCTTTAGTTCTCACAAGAATCGTGTGAGGTAGGTGAGGCTGAGAGAGAGTGACTGGTCCAAGGTCACCCAGGAAGTTTTATGGCTGAGCAAAGATTTGAACACAGATTTTGCAGGTTTCAGTCCAACACCTCGTTCTCAAGATCCATTGATGCATTGATTGAAGTCATTGATTTGACTGCTGTTGTAAGTGGAGCAGAAGCTCCCCACTAATCTTCATAGGTGTGGATCTCAAATGAGACACTCCCCAATATATGTTGGGGCTGAATTCTTTAGGGTAGACAATGCTAATGTGCCAACAATGGCAATGTGACCCACACTGGCAAATAGCAGGGCACTCATGTTCTCCACTAACTGTAGTTTCCAGTTTTCAAACTTAACCTCATGCAGAGAACACTGCAATAATCAATCTGAAATGTGTCCAAGGCATGTATAACAGTGGCAAGAACTTTTCCTTTAGGAGAGGGTGTAGTTGTTTTTATTGCTGGGGACAACTTGTCACCAGGTGACAACTGAGAATTCGGATGCCTACAGCCAAAGACAGCTATCTAGAAAAAAAAAATCAAGAGCACCTCTATACTGTGAGCCTGATCCTTCAAAGAGAATCTGTTTCCATCCAAAAGAGGAAAATTCTCTTCTAGAATGGATGCTCCCCCAACCATCAACACATCTTCATATTGTATAATGAACTGTTTGTGCATCAGCTCTGTAGGCATGTTTGGGAACTTTACCTTTCTTTTCCCGTGGTCCTCAGTTACACTGACAGAGCTGACTGTGTTTGTCAGTCAGGATGACTTGTACATGGATGGTGTACATGGATCAGCTCTTTTCAAAGTTATGCTGAATGAGCATTGAGCAGGAGCAAGGGCAGTGGGTGAAATCCCCCCCCTCTGTATGCTCGTTCAAATGTGGAAGACATTCTCTGGATTAAGCATCAGTTTCTTACTACTCTCATCTAACCATTTCAGACACTGGTTCTAGGGAATTATGGGAAAGCAGAACCTTGCAGAATCACTATAAGGAGAGATTGATGTCAGTGTTACAAACATGGAGCCTGATGTTGTAAAAAAACTGGGACTAGAACTTGGTCATAAGGCAATGCTCATAAGACATAGAGTGTGGCAAAAGAGCTAACGCCTCTGCCTAGTCAAGGATGCATCTCTAATGGACATTCCCCTGGATGCCATTTGAGTGGGAGGAAGCCATCAAAGGTGGCTTGTTGGGCAGCACATTTTTGAATGGGGCAATGGCTCTCTGGAGAACCGAGGTAACCTGCTGTTGCTTGTCAAGTAGTGTTCTGCTATTTACCTCCATCCAATGCTCTACCACTATAAAGCCAATGTCACAAAAACACTGTAAGGCTCCAGTGATCTCTTCTGCAAAGGAATCTGCTCAGCCCTACCCCCAGGATGTCTCTCAGCTTGGGAAAGTACATGTAACAATAGAAAGGGAACAGCTGCCGAACACTGTTCTGAATTCCTGACCCAGATTGATGGTTGAGAAACACATTGCAGAATGAATGGTGTCACACATTTCTTGTCCAGCTCCAGACATAGAGTGCTCACAAGCCTCTTACAGCAGTTTGAATAACTGGCCTGGATGCAGCCTGAAATGAACTTGGTAGCTTGTGACTGGTGGAAGCAGAGGTGTAGTTGAGAGGGGACAAGGGGGAGTGCAGCACTGGAGCTACTTGGAGCAGGAACACCAAGGTGCAGTCTTTAGAACCTTTTTTTCAAAAGATCCAGGTGAGAAGATGTGTCAGGCTTAACAGGAGGCAAACTGAAAAAGTTTCCTAAGGGCATAAATACCTGACTGTGTTGCTCTTGGACATACATAGATGAAGGATGGGGTGTGTGCAGATGAATGGTTAGTTAGGAAAGGAGATAGGTAAATGAATGGAGCAGAGAAGGTAAACTGGATCATGCTCCCCCCAAAGGGATGCACTTCAAAATGCTCAACTACACCACTAGGTTTAAAGTGAATACGATAACATTGTAGCAGAATGTAGATGACATTCTTCTTGCATCTGACAACCATGTGAACCTTGAGCAGCAAGTACAAGCTTGGAGTGACCATCTTGCATTGTTTGGCCTCCGCCTCAACGTCAAGAAGACGGAGTACATGACGACAGACCCCAATGAGCTTGGGACAATCCGCATAAATGGCATCGACCTGCCATGAGCAGAGTGAGACATTCCGATACCTCGGATCGACGATTGTGGTGGACGGCAGCCTGAGTCACAATACCACTGCATGAGTAAAGGCAGCCTGGATAAAGTGACGCACAATGATCTGTGTCCTTTGTGACAAGAAGATCAGCGACCATCCCAAGTCAAAGATCAACAGAATGGTCATCCGGTCGCAATCTATGGAACTGAATGCTGGCCGGTGACAAGAGAAGCTGAACGTTGCCTCGCTGTCTTGGAGACAAAGATGCTGTGTTGGATCAGTGGTATCACTCATTTTGACTACGTGCGCAATGACGACATCCGGTAGTGGTATGGCATTGCTCCAATCACCAACAAGTTGAGAGAAGCCTGGTTTCAATGGTACGGCCACGTTCTGCGCACTGACAGTGATACGCTGGCGCAGAAGGGCCTTCAGTTGGAGGTCAATTGCAAACGACCAAAGGGCCAACCAAAGCAGCACTGACTTGGCATGCTGCATGGTGACATGAAAATCGCCTACACCCGGACCAAGCCTGCAACCAAGAGAAATGGCAACTCCAATCCAAAATAGCAGACCATGCTACTACATGGGACAAATGCTAAAGAAGAAGATAACCTTGTAGCAGAATGGAAACTGTGAGGAGTGTAATGGCTGGCAAAACTGAAGATGGGAAACTTTTCACTCTTTCAGACTTGCATGGTTTCCTTGTTTTGGCTGGGACAAGGACAAAAGGTGTTATTGACAATTTGGTTTAATGCACATGATCGCAGTTGCAGGAAGAGCATGTGGCTTGTGTAGCAGAAGGAACCTGGATAGCGCGGAAAGAGATGGGGAGATTTTGTCAGGTGTAGCAGCTGAAGAGGCGTGACCTCCTTGTTTAGCAGAATTCTAACTTGGCACTATAAATTTCCAGGAATGTAAACTGACATCTGGAGATGCCTGACTCAGTGTTAGCAGCATGTAATTATGAGATTGTCCCCTGCTTGTCATGCTGGGATGTTATAAAATGTTCTTGTGACATTCTTGTGTGATAAAAGACCTGCAAATGAAAAACGAGAGAAATGCAAAAATCAGTAAATGAAATGCAGTGGGGGGGGGCCCAGGGGGGTCTTTAAAAGAACAAGACAGCCACTACTGTCTTCACAATCCCAGTGAGAGATGTCCTGCAGAAATGTGTTTTTCATAAGGTCATTTTAAAAATTATTTTGCGGTTTCCTGAAGATTAACAAATATCACCTGATACCTCATCTAATATTAAAGTCTTGCAGAGTCCTAATCTCCAGGCTCAATGCATCCCTGGCAAACAGCAGAGATAAACAGCAAGGCCCTCTCATTGGTGTAGCAAGGACCAACTGCCATTTATTTTATTTTTTATTTTTTATTTTTCACGTTTGTTTACTGCCCTTCCTCCAAGGATCTCAGGGTGGTGTACTCAGTGCCTCCCCTCCTTGTGTCCTCATGACAACCGTGTGAGGTAAGTGAGGCGGAGAGTGAGTGACCGGCCCAAGGTCACCCAGGAAGCTCCATGGCTGAGCAGAGATTTGAACCTGGCTCTGATAGAATGCAGATGTTTCAACGTGGTTTGTTTTGTTGCATTCTGCATTACATTACACATCAAATGATATAGAATATAGCTAGATTTTCACAATTTTGGCAGTGGTTGTGTCACCTCACACCCTGAGCATGTCACTTGGTACAATCTGCACACCCCCCAGCAAAGTCACTGGTATACCCTGTCCAGTGTTCCCTGCTTCCCCTTCTTCTGTTGGCTTCCTTGGTGTCATTTTTTAGAGCGTGAGCCCCTTTGGGATGAGGAACAGTCTCCTCAGGGCTTTCCCAGGCCTCAGAATGCCTTATAAGGGCATAACAACATAACTACCGGTTTCCCCAAGAAACCAGAAGTTCCTTTCCCTCCCCCCCCCCCCCGAAATGGGAGTTCTGAGGGCCCTCCAAACAACCTCCGGATGCAACCAGAGCACAACTCTAGTCGTGTTTAGAGGGTCCAGGTCAGGCCACCTCATGGGTTTGGAACTTGTGGCAGTTGCGGACCTACCATTAGGTTCCGATGGGGCGAATGCCCCAGGCGTGAGCCTCTAGGACCCCATGGAAGTCTCTCTGAGGCTTCTGATGGGGTTGGAAACTGTACTTCTGGTTTTCCAGAAGCACAGTTTATAGTGTTGGGGGACCTCAGAGAGGCTTCCCTGATGCGGGTTAAGGTTGCATGAGGCTCCATGAGCCTCAGGTGAGTAGGGGGGAGGAACAGATTTTCATGCAGGGGGGGTAGAACAGCCCAAGAGGAGGTACCATTGTGGTCCTTTGCCCCGGACGCGGGGCTGGGGAGGTCCACTGCTGACCTGTGGATGATCAAATCTGCGAGGCAATATATAAATGTTCTAGATCAGCAGCTCCCAAAGTTCCTGGTGCCACAACCCACTTTCTCCTCCCTGGTGGCTCGTGATGCACTGCTCCTTCTTGCGAGGCCCCAAACACCTGTCATGGATTGTGCTGCACTGGCGATTCACTCTATCAGCTTCTGTGAGCCTCAGAATGGCTCACAGAAGTGACTGGAAGTGACTTCCAAAAACCAGAAGTCACTTCTGGATGCTTCTGAGAGCCATTATGAGGCCTACAGAGGCCATTAAAGTGGGTTGCTGGCCCAGCGCAACCTGGGAGAGGCTTCTGGGGCCTCCCAATACTTCAGGAATGGCTCTGATTTGGAGCCATCCCGAGGCAAGAGTGGGCAGGAGGGCCCAGATCACGACCAACCTAGCATGGCTTTGTGACCCACACTTTGGGAAACCCTTTTCTAATACATAAACAAGAAATAATTTTTCTCAAGAATGGGCCAGTTTGGACAGTGGTCTAAGAGCTGAACTGGCTCTATAGAATAAAAGACTTGCACATGTCCTGCACATGCACATACTGGCTGCACCCTTTACTAGTGGAGCTGTTCAGTTGATTGCATGGGAAAGCGCGATTCATCTGATACACCCCACAACTGAGAAAGTACACCCTATGATTGAGAAAACTCCTATGGTATTAAGGCAAGCAGTGAAGATTTGCACTCATTGTGAGGGTGCCCACCTTTTATTCCACATAGCCAGTTTGGCACGGCAAGTATTGTGCAATCTGACCCTGTGACAACATGGAATGAAGAGAAACAAAGACATTGCTATAAGGAATTAACAGTGTCTACCAATGGATGTCTCAGGCTCAATTTCACAGCCTTTGATCCACATTCATTTGCTGTGCTGTAGGGTTCTCAACTGGACTATTTTCGGCTCAATGTTTAGACGCTCTGGTGTTTTCAGCAGCAAGAGGGCAGGCCACACATGTCGTGCAGTTTTGGCACTGATGAATATTACATCTTCCATTAACCTCAGCTCAGGTGAAAAAAGCAGCACTGTTTCCCATCATTACCTCCAAGCCCAATTATCCAATGGTTTCTCTAGTGTCCCTCAAGACTCTTCAGTAATTGGGCATTTTTATGACTAGGAAAGAAAGATATCAAGCCTGATTATTCTTTTTCACCTCTGTTTCCTCTTATTTTTCTTCTTGCTCTTTGATATATCCATGAGGTGAAGAACAAGCTGCCATCTCTTGGGGGTGAAAGATGTGCTTTGAAAATTTTCATTCTGATGAGCCATTTCCGTCGTCAGAACTTCCAAACTGAAGTGTGATATTAGTGAATCTTCCCTTTTTAAAATTCTGTTTTGATCAGAATCCTCTGATACTTGCCATTTCTGTTCTTGTTTTTACAGACTTTTCTGAGGGGGCTGATACTGGAATTCTATTGTAGAATATAAATAGTATGTTTATTTCCTGAACTAACAAAGTTCACTATGTAGTGAACAAGCAATCCAAGCAATATAAGGAAAGACACTGTATTAAAAAGACATTACTTACAACCCAATCCTACGGCTCTGAGTGACAGTGGAACACTAGTTCCACTGAAAACCAGTTCTGCTGAAAACAGTCACACTACTGGCAGTGTGCTGAGCACCTGCAGGAAGGCCAGAATCTTCTCACCCACATCATTGGCTCTCCTGTTGCCTGCCAGATCAGATAAGGCAGTGGGAGAGGTGGGAGGAGGCAAGAGAGGGAGGAACTGGGGTGGGAAGGGGGTGACGGGGTGAAACTGGGCAGGTGGAGGGCATGATGGGGCAGAGGGAGAGGTGGTAGGAGGAAAGGGAGGGAGGAACTGGGGTGGGAAGGGGGTGAATCGGGGCAGGGAGAGGGCATGATGGGGCAGAGGGAGAGATGGGAGGAGGCAAGAGAGGGAGGAACTGGGGTAGGGAGGGGTGAATCGGGGCAGGAAGAGGGCATGATGGGGCAGAGGGAGAGGTGGATATGGTGGCAATGGCACATGCTGGAGACTATCCCCATTTTTGCTGACTCCCCGCCTCCTGTCCCTCCTTGGACTTGTGCTAGCAAAATCACTAGCACAGATCCAAGAAGGTCCACTGCAGGTCGGGAGGCTTATGCAGGGCTAAGGGGATTTAAATTCCCCTTCCTTGCTGAAGTCTCCAAACCATTCTCCCTTGCTGGATACAGTGCGTTCGTTTCTGGTGTGTCTGTGCCACGGGGGGGGGGGGGTAGGATTGGGCTCTTAGGGCGCAATCCTAACCAACTTTCCAGCACTGACATAAGGGCAATATAGCTTCGAGGTAAGGGAACAAACGTTGCCTTACCTTGAGAAGGCCTCTGTGACTTTCCCCCACCTGCAGGATGCAGCACATGCCCCACTGGCACAGCTATGTCAGTGCTGGAAAGTTGGTTAGGATTGCACCCTTAGAAACACATTCGGAAGGCAGCTTGGGCTTCTTGCTAGAAGAGTGACATTGGTTGAAACAGAATGCAGTCATCAGGGAATTTGGCCCAGTTATGTCTGCAGGAATCAACTGTACTGATTCCACATGAGTAGGAAATGTGAAGGATAAGCCAAATGAGAAAGGGCTGTAGCTGAGTGATAAACCACATGCTTTGCACATTAAAGGCCCCAGGTTTAATCCCTGGTGTCGCCAGAGAGGATCCCCCCCCCGTCTGAAACTCTAGAGAGCTGGACCAATGTTAACTATGCTGAGTTGGTCTTAGGCAGCTCCCTACATCCTGCTAGGTCTGCTGAATGTCTTTCAATCTTATTTGTGCCTACAACCAGTTCCCTCTTCTCCTTTTTTTTCCAAACATCATTTTCACCCTTCTCAGGCTCCTCTTGAACATTTCTTTTTTAGCTCACACATTCCAAAGTTGTGAAACAAAAGTGTTTCCCCCCCTTCTTTGCAGCCCAGCACATGAGTCATTGACGGTCTACTATGCTGCGTACTAATTGGGTGGAATGAGGCAGTGTTTCCCAAACTGTACTAGGAGAGAACAGTTAATGTGTTATGAAAAATAAAATAAATAAATGTCAGCTCAAAATGTTGTTACTTGCCTCAGAAGATGCTGCTTGCTGAGACTCTTTATGGCTTTCTTCCTTCCACTCTCTATCTGCTGAGAGCTGCTAATTCTTCCATATTGGGTGATGCTGGATTATTCCATAACTTCCAATGGAGAGATGCCGCAGAAGATTCTGGTTCAAATTCTGACGTTTCTAGGTAGAACTGGGAAAGACCCTGACTGAAACTCTGGAGTAGAACTGCCAGCCAGTGTCCAGTCATTGAACTTGATGGTCCAACTGAGTTCAGTATCACATCATCTAGAACAGCAATTTTGAATCTAAAAAAAATAGGTGGGAGGTACGATCTGGAGGTTGAGCTGCCCACCTTGCTTGAAAAAGCTAAGCAGGATCAGCTTAGGATCAGTTTTACCTTGGATGGGTGACAAAAAGCCAATGGCTAGAGCAGCCATTTTCAACCACTGTGCCGTGGCACACTGGTATGCTGCAAATGGTCCCCAGGTGTGCCGCGGGAATTTGGGAGAGGGTCTTTTATCAATAGGACTATTGAGGGATGTGAGCCTGCATTGACAGCACAGTGTGCCTTGTCAGTTGTCAAAAAGATGGTGGTGTGCCTTGACCATTTTAGTGCCTTGCCAGTGTGCCGCAAGATGAAAAGGGTTGAAAATCACTGGGATAGAGACAAAGCAATGTGGACTGGCAAGAAATGGATAACATCATGAGAATTAGCCTGAGGAGTGTTTTGTAGCTACCTGTGGAAGCTAGGAAAGTGCAAGGGATATGCAGCCAAGTACAAGTTTCTCTCACAGAAAAATACTTGTAAAAACCCCATCTGAAAAAAGAAGTGAAGTTGATGGTCAGTCGCCTATGTGAAGGCTTTGAGTCTATGAGTCTTGAGTCTACAAGAAAGGTAATATATAAATACTGTAATAAATAAATAACCACACATGTTTAAAACACACAACTGCAAATAACTCTTGAACACTGTAAGACTGCTTTTTTGCAATTTGCAAGTAAAATCTGTTTCTGCTTGATATAGGACAGAAATCTTTTGCACGTTATTCACAATGATAGCTATCACTGGTGCATATGGACATAACTGTAAATAAAATCTGCCAACAGGTGTCAACAATTTTCGAGAGAAGGTAATCTATGGGCATCTGGAAATCTTCCCATTTTGATACAAAGTGTCTTCTTTGGACTTCTCTTCTGTAAGCCATGGAATCCTTTGATGATTTGGGAGTTATCCTGAGACTTCCAAGCAATAAACCCAGTCAGCCTGAATCTCTCCAATGTGATGCCAGCAACTCTGAAGTCTTGCTAGCTGAATCATGGCTCCTTCATCTTTCCTGCTGAAGCAGTGTAAATGACAGTGTTCAGTACAAAGGAGCATCATGTTTTTTCTGGGGTCTCTGCATCTGTTCAGAGCATGCCAGGAGGCATGTCCAAAAAATGGATCATGCAGAAATCTAGGACATGGATTCCATCAAAGGTGGGTCATTCTTGCACAACCTCCAAATGTAAATATTTCAGGGTGCATGTGTATGCCTCCAATTTTATTCCTCTAAAATATAAAAAACTGTGTCTGGCTATCAGATACAAACATTCTAACTTCTATAAACACCCACCCATTTCATCCCACCTTGCCATCTTTTGGTTGAACTGTTAGTAACTGCTTGAAGTCCCAGATTTGCTTTTGCCTTATGGAAAGTGCCTTGCAGTTCTCTTCCACATTACAGAGGTGTGCTGTCATTCTGAAAGCTTATCTTTACCGACACATGGTATGCGACTGCTAGCAATAGCTAGGAGGAAAGGGGGTGTCATGCTTTCACCCAGTCAGCCCCCTATTCAGACAAAAAAATTGTGAACCACATCATCTTCTCATTGTCCACATGCAGTCAGCTTGGTGAGTTTAGAAATGTGTTCTGGTCTGTTAGCCGTCTGTTAGTCTGTCACTTGGTGCTGAACAATACTGAGGTTCATCCCAAATTGTACCAGGTAGAATGAATCATAGACATTGACAGAGATGCTAAGTGCTTGTGCACAAACCTGGGGACTATCACAAGTTGCAGCAGCTCACTGCCACTGCTTACAAGATTAATACAGTACCCACACAGCAAGCACCTCATTAGCACACCTGCACTGTGGGGATTTTATGATTTCCTTTTCTTCTGTCCACAGCAAGGTCTCAATGCGCCAGTGGTGACCTGTACAGTAGGATGATTTCAAATACACTGGGGAAGCTCACATCCACACTCAAGACTTTTGGCAGAATCATGATTTATAATACAGACATAGACTGACAGCAGACGTGAACACTGTGGGACTCTCATTTTTGGAGCTGCTCTGGAGATGTACAGCTGTTTGATTTGTCTCTCATTCCCAATGGAAAGCAACACATCCTGACATTTCTATTCTAGAACTCCATAAAGCTACTTGACAGGTGTTCCTCAAGAGTAAATGCTCTGACCTGTGCTGAGGAACCAGCAGCTCCCCTGGGGATCTGATCTGGAGCAACGACACACTCAAACTCAAGCAGCTTTTAGTTCAAATATATTTCTTCTCTTCTTTATTATTTAAAGCAGGGGTGCCCAAACCCCGGCCCTGGGAGTACTTGCGGCCCTCGAGGCCTCTCAATGCAGCCCTCAGGGAACCTCCAGTCTCCAATGAGCCTCTGGCCCTCCAGAGCTTTGTTGGAGCCCACACTAGCCCAACGCAACTCCTCTCAGTGTGAGGGCGACTGTTTGACCTCTCGTGTGAGCTGTGGGATGAGGGCTCCCTCCACTGCTTGTGGTTTCACGTCTGTGGTGCAGTAGCGGCAGCAAAGGAAAGGCCAGCTTTGCTTTGTGCAAGGCCTTTTATAGGCCTTGAGCTATTGCAAGACCTTCATTCATTCATATAAGTTCATCTTTAATATACTCATTTATGTAAACTTATGTAAATTTATTCAAATTTTAAATGTAAATTAATTCTTTTTTTTTCCCCGGCCCACAACACAGTGTCAGAGAGACGATGTGGTCCTCCTGCCAAAAACTTTGGACACCCCTGATTTAGAGCAATTACCAAAAGACTTGATAGGCAGGCCAGCTATGAAGGAATGTACACCGTTATAAAGATGCAGCGTGTTTTTATAGATTCCCACCAACAAAGACCATCCTATCTTCATTTTAATTGAATACACCTGTGCTTATGTAACACTCATGCACAGTGAAGCTTCTAAAATTTAGTTTTTGATTTCCTTGAAATCATATGATTTTCTTGAAATGACCTCTCCGAAACCTGTCATAGTTATCTAAGCACACAGTACTACATCACGTTTTACCTATTGATAGGCCTTGGTGCCGCTCATTATAAAATACTGATGGAGCTTAGCTCTGCTCATTATGAAGACACTAGTTCATGCCAACATGGTAAGATAAGTTCAAAGTACATTCCTACGTAAAAACATCTTCAACTAATAAGCATGACTTTTTCTAGCTTGTAACGAGAAAATGGATTTATACACAGATTATATGGATTTTACAGTACAATGGTAAAGCTTGTGACATACAGTATACATTTCTGCATAGAATGAGTTGACTAGGGGTTCTCAGTGGGCACAATACTACTACACTGGGCCTTCAACTTCTCTGATACCTGCCTCATAGGGATCCAAACCAACCAACCATTATGCCTTGTCACTGTCTAGCCCAGGAATATCAAACATAAGACCCAAGGGTCAGATGCAGCCCATGGAAGCTTTTTATCTGGCCAGCATGATAGTTGGGCTCTCCAACTATCAGCTGCTCTCAGCTGTGCTGAGGTGTCACTGCGGAAAGGACAGCCCATGTGATAACTGGGCTCTCCCATATCTTGAAGAAAATGTGATCAAGATTTGCACATTTTCTTTCTTCTGTCATTGGCAGGTAATGAGTTCCTAAGTGAGAAAAGGTGCTTATTTCTCACAGGTCATCACCTGCTTAATGACATCACTTTCTGCGTAATGACATCACTTCTGGACCTCAGCAGGCATTATGAATGCTATTTGGTCTGCTGCATGAAATTTGATACCCCCGATCTAGCCCTTCCATAGGCATGCTTCCTGATAGGATAATTCACAACTGCTGTAAGGCAGTTAGCAATGGTGCAATGCTTGTTCTGACAACAGGGCAGCCCAATAGGTTTGGGCTGTCTCTCTCTCAGATTTCAGATGGCACCTCTCTTGCCTGTGCTGGCAAGGGTAGTTCAGGAAGAGAAGGTTGCCAGAGAGAGAAATGCAAAAATGTGAGACAAGATGAGCAGAATTTTTTTTTTATTTTTATTTTGGCAAAGATCCATGGTCTCTGCAGATCAAATATGCATATGAGATCAGAAATGCATTTTTACTTGGCTAGTTTTAAGTTTGTGTCTTCAAGCTTCCTTGCTCTAGGAACAAACCAACAAACCAACAAACCATGCCCATGTCATAGCCACTGTGCATGCTTTGACTAATGGCTTTTGTTATAGAGCATAAAAATTAGCCATTTGTCAGATGCACTTATTAAGTTCTTAATAAGTGAAGGGGGATTTGAAAACAAACAAACAAACACAAATCTGTGCTGTTAAGTCTGCAACCTCCTCCCTTGGGCATTCTGCAAAGCATGAAAAATTGTGCTGTTTGGTCTGCACTCTTTGTGCCTGCTTTTGTCGATAGCTGTGTGTATTTTGTTTTCTGTATTCAAAAAAGCTTGTTTGTAATTGGTAAACAAAATGTTTTAAAAATTTTTTTGCAGCTAGAATTAATTAAGATGGCTTGCTTGAGTTCTTTATGTATTTTTCTGCCTCAGATGTCTGTTGCATTTAATTAAAGTGCTCAGAGGCTGAAGATTTTGGTCGTGCTCACAGCCAGTGTAAATAGATCACCGACAGGAAGTATTGGTGAGTAGGTTTTCCCTTCATGTTTGAGGTGCAAAGGTTCCTGTTATTGAATTAATGATTTGAATTCCTTCTTGGGGGCTATGGAATATAGCCCACTTGCCCTGCCACTTAATTATTCTTTTTCTCATGACCGGCTTTTTCACTATTTAGATCATTAGGGCACCATCCTAACCAGGTCTACTCAGAAGTAAGCCCTATAGTGTTCAATGGAACTTACTCCCAGGAAAGTGAGGTTAGGATTGCAGCCTTAGGGCCCAGTCCTATCCTCCTTTCTAGCACCAGTGCAGCTGCAGTGCAGCCCCTTGGCGAGGGAACAAATGTTCCCTTATTTTGTGGAGGCCTCCATAACTACCCTCCCACCACAGGATGCAGTGCAAACCCCACTGGCACAGCTGCACCAGGGCTGGAAAGTTGGATAGGATTGGGCCCTTAGTCTGCCATTGGAACACAACTTTGGCATAGTGTCAGAATTAAAATGCCACCATCTTCTAAAAGACAGCTTCAGATGATATTCAGGACCAAAATGCTGTCATTGTTGCAAACCCTGAACTCTCTGATTTCTCTGTTAACCAGTTTTTATAGAAGTAGATTTGCAGACATCTAGCATTGCAAGATTCCCCCCCCCCCCCCGGCCTGGTGTGTGTGTCTTTGTCAGAAAAAAACATTTGCAGACTACAGGGAGAGCTGTTGAGAAAGAAATAAGAAGAAAATGGTGAATCTTGAGAGACTGATGAAAACACTCATTATGAGCGAGGACATGAGGTCAGGAGATGGGAGGGGCAAGGGGTAGCTGAGAAAGTGGGACCCACAACTTTTTTTGTGATATAATGGAAGAAATCCAGCTTAGACCAGTCCAGATCACCTCCCCAGAGGATTGGTGTGACAAGGCCAGAGGAGAAGCTGATTAGAAGCTGAGAAGACAATTAGGGAAAAAGACATCATCTGCTGCAACTGTGATTGTCTGGCTAGAAGGGATGTATGTGATGAGTGAATGAATGGGGTGATAGGATATGGTTTCATTAATAGTTTACCTTGCATTTTCTTTGCTGTGGTCTGTATTCAAAAAAGCTTGTTTGTAATTGGTAGACTATGCCTTACAGCACAATCCTATCCTTTTTGTGTGCCAGTGCACACAAACCACTATGAGGCTGTCACAAATGTACAATAAAGCACATTGCAGCCATGCAGAAGATAGAGGCTCTTCTGGGAAGGCCTGCACCATCCCACTGGTGCCAGTAGAGGCCCCAACACACACAGGAGCAGGTCAATTCTGAGCTGGGCAGTGTAGGGATGTGGGGAGGGCAGAGAGGGAGTGTAACAGGACGGGGTGGAGATTAGGTGGAGGATGGGCATTTTGGCCCAGAAGGGTGGCGGGATCGGCTGTACTGGCACATATCTTATCCTTTCTCCCTTCTAAGATCTACTGACACTGCTCCACTCAGATTTGCACTGACAAATTAGCAGGTGCAGGTCCAGGTAGACCTGTTACTGCCACTGGGGATTTTTCCAGGGCAAGGAGACAAATATCTCCTTACCTTGAGGAGACCTCCAGCTTGCTCAATTCCCGCGCAGGATACAATGCAGCTTTGCTGGCCCTGCTGCATTGGTGCCGGCTAGGATTGAGCTACCCTTATTTTGTATGTAGCGGGATTGACTTTGCTAGTACTCAATTCTGTAAATCTGTTGCTGTATTTTTTTTTAATTCTACAGCCATGAGAATGTCTAGACCTTAATAATACAAAGTACAAGCTCGGTCAAGCATAACTGGTTATGTGCTTCTCAACAATGTCCATGTTCAGCCACTGATTCTAGGCTTGCTTGTGGTGGGTTGTTTCATTAGATGCTAAAAGCTGCACAAAAACTGCTGAAATGGGACAGGTATCAAGGCAAACAGGAAGGGAAAAGTGGTCTCTAAAGAATTGGACATGTACTAGGAAGAAATCAGGGACAAAATACAGAGGTTTCCCAAGCAATCAATTTTCTTGCAAGGTTTTTCAATCAGGGTCTCTCCAAATAGGAAAACTTTTATTTTTTCAAGTTGTCTAGTAAAGAGAGATACATGTTAGAATCTTGATTCCAAACCTACCAGCCTAACAAGGCATTACAGACTGATACTTTTATCAATAGCTAGTTATATAAACGACAATATTGAAATTGGATTTAAGGAGTTGAACAGATTGATATTTTGCTCCCTCCATTTTCAGCTAATAGCACTGAAAAGCAGAGCATCTAAAAGGCACCCTTGCTGTTCAGAGTCACCTTCCTTTCTTTATGTTTTTTACAAGAAGAATACCCATCCTTTAGAGGATTTCCATCTAATGGCTAATCTTCCAGTTACTTTAAAGCATCAAAGTCAACCAAAATGGAACATATCTCTGTGGGTGAGGAAGGAAGGTGAATCAATTGAGGCATTAATCACAGGGGATCTGCTAGCAAGAGGCAAGCTTTCAGCCTTGGGAAGGAGAATATTCAAGTGTTGGGGAAAAGGGCAGAAACCCTCTTCTCCACGATATTAACAAAATATTAAATGCGATGACATGGAAATCTTGTACAAGGCGACATGATAACCTGTCTACAAAGAATATGCCTAAATTTCTGGGTGCTTATGAGATAGTATAAGACACACTACATGGGCAGCCCAATCCTACCTAACTCCTCCAGCACCGATGTAGCAGTGCCCAACAGGGTGCACATTGCATCCCATGGGGATGTTTCAGGTCTTGGAATAATCTTTGAGATAAAGGAACATCTGTTTCCTTGCCCTGGGATGAGCCTCCCCTGTCCCAATGGGTCTACTTGGATCTGCACCATCTATTTCGCTGGCACATATCCGAATGGACCTGGGTCAGGGGATTGGGGTGGAAAAGAGGTGCGAGGATATTGGCAGTGCTGCGGCTGCCAGTACTGCCCCCTTCCTGGCTTCAACACACCCCACCCTGCCTCAGTCTCTACCCTGTTCCTTCCACTCCTCTCCCCTCAACAACACAAACTAAAACCCAGACAGAAAAATCAAGCAACAGTAAGTTCAAAGGTGGAATTGCTAACCAGAAAGGAAAAGTCATCAACATCCACCAGAAGGCCAACAAGGAAAGCACAGATCTTAATTCAAATGGGAAGGGGTGTCAAAGTTCTTGCACCACCACAGAGAAAGCCTTATCACTAGAGGCTGCCAGCCTGGTATGACAAAGGTATCAGAGCCCTCTCTGACAACCTTAGGGAATGGGACAGCTGATATGAAGAAGGCAATCTTGTAGATATTTGAGTCCCAAACTGTGAAGGGATTTAAAAGTCAAAGCATGCACCTTGAATTGGGCCCAGAAAGGAACCAGCAGCCTGTGAAGCAATGGAGGGGTGGCTGGACAGGGTCAAACTGCTGCGCCCCGACATCCACACAGATAGTTGCATTTTGCACTAACTACAGTTTCCAGATAATCTTCAAGGGAAGCCCATATAAAGCACATTACAGTAGTCCAGTCTTGTAGCGAGCTCTGAACCTGCTCTAACAGAGATAGTGCAACCCGCCTGTTCAACACAGGCAACTATAGTATCCCTGAGTGGTGGCCCTTCAGCCTCTGCTTCAAAACCTCCAGCAAGGGAGAACCCATTACTGCACAAAGCAGACTGTTTTACTGGCAGACAGCCATTACTGTTAGAAAATTCTTCCTAATGTCGAACCTGAATCTCCTTCTCTGTAGTTTTAACCCATTGATTTTAGTCTTGCCTTCAGGAGCCACAGAGAGACAGTTCTTTCCTTCTTCTGTGCAACAGTCCTTCAGATACTTGAAGACAGTTATCATATCTCCCCTTTATTCTCTCTCCTCCAGGCTAAATATGCCAAGCTCTTTTTATTGTACCTCATAAGATTTGGATTTCAGACCCTTTACCGTCTTAGCTGCCCTCCTCCAAATGTATTCCAACTACTTAAAATGTGGTGCCCAAACCTGGACACAGTATTCCAAGTGAGATCTGACTAGTACAGAACAGGGTGGAACTATTCCTTCTTGTAATCTGGATTCTATGTATCTGTTACTGTAGCCTAGCATTACATTAACTTGATTGATTGGTTGCAGTTTCATCACACTACTGGCTCTCTTAGTAGCATGGGGGACTTCAATTATCCTCACATCGACGGGGTCAATTCGTGCTCTGGTCATGAAAGGGAAACCGGTTTTCCTGACATGCTGAATGACTGTGCTTTAGAGCAACTAGTCATGGAGCCCACCAGAGGACAGGCAACTCTGGATTTAGTATTATGTGGCACTTAGGACCTGGTTAAAGAGGTAAATGTTACTGAGCCATTGGGGAACAGTGACCATGCTGCAATTAGTTTCACCATGCACGTCAGGGGAAGAGTGTCAAACAAATCTAACACAAAAACCCTTGACTGCCAGAGGGCAGACTTCCCTCAAATGAAAAGACTAGTTAGGAAGAAGTTGAAAGGGAAGGTGAAGAGGGTCCAATCTCTCCAGTGTGTGTGGAAGCTGTTTAAAACAATGTTCTGCCAAATTCCCAATCCAATCAGTCCATCAGCAGTCCATTAGCCATCAATTCCTTAGTCCAGTCTGTCCTTTTTCAAGCTTTGCTCCTTCTGCTACCCACACCAAACTCTCCCTTCAGCAGGTGCTTTTATGCCTGAGAGCCTTATTGCCTTCAGTGGCTGCAGCTGTGCTGCACACCCTTTGCTGAAAGCCCAGGCCTTAATTCTTAAAGGGGCCACTGCAGACACTACATTCTACCTCCTCGCCAGATCTTCCGCTATTCCACTACAAACAACAGTAATGGAAGCCCAGCAGAAGTGTATACCACAAAGGAAGAAGGGCTCCACTAAGTCCAGGAGGGTGCCCACATGGCTAACAAGCCAAGTTAGAGAGGCTGTAAAGGGCAAGGAAGCTTCCTTCCCTAAATGGAAGTCTTGCCCTAATGAGAAGAATAAAAAGGAACATAAACTGGCAAAAGAAATTTAAGAAGGTGATACGAGAGACCAAGAGAGACTATAAGGAACATATGGCCAGCAACATTAAGGGGAATAATAAAAGCTTCTTCAAATATGTTAGAAGCAGGAAACCTGCCAGAGAAATGATTGGCCCTTCTCGATGGGGAGGGGGGAAAGGGGAGATAAAAGGAGACTTAGAGATGGCAGAGAACTTGAATGAGTTCTTTACATCTGTCTTCATGGCAGAAGACCTCGGGCAGATACTGCTGCCCAAATGGCCCCTCCTGACCAAGGAATTAAGTAAGATAGAGGTTAAAAGAGAAGATGTTTCAGACCTCATTGATAAATTAAAGATCAATAAGTCACCGGGCCCTGATGGCATCCACCCAAGAGTTATTAAGGAATTGAAGAATGAAGTTGCTGATCTCTTGACTAAAATATGCAACTTGTCCCTTGGAACGGCCATGGTGCCAGAAGATTGGAGGATAGCAAATGTCACACGGATCTTTAAAAAGGGAAGGAGAGGGGACCCATGTAATTATAAGCCAGTCAGCCTAATGTCTGTTCCAGGTGAGATGGTGGAATGCCTTATCAAAGATAAAATCTCAAAACAAAGACGAACAACCCTTGCTGAGGGAGAATCAGCATGGCTTCTGTAAGGGTAAGTCTTGCCTCACAAACCTTTTAGAATTCTTTGGAAAGGTCAACAAGCATGTGGATGCGGGAGAACCCGTGGACATTATATATCTGGACTTTCAGAAGGCGTTCAACACAGTCCCTCACCAAAGGCTACTTGAAAGAACTCCACAGTCAGGGAATTAGAGGGAAGGTATCCTGGATTAGAACCTGGTTGAGGTTCAGGAAGCAGAGAGTGGGTGTCAATGGGCAATTTTCACAATGGAGAGAGGTGGAAAGTGGAGTGCCCCAAGGATCTGTCCTGGGACCTGTACTTTTCAACCTGTTCATAAATGACCTGGACGCAGGGCTAAGCAGCAAGATGGCCAAGTTTGCAGATGACACTTTCCGAGTGGTAAAGACCAGAAGTGATTGTGAAGAGCTCCAGAAGGATCTCTCCAAACTGGGAGACTGGGCAGCAAAATGGCAAATGTGTTTCAATGTCAGTAAGTGCAAAGTCATGCACATTGGGGCAAAGAATCAAAGCTTTACATATAGGCTAATGGGTTCTGAGCTGTCTGAGACAGACCAGGAGAAGGATCTCGGGGTCCTTGTGGATAGCTGGATGAAAGTGTTGACCCAATGTGCGGCGGCAGTGAAGAGGGCTAATCCCATGCTTGGGATCATTACGAAAGGCATTGAGAATAAGACAGCTAATATTGTAATGCCATTGTACAAATCGATGGTAGGACCACACCTGGAGTATTGCGTCCAGTTCTGGTTGCCACATCTCAAAAAGGATATAGTGGAGATGGAAAAGGTGCAAAAGAGAGCGACTAAGATGATTACTGGGCTGGGGCACCTTCCCTATGAGGAAAGGCTACAGCGTTTGGGCTTCTTCTAGAAAAGAGGCGCCTGAGGGGGGACTTGATTGAGACATACAAAATCATGCAGGGGGTGGACAGAGTGGATAGAGTGATGCTCTTTTCCCTCTCATATAACACCAGAACCAGGAGACATCCACGAAAGTTAAGTGTTGGGAGAGTTAGGACAGACAGAAGAAAATATTTTTTTACCCAGCTTGTAATTAGTTTGTAGAGCTCTTTGCCACGAAAGTAGTGATGGCATCTTGCCTGGATGCCTTTAAGAGGGGATTGGACAAATTTCTGGAGGAAGAGTTCATTATGGGTTACAAGTCATAGTAGGTATGATACAGACTAATGAAAGCCAGCTAATTATGTTAAAACAGATCATTTGGGCAGAGCAAATGCTTAGCAGTTTAATAGGGAAAATGTTCAAATGTTTACTTATGTTAATGAACCAAATGTCAATGCTATGTTATGGGTGTTTATAGTTAAATTAGTTTAAAACAAATAATCATTAGGAAATAAGGAAAAGTGTTTATATGTTTAGCAAAGCTTATAAGTTCAGAACAAAGAAAGCATTTTTCCTGGTCTCTGAAACTGAAACAGAGACAGGCTGTAAATCAAGGAATGCTTCTTAGCAAACTGTCAAGGACATCAGATAAAGGTGAACCGCTTCATGGAAAAGGGAGTATGAGAGGCTGAAATTTCCATCTGTCAGGCTAATTGCTAGTATGACAGATGATTTAAGCTTCTCTTGGAATCAAATTTATATTGGTTCAGGCAAAAAAGTCTTCTACCCAGACTGCTTGCAAACCAAGGCACAAAAACTCAGATCCAAAAGTTAAGACCAAAGGCAGTTTACTTACAATCTGATGCAGAATTATACAACCATTTCTCACATCAAGGTTCTTAAAACTAGAAGACCAGGAACCCTAAAAAGCTGCCCCTGGATGCATGCAAATATGATAAAACAATAGTTAAAAACAGAGATTAAAATACACTGTCCTGTTCTACTAAAGTCAGCAAACAAGAAGCTATATATACATAAGGAGGAATCAGCAAGGGGACACACCCTTTAAAAAGACCATTAAAGGGACCACATAGAATTTCAATTTTAAAGAACCAGATACTCAACTAATAACCACTACTCAGTGTTGTTATTCCCCAACAATTTACAGCTTGTATATTCATTATACCAAAGCATCAGATAAAGCATTGTCTCTGAATAGAGAGGCAAATTCCACCTTCAAGTTTGCTCTTAAGGAGAATTGAAAGGGGGGAAAGCATTTTTGCATTTTAAACATTCAGGCTTTCTTTTTAAACAAAATACAGTTTGGTAAACACTGGGAAGGGCTATTTAGACCAAAGTTTCATAGAAGTTCTAAAGAGATTATAATACTTGCTTGTTTGCAAATATTTTTCAATGCCTTAAGTGTAACCAATATAAAGTAGCTATTAGAGTAAAGCTTAATTGCCTGATGTTATTGAAAGTTAAATAATAGTATAGAAATACACAGGTGAAAAGTTATTAAGTTTTACTTAAAGCCACAAGTTTGAAAATTGTAATTCAGATGCAACCTTGGAGAGCAGATGTAGCAAAGTTAATTAGAAGAGTCTGACAGGAGACACTGGAATGTGGTATAGAGTTACTCCTCAGATAAGACTCTTCTTAAGGTCCTGTTTAATTGGAACTAAGGAAGTACAACCTAAAGTGAGATTAGATTACAACTCAGAGACAGATTTACAGCTCAAAGAGAGACAGATTTAGATAGCAAATAGGGAGGAAGTAAGATGCACTCGCAACAATTAATCAGGAAGCCAATATCTCTTGGCACCAAGAAAGGTTATATACAGGTTAGAAGCAGTTTTAATGAGGGAAAACTAGCAACATTAGATAAGACAGTTGACAGCCTCAGCAAAGACAGTAAATCTGTTGCTAATTAAAATAGAGTTTTCCAAGATACAGACATCAGCAGAAACAGCTGGACAGGAACAAGATAAAATGAGAAAGCCCCTAATTAGCAAACATTCCTGAGAACCTCTGTCAGAGCTAAAAGCTGACAGGAGGGACTAGATTTAATCGGAAAAAAAAGAAAGGTTTCTTAAAATCCTTATTTACAATAAGAAGTTAGTTTGTCTTGTATTAAATAAAATTACACCACTATACAGATCACATATAAAGAGAATTACACATAGAATAGAGGGAAGACAAGTGGCTTAGTTTAAACAGTGATTTATGAGACCAGACAGAAAGGAATTTAGAAAGATAGAACTGGTGGTCAGAAATAAGCACACCAGTTCTGTAATACATGAGTAAAGGGTGCCATCTAGTGGATGTTGGAAACAATGTCTCAAATGTACATTTTGCCTTTTTGGAGTTTGTAACTTGAAGCTAACCAATCAAATGCTTGTAAAGTTATCTGTGGCCAATCCTGAGAAAGCCTCCATTTCTGATGTCACACATCAGCCAATGAAATGTAAGACTCCTCAAACAAAGGAGCCAGAATCCAATATAAGGGAGAGGCACACACTGGAACATTGTGCTCTCTGAGGGCTTTGGGAGTTCCCACATGGCTCTCATTGCTCTCTTTGCTTTGGCCAAGGAGTCCCTGAGAGGCCCGTTGCTGGCAACGAAATAAAGCTTGCAGATGATCACCATTCTTGCTTACTGAGTTTGCTTTTGACCTTGCAACAAGTATGTGCAAGCTCTTGGTTTTAGAGGCAGGCTGCCTCTTATTGCCAAATGCGGGGGAGGGCACAGATTGTGTCTGTTGTCTTGTGTGCTCCCTGGGGCATTTGGTGGGCAGCTGTGAGATACAGGAAGCTGGACTAGATGGGCCTTTGGCCTGATCCAGCAGGGCTGCTCTTATGTTCTTATGTGGTCTACTAAAGCTGCAATCCTATACACACTTACCTAAGAGTAAGTTCCATTGAACACAGTGGGGTTTCATTCCAAGTAAATACATATAGGAGTGTCCTCTAAGATACTAAGATTCTTTTCACACTGCTGCTGAGCCAGGTGTTCCCCATTCTGTGTTGTCACTCTGATTTTTTGTATCCATGTAAATGACTTTGAACCCAACTTCAAGCTTGTTAAGGTTGTGTTGACGAGAAGCTGACAAGTCTGTGTTTCCTTGAGCCTCCTTTCCCCCCTTTTTTAAAGGCAGAGACAACATTTGCTAGTTTCCGTTCCTCTGGCACCTAACTTGTTCTTCAGAAGTTCTCAACAACTACAGGCAGCAGCTCCAAGAGCCCATAGGCAAGTTTCTTCAGTACCCTGGTTTGTAGCTCCCTTGCCCTAGTGAAGGCCTGTGATAGCACAATGGGTTTACTCAGACCAGTGCCGGCTATATAGCTACATATATATGGATTGGATATATGAGTGGATTCGTGAGGAAAGACTGGGCCCAGGAAGATGGTTAGGATTTTGCAGATGCAGCAGCCACCAAACTCACCCCTTTCCTGGGTCTGATCTGCCCTCCCTGTCACCTTCCTGTTCGGCCCACCCTCTTCCCCCTACACAGTGTTACCTGCAGTGGCAGGCATCCCTGGTCCATCACCATGTGGACACAGCTGCTTGCCGCTTACAGTGATGGCAGCCAGGCCACGCTCTCCAGTGTGTCATATTTGCTACAGCCAGAAAGCACATTACGCCATCAGAACACACGTTTCGGTGGTGTAACAGGGGGATTGTATTGGGCCGAAAATGTCTTAATTGCAACAATGCCTAGACCAGTGGTTCTCAAACTGTGGGTCGGGACCCACTTGGTGGGTTGCAATCTGATTTCTGGTGGGTTGCGAGAAGCTGGTGGCAGCCATCTTGGAAGATGGCAAAAGACCTAAGTGGCGCCATTTTGGAAGAGGGCAAAGCCTGGGCGTTGCCATTTTAAGCTTCCTGGCATTGAGACGTAACTAAAAGCGGCTTGCACATGTGCAAAGAAAGCAGCATGCCGCTTTTCCCCAGAAAGCATGCTGCTGCCTTCCAGCTGGACCTCCGTCTGTACTTGGAGGCTTCCCTCAGGGGGGCCAATTGTAGCCAGCCAGGCTTCTCCCCACCAACCTTTGTCAGCTTGGCTGCCTTGACGGGATGGGCTGCCTTGGGGTTGCAAGATAGAGCAGCTCTCCCCTCCCTGCAGCTGGACTGGGCTGGAGAATGTAGGCGGAGACCTGAACATAGGGCTTGGGTGAGTAGAGGCAGACCCGCGTGATCTCCCCTCTTGTGAGCCTGCCTTGAAAGCAGCATCACCGCCGCCGCCACCCCACTGCCGTTCTCATCCTCTGCATCTCGACCTCTCTCCCTCTCTGAAATTGCCTGGAAGCCATGATCCTTTCCTGCCCTGGCTAGCACATCCTCTCTTTCTATCTTTGCTGGGGTGAGGGGGCATGCCCGGTTGCCTGGCTGCCAAGAGAGCAGCCAGGAGATGGAGGAGGAGGGAGGACAAGCCTGGCATGTGGGGGGGAGCACCCAGGGAGAGTGCTGCTCCCCCAGCCGCTTCTCTGATGTGCACCCTTCCCCTCTTCTCTCTCAGGCTGCAATTCTGTCTACTCTTACCTGGGAGTAAGCCCCATTGCCAATAATGGGAGTCAATTCTGAGTAGACGTGCTTAGGCTTGGGGGAGATGAGGGGAAGCATCCCTGCTTCTCTTCCTTCTGAGGGGGATACTACTGTTTTTATTGCCTTTATTTACAAAAGCTCAAGTTACTTCTTGTATTGAGGTGCATGAGTAGGTGCACTTGTTTCTGCCTAGTGTGAGTACAGTATCAATAGCCACATCAATGTTTGTTAGTTTCAAGCGCAATACAAGAAGTAGCTTGAGATTTTGTAAATACAGAAATAAAAACAGTAGTAAATAAATACACAAATATTTTGTTCCAGACTGTCTCAGTCTCCAGACTGAGAGCAAAATCCAAAGTCCAGCTGAAATGTCTGCGTGACTTCCTCTTTGCCGACGATGCAGCTGTCACTACCCACTCTGCCAAAGATCTCCAGCAGCTCATGGATCGTTTTAGCAAGGCCTGCCAAGATTTTGGACTGACAATCAGCCTGAAGAAAACACAGGTCATGGTTCAGGATGTGGACTCACCTCCCTGCATTACAATCTCTGAGCATGAACTGGAGGTTGTCCATGACTTTGTGTACCTTGGCTCAACGATCTCCGACACTCTTTCTCTCGATACTGAGCTAAACAAGCGCATTGGTAAAGCAGCTACCACGTTTTCCAGACTCACAAAGAGAGTCTGGTCCAACAAGAAGCTGACGGAACATACCAAGATCCAGGTCTACAGAGCTTGCGTCCTGCGTACACTTCTGTACTGCAGCGAGTCATGGACTCTTCGCTCACAACAGGAGAGGAAACTGAGCGCTTTCCACATGCGCTGCCTCCGACGCATCCTCGGCATCACCTGGCAGGACAAAGTTCCAAACAACACAGTCCTGGAACATGCTGGAATCCCTAGCATGTATTCACTGCTGAAACAGAGACGCCTGCGTTGGCTTGGTCATGTCGTGAGAATGGATGATGGCCGGATCCCAAAGGATCTCCTCTATGGAGAACTTGTGCAAGGAAAGCGCCCTACAGGTAGACCACAGCCACAATACAAGGACATCTGCAAGAGGGATCTGAAGGCCTTAGGGATGGACCTCAACAAGTGGGAAACCCTGGCCTCTGAGCGGCCCGCTTGGAGGCAGGCTGTGCAGCATGGCCTTTCCCAGTTTGAAGAGACACTTTGCCAACAGTCTGAGGCTAAGAGGCAAAGAAGGAAGGCCCATAGCCAGGGAGACAGACCAGGGACAGACTGCACTTGCTCCCGGTGTGGAAGGGATTGTCACTCCTGGATTGGCCTTTTCAGCCACACTAGACGCTGTGCCAGAACCACCTTTCAGAGCGCGATACCATAGTCTTTCGAGACTGAAGGTTGCCAATACAATTTTGTTCCAGATGTTGTTTTATTTTTCGCTTGATAGCAATGGTAGTGAGGGCAGGGAGAATTCAAAGAAGCTTCTGAGCTGGAATACTGTCTCTTGTCATTTACAGTTTGAGTTTCTAGGCAAGAACTTTCTGCTCGATGACATCACTTCCGGCTCTGACATCAGTGATGTCACTTCCTGTTTGATGATGTCATTTCTGGCTATGACATCACTTCCAGGTTGCTGACATCACTTCTGGTGGGCCCCAGACAGATTGTCATTCTCAGAAGTGGGTCCTGGGCTAAAAAGGGTAAGAACCGCTGGCCTAGACAACTTGGGAAGCTAATAGGATACTTTAGGAGCTTGGGGGTTGCTTTCCCTGGGGAATCCTATTGCGTCACACAATCTTGGGTTATATGGCCTGTGTAGTTACTTCAATATCTTTTGAGACCTTTCTGTTCTCTAACTGCCTGTAATCTTATTGCTGTACTCTTAGGTCACGGCTTAGGGAATGTAGCTAGCCAAGGGCATGAAGAAGAGATGTGTGGTATCTGTGAGTGCAGTTAATTAGACTAACATTTGCTGTAAGTGTTCCGTTTTCTGTAAAGCTATCGAAAGGTTATGTTATACTCATGGATAAGCAGGCCACTGGGGAATTTTTCAACCTCCTTGAGTGGAAACTGGCTATTTATAGGCATACGAATAAGATGTGGAAGAGCAGTAGCCTCTCATGCTAAATCAATTCCTAATCAAGATCAAGCACAACCTTTTACATGATGTTTTGAGTATTGTTTTGTCTGAAGCAGCACCATCTGTCTTCAGTGACTTATTAACAGAGAAGTCAGTGTGAAAGCAATCTATCACCTTGACCACCTGGTGGAACCTTGTTAGGTTATGAAATTGCTTCCGATTTGATCTGATTATAGTCTGTTTTGTCAGAAGCATTTTAGTTAAGCCTCTGCTGATGCATGCCTGCTCCATGCTGATGTTTACTTTTGTTTAACTGAATCGTAAATAAGGTTTGAAGAGCCATGTTTTATTTTTAACAAGAAATGATACCTCAACAAGGGCTCCATTTTAAATGTTAGAGTAGAGCATTAGAAGAATTGCAAATCAACCTAGCCTTGAGGTACTGAAGAAGAGTGAGTCTGATGGAAGGTTTCAGTGCATGATGAGACAGCAAATGATTACAAGGAGATAGAGGATTGTGGGATTGCCTCAGATCTCTTGAGGACCTAAGAGTGAGTGATGTGGCACCACTCAAGAAAAGAATATACAGAGTATGATCCACAGGTAGGCCACAGGAGTTTGGGAAGGGTGATTTATTAATAGGGCAATTGGGGTGTGTGTGTGTGCCCCTGCCACCAGCAGCATGGTGACCACCTTGTCCGTTGTCAAAAAACCGATGGTGTACCTTGACAATTTTAGCAAATTGTCAGTGTGCCTTGAGATGAAAAACGTTGAAAATCGCTGATGTATAAAATATATAATATAATATACAGTATTTATATACCGCCTTTCTTGGTCTTTATTCAAGACTTTATTCAAGGCGGTTTACACAGGCAGGCTTATTAAATCCACGCAGGGATAAACCAATAACTAGGGACAGATGGAACCCCATAGATTTACTCTAATGTCTGCTCAAGGTCTGTAGCAATGGGCCAGATCAGAAGCTATGTCCCACCAACTTTGACTACCATTAAACGAGGGGTGTGAGTATGAATGCCCTGCTCCACCCAGCATGCCCTTCTGCTCTAAATAATTTTATAGTGGGGGAACAATCCAAATACCCCTTCACTATGTGATTTAAATATTTTAATGCACTTTGGATGGTTCACACTCCACATGATTATGCAGATCAGAAAGGTGTACCCAGAGAAGGGCATAATGTGTATGCTGATATTCTCATTGTGCAGTGGGTGGAACTGGCAGATGGCACCATCCATATTGGCCCAATGATAATTTGTGAGAATGGTGCACATGTGCACAATCCTCTAGCTCTGTATGGGGTAATGAAATAGTACCATGTTGGTATGGGACGGGGTCTTCAAACCCCATCCCATGGGCCACGTACGGCCCTCCAGAGGATTTTATCTCATGTTTCCTCAGCCTCTTGGAGCTAAAAATAGCTTCGCGGGTATATTCCTAATTCAGCCACTGGAGGTGCTGAATGCAATAAAATGTAATGGAAAGAAATTATTCCATTATATTCAGCACCTCTGGTGACTGAATGAGATATATACAAATGCTGGAAGACTTGCAATATACTGTAAATGTAAATTCAAATTAAAGTTCATTAAACTTAGAGCAGAAACAAATTGTGATTTGCATTGTAGGTTGCTTTATGCTTTTCAAAAGCCATTCCCCCCTCTTCCTGTGCAAATCAATTTTGCCCTCTGCTCCCCTCTTCCTTCCATCCCAGCCCACTTATTTTATTCAATCAAATTCTCAGCACATCAGTTCTCTGCGCATTTATTATTAATTTTCCAGCCCTCGACACTGTGGCCCTCATGCCAAAAAGTTTGGAGACCCCTGGTATAGGAGACCAATGTGCCTTTCTTACATTGGTTGTTAAGAAGCCCTCCAGAGTGGAAACAAAACAGATCCAATACTGCTGACTTTCTGGTTGAGTTGGAGGCAGTTTCTGCTGAAATTTGATAACATCTCTAGCAATAACCAGCATCTTGAATTTGAACCAGAATTTCAAAAATATTGTACACAGTGCATTCCTGCTGCATGTGTTCTTATCAACTTGTACAAGTTTGAAAATGGGTTGTATCACTTTGAATTAGCTGAACCTTTTGAAAATTTTTGAAAGAAAGTCTTTTGACTCAATAGGTAGTTGACTTCAAAATCTAAAGGCATGAATGATGGTTGCTAGATCCTTCTTCTCTAGGAATGATCTCAATCTCTGTATACTATAATGTTGTGCAGTGAGGTCCAACGCTGGGGAGGCACAGTGTGCAGAGCTCCCAGATAATGTCATGCCCCAAGGCATTCTGGATGGAACTACAGATCTGGTAAAGTTGCCTAGGCCATGGGCACCCCCACACTGTACACCTGATCCTGATGCTGCAATGGTGAAACCACGTAAATACAGGTTCCTTTACATCTTTCAAGAAGCCTTAACTACCATCAATTCCATCTTCTATGGATTCAGTTTCAGTTTGGGAATCCTACGTCACTCAACCACATCTACCAGACTATTCAGAATTGAGGCCGCTGCTCCTGGATCAATCTCGAATGAAGAAACCACCTCCAAACACATCAAATATACATCATTTTTAAAAGCTTTTAGATTTTAGCAGATGGTGTTTGAAAACATTTTTTTCCAAGTGTTAGATACTGTAAAGGCTTATTCCAAGTGGAAGATGACCCTGTGTATTGCAATTCTGTGCATCACAGAGTTTCTGTTTCATTGAATATCAGTGGCATGTAGAGTTAAATACACTGCGGAAGCAGTCAGCCAAGACTGACTCCACCAGAAGCCTTTTTCTTTAGAGTATGACAAATATAATTTTAGGGGATGGGTGTAACATTAAATATATAATAGGCATTTTCAGAAACTACCTAATTGATCATATTGGCTGAAAAATTAAAAATGGATATATTTGACAGCTTCTAGGAGCATATAAAAATTTTGGTGCCTTCCTGCTCATTGGAACATCTCAATATAATACTTCAGGTATTTTTACAGGATTTTTATATATGAACAGTGCTTCATGCAGAGAGCCATTGTGGCGGTGGGTGTGTTGGACCCTGAGCCAGTTATTATGTCTCATCTTAACCTACCTAACAGGATTGTTGTGAGGGTAACATGGGGAGGAGAACTATGAACTATGAATGGTGATCAGAATGCCTTGGAGGAGAGGCAGATAAATAATTCATTCTATTGTCCTTTTTTGATGGTCCATGTCAGATGGTGATTGTTGGGGATAAGGATTGGCTAATGCTTTGTTTATCCTTTCTGGTTTGGTTTCACTCAGAGCAAGACCTGAACAATTTTTGACCTATCGAGCTGAAAGCAGCCCAGCAGTTATATAAGACAAGATAAGACCTTTATTGGCATACATAACAAACACAAACACAACACAACAAAGAGAACAACAGTAGTGAGTACAAGCCTATGATATCTGATACATAACAACTGAATGTATTTGTCCCATATAAAACAGTGGCCTAACATATAAAATATACTGGATAGCCTCTCTTGGGTCTACTTGCCATCATCAGCTACAGATAGACTCTTGGTGATAGGACTGAATGCATCATTCAGCTGTTATGGCTTATCACTGCCATCAAGAATTTTGAAACCTTTTTCAACTCTGAGGGTGAGCAATCATTTAATAATGGCTTAATTTTTTCCATATCTGGAAGACCCACGTTATTAGCCAGGATGGGCATTAGATAGGTGGAGCGGATGCTATTATGCTGAGGACAGTAAAAAAATATATGTGGAAGAGATTCAACCGACCCCTTGTTACAAGGGCAGAGACAATCTTGATAGGGAGTCTTATGATACCTCCCAACTGTCACCCTTGGGGGAATAACGTTGAACCTTGCCAGGGTTATGGCACGTTCTGTGGGGTCTGTCAGTGAGGAGAAATAGATTGCCATTTTCCCTAACTGGTATGGGATGGAATAATATAAGGGTGAGCAAACCTTTGTTGCGTGTTCATTAAGATTTTGAATTTTGATATCCAACAGTCTGACTGTGATACTCCGATAGGCTTCAGCATATGAACACATGTTCAGATGGTCTAGTGAGATCCCTAACATCTCAATTTTCTTCCTTATGTAAGTTGACCATGAAGAAAGATCGAGCTCGCCAAGCATTAAATATAGCAGACTGCCTGGTGGTGAATTGTAATGAATGTGCAACCAATATCAGATGCACAAAAGCCAGGCTCTGGTTAACAAGAGCTTTTGCCCTGTTTCCAAGCATGTGGCAGCATAGTGGGCACACCTAGGTAACCCCAGGGTTGCCCTAAGAAATTTTGCCTGGACTCGCTCCAGCTCATGGTTTGCTGCCCTAATCAAAATTGGAATGCCGTATAGTAATTGCGCAACTGACTTGGCATTAAAGATCTTAACTGCTGCAGGAATGAAACAATTATCCTTTCTGTGGAAAAACCTAAGGATAGCTTGGGAGGTAGCATGGACTAAGTTAACTGCCAATTTGTGATGAGTGCACCAAGATAAATTATGTTGGAAGTGTACCCCTAGATATTTAAAACTCTTGACCAGCAGTTTTATGTTGTGCAGACCACATTATATAACTCCTGGGCTGCCTTCAACTTGCTAGGTCAAAAATTGTTCAATGATGTATTGTGGCATGCACAAAATACAAATGGAAAATATTAATAGCCCCGTCCTTACAGTCCCAGGCAGGCATCCAAAACAGGACACTTAGGGCACAACCCTAACCCACTTTCCAGCACTGACATGAGGGCAATGCAGCTCCAAGGTAAGGGAACAAACATTCCCTTACTTTGAGGAGGCCTCCATGACTGCCCCCCAACTGCAGGATGCAGCACACGTCCCATTGGCACAGCTATGCCAATGCTGGAAAGTTGGTTAGGATTTGGGCCTCAGGGTCATAACCACACATTTGTGTGAATGCCTGCAGTGGCAGTGGGGACTTTTGGTTAAGGGTAACTCTCCTTTGCACCATTTTCTTATCAAAAATCATCCCCCCAAAGTGGCTATCCGAAGAAATGGCTCTTTTCAGGGAGCAGTTGGCAGGAAAACCAGTATGAGGGTTAGTTCTAACCTCCTGCTCCCTGTGTGTTGTGGGGTTACACCCCCCCCAACTGATTCAGGAGAGAGGTGCTTTCACTTGGTAGCACTCCTCTTTCACTTGTGTTTCTATAAACATGTGGGTTGACCATTACTAATACCCAATCCTATTTATTCCCCCTTCCGGCCAAAGCAGCTGTGCCATGGAGGCTTGTGCTGAATCCTGTGGGGGCGGTGCAGATTGAGAGGCTTGGCAGAGATAAGGTAGAATATTTTCTCTTACTGCTCCTTATTTTCTTTGACTGGCAATGGGTTTCCTAGGACCTGCGCCAGCTCCTTAGCTGGTATAAGGAAAGAAAGGGGGCTGGCTGCTATTGGAGGGGATAGCATCTGGTTCAAGTCACCCATGCCTGGCGCCACCCCCTCCCACTCTGTCATGCCCCCTGCCCTCCTCCTTGCACAGCTCTGCATGCCTTCGGAAGGCTGTTTGCAATGGCCATAAAGTGTGCCCTGCTGCTGGTGGTGGGGAGGGAGGATAGGATTGGGCCATTAGTCCCCAGAATGCCCCAATACATGGCTCATAAGCATCATTCCAATTGGTCAGTTACAGATTGTGCAGGCCTATGTAAGACAAGGATACAAAGAATTCTGCATCTCGTATAGAACACTGGCATTACCGTTTCTCCAACAGGAGCTTTCAAGTCCACAAAACCAAGGTATTTTGAAACTACAGGCAGATTGAAAAGCAAGTTTTGATATGGTGGGCACACCAGGGTCTGTCCTTCAAAGGAAAAGGGAATTTCATATCTTACTGGGCGAGTGAAAGCTCCTGTGCTCACTCCATTTGAATCCCAGCCTATGTAAATTAGCACTTATGGATTATCATGTGCAAACAAAGGAAGATAATCATTTCTTCCTGGAAAGATGGCATAACCCTATTGGATAACAAATTAAAATTGGGCTAAGAAGAAGTCCTAGAGTCAGAAAAAAGTATTAGAAATAAACACAGGGCTCTGTCAAATCTCAAACTGTGTGGAAAGCTGGTGATACCTGCAGGCATTGTTTTGTTTTAACACAGGGAAACAAGGGTTTCTCAGGGAAAGAAAGAAAGCAAGAGAATTGGCTTTTGAATGATTCAGAGAGAGAGAGAGAACCAATATTGTTTTTATGGGAACAGTCATGTTTTTGTTGCAGAGTTAAGGACATTCAAGGATCTGGTTTGGAATGCTGAAGTCTATTTCAGGGGTGTCAAACTCATTTCATATAGAGGGCCCAATAGCATTCATGATGCCTGCTGAGGGCTGAAAGTGATGTCATTAGGCAGGAAGTGATGTCATTAAACAGGTCATGACTAAAAATAAGCACTTTTTCTCACTTGGGAACTCATTAGCTGCAAATGATAGAAGAAAAAATATACATATCTTGATCATATTCAAGATATGGGAGAGCTCAATTTTCAAGTGGGCTTCCCTTTCAGCAGTAACACTTCAGCATGGCTCAGCAGCTGAGAGCCTGAGGGCCGGATACAAAGCTTCCTCAGGCCGCATCCAGCCCCCGGGCCTTACGTTTGACACCCCTGGTCTATTTCCCCTGGTCTATTAATACACAAAGTATTTTGAAATGCAATAGGGTGCATCATTTGATCCACTTAAAATGGATTAGGTATTCCTTAACACTCACGTAACCACCTTCCCCACAGTTAGTGGTAGCAATGGTCACTACAGAATGCAAAACAAAACTGTGCTCAGAGAATGCAGATGGTAAGAGAATTGCTTGGCTTAAGCATAATGATGCCCTAATCAAAATACTAAATGTTGCACTTTGTTCTGGATCTCCTGTAGTTTCTGTTCTCTAATGGCTTTTCCTCAATTCCTTACTTTATACTGGGTGGCAATCCTAACCACACTTTCCTGAGAGTAAGCTGTATTGAACAAAATAGGACTTACTTCTGAGTAGACCTGGTTAGGATTGTGCCCTTGTTGTCATTTCTTCCCTCTGCTTCCCATCCTCCCAGGGAGGTTATGTCTGGTCGTACAGACCAGGAAAGGGCACTGTCCTTGTAAGTTGCTGGAATATTTACCTTTAACACATATGCATCTGAATTGACACAGTTTTACTCTGTCTCTTCACTGGGTTACATTCATGTAGCACCTTACCACCTCCTCCGTATTGGCTCTCCAGCAAGTCCCTCAAAAGGAGACTCTTCTCTGTCACGATGCTACCCCAGGGTGGGTGCGCTACTTACTGCCACTGCCCTGTGGTTGGTGCAAGCCCCCATTTACTGACCCCTGTATGCCTTCCATCCTGGTTGCAGCTCCCTCCTCCTTGTTCGTCTTCCCATCTCCACTTTCTGTCTGCCAGCTCCTTTCCTAGTGACTTTCCTTTGGCCCTCCTGATCTCCCTCATTTCCTCAGGCTTTCCCCATTGTCCCTTCCATGTTTTCCTTCTACTCTGCTTTTCTACTCCTGCCCCCAGCACCTCTCTTTCTTGCCTCTTCTCTCACCTCCTCTGTCATCTCTTCCCTTCCCCAACTCCCGCTTTCCTCATCAGTTTCTCACCCTGGATCTTTTCCTCATCTGTTCTCCACACTCCTTTCTTCCTACTTCATCTCCTTTTCCAGCTGCTCATCCTTTCTCCCTTTTCTCCACTGTTCTTTTGCTACCTCTCCCTGACTCTCTCACTCACTCACTCACTCTTTTCATTCTCTACTCCTCCTGGCTCCACTAGTTAGTCATGACTAACTTTCTTTGAACCTAACCCACAATTAATGTACATAAATAATGGTTACATACTATTGTATGTAACATTATGCCATACTACTGGCATAAATGCTTTTTAAGAGCATTTTAAATGCTTTTAAATTTTACCTTAAAAAAAAAATCTACCCAGACTTACAGGAGATCCTGTCACCAAAAAACTCCACGCTGTTTTGTCATCAAGGAATATGGAACCTATCTGATGCAAAACAGATGCTGGTTGTGTTTTATTTATTTATTTGATTTATATCCCTCTTCCTGACCTTCTTCAAGCCACTATATTGATAAAGGAGAGCAGCTTCACTGACTGTTCATTTCAAACTTTGTTTTATGTGGCATCTATAAAATATTTCCTTATAGAGCTGGTCTTACAAATAGTAGGCAACAAAGCCTTCCGTGGTCCTTTCTTTCATTTTTATCCAGCTATGCTTCTTCTGAAATGTACGGTTCAAATGGGGATTAGAGAGAAAAGCACAGTATGGAAAAGGATTTTCTCTTCACTTATGCACTGTCATCAAAAAGTGTTTCCTTATGTTTAATCGTTGCTTATGTTTGTCAGCCTTCCTAGAATGCAGCAGTAAACACTGTTTTCATCCCCTGACCTTTAAAACACTCATTATATTTAATGAGTCTAAAGTAAGTGTGAGAAATGGGAGCTTGCCAAGGCAAACTCATTCAGATTAGCCAAAACACATATTGCAACCAGGGGATCTAGGAGGGGATTCTCAAATATACCCCCTGCTTCAGCCCCCTCCTGGAACCACCTGAAACCTAATCATTTTTAGAACTATTATGAAGTTTGTTGCTGTTTTGGTTTCTGTTGGGATTCCGCCCCCCGCCCCCCGAGGGAAAGCTGAATTTGCAAGCAAGCTTTTTGGTTGTGTTAGTCTTTTAAAGTTCTTTTTCTGGGCATTCTTTCAATATTGTTCCTCCAAAGTTGGCAAGCTAGGACATTTTGAACCTCTTGAGCACTCAGAATGCACTTATATATGTATACCCCACCTTTAAGTTTCTATTCAGTGTACCATTGGTCACCTAAGGCGCAAGAGGCATTAACACCACAGTTTAAAATCCAAGAAATCATGCAAGCACTTCATTCATATAATAAGGCAAATTTAAAAGGAAGGCATCAAGCCACAGGCATGAAAGAAGCTCCTGGTTCCCAACTCCAGACAGCCACCCTGTCCAGAAAGCTTTAGCAACCTCATGGATTAGCGGCACACACTGTCCACCTGGTGTGTGTCCACACCTCCATTCACCATTTTTCCTCCTCTTCCCTGAATGTGAAAAGAAGGTGGAGAGAAAATGTTGAGGAGAGTAGTGAACTAGATCAGGGTGTCAAATATAAGGCCCACGGGCCACACGTGGCCCCCGGAAGCAGTTTATCCAGCCCCCATTGTAATTGGGCTCTCCCAGCATGATAATTGGGCTCTCTCATATCTTGAAATTATGAACAAGATTTGCACATTTACTTTTCTGTCATTTGCAGCTAATGAGTTTCTTTGTGACAAAAAAGTGCTTTTTTCAGGTCACCATCTACCTAATGATGTCACTTCCTGCTTAATGATGTCACTTCCGGGCCTCGTCAGGCACCATGAATGCTAACTTCTTCGGCCCTCTGTATGAAATGACATCCCTCAGCTAGAGCAAACAATATGCTTTATCTCAACATTCTAAATCTCACCACTCTCCATTCTTCTATACTTTCCCCCCTTCATTTACCTTTCCAAGTCCAAGGAGAGAAGGGGGATGGAGCAGCCTGCAGGTGCACCACTGAGTAAGGGAGGGGCAGCATTTTCTGCTCTGTCTCAGGCAGCGGTGGATCTCCCATTCTTTCTATGGGGCAAATGCCCCAGGTGCGGAGTTTTGCATGTCTTTAGGACCCCGCGGAAGCTTCTCTGAGGCTCCTGAAGGAGTTTTCCAGAAGCACAGTTTAAAGTGTCAGGGCACTTCAGAGAGGCTTCCCAGACACCTCCTAGAGTTGCACAAGGCTCTGTGAGCTCCAGGTAAGCGGGGGGGGGGGGGATTTGCACATGGGGGGGCATTGACACCATCACAGACCTTTGCCTTGGGGTGTGGGGCTGGGGAGATCCACCACTGGTCTCAGGCATTGGGGGACTTAGGCCAGCTCTGCCAAAATATCTGCTGTAACAGAACAGTTTTGACTGAGTGGTGAAAGGCCATGAGAGAGGAGGTGAGGCATGGCTCCTGTGGAAGGGTATTCTGTATCTTGAGTGTGGCCACAGAGAAGGCTGTTTCGCTGTTCTTCACTGAACACAACTCCAGTATTGGCTGGATAGAAAGGAGAGCCTCTCTAACAGATCTCAGTGTGCAGGCAGGTTCATATGGAGGATGATGGTTCTTTGTGGAAATTGTTCCAGGACTTTAAAGACCTTTAAAGATCAAAATCAGGGAATCAGAAGTGGATCAGGAACCTATGTAGTCATTATACTAAAGCAGGGATGGACAAACATTTTGGCAGGAGGGCCACATCATCTCTCTGACATGGGGGCAGGGGGGAATAATTAATTTACATTTTACATTTGAATAAATGTACATAAATGTACATAAATGAATAATTAAAGGTGAAACATGAATGAATGAATTTTACTGAGTTTATTTCTAATACACCTGAGAACTATAATACAGGCATGTAGAACCACATGAGAACTGTTTGCCACATACCTCTTGCACAGTTAAAGCATACAGATCAAGAAACACATGGAGACATAAGTTGTTCAGAGGCAATAGGGGGCATTAAAATAATGCCCAGGGAAAAGCAGAAAATACATGAAGACTATAAAAGGCCTTGCTCTAACTCGGCCCGCTGCTCGTGTCTGGTGGTCGTGACAGGCAGTCGAGGGCCAGCACAGGCTCCAAGAGTCTCAGATGGGCCAGAGGTTTATTGGAGACTGGGAGCTCCCTGTGGGCTGGATTGGGAGACCCCGAGGGCCGCAAATGGCCCACGGGACAGCTTGCCAACCTCTGTACTAAAAGAATAATATATTCCCAATTACCAGCTCCTTTCAGCAATCTGGCCACAGCATTCTGGACAGCTTGCACTTTCTGAATGCTTTTCAAAGCAGCACATGACAGTAATCCAGATGAAATGTCACTGGGGCGTAAGTCAGCATGACCAGATCAGCAGAACTAGCAGGTGTACCATTTCAGGCAGAGCACTGAACTGCAGGCAGAGCACTGCACCTTAACTTCTCCCCAGGTAATAGAATCCCTTGACAGCAAGGATGCTGAAGACATGTTGAGCCTAAAAAGCTTTCTCCTTAACACACTAGCCTTACATTTGCAAGAAGATGTTTTTCCCCTCATGGGGAGCATTAAACATATGATTTCTCCACCTATAATCTGAGGTGATACAGATAAAGACTGTACTATGTGCTTTTCAGCTTGTTTTTGGGTTGTCTCCGTAAAAAATGGCAGCAGTGGCAAGAGGAGATTACTACCAAATCTAATTTTATGTAGTAATGTGCTTGTAGCACAACTTGTCACACAGGCTTCTCCTTCCTCTTTAATGTAATGACATGATTAGGAGTGTGAAATTCAGCTCTAGTTAATATATGTTACGTCCGTTAAGAAAAATAGCATATGCCTCATCTAAAAATATCTGAGAGATATCATTTTTTAAATTTTTTTTCAAGTTTATAACTTATAATAGTAAATAGAAAGATTGCTCCTCCATTGGCACAAATTGATGTTTGAAGCCATTGGAAATAGTGGCAGACACTGAAAAAATGATGTGGTTTGGCAACTGAGACGTTTCTGCAGTGAATGCTCCAACTCCAGTGTTTGTAGCATTTCCCCCTCTGTGCTCCCCCCTCCCCAATTTTCCAGTTCTTTGTATTTTTCCAGTTCTGTGTCTTTCGCACAGGATTATGTTTCTGTGTCTTTATTTCCAATGTGTCCCCTGCCTTCAACTGTTTATCTGTCTCTGATCAATATTTATCCCCCTGCCATCTCTCTCCAATTTTTCCTTTATCTTCTGCATTTAAATCATTTCTACAGTTTTGTCTGTATGGTGTGTATGTCTGACCTGCTCTTCCCCTCCTCACCCTTCTCTCTGTTTCTTCCAGTTTCCTTATCTGCTTTTTCAGGCTTCTTCTGGCTGCTTCCATTTGGTGTTTGCAGTTGATTTTGCTTTTCTCTCTCTCTCTCTTCAGTGCATGTGTTCATTAGCTATTTATTAAGGGAGGCATTGGGAAGGTCAGCTTTATTTATTTATTTATTTATTTATTTATTCTCTGCCTTTTCCAAAGCTCAAGGCTGCTTACAAAGCGTAGTACATAAAAACATAGCATAAAATGATTTTTTTTAAAAAATTGAAATCTATATAGTTAAAAACCAGTGCAGCAGTAATATAAAAATTCTAAAAACCCATAGATTATGACAGATAAAAAACAATACGCAACCAACTAAAAAAATTTAGTTGGAACTTTATCTGCTGCTGCTGTATTTTTTATCTTCCTTTCCTTCTATTCTTGCTGGCAACTTAAGCCATTTCTGCCCAAAGTTGCATATATGCAACAGAGATCAAATTGTGCACTGTGGGCTGGGCAGAAATGGGTTAAAGGAAGAATGGGCCCAAAAGAATCTACACAGTAAGAGCAATGTGAAAGCGTTTCTGTTAACTTGGTGGTGGAAATCTAAGGGGGGAAAGCAGGCAGACAGTGCTGCCTTCACTGTCATTCAGCCCAATCCTAAGGTTCCAGAACTGATGCAGCTGTGCAACAGGGCATGCACTATATCCTGTGGCAGTGGGGAATGTTTGTTGTAGATGCATTAGGGCTGCACTGTGGCTGCATCAGTGCTGGAAAGTTGGTTAGGATCTAACCATTTAACGCCTTCATTTGTGTGGTCCCTGTAAAGCAAATTGGAAGTCCTGTGTTTGAAGAAACTGCACCAGGAGCAAGGTAAGGAGGTGGGTGATCCACTCTTTGCTTGCTATGAGTGGGCAAAAAGCAAGTCAGTGTGGGCTGCATCTGTAGCAGACAGGTGGTGATGGCAGACTTGGGGTGAAGGGCACATCCATCACCTCTCTCTCTCTCTCTCTCTCTCTCTCTCTCTCTCAAGTTGATTGCATTTTGTTCTTTATGACTGGAGGGAAATAAAACCCTCTCTCCTCCACTGCAACCTGCCACTGATGCAACCCACATCACCTTGCTAGAGGATGGGCCACCCCTGTATAAAACCAAATAATGTTGTAACATAAGACCCGAGAAGATGCACAGCTGTGTTCTTTTGACCTTGCAATTCTGTGCACCCTTGCTAGGGAGTAACCCTCACTGAACATAGTGGGACCTTCTTCTGAGTAAACATATGTATTGCACTGGAAGAGTATCTTCCATAGGTAATGACACTTTGGAAGAGGATTGCTAGGGAGAAGATAGCCCACCATTGTTATTATTTTCAGATTAGAAAACACAAAATCTTGCTAGGTTCATTCTTCTGTGCCAGCAATTTTCAACCTTTTTCATCTCACGGCATACTGACAAGGCACTGACAAGGTGTCAAGGCGCACCATCAGGTTTTTGACAATTCACAAGGCATACCATGCTGCCAGTGGGGGGCTCACATCTACTAATAAATGACCTTCCCCCAAATTCCTGTGGCACACCTGTGAATCACTCGCGGCACACTAGTGGTTGAAAATGTCTGTTCTGTGCAGAAGTCATGGAATGCAAATTCCAGGTGAAATTAAAATATGATCAACGAGGGCAATGTGATTAAAAGTGTGCTACTCAAGGCAGAAATTCTGATTTGTTTTTACTATTCAAATACAGTAATTATATTCCCCTTCGTTTTATAAGGATACAGATACTTTGCCATGAAATAGAAAATAAATGATCTCTGGAAAAATGCTCCCAAGCAGGCTTTCCTCCCTTTTCTTTTCTAGTCATTAATATTGTATGAAAAATGCAAATCGCTGAGCTACAAAAAATTATAGCATTAGTAACCGAGGAATAGATTTTTGTTTATATGGAGAGCATGACAGAGCGAAGCCTTCAGTTTTATCCTCCAGTGTAATCTATAGTGTTTTACATACTAGCAGATGCCATTTCAGCAATTGTCATGTCACCAGTATGCTAAGACTGCTTCAGGCAAGCAACATGTTATTGCAGAGTCTTGCCTTCCCATCCTCACCTCCTCCCTTTCAATCATGCTAAAGAAAGAGATGGAAAGGAAAGATAAGAGGAAACCCACACAGCTTCTAAAATAGAACTTGAGGGAGGAGGAAAGAAAACAAAACTGAAAAAGCAGTGGATTTTCTCTGTGATACGCATCTGATCTAAGTTCTGGGCTAACAGGGCTATAAGTAAGCATAGCACCCTAGACTTAGGTAAATGGGATGTTGACCATTTTGAAATTGGGCTTTTTGGGAGATGTCATTCCCAAGTAACAGTTTTAGATGGATTCAGTGGGAGTTTGCCATCAAGGTAGCCCCATATCATCCCCTTTGGCTTTGTGTGCAATCATGGCTCTACTCCTCTTTCCATAGAAGACATGACTGCAAGCGAGATTGAATAGAGTCAATGGTATTCGGCTTTGGAAAGAATGGGAAGCTTCAAGGGATGGTATTACCCATGGCATAGGTTGAATTTCTGTACATACTTTCTTGGAAGTAAGCCTCATTGATCACCATGGAACTTATTTCTGAGTACTTACTTCACTATACAATAGTGCTGTCAGAAAGTGAGCAGTGAATCAGGCCTTCTCCTGTTCAAACTCACAAGGTGGCCTTAGGCAAGCCACTCCCTTAGAGACCTTGCTGTCTGTGGTATTGGGATGGAACATGTGAAATTCTTAAATTACATCACTTAAACTTAAAAAAAAACACAACTTAAATTACATCAAGATAATACTTAAGAAGGGCTTTGCACATTCAGAAAAATGGGGAGTAAGTGCCATTGAACTCAATGGGACTTACTTTTGAGCTTACCTTTATAGGATTGCTCTGTAAGAAATTTATGGTAGCCTCAGTTTTCATGAACTCCAGTTCATTCCATCAGATGCATCTTTGTTGTTATTGCTACTACTGACTAATACGACTGCTCTTCCAGAAATGTTCACTAAAATATGTATTGAGATAAATTTGCAACATTTGCCATTTTCTTTAAATATTCAGTTTTAACACCTTCAACAAATAAACTATTTTTACCTCAGGAAAGTTAAATTCAGACTTGATAGTTATTGTGGGTACTTATTCTGAGTGTATCTACTAAATCTCAGTAGGCCTTCTCTCAATATCCACTGGGAGATTTCTGTCTTTAGAAAAGTCTATCGTGTGGGCTCCAGTCAGTTTTTTTTTTCTGTGAAAGCGCCTTCACAAAACACTAACCGTTATGTCAATAAAATACTTTCATCTTTCTAAAGAGCCAATTCAGACGTGAGGAAGCTTTTGCTGTGGGCTTGTGTTCATTCCTTGTGTGTGTTCTGAGGTGATGAGGCGGTCATGTGAGAGAACATAGCAGATGAGCACTTGCAGCTTTAAAAATAATGTTTTTGTTTGTGTGTGAAAGGCCAAAAGCTGTCAGGAAATTACCCATGTATGTCTGTAGCATAGACAGCCCTCCGTAGGTCAATGTGCAAAGAATGCACTCTTTGAAAGAAGGAAGCAAGATTACTTATCAAGGGAGAGAGTGGCCATCAACCACTGTTCCTCAAAGATGTACAAGAGTGCCAGAGTTTGCAAAATATGGAATCCAATGAGGAACATTTCAAAGTTCCTAGACCATGTGTTGAGATTTCTATTGAAACTTGTATTACTTACCCTATCCTTTACAAGTCCAGTGAGGTGATACAGAAGTGTAGCCATTTTCAACCTTTTCCAGCTCACAGCACACTGTCAAGGCACTAAAATTGTCAAGGCACACTCCCAGTTTTTTACTTACATTAAATTACTACATTACAATTAATTTTTAATTAATACAATTAAATCATTACATGACAAAGGGCACAATCCAAACCAGGTCTACTCAGAAGTAAGTCCTATTTTGTTCAATGGGGCTTACTCTCAGGAAAGTTAGGATTGCAGCCAAAGACTAGGGGGGAATGTGCCTGTGGGACTTACTTCAGAGTAGACATGCCTAGTATTGGGCTTTTGGTTGCACTCTTTTTTCTCAAATACAGGAGCAGGCAACTGGCACTTCTCTCTCCTCCTCTCCCCCACCCCACCCCACCCCACCCCCTCCCACAGGCACATTCCCCCCTCTTCTCATAATTGCAGTTAGCACCTCTCCTGCTGTCCCTCCCCTCACTGGTCCACACCTTCCAAAGGTCCAGGATCACTTGCCTCACATTCCCCCCCAATTGCCTGTTCCTGTATTTCCGAAAAAGTGTGACCAAAAGCCCAATCCTCGGCATGTTACTCAGAAGTAAGTCCCATTATAGTCAATGGGGCTTACTCCCAGGAAAGTGGGGCTAGGAGAGGATCCTGAGAGCCCAGCCCAGACATGTCTACTCAGAAGTAAGTCCCATTATAGTCAATGGAGCTTACTCACAGGAAAGTGGGGCTAGGAGAGGAACTTGAGAGCCAAGCCCAGCTCAGGCATGTGTACTCAGAAGTCCCATTATAATCAATGGGGCTTACTCCCAGAAAGTGGGGCAAGGAGAGGATCCAGAGAGCCCAGCCCAGGCACATCTACTCAGAAGTAAGTCCCATTATAGTCAATGGGGTTTACTCCCAGGAAAGTGTGGATAGGATTGTGGCCCAACACCCCTCCTCTAAAAGGCAAAGGCAAGGCAGGAGGGTCCCTTTGGGGAGCTGCAGGCAACTGTGGTAAGGAAAAGGGCTTTTGTGGCTGTTGGCCTCAGCAGACTGGCTGGCTTCCTACCTGCTTGCCTGCCCCAGGCTCCCTCCTTCTCACTCACTCACTCTGCCTAGACCTCCTCCAGGCTCTTCTGGCTGCCCAGTCAGCATGCGGGGCAGGCAACAAGGGACTTCATACCCAATCCTAGGCATGTCTACTCAGAAGTAAGCCCCATAATAGTCAATGCGGCTTACTTCCAGGTAAATGAGGATCGGGTTGCAGCCTTCCTCTTGCTGAGCAGCAGAAGATGCAAAGCAGCTGCGTCTGCTCCTTTTTCCGCTGCTGCCGCCGCCGCATAAGGATCAAAGCAGCTGCTTCTCCCACCTGAGGCTGCTGCCTACATCCTCTGGCCCTGTGGCACACCTGAGGCTGCCTTGCAGCACACTAGTGTGCCATGGCACAGCGGTTGAAAACCACTGCAGTAGTGTGACAAGATCAGGCTTTATCAATCAGTATGGAGGGATATATTATTATACTGTATTACTATACTGCCTTTCTTTCTGACTCTCACAATGAATGAGTCTTGCAGACAAGACCCAAGGCAGTTCACATAGGAAGGCTTTAACCAAACCCCATTTTTTTACAAATGGAGTTTTTACAAGTAGTGTTCTATGATGAGACACTCATAGAAGTCATTTCTAGATGTTTTCCTTCACGGTGTAGTCATCATTCTTTTGCTGACATATGCTGTCTGAGCTTCCAGCAGGAGCAGCCACAAGTCATCCAGGTTTTATTCATTCTTGTCTTATACAGTAAGTACCTATGGGAGCTTTCTTCAAGAGACAAATAGGTTCAGGGGGTGATTTTTTTTTGGGATTGTAGCACAGGGAAAAGAGATTAAATTCTCCCTCCCTGTGCATTGCAGTCCCAAACCTGATTAGCCCTTTTGTGGCTATTTTCATTTTTATTTAAGAGGCAGATGCTCCAATAATGCATGTAATTGCATGTGCATCCTGACTCTGTCATAGCACATGCTTTTCATGCAGAAGGTACCAGTTCAGTCTCTGGCCTGAGACCATTGTGAGTCACTACCCATCATGAATCAGCAGTACTAGACTAGATGGATCATTATCAATACAATACATAGCAGGATTTTTAAAAAAATAGACAGCCAAGACAACACATCATTCTGAAAGTCATGTTTAGTGGTCCAGCTATGAAATTGTTTAGTACTACTGGGTAAAGTGCTGCTGTTCTTTGTAATATTACCTGAAGTCCCAGAATATATTACAGAATCTGGAGACTTTAGTTCTGCAATACACCAAGTACAGGTTTGTTCCAAGCTTTAGAATAAAAGAATGAATTCCTAAGTAACTTACTTCATAGTAAATCAAAAGCAACTGAGACTAATCTGGAGTAAAAGCTCTGAGGATTGTGGACTCAGAACAGTGGTCTTGAGCAGGGGTGTCCAAAGTTTTTTGCTGGAGGGCCACATCATCTCTCTGACACTGTGTCGGGGGCCAGGGGGAGGGAAAAGAATTAATTTACATTTCAAATTTGAATAAATTTGCATAAGTTTACATAAATGAATATATTAAAGATGAACTTATATGAATGAATGAAGGTCTTGCAATAGCTCAAGGCCTATAAAAGGCCTTGCACAAAGCAAGGCTGGCTTTTCCTTTGCTGCCTCTGCTGCATCACAGACATGAAACAGCAAGCAGTGGAGGGAGCCCTCATCCCACAGCTCATGCGAGAGGTCAAACAGTTGTCCTCACACTAAGAGCAGTTGCATCGGGTCAGTGCGGGCTCCAACAAATCTCTGGAGGTCCAGAGGCTCATTGGAGACTGGGGGCTCCCTGATGGCTGCACTGAGAAGCCTCAACGGCTGCATGTGGCCCCAGGGCCTGGGTTTGGGCACCCCTGGTCTTGAAGAAAATAAAGGATCGTTGCTGTGCCAGTGCCGGGGTGCTGGGGGCACTGGGAGAGAGCCCTGCCTTGGGTCTCTCATGGCACCCCCGCACCTGCCTGAATGGTGCAGTAGGTGGGGCCACCCACTAGTACTGAAGATTCAGGGGGTAGTCTGACCAAGTGGGCTCTCTGAAGGGTTTGGGCTCCAAAATCCTCCCCCACAGTATAGAATAGAATAAAAGAATATGGTTGATGAAAATAAAATTGGCAATTTTGTATGGTGGTAATTATGCAAGAAAATAACCACCAAATTCCTAATAGCATGTGTTTGTTTTGTAAGATTCCCTGACTTCAAGAGACTTTTAACCAGAACTTTGATGCCTCTGCTGACCGGTCTTTCAAGAACATGGCCTTCAAAGCTAGAGTTATTGCATGCTAGTCCTATATTTCACAAACAGAGATGACAAATTCCTTTACACAAAATGTTTTATTACATTTTTGGCTAGGACTTATGGCTAAATTGTTTTTTTTACAGGTGTAGAATGAAGGGCAGGTAGGATTTATGAATGGGTGCTTCTGAAGAACAAGTGGACAACTGCAATGAATGATGCATTTTGATACAATTTATACAGCACCACTGCCTGTCTGTTCAGGCAGTTGCAATTATGCAGCAGTGCGGTGGTGTGTGGGTTCGGAGAAGACTGTGTACACATATTCTTTCCCATGTGATTTAGTGGGGACAGTGGAATGTACTGTCCAAACCAGCCTGGTATTGCATCTATTCCTCCACTAGTGCCAGTGACTTCATGCTCTTCTTGCGTAGCTGGTGTGGTATAGTGGTTAGAGTTGGTGGCATAAGATTGGCAGTGATGTGATGATGTCATCATGTTACACGTCACTTCCAGTTGCTGAGCTTTCGCTGCCAGAGGGAGGAGGAGCCGACCATGGCATGCCGAGTGCAAGTGCACATGTGGGTGCGTTTCAGCTGTGTCTGCGGTGAATGCCGTGGCTCTCCTACCCATAGCTTGTTGCTCACAACTGAGCCTCTGGCTGGCTGGGATTCAACATGTCTGAGGCTCATGTGGCCGAGGCATTTGTGACTCTGGCACCTCCTTAGTGCCCTCTTATGGTTGGTACCTGGGTAGACTGCCCCCTGCCCCCATTGCTGTGCCACTGTTAGAGTACTAGACAGGCCAGAAGACCCTGGTTCCAGACCCACTCTGTCATGAAGATTCCTAGGTGACCATGGGCTAGTTGCTACTTCTCAGCCTAACCTACTTCACAGGTTGTTGTGAGGATAAAAGAGGAACCATACTTACTGACCTGAGCTACATGGGAGCTATGTGGGTGGAATATAATTGTGAAAATTAAAATACTGACAATGAGGGAAGAAGCTTAGTGTGATGAATATATGCACTCCATTTCCTTCATGGAAAAGGCATAATTCAGGTTAAAACGACCTTTGTGAGGCTCCCTGGCGGAGAACATAATGTGAACAGTCAAAAACCGCTGGTCTGTGTTCGGTACTCCTGTCATCGTACTGGTTGGTAAGAGTTCCCATTGGTAGAGCATTGTGTTAGAAAGGCAATTACATTTCTTCTCCCATATGAGTAGTTCATTGCTAACCTTGACAAGTCATAAATGAAATAGGAACTTTTAATCATGCATACGAAATATGTTTATGTCTCCACTGAGGATTTAATAACTCTCTTTTCAAAAATACTTGACATGTTCCCAACCATCAGATACAGTCCTCTACTCTGACAGTTTAGGTTTGTGTGTGTTTGTATCATGAGCATTTAAGTTGGTGGGCCTGCAAAAGCAAAGTGACCCTGCTCAATTGCTCATCAGTTGAAGAGAAGCAAACACAGCCCTAATTACAGCCTACTGTGATTCGGGCAAACAGGGTTGTGCTTACACTTATCCTGTCATCTGGCCTTTGGCTTGCCCGAAGGTCCCCCAGAAGCATGCTTATCTTGAAGCATGAGGAAGGTAGGCAGAGGTGGCTGCAAGGTGCCTTTTCCTTCCAGGGACTTGTTCAGATAATAAGACCCAGATTCTCTAACGCATTAGTTTGCACTGGGACCCATTGAAATGAATGGGGACCCACCTGAAATTGGCTTGCGACACACCTAGTGGGTCCCAACCCACAGTTCGAGAAACACTTCTCTAATGGGAAGTTGAGGCACCAGTCCCATAGCAGGAAAGCTTCCTGGGGACCTTCTCCTCAGTGGGAATGGCACACACAGCTTACTTTCCTGTTATTGGCTGTTGGAACTTGTAACCAAATGGGCAGCTCAGTCCTTAGCTTTCTGGTACCCAGAGGAACAGCAGTGCCAAAATGTTGACCACTGTATCCTATAGGTGCAGGGAAGCTGCCAGACATCTCCTTGTGGGAATAGCACTTTCATCCCTCTTCCCCAAGGAAAGCCCCAGGCCCTGTAATGGGGGTTCTCATGTCCGCACTGGGTATCTTGCAGGCACAGATGAGAGAACCTCCATGTCAGACTCTGCAACCTGTCGTGGAAAATAGGATCCAGTGGAGGAGTTCTCTGCCAGTCCCATCCCCCTCCCGGACCAGCTTCCCCTCTCTCCAGAATGCCTCCCCCACCCTGAAAGCCTATAGCACCACCCGGAGATCTTCCTTACCTGGAAGCCGTGTGGCATCCTCCTCCCAGCGCTGGGCCCAGCATTGGCACTCCCCCTTCCCGCAGTGCCATAAAAGTGCTTTATGGCATGTTTATGACACCTGGTGCCATGGAACTCAGTGCTGGTGCTAATGGCCCATAGGATCGGTCCCTCAGTCCCCAGCAGTAGCTTCAGTCTAATTTGCAGTCACCTCTGCCACTGCTACCTCTACTTTCCTATTGCCCCAAGGTAGGTTTCTGGGGGGGGGACGGGGACGGACAGACCTCAGTTCATATGAAAGGAGAAGACGCTGTGAGTGCTTTGTGCTGTTTGCACCAGCACATCTGCGCACGTTTTATTGGAACACATGTCTTTTTCAGGATAAGCAGTGGGGTGCTTGTGCCTCCCCAGCATGCATTATTGCAAGCACACTATGTTGCTAGCAAATATTCCAAGACACTTGATACTTAAGAGATTTTATGGTGAACGTTAAAGCAGCTGAAAATCAAAATCAGTGTTATAAAACACCCTATTTTCTTAATTAAAAAGCAACTTGTACAAAAAACTGTTTTTCCTAAGTTTCCTTTTAATAAAGGAAAATTAAGAGTTTTCTTGGCAAAAGTAATTACAGCATCTACTAATATGCGGAATAGCTCACTTTTAGCATCTTAATGATCCTTTAAGGGTGCTTCTACTCTAGGGCCCTTTAGTGCAGCTGAGGCATTGCTCATCCACAATCAGCTGGAAGCAGAATTAAAATGGTGATTCCATACATAACTTAATATAGTGCTGTATTTTCCTATAATAGGCTTGGAGTGCCTGTCTCCACATGCAATATTATATGTTTACTCAAAGTAAGGCCCATTCAAGGAAGTTCTTCTTCCAGCTTCTGGCTCTTCAACAGATGCAAGGCTGGTTTCTCCCCTGCCTTGCATCTAAAGTACCTTCTGCTTCTTAGCCACTGGCCTTTTAGTTAGTTGCCGTGGCACTCCTGAATCAGTCCTTTAATTGCCCAGTTTCTGATCCCTGCTGGTGGATCCCTCGTTGATCTCATCATTACAGTCAGTACAACTGCTCATTCATTTTTTAAAAATGTATTAATTAATTTCACAGGAACTGAATTCAGGCACTCTAGGCTGTGAGTGAAAGAAAAAGACAATTGAAGTGTAAGTAGCCAGGAAACAGAATCTACTTTAAAATAAAGAATAAGCGAGAAACAACAAATCAGAAATGATCGAACCATCTCTAAAATCAGTTCAATGGCCAATCTCATTATCTCCTGTTTAGAACAAGACCTCCTGAGGTAGCATGCCAAATCCTGCCCCCCCCTTACTCTAGGATGCGCCAGTCTCTGCTCTTCCATCTTGCCAATGTTCTCGCTCAGCACATATTTTCTTCTTTGCCCCCTCCTCTTTCAACAATCCAGGGGGCGGAAGAAGAGCAGTGGAGGCAAGTAAAAGGACAGAGGTGGGCAGCTCCACCAGTCTACTGCCTAAGGTGAATGCTTCAGTTGGCCTCATAGATGGACCAGCCTTGATTTAGATTATAAGATACTTTTGTCTAGGTACTCAGGATTCAAGTTCTCCTGTTTTATCTCCTGGTATGTAATTAGAGGAACCAAGGATCCAGTTTCTCCTTTTAATGAAAAACACGGTGAAGAGTGAAGAACAACTTGTTCCTAGTAATCTCTGCTTCCTTTGTTACTAGCTAGCAAAGGTGTGCTTGAGCCATCTCAAAGAAGAAACCACTGAACACAGCTGTCTTGAATTGTCTCATTTATAAAAGTAAGATTAAGGGCATAATCCTAACTTGCACTGGAACAGGCAGGCCAGCTGCATCCAGCGCAAGTTTGGGGCCAGAATCGGTGCAACCCAAGGCAAGGGAAAACTTTCCCCTTACCCCGTGTTGTGCTGCACTGGCCCCAATGGGTCTACTTGGAACTGAGCCACTCGGGAACAATGTCAGGATCCGGCATAACTGCTGAATTCTGGCCCCACCTCCTGCTGCCCCCGCCCACCTCAAGAACGCCCATCGCCTGCCCTCCCCCCACCCCGAAACACCTCCTCCCTGCCCTCCCCACACACCCCCAGACCCCCGGCTCGGCCAAGCTCAGCTGACACAAACTTACCCCACTGGGCCTGGATCCGGCACAGGGAGGCCAGTGCAACTCCTTGTGTTGGCCTCCCTAACTCTAAAGTCGGTGCAAACATGCCTTACGACACATTTGCGACACCCCCAGGTCAGCACAAGTGATTTGTGCCAGCCTAACCCAGGGGTTAGGATTGTGCTGTAAGTCACAAATGATCTCAAGTCCCATTTTGTTATGAGAATACAGAGTTACAGCAGAATTCTAGTATGACTTCCCTACCCTTAGGGGAAAAAAATCAAATCGAATGTCGCAGTCAGTGGATAAAGTCTACATTAGCATCGCAGGTGATTTTTCTGGGGTTCTGCTTTTGGAAAATAAAGTCATAAAATGACATATTTTACTATGTTTCATAAAGTTATGACACACAGCTCCTGGATGATGAGCAGTATACATGACTCATCCCCTGGTGAACATTTCCATTCTGAATGGCAAATTTTACCATTTTATTTATTTAAATTTTACTTTAAGCAAAATGGCCTTGTTTAAACCTCTAGCACAGGGGTTCTCAAACTTTTAGGTCTCCAGAGCCCTTTACATTCCTAAACAGTCTCAGGGAGCCCAGTTAGTATGTGTGCAGAACCTGGGGAGCCTCAGGATTTATGTGGAGTGACACAGCACCAAGTAAGATAGAGGCCACTTATGATGTGCTCATGAAGCCCCTGAAGAGTCTTAGAGAGCACTAGGGCTCCTAGGTGAAAAATGCTGCTTTAGCGCAGTAGCTACTAAACCCTGGCCCATGGGCCAGATCCTGTGTCAAAATATTACATTTGGGCATGGTGGTGGCTTTTGCTTCTGTGCCACAGCCTCCCCTTTTTGCTACCGATCTTCGCAGAAACTCACATTGGACAGCTGCTTCTGCCCCGAAATTGGGATGCAGAGCCTGCTAGGGCGATGGGCAGCAGAAGCGGCTGTCCGGTGTGAGTTTCTGCAAAGATCAACTGTAAAAAGGGGAGGCTGCAGCATGGAATGAAAAGCCCCTGCCTCTACTGACCACGGACAGTAATCTTGTGACACAGCAGTCTATGGTTTGGTGACCACTACTATAGCACCTAGAATTGCAGTTAGGCCAGATCCTAATCCCACCCCCCCTCCAGCAGCCTGGCATTACACTGGGGTGCTGAGATTTGTGCTAGCAATTTTGCTGGTGCAGATCTGAGTAGCCCCAGTTGAGGTGTATGGGGCATTTCTCGGGGTCAGGGAACATAAGACCCCTTACTCCAATTTGCTATCCTTTCACCTCCTAACCTGCGCTGGATATGGCACAGGCAAATTGACCTTCCTATTCAAGTGCAGGTTAGGGTTGGGCTGCCAAAGTTCTCTAAGATAGTTCTCAGCCTCCTTATTTAATAAGAAGACGGTGGGTTGGGACCCACTAGGTGGGTCGTGAGCCAATTTTAGGTGGGTTCCCATTCATTTCAATATTTTATTTTTAATATCTTAGGCTTGACACTACCATGATATGTGACTGCATTTGGGGAAATGTCACAGATCTGTACTTTTAACAGGCTGCTATGTATATGTTTTAGTAATGATAGTAAATGGGACTTACTCCTGGGCATGTGTGGGTAGGATTGCAGCCTAGGATTGTTAAAAATGTTCCTGCTTGATGATGTCACTTTTGGTCATGACATCACTTCCAGTGGGTCCTGACAGATTCTCATTCTAAAATGTGGGTCCCAGGACTAAAAGTTTGAGAACCACTGCCTTATTACATTCCAATACTTATTTTTTGTGAGTCCCATCACGGTGAAACTAGTCTAAATCTTTGTAACTTTGTAGTGCAGGCATGCCAGACTTCTAGTGAATTCCTGCCGTTCTTGAATGCTTCATGTGAACTACATTGGATTTACAGCTAAATGGGAGTGTCATTGAATGCAGGACAGCCTACTCATGAGCAGAATTGCACCGGATTGCACTGAAAAGCAATCATTACGGTATTGTCTGTCCAGCTTTGCATTTCCATTAACCTGAAGAGAAAATGAATGTTTGCTGAACTATAGAAGTGCTAGCTCTGGGTAGAATCTATTTTTGGTGTAACTTCTCATAAATAACAATGACAAACAACTCTACATTGCATACAAAACTTGATATTACTCAAAGAAGCCCAGCTCCCAAGCCCTTTAATCAAATAAAATGTCACTGTTTTCATTATGCATGTATTCCAGTAAAGATCTAGGTTGAAGCAGTAGGATTTCTGTCATATTCCCCTATATTTCAAATAGGAAATGTGGGTTACGTTTAACCTGGGCTCACTCCTATCCAATTTTTCAGTGCCCATGTATCAGTGCCAGCTGGGCACACACTGCATCCTGCGGTAGGGGAACAATCACAGAGGCCTCCTGAAGGTAAGGGAAAGTTTGTTCCCTTACTTTGGGGCTGCTTCAATGCATTGGTGCTGGAAAATTGAATAAGATTGAGCACAAATTTATCTTGTAATTTTTTGCCACTAATTTTTGACATTATAAAATGCCCAATACCTAAGCACTGAAAAAGCTGCCACCAAATATTTTTATTGTTAATTTAATGACCTGTCACTTTGTCAAAGCCAGCCATAGTTACAAGCAAGAGAAGCAAACAGTTATCTAACAGCCTAGTCCTAAGCTTCCCAGCGCCTGGAGAAACAGCCAAACTGGAAACTGCTATATCTTGCAGGTGCCAGGAAGCCGCCAGAGGTCTCATTGGGGGTAAGGGATGTTTGTCCCCTTACCCCCAATGAGTAAGGGCACAGGCCCTGCAATGGGGCTTCTCAAGTATTTTGCTGGTGTAGACTTGAGAACCTTCATGTCAGGCTTTTCAGCCTCTGCTGGTCCCACCCTCTTCCCGGGCCAATTCTTTCTCCTGCCCCACCCTCCCTTGCCCCAGAAGACCTTCCCCCACCCTGATAGTCCACACCACCACCCAGTCACCTCCAGGTGGCATCCTTGCCTCATTGGGCCCAGTGCCAACTGGTACTGGCCTGGAGTTTGTACTCCCTCCTCCCATTGTGCCATAAATGTGCTTTACAGCACCTTTATGACACCTAGTGCCGGCACTAATGGCCCATAGGATTGGGCCCTAAATCCCATGAACATGTAGAGAGGAAATCTGAAGGACAAAGTTCCCTCCTAAAGCACATTTTTTTTAAAAGCAGCCCTAATTAAGGTACACCTAGAGTTGAATATTTTATTTAATTATAATATTATATTATGATATATTATTATATTTTACCATATAGAGCCATGTGAAAAATAGAAGGCATGTTGTTATTTAGAAAGAGTTCCATTCAAAGCAAGTCAAGATTCCTTAAGTCCCACTGAAATTGATTAATTTGTCTCATTGATTTCAATGGTGCTTAATTAGGACCAACTTCCTTGGGCTTCAAGGAGAAAACACTTTTTGATTATGAACTTTCTTCACCATTTTAATTTTCTTGGGGATATTTTTTCCTTTCATAATTATTCAGTCTATGACAGAGAAGTTGATTTTAGAATGTTTTCTCTCAAGGGGCCTGAGGAGATTGGTTCATCTATATCCCCGCTCACTTGAAATCTCTCGTATTAGCCAAGACTTTGGTGACTTGTTTCATTCAGAACAAGCTCCCTTGACAGATCAGGGATAGGTTCCCTTCCCTTTTTCCTGGAACACTGAGCACTTTTCAATTTCACTGGTATTGTTAATTAAAAATTAAATTTTAAAATAGCTCAAGGTGTATGAACAGGCCGCTTGTATAGTAGCTGGCTGACAGCTTGAAGGATTGAAAGATTAAAATTATTGGCCCATTCCCCTTGGTTTTAAAAAAGGGAAGTTGAGTTCTAAAATCCATATTTAATATCCAAACAAGTGATGTATTTTCCAAAAATGCTACACATGCAACTTTCCCAGTGAAATAAATAACTTCCCTTTCCTGTAATCTGGTTCTCAGTGACAAATTTCTTAGGGCCAGTTTGGTCAAACACCTGAACCTTGTGATAAGACACATCCATTCTCATCCTGCCCCTCCTTTTACTTCCTAGAAAGTCTGGGACCTGATTTTTTTTTTTCCTTGCATGCTGGGCAGTTTGTCCAAACTCCTCCTCTACACACATAGGATCAAGAGTGTGTGTAGAGGGGCAGTCTGGATGCACCACCTTCCATGACTTTAAAGAAATGGCTCTGGACTCTCCCAGACAAGGCTGCTGAGAGCTGCCATTGGGCCTGGGGCAAAGTGCCTGGAGTAAAGCATTGGAGTAACAGAAATGCATCACAAGTGGATTAAAGCTGTAGTGGAAATGTATCTCTGGGTAGGCTGAGATTGAAGTGCCCAAATTTATTTTGTAATAAATTTGTTTTGTACTTTATAGTTTATTTTTTCATTGTCCTGGCCTCCTGGAAACCCAGCCCTGGGGATTTTACCCCCCTGCCCTGCCTTCTCAAATCTTTTCCTGGAAGTGATAGTTAGACTATGATATGCACACAGCATGAACATGCATGTCTCTTTTTATATAGGGTGATTGTCCAAATCAGCCCACTGTTTCACAGACAGTTGCATCCTAAGAAGGGTCTCTGGCAATGCAGATGCACCACTGCCTGCTGCTTCTTTTTCCTCTGCTGCTCCATCTCTTAAAAAATTGAACATGCATTTCTTCCCATCATCCCATGGGAAGATGCACAAGCTCCCTCTGTGGTGGCAGTTCGTGCTTCTCCCAGTGAAGAGAGTTACGAGAGTTCTGTTTTGAATCAGATGGATGAAGATGTGTGAGAACAGAAAGCACAAAGCATTTGTCCTGTCCCCTGACTTGATGGTTTAGAACAGGGGTGGGCAAACATTTTGGCAGGATGGCCACATCATCTCTCTGACACTGTGTCAAAGGCCGGGGGGGGGGGGCGAAGAATTCATTTACATTTCAAATTTGAATAAATTTACATAAATGAATACATTCAAAACAGAACTTATATGAATCAATGAATTTTACTGAGCTTATTTTTAATACACATGAGAACTATAATACAGGCATGTAGAACCCCTTCAGAACTGTTAGCCACATACCTCTTGCACAGTGAAAACATACAGACCAAGGAAGACCAAGCCAGAAACACATGGAGACACAAGTTGTTCAGAGGCAATTGGGGGGTGGCTTAAAATAATGCCAGGGAAAAGCAGAAAACACATGGAGACTATAAAAGGCCTTGCTCTAACTTGGTCCGCAGCTTGCGACTGGCAGCACAGGTTCCAACTGTCTCTGATGGGCCAGAGGCTCATTGGAGACTGGGGACACCCTGCAGGCTGGATTGGGTGTCCCTGAGGGTTGAAAATGGCCCATGGACTGGGGTTTGCCCACCCCTGGTTGAGAAGAAAGTTCATAATGTAAGGAAGTTCAAAAGTGGGAGCAGTGCAACCTAGATCTGCCCTGTATGTACTACAACTGCTCCTCTTCTCCCAGCCACACTGGATGTATCTGATACAGGGTTGTGCCAGGCTATGCAACTCCAGCGGGCCAGAAAAATGCACAGAGCAGCTCTTCGCACTACCCATTTTTTTCTGGTGTTTTACAGCAGAAAGAAATCCCCAGTGGCTGCTGCTATGTTGTGGCGAGATCTCCATTGTTTATTCTATCTCTAGTCAGTCTAGAGTCTCAACTCTAATATGCACTAGAGTTGGGCCCTTTCCCTGACCGTTGACTGGCTGTAATCACACAGCAGCTCTCAGAACTTGGTGATTAAAGTCTTAAGCCCATGTCTAGAAATCATATGTACAAATGGAAAGTGAATGTTAGGGCAGTGATGGGTGAAGACTTTGTGGTGCATGATATAGGATCGCCATCAGAATGTCACCATCAGATAGTGATATTCTCCCCCATGAAACTATAAAATGAATAACAAACCATCTAATTCAGCATTTCTCAATCCATGATACTTGTATCACCAGTGGTACTTGAGGTGGTGTCCAGTGGCATGTGCAGGACCCCCAGACTCCCACTGTCTGGTGGCAAGGCCAGCAACACAACGTGACAAGCAATGGTAGGAGGCTCAGCTAGGTAGACAGAGCTCCAGTGTGCACTTTCTGCACGCTAGAAAAAGCCATCCCATCCACCCAGAACTGTTATGTGAAAATCCCCTTTTCCCTTCCAAGTTGTGCTTTTGTATATATATTATGGACTAAGATATCATACAGGCCAAGCAAACAAGCCCAATTTCCAAGAAACCTGGTGAAGGTCACAAGTTGTGATTACATCCCTTCCTCCAGTCTAGGAATGCCTCCTGGTTATGCAAAACAAGCCTGCACCTGAGGATTATGCAAAACAAGCCTGCTCCAGAGGAAAAGGTCTATTGTTCTTTTGTTGTAGCTTTATCACTCTTAAGCACCTTATGCAGATTGCCTCCCTTCCCCAGAGTCAGGCTTTGCTGATAGCTGAGTTCTGGAACCTTCCACCTTTTTTTTCACCTGGGTGTTACTGAGCATGTGCACAGCTCTGGGATACTTCCGGTCATTTCTAAATCAACTTCCAGGTCAGACAACCCTTATAAGAGAGAGAACTCAGAGCACATCTCTCTCTCTCTGACTGCCCTCCTGCCGGAGTGGCCATACACGGGACTCTTTCCCATCCAACTGCCCCCCCCGACAGGTAAATATATCTGGCGTCTAAACTCCCTCCCTTCTTCCCTATCTATTCCTCCCTTCTCCCCCATCTTTAGTCAGCAACTGGGTTTAGCAGATTAAGGAACCCCTAAATACTTCCCTACACCCTATCCGTTTCTGATTCCTTTTCAGATGCACCCAAATACATAGCACATGCAGCCACCACTAGCTAGGTACACTATACATAAGTACTAGAAATCTATACTTATCAATTATCCATGTGTATTATGTTTACCTTTGTGTGTTTTTGCAATAAAAATATAATCCTTTGATTGAAAGTTACCTTCCTCCCAGTCTCCTCCTTAAGCTAAACAAGGGATTTCTTTGCTCTACGCTATCTTGTTATCCAGCCTATGGTCCCAAAAAGTTTCCAAAAGGCTAATATACTAATTCCCCTAAACAAAGCAGCCTTTTTGGTAACAGAACCTCTCACCATTGTTTGTTACATTGCGTCTGGCCTCCCAATCTGGAAGTAACTGGCAATGACATCATTGCCAGTTACTTCCAGTGGTACTTCCATTAGGTGGACCATGCAAAGTGGTACAGTGGGGAACAAACATTGAGAAACATGATCTAATTGACTGTTTTCTGCCCCTGGAGTGGTACAGTGCAATCCATCATCAACTGCAGTGGGGCACATCTCTGGGACACATCTCCCTTCCTAGTGGTAGAACTGGCCCTGGTTTGCAGCATCCATTTATCAGCCTACATCTGCAAGCCTAATGAGAATGCAGTCTTAAGATGAATGAACATACTGCCAGGTGTATGTTAGAATGACTTCACATTTGCAAACACCTCTTGGATTTACAAACGCCATCACTCTCTGAAGTTTATACAGCATATTCTTTTTGATTTGTGCATGTGACAACCAACCAAAAAGATTTCTTCATGGGGGGGAAAAAAAGGAGATGTATTCCATGAAGGCTGGCTTTCTGCATTATCCAGTTATAGCATCTATAAATGCAGCTCTATTTTAAAGGGCTGTCAAGACCTTTGTGCTGCAACATCCTTTCCCACACATTCTTTACCTTTACAGCCCATTCTGTTGAAGGATCTCTGCTGGCTGCTTGAGAGGAAATAAACAGGCAGCTTCTAAACTGCATTAGAGAAAGGTCATTGTTTAATTAAAACAAAAAATAGACCCCAGGTAGGAGCTCAGTTGAAGGGAAGGAGTATACAATGGCTTTTGCAGTCATTGTTCTGAAGGGTTTGAGCTGCCTTCTCACTGTTATTCCCCAATCTGACCAGTTTTGGATGGCCGACTCCCATATTAGGTCAGATAATCTCATGCCCTTACAGCTCTGATGGCAAAATGTACATGTTTGGTTGTTTCATTACAAAGAAATAGCGAACAAATAAATATGTTGCTTGACATCCCGCTGCCTTACAGCCCAATCCTATGCATATCTACTCAGAAGTAAGTTCCATTAAAGTCAATGGAGCTTACTCCCAGGAAAGTGTGGGTAGGATTGGGCTGTTAAGCTCTGGTTCAACCTGGAAAAAAATTCATGGTCTTATGTCTTTCCCTTCTGTTGTTTCTGGCAGTCATGAAGGAACCTGGCCTGGGTTCAGGTTTCTGTTTATTAAATCATAATCAGCGATAATGATTCCCTTTTGGCAAACCTTTTACAAATTAAAGCCCAAATAGATTTTCTTTGCTCTGCTATTAAGCAGCAACTATTGTTAGAATACCATGAAAAGAGCACAGTAGTAAATTAGTCCCTTTTTGCTATCAAGTCATCTAACGTGGTCTGGTAAACAAAGCTTTGGAAATACGCTTTCCATGTAGTTTAACAGCCATCAACTGCCAGTTTCACTAGCCACACAACTGTAGTAGGAATACAGAATATGGTGTAGTACGGTCCAGTGTATTTGTGATTCCCGTTCCCCAGAAAACGGGGACAACCTTTGCAGAACAGAACGAGTTCCTTTCATGCCTTCCCTGCATGCATTGACTGGATATGTGAAAGGGGGTGGGGTGGGACTTGGCTCCATCCCTGATCACTGCATGCTCAGCAGAAATTGTGGAAGGGGCTTCTGTGTACACACAGCATTGTCCACATGATCAGGAACCCTGCTTGATCAGGGTGACTGAGTGCACATACAAAGTCTATACAAATGCAGCATCATTCATACTTTCTGCTCCCTGCCTGGCCAGAGGATGGGGCTGGTGCATGTCTGAAAGATGGGGACAGAGCCACTGTGCATAATCCTCCTACTGCTTCTGTGCATTTAACTGATGTACGGAGGAAAAATGAGAGTAGGACTCTCGTATAAGTCATAGAAAGATCTTCTGGCTCAGCCCATTCCTTGTTCTATTTTCTACTTGTCCAGAAGTTTTCATCCAGAGAAAGACTGAAAATGTGATTCTATACCAGTAGTCCAGTGTGGTACAGTCCAGTCTACCATCTCATCCTGCTGCCTGTGTAGATCACAGAATCACATTTTCAATGTTTCTCTAGATGAGAAATTCTGGGCAAGGAGAAAATAGAACAGGGAATGGGCTGAGCTAGAAGGTTCCTCCATTATGTACAATTTTTACTTACAGAGAGCTGTTTTTACATGGGGTGATGGGGTATTAAATACTTGTGCCCCTACCTGAACTCTGAAATGATATGGTCCACAAGACCTCTCTGATATCCACCAGACTTATTACACAGGAAGAGGTCAAAGGAGTCTTTTTCAGTTACTAACAGCACAAGCCTATGCATGTCTACTCAAAAGTAAGTTAATTAGTTCAATAGGACTTACTCCTAGATAAGTGCATTTAGGATCTCAGCCAAAGTCAGTGCATTCAGTGGCTTGGAACATGAGTGTAATTGTGAGATTGGTTGGCAACCTTCAGTCTCAAAAGACTATGGTATAAGCCTACAGCACCTGGTATTCCCAGGCGGCCTCCCATCCAAGTACTAACCAGGCCTGACCCTGCTTAGCTTCCAAGATCAGACAAGATCAGGCATGTGCAGGGTAACAGTTGCTGTAGGTAATTGTGAGAGGAGACACCCATACCTAGGGGTGGCACCAGAGTTTGGCCAAATTGGGCACAGGCTGAGGATTCATGTCCCATCAGAGGGCCTCCTCAAATATGCAAAAAAATAAAATGAAATGAAAAAGAGTTCTATAGAAATGTTAAAGGCTAGTATAACTACAGTACCACATTGATGAAGGCCCTAGTGGAGCAACTATAAGTATCTCTTTCTATTCCCCCATTCAGTCTTTGACAAAGCTCTTAAGATGTTTCACAATAAAAGCAAGAGTACAGAATATGTAAACAATACAATAACAATGGAGTAGGTGTTGGTAGATTGTTTTCAAGGTCTAACAAGGGCTCTCCAAACCCCAGCCCAAGGGCCAGATCTGGGTTTGGAAAAAGGGCCCCCCCCCCATGAGTGGTGTTTACCATTCTGCATCCCTGTGCCCAGATCAGCTTGAAAGAAAACCAGCGCCATAGCAGAACAGTAAGCACTGCTTGGGACACGGAGGGCTTTTTTGGGACACAGCGGTTTCCAGTTTGGAGACCACTGGTCTAACCAAATGTGAGAATTAAACAGCATCATGGATTCTGGGACACCTACATCCTCAACAAAATATATTTGTTTCTCCAGCAAACTACAATAGCCATGAACCCTAGTCCTATCCAACTTTCCAGCACTGATGCAGTTGTGCCCATGGGGCGTGCACTGCATCCTGTGGGTGGGTGGGTGGACAGTAACAGAGACATCCTCAAGGTAAGAGAACACTTGTTCCCTTACCTTGGGGCTGCATAGTGGGTGCCTCGGTGTAGGAAAGTTGGATTGACTTGGGTCCTTAAAATTACAATTTAACAATTCAAAGCATAGATCTTGGGGATCTTTGGGGATCATAGATCTATTACAGGGAACAGCAATACATTATCAGCCTTTGGGAAGACATGCATCAGTGAGATAAACAATCTAATCTACATTGGCAAATTGATAATTTTTTTTTAAAGACTACCCATCAGAAGTATTCTGCATGATTAGCATCTATAAATATGACATCTCTCTTCTGTACTTCCTTGCTGTGCACTGTTGAGGATACAGCTGATTAGCAAACCAGATAAGCATGCATGTGTAATGCGGCTCCTAGCAAATGTATCCCTAGGGACAACTTGGGGAGTGGGGCTGCACACTCTGGAAGCTTTTTGTCATTTGTCAGCCTGTTGATATTAAAACTGTGTATCATCTATCAATATATATTTGGTTCACTTGTTTGGAAGGTTGTATAGCCTAGAACAATGTCAATTAAATATCAACAGTGATGGGTGAAGAAGGCAAGGATGGAGGTGGTTTTTCATGCTGCTGACACACACTCAGGTCAAAGTGTGGACTTTTGACCCAGCTCTTAGCTGAATGAAACTCCAATGATGAACCTACCTCACATGTACCTCTCCCTGCAAGGGGGCAGGGGTGAGCTGAGGACAAAGACATCTCAGTTGGCATTTTATGCCTTTTTTCATGGGGGCAGACTTACATGGAGACTTGCAGAATTTCAGGAGGCAGACTTGCTTGAATAATACGTAAGGGAAGAAATTGCAAGTCTATGGCTTGCTGTTGTAATAGATTCTTTTTTTCATGGGCAACTCAATGGTTTGGTGGGGAAGGACAAGGGAGATGAGAGTGAAGATGCAACAAGCAAACTTTTATTGTGGGGCAGTGTATTCTCATGTCTTCCAGTGCCAGTACCATTTGGGGCTGTCGGGAAAAGCCCTGCACTGAATTCCATGACTACCTCCACCCATCCCCTGATGGTGCATTAGGTACCATCACTGCTGGTACTGATGGTTCAGACGTCATCCTGGCCAGGCAGCTCCTTAGCCAGTGCCTAATTCCTTTTTTTTAAACAAAGGTTATTTATTTATTATAGATACAGGTAAGGAAAATCGGTTAGACTTAGGGCTGGGACTACACAGGTTACACATGAGGGTATTGACCATCGATTACAACATACATTAGTCCAAAAAAAAAATAAAAAAATAAAAAATGATAATGTCTAAAAAGGAAATTATTCATCAATACAAAAATTATCATATTTGTTAATCTACTGACTAATAATTTAACTAAACAATCAATATTTTTAATATAAAATTATCTATCCAATCATAAAAAGGCTTCAGATTTTTACTTATATGCTCTTCTTACCACTAAACTAATATTTAAAATAAAATATTTCTTATCTGATTCTTAGTTTCTTATATCGCATTTAAGAGGAATGTTTCCAGTTTAAATGGTAATACACACTTCAATACCTCTTGTAACAGTTTATATATCATTTTCCAATATTTCTTTACTTTTTCGCATATCCACAACATATAATAAAAAATTACCTCAATTCTTTACTTATCCAACATTTGTTTGATGACCCAGGTACATTTTTACTATTTTCTCTGGAATTAAATACCATCTATAAATTATTTTATATAATTTCTCTTTTAAGGAAAAACGCTTTTAGTTATTTTAATACCACTTTAATTTTTGTAATATTTGTGTTCCAAGTTTTCATTTACATCTACTTTGATTTAATATAATTAATGGAATACTCTTCATTTCTAAAAAGAATTTGGTCCATTAATATCTACAAAAGGAAAAAAAGAAAAAAATTCTACTTGTTGTTCAGCCATTTACTCTTTCTTAGTGCTTCCTTTGTTCTCTGTCTTATTGGTGTTCTCCTTCTTGCTCCTCCCACTGCTCCTTCCACTTCTTCTTTTTCTTCTTAACTCTCTCAAATTTCTTAACCCTTCTCTTTTCTTCTTTCTTTTTCTTCACTCTGTTCTTTTCGGATTTAATCCAAAAATTCTTCCTCTTCTCAAAACAACATGCTTTCTGAAAGTTCTCTCTTTTTTCTTCCTTAAAATTCTTAATTCTGATAATGACGATTGCTTTTTCCATCTCCTGTCTCATTTGAAAAATCTCCACTTCTTTAGTTTCATCCGACCTTTGATCCATTCTTTTTTCTTGTCTGTCATTTGTAATCTGTTCCTGCATGCTTGTCAGGGAGGAGTTTATTTGCTTCATTTGTTCAGATAATTTTCTGACCTGTTGCTTCATTTCACTTCTGAAATCCCACAACAAATCCATTAATAAGGACTGACTTTTACTAACATCCTTTAAATTTTTAAATGCCATTCTGATCAATATCAAATCAAGCCAATATACCCCTGGCTGTAAAAAAAACAGAGAAAAAATAGTCCAACAATTAAAAAAAACAACCCAACTCTCATTATCTTGTTTCACCTTCTTGTAGGGCTAATTTCCAATTTTTATATCCAAAAAGTGTAAGTCAATACTCCACTTCCAGTCAATAACAATGTGAAATCAGTCAAACAATTAAAGAGTCATCCAAGTCTTATTATCTTGCATCCCTTCTTCCAAAAGGGGTGGATTAGTAATCCAGGTCAATAACACTGTCAAATTAAGTTAGTATGCCTTTAAATGACCAGACCTGAATCAAGCCTTCTTGCTAGGAAAGTGAAAGTAAAAGTTATTTCAGCCATCCATGCATACCATTCAGCAGGGTGACCTTATCTTCTATCTCTGTCCTTTTCTTGCAATCGCCCTTATTACGAAACAGAAAAATACTCCATCAAGGGTTTCTTTAAATCCAGATTCGCTCATTTCCCCTCTGGGTGGCTACCAGCCAACGTAAATGATCTTAAAGATATCTTTTCCTCCTTCCAACCTCTTGATTGCAGTTCTTGTTATAGCCTTTTAATGAGCCGATTACTCACAATTTAAAGCTTTCTTCGCTGTCATGTTGTTGTATCTAGGCCATGGGGGGGGGGGTTCTCAGCTGTCTGAATTGTCTCCGAAGATGGCGACAGGGATACGATGTGATTCAGCACAGAGCAAATGGAGAAAATCTCTGAAATTGCCTGTTTCAAGAGACCCCCCCCCCCCATTCAAGCTTCTTGGCAACGAAGAGTACCTGGTTGTTGAGGCACTTGAAAAACACATCTATTTAGCAGTCCCCCCCGGGAGCCCTCCGAGGTTCCTTGCTACTTCACTGAGTGTTGACTCCGCTCCCCCGCCAGTACTTAATTCCTGACACCACCCAATTCCCTCTACACCTCTCTTAATAGGTAGCATGTTCTGCCATGTTCCTGTAATAAAGTAGCTGCCTGTTGAATCCCAGTCATTGTGTCCACCTCTTTATTTCCTTTCCATGGACAATAACAAGCCCTATGAGCCGAAATAATATAATTGCTCTATAAAGCCCTGGGAGAACACAGAAGCTTGTACACAAGTGTTCTGCTAAATTTGTTATGCTTTCTTAAGTAGTTTGTGACTCAGTATATTAATGCAAAGGTTAAGTGTGTCCCGCGGGCACGCTGGACCAGATGCAAAGGAGGCTTTCAGAAAGTGTTTGGATATGTACATTCTTACATATATAATTTATCATTGCTTTGCCCTTCATTTTGCTTTGTAGTCTGCAGTGCCTTCAATCTTCCAATTAAATGAACATTGTCATTTTGTTTTTGGTGGCACCAGATGACTGTAGTTAGACTGTGGCTCAAACTACATGTTAGACAGAATTCAATGACTGGTTTCTTGTATATTTTTTTCAATCAATGCAGCCTGGGCAGATGGCATCTTAATGGAAGAAGTGGAAGAGGTGCGTAACTCTTTCTCCTTCAGCCATTTTTCAGCTCAGAGTATCCCTTCCCAAGCTGCTGTTCCACCTATTGAGGGAAAGATACAGGGAAGTCTATCAGTCCTGTTTCAATGTCATGTTACTGGCCTAAGATGTGCTTTCCTGTTGGGCACCCAGCCAGGAAAGCAGGTAAGCATGTCACACCTCTTTGTAAATTAAATACAAAGAAATAAAAATGCTTGTCAGGCAAGAACTTCTACTGCTCCTCATTCCACTCTCTTCCTTTTCCAATTCAGGGAGTGGGTGGAGTGGAAGCTGGCACATCATAAGGTATGGGGGGAGTAGCATTTGGTCTGCCACTTCAGATACCAGGAAGTGTTAGAGGACCAGCCCTGGGTGGGTGATTTTGAGCTGGAAAAGGACTAGATAGGATAGTTTTCAGCCATCTCTCTCCATGTGCTCCATCTCTCTCTTTGTCCACACACATTTGCAGTCTATTTAGGCTGCTTTGGCTTTTAGAAAAAATGCAAAGGAAAGAATCATGGAATTCCATGTAGTTTGGGTCTGTCAAATGAGCTCCTCATATATAATGGGACAAAGTGTTTACAGTTTGGCAACATCAGACTGAAACAGAAGGCTACGTTTTGTGTATATTTGACCGTAAAAGTGACTTAATGCAGCAAGCAATAACTTCTAATTAGGCAGCTTGGCTAGCACTTTTTTTTCCCTTTTATAAAATCTTTTCTTTCTCTTTTTAAGCTGGTTGCTTATGGATTACCCTGCGGTACATAGCAAGAGACTTTCTTGCTGTTGCGGTTTATTTGACTGCAAGTCAGACTCCCCTGGGAGATGCTAAGGAGGCCCTGTTGCTTGAAACAATCAAAGTGTTTGACATGAGGCACCTGAAAGAACACTGTAGACAGCAATCCTGAGTTAGCCAGGAAGAATATATGAGCTGATCTGTTGGTGCTTTTCCACTGCTTGTTCCTAAAATTTCAGGAGGCAGACTTGCATGAATAACACATAAGGGAAAAAATCGCAAGTTGGTGGCTTGCTATTGTGATAGATTCTGTTTCCAACAGAATTCACAAGTGTGGTTAATATTCAGGGAAAGGCATTAGGAGACACAGGAACAGTGACAGTGATTACTGCAAATGATCCCATGTATTGCACAGAAGGAAGTAGTGCACTGAGATGTTGGAATTGTAGGCTGCACACATTTCAGGCAGCAGATAAGTACGCATATTTTTGAATGTTCTCTTCTTTAAAAAGCTGCCTGACACTTGCAGTGGTACAGGCCAAAACTTTTACCATCTTGCTGCTTTATTTTTACCAGTATTATTTTTTATGTATCTAACAATACATCACTCAGCTTTTGATCCCAAAAGGGCCTCAAAAGTACTTGTTACTCAAAAGTAACAAGGAAAAACAAAATCATTCAAAACATAACAGTTTAAGCAAAAATTAAAAAATTGAACTGCACGCACTCATCTTATTGTCTGTCTTATCCAGTATAATGAAGTGAGAAGGAACTGTGGCTCAAAGGTAGAGCATCTGCCTTACCTGCAAAAAGTTCTAGGTTTGATCCCTGACATCCAGGTACACCAGGGAAAGAGCCTTAACTAAAACCCTGGATAACTGCTGTCAGTCGGTGCAGAGAATACAGACTTGATACAGCCTGACTTGATCTAAGGCAGCTTTTTAATGTGTTGAATGCATTGAAGGACTTTTCTTAGGGCGAAGCAACATGTTGTTTATTTAAAACACCAGGGTCAGGAGTTAAGTCATGGCTCTCTCTTTCAATGGACCTCATTTGCCTTCAGTAATTGCAGAATGTTGTCAAATTTGAGTGGCTATTTGTTGTCATTATGCCTTCTCGTTCGGTCTGTGACTTCAGTTGGCTGGAGTCACCCACATGAATAATCCAGAAGGAAGAAAGAAGCTGTGTGTGTGATCATGAAGCAGTAGTAGGTATTGGGGGAGAGAGCATAAAAGCACCAAAAGGATTGAAACGAGGCAGAACACAGTCAAAAACTTTCTGAAAAATATTGCCTATCCCTATGAAACTGATCTTTTGGACTAAGAAACTAGAGAATATTCAGCAGATTATAATTTTTGAAGAGCAAAGGAATGAATATCCCCCAGATTCTTCTAGCCCCTTAGCACTGGCTGCTTAATAACTGTATCATTTTAAAGGGGGAGATAGAGGAGTCTTTGATTGAGGGGAAATGGCTTTTTAATGCCTTTTCTAATTACAGCTGCTTGCCATACAAGTCAATGGAGCAATGACATAGACTATAACAGAAAGCAAGCAGCTTCTGTTCTACTTAATTTAACTCCTAATGTAAAATAAATGAAAATGGTGGAACATGACTGAGAAAAGTCACAAGAAATACACAGTGAATTGGCAAGCCACCAAAAGAACTGCTAAACATAGCTTCTGGTTTCATTGGAAATTCTGTATAACCCATAAAGTGCACAAGATCAGGACACATTAAACAACACAGAAAAACTACTCATTTTATACCAAAGGAACAGAACTTTTGATCTTACCCAGAGCAACTGAAATTCAACTGAGTAGAGATATTTCCCATGCTTGTATTATTTAGAAGGAATGCATGTCAGTCAATGAGATGGGCAGACAATCCACATCCTTATAACTACAGAATTGAACAAATGTCTATTAGTATAATAATAGTTATGCACTGATGAAAAGAACTTAAAGAATTAGGTATGTTTTTCCCCCCCTCTTTGTACAGCAGTTGCACAAGACTAGAACAACACCCCGGGGGCTACTTCCAGGATACAGAAATGGCTTACGAACATTTCAGTAAAAACACTTACAGTTATGAGCAGAATAGCTTATTTCTCAGAAATAACTTCCATCCAATCGATCCCTTACTTATTTCTTTAAGTGATAAATTCTGTAAAACTGAGCATGCATGAGTTCATAAGAACATCAGAAAAGGCCTGCAGCACCAGGACAAAGGTCTAGCTCAGAGGTAGCCCCAGAAGCAATTTATCTGGCCCCCATTATAATTGGACTCTCCCAGTGTAATAATTGGGCTCTCTCATATCTTGAAATTATGAACAAGATTTGCACGTTTTCTCTTCTGTGATTTGCAGATAATGAATTTCTATGTGAGAACAAAGTGCTTATTTCTGACCATCGATAATAGCACTTCCAGTTTAATGATGTCACTTCTGGTCCTCAAAAGGCTCCATGAATGCTATTCGGCCCACTATATGAAACGAGTTTGACATCCCTGTTCTAGTTAGTCTAGCATCCTGTCTGCAACAGGGGTTCACCAACCGCCTCTAGGAAGCCCACATGCAAGACAGAAAGGCATAGTTCTCTCCTGCCTTTGCTCCACTGGAGCTGGTGTTCACAGGCATACTGCTGCTGGACCTGGAGGCAGTGTATAGCTATCGTGACGACTTATTTTAAAAATTTTATATCCTGCCTTTTCCCTCTAAAAAAGAGAAACCCAAGGTGACTACCAACACACAGAATACAATATCAGAATACAATAGCTGAAAAAATAAAAACAGACTCTAATGCAGGAGATTCATAGCAGAGCAGAAAAGACAGAATAGCAGAGTCTTCAGGGTCCACTGAACCACTGAGAGAGAGAGAGAGAGAGAGAGAGAGAGAGAGAGAGAGAGGTCAATCTCAATTCAAGGAGCCACTGATAGATCTTTCCTCCATGAATTTATCCAAAGTCTAAATCTAAGCCTAAGCTAGTGGCCATCACCACAGCTTGGGACAATGAATTCCACAGACTAATTATGCACTGTGTGAAGTATCTTCATTTATCAGTGCTAATTCCCTCTCCAATCAGTTTCATTGAATGACCCCGATTCTAGTGGAAAAACTCTGTCCGCTCTCCACATCATGCTTACTACCCAATCCAACATGCCCATTGCACTGGTATACTGCCAGCTACACCAGTGTAGGGCTGGCGTAGAGGGTCCCACTGCAGCAGCAGTCTCTCTTGGTCTGTGCATTGCTGCAGCCAGTACAGCTGAGTTGTGAAAACTGGGCTGAATTGTGGTGGGATGGAAGTGGCTGCAGTGTCCTGGCAGTAGCATCCTGAACCCCTGTCCTCAGCAGGCTCCTCAGAGCTATACCAGCAAAAGAGGTGGCGTACATCTGAGGAGTCCCACTGGGGACTATGCAACGGCCAGGAAGGTAAGGTAAGCATTTCACTTATTACCTCTCCCGACCAGACCATGTTCCCAAGATGGTATACTGGATGCAGTGGATGCTGTGCTGGTGGCCTTGCATCCAATGTGCTGTTGCTGCATTGGATTGGGCCCTTCATTTCATGTCTCAATCATATCCTTCCTTGATCACTTTTCTCCAACCTATAAGAAGTCGGCATGTTCTAACCTCTCCTTTGATCATTTTGGTCATCCTCTTTTGCACCTTTTCCAGTTCTGCAATATCCTTCCTCAGTCGTGATAGCTTCCTCCCACAACCAAACAACAATAATAATATAAAAGATCTCTTTTCAAACTGAGAATTAAATAAAACATATCCCGGTAAGGTGCCTGTGCTTGGGTTTGTTGGAAGGATATTGAGACTTCTTGAACAAGCTTGCAATATGGAACCTTAATACATTTCTTTTTATTTGACAGTGGCTCCTTGTTCTAAACATCGCTCAAGGCGCTCTTTTATTTCACCGGATTCCACCAGGAGAAAAACATAATCGTTCACACACTTCCACGCAGCCTGCAATGAAAAAGGAGTTCATATTCTATAAATATATTTCAAATGCCAGGACAAATCAGGTGTATTCTTACAAACAGCCCACTGAAGGTAGTAATATATCCCCCATTTATTACATTTTTCACAACAGTGGGATCATAACTCATGGAATAGCTGAAAAAACTCACAGAATGTGCTTAGGCATTACTTTTAGACCTGAACACTTTGAATTGTCATCGTAGGCACCTGCGGGGTGTGTATATATATATATATATATATATATATATATATATATATATATATATATATATATATATATAGCCTCTCTCTCTCTCTCTCTTTTAGGAGAGCAGCATCAGGATTGATAATTTTAATCTGTAAAAATTCATATATATATTCATATATTCATATTTTATATATGAATGAATATATTATATATATTCATATGAATATATATATGAATTTTTACAGATTAAAATTATCAATCCTGATGCTGCTCTCCTGAGAGAGAGAGAGAGAGAGAGAGAGAGAGAGAGAGAGAGAGAGAGAGATGAATTTTATATGAATATATATATATGAATTTTTACAGATTAAAATTATCAATCCTGATGCTGCTCTCCTGAGAGAGAGAGAGAGAGATGAATTTTATACGAATATATATATGAATTTTTACAGATTAAAATTATCAATCTTGATGATGCTCTCCTAAGATCAAATCAGTAACTCTTCACTCAGAGAAAACTATTATTAAACACTAATGAACTTCCAGAGTGAATAATAAATAGTATGCTTCATTTTTGTGATATCCTATTAAATTGTTCTCCCCCCCCCCCCCCAATGAAGGATTCTCTCCCATTTGGCTCCCAGATAAAGGAAAAGCCTTCAAGGCAAGGGCTTGCCATCTCCATCTCCACCAGTTGGTGTCTTTAAGGCTGAACTAAGCTCCTCCTCCAAAAAAAGAAACACCAGCTACATGGCCTGACCACTAGTGCCTCCATCATTCTGGTCACCACGAAGCACATTATGGCACTTTTCCAATAGCCATCTCCTGGGCAGCTCACGGGAGACCAGCATTGGCTCAGGATTGCATCAGGCCCTTAACTGTGATCTTAAGACTTTGTATTTTCTGGTTGTTTTTTCCCCCCGAATCTTTTGTAAGCCACTTTGGGTCCCCATATGGGGAGAAAGGTGAAATAAAAATACAGTAAATAAGACCATAAGAAGAGCCCTGCTGGATCAGGCCCAGGGCTGCTCTAGTCCAGCTTCCTGTATCTCACAGCGGTCCACCAGATGCCTCAGGGAACACACACAAGACCACAAGATACTTGCATCTCGCTGCCACTCCCCTGCATCTGACATTCTATTTACGTTCACACTCCCCAGCAAAGAACTTGTTCTTCTTTATTAAACACAGTGACCAATTTTTAATGTGTGAAACCTACTGAATATACCTTCCCTCCCTCACCAGTCTGGGGTAGGCAAAAAAACTGCCATACACAGCCAATTTGGATGACAGAAAAAAATTCCTACCCAGCCCTCATTATTTTCAATAAACAAACTGAACAAAGCATAAAGCAGTGTAGTTGACACTTCAAGATCTTCTGAAGAATTAATAGTGCACAGATTTTCTTCTGCAGAAGCCCTGATGAAGTGAAGGGATGACGAGCAACAGCAAAAAAACATGCAAGAGAATCTTGTTTGTGGTTGTGAACTCAATGAAAACCAGTGGCATAACACCTGCTTCACAGTCCAGTATCTGTGGGGTGCTTTTTCATCATTTACAATGATGAGTTCTCTCTTTCAAGCATTCATTGAGCAAAACACCAACTTGGCAGCCCATAACCCCAGCTGGGCTCTCAATTGTAGCCACCTGCAGACCTGACCTTCTCAGATTCCCTATGTGATTCCCTCCTCTCTTACTTCCACAAATCCTTCCTGGAAAGTCACCTGTCCAGTAGTTGGCGCTACTCCTTATTCCCTTTACCCCATCACCTCCCTTGTCCCTGTTTCTAGACTGTGAGCCCCTCGGAACAGAGACCTGTTTCCTATTGAAAACCTCCATGCACATTGATGTTGCTGTATCAATAGGCAAATAAATGATACGTGTTGCATACTGGAACTCTTCTTCCCCTTCCACTGTTAGTTTACATTGTTACGAAAGCTCTGCTGAGCTGGTTGCTTCAACCAAACACGCTGCTTGCCTACCATTGCTTGCTTAACAGGCCTGATTTTCACAAATACCAGGTAACGAAATGTATCTGTCACTTGATTGCACCACTTGAGTGCACGTCATAGGACTGAGTGCCCTTTCATTAAAAGAAATAAGTTTAGAAAACTAGATGACAGGGAGAACGGATCTAACTCTTTTGCTTGACGTGCTCCATTTTTATGTGCAGTGAATGTTTTGTATGGAGGAGCACTGAGTCATGAGAACTATTACTTGGAGTAAGAGAGATTTATAATCTCATGTGCTGTTTGCAAGAGTTAGATCTTTATTGCTTTTGTATGTCAGGACATATTCGAGAATTGAATTTGTACATATTGGAATGAACCCCACATCGGGGCTGTTTCTGGCATACGTAGTCAGCAAATACTTTAACTGGAACAAATATTTCAACAGGTCGATCTCCATCTCTCCCTATTTGAATCATTTAAGCACATGACTGCATCTTTGGATTTATTGCTTTCTGTTTTTAATTTTTTATGATTTTTATTTATTATTGTATATTTTGTGGGCTGCATATCTTGTGAGTTGCCTTCAAGATATAAATCTCCAGATAGTGATAAAAATGATTATGGGCAACGCGATCCAATACTGCCCTAGTGTCGGTGCTGGGTGTTGCAAACTTGCTGAAAGGCACATTTGCACCACCCAGAGAGTAAATGGCCCTGGCAGGGAGGTCTGTGCGCTCTGTTGATACCACAAACAAAAACCTGCCTGCTGGTGAAGCACAGGTAAGCGTCAAGAGTCGTGGGCACATGAGGAAGGTGGCAGGAGAGCATGGGGGAAGTGTTCCTGGGCAGGGGACAAGAAGAGAGGCTGGAACTGGGGGAGGGACAGGCCCAGGAAGGGCTGGGACCAGCAGAGGTCTCCTCTGCCAAATCCAATCCCCTGTTGTCGGGCTCAAAAGCCTGACACAGGGCTTCTTGAGTCTACACCAGCAATTTAACTAGCACAAACTTGAGAAGCCCCATTTAGCAGGCTGGCGCTTTACTTGGGGTAAGGGGACAAATGTCCCCTTCCCCCAAGGAGACCTTCAACTTGCTCAATTCCAGCACAGGATGCAGCAGTAGCTATTTGGAGCAGCTGCTTCTGTACTGGATGGGATTGGGATGCAAATGAAACTCTCACACTACACATTCCCCTATTTTAATAACACTGTTCTATGCACGGAACCCAGATTGAACGATGAAAGTACCGGTAGTTCCAGGGCCATAGAGTTGCAGGAGCAGCATCAGGATCAGACCAAGGTGAGCATTGGCAAATGACCTCACCAAAGAAATTGGCCCAATGCACCATCCAATTGGTGGATGCTGGCATTAAGGGGGTCTCAGTGTAGAGTTTTGCCCAGCAACTTGGTGCGGCCCCACAGAGTTGAAATCATTGGTTTATTCAGGCTTAACTCTCTTTGGAATATTTCCTGATGGGTCATAACAGAAAAAAGAATGATTTTAAATATTTTTGAAAAGCTGACAAAAATTTGACCAAATTTTAATTTATGTTCACGTTGTTTTTTGTTTTCATCCGTAGAGGGAAGAAATGGTAAAAGGCATCAATTATCTATATTAAAATAAACACTTTTTTTTGTTAAAATCATGTTTGAGAGAAGTTCTTCGTCATAATGCTGCTGCATATTTAGCCCTCAGTAAAAATAATTTGAAATACTTGAGAAATTAATGATTTTTCTAATTAGTACTTCAGCTAATGGTGTGATAAGGAATGGTTTGAAATCCCATTAATGAAAGACATCTCCTTTCCTCGAGCACTTTCCTGTAGCTATCTGTGAGTTACATACAAATTGAATGAATTAAACCTCCTAACAGACCTAACAGACCAGCTTAATTTTCCCGATTTCTAAAGGAAAAAAATCTGATTACTTTTCACTGCAGCATCTCCCATCTTCCTTTCCTCTTGTGAAATTAGAAATGTGTATTTTTGGCATTCTCAGAGTTAGTGAAGATTTTCACATATTTGAGAAGCTTGTTACCAAAATTACTCAAGAGAGTTTTGTCTCTGGGTTTAATGATTAATGAGGTTTTAACTAAGGAGAGAGAATTATTGGCAACTTCTTCATCTAAGTTAAGTTCTAGGAAGGTTCTTTCCCAATAGAGACCATCAAAGAAAATGAATTTACACAACTGTTTTTTTGCAGGAATCTCCCCACCCAGTTCAAGTATATATTGCAGGCTATGTTGAAGTTTTTACAGAATTGCAAATTAAACACTAGGAGAGTGCAGTGTAATGAGACAAGAGGTTTATTCACACATTACGTTGTATAGGTGTCTATACACATGTATACATTCCACATGAACGATTGTATTTGTTCATTTTTTAAGTCAACATGAGGACTGAATGCCTCAGAAAAGCCAAGTACAGATTGTGTGTTCTGCTTTACATGGGGGGGGGGGAGGGTCTGTCATCAGTCAGGTTGGGCACCAGCTGTGGACCCACATCCATCAGAGGCCAGGATGGCCCCTGAATCTTCAGTACCAGTGGAAGTGGTAGCATCCAATGAGTCATCAGTGGAGCAACATGGGAGGCCCACACGGAGCTTTGCTCCAGGGCCTTCAAGAGCCTGTATACAACATTACAACAGCCTGTACTGAACATTACATGTGAAATGTATCTTCATTCAAATGAGTGACAATGATTTGAATGCAAGGCTGACGCTGTGCTAGTGGAAAACCTCTTCCATTCGCAAAAGAATTGTTTCTGACATCAGAAAAACACTGTGTGAGAACCTGGTCTGGTGCAAAGAGACCTGATGAACAGCCCAATCCTATCTAAATCCTTGCATGGTGATGCAGCCGTGCCAGCACAACTACCACTGGATCCTGCATAGAATTTTTGGCTTCTGGAGGTTTCCCTGGCCAGATACTGGAGGTTTTCTGGGCCAGATACTCCTACCCTGCCCCATCTCCTGTCTGTTCCAATCCATTGCCCTGTATTTGGAATATTAACTATTTTGATGCCATCATAGTCAATTCTAAACTCTAAATACACTTTAGGCAGGCTACTGAAACTTTTTTAAAAAAAGGTTGTGCTGTGTGTTTTAATTTAACTGAAATGTGTGAGAATCTAAACATGCCAATTTGAAATTACTTATTGTTAATATTTTGCTACTTACCTATGGATTTATTGGAGATGAGCGTGCTTTCTATGCACGCACTCAGATACATAATAGAGGCAAATCCATGAGAAGCAATTTCTTTGTATTTCCAATAGCTTCTGCACTTGGCAGACAACAGCGCTTCTCTTTTAATTCCTACGGAATTATGAATGGCCTGGCTGCCACCAAATTGAATGGAGAATCTCTTCCATTTATTTCAGCAGCAGCGACTGCCGTCGGTTTTCTCTTTGATTTTGTTATAATCAAAGCCACTTGAGACAAAAAAGAGTGAGTGAAAAATTGGATTTGCTGGCAAACGGATGAGTTGACAGGCTGTACCCATTAAAACTCTTTTAATCAAGATCTCAAATGCTTTCCAAAAGGCCAAAACAGGGAAAAAAAATTAACAACAAACCCAAGAAGAGACGCTGAATTATTACTATGTATATAACAAGGCACTTGCATTTGTAGGGACACATTCCTGATTTGTTTTCTGATTGTGGATTATTATATACATTGTTATTCTGTGCAACTGGAAAGAGCACCAAAGACATAAAAGAAATGGGAATAGAATAGTGAGATAAACTAGAAGTGGAAGTTTTGTGCTTTATCCATTGCTACAATATTTTTTTTCCCTAAGAATGTTCCATTCAAATGCATCTTATTCAAGATACTGAGTTATGAGTTTGAATGAATCCATTGTGCCAATTCTATAAATAGATTTTCAGGCAATCATAACATCAAGAGAGAAAATGTGTGTGTGTATAATGTTTATATACATTACATAAAATTATATAATTATTGTAATGGAATATCACTATCTCCATACGATATATAATAAAGACAATTGTATATGCTATATTTTATATACTAATTGCATAATTAAAAAATATATACAGTATGTGTTTAATTTACAGGGGAGACTTGCTATCCACATCTCCCTTAATCGATTCCCCGCCATTACAAATCCAATTTATTGAGGAACAATACGTAAAAATTCCTCACACTTCTGAAGATCCCCAGATGAGAGGCCACAGATTTTCCACAGATTTTCCAAATTACCACACTATCTATTCTTACCACCCACAACCTATATTCCCTAGAAGGGGTCCACATTCTTCGCTGGCTGCTTGGTGGTGCTTGCAGGCACTTGACAATGTCATTTCATGTCATCGCTGGCCTGTGCAGAGCTCGACTTCGTGGGCCTTCAAGCTTTGTGGTTGTGCGGGTTAACAGAAACCGTCCCCACAACTCATGCCACACAAATCCATCTCTCACTGTTTAGACTAACTGTGCATCTAGTTCCCACACTGCCACCCTCTGGTTCTGCTACTCCCTCCCCTTCCTCTTCCATTTCAACCTGACCCAAACTCCTCCATCCAGTCAAGTCATAGAGAAGGTGGGGGCCCTCTGCCTCCTTCTTGGCCACCTCACCTTGGCTTAGTGAGAATGAAGTGGGTGGAGCATTTTGACTGCTCTTGTAGCAGGGGAGCAATTAGGACATGACTGCTGTGGCACCCTGCTACTTTTTTCTTCAGCACTGATGCCATAATTACTTGCAGCTGTGGCACTGGAGGAAGAGGCTGGTCTTCCTCTTTTTCACTCAATAAGTATGAAGAGGGCCAGGCTGGGAAGGTGGCGGGCGACCAAGTTGTGTGGGGCATCTCAGTTTGTCTCTTCCTCCAACACTGCTGGATCTGCCTTATCACAAACAGCCCAATCCGGCGCAAATTCCCCCATGCTGATGCAGTGGTGCCTGCGCAGCTTGTGCTGGATCCTATAGGGAAAATGATGGAGAATCTTCTTCAGGTAAGGGGACATTTGGGGAAATTCCCTGGAGAAAGCCCCAGTCTACGCAATGGGTCTACTTGGATCCATGCCAGCTAAATCACTGGCACAAATCTGAGTGAGTCCATGTTGGCAGATCAGGCCCAGAAAGGGGGATAGGTTATGGGGCACACTGGCACTGCCAATCCCGCTCCCTCCTGGGCCCGATCTGCTCCCTCTGCCCCATTCCACCCCTCCCCTGCACTGCTTGGCAGGGGACTCACCTTGTCTGGGGTGCAGTGCTCCTTGCATGGGAACAAAAAAACTGTTCAGAGGACTTAAAAACCTATGAGCATTTTCAAAATGTTGTATTCAGTTGCTCCCCAGACAACGGAAGCAGTGATCTGTGTATCCACTTTATTTACGATGCTATTTTCAAATAACAGCATTGCTGTTGTGGGCAGCTGGAGGAGTACCAATAAAAAAAGACAAGGAAACTTGCAGAGATAAGAAGAATGAAATCAGCAGCTGGCCATAGCTGAGGCACACTGCATTATGGAGCCACCTGTTCCCATCCAAATGTATGCTAAATTATTTTGTATCCTGTATCAGAGGAGAAGCATACATAAATTATGAGGATTTCATAATGGAAGTTCTAGCAATCAAGCCCTTCGCCAAACCATCTGGATCTATTGCATGATGAAATTTGAACATGGAGACCAGCTTGATTGATGGTGAGACGTTCTAGGGGCAATTCCATATGGCAGGGGTACTGAAAATGCTAGCACCAGGACCCACTTTTTAGAATGAGAACCTGTTGGGACCCACCAGAAGTGATGTCATGACCGGAAGTGACATCATAAAGCAGGAAAACTTTTAACAATTCTAGGCTGCAATCCTACCCACATTTGCCCTGGAGTAAGTCCTTGACTATAATTATTAAAAGCATAGACACAGTAGCCTGTTAAAAGTACAGATCTGTCACATTTCCCCAAATGCGGTAACAAACCATGGGAGCATTAAGTCTGCTGTAGAAAAATAAAATACACTTTGAAATGAATAGGGCCCCACCTGGAATTGGCTCCTAACAGACCAGCTTAATTAATCTCTCTTTGAGAAACACTTCATATGGCATTGGCTCCCTTTGGAGGAGAGATAACTGGAGGTTCACTTGGTTTATACATAGGTAACAATGCACTCCTATAATCCACAGTAAATCACATCAGATCTCCAGAGAGCAACCACTGCACCCTTTGCTCTTCTAGCTCTCATCATCCCTGATCTTTTCTGATCTTGGAAGCTAAGCAGGGTCAGGCCTGGTTAGTACTTGGATGGGAGACCGCCTGGAAATACCGGGTGCTGTAGGCTTATACCATAATCTTTCGAGACTGAAGGTTGCCAACCAACCATTCTCATCTCAGTCTCTCCTTCTCAAAAAACTTCACCAAACTCTTTGTCAGCCCAGTTCTGTGATGGTCATCAACCCGGTGGTACAGCAGTGCCAAAACAACTGCTGCTGTACCCTGTGGGGCCAAGGAGGCTGCTGGAGGTCTCCTCAGAGTAAGGGAACATCTGTTTCTTTACTCAGTGTGAGGTCCCCTATGGATCTACTTGGATCTGCCAGAAGCTGGCAGAGATTTGAGTAGGCCCTGTAGGATGTGGCGACATCCTCTGCCACCAACCCTGCTCTCTCCTGGGCATGAACAGCCCCCAGGCCACCCTCCTCCCATCTATACCTCCACCCTGCCCCATTCCACCCTCCTCTGCCCTCCACCTGTGGGCACTCCCTCTCCCACCAGTGCAAGAGGCCAGTGCCCGCCTGCACCAGCCTCAGTGCGGCAACAACTACCACTAGGTAATTGCAAAATGCTTTACCTCCCTTTTACCATGGCTGTCACCATGGTAGCGCATGCAATCCCAAGGTAGGATTGAGTCCTGAGTCTCCTTTCATTCATGATCCAAATATGATTGGATTGGACAGTATCTCTTCCCTCCAACCTTTTCCCTACAGTCTCTTCCAGCCTTTTGACATTCAGATTTAGGAACATTCAGAGAGTTAGGTAGACCTCTTACCCTGTCTTTCATTTGGGACATCTCCTGGTCTGTTAGCCACAGTCTTCACAACCCCAGTCTTCTAACCATTGACTGGCTGATGGAATGAAAGAATTTATATCCCATACTATGCCCAGCGGCTTAGTTCAAACTGCAATAGGGTTTTTTTTGTTTTTTTTAAACAGCCACAAAATCCATAAAAGTACTTTATATAATAAGTAACAGCCCAATCCTATGCATGTCTACTCAGAAGTAAGTCCCATTAAAGTCAATAGGGCTTATTCCCAGGAAAGTGTGGATAGGATTGGGCTGTAAGTAAGTAAATAATGCCACAACGGTCAGATATTTGTTACAAACCTCAACAACAGCTTAATCCTGACACCATAATCCAGCGGATCTTATAGTACTTTCCCAGTTTATGCAGCAATCAATTAGATACAGTTTCCGAAGTGCCTCAGCATCCTTTGACACTTTTTAGCCTTTGGAAGCTGCTAGTGGAAGCAGAACAATCTCTACAGACATTTGTTGCATGGACACTATGTGGTCAGTAATGCATTCTTGGAGAAGCTCTTTATGTACAAGATCAAGGCCAAGAACATGTTGGATGAAGATGGAAAGCTAAGCCATCAGTTTCTTAACAACATGTATGAGGTGGATCCAGAAATCAATCCCTGTGAGGAGCAACTTCGAAACACTCATCACCAGGGATGGGTCCATGAAGAGCAGGCTACAGGTCTGGAAGCAAGAGAGAGAGAAAGAAATTGAGACTTCTTATTAAGGTCAAATTAATACTTGCATAACCTCATAGGTTATGCCAAGGGCTGACTGCAGGATTCTGGATCCCTTGAGTCACCACTCAAATATTGACAGATTTCTCATTCCTGAATACGTCTCATAAATTTTTATGATACCTAGTATTTATTTAGCATGAATTAAAGGATTACATTATTTTAAACTAAAAGAAAAGAAAATTCAGGGAAGGAGATTTAGGCAAGACAAGAGCAAGGATTTCCTAACGGTAAGGGCTGTCTGGCACTGGAACAGGGAACTATCTCATGCATTAAGGGACTCAAGCAAAGGCATTAAGGGTTTTCAAGCAAAGGCTGGACAGAGATGTCATGGATGCTGTAGCACTTGCCTGCACTGAACAGCAGGTTGACTTAGATGACATCAAAAGTCTCTTCCAACTCTAGGCTTCTATGATTCTATGAGTTTAATTACAGTTGACACTGTCACTATGTTTTCCCCCAAATTTTAGGATGAGACCATGTTTGTTTTCAGTCAAATAATTGTATTTTAGAAACTTTTGTAAGTATTGTTGCCCCATGAAAAGGGGGGGGGAGCAATTTAGGACTGGAAAAGTTACAGAAAAGAACACTGTCAGCCCAATCCTATCCACACTTTCCTAGGAGTTAACCCCATTGACTCTAATGGGACTTACTTCTGAGTAGACATGCATTGGATTGGGCTTTGTGACTACAATTGTATGCTCACTTTCCTAGGAGTAGGTTCCATTGGATACAGTGGGACATACTTCTGAGTAGACCTGTGTAGGATTGGGCTCTTTATCATGAGCCTGGACCACTTGCCTCTGAGAAAAATCGCGTTTGAGGCTTTTTAATTTCTAAAGAGTGACTAAGGAGGGAACATGGCAGATTTATAAAATGATGCATGGCATAGACACAGGAGAGAGAACTTTTTCTTCCTCTCTTATAATACTAGAACTCAGGGTCATCATCTGAAATTGATTGGCAAAAGATTCAGGATGGACAAAGGAAGGTAGTTCATAATTAATCTATGGAATTTGCTGCCAGGGGGTGCAATGTTCTTTTGGAAGTGAGAACAGAACAGAATGTGAGGAGCCCCTGTGATCTGGAAAAATTACTCAAGTTTTGTCTCAGTAATCCATTTCACTTCTAAGGAAGAACTTCCTTTGAAATGCATCCGGTGACACAAACGTTATGAGAAACATTATAACTAAGTGCAGGGATGGCTTGAGCCTCCTTGCTGCCCAAATGCGCCCCAAATTTTGTCACCCTCCAGTGGATAAGGATTGGGGAAAGAAGCATGACCTCTCCCCTAATTTCAAGCTGGTCCATGTGTGCAGCCTCCATCCTCCAGGCTACTCCTGTTTCAAAAGACCCAGAGGAGTGAGCATGCATGTTCATTTGAAACAGGAGTGGCACAGAGGATGGAACCTGCATACCATGCTGAAGGGAAGGGAAGGGGTGTGTGGTGGTCTTCACCCCTCCTTGCCCACTTAGTGCTTCTCTAAGCAACTGGGTGGGCAGGGAGAAGCAATGTGGAATCATAATAGCTTTCTCCCCCCCCACCACCACTTCCTCCAGCAGCCCTGGAGGGAGAAGGGGGCTGCTGCCATTGTGATCTGACTTGCTTTTGGCTTGTCAGAGGGGCTCCCCAGTTCATTACTTTCCAACTTTGCTGCTTAATGCAATGTTTTTATGCCACTTCATGGAAAAGTTGGCCCAGATAAACATTTTTCAGCACTTTGGTTTTCCCCTTCTCATTTTTCAGTGCCTGCATTTGTGCTCCTCCCTGCAGTTATGTGTGTGTGGTGACATATCTGAGCTTTAAAAGACAGACAAATTCCTGGATTACAGCTCAATCACTGGCTGAGTCATGCTGTCTATGTGGAACCTCTCTGTTCTACATCAGGGGTGCTCACACTTTTTTGGCTCGAGAGCTACTTTGAAACCCAGCAAGGCCTGGAGATCTACCAGAGTTTTTTTTACAATGTTCGCGCCATCATAACATATAGCATTTATGTGTACAATGTATGTTGGTGTACCTTGAGCCCCACTGAGTATAACAGGACTTACTCCTGAGTAGACATGTCTAGGATTAGGCTGTGAGGCTGCAATCCTAGCCACACTTACCTGGGAGTAAGCCCCATTGAGTACAATGGGCCTTACTCCCGGCGTTTCCTCCCAGAGGCACCTGAAGGGGGGGGTCGGCACTCCGCGATCTACTCATTTTGCCTCGCGATCTACTGGTAGATCGCGATCCACCTATTGAGCACCCCTGTTCTACATAGTTGCGCCCCCCCACCCTGCAATAAGCATTCAGGAGCATGGAATGGATCTGATAAATGCATCAGATCAGTCTTTTTCCTCCGTTTCCTTGTGGATGTGCACAATTTGTGTATAATCCAATATATTCATGATCAGCTTGTTTACAGCTACATACAGGTTGAGCAGGTGAGAAGCAAGCAGGCATTTGGATTTGCAGTTCTGGTCCCCAGGCAGTACCTGTTCTTCAGGAGCAGCCACAAACATTTGCTGCTTCCCAAGCTGGTTTGCCCAGTCAATCTTGAAATAGCTTTCTTTTCCTTATAAGGTTCAGAATGTGCCCCTCCTTGGCACACAACACACTTTTGCTGGACAGTTTTGTTGCCAGATCAGACACATGACTTTGCCCTCTGAGAGATGTGCTGCAAACAGATTAAAATGTTGAAAAAGACTGCAGGTATGCAAGAAATCTCACTGTGAATTATCATTTAACTCTAGGGAGCCTTTCAAAATGTTTCCTCTTTAAGCAATTTTTAATATATTTTCTTATCAACACAAAGGTTTTAGGTCATATCTATCTTGAGGCCAAATAACATTTTTTAAAATTTCTGTTCTCTTCCAAATGTTTGTGTAAAACCCCCAGTGGTACCACTTTGTTCAGATTCATATTTTAAACATGTTGACTGCAGTTGTCTCCGAGGCATCTGAATGCTACACAGACTGTATTCCAATTCATATCAAATCAATTGGTTAAACACACAGACTTGGGCCCAAAGGTGTACTCCTGCTACCAGAAGGCCTCTTGTGCTCACAAAAGGGCTGTTTCCAACTTAGCTGAAGAGTGGTGGTGGTATAAATACAGCATCATCACTATACATGGAGTATACATGCCTCTGAGAGGAATTTTATCAGGGGGTACAAAGTTTTTTGGGGGTCCTTTTGCAAAGGGGGAGCGGTGAAACAAAGTGGAGGAGGGTGGTGATGGGAAAGCAGAATAAGGGCAGGGAGGGGTGAGACAGGGAAGGTGGAGACAGCTGGAAAAGTCTTTGGAGCCCAGGTCTAACCACCCATGTGGCATCAGCAGCTAGATACAGTACTACAGAAAACCAAACATGCTCCTAAGTCTCTCTAAAATCTTCAAAATATAGAAGATCATACAGAAAATGAGCATCATCCTATTTAGGATCACACTAGAATGGAAAGTGTCCTGTTTGTACCAAAACATACTTCTGCAGCAGCTGTAGCCCCTCCGCTGTGTTCCTGAGCTCCTATACACTCCTTCATGGTAAGCAGAGCCACAAGTCAAACAGCAACTGTATCAGTCCAGTTTCCTCCTTGATTTGAAGCTGTGTTAAGGAGTATCATGTATGCATTCCTTGGCCCAGTAGCTGTAGCCACATGCTCATGTTAGTGTTCCCAGCATCCAGTGAAGGGAAACAAGTCTGAGCAGATAGAAAAATGTAAGCTCCCAGGAAATTTCTGGACCCCTCCTTTGGCTCCTGGGCCCCTTTTATGACCCTGGGGCGGTACAAATTACCCTCTTTACCCCTCTTCCTAGGCCCTATGGAGTTTAACATTGAAATAAGCGATGCCAAATCCAGCATAGTTCCTCCTTTAGCCGAAGATTTTGTGCAAGCTCCACTGAAATCCAAGTTATGATGCACTAGAGTTGATGTGTGACAGCCTGCATATTCCTTATTCACCCTGTTTCTTGTACTGTATGCAATCACAACACTGTATGCAATCACAAGCAAGAGGTCTTCTACTTCTTATGGCCCAATTCTATCACCCACCAGTTTATGCTATGCAGTCACACTGCATGTTGCGGGGACAGGGTGACCAGCCAGCATGGAGAGATAAGTAAAAAATTGTTTTTTACTTACTTCTCCGTAAGCCTTCTGGCTGTCACTATAGCTGGCATATAGGTCTCCTTGTACCTATGCCAGCTATTTAGCTGGTGTAAGTCTGAGGAGCCTCAGTGGGTGTGTTGGGACAGGAAAACAGGGATAGAATCTTGCTGTGTGCTCCTATTTTCTATCCTGCCTGATGGCAATGGCATCTCTAGGGGGTTGCAGGGGTTGTGGACCGCAGTGGATGACACCACAGGGGAGGAGGGATGACACCAAAATGATTGTTTGACCAAGTTCGGTCTTGGGTGCACTACATCTGGGGAATGACTGGGCCCACCAAAGGATCACTAAGCTCTTCCACAAATTCCATTTGTAAGTACTTGATATGTACAGGGCCCTTGGCTTTCAGCCAGATCACAGAGGCCAGAGGAGGTGGAACTGGCTGCCGTAAGCATTACCTGTGAGTCACCAAACCTAGTCATGCCACTGCCTGATGGGAATGTTTTTGTAGCATTGTTCTTCCCATAGCAGATTTCACCTTATCTGTTTTGCGCCTCTACCTGTGGACATTGCGTTTGACAGCGGGAATATCTACTGCAGAAACCATAATTGTGTTTCAGGACAGAGCTGCATGCTGAGTCCCATCAAAGGCAAGAAAAATGTAGCCAAACTGTGTACAATTGTCTTGCTAAGTGGTGGACTTATCCTTTTCCTATCCTTGCACAGTACATGATACAAATCTTGCCCTCCATTTGTTCTTCTGATCCAATGCCACAGCTTCACTGCCTGGTCCCACCTTTCCCCCAATTAATGTGTTTTCCCAACGAGTATTATCATTGTTCCAGTCTTTAGTATGGGGTGATCTGTCAGACCTTGAGCTGTTGCCTCTACACGAAAAGCCCCTTAAGATGCACTTTATCTTGTGCTGGTTGTCTGCAAAAAAACAATTGTCTCTTCCTCCTGTGCTCCAGTCCCGTAATTGTTACAATTTAAAGCTGTCTGATGCCTCTGGAATGTATTTCAGGACTTGGGTCTTTTAAATTATTGCCCAAAATTAACCTCCTTTACAGCCTGGCTGTTTTTCAGTTTTACTGGGATCATTTCATCACTGGCAGTGACCTACTCCATACCTGCTTGCCTGCTGACATTGCCCATATGTTCTTATATCTTCACATTAGGTTATTTTCATTCTTGCAGATAAAGTATATAATTGAATATGTATGTACAGTATGTATAGCTCCCCCAATATTTAGTAGACTTTGCCAGACTTGTTCATTACATGTTTTGAAACTGTTTATAGAAAATACAAAGACAGATTAATCAGTACTCCTGAGCGCACATCTGCATCTGTGGCGTGCACTGAGAGAGGCACGCTGCCCCCGCACCAGGGAGCATCTAGTGGGGAGCAGGCAGCACAGGTTGCTCCCTGCATGCTCCCTGCCTTCCATTGGTCTGGTGACAATGGCGGCGGCCGTGGCAGCAGCAGTAGCCAGGATGCCCCCGTTCCACTCCTCGCCTTCTGGGGAGGCAAAACTTAAGTGAATGCATGCAGCGGCTCTGAGTGGGCGTGGGGGAGCGCTGGGCCAGCAGGCTGTCCCCCCACCGCCCTGCCCTCTCCAGGGCTTCTCCAGCTCCTTGAGCAGTAGAGGGACTGACTGGGTGGAAGCGAAGTTGCCAGGAATCCCACAACCCCACAGGAGATCCCGGGAGGCACCACTGCCCCTCCTCGTGCAGAGTCCCTCCCTGACCCAAGCAGGGTGCAGATGGCGCCCTTACCCCCTCAGTCTGCCTGCATGACTGTGCGGATAAGACGAGGGGAGCGATTATCCCACCATTTCCGGGCGCAAATTTATCGACTTATAGGCGAGTATCTACGGTGTGTGTGTGTGTGTGTGTTTTCATGGTTAGTGAATTATCATGCATTAGTTTTTATTGTTGTGTTTGAATAATTGTGAGCTGTCTTGGGACCCCTTTTGGGGGCTGAAAGGTAGATTATAAATCCCAAAATAAATACATCAATTTTTAAAATCCTGAGCTCAAGCTTCAAAAATATAAAAGCCTTGAGATTTTGGGAAACGATGTATTTTAAAGTACAATCCTTGCACGTTGACTCAGTTCAGAAGCAAGTCCTATTGCGTTCAATGGGGCTTACTCCTAGTTATTATAGTAGGCCATGATCTGGTTTCTGGTTTAGGGTGCAACCAGGCTCTCATCCTTCTGAAATAATAGTACTTAACATTGGTATCATTCTTTCTGAATGCACACAGTGCTCACTTGCTTCCACAGCTCCCACTTCCAGGATTAGGGAAAAAGAAGAGGGGGATGAAGCTGAAGTGGAAGTGCAAGAGGAAATGTGGAGGAGAGGAGACTGATGGGTTAGACCAGGGGTGCCCAAACCCTGGCCCTGGGGTCACTTGTGGCCTTCAAGGACTTCCAATCCGGCCCTCAGGGAACCCCCAGTCTCCAATGAGCCTCTGGCCCTCTGGAGACTTGCTGGAGCCCGTGCTGGCCCGACACAACTGCTCTCAGCATGATGGCCAACTGTTCAACCTCTTGCATGAGATGTGGGACAAGGGCTCTCTCCACTGCTTGCTGTTTCACATCTGTGATGCTGCAGCAGCAGCAAAGAAAAGGCTGGCCTTGCTTTGTGCAAGACCTTTTATAGGCCTTGAGTTATTGCAAGACCTTCATTCATTCATATGTTCCATCTCTAATATAGTCATTTATGTGAATTTATTCAAATTTGAAATGTAAATTAATTCTTTTTTTTTCCTGGCCCCCAACACAGTGACAGAGAGATGATGTGGCCCTCCTGCCAAAAAATTTGTACATCCCTGGGTTAGACTGTCTAAACTCTCTCCTTCACACTTCCTCTTCTACATGGTCTCCCTCATTCTTTTCCAATCAAGAAAGTAGTAAGAGGAGAAGAGCACATCTCCGGGTAAGGGAGGGCAGCATTTGGCATGCTATCTCTGGTGCCAACAGGTCCGCTGTACAGCCACTATTCTACACCAGTTCTCAGTCTCAAAATGTTGCATGCCTCCCCTACACATATGTACCTTTTTCTCTCAGATTTGAAGACTTCTGGTTTTTCATTTTTTTTCATAAGACAGGCCAAATTTTCGGAAATGCATCTATTAAGTCCAACTCTACAATGCATTGGATCCGGTCTGCCTAACAAAGGCTAGTGCATGAAGGAATGGGACCTGAGATAGAATTGTGACATAGATGGACTCTGAGAGTAACTGAGTTTAGCTTCTGAGGAAATAATTCAGCAGGCAGCCATAATAGAATGTCTAGGTGAAAATACATGCACAGATGCAATGGCACAAGCTCTGAGTATACAAAGAAAAAGACTTCCAGCATCTGACATCTGGAAGGGGGATACATGGTTACGTGTATGGCCGAGTTTTGTTCTCCTGTATATGTGTTCCAGCTCAATGCTGAGACAGTGTTGAAGCCAAAAACATATCCGCCATTTTCTCCATATCAGGAAGGTTGTTGGCCCCAATTGGTTTTATTATGTGATGCCCGGACCTCATTAACGTCAGCAGGACTTCTGCAGTTTTCTTCAGTGTAGGCAGGTCAGTGGGAAGATTTCATTAATGCATTCGCTAGCATATGAATTTTATAGCACTATTAGAACAGATTAATTCTCCATTAAAAAGAAATATAAGTTTAACAGCTAAAAAAGAAGGTCATCTGGCATCTCTTAAACAGTGGCAACATGCTGTATCTGCTGTCTTCTGCGTGCAGAACTATGAAAACCAAGGTGACTAAAATGACTTACAAGGGACATCCTAATCCTATCCAGTGTGGGTGCAGCAAAGTCACACAGTCCATGATGTATCCAGCACTGGAACAGAGAAGAATGGAGTTCATGAAGGATGGGGGTAAAGGAACATTTGTCAAGCCCCAGCTTAGTCATTGGGGCTACGGACCTAAGTCAGCAAAATCGCTGGCACAATCCCAAGAAGTCACATGTAGGACTTTCAGGTCTGGGGTTAAGATATGGGGGAGACCTGCTCTGCCACCCCATCCCTCCTGGGTCTGATCCACCTCTGTTCCACCCTCCCCCACTCCTGTGCCACTTGACACTATACTTACCAGTGCTGGTGGCCATCGGGCTAGATTCAGGACTGGTGGGGCAGTGGAGGCTTTCCTGGTAGCGCTCCTTGCTCTCACTGTGCTGCAAATGTGCTTTACAGTATATTTGTAACACCTACCTCCAGTGCTGGCATTTCCACTCTGTAGTATTAGGTTGTCAGTTTTCATAATGACCTCAACTAATTATTTTAATTAATATCTATACATTTTTAATGGTCCAATATCATTGATACAGCTACTTGGGGCATGAACAGAGCTATTCTGGAGAGTCAAAAGACTGTAGAATGGTGAGCAAAAATTGCATGATCAGCCCTTAAATATTTATAAACACTAATTAGTGTTACCTTCGCATTCTACATTGAAAACTATGAGGTATGCTGTATCCCTTCCTCAGTTTCATAACTATATGTAACAAGGTCAGTATATATTACTGCTTCTTCCTTCAGTGAGAAGCCAGATGACCTTCTCCTGATCCATTAAATATACATTCGATTTTAATGCAGGCTTAATCCTTTCATTGCTGATATTTAAAAAATCACATGCTAGCAAATGTGATAATGAGCAAGAGCTCCCAAGTGGCCTAACTCCAGAAGTGTATTCCCCCAAATTAATTGGAACTTCTGCCCTCTAGACTAGCACACTAGTGGTCAATTTGGAAGTGCAAGAGGTCAATTTGTCATGACCCTTCCTATAGCCATACCCATCATCCATACCCAAAATCCACATCAAATTTGAGTGATTTTTTTTTCTCCTGCCACTCATTTCTACTTGAAAAATTTTTACACTCTGTTTAGAGACGCAAGTTCATTTCACCCAAACTCTCAGAGAGGGTTGCAACAATTAAACATTGAAAAATGGGATTAAAAATACCCTAAATAAATATAGGTCAAGACTCCGTATATGTGGATTTCGGATCTGCAGTTATAACTAACTGGGAGTTCCAAACCTGCAATGGAGGCCAGACCTGAGCTGCCCAGATGCGACTGGAGATGTACTGCGGACATGTACAGGAGCCATTCTGAGGCCCGCAGAGGCTGCATGCGGCCTCTGCAGGCCTCAGAACACCTCCAGATGGCGACTTGAGAACATCTCCAGTTGTGTTCAAAGGTCCTATAGACCAGATCCACGGATTTACTTATCTGCAGATTTTGAAATCCATAGGGGGATCCCCCATGGATTTTGAGGTCTGACTGTATATTCCAATGGAATCCTATATACAGTATGCTGTGCTTAACCCATTTTTGCCTGTCCCTGCAACATTTTGTCCCTGTTGTGTATATGGAGCGTTGGGTAGAAATGGCTTAAAAAGGGAGCTTTGATCAGGGAGCAGGGGCATCTAGCACCCACTTCTTTTAATACATTCTCAGAGAGTAGGAGAGAAATGCAGTTCAAGAACAGATGTTTGTATTCACAATTGTTTTCTTACAGCTAGCACTATCGGAGTGGTGACTTGGCTAGAAATGAGATAGGGATAGGGGGAAAAAACCTAGAATGAGTCAGGGGAAGGCTTTTTCTTCAACAGATTAAGCATTAATCTTTGAGGCTGTGGGAGAGAGGAGGGTGTCATGGAGGTTTCTCTCTCTTTGGTTATTTGCATCCTGGACAATTGGCTATATCTTTGTAGGTCTATGGGCTGGACTATTTTGGGTGGAAGACCGGGCTGTAGGCTGTCAATCCTTGACTTAGCATCTTGTTTCTTTTGGGACAGATCACACTCTTCCATGAAGTCAGTAGGCAACAGCCCTCTGGTAACTTGCATGCAACCTTTGGAAAATGAAAAATACTTTTCCTTATCAAGACCCCCTAACATTGGTACTACTTACCTGCTCACTGAGATAAAGTGTTGCTTATAAGATATGGTGGATTACATTGTTGAAATGTATTCATTTTCTTAGGCATGTATGCCCTGCCTTCCTATGCATATGATACATTATTCTCAAGACAGCTTTCATTTGTCACAGTAAGCAGAGGTCAAAAGTTCCCATAAGTACCATCAGTGGAACGTTAAGAGGATCCCCCTCCAATACCTGTTCACTGGTAATGCAGACTGATTAATCCATCCTTGCTCAGCAAACACCCTCTCTGAATGCATCAGGGAAGAATATGCATTGATTTAACGTATAGACCAGGGGTGCCCAAACCCCGGCCCGGGGGCCACTTGTGGCCCTCAAGGACTCCTAATGCGGCCCATGAGGAGCCTCTAGTCTCCAATGAGCCTCTGGCCCTCCAGGAACTTGCTGGAGCCCGCACTGGCCCGATGCGACTGCTCTCAGCATGAGGGTGACTGTTCAACCTCTTTCGTGAGCTGTGGAATGAGGGCCCCCTCCACTGCTTGCTGTTTCACATCTGTGATGCAGCAGTGGCAGCTAAGTGCAAGGCCTTTTATAGGCCTTGAGCTATTGCAAGACCATCATTCATTCATATAAGTTCCATCTCTAATATAGTCATTTGTGTAAATTTATGTAAATTTATTCAAATTTGAAATATTAATTTTTTTTCCTGGCCCCCTACACAGTGTCAGAGAGATGATGTGGCCCTCCTGTCAAAAAGTTTCAACACCCCTGGTATAGACTAATCGCTCTTATTAGATTTCATGTGGCAAGAAGGGAGGAAGCAGGATCCTTGCAGATGCTCCTTCTTTGACCAGTGTCTGGGACCAAGCTGTTGTTCTCCTTACCTTGATGGCATGGGGTGCAGCCTTCCCATGGCCCTTAATCTCTTCACTGATGGCAGAGGCCAGAGTATGCTGCCCTTCTAGTATGTAGTTCCAGTTGCAGCATATATAAATAAATGTGAATGATATTTAGTGTGTGCATTGCAGGATCTAAGTGCACAAAGCATGTCACATGCATTATGTAATATTTACAACAACCACCCTGTAAGGTAAGTATCATTATCCCCATGTTGAAGTTGGTAAACTAAGGCTTAAGAGGGGATAGATTGCCTAAGATCAACAAGTGAGTTCATAACAGAGGTGAGATTTGAAATCAGAGTAGTTCTGATTCATACCTCAGATTCACTACAGAACAGCAGCTCAACAATACATCAACTTGATGACAAATTTCTTTGTGGCCAGGACTGTTATGAACTGTTTAAGGAAAAGTTAATTGTATGGTTGTTGATTGATTAATTAATGAATTAAATTTTGCCTGTGCATAAAACAACAGTTTTGAGAAAAGGCTTTGTTTTTAATATTTAATAAATAAAATCTCCCCCACATTGCAGAAGACATCACCATTGAAGAGGCATTCCCATAAAGACAAGGAAGAAGAGGGAATGCCTCTTCTGACACAGACTTGCTAGCTGTGATTTGGTTAGTACGTGTAGCATTGTTTAAGAAAGAAACAAAGGAATTGCTTGATTAATTGAAGCCACCTTTTTGAATGATCAGAAGCTTTTTCATACATTCACCTAACCCAGCAGTTCTCAAATTGTGGGTCCGGGACTCACCACTGGGTCATGACCCAATTTTTGGTGGTTCATAAAACTGACAGGCTAGATTACAAGCTGCTACTGGGGGGCACTGCTGCCCTATGCAATCACCATTATAGCCACACCTCTTGGTATTTATAAATGAGGCAGCAGCTTCTACAGGCTCTAAAAGGTGTGAGAACCATTGATCTAACCAATTAATCGACTACAGCCTTGCCATGTTTAGTTCCACAGAACAAATAAACAAACAAACCTTATTCACACGAATCCCAAAGAGTTATTATCATGAATAACTGAAAGTACAGGTAACTATGTGGATAAAAGTTTGGATTGATCATGTTCAATATTTCCAAAAAACCCAAACCTAGTATAGACAGTTGATGAATACACAGAATACATAAAATCTTTCCATTCTTCATGAATAATATTGCATTTCTGATGCCTCAGACACAAACACATTTCCCCTGAAGCCAGCTGAGAAGGCATTTGATTTTTTCCTCCTTTATACAAAAGTGCTCCTACTGCTCAAACACATAAAATAGGAACTTTGCAGGCTCCATGACAGGAAACCACTAAAGGTAGGAATGAGCTGGTCTTCCATACCAAATTGCTTTTGTAGTCTTTTGTTGTGTTTCCCAACTTGGAGACTCAAAATGGACACAAACCAGGTAGATATAGATGCATCGTGTCCTAGTACAGTATGCTTACCTGCATTTGGTAGTTTGTTTCATTAACTAAAGGCACAATCCTAACCAGGTCTACTCAGAAGTAAGTCCTGTTTTGTTCAATGGGGCTTACTCTCAGGAAAGTGTGGTTAGGAATGCAGCTTAAGTGTCTGGTTTTGTACATCATATGAACTTAAATTTTCTCTTAAAAGTGAAGGGCTTTCCTTGACTTCTATGTGAGAAACATGCTCCAAACCAGACACTGAAGATCAGATGCTGATATATTTCCAATACTTTTTCCAACTGCAGCCTGGTTAACATCTTACAGTATTATCCTATGCAGTGCTTTTTTTGTAAAAAAATAGGTGCAGGAACTCACAATTTTTTATTTATTTATTTATTTATAAACCATTTTTAATACGCGCGCGCGCACACGTCCATCCCGTGTGAGCTCCCTGATAGCAAAAGCACTCCTGCCACAGCTGGAGTGAAACATCCCATTTTTTTTTATGTGGGGAGGTGCTCCATTGGGCTATAGGAAACTCTCTCCATTGGGCCATAGGAAAGCCTATACAGTAGTTAAAGTGTTCAGAACAAATATATAAGGTCTTGAGCCCAGCTGGTGGCCATCAGTGCCTCAAGTGTTAGTTCCAAACACTTTGAGCCTAAGAGCTCTGGTGGCTCAATGGATAAACTGCAGGTCTATGGAGCCAGAGGCTTGGGGTTCAAATCTCCATGAAGAATAATGTTTTTTTAGGTGGGAAGGTGCTCCATGGCTGCAAGATATAAAGGTTGGTTGCTAGTTGCCAAAAGGGGGCCAGTTGAGGCTGCAAAACTCCTCAAAGTTCAGTCCCAGGCAGGCTCTTTTTTGACCTTTATTTTTTTTTAAGTTCCAGTTAGGACTTAACCCACAGTTAAGCTCCTGGAGTGAGCCCCCTGCTGTGGGTTAAGTCCTACCTGGGACTTTAAAAAAAAAAGTTCAAAAAAGAGCCTGCCTGGGACTGAACTTTGAGGAGTTTTGCAGCCTCAACTGGCCCCCCTTTTGGCAACTAGCAACCAACCTTTATATTTTGCAGCCATGGAGCACCTTCCCACCTTAAAAAATATTCCTCACTAGGATTTGAACCCCTAGACCTGCAGTTTATCCATGGAGCCACCAGAGCTCTTAGGCTCAAAGTGTTTGGAACTAATACTTGAGGCACTGATAGCCACCAGCTGGGCTGAAGACCTTATATATTAGTTCTGAACACTTTAACAATAGGCTTTCCTATAGCCCAATGGAGAGAGTGCTGGGTTGTGGAGCACAAGGTTGGAAGTTCAAATCCCTCCCTAGCCAGCAGCTTGCAGCGGGGTGGTGCAGGCAGGGGGGGAAAAAGGTGGGGGCAGAGAGGAGGGGGAAAAAAGGTGCCAGAACACAAGCAGGTGTTTCTTATCTGTGCTTTGCCCATGCAGGTTGAAGAGTTTGGTGGAAAGAACATTTGGATCAAAAGCACGGCTGGCCTATCTATGAGGCTATCTGAAGAAATCATTTCAGACAGAAGATTAGTGGAGGGGTGTCATATACCCCCAGGGTTTTGGGGTGCTCTGAGTTCTTGGTTCTGGAACCCTAGAGCCCTCAAGGACCCCTGTTCGGTAGTACTGCCACCACCCTGTATGTGCCAGTCAAGGGACACCGAGACCCTCTAGGCTTAATTCTATCCCTTGCAGGCACTGAACACTTTCTTTAATTAAAGCCTCAGTCCTCAAGTTACTAGTCCTCAATGAGTATTTGGTAGCTTGCTGAACAGCTAGGCAGGATTCTGAAGCTTTGTCCCCAACAGACAATGAAACAACTTAGTAAAAGGATTTTTTACTTTATTAAATACATAGGGTTACATAAAGTTACAAAAGGCAGTAAATGCTAGAGGCATAAAACTTCTAGGAAACATATCAGCATTAAAATAACAAAGCTAACTGGCTATCTCTATTATTCCCTAACTCTCACCTGGGTCAGCTTTCTTTTGTAGATCTTTCCTCCAGGTAACCTAAGAGGCCACATGGCCCTGGTGGACAAGGTTCTCCACCTGCAGGATGTTGCGCCCACAACCTTTCCCACCAAAAGACAACTCAGACACACCCCTTGGGCTTTGTTCTTATACTTCTCAGGCTAACAGGATGGAGGTGACTCTGTATGTATTTTAAACTGTCTAATCAGAAACTCCTGGGGACAGAATCTTCCGGAAGTGGGGCTGGATGCTAGCCTTCTCAGTTCTCCCCTCCCCACTGGAGGTCCACAGCTGCATTCCATCCTTGATGGGTGCCTTTGTCTGCAAAGGTGCTACATTATAACCTCCCATTGAGTTGATAATTTCGTTGGCTGTTGTTACTCACATCCTTGCAGTTAGGAACTGCAAGCCACTTCTCTGTTACTAGTTTAGGTTGGTTCAGGCTCTACATGCTACTAGGCCTAAACTGTACATATTCATGACAAGGGGCCATCTCTGTCCACCCACTCATCACTGCTGTTTCTCTTCCCCCAGCTGTCTGGATCAGAAAAAGAAGAGGGGGGGGGGAGATCTAGAGGAGGGATTCTTAACCAGGTGTATCCATATCCCTTGGGGATGTGGGAATCAAATGATGGAGGTATGGGACTCAATTTCTAAACATTAAAAAATTATTAGATTAGATCAGTGTTTCCCAAATTGTTGGTTGCGATCGACTGGTGAACCTGCCGTCATGACTCCATGTGCACTGGGCCTGACATGATACTACTGGTAATGCCACAATGCCTAACTGGGAGACTTCAGAAGCCTCTTCCAGATTGAGCCAGGCCCACGACCCATTTGTTGGCCTTCATGGGACTCAGAATGGCACCCTCAGGAAGCAACCAGAAATGACTTCCGGTTTGCGGACACAACTTCTTGTTTGAATTGTCTGCTGAGGACAATAAGAGCAGGCCTGACACAACCTGGAAGAGGTCTCTGAGGCCTCCCAATAAGATATTACAGCGCTACTGAGAGCATCACGTTGCGACCCACCATGAAGGATGAGTTGGGTTGGGGAACTGAAAAATTTGAGAACCACTGAATTAGAATATTAGCTATCACCATTATAAATATGAATTGAAGCATTTTGTTTCTAGCTATCCATATGTAACATGAACCCAAGTGTTGACATTTTTTAAAATCATGCCAATACCTACTAAGACTGGTGATGATGATGATTTTGACAGTCTGCCGAAGGGTGTGAATGGGGACATACTGGGCAATTCATTGGGGGTCTGTAATCGTAAAAATGTGAAGAGCCTCTGCTCTAGACTTCTTGTCTGCTCTATCCCTCTCTTCCTTTTCCAATTAAAGGAACAGGAGAAGTATAGGCTGGTGCAATGCCTGGTGAGGGAGAGGAAGCATCTGGTATACTGTTCAGGCACCAGGAGGACTTGCAGCCCTGGTCAAGCAGGACAGGTATTCTAGACTGCAATCTGAATACAGGAGCATTTGGAAGTAACACTTATCTGAGGAAGAAAAAGAGATATCGGTTTGTGGCATCCAAAGTCTATGCATTTGGATTATCCAGATGGCATTAGGAATGCTGAAGATGCAATAATTATCTCATAGGGACTATTTTAAACATCAATAGAGATATTATGATTAATTACTAGGAATATTTATACCACGTTTCAACCGCAAAGTTCATACAGTTTTACATAGCCCAATAAATTTAAAAAAGTTTCCTTGTTCCCCAAATCTTTAAAAAAAGGCACAAGGGAGACACCAGTAAAACAATAAACACCCAGCTGAAAAATATTGTGCTGGAATAAATTGGGTGAATCGTTGCCCACCCCAAGCTAAACAGAAGACAATGGCAACTTACAAAGTAACTCTTTGCCCCAAACAGAGCTAACATTGTGCAGAGAAGGAACATCTGTTAACCCAAACCAATGGAAGCTCTTTGTTCCCACTACTTTTTCTCTGTACTAGTATGGTGAGTGACTATTCCATGGGAGTATAAAGAATTTTGTTTAGCTCGGTATCGAGAGAAAGAGTGTCAGAGATCGTTGAGCCAAGGTACACAAAGTCATGGACAACCTCCAGTTCATGTGCAGAGATTGTAATGCAGGAAGGTGAGTCCACATCCTGAACCATGACCTGTGTTTTCTTAAGGCTGATCATCAGTCCAAAATCTTGGCAGGCCTTGCTAAAACGATCCATGAGCTGCTGGAGATCTTTGGCAGAGTGGGTAGTGACAGCTGCATCGTCGGCAAAGAGGAAGTCACGCAGACATTTCAGCTGGACTTTGCTCTCAGTCTGGAGAGGTTGAAGAGCTTTCCGTCTGATCTGGTCCGGAGATAGATGCCTCCTGTTGCAGTTCCAAAGGCATGCTTCAGCAGGACAGCGAAGGAAATCCCAAACAAGGTTGGTGCAAGAACACAGCCCTGCTTCACTCTGCTTTGGATGTCAAAGGGGTCTGATGTGGAGCCATCGAAGACAACAGTGCCCTTCATGTCCTTGTGGAAAGATCTGATGATGCTGAGGAGCCTGGGTGGACATCCAATCTTGGGGAGAATCTTGAAGAGGCCATCCCTGCTGACCAGGTCGAAAGCCTTCGTGAGATCTATGAAGGCTATAAAGAGTGGCTGTTGTTGTTCCCTGCATTTCTCCTGCAGTTGTCTAAGGGAGAATATCATATCAGTGGCGGACCTGTTGGCTCGGAATCCGCACTGTGATTCTGGACAGACACTCTCTGCAAGTACCTAGAGCCTCTTTAGTGCAACTCGGGCAAACAGCTTTCCTACAACACTAAGGAGAGAGATGCCACGGTAGTTGTTGCAGTCACCCCTGTCACCTTTGTTCTTGTACAGCGTGATGATGTTTGCATCCCTCATGTCTTGAGGTACTCCACCTTCTCTCCAGCAGAGACAGAAGATTTCATGCAGCTCGGTGACGATGATCTCTTTGCAGCACTTTAGAACTTCAGCAGGGATGCTGTCTTTTCCAGGTGCCTTGCCAAAGGCAAGGTAGTCCAGGGCCACGTGAAGTTCTTCTAGGGTTGGTTCACTGTCAAGCTCCTCCAGAACAGGCAGGCACTCAATGTTGTTCAGCGCTTCTTCAGTGACTACATTTTCTCTGGAACAAAGCTCAGAGTAGTGCTGCACCCAGCATTCCATCTGCTGCACCCGATCCTGGATGACCTCGCCTGTGGCAGACTTCAGAGGGGCAATTTTCTTCTGTGTTGGACCTAGGGCCTGCTTGATACCATCATACATCCCCGGTAAAGCAGCTACCATGTTTTCCAGACTCACAAAGAGAGTCTGGCCCAACAAGAAGCTGAAGGAACATACCAAGATCCAGGTCTACAGAGCTTGCGTCCTGAGTACACTTCTGTACTGCAGCGTGTCATGGACTCTTCGCTCACAACAGGAGAGGAAACTGAACGCTTTCCACATGCGCTGCCTCCGATGCATTCTCGGAATCACCTGGCAGGACAAAGTTCCAAACAACACAGTCCTGGAACGTGCTGGAATCCCTAGCATGTATGCACTGCTGAAACAGAGACGCCTGCATTGGCTCAGTCATGTCGTGAGAATGGATGATGGCCGGATTCCAAAGGATCTCCTCTATGGAGAACTGGTGCAAGGAAAGCGCCCTACAGGTAGACCACAGCTGCGATACATCTGCAAGAGGGATCTGAAGGCCTTAGGAGTGGACCTCAACAAGTGGGAAACCCTGGCCTCTGAGTGGCCCGCTTGGAGGCAGGCTGTGCAGCATGGCCTTTCCCAGTTTGAAGAGACATTTGCAGGGAAAGAGGCAAAGAGATAGACTGAGGCAAAGAGGCAAAGAAGGAAGGCCCATAGCCAGGGAGACAGACCAGGGACAGACTGCACTTGCTCCCAGTGTGGAAGGGATTGTCACTCCCGAATTGGCCTTTTCAGCCACACTAGACGCTGTTCCAGAACCACCATTCAGAGCGCGATACCATAGTCTCTCGAGACTGAAGGTTGCCAATTAAGATAAAGAATTTTAATCTGATGACAGCAATGGGTGCAGGGTGATCACACGTCCTCTTTTTCAGCCTTGTGTCCTGGAAAAGAACTTAAATGTCCTCCTTTTCTCTCTGAGCAGGCCCCTGCAGGAAGCATATAGCTTTCTTTAATAAATTATATGTAATAAATTATATGTAATATGGTTTTAAACTTAATAATAAGCAATATAGTGTTTCGATTGATCACATGAAATCAATGTACAAGTATGCATCAGTTAACAAAGGGCATACGTTCTCTGACCTCTGATGTTATGTGATTAAGTCTTTAAGTGAACATTCAGCCCAATCTAGTGCCTTTGTTGTGTAAACAAACACTCCCTACCAGACACTAGCTGGCTGCACAGGCTGCTGGAACAGACAGATTGCCTCTTCTCTGCATTAAAAGCCTCTTTGTTGTGCAAACAGACACTGCTGCAGACTCTGTGGCTCTGAGACTGCCACATTCAGAGCCTCTGTGTTGTGCTCTGACCAGGATAGGCTACCTGCTGTTAAGTGACACATACCTGTACAAGTGCTTTAAGTTTTTATTTTGTCCTACATTTTTCTTGGATGTCCTACATTTTGGGGTGCCTTGTCCTCTTTTGTGGTTATGACATCTGGTCACCCTGAATGGGTGTATCTGCATGCAAGCATAATGAGGTGGGATATTTATTTTGAATGCTCCTGCTTGTAAACACACACACACACACACACACATCATCCCTCCTTGCAAGTAGAAAACGAGCAGAGCAGACAGAGGCCACCAAGAACCTTTGTCCCTGCTGTGCTAGCTTTCTTCTGGCAGAGAGCTTCCCCCCCTTTAACATTCAGTAATGCAATTCCCCTGCCTTGCAGTCAGAAGTGGTGCAGCCCATTGGACCCCTTTCTTCTGCTGCCACGTTGTTCCTGTACAGGTGTAGGACCGAAGGTTGAACAGGCAGTAGCCAGAAGGTGCGATTTGAGCCTGTCCTTCTACAACCAATTCCCATAGGATGCAACTTGCCTCCTCTTTCGGGTGCCAAGACACATCTTCGCCCGGGGGTGGGGGCTTTTTCTGATCATCAATCAATAGTATTGAAATCCATTTCCTGCGGGCAGGGGAGGAGCTCAGGCTTCCAGTCCAAAGCAGCCTTCCCTGGCCCCAAGAGGCGGTCCCTCCAGAAGGCTGAGGAGTAGGGGGCAGACCTTGAGTGGCTGCTTCTCTCCCCCCACCTGCCACTCTTCTCCTTGTGTCCAAGCGCAGCTAGGCTGGCGCAAGACTTGGGAAGAGGTAAGCCGCCGCCTGTTGCATTTCCTACTCGGGGACGGCGCGCTTGCGAACGCACCTACTCCTCTTTCCTCTTGCAATCGCACCTCCTCCTGTCTTGGCGACCATTTCTTCCCGGCTGTAGCTGCTGGGCACGGGGAAGGGATGAGGCTGGGAGAGGCAACCGGCTTGACTGGGTGCCTATCAAATCAATCTAAGACTGCAGTCCTAGTCACACTTACCTGGGAGTAAGCCCACTGACTATAATGGGACTTACTTCTGAGTAGACGTGCCTAGGCTTGGGCTCCGACAATCTTATGCACACTTTCCTGGGAGTAAGCCCTATTGGCTATAATGGGACTTATTCTGAGTAGACATGCATAGGATTGGGCTCCGAGTTGCCTACAACAGTGGCAATTTAGAGGACAATCCTCGGCATGTCTACTCAGAAGTAAGTCCCATTATAGCCAATGGGGCTTACTTCCAGGAAAGTGTGGATAGGATTGCAGCGTTATACATTGCTATCCATCGCCTCGTTATTTCGGGGCCTCCCACCCAACCCGCCGCAGTACGTCTTGGGAAGTTGCTGTGCATTGATCGAAACGGCGGGCAGAGGACGTGGAGGTGCAGTTCGGATTCCAAAGGGGTGGCAAGACTCAGCGGGCACCAGACCAACGCTGTAGATTCTCTCCCCTCCCCAGCGCCCCCAACCCCCCCCCCGTTTTCTCCTCCGCGTAACCTAATAGTGGGAGAAGGGATTCGATCTGCGCAGATACAGACAGCCTCTGAGCGAGCTGGAGAGCTGCATCTTTGGAAAGGAGGCTGCTAGACCCGCAATTTCCATGCATGCATTTCTTGTCAAGATCGCAGCTATTGCGATGGGTACCTTGTTGCATAGAGTTTTAAAATGGGGGAACAGGGCAGCGTCCCGGGTTTTTTGGGGGGACGGGACGGAGGTGGGATACGCCTGGGGATCCCTGATGGCTGCAGGAGCAAAAGCCGGGCTGCAGGCGCAACAGGAGGAATAGGAGTTTGCAGAACGTCACGAAGAACAGTGTGTGTGTGGGGGTGTGTGTGTTTAGAATGAGGAAACCTCGGGGGCTGGATTGGCAGGAGCAAATGAAAGGAGGGGGCTTGATATTCCAAACACTGGCAGCAAATCCCTTTGCTTTCCAAGGAGACTGTGGCTGCAGTCCTATCTACACTTTCCTGGGAGTAAGATCCATTGACTTACTTCTGAGTAGACAAGCGTAGAATTGTGCTGCCAGGCTGCAGTTACCTGGGAGTAAACCCCATTGACTATACTGGGTCTTACTTCTGAGTAGACAGGCATAGGATTGGGCTCTTAGGCTGCAATCCTATGTCCACGCACCTGTGAGTAAGCCCCACTGACTATTATGGGGCTTACTTCTGAGTAGACAGGCATAGGATTTTGGCTCTTAGGCTGCAATCGTATCCTCACTTACCTGGGAGTAAGCGCCATGGACTATAATGGAGCTTACTTCTGAGTAGACAGGCATAGGACTGGGCTCTTACTTTCCCAGCGGTATGTTTCGAATTGTTTTTATACGAGGCTGCCAGGTTTAGCAGAGGAGATGGAAATCCGCTCAGAGTCATGGTAGGGGAGGCTTGGTCTGAGATCAGAGAGAGGCGTTCACAGGTTTGTGGGATCTGCCTGGCAGAGGCCAGCCCTTGTGGGATCGACATGGCAGGGTGAAAAGCAGACACGTTGCCCTGCCGTCTAACCACCCTTGCCCCGTGGTGGCGCGGGGAAAGGTGGTGGTGGTGGAGGAGGAGGAGGAGGAAAGAAGAGATCGAGGGATACTGCCTGGTTAGGGAGGGGCTCCCAGTAAGGGGCGGGGGGTGAGAGGGAGAGATCGCGCCAGACAAGCGGCTTGGAGTCCGTGACTCTTGCTCAAGAGGCTCCCTGGAAACTCTCGCCGCCTGGGTGTCTGCCCCTTCAAAGCATCCCTCTCCCCAAGGCAGCTTGCGCGCCTAGCAGGCTGGGTTTCTCCCCCCCACCCCTGGGCAGGCCAAGTCCCCAGTGAGTGGGAAGGCGGGGGCCTCCCCACGTAGAAGCCCCTCCTCCCCGACCCCCGGGTGGCAGCACCTGTGGAGCACGAGGCGGTCGAGAGCATCCTGCATCGCGCAGCCCCAGCCGGCTCATGCGCGCGTGTTGCGTGTGCCCGTCTCTTCCGAGGCGCTGTGGGTTGCCACGCCCGGCTCGCAGGAGCTGCACTCATCGGCATGCGAAGGAGCGGGGGGCGATCGGCTGGCAGGCTGGCAGGCAGCGCACCATGAGGCGGAGAGCGAGCCCGGCAGCGGAGGAGAGCGCTCGGGGTTGCCTGGGGAATTGGCCGCACTGAACAGGAAAGGAGCCCTCGCCCGGATCCGTTGCTACGGAGTGGTCCCCCCGAGCCTCACCGGGATGGGGAGGAGCAGCAGCAGCAGCAGCTCGTCCTGAATGCCTGGCTGGCTGGCTGCCTCCACGGGCAGGCGTGCAACAAATGGCAGCCGGGGCTGTGATCCGGGCTGCAGCTGCAGCAGCAGCAGCGACTCCCAGGTGAGGCGCCCAGGATTCCTGCCTTCTGCAAGCCGCAGCTCTCCATGCCTGCCTGCGCCTCGCCTTCCTCTCCTGAGTCACCACCACCTGGTAAGGCATTGCAACTCCGGACATGAGTGATGGTGGTGTCTTGGTGGGAGGGGGTGATGGTGGTGTCTTGGGTGGTAGCAGGTACTAGCTTGGGGGGCTTGGGTCCCCCCGCCTTGATCTTTCCACATTTCACCCAACCCCCTTTCCTGGGTTGGATGAATGGGGGACTCCTGTACTAGAAGGGAAGGGTTCTGGGGAGTTGGTGTAAAAGGTACGGGGGGGGGGGGGTGGGAGACAAACAAGGCAATGAAATGCCCTGATCAGGACAATGTGGTCATGACCTTAAAATGTGCCACTTAGATAAGAAATTTCACGGCTGTGTGTAAGTAAGGAGGTGCAAGGATTCTCAGGGAGTGAAAACTGGCAGTGTGTATCTTGCTGTATGGATAGCTGTGTGGAAGCCCAGTAGGGTGGCACCACAGTTTTGCTTCAAACTGTGTGTGTGTGTGTGTGTGTGTGAGAGAGAGAGAGAATAGATCACACACAGATATGCACACTTTTGGTGGGGAGGATTAGACAACTGCCATATTCATAACCACGGCCCATAACCCTTACTAACTGGCAAAGGGGCACCTTTTAAAGTGGTGTCTCCTTATATTTAAGAATGAGGGGGGAGTAGTTGTCCCTCTTTACCCCAGTATGGCATCTTTTCCAGTGGCTGTTAGTGGTGTCTAAGAATTTAAGAAGATTTTGAGCCCTTTGGAGATGGGGAACCATTTACTGATTTATTTTGCTATGTAAACTACTTTGTGGACTATGCTGTGTTGAAAAGCGGTATATATAGTAGTAATAATATCAAATGAAATGTTTTAATTGGTCCTGTGTTTGTTGAACTCAGTGGGAAGAAAATGACCAAAGTATGTTGGGGCATAGCTAGAAATTTGGTATGCAGAATTTGACTATTTACATTTTAAAGATGGGATTGAAAGAATATCTTTGGGAAGGAAAACAAATATTCTAGCTAATTATCCCAAGAGCAGGACATTGGATGGAAAACTTGAGGACAAATAGAATAAATTCTGATTGTATGGTAACGTTGACATTTCCAAGAGGTGTATGCTATGCTGTATTGAAAATGAGACTCTTGAACGCTTTAGTGGTTAGATATAGAACTCTTCCCATGTTTAACTTTTGCTTATGATTTCCATTACTTGACTGTATTTGACAGGTGCAAATGTGTATGTGGTTTGGTGACAGGGGCCAGAATATATAAGCTGGGTTATAAATTGACTGTCTAATACCTCTACCATGCCCAGCACAGTATCAGTTTCTGATATTCCTGTAGTAGATCCAGTTTAGTAGTAATCTGACTCAGAGTGCCCAAAGAATTGAAGGAATGTTTGGATCAATTCTGCAATCTTCATTGCTCCAAGTAATCCCTTTTGTCAGTGAAAACACTGGTGCAAATAAGTTTTTGCTCATTGAATTCAGAATCTTCTCTGAAATGAGTTTGTATGGAATCTCGGTTTATTAAAGGGAACGAGAGGTTTGCCAGTGATATGGCCTGCACCCAAAATGAAATTTGAACTTGGTAATCTTGATGTCAGAAGACAGTGAGAAATAATCCCATTTAACTTCCAAGAGGAAAAAAAAAGCCTACTCCAAGTCTAAGATAAATAATATACTTGTCCTTTTGTTGCTACCAGTTTCTACCTCTCAGGAGATAATTTAGCACTTCACTGTGTTTGAGGCCTTGGTAATCTGTTTTGCATGTTGTATTGCAAAATTCTAGCTATTGCTTGTTGAATACTTTACTAGTAAGCCACATTGTGTTGTAGAAAGAATAAGGACTTGATTGCAAGAAATAACTACCGGTAAGTTTCTATTCTGATGGTGGGCTAAGATTCAAAATGTAGTGAGTGCATGCTAAGATTCTAATGGAATAGAAGTTCCTCTTTGCAGTGCATTTAATGGAGAGTTGGCTCAAGACTATCCTGTGTTTTGTGCCACTTTCTGTTGCTTGATGACATACACTGACCATAGTGAAGCCCCTTTAATGTCATGCATCTGAAATCAGGTGGAAGGCCATCAGTAACTATGGATTTGTGTATGTGATCAGCTTTCCAGGGAGAATGATCCATTAATTCACTTCAATGACTGGTTTATTAACCCATTCAGTGGATGAGCTGGAGGATGAAGTGAGTTGTGAAATCATTCAGTTCAGGAGCTTTTGACTTGTAGTTATTTTTCTTTTTTAACCCAGGATAAGTGATTACCTAAACAACAACAGGATCATTTCTCTGCTGTGCAAATGTGATGTAGGGCTGTGTTGTGTGCAAATACTATACTGTACAGCGACGATGTATGAATAACCTGAGAAGATTAACAATATAGGCTGAAATATCCTAAATGAGCACCATGATATTCCATCATCTTGAGCCACCACACAGAAAGGGATACACTTCTCAATATTCCCCAAAGATGAAGGGAAACCGAAGCCATGTACATTTCAGTAGTTTTGCATCTCATCTCATACTCCAAAGACAGACCTTTGGAAATCACTTTGAGAAAGTAAACATGATCACATTTTCCCTGGGAGTGGGGGGGTGGGGTGGGAGTTGACATACGAATACTGGACAGCATCATTGTGCTTTGCTTTACTTTGGAAGGAAACATTCGTTAGCTTTGGTGGAATTAGTTATGCAAACCAAGAAAGGAACTTGTTGCTTCACATTTTAGAAAGATGATACATTCATGGACTTACTTGCAATTTTAAAGCAAAAAATCCCTATTTGCAAAAGAGAAGTGGGTTTCAATCCCATTGGTTTCTGTGGGAGAGACTGAAGTGTATGTTTACAGTAATTCTCCAATTGGAGTGGGAATTAAAAAGTGTTTATCTTTTATTGCATCCTGTCTTTGGTTAGTATTAGGTTTTACTATGCTGCAGGGAAAGGAGAGAAGTAACTTTTCAGATATAATAATTGTCACTTAAGAACTGTTTGCCTGTTCCTGAGTCTGATTGGATTGTTCTAAATCAAATAGAAATATATCATTGACTGCATTGGACTCTGGCAGCCCAATCCTAACTAAATCTCCGAGTGGCAATGCAGCAGTGTCGGCATGGGCTATGTTGCATTCCGCAGGGCATTTTTGGCTATTGAAGTTCTCCTTGGGGTAAGACAGAGGTTCTTGAACTTGGGTGTTGTGACGCCCCAGCCAGGGAAGCTCTGTAGCTGTCCCCTTAAGGAGCAAGGCCACAGTGATGGCAGTAACCAGATTGGAACAATTGCATGACTGTGGGGGTGGGGGCGGGGTGGGAAGGGTTTTGTTTAGTTTACCTGGGGGTCACTAAGGCCCTCTGGAGTGTCTGGGGAGCTGCAGCCTCCATTGCAGCCCTCCTGGCAGCTTCAAACTCCTGTTGAAAGGGGGGCAAACCACTTCCAGTTTGGTGATGAAAACAGAAAGTATTCTTTTTTCTCTTTTTAACAGGAGTTCAGGAGAGTTTGGGAATCTCAGTGGTAAACCCCTTTAACATTTGTCCTCTTGCTCTGGGGTAATCCCTAGCCACCACATGTCAACTTGCACCAGCAATATTACTGGCACTGATACAAGTTCATGTTGATCCATGCAGGTGGATCAGGCCCAGGAAAGGGGTCAGAATTTGGTGTGCACTACCACCACCACCGAACCTCCTTCCTTCCGGGCCCCATTACTTTCCCCCTACCCCATCTCTGACCCATTCTGTCTCCCCCCCACCCCTTTAACCCCTCACCACGCTCCCCCACCCCTTTTTGTTATCTGCACCAGGCCTGCCTGCTCCAGTGGGCCTCCGTTGCTCTACCAACATGCACAGGAAGGCTCTAGTCTTCCCACCAGCATGCTGACTTCCTGCACTGCTTCAAAGTGCTTTATGGTGCTTTTGCAGCGGCCTGCTAAATATAACATTTAAAAAGGGAAGAGGGGACCAGAAAAGATTGTCTGGAAGGTGTTGAATCAACTACTTAATGGAGTCTCTTGAGTTTTAAAACCAAGAAAATTTTAAAAAGGCTAATTTCCAAAATGTTGGCACTTACTTAGCATTACATCTGAAAAACTTCGGCAAGACTTTTAAACAATTTTGTTAATGTTTGTTAACTATCTACAGATGGCTTAGCAAATCATTGAGAATGTGTGTTCTGTTAACACTTGCTAGATTGCAGAGGTATGTTGTCGACTTCAGAGTCTTCCAACACAAAACTTTGCCCGCTCTGATTCCTTCCATTACAATCTGATAGCTTCCTGTTTGTTTGCCATTATGCCCAAATTGGGCTAAATGATTTCCACAAACCATAATTTACCTCCAAACCTAAACTGGACATTCATTTAAAACAGCGGTTTCCAATTCTGTTTTGGCAGCAAGTATTGTCCTGCATTATCCATAGTTTTCTCAATTCGATTGTAATGGCAAACTATACGACTCGTAGTTGTTGTGAGGGAGGGAATCAGAGCATGCGATGGCCTGTATAGCTGAACCATAGTTTGGGCAAGATGTCTGAACTGGACCATTGAATCCCATATACGAGCTGAAGTTCCAGCGAAGAAACCTGCAAGTCTAGATGCATTCTTCAGTAGAACAAAGGTTTATTAATTGGTATTTTCAGGGAAGAATGAGAAATCCAGATTATAGTTCCAAACAGACTACAGTATATTTATCTCTTGATAAGCATTACAGTTTTGCTTTAGGAGCACTTGTGAGCAAGGGATATGGGGTCATAGCTGTTTATATTTAGATAAATGTGCTTTCTTCTAGGAGAATAGTTTTTCACTAGGAAGTGCACTACCCATCCATGAGGACCATGTTACAGAGAGTCATATGCAACATGATGATGTTTACATGTTTGTCATGATGCAGTATTTCATGTCCAAAAAACAGAGAATTGTTGCTTGGTAACATCCAGTTTTGCTGAATCATTGGGGCCCATTTTGCTCAATAGCCTTCAATGCCAAGGCTTTGCATTTAGGCCATCCTTCATATTTACTTAATACATGCAGCAAAAAAGGGCTGATCTCCAGCTCTGCTCAGTTTTGAGCAGGAAACCACTGATTTGCAGGAACTCCATCTCTCCCCACCCCAACTTCCCCACAGGTGATCGGTGCTGTCAAAACAGATAGCACCATCTGACAGCTAGAGAGATATATACACATAGCATCTTGCATGCAACCTGTTGTTGCACATCTTTGGATCTTTGGATCAGGGCCATTGCATTCAAAAAAAGTATGCACAATGATACACAGAAAAGCTTTTCTGGTTTGTGAGTACGTTTCTACCCACATCTACAGACAGACAAATTTACATTAAGACATTATGACTTTGTATAGAAAGCATGACTAAGTACAGATACCTTTCTTTAACTACTTGGGTCTGTTTTTGTTCTCTCTGTGCATTCGTGATTAAGTTCAGTCCAAAAGAACTCTCTCTAAAACTCCTTCCTGTTTGTGTTGGAACTTTTTCTTATTCAGGAGTAATGCTTATGTGAAAAAGTCACATTTCGCCCAAAATGTCTGGTATTGTATTTGATGGTAGCTCTGAATGTAGAAAGTTGCGAAGCCCGTACCTTGATATTATGTTGTTTAACAATGACTAAGGGGAAAAGTCTTGAAGTGCAATGATTTGTCCATGCAGTGGTTGTTTCTAATTACAGCCAGTGACCTGTTCTACAATCCTACAGGACTGGAGCACAACCAGCACACGCAGTTAGCAGGGGCTGGTAGAAAACAAAGACGACTTTGTTGTCTTAATGTAAATTCTGAATAAGAAAAAGTTCCAAAACCTCTTTTCTCCAGGTCTGAATGCACTAGAAATTGAAAGCATATTCTTATTTATGATATATTTATTCTTCTATACTCTGGGGTGCCCTGTTTAGAAGGTCTTAGTGCGCACAGATCTGTTTCGTCTCTTGCTGGAGAGAGAAATTTCAAAGCTCAGAGGAATGAGTAAACATGATGTGGTATTTAATTTTGTGGATTCCTGTGTATCTTGACTAAAAAGAGGTAGAAATAATGTGTGTTTGAGCTAGGGCTTGGCCTCCTAATGTCCTTGCTCAACTCCAGAACCTGTAAGGTCATGCCTTTCTATCCTCAACCATCAGTTCCTGAGGTGTGGGAATTGGAGACCAGAACTGTCAGGTCAGATGTGTCTTCTGGGCAGATGAGCCCCTGCACTTCACCTATTAAGAATTAGGTACTGACTTAACTGTTACAATATTTCATCCTGGCAAAATTCTCCTTTAACAGATGGCCTTCCATTCAGTCACGTGTGGTGGAGTGACAGAATGTTCTGCTATTGTGTGTGTTGAGTCATGTTGCTGTTTGCTCTTACTGGTGGTCACCTTGCCCAGGATACGTATTTTTAAAAGTGACGTGCAGATGTTGGCACCTGTGTTGCGGCAGGCATCTTTGAGCAGTACTAAGACCCATATTTTATTAATTAATGCATTTTCATTTAGCGCAGCTCTGAAGGCCAGATATCTTAAGTCACATCATGGGGGGGGGGGTGTATTACAAGAGGCTCCTAAGCATCAGAAAGTTGTTTGGGGAGGTACCTGATATGCAGGTAGTACATTTCTTATCTGAGCTCTAGTTTCAGGGCTGTTTGATTTGTTGTGCTTTATGGCTATACAGATCTGTGACCCACTGACCCGAATATAGCCCACCAGTCTTATATTGTGTCTTGCTGGGTGTTTGATAGCTGTCGCATTTTTTCCAGTTCTGGGTAGGCAGCAAAAACAGGAAATTTATAGAGACCATCATGGCCTGCATTCAGCTTGGTGGATGACCTGTTTTAAGGCACCTACCTAAAAATATGACAAATGCAGGCAAAAATACATGGTTTTTTAATTGCTATGGCTGTTTGAACAGGGGAGGCTGTTTGGTTTTACAGTGCTTATATTTCCTTTATGGAAACTGAGTGATCTTCTTCATGCTGGGGCTATACTATGTCTCTTGGTTTGTTTTTTGCAATGCAGAATTCTCCTAAATACTAACAAATTAGTTCCATCTATTCAAAGTAAGCATTTGATTATGCTTGTTCTTAATCGAATCAAATTCTTTGATCCAAATTATTCTCTGGGAGACATTAAATGGTAACATAAGCATATAGATTATTGTATTTTGCTTCACATATATTTTCTCTCTAATTTTTGCAGCAAGAATTGGAAGCCTGGAATTAATCATCCCATATGACTGATGGTAAAGAGGGAGAGTGCAGGTGACGCTACTGGATAGTAGCTTGTGTGTATGGTTGATCAGAGATTTGAATAACTGGAAAGCAAGCCTCTGGCTCATATTCTAAAGTAAACCACTCCAAATTAGGTTATCTGTGATCAATGATTCGTGGTGCCACTTAATTGCATTTAGATTGTTTGTAGGATCATAGCTTTCATTAAAATGTTGCCCAAGAATGGTTGCCTTGCCTGGAATATGAAACTGGAAAATCTTGAGCAAAGAATAAAATATACTGAAGTTGTTTTAACCTCGAAGGACCAAAGTGTTGGCCTTTATTTGCCCATCATTAATTGAATAATCCCTGGTTTGCTTTTTTGTGTTTTAAATTTTTTCAAAGTAATTTCTGTGTCTTTCCAGTTTTGCAGTGTGGAATTGTACATTGGAACTGAAAACAGCCTCTTCTGGAATTGTGGAAATCTTTTGTTGTAATAATTCTCTGTTGCAAATGAGGTTGTTGGTCAAGCTGGCATTCTAGCCAGAGAAGGATTCAAATAGAGTTAAAAATCCCAGTTGTAGATCTGAACCTCAGATTAGCTCCGAGAGGAGGCAGGAAAGATATGGCTGGATGCTAGCACCAGAGTAGCCTCAGATGTTGCTCAAGCAACAGTCTGAAATGTACTGAGAGTTGGTACAGGTCGCAGTCTAGTCTACAGCCTTTCCCTGAAGAAACTTTCTGTGCCTTAAGGGGCTTTGTCCAGTTTTGCAACTGCTGATTCTAGCAGTGCTGAGGAAACTTGGGATTTGTTCTCATGGAGGCCTTCAGTTTGGAGGAAGAGAGTAAAACTACATCCTCTGGCTGAAGAGAGAATGTTAGATTTGGCTCCTCAGCTGGCAGTGGATTGGAATTGTGCAATGTTTGTACTGAGGGAATTCCCCTTGCCCATTCTGTCTCCTTTTTGGACTCTTCCATAGGGTTTTTGCATGGGTGGTGGTGGTTTAGGAACATACAGCAGTTCTTGGAAACATGACACCCTCGTTAGCACCTTTGTTGTGAGTTTGCAATTTTAGGCACCAAAATTTCTGGATGTTGAGGCAATAATGAAATACATAGGGGTTTAAATGTGTAATTGCTTTCCTTTGTTAGGTATAAATTCTGCCTTTTCCTGTCGTATTTGTCTTCAGCAGTTTGTAAGCCTGTCAAGAGTTTTCTCCAGGTGGACTTGTTTTATGGTCTCCAATTCTGTCCCTAAGTTTTGGCTTGCTGTCAAGCTACTCTTTTACCCTAGAGCTCCGTTAATTTCTTTCCACTTCCTCATTATGTTCTCATCATCTGCACCTTAGCTGCTAATTGGTCTCCAGGTGCAACCACATCAAACAGAAGAGTTCTACAAAAGTAGTGTTGGGCCCATGAAGGATGCTTCCCCAGTATGTGTTCTCCTGAAGAACCCATCACAGAGGAATTTTCAATAGACAGAGTGGCCTCAGTACCTGATTTTCTTAAAAGCACCATAGGGCATTTAAATAAGAATAACCAGTGCTCTAATGGTTCTACAGAGTAGGGAAAGGAAGAGTGGATGAGGAAAGGGAGGGATAATACATGAAAACATTTCCAAGAAGCAGAGAGAAAAATTTGTTGAAGATCATTATAATGGGTATGAATCAGCTCAAGGTAAGTATTTTTTTTTTTTGGCCTATTGAATTCAGTCAAAGAATGAAGCACTTTTCAGCCTCTTGATTTCAGTTTGAACAATTTAAGCATGCTTAACTTGTTGGATCATGCCCAGCATATATTTAATTGGATATTAAATAGCAAAAAAGATAGAGCTGCATAACAAAAACATAAGAACATAAGAACATAAGAACAGCCCCACTGGATCAGGCCATAGGCCCATCTAGTCCAGCTTCCTGTATCTCACAGCGGCCCACCAAATGCCCCAGGGAGCACACCAGATAACAAGAGACGTCATCCTGGTGCTCTCCCCTACATCTGGCATTCTGACTTAACCCATTTCTAAAATCAGGAGGTTGCGCATACACATCATGGCTTGTACCCCATAATGGATTTTTCCTCCAGAAACTCGTCCAATCCCCTTTTAAAGGCGTCTAGGCTAGACGCCAGCACCACATCCTGTGGCAAGGAGTTCCACAGACTGACCACGCGCTGAGTAAAGAAATATTTTCTTTTGTCTGTCCTAACCCGCCCAACACTCAATTTTAGTGGATGTCCCCTGGTTCTGGTATTATGTGAGAGTGTAAAGAGCATCTCCCTATCCACTCTGTCCATCCCCTGCATAATTTTGTATGTCTCAATCATGTCCCCCCTCAAGCGTCTCTTTTCTAGGCTGAAGAGGCCCAAACGCCGTAGCCTTTCCTCATAAGGAAGGTGCCCCAGCCCTGTAATCATCTTAGTCGCTCTCTTTTGCACCTTTTCCATTTCCACTATGTCTTTTTTGAGATGCGGCGACCAGAACTGGACACAATACTCCAGGTGTGGCCTTACCATCGATTTGTACAACGGCATTATAATACTAACCGTTTTGTTCTCAATACCCTTCCTAATGATCCCAAGCATAGAATTGGCCTTCTTCACTGCCACCGCACATTGGGTCGACACTTTCATCGACCTGTCCACCACCACCCCAAGATCTCTCTCCTGATCTGTCACAGACAGCTCAGAACCCATCAGCCTATATCTAAAGTTTTGATTTTTTGCCCCAATGTGCATGACTTTACACTTACTGACATTGAAGCGCATCTGCCATTTTGCTGCCCATTCTGCCAGTCTGGAGAGATCCTTCTGAAGCTCCTCACAATCACTTCTGGTCTTTACCACTCGGAAAAGTTTGGTGTCGTCTGCAAACTTAGCCACTTCACTGCTCAATCCTGTCTCCAGGTCATTTATGAAGAGGTTGAAAAGCACCGGTCCCAGGACAGATCCTTGGGGCACACCGCTTTTCACCTCTCTCCATTGTGAAAATTGCCCATTGACACCCACTCTCTGCTTCCTGGCCTCCAACCAGTTCTCAATCCACGAGAGGACCTGTCCTCTAATTCCCTGACTGTGGAGTTTTTTCAGTAGCCTTTGGTGAGGGACCGTGTCAAACGCCTTCTGAAAGTCCAGATATATAATGTCCACGGGTTCTCCCACATCCACATGCCTGTTGACCTTTTCAAAGAATTCTATAAGGTTCGTGAGGCAAGACTTACCCTTACAGAAGCCATGCTGACTCTCCCTCAGCAAGGCCTGTTCGTCTATGTGTTTTGAGATCCTATCTTTGATGAGGCATTCTACCATCTTACCCGGTATGGATGTTAGGCTGACCGGCCTATAGTTTCCCGGGTCCCCTCTCTTTCCCTTTTTAAAAATAGGCGTGACATTTGCTATCCTCCAATCTTCTGGCACCGTGGCCGTTTTGAGGGACAAGTTGCATACCTTAGTCAAGAGATCTGCAACTTCATTCTTCAATTCCTTAATAACCCTTGGGTGTATGCCATCAGGGCCCGGTGACTTATTGATCTTTAATTTATCAATGAGGTCTGAAACATCTTCTCTTTTAACCTCTATCTGACTTAACTCCTCGGTTAGGAGGGGCCGTTCGGGTAGCGGTATCTGCCCGAGGTCTTCTGCCGTGAAGACAGATGCAAAGAACTCATTTAATTTCTCTGCCATCTCTAAGTCTCCTTTTATCTCCCCTTTCCCTCCCTCACCATCCAGAGGGCCAACCGCTTCTCTGGCGGGTTTCCTGCTTCTAACATATTTGAAGAAGCTTTTATTATTCCCCTTAATGTTGCTGGCCATGCGTTCCTCATAGTCTCGCTTGGCCTCCCCTATCACCTTCTTACATTTCTTTTGCCACAGTTTATGTTCCTTTTTATTCTCTTCATTAGGGCAAGACTTCCATTTACGGAAGGAAGCTTCCTTGCCCTTCACAGCCTCTCTAACTTGGCTGGTTAGCCATGCGGGCACCCTCCTGGATTTAGTGGAACCCTTCTTTCTTTGCGGTATACACCTCTGCTGGGCCTCTATTACTGTTGTTTTAAGCAGCCTCCATGCATTCTGGAGAGACTGGACTCTTTTTACCCTCCCTTTCAACCTCCTTCTAACCAGCCTCCTCATTTGAGGGAAGTCCGCCCGTCGGAAGTCAAGGGTTTTTGTTAGAGATTTGCCTGGTATTCTTCCCCCAACGTGCACGTCAAAACGGATCGCAGCATGATCACTGTTCCCCAATGGCTCAGTAACGTTTACATCTCTAACCAGGTCCTGCGTACCGCACAAAATTAAATCCAGAGTCACCTGTCCTCTGGTGGGCTCCGTGACTAGCTGATCTAAGCCACAGTCATTCAGCACGTCAAGAAATCCGGTTTCCTTATCGTGACCAGAACACAAATTGACCCAGTCAATATGAGGATAATTGAAGTCCCCCATGATTACAACCCTGTCCTTCCTTGTCACCTCCCTGATCTGTTTCCTCATTTCAAGGTCCCCATCAGATTTCTGGTCTGGAGGACGATAGCACGCCCCCAGTATTACATCGCTGCACAAGCCTGGTAATTTAACCCACAGAGATTCTACGGTGGAGTCGGACCCACCTTCAATCTCTACTTTGCTGGATTCTATCCCTTCCTTAACATAAAGGGCCACCCCACCTCCAACACGCCCCTGCCTGTCCCTCCTGTAGAGTTTATAGCCCGGGATTGCGGTATCCCACTGATTCTCCGCATTCCACCAGGTTTCCGTTATGCCCACTATGTCAATATTTTCCCTTGTCACCAGACATTCCAGTTCTCCCACCTTTGCTCGTAGACTTCGGGCATTCGCATAAAAGCATTTATACACGGAATGCCCCAGGATGGGCTGCTTATTCACTCCTTTGTCCCCGCATTCTCTCATTGTGCCAAACCGTCTATCACATCCCATCTCCCTACCTTTCCCAATTTCTTCTCCTACCCTGCCTTTGTCTTGTTGTTCTCTAACCTTCCCATCCTCATCCCATAGGGATGAGGAGTCCCGAACCGGATGCCCCTCGGCTCCTGTCGGCCTTCCCCCAGGGATCAGTTTAAAAGCTGCTCTGCCACCTTTTTAATGTTATGCGCCAGCAGTCTGGTTCCATTCTGGTTCAAATGGAGCCCGTCCCTCTTGTACAGGCCCCGTTTAAAAGTACAATTTAAAACTACAATTTAAAAGTACAATTTAAAACAGTACAATTTAAAACTTGTACATAGTTTTAAAGAGTAATTTCATAAGGTGGCATGAGAGATATTAAGTAACATGACCGCAAGTTTCGATCTTACAGAAGAAGCACTTAATTGGTGTGCTATGTACACAGTTAAGATACCTAAAGAATAAAAAGCTTTGGATGTATTATTCATACCAGGGCATAGCCGCAGGTTTCTTTTTCTAATCTGACCCATGATAATCTTTGCTGTGAGTAACAAATGTGAGAAATGGCAACTATCCTATAACTGTTGTACGTATCTCCAGAAGCTGGGATACAGACCCAGGTCTTTCTAGTATATCTTTCTTCCTGGATCCCATGATACGAAGGGACATGATTGAGCTGAAGGTACGTAGATAGGTCTGTGTCTAGTTAGGGCCTGGGGAGAGACCGCATAAGAATCCTGTGTTTGCCACCCTAGTTCCATGGAAAAAATATGAGCTGTTGATGCAATGAATCTGATCTATCTAGTATCTTGCAATTCACATAATCTGTTTCTCTCCAAAGATTAGGACAAAACTTTCTCTGTGACCTTAGACACAGAATAATGCCCTTTGTAACGCCCTCCCAGAAAGAGACTGTTGCAGTCATGTTGTGGAGGCGATCTCATGTGGGTCTAGGAATTGTATATTACTCAAAATCTTGTTGCTAACTAAATTTTGAGCTTGAATTAGAGCATGAATTTTGAGCATGTTTTAGAATACATGTTGAGATAGCTTCAAGATTGGGGTAGAACTCTACTGTGAAGTAACAGTGGCAGCAACGGTTGCCCTGAGATGGAAAGAATAGTCAGGTGAATGCATCCATTGCAGGATATTGCTTGTGGAAGCTTTGTGCAGACTCTTGGTTTCATGCTTTCTGTCTAGTTGCTAGTACTGATATGTGAATTTCATTAAGAGTGCTGCCTTAGCTGGGAAACTGAGTGTTCTGGGGAAACAGTACTTTTTTGAACATCCAGTGTCTTGTCTGTTGAAGATGTTAAGAGGGACATATAAAGATTAGAATAATGTTTCAAGTGTTTGACAAATATTTAACTATTTCAGGGGAAAAATAGACTATTAGTGCTACATATGGTTGCCATTGTTAACTTGTCAAACTAGGGCAGGGGTGGATCAATATTTAGATCCCTAGTCACTCATGAAACTCACAAGGTGACCTTGGGGCCAGTTAACATCTTTTAGCATAATCTACCTCTTGGGACTGTTGTGAGAATAAGTAGGCAGAGGGAACCATGTAGACTACCCTGCATTCCATACCTTCATTCCTAGGCAGGTTGATAGTGGTCTTCCTCACCACCACCACGCGCAGGGATGGGAAAATCCAGTATGGCTTGATTCAAATCAAATTGCTGAGTCACTGCCCCCCCATGACTTGATTTGAAAAAGAGTCATAATGGGGGCACTTCGAGTCACCATTTAGTGACTCTAATGGACTCGAGTAGTTGCCCCCCCTTTAAAATGACCGATGTGGAAAAACTGGGACTGCTGCTGGGGAGTGTGTGTGTGTTGGAGTTCTCATTACTCACTCCCTTGATGTCCCTGCCCATCTGTAAAGAGGGCAGGAGGGGAGGGAGGGACTGCAAGAAAGCTGGGATAGAAGCAGCAAGAGGGAGGAGGGTCAGAAGCAGCAGCTGGGAGGTTTACCAGGATGACCCGATCCTTGGCAGCCCTACTCAGAAGTAGTGCCACTGTAGCTGGTCATTCAATGAGAATTCCTTCTCCCTTTCCAAGTGGTTGGCAAGCATGATTGCAGTGAACTGCCTCCTCCCTCTCCCTGGGCTGCTCCAGTCAATTGTAAGGCAAACCTCTCCCCCCCCTTGTAAGCCAATTAAAATATCAGAATGCTCATCCTTTGTCCAATGATCATCCATGCCCTCCTTCCTATCAGAGACATGAAAAGAGAGCTCAGTCCCGCCTCCTCCCTCCTGCTCACATTAACCCTGTCCTGCCTCCCGGCTGCAACTTTCCTGCTGCTCGCCATCAGAATGCTTGCCCCACAAGGTTTTCCAAGCCAAGAAAACAGTAAGCAGGCACCTCCAGGCACAGGCAGACTCAAGTCAGCATGCCAGGGGATGAGTGCCGAGTCAGGGAACCCTGATTCGAGTCTTTCACAGTCTTCTATGCACACAAGTCAATGACTCACCTAAAATCATTCATTTTTGCAACCAAGTCACTGACTTGAGTTCCCACCCCTGCACCCTAGCACATATCCAAGCACCAGCATAGTGCCCATACTCACAACTCCAAGCAAAGTGTTGAATGAGATTGTGTTGTCCTTCCGACTTTAGGAAGACAAGCAGAACTGAATTTTTGCAGCTGTTTGGCTGAACTTGCATGTTCAGTGTTATGAATTGACACGTCACCACCATGGTGGTCTCTGATTTTCTTCTCCTCTTACGGCCAGCTGAGGTGAGAGAATCATGGACTAAGATAATTCTGGCCACTCCTGTCTCCCTGTTGCATCTTGCCTTTGTCTTCAGGAAGCTTACACAGGGACAATTGTTACTTATCCCAGGCAAGCAAGTAGCATACTAGAAGCCTACTCTTTTTCTTCTCAGAAAGCTGCTTCAGAGTTTCTTTTGAAGGGGGGGGGGAGAGAAGATTACTTATTTTAAGGTGTTGAAGGTTCTTGGTGCCAAGATGAATTTCCATGACATTGTTTTCTGGCCCAGCCAGCCTTTTGTGCTTCCTGCGTTCAAGTGTTGTGTAAGGTTTGTAGCAAACAGGAACATTTGGATCCCAAATGTAGCTGCAGTTCACTCTAGAACAAAGTGAATAATATGTGCAAAGGAAAACTGTCTGTTGTTTGTGATCAAACCATCAGGAATTAGGGCTGCTTTGTATATGACATTACGGCACACACACCATCTGGATGCAAATGGCACAAATGTTTCCTTTGCAACATGTACACGTGTTTGGAAGCTGCTGCCAATTCTGGATTCCTGTTGCGTGTACCCACAGCAGAACTAATGTGCATATTCTTCTTACCTGCAAGTGCATCTATTTTACATAGAGTTTTTTCTCCTACATGGAAGTGACATCTGTGGAACATTGGTAAAGCATTCTTGAGAGCACATGACTCCTGGGTACACTCCGCTATCTGAAAACCATACCAGAACACATACAAGAAGCAACAAGTTTATAAGTGATCTGTGCTGGAATTTATGGTCTGTCACAGTTGTTACTTCGTTCATAAAGATTTTAAAACTGTAATGCTGTTGCAATGTTGGAGGGAGAGAAAAGTTTGTTTTTAACATAACAAGAGATGCTTAGTACATGAACACAACATGTACTAAGTTGAGAATCTGATCACATGCTCCACGCATGTGATTTTGCTCATGTATGTGTACTGCTGGTTTCTTAATTATCCTGATTCACCAATTATGAGTCATTATTAACCCCAGTTCACCAATTAGGAGCCATTAACCCATTTCAGCCCAGCCCAAAGGTCCACATACCACAGACACTCACCTATAAGTCGACCCCACAGATAAGTCGAGGGCAGGTTTTGAGCCAACAATCATGGGATTTTCTATGACCCTCAGATAAGTTGGGGGTTAAACTTAGGGGGGTGTCCGACTATAGTTTTGTCTGATTTTACCGGAGGCCAGATCCTGAAAAATAACCTACCACTAATTGTTACCTAAGAACTGTAGTCTCTAATTTATTTAAAACATAGTAAAATATCATTTTTATTCTTTTTTAAATTCTGGTCTTCACCACCTTTTTGTAAACACTATCAGAGTAAGTGCACTGTAAACAACATACCAGTAAAACAGTGGTTCCCAACCTGGTATTCATGTACTCCCAGGGACACTTAACAGGACCTTTAGGGGTACTTGAAAAAGAATGGCAAAATGGCAGAAAAAGGCAGGCCGTGATCCAGAATGCTTTGCAGGGCCAGCAAGGCAGGCAGGAAGGTAGCTAGTTGACTGTGAAAGCCCCACCAATAGCTAGTTTTTGGTCATCAATTCATGTATGAGCCAGTGATTGAAAGCCAGCACAGTAAAAAAGTTGAACATAATATGGGAAGTGATCAATCAGCCAGAATTTCTCAGCACACTTCTGGTGCAAAACAGTGCGAAGGCAGAGTCTTCTGTTCCTCAAACAGATAAAAAGAGAAGCCACTGTGATGAATACATGAAGTCTGGGTTTTCATATAGAGGAGGTGAGGGCTTGTATTACAAACATTTTGCTAATATGAAGGGTACAATTTATGGAAATGGGCTGCCAAGGGATATGCAAGTGAAAAAGGTTGAACCATGAATCAAATTCACCTTTAAGGTGCCTGGTGTGTTAATCCAGAAGCTCTACATAAAGCATAAACCCATAACACATAACTGGGAGTGTGCAATTCAATTCACAGCAGAGAGATGCAGCAGCATATATTTGCAACCCTTTTTACTCAGAAGTAGACCCTCTGGTTTCCATGGGTGTTATTCTGAAGTAATGGTGCACTGAATTGTAGCCTGGGAAGGAGGGTCCCATCCTGGTGTTTCAAAAAACAGACCTGCTTTGCAAGCATTTGCCAAGCAGAACCAGAACCAGGCTGCAGCAGAAGGAAGGAGATTAGAAGGTTAACTTTGGCTGGAATTTCCCAGCTGCTGTAGAAACTATCTCTGCCCTGCCTGCCTGGTGACTGAGAAACTTTGTGCCTGTCTGCTGCTTGAGAAACTTTTAAGAGTTGAAAGGCTCTGCCCTCTGATTTCTGCCCTCTGCCCTGAAGATAAGGCGAAGTGATAATTGGAGCTTGATTACTTGGCAAAAATGTCAGGTACTGTTGGTATATGCAGTGTTGGGCAGAAATGGTTTAAGTGCCCCCTGCTTGCAGCCTGCCCCTCAGAACCATGGGTAAGCAGTTTATTAGCACCAGGGTTAATGGAATTAAAGTTAACCAGGGTTTCCATTAAACCAGGATCTGAAATTGGGGCTCACTATTTCTAATATTGCTGTTGCATACATCTGTGACTATTTTCTTTTTCTCATGTCTCTGTGGTAGTGGTAGACTTTCATAATTTTTATTGCAAGCTTTCACTTGTACGGATTCCGAAAATTGTGTATGTTTTAGAGTGAGTTAGTCACTTTTTGGGTTATCATAAAAGCAAAAGTACAGTACTACACTTGCATAGTTATTGCAAGTCATAGGACCCAAATTCTTTTTAAAAAAGAATTTAATGAAGTTGGCAAAGTCATAACAGATGAGATGATAAACTCATGACCATCCCAATATGAGATTGTGAAAAATAGGACCCTTTTTGAAGAGTTCCCAGAAAAAAATTCGTTTCACATTTTTTTGGAAGATCATAACCTCATTATTGATGATGATGATGATGATGATGATTACTAATCATAATGATAATGATTAAGAATTCTTATATATCACTCTTCAACAAATAGTTGACAATGCAGTTTGCATAGCAAAATAAATGGTTCCCTGTCCCAAAGGGCTCATAGCCTAAAAAGATACAGGAGAAATACAAGCAAACAGCCCCTGGAAAAGATGTTGTATTGGAATGAATAGGGGCAGTTGCTCTCCCCATGCTAGCAATAAGAGGAGCACCACTTCTTAAAAAGTGTCTCTTTTCTCATCTAGCAGGATTAGAATCTTTTAGAGAATTCAAGATCTTGATACATGTCTGATTGAAATGTATACCCTTGAAAATATCATTTTTAAAAATGTTAAGAGCATATTTGAAATTTTTTTTACTGTTTTTCCCTTGATCATGATACATTATTTTATTATTATATGATGTCGAATATTTAAACAAGGGTCAAATTCTGGGTGATGTCCTTGTTCTGTTCCACTGGTAGAATCTGCTAGCAAAGCTGTTTTTAATGAGTTGCAACAAGGTTACTCCAATGCAGAGAGGTCCTCTGGAGACATGCAGCCATTTGGATATAAATCACTGTATTTGGGTTGTATGGCCCCAAATCTATCCTTGCTTCTGTTTAATTTTGGGGGAGGGACTATTGCATCTTGGAAGAAGGTCAGGATTTGATGCATATTGTAGCTGGATGCATACACAATCTTATGTATGTTTAATGAGCATGTAAATAGATCCCAAGTCTCTGTGGCACAGCTTATAACAAACTTGTTGTTCCTACTTTAACAAGTAGGAGTGGCATGGGGTAGAAAACATATGCAAAAAAACCCCTATAAATTATGTAAGTAGCTGAGAAATGCAGTTCCCATAGACCAGGGGTGCCCAAACCCCGGCCCGGGGGCCACTTGCGGCCCTCGAGGCCTCTCAATGCGGCCCTCAGGGAGCCCCCAGTCTCCAATGAGCCTCTGGCCCTCCAGAGATTTGTTGGAGCCCACACTGGCCCAACACAACTACTCTCAGCGTGAGGGCGACTGTTTGACCTCTCACGTGAGCTGTGGGATGAGGGCTCCCTCCACTGCTTGCTGTTTCATGTCTGTGATGCAGCAGAGGCAGCAAAGGAAAGGCCAGTCTTGCTTTGTGCAAGGCCTTTTATAGGCCTTGAGCTATTGCAAGACCTTCATTCATTCATATAAGTTCATCTTTAATATATTCATTTATGTAAACTTATACATATTTATTCAAATTTTAAATGTAAATTAATTCTTTCCCTCCCCCCGGCCCCCAACACAGTGTCAGAGAGATGATGTGGCCCTCCAGCCAAAAACTTTGGACACCCCTGCCATAGACCAGTGTTTTTCAGCCTTGTTCCCCAATGTACCACTTCTCATGGTCTAACTCCGTGATTTGCAACCTTTTTCATCTCAGGGTACACTGACAAGGTGCTAAAATTGTCAAGGCACACTATCAATTTTTTGATAATTGACAAGAGGCTCACCTCCCCTAATGGCCCTAATAATAGACCCTCCCCCCCCCAATTCCCATGGCACACCTGCAGACGATTCGTGGCACATCGTGGCCACAGCACACTGGTTGAAAATAGCTGGTCTAACTGGTGGTGCATGTGGCTCCCAGGGGGCACCTGCTGCCCAGAAACAAGTACGCAACAGAGCACTACAAACAGCTGTAAGAGGCTCAACAGTAAGAGCCAGTGGGCTTTTTCAAATGTGTGAAAACAGTGTGCTGGAGTTCTGCTGCTGAGCTCATACTCATACTGCTCATACTGCTGTTTGAGTAAGCAGGGGACATCCACTAAAATTGAGTGCTGGGAGAGTTAGGACAGACAAGAGAAAATATTTCTTTACTCAGCGTGTGGTTGGTCTGTGGAACTCCTTGCCATAGGATGTTGTGACGGCATCTGGCCTAGATGCCTTTAAAAGGAGGTTGGACAAGTTTCTGGAGCAAAAGTTCATTACGGGTTACAAGCCATGATGTGTATGTGCAACCTCCTGATTTTAGAAATGGGCTATGCCAGATGCAAGGGAGGGCACCAGGATGCAGGTCTCTTGTTATCTGGTGTGCTCCCTGGGGCATTTGGTGAGCCGCTGTGAGATACAGGAAGTTGGACTAGATGGGCCTATGGCCTGATCCAATGGGGCTGTTCTTATGTTGTTGTGCTGCATCGTGGTCTTGCTGTTGTGTAGTGGATATCCCCTGGGGGCCACACATACCACTGCACGACACCTCAAGTACCACCAGAGGTACACGTATTACTCATTCAAAATGCCGCACTAGTTCTATCCCCCAATCCATCTTCTGTCCAGCATCCTCCTTCACTAGAACTTATGAGGTGGCCTTAATACAATACAGAGTCCAACCTTTGGACTAATCTTGTTCCAGTGGCTGGCAGCAGCTTTGTAAGATTTCAGAGACCTTCTTCTAAAGGCCCCCCCCCCCGAGATTCCAGGGATTGAATAGGCAACCCTCTGTATGCGAAGCAGGTCCTCCACCTCTAAACTGTGGCCCCTTCTTTCATCCCAGTGACTTCAGTTTGTAGAGGTCGGTGATCCCTCCTTTACTTGCCCCCTCTGCAGTTCACTTACTAGTCCAACCAGAAGCAGTGAGAAGTTGAAGGGATTTTCAGCAGCACCATGACTGCTCTTTTGACAGCTGCACAACAAGAAGAAATCCCAACATAGCTAATTCTATTTGTATAGAATTTTAGAGGCAACTAGGCATTGGGGGAGATTTGCAAGCCTCCCACAGTCTGTGGTAGCAGCGTTTGGCAGCCTGGGAAACTAGCATTGCCTGCACCTGGATCCCGGGCTAGAAGAGCCTCCCTTTAAAGCTCTGTCTAGCTAAGATTAGTCCTGCTGGAGTACCCCCTGACTGCAGCTATCAAAGGGGCAGCACACGAAGGTGATGAAGGAGGGGTTGGAAATGGAAAATACCCTCTCTGCTTCCTGTGTGCTGCTGTTGCTGTTCCCAGTTGGAACAAATGTATTTGGGGAGTGACAGGGAAGAGTAAAGAGGGGACAAACATCTCTGAGCCTGAGCTTGGAGGAGAGATTTGAGCAGCTTTAAAAGTTTGCCTCTTTTTTGAAGCAGACCTCTGCAAGCCAACCCCCAATTCTTCTCCAAACCCAGACTAGGAGATCTCTGCTGCTTTGTGGCCAGCATTTTCAAGGCCTCTTACAAATGTGACTGCTTGGAAGGTCCAACAGTGCATTGCTAGGGGGTGCGGGCCACACCAGGTGACACATGGAGGACACACACACAAACTAGTGACTAAAATCATGGTTTGTAGGAATAATACCATTATGTTATATACCATTTGTTGCATAATTTGCAGCAGAATGCAATGAAAAAAACTGGAATGAAATATCTCAGTTCTATCAAAAGTTATGACCCAAAAAACAGAAAACAAAAATGCAACTGTCTTATGTGACAAAAAAGTGCATTTCCTTAATTCTAAACGGACCAATGAGACTGATTGTTTGAAGAGCCAATGAGATGCTGTTGTGACACAGCATGGAACCAGTAAGGTGTTAGTAAGGTGACACCTGGAATGGGGATGACACCACTACTGACCTAAATCACTAAAATTGCAATTTGTAGGAATACCACCATCGTATTATATACCATTCAGTGCGTAATTTACAGCAGAATGCAATGAAAAAAAACCACATTGAAATATGTGTTCTATCAAAAAGTTATAGCCAGAAAACCAGCGGGGTGGAGCAATGGTATATCACCACACCCACCACCCAGGTCATTGTAATGCTCACTACATGGGTGGGGTACATCATGGGGGTGACACACTGGCCTCCTGTACCAGAAGATACAAACCCCAGTGAAGCCACTGTGGACCAGTCATGTTGGGAACAAGACCTGCTCCTTCTCTACTGCCTGAACTTGAAGGCACTCCAGACTTTAGCAAACGCAATTTTCTTCCCCTCAAATGCTTTTCGTCATTGCATTTTCTTTGGGGTTTTGTTTTTGTTTTGAGACAATCAGCACTGCATTAAAAAATCCTTTCCTCTAAGTAAAATATGGATTGCTTGCCTTCCATGCATGGTGATCCTATTCAAACAACAAGGGTTATGATAGGAGGTGATGAAGTGAAACAAAGGTTATAATAAGATACAGCATACCAAAACTGCTGGTGCCAGCATGAATAATTTTATCTACCATGCTTTTGAAAGACATCCAAAAGCCTGGATCTTTATGTATTCTGTCTTCCTCATCCCCCCCCCCTCTACCTGCAGCTGAATCAATTCATAGCAAACTATTTCATACCCATCCTTAATTAGAACTGTGGAGCAGGGAAGAAGACTTTAGAAGTTAAGAGTGAATTATAGATATTCTCAGTTTTTAATTATGAGTGGGGAATATCTAAAAAAAGAAAGCAGGAGAAACTCTATATTTGAGTCATGGATCTATACCTGTGGAAAGGGGGGAAAGTTTTTCCTGTTTTTCTTTTTTCTTGGTTTGAATTTTAATTTCCGGTTCATATTTTTAAAAATAAATTTTTCAGTTTCGTCCTATTGTTTTGTTCAGGGCTTCATACTGGCTTTTGCTGTCTTGCTTTGGAGATGCTCTTACAAGGGTGTCACTAGCCTTATTGTAATGGAAAGTCCTGAAGCTGACTAAGGGAACCTTCAATGTGGACTGAGGAGAGCTGACAAAGATCACCTCTGATGGATTATCAGGGAGAGGAGCTTGTTAGCAGCTTGGGGAGCTCTGCTGCTTGGTTCAGGCACAGGTTACAATAGAACTTGTTTACATTCCATTCCATTTGGTTGTCTCCTTTTAATGTCTTGTGATCTAACAGGCAAATTTTAGACTTCTAGGAACAACAATCTTTGCCTGAGCATTGGGAGCCTCCAGTGTGAAATGGTAAGTTGGGAAGGCAGAGCTGGTTGCAAAATAGAGGCCTATATGATACTGTACGTATTCTGGTTGTTATTACAGTGCATTCTGTAATAACAGTAATGCATTCTGCTTGGTTTTCAGCCCATTCACAGAACAAGGCAGGGCTGGGATTTGAAACTGGATTCCCATGAGCTGAGGAGGTCAGGGCATAAGGAAAAAAATTCCAACCATTGATGGGGGGCAAGCAGGTTTGGCAATGATGTTAGATCACTATTGGAACATAAGAACAGCCCCATTGGATCAGGCCATAAGCCCAACTAGTCCAGCTTCCTGTATCTCACAGCGGCCCACCAAATGCCCCAGGGAGCACACCAGATAACAAGAGACCTGCATCCTGGTGCCCTCCCTTGCATTTGGCATAGCCCATTTCTAAAATCAGGAGGTTGTACATACACATCATGGCTTGTAACCCATAATGAACATTTCCTCCAGAAACTTGTCCAATTCACTTTTAAAGGCATCTGAACCAGATGCCACCACCACATCCTGTGGCAAGCAGTTCCACAGAAGAACTGCATGCTGAGTAAAGAAATATTTTCTTTTGTCTGTCCTAACTCTCCCAACACTCAATTTTAGTAGGTGTCCCCTGGTTCTGCTGCTATGTGAGAGTGTAAAGAGCATCTCTCTATCCGCTTTATCCTTTCCGTGCATAATGTATGTCTGAATCATGTCCCCCCTCAGGCGCCTCTTTTCTAGGCTGAAGAGTTTCCTTTAGTTCTCTAGTGACCTTGTACCCATCCCTAAGCTACAAGTAACTCTTTTCCAAACTACAAGAGTTAATTGGCTGTTCAGCAAGTGACTGATACAGAGAAACATGAAGCATGGTTAGGTGCCTATCTAATCACTGGTATTGTCATCTGTAGGTTAGTGCATTGGGAGCAGCTATGTATAATGGCTTCTCACGAGTCACTTCCGTCTATCTTGGATGCAAAATACTGGAGGTTAATGTTGAAGCTACAATTTGTATGTATGTACATACATTATATGTATTCAAATTATAGTGCTGTGATGTATGGGAACATAGTACCTCTACAACTGGAGACCAGAGGTGACTGGAAAAAAGAATTGAGTTCTAGAAGTTGATCTGATTTGCTTGTGTTTAGTGAATGACGAAAGAAGTCTCTGCAAGTTTTTTTTTTTAATGGACTCTGTTATGTTTATAGGGATTGTGATGCCAAGGAAAGAAAAAGTGAGTTGACAAGTAGCCACTAATTGTATATATTTTCTAGAGGTGTTCTAATAAGAATGGGAGCATCTGAACAGCACGTTTTATATGTATTGGTCTCTTGCAATCAGCATGTGGTCTGAAATAATTTTAGGACATGTATTTTCAGCTTTAGACACTCCAAACTTGCATTCATTTAAGCCTTTTCTGCAATCCTGAAAAGATAATCCCTTTATCTCCTAGCATACATTAATTTAAAGCTGCCTATTGTGATATTCATTATGAATGATATAATAAATGACATTATTCAACAAGAGAATTTGAGTAAAATGCAGGAAAAATTTTCAAAAAGTTATCTGGGTTTGGCTTTTGTTCTGCATGTCTTCCTGTTTCTGTTCATTGCTATTCAGTTTCTTACATGATGTAAAGATGCTTGTAGATATTTCTTTGAAGTAATTTGGCTTACTTATTTTATTTGAAGCTGTCAGTAAAGATTTTGCTTGAAAACGAAAACAATTAGATTTTAGGTTTAGCTTTTTCTTTAAAAACAAAGTACAAGAGGGGAAAATGTGTTACAGCCCAATCCTATCTAAAAAGATGAAATACATATTCCACTGGTGCAGGCTGCCACAAAGCAGTGCTTTGCTGCAGCACAAGCAGCCAGCATGTCATTGGGAAGGCCAGGGCTTTCCTGTGCATTGCAGTGGTGGTTGGGAGGTGTACCAACCACCAACCAGTGGTGGTTGGTAGGGGTGGAATGGAATGGGGAGAGGGTGAAATGGGGGGTGGGTGGGTAGATCAGGCCCAGGAGGGGGTGGGATCCGTGGCGGTGCATGCCAAATCCTGAACCCCATTCTGGCCAGATCCACCTGCACAGAGCAACACAGACTTGCACCAGTGATATTGTGGGCAGTGGTCCAAGTTGCCCCATAGGGGCTACTGGGGCTTACCCTGGAGCAAGGGGACAAATATCCCCTTATCTCGAGGAGGCTTCCAGCTGTTAACCCCCCCCCCCCAACACTGAAGGAAAGCAAAGCCAAATGTTCAAATTGAGGTGTTAGTAAAGCTCTTAAACCATATCCTTAAGCCACACATTCCTTTTTTACTTGAGAATTACAATATGAATGTGACAACAGCATGTATCATGTAGATATTATGTTCATGTAGAGTCATGATTGGCAGCTGTTCCCTGTTGAGTATACATGGATTACATAGGATGGTGCCCTATACCAAATCAGACCACTGGTCCATCTTGCTTAATACTTATACTGACTGGCAATTTCTCAGGGTTCAAGATGGATATTTACTAGCTGTACTGCCAACTACACTTGGTGCCAAACCTGAGTTTCTGTCTGGGTAAAATGGCTCTTTACTAAAAGATTCTCTGAGTAAACATGAATTTCTTTTTGTGAACTTACAATTTAAGCATTGTAGGCTGGGCTATTCATTTTAGTTCATCCTTTGAGAATTATGCAAACAAAGATGGTGTTAATGCCAGTTGAACTTATTATCTAACTCAGACTAGAAAAGAGCTGTTGAATTTTATGGTACTGTATTCTAGTGTAGTTGAGCAATGTCTCTTCATACATGTCAGGTTGTAGAAAAGCTGCAGTTTTCTGTGCTCAGGTTACATCAACCTTATAAAAAAGTCAATTTAGGGTAGGCAGCCTTGTAACTTGATTTCTATTGATGTGTGAACTGTGTTTGCTATTCTGATATATAATTGTTCTGGTTTATATATTGCATTCTGTTTTCTTGTGAGGGCTGAATAAGCTATGGTGTTGATGAATCTCTCTCTTGCACACATGTGCAGACAGACAGAAAGTTGTTGGGTCAGCTCCTTCCAAAATTTCTGAAATTGGGTCTGGTTGTGTCCTGGAACAGAGCATAGCAGTAAAGGGGTGGAACTCAGTCACCCCAAAATGGCCTGCCATTTCCCTTGTCATTTGTCCCAGGATCAAGGCTTAAAGGCTTGAGTGAATCAGTGTTTTCAGAATGAGGCCTGTGTATTTGAAGGAAAATCCTGAGAGACAAATAGAACACTGGGATCCCAGACAAAGGCTGAAATCCTAACCACACTTTCCTGAGAGGAAGCCCCATTGAACAAAATAGGACTTACTTCTGAGTAGACCTGGTTAGGATTGTGCCCAAAGATTCCCAACAAAGATTGGGGACCTTTGTGTCCAATCTATGAACAAGTTAGTTATGTCTTCTTGAAATTAAGGGATTTAATTTAGGACTGATTTTGTTGCTTTGGTTTCAGTAGCATCACGGAGGTGGTAAATCCATGTCTGCATTATTTCAGATTGTAGGTGAAGATTCACCTAATTAAATGATTTTCTATTTTTAAAAAAAAATCCCTCTACATAGAATGGTGAAGCAGAAAGGTTTTGGCCTAGCTTTCTCTTTGACATGCTGACTTTCTGTGTGTAGGGGCAGTGTTCATATGGGGGAATATTCAGTTCTGTGATTCCTCTCTGAACTGGCCGGTTTGCCACATCAGTGAGAGCAACACTTCATGCTCAGACTGCACATTCCTTTAAAGTACTGATGGGGATTTTCATCATCTCTAGAATTCCCTTTTTCAGAATTCCAACCTTGCAGAGGCTATTATCAGTGTGGCTGAGGGCATGAATCTGACTTCCTCAATGGTGTAAAAAGGCAGAAATAAATCCAAGAACATGACAGGAACAGACCTACACTATCATCTTTGTATTCAATTGTGGGTTTTTATGGGTTTTTTTGGACTTTTATAACATTTACTGAATGTTCTGTTTTCATTCACTTCTCTACCAAACATTTAAATGTGTAAAAACAAAGGTTATATTTTTGAAGCATCACGAAAGCTGTTGCTCTCAAACTTTAGAGATGTGGGGGTCTGATTTTTATGTTTTACTCATCTAAGTACATATTCAGAGATTACAGGATCTCACCACCCAGTAAAATTATAGCACTGTCTTATAAATGTGTACTTGGAATTAAGCCCTACTGAGTTCAGTGGGACTTACATGTGAGTAAGTATGTATAGAATTGCAGTATTAGGCTTGTAACAAAAGATTGAGAGAGACTATATAAGGAAAGTCAGTGCTTCTTGGGAATTTTTTTTTGCTGTTACCCCTTGCAGAAAGTAAATATTTTGCAGATGTACATAATAATCTCAGTTTTCATGTTGTGTTTTCCTAAATGTTTAGTTTTGTTTTTGAATGTTGATCACAAATATTTCAATCAAGGTATGTTCTACCTGAGAAAACATCATGTTTTTAAAAACAGAGTACGCAGATTGTTGAAGGCAAGCAAAATCATCATATTCTTCCATCATGTGCACCTCTGCTGATGCCCTGTGTATGAGTGTGAAAACAGTGACAGCTACTTTATGCTATCACAAATTCATATCCAAGTTCTCTGCCCCAGTGTTTGAGAGGTAGCCAGGGGGCCTGGTTTTGGTGTGTCCTGGCTCAAATTAGGCTTTGTTAATCACCATTGGAAGTGGTCCAATGATCTGAATCTGTTTGATCTTAATTATAGCAGTATTGTCTGTGGAGGGGGGAGAGGCAACAACCTCATGTAGACAATAATTCTTCATTATTTTGTTCCTGAGGAAATGTGGCAAGCCCCATCTGCCAAACAGTTTTGAAATGTGGAAGAAGAGAACTTCAGGAAAAGAACCAATAGAATAAAGTCCCAAAGGCTGAAGACAGATGTAATATAAAAATAGGCCAACTTTCCAAGCCAATCATCAAAACAAAAGTGACAGATGAGTGCAACAAGTGCCTTGTCACCCCTTGCAACTGGCTATTGTCTGCTCCGCTTCCTTCACTTTTCACTAATAATAATAATAATAATAATAATACAGGTATTTATATACCGCCTTTCTTGGTCTTTATTCAAGACTTTATTCAAGGCAGTTTACATAGGCAGGCTTATTTAAATCCCCATAGGGATTTTTACAATTGAAAGAAGGCTCTATCTTTCAAGAGCCACAACAATTCAGATGTTTTGTTCTCATCTGGCCTCCATCCTCCCAAGCTCTTCAGCTTGTCAGCTGCTTCAAGGTCACACGGTGCCGGTGGCCTTGAACTGGCGACCTTGTGGATGTTACCTTCAGGCAAATGGAGGCTCTACCCTCTAGACCAGACCTCCTGCCCACTAGTGAATGTAACAGAACTTTAGCTAGAAGCTTGGACATTAGGAGATTGTGCTGCATCTGCCTCAATCACTAATATGTGAGATGCTTTGTTCATGTTTTGTAGTTGGAAAAGAAAGAGGTAGTTATAGTAGTGAGTAAGAGAGTGGTGGATGAACAGGAGTAAGATTGATGGGCAGTCCAATCTTATACAGTGGGGATGCTCAGGCCATGGAGCTGTATCCAGAGCTGAAATTGAGCAGGCCAGAGATCGCCTTCCCTTACACTGTGTTGAGCTGCAGCCTCCTCAATGGGGCTACTTGTATCTGTGCCAGCCAAATTTCTGTCGCAAGTCTGAGAAGCCCTATGAAGGGCTTCTAGGCCCAGGACAGGGGTTAGGATATTTCAGAGACCACCTCTACCAACCTTGCCCCTTCCTGGGCCTGATCTACCCTCAGGCCTTCCTACTAGCACTCCTTACACCCAAGTCATCAAATTGCGCTTTACAGTGGCTAACTCCAGCACAGCATCTGCTGCACTGGCACTAGCGAATCAAGATTGGACCACGAATCACTGTTTGGCTTGGCTTGCAAAATCAGATTTGCAAGTGCTGCTGGAGGATTCATGATGAGTTCTCTTTTTAAATTACATCTGTCTTCACCCTCAGATTAGGCCCAAAGAGTGACCCAAATGCATATGGTGCAGTTGCATCACTGAAGCTGGCCAATGCCCACATGGCAACCACGAGGGTGCATAACAAGGGACATCCCTCGGAACTAGCTTTGTGTCACCAGCTGTACTGAATTGTTTACAATCTAATTCATTGGTTACAAATGCACTGTGCTCTTCTTCCATACAGTTCAGTGTTAACTTGGAATTCCTGGGACATACTGTGGGACTTTATTGTATGTGTTTTTTTGTTTGATTCTTCCTGTCAGGTGGTAGACTTTGTCTCGGGTTGAAATACTGGCCATATCCTTTTACAGGATGCTCAGTCACCAAGAATAGGAGCATAAACCTGCACTATTGTATCACCTTGTTCTTGGCTGTAGCTCAGTTTTTAATTCACAGGAATATCCTGAAGGGCTTACTGGGTTACTTGCTGGTTGTAATTCACATCTGCTGTTGTCTTGTACTTTGGGGGGTTCATGTTTCTTTTGTTCAGTGACAAAGGTTCTTTGAGTGAGTATTGACTGCTGTTGTGACCTTTGTGTAATTTTACAGGATGAGGTGTCCTTCCCTTAATGTTTAATGGGCCAAACTGTTCTTCAGTGAAGCTGTATTAAATCTTTAAAGAGGCATTAAGTCATTTGATACACAAAGCTAAAGTTTGCAGTGAGCTTTGTTTTGTGATCAGTAGCAGCTTACTCTGGAATTTAGGGCCAGAGGAATTTGAATTCTGATGGACGGGGAACGGTTATATAAGCAGGTATGCATGTGTTGTTCATGTCACGTCCTTCATCCAGGAAAACCAGATTTTTCCAAATTTTCTACAATCATAAATATTTTGTCATCAGGCAACAAACTATACTTGACATAATTTGCTGTTCTCTGTAAAACTAGTTTTTGTTTTTTAAACCTTGACACAAAACCCTTACAGGGAAGGGATCCCTCAAGGAACCAGAAGAACACAAATGAAATGCAGATGTCCTTGTATGACAAAGAAGATACAGTCTGTAATGCTTTATATTGGAAATACAAAAATATGAATACAGGTCGTTCCTCGTTATCCACTGGGGTTTGGTTCCGGAACCCCTAGTGAATAAAAAAAGAGTGGAAAAATAGATTTAAAGACCCAGTTTTTTTGCCCCTCCATTGCTGCTAATGAAATAAGGTTGTGCCTCGACATCTGCAGGGGTTCGATTCTGGGACTCCCTGCTGATACCATAAAATGTGTTATATAAAAGCAGTTTAAAAAAATTTAAAAGTGTGTCCCTTTACAATTGTGGTTTAAAAACAGCTTTTCTTACTGTTATAGAGAGGCAGTCAGCAATTAGAAATGCAAAGGACTCCCTGCCTTTGCCTGGCTCAACTGAAGAATGGAATGATGGTTTGCATGACTGTCTCTACAGCAGTTAGAAAAGCAGTTTTTGAAACGGTGATTTTAAAGGGTTGCATTTTCCCCCTTCTTCAGAGATCAGCATATTCTTTTTCATTTGCAGTGGCCATTTGTGTTGAGTCAAATCCATGTATAAAAACTCCATGTTTAACAAGGTTGCCCCTATACATTATTCAGCATATACTTATACAGTATGATTTTAAAAATCCTTTCTCATGAAGACTCAGGGCCACTTAACAACAATATTAAAACCATGCAATAATATCGCGATCCTAGGTGTGTCTACACAGAACGAATCCCCATTTATTTTACTTCCAGGTGAGTGTATATAGGCTTGCAGCAACAGCTCTCAGGTAGTAGTCATCATAAATAAATATCCAATTATAGGAAACAGACAAATGACCAATGCAGTAATGATTTACAGCAGCGGTCTCCAAACTTTTTGGCCAGAGGGCCGCATAAAATACCTGGCATAGTGTTGAGGGCTGGGAAAAAATATATAATTTATATAAATAAATTTTAAATATAAAATTTATATAAATTAGAACTTAGATGAGTGAATGAATGAATGAATGGGCTAATTCATTCATCCTCTCTGGTCCCACCCTCCAGACACAACCAGAGCATAGTTCCTGCCACATTCGGCCCAGTGGGCCAGAGGCTTTCAGGGGTCAGGAGGCTGGCCGCAGGCTGGTTAGAGGCTTGCCGCGGGCCGTACCTGGCCCCCCGGGTGGGGTTTGGAGACCCCTGATTTACAGTATGTTGACAAGAGTCCAGGTACTACCTCATTTTGAGAAGAACTACTTTGTCAGCAATATATCATATTAACATTGTTCCTTTCAAACATACATGTAGCGTGAATAATTATATGTTCTCGGAGGCAGCTAGGGCCATGAATTGTTCCTCACTTATGCTGCTGGAATCATTTCTTACACATAAATGATAATACTTTCCAAAGTCTAACATCCATATCACAATCACACAATTAACTGTGATGGTTTTAATGTTTTGATTTGTTTTAATTGTGATTTATGTTTTTGTATTCCGAGCTATTTTGTAAGCCATCTTGGGACCCTTCAGGGAGAAAAGTGGGATAGAAATATAAATAAATAAATCTGTATCCCAAAACACAATGCCTGGAGAGGAAGTTCTGAGATGATCAGATTTCTCCCTTGATCTCAGAACAATTTGAAATTTCTTAGTGAGTCTTTGTTTGCTGATCTGCAGTGCCAATATCCAGCTTGAAAGCTTGAAATGAGTCCTTTAAGCATGCCCAAAAGTCAAAAAGTTTGAAGTCTAAACATTACGGAAAACTTGATGAAGTGAAGAGAGAAAATATTTTTATTACTCTCCATGCATCAGAATTGTGTGTACAAAACAATATTCCCTAAATGACCCTTACCATTCTCTAAAATTCACTTTATTAAACACCCTTTAATACAGTCATTCTAAAATTCTTTTTAGAAAATGCTAATAATAACATTCAAAGAAAATATCTTTGTGAAACTTTTTGCACAAATGCAGATGACACATGCCCCCTGCAGCATGTGTTGTACATCTTGTGCTTTGTGCATACAAAGAAGGGCTAGATTTTAGTTTGTTGTATGGGTAGTTGAAATCAATTATTTTTTTAAAAAAGGTTTCTTTTAATTTAAAGACTTTTCTGAAAGAAGGAAATCCATATCATGAGACTTCTTTTTCTAAAATAACCTGGTTTTAAATACCATTTCACTAACCAGTTGCGTGTCTGCCATAGACCTGCCTGTGTCAAATGCCCCAGACACCAGCCTCTGGGACCCTGTGAAAGCCTCTCTGAGGCTCCCAACTGGAGCAGAAATGGAACCTCACAGAGGTTTCCCCAGTGTGGGAGGAGGTTGCGCGAGGCTCTGTGAAACTTTGGTGAGTGGGGGGGGGGTGAATTTCTGCCCAGGAGGCGGCAATAGCTCACGGGGGGTGCCATCGTGGAGCTTTGCCCTGGGCACGGGCTGTGGAGATCCGTGGCTGTCACCAACACCTACAATTTACAGTCTTTTAAAACCAAAATCATTGCCCAACAATAAACATATGACCTAGTATTAAGCATCTTGACCAAGGTCCAGCAGAGCTTTAAGGGCGCAATCCTAACCCCTTATGTCAGTACTTTCCAGCACTGGAATAGCGATGCCAGTGGGACGTGTGCTGCATCCTGCAGTTGGGTGTCACTGAGGCCTCCTCAAAGTAAGGGAACGTTTGTTCCCTTACCTCAGAGCTGCATTGCCCTTAAGTCAGTGCTGGAAAGCACTGACATAAGGGGTTAGGATTGTGCCCTAAGTGTGCAGTGTTATATAAGCAGTGGGTGAATACGTAACCACGATTAATGCAAACAATGGATTACCAATTTGCCTCCATCAAATCCAAGTGTATGGCCAATCCTTCACTATGTTTTAACCATGGAAGAAAGAAAAGGATTTCAAAAATTCTTATCAGATTTTATCCAAGAACATGGAACTACTTGCTTTCCTCCAAGTGTAAGAAATTTCTGAAATGCTCATGATTTCACTCTTGCTGTTGCGTAATCCTGGGTAGACGTGTATACTTTATGTGTTTGTTCTCTAGATTGCTTTCCCAGGGGTTTAATTTTATGAACTGGTTTTTCATTCACTGCCTTGCTTACCTTGGTCTGAAAATACAATGTGGACTATTATTCAGCAAGCAAACTGATGACTCATTCCTTTGCTTAGCTGACTTTTTGTAGCTGATTCTATCTGCTAACCTGCCTAAGGTCTAATAGATATCTAATGAGATGTTAACAGCATCCGGGGTAGAGCTTGTATAGCCACAGAGTGATTTATTTCCCCTGGAATGACACCAATATATTGCTCTTTGGCCTTCTGCAATATGTTCTGTGCGCTTTAGACATCGTCCTATGAGGGCTGAACTGGATGTTATGCACAAATGCATGTTTTTAAACCCTCAGTTTCCCTTCTTTCTTTCTCTGTGAGAACATCCTCAGGTGGTGGCAATGGGAAGTGAAAAAAATTGTATGTGGGGGAGATCAGGTTGAGTGAACATTTCTTCATGCTAGAGAACATAATGGTACCAATTATCCTTACAAGGGAGCGGCGGAGAACTGTTTGAAAGGAGAAAAGCAGTGCCAAACCCTCTCTTGTCCACCTCATTTTCTTCTGCTTATAACCAGGTTCACATCTGCTATTTGAATTTGGTTGATAGAGAAGCAACATTGATGGGACAGACTGCAAGGAAGCAAACTTTGTATGGTGAGATAGTTCCACTACCCTTGCCTGTGTGTCACTAAACTGGACGTAAGAACATGTGAGGAACATGACTGAGGCAGACCCACATTGAAAGAAGCCAATCTTCTGTGTGAAGAGAGTTGCAGATGTGAGCCTTACACCTTATCATGTTTAATCAGAAGCATTGGGGCCCATTCAGTTAAATTTGACTCACTTTTCACTAAATTGTGTGTGGGATTATAGCCTTACAGTGCAACCCTTTGCATGTTTACTTGGAATGGAATCCCATCTTCCCAGAACTGCAAGCCTTCAGCATCTGAGTTCTTTTATCATAAAGCTTATTACAAATAGCACAGTGTGAAAAACCATGAGGATCTGTGTTCTGTGGAGACAAAGAGGCACTTACTCAAATAGTCCTTCCAGAAGCTATTTGCATGAAAAGTGATTTTACACTTCATTACTTAAACTAAAGAAAAAAAATGAACCTTATTTATTTTGTTCAGCTACGCACGGGTAACCCATGTGCAGGAATGTCTTTGCTGATACTAGTTCAGAGTCTGCATTTTTGATGTACAGACTTACAGGCTAAAAGACATTTTTGTTTTGACAGTAATGACTTGGAAGGGACTTAATTAATGGATCAAAATAATTCATATTATTTGCTTCAATACATTTTAATTTTGTTTCTTGGCTTCTTGACACTCCTTAGTTTTTGTTGTTTACTGTTGCAAATATACTGTGGGTTTTTTCTCCCCCCCCCCCTCCCCAGCATTACTATCTGTTAGATTTTAAGATTTATTTCTAATGGTGTTGGACAAAGCCACTACTGCTACTAAAACCCAGAGCTTGCATATACTTATCATGGCGTGTAACCTATGATGGACCTTTCCTCCATAAATCTAACCCCCTTTAGAAAGGCATCTAGGCCAGGTGCCATTACCACATCCTGTGGCAAAGAGTTCCACAGTTTAATTACATGCTGGATAATGAAAAGATTTCCTTCTGTCTGTTCTGATTCTCCCACTAGTTGGTTGTCCCTTAGTTTCGGTGCTGCGCAAGAGGGAAAATAGCTTCTCTCTATCCATCCCATGTATAATTTTAAATGTCTGAATCATGTCCCCACACTCCCTTTCTAGACTGAAGAGCCTCCAACACTTAGCCTTTCCTTGTAAGAGAAAGCCAACCCACAAATAATTTTGGTCACTCTCTCCTGCACCTTTTCTTGATCCACTATATACTTTTTGAGATGTGTGGTGACCAGAACTGGACACAATACTACAGATGTGGCCTTTGTAATAGATTTGTACTTCCAAAGCGTGGAAATGTGAGTGCTTTTTCTGGACCTCGTATTGGAGGACCCACAAAATGTGTTATATTAACTGGCTCCTATGGAGAGCGGCAGACACCTTTGATGCTCAGCTGTAATGGGAAGGGAAGAGTTTCAGTGATAAATTTTCCTGAAGATAAATTTTAGGCTGCACATGTTGTGGAAACAAGTTTCACATATTAATGATGTGCTTTGAGTAACAAGAGTTTAGATCAGCGGTCTCCAAACTGGAGTTGCCCAACATCCCAGCAGGCTTTGCAGCAGCATGTTCAAGCAGATGTGATTGCCCAGAGCATCCCTGTGCCTAGATGGGGAGGAAAACAAAGCAGTAGCACGGTAGAACACTAAGCGCTGCTCACAGGGGGAGGGCTCTCGCCAAACACCAGATCTGGTCTGCAGGCCATGGTTTGGCGAGAGCTGGTTTAGATCAGGAAAATTGAGAGCTGGTAAAACACCAGGGTAAAACACCCCTTCACCATTGATTTAATGTATGCATTCACACATGTCGCACACATCCTGCTTCTTTAAAGTTTAGTGTTTTTAAAAGGCAAGATCCAGTCACAAATCACCAATGGAGTGTAAGGTTTGGCCCTAAGGCACACTAGTATAAATTGACAGCTTTTAGTGCCAACAGTGACTGCCAGAAACCCTTCGTCGCTAAGCATGTAAAGCCTTTGTTTCCCTCTCTGCAGGGTGTCCAAGTTTCTGTCTCTGCAGGATATGAGGATTAAACTTCAGATCACGGGCATTTTTAAGTATACTGGTCTGAATTTAACTATCCTCATCGTCAAGATGTGCTGAGAAGGAAAGAGAATATATTTTAGGTCAGTCAGCTTCAAATAAATGACATAAATGTTTTTAGCTAGACGGAATGGGGTACAATTGTGATTTATACCAAAGAAGATTGGTAGAAGTCATGGAGAAGGGCAAGATCCCAGTGGAATTGACCTAGTTTATATGGTTAGAAAACTTTTCCTTCAAACCATGATTATTAAGGTGCCTTGCAACCCAATCTTCCGCTCAGGCAGCACCGCTTGCTCACGCTGTGCCCAGGCAATGACTGTCACAGATGTGCTGTAAGGCATGTTGCAGCAGCTGGAATAAGGGAGTTGCCGGTGGAAAGGCCAGCTTGGGCAGGCACTGGGCCTTCTCTTCAGCAGGACAAGGAAGAGGAGCACTGGGCAGTAAGCAAATCACTGCTTGGCGAGGGGGCTTTTCTAGGTGGGGAAAGATGTGGAGGGGGTGAAACTGGGCAGAGGGAAGGTGGATCAGGACCTGGAGAGGGGACAGAGATGGAGACAGAGGTTGCTGCTGGATCCTATTCCCCTCCCTAGTTCTGAGTAGACCCATTGGGGTGCTACACGGGATAAGGAACCAATGTTCCCTTACCCCAAGGAGACCTTTGGCTACTTCTCCTGCTCTGCAGGATACAGCAGAAACCCATTTCCGTGCCGCTGTGCCATGGGGCAGGCGAGGAGCATAGTTTTGGGCCCTTAATTTCTTTATCACAACAACTGCATGAAGTTGGTTAACCTGAAAAGGTCATTAGTTCAAGCCTGTCCATGAGCTTGACCTATCCCTGCTCGATACCTCAGTACTCCATATTTGAATATGTAACGGCTAGTTCTCAGACTGGTTTACAGAAGTCCAAATTCAAAATATCTCTGCTGCTACTTATCCTTTTCTTGAAGGCCCTGGTGTAGCATTGTAATTGTTCTAGAAATCTGGAAGTTGTTACAGGTTTAGCTGATGGCTACCAAATGGCAAACTCTTTTGTCAAACAGAACACTGGCTGGTCATTCAGAGGGCTAGTGTTTGTCTCTGAATGAGACATTAATGACTCTAAAGTCCCCTCTGTAGAGGAGTCCATGAATGTGGTTTCAGAGAAAACATTTATTCACAGTTCAAAAGCATGTACAGATAAGAAACTTCGGAATACAGAGTCAATCCTAGAGCTGTTTCCTTTGCATGAGTGTATAAGATCTTATTGCATGCTAGGCTCCATGAGGTAGGTCAGAACTCATAGAGATAAGTCTGCTAGCTTGGAGGATCAGGAGAAGAAAGATAAAGAAAAGAGGAAGGAAGCCAGGTAAAGAGACACCCCTATGGATCAAAGAGCAGGGTGACCAGATGCAATGGCAGACCCAGTGCTTATTCCATTAACCATTGTATAGAAAAGTGAATTTTGGCAGATGCCGCTTAACATGGAAGGGTTTATTGTGGCACCTGCCACAATTCCCTCTTCTATACCATGGTTTAAAGGTATAGGCTCTGGGTTTACCATTGTATCCAGTCACCATGTCAAAAAGGATAAAGGTGTAAGACAGGTAGTGTCTTAGACCTCTGGACACCACACTGCGCCCTTGTGTCCTGTAGGCGGTAGTGTTCCTATTTTCCAACATAAAAGAAATCAGAATCTGGCCAGTGCTATCCCAGGAACTTCTCACTGATTGGAGAAATGGGAAGTATGCATATTATTCTTTTAAAACTGGAAATCTGTTCCATTGTTATTATTATGAATATTTATATACTGCCTTTCAACAAAAAGTAGTGCACTGTCCCCATTCCCATACCTTCCAGCCAAGCTAGAATATCATATTGTTTGAAATTAGTGGCTGCAAATGTTTTGTCCTAGGAAATGTGCTTGGATTTTTACTATATAGTTTCAAAATACTATATTGGGCATGTTACTCTTGCTGAAGCACAGCACTGGAGTTCTGGCCGCAATCTAGTCTGCAGTTATGCTCATTTAAGTCCTGTTGAAATCAGTGGTCTTAAACGCACTGACTATGATAGACTGCAGTCTTAGATAACAGCATGTATTGCCTCTTATTGGAATGTATTGTACATGATGCTTACTTTAATGTAGTCCAAAAGTATCTTTTGTGCATTTGAAGAAATTGGGTGGCAAATTATGTTGCAAATGTACTTGCATGCTGTACAATAGAAATGTCATGCAAGCTGCGTTGTCTCTACTTACAGCATGAATTTAGAGAGAGCTCTTCTTTCAAAAAAATAAGCTTGAAGGCACTTGGCATAGCCTGTTGTAACATTTGCATTTAATAGACCACCAACTTAATTTTTTTTAATAATACAAGACCATTTGAATAACAGCATGATTGATCTGCACATTGACTTCATAACTGTACAGTTTGCACTTACATAATTTGATTTGGTAATTATGTCACTGTCATGTGTATAAATGACTTCTGCTATAGCAAAAGTTCATGTATTCTAAATTTAAATTAAAGAGTTTCTTAGCCTTTCATGATTTTTCTTAAAAAAATAAGAATACAGAATATTTACCTATCCCTTGGGGAAACATGCTCTTTTAAAATTATTCCCTTCCTACCTCTTAGATGATTTTTCTGGGCTGCCTGTGGTGTCATTGTTTATACTAGAGTACTTGTTATTTTTCTAGCATTTCTCAGTGAAATATTTTGGTGCTATCTAATTTTGATAGCAATGCAATATCATAGCACATTTTATGTTTCACTCCTTGTGGAGTTTATTGCTATTTCTTTCATATTTCAGATTAAATGTTTGCTCACAAATATTACGGGGAACATGAGCCGAGCATCTGATGAGTGATAGGCGCTCTTGCCAGAATAAATTTGTCAGTTTTTGAAGTGCCATTGGTCTGCTTGTTGTTTTGGAGTCTTCCGATTTGTAGTGAATAGGTCTGTTCATGATTTGGCTGCCTTGAGCAATAAACCAACGGATGGTTTGGATTTCCACACTAGACATGTTTGCACATTAGCTGTTAACACTGAGCACTGTGCTTCCCTATTCAAACTCTCTTTGGATCTGTAGATTCTGTTTGGCATTCCTAGACATGTCACATTTTTCAGCAGACAAAAATAACTCTTCCAGTTTAATCTCTATGATGGAAAAAAGATTGGTGAAAGAGCAAATGTGTACAGATTTCTATGGTATTCAGCAAAGCTGGTTATGAGCCTTTCTGTAGTATGTCTTTGTAAGAGCAAGAAAAAGTGTTATTAAGGCCCTGTACAAATGGGGGTTCATGCAGCTTGATGTTTTGATGAATTTGACAAAATTCAGTCCCACTAAGTTTGAAGGACTTCCAGGTAGGCGTGTGCAGGATTGATTCTGTAGGCCACAAGCATAAGCTCAAACGGAATGTGCATCTAATGGAAGCGTGCCTGACTTCCAAGCAAATGTGCATAAGATAGGGCTGCATGAAGTATCAAAAACAGTTTTTCCCAAACTTTTTAGCACTGGGACACGTTTTTTTAAAAACAGCACTCTGTTGGGACCCATCTAGCTTTATAAGACTGAAAAAAGTTCCACTTTACCAGCAGCACAAGCCTCTGTTTTTATCCTTTTTACTATGGTGGTGGGGGGGGGGGGAAGGCACCTTCTGGAGCATTTGTTGAGCTCCACAATATCACAATGGGACATAAGAACAGCCCCACTGGATCAGGCCATAGGCCCATCTAGTCCAGCTTCCTGTATCTCACAGCAGCCCACCAAATGCCCCAGGGAGCACACCAGATAACAAGAGACCTGCATCCTGGTGCTCTCCCTTGCATCTGGCATTCTGACATAGCCCATTTCTAAAATCAGGAGGTTGCACATACACATCATGGCTTGTAACCCGTAATGAATTTTTCCTCCAGAAACTTGTCCAATCCCCTTTTAAAGGCATCCAGGCCAGATGCCATCACCACATCCTGCGGCAAGGAGTTCCACAGACTGACCACACGCTGAGTAAAGAAACATTTTCTGTCCTAACTCTCCCAATACTCAATTTTAGTGGATGTCCCGTGGTTCTAGTGTTATGTGAGAATGTAAAGCGCATCTCTCTATCCACTTTATCCTTCCCATGCATAATTTTGTATGTCTCAATCATGTCCCCCCTCAGGTGTGTCTTTTCTAGGCTGAAGAGGCCCAAACGCTGTAGCCTTTCCTCGTAAGGAAAGTGCCCCAGCCCAGTAATCATCTTAGTCACTCTCTTTTGCACCTTTTCCATTTCCACTATGTCCTTTTTGAGATGTGGCGACCAGAACTGGACACAATACTCCAGGTGTGGCGTTACCATCGATTTGTACAATGCCATTATAATATTAGCCATTTTGTTCTCAATACCTTTTCTAATGGTCCCAAGCATAGAATTGGCCTACTTTACTGCCGCCGCACATTGGGTCGACACTTTCATCGACCTGTCCACCACCACCCCAAGATCTCTCTCCCGATCTGTCACAGACGGCTCAGAACCCATTAGCCTATATGTGAAGTTTTGATTTTTTGCCCCAATGTGCATGACTTTACACTTACTGACATTGAAGCACATCTGCCATTTTGCTGCCCATTCTGCCAGCCTGGAGAGATCCTTCTGGAGCTCCTCACAATTGCTTCTGGTCTTCACCACTCAGAAAAGTTTGGTGTCGCCTGCAAACTTTGCCGCCTCACTGCTCAACCCTGTCTCCAGGTCACTTATGAAGAGGTTGAAAAGCACTGGGCCCAGGACAGATCCTTGGGGCACACCACTTTTCAACTCTCTCCACTGTGAAAATTGCCCATTGACACCCACTCTCTATTTCCTTATCTTCAACCAGATCTCAATCCAGGAGAGGTCCTGCCCTCTAATCCCCTGACTGTGGAGTTTTTTCAGTAGCATTTGGTGAGGGACCATGTCAAACACCTTCTGAAAGTCCAGATATATAATGTCCACGGGTTCTCCCGTATCCACATGACTGTTGACCTTTTCAAAGAATTCTAAAACTTGTGAGGCAAGACTTACCCTTACAGAAGCCATGCTGATTCTCCCTCAGCAAGGCCTGTTCGTCTGTGTTTTGAGATTCTATCTTTGATGAGGCATTCCACCATCTTACCCGGTATAGATGTTAGGCTGACCGGCCTATAGTTTCCTGAGTCCCCCCTCTTTCCCTTTTTAAAGATTGGTATGACATTTGCTATCCTCCAATCCTCTGGCTCTATGGCCGTTTTGAGGGACAAGTTGCATATTTTAGTCAAGAGATCAGCAACTTCATTCTTTAATTCCTTAATGACTCTTGGGTGGATGCCATCAGGGCCCAGTGACTTATTGCTCTTTAATTTTTCAATGCGGACTGAAACATCTTCTCTTTCAACCTCTATCTGACTTAATTTCTTGGTCTGGAGGGGCTGTTCAGGCAGCATTCGCCCTCAGGCAGTATTTGCCCGAGGTCTTCTGCAGTGAAGACAGATGAAAAGAACTAATTTAATTTCTCTGCCCATTCTGATGGCCTTGCAGTCCTTTCGTCTGGGCTTCGAGCAAAGGCATGCTTGCACTACTCATTAGTAAATGTATTCGTGTGGCTCAGTTTCACTCTCCATAGAACTCAATGTATTTTCCTTGTCGACTATCAGCTAATCTGTTTCAGGTTCATGAGCCACCAACAATCAGGTCATGACCCCACTGATGAGTCCAGACTCACCAAAACTCTAGTCCAGAAAATTGTATTCTTTCATTACTTATTTTTCATGGAAAATGCTCTAGGATTTTTCTCTAGGTTGTATTCCTGCTATAGGTGTATTTTGTTTTCTCAGTGCAAACTGCAATATTCTGTTGCTGGGCAAACTCTATTCTTCATCCAGTTGATTCTGATTCTTGTTTAAGGCAGCCAAGGTTCCCATCTTCGGGCCCTAAAACTGTAAAGAGTATCATAGAGTGGTGGTAGAAACAATAGCTTGTTTGTACTGTAAACCTCTATTTGCAAGTGTCACATTTGCTGTTACACAGAAGCCTGTGGTGCAGGTTAGTAGTGGACACTGGAAGTAGTTATCACATCTACTTGCACTACTGAAGAAGCAAGTCATTGTTCAGTGTACGTCTTAACATACACCATTTGCTGTTTCACTGAAAACTTCAAAGCTACCATTGGTTTTTGTTTTCTTTCATAATGATCTTGCAGGAATTGGTGGTTTTTAGAGTTCATTGCCATAGATCAGGGGTGCCCAAACCCCGGCCCTGGGGCCACTTGTGGCCTTCGAGGACTCCCAATCCGGCCCTCAGGGAACTTCCAGTCTCCAATGAGCCTCTGGCCCTCCAGAGATTTGCTGGAGCCCATGCTGGCCTGATGCAACTACTCTTAGCATGACGGACAACTGTTCGACCTCTCATGTGAGCTGTGGGACAAGGGCTCCCTCCACTGCTTGCTGTTTCACATCTGTGATGCAGCAGTGGCAGCAAAGGAAAGGCTGGTTTTGCTTTGTGCAAGGCCTTTATAGGACATGAACTATTGTAAGACCTTCATTCATTCATATACATTCCATCTCTAATGTATTTATTTATGTAAATTTATTCAAATTTGAAATGTAAATTAACTCTTTTTTTCTTGGCCCCCAACACAGTGTCAGAGAGATGATATGGCCCTCCTGCCAAAAAGTTTGGACACCCCTGCCATAGATCCTTGCTTCTGTGCATGTCTTCTCAGAAGTAAGTCCTACTGAATTCACCAGGATCTGCTTTCAAGTGTAATCCTTACCTGAATATAGGTCAGATAAGCAACCTGCAAAGGAATAAGACCCCTAGGTTGCAATGTAGGTGTGTCTCCCCCCCATCCACAGTTTCAATTATCCACAGTTCAAAAATCTTCCCATTGTGCTCCCCCATTATGCAAATTACATAAGAACATAAGAAGAGCCCTGCTGGATCAGGCCAAAATGGAAGCAAGAAGCACTTGCAGGAAGCGTTGCATTCTGTTTAGCCCTCTGCCTCACTTCCTATGAGTGCTTCCTGCTTCCATTTAGCCGGGGAGATTCAGGAACAGCAGCAGGAAGGCTGCAAACTCAAGCAGATAACTAATTTGCGTGATGGGGGATTTGTAAGTCTTTTTACAGGGTTCCTTTTTATCCATGATTTCCACATCCACGGGGGTGGGGAGTTTCCCCCATGGATACAGGAGGACGTCTGTATTTGGCTGCAGTGATGCCAATGCAAACACCTTTCCATTTTAATCACTCCTTCAGCAGCCTCCATTTCATTTTCTGTTATGTGAGTTTGAAATCCCCATTGGTAGGGAATCCTCAGGTGGCTTGTGGAGCCATCTTTCTTGAATGATTGGAGCTGCCACGGTGAAGTAAGCTTCATAGGTACAACATGCTAATATGTTCCTTGCTGAATATAACCCTCGGGTGTTTACGTCTTTTCCACCTCACTGACTTTATTATCAACAGATCTTCCTTAGCCTAATTACTGTGATGCTTTCTCCAGTGTTTCCTGTTCGAAGTTACTGGTATGTGCAACTCATTCATTATTCTTTCCAAACAGTCTCACTGTATAAAACATGTGCTAATTAGGGTAGCCTAGCAGGTGTTGAAGTGCCGAGTTCCACCTTACTACTTTGCTGGGTTTGATTATATATCCATTTTCCTGTGTCACAAAACTATGGGCTGTTTATATAACTCACTGCACTCTTTGGTAGGATTTACCTCTATATTTCAGGCTTTAAAAAGGCAGCTGAGATACTTCTCTTTTTCCCCCTCACCCCAGCCAGTTGGACTCCCGAGACCTGCATAAGCTTCCCCCCCTTTGTTCTGTGTTCATTGTTTAATGCAAGAGGAACCCACAACAAAATGTTGCATCTCTTCAAACCTGCTGGCCCAGTTGGCTTAAAAAGACCTTCCTGCTCCCTGCTCCCTCCCATCTTCTGCTGTTCATTTTTTCCAACCAATACCTCAATACTCTTGGGGGCCACTGAATGTGCTTGGTCTACATCAGGCTGGTGACTGGGTGGGGAAACCCTTTTAATTTATATACTTATCTATTTTTGTGTACCTATGGAGCTCCCCTAGTATGCAGAAACCACTGTCTTGTCTTGTCATGAGATAAATACATCTTGTATCATTTGAAGGTGACATTTACTTAGCAGTGATGACATGTCTATTATTCATTGAATTGGTGATCTCTAGCCTAATCCTACGTGATTGTGTTGCTGTTCACCATATGCTGTTCACTTAAAAAAGTTGTTTTCTTTTTTCATTACTGGTCCGTCCTTCAAGGTGTTATGCTAATTACTTAGTACTTCTCAAACAGTGGGTCTTTGGCCCACTACCCATGACCCAATTTTTGGTGGTTCATGAAACTTGAAGGGGAGATTAGGCTATGTGCATCAAGTGTTAAACAACCGGCTATTTGAGGGGAAGCACTGCTGCCCAATTACCATTATAGTCTCAGAGGCTTGAGCAGCTGGTAAAGTGAAACCTTTTTTTAGGAGGGTCCCAGTGCTAAAAAGTTTGAGAACCACTGCCTTAGGAATTGATGGCACTTACCACTGTGCAAAGCACCACTTACACCATTTTCTGCAAGGGTCTTTTCCAGCGGTACCTGGAGATACCAGGGACTGAACCTGGAACCTCTTGCATGCAAAGCATATAATCTACCATGAAGCTTTGGTCCCTTTCCATAAATGTTGTCCTGAGTCCCCGAAGGATGAATCTTCTAGAAATACTGTATAGCAAAATACGGTGCATTTTAAAAGGAACAATTGGGAGGAGCATGCAAACCCAAGCCCTGTTTCCTTTGTCATCGAAGTAAAGGTCTTGGGATTGTGTGTCATTTGAACAGGCTCTTAGATGTTGCACCCTCTGGGATGCAAAGAGTGAATCCAGTTTAAAGAGCGTTCAACTCAAGGGTTTTAATCCAACTGAATATTTAGATTAAGCTAACTTTCAGAAGTTCAGAATGTTAAGGTCAGCACATTAAAAAAAACATTGTCCTTTACTTGATGTGGGAAAGGGTTTGATTAATTGATGGGCATATTTTAATATCTGCCTCCTTCTTGGAAATTCATGAAATAGCTTTTAGAATTAGAAAATGTTCCAGAAATTGATTGGATGTTGGGCCAAACAATGAGACCATTAACATGTAATAGGTTTTTCAGGCCAGGTGTTTGATTTTGCTTTTAATTTTGTAGGTGGGTGGATTTGTTTGTTTACTTACTGTAAGGCTTTATTTATAACTCAGCCCTGTAGCAAAATGGTCTAGAGAGAGTCTACATCAATCATATCTTATTAATATCTGTGAGAATTCATTCATTTCCAGTTAAAAAATAATTATAGGACTTAATTTTTATGGATCCCTGCTGTAAACAGAGACATGTATAATTTTAAAGATGCTTGTGAATTGCAAGGGAAAATGTTACATATATGCAAATTACTTTTATAGCCTTACCTCTCTTATGGAAGATGGAACATGACAAAGCAAGCATTTGACTGCCTAAGGGCGCAATCCTATCATGCAATGGAACAGGCAAGCCAAGAGGCTTGCACTGTATCCAGCACAGGACAGGGGCCCAAAGTGGGTCAGCTAGAGGTAAGGGGAAACCTTTCCCCTTACCTCTGGGTAAGGCACCCTGGCTCCAACGGGTATCCTCAGACTTGTGCCACCTCCTGAGGTGGCACAAGTCAGAGGAAAGCGGAGCAGCTTGAAGCAACTCCGAACTCCCCAGGAACAAGGGTTGGGATCCAGCATAACTGCCGGGTCCCAGCCCTGCCTCCCGCTCCCCACCTGCCCACCCCGGGAATGCCTCCCTCCTGCCTCCTCCCCACCTACCCCAGAGCCTTGCATTGGCCCAGCTGGGCTGACGAAAGGCTTAGTGCCTCCAGTGGCACAGAGGCTTGAGTCTCCCTCTGCAGGCCTTACCAACTCCTGAGGAGGCGCAAATGCACCTTATGGCACATTTGTGACCCTCTTGGGTTGGCGCAAGGGACTTGCACTGGTCCAAGGGCACCTCTGGATTGTGCCGTAAGTCTCATGCCAAATTTCCTTCACTACAACAGCATTCTTATTTTTAGATGTTATATCAGGTTCATAAAAGCAAAATTTTTGAACACCAAGGATTCTGATTTCAGTAGTTGTGCCATCCTTATTAGGTATCCTATTTCTCACACTTAAAAAAAATATTTTTCTCAATATCCTGAAAATTGGGGCATATCAGTCTAGTGCAGTGTTCACTCAACTAGTGGTACTTGCACCCCTTGAGGTGGTGTCCAGTGGCACTTGTGGAACCGCCAGACCTCCCATACTGGGCCTGGCAGTGAGACCAGCAATGCAGTCTGACAGCAGCAGCAGTAGACTTGGCTCAGCAAGCAGAGCTCCAGCATGTGCTTTTTTGCTTGCTTGAAAATCCCTCCCATTCACCCTGAGCCTCTTACTGATGTTGCATCTAGCCTCTTAGTCCAGAAATTACCTCTGGTATTACTTACAGTAGGTGGACATTGCGAAGTGGTACAGCGGGGGCAAACGTTGAGAAACGCTGGTCAGTGGAATACATCAAAAGTTGCCCAAGAGGCACATCAGTGCCTTTCTTTTGATAACTAGAGATTGCATTTTCAAGGAAATCAGACCCAGTGATCACCTTGTTAAATGAATATTGCAGGGTGACCCCAAAAAAACAGAACCCATAAAAATTTTATTAAATCCTACAAAGGTCCAGTAAATTTCAAGAAACTTACTGGACTCAAACTTGCTGAGTTTGAGGAAGATTATTGTTCCAATATTTCATGCACAAAGTCGACTTGTATACCCTGAAAGAAAAAAGAAGAAAAATTAAAATTAACAGTTTTATCCAAAGATTTGTGGGTTCTGTTTTTTGGGCGTCACCCTGTAAGAAAAATTACAGAATCAAATTATTAACTCAGTGCACCTAATTGGGGTTTGGATTTGTGCTTCTCAAAGGTAGCTGCCTGTTCTTGCTGCGTTGATTATTGTTTTGAAACTGGAAGGCGTTCAGTCCAGCTCATTCTAAACATCACTGAAAGGTGTTCTTTTCTCTTGAGCTCTGTGGGATATGAAGCTAGCAGTTTGATAGCCACTCCAAAGCTGGGCATTTGGCTGCTTTGTTAGGCTTTAAGTTTTGATTAAACTGATTGCTTGCATGGATCTGGGTCTTTCTCAAACTGTCTTGTCCCTGCAATAGCCCACAGGGCCTTTGTGAAATGTGGAAGAATGTTGTCCGGTTGACTGTATGAATTTGCTTGCAGCCCATTGCAGCACTAGTTATTTCTTCTCTATAAGTAGCAGCCAGGTAAGAGCACAGTGAAATACTGACTCTTAGATCGCTATTCTAGATACTGCCAAATGCTTTCCACTTCATAAAATTCCCTGATTTTCATCCACTCACTTGATACAGAGATTCACCCAGCTGTGTGCAAAAGGTCACCTTTGATCTTTGTCTGTCTTTTTAGTGCAGCATGCTGAATATGTATGTGTATTTTTCATGTATAAAGCATGTGCATGGAAAAAGAACAACCACCTCTTAGGCTGAACCTTGCTAATAGTGGGAATACAATGTGCTGCTGTGAAATTAGTTTAATAAACACCCAGTGAGCAGTGGATGGTTATGGCCTGTATTCATAAGCTGTTGTGCTGTGACTCATAGGACTCTCTCTCTCTCTCTCTCTCTCTATTTATATATATATATATATATATATATATAGTGCATAGCAATGGTGTGAGTGGACAATTCCCTATCTGGTACACTTCCCTCTTTATGTGCAGCTCAGCTATAGTGTACAAGGGACTTATTTGGAGAAGGGACTGGGTATTACTAATGATTTGTTGTCTTGGAGCCAAAGATTGTGCAGTCCTTTGCTTCTGTTTCCATGCAGTCCGGGAGGTTTATGGATCATGGCTAATGTTGTCCATGGCATGACAGAGCCTGTGCTCCTTCAGCACAGATTGTTATTTGTGCTAGAGCAGCTAATGTTGATCCGTGAGATTGAGCCCCCAGCAGCTTCTTCTGCCCTGAATCTTTTCACAGGATCTAACAAAGTAATGACTAGAATGCAGAGGTTTAGTTTATGCAGTGGAAGGGTAGTAAAAAAGATGGATGGAAAGGAATGACCAAGTTCTGAATTGTTCACCTGGTATGCCACTGGTTAATTCGTTCATACTTGGAAAAGGATTATAGTCACAGGGTCCAATCCTTTTCTAGCCATACCAGTAATGGAACTGTACCAGTGGGGTTTGTGCTGTATTGTGCAGTGCAGTGGTAGTCATGGAGGCCTCCTGAAAGTAAGGGAATGTTTGTTCCCTTACCCTGGCACGGCATTGTGGCTGCCCTGACGCTGGAAAGTTGGATGTGATTGGGCCACAGTTTTGCACCAGTATAGCTCCCCTACCAGCTGCTCAGTGCACACCACTCCTCTTCTGAAATTACAGGAAATTACTCCTCATTATTTTCGTGGGTTCCTTGCTGACCTTTGTGATAAGATATTGTCATTAAGAGGACAATCCAGCAACAATCCAGCAATCGTCTCTCTCAAAGTGCTTAGAAAGGCTTCAATAGGACCCCTCCCTTCACCAATGCAAAGTGATCACCTTTCTTTCATGTGCTCAGGGGGAAGGGAGGGGTCGCCTGCAGAGAGAAGATTGATGGATTGTCAGCCAGCTGCCCCCCCCCCTCTCTCTCATTAAGGAGGCTACTGTTAAAGGACTGTTCAGTTTTTTAAACTGATTTTAAAGGGGTGCATTTTCACCTTCTCCAGGGATCAGCACATTCCTTCTCGTTTGCAGGGAGCCATTCGTGTTGAGTCAAATCTGTGTATAAATAGGCTGGACCTGTACTGTGAACTTGTAGTTTTACAAAGTCAAGTGATGGAGAATATCAAGTTTGTAACTCTCTATCAATATTTAAGCTGTAAACTTAAAAAAAAAAAATTAGGCAACAAATATTTCTGCATTCAACAACAACAAAAACCTTTTTCTAGCTTTAAAATGACACCCAATGCTTTCAGAGATCTCCAGGAGATTGTTCAGCATGAGGAGCATATTGTGTTTATCTCTATGAGTATCAATTCCATTAAAGTTTGTTACTTCAGTACCTCAGCATGTAGTTTATGTAGGTAGCACGTCTGTTTTCAACTGTATTCCAGTAGCAGCCTCTTAACCCTCTTCAGTATTTAATTTATTTACATGGTTAAGATGAGAGTGAGGCAAGTTGAAAGTGATGAATAGAACCTCATGGAGATTCTGAGGCTCTTTTTCCCCCCTCTGCTTTCATCCTGAGATAAACAACAATACCATGGTCATTATTTTCTGTCTGGAAAAGTGGAAGCGGTTTAGTGCTGAGGAGGTGTGAAAACCATGTATGCTGAAGGAATTGCATCTTATTCCACCTTTTATAGTGAATACTGAATGCACACAAAGCAGGCACAGTAAAGGTCGCGTTTCTCCTTGTGTATATCAGTCTTTTGGCAACCGAGGTATGTGGTTGTCGTCCATGAGTTACATTGCTTCTGTGTATTTTGTATTCAACATAATTGGTACCTGACTTTTAAAAAGTGTATGTCACAGCCCAGTCTGTTAGGTTGTAACGCGCAGCCTTTTAAGAAAATGGGCGTGAGTTCTGCCGTTGCAAAATGGCTGCTGATGGAGCACACAGTGGCAATTTTGGGAGCACTGTCACAGGAGGCAGTCTGTTGTCAGAGCTGCCTACACCCGCCAGAGCCAGTAAGGCAGTGGCAGGGAGGGGGCCAGACAGGTTGGGGAGAGGGTCATAACGGGGCAGAAAGGCTGTGAGAGGGGTTGATCTGGTGGTAATGGCACATGCTGATCCTATCTACCTTCTCTGCAGTTCCCCCACCCCCTTGGATTTGTGCCAGCAATTTTGCTGGTGCAGGTCTGAGGAGTTCCAGTGCAGAGTGGGAGGCTTGGAGAGGTTCAAGGGGACTTAAATCCCATTTCACTTCCGAAGCCTCCCAATCCCCCCACTGGATACAGAGCCTCCGTTTTTCACACCAGTGGGGTGGTGATGGTGGATAAGATTGAACAGTTATAGTATAGTTATGTCGTTAAGTTGTGTCCGACTCTTCGTGACCCCTTGGACCACAGCACGCCAGGCCCCCCTGTCTTTGTCCATGTTCAGTGCTTTGGTGACACTATCTAACCATCTCATCCTCTGCCGTTCCCTTCTCCTTTTGCCTTTGATTTTTCCCAGCATCAGGGTCTCTTCTAAAGGATTCTCTGTTCTCATGAGATGAGAATAGGGTGAACTATTAGTCACCCTAAAAAAAATCATGGCATTCTGTGAGAAACTATCAGGTATCTCATGATCATGTAACAGAGGTCTTTTTTAAAGATTGAGAGCATTAGAAAACATTTGCCTTTTCTAAGTCCTGTTGTACAGAGCTTTATATCAGATTTGATACCATGTTTTTTGAATTTTAGTTGTAGTCATTCAGAAGATGAATACTATGCAGTCCTGGTAGCAGTTTTTTATCACATCAGTCTTTTGATTGGTCTTTTGATTCAGAGTGAATAGTCTTTTGATTGGTCAATTGGTGGTATTCAACATTTTCTGCAGCAAAATCTCAGTTTAGTTGTTGAATTGTCTCCTTTTTACTTAGCAGTTCCAAACTGAGATACTTCCATGAATTTTGCAGTATCCTTTGTAAACATAGGCTGCAATTCTGTGCACACTTTCCTTGGGACACTCTCTACTTCTGAGTAGTCATGCTTATGACTGGGCTGTTGTTCATTCAGTTTTCTGGGTTTTTTGACTTTTGGAATGTGCCTTTTTAAAAATGTAATTCTTCAAAATAACGGTGAAGCAGTCTCAGAACGGAATGAATTGTATATTTAAAAACTAAATTAGTGAATTTGGGGCATACGTCTTCCCTGAGCTCTAGTTTTGGTGTTCTTAACTACCCTCTCCTGCAGCTCATATGTTTTGCGCTGTCTCTATTAGCTTCTTTCTGACTGGAGTTTGGGGACCACGTACTAGTCTTTTATTGTTCCCTTTTCGGAAATGTTATCTTAACTCCTGGGGTTGTTTGCTTTGCAGTTTGCTTCCTGGGAGAGTGTTGGATTTAATTGCATCATGGTACTTGTTACCAACAGTTCAACTGCGGTTACCTCTTTTAGAGATGGCATGCTGAACCTGGAATTGTTCCCCCCTTTTGGGGGGGGGGTTCCATGGCTGTTTGCTATATTATGATACAACACCTAGCAGTCTTATAACTGCATTCTTCGGAGGTGCTATTTTGCCAGTGAATAGGATAATTTGAAAATTTCCATTTCCATTGTGCCTGTTGCAGTTTCAGGCTTTCTAATTTAACATTTCGGAATCATTCATTGTTGTGATTTGATGTTGGTGTACATTTTTACTGTTATATTTCTATACTCAAGTCACGTAATATATTTCTGAAAAATATTCTCTGGTACAATTCTAAAATATTTTGCATCAAAATTCTCTCATTTCTTTTAACAGCAAGGTCTGCTTTGTCATACTTATATAGTTCATTGTTTTGACTATCTTAATTACAGTAAGGTTTCATTAAGACATAATATAGAACCAAGCATTCCAATTCACCTATCAGAATTTAATAATTTCTTGTGGTTTATTTATTTCTCAGTCTAGGAATTAATACATCATACTGTTTCTGTCAAAATTTAAAGGGTCATGTGGTGGTCGTGGGGAATAGGCTAGCAGTCTCTTCAGACTGGAGTCAGGAGTAGTACTTTAGTATAGGAGAAAAACCGTAATCCTGAAAGGCAAATAAATTTAGTTTGCAAAAGCAGAATACATTGTGCAAATATGCAAATGTGCTTTATTGACACAATCCTAGTTTGATATTGTGATGTGATGTCCTGACTTCTTAACAAACTGGTTAAAGAAACTAAACTTAACAAACTGGTTAAAGAAACTAAACTTAACAAACTGGTTAAAGAACTTTTGCAAAGTTCAGATGCAATGACAAATCAGTTTGTTTCCTACCCTTGGATATGTAGAGGTGGTGGAAAAGGTGAACTAGAATTTAGTGCTAGCAATAGTAAAGATCTACAGTTCAATCCTATCAAGGGCCTGCATCAGCAGAATGTACGCCCCACCGGTGTATGCTACTGTGAAAGTGCCATAAAGCGGTTTGCAACAGTTCAAGGCCCAGACATATCGGTGGAATCTTACCGGTGGAAGGATGGAATCTTCTCGCTGGTGGAGTGACACGTGCCCACTAAAGCAGGTAAATCCAGTTCATAGGAGAGGGGAAGGGGCTGAATGGAGCAGGGGGAGGGTGGAACAGGGGAGAGATTGGGCAGATCAGGCCCGGGAGGGGGTAGGATCAGTGGCAGCAGTGTGCACCAAATTCTGAGGCCCTTCCTAGGCCTAATTCGCTTGCAAGGATCAATGTGGACTGGCTCCAGTGATATTGTTGCAGCTGCTGGGACTTAACCCAGGTCCAAGTTTAGCTGTTGTAGCTGCTGGTTCAACAAATGATCCCTTGCGCCAATGTCCAGCAGCCAAAAATCCCCTGTGGAATGCAGCATACCCTGCTCCAGCGCTGTTGCATTGCTGTACTGGGATTTAGGTTGGATTGGGCTGTTAACTATGGTTTAGCATTACATATGAACTCAACCTGTGTAATTTAATCAATATATTTTTACTGTGATAGCAGCCATCCCCACCACTGCCAGCTTATCCATTGTATAGTCTTTGTATCTCTGTGACCTACAGGTTGTTCTTTTTTACTCAGTTTAGTCTATGGCTGCACCCTGGTTATCTTTTTCACTTTATTTGGGCTGTTGAAGAACACAAACTAAAAGAAACTGAGGGGCCAATCCTACCCAACTTTCCAGCACTGATGTAGCCCCAAGGTAAGGGAACAAACTTTCCCTTACCTTGAGGATGCCTCCGTGACTGCCCCTCCCCCCCAACCACAAGATGCAATGCACAGCTGCATTGGCTCTGGAAAGTTAGATAGGATTGGGCACTCAGTTCTTTAGCTTCCTTTCTACTGCATGTTTTGTTTTGTTTTGTTTTTTAATCAGCCTGTGTTTTTATCCGGCCAGGATGGCCTCTCACTTTACATTTTTGGTCTCTGTCCTATGACTTACACAGATCCTGAGTTTTGATTGATGTTTGTACACATACATGCATACATATGTGGGCATACGGAGTCCCTGAGGCAGTTCATGGCTGAACACAGTTACATTCTGGCAACTCCTGCGACGCTGCTGGAACCAACCATACTGGCTTCTGCCTTTCCATTGGACCATTTCCAGAGAGGGGGGATTTGCCGCATGGGTAACAGTCTATCCTCCATATCTACTTTACCCAGGCTTCGTGCACTGGAGAGGACACTGTTCCAGAACTACTATTCAGAGCGTGATACCATAGTCTTCCAAGACTGAAGGATGCCAACAAATGTATAAATACACAGAAACTTCTTTAGTTTAGTTTCTGGTTCCTTGGCTGTAAATTAGTGGTGTATATAGTGCCTTGAATCATTCTGAATGCAGGAAACAATGATTAATGGATCCCTGATGTATTTTCCTCTTCCCGTTAGTGATGTTAGGAAGGAGCTAATTTTGGGAAGATGAGAGGTGCTTTAGCATCCCAGGTGCATGATTACCAGACGTCTAAATATTTGGTGCTGCTGCTGAATTATTTGAAATTGCCTTTTTTCAGAAATGATAATTAAAACTAAAAAATTTTGAGACTTTGTGGGAATTGTGTCAGAAAAGACTCTTGGCAGGCTTTCAGTTGGGAGATCTCATTCCTAAAATACTACTGCTGAATTTATTGAAACAGAATATCTGAAAACTGGCCTATGAATTAATGAGAAACTGGGTCCAAGTGATATTTTTACAGGAAAACTTTGCCATGTAGTTTTATATCTTGGTGTATTTTTGTTTGTTTTATTAAATGCATACCCATATGGTGGAGCAAGGGTGTGGTTCACCTTTTTCACCATGTGCTTCTTTTTTAATATGAGCATTTATCACAGAATTTCAAACCTCTGTAAAAGTGAACCTGAAAACTTACTACAAAAATATAGTGCTTTAGGGAAGCCCTCCATTAAAAAAAAACTGTAAATCCATCCTTAGTTCCTGTGTAACTTCATCCAAATAACCATCCAGGTAGTTGTTTAGGGAAATGCTAACTCCAATGTTGAGTTCTTGAAATTTGTTGCCAATGTTCGTATTGCACTTAAGATTCCCACTGGAATCCTCTTTGCTTTGAGATATTCAAGGCTGCAATCCTATATACACACTTACATGGAGTAAAGGCCCAATCCTGCCATGGGCCAGCACTGGTGCTGGGTGTCACAAACGTGTTGTAAGGCACATCTGTGACACCCAGAGAGGAGTCTGCACGGGCACTAGCCCAGCGCCAGTTGGTGTTGAGTCCAGCGCTTTATGAATTGTGATGATCCTCGAGTTTTAGAGCGCAATCCTAACCCCTTATGTCAGTGCTTTCCAACACTGACATAAGGGCAGTGCAGCTCTGAGGTAGGGGAACAAACCTTCCCTTACTTTGAGGAGGCCTCCGTGAGTGACACCCAACTGCAGGATGCAGCACCTGTCCCATTGGAACTGCTATGCCAGTGCTGGAATGCACTGACATAAGGGGTTAGGATTGCACCCTTAATGTTTTATTTGTTTTTAATATATATCATTTTGTTTTATGTTGATATTGTTAGCCAACCTGAGCACCTTTGATGTGGGAGAAAGGCAGAATAAAAATCCAATAAATAAACAAGCAAACACTGCCTGGAGCACTGTAAGAGCTCCAGGCAGTGGTGAGGGCCTTGGGTGCAGGGGGAGGCATTCCAGGGTGGGGGGAGGGTGGGACAGGAGAGTAACTGGGAGAGGAGGGGGGGGACAAAGGAAGCTCCCAAGTCTACACTAGCAAAATAGCTGGTGCAGACTTGAGAAGCTCCATTGTATGGCTTGGGGCTTTCTCCGGGGAAAGGCGACAAAAGTGACCTCCACTGGGGAGACCTCCAGCTGTGCTGCTGGATACAGCAGTAGCCATTTTGGCACTGCTGGGCCCAGCTGTGCCTCCAGGATTAAGATTGGGCTGCCCATCCCATTGAGTTGAATAGGACTTGCTCCTGAGCAGAGACACATAGCGTTGTGCTGTAATAGACCCAAAATATTCTTAACAACTTTTCTGTACTTAACCTCAATCAGTTGATAACTGCTTTTCACTTACCTAGAGGAGTATTGCTCCTGATACCTTTTTCTCATTCACAATCCCTGGTTTCAAAAAGTATTTAGAACTATTTCACTCTTTATGATTAATGTTAGGGTAGGGTTCTGTTGGGGGGGGGGGTCAATTGCTGTGTTAAGTTCCATGAATGGAATGAACAGAAGACAACAGCGGTGTTAACATGAGAGAAACAATTTTGCAAGACCTTGTCAACAATCATTTTCTTTCTTTTTGTCCCTAAGATCTCTCACCCATAAGAGATGAGATGGCACCATGTGATTCATTCAGCAAGATCTCTTTCTACCTCTTTGACAGACAAAAGGAGCATCTTATGAGGATATCAGCAGATAGGAGGCTCCTTGTCAACTCCCAAGGCTTCTCATCAAAGCATCAAAGCTGCGGTATGTTGACAGGTTCTTCAGTATTTTTTTTTTTACTCCACATTGTGAATTTCCTAATGCCCAGTTCCACATTTTTGTTTGTCTAGGTGGGATGCTTGTTACTTTCTCAAACTCAGATTCCAAGTCAGAGAGTTTCTTTTTTGTATGAGAAGAAGTATGCAGTTCAAATTTAGTGTCAGATGTGCACACAACTGTTTTATCATCTATGTTATTGTATATCACGTGTTGAAAAAGAAAGAAAACTGAGTTGAAAGTTCTTAGGATAAGCTATCTTAACTTTAAAAAGCAAAAAACTTGTGGGAACACATGACACAACTTTTTTTTTCTTAAGCACTTTTCTGTTAAAGTTTGGGTGTTCTGCTGGGATACGTCAGCATGACACATAAATGTTGTGTGTGGTTTGTTTATTTTACTTGGTCAATAGCTAGAATGTGAGACTCAGCAATGTCTAATCAATGCAAACAGCTTTTGTGTTTGGGAAAGACACTAATTGCTAATAACTCAAACAGCCCAATCCTAACTAAACTCCTGCACAGCTATGCAGCAGTGCCAACATGGAGTCTGCTGTAGCCTATGGGGAATAATTTTGGCTGCTGGAGGTCATCTCAAGGTAAGGGGACACTTGTCCCTGCTTCCCAAGGTAAGCTGGAGCAGCTACTATGGGTCAACTTGGACCTGTGCCAGTGGTGTTGCTGGCACAAGTCTGAGTTGATCCATGCTGGTGCATTAGTCTTGGGTAGGGGGTTAGGATATGGCATGTACTGGTGTCACCAATCCCACCCCTTGTCCTGGGCCTGATCTGCCCATTCCATCCCATCTCCTTCCCATTCCACCCCCCACCCTCCCCTGCCCCTGTGCTGGACTTACCTGGTCTGGCAGGCATCCTTTGCTCCACTGGCATGTCCAGGAAGTCTCTGGCCTTGTGCTGGTGCTAGCTAGTAATACTATCACAAAGCGATTTATGCCACTCTTATGACATCACGTGCCAGTGGAACACATGTTCTGCTGGCACTGAGAATGAATAGGATTGGGCCATAAATAATATAGCACTTTCAGCTCGCTGGGTTTCTTTCATTTTTGATTTTCAGTAATTGTCTTTCAGGCTGAGTCATTGCTGTTCTCATTTTAAAGTTGGGAAACTTGGGCTGCAATCCTATACCTGCTTTTCTGGGAGTAAATCCCACTGAATATAATGGAACTTACTTCTGAGTAGATGTGCGTAGGATTACACTGTTAGGGTGAAATGATATAACTCGTCAAAGCTGTCTTAATGTCTGAGCTGGGATTCTCTGATGTATATTTTTTCATGCCCTAATGAAAGGCTTGATACTACAGCCAGTTACTACAGCCAGTTTTTCAGTTAAGAGGACAGATGATGTGTGAGTTCCCCCAGTGGCAGACAAAAGTGTCTGATTCAGATTTCATACTTTTCCTATGGAATTTCATACATCTTGCAATACAGAAATTCAATTAGCAGCAACTTCTCTATAAGTTCAAATAAGACTCATTTATATGTAAATAAAACTTGGAAGCTGTGCAAATTTCTGAGCTGCTACATAAAAAGGAAAAAAAATAAAGATAAATGAACCTTCCATGACCATAAAACTGAATTCCTAACAATGAAGGAGGACAAAGAGGTTGTATTGCAAGAGCTTTTATCTTTTGTCTTGTATGATTGCAGTCTGCCTTTGTGTTGGGGTCACTGTTAGTTGAGGAAAAACTACTTGGATACTTAAGTTTCTCCAAAGATACTTTAAAAGCCAGAATAGATTCATTTGTGTTTGTTCCCTATGATCTATGCAAGCACTTCCACCTTATATGTTTTATTTCTGATGTCATTCGAAATAAAACTTAAGAGTGTTCATTACATTTTATCTCAAGTCCTTGCTGCAGTCATGAAGCAAAATTCCTTGTGATACAATGTCGATATTCAAAGCAAAGGGAGGTTTGTGAGAAACTGAAGAAGGAAAGTTGCAGTTGTGCCTTGGCATCCAGCAATATTTGGTTTAAACTGTCTTGATAATGAGTGTATCCTTCTTGTAAAAATTCTGCTGCTGTTAAATAGTTTAATTTGGATTTAAAGCTAGATGGAATACTTTGTTGCAAGGTCATTAAGCACAAAAATGCTTGCCTAATTTGTTACTGGGGCTGGAGTCCCACTGTAAATCTTATTAATGCGTCTGCTACTGCAAAAGGAAGAAAGTAATTAAGTTTTATTACCATTGTTCTAGAAAGCCTGAGTTTAAAAAAAGGAACCTACTCTCTCAAGAACTGGGATATTGGAACTGTGTGATGTGTGTTCTCTTAAAGACAACCATTAAACTGGTACTAACGGGAGAATGCCACGTCAATCCCATTGTACCTTAAGAAAAAAATAGACTCATCCACCATGCTCTCCAATTAAAATGCTATGATATGTAAACCATAGTGTGAACATTTTTGTTAAAAGCAGTGTACAAATGTTCTTAAGGAAAATAATAAACTGTATTTGTGGCCTTTCGGAGTGGCTTTTCTAGCCTGAGTATTTTTTCTTTTTTTCTTTTTTTTTAATTTTCAGGAATAATCATGAGGAAGTCTACACATTAATACATTCTTGAATGACACCACTGCAGAGAATGAGGTTGCAGTTTTCTGCCCGAGATCCTTTGCCACCACTGTTGAGTAAATGAGAAATGGCCGTGTGATTATGCTGACATCCCAGCATGCATTTGGTAGACCTGTGGTTAACTCGCTCCCTCTCCATGTGTCTGCTCTTACAAAGCTTTGTCCTCATGATACTGTGCTTTCATTCTGCCAGTATGTGCCCCAAAGGTTGCCTTTGTTCCCATTCTGGAGGTTTAAATGTCAGCTGCAGCAACGCCAACCTCAAGGAAATACCCAGAGATCTTCCTCCTGAGACAGTCTTACTTTATTTAGATTCCAATCAGATAACCTCCATCCCCAACGAAATTTTCAAGGACTTGCACCAATTGAAAGTCCTGAACTTATCCAAAAACATTATTGAGTTTATAGATGAACACTCATTCAAAGGAGTGGCGGAAACCTTGCAGATGCTGGACTTGTCAGACAACCGGATTAAAAGTGTGCACAAAAATGCGTTCAATAACTTAAAGGCCAGAGCAAGGATTGCAAACAATCCTTGGCACTGCGACTGCACTCTGCAGCAGGTCCTGAGGAGCATGGCATCCAATCATGAAACAGCCAACAGTGTCATCTGTAAGACTTCAGACATAGACGAACATGCCGGGAGGCCGTTCCTCAATGCTGTTGATACCGACCTCTGCAATCTTCCTAAAAAGACTACTGATTATGCCATGCTGGTCACCATGTTTGGCTGGTTCACCATGGTGATCTCCTACGTAGTCTATTACGTGCGGCAAAATCAAGAGGATGCACGCAGGCACCTTGAGTACTTGAAATCCCTGCCAAGCAGGCAAAAGAAACCAGAGGAAGCTGATGATATTAGCACTGTGGTGTAGTGCCCTGAACACAGTGATGGACTTCAAGGCAGAAACATAGATGTGGGTAGCACGAATGCCAGATGTTTACTTCTACTATGCGTTGTAAACGTATAAGACTTTTTCCAATTAAGCTGAATTATACCACTGTCAAACTTTCTAACAAAAGATTTCTGTTTGGGGTGATACAGTACACCTTTATTGTTTCTCTCTGGTGGTATTCTAAACCAAGTGAACTAATATGTAAACATTAGTTTAGACTCATTCCACTCTTTAATAATGAAATTTATTTTTTTAATTTAAAACCAAATAAAAACTTAACTTTGAACCATGTAAATACAGACTAATTTATTGAACAGAAACACGTCTGGTGAGCTGCAGGGTTTCGGGGGGGGGGGGAGAGATGGGTTGCAGTTAGAAGTTTAGAAATTGTATGGAACAGAACAAGGTGTTTAACACACAATTTGCCTTCTATAAAATCCTGACAGTATAACCTTAACGATTTTGTTAACAGCATGTTCCCAGTCCTCATGAATTTGAAAAAAAAAAAATTTGAATAGGTAGAAAAAAAGTCATACTAATGACAAGATGCTTCCATAAATCTGTAAATAACAGTAGAAGAAAGCACAGTCCTTTGGTTTGGCTCCCAAGGAGCCCACCTGCTGGAGATCTGGTGGAACTTGAAGAAATATTTCTGTCCTTGTAAACATGTGGAATCGTTGGGCTACAGGTGACATTTTGTACCCACATACAGTACATGTAAGTGCAGGATCGGTTGTAAAGGACATTTTAAATATATTATTCAATGCATGTCCCATCAAAATATTCAGGAGCAATAGCCCAGTCTTTTCCTGGCTGCTATTTCTGCCTATTTGGAGAATCCAACATCAAATCATGCATGAATGATTCTGGTGTTGATGCTTTTGTAACTGGGCATCTATACTATTTTAGCATTTTGATTTCCACAGATCTTAGTCCATGGGATGAGTCTCCTGTGCAAGTCCTTTTTGAAATGATTGTACTCCAAGTTCCTAATACTTAAAGATTCAAGTAGCTGGTGCTATTATACCCTACCCAGGTTGCCTTGTTTCAAAACCATTTCTGTGTTATGCAGCAGACGATACGCAAGCACTTTTTTGAAAGCTGGGAAAACAGATATAAAATTGTGCAATTGTATATGACTATTGAATTTGGGATTCCTTGGTCCAGGTTCATTGAGATTCAGCATACAAACAACTATGTCTGTGCCAGTGAGATTTGAAGACAATTATAGAAAATCTAGTCATAGGATAGAAATAATGACTAATGGGAAAGCTGAATTACTTGTGTGATGATTTTAGACCACACTTTAAAATTTCTCATTTACTATGCTGCTTTTAAGATGACTGCTTTCTAAATATGTAAGAAGACTCAATTCCCTGGACTAGTGAGTTAAAAGAACTTGTCAGTGTTCTCAGATATCTTAGAGAGCTGACAGTGAGGAAGCCTTTCACATCAACACCATATATAGACTGACACTCTGTTCTGTCAGCTGTCCCTCCTAACCCAATCCAGAGACTTCTAGAACATTGCTAGTACAGGTTGAGTGACCCTTATTTGGATGGCTTGGGATTGGAAGGTGTCTGGATTTCAGAATAATTCCATAAATATAAAGAAAAATGCTTCCTCTTGCTCTTTTTACTGTTACCCACACAGGTGTCTACTGGCCCCTTTGACATTTTCAACTATGTCTGTACAGGTACTCACGCCACAGTGCAGAGATTAGTACTTGCAGCCTGTACCTGCACTGTATGTGGGAATGAATGTTCATACTACAGTAAAAATGTTTTGACCAAAAATGTCTGCATTTTAGAATAGTATGGATTTTGGATGTCCAGATAAGGGATAACCTACCTGCAAAAGTTTTTACTGGTCTGTGCTACTGAGCAATGTTCATTACGGTGGAACCATTTTGTATGGGGGATGTATCCTTGACTGAATCAAAAACTGTGTGTGCTGTATAGGTGGTTTTCATTGCAGGATCTCTGAATCTTGTGAGTTTCCCTTTGCTGAATTGAAAATAATGCCCGATAGGTAGTTATCAGTGCTTTAACAGCTCCAATTTCATCCCCTGTTTTGAAGGGGAGGGTCCAATCCTCTCTCTGAGCAAAACTGGCTAGGCTAGTTTTTTTTTTTTAGATGGCTAGGCCTTTTCTGATACGTTTGTAGGATTAGACTTGAGTGTGTATGCGTGGATCAGAGTCATATTCTGTGCCCCAGAAGTTATAGCCTACAGCTCTCAGCTATATGATTGATATCTACAGGTCATGCCTCGTTATCCACCAGGGTTCCATTCCAGAACCCCAGTGGATTTTAAAAAAAATCAGTAGATACCAAATCAGTGGGAAAATAGCTTTAAGCCATTTCTGCCCAGTCTTGCATATATGCAACAGGGATCAAATATGTACACTTGTGGGCTGGGCAGAAATGGGCTAAAGATCCACTTCCAGGTTTCTTGCTCCTCTGTTGTTGCCCCACAATGCATTAGTATCGACAGTATACTGCATTCAGCTACTAGATGGGGTGAATAATGGAATCTAATGGAAGGAAATTATAATTATTTTACAGCGCAAAGATAGGAAATGGATTTTGGTGCTTTTTTCCTTGTTACAAAGTATTTAAAGGAGGACCTTGGTATCAGTGGTAAGTCAAATCAGTGGATACCAAATCAGTGGATATCAACATCCTACCTGTATATACAATGTATTATCCTGGCGTCCTATTGATAAAATCTAAACTCTTGTTCAACTCCTTTTGGGAATTTACTGTATAAGAACCAAAGATCCTTAACACAGATGGATTATGCTGGGTTTTCACTGATGTGGGTTTTCGTCTGAAAATTTGAGCATCTCAACCAAAGCTGTGTGGTTTTTCTTAGATGCTGAAATATGCCTTGCGTGTGAGAATCTGGGCCACTATATTGAAGGAACAGTACTGATTGCTGACCACTGTTTCCAAACAATTTTGTTTATAAAATATTATCAGTGTTATCCTGATTCAGTTTACCAGTGATTTGAATTTCAGAATCAATAGATCTACAATGGTAATCTCAGCAACAAGACAGTAGCAAAGAGGGTGTCATGCTCAGGTGACGGTGGATGTCTGAAGTTGCTTAACAGAATGTCTTCTAATGTACAATATTGTTCTGTTTGAATAAGTATTTCAGGATGCATTATTGTAGCATAGCGATAAATGTGAAAGTTCTTTCAAATCCAGTTTTACCTTCACTGAGCAGAAACTGTTCAATAGAAGTTACATTTTATCGACGCAAATAGTGGAGCTCATCACTACGCAACTGGATCGGATCATTTGCTCTAGTATCTGTTGTGTGTATCTTGTCCCAAATGGAACCAAAGCTCAGCAGCAACTTTTTCTCTTGCATATTTGTGGATGTCATCACATGTGAAAAATCCTTTATGAGTTAGGGTTGCTTCAACTATATTTAAAAAATACCATTGAAGGGCAGTCCATGCTCTGAAATTTGTGGAGATGGGATGTCCTAAAATACATGATGACTGCAATGTTTATCAGACTGTGATATTTTGAAACAGCAGGAGTATTAAGGCTGTGGTCTTACACATATGTGAAAGTTAAGTCCTACTGAACTCAGTGAGACTTGCGTCATAGACATTCTGGGGTTGTGCTGTGAAACAAGGAATAGCCTTTTTAAAATGTGATGGTTAGTAAATATTTCTGGCTTTGTATCTGCACTGCACAGTACCAGAAGCATTTTTTTCCAGGTTATATGTCAATATACCCGTAGAGCAGCATTTCTCAATGTATGTCCCCCCACCGTATCACTTCACATGGTCCACATATTGGAAATACCTGGAAGTAACTGGTGATGATGCCATCGCCATTTACCTCTGGGTTGGGAGGCTTGATGCGACATGACGAACACTAATAAGAAGCTTAGGGTGGATGGAAGGGCTTTTTTGAGCCCAACGCTTTGGAGCTGTGCCCGCCAAGCCAAGCCTCCCACCGCTGTTTGTCACATCTTGTTGCTTGTCTTGCTGCTGGGTGGCAAGTGTCTGGAGGTCCCATGCATACCACCAGACATCACCTCAAATACCACTGGTGGTATCCATACCACTTGTTGAGAAGCACTGCTGTAGAGACTGTGGATGGCAGCAAATGGTTAATCTAAAAAGAAACATGGATTTAAGAATGATGATGACATTTCTCTGTGACCATATTTTATTTTTGAAAGAAATGCTGTCTTGAATGTCGTCCATGTGGATTAGATATCTCTCTATACCAGGACTGTTATTTAATTGGACTGTTCTAAAATAGAAGTGGATATAGGCCTTTTGTATGCAGTGAACAAAACTGAAAGAAGTCTTTTACCCGGAGAATGGCTATATATCTTATATGATGGTGGGGAGGGTATGTCTTCAGAATGTGAATAGGACAGATATTGTACATTGAATTATTGGACAGAAAGGATGCAACTTTTCAGTTGATTTTTCAATTTTACAAAGTTTTAAGGGTTTTAAAAACCTTTTAAAAAGTGGGAGAGCCTCATTTTGAGACTGCAGCCGGCTTCAGGCAATCGCAGTGGCTTAGATGGTTATTAAGCTGTGGCAAGCCTTGGACCCAAATACTCACCCCTTCCTCTTCACATAAAAGGAGGCTGTTGGAAATCTTTTGCTTTATGTTGCGTCTGAACTCAGGAAACCGGTTCGTTCTGTATATAATAACTATTATTATTATATCATCATCATTGTGGGCCCTCCTTATCCGCAGGTTTAGCACCTGTGGATCTGACCCAACATGGTGCCAAACTCATGGAAGGCCTTGCATGACCTCCCAGATGCAACCGGAAGTGTCACATCCAGAAGGTGTTCTGAGGTGCTGTTGCTGGTATTTCTTCCGTGTGTGTGTGTGGGAGGGCGGAGTTTAGAGATTGTGAGACCTTTCTAATCTAAACAATCTATTAAAACACAGGCCAGGAAAGAGGTTAGGTTTCAGCATGCGGCAAACCATGCGCTGTTGCCAAACCTGCCCCTTCCTGGTCCTGATATGCCCTCCCCTGTGTCCCTGTTGCTGCCCCATTCACCCCACCCCTCTCTCCCACCACCTGCATGTACTCATTGGGTGTTTGTAGTTTGTTGAAGCATGGAGTGGGCTGCTCACTGATTGAGACACTCCAGCGTGTCACCTTTTGTGACTGCCAGAAAGCGCCTAGTGCCACTGGAACACCTGTTCCGGTGGCACTAGGCACCTTTAGGATTGGGCCACAAGTTTTTCTAATATTAGGTGATAGAATATTACATTGCCAAAAGGAAGTAAAACATTCCCCCCCCCCAAAAAAAAGTGAAGGAATAATGGGGAAAGGAAGTGGGCAGAGGATGAGAGAGAGAGAGATTTGTAAGGAAGGTAGAAAGAAGATGGTGTGCAGAAAATAGCAGATGTGGCTGAGGCTATAGTGGATAAAAGTGGATAATGACAGATCACGAGATAGTGGATGAGGCTTGGGACTGTTGGAACACGGGAAATGGCCTTATACTGAGTCAGTTCACTGATCTAATAAACTCAGTACAGTACTGTCAACAGTACCATGGGGCTTCAGACACGAATTTTTCTCTTCCCTTTTTGGAGATTCCAGGAATTGAACCTGGGACCTTCTGCGTGCAGAGACTGAAGAAGTAGCTGGGGATCAGTCTGACTTTGAGCTTCCCTGTCAGGTCACAAAACGTCTGACAGACCCTAGAACAGGGTAGACAGAATTATATCTGTAGAAGTAGACCGTAATGTAGATTGTGGGATAATTTGCTGCGGGTCAGCAAAAGTTTCTGACCCTCAGTTGTAACAGCGGCAAGAACAAGATACTTTTTCTTCTAAATTAGGCTGTTATTCCTGATCTGCATGGTAAATTGGGGGTTCAGTCGTAGCTATAATCTGGAATATGAATTTGTAATTGTATATGCATGTCAGTCCAGTATCTGTGTAATATGCTGCAGTTCCACTTAGGCTGCAGTCCTATGGACATTTATCTGAGAGTAAGCCCCATTAAATGCAATGAAACATACTTTTGATTAGGCAGGCATAGGATTTGGGCTGTAAATCTCCTTTAAGCTTCAATCCTATGCACACTTCCCTGGGAGTAAGGGTACAATCCTACTTTAAAGCATGAGTGTAGCTGCAATGCAGCCTTGAGGAGGCCTCTGTGACTGCCTTCCCACCAAAGGATGCAGCGCACACCCCATTGGGATGGCTGTACCGGTACTGGAAAATTGGATAGGATTGGGCCCCAAGTTCAGTTAAACTCAGTGGATCTTACTTCTGAGTAGACTTGCCTAGGATTGTAGTGCAGGTTACTATTTTGGCATATATCACCACCCAGTCTCCCCGAGCCATGATTTTTTTACCCAGTTCCAGTCCGTGGACCTTCAGGTTTGATATAAAAAGAGATTCTGCAAGAATTGGAGACAGAATGGGTTCTGCCCTGTTGGGGGAAGCATGTTTAGAAATAAGGAGGGCGGAATTTCACGTGTGCCTCTGTATCCTCAAGGGCATTCACACCATTTCCTGATGGCTGGCACCATTAGATGGAAAATGAACTGAGTTTAATTGGGCAATGAGACCTGTTGATGGGAAAGGCAGGTTTAGAACAAAGCAATTAGAACAAGTCTTACTACGAATGTTTGTGACAGTGTATTCGAATGGTAGTTTCTGAAACTGAATTAGGCAGGCATATAAAACATTCTGAAAAACAAAATCAAGTACCAAATTAATTCACTTCTGCTTAGCTGGTGTGTTCTTGAAGCAGTAGTAATTCCAAACCTGCCCTACTGCAGGTATCTTAATGATATCAAAGAGGGTGAAGTCTCTGGATATGGCTCTAGTTTAAGATCCTGCTAAGTCCTGTGGCACACTTAGCTTGCAGCATATGAAATGAGGGGCCTTGCTCCATTCCTTTCACCATGGGCAAACACACTCCTAACTCCCAGCTAGTTCTTCTGCACATCTGCTACATTCATCACTGAAATAATGACTGTGATGCCTTTGGCTTTCAAGGCTAGTGGTAGATCAAGGGCCTCAGCAATCTGTAGGCAGGCGAGGTCCAGGCTCAGTGCTTGCACTAAAAAGAGGCATCTTTTAAGGCCTTGGCTAATCAGCTGCTTTAACTCACTCCCTTGGCAGCAGCCTTCCTTGCTGCCTGGCATTACCTCACTGATCCTCATTAGATCTTAGGTGAAGTGCAATTTTTCTCCATTACCATGCTCAGCCTCAGGTTCTGAAATTGTAATGGTCATGCTCTAGTATTCCCTTCAGAGCTGTGAAATTGACTCAGTGTTTTTTTTTAAGAAGACATTTGGTGGTGGGGCTGGGGGTAGAGGGATGAGATATTGCAAATAGACATATATGCTTTTTGGCCTCACCTTTCCCTTGTTCTCCTCTTTCAAAGTCAAGGCTAGCAGTTGCTACTGCAGTGTCCTTTCGCCTGGAAACCTCCTGTGAGGGATGCAGAAGGCAGCAGAGCTCAATCATGGGCTAAAAAACCCAGCCAGGATTGCCTCTATTCACAGTGTAGCAGTCTGTGATCAATGCAGCCTTATTTGTTGCAGTGGGGGCAGAGCCTGGTGTGCTGGAATCCCCAAAACATACCAAGCAAAGGTGCACCCTGCAGTGCAAAAGTGAAACTCCTTATGAAGTGAAGCAAGACAAATCCTCATTTGAGAACTGGTGAAGAGGCTATGCTGTGTGCCAGAACTTCCCTGGTTTAAAATCTCTGTTAAGAACCTCATGTACATCAGTTTAAATCTCCACCTCTGCCATGAATTCTCACTAGGTTGCCTTTGGCAAGCTGCTTCCGCTCAGCTGAAGCTGCAGTGTGGGACTCATAACAGTGTATCAAGTATTAAGTGAAGAAGACTTACCTTCCAGGGTTGCTGTCAGGACCTGTCAAGATAATAATAATAACTAGGTATTTATATACCACCTTCCTGGTTATCGGATTACTCCTCTGACTTTATTCAAGGTGGTTTACATAGGCATGCGTTTCTAAATCCCTCAAGGGGATTTTTACAATCATAGAGGTTCTCTTTCAAGAACCAAAAGCATTTCAGAATGGATCTTCCAGGTTTGGTCTCACTTCTGGCCTCCTGTTCTCCGACACAGGCTGGCAAGCAGCTCCATCTCTCACATGGAGGGCAGCCAAGACGCTTCTTGCTCAAACCAAGAGCAGGTGGAATCACCCAGCTCGGCTTGTCAGCTGCTTCAAGGTCTCGCCATTCTCAGCTGTTCAGGGAGCTGCCGGTGTCTTCGAACTGGCGATCTTCTGATGTTACCTTTGGGCTAATGGAGGCTCTATCCTCTAGACCAGACCTCCTGCCCAAGATAACAAGTGTGATGTGCTTTGCAGATTCAAAAAGGGCTATATAAGTATTACACATCGTCTCTGCTGCTCCAAGAGTCCTGCTTCTATGTTTTGTGGTAATGTACCAGAATTGAGAAGATTTCTAACCCTTATGTTAGCAATTGCTTGCCCCAGGCTGAATCTGTCCAGATGGCATTGAAAGATTCGGCTCACCCTCACATTTCCAGCTCATGCTTGGGACTGCTTCAATAAGAACAGATCTGTATTCACTATCCTTTTGAATATTTGTAGGTGGAGGAAGTACTGTAAGTTATGCCAGGAGTGGGCTCAGCTTGTGCCTGCAGGTAGCTGGGATTCTTGCAAAGAGAAGGCTGAATGTTTATCAGATTCAGCATGAGCTGTTATTCTTATATCACTTCAGATTAGTGATGCCCTTACTATTTTATGCATTTAAGACACAGGGATAGACCATGGGAATTCAAAGCATTAATTGATGCAAGGGTAAACAGTGCAAGTTTGAAATTGCCCCCATCCCTGTACAACTGTGCATTTCTTGATTGGGCCAAGAGGCAGCTTCCCCACCCTCTCCCAGTCACCACAGATCAGGAAACAAAGTGCCTTTCCTATTGTGTGAATCCACTCGCTGCCACGTGGAGATATGGAACAGGTAACCCACCTCTCTTTATAGACTATGCCAAGCATTTGCTTTGCAATTTTGGACTATGGACACTGTTCTTGTTGTCTGCAAATACTTGTCAGTTGGACTAACTCCACACGCATACCAGGCAATTCTCACTCTGTTTCTCAGTTTCAATGTACGTTCTTCATGTGCACTTAGTGATCTTCTCTTGAGCCACACTGTTATGACAGCTGAGCTGCTGTCTCAAAGTGATATATGAGATGCCAGCAATCATCTGCTTTTGTCAGAGGATGTAAGGCTTTTCCTGCACTGGTCTCCTAAGCTCAAAGGCAGGGCCCACAACAGGCAGCATCAGGCTAAGATAAGCAACCCTCTGCTTCTCTCCTTAGAACAGAATAGTACGTATTTAACACAATCTGCCTGCAGCTCTAGAGAAGGCCTAAGACCTTTGGGTGCCTGAGGCACAGTGCAAATGCTGCTCCTACACCCTTCCCACTACCATCTTCTCCTAGTCCGCCTGACAAGGGGCAGTATGCAAAGAGCATCACTCCATCACCCATGCACTCCCCAGTAATACATGGGACCCAGATATGGGTGAATGGGCTGCCTTTATTAAAGTTATTTAGAGGGAGAGAAATGTGAGACCTGAAGCCTTCAAGAAAAACAGTCCATAATGCAGAGGCTGATTCAAAGAAGAGGCATAGGCTCATTGCCTGACCGCCAGGTGGGTGTTCCTACCCTGTTTCCACATCCTGTCCCCATATGCAGACAGGATGTGGAAACCTGTCTGCTGGTATTCATTTGCACCTTTTTAGATTGTGAGCCCTTTTGGGACAGGGAGCCATTTAGTTATTTGATTTTTCTCTGTAAACCGCTCTGTGAACTTTTAGTTGAAAAGCGGTATATAAATACTGTTAATAATAAATAATAATATGCAGAATGGCCACATGCCAGAGCCTAGTCCACCACTCTGCTCTCCCCATGCTTCTTCTCATTCAGCGGGTGCAGGAAGAGAATGATGGTAGAGGAAAGGGTGGGGTGGGTTTGGAGTTGGGCAGCAGTGCAAGTGTCCCTGCATGTTCATCATCTCAGGCAACTGCCTCAGGGCCCAGTCCTATCCAACTTTCCAGTGCCAATGCAACTGTGCTTTCGGGGTATGCCCTGCATCCTCTGGTGGAGGGACAGTCACAGATGTCTCTTCAATGTAAGGGAATGTTTGTTCCCTTACCTCAGGGCTACACTGCAGCTGCATCAGTGCTGGAAAGTTGGATAGGATTGGGCCCTCAGTGTTCCTCATGGCCAGTCCTTCCAGCTCCTAGATTGTTTTATTAAGTAGGAAGGCAGCAAGTGCAACCATTCATTTGCATCTGTCGAATCAGGCCAAATGGAGGCCCTGATTTACCATCATCACAAAGGAGCAAGTCAGTGAACACAAGAATCTCATTGCTTATTGAGTGTTTCTATGAATAAGGAAGTAAAAGGAGAAAAAAAAGGTAGGAGGTCTGTTTCTGTAGAAGCATCATCATATGAATTTTGATTGCAGCTCCTTCTACCCCTCTGACTACAACAGTGTCACAGTTTGGGGGAGAAATGTCTTGTAAATCACACAGGAAGGAATGCACAGTGGCATGTAAGTCTTAGGCACACAAGAATTTGCCTCAGTTCTGCCAGGATCTATTCTGCGGATGAACATATATAGCTGCCTTTGACTGAGTCAGATCATTGGGGCAACCTAAATCGGCAGTGTCTGACAGCAGCTTTCCAGGGATTCAGACAGAGGTCTTCCCCAGTCCTTCATGGAGATGCTGCCAGTCACCTTCTGCATGCAAATCAAACACTGTCCTATTGAGCTATGACCCCATCCAAGGCAGGTGCTGTAGTCCCACCCCACAGAGCGAGAGAGAGAGAGATTTTCAAAGCACATTTTTAAAAATATAATCAACTGAAGTGAAGTTTTAATCGTCATGGCCTAGTGTACAGATTAACAGCTGGCTTATTTGAATTGACATAAAATGTCTGGAGCTTAAAAAGGAGAGTCAGAGGACATAACATCTTAGTGATATCACTGATAAGGTAATTGGAAAATGAATATGAAAAAGGCAGGAGCCACAGTACAGAAAGAGAAGGCTTTTCAAAACAGAATTCAACACATCTTTCTGATTTCAGAGGCTAGTTTTCCTGTTAATTTGCAACACCATCCTGTGGCCTGATTCTGGGAGCAGCACCCCACAGTAAAGGTTTTAGATGCAATATGTCAATGTCACTGAATGGGCCCATCAAAATTATTTGCCGTTCCTCCTTTGGGAATAGCCACCATGGCCTGGTGTGTCATAATTGCCATTTTACATGGCATGGGATTCAACAGACTGTAGAGTGAATGGTACACAGAGACAGCAGTACAAAACCTGTTGGTGCCCTCAAAGTCAGGCATGTCCATGCACGTTTGTATCTGCAGGGCTGCTGTTTGCCAAGAACTTAATCCATCTGAGACTGATGGATAGTATCCTTCTCAGATTGATGGCCAGCATTTCTCAACTAGTGATACTCAGACCACCAATGGCACTTGAGGTGTCTGCGTCAGGTGGTACATGAAAGACCCTGCCACCTGGCAGCAAGAACAGCAACACGACAAACAGCAGTAGGAGGCTTGGCTTGGCGGGTAGAGCTCAGGCGTGCACTTTTGACATGCTCAAAAGAAGTCCTCCCATCTGCCTTGAGCCTCTTGCCAGTGTTTGTTGCGACATGTCTGACCTCCCAACCTGGAGGTAACTGGCAGTGATATCACCAGTTACTTCCTGGTACTTGCAATAGGTGAACCATGCAAAGGAAACAAACATTGGGTACAGTCAATGTTGTATGGCAGGGGACAAACATTGAGAAATGCCATCTTAGGTCATTCGCTGTTTGAGATGTATTGGTGATGCTTTTATAATTGGCTTGATTTGCCTTGCTTTATTATAATTCTTTGTGCTGTTGTTCATGTCTTTGTTGACATTTTATGATTTTAGTGTTTATTGTTTAATTGTTAGCTGCCTTGACTGGGGAGGCAGAATATAAATGACTTAAATAAGTAAATGACATTTTGGACTTTTGCTGGCTTCATCCCAACTACCACTGGGATGGAAACCAGATTGTTCATTCTCTGTCTCATGCATGCGCACACACACACACACACACACACACACACACAGAGAGAGAGAGAGTTGGCAGTCTTATGATGTCACCAGACCTTGCATCAGAAATCACAGGTTTGGGGCTGCATCTGATTTGACAATTCTGATAGTAATGTTTTTATGGCAACTGTCATAAGCTGCTGGATTTGTCCTACTTGCAAGGATAGAGTGCAGTTGCAGCTGTCAGCACAAACTATTCTGTGCACAGGAGCAGGTGGTTCAAAATACGTATTTTTCAGTTCCTCAGGGCACAATCCTAACAGTGGCTTGGGGAGTGGCTCTACAGGGCTTCCCCATACCTTCTGGAGGCCATTGCAACCTGCCTGTAAGTAAACTCCCTCTTCTGTCCCAGCAGCTGCATAAACCTGGGGATTGCATTGCTGCTGCAGCCCCTGTCCCCGCAAAGACTCAAATGGTTTCCTCCTCCCACGGAGGACTTTGGGAACCACTGATCTAGAGTAGTTGCCATCACTACAGTTCCATGCAGAGGCAATGCCAGGGGGCTGCCAGGTCAGGCCCATGACATCCAGGCTGGGGCAACCCCTGAACTAGGAGAGTCTTGCACTGCTGCTTTGTCTGGTATGCCCATCAACAATGGAGAGCATCTCCTAGAGGCTTTTGTGTTATTGTGGGGCCTCTAGGTGATGCTCCCCATAACCAGTGAGGAAGGTAGGAGCTCCAGTTCCTTTGCCAAGAAGCTTGTGTGGCAGCTCCTTCCACTCTCCCCACTGACCTTTTGTGCAGTACATCATTGGGCCCAGTTTAGGCCTTTGCCAAAGGCTTCTAGCAACCTCTCACCAGCACTCATTCCGTAAGTGAATTCTGTGTAGTGTTTTAAGAGTTTCTTTTGTACTAATTAAATACACTGCCAATCAGTTTCATTGGGTGACTGTATAAGTTCTAGTATTTGGGGGGGGGGGCACAGAGAGAAACATTTCTCTATTTACTTTCTCTACCTCATGCAAAATTTTATGTAGGCTCCAGAATATATATATAAGGAAATGAATTGGGCATTGGGTCTCCAGAGGGCATCAAAGAACTGACACTTGATACCAGGAGCAGGGATGCCAGCCTTATGCAGACTTTCCCTCTCTGGAAGGAATGTGCGATGAGCTGTCCTGCTTTTGTTGGCATTGTGATTGCTAGCTCCGCTCCCTGATTTTCCTGCATTCAGCATTTGTCTCTGCAGAAAACACTTCAACGCCATTAGTGGGAGCCTGGGGCCCACCAGAGGAGTCCATCTCACATTCCCTGTCCATGAAGAGGGAACGTCTGTGTAGGGGTATAACCTAAAGGAGAATAAAGGAATATAGACTGTATGAATATTGTGTATAATATCTGTACAGTCCATATTTCCATACGTGACTATAAATACAAATCTGTGTTGGCAACCTTCAGTCTCGAAAGACTATGGTATCGCGCTCTGAAAGGTGGTTCTGGAACAGCGTCTAGTGTGGCTGAAAAGGCCAATTCGGGGGTGACGATCCCTTCCACACTGGGAGCAAGTGCAGTCTGTCCCTGGTCTGTCTCCCTGGCTATGGGCCTTCCTTCCTTGCCTCTTTGCCTCAGACTGTTGGCCAAGTGTCTCTTCAAACTGGGAAAGGCCATGCTGCACAGCCTGCCTCCAAGCGGGCTGCTCAGAGGCCAGGGTTTCCCACTTGTTGAGGTCCACTCCTAAGGCCTTCAGATCCCTCTTGCAGATGTCCTTGTATTGCAGCTGTGGTCTACCTGTAGGGCGCTTTCCTTGCACGAGTTCTCCATAGAGGAGATCATTTGGGATCCGGCCATCATCCATTCTCACGACATCAGGCAGCCAGAAATATAAGGAGCTTGAACAAAGGGAATGGGCAGCCCATTCCTACCTAACTCCCCCTACGTTGATGCAGCTATGCCAGTGGGGTGCACACTGCATCCTGTTGGGGTGGCCCCAGAGGTAACCTCTGGGTAAGGGAACATCAGTTCCCTTGCCCGGGATTAAGCCTCTGTTGCCTGTATAGGTCTACTCAGATCTGCACCTGTTACTTTACTGGTGCAGGTCTAAGTGGACACAGGAATGCAGATTGAGGGCTGGAAGGGGGATTGGATATCGGCAGCACCTGGCCTTGATCTGCTCCTCTCCCTGCCCTGTCTCCTCCCTGTTCTACCCTCTTTCTGTTTTGTCCACCCATGCTCCTGCCGGTCTCTGGGTGAGGCAGCAATCTCCTATGTTGCTGCCATTTGTGGCAGCACTCCTGAAATGGCTGCCAGTGGCATGCTGCGGAAACCATTTTACAACAGCAGAACTACATCAGCCCAATCCTGGATAGGATTGGGCCAAAAGGAAAGCTAGAAATCTCCAATCAATTCTCCAGTTTTTCAAAGGCAAGAGATCATGGAGGCAGGAGAAAGTGATGAAACCTTGTGTTTAATACCAGAACCAGGGGACATCCACTGAAATTGAGTGTTGGGAGAGTTAGAACAGAAAAAAGAGAACATTTCTTTACACCGTGTAATTAGTCCATGGAATTCCTCACTACAGGATGTGGTGATGGCATCTGATCTAGATGCCTTGAAAAGGGAATTGGACAGATTTCTGGAGGAAATGTCCATTGCAGGTTACCCATGATGGGTATGGGCATCCTCCTGGTTTTAGAAGTAAGCTACCTCAGAATGCCAGGTGCAAGGGAGTGGCAACAGGATGCAGGTCTCTTATTGTCTTGTGTGCTCCCGGAGACATGTGGTGGGCCACTGTGAGGTACAGGAAGCGGGCCTAGATGGGCCTTTGGCCTGATCCAAAGGGCTCTTGTTATGTGTTGGGCATAGAAAAATGGTACTTGAGCCCTGCCTGTCTGTGGGCGCAGTCCTAACCAACTTTCTAGCACTGGCATAGCTGTGCTAGTGGGGCATGTGCTGCACCCAGCAGTTGGGGGGCAGTCATGGAGACCTCCTCAAGGGAAGGCAATGTTTGTTCCCTTACCTCAGAGTTGCATTGCCCTTATGTCAGTGCTGGTAAGTTGGTTAGGATTGCACTCTGTGATTCTTCGCCCATACATAACCATTGACTGAGCCACACTGGTTTAGGATGCTCCCCAAAGTTTACCTGCTAAAGTGGAAAGGATTAGTTGTGCAATACTGACAAACAGAACAGCTGCTTCAAGTGTTTCTCCCTGGGACAAAACCCTCACGGACAATGCAGTAAATAGCACGCGAGTGGAAAGATGACCATTACATGGAGGCGAAGTTTCTAGAGCGCTTTGTGTATGCTCTCTGATGTATGGAGAGGGGGAGCAGTGCACTAAGTTTTGCAGAGAGCCTCCCTGCAGCGTGCAAGTGGCTCCTCTCCCTCCCCTTTGGAGCCATGTGGAGGGGGGGAATGGAGGCGAATGGCTCCTGACGGGAGGGGGAGAAGCTGCTTGCACGCTGCAGGGAGGTTCTCTGCAAAACTTAGTGCACCGCCCCCCCCTCTAGCGATGCCTCTGGATGTATGATGTCTCTGAGAAAAAAGGACTGTTTTGGAATGCCACCAGGTATTACAGATCGGTCCAAGGTAAGTGCATTAGCAAGTGAGGGAGTTATAAAAGACAAGCCTGCAAGAGATTTCTGGGAAAATGACAAATGTACAAGCAGTTAAGGCACACTTTGGGCTGGCTTTGAGCTTCTTACAGCACAGAGCCGGAGGGCAGGCTGCAGGGGAAAGGCTGCTGTCTATGTCTGCTTGGCAACCTTGTTCTCACAGCTTGGAAAGCGGGCTTGTTTTCTTGCATTAGATACAAAGGTTTGAAGATCTGAAGCCTGTGCAGCAACTGACAGCCAGATGACTCAAGCTTTGCTAGAAACTTAAAGGAATGGTATGCCATGAGAGCAGGCTGTGTTACTATGCGGTGCATATTTGAAAGCTGTACACTTAAATAGCATGAGATGCAAGACATAGATCACAGGGGAATTTAAGACCAGCTGAGAGGTAAAAATCCAGCTGCTAATTTTCCTGGCCCTTTCTCTCAAGCAGAATGAGTACTTCCAGACATGTCACAAGGGCTTGCGTCACCCCGTGCGAGAGCTCATTGCGTCACACCCAGGATAGGCATCCTCCTGTACCAGACTATTTAGAATAAATTATAATATCATATGCCCGACCTAAATGCAGTGGCATCATTAGGGTTGGTATAACCCCCCATTCACTATTTTTATTTTTATTTTTTCATTTTAATATATAACAGTACAAGTCACCCAACAAATCAGTAACTAACAAACGAGTGGCCATCTTGATGACACTCACACAATTGAGTGTGAGTTCTATTGTTAGCTCTGATACATGAAAATGGGCTGTGAATCATACTAACACCTTACTACAGCGGTTTTCAAACCCTCAGGGGAGTTTGAGCCGCTCTAAGTTCTTGCGGGGGCAAGGGAGGAGGCAGTGGGGGCAGGGAGAAGGCAAACAAAAGAAAAAAGAGCAATTAAGAGGTGCAGGCAGAAAGTATATGCAATGGTATATTAGAGACAGAAATATACTAAGGGCACAATCCCAACCAACTTTCCAGCACTGACCTAAGGACAATGCAGCTCTAAGGTAAGGGAACGAACGGTCTTACTTTGAGGAGGCCTCCGTGACCGCCCTCCAACTGCAGGATATGCCCCATAGGCAGAGCTATGTCAGAGCTGGAAAGTTGGTTAGGATTTGGGCCTAAGGGTGCAATCCTATACACGCACACCTGGGAGTAAGTTCCATTAAACTTACTGGAACTTACTTTTGAGTAGAAATGCTTTTTCAGTAGAAACATTTAGAATTGTGCTGTAAGTTTGGTTACTTAACTACACTTGCCCATACTGGCAGATTCCTCTGAATAGATACTCTGTCCTTTTCTTCCTGTTGATAACAGATCTGTTCAGAGATAATTACTGTCTAACAAAAAGAGAACCTAGTCAGAATATATGAATCTGACAGTTGGTATTCAAATATTGTTGCCATGATTATTGTTGAAATATATTAACAATGATACGTTGCAGCATATTATTTGTTTAATATGTTGTAGAGAATTGTTTGGGCCTGCCCACTGTGCAGTAAGAATGTTCAGACATGGTGTCATTTGACTGGAGGAAATTGTAGGTTCCACTGGACAACCTGGATGAGTGAACCAGGAAGAAGCAGTCACAGCCATCATCCCTTTTTACTGCCTTCTGCCAATTACCCACAAGTGGGAGTCAGCGAGGGGTAATAAGAAGCAACAGTCTGTGGTGACACAGCAGTTGATGCTGGAGAGAGGAGCGCCCTATAAAACAAATGCATTCGTTGTCTGCATTCACTCTCAGGCTGGGTCCTCAAGCAAAATCATCACACTGGGTAGGAAGACTGGGTTGCAACCCCACAAATTGCTAATGATAATTGCCTGAGGAAGTGGCTCAGTGAGCATGTGTTCCGGTTTTAGTTTTACACTGAAATTTGCATTTGCATCACATGCCCGCTAGGACAGCGTTCTTCAACTTGGGGGTTGTGACCCCAGTGGGATAGCAGAGCCTCATTTGAGGGGTTGCAGCAACATTTCAGAGCCTGAGCAAGAGAGGGCTTGAATCCAATCCAATAAGGGTGCTGCCTTATCAGAACTGAGTTCTTTATATAATCCTGCACAGTCTCTTCTCTCTGTCTTGTTCCACAACTCCTAAGGTTGGTCCTGCTCAGGCTGCTGTCTCACAGGGTTATGGTGAAGATGCAAGAAGTCAGGGAAATGGAGTAGGCAGGGACAGGGATGGATGACAACGGGGCAGGGGGCAGATTTGGTTCCGGATGTAGGGGCCCACCCCTGGAGGGGCCTGGAGCAGGCTTGTTCCACCCCCAGGGAGGCCTCAGATTGGCTGGAGGGGAAGGGGTTCCAGTACCCTTGTCCTCCTCCTTAGCAGAGCTGCGCACCCCTGGCTTGGGAACAGGAACTGTTCACCTCACAGCTCCCTGCTTCACACTGCCTGCATCTCATCCCTGGCTTCTCTGTTTTATGGAGCAAGCCTGCCCCCTTTTTGGCCCCTCCCCTTCCTCCAGGCGGGGCAGAAAAGGCCTCTCCTGTTCCTGGCTTGTTTCCTTCAGTGTTCCTTGTTTGCCCTGCCAGCCCCCTCTGCCTGGTTGGGGTGAGTCAACCTACTTTGCCCCCCTCAAGGGCAGGGAAGCCTCCCCACCCTGGGCATGGGGTGCCTGCTCCAGGGTAAGTCCTGGGAGGGGCCCTGACACTGAAAATGAGGTAGGAAAAGCAGTGGGTCCCCAGTCTTTGTTTGTTTGGGTTGTGGTACAAAAAGGGATGAAGATCACTGCACTAGTAAATGACCCTGCACTGTTACTGTCCTGTTTCAAGGTTGCTTTTCCATTTTTGTGTTAGTACAGGCCCTCTGTCTGAGATGCTGCAACTAGTCTTGGATGACCACATGTAAACAATGGACTTGGGGCTTCTGTCTGTTAAAGGGCTTTCATCACTCTTCAAAGGCAGGCTTCAGCTTCTCTAATAACGTGTTGAAATGGCAAGGCAAAACAGCTGCTGTGAATATCATCCCGCTTCAGAGCTCTCTCCCAAACAGACTATGCTTACTCCTTTTAAATGCAGTTGATTTGGGGCTATGCACAGAGATTGTGCAGTAGAAACATCAGATGAATTGCATCCTGGGAGTCATTGATAAGTGTATAGGGAAGCTCTCTAAGTTAAGTACTATAGCTTTTACATCACATAGGAGTTGACTGCTGGGCCGCTGGTGGGGAGTTCTAAGGAGTCTCTTGCACACTGACAGACAACTGAAAACCTGCTGGAACAACAAAGGCTGTACAGCAAGTGGAACAGGGTCGGGGAAGGCAGGGGAGGGTGGTATAGGGAAGATGTGGGAAGGACAGTGACAGGGGCATGGAGGAGATCAGGCCCAGACAAGGCGGGATTGACAGTGCCAGGTCTGATTCACCTCCACAGATCAACTCAGACTTGCACCAGCAATCGAGCTGGTATAGGTCCAATTTGGCCCATAGCAGCTACTGGTAGTTACCCTGGGACAAGGGGACAAATGTCCTCTTATCCTGAGGAGACCTCCAGCAGCCAAAAGTCCTCTGCAGGATAGAGTGGAAGCTGTGCCGTGTTGCATCGGCACGCGGGGATTTATTTAGAATTGGTTTGCCCGTTATGTGCGAAGTGGGTCTTCCGAAAAGTGCTAGAGTCTATATGCAATGCGTGAGGTTGCAAAGTAGGAAGCTTCCCAAACCTGGATTAAAAGTCACTTTCGATTAACTGCAATGAGAGGAGGTAGGCTAGGGTAGAATTCTGATTGAAGGAAGCACTCTTAACATGCTGTATGTATGCCAAGCATTGGAAAACCCACAAGACACTCCCCATTAGGTCAGATTGCATTATCATCATCAGGATAGGGGAGTTCTGGACATGCCATGGGAGGCATGAACACCAGAACTACCTCTGTCCTTTTCAGAGTGTGACTTCAGACCTGTGCAGGCAGGCTGCATCCAGGGATGCCTTGTAGGTCAACAGGCGGTTCTGTGGAATGATTGCTGGAGACTGATCTGGTACACATTAGCTCGGGGATTACCCTGTTCACAATGTTCTGTTTTTGCAGCTGTACTTTCAGAAGTACTGCCTTGAAGCAAAACATCAACACAAGCAATTTCTCTTTACCCTTTGCAACTCCTCTGCAGTCATTAGCCATGTTTCTTCGTGAGCTCATCCATTTGAAATGCCCAATCTACGAGTTGTTTGGATTTAATCACAGCCTATTTAGGAGAGTGTTATTTATAATGCTAGGGGCTTCCATTTGCTTTGACTAATGTTGCAGACACAATAGCTATTTCTGTCCCTTCTTAAATGCACCAGTTCAGATTTGCAGCTGCCATAACTTTAATAATATGGACGTTGATGGGGAAGTTGATTTAGACCAGCTGAGAACCCAGTTCTTGGTGTATATTCCCCCCCCCAATGTTTTCCTTTTGTTCCCTTCTAATTTTAGCTTAGTCACTCAGTTTCCATCCAATTATACCAGTAAAAACAACACCTAAATATAAAGGAGGGTCTTTTCAGTTCCTCTTTCTGCTGTTTACTCTCCATGTGAACTGATACCAGTTCAAGCCTCATGTCTCTATGACCGCTCATCACTGCAGTGTTTCCTGAGTTGACCTCTATGATGAAACTGCATTCCAAGTCCATTCATTCCTTTGGACTGATTGGCTCTGCAGAGAGATCACCCATCTAGGGTGACATGCCATATGGATGGGCTTATCAGTGGTACAAAGTATCAGTGGCACTGGTACAAAGTTCACAAACTAAAATATAGATAGATAGATATAAGGAAGGTGCTTTTGATTTTTCACAGAGGTGCTGAAGTCTATGTATTCCACTTTAGCCAAATAAGGAACGTCAGATTCTCAAATGAGGTGAGCAAAATGGTTGGTAAGGGCTGCTTTGGGAAAATGCTTTTAATGAAGATAACATTCTCCTGCCATCTACAGAGCAACAGTGACCAAAATGGGCAACCTACACCCTGCAGCATACATCCTTTGTAACAAACCCAGGCTGTGCTCAGGGAGGCAGGGAATGGCTGCAATGAAGCTCTGAAGCAATTACTTAGTTGGAAAATGAGTGAATATAGAGCCTGCTCAGGACAAGGCTGTAGGGTCCAATGAGCTCAGCACCTACGAATTGCTTGGTATATGTCAATTTAGAGGCCTTGGTCAAGGGTAGTACTTGTTATAAGCAAGGCAAGGGTTGTGATAATTGGATTTAGGGTCACTCCGCTATGGATGTTGAACTGTAGAAGATGGCAGAAGCACTAATCTGGAAATGACCTCTCTGCCAGCTATAATCATGGAACCGATTCTCCTTTTTTATTTGTTAAAACTATTCTTTTTGCATTCATGTTTCCTGGGTTACATTTAATTGCCCCAAATTAACTGTGAACTGGCTCCTGAAGGAAACTCAGCTTCAAACCACCTCCCCAGATATGGTCTTTGGCAACCCTGATCACTGACCCACAAATCCCCCTCTATCTTCTGTATCGACACCATGCGTAGTGTTTCTTTCTGTTCCTCCTTTGTGTGAACGTTGTGTGTGTTTCTGCAGCACAAGCTGGTCAGATTTACTCAGAAGTCTCATTTTTCTCAATGAGATTTACTCCCATGATGTAAGAGAGACAGAGGGATGCCTGTGCATGGCTTTTGCACAGCACTACAGAGTTCTCCCCTTTCTGTCTGCCCAGTGACAGCCTGGCATGTCCTGGGGGTGGGGGGTGGAGAGCCTACCCTCTCCACATGTGCAAATGGAGGCCCATTTCTTAACTGAACGTGCCCCGAAGAAAGTCCTTGTGGATCAGACCAAAGACCCATTTGGTCCAGCGTGCTCTTTCTTACAGTGATCCACTGGCTGCCTCTGGGGAGCCAACAAGCAGAAGAGAAAGGCATACTGTCTCCCACCATTGATCCACACAACTGGCAATCAAGCCATTCTGCTGCTAAACTGGAAGTAGCACATAGCCATCATCATGTCTAACAGCCATTGATAGACCTTCCTGAATTGGTCCAATCCCTTTTGGAAGCCACCAAAGCTAGTGACCACCCTCGCATCTTACGGCAAGAAATTCTGCAGGCTGATTACGTGCTGTATGAAGAAGTTTCTCCTTTGGTCCATGCTATATCCCCCATGAATGAGTTTCACTGGATGACTCTGGTTCTAGTGCTGTAAGAGAAGAAGAACAACTTCTCAGGATCAAACCTGGAATCTGCTGTGTGCACAACAATGGCCCTTCCCTCCTGACTCACTGTTGGCTTGTGCTTCTGGGCTAAGTCACTGTGGTGTGTATACTTTAAGCTGCATTTTTTTTAAAATGAAAAAGTATCCTCCTTCTCTCCCCCCCCCCCCCCGGCCTCACCACCTCCTGGTTGACAAAGCTGAATAATTAATTTTTTATCACTGTGCTTCTAGGCTGACATTTCCATCTTGAAAGAAAGAAAGGGGCATGTTTAATTAAGGAAGAAAGTGCCTGGGTTTCACAACACTTCCATCACACATGCACAGTTTAATAACATGCTGTCCTTTCACAGCAACACAGTCGCTTTTCAAGCAATATTTACTTTTTTTGCCAACGTTCCTGAAGTCTGTTTTCTCCGAATCATAGCAGTGGCAATCTGCCAAAATGCTTAACGGAAGCATAATTAGCAGAGACCAGAAACATGAGATGTGCACATTGAAGGCATTTCAGCGTAGCTGTGTCAATTCGTTTTGGGGCTCTCTTGGCAGTATTGCATAGTCGTGAGTTCTGTCAACTTCTTTTTTTCAGTGCATCAGTGGCTTTGAGTCAGATCCTTCACTGGGTCTAAGTTCTTGGCTAGTTCACCTGATATTGAATTTTCTTCATTTGCAAGAGACAGCCAGTGGGATAGAGTGGTCAGTGTGCCAGACTAGGTGTGAGGATACCCAGGCTCAAATGCCTACTTAGCTATCTGATGCTGGGCCAGTCACTTTCTCTCAGGTTAAGCAACCTCATAGGGTTGTTGTAAAGGTAAATGAGAGGTTGGGGGGATCACCCCCTCCAAGCTCTGATAGCCAATACTCAAGAGGAATCTTGAGATAGTTCCAACCTCTTAACTGCCCTTTAAAAAAAAAAATCATCCAGGCAATTTTCGTGATTAACCAGCAACCCTCGTACATGATGGCCAGTCAGCAACCATAACAGTATGATAAACTGACTTTCAAGAAGCCGCAGGATCTACTATCTGAACAGCAACATATTATCCATTTCAGAGCTAGCAAAACTATATCGATTTCACTTCTGCAACTCTCATGGTCTGTCAGCAATTTGTCTAAGTCAGCACCATATTCTTGGAACTGTTAGGCTTATTTTTCAGAGACTGGTACAAATCTGAAGTTAAAATATCTGAAATATTCCCTGCTGCCCTGAGCCAGTTGTAGCAAAATACATCTGCCACATGTCCATTGCACGCCTATAAAGGGAATGTGCTTGTGATGCCCTCTGTGTATCTGGGTATCCTCAGGGTTTCTGTGAAGGCAGCTGCAGGCCGTAATCATGATGGGAGAAAAGGGGTGTCAAAGCAACGGCAGCAGCAATAGAAGCAAACAGAATTTTTTTAAAAAACCCAGGTATTTGGACATCAAAATATTTCCCAGGAACAATGACTACCATACTGAAATAGTTTTTGACCCCAGAATTGAAAATGAAGGATATTTTGTGCATCCATAAATAGAACAATTGGCCTCTGAAATATCTGGGCTGTTGGAAGATTTTAAAACCAAGTTCAAGTTAAGTGGAAGAAGCAAGCACTGAGTTTCTTATGTAGACTTCTAGAAAAGATGGGGAGAAAGCAATAGGGAAGAAAATTCTTACAGGGGCTAGATACAAATTAAAACTGTGATACATAATATTCACCCCAAGGTTCTGCAAGAAGTGGCACAAACAATTACAGAGCCATTATCAATCATTTTTGACAACTCATTAAAAACAGATGAGTTACCAGTTGACTGGAGGACAGCAGGGGAAGTCACAGCATTTAAGGAGATAAAAGCAGATAATAACAGGAAATTGCGTGCCATTGTAACCTACTGCAATATCCGAATGAAAGCATTAAGGTTAAAAACACCTGCAGTGCAAACTTTCAGATCAAGGGGTTTCAGATGAAAATATCAGATCGCTGAGAGAACTGTGAACCCACAGATGGCAATTCTGATCACCTTTTCCTTCACAGCTAGGGCGAGTGTGTGGGAAGAGGGTGGGGAAGGTTCTAGAAGCAGACTGATGGGATGAAAGAGATGGAGAACAAGTCATCTATTAATTATGCCATCTTCATCAATCATTATTTAGTAGACTGTAAGCAGCATAGGTCAGAAACTAACTGCACTGATTATACAGCAGGAGACAATATTGTAAGAAATTCTGCTCTCAGAGTCACTGATCTTCAACATTCTGGAAGTGAACTTTTGTGTCAGACTTTGATGTTCCAGACAAGGATAAAGATAAATGTTCCTGTAGCTAATGGCCCAGTCCTACTCATTGGCTATGCTGGCGCAGTAAAGAACATTTGCTGCACCATGAAAGTAAGAAGCACCGGAAGGACTGCCTGTGCAGTGCCGCTGGTGCTGAATCCCGAAGACTGGCTGCAAGTAAGTTCTGTGCTGTGTGGCTCAGGGGCCAAGGGAGGGCATGAGAGGGTGGAGAGGGGGTGTACAGGGCAGAGGGAAGGCAGAGTGGGGGGGCGGATCAGGGCTGAGAGGGGGTGCAATTGGCAGAGAAGGTCTCCACATATCCTATCCCGCCTTCCCAGACCTAGAAGCCCTACATGGGGCTTCTTGGACTTGCACCAACTATTTCGCTGGCGCAGATCTGAGTAGATCCATTGGGCAGTCTGGGTTCGACCCAGGGTAAGGGAACAAATATTCCCTTACTCTGAGGAGAGTTTCAACCTGCTCAATCCTAAAACTGGACACAGCAGGGGCCATGTGGCCCTGCTGCACCAGTGCTGGATGGGATTGGGCTATAAGTCATGCTGATGTGTCAAGAGTATGGCAGCCAAAGTTTAGCAAGTTTTCTTCTTATGGTAGAGTTTTTCAAAGTATGGGGCAGGCCTCCATTAGGGAATGCATTGCCCCTGACAGGACATTCTGAAAGTGGGATGCTTACAAAGGAGTATGCTCCAAAGCCTCCCAATCTGCACCCCCCTCCCCACTGCATAACAGCTCACCTATTTTCAGTGTGGCTGCACCAGTGGGGGGGGGGGAGGATAGGATTGGGATCTTAATCTTTTAAAATAGATTTTCAGTCTTTGCATTCTCAACACTCACATAAAGGCAATCTTATCCTTCCACTTTATCCTCCCCCATGCACTCTTCCTTGATGAAACAATAGAGCTTATTCTTAGGAAGGACACATGATGCAACATTTTGCTGTGGGTCCCCCATTCTTACAACTTATGGTAAAATAAGCCAGTCTGTTGTAACATGGGCATTTTGCAGTTGCTGAAAAACTGAGCTAGTACATATAAAACCTTTCTTCATTTATCATTTGGATTGTTTGGTGCATCTTAGTTCAAATCTAAGCCCAGTCTGTTTGTTACTCAGAGGCATCTCCAGGATAAAATAATAGTTAATGGACAGACCATATATTTGGCCTCTATCAACATCCATCAGATTTATTGGATCACTGGTTGATCATAAGAAGATGGGTATGAGAGTCCCTGTTAGGTAAAGATTCAATGAGCAAGAATGACCTCTTCAACATTTCCAGATACCCAGCAAATGCACATGTGGACATGATGCAGTGTTTCTAAAAATAAGTATCTCCTCTTGTTATAGGTTGTGAATAAGGCTAGGTAATACATTTTCACACTCCAGCCTTCTTCGCAGCTAATTGCGAGCAAGAAATAGTCATTCAGTCCCTCCCTGCGGGCAGTTTTGTTGCATTTGGCTTGATCCCCGGGTTCCTATCGTCTTGATGTATACTTCACATTGAAAGTGGAAATGGAAGCCAAAGAAGGAAAGAGGTTGAGAAAGAACTGACTGCATGACTTGGCTTTGATCAGAATCATCGAGGCAGAGGAAGAGATTGGAGCTCTTCGTATAGTAGAATTACAGCGCAATCTTCCAAGGAAAGGAGCCTGGGTTTTCAATATTGCTGAAGGGCAGGGGTGAACTTCTTGCAAACATTCGCCCCTCCGGAGAAAAACTGTCTTCTTTGCATGACTTGGGAGAGCATTTCAGAATGTTTGAAAGTCTCTTTTCATACTAAAAATGGTTTACCCCAGAAAATGGGGTACACCACTAGTTTTTAAAGATGTATTTCAGGTGATTGAGCTGTTGTCTCCTGACATACAAAGCTGCTTCTTACAGAGCCGGGCTCTGTCTAGCTCAGTGTCATCTATATGCAGCAGTTCTTCTGGGTTTCAAATATAAGAGGTCTTTTCCAACCCTACCTAGTAGTGCCGGAAATTGACCCAGGGATCTTCTCCATTCTGTGTTTCACCACAGAGCTAGGACCCTTCCTTGGCATATACTATTGGGTGACCTAGGGTTATCACTTAATAGACAGATACTAAAAATGGATTATGGAAATGCCATTTTCCCCAACCAGCACTTCTGTTCTGCTCTCTCTTCACCAGTGTCATAGATTACTTAAGTCTGGGCTCTAGGAACACTATCTGTCACTTACTAACACCTACTTCATGGTGGTTCTCATTATAAAACTGCCTTATACCAATTAAGAAGAGCATCTGCTTTGCATGCAGAAGGTCCCAAGTTCAATCCTTCACAACCCCAGGTGTGACAGAGTGAAAATTCTTGCGAGAAGCCTTGGACAGCCACTGCAGACAATATGGACCTATGGTTTGGGTCAGTATAAGGCATCTTCCATGCAATTTGGTCTCTTTCCTTACTCACTTTGAAGAGCAAGTGGTGCTCTACCACTGAGCTATGGTCACAGGTAGTGTGACCATCAAGCACCAGTAATTAGTAGAATAGAAATTGTGCCTGGGTCTTTCCAGTTGCATGATTGTAGCTGTCTTTTTCTGAATTGTCACAAGCAACAGAATGTCCAGGTGCTGTTTCACACGGTTGGCAACTGGCTCATTCCATGAATGCCCCCAAACTTATTCAGTTGGTGCACTGGTGGGACGCACTGGTGGGGCATGCACTTCTCTGGCATGCCAGACCTTTGCATTGTCACAAAATGGCATAAAGCACTTTGTAATGATAAAAAGAATAGGCACCTTAGTTGGGGCGCCAGAGTCTTCCTGCCAGCTCCAGCAGCCAGATCAACACCCACCGAAGCAGGTGAGTCTGGCACGTGGGAAGGGTAGGAAGATGGTGGAACGAGGCGGGGAAGGAAGTAGTAGGAGTGGGGTGAGCGGCTTAAGCTCAGGAGGTGGCGGGATTGGCTGGGCTGGCATGCATCATATTTTATCTCCCTTCCTAGGTCGGATCTGCCAACATGTGTCAATGTGAACTTAGGGTGCAATCCTAACCCCTTATGTCAGTGCTTTCCAGCACTGGCATAGCAGTGCCAATGGGACATGTGCTGCATCCTGCAGTTGGGTGTCACTCACAGAGGCCTCCTCAAAGTAAGGGAATGTTTGTTCCCTTATCTCAGAGCTGCATTGCCCTTATGTCAGTGCTGGAAAGCCAGTGATATCACAGATCCTAGTTGACCCATTGCAGCTGTTGTAGCTTGCCCTAGGGCAAGAGGACAAATGTCCCCTTACCCCATAGTGACCTCCAGCAGCCAAAATTCTCCTGCAGGATGCAGTGGTAGGATTTGGCTGTAAAACTCCTGAGAGTCCTTCCATACCAGAGTAGGGCAAACTCCACACATTGCTGCTGGGTTGTTGTTATCTCTGGAATTCAATAGCAACTCTAAAGACCATAGAAACACTTTGGTTTCCAACAAACACCACAAAGTATAGCAAAGTAAACATTTATGCAGGGAAACCTTTTGTGGAAGTTGTGAATCTCTAGCACTCTCCTAACACCCAATTCTTGAATATTCTCAGTAACAGATTTCTTTTTGTCACCACCTAGCACCTATTTGCGAACATTTAGACACACTCAGCGGGGTGGGAAAGCATTTCTCTATGAAATGTTTTTGCCCTGCTTCCCTGGATTTTTATCTAGATGGAATAATGAGAAGGAATCATAAACTGCTTCACTGGCATCCTGCTAGGAGGAAGTGCCATCCCTCTTGCAAAGGTCTTTTGATGTGTGAGGATTGCCCTGAGACAGAGCCCAGTGGATAAAAAGAGCAGGAAGAGGATGATCAAGTCGAGGCTGTTGGTGTAAAGGGATTAGCAGGTACTCCTGGTGGTGCAAATAAGGATGTGGAAGGCAGGAGAGAGGACCTATAGGAAACCTACTGAGAGGAAGTAGGAGAGAAGCTTCAAAGACCGGAATGAAAGATGGGATTCAAACCAGGGAAGTCCTGATTCTTAGCCACTACACTATACCAACCATCTTTGGGATGCAGTCAATAGTGTAATAAGGGGACAGGGCCAGCTTTAAGGCAATTGGACCTATTGCTCCCCAATCAGACCCCATGCCTAAAGGCCCCGCATGCTAAGGAAAACCTATTTTAGCCTTGTATGCAGTGGTTCTCAAACCTTGTAGAGGCCCTAGAGCAGCAATTTTCAACCACTGTGCCATGGCATATTGGTGTGCCACAGATGGTTCATAGGTGTGCCACAGGAGTTTGGGGAGGGTCACTTATCAGTAGGGTCATTGGGGATGTGAGCCTTCTGCTAGCAGCACAGTGTGCCTTGTCAGTTGTCAAAAAATGGATGGTGTGCCTTGACAATTTTAGCACCTTGTCAGTGTGCCATGAGATGAAAAAGGTTGAACATTGCCGCCCTAGAGGTGCTGCCTGATTTCTAAATGCCAAGGGGTGCAGCTATACTGGTGAGTGGGCACCAGTGCTCCTCCCCTGCAAATAGCAGGTTGTTTAACCCTTGATGCACACAGTTTAATCTGCCCTGTCAGTTTTGCAAACCACCGAAAATAGGGTCACAACACACTGATTGAGTGTGTCCTGGACCCACAGTTTGAGAACTGCTGCTCTAGATATTTCCTTTTTGACTACAAGAAGATGATGCCTGCTGGCTTGGATAAACGTCTTATACAAGATGATGGCAACAATGTTAATTTGAATGGTGATCTCACCTGATATCCAACCAGACTGCTTCAAGCACACTTGGAAAGAAAAAGCCCTAGAGCAAACCAGTCCCCTTTCCAGGAACTGACTTGATGAGTCACTTCCATGCTACAACCCTTTAGCTGTACAATTTAAAAAAAAAATACATTGAAGAAAAATATAAGAAAGCCAGTAATTAAAGCTGCTGCCCTGTGGGGAAGAAAGTAATTAAGAGGTGATTCATTACCAATCCTTCAGTCATGCTGACCAAGGGAAACTAAAATTAAGAGAACATACAAGCAGTACAAGCAGGAAGTTTTCACTAAAGGCACAGTAGTCCTTAACAGTCTGAGGAGTGCTTTGCCTGCCACATTGGATCAAGTGACAATTCAACTTTGTTTTAGTGAGAGATGGGGGTGGGGGGAGTTAATAATTGCCACAGATAAGGGAAGATAACACCAAAAAATACTGGAATGTAATGATTTGACAACAATGATATTTTGGTCTTCAATAAAAAGTGAGCAAACAAATGATGGCAATTCCAGGGAAATGCATTAGTGTGGAAGCAACCCTGAAGCCTGCAGAGAGATCTGGTGTCCTATTGTTCTATATAGTTTGAAAAGGGCTGGATGTGTTCTGGGCCATGGCAGGAAAAGAACTCATCAGAGTGACAGAATTCCACAGAAGATTCCACCTCCCCTTTTATAGACATTTATATCCATCCTGTGACTGGCTGTGTGGCAGTCTCCTGCTTTCTTCGTTTCCTCCCCTCTTCCAGACAATAAAGAATCAGAAATGACCCGTTGATGCCATGCAGGCATTTGTTTCATCTCTAGACTTAGCACTACTGATGAGTAAAACCATAAAGGTTACTTTCTTTATTTAAGGAGTGACCTTACTAGAGATCTCCTGATTCAAATTCTTCTGTGCTTTGTTTTGAGACTGTTGCTTTCCTTGTGTAAGGGAAGAGCTTTTCATACAAGAATCAAAGAAGGGACATCAAAGAAGACAAAGCAGAAGCAGAGCAGAATGTTCTGTGCTTCCATGAAGTGCTTGCAGTTACGTCCACACCATTTGTGTCCTATCAAGCTGAATGAGAAAGTCAAGTATGGTATACTCAATGGAGGCTAGATAACTTCAATTTGCTTGCCTTGGATCAGTGGCGTAGCTAAGGGGGTATAGGGGGTGGCAGTTGTACTGAGCACCAAACTTTAGGGGGGCAACAAGCTGAGCTTTACACTAGTGGCCAAAATTGTGAAAACCTTGGTATGTATGAATATTTGTTTATTAAATTTGTAACCCACCTTTCTCCCCAGAGGGCACCCAAGGTAGCTTACAGCAATTAAAATACATAAAATATACATTTAAAAAACTATAAAATAGAGAATAAAAATGGAACCGCAGTGATAAAAACCAGCAGTTAACAATTAATTACTAAAAAAGCAGCAAGACAAGAACACCATCATGTTATATATCATTGGAAAGGTAATTTAATGCTGAATGCAATGAAACAAACCATGCTGGAATATCTGTATTCATTCAAAATATATGGCCAATTAACAAGAAAACTTGTATTTATTTACTTAATGAATTAAATTTGGTTTCCTCATGGGCTGGCTATAAAATCTTCTTTGACCTCGGATAGCAGATGCCTTAGCTATGCCACTGCCTTGGACTATAAAATATTGGGGGGGGGACACTCAAAGTACATAGGGGCTGCCATAAAAGCCCAGTGCACTGCATCCAGCATGTAGGATTGCAAGTTGTCAAGGGCCTCATCCCTTATCTCAATTCTACAACTTGATGTTATCAATCAACACTTTGTGCTCTTGCCACTTGAATATGCATCTGAAACAAAAGACCAGCTCTGCTTGCCTGTTTAATTAGTATTCACTAATAATTAAAATATTTTAAACAGATGGCCTCTGGGTTGAGTTTTGCTAATGCTGCTGGCAACAGTGACAGACTGTGTGGACATCCCAGCGGAAGCTTGCAAAGCTCTGATGTCCCTTAATGGACCAGAGCAGAGTGACTACAAAAGAGGGTAGTCCTTTAGCATCCACTGTGTTTGATTGAGTGCCCAGGGCAAATACAGCCCACTGCTTTCAATATGGAATCTGATTTGCAACTCAGTGGGAAGTGAGAAGTGGCTGTGGCTGATCTGCAACTCAGTGAGAAGTGGCTGTGGGGTATTGTGCTGTTCTGTGCTGTTCTGTGTGGCTGTTTGCATTTACATTGCTAAAATGTGAAATCATTCCAGTTGCAGTCCTGCGGCCCTTACCTGAGGCACCAACATATAAAATTAGAAGATATCCCTCACAAATTGATCCATTTCTGACCTGAATCCGACAAGTTTCTTTGTCCCCATTACAGTTTTAGCCAGCCTCTTCCAGACTGTTGTACATTCTTCATACTAAAAATTGTACCTTTGTGAAGTGTTCAACATCATAGTTTTAAAAAGCACTCTGTAGTCATTGGCCCAGTGAAGAGCTTTTGCTTGAAACCACAAGCACTGCTCATACTGATACTGTTTCAGGATCTCCACCCCTGAAGAGATGGTTAGAGTCATCATCATTCCCCACTCTCTGCAAGGTAAGTGGCTCCAGATCTCAAGCGGCCATCTGCTCTCATTGACCTGACTCCCCCTCCTTTCTGGGTGCTGATCTCTCCCAGTGAGTGGCTCTGTCTCTTCCACACAAAAACTATGAACACAGAAGTGACCCAATCCTGAACTTTGCACGCTGGCTTAGTGCCAGCCCAGCACCACAGCTAGCCCACCTGGGCTAGCACCAGTGGAAAGCTGGTACTCCACTGCTTAGCGGTCACCCATACCGCTGGTTGGTGGAGAGGTAAGTGGGAGCATGGGGGGAGGTGGGGAGAGGGTGGGGAAGAGGCATGCCATGTGAGGGAGTGGGGTGGGACCAGTGGAGTTCAGCTCCACCAGATCCTGAGATCCATGGAACTCTTTGATTCTGCAGCAGCTCCAGAGCTGCCAAAGAATCAAGTAGCCCCATTGCGGGGCTACTTTCATTACCCAGGGAAAGGGGATGAACATCCCCTTCCCCCCAAGGAGCCATCTGCAGCTGCCTGGTTGTGCTCAGGGTGCTGTGGCAGCCATTTTCAGCACCGCAGGAACCGTCCCCTCTAGGCAGCTCAGGGTTGGGTTGCCTGAAATCAGAAAGAACACAGCCTAGGCATTAGCAAGTCCTCTAATGTCATCTGCTCTAGGCAAGTTTCCCAGTTTGCCTCTTGCTGAGCCAGATGCTTTTTGGGGGGCTAAGGTCTATTTGAAAAGTTTCCAAGGCAGCACCTGAGTGCTCCTACTGATATCATTGTGCCTGTTGTGGAAGTCCTGAAGCTCCATTGTCCCTACTCCCTATTGACTACAACCCTGATTATCCCCACACTGCAGTTTGGGAGAAGAGACCTAAGGCCACCTAGTGGGTACAGGGCACAGCCAAGATTTGAGACCTGCAAAAGTCCTGATTGACAGCTCAGTCTAGTAGCCACTATACTATATCAGCTCTCAGATAAATATAAGTGAATTCCCACAGTTGTAGTGCAAGACTCTTCTAGCAGTAGACTTATTTTATCCTGTTAAATTATAGTTCCAGCAATCTCTTTTGCATCAGTCTTTGGATGTATTATGCATCAATCATTTATAAAACAAGCCATCTGTTATCACTCAAAACACTTTAGATATATCTGACAATATGATATCAGCAATGAAACACATATTCCGAGATTTCTCTGTAGTTACTAAAACTAATTTTCCATTCAGTCTGAATCTAAAAAAATAATCATCAAACCACATCTTTCTGACTTGAAAAGATCAAATCATAGCACAATGATTTAATTAACTATTTTTTTAAAAGTCAAAAGATGGAAAGAAATTTTGGGGAAGAACTCTCTTTCCAAACATCAGCCTCCTTGTTTTTAACAATATACACACAATAGGTTTATATAAATAGTCGTGGTGATGCAATCTTTTCACTCCTTGTTAATGAACGTAGATATACAAGTATTAGCATGTAGTGTTGTGTATCTTTGCATCTAATACAGGGCTGTCCAAACGTTTTGGCAGGAGGGCAACATCAACTCTCTGAGACTGTGTTGGGGACCAGGAAAAAACGAATTAATTTACATTTAAAATTTGAATAAATTTACATAAATGAATACACAGGCATCCGCCACTTAACAACCTTCTGCTTAACAACGGATCGCATATATGACGGTGGTCAAAGCACAACAAAGAGGCTCTTAATGAGGCAGCCAGGACTCCCATAGTCTGCAACAGAGTGTCTGTTTACACAACAATGAGGCCCTGAATGCAAAGAAGAGGCAATCTATCTCCAGTAGCCTGTACAGCAAGCTAGTTTCTGGCAGGGAGTGTCTGTTTACACAGCAAAGGCACTAGATTGGGCCAAATGCTGGCATAACAACAGGGAATTGGAAAACATATCCCTGTCCTGTCGTATACTTGGTCTCACACTCCCAGGGTTTTGGGTGCTCAGAGTTCTTGGTTCTGAACCCTAGAGCCCTCAAAGATCCCTGTTCGGTAGTACTGCCACCACCCTGTAAGAGCCAGTGCCTCAGTCCAGGGAAACCGAGACCCTCTAGGCTTAACTATATCCCTTGTAGGCACTGAGCACTTTCTTTACTTAAAGTCTCAGTCCTCAAGTTTCTAGTCCACAATGAGGATTTTTGGTAGCTTGCTGAACGACTAGGCAGGATTCTGAAACTTTCTCCCCAACAGACAATGAACCAACATGGTAAAAGGATTTTTACTTTATTAAGTACATAGGGTTACAAAAAGTTACAAAAGGCAGCAAATGCTAGAGGCATAAAAACTTCTAGGAAACATATCAGCATAAAACAACAAAGCTAACTGGCTAACTCTATTATTCTCTAACCCTCACCTGGTCAGCTTCTTTTGTAGATCCTCAGGCCAGTTACCTATGGCCACATGGTTCTGGCGGGGCAGGATGTGCACCCACCACCTCTCTCACCAAGAGACAAGGAACAAAGACCCTGTCCTCTGGAAGTGGGGCTGGAAGCTCACCCTTTCAGCTCTTCCCTCCCCCCTGGAGATCTGCAGCTGCATTCCATCCTTGATGGGCGTCTTTCTGGCTGCCAAATGCTGGCATAACAACAGGGAATTGGAGAACCTGTCCTCAAGTGGCGCACACCTGTATTAGAAATGGAGTTTGTATAAATGAAAGAAGGTCTCATGATAGCTCAAGGCCTATAAAAGACTTTGCACAAAGCAAGGCCAGCCTTTCCTTTGCTGCCACTGCTGCTTCACAGATATGAATCAGCAATGAAGCAATGGAGGGAGTGAAAGGTAAAACAGTCGGCCCTCATGCTGAGAGTAGTCATGTCAGGCCAGTGTGGACTCCAGCAAGTCTCTGGAAGGCCAGAGGCTCATTGGAGACTAGGGGCTCCTCGCGGATCAAATTGGGGGTCCCCAAGGGATGCAAATGGTTCTGGGCTGGAGTTTGGGCACCCCTGATCTAATATAACAGCAAGTATGGAAAGAACACTGGAATTGGATAGTGCATGCCCCACCTGGATGAATAAATTCCAATGAAAGAACAGAATTTTTCCTTCTGGTAGTTTCACCAACTCTCTGAGGGGGGTGGGTGGGTAGTGGGATGGCATGAAGAGCTGGCTCTGGAAAAGGGATTCAATCCCTTCTCCAAGCAACAAATGTGTCTTTCACTTCTGTTTATGGAAAAGAGGAAATTCACCAGCTAAGAGAATCTGTAACCCATTCCGTCTCCTGAAAAGATCTACTTTTCCATGAAGGTCTTCGCCATGAAGTGATTTGCTGAAACCATATGTATTGTGCGTGCTTAGGTTAATAATATAGCACATAATTATTCTAAACAGGGCTTGTTTAAAATAAACAAATATAAATAAAAAAATAAAATTAGTAATTTTCCTTTTGATTTCTGAAGGATGTTATTTATATAGGCTAATGACAGATTCTTTTTTTTTTCCTGGCACTTTTGTTCTGTGCACTTTATCTTAGAATACTTTTTTCCTGAGGCATGAATAGGGATGCAAACTGACATCCTTATTGCAGTATGGATGGGGGTGTGGCTTTCTTGCTTCTGGTTTTGTGAGAAATTCAGAGTCTAAAATACTGGCATTAATATTTATTAAAATGTTGTTGGTTCTTGAAAGAGAGAACCTCTATGATTGTAAAAATTCCTCTTGAGGGATTTAGAAATGCCTGCCTATGTAAACCGCCTTGAATAAAGTCAGAGGAGTAATCCGATGACCAGAAAGGCGGTATATAAATACCAAGTTATTATTATTATTATTATTATTATTATTATTATTATTAAAATCAATATGCACCAGAAATCAACCTTGAAGCATGCCCATATCATCACCTTCTCTTCTATTATAGTGTTTTTTTTAACTCTTGGAAATGGTGATCAGTGTAATACCATGTTTTCTGAAGCTGAATTCTCAAATTTGACATTAAACACCAGGTCTTAGTTCCTTATTATTATTTTTTTCCTATGACCTGAAGTCACTGGCTTTCCTGGCCACTGTGCTAGCCAGGAGCACACCTCCAGGGGTGCTGCCTTCCACTTGGAGATGCCCCCCTTTGTCTGCTGCCTCCCCCCAGGTTTCTGAGGGCCAGGGGGGCCACACATGGCCTCCCTGGTCCTCGGAAGGCCTTTTCTGGAGGCTGAAAACCATCATTTCCGATTTTTGGCTAAAAGTTGGAAGTGATTGTTTTCAGCCTCCAGAAGGACTTACTTCTGAGGGCTAGGGAGGCTGTGCATGGCTTTCACAGCCCTCAGAACACCTCTGCAGGGAGGCCCTCAGGGAGCGGCCCTCTGATCAGTGCAGTGGCTGACTGAGTGCCATGGGGGGGCGCTACAGGGGGAAGTGGATGGTGGAACAGTCTTCCCCAAGCCTGGCACCTGGGACATTTGCCCCCTTGCCCCCCTCAGGTACACCACTGCCTCAAGTGATGATAAAATCCAAGAGGACTCTGGTAGAAGCTTACTGCCATCATCCAATATTATTTTCCCCTGAATCCTGATCACAGATTCATACACTGATGAACAAACTATAGTATGTATACATCTGTCACATATGGGGGTAAGAAATAAAGTAGCTAGAAACATAGTTAGGAAATGTCACTCTAAATTCTATTTCAGGCAAAATTGAGAACTTTTGAAACATCTGCAGCACCTGTGTAGGTGGAAGTAAAGAACATTGCTGCAGGCACAGGAAGAATGACCTCCACTGGTTTGTAGCCTGCTTTGGGGTACAAATCAAAAGTCTCTTTCATTTTATACTTGGCTGCTGTCCATTTTATCCACATTAAAGTGCTCTGCACACAATGGTAGGAGCAATTAGCAAGCCCCTTTTCCAGTGATACAGTATAGATGCAGAATATAGATTTCTGGAAGTGGAGACTGGGCATTTGCTATGAGTACTTTGGAATTTTCTCTGAACATTTACTTTTAATCCTGAGCTTGCACTGCTGGTGCTCCGCCAGAGGTGAGTGTCGCAAACGTGCAGTAAAGTACTTTGTGGACCTCAGCATAGTCCAGCGTCAGTGCTAGCTCTGTGCTGGCAGACACTGGGCTAGCACTGGTGGATCACTGGTGCTCCACCACTCAGTGGTTGTGTGGACCGCCAGCCAGTGAAGAGGCATGGCGGCATGTAGGGAGGTGGAGAGGAGGCGTTTCGCAGCAAGGGGAGGTGGGAGGAGGTGTGCCAGGGGAGGGAGCAGGGCAGGAGGGAAGCAGGACCGACGAAGCTGAGCTCCACCGCATCCAGAGCAAGGCTCTTGATTTATGGCAGCCCAGGCATTGCCGCAGAATCTAGTACCCCCATTGCAGGACTACTTGTCTTACCTGGCGGAAGGGGATGAATGTACCTGAGGTGCCACCAGCATTGTCCGGTTAGTGCTCAGGATGACACAGCAGCCATTTTCGGCACCGTGGCAGCCCCCACACCAAGCAGCATAGGATTGGACTGTAACTTACTTACTTACTTAGGAATTTATACCCTGCTTTTCCACCCTGCTTAAGGGTCCTCAAGATGGAATATCAGTTCATTGGTACTCAGCTAGGCAACTACAAGTCAGGAGGAAATGAATTGACCATTCCACATATGTAAATATTTGTATTCAAATATCAGCTGAATAAAAAAATGCCAAAACTTACAAGTCCTCAAAGTGGTAACACTTAGAAGCACTGAATATAATATTTCAAAGCATCAGAAGAATGCTGCAATGTTTTTTGACTTCGGAATTCTGTATTTTCAAACTTCAGGCAATGGTATTTGGAAAATAAATACTAAAGCTGTATCCTAAAGTTTCTTTCCTCTTGTGAAAGGATTCCTTTCTCAGATCAAGGACTCCTTCCACAGGTACAAGGACTCTTTAGGATACAACCCACTGATAAATAATTTGCCATTTTTACCAAACATGTTGAAATCACTGAGAAAATGTGAGGTTTGGATTTGCAACAGTTTTTGCCATGAATAACCTAGGATCTGATACTTTGTCTTCTTTCCTTTTCACTTTAAAGGGCAAGGCAGAATAAACCATAACATCAATACTCTCTTGGCATGGCTGCCACCCATAGACCTCCGACAAAATTACAAAACTTCAGATTGCTTAGGCAGACACAGGTTTATATAAATGTCTTTGGGCTGAAATCAGATCAACATTGTGTACTGCACTCTAAAGGGTAACGGACTCAGTCAGAAGCTGATTATATTATGTTCCTGAGTATTTCTGTACAATTGTCAGCATAAAGGTAACTCAACATGATATAAGAGCCACACAAAGTACATAAGTTAAAAGCAACTTGCCCTTTAAAAAATATGAAGCAATATTTTTAAAAAATGAGAAGCAGTCGCCAAAAAAAAAGAAAAAAGAGAGAGAGAGTTGCTACTGGGATGGAATTCAAATATACTGTATTTACATAGACATTCCATCCCGTGTGACAACTGTGCACAAAATTATGTACTGCCTTATGACATATTTAGTTTTTCTGTGCTAGATATCAGTTATGAGGATTGGGACCACAGCGGTAGCAAAGGGTTAAAAACCCCTCTACCTACAGTCCTAATCTGGATCATGCCCGCCTGGCAGATGTTCTTTAGTCCCGAAAAACAAAGCATGTCAAGGCTGTTATTAATGTAAAGCAGTGGTTCCCAAACTATTTTGACCAGCAGCTCCCTTGACCTACTGGGCCATTTGCTGCGGCTCCTCATTAGGGCTACAATCCTATACATTGTATATGGTGGTGGTTTTTGTGCAAAAATTCCATGGCTCCCTTGACTCATATCCATGGCTCACAGTTTGGAAACCACTGCTGTAATGTGTAGTTTGGGCCACAGATGCTGCAAGCTGAGGCCTTCTTCAGGAATACAGAACTACTGGTTAATAATGGATTTTAGAGGGATGAAGCAATCTGGACATTGAAAAAGGGTGGGAACCCAGTAACGTTAGCAAATGTTGAATTCCATGATTAGGGTGATTATTGAGAACGAGTAAAATGAATAAATTTGGCATTTGGGGGAGAGTTCTGTCCCTTTTTCTCCTCTATGGTTACTCTTCTGGCATCCTAGGGCCAGATTGGGACAGAGAGGGAAAGAAGTAGTTAAGCAACAGGCTGAAAGAACAGTCTCCATCCTACTCAGAAGCCTGCTTCAGCTGCCACAGAAAACCCAGATTTAACTTATGCCCATGCCTGATCTCATCTGATCTCGGAAGCTAAGCAGGGTCAGGCCTGTAGTACTTGGATGGGAGACCACCTGGGAATACTGGGTGCTGTAGGCTTATACCATAGTCTTTCGAGACTGAAGGTTGCCAACCAACTTATGGCTCATGTGCATTCTCTCCCCTTCACATGTGAGCCAATTTCCAGCAAATGTCCACAAAAGCTTGCATATTTGCAAATCATAAAGTTGATCTCTTGCAAAGGCTCAAATGTGCTCACAAAAGGCCAATCCATTGTGATCACTGACAACTGAAAAGGACCTTTGCAAGTAGTTGATTTGCTTGCCAGTGTTCCAACTTTGGGGGGGGGGGGATATTTGTGCTTGTCACAATTCTGCCTACCAGTGTTCAAGCAGAGTAGTCCAGTGTTTGGAGCCCCCACATAGAATGCTTGCAGTATCACTAGGAAAAAAATTCAAATTGATGAACCTGCTCTAAGTTATAAGAAGGTCAAACTCATCACCATGTATATATTAATATCAGTGGTGTTTACTAGAAGTTGCTCAGGAGTGACTGCAAGTGGAAAATATTTAATAGGACTCTGGTGTAATAAAAAGGCTTTACAAGTAATGTGTCATGTTTAGAACATGAATAAGAATGAGGCTTTCCAAGTATTTACTTTAACATTTAATGTGTTATCAGCCTGGAGCAGCTAAGGTTTTCTTCAGATTGGGGCCTTCGTAGATCAGGACCATTGTTGCAAGGTGCAAAAACCAAGATGTTACAAGGGATCCTAGATGTTACAAGAGATCTCAGATGTTGCATTGTAATCCCAGATACCAAAGCAAACTCAGTAGACAACAGTGATCAAATCCAGGCTTTTATTGTAAATCCATCAGCAAAAGATTGTAAATCCATCCACGTCTCCAAAGGAGACTGTGTGCATCAGAAATGGGGAGAAGAGAAACCCCAAAGGAAACTGCTTGCACCAGAAGTGGGGAGAAGAGAAGCCTCAAAGGAGACTGCTTGCACCAGAAGTGGGAAGAAGAGAAGCGTGTAACGCCTCCTTTAGCTGACTTTTATTACAATCTGGGGTTCCCTCCTTGAAACACATTTGGAGACAATTCATTGGTGGGTTCAAAACATCCGTTGTTTTATAATAGGCCATCTCATACATCCATCATATACAATACACCCCCAACAGTTAGCCAATGGCACTGCACTTCAATTTCGCTTAAAATGACCTCACCTATAACCATCGCATGATCCACTGTGGCCTTCATGTGCAGCCCGTGAAATGCAACAAAATTGTTGCTAAAAGGTTGCGAGCTCTGCTAAAACAACGAAACTGCTATCTTCTGCATTTTCTGTGGGAAATTGACCTTTGCAATGTGTTAATCCGGAAGTGCTTTGATATCATGTCTCTTTAAACTCTAGAATGCAGTTAGTCCACTAAAACATTACTATTTGTTAGTCACACTTATGTGTACCCCAAAACTGATTTCAAAATGAAAAACAAGGAATATGAGGAAACTAAGCTGACCAATGTTCTTCTATGAAAGCTGGTGTGAAGATTTGCTTTCTAGCATTTGTGTGCACAGCCTAGTGCTCTGAAAGTCTTCAAACTGGATGTTAAAGCAATGTTAAAACTTCAAGCTGAATTCAAACTGCTAGATTTTTTTTTTCTGTGCTCTGAAGACAAAGACTTCATTCAAATGTATCAACATTGTTCTAAGAGAACATCTTGTGGCAGGCTGCCCAATCCCAGCCAAATGCTTGTGAGACTCAGGTTGAACTTGCTTGGACATTCAGAGAGAGAGATCAAAAACCATGCTGTTTACATTTCAGGTAAGCATTCTATACCATAACTAACAGTCCTTGATCCCTTCCAACACCATGGCAAGGGGGAGGGGCTTTAACCCTGCCTCCACCACAGTTCCAATTAATGGGGAGGCTCAGTCAGACTTCTATTGATCCTGGAAAAAAGTTAACATTGATGTCCATGTGAGGTTTTTCCCAGGTCAATAGACTGTAAATCAGGATAATAGCAGATGATAGAGGTACCGTAGATACTCACATGTAGTACTCATATGTATATATATGTGTGTATATATATACACTCATATGTGTATATGTGTACTCATATGTATATATGAGTACACATATAGTATATGTGAGTATATACTCACATATAGTGAAATTACTTCAAGCTCCAATTCTCACTTCCCCTGATCTCCAGGTCAATCAGAGCACAGAGCCTTTCAACTATGAATTTCCTTTCTCAGCTGAGCTGCTGCTCAGCTCAGGCAGGCACCTCCTTAGCTGCTATAGTTACTTTCCAGGGACATTCCAGCCAAAGTTAACCTTTTATTCTCCTTCCTTCTGCTGCAGCCTGGTTCTGGTTCTGCTTGGCAAATGCCCGCAAAGCAGGTCTGTTTTTGGAAACACCAGGATGGGACCCTCCTTCCCAGGCTACAATTCAGTGCACCATTACTTCAGAATAACACCCATGGAACGCAGTGGGTCTTCTTCTGAGTAAAAAGGGTTGCAAATATATGCAGCTGTATCTCTCTGCTGTGAATTGAATTGTACACTCCCAGTTATGTGTTATGGGTTGTATGTTGTATTAGAGCTTCTGGCTTAGCACACCAGACACCTTAAAGGTGGATTTGATTCATGGTTTTCCTCATGTCCACCTTAAAGGTGAATTTGATTCATGGATCTCCTGCAGTGGTTCCACTTGCATTTCACTTGCATTTCACTTGCATATCCCTTGGCAGCCTATTTCCATAAATTGTACCCTTCATATTAGCAAAACGTTTGTAATAATACAAGCCCTCATCTCCTCTCTATGCAAACCCAGGCTTCATGTATCAGCAGTGTTTTCTCTTTTTATCTGTTTGAGGAACAGAAGACTCTGCCTTTGCACTGTTTTGCACCAGAAGTGTCCTGAGAAATTCTGGGTGATTGATCATTTTCCATATTATGTTTCAGTTTTTTTACTGTGCTGGTTTTCAATCACTGGTTCATAGATGAATTGATGACCAAAAACTAGCTATTGGTGGGACTTTCACACACAACTAGCTACCTCCCTTCCTGCCTTGCTGGTCCTTGCAAGGCATTCCTGCCTTGCAAGGCATTCTGGAGCAAAGCCTGCCTTTTTCTGCCATTTTGCCATTCTTTTTCGCGTACCCTTAAACGTCCTGTTGAGTGTCCCTGGGAGTATGTGAATACCAGGTTGGGAACCACTGTTTTACTGGTATGTAGTTTACAGTGCGCTTACTCTGATAGTGTTTACAAAAAGGTGGTGAAGACCAGAATTTAAAAAAAGAATAAAAATGATCTTTTACTATGTTTTTAATAGAGACTACAGTTCTTAGGTAACAATTATTGGTAGGTTATTTTTCAGGATCTGGCCTCGGGTAAAATCAGACAAAACTATAGTCAGACACCCCCCTAAGTTTAAACCCCGACTTATCTGAGGGTCGTAGAAAATTCCATGATTGTTGGCTCAAAACCTGCCCTCGACTGAACTGTGGGGTTGACTTATAGATGGGTGTCTGCGGTGAATCCTCTTTACCCTTAACTCCCATGGTCCTGATATTCAGGGGCTGTCAATGTGGTCACTTTTGACCAAGAAAAAACTGACAGCCAATCCAGCGCAAATCCCCATGCAGCAGTACAGCATCCCATCTTGCATGGGAATTTTGCATGCTGGAGGTCTCCATGGGGTATGGAGACATTTGTCCCTTGCCCTGGAATAAGTCCCAGCATCTGCAATGGGGCAACTTGGACCTGCTCTATAGCTGGCAAAAGTCCATTTTAACCCATGTTGGCAGATCAGGCCCAGGAAGGAGAGTAGGATTCAGCACATGCTGCTCAGGATTGTGGTCTAAGCCTATTAGGTCTAGTAACACTTTAAATATCATGTATCATGTGGCCCTTCATCTATCTTGTTATGCAGCAGTGTACAGAACTTCTTTGCTTCAGTTGTTTGTGTGGATCAGGAACGCAACTAAGCTCAACTTTTTTTCAACCAGATTTTGGGACAGTGTACAATTTGCAGGAAACACTGAAAGGTCAGCTGCCAATCACTGACATGCCTTACTGTTGTGGTTCAGCTTGGGCAGACTGGCATTTGTGGGGTTTCAAAAAGAAGGGAGCGGCAGGATGGAGGGGGGAGCACTTTCTAGTTGTCTAGCAACTCAGAACACATTCCCCCAACACTTCTGGGTTCTCTGGAAGTGATTAGGGAGCATGACCTGCAGTTGCTAGGCAACGGTAAAGCACTAAGCAACTAGGAAAGGACTGCAGGAATCAATTCAAAGTAAGACCGTTATATTTAGGAACAACTGTTGTGATTGTATAACTCCAGAAGGAGACGTCTCTAAAACAAACCCAAACAGAACATTTACATGCCTGTGATGGTGGCTTAGCATTGCAGTTAAGCAGCCACATGAATGCACAAGTGACTTGTGCATTGCTTTTCACACTTTGGATGTCCAGAGGGGGATATTTTGCATCGTCTCTTTGATAAGAGATCAAAAGCACCAGATGCACATGGAGCCGATGAGGTTCACCAGAGAGATTCCATCCAAGTTCCCTCATTTTTGTGTCATGGAACTGTGAAAAGGAATTTTTTTTTTCCTGGGCTAGACTCCAAATAGGTTACAAATAGGTTACCCAAATAGGTCGCATTCACAAGCAGCACGTCCAGGCATAGTCAACATCAGGATGGGGATGAAGTCCAGGAAATCAGTCTGACAGAACAGGGGAGGACAGGGTGGAGGGAATGAATCAAGGTTTGCTTGACTACTTAGATGAGTCGCTCAAACTGGTGGGCTGGAAGTCAGGGTTCTATAAGGTCTGGGAAAGTCAGCTGACCACATCCAAGCTGGGTCAGCTGATCGACAGCCAGTTCAGAAGTGATCCCTTAAGAGTACCTTTTCTCTAGGAATTTTTGCTGAACTGGTTTCTTGAAGGGCCAGCGCAGGGGTGCCTCAAGAGATAAGGCACTGGAGACTTACAGCAGGAGGGCTTGGCTTAGAAAGTCTCTCTTCCAGTGTCCCGCTACCCAGTGTTCCACAATCTGAGAACCTTTTGACAGCAAAAGCACAAAGAGTTTTCTTATGATAATACGTTGATCCGAATTATGTACCCATTCATTTTCTCTAATGGTGTGAACTAGTGGTTCTCACACATTTACCACCGGGACTCCCTTTTTAGAATGAGAATCTGTCAAGACCCACTGGAAGTGATGTGATGACCAGAAGTGACATCATTAAGCAGGAAAATTTTTAACAATTCTAGGCTGCAATCCTACCCACACTTACCCAGGAGGAAGTCCCATTGACTATCATTGTTAAAAGTATATATGGAGTAGCCTGTTAAAAGTACAGGTCTGTAACATTTCTCCAAATGCAGTCACATACCATGAGAGCATCAAGTCTAGTATATAAAAAATAAAATATTGAAAGGAATGGGGACCCACCTGAAATTGGCTCACAACCCACCTAGTGTGTCCTGAACCACAGTTTGAGAAACACTAGCGTTCATTGAGATCTTGGGCCTTAAGAGGCATTGAACTGACATCAGGAGCACACCCACATGATCTCCCCATTCCCAAATAAGACATCACCACTCCTAATTTTGAGGAGGACACGGGGAAACATATAAAAAATATTGCCAAAGGGCATTCATAAAGGAAATTTCCTTGGCCTCAGGGCCAGTCCCTATAAATCTTTAGTAGTATGAACCCAGCAGGGATGAGTAGGATCTAGTGTGAAATCAACTTTCAAAAACTGTCCAGTTATAGTTTAATAAAAGACAAAATAAGATTTATTCAGGGAAAATCAGAGTATACAGTACTGGCAAATTGAAGATAAGGATAGAGAAATAAAGGAAAATACCAACTGGCTATATGGAATGGTATTTTGTGGAGAAGTAGTTGTACTTCCATGCAAGTGTACTAGTTTTTCAGTTAGGAGAACTTTGGCAAACACCTGGCATAAGCACTTCTCTCTGCACCTGTTTTGAGAATAAATATAAGACAGAGGTGAGCAGCCATGGCTCTTTCCAACTGGGCATTTCATTTATTTTCAATGCATCCTTATTTCCAATGGCCTATTTTAGATTTTTACATTTAAACATGGGCAGTTCATTCATCTTCGATGCGTCCTTTTTTCCAGTGACCTGTTTTAGATTTTTACATTTAAAATCTAAGGCCCCAGCCAAACAAACAAATATTCAGCACAAGGTATACTTAGTGTCCTTTCCAGTGGGATTTGTCTGCATTTCTGCTTTCTAATTAATAGCCTTCTCTGTTTGAATCTATGGCAAATTTGTGGGTCAGCACCCACCAGTGGGTCATGAGCCAATTTTTGATGGGTCGTGAAAAGTTTTTGAAACATTTAAAAAAAAAAAACACTTTGCAAGTACCCTTGCCCAGTTTGCAGAAAAAAAGTCATTAGCTGGAATGCTAACCTGTGGTATGACGTAATCTTCATACCTCCAAATTGAAATGTCATACTTTCCAATTTTCTGTAGTAATTAGTATGCTGTAGATCAAGCTTGAGCCCAGTTTCAGCTTTTTGTGTTACCTGGAAGTCCCTAACTGCACATCTTGCTCTCCAGTTCAGCCTTCTGGGCAGCCTGGAATGACTGAAAAGGTTTGGGGGAGTAGTCCTTGAACTCCAGTCCTAGGGAGTGTCTAGCACAGGGGTGTCAAACTCATTTCATAAGGAGGGCCACATAGCATTCATGATGCCTGCTGAGGACTGGAAGTGATGTCATTAGGCAAGAAGTGATGTCATTAAACAGGTCATAACCAAAAATAAACACTTTTTTCACTTAGGAACTCATTAGTTGCAAATGACAGAAGAGAAAAAATACGAACCTTGATCATATTTCAAGATATAGGAGAGCCCAATTTTCATGTGGGCTGCCCTTTCAGCAGTAACACCTCAGCACTACTCAACAGCTGAAAGCATGAGGGCCACATAAAAAGCTTCTACGGGCCGCGTCCGGCCCCTGGGCCTTATGTTTGACACCCCTGTTCTAGCATATGTCTACACAAACATACTATATGAAAGGTCTCTAGCAAAATTGGGAGTATAGGACCCCTATTATTAATCAACCAATTAATAATAATTATAAATAAAGATATTCATTCTTTCAAGATCTATTGTTCCTTTTGTCTAGTGGGTTGTGATAGATTGTCATTTTAAAGTATGAGTCCCGGTGCTAAACCGTTTGGGAAGCACTGATCTATGGTGATTACTATACTACATTCCCCATGTTCATTACATCTGATCTCATCGTCCTGCAATTTAATGCCTTCGTTAATTCTTCTAGCTTATGCTGTCAATTTACTTGATCTTCTTTTACCTCAGACTCTGTAAACATATGAGTTGCTTCTGATACTTGGTGATAATGTTGCGTTTTGGTTGAAGACCTGCTATCTATGCCCTATACAGTTCTCATTCTAAACACACTGGTTGCAGAATCATGTCATTACCCTTTATAATAGCTGAATCCTATATGGGCCATGTGCTGCTGGGATGCATGTTCCAGCAGCGCAAGACTCTTTGCAGCACTGCAAATCCTGGGTCACCATTGCATGCTTCTGGCTGCTGTTGCAATTGAGCAGAGGTGTGGGATGAGTGCCATAGACTCCACTGCTCTTTGTGTGTTGGCTGTGGGAGTATGTCATGGATGGGGATGAGGAGTGCAGGGGGGAGTTTGGGGGGCAGGAAGGGGTGGATCCCGGCAGAGGCATCACTGGGGTTTGCATCACCCATTAAGAGAGCTCATTGTGTCATCCTCAGGATGGACCTCCTCCCAAACCAGACTATCCAGAATAAGTTACTATATTACGTGCACAACATAAATGCAGTGGCATCACTAGGGTTGGTGTAACCCCCATTAACTGTATCTATTATAATATATAACAGTAAAGGTCACCCAATGTATCACTAGCCAACAAAAATACCAGTGCCAACTTGATGGCACTCATACAACTGAATAAGAGTTATAGTATAAACTCTGTTACATGGAAATGAGAGCTGATTCATACTAACATTTTATTGGTTCCCTGCTGTGTCATAATAACACCTCATTGGTTTTCGGAACAATCAGTCTAATTTGTCAGTTTTGAGTTACGAAAATCCACTTTTTGTTACATAAGGTAGTTGTGTTTTTCTTTTCTGGTTCTTTATTCATAACTTTTGATAGAATACAGATATTTCAATGTGGTTTGTTTCACTGTGTCCTGCATGAAATTACACATTGAATGACATATAACATGATGGTATTATTCAAAAATACCAAGATTTCACAATTTTGGCCAACAGTGATCCCCCCCCCCCGAGTGCTGGTGTGCTGGTGTGCTCTGCACCCCCATAGTGATGCCACTGGATCCCAGTGGACCAGCCAGGAACCCATTTTTTGAACCTGCTGTGCCCCATTATTTCCCCTCAGACTTATACCAGCTATGGCTGGCATAGGTCCAAGGAAACCTGTAGGCTACTGTCACGGGGTGGGGCAAGTGCCTTTCCCTTTAAGATGGATTAAGTTGGTTGTTGGCTACCCTGGTGTAGCTAGTAATTTAGAGAATAAAACCTGGGCATGGGTGCCTGAAAAGACAGACAGCAGGAGGAAGGGAGCTGGGGGTTAACAGCTTTTATATTGAAAGAAATGCTGAGAAACCTGTAAGATGGTAATTTTAGCCTCTTTTAGTTATATGATCTTTTCTTGTTTTTAGCTACTGTAATTCATGTAAATATGTTTTTTGGAGCAACTGAAGCTCCCTTAAAGTTATAATAAAAATCTTTTACATGAAAATTGAGTGCAATAATTGACCAAGGAAATGTATGTTAATAGGACCTGGGGCTTGGAGTAAGCAAAATAGAAAACATTGCCCTTGGGGGGTCTGTGGAGGATGGTGTAGGTGGAGGAGGGTTAAATCCTGGTTGACTTGGGAATCTCCCCTGGTCGTTCCCTACCCCAAGGGTGATGTTTGTGACAAAGAGATAAGTAGAAAATATTTTAACTTACCACTGGCAGGCCTACTGATCTCCTCACCATTGCATAAAGCATGGGAGGGATGAAGGTCTCCATCAGCACAGCTGCATTGTTAATGGCAACAGAGGATTGGGGCTTGAAAGTATCACATATCATTAATTTCCTATTTCCATGACACTGAGCCCTCCAGGAAGAGGCAGCTATCTATTCCAGCTACTTAAACTCTCCACATATCCCTTATGATGTTCCACACTGTATGAGAATCTGACCCCTTAATATTGTCAATATTTTTCCAATCAGACAGGCACTAGCTTTGCTAGAGGGGGGGGGGCAGAGCACTAAGTTTTGCAGGGAGCCTCCCCACAGCATCGTTTGGGGGGGAGGGGGCAAAACAGAGAGGAATGGCTCCCAAGGGGAGGAGGAGGGGCTGCTTTCATGCTGCGGCGAGGCTCCCTGCAAAACTTAGTGCCCCGCGCCCCCCAGCTACACCAGTGCAGGCAGGTTCAGTTAAACAGGGGAAAACTGGAAGGGAGGCGATGAGAAAAACAAACTTTTCTGCATTTTTGAAAGTTTTCTGTTGCTTCTCTTGACCCAATGCCTGCTGTGATAGGGAGCAAGAATCATACACTTGGAGAAGTCAAAATGTTCCCTAAAGAAGGCGTATGTCAGAAATATAATTCCTGTGAAGTGACAATCCATTTCTTCTTTATCCCTGCACTTGAGCACACTAGACACTTTCCTATAAATACGTCTACAAGTGATGATTATCAATCCACAATGGCTTTTTAGCATGACCCCCATTAACTTTGTGTTGTGCTTCACACCTACAATATACTGTCCACAAAATATCAGCTTCCTAAAACAGGGGCCTGTCACTTTGGTTTATTTTGCAAAGCACCATGACCACTGATCTGCTGTGTGAATAAATTGTCACGACATTGATCTGTCTGTCATTTCCCAACATTCTGGCACACTCTGGCATGATCAAGTAAGAGAAATACAGAACCCATCATGGGACTCATACAAGCAGGCTCATAGTCCAAGTAGACATCCTCATCTGCTTTCATCTTAATCATCCTAGGTCAGTTGCAACCTCCTTTAAGAGACCTGTAGGAGGAGATGAGAGTCAGAAGCCAGGAAACATAGAGCAGCATCTTGAGCATATTGCTGCATAAGCTGATATCTGGGCCTGACCTGAAAGTTTACATTCCCAACAGGACAATCAATGACTAGTCAGGAGGGTCATAAGAACATAAGAAGGACCGCGTTGGATTAGGCCAAAAGGACAGTTAGTGGCATCTTGTTTCTCACAGTGGTTAACCAGATTCCTCTGGAAAGTTTCATCAGGAGATGAAGGCATACCTCTTTCTTGAAATGCTGTCTCCAGATTTTGGTAGACTCAGAGACAAAAACACTGCAAGGGCCTCCCTTTGATGCACTTCTGCATGCTTTTGGAAGCAGATGCATGTGCCCCCCCCCCGGCCCCATGCTTGGAAACCAGGCTATACATAGGCAAAAGTCCTACTTCACTCCCTCAGCTATGAGTGGTGATGGTAAGAGCTAACGTTTAATATTTACAGGGACAGTGCAAGTGAAGGACCTGTGCCAGCTGGCACTAGGATGGGATGTGGCACCAGCAGGCCAGTGCTGGCCGTTGAATTGGCACTGTTGGCTCAGAAGTCATTGGGAACGTACCTTATGGACCACTGACATACAAAGTATTTCCATATTCTTTATGGTGTGTCTGGCCATACCCTCCTAATGTAGCCTGTCTGCTCAAGAGCCTCCAGGGTCAGCTGCTCTTGTCTGGGTGAGGTATTGCTCTTCCAGTAGGTTTGCATCATGCTCTAGCTCACTATTCAGATACGACAAAACTATTTAAGCTGGTTTTAATCTATTTATTTCTCTCTGTTTATTAATGTGCTTACTTATATACTTTTCTTACTTAAGAAAAATGCATTAATCAGCCCAGGGTTCCTAGGATGAATATTCACATTGTACTTTAACCCGCCTGCCTATTTGCGCATAGGCAAATTAAGATTAATTATAGGCCTTTTAAAAGGGGACAGCCAACAGCATTAACTGAAGCAGCTTCCTGATTTCAGGTAATTTGCTCCAAAGGAGCAATTCACATGGGTTCTCTTGTAACACATGGGTTCTCTTGTAAATTCAATTAATTTGAATACAATTAACCTGTTCATTTCTCCTGGATGTGGCACATTTGCAGCTGCCTCACAAGGCAGCTCATGAACAGAATCAGTAGGACAAGTGTGCAGTCTTCACTTTGCAAATGCAAAGATGAACAAATAGTCCTGCCAGTATGGAGTATGCTTTTAAACCTCTTGAGAATTTTGTGAAAATCTTTGTCATTCAAAATGAAGCAAATTTGCATTGCCTGGAGGCCAATTTGCAATGAGAACAGGAGCATCAGGGTTTTCCCTGTGTAATGTGCCACCTTTAGTCAATTCCTGACATTACCTGAATTCTGCCTTGCCTTTTACAGTTGGTAAAGAACATTAATAGCTCCACATGCCAAAGGAAGAGCTTTATGATTCCATCCTACCTACGTATGTTGACAAAAGTCAGATTCTCCACTGTATTATTATTATTATTATTATTATTATTATTATTATTATTATTATTATTAACAACTTTATTTTTACCCTGCCTTTCTCCCCAGAGGGACTCAAGGAAGCTTACAACAAGGTTAAAACAAATTGAAAAACATAATTTAAAACAGATAAAAGAATATTAACAACATATCATAAAAACAGTAGTCAGATAAAAAGTAATCAGGTAAAAAGAGCATAGAGCAGCAAATCATAAAAGAATCAGGCCTGTAACCAGGTATTTAAAAAGATATTAAAAGATGTTGAAAAGATGTTTAAAAAGGCCGGGAACTCAGAAGGCTTGTCTAAACAGAAGGGTCTTCAGGCCTCGCCGAAAAGTTTCAAGAGAGGGAGCAGTTCTTAAGTCAAGGGGAAGGGAATTCCAAAGCGTTGGTGCCACTATTGAGAAGGCCCTATTTCTTGCCGCTGCCCCCACGTACCTCCCTAGGCGGCGGCACTTGTAAAAAGGCCTTCTCTGATGACCTAAGAGGACGAGCCGGATTGTACGGGAGTAGGTGATCTCTAAGATATCATGGCCCAGAGCAGTATAGGGCTTTAAAGGTCAAAACCAGCACCTTGAATTGGGACCGGAAATGAATGGGCAGCCAATGCAGCTGCTGGAGAAGCTGAGTGACAGAGTCAAAACGCCTACCTCCAGTAACTACACGGGCCACCGCATTCTGCACCAGTTGCAGTTTCCGAACCATCTTCAAGGGCAGCCCCACATAGAGCACATTATAATAATCTAACCTCGATGTCACCATGGCCAGGTCTGCACGATCTAAATACAGCTGCAGCTGGCGCACCAGCCGAAGCTGAGCAAACGCCCCCCTAGCCACAGCTGCCACCTGGGAGTCCAGGAGCAGCTGTGAGTCCAGGTGGACCCCCAAGCTGTGGACCTGCTCCTTCAGGGGGAGTGCAGCCCTATTCAGCACAAGCTGATAGTGCAGCACCTGCAACGAGGATTTCCGAACCAGGAGAGCCTCTGTCTTATCCGGATTTAATTTCAGCTTGTTAGCCCCCATCCAGATCCTCACTGCTTCCAGACAGTGCTCCAGGCCCTCAACCACCACCCTGGAGTCTGGAGGAAAGGAGAGATAGAGCTGGGTGTCATTGGCATATTGATGGCACCCCACTCCAAATCCCCGGATGACCTCTCCCAGTGGTTTCATGTAGATGTTAAATAGCATGGGGGACAGACTTGAACCCTGTGGCACCCCGCACCTCAAGGGCTGCGGTGTTGAACAGGCATCCCCCAGCACCACCATCTGGAACCGATCCTCCAAGTAGGAGCAGAACCACCACAAAACAGTGCCTCCGACTCCCAACTCGGCCAATCGGCCCAGAAGGATACCATGGTCGATGGTATTGAAAGTCACTGAGAGGTCCAGCAGGACCAACAGGGATGCACTCCCCCGTCCAGTCCCCGGCATAGGTCATCCACCAAGGCGACCAAGGCAGTTTCCATCCCAAAGCCTGGTCTGAAACCAGATTGAAAAGGATCCAGATAATCCACTTCATCCAAGACCCTCTGGAGTTGAGACGCCACCACCCGCTTAATTACCTTGCCCAGAAACGGGATGTTGGAGACTGGCCGGTAGTTGTCTAATACAGTGGAATCCAGGGAGAGCCTCTTCAGGAGGGGGCGAACCACCACCCGTTTCAAAGCACGTGGTAACGTCCCCTCCATCAAGGAAGAGTTGACCACCCTCCCTGTCCACTCAGCCAGTCCACCCCGGGCAGCTCTTATCAGCCAAGCTGGGCAAGGGTCAAGTAGGCAGGAAGATGGCCTCACACTCCAAAGGAGTCTATCCACATCCTCAGGCTGTACAAGCTGAAAAGAATCCCACAGCATCGGACAAGCAGTTGCCAAGGGAACATCGTCAGACATTGTCAATGTGGCATCCAAGTGGTGACGAATAGGATTGATTTTATCTGCGAAATGTTGTGCAAACACATCACAGTGGTTGACCATGTGTTCCTCCTGGTCTACTGGAGGGGCCTGATGGAGGAGGCACCATACCACATGGAACAGCTCTGCCGGATGGTTCTCAGCAGACGCAATGGTAGCAGAGAAGAAAGATCTCTTTGCTGCTACCACCGCCACGGAATAGGCTCTGTAATAAGCTCTACTCCGTGTCCGATGGGATTCATCACAAGTTTTCTGCCACCGTCACTCTAAATGCCTGCCCTGCCACTTCATCATTCACAGCTCCTCAGTGAACCAAGGAGCTGCTCCGAGTTTGCGACGTGGCAGAGGTCACTCCGGAGCAATCTCATCCACTGCCCTGGTCATTTCCCCATTCCAGAGGTCAACCAGGGTCTCAGATAAGACGCCAGTCTTGGCAGTGGGAAAATCCCCCAGAGCCCTCAGAAAACCTTCAGGATCCATTAGCCTCTGGGGGCAGACCATAGAATGCAGTCTCCCGCCTCCGTGAAGGTAAGAAGCCGCAACAAGCCTAAACCTTACCAGGAAGTGATCTGTCCATGACAACGGAGTGATCTTAACTTCCTCTACATCCAGATCACTACCCCCATGCCCAGCTGTAAACACCAGGTCCAGCACGTGTCCTGCAGTATGTGTTGGGGCCAAGATCTTCTGGGACAGGCCCATGGTTGTCATGGCAGCCATGAAATCCTGAGCTGCACCTGCTGCAGGTGCCTTGGCATGAACATTGAAGTCCCCCAGCACTAATAGGTGGGGGGACTCCAATGCCACCCCCGATATCACCCCGGTCAACTCAGGCAGGGAGACTGTTGGGCAGCAGGGCGGGTGGTACACCAACAGAATCCCAATCCTGTCCGGCCCTCTCAACACAACATGCAGGCACTCGAACCCAGCAAACTGCTGAACAGGGCACCTGGTAAGGGAGATGGACTCAAGATAGACCATTGCAATTCCCCCTCCCTGTCCCTGCAATCTTGGCTGCTGCAACACCTGGAAACCTGGTGGACAAAGTTCAGAGAGACTAACTCCCCCCGCCATGTCCAACCAGGTCTCTGTAATACATACCAGGTGGGCTTTCTCATCCAGGATTAAATCCCGGATGATTAATCCAGGGCTTTCTCATCCAGGATTAAATCCCGTATGATGCAGGTTTTGTTATTCACCAACCTGGCATTCAAAAGCAGCAGCTTCAGATCCAGGGACTCATTGCCAAGACCACCAGGCATCCGAGAACTGGGGGAAGGACCAGAAGGAGAGATGATCTGCCTATGATGAATTCTCCTTCTCCTGTAATGGCCTGTCCAACCCCCACCACCATATCTCCCCTGGCCCATCACTCTCTTGATAGTGGCACCCCTCCCTTCCCCTGAACTCCCTCCTAAGAAAAAACACATGTGGCGTGGCCCACCTTCTGAGACTGGCCTATACAAACAGAAACAACCAGCAGGGCTGCTTATGAAAAAGATAAAAGCAAGGCAAGCCTAACACTGGATGTCTCACAGGCCACTCCTCTGCTGGAAAGAGACTGTGCTGCCCTAAGGATTTATCTTGCTCCTCTCTCCCCTGCCTTTAAACAGAAGGGGAGGAATAATCCAACCGCTGTTTCAGTCCGCCAACCAGGAAAGGAACTTCGGTCCTCTGGGCATGATCCCTGTGCTAAGAGCCCTTTGGCTCTTGCCCTTAGGCTCGCACCAAAGACTCGCGCCTCTGGCAAGCCAGAGGCTGTAGCAGGTTACCTGTAGAGAGAAGGAGCCAATCGTCAGTCTCAAGAGTCCAACACAAGTGTAAGTAATAAGCTTCTTCCTCCACCCTCCTGGCAGCTGACCACTAGCTCACTGAGCTTCCAAAAAAACTGAGCCTCCACTGTACTGAGCTGGTAGGCTTTAGCTGGTAAATAGTTATAATTAACAAACAAACAAACAACAACAACAAGATCTTTGTCTCTGTTTGAACTTGTCCACTACTTGTTTGTTAGAGGCTTAATGTGGCTCTCAAATGACCTGTCAATAGCAAGTGAATGTATCACACAGATGTGTACATTAAGAAGTGGTGAGGTGAGAGAAAAAAACGAAGATTTCTCTCTAGCAACCTAATCATGATGAGTTGAAACGAACAAAGCACTGTTGCGACTGGAGCAGAAAAGACAATCATTTTCAAATTTCAAAACAGCCCAATTTTCTGGCCCAAACAGGAAATGTCTAGTTCCATCAACAGTGCCAGCATGGGTTCCTCAGAGCCCTGGGGCAAAGCCCTGATGTGGGCCCCTGATGGAATCTGCTGCTCACTCCCAGGTGGCACACTGGGCCACTTTCATAATTACTGAGGATTCAGGCATCAGCCCAATGAGCTGGACCCCAATGGCCATGGGTCCTTGGCCACTGCCCAACCTCACCAACCTCCTCCCAGGATAGCTGAACAGCCATTTTATGGATTGTATCCTAAGAGCCCAATCCTGTGCTCAGAGGCACAGCTCCATGCCACCAACTACAGTCGCAAACGTGCCATAAGGCACATTCGCAGGGCTCACCGCCGCGCTCCCTCCAGTGCTAGCCCAGAGCCAGTCGGTGCTGGGCTAGCGCGGGGCAGTCGGCCAGGTTCCGCGGTTCAGCGGTCTCCCAGACTGCCGAACTGCAGAACGGCAGGCGGGGACGGGGGCGTGGAGGGGGGGTTCCGTGGAGGGGGGAGGCCAGTGGGGTGGGGAGGAGGCGTGCCGAGGGGCGGGTGGGAGGTGTGCCAGGGGGCAGGCTGGAGGAGGATCTGCAGAGCTGAGCTCCGCAGGATCCAGGGCACTCATGTAGGGCTGCGCGCCCTACATGGTAAAGTGAGTAGCCCCATTGCGGGGCTGCTTCTCTTACTCAGGGGAAGGGGATGAACGTCACCTTCTCCTGAGGAGCCTCCCGCAGTAATGTGGGAGGCGCAGGATTCGGCAGCAGCCCTTTTTGGTGGGTGCTCCGGGCAGCTCAGGATTGGGCTGTTAGTCATTACTAAAGGAAGTTGGAATCAATTGGACTTAGGGCCCAATCCTATCCTTCCCTCCCTACTTATACAGCTGTGACAAAAAGATGTGCACTATATTCAGCGGGGGGGGGGGCGTCACCAAGTTTTCCTCTGGGTAAATGTTTCCTTACCCAGGGGTAAACCTCCAAGGCCTGGCTGGGCCTACTTGGATCTGCATTAGTGAAATTGTTGGCACAAATCCATGTGGACCTGCAGGTTCCTGATCCCATGCAGGGTCTAGGAGAAGGGGGTAATTTGTACCCAGGCCCAGGGTCAAAAGGGAGGCCCAGGAGCCAATGGAAGGGGCCCAGAAATTTCCTGGGATCTGACATTTTCCTATCAGACTAGTTGCCCATATGGGAAGCTGGGGACACTACCATGACTGGGGATGCTGGGGACACTACTGATGCCACATGGGTTGGTAGACCTGGGCTCCAAAGACTTTTCCAGCTGTCTCTATCCTCCCCCCACCCTGTTTCACCCCTTTCTGCCCCTATTCTGCTCACCCGTCACCACCTCCCCCGCTCTGTTTCACTCCTCCCCCTTTGCAAAAGGGCCCAAAAGAAACTTTGTACCCCCTGATAAAATTCCTTTCAGAGGCCCTGATCCCATGGATTGGGAAAGTGGATCAGATCTGGAAGTGGGATTTGGATTTGGTGGCTGCCACTGCTGCCAAATCCCCCTTCCCAAACTTGATTCACTTTCCTCCCTGCCCCATCACTGTGCTGTCACTGCCAAATCCTGCTTTGGATCTGAGTGGAAGCAAGACAGATTGATTATGACTACGATTCAGATGACTAACATGAAGAATGACTGATGCACAGTCCTGTCAGGAAATTCCAGTGTGTAGCTGTTTCTTGGTTATAGAAGCACAAACTTGCACATTATTTAGGCTCTCCAACAATAAACAGATTGACAACAAAATCCATATATGGCACACATCCATGTACCCTGAAGTTGGCAAAAACCCCTATCCTGTTATTCCCACTGGGTGTCAGTGTTAACCCATGGGGGAAGAAAAGCAGGTACAAGACAGAAAAGCATTTACATTTCCTCTATTTCTGCTCTCTGCCCCCCTTCCCCATAAGTAGATTTGCTGGGACCAGGAGAAGAAAAGAAGCACAGAAGTAAAGGAGAAAAAAAAAAGAGTTTTGAAGATTTGAAATCTCTCTGCTCAAAATGACGGAGCCACTCTACAATTAAACTTCCTCTGGCAAAAGGCAAACGCTTTTCCCCAGCCCATCAGTTTGCTTCCCTGTGCATTTTCATCTCCAAGCTTATGCTTACAGGAGAATAAAGGAGAAATTAATGTGACTGCAACTCAGGCATTATCCTCTTGGGGATGTGATTGATTGGCTGATTGGCTGGTGGCTTCCAGACAACCCTTGTAACAAGTGGAGCTTCCCCACAATCTAAAACGCCCTGTTCAGCAGGAGAGCTGTTGGGATGAACAAAAGCAAATCTCAGTCAGCCACATGATGTGCCATGCCTAGGTGGCTCACAAAAAAAAAAAAGATACCCACCCATGCTCTGTCATGGGTTACAAACCAAAGGCAGTAGCCCATTTTACTCAAGGTGCATTTTACAAATGTTCTCCATTTATTCATCCTAAAACAAACCAAAAAAAGCAAACCACCCCACAAAACCAATTTCTTTGTTGTAAGAAAAGTAATAGTATTTTTCCCCCTTTCCCCCCCATCCTCTCATTTGTCTTCTGTAAGACAAAATCCCCCAAAACAATTTTAATAGACAACTGATACTTGTACCTGACCTTTTTGAACATTTACTGACGGCAATTTGCAGGCCGAAATCTTTATCGCCTGCCATAAAGGTTAACAAGCAATCACCTGGAAGGCTGGCTTTTATGAGCTTCACTGCAAGTTTTCCAACAACACATTCCCCCTTTTTGATGTCCCTCCCTTGACACTTCCATGCCTTCTGTCATGGAAGTGAATCCTTGAAATTTCAGTGTCATGATATAGCTGAGAAACACCTCTCTTTATGTAGTGGTGGTGAAAGATAAGCGATTTTCCCCCCCAGTGGCAGCTACATTTCATTAACATTGAGATAACTGAGAAAGAAACAGCGAACTGGCCAAAGAGGATAACATTTGTAGAAGGAATTTTGAAAAATCTAAATTGGCCAACCAAAACATTTAGAGTTCACAAGGTTTAGCCATAAAGTAGGAATGTAGGGAGAAAAGTGAGTTTACCTGATCTAGGTAAACAGCATTTGGGCCTAACCCTATCCAACTTTGCAGTGCCAATGCAGCCACAATGCAGCCCCAAGGAAAGGGAACAAATGTTCCTTTATACTGATGAGCCCTCCATGACGGCCCCCCCTTCCACAGCAGTATGTGCCCCATTCACATGGCTGCATCAGTGCTGGAAAGCTGAATAGAATTGGGCCTTTTGTCTTTAAAATGTGAACTATCCACTTGGGAATGAAAACATTTTATAGACTTGCTCTCTGTAACAGTAAAGTTGAAAAAGTTCCTCCCTTGAGGAAGGAAGGGGAGAAAGGAAATCCTATTAGAAGCAAAACAATATTGTAAGTAGGCTATGAAGGGGAGGTCAATATGGCTATTAAAAGGAGGGTGGAAACCTTTCATCTGACAAGCTGTGAAACTTTGAAAACTGGCATTTTTTTGTTCTGTCTAAAGAAGGAACAGGTCATGATGGAAGTCAGACTAAGTAGCCATGTACTAAGTAGACCAAAAGGTGATTACAGAGTTCACAAGTTATCAAAAGACAGAGCTACTCTGGTCAAGTTAGTAATACAAGTATAAACTAATTATCCACGGATTTTCCACCTGTAGTTTTATCTCAACGTGATGAGAAGGACCCTTTAAATTAAAGGAAAAAAAGTTGTTAAACAATAGCCTCTTTAATGCTAGAGAAGGCAGCCGGCTGACAATACATCAATCATTCTTTCTCCAGGCACTTAGAACAGTTTCATTACAAGGCAAGCAACCCCTCCTTTCCCCCTGAGCACATGTAAGAATGATAATCACTTTGCATTCTTTCCCAGTGCTGCACTCTGGGTGAAGGGAGAGGCTGCTGGCTCAGAACGAAGCCTTTCTAAGCACTGATTGTCTGCCTAATGCATCTGTCTTACATCACAAAGGTAAGCAAGGCTGTTCTTAAATCACCTAGCAAAGGGACATTGTTTTTAAAGTGGATTTGCTTTAATGCAATTTTTGCCATTCATGTGAGTTTTGGGAACGGAACCCTCATGAATACCAAGACTCAACCTGTATATAAAAAACATACAGAGTACTCTTGGTAGTAGAGACATCCAAGAGCAACTGCCTTTTCTTTATCAGTTGGTTGTTCTGACCTTAAATTGTAAAGACAGGTGCCCACTTATAGGCTTCCCATAATTCCTTTGCACTGTCATCTCCACTTCCTCCTCCCAAGGGGGAACTTCACCTCCAAGGGGGGTTTGGAATACCAAGGACATACCACTCAGGATGCCTGAAGCTCTTTATTGGTCAAAATGGAGAATAACAGAAACGGAGAGGGGTTCTCTCTCCTCACCAGTTTAACTTCACCATCTCCCCCCATGCCTTTGAAGGATCCTGCTGATGGGCTTAGATGGCACTGATAAATATAAATACTGTTAATAATAGTAATTAATAATAATAAGATGAATGGCTCTGACGGTGAGTGAGAGGGACTGCTTACACGGCATGTTGTTGTGCCTGCAATACTTACAGCAGCAGCAGCACCACCCATAGCTACGCTACTGGGTCAGTGTAAACTGTAGACCACACTGAGTAAGACAGACCAAAATAGCTTCATGTGTTCAGCTTGTCAGCAGAGAGTATCATAGTTCTGATGTTACAAGGAGGGGCTGGCGTGCAGAAAAAATGGGAAATCGCAGGGGAAGTACAGGATGCTCAAGGGCAAGTTGCTCAGAGAAGATGCGCAAACTGTGAACACACCTGAAGTTTGCACCTCTCTCCATGAGAGTCCCTTTTGTTAGACATTCCTGGGAAACTGCAAATAGCAGAAACATGGCACAATCACTCCTTGTCTTGGTAGTGCTTTTTGTACCGCCCACAGCTGGTGCAAGTTAAGCTTCTTTGGTAACATCTGAAAACAGAAGATATACACAATGGGGTGTGCAAAGAACAGTTGCAGCTGCAGCCCCTCCCATGGGCTGTCAGCAAGTGCTCCTTGAGGGGAACAGAGAAAAGGTTGTCCTGTCTCTGAACCTATAAAAGGCCTTGCACAAAGCAAGGCTGGCCTTTTCTTTGCTGCTGCTGCTGCATCACAGACATGAAACAGCAAGCAGTGGAGGGAGCCCTCAACCCACAGCTCAAACAAGAGGTCAGACAGTTACCCTCAAGCTGAGAGCAGTTGCGTCGGGCCAGTGTGGGTTCCAACAAATCTCCAGAGGGCCAGAGGCTCATTGGAGACTGGGGGCTCCCTGAGGGCCACATTGAGAGGCCTCGAGGGCCGCAAGTGGCCCCAGGGCCAGAGTTTGGGCACTCCTGTATTAGACGATGCTACCATGGTATATGACTGCATTTGGGGAAATGTTACAGATCTGTACTTTTAACAGGCATATGCTTAACTGTATATGCTTTTAACAATGATAGTCAATGGGGCTTACTTCTGGGTAAGTGTGGGTAGGATTGCAGCGTAGGATTGTTAAAAAAAAATTTCCTGCTTGATGATCACTTCCAGTGAGTCCTGACAAATTATCATTCTAAAAAGTGGGTCTTGGTGCAAAAAGTTTGAGAATTACTGTCTTAGCGCATTGGGAGCAGTCTGCATGACTGTTAGCTTGGGTGGTGGGGTAGATTATGTTGCAAAATCGCCGTTTGCTCATTTCATATGAAGGGAGATGGTCCTTCAGATACTGTAGCCTTTGATCATTTAAGGCAGGGGTGTCAAACATAAGGCCCGGCGGCCAGATGCGGCCCACAGAAGCTTTTTATATGGCCCTCAGGCTTTCAGCTGCTGTGTAGTGCTGAGTTGTTTCTGCTGAAAGGGCAGCCCACATGAAAATTGGGCTCTCCCATATCTTGAAATATGATCAAGAGTCATACATTTTCTCTTTTGTTATTTGCAGCTAATGAGTTCCTAAGTGAGAAAAAAAGTGTTTATTTTTGGTTATGACCTGTTTAATGACATCGCTTCTTGCCTAATGTCATCACTTCCAGCCCTCAGCAGGCATCATGAATGCTGTGTGGCCCTCCGTAGGAAATGAGTTTGATACCCCTGATTTAGGGCTTTAAAGGAATAATCAGCATCTTGAATTGCGCTCAAAATTGTATCAAGGCCTATGAGGAAAGACTGATAGAACTAGATATGTTTCGCTTGGAGAAGAGAAGGCTGAGGGGAGAACATGATAGCGCTCTTCAAATACCTGAAGGGCTGTCACATAGAAGAAGGCAAAGATTTGTTTTCTTTGCTGCCCCAATGACTAGGATTAGAACTATAAGAGGGGAGAGCTTGGTTGAATATCAGGAAAAATCAGTAAGACAATGGTACAACTACCGAGGGATGTGGTGAGTTCTCCCTTTTTCCAAGCAGAGGTTCAACCTTTTAGAGAGAATTTTCCTGCTTCAAGCAGGGGTTGCACTAAATGCCTCGAAGTCCCCTTCCAACTCTTTTACTGTCATTCTAGACATTTCTCTCACTAAACAGAAGAGTCACACACCAAAAAATTGGCTAGGAATGAACATCAGGACTGGGTTTTAAGAGTTTTTACAGAAGCATCTATGATGGTTTGCCCACATTTGAAATACTTCTGCAATGCTCTGATGCCCCACTGTTTGCTTAAGATTCTATCCCTGTTTTTTCCAGATAGTATTATATTAAACGATATTCATTATTTTTATATCTGTATTTAGCAGTATCATCATTTTTTCAGCCACATTGGCAAGCTGCAGGCAAAAATGCAGTGTAGAAGTGTAAAAAAAAGTCATAGAGGTGGGGAAGCTACCAAAAAAGAGCAATAAAAAAATGCAAGCAAGTCATATTTGTATGGGAGCTAGTTTTATATTTTGGTGAGCAGAGACATGAAATTGGTTTTGTGTTTTTTTTAATGTGAGGCTTTCTTTAGGGTTCCTCAAACATCACAACTGGATGGCTAGATCTTCTTTTGGTTTTAAATAAGCTCCACTTCCCCCAACCTCTCCCTCTCTGTCTGTTAAAAAAAAAAAAAGGCAATTCAAATGTTTGTTGAAATTTCGTTTTGTATCCAGTGGTTGTTTTCCTTTTTGCTTGTCTCTGAATCATGATAAGGTAGATAACATGACATTTTATTCTGCAGTTTGTGATTACCAAACAGTCAGGCCTTTGGAAATAAAATGGTTGCGGACGACCGGCGCATGTAAGTAGAAAATGCATTGCGTGGCAGTGTGCCCGTTCAATTTTATTCTCTCTGTATATACATATATAGAGCATTAGAACAAGTGACCCATGCACTATAATATAGGTTGTTGCATCAAGTCGGAGACAATGCAGTGAGCAGCACGATGGTATACAAAAGAACCTGGGTGTATGTTGTTTAATTGTGTGGTGCTTCTTTTTACAAATTGTCCTGAACATTGAGAACCGTTTGCCGCCACACTCACTGTGAATGGAATTGATAATTAATTTCCTAAAAGGGAGATATGGGTTACAATCCTGTGTGTGAGTATTAACCCCCTTTTACAGAAATGTAAAATCTGTAAGTTAACGGGCAGCCCAATACTAAGCTGTCCAGTGCCCAAGGCTGTAGTGGCACAGAATGGCTGCCCCTGCATCCCATGGATGTTGGGCAGCTGTGGGTGGCTCCCAACACCTCCTCAGGGGAAGGGGATATTCATCCTCTTCCCCCAAGTAAGGGAAGCAGCCCCAAAATGCAGCCCCTTTTTAGCCAGTGCACAGCAACAGCCCAATCCTATCCACATTTTCCTGGGAGTAAGCCCAATTGACTGTAATGGGACTTTCTTCAGAGTAGACATGCATTAGAATTGGGCTGTAAAGCAACTCTGTGTCAGGCCCGAGGCCCAATGTGGGGCTATGGATCTGGTGGAACTGAGCTCCACCGGTCCTGCCCCTCCTCCACCACACCTTCTCTCCACTCTCCCCCTGCCCCGGAATGCCCCCCTTGCCCCCACTTGCCTCTGAAGTAGTGACATCAATTTCATGGGAGGCTGAGTATCTCTTATCTGTACTGCTTAGGATGGGAAGGTGTCTGGATTTTGGATTTGTCTGGATTTTGGAATAATTCTATCAATATAATACAAAATGTGTCCTCTTGTTCTTTTCATTGTTACCCATACAAGTGTCTGCTGGCCTCTTTGACATTTTTCAACAATGTCTGTACAGGTATACACCACGGAGCAGAGAACTAACAGTCTGTACCTGCACTGTACATAGGAATGAGCATAAGACCTTCTAGTGTTCACACTATCAAAAACACTACACAAGGGCTCCTTGTATTCACACTCCAGTCACACTTCCTCTGTTCACCCTTCACAAGTGCTCCTTCTGCAGCCCACATTGTGCTGCCTGCTCAGTTCCTCACTTTGCCCCTTTCTGCACTCCCAGGAGTCTCACATCACAAAGTTCAAGAGTCATAGAAACATCCCTGCAGGCTTGCTGCATTGAGCCCACACAAAATTTAAGCAGCCAGTTTACTGCTGAATTTTTCCCCATAATGCATCGCACTATGGCCTGTGGCTGAAAAAAAAATCCTTTCTGGCTTCCTCGCCGGGTCGCACTGAGTGCATGAGAACTGCCCACAACAAAAAAAAGTTCACTACTTGTGAGTAGGACTGACCAGGTAAAGGGGGTGGAGGAAGAAAGAAGAGATCGAGGGATGCTGCCTGGTTAGGGAGGGGCTCCCCCACCCCTCCACCCCTGGGTATGCCAAGTCCCCAGTGAGTGGGAAGGCGGGGGCCTCCTTGACATTGAACAAAAATGTCAAGATTTTGGAATAGTCCAAATTTTAGATGCCTGGATAAGGGGCAATCTTATCTGAATTATTTAGGAGATTAACCCAGAGTGCTACAAAGGACCTTACATATGCACCCAGAGTTTTGAAACCATCCTAGGTTGGTTTGCACTTGGGATCATACCTAGAGAAAAATGGTGACAATATGGGATAAATACAATAGGGCAGTGGCAGCCCAATACGCAGCCTTACGGCCCGTGGATTCTCTGCCTGTGAATTTCGACAAGCACTTTGCCAGAGGAAGGTAATATAAGAATACTCTGAAAGCATTCATCACAGAAAGTGCCTCTCTCTGAAACTTATGTCCCACTTGGTCTCAAGAGGAGACAGATGTTTGAAAATCTGGCTAAGTGCTTGATATTGGAAACAAAATGCTGAAGTACTTTAGCATTTTATTAGAATTATAGTGGGAGTTTCAGAGGGATTCCAAAACATTAAATTCAGAACTTTATGGAATGTGAGACTTATGGGCCAATCCCAAGATTTGCTGTGTTATCAAATAAGTGCTTACGGAAGGATATAAACTATTGATACCAATGAAAATAGTGCAAACGACAGCATTATCCCTGTACATAGCCTTCTGTGTACTGTTGCAGCCTGTTTGCCCCAGCTTATCAAGCTAAGCATGTACCAAGGGTATTTTCACATCTGAGGTTAAATCATTTTTTTGCTTGAATTGGCAGCTATGAAAGCAAAGCATCAATCAAGAAGTTATACCAGTTGGGGTGAGAGTAGTGTAAAGGGATTGAAGTGAATGCTAATGTTTATTGTGTGAACACATATGTATGGCTTTTTACACATTTCCCCATGCAAAATTCAGATTATTTCATGTATGTTCTCAGGCACTAGCAGAAGAAAAAGGAAATTCAGAGCCTCTGTATTATCTAGCACAAAAACAGCCGATAACAGCGCTTCCCAAAGTGCGGGTCATGACCCCACTGGTGGGCTATGAGCCCAAGCACAGTGGGTCACAATGTGTGTGCTCCCCCCGTTGTTGGTTTGGCTCCACATAGTAGCCATACTGGAAGCCTCAGTGCTTAACAGAGCCTCTGGAGGGCTGTTCTAGCTTGGCAATGCACTCTACTCAGGCCTTGGAATGGCCCTCAGAAGCCTCCATAAGTCACTTCTGGTTTGCTTCCACTTCTGGAAGTGACTTCCAGAGGCTTGAGGGCACTTCTGAGGGTCAGGAGAGGCCACCAGTCAGGAGAGGCCTCCAGCACCACCAGGAGCATCGTGACCCACCACAGAGGATGAGGGTCACTGTGCTGCAAAGTTTGGGAACCCATGGCCTATAAGAATAAATAAGTTATGTCCCTGGCCTCTATATCACATCAGTATGGATGTGATACAGAGAGTGTGGAAGATGAAGTAAAGATTTTCTCAGAAGTATATGATGGAATGCTGTGAAGAAAAGCAGAAATCCATGATTAACAATTTCCTTCAGCTCTGTTTTTTTTTTTTTTTCCTGTTAGAAAAATCCTTGCCAGCAGCTATTACCTTTTCTAAATCTGATTTTCTTTTTTTGGTCATGTGAGAGAAAATTCACTTCATCACAGATAAATTAAGGATCCTACATCTGCTTTCCTTTGAAGTGGACTTATGTTCGTCTCTGGATCATGTTTCATGTAGGATTAAAATGTTCCATAATGAAACCATCCAAGCCAAAAAAAGCTAGATTAAAATGCTTGCTAATGATAATTTATGCTATTTCCCCTTCACTGTGATTGTGGCTTGGATGCACTAACAAATAAGGCCCAATGTTTTCAGCTTAGCTTCATTACTAAATACAGTATGCTTACTCCTTAAATTTTCAATATTCAGAGTTTCAGGATCCACCAGATCCTGAAGTTTATCTGTGCAGCCTGACACAGAGGCTCTTGATTCTATGGCAGCCCAAGGGCTGTTGCAGAATCAAGTAGCCCCATTGCACGGCTACTTCCCTTCCCCGAGGAGCCACCAGCGGCAGCCCCATTGCATATAGGATGCTGCGATAGCTGTTTCGGTACTGCGGCGGTCCTAGCAGAATGGCCAGTTCAGGATTGGGCTGCCCAAGTGTCTCAAAACTAGGCTAACCAGGGACCATGAGACTGAGCTTTTCAGAAGAAGATTGAATTTATTAATGAAATATAGATAACCAGTAAAATGTGCATTTACTTTCAATTACTTTACTTAGAAGATCAGTTGCGGAGTTTTAAATGGTTATATGTAGAAGAGCACTGAGGTACCAGGATCCAGGGGAAAAATAAAGCATAATAAAAGGTGCTCCTTGGCAAAATGTCAAGATGGGGAAAAAATGCTCAGCAAAGAAGATACTTTCCAAGGAATTGAGAAGACATTAGGTGATGCAGTGTGGGCATCTCTTCTGGGGAAAAAAAGAAGGCCTAAAATAGAGGTTTCTACTGAGGAAGAAACCTAAGGACATATTCGTTGGGAAAAAGATGACTCAAAATGAAGGAGAAAGAAGCCCCCAAAAAGCCGCTCTGCAAGGGACAGAGATGACTCCCTCCCAGATATATCTGGTTGTTGACTTCATAATCTGTGAATTCAGAATCTTCCATGCGGGTTCAGAATGTCTGATTGCAAACCCATGTAGTTGTCCCTGTTAGTTAGTGTGTGCTCAGAGGAGGTGAGATGGCATCCTAGATTGTCTCCAGGGGAGAGTTTGCAGGACTAGGAAGCTTACTGACTCAGAAGGGCAAACTCTTTGGGGGAAGCTTCCACTGCTTTCAGCATGCAGGTAATGCTGGGATAAATGCAGTCGCAGGAAAACAGCTGAAGATGATTGACTGCACTGGAGGAAGGACTAGCACAGCTTTTACAGATGAGCCCCCAGATTAATTACAGAGGTAATTTCCCAAAAAATAACTTCATGTCTGGTGCTGGCTTCAGTTAATAGGGTTTTTGGGGACTGGCAGCAATAAACTCAGTTGCCCCCTCATTGCAGTTTTGACCAGTGTGAAAGGGAAGAGGGCACAAAGAAAAAATTGAGGGTTGAGAGACTGGGTATTATCTTTCAGAGCTGAAGTGGTTTTGAAAGGGTTTACATGCTGTTGTAAGGGCACTGGGCTCTTACAGAGTGGGACTGGAGCAGATTTTTCCCTCTCCCTTAACTGTCTTTAGTATAAGTGGTAGAAGAGCAGACCTAGGAGGACAATTGTGGATGGTTTGACCAAGCCAGTTTCTCTTAGGAAAAGCAGCATAATCCTGGCCACAATGGTCTTTACACATGTTGCTGTATTTAGAAAGTTGTGGTCTTCTTTCTTCTAACACCTGTGTCCTACCTTTTTATTGCTTCGGCAAAGATCTATAACCCACACTTCCCCTGAGGTCTTTAAATAAACCAGAGTGCTCAGACAAACATCGACACGGCAACAGTTTCTGGGTTCAGTTGACTTGGTTGTATATCATCTAAATCAGAAGTCTGTTCTACAGAAGGATTGAGCCATATTTTGCCTGCCAATAAGCTTTCTTTAAATTGGATTGAGATTGATCACCTAGTATTAATTCCTCACACGTACAAAATGCTTGCTGCTTGTAAATTAAAAGCCTCACAATCCAGTGCTTGCAGAGCTTAATTGCAGGGGAATGAGAAAGAGTAGGGCATAAGGTAGGAAGATTCAGCTGGAGGTATCCAAGAAAGGAAGGTCTCTTCTTCTGCCTAGTAACTCGGTACATGGTTGGAAGGTGAAGAAGGCAGGTTGATGCGTAGTGAGAGACATGTGTTAAGGACAGCAGTGGTGGTGTAGGGTGGTGAGAACATGGAGCACTGGGTCACCAGGTGCCACAGCATGCTAGCCAAAATGTGTTTTCTTCCAATATGGGTCTACTAGTTGGTGGTACCAGCAGAAATATAGAGCTTTTGAAACATCATCAGGTAAGTGGGAACAGCATTTGACATGCCACCTGAGATGTCACGAGGTCTTTGGCCAATCCTTTTGGTGCCTTAAACCTGATGAACATATTTCTCTGAGCAAAAACTCTTGGAAGTCTGCACACCATGTAAGAGTCCTCCCTCTTCTACAAAGTATTCCCTCTCTTTAGTTTCTATAGTATAGGAGAAGACCAACTTGTACAGTAGAGGTGGCAGCAAAAGATTACATTGGGAGAGGAGACAACTGATACCCAAATGTCTGGGAGCATGCCAGTAACAATTCAACCCATGATCTTGTGCCTCCTGTGGCTGGATAACATCATGGCAGGCACTGCCAGCTGCATTTGGGCTGTACGCCACAGTTTCTCCTGGCACCAGTGGGCCTTCAATCACAATTAATCACATGTACCATATAACTTGTGCATCTCACCACTGAGAACAAGGATTGATGTGACACAGTGCTGATACAATACGATGTAAAACTGAAGGTATAATTTTGTGCAGTATTAGATTAGGGCAAAGCAGCCAGGTTTCCAATCTAATTATGGCTACAGAGCTGATGGAAAGCTAGTGTATGGTGCCACCGCCTTGACAAATGCCTTATGATAATCCACTTATATTGAAATTATCCCAGTAAGACAGCAATAGCATGTTTGTTCTTTTGGTCCCTCTCCAGGTCTGTCAGTGGGTTTATAGGATGCTTCTAAACTGGAAAATGAGCTTGTTCTTGTCATTTCATGGAGAGTATCTGTTGTAGGTAATCAGGAGTCTGATGATGGTCTCCTGTTGAAGTACTGTATGTGGGAATACTGAAACTTTCGGGGCAAAGGAGTGGATTTTATGCTATTAATGCCTGTATTTATTTAGAAATATTTATATGCCACCCGTGTCCAAATCGACTCAGGGCAGCTTCCAATAAAAATAAAACCAATGCAGAATTAACAATAAGATCATCAAACCAAGAAAAATGTCATCAAAACAGGAAACAGTCCTCAGAAAATCAGCAGGGGAGAATTAAACACAGCGAAGAGTTCTTAACAAGTCAAAGTTAACCAATGCCAAAAGCCTTCTAGAATTGCCATATCTTGATCAAACACCTAAAGGTATTCCCCCACCACCACACTGTAGTTATTCCTTGCGAGAAATCAAGGAAATCCCTGCCCAGCTGTTTTCCGCATGTGCTGCCTGGCAATGGCTTCTTATGCCCGCAGCTAGGAAAGGGGAGGGTGTGCATTATTTATAATTTGACACACTCACCTATTTCCAGGCTGATGTTGTAACAGCTTAATGTGGCTTCAACAATTCATGATAGCATATCCCCCATTTCCCCTGAGTAAGCAGTTTTAGGTTGCAATACTATACTGACACAGGAGTAAGTCTAGCTGAACTCAACGTGCCATAGGATTGCACTACAGATTAGGTCCTGTTCCCTGTATGTCAGCACACAGCCACAATGGAATTGGGGCCTTATTTTGATTACACAGGCCTACAAAATTGAGGGTCAAAAACCTTTTTCCCAAACTTTATGGTGGTTTGATATGAATTTGGGGTGCCAGTTCCAAAAATGGCATCCATTTTGCCCTATCGCGTCTAGTTTTGGAGATATAGTATAGCCTCATCAGTGAATGGTTTCAGCAGCTCCCTCATGAGGAAGCTGCTTGAACCATTCACTAAAGAGGCTATGCCATGTCTCCACAACTAGACGTGATAGGGCAAAATGGATGCCATTTTTGGAATCAGCACCCCAAATATACCCAGGAATAGGTGTAACATTTAAGGAAGCAACATGTGTGTTGGCCTGTGTTATTTATTATCTGACAGGAATGCATTGGCTCTCCCCCCATCCTGCCCCTGAATATCACATTGAACCAAAGTCTAATGAAACCTTGGCATGATGTCTCATTGACTTCAATGGATGTTGATCTAGTTTTTAACATGCATCTTATTTAGGTCCGGCTATAGCTGAGTATGTTTTCAACAGCTGTACTGGAATGGTCTCTGGTTATAAGCCTTAGATGTCCATTTGCTGTACGGTTTATTTACCATATAAATGTCTTAATGGCTGGAATGTCTCTTTTTTGACATAGAAATGCTTATCAAAATAGTGTTCAGCTACCATTACAATTGGTGCTGTATAACAGAAAGTGACATATGAACGAAGACTTCCAGAACTCTGTGTAATGTTCCATCTTGAGGAGAAGCTGTATCTTCAGGCTCTGCCTCCTGCGATTGCAACATTTCAAACTTTCGTGTCACTTCGGTTGTCATAAAAATCAGACTTCTCCTACAAACAGAACTCGTATTAATGTCTCTGAAGCAAAAGCCCTGCCTGCAGTACCTTTGCAGTGATTTAGACTGTGCAAAACCTATATATAGAACAAGACTGTGCCTCTAGAGGTTCATTGGCATAATCTCTTTCTCTCTCTCACGTTTATAGGATGTGAAATAGCATCAAGGTAAGACAGAATCAGTCTTTTTAACCGAAGACACTGGAAACATCTGAAATGATTGCTCTTGTAAATGTGACTGCAAGTGTGATAGGGAACCAATTTTGCCCTGGCTTCTTGAACTTATATTTCTTTGTGGTTGACAGGCAGCTACATATCAGTCTCAAACCTATTGACAAGGAAGGCAACACTGCTTTTATATGCAGCTACCTTAAAGACAAGGACACAGTGTACCTTTTTTCCTTTATTTTTTTTTAAAAAAAGGAAGTTCTGGATCTTGCAAACAAGGACTATTCACACATTTCATTGAACACCTGTGCAACCTGTGTATAGTAAACACAAAATTATTGCTTTGTATGTGTGTATTCATATAGGGCTAGTTCAGACAACTCAACGAACCATGTTGTTGCAAGCTGAATGTCTGCTCTCTCCTGCTCCCTTTATCTTCTTAGATTATGTGCTTGGGAATCCTGGTTTGTTATACCACAGAGCCACACATCATCCCAATACAGACCAGTGTTTTACTGTAGTTTACAAACCACAATTAAACCAGTACATGATCTCAAGATTCATCACTGGTTTCACATCCTGCTTTAATCATTATTTGTAAACCACAGCTTGCTTTGAGTTTAGACAAACCACAAAGCAGTGGTTTGACAAATCAAGATGTCAGCGGGCTTTAAGTTGGATCATCTGAACTGGTCCATTATGTTCAGTGCAGATACAGAAGTTGGAAGAATCTGTACAGTCATCCCCCCCCAAATGTGTACAGATGTAATGTATGAATAGTTTACAAAAAGGGAGAACATAGCCATTCTTTCAGACAGGTTTGTGCTTTTTTCTGTGACTCCTTCATTCCTTAGGACAGCAAAGAAGAGCTGGTGCCTGTGAGGTCTATATAACATCAGGACATTCTTTCATTAGAAGATGTGTCAGATAGGGTTAAATCAAAGGCCCACTAATAGCAGTAATCTGCTCCCTGAGAATGGCCATAATAGATGCATCCAAAAGGTATACGATTTTCTCCTCCTTGCCCCAAAGGAAAACTTTGTCTAGTAACCTTTCGGTAACGAGGGCACTGATTCAAAGTGTCACAGAAATTCAGTGCACACACAGCTAGTCCAGAGCCCTGTGGGTGCTCTGACCTACAAACAGAATTCCCCATTCACGTCAGCATTCCCTTGTCAGAAAAGAGACATTGGATCAAAGAATCAGAATTCCAATAGCACAGGGGATACCCCTTTCTGTTTTATGTTGGTGAACTTTCTGCACACACATTGCATATGTGTGCCTCAGTATCAGAATGCAGAAATAGAAGAAGGATACACTGAGGATGCAGTGTCAGCACTAGGATAGGTACATAGGTCTCCATAATAATTACTGCATGCTGTTACACTAACCATCTGGGACAATCTACACTGCATGGTGGATCAAAAGTCCCTATCTGATTTTAAATATGTGCAAAGGCACAAAGGGGATTTCACTGTTGTGTCCCCTGTGGCTGCTAGAGACCACTGCGGCACCCATGACATTAGTTGAGATCTTTGTTTTGCTAGTTCCTCCATTCATAGGTAATTCACAGAGCATAGGATGGCTATGAATACTTAGTGGCAAGGGCTCACATTATTATGATGGGCATAGAGAGCTTGGGGCCAATTGCACAGTTTATGTTTTACATTTTGGTGGAGACCACAACATTGCATTGCTGCAGGAAACAGCCTGATGATGCTCATGCTTCCTCTTACAACTAGGACACTTTTAAATCAGCTGCTGGGCCTCTGAGAGGAATTTTATCAGGGGGGTCCAACATCTCCTTTGGGCCCCTTTTGGGGGGTACGGAGTTTCTTTGGGGCCCGTTCCCTTCTCCACTGGATCATAATTTCATACAATCATTGGATCATAATTTCTACAAATAATAATATATAAAATGGTGTAGGCTTACATAAAATGTGAATTCTAGTCATAACACAATATATGTAAATATTTTCTGAGATCCCAGGAAATTTGTGACTCCTTTCCTTTGGCTCCCTGGCCCCCTTCTTGACTCCGGGCCCAGGTACAATGTATCCCCTGCATTCCCCTCTCATGGGTCCCTGATGAAATTGGAAAATGTAAGACCACAGGAAATTTCTGGGCCCCTTTCTTTGGGTCCTGGGCCCCCTTTTTGACCCTGGCCTCAGGTATAATTTACTTCCTACACCTACCTCTCATGGGCCCTGCTTTGTAGTGGCAGCTAGTCATTACTTCTCTGCCTGCAGTCACATATGAAAAGGCAATGCTCCTTCCACACAGCAGACACAGAAGACCAACCCTCTCCCCTTTCGTGTTTCTCTTGGAATCCGTTGTATCCACATATGCATCTCTCAAAAAAAGACCAAAAAAAGTAGTTCCCACAGCACTCGATGTTGCCTTCATAGCTCTGCTGTATCACTAGTCTCACTACTAACAGATTTTCCCTATTAATGAATGTGAAGATTTAACCACAGTGAAGAAAAAAGACAGACAACAGATGGATGATGACATCATATGAGCAATGAGTGAACCAAGTGTGAGAATCCTGGACTAGACGCCCAGTCTGGAACTGACTCTGGTCTCATGCAGCTGAAAACTCTTAACCATTTTAATCAGAAAAAACTACCAGATGCATTATGTGTTGCAAAATCTTGACAATGCAAACAGCATCCATACTCCAGAGGAGTTCTTGAAATCAGTAGTCATCATATGTTTAATGGAGTGATTTGCTTCTGGTTCATTAAACTCAGATTCCAATAATCAAGATTCATATAGAGATTTGCCAATTTCTTGTCATTTTTTTCTGATGATGATACATCTTACACCATAGTGTGACATCTGGCACAGAATGACTTGTGTAAAAAATTATGTGGAGTGAGAAACCCAGTGTATTTCAAACCAAAATGGAGAGCCTGGAAAATTATCACTGGATCGACCATCCTTTTTCATGTTACCCAGAAGAGGAGTTTGAACTTGTTAGCCTAACAATAACAGAGAAGAGAGGAGGATCTAATATGAATTGTCCTACTAAAAGCGTCAAATAATAGACCAGAGATCTGTGAAAAGGGTAATTTCAGTTAAGCATAGGCAGTTAGCTCCCCCAAATATATGCAGGGACATTTCTCCTTTTGTTTAGTATCCCTTTCAAAGACCTGATTCTGGAGAAACCATGCTTCATTTCACATAACTTCCCTGAGAAAAAGAAGTCAAGCAACATTAGAGATAATGTTTTCCCCAACCTGCTATGAATTTCTCTTATTTTTCTGTCTTTGTCTTGGTTACTGTAGAATGAAATTGCTAGAGCTACACTCTCTCTGCAGTCGGGCTGTTCGGAGGTCATCAGAGGTTTAGACATTTGATCATGCTTTTCTCTGTTGAGTCAGCAGAGCATGAGACGAGCACATCCAGACCAGCAATCCTGTCTCATGTCATATAATTTGTCTTTTGTTCCTCACTGGGTTGGTACTAATCTTCATATACTTCTTGTACACGTACGCTTCCTCCTACCACAGAACCACAATGGCCCTATTTTACTTTTCAATAAATGCTGAATTTACAAAGATGCACTTCAGACATCCAGAAAAGTTTGATCCAGTTGCCGAAAAGCAGAGTGGAAATTGAAATGGAGATCAAGAAGAAATCGCGTGTGTGAGTGAGAGTAGGTATTGGTAAGACATGGGACATCATGGCTCGTAAATTAATCACGTGAAAGCTTTAACTATTTTAATGAAGCACAAGCTTTTCTATTAAAAAAATAACCAGGAAGTGAGAAATAAGCAGTGAGGATCAAAGGACATTACTGTTTGTGGATTGCACCCAGTAATTGCATGCTTACTCTGGTAGCAGATAATCTTCATGTATTGACAGCCAAGGTGATGTTTTACCAGATGACCGCTGCTTTAAAAGAGCTCTTCTTTAAAAGAGCTCTTCTGATGTCTGCTGGCTGGGTTCAGGGACAACTCCAGGGGGCTTTTATGTCAGTTAACAAGAAAATAGAAACATATAAAGAGCCCTGCTGTATCAGGCCAAGTGCCCATCTAGTCCACTTTCCTGTTTTTCACAGTGGTCCATCAGTGCTCCCAGGCTTCTGGGAGCACACAGGACAACAAGACGCCCTGTTACCAGTCCCTTGCATATGGCATTCAGAGATAGGCTATCTGTAAAACCTGAAGGTTGCATATAGTCATCATGACTTGTAAGATGGACTTTTCCTCCATAAATCTGTCCAATCTCCTTTTAAAGGCATCAAGGCCAGATGTCATCACCACATCCTGTGGCAAGAAGTTCCACAGATTAATTGCATGGTGGGTAAATAAAAATTTTCTTTTGTCTGTTCTGACTTTCCTAACACTCAATTTTAGTAGATGTCCCCTGGTTCTGGTGTTAAATGAGAGAGAAAATAACTTCCCCGTATCCACTCCATCCCATGCATAATTTTATATGTCCCAATCATGTCCCCCCTCAGCTACCTTCTTTCTAGACTGAAGAGCCGCAATTGGTGTAGTCTTTCCTCATAAGGGAGGTACCCCAGCTCACCAATCATTTTGGTCTCTCTTTTCTGCACCTTTTCCAGTAACCTAGGAAGCTGCCCTAGATGAAGCCAGACAACTGGTCCATCTCCCTCAGTATTGTCTCTACACTGACTAACAGAGGCTCTGCAGGGTTTCAGATGGAATTTCCTAGGCCTACCTGTAGATGCAGAGATTAATCTGCAGTCTTCTGCATGCAAAGCATGTGCTATACGACAGAACAGCAACCCCATCCCCTTGTTTCACTTCCTTGCATGGACTTCCTTCCACTGGGGTGGTCCCTGAGAGAGCCATTTGTTATGACCCCTGAAAGTTTATGGGCACAAAGAGATCCACAGTGAGCCTCTCTTAAGGGATGGCCCTTTGGCTACTGCCCAACAATGGCAATCCCTGATACTGGCCCTGACTGGGTTGCTATGTGGTTGTTCTTTCTTCTGCTCCGCAGCGACCAAGCCAAAGACATGAACCAGCCTGGAAAGCTTCTCCAATCTAGCAGCCTGTTTTCACAGCTGGTGAAAGTGAGACTATTCCTTCTGGGATTCCAAAGGAGAAGGACAGATCTCTCTGCACAGAGTGTCCTTCAGTCAAATTGATGAGTGAAAAATTCTTCCAACTGAATTTCCACAGATCCTAGACAAAATAGGAACCTTGGGGGAAGAATTCAGACTTCAAGAAACCTTGAAAAAATCCACTCTGTCCTAGATGAGCAGTTCTTGGATTGAAGAACAGCATTTAATGCTGTCCTTGATAGTAAATCGTTCCTTCAACTGGAAATTAAGGCATTGACTGGATGATGGGAAGGAAACTGGTTCATGGGAACAAAATGAAGGTTGTGGCAAAAGCAGGCTTTAAAACAATATTTATTTTTGTTCTGCTAATACATGGTGTTATAAAAACGCTTTTTCATTTGAAAATAATTTCTCACCATTTAACATTTTCTGCTTCCCTGTAGAAGCTCCAGATGACTTTCATCATAATACAGTACAGGCTTTTTTCAGTTTTCTGTAGCAGAGCTTTACTAGAAATTCAAAAAAGGACATTTAGATGTCATTGTTTTGACTTTTTCTCTTTATCTTTGCCTCTACGATAATTAAGAATATATGAAAATCCATGGGATATATTTGGCCTTCTTGTCATTATTCCTGTTTGGGAATAATACTCCTAATTAGCTACTGTTTTCATTAAGCAATTTACCCCTTTACCATCAAAGACAATTGCTTTCAACACTATAAGCACATTTCTTACAATACACCTTGTTAACAAATGTCTTGGTGGCGATTATCTTTAGACTGCTTTCACAAAAATATTCTCTTTTAAAATAAGAATCTGCTGATAGGACAGAACACGGTCCCACCCTTGGGCTCAGCTTTCGGTATAATAGAAATGTATGCTTCTTTGTTAACACTGTGTACGCTAAGGAAATTTCCAAGCAGATCACTGCTTGTTAGCAGTAAGGGGAAGAGGGAAGCTTCTAAATGGGAGGTGGAAACAAGGGGGTGTCTTGAACAAGCCATGCTGGTTCAGCTACAGCGTCTCTCAGCATGACAACAAGTTGTACAAAGGAAACAAGACTGTCATATGACAGGATGTTGTCATAGATCAGGATGAGTGTAGCTTATCATTATAAATATAGTGGACTGCGGTATCCACAGGTCTGGCATCCACAGATTTGACTTACCACAGATGACAGCGAATAGCAGTGTCCACATTTAAAGCACTTTAAAAACAAAAAAGCACCAAAATCACGTTTCCTACCTTAGCGTGGCCAAACCGCATCATTTCCCAGTCTCTAGAGCTATTTTTTGCCCTGAAAGACCCACTTCCAGGTCACAATGAGATTCCTTTCTCCTCCCAGTTATCACCCAAGAATGCATCCCACTGTCAAGTCTGAAATTCTTGTCTGCCAAATGTATGTCATGCAGACATACATTTACTCATTTTGTACCCTGCTTTTCTTCCTGAAGGGCACCCAACACTGATTCCAGAGCCATAAAATAACTCTTAAATACACTACAATTCATGTTGAAAACTTACGACATCATAACATTAAATATCCTAAACATTAAAAACATCCTAAAATCTTCATCAAAACATCACAACTAAAATACAAACCAGTAGCAATCCCCTCTTAATAAGAGTATAGAAGAGTAATGCCTGTAAAATCAAAGCAGCAAATGACATATTCAGTCATTTTGGATATTTCAGCTAATTTCCAGACATTCCCTTAAGCAAGGGAACTGATGAATGATGCAATCTGGGGGCAACTAGCTTTTTTGCTACTGTTAGCAAATTCCAAGTTAATTCATGAAGCTCATATACAATCACATCAAGTAAAACAAGCAATGAATACAAGAAGAGGGCCATGCCCCAGAACTGTTAAAACAACTTCTCTGGATCAATGCCAGCTATCAGGGTTTGTATATCCTTGGAGAAAAGGCGATCAGTGAGACCCGTCTAGGTCCATTTTACTGGATGTGTGGGAAAAGCCCGCCACAACCCTGTTGAGAAAGTACAAATTGCTTTCTTTCATCCCTGCATAACCACAACCAGCCATGCAACACCTGAGCTTAGGGGAAGATGCTTCCAGGGGACATCCACTAAAACTGAGTGTTGGGAGAGTTAGGACAGACAAAAGAAAATATTTCTTTACTCAGCGTGTGGCCGGTCTGTGGAACTCCTTGCCACAGGCTGTGGTGATGGCGTCTGGCCTGGACGCCTTTAAAAGTGGATTGGGCAAGTTTCTAGAGGAAAAATCCATTACGGGGTACAAGCCATGAGGTGTATGCGCAACCTCCTGATTTTAGAAATGGGCTATGTCAGAATGCCAGATGCAAGGGAGGGCACCAGGATGAGGTCTCTTGTTATCTGGTGTGCTCCCTGGGGCATTTGGCGGGCCGCTGTGAGATACAGGAAGCTGGACTAGATGGGCCTATGGCCTGATCCAGTGGGGCTGTTCTTATGTTCTTATGGTATAACTTGTTACTTCCTGGCAGCTCCTCTCATTTCATATTTTTATGAATCTACACCTGTAGATTGCACCATGTTTACTGGTGCTAGTGTGCATGGGGGGGGGGGATCTCAGCTGTAGTGTGCACATTAGCAGGAAAGATAGCATTGGAAATCAATAATGGACTCTTCAGCAGTCTTATGCTGCAGTCTCCGATTTCTGGCAAATGCCAGATCCTGCCTATGGCCTGCGCCAGCAATGCCTATAGGCAGTGCTTTTTTTTGTAACAAAAAAGGTGCAGGAACTCACAACTTGTTAATCTTTTATTTATTTATTTATAAGCCATTTTTTTATTGGAGAAATAAAATATTTTTTATGTGCTTCCCCCTAAAGATGAACTTACTTCTGAGTAGACATGCATAGGATTGGGCTGTCAATCTCCACATCCCCTTCCCCCTAGCTACTTTTTCTACACATGGGGAAAAATACTGTACAGGTGCACTTGTAGCGTGTAGTATGTAGTGTGGCACTACTTAGAGGAGAGGAAGCAGTGAATGGATTCCGAAAAATGGCTTACATGAGTTTCATGTAGTAAAATTACTCTAAGCAACTGTGGGAGTAAGAACAAAAAAGGAATTCTTACATGAGAGGGGTCCTTAGGTGCACATAGAAACAGCTACTTTTGCAAACAAGCGATTAAATATGGTTTAATTCAGGTATCAGAATACTCTGTGTCTTTGGGAAGGTGCTTGGCATGCAATTGTATGTTCTCTGCTGCCCTGAGCAGCTGCTGTGCATTGCTGGAGAGGAGCTGCAAACGCCGGCTGGCGGAGGGCATGCTTGTGGGGGAAGGATGAGGAGGATCTCTGGCAAGGCTGGATAGCACGTTGTACACACGTAGAATCCCTTTTCACCTGTCCTTAGCATGTGAAAACGGGTGCAGATATATATCTCTGCCAGGATTAAGAGCCCAATCCTAGGTATGTCTACTCTGAAGTAAGTCTCGTTCTAGTCAATGGAGCTTACTCCCAGGAAAGTGCCTAGGATTGCAGCCTAAGAGCCCAATCCTATGCATGTCTACTCAGAAGTCCACTTTAGTGAATGGGGCTTACTGTGGATAGGATGGCAGCCTTAGAGTCCAATCCTGTGCCTGTCTACTCAGAAGTAAGTTCCATTATAGTGAATGGGGCTTACTGTGGATAGGATGGCAGCCTCAGGGTCCAATCCTGTGCCTGCCTACTCAGAAGTCAGTCTCAGTAGAGGCAGTGGGGCTTCCTCCCAGGAAAGTGTGGAGAGGACTGCAGCCTCAGAGCCCCTCCTCTGCCTGTCTACTCAGGCTGCAAGGCTATGACACTTTCCCAGGAGTAAGCCCCATTGAACACAATTGAACTTACTTCTGAGTAGACATACATAGGCTTGGGCTCTCAGGCTGCAAGGCTATGCACCCTTTTCCAGGAGCAAGCCCCATTGAGCACAATGAGACTTACTTCTGAGTAGACATGCCTAGGCTCGTGCTGCAGATTGGCACGGGGGCTGCACTAGCCAGCTTCCTTCTCCTCCTCCTTCGCCAAGCCAGTACCTGGGCATTCCGTGGGTGCCGCAGCCTGTCTCCCTGGCTGGCTGGTTGGCTGTCTGTCCTCCTCCTTGGTGTTGGCACGTGTCTCCCGCGCTCTCCACTAGCTTTGAAGCTGCACAGGGAAGCAGAGCGCGGGGGGAGGGGAGGCGGGCTGGGCTCAGGCGAGAGCTTGGAGATGGGGGCAGGAGGGGGTTGTTGTGCGGTCAGGCAGGGGCCAGGCGCCCGCCCACCCTGCACCCCCCAGCACCCACCCAGCGAATGCCTCTGTTTTGCTCCCCCCCTAGAATGCCTCCGAAGGGGAGGGGCCCCTGCAAAAAGGTACCGGAACTCTGTCCCCCCACGTTCCATTAGAAAAAAAGCTGCCTATAGGTCATATTGCCAACCCTCCAGGATTGTCCTGAAGTCTCCAGGAAGCAGCATCAATCTCCAGATGATACTGAAAGGAATTCTGGAGATTTTAACAGGGCTTTCAAGATTTCCCAATATTACATCATGTTGGGGGAAAAAATTCTAGAAATGGCTTCAGTCAGAGCAAGCAGTTCTACCTATGGACCACTGCTGGCATAAGAATGGGGAATTATGGCTCCTGTGTGGGAGATCTGAATTTTGTGTGCATGTTAAACTAGCAGTTAGAAAGCTTCTAGTAAATGAAGCACATAGTACATTCATAAACTTTGGTTGGTTCAAACCCTTCCTCCTCCCCCAGCTTTTACATTTTTGGCTACAACTGGGTTGGGATGAGGTTTTATGAAGTCTCTATTTCTAATATCTCCCTGGAATTTAAATGTCTTGTAATTACATTTGTGGTTTGCTGTAAACCACAGCAAATAGTCTACTATTTTGTAGACTGATCTATGGAATTTAAATAAATTAAACTGGCACTCCAGAATTTCATTGGACTTGATCCAGTCAAGGTTAAGGTCAAGGTTCATGCTCATTGATTTCAATGGAATAGGTTTTATGCATGTGATTAACTCACCATTAAATCACAAAGGCTGCAATCCTAAATGTACTTACCTGGGAGTAAGTCCTGCTGAATTCAGTGGGACTTAATTTTGAGTAGGCATGCATAAGATTGTGATTCAAGGCTACAATCCTATACACACTTTTCTGGGAGTAAGCCTAATTTAACAGACAAGGACTTACTTTCTGTGGTTCCTAACATCAGTACTAAAACCAATAGGCTAAAACTGCAGGGAAGTAGATTTAGGCTAGACATGGAGAATAATTTCTAGTGTAGGAGCTGGCTGGCGCTGAAACAGTTTGTCTTGTGGAGTTGTGGACTCTTCCTCCTTGAAGATTTTCAAGCAATAATTATAAATAATTAAAGTAAAATAAATAAATAAGGGAAAGCCAGCCCTGTTCCACCAAGTGAATTTTCTCTGTAGCCTGCCTTCAATAACACCCCCCCCCCAAAAAAAGCATCAGTAAGATTTTCACCCCTACCCAGTACCCAGTTCAATTTAAGTTCTTATATTTCAAACATATCACTATCAGAACCCACCTGGCTTTACAAGTCTGAGAGCCCAATCCTATGCCTGTCTACTCAGAAGTAAGTCCCATTATAGTCAGTGGGGTTTACTCCCAGGAAAGTGTGGATAGGATTGCAGCCTAAAACAGAAAAAAATTCACCTTACGCTGTCAAGCCTCTGATTCATTCTTTTTATGGGGGGGGGGGGGCTGCCTTAAGAACATAAGAACATAAGAACAGCCCCACTGGATCAGGCCATAGGCCCATCTAGTCCAGCTTCCTGTATCTCACAGTGGCCCACCAAATGCCCCAGGGAGCACACCAGATAACAAGAGACCTCATCCTGGTGCCCTCCCCTACATCTGGCATTCTGACTTAACCCATTCCTAAAATCAGGAGGTTGCACATACTCATCATGGCTTGTACCCCATAATGGATTTTTCCTCCAGAAACTCGTCCAATCCCCTTTTAAAGGCGTCTAGGCTAGACGCCAGCACCACATCCTGTGGCAAGGAGTTCCACAGACCGACCACGCGCTGAGTAAAGAAATATTTTCTTTTGTCTGTCCTAACCCGCCCAACACTCAATTTTAGTGGATGTCCCCTGGTTCTGGTATTATGTGAGAGTGTAAAGAGCATCTCCCTATCCACTCTGTCCATCCCCTGCATAATTTTGTATGTCTCAATCATGTCCCCCCTCAAGCGTCTCTTTTCTAGGCTGAAGAGGCCCAAATGCCGTAGCCTTTCCTCATAAGGAAAGTGCCCCAGCCCCGTAATCATCTTAGTCGCTCTCTTTTGCACCTTTTCCATTTCCACTATGTCTTTTTTGAGATGCGGCGACCAGAACTGGACACAATACTCCAGGTGTGGCCTTACCATCGATTTGTACAACGGCATTATAATACTAGCCATTTTGTTCTCAATACCCTTCCTAATGATCCCAAGCATAGAATTGGCCTTCTTCACTGCCGCCTTCTGGAGCATTTGTTGAGCTCCTTTTCCATCAAATCAGGACCATTCTGGTGGCCTCACATTTCCCTTTGCCTGACCTGCCCAGGACCCAAGGCACGTTTGCTTACTCAACGTGACCATGTGGCTTAGTTTCGCTTTCCATAGGGCTCAATACATTCACCTGCTTGGAGGGAGGGACCTTCTCAGGTGTTTTTGGGGGGCTACATTCATTGGATCAGGACCATTCTGGTGTTGTTGGATTCCTCTCAGCCTGCCCTTTCAGAAGGATGAAGGCAAGTTCACCTACGCACGAGTAAACGCGTGATATGGCTTGGTTTCACTTTCCATTGGGCTCCATGCATTTTTTGTTTTTTTGTTTTTTGCCAATAACTTTTGATAGAAAGGTGATATTCACTCCTGTTTTTTGCATTGCATTCAGCCCGAAATTCCGCAACCAATGGTATATAACATGATGGTATTACTCCTAACCAACAAAAATTTAGCGCATCACCCTCCCAGTGCACATCACCCCCCTCTTGCGCGTCACCCGGTGCGATCTGCACCCTCCCACGCCCTAGTGACGCCACTGCTACAGACAGTCTGTTCTCCACTCTCTCTGGTGGTCTGTGGGGGAGAGCTCACTTGGCGAGATGCTCGAAGTGATCAAAGGTGATCTTTTTTTCTGAGATCTTGCAGACCACAGGTTGGGAACCAGTGAAGTAGACAGCCATAGGATTTCACTGTAAGACTTAAATCTTCTTACCATGGGCTGGATTTTGCCATTTGTTTCCATGTTGTCATAGCGAAGCCAATAAATGTCTAGGCTACTTTGTCTGATGTGTACATTAAACACTTTTAAGTCATTCACAGTTCAATCCCATATGTGTTTACCCACAAGTAAGTCTCAGTGATCAATGGCACTTACTCTCAGGTGTGCATACATTGGATTGCAGCCTCATTCCTGTTTCGGAATAACTTACTCACAAATCTTTCTGCTGCAATCAAAGAATAAGCAGCTTCAGGCTTTCACTCTCAGAGGTAAGGATAAAAGCCGAGAGGAGAGGACTTCGACCATTCAAGTCCAAGAGTTATTCTGTGTGCATTTGCCAGATGCATTCCCCTAGGAATTGCAGCAAAACTGTAATCACTGACCATATGCTCTGCTAGTGAAAATGTAGCTGCTAGATTAGGCAGCTAATAAGAAAGATTCACTAATCATCACCACCACATTTCTGGCATTACTGCACTCAAGTACTCCTGCATGCAGCTTTAACAGTAGTAAAGGAGGGTGCTAATGCTTACATGTCAACATATGCTACTAAATAACATTGGAACCAGTAATTGGCCCTGTGATGTCCATGGCAGGACCCTGCCTTCCTGCTTGGGGGGGGGGGGGTTGGCTGTAACTTTGAGGGGGTACGGATGACTTACCCCTCTTAGGGATGGACCACGGAGATAGTTTAATTGCTTGAGAGAGATGGTTTATTCAGGTGATTGCCTTTGCATTCCTCAGACCCCTTGTTGCACCCCAAGGGGCCCAGCTCAAAGTCTACAAGTCCAACAGTCAACAAGAGTACTGCCAGAAGTAAGTTCCTCTGCCCAGGTGGGGTTGCTGGAGCCCTGTGAAGAGGCTCACGGCTGCCCCGAGGCCTTCTGGGGAATGGAGTTGTGGCCTCAGGCTGGCTGAGTTCAGGTAGGTGGGTCTTCCCTTGCACCCCCTTAAATGCAGGGCAAGGCGGTCCCCCAGGGTCACCCCACAGCCAGGGATATTGCAGCAGCCTTCCCTGGGTGCCCTCACCCCTCTCTCCATCTTGTCCCTCCTGAGGCCCAGCTCTACATGGAGGGACAGATTCCACCCCACCATGGTAACTGACAGGCTAATTAAGGGTAGTGGGGTTGCTGCAGCTTCCCTTGGGCATCCTCCAAGAGCCCAGGCCCACAGAAGAGTGACCTCTTTGTCTGGCTGCTGGGCTTCTTATGAACCCAGCAACCAGCGCCCCACCCTTTCTGTCCTTATGACCAAAAACCCCAGCCTAGGGGCTGGATTCAGGCAGTACTCATATTGCTCCCCTACTCCCAAGGAGCTCCTTGCTCCTGAGGATACCTGAATTGTCAGGGCTGGGCCTGGGTGACAGGCCCAAAACAGGAATGAAGTGCTCCTTTGGGGAATGGTAGTTTCTGATGTCTCAAAAACAGATCACTGCTTCCTAGTCGTCAAAAATTAAGCTCTGTTGACTTAGCAAGTGATCATCATCTAGTTGTAGACCAGTGATCCGTTATCAAAATGTCAGTGTTGATTTCATTTCCAATCTGTGTGTAAGGCTGGATTCAAAATGGTTCTTCCAGGCAGTTGGCCTAACCCACAATCCAGCAGATGAACTGAAGAACCTGGTTTTAACTATCTGACTTCAGTTAGAGTAGATGGGATGTGACTACAGACTGTCTCCCCCCCCCCCAGGAGGCTTTTTTCCTGCAATCCTGTAAGATGCTGCTGGTGGATGATCTTCAGTTGACAAGGCTCCAAGATTCTTGAATCACAGTTCAGTCTGCAAATACTAGAGGTCAGCTGAGCGTCAAGTAAACTAATAATAAGTAATGGAATACTCCTAGGCATGCGCAGAGTTAATTTAATTCACAGAAAATTGCAGCACTTGGAATGGGACTTCCAAGTGAGGGGCTCATTAAATGCTTCCTGGAACCGGGTGACTACATTTAATGTAATCCTCTCAAATAAATTTTCAAATATCTTCCCACCTCAAGGCTGATATCAGTTAATTTGTTTTCATCCTTCCCAAAATGTGTCCAACTACTTATCTGTACACAAATTACTGCAGGTTTTCCTGTCCTTGGCTATAGCCTATAAGCCTTAAGGCCTATAAGCATTTTTGCTACTGTAATCAAGTTTAAAACTATTTCTGCATCCTATATTTGACATCTAATGCAAGCTAATAGGAAAATGAATGGATTTGGGGACGCATTGGTTATCCTAATATTACTAGTGGCGGACTTCCCCAGTCCCACGCCTGGGGCAAAGGTCTGCAATGGCGCCCCCCTTAAGATGCCACCACCTCCCCATGCGCAAATTCACCCCCCCCTCACTACAACATTCCAGAGCCTTGCGCGACTCCAGGTCACACCAGGGAAGCCTCCTGAGGCTTCCCCGCACTCTTAAACTGCGCTTCCGGTCAGAGGCACAATTTCCAACTACATTGGAAGCCTTAATGAAGCTTCCTAAATACACTTACTTGAAGTAAGTCCAGTTGAAATCAATTCAACTTATTTCTGACTAGACATGCATAGGATTGCACTGTTAAGACTCCTGATTTTGATCAGGGCTGGATGATGGAAGCCACCCTCTCCCTACACTGAAGCCCACCCTGACAGCCCAATCCTGAGCTGCCCGGGGCACACGGCTGCAGCAGCACTGAGAATGGCTGCCGCTGAATACTGTGCGCCTCAGCCTGCCACGGGCAGCACCTCAGGAGAAGGGGACTTTTGTCCCCTTCCCCCGGGTAAGGGAAGCAGCCCTGCAATGGGGCTACTCACTGTACCACCGACCAAAAGGTCGGTGGTAAGGTAAAGGCGTTCATGAAGGGCGCCTTGGATCCGGTGGAGCAGAGTTCCGCGGGACCCGCCTCTCTCCCTCCCCTGGCACATCTCCCGCCTGCCCTTTCTCCACCTCCCGCCTCCTTGTCATGCCTCCTCCCCACCCTCCCTCCACCCTCTGCCTACCTTCCCGCTCCCCGGAACACCCCCTACCCACCCCACCCCACCCCCGCTTACTGTGCCGCGACTTGACAGTCCATGAGACTGCCGAGCAGCGGAGGATGGGTGCCCACCCGGCTAGCACAGGTGCTGGTCCAGCGGTAAGCCTCGCAGACATGCCTTACAGCAGAAAGCCAGAGTGCTGAGCTGAGGATTGGGCTCTGAATCTGCTATTAGCTGTGGAGGAGAAAGCTTTTGAGTACTTGTGACTACAAATACTTCCCACAAGTTCCTCCCTCCACAGTTAATGGCAGCTTTGATGTGGTGCAATTTAAGACAGAAAAACCAGCTTGGTGCAAGGGATTAACTCCTTCCTGTGGCTTCTTTTTGACAAAGAAAATAATGAAAGTTTCAAGCACAGAATTATTTCCTCTTGCTCATCTAAGATTCCAGAGAAGCCCTGGAATTAACTACAGCTGCTCCTTAAGCTGCCCCTTTTTAACAGCAGTTGATTCTGCAACTATTAGTAGGTGATCATGTTTAGCTCCAAACCACAAATAAAGGCTCACCTACTGATGCTTGCATATCAACTTAGGAGTGGGCCTTTTCTATTGACTATCTTGAAGCCTGACCACAGAAACATGCTGTATGCAACTTGTTTAAGCACTCCTGGGAAGCCTGGTTCACAGTTTTGAACAAAGAATGGGGGACAAGACTGGCCTCTAAAATGCCCCCAGGATGGTTTCTCAGATGGGGGGAGTTCCAACACTGACCATATGATCAGATGTAGTGGTAAAGGAAACTAAGGTCTTCAGCAGGAGCCACTGAGAGGAATATTATCAGGTGGTGTAAAGTGTCTTTTGAGCCCCTTCCCTTCTCCATTCAAATGTGAATATGGCTCCTGGGCCCTCTTTACACTGGACCCAGGTACAACGTACCCCCTGCACTTCCCTGTCAGAGGTCCTTGCTTCAGCCAGCAAAGTATTATGGCAGGTTTGTAGGTAGATGATAAATGTACATGGCACCATTTCTCCTGCTGGAAGGGAGTAAGACAAGAAAATTCTATCTGAAGCAGACTCTAGATCATCTAGGGCTTTCTCATCACTTAACCATCAAACCAACTTTTTGGCCATATTGTTCTTACATGTTTTTCCCTCCTCATCCTATAGTGGTTTAGGGGTATGTGCAACTTGCACTGGAGAATTGAAGCAAGGTGGGGAAGGTTCATCCAGCTTCCCCTGTGCAACAGCCTCCATCCAAAATCCCCATTACAGTGATAGCTTTTAGAAGAAGAAAAATATGTTGAACACTCCAGTCATGACCTTCCAGTTAATGTGTAGTTTGGCTCTAAGTGGCGGGACTGGGAAATCCATGCTCTGCCTGGCAGAGGAAAGAGAAGAGTATGATCACAGGTTTCGGCAGAAGTTTGCTGCCTGTCTTTTGAATCCCTAGTCAGAGTACTGGAAGTTATTAAAATTCCTTCCAACTAACTCACTGCTAGGAGATGACTTATTTGGCTGCTTAGTAGAAGACAGAACAGAGTGTTCAGCTTCTTCGTTACCTTCTGATATCAAATTACATGGTAGGCTGATCCTATATATAGCTGCAAACAAAAGGAAGACCCTGCCGGATTCTCTTCTCATTCATCAATTTCTGTCTCCCCATCCTCACTGCCAAACAGTGTCACAGGCTGGTAAATTCCTCAACTTCCATTTCACACTGACTAAGCTTTTGTGTATATGATTTACAAAGGCTAATAGTTCTCCAGCACTAGTATATGAGTTAATTGCCACCTGCAATCTTACAAAACTCTCTTCCCCAGAGTTACACACTTGTATTTTTGCCAGGTGTGGTGTGTGCGAGTGAGTGGGCAGACTTAATTAGTATCAGATAATGCTGGAGACGGGATGCCAGACAACGGATTTGGATGTAGTTATGATCATCACTGTTGTGCTGAAATTGCTGGGGTTTGATGTGATGCTTGCATGTCATTCTCAGTTGTAGGCTACTGAGACCGAAAGCCATTGTAGAATGGCTTTCCTTGGATTTCCAGATGGGATGAGTAAATTTACCCTTAGATATATAAGATGACCACAAACTGAAATATTGTCTGGGCCAAGCTATTTGCAGGCATATCAAATCCTGCAGGCTGGGGCTGCCAGTTTGCCAAACATGACACTGTTTCTCCAGATGTTTGCTTTTTTCTCAGGTTGATGCATTTGTGGACTATTGACCTGTGCCTTTTACCATGAGATCTGCAACAGCATCAGATTTCACTCTCACCCCTTCCCCCATTTTGCAAAGGAAGGCAGTCTTGCCACATCTCCGGCTCCTGGTACAGAAATTGTCTTGTGTTTGTATTCATCCAACATGACAACCCAAATATGCAACAACTGAAGGTACTACTTTGTTGTCAGCAAAAGCAGCAGGACAGCTCCTGGTGTTTATATCAGGCTCCACCAATCCAGAGGTGTTATACTGCCAGCTAATCACAGGGGGCCGCTGTTACACACCTCTGTTTTCACCTGTGTCTGAAGATGGCTGTAAGACCTCATTTCACCAAAGTTATGAGGTCAGATTGAAAACCTGATGCTCTCAGTGCAAGATCTGGTTATTGGACCTGTACTAAAACAGCCAGCACTTTCTAGCAAGCATGCCAGATGAACAAATGCCTATTGTATTGCTGGGATACAAAGATAGGCTCTCTCTTGGACTGTACTATTCTGGGAAGCAAGTGGGTCATCACGTATTAGGGTACAAAACCGTGTCAAAGAAACCCTCCGGTCTCTGACCACCCTGGCTATCTAAGTTCAACCTTCCCTTCATTCTTTACCCCTCTACTAACCTACCTTTTGTTTATTTTATTTTTAATACCACCCTTCCTCCAAGGAGCTTGGGCTAGTTTACATAGCTCCTTCCCCTCCTTTTATCCTCAAGACAACTCTGTAAAGTAGGTGATGCTGAGAGGTAGGGAATGGCTCAAGGTCACCCAGGAAGTTTCCAGGCTGAGTGGAGATTTGACCTGGATCTTTCAGGTCTAAGTCCAACTCTCAAACCATTGCACCGTCCAGGCTCTTTCACCTTCCCAAATTCAAATTCTTTGGAAGCTTGAATCCTGGAAGCAGGACCCATAGCAAGATTCAAACCACATTCTGCATTTTTTTTGTTGATTTGTAGGATGTGGGCTTTTTTTGGCACAGAATTTCACACTATTTGAAATAATAGTGCATAGCGCATAATACACAGGTACTTAGCTGTCTCTCCTGTTATTTTTATACACTATTAATAACATCAAAAGGCATCATTTCTTTGCATTCATTGTAAAATTCTGCAACTGTCCATTACCTGAAAAAATGTTTTCAATACACCAGCATTTATGGCCAAGAGTAATCCATTAGATTCCAGCAGGAAAAGCCACCGGTGACCTTATGAAAACCTATTATTTTCATCCCTCTGCACATGCAACCATGATTACCCTTTTTACCCAGCTTGTTCCTCTTCCTATCATTTGTAGCTAGAGAATTTCTTTGCTATGGAAAAGCCCATCAATTCAGATAAACTACTAGAAACAACCAATCAATTTAGAGGCTCATTTACCAGGAGGATCATTCCCTTGTTCAATAAAGCCAGTTATTGGTGGTTCCATAAATCCACTGTTGACACACAAATACTAATATTTTGGCTTTGCTCATTAGTCAGCTGCTCTTTTTAAGATGGAGGCTGGTTTCAGCACATTATAAGCAGGTGGGGTCAAACATTTTTGGGCCCCATGTAATTTTCAGAGATCAATGAGATATGATATATTGGTCTGCAGGATCAAGGCAGCTTTCGGCAGTCCTAGTTATGCTGATTGGCATTGCCTTCAAAGAGCCATGAACTCATGGTTGCACTTGGCTTAACTGTTCGGTTTTTCCAGTGTTGTTCTTCTCCTGGTCAAGTTGCACAACTCAAGTGAGAGACGGGGTACGTCCGTGTTGTGAGTGTGCTATAAATGCACTCTGGACATGCTACACCAGTAATGGATTGCCACTGTGAGCATCACAGTGCTATGCAATGTTGCAGCCAGGCTGAAGGTCAGCTGGTGCCTGAAGGTCACTTTGCAACAAAACCAAAAACTCCACCTGGTGCAAACATTAGTGTATGCATTGGTGTCCCCCAAGTGAATAAGGAGGAGATGTGAGATGGAGCCTTCTTCCCTTTCCTTCCCATCCTGCAATGCCCCTATTCTTTGCAGTTTTTGTTTCCAGAGAAATACTCTTAGCATGCTCCAATCATCCGATTTATTTGATGAAAAGAACCCTGACGAAGACAAATATTGCACTAGAGGAAGTAAGAGGGCTGCTTTCATAAGTGAGTGGAGAGAGCAAGGAGGTATGCCTTCTTCCTCACTTTTACTTAGAGTTACCAAATGAAGATGGAACATGCTGAGGGGTTAGGGAAGGGCTCCTTCTTCACACGAGCCCTCTAAATATTAAAACTTTAAATCTTTATTAGAGTGCTAGCCTATTCAGTACATGTGTACTCAGAAATAAGTCTGTGTGATCAGTGATCAGTACTCCCAGGTATATTTGTATACAATTCTAACCTTAATTTAACATGAACTACATGCATACCATCTCTTAGACCAGGGGTGTCAAACAAGGCCCGGGGGCTGGATGCAGCCCTCAGAACCTTTTTATCAGGCGCTTGGGCTCTCAGCTGCTAAGCAATGCTGAGGCTGCACTGCTGAAAGGGCAGCCCACATGAAAATTGGGTTCTCCCATGTCTTGAAATATGATGAAGATTTGTGTGTTTTCTCTTCTGTGATTTGCAGCTAATGAGTTCCTAAGTGAGAAAAGGTGCTTATTTTTGGTTATGACCTGTTTAATGACATCACTTCCTGCCAAATGACATCACTTTTGGCCCTCGGCAGGCATCATGAATGCTATTTGGCCCTCAGTATGAAACAAGTTTGACACCCCTGTCTTAGACAGTTTTTGGGACAGACAATAGCCTAAACCAGTGGTGTCAACATAAGGCCCACGAACTGAATGCAGTCTCTGGAAGCAATTTATCCATTTCCCATAACTGGATTCTCCCAGCTTGATAATTGAGCACTCTCTCTCTCATAACTTGAAAAAATGAACAAGCTTTGCACATTTTCTATTCTGTCATTTGCAGCTAATGAGTTTCTATGTGAAAACAAAGTGCTTATTTCCGCTTAATGACATCATTTCCTGCTAAACGATGTCACAACGCCAGAGCACTCCTCCTGATGACCTCACCACTCCTGCTGCAGGAGATGTCTTCGAGCTCTGCTCATCCTCAACTACACCTGTTGCTGGGGAACCAGCAGTCAGATAGGATGCTCCTAGCTGACTATGAGAGGCTCATGGGAATCCTCTGTTATCTTGTTGTACAGGGAGAGAAATGCAAAATGCTAGAAAGCAAAATGGAAATACACAAAGGAAGAAGCACTGATAATCATGGTACTCTTGTCTGTGTCTGTATGTGTGTGAGTAACTGATCTAGTTTGGTAAAATCTTCAGGTTTCAGATTTTACATCTTAAGTATCTGCCTGTCTGAACAGTCCATCCAACAAATTACTCTTCTTCTCCAACAGAAGTGTATTTGGCTCAGCGTCCCCCATTCCTGATGTCTTTTCTCTGACATGTTCTCTTCAGATTTGTTTGGCAATAAATGCCCCAGCAACAACTTGACATTCAGGAAGGAGTGCCTTGCAGAAAGAATGGGGCCAGGGATGTCATTAATTCTAGCCATGCCAAGGTTTGCTTTTGCAGCTTTTCTCTGTCCAAAAAACAATGGCCTGATGATCCTGAATGCAAATGTTGGGGGCTGACAGTATCCCCTTTGTTTTCTGGAAAGGAAAAATGAGGCCAGCCATTTCAATCACAAAAAAGTCATCTGCATTCATTTGCAGTTTCGGGCTTACTGGTCTGTGTCCCTGGCAACACTGCCAGCTTTATTAGTGTCTTGGTCAAAGATTGAAATTTGGCATATATTATATCTTGGTGTCTTTTGTCTTCAGGAACACGTTCTCTGTATGGATCATTCAGCAAGAGCATTAAATAATCTGGATTGCAATGTCCTTTTCAGCTTGATTCTTGTAGATGCTTGTCTAGCCTTCTTCCATGTTTAGGAACAGAGGATGCTACCTCATAGCCCATTTCTCAACTATTGTCATCCCTGATTGGCTGCAGTTTCCAGATGAATTTTTTTTTGAAGATACAGGAGAGTGAACCTGGGACCTTCCATGACAAAACCAGTGCACTGATTTATTGCCCCTCCTTTATGCTGCAGTCCTATACACACTTTCCTGAGAGTAACCCCATGGGCAGTGGGTGATAGTAGGAGCAGGCAATAACTCCTGCTACCCTTTCCACTAGCTTGGGAGAATCTGCAGCACCTGACCAGACTGATCCCTGACAATACCCTTGCATTTTCCAAGGTTTTCCATTTTCCATTCAATTTTCCATTGAAAATTACCATCTAAAGTGGTTAATTGCCCCCAATTAGGCTATTTGTTGCAGGACCGCACCATAGGGAGGAGTGCTAAGCCTCCATCATCACATTCCTAAATTGGATTTGGCCCTTTTCAGAGTTGTTTTAATTAAAAACTGGGCAGGGAGGGGTTGTGACAGGCAGGGAGCCTATGGAAAGGAGTGAATACGGCTGCAATGACACCTGCCAGACTCTACCCTCCATTTTTTACTGCCTCCCAACTCCTTTCTCTCCTTCAGTGTATGCTACTGAAATCACTAGTGCAGGTCTGAGGAGACCTATTTGTGAGTCGAGAGGCTGACACAGGGAAAAGGAGGTCTCAACCCAACCTACCTTGCAGCCTGTGGGATAAATTGTATATCACCCTAAACTGTATGTCAGTTACCCATTCTCTTCCACTCCATCCCCTTTTCAAATCTAGGAAGCAGGAGAAGTGTTAGAGGCAGGTAGACAGACACAGGCATCCCCTGCCAATTTCTTGCCTGAGGCAACTGTCTTACTTGGCCTCATGGATGGGCCAACCCTAAATATTCAGGAGAAATTCTGTTTTCTCAGCTACAACTGCTCCTGGATTCCCAAGTGGCAGCTGTGGCTAGGGGGGCCTTTGCTCAGCTTCAGCTGGTGCGCCAGCTGCAGCCGTACTTGGATCGTGCAGACCTGGCCACGGTGATCCATGCCACGGTGACATCGAGGTTAGATTATTGTAATGCGCTCTATGTGGGGCTGCCCTTGAAGACGGTTCGGAAACTGCAACTAGTGCAGAATGCGGCGGCCCATGTGGTCACTGGAGCTAGGCGGTTTGACTCTGTCACTCGGCTTCTCCAGCGGCTGCACTGGCTGCCCATTTGTTTCCGGGCCCAATTCAAGGTGTTGGTTTTGACCTTTAAAGCCCTATACTGCTCTGGGCCATGGTATCTTAGAGATCGCCTACTCCCGTACAATCCGGCTCGTCCTCTTAGGTCATCAGAGAAGGCCTTTTTACAAGTGCTGCCGCCTAGGGAGGTACGTGGGGCGGCGGCAAGAAATAGGGCCTTCTCAGTAGTGGCACCAATGCTATGGAATTCCCTTCCCTTTGACTTAAGAATGGCTCCCTCTCTTGAGACTTTTCGGTGAGGCCTGAAGACCCTACTGTTTAAACAAGACTTCTGAGTTCTCTGCCTTTTTAACATCTTTTAATATTTTTTAAATATCTGTTTATTTAGTGTGGCTAAAAGGCCGATTCGGGAGTGACAATCCCTTCCACACTGGGAGCAAGTGTAGTGTGTCCCTGGTCTGTCTCCCTGGCTATGGGCCTTCCTTCTTTGCCTCTTTGACTGTTGGCCAAGTGTCTCTTCAAACTGGGAAAGGCCATGCTGCACAGCCTGCATCCAAGCGGGCCGCTCAGATGCCAGGGTTTCCCACCTGTTGAGGTCCACTCCTAAGGCCTTCAGATCCCTCTTGCAGATGTCCTTGTATCACAGCTGTGGTCTACCTGTAGGGCGCTTTCCTTGCATGAGTTCTCCATAGAGGAAATCCTTTGGGATCCGGCCATCATCCATCATCCATTCTCACGACATGACCAAGCCAACGCAGGCGTCTGTTTCAGCAGTGCATACATGCTAGGGATTCCAGCTCATTCCAGGACTGTGTTGTTTGGAGGCAGAGCATGTGGAATGTGTTCAGTTTCCTCTCCTGTTGTGAGTGAAGAGTCCATGACTCGCTGCAGTACAGAAGTGTACTCAGGATGCAAGCTCTGTAGACCTGGATCTTGATATGTTCCGTCAGCTTCTTGTTGGACCAGACTCTCTTTGTGAGTCTGGAAAACATGGTAGCTGCTTTATCGATGCGTTTATTTAGCTCGGTATCGAGAGAAAGAGTGTCGGAGATCGTTGAGCCAAGGTACACAAAGTCATGGACAACCTCCAGTTCATGCGCAGAGATTGTAATGCAGGGAGGTGAGTCCACATCCTGAACCATGACCTGTGTTTTCTTAAGGCTGATCGTCAGTCCAAAATCTTGGCAGGCCTTGCTAAAACGATCCATGAGCTGCTGGAGATCTTTGGTAGAGTGGGTAGTGACAGCTGCATCGTCGGCAAAGAGGAAGTCACGCAGACATTTCAGCTGAACTTTGGACTTTGCTCTCAGTCTGGAGAGGTTGAAGAGCTTTCCGTCTCATCAACGACAGCCACTCTTTATAGCCTTCATAGATCTCATGAAGGCTTTCGACCTGGTCAGCAGGGACGGCCTCTTCAAGATTGGATGTCCACCCAGGCTCCTCAGCATCATCAGATCTTTAAACAAGGACATGAAAGGCACTATTGTCTTTGATGGCTCCACATCAGACCCCTTTGACATCCAAAGCGGCGTGAAGCAGGGCTGTGTTCTTGCACCAACCTTGTTTGGGATTTTCTTTGCTGTCCTGCTGAAGCATGCCTTTGGAACTGCAACAGAAGGCATCTATCTCCGGACCAGATCAGGGCGATACTATCCCCATTCAAAGAACAGTATAGTTCAGTGGTGTCAAACTCGTTTCATGCAAAGGGCCAAAGTTTGCATTCATGGTGCCAGCTGAGTGCCAGAAATGACATCATTAAGCAGGAAGAGACATCATTAAGCAGATGATGGACAGAAATAAACACTTTGTTCTCACATAGAAACTTATTAGCAGCAAATGACAGAAGATTTGTCCATTTACAAGATATGAGAGAGCCCAATTATCATGCTGTGAAAACCCAATAGGGGCATATAAAATTGTAACAGTAAGTAGCTAGACATAAACCAAGAAACTAGGTTCATAGTTACTTACCCTGCCCCTCTCATTTGCCAATAATAATATTTAGCCAAAAGTATATATTTATTTGAATATAATTTTGAGTTAGTTATTTGGAGGGCTGTTAAGGGAACCAAGCCAATTGGCCGTATCAGTTTAGAATAACACAGCTGAAGAAAAGCAGCATCTGAGCTTATTCTGAGTTTACGCATCCACGAGTTTCAGTGGTAAAAGATTTGCTACCTCCTAAGAACATAAGAACAGCCCTGCTGGATCAGGCCAAAGGCCCATCTAGTCCAGCTTCCTGTATCTCACAGCGACCCACCAAATGCCCCAGGGAGCACACCAGATAACAAGAGACCTCATCCTGGTGCCCTCCCCTAAATCTGGCATTCTGACTTAACCCATTCCTAAAATCAGGAGGTTGCGCATACTCATCATGGCTTGTACCCCATAATGGATTTTTCCTCCAGAAACTCGTCCAATCCCCTTTTAAAGGCGTCTAGGCTAGACGCCAGCACCACATCCTGTGGCAAGGAGTTCCACAGACCGACCACGCGCTGAGTAAAGAAATATTTTCTTTTGTCTGTCCTAACCCGCCCAACACTCAATTTTAGTGGATGTCCCCTGGTTCTGGTATTATGTGAGAGTGTAAAGAGCATCTCCCTATCCACTCTGTCCATCCCCTGCATAATTTTGTATGTCTCAATCATGTCCCCCCTCAAGCGTCTCTTTTCTAGGCTGAAGAGGCCCAAACGCCGTAGCCTTTCCTCATAAGGAAGGTGCCCCAGCCCCGTAATCATCTTAGTCGCTCTCTTTTGCACCTTTTCCATTTCCACTATGTCTTTTTTGAGACACACTATGTCTTCATATGTCTTCACTATGACACACACTATGTCTTTATGCACAGGAGGGAGGACCCCTTTGAAGATACTGTTTGCTACTTGCAGATATGTTCTTGTATTAAGAATGGTTGGCAACCTTCAGTCTCGAAAGACTATGGTATAAGCCAGGGGTCAGCAACCTTAAACACTCAAAGAGCCATTTGGACCCATTTTCCAGAGGGAAAAAACCTCAGGAGCCACAAAACCCTTTTGACATCTAAAATGAAGATAATACTGCATATATAGTTTTTGTTTTTTTTACCTTTATGCTCTTATAGGTCCCATTTTTATGAAGTAGCCCCCTCTTGTAGCTTTTAGTTAGTTTTGTCATACATTCTTGTCCTGTGTTTTCAGACGCCTGGTCCTCTATAGTGTTTTGCCTGATTCCAAGGCCATTCTCTGCCTGGAGAATTATGCCCACTTTAAGCAAATTAGCTCCCCTTCTTCCCCCCCCCCCTGATTCTGCCCTGTAGTCCTGCTGGACCCCACCTCCAGGGTTGCTCACCTGTTCAACCTGCAGAGGTCCTCTCTCCTGCCAGCAGCCTCCCACCACTACAGCAGCCCCTTGGTCCTCAGCAGGTCTTGGGCACAGCAGCCACACTTCAAACTCCAGTGTCTCCAGCAGTTAGTCACAAAGTCAGTCAGAGTATCCAGGGCAGAGTCCAAAGTCAATAAGCCAAGTCACAGTCCAATATCAGATTCCAAAGTAAGTCAGTCAAATCAGTCAGAGTATCCAAGTCAATAAACTCAGTCTCCTCTCCAACCTGCACTCCTTCTCCAACCCACACCCCCTTCCTCAGGTGCTCCTTATATCCCTGAGGGCCCTATGGCCTTCAAGTGGCTGCAGCTGTGCAGCACACTCTGCTGGATGTCCAGGCCTTACCCTTAAAGGGGCCACTGCTGACACCACATCTACCTCCTCACCAGATCTTCCAGGATTCCAATACATATGGGGTTATGACATCTGCTTATCTTACATGGATACTAAAGAACTCCCCCCACCTTCCAGAGGCACCCTGCTGGAAGGAAAAAAGGACACAGACTCCAGAGGTGGGGAAGAGAAGAAGGGGGGGCAGCCACAGGCCAGCTTCTTCCCTGCCTGCCTCCCCTCCCTCACTCAGGTTGCAACCCTCTCCACACTATCCTGGGTTGTGTGGACAAGTTGGTTGGAGCTCTCAGGTTGCAGTCCTCTCCACACTTTCCTGGGAGGAAGCCTCACTGACTACTTGTGAGTAGACCTGCATAGGAGGGGGCTGAGGCTGCAGCCCTCCACACCTTCCTGGGAGTAGCCCAGGGACTACATCAGGGCTTACTCTCAAGCAGACCTGTGTGGGCTCCCACTCAGCCGTCCTTGTGCTTGGCCTTGAGCAGGCTGCATCCCAGGCACCCTTTCCTGCGAGTAAGCTTCATCTGCTGTAATGGGGCTTACTACTGAGTAGACACACAAGATGTCTCTGCTGTGGAGGAAAAGCCTCTCCTTGCACTGAGTGGGGACCTGCTCAAGGAAAGGCGGGCTGCAAGGGCTTGCAATGGCTGAGGAGGAGGGCAGCTCAGGATTGGCTGGTGGTCAGCCAGTGAAGGGCCCTCTGCCATTCCAACAGAAAAAGCCAGGAGCCTGCTGGATGCTGATTGGCTGAGCCTGCTGGAGGAAAACAGGAAGCTTAAGCCTGCAGAGCGGGCAAAATTGAAAAGGGAAACCAATGCGGGGCAGGTGGGGGTGAAGAGAGAGGAGGGCAGTGAGCTCACGGGGCAGAGGGAAGCAGCCTGCCCTCCCAACACAGGTGCCTCCTGTTAACCCCTTTGCCACTTTCACCGGGAGGAGCCGCAGCAGACAGCTGAAAGAGTCACATGCGGCTCTAGAGCTGCAGGTTGCCGACCCCTGGTATAAGCCTTCAGCACCCAGTATTCCCAGGCAGTCTCCCATCCAAGTACTAACCAGGCCTGGACCTGTTTAGCTTCCAAGATCAGACGAGATCAGGCATCTGCAGGGTATTAAGAATATTTTTTTTTAAATTACAAATATTTAAAAAGCTTACAAACTTAAAAGTTGTTCTCTGCTCAGCCAGGGTATCTACTGAGTCATAGAGAGCTGCCTGTGACCTCCTGTGATTCCCCAAGACATCCATGAGTACAGTGTAGAGCTACACTTTTCCATTCCTTATCCTGGGGCATTCCTTATCCTGCTTACCATTGGTTTAGTGAGGAAAAGTGGGTTGTTGTGACCACAGCTACACTTGTAGGTCTCTGTATCAAAGGCCCTGAGGTGTCCACTCGGGATCAATGGGGGGATCCCGAGAAGGTTCACCATGACTAACAGCTCAAGCTTATGTACCTCCACTCAGAAATATACCCCAGTGAATTCAGTGGGGCTTACTGCCAGGTAAGTGTGTATAGGATTGCCACTTGACAGCCCAATCCTGAGCCAAAATGGCTACTGCAGCATCCAATGCACAACTGGGCAGTCAGAGCAACTCCTCAGGGGAAGGAGACTTTCATCCCCTTCCCCCTGGTATGGGAAGTAGCCCCTTAATGGAGTACTCAATTCTGCTGCAGCTCTTAAGCTGGCACAGAACTGGAGAGTCCTGTGTCAGGCCATCCAGTCCCACACAGAGCTCAGGATCTGGTGGAGTCGGTCAGGTTCAGGTCATGAGTCCAACTGTAATTAATGGGGCTTTAATTAGTCACAATGAATGTGTCTTCTTGATTTCAGTGGTGCTGCATCACGACCAACATTCTTAAGATACAGCCCAGCGTATTCTGTGCAGAGTTGGCTCACTGGCGTAGCTGAACAAAAGGATTTATAATGAGAGTGCATTAATGGCAGCAGCCAGTCCTTCATTGCTTAGTGAATAACAGAAGGAAAACAGAAATTTGCCAGCTGATTTGGATGTAATATACAGTGACAAAGCATTACCATCCAGCCCATTTATTTTCATCTGAAGTCTTACTTCTAGATCATTACATTCGTATAAGATGGTATTCGACCAGCAGTGGTGATGTTCGGGAGTATATTTATAGACAATCCCATTGTTTTTTTATCTTTCCAATGGGGAGAATTAACCTTTGAGCCTTATATGGAAGTATTAGATGATGACAGACTAAAGGATAAGATGGGACAAAAGGAGGGAAGAACACATTAAGCTCTTAAGAATAGAAAGAATGGAAGACCCACACTTCTGGAGCCATGTCTGTGTGTGTGACATGCCACTGTCTGTTAGCAGCAGAGGCCCAGAAGCATGTGAGGAGTCCTAGCTACTTCCCACAGCCCAAGGCCTTTATGGGGGGCACTAGAGAGTTTAGGGCAGGTAAGATTCAAACCAGGGGACTCCCAATTCACAGCTCAATTCACAGCACTATACTTATTTCCTCATTCCTCAGCTGCCCTTCTTGATATAAAACTAGCATATGTGCAGGAATCTGTTTTTCACAAGGAGCCCCTCAATCAAGTGATTTTCCCAGCTACAATCTAAACTGGTGCAAGCCAGGAGAATTTGGACTCCCTCACCAGCTGTTTGTGTGAAATAGGTCTTTGCCTCAGCTTGTGATGCACAGAGAGCTGTAAGGAAAACAGCTCCTGATGTCCCCCTGTGCGACATCCTAACACCTGCTGGAACAGATTCTTCAGAGCAACAGCGTACCATCAGAACAGTGCCATATGGCATCCCCAGTGGTCAAGACAAGTGAGTCAGAGTGGACACTGGTTTGTTTCTCAGCTCAACTTCAAATGGAGATTCCTGCAACTCCCATAAGATAGCAACTGTTACCCTGTACATGCCTGATCTTGTCTGTTCTTGCAAGCTAAGCAGGGTTAGGCCTGGTTAGTACTTGGATGGGAGACTGCCTGGGAATACCAGGTGCTAGAGGCTTATACCATAGTCTTTCGAGACTGAAGGTTGCCAACCATCATTGCTCAGACTCTCCATTTTGCAGCAGCTGCTCCTTTGCCATGGTTGCAAGTCTTGTTTTAACAGTTTTCCACTGTAGTCTTTTTCTTTTGGAAGTCAAAAAGTCTATGTAGCATCTGTCTTTTTTTCTTTCTTTGCTCTCCCTTGAAGGCTAATGTAGGAACCTGGCACCCCCAAGTCTTATCTAACCTCACCATATTTAAGAACAGCTGAAGCTGGAATCTCTCCATGCAATATCTTGCTGCCTGCTGAGTCACCTGCTCTGCCTCCATAGCCTTAGGTGATCCGATCTCTGCGTGACCATTGGAAAATGCATTTCACATTTGCCGGAGCAGGTGAGACACCTGGCGCACACACTCAAAGTTCAAAGTGGCAGATTTCAGTGGGAAAAGCCTGTTCTGCCAGTGAAATTCAACTGAATTAGAAAGGATTCCCAGCTTGATGAACCAGGAGGTGGTTATTAAAAAGAATCTATCAGCTACCAAGCAGTCATATACTTAGAAATATAGAGAATTATAGAGTTATTCATCTGATCTTGTTCCAAGTAGGGTCACCTCATCCATGAGGCCATGGTCATCTCAAGTGACAGGTTGGTGCATAAGAATACCTGCCCATCTTTGTCCACTTCCTCAGCTTCTTCTCCTTCCACTCTCTGGCTTCCAAAGGATAAGGGGACTAGAAAAGAAAAGGAAGTGTGGAGGAAAGGAGACTGAGATATTAAGAGTTCAGAGATGCTCTAGCCCCTTACTCTTCTCTCCTTCACACTTCCTCCTCTGCTTAGTTTCCCTCTTGGTATCAGGAATGGGATACCAGGCAAGGTGATTGTGGCACTATTTGGGCTGGCCCCATTACCAAGGTACTGTTACTAAGGTACTTGTAACTTATCCAAAGTAACACCAACATTCTGTATCTCTGGGCACCATGCAACGTCCAGGATCATGTTATTGCTCACTAGCCATTGAATTTAAACCCTTCTCATTATAATATACGAGACACTTGAATGAGAAGAGGTCGTGAACTGTTGTGGAATTGCCTGGATCTTGCCTGAAAGAAAGAAGGGGTATGCCATGCCAATCAATGTGGGACCAATCAGGTGGTTTTAATTTTTCTTTTTCAGTTCTTGGTGTTCTGCCAGATTCCCAATCCAAGCCTCACTTAGGGAACTTACGCCCACTCTAAGCTAGTTAGCTCCCCTTTCGTTCCCCCAACAATGGCCCCAGTTCTCTACAGCATTACTGCTAGACTCCACCACCAGGGTAGCTTGCCTGTTTAAACTGCAGGGACCCCTCCTCCTAGTTCCTAAGGCAGCAGTCCTTCTAGGTATAGCAGCACACCTCAGCTCTCCACAGCCTGCTAGTGCTGAGTAGTCCGTTAGCCAGTGAGCCATATAATCAATTAGCCAGAAGATCAGTCCACAAGGCAGAGCCATTAATCAACAGTCCAGTAGGTCCCTTAGCCACAAAGTCAGTCAGAGTATCCAGGCCAAAGTCCAGAGTCAATAAGCCGAGTCACAGTCCAAGGTCAGATTCCAGGTAAGTCAGTCAAATCGGTCAGAGTATCCAAGTCAAAGTTTTGCAGTTGAGGCTGCAAAACTCCTCAAAGTTCAGTCCCAGGCAGGCTTTGGGACTGATCTTTGAGGAGTTTTGCAGCCTCAACTGGCCCCCCTTTTGGCAACTAGCAACCAACCTTGATATTTTGCAGCCATGGAGCACCTCCCCACCTGAAAAAATTTTTATTCCTCATAGGGATTTGAACCCCTAGCCTCTGCTTCCACAGACCAGCACTTTAGCAATTGAGCCATAAGAGCTCTTAGGCTCAAAGTGTTTGGAACTAATACTTGAGGCGCTGATGGCCATCAGCTGTGCTCAAGACCTTATATATTAGTTCTGAACACTTTAACTATAGGCTTTCCTATAGCCCAATGGAGAGAGTGCTGGGCTGTGGAGCACAAGGTTGGAGGTTCGAATCCCTCCCTAGCCAGCAGTGCAGGGCAGGGGGGGTGCAGGGAGGGAAAAAAGGTGGGGGCGCGGAGGAGGGAAAAAAAAGGTGCCAGAACACTGTTCCAGTGCGTTCCATTACAAAAAAAGCCCTGGTTATAAAGAAAGAAAATACTTTATTCACAGGAATTCCATAGTTGGATATGAAGCAAGATCTACTACATGTTTGCTGCCTAGCTGCAAAGAGGAATCTAGGAAGGAAGGAAGGCCAGCCTATGGTTAGCAATCTGCATAGCAAAAGAGAACTTCCTGAAAAGAGGGGAAGCCCTCACATCCCACCTGCCTGGCTTACTAGTAGTTACATTGCCACCTTCAGGTAAATAAGGCTTGTGCAGTGTTATTGCACCTTTCTCCACTTCCCACCATGGAAAGGTCTACTTTGAAATTATTCTAAAGTATCTTTTAGGTGACTATTTGCTGAGGGGGTACTTCAAGTGCAAAACAATTGTAGTGGACTTGAAGATGACTACTCAGGATGATGCCTATTGACTGTTCTTGTATAGGAACAAGGGACTACATTCAGATTCTACAATGGGGCTGCATTAAGCTTCGGAGATGTTTAAGTGGCATGAGTGTAGCCCCACTATTCCTTAGGGTATCCTCAGGCCGTTCGCCCCGCATGTGGGCCTCTGAGCACTTTTTACTTAAACTGAATGCTGAATGCCAAAAGCTGTTGGAGAGACAACTGTCTGAATGGAAGAGCTGCAAGAGTAGAGGAGTGGCCTGAGCATCTGGGTACCTGCCTGCCCACTCCACCTGCTTACTTAGATTTGATGAGGAGGAGGGGAGCAAAGAGGACACGGAAGAGAGGAAACAAGAATGGTGGACTAGAATGTCAGAGGTAGTCCACCACAAATCTCTCCTTCACTTTCTCCCACTCCACTCCTCTTTTTCACATCTGAATGAAGCAGGTAGGCAGCACGAAGAAGAAGGCAGGGTAGACTTGTCATCATGTCACCAAGCCAGGCAGCAGACAACGAATGGAATGAGCAAACACCATTCTTACGCCTCCAAGTCAGGCAGCAGCAAGCAGCTGGGGGTAGGTGGCCACTTATGCTTCCCTATCTCCTGACAATCCACTACTTGAGGCTAGCACCTCAAAGTCCCATCAAGGTCAAATGAAGCTCAAGTGTCCATCAGAGTCCCATTGGCCTTGATTGATTATAGCTGTGGAGCCAGCCCTGCCCTTCCCAGAGCTGTCAAACAGCTGTCAAAACATGGGATCGCTGTCAACACCACATCATCCACCTGATGATCTTCGGATCTTCCATTACAGCACCTCAGCTTGCCTTATCATGAGACTGATTCTGCAAGTGCAATGGTCCCCCTTTCTACCCCAATATGAGACCAGAGTGAGTCCAACAGGAGGCCGGACACTTCTTTTATGATGCCAAGTACCTTTCCAATAACCCAGGGGCTTTCAAACTGGGGCATCACAACGCTCCAGTCTGAGCCCTGGCCTATGTCCCCTTAAGGGGTGGGGGCAGTGAGGAGGCAAGGAGAAGGCAGTGTCGTGATCCCCAGGATTGCTCTGCTCAGAGGGCTGCAGGGGCATGGCTGTACTTACCAGAATCTCCGGCAGCCTCCCGGGGGCTTAAAAAGTGAAAGTGGAGCAATTGCGCTCCACTTCTGGTTTAGCAGAGGCAGGGCATGATCACTCCGCTTTTGCTTTCAAAGCTTTGGGGAGATTTGCAGAAGGTCGCACGGGGCTCCCTGCACCCCTGGGAGGCTGCAGGAGGCTCTGGTAAATACAGCCAAGCCCCTGTAGCCCTCTGAGCAGCGTGATCCTGGGGATTGCATTGCTGCCTCCCCCCGCCCCCGCAAGGACTTAGAGCGGTTTTCAAACCGCTGGTTGCACTCAGTTGAACAGATAACTAATTTCTTCAAGCCCTGTAGCCACTCAAAAATTAGATAGCTGCTAACTGCCCTGCAAAGAGCTGAACTCCTCAAGGAGCTGTGCCCCTGCAGTGTGGAAGCTTGTGTAAATATATGGAGATAAATGTTTTGAGTTTCTTTTTTCTGGTGTGTTTTGTTCCAAGTCTGTCAATGACAGGTAGTGGGGGCAGGTGAAGACTGGATCATGTAACTGGCACGTTTGCCAGCCCTTACTGCAGGCCCAGCACTGGGGCTATCCCACTGCAAGCTTGCACTATGCCATCTCTGGTGCTGGGCCCATGTTCTGCTGCCAAGTAGTCGCCTGGACCGTCTGGCAGCGGAGGGGTGAGTGGGGGTGTGGGGGGAAGTGGGGAGGAGGTGTTCAAGGGTGGGGGGAGGCAGAGAAAAGGTGGGCAGAGGGCAGGGAGGAGGTGTGGCAGGGGAAGAGGGAGGGAGGGGGTGGGACTGGTAGAGCTCCACTCCATGGGATCCTGAGCCCTACGTGGGACCATGTGGTCTGATATGGGACTCTTTGATTCTGCATCTGCTCCAGAGCAGCTGTAGAATTGAGTACCCCATTGCAGGGATGCTTCCCCTACCTGGGAGAAGGGGACAAAAGTCTCCTTCCCCTGAGGAGCTGCTGGCAGCTGCCTGGTTGCACTCAGGATGCCACAGCAGCCATTTTGGTGCCACGGTAGCCCCCTGCGCCAGGCAGCTCAGGATTGGGCTGTCCACCCCTTAAGCCTTGGGGCTGCCTCATGATGAGAATGGATCAAGTGTTTTGCAAATAAATAAATAGCTTGTAAACAAACAATTTCTAGATCACCTTTTTAAAAATCTAGGTGGGTCACAATAGAGTGTCATTTTAAAGACACAATAGAGTGTCATTTGGCACATGGATCCCAGTGCCAAAAAAGGTATGAGAAGCACTGATCTCATTTGTCTGCTGTTAGATCTGCACCCAAAACAGATCTGATCTTCCAGTTTTGCTTACCCAGCAGTCACCTCTCCTGATCCAGCACAGATGATGAATATGGCAACACTGCAGGAGACAGATGGTCATTTGTGTGGACAGGGAAATTCTGCAGGTGGCAGGTCTGTGAGAAACAGCTCATATCCATATACTCTTGACCTTTCTGGCACAGTGTGCCTCTCCTTGGATTTGGCACTGTTGGAATCTTTAATAAAGTGCTTCCACATGCAGGTGTATTTCTCCAGAGATCGGCACAGCCAATTCCTTTGCCTTGCAAACTGTTTTGTGCCATTTCTGTCTTAACGAAGGAAATTGCTTGAGCTATTTGGGCTGTTCCTTCATAAGCCTTTAATTTAGAAACTAGCCTGTTCCGACCTGTTTCAGCTCTCACTTTTCAGCTCACAACTTCTTCTTGCTGTCTCCCAAATGAACGTTGAGGGAAAGACAATTTCAGATGTGCAAACAGCGTCTTGAAAGTGAGGTGCGGACACATCTCATAGCGTCGCACAAGACTGAATCTGTCACTGAGAGCCCAGTTCAGCACAAATTCCCCTGGTTTACAGAGCCTGATGAAGTGATGCCAGCCCTCCATCCTGAGGGGGAATTTTGCAGTGTGGAGATCTCCTCGAGGTAAGGGGACATTCAGCCCCTTGCCCCAGGGAAAGACCCAACCAGTGCAACAGGTCTAATTGGACAGAGTTGATCCCTTTTGGCAAATCAGGCCCAGGAAAAGGTATAGGATACACGGCACACTGGCACCACAAATCCCATCAATCTCTCTGTTTAGAGCCTATTTCTTGCAACAACAAAAAAAACTACTTGCACTCCTAATATACCATAACACACTAGCATCTCTCCACTCATCTCATCTTTGACCTCTCCCTGTCTCCTTCCTCTGCAAAAATCAAGCACATCCCTTCCCTCCCCCTCCTGCCCCCTTCCCTGCGCCATCAAAACCTCTTTTAGGATAATTTTTCATGTTTAAACAAACACACATACTGCTAATTCTAAATGTCATTGTTGGTGTACATTTGCCTCTCATTTGTATCATAGTTTTGCCTGTCACAGTATTTGCCTCTTGCTCCTTTATTATCCCACACTGTATTTCTTTTCATTCCATAACAGTTACTAATCTGTGTGTTACGGTCTGAATCCTTTGGACTCTCCCCCCCCCCCCCCGAAAACAGATTCCCTCTAAATCCACCATGACCAGTGATCAAAGATCCTTATTTGGAGGTATACGCAGTATAGGCCCATTCCTATGTGTTCCTCAGTAGCCATGGTTACAATAACCATCAAAGTTTCCACAAAAGACAGAGAGACCAAGAGACAATGATCATTGCAATTTGAGTTTGGGCCAACAGAGAGATGAGGTGAAAGCTATGAACTGGCTGGAAATAAAGCACCTTACGGTGAAGTCATTCTCTTTGGGGCTCTGATGCAGGGACGAGTGGTTCCATTTATTTTTAGGAGTCTGCTTCCTTTCAATTGGCAGTGTGTGTATATTTGTAATACAAATGTCTTAGAAAGACTCCATAAGACTCTAGAGCTTTCTCTCCTCCCCTCCTTTTCCAAAGGAAGCCAATTCCTGACCTTGGACTTTTCACAGTTCAGGAAAGTAGGGAGTATCTAGCACAGCCATTTTCAAGCACTGTGCCATGGCACAGTCTGCAGGTGTGCTGCAGGAGTTTGGAGGAGGATCATTTGTTAGTAGGGCCACTGGGGGATGCAAGCCTCTGCTGTCAGTGTGGTGTGCCTTGTCAATTGCCAAAAAAACGATGGTGTGCTTTGACAATTTTAGTGCCTTGTCAGTGTGCCATGAGATGAAAAAGGTTGGAAAATCACTGATCTAGCAATATTTTTCAACCCTTATAATTTCCAGTCCCTCTCACAGTTGGCTGAGCTGCCTTCTTTCTTTCTGTTCCTGTGCACTTGGTTCAACTTTTATATAATCTTTTTATTGAAAAAATGGTTTGAAAGGAAGGTAAGCAGCAGAAGGTAAGAGTTTTGTGAAGATCGGAAGGAGGCTCCTTCCCTGCCGTACCACTTTCCTGAAGCCCTGCTGCGCCAACGGTTTCTTGACCCTAGAAGAAGAGTGAGCCAATTTCAACAGCTTTACTTTCAGAAAGTAAATGTTCCAAAAAAAAAATTCACAGAAAGCATTCACTTCTGGCAGCAAACAGAAGAAAGAAAAAGCGCATAAAGTATTATTCACAATGTTTATATGCAGTGGGCTCTCCTTATCTATGGACTTGGCATCTGCAGTTTTGAATATACGCAGGGTGGAGGGCCTCTTGGAGGCTTCTGAAAAGCACTTCCAGTTTGCCGGAAAAACAGGAAGTCTTCTGAGGTGTGGGGAAGCTGTTGCACACAGCCTTCCTGTGCCTCAGAAGGTCTCCTGGAAGCCTCTAATAGTCCCTTCTGGTTTGCTCCCCCCCCACGTTTGTCATTATCTGTGGAATTCGGTATCTGCTCCAGGGGCGGGGGCCTTGAACAGATCTCCTGCAGATACCAAGGGCTCATGGTATTGCTTTTTAACAACAAAACATTTGCATGAAAACATTGAATTTACTTCATGAGTCATAGATCTGATTCAGGCCAAAAGGCCATCAGGATTAACCTTCTGCCTGCTTGAATGCCATGCACCAAGAAGTCACCACCCCATTCTCAGCATCTCTAGAACATTTTGTAACCCATTCGTGGGCCTCATAGAGGATGCATGTGCACAACAAGATACAGGCCTGCCAGAAATGGTGACTGACTGACTTGTTTTGAGGGAGACTCATTGTTAGATCCTGGGTCAAAGGCCCACATACTAAAATTCATCTGAAAAGAACCCAGAGTGCCTTCTTCGGTACCTCACTTTTTAGAATGAGAATCTGTCAGGACCCACCAGAAGTGACATCATCAAGCAAGAAAACAATCCGAGGCTGCAATCATACCCATGCTTACCCAGGAGTAAGTTCCATTTACTATCATTATTAAAAGCATATACACAATAGCCTGTTAAAAGAATAAATCTGTAACTCCCCAATGCAATCATATACCATGGCAGCATCAAGTCTACTATAGTAAAAATAAAATATTGAAGTGAATGGGGACCCACCTGAAATTGGCTCATGACCCACCTAGTGGATCCCAACCCACAATTTGAGAAACTCTGCTCTAGAGAGAAAACATGGCAATTCATGATTAACCATGTCAGCATGGAAAAATGCAAACCATTTCTTTTCTAGAATGTTAGGGGAAATATTTGTTTCAAGCTGTGTTTTAAAACAATATTGTTACAGTCAGATTTTGCTGCTGCAAAACTCCTGCTTCCAATCCACTTGGAGGAGGTGGAGTCATTTCCCAGCAGCGCATACTAAATTTTGAGTGGGAGGGAGGAAGCAGGCAGCCCTCCAAAGCCCAAGTCTCAGAACCTGAAATCTGGCAACCCTAATTACAGATTAGCAGTATTGTCCTCTAAGGGTGTTCTGCTTCACTTTGCATAGAATCTTCTTCAGTTTCTTATTCTGCAAGGAAGGCTTATCACCTCTTTCTGAAATGGCCAGTATTGGAGAGCTAGTGCAAAGGGTATTCGCTTTGCAGAGCTATGCTCACAATGGTTTTCACTGGTAGTTCTGTGCATGTGCATCATTAATTAGAATAACATGATTTGGGGGTGGGGCAGTAAGGCATGCCAATGTGTATGTGTGCATGCAAGCATGTATGTAAATGATGAACACAATGTATATCTGAGATGTTCAGGGGAATGTTTTGCCAGATTCCCCAGCCAAGCTTCACTTAGAGAATTTTGCCCACTTGGAGCTAATTAACTCCCCTTCTTTCCCCAACAATGGCCATAGTTTTGCCTTGCAGCTCTACTGGACCCCACCACCAGGGTAGCTCACCTGTTCAGCCTGCAGAGGTCCTCCTTCCTTCCTTCCTCCCTTCCTCCCAGCAGCTCCTCCCACCACTACAGTAGCATCTTGGGTGAGGCAGCCACTCACCAATCTCAGTGTCACCATTAGTTCCTCAGTCCATTTCTCCAGCCTTCCTTACTCAAGCTTTCCTCCTTCTACTACCCCCACACACCCTTCCTGCACCAGGTGCTCCTTTTATGCCAGAAGGCCCTCATTGCCTCTAGTGGCTGCAGCTGTGCAGCACACCCTCTGCTCAAAGCCCAGGCCTTAACCCTTAAAGGGGCCACTGCTGACACCACATCCTATCTCCTCAAGGGGTCTTGCGATTTTCCATTATAGGGAACAACTGCAAAATCATTATAAGACCTTAACAACCAGCCAGGCTTTGCAAACGTAGACAGTTTCAGTCTATCTGCTTATTTATGCATGTGGCTAATATAATGCAAGTAGCCTCAGGCAAATCTGAGCTGTTTAGAAAGAGAGCATGTTTATGATTAACAGTTCATTGTTCTGAGCTAAAGATGCACACTGCAGAGTAACAAGTGGAATACCAGCTCCAAAGTTTCCATATTCACATCAAAAACAAAACACACACACACAAAATGAAACCAAAACTGAAAAAGGACAAAAAGCCTTTTCTACAGTACAAACAAATCTTGGGCTCCTTTCACTTTATTGATCATGGCTCTGTGCCAAAGGGTGCAGAGAATTATAATTTGGTGAGGAGTAGAGAATTCTCTACTAGAGATCCCTGGCACACTCACCCCCAGACTACAATTCTCTAAGAAGATGGAACGACTGTCAGAGCTGTTCAAAGTTACAATCCCATACACCAGTGGTTCCCAAACTCTCCAGGGAGTTGGGTAATGCTATAAGTTCCTACCGGGGATGGCCACTTCCAGTTTTTGTTGCAATTGCAGCGACATGATTGCTGCAATTGCAATGAAAACTGGAAGTAGCCTTTTTTTCCTTTTTTCTTTCTTTTTTACTATTTTAGACCTGGGGAGTTCTGTAGAGGGGTCTACATCCATCCCTGGATTCCCCCCCCCCAGGAAGCCAGTGCAGCCTCAGGTTAAAAACTCCTTGGCATGATTGCAGCGATCACATTGCTTCTTTTGCCCTCCCCTCACCTCTTAAAGGGGCAGGACTTCCCATGCTAGGGCATCACAATACCTCTGTCTGGGAACCTCTGCATGCACCTGGGAATAACAACTCAGTCCCATCCATGGCTGGCACAGAGCATGTAGTGTCACTGCCACAGCTTGCACTACATGCCACTAGCTGGCCAGGGACCAGCAGCCTCAGAGAGGTAAGTAAAGACACATTTTTGGCACAGCTGCATGCTATGGTGGGCGGGGGCTAGGATTGGGCAGTTACCAACCTTACAGGCTTGTTGTAAGTTTACATCAAGAAAATGTATGTGACTGTGCTCTGTGTACTGGAAAAACATTACATAAATGCTTATTATTATAACCATTATCATTACATCTTGAATTGAAATTGTATTTAATTATCACATTTTTGTCCCATGAAGCTCAAGGCCATGCACATGAGGTTCTCCTGTTTGGTCCTCACAACAGCCCTGTGAAAAAGACAGAGAGATTGCAGTGTGCCCAAAGTCTCTTGCATTTCATGAATAAGCAGAAATTCAAACGCTATCTCTCTGGACCAATGCATCACTCGACCCCCAACACCACCTTTTAATTCAGGGGTGTCCAAACCCCAGCCTGGGGGCAACTTGCAGCTCTTGGGGACTCCCAATCTGGCCCGCGGGGAGCCCCCAGTCTCCAATGAGTCTCTGGCCCTCTGGAGATATGCTGGAGCCATGCTGGCCCAATGCAACTGCTCTCAGCGAAAGGGCGACTGTTTGCCCTGCCACGTGAGCTGTGGGACGAGGGCTCCCTCCACTTGCTATTTCACGTCTGTGATGCAGCAGCGGCAGCAAAGGAAAGGATGACCTTGCTTGGTGCAAGGCCTTTTATAGGCCTTGAGCTATTGCAAGACCTTCGTTCATTTATAGAAGTTCCATCTCTAATATACTCATTTATGTAAATTTATTCAAATTTGAAATGTAAATTACCTTTTTTCTTGGCCCCTGACAGTGTTAGAGAGATGATGTGGCCCTCCTGCCAAAATGTTTGGACACCCCTGTTTTAATTCAACGACAACCCGAAGCCAGGCTGCGATCTGCATGAGCAATTCCAGAGCCACCAGCCTCTCTTTTCCAAGCCCATTAGTGCAAGAGATCAGCATTTTCTCAGCACCAGTCCTTGGATGGTGTAGGGAGCTTCTTGGCAACGGAATTTCAAACTGGAAATGGGGATTCCTGTGGGCACATTAAGAAATGTGATTACAATGAAAGCTGTCATTTTAAATTATGTTTAAAATGTGCTTTCTTCTATAAGCAGGAAATAATAGACTTGGGTGAAAAAGTCGACACTCACTGGCATTTATTGGATACAGTTAACATGTAATCTGTAGGCTTATTTAACTCTCCAAGGCACCCGATTAGTTTATCAAGAAAGGAGGCAAATAAGACCACAGAATGCCGGAGTTGGGCTGCGCGACTATTTATAAGGAATGGATCCTGGTTTTAACAGCTATTCCGAGGCCTGATATTTCCCACCCCCTGACATGCTGAAGTCTTGCTGCAAGCATATGGCTCGGTAGGGGGTGAACGAAAGGAGATCGCGCCACCTCGGAGAGCTCAGTTCCCGGGCAAAGCATTTGGCATGGCCTGTGCAGATTTGGAAACGATTCCCCTCTGGGGGGAGTGCCTTGCTGTAACAATCCTGTCACTCCAAGTTAACCGAAAGCTGCTGATAGTATGGCCAGCTGCCAAGCCCGTTCAAAGTTTCTAGCTGGCATTTTAGGGTAGAAAATAGAAGGGTTGAGAACTGATATTTCAGATTTTCTTATTCCTTAGTTTGTGGGGTGGCGGGGGAGAGGGATGGACAGATTCAGAGAGTTCACCATCAGAGCATCACGGTGTCATCACCACCACCCACTGATTTCGTAGTCAATGCCCTTATCACCATCGCTCAAGTGAATGCTTGAACGTAAAGAAGCAAATTTTTTTGGCATTCTGATGCACAAATACTAATTAAGTGATGGTATCTGGGCTATGCACATGAATTTGGGTGAGATCTGAATCAGCCTGACATGCAAATAAGTATGATGCAGACTTTTGTGTCTGTTTGCAAAGCTGACAACTGCTGCATCCTATGGTGGGGGGGGGCAGTTCCAAAGGTCTCCTCTGGATAAGGGAACACTCATTCCCATACTTGGGGGTGAGCCTCTGCGGTGCAGACGGTCTGTTCAGACCTATTTAGCTGGTGCAGGTCTGTGTGAACCTGCGCCATGGAATCAGGTCTGGGAACAGGGTTAGGATGTGGCGGCCACTGCTACCACTAAACCTGCCGCATTCCTGAACCTAATCTGCACCTACCTGCCCTCTCCTAACCCCGTTTCACCTCCATCCCCATTCTGCCCTCCCCCACCCTTCCCACCTCATCTGCTGACTTACCTGCTTCAGTGAGGGGTGGGAGAGACAACTACATGGGCAGGAAGACACAGGCCTTCCCAGCACTCCTGGCTGCATGCTGAGTAGCATGCTGTTAGAACACCTTTTGTGACTGGCACTGACTGCTTTACGGCAGTCCACAACAGCAGAGGACTGTTACTAGCTATAGGATTGGGCCCTCAGTCATGTTATTTTAAAGGAAGTCTTCTTGAATACTGTGATTTACCTGTAATACTTCCTATTTGCTTATTATTATCACTATTAACAAAATGTAGCTCTGGAAGTTCGTTGCTGCTTCTCAAGGTGCTTTCACAGGAGAAAACAAAATCACATTTTAAATTTCATGTATCCTTGCAATGAGGCTGCAGCCACCCACATCATAATCCTCCACAAAGGAGTCCTTTCATGCATCTAATTTTTCTTCACTACATTTTTAGTTTAGGAAAAAGTCTCTCCAGGAGGGGAGCCGGGATATGGCACCACAGCAGCGATGCTCGCATGCCTGCGTTCCTTCAGAAAAACTCAGACATGAACACCCACTGACTGTTTGATATACAAATTACCTGCCATCTATACAGAGACATCCATTTTGAGGTTGAAGCAGTGGTTTGTGTGTTTACATGTTGTCCAAGCAGACTAATTTAACTTTGATGCCAGGATGCACCAATGCTTATGCCATGCTTGTTGGGTACAGAGAGGGCATCAGCATAAGCTGCAGATACTTTGGAAAATGTTGTCCTTCATGTGGCTTCTCATGAGGAAGAGTGGGGGACTAGGAGGACAGAGGGAAAATGACTTTTTGACCATATCTGGACTTCATGCTCACCTGGCATTAAACCTGGGCTAGAAAACACTTAAAAAGTCCCCCGGTGAGAACAGACGAGCTCTGCAACAGCAATGACTCAATAGATAGTATAGCAGGGGTTCACAGAGTCTGCACTGCGATACCTTAGAGTGTTGTGACACACAGGGGCACTGCAGAATGTCCATGGTGGCCCTTCCTACCTGTTCTCCTAGTAAAATCTTCAGAGATTTGGGTACCACCATCTTGGAACACACAAGCTCTTGTGAGATTTGGGTGCCACCATTTTGAATCTCATGAGATTTTGCAAGATCCAATATAGCAGTGCCTGGCTAAGCCAGGAAGAAAAGACTGCAGGGGCACTGTGCCCTTGGTAAGTTTGGGAACCCCTGTAGTACAGTGTAGTATACTTGCAGATCTCTTTTGTTCTCAGTGATACCTTGTAGGCTGGTATTTTTGCTATATACTAAAGACTGATTGACTTGTTTTTAAAGAAGTCTCATGAGAATGTGAAGTTTGCCCCTCTGTAGTTCAGTAATGTAGAAAATCAGGACCATGTCACACATTTCGAGAGGTTTGCCTTTGAATGTACACATAACACAGAGCTACAGCCAACTGCTCTCTGATGAATGTACGTGCATGGAATACATTCTCCATACACTCCTTTATTACAGTTTGAGATTCATCCTACACTAGTGTTTCTGAACGTTTGTCCTCCGCCGTGGCATTTCACAAGGTCCATGTATTTAAAGTATCTCCGAAAGTAACAGGCAATGATGTTACCGCCAGTTAGTTTTGGGTTGGGAGGCCAGGTGAGACATGAGAAACATCGGTAAAAGGCTCAGAGTGGATAGGAGCGCTTTTTCAAATGTGGAAAAAGATGTTTTGGAGCTCTGCCCACTGAGCCAGGCCTCCTACCTCTGTTTGTTGTGTTGCATTCCTGGTCTCACTGCCAGGTGGCATATGTCCAGGAGTACCACCAGATACCACTTCAGGTACCACTGGTGGTAGCCATACTACTGACTGAGAAACACTGTCCTACACCACTAAAGCAAGCTTAGATCACAGCTCTTTTGTAGTGATATAAACAAGGGTAGGCTTGCAATTTCATAAGGCATCCTAAGTTTAAACCCCCCCCCCCCCGACTTATCTGAGGGTCATAGAAAATTCCATGATTTTTGACTCAAAACCTGCCCTCAGCTTATTTGTGAAATTAACTTACACTCAAATCTGAAACATACAAGTGTTGTGCAAAGTCTTGTAGCACCTTCAGGTCTAACCAGCCCATTGCCACATGCAGTCCATAAAAGCCAATGTTGAAATAAATGGGTTCGCCTTTAAAGCACAACATGCGTCTTCATTGTTTTCGCCGCAGCAGGCTAATGTGGCTATGCGTCTGGACGTTAGCAGCAATACTGGTCTTCACACGGAAGCTACTTATTGTCAGTCTCCACTGGACAGGGGTGAACAATAAGACAACTGCCTAGATTGCATGTGTAAATCAAAGCAATCCACAGCCATTCATATGCATATGCTCCAACAGCAGACTAGCCGACTAGCATGCAGGTAATTTGCTGATGCTACTTTGATGTGGTCAATTGAAAATGAGAATTCTGTTGTTTTCTCTCTCTCTCTCTCTCTCAGCAGCCATTGCAAGATTTTGCTTTCAGCTTTTTCTATCCCTCTTCTCCTCCCCTCCTAAATCCTCTCTGGTTTCGTATCTCATCTGAAGCTGCATCCCACCTACAGCACATGTTGTTATTGCTGAGGCTGTCACTCCAAATGCATGATTCATTTTTTTCATGTTTTGTCATTTTTAATCCTGCTGTTTTTGACTCATTGCTAGGGAACATGTCAGGTGATGGAAAGAACCAAAAATCAAAACAAGACCAAAACACACCTTATCACTCCGGATGAGAGACTGGCAGCCCACCTGGCTGCACTCCTTGCAAAGGGCAATGTGTCTGCTAGAGGGAGTGTATTAACATGCACAAGTGAGAAGAGTCAGATGGACATTATACTCTTTTTCTAAGAAACATGTCTCTGAATCGCATAGTATTGCAGTGTTCCTGGGGTATGGTAGGTTAGTTATGGGAAAGAAGAATACCTGCTGAGCTAGCAGCTCACCCCAAAGACTTATCTCCAGTCAACACACACAGGAGGCCATGCTCACTTCTCTTTGACTCCTAGGCATGTGGGAACATCAACTCCTGAAGAACCCCATCATGCACAGGGAGTACTGACTCAATTCCACACAATAGAGAGAGAGAGAGAGAGAGAGAGAGGAGGGGGCCCCATCCACATGAATTATGTGGGGGGGGATTACCAGGGATGGGAACTCAAGTCAGGTGACTTGAGTCCAAGTTGCAAAGACATGTAGTTTAGCTGATTCATTTATACTCGAGTCACTTGTGTTGGTTACTCGGGCATTGACTCAAATCTGAGGCTACTGACTCAACACTCGGTCCCTACACATGCAGACTTGAGTCTGCTGTGTCTGGGTGTGCTTGCTTACTTTTTCATGGCGTGAAAGATTTCATGGGGCCATCGTTGTCATGAATATGTACAGTTTAGGCCTAGTAACATGCAAAGCCTGAACCAAAGTAACCCAGTAACACAGAAGGGGCTTGCAAGGGGCTTGCAGTCCTAGCTGCTAAGAATTTACAACTCAATGGAAGGTGATAATGTAGCACCTAGGCAGCCAGAAAGATGCCCATCAAGGATGGAATGCAGCTGTAGATCTCCAGGGGGGAGGGAATTGCTGAGAGGGCAAGCATCCAGCCCCACTTCCAGAGGACAGGGTCTTTTGGTTTTTGTCTCTTGGTGAGATAGGAGGTGGGTGCACATCCTGCCTCGCCAAGACCATGTGGCCTTATAGGAAACTGGTCTGAGGATCTACAAAAGAAGCTGACCCAGGTGAGGGTTAGGAAATAATAGAGTTAGCCAGTTAGCTTTGTTGTTTTATGCTGATATGTTTCCTAGAAGTTTTTATGCCTCTAGCATTTGCTGCCTTTTGTAACTTTTTGTAACCCTATGTACTTAATAAAGTAAAAATCCTTTTACCATGTTGGTTCATTGTCTGTTGGGGACAAAGGTTCAGAATCCTGCCTAGCCGTTCAGCAAGCTACCAAAAATCCTCATTGTGGACTAGTAACTTGAGAACTGAGACTTTAAGTAAAGAAAGTGCTCAGTGCCTACAAGGGATATAGTTAAGCCTAGAGGGTCTTGGTGTCCCTGGACTAAGGCACTGGCTCTTACAGGTGGTGGCAGTACTACCGAACAGGGATCTTTGAGGGCTCTAGGGTTCAGAACCAACAACTCTGAGCACCCCAAAACCCTGGGAGTGAGACCAAGTATACAACCATCATTCAGACTGGATGAGCAGCTAGGGAGTTCCATCCAGGAGGCAGGGAAGGGTTAATGTTTTGCTTTTGCATTGAGCAGGAGAGGGGAGCAGGAGAGGGGAGGTGGGAGCAGGCTCTCTTGTCCATCTCTGAAGAAACCGATGATCATTGGATGAACCTCATATTCACAATGTGAATTACCAAGGAAACCACCTGGGAATGGGGATGCTCAAGCCTCAGAACCCTCTTTTGGCAAAGAAGGGTGTACAACATCAGGCTGTGCAATTGGCAGGCAGTATGACACCTTCAGATTGGCTGGGCCTGATATCAATACTGATATCAAAACCCTTCTGTTTTGCCTGATTAACAGAATGGTAGCCCTGTCTGCTATATTACAAGTCCCAGCCTAGGCAATCGACTGAAGGGAGCAGGCTTATCTTTTGACTTTTCTAAATTTGTAAGTCTGTTGCTTGCTTTGAGGGATTAGTGGCATCACAGTTCTTAGCCGGATCTGGTCAGCTACTAGGACATCAAACTAATGAGGAGAGACTTCATAAACTAAATTGTGTCCTGATGATGATGAATCTTTGGCAACAGAGATACTGGTGAACAAACATTTGTGTTGCTGAAAGCTAAGAGAACAGTATACTTCTCCCAGCCCAATTAATGGCATTGTGTTAATTATGACAGATTGCAGACTAATACCAGGTTTGTCAGTGCAGATGGGTATTGGGACACAGTGCTTCAGATCAGACTGTGATGCCAGAGGATCCTCTTGATTAATCTCTCCTTAACTGGAAATATTGACAGCTATGTCTGCAAAACTCATTTACCCACTCAGGAGGGTAGGAGAGCTGAATGTATTGTGATGCTGTCACCAGTAATATCTTGCACATGCACTGAATCACCTGGGACTCCTAATGTGGCGATGACACGCTGGTGGTTGAAGAAAGATATCTGATGGGTATTATGGCTGGTAGGCAGTTGCAGTATCTGTGAGCCATCAGACTCCAGCTCATCTCGTCACCTTGCAACAGACATAATTTAGGTGAGCATTAATCTGTGGATGGACCTATGGTAAACCATGGAGGTCAATGCAGAAAGCATTCACTCAGGTTAAAACATGTGGTTCATTTAGGCTGTAATCCTGTATACCCTTACCTGGAACTAAACCCCCTTGAACTCAATAGGACTTACTTTTGAGCAGACATGCATAGACATACTGATAAGATAAGATACTTTATTTACGGTCATCTGACCAGCTAGTCACAAACAACAAAACAAAATACACAGAATTAAAACCAACACCCCGTTACACATATGTAAAATCATAAAATCAGAGATTTACACTCTCAATTTTCTTCCTTACCAACTATGCAGCATAACAGAAGCGGGCAACCCTGAGTGATATATCCAAGTATACATCAGAAAGCAGAAAAGCAAGCTGCTCTTCCGCCTGCATCCCCGTTTCAATACTGAAGATCGGGGAGATAAATTTAGATCTCAAATCGTCATAGTATGGACATGACAAAACAATGTGGGCAGTTGTCTCCACCACATTTTGAGAGCAGGGGCACAGTCTCTCTGAATAGGGACGCCTTGCATAACGCCCCAAAAGAACTGCTGATAAAAGTGCATTACACCTAGCTTTAAGTGCATTTTACACCTAGTGCATTTTACACCTAGTAAAAGCAATCCTAAATTTAGGAATAACAATATTATAAAAATATCTAGCAGGAGAAAATGCAAGAGCTTGATCCCCAAGAAAAACATACACAGAAAGTCTGGCTCTCGCAGATCTCAATTCAAGGTCTGCCAACCTCTGACACAAAATTTCTTTTGCGTCTCCCGGGCTCATCATCATTAAAGACTCTGGGGAGAGATTGCAGAGTTTAAAATGATCCAAGCACCTTTTTTCCAGGTGCCTACAAAAGGATCCGAAAAGATCAAATAAGTAAAGTTATCCTGTCGCGAGAGAATCTTCAAAAAATAATGTAAGGCATTTAACCACATCGACATCTCTATACTTGGGGTACCGGATTCCAACCTGACCTCAGTGTTCAGCACACATCGGGGAACATACATCAATTGGCGCAAAAATTTGGTCTGGATCACCTCCAAAGACCTGGTATTTAAATATGGGGCTATCTCAGAGCCATAGAGCAATTGAACCCTAGTTTTAGCAGTGTGCAGCCTTAAAGCCGCAGGGAGAAATCTGGTGCCTTTAGATGAATAAAAACGATAAATGGCACCAGATGTTTTCTGTGCTGATTGACCGACAAAGTTTTTGGGGGCCAAACGGCCTCCATGATAATGAAAAATCACCCCCAGGTATTTTATTATTTTAACCTGCTCAATGGGTTTCCCATTTAGGAGCCATCGAAAGGCCTTATAACGTCTAGCAAAAACCAGCACCTTTGTTTTTTCAGAATTTATAATTAATTCCTCCTGTGAACTGACCAGGGCTAGATGGTGAAGAGCCCTCCTCATGCCGACCTGTGTTCTTGATAATATAAGCACATCGTCGGCATATGCCAGAACAGGAACATGACGATCAGCAAGCTTTGGAGGATGTAAGGCCAGATCATCAAAAGAAGTGATCAATGAATTTATATAAAAGTTAAATAACAGGGGGGCAAGAACACAACCCTGTCTAACCCCTTTATTAACCAAAATTGGATTCGTTAAGATGACTATTAGATGAACACCTAATCCTTATGCCAGAATTGCTGTACAAGCTAACCATAAGCAGCAATAATCGATGGTCAGTGGACGAAGCTGCAAACTTATCCCATAGCCTTGATCTAGGGATTAGGTCAAAAGCAGCCTTGAAATCAACAAAGGCTGCAAAAAGTCTAGAACCCCTAGTGGCCAGATGTTTTTCGACAAGAAATTGCAGCACTAAAGTCTGATCAAGGTGTGATCTTCCAGGGCAAAAGGCTGCCTGAATATCGGCTATAATGTCCTGAGATTCCATCCAGGCCAATAGCTTCTCTCTCAGATGCAAGGCATAAAGTTTACTGATGACATTGAGCAAGCTAATAGGTCTGTAATTTGAGGGAATTTCATGACCTCCTTTTTTATAAATGGGAACTATAATCGCCCAACCCCAATCAGAAGGCATATTAGCTGTTTCATCAATATACGAAAATAGGGCAGCCAAAGTTGGAGCCCACCAATCCTGATGTTCTTTAAGCAAATCACTTCTAATAAAATCTTCCCCTGGAGATTTTCCACTTTTATCTCTCCTAATAAGAGAGACAACCTCCTCACTGGTTACAGGTTCCCAAGATGGGAGATCTTCTGCTAATAATTTAGATCTTAAATCTGGACAAGGGGGTTCCTCCGATGCATAGATCCCCTGAAAATGTTCCACCCATTCTGATGCTGTAATATAATTTGAGGCTCCCGAGGGAAACACCTTCAGTAGTGGATTAATTATGTCATAGACGTACTGTAAGTTCCATTGAACACAGTGGGGCTTATGTCCAAATAAACATGGATACAATTGTGCTGTAGAGATTGTAATCATACCAATCTCCAATTGGTAAGGTAAGCTAATCTTGCCTCGGTTGCTTTGAATTATTATACTCTTCTTATTTTGGACATTCCTAGGAACGTTCTTGCAGGCAGAAGTGGAGCCTAACCTAAGCATTAACAGGTTCTTGGCTTACTAGCTCAGAGTATATTCATACTAATCCAGCATGAAAAGCATTTTCACAACTCAGGATATGGTCACAAAGGGGACAGTTCAACTCTGCAGTATGCCATCCGGAGTACCAGAGCTGCTATATTCCCTAAGTTGTCTGTTCACAGCTAGACAAGTCAGTGGAGAGCTGTACATGTCTAGATCCTTTTGAGGTCCTTAGGTCCTCCTAGCTTTTGGAATATGTGAAGCTCAAAGAGACCCCTTCTCCATGAATCCAGAAAAAAGAACTCTTAATTTGAACATTGTGAAATCTTTAAATTTTTAACTCACTCCATCCTCCAAGTAATAACACAGTAGTAGCTGAAACAGTATGATAAGACAACCAAATAAATCAAGGAACCATTACAATACAAACACCCATAATTACAGTTCCTCAATTCCTGCTTTATGGGCATTATTGAATATTTAAATTCAACCGCTACTTTAATCCTTGCTGTACTACTGAATCCTTGAATCCTAAGCATTCGACCAGTTCAGACAATCAGATCTTCATAATAATTCTGCACAAGCTTAGATTTAGACAAGTCTCCAGAAAAAAAGAAAGCTTACTGGTTTGGGGGAGCCAGGAAGAGTGTCTGTTTATGTGTCCACATCCGGCACCCAAATCTGATCACTGGCAAGTACCTGATAAAAGGAGGTAGCTGGTCTGCCAGTCAGCACAAAGGAATAGCTTGGTAGCCACCTTCAGAAATATGTTTCCCAGATTGAAGGACTGAAGCAGTTCTGGGAGCACATATAGTGCTCTAAACATAGGAGGCTACCTCATCCTGCCAGAAATGTGTTCTATCTATGATTGTTTGTGGTACTCCTCAAGGTTCCTGATAGGGTCCACCCCAGCTCTGTTCAAGGACTGAATCTGGGACCCTCTGCAGGGGTTGTGAGCGATAGGCAGATCTAGTACAGGTAGTGACTGACTTTCTGTGATTATCTGATTCCCTAGACCAGGGAGATTTTCTGGTGTGGTGGTGACCAAGCTCAACCGGTGGTACAGGCATCAGGCAATCAGTGCGTCCAACACTGCTTATGGTTTGATCCTTATTGCACTCAGTATTGCCTCATGTCATTGCAGCATGACCAGAACATCCAAGGGTTACATGATTGATATTTTATTTCCTTTAATTCAAGATATGCAAGAGACACACGTCTAAATACATGTAATTGGTGCCAGGTGCCTGACTGGAGAACAGACCAGTAACATGCCTGATGGCAAGAAACCACAGAGTCAATGGCATGAAGGCAATACTTTTCATTTGAACTTATCACCCCTTCTCATTAATCCATGAAGTCTAATGCTTCAGATTTTCATGGAGACATGCTTACACTTTTAATGTCTATGTAGTTTTCAGGCCTCCAAAATGTAGATGAAACCTGGAACAGAACGCCCTTTTCTTTTCCTCCTCAAGAATCTTCCCCTCATTTGCCCTTTTTCTCCCCATTTCTGAACCCCCAAACCTTCCCCTTCCTTCTTCAGGTTCCTCTGGGAAGCCCATCTAATCTTCCTATATCCCTTCTCAGTTTCTTCCCTCTTTGCTCTGCCACTAAACAGAGTATATTATATTAAACTCTGTATATTATATTATATTAAACTCTGAAGGAGTTTCTCCTCCTTCTAACCACTTTCCCTGGGACTCCATTTTTGTGTGAATGTTAGCTGTAGATTTCCCCTGTCTAGAGTCAGTGTGAGTGAGCTAATTCTGTTAGACCTAGTTTGAACCCTCTTTCTGGGTTTTTAGCACATTGGCCGTTACACTGGCCCCACACATGATTTTTTGAAATTTGAAAAAAAAAAATTATTTACTTTTTATATTATGATGTAAAAAGAAGCTCAGCAAACATATTTCCAAGAGCCACACATCATATGTCAAAGAGTGGCTCACAAGCCATGCTTTGGTCACCCCTTCTAGATGCACTCAGCCAGCAGAATGCTCACATGCTAGTGCAATTCATGGAGTTCCTGTCTCCTTTCCTAATTCCTGAACAGTTTCCCTCATTCTCATTCAGAAAAAAGGGGAGAGCCCTAAAAATAAATCTATCTCATTCACTCTGGGAACATAGCACAGAATTCTGTGAACGCAACACTGACACTGAAATATGGGGAGGGGGAGAATATCTCATCCCAAAGGAGACAAAAACTCATCCCCAAACCTCCATTATCGATTCAACAGAGATTGTGATTACGAAGAATGACACTAACCCCAAATGGCTTGCCCTCTTTCCACTTTCATTCCCCGAAAAACTAACTTAAGGTATGAAGCAGCTGCCTGCCAGATGTCTCTAGAGAAATACCAATGTGAAGCTGCTTCTTGGGAGCACTCACGCTATCTCTACCGGCACAGAAGTCTTCTCTTCTTCCTACTTGATTAAAATACACATGCCACATTTGCATTAAAAAGCCTTTGCTTTTTCCCTCCTTTCTTTCCATCTGCCCTTCAAGAGCATCCATTTTAAAGAACCACTGCTTGTTACTGGTGATTTTAGCTGGCGCTGTCCTAGCATAATTGGCCATATATTTCCCAGTAAATTCATTAACCGCATGGCATGTGCCTCCTGCACATTGCATCAGTCTCTGTGCACAGAGAACCATAATTTCAGCTCCCATTTTAAATTCAAATCCACTTTGATTGTATTATATCAGTGTACTGGATTATATATCTGGGTCTGGCTTTTTTAATGACATTGTGTGTAGGAGTTAAATGGCAACATCCTTTATCAAAACGACAGAGCACTCATGCATTAAGGCAGGGGAGGGGGGTCAGCATTCTTTGCTTTTATGGGTACCCAGGGAGCACTTGTTGCTAATGGTCATAACCTTTCAAACTGAAATGAAAAATCTGGTGCAGCTTCAGGCTCCTCCCTCTCTGGAAACTGTTCATTGTCTTTTGTTCCACCCAACTAAATAGTATTTGTAGAGGCAAAATTCAGATGAAAACAATGGTGGTGGCAAAATACCAAAGTCTCCCTTCCCCTATGCTCCTTGTCCCTTGTCATGGTTCCTTCTTGCTTTTTACAAGTAAAGGTAAATTTCCATAAACCCACAGTGCCACAGTCTGTGATTAGACTCATGTCGAGTTTGACCCTAAACCTAGTAGTACACATCTCCTCAGGGAAGACTCCTTGCAAGGGAGAGTGTCCAAAACCCTATCTCTGGTGTGCCCCAGTAGAATGTCACCAGAACAACAATTGGTACAACAATAACAAGTACCAAACAAAGGTGGATTTACATACCACCTTTCTTGAATTTCTCCTCCAACTTTAATCCAAGGCGATTTACATAGGCAAGCTCCCCATGTAGGAATTTTCTAAATCCCCATGTAGGGATTTTTACAATTACAAGTTCTAATCTTTCATAGAACACCTTCAAGTGGAATCCTTCACAATCTGGTATCTTTCTGGCTGCATTCGCTTCTACGCTTCCTCTAACGGCCCTTACTTCTCTCTCACTGAAGACCAAGGTCATCCACCGCTCCTCTCATCAGCTGGGATGACTCATTATAGTCACCTTGGGGCCTCAAGAAGGCCACTGTGGCCCTGGATTTCCTGTTCCTTTAACCAGCAGAGTGCCTGGAGTGAAATGGAGCTTCTGGCTCAGTTAAGATTTGCTCATTCAATGAGGGGGAATTGTGGTTTAGTAATCCAGGAAAAAAACAACTTGAGGTTCATTTATTCCAGAGTGGGGCCATCTTATTCAGTTAGCTGTTCCTCAGCACATCTTTCAAGAGTGAGAAGCGCATAGACAACACACATGCACACACAATTACCTATAGTTACCTATTTTTGTCAAATTAATGTTTTCATTGAGGTCAATTTAGCCATTTCTTCTTCATGGGGAAATGAAATGATTTAGTATGAATAAATTTTGTGTCTGGCTGTACAGGGCTAACTAGGAAGCAGTGAATCATTCTGTGTGTGCAATTCTCTCATCTAGTGTTTCCCCTTCTTCACCATCTCTACGCTGTTACAGAACTGAAGACGATACGTGCAACAAACCAGGCCTAGAGTGGAGTGGTCAACTTTTCAACTCTAGGGTCCTGATCCTTTAACAATTGTGTAGAAGGGGAAATTTCAGCAGGTGCAGCTTGTCATCTGTGAGACAACATATGTTCAAAGTACAGGAGCCCTAAAGGTGAAAGGTTGGCCTCCCCTGTCCTAGAGAGAAGAGATTTTGAAAGTGGATTGCACAAACATCACACATGCCATCTGCCCATCTCACTCCCCTCCCGATCTGCCCCTCACCTGCTCCAGTGTGGTATCTGGGAGTCGCTACTGCGCATGTGGGGCCTCCAGTTGTTTGAGAAAGTGGCCCTGAGGCACACAGCAGCAGTGTGCCTTTTACGACTCCACTGCGGCACTTATAGTAATTGCCCAATTGCTTATGGTAATTGCCCAATAGGATTTGCCTGTTAACCATTGAACTGGAGGAGAAAAGGCTAGGACTGTGACAGCTGCTGTGCAAGAGACAAGATGGAGATTTCCCCCCAGAAGGAAAATGGCCATGCAGACTGAACGTTGGCTTAGATCAGTAGTTCTCAAACTGGTGGGTCTCGATCCACCAGGGGGACCAGAAAAGGGCCATTCTCCTTTAAGGAGAATGGCCCAGAAATCTGCAGCAGCATAATTGCTACCATTGTGCTGCTGCTGGGCAGGGAGGGGTTTTTCACTTACCTGGGGGTAACTATGGCTCTCTGGAGGGTTTTCATCCCAAAACAGGAAGTGGCTTTTTTCTCCTTGTTTCAAGATTTTGAAGCTGTTGGGAGGGCTGCAGAGGGTCTGCAGGTTCCCCAGACACTCCAAAGAGCCATAGTGATGCTCAAGTAAGTGAAAAACCTCTCCTAGCCCAGCAGCAGTACAATCATTTACTGTCCCCCCCCCCTCCCGCATGCAAAGACTTATAGGGTTTCCAAAGTCCAAGTAGGACTTTAGGAACCATTGGCTTAGGCAGAAATCTTTATTTGTTTATGGCCTTGTCCATTAGCATAATAAATACGTACAACATTGATTAATTCAATGAGGCAAAGCCTTGAACAACAGAAACAGAAGATAAATCAATTTCATCTCCTTATGATGAAGTTACTTGCTGTTCTCATCTTCTTTGGGCCTCAGAAAGACAACAATAAAGAAATCAGGTTAAAAGACTGAGCATGCTGGTTAACCCATTTCTGCCCAGTCCACACCTATTTCATCCCTGTTCCGTACATGCAACGTTGGGCAAAAATGAGGATCTCAACACATTTTATGACTGTTTTTAACTAGTTGTTTGTGTTCTAATTTATCTCAATATCTGACAGTTTATTAGAGCTGTAACCGATTTTGAGATGATCAAACTTGCCTTTTAACTGATGAATGAAGAACATTTAACTAAATGTGCATATTGTTCGAACCTCAAAACTTTTTTGAGATACTGAAGGGGGACTGAGATTTGCAATGTTAGTGGACAAAATCAGTCATCCATTTTGTGAAAAACAGTCATTAGGGTTGCCAACTTTTTTTAACCAGCTCTTGTTACTTGCTGGTTAATAGCAAGTTAGTCTTGTTAATAGATTTTATTTATGCGCAAATTTCAGGTGCTTAGTGGCTTGGCCCGGGGCAAGAGGAATCACTTCACTTACCCTGAGGAGAAGCACTGTAGCCCCAATGGGGTTACTCGGCTCTGCACCACTTCCAGAGGTAGCACAAATCCTAGCAGCTCAGAGCTGGCCCAGGCTGCCCGGAAATGGGGTTAGGATATGGCATAACAGCCAGATCCTGGCCCTAGCTACTGCTCCCCGCCCGCCTGCTTGGGTCTGCACCAAAACACATTCTCCCCATCTCCTCCCTGTCCTCCCCACGCCCTCCCTAGACACCTGTGTCAGCTGAGCTCGGCTGACACAAACTCACCACCCCCAGGGCCTGCAATGGCACAGTTCAGCCAGTGCAAGTCCCTTGTGCCTCCAGGGTGGCGCAAAGTGCTTTATGGCACTTACGCAACATCCCTGGACTGGATTGCACACTTAGTTTCTTTGTCATTGTCTTTGTGTGCGTTTTTATCACCTTTTTAATTCATTGTAAGCAGCCATGATGTTTGTTTAAGGCAGGATACAAATTCCCTACAGCAGTGGTTCTCAAACTTTTTGTACCAGGACCCACTATTTAGAATGAGAATCTGTCAGCACCCACTGGAAGTGGTGTCGTGACCAGGAGTGACGTTATCAAACAGGAAAATTCTTAACAATCCTAGGCTGCAATCCTACCCCCACTTACCCAGGAGTAAGTCCCATTTAATATCATTGTTAAAAGCGTAAACATGCTTTTAAAAAGCCTGTTAAAAATACAGATCTGCAACATTTCCCCAAATGCAATCATATATCATGGTAGTGTCAAGTCTAATATATTAAAAATAAAATATTGAAATTAATGGGGACCCATCTGAAAATGGCTCATGACTCACCTGGAGGGTCACAACCCACAGTTTGAGAAAGACTGCCCTAAGGTAAACAAATATTCATTGAATTGCAGCGCTCAGTTCTGATCCTAAACAGACTTTCTAAGAAAAGTCATTCTGAATTGAGTGGGACCTATTTCAGAGTCAGTAATGCACTTAGAATCATACTGCTCAGCTCTGGCTGATTCATCCACCAATTAAAATTTTGTGTTATGGCTTTTGGTATTTAGTTTTGGATTTTGAATTGTCATCTTTATTATTATCTTATGCTCTTCACCACTTTGAATGCCCTTTTTGAGGCCGAAAAAGGGTATAAAACTCTTGTAATAAGTTAATAAATGAGATAAAAGTAAAGGTCACATGTCATCAGCACTCACATTCTTAGCCTGAAAAAGTGGGGTGGCCCTTAATGCAATCCACAAGCCACATCTCCTATTTGGCTAGTTTTGGCCAAAATTGTGCCTCTGCCTAAATCCCTAATAGCTAAGAGGATACACAAGCCACTCTCTGCAAATGCTTTGAAAAAGGAATATGTTCTAATCTGAGCCCAACATCTAATGTCTTGAGAGTTTTGATAAGCACCAGAATTTCAAGCTGCTTCCAAGAGTTCAGGGCAAACTTCTCATACATGTTTGGAAAGTTGTAACCTTATCTATCTGTGAAAATCTAACACGAGCAGTCTCCTAAAGACAGCTGGAGTGTCAGCTGCTTAGCCATTTGCAAGGTAAAGGCTTTGAAAGGAGTGAACACATGCAAACGGACAAAATGAACACTTCCTATGAGACAGGGAGGCTTACGGAAACATCTTCATAGAATCCTATCACAGAAGACTGTGGATGTCTGAAATATGGGATCGACAGCAGAACGAGTCCACCGGAACAAATGCAATTGTCAGTTCTTGCTATTGTTTTCACTGCTACATGAAATTTTGTGTTGTAGCAGTTGATCATATTAGAAACACTCAGATTGCGCCTTGTTCCAGCTCAGCCTGTCTGCTCCCTGTCATGAATATGTACAGTTCAGGCCTAGTAGCATTGCAAGGCCTGAACCAAGTAACCCAGTAACACAGAAGGGGCTTGCAAGGGGCTTTTGGGTCCTAGCTACTAAGAATTTACAATTCAATGGAAGGTGATTATGTAGCACCTAGGCAGCCAGAAAGATGCCCATCAAGGATGGAATGCAGCTGCAGATCTCCAGGGGGGAGGGAAGAGCTGAGAGGGCTTCCAGCCCCACTTCCAGAGGACAGGGTCTTTGTTCCTTGTCTCTTGGTGAGAGAGGTGGTGGGTGCACATCCTGCCCCGCCAGGACCATGTGGCCATAGGTAACTGGCCTGAGGATCTACAAAAGAAGCTGACCCAGGTGAGGGTTAGAGAATAAAAGAGTTAGCCAGTTAGCTTTGTTGTTTTATGCTGTTTTGTTTCCTAGAAGTTTTTTTATGCCTTTAGCATTTGCTGCCTTTTATAACCTTTTGTAACCCTTTGTTTTGGTTTGTTTTGGTTTGGTTACCCTTGTAACCTTTTGTAAAATAAGTAAACATATTTAATAAAGTAGAAAATCTTTTTACCATGTTGGTTCATTGTCTGTTGGGGACAAAGGTTCAGAATCCTGCCTAGCCATTCAGCAAGCTACCAAAAATCCTCATTGTGGACTAGAAACTTGAGGACTGAGTCTTTGTGCTCAGTGCCTACAAGGGATATAGTTAAGCCTAAAGGGTCTCGGTTTCCCTGGACTGAGGCACTGGCTCTTACAGGGTGGTGGCAGTACTACCGAACAGGGAACTTTGAGGGCTCTAGGGTTCAGAACCAACAACTCTGAGCACCCAAAACCCTGGGAGTGAGACCCAAGTGTACGACACTCCCACACAGCACGCTTACTGTTTTTATTTTAATATCGAAGTAATGCAAAATCTGTTAAACGCTGCCAGTGTCATTCACTATGCTGAGACAATCTCACAGGAGATTTTCTGTATTGCTAGGGGTATTTTTTTGTGCGTGTGTGATTATTTTTCCCAAAATTCTTGATTAAAATAGCAAATAGCAGTGTTATGTGTTTTTATCCAAATTCTTATTCAAAACTGTACAAACAGCACAATAAAGCACAGTAAGCATTTCAACTGTGAGCTCTGTAGCATTTTAGACCTTTACTAAACATATATACCTACATACAAATTGGTTATCCAAGCTTCTCAGAAGTGCAGCGCCACATAGTGCCACGGTGCCAGAAGATTGGAGGATAGCAAATGTCATGCCTATCTTTAAAAAGGGAAAGAGGGGGGACCCGGGAAACTATAGGCCGGTCAGCCTAACATCCATACCGGGTAAGATGGTGGAATGCCTCATCAAAGATAGGATCTCAAAACACATAGATGAACAGGCCTTGCTGAGGGAGAGTCAGCATGGCTTCTGTAAGGGTAAGTCTTGCCTCACGAACCTTACAGAATTCTTTGAAAAGGTCAACAGGCATGTGGATGTGGGAGAACCCGTGAACATTATATATCTGGACTTTCAGAAGGCGTTTGACACGGTCCCTCACCAAAGGCTACTGAAAAAACTCAGGGAATTAGAGGACAGGTCCTCTCATGGATTGAGAACTGGTTGGAGGCCAGGAAGCAGAGAGTGGGTGTCAATGGGCAATTTTCACAATGGAGAGAAGTGAAAAGCGGTGTGCCCCAAGGATCTGTCCTGGGACCGGTGCTTTTCAACCTCTTCATAAATGACCTGGAGACAAGGTTGAGCAGTGAGGTGGCTAGGTTTGCAGAGGACACCAAACTTTTCCGAGTGGTGAAGACCAGAAGTGATTGTGAGGAGCTCCAGAAAGATCTCTCCAGACTGGCAGAATGGGCAGCAAAATGGCAGATGCACTTCAATGTCAGTAAGTGTAAAGTCATGCACATTGGGGCAAAAAATCAAAACTTTAGATATAGGCTAATGGGTTCTGAGCTGTCTGTGACAGATCAGGAGAGAGATCTTGGGGTGGTGGTGGACAGGTCGATGAAAGTGTCGACCCAATGTGCGGCAGCAGTGAAGAAGGCCAATTCTATGCTTGGGATCATTAGGAAGGGTATTGAGAACAAAATGGCTAATATTATAATGCCGTTGTACAAATCTATGGTAAGGCCACACCTGGAGTATTGTGTCCAGTTCTGGTCGCCACATCTCAATAAAGACATAGTGGAAATGGAAAAGGTGCAAAAGAGAGCGACTAAGGTGATTACAGGGCTGGGGCACTTTCCTTATGAGGAGAGGCTACGGCGTTTGGGTCTCTTCAGCCTAGAAAAGAGACGCCTGAGGGGGGACATGATTGAGACATACAAAATTATGCAGGGGATGGACAGAGTGGATAGGGAGATGCTCTTTACACTCTCACATAATACCAGAACCAGGGGACATCCACTAAAATTGAGTGTTGGGCGGGTTAGGACAGACAAAAGAAAATATTTCTTTACTCAGCGCGTGGTCGGTCTGTGGAACTCCTTGCCACAGGATGTGGTGCTGGCGTCTAGCCTAGACGCCTTCAAAAGGGGATTGGACAAGTTTCTGGAGGAAAAATCCATTACAGGGTACAAGCCATGATGTGTATGCGCAACCTCCTGATTTTAGAAATGGGTTATGTCAGAATGCCAGATGCAAGGGAGGGCACCAGGATGAGGTCTCTTGTTATCTGGTGTGCTCCCTGGGGCATTTGGTGGGCCGCTGTGAGATACAGGAAGCTGGACTAGATGGGCCTATGACCTGATCCAGTGGGGCTGTTCTTATGTTCTTATGTTCACAGACAAGTCCCAGAAAAGGCATTTACAGAGAGTGGCTTGGGGCAGAGGGGAGATCCAGACCCAAGCACATTCACCTGATCACGGATCACATACAGATCAGTTTAGAACTCAATCGCCTCACCTCCAGATTACAGTACAATGAAGTGAAGCAAAAAGAGAGCAAGGCACATTGGAACTGCAGGCTTAGTTATTCCTTCTCAGTGCCTCTGCTCAGACATTTCCTTTCTCCTCACCCACTCACACCCCCAGCTGCCACACATGCCCACACGCTCTAGCAGATACTTTTACTCAGCCGCTCCACCATTGGAAACGCTTCAGGGGCTTGCTGCCTTAGTGAAAGCTACTTGTATATTCCGTAAAAGTGGTGTTATTTCATTGAATGAGAGGTTTTTGTGTTTTGATCTTAGTATCATTTTATACTGTAATTTGAGCAGAAATTCTTATTTCGCATTCTGAGTTGGTCACAAAGAAAAACACCCCTATGTATTGCTGTTTTGGATACTGTCCTCTCTGAGGACCATTCTACAAATTGTGGAGCTACAGCCACTCCTAGCCTTCTAATGAGACACCTGTTTCCAAACACACGTGCCTCATTCACACATTACATTTTTGGATTATACACTTGAATGACTTAGGTGCACAGTACAAATGGAATGTACAAACTGGGCTCCAGTCTTCCTTATTTTGTACTCATCATGCCCTGCTCAGAGACTTCTGAAAGGCAAGTGGTTGATCATGGTTGGAAACAGGCTGCAGGACTAGGTGAACTCTTGGTCTTATCCAGCAAGACTTCTCTCATGTTCTTATGATGCCACCAGGTGACAGCATGCCATTCCTAGCCAAGTCAAATTTCAATCACTGCCAAAATATGTTTGTTGATTCCCCTCCTCCCTGCCAATTCATCTGGTATTCAAATTTCTAAATGAATGCCTGCTGCCAGGGGAGCAATGAATAAATCAAGGGGAGAAAAAGTTTCACTGGAGAGAAACCAAAATGCCTGAAAAATAATTTGCCCAGCCAAGTGAGCAAAAGGTGGCATTGGGTCAGCAGCAGCTCAGAAATCTTAGCCATTTTTGCAATTGATTACACAGTATAATGAATTCAAGTGGAAATTCTGGTAGCCTAATTAATCATGTGTGTCTAATTGGAAGCTCTGGCTGCCTTTTTCATGTGTTAAGAGTGCCTTCAGACCAGGGAGCAGTGTGGCAACAGACAAGGCAGGATATGGTTCTAGGAGGGAAAGAAGGACCTACTGAACCTTCATCCATCTCCTCTAACAGAGTTCTCTTTCATTAACCAGATACAATAAAGATTTCTCATTCTTTTCTTGCTCCCAGAATAAATGATCTGGGTACTGGTATTATGATCACACATCCATTCATTCTTGCAGCACTTGCTCCAGGCTTTCATTACATTAGTGAGTGGAAAAATGCCTTGTGAGTGTCGCAGCATTTCCATCGTGTAGTTGGTGCCTGGAGCTGCAACTCACAATTGTAAAACATTGACAAAATCTACTGTAACGTGATGTTTAAGCACTCTAGCTTTCTTTGGGCTGACAGACTCAGCCTCTCTCCATTCTTACAACAGAGGCAACCAATATGCAGTTTCATCACCTTTAAGAAAGAAGAATCTTGACAGTAGAACTGGGGGAACTTCACTACAAACCCATATAAAAATGAAGATTTCTGGCAAGAGGCAAATATGTTTTAAACATATTCAGAAAAGAAAAAAAAACACCACCATAACATGCTTGTGAGTGCCAGGCAGGTTTGCTAGACTGAATAACCTTGGAATAAACATCAGGTAAATGTCATATCTCCAGGATCAAGCTGGCTCCCTTTTTAAAATTCAGGTGGACAAAATTGCCTCAAGCAACAAACTGCAGATCCATCTCCATATTTTTAAACACCCCACTGTCCAGTGTGGCTGAGATCAGGTTTATTTCCAGCTTCCAGCTGCACTAAATGTTCCTAGCAAGAAAATGCATCCATGGAGAATCTCTAAAGAATGCTGCACACCAGCAAACCACACACTGTGTATCAGAGATTTTTGGCTGGTTGAGCGTGGATTGCATCTTCACCCCCAATCCATGCTGGTTTAGAGGGAATGCTTATGTCAGATTCCAAATGTCCCTTTGCAGTACTGGAACTCCATGGGGCAGTGACTAAGGTCATACACCAATGCAAGTCACAAAGAACTAATAGTCTTTTTTAAAAAATTCAGATTTTCAAGCAATGAACTGAGAAATTAACCCCATTTTCTCATGGATACAGAACTCTGAAATAAAAGCAACTTTCCCAGAGGCTGGTTCTTGATAGGATACAGGGATTATTTAGGGCCCAATCCTATCCAACCTTCCAGCTCCTGTGTAGCCACAATGCAGCCCATGTTCCCATACCTTAAGAAGATCCCAGTGACCTCCCGTCCACCACAGGATGCAGCGCACACCTCACTGGCACAACTGCGACAGTACTGGAAAATTGGATAGGATTGGGCCCTTAGATGGCTATCATTACAGTTCCACTCCTGCTAAAAGCGATTGCAGCAGGTAAACATGTAATCAAGGAAGTGATGCAATATTTTGGCAGCAACTGTGCAAATTTAATCTGCAACAGAGCCTAGGATCACAATGAACCACCTGCAGAGAGATGACTCATTTTTCAGATTAATGGGTGAAAAGCCTGCCAATTTATACAGGAAAAGGATGATTTGTAATGTGGAAATGGGTCATGCAGAATTTGCACAAATTCGGGAGAACACAGATTTATTTACAAGATTTATATTCCGCTTTTCCAATGCCAAAGCAAATACCTTGAACATTCTCTTTACAATCTAACAAAATTTCCCCCCCCCCGAAAGTAAAGTGTATGTTTAACAATGTAAACTAGAGACTAAACATTTTCACAAAACATTAATAGTTTAACAAAACAGAATAACATGCTTGTCTTTGTTTTGAACCAATGTTCAAGATTATACATGTACATGGAACCAACAGCAAGGTCCTCCAAGGCCAGTTTACTTGGGCTAACTGGCTATTTTTTCTCTTCACACAATCATCTGAAGCATAGATCATATAGAAAAATGTACACTGGGCCGTTCAAGGGCACAGCTTGCAGGGAAAACATCTCTCCTAGAACATATGCATGGTGCTCTCTTTTCACCATTCTCCTCTAAAACAATTTTTTTCTGTGTACTGTTGAAATTTATTGTACACTTCTTGGCCAGGGACCTATTCCTTTTGCTAATGCTATTCTTTGAAGCACCATGTAAATTGATGGTGTAATATCAACACAGTTACTGAATATTAACAACAAAAACCATTTCTGCTGCTGTGGTGTCTTTTTCCAGTTGCCAGTCACACAAATGACTCTAGACTGTAAACAAGCATATCGACATATTCCATGCAATCCCAAGAAGGAAATAAGCTGTTTTTAAGTGGTCTTAAAAGGTACCATCGGTACTCAGAATGGTCTACTGATAAGATCACAAATTCTTCTTCAGTATTGGGGAATTATTATATATATTGGCAACCTTCAGTCTCGAAAGACTATGGTATTGCGCTCTGAAAGGTGGTTCTGGCACAGCGTCTAGTGTGGCTGAAAAGGCCAATCCGGGAGTGACAATCCCTTCCACACTGGGAGCAAGTGCAATCTGTCCCTGGTCTGTCTCCCTGGCTATGTGCCTTCCTTCTTTGCCTCTATGCCTCAGTCTGTTGGCCAAGTGTCTCTTCAAACTGGGAAAGGCCATGCTGCACAGCCTGCCTCCAAGCGGGCCGCTCAGAGGCCAGGGTTTCCCACCTGTTGAGGTCCACTGCTAAGGCCTTCAGATCCCTCTTGCAGATGTCCTTGTATCGCAGCTGTGGTCTACCTGTAGGGCGCTTTCCTTGCATGAGTTCACCATAGAGGAGATCCTTTGGGATCCAGCCATCATCCATTCTCACGACATGACCGAGCCAACGCAGGTGTCTCTGTTTCAGCAGTGCATACATGCTAGGGATTCCAGCATGTTCCAGGACTGTGTTGTTAGGAACTTTGTCCTGCCAGGTGATGCCGAGAATGCGTCGGAGGCAGCGCATGTGGAAAGCGTTCAGTTTCCTCTCCTGTTGTGAGCGGAGAGTCCATGACTCGCTGCAGTACAGAAGTGTACTCAGGACGCAAGCTCTGTAGACCTGGATCTTGGTATGTTCCGTCAGCTTCTTGTTGGACCAGACTCTCTTTGTGAGTCTGGAAAACGTGGTAGCTGCTTTACCAACACGTTTGTTTAGCTTGGTATCGAGAGAAAGAGTGTCGGAGATCATTGAGCCAAGGTACACAAAGTCATGGACAACCTCCAGTTCATGCGCAGAGAATTATTATAAACAAATTGTATCATCATAACCATGTGCAGGACCATAACATATGTGAATCCTAGGTTTTCTAAAACATTGAATACAGCATAATAAAAAGAAGGCCCCTGATACAGCATCACAGCAAGTAATCAGATGTGTATTTATTTATTTTATACATTTATGTTTCATGCCTTCTCCTCCCATTAAGAAGGCACTCAGAATGGCTATCTGTGTCAAGTTTAAAAACAGTATATGCAGTGCCAGTTGAAACTCAGGCTAATAAGATAATAAAGACAGCAATACAATCCTCAAAGTCTGCTATCTGCTAATGACCATCACCCTCAACAGGTAAAACCTGTTCATCCCAGCTAGGCAAACATTGGGATACAATTAGCAATGGCCATGAGAATATTTACCAATAAAAATGCTTTCAGGTATCATCTGGCTTAATATATCACTCATAGCCCAATCCCCAAAATGGCTACCACTGCATTCGGGGGGGGGGGGGGTAGCAGAGGTCTCTACCAGGTAAGAAAGAGACCTCAACAGTGCAGAGGAATTTACTTGGGCCAGCACTAGTGAAATCACAGGTTTGTATGGACGCAGATCATGGGATCAGTTCCAGGAAGGACTCTAGAAAGCGTCAGCCACCGCTGATACCTTCCTAGAGCTGACCCACCCATCCGCTGCCCCATCGCCTCCCCCTTTCACCCTCCCCTGCCCCCTTTGCCACTTCATTCAACACTCCACCACCTGCCTAGGCAGGTCCTGATGGGGCTGCTGCAGTGTGCTAGACAGCTGCAGTCTTCCTGACAAGTTTCCAAGTGTCAGGGTGTCTTTCATGTCTGCCATAACACGGATGGAGCTTGCCATGTGCCAGCAATAAAGCCCAATAGGAATGGGCTGTCAAACTAAGCTAGGAAACTAATACCTCCACAATACTCTACTCAAAATGAAAATTAACAGTTCTAGAATAAGAGGTCGTCTTGTATTATTCCTTGCCAACTTCTGAAAACAAAATGGTAGTTAAGACTGTTAATAGCAAACTGCAAACAGATTTAGGGTGCAATCCAAAGGGCGCCTTATGCCGGCCCAAATCCCTTGGGCCGGCATAAGAGGGTTGCAAACGTGCCATAAAGCACGTTTGCACCTCCTTGCAGGGAAGCTAGGTTGGTGCTCCGAGAAGCGCCGGCCTGTGGAGGCTGGCATAAGCTTGTGCTGGCACAAGCAGCAAAGGTAGGTGTGGCGGGGCAGGGAGGAGGAGGGAAGGAGACGTTTCTGGGCAGGGGGAGGGTGGGCGATGGGCTGCCCCAGGGGCAGGTGCATGAGGAGCCGGAGGCGGGGCTGGGACCTGGCAGCCTGAAGCCTCTCCGCTCTCCTCAGACTTGCGCTACCTCCAGAGGTGGTGCAGGTCCGAGGAGACCCATTGGGGCCAGCAGCCCTTACCCAGGGGTAAGGGGAAGAGTTTCCACTTGCCTCTGGCTAAGCCACTGCTGCCCACAAACCCATGTTGGATACAGCCCAAGCCTCCCGGCTTGCCTGCTCCAGCACGGGTTTGGATTGCCCCCTTAGGCTTTTCCATTTCTTGCAAATACAAAGTAACAGTATTGAAGGGCAAAACTTGAAGAAGGATTTTATGGCCTTCTGTCTCTCTGACTGTCTTCCCTCCACTAGATGATACTTGAAATCAAAGCCATTACAAATGCAAATTTTTCTGCTCTCCAGTGATTGTGGTGTCTACTATTCTAAAAACAGTAAGATGCCATGATTACCCTAAAATTCCCAAGATGATGAATGCTGAGTTCTGAAGGCTGTTGGTATAATTACACACTTTTTCTTTTTCTTTTCAGCAATCAACGTACTTTATTATTTGCAATTTCAAAATGTGTAATCACACTTTGAAATGGTTCCTATTTCACAGGGCACTACAGATGGCACTGGAAGGTGGTACTGGCTTCGTTATAGAAGCCTTTGGCAACAAAAATTAATGGCAACAAAAATTGAAAGTGAAATGATACATATGTATAGGTTTCATGGAAATCTATGGCACCCCATACATTTTCTTGAGATGAGAGAATGATGAACTATGTTGTGGCATTTTTCAAAGAGCCGGAGGGGGCCTTCAAAGTCTTCTAGTTCGAGGAGCCTCAGGGGCATGCTGGGCTGGGAAAAGAGGGATAGGATTCTGGTGCATGTGACTGTAGCGGAGATCCACTCTTTCCTGCCCTCAAACCTCCCCACCCATCAGGCCCTGAATTGCTTACAACCCACCCCTGCAGTCACCTTAACTGCTTCAGTGCTGCCTGTGAGCCACTAGCAAGCACACAGGGCCCCTGGTCATTTGTGCTGATGCTATTGCAGCACACAACAATAGCACACCTTTCGCAGTGCCACACTAGGACTTATAGCAGCAGATTGCAAGATCTGCTGCCATAAGTTCCCAATAGGATTGGGCCATAAATCTACTCAATTGTCTACAGGGGTTATTCTAAAAATGATACTGTACATCTATTCAGAATTCAGTAGAAAAAAAATCTGAAAATATGGCTAAAAGTCTTAATAACAATGACTCAAGGAAGTGCACACTTTCGTACATAGTTCCAGAAATATGTTTATATTTTTTCCAAAGTGCATTAAGTGCGGCAAACATAACTAGCAATAAAAAAGTTACATTTAGCTATTTATTCCCTTCTAGTTCTACGTGCATGTATATAACATTGAATACAAATGTACACTTTAGAAGTTGCATATATACATATAAACACCACCATTTATCTTATAAAATCTAAACATACTTTAAGTTTTCCTTCTGAGATTATTTGAACTTGTGCCATAAATACTGTCTAATGTACCATACTTGCAGCAGAAATCCCAAATACCCAAAAGACTAGTGTGTGTGTGTGTGTGTATATATATATATCTAAAGCAACTCTTTTGGAAATATTCTTCTCTTCCAATGAATTTCAGGCAATGCTTAACTTTGATATACCAAAGATGTTAACTATCTCTCTCTCCCACCTTAAACAGTCCAATTTTTCTCTCCTTATAAAAAGTATTATTATAAAAGATAAATCTGATAGAAGCACATCTCTAAAACTTTAAAATATATTTCCAACAATCCTGAGTATTTTTCAGTTAATTCAAAAGGATATAAAAAGCAGCAAGAATTCACTGGGGAACATTGTGTCATCCTCTTAAGACAGGCACCTGGAAGAACTGTCACAAGCAGGCAAAAATGTATTGCAAATAACTATTGTCACAATTGCATGCTTGTGTTCTGTGAACTGGAGCACTCTTTGCAAACTACCCTAAATTTTTAAACATCATTTTCCTTCCTTGTTCTTTAAACAAAAAGTATCTTTGGCAATAAGACAATAATAGCTGGAGTCAAGGCAGTTAGACCTCATTAGCAAACTTGCCACTAGTCAGAATTACAGGTTCTCATCTTCTGGCTGGATGATTCCTTGTTCCCCATGGATAGAACTGATACCTGAAAAGATTAAAGAAGTTGTATTATGGAATGTGAAATTCTATTTTATTTATGGTACTGGATCTTGGTGCTCTCCAACTGGTACGTTTCAGAGATGTAACATTAGGGAAAAGAAGAAATGGAACCTCTTAAAACCGGCGAGGAGAATGAGACTGTCCACCTCCCAGTCTGTGGAACGTTTGCAGTCCCAAAACAGAGCAGCGAAATTCCAAGCTAAGTTCTAGGTGCCAATGCACGTTTAATGTATCTGTCACTGAAATTAACAGATGATTAGCACCTCTCAGAGATATTTTACTTGGGTTTTAAAGGGTTTATGCTGTTTCAGAAACTTTGAAAAGGTTTGTCTATGGCTAAAAAGCAGCATTCTGTCTCTATCCAAAATGCTTTGTTTCTTAAAGAAATGTGAGCTGTAGCCATATTGTATGTGTGAATATGGACAGGACAAACATTTGATTTTAATGTAAAATGTCAATTGGGGTACTTGTTTAATCTCCTTTTTCTGTTTTTCACTGGCTGGCTTGAATCCTCTTTAAACTGATGGATTTCGGGACATCCCATCAGTCCACTAAATGCACTCCAGCTGCTATTGAAAGGCCTGAAGGAACCACTAGGGTAGCAAAGGCTGGGAAGAGAAATAGATACTGAAATTAAAGTAGCAGCTCTGTAAGACATTGATGTAAGTTCTTTCAAATTCTTTCATTTATTTACTTATTTTAAATTGTTTGCTTCCTTATGCATCAATATCTGCTTGTCAGGCCCAGACCTCAGGTCATCTGCCTGTATAGATACCAAGGACAGTGCCTTTTCTGTGATGGTGCCAAATCTGTGAAATTCCCTTCATCAGGAAATCTATCAAATCTGATCAAACATCTGAGGAGTGTTCAATGGGCATTTTCATTTCACTTGGCTTTTAATTGCTAATTCTGCTTATTTTATGTTTGCTGTTTTATCTATGCTGTCATACTGCTGCATGCCCTGACAATATGTATTTTTGGTGAAGAAAAACAACACCCAACAACCCTTATAAAATACTTATAACAGGGTTTTGGGTGTTGTTTTTCTTCACCAAAAATACATATTGTCAGGGCATGCAGCAGTATGACAGCATAGATAAAACAGCAAACATAAAATAAGCAGAATTAGCAATTAAAAGCCAAGTGAAATGAAAATGCCCATTGAACACTCCTCAGATGTTTGATCAGATTTGATAGATTTCCTGATGAAGGGAATTTCACAGATTTGGCACCATCACAGAAAAGGCACTGTCCTTGGTATCTATACACCCAAAACCCTGTTTTGATCACTTCACGTGTTCACGGCCTTGTGAAGCACTTTGTGCTAACGTAAACAAGGTTGTTTACAATACTAATAATTCCCTTTGATGTTCACCCTTTTGTTCTACATCCAAACAATGCATCAACAAGACTAGTTTGCAGTCTTGAAATTCTTTATCAGTATTTGTTTTCTCATGACAGTTTTTGTAACATATTCCCACCCATCAAAGTGAATAGAATGGCGGTGCCTTTCATTTCAAAATGTGCTTTTACAGGAGGAGGGGTGGGAAATAATGAGAAGAACTGGCTATATAATCCATGCTGTTCTGTCAGGATGCAGCAGCTGTGGCCATCAAAATACTGACTCAGATGTTCTCTAGTAGTTGTATCCACCATAGGCCTATGCACTATAAAGCCAGGTACTGCATTAATGGAAAGCGAACAGCACAAGCTTATGCATGTCTACTCAGAAGTAAGCCTCATTTATTTTCATGGGACCTACACCCGGGAAAGTGTGGACAGGATTGCTGCCTAATGTTAGGAAACTGAATAAAAAGATATTTATCCCTAGTATGCTATATTGTAGCTTCTCTCTTTGAAATGAAACTCAGACTCACCTGTTTGAAGAGAAACTGTAATACCCACATTCCTCCAAAACTTCTTCAATCACCGTCTATGAAAGCAAAGGCCAATTTTTGTTATTTGCTATAAAAAAAACAACTAAAAGATTTGAACAAAACCTGCCAGAAACAATGCATTGCCTGACCTGCATTTGTTCATATGTCATTCCTTCGTCCATGTCAAAAGTGCTAGGGAGACCTACAAATAAATCATCATACCAGATAATGTTAGAAAACTGAATAGATTTTCCTGTTTTATAAACAGACCACTACAGAGCCGGTTCTTAAACAGAAAACACTGTCATCGTTTTAAGATATAGCGGACGATTGTTACGCGTTCATTACCAGGTTTATGGGTTAATAACTGATTTGCGCACATGATGAAAAACCTCCCTCACAACTCTTTTTCCTTTGTTTTAATCACACTTACAGTTAATTAAGGAGAATGCAAAAGGCAGAGAGCGATAGTGAGATAAAGGCAGCAACTACATCATATCCACAGATTTGTCCTGGGCTTGGAAGGTGCAACATGTACATTGGAGTTTCTATGGCAGGACCAACTTTCAGATTTATTTCAACAGAGCTTGAAACTGCATGTGAACTTGCTCTCTCCACTGCAGGTAGTGGGAATCCCTGCATGTACAAGAGACCAATATGCATGTTCGAGCACCTGTAGATGTCTCTGTCAAGACGACTGCTCTGTTTTCATGGTGATATTGAGAACCGGAAAGCAGAAATCTCATTAATGGCCTGATTCCAAGACTTTCAGCCCATTCCTATGGTTCCCCCCTCCTGCCAATGCAGCAACACTAAAATGGCTACTGCTGTATCCTGCAGGGAGGTGTTAATTCCCGTACTTGGTGGTAAGCCTTGTAGCCAAATGTACTTGAACCTGAGTTAGCGAAATTGCTGACACATATCTGAGTGGACCCAGGTTATGGGATCAGAACGCTTGTTCTACCAGTGCTAATGCCAAATAGGATTGGGCTGTTTCTCTGATAACACTGGCACTCATAGGTACTAGTATATTCTATGGTCTGTGCATCATCACACAGAAATGCTACCACTGGCAAGTACTGGGTTACTTGGCCATTTGGCAACAGATCACAATACGTTCATTCCAAAGGCCAGGACAAACAGCTTAATTTTCTCCTCACAGCCAAGCTACATATTAAGATAAATACATAATTTGGCCCGCTTGTGTTCTTGTTTTATCATTGCAAATAGCAATTAGAATGTTAAGAGGGCAATCAGCACTGGGAGTGCAGTGAACAAAGGGCTTTAATCCTTGCCCCTTGCACCTAGGTATCTCCCCAGAGCTCTTTGTCTCTAATAGACACCAATGGCAGACACATACCCCTTTGCTTTGGTTCTTTTTCATAGAGTGAAACTGTCAAAAAGACTACCAATGGCCTGACATTTTTGTTGTAGTATTCTAAATTGTAAATCACCTTGAGTGCATTGGCAGAGAGACAACCTAAATACAGCAATGAAACAAGCATGCTTCCCATGAGGAGTAACTAGGACCATTATTATAGCAATGAAAATTGCAAACCTGTGAAGCTAAATCAGTGTTTTGAATGACATTATACAAAAACCACAGCATACACCATTCTTTCAAAATTATCATTGGTTTGGCTAACATTCTTTATTTACCAGCTTACATGGGCTCAGTACAAAAGAAATAATCTCCTCCCAGCAGGCCTTCCCTCCTTCCATCTCTGCTCCTCTTCTGCCAATTCAGAATGTTCCTGCTAAAATAGTTTTTCCGGTTCTGCTGTGACCATGTCACTCTTTTTGATAAGGCTTTACACTGCTAGCTACTTATTCTAGGTATTTTGCATAAGCTCTCCGACTATATCTCATCTTTTATTCCCCTCAGAAGTGTAGCTGTTCTCCGTTTCCCCTGCTACCTTACTCCTATGTGGTCTTTTTTGTTTTGTTTTTTTTGCTGTGCTGCTAGTTGTGTTTGGGAAACCTCCCTCTATCAAGTGACCCTCATTTCCCCCATTTTAAACCTCCCTTTTTCTAGCCCTCCTATATAGTCCTCCTCCACCCCCACCCCAGTATATTTTAATATTATATTCTTCTTGATTACTCTTGCTAGAACTAGACTCTCAAAACTGATTATTATAAAACAATGTAGCATATCAAATTCTGACCTTGGGTTCAGCAGGGGGAGAGATGACCATCTCCATGAGGCCAAATGAGGTGGTCATCTCAAGTTAGCGGACTGGCAGGACAGGCCTGCCTCCATCCAGCTATTTCAACCATTCCTCATTTTCCTGCCCCCTGGATTGAAAATGAAGAGAGAAATGGTGCACAAGATGAAGTGCGGGGAAGAGGACAGTGGTAGAGTGTCAATGAAAGACTTATCACCTTTCCCCCATACTTCCTCTTCCACTCTATAAACATTTTTGAATCCCAGGAGCAACAGAGAAAGTAGTAAACCTTCTACTGGGTAAGGGAGAGCAGTGTTTGGTGCACTTCCTCACAGTCTTGGCCAGCCCTGATCTCCCCATGTAGTTAGAGTCACCATGTGGGAAAGGTTTAAGGAGAAACCATGCTGTAAGCAACTATAGATAAATATTAGCAGTTATTTGCCTTTTCTGAACATTGCCAGAGTCAAGAGCACAAGCTAATAGGAAAGGATGGAAATAATTTCTTTTGCTAGACTTACCTGGTCTGTCATCTGGGACCATGACATTTCCCCCTGAAGATTGAAGCAACAAGTGGCAATCTGCTGTGAAAAAGTTAGGCTCAATAAGCTCTGGAGAACCTTGGAGAAGCTGCAAAAAGGCAAAGCATGAATGTCAACCCCATTCTTCTCTACTGAATTATTTAGTCACAGATAAAAAGCTCTAAGCTAGAAGTCTAAAGTGGAGGAAGTGTCAAACCAGACTGAATACCTTGATCAGAATGAGGAACCCAACTGAGATCTCTGCTGAAGCGAAAGTCATAGTGGTTCACAGAGACAGAGAGAGTATATATTGGGGTCCTTGGAGAACCACAGAATACTCTGTGAAGGGGTATATGGTTCCAGGGATGAACAGAATCCTGATGCAGATGGAACTTTTCTCACCCTAGTAGCCATTGTGTTGAATGCCTGAGCTGAGGATGCAATGTGAATCAATGCAGATTCAATAGCTTGCCCCAATCATCTCAGTCTGATTTGGGAAGAACTACGGCATTGTTATAACGTCATTTCCCTGGGTATGTTATTAGGAGGGATTAATTATGTATCATTCTATTCTGACACCAACATTGGAGTAATATCCTCTCACATATACTCGTACAATATTACCTACAGGTTTCATACTGAATATAAAAAATTTTGATCCAGGGAATTGAAACATAAAAAATTGGGTTTGGATTCTGTTTGACTCCCTGCTTGATGTAGGTGATGTAATTTAAAAAAAAAATCACAAAATGATCTTACAAGTCAGGAGAAAAATGTTTGGACCTTTTTTAAAATGTGCAGTTCTATATCCATTATTCACCTACCACAAAGGGATTAATTTGTCTCTGAAATCATGAGTAAGAAAACACATCCGCTTTTCTTTCTTTAAAACAAATAAACTGGAAGTTGTCAAGATTTTCACAAGAGCCTTTAAACCTCATGAGCTAACCACCTCTCAGATCCTGTTCTATGCAGAGTCATGTACCAAATATGATCTGTCGCTAATGCTTTTTTGACATATCTCATGAGGACAGGGGAGAAAGATGTACCTCCAATTTACTAAACTAATGCAGTAAACTGAACTCTTATCATGCAGTAAACTGAATTCTTAGTATTAAGTCTGAGAATCTATCTGCAGGCACTGGCCCTATTTTCACTGCAGCAGAGTGCTTAGCAGCACCCACTGATGGGTCCTTCGATTTCAGCCATTTTGATCCCTCCAGGGTGCTCAGTCCTTTTGAAGTTGCTTGGAAAAAGTGACAACTGTCACATCAGATGAAATGAGGGAGAAATGTATAATCCTCAAAGTGTCAGGTACTCACCCAAGCACAGCTGGCCTTGGCCAGGTGAACGGATTTCAGTGAATTTAAATTATGGAAGGTTTTCATATTATACACTATCTGCTTCAATTTACAGTTACGAGTTCAAACCAGTCATCTGCCATTTACAGCCGCAGAAGTAAAAGTTCACAACTGAGATGCTGCTCTCTGGCTTCAACGCTACTTAGGGTTGGGTATTTAACCCAGGCAAGAGAGCAGATGCCCCTGCTGTTTCTTATGGATCACTCTTACACTTTCAGAAAAGCTTTTGCTCACTCCTATCAGATTTGTACAGCAGAATTTCCGGGCAACCATTTTTCATCACATTTAAAACCAGCCACACCAAAATGAGAATAATGAAAATAAGGGGTTGGATATTAGACAACCCAGAGGCGTAACTTGGATGGAACCTGAGGGGCACATGCCCCAGGTGCTGCACCACAGGGGTGCATGACTGCCCCCAGGCTCCGCCCAGTCTCCTCTGAGTTCTCCCCAAGGGCATGGCGCAGCTGGCTTTGCATGCCCCGCTCCAATTTCTGTGAAGGCTACCAGCCCCCACAGAAGCCAGAATGGGGCACACAAAAACAGCAGTGTCCGACCCTCCGGGGAGAACCCGGGACAGTGACATCACATGATGTTGCGATGCCACTGCCCAGGCACTGGGGCAATATGTTACATTACTGATTAGACCTAAAGATGTTGTTATTTCTATCAAGAACACAAACACTGTCTCCAACTTTTATCTAACTTCCTAGATAACATTTGTGCTACCCTCACTCTTCCCAGAGTTGGAGTATACATTTTATATAGGAAAATGTATCTTTTATGTGGTCTATCATCTCCTCCTACCTGATTCAGTCACTGGAAAGAAAAGTAAAATGCACAAAAGTTTCCAAATACATTCACTGAAAACATATTGGGTAGCAGATTGTTATGGATACTGGGAGACAATCCTTTGTTAGGCAGATGGCTGACTAATAGGCCAGGCTGATCTGCCTGGATGTTTCATCAATGGAAGTTAATGACAGAAGACAGTCTTCTGGTACCTGGAAATCTTTCTCCAGTTTTGGGATTCAATGATCCATCAGAGTTTAGGAAAACCTGTGGTTTAGGGTCAAGCTACATCTTATGTCTAAACACAGAGTTTGGTTCTTGCATCTTGGTTCTTGCATTTTTTTTTAAATAACTACAGGGAGTGGGGTGAGATGAGAGATGCCTGAATTGGATCAGGGTGGAGGGTTGCTTTCACCCATCTCCTCTGCTATAAGCCCGATATTTTCTTGAAAAGGGAGCCAGTCTGGAGCCAGTCTTGGAGCCAGTCTGGCAGTTTAAGCAAGAAGGAAGCAGACGCATAGAGCACTTGGCACTGTGAGTTGGCTGAAGATGAAGGAAGCAGGGTCTCCCTCTGGGAATCTGTTTCAAGACTAGCAGATCTAATGCCTGCTGTTGGAGCGTCTCTTTGTTTCTACTGAGGTCTGCTTGTATAGTTGTAAATCAAACAAAAGTTACAAAGATACCATAAGCTTTCAGTGCTCTCTCAGACTTAGAAAACAGCACTGCTCCTGGACTTCTCATCACATGGAAGAAGTGGAAGACACAAAACATTATTTTTTTAGAATCAGTGCTACAGCTCCAATCCAGAAATGGTCAAATGCAACAAAGGTAATGTTAATTGCTGTCAAGGGAAGATACACAAGATCACCCAAGCTATGGATGTCTGAGTTAGGGACATCTGCAGTGATTCTATTGCACAATGCTCCTGGGATGTCAGTGAATCTCCCTGGACCTGCAGGAGCAGGTAAGGCAATGGCGGGAGGGGGCAAAACTGGGCAGGGAGAAGGGACGAACGGGGCAGGGAGGCTGTGGGAGGGAGTGGATCTGGCAACAATGGTGCACTTCAGATTCTATCCTCCCTTTCCCCTTTCTCTCCGTGGACTTGTGCCAGCTAAAGAGCTGGTGCAGGTCCAAGGAGATTCGATGCAGAGCAGGAGGCTTAAAAGGATTTAAATCCCCTTTTCCCTCCAAAGTAATTCAATCCCCCACAATACAGCATGTGCCTTTTCAGTGTCTCTGCACCGGGGGGGGGGGAGGGTAGGATTAGTGTAAACCAATGATAGTGCACAAGACCTTCTTTATCAATCCTGTGTTGGGGTTACCTGGCAAAGGCCGTCATCACATGTTTATAAATGGATCCACAAAAACATCCAACAATTACCTAATCTAGTGACCACAGAAGACCTCGTGATCTGCTTTCTTTTTGTTGCACCAAGTAGGGCAATTCAGCAGGGGCTTGTATGTGCAGATCTCCTGCTACTGCCGTACACAAAAAGTGACAGGTGGATCCAGTTGCCTGCCTACTGATTCATGTAATAGGTTACACATCTGAAATATCTGTGACCAACCAGAAAAAATGCAGTCTAAAGCTGGACTTTCTGTTAATAATAAAGCAATGTAAGAAGTTTTATTCCAGCATAAGGTAGTTGGGGATAAATACAAGGTAAGGAAAATGTTGTGACTGTCTGGGTAGGTGGCACATGTTATTACTCCCCTTTAGCCTGGGTGATGGAAATAAAATAATGGAAGAAAATACATCTGAAGTTACCTCCATCTGTTGGGACAACTAGAAAGTGGCTGCTATACAATTTAATGTGCTGGTAGTGTGTTTTTGGACTTGTGCGCTAGTCTTTGAAGAAGAATTTTCAACAGTTTCCAAAATTATCCACAGATATACTTTCTGTACTGGACAGGATCCAAAATAGCATTTATAAACAGATGCACATCTTGCAGAGCTTGCAAGAATGCGATAGCTGAAAAGTACAGTTGAACCTCTTTAAGTTGACCACCCAAGGGACTGAAGGAAATTGGTCAACATAGGGAGGTGGTCAACATATGGAAAAAGGCATTTAAATATTATCATGTTTAGCTCCCAGGACAACAAATGCAAGGCCAAGTTATTATTTAGATTTGATTTTTTAAATGTTTTATTGCAAATACCAATGAAAATTGATCCTCTTGTGTTGCTTACTATTTATATCATCTATATCTATATCAAGAGACAGAGAATAAACAGCCCACAATCAGTGTTTAAAAAAAACCCTGAAAATTCATAAGCTTAAAAAAATTGTAAGTTAAAAAAAAATACTTGGTTTCATAGCAGACAGGCAGACCAATGCTATCCCTTGCCAGTCCATAGCATGTAGCATCTTACATAGCCCCAACAGCTAAAAAAAAACAAAACAAAAAACACTTTTTTACTTAGGCTGCCTGGCCTCCACTGGGTCTCCTCAGATTCACTAAATGCCAGAAGGTGTTTGATACGGTCCCTCACTAAAAGCTGTTGAGAAAACTCCACAGTCAGGGAATAAGAGGACAGGTCCTCTCATGGATTGGGAACTGGTTGAGGACCAGGAAACAGAGAGTGGGTGTCAATGGGCAATTGACAAAAAACGTGGAGAGAGGTGGAAAGTAGAGTGCCTCAAGGATCTGTCCTGGGACTGGTGCTTTTCAACATCTTCATAAATGACCTGGAAACAGGGATAAGCAGGGAGGTGGACAAGTTTGTGGATGACACTAAACTTTTCTGAGTGGTGAAGACCAGAAGGGATTGTGAAATGCTCCAGAAGGATCTATGCACAAGCAACCTCATGTCCCTCACAGCTTGGTACACGTCCAGGTACAATCGGCAGCCGGTGCAGGTCTGTTGGCTAAGTGCAGTGTGCCCACATATAAAAACCCTTTCGCACACACGCTAGCAGGCGTAGGGGAGGGATTGTCGCATGGCTTCTTGCTTTTCCAAGATGGGACAAACCAGACAAAACACAGGCCCACAGTATCATGTTTAGTGGGCAACTTACGGAGGGTAAATTAATACTCTGTGCATTGGTCTGTGCAATGGTCGAAGTGGTCAAGATACAACTTACGGAGGTGGTCATTATAGAGAGGCTGGTCTCCCATAGTGTATATGCAGTGTCTGTCCATACTGTGAAAATTAGGTCAACTTAAGGAGGTGATCATTATAGAGAGGTGGTCAACTTTGGAGGTTCTACTGTAATGATCTGAATTAAGGCCTGCTGGGCTATGTCAAGATTATCTGGCACTGAAATACATCTGAATGGTTTCAGTACTTTTTGGTCAGGTTGAGAAAAATGTTAATGGTTAAAGATCACAGCTCTCCCCCTCTTAATCTCTGAGCACATCTTTTTCTTTTAACTTTTGCACCCCTCTGGCTTCTCTGGTTGACCCAAGATCATGACCTGTTGTCTCTGGAGACAGACACCTGCTTCTATTCATATTAAGATGGGGCAATATTTAGAAGGCAAAAATAGATTTTTTCTAAAGTGACTGCTTACAATAAAAAGGATTTTATGTAAAGAAGAGTTTAGAATCATTTACATAAAATACTCAGAATTTTTCAGAACGATCTTTCAATGTTGAGGGTTTGTTCTCTCTTCAAGTTTTGTTTTTGATTCTGTGTAGCTCAATCCTATTCACTGATCTCCACCAGCAGAACATGTGTCCCTCCAGCAGAAGAGCCAGGATCCAGGTGGAAGTGCACATTAGCCAGTGGCAAAGACAGTCTGATCCACCAGCTCCAGGTGAGTTGGTTGCTGAGGTGGGTGGTGGGAAGGTCAGGGGAGGGAGTGGGAGGAAATGGGACATTCCTAGGCAGGGAGGGAATGCCACACCTTTGTCAAACTTCCCCACCCTTTCCTTGGATATAAGCCACCAAAATAGGTGGCATACGTCTGAAGAGAACCATTGGCAAACAGGCTGCCTACCAGGATGTAAGAACAAAATATTTTTACTTGCCTCCTGCAGGCTGTCTGATCACCCACGACTATCACCATAGGATGCAGTGTGCACCTTTCTGTGTGTGGCTGCATCAGCACTGGTGGCAGTGGATAGGATTGGGGCCATACTTTATATTAGAAATTAGGCTTAGAAATTTTGTTTCCTCATGACTGAAACATGAAAACAAAACTCCCATTGGTTATCCCCAAGTTTTTAATAGTTATTAAAATAAGGTCAGATTCATTTTCTGTTTAATTTCCTGTTATAAATACAAACATGCATTCAAATTAAATTCAAATCATTTTTAAAACAACTAGATTAATAGCTTTGGATGAGCTGTTGTCTGCAAGCATGCATTCTTCATGAAAAAAGATTAGTATGGGTAAACTAATGGGTATGGGCAAGCATCTTGCTTGCTCTTTAAAAATATGTCCCTATGCATCCTACCACCGAAATATATGGTTCACATTTCAAACAGAAGAAATCATGACACCCCTGGAAGTGACCTGCAGAATACCGCACCTTTTTGATTTCGGACTTCAAGTTACATGGATTGCTCTGCTGACTGAATAGGGATTTCTTGAATCTCTCAATGACTCTTCTTTTCAAGTTGCTGTGTAAAGTTGGTGGAAGCTGTTTGAGGGGGTAGAAATGGTTAGCTTGGGTGTTGGTGTTCTTCATATTGCAGATGGTGCTGTACAGAAATGGGAAATCATCAACAACTGACAACTAACTAGCAAAGTGGCAAGCAAATAGTAGGCAACAGTTTACATATAGGATAATGGTAGAAAATGTAGTTAGGATTTGCTCTTTTACCACCTTAGATAATACTGTTTGCATACATATAAATTCCCCATATTCTGAGCACAGAGATGCTATTCCTCCTTCAACAGCTAGAATTTGTATAGCACTTTAGAACATTCAAAGCACTTTCTACACATTATCTCAGACTTGTGTAATAGCTTAGTATTATTATCTCCATACTGCAGGTGAAGTGCTTAAACAGAGAGGCAGTGCCTTGACTAAGGGTAATCGAATAGCAGAAATCCAAGCTGGGGGATTCCTAGTTCACATTCTAAGTCATATCACTACACCATAATAGTAAATATGATATAAAAGAATGTGAAATACTGCTGTGGCCAAGTATGAGTACTTCAGAAATATTGAAATTTACTTTGTTAAAATGAATTTAAATCATAATGAAAACTTTCCACCTTCAAATTGCTGAGCATCTCCTTTATCCATTCTGTTACTTAAACCCCAATCCCAAGTATTCCGGCAGCTGAGGGGACTAGCAGTGCAAGGTCCTTTATGGTGGTGCTAAAGCCAGGCCAATGAGGTACACCGCTGGATTGCTGCCTTAAATAGCAAGAACTGCGGCATGTACAGCAGTGGCCCCGGGAGGCTCTACAGGCACTGGAAAATTAGCAGCAGGGGCAGGCCATGGGCAGGGATGGGAGGTAATGGGGCATTTGGAGGGAAGAACTAGGGCAGCATGCCAAGGGAGAAGGGGTAGATCTGGCAACAGTTGAGCACACCAGATCTTATCCCCCATTTTTCTGCTGGCCCTGCCCCTGTCTCTCCTCAGACTTGAGCCAGCTAGATAGCTGGCATAGGTCCGATGAAACCCATAGGTGATAGGACAGCCTACCAGCGGGTAAATAAATATATGTATACTTATATTTAGTGTATTGATTTATTAAGTAAATATTTTACTTACCTGTCTGATCTCTCCCCCCCCCCCCCCATAGCATGTGGCATGTGTTCTACTGGTGCATGCTATAATGTGGTGGGAAATAGGACGGGGCAGTAAGTGCTGACTTACAAAAATGGGTTCTTATTTTCTTTTCTTGTACATTTCTTACAAATATTCTCTCCATTGTTCATTGCTGCCTCTTTTGCCCAAAACTTCCTCATCCTGCCAAACACCTATGCACTGCTCCTTCTCTTAAATTGTTTCTGCAAGTCCATTCTCAAAACTCAACAGTGAGACTGTTGGCATACCCCCTTAGACTTCACCCCCAATTTCAACAGAAGCCCCTTACATAATTTCCTCATGTGTTCACACACAGGGTGTGACATCATGGAAACAGGCTCCATTCCCACCCTATATGCATTCCTCAAATTGTATGTAGGTTGCTCCATTTGTACAGCTCAATGTGCTGTCTCCACATAATGGGCTCTCTCCACATAATTAGGAATCCCTGAAAGTAGGATCCTTGATGACATGGAGATTATTTACAGATAAACAAATGTGCGTACATCAGGGTGGACACTTGTTTATGATAGCTATTCCTTATATGCACAAAGAAACAGCACCACCTTATGCTGCCCAGAGTGTGGGACTGCCACGGCACCAAAAATGGCTGCACTAATTGAGCACTAAAATGGCTGCATCTGAGCCGGGCAGCACCAGCGGCATCTTAGGAAAAGGGGACTTTCGTCCCCTTCCCCCGGGTAAGTCGAGTAGCCCTGCAATGGGGCTACTTGATTCCATGGCAACCCTTCGGTCGCTGTAGAATCAAGAGCCTCCATGTTGGGCGGCGAACCTGACATGGAGGCTCAGGATTCAGTGGAGCTGAGCTCCACTGGTTCTGCCTCCCTTCCGCTCTGCCCCCTCCCCCAGCATACCTCCTCCCCACCCTCTCCTCACCCTCTTCCTGCCTCAGAATGCCTCCTTCCCGCCTCCCCCCCAAGCCCCACCTACAGGCCTGGCCAGTGCTGAGCTAGTAATGGCACTTTATGGCATGTTTGTGACAGTGCGTGCCGGCAGTAAGCCCACGTGCACTGTTTAGGATAGGGCCCAAAGTCTGTAAGGGCTTTCATGTAAATGCATTTGCTCATGTTCATGTCTCCCTTATTTCTGCTAAAAATTTCGATTGTGAGCACATAGCGGCAGGGAAAGGATTTTATTTTTCAAAACTTATGTTTAATACACATTGGTGATACTGTATCAGTTATAATTTAAGAAGCTGCAGGCTGACTTCATTTGTTCAGTCTATTGATTATATATATCTTCACTTGCAGATTTTTAAATGGATGCCAGCTACTTGGGAAAGTCACAAACCTTGCAGAGCAGCTGTTTTTGCATGCCAAAAGCAGGGCCAGCCCAAGACCTCCTGGTACCTGAGGTAGTGTGCCAAATGCTGCTCCTATCCTTAACAGGTAATGTGGCAGCCTTCCCCGTGGTGGCAAGTAGGGGGTCAGAAATGGACTTCCCTCCACCAATCTGCTGCATGAGGAGAGCACGTCAGTTGACCTCATAGATGGGGCAGTCACATCCAAATGTATTCTTGCCACAGCAAAAGAAAATGGAGCACCCCCAAAAAATCCACTACCCTTCTTAGAATTAAGCTATTTTCATTTAGTTTTTACTTTGGAAATACTTTTTTCTTGCTTTCCACAAGAATCCATGATGCCAACACAATCTCATCTATTAAGTCTTTCTGAACAGGAAATAACAATGATGGTTACGCTGATTCACGTCTGCTTGTATCATTACAGGAGAATTATTCTTAGGGCTGCTTCACAAGTTAGGCAGCAGCAAACACATTTTTTATTATGTGTCCAAGCAGCAGAGAGTTACAGACAACTTCCATTCCCCAGCAACCCACACTTCTGTTTGGAACATGCTTCGAAACCCATTTTGCCTCACGTGCAACACCAAGTCTGTAACATTTTCAGCCATATATGTAGTACATATCAGAGATACATCCTAAAGACTTAAAACATGTGAAGCGGCCTTTAACCAGTACTAACAAACTGAAATCAGGATTGTAGCTTAATGTGAGCTCAGCCTAGGCATCTGTTCTCATTGACAGGGCTTTTAACTATGGAAATCTAAAGAAAAAAAGTATCAAACTGGCAGTGTTGGAAACTTGAGTCAGTGACTTGGACTTGAGTCACAAAATGTGTGATTTTGGGTGACTTGGCAACTTGTGAGTTACACGCGTGGAAGACACTAAAAAAGACTTGCGTCTGCCTGTGTCTGTGCTTGCTTACTGTTTCCATGGCATGGAAAATCACGTAGGGCCAGCATTCTGATCGGTGAGCAGCAGGGAGTTCCAACCGGGAGGCAGGAAAGGGTGAATGTGAGCAGGAGGGGGAGGCAGGACTGGGCACTCTTTTCCCATCTCTGATAGGAAGGAACGGATGATCATTGGATGGGCATTCTCATATTTCCATTGGCTGAGGGAGGGCAGGAGGAGGAGCCGCCAACATGGCTGGTGGGTGGGGGTGGGAGCTTCACTGAATGACCGGCTGCAGTGAGACTACTTCTGAGTATGGCTGCAAAGGAATGGGTTGTTCTGGTAAGCCTCCCAGTTGCTGCTTGTGACCCTCCTCCCTCTCACTGCTTTTGTCCCAGCTCTCACACAGCCCCTCCCACCCCCTCCTGCCCTGTTTACAGATGGAAGGGGGCAGCAGGGAAATAGTTAAAGGGAACTCCCACACACACACAGAACCTGACAGCAGCCCCATTTTTCCCAAGGCTGGCTTTTTAAAGGGGGCAACTCAGCCCAGGGAGAGAGAGGAGGCAGGGAAGGAGTTCATAGTGATCACGCTTTGCACAGCATAGCTCTGTTGTTAATTGGGAGGGGGACCCTCATTGAATGATCTGCGACAGAGGGACTACTTCTGAATAGAGCTGCAAGGATTGGGTGGTCCTGGTAAGCCTCGCAGCTGCTGCTCGTGACCCTTCTCCTCCTCCCTCTTGCCGCTTCCATTCCCACTCTCTCGCTGTCCCCTCCCACCCTGTTTACAGATGACATGGACAGCAGGGGAGTAAAGAGAACTCCGACACGCATGCACACACACCCCTTGGCAGCAGCCCTGTTTTTTTCCACGGTGGGTTTTTTAAAGGAGGGGAACTTGACTCAAGTCCATTAGTCACTAAAGGGTGACTTGGAGACTCAGAAAGTACCCTGTTATAACTCTTTTTTGAGTTGAGTTGCGGGGGTGGTGACTCGAGTCACGCTGGGTTTTCCCATTCTTGCAAACTGGTGTAGCAACATGGTCATTATAGAGTTAAAACCTAGAATCTCTGTTATGGGATGGAGGCAGACTCCACACTTAGACTTTTCTTTCTTCCTTTTAGTTTTTGGCTTATTTATTTTTTTGAAAAATTTATATCCTGCCTTTCCCATGCCAAAGCAAATGCCCATGGTGGCAGTTGTGTACTGCCCTACAGTAAAAAAGCATGTTTTCTTGCTTGGTGGCAATAGAGTAAACACTAAGAGCTATTCCTTCTGGATCATGAGGCCTTATACAAAAGTGGCTTTGAGCAAGAGCAGAATGCACTCATTTCACCACTGAGATAACTACACATAATTCTATACATCACAGATTAAGGGGAGCAGTTTCTAGATGGACTTGAACCAAACCTCTTGAGTCTTCTATTGTCTCACCTCTTTCCTGCACTCTATTCCAGAGTGCCTCCAAAATTTCTCCTCTCTTATTTCTTTAAATCCTTCCTCAGATCTACCTTTTATGTCAGGGGGTCAACAACGTTTTTCTTTAATGGGGCCAGACGTTTGGAGGTGATGTTATCATGTCAGCACCAAACTTGCAGGTTGCTGAGCACACTGAAGTGACCTGCATGGAGCTTGGCTTGGGAAGCTTGACTGCGCAAGTCTGCTGCGCATGAGATGGGGAATGGTGGAGCTGCCCAACCAGACTTGTGGAGTCCCTAAGTTGCTATGCCATTCCCCATCTGACGTACAGCAAACTGGGTGGGAGGCAAAGCCTCCCAAACTGAGCTCTGCATGGGGTGAACTTCAACAGGCAGGCTGAATAGCTGGTGAGCCAGATTCGTCCTGTGGGCCATAGGTTGACAACCCGTTTTATGTCATTCATTGGACCAATTCCCTAGTCTCTATATTCTATTGGAACAAGTCTTAGTATGTGCAAATTAAATAATCACATATTCTTCCTCAGGTACTTTCTACTCCCTCTCTTCCTCTGATGTCTCCTGTGGGTTGATTTCAAATTGTGAGCCCATTGGAATGGGCACCTGACCTCTCATTCTTTGGAAGGCAGTGTGCACACAGATGGACATAATAATAATAATACTGATGAAGACTCTTTTGCTTGGACAAGAGGCTGCCAACATATGTCATTTGTTTCAGGATGTTTCTCAACCAAACACGTTATGTTGGGATGATAAGTTGCCTGCATATACTAATGCCCTTGGTAACAAGTAAAGTGGGCTGGAAGGCCAAGTGCCTGTAAAAGAAATTGAACAAAGTTGTCTCAGCCACTGGCTTTTCATTCCTGCTTCAGTTTTCAGGGACTCGGATACCAGATGAGTGGAAATAAGGTAAGCGGCTTACATAATCGTTTTTAAAAAGCTTACATGATTTTTCTCAGATCCGAATGAAACCTGTTGCCATGGAAACTGAATGGGAAAGGCTGTTGGCAGCCAAGAACTAACAATGAGAACTCTCCCCTCTTGAACTTCAGCTTCTGCTCATTAGAGAAGATCTGCAAGTGATCGCTTTAAATAAAACATCCTACATATTTTAAAAGTGTCCCACTTCATATCGGCTAAGACCACATTAAGGGAGGTGACCACTAGAAGGTCTGGGGACCATGACAATGGACTGGTCAGTGAGTTTATGTACTTCTCAGTTCCTGTTTTAAAGCCAGCCAAGAATGAAAGTGCAAAGCATACTTCTTGCTTGAATGGGACGTTTGATGACCTGGGAATTAGTTTGGTGGGTACAACTCATAGTAGACAAGCCCACAAAAGTATTGATTATTATGTTGGAAGATAATGTGCTGGAAAGGGCTGCCCAAACATTCTGCCTCCCAAGGCCAAGAAAGATCAGCAAATCCAGGCCCTCTGATACATTCCATAAGGACTGTCATGGTGCATCACCATTTCTCCTTCAACAGTACATTTGACAGTTTTGATATTACACATGGAGGCCTGCAAAATGTGCAGATGTGGTGTGCTTTTCTTTTTTAAATATTACACTGTTCTTTTCTTTCATCTTTCCTAAATACACACTAACTCTTCAGAAGCTCATTTAGCACTCTGCCTAATGGTATATTAGAAACATCTGCATTCAGTTTTGAAGTTTTATTTATAAATCCCTGCAGCTTGTCTAAGCAATCTGAAATGTCCCCTGACAATATACACCTCTCATCAGATTTTAACACAGAATTTGAATGTTAATAGAGTATTTCACAAAGCACTGAATTATACTTAGCGATTTCAACTTAATCCCCAAATTCAACAAATCCCCAATAGCATTCTGAGTTATTTTACCCATCTGATGCTGAAATTTAGAAGATTCCTAGTTTTGGGCATGGAAACTGTTGGGGGGGGGGGCGATTTATATAAAGCTAAGTTGTGAACTAGACTTGGATTATATTTGGAAAAAAATCCTGTGATGTGGAGAGCAGAGTTATTTCACAGGTTTAGCAAAACAATCCATACAGGAGAAGATATAAATAGTTTTTAAATTCTGCAGTAGGCAGTGCCATTCAGTATGAAAGCTTGCCTTGTCAGCATGTTTCAAGACCTTTTCCCAAGCCTCGTGAACAAATTCCAAAACTTTTCCTAATTAGACTTTGGGTGCAACCACTCCCTTTGGTCACATTAATCCACAAAAACTAGCCAAGCACAACTCTAAACTGAAGGACACCAGGATATCAAAAATGTCTTCAGAGTATGTAAACAGTGACAAATTTCTCTTGCTTCAGACCAGGTGATAAGAGAGTCAATGCAGCCAGGTATGGTACTACTTTTTTTAATTTAGAAAGGATCAATGAAATTAATAATGAATATTAATTATAGGACAAGGAATATATTTTAGCAAAAATCTGCATAAATTAACTTAAGGCACAATCCTCACCCCTTATGTTATTACTTTCCAGCACTGGCACAGCGGTGCCAATGGGACGTGTGCTGCATCCTGCAGTTGGGGGGCAGTCATGGAGGCCTCCTCAAAGTAAGGAAATGTTTGTTCCCTTACCTTGGAGCTGCGTTGCCCTTAAGTCAGTGCTTTCCAGCACTGACATGAGGGGTTAGGATTGCACCCATAGTTTGCCAGTATGACTCTTGCTCTGGAAAAAAATGTTTCATCCATTCAAAAGGGGGAAGTTGGTAACCCCTGATAAAAGAATTAATAGGTTTAAGATACAAACAAGGGAAGTAAGAAATCTTACAGCATGTGATAACGCTGCCCTAGCAAAAATGAGGTCTCAAACAAAAGCAACATCAAGAACACTGAATCACAGGATGACCACAAGGCATAAAGGAAAGATGGCCAAATGAAAAGATGGCCAATGACAATGAGTGAACGTTGAGAAATGGGGGAGAGAGTAAGAGTTACAGTTATAAACTGGGCTGAGATATCAGTATACAGGTGTGTGCCACATAACGACGGGGATATGTTCTCCTATCCCTGTTGTTATGGGATTAGGTCATTAAGTGAACATTCAATCCAATCTATTGCCTTTGTTGCGTAAACAGACACTCCCTGCCAGACACTAGTGGGCTGCACAGGCTCCTGGAGATAGACTGCCTCTTCTTTGCATTAAGAGTCTCTCTGTTGTGTAAACAGACACCCTGCTATGGTTATGGGAGATACAACTGCCTCATTAAGAGCATCTTTATTGTGCTTTGACCACCATCATATATGTGATCCGTTGTTAAGAGAATGGTTGTTAAGTAGTGCATACCTTTATTCCAATGTTCATTCTGCATTTAGAAATTACCAGTTAGTCCTAGATATAGAAAGCTGTTTAGTAAGCATAGAATCCAGAGTTGCTTGCTCTAGAGAGCAAGGAAGGAATTCTTGCTTAGAAAGAGTAATTCTTGTTGCTGCCCGAAAAGCACAGGTGACAGAATGAGCAGGAATGTATATAGAGATCTGCCAAAGGATAGGAATTTCAAGACAAATTCATTAAGACTGAGAATGTGGTAGTGTGGTTATCCTCTTCCAACGCTCTTTTCTTCTCTGCTTCTTCTAACTCAACTTTGCACAATTTATGCTTAAGCATCCTATTATTACCATAAATATCTATATGATCTACGCAATATAAAAAGTCTCTCAATTCACCAATGTCCTTCCTTTGGCACAATCCATTTGAATCAAAACATCATGGAGCCTGAAATTGTCTTGAAGAGGAATTATTTCAAGGTGCATGTATTAATTTTGTGATCCTATTGAATACAAAAGCTGCATAAGGCTAAAATCATCCATCCAGCTTTCCAGAATCTGCTATCTTTGTTCTTGAACATATAAGCATACCAAAATCTATTATCTGCCCTCTGTTTGAACTTGGTACTTTGTTGGTACTCATGCTAACACTGTATCATCATATTAATAAAATTGGCTTCAAAAGAACCTGCAGATAACCCCGTGAAGTTTTGTGATGTCACTCTGTTTGATCCATAATGAAAGAGTCTTACCTGACACAGAGCCATCATTGCTCATGACTCTAAGTACTGCTTGTAACAACATCTGAAAGGCTGGAAGATATGCTGGCATTTGCATTACATATACAGTGGGGCCTCCTTAACTGTGGGTTTAGCACCTGCAAATTTGACCCAACGTGCCGACCCATGTTGGAGAGCCTCATGTGACCTCCCAGATGCAACCAGGATTTGTGAAAACTAAAAGTGCCTTTGAGACACCTCTGGCAGGCTTTCTAAGGCCCAGGGCACCTGTGCATGAATGGAAGGATTGTTCCACTCAAGTAAGGATTCCTTCTGCTTGGGCAGAGACACACAACATGAGCAGAACGCTTGTTTCTGTTCATGAAAGGACCTCCTGACAGTGGAAGTTCTTGTTGGGATGCTACTCATGGAAAGTTATTCATGGACTATAATTCAGAACAGAACATGGTTCCTACCTAGAGGAAATTACAACAGTAGTTAATCAACATACTATTTTATATTTCGGTTGATGTGCTTAACATTACATTGTCCCCTTGCCCCACCAAAACCTCTAATTTATGTTCTGCCCTGAAGTAGTCTACATCTGCTCAAAAAACCCCGTCTAAAGACTGGGAATATTTTACAAGGAAGATAACAATGGGTTGTATTTTAGGGTTTCCTTCTTCCAGAGGAAAAAAACTCCTTTAGGAAGAAGGAAATCTTAGGATGCAACCCAACCTAATTTGGAAAATCACCTGAAAACAGGGAGAAAGGTTTGCAAATTTGCTCATCACCTTATCAAAGTCGAGGGATTGTCTGTGGACTAGGACATATAAGAAGCAGCAGTACAGGCTGAATAGCAGAATGAACAGTTTTTTTTAAGGGCAAAATTATTTTTAAAAGGAAAACAAAAGCATACTTTGGAGAATGTGTCCATGGTTTTCAGATTGACAGAATCAAAGGCTGCAGTCCTTTGAGCACTTTCCTGGGAGTAAGTTCCACTGAACTCAGTGGAACTTGCTTCTGACTAGACATGCACAGGCTTGGCTGCAAGGCCATAACTAGTGAAAGCAAAAATAAATGGCTCCGTTGAGCATACAGAGCCATAGCAACTAACAGAAAAGGATGAGCTATAATATTAAAGCAAAACCGGCTACACGCACCTGGGTGATGTAGATAATCTTGTGCAGCTGGATTAGAATCTGCTGAATAGGATCACTGATCTGGCGCACCTTTCGTTGTGACACAGCAATCCCTGCAGATGCTGCAGATGATAAAGCAATGAAAACCCATTTTGGTGTTTCCAGCATCTCTCTCAAATATGCGAACAGATGTAGAAGGCAGACAAGGAAAGCAGCATTCAGATCTTGCCACTGAATCTACTGCTTCCTCCCTTCCTTCAGAAAACAGAAATATTTACAAAAATTTCAACTAAACTCTGAAATAAATTCTAAAAACACAGTCTCTTTCCAGCGTTCCACAGGAAATGTCCTTACCTAACAGCAAAATATGTAATAACTAATAACCACAAACACAAAATGAGAGTCCTTAAAGAGCAGAACATTTGATGCTGTTTCATAAAAGTTGTCAGATACCCATTTTTTGTGTGTCCTTTCAGCATTCTGGAAAAAAAGGCAAAATCTTTTTTCTAGTCTTTCAAAACTATACAAGATCATTTTATGTTCGCTTTGCAAGTAGATGTAAAAATCCATAAAAGCAATTCAACTTTATTCACAGAGTTGCCTAAAGCAGAGTAAATTGAATCATTCCATTTTCTTTCTGAGTCAGTACTAGTGTATGAAAAAAAACATGCAACAAGATTTTCTATTTTTTTGTTTGCTTGTTTCTAAGATCAATTAGAATGCTTTACATAAACAGGAGTTCCTGCACATGACTCTTGGGTTTAAAATACAAATGTAGCAACTAATAACACATGGGGTTTTCTGAGTCGGTACGCGTAGATCAGGTTAGCCTTTTCTCCGCTGCTATTTACTGTTAGAATCTGTCATGAAATTAATCCCCGATTCTTGCAGCCACTTTTTGTGACACAAAGGCACTACAAGATGATTTTCATTTATCAGTTTTTCATGACTAGCCTTTTTTGTGTTAGCACTACCACACAATTGAATGCAAAGTTACCACCAGATAAACCACTAATTCATACATTCACAAGTTAGGTGCAAAGTATCTCTCATCAAATTGTCATATTAATTTTTCTACAGATGTTAGAATTTCAGATAAGCAAAACCAGACATTTTTGTAGGTTAGATTATTGCAACATGCTCTATGTGGGGCTGCCCTTTGAAGATGGTCTGGAAACTGCAGCTAGTGCACAATGTGGTGACTTGTATGGTTGCTGGAGGTTTGCAGTTTGACTCTGTTGGACCGCTGCTTTGGCAACTGCACTGGCTGCTGTTTCCGGGCCCAATTTTAGTTTTGACCTGTAAAGCCATTTACGGCTTAGGACCAGCGTATTTGAGAGACTGCCTTCTTCCATACAATCTGGTTCATTCTCTTCAGTCATCAGAGGGCCCTGCTGGTTGTTTCACCATCAAGAAAGGTTAGAGGGATGGTGGCCAGAAATAGGGCCTTCTCGGTGGTAGCGTCTATACTGTAGAATTACCTCCCCTTTGAGTTGAGAACAGCTTCTTCACTACTAGCCTTGTGGCATGGCTTGAAGACTTTTTTATTTTGGAAAACTTTTGATGCCCAGTAGAGGATATGATGGCTACTTTTTTAGTAACTGTTTTTTAACTGATGGTTTTTATCACTGCTGCTGTTTCGCTTTTATTCTCTACTTTATAGTTTTATTTGTATTCTATAGTTTTTTATGCATATCTTTTATTTATTTTAATTGCTGTTAGCACCTTGGATGAGAAAGGCAGGTTACAAATCAAGTAAATAATAATAATAAAATAATATTATCCAAGCAGCCATTTAGACTTTTGGCCTATGCCTTTAACATTTATTATGAACCCAAGTCAATTACTGCCTTTTCTGATAACACTCTGGATTCTGAAGAAAATTGGTTATGGCACTTAGGGAAGGAAATTTTAAGAGTTCTATTCTGTCAGACTAAAAAACAGAAGTCATCTGGAGATGACTGAGGAATGGAAAGAAAGAAAAAAATTTGGAATGGGAGAGGACAGAACCCCGGTTTTAAAATCCCAGACGCAATACAAGCCACATCTAACCTGCTCCTGAATTTTGTCTTAGATCATAATGGCTTGGCACCAGCCCTTCTATCAGTCTACTTGCCTCCTCCCACATTTTCATGACTGCTCATGATCAAAGGAGCACCAAAAAGTCAAACAATTTTTTAAAAAAATTCATTCAGAGGGATGTTGAATGGATTTCACAATACAGAGAAGTATTGCAATACTGAAGAAGATTGCAAATACATGAGAAAATGTAAGTATTAAAAAGAAGGTAAGCATTATGCCTCTGTCCAAGGACACTCATTTTACACTGACATCTGCAAGTATTCTTATGTGACAAAGCTAAAATATCTTATCAAGGCAGATTATCAGGGTATGGCAGAGCTGCTCCACCTGACTGATCTGGAGATTTTTTTTTTTACCCTTTCAGCATTGATTCTACAGAAAGATACCATTACTAAGTCTTTTCTTGAAAAAATAAGTATTCCTTTCAATGTTTCTGAACCAAAAGTCTGTCCACTGATAGCCTAAACTCCTTTGTGACTTCTTTCAATAAGATTTCAGACTATGGTCCAGTATATGCAGCCTGAAAACAAGTGAATCACCTACCTAAGCAAACAAGTACTACAACAATTCAGCAGACAAAAGTATACTTACAGCCCAATCCTATTCCAGACTGTGCTGTCAGGGGCAGGCCATTATAATAGCAGAAGAGCCTTCTGCGATTGTTAAATGGCTGCTGATGGACCAAGCAGCGGAGTGCTCCTTGGCAGTCACCAGAACTTGCTGTGCCCACTGGAGAAGGTAAGGTAAAGCAGTGGCAGGGCTGGGTGGGGAGTGATAAAATCTAACAGAGAGGGGGGGAACGGGGGTGGAGCGCTGCGGGAGGGGTGAATCCAGCAGTGAAGGTATATGCTGGATCCTATCTACCCTTTTCACAGCCTCCCTGCCCCCTCTGTCTCTTTGGACTTGTGACAGTTACAAAGATGGCACAGGTCTGAGGAGACTCATTGCGGAACAAGACTTATGGAGCCGTAAGGGGAAATAATTCCCTTTTCTCCTCCAAAGACTCCTGATCCCCCCCCCCCCGTTGAATAGAGTGTGCTCCTTTTTGGTGTGGCTGCACCTGTGGGGGAAGGGGAAAGGATAGGGACTTTAAACAAACCACAGGTAGTGAAAGCATTGACAGATTTGCAAAATCTGCAATTGCACTTGCCTCTTGACCAAAAAAAAGAAAAGAAAAGCGCAATAACCCTGATCTTTATTAGGGAAGAAGCTGCCATTTAGCTGCCAATACAACCCATAACTATTAAGAACAGTAAAATGATAATTAAGCATCTATTTATACAACTAAAGATACTAGTTTACAAAAAGTGAATAGAAACACCTAGCAATTCAAGCATGAGGTAGGTCCTAATCCTTGCATCTGTTAACATCACTTTTATATCATACTTTTATACCATAAGAACAGCCCCACTGGATCAGGCCATAGGCCCACCTAGTCCAGCTTCCTGTATCTCACAGCGGCTCACCAAATGCCCCAGGGAGCACACCAGATAACAAGTGACCTGCATCCTGGTGTCCTCCCTTGCAACTGGCATTCTGACGTAGCCCATTTCTAAAATCAGGAGGTTGCACATATACATCATGTTTTGTAACCCGTAATGGATTTTTCCTCCAGAAACTTGTCCAATCCCCTTTTAAAGGCATCTAGGTCAGATGCCATCATCATATGCTGTGGCAAGGAGTTCCACAGACCAACAACATGCTGAGTAAATAAATATTTTCTTTTGTCTGTCCTAACCCTCCCAACACTCAATTTTAGTGGACGTCCCCTGGTTCTGGTGCTGTGTGAGAGGGTAAAGAGCATCTCTCTATACACTTTATCTCTCAATCATGTCCCCCCTCAGGCGCCTCTTTTCTAGGTTGAAGAGGCCCAAACGCTGTAGCCTTTCCTCATAAGGAAGGTGCCCCAGCCCAGTAATCATCTTAGTCACTCTCTTTTGCAACTTTTCCATTTCCACTATGTCCTTTTTGGAGATACCAAAAGTGTATCTGTGATGGTCGCTTCAAGCAGCAAACTAGCAGGGAGACTGCCCACCTCCAAATGCTGACTCATCCCCACTGTGCCTCCTCCTCTTCCTCCCTGGATTGGAAAAACACAAGGGGGATGAAGCAGGAGGAGAGTGTTGGACTGATGCTCTGGTACACCACTCCACTTCCTCTTTCACTGTTCCCTTCTTCCAATCTAGGTAGTGGGAATGGCACAGAGGCTGGTACAAGGAGTTACACTTTCCCTACATTTAGATCTTTAATGTTTTGAGGAATTATTCTTACATGTGAAAAAAATCCAACTACCCCACTTTTCAGGGATGGGAACTCGAGTCAGGTGACTCGAGTTCAAGTTGCAAAAATCAGTGTTTTTCATTGTCTTGTGTACACTTGAGTCACATGTGTTGAAGACTCAACAAAACACTCGAGTCAAGGGCTCCTTGACTTAGCACTCATCCTCACACATGCAGACTCAAGTCTGTCTTTGTCTGGATGTGCTTGCTTACTTTTTTCGTGGCATGAAAGACCTTGTGGGGCCATCATTCAGACCAAGTGAGCAGTAGGCACGTCCTAGCCAGGTAGCAGGGAAGGGTTAATGTTTTGCTTTTGCATAGAGTGGGGGGCGGTGGGAGTGGGCTCTCTTGCTTATCTATGTAGGAACTGATGGTCAATGGATGAAGGATGGGCGGTCTGATTTGTTTCTTTGTATGAGGGAGAGCAGGAGGAGGTGCCCAAGGGGGTTCTTGGCTTGGAAGCCCAGGGAAAAAGGAGGCAGGGAAGTGGGAGGGGGAGGTTCGGAGAGATCACATTTTCCAATCGCGTGACTGCTGTGAGCTCCATTGTTACTTGGGAGAAGGAAGCCCCATTGTATGACCAGCGCAAATGGGACAACTTCTCAGTAGAGCTGCAAGGGATTGAGTCATCCCGGTAAGCCTCGCAGCTGCTGCATGTGACCCTCCTCCTGCTTCTGTCTCTGCTCTCTCGCCGTCTGTCCCACCCCCTCCTGCTCTGTTTACAGATGGGATGGGGCAGTAGGGGAGTGTTTAAAGAGAGCTCCAGCACACATACACAGCCTGGCAGCAGGTCCATTTTTTCTGCGCCTGACAAGTGTATCAAAAAGACTTGTGACTCAAATTCTGGGCTCTGGGCAACTCGGAAAGTGCCCCTGTTAGGACTCACCTTCGAGCTGTCGCAGGGGCAGAGACTTGTGACGAGTCAAGCCATGCTGGATTTGCCCATCCCTGCTGCTTCTTTGAAATGTGTTCATATGTGAAGAGGGAGGCAATATTGTAACAGAAAAGCAGTAAGTGAAGTGAGATCCCTTGGCTGATTATTAGCTGACAATTATGCCTCCCAATCATTGTTTTTAAAGAATTGCTGTATTGGTTGTTGGAGGTTTTCTTTACATGTGATTATGTGTAATATGTAGTTTGGATTTGACAGAGCCTACGTCACTGTTTTTATTAAACAGAGCTTTTATTAAAAAGCTCTTAGCTTTTTAAGATCTTTTTTCTATTTTTCTTGCAACACGCCAATATGGTCAATGTCATAAACCAAGAGTAATGCCTGGCTCTTTTGAATCACATACAAATCATAGAATACATCTGGTCAGTTTTTTTTCCTCAGAGAGCCCTTCCTGGTTACTTCCAGAAATGAAGTTGGTGGTGATGGGGAAGAAGGATTTTCAGCTGTGATGCCTTGATTGTGAAATATTCTCCCTAGAGTGGCTAGCCTGGTGCAGAATTCAATGTCTTTTCAGTTCGAGGTGAAAATTCTTTTGTCTATACCGTTTAGACTTGTTTGAACTTTTTTTACACTGTTGTTCCACTGAGGCCTTTTGTTGTTCATTTTCATTCATTTTATTTAACTTACGGTTATTGTTTTTAACTGCTTGTTACCACTCTGGAATACTCAAGAGCAGGATATTTACTTATTATAATACATGCATATGCACCTACCTACTTATGTGCTATTCTTTCCTTGGCCTAGCCCATCCCCACTTCCCTTATCCTTTCCTTCCTTGAACTACCCAAATATATAGCTAGTGAAATCAAATTGGCATCCCTCCCCTTATTTCCTCTTTGTATTATATTGTAATGTGTCAAAGTTTTTAACTTAACCCATTTCTGTGCAGCCCACAGGTGTACAAATTTGATCCCTGTTGCATATATGCAACATTGGGCAGAAATGACTTAAGTGAAAAACTTTTAAAGCAAAGATTCTAAATTGAAACTACCAAATTCCTATTCAAATAAAGTTCTTTTTTTTGCCAAGAAAACATCTACACCAGTGTTTCTCAAAGCGGTGGGTCGCAACTCACCACAGGAAGAGAACGGGTGCCCCAACAACATTGCAGTAATCATGGCACCGCGAGACCCAGGGGTATGTAGACATATCTGAAGGAGTAGCGAAGCCCCCCAGAGGGTCCTTGAGGCTCGTAGCCACCTTTGCAAGCCTCCCCTCTGCAGCAGTGAGCTCCATTTTGCAACTGGAGCTCACTTCCGGTTTTTGATCGGAGCTCCGACTGAAAACCGGCATGAGCTCCAATCGCAAAACAGAGCTAACTGCAGCAGAGGGGATGCTTGCGGAGGGGGCTGTAAGCCCCCAGGACCCTCAATGGGGCTTCCCAACCCCACCCCAGTGTGTCTACATAACCCTGGGTCCCCACAGTGCTGCAACTGCTGTGGCACCATCAAGACACACTCCCCTCCCAGTCCCCACCCCAGCCAAAACTTACCAGAGGTTCTCAAACTCCTGGAGAGTTTGAAAACCACTGATCTACACTATAACTAATGTAGCTTTCATTCTGTGTTGTCTTACAACTAGTTTGAGTGCAAAATTATACTATTAAGTACTACCATGATCTTTCAGATTGCGGAGAATCACTGCTGGAAGGCTATGAGATTTCCACCCTGTCACTAACGAGTCCTCTATTTTCATAACGTGGGGCCTGAACATGAACGAAGGAGCTTTCAGAAGCAGATCAAGAGGCAGCAAAGCTGAAGAAATAAAAGAAGAAACTGTATATGAAACTATAAAAAGTATTTCTTAAAGGTTAGAAATGGTAAGATGAGTTCACATTCAAGTCTAGTTGCAGCTGTGAAATTACCTGGTCTTGGTCTGGATCCTGGAATACCAATATACTCTCTAAAAAAGAGGAGAGAGTTTTGATAAGAAAGTTGTTCCAAAGTGAGACGAACAACCTCATGCAAGAAATTCAGTCCACCAGCCTTGTGGCCGTCTGCAAATATGAAAAGAGGAAGACTCCATGGCACCAAATCTTAACCACTGCCGCAAGCGTAACAAAAATAATCATAGGCAGTGGAAGAATTTTCATCCTGGCTCTTTAAGATACTATGAGACTCTCTAAGTTGCACAAAAGAGGAAGGGCATCAAAAACAAAGTAAAGGTGCTCTCTCTCTCTTTTTATTTAAATGAAAAAGGTTTAGTTTACCAATGTTGCACAATGGTTGTTACTCTAAAACAGGGGTGCCCAAACCCCTCAAGCCCTGGCCCTGGGGCCACTTGCAGCCTCAAAGACTCCTAATCTGGCCCTCAGGGAGCCCTCAGTCTCCAATGAGCCACTGGCCCTCCAGAGATTTGCTGGAGCCCACACTGGCCTGATGCAACTGCTCTCAGCGCAACAGTCAACTCTTGCATGAGCTGTGGGACGAGGGCCCCCTCCACTGCTTGCCATTTCAAATCTGTGATGCAGCAGTGGCAGCAAAGGAAAGGCTGGCCTTGCTTTGTGCAAGGCCTTTTACAGGCCTTGAGCTATTGCAAGACCTCCATTCAGTCATACAAGTTCCATCTCTAATATAATCATTTATGTAAATTTATTCAAATTTGAAATGTAAATTAATTCATTTTTTCCCAGCCCCTGACACAGTGTCAGAGAGAAGATGTGGCCATCCTGCCAAAAAGTTTGGACACCCGTGCTCTAAAATAAGCATGCATAGAATTGTAGCCCTGTAGCCACATCCTCTAGTGGATTACTCAGAAGTAAGTAAACCCAGGTAACTGTACAAAAGATTGTAGTCCAAGGTAACTGTGTTTATTGAACTAAAATACACACTTGCATTTGATTTTGCAGCAAATAGCAACTTATGCGGATTTTTGGCAAGAAAACAGCATCTCCCCAAGCGCCAAAGTTTCAAACCAGATTGGGCCTCCACAGCTGCTTTTTGACAGAAAAGGGATACTTCTAGAATACTTGTTTTAAGCCTACTGCTTAAGAACAGGCTGAATGTAATATGTAATAATATGTAATGTGTTGTAATTATGAGTTTATACCAAGTATTTTTTTCCTCACAATGGCTTTGAATGAAATCACTACCTCTCACTGTTTTCTACTATTAATTCTTATTAAGGACCATATTGAGAGTCAAAGTAATGATGCATATTAATTCAATATGTATACTGACAAAAATGACAATGAAAGATTCTATATATTTATTTCATGCCAATAAAAAAAAACCCAGAAAAAACAACAAATTTGGCTGGGAGGAACTTGGTGTGAACTTATTATTATTTTTTTAATGTATGTTAAATTAAATTTTGTCCCTTTTGTTCATGACTTGAGAACTATCTGACATCATGTTGAATTGCAAGCTTGCTATTCAGACCACTGGAAAAATATTGCGCCATTTCACGCTTTTCAAAGTTACTGTGCACTATATTCTCACCATGTGGCAGAAGTGAGTAAAAGAACCAAATATTTGACATTTTTCATTAATTTTACATTTCAGACTTGCCTTGCTTGAGGTTGTCTTTCAGAAGCGCTAAAGCTTCGTTTTATAATACCTGTAACAAAAGCACAATGGGTATATTCTTAGTGCTGAAAATATTTTAAATGTCTGAAATAGATGCAGTCTCCCAACATTTTGGTCCTGTCACAGCATGGTTGGCAACCTTCAGTCTTGAAAGACTATGGTATAAGCCTACAGCACCCGGTATTCCCAGGCGGTCTCCCATCCAAGTACTAACCAGACCTGACCCTGCTTAGCTTCCGAGATCAGACGAAATCGGGCATGTGCAGGGTAACAGTTGCAAGCTTTAAAAGAAACTGGTAATAAAAGTCAGTACTAAATATAATACGTATAGCATTGTAAGTAGTGCATGACCCCAAATATCACATTTTAATCAATTTGCAACTTTAAACAGAACGTTCTACCAACCTGCCATAAGATCTTGAATGAATTATTATTAAATGCATTTCTACTCTACCTTTTGAGCCCTCAGTACCTTCAGGGAAGCTCAGAAATGTGTAAGGGAAAAATGTAAAAAGAACAACTGTCACCTGGTTAATCTTTTCTTATTTCAAGGCATGTATGGAATATTTATGTGCAAATGTGTATTTGGTGCTGAGTGCCTGTTGGGAAAGCACAGACCAGGCCAGTAATGTGATTTTTCATGGATTGATAGTGAGGCTTCAGATCCACAGGTGAAAAGAAAGTCCATATTTTTAATTAGCTGACCAATCACTCTCCTGTTCTGTCTAGCTGCCTCAGATGGAGATTGCCTGCTCCAAAAATCAAATTACGCAACTGCACTTTGCTGGTGCAGCTGCGGCCACCACCTCTTAGGGGGTTCCTGGTTTGGAAAAAATAAGCTGTTAACAAAATCAAAAGGAGTATACCCAACTTTAGCTATCCATGGCAATTAAGGAGGTACATTAATGAACCAAGGACCTGGTCACTGCACCCTCAGCCAGGTGCAAAAACAAACATCCATCAAAGACCCTCAACTAACAAAGAAATGTCCCTTGATGAGTTCACCTCACAAAGGATCTCATTGGATTCTGTGGGTGAAAAACCTAAAGATACCTTGGTTGCTAGACCTTTGTGATTGAATTGTTGTTTCTTGGTCCTTAACTGATTTTTCACCCTACCTTACATCTAGTCTGTGGAGTGTTTAACCAAACCCTTGTGCTGAGTGGCACCACCCCAATTCCAATCACAAACTAAGGACCATGGTTCCAGATGACACCCAGGATTGGTAACTCCTATTCCCCCCTTTTCTTTCCACTCTTTCTCCCTGAGTGCAACTGAAGCTGCTATGCCAGTGCAGATGGACAGTTAACCTTTTTGGGCCACTTTCCAACATGCCCATTTTCATCCAGGAAACCAGCTCTGGCTCTCTTGCTCCCCTTCCTTTGTTTAAAGCTTCTTCCTAAGTGTTTTGGACTTGCTTCACAAACCTTTTTATGCTTTTAACCCCCTCTTTAGTTAGTGGATTCTCTTGGCAACCTTGCCCCACAAATTCTTGCAATGCATCACACTCAGGCTGCAATCCTAACCACACTTTCCTGAGAGTAAGCCCCACTGAACAACATAGGACTTACTTCTGAGTAGACCTGGTTAGGATTGTGCCCTCAGACTCACACATACAGAACATCAACCTTGGTTGTTGGTGAGGCCTTGTTACCAATCCCAAAACTCCCCTCTAACTTTCAGTATCTGTCTTGTCTGTAATCAAACTGAAGACATCCTTGGTGCCTGCGATATTCCTTCTCTCTGTGTCAATGTTGCATGTGAGTGTTCATTATAGTTTCAAACTGCTTTGGGGAGGCCCATGATCTCAGGCTGCCATCAAACAAATCCCCTTAATCAAGAATGATAAGGTCAAGGAAAATTCTATCCTCCAATTCTTTTGAGAGGCATGAGACATCGGTTAAGAGGAGATATTCATTGGGATAGACTAGCTCCCCCAGTGCAAGTGGGTGAAGTGGCTTCATTGCTTGCCTCAGGGCTCATGCCTTGCCTATAGCCCTTCGTTCAGGCTACTGAGAGTAGCTCTCCAGCCATGGTTCTTCACTATCCAAAATGCAGGGAAATTTCCCTTTTCTCTGGCCCTTAATCTCCTGATTTCCTCTCCTTCCTTCCTTCATCTCTTGAGTTCCCCATTTTCCTAATTCTGGATCTCTCTGAAGAGTGTGTTGGCATACTTCAGTCTCGGAAGACTATGGTGTCACGCTCTGAATGGTGGTTCTGGAACAGAATGTCCTCTCCAGTGTGCGAAGCCTGGGTAAAGTAGGTATGGAGGATAGGCTGTTACCCATGCAGCAAATCCCCCCTCTCCACGTCGCTAAAATGGTCCAATGGAAAGGCAGAGGCCAATACGGTTGGTTCCAGCGGCGTCGCAGGAGTTGCCAGAACGTGACTGTGTTCAGCCATGAACTGCCTCAGGGACTCCAGCTACGGATTTTGCCTCGAGGTTGACTCCTGAAGCCTTTTCCATAACTGGATGTAGCCACAAGGCAGTAGAGGTTTGGGACCAGAGTTTTGCTTCTCTCAGATGAGCTGCCTTCCCAGGCTGACGAGTCCCATGTACCCGGTGGCTGTTTAGTTGCCTCTTACGACAAGTACAGCCAAACTGAGGGCCTATTCTTATCCCCAGCCCCCAGGGGAAGAAGTTCTCTGAAGAACACTCATAATTTCTCTATGTTCTTTTACCCATTTCTTTCCCACTCTTCACACTCATGCTGCTATGTATCCCTTTTTATCTTTATGGATTTCTTTTTTCCTCCCCCCTAATCCCCCCAACAAATGTTTAAACTTAGGGTCTAACAGCAAATGAATGTTTAGGACTAGTTAGGCATATTACATTGCTCAGTTAGCTTGAATGAATGGGCAAGTTTAACTAGACATTGTTTAATTTCCCCTCCCCATTATTTTTAACTATCACAAAAAATTAGTTTTGTTGCCCCTTTTACTCTCATTTCCGTCATTTGCCAAACCACAGAACTGTGCAATTAGCCACAATGAAGGATCCCTGCATGTGCATGTTATGTACATTTAAAAAGCACATTCAGTAACACAATATAAGTTATAACACTTATTAGCAATTCCCATTACTTTCTGGCCCCTTCAGAAAAAGCTTCTAGCCTTCTAGCAGTTAGGTCTTCTAGCCTAACCATTGATGTTACAAAACTGTAGTGCTAATGTGAAGTACGTAGCAAACTTCTTTTGTCCATTTTCAAATTCTGTACAGTACCCAGATTTGGATTCTAAACTAGTCTTGAATGATCAGAATGCATTTCTGTTTGTGCAAATCATTCCCACCCTGGTTTGCACCAATTTCTCCATTCTCCATCAGTTACAGCTGCTATCAGTTGTAATATTCAGGCAGGTAGACACAATTTGGGCTGAAGAAATTTGATGCCTTTGGTGAATGTACTATATCCTAAAATAACTCAGTGTGAAGCATTCTGTAGTTCCTGATCTGAGTACCAAGCAAAATAAGGGATATGGCGTGCACCACCATTATGTACAGACTAGTAAAAGACTTGTGAGATCATTTAAGAGATGCACAGCTCCTGCAATGATACTTTTGAAAGTATACAAACATTGTCATGAGAGAGGAGCTGCACTAAAAACTACTAGATTGGAAATACTGCACAAACCCATTGCTCTTATTTTGAAACAGGTGAGTCCAGTAAGAATAATCTTGCTTCCATTCTTATTAGGTTTTTAAAATGTTTTCTATTTGTTCCTCCTGCACAGGCTTTGCACAATGCCTTTAAAGCCTCATTTCAGTGTGAATTTGCAAATCAGGATGTGATAGACTGTACACAGATAGTATATGGCTAACATCAAGGTAGTGCAATTACTAACACCTTCAAAGAATAAAGAAAATGAAAGTAAAGCTCTATATTCACAGATATTTTATGTCAAGAAACTAGGGCACAAAACTGAGCTCATTTGTGTCCTGTTGACTGCTTGCTTAAGGTAAAGTAGGGCACATTGAATACAAACAATTTCATAGAGGAGAAAGAAAGATCAGGTGGGGAAAAATACCTAGAACCTTTCTTTCCCTTTGTTGTTTGGAAATCCTCACAGTTGATGTCGTCTCTGGAGGGTTTTCTGAGTCCAGCAGAAGGTATGCGCATTCACCCTCCACTGTGCTCATGACTGTAATAAAAGAAAAACGGCTACTTCTGCATTTTCATAAAAACCAGAAATAATATTTTTAATGCCTTATAAAGCACAGGGAGGCCCAGGGAAGCCTGAATTAGCTATTTTTTCACTATTTTTTACAGTCATTCTGATTCTAGAAGCAGCTGCAGGTGGACACATGCGGCCTCTGCTGGGCTCAGAAAACCATCCGGAGGGGAGGGGAGCAAAGCTTCCCTCTGGAGAGGGTGCATGGGGGGCCCGTGGACCTGATCCATGGTTAACTGAAACTGAAGCCTGCATGTTAGGGGGGTAAGAAGCAGAACATTAACAGGAAGCAGAAAGCGTGCAGGCTGCCTGCCTGCTTGCCACATTCCTGTTCTAGCAACTGTAAAAGAAAGAAACATGCCTGCTTGCTAATGAAGAAAAGAGAAGGTAATGAATGGGGGTGCAGGGGGCTGTGGAGAACCACAGATATTTGAATCTGTGGATACTGAATATGCAGATATGGGAGGACACTTGTATTTTAATATAGCTCTTCAACAAAAAAGCAAAGGTGCAGAAAAATAAATTTAAAAAAGTTTTCTGTCCCAAAAGGACTCACAGTCTTAAAATGATACAAGGGGCACACCAGCAAACAGCTCCTGAAAATAAATGCTTTCCTGGAATGAATAGAGAATCTGCTCTCCCTTTGTCAAATATAAGAGAACCACCACCAAAAGGTGGCTCTTTACCCAGTTAGCAGGGGTTCTTAGGGGCATCTAGGTCCCAATGGGCATATAAGAGACCTAGAGACCTGTCTGTTTCTACTGTGTCTCTCCTGGCATGAATTGAGCCCAATCTGTCTATCCCATCTCCAGTCACATCCAAGGCACACAAGGTCATCATCTGAAAAGACCTAGGAATCAGTCCCATTCATAATTAATTTGGGAACACTGGATTCATTTGCAGATTCCCACAAAAAGTTCCAGTCTTCCTGGATTAATCACACATTAGACCAGACTGTCAGGAAGTCTTCCCATCTTCTAATGCAGGGTTGTCCAACATAAGACCTGCAAGCCGGTTACGGACCCAGGAAGGTCTATATTTGCCCCCTGTCACAATTGGGCTCTCCCAAGTCGCTCTTTCAGTGGTGTCGCTTCTGCCGAGACTCTGGGAGGGAGAAGACCTCAGAAGGCAAGGAATGCTATGTGGAAAGGGACAGACCAAGAGGGGTGAGAGAGGGAATAATGGCCTGCATGATAATTGGGCTCTCTCATATCTTGAAAATATGATCAAGATTTGCACGTTTTCTCTTCTATTACTTGCAGCTAAAAGTTTCTATGTGAGAACTAAGTGCTTATTTCTGGCCATCATCTGCTTGGCAATATCATTTCCTGCTAATGAGGTCACTTCTGGCAATCAGCAGGCACCACAAATGCTATTCAGCACACTCTTTGAAATGTGTTTGACAGTCCTGCTCTAATGTGTCTTGGTGCATGTGTGGAAGATCACAATTTAACATTCGAGGCTCTCTGAATGTGGCATTAAACTCCCATCTCATCCCTAGACAGTTTAGGTTGCAAGATGCTAAAAAATCATGTTATGGCACGCAAGTAGCAATGTGTTTTTTCAAGGTCTAATTTAATGTTTATTTAGTGCTGCTAATGTGCCAGATGCTCTGGTAAATACAGAGATGATACTACTTGTTGTCCATTAGGTTTTCAATCTAAACAAAACTGAAGACACACAATTTTAAAAGATGAGATGGAAGATGGTTTCTTAGTTGCAGAAAGCCCAAGAAAATCAAATGAGGTTATAATAGGAAAGTTTTTGAGTATCCCTCCCCTGCCATAACATACTCTTACGGCCCAATCCTATTCAACTTTGCAGCACAGATGCAGATGCAATGCAGCCCTAAAGTAAGGGAACAAATGTTCCCTTACCTTGAGGAGGCTTCTATGATTGCCCCTTCATTGCAGATTGAAGCGCACACCCTGTTGGAACAGCTGCAGCAGTTTTGGGAAGTTGCATAGGATTGGTATCTTAGTAAGATCCATCAATACTTCAGCCTCAAGCTAAAGCTACAGTTCAACTAAAATGTGTGACTTTCTATCATTATTTTCTTAATCCTGCAGTGCTACCATTTTAGAAATGCTGATTAAAATTAATGAGTTTATAGGCAATGCGTTTATAGGCATAAGAACATAAAAACATAAGAACAGCCCCACTGGATCAGGCCATAGGCCCATCTAGTCCAGCTTCCTGTATCTCACAGCGGCCTACCAAATGCCCCAGGGAGCACACCAGATAACAAGAGACCTCATCCTGGTACCCTCCCTTGCATATGGCATTCTGACATAACCCATTTCTAAAATCAGGAGGTTGCGCATACACATCATGGCTGGTACCCCAAAATGGATTTTTCCTCCAGAAACTTGTCCAATCCCCTTTTAAAGGCGTCCAGGCTAGACGTCAGCACCACATCCTGTGGCAAGGAGTTCCACAGACCGACCACACGCTGAGTAAAGAAATATTTTCTTTTGTCTGTCCTAACCCGCCCAACACTCAATTTTAGTGGATGTCCCCTGGTTCTGGTATTATGTGAGAGTGTAAAGAGCATCTCCCTATCCACTCTGTCCATCCCCTGCATAATTTTGTATGTCTCAATCATGTCCCCCCTCAGGCGTCTCTTTTCTAGGCTGAAGAGGCCCAAATGCCGTAGCCTTTCCTCATAAGGAAAGTGCTCCAGCCCCGTAATCATCTTAGTCGCTCTCTTTTGCACCTTTTCCATTTCCACTATGTCTTTTTTGAGATGCAGCGACCAGAACTGGACACAATACTCCAGGTGTGGCCTTACCATCGATTTGTACAACGGCATTATAATACTAGCCGTTTTGTTCTCAATACCCTTCCTAATGATCCCAAGCATAGAATTGGCCTTCTTCACTGCTGCCGCACATTGGGTCGACACTTGCATCGACCTGTCCACCACCACCCAAAGATCTCTCTCCTGATCTGTCACAGACAGCTCAGAACCCATTAGCCTATATCTAAAGTTTTGATTTTTTGCCCCAATGTGCATGACTTTACACTTACTAACATTGAAGCGCATCTGCCATTTTGCTGCCCATTCTGCCAGTCTGGAGAGATCCTTCTGGAGCTCCTCACAATCACTTCTGGTCTTTACCACTCGGAAAAGTTTGGTGTCGTCTGCAAACTTAGCCACTTCACTTCTCAACCCTGTCTCCAGGTCATTTATGAAGAGGTTGAAAAGCACCGGTTCCAGGACAGATCCTTGGGGCACACCGCTTTTCACCTCTCTTCATTGTGAAAATTGCCCATTGACACCCATTGACATTGCCCATTGACATTGACACTCTCTGCTTCCTGGCCTCCAACCAGTTCTTAATCCATGAGAGGACTTGTCCTCTAATTCCCTGACTGTGGAGTTTTTTCAGTAACCTTTGGTGAGGGACCGTGTCAAACGTCTTCTGAAAGTCCAGATATATAATGTCCACAGGTTCTCCCACATCCACATGCCTGTTGACCTTTTCAAAGAATTCTATAAGGTTCATGAGGCAAGACTTACCCTTACAGAATCCATGCTGACTCTCCCTCAGCAAGGCCTGTTCGTCTATGTGTTTTGAGATCCTATCTTTGATGAGGCATTCCACCATCTTACCCGGTATGGATGTTAGGCTGACCGGCCTATAGTTTCCCGGGTCCCCCCTCTTTCCCTTTTTAAAAATAGGCGTAACATTTGCTATCCTCCAATCTTCTGGCACCGTGGCCGTTTTGAGGGACAAGTTGCATACCTTAGTCAAGAGATCTGCAACTTCATTCTTCAATTCCTTAATAACTCTTGGTTGGATGCCATCAGGGCCTGGTGACTTATTGATCTTTAATTTATCAATGAGGTCTGAAACATCTTCTCTTTTAACCTCTATCTGACTTAACTCCTCGGTTAGGAGGGGCCGTTCGGGCAGCGGTATCTGCCCGAGGTCTTCTGCCGTGAAGACAGATGCAAAGAACTCATTTAATTTCTCTGCCATCTCTAAGTCTCCTTTTATCTTCCCTTTCCCTCCCTCACCATCCAGAGGGTCAACCGCTTCTCTGGCGGGTTTCCTGCTTCTAACATATTTGAAGAAGCTTTTATTATTCCCCTTAATGTTGCTGGCCATGCGTTCCTCATAGTCTCGCTTGGCCTCCCATATCACCTTCTTACATTTCTTTTGCCAAAGTTTATGTTCCTTTTTATTCTCCTCATTAGGGCAAGACTTCCATTTACGGAAGGAAGCTTCCTTGCCCTTCACAGCCTCTCTAACTTGGCTGGTTAGCCATGTGGGCACCCTCCTGGATTTAGTGGAACATATTAGGTTTGTCAGTGGAAGCAAAGTGTTTCCACAAAAGCAAAATATGGCTATCAAATTAAAAATACTAATCAATGCTACAATTAAAACTGCATTAAAAAAAATCACAATAGGGATTGAACCAACTTGATAGCATCTGGCATGAGAGTTGATAGCTTCAAAAGGAGATGCTACTTCCTCCAAAACTTTGCTACAAAATTTTAAGACTTTTTATTGTCTTTTAAAAAAAAATACCAATTCCTTCTAGTTTAGTAGGGGAGATAGTGAAGTCATCAAAACTGTCAATCACTTGGCACTTTAAGAAAAAAGGAAGGAAAGCAAGAGACAAGACAATACATACTTCCGCAAGTTGTCTTTCTTACATTAAAAAAGGGGGAGGATCCCACAGAGTGGTCAGCCCTCAGTATGCCTCAGCAGGGACACATGCAAACATTTTTACCTAAGGGAGGAATTTAAATTAAACAGGTATTTCTATACTGCCTTTCTTGGTCCTCAGATTTCTCCTCGGACTTTATTCAAGGCAGTTTACATAGGTAGGCTAATTAAATCCTTGTAGGGATTTTTACAATTTGAAAGAAGGTTCTATCTTTCAAGAAACCACAACATTCAGATGTTTCTTTCTGATCTGGTCGCAACATTCTGGCCTCCTTCCTCCCACGCTCAGAGCAGATGGAATAACTCAGCTCAGTTTGCCAGCTGCTTCAAGGTCGCACGGTGCCGGTGGCCTCGAACTGGCGACCTGTGGATGTTATCTTCAGGCAAATGGAGGCTCTACCCTCTAGACCAGAGCTCCTGCCCAAGGATAATAATTTCCCAAGGTCATTATCATTTTACAAATCCTAGAATCTGGTTTTCAACACAGAATTTGTGGCTCCCACAGAATTTCACCTTTTATATTTAAAAAAAACAAACACAACTATTTTTGCTTTTACAACGGTGGATAAAAATAAGTAAAATGTGACGGTTCAGAAACCCACATAGCAAAGGATTCAGAGCTCCTGCATCTCTCACTGTGACCTTCCAATGTGAATCCTAGACCCTGTTTTTACAATACTTTTGCCTGCCAATGCACTATATTAGCATTTCTCAATGCTGGTCCCCCACCCTACCACTTCTCATGGTCCACCTATTGGAAGTACCACCGAAAGTAACTGGTGATGATGTTTTCTCCAGTTCCATCCAAATTGGAAGGCCAGATGCAACATGACAAACACCAGTAAGAGGTTCAGGGCAGATGAGAGGGCTTTTTCAAGTGCATGAAAAGTTCTGCCCAATGAGCTGAGCTTCCTACTGCAGCTTGTCATGTTGCTTAGCTGGTCATATTGTGGGGTCTTGGGGTCCCAAGCACACCATCGGACACCACCTCAAGTACCACTGGGAGTATGAGTACCACTGGTTGAGAAACATACTGCTCTATTATCTCACACTGTTTTCTCTGTATTATTCAAGTTTCTTTTTCTCACAAAAACGTTTTTCAAAATGCGACTAACTATGCCCTAGCCACAAAATGTATAACAATATGATCTGGATTTATTGGTCTAGAATATTTTTAGGGCTGAATTAAAAACTTTCCAAATATAAATCTTCTCTGTGCCACTGTACCACAATCCACAGGGGAGAGAGATGTGGAACTCAGTTTCCTCCAGTCTATTCAGCATTCAGATCTTAAACTGTACTTCAACTTGAAATCACTATTCATAAGAAAAGAGGTGTCATTTGTTTACCTAATCATGTACCTCTCTGTGATATTGCAAAACAGAGTGACATACAGACGGATAATTCAATGAACAATGGATCTAGTATGACAAGTTTTACCATATGCACAATTCACAAAGGTTTCTCCCTGTCCTAACAGTGATCAGAGGCTCCCTCCACCATGTTATAAAATGTGTTTGCAGTCCTCAGGCTAAAGACTCATTAAATCAACAACCAAATTCTGTTCAACATTAATGACATTGATATGAATCTGACACCACACACCTTCCACCTTAAAAAACAACAACCTAAGTTCTGGTATACAAGTATTAAAGTTCCAACATCTAACTACCATAACTTCGTCAAACAGCACACACTTAAATAATGGTTCCATGTCATCTTTATCTTCTGTTACATGATATACAACTCTTTCTCTTCAATTTCTTTGGCAGTAGCCTTATACTTCAAAAGAAGGGGAAAAAAGTATTTTTACCAGCTTACTTTTGCCATTTTTAAAAAATAGAAAACTGAGGAAATATGCGACATCATTTGTAATAAATGTTGATTGAACATTGTGATTTTGTGTTTTGCTAGGACAAATCAGGGCTGTGAATCAGGGCTCATTCCTCAAATCACATCCCATTGCATTTAGGCTGGATTGCTGGGAGTCACGCTATCTCTGCTGTTCCCTGTTTTGATTGGAGCTCTGATTAGAAGAGGATGCTGCCAGAATGACAGCAGTTCAGTACTGGAACACTTTGCAATCTGCTTCACATAGAAAGTTTCGTGCCAGGTCTGGCTGCCTGGTATTGGAATCTGATGAACTGTTCACTCGGTTTGAGTGTCATGACTGGATCTTTGAAAACCAAACCCTGAAAAATTCTGGATCAGCTCCCAAAATGCCACCTAAGACCCATAACCTGTTGTTTCAACACCTGCTCTAGTGAATACATCACAGTTTGTTCAACACCAACAGATGAACTTCCAATAACACTGAAGGCTGGAAATGCTGTGCAAAGAAGCTTACCAAATGCTGAATCTTTGAGAGGACTTGAACTAGAGCTGCTGGAATTATCTGACATATCCAGCTCATCATCTAACTCTGAGAAGACATCTGTGTATAAAAAGAAATACAGAAATGAACTTTTCTATCCAACTATGATTAGCATGCTAAAAATACTAATGTTTTACTTGCTTGTTCATGACCACCTTTTTCCAAGTTTTCCAAAGTGCAGTTATCATCTGACAGGGTTTCATCACCAGTTTTGTCTTCATCTTTTCCAGAGGGTGGATGAAAGTTTTCAGACAGATCAGTATTTTCAGAAAATTCACTTTTTATACTGGCTGCTCCGCTACTACTGCTGCTGAGGCTTGACTTCTCATATTGTTCCTACAAATGAAAATGGAGACATTAACAGGGCAGCTCTCAAAAATGCATTTTCAATGTTATTGAGCTGTTGCCTAGCCATATTGGCATAGCAAGGGGTCACCATTTTCAAAGTTATTGAGCTGCTGGGTTGTCTCCAAGTGGCTACTGTTGTTTGTTTGCTGGTATCTTCAGAGATCTGCCTGCTTCAAAGCCCTGACCAAGCATGTCTGTAAACATGACATCTGTAAATCAAGGAGCTTCTGTAATCTGCATCATATGTACCTATATATTTTTGGAAACCTGCAGTAAATGTTACATCACAGGCAGGTGTCAGGTATGGGACTAGGCCAATGCTCCACCATATCCACATTTCCAACTGGCTGAATTAGTTCAATGACAATTGAGATTTGCATAACAGGGGTTAATAAAGTGACAAAATATATACTCACATGAGATAATTTAGCAAGCTGAGGGTGACACGTCACTGCGCTCCTATTGGCCTCCATGAAATATCTCTGGGTACGCTTTCTCTCACGTTCCAATTTCCGCTCTAAGACAAGCTGGGAGACTGATAAACCATCCAAATACTTCATCATAGCATCTGATAGCATTGAGCTGACCTCTACTATATCAGGACGACTCTCTGCATCAGGGGTCAAGCACCTACCAAAAAAACCTCCATTAGTGACACAATCTACACAGTAACGATAATCTAAACTGACATGGATTTAAGCAAGTCCCACTATAACAGTAACAGCCCACTCCAATGCATGTCTACTCAGAAGTAACTTCCACTGACTTCAATAAGATCTACTCCCAGGTAAGTGTGTACAGGTGTGCATCGCTTAGCGATGTTCCAATCAATGACCATCTGCATATGTGTAGGATACAGCAGCCATTGCACCAGTGGCCCTATGCCCTGTACACTGCTGTGGGATAGGATTGAGTAAGTTGATTTGTCAACTGTGTTTATAAAAAACGAACAGATGCTACGATTTGGGAACATACAAACCTAAAAACAATTACTTACTTACCTTTTAATGATATCTGATAATTTTTCAGAATAGGCACCTTCAGGAATTGGCTCATAAGCAGCCTCTACTATCTGCAAAATAATTTTTTTTGTCAAAAGTCAAACAATATTGTGTTATGTATAACTAATTTTCCCCTTCTAATAGCATGGCAGGCAGCAAACAGCCACTCTTAACATAAAATGCAACACAGACACTCATCATACCATTGCATGCAAGGAACTTGCTATACAAAAGTAATACTCATATGGGAAATTCATCAATAGCATTTTATCAATTATCCTATTTTTTTTTAACCAGACATGTAAGATACACACATGGGCAAAAACTAATTTGTGTGTAGGGATCCTGTGTAGAGGCCAATGTGCCAGTCTGATAGTTTGACAGGAAGTGGAAGGTAAACTTAAAAGGTATAACAAAAACTTTATTGTGGGAATAGTTGAACAATAATAGGGAAAGGGGAATCAAAATTAAGTAATGCAATGTATATTGACATTCATGCACAAGACCTAAGTTGCTATAAAGGCAGAGAAACCAGAAGAGAAGAGAAAAGAAGGGGAAGGGGAAAGGGCTACATAACAGAAGGGGAAAGAGCTGCATAATAGTACAAGCATATAGAATGGATTTACAGGTCCAGCCTATTTATACACGATTTGACTCAACAGGAATGGCTCCTGCAAATGAGAAGGAATGTGCTGATCCCTGGAGAAGGGGAAAAATGCATCCCTTTAAAATGAGTTTGAAAAACTGAACAGTCCTTTAACAGTGGCCTCCTTAATGAGACAGAGAGAGAGGGCAGCTGGCTGACAATCCAGCAATCCTTCTCTCTCCAGGCGACCCCTCCCTTCCCCCTGAGCATGTGAAAGAAAGATACTTTGCATTGGTGGAGTCGGAGTGAAGCCTTTCTAAACACTTTGAGAGAGACCCGTCTTAATGACTCTATCTTAACATCACAAAGGTCAGCAAGGCTGTTTTTAAATCACCGGAGTTGTTTTTTAAATGGATTTGCTATAGTGCTATATAGTGCTATAGTTTTTTGCCATCCACTTGAGTGCTTGGAACAAAACCCAGGAGAATAACAAGGATCAACCTGTACTCACTTCCATTCAGCACTCACACAAAACTAAGGAAAACCCCAAACACTAAGCTTGTCACCAATCTGATGGCACATGAGAAGCTAGAAAGATAGTGGGGAGTTTATAGATCAATCACAAGGCTGCACCAACAATAAAGTATAGCTGTCCATATCTGCTGGATTGAGTGAGATATATTGAAGGAGCTGCAGTGCGTGGAAGCTAAGACTGGGTGAATCTCCTGATTAAAGCAGGGTAAAAAGGGAGAAAGGGTTTTGAAGCAAGCCTTAAAAACTAGGCAGCATCCTCGGTCTGATGAAGGGAAATAGGGCAAGATACTTGGAGCTACTTTCCCAGAAAGAAGGGGCATGTTGAGAGGCAGCACACAAAGGTTGGCTGTTCAGCCTACACTGGCACAGGGGCTTCATTTGCACTCAGGGAGGGAAGCGGAGAGAAAGGCTGAAAAGGAAAGGGAACTGGCAGTTACAAATCCTGGGTGCTGGCTTGGCACTGCGGTTCACATGAATTGTGACTGGAACAAGGGTGGCTTCAGGCAGCCTCAACAGGTCAGACAGATTGACTACAAAACAGGACAAAGCATAGTTTATGACTATGTTAGGCTAAACTGCCCTGGCTGGCTGGGAACGGGCCCTTCCTAGGTTCTTACCCTCCTAATTCAGTTCTCTTAGGCTGAACTGTTTTTTAACCTCAAGCTGCTTTTTATTTGAGTTCAAACTGCACTGGTTTAAGAGTTTTTTGGGCTTGGCAGAACTTACACACTAAAGGTTTAAATCCTGTTTTGCCCTGTTTATAAAATAGACACCAAGTGTACTTTCTCCCCCATTACCCTCTTCTTTGTTTAGTTTGGACTCTAGCTTCCTATCTAAATTATACCTCCTGCTTTTATTAAGTGTGCACCTTTATTTAAATTATTTATTTATTTTTTGCTCTCACCTAGATCCTGTGTCCCAATTTACTGAACCTTTAGATTATGTTCTAACTTGGATTAAGTTTAACTTGGGTTAAGTATAAAGTTAATTTAAACAAAGTAGAAAAACTTGCTTTCTACTTTGTCCTCCTATGTTTTATTCACTTTTCCAAGTGCCTGTATCTTGGGCCCTTACTCACGAGTAGGACTCTGCTCCTGCTCAGAGTAGACCTATGTACTCACTCACGTATATATTTTTATTGCCCTCACCTAGCTGCTGTGCCCCAACTTGCTGGACCTTAAACTCCCTCCCTCTGGTTAGATTAGGTGCTAACTTAGGTAAAGCTTAGGTAAAGCTAAGCTAAAGGTAAGCTAAATTTCCATGTTGATTTAAGGTTAGAAGACAAGAGTTAGAAAGAATACGCTTAGCTTCTCCTCCTCCTCTCCTCTTCACAACTCAGAGTCCTCCCTCTCCTTCTCCAAAAACTCAGAGGTCTACTTGCCTTCTCCCTCTCTTTGCACTGGGGCTAAACTCGCGGTGCCTTACCTGGCACTTTGTTCCCGAGGCACTTGGTGCCCCAGAGGCCACGTGTGCTTCTGCAGAAACAGAAGCATCTACAAGCTTCCTATCCCAAGAGTCTTTATTTCCAAAAAAAGTTACTACTTCCTTTTTTTCAAAGTTTTGCTTTGGGATTAGAATTTTGCTTGGTTTTGCATTTTCTAAGAAACCTTTCAAGAAATTTGCTAGATTTACACATCCTTATTGCAGAATTACATTTTAAGTGCTGTAACAGAATGACTCTTGCAAAAAAACTGTGGCTATTTTACTAGCCCATAAAGACTAACTGCTTAGTAATAGTAACAGATCTAATTGACAGATGTATATCTGAACTGAAGGAGCCTCAAAAAATGCAGGCATGAAAAGGACACGGCAATTAAGTCACTGGAAATGGAAGGGAGAATGGGAAGAGAGAAAGAGTAAAATAGAGAGAGCCAAGAAAACAGTGAGAATACAAAAACTGGCAAGAGAGGAATTATACTGGCAACTGAGATTGGAAAACTGGGCACATGAGAAGCAGGAACATATGTGGAAGTAATGAGGAGGAGGAAGAGTTAGTATGTTAGCAGCAAACAAGCAGGTGTGCAGTGTATTTACTTGGAGGGCAATGGGATAACACGTTCCCTCCATTTCAGCAGCATATTATAGTGTCCAAGTTCCATCTATCTACAATTCAGAGCCTCATTTGCAAATTCAAGGTTTCCATTTGCTCATGTCTAAATACAAATTACATTAAGCATATAGTTTGGCCCTATGCTTTTCATTTAAACTGCAGCTGTGTGTGTGGAGGGGGGGAATAGAGATGCTGCACTGCATGGGGAGTGCTGGGGGCTAACCCTTTTCCCTTGTACCACAGTCCAAATGAAAATCCACCCCCAACTGATGTTTGACAGGGAATCCCATGCCAATGACACCTTGCTGCTATGGCAAATAACTTTGGCACAATTTCTGTCAAGGCCATGGTACAAAGGGAAAGGTTTAAACCCCCCCCCCCCCATTTTTCATGAGCTGTGGTCCTGATCTCAAAGCCGGTAGGTGGGTTTTTAAACTGGAGTGGGAATATATGCACAGTCGCAATATGCATTCACTGTAATGAATGCTTGGCCCTGAGAGAGACTATACTGCAGCAGGAGTGCCTCCTGGAAACAGCACAAACCAGAAGGCTTTTGAACTATTATGCAGAGCACACATTGCAGTGGACTGGCAAATTCTAAAAAATGAAAATGAATGCTGAGACAAGTACAGACACAACTCTAGTAGAACATAGGATGTGGTGTTTAACTTAAAAAGTCAACACAAAAAGGTCCTTCATTGCACCTGATCCAGCCCATCAGGCTCATGACACCTGAATCAGGCCCATCCCATCAGCAGCGCTTCCCTGGAATGGCTGCAATGTATCTTTGTGGCACAGGATCATTGCATGAAGAGGACCGACACAGCAAAAATACGAGGAAGGGGGCATCCATAAAAGCCTATTTCTGCAAAGGCAAAAGTGCAGTTTCATCTAGCAAACCTGCATACTTTAGTTGCTAAGGAGAGCATGTTGGTGCTGTAAAAAGGAGGGTTGAGAGTTGCCATCTGATAGAGGACACATCCGGCAGCCCAGACATCAGCCTTCTCTCCATACGGCTCACTCTTCACAACTTCAGGGCTAGGTAAACACAAGCAAATATTCAAGAATCCATAAAGGAGAAGAAAAGGTCACAGAAACTTCTTAGCAGAAAAACAGAAAGGATGCAAGCAACTATATTACAAAGCCGTCTTTGGGGGTGGGGGGAGAGAGGCAATTCAGAGTTTGTAATGAAATAACATCTGCCCATCAGATTGGCTACGCTTGTAAAAACACAGACAGTGCAATCTAATGCAAATCTACACAGAAGTAAGTCCTGGGCAGTTTTAGGGGATTTAATGTCAGGTAAGTGCATATAGGATTGCAGCCAAATTGTGGTCATTGTAGATCAGACTGTGGTGAATTTGTGTATTAATATCTATCTAAATAGAGACATCTGCCTAAATAGATTTAATCAGATGGGCCTATGACATCATCAATCCTATAAAAAAAATTTAAGGTCATACACAAAAATGCTTATGGCTTTTGTCTATTTTTGGAGAACAACTGCAATTTAGCAAAAGGGGCTCAACCACTCACTTGCTGCACTGAGTAAGAACCAGGACCATGAAAGAGCACAAATGCCTAGAATAGGGACAATATTTGGTTAGCCCTGTCTGGGAATTTACTTACTTTACCATTTGCATCTTTGCTAATCCTTTGCTAACCACCCTTCTTTTTGCATTTCCCACCCGCTTTTATTTCCTTTGTTCATTCGGCCTTTAATATTTCTTACTGATTTACCTGCCTGGTCCCAGTTCAGGTGGGAGGAAGGTTGTCCTCTTGTATAGGAACCCTTGGTTAACTTGGCTTTTCCCAAAGCAGCTTCTTTCTGTTTGGGCTTCCTATTATTGGGGTGTGGCATCAATAAGACCATCAATTTCCTAGTAACCCATCTGACCCCCTAGTAACCCACTCTTCCCAGCAGGAAGAGTGAAGTGAAGAACAAAAGAGAAAGCACTATTGCTAACTACTAGGAAGTTTGTGCCCATTTTGCCCTCCATCCCCTTCTCTTTCTTTCAGATAGGGACTTTTCAGTGAGATGATACCAGATTTATTTTTTTTCAGTCAAGAGAAAATGCAATCTATCCTTTTCTTCCCCTCAGACAAATGTAATTTAATCAACTCAAGTTACAGTTCATCCATTCTTTTCCCCCTGACCTACATCTTTAAATCAATTATTAAAGATTTATTCATCTCTCCTTCTAAAAATGCTCAATTTTCATCAAATTATCAACCATTCAATTTCTTCCCTCACCATTTTTAAATAGCTTGAGATTTTAGAAAGTTCTTGTAGATCCCAGTAGCATACCTACCTGTCATAACTGCTAAAATAGTTTTGCCTTCTTTCCCTTCCCCCACAGAAAAGATTCAGGAGGCAGATAAGACAGAGAATGTACTGCTACCTGTGCTGGTAAACTGAGGAGAATCAGTCACCAAGGTGGCTTAATTTTTTTCAAGGAGCAAGTGCCAATTAGATGGAACACATCCTTACAAAAATATACACAAGAGAGAGGATCTTCTTTAATGCAGTAATGTGGGAAAGTCACTAAAAACTTGTAAAGATTTAGATTTTGAACTGCAGACTGGAAACTATGTGTGTTGAGTAGTTCAAATTATCACATTTCCCCAGATTCAGGCAGAAGCATCCCCCCCCCCCCCCCGGCCATACTTTTCATACAGTTATACTCATGGGTTTCCCATAGTAAGGGAAACTACTACTACTAAGGGAAACATACTACTTCTGCGAAGATGAAATTTTTCTAGAACATCACTGAGTGTGGTTGCCTCATGATTCAAACAGTGTGCCGAAGTTAGGAATAGGATACACAATGACAACCCAACTATACACATCCAACAGCAACTCAGTGGCCTTATCCATAAAGGGTGCTGTTAAATATCCAACACCTTGTCCATATGTTAATTGAATTTTGCAAACGTTCACAGTAATCACTTTGATTTGCTTTTAAGCTTTCAAGTCACAATTCAATCCAACATCTTGCATTTAAACAGAAAGACCCCCTCCTTCACCAGTATTCTGGTTGCGACAGATTAGTATATCCTCTGCTAAACAAATTGTTACACCAAGAGTAAAGCCAGATTAGCCGAACATTTTTCAAAGCTAAACAGAGCCATGTTCTGTGTTTTCTCTGAAAGGATTCAGCATCTGTTCCTCTTATTCAGAAATCATTTTTTAAAATTTAATAACAAATCTTGCATGCTAAACTCACTCTTAAAAGGAGTGTGACAGTTGAGCAAAAAGTACAGCAGCACAGAAGATAATTTAATCTTCCAAGCATTTGTTAGGATGTTCAAATTTGTGAAAATGACTCTGAACACAATGTAAATAGATATAAAAATTAAAGAACAGGCAGAAAGAGGTTGATCTCACTGGAAAATTATGTCATTATCCTATTTATAGAAGAGCCCTTGTTCTTAATTCATTTTCAATGACACCTTCATGATTCTTTGTATTTAAATCATTTCCAATTTTATTCTATTTTATTACAATATTTACATAATTTTAATAAGGATGTGGAAACAGATTTTTTTCCCAAAGTTGAATTTTGATGAACTGATATAGAATTCTACTTGTTTTTAGACTGCCTTACAGGAGATGATCAGCAGTACAAAATGAGCATATACAAATATTAGTTTTCGAAGAATGATACTCAGTGCAAAGGTCATAATAAAAGAAGGGTATTGTTTGACTAATATATTAGAGTTTAGTATAGCAAAAAATATTAAAGGCTATAAGAAATTGAGCCCAGATCTAGCACCCATGTTACAGATAGTTCAACTTACTAAACAAGTGTTTCCTATTAGGCTGCATCCGTTGGGACTCAAATGCCAAGAATGCATAAGACTTGGGAAGTACGTATACTTGTTCTGAACCTTTAAAATCCCTCTCTTCTGGCATTTTCCATAAGTATACAATGGTATGTTGAGCAAGTGATAACACAGGCCAACACATATTTTGCTTCCTTAAACATTACACCAATTCCTGGGTATATTAGGGGTGCCGATTCCAAAAATGGCATCTGTTTTGCCCTATCACGTCTAGTTTTGGAGACATGGCATAGCCTCTTTAGTGAATGGTTCAAGCAGCTTCCTCATGAGGAAGCCTACACCGTGTCTGGCCTTCCAGATATTATGTTGGTTGATTTTAATATTCATTACTATCTTGTTGCCAATATGTCTTCTCAGTGTTTATCTTTCTCCCAATAGTTCAGAGATGTCAAACCTAAAACCCACGCGCTGAAGGCACCCCCCTGAAGCAATTTATCTGGCCCCTATTATAATTGGGCTCTTCCAGTGTTATAATTGGGCTCTCTCATATCTTGAGAATATGAACAAGATTTGCACATTTTCTCTTCTGTCACTTGCAGCTGAGTTTCTATGTGACAACAAAATGCTGATTTCTGGCCATCATTGGCTTAATGATGTCACTTTCTGTTAAATGATGTCACTTCCAGCCCTCAGCAGACAGCATAAATGTTAACTTCAGCCCTCTGTATGAAACCAGTTTGTCAACCCTGCTCTAGCTCTTTTAGCACGATTCTCTGAAGCTCCTAGTCACTCCCCATATCTTATTATTATTACATCATTTTGTTCTATGTCTCAGTTATCCCATTTCTCCTATTTTACTAATTTCTTCTTCCTATTCACCTTCTGTCCTCCTCTGTAAGTTCTTTTGTTATCAGTCAAAATGTAGTCCTTTTCTTCCCATATTACTTCTCTCTTTGCCCCTAGTCTGTTGGCTCATGGTCTGTTCTTGCTTCTTTTTCTCCTCTTCTTCCCTATGCCGAAAGTTTTCTCTGGTCAGTCTTCCTCTCTATTATTTTCTTCACTTACTCTTTTTTTATGACCTTGATCAGTTTCTATCTTCTTCCAAACCAATAACTCTCACACTTGATCTGATTTCAACTGGAGTTCTTGAGACTCTGCATCAAGCCCTTGTCTCTTTACCTCCTTCCTTTTGGTCTTATTGTTCACAAACAGGTCAGATTTGCCAATGTCAACAGGATATCTCCACAATGCCTGCTCTCTTCAAGGGAGAAAAGATCAATTGGAGAACACCCAACTGCAAATTGGGATACTGGACATCTGAGGATCTGATCTTTATGAGAGGGAGGCCCATGCCATCAGAGTGACTCTTTTGCCTTTCTTATATTCCAGTTAATGCTTCTATGCTTTCTTCCCCTTTCCTCTTCTTGTATTTACACTACTGCAAACATTTGCTGCTTTCAATTTTTTAATATTCATTCATTTTTCTTCCTTTTTAAAAATCTTCCCACTTCTGATTCAACAGTTACTGCAATTGTCTTCTATTAGATGGACTCTTTCTGAAAGCCATCCTCTCACTTCCATTCTCAATTCTGCTACCCATCTCATTTTTCAATATCTTGTTTGCCAATGTCTTTCCTTTATTACATTCTATGTACTGGCTCCTATTTCTTTACCAGATTTAAGTTAAAGTTATTTCTTTTTGTTTTTAAATGTCTTTTTTTCCTCAGGCTCCTCTTCATTTAGTACAGGGGTGTCAAGTACAAGGCCCAAGGGCCAAATGTAACCCTCTGAAGCAATTTATCCAATCTCCATTATAATTGGGCTCTCATATCTTGAAAATATGAACAAAATTTGCACAGGTTTTCTTCTGTCATTTGGAGCTAACGAATTACTATGTGAGAACAAAATGCTTATTTCTGACCATCAGCTATTTTATGATGGTCACTTTTTGACTGAGTAATGGTCACTTCTGGCCCTCGTCAGGCACCATGGATACTAGCTTTGGTGCTCTGCATGAAATGAGTTTGACATCCCTGGTTTAGTATCTTCCTTATGTATCTTGTTGAGTTTTTCCCCTTTTTCCCCTCTAAGTTTTGGGTTACACCTGGGTTTCTCAAACTAGTGCGTCACGACATCCTAGCCTGAGGGCCCTGGCTTCTGCTCCTTAAGGGGCGGGGGCACGGGGGAGACAGCAACACGATCCCCAGGATCGTGTTGCAAAAGGGGGCGCAGGGACGACCCTCTGCAGGGCTCCCTGAAGCTTAAAAGTGAAAGAGGAGCAAACATCTTCCACTCCTGGTTTTGCGGAGGCGGAGCGCAATCGCTCCGCTTTCACTTTCTAAGCTTCGGGGAGCTCTGCGAACTGTCGTGCAGGGCTCCCCGCACCCTCCAGAGACTGCTGCAGGGACAGGTAAGTAAATTCTAGTCCCTGTGCCCCCCCCTTAGCGATGTGGTCCTGGGGATCGCGTCGCATGGGTTTACTGTGGTTCAAACTCTCCCAGAGAGTTTGATAACCACTGGGTTATACCTATCTATTTTTTCTGTCCTTTGTTAAGTGTCTGTAAATAGCCTCTAAAATTGCCCCCGCAGTGTCTCAAGCAACTCTTAGCTGATACTTCAACTTCCTTCCTCTTAGGTGAAAGATCCATGGCACCAAGTCAATAATAAGCCTGGTTGTACACTACTGAAGTGGTCTCCCTCCCCAAGTTTTTATGTTCCCGCATACCCTAAGGATACCATAACCTTAAACATCATTATCAAATGCTAAGGTGACTAAATTAAGGATGCAAATTGTCTTGAGGGAATACAAATATAGAGCGTTCCACTTCATTTCTTATTACCCATGAACCAGATGGCCTGTTCTGTAACACTTTATAAATAAATGCTCAGCCTACAGAATGTCATTCCTCTGGATCAAAGGAAAGCAATGTTATGAGAAACAGAGATGCTGACTATTCCGTTTTCCACTGAATCCCAGAAAGAAATAAACACAAACCAATAAAATATATCTTTGTACCAGAACATGTAACCATTTTTCTTTACATCATTTTCTGCAAACTTCAAATATGCATATGAAGGTTGTTATGTATCTTGTGCACTGATAGGTTTTACACCATGCTTCAATGGAACACAGAGAAGCATTACCCATGCTGATCTCAAAGAATGTTATGGAGGCTGGTGCTCTCTGAAATCAACTATGCTCATAGCCCAATCCTATGTGTGTCTATTCAGAAGCCCCACTGAATTCAATGGGAACTACTCTCAGGTGAGCATGTATTGCAGGGTTTCTCAAACTGTGAGTCGCGAAGCTATAGTTGGTAAGCTATGGCTGAGAAGGCATGGAGCTCAATGGAAAGTGAAACTAAGCCACATTGCACACTTACTCATGAGTAGGTGAGTTTGGCCTAGTTCATTGAAAAAGGCAGGCTGAGAGGAATCCAACGACGTAATATTATTATTATTATTATTATTATTATTATTAATAATACAGGTATTTATATACCATCTTTCTTGGTCGTCAGATTTCTCCTCAGACTTTAATTCAAGGCGGTTTACATAGGCAGGCTGTTTAAATGCCCGTAGGGATTTTTACAATTAAAGAAAGGTTCTATCTTTCAAGAACCACATAACATTTCAGATGGAACTTTTGCGGTCTGTTATCACTTTCTGGCCTCCTCCCACACAGGCTGACAAGCAGCTCCTTCCAAAGAGCAGGTGGAATAACTCGGCTCAGCTTGCTTCAAGGTCTCGCCATTCATGGTGCTGGTGGCCTCGAACTGGCAACCTTTGGATGTTAACCCTCTAGACCAGACCTCCTGCCCTCATGAAGACATGAGAATGGTCCGATGAATACAGATGCCCAAAAACACCCAAGAAGGAAGTCCCTCCTTCCAAGCTGACAAATGTATTAAACCTTATGGAAAGCAAAACTAAGCTACACCATGACATTTACTCATGAGCAAGCAAACATGCCTTGGCTCATGGTCAGGTCAGGCTAAGAAGAATGCAAGACCACCAGAATGGTCCCAATCAGATGAAAGTGGTGCTCAACAAATGCTCCAGATGACAGCCCCCCCCCCTAAAAAGAATAAAACAAAGGCTTGAGCTGAAAAGGTGATCTTTTTTTCTTTTTTAAGACTTCTAAAGCTAGGTGGACCCTTATGGTAATATGGTTTAAATATAAGAACTTAAATTGAACTGGACACTGGGTAGGGCTGAAAATCTTACTGATATTTTTTTGGGGGGTGGGGGGGGGGTTTGCCAGCAGACTACAGAGAAAATTCACTTGCTGGAACAGGGCTGGCTTCTCCTTATTTATTTTACTTTTAATTATTTATTTTAAGTTGCTTGATGATATCACTTCTGCCCATGACATCTGGTGGGTCCTGGACAGATTGTCATTCTAAAAAGTGGGTCCTGGTGCTAAAAGTCTGAGAACCACTGAAGTAAAAGATTGCAGTCTCAGTTTGTTTGGGAGTTTAAAAATAATAGCCATACCTAACACTGGTCTCAGAGGCTAACAGTGATTACATTTCTGGTAGCTTTTTGGTTAGACCATCAAGTAGGCCACTGTATTCTATGCTGACTGAAGCTTCTGAACGATCTTCAGAATGCCCCCATGTAGAATGCATTACAATAATCCAGTGAGGCCTTGGTATCACAGTTTCATAACTACCAGGGCTGGGCACTCAAGTTGTGACGACTCAACTCGAGTTATGAAAACAGCGATTTTTTTCACGTTGTGTCATCTTGAACAGGGCCTCTGAGAGAAATTTTATCAGTTTCTTTTGGGCCCCTTTGCAAAGGGGGAGGGGTGAAAAAGTGGGGGAGGGTGGTGACGGGCAAGCAGAATGGGGGCAGGGGGGATGAAGCAGGGTGAGGGAGGGTAGAGACAGCTGAAAAAGTCTTCGGCGCCCAGGTCTATCCACCCATGTAGCATCAGTAGTGTCCCTAGCATCCCCAGTCATGGTAGTGTCCCCAGCATTCCATATGGGCAACAAGTCTGAGTAGATAGGAAAATGTCAGATTCCAGGAAATTTCTGGGCCCCCTCCATTGGCTCCTGAGCCCCCCTTTTGACCCTGGGCCTGGGTACAAATTACCCCCTTTACCCCCCTCTCCTAGGCCCTGATCTTGAGTCATAGATGTCACCAACTTGGACCCAACTTGTGACTTGGGACCTGTGACACAGAAACGAGTCATGACTCGAATTGACTCAAGTGATGACTCACTTTTTGGGCGTGTTTGCAATTCTGGTTTTTTGTGTACATGACGTTGCTTGCTTTTTCATCAGTTTTGCATCACAGCAATGAGCTTGTGGGTATGGAAGCTGGCATTCAGAAGGACAATAGCAGCAGACATGGTGGGAGAAGGGTAAGTTGGTTCCAGGAGCTGGAAGGGGAGGGGAGGAGTAAGGCTTAAGTTTTGTGTGTGTGTGTGTTGGATGCACGAGGCTGGGGGAGGAACCAGAAGGCAGGGACAACCCAGACACAGGGGAGGGGGCTCTCTTGGTGATCTAGCAATGGGCAATTGGACTAACAGATGACCTTTTTTTTTCTGGATGAGGAAGGGGAGCAAGAGAAGTAGTGATGTGAACGTGGGAGGTCTTCACTAGAGTTCATATGTAACCAATTGGTTTTCTGCACTGCTACACTCACTCAAATAAAAGCACAGCTTTTGCTTACATAAATAAAATGAAAATGGTGGTTGAAATGAAAGACTTCAACACATTGCTGACAGCAGATGGGATGGAAACATCAGGGAAGTGTTAAATGAGAACTCATGCGTGCGCATGCGCATGCATACACACACACCCTACCAAAACCTCCGTTTTTTTCTGTGGAGTTGTGTCTGACTCATGCCTTGACTTGTTACTCGTAATGATTTGCGTCAAAATGACTCTATAAGCTGCTCAGATCAAGTGGTGATGGCTGTCCGTTATGACTCGTAAATGGAGTCGGGGGGGTTAGAGAGACACGATGTGACTCAGTCACAGTGACTGCAGCTCATTCCCAATGCTGGACATTCCTTACTATTAAAAACAGTTATACAAAAGAAACAAGTCACAGTACTGACAAACTGAATGAAGAGGTTCATGGATGTTGCTGGATTCCTTCCTTCAACCCATCATAAGCCTTATGGCAACAACTCTTTCTACTCCTGCAGTGAGGACATGGCTGTAAAATTTTAGCCATACACTGGAGATCCTGACTTTGCCAATCTTTCACTTTAAAAACCCAAAACCAAATCTGTATATCAAGAAATTCAATATCTGTTTTGCATCAAGCTCTGCAATTTCCATGTGTTTGTTTTCCAATACGTAGACTATTTCAACAATTTTATTTTACTACCCTAACTCAATAAATATTTCTTACTGCTCCTGAAAACAGAACGCTTATAAACCAAACATCTAGAGCCTATAAAAAGTAATTATCTCACTTCTATGAAGCTTTATGTACCCAACTGCAATCTACTGGATCTATAGGTATAGTTCAGGCTGATAAATAATCCCTGCATAAAAATTACCATGATGATCATACTGGGAGAACAAAGTCATCTTCACATTCAGTGGGCCTAAACTAAACAAGCCTAAACTAGCCATTCTAACTCATACTGAAATAGTAGCACAATTATTTCCAGGTGCCCCAAAAACTTTTTTCTAGTGTTTCTTGAACATCAGCTCTTGCTTTGCTAGGAGATGCTGAATGGCAACCCCACTTCATGTGTTTCTCTTTCAGATGCTGTTCTTTCACAGATACTGTTCAATAACAACTTTGACTGGATCATACTTATTGTCTCTATGTTAGTAAAGTCTCTTTGTTAGGTATCTTTTGACCCTCTCTGCTTTGCTCAAAAAGGTATTCCTTGGATGCATGTCAGTGGGATAAGGGGAACTGAATTCTTGGAGTAGAGATTCCTAGCAGTTCTCCCTAGCTGATGATGCCACAGTAGCTCGTGTAGAGAGTGAGACTGCTGTGGTATCCTAATGTCATGCTGTGTATATGGGGTGCCCTTGGGGCATCTCCCCATGAAGTGGTGCCTGTTGCTGTGTTTTTCATTCGTCAGAGCTGGCAGGGGGCATCCCCCCCATGATGGCCAGTCATTTGGCCATTCCCCTTTCTTGGTTCATTTTCTGTGCTCCCCCTGCCCCCCAACATTGGTGCTGGGTACATGTGGCAATTGTCTCCTTGAACCTTGCACCAACAATGCACTGACATCGCAGCAATGTTAGAATGCTGATCCATGGAAAAAGGGTTGTGTTGGACATGAAGGGTTTCCATAGATACTGTTGGCATTACTGAAGAAGGCAGCACCAGGTGATAGTTGCCTGGATGGGTTTAGGATGTGACAGTCATTGCTCTGGTGGTGTTGTGCCATCAGTGCAGCATCTGAAGAGGACTGCGCCATACAGCTACCTAGTCAGAGGACACTTGCATACCAAAGTTTCCCTTGCTACTTCCTAGGTTTTTGTGCATTTTGCATTTCCTACAATTCCTTCTAGCACCCAGGATACGGGTGAGAAATTAACAAAGTTTCAAGGAAGCATGTTGAAAGCACATCAAAAAACGGAAATGCTTTTCAATAATAGCAAAACTGAAAATGAAACTTAAAGAAAAACACCTTTGAGTGCTATACCACCTCATGTGGCTTTGTTAAAAATGGTACTGCAAGGTGAAACTTTAATTGAGCTTTTCCAGTTGCTTCATAGAACTCATTCCTCCAGAAACTCGTCACCAAATACAACATTCCACATGACAAGAAAAATGCTACGATTATCTAATTATCAGTATCTCATGCTCATGCATGAGTTTTCATATTCCTAAATATTCAAAATTATTGAAATTCTAAGTGATGCACAAAGGCAAATGTCACCAAAGCACACTTTAATAGTCTAGTGTCTCTTACAGTAAGCTGCCTTTGGCAGAAGCAGAAATGATGTGTGAAAGAGCCACTTACACCAAGAACTACTTACATCTCCAATTTCATCAGGGATGCAGTGCTAAAACAGCCCTAGCAGAAGAGACACATTAGCTGGAACTGATGCTCTTTATTATAAGGATTTGCCCTATATTTGAGATCATAACTTTATTAAACATCATTCATAAAATTCAGCCAATACGAGAGTCGGAAGATGGCTATAAAAATGGGGGGGGGGGGGAATCAGGTATGTGAGGTGACAATCATGATCAGAAAACCAATTCATTTCTAAATTTTATTGCCTGTCCAAGGCAAATACAATCATTTCCTCTAGTTCATAACAGGGTACATATATCAAAGATTAAGATATGGTAGATCACAACTGAGCAAGCAAGTAATGTGATTTTTGGTAGACATGAAGGAATGAAACCATACGACCATGTAGTAAGGAATGTATTTTCCCCGTATGGATTCATTTATACAGTTTTATCACAATTCTCAAAAACTAAGCTATTACTTCATCAGCCAGAAAAACCTGCATTTCTTTTCATCTATATTTAATACAACTGAAACATCCAACTTCAACTTTTCTGCCTCCTTTTCTGTCCAAATCCCAGTTCAACAAATCTACCATAATAAAGAGAAAAAAGGAAAAGGAAGAAAAAAAAAACACCACCCATAAGAACAGGAGCATCCTTGGCTTCATGGGCAGGAGTTCATCCCCTCAACTAGTTGTATATAGATGGAGTGCCATTCCCTTCCTTGGTGGTATTAAGAGTTAATGCAACCACCACCCACTAAAGTCATTAGAAACCAAGAGACCAGATCCCTTCAGTTCAAACTTGTCATTTGCATCCTTGCAATTTTGATAGAACATATTTCATGTTCACATGAGATTACATTTGGATATCTCTGAAGCTGTCATTTCCCAAGGAATTCACAAAAGTGGCCTGTCATCTGAACAGTCAATCTTAAAAGTGCTTCTTGGAACTGGATCCTAGTTCTAAGATCTTCGATGACCCACTTAATTTTATATCTATTCAACTGCCCTTGAATAGCCTGTTTCAGTTTTGAGGAGGAAGAGCAAGATTTCATCCTTGTAAAATAATATCTTAAATAATTTGTTCTATACTCCGGATCAGATCAGACGAAGGGATTGTCACTCCCGAATCGGCCTTTTCAGCCACACTAGATGCTGTTCCAGAACCACCATTCAGAGCGTGATACCATAATCTTTCGAGACTGAAGGTTGCCAACACCAATGTTCTATACTCACATTCTGAAGCTATAATCCTATCTGTACACACTTCTTTGGAAATAAGCCAGGAGTAAGTCACTGGGACAATTCTGAGTAGACATGCCTAGGATTGTGCTATAAACTACTTGGATTCTTAGGTGCTATCTAATAGTGCAGGACAATGGCTCCACTGCTAAATCAAACAAGTCTCCCATAATAGTTACAATTGTGAGGGGAAAAGTTATGACCATATTTTACTGTTTGTGTTCACACTGATTTGTTGTGAAATATCAATAAAATTTAACTGAACAAATCAAACAGCATGAGTAACAGCAGGCTATCCCGAAGCATGTAGCTTTGCTGACAATATGGCAGGCAGAATCTGTTTTGTTAGCACTGTGGATTTTAGGGCTTCATATGACACATGAATCCTCTACAGGATCTTCTAAAGGAATTGTGTCTAGCCTGCACCCGCATGGCCTGGCAAACCCCATCTGTTCCTCATGTAACATCTAGGATAAATAGGTTAAATCAGGTTTCACCCTGATTGTCCAAATAGTGGTTATTGGAGCAATACAATTTAAAAGTTTATGGGCCTATAGATTGTTGGGTTCAGAGGGTTTTTAGTTGGTTTAACGAAGAAAGAGGAATAAAATATATAGGCTAAAACAGACATAAATCCACTCCGCCTCCCAACAGGCACATCATTGTCCCTCCCAATCTCATCAGGCCAATAATAATTCAGAGCACAATCCTAACTGCTGCCCAAGCAAGCACAGCTGTCCCTGCATCCAGTGGCATAGCTAAGGGGGTGCATGGGGTAGCAACCGCACTGGGTAACAAGCTTTGGGAGGACAACAACCTGAACTTGACAGCAGTAGCCAAAATTGTGAAAACTTTTGGTATTTTCAGATAATACCATCATGTTATATACCATTCGATGCACAATTTAATGCAGAATACAATGAAACAAACTGCGTCAAAATATCTATTCTATCAAAAGTTATAGCCAAACAACCAGAAAATAAAAACTGCAATATGTAACCAAAAAATGTGCTACAAAAAAACAAAAAATGGGTTTTCTTATATCAAAACTGGCTAATTAGATTAATAATTCTGAGAGCCAATTAGGTGTTATTATGATACAGCAGGGAACCAATAAGGTAATATGGGGGAGCTGGGGGGGAGGAGGCAGAGCAAGTGAGCGGCAAGCTGCTGGGGGGGAGGAGGCAGATTTTCCCCCCATTTTCACTTTTTTAAAAGCCGGGCATGATGTCACTTCCAGGGCATCTTTTTGAGCTTGGTACCAGGCTACAGGATCATTAGCTACACCACTGCCTCAGCTCAAGCCCATTTTTAACTATGGGGTGGTGGGAACTACGTTCTGCAGCATTTGTTGAGCTCCAAGTTTATTGGATCAAAACCATTCCGGTGGCCTTGGTTGCCATTAGGCTGATGCTTGATTCATAAATGCCAAGGGGTGTGGGCTATAATGGTGAATGGGCAGCAGTGCTCTGCCCCAAGTAGCAAGTTGTTTAACCCTTGATGTACATAGCCTAATCTGCCCTGTCAGTTTCACGACTCATCAAAAATTGGGTTGCGACCTACCGGTGGATTCACTGTTTAGATACCACTGTTGTATTTATATTAGGTCTTTCATAGCAATAAAAAACAACTTCCCATACAGTCATAAAAACCTGCTATGCTTTGAAAAAAAAGTGTACCTCTAAACTCTAGAATTAATATTCTCTTACCAGGAATAAAGAATTGTTCCAACAACTGAAGTAAGCTTGTTATTTTCTTGCTTTTGCTTTGCAAGGCCAAAATCAGCTGAAATAAGGGAGAAAAAGCTAGCAAGTTAATTTTCCTGTGAAAACTTCAACTGTTAATTATTTTAAGCATGACAATTAGTAGAAAACTATAATTGAAAATGTTAACTTTCACATTTTTAAAAACAATGTAAGGCAAAGTACCATACTATTTGCTCAGCATCCACAATTGCCTTTGCTCTCAATTAATGACAAATAGTTCAACCAGATCTAACAGTTTTTAGGCAACAGTCCATCACAATACCAATATAATTCCTATGCATTGTGTTAATTTTGATGTTCTATTGCCACCAGCGCCAAAATGCATTTTAAATATATATCAAAATCCATTTATGAAGATTGGAACTGAGTAGATGCCAAGCCTAATAACATACTAACTATGGAAACACTTACTTAAGCACTTTGACTTTAATCTAAACTATATCAGCTACTGTTCTTGGCAGTGGCTGAAAAGCAATAATTCCCTGAAGTCAAATCCTAGGGTAATGGAGCAAGTGTGATCTTTGAAAAGGTCACTTAAAAATCTTTTAATTGTCAGAAGACTATTATGTTTCAACTCTTACCTCAAGGCAAAAGTATTACATCAGCTCTGTCATGACTCAGAGAAAGGCTGAGAAATCAAGAAGTCACTTCTTAGCTGATGAGGATTTCTCTCCCCACCACAATCTGCTGGGCTGTTGGACATCCTAGCTTTGAGGTTTGGAGTGAAGGGGCATGGCTAATACTGCCTGAAGGCTTCTGCCTCCAGTACCTACATTTAGCACAGCAACAGCCAAGTTCTCTACCCCTTTGCAACAGTGGAAGTGCAACTAAAAAATGCACACTTTTATTTCACATTTAACCCCAGAAACAACCGTGTGTTCTTGTCTCCACAGTCCAGTCTCGAAGATAATTTTAAAAATTCTCTTCCAGAACGTTCCACATTTTAAGATGGAAGTTCATCATGCTTCTTCGTTAAAAATGCGTGCATGGGATCCAAACAGAAGAAGCTCCATTTGGGAACAGAAGAAAAGTTGAAATATGAAACTGCCAAATCAGAACACTGGTCAATCTAGATCAGGCAGCCCAATCCTATATAACTCCCCATGCGGTGATGCAGGCACACCAAGAGGCATGCACTGCATCCCACAGGGGAATTTCAGTTTGCAAAAGCCTCCTTGGGGTAAGGGAACATTTGTTCCCTCGTCCGAAAGTAAGCCCTCACTGCCCCACTGGATCTACTCAGACCTGCGCCAGCTATATAGACAGCCCAAGTCCGAGTGAACCTGGGAAGGTGAATTGAGGCTAGGAAGGGGGATAGTATATCGGTGGTGCCACTGACACTGATACCACACCTTCCCAGTCTCAATTTGTCCTCCTCATCCCATTCTGTCCCCTTCCTGCCCCATTCTGTCCACCCCCACATCCCTCTTACCCCCAGAAGGAAGTCAGGCCTCTTATAAGTGTCTTATAAGCGTCAGGCCTCCTTCCTGGTCTGCTGGCATGGGGACCTGGTCACTTGCTCCTTGTGGAAGTAGCCAGGCAACACTGAATGTCATGCCCAGTTTGCAAAAGCCATAAAGCACTTTACACTGCCAGAACACTACTTCTGGCAGCATAAGATCTTACTAGGATTGGGCCATAAGTAGAAGCATTTGTTATGGTTAAAAATACATAGAAACGCTGCATTTTGGTGCTAAGATATTCTCCATAAATTAAAATAGCTAATTTTTTCCGTGTTTGAAATAATGTGGCTGCATCTGCTGACACTATATCACCTGCCTAGTACACGTTTAAAGTGTTTAAAATTAATAAAAATGAGAACTTGGAAAAAAAACACATAACATCCCTTTCTGCCTTTTTCAAATCATGAAATATGCAAAAAAAAAAAAAAAATTTCAAAAATCCCTAGCCATAACATGGAAAGCTACCTAATAAGGGTAGCATGCAATCTTCTTTTCTCATTTTTTGAAACTCCCCCCACCCCCAATATCTTTCTTAGCACTACCTAGAGATGCCAGAGATGGAACAGGGATCTTCTACGTGCAAAACATGTATTGAGCTACAACCTGGCCCTTAACTGTTCCAAGTATTTTCACATGCAACTCTCAATATATGAAACAGCAATTCTGTGTACATTTATCAGGAATAGGTCCCATTGAAAACACTAGACCTTAGTTCTGAGTAAACAGGCATAGGATCAGGCTAAACAAGAAGGAAACATGATCTGTAATACTGGCCAAGTCATTCAACAATTCTTCCATTTAGGTCAACTTAAGTAGCAGTGACCAATCAGTTAATCCAAATACCAAACTTATTAAAAGGTCATTTTACACTGAACCATGCTTAGTGCCAGGTTTATTCAGTTCTGAAAAGCTGAAGTGACAGTCCTGGGGCTCATTTTTCTTTTCAGTGACACACAGAGATAGAAACTGGAAAAGGGTGCCACCTCTGGAAGTTTGCTGTCAGAAGCAACTGTTCCATGTTTTATCATGCTAAGGATAACAAGCCTGGCAATTCCTACAGCAGAATCAAAGTAAAATTGTCATTCTATTTTATCCTTATGTTTCTCTTTTCTGCTTCATTGTTTTCTCTAATTGTATGTACATAACAGTAATAGCATAACTTACATTTTCAACAGTGCTGTAGAAGCTTCCTATGCTGAGAAAATTCTCAAACTAATTAATTGCTTGTTTGTGCCTTAGAATTTATTTCTACGCATATCTGCTTGTCATATATTACGATCAAATACACACTATTCTCTCACCTTCTGGAAAGCATCTACCCTAATCCCTTTGAAATTAAACAAAGCGTAGACTTGTGTCATAATAAAAAAATATGTAGAAGTGAAATTCACTCTGCCAGATAGCCACTAGATAAAATTAAAGGATTTCCAAAATCATCTAGCGGAGAAAGCAAGAGCGACACCACTGTCTTGCTATCTATTTTACTCTGTGCTAATGGTTCTCGAGCTATTTTGGGCATACAGCGAATGCTATTTCAATTCTCTATTGGAAAAGGTTAAATGAGCCACAAGATCCCTAATACAAGAGCACCATGCAGTGGCTGTATGCTTTAGTGCAGCTTAGCGCCTGCTTTACTGCTTTTCTAGGAAGGATTACAGTATTCCATGTGTGTGTGTGGGGGGGGGGGGTTTCATTCAAAGAAAATGAATCCTGACTAAGCATCACTGAAATCAATGAAGACAAATGAATCATGACTAACTTGGGTCCCATTGATTTCAGTGGTGCTTAGTCAGGATTCATTTTCTTTGGATACAGCCACTGTCTTTGGACAGTGAAAATACCTGCAGTCCTGGGCAAATGAAATGTAGGCAATAGAACATTCAGTCAGGGAAGTGAGATGAGATGAAAGAGAATGGGAACAGTCACAATGACCTGATGAAAATTCAGTTTGGGGAAGAGGATATATTAGCCATTGGAGGGATAGAAAAAGTTCCAATGTATCTAGGATAGGATTTATCAGAGTGTATTTCTAGGAACCCTAGGATCACTAACAGCCCAATCTATGCTTCCCAGCACCTGGACGACAAGGGGAAGCCACCAAAAATCACCTCAGGGGAAGGAGTCTTTTGTCCCCTTCCCCCAAGGAAAGCCCCAGGCCGCAGAATAGGCTTCCTCAAGTCTACTTTGCTGGTGCAGACTTGAGAATCTCTCTGTTGGACTTTTCAGTCCAATACGGAGGATAAGAACCAGCAGAGGAGGCTACCACCAGTCCCACCCCCCACATGGGCTGGTTCCTCCTCCTCCCCCGCCCTCCCCCCACTCTGGAACATCTTCCCCCACCCCAAAAGGCCACTGCCTGGTAGCCTGACATCTCCGGCAGCCATGCAGCTTCCTCCTGGTGCTGGGCCCAGTGCCAACTAGTGCTGGGCCAACGCAGGCACTCCTTACTCTCCTAGTGCCTTAAACATGCTTTACAGCACGTTTACAACACCTAGCACCAGCACTGGAGTTCAGCACCAGCACTAAAGCCCAATAGCATTGGATTCATAGAGTCCCTAAAGGGGTCTTAGAGTAAGTGGCTACCATCTGCTCTGTGCTGCCCTACTCCATGTAAGTTCCATTTAGAACTACTCCCCAAGATTCCATTTAGAGTAAAGAGCTCTGAATAACAAAACATTTGAGAACCTCTCATCTGGGAAATTCTTCTAGACTGGAAGACAGGATAGAAATTTAAAAAAAATGCATTCACAAACATACTTCAAGCAATGACTAATACAACTGTTTTCTTTCACTTAAGCTTCATGTTTCAATGTCAAATCTTTGGTAGAGGTAACAGAAATGAAACTAACTGTGATCCATGCTTTATAATATATATGCAGACACTGGCCCATGATGTTTTTGAAATGTCTAGTAAGAAAATTGGAGTATTTCCTTGTATCAGTCAGCCATAGGAGCACACTATATTAAAATTTGGAACAGCCATGTTGGGCAATCAAGGCTGTGGCAACTCAGTCTTCTACTAAGATATGGATTGTGCAATTTCTGCTACCATCTATGAGCAACCATATTCTATCTGTTGCAAGGCAAATGGGTAACCTGGAATGTCAACAAAGTCGCATTATGCTTTTCCCTGATTATGCTGAGCCTGAAGTTGCTCAGCAAAGACACAAATTCAGAAAGCCCATCTCATGGCGAGAGACCTCAAGATAAAATACTTCACAAAATACCCTGCAACTCTCTGCATTGAAACCAAAGAAGGCATCAAACAGTTCAGAATCCCAGAATCAGCCGAATCCTTTCTCACTGGTCTACGTCAGGATATGCAAAAAGATAACTGAGTCTCTTCCATGATGAGCCACTGGATAATTCCCCCCCTCCTTTTTCCCATTGTTTGGAACTTAGCACTACTGTCCTATTATGGCTGTTGTGTTAGTTTTATCTCTTTTTCTGCTGTGTTAATAATATTCTGGGCGTTTTGCCAAGAAGACACTTCAGGAATCCTGAAGGCCACAGACCCTTTTTTCCTTTTTCTCCCTTTACTCATTCTAGCTTTTATATTTTTTTAATAGGTAGATGACCATTCAAGGTAGTTGGTTTAGAGCACAACAAAACACACAGCATGTAATAACCTAATTTGGGGTTTTTTAGGTTACGTTATTAGCAGTTTTTATTTCTTATTTTTGTTAAGTAGCCCTCATACTTCTCCCTTTCTCCTCTGTCCAACAGAGGTGATGCCACCTGTGCATGCCTGTACAGGCGCCTCACACAGAACACTTCCACATTAGTTTTTTCTTTCCTTCTTTTTTCTTTTTCCATATTGGGTGGTGGTGCATTATTGGGTTTTATTTTTTGGGTTTTTCTTCTACTTTTTTTATACACACATGGGTTTTTCCTTTTTGTTACATTTTTCATATGAAGTTTATTATAGTGATCAGAGTAATTTGCAGGTTCTTTTTTTTTTGGAATAGTATATTTTCATGCAGGCCTAGATATTAACTTTGTATGTACCAATATGAATGAGGGCAATTTTTAAAAATCATTATTATACAATAATACTAGGGGCAACTCCAAGATAGATTATATCAATGATATTATAATACTTAGGTATGTTTAAAATGATCTCATGGAACGTGAAGGGCATTAGAGATACACATAAATGTAGGAAAGTACTTTCCAGGCTTGGGGAAATGAAACCAGGAATTGTGTTACTCCAAGAGACACATCTTTTGCCTGGAGAGGAAAACCTCTTAACTCACAAATGGGTGGATGAGGCTTATCTTGCAGGTGACTCTATAAGCTCAAGAGGTGTGGCTATTTTGATTCATCGATGTGTAACACTTCAAGTCTTTCAGGTCATAGCAAATGCAGAAGGTAGGTATATAATATTAGTGGTCAAGTGGCACGGTGTAACATTCACTATTATCAATGTATATGGTTATAATCAAGATAATCTGCAGGTGTTTCATAATTGTTCTAGTCACCTGATCAATATAGATTATCATCACGTGATATGTGCTGGAGATTTTAATGAAGTCACAGATCCTTATCTTGACAGAAGCTCCGCCTCTTCTAGAATAAATACTAAAGTTAGGTCAACACTTAAAATATATATGGAAGATTTAGGTCTGATTGACCCATGGCATGCATTGCATCCTTTAGATAGAGAATATACATTTGTTTCGCTGGTCCACCATACCTGTTCTAGAATAGATTATTTTTTGGTTTCCAAATCCTTTCTATCTAAGATTACGCAAACTGATATTGACCTTGCTGTTTTATCAGACCACTCCCCAGTTTTGATATCCTTCACAATTTCGGGTGAAACTAAGGTATTTAAACCATGGCGTTTAGATATATCCTCCTTAAATGATGAAAGCTTCAAATGTATGATAAATAATGAAACTAAAGAATTTTTTGAATTTAATGAAGGAAGTGTTTCATCACAAGTTTCTTTGTGGGAGGCATATAAGATAACATTGAGAGGTAAAATTGTTTCTTATTCATCCTATAAGAAAAAATTAAAGGCAATGCGAGAGGAGACATTAAAAAGCAAATTGCAATATCTAATTCGCCAGTTGGCTATACTGCCTTCACCTGATACTTATGGTCAATTACAAAAAGTGAAAATTGAATTGGAGGAGATAATTTCTGAGAAGGTGGAACATGCAATGATTTGTTTACGTCAGACATATTGGGAGAGTGGTGAGAGATCTGGTAAGATTTTATCTCATTGACTAAAGCAGCAAAGTCTTAACAAACATATTCCTGTTATAAAGGATGAGGGTGGTAATCTTTGTTCTAATCCTAAAGGAATAAATGAACAATTTTTCAAATTCTATTCTAAGTTATATGGATGTGACAGGGAAACTTTGAATAAGGATATAGAATCCTTCTTTCTAGACGTGAAGTTGCCTGGGTTAAGTGTGGACCAACAACAAATCTTGGCTGAACCAATTAAGTTGGCGGAAATTAACATTTTTGGTAATATTTCTGGTTACACTATTCATTGGAGCAAATCTGAAGTATTGCCTCTTGGAGACAGTATTTTGCAAGATATATTTAGTGTATGGAATTTTAGGTGGTGTCCTGACTTTATTAGGTATTTGGGAATTCTTACTCCCAGAGATATCAAGCAGATGATTAAATTGAATTTTGATAAGCTGATACTTGATATCTCATTGGATCTTGATAAATGGACATCCCTAAATCTGTCTCTATGGGGAAAAGTGAATACTTAAAAAATGAATATTATTCCTCGTATTATATAGGTATTTTTAAAATTACCACGAAGTTATTTTAATAAGTTTTATATTTTGTTTAGCAAGTTTTTATGGGGTTCTGCAACATCAAGGATTTCATTAAAACGGATGCAATTGTCACATAAGGCGGGAGGGTTTGGACTTCCCAACCTTAATCTGTACCATCTTGCATACTTGCTGACTTTCTGCAATAGATAGAATAATCAGCAGAGTGAGATACCATCATGCGTGTTGTTAGAAATGTCTGTGTTAGCTCCATTGTGTAAATGGGTAGCACTGGGGTCTAAACACATTAATACTCGACAAGTAACTGTGACAGTAATCTCAGCTAGGTATATTTGGAATATGATGGCACGGAAGTTTGAATTTGATCCCTATTCCCACTATAGATTAATGTTATGGATGAATCCAACTTTAGAGATTAATAGGGAATCTTTTTTTATGGAGGAGCTGAACTAATAGGGCAATTTTTACATTAGATCAACATTGATCAGGATTTTTTTTTTCATTTGATAGACTTAGTGAACAGTATCACCTTCCAAAGTCTGCTAGCTGGCAATATTTACAGTTGCAACATTTATTAGTTTCTAAATTTGGTCCCTCTGCATTATCTGCTTCACAAACTCCCCCACTCCTAGACGTACTTATGCAGTCTGTTGATATGAAGAAACCAGTAATATTTGTTTATAAATATCTAATGTCATGTACTAAGTTTGATACACATTTACTTCGAATTAAATGGAATTCTGAATTGGAATGTCCTATCCTGGGTGAGCAATGGGCTGTGGCACTTAAGAATATACAGGCAATATCTAGAGATCTTAAATTACGCCTAATACAGCAAAAAATACTCTTTAGAATATATTGGACACCACAGAGGCTACTTCTTAAAGGACTTAGCAAGGAACCTAGATGTTGGAGATCTGATCTGGAATTGAGTTTGAATGCTACACTTACACATATGTTGTGGTCATGTCCTGTTATTGTAACCTTTTGGAATGAAATAATTAATATTATAAAGATAGTGCTACAGCAACCTTTAATTTTTACGGGTATGTATGTAATTCTTAATTATCTACCCGTTATCTGGAGACTCACACCTGGACAGTTCAAGTGGACTCTCTGTGCCCTCACGGTAGCAAAAAGACTTATATTACTTCATTGGAAGGAGAGATGCCCACCTACATATGCCCAATGGACGAACAATAAGAACATAAGAACATAAGAACAGCCCCACTGGATCAGGCCATAGGCCCTTCTAGTCCAGCTTCCTGTATCTCACAGCGGCCCACCAAATGCCCCAGGGAGCACACCAGATAACAAGAGACCTCATCCTGGTGCCCTCCCCTACATCTGGCATTCTGACTTAACCCATTTCTAAAATCAGGAGGTTGCGCATACACATCATGGCTTGTACCCCAAAATGGATTTTTCCTCCAGAAACGCGTCCAATCCCCTTTTAAAGGTGTCTAGGCTAGACACCAGCACCACATCCTGTGGCAAGGAGTTCCACAGACCGACCACACGCTGAGTAAAGAAATATTTTCTTTTGTCTGTCCTAACCCGCCCAACACTCAATTTTAGTGGATGTCCCCTGGTTCTGGTATTATGTGAGAGTGTAAAGAGCATCTCCCTATCCACTCTGTCCATTCCCTGCATAATTTTGTATGTCTCAATCATGTCCCCCCTCAAGCATCTCTTTTCTAGGCTGAAGAGGCCCAAACGCCGTAGACTTTCCTCATAAGGAAGGTGCCCCAGCCCCGTAATCATCTTAGTCGCTCCCTTTTGCACCTTTTCCATTTCCACTATGTCTTTTTTGAGATGCGGCGACCAGAACTGGACACAGTACTCCAGGTGTGGCCTTACCATCGATTTGTACAACGGCATTATAATAGTAGCCGTTTTGTTCTCAATACCCTTCCTAATGATCCCAAGCATAGAATTGGCCTTCTTCACTGCCGCCGCACATTGGGTCGACACTTGCATCGACCTGTCCACCACCACCCCAAGATCTCTCTCCTGATCTGTCACAGACAGCTCAGAACCCATCAGCCTATATCTAAAGTTTTGATTTTTTGCCCCAATGTGCATGACTTTACACTTACTGACATTGAAGCGCATCTGCCATTTTGCTGCCCATTCTGCCAGTCTGGAGAGATCCTTCTGGAGCTCCTCACAATCACTTCTGGTCTTTACCACACGGAAAAGTTTGGTGTCGTCTGCAAACTTAGCCACTTCACTGCTCAACCCTGTCTCCAGGTCATTTATGAAGAAGTTGAAAAGCACCGGTCCCAGGACAGATCCTTGGGGCACACCGCTTTTCACCTCTCTCCATTGTGAAAATTGCCCATTGACACCCACTCTCTGCTTCCTGGCCTCCAACCAGTTCTCAATCCACGAGAAGACCTGTCCTCTAATTCCCTGACTGTGGAGTTTTTTCAGTAGCCTTTGGTGAGGGACCGTGTCAAACGCCTTCTGAAAGTCCAGATATATAATGTCCACGGGTTCTCCTGCATCCAAATGCCTGTTGACCTTTTCAAAGAATTCTATAAGGTTCGTGAGGCAAGACTTACCCTTACAGAAGCCATGCTGACTCTCCCTCAGCAAGGCCTGTTCGTCTATGTGTTTTGAGATCCTATCTTTGATGAGGCATTCCACCATCTTACCCGGTATGGATGTTAGGCTGACCGGCCTATAGTTTCCCAGGTCCCCCCTCTTTCCCTTTTTAAAAATAGGCATGACATTTGCTATCCTCCAATCTTCTGGCACCATGGCCGTTTTGAGGGACAAGTTGCATACCTTAGTCAAGAGATCTGCAACTTCATTCTTCAATTCCTTAATAACCCTTGGGTGGATGCCATCAGGGCCCGGTGACTTATTGATCTTTAATTTATCAATGAGGTCTGAAACATCTTCTCTTTTAACCTCTATCTGACTTAACTCCTCGGTTAGGAGGGGCCGTTCGGGCAGTGGTATCTGCTCGAGGTCTTCTGCCGTGAAGACAGATGCAAAGAACTCATTTAATTTCTCTGCCATCTCTAAGTCTCCTTTTATCTCCCCTTTCCCTCCCTCACCATCCAGAGGGCCAACCGCTTCTCTGGCGGGTTTCCTGCTTCTAACATATTTGAAGAAGCTTTTATTATTCCCCTTAATGTTGCTGGCCATGCGTTCCTCATAGTCTCTCTTGGCCTCCCATATCACCTTCTAAAATATTAAATATTTTACATTTATCAGTATTCGATTGAATGGCCTATTGGCGTCAACTACGTATGGATTTATTTGAGGATATCTGGAGGCCTTTCCTTAACATAATAACATAAGCCGCATGAAGTGTTGATATGTAGATACTCTGGTCATGTATATGTATAAATATTTTTCTCTTTTTTAAAAAGTAATTCATAAGCATGTGTCGATGTTATATTCTCTTTTTCTTTTTGTTCTGTTTATGTAAAATAATAAAATTTAAGGGAAAAAAATTGGAACAGTAGAATAGCCAGAGAGGTATTACAACAGTAAGCACTGACGGTGTCACAATGAATGATGTAATCAACTCTTTCCCCTCCCCACCAGAGCCACCACCAGTGGGCTCTCACTGCCTGGTATGGCTCAGCTGGTGAGGAGGAGGAGCCAATTACACTACGCACTGCAGTTCCGTCAAAACTTACTGTTGTGACACCTCTCTGGCTACACTACTGATCTGGAATATTATATGTATTCAGAACCAGAAGAGTGCTCTTCTTTGGGGAGATTGGGAAGATTCCTGTGAATTATATACACACCATTTCAAAGTAGCATCTACTATATGAACATGAACAGAATTCACCTACTCAAGTTTGAACATTAAAAGTTAGAAGGGAATTCCTTGTACAATAAGAACATGAAAGATGTTTAAAATAGAATAAAGATGCTGCAAGTGGGATGTTCTAGTTAGGGTGAAATCCTAACCAACTTTCCAGCACTGACATAGCTGTGCCATTGTGGCATGCACTGCAGCCTGCAGTGGGGAGGCAGTCAAGGGGGCCTCCTCAAGGTAAGAGCAGGTTTGTTACCTTACTTTGGGGCTGCATTGCAGCTAGGTCAGTGCTAGAAACTTGGTTAGGATTGCGCCCTTAGTTGCTAAGCTAGTACTCGCCTGCAACTAAGCTATTCTGGCATTTCTGATTTACATTCAGCCTCATTTTTTTCCCTAGACTAGCAGTTTAGGTTACTCATTTAATTTTGTTGTTGTTTTCCCCCACTCCCTCTGTCTTCTCCAGATCATCACAGGATTGGAGGGAGGTATGATAGGCAAAGTTTAATCACAGTAATTTCCCCAGGTTGCACCCTGGAGTTATTGTTCAAATCATATCCTCCCCAACATGGAGGGAGGAAACATGTATCAATTTATTTAATGTAGATTTACAGCCCAATACTAATTAGTGCTAGAGCAGCAGACCTGCCTTGCTCACAATGTATTTAGTGCTGAGGAGAAGGTTGGAGATCTACTTAAGTAAGGGAGCATTTGTCTCCTTATCCCAAGTAAGGCCCCAGTCTGTGCAATGGGACTACTAGGATCTGTGCGAGCAAAATTGCTGGCATAAGTCCAAGCAGCCTTGTGTCGGGCTTCCAAGCCCCGAAGGAAGAGGAAGAGGATTCAGCATGCACCAGTGCACCAATCCCACACCCCTCCCGGGCCTGATCCACACTGTCTCCAACTTCCCCTACCCTTTACACTTTTCCTGCCCTCCCCCGGCCCCCGAGCCACCTTGCAGGAGCTTATCTGCTCCATCGGGCGTGCCTTCTGGATCCAGCACCTGCGGGGCAGTGACGGCCTTTCCGCCAACGCTGCTTACTCCCAGGGTGTTATGGAATGCTTAATGGTGCTTTTGCAACACACTAGGTAGGCACAGTGGTTGCTGTGCCAGTGCTACTCAGGACCAGTATTGCGCTGTTAAAAACTCTTATCTCCACTTATGACCCAAGGACCCTTAAAGCAGCTTACTCTAAAAACAATAATCAAACTGTAACTCATAATGAAAACAATAACCATATTTAAATGTTTAATCAAAAATTATAATTTTAAAACTCAAACAAAGGCAGGAGCAATATAACTAGGAGCCAGTGCTTATAGACTGTTTCACTGGGATTCAGATCATTCAGTCATGAAGTTCAGTGGGTCAGCTTTCATCAGTCAGTCTTTCTTTCTGTCCCAAATACCTCAGAGTTTTTATTTAGGATAAAAGTTCCATACAAAACCCTGAGTCCCTTGGCAGACAGGTTAGAAAAAATGGAATGCACATCAGTTTGGTAACTGGATTGCCAGCCACAAAATAAGCAGCTATCTGCATGTGCTAACCTGCTAATACACTCCAGAAATATCACCTATAGAAATAAGCACTGCTTCAGAGAATTCCAAAGTGCATTCTACAAGCACAGGGCACTTGCACTATTAAGATGAGATTGACAAAACAACTTGCTATTAAAAGCCCTTAATATTCAATTGGTTGTAAAATCTGAACCCTCTATCTCAACACCCCTAAATTTGGCAGAGTAACTAGGTCACTGTCTCAGCAACCCCTCAAATTTGGTGCAAATCTGTTCAGAAGTTACAGATAGTAGCTTGAAATCTTAACTAAATCTTGAGCCTCTCAAACACACCCCGTTTTTGGGAACTTTTCTTTGCCAAGGATAACTTTCTGGGGTTTGCATCCTTGAAATTGTTCAAAAATTTACACTTGTTTGGAAGTAGGTTCTATTGTTGACAAAAATACATAAAGTAGTGGAGCACAGTTCAACATTTTCAAGTTCACCCCCAAAGCAGGTTGACTGTTCTGATATTTAGGGGAAGAAATGTATTCCCACAAATGCCGAGGCAACCTGGGGACATTCCCCATCTCTTTGTTCTGCACTGGCATGTAGTAAAGCAGAGGACAGGAAGCAAAGATTTGGAAATTGGTTATCTTTCCTCCAGGTTGAGGACTAAGATGGTTCTTACTGTGCCATCAGTCTAAATCAGGGGTGGCCAACCTTTCAATTTAGGGCTCCTGGACCTTTAACAATTGTGTAGAGGAGGGAATTTCAGCAAGTGCAGCTTGTCATCTGTGAGCCGACAAGCTGCACCTGCTGAAACTCCCACCTCTGTACAATTGTTAAAGGTCCAGGAGCCCTAAACAGAAAGGTTGGCCACCTCTGGTCTAAATGGAGGGAGAAAACAGGTTTCCTGAAAAAGTGGAAGCAGCTAAAAACTGCTGTAGCCAGGGCCTCTGAGAGGAATTTTATCAGGGGATACAAAGTCTCTTTTGGGCCCCTTCCCAAAGAGGGAGGGGTGAAAAAGGGGGGTGGCAATGGGGGTGGGCAGAATGGGGGCAGAACAGGCAGGAGGAAAGTGGCAACAACCAGAAAAGTCTTTGGAGCCTAGGTCTACCAATCTTCCCAATGCAGAGTTCAGGTCTACGTGCCTGCTTGGCATTGGCAGTTAGATACAGTAATACAGAAAACCAAACACACTCCTCAGTCTCTCTAAAATCTTTCAATATAGAAAATCATTGCATGAGATGCAATGGGGAATGTCCCCAGGTTGCCTTGGCATTTGTGGGAATACATTTCTTCCCCCAAATATCAAAACAGTCAGCCTGCTTTGGGGGTGAACTTGAAAATGAATGAAGTGGAGTGAAGCAGGGCTATGTTCTTGCGCTGACCTTGTTTGGGATTTCAGCAGCTGTCCTGCTGAAGCAGGCCTTTGGAACTGCAACAGAAGGCATCTATCTCCAGACCAGATCAGATGGAAAGCTCTTCAACCTTTCCAGACTGAGAGCAAAGTCCAAAGTCCAGCTGAAATGTCTGCGTGACTTCCTCTTTGCTGACGATGCAGCTGTCACCGCCCACTCTGCCAAAGATCTCCAGCAGCTCATGAATTGTTTTACCAAGGCCTGCCAAGACTTTGGACTGACAATCAGCCTGAAGAAAACACAGGTCATGGTTCAGGATGTGGACTCACGTCCCTGCATTACAGTCTCTGCTCATGAACTGGAGGTTGTCCATGACTTTGTGTACCTTGGCTCAGCTATCTCCGACACTCTCTCTCTCGATACTGAGCTAAACAAACACATCAGTAAAGCAGCTACCATGTTTTCCAGACTCACAAAGAGAGTCTGGTCCAACAAGAAGCTGACAGAACATACCAAGATCCAGGTCTACAGAGCTTGCATCTTGAGTACACTCTGTACTGCAGTGAGTCATGGACTCTTCACACAAGACAGGAGAGGAAGCTGAACGCTTTCCACATGTGCTGCCTCCAACATATCCTCAGTATCACCTGGCAGGGCAAAGTTCCAAACATAGTCCTGGAACAAGGTGGAATCCCTAGCACATATGCACTGCTGAAACAAAGATACCTGCGTTGGCTTGGTCATGTTGTGAGAAAGGATGGTGGCCGGATCCCAAAGGATCTCCTCTATGGAGAACTCGTACAGGAAAAGCACCCTACAGGTAGACCAAAGCTGCGATATAAGGATATCTGCAAGTGGGATCTGAAGGCCTTAGGAATGGACCTCAACAGATGGGAAACCTTGGCCTCTGAGCGTCCCGCTTGGAGGCAGGCTGTGCAGCATGGCCTCTTCCAGTTTGAAAAGACACTTGGCCAACAGATCGAGGCAAGGAGCCAAAGAAGGAAGGCCCGTAGCCAGGGAGACAGACCAGGGACAGACTACACTTGCTTCCAGTGTGGAAGGGATTGTCACTCCTGAATTAGCCCTTTCAGGCACACTAGACGCTGTTCTAGAACCACTTTTCAGAGTGCGATACCATAGTCTTCCGAGACTGAAGGATGCCAATGAGATTAGCATCATTGTGTTTAGGCTCACACTAGAATGGAAAGTGTCCTGTGTACACCAAAACTGACTTTTGCAGCAGCTGTAGTCCCGCAGCTGTGTCCCTCAGCTCCTATACATTCCTTCACGGGAAGTGAATCCACAAGCAAAGAGCAACTGTAGCAGGTTTGTTTCCTCCCAGATGTGATACTGTTAAGGAATGTACACATTCCTGGGCCTGGTGTGTATGGCTTGTGGCAGTAGTTGTTACCACATGGGCAGTGAGTTTGGGTGAGATTGGAAAATGGAAGATCCCAGGAAATTTCTGTGCTCCCTCCTTTGGCTCCTGGGCCCCCTTTCTGACCCTGGGCCTGGGTACAAATTACCCCCTTTACCCCCCTCTGCTAGGCCCTGGCTGTAGCATTTCTGCCTGGACATTTACTGTAGTAGTAGGTGACATTTTGGAGAAGCACTATACCTTGTAGATAGGCACCAGGAAGACATTCATCAGGTATATTGCTAACTGAAGTAAATGGGTAAGCTTCACCTGTTGAATTTCTGCCTGAATGCATCCCTCCATAGCACAAGTGTGAGCCCAAGGTAAAGAGTGAGCATATGGAGCCTAATTTGAAAAGTCAGCATAATACAGAAGACCATACAAAGTCTTTACCGTTTACACGGTGTGGAAATCAAAGTGACAATTTCCAATTTCCCGTTCTTTTACAAAGATGTGGAAAACTGTAAGCACCTTAATTTTTACTAATCTTAAACTGAAAGGATTCTTAAATATTTGAATCCAATGTGTGTACACGTAAAAAGTCTGCTATCTAAGAAGGGAATAGATGAGTCCTGAATGTTCCTTGGCATCTCAATGTAATAGTTATAGTAGTTACATAGCTTGCTATCCCTAAAACAATATAATTACGTCTAAATTCAGCTTACTGGGTTTTATGTCCCTTTACATCTTCTGAAGATATAGAAGGCAAGACAAACCATTCCACAAACAGTTCAATTCCACTTTAAGGTATTTAGAGGTGAGATAAAGCCTTAAGACTATCTTTCAAACTGTTTTGTAGTAAGTGCACAGTTACTTAAAACACATGCTCAAAAGTTTATGATCACAATCTTTAATTATTCATGAAATCTAAATGAAAAATCAGAACATTAAGAAAGCTCTTCTGCCCCAAAGGAAATAGATATAATATTCCCTTCCCCCTAGTGCTTATTTGTTCTTCATTTAAGACATTATTATAGCAGTAATCTAAATTGAATTGTGATACCATCTTTTAGGGATACACGACCAACTCCAAACAACAAATTAATTGAATGAAGAATTATTAAGTTCCATACATTGCAAGAGTCGTGAGAATCACCCTAGTCTTGTTCATTCTGCTTAGTAAAATACAATAAGATGGCCTCCCACATGGTAGTTTCAGGCAGCGAATATCTGTTGAATGAATGAGTATGGGCTCAGTTGTATGCCACTTGTATTCATGAGGGACATGTCAAAAAGATATGAAAATGCACTCAACTGGAGCCCAAAAATTTTGGTTGGCCTTGGTAGCCACCCCTAATTTAGTATTATGATGTAAACTGCCCTTCCAAGTGGAGGCCTTGCTGCAAGATCATACTGAGCATTGGAAAGAATAAAAAAGTAGTGCGTCCTCAACATTATGATCTGAGGGATCCTCTGCTCTTCCTTCTGAGCCAGAATAACAGCAGGGGAATATACTGTTTTTTGAAAGAAGCATACTCCAGAATTAAAAAGGCATTCACCAGTGATAATGTGCTCATTTTTGAACTCTGGGCTTAGAATAATGGGTGGCTGCCAGAAATTATGCTATATTTTGATAGCGATCACCCACAATGATCTATTGCCTGCCCCATTTCCAATTAGCAACTGTCAGTCATATACTTAACAGAAAGAACTGGCTTTAATCTGACTGGATTTTGGACAGCCTTGGTTGTTTGAAAGTAATATCAAATACCAGATGAAAGAAGTAAAACACTAAGTGAATTCAGATGATGTTTTCCCCATTTACAAGAGAGCAAAATCGCACCCTTCTGCCCCACCCAAATTCTCCCAACATTAACACGGGCAGAACATTAGGATAAAGCATATGCATGTAGCCCCAAGACATGCAGTCTATTTCTGCTTCCTGAGAATTATGAAAAGTAACAGCAACACAATTTATATACCACACTGATGCTTTGAAAAATGTATTATTTTCCATATATAGTACAAGGAAATTAACACAGTAAGCATACCAACATGGGGACGGATCTGTGGCAGAGTACATGCTTTACATGCAAAAGATCCCAGGTTCAACCCCTGACATCTCCAGTTAGGGCTGGGAAAGACCCATCTGAAACCCTGGACCATTACTGCATCCATTGCGGAAAGCACTGATTCAGGATAAGGCAGTTTCCTATTTAACTTATGTATGTAGGGCACCCATTGAAAATAAAAGGCTTCAGTGTTGGATATGCATTACAAATAGTTGTCATTGATTTTGAATTAATTTACAAGACTTTACTAAGAAAGAACTTCCAGCAGAAACCTGCTAATGTTACAAAATTAGAACTTACTGATAGTTACTTTATCCTTATCTCCCAGCATGATATTGTTTGGCGTGAGGTCTCTGTGGACAATCCTCTTCTCTTTGTGCAAATACCGAAGAGCTAAACACAGCTTTATGATGAAGAAAAGGTCTTACTGCACATGCAAAGCCATCTATATTAGCACTTAACAAATGGTAGTTTAGAACGTGGCACCAAAATAAAAGGCATCTTGTGTGTGGGTTAAACAGAGACTTTGGAGGAGAAAAAGTTAGTGGAAGGAGTCATAGGGCAAGTCCTGGGTGAGACAAAATTGAGGGTCTGCATGTGTGTTCTTTAAGGTTCGTTAGCACACATCCCATTACCCATCACATTAGTGAATAGCAGGGGTCTCCAAACCCCGGCCCGGGGGCCAGATGCGGCCCGTGGCAAGCCTCTATCTGGCCCGGAGCCAGCCTCTTGTCCCCTAAAAGCCTCTGGCCCACTCAACTGAATATGACCAGTGCGGTGCTCTGGTTGTGTCTGGAGGGTGTTCTGAGGGCCAGAGAAGTTGAATGAACGAACCTATCCATTCATTTATTCACTCATCTAAGTTCCATCTCTTATTTATTTAAATTTTATATTTAAATTTTTTTTCCAGCCCTCAGCACCACGCCAAATATTTGATGCAGCCCTCTGACCAAAAAGTTTGGACACCCCTGGTGTATAGTATAGTTCTTCCACAAGGCCCCCATTGCATATATCTGGATATAAACTGTAGCATGACATCTCTGCTCCAGAAAACATAACCTTGGTTTCAAGAGGGTTAGATATATACTTCTGCACTGGAAAATGGTAGCGCCACTTTGTCCTCAAATGTGCAGAAAGCCCAACAAAGGCTGGAATCCTATGCACACTTTCCTGGGAGTAGGTTCCAGTCCATACAATGGAACATACTTCTCGATAAACATGCATAGGATAGTACTGAAAGTCTCACAGGAAAATCTGGAGAACCTCTTCAGTTTTGCCAGAAAGTTGGGACCAAATTCACCTTGGAGATCTCTTCAGGCTCTGCCTCAATATTTCACTTGGACTCCCTGAAAGCTAGGATATCACAGCATTACATTCAAGGTGGAATTTGGTGGAGAATTTGTAATTCTGAACCAAAAAGGCTGGAACATGGACTTACTGCAATCTAGCAGGTTCACCTATGGATTTGGAATTCTTCTCTGACACTATTAGCTATGTACACAGAAACCCCTTATGCCACTATGCCACGTTTGGGGAATGGACACCCTTCAAACCCTTGCATAAAATTAAAAGAAAAAGTCTCCCTGAGCTAACATGGCTCAGGGAGCTTCTGCATGTTTGGGAAGAAGCATGTCCTTTGTCATGCAACAGATAACTGCAACATCTGCCAAACATATTCCACAAAACAATTGTGCAATTATTATTGGAGCAAGGAGTGGAGCAGCAAATTTCCAGCACTAAACACTGCAGTTTAAATGGTGGGAAGACACAACATTCTCACAACCAAAATTGAAGGAAAATGACTGCATGCTTTTGTAGAAAAACAGTAACAACTGCACCCATGCAATGATAAATGTTCTTAGTCAAATGTTTCAGGATCAGTGCCATATAGTTCTGATCTCATCTTGGGCAGAGTAAGCATCAGTGAATTACTACCCCAGGGTGAGAAACTACATGTAGAAAAATAGAGAAATAAATGCAGGGTCTTACTTGAATAAATATGTTCCATATTCTATCTTCTGTAAATAATTGTTGCTTTTCCTTCAAAGAATGAAAGTGTTCTCCCAGTGGTGCTCCTTCTATGAGCTCCATTACTATGTACAGCCTGTCATCTATGAAAAACAAAATGAAATTGTAGGAGCAAAACTATATGAGTATCTGCATCCAATGATTGGCCAGAAAACATCAAACTGATATATCTCCTGAAAGTTTTAGAAATCAATAAATGAATCAAATTGAGTAAATTCCACCATTATGCTGATAGGAACGTAACAGCATAGGCATCTATGGCCTGCAGAGGAAATGATTAAACTGTTACAGTGGTGTTCACTAAAACCAAAGCACCTTGTTCCAGCCTACTGCAAAACATTAAATCTAACATGCCCATGACATCACTTGTTAAACATCATCCACCAGAGACTCATGATAATTAAAAAGACCAAAGGATCCTGAACTGGCTTCAACATTTATAATGAAGTCACCATACATATCTGAGCTAGAACTTTGAAGATTGGCTCCTCGTCTTCTTCTTTGAAACCCAATGAAATACTAACATCCAATTAAATTATCTTCTAATACAAAATCCTTAACTAGCAGGACCACAAACTTTTGATGATCCCTCTCTCTCTCTCTCTCTCTCTCTCTCACACACACACACGTTGAGGACCACTACTTTTTGTTTTTTATTAAATATCTTACAATGGTAATACAGTACACTAGTCTTAGAATGTAGTCCAGCAAGTTTAAATACTTACTTTCTAAGAAGGTTCTGTAATATCGTACAACATTAGGATGATACAGCTACAATAAATATAGACAGAGTTAGAACTTCCATTTTAGTAATATTTACAGAATGTTCTGTATACAATAGTTTTGTCGAGTAAATGCTAGAATAACAAGCACTAGCATCAAGTCATGACTTTTCAGCCTACTAGATTAGTGGTTCCCAAACTGGTGGTTACAACCCACCAGGAGAACCAGAAGAGGGCCATTCCCCCTTCAGGGGAGTGGCCCAGAAGTGAGTGCCCCAATGGCACTGCAGTGACTGCAGTGGTACAGGGAGCAAAGAACTTTTAAACTTACCTGGAGGGCAACCCCGGCCTTCTAAAGGGTCCAGGAGAATCACAGCTCCCACTGCGGGCCTCTGTGCCACTGCAAACAGTGCTTATCTCCTACTAGAAGCCGCTTCTGGCTTTCACATAGGCCAGGGTGCCTTGCTCTGAATTAGTTCCAAACTTCCAACACTATTATATTGAAACCAATTTTTCAGTGTATTTTCATCTGTTACCTTCTGACTCCAGAAATCACATTGTAGAATTTAGGCTACTGGTCTCAGAAATTGATCAGTTGCAAATTCTTGCATTTAAATTGTTTAACCATCGTTTTCCTATTGAATCTTTATATGCATGCATCCTAGTCCAGATCCTCAGGAGCACTCTAACATGCATTTTTAAGTAAAGGGTGCAGACTTTTCCATTATCTTCAACAGTGGGGCCATTTGCATGTGCATATCCTTTTCACACAAGTTGCAGCTCCCTTCGAAGAAACAATCAGGATAGTTCTTACTGGCAGGGAAGTGCCTTGTGCAAATAGGACCCTTTATATCCACAATGAATAATTACACCTGAAACTTATATTAAAAATCCATAGAAAACAATGAAACTTAAGCATGGTGCATGTTAAGTTCCACTGATTTCAACTTTCTTTGAGTTGGCTCACAGTTGCTAAATTACTGACACTCATTTAGTTTAAGGACTGGTTAACTACCTGGAGATGGCTACCATTGTGAGGGTTTTTTAATGCTATGTAACACAAAGACTACAAAGCTAAAAACCACAAGGAGGAAATTCTTACTAGTAGGATTCTTAACATCTTTTAAATCAGAGCTCTCTAGACTCTGACCTGTGGGCTGGATCCAGCGCCCTTCCTAAGCCCTCCCCTGCATGAACAGCGTTTACCATTTCATGGGGGAGCCTCCACAAAGTGCCTCCATGCACTCCCATTCTTTATCGCGTCCAGCCGCTTCCAGCCTCCAATGCCCCAGTAGCTTTGTGCCCGGATTTCTGGGCAGAAGCAGCTGAATGCGGCAAAGAATAGGAGCACATGGAGGAGCTTTGCAGAGTCTCCCTGGCAGAATGGGAAGTGCCATTCGTGCCGGGGAAACCTTTGCTGGCACTCAGTGAGATTGATGCTTTAAATCAATAACCTTATTGCAGAGAGGGTATTTAAAACATGTTTTTAAAGCATCACAAGCATACATAAACATCATTTTGACTGGCACACAACTCTTAAACACATTTATTTCCAAGGAAGCCCTACTGGATCCCCTGAAAAAATAGCATCACCACCTAGGACTCACCTGTTCTTTAATTATGGTCAATTCAGAGACGATGTTTTTCACACTGCTGTCTCTGTCCTTTTTATCCTTTCCAAAGGCTGGATTGTGTAAATTGATTTCTTTCATTGCTAAAAGATTTTGGCCAATGTGTTTTCTAACCTAGGGCAGATAAAAAAACCATTGTGGATCTGAACACTGACCAGGAGCAGAATGGTAGTATGCATTATTACATTATTGTATTTCATTGAAACTAACTGCATTCTGTCTTTTCTAAAACACTCTTTTTCCCCAGAATCTAATATTCAACCTGAAAGCACTGGTGTTCCCATGGTGCAATGAGAGATACTGTTACATGAAACACCTAGGCTTTGAAATGATGGCAGATCACAAACTGGAGCTTTTCCAAGGCATTGTCACATAGTGGTTGAAAAATACTGAACATTTCTATATGATCTCAATAATCCTTACAACACCCCTGTAAAATAGCCCAATTATTAAAAACATTTTGCAGGTTTGAGGACACAGATAGGAACTGCAGGGTAACAGCTGGCCTAAAAGTTATCTAGTGAGTTCATGGCTGAAGAAATATGTGAAGAAGAGACTTTCTGGATCATACTCTTACATTGCAATCCTATGCACGCCTACTCAGAAGTAAGTTCTGTTGTGTTCAATAGGACTTACTCCCAAGAGAACGTGTACAAGATTGCAGTCTTACAGCCCAATCCTATCCACACTTTCCTGGGAGTAAGCCCCATTGACTCTAACGGAACTTACTTCTGAGTATACATGCATAGAATTGGGATGCTAGCCATTACGTTATACCAGCTCTCTCAAGTTTGGCTATTTATAGGGAAAAACAAAACAGGAACACAATTACTGACAGGGACTCTACTAATTCAAGCCAACATAAGGTCCATTGTTATAGGAAGAAAATGGGTGGAATACATTTGCAACAACATCCTACATGCCTGAAGAAGAGAGGATAACAAATGCAAGGAAACATCAAAAGGTATCTCTCAAAAGGAAAATTTACCTTGTAAACGCTTCCAAAAGCTCCACTGCCAAGATGGTCTAATATTGCATAATTGCCTATGTATTTCGTAGGTGCTTTGTTCTGATTAATGTTCTCAATATTTTCGGCAATTTGCTTAACTTCATCCTCCTAGTTGTGAAAGACATTAAAAGCCTTACTTTGATGTTATGTTTTGATAATTGTTCTGACTTACTAACAGCTCAGTCCTAATTTCTTGGGCCTTATATACCCTCTCCCATCACAATTTTTCACGCCAACCCAACCAACCACCCCAATTATTCCATCCATGAAGTTCAGATAGAACAGGCACAAGAAAAGAACTTTGGTTTTTTCATTTGTCTGTTTTGAATTGTCCTATAGTTAGATGACTCTTTTCCTGGAGACCGAAGCCCAAGTATGTTTTTGAAAACTATTATTTTTAGACTGATATTTTTGAAGGACTGCAAAATACAGTTTTAATCTGAATAAGCAAGCAAATATTTACGACTTACCAGTAAAGAATTTAGCTTTGATACCAGCTCTTCATAAACACTGATCTCACGAACGTAATGCCCAATGTCAATGAAACTCTCAAATAAGTCTGTAGGGAAGAGTCTACAAAAATGTAGGTTTGTATCCTTGTGGATTGCTAAATAAAATTCACACCCAATTCAGTGCCCCCTGCTAAAAAAATAAAGGCTAAATTTTCCCACAATGAACAAGTCTTCATGTTTGGTCAGTTTTCTTTATACAAAATAGCGTTATGAAGAAATGATACACAAGACAGCAACATACTAGACCTCTTCAGCCCAGGGAAACTGGTGTGATTCCCTTCAAATAATAGATTTTTTAAAATAACAAACTCTGTGTTGAGATATACACATTACATGCTTATAGTACATTGCAATAATATTCTTTCCGTATAAATATGTGGCAAATAATGAGAAACACCGAATCATTAAATGGTTCATTTTAGTGGCTCACTAGAAGAAGTTTCCAAATTGCCAGATAGAAACTTCATATATCTTTATTTGTGCTTCTGCCTTAGAAGAATTCTACAAATCCAATATAAACAGAGATAGCAACTTGTATCTATGGGTTATTCTGACATTATTGCACCTATGTCACAGACAGATGGAAACACTTCTCTATGGTGGAGGTTCCATGAAGAGTCCTCATGGAACATGCTAACAACACATGCTACACCTCGAGTACATAAGGAGTCTTCATAATGCACCCACGTGAAGCATTATTAGGGTTATAGAGAAATCGCCATAGCTAAGATTCATTTTTGTCAATTAACTGTTTAATTTTGAATTAAACTGCATATGAGTAAAGCAATATATTTTGAAGCAAAAAGAATGCTATCCTTCTTAAATAAATGCATATATGTGCTAACAGATATCAAAGAAGAGGCATTTTCTCACATGAAAGAAAAGGGACAATGCCTCTTAAGGTATTTGCCATCTGCAATTTTTATAAGTGTCATACAAATGTAATACTATCTTTGACCCATACTATGTGTCATAGTATGTGTCATACTGTAGTATATATCATACTATATATAAGTGTCATACTATCATAGAAATGTGTACTCTGAAGCAAGTTCCACTGAGTTTAATGGAATTTAATCTCTTATAAATGTGCTGAAGATGGCAGCCTAAACCTTGCATCCTTAAATATTATAAGTAAAGCATAGCCATATAATTATTTTTGAAATTCCTTGAATTACTTTATTGCAATTTTTCCTGGCTTTTTTCTGGATTAAAATCTGGAGGTTTTAAAATCTGAAGTGCATTTCATTTTGCACTCAATACATATTTATTTCTTGAACAACTTCATGAATAATACCTGCGTATTGATGAAGAGAGGGAACGACCCATGCTATACAGGCCTCTTCACTCTAACCAGCAAGGATGATAACAATTTTTTCAAGATTCATTTCCACTCCTCTTGGAGCAAACTGTTGGGGAATCACTGCTTTAAGCCATTTCTGCCCAACGCTGCATATATGCAAAAGAGACCAAATGCGTACACCTGTGGGCCAGGCGGAAATGGGTTAAACCAACTGAATAGGCCAAGGCTGAGATACTAATTTTTTTAAATGGAGATATACAATAGTAATGCAGAAATGTTCCTAGAGGACTCTGTAGCAGGCTGACATTTGAATTAGCCTTAAAGTTTTCTATTTTTCTTTGAAGAGACATCTATGGACACTGTCATAATTTGTCACACCATCTCATTTTAAGTTCTTTCAGCCACAAATCAATGAACACAACCAAGACTTAATTCTAATGCTAACCTGCAGGGCTTCTTATGGTAACTCAAGAGAATATTTTTAGGGTATAATCTCTCCTAATATTCCATTTGCATACCTTTTGAAGAGATGTCTGTTCCTTTCCATACTGAAAAGAAATCTCAGGGCTCTGAAGGCGTAACACTTGAGTGGGGAAAATGCATATATTAAAGATAATTCCATGCAGAAGCATTACTAAATGTATTCAATTTCTTTTGTCTAAATAGTCTATACAAGTAGCATACTAAGGACCCAATCCTATCCAATTTTCCAGTGCTGGTGCAGCTGTGACAATGGGGCATGCACTGCATCCTGTAGTGGGGAGGCAGTCACAGAGGCCTTGTTAAAGGATGGGAACATTTGTTCCCTTATCTTAGGGCTGCATTGTGGCTACACCAGTGCTGGAAAATTGGATAGGATTGGGCCCTAAGTAAGCAATTGTTTGCAGCAAAGGTAAGTGGCTGAAAAATTGGGGTTTTTTAAGTAGTGAAAGAGAAATATAATACTAGAAGTTAGAATGGCATCCATTTAAGCTTCAACTTAGTGCACGGTGATAAAAAGTTGCTAGTATTACCTATGGGTTTTTTTGGACCTTCCAGGGCTAGATTTCCTGGCTCACATTTTAAAACTTCCTTTAAGCAAACAGCATTTTTAAAAAATTTAAAAAGACTAGCTGCTTTGTAATGTTAAAAGAACAAATCTGTTTACAAGGCACATGACTTTGGAGAAAATGCAGGAGTTTTGCTAGACATGTGTTGGGTTTAAATAATTACCCAATTTATGCCTGCATTATTTGTGCATTTAAGGGCGCAATCCTAACCTTCTTTCCAGCACTGACATAAAGGCAATGCAGCTCCGAGGTAAGGAAACAAATATTCCCTTACTTTGAGGAGGCCTCCGTGAGTGCCATCCAATTGCAGGATGCAGCCCACATCCCACTGGCACTGTTATGACAGTGTTGGAAAGCTGGTTAGGATTTGGGTCCAATTTTATATCCTGATTTTCTGCAAATTCAACTAAAGTATCCAACAAAAATCAAACACACACAGAAAATTAAAATATTAAAGCAATTGCAAATCAATACGAACTACCACAATTCATAATAAAACAATTAGCAGATAATATTAAAAAGCATTAAAAATACACTTAATACCTGCAGAAATAAAAACGTTTTCAAAACCCACCAAAAAGTGGGCAAAGAAGTAGGCTGATGGATCTCCTGTGGGAATTTCATAACTACAGCACCACTGTTAAGAGACCTCAGGGCGTACACTAGTTGCGTGGGGCCCTAGAGCAAAAGAAGATCTGGGGACCCTGCACATGGGCACAGTGCCCCCCCAAAGGTTTCTCCCTTTTCTTCCCTTCCTCCTTTCCTCATTTACCAGGTTTGGTTTGGCTTAGTTGGTGGGAAGGAACAGCTCTTCTCTCTCCCTAGTTCTAGGGCTGTCTCCCACATCCCCTGTGATAATGATAGGGCTTGCTCTAATGGCCTCTTGCAACTGATACGTGGACAGAGAAGGAAAAGCCAGCATGAGCTGTCATTACTTCCTCCACCCAGCAACCGACTGAGCTGCGTGCATAAAATTCCTGGGGAGCAAGCCTGATTGGCCAGGAGATGAGGGAAAAGAAAGAGCTCATGAAGAGCTTCAAGAAGTTACTTGAATGTGAGCATGGGCAGAGTTCTGCAAAAGATAACTGTACAACATTTCTACTAGCTATTGGTACCAGCCACTGGAAGGTCTCTAAAAAGGCCTCTAAAAAGCAGGTGTACTTCTTCAAGGCCAGAAAGGCACCAAGGCAAAGAGGTTCTTTGATCAACAAAAGACGGGCTTATCAAAATTCAAGGCTAAGTGAAGGGGGGTAGCAGGAATGTGATTCTGTGTACTACACAATTTGAGGAGGCAAGATGGAGTGGAAATTTCTAAATAAACTTCCAGGAGATGAAGAGTGAATGACATATATGGCCCCTTCATGACGAAATGCAGCAAGACAAAAATGGAAATAAATAAGAGTGCAGAAGCCAGAAGTCTGTGCCACTGAACCTCTCTCTAGTGACAACCCTTAATGAATTTTGGCCAGTTGAAAGGAGGAAGAGCTCTACCACAATGTGCTTTCCCATCATAAGTGCAATGTACAATTTTTTTCCCACGTGTGTGGGAATGCAGGCAATTCATAATATGGCTTGTAGTAATCAATAAAGCTGTTATTAACTAGATTTCACTAGCAAGACTGGTCTCTTCCCAAGTGAGGAAAAAGATTCTGCTACAGGGATTGGAACTGAGGAAGGTTATTCACCTTTCCCATCCCTCCTCCCAGTGAGGTAGGCCACTTTGACCTAGGTCTACATTTTCGGTCCCTAGAGATCCTCCTCTCTATCCCACCAGTCAATATAGTTTGCTTCACATCATCCCAGGGATCTAGGGTGTTGTGGCTCTCATAACACCCTAGAAATGTTCATTAAATATCATATGTATACAGAGCTAGAAAACAGAGAGTTGCAGTGCAACTGAATACTTGCTTAATGAACAGTTCTAGGCTGCTAAGATTTGCCTGGCAATTCCCCATAAGTAAGACATGTCTAGTGGGCCACTTGTATGGACATGGGCCCACAGTCTTGAAAGAACCTGTCACTGATGCCCACCAACAGAATTTTCTGTAAGTATAGGCCAGAGAGCCGGGCCCCTGAAACTGATAATAAGGCTTGGGCAGCAACACATACGTAAAGACAGTTCTTAAGATCACCTGGTCCGAAATAATTTAGGACTGTAAAGGCTAATAGCACTTTAAATTGAGTTGAATCACCAATATACAATAAACCATCATCTGTTTCTTTAAGATGCTGTCACTAGTTGAAAGAGTTTGGAAATAAAGAATAAAGGAGTACCTGTAATAAATTAGCTTTTGTTATATTCCTCTGCTTATTTGGTAAAATTAGCTTTGCTATTGTGTAGACTCCATTTTCCTGAGAAAGTAAATATTAAAGAAGACAAATTCAAAGTGTAGTCAAATATAAACAATAATTGACACATTAACAAAGTAATGGTAAAATAAAATTAAGTCAAATTTCTTGCTTGAAGTCAGCTGAAAGCAGCCAAAGGCAGCTTACAAGACACATTAAAACAATATCATACATGTATAGAGGTCAAACATGAGTCACTCTCTCCCTCTCTCTCTCTCTCTCTCTCACACACACACACAGGCCCTCTTCACCCCAGCAGTGTCTTTTCTAGTGGCTGTCTGCTAGTGTTTTGCATCTTTTAGATTGTGAGCCCTTTTGGGACAGGGGGCCATTAGTTATTTGATTTTTCTCTGTAAACCACTTTGTGAACTTTTTGTTGAAAAGCGGTATATAAATACTGTTGTTGTTATTATTATATTATTATAATAATAATAATAATATATATTATAATATAATAATATATATTATAATATAATATAATATATATAATAATAATAATAATATATTATTATAATAATAATAATAATCTACAGCCAAATAAGAGCACATGAGGAAATTAAATAGAGATGAAAAAGTGTGCCACTAAATGTATTCAAAAATCTTTTACCTGAACTACCTGGTGAGCATTTGTATCATTAAGGACCAATTCAGTAATTGCAGCACAACAAGCTAGAATAAAACATCACATATATTAATCGTATATCACTTTAGAGGAGAATGATAGGTTAAGCAACAGTTGCTACATGTATCCATTGTTGGTAGAAATAATCAAATCTGGCTTTTTCATTTTCATTTTAAGTCATGCACCATAGCGTCTCTTCACGCATTTTGGTTTTCTGGCATACACCTAAGATGTTTAAGTGTCGACCTGAAAATGCAAAGTGTGACTGCGACAAATACTTGTTTGCAAACATGTATATCAGGTACACTTATCAGGGAACATGACTTGGCTGCAGTTCCCTTCCCAGCGTACACTTTGTGGCAAAACTTGATTAGCCTCTGTGTAATGTGTGAAAGGGTCCTAAATAATCCCATAAGGAAAGAACAAGTCTGCTTTACATACTCCATAACACTTGTTGGGTTTGAACACTATTCAGAACTTGTAGCTTTAAGGACTCCCTTCACTACAAAAATAACTGGGCTGCATCCTGAGCATAATTCGATCTAAGTCTACTCAGAAGAAAGTTCAATGGAGTACAATGGAATTTAATCCTGTGTAAATATATAGGAATGCAGTCCATGTTTGATTAATCATTACTAAGGCTCACTGAAATCAATGGAAGTCATTAGTAACTTGTTCAGCTATGACTAACAAAACTTAGGATACTACCTTTTGTTCAAAAAATGACAGCAAAATGGTTGCATCTGAATCCAAGTTAAGAATGTGATCATGGGTGTGGGCATTGATGGAAATATGGAAAAATGGAGGACAGAAGAAAGCATGGCAGAGTCTTAGTAAAGCATCTAGTTCATGCAGGAAACAGTGTGACACTTATGGCATTCTCTCCCACTCTGAAAAACACTACCACCATCACTTACAGGGTAATGAATGTCTCTGAACAAGTAAGCCCCACTGAGTATAATGGAGCTTACTTCCTGGTAAATATTCTAGGATTGTAGCCTAATGGCCCAATCCTAGCATCCCATTTATGGGAGCAGGACACTACTCTGCTGCCATAAATTGCCTGCTGATGACATGTGGAGCATGCCTCTGGTGGCTGTTTTTATTTGCTGCCGCAAAGCAGCAGCAGCAGCAGCAGCAGCAGCAGCAGCATCAGTGTTGCAGCCAGTGACTATACTGCTGCATAGCACAGAGGGCAGTTCATGGACAGGAAGGGAGAGTTAACGGGGTGTCTTGGAAGAAGGAGCATGTCGGGGGACAGGAGGGGTAGATCTGGCAGCAGAGCTACATGCTATAGCATGGCAAGAGATCTATAGCATGATGGGAGATAGGTTTGGGCTTTTCTACTCTCACTATAGTTATATCATTCCTAAACACAGATTAATTTTTAAACACTATCCATCTAAAAAATTACTTACTACACTGATAGTTTATTCTCTGCAAAGAGAAGTATTACGTCTGTCAGTTATTTTCAATCACTATGCTGTGGCACATTAGTGTGCCGTGAGTGGTCCACAGACGTGCCACAGGAATTTGGGGGAAGGTCATTTTTTAGTAGGGTCAATGGGGGATGTGAGCCCCCACTGGCAGCATGGCGTGCCTTGTCAATTGTCAAAGATCTGGTGGTGTGCCTTGACAATTTTAGTGCCATATCAGTGTGCCCTGAGATGAAAAAGATTGAAAATTACTGCTGTACCGGAATGTTCTATATTAGTCAGGCACAGAATAATGTACAGATGCAAAGTACCTGCTTGAAGGGAGAGAGTATTTTCTTGTATCTCATGTGGGCTGAGATCTTCTGACAAGTAAAGCTGCTGGATTCTCCCTGCTGCATTTGCACTAGATAAACTCCCAATGGAAGAACGATCAGAAAATAGATTTCGCTCCCTAGAAAAGTAAAATTTAACATAGGGAATACTTTGGATGTATCTGTTGATCAAGTTGGTAATTAGAAACTATTTACTTCTAAATTAAGAATATCAATGTTCTATCTATCTTGAGCACACTACTGAAAAATAATACCTGTACACTGGGTGCAACAATCAAATAACAATGTAAAAGCCTGATATAAAAACACTTTTCAGCTAATCTTTAGTCTACAGCTAGAAATATGAGAATAATTCCTAGTTGTTAATCAGATCTTTCTCATAAGATAAATGGTTTAACGGGCAGATCTGGAATATGGAACAACAGTGGAATGCAAGAACTTGGAAAGAGTAGATTAAAATTCTGATCAACCTATTTTGTTTTAAGAAAAATAATTTATAGAAAGTCTTGGCTATCTAAAGCTACATAAATACAATACACACTGACCTGCGAATAATTCTCACTGAAATCAGTGGGTCGCGTTTCTTAGTAGATATACACTGGATTATGTTGTAAATAAATTATAAAAATAGACTTGAAGAATGTAGTGAGATACAGGCACGCCCCAGTATCCATGGAGGTTTCATTCTGGAACCCTCTGCAGTCACCTGAAACGGCAGATACTGGGGATGCCCCTGCCCTCCGGAGGCTCTTCTGAGCTCAGCAGAGGTTGTGCATGATCACCCATGGTCTCTGCAGGGCTCAGAATGGCCATTTAGGTCAAAAAAAGTAAATTCCAGCAAAACTGGAAATGACGTTTTTATGCCTTTAAAAGGAATTACAAGGGATGGGGAAGCCATTGAAGGAATCTGCCAATACAGCCCCCTTGTACTTATTATAAAGCACTGTATTTTAACAATGCAGTATATTTAGGAAAACTTATTTTTCTAAAACTTAAAACATTATGCAAGTTGAAAGATCAAATGCTTGTAAATTAGAACTGCTTTTTTTTTAGTGTACAGCCATATTCATTTTGTACATAAATATGAAACACTTGAATTGTGTACATTGCTACAGATAAATAGAATCCATTGAATCTTTTGCATGTTTTGATCAACAATCTATTTTCCCCATAGGAACTAGTATGTTTACATGTTTTACTCAACTTAACTTTCCTATTATGATTTAAAACTCGAATAATCTTCCAGTAAAACCTTATGGTTAGAAAGGAAAAGCTTTGCCTTAATGAGAGCCAATTTTCACATGAAGTTGAACAGATTAATCGGAGAATAAATGTTTTTAAGAATATGCCTGTGACTGAAGTGGCAGTATGACGTTCATACACAAATCTGAAATTGCCTGTAGAGAACCTCACTACTGGCAGCCTCAGAAACATACCCCTGTAAAATATGAAGGAGTTGTTTGATACCACCCCAAATACGGATTTCCACACTGGTGTCAGGATCTTCGCACACCTGGACCAGAATCCAGACTACACTCCACAGCAGCTTGAGATGATCTGAATGGAGCAAACTGAGCAAAATGGGAACTCCTTCATACATTTTGACTTGCTCTTTGACTTGGGACTCTACACAAAGGAGGCGCAGCAACTCTGCTGTTAATCTGAAAGGAAATATCCAAAAAATGACCACCATCTCAGCAGTTTTTTAAAAAAATCAGTTTGCTGTTAAATAGTTCACATATCACTGCATTTATTCGTTTCAACACTCATTAAGGACGCAATCCTAATCCCTTACGTCAGTGCTTTCCAGCACTGACATAAGGGCAATGCAGCTCCAAGGTAAGGGAACAAACATTCCTTTACTTTGAGGAGGCCTCCATGAGTGACACCCAACTACAGGATGCAGCACATGTCCCATTGGCACTGCTATGCCAGTGCTGGAAAGCACTGACATAAGGGGTTAGGATTGTGCCCTAATAGAACTTTTGCAATTTATTTAGAGCATTTACACCACTTCCCCCCCCCCCAAAAAAAAAACTACTGACACCCTTACAACAAGATAATTAAAACATGAAAGCATTACCCAAAGCATAATAATAGCAAAAAACAAGGGGCAGAAAATCAAACAAGCTAAGAACAGCAAAGACAGTCAGCTGGAAAAGTGTGTCTTCGCGTTTGGTCAAACATTGGCTATCACTGGCCTAGTCTATTTCCCGAAGGAGGTTCAGCACACGTGCTGTTGCTGAAAAAAAAACTGGTCTCATATCCCAGTGAACTGCTTTCCCACAGGCAAGAAGATACAGAGTGAGCCAAGAGGATACAGAGTAAGCGCCTGATGAAGATCACAGTCAACACACAGATTCATATACCCAGTTCTTTCACTTCAGGTAAGCAGATCTCCTGACATAAAGGGCTTAAAATTTTAAGACCAGCATCAACAGGTGCACACACTCAGAATGAGGGGAATACCACACCAGACACCTCAACAGAGAAACTGAATCATGATAGCTCACTCTATCCCCACTCTAGCCCACTGCTGAACTTGAACATCTAGAGGACAAAGCAGGGAGAGATTAACCCCTTCCACCTCATTCAATCCTACTCCACCCCACACGTGCCACTCCAAAAAGTTATGACAATGGTTGAAGTCTGAAATACAAGTGAAGAGGGAAGCTCTATTGCTTCATGTGGTGGCATTTTAAGATTTTTGGGTGTGTTTACATGCAAGACTTAACTTGCCTTTACACCTTCATCACATGATTGCTCTTAACATCCAAGCAGTCTTCATTGCAGAAGGAAAAACAGAGAAAAGGCAATGGTAACATGAATTAGCTTCCTGGCCAATGCAGAAAGCTGACTGAAGCAAGAACAGCTCTTGTGTGAAAACACCCTGAGCCTGTTCCTGGCATTCACCAGAAAAATGCAAACACACATCACACTGAACATGCAAAAGCACACATCATCTGGCTTATTCAATGCACAGGCCAAACAACCTTTGTCTGCCCTCATCTTTAATCTCATACACATTGTATGTGTACAGGAAAAGAGGATGTTGTCTAATTAAAGTGTCAGATTTGGAAATTTAACGTATTTTATCAAGGCGTACAAAAAGAACAACAAAGTGAATAGTTGATGAGAATACATGGCATGAATATCAGCAAAGTGGCTGCAAACCTCAACACTATTAACTCAAGAAAGTGTCCTACCTTTTAGAGAGTAAGTCATATTCATGAAGTATCACCAACAAATTCTCAACAACGTTTAGCTCACTTATTTTCTCTCGGCACTCAGGACTAAAACAGAAAAACATTATGTGTTGTTCTTTGAAATTGCACTGAACAGCCACAATACTTCTCTGACAAGAAGTACTCTGAAGTATTTGAATTAATACTATTTCACTAAGTATGAAAAAATATTTTGCATGATGCAGTCACTTAAAAGAATGGAAGTCTCAATTCCAAACATATAAAATAATGAAAAACAATTTCTGAAACCAGACTGTTTAATCAGCCACCAAAAATGAGCCCAAAGAAAATAAACTTGCAATGTTTCCTGAGATGGCAGCCTTGGCCACTGACTAATCTCTAGGAAAAATGTGCTGTGCAAATCTAGAGCAGCTGCTCTCCACATGCTCTCAACATTCAAACGTGGCGAATCAGTGATATTGTTAAGAGGGCATTCTCAGCCATTTGCAGGGCTTAAAAACATTAAAATCAGAATCTTGAGCTATGTTTGGAAGGCAACTAGGAATCCTAACTAAGGGGAAACAATGGAATGTGCCTCTGATAGGTTAATGTCCCCTGTTTATTACATAGGCATTGAATGCAAGGTGTTACGCATGCAGCAGAATGAAGTCATAGAATGGACTACAGCACTTTCAACTGCAAGGGAGTAATCACATTTGGGAATGTTCCCCTACATTAAAAGTTCCCTACAAACAGAAAACCAGCGCAGTCGGCAAAAGGCTGAGACAGAAACTCTCCTCCTGTTGCTGGAAGGGATTTTTAAAATCAGGAACAGCATTCAAAACTGGAATCCTCCCACTTGCAGTTGGACACAGTGCAGCCTATTCTACCCCCTCATCCTGCTGCATATCTTTGTGTATTAGAGAGGCCCCCATACTCTGTAGCCATCAAATGGATCTGAGGCTGCTTATAAGGTTCAAATCATACATTTCTATAAAAGGTATAAAAAGAACTGCAAAGGAACAGATTCACATTGTCCAAATTCCAGAAAAATAGCAGACAGTCTATGGCTGCAGAAAAAAAAGGCAAAACAACCCCCTCTACACACACGTATGCTCTCACAATTTTTGAGCTTTCCAGCATGATCACAGAACACATGCCACAACTTCGTCTTAGCTGTTCCACAATACTCCTGTAATTATTATTATGATTTATAAAGTGTACATGATATTTTACATACAGTGAAAGGACAGGTCCCTGCGGGGCTTATAATCCAATTTAATATGGTTCAAACTGATTTCATGATAAACATACATTTCCCATCTTTAAATGGTTACTGAAGGCATTTCTATTTTTCAAGGTCTATTCATTGTGTCCTTGTGATCTAATTGTGGCCATTTTATGGTGCTGCTTTTATGTTGTCACTTTATTGTTCAGGTAACGTTGCTTTGTCAGCCACCCTTTTAATGTTGCTTTGTAGCCTGCCTCACTTTATGAGGAAGGACAGGATATAAATCATATAGGAAAAGTACACCTTTATTCCAAAGACTTGAAAGAGAAAAGCTTAAAAGTTAAAAAAAATTGAAAAAGAAGATAAATGAAACTAAACTACTGCTAAAGACAGATGGTGCTGTGGGGAAAGGTTCCGTTGTAGCTCAGTACTTGAATAATAAATATAATTTTAAAATGTATATGGCTAGAAGTTAAGTTGTGGCATACAAAATCTCAAGAGAATGTTTTTTTAAAAAGTATAAAACAATAGGTTCAAAAATTGCAAGGACAAATGGTGAGAGGAGGTGGTCACTCCACCCTAATTGTGCCCTAATATCCAATATAGAAAAGATGTATGTGACTCTCACAAACAACATTTACACTTCAGTCACAACAATAAAAGATAAGCTACTCTGGAAGTGTCAATGGCCAACTGAATGGAAATATAAGCATATCATATGCCTTAATGCTTGAAGGCTTGGAGAAATTAAGATTATCAATATTTTGTTCCAATTAATACATATTTTTCAACCACCAAGATTAGCTGCACACTGCAGCATATCAGACTGAACTCACCTTTCTGCTAAGCTAGTGAGAGCAAGCAATGCACCTAGCAGGACATTATTGTCTCTGGATCCAAGTAAATTTACCAAAGTCTGCAAAAATAAGAATTAAGTTAAAAGAGATAAAACATCCGTTTGGCAATCATAATGCTTGACCTCTTTTTAAAAATGCATATTTAGCATACTTATAGGCTATACAAGATCAGAAGTGGAAAAGTACTCTAAATTGTCCCATAGTTAGCACTGGTGTATGTAACTCGAAATATTTTTTTTCTCCTTTGCTAATTTACCGTGCAGATGCCTGATCTTGTCTGATCTCAGAAGCTAAGCAGGGTCAGGCCTGATTAGTACTTGGATGGGAGACCACCTGGGAATATCAGGGGCTGTAGGCTTATATCATAGTCTTTCGAGACTGAAGGTTGCCAACCATTAAATGAGGCAAATGCATGTCTCCCATTAACTGCAGGTGATAAGGAAATAGTTCATGTAACAGAGCAATGTGAAGGCAACTTGGAAGTGTGTGCTCTTCACACTTGAACAGCAGTGACTGGGAACTCTGAAGCTTCTTCCCACATCTTTCTGAGACTGAATACAAGAACCATGTGGACAAGTCAACTCGATCATCCTCACCTAAACGCTGCACTCCCTCTCAGTGCAGCAATGATCAGGTGTGAAGATGTTATGCAACTGGTCCCACCTATTTGCTTCCTGCATACAAACCAGCTTAGAATTCTACAGCACTTTTAGAAACCATGGAAGCACCAGCATGGACTTGCTAGGCTCTTGTTTTTCCCTCCCCTTTTGAGCTAGATGAGCTTAGGATATGATGGATGTTGTGCTGATAGTGCAATAGTGTCAGTGCAACTTTGGCACAGGATTGCATCACAGGAGAAGCAATATACAGTAGAACCTCTTTAAGTTGACTACCCAAGGGACTGGAGGAATTGGACAACATAGGGAGGTGGTCAACATACGGGGAAAAAGGCATTTAAAGATTATCATGTTTAGCTCCCAGGACAACAAATGCAAGGTCAAGTTATTATTTAGACTTGATTTTTTAAAAGTTTTATTGCAAAACTTGGTTTCATAGCAGACAGGCAGACCAATGCTATCCCTTGCCAGTCCATAGCATGTAGCATGTTACATAGCCCCAACAGCTAAAAAACAAAAAACAAAAAACACTTTTTTACTTAGGCTGCCTGGCCTCCACTGGGTCTCCTCAGATTCACTAAATGCCTAAAGGTGTTTGATATGGTCCCTCACTAAAAGCTGTTGAGAAAACTCCACAGTCAGGGAATAAGAGGACAGGTTCTCTCATGGATTGGGAACTGGTTGAGGACCAGGAAACAGAGAGTGGGTGTCAATGGGCAACTGACAAAAAAAGTGGAGAGAGGTGGAAAGTGGAGTGCCTCAAGGATCTGTCCTAGGACTGGTGCTTTTCAACATCTTCATAAATGACCTGGAAACAGGGATAAGCAGGGAGGTGGACGAGTTTGTGGATGACACTAAACTTTTCTGAGTTGTGAAGACCACAAGGGATTGTGAAGTGCTCCAGAAGGATCTCTCCAAACCGGGAGAATACACAGCAAAATAGCAGTTGTGTTTCAATATAAGTGTAAAGTAATGCACTGGTAATTGGAACCAAAGTGAAAAGACAGTGGCTTCACTATGCACAAGCAACCTCATGTCCCTCACAACTTGGTACATATCCAGGTACAATAGCCAGCCAGCACAGGTCTGTCGGCTATGTGCAGTGTGCCCACCTATAAAAACCCCTTCGCACACGCGCTAGCAGGTATAGGGGAGGGATTGTCGCATGGCTTCTTGTTTTTCCAAGATAGGACAAACCAGATAAAACAGAGGCCCACAGTATCGCGTTCAGTGGGCAACTTACGGAGGGTAAATTAATACTCTGTGCAATGGTTGAAGTGGTCAAGATACAACTTACAGAGGTGGTCAATATAGAGCGGCTGGTCTCCCATAGTGTATATGCAGTGTCTGCCCATACTGTGAAAATTAGGTCAACTTAAGGGGGTGGTCAATATAGAGAGGTGGTCAACTTTGGAGGTTCTACTGTACTAATAATGTATAAACTTTGCATAATATTTGTATCTTGTTCCAAGAAAATCATCATGATAAACACTGGAATAATACTGTCTTAGGGCCCAGTCCTATCCAACTTTACAGCACTGATGCAGCTGTGCCAATGGGAGCATGCGCTGCATCCTGCAGTGGGGGGGGGGGGAGAGAGTCATGGATACTTCCTCAGTTCAGTTTAGAACCTTTATAGGCACAAGCAAACAATACAGTATGGTACAATATATATACAACAATGTGGAGAATAAAACCATCCGGCCCCCAAAATAAAAACCTGTATATATACTAACATTGGAACGATACAAAAAAGATTGGCATAGTATGGATACCTGCTCAAAGTAAGGGAATATTTGAAAAGTTGGATAGGATTGGGCCCTTCATCTTGTTTGCAAATAGTTAACTCAAAAGGAGATAACACATAAATTGGTCCCCACTATAATATCCTGGTTGAATAACTAATAAGGACACATCACGGCCAGCCCATCCATGATGCAAACAAACATTCTTAGCAGACGAAAGTGGCCACCCTACTGACCCCTGCCTACACGCAATCCTTAAATCAAAGCAGGAAATGCAGGAAGCAGGCACTGCATAAAGCATCCAGACAGAGGATGACTGCATTACAGTCCTTGGAAGACAGCAATCTGACTCCCTCACCTTCTTCCACTGGGTGCTTTAAAAGAGTGAATGGGGGAAGAAGGAGCAAGATCATTCTTTCCTCTGTGAAGGTTCTTTAAACCAGGGAGGAAATGTAGAGTACTCTGGGAGTGATCCCAGTGATTCACATTTCCTGCTTTGATTAAAGAGTCTGCACTGAAGAAGTAAAGAGGAGCAGCAGAGTTATGTGCTGCCTCAGGCAGCCTAATAGCTTCAGTTAGCCCTGGGATGCATTATTAACCACTGCAACAATCATATAAAAATGCATTACCTCAGTTAATTTACCAGTAAATTAATTACTTTTAGCCCTAGCCATAATTTACATTGTACGGAAATTTTCAGATGGGAGGTAATTTTGTCATTTTAAAAAGCATAAAGTAGTCATTAAAAGAAGTGTATAATAAGAAAAGAATGCTCACTTACTTTGTGTGCCCCACTGGCCATGACCCATTCCCTTTGATCTTTAACAGCAGATAGTTTTTGAAAAATATCTGCAGAGTGAAGAAAATTGAACAATTGCTGCCTTTACCAACTTTTTAAAAAGCACAGGACCAAAATAGCAACTTTGTTCATAAATTAGTTGGTTCTGGGACATGATTGAAGATTCACAAGGCAAAATATCTGAAGATGCAAGGAAGTGTTAACTCTGGGATTCAAAATCAGAAATACATCAGAATGAGGAGAGCCATTCTAAGCTTTTTAAATCTGTTTATGCAGTGTTACTTCCTGTGTGAGAACTGCAAAATGTCACAATTCTGAAACATTTGGACAAGCACTTCCAAGTGACTTTGAAATAACTTGGCCTGTTAGCCACAGAAGGAAGGGATATAAACGAATTTGTCAATCAAAACTCACATGTCATGTTGACCAATTTGTCTACATTATGCTGCTCTTCTCCGTAACCCAGATAGTCTTTTGCTACAGATTCCAAATACTGTATGGGCAAAACCAGTGAAAAAGTATTATTACATCAGAAAGTTGTAGGATCTAGTTTAAAACATAGATGCAGGTGACCAGTAGAGGGCAGACTAGTTTCACAATGTAAAGTATTGCAGACGTAATTGCGAAATAAACAAATTAAACTATAGCACAGGGGTGCTCAAAGTTTTTGGCAGGAGGGCCATAACATCTCTCTGACACTGTGTTGGGGGTCAGAAAAAAAAGAATTAATTTACATTTCAAATTTAAATAAATTTACATAAATGAATTGCCAACCATAGAGACCGAAAATGAATGAATGAATTCCATCCAGTTTATGATCCCATCCACCCTAGTAAGGGGGGGGGGGGGTCTTCATGCCAGCTTATGATCCCATCCACCCTAGTAAGGGAGGGGGTCTTCATGCCAGCTTATGATCCCATCCACCCTAGTAAGGGGGGGGGGTCTTCATGCCAGCTTATGATCCCATCCACCCTAGTAAGGGGGGGATCTTCATGCCAGTTTATGATCGCATTCACACACACACACACACACACACACACACACACACACACACACACACGGAGGGGGGGATCTTCCACACTTTCACATACCCGCCTGCTCACCTGCCCCCTCGCCCTCCCCTCCTTCGTTTGCCTGGGCTGCCTACCTGCCTGCCCATGTGCTGCTGCTGCTGCTGTCTGCCTGCCTGGCCGGCCAGCCAACCAGCCCTCCCTTGCTCCGGAGGGAGACGCTGCGAGCTGGGCTGGGTTCCCCTCCCTCATGATCTCTCTCTCTCCCCTGGCTCAGGTTGCAGGAGGGAAGGAGAGGGGAGGGGAGCTGAGCCAAACGGAGCAGAGCCCAGCCCCTGGGCAAGAAAGGAGGCAGTCCTTTCACCTTTTTCATGAAGGAAGTCACTTAGCACTTAATCAAACTAGGAAGGCAGTCACTGGGGGTATTCAGCTGAACAGCAATGAGCATTGTTTTATGGGCCCTTGGAAACTGAAAATATCATATTTGCTTACACAGGACTGTATAGTTTTCTCTTTAAAAAAATGTTTTACACTAACTTGAGTAACTATTTTTTTTTAAATCCTAATCAATATGTAACAAAATATTCTGAGCAAACAGAGAACTTTACCTGTGCTAAACTGTCAATCCCACCCAGATTGTGGAGCGCTTCCTATTTAAAAAGAAAAAAAAATCAAGAAAGCAAACAAAGTATGTAAATATCAAAAACAGTGTTAGCAGCTGCACTCCAATTCAGGTTCAGCAATGTTGAAAAGATCCAGTTACTTTAACTAGCAGGTTCAACCCAACTGTAACCACAATGACACCAAAGTTCCACTGAACTGAATACCTCATTGAAAGCATGTGTAAAATCTCACAGCCTTCATTATTCAACCTACCTGAACCCTGAACATGCTATACCAGCAAGTCAACAGTTAGAATGGGAGGGGGGGTGTTAATAACTACTTTATTAATACTACTACTACTATGCTATTTTTAAACAAATATTGCAGGCAAATTTTATACCAACAAAATTCAGGAAGATGCATTAGTTCACAGATATGTAACTTGAGCTATAATTGTATATTCTCTGTCATCAGAGGCAGACCAGAATAGTTACTTATGTGTTCATACCTAAACCTCTGTTAAAACTGTATGTCCAGAATCCACCCAACAGGGGGCAGAAGTGCAACATGTTGGGAGCAAATGACACAAGCATAAGTTTAGCATTAACAACAACAGTTTTGCGGTTTTAGGATTTAAACAGCCAGTTACAGGTCCAGTAGTGAAAATAGTGCTATACTATTATGTTATGATTCTAAAGGAAGACCGTAAGTAAACCAACCTGATAGCATGGATCCCTCATTAATAGCCTTATACAAATCAAAACTCTCAGAAAGTGGACAGATGAGGCTCGGTTAACCCATTCCCTGCAAAAATAAGAAATAAAAATAAAAATAAAAAAAGGAAAGAGTGAATTAACTCTATGAAAATAGACTCTATGCAAATTAGCAACTCTGCAAATAAACTAGTGTTTATTCAACACATCATTTTGATGCTTCATTCAAGTATGATGGAAGTAAATGTAAAAGTGGATTGGAACCTCAATATAAGTACATATGTTAAGAAGTGCTGTTTTTAATTGTAGAAAGTCTAATACACCACTTTGTTCACTACGGTAGATGAATATCCATATTTGTGTGCAACCACGTAAATATAGCCACATACACGCAATTTGTGTACATTTTCACTTCTCCCATTCCCTCCTAGAAATAGATATGGTTGATTAGTGTGACAGTTCAGTTCCATGCCGGGAATCAAGCCAATGGCTAAAAATAATATGATAAAAATAAAGACTGTGCTGCAATGAACGCACGTAGACTCCCAAGAATGGAGTTATGTGGAGCAATCTCTCTCGACCAAAATCTCATCATAGCCAATGGCTTTTTTCCAGGTTCCCACCACAGCTGCCTCTCTACAAAGAATGGTAGTCTATTTTGGGTGGATTGATTCCAACCACCTAGAGAAAAGGACTGATTTAAGTAACCATTGATTATAAAAAAGTGTTCATTTAATTCTAAATGATAATGTCACATCCCCACTGTGTCCTTAGAGATTCAGGCAAACTATCCATATTGTGCTCAAAAAGAGGCTATTGGTTGTTTTTTTTTTTAAAGAACATTAGAAAAGCAGGGTCTAATCCAACACCCCGTTCAGTGTAGGCAATTACCACAGCATCCCTGAGAGGGGGCTGTTCAGCCTCTGTTGGAAAATATCCAAGGAGGGCGAGTCCATTACTGTACATGGCAATATTGTACAGCTGCTACAGTTAGGACATTCTGCCCCTGGTCCAACCTAAATCTTCTTCCTAATATTTTCAATGTATTGATTTTAGACCTGCACTCAGGGGCCACAGAATCAGTGTCTTCCACAAGACAGTCTGCATACATTTGAAGAATGCTATCATATCACCCCTTAGTTTCCTCCAGGGGAAACATACCAACTTCTTTCAATTATTGCTCAAAGGGCTTGCTTTCCAGGCAACTCATCATTTTTGTTATTCTCTTCTGAACTCATTCTAACTTGCCAACCACATTCTTAAAATGAGTACCCCAGAAATGGGTGCAACCTTCCAAGTGAGGTCTGACTACAGCAGAATAGCTCATGTTTCTTACCTGCAAATAAGCCGGTTTTTAACCAAGGTCATGAAGATGTCTTGAAACAACTTGTGTTGTGGATGTTTGCTAAAATTTCTCTCATTCTTGTAATTCATACTAGGGAACAACAGGAAAAAGCAGAACTGGAAAAGGCACAAATACTATTTTTCACAGTAACAACCATAGAAGTTGGAGATTGTTGATGATGCAGAAAACAGACACTTCAATTTCAACTTGTCACCCAAAGTTAATGCAAGCAGTATAATTACAGCAATTACAGTCCAGTCGCATCCAATGTGAGATTCTGGAGTTGGTATGTATGAGAAAAATCACATATAGTTGAAACTATCAAAAAATAAAAAATAAAATCACACTATGAGAGGCATAGTGAACTGAACTGAAACAATTGAGGGAACAGCAGATTCATCATCCCATCTCACACTCTCTCTGGGGCATATACTTGGTGGATGGAATAGCAGGTGGAATCGCCTGCACTATTTAAACTGTTGTTCTCTCTTTTTTAATTTTGTTGCTGAGTGCATATACTTGAATTCACGCAGGTAAAAAGCATCTATGATGCAACCTGACTATACCTGGTTGCAATCAATGTGGCCAAATGCTCAGCGTATGGATTTATACCAGGGAGAACCTAGTTCAAACCCTTCTGAGACATGAACTCACTGTCAATCCAGGGAAAGACTCAAAAGCACTTTTCTTACAAATGTCTTCCCACATTTAATAAATGTAGAGAGGAGGACCATACCCACTGGTCCTTTCCCCTGACACCACGATACTCACTGGTCACACTTCTAGATGTCACACATTTGGTATTTATAAGCAAGAGAATATTCCAGCATACTCAAAACCAGTGGAATCCTTGCTGGCAAAAGCATACAGATACACCCTTTTGCTCACAAATGTGCAACTGCTGAGGTGTCTGGAATCAGCATGACGCACAGTGAGGGAGCATAGCTATCAGGCATGTTCCAACCCCCCCCCCCCAAGTTCAGTGAACACAGTGAGAATTAAATGAGAGGTTAGCTTATATTTCCGTTTCCTGCATGTATTGGATTAAATAGCAATTTTCTCCCTCAAAGGTCTATAGGAGATATCAATAATAAATAAAAGCTCATTTAAAGAGACTTAAGAGGTGGGGAGAGGTAGAACTCCCACCCTCTTTTCTGAATGCTGCAGCAGTCACTACTGTCTTAACATCATCTAGGGAACTGGAGTAACCAAACTGAAGAGTGTCCTACTAGAATATGAACACCAATCCTCTCTGACTCCTTCCAAGCCAAGGTCAACCAAATGGCATGTGTACCAGTCTCAGGATGGCCAGGCACAGGGGAAAGGAAGGCTTTCTTATCTAGCCCATCTCTGTCCACTACAAACGAAGTAAAGATAATGACAGGCCTGCTATTTTCTTGCTCAGAACAGTGAGCTGGAACAGGAGCTCTAGGAGGGGGTTCCTCCTTCTACCTGTGCCTGTTATCCTAAAAATGGCATGTGCTGCATTTAGTCAACTTCTTCAGATGGGTTTCTCTGACAGCTCCTCCTCACTAAAAAAACCCATCCGAAACCTTCAACCCTTGACCACGGTGACAGGAGCACGCTGAAAGTTTAGCATGGTCAACAGACTGAAGATCAAAATCGCCTTTCGTACACAGGGTACCACTTAAAGATTGATAAAACTGGAGCCCAGTAAATGGTTTACACATACCAGGTGCAGTAGCTGGGGCTAAGGAGGTGTGAACCTGATCAGCAGTGTGGAAGGGAGAACTTCAAGTGAAAGCAGAATATTCAAAACATATATTTTAAAAATGTTCATAGTTAGGGTTTAACTTTCTTCACTGTCTTGTAAAGTGATTCTGCAAAGTGCTAATACATTCTTGATCGTAAGGGAAAAAAATGCAGGACAGGGTTTAGATCTTCAAAAAATATTATAAACTCTTCAAAAAATATTATAAACTTTAATTTACTTTAAACGCATCATACCTAAAGTGCTCAAGTTCAACAGCTTCAGTTGATTCTTGCCATTGACCTCTACATCTCTCTCCACAAGTGTTGCTGGAGTACTGTTCAGTCTTGGCCATGCTATTTTTAGCACTTTCAAAGTTAAGAGCTGGCAGCTGCGAATGCAAGGACAATTTAATATAAGGCAAAAGATATGTCATAATTAACTAGATTAGAAGAACATCAGTGATTATTACTGGGATATTGGATACATAAAAAATAAAGTTCAGGTAATAAAATACAAATATTCCAAAATACAGAGCAGTTATACTACATTTTGGGAACCTTTTCATTTGTCTATTGCCTTTTCTTCATAGCTGTGCTTTCACCCTAAAGTGATATGGATTGAGAATTGAGCAGAAAAAGACATGAAAGCCCATTAGGCATTCTGAGAATGGCAGCTGAGTTCAAGTGACTCAAGAAAGTTCTGAGCAACAATGGATGTTCAGCATTGTTGAGATCCTTAATCAAAACAGGAAATACCTGCATCTTTATTTCACAGAGTAAGACATGAATCTCCAGAAAAATCAAACTCGAGTATGATGAAGACACTCTTTAAGCCTAGTCAAACATGTCTCTAACCATGCAAAAGGGACCATTGGATGGGTTGTTAAATAGCATCCCTGGGGGTGTGGGAGAAGAACCACAGCATATAGTCTGCGAGGGGGGGGGAGGGGTAGGAGTTGCTATTTCACTCCGGATCTCACCTCCCTACATATTCTCAATATGTAGGGAATTGCTTTGAATAATATAGGTTTCTTGCACAGAAAAAAACAACTATTTGCAATTAGGGCATTATTTAGCCAAATACTGCTGCTTTCCTATGCTTTTCATAAATTTGCAAAGGAAAACTAAAGACCACAGTGAGATCTGCAAAACATAACACCCTTCCGCTGCTTTACAAGTTGCCCTGTCTGTCCACCTCACAATTTATCTAACTATTTGGATACAAAGGAATCAGGAATTCTGGAGTAACTTGACCAGTTTCCTAGTCTCAATTGGATGTCAAACTTACCACTCTTTGTATTGTATTGTATTGGCAACCTTCAGTCTCGAAAGACTATGGCATCGCGCTCTGAAAGGTGGTTCTGGCACAGCGTCTAGTGTGGCTGAAAAGGCCAATCCGGGAGTGACAATCCCTTCCACACCGGGAACAAGTGCAGTCTGTCCCTGGTCTGTCTCCCTGGCTATGGGCCTTCCTTCTTTGCCTCTTAGCCTCAGACTGTTGGCAAAGTGTCTCTTCAAACTGGGAAAGGCCATGCTGCACAGCCTGCCTCCAAGCGGGCCGCTCAGAGGCCAGGGTTTCCCACTTGTTGAGGTCCATCCCTAAGGCCTTCAGATCCCTCTTGCAGATGTCCTTGTATCGCAGCTGTGGTCTACCTGTGGTGACCACTCTTTATGGATCTACTTATATCCTGTGCATTATTTCAAAATATAATTACTGGATATAATACAATACAGACAGTACCCCATCAGGAAACAGACACTGAAGGAGACAACTTTTTAAGTTTTTCAGGTGGACCACAGATGTTGACAGCAATTAGAAATGGAAAATACATTTTAAAACAATAAATGTTTTAAAAAATACATAAGTTGAAACATAAGAACAGACTCAGGGTTGTTGTTTTTTTTTCTATCTGCCCCCTTTCCATACCTAAAAGGGATTCTCCCCCCTCCCCTCATTTACAGCCACAAAGTGTTTGAAACAAGGGGTTGTATCCAGACAGTTAACCATGACCAACGGCCCAATCCTATCCCACCTTCCAGTGCTGATGCAGCTGCAATGCAGACCCAAAGTAAGAGAACAAACATTCCCTTAATTGAGAAGGCCTCTGTAACTGTCGCCACACCAAAGGATATAGCACATCCTGTCAGTGCCACATCAGCACTGGAAAGTTGGATAGGATTGGCTCTTAGTGTCATTGAAATAAATGAGATGCGTTAGATGTGTTCCATTAACTTAACTTAGCCTTTGTCATGACTAATTTTCTTTAGATAAAACCCAGTGAAATTTACCAGGCAGAAGTGGAGCTGGGAGGGAGGGCACAGTGTGTAAGTACGGCACATTCCACAACGTGCCATGTAAGCGGCCCCTCCCTCTTGGCATTGGATCAATTCAGGGCAGCGATGGTGCATTGCTGTCACTGCCCCAATGGCTCCAATGCCAAGGGGAAGGGGATGCTTACACAGCATATTGCAAGCGTGCCATACTTACAGTGCCACGGTCTGTCTAGCTCTACTTCTGTTACCAGGCAAATATTAATTCCAAATAGTTACAAAATGAAATTAAAATTATAGCCTCTTCTATAAAACTGCTATAATAGCTATTGCAACATACCTGCTGTTTACTTGACTGGACATTGAGAAGTGCCAGAAGCCTTTTAAGATCAGAATAATCCCTAGAAGACAATATGAATTACATACCTATTAATACCACACGACCTTCTTTCATCATTACGTAATGTAAATGAAGTCACATTTTATTATGATCTGTCTGGGGAATGGAAACTTTCTGGTAAGGTCTCAGCAGCCTCCTTTCCCTCCTCACCCCCTGCAATTTGTATAGTCTTCTTAACCACCAATTGTTTCCAACAAAATGAAAAGGTTTCAATAAACTTGGTGACCAAAGTAACTGTTACCATGTACACATGGCATTTCAGATTGTACTGTTCAGTTTGCCAGCTGGTGCAAATTCCAGAGAGTCACTGCTGACATTTACTGTAAAGCACCGTACCCTTGAGGTTTGGTATCTGTTGCATTCCCTGTAGTCTTCACCTTCTTATGTTGATCAGGCATTGTATAACATCAGGGAATCAGGATTAACGCATCGTGTCTTTAAAGAGAAAAAAATGTCAACAAATCTAGTGATTTTATTATTCTTTTTTTGTGAACAAGTGCAGGGCACTAGCAATAGACAAGGTGAACAACTTTCAGAATGAGATACCTATAACCCAAAAGAGAATATACAGAAACAATGGAAAAGATTTTTTAAAGGGTGAGCCATTTAGGAAGATAGGAAGTTGCCTTATATCAGGGGTGACCAAACTTGCTTAACATAATAGCCACATATGATAAACTTCAGTCTGAAAGCCGCAAGACATATGTTTGACAACTGCAATATTAAAGAATTTAAACTCTTAAATATATCTATCTACTCATCATAAACATTAAAGTTAGATTTTAATCTAGTGGGCTCTCAGTTTATACCTGATAAATAATTATTAAGCTTGAAAATTTCTTATTTACCTTTTGTATTAATTGCAATGCAAAAAGGACTTCAGTCAACATATTTCTGAGAGCCACACATCATATGTAAAAAATCGGGAGCATGTGGCTCTCAAGCTGCTGCTTGGCCATCCCTGCTTATACAGTCAAAGTATTAGGCCAGGGGTATCAAAATATAAGGTCCACAGGCTGGATACAGCCCACAGACACTTTTTAACTGGCCTGCATGATAACTGGACTCTCTCAGTACCACTATTGGCTGCTTTCAGCTGCTGAACTGCAAAGTGATGCCTTGACAAAAGTAGTGCTGCTAAGAGGGTGGCCCATGTGATAATTTGGCTCATGCATATGCTGGTCATTCTGCCATAGCCATGATAACACTGCCTGGACTCAAAGGCCAGGGTGAGGGAAGAAAACAGAACTTAAACCACCTGCAAAAAACCAGTCACGAACTAGATTTTTGATTTTACCACAGCATGATGCTTCAATGTGTTGGTAAAAATAGAAAACCATATTACCCATGACCCTCTCTGCATGCTAAGAAACACCACAAAGAGGAAAAGCAACATCTAAAATTGCTCATGCAAAACCACCCTCACAAAATGTTAGACATGTTATAAAGGAGAGTGAGGTGAATCCAACCTGATCTAGACCAAAAGGCACACCAGTAGCTCTGGAAATCTTAATCCTAGATTAGCTGGAGATGGTTGTGATTACACATTAAATTAAGAGAGATAGAATGGATTTGCAGAAACAATAGTAATATCAATTATAGCATAAGTTTTCAAGGTCTAAAGCCCACTTCAGCAGATGCAAGAAGTCATATCCTCAGTGGCAAATGATTATATATGGATACAGGGAATCCTATACAAGGCTGCAAACCTAAGTACATTTACCTGGGAGAAAGTCCTGTTACTCAGTGGTACTTACATCTGAGTAGACATACAAAGGACTGCACCAGTGGTTCTCAAACTCTCTGGGAGAGTTTGAGAGCCACTATGTACTTTTGTGGGTGGGGGAGGGAGGCAGTGGGGGCGGGGGAAATGCAGCGGCATGATCCCCAGAATCGCACTTACTCAAGCTTCCTGCAGCCTCCCCAGGCCTCCGGCTAAAGCGGAAGTGAAGTGCAATCGCTCTGCATTTACTTTCACTGCTGCGGGGAGCCCTGCTGCAGGTCACGCTGGGCTTCCCGCAGCCTGGGGAGGCTGCAGGAGGCTTGGGTAAGTGCACCCAAGCCCCTGCAGGCTCCCTGCGCGGCGCAATCCTGGGGATCGTGCCACTGCCTCCTCCCTGCCTCCAGGCTGCCCCCGCCCCTTAAGGGGGCAAAGGCCAGGGCTCACAGGCTGGGGTGTCGCGACGCCCCAGTTTGAAAAGCCCTGGACTACACTGTTGGTTCATAGCAAAAACAAAACCCAGTTAACAATATGGCCAAAAGGGCACAAAATGCAAGATATTGGGATGAGGCTAGACATTGGTTAGGTTGGGAGCTAACCGAGGGCCCATGCCCAAAAGAGCATCCACCTAACCACGTCAGCTCCTGAATCTTCATCATGGTCATTTGCTCACATGCACACAGTCATTTGAGCTCTGTAGCAAGAGGCAACAGTCATTTGAGCTCTGTAAAACAGATGTCACAGACTGTACCTCTTAAATTTCACCACCTTTTGCATCCACTACGTGCAGTTTATCTCTGTACCATGTTGATATGTAACCACCTGCTGAGAATACCAATACGGCATGCATCTAATAAAGTGAGCTCTAGATCAGTGTCTCTCAACGTTATCCCTCGCCACACCACTTCGCACAGTCCACCTATGGGAAGTGCCACCGGAAGTAACTGCTGATTATCATGTCATCACCAGTTACTTCCGGATTGGGAGGTTTGATGCGATGAGACAAAACACCAGGAAGAAGTGCAGGGTGGACAGGAGAGATTTTTCGAAGCGCATGCTGGAGCTGAGCCGAACCTCCTACTGCCGCTGCTTTCACTGCCAGGTGGTAGGGGTCTCGGGGTCCCACAGATACCACCAGACACCACCTCAAGTGCTACTGGGCACCACCTCAAGTGCCACCAGTTGAGAAACACAGTTAGATTGGGAGCCTTTCAGGCAGGGATCCCCACTGGTTGGTTGGTTTGAAGTTCTCATGAAGCACGTGGGTGCACTTTCAGAACTAACAACAAACAAACAAACATGCATTCAGGTTTTCAAAGTGACAGGACAAAAAGACTGTTGCTTTTTCCGCTGCATGCCACAGCCACACTCTGCACGTGCTCAGAGGCCCCCTTGTCTCCAGACTAAACCAAGACACTGAAGACCAGGGACCTGCGGTGGGGGGAAGCAGGTGACGCAGAGGCTCCCTACCGTAGACCTTCGAAAAGCAGCGCCGCCACCTTGTGAGGTTCCCAAGCACTCTTAACCCACGTGCTCCTCACAGGGCGGCGGCGCTGCTTTTCGAAGGACTACGGTAGGGAGCCTCTGCCTCACCTGCCTCCCCCCACCGCAGGTCCCTGCAAAGAGACCGAGGAGGGGGTCAGCCCAGGAGGCTCTCCAGGGGGCTCTGCGCCTGTCCAGCCAATCACGAAAGAAAGGAGGGACCACTGCCTGAACCTTGGCGCCCCTCTCCATGCCCCTCCCCCCTCTACTCACTTCACGGAAGGGGGGAAGGGTCGCCGCTGCACAGCCTACTCGCCCCGCCCCCGCTTGGAGCTCCAGCTCCACTCTCACCTCAGCACTCCGGTTTCCTTCCCCTCACCCCTCACACACACACCCCTGAGTGCTCCCAACTGACAAATCCCGTAACCAATCAAGGCGCAGCTTCTTGAGAAAGGTGCGACGCCCCAGCCAATCGGGACGCTCCGTGTTGACCGGCGCGAGCGCTCCAGGGAGACGGGTAACGCCACCGCCGTTGCCATGAGAACGGGAAGCCGCTGGGGGGAACGAGGCGGGGAGAAAACGACTTCTCGGAAGGCAGGACTAGGAGGGGTGACGTCATCTGACAGGCAGCTGGGGCCGTTCCCCTGATTGGCTAAGGTAGCCCCTGCTGTCATCATCTGGAACGAAGGAGGGAAGACTGAAGCATCCCAGAGAAGGGCAAAGGGGCGTGTCGTGGGCGCCATCTTGTCGTTTGGCTGACGTCAGCATGGTGAGGGCAGGAAGTTGAAGTCCAAGCCTATGCATGTCTACTAAGAAGTAAGTCCCATTCTAGTCAATGAGGGTTACTCCCAAGTAAGTGTGGCTAGGATGGGAGCCTTAGAACCGAATCCCATACATGTCTACTCAGACGTAAGTCCCATTATAGTCAATCAGGCTTACTCCCAAGTAAGTGTGGCTAGGATTTTCAGCCTGAGAACCCAATCCTATGCATGTCTACTCAGAAGTAAGTACCATTATAGTCAATGGGGCTTACTCCCGGGTGTGACTAGGATTGCAGCTCTACTGAGCCGCAACCAGATGCTTTTGTTTAGTATGTTTTGAAATAAACTCTCCCAGCCCTTTATATTCACGTTTGGTTGCAAACAATGAAATAGTGTTTTTTCTAAGAAATGTTCAGGCTTATTAGCCATGGTCTATGGCAGTGTTTCTCAACCAGTGGTACTTGAGGAGGTATCTGTTGGTACTTGTGGTAGCCCCAGACCCCTGGCAGCAAGAACAGCAATGCAATCTCGTAAGCGGCAGTAGAAGGTTCGGCTTAGCAGGCAGAGCTTCAGCATGGCTTCAGAAAAAACCCTCCTGACCACCCTGAACTGGTGGTTACATTGCTGGTGTTTGTCACATTGCATCTGGCCTCCTATTACAGTTGTAGCTGGCTATGACATAATCACCAGTTACTTCCAGTGGTACTTCCAATAGGTAGACCATGCGAAGTGGTACAGTGGGGAACAAATGCTGAGAAACACTGGTCTGTGAAGATTTTTTTCCCCTAACTTTTCACTCACAACTATGATGGGCATTTTCAGAGGACCAGAGGTGAGAACCTCTGTTCATCTCTCCCCCCACCACCATCTACTGATCTTGTTCACTGTGTGTTCCTTAAAGGGCTATGCCACACTACAGTGGTTGAAAACCACTGCGGGAATGAGCACTAGACCAGTGTTTGTCAACTAGTGGTAGGGGTACCACCAGTGGTACTTGAGGTGATGTCTGATGGTACTTGCAGGACCTGGGCCCCTGTCACCTAGCAACAACACCAGGAACGGGACACGTTTAGAAGGCTTCGTTCTGCGGTTAGAGCTCCAAAGCATGCTTTTCCATTCTTGAAAAAGCCCTCCTGTTTTTTGTGAGTCTCTTACTGGTATTTGTCATGTTGCATCTGGCTTCCCAATCAAGAACTAACTGGCAATGATGTCATCACCAGTTACTTCCGGTGGTACATCAAATAGGTGGACCATGTGAAGTGGTATGACAGAGGACAAACATTGAGGAACACTGCCCTAGACCTTCTAGTGTTCGCACTAGAGAAAACACTACACAAGTGGTCCTTGTAGTCATACTGCATTCACACTTCCTCTACAGTTTGGCTGTACTTGTCGTAAGAGGCGACTAAACAGCCACCGGGTAGATGGGGCTCGTCAGCCTGGGAAGGCAGCTCATCTGAGAGAAGGAAAACTCTGATCCCAAACTTCCACTGCCTTGTGGCTACATCCAGTTATGGAAAAGGCTTCAGGAGTCAACCTCGAGGCAAAATCCGGAGCCGGAGTCCCTGAGGCAGTTCATGGCTGAACACAGTCACGTTCTGGCAACTCCTGCGATGCCGCTGGAACCAACCGTATTGGCTTTTGCCTTTCCATTGGACCATTTCAGTGACGTGGAGAGGGGGGATTTGCTGCATGGGTAACAGTCTATCCTCCATACCTACTTTACCCAGGTTTCGCGTACTGGAGAGGACACTGTTCCAGAACCACCATTCAGAGCACGATACCAGAGTCTTCCGAGACTAAAGGATGCCAACTTCCTCTATTCACACTTCACAAGTGTTCCTTCTGTAGTCATGTGCTGCCTGTTTTGCTGCTTCCTGCACTTAAAAAAAAAAGTCTTGGACAATAATGTCTGAATTTCAGATGTCTGGATAATCTACCTGTAGTAGGTTTCTAGACTGTTCAGATGTTAGGTGGAGAATTGTTTTTCAACCCTTTTCCATGCAGGATTTTTAAAAATTTTATTTTGCATGTAAGGTCTGCTAAGCAAACTTTTCTTCCACTGCTCCCTTATTACTTGCAGTGCAGGGCTACTGCATGAGAAGGCATTCCTAAATGCAACCCCACGTCCGCCATCGCAAATAGAACCGCCACTACGAATGCTACCAGTTTAGCTTAAATTTGTAAGCAGTGTGTAGATTGTGTCTTAGACTTGGCATAAACAATACACTTACTTAGGGATGGTTTGTTTAATCTGCAGTTTGTGACCATTTGTGACCAAAATCAAGTGATTTCCTCATGTTCCACCTCATCTGTGATTAATCTGTATGATTAAATTGTTGCATAGGATTTGTACTGTTTTAGACCTACTCTTAGGTGTCTTTGAACATATGCAGGAGAGTCCAAGCATGTACACTCTTTGGAGCTTGGTGAGACGGCCCTTAAATAGGCATGACTTCCAAAAACTCATTCCGACTCATCCGAGATGTTTGTACAGAATACAGATACTGCTACATACTCAATTAAGGATAGCAACAGCCAAGGAAGACGGATTAAACCTCTGGTGGCTGTGTTTTCTTTACATTTGGCTCTGCTCCAAGGAGCATTACTTGTTAGGTAGTCTATTCTCACTTCCCCCAAGTCTTGTTGCCTAACCCAGATGTACACAGGAAAGCATGACCCAGGGCAGGGCAGTTGCTTTTCTTTAGGCTGATGGCAAAAGAAGACTAGGTCCCACAGGCCTTTTACCCAAATGCCAAACTTTGGTTTATTCAAGCAGCCCTCCCTTCTTGGTTTATGAGAAGTGTCATGCTTGAAAAATTTTTTGACAAGCCGCAGTATGCTTGGCAATCCTATTCAGACTGACAAACAAGGTCACATCCTAGGAGTTTCCTGGCTCTGAGATAAACAAGATCACAAAATGTGTGTCTTTAACTCCTGGCTTCCCTTATTAACATCACTGGAAAGTCAGTCAAGAACCATATGCTAATAAGACCCAGGTCTCCTGAGCAACTGCAAAGTCACCAACTGCACCCTTCCCAGGCTGGGACACAATAGGAGATGACCATCTCCCACTGGAGACGGCAGTGGAAAATTCATCAAGGAAGAAAAGAATGTCCCTGGATGAGCTTACTGCACAGTAGGGTCTACTGTGTGTTGTTCAGTGGTTAAGTTCACGATAAAATAAAGTCTGGTCACAGAATCCTTCTGTGCACTCTCTCCTGCCACCTAATATCTGTTACCCATTGGTGTTATGTCATGTATCTTCGCTGTCTTCAATGATTGAAGAAGCACTGTGCCAGCCAACACCCAGGAAATGTGTTAGACAGCTCACTTCTTTTTCCACAGCTTTCTCTCACAACTACAGTTCAGACTTCATCATTATCATTTCCCTGCAGTTTTTGCTCCCTTGTTTCCCTTCCGGAAAGTAGGTGAGGCTACTGCCTAGCCCCCTCTAGGCCTCCTAGAACAAAAGCCTCACTCACCCTGTTCACTCAGTGAATAAGCTTTGTAGGAAAGAAGCTTTTTTCTTTCCTAGACCTAATACTTGCTTCAAATCAATGTGCAGTGCAGGGCAGGAAATTGAACTTTTTTCTTTACATTTCCCATAATTTGTAATAGGATAGGAAGAAGCAGGAAGAGAATATGGAACACCTTGTGAAATGCTGTTAACAGGTGTGGCTGCTCACAACAGTAGCTGTACAAAGGTACCATGATACTGAAACAGAGTGGTTGGAGCCATCACCACTCTTCCTCCACTTCTCTCCCAGTATAGACAATGGATACATACTCCACAGCAGAAGGCAAGTGCTTCAGGATCCTTCATTGTCAAAGACACAGAGACCTTTCAGGTGTTTCCCAATGTCCACAGCTGTATTATCTCAATAGTCATAAGGTTCTCCCCCGCCATCTGCCTTACTGATACTAATGTCCAGGAGTTCCTTTCCCTCTTCTTCTAGGAACTAGTGTATCCCGTCCTTGTCATTGCAAAAGCTAGGTTTTGGTTTTTTTTTTGTTTTTTTTAAAGATACCTGAATGGATGCAGAGACCTGGAATTAGATTCCCAACACATAACATGGCAAGTAGTCCCATTTTATAAAATGTAATTTGACATCTGTCCTTTGCCAATATGCTCCTGAAATGTTTATTTGCATTGGTTCAATAATGACCATAAACAGATAGGTTACTTCACATTTGCTTCTGTGCATTAAGGTAGTTAAGGTAAAGATGCAGACTTTAAATCTAATGGGGTGGAGATGACAATGGCAAAAATAAAAGTGAATCAGCTATGTACTCCTCACATGATTCTGTACAAAGTGAGTACAAATTGCCACAAATTAAATCTTTAAGGTAACAGGGAAAGCAATCTGTCAATGACCATTTGAATTCTCTGTATCCACCAAATGAATGAAAGGACTTCAATTCTAGAGAAAAAGGCTAGTGTGAAAGCAACCCAAGTCATGGGACAATGCACACAGAACGCTCTGAAGCTGCCACCAAATCCTACAAGAAAAAAAGAATACAAGTTAACCCATCTTACTTCTATGAGTACAGTCCTATGAAGTGAATGGCTTCCGTTCAGTCATATTGGAAATTCTATCCACAGAAGATCTGTCACTTCCTATCTTATCGGAAAAATCATATGTGATTGTGCTGGTGTTGGGATTTTACAATCCGAAATAGGTAATGCCTTCCCATGACATTTCTGAAATATCAATACCTAGCCATCATCCTTGCCCACCTCAGCGATTAAGCATTTTGTTGGTCTAATGCACTGGTTCCCAACCCATGGTCTGGGGACCACAGGTGGTCTGCGGGACCCTGAGAAGTGTTCTGCGAGGTCTCAGGAAAGAAAAATCACTTTCAATCACTTCCAGCGTCTCACTGAGCAAGCAGCGCCCCATGGACTCCCAGAAAGGGCAGAGAACGGACTGCCTGCAGCTACAGCTGGCAGCAAAAGCAGCAAACCACAAATCTCTATAAATAATAAATCTCAAATAAATCTTTTCTAATTTCAGATCTTTTCTAATCTCCAAACCCATGGTTCGGGCAAATCTGGAGCCCTCAGAGGTGAAGGGAGAGGTCCTCTTGTCCCCAGAGGCTCTTCAGAAGCCCACAGAGGCCATACGCATCCACCCATAGCCTCTGCAGGCTTCAGAATGAAGCCCAGAATTGTTCAAAGATGACTTCCGGTTTTTGTTGAAAACCAGAAGTTGCCTTTAAATGAGTTTGGGCACCATTCTGAAGCTTGCAGAGATGGAGGGTAGACACACACGGCCTCTGCAGGCTTCAGAAGAGCCTCAGGACTGACCAGAGCTCAGCTCCAGTCAGGTTTAGGAAGGGGTTAAAACCACAGGTTTCGAATACCCGCAGTTTTATTTATCTGTAGGGGTTCCGAGAATGGAACTCCCCTGGATAATGAAAGCCACTTATATTACAAATTTTAATGTATTTTTTGAGTGCAGGGGTGGGGGGGTTTAATGTGGTCCCTGAAAATTCTAACTTTTACCTCAGTGGTCCACAGTCTCCTAAAGGTTGGGAACCATTGGTCTAATGTAGCCATTTTCAACCACTGTGCCGTGGCGCACTGGTGTGCCACAAGTGGTCCACAGGTGTGCACAGAAATTTGGGGGAAGGTCATTTATTAATAGGGCCAATGGGAGATGTGAGCCCCCACTGGCAGCATGATGTGCCTTGTCAATTGTCAAAAACCTGGTGGTGTGCCTTGACCCTTTTAGTGCCTTGTCAGTGTGCCATGAGATGGAAAAGGTTGAAAATCACTGGTCTAATGTAATACACAGCCTCAGTTCTGAACACTGGAACTACAACAGATGCCTGTAATGGCACTAGTATTTTTGTTTGTGTGTTGCAGTAATGCAACAGGTACTGAATTTCAAGTTTTCATTTGCTGGTTGAGCTATATACAGTGGGTGTCAAGACTTTCACTATAGCCTTACAGTCAAAACTTTCACTGTAGCCTAGAATGCTTGGATTAAAAATAAGACAGAGCACCAGAGAGGTTTCTTTCCCCTCCTGTATCTGTACATCTTAAAGTAGTAATATTAGTCCTACAAAATGGCAAAGAATTAAAGTTTTACCCAAAATTGTTAAAGTCAGTGGCATTTTATTGCTTTTTGAAACATTACAAAAAATAGTTTTGCAATGGTCATTAAATTACAAAGACTGGATATTTCACATTACATAGTGGAGAAAATTTTGTAGGCATTATATAAATTAATAAAATATTGTTTCTACATTTGGAACAGTGTTAGCTTGCTTTGGACTTAATTATAAAAGAAAATATATGTAATTAGAAAACTGTCATAAAAATTGGAATCAAGCATGTAATTACACCTCAAGTCAATGCTTTTGTTCAGCTGGATGCTCTGAACACTGGAAGACACACTTACAAAACAAAGCATCAGTAACAAAAGGGAAATCATTACAAAGGATGCATCTCCTGACTAATAAATTGTTTTATAAAAACCTGGCTATTACATTACTCCAGGACTGCCAAATAGTGACAATATGTACTAAAAATTGAAAACTTATTTTCACACCAATTGTAACCATTTTCCTATATTCAACAAATATACTAAAAGGTTACAAAGTAAAAAAACGCCAAATAGTAAAATCACAAGACAATATTTTGTATTCAGAATACAAGTACACTATATATTGATACAACTATGTGCTTGTACATCCACTAAAATAAAAAATGTTTTCACAACACCTGTACTGTATTAGGTGATGGATGGCACCTACCATCAATCATTTTAAAAACATTTAAATTACTGACCAAACTTAAGAAAAGCAAAATACATTCAGTATGTTGTGCTAACAATCTAGAATGTCAAATCGGTGACTTTAACACAATTTACAAAATGCATACAATAATATGTAACCCCTTTAAACAATGCAGACCAGTGCATTTTTGTAATGCATTACACCTATCCATAACATTTTACACTTGAAGCTTACCTTTACAAGGGCAAATTTTACAATACTACTGTACAGAGAGATAAATGCATTTGAAATAAAAGAGAAAAGGAAATGGTCTGTTGGATGCTAAAAATGATTGACATGCTTTGCAGAAATATTAGCCTACCATTTTGCACATTTTTTGTTGATTATCTTGATAACCTGGAATACCTTGCCTTGTACACAAATTGCAGTATGGAACAATTGCAAATAAAGGATAAGTAAGCAACTTGTGTATATCTAGAACAGAATGTTAAAATGTTCTTACAAAAAATTAAAACTGCTGTGTTGTACAGCTTGTATTGTAAATGTGATACTACATTTTTCAGAGAATGTCTACATGTATTACCAGACATCCTTTCTGTAATAATTTCAAATTTAAAAATGAGAAAAGCATATTTCTTGGGGTGACTCTAAAGCCAACGTATAATAAACTTGTTCCCCAAGTGGCAACCAAAGCATCTAAAAAAGTGTTCAGCTATTTATAGTACTGGTTTAATGGAAATATACTGGCTTTAAATTTGGTTTCACTCTAAGGTGAATCAGTGCACAGTAAGTCCACTCATTTACACCTATTAAGGCAACGTTTGTATCTATATACAGTAAAAGCTATGTCCTTCACTGTCTTACTTTAATACTATATTGTTTTTACAGAGAAGGAATAACATTTATACAAAGTAAACTAAGCAGTAGATAGAAGTTACCACTGGAGTTTTTCAGCATGTCATCAGGACTTATCCAATATCAAAAAGTTAAGAATACATGCGTAAGAATACATTAACAGTGGAACAATAAATGTAAACTACATTGCAAGTTGTGGTATTCCTGGCACTGGTGATGTAAAAATACTAATTAAACAAAACCAGTTGTTCTAAGTAGTTTTCAGATCTTAAATGACAAAATTAACCCTTTGGCACTGAAAAGTTGATACAAAAACTGTTCAGTATTGTAGTATTCTAGGCTTTGAAAACAAAGGGTTAAAATTCAAGACAAATCTGTTTGAGTCTTTGCAAATTACTACCCCATGGCTGTGAAAATGGAAGTTGACAGTAATGGAAGACAAATGCAAAAATTTATGTGAAAATTACACACACATAGACAATTTTTTTTTAAACTTACACTGGACCAATTAGTACAAACAGAATTGTTAAGAACATTGACCACATGAATATAAGACAGGGGCAAGCAATACGTAATCTTGATTTTTTTAAAAAGTGCATATTTCTTGAAGGCTATGACTAAGGCACAAGCTATGCAAAAGTCATGGAATGAAAAAATACCTATACTGTTCCCAATGTTTGGTATCAAAGCTAAATAGCAGTGCAAAGCTTCTTTGAGGATGCTCAGGCTTGAGCTCTTCCATTTAAATAGCATGATCCATATCCTTACAAGTTGAGATTTAATAGTATAAACATTTTCCCTAGACTCAGAATACACTTAGCAGCATTTTTGAAGGCAACTGTAACCATTTATGCAAAACATGCATTCAAAAAAACTTTGTGCCACTTTCAGTGTATTTATTCTGTGTTTGCTCTCAGTTTTTTTAGGCCAGAATCCAGACTTTAAGAAATGCCCAAGAGTATTTTTTTAACCTATTAACCAAATTTTAAAAAATGGTGCTGTATTGCCAGAGGTGTTGTCAACATGAGCACTGCCCACGACGGGTGTCACTCTCCATGCTGTGCAACACACCTCTGTCATTGTGTGCACTGCCGAATTGCTTCTGGGATGGCCATTTGCAGTCATTTGGAACCAGGTGGTGGGAGGGTCCATTCACTGTCAAATGCAGCATGGGCCTCCAGTAACAGGTGCTTGGGTGGCACACCTGTCATCCTCCAGGATGTGTCACCAGGGTAAACTGCTGCTCACCTGATATGCTACTGTATATTGCAACCTGCTTTTGAAAGCAGCTGTAAATTTCAAATACCAAATCTCTGCACAACATAGTTAAAGGTATTTGGAAAAAAAATGTTATATACACTGATTGCAGTAAGCACCTCTCATTATATGCAAGCAGTAGAGAAAGTACAAGCAGTTGAACTTCATTTTCCTTAAGGAAAAATTCCACAGGAGATGCAGAATTCCTCTTTCAACAAAAATCACAAACAAGAAAGTGCAAAACATATGTGATTTTTCTGTTATACTTTCCAAGAAATGTTGAAAGGTATTTTGTATGATTCTTTGGATTACTGGAAATAGGGAAATAGTGAATGTGCCTGTGGAAGCAGAGGGTCTACTAGCTGTCCCTACTGGTCAGAAGCCCATGAACATACCTGGGACTGCTAACAATCAGTAGCCACATGATTCCATGGTGCTGAGTCACCTTCTAACCCTATTACCGCTTCCCATAAATCATCCATAAGAATGTGATTTCTCCTCCTCCTCCTCCATAGTGGTGGTAAGTAATTCCTGCCAGTGAATTGCTTCCCTGTTGTTTCCCCATTCAAAGTAGAATTGGTTAATATGTACTTCATCTTTAGGCAAGATTATTGTGAAGTGACAAACTACAAACACTATCCAGCCAAAGTGCAACACTTCAATCCTATTAATTCAATAGGACAGTCATATGCAAATGCTAAACTCTCCCACTGACATCAACAGGGCTTGTAATTTTAAGATATAATTTTGAGGACATATCGTGCTCTGCCACCTCTCAGAACAAGTTATACAACTGGTTTCAGTAAAGTAAACTCTATTCAAGTCATATGTTTTTGAAACTGATTGCACATTTTCTAATTTTGCCCTTTGCATGTTAGCCTTCTGGAAGTGGTTATAATTTGATCTTTAAACTTTAGTAAGTTATAGAAACAGTAGTTTAAAGTTCATTTAAAATTAATGAAAAAACATTCAGCTTTATAGACCCTACTAACGGAAACTGTGCCAAGATGATAGAAATATTTTTTAGTGCTAGCTGATATATAGGTAGTACCCAAGATAAAGGGAACTGTATATAATGGTTACTATTCCAACTATGAAAAATGGTTAGTGAAAAGACAAGATATCCGAGTGGCTAATAAATGTGGAGTGTGAAAAAATAAACAAGTTACATGAGGGGCAAAGATAGCTTTGTAAAGAGAAGATTGTACTTGTGAAATACTCAAGAAAAAGCAACCCATCTGAAAAAAAATTCTCATCTATGTTGTAGAGATTATTTAACTAGTGATGCTGGTGGGGCATTTTATTTTTCTTCACAAAAAGGGAATTGAGAGTTTAAAAGTATAACTTTACATAAATTTGTTACATTCCTTCAAATGCATAAACCAAGGCTAATATCTTATTGAGTCCTAACATCTCAATGCTAAGCACAGTAGCTCCAATCCAGGGGCTCCTTCTTATGTGTGAGATTTTCTAATGAGCACACAGGGCTCCTGCACAAGCATGGGCTTCCCCAATGTTAAAAATGACTTCACATGCAGATTCCCATTAAAGTCAGTCCTTACTGTCACAGAAGTACATTTCCTTGGAAGTTAAGTTCATACATAGCTGTACTCTGTGTGTGTGTGAACATAAAATAATTACCTAAGCTCTATTGACTTCTCTGGAACATATAAGCAGGCATCAGTCTTGAACATATTTTTTAAAAAAGAGTGTTTAAAACTAGGCCATATATTTCAGTTACCTCTGAACTATGCTCTAATAGTCAGAAAGGGTTACACATTTGAAATACCTGATTGATTGCTTTTTTCTACATATTTGATATACAGCATTTTAAAAAAAAAGATCATCATGGCTTTAAATATCCCCAAACAAAGCAAGTTAAACTGCAAAAACACAGAGCTCATCATTTGCCATCCTAATTGACAAATGCAGATTCTAATTCTATACCTGAGTATAATTTTAAAAAGGAAAGGTTCAAGATGGAGATGGCGCTGAAGAGTTCATGCATGTTTCTGAGTTTATCTTCAAAGGTCAAAGACAGATGTGTGTTCATGTGCAGAAGGAAACTCACTTATTGGGTACATATGAACATTTTAGTCTAACACAGTTATGTTTTATAGTTACATTTTAAATCAGATACTGTGATAGAAACCTTAATACTTATAACCCAATCTATATGACTGTATGAGTGGGTTGCCCCAATTGTTTCAGTGCAGGCATTGTATCTGCACACACAAAAACTGTAGTTTGGTGGGGGAAGCCCTATAAATGGGTCACTGGGCAAGGGCCATTGTGGTTTTCCACTACTTGTGAAACGGTATGTTAAGAACCTAGGACTTGTATACATGTAGTATGAGACTGGAGTATTTTTTTAAGGCAATGGAATAATGTTTAATGATAGTATACTAACTTATGACTATAAAATTACCACCACAAATTGTTAAAAATCACAAAGCAGCAACATGAAGTGAGAAAAAGTTGAAAATGCAATCACTGATGAAATGGCACATTGGACTTGTTCTAGGAAGATAGACATACAGAAAATTTTGCAAAAACCCAAACAGCAATTGCCTGAAAAACAGGATACATATACTTCAATAAATTATAAAACAGTTATGTACTGGAAAATTCTACACAAAGCAGACCAATAACTTACATTTAAAGTTGATTTTCCATTAATGCATGTATAACTAAAAAGCAATTTATTTTTACTATTTTAAAAAATTGAAATAAAAATTTTCCACTAAAAATAAATATTTCTAGAGTGATCACCACTTCTTTCTTATCTGAAATGTTCTTGTCACTTTAAACAGTATCAAGAGCTCAAATTTCAGTACTTGAAAGAAGTTTGGAAGTCACCCTTTAAACAGTACAGTATATCCTATAAAATGATATATACCCTTGTCACTTCTACAGTGAGGTTTCAGCATCTACATACTTCGTTTCAGGAGCATTTTCCATGTCTATTTTCACACACTCTTCTTTTTCAGGGCTGTTAAGAACAATCCACAAGATTAGAAAAGCCATATGAAGAATTCAGATCAAGAATACATAAGTCACAAATGTTGTTACGTAGTATCAATGCTTTCTTTTTTGTATAACCTAAAGCTCATTATTATGTAGTATAACATACACCCTAGTCACAACTTGCAAAGAGTAAACTGCACAGCAGCAAAACTTAACCTACCAGAAGCAACCTAGATGGCAAGACTGTTTTTTTCTAAAACAGCATTCAAATCAAAACCTATGAGAACAGCCATGTTTTTGTTTTTCCACATAGTGTATAGTGTAATCTTCTGATCAGCCTCAAATGCACAATCATTGCATGAATTTCTACTAACAAGCAAACTTCTGGAAAAAAAATACACATGGCTATTTCTGCAATTTGGAAAGAAGAATTTACACACAGAAAGGGATGAACAAAATCTATACAGCAATAACTTTTATCGCTTTGCACTTTTAGCAGTTTTCAATTATAACCAAATTCCAAATTTTGTCCATGTGCTCTCCTCTTTCATCCAACCTTCCATGATGTTTGTCAACATTCTTATGTTTATTTTTTCCTGCTTAGGTTTCACATGCATTCACATGTGTTATATAATTATTTAGATTTTGTTGGAACAAGAGACTTGTGGAACAAGAGAATTGTTTATTTTTGTCTTCAAACAGCTCACTCCCCCCCCCCCGCTATATGACAGACAGCTTTTGAAATGCCATCAGTTTCACAAGCAGTTTGCATGCAGCATGGTAGGCTACTTTTTGAGAAAACCCCAATTTTGCCTCCCTCTTCCCTAACTCATAGCACTACTAGTTGTGGCCTTCAAGTTTAGAAAACAGTTGCTGCACATCTTTCTCTGTCCCAGTTCTCATGAGCTTTTTCAAGCTTTTCTCTCCTCAAACAGTAAATATAAATTCATCATACTTTCAGGATACAAATATATGGCCAATCCAAATTACTTCCACAGTTATTTGTTACTCAGCACACAAGATAAACTATTATTAGGAAATGTGAGTAATTATAAGCTACCTCAAGTTAGATCTTGTTACTTTGGCATTCTCTGTGTTCATGGAAAGAGCCTTCCACTGTGCAGTTTTGGCCATTTCATCTGATATGTTTACAACAGAAGGATCAACACTAGACAATAAACACACCATGATTAGTACTCAGTGCCTTGCGTTAATTATGTATCATGCTAATTACATTTCATTTGAGCCTTAGTTCTCTGTTTGCACAGCCACTAGTGATATGTTACAGAATGCATTTAATGTATCGTTGAACATATTACAAGGATACAAGTATTTTTATATATTAAAAAAGCGACCCTTGCTTTTTCAGTGAACTGAATTATGACAACTAAAGTATTTATAATGATTAGAACTGAAGTTTGTGTACAAGTATGGTTAAATACATGACTTAACTGTGCATACTTTCTTCTTTAGAACACATGAAAACCACTAAAAGCCCTCTATAAGAATTTCATGTGCTTATTGATTCCATCACATTGTCTTGTTGAAAAGCATATGGCCTATTTATGGCGTATCTTTTACCTCATAAGCACATTTCAACATACAAATGGAATTTGAATCAGGAATTGCATTTAATCTTAATTAGTGGGAGGGGGGAATTCCATAATCAGACTAAAAGGAACACTTTTAGAAAATGAAATATACCTTGTAAAGCAAATATAAGGATATCTACATATATTGACTAAGAGTAATCTGCTTAAATTAGAAGATTCTTAAGATGAAATTCTTTAATCATTTAGCACTGTCAATTGCTCCTGGTTAAATTGTTTAAGAATTTCAACATAAGGAGCTTTGTTATTCCAGGTAGTGACATGTCAGAAACTCTTGGAATACACATATCTATTTTAAAGCTGGTGCAAGATTATGTCTTTACTCCAACTTGAGTTTTCAATCACCCCAGTGGTGTAGCCAATGATTGTATAGCTACACCATGATTGCGTAACTACACCAGTGCTGAGCTCAAAATGATGCCCCGGAAGAGATGTCAGGCATGAGCTTTCATAAAAGTGAAAATGGGGGGGGGGGGAATCTGCCTCCCCCTCCCCCCAGCAGCTCAATGCCCACTTTGCCTACTGCCTTGCCCCCAGTGGTGTAGCTAAGGCATCTGCTACTGGGAGTCAAAGTAGATTTTGTAGCCCCCCTCCATGACAAAATCAAATTTAATTAAGTAAATAAATAAAAAGTGTGCCCCATATTGGTTAGAGACACGGTGCTGGGGTGAAATAAAGTTATTCTCTCCCTGCTAAATATAAGAGGAGTACAATTTGAAAAAGTACCTTTTTGCCCAGTTGGCAGAGGTAACTGAATGGAATACATGGAAATGTGAGCCGACTCATTAACACCTTATAGGTTCCCTGTGGTATCCTTACAACACCTAATTGGCTCTTGGAACAATCAGTCTCATTGGTCAGTTTTAAATTAAATTTAAATTTAAGTTAAATTCAAACAAAAATCCTAAACCTCCTCTGAACTATTAGTAACTAACAGCCTGATCCAACGGTTGGGTCCCACTGGCACAGTGGCTGCAGCACCGGTGCTGGATGTTGTAAAAGTGCCATAAAGCACTTTTTGACACCCAGTGAGTAAGTGGCACCAGCGGGAAGGCCTGTGCCATCCTGCAAGCACTGCATCTTGCCCAACAGCCACCAAGGCAGATGGGTCTTGCACTAGCAGCAGAGGAGTGGGGGGGAGGATGGTAGGAGGACGTTCTGGAGCTGGAGAGGGGGTATATTGGGGAGGGTGTATTGGGGAGGGGGGAATCAGGGTCAGGAGTAGGATGGGTATGGTGGAGAAGGCTTTTGCTGCATCCTAACCCCATCCCAGGCCTGCTGGTGATACACAGGCTATTTGGTTCTGCACCAACTAAAAGGCTGAATGTCCCCTTACCCCGAGGGGATCCCCTGCCTGCTCAAATCCAACACTGGATACAACGTGTGCCCAGCTACATTGGACAGGATTGGGCTGTTAGCCAAATAAACAGATTGTTTGTTTAAAGAACTATTCTAGTTTTGTTATCAAGTGTTCTCAGTAGAATAGTGTACAACATTTTATGTGCACCAACTTTTTGGGGAAGAGGAATAGTTATGTGAAATTGAAAAGAATATTGCCTAGATTCTAAGTAGCTGGTAAATATATGGCTTAGTTAACATGTGTTTAGTATTTTCAATGCTATTCATAGCATTAGCCATGCACAGTAACACACTAGACAAAACTGACCCAAACAGCTTCTTCACTCTGAGAACAGCTGGTTGAAAGTGAATCATCTGATCTGTTCAAAATGGTCATGTGAGTGAATAAGATGTAATTTAAAAAGAAACACAATGAGCTATATTACACATATAAGATCTCAATTCTTTCCTTGTTCCTGTTTCCCAGATAAGATGAATCCCAGATTCATATGTCAGCATTCATTCAAACTTGTTATAAAATAGGATTATTTAAGACAACAAATATAAAACTATGTAGAAAATCAAACTTTTATTGAAAATAGTAGGTATGTCACACCTGTATTTTAGAGCTTTCACAGGAATCTCTAACACATCGCCTCTTTCATATGGAAGGTGTACAGTTTCACTGTCCACTGCCTGAAACATTCGTTCAGCTTCCTGAAAGTTACACATTATCCAATACATATTTAACAAACTTTAACTACAAAAACAAGGTTTCTAAAAAAACCTTATTTTTAATACATTTTAAGAGCTATAATTTTTGCATATGACAGAGCGCCATCCCCCCCAAAACCTCTAGTCTGGAATCAGCATCCCAAACTGATAAACCATCCTTAACCATCTAAGTAAGCTTCACACATGGCCTTCAATGCAGTGTAAGAACCTGGTATCGACCCATAGCCAGTATATTCACTCAAGGTGGTCAAGTCTTTTGCTAGGACCCATGGACGTTTGAAGGGTTCACTAAGCCAATTTCCAGATATGGCATGATCCCTAACCCACCCACTCTGTTACTCTCCTAGCACTTGGGAGATCTGTAGGAAAGGTAAATTAAAGACTATGAAAGCAAGCAAGTAGAACAGTTATCTTGCTCAAGATGAAGAGTCACTGTATACCATTTTACTGAAGGAAGGCTCCTCCCAACTGTACATCTCTTGTCCATTGCTTGTTAACCTTCAGTCAGCCCTAGAGAAATTCCATTCATGCAAGCCCTTGTGCACATAAAAGTAGTTCTGGGTTGTAGTTAAAAAAATTTTCTCACTTAAAGCCCAATCCTATGCCTGTCTTCACAGAAGTAAGTCCCATTATAGTTAATGGCACTAACTGTCAGGAAAGTGTGGACAGGATTACAGCCTTAGAGCCCAATCCTGTGCTTGGCAGCACAGGTCCGTGCCGCCGAGCACTGTTGCAAATGTGCCATAAGGCAAATTTGCAAGCCTCACTGCTGGGCTCCCGCCCATGCTAGCTCAGCGCTGGCCGGTGCTGGGCTAGGGCGGGGCGGTCACCCAGTTTCCGCGGCTTGGTGGTTTCCTAGACCGCTGAGCCACTGCACGGTAGGCAGGGACGGGGGCTGGGAGGAGGCATTCCAGGAAGGGGGGTGACCGGTGGTGGGTGGAGAGAAGGCAGGGAAGAGGCGTGATGGGGAGGCATGACGCGGGGAGGGGGGCAGGCTGCAGGTGTGCATGGGGGAGGGATGGGAGGAGGGGCTGCGGAGCTCTGCTCGGCAGGATCCAAGGTACTCATGCAGGGCTGCGCACCCTACACGAGTGCCTTTACCTTACTGCCAACCATCTGGTCGGCGGTAAAGTGAATTGCTCCATTGTGGGCCTGCTTACCTTACCTGAGGCACCTCTCGCGGTAGCCCGGGAGGCGCAGGATCCGGCGGCAGCCCTTCTTGGTGCCGCCGAGCCTGGGCACCCCATACAGCTCAGGATTGGGCTGCCCATGTGTCAACTCAGCCAATAGGGGATTTAATTTCTTGAAGGTACTGTAAGTACACTAAAATCCAGTAAGGAAGAGACAGGTTTCTCAAGGCAACTTTCAGCTTCCCCGGCCCAGCAAGTAGCCCCTCATGTCTAAGATCAAGGGTCATTCTGAGCAGATGTGTAAGAACTCAAAATTGGGAGAGTTCTATGAGCATTGTTGCTCCAAGCTGAAGAATGAATTTCTGTATAAATCTTTTCTTTGGAGCCAATCCTTTCCCCCAATAATTCTCTTTCATCTTACATATACTTAAAATGGTTTTCAAACTTTTAGATGACCAATGCGCAATTGAACTACCAATGCAAGGTATAGGAAGTATACACTCTCTCTCTTCTCCCCCCCCCCACACACCCACTAACCCACCCACATACTTGCACCCAACCCTTCTATTTAGTGGATGAGACACTAAATTTACCTCCTTTGCTTTCTTCTTTTTGTCATCTTCCTTTTTCTTCTTACTTTCTGGCATAAGGTCATCAAGCCAACTGAGCTCTCGTTTGGTGAAACACAAATCCATAAGTTTGCGAATGAAAACGAGAGCTAAAACCTTAAAAGCAATTAAAAACAATACACTGATCTCTACATGTCTTAGGAGAAAAGCAAGACAGAATTAAATGGTGCAGGTCTTTTGGGCAGCATACTGGTTGGCAACACACACAGAAATAATGGTTAATGTTCTAAAAGACTCTTGAATTAACTTACCATCATAGGGAAAACAACAGCAGCAGCAGAGGCTTTAATAGCCCACAGAAGTATAAGACAGGTAAGTTGAACTACTGTAAATACATGAACTTTCCAAAGAGGCACATAACGTAGATAAATCAAGTCAGGTTGATGCTTAGCAGGCATTCCAAACAATTTGATACGGTCAAAGAACTAAATTGAAAAGAAATTTTTTTTTAATCATTGAATGTTTTTCCATACAACATTTGGCGAAAAAAGTGAGAAACAAATTAAAAGGAATCTAAGTTAGATATAGGATTAGTTATTTGAATGTCAAAATATACTTTGCCAATTGAGTAAATATTGGTCCAACATTTAAAATACTAAATTTATTAGAAATGTAACCGAGAGTTAAGCTTGCCCCAACCCCTCCCCAAAGAAGATTTCAAACAATTGCAATCAATTTCATAGTATTATGCAAACATGAGTGTAAACAACCAAGAGACTAAACCATTTCTCCCACACCCAACACCATAAGCAACATTGCCAAACTAGATGTGCTACCTTCCTTTCTGCTCAATCTAGAACCTGAGTTTTTGGCAGGGAGGGGGGATTAAACACCAGCTTCTGGTTCTACCTGCAGATACAACCCCCATGATCTTGATAGCTGTACACTGGGTCCAGTTAATCATACTATCAAGTGACAAAAGAATAGCAAATGCAGGTCAGATAGATTAAATAAAATGAAGCAGCCAAGTTATCAGACTACAATCTTACATTTATGTGAATCAATATTTTTTGCCGTTTTTACTGCATGAAACGTTTTTACTGCCGTTTTTACTACATGGCCTTTCCCAGTTTGAAGAGACACTTGGCCAACAGTCTGAGGCTAAGAGGCAAAGAAGGAAGGCCCATAGCCAGGGAGACAGGCCAGGGACAGACTGCACTTGCTCCCAGTGTGGAAGGGATTGTCACTCCCGAATCGGCCTTTTCAGCCACACTAGACGCTGTTCCAGAACCACCTTTCAGAGCGCGATACCATAGTCTTTCGAGACTGAAGGTTGCCAACAACTGCATGAAACAACTGAACTTAGAATCTATGTTTTCCATTTCTTTTGGAAGATACATGATTGTAGTAGAACTTGCCTGGATGCCTTTTAGGGAAGATGCTCCCATGTAAAGAAAAACACCATACAAAACAGGCATTGGAATAAACTGTGGAGAAGAATTACAATGTTCAGAATAAGAAAATTAAACATGAAGAACACAAAAAGTATACCACTTTACTTGTGCCAATAGATTATTCCGTAAAAGGTAAATTGGAATTATCACAGATTGGAATATGACACTTGGAGAAGAACAAAACTCAACAGGGTGTAGGTTTGATAATTAAAGCTATACAAATGTACGTTCAATACAAAACTTTAAATTATTAGTACTTCAAAGGAACATAACCAGGGCTTTTTTTGTAATAGAACGCACCGGAACGGTGTTCCAGCACCTTTTTTCCCTCCACTAGCTCCACCTTTTTTTTTTTTTTTTTTTTTTTGACTGCTGGCTAGGGCGGGATTCAAACCTCCCACCCCGTGCTCCACAGCCCAACACCCTCTCCATTGGGCTATAGGAACTCCTGTACTCAAAGAGCTCAGAATTAATATATAAGGTCTTGAACCCAGCTGGTGGCCATCAGCACCTCAAGTATTAGTTCCAAACACTTTGAGTCTAAGAACTCCTATGGCTCAATTGCTAAAGTGCTGGTCTGTGGAGCCAGAGGTTGGGGGTTCAAATCCCCATGAGGAATAATTTTTTTCTTTTTTTTTAGGTGGGGAGGTGCTCCATGGCTGCAAAATATAAAGGCTGGTTGCCAGTTGCCAAAAGGGGGGCCAGTTGAGGCTGCAAAACTCCTCAAAGATCAGTCCCAGGCAGGCTTTTTTTTGGCCTTTTTTTTTTTTAAGTCCCAGGTAGGACTTAACCCACAGCCTCCACCAGGGGGCTCACTCCAGGAGCTACAGCAGCAGTTACCAGCCAGGGCAGGTGTTCTGAACCCACCTCCCTGAAGAGTCCTGTAGGAGATAGATGCACGCACATAATCATCAAAGACTATTGGGGGGATCCTGTATTTGGAGCCCTCCCTATCTCAGCACAAGACTGAGAGCCTGAAAGGTCCAAGGCAGACACTCCCAATGGGTGATGGGGGTAGACCTGATCCCTGCCAAGTCTTTTGCGCCCCTTTATGTTTCACTCCAGCTGTGGCAGGAGTGCTTTTGCTATTAGGGAGCTCACATGGGATAGACGTGTGTGTGTGTGTGTGTGTGTGTGTGTGTGTGTGTGTATATAGTTATTGACTACATCTAGTTGTATCTTATTACTTATTTCTCCAATAAAAAGTCGTTCAAAAATAAATAAATAAATAAATAAATAAATAAATAAATAAATAAATAAATAAATAAATAAATAAAAGATTAACAAGTTGTGAGTTCCTGCACCTTTTCTTTTCTTTTTTTTACAAAAAAAGCACTGAACATAACTATGAGCTAAACAAAAAAGTTAAAAATTTTAAATATATATATCAGAACATATTTAAGTACAGCTATGGTAATTACTATGACTGTCTCCCCCCCCCCCCCCGGCTTCCATTATCCTCAGGACCCAAGTACATTTTACAGATAGACATATGTGATCCAAACTCCAGTGACTGTCTCAGAACAACCACAATAGGAAGCAGCATGGAGAATCAGGCTGCAATCCTACACATACTTTCCTGGGACTAAGCCCTATTGAATCCAATGGTACTTACTTCTAAGTAGACACGTATGAGATAGCCCAGCTTGTACCTAGTTTCCCACAATCTTTTTTGTTTTAGTCACCAAAATGAAATTCTTTGCCTATATTCAAATAAAGCAAATCCTTTTGCAATCAATGAGACAAGTTCATCGTGACAAGCATTCCAGTCCTGTGCATGTCTATTCAGAAGTATGTCTCATTAAGTTCAATGGTCAAGTATCTGCAGTCCTTACTCACAATGAATTCTGGATGCAGAAGGACCCATTCTAATCTCAAATTCTAATGATGGTTCCCAAATCATGAAGTACCCTGAATTTCTGCTAATAAATGCTTGGTTCACTCCTTGCACAAGCACTAGCAATATGCAAAAGGGTAGGGCAACTAATGGCTGCTTGTTGCATGTATGAAGGGTGCCGAAGAAAATGATTTTATGAAGAGTAACATAATGGATGGTTTATCATTCAGCAGCTCTTCAACTTCTTAAGGAGTCCAATCAAGCACTGCAAATTACTTATACCACTCCAGCCTGAGGTGATTCAGATTGGTAATCATTAGTTCCTGCCAAGAATAGTTTTCTGTGTCCTCATGAATGTACAACAGTGCTTCTGGGAGATAATTAAAAACCCTGGGACCAATGATCACACCTTCAGTGAAATATAGGCGATACAGCTCCATATCACAGTAAAAATATTGTGATTAAGGTGGGTCCAACGTCTGGAAAATCTACCCCCCCCCCAATAAGTGTCATCCAGAATTGCAGGACTCATAGCCTACACCTTAGATCAAGATCGTTGTTCAGCTGACCTACAGGTTAGCAAGGGCAGGCTAGCAAGAATCCCAAGTATACTGGTGAAAATAGGGCTATAGGCCAAAGCTAAAAGGTGTGATGGAATCATTTCCCATTGTGATTTCTTTGAAGTGTTTCTCCCTATCAGTCAACAGTATGCTTACATCAAGTTAGTAATAACTCATTCAGATTGAAGCAGCACAGTGAATAAAAGCCAAACTGCAGCTGTTGAAGCATTTGGCCATGGAAATCAACAATTAGTATGCTACATTCAATAGATACAAAAGCATAGGCTAGCTAGGGACAGTTCTTGTGTCTAACCCGTTTTCTTTTCAAGTTTTAGAATAGAAATCTGTGCTGCTAGCCTGTGCTGTTTTAGTCTAGCACAGAGATTCACTTCAGCAACTCCCATGAAAATTTTAAGATGTAACATTGTAAACCCATATAACATTTTTAAGTGCACAAGGTATTCTCCCCTTACCTTTAATACAGAGGTCATGAACACCGATAGTCCCATTAGAACGAATATCATTAATCCTGTCACTCTCTGTTCACGGATTCCCAAGAACTTTGGCTGCTCTCCTGGAGCAGAACACTCTGATTCCACTTTTAAACTGTTGACATGACTTATAGAAAGAACAGTCGCAGCTACAAACCAAGGCAAGCCCATGATAGAACATATACCTAACATAATGCCGACCATGAGCAGATCAAGATGATATCCACAGCCTTTCTGTGGAGTCAAACACAAACATGTTTCCTATCAAACTAACAGAACAACACATTTACATTCTGTCAAAAAGCATTTTCAAATCTTTACACTGACATCTGGAAACTCCAACTGCTATCTATTAATGACATACTCAGGCCCAAATCCTAACCAACTTTCCAGCATTGACAAAGATATGCCAATGGGGTACGTGCTGCATCCTGCAGTTGGGTGGCAGTCACAGAGGCCTCCTCAAGGTAAGGGAATGTTTGTTCCCTTACCTCAAAGCTGCATTGCCCTTACCTCAGTGCTGGAAAGCTGGTTAGGATTGCGCCCCAAGATGTTTCACTACGCAGTAATTAAAAGTATAAACACCTTAACACAGTAGTTGAGTGAAAAGGTGGTAACAAGAAAAACTGTTTACAAATTGTATGGCAAGAACTTCCCAAACAAGTTCTACAATCATATTTTCTAGAACTCAATCCAGTGGCTGAGGATCTCTGTTATAATTAGATTTCTGACTTGGCAGTAACAGAGACTCCTGAAGTTGCAATAACTTTCTAGCACCAAATCTCAACTTTGATTGGGACAAAGCCCAGTGATGTATAACAGTCCTACAGTAGCACTCCCAGTATCTGGATCCATTCTTCTCTCACTTCCCTCCTTTTTGCTATATCCCTATTGCAGCAAAATATTTTGTTAATCCCTTATCTTCAGTATACCAGCTCAATCCCTGTAAAACACTCCTTCTAAACTTTTCCAAAGTGTCAGCCAATAAAAAGTGCAAGTTATAGGCAAAGCAAATCTGAAATAAATGTTATTCGAATTTACAATGATTACAATTATTTTGGCTTCTAATTTCAACATTTTGGATCTTTGCTATGAATGTCTGGGACAGACATTTTCTGCTATAGCAAGTTCATTCTGTGCATTCTCAATTAGGAAAAGCAATTTTTCACCTTGAGTTTATGTTCTTTCCTGTTTATGATGACTGCTGTAATTTGCTGGTCCATAAAAATGAGAATGGTACAGAGTAAAGCAGGAATTGCAGCTACGAGAATCGTCCACCAAGGATTAGGTCCTAGGGGATCTATGAGCCATCCCCGGTCACTTCGTGTTGGCTAGATAAAGGACAGACAACAAAACAGACTGGGTGAAGTAGAATGTATTCTTCCTAAGTACACTTATCCAAATGCAGAAACTTGAATTCCTAACTTTCTTGTATGTTATTTGCACTGAATATTTTAGAGCAGTGGTTCCTAAAGTGGTAGGTTGTAAACCACCATAGGGAATCAAAACTGGGCCATTCGCCCTTAAGGGAAGTGGTCCAGTAATGGGTGCCCTGATGGCCCTGAAGCGATTACAGCACTGCAGAGACCCGCCTTACCTGAAGGGTTTCTCCCCTTACTTGAAGGGTCCTGCTGGCCTTGGGAAGGGTCAGGCAGGCCCGCAGCCCCCTCCACGGGCCTCCCTAATGCTAGAAATTGCTCTGTTCAGGGATCAGAGCACACTTTTAGTTTGTGTGAAAACCAGAAGTTTTCACCATGATGGTTTTCACCACAGGTGAGTAGGAAACCCCCCCTTTGTCCCTGGCAGTGACACAATTCTGGCAATCACATTGCTGCCATCACTGCAGGGTATTTCCCTTAAGAGGGAATGCCCTGCTTCTGGTTTCCCTGGTGGTTTGCGACCCACCAGTTTGGAAACCACTGCTTTAAAGTGCGAATGATTTTCAAAAATTCCACATTAAAAAGAAACCAGAATGTTTTGGGATGAGGAAAACATAAGATATACCACATTAAAACAGAGGCTCAGGAATTTCCACATAAAAAATTAAACAATCTATTTTGAACAATATAACTGAAGACAAGCAAGTACTGTGGAACATCAAGGATTAAGTAGTTTATTGTGGCTAAGCAGAGGTTGTCAGATGAATTTTTTAAATTTAAGCCATTAGAAGTTCTTATGGAGTAGATAGGAAAACAACAGTTTTAGTGTGTGACTCCCCCCCCCTTACATTTTTACATGAAAATATACTTAGTTCTTTGCCCCTGGTGTGCACAGGATCACACTATAACAAAAAAGTGGAAGAAGTGTGCATGCATGGACAAACATAGGATAGAATACTTTGAATAAACCAAGTTAAAACTTGGTGAAAACTTAAACTTTAAGGTGAAAACTTAAAGAGATATATAGATACACCTCGATTTCTCCAACATCTAGGAACAACAAGGTCAGACAGTAGTAAAAGAACTCTTAAAAGCAGGCATTGCTTCTAGCAGAATTTAAAAAACATTTTTTCAGTTGTAGATTGAAAAGATGCTTACTTCAAATTTTTCAGGTACATGAAGTTTAGGAGAAGGAACTCCCACAAGGTAATCAATGATAACCATGATCACTATTGTCAAAAATACAGCAAAGTCGCTTATTGTAGAACGCACCTATAAAAAAAGAAGATAGTATTGTATATAGATTCTCTTCTCTTAAATAAAAGATACTTGCAATAGTGGGTGAACACTAGTACAGTATATATACATATTATTCATTATTAATAGAACTCAATTATTATTATATTATATTATTATTAGAACTCAAATCTATTTATATTTCCTTCTACTTCACCTTAGTGGTGAAAATAAAATGGAAGAAGGAAGCAACAACAAGATATCTTAGGGACAGCACAGGCTGAAGTCACAGTACAATCCTAATTTCAGTTCTGTAATTTTCAATATGAATTGCATTCTTTCAAAATTAATAATTCTTCTAGGAGGAATCTATTATTAAAGGCAAATCTGCCAAGAACTTATTTGAGGAAAAAGTGTTTCACTGTTAAGAAGCAATGGTTAAATCATGACAATTTTGCTTTCCAATGTTGCAGCAAATGTCATAATACATCTGAAATATTTTAAATTACATTTGCAACTTCAGGTAGGCCCTTAACTAGTATTAAAGGGTCAAGAACAGGCTACAGGACCCCCTCCAATTCCTCCCTCTCAAGCTCAGATCAAGCATTCAGTACATCCATTGTACAGAGCAACAAAAATGATTACTGGGCTGGGGCACCTCCCTTATGAGGAAAGGCTACAACGTTTGGGCCTCTTCAGTCTAGAAAAAAGGCGCCTGAGGGGGGACATGATTGAGACATACAAAATCATGCAGGGGATAGACAGAGTGAATAGAGCAGGGGTGCTCACACTTTTTTGGCTCGAGAGCTACTTTGAAACCCAGCAAGGCCCGGAGATCTACCAGAGTTTTTTTTACAATGTTCGCGCCATCATAACATATAACATTTATGTGTACAATGTATGTTGGTGTACCTTGAGCCCCACTGAGTAAAACAGGACTTACTCCTGAGTAGACATGCCTAGGATTAGGCTGTGAGGCTGCAATCCTAGCCACGCTTACCTGGGAGTAAGCCCCACTGAGTACAATGGGCCTTACTCCCGGCTTTTCCTCCCAGAGGCACCTGAAGGGGGGGGGGTCAGCACTCCGCGATCTACTCATTTTGCCTCGCGATCTACCGGTAGATCGTGATCCACCTATTGAGCACCCCTGGAATAGAGTGACGCTCTTTTCCCTCTCACATAACACCAGAACCAGGGGACATCCACAAAAGTTGAGTGTTGGGAGAGTTAGGACAGATAGAAGAAAATATTTCTTTACCCAGTATGTAATTGGTTTGTGGAACTCTTTGCCACAAGAAGTAGTTATGGCATCTTGCCTGGATGCCTTTAAGAGGGGATTGGACAAATTTCTGGAGGAGACATTCATTATGGCCCTCTGGATGGTGAGGGAGGGAAAGGGGAAATAAAAGGAGACTTAGAGATGGCACAGAAATTAAATGAGTTCTTTGCATCTGTCTTCACGGCAGAAGACCTCGGGCAGATACCGTTGCCCGAACGGCCCCTCCTGACCGAGGAGTTAAGTCAGATAGAGGTTAAAAGAGAAGATGTTTCAGACCTCATTGATAAATTAAAGATCAATAAGTCACCGGGCCCTGATGGCATCCACCCAAGGGTTATTAAGGAATTGAAGAATGAAGTTGCAGATCTCTTGACTAAGGTATGCAACTTGTCCCTCAAAACGGCCATGGTGCCAGAAGATTGGAGGATAGCAAATGTCACGCCTATTTTTAAAAAGGGAAAGAGGGGGGACCCGGGAAACTATAGGCCGGTCAGCCTAACATCCATACCGGGTAAGATGGTGGAATGCCTCATCAAAGATAGGATCTCAAAACACATAGACGAACAGGCCTTGCTGAGGGAGAGTCAGCATGGCTTCTGTAAGGGTAAGTCTTGCTCACGAACCTTACAGAATTCTTTGAAAAGGTCAACAGGTATGTGGATGCGGGAGAACCCGTGGACATTATATATCTGGACTTTCAGAAAGCGTTTGACACGGTCCCTCACCAAAGGCTACTGAAAAAACTCCACAGTCAGGGAATTAGAGGACAGGTCCTCTCCTGGATTGAGACCTGGTTGAAGACCAGGAAACAGAGAGTGGGTGTCAATGGGCAATTTTCACAATGGAGAGAGGTGAAAAGTGGTGTGCCCCAAGGATCTGTCCTGGGACCGGTGCTTTTCAACCTCTTCATAAATGACCTGGAGACAGGGTTGAGCAGTGAAGTGGCTAAGTTTGCAAACGACACCAAACTTTTCCGAGTGGTAAAGACCAGAAGTGATTGTGAGGAGCTCCAGAAGGATCTCTCCAGACTGGCAGAATGGGCAGCAAAATGGCAGATGCGCTTCAATGTCAGTAAGTGTAAAGTCATGCACATTGGGGCAAAAATTCAAAACTTTAGATATAGGCTGATGGGTTCTGAGCTGTCTGTGACAGATCTGGAGAGAGATCTTGGGGTGGTGGTGGACAGGTCGATGAAAGTGTCGACCCAATGTGCGGCGGCAGTGAAGAAGGCCAATTCTATGCTTGGGATCATTAGGAAGGGTATTGAGAACAAAACAGCTAGTATTATAATGCCGTTGTACAAATCTATGTTAAGGCCACACCTGGAGTATTGTGTCCAGTTCTGGTCGCCGCATCTCAAAAAAGACATAGTGGAAATGGAAAAGGTGCAAAAGAGAGCGACTAAGATGATTACGGGGCTGAGGCACCTTCCTTATGAGGAAAGGCTACGGCGTTTGGACCTCTTCAGCCTAGAAAAGAGACGCTTGAGGGGGGACATGATTGAGACATTCAAAATTATGCAGGGAATGGACAGAGTGGATAGGGAGATGCTCTTTACACTCTCACATAATACCAGAACCGGGGACATCCACTAAAATTGAGTGTTGGGCGGGTTAGGACAGACAAAAGAAAATATTTCTTTACTCAGTGTGTGGTCGGTCTGTGGAACTCCTTGCCACAGGATGTGGTGCTGGCGTCTACCCTAGATGCCTTTAAAAGGGGATTGGACATGTTTCTGGAGGAAAAATCCATTATGGGGTACAAGCCATGATGTGTATGCGCAACCTCCTGATTTTAGAAATGGGTTATGTTAGAATGCCAGATGCAGGGGAGGGCACCAGGATGAGGTCTCTTGTTATCTGGTGTGCTCCCTGGGGCATTTGGTGGGCCGCTGTGAGATACAGGAAGCTGGACTAGATGGGCCTTTGACCTGATCCAGCGGGGCTCTTATGTTCACTGGAAGTCATACAACAGTGTGATGGTCATATCTGTGTCCACACAAGCTTTTGAATGTATTAACGTGATTTTCGGTATCATGAATTCTGAATCCTCAGAAACCAAGACAGCATTCTAGATTGGCTGCCACAGCTTGTTTTCTCCTTGTTTTTAAACAACTCTATTTTCCCCATCTCCTTCCAAAATATGGCTAAAAACAGAAGAGGATGTGTGCATGCATGCAGGCTTTACACTCCCTTTGCTTCTCCACTCCCTCTCCTTTCCACTCTAGCTTCCAACAAGATTCACAGAACAAGACAGAATAATAATAATAATAATAATAATAATAATAATAATAATAATAATAAAAACTTTATTTCTATCCCGCCCTTCTCCCCAGAGGGACCCAGGGCGGCTAACAACATATAAAACAGATTAAAACATAATTTCACAACAGATTAAAACATATTAAAAACACATTAGCAGAACCCATAAAAACAGTAGTCAGATAAAAGTCAGAATAAAAGAGCATAAAACAGCAGTCCTTAGAGGAATCAGGCCTGTAAAAAAGCAACTAAAAGATGTATAAAAGATGTTAAAAAGGCCATGAAGTCAGAAGGCTTGGTTAAACAGCAAGGTCTTCAGGCCTCGCCGAAAAGTCTCAAGAGAGGGAGCCATTCTCAAGTCAAGGGGAAGGGAGTTCCATAATGTTGGTGCCACTACTGAGAAGGCCCTGTTTCTTGCCGCCGCCCCACATACCTCCTTAGGCGGCGGCACTTGTAAAAAGGCCTTCTCTGATGACCTGAGAGGACGAGCCAGATTGTACGGGAGTAGGCGATCTCTAAGATATCCTGGCCCAGAGCAGTATAGGGCTTTAAAGGTCAAAACTAGCACCTTGAATTGGGCCCGGAAACGAATGGGCAGCCAATGTAGCCTCCGGAGAAGCAGGCTGACAGAGTCAAACCGCCTAGCTCCAGTGACCACACGGGCCGCCACATTCTGCACTAATTGGAAAGCACAGACAAAGCACTTTTTTCTCCCCAAGGAGGGAAAGATTCCTGACACAATCTTGTCCATGCCACTTCTGAAGTAAATTCAATTTTGTTCAATGGGGTCTACTACTAGGAAAGCACATATAGGTGCACATACACAAATTACAGATGGAATTGAAGTGTCTTTGCTTTTCTGAGTGAGGGTGGGAACTGGCTGTTTGGTTGTCTGTCCCCACATGCCTGCTTTAGGGCATGATCCTATGTCCACTAAATATGCAAGTACAGAAAGACACAATGTTAATCTTACTGTCACTGGCAACAGCAGGACGTTTCCTGCCCTCCCAAGGACAAACCCTCAGGGGGAAGCTCTCATCCCTTTCGTATGGGAATTTTTTGGTAGTTTTTCTAATCTTATTTTGAGGTTGTTTTAACTGATATGAACCACCTTGGGCACTGTTTTAAAAGAAAGGTAAAATATAAATTCCTAACATTGAAAACACATGCAATTTCAAACTTATTTTGCCTTCAATATTACATTTTTACTAAGTGCTATCAATTGTGGTCACTGATATCACTTTCCTGTGATAACATTTTCCTGAGTAGGTCTCATTGAATAGAATGGGATTTAATTCTGAGTAATGCAAAGGATTGTGTGGTAAGATATTTAACACTGAAATTCTGAAAATACTTAAATGTTATCTCTATTACCTTAGTGGGAAAATAGCGTTTGGTCTTGAACTGCTTGAGAAAAGAGGAGAGGAAAAATGTGGTAAAGAATAATATGACAGACCAAAAGAGAACATCAGGAAAATATGGACCATGATGCCCACAGGCTGATCCGACGAATGCACCATGAAGTGTTCTACATTCCTGTAAATCAAGCCACATACAAAAACAAGTTAGATTTTGTATCCAGAACTGATTGAATAAGCAAATTTGTGCCCCTCACAAAAAGTTTACAATAATTCACATCTAGCGATCCTAAGTTGTGGGGTCAAAAATATGGACAAATACGTAGAAAAATCTCAGTTTGAAATACTTTTACATGAAAAACTTTTTTTAAAACAACGAACAGTTTATCTTTTTTTTCCATCTGCAAATAGTTGTTTTGCCCTCATTAGGTCCTTCACAATTATAAAGGGAGTGTACGTATTTATGGAAAGGCACTGAGATAATTTTAAGATTCTACTTAGGAAAAATTATACATGAAATATAGCAAACAGACGAAGTGCTTGTTCCACTCTCCTTTCCCTACAGCCTCCAGAAATGATAACATTGAAACTTGACTTCAGGCCGATGCTGACCCTCCTTTCCAGCCCTTCGCATATAAGAAGCCAGTTCTTACAGGAACTGGATGATACCACGTTTATTAAGATACAAATGTTCTTGGTCCAGGTATTACTATTGCACATTCCTGAAGGTCTCCTTAAGTCAGGCAGGCAGCCTGCCAAAACCACCCTAAAGCAGGAACTGTGGAATAGGAGGAGATTCAGTTGGCATCAAAAGTCATCTTAACTCATTTTTGCCCAGCCCACAGGTGTATATATTTGGTCCCTGTTCTGCATATGCAATATTGGGCAGAAATGGCTTGAATGCTACCTACTGTTCCATTGACTTTGCTGAATTCCAACTACCTTTTCTGAATATTAGCTAGACAGAGAGTAAACAAGCAAGCAGAATGTAACAAATTGCTTAGACGCCAGACAAACTGGGCATCTTAAACCCAGTTCGTACAAAATAAGAGATTTCACCAATCTGTGTTTTGAATATAAAGTTATACATAATCTGGAGGTTTCTCACCTTAACCGTAAGGTTAGCCCATGGTATGGCATCCACAGATTTGTTCTTCTCATTCCATAATTCCACTGTTGCATTAGTGGGATTCTGAGGCTCTGCACATACACATCTGGCAAGTTCAAAATGCCAGCATTTTAGTCATCATTTCATCTTCCCCTTATAAATTTTGACAATATCAGCTTAAATTTGATATTCCAGCATGTTTAAAGGGGGGGGAGGCAATTCTGTACTTCTAGGTCAGGGCTGTCCAAACATTTTGGCAGGAGGGCCACATCATCTCTCTGACACCGTGTCAGGGGCCGGGGAGAAAAGGAATTACATGCTAAATGACTGTGGCTTAGAGCAGCTAGTCATGGAGCCCACCAGAGGACAGGTGACTCTGGATTTAATATTGTGCAGTACACAGGACCTGGTTAGAGATGTCAATGTTACGGAGCCATTGGGGAACAGTGATCATGTTGTGATCTGTTTCGACATGCATGTCGGGGGAAGAATACCGGTCAAATCTCTCACAAAAACCCTTGACTTCCGACGGGCGGACTTCCCTCAAATGAGGAGGCTGGTTAGAAGGAGGTTGAAAGGGAAGGTAAAAAGAGTCCAATCTCTCCAGAGTGCATGGAGGCTGCTTAAAACAACAGTAATAGAGGCCCAGCAGAGGTGTATACCACAAAGAAAGAAGGGTTCCACTAAATCCAGGAGGGTGCCCGCATGGCTAAGTTAGAGAGGCTGTAAAGGGCAAGGAAGCTTCCTTCTGTAAATGGAAGTCTTGCCCTAATGAGAAGAATAAAAAGGAACATAAACTGTGGCAAAAGAAATGTAAGAAGGTGATACGGGAGGCCAAGCAAGACTATGAGGAACGCATGGCCAGCTACATTAAGGGGAATAATAAAAGCTTCTTCAAACATGTTAGAAGCAGGAAACCTGCCAGAGAAGCGGTTGACCCTCTGGATGATGAGGGAGGGAAAGGGGAAATAAAAGGAGACTTAGAGATGGCAGAAAAATTAAATGAGTTCTTTGCATCTGTCTTCACGGCAGAAGACCTCGGGCAGATACCGCTGCCCGAACGGCCCCTCCTCACTGAGGAATTAAGTCAGACAGAGGTTAAAAGAGAAGATGTTTCACACCTCATTGATAAATTAAAGATCAATAAGTCACCGGGCTCTGATGGCTTCCACCTAAGAGTTATTAAGGAATTGAAGAATGAAGTTGCTGATCTCTTGACTAAAATATGCAACTTGTCCCTCAAAACGGCCACAGTGCCAGAAGATTGGAGGATAGCAAATATCACGCCTATCTTTAAAAAAGGAAAGAGGGGGGACCCGGGAAACTATAGGCCGGTCAGCCTAACATCTATACCGGGTAAGATGGTGGAATGCCTCATCAAAGATATTATTATTATTTTATTGATTTATATCCCGCCTTTTTTGCCCCATGGGCACACAAGGCGGCCTACAACAATTAAAAATACACAATTAACAATTAAAAACAATAATTAAAACAGTTTTCAAATAATTAAAAAACAAACCCCGTGGATTCTAATATAAAAGAAGAAGGAAAGCCAGCCAGCCTGTCAACAGTTAAAAGCTTTTTGAAATAAAAAGGTCTTCAGTCCACGCCGAAATATTAGCAACGAGGGAGCAGTTTTCAATTCTAAGGGGAGGGTATTCCAAAGTTCAGGGGCCACCACCGAGAAGGCCCTCTTCCTGTCCGCCACCCCTCTCACATCTCTTGGTGGCGGCATAGTCAAAAGGGCCCCCCCAGATGATCTAAGAGTATGGGCAGGATTGTAGGGAAGGAGGCAGTCCCTCAAATACCCCGGACCCAAGCCGTAAAGGGCTTTAAAAGTCAAAACTACCACCTTGAATTGGGTCCGGAATAGAACCGGCAGCCAGTGTAGCCGCCGAAGCAACCTGCTCGACAGAGTCAAACTGACGTGCCCCAGCAACCACACGAGCAGCCGCGTTCCGTACTAGTTGTAATTTCTGGACCGTCTTCAAAGGCAGCCCCACATAGAGCGCATTGCAATAATCTAATCTAGATGTCACTGGGGCATGGGTTACTGTGGCCAGGTCCACGCAGCTCAGGTACGGTTACAGCTGGCAAATCAGCCGAAGCTGAGCAAAGGCTCCCCTGGCCACCGCCGCTACCTGGGCCTCCAGGTGCAGCTGTGGATCCAGGAGAACCCCCAAGCTGCAGACCTGCTCCTTCAGAGGGAGTGCAACCCCATTCAGAGCAGGACGATAGTCCAATACCCGAGCTGTGGCTTTCTAAACCAAAAGCACCTCTGTCTTATCTGGATTTACTTTCAGCTTGTTCGCCCACATCCAGCCCCTAACCGCCTCAAAACAGCGGTCCAGGACCCCAACTGCTTCCTCAGAATCAGGGGGAAAGGAGAGATAAAGCTGGGTGTCATCAGCATACTGATGGCACCCCACTCCAAACCCCCGGATGACCTCTCCCAGTGGCTTCATGTAGATGTTAAAGAGCATGGGGGATAAGATGGAACCTTGCGGCACCCCAAACCTAAGAGGTCAGGGTGCCGAACAAGCGTCCCCCAGCACCACCTTCTGGGATCTGTCAGCCAGAAAGGAGGAGAACCACTTCAAAACAGTGCCTCCAAGCCCCAACCCGGCCAGCCGACCCAGAAGGACACCATGGTGTCAAAAGCCGCCGAGAGGTCCAGCAGGACTAACAGGGTCGAACTCCCCCTGTCCATTCCCCAGCGAAGGTCATCCACCAAGGTGACCAAGGCAGTCTCCGTCCCGAACCCCAGCCTGAAGCCAGATTGGAATGGGTCCAGATAATCTGTTTCCTCCAGTACCCTCTGAAGCTGGGATGCCACCACCCGCTCAATCACCTTGTCCAGGAATCGGATATTCGAGACTGGCTAAAAGTTGTTTAAATTAGTGGGATCCAGGGAAGGCTTCTTCAGGAGGGGACGAACCATCGCCTGCTTCAAGGCAGGCGGGAGCACCCCCTCCCTCAGAGATGAGTTCACCACCCTCCCCGTCCACTCGGCCAGCCCTTCCCAGGCAGCCCTAATTAGCCATGCTGGGCAAGGGTCAAGCAGGCAAGCAGCAGGTCTCACACTCCAGAGAATCCTGTCCACATCCTCAGGCTCTACAAGCTGAAAAGAATCCCAAGTAGTAGGCTAGACAGGTTCCCCAGGGACATCACTAGATATGCCCACAGCAGCGTCTAAGTCATGCCGAATCTGATCGACCTCCTCTGCAAAGTGTTTTGCGAACTCATCACAGCGAGCCTCCGAGTGCTCCTCCCCACCAGTAGGGGGGGCCAGATGTAAAAGGCTACGGACCACACGAAAGAGCTCAGCTGGACGGTTCTCTGCAGATGCAATGGAGGCAGAGAAGTATGCCCTTTTAGCTGCCACCACCGCCTTAGAGTAAGCTCTTAACTGGGCCCTAGCCCATGTACGGTCAGATTCGGTACGAGTCTTTTGCCACTGACGCTCCAGACGTCTGCCCTGCCACTTCATCATTCGCAGCTCCTCAGAAAACCAAGGTGCCGCTATGACTCTGCGACTGGGCAGAGGACGCTCGGGAGCGATCTTATCCAGGGCCCTGGCCATCTCCGTATTCCAGAGATCGACCAGAGCGCCTGGTGGGTCTCCAGCTCTGGCAACGGGAAAATCCCCCAGAGCCCTCAGGAATCCATTTGGATCCATCAGCCTCCAAGGGCAGATCATAGAATGTGGTCCCCTGCCATTGCGGAGGTGAGAGGCTGCAACAAGCCTAAATCCCACCAGAAAGGGATCTGTCCATGACAAAGGAGATAGGATCTCAAAACACATAGACGAACAGGCCTTGCTGAGGGAGAATCAGCACGGCTTCTGTAAGGGTAAGTCTTGCCTCACAAACCTTATAGGATTCTTTGAAAAGGTCAACAGGCATGTGGATGCGGGAGAACCCATAGACATTATATATCTGGACTTTCAGAATGCGTTCAACACGGTCCGTCACCAAAGGTTACCAAAAAAAACTCCACAGTCAGGGAATTAGAGGACAGGTCCTCTCCTGGATTGAGACCTGGTTGAAGACCAGGAAACAGAGAGTGGGTGTCAATGGGCAATTTTCACAATGGAGAGAGGTGAAAAGCAGTGTGCCCCAAGGATCTGTCCTGGGACCGGTGCTTTTCAACCTCTTCATAAATGACCTGGAGACAGGGTTGAGCAGTGAGATGGCAAAGTTTGCAGACGACACCAAACTTTTCCGAGCCATGAAGACCAGAAGTGATTGTGAGGAGCTCCAGAAGGATCTCTCCAGACTGGCAGAATGGGCAGCAAATTGGCAGATGCGCTTCAATGTCAGTAAGTGTAAGGTCATGCACATTGGGGCAAAAAATCAAAACTTTAGATATAGGCTGATGGGTTCTGAGCTGTCTGTGACAGATCAGGAGAGAGATCTTGGGGTGGTAGTGGACAGGTCGATGAAAGCGTCGACCCAATGTGCGGCAGCAGTGAAGAAGGCCAATTCTATGCTTGAGATCATTAGAAAAGGTACTGAGAACAAAACGGCTAATATTATAATGCCGTTGTACAAATCGATGGTAAGGCCACACCTGGAGTATTGTTTCTAGTTCTGGTTGCTGCATCTCAAAAAGGACATAGTGGAAATGGAAAAGTTGCAAAAGAGAGAGACTAAGATGATTACTGGCCAGGGGAAATCCGCTAAAATTGAGTGTTGGGTGAGTTAGAACAGACAAAAGAAAATATTTCTTTACTCAGCATGTAGTTGGTCTGTGGAACTCCTTGCCACAGGATGTGGTGATGACGTCTGGCCTGGACGCCTTTAAAAGGGGATTGGACAAGTTTCTGGAGGAAAAATCCATTACGGGTTACAAGCCATGATGTGTATGTGCAACCTCCTGATTTTAGAAATGGGCTATGTCAGAATGCCAGATGCAAGGGAGGGCACTAGGATGAGGTCTCTTATCTGGTGTGCTCCCTGGGGCATTTGGTGGGCCGCTGTGTGATACAAGAAGCTGGACTAGATGGGCCTATGGCCTGATCCAGTGGGGCTGTTCTTATGTTCTTAATTAATTTACATTTCAAATTTGAATAAATTTACATAAATGAATTTATTAGAGATGGAACTTATATGAATGAATGAAGGTCTTGCAGTAGCTCAAGTCCTATAAAAGGCCTTGCACAAAGCAAGGCTAGCCTTTTCTTCGCTGCCACTGCAGCATCACAGATGTGAAACAGCAAGTAATGAAGAGAGCCCTCGTCCCACAGCTCAGGTGAGAGGTTGAACAGTCGTCCTCATGCTGAGAGCAGTTGCGTTGGACCAGCACTGGCTCCAGCAAGTCTCCGGAGGGCCAGAGGCTCATTGGAGACTGGGGGTTCCCTGAGGGCCAGATTGGGAGCTCCTGAGGGCCGCAAGTGGCCCCCAGGCCAGTGTTTGGACACCCCTGTTCTAGGTCATGAAACATACATATTTTTATATGAGCCTGAAACATATCTGAAATGAAACTCAACTCAAAGACAAACCGTTCAAGATGGCTTCCTGAAAGAAACAAATTGATGTGAATACATTTCAATCTTGTTTGTGACCTGCAATTGGAATCAAACAGCCTTCATTGCCTGACAGTGCACTCATAAGCATGCTTACTCAGAAGTCTGCCCCATGAAGTTCAATGGGTCTCACTCACTCATAAGCATGCTTCAGACTGCACAAGTTATGAAACATTAGAAGGCCAAAGTGTGTTTGTCCTTTATTATTAAGGCAAAGAATAGCCTGGATACTAGTGAACTGAGACAGCATATCTATCTACAGTACAGTGTTTCTGTGGATTGGAACCTACTAGGTGGGTCACAAGCCCATTTCAGGTGGGTTGCACAGCACCTAACTCAGCCACAATTGAAAATACAGAGCTGAAAATACAGGTTACAGAGCTGGTGGGTAGGGTGGGCTCCCAGTGGAAGAAAGGAATGGTGGTTTGCCCTGAATAGGTGGGAAGATGAGATACTGGAAAGAGGCTGATCGCAGTTTAGGTTTGAATTGATATCGTTTCTGGTCATGGCATCACTTCCAGGTTAATGACATCACTTCCTATGTGTTCTGTGTTCTAAAAAGTGGGTCCTGATGCTAAAAGGTTTGAGAATCACTGCCATAGTATATGTAGAAGCCATACAATGCAGATGAGTTATAGTTGATGGAAAATGTATGTGAATTAATGACAGCAAAGGCTCATTTTTTATTATAAGCTCTGAATCTCTGACAGTTGACTAGTGTCAGACGGGATTATTGCCCTATCCAACTGCTAAATGGACTACTGGCTTAATCTCTAGATGGACATGATGTTTGTTCAAACATTGAAACAACATTTGTGAATATATACTACAATGCATGCCAAAAAACCAGACTAGTGTCAGAATTTTGAAAGAAAAAATGTGATTGTATTGTTCAATGTTTTACTGATAAATCAACACTTACGAATACAATGTGAGTTTATCCAGGTCATTGTGCATATTGAAAGCATACATCTCTCCCAACTGGAAAAGCTTCTCCAATGCTTCATATATAAATATTATGCAAATGAGAGCAGCAAAAGCTTCCTCTGTAAATCGAGTGATGTAACACACTAGGCTACTTGCATCCGTTGCTACCAAAAGTATGCACAAAAATGCTGTCCATAGACCAATGCTAGTTCGTAATGAGAGATAAGAAAGTTCATATTCCCTGTTTGAAAAATAAATATGAATTCAGTAAAGCTATTAACCTCATAGACAAAGCTTAAATTTAGACATGATCTAGGTTTTGTTCTGGCTCCACTATTATCACTCATTTCCCTTCTGCTGTAGAATGCTATTCCTATATGATATAAAATGCCATTCAGCTCAGTTGTTGGAATCTGATCAGTTCAAATATTCATAATAAGTAGTACACTTCTTCCTGGCATTCTACCCTGCAACAAGGGTGGAATTTTTGAGCATTCAGATGTTATTAACTCCCTTTGTATTCTGATAAAAGTCTTGCTAAACCAGACTAAAGGAAAATCAAGCCCAGAATTCTGTTTCCTACTGACCAGTTTCCTATGGGAAGCCCACAAGAAGGCCAAGTTTCCCACTGTTATTAAAAACTATTATTTAGAGAATGCTTCTTAACCTTCTTAAGAAGAGACTGCTTCTTAACCTGAAAGTAGTGTACACTAATCATGACTGGTAATCAAATCATTTATTCCCTGCCGTTCACACTTAGCCTAAGGGCAGAAAAGTCAAAATATTTTAAAAATCCAATTTAAAATCTAATGTAAAATAGTAATTAAAAAAGATGTTTCAACAGCAGCTCACAAGCAAGAAGTGTGGCAGAATAGATGAACTTTTAAAAGTGAAGACAGGAGGCTTCTCATACCGAGATAGAAAGTTCTACAACCAAGGGGCTATCATAAAGAAGGCTCTGTTCCATGTGCATGCCAGACAAGCTTACCTCAATGACAGTTTGCAAAACAGTCTCCCTCAAAGATCTTAATGCATGACTAGATTCACAGAGCATTGATAGATTTGTCTATGCTAACTGCAGTATGCTATCCTCTGCCTAATAAGTAATTACTTTCATTTACAGGTAGCTCAAACATACAATTATTCTGAAAGATTTCATAACCATCTTAAGTAAATCTCATAAATAGATACAACTTACTTGCAAAATGTAAATAATATTTTTTCAAATACTAGAACGGGTCCAGTGCTTCCCAATATTGTTAGAGGTTGCCCAGCAAACAATGAATAGGCAATCCCAGTTAATGATGCTCCAAATAAAGACTCTATTGCACTCTGGAGGGGAAAAAAAATCCTGTGATTTGTTGAACATAAATTTAACATTTTTAATTGTGACTTTATATCACTTTGTTTACACACATTTGTAAACAAGAGCAAGCATACTACAATTGTCATTTGTTATAATTCAATTTCACCTAGAATGTACCTCTGCAATACCATGGTCAGAATTTGGAATACTTCACTTAAGAAGTAAAGCTATCCCAAAATCACAAGACCAAGTAATTCATGTAGCAGGCTAAGGAAAAAAAGTATACATCAACAATGGTAGTGCATAAATACCTAATTAAAGTAGAAAAGTGAAAAGGATAAACAAAGTGTCTTCTCCTGTATGAAGGAAGATAATGTTGCAACAAACCTGTACCAAAACTGAGTATGATATGCAGTATTAAAGCTGTTGTCAAACCAATCATGACAAAACAGAAACTGACTGGATATGACTGAACAGTGATGGATTTAACATAAGGAAATAAATAAACACAGGAGATAAAAGGAGCAGAAAGTCATCATCCCACCTGGTAATGCATTTTTCTCAATTACATTGTTCTGTAATTGTCTGCTACTTTTTAAACAGAGTAACTTGTATGATATTATGCATTTACAGGGGAAAAAATAAAATTTTATTGAAACTATATTGCTCTTAATTTTAAAAAGACCAACATTCAAAATGCATGGAGAAGCAATTAGAAGTTGTAGTTCAGTAATCCAAGTTTTACTTTCCTTAATCCTCTGCAAGGTATGAAAGACCAAGTTAAAGTAATAACTGTGCAAACACAGAATAGGCTGACAACATGCACTAAAATTTACCAATACTCTGGGAAACTCTTAGGTGCCAAGACGAGAGCTGTGTTGAAATGGGACTACTACCAACAGAATTTCATGATTTCACTGAACAGAGTTGTATGCTAAGTTTAGCCAGTCATGTCTAAGACACAAGTCTCAATGAAATTAAAGGAACATAGCCATGATTAAACTAAATTTAAACTACAACCCAATGCATATACAATCAACCTATTTCTTTACATGCTAACCGTAAACTAGCCTGTGGGTCAGTCAATGCATTAACCTTGGATTCTCAAGGTAGGATGGCAAAGGCAGGAGCATTGTGAAGGTGACAGCCTCTGGTGATGTGAGGAAGTGGTGTGAACACAAGTGTGTACCTTTACAAGCCAGTTACTTTGCTTGAACTCATGTGTGCAGTAACTAATTTAATACATTCACTGATGCACACCAAGCAACTGAAGGCAGCAAACAATCCCAGACAGCTAGAAGAAAGAAGGCATTTTTCAATTTACCAACAGGAGGTACAGTACTGTATACATTTTTTAACCAACTGCTTCACAGCATTCTTGAACAACTATTACAACACAACTATGAGTCTTTCAGCAACTACTGTCACTGAATACTATCATGAATTTTCCAAAGCAAGTTATCTAACAGCATGTAGAACAAGGCTCTGTTTTGAGGGGGCAACGTTAATCCAATAAAATTTATAATGTTCAAGTATATGAAAGCAAAATAAATTGCATTTGGAAAAAATGTTTGAGGAAAAATGGACCACACTGGTACAGTATGTAAATATGAGAAGCATTTCCAAAACACGAAACTATATTTTTTAAAAAGTCAGACAAGCATTTACATCTTTTCCCTAAAGGATAGGTACACATGTTAAGATGTAAAAAATATACTTTTAAAATCATGCCACAGATGCTGAAATATTGACCTGAAATAATATCATATATAACCATTCCCATGAGTTAAGATAGGTGTTGCAGTGGCTAAAGCAGTCTAAAATTAAGGTTATAGTTATTATATTGTACAGCAAAGAGTGGAACAGTTCATGAAAAATTTCCAAGTTTATCAAGTATTTGAGGACCAAACTGCATGTTACACACAAATATGCATATTTAAACCCTAATGGTTGCTTCTTACAGAAAAACACAATTTCAGGATGAGGTAAATTGTGTGCAGAAGGATGCTTAGCCCATTTGCTGCCCTTTGCTTTTCTGCTGCAAGCCCCCCTCTCCCAGTCACTTTTTCCTCATCACAGAGAAATGTTTGTCAGGAATGTGGGGTGGAGGAGATTGGGAAAAAGAAAATAAATTGAGAGAGAGCCATATGTGAAAAGTGGCAGGCAAAGAAAGGGTTAAGCATCACTTCTCCACATCTTCTCTCTTAAAATAAATAAGTAAGTAAGTAAATAAATAAATAAATAAATAAAAGTATGTGCATCTGAGTTTTATTATACACATGTGTGGTAACACCTAGTTCTGTCCTGAGTTTTCAATTCTTTATTTTCTCTACACAAACTTTTAAGATGACATTACCTTCATAGGCCTACTAAAGATCTCTTAATTGGTTTTGAGCAGACATTCAAGGTAGATCTATGCTAATAGTGGACTACTGGATGTTTTCCGTAGCTGTTTCACATAACAATGCAGGCTACTTCTTGATTTGTACAACTGTTCACCAAAACAGGATAATGTTTACCTTAACTGTAAGTCTTCTCCTGCTTGTACACAGAATTTTTCCACATTTTCCACAGCATTTAATATCTGAGGGACATCTACTATGGGGCAGAGCTAATCAATAGCTGTACTAAAAATTCTTCAAATAAAGGTAGAAATAAAGGAGACAAATGAACACAGTCACTTGCCTCTGAAAATCTAAACGCCTGGCTACTACCATTCTTTGTACTCACTATTCTGCCTTCTGTAGCTTCTCCAAGGAGCCCTCCAAAAGTGATTACAGGAGACATACAGGCACAGTATAGGAAAAGAATCGAGGCCAGGCACTGCAGACTTAATGCATCCTTGAAGTCACTCAAGAAAAAAGGTGCTTTCCTTTTGATGTCAAGTATCAAACCACCAAAAAGCCTAAATAGGTGAGATGAAACTCGTCAAACTGTACACTAAAGGACTCCAGAATGCTTAAAACTATGGGATACACAAGACTGACAGCGCAGATTTTCAGCACAAATTAGCCTTATTTTAAATACTCCCAACTTAGTTACATAAACGGCAAAGAGTATACCAATTTCATCTAATCATTTTTAATAGCTAGTGCAAACTCAGTCAACTTTCCAAATGATATTTTTAAAAATTAGCAGATATTGTGTATAATGGGCTAGACACAGAAAAGTCTGATAAATGATTCTACTGAAATAACCATAATATAATATTAAGTTGCAAAAGAGCATAATATTTTACATTTGTAGGGCCATTTAACAGATACTTGTAGTACTGACTCGTTTTCCTACTGATCATGAACTCCTTAACATTTCATTCATTTCAGATGTATTTCTATATTTCTGAAACAATCCAAAACTATATCCCTCCTATGTATGCACATAATGGAGCTATGTGCATGCAAACTAACCATTCCTTTCTGCTCTAAGACTTCATGCACTTGTAGAAGAGATTAGGACAGTACCTGTGCAGGATGAGCCTATGCTCCCATAGGAGCATACTAGGGCAGATAAATCACAGCAAAATATTTCAAAATGTGAAAGTCTCATTTCATCAAAGTGGTCTACATCTAGAAGAGAGTAATGTTTGGTACAGTGTACACACTGCACCAACTCTCAAAATTTGTGGTCTACATAAATGATATCACTGATCCCTTTCCCCATAATTTGTGTTGCCTCTGAAGGCAGAACCACTGAAACCCTCCTCCAACTGTGAAAAGGCTCATCCATGGATTTAGACATTTCACCAGGCATTACTCATGCACCTTCAAGTCAACAAATTCAATCTGAAGGGTCAGAAATCTAAGTGAAAACAATCTTTTCAAAGTGCTAAATTCTTCACTTTTGCCAAATAGTAAAATATACAGAGCCTTGATTAAAGGGACTTCTGCCTCAGCAACTATAAAGAGAAGTCCAACTAGTGAAGAAAAATGAAAATAAGTTGAAAGTGCTTCACAGCATGGGTACACCATCTTTAAAATAATTTTGTTACTAAAGTAATTATTGAGAAAATAAGCCAATTGAATTTAAAAAAGAACCACCAGTAAAAGGAAATATGCTAATATGTACCTTTTTATACATACAAACCAGTGAGTACGAAACTGGACAAAAATACTAATGTCCTTAAATATGTTCTTCAAAGAGTTACTCATTTAGTGGAAAGCAAAAAGCTGTTGAGAAAATTTTTATTTTTATTTTTCTACTTTCTATAGACACCCCTTCTCATAATAGCATTTAAGAAAGCTTACCCATTCCTTAATATGTTGTCAATCAAGTCTATGGTATTCACCCAGAGTTTTGGTTTAACAATGTAAGTGAACCCAGCTTAGGATCCTAGAAAGATTCTCTGTGCTGTAAAAAAAATTCCAAGACTGAAGTGCATGGGATCTCTCTTAAAAGTTTCACATGCTGTCACTGTGTTTCCCCCTTATGGGATGTTTTGAATATCTAGCCCAATATAGACAACTTTTGGTTTTAAACTATTCTCACTATCAATATTGGAAAAATATTTTTGCACACTGATCAGTTTGAAAAGATTAAGTACAGCTCTATATATTTTCCCAGAAATTTTCTGCAATAACATTTAAAGCCTAAAAACAGGCCACCAGATGAGGTGAAAATTAAATGTTCTTCTCATTTATGCTGACGTTTTACACATGATATACAAATTTCTAAACCAGTAATGATTTAATTTTTTTTTTTTTACTTCTTTGAGGTTACAAGTATTCAAGCAAACACCACACACCTTCCAGTCCTCTGTAATTCAGGTCCAGCGTGATGGCCTTCTTCTTTGAGAGGTTCTCCAGGAATAGCAGCTCCATTTGGAAATTTAGGTATCTTCCTCTTCTCCTGTATCAAGGAAGTATATATGGTTAGTTCTGCACCGTAGTTTACTGCAACACACAACATAACTTCCAACTTTTTCCTCTCTTCTAGGCAGAGCTCTGCAAAATGAACATGTTTAATTTTTTTTTCTCCAAGAACAGTACAAAAGAGTTAAGAACTTAATATTTCAATTGACTAAGTATGTTACAACAAGCAGCAAAACTGTCAAATAATATTTTTGTGTAATACTGGCAATCTTTGACTAACAAAAATCCTCAGTCATATTATACTATGAGAAAAGTTCACAGAATATGCACACTTCTGGCTTCATCCTAAGTGAAAAATATTATGCATCAAAATGCTTTGTTCCAGTGGCACTATCTTGGGAAGACAACTATTCATGGTTAAAAGCAACTACTGTCTGAAGAATTCATTTAATTAAAAGTACTGGTTATGTATATAGTAGTTTCATTATTTGATTGAAGGTTTAAGCTTTCTTTTATATTGAACACTGCCTTGAAGGTCTAATTGAACTAGAATGACAAGACATAAAGTAGTCAGATTAGTAAAATTATATATTATGTAATATGCCGTATTAGTGCAAATTTATTCATGGTTACCAACACTAGACCATTAAAGAAAGAATTCTAATCATAAATATAAGGGACCAAGCACCTGGATCAACATTGACAAAGGATTAATATTAGGAGGATTGTCACAATTGTTTGTTCTGCATATGACTGGGGAACGCATTTAAACACAGTTGGCCCTCATTATCTACAGAAGTTCCATTCCCAGAAACCCCACAGGTACCAAAACCCGCAGATGATTAAATCCATGGATTAGGCACCCCCAAACCCTCCTAATGTGACTGGAGCTGCGCCCCAGCTTCGCTGGGCCTCAGAATGCCTTATAAGGGCGTAAAAATGTCACTTCTAGTTTCCCCTAAAAAACCAGAAGTCACTTTTTTTCTTTCCCCCAAAACGGGCATTCTGAGGGTTGGGGATCCCAATAGTGTACATTTGTATAACTCTAGAAAGACTGGCAAGTTTTCCAACAAGAAGCAATAATGTATCAGGATTTAGTCTTGTCAGATATAGTCTAGCAGAAGTCTCTAACACAGAGGTTCCAAAGTGCTGAGAGCTGGCTGTTCAATCAGACACTCTGAGCATTACTTTTTACAGCCTGCCCTGTAATGTGAGCGCAACAGACTGGTGAGGGAAGGGAGGCTCTGATCAGCAGCAGACATGGAGCAGGTTAGCGCTTACACACATTAGCGCTTTTTACGCACATTCCTCCAATATCAAAGTACTGTTCCACACAAATAAAAATTGGTCTTGCTAAGAATTTCAGCTCTGCTTATTAATGAAATAAAATAATTGCAAGTTCCTAGCCTTTATGATTGAAAAAGTTATTCTTGAAAGTATGAGGAAAACGTGAATGACTTCTCAAAAATCAAAGGAATTGCTGAATACATTGTTCAATAGACAGAGAACAGGTTTTATTTCCTTCCCCCTGTCTAGCAGAAACCAATACAAAATTGTTTCTAAAAAGGCAGAATTATACAAAATAAGGAATCAAGACATTCAACATAATTGTTACACATATTATTGCATAATTGTCATACAGGTCAAAGAATTCAGCTCTTGTCACCACAGAACTTTGGTTACCTTGGTGCACAATTCTGAATCTTACACTACATAGACCTGGCTATGACATACCACATTCTCTGCTGCAAAAAGTTCTTACCTGAGAAGGAACGTTTTTGGGTGGCTCAATTCGTATAGATGGATCCCACTCTCCAGGAGGTAGAACAGTCACCTGATCTAAAAATTCATCAATTCCAGACAGCAGATCATTTCGGTCTTTAGCTTTATAAGCTACATCATGGAAAACCTTGAAGAAATTACAAGGACACCATACTCATTTGCATTTAGTTTTCTGGCATAACAACATTCTTATCTAACAGGTTATCAAAAAAAATTATGAGTGTATTTTAAAACTTCAGATAAAAAATTCATGTACTTTCAGATATATGTGCAGAAATCTGTAATCACTTTTCTAATAAATATTTATTTAAAAGATTACTATCTGGCTTTTAGGAACCTCCCAAGGTGGCATAAAAAGTTGATTACAATCAAGCAGTGAACAGTAGTTAAACTAAGGGCACAATCCTAACGTGCTTTTGGGGGGTCGCAAACACATTTGCACTTCCTTGAGAGTCAGCTGGCGCATGCTGGCCCGCAGAGGCTGAATCCAGTCTCCGTACCAAACTGCAAGGGGAGGCTTGCATTGGTCGAGCTTGGCCAATGCAAGGGTCTAGGGTGGACGGGAAGTAGGCAGGTGTTTCGGGGCGGGGGTGGATAGGTGGGAAGCAGGAGAAGAGGCAGGGAGCCAGATATGTAAGATCCTAGCCCCCGTTCCTGAGCAGCGTGGAGCAGTTGCAAGCCACTCTCCTCTCCTCAGACTTATGCCACCTCCTGAGTTGGCACAAGTCTGAGGAGACCCATTGGGACTGTGGTGGCTTACCCAGGGGTAAGAGGAAGAGTTTCCCCTTACCTCCAGTGAGCCACTTTGGGCCCCTATCTTGCTCTGGATACAGTGCAGGCCTCCTGACCTGCCTGTTCAAGCACAAGATAAGATTGCGCTGCACAATGACTAAAATCCATTAAAGAGAATCCAAAATTTGATTACATATAAAATATAAGTCATGACTTCTATACACAACTGTTTATATGCAGTCACACACTATAAACACTATGATATTTGGAAATGCATAAATACTTTTCAGTTTAGGAAAGGAATATACACTAAAGGGAAAAGAAACAATGGTCATTAAATCTTAATGGAGAAATAATTTTCTAACAACTAGCAGAGCTATAATTCTTATTGGCTTTAAATGGAGTTGGATAAATTCAGAGAAGCAGGTTTATCAACAGTAATTATTCACAATGGCAATGTGCCATTTCTAGATCTGGCAGCAGTATGTTTCTGAATACTAACAGCAAGGGAGCAATGATGGGAAGAGAAGTATGCCTTTTTCTGCCTGCAGGCTTCCCAGAAGCAGCTGATGGGCCAACAAAATGCTGGTCTAGATGGGCCTTTGGCCTGATCTAGCAGTACTTTTCTATTGTCAACACACACACACACACACACACACACACGTCATTAGATCAATGTGGATGGCCCTTTCTGGATGTTTCAAACTAGTTGTCTTCTATCTCAATTTGTCCAAAAATGGTTTTCCTATACTCTACAAAAGAAGAAGTGAACAATCACATAAGGGCCAATATGACAACATGTTTCAAGGAAACTCCTGGCCCACCACAAAATACAAGCAATTTAATTCTATTTGCCACATTTCCAGTGTGACCACTAGTGTCAAATATCACTATGCTACTTCACAACCAGGATACCAGATTACAACATTAACCTTCTTCCCAAGTGTTGCATTGTTGTGAGCTGCATATAACTGCCACATTTCATAACAGAGATACCTTTGTTTAAAGACATTTGTGGACACAGATTTTATAAATCTGAAATTCTCTAAATTCTATTTACTAAATACAGATGACGAAAAGTTACACAGTTATATATTTATAATACACAACCATATATTGAGGAAATGGAAAAGGTGCAGAAGAGAGCGATCAAAATAATTACTGGGCTGGGGCACCTCCCTTACAAGGAAAGGCTATAGCACTTTGGGCTCTTCAGTCTAGAAAAAGGGGGAACATAATTGAGACATAGAAATATTATGCAGGGGATCGATAAAGTGGAAAGGGGGATGTTCTTTTCCCTCTCACACAACACCAGAACCAGAGGACATCCAGTAAAATTGAGTGTTGGGAGAGTTAGGACAGAAAAAAAGAAAATACTTCTTTACCCTACGTGTAATTAGTCTGTGGAACCCCTTGCCACAAGATGGGGTGATGGCTTCTGACCTGGATCCTTTAAAAGGGCATTGGACAAATTTCTGGAGAAAAAGTCCATCACAGATTACAAGTCATGATGGGCATGTGCAACCTCCTAATTTTAGAAGTAGGCTACCTCAGAATGCCAGATGCAAAGGAGGGCACCAGCACATAGGTCTCCTGTTTTGTGTGCTGCTCAAGGCATTTGGTGGGCCACTGTGAGATACAGGAGGCTGGACTAGATGGGCTTTTGGCCTGATCCAGCTGGATTTTTCTTATGTTCTTATGGAAGCATATTCCATAGGCATTTAAATCAATTATTGTACATTAGCCGTGCCAACATCTTTTTGTGATCAGTTTCCACTCAGATTTTGAACAGTGCAAGATGCCTAGTACTCACATCGTCAGTCATAAGTGTTGCTATTGATCTTCCAATTTCATGGTACTGAGGTGCTTTGCCTGCTGGACCCAGCAGTAGAAAAAGAAATCTGCGAAAAAATAAAACAGACTACAAAAAATCAAACATTGAAGCTCAGTGATGAAAGATTTGCACTGCTCTCAACACACACTTAAAACCAAAATCCTCCAGAGAAAGTTGCTGACTCAATGAAAATAGGCATTTAAATAAAACATGGAAAAATTAGTGATATCCTGCATTCTGATGACATACAGACCACAACTGGATGCAATAGATATAAAACACACATACGCACACATCCAGGTACACACATGCTAATTTCCAGATTAAACACACAGACATATGAACTCCAGCAAATTTACTTCATCATTAATCCCACACATAGCACCCTGAAAATCCTCTGCACAAATGCAGCTGCAAGAGAACAATTTAAGTTTTAGCACAGACCACTGCAAATATGTTAGGGCTTGGCATCTCCTAGATCCAGCTCAAGTTTCTTGTCCTTACATTTGAAGTCCTCCACAGCTTTGCCCTTCCTACCTTTCAAGCTCTCGTGCTTCCAACTACAACTTTTGTTCTTTCAGTTCCACTTTTTCAATAGTCTGAAAATATCCTGCTCTCTCAGACTCCTCCATCCTTTGTTCTCCTTATTCCTGAAACACCTGCAGGATGCTTCTTTATTCACAACCTTTAAATCCCTCCTGAAAATCTTTTCCATGAAGCCTTGCCACCTACCTTAAGTTTCCAACTGTTAACTGTCATGTTACTGTTAACTGTCATGGAGATTGCTCTGGTTGGAAAATGGAGAAAAAGGTGAGAAGAGAAAGATGGACAGGAGAGAAAGCCCATAGGGTGGATGCTAGTGATCCTGTGAGCCGAGAGCTATAGCAAACTCTGGCCAAAGTAATTTTAACATCAGCTCACTGACTCTGCCTCTGGTCCTAAAATGCTTGATAGCAAAAAGCTGTGTGCCATCCCTCACCCAGTACCTTGGTCCTTGAAGACGAGACAGAGCCAGACTGCATTATCCTGCAAATGCAGTTCGAGGTCAATGTGGCAAATGGTAAAGGGAGGAGGGACTGAGCAGAGGAGAGTGGAATTTTACTGTTTCCGCTGCTCATATGCTTGTCTATGGTTGAAATGAGTATTAAAAACTAGCTGCCTCTAGCTACGCTTGTGCATGATCTGAGGCAACTGGCCTCCTTGCTGCCTTGCCTTGGTACCAGCAATAAGCAAGCTGTTTTCTGCTATACCTTCTCTTGGACTGTTTAATCAGATCTAGCATGCCAGATAACAAACCTCATGCTGCCTTTGTGGGTTCAGTCACTAGCATACCCAAAAAGGCTGGTATTGGTGGAGTTCTGAAGAGGAGAGGGCCAAGCAAGCAACACAGGTAGCCAATGAGAACAGCAAAGTCCAGGTGGCCAGGCAGGGATATCAACTTCAGGAAAAGCATCCACAAAGAGATCCTGGCTAAGATCATCTTTGTTGACAAAAAAGTGGGCAGGCAGAGGGGGTTTGTGCTGTGCTGTGCAGTGCAGTGCAGTGCAGAAGGGCAATAAATGAGCACTCCTTATAAGGAGTGGATAATAAAGTTGATTAAGTTCTGCTGGGCTGGATTAAAGGTCCATACAGGCCATGTTTCTGGCCTTATCAGCAGTCAGCTAAGTGTTTTTGGAAAGCCCCAAACAGGCAACAAAACTTTCATGTTTCTTGCTCTGTACTTTCTGGCACTCTGAGACATACTGTTCAAGATTCTCTACAAAAAAGTGGCACATGGTGTGCTATGGGTTGGCCACCCCGATCTAGATGTATAAGCATCAATATCTAGAATATATATTAGAATATTCTAGATATCTAGAATATCTTAGACAGCCTCTTGTACTTTTACTCTGTGTGAAGCACCATGTACCCTGATTATACAATTAATAAGGATTATACAATTAATAAGGTACATTACTGAGACAGCAAAACAAGATTTCAGACTTCAGAATTCCTGCCCCAAACAGCCAGAATCAAAGACTACTACTTGAAACACACACACACACACTCAAGCTTTATTACAGATATATGCATGTTTTTCCTTACCGTGTAGCAACAGGAACCTCTGTGAGACCCGAGAGAAGTACAGCAGGAGACAGTCTCACAAAAGCAATAATTGGTCTCTCCAAAAAATCCACTTCTCCCACCAACACATTTGATGCCTCAGCCCCCATGGGAATCTTCCTCATGAAGTTCATATCCACCTGTTACAAAGGAATGTATAAAACCAGTATGTATTAGTTTATATTCGCTGATGCTAAATGATTTTTGAAAGTAAAGTTCAATTATAAGCTATTGTGCAGTAAGCAGAATACATGTTGCTACAGGGACAAATGTATAACAGTAGCAATTTTAGTAACACCTTTTCTTTACACTTATCACAATAGTTGCATATTTTGATGTAAAGGGATTAAGCTATGTAACTACCTTGCTAAATTAACTTCTTGGGACAAAAACAGTTTTAACACTATGAACATCTATCAAAAAATCACTAAAATGTTAATGTAATTATATACAGAGTTGTTTCATTTTATTATTTCATCCTCAAAGATTCATTTTGTAAATCCAGATATTAATTTATGACTGAAGATGGCATACAAACTGCTTAACAGCTGTATATAATTACAGATGATCATCAACATATCATACAGCACATGAACTATTGGTTCACATACAAAACAAACACAAGGATCACCAAAACTAACACACCAGTCAGACAACTATCTAGAAAAGAACACTTACAGCTGGCCTCTTGAGTCCCACACCAAGTGTGCCACAACTACAGTGCCAGGAGGCTGACTCCTGCCCAACAGGAGACAAGGCAGGTGCAGAGAAAAATAGGCCATGTAAAAATACAGCAACTGATAGAGGAGCAGGAATAACGGCACCTACCATGATTAAACAACTAGTATATAAATTAACTTTGTTTACATAACATTTATTAGAGGCAGGTTCAGAAAACTTTTAAAGTAACAGCTACATTGCTCAACTGAATTATAAAGCATGAAAATAGATTTTTGCTGTTCTGCAAACTTAAATACAAAACACTAGAAGAAGGAATAGTGCTTAGAGCAGCTGCAAAAGTGACTTCATAGCTCTGCAGAAAAATTATATTTGATTACAAACCTCCTATGATAAAGAACATTCACCTCAGTTACTAGATTTTGTGCTTGGAGAACTCATCCCTAAGTTGGCATTTTTGCTGCAGCGGCATATACAATTCATGTAGACTAGTACAACTAACATGCTTTGATAGGCATGTAGAATACAGCTATGCAGATTTGCCATTTAAAAGTTCTTACCTAGCAGTAAAAGTTAAAGGGCTTGTTGATTCATGAGGCACAGTCAAGATCCTACATAAGCAGCTGAGATGGATTGCACCACTGCAGGAGCACAGCCCCAGCAATTACTATAAATTTTACTATCCACTATATCTGACATAGGAGGCCTTCATAGGGGCCATCATTGGTCCTGCTGTTGTGGGACCAGGTCCCAGTGAGAAGAACACAGGATATGATAATTGTTGCTGCTATCATGCATCAGACACTTATTGTAGAAGATACTGAGTTTTTATGTACAGAATTAAGAAATTCTTTTAAGCTGGGTCTTTACTGCTCTTTTAGCATCAATGGCTCTGTCAACAGCTTCCAGATATGACTGAATATGACACCATCCCCTCTAAGCAAATTAAAAAGCCAAGCTACATATGACTATCCTGCTGTACTCTTTATTAGAGCCATTGACATGGATCCAGTAAAGCCCCAACGTGACCAGAAGGGACTGACACTCACACAAGGTGGGGCAATTTCCACTCATTCTCCTTTTCAATTACAGTCTTCTATGCCAAACACATAGTGTCTGAGGGACTTCTTGACCCTCCAGAATGGCTTGGAAGGGCACAAGTTCCTACAACAGAAAGGAGGTAGAAAATCCCCACTTCCTTAATGGAATTCTTTTTGTGCTTCTTTAGACTGGAGTCAATACTGACAGTTTCTTGAGGGCATTTTGGCTTCTTGATTAAATGAAATGAAATGTTACAATCAAAATACAGCTGGTCCTTGGTATTCACAGGTTCGTTAACAGCAGATTTGAATATCCTTGGGTTGGACCACCTACTGTCTGTCCTCTGAAGGCGACTGCAGATATGCCTCAGTCACATCCAGAGGGCCTTTGGAGGGCTGGGGAGACTATGCGTGTCTGCCCTACCATCAAAAGACCTTCTAAGGCAGGGGTGCTCACACTTTTTTGGCTCGAGAGCTACTTTGAAACCCAGCAAGGCCCGCAGATCTACCAGAGTTTTTTTTACAATGTTCGCGCCATCATAACATATAACATTAATGTGTACAATGTATGTTGGTGTACCTTGCATAACCGCATGAGCCAATATTGCACAACACAACATAATTAACTATAAACATTTTTGTAATTACTTGAGTGTACTTTGATGACTTGCACTGAAGTGAATCAGCCAAGGATGCATAGCCCGGACAGTAGCTGCTGACAGCCAGCCTCAAGCACACTTCCAAATGTTCATCAGTCATGGTGGAACGGTACTTGGACTTCATGATCTTCATGTAGGAAAAGGCTTACTCACATAAATAAGTGGAGCCCTTCCTGCCTCAGGTGCTCTTATATCCCTGAGGGCTGCAGCTGTGCAGCACACTCTGCTGGATGCCCAGGCCTTACCCCAGGAAAGGGGCCACTGCTGACACCACATCTACCTCCTCACCAGATCTTCCTTGATTCCAATACAAGTGGGGGGGGGAGCAGATCTCTATACAGACCAGTGCAAAAACAGGGGAAAGGTGTGGGGGAGGGAAGATCTCTATATAGACATCACAGCAAGACCAGTGCAAAACCCCTTGCACACAGAACCAACAGATGGAAGTTGGGGCAGGGGGGCAGATCTCCATACATACCAGTGCAAAAACAGGGGAAAGGTAAGTCAGCTCCAGTAGAGTCAACAGGGCTCACTCCCAGGGATGTGTGGACGGGAGAGAAGCCTGCCAGCAGCTCCTCTCCAGGTCTACTCACCAGTCAGCCCCAGTAGAGTCAACGGGGCTCACTCCCAGGGATGCGTGGACGGGAGAGAAGCCTGCGATCAACTCATTTTGCCTCACGATCGACCGGTCGATCACGATCGACGTATTGAGCACCCCTGTTCTAAGGCCTTTGGAAGGCTGAAAAACACTACTTCTGGTTTTCAACTGATTCAATCATCCAAGGATTTCTGTATTCATGGAGGTTCCAGGAATGGAACCCCTGTGGATATTGAGGGCCGCCCTGTATCAGCATACAACATACTGCCTATTCTCAGGATGCTAGAAGTTATTACTTCCTTTATCGTTTCTGTACAAACATAAGATAATTCAACAATCCAGCATATTACTGAAATATATCTTTGTTTCCCTTTTTTTCCTAGGAGGGATTACAAACCTGTTACAGGTGCCACTAGCAAATTCGAAGAAATATTGCAGACAATTTTTGCATCCAACAATATACAGAATTATTAAACTATCCTCAGAATAATATTTAGCTTTATAAGATCACAAAACAAAGATTGCTGGACATTGAGTCCCAAAACCTTCGCAAACTGGCTTTGAGAAGTTGTTCCCCCTTAACTTTTCCATCCCATTATATCATGGATTTATGGCTTCATATTACTCCTTCATGATCAACCCAACTGAGCAGAATGCTATCTCTTTAGCAAGATTTAATCTGTTGCCATCCATGGTCACAGAGGAGAGATATAGCAAGACCCCTTATGCAGAACATCTGCTCCTGCAAACGGGGTCAAAATGAAACTATTCAACTCGTTATGTTTTATGACCCCATCATGCTAGTTCCTGTTCCATTTATTTGGCATGGCTGATACTTAAAAGGGATGGGTCTTCTGATTTAGAGAACTTGAAACCTTTTCTCAACAATTGCCCAACTGATATGATGGAGATGGTTACTAAATTCTTAGATTCAGCGTCTTCCAAGTATATTTAGTCAACTTGTTAAGCTTTTATTTTACTAATTCTGTGTGCCCTTGTTTTCTCTTATAGTTGTTACCACATGTATTATGTATGCCAATAAAGGTTATTGGATTGAATTAGCTTAGTTCACAAAAATTCATTATTTTTCAAGATGTATTTATTTACCTTGCTGAAATCAACAGTGCTATTTTCTCTACTTCCTCCAGTTCCACTACTTTTAATATCTCCACTTTTTCCAATATCCAAATTACCAGGTGCCGACTGTGGTGATGCTAGCAGTCCTATGAATAGGATATACAAACAAGTTTAACATTGTGCCTGCAGAAAGCAGACTTAGGTACATAATAAAATAGTGGCGTCTTTCTAAAAGCAAAGGTGGAAGTTAATAAACAAAAGTGCATTAGTATCAAAAAATACCACACAAACAAGTTATTTTCTTCTGAAAAAAACAATGCATATTTGTTAAAAGATAAAATTAGATGTTGCCTAAATGATGGCCTTTTGCAAAATGCACCAGAAACAAATGTGTTACTTTTTTTAAAAAAAAAAAAGCATAAGAACATGAATCTAACCGCTGATGCTTTGTGAGTGGATCGTGCACCACAGGGATATCATAATTTCTTTAAGTCTGAAAAAGCCATAGAACAAAAACAAAAATATACTTTAGAATATCTTGTAATACAAGCAGATTGTTACTAGGTTGATATGTGAGAATTTCGTCTATCATCCAATAGTTACAGTGCTAAACCAAAAACCAATTTTAAGAGACTGATGTGCCAAGGATTCAAATTTTTCAGTACTTGTATCCTGCCTTTCTTGCGATTGCCAATGAAAGCAGTTGACAGCAGCATAAGACCAAAACATTACATCCATCAGTTTAAGGCATAAAACCAAAGCCAAGAAAGACAGCTAAATTCAGAACTAATCACAACACCTAATGAGCCAAACCAAGTCAGTCAGTTTAGAGCTACATTAGCCAGATCCTAAAGCTTGCTGGAAAAGTCATGTTTTTATCTAGTGCCTAAGTGTATAGTATAGTATAGTATAGTATAGTATAGTATAGTATAGTATAGTATAGTATAGTATAGTATAGTATAGTATAGTCCTCTCAGCAGGTAAGAATACCACAAGTTTTGTGCCACTATAAAAAAAAAATCTTTCGTATGGGAAAGAACATAAGGAGGTGGTGGTCCTTCAGGGACCAAAGTATTTAAGAGTTTTAAAAAGGTAAACACCAGCACATTGAGCTGAACCTGAAAACACAGGTGTAGCTGATTCAATCCACATAATTTTGAGGTAATGCATCTTCAAGAGGCAGCCCTCCCCAAGTCAACGCATTCTGCACAAATTGCTGTTTTAGAATGCTATTCTAGGATGGCCCCATGTAGGGTATGCTATAGTAGCCCCACTTAAAATTAGACAGAGCATTAACAAGTTATAGCCAAGTCAGACTCTTCCAGAAAAAGCCACATATCTCATTTCTGGGTTACTGGCACCACATGAGCCTATGTAAGAAGCGCTGGATCCAATAGCTTGTCCAGGATAACCTGGTCCTTTAGAGAGAGTGTGACCCCCATCCAAAATAATTGACCACCTATTTCACTATCAGCTGAATGTCCAGCCAACAGCACCACTGCCTTATCAATATTGTCCCACTTAGTATTTCCCACTTAAACCTGTACAGCTGTCGAACAGTTCAAGATTTCCACTGTCTCCATAAGATCAAAGGATTGAGGATTCCTCAGCCCAAATTTCTGGGTAACTTTGAACCAGCAGTTTGGTTAAGATACAATCTTTCAACATTCTCCCACTCTAGAACAGAAGTCAGCCTCTCAGGTCTCTTGGTTCCTACCCTCCAGGAATGAACACAGCCACCAACACCAACATTCCTTTTTCATTCAGGCAATCCAGAAGAGATAGCGGCCTTTGATACCATCAACAATGATAAGAAATCTAAGAGAATCACACTCCCCCTGCTCCCTCCATGAGCAGTACATTCATTTATTTATGTATAAGGACAAATTATAAGCTTTATTTGGAGTTTTCCTAGGAGTTTCACTCATCCCCAAGAAAAGCTGGCACTACTCTGTTTTGAAGTCTCTTCAACAGCAGCAACTGCTAAAAACAATTCTGACTATGAAAGTAGTTCCTTACTTGTACATAAATGTTGTATTTGAATTGTCATCAGAATTAACTATCCTAAGACATGACTGCCACTAATGCAAGTACTCTGGTCAAACATTCTTTGCATGTAGCAAAAACAAGCACAAGGCAATGCAGATTCATAACTCCAAGCAGTGTTTGAATTAACATTCCTTACAATCATGCTCAACATTATTCAACACCAAAGACCAAAGGAAGATAGACTGCTTTACAGAAATGAATCCTACGCTACTCCATTCAATAGTTAGCATATCTCAAAATAGGGAACAGAGAATTAAAGCTTAATATAGTTTGAACTTCAAGAGGCAAAATTATTTGTTTATGATTGCAAGATTTCTATATCAGACTCAAGAAATCATTCAGTAACACCATAGAAAAGATGTATTTCAAGACATGCAAAAGGATATCCTTCAGAACACTCTGATCACCACATGCAGATATATATGACAAGTAGATGTATATGAGACTAGCAAGAGCTGATGTAAGACATAGAGCCATAAGTCATTGTAAGAACTGTTTCTAGAAACAAGCCATAAACAAACTTGCTTAGAGATAACTTGAATGTTATCTATAAACAAACTGTCCAAGTCAGACAGGTGCTTTACTAAGTGGTCAGTTACCTCTGAAATTGACACTATGTGCCCATGAAAAAATATATTAAACTGAAAACTGCATCAACACCACAGAGATTCCTGTGTCTTCCATTCATGTTCATCAAAAATTGTAAATTGGCAATTATATTCCACATAGGTTGATGAGCTTTAAGTAAAAATCAAATTCCAAGACATGAAATTTCCTATCCAAAAACCACTATGGCAATCTTTTGCATTGACATTACTAATTTAAGTACTACACAGAAGCACAAATCCTACATGGGAGAGCACCAATAACCACACTCATAAGCAATAAGGATCTATATATATGATCTTTCTTTAAAATTTCCTTCAGTCAAGTTTTGCTTGCCTATATTTTGATCTCATTTTATCTTGCCTCCACTACAGAACACCAGAGTGCTGGGCCAAGCTAGCGGTCAGGAGATACTATACTTACAATAATCCTGTTCAGTTACACACAACTCTGGTTACATTTTCCAGAGTGTATGTGTGTAATTGTATATAGAATTATGCAACAAAAGTCCAAATCCAAATTGTTTAAATTTAGACAGGCTGCTGAATTCAGCTCATCTTCATGTGAAATTTTTTATTTGACATCCACTAAATTGCTCTCAATACCACTCTCACTTCCCTCTCAACCTTAAGCAGCTTTTAGCACAGAATACATACAAGGCCTGGACACAGGTTGTCAAAGTCAAGAAATGAAAGTCTCTGTAGAAACAAATTTCTTTAGGTTTAGACCCCTACATTCCTATTATTTGTTATTTTAAAGAGTATATGAACTAAAACTGCAATTTGTAAATTTAGCAGTTCTAAATGTTTTCTTTGTGGGTTAAGTAGAGTAGGATCACAAAAGCATATTGGGATGAATTCTGAAAAAGGAGATATAACCCATGTGTTCAAGAAACCAAAATTAGAAGTCTCTAATCATGACACATGGAGTCTTCTGCATGCCCTTAATGCGCTCTGATGATAGAACTGTAAAGTATCATGCACTGTATCTATAATTTTCAGAGTTAAATTTATTTTCTTTATTGATTTTCCTAATTCCTTTTGCACCCTGTAAGGTTTAATACAGGCTCAGCAGATTTCAGTTTGACTTCAGCAAACAACTGTCAGATCTCTAGCACCTGAGAGCAGTAGTAGCATTCTCCCATTACCGTAAGAAACACTTCCCAAAACACTCCACATCCAAATTTATAAGCACAACACTCTCCATAGAGGCCTGACAAGATAAACAGTTAACATAAACAAATGTTCAACCAATGCTGCTGTGCAGCAGCACCACTACCTCCATTTTGAATCAAGTGTTAATCTCTCTGTTCTGGTGCTGACAGCTGCTGCGTACATTATCTGCCCTGCAAGAGAAACCATGCAGGAAGGGACATCAGAATTACATAGTACTATATCCTCATAGCAAACCCATAACAGGTAAAGTGCAAAATGTGGGGAAGGGTGCTATCACCAATAAATTTTCAAAGGTCAAGTAAGGTAAAAGTAGCTTATTCTGCCCTATTTAAATCAAATAAATATTGTATTAGCTGTTGCACAAGGCTCTCCTTGCTACAATACAATTATAGCATGGCCAGCCTTGTGCAACACCAAAATGGATATTTACATGAACTAAATAGGACAGAACCAGCTTCTGCTTGAGAAGCTCAAGTTGATGATAGGATTGTGCTGCAGTTCTCAAGCATCATAATCTTTGATGTGATTATAATCTTCTGGCGCTAAACATACTAAAAATGAGGTGTAACAAGGAAAAGGCCACCATTTCATACCTTAAATTTCAATGTATACCTTGCTTTAAAAAAAAAAGCAAAAGTATTTCCTTAATTAATTTGTTTTGGTTATGGATAACCAAATTTGTTTTTGGTGTGGATACATACTTAAGTATCATTGCTTTGAATGTGTTAATACTTGTGTTAATATGTCAAAATAAAACTTGCATCAAATTCAAAATATTAAAAAGTTCTTCAAGAAAATATCACACAAGAAAAAAAAAATGAAGCATGCAAACAGCTAACAGACTAATAGAAAATTCATGGTTGCTCAAGCAGTGTGATAAACTTTGCAGTGCAAGTGATTCAGCTGCAGAAAGCATCACGCATGGACAATTTGAGTTCAAATAGTTGCCTGATGTTACGTCAGAATTATCATCTGTCGTCTTCTCCTTGCTCTCATAAGCTTCTAAATCGTCCTCAGGTGGATGTACTACAACTTTAGGGATATCATCACTAGAAGGAGACACTAGGAGTTCAGCGCCCTGCAGCTCACTTGGATGTAAATTTGTGGTTGCCTTGTGACCGCACTTAGGACTGGAGGGTGGAGTGTTTTGTGGGGTAGGTAAAGGGGTTGCGCTCCTTGAGGTTGTCGGAGTTCCAGGAAGAAGGTAATTGAGAAGAAGGGACAAGCGATTCTCTCCTCTCAGGGAAATATTTGAGGCAGAGAGACCTGCTCGTAAAGAGTGACGGGAGGCTGAAAGGCCTTCCCCTGAGATAAAACAAAGTGATGAAAGTTTTCAGTAGGAAGATAGAAGTTTCACATATTAGTTTCTTCAATATAACATTTTATATTACAGAACTCTAAAAGGCAGTAAGTCAGTCATCGGTGAGATAAGGATTAAGCAAAACATGAGTGCTAAGCAGAGTTTAGATGTTAAAAAAAAGTCAGCATTTCTGTACATATATTGTCTGTTGCATAACAGAGGAAAACAATAGTACCGGAGATTGCTTGAGATCAGAGAGAACTGGACAATCTCAAAATGTAAACCTCGCAATATAGAAATCTAATCAAAACTTTGAGTAGACAGTTAAAAAATAGATTTTTTAAAAAGCAGGAAGAGGATAATGAAATTCAACACAAAACAAAGGGAAAGAGAAAACAATCACTATCATTACCCTAGAATGTCAACAGAACATTAATCCTTATTTTTTTTCCTCAACGTAAGTGCTATTTAGTTCTAAATAGAGCTAAACACAGATAGGTCTAGCCTAAAAATCTTTCATGAGTCTCATCAGACAACATGCTTATTTGCTTATAACAACATGCAATAGTTGTACATTTATCCAATTCAGCCTTTAATCCAGATACTAGAGACATACATACCTGAAAAGCCAACATAAATATGGCTTTAGAATAGAAAACACAGCAGATACATAAAAATATAGAACGAAGAACAGATTACTCAAAATTACATGCACAGTGATGATTACTCAGGCTTCAGAAACTACATCAATGTAGGCAAATTCAGTAAACAAAGAACAAAATATCAGAATATTTTATAATACTATACTCCTTCTACACAGGCTGCAATCCTAACCACACTTTCCTGACAGCAAGCCCCATTGAACAAAATAGGACTTACTTCTGAGTAGACCTGGTTAGGATTGCACCCACACTCAGTTATTTAAGAAAATCATATTTACCCAGACACTAATATAAATGTTTTTATAGAAGTAATTATACCCCATACCATTCAAGCTCACCCAAGGCAACCCTTCAGATGGAAAACAACACAAATTATTAATCATTACGCATGCTTAGGTTACAAAATCTTATAACAGGAAGATCTAGAAAACAGAAGGACTTCCATTACATGGAATAATATCAACAGCCTTGGCTTCAAACGCATGTAAAAGACAATAGGAAGGCATAAAAGAATGAAGCAGATAGCCCTGGATATTTTCTGATATGTTCAGATCGAGTTAAATGGTATGAAAACAACTCTTAATGCTTGCAGGTCAAATGGTTTCAATATAACTTTACTGTCACAATGAGCATTTACACACAATTCCTTATACACCAGGAAGGAATTTTTAATGTATTTTCCCTAAGTATGCTGACTTTTCCAACATCTCTGCATTATATTTGTTAAAAATTAAAATAAATTGGATGCCGCAACTTATCTCACCATTTCTTTCAAGCAAGAGAGGGTCAGAATGTTTCTTGCCTATATCTGCAAAGGACCGAACAAGGGGAATTCGATTACTGAATTTTTTCTCATTCTGATGATGATGTCTTTTTAGAAGAGCTTCTCTGACATTGTCTCTCATAGATTCATCCAGATGACCAGAAGCTATCATGTTATCCAGCACCATATCTATCAAGGGAAAGGAAAAATTCAATCAAAATTCAGTGAGGTCTATCTACATTAAGTGCTTTTCAACATGCTTATTTGGAGTTGATTTAAGACAAATCCCACTATGGTGCCATCTGTCAGATTCCTCTTTTGTAAATGAGGATGCTGGAAATAACTGCTAAACCATTCTTGGATAAAAATGCATACCTACATTCAAGAAATATCATGCTAAACCATCAACCTTTGCCATAATCTGAAGATAACTGTCAGTTTCAATTCTATAAGACTTCCCATGGAAAACCTTATGATCCTTCTGTGCACATCATCTTCTGCGCACAGCACAGGATTTAAGAGTCCAGGAAGGAACTTGAGTTGACAACTTCTATCCTGTGTCACCACTGTTCCTTGACTCCTACCTCCCTGTCCATATTGGCACAGACACAACTGGCATTGCCGACTGTCTCTATGAAAGGTATGTCTGGAGTGCTCATGCACGTATGTCCTAAGCAACACCTGTTGCTTAAGATAAGAACAGGGATTCATCTTTGTATAGCCCTGCACCCATTCATAGCTAATCTCAGACACAGAAACTGAAATCCCACTGATGTCAACAGAACTGAAGCAGTCTAGTCCAGTACTGAACTGCAGGCATATTTTGCCATAAGTCGTCTTACAAATGGAATAGAACTATCACCCACCTTTCTTTCTAATATCAGGAAGGAAGGCTTAGATTATATTGTATGTTTATACAATATAGATGCATTTTACATTAAACTACTTTATCCCTATCATTTATCAATAAGAGGCAGACAAGCTTAAATACAAGTTGGCATGTTGGCACAGGCACCGTTTGCTTTGATTTTGTGAGATCCATGGGTAATTTATAGGCATGCATTTTCAAGCAAATCAAATAATCAGCCAAAAGTTTCTGAATATCTCAAAAGTGTGTAGAGAGATCTATTACTGAATGCATCTCTTACAGGAAAAAAGCCCTACCTATTTCAGACACAAGAGAACAGCTGAACAACTTTGAATTCTGGTTTAAAATAGGCCTTATGGACATTTTAAGGAAAGTGGGACATTTTAAGGACATTTAAAATAGGAAGTGGACATTTAATTTGGAAAGGCACACATTCATTCTTACAGTTAACCTCCAAACACAAAACTCTAATAAGCACAATACTGAGCAAGACACACAATTCAAGGAACAAAGTCTTGCAAAAGGTTTAGTGAAAGGATCCATCCATTTGCTTATACTCTGGTGAAAGTATAAAAGATCAGTTCCCATCTCCTGCTAGGTTTTGCATTAAAAAAAAAAAATCACTGTATGCCAGCATTAGGCTTTATTCAGGTTGTGGTTAAACAAGGTAATGCTTTATAATCAGTAGTTCCCAAATTTACCAGGTTCAAGATGCCCCTGCAGCCTTCTCCTTCTGGTTCAGCCAGGTGTCGCCACCTTGTGAAATCTCATAAGGTTCAAGATGGCAGTGCCCAAATCTCACAAGATTTTGCAAGAGCCAATGCATCAACCAGGAGAACAGGTAGGAGGAACCACAGGGACATCCCGTGGCAACTCTGTGAGCATGCTGACAACAACTTATACACACTTGGGACCCCAGCATTAAGTTGTAGCAGGGATGTAAAGTGAAAATGAATGCAACAGAAAAAGCAAGTACAACTTTCACCACTTACAACCTAAAGGAATGCAACACAGAAGTCAGTTGGACCCCAACTTCAATATAATCTGCAGAACAAATTCTAAAACATGAAAGATAAAAATAAATTTTTGTAAGGACAGAAAAGATACTTTGCACCCTCTGCCATATTTCTTTCTTACAGTCATGGAATACAAACTATTTGTTTTATAATTTGATCTTCAAAGAAAAATAATTCTTAAAGTTTTCTGTAACCTGCTATTTCATCCAGTGTATTAGCTCTCATGTCCAGCATGACTGTCCCATTTAAAATACAGCTTCTCAGTTCAAACAGACTATGGAGAGATAAGGTAGCGACATAAGGTTTGCTCCACCGATCACCGCCATCTTCAACATCTTCTTCAAATTTTAGCCATCTGAAACAAAGATACACTAAGTATATTCATTCTAATCGTCTCTTATAAATTATCATTTAAAAATCTAGAGCCATCTTAAATGTATGCAAGACCAATTTGCTAGTACTTCTCAGCACCATACTTTTATTCAGTTTTTCCGTTAACATCCTGTACATTTGGTCCCTGTGTAAAATGTTCACATAGGCCAGGGTTATCAAGCTTGTTCCATATAGTGTGCCAAGCAGCATTCACGGCATCTGCCAAAGGCTGGAAGCAGGGCTGGAAACTCAAGTCAGGAGACTCGAGTCCAAGTTGTGAGAGTGCATGTTTTTTGCTGACTCATGTACACTCAAGTCATGCACGTGGAAGACTCAGCAAAACACTCAAGTCAAAGACCCCTTGACTTGGCACTCATCCCCACAAATGCAGATTTGAGTCTACCTATGCTTGCTTACTGTTCACGGTGTGAAAAACCTCATGAGGCCATCATTCAGATCAGGCGAGCAGCAGGGAAGTTCCAGCATGGAGACAGGGAAAGGTTAATGTTTTGCTTTTGCAACGAATAGAAGGTGAGAGCAGGCTCTCTTGCCCATCTCTGAAAGAACCAATGATCACCGGACAAAGGAAGAGGTCTGCTATTTTCTTTGGTTGAGATATGGCAGAAGGAGGAGCCCAAGGGGATTGTTGCCTTGGGATTGGCTGGAGAAGCCCAGGAAGGGGGAGGAGGCAGTTCGTAGCGATCATGCTTGCCAACTGCATGGCTTCGTTGTTACTTGGGAAGAGGGAGCCTCACTGAACGACTGGTGCAAGTGAGACTATTTCTGAGTAGAGTTGCAAAGGATTGGGTCATCCTGTTAAGCCTCGCAGCTGCTGCACGTGACCCTCCACCCTCTTGCTGCTTCTGCTCCACTCTCACACAGTCCATTCCACCCCCATCGGTCTTGTTTACAGATGGGAACATCAGGGGAGTGCTTAAAGAGAACTCTGAGACACACACCTCGGCAGTAACTCTGTTTTTTTCCACAGCTGGCTTTTTAAGGGAACGACTTGACACTTTTCAAGTTGCAAAAACACTCCGGGTGACTCAGAAAGTGCCTGTTAGGACTCGTTTTCAAGTTGAGTCTTAGGGGTGGAGACTCATGACTCGACTCAAGGCACACTGGATTTGCCCATCCCTGGCTGGAAGTGACATCATTAAGTAGGAAGTTATGTTATTAACACTGGCAATCCTGGTCCCGGTATCTCCCGGGGTCAGGACTGCAGAATGCTACACCTCCCACAGGCGGTCTTGGAGGGCTAGAGGAAGCCACATGCGCATCAAGCAAATGGCCACTGGTCATTAAGCAGGTGGCCAGAAATAGGCACCAATAGGAAATAGGCAATGTTGTTCTTACATAGCAACTCATTAGCTGCAAATGACAAAAGAGAAAAAGTGCAAATTTGATCATATTTTCATGATATGGGAGAGCCAAATGATCAAACTGATCATCCTTTCGGTAGTGCTGCTTCTCCTGCGGTGTCACTTCACAGCTCAGCATCTGAGAGGCACAGATGGGAACTTGAGTCAAGTGAATTGAGCCCAAACTGCAAAAGTGCATGTTTTTTGCTTATTTGTGCAGATTCGAGTGATATGTGTCAAACACTTGGGCAAACATTCAAGTCTGGGGCTCCTGATTCTCCTGATTTGTAGGTTCCTGATTCGCCTACAAACAGGTAGGGGTTGCACAGCCTCCATCTCACCCGTAAAACCTCTTGCGTTGATCTGGAAGCAGGGCTTTGCACATGTGAGCAGCAGCACCAGCAGCAGAGTATATTATGTTTAGAGACAGGGACTGGTGGGGGTGGAGCAAAATGGTTAACTTCTTTCGCTTGAGCTTAAAACTTGCAGGGTCTCAGATTACAGCACCTGTAACAACTTTTGCAAAAGTATAAATTTTAGCTGGCTGGGTACTCCACTTGAGGGTCCTGCATATGTACAGAACATGGGGGAGGGAGGCACTTCTTGTCCCCCAGACCATCCATTGGATGGAGGATGTGTCGTTGGAAGGGGGAATGGGAGAGAAGCCGTTTTTCGCGATAGGGACAAGTGAATTTTGCAAACAAGAGGGGTTGAAGGAGGCAGGGGAAGCTGGAGGGAAGGCAGTTCAGTTAGCCCACCGGCCAGCCTGCCTGCCTGCTCCCAGACTGCCTGTGTGTGCTTCTCTGTCCTGTGCCTGGCTGAGCTCAGTGTGCCATAGGCTAGGCTGCAATCAATAAATGTCCACTACACTCACTAATCTCCACAATCACATGGGAGGAGGAGGAAGTGCCTGTCTGAATGGTGCAATGAGACTATCAGAGAGAGTTCTGGGTAGAGCTGCAAAGGAGGAGTGGGTGGGTCATAAGCTAGCCTCCCAGCTGCTGAGGGTGAGCAAAACATCCTACCCACAGCTGCTTCTGTCCCCTCACTTGATTGCTTGTGTTGCCCCCTATCCCCTCCTGCTTTGCCAAGCTGGGATGTGTCCTCCCTCCCTCCAGGTCCACCCTTGTCTGTGATGTGAAGGGGTGGTGGGTTTCATCATGGTTGTGGTGAAATTATACTGAGGCAACCGATCAGCATGTTCTGCATCGCTGCCTTACAGATAGTATGGCCAGGACAGCAGGAGATGTTTAAAGGTAACTATGAAAAACACAAACACACAACCTGGCAGCAGTTCCATTTTTTCCCATGGAGCCACGGCTGGCTTTCTAAAGGAGAAAACCACACAAAACCGCTCTGGGCAATTCAGAAAGCCTGCCTGTTAGGACTCACTTTCGAATCAAGTCGCAGGGGCCGAGACTTGCAACTCAACTTGAGTCAAGCCACACTGGACCCGCCCATGGCTACTAAGAGGTCGTCTGTGAAGTGACGGCTCAACATAATTGGTGCTGCTTAAAGGGTGGCCTGTGTGGTAACTGGCACTTTCTTGAAAGCAACATAGGCACTCTCATGAAGGTGCTGTCCACCTGTTGAAGTGCTTTAGCACTTATGCAATAGTACTGCGCTGGCAAGAGCCAGCCATTTTCACTTCAGCACTTCTGGACAAACCTCTGGAAAAGCAACTATACATATCTTTCAGACTAAGTGTAGTATTTAAGAACTTTACCCCATATAGGTTTAGTTACCTGCATTTTGACACTATTACTGTTTTATAACCAGGGCATCTCTACTTACTACATTTACTATATTAGTGCTTACAGAACTACAAGTAGTTTGCTTAAAGATCCTGAGTCACAGGGCGTTAAAAATATTCCTTTCAGATAAACAAGATCTGTTTTAGTTAAACTGGAATTTAATCTGTAAATAAAGAGTAAGAAAGACAGCTTAAAGCAAAAGAAACTATTCATAACTTACCTGGCTGTTTCTTTCCATTCATACTCTTCTCCTTCTCTAAAGCAAAGTTCATCCATTTCAGTGAACAAGTCATGGGGAATGTGTTCTTCATCATCATCCTCTGTACCCAGAATGAACTGCACCCTCTGAGATGGCGTGTCTTGGTGGAAATTAAGTTGGAGAGATACTTATTAGTTAAAAACTTCAACTGGTCAAATTATCATCTATGCAACTGGACTCCAATCACAAAATTTACTCAAGATGGAGATACAGGAATAATCACCACTATAAGTTTCCTATAAAAGACTATGAAAGTTATAAAAATTCACTGTTTAGTTCACTATATCCAGTGACTTTGCATGGGTAACACTATATTAATACACACACGAACAGCCAAGTGGCTATGACTCACTCACTACCAAGTCTTAGCCATCACTAGGACTAGAATGCAGTTAACACTGCTTAAAGCCAGCTCCACTCAAGCAGTTACTGGAGGCAGGCAGTTTGACTCTGTCAGGTCACTGGCTGCCCATTTGTTTCTGGGCCCAGTTTTAGGTGCTATTTTTGACCTTTAAAGCTCAGGGCCAGATATCTGAGAAACCACCTACTTCCATACAGTTTGGCTCGTCCCCTTAGATCAGTGTTTCTCAAACTGTGGGTCAGGACCCACTAGGTGGGTTGCGAGCCAATTTCAGGTGGGTCCTCATTCATTTCAATATTTTATTTTTAATATAATAGACTTGATGCTACCATGGTTTGTGACTGCATTTGGGGAAATGTTGCAGATCTGTACTTTAAACAGGCTACTCTTTATATGCTTTTAACAATGATAGTCAATGGGACTTACTCCTGGGTAAGTGTGTGTAGGATTACAGCCTAGGATTGTTAAAAATGGTTCTGCTTGATGATGTCACTTCCGGCCATGACATCACTTCCTGTGGGTCATGACAGATTCTCATCCTAAAAAGTGGGTCCTGGTGCTAAAAGTGTGAGAACCACCGCCTTAGATCATTGGAGGCCCTTTTATGAGTGCTGCTGCCCAGGTGGTGCATGGGGCGGTGGCAAGAAATAGGGCCTTCTTAGTAGTGGCACCAACATTTTGGGACTCTCTCCCCCTTGATTTACAAACTGCTCCCTCGCTGGAAACTTCCTTTTCAGACAAGATTTCTGAGTTTCAGCCTTTCAATACTTTTAAAAATCTGTTAACATCTGATCTTTTACAGGCTCGGGGGCTTTTATACAATTGTTTGCTGTTGCTCTTTTTTATTGTATAGGCATCTGATGCTGTTTTTAAGTTTCTATCTATTGTGACTTTTTAAATATTTTTTTTTAATTTTTTGTTTTTAACTGTGATTTCTGTTTAATTGTGATTTTGTATTTTTAACTATTGTTGTAAGCTGCCTTAGGTCCCTCTGGGGAGAAAGGAGGCCTAGAAATACAGTAAATAAGTGCGCAATCCTACCCTGTACTGGAACAAGCAAGCCAAGAGGCTTGAGTTGTATCCAGTGCAGGACAGGGGCCCAAAGCGGCTCAGTCAGAGGCAAGGGCAAACTTTTCCCCTTACCTCTGGGTAAGGTGCCTTTGCCCCATGGGTCTCCTCAGACTTGCACCACCTCCTGAGGTGGCGCAAGTTTGAGGAGTGCGGAGCGGCTTGAAGCCACTCCGAACTCCCCGGGAATGGGGGTTGGGATCCAGCATAAGTGACTTGCACCGGCCCAAGTGAAGGGCAGGACTGCACCCTAAATAAATTTGCTCAACTTCAGCTAATGCACCAACTGCAGTCTTACCTATGCTAATCAGACCTGACCACAGTGGTCCATGTACTAGTGGCACTGAAATTGGTTTACTGTAATGCCTTCTACATGTGCCTCCCCTAAAGTGCTATTCAAAAAGTGCAGTCAGTACAAAACCCAGCAGCCCATGAGGTCACAGGGACACAGGTACTTTCACTTGGCTAAGCCACTGCTTCTGCACCGGCTTCCAGTTTGCTTCTACATACAATTCAAGGTGCTGGTTTTGACCTTTAAAGCCCTTTATGGTTTACTACAAGATATCTGAAGGACAATCTTCTCCTGTATATGTGTTGATCCATCCCCTGAAGTCATCAGGGACAGTCCTTCCGTAAATGCTACCGCTGAGGCTATACTGGCAACAGTGAGGGAGGATCTCTCTATGCTGCTTCTCTGTAGCAGCACAACAACTCAAAATCCCTCCCCAACACACCTAAGAACTGCACTCTCCATGGTGACCTTCCAACAGGGATTGAAGTTTCCTGCTTGATTAGCTTTCTCTCATTAATTTTTGGGTTAGTAGGCCACTTTGTTTTTATTCTGGTTTTAAAGGCAATTTGCTAACTTCAGTGTTTTGCATTTTTACCGTGATGAAAATTTTAATGGGTTTTTATTTATTGTATTCTTATTATATTATGAGCCATCTTGGGCATCTTGGTTTTTAAGCGGAAAGATGGGATAATAATTTTTAAACCCAAAAAAATTGTATGAAATATAATTTACTGTCTGTACATTGTATTGTACAAGTTATTGACATACATTTATCTGAATGATGATGGTTTAACGGAAACAGAACCATAACACTCTGCCATCAAATTTATATTTTGTCCCCCACAAAAGACTTTCAGATGTATCAACAAAAAAAGTGAGAAATAAGAACTGAATTTATTTAATAAAAGTAAAGAAACGTGAAAATACAATTCTTACCATAGGATGGAGATTCTCGTCCATCTTCTCTATCAGTTTCTTTTTCTTTTCTTCGTCTGTGATGTTTATGTCCTCGGTGTCTATGACGCCGTCGGCCCTGCTTTCCCAATGGGACATGCACACCAATATACACAGCTCTGTGACCTAACAAAAGTTATGTAATATTAGGTTTTCAAAAGGCCTCATACATTTTAAATAAATTTTCCTTATACAAAAAAATTCAACTGCAGAGCATGACATTGTCTTACAGTGTTTTCTTTAGGAATTCTAATTGTACTATAAATATATCAATTGTCCAAAAGAATATAAATTGGTAAGGGATACAGTCATCTCCTAAACCTGTTCCTTGAAATTGTTGTAATAGTCTTCAAGAACTAAGAATTTCAAAGCAGCATTGGACTGATCTGGCTCAAATAGATCATGGTCTTTTCCTAACTGGAATACACAACAGAAATCTTAACTGACTTGTGAAACTTTGGAAGGTCTATGAATTGAAAGAAGTTTGGAGTGTCAAGCTTCTCAAAGATGCTACACAAATGCAAAACTTCATACATTTAGGGCACAATCCTAACCTGCACTGGAACAGACAAGCCAGGAGGCTTGTCACTCCATTCTCCCTGGGAATGGGGGTTGGGACCCAGCATAACTGCTGGATCCCAGCCCCGCCTCCCACTCCCCGCCTGCCCCAGGGCCACCCATCGCCCGCCCACCCAGGAATGCCTCCCCGCCTCCCCCATGCCTACCTTTTTCACTTGTATCAGTGCAGGCAGGCCAACACAAGCAGCTGAGGGGAAGCTGGCACAAAGGCTTATGTCAGCCTCCACAGGCTGGCGCTTCTCAGAGTGCTGGCCTGGCTTCCCCTCGAGAAGGCGCAAACGTGCTTTACAGCACGTTTGCGACCCTCCTATGTGGTCCAAGGGACTTGGGCCTGCATAACTGCAAGTTAGGATTGCACCCAAAGTGATTCAAGAAGTCAAGATTCCAGTTATAGCTAATTAAAGTTCCATGTCACAGTTAAATTCCAGTTTAACCAAAGACCAGCTGAGAAATGGAAACAGACAGTGAACAGGGGTTGCAAAATGGGTCAGACTGGTTGGACATGGACCAAGCACCCATGCCCATTAGAAGACACACCTGGTCACACCAATTTCTGAATCTTCAAGTATCAGTGACTGGTAGCACCCAATATGCCGTCAGAAACACCGTGGGGGGGAGAGCAACACAGGACTTTCCTCCAGGGCCTCCAGTAACCCAGTGATGGTACTGGCAATGGTAGCAAGGAGATCTTATAAACCTTCATTAGAGAAGTGGAAAGGTATGAAAACTTACCAGTTTCTAATTCTGGGAAACTCAAATGTTCAAATATCAAGACACAGCTAATTGTCAGTAAATCTCTACACTATCTTACAAACGAGCATAATTTCATTTATCCACACATATAAGAAGCTGAGTGCATGCAGGTACAGCTGTTGAGTGCAGGTTTATTGTGTTCAGTTCTGGTTCCCGCATCTTAAAAAGGTTATAGTGGAACTAGAAAAGGTGCAGAAGAGAGCTACCAAAATGATTACTGAGCTGGAGCACCTCCCTTAAGAGGAAAGGCTGCAGCGCTTGAGGCTCTTCAGTTTAGAAAAGAGGCTTGAGGGGGGATATGATTGAGACATACAAAATTATGCAGGGGATTCATAGAGTGGACAGAGGGATGCTTTTTTCCCCCTCTCACACAACACCAAAACCAGGGGATAGCCACTAAAATTGAGTGTCGGGAGAGTTAGGACAAAAGGAAATATTTCTTTACCCAAATTAGTTTGTGGAACTCCTTGCAACAGGAAGTGGTGATGGCATCCAGCCTAGATGCCTTTAAAGGGGGACTGCACAGATTTCTGGAGGAAAAGCCCTCCAGCTGTTAATGCAGGTGGAGGGAAACTTGTCTGGTTCCCCGCATGCATGAAGGGGTGAGCAGCTATTGGTCGGGGGAGGGGGCAAGCTGGGGTGTAGTTTAAAGGCTGGCGTCCATGCTTTCCTAGCCTCTTTGTTCCTCGGCAGCAGTCTTTCAAGCCAGGTTGGCAGTGTCTGGCAGGGTAGTGCGGGAACTAGAGGAGAAATAGGGAACCGGTGTCCACCTTCAGGCAAGCAACAGGCCAGGTTTAAGGCCAGTGCTGAGCCCCGAGGCTACCCCCGATCGGGAATGGAATTGAGATGCTCACCTTCGTGGTTCCCCGGCTCAGGGTGGGCAGAACCATTCAGCTGGCTAGACCCCGTTTCCAGGGGTTGGTGATGAAGAACCTGTGGGAGCCTTGGGCGAGCTCAGGTTCTGAGTCAGGGTGGTTCGCCCAAAAGGAGGGCTCAGACAGGAACTGTCTCCTCTGAATTAGGTGCCCGCACTAAAGGGGGGTGGAGTATAGTCAGGACCCATTGCATTGCACCAACTGCTGCACAGCCTTGTAATGGAATAAATCATGGCCCTGTTTCAACCAAGTCTTTTGTGTCATGCATGTTTGTGGGGGGATACCTGGGCAAAGCTCCATCACAGGTTACAAGCCATGATGGGTAAGTTCAGTCTGAGATCAGCTGGTTGCTCACCATGAGGGCCAGGAAGGAATTTTTTTCTGTCACCTGAATTGGCTGTGGATGGCAGTTTTTTCGCCTACACCAGACTGGCATGGGAGGGAAGGTATATTTAGTAGGTTTCGTGCATTAAAAATTGGTCACTGTGTTTAATAAGTTCAACCCAATTGCAATCTGGTGTCTTTGCTGGGGGGGGGGTGTGTAAAAAGAATACTAGGTGCAGGGAGGTGGCAGCAAGATGCAAGTATCTTGTGGTCTTGTGTGTGCTCCCTGAGGCATCTGGTGGGCCACTATGAGATACAGGAAAGTTGGACTAGATGGGCCCTGGGCCTAATCCAGCAGGACTCTTATGTGCTTATTCTCATAAAACCCCAAATATCTACACGGTCAAATTGAATGTGAGTGGAGTGCCATGTTTCTTTAAGATTGGTAGGGTCTACCATTTATCTTTTTTACCCTTTGTTCAATTTTGTTCCCTCAAGCTGTTATTCTACACAGGGAAGCAGCAGACTGGCAGGGAAATTTTGAGTGGTAAAACTACCATGAGGAAATTTTAAGCAGCCCCTTCCTTCCTCCATGCGGCTGGCAGTCTTAAAAGTTTTACACATATGCATGCAGGGCAACCCCACAAAACTCTGCATAAAGTCTACTTTGGCCCTTAAAAGAACACATTTTCTGGCAAGTTCACTATGGCCAATAGTTTAAACTAACAAACGGATATGAGCCAAGACAAAAACAGACAAATAGGATATTCCTAAAGTTCAAGCCAGGTTATTTAGAATTTCCACTAAGTCTCATATCATGTAACTGCACAGAAAAATAAGCCAAGGTCAGGAAGTACCGCTGCCATTGTAAACCTTGTCCTCAGCGGCAACACCAGCAGCTGAACACCAAACCTAGTGTACCGGGCAAACTAAATACAGGTACCTCTCAATTTACACAGTCTTGATATGCATGTTTTTGAAGTAGCACAATTCGCAATTTAATACCAGGAGCCCTATTTGAATGCACTCATTTTCAAAGTAATATGGTAACATTTTCCATACTTCCACATGTTTGGCCAGCAGTATAGACGTGTGTAATATTTGGTGTGTTTTTCAGTGTGAAATCATGTCTGGAAAACTTTCACCTGCCTGATCTGAGGAGACCAAGCTCAAAAGGCCTCCAAATAAATGACAATAGATGTTAAGCTGGATGTGATCAACCATCTTCAGAGACGGGAAAATGTATCAGATGCTGAATGAACACTTTGTGTGAGAGCACCTCTCATATATTTGAGACAGTGCTGATAAAAGAAAAGTGTTCAATCAAGAACATCTGCAAATGTGACCTCATGTTCAGAATTCTATAATGGAGCACATGGAGTGGATATTGAGCACTGATATTGAGCATGTGGATCAAAGATCAAAATCAGTGCAAAATACCAGTCAGCATGTTCCCAGCAAAGAAAAAAGTGTACACAATCTTGGAAGATCTGCAAAACGGAGTAAGAAGGACCTGTTAAGCATTCTAGTTAGCTTCAGCTGGTTCACTAACTTTAGGCAAAGGTATGGCTACCACAACATAAAAACAAGCAGGGAGACTGCATGTACTAAGGCTGTGGCTGCTGACCTGTTCATAGCTGAAGGCTATCATCAAGAAAAGAGGCTACTCTGCAAAGTATGTTTTCCAATATGGATGAAACGGCTTTTTTTGAAGGAGGACACCAGCACAAACAAACATATCTTCTGAGAAGAAAACAGCACCCAGCTTCAAAGCATCTATAGACTTCTACACTTTACTGCTTGAGGGCAATGCTAAAGGAAACTGCAAATTAAAACCAGCACTTCTGTATGACTTTGCAAAACCCCATGCTCTCAAAGGCTACATGAAAAATCCATTCATTCCATCATGGACATCTGTTTATATTAGCCATGGTACAACAGGTAGAAGAGCTACCCTTTGCTTATGCACAGAAGTTGGAAAGATCCAGGTGAGCATATTACGGAGCATAAAAATAAGCTTAGTTTTATTGTTTTGTCAGTGTGCATGTGCACATGATTATGTGAGAGATGTATTTAGTCTCTCAAATCCAAATATATCTTACAAACTAACATGTAAGCTTCAATCTAATCTTTGAACAATTTTATCATTACAGACCTGTGCGTGTGTGAGTACAAAGGAACTGATTCATCTATGGCTTAGGCCAGGGGTGCGCAAACCCTGGCCCGGGGGCCACTTACGGCCCTCGGGGACTTCCAATCCAGCCCGCAGGGAGCTTCTAGTCTCCAATGAGCCTCTGGTCCTCCGGAGACTTGCTGAAGCCAATGCTGGCCCGATGCAACTACTCTCAGCACAAGGATGACTGTTTGACCACTTGCATGAGCTGTGGGATGAGGGCTCCCTCCACTACTTGCTGTTTCACGTCTGTGACACAGCAGCAGCAGCTAAGGGAAGGCTGACCTTGCTTTGTGCAAGGCCTTTTATAGGCCTTGAACTACTACAAGACCTGCATTCATTCATTAAAGTTTCATATCTAATATATTCATTTATGTAAATTTATTCAAATTTTAAATGCAAATTAATTTTTTCCCTCGGCCCCCAACACAGTATTATGGAGATGATGTGGCCCTCCTGTCAAAATGTTTGGACACCCCTGGCTTAGGCCATAGTCTATTACGGTGAAGTGAACCAGAATCTTGAGGCCTGAGTCCGCAGAGCAGGGGTGGCCCACCTTTCAACTTTAGGGTGTCTGGACCTTCACACAATTGTGTAGAGGAGAGAATTTCAGCAGGGACACAGCTTTCTCCTCTATGAGATGACAAGCTGCACCTGCTGAAATGTCTGCCTCTACACAATTGTGTAAAGGTCCAGAAACCCTAAAGTTGAAAGGTTGGCCACCCCTGCCCTAGAGTTTGGGGGTCTCAAAGCTTGCAAGGGGTGGGGAGTCAGTCTGTAGGACTTCAGCTGCCCCTTGGCTGGAGGACTGGCTGTTAGAAGGGGTGGTGGCACCTACTGGAAGGCAATTTGCCCTGAGGACTCATACTCCCACTTGTTTGATATGCTGCCAGTCAGGTGAACATGTGCAAGAACTTGTATTCAACAAGTGGTTTTTTTGCCTAGGAACTGTACCCTGCTCTCACTAGAGTACTAAGACCCTTCAGATAGTAGGATATACAATTAATGTGGAACATGCATTTCCGACTCATTGGAGTGTTTGGCCAGTGAACCAGGAGTGTGTAAAATAGGTCAGAGAGACCCTGAACTGTGACAAAAGTGCTTTGGCTATTTTAAGACAAAGATTATCAAACCAGTGAACATAGCACAAAAGAGTAGAAACGTGCTTGGTTATGCAATGTTACTGAGAAATCTTGCAAGAAAAAAATGGAAGTTGTGCAAGAGACACAACATCACAAGATCTGACAATGGATCACAGGATAACAACAAATTCTTAGCCAACCATACTGGCAGCCCTGCTATCCCACTCCTAGTAGCTTTCTTCCTTAAGCAGTGAATCATCAATATGAGTGTTGATGACTTTTTCCCTAACCTATAATTACTTTGGTTCCTGTGGGAAAAGTACTTTTAAATTTATGCATGTTCAATATATGGGGCAATTTTCAAGATCATAGCCCCCACACAAATCAAGAGCTGCCTATATACTTAGATTCAATACAAATTCAATTTCCTATCACCAGCAAGCAAGCACGCACGCACACATTAGAAAGAAAGAGGCTCACATATGACCAGCAGTGGGGGAAGGAGAAGGTCTCATGAGTGGGTTCCTGAAGTCTACCAGAATGGCATTTTATGTGCAAGGGGGGAAAAATGGGCAGCAAGAGACTATTCGGCATATGTGAAATGATTAAAGACATTCTGTGAAATGTGAAATTCTTAAACTCCAGTTTTATAGTAGTGATAAAATCATCTACAAAGGATATAATGCAGCAGTTCCTAAACTGTGGGTCAGGACCCACCAGTGGGTCAAGACCCAAATTTTGGTGGGTTCTGAAACTGACAAGAGAGATTAGGATATGTGCATCAAGCATTAAACAAGCTGCTACCTGGAGGGGGAGCACTGGTGCCCAATCACCATTATAGCTACACCCCTTGGCATTCATAAATCAGGCAACAGCAGCCTTCAGCAAACACTCCAAGAGTTTGGGAGCCACAATAAACCTTTGTGGGGGATGGGGGAAATGCAGCAATCTGATCGCCAGGATTGCGCCTCTGCCAGGGACATCAGGGATTTTGTTTTACTCACCCATATCAGCAGCAGCCTCCCAGAGGTGCAGGGAGCCCCGCAAAAGCCTCCACAGGGCTCACCCAAGCCTCAGAAAAATCTAAAAATAAAGTTCATGACCCACTTTTGATTTTCAATTGTGAAAGAATCCCCAACAAACTCTTGAGAAGGAAGTGTCTCCCTTTAAGCCAGGGATCTCCAAACTTTTCAGCTGAAGGGCCAGACAGAGGCTCTCCGCAGGTCGCATCTGGCCCCTGGGCCGGGGTTTGGAGACCCCTGCTCTAAGCTGACAAGGAAAATGCATCAAGTCCTATAGAAAGTTAAACTGAGCCGCCCATGCTCATTTACACATGAGTAGGCAACCATGCCTCAGCTCTTATTAAAGGTCAGGTGAGGGGGACTGCAAGGCCACCAGAATGGTCCAATCCAATGAACGTGGAGCTCAACAAATGCTTCAGAAGGGACGCCCCCCCCCCCATCATAGTAAAAAAGATAAAAACAGAGGTTTGAGTGGCTGGTAAACCAAAACATTTTTTTCTTTTAAAGGCTCATAAAGCTAGGTGGGTCCCGATAAGACTGTCATTTTAAAAAGTGGGTCCTGGTGCCAAAAAGTATGGGAACTACTGATCTAATGTACTCTTTAATGACAAAAAGATATACCGTAAAAGTACCAAAAGATACAAAGGAATTATTAGAAGACCTTCAGAAACCCCACTGTACTATACTGCTTATCTCAAACAAAGCTTGTTACAGAATTAGCTTAAAACCAAGACTCAACAGCATTAATAGAATACAAGATACTAAATTTAGTTTACATAGGGCTGGAGATAGTTGTTTGGCTTAATCAGACATGACTTTATCCAAGCTTAACTGGCAAAATCCACAAATGGTATTTAGTAGTTAAAGTCATTAATGGTGTCATTTTAAAGTTTCTTAACTATGCTTATTCTATTCACTACATTATTCATTAGCATAACTTGGAAATCTTGTGGTTCAGTATTCACAGGATTTATATCTTGCCTTTCCCTCTAAAATACATGGTGCTTAAGGCAGTTTACAATAAAATGATAAATCAATACAAAAAACACACACACAATACATAGTATATTTGCCACCTGAAAATCAGTATCCTTAAACACATACAAAATGAACAGTAAGGCAATTCAAAGTATTTTTCTGATCTTCATCAGAAAAATACTAAATCTATATATATAAAAACGAACATCCGGACTGACTCATCAATGCCCAAGTCCAAACCCCTGGACCTAGAAACATGAAATTTGGGGAGTATACTCTTTCCATGATGTAAGCACCCACTAAGAAGGGACTAGAAATTTGACCCCTGAGCAGGTGAAAAGGGGTAAAAAAATTTTTCCACAGATTCCTCAATATCTCTTAGGCCCGATCAGATATTGACTTGGTTTTTCCTTACAAAGGTTACCCATACAAATGCTTAAAAAACTAATCCAGGATTTCTCCCTAATCAACCTCTAAAGCAGCGAATCTAAATTTGGGGGTGAATGCTAGAACCCTTCCTATTACTTAGCCCTGGCTGACTTGTTCCCTAGTGCTACTGCCTGAGAGAGGCCTGTGGCCTATATGGCAACTGAGGCTAGGCTGGCCCTTTAAACTTAACCCATTTTAAGGGTAAGGGGTAATAACAGTAAAATAATAGAAAAATAACACTAATAATTTTAGTGTTTGAATAATAAAATGAAGTGTATTTTTGGCTCAATATGAAGGCCAAAAACAGTCATTTAATAATGCCAGAGAGGGCAGCCTGCTGACCATCAATCATTCCCTCTGCAGGCTTCACTTGTCACTTCCCCCTGAGCATGTGAAAGAAGGCAAAATGGCAGCAATTATCACCTTCTCCATTCTTTCCCCCTTGTTGGGATTCCTAGTGAAGGGAGGGATTGTTGCTTCCTAGTGAAGCCTAAGCTCCTGAAGAAAGAGCTATTGACTCTGTGTGCATTACAAAGGTCAGTAAGGCTGTTTTTAAATCACCAGAGTAAAGAAACTTTGTTTTTTAACTTGATTTGTTATAGTGAATTTTTTGCCAACCATGTGAGTTCTTGGAAGGGAACCCTCGGGAATAATGAGACTCAACCTGTAATGAGCAAGCAACGCACAGAAAATTAGTTTGCTGTTCCAACTGAAGTTGCCACTATTTGCAGAACAGAGTTTAGAGTTAACAAAAACCAGATATGGCAGAATGTTTAGATAAAAGCATCATTTATATCCAAAGGAAAATAGACATAAAACCTAAATACAAACCTCTTACTGTGGAATATGCCTTGAAGGTATGTCATGAAACAAAACAAAAAAAGACCACACAAACCAGTTTTATCAAGGATACAACAGGAATCAGCTTCTATAACAAACAATGCCTGCTCACTGCACAATAGAAGATCATAGGTATTTTCCAGATTAAGGGCCGTTAGCATTCCTGACATATTATTTTTCCACAACCTGCTGCAAGTAGAATTAAAATAGTGGTTCCATTCTGCATATATTATATTCCCCAGTAGCCACCCACAATGCCTGTCCCCAGGAGCAATATCCTAAGCCTGTGTTTTCTCTAAAGTGGAATTTCACAAGAACAGATGCCACACATTGTGAATGCCCCTCCCAAACTGCCAAGTGGAATAAATGCATTGATAACAATGAGACTCATGCAGGTGTTAAAATTCATCTTTACTTGGCTCAATAACACAAATGCTAGAGGCAGAAAGCTGGGAACTAACACTTCTAGAACAACTACCTCTACAGGAATGTATGTGGGGAGGGAGAGAAATCAGTGGTCCTAACTTTGTTAATCAGAGCTAGAAGGTATTCCAGACTGAAAACAAAAAGGTGAAACTGCTATCTGTTTTGAAAATGTATACAATAATAGCTACAGTATCACCATGTAACTGGATCTCTTCTCTACTCCAGAAGTTCTCAGTTATACAGCACAAATGCAAAACTGGCCTTCAACCTTATAATAAATCAAACCAAAGTTCAGAATACATAATACAGTATATACAAAAATAGAGAAAGCATTCAGAAAAGGTAACCCAAATGTTGAACAGTTTTGCTTTTTTATACTACTCCATCTTTGTACTTGTAAAATACTGCTGATGAAATTTAAAAAAAAAAACAACTTACTTTCTAGTTCCTCCTTCTCAAAGTTTGTGTTGACAGTAGAGCTGGTTTTTCCCATATCCACAACAGCTTCTTCATCATGACCCTAAGTTTAAATAAATATATTTAAGTTGCAAGCAAGGTAATTTGCATATATTTTCTAACATCTGGAATGTATTTTAAATTATGCTCTTCAGTTTTCTAACTATAAATTATCTTAGACATGAATACTTTAACCTATGATGGCATAAATTCCTCTAGCTCAGTGTCTAGTTTGATCCACTTGGACCAAAATACTCTTTGCATATTCCTATAAAAAGTGGATTAGAAAATAATTGGAAGAATAAAAAGTTATCATTCAGCACATTAAAAGCAACCTAGGAAAAGTACACTATTTCCAGCATATGCAAAATGTTTACTGTTCAAATTCATCATCCGAGAGGTATTATAATTGAGCAATCTGTTAAAACTTCCAGTTGACTAAAAAGAAGCACTGACCAATCTGCAGTAGATTTTTTTAAAGTTACTAATTATGAATTCTACAATGGTTTTGCAAGTGACATTCCCTTCAGAGAGAGACAGAAGAATATCTACTTCAGCACTCAGGTGCAACCTCCAAATACAACATATGCTATTTATTTCAGAACAATTGATTACATTTACCTATGAGAAAAAACCAAACTAGGGTGTTTTTTTATTGCATAAAAGTCCTTTCAGAAAATCCGTCATACTTTTAGGGTGGAAATCTAAACCACTTTCACTTTTTCATGCTAATAGCCTGAAATGACTAATAATAGTTAAAATATAAACTATAATATTACTATATACTATACTACTATAATATTATAAAGTCTAATAATAACTCAAAACACACCAACTACTCATCCATTTTATCCAAAATTTAGTCTTAGACAGCCATTTTTTTAAAGAGCCCACACAGTGGGCCCTTAGCACCCAAGGGGGTTCTGTTCCTGGACCCACTGTGAATGCCAAAATCCACTGAAAGTCAAGTCTGCTTTCAAAACTTTAAAAGTTAAAAAAAATTGGGTTCCCTACCTTAGCACCACAAACTGAGCCAACTACAGGGCAACCATGCTTTTAACAACTGTTTTTACTGCTGGTTTTATTGTTGCTAGTTGTTTTATTATCTATTTTATTGTTGTTCTATTTTATGTATTTTATAACTTTTAAATGTGTTAGCCGCCTTGGGTGCCCTCCAGGGAGAAACATGGATTACAAACCCAATAAAATAAATAAATAAACTTCTGGCGACTTTAGGGCAAGGTCCATGACCTCCTCCCTTGGCCCTAGGATGCCCCAGAATACATTGCGGAAGCATTTCCAAGTGCTTCTGTGGGGCACACCAGAGCCAAAGGAAGGGGTCATGGGCCTTGGCACAAACTGGCCTCAGAGAATGCCAGAGGCTGTCCCATGGTCTGTGGTCTTAGGAACTGCAGATGGTGGGATCCATGGATCCCAAGACCACAGATAAAGAGGAACTACTGTATTTCAAGAGGTTACGTGAGATCTATGCAGTTTCACAAAAAGAGACCCAAATATCCAATCTGGATTGGGCCCTTAATACAGTTAAAAAGATTAGCAGCCAAAAAAATCCATTGTAAACATATAAACAAACATCTGCCTCACCCTGGAATCTGGGGATTGTATTAGCATTAGCCTCACTTACAGAGCTATCATAATGATTGAGCCTATATGCAAAGAAAAAACTTTACCCTGAAAAAGGACTACATTACTCTTAATACAAATCTGCTTAAATGAAGTATTCAAGTAGGCATTTTGATTTCAAGATCCAGCAGCAGAGAAATACAGCCCTACTTCTGACAATATCAGGCAGTCTTACATTCACAGTATTGTACGTTTGGAAATAATTCATTATGATACTTAGAAGTAGAGCCCCCCCTTGGATAGAGCCCTATACACTTTCATGGCCAATATATGGCCATAACGGGGGAGGGGGGGTAGAATCGGCTGAGTTGCCCTGGGCTTGCACACTGCCAGGGATGGCCCTCCTCAGAAGTCACAACTTGGTGTACAATACAGTACTGCTGTTCAAGACCAATAGCTTTCTGATTTATAAGAGAACAAACCAGACATATCGTTTTTTTATTGATCACCCCCCACACATATGTCAATGTGTTAGTCATCACTCTGAGGTAGTTGATCATTTCACAGCATCAGTATTTCAGTGTCTTTTACAAGTGCACTTAAATGTGAAACTTGTATCCAGTCACAATTCTTTGCCTTCTGGACTAAGTTCTGGAATGTACAGGTCCAACCTATTTATCCACTGATTATCCACTGAGTAGAAATGCATGGGACTCTTAAAAGCTCAGCATCCCACTGTGAAAGAAGCAGGACAGCTGGCAACCTGAGAGTTGAGTACGGAGTGGAGGTGAAAGAGCAGAGGGGAGGGGGACTGATAACAGCTGCCTTAGTTTCCTTCCAGCCCCAAGTGTCAGGCTGCAGCATATTTGCTTAACTCTATGGAATTTAACACAACACGTTTTTGTTAATTGCACTGAGTCACGGAATGGAACTAACGCGGATAAATAGGCTCCACCTGTATATTGATATCCTAACCTATTTTACAGTTGCTCCTTTGATTCTAACTTCCTCACCAGTTACTTCTGTCATCCTCCCAGAAAACTGATAATTGTATTAGAACTTCACTTTCCCCCCCCCCCCCATTTAACTGGAAAGATTGCAACACTGAAAACAAATTGTAATAAATTCTATCAATACAATACTACATTATCTAACAGCCTAATCTTATTCAGGGCCTATGGCAGTGAATCTTGCAATACACTGCTGTAAGCCCCATTCTGGTTTCATGAAAGCTGCACTACCATCATGAGCTTCAATCTGAGGCTGCACACATGCACCAGTGGCTCCTGGAAGCCCTACCAGAGCAGGTAAGGTGGTGGTAGGGACTGCTTGGGAGAGGATTGGGACAGGGATCGGACAGAACTGAGGGAGGTTCTGGGGCATGAGGAAGGAGGATCTGAGCAACAACACACATGAAGATCATACCCCTTCCTTTCCTGGCCTAAAATGCCCCAAGGTTCCTCAGATTTATGCTTGCTAAATTTGCTTACTTGACCAGCCCAAAGGGCAAATAATTTTATTAAAACAAAAGAACTTTTAATGAACAGATTTGATACTTATGCTAATTAAAATAACTGACTGCTCTTATAAAACAATGAAGTAGTTTTTTAAAAGAAGACAGCATTAGGTAAGCCTTCCATAAATGTGAACAAGTCACTGATCAGTTTTCTTCTTTCTATCTTGGAACAGTAGATTCAGCTTAGTTACAGCATTTCTAAACTAAGACGAAACAAAAATAAGTTAATATTCAGGTACAGGTCAAAGCTCAGTGGTCCGCTAAGGCTGCAATCCTATACATCAGTGGTTCACACGCTTTTAGCACCGGGACCCACTTTTTAGGATGAGAATCTGCCAGGACCCGCTGGAAGTGATGTCATGACCGGAAATGACATCATCAAGCAGGAAATTTTTTCCCGCAATCTGAGGCTGCAATCCTACCCACATTTTTCCAAGAGTAAGTCCCATTGACTATCATTGTTAAAAGCATATACAGAGTAGCTTGTTAAAAGTATAGGTCTGTAACATTTCCCCAATGCAGTCACATGCCATGGTAGCATAAAGTCTAATTATATTAAAAATTGAAATGAATGGGGACCCTCCTGAAATCAGCTCGTGACCCACCTAGTGGGTCCCAACCCACAGTTTGAGAAACACTGCTATACATACCTGAAAAAACACATAGAATTACACTATTAAATAGCTGTGCTAAAAAGACCTACAGCAGTGTTCTTCAACCTGTGGGTTGAAGTCTTATGTGGGGTGTCACTGCAACCTTTCAAAGCCTGTACAAGACAGTCTTTGATCCAGTTCCATAACAGTACTTCCTTATCAAAAATGAATTCTTGATATCAGCCTGTGCAGGCTGTTCTTGCTGTCTTGCCCCACAGTTCCTATATTCAGCTTATTATTTAAGACACAAGAGGTAGGGGAAAGTGGGGCACAACAGGAATGGAGAGTAGGTGAATTGGGTCCCAGGAGGGGGGCGGGATTGGCGGTGGGTCACCAGTCTCATACTTTATTTAGGACTGTGGCACAAGAAAGGTTGAAGACCACTGACCTACAGAGTGGCATTCTGGCTTCGTGGAATATTTGACACTATTTCACTGTGATCATACAGTATGTGGTCAATTGACAATACCTTTCAACTGACTGACATGACAAACTACTATATATATTTTCCATCCAAGTATACAAAGATTACTTGACTGAATGGTAAGTCAAGTAAATGGTAAAACCATTTACCCTATTCAAGAATGAAGTCAACAGTGACAGCAAGAGAATCAAGTAACAATCTGAGAAATTACAAAACACAACACTGCTGCAGATGTTTGTATAAACAAACTACCTTCTATATAGGGACATTTGAAAACAAAAACATCCAAAGATGTCTGCAAATACACACTATTCTTTGTCTTTTACTCTGGAAAAAGAAAAAATTAGATAAAATAGATGTAATGGTTACAGTAGGGAAGCACAGGTTTATCAAAACATAATCCACATAGACTATAGCAGAAAAAGTACCAAAGCAGAGTAGTGTGTGATATAATTTATTTCCTTTGAATGTCTCCTTAAATCCCATCCCTTTGAATCCCATCATTTTTGCATGATGCTATTGGAATACTTTTGCCCCATACCCCACTGTAACTACGCTCAAGTATGTAACTGAAAGAAATGCATATTCTTCCCCTGTTTAGCACTGCTTTGATTTTCCTTCCTTTCCTCTGTTATCTTCTCATGTCGCAGTTTAGATAAGGGGTACCCAAACCCCAGCCCTGGGGCCATTTGCTGCCCTCGAGGACTCCCAATGTGGCCCTCCGGGAGACCCCAGTCTCCAATTACCTCTGGCCCTCCGGAAACTTGCTGGAGTCCGCAATGGCCTGACACAACTGCTCTCAGCATGAGGGCGACTGTTTGACCTCTTGCTTTAGCTGTGGGATGAGGGCTCCCTCCACTGCTTGCTGTTTCACGTGTGTGATGCTGCAGCAGCAGCAGTAAAGGCCAGCCTTGCTTTGTGCAAGGCCTTTTATAGGCCTTGAGCTATTGCAAGACCTTCATTCATAAGTTCCACCTCTAGTATATTAATTTATGTAAACTTATGTAAATTTATTTGAATTTTAAATGTAAATTAATTCTTTTTTCCCCTGCCCTCCAACACAGTGTCAGAGAGATGATGTGGCCCACCTGCCAAAAACTTTGGACACCCCTGGTTGAGAGTATAAGCCTACTGAGGCATGCATCTGTCCCCTTATACTTTGTAAACCATTATGGTACCAAGTACAAATTGTTCTGTACAGACTGTTTCTACTACCACAGTATGTGATACAGGCAGTACTTTCTCCTTAAAGAACACTATACAGTCTTATCTACAAAGGATAAGATTCTTTTTCCATTGGAAGTACTGTCATGGGAATGCATCGTACTGCTAGAAAACAGTTGAACAGATAGGCTTATTAGAAAGGAGAAGCCTGGAAAAAAGCCCATTTGAATACGTGCAAAATTACAAGGACATGAGCTGCAATCATGCTTGCTAAGTATTTTTATGAAACAGTTCTCTGCAGAAACAGAGGTACTAAACAAGAAAAAGTTTAATTGTGTTTCATTTTATTATACATTATTAAAATTCAGTTCAAGTTCAAGAGACCTTTATTGACATAATTAAAATACATACAATGTAAGACAAAGGTTGGATGATTGAATCATCCAAATCATCTCAAGTCAGCATTGAACCAGACATCATCACATAACAATTAAAATATTCTCAGATTGACACAGGAATAGTAATTAGGATTCTACCCAATAGAATTCTCCTACTTGACAGACAGGTCCCAGATGGTGGTGCTGGGGGATGCCTGTTCAGCATTCTGACCCTTGAGGCCATAGGGTTTTATTCTGACCCACATGCTATTTACCATCCACATGAAATTGCTGGGAGAGGCTATCCAAGATTTTGAAGTGGGGTGCCACCAATATGCTGATGACACCCAGCTCTCTTTCTCCACCACATTCCAAGGTGGCTGTTGACCCTGAATCACTGCCTGGAGGTAGTTAGAACCTGGATGAGGGCTAACAAGCTGAGATTAAACCCAGACAAGACAGAGGTTCTCCTGGTTTGAAAATCCACAATGCAGGTGCTATTGTCCAGCACTGAACAGAGTTGTGCTCCCTCTGAAGGAGCAGGTCTGCAGCTTGGTAGTTTGCCTGGATTCATAGCTGCTCTTGGATTCCCAGGTCACGGCTGTGGCGGGGGGGGGGCGCCTTTGCTCAGCTTCAGCTGGTGCTCCAGCTGTACTCAGATCATGCAGACCTGACCACTGTAATCCATGCCACAGTTGACATCAAGATTAGACTATTGGAACATGCTGTACATGGGGCTGCCTTTAAACAGTTGGGAAACTGCAATTCATGCAGAATGCAGTGGCCTGTGTGTTTGCTGGAGGGCAGCAACTCAACTCTGTCAGGCCACTGCTCCAGCAGTTGCACTGGCTGCCCATTTGTTTCCGGGCCCAATTCAAGGTGCTGGTTTTAACCTTTAAAGTCCTGTATGGCTTGGAGCCAGGATATCAGAGAACCTACCTTCTTTCATTTAAGCCAGCTCATCCTCTCCAATGATCAGAGAGGGCCCTATTACAGGTGCCACTGCCTATGTAGATGGGAGGGGCAGCAGCAAGGAGTAGGGGCTTTTCCATTTCGGTGCCTACTCTATGGAATTAGCTCCCTATTTGTTTAAGAACCGCTCCCTCTTTGGAGGCTTTCTGCAGGGCCTTTTTGGTTGTATATTTGTTTAAGAACCGCTCCCTCTTTGGAGGCTTTCTGCAGGGCCTTTTTGGTTGTATATTGTTCTAAGGTAATTTTAATGTTTATATTTTTATATTTGTATTGCATTTGTTTTTAAATTTGTATTGTATTGTTGTAAGCCACTTTGAATGCCCACTGGGAGAAAAAGCAAGTTATAAATTTATAAATGAAATAAATTCAAGATTATGAATGAGGTGGGAGAACCTGCAATAAAATGTATTCTAAACTCCTAGCAAATGTGTTCCTGACTAGAGCTCAAGTCAGCCAGGAACAGGAGCCTCAGTTTGAAATTCATATAGAGCAGCAGTTTCCAAACATTTTAGCACTGGGACCCAATTTTTAAAGCAACGTTCTATCCAAGTCACCTAGCTTTTCAAGCATAGAAAAAGCATTTCCCTTTACCAGCAGCTAAAGCCCGTTTTTATCCTTTTCACTCTAGTGGGGGGAGACCACCCTCTGGAGTATTTGTTAAGCTCCACAGTCAACCAGTTGGGACCATTCTGGTGTCCTTGTCTGGTCATTGTTAAGAGCAGAGGCAAATTCATCTATCCATGAGTAAATAAGCATTTGTGGGCTCGCTTTCCATACAGCTCAGTACATTTTCCTTGTCAGCTTGATGAGGGGGGCAGCTTGCTTTGAGAGTTTGTTAGGGCCTGCATTCACCAAAGAACCCTAACAGCTGTTGCAGCTCTAAAGGCTACTGCCTGATTTATGAATGCTGAAGGGTATGGATATAATGGTGATTGGGCAGCAGAGCTTCCTTTCCAAGCAGCAACTTGTTTAACCCCTGACCCACATAGCCTAAGCTGCCTTGTCAGTTTCATAGCCCACCAAAATTGGGTTCCCGCCCACAGTTACCGGAACCGCTGTCATATAGCGTGTTTTCAAAATTGTATTCTTGCAAATGAAAGAATGCTGCATTATTAAGCACAAAGCGCTCAGATCTGAGCCAGAGATGCCAGGAACAAGCAAGGCTACAAACCCCGTTTGGTCCTGTATAGTGCTAGCTCTGAGAGGCTGTCAGGTATGGAAATAGTTCTTCCCCTGGAAAGACAAGTACTGTACTTTTAAAAATATTTTGTTAAAGGAGGATAAAACTGAGGGAGGCAAGGGAAAAATAGGTAAAACTGGTAATTAAAATAAGACAAAACAGGTCTCATGAACTAAAATTTATTCTTTTCAATTGTCACCAACCTGAGTTTCCAAGACCACTTCACATTACTTACACAGGATGCATAGATCTTCCTCCAATGTTCTGCGGTTCACCTTCCAGCCAGGAAGGCTCCAGCAACATCCAAGTTAACCTCAAAAGAATCACAACGCATACCAGTTCACAGCTAGGCAGTGCCTTATACCGTAGGTGAGAAAGTTTCCAGAGAGGAAAAGGAAAACTGTATCATTTTTAATTCCTGCCTTTCTCCAACAGCAGAGAGGAAAGGAAAATTTGACCACATAATTTGTATCTACTCAACTGCAGCTGTCAATTCCAGAATTGATATATTACTGTATACTGAGGAAATTCTCCCCAAGTATCCTGAAACTACCTTATTTTTAGTAGCTTTGGTTTGCTGCCAAACTAATATGCACCACCTCACCCAAGTTTCATATGGTGTGGGGGGAGGGAAGGAAACAAGTAAGAGTTTCAGCAAAATGTTGCAGTGCACCCTCTGTGGCCTAGAGGACTAGTACTTTTCTACCAGTCTTACTGTACTTTCTCCACTTCAGGGTTCTTTCAGGAGAGAGGAACAGGATTTGTCTAAGTCTCATCCCCCTCAGCAACACATACACCCTACAAGATAGAAACTGAGCAAGCCCAGCCTACCCCTTTCCTCCATTTTCCTGCCTCTTCTTCTATTAACATCCAAACATTCCATTTCAACTGGACTTCTCAAGTGCTGCCAGCCAGAGATTCTGTTGATACAATTAACACCGCCTGCTCCAAATCTGGTTTTAAATACTTAACCCAAGTATGGAGAAACCACTGTCTGATTTTTGGATGACCCTTATTTTGTATATATATATACAAATATAACCAGTACTTGACTATCTGGGTTCACTACTGGAGCAAACAATGGCAATAACCCTTTTTAAAGAAGTCTCACATTGGGAATCAGAACTACTACAAAGAGAAATGAACAAAAGCTGAATGCAAACATTAGAAGGTAGAACAGTCATCTTTTCCTTATTTATAAAATCTATCATAATGCTACTTTGAATCTACTTTCGACCACTACTGGCTCTTACTCAGATTTTTACATATTAGTTATTAGTATTTAGTTGATTACAAGTTTTATTATTTTTGCCTCATTTTCTATCTCAAAAAGCAACAAAATTGCTTGTACTACTCATTATATAATAAGACACACCATCAAACATTATCAAGATACTGTATTTTAAACACGATTTGGAATGCTCTTGACTGAGTTTATGTGGGGGGGGGGCGATATCCTTTGCCAGCTTGAAGTTAGAAATGGCCTTCAGAATGCTCTCATATGAATGCAGCATGTCAGTAAAGATTAGATTACAGCCCTTATAAATCTTCCTGTTACAGTCACATAGCAATGTAACTAATATGTGCAAAGATTCTTCCAAGAATTACTAGCAGCTATTGCTACCTTGTACACTCAAATTTTTGGACTTCATTCTTCACAAAAACACATTTTAAAATATTGGGACACTGAACTAGATATTCAACATCCAGTTCTAATTTAGGAACTAATTTTCCAGTTAAACTAAGGCATGAACTCTAAAATGCAAATTCTCTGTTGCTATAAACAGAGCAAATACACATAGCTTTCTAATACTTTAATAAGGCACTTCAAGTCAGTTTTATACACATCACTAAACCAGCAGCTGCTTTTTAGGGCACATTAAAAAGTCACCTTCTAGTCTGCCAATTATACATAACCATATTGCTACAACTGGCAATGTGACCAGATACGCACAAATGAAATACTCACAGTAATTCAGTTCATAATAAATTTCAAATACAATCCTTATGTTGAACAAGTTTACACATAACAAGGGATTGTAACACTTCTCTCTAAAATTCCAAACTACATAGTTTAAAACTACTCCAGTTTATCACTATTGCTGGTGTGGACACTTTAGCATTAGTGAACACAAGAATTTCCTTGTTAGGTTCTACCAAGGTGACCTAGTCAGACAATGCTGGATACTAAAGGCAGATCCCATTTATCAACAGCAACTAACATTTAGAGGTACACTACATTATACTGTCAACATTAAAATGTCACTACCAATGACAATCAAGATCCTCTCTTCCATGAATTTGTCTAGCACCTCCTTTTTAAAGTCACATAAGTGGCTTTTCCACATCGGGTGGGAATAAATTCTATGCTTGTTTTTTAAATTTTTCCCATCCTCAACTTACTGCCAATCAGCTTTATATTACAATTCAAAGTTATAGTATTATGAAAAGGCGCAAACGTTTCCTTTCCCTACAAGGGTCAAACTTTCCATGTTCCCCCAAATCAAAGAACAAACACTTTAAAAAAATCTTCTAATCCCTCATTTTGGTTGCACTTCTCCATACCTTTTCCAGCTCCAATATCCTTTTTAAGGCTGAGTGATCAGAATCCTACAGTATTTCAAGTCTTATCACAGCATAGATTTATATAAGGACATTACAATGCCTAAAATTTTTACTTCCTTTCCTAAAAACATGCAATATGAATTTTGCCTTTTTCATAGCCTCTACATGATAAATGGAAGCTTCAGTAATCTTCCCACCACAGCTCCAAGTGCTTTTCTGGTAATCAGTCATTTCAGATCCCAGTGTTCTTATGCAGTTAGGAATTTTTTTGCTAATGTTATCCCCTTACACTTAATAAGGTCCATATTTGCATTAATTATTTTGTTTTACTTGTAAACCTTTGATATTACATGTCTCCAAAGGACTAAACACAAGATGTTTTAGAAGTAAATGAAAGGGGAGCTAGCTAGGAGGATTATTTATTAAAAGTCTTGGCTAAAACTTTATTAAATATTGACTAACATGAATGTCCATGAGAAAATTGTCCTAAAATTAGTAAGATAATGTGTACCATCTTCATTTTAAAGGATATTTCAGAATGTTTTTGTAGGCAGTGAACTTAATTAAGATTATTGAAGCCAGGATGGTGAAGTGGTTCTGGAGTTGGACTTAGACCTGAAATATCCAGATTCAAATCCCTGCTTAGCCATGAAGCTTCCTGGGTCATCTTGGGCCAGTCACTGTCTCTCAGCCTAACTTACCTCACAGGGTTGTTGTGAGGACTGAAGGAACTATGTATACCACCCTAAGCACCTTGAGGAAGGGTGGTTAAAAATAATAAATAAGGCCGGAATCCTTATGCAGTGTCATATGCAGTGTCAAGGTATAATCCAACTTAACCAAGACTGATATACTGGTGCAAGATATTGCTGAGCCTTTAGCAGAATAACCATTTATTTGAATTCTCAACATACTGCTGAAACTATGTCTCCCAGATTAGAGTGTTGTCACTGGTTTGGTTGAGATTTAGCTCCAACACTGTTTGCACCCAGTGGGCTTTTCTTTCTGTTATTTGTGAATGTTATCATAATGGCTTCCTCTGGTACAACATGTTCTTCTATATTTTCCTACATTCCTGAAAAACGTCAACAGATTCAAATAACCTCCAATACACAAGATTCTCTGAATATATAAGATCTACTGTATAAGATCTACTGTATAAGATATAAGATAATATATAAGATCTACTGTATATAAGATTCTGCAAACATCACAACAATTTTTAGAAGTTCTTCACAGCTAAAGAATGTTCACATTCTCTGAGGTAGTAGAAGTAGCACTAGAGGGTTTTCTACTAAAAGGTCTCAAAAGGCTTGGATTATATATCCATTACAGCTGCAGTTTTCAAACTCTCCCGGTTTGAAACCTGCAGTAAGTCCTTGCGGGGCAAGGGAAGGCAGCGGGGGCGAGGGGAGGCTGCAACGCGATCCCCAGGATCGCGCCGCTCAAGGGGGGCTGCAGGGACTGGGGTGCACTCACCAGTCCCTGCAACAGCGTCCTGGGGGTGCAGAGCGCCCTGCACAAGCCTCTGCAGGGCTCCCCAGGTCAGAAGCAGTGAAAGTGAGCGATCGCACTCCACCTCCGCAAAACCGGAAGTGGAGTGCGATCGCTCACTTTCACTGCTGCTGACCTGGGGAGCCGCTGCATCAGGGACTGGTGAGTGCACCCCAGTCCCTACAGCCCCATCAGAAGTTAAAGTGGAGCAATTGCGCTCCACAACCGGTTTTGCGGAGGCAGACTGCAATCGCCCCACTTTCACTTTGGAAGCATCGGGAGCCCTGTGGACAGCCACACAGGAGGACACCCCCAGGAGGTTACAGGAGCTGTGGTAAGTGCAGCCAAGACCCTGCAGCCCCTTGAGCTGCCTCTTCCCTGCCTCCTGGCTGCCCCCGCCCCTTTAAAGGTAAAGAGGCCAGGACCCTCAGCCTGGAGCATCGCGACACCCCAGTTTGAAAACCTTTGCATTACAGCATATGAGAATTCTATCTCTGATTTTTCCAGTCATTGTTTCTTTAGTTTAAAACAGAACTAATGAGGTTCTGATTACAAAGCCTGACAGCAAGTAAGCCCAGAAAAAGGAACTCTCTCAGCTTAAGAGCTTGTCTAACTAGACATTCCAAAGGAATTTAGAAAGGATTTTCCTGCTTCAGGCAAGAGGGTTGAAATAGATGACCGTGAAGATCCCCTTACAACTTTATGATTCTAAAAACTCTCATTTTGTCAGCTACATTTGAGGGAAGGTGTCCAGGTTCTTGGTCTTCTTCCTATTCTATAATGTCTGAGTCCACCCCCTGTTTTTTATTTAAATGAGAATCCAATCTTATCCAACTTTCCAGCACCAATGCAGCTGCAATGCAGCTCCAAGATAAGGGAGTGTTTCCTTACCTTGAGGAAGCCTCTTGGACTGCCCTTCCCCAACAGGATACAGCACATGCCCCTTTGGCCTGGCTGCATCAGCACAGGAAAGCTGGATAGGAATGGGCCCTGAGAGTTCCTTCTCCCTTTTACTTTATTTGCTTGCAGAGACTAGGGCCAATGTGCATGGAAGGACAAATCTCATTTTCTCCACTCCTCCAAGCCACCCAAATAAGAGACAAGCCATTATTTAACCAAGTTTATCCAGCCACTATTACCTACATCACATTTTCACTTACAGTTTGAATCTGGGAAAATTTTTCCATGACTTGATCTGAGACTTTGGAGCTCACAATAGCCTAGGGCAGTGGTGGCTAACCTATGGCACGCAGAGCCCTTTCTGTGGGCACACGCCCCAGGCTCGCAGCCTCTAGGCTCGCAGCCCCTGGGAGGCACCAGCAGGTGTCTGCCCTGGAAGGTTGAGGAGCCCACGCGCAGCCACAAAGCTAGCCTCCTCCTGCTTCAGCCGGGGCAAAGGAGGGAGGGGCGAGGCCAAGGGGGGGGAAAGGAACAGCAGGGGAAGAGGGAGATAAGGCTGGGGGGGCTGATGCCGGGGGGGGCTGATGCCAAAGACTCAGGCGTGTTCCCAAGGCGCCCCAGGCCACCCGGGGAGAAGGAAGTCTCTGTGAGGGGACTTTCTCACATCACCTGCCCCTCTGCCCAGCAGCCCAATGGGAGCTCTTCCTCCCTCCCTTGTATGGGATAAGGCAGGCGGCACACAGGAAGCTGCTGCTGCAGGCTTTGGGGCACCAGCCCTGCACTTGGTGCTGGTTCTGAAGTAAGTCTCATTAAAGTCATTGGGGCTTGCTCCCAGGAAAGCATGGCTAGGATTGCAGCCTGAGAGCCCACTCCTATGCATGTCTACTCAGAAGTAAGTCCATTGTAGTCAGTGGGGCTTACTCCCAGGAAAGTGAGGGTAGGATTGCAGCCCTAGTCAAAAGAGGGGGGGGGTGTTTGATCCTAGTTTAAGAGCCCAATCCTATGCATGTCTACTCAGGAGTCAGTTCCATTATAGTCAATGGGGCTTGCTCCCAGGAGAGCGTGGCTAGGATTGCAGCCTGAGAGCCCACTAATTGTATTGGCAACCTTCAGTCTCGAAAGACTATGGTATCGCGCTCTGAAAGGTGGTTCTGGCACAGCGTCTAGTGTGGCTGAAAAGGCCAATCCGGGAGTGACAATCCCTTCCACACCGGGAGCAAGTGCAGTCTGTCCCTGGTCTGTCTCCCTGGCTATGGGCCTTCCTTCTTTGCCTCAGACTGTTGGCAAAGTGTCTCTTCAAACTGGGAAAGGCCATGCTGCACAGCCTGCCTCCAAGCGGGCCACTCAGAGGCCAGGGTTTCCCACTTGTTGAGGTCCATTCCTAAGGCCTTCAGATCCCTCTTGCAGATGTCCTTGTATCGCAGCTGTGGTCTACCTGTAGGGTGCTTTCCTTGCACGAGTTCACCATAGAGGAGATCCTTTGGGATCCCCCCATCATCCATTCTCACGACATGACCGAGCCAACGCAGGCGTCTCTGTTTCAGCAGTGCATACATGCTAGGGATTCCAGCACGTTTCAGGACTGTGTTGTTAGGAACTTTGTCCTGCCAGATGATGCCGAGAATGGGTCGGAGGCAGCGCATGTGGAAAGCATTCAGTTTCCTCTCCTGTTGTGAGCAAAGAGTCCATGACTCGCTGCAGTACAGAAGTGTACTCAGGACGCAAGCTCTGTAGACCTGGATCTTGGTATGTTCCGTCAGCTTCTTGTTGGACCAGACTCTCTTTGTGAGTCTGGAAAACGTGGTAGCTGCTTTACCAATGCGTTTGTTTAGCTCGGTATCGAGAGAAAGAGTGTCGGAGATCGTTGAGCCAAGGTACACAAAGTCACAGACAACCTCCAGTTCATGCGCAGAGATTGTAATGCAGGGAGGTGAGTCCACATCCTGAACCATGACCTGTGTTTTCTTCAGGCTGATTGTCAGTCCAAAATCTTGGCAGGCCTTGCTAAAACGATCCATGAGCTGCTGGAGATCTTTGGCAGAGTGGGTAGTGACAGCTGCATCGTCGGCAAAGAGGAAGTCATGCAGACATTTCAGCTGGACTTTGGACTTTGCTCTCAGTCTGGAGAGGTTGAAGAGCTTTCCATCAGATCTGGTCCAGAGATAGATGCCTTCTGTTGCAGTTCCAAAGGCATGCTTCAGCAGGACAGCGAAGGAAATCCCAAACAAGGTTGTGCAAGAACACAGCCCTGCTTCACACTGCTTCGGATGTCAAAGGGGTCTGATGTGGAGCCATCGAAGACAACAGTGCCCTTCATGTCCTTGTGGAAGGATCTGATGATGCTGAGGAGCCTGAGTGGACATTCGATCTTGGGGAGAATCTTGAAGAGGCTGTCCCTGCTGACCAGGTCGAAAGCCTTCGTGAGATCTATGAAGGCTATAAAGAGTGGCTGTCGTTGTTCCCTGCATTTCTCCTGCAGTTGTCTAAGGGAGAATACCATATCAGTGGTGGACCTGCTGGCTCGGAATCCACACTGTGATTCTGGATAAACGCTCTCTGCAAGTACCTGGAGCCTCTTTAGTGCAACTCGGGCAAACAACTTTCCTACAACGCTAAGGAGAGAGATGCCACGGTAGTTGTTGCAGTCACCCCTGTCACCTTTGTTCTTGTACAGCGTGATAATGTTTGCATCCCTCATGTCTTGAGGTACTCCACCTTCTCTCCAGTTTCATGCAGCTCAGTGACGAAGATCTCTTTGCAGCACTTTAGGACTTCAGCAGGGATGCTGTCTTTTCCAGGTGCCTTGCCAAACGCAAGGGAGTCCAGTGCCACGTGAAGTTCTTCTAGGGTTGGTTCACTGTCAAGCTCCTCCAGCAAAGGCAGGCACTCAATGTTGATCAGTGCTTCTTCGGTGACTACTAATATGCATGTCTATTCAGAAGTAAGTCCATTGTAGTCAGTGGGGCTTACTCCCAGGAAAGTGACAGTAGGATTGCAGCCTGAAGGTGAGGCGAGGACATTCCTGTTGCAGGGTTGGAGGGGAGCATAGCTCACAGCGTGGCATATCTGGAGGGGAGCAGAGTGCTCAGGCCACAGCACGGGCTTTGCGGCACCAGCCTTGCACATACTGCTGGCCCTGCCTTGTTACCCACTGGAGGCTTATCTGTAAGAACCTCACACAAAACTAATTTTTATATGATCTTAAAGGTAAACCACAGAATTGCTTCTCCAATCCTATTGGAAAAGAAGTGCATGCAGAATTTCACATAGCTGTGAGTGTTCATGAAATACAGCATGATAGAGCCATCCAACTAGGATACTGCTGGTTTAACTAAAAAATGAATGCAATCTTGCACAGTATTACTATTACTGACAGTATTTATATGCTCCCTGTCCCTAAGGAGCTCACAATGTAAAAAGAAACAAAAGAACATCAGCAGACAGCCACCAAAAAAGACACTACTGGAGTGTGGAGGACCAGTTACTCTCCCCAGATCAATAAAAGAGGAACACCCACTTACCCAGCATGTAATTGCCCAGTGTGTACACAGTGAGCACAATTACCCAGCATGTAATTAACCTTTGGAACGCCTTGCCACAGGATGTGGTGATAACATCTAGCCTAGATGCCTTTAAGAGAGGATTGGACAAATTTCTGGAGGAAAACTCCATCATGGGTTACTAGCCCTGATGGGTATGTGCTACCTCCTTATTATAGATGTGGGCCATTGTGAGATACAGGAGCTGGACTAGATGGGCCATTGACCTGATCCAGCGGGCTCTTCTTATGTTCTTATGTTCCTATGTTCCAGCCGCTCATACAACCAACCAGCCACCCAGCCAGCACTCTACACTGCACAGCAAAGGCTGAGGGAAGCAGCACAAAGATGTTAATGTAGGAGTTATTTTTTCTAAACAAAAACCTCAGTATTCAGGTTAAATTGCTGTGTCAGCACTTTGCGATAAATAAGTGGGTTTTGGGTTGCAGTTTGGGCACTTGTTCTCTAAAAGGTTTGCCATCACTGGCCTAGGGAGACCAGAAGCAGCAACAACTGCCATCTTTAACACTATGTCCATGTTGAAGATTACTGGTCTATTCACAGTTGTGCTTACTAGAAGCATGCAGCCACTGCTATTTTCAAGATGACAAAAGCACCAGCTAAATGCTTTTTCTTCCATGCTACTTTAACAAAAATATAAACCCTTATATCATCTTGGTGTTGCCCCTCCACTTGTCTTTTCAACTAGATCCAAACATCCGTTTTTGGTACATCCAGTGACTTTTTGGCTTTTACTAATTTGAACAGACCCTTGACAGCTCAAACTGATTTTAAAAGTGACCAATTTGCCAAGGTCTCTTTTTCATGGATACTGCTGAAGTACACAACTATTATACCCTGCAATATTCATACTGTAATATTTCAAGTGTACTGCAAAGTCCTCCATAGCCAACATTCACGTTATCTGTATTCTCTCTCACATACCATCTTGCTTTGATTCCTAGCCAGTGAAAGCAACAGCTGGACAGTATGAGAGGTTGCATAGTTGTAACGTTTCTAACATCAGTTTAAGATCACTTTACAAGGACTGGAAAAAAAAACCTAGAACTGAAAGATAGTAATAAAAAGGGACAGTTGTTCAAGCATCCAGGAATATCAACATTTTCCATGAACTTCCGATCTCTCAAGAGAGCTTGAATTGAATCATGTTGAATCATGTTGATGCATGATACATTCAGCAAAGGGCTTATAGGCATATTTGAAATAGAGAAATACCTCAATTAACAGGAGAGATCTGTTCCTGAAATGTCAAGCACTGCTTAAAGCAGTGCTATAGGATATATCATTGAATGAAACTAGCACTGATTAGTCAAAATGTGCTGTACTTGTTGGCTGTAACAGCCATCAACCTAGGATGAAGAGAGCTGTAGTAAGCAGCACTAAAGGTAATGTGGTTATGAGAAGTATTACAGTACTTCTCAACATGTCTTTTGCTCATGATATGCTAACTTAAGTCAATAATAATATGTGATAATAAAGTCTTCCTGGCAGAACTAAGTTGTTTAACACATGAAGTAAGAATTTTCAAATTTAAAAGTGTTAGGTTAGTGTAGTGGTACCCAAACTTATGTGATCACAGCACCCTGCAGTCACAGTGGCACCATCACTTGGCTCCCCCTGTCATTTCCATCTTGAATCATTCAAGATTCAAGATGGTGACAAAGGGACAGCCAGTAAGAAGAAGCCACCGGGACAACCTCACCAGTGCCCCTGAGAATTCAAAATAGCACCCAAAGGCTCCACAGCACATAGTTTGGGAACCACTGGGTTAGCGTCTTTCAAGTAACTGGTCAGTGATTATCTGTTTAGTGTTTTTTTATTGTTGGCAACCTTCAGTCTCGAAAGACTATGGTATCGCACTCTGAATGGTGGTTCTGGAACAGCATCTAGTGTGGCTGAAAAGGCCAATTCGGGAGTGACAATCCCTTCCACACTGGGAGCAAGTGCAGTCTGTCCCTGGTCTGTCTCCCTGGCTATGGGCCTTCCTTCTTTGCCTCTTTGCCTCAGTCTGTTCGCCAAGTGTCTCTTCAAACTGGGAAAGGCCATGCTGCACAGCCTGCCTCCAAGTGGGCCGCTCAGAGGCCAAGGTTTCCCACTTGTTGAGGTCCACTCCTAAGGCCTTCAGATCCCTCTTGCAGATGTCCTTGTATCGCGGCTGTGGTCTACCTGTAGGGCGCTTTCCTTGCACAAGTTCTCCATAGAGGAGATCCTTTGGGATCCGGCCATCATCCATTCCAAGATCAAAGCACTGGCACCAGCTCGACCTGATTCTCACCAGATGCTCCAGCCTTCCCAGCATCAAGATCACACGCAGCTATCAAGGTGCTGCCTGTGACACTGATGTAATGGAAGATCAGAAGATCATCAGGTGGATGATGTGGTGTTGACAGTGATCCCATGTTTTGACAGCTGTATGACAGCTCTGGGAAAGGCTGTAATCAATCAAGGCAATGGAGACCTGGTTGGACACCTGAGCTTCATTTGACCTTGATGAGACTTTGAATGGACGTGGACTTATGGACTGAAGAGATGGCTCAGCTGAGCCTAACTTGGACTTAACAAGGGGCTGCAGGATAAAAGGCAGCTTCAGAAGGAGCAAAGGGCTGGCCAAGCCGGACGCTGACCAAGAGGGCTACTTGACCCAGACCTACAGGAAGAGAGGACTGCCAGGACCCTGCTGGAGGAGACACACTGCTGGAGAGGAGGAACTCTACTGCAGAAGACTGGACTGTGTTTTGGAGACCGGATTGGACTTGGACTGGAGGCTTCAGACGTTACCCCCAGAGTTAAGTGGAGTTTTGGGGAGGGAAAGCCTCTGGACAAGAGGACGTGCAGGGAGTGTCTGTGTTTGTAGCAATAAATTCTTGTTATTTGCTATAGATAAGGAGTTCTGTGTTCATTCCATTGCACACTGCAGCTGTTGTTCCTGGAAAAGGAGGGTGTTAATTAGCCAAAAAGCAGGCATTAAAAGGGAGTTGGGATATTTGGCAGAACAACTGACCACTCCCTGGTTGCAGCAGAGTGAAACTGCAAACAAAGCAACTGTACCACACGAAAAATGAAGGAAGACCTCCCATTGATACCAGCAAGACCCGGGATCAGAGAAAAGTGGAGGAATTTGCACAAGCGCTGGAGGAATCTCTTCCAGGCCCGGCAGACGCAAACGCATCCAACAAATGGGAACATTTCAAGAATGCCGTTTACAACAATGCCTTGTCCATATTTGGCAAGAAGACCAACAAGACGGCAGACTGGTTTGAAGCCCACTCTGAGGAGTTGACACCAGTCATTGAGGAAAAGAGGAGAGCTCAAGCAGCATACAAGGCCTGTCCCAGTGAGCGCAACCTGCAGGTCCTCTGAGCTGCTCGCAGCAAAGTTCAGCAGACTGCCAGGAGATGTGCTAACGACTACTGGCTCCAGCTCTGCTCCCAGATACAGATAGCAGCTGACACGGGCAACATCAAGGGGATGTATGACAGTATCAAGCAGGCCCTAGGTCCAACACAGAAGAAAATTGCCCCTCTGAAGTCTGCCACAGGCGAGGTCATCCAGGTATCTGTTTAGTAGTTATGTTGAAATCATTGTTGTGCCTATCTTGCATGTTCTGCTTTCCTGTACTTCTCACATTCCATAAGCATTTCATCCCATCTTTTACATGTTTGACTAGTGGTTTAGGCTACAACCAGATGCCATTGTTTTTATCCCAAGCACTGTAAACTAACTCATCCTAGTTGAAAGACTTCTTTATCTACTATGCTTGCTGTTTTGAATAGTCCCTTTAGTTCTGGCTTACATTTTAATTTTATTCAATAATGGCAACATATTCCAGCCCACAGCACTTTGACTCCAACCTTTTACAACATTTTTTCCCTTCCTGAATGTGCGTATTATCCATGCACACACACTACCTGCCAACTGAGGATAACACTTCATGCTTCCAACAGTGTGGACAAGAGTCCCCAAAAGCTTGTGCTGACATAGTTTCAAGTGGTACATTTTTAACTTTAATCATGACATATGTATCTTGGCAGCAAGATTTACACTAAAAATGATTTATCTGAAAGGGGAAAAATTAGGCCAGTAAAATTTTGATAGCATACATTAAGAACAGAACAAATAATTCTAAATACAGGGCAGCCCTTGTTATCTGTGGGGGGTTCCATTCCTGGTACCCCCAGTGGATACAGAAATCCATGGATGTTCAAATCAGCAGATTTGGGCATGAAAAAGCCTCCAGACCCAACTGCAGCTGTGCTCCAGTTGGGCCTGGAGCACAACTACACAATGAAAAGCATAACTTTTCGTTTTCAGCTGAAAACTGAAGTTGAGCGTTTCAACCCTCAGAAGGCCCGGCAGACCTAACCGGAGCACAGATCCAGTCAAATTCAGAGGGTTACAGGTGACCCACCCCACGGATTCAAAACCAGATGATATTCATATCCATGGATACCAAACCCACAGATACTAAGGGTTTTTAATACAACACTAATTTCTCTCCAAAATAAAACAATGCAATGACTTACTGTCTAACGTCTTTAGAGTAGGAAAATGGAACTCTAGTAGAGATGCTTGGTTCTATGAAAACAAGTTCCACATTTTTTCCACCTTTCCACTTTTAACATGTTTTATAAAAACACATACAGGTTGACCCCTCCTTATCCGTGGGTTTCAGAACTGCGGATTTGACCAAACATGGGTCAGGAGGGTACACCTACCAGGCACAATCTTAAGAGTCTTCTGGTTGCATCCAGGCCTTCTGAGGTTCAGGGAAGCCTTACACAGTCTCTCCAAGCTCAGAAGGCCTGGCCAGAGGCCTTTGACTGAAATCAGAAGTGCTTTTTGGAGGCCTCTTCTGGTTGTGTCTGAAGTTCTGCAAGGACTTACCTATTAGACTGCTATAATGTGGTGTATGAAGAGACACTTTTGGATAAAATTTAGAAACTTATGACACAGCAGCTAGTCTTCACTAAGATGGAGCTAGTTTGTATATATCTAACTGGTATAAAAATCAATAGTGGCTACTGGTTTGTAACATTTCTGGGTTCAATGTTAGATACTGTTTTTGACCTTTAGAGACCCAAACAATTTGGACCAGTATACTTGAAGGACTGCCTTCTTTCATGTAAACTTGTGAGAAATTTGAACTCTATAACTAAGAACTGTCTCTAGATACACCCACTATAAGAAATTAGGTGTTTGATAGCTAGGAAATGGGGCTTTCAGACAGCAATTTGCTTAAATAAAATTATGAGGTGTCTACATCAATGGTTCCCAAATTTTTGAGATGCCCTAGGGGCTGCTGCCCAATTTATACATGCCAAGGAGTGAAACTATAATGGTGACTGGACAGGGCAACAGTGCTTCTCTTTCCACCGCCCCCCCCCACCCCAGTAGCAGGTTGTTTAACTCTTAACACACATGGCCTAATCTGTCCTGTCAGTTTCATAAATCACCAAAATGGTGTCATGACCCCACTGCTGGGTCCCGGACCCACAGTTTGAAAACAGCTGGCCTATATCATTCTTCAGGAATCAAGCTAAAATTTCTTTCTAACAAGGCCTTTAAGTGAATTTGTACTACCTTACATTTGATATGTACTCAGGTTATTTTATGAAGCTTTGGGCGCAATCCTAACCCCTTATGTTAGTGCTTTCCAGCACTGGCATAGCGGTGCCAATGGAACGTGTGCTGCATCCTGCAGTTGGGTGTCACTCACGGAGGCCTCCTCAAAGTGTTTGTTCCCTTACCTCAGAGCTGCATTGTCCTTATGTCAGTGCTGGAACGCACTGACGTAAGGGGCTAGGATTGCGCCCTTTGTCTACAGTTCGGGATTTTACCAGCACAGCTGCTGCCAGTCAGCTCAGTGCTGAAAATACTGAGCTAGATGGAACAATAGTCTCATATGGTATATGGTAATTTCCCATACTCCACAAAAGACGAGTAGTATACAAAATTGTGATATAAATTTCACAATAGTAAACTTACAGTTTACTACATACATTAAAAGCAAAAGAGAACATTTTACTCAAGGACAATAACACAGGTTTTACTGTGTTAAGTTTTTAACAGGGATTTCTATAGGACAGTGTTCTTCAACTTGTGGGTTGAACCTGTGGGTTGAAGAACCTCAATGAGAATTGAGAAGCCTCATTTTGGGGGGTCATGGGCAATCTTTCAGAGCTTGCGCAAGAGAAGGCTTGGATCCGATCCAATAATGGTACTGCCTTATCAAAACTGAATTATTGGTACAATCCTGCACAACCTTTTCTCACTATCTCATCCCACAGCTCCTAAGGCAGGCACTGTTCAGGTTGCTACTCCACAGAGTTGTTGTGAAGATACAAGGGGTAGCGGGAAACGAAGTGGGCAGGGGTGGAGTGGATAGCAACGGGGTTAAGAGTGTACAGATCAGTTTCTGGTCAGGGTGCAGTATCAGCTGTGGTTCCCCAGTCTCATATTTTATTTGTTGGGGTCATGGCACGAAAGGTTGAAGGCCACTGGTCTAGGGTAAAGGTTATGGCAGGAAGATCAAAAAGGATATAATCCTAAACTAACTGACCGGAGAGTAAATTCCATTGAACTTGGTGGTACAGGTATTTCTCCATCTGACGTACATAAGCTTGCACTGTGAATTTTAGCAATTGATACTTTAAAAACTTGTGTTTATTTCTAAAACCTAAAGATAACTTTTTCACAATTCAATGCACAGAGCAAATATGATCAATGAAAGATGCAAGTATAGACAAAAACTTTACTCAATAGCCCATATTTATAATTGTTCAGTTAATAGCAGATTTTGAATCAAGGTATTTTCTAAATTCACTAACTGAGAATAAACCAATTTTCTCCACATAAAGCCAAACAAAGGGAAAAACTCTAAGTCTCTTTCAATGCTAAAATGACTGCAGATTAACCTTAAATCAGATTAAATCAGTCTCTAAATTAGCAACAGCTATATGTACAGCAACATAATGTCTCATTTAAAAGCAACACCACAGAATGGAGGATAGGAAAGGAGAATTCCAGTGACCATTATATATGGAGCCCAAGCAAGAGGGCTAGAGATATCAAACATTGTACATGTCGTTGTTTAGCCGCTACTTTAATGAGTTCAACTTACATTACCAAGACTTTCCTCCACAGCATTAACACTGAACTCCCATTAGCTTTAATCCCCATTGGGTTCCAAGTAAGTAGTACTCCCTACTAAACACTGCACTGAGATGAATACCTATGATAATACATATTTACATACAAAAACTTGTTTCATATACAAAAAAATTCAAGCTGGCATCCATCACAGATTACTTTAGTACAGATGGTGTACAAAAGCAGTTTACATGACACTTGAAACATACAGTACAGACTTAAAAAAAAAATCATGATAGTACATATAATGCAAGGGACAGAGGATGGAGAATTAACTGCCCTTCTGGGAGAAAAGTGGGGTAAAAACCTATTAAATAAATTTGATGAGAGAGTACTGAGAAAAATTAGAGCAACTTTCAAAGAAACAACTATAACACATTTTAGCTGCAAACTCTACTGAAGAGTTTAAAATAAAAAGGCCATAGTATAAAACTGAACAATTTCTACTTCTATACAAGTTTAGTTGCCAACGTTGATATTACAGAAGTGTGCAGAAGTAGTCAATTCAATATTGTTTAAACAATCAAAGCACACTATCTGGAAGTATGATGACTATCCTTAATTTTGTTCTAATAATAAGAATTGCAAACAATTCCTCAGAGAGGGTACTATACACATACTGGTAGCAGCTCCTTGTCTAGATGCATTCTCTCCATGCTGGTGCCGAGGAATGAGAGAGTGTCCTTGGTTCAACACTGCAATGAAACAAATCTCAAAATACTAGATGGCATACAACCACTTTATGCTACACAGTTGTACACCAGTTTAAAGCTTTGCTGCAGCCAATTATCTTGCAAGGATACTTAATCTTCTAAGCCAATAACTGTGACCCTGTGCTGGTTGTAGAATAGCAGAATTGAGGAATATGGCAAGACTTCAATTCTTACTAAGAGAACACCAAAAAAGGAACTGAAACTATGTGGTTTGGGGCTTAACATTTAGCTACAGAAGTAGCTAAAAACAGCCTAGTCATTGCAATTTTTTACTAAGATCTGAGGCTTCACCCTCACTAACTATATGTATTTGCCTCAGATCGCAAAACTGAATACAGTCTGTGTGTGTTTATATGTTATGAAAAACACAGACCTTCCAGTGCATGTTATTCTCGAGAAAGGATCTCTCCGAAGCTATTTGGAAGAGGGGGAGAGAATCCCCAATACAGAATAGAAATACAAATTGTCTTTGTATTTTGTTTCTTAGAATGTACTGAGTTACATGAAGTTATTTAAGAAAAAATGCTTGTTTAGAAACTACATCATAAACAATGGCAAAAATATCTTCTGTGAAAACAGCAGCTATAAATACAGAACTGGAAAAAGCATTCAATATTAGAGTGTGCACTTATAGTTCTAAAATTTGTCATCATTAGACTATAATCTGTATCCAAAATAATGAACTTCATCATACCAAGATAACAGTTGAAGTCCTGAACTGATAGAAAGTTAACAAGACCAGAGTTTTGGACTTTGGGGGAAATCTGAAAGTAGAGTACAGTCTATTCTGGATGAGGCTGCAGTCATGCTTAAAGATCATGTTCACAGCTTGATGTACTATGGGATTTAGCACTTTTCCTGGATTACCAGGGAGCACCTTTTACCAGCTTTGGATATTGAGCCAGCTTGCTCCTCATGGGAATAAAAGTGATTTAACCATTAACACCAATTTCATGCTAATATCCAGGTTAAACTACTCTAATATGGTCTACTTGGGGCCATCTTTGAAAAGTGTTCAGAAACTACAAGTGGCCCAAAATGCAGAAGCAAGAGATTCAGCTGGGTCTTGACACACACAGTACATTGCTCCAATGAAATAACCTGAGAGTCAGTGCAGTTAAGAACTCACTAAAGCCCTAAATGGTTTAGGCCATGGATGTCAAACAGAAACCCCACAGGCCAGATGCAGCCCCCGCAAGTTCTCTATTCGGCCCTTGGGCTCTCCCAGCACCACCATCAGTTGTTCTCAGCTGCTGAGCTGTGCATGATAATTGGACTCTCTCATATCTTGTAAATATGATCAAGATTTGTGTATTTTCTCTGCTGTCATTTGCAGTTAATGAGTTCCTAAGTGAGAAAAAATATGCTTATTTCTGTTCATGACTGGCTTAATTACATCACTTCTGGCCCTTAGTAGGTATCATGAATGTAATTTGGCCTCCTGCATGAAATGACTTTGACACCCCTGGTTTAGGCCAAGTATATCTTCAGAACAACTTTCCATCATATAAACTTGCCTGTACATTTGGATAATTCTCAGAGGCTCTGCTTCATATTCCCCCACTATCCAAGATGGATGTGGGTGGCTACACAAGACAGGACCTCCTCAGTAGAAGGACTAGACCAGCGATTTACAACTTGTGTGCTGTGGCACATTGGTGAGCCATGAAAGGTCCACAGATGTGCCAAAGAGTTTGGAACACAGCAGTCAAAAAATTGCCTATCTATAGAGACAGGAAACAAATGCTAGAGAGACCAGAATTCCCTATTTAAAAGAAGTCTGCTATAAGAAGATTCTGAAAGTGAGGGGGAAGCAACCACTCTTTTTCTCACCATTAGGGTCAAAGACCTCCATGACAAAGCTTCTGGTTTAATTAGCCCTGCATCCCTGTGGAAACATTTGAAAAAAAAGGTACAGACTGATAAAGCCACTTCATTTTTTGAATTGCTTGACTTGATTCAACTGCCTAGAGTCTTAAGATTATAGGGCAACCATTTTCAACTGCTGTGCCGCCAAGAGGAGGGAAGGAAGTTGGCTGGCCCTTGCCCAGGTGCTGCACTCTCGTAAGTGGTGGTGATTATTTGTTGTGAAGGGAAAGAAACTTTGCTTTCCTGCTTCCCTCTTGGGGCAGCAGCAGCTCAGCTGCTCCAAGGGCAAGTAAGAGAAAGCTGGTTGGAGCGAGACTATCTGGTGCTGGCTCTTGCGGCTACATGGGATTGCTCGGTTAGAAAGGAAATCTAGAAGAGCCTCCCAGAAGCTGGAAGTGATATCACAAGAGGCAAAGGCCATAGAGAGGTCAGTGTGCTATGAGCTGAAAAATGTTGAAAACGTTTCACTTGGTCCTGAAATAAATCAGATTTTGTTCTTCAATCATGAGTTTTAAGACGTAACTCACAACCTTACTGTTTAGTATGGTGACAGGAGAAGCAGACTGCTGCTGAACTTTGTTTTTTCTTGACTATTTTAATGTTTAAGTGTCATTCATTAATTTCAGTGCAAGCTGCCATGTAAATCATTTGATGGAGAGGTAGGATATAAATAGTTTAAAACAGAGAACTTGTAGCAGTTTTGCAGATTAAGAGTAATCCTGTATGTTCTTTTCACAAATCCTCCACTATTTTAGTTCAGAGAGAAATGGTTAAGAGAGTGAGTTGGGTGTGAATATGATTAAAGGAACAGGCAGAGTACTTAATCATCAGCAGATTTACATTGCCTTAAAAAAATCTTCAAGTGACAAATTTGGGGAAGTTATTACCAATAATATGTACACATCAGTAAAGCCGTTACACCAAAATTAAAAATGAGCAACCACAATAGCATCAGAGGACCAAGTTCTTATATCTGATCTCCCAAATTTTGAACACCACCCTGCAGATCACTCTGCAAAGCTGTTACACCAAAATTAAAAATGAGCAACCACAATAGCATCAGAGGACCAAGTTCTTATATCTGACCTCCCAAATTTTGAACACCACCCTGCAAATCACCTTGCAATGGGGGACAGTTGAGAAAGGCAGGTGGCTTGGAGATAAACTTCCCACAGAAACAAGTTTCAAAGTCTAGAGACAGTCACAGCCCTTCTATACAGCCCACACAACTATACCTCATATACCAGTTGAATGCATAAAAGGGCCTTAGTGGACCAGCAGGCCACCACAGACATGTTTTGAGGTATCCAGGTCTTAAAAGGGCGTTAGAGGCAATAACCAGCACTTTTAAGATTGAGAAATGAAACAAAAGCAGTAAAACTGTTGTGAAAAGGCAGGCCCCCCTCAAACAGTCCCAGTGAAAGTTTTAGATATTGTGAACCAGCTGAAATTTTGGGTACTTTAAAGGCAGCTGCTCAGTAGTACATCCCGATATAGCTATTAATACTCAACCCATAACTGTATTTGTTTTCTCCAGAAAACTCCAGCTAGTACTAAACCAAACCTGGACACTCTTGGCCAGCATTTCTACCTGAACATCCAGGAACAACAGAAATAAGTCCAAATGTACCCTCCAAAATACAAAACCAAGTTTTCACTGGGAACACAATCCTTTCAAAATAGGCTGAAAACCTATTTCTGGTTCAGCAGTTCTACTAAGCAAGAGCACTTCTGTTTTGTCCAGATTAAGCTTCAGTGAGATAAACAAGAAGGTGGGTTGAGTATCACCTGCATACCGATGACAGTCCCTAGACAGCCTTTTCTACTTCATGCAGATATCAAACATAGGGAATGAGAAAGAAGTTTGTAAGATACGTCAGTGTCACAGGCCAGTGATAAGCAACAGATCCCCAGAACTACATTCTGAAGCCATTGAAAGGACTGGAACCACTGTTGAGGAACCGCCCTCAAGTCCTAATCCAATCACATGTCCCAGAAGAATACTGATTGATGGTACAGGAAGCTGCTGAAAGGTCCAACAGAACCAATATGAATATGCTCCAGTGTAGAGAGTGTGCGCATAGGAAGGACAGTATGCTATGATATCTCCTACCAAAAATAACCTAAAAGGTTTACATCAATTCTGAATTGATTTTAGCATCCCTTGAGGGAACATACACAATATTTTCTTCCAATCAAAATACACCATTGCCTTGTTCAGAACAAGACAGTCAAGAGTAATTAGAAATTGCATATCATATAATCTGATTTTAAGAGTCTATTTTTCACTACACTAAGCAGCTTGCAGTTTCCAAAATGAAGCTTAAGTAGCTTCCATTACAGAAGGTTAATTTAACTGAACACTAGCAGTAGTGTGACTTGAAGAAAGATAATGCAGATACAGCCCAAGCATCAAGCCTCAGCAGAGAGGGAGACAGACAGATTTTGTTTTTTCAGAACTAGGTCATCAGTTATGAGTACATGCACTTTTGGCATTTCAGACATGGCTCTCCTTTCATTGCTCGTAGAACATATTGTGCCAAATTACTACTTCTCAAGAAGTTTATCAAAGAGTCAGTTTTACATCTGACTACGCCACTAAACTTGATACTAGAGGCATATAAAGAAAACTCTGGTCACAATTTATTCCTCTGAAATGTAGCTGATAGCACGCTTCAGATTTTTCTTTGAAAACGAAGTGAAAATCTAGTATGCAAAAATAAAATGTTAGCACAGGGATGCCAAACTCATTTCATACATAGGGTTAGCATTCATAGTGCCTGCTGAGGTTAAGTGACATCATGAAGCAGGAAGTGACATCATTAAGCAAATGATGGCCAAAAATGAGCACTTTGTTCTCACAAATTCAATAGCTGCAAATAACAGAAAATGTGAAAATCTTGTTCATATTTTCAAGATATGAGCAAGCCTAATTATCACAATGGGAGAGTCCAATTATAACAGGGGATGGATAATTTACTTCCGGGGACCACATTCAGCCTATGGGCATTATGTTTAAGACCCCTGTGCTAGCAGGTCCACTAGTCAGTACATCCACTAACTGGTTCTGCCAGAGACCAGATCCAGGGCAGCATCTTGACTGAGACAGCCACCATATTCAGGCGTGATCCAGAAGAGATCACGCCGCTAGTGCCTTCGTTTTCCTCCCGCCCCCATATTTACTGCCTTCTAAAAATGCAGGGAAGCTAGAGGTGGAAGAGAGAATGTAGGAGGGAAGCCAATCTAGCCCTCTACTCCTGTACCCTGTCTCCCCCCCCCCACCCTCTCTGCTTTCTTGACATGGCGGTGAGCAGGGAGGAGGACCTGGTGGAAGCTTGAAGGGGTGCAGGGGATGCAAAAATGGCAGCAGGGAAAGTATGAAAATAAAAATGTATAAGGAGTAAAAAGCACACTGGAGACATGCAGGCTTGGCCAGGCTTGCATGCTACAGTTTGAGGTCTTATCTGGAAAGCAAATGTTTTCACATATGAACCATACATACACTAGATGGTATAGCTACAGAAACAAATCTATGCTGATACACCCCAGGATCTTTAATCTGGGGTCTTTCATCTACTATCCAAAATACACAAACTAGGTTACCCCATTGTTTCAGACAAGAAATTATCACAATACAGAGGGGCATGGGTCTGGCTACACTATTCTCAATCCTTGTGATACCAATGCCCCCAGCTATTTGCTGGACAGCATCTACTAAGGAAACCTACAAGTCACCAAGTCTCCCAAAGAATACTGCTTTGCCAATCATGAATGTAGTTGTTCTAAATGTTACTTTTTCCCACAATGATGGACAAACTATCAGAAATATTATTCAAGATTATTCTACAGCTATTCTGTCTACCAAACTTTTCCACTGCCTCCTCATTCACAATTACTTCAAACTTGAACCAAACTTCTATCTTCAGGTCAACAGCACTGCTACAGAGACTCCCGCAGCTCCACAGTATGCAAACAAATTCATAACAGATTCAGAATGCTTCCTCAGCTCCTGTCCCCAAAAACCTCATCTATACTAGAGATAAACTGATATCTTTTAGGGCAGGAGGTCTGGTCTAGAGGGTAGAGCCTCCCTTAGCCCAAAAATAACATCTGAAAGTTGCCAGTTCAAGGCCACCAACAGTTCCGTGAACGGCGAGACCTTGAAGCAGCTGACAAGCTGAGCTGGGTTATTCCACCTGCTCTTTGGGCATTGGCTGCCCTTCAAGTGAGAGATGAAGGAGCTGCTTGTCAGCCACTGGAGGCACTGGGAGGCAACTGGGGGCCAGAAATGATACCAGACTATGAAAGAGCCTTCTGAAATGTTGTGCGGTTCTTGAAAGATAGAACCTTTCTGTTATTGAAAAAAATCCCTCAGGGGTTTAGAGATAGCCTGCCTATGTAAACCACCTTGAACAGTATATAAATACTATTATTATTATTATTATTATTATTATTATTATTCATCTGGATCTATGGGCAGAAGGCCCTCAAGCAATTCCACCAGGTCTTAAACACTTTTAACCCATCATCATCAACTTCAGCCTGAACTACTCAGTGGACCAGGTTCACTTTCTGGATACTACAGTGCAACTATATAATGAACTTGTTCAATATATTGAAAATCTACTGACCACTACACACATACTTACATGCTTCCAGCTTTCACTCAGAACTCATCACATGACCCATTGTCTATAATCAAGCTAAATTACATGTGTTCCAGTTCAGACAGGAACACACACCTAAAGGGTTTACAAAAATAATATTCTTAAAACAATATTTACTCAAAGTAAAAAAACAGATTGATAGAGACAGGAGACCAGTAGCCAGAAACAACCTACTACAAAATAGACACAGAAGGGAAAAAGAACAGCACTAGTTATCACCTACAACTCCCAGCTAAACCACTCCAACACATAAATGACCTACAGCCCATCTTAGACAATGACACTTCTCTCACAGGTCTTAGTGACAGGCCTGTTTTTACTTACAGACAGTTCTCTAATCTTAAGAGACCAGCAACGGCAAACTATACAGTAGTCTGACAAGAGGGACCAGACACTTGCAATTATATTCTGCTATCTAGTCAGGTATCACCATAACAGGACCCAATATTGTCAGTTATGCTATTAGGGGCCCATTCACTCATTCACTGCACAGGGAGATATGCACTATTATCTATATAGGACAAACAGTCATTATGGAAAAGAACAAATAGACAAAAATTTGACATTAGAAACAGCAACATCTAGAAACCACTCGGAAACATTTCAAACTCCAAAATCCTTCCAACACAGATTGACAATCCTCCAGCAGAAAAATTATAAAGGGGGAAAGATAGACAAAAGGTTGAATTAGAACTTATAGTGAAACTTGACACCAATAACAGGAAAGGGTCTTAATCACAGCTGGGGTTTCTTATCACTTTACAGAGTTAACTGCCTTAGCAAGAAGGAATGCCAGGCTGTATCAAGCTGCAGTACCTGTTGGGGCAAAACGAAGTTGCTGGTGAGCTGATTAGCCACTGCAGTAAGAGTGCATGGGAGTGTGTGAAGGCCAGCCAGCAAAGAATGGAAAAAAAAACCTTGAGGACCTGTCCAGGCTTGATTTATGATGCCTGCTGAGACTTGGTGGCATGCAGCCAGAAAAGTTAATCTACACTGAAGGCAGCATCTGGTGACTGAAGGTTCTGCAAGTCTTTCACAGAACATATCATAAAAATCCCATCGAAAAATGGTGGTTTAGTGTCCAGGGGTCTCTAAACTTTTTGGCCGAAGGGCCACATCAAATATCTGGCACAGTGTAGAGGGCAGGGGAAAAAAGTTAAATATAAAATTTAAATAAATGCATTGGAACTTGAATGAATGGGCTCAAATGTCCTGGATTTCTCCAAGCACCAGTACAGCCCACTAAATAAAGCACACACTTCAATGGACCCATTCCCCCACCCCACAAGCACAACTCCGGTTGTGTTTGGTCAGCTGGGCCAGAGGCTCTCAGGGGATCAGAGGCTGACCATGGGCTGGATAGAGGCTCACCATGGGCCACATCTGGTCCTCAGGCTGGGGTTTGGAGACCCCTGGTTTAGACTAAGTAAACCCCCTTAAATGCTGTCTAAAACAGAGAAAGGCAATATATAAATACTAATGTATGTGTGCATGTATGTACTGTTTGTGAACTGTCATTCTGTTACAAATAAATCTTGTTTCATTTTCTCTTGTAAATTCAGTAAGCTATTTTCATTTTTTTCTTCAGATTTTGGGGGAAGGGGGGTCTGCTGTCTACTGGAAGACAGCTCCTCCATTTCAATCCAAGCATGCACATTCATACACACATTCTCTCTCATTAGAAGGCCAACAGAAAAATCAAAACCTAATTAAAAGTCTCTATTTTGTGATATTTTGTTTAAGTAAATGCACACAAACGAGAAACAGTTTAAATGGGCAGAACTGTCTGCACTGCCATTACACTCACTGTATATACATGTCCCAGAGACAGCACAAAATGGAAGAATTAATCTGCTGCTCCCTCAGTCATATTAGTTCCTGTGTGTCTCTAATAGAGTGATTTTAGCTTTTAAAGAGACATTACCACAGATACTCACATATAAGTTGATCCCACAGATAAGTCGAGGGTAGGCTTTGATTAAAAAATCATGGGATTTTATATGACCCTCAGATCAGTCAGGGGTTAAACTTAGGGAGGTGTCTGAGTCTGACTAATTTTGTCTGATTTTACCCGAGCCAGATCCTGAAAAATAACCTACCAGTAATTGTTACTTAAGAACTGTACAGTCACTAATTTATTAAAAACACAGTATACATACATACACTATTTTTAATACTTTTTTGCTATACTATGTATACAAATATATGTATACATAGTATAGCAAAAACAGTATTAAAAATAGTCTCTAATTTATTAAAAACTATGATCTATCTCATAGATCATAAGATACATTTTTATTCACTAATTTTTAAAATTGTACTCTTAACAACCATTTGTAAACACTATCAGAGTAAGGCCACAATCCCATCCACACTTTCCTGGGAGTAAGCCTCATTGACTTTAATGGGACTTACTTCTGAGTAGACAAGCCTAGTACACTGGGCTCCAAGTACACTGGAAACAGCATACCAGTAGAAACATTAATGAAATCCTCCTTTAAATTGCCTGGTGCCTTAAGCCAAAGGCTCTACGTAAAACACACAACACAGAACACACAACTGGGAGTGTGCAATTCAGTTCACAGTAGAGAGACAAGCAACAAGGAGTGACTGAGCAAGTGCAGCTGCACATAGTTGCACCTGATTTACTTGGAAGTAGACCCTCTGTGAAGGAAGGGCAGTGGCGCCTCCGGGCCTCATGTGGAGTTCCTGGCAGCTACACCTCCTGCCAGCCTGCACCCAGCGGCTCCCCTCATCGTTCCTGGAGCCAGAGGAGCCAGGCATGCGGAGCGGTCACCCAGGCAGACGAAGGGGGCCAATTGCACCTGGGTGGGGGGACTTAGTAGGAGGATGGGCAGCTGTGCCTCCCCCCAGTCTGCACCCAGCTGGTTGCGCCTCGGTGGAGCCCCAGAGGGGGCAGGGCATGTGAGGGCAGCCTACCAGCAATGCTCCCTCGCCTCTCACAGCCCTCCATCTGCACTCCCTGCCACAGTCCCGCTGCCTGCAGGGACAGGGAGCAGAGCTGGCGCGTCCTGGCTACTGCCGCTGCTCGCCGGACCAACAGAGAGCAGGGAGCACTTGGGGAATGAGCTGCGCTGCCCCACAGCTGCAGCCAGCAGGGAGGGAGGCGCTGGGGAGCACCTGGCAGGGAGCAGCACAGGACAATCCCTGCGCACTTCCTGCCCTCCATTGGTCTGGCGGTGGCAGCGGCAGCCAGGACGCCCCCGCTCTGCTCCCTGCACCTGCGGGCGGCAGGACTGTAGCGCCAGCGGGCAGGCTGACCCCCATGCCCTGTCTCCTCCCAGGTTCCAGGCACGACAGGCAGGGTGCAGGCTGGGGGGAGGCGCAGCTGCCAATCCTCCTACCAAGCCCCCCCCATGCAAATGGCTCCCTCACCCCCTCCATCCGCTGGGTGACTGCGCAGATAAGACGAGGGGGCGATTCTCCCGTGAGTTTGGGGCACAAATTTAACACCATATAGGCAAGTATCTACGGTATATATTTTTTTAAATCTAAGGTACCATAGATTCAACTATACACAATTTTCCCCTTATGCACCAACTTTAGAACCTCTCATTAAGATTCAGTCGGATTGTATTTAATTTGCTTTGTATTAAAAATGCTATAATTCCATTTGACAGATGTAGGAATAAATTAGAATCAAGTAAATTGCTTTACCAGTACAAGAATGGTAATCCATAGCAAAGGATGTTATCCAGAGACCCTAGTTTTTGTTCTTAACTCTATGAAGTCAGAAGAGGAATCACTCCCCGGAATGTCAGGAATAAAGAAGAATGCATTAGAATTCCTTACCTAAAAGCTATTGAAAAACCAATCCATATTTTATATTCATCCAGAACTCCTATATTTCTAAGCTGAACACATTAGTCTAGGTTCATAATCTGTTACAGCATCATAGGTAAACTTTTTCTATCACCAACAAAGTACATTTCAGTATCCACGTGCCTACCTACTTTTTAATAAAGAACTGCAATTTCATAAACTTCTGGAAACATTTCTTCAAGAAAGCTTGTAACAATACCCTGAATTCTATATTGGAAACATATGTATCTGTCCGCAAATATAGCTCGCTGCCACCAAGATGCCAGCATTAGGAGTGTCAAATGAAAAGGTAACCAGTGACATTGTTGTCCCTAGTTTTCTATGTCCACTGGATTAAAGGATGAGATAGTAGTGCCCCCTAGTGCCACTGCAGCAGTACTCCTTATATTCTTTTAAACTACACAAAAATGTATCTTATCATTAGAAAGGTACTTCTAAAATATTTTCAACTTGAAGTTGCTACTTTTGTATCAATAACTAGAAATGTTTACCAACTATGTCTTCTGATATACACTGTAAGCTGGGGTGTCAAACACATTTCATACAGTGTATACAGGGCCAAATAGCATTCCTAGTCGGAAGTTAACCAGAAACCGACATCATTAAGCAGGTGATGACTAGGAAAAAAAAGCACTTTACTCTCACTTAGGCACTCATTAGTTGCAAATGACAGAAGAGAAAATATGAAAAACTTGATTAATATTTTCAAGATATTGGAGAGCCCAATTATAAACCTGGTTACCGTTTCAGCAGTGCCACTTCTGATGAGGTATCACTTTTCAGCTCAGCACCTGAGAGGTGGTCTGCAAAGTGATAATAACATAAGAACATAAGAACAGCCCCACTGGATCAGGCCATAGGCCCATCTAGTCCAGCTTCCTGTATCTCACAGCGGCCCACCAAATGCCCCAGGGAGCACACCAGATAACAAGAGACCTCATCCTGGTGCCCTCCCCTGCATCTGGCATTCTGACATAACCCATTTCTAAAATCAGGAGGTTGCGCATACACATCACGGCTTGTACCCCATAATGGGTTTTTCCTCCAGAAACTTGTCCAATCCCCTTTTAAAGGCGTCTAGGCTAGACGCCAGCACCACATCCTGTGGCAAGGAGTTCCACAGACCGACCACACGCTGAGTAAAGAAATATTTTCTTTTGTCTGTCCTAACCCACCCAACACTCAATTTTAGTGGATGTCCCCTGGTTCTGGTATTATGTGAGAGTGTAAAGAGCATCTCCCTATCCACTCTGTCCATTCCCTGCATAATTTTGTATGTCTCAATCATGTCCCCCCTCAGGCGTCTCTTTTCTAGGCTGAAGAGGCCCAAATGCCGTAGCCTTTCCTCATAAGGAAGGTGCCCCAGCCCCGTAATCATCTTAGTCGCTCTCTTTTGCACCTTTTCCATTTCCACTATGTCTTTTTTGAGATGCGGTGACCAGAACTGGACACAATACTCCAGGTGTGGCCTTACCATAGATTTGTACAACGGCATTATAATACTAGCCGTTTTGTTCTCAATACCCTTCCTAATGATCCCAAGCATAGAATTGGCCTTCTTCACTGCCGCCGCACATTGGGTCGACACTTTCATCGACCTGTCCACCACCACCCCAAGATCTCTCTCCAGATCTGTCACAGACAGCTCAGAACCCATCAGCCTATATCTAAAGTTTTGATTTTTTGCCCCAATGTGCATGACTTTACACTTACTGACATTGAAGCGCATCTGCCATTTTGCTGCCCATTCTGCCAGTCTGGAGAGATCCTTCTGGAGCTCCTCACAATCACTTCTGGTCTTCACCACTCGGAAAAGTTTGGTGTCATCTGCAAACTTAGCCACTTCACTGCTCAACCCTGTCTCCAGGTCATTTATGAAGAGGTTGAAAAGCACCGGTCCCAGGACAGATCCTTGGGGCACACCGCTTTTCACATCTCTCCATTGTGAAAATTGCCCATTGACACCCACTCTCTGCTTCCTGGCCTCCAGCCAGTTCTCAATCCACGAGAGGACCTGTCCTCTAATTCCCTGACTGTGGAGTTTTTTCAGTAGCCTTTGGTGAGGGACCGTGTTCTCCCGCATCCACATGCCTGTTGACCTTTTCAAAGAATTCTATAAGGTTCGTGAGGCAAGACTTACCCTTACAGAAGCCATGCTGACTCTCCCTCAGCAAGGCCTGTTCGTCTATGTGTTTTGAGATCCTATCTTTGATGAGGCATTCCACCATCTTACCCGGTATAGATGTTAGGCTGACCGGCCTATAGTTTCCCGGGTCCCTCCTCTTTCCCTTTTTAAAAATAGGCGTGACATTTGCTATCCTCCAATCTTCTGGCACCATGGCCGTTTTGAGGGACAAGTTGCATACCTTAGTCAAGAGATCTGCAACTTCATTCTTCAATTCCTTAATAACCCTTAGGTGGATGCCATCAGGGCCCGGTGACTTATTGATCTTTAATTTATCAATGAGGTCTGAAACATCTTCTCTTTTAACCTCTATCTGACTTAACTCCTCGGTTAGGAGGAGCCGTTCGGGCAGCGGTATCTGCCCGAGGTCTTCTGCCGTGAAGACAGATGCAAAGAACTCATTTAATTTCTCTGCCATCTCTAAGTCTCCTTTTATCTCCCCTTTCCCTCCCTCACCATCCAGAGGGCCAACCGCTTCTCTGGCGGGTTTCCTGCTTCTAACTTATTTGAAGAAGCTTTTATTATTCCCCTTAATGTTGCCGGCCATGCGTTCCTCATAGTCTCGCTTGGCCTCCAGTATCACCTTCTTACATTTCTTTTGCCACAGTTTATGTTCCTTTTTATTCTCCTCATTAGGGCAAGACTTCCATTTACGGAAGGAAGCTTCCTTGCCCTTCACAGCCTCTCTAACTTGGCTGGTTAGCCATGCGGGCACCCTCCTGGATTTAGTGGAACCCTTCTTTCTTTGTGGTATACACCTCTGCTGGGCCTCTATTACTGTTGTTTTAAGCAGCCTCCATGCACTCTGGAGAGATTGGACTCTTTTTACCCTCCCTTTCAACCTCCTTCTAACCAGCCTCCTCATTTGAGGGAAGTCCGCCCGTCGGAAGTCAAGGATTTTTGTTAGAGATTTGCCTGGTATTCTTCCCCCAACGTGCACGTCAAAACGGATCGCAGCATGATCACTGTTCCCCAATGGCTCAGTAACGTTTACATCTCTAACCAGGTCCTGCATACCGCACAATATTAAATCCAGAGTCACCTGTCCTCTGGTGGGCTCCGTGACTAGCTGATCTAAGCCACAGTCATTTAGCACGTCAAGAAATCCAGTTTCCTTATCGTGACCAGAACACAAATTGACCCAGTCTATATGAGGATAATTAAAGTCCCCCATGATTACAACCCTGTCCCTCCTTGTCACCTCCCTGATCTGTTTCCTCATTTCAAGGTTCCCATCAGATTTCTGGTCTGGAGGACGATAGCACGCCCCCAGTATTACATGCCTCAGTAGAAGCAGCACTCCTGAAAGGGTGGCTTGCATCATAACTTCGGCAGCTTCTCCTCCTCCCCCCCCATCCTCCCCCCCCCATCTACCATTTCCTCCCCTACTGTTCCTTACCTTCTCAGACTTCTATCCATCTCCCTTCCTGCACCTCGGCAGAAGCAGTGATACTGAGAGGGCAGCATGGGAGACAGACTGCCCTTTCACACAGTAGCACTTCAGCTTCAGCAAAAGCAGTGACACTTCAGCACAAAGGATGGCCTGTATGAGAACTGGGCTCTCCCAGCACCACCCTTTCAGCAGTGCCACTTCTGCCAATGTGTTACTTTGCAGCTCAGCACTTGGTGGAGCTGGAAGAACTATGGCAATCAGATAAAGAGCTGCTTATGCTTGGCACCCCTACTCTAAGCTTTACTTTTGTATTTTATTTTAAACAGACACATGACAGGGAAAAATACATCCCAGAATATATGATGTAAAAATGTTAGTAACACTTGGTAACATTTTAATGCTTGACTTAGGGAAATAATCAAATTTAAAACTAGCAGCTAAGGAAGTGCATGATTCATGGCAAGATTTTGTAGAAAGGGCATGGACATTGCAAAAATGCAGTTGTTATCCATTCCATCTTTATGGAATGTAAAGCTCAGACTCCTCTGAGCTCAGAAAGCTCAGACTCCTCTAATATCCTACCACCCTGGTCAAAGGATTTCTTGTCTTAATTCATCCTGTTCTTCATAGAACAATGACTTCTGACACCACAAAATATTTCACCACACTATTCCCTTTGTGCAGGACTAAACCAAACTTGTTTTAAAGCAAGCTGCCATCTTCAGTTGGCTAACTGCAAATTATTTCTTGTGCAAGTAACATAAGTTAAGTTAGCAAGTTATTATGAACAAATCTTCACTTATGATCCTCACTTTAAAGCTTCAGGCTATTTTATTGAACTGCATGACATTTATAACTGTGAATAAATGTGTATAGAATCTATTTAGAAACCTCAAGTTGCTAAAAATAATATAATTCTAGTTAGAAAACAAAGTCTGGCTATGTTTCTTTTGAAGCCCGTGCTTTAAGCCCTTCAAGCATGTTGTTTTCACTAATTGAGAAAGCAGATGAATATTTTACTAGATTTACAGTATAAATTGGACACTAGATGACCTTAGTTTAACAAGCTATTCAAAGTGCCAATAAAGAGTGAGAAAATGACAACGTTACAGTTGAAGAAGTTACAAACCAGTAGTTACTTCCCCAGAGACTCCAGTGGTACCCAAGTCCTAGCCTTCCAAATTAAAAATAAATATAATTTAAAGAGAAAAATGGAGAGAGTTCCTACCCCCAATTCAGTACTGACTGAAGGAAAATGGCTAAAGGACAAATGCCACAAGGTGACAACAGTTTGTGTAACTGTATAACAAGCAGCCATATGTACAATCTATTTTGAGTTAGATTTTTTTTCTGGCAGAGACTTACATGGCATTCTAATCACAACCCCACTGCTAATTATGCAAATAAAGACAAACTAAGGCAGAATATATAATAGTGACATCAGAACAAAAGCAGACAAAAACTATTTCAAAACATAATGAGCTATATCTTGGGGTTAAAAAAACCCAGTTCAGAGTATACTCATATGTTTGCCAATTTTTTCCTGTATTTCTCTTGCTCTCCTTTCTATCTTAGACTGGAATGCAAGGAGGTGGGCATGTAAGCACAAGGGGGGATTCTCTTTCTCTCACTAGCACATAAAGCAGCTTGTAAAGCTAAGGGCCAATCAAGAATATACAGGCACAGTATTGCATGCACATGAGTAGTTGAACAGGGATGGATGGAACAAAGAATTAATAAATCAGAAGCTATTTTTAGCACACTCCACTAGCTAATTTAAATGTGATCCTTTAAATATCATTCAAAGATACACCAGTTCTGTGTTTTAGGCCTCCTTCATCCGTTAAATGACTTTCATGGAACAGACTTTCACACACTACTCATAATCTGCAAAATCCTAAGACATAGGATAATACATGTGAAGACTAATGTGTAAATAAATAGGGTCAACTGAACTGCTTTAAAACAAACTAGACCTACTTGTTGCAAAAAATAAAAATCCATCACATCCATTTTCTACACATATAATTTTGTATTACAGTCCTTTTTCCTTTCTTCCTAGACATGAAAACAGAACTGGGTAGACCACAATTTAAGAATGTTTTTATTAGACCATTCCACTTGATGAAAAATCTCTTTCTAGCCCCAAGATTAAATTGAGCTCACTTCCTTCAAGAACTTGAATCTACTGTCAATACTGGATTCACCTCAGTAGTCTATAATTAGAAAATTCAAAATTTGTTCAAAAAAATATTCTGCCTCCAAAAAAACCACTTGAAAGATCTGTGTGACATACTCATACTCAGCCCAGTGAGGCAATGGAAAGACATCAAGAAAGAAAGTCACAATTCACCAAGTCAAATATACTTCTATGATCATTTATCCAAGAAATTAGTGATGAAATCAGCCTGATGAAAAATATTCTTCCTTTCTTACAGACCACAGCAAGGAAAGGTAGAAATTAGCTTGGGATCTACTAGGTACATCTTTGAGTGATCTGCAGTAGATTAGCAAGGGTTTCTGACTCGCAAATTAACAAATATGAAGCAGTCATCGTTGCCCCCATCCTTAGACTACTGAAACGAAAAAAGATTGGGGGGGGGGAGAGAACTAGGAATGGATATCTGTGTGAAGGGACTGAGAGGTAAGTTCTAAGCTCCAAGCTCCTGAGTTACCAGGAGGAAAATTGTTTGATGCATCCTGTTCCTTATGCTTAGTGTCTGTACACCTCCAAGTCACTATTTTGCACTTAACTCTAGTTAGTAAATCTCAAAAGTTTAGTAAAACACACACACACACACACACACACACACACACACCCCTCAAAGTCATTAGCTTGAAGTCTGCCCACCCTGCCTTGCAGCCTGTCCTTCACTGAGTAACACCCTATTGCTGATTTACTGTCAAATAGTCCTTGCTGTAAGCAAAACTCAGAAACAGAATGGAGAGCACAGTAGCTATATAAATTAAAGGAGAAACAGAAGGGCAGGGTGCATTGCACTGAGAGGGAGAAGCTTAGACCCACCTGTGCTCACTTAGCAGCCAGAGAAAAAACTCAGGAAGCAAGACACTAGAATCCCTGCTGAGTGAAGACTGCCATACCAAGTGAAGTCTTCCCATACCAGAAGCCAAGCCAAACAACCAGAGGAGGCTACTTTCAAATAGTTATTCCAGACAGAGAAGACCAAAAATCTAAACATCCTTCCAGGTGGAACCTCACCCATAAGCACTCAAAGCAAAGGAGAAAGTCATGGAGTATTTTAGTCACTCTGATTCAGACTGTTGACAAATCTGAAGGTAAACACACATGAAAACCTAACCCAACCTGGAGTTTTGTATTTTTAAGAGGAGAAGAAACAAGTTTGTTTGATAAACATACTGCCCAAAAAAGAATGCAAAAGTAACCTGTTTTGCTTTCTCACATGCGTCCCACCTTTACTCTAAGGAACCATCTTGTGGTACTGGCCACAGTTGAGCAAATATTTGAACTTTGAATTCCTACATTCAAACTGTATCTATACATGCTTTAATATTTATTTATACAGTCAGTTCTCATTATCTGCTAGGATTAGGTTCCTAGAAAACCTAGTGGATACTGAATTAGCAGATTCTGAAACACTGAGTCTGGAAAAACTGAGTTAGGTTCAGGGGACCCTCTTCATCATGCACCCTATGAATTTTCTGAACCTGAATCCTAGTTAATCCATAGACTTCTAGTTATGGGGTTGGGTGATAGTGAGGGCTCATCAACATCTCAAACATCTAATACTTCCTCTTCCTTGCTGGATATCCCTCAACTCACTGAAGGTTGCTGGCCTGACAAGGAGGCCTCAGTTCAACTATGGGGAAAGGGTTGCTTCACCCGTCTTCCTCCACCTGTCTCTTGGCACCTTTCCTGGGCTTGCCGCAGCCCTCAGGCAGCCTTCCAGAGAACTCTCAATTGGTCTCTCATCATCACTAAGTTTTTAAGAAACTCAGACCTTGCTCAAACTGCTCTAGAACAAGGAATAAGTGATGATGTCAGTTTTAGAAGGCAGCACTAAGATCACTGCAATTAACAGCAGAGTCCTATGTATATTTCCTCTTAAATCCCACTGATTTCTATGGAATTTATTTCCTAGTACATTGGTTCCCAAATGACAGCCTTCGACAACCCACCAAGGTGGGTCACAGGCCCGTGATGGCTAGTGGGCCGCCAAGCATTATGGGGCACAACCTCATTGGCCGTGTCACATGCCATAATGCATTGCATTCCCAAACTGTGTTGCATCCCACAGGAGGGTTGTGACCCAATTTTTGGTTTGTCATGGGTCTGCCATGACCAGGAAGCTGCAAGACAGTCCAGGGCGTTAAACAACAGCATGACGTGGCCAATGAAGAGGATCACCTGCTGGCATAACCTAGAAGCAATTTCTGGTTCACAACCCATATTGCCTGGCAGCTTCCTTGTGGCAGCAGCCCAAGACCCATTAGGTGCTGCAAGGTATTGAACAGTTGCTTATCCATCACTACTGCCAAAGCCCCTGGAAGTTTCAGCCAGAACTGGAACCCAGAAGCCATTTCTCATTTTCATTTCATTTACCTTTATTGGCACAGAGGCCATTTCTACTGAGCAATGTAACACCAATGTACCAGGAACATAGGTTTAACATAATCCTTGAGCAAGAGCCAGGAGCTCTATCCCTTGCATGTGTATAGTTGCAACTGCACTTGGTTAAAGACTAGTGCTCCCAGATCTTGTAATTCCACTGCAAAGCAGTGTTCAAACTGCTCCTCCTAGCCACAGTGTTGTTATCCACAGGCAAAACTGTCTTTATGTTGCAGGTATCATTGTTCTTTGTGAGAGCAGATAAGTGACATATAAGCTGTTGCAAATTTGACTCTATATCAGGGGTGTCCTCACAGAAGTGCACCAGCTTCTTTTGCAGGTTCCAAGCATCGGGGAGCGCTGCAGAGGGCTGCGCAGGGCTCCCCACACCTCCTGCAGCCGACTGCAGCCCTACAGTGTAGAAAGTCACACACAAACAGGGACAGGGGAAGTGTTACACACTGCTTTAATATATTTACTCACCATGAACATTAAATTTAAATTTTAATCCAGTGGACACTCAGTTTATATCTAGTAAATTAGGGAGTTAAAATTTTTTATATTTATAAGCTTTTTATATTAATTGTGATGCAAAAGGAGCTCAGCGAACATATTACTGCAAGCCACACATATATCAAAGAGACACAGGTAGCATGATTTGGCCATCCCTGCTCTATATAATGCTGCTTGGACACCAAGCATAGAGTTCTCCAACATGTGAAAACTGCATTATCATGACATTAATTTCTATGTGATCAACCTTCTAACACTTCATTTCCTAGTACTCAAAACAAAACACAGACAACACATAGTCAATCAAAGCTAGAAATTCTAACTGGTCTAAATCAAGTACATCCTATCTACAGATTATATCAAAGAAATATCTTGACCAGCAATCTCAGATCAAGTTCAATTCAGCACGTACTGTGTTTGCTGCATCATAATAGTTCAAATCAGTTTTCAAATAGCAAGTCAAATGATGGTGAAGAAACTCTCATACTGTACATTGAAATGTTTACTTGTTTAACTTCCTTGGCTGCTAGTACATCCTGTAAGAATGGCTATCCAACAAGTTCCTAGGGCCTGTCTACACTACAAATGTAAATTAGATTAACTGCCATGGCATAGGTCCAAGGAACCTTGGAAGTGAATTCAAGGCTAGTATTAGGACAAAGTCACAGAAACTTTCAGAAAACCCTAACACACTCATCCACATGGAGTGCGGGTGGAAATCACACTGAGCTGACCATTTTTTCTCTTTTTGTTTGCAGTTGTGCTAAAAGGAGACCACATGTCTACTTCATATTCAGTCTTGAAAGGAAGTAAAGTGAATCACTGCTGCCTTATCCTCCTCTGCCCACCTCCACACACAGGCAATGAAGATGGGGGGGTGGAGGGGCTGGAAACAGCACACCACTTCCTGGAGTTCTGCTCTCTCCCCCGCAGAATCTGAGGTCAAAGGAACTGGTAATGGCTAGCCATGTGCTTGCACTGAAAGAGAGCCAAGGTAGTAAAAAAGAACAGCATGACATGACACCCCAGCCGTTGCCTCCCAAGATTCACTACTCAGCATGATTATGCCTGAAACACATCTCATTTCCATAGATGAAGAAGAGATAGTTGATCACTGCAGCCTATTATCCCCTTTACCCTGTTTGACACTTCCAGCATGTGCTAAGGACTCAGAACAGAGAGCATGTGGGGAAGCAATGAGGCTTGGAACAAAGAGCCCAAGCTTGCTCACTAGCTCTCTCTCTCCCCCTCCTGCCCTCACCCTATCAGGAGCTCTGTCTGAACAAAAGCAAAGCAAGCTACTAGCAAGAGAGAGAAAGACAGCACAAATTTCTCTTAGCAGGGGAAAGAAAGACAGCACAAATTTCTCTAAGTGCTTGCCCAACAAAGACTGAATATGAGAGATGGGTATGGAGCTGATCATGCAGACTAATGGGGGGGTTAGGCACAAGAGGGACCACTAGAAGTTATAAAGATGCTGAAAAGAAATATTTAGAAGTAGAGGAGAATAAAGGAGGCGGGGGGGGGGGGAGAGTAATAATCAACCAAGAGCCCAATCCTATGCAAGTCTGCTCAGAAGTAAGCCCCATTATACTCAATGGGACTTGCTCCCAGGTAAGTGTAAATAGGATTGCAGTCTTTAGGAAGCGGGGGGGGGGGGGAGAGTAATGCTCAGTCAACCAACAGCCCAATCCTATGCACGTCTACTCAGAAGTAAACCCCATTACAGTAAATGGGACTTACTCCCAGGAAAGTGTGGATAGGATCGTAGACACAGAGCCCATTGTATGCATGTCTACTCAAAAGTAAGCCCCATTACAGTCAATAGGGCTTACTCCCAAGAAAGTGTGGATAGAAGTTCAGGCACAGAGCCCAATCCTAGGCATGCCTACTCAGAAGTAAGCCCCACTATAGCCAATGGGGCTTACTCCCAGGTAAGTGCGGATAGGATTGCAGCCAAAGAGCCCAATCCTAGGCATATCTACTCACAAGCAAGCCCCAGTATAGCCAATGGGGTTTACTTCCAGGGAAAAAAAAAAGAAGTGTGGCTAGAACTGTAGCCTGCATCAGCCCAATGCAACGAGACCACTTCTTCCAGCATCCCAGGCTGACAGCCCATGAAAGGGGAAGGAAGGAAGGAAGGGCCTCTGGTGTTACTTTTCTCGCTGAAACAGACTAGCTCATGCTCCCCCCCCACTGGTGTAGTGCTCACTGGGGCGGCTGGAGAAGGAGGCGGGGGGGGCTCTGAGTGGGGCAGGCGCTCTCCAAGGGCTCCCACCAGCACTGACACCTGTGAGAAGAGAGGAGGGCGGAGGGGGGAGCGGGCGCGCGCGCCTGCCTGCCTGCCTTCTTTGTGTCGCCTCCTCAGACAGGGCAAGCGTGGCCCCTTCACTGGCGCCGCTTCCTCGCTAGCCTCAGGCGCCGCCCCCACAAAGGGAAGCGGCGGCTGCGAGGAGCCCCCCGCTGAGGGGAAGGCGGGAACGGGGTCGCCTCCCTCTCTTGTCTCCCCCCCGCCGTCAGTCAGTCACTCCCTCCTCCTCCACCCGCTTCATTACCGTGGTGAGCAGCGGTCTCATCTGCTCGCCTGCCCGCTCCTCCTCCATGGTGCGCCGCAGGGCTGAGGAGAGGAAGCAGCCAGTGGTTGCCTTGCTGCTGCCGGGGGGGGGGGGGGGAGAGGAAAAGGAAGCGCCGCCGCTGTCGACGAAGCCACACAAGCTCCCCTCAGCAACCCGCTTGGCTCTCCACTCACTCTCTCCCTCTCGGAACCCAGCCGGTCTCGCGCCTGGCCACGCCCCCTCCGCCCGATTGGCAGCCGTCCCGACCAATGGTGACGAGAATGCGGCTCCGCCTCTGAGGCGCTGAGGGCACCCAGTGGCTTCGTTGGCTCGCGCGCCCTGAGAGAGGGGGGGGGCTTGTCCTGAGGGGAGGGGCGCCCCAGCCAGCCCTCCTGCCCTTATAGCGTTGGAGCCATGTGGGGCTTTCCCTTGTGATTCAGCCGAGAGGAAGTGCAGTCACTGAAGAAGTGGGTGCAGGCAGCCCCAGGGGCGTGGAGGGTGGGGAGGCAGGTGAGGCAGAGCTCCCCACCGGAGTCCTTCGAACAGCGCCGCCGCCGTGTGAGGCACCCAAGCACCCACAATCCGCGTGGATTGTGGGTGCTTGGGTGCATCACACGGCGGCGGCGCTGTTCGAAGGACTCCGGTGGGGAGGCTCTGCCTCACTTGCCTCCCCCCTCCACACATCTCTTGCCTCACACTGCCGCAGCACTTTTCAAAGGACTCCAGTGGGGAGGCTCTGCCTCACCTGTCTCCCCACCCACCACACATCCCTTGCCTCACATGGTGACCACGCTTTTCAAAGGACTCCAGTAAGGAGGCTCTGCCTCACCTGCCTCCCCATCCACCACACGTCGCTGGGCAGCCCTACTAACTGAATAAGGGCCCAGTCCTATCCAGCTTTCCAGCACTGATGCAGCCATGCCAGTGGGCTGTATGCTGAATCCTGTGATGGTGGGGCAGTCCTGGAGCCTCAGGGGTAGATCCAGTGTTTGTGTTTTGGGGGGAAGGGGCATGAGCACTACCTTAATTCCAGAGCACAGGTCAAGTAGGTGGGTAGACCTGGGCTCCCGACTGAACTTTGCCTTCCATGGTCAAGGTTTGCTAGGTGGGTAGACTTGGGTTCCCAACCCAGACCTGGGTAGACCAGACTCCCAACTTGAGCTCCCAACCAGACTAAGCGCCCAGATCTACCTGCTGGGTTTCTGGTTGAATGGCTTCCTTGGCCAATTTGCTGGGTGGGTAGACCTGGGCTCACACCCGACTTGGAGCCCATATCTACCTGCCTGGTAGACCTGTGCTCCCAAACCACTTCTTCTAGGTGAGTAGACCTGGGCTCCCGGCTGTGCCTGGGCTGTTTCCCATTCCAGTAGGCACACTTTGCCTCTGGCATCAGTTTGAGAGGACCATGCACCCATCCCCCCCCCCTGGATCCACCCCTGCGTAGAGGCCTCCTTAAGGTAAGGGAACATTTGCTGGATAATTGGATAGGACTGGGCCCTAAAATGGAAACAGGAGAGGTGGCGGGTGGGTGGGCTGGTCATGCAGAGCATCAATTTCACAATAGGATACAAATCATTTCTTTTGACCAGAGAAATAGATTCACAGTGTGACCCCTGGATGAGTCATGCAGCCTCATATTCACAGCTTCCAGGGACCATGCTTAAATCCCATTTTTGCCCAGCCCTCAGGTGTACACATTTGATCCATGTCACATATATGCAATGTTGGGCAGAAATGGCTTAAGGCTCACAATCCTATGTACACTATTCTGGGAGAATGCCCCATTGTGAACACAGTAGGACTTACTTCTGAGTAGATCTGCATAAGATTGTGCTGTCAGCCTGTGGCTGCAAAAGCAACAAGGCATTTTGTGGCGCCCTGAAAAATCTCCCCAGACTCTTTCAGCGTAAATGTTCATGGACTTACTAGAGTCCATTTCATCTGATGCTTAAAGTGGACTGTGGTCCACCGAAGGTTATGCTGAAATGAAACCAGGGTATATTTAATCTATAAATGATTTTGTCCCAAGCCTACAAAAACATTGTCACCCATGCACCATGTCTGGGGATTAGACAGGTGCTGGCCCTACTATATGTCAATGACCTTGTCTTACTTTTGAGAACTCAGGTTGGCTGTAATAAAGAGCTACTGGAGATAAATGAAAATAAATCTAATATCATGATATTTACTGACAGCCCAATCCTATCCAACTTTCCAGCTGGAGCTGTATTGTGGCTGCATCAGTGCTGGAAAGGATTGGGCACCGTCAGCAAGATGGTCAAACAAAAAATGGGAAATTGGTACATACAAACTACAACAGGTAAATGAGTTTAGATATCTTGGAATTATATTTCAAACAAATTTAACATGATCTAAAGGTGCAAGCGTAACCAACTTTTCAGCACTGGCTTAGCCACAATGCAGCCCCAAGGTAAGGTAACAAGCATACCCTTACCCTGAGGAGGCCCCCTTGACTGCCTCCCCACTGCAAGATGCAGTGCACACCACATTGGCACAGCTATGTCAGAGCTGAAAAGTTGGTTAGGCTTGCACCCTAAGGGCACAATCCTAACCAGGTCTACTCAGAAGTAAGTCCTATTTTGTTCAATAGGGCTTACTCTCAGGAAAGTGTGGTTAGGATTGCAGCCTAAGTCTGGTAAATACATTAAAAACAAAATCGAATTAGGTGTATTGGCTTTGAAAAAGTTCTTTTACAATCAAGGAGCACAATATGTGCCAGTGCTTTTGAAGGCATATAAAGCTTTACTACTGCCATACCTGCCATATGTCTCAGATCTGGTTTTCAGGCCCAATAGGCCAACTTAAAAAACTTCAGCAAGACTTCGTTCAGAAAAGATTAACTGACATGATTGACTTTTAAGGGGCTACAAGATTCTTGGTTGTTTTTGGTCAGCCTTCTCGGTTTTCCATCTTTTAAACTAGAAATAAAATGAAACTGCTGGAAATAAAACTGTGGTAATGTGGATGAGTAAGGAGCAGTCATGCAAAAGCAACAGTAGGTGCCAGTTGGTTCAGTGGAATTTTCTTCCAAGGAAATGAGCATAGGATTGTTGCCATAGACTCAAGTGGTCCTTATTGAGATGGGATCATGACAGTGGCAACAGAAAAGCCTGAGGCTATGGAAAAGTGACTGTGGAAAAGCCTATGCAGACTTGTCTTGGGAGAAAAGCCATTGAACACACAGTGAGGGCTCACTTCCAAGTAAGCATACTTAGAATTGCCCCACAAGTAGCTGCTTCCATTTCTCAGCAGCTTTATTTTTAACCAAGCCAAGTTTCAACAAAATGAACTTCTTCTGTGCACTAAAGTCATCTTGAGCAGACTTCCTCCAGATGCCCTGGCCACTTAGGCAAAGTGCGTGTCAACTGGGGTGTGTCAAGTGCCTTCTTGGTGGTGGCATCCCATTTGTGGAATGCTCACCCTGCAGAGGCCTCCTTTGATGTCCCTGTCCTTGATGTGTGTTCCCATGTTTTTTTAAAAAAACCTTTAAATTTTTTTTTGAATATTTACTTTATCTGCTGCTCTTTCTTATAGTGTTAACATTGCAATTTTTTTTTTAAACTTGTAAGGCACTCTAGAAATATTTTTCCAGCACACAAGTTCTAAAAATATAAAAATAAATACTGAATCAGACCATTGGTCTGACCCAGTATTGACAACTTTGATCAGTGATATATCTTCAGGCCTTAAGCAGACATTTTACCTGGCTCTGCTTCCTGGGATCCTTTAACTGTAGGTGCCAGGAACTGAAACCAGACCTTAGGCATGCAAAGCACATGCTTTGCCACTGAACTATGGCCTGATCACCCCCTCCCATGGCTCCTGTCAGCCCTTAAATAAACCTCTTTTCAGTCCACAAATATGCTTTCTGATCAATATTTTTCCTGAATTGCATGAGAAGGATGGGAGGAGACTGATAACCACATCATTTGAAGAGAAATAGCCATTTAATGATATTATTAATCATTTTAACAGCATATTTCAGAGTACAAGGGTTTCACAATTCTGGGACTGATTATACTTTTAACTTAGTGTGCAGTGACTGAAATGGCTGTACAGAACATTGAACTCTGGTCTTCTATGTCAAAGTCAACATTTTAACAAGGCATTACCCTGAAAAGCAATACTTTTTAAGGTTTGCTGTCAGTGTTGCTAGGTTTGCATTTGTGGTTCATGAGATATCTCATATGAGATATGATTGCAATAGCAATATAATTTGATAATGCATCATGTTTCATTGTTCCCTAAGTTCAAGATGTCAGGGGGAAAAAACATTGCACATGTGTCTGTTATGGTAGATGATCATGTGCTTCCCCTCACTTGCTCCTTCTACTACTTCAGGGAGTTACATCACTCCCAGCTGGTGCATAGGCAGCTTTACAAATGAGTTTGGACAACCTTTTGGCCCAACACCAAATGCCCAATTAAGTATATGTCAATTATCTAAATGTTTAAAATGCTTCCAGAATTAGTGCTTTCAGTATGATACCATCAGGTCACTCTACCCATCAGACTTCTTAGCTCTCATTTCAGATGCCTAATTCTGTGAAAGACAATTCAGAGTGATCCTGCTGGTGTTGGGAGCAAACCAGTGTTCTTGGCCTACAGTACATTAAAAAACTGGAATATCTACATTACTGTGAGACCAGTAGCTTATTGTTTGCCATCTGCTTTGAACTGAAAAAAGATCCTATTTTAAGGCTTGCTAATGTCCACAAATAAATGCTTACATGGACAGTACTGTATTGAAGAGCAGCCTATCCACAGCAAACATGATATTAAACCGATATTGCAAAATGACATATTGCACAGATGTCACTGAGATACTGAAAGCAAACATTTCAGTACTAATGACAATCATAGAATGCCATAGTCACACTGACACCGTCCCAGGGAATCCATTATAATGTCTGCAATACTGTCAGCTTAGCACAGAGTTGTTTCTGATTTGTTCATTGCCAAAGCAAGTGACAGTGCAGTTGCGTTCAGCAGCTACTTTTAAAGACTGGGAATTGGGGAGAGAGAGATGGGGCACAGTGCTGTCTATGCAGGAAATCTCTTACAGGGCATTGCCTTGTTTAGGTACTACTGTGATACATTGATAACAGTCACAAAGGTGTATAGTATTGTATTATAAAAAGTTTATTAGATATAATCTTTCTGAAAGCAACATTTTATGCAAGCCAAGAAGACCCATGTTTCAGTAAATACTTATCTTCATTGTTTACCACCATCATTGCTCATATTGATTTTACTGGGATTACACACATTAGGAAGGTCAAGATGAATGCCTTAAGGACTATTAGTTTGCATTGTTCCAGTAGGCCAGGATATACCACAGTATAGCCTCAGAGCCTATTTTAAGTCATGGGCCTAGGACACATAAGAAGCCCAGTATTTTTACTGATATCGATTGCTAAAGAAAGGAGATAGCTACCAGCTAGCAAGGTGATGTTCAGCTGTTTTCATCTCATGGCATACGAACAAAGGTGCTAAAATTGTCAAGGCACACCATCAGGTTTTTGACAATTGACAAGGCACACAACACTGCTGGGGAAGCTCATATCCACCAATGACCCTACTGATAAATTTATTATAAATTTATAAATAACTAATAAATAAATTTATCCCCCAAACTCCTGCAACATACCTGTGATGATTCCTGGCACACCAATGTGTTGCAGCACACTGGTTGAAAATTGAAGAGCTAGCAGCTTTTCAGGTTTCTCTTTGACTCATTTCTCACATTTTTGACGTGCTACAATCACAATTCTTCTGTGTCATTTTTGCATATGGAATCTTTCTCCTATAAATCCACCATAAGTGATGAAAGGCCTGATCCAAACTGGGCCTTGGGCCGGCGCATGTCCCTTGTGCCAGCCCAAGGCTGTCTCAAAAGTGCCGTAAAGCACTTTTGCGATGACCTAAGTGGGGTTAGGCTGGCACACGGACATGCTCCAGCCTCCCCACACCGACGCGGGCCCCAGGAGGAAGGGAGGTTGCATCGGCCAAGCTTGGCTGACACAGGGGTCTGGGGGGGCATGGGGAGGACAGGGAGGAGGCGTTTGGGGATGGGGGAGGGATGGAGGGAGGGCAGCTGGTGTTCCCGAGGGCAGGTGGGCAGTTAGTGGGAGGCAGGGCCAGGATCCGGTGGTTATGCTGGACCCTAACCCCATTCCTGGGCAGTCCCAGACTGCTTGGATTTGTGCTACCTCTTGAGGTGGTGCAGATCCGAGTAGTCCCATTGGGGCTCCTGCGGCTTTACTTGGGGTAAGGGGAAGTGATTCCCCTTGCGATTCCCCTTGCCCTGGGCTGAGCTTCTTGCAGCCCCAATCCTACCTTGGATGCAGTGCGGCCCTGCAGGTCTGCCTGCTCCAGGGCAGGTTAGGATTGCGCCCCAAATCCACTATTTGCCATGCCATTCTCCTTATCTGATTATCAACTCCCTAAAAACAGCAGGATAATGAGAGACACTGTGGTGCCTTTACACACTGAAAATTAGCTTGATAACCAGGACATATCTCTAGATTATAGGGAAACACTGAAACAGAGTGGAGCAGTGTTCTTCAACCTTGGGGATAGGACCCCATTGGGGCTGCAAATCCTCAGTTGTGAGATCGTGGCAACTTATGGGAATGAAAAAAGTTGAAGACCACCAGACTAGAGCACCACTAGAGCACCAAAGGGGGGAGGTATCTGGTGTACCCCTTCAGGTACCAAAAGGTACCAGGTACTTGAGTCCTGCTCAGGTTCTTAGCAATTGCACTAAAATAGCTTTCACTAGTAACAGGCATCATGGTAACATTTTTCCACTCTCTCTAATAAGAATATTTGGTTACAATGAACAAGTGCTGGGAGGGTATTACAGGGTGAGGGGAGTAGGCAGCAACAGGGGCAGAGATGGGAGGACAGGGTCCTCGGAGGGCGGTAGTTCAACAGTTGGTCCCCAGTCTCATACTGTATTTATTTATTTGGGTCATGGTATGAAAAAGACTGAAGACCACTGGAATAGAGGGTCCCTTGTATATCTTACAGGATAATTTCCAATGCAGGAGGGAATTAAAATAAACCCAGGAACCTTAAATGTGATCCAGGGTTGGAAGGTGCCAGATATACTTCCACTTCTTACCTATAGTCGTGGCCATCACGTAGATCAGGATGGTCCAATACTACAGAGGTCACAAAACCCTGGCATCACTCTCAACTACCAACATGGAAGTAATTGGTGGTGGCACGATTATTTTCAGGTTCTTAGCCACCAAAGTCACTCAGCAGGCTTTGGCAGCAGGAGGAGAGGAGGCGGTGGCTGTGGAAGGGCTTTTTGATCTCCCTGCTGTGGCATTCCAGCTTCTCCTTTGGAGAAGGGAGATTGAAAAGCCACTGAAGCAGGAGGGGGTGGTGCTGCTTTTTGAGGGCTGCCAAAACAGGCCTTGCAGGCCACAGGTTGAACCACCCTGGCCTAGATGGAAAACCACCTGGTTTTTTTGCCACTTGAGCTCCATGGAGGCAGGGCAGGATGCAGATGTAACAAGTAAATATAATAAAATGAATTGATGTTGACTGGTCTGTTCAAGTAAATATAATAAAATGAATTGATGTTGACTGGTCTGTTCACAGTAGAAGACTAATTGCCCAATCCTATCTCCCACCACACTGAAGCATGCAACCAAGCCATAGAGGCATGCACTGCATGCTATGGTGGGGGGGGGGGAGGAGATCAGGAGGCCTGCAAGAGGTAAGTGAACATATTTTTATTTCCTGGATGGCCATTGGGTAAATGCCAGTTATATAACTGTAAGTGAGAGGAAAGCTAGGAGGTGCAGTGGACAGAAAAATAAAGGATAAAACCTGGCATGCACAACTGCTACCAGATTTACCCAATCCCTGTCCCAACAGGTTTCCCAGTTCCTCTCTCAATATGCCCAGTCATTCCCCCTCCCCACCCACTGCTCACTCCACCACCAACATACCTCCTCCACAGCAGTGGCATATCTAGCGGTGTCCATGGGTGCAAGTGACCCCAAGCAGCATGGATCTGCCACCCGGAGGGCCACCCATGCCTGCTGTCTCCTGGAGATGTTCTGAGGGCCAGAGAGGCTGTGAACAGACGTCGCAGCCCTCAGCAGGCCTTCTAAGGCATCTGGAGGGCCTTTAAACATCGCTTCCAGTTTTCAGCCAAAAACCGGAAGTGATGTTTAAAGGCCCTCAGAAGGCCTTAGAAGGGAACAGCAACTCCAGGCATGCCCTTGAGCACCACAGTGGCCAGGAGCGCCACTGTCCAGCATGGCTGAGTGTGCCAATGGTGTGCAAAACTGGTTACCAACCACTCTTGCTGGTGGCACTGATGTGCACATTGTCACTTCATCTGCAGTTCCAGCAAAGACAGCCTTCTCCTGATGGAATGCTCATTCCATCAGCCAAAGGAGCCCATTGGATTGGACCCTAACAGAAGCAACTTTGATGCTTAGACTAATTGGGATTCACCAGAGCCAAGGTCTCAAATTTGTTTCCTAAGTCAGTGCTTACCTCCCATAAGCCAGAATTGGTGTTCTGTTCTCTGTATTCACAGTTTAAGCATGTGCAGAGTGCACATTATACTCCATTAAGTAATCAGGCTGTACATTTGGGATTAGGAGGCAGAGTTTCCAGTGACTGTTATTCAGTCATTACTGGGCACAACAGTGATTCTTCACAATGTGGAAAGTAAATTTGGACTACTCTCTCCAGAGACATTTGCCTGGCACTAACTCTGACATCATTTCAGCACCAGGCTAAAGCAATCCTATTTACCCAGGCCTTCCTGCATTTAATTGGTTCTGCTGGATTTTATCCCCCAAGGATGGCTTGGTCTGTGATTTTATGTTGTTTTTGGATTGTGTAACTTTTTGCACAATATTTTTTTTTATCTTCCACTTCACGTTACCCAGGGTGCTTTTTGATGAACAGCAGCTAAAATATTTTCAAAGTGAATGTCTCTGTTGCTTACTTGACAAACTCTACATTTTCATAATTAAACTATAATGAATACAGTACATATTACATCCTAGTTATAATGCTTGATCTCAAAAGAAACTTTTTTTAAAACGCTGTTTCATTCTTCCACACAGAAAAGCAGGATGCAAGTCAATGTGTGTGATATAGGCTTGAATAGGTTTCCGTTTGCTATATTCACAGCCAAATCCTATTCTGGGCTGACCCAGAGCATGCAGAGGTACTGGAGCACCCTACTCTGCTTGTTATGGGAAGCCTAAGCACCAGACAGCAACAGAGAGGTGAGCAAAATCTTTTTTATTTACCTATACTCTACTGCTGCCTTGTCCCTAATGGGCCTACTTGAATTTGCACAAGCTCTTTGGCTGGAATAAATCTGTGGGGGTCCAAGGGGGTGTATTGAGCCTGGGCTGGGGCCATAGGTTACCAGTTTCATTATTGCTGCTTCCTGCCCTCAGCTTGCCCTCAACATAACCCTGGCAGTCCCAATCCCTCCCTTGGTACATCCCATCTAACCTGCTCTGGCAAGGGCTCCAAAGGTCACTGGCATATGCCTGCAGCCACCAACCAACTGCACAGGCAGCCCTAGCCATTGCCATCATAGCGGCTGCCACGCCATCAGCCCTGGCCTTGCGCTGACAGAATGTGAGTTCCATCAGTTACCCTGCTAACTGGGTAAGAGGCACTGGGTAAGTGGGTGCTCCTCTTTTATTTAGCAGGGAGAGAGTAACTGGCCCTCCACACCCCAGCAGTGTCTTTTCTAGTGGCTGCCTGCTGGTGTTCTTTTGCATCTTTTTAGATTGTGAGCCCTATTGGGACAGGGAGCCATTAGTTATTTGATTTTTCTCTGTAAACCGCTTTGTGAACTTTTTGTTGAAAAGTGGTATATAAATACTGTTATTTATTATAATAATAATAATAATAATTATTATTATTATTATTATTATTATTATTGTTATTATTAATTAATAATACTAATAATAATAATTATTATTATTATAAGCACAAGTCCTGAATAGGATTGGGCCATCAGTTTGTAATCCTATACATACTCACCTGAGAGTAAGCCCCATTGAACTCAGTGGGGCTTACTTTTGAGTAGACACGTGTAGGCACTTTGATTATAATTTTTAAACCAGGCTTTTTTTAAGGGACATTTGCTGTACCTGAAAAGCATAAAAATAAGATTTAAATTTTTAAAATAATTGATTTGTATCCATCCTTTTAGAACTGCATGAATGGTAGTTCATGCAGTTACTGTACATAATTTAAATATTCCATCTATGGTTAGATCTGGAGCTTGCAAACAAGGAGGAGAAATTGCCAAAAAAGGGTACCAGTAAATCAGTAAGGCTACTCCTTTGCTTGAGGCCCATTCACAAGGAGGAGATTTGAAACTTTCTTAATTAGAGCCAAAAGCAGAATGAAAAACCTGTTTGAAAACTAAGGTCACGACTGATGCACATGTGTCTACATGTCTTGTGATCTTTTTTGATCATGTGACCTATCAACACACTAAGAGACAATTACCTTTCCAACTGAAACACAAATGCTATTCCATTCTGACTTTTTTTAAAACAGTGTTTCAAAAGGTCAGGTCATGGTTAATTGTATAATACGAGTATAACGGATAATTCATTGTTTCAAAAGTCATTAATATCTGTGGTGGGCAGCCCAATCCAATGGGCATGTTCCGCCAGTGCTTGCTGCTGCAAAACAGCTGTAAAGTGGCATCCTGCTAGTGTGCCAGCAGGAAGGCTAGAGCTTTTCCACAGGTTGCTGGATTGCTGATCACCCACCAAAGCAGGTAAGCAGGGGATAGGAGAGGGGTGGGGAGGGCACAACGGGGGTGGGGAGAGGTTAAAATGGGCAGGGAGGAGGAGGAACAGGGCAGGAGGCTTTGGGAGGTATGGATCCATCGGCAATGGCATGCAGGGCCAATGAGAAGAATTTTATCGGGGTACAGAGTTTCTTTTGAAACAGAGTGGGAGAGGGTGGTCATGGGCGAGCAGAATGGAGGAAGGGAGGGACAAAACAGGATGTGGGGGAGGTTGGAGACAGCTGCATAAGTCTTTGGAGCTCAGGTCTACCCACCCATGAAGCATCAGCAGCTAGATACAGTAATATAGAAAACCAAATGCACTCCTAAGTCTCTCTAAAATCTTTTAAATATAGAAAATCATGCAGAAAATTAACATCATCATATTTAGGCTCACACTAGAGTGGAAAATGCCCTGTGCATACTAAAACTTGTTTCTGCAGCAACTGTAGCCACAGAGCTGTGTCCCTGAGCTCCTATACACTCCTTCATGATCAGCAGATCCACAAGCCAAAGAGCTACTGTAGCAGGCCAGTTTCCTCCCAGGTTTGACACTGTGTTAAGGAGTGTCATGTATGCATTCCTTGACACATCATATATGGCTTGCCAGTAGCTTCAGTAGCTTCAGTAGCTTCAGCTGCACACTCGTGATAGTGTCCCCTGCATCCCATGCAGGCAAGAAGTCTGAATGGATAAGAAAATGTAAGATCCCAGGAAATTTTTGGGCCCCCTCCTTTGGCTCCTGTGCCCCCTTTTTGACCTTGGGCCTGGGTACAAATTACCCCCTTTACCCCCCTCTCCTAGGCCCTGATGGCATGCACCTGATCCTATCCCCTCTGGCAGCAGCCGTCCCCCCCCCCTTTTCTCCTCGGATTTCTCCAGCGATTTCACTGAAGCATGGCCAAGGAGACTCATTGTGGAGTGGGAGGTTTATGAGGATTTAAATCCCTTTTCCCTTCCAAAGCCTCCTAGTCTGTCCCAATACAGCACGCACCTTTTTGGCAAAGCTGCACCAGCAAGGAAAGGAAAGGAAAGGAAAGGATTAGGCTGTGAGTCTCCTATTGTAGTCCTATGGAAAAACTAATATGACAGCGCCTAAGGACATTAATGCTAATCAGCTTGTATTATCCTTGTCTAACCAATTAAAAATAAGTGTGCGTGGCCATTATGTTTTACTGTGCAACTGCAAACAAAGGCTGGAGGGCAGGAAGGTGGAGTTGCAGTCATCTGTTGCACCAGAATTTCACTTATCAAGGTATCCTGCTCAGTAGTCTTCTAATTTTGCATGCATGTGACTGATTGTAGGAGACCAAGAAAGACTGGAGATTTTGTTTGTGTACCATCCACCCCTCTGCTCAACAGTCTCTCCCTTTGCCATGAAGGATGTCAGACCACAGATACTAATCTGTGTTACTGATTTGCATCATTATACTAAAAAACAAATAATATTTTAAGCCATTTCTGCCCAACATTGCATATACGCAACAGGGACCAAATGTGTACACCTGTGGGCCAGGCAAAAATGGGTAGAAAAAGAAACAAAGGAGAAATAAAGTCAGCATATTTGGCTGAGAATTCTGCCTGTTACAGAAGATTATTAAAATAATTTCACATGACCCAGAAAGGAACAGCAGCCAGAATGACAAGTGAGAAAGCTCTTGTCTTGTGCTGAGATAATGTATGTGAGACGCTTTGAACATTGTGCATGTGCTACATACGTGCTAAGCATTACTATCACCACCACTGAATGGGTGTGGCTTACATAGTCTAGTTTTTGACATTGAATAATTACTCATAAAGGGTAGTACCTGGAATGGGTAGGTTGAATTCTCAGAAGGAAATCAGACATTAATTACTGGTACAATCGCATGTCCACAAGGGGATGGTTGTTGTTAGCAACTTATTCGTATGTACTGTAATTTGTACCAGATCTCAGATTTTATAAGCATGAGGGCCAAACTAGGCAAGGTATACAGGAGTGATTTTCAACCTTTTTCATCTCATGGCACACTGACAAGGTGCTAGAATTGCCAAGGTACACCATCAGTATTTTGACAATTGACAAGGCACACCATGCTGCTGGCTGGGGACTCAAATACCCCAATGGCCATACTAATACTACCCCTGCTAACTGAGTTACCCCTGCTAACTGAGTAAGAGGCACTTTTTCAAGTGGGTGCTCCTTTTTTTAGCAGGGGGAGAGTAACTGGCCCACATCACCCCAGCACTGTCTGTTCTAGTGGCTGTCTGCTGGTATTCATTTGCATCTTTTTAGATTGTGAGCCCTTTTGGGACAGGGAGCCATTTAGTTATTTGATTTTTCTCTGTAAACCGCTTTGTGAACTTTGAGTTGAAAAGCGGTATATAAATACTGTTAATAATAATAAGTAACCCTCCCCAAACCTCTGAGGCACACCTGCAGACCATCCGCGGCACACCAGCATGCCATGACACAGAGGTTGAAAATGGCTGCATTAGAGATATTGATCAGATCTCTTATCTCTTAACATATCTTTGAAAAGCAACAAGGGTGAAGAGAGGTGCATTAGGGTCATTCTGCTTGGGTTTTTTTTTTTTTCTCTTGTGCTATTTTCCCAAAGTAAATGTATTTTCTGTTAAGAAAGACAAATAGCAAACAGCTGCTTTGTGGGTGGTGTGGGGGTAATTTACATCAGAACAAATAGTATGTCATGTTGCCCAGGGGTGCCACAAGGCACTACCCAGGGCATCGCAGGCCAGCAGTAAGACTGCAGCACAAGCCTGCAAATGGCAATAAGACAGATACTTGGAAAAGCCGTCCTATATACTTTGTATGCTTGGGAAGGCCATCCTGCTTGCCTTGAGCTTCTTACCTGTTTGCAGGCTCACTTCTGGTTTCCAAACCTGGGTGAGTGATAGTATGGTGTCATCACATGATGCATTTCGTGTCATCATCACTCATTTCTGGATTCTAAGCACTGTGTCTGCGGTGCAAAGGGCATTGTTAGCCAAGCAGGTTTGGGAAGCACTGATGGGGAGATGTATTATTCCCATTCCTAGCGGCATGGTCCTGATCTAATTGCTGTCCCCATTATGACTACTTTTAAACTTAGTTATTGGGAAATCCCAACCAGATTATAAGTATCAAGTCAGAGAGGGAAGATGCATGTATGTTTCTCCAGCGTCCTCTCTAATTTGACCTTTGTTATGGTGATGGAACCATAGCATACAATACATTACAAGGTTCTGTACCTTCAGTAGACTTTTGGATAAAATATCTGGTTCCACTGAATCTCCTGCATCTGTCAGGAGTGGCTGCACTGAGAATAACAGCAATGAGCCACCTAGCTTAACTGCTGATATCTCAAGTCAATTTATGATACCAGTACTCAGTGTTGTATGGACTGGACACAAGGACCCATGAGCTGAAGTACAATTGCATGTAAAGCTGTTTGCAAATGCTAGTTCAAGAGTTCATACAGTCAGTGCTGGTGATCAGTTGCTGAGGACCCTTGGGAAATGTCCTGCACAGAACTTTGCAAGGCCCCACCCACTTCCTGATGGTGCATCAGGAGCTATCACTTTCACTCAGAGGTCAGTTCAGTCTGGCCAGGTGAGCCAGCTGGCATAACAGCTGGATCCCAGTCCCGCCTCCCGCTCCCCCCTGCCCACCCCCAAGACTGCCCTCTGCCCACCCCGGAATGCCTCCCTCCTGCCTCCTCCCCGCCTCCTCCCCGCCCACTCCAGAGCCTTGTGACAGAGCCTCACCTGACAAGCCGCCTTGGAGGCTGGATTCAACCTCTGTGTGCCAGTGCACCTCCATGTGCTGGTGCGACTTGCTCCATAGGATGCATGTTTGCAACCCACCTAGGTTGGCGCAAGGGACTTGCACCGGCCTAACTCATTGTCAGGATTGTGCTATGAGGTGGCAATCCTATCTAGACGTACCTGAGAGTAAGCCTCATTGACCAGAAGACTTACTTCTGAGTACATGTGCATAGGACTGGGCCCCAACACCTGCATGCCGTACTATAATAGGCAGGTCCAACAGCAGTTCTAAAACTTTTATTTTTCTTGTGCAATGCTCCAATAAAAGTGTAAAACAGCCCTTCCACATAGGTGACATCTCCTTTCACATACCTCTGGATCCAACCCAAGGACATTACAGTATGTTTATTAGCTATACTGCCTCATTCAAAATATGCTCTTGTTGAGGTAAAGACTCATGTTAGTCCACTTCATATGTTAACAGTGCAATCCTATGCATATCTACTCAGAAGTAAATCCTATTAAATTCAGTGGAACTTACTTTCAGATAAGGATTGCATATATTGGATTGCAGCCTAATTTATACAGACTCTAGCAGTAATATTTGTAGTGGGGAAAGTATAGATATAGTAATATGTGAGTAGGAGAGTTTCTGTCTCACTTCAGTGAATGGGAATCCAATGAGGCCGGGGGGGGGGGGTGGTCAGCTGTGCATGAGTTTAAAAGGGTACTTTTTCTCCTGACCACACATTAAGCTGTTCATTAAGCATGTCAGGAGAAAAGCTTAGTGTCAGTTCTTTGAACAGATCACAATTTTTAAAGAAAACTGCCACTTGAAGACTTGGAGAAAACTTTTTTTTCCAGAAACATCTTCACCATAATTTGTGGTGTTTCATTAATCTCTTGATTATTAGTATCTAAGGCTCAAACTGCATATTATGACATATGCTTCAGATACTGTTTTTTCCTCTTCACCAAAAGCACCCATGGGGCCCTGATCCTGATGGAGACTGCAATCTTACACACCTTCCTGGGAGTAAGTCCCACTGAATTTAATGCATTTGTCCCCGAACATGTTATTTTCTGCAAATAGACAGCAAAAGGTAACAAGAGCATTCTTCTTTACATCTTGGAGGTGCTAACATGACATTGATGAAACGAAGGGCAAAGTCCTATTTGTTAGTCCAAAAGGAGGAAGTGAACCTTACTGCTTACTCATCACTTCCACTCTTCTTGTTTTGTGGAAAAAGAAATATGGAACTGTCTTTCAAAGCAGAAGCCCTTTTCTAATAACTGTAATGTTTAAAGGGTAAGCAAGACAACAGTGCAGAATTTCCCAGTTGTTCTTGGAAATTATTGGTGTGATGCAATATGTGAAGTCAGAACCAGGTGTGACAGTAATGTTGTACAGCAAATATTCAGCCCAGCAGTGAAAAATGTTGCATACTGAATCTTTGGGAAAAGATTAATCATAGGCAATCCTAACCTGTGCTGGAATAGTCAGTCCACAGTGACCTGCACTGTATCTAGCACAGGTTAGGTGTCAGCTGAAGGTCACCTCTGGTTAAGGGGATATTTTTCCCCTTACTCTGTGTTGAGCCCAAGCCTGTCCTATGGGGCTACTCGAATCTGCGCCTGCTATTTAGCTAGTGCAAATCCAAACAGACTCTGTAAGGCTGCAAGGCCTGGGAGTGGGGGTTATGATCCACTGCCGCTACTGATCTCAGCTGCTCCTGGGCCTGATCCGCTTCCTTTTCCGCCCTCCTCCATCCAAAAACTCCCCCTCCCACTCCTGGAATGCCCTCCCACCACCCTCTCCCAACCCTTGCACTGACCAGTGCAAACATACCCCATCTGGCTGGTGCAGAGGATGGATCTGGGGTTCCCAGCCAACTCCCGAGTTGGTGCAAATGTGCCTTATGGCATGTGCCTATTTTTTCTCATAGTAGCCTTATAATGGAGATTACTATGATTCACTTTTTTCATTGATATGCTGGATGAGCAATTCTTAAGACTGAGCTGTCAGGAAACTCTGTAAAATAATCCAGCTGTAAGAGAAAACCTCTTGTCCCAGCTTGCTTGTTCATGTTCTTCATGTATCAATCGTGCCCCTGTGCTGTTAGGTAAGATTACTCTAACACGCAATGATAGGATATTTGTATCTCAGATCTTATTTCTAAAGTGAGTGGATGTTTTCATTCATCCAGACTTCTAGCTATTTGACAGAACGGCTGCTCAGAATGATGCAAACATTATTATGCAATATTGTTGTGTCACAAATAAAAAGCAAAGTGTTCCTTTAAAAGAAATGTTCAAGATTTTGCTTTTAAAAATATGACTCAGATTTTATGACTCAGACTGGATTTTACTGTTTTATGAAATATATTTGTCAGTTTAAAGCTTGTGCAACCATCTTGTGAGTCTTTGGACAGACAATTTGATATTAGGAGAGTCTGGGCGCTCATTTTGTTTGCCAAAGTTGTATTCCAGCATTCAGAAGGGCTGGATGCTAAAATGGGCCTGGCAAGAATAGATATACTCCTAAAATATGCCGCAAAAATAGTAGAGTTTTTGACTGGGAGCTTCTGCTGACAGAAGATCAGAAGCATATTTTCTGGATGCTCCAGGAGGCTATGAGAAAATTTGTATTCGTCAAACTCTGTTACACCTCTTGTCTGGAAAAAGAAAAAATGCTTTGCTGTACCTGCAGGTTGGGATTGAACCAGTGTTATTAAAAGGAAGAAGAAGCATATCTAATCAGTTTATGCTCAGACAAAACTCAATATCATAATTACCTCCCCACAGTCCTGAAGCAAAACATGCACGCAGTGTAGCACTAATAGTGTGGAATGAGGCGTCCCTGCCTCTAGTCAGTGCTCCCATGGTAACATGTAGACTTATATGCGATTTAATGAAATCCAAGATCTCCTTCAGTGGAAAAAGTTCTTTTTCTCGGTGGAGATTTCCAGTGCATACTACCAACTGTACCCACACTACTTAGAGTTGCTACAACCAACAGCTTGAAAAGGCAGTCAGCTTAGGCCAATATTGAAAGCACACAATAAAAATATAAGAGCGGATTAGGGCAGAAGATTTGCAGGTCTGCCTTGAGTATCTCCGGGGGGGGGGGGGATCCATTCCAGGACTCACGTACCCCCACGGATATGCGAATTCTGGTTTGATGGGTGAACTGGAAGCAGCTTTCAGAAGCCTCCAGTAAACCTTCTGAGGTCCTTGGAAGCATCTGCAGGTCTCAGAAAGCCTGCCAGCGGCCTCAGAAAGCCGCTTCCAGTTTGACAAGTAAACTGGAAGTGGTTTTCCTCCAGTATCCATGGTATTGGCAATGAATCAAATACATGGATGCTGGATATTGGATACTGGATACATGGATACTGTATCTTCATGCAGTAGAAAAAGAAACAGTGTCTATAAACCATAGAACATTAGAGTTGAAAGGAGCCTGGGAGGGGGGGAGTCATATAGTCAACTGATTGAAAAACTTCCAATGACGGAGACTCAGTGAGCCCACTGTTGCACGAGGTAGACTGCTCCAGTGTGGGATGTTTCTCACAGTTAAGAAATTCTTCTTCATGTCTAGCCTAAGGTTGCAATCCTATGCACATTTAGTTGGGAGTAAGCCCCATTCAATTTAATAAGGCTTACACATGCATACGATTATACTATAAATCTTCTGCCCCGTTATTTCAACCCATTGGTTCTAGTCCTACTCTCATAAATCTGCTACTCTTTCCTGGGACAGCACTTCAGATACTTGAAGATTGCTATCATGTCTCCCCTTAGTCACCTCTTCTTTTGGCTAAACATACCCAGCTTTTTAAGGCATTTCTCATATTACTTGGTTTCCAGACTCCTCATCACATTTGTTGCTTTCCTTTGAACTCATCCCAATTTATCAGTGCCCTTCTTAAAATGTGGCCCACAGAACTGGATGCAGGATTCCAAATGAGGTCTGACTACTGCAGGACAGAGTGGAAATAATACTTCTCATGATCTGGACTCTGCATCTGTTGATATAGCCCAGCACATCAAACAGCAGAGTAAGAATTCCTGAAATGCTCTCAGCTTCTGATATCATTGCTGCAATGTACAACAGAGATGAATTCTCAGAAGAATCCAGACTTGTACATTCCATGTTAGCCTGCCTGGCTCCCCAGAATGAGCATTGTGACAATATGGCTCAACGATCTCTGACACTCTCTCGATATCAAGCTAAACAAACACATCGGTAAAGCAGCTACCACGTTTTCCAGATTCACAAAGAGAGCCTGGTCCAACAAGAAGCTGACGGTTCATACCAAGATCCAGGTCTACAGAGCTTGTGTCCTGAGTACACTTCTGTATTGCAGCGAGTCATGGACTCTTCGCTCACAACAGGAGAGGAAACTGAACGCTTTCCACATGTGCTGTCTCCGATGCATTCTCGGCATCACCTGGCAGGACAAAGTTCCAAACAACACAGTCCTGGAACGTGCTGGAATCCCTAGCATGTATGCACTGCTGAAACAGAGATGCCTGCGTTGGCTCGGTCATGTCGTGAGAATGGATGATGGCCGGATCCCAAAGGATCTCCTCTATGGAGAACTCGTGCAAGGAAAGCGCCCTACAGGTAGACCACAGCTGCGATACAAGGACATCTGCAAGAGGGATCTGAAGGCCTTAGGGATGGACCTCAACAAGTGGGAAACCCTGGCCTCTGAGTGGCCCACTTGGAGGCAGGCTGTGCAGCATGGCCTTTCCCAGTTTGAAGAGACACTTGGCCAACAGTCTGAGGCAAAGAGGCAAAGAAGGAAGGCCCATAGCCAGGGAGACAGACCAGGGACAGACTGCACTTGCTCCCGGTGTGGAAGGGATTGTCACTCCCGAATTGGCCTTTTCAGCCACACTAGACACTGTTCCAGAACCACCTTTCAGAGCGCGATACCATAGTCTTTCGAGACTGAAGGTTGCCAACACAATAATGCAGAGTCCAAAAACAGAGGGGGGAAAAGCACAGACCTATTCAAGGGTGAACCAGATAATAATAGAGGATGTTGGTGAGCAAACAAAATACCATTGCATAAGCTAATGCTGAAATAAAGATAATAAATGGAACACAACAGTAAGTTTCGAACAGGCTTAAAACTGCTTTGGATCTAACAAGTATTAGAAGAGAAGCAGCTGGTATTCATCTTCTGTTTCTTCAAACAGACATGTGTATTCATTCAGGAGGAAGTCCCATTAAGTCCAACGGTTGGTTACTCCCAAGTAACTGTATATAACATGAATAAAATCCCCTTTAGTTTTTCTTTAGTTGTTTAGATTTTTGGATTCTGAGTAGAGTCACTGTGCTATGGTGTTTCCCCCTCTGACTGAAGATAGTCCTGAGGATTTTATTTCCTAACAAGGATGTGATGTCAATGAGTTGAGGAGGCCCTGTTGAAATCTTAAAATTGCTTTCACCTGGAGACTGATGCCACTCTGCCTCCAGGCCAACCCTGGAAGACAGACAACCTTACAGTAATATAGTGATGCCCGGCCCAAGCCCTTTCAAAACCTAAGTCCCACCTTATAGTACTGCCCTATTTTTTTCTCTGGTGCACAAAGTATGCCCCATCCCTTTCCCCAATTTCTGCAGCTTTCCCTGAACTCCCTGCCCAGTTCCTTGCCATCTTTCGTGGCACTTCATCTACCACTGCAGGCTGCAGCTGCTCTTATTCTGAGCCAGCTATCCCCACTCCTGCTGTTTGAAAAGAGCAGTAGGATGAAGACTGGAAAAATGAAGTAGGGGTAAAGAATAATTATGGCTGATTTATCTAGAGCAGGGGTGTCCAAAGTTTTTGGCAGGAGGGCCACATTGTCTCTCTGACACTGTGTCGGGGGACAGGGGAAAAAAAGGAATTAATTTACATTTCAAATTTGAATAAATTTACATATGTTTACATAAATGAATATATTAAAGATGAACTTATATGAATGAATGAAGGTCTTGAAAAAGCTCAAGGCCTATAAAAGGCCTTGCCCAAAGCAAGGCTGGCCTTTCCTTTGCTGCCGCTACTGCATCACAGATGTGAAACAGCAAGCAGTGGAGGGAGCCCTCATTCCACAGCTCACACGAGAGGTCAAACAGTTGCCCTCACACTGAGAGCAGTTGCAACAGGCCAGTGTGGGCTCCAACAAATCACCGGAGACCCAGAGGCTCATTGGAGACTGGGAGCTCCCTGAGGGCCGCATTGAGAGGCCTCAAGGGCTGCAAGTGGCCCCAGGGCTGGGGTTTGGGCACCCCTGATCTTAGAGCAGCTGCCCCTCCACTCCTGCCCCTTTTTCCTGGCCAGGGAAAGAGAAGAAAAGCATGGCTCATGCACATGGAAGCTGTGGCTTTGGTGGTGGTGATGGTGGCTGGTTAGGTCAGTGGTTCTCAAAACGTTTGCTCTTCAGAGCCCTTTGTACTCCATAACGGAGGCTTGGGGAGCCCCATGGTGCATGCATGGAGTCTCAGGCAGCACCAGTGCATGTGCAAAGTGGCACAGCGCTCGGCAGATGGTAGCCACTAATTTTGTGCTTTTGGAACCCCTAGGCTCCTAGGAACACACTTTGAGAAATGCTGGGTTAGGATATAACCTGCTCCCTCCCCAACCTGAAAGTGGCATTTGACACTGAAGTCTCACAGGTCTCATAAGAGGACCTGTTCTGTGTGGTGGTTGATTTCCCATCGGACAGTTAATTATGGATATTTCCATAATTTCCAGAATAAACAGAATGGGGAAACCTACAAGCTATACAAACTTAACCTTGAAACTTTTTCCAATAGCCATTTAACACCATGGTTTTGTGTACACTAAATGCGTGGCTGGAGAGAGGGATTGTGACCTTTGACCCCATTTCTGACCTCTGCATGTTCAGCTGAACCTCTTAAAATAACCTATGAATGTACAGCTTGTAACATTATTACAGAATGTAATTGTTTTAATATTGCCTGCTGTTCCTTGATTGGTAGTTCAATTGTTCTATTTTATTGCATTAGGTATATCGAGATGAGGCCCTTTTCCCCATGTTCCATGGACACAGGATTGTTCTACTATTAAAAGGTTAGTGTTTCAGGGTATGAAGATCCATGCCAACTTTACGTTTCTATTTCATTTGAAAACAATCCATTTAAAAGCCTCAGCTGGGGCTGTTGTTAAGTCAGTGCAAAGATTTATTGTTTCAGTCACTATTTATTTTTTTTAAACCAGCTCATAAACTATGCTGGTCTTATGGGAGCCACTTAAAATATTTGTTCTTGAATTGAAGAAAATGGTTTCAAGTTCTAATTTCACAAGGAAATAGCAAAGAAAGAAGAAAGGAAGGAAATAATTTTTTAAGGGAAGTAGGAAACAGAAAAACTTGAAGAAACAAAGCATAATACAAGCATTAATTACACCCTAGGAGAGCAGAATACTGAGAGGGGAAAGGTGTGGTGGTGATTGTTGTACACTACATGAGTAATGGAAAGAAAATGAAACTATTCACTAGTAGGAGTTAGTAGCACTAATTCAGTACACATTCATAATGAGAAAAAGAAATACCATTTTGATGTCATTCTCTTGTCATTCCCACCTGCAGAAAGAAATACCTGATTCTAGTCAAAGGGCAGTTGGAAAGGTCTCTGCAGGGTAAGTGAACTATTGTTCGTTTATCTCAGGAAAAGCCTCCAACTCCACCATAGAACTCCTCAAATCTATATCTGCTATTTTGCAGGCAAGGCAGAGGTGTGTAACAGCAGTGGAAAAGGGATCTCTGTGACTATTAAAAAAAATATTTCCCCTGCTAAGGACTTTTTTTTCTTAATGTGCGCAGCTCAGAGCCCTGGGAAGCTGAGCTCCATATAGCTCACAGCTCAGCATTCCTGGCAGTCTGGTAATGACAGATGATGGTGACATCATCATATGGCTTATGACATCACAGGAGAGGGAGGGGGAGGATCCCTATGGCACCAGTGTGCGCCAAGATCCTATTCCTCTTCCCTTCCATCTCCCTTATTTTCCTCGTACCAGCAAAATGGTTGTTACGGATCTGAGGAGACCCATTGGGGAAGGTTCCTTTACCTTAAGGAGGCCTCTGCAACACCCCCATAGGATGCAGTGCATACTCCATTGGCATGGCTGCATCATCAGCATAGGCTTTTAGTTAGGATTGGGCTGTTAATCTCATGTTCACAGTACAGCAAAGAAAAAGAAAGAAAAAAGGCTATATGATGCTTTCTGTAAATGGCAATCATGGCAGCTAGTGCAATACAATAGACTATGATATGCTTCCCTACCTCTACCAAGGACTTACTGGTTGAACACTGGGGAAATTACTAGCCTCCATCCTTCATTCAAAACACTGATTTGTTGGTGCAGGGAGATTTAAGAATGAGAAGCAATGTGAATTCCTGTGAGATCTTAGATGAACTGTATTACATCTCCATGTTTCACTTATGCCCACTAAAAAAAATTGTAGTTTCTGTAGCAAAGCATTAGGTTATCTAATTTTCTTGCATCTTTGGATTATGAAACATTATGTTAAAGAATGTTGTTCTTCAGATATTTACAACCAAAGTAATGTGAAGATACTAGTGGGGTAAATGATACAGTTTTTCAATAGAATGCGCTCCTCATTAAGTGAGCGAGAAATGAATGTAAGAGGAAATGAATGAGGGGGATGATAGCACAAGAAGAAGAATTGATGGGATACAGAAGATGGATCCAGAAATTTGGTGGTCATCTCATAACATTTGAATCAGATTGAACTGCAAAGGGACAAAAGGAAGTGGTTCTTTTCTCTGTTGTGTAAAATGTTTACACTATAACAGCCCAATCCTATGCATGCCTACTCAGAATAAGACCTACTGAGTTCAATAGGACCTACTCCCAGGTAGGTGTATATAGGATTGCAGCCTAAGGCTCCCAGCCACATGTAGAACATTGATCATACTCAAAGCCTAGAGAGTAAAAATTAGATTTTTCTCTATGTAGGAACAGTCCAAGGTCTCCCAGTGCATGAACTAGTACACCAAATCCTGGCCTCCTCACCTAGCATTGCACCATCTGTCCCTTCTGCTGTTGCACCTCCTCCTTGGATTTGAAAAGATAGGAACAGAACAGAAAAGGAAATGTGAAACAGACAAGTTTGGAGGGCTAGAGTGGAGATAGTGTACCATCCCTCTCTTTCACATTTCCTTTTCTGATTTGATCCCCCTCTTTTTAAACCCAGAGTGGAGGGTGCAGTAAAGTGCCACAACTGCTTAATAATGAAACCAGGTACACAGAAGCCTTAAGGGTGGAGAAATTTTCAGTGGCAAAACAGTGCAAGGGAGAAGATTGTGTTCCCCCTCCACAAATTGCACTCTCTTATCAGGATCACACACACACCCATGTACATGCACACACCATGGGTTTTTCTTGAAAACTAGAGATGCTTCCACTTTTCATTTAAGTGCATATGTAGTTTGTCCCTTAAGTTTTACATGTACATTTGCCAGAGACTAAGGGCCCAATCCTGTCCCATTTTCCAGTGCAGCTGTGCCAATGGGGCATGCACTGCATCCTGTGGTGGCAGTCACAGTGCTGCACCGGCGCTGGAAAATTGGATTGGACTGGGCCCTAAGACAGTACAAACATTCTGACTTCTGAAAATTAGGCCTTTGGGCTCTGCCTAGGCTGATCACAAATTAAGGTACTTTTGAACTCAATTTAATCATATTTTGCCATAAAATGGTCAGAACGGTCTTGGGCCAGCCCAAGACTTCCTGATGACTGAGAGCCCAATCCTATCCAACTTTCCAGCTCTGGTGTAGCCATAATGCAGACCCCTGGTAAGGGAACACATGTTCCCATACCTTGAAGGAGGCCTGCCCCTCCACTGCAGGATGCAGCCCACATCCCACTGGCACAACTGCACCAGCACTGGAAAATTGGATAGGATTGGGCCCTCAGGTGGCATACCAAATGCTGCTCCCCTTACCCAACAAGGTGCCAGCTTCTACTCTTCTTCCCACTCTCCAATGTTCTCAGTACTCCCCTCCCCTCCTCTATTCCTCTTTTCCTCTATGCATCCCCTTCTAAATACAGGGTCTGGAGAGAAGGAGGAACATTGGAGGCAAGTAGGCAAAGTGAGATGGAAGCTTCCCCCCCCCCAGCATGCTGCTTGAGCCAATCGCTTCAGTTGAGTTCATAGATGAACCCCGTCAGAAGGGTTACTGTAGAAAAAAACTGTGCCAAGGTACACTGAGGTGGCCAAATCCTTTGTTTTCACAAGAAACAAAAGCACTCCAAAGCTTGACATTCCACTTCACAGCAGAAAACATTTTTCCCCAGTCAAACTCTCCTGCTAGTCCAATAGAAATAATTTGCTGCTTATGACAGAGTGACACAGCCAGTGTGAGAATTGCATAAATCAACCACAAAGACTTCTGCAAAGGTATTTCTTAGTACAGCAGTTCCCAAACTTTTTAGCACTGGACCCTCTTTTTTAAAACAACACTCTATTGGAACCCACCTAGGTTTAAAAGACATTTTTTTAAAAAAAGATCTATAAATATTTATTTATTATTTATTTATTTATAAGTAATAATTAGCAGAAAAAAGACCTTCACATATTTATCTTCCTATATTTATAATGCTTGCAAACTTCAGGAGCTCAGCTCTGTGCACGGCAATTAGCAGCTATCTTGCAAACTGCAGGAGCGGAGCCATTTGCAGGTTAATTAGCAGCTATAGCATCTGATTTTTGAATAGTCTCAGGGCTTAAGTCAATTATTTATCTGATCTTTTTATCACCCTTTGGCAACCCACCAAAATCAGGTCACAGCCCACTAGTGGGTCCTGACCCCCAGTTTCAGAACCACTGTCTTAGCATGATTACACTTAACTGCAAAGGTTATCAACATATTTTAAGGGGCAGGAGAAAAAGAACGGACTAAAAAATTCATTTACAGGCAAACTCAAACCCTGTCTTGGGCTCTGTGTGAGACAAAATCCCTCTATGGGATTTTGGGCTCTATGTGAGACAAAATTCACTTAGAGCCGGAGTCTCCAAACTATGGTCTGGTGGGGGCACATATGGCCAGCCACAAGATTTTATCCAGCTTTTTTTTGGTCAGAGCATTTGATGTTTGACATTTATACCCATTATATGTTATTTCTCAGTTTAAACATGGCATTGTTTCTTTGTAACATTTTGTTCTGAATCATATCATGCTGATTACAAAAAAGATCCAAGGAGAACTTATTCATTTAAATTTCATTCATTCATTTATGAAACTGATTTTTTTTCAGCCCATGAAAATGTGTAAAATATACACATATATATACACAAAATATACACAAATGTGGCCGTCACCCTGAAAAATTTGGAAACCCCTGACTTGGAGCAAGAGGCCTCAGTACTTTATCTCAGTTCAGGAAGAGAACTGTACCATGTATCATGTTCTGAAATGTATCAGAACAGCTAGAAATCTCCCCCCCCAATGGACCAGTTCAGACAATATTTTATCCCCCAAACGGACACCACCTGTTAAATGGCATGCACGTGCACATCCGCACCCCCCCACTTTTGCTTTAAATCTGTTTAATTGCATAAGAGAGCCACAGTTTGCATGACTGCCCCCATTAGATCATTAGATGATGTATAGAAATAGTAGGTAAGAGGGATGCTGATCACTTCCTTGAACATGTGTTGTCCCCATTGATAGTGACGGTGGGCGGAGTTCCCTGCTGCTGCAGTGTCACCACCCATTGCCGCCAGTCAGCAGGGAGGCCAGCTTAGGGTGTTGCCCTGGGGCCATCAGCAATCTGGCACTGATGTGCCTGCCACCATCATGCCTACCTAGCTCCATAGGCAGATTGTCAATACCACATTTACAAATGTGAATATAATTGCTAAACAGCTTTGGTCCTGAAATCTTGCTAATTATAGGACAAGTTGAATAACAGAGGTAAGGAAAAATGAAACTCAGTCCAAAGTTTCTTTTGATATTGCTAGACAAGATCAACCTGCAAGAACAAAATCATAGTAATTAACCTTTAGTGGAAAATGCATTTTGAAGGTGGAGGTTGCAGCATGTCCACATAACATCTATAAATCCCCACTCTATTACCATCTTTTCTCTTTTTAATCTGTTATATCATCTTATTCAGTGATGCACCAGGCACCACCATCTCTGCCAATCCTGCTCCTCCCATTCTCTGGAACTGGAAAGGGGGGGGACAACAGAACTGAAGTGAAAGTTTGGGAAGTCTAGTGATTCCACCACTCTCTACCTTCTGCACTTCCTCCTCCACTAGCTACAAACATTCTATTTTGATAAAGTCTTAAGGACCATCTTATGAGTAACACACGATGCAGTTAATTTAACATTGTTTCAATAGGATAGGCACTGATCCCAAACATCTGCGACAGACTCCACTGATTCTAAATGCAGTGAAAATGCACTGACTCCAAACACTGCAACCAGCTTCCCTCTATCAGCCTGTGTAGAATTATTTTTTAGTAGTGGGGTGTGATTGGGGGCTCCCGGTGGACTAAAGGTCCAGTCCTATCCAACTTTCCAGCACTGATGCAGCCATACCAACAGGGTGTGCACTGAATCCTGTGGTGGGGAGGTAGTCCTGGAGGCCTTCTCAAGGGAACATTTGTTTTTGTACCTCAGGGCTGCATTGCAGCTGCATCGGTGCTGGAAAGTTGGATGGGACTGGGCCCTAGATTACATTCCTCCACAGAACTTTGGACCTTCATGTGCTCAAAGAAATTATTGTGCAGAAGATAAGTCCAAAATTTCTTTTCATTTCAATGACTTCCTTTTATGTTCCTTCTGCACTTGAGCCTTGTCTTTCTCATTAAGAACATAAGAACATAAGAACAGCCCCACTGGATCAGGCCATAGGCCCATCTAGTCCAGCTTCCTGTATCTCACAGCGGCCCACCAAATGCCCCAGGGAGCACACCAGATAACAAGAGACCTCATCCTGGTGCCCTCCCCCACATCTGGCATTCTGACTTAACCCATTTCTAAAATCAGGAGGTTGCGCATACACATCATGGCTTGTACCCCATAATGGATTTTTCCTCCAGAAACTCGTCCAATCCCCTTTTAAAGGCGTCTAGGCTAGATGCCAGCACCACATCCTGTGGCAAGGAGTTCCACAGACCGACCACACGCTGAGTAAAGAAATATTTTCTTTTGTCTGTCCTAACCCGCCCAACACTCAATTTTAGTGGATGTCCCCTGGTTCTGGTATTATGTGAGAGTGTAAAGAGCATCTCCCTATCCACTCTGTCCATTCCCTGCATAATTTTGTATGTCTCAATCATGTCCCCCCTCAAGCGTCTCTTTTCTAGGCTGAAGAGGTCCAAACGCCGTAGCCTTTCCTCATAAGGAAGGTGCCCCAGCCCCGTAATCATCTTAGTCGCTCTCTTTTGCACCTTTTCCATTTCCACTATGTCTTTTTTGAGATGCGGCGACCAGAACTGGACACAATACTCCAGGTGTGGCCTTACCATAGATTTGTACAACGGCATTATAATAGTAGCCGTTTTGTTCTCAATACCCTTCCTAATGATCCCAAGCATAGAATTGGCCTTCTTCACTGCCGCCGCACATTGGGTCGACACTTTCATTGACCTGTCCACCACCACCCCAAGATCTCTCTCCTGATCTGTCACAGACAGCTCAGAACCCATCAGCCTTTATCTAAAGTTTTGATTTTTTGCCCCAATGTGCATGACTTTACACTTACTGACATTGAAGCACATCTGCCATTTTGCTGCCCATTCTGCCAGTCTGGAGAGATCCTTCTGGAGCTCCTCACAATCACTTCTGGTCTTTACCACTCGGAAAAGTTTGGTGTCGTCTGCAAACTTAGCCACTTCACTGCTCAACCCTGTCTCCAGGTCATTTATGAAGAGGTTGAAAAGCACCGGTCCCAGGACAGATCCTTGGGGGACACCGCTTTTCACCTCTCTCCATTGTGAAAATTGCCCATTGACACCCACTCTCTGCTTCCTGGCCTCCAGCCAGTTCTCAATCCACGAGAGGACCTGTCCTCTAATTCCCTGACTGTGGAGTTTTTTCAGTAGCCTTTGGTGAGGGACCGTGTCAAACGCCTTCTGAAAGTCCAGATATATAATGTCCACGGGTTCTCCCGCATCCACATGCCTGTTGACCTTTTCAAAGAATTCTATAAGGTTCGTGAGGCAAGACTTACCCTTACAGAAGCATGCTGACTCTCCCTCAGCAAGGCCTGTTCGTCTATGTGTTTTGAGATCCTATCTTTGATGAGGCATTCCACCATCTTACCCGGTATGGATGTTAGGCTGACCGGCCTATAGTTTCCCGGGTCCCCCCTCTTTCCCTTTTTAAAAATAGGCGTGACATTTGCTATCCTCCATGAGGATCCTCTCTTAGCATGAGGGGGGGGGGGGAAGCTGTGGAAGTTGTCACAGTAAAATAGGCACATCCCATCTTTGTATTCACATGAAGAGAGGAACTGAAATTACCAATCTTATGGCAAAATTACTACAGAAAATGTTGTCAGGGGAACCATTAGAAGCCAAGGAAAGCATGTATTTGGCAGATACCAACCCAATGTCCAAGAAAACCATGCAGGCAAGTATGAAAAAGCAGGGGTGACAAGCCTGAAAGTATTCTGGCCATTTCAAGGCATAATGCTTTGTTAATATTGTTAAGGACTTGAACCACATAGTATTTATTGCCCCCCCCCCCACTGGTTTTTGGGCTGTACCTTGTGATAGAACAAAGATAGAACACATTCTGTATGAAATTACGCATTGATTGATATATAACATGATGGTATTATTCCTCCAAACTGTGATTTTAGTGATTTTGGTCACTAGTGGTGTCTTACTAACACCTTGTTGCAGCAGTTCTCAAACTTTTAGCACTGGGACCCACTTTTTAGAATGACAATCTGTGCAAGATGCACCAGAAGTGATGTCATGGTGGAAGTGATACCATCAGGCAAATTAAAATAAATAAGTATAAATAATTAAAGTAAAACAAATAATTAAATAAGCAAAAGCCAGCCCTGTTCCACCAAGTGAATTTCCTCTGTAGCCTGCCTGCAATAACACCCCCCTCCAAAATCAGTAAGGTTTTCAGCCCTACCCAGTGCCCAGTTCAATTTAAGAACTTCTTTGGTTTAAACCAGATCACTGTCAGGATCCGCCTGGCTTTGCAAGTCTCAAAAAGGTTCACCTTATCAGCTGAAGCCTCTGTTTTGATCCTTTTTAGTGGGGGGAGGGGGGGAGGCTGCCTTCTGCAGCACTTGTTTAGCTGCAGGTGCATAGGATCAGGACCATTCTGGTAGCTTTGCACTCTCCTTCACCTGATCTTCCACACCAGCCAAGGCACATTTGCTTACTCACGAGTAAACACGACCATGAGGCATAGTTTAGCTTTCCATAGGGCTCAATACATCTGCTTGGAGGGAGGGACTTCCTTCTCAGGTGTTTTTGTGGGCTGGATTCATTGGATCAGGACCATTCTGGTGTCCTTGGATTCCTCTCAGCCTGCCCTTTCCGACCGACTAAGGCAAGTTTTCCTACTCGCAAGTAAGCGCGCGATACGGCTCACTTTCACTTTCCATAGGGATCCATGCATTTTTTGTTCTCCAGTTTTTTGGCCATAACTTTTGATGAAAAGGAGATATTTCACTCTGGTTTTTTGCATTGCATTTCACTTGAAATTCTGCATCCAACGGTATATAATATGATGGGGTTACTCCTAACCACTGCAATCTTAGCATGTTACCCCCCTGTGCACATCACCCCCGTGCGCGTCACCCGGTGCGGCCTGCACCCCTCGCACCTCCCTAGCGACGCCACTGCCTGCATCTCACTTTCCTCTTGTAGAGTCTGTAAGAGGAATATAAATGCCAGTTCGTTAATGAAGAAAACAGAAGGTAATGGCTACAGCGGCAGGGGAAGTGAAGCATCGCATCTATAGGATTCTCCCATATATGTGGTTTCCATATCTGTGAGAAGTGCCTGGATTTCTCACTGATATGTGAGGAGGCTGCAGTCATAATTTGGGTAGAGGCAGTGGGAAAGGGGGCAGCAAACTCTGTGAGCCAGCTGGGAAAGGGAGGCCATAATGGTGTGATCATATCTTGCATCTTATTTCATTGTATTATTATATATGTCTTTATTTATTAGGTGCCCAATCTTATCTCCAAGACAAAGTATGCAGCACTGCAGATGAAGTGGCAGTACCATCTGTCAAAAACAGTGGCTTTCCTAAAAGGCACCTGTCTAAAAACAGTGGCTGGCTTGCTCCAGAGCATGCTTAACAGAAGCATCAGATAGGTATTTGAAAAATATAGCAGTGTTGGTGAATCTTTTATTTCACTTCAGGTAAATCAATGAATATCATTAATTCCCTTTAATGGGCCATTAGTCAGTTACAAAGTACTGGAGGAGGCTTGTGTTCTCAAATCCTAAAGGTCACCGGAATGCGATTTTAATCTTGTTGTTCTTTCCCTTAGTTCATTGTAACTTTAATGGTATCAAATGCTTTGGCCTCCAAGAAATCCTGCCTTGTTGACTAATTGCTCTGATATAAAGATTGAGAAAGCAATTTAATTTAATGGCACAATAAAAAGGTAGTGATCTTAGAGGGGTTTTTTTTTTTAATAGAAGTGTACCTGGTGACTGAGGACAGTATGTCTCCATTTGTAACTATATACTGGTGCCGCAGACAAGCACCTGGCTATCCCTCTATGCCTAAGGCAGTAAAATCTTCTGACCACTTCACCCTGACATAATCCCATAGAAACATAAGAGAGCAGGAAGGCCACAACTTGACACTTTTCAAGACCAATCTGAAAAGCATGGTGGAAAATCAATCACTGCTGCCTAAGTGCAATGGAGCAATAAATGTACAGTTTTGAAATCACATACAGGGAAAAGAAGAGATGGGCCCAGTGACCTTGTTTGCGCTGAAGATTCTTTCCATTTTAGGGGCATATTTGCATGGCAAGTTCCAAACGCAGATGAGTCAGCACTTTAGAGTCAAAGCTCTGTCCAGCTATCTGCCATTCAGATCTTGGCTCTGGGTTCGAAATGGCAGGAGGGCCAATCCAGAGTGGGCAGTTAGAGTTCAACTAGCATAACTAGTGGACATCTACCTGTGAAGTGGGGAAATGACTAGTAAAGAAGGTAAGTCTCAGGGCTGGTTCTGTGTGCAGGCAAGTTGGTTGAGCCAGTTTGGTCTGTGCCTGAACAACAAGCTGCTCACCCTGAGGAGCCAGGCCAGACTCAGCTGCTTTATGGGACCAGACAGAATTGTATCAGCATTTTCATCATTGAATCCCTGCTGAACCTCACAGCCCCAGCTCATCCTGGTGAGTAGGGGAGCCCTGTGAGGATGTCCCCTCCTGCAAAAATGTTTTGGGTTGGACCCTGCAGCTCCTAAGGCTAGCCCTTGGGAGAGGAACAAGGGTCTGGGAGGCAGTGGAAGGGGGTGGATCTTTCAGCAATGTTGCATGCTAGATACTATCCCTTCCAATTGGAAGCTCCCTGCCCCCTTCTTCTCTTTGGACTAGCGCTAAAAAAGAGTTTGCACAGGTCTGACAAGACCCATTGGTGAGTGGGAAGTTTGTGGAGGGATAAGGGGGAATAATTCCTCTTTCTTCTCCCAAGCTTCCAGATTTGTCCTCCCCATGCTCCACTGGGTACAGCGCACACCTTTTTGCCATGGCTGCATCAGTGCCGAGAGTGGTGGTAGGAGATCGAATTGGGCTGTTATGTAAGGAACTGACTGAAATGTTTTTTGAGATTTTGACATGTTTTTGCCAGATGCAAGGGAGGGCACAAGGAGGCAGGTCTCTTGTTATCTGGTGTGCTCCCTGAGGCATTTTGTGGGCTGCTGTGAGATACAGGAAGCTGGACTAGATGTGCCTATGGCCTGATCCAGTGGGGCTGTTCTTATGTTCTTATGATTGAAATTGTACCATAAGTTGCAACTGTATATATTGTTACATGTGCGCCTCGCTTCCCCAAGTGGTGAGCAGTTCTAGGTGTGTGATTCTTTTTTCTCAGATTCTGGCTTCCTTTGAAGCAGAGAGCATAGAAGGCTTATGGTGTCTTTGTAATATTTGTATTGTAATAATTTTTATTGTAATAAATATACAGGCTGAGTGTAGGCAGATGGCACAGTACTCCTACAAGGAAGCAGCGGATTACATCTGCTGTCCCAGAGAGCAGACAATCTGCACTCCAGAAGGTGCTCCAGCTCTTCGCTTTCTCCCTATCTTCCAGTCCAGCCTCTGTCTGTCTCATATCTCACTCCCACTTTGTCTGAAATGGCTCTTTTTGTCCTGTTCTTACACTCTCAATCTTCCCATCAGGAGGAGATGACTATGTGCCATCTTACTGGAATTCATGGCTTCCCCCAATGAGAGACATTCAGTAGTCGTAGTAGTAGTAGTAGTAGTAGTAGTAACAGTAACTTTATTGTCATTGTGCTACAGCACAACGAAATTTATGCACCTTTGAGATACAAGCATAAATATATACTACAATTCCAACAATCACACTCTACACACTCACCCACACATTCTATACAACATGCATCATAATACAAAAACAGTATAACAGACCATAATGCCCAGGAGCATGGTAACAACTATATGGCATTATTCAATGTACGAATAAGTATGGCTCGTAATTATGGCTGTGGGATAAAAACTGTTCAGGAATCGTGTGGTGCTGCTTGAATAGTTCTGTATCGTCTACCCGAAGGCAACAGTTCAAAGAACTTATGAGCCAGATGGAAGGGGTCTCTCAGAATACTATGTGACTTCTGCAGACAGCTAGATGTATAGATGTCCTCCAAAGCTGGTAGATGAAGGTTGATGTTGTGCTTAGCGATCTTAATTCTCTGCAGAGAATTATTCATGGACCTCTTATACTATCAGCTAGTGAACCGCCTAAGAAAAGAGTTAGAGCGCAATCCTAAATTCAGATTAGGCTGGTGCAGGCTCCCTGCACACGCCCGAGAGTGATGTGAATGTGCTGTAAAACATTTTTGCGCCTATTTGAAAGCTGGCTAGCCTGGCCCAAGGACGTGTGCCAGCCTGCTGGTGTCAGTTCAACCCTAGACAGGGTAAGTTTGCGTTGGCCCAAGCAGGCCAGCATAGGGGGTGTGAGAGGGTGATGGGAAGGCATGGCTGGGGCAGGGTGGACAGCCCAGGAGACATAACAGGACTGGGGGTGGGAGGGAGTGGGATCAGCTGCAGTATGCATGCTGAATCCTATCCCCCACTCCTGGCTTCATCATCCTTATATGGGCTGCTCAGATTTGCACCAGCAATTTCACAGGTATAGATTCGAGTAGTCCCATATTGGGGGCAGGGGCAAGACATGGGGTAAGAGGAAAAAAATCCCCTTACCCTTCCAGCTACCACCTACCTAGCACTGGATACAGCACAGGCCATTTGGCCTGGATGTTTCAGCACAAGTTAGGACTGGGTTGCCCACCAGCTACCATCCATTATCCCAAATTCATCACAACACATTGCTTTGCTAACTGCTCTTTGAATGGTGGGACATAAAAACAGCAGAACCCAGGAGTTCCAGCAAAAGGACTTGAAAAGGCAATGCACAGTTGAAAGGGTGGAGGAACTGAGGCTGAATTCACCCTCTTTTGACACTCAATGTTCTGCTTTTCCAATACACGCACCTACGTATGTGGTGACCGTTCTTTGATCCTTGTGGTTAAGCACTGCTGAAAGCGATTTAGATCTTTTCACTTGGTTTCTCTGGGCTTTGAGTCAACTTGTGAAAAGCCATTTAGGGTCACTCAGGCCTCCTATGTGAGGAGTGGATTGGGGGATAATCATGCTCAGATTTTTTTAAAAAATGATTTGCTGCCTTGAAAACATTCCAGTTTCTGCCAGTTTCTACTTTTTACAAGTGCGCCTGTGTACGTATATCTTGGCTTGAGCTCCTTTCTTAGCTTTGCAACAGGAATGAGACGTCAGTGCATCGGAAGCTTTCGATGCTCACCATTAAATTCTTGGGTTGGCTCCAAAAGAAAGTGGCATGGCAACCAGCCGGATGGCAGCTCCATTCTTCATGAAGAGCCTCACTGTGTTGTAAGGAGTCACGTCTCATCAGCAGAATTTCCATCAAGTCTCTCGGGGATGTGGAGGAGGGTGGAAATCAGATCCTGGGCATAAAATGTTCTACAGAACTCTGATTGTCCTTTTAAAATTAATTTAGGAAAACTTGCCAAATGTTGAATGAGCCTGCAAGATTGGCAGTTTTTCAGACAGTTTTCCAGTGTAATTGATAACACTGTCATTATCAGAGGTATGAACCTGATTCAGTTTAAGCCAATTAGCTTTCCAATTAATTTCAATTGACTTTTTAAAACTCACCAGAAAATACATTTTTTTCATCTTTGATGCCTAATTGTAAGGAAAACCACCTCTGCTGTTTTTACTTCATCAAAATGGTCTTGTTTTGAAAAAAAACCAAAAACCACCCCTTATCTTCCAGAAATCATAAGCATTTGAAAAAAGCCTATATTAAGTCATTTCTGCCCAACTTTGCATATATGCAACAGGGATCAAATGTGTACACTTGCGGGCTGGGCAGAAAGGCTTGATTAAAAGCATTTATACCCTGCCTTTCTTGTTTACAATAAGGTAACTCAAACAGGCATACAACCAAAATAGCACATTCCCCTAAAGCAGCGGTTCCCAAACTGTGAGCCTTGGTTGTAGTACACAAGATCCCTTGAGAAGACAGGGTGTGGTGTCAACAGTGGCCCCTTGTTCTGACAGGTCTGGGAAGCATGGGGTTAACACCAGAGCCTTAGATTGTAGTGAGTGTGCTGCACAGCTGCAGCCACTTGGAGGCAACAAGGTCCTCAGGGAGAAAAACAGCACCTGGAGGCTGGAGAATTTGTGGTTGGTAGTAGGAGGAAGGTTGGAGATGAGAGTGGTTGAGAAAGAGAACAGGCTGACTAATAGACTAACTGACTTACTGGCAAACTGACTAATGGAATGGAGACTGGTGTGTGACTGCCCAGCACAGAAGCTACTGACAGCTAAGGGACAGCTGTGATTGGAAAAGTTGCTGACTGGATCAGAGAGGACATATGTAGCTCAAACAGGCAAACCACCTGGGTGGTGGGGTCTAGCAGTATTTTCTGCAGAGCTAAGGCCATTGGAATGGATGGGAGGCTAATTAGTCTTAAGTGGATGTAAGCCCTCCAGAGCAATGGTTCTCACACACTTAGCACCAGGACCCACTTTTTAGAATGAGAACCTGCCATGACCCACCGGAAGTGATGTCATGACCGGAAGTGACATCATCAAAGAGGAAAATTTTTGGACAATTCTAGGCTGCAATCCTACCTACACTTACCCAGGAGTAATTCCCATTTACTGTCATTGTTAAAAGAATATACATAGTAGCTTGTTCAAAGTACAGGTCTGTAAAATTTCCCCAAATGCAGTCACATACCAGGGTAGCATCAAGTCTAATATATTAAAAATAAAATAATGAAATGAATGGGGACCCACCTGAAATTGGCTCATGACCCACAGTTTGAGGAAATACTGCTCTAGAGTATAGATTTGACAGGACAGTGGCTCCCCAGGGAGCCACAGAAACCAGTCAGGGGAGCTGCGGAATCCTCATGAAAAATCCATTGCCCTATTCAATGTATAGGATTGTAACCCTAATGAGAAGCCACAGCCAATGGCTAAGTAGGTCAAGGGAGTTGCCAGCTGAAAAAGTTTAGGAACAACTGTAGGAAGATATCAGGGTTATGTTTGGTGATGGTGTGTGGGGGATCGTCCCACACAGTCTCCTCAGAATCATTTTTGGCAGCTCCACAAAGCCAAATAGGATTGCCTGAGGCATTCAATAGAGGTCTACATTCATGTCATAGAGTATCACTGGTTTATTTTCAGTTTAACTGTCCCCCATACAATGCTGGAAATGTTTGTTGTGGATGCTGAAAACTGTTAAGAGACTGGGGTGTATTTTAGTGACAGCAAAGACTTATTTAGTTAGCAAATAAGGATTCCTTTCTCTTTGGAAATCAGCTTATAATTAAATTGTTTTAACTGTAACCAAAATGATTGAGGAAGTGGCTTACAGAGGACTTTCTGGGGGTTTTTTTGTATTTTTGTTTCTGTTCTGACACTACTTGTATACAGTGTAACAAATGGGATGCATTCCCTAGTGTGTGTGTGTGTGTGTGTGTGTGTGTGTGTGTGTGTGTGTGCGCGCGCGTGTGTGTGTGTGGTGGGGGTAGGAGTTTTGTTTTCAAAACCTTTCAGAGCTCCAACCCCTCCTGCTGCAGAGGCTGACCAGGGTCCTTTTTCCTTCCCCAGCATTCAGCAATGACATCACTGCCAAGTAACTGGAGATGAAGCAGTTGTCATTTCTGGGTGTGTCTAGCCCCACCTAGACCCTCAAGTCAGGGTGGCATCATATTTACCTTACAGGATTATTGTAAAGATTGCAACAAAATAATTCCTGTGAAGTGCTTTGAGTACCTCAGCATGGGCTTTGTCCCTCCCCATTCCCCATGTGAATATTCTGTGGTGTGGCCACAGAAACACCAGTTGCTTGCATCTACTCTCATTTCTTCCTTAAGTTCTGGTGGAGCACCAGGTTAACAGAGTGGATCAAACTCAGGGAAGAACCTGGAATGGAAGCATCCCTACTCCCTTAAGAATTTGCAGAGAGCAGGGTAAATTAGGTGCTGGCGTTGGTGGAAGAATGAGCAGAGGGGTCAGTTGGTATCTAGGAGTCCTAGGTCAGGAATGCACAAGAGCACACTCTGGTACCCTTCTCTTTTTGAGCCCAGAAAGTAAGGGGAAGGAGAAGTAGAGGCAGGTGGGTAGACACAGATAGGCACGCCTGCCAGCCTGCTGTCTGAGACCTCATAGATGTGCTGGCCCAGAAAATCTTCACTTGCCATATACACAAATTTGTTTTAAGTTCATATTTAAAAAGGACCTAGAAGGTTCTGGTTCACACATCTCTCCAATAAGAGTGCTTCTGTCATAATTTAGTGAAACAGACCAACCCAAAAGACAGGAATATCCTCCTTGAGTCCTCTACACCTTCCCTTTCACTACCACTTAGGTCAGGCACAATCTTACCCAAAGTAAATAGACGCTATCGCTAATCATACAATGTAGCTTTTCAAACAGCTGATATATTGAAAAAAACTTTGTCCTAAACACACAAGGTGGTGCTGCATTCCTTTCTGACTTGTGGCCCTTATCCTATCATGAACACAATAAAAAGTTTTGATGACTAAGGGCCAAATCCTGTCCAACTTTCCAGTAGTGATACAGTGTTGCCAACAGGGTGTGCACTACACCCTGCAGTGTGTGTGTGTGTGGGGGGGGGGGAATGGACAGTCATGGAGGCCTCCTCAAGGTAATATTTGTTCCCTTACCTCAAGGATGCATTGCAGCTGTATCAGCACTGGAAAGCTGGATAGGATTGGGCCTTGAAGTGTGTTCCTAGAGAGGACCAAAACGTGCACATATTGTCATATCTTTCCTAATTTTTTTTTATTTAGTTATCTAAGGGGCATGGAACAACACTGGCCTACAAGCAATGCTGAATCAAGAGAACATGTGAGTCCAAATAAACCATGATCTCCTACTCAGCTTTTTCTGAATAATCAGGTTGAACTTCCAGGTATGCTGTAAGGGACTAATTTAAATTATTGTAATTATCTATGTGACATTCTTACAATGCTGCTTTTTGTGAACCTGAAGAAGACATGAATAGAGTCTGCTCTCCCACAGACTTCAGAAATCTGTTTTCTAGGTTAAATATATTATGTGCCAAATAAACTTTCTTTCCCAAATGCTGCAGTCAGAATGAATGTAAAGGAAATGATCCTGGTATATCTAATTTGTATAGTATACTCTGTCAATTTTGCATAAATAAAAACAAAAATAGGAGCAACAAGAGCAAATGAAGAGGGGGGAGCCACAAAAAATGACATTTCATACAGTCTCAAGCATGGAAATATTGTACCGTGAACTGTAAAATAAGTTTAGTGTACTCCATCATACATACAAAAGGATCTGGGATGCGAGTGTACATGTCCACATATATACACCCCATGGATCAAGTTCTAAAAAACCTTCTCCATCAAAAAGCAAAGGCAGAAAAACCACAGAAATGTGACACATTTCACTGGAGGGAGGGAGGGGGAGACAGTATATTAGTTTAGTCCTCCTGTATTCAGCAGGTAGAAGCAATGTATCCCACACAGTGTAAATGTGCAGTTGGCATAAGGTGGCCTGTTGCTACCAAACTTCCAAATGCAGGTAAGTCCTCACCATATGGCCACCTTTGTTGTACAAATCCTAAGGTTCATGGCACCCTCTGTCTGTCATGCAACTTTCAAAAGCATGAACAAAAAAGTTTCAAATGCCCACTTACATGCAGCTGCAGCAAAACTGTTTGCCTCATCAGACCAGCGGTAATCTTAGGTACAATCAGGGCATGGTCTTCCTGGCCCAGCCTCATCCTGCCAGTGGACCAGTTCAGATGATGCAGCAAACCATAGTTTGTTGGACTGAGAATACAATAGGAAGGAATATCAAGTCTGTGCAGCGCTCTTTCCCTCACCTACCTGGCGGTGAAGCAGGACTCCTGGTTAGTTCAACCATAGTTCCAGGTTCAGGTGATGCATGGACTGTGATTGAACTAGCCAAGATTTTTGTGTAACAGCTCTGCACTGAGGAGAGAAAGGGAGGGAGGAACAGTTCATACAAGCTTGGCACTCCTTCCCACAGCATTCACAACCCAACAAACCATGGTTTGTTAGAGCATCTGACCTTGTTCAGGAACTAACAGCCTATTCCCTAGTGGTACACAGGATTTAGGGTTGCTAGTGCAGCCTTCACCTCTGTATCCTACATGCCAGCAGGGGATCAGGCTGGCTGGGAGAGGTAAGCACAGAAAATTTTTAATCTCTTTCTCTGCCACTGCCTGGGCCCCTATGGGCCTATTCAGATCTATGCCAATTATTTTGCTGGCATAGAACTATTCTGCCACAGGGGGGCCTGGCAGGCCTGGGACAGGGGTTCTAAATCCCGCAGGCTTTGTTGCTGCCAAGATCTGCCATGTCCCGCTCCCAGTCGGTTGATGGTTGATCTATAGGCTGTTTTTGGTTGCATGCAGTCTTCTGGGCCTTGTGCCAGTGGCAGCCCTGCATTCAAATGGCAGAGAGGCTGCTGAGCTGGCAGCCCACACATTATGCCTCATAATCCATGCTAAGTCCTATCACAAATAAAAACACTGCTGGAAGACTAGTTATAAATTACTATACTTCTTAACTACACCTGTATGATGACTACATCTGTATATTCCAGAACTGATATGGAAAACATTTATATTTCCAGCTATACTGTCATTCATTTTTAACAAACAGCTATGGAAAAGTAGGGCAAACTCCTGATCCCTCTGACGTTAATGGCAAAAAAAAAAAACCCAAAAAACTCTCATTGACTTCTGTGAGAGCCCAGTTATGCCCCAGGACATGATGTTATGAGTTACTGATATTCACAGGATCTTCTTCCATGAGTGCAAATGTCACCCAGGAACCACCAGGCAAAACTCTAATGATGACATTGTAACCAATGCAGAATAAAGGTTCGTGAACTTTGCACTATTCCCTACAGTGCAAATGTCACCACATTTATTAGGATGTTTATGTTTCTCTTTGTTTAAGGGTGCAAAACACAGTGGGGGATATTTTACATTCTTAGAGTGACCTTTGCAGTACAAGATTGTATTGGAGTAATGGGAGACTCCAAAGGTCACAAAATATTATTCTGCCCTAGTAAAAAGTATAAATACAGTAAAAGTGTTAAAAAATGCTTTGGGATAGACTTTCTGGCAATTTCCTGATCATGCGCTTTTATATTTATTTTTCATTTATTTAGAAGTTATGTCCTGCTTCTTAATTGTAACTTCCGAGGTGACTTACAACAGCATTTAAATATATCTTTAAAACTTATTTATATATATAAAAGTGTGTGCGGTTTTTAAAGACTAGATTCAAGTCTGGGTAATTAAACTTTATCCATTAAAAAAATGTTGAAATTAATTAATTTCAAGTGATCAGTGCAGAACTTTGATCAGTGCAGAACTTTGCCCTAAGGCCCTCAGCAACCTAGTGCCAGCACAGGTCTTCCCCAACCCAGTAGGCACCAAGAAGTCTGTTTAGGTCTCTGGGATTGCAGCTGATCTGCAGAAGAGATAGTGGATGTATCATTTGCTCAGTCTGCACAACACTTCTTCAGAATCTTATCTCAGGACCATTATTCATAATGACTCAATTGGTTTTGCAAAACAAAGCCTGTGGTTAATCCCATTTGAATAGATCACTAAAGGAGCCCAGACCTGACTGTGTTTGCAAACTTCCAGTTCTTTATTAAATTAGGTTGCACTAATCCAGGGATTGCCAAGGTGTGCGCTGCAAGAAGGAATGGAGTATACCTTAAAAAATTATATCACCATATTAGATGCAGCAAACACTCTGTGACTGTCAGAACAGGTTGACCCCTGCTTGTAGATGTCCTGGATACATCATGTTCACAATGCTAAAAGCAGGATGCTGAAATAGACTGACCTTTGATCTGATCCCACAGGGCTGTGATGTTCTTAAGCTGCATTAATCCCCTTCTCACTACTATGTGCAAAGTCATCATCCTCTGAGGGAGGAACTACTGTATGTTTGCACCAGACTCAGGTGCAGCTGGTGCTGAACCCAACCCCAAGCCCCACAATTCAGCCATCCCTCCTGCTCCTCCACACGCCAAGCATGCACCATACTGCACATGTGCACACACAAAGCATACACCATGATGGTGTGTGCCAGAATATCTGTGCTGGGATGCCCACCCTCCCAACTTATGCGGGACATGAGAGGAGGATGAAAAGACCTTACTTCCTTCAGTAACATCCAGTATTACCTCCACCATCACTTCTGCTCCAAGATTCTCTCTGCTGGCCACTAGAGGGAGTGGCGCTGGAGGTGGCCACACTAGGCATCATTATAGGAAGGAAGCCATCCCCATACCTCTCTTATGTGCTACTGTGCAAGAAGAGAATGGTCGAACTTCTAGGTAGGCAGCAGGCTGAGAGAGGCAGTGGGCACAGGGTGTTGGACATTCCCCATCAGGAAGCAGTTTGCTGCTTCCACAGAACTGCCACCTGAGGCAACATTTTCAACTCACCTCATGGCTGGGCCAGTCCTGATCAGAATTCCCTGATGCATTCTCAACCAGATGCAACCATGGCTAATAGCCATGGATGAGAGCCAGGACGGTGTGGGGTAGTGGGTCAGGAGATGGATGTAGACCTGGAAGATCCAGGTTCAAATCTCTGCTCAGCCATGAAGCTTCCTGGGTGACCTTGGGTCAATCACCATCTCTCAGCCGTACCTACCTCACAGGCTTGTTGTGAGGACAAAAGGCAGTAACCACCCTGAGAGGGAGAGTGGTATAAAAAAATGTGAAAAATATTAAATATAATAATAGGTATAGCTGGGGTGTGGGGCGAGCCCAGAGGAATCACCGTTGTTCAGCAAACATGTTCCCTGTTCTTAAACCTTGAGTGATTGGGGAAAAGAGAGGGCATGACTGAAAGGGCAGTATTAAGCTAGACCAGGGGTGCCCAAACCCTGGCCCTGGGGCCACAAGCGGCCCTCGAGGCCTCTCAATGCAGCCCTCAGGGAGCCCCCACTCTTCAATGAGCCTCTGGCCCTCTGGAGATTTGTTGGAGCCTGCACTGGCCCAATGCAACTGCTCTCAGCATGAGGGCAACTGTTTGACCTCTCGCGTGAGTTGTGAAATGAGGGCTTCCTCCACTGCTTGCTGTTTCATGTCTGTGATGCAGTAGCGGCAGCAAAGGAAAGGCCAGCCTTGCTTTGTGCAAGGCCTTTTGTAGGCCTTGAGCTATTTCAAGACCTTCATTCATTCATATGAGTTCATCTTTAATATATTCACTTATGTAAATTTATTCAAATTTTAACTGTAAATTAATTCTTTTTTCCCCCTGGCCCCCGGCACAGTGTCAGAGAGATGATGTGGCCCTCCTGCTAAAAACTTTGGACACCCCTGAGCTAGACTATCCTGCAGTTCTGTAGCCTATCCCTTGGACTGACCTCTGTCTGTCTGTCTGTCTGTCTGTCTGTCTGTCTGCTGAATTTAAATAATTCAATTAAAACTGAAGACTCATGTCCTTCTTGCAGTCAAAGCATGAGTCTAAACACACAGTGTAATCCTTTGCACATCTACTCTAAAGTAAATCCCATTAAGTTGAGTGGGGATTACTCCAAAGTAAATATACTTTCAATCATTCACAGTAAGAGCAACTCTGGCTTCAGCTTTACATTGAGAAAAATATCCAAAGCTAATACTACTTAGCATAGCACTTTTGCTATGCAAATGTCTCACATGTACTCAAAGTGCCTCACATGTACTATCTTGGTATAATCTCCACAACCATCCTGGAAGGCAAGTATTATTATAACCATATTGCAGCTGAAGCTGAGAGAGAGTGGCTTGTGTAAGGCCACCAAGGGAGTTCATGAAAGAAGCAAGACTGAAACCAGGAGCAGTTCAGTTTCTTGGCCATTTTACTACAGCAGCTCTATCCCCCATGAAAAGCATATGAAATAGTGCACTAATTAAACTTTACTAAACAACTTTCCACTCTTTTAAAATTAAGGTGCCTCCTCACTTGCTACAAGGCAGAATGGGATAATATTAAATACTAGATAAGGCCGGGACAAAGGGAGAATATATTCCCATAGTACAAGCAATTTTGTGGGACTTTTGGAAATCGCTGCAGCCAAAGAGCCTTTTCTGTCTGTTCAACCCGTTCTTATCACATGCTGGCTGCTGTTCATTCTCTTTCCAACTGAGACAGTAACCTTTTCTGAAGTACTTAAGTTTCCAGCAATCTGATGTACTGTACTTTGTAGCACTTTTAACTATGCAGCCAGCCAAGATAAAGCAAGTCATCAGAAGGTTCATGAGCCAGACCTGCCCTCTGCTGGAAACAGAACTAGGAACAGGAACAAAACAAAACTAGGACCAGGGACTAGTAAATTAGATAAGAGAGGAGTCTGAAGGAACAGCTTTTCCTAGGATTGCAAACTTTTATCTTTTTCCAAAAATGTTAAAACAATATATATAATAATGCAAAGCCTCATTTATCTGTTAAACTCAGAGGGAATCCAAAGCACTCCAATACAGTTTCTGTGAAGCTTTTGCCTTTACAAGCTCTAAGATTGATCTCGTGGTTTCTCCCTATTGTAACTAAATGGGCAGCCCAATCCTAACAAAATTCCCTAGGCCCAGTGCAGCAGCTCTGGCCCTGGCTCTGCTGCACCCTGCAGGGTAATTTCAGCTGCTGCAGGTCTCCTCTTGCATTTGTCCCCTTGCCTTGGGGTAAGGTCCAGCAGCCACAATGGATCAAGCCAGGATGGTGTAGTGGTTTGGAAGATCCAGATTCAAATCCCTGCTCAGCCGTGAAGCTTCCTGGATGACCTTGGGCCACTAACTTTCTCTCTGTCTCATCTACCTCATAGGGTTGTTGTGAGGACAAAAGGAGAGGGAGCAACTATGTATACCACCCTTTACTCCTTGGTATAAAAATGTGAAAAATAAATAAATATTAGATCTGCACCAGAAATATCACTGGCACAAGTCCAAGTTGATCCATTTCAGTGGATCAGGTCTGGGAAGGGGGATAGGATATGGCACATGCCAGTAGAGTCAATCTTGTCGTCATCCCCGCCCAATTCACCCACCTCTGTCTCTGTTGCCCACACAGCTCCTTCCAGAATTGAAGACGGCTACCTCCATGTTCACGTCCAGAAAACACTGACACTCTCACATTCTAAAAACACACACATTGTTTTTACCCATTGCCATCAGCATCTTCAAAAGCATTTGTTGTAACCCAGGGTTTCTCAAACTTCCCAGGAATAAAACTCCCGAGGTAAGTCTTTGCAGGGAGAGGTGTGAAGGCAGTGACACGATTCCCAGGAACATGTCACTAATGGGACAAAGGGTGGTTTTACTTACAGGCAGCCACTGCAAGGTCCAGGAGGTTGCAAGGAGCCCCACGGAGCCCTCCACAGGGGTCCTCAAGTCTTAGAATACTGAAAATAAGCAATCGTAAACCACTTCCTGTTCCTGGGGACTGTGTTGCTGCCTTCCCCTTCCCCAGCCCCTTAAGGGGCGAGGGCCTTAGCATTTCAAGGCAGGGGCATTGCAACACCCCAGTTTGAGAATCTCAGGTTGAAACCCACAAGAGCATCTGTTGAAACAACAATTAAGAATAAATTTGGAGAAGTTCTCAAAAAACCTGAATGGCCATGATAAGAGCTGTAAAAAATAGCATGGCATCTTGATAGGACTTCTGGCACTTGAAAGAAGAAAGGGAAAAACAGCTTCAGCAGGAACAGAAAATGCCATTACGAGTGAAGAAGAATGACACTTAGTTGCATGGCACTTTCTGAGTGCATAAGCTGCTTCATTCATTATCTTGATGTAGTTCTTACCAACAATCCTGTAAGATTATTATTATTATCACCACCATATTGCAGCTGGAGAGCTCAGGGTGTCCAAGGCCTCCTTGTGAGGTCATGACAGAGGAAAGATTTGAACTGGGAAATCCTGATTGACAGCTGCTAGCTACTACACTACACGGAAGATGTATAGAGCAGGAAGCTACAATATGTTTGCGGATGAAACCTGTCCAGAAACACTGTTGGCAACCTTCAGTCTCGAAAGACTATGGTATTGCGCTCTGAATGGTGGTTCTGGAACAGCGTCTAGTGTGGCTGAAAAGGCCGATTCGGGAGTGACAGTTCCTTCCACACCGGGAGCAAGTGCAGTCTGTCCCTGGTCTGTCTCCCTGGCTATGGGCCTTCCTTCTTTGCCTCAGACTGTTGGCCAAATGTCTCTTCAAACTGGGAAAGGCCATGCTGCATAGCCTGCCTCCAAGCGGGCCGCTCAGAGGCCAGGGTTTCCCACCTGTTGAGGTCCACTCCTAAGGCCTTCAGATCCCTCTTGCAGATGTCCTTGTATCGCAGCTGTGGTCTACCTGTAGGGCGCTTTCCTTGCACGAGTTCTCCATAGAGGAGATCCTTTGGGATCCGGCCATCATCCATTCTCACGACATGACCGAGCCAACGCAGGTGTCTCTGTTTCAGCAGTGCATACATGCTAGGGATACCAGCTCATTCCAGAACTGTGTTGTTTGGAACTTTGTCCTGCCAGGTGATGCCAAGGATGCGTCAGAGGCAGCGCATGTGGAAAGCGTTCAGTTTCCTCTCCTGTTGTGAGCGAAGAGTCCATGACTCGCTGCAGTACAGAAGTGTACTCAGGACGCAAGCTCTGTAGACCTGGATCTTGGTATGTTCCGTCAGCTTCTTGTTGGACCAGACTCTCTTTGTGAGTCTGGAAAACGTGGTAGCTGCTTTACTGATGTGCCTGTTTAGCTCGGTATCGAGAGCAAGAGTGTCGGAGATCGTTGAGCCAAGGTACACAGTCATGGACAACCTCCATTTCATGTGCAGAAATTGTAATGCAAGGAGGTGAGTCCACATCCTGAACCATGACCTGTGTTTTCTTCAGGCTGATTGTCAGTCCAAAATCTTGGCAGGCCTTGCTAAAATGATCCATGAGCTGCTGGAGATCTTTGGCAGAGTGGGTGGTGATAGCTGCATCGTCGGCAAAGAGGAAGTCACGCAGACATTTCAGCTGGACTTTGGACATTGCTCTTAGTCTGGAGAGGTTGAAGAGCTTTCCTTCTGATCTGGTCCAGAGATAGATGCCTTCTGTTGCAGTTCCAAAGGCCTGCTTCCCAAACAAGGTTGGTGCAAGAACACAGCGCTGCTTCACTCTGCTTTGGATGTCAAAGGGGTCTGATGTGGAGCCATCGGACAACAGTGCCCTTCATGTCCTTGTGGAAAGATCTGATGATGCTGAGGAGCCTGGGTGGACATCTGATCTTGGGGAGAATCTTGAAGAGGCCGTCTCTGCTGACCAGGTCGAAAGTCTTCGTGAGATCTATGAAGGCTATAAAGAGTGGCTGTCGTTGTTCCCTGCATTTCTCCTGCAGTTGTCTAAGGGAGAATACCATATCAGTGGTGGACCTGTTGGCTCGGAATACACACTGTGATTCTGGATAGACGCTCTCTGCGAGTACCTGGAGCCTCTTTAGTGCAACTTGGGCAAACAGCTTTCCTACTACGCTAAGGAGAGAGATGCCGCGGTAGTTGTTGCAGTCACCCCTGTCACCTTTGTTCTTGTACAGCGTGATGATGTTTGCATCCCTCATGTCTTGAGGTACTCCACCTTCTCTCCAGCAAAGACAGAGGATTTCATGCAGCTCAGTGACGACGATCTCTTTGCAGCACTTTAGGACTTCAGCAGGGATGCTGTCTTTTCCAGATGCCTTGCCAAACAACTTATTTTTAATTTTTAATTAATTTTTAATTAATCAATCCAGAAACAACTTATTTTTAGTTTAGTGCAGAGCACAGTCCTATATATGTCTACTCAGAAATAAACCCCATTGAGTTCAATGTGACTTACTCCCATGTAAATGACTATAGGATTCTGCCTTAGTTCAGTTAATAAATAAGGCTGCAATCCTATACACACTTTCCTGGCAGTAAGTCTCATTGAACACAGTTGGACTTCTGAGTAGACATGTAGAGGATTGTGCAGTAACTTGCAACTTTTGCATCAGTATTTTGGAGACTGACTGCATGTAAGATTTATGAAACTTTTGATTATGAAGCAAAACATCTTCCATCCCCCTTGTCCACTAGATGGCATCACAACATTGCAGCTAGTATGAGCAAATAGTGAACAGACATTAAAAATCTCTGGAAAGATATGCTTTCACCTGACAGGGTAGCTAGATGCAATGCTCTTTTTACAATCCTTGTAAAATTGTGCAACACAGTTGTAAAAGAGGAATTAAGGACAGTTACAGTGGAGGAAAAAGAGTGGGATTCTGAATCCTTCTCTAATAATTCATCTCTGAACACCTTCAGCTGGTGGCTTAGCAAGCAGGGGAGCAGGCCGCCCCAGGTGCTAGGATGGAAGAGGGCACCACATGATGCTCAGCCAAGATGGCAGCTGCAGGAGAAGTGGCAGCCACCACCTCCTCTTCCTCATGTTTTGGCTGATTTGTGATCTCACCACTGCCCTATTCCTTTCTCTGTGGAGGCTGAGCATCAAAAGGAACTGGGCAGTGGCGAGACTGAAAATGTGTCCCACCGCCATTGACACCCTCTGTTTCAGCTAGTTTGCTATCTCACCGCTGCCCTGTTCCATTCCCTTTGGCGGCTCAGAATGGGACAGCAATGAGATTGCAAACCTACCCTGCCGCCATTGCCTTCTCTTTCAGGAGAACCCAGAAGTGATGTCTCATGGGTCATGACATTACATGAGGTCATGGCATCCCCACCTTGGATTCCAGGGCCTTTGGCTATGCCACTGCCTTCGGCTGTGTTTCTTCTAGTTTCTTCTAGTTGGAGTTTGAGACTGGAGTTGGAGTTTGGGGGAAGGCAGCACCAGCCCATCCATGAGGCAGGATGCGGCAGTTGTCTGAGGAAGTGGATCAGAAGGGGCGCCTGTTTGCCCACCCTCTTGTTACTCCTCCTCCCACTCCCTAAATTTGAAAAGAGAGGACTGGAAGAGAGAAAAGGAAGTGGAGAGAGCAGGAGAGTGGTAGAGCCAGAGCAACTACTCTCCCCTCCTCTCCACTTCCCTTTCCTGGAGTGCTGCAGGGGAATATGACTTTTTGCTCACTGCCATAGGCACCAGGTCTTCTTGGGTCAGCCCTGGAGGGGAAGGATTAGAAGGGGAAGTAGTGGACAGCAGAAGGGTGTAGCACTCTCTGCTTCCGGCTGCTCTTCCACCTTAAATCACCTGTACCACCTGCTTTATGAGCTGTGTGGCATGGTGTGCACCCTAACGCTCAGGACTGCATCATCTCATCTAGCTAAGGCCTATACACGAGCATACCTATGTCTAAAATGTAAGGTGACACAGGGCAGAACCCCTACTATTTGAGATTTTTGCCACAGAGTATCCAGACTGGACCAATCCCTACAGAGTTCAATGGGTTTTACTCTTAGGCAAGTGAGTATAAGGACTGCAGCCTCAGTTAATTTTAGGAAACATTAGATAATAGCTAGCATTAGATAGACAACTGTTTTGAAAAGTGAGTCACTTTTGCTACCCATATAAGAACAACACAATTCTGTTTGCCTTATAGTTGGTGGTGGAGGTTGGTAGGAATCAATTAATTATTACTGAAACAAAGCTCCCCTATGACACCAAATGATTCCCCAAGCCATAGTCTGTGATGAAAGAGGGGACATGGGAATATCTTCCCAACACTCCTGATTTCTGAACTGTCAGCCAAATGCACTTGCGAGGAAATAGGCATAACATCTAGACTTGGGAAATTATTATATCTACAACAATCAGTGGTGTTGTTAGGGGATGCGGATTGCACTAGGTGGTGACACCACAACTGGTCAAAATTTTTAAAATCTTGATATTTTTGAATAATATCATCATGTTATACATCATTTGATGTGTAATTTCATGCAGAATACCATGAAAGAAACTGCGTTGAAATCTCTATTCTATCAAAAGTTATAGCCATAAAAAAAAAAAACACCATTGGGGTGGGGTGATGATGCATGAGACACTGCCCTTCTATCATGGGGGTGATGTGCTGGCCTCCCACATTGGATGATGCAAATCCTAGTGAAGCCACTGGCAACAGTGAAGAGTCTTAGGGCACCTTAAAAATGAACTCATTTTTGTAGGACTACAGTCCACTTCATAAAATGCATGAATCGTAATCCTTAATGAACACGTGTACACATGTAATCGTACACTCAGCTGTTTAAAAAAAAGATTGAATAACAAAGTTAACTGCAAGAGGAAATGTAAGAGGTCCAGTGTAGTGACAAGCTTGGTGTACAAGACAAACACAGAGACAATCCCCAACAGTAGTAACTCGTATCATGTCTGAAGCAACAATAAGAGAGAGTTGACTTGCTCTCATGGCTGTAAGAACCACCCAAGCCAATGCATTACAATTATGGAACGTATTCCAATGAAATGTTCCTAGAATGAGGGTGTTGCAATAGAATTATTATGGAAGTTGGTTAGCCTGTAAACACCAGGATTCCTTCCCTTGTCAGCAACAGGGCCTGATGAGTTTCACACAGTGAACCTCTGTTAGAGGAACTCTGAAGTGAAATAATAAGAATGATGAAACCAAAATGCTGTTCAGAAACTTTCCACTTCCCAGAATTATCTTGCTAGACAGAAGTAATAGTAGAGCAAAGCAATTCAGCTGATGCCCAGGGCCAGCTTACCCATGAGGACAACTGAAGCCTTCATCTCAGGTAACATATTGGCAGGTGGTGCCCACCTCTGTCCACCCACACATCTCTACTTCTCCCACTCCCTGGATTGAAAAAGGAAGAGGAGGATGGAGTCTGGAGAAGAGGACATTGGTAGGCTAGAGGAAGAGGAGAATGAAGGAGGCTAGTACACCAACAGCTTAGGGGTGGGAGCATTTAGTATTATGACCCAGGAAGTTTTGGGTCAGCCTTGTTTGTGCCATAGTATGGCAGACAGTGCTTGGCCCCATGGTCATTGTGATCATTTGGCACTGTCCTACTTGGCTGGACCCCACTGGAGTCACCTTCGCTGGCTGGGGCAGTGGAGCTACCAGGCACTTCAAAATAGGTTTGAGAGTGGAAGATGCAGAGAAAAACCCAACAGGGGGACAAGCAGTCCATTCTAGTACTGTACACAGCTACTACTGCCTCTGGTGGTGCTCACAAAAAAAATGGATTAAAAGGTTATGTAACAGATGGACAACAGAACCTGTGCAAATCTGTAAGTCATCATAAAACCCAGCAGGATATATTTTGTGGCAAAAGTCACCCTAAGCACACTAAAAAGAAAACTACCCATCCATCTCCTGAAGCTTTTGAGCAATCCCCAGGAAACAAAACTACTCCAGTAAGTTCATTCTAACCCAGACCCTCCTCACTAACCTCCAGAGCATGGCAGGTATTTGTAAAGCCAAAGGGCATAACACTAAAATGATGTAATCCCTTGCAACAAACAAAGGCAGTGTCTGATTTGCTTCTATCAACCGAAGACATTCGCTTGTATTTGTGTGCTGCCTAAATCTAAGGTGTTAATGTACTAGCCTGGGTTCAGAAATCTCGGGAGTTGTTAACCCCAGGCAAAAGATACGTATCTTTTACGACTCCTGCTATTTAATGTAACATATAAAATCTCTTTTTTTCTGCTAGCAGAAATGGACAGTACCTTTCAGGTTATGACTAAGGCAAGCAACTTGGTACCCAATGAATTAACTTGTCAAAAATTGGTCATGTGTTCCAGTTACAAAAAGGGGGAATGCGCTCTGAAGGAATATTCCCCCCCCCCCCAATTCATTCTAGCTGGCTAGAGTGTTGTTGAGATGTTGAGACAGAGACCTAAAGACCAGCACCACTGGTTTTAACCAATTTCGTTGGTCCAGTATGGGTCTCAAAATGCTAACCAACAGCACTACATGCCCTGCACATGATATTGTCTTATGCTGAGTCAAACCCTTGGTTCATCGAGTTCAGTCTTGTCCTCAAGTAGACAGTACTGGCAAGAGCTCTCCTGAATTCTGGAGAAGATCTATCTGGAGGTTTTAGGCAGGGAAACTCAGAGCTTCTGCGTGCAAAACATGTGCTCTACTACTGAGCTCTGTCCTATTCCCATAAGTGTCCACCACTTGCCCTAGTCATACATAACTTTGATTTTTTTATATAATAAGGAAGTGGAGTGACAGGACAATTGGGTCCTGGACAGCTGTGCCTAGGCCAAATGCATTCCAGACACTGGCAAACCTGGACATTTGCTCTTGGTTTATTTATTTATTTATTTATTTATTTTTGCATCCTGGATATTTGTATCTCAATATATGTATATTTATATTAGATGCACTTTTTAAATTTTTAAAACACAAAGGTAGGGTTAGGGCTGTGATAAGAATGGTAGGCTGCTGTGAGATACAGAAAACTGGACTAGATGGAATGCAACAGAGGCTAAGAGCTAAAGCCTCCTACCCACACTACATGTTTAGGCTGTTTCTCCTCCCCCCTACACTAGTTAAAAGAAAAGAAAGAAGGGATAAACTCACATTGTAATGTGTAGTTTGACCCTGAGCTTCAAACAGGTAGTTGCACTCAGTGGGAGTTATCAAGGCTAACTAATATGGCACATCCATAAAAGGGGCAATGCAGTCTGTGCCTTGTTATCCACTGGGCCTCGTTATCCACTGTGCTGAAACCCACCAGTGGATTAAAAAAAAAAATCAGTGGATATGTGAAAAACCCACTTTCAGGTTTCTTGCTCTTCCACTGTCATCCCAGAATGCACTGGTATAGACACTATATCATATTCAGCCACTAGATGGGGTGAATAATGGAATGAAATTATTATTTAGCAGTGCTAAGGTAGAAAATGGAATTTTTGTGTTTTTTTCCGTGTTACAAGGTATTTAAATGTATTTAAAGGTATTTAAATTGACCCCAATATCAGTGGCAAGGCAAATCAGTGGATACCAAATCCATGGATACCGAGGTCCCATCTGTATACATGAGATTTGCCAGTTGCTGGGGATGTAGAAGAGGAGATAATTATCCCCATCATGCTTTATTTGGGAACTTCCTGGGGCCATATGTGTGGTCACCACTGGAGACAGAGTTTTGGAATAGATGGATCTTTGGTGTGATCCAGCAAGCAATTATGCCCTGGAAAAGCTTTGAGTAAAGGGTCTGTGTCAGAGTCAAACTACTTGTCATGTTAAGCATCCACTCAACAACTCCATGCTTGTGTTTCTTCCATGTAACAGAAATAAAGAAGGAGCCAGGATATGACACTGGGATTGTAATCCGGTTTGTTCACAACCTGGTTAGAACAATCAGGGTTGCTAGTTAATGCCAGGTTTGGATATTACAACAATTCCCAGTTTGTTTTAAACCATACGTAGATGTTGGAAATGTCCTCCTACTATGCATGAAAGGGAGACAGGCAAGCCTGAGGCTCATGATCTTCATATTAAGTTATGATTTTGAATGACAGGTGGCATTTGCTTTCTAATATAAGCTTATGGTTGCACTAGAGTAGTGTTTCTCAAACTGTGGGTCAGGACCCACTAGGTGGATCACAAGCCAATTTCAGGTGGGTGCCCATTCATTTCAATATTTTATTTTTAATATATTAGACTTGATGCTCCCATGGTATGTGACTGCTTTTGGGGACATGTTACAGATCTGTACTTTTAACAGGCTACTATGTCTATACTTTTAACAATGATAGTAAATGGGACTTACTCCTGCATAAGTGTGGATAGGATTGCAGCCTAGGATTTTCAGCCTGGGTAAGTATGGATAGGATTGCAGTCTAAAAATGTTCCTGCTTTATGATGTTACTACTGGTCATGACATCATTTCCAGTGGGTCCCAACAGATTCTCATTCTAAAAGTGGGTCCCAGTGCTAAACGTGTGAGAGCCACTGCACTCGAGATTTGCATTTATATCCCACTGGGGTCAATGGGACCTCTTTACCCCAATGGAAAGCCCCTGATTGTGTAATATGAAGTTAGTTTGTCTTAAGCAGCCAGGGTCGCTCCACCAGCATAACTCTTGTAAACTGCCTATCTACAGGAAAAGAACCACCTGGAATGTGGATTGGCAATGTCAATTAGACTGACACCTGGCTCTGTTAGAACAATGGACCAGAAGGAAAACACCAACAAACCACTGGAGTCTGCTCACACCTGTCCGTTTTCACGTCCTTCCAACTGATCATGGCAAGGAAAAGTCTCAGCGACTGTGCTAATTTTCCTGCTATAGGAGTAGTCAGTGGAAAACGTTGACTCTGGATTCAGAATCCCCCCGACTCCCATCAATAGGGATGGCTGGATTAAGAGGTGATGTGGTTTGTTCCAGCACTTGTGGAGTTAACTGCACATTGTTGTCATGTCCCTTTTGAGGTGGGAGGCAGAAAAAAGCAATTACTGCCCATATCCTAAGAAAGTCCAGGCAACCATGGAAACTGCTGGTTTTATGGTAAAACCAGCAGTGTCCATGGAAGCCCAACAAAGCCCATCATCCATGGAGCAATATCCTGACATCAGTTGTCACTGGTGCAGTGTCCAAGGAGGTAATTGCCACATCAGTTCCAATATTGATGGCCAGAAAAGGACCACCAGGGTGAACCAATAGGGGGTGGGGCAGTCACAGAGCCAACAAGCAGCTATCACTCAGGGGACATACCCTGCCAACTCCTAGAAAAGGGCACCGCACAATAGGCTCCATCACCAACCATGGGGAGATGCCCAAGGATACCACATACATGACTAAACACAAGAATGCCACAGCACCCCCCCCACCTCCTATAGCAGTAGCATCAGCAGCAAAAGGGCAAAAGCAAGGGTATATTAGGAGCCCCTGCACCCAGGGTTCGCCTCATCCCACTCACACAAAAACATATCCAAGTCATACCTTTTTGCACATAATGTAAGGGTTGGAAAATAGCACCTTTGGAAGAGGGTGTCACCACATGAAATAAACACGTCTCTCCATAGCAAGGATTGGAGTCTATGTGGTGACATCTACCAGCTGGAAGGAGCTCTTTTACCACAGCAGGGACTGAAACAAGTCACAAGGGGAGCCTCAACAGCACTCTGGTGAAGCAGGGTGCTCTTGGCTCACTGCACAAAGACACAGGCTGGGACCCAGACAAGAGGGATTTAAACTCAGCTAAGAGATTTACCCTAACCAGCAAGGCACTTACCTTTTGCATGACTGGTCAAAAACACACATACATGCACATGGTCAAAAGAAGAGAGAGAATCAGGTCTAGAACACACCTCAGTCATACAACAAAGCTGCTTGCTGATGACCGAGCCACAGCAGGAGACAGGTAAGGAAACTGCATGTCCAGTTAAATCTGGCATTTAACACCTTGCCTCACTGCAAACAGGCACACCTGGATGGGAGGCTGTACCAAATAGACCCAAGAGAGCACTGAATGGGCCAATCCCTGGGCTGGCATTTAACCCAGGGCTCCTACTGTAGATGCCCACACAGAGACACCCCATACCCTTTGCTTCATCTATGGCACCTGCTGGCATGGCTGTTTGTTGCCTCTCTGGTCCCTTTACCACTACTCACAATAAACCATGGCAGCAGAGAACAGGGGCCTTTTGATCACTGAGGAATGCCCCCCCCCACCCCTTAGAACCCAAGAAGTCATGGAGCGAGGATGCTTCATTGCAAGTATTGCAATTGCAAGTTATCCAACAGACAACCTAGGAACAGGTGTTGGTGAGGTCTAGCTGCACCAGTTGGTTCACTAACAGCATCACCATTTCATTGGAGCCTTTGCATTAATGTGGTAGTAGCCATATCATTGGAGATTCCCATGAACAGTAATTATATATTACCACATGTATAGCTTTGTACAGTATATCCAGGATTGCTCATTAAGATAAGTGAAAGAATTTTTTTCTTCTTTCCTGCATAGCTTCTGATCCATATTTGACATAGTTTTACATCAGGCTTACACAACTTGCACCACCACCCCAGATAGAGCTCACCAGTCATCTATGGTGGATCACTAGCTACTTGACAACCCACCACCCACTTGGAAGTCCCAGGTTGGCAGCAAAAACATGAGGTAGGCCACCATATATAGCTGGTCAGTGTAAGATTCTTTACAAACCCAGGAAAATGCAGAGAAGTGGCTTAAGTTCAGGTTTAATTTTAAAAACTTTAGTATGAACATGTGTGAATTGAAGCCTACCGGAATCTTTCATGGCTGAATAATTGGGTCCAAATCTGTAAAGAGACCGCGGGCCCAATCCTATCCAACTTTCCAACACTGATGCAGATCCAAGTTAAGGGAACAAATAATCCCATACCTTGAGGAGGCCTCCATGACTGCCTTCCTAGCACAGGATGCAGTGCCTGCTCCAGTGGCACAGCTGCAACACTGCAGGAAAGTTGGATAGGATTGGGCCCTGATCTATAATTAAAACCAGGGCTGGAGTTAATCCAAATTCTGGTATGCTTGAATAGAAAACATGGAGTGGATTTTTGAATGCTATATTGACCTGTGTTTGACATGGCGAATCATAGCCTGCTCTACATGGACAAACAAACCATTCAAGACAAGGGATGGCACCAGAAAGCCAAACATTGGCCTACCCTACTGTCCTTTTTCACTGCCTTGCTGCCCGAGTCTCTACAGAGGATTTCTCCTTCCTGCCCAGATTAGGATTTAATTGTATTCCTAGTGAGTCCCTTCTGGTTGCACTCACCCTTTCAGATGAATGTTTCATCAATATGATTAGGAGCACATCTCCAGTCTCGTTTATTCATACAATCCGTTGTGACAGCTCGGAGCATAATACTCCCTCAAGGAACTCGTCGATACCATCCCTATCATTTTATTCAAATCATAGTTTGCATTCCACACTGGCAGTATAATGTTCTTTCTCCTCTGGATTATATTTTGTGAAATCCAGCAAGCACTAAAATCCTTCCCATAAGGGATTAGATTAATATTTATGTTAGCCAACATCATCATACTATTAGCATACAGGGTGATTCTGCCAGAAAAGAGAAAGTAAAGAGGGCTGCATGCAGAAATATTAATTAAAAAAATTTTTTTTAACAGGATGCGCGTGCGTGCGTGCGTGCGTGCGTGCGTGTGTGGGGGGGTGATGGATACAAAAAGGAAGAAGAAATTTAAAATACTACCATAGGCAGGGCATGTTTCATGACAACAGCATCCAAAAGAGAAAGCTACCAAATTGCCTTCATGAACCAAAAAAATGTAATCCAAGAGGCAAAGATTACTGAATACACAAAAGGTGGATTTTGTCAGCAGTTTTTCTAGTGTGTCAAAGTGAAGGTGACTGTTGGTGATGATAGTTGTGAAGAAATAGGATTCAGATATAACTTTGGCTGTGATCCCAAACACATTTACCAGAAAGGAAAACCCTTTGAACTCAATGAGATTTACTTCTGAGTAGACATGCTTAGGATTGTGCTTTTGTTTGTAAACAGAGATTAAAGCTGAGCTGGTGGAGTCTACAAAAAAAGAATAATTTATAGGCCTTCTAACTGACAGACTTTGCAGAGGGAGAGAAAAGGCAGCATTTCTCTAACACTGAAGTATATACCAGCTACTCAAAATTGACAAAGCTGTGGAGGATTGAGTACCTCAAGGTTATCTAGATCAGAGAACTCCAAACTTGTCAGTACATATTGTATATTTTGCAGGCCAAAAAACATCAGTTTCATAAATGAATGAAATTTAAATGAGTAAGTTTTACTTGGATCTTTTTTGTAATCAGCATGATATGATTCAGAATCTAAGAAAAATGTTCTGTTGGCAACCTTCAGTCTCGAAAGACTATGGTATCGCGCTCTGAAAGGTGGTTCTGGAACAGCATCTAGTGTGGCTGAAAAGGCCAGTTCGGGAGCGACAATCCCTTCCACACTGCGAGCAAGTGCAGTCTGTCCCTGGTCTGTCACCCTGGCTATGGGCCTTCCTTCTTTGCCTCAGACTGTTGGCCAAGTGTCTCTTCAAACTGGGAAAGGCCATGCTGCACAGCCTGCCTCCAAGCGGGCCACTCAGAGGCCAGGGTTTCCCACTTGTTGAGGTCCACTCCTAAGGCCTTCAGATCCCTCTTGCAGATGTCCTTGTATTGCAGCTGTGGTCTACCTGTAGGGTGCTTTCCTTGCACGAGTTCTCCATAGAGGAGATCCTTTGGGATCTGGGCATCATGCATTCTCATGACATGATCGAGCCAATGCAGGCGTCTCTGTTTCGGCAGTGCATACATGCTAGGGATTCCAGCACGTTCCAGGACTGTGTTTGGAACTTTGTCCTGCCAGGTGATGCCAAGAATGCGTCGGAGGCAGCGCAAGTGGAAAGCGTTCAGTTTCCTCTCCTGTTGTGAGCGAAGAGTCCATGACTCGCTGCAGTACAGAAGTGTACTCAGGACGCAAGCTCTGTAGACCTGGATCTTGGTATGTTCCGTCAGCTTCTTGTTGGACCAGACTCTCTTTGTGAGACTGGAAAACGTGGTAGCTGCTTTACCGATACGTTTGTTTAGCTCGGTATCGAGAGAAAGAGTGTCAGAGATCATTGGGCCAAGGTACACAAAGTCATGGACAACCTCCAGTTCATGTGCAGAGACTGTAATGCAGGGAGGTGAGTCCACATCCTGAACCATGACCTGTGTTTTCTTCAGGCTGGTCGTCAGTCCAAAATCTTGGCAGGCCTTGCTAAAACGATCCATGAGCTGCTGGAGATCTTTGGCAGAGTGAGTAGTGACAGCTGCATCGTCGGCAAAGAGGAAGTCACGCAGACATTTCAGCTGGACTTTGGACTTTGCTCTTAGTCTGGAGAGGTTGAAGAGCTTTCCATCTGATCTGGTCGGGAGATAGATGCCTTCTGTTGCAGTTCCAAAGGCCTGCTTCAGCAGGACAGCGAAGAAAATCCCAAACAAGGTTGGTGCAAGAACACAGCCCTGCTTCAAGCCACTTCGGATGTCAAAGGGGTCTGATATGGAGCCATCGAAGACAACAGTGCCCTTCATGTCCTTGTGGAAGGAGCTGATGATGTAAATGTAAAGAAAAATGTAAATGTAAATGTAAAGAAAAATGTAACAATTACTAAAAAACAATGGCTGTGCTTAAACTGAGAAATGATATATAATGTGTAAAAATGTTAAACCTTAGCAAATGCTCTGACAAAAAAACAAGTTGTTACAGGTTAAATAAAATATTCGGATGGGTCAGAGGTAGACCCAGCCTGCTGTTTGGAGCCCCCTCATCTGGATCTGTGATTTTCAACTGCTGTGGTGTGGCACATTGGTGGGCTGTGAATGGTCCACAGGAGTGCTGAGGGAGTTTGGGGCAGGGTGATTTATCTGTAGGGCCTTAGGCATAGCTTGAAGGAGGGCAGAACCCATGTCATTCTTCAGTCACCTTGGGTGTGTTATTTCTGTGTAAGCTTGTGCTAATGCAGTGATTGTTTCTATATATTAATACTTTTTAAAAAATGTTCCAATATATCCTTAAACTGATGGTGCGCCTTGACCATTTTAGCACCTTGGCAGTGTGCTGTGAGATGAAAAAGGTTGAAAATTGCTGATCTGTATGGTTCAGAAGGCACTGAAAACCTGCAGTTCTGATTCATCAACTACCAATTAATATTCAAAATTCTCAGCAAGAGTAAATTGGAAGGAGAAAAGCAACTGAATGAGGCTGTGTTGTATTGGGGTTCCTCCTCATTCAGCCAGCAGAAGAAGGTCATTAGTTGGAAACCTTGAAATATGCACACAAAAATTGAGGCTTTAGAATGGAGAGGGAGAAGGAAATCTTACAAGGATCAAAGAAGGAAGAGGGAGAAATTACCAATCCTATTCTGCTGAGTAGAATTACAGTATGGAGTCCACTTAAGAACATAAGAACAGCCCCACTGGATCAGGCCATAGGCCCATCTAGTCCAGCTTCCTGTATCTCACAAGGGCCCACCAAATGCCCCAAGGAGCACACCAGATAACAAGAGACCTCATCCTGGTGCCCTCCCTTGTATCTGGCATTCTGACATAGCCCATTTCTAAAATCAGGAGCTTGCACATACACATTATGGCTTGTACCCTGTAATGGATTTTTCCTCCAGAAACTTGTCCAATCCCCTTTTAAAGGCATCCAGGCCAGTCGCCATCACCACATCCTGTGGCAAAGAGTTCCACAGACCAACCACACACTGAGTAAAGAAATATTTTCTTCTGTCTGTTCTAACTCTCCCAACACTCAATTTTAGTGGATGTCCCCTGGTTCTGGTGTTATGTGACAGTGTAAAGAGCATCTCCCTATCCACTCCATCCATCCCCTGCATAATTTTGTATGTCTCAATCATGTCCCCCTTCAGGCATCTCTTTTCTAGGCTGAAGAGGCCCAAACACTGTAGCCTTTCCTCATAAGGAAAGTGCCCCAGCCCTGTAATCATCTTAGTTGCTCTCTTTTGCACCTTTTCCATTTCCACTATGTCTTTTTTGAGATGCGGTGACCAGAACTGGACACAATACTCCAGGTGTGGCCTTACCATCAATTTGTACAACGGCATTATAATATTAGCCGTTTGCACTTAAGCTGCAAGGGCTGGGCGATTCCAGGGAAGCAAAATACAGCAGAAGGACTCTCCTTTGAGACAGTCTTGCAAAAAAAAAAAAAGCAGATCATATGGAATCTTTCAGTGAGGAAGAAAGTGCCACAGAATGGAGGAAGTCTCTATAGGGAAGAGACAGCAAAAATGCATAGCAGCATGGACACCCTCACTGGTAAAGATGATGAAGACAGCATGGACATTTCCACAAGAAAAGTCACCAAGTGGCAGGGGTCTGCTTCTCTAGAGCAAGGGGTGTTGTAGAACTTGGCAAAGAAAAGCATTTCTGGGTGAACAAAAGGGTTTGGAGCTGCTCATTGGGTATGCAGCATACATTTCCTGGTATTGACTGAGTTTGGGTGACCTTCCAGGGGCACACAAAAGGCTTCATTACATCCCAATCAGAAAAGTTCCTGAGGCAAAAAAGGCATAGCAAAGTGTGTGCTGCTACTTGGCTCAGGTGATGATGGAAGAAGCTTCATGGCATAGAAATCTGAGAAGATGGTCCAGGTGGCCAGGTCACTGGGGCAACTTGAAACCTGAAAGGCACATCTGAGTGTGCAAGACCTTAGAGGAGACATGCAGATGTCCTGCAGTACTACAGCCTTATTTTCCCTTCATGGTCCTTAATTAGCATGATATCACTCTGTTCAGGATGAAGTTCTTTCTAGATCCCAAGATTGTCAGCTAGAGAACAAAACAGAGTTAGATAGGCTGCACATGGGTTGGGAGAACTCTCCCATCTCCATCCTTTTTCCACAGTGGCTCTTTACACAAAGCAGGCAATGCAGGGGACATTCTGGGAGTGCACATTCACTGCCCCCCCCCTGGGCCCAATCTGCCTCCTAATGCAAATATGGTCATCTGCATTGTGAATGGGCCAGCAGAGCACCCAGTCTTGTTTAATTGACCTCAAGCAATCTAGAAGAGAATAGCTCTCTGCTCTTGTCTGACAGAAACAGAATGGAAATGTTGCAGACATGAAAACAGTTTATTACAAAGAAAAAGCAGATACAGTTCAGATATTCAAAACGTTCAACTGAATATTCCAGTGGTTCTCAAACAGCTGGGTCACGACCCACCAGTTCATGTAACGCTTCCCCCATCCCTTTAAGTGGCGGGGGAAGGGGAGAGAGGTAGCAATGTTATCTCCAGGATCGTGCTGCTAAGGGGGGCGAGGGGAGGTGCTTGTGACCTACTTGGCATGGTGTAGGGCTGCATCAGGCTGCAGGAGGTGCGGGGAGCCCTGTGCAGCTCTCCGCAGCACTCCCCGAACTTTGGAACCTGCAATAGAAGCGGGCGCAAAGCACCTCCTGCAGCCCAACACCATACCAAGTAAGTCACAAGCACCCCCCTCAGCGACAAAATCCTGGGGATCACATTGCTGCCCTAGACCCTCCCCTGCAAGAACTTACTGAGGGAATAAACCTCCCTCAACGTTTGAGAAACCCTGGAATATTCAAATTTGAAATATGATGAATGCAGGTCTTGAAATTATTGGCAATGGCCATCAAATCCTCATACAATCAACCTAGACTTTTTCCTAGGTCAGTGGTTCCCAGACTTTTTAGCACTGGGACCCACTTTTTAAAACAACATTCTATGAGGACCCACCTAGGTTTACCATACGTTTAAAAAAAGATCTAGAAAAAAATATTTTATTTATTTATTTATAAATAACCAGAAAAAGGCCCTCAAACATTTATCTCCCTGTACTTACACATGCTTGCAAATTGCAGGAGCTGAGCTCTTTCCAGGGTAATTAGCAGCTACAGTAACTGATTTCTGAATAGCCTCAGGGCTTGAGCTAATTACTTATCCGATCTTTCCATTGCCCTTTGACAACACACGAAAAATCAGGTCACGACCCACCAGTGGGTCCCAACCCATGGTTCCGGAACCACTGGCCTAGCTAGACTTACATACTTGTTTGTAGTTCCCTTGTTCACCACCAGGGTCTGGAGGGCTATGACAACAATATTCAGGTCACTCATAAGTGTTGGGACAAGTGTGCCACCTTCCAGTTCAGCCACTTTTTATAGGATTTTGGGAGAACCAAGGGTCTATCCTGCCCATTGATTATTCCAACTTTTAGGTCAGCCCCCTTTCCTGTAATTTTTAAAAGTCATGATGGCAACACTGCACTGGCTACTGTGACAAGACAACTCCACATTATATACTGGGAGTTAAGGGGTCCCATTCACCGTAAACAGGCATTGTTGCTTATAACTCACAATAGCAGTCTGACATTTTCCAAGATGTTATTTTTCTTACTGTTTTAAAAAAACTGAAAAGCTGCTCATGCTTATGAGACCATCTCTACAGCCTTGCTAAATTTTAGCAGAATTGCTGATGGGTTGCTGATCTTGTAGTGAGTATTATTAGCCACTAGATGGAGCAGTATTCCATTGGAGACTTAGTAGATAGGTCAGCGTATAGCTCAGCGTATAGGTCAGTGCAGGGGTGCTCACACTTTTTTTTTTTGCTCGAGAGCTACTTTGAAACCCAGCAAGGCCCAGACAGCTACCAGAGTTTTTTTTTTACAATGTTCGCGCCATCATAACATATAACATTTATGTGTACAATGTATGTTGGTGTACCTTGCATAACCGCATGAGCCAATATTGCACAACACAACATAATTAACTATAAACATTTTTTGTAATTACTTGAGTTTACTTTGATTACTTGCACTGAAGTGAATCAGCCAAGGATGCATAGTCCTGACAGTAGCTGCTGACAGCCAGCCTCAAGCACACTTCCAAATGTTCATCAGTCATGGTGGACCAGTACTTGGACTTAATGATCTTCATGTAGGAAAAGGCTGACTCACATAAATAAGCGGAGCCCTTCCTGCCTCAGGTGCTCTTATATCCCTGAGGGCCCCATTGCCTTCAAGTGGCTGCAGCTGTGCAGCACACTCTGCTGGATGCCTAGGCCTTACCCTTAAAGGGGCCACTGTTGACACCACAGCCTACCTCCTCACCAGATCTTCCTCGATTCCAATACAATTGGGGAGGGGGAGCAGATCTCTATACAGACCAGTGCAAAAACAGGGGAAAGGTGTGGGGGAGGGAATATATATAGACATCACAGCAAGACCAGTGCAAAACCCCTTGCACACAGAACCAACAAATGGAAGTGGGGGGGGGGCAGATCTCCATGCATACCAGTGCAAAAACGGGAAAGGTAAGTCATCCCCAGGAGAGTCAACGGGGCTCACTCCCAGGGATGCGTGGACAGGAGAGAAGCCTGCCAGCGGCTCCTCTCCAGGTCTACTCAGGAGTCACCCCAGTAGAGTCAACAGGGCTCACTCCCAGGGATGCTTCACTCCCAGGGTGGGGCTCACTCCCAGGGATGCGTGGACAGGAGAGAAGCCAGGATCCACTCATTTTGCCTGGTGATCGACTGATAGATCGGGATCGACTTACTGAGCACCCCTGGGTCAGTGGTACTCAAACTTTTCCAGCCAGTGGCTCCCTTGACCCCCCCCCCCCGTGGCTGTTGGCCATGACTCCCCATCATGTTCCTGAGGGCTGGAAGTGACATCATTAAACAGGAAGTAGTCAGAAATAAATATATTAAATATTATATTACAATAAATATAATATTATAATATTATATTAAATATATATTAACTATCTTAATATTAATTATATTAATCATATCATTAATTAAATGCAGATCTTAAAAATATATTATCAATACACAGCAATATACATGCTTTATAAGTTACCAGCTGCTGATCACTATTAGAGATAGGATGCTGGAGTAGGTAGATTTTGCCTGGTCCAGGAAGACTCATTTTTTTAAACTTTGTAAGCATACCAATAGAATTGTTTCATCAAATGAACTTTGTGAACAACCAGTCTGACCAACATTACACACACACACCCTTGTGGACCCCAATCCAACTAGTCATTTCTCCCATTCTCCTTGGATAGGACTGAACCCTTTATTAATTTAATGAAATTAAATATTTCTAGCAGCTGGTGGGGAAACAATAGACCATGAAAATATAACAGAGCTGATAAGGGTTTGGTTAGGAAGCTGATTTGTCTCCTATACTAGGAGATGCACAACTCAAGCCTATGCATGTCTACTCTGAAGTAAGTCCCATTAGAGTCAATAGGGCTTACTCCCAGGAAAGTGTGGATAGGATTGGGCTGGCAATCACTTCATCAATGGCTCATAAGTATTCTCTTCATTTATTTTTTTTTATAATGCTTTATTTATTTATTACAGATACAGGTAAGGAAAATTGGATAGACTTAGGGCTAGGACTACATAGGTTACACACGAGGGTGGTGGCCATCGATTACAACAAACATTAATCCACACAAAATTAATAATCAATACAAAAATTATCATATTCTTTAACTCAACTGGTTAGTACTTTAATATTCCATATTTTTCCTCTAACCTTATTTATCCCATCATAAAAAAAACACTTCAAACTTTTACTTATACACTCTTCTTACCACTAAACTAATCTCTAAAATAAAATCTCTTATCTAATTCTTAATTTCTAATATAACATCTAAAAAAGAAGTCTCCGATTACAATGGTATTACCTCCTTCAATATCTCTTATAACATGTTATCATTTTCCATAACTATCCAATCAAAAAAGGCTTCAAATTTTTACTTATAGACTCTTCTTACCACTAAACTAACCTCTAAAATACAATCTCTTATCTGATTCTTAATTTCTAATATCACATCTAAAAACAAATATCTCCAATTATAATAATATTATACTTTGCTTATCCACCACATATTTATTAACCCAAAATACAGGTTTAATATTTTCTCCAAAATAAATTGACATCTATAATTTATTTTATTTACCTTCTTTTTTATAAAATAACCCTTTTATTTATCTTAATACCACTATAATTTACACCATACTTATATTCCAAAATTACAATTCCATCTAATTTATTTCATATATTTACCACTTTAATTTTCACGATACTTATATTCCAAATTCCCTTTTCATCCACTTTAATTTAATCTAATTAATAAAATATTTATCTTAATACCACTTAATTTCCACAATATTTATATTTCAAATTTTCATTTGCATCTATTTTAATTTACTATATTTAAAAAAAAAAAATTCTATTTATTATTCAACCATTTTGCCCTTCTTCTTATTGTTTACTTTGTACTCTTATTGGTGTTCCCTCTTAGTCCTCCTACTGGTTCTTCCACTTCTTTTTCTTCTTAAGTCCCCCCCCCTGTTTTTCTTTCTTCTTTTTCATTCTGTTATTCTTGAATTCAATCCATAAATTCTTCCTCTTCTTGAGACAGCTTGCTCTCTGAACATTTCGTCTTTTTTTTCCCTTAAGATTCTCAGTTATTATGACAATTTCTTCATTCCATCTCATGAAGTGTCCCATTTCAAAATACTCCACTTCTTTAACTTCACCCCACGTCTGATCCATTCTTTTTTCTTCTCTATTGTTTATAATCTGTTCCAAAAAAATCCAAATCCAAAAAAAGTCAATCAAATCCACAATCAAATTAGGTTAGTATGCCTTTAAATGACCAAAAGAAGAAAAAAAAATTCAAGCCTCTTGCTGAGAAACCAAAACCGAAAGTAGCAATGTCCAGGCTTAAATAAAGGCTTTTTGCTGGGAAAATGAAGGTAGACTTTATTTCCTTCGTTGAAGATTACTTATTTATTTCTCTTCAGTACATACCATTAAAAAAAAAATCTTGCACTTACTCCAGCAGGGGAAATACCAATTCACCTATTCCCCCCCCCCCCCCCGGTGGCTAATGGCCAGCGTGAATAATCTTGAATTATCTCCTCCTCCTCCAGACTTCTTACTTACAATTCTCAATAAAACTTTTTAACGAACCAAGTTCACTCACTCTTAATAGCTTTTTTGCTGCGATGTTGTTGTATCTAGGCCGTAGGAGGACGGGTTTTCAGCTCTCCGAGCTTCTCAAAGATGGCGCCTGGGATAGATATGCTTCAGCACAGAGCAAAACAGAGAGAAATCCTTGAAATTGCCTGTTTCTAAGGACTCCCCCGTTCAAGCTCTCAGCTCTTCGTACCATCTTCCTGGCACTGAAGCGTGCCCTAGTTGTTTAGGCACATGAAAACACATCTATTTCGAAGTCTCTTCGGGAACCCCCAAAGTTCACTGCAACTTCGCTGAAAGTTAGCTCCGCCCCCTGATAAGTATTCTCTTCAAATAGCAAGGTTCATCACTTTAAAAATAGTCTTTCCTCTTCAGTCAAACAAGATTAATAAATCACTTTAAAAACAGAACCCTTTTTCTGCTCCTGGCCAAGTAAAGTGTGTGCTTGTCTCTCCCCTCCCCCTTTGCCAACTGCATGGAAACAACTTTAAGGGGAGGGGGAGGAAAGTGGGAAGGTTTGGAGATTGAAAGGGGGGAATGGAAGAGGGTTGAAATGAGATTTCACTTTGATGAGAATCGAACCCAGACTGGGAACTAGGAACCAACCAGACAAGGGTCAGCAAGGGTTAAGGACTACAAGCTGAGCAAACAACATGCAGTGAACACAGAAGGCAACAACCTCAGACTGGAGGGAGAAGAGGGCAGGGTGGCAGCAGCCACTCTCTAAGCTGAGCAACTCCTATTTTTTCTGCTTTAAAAAAAGCACAGATGGCTCTTATTCTGCCCTGGGGTGTGACTGTATCTCTTTGAGAAGACATCCCAAGCCTCCCCTTTCAGTTCCGGTTGCCTGTGAGCCACACCTCACAGTTTGAATAACACTGGTATAGGTACTAGTACTTAATGTCTCTACAAAGAACAGTGCCACAGCTTCAGCCTACCTAGAAGATGCCACCTTTACCCTTGAAGAACTTTCTTCTATTCCCTGTAGTGTGGAGGTTCACTCTTGGTTATTCAGGCCTTTCTCATGTTCCAGAACTTACTTTTAAAGCAAATTTTAGTGCTAAGCCTTGGAGGGCCTTGACTCAAAATTAAGCCCTGCAACTTGGTACTTATTATGTTATCTTCCTGTCCACTAGAAAGGGTTTTTTGCTTTCTCGTCCCATACCAAACGGATTTAGTGTCAAAAATCCCTGTTTACAAGGCTCTTGCAACATCAAGGTACAAGTCAAAGACTACTTGCAGTTGCAAAATTGAGGTAGTTAATTTCAGATATTTTTCTCTCAGAGTACCAGTAGATTCCTTGGGTTCTGACCTTACCAGCCTCTTTGCTGGTCATGAAGGAGAAGGGCAGTGAACAGGTGCTTTAGGCATAGTTTTTCTAAGTTTTTAAAATGGCACCACTGTAGAACAGATGAATTCATAATGCACATGCCTGGTGCATTCTTGGTGCCTCTTCACCACAACCAGCTCAGGATCTTGGATCAAATGCTGCACACTCTTTCCCCTTTCCACTCATGCTTTGAAAAGGAAGCATGAAATGGAGCAGAGGAGGAAGTGTAAAGCAAGTGCTGTCCCATTGAGGGACAACCCCTCCCTGGAAGATGAAAAGGCTGATTAGGAGCATAAGGCAAGGCCTAGGGCATTGAAAAAGCAACTGATACACCCAGCAACCAGATCTTCTAGACAGGACAAAGTCTGCATAAAGGGACATCATTTTATTAAGGTGCACACCATGTGTTGGAGTTGGTGCAACTCCATCTGCTGTCCAGAGGGGGCAGGATGCTGTCCAGAAGGGGTTAAGTTATGGCCCAGTGAATCTGACCTTTCTACCTGTTCTCTCTGTGATCCTTGTGGGGTGTGGCCCTAACCCTTTACCCTTCCCTTCTCCTCTGAGCACTTCCTCTTGTCCTCACCACCGACCTGTTAAGATGTGCACACCAGGGCTCTGATACCCAGGCCATCTTGATCACAAGGCATGCAGGGCAAGGCAGCTCCAGGGCCTTGCTATCTCTAAGTGTCAGCTGAACCTCTGATCCAAATCAGATGCTGTAAATATACACTCAATGGAACTGTAAGTAAATAACTTCTTTTTTGCAACTTTAACAAGCCTTTGCCTCTTTGTCTTTTTTAATGATTAGCAGTCAGCTGGGTGAGGGAGGTTTCCTGGGGTAATACCCAAAAGGGGGGGGGGGTCTGCTGCTTAAGCTACTCTGCTTCCCCACCAAAGAGAAAACTTTTTAATTTCCTCCAGCACAATGGATTCACTGCACTCAGAAATTGCCATCTTCTTCCTGGTAATTTTGTGCCTTTAACCACAATAGGTTGCCTAATAGGCCAACACTCAGCATGTGACTCTTCACCTATCACTTCCATCTCCATGATTTACAAGATCACCTGTTGAATATCTGCCTGCCACTCAGACCCCTTTGCAACCTTACAGTGCAATCCTATACATGTTTATCCAAGTCACATTGTGTTCAGTAGGGTTTACTCCTAAATAGGTGTGCATATGATTATAGCCATGGTGTGACGCAGTAACCTGCATTTTAGATCTACAAGGTTCTCAGTTCAGCCAGAGATCCACAAGTTCAGACATGTGGACACCACTATCGATGAAGTGGAGATCTTCTGTGATGCTTCTGTTCTGACTGACCAGCCTAAAATAAGATAAATGAGGGGAGATGGGATTGCTTTTTGGTCAGCAGACATATACCACTGGCATAAAAGCTGAGCTTTCACATTAGGCTGCTTGTTTGCCTTCAATGAAACAAGACCGTGTGGTTTACTGACACAATAATAATTGTGTGATAATTGTCAGGTCTGGAATCCTTCTTAACATTAAACTATTAACATTGCTTTCCCTAATCCTAGTTTTGGACTAACTAGGAATCAGTTGAAGGCAAAGACAGACATTGCATCCCCAAGTACCTAGTCATGTGGTCAGAGAGCTGTTAACCAGTTGCTCCCCTCCTCTCAGTAATCTATCAGGGATGAAAAGGGTGCCAGACAAAAGGAGAAACCATAAGCAGAGGATTCACTAATAGAATTAGACAGAAATGCCACTTTGGTCCACCCACCAACTGTGTGGTTAACCGTTGCAATAGGTACAGCTTTTTCTATCAGTGCACCCAGATATTGGGGGAAGTTGCTTCTATTAATATTACTACTGTAAAATATTTTTATATTAAAATCCTCAGTCCGGTTCAGAACATAACACTTAAGCTTGTGGCTAGCAGAAATTTTAAAGACCATATCTTAGCTTTATTAGAACAGCTCCACTGTTTTTCTTGGCATGTCTAAAGCCACAGGTCTAAGCATGCTTACCTGGGAGGAAGCCCCATTGACTACAATGGGACTTGCTTCAGAGTAAACCAGCCTAGGAGTGGGCTATAAGCACAACTCAAGATGCTGGTTCAAGTTAGACAGGGTTAGCCAGTTAGTCTGGAATGACAGACTAGAGGCTGTCATTCCAGGATAAACCTTTCTGCAGCCTTAAATTCTGACTTAATCTTTAAGCTCCAGATTCACCTGCCACTGAGATCTGTAACAGAGGATAGGAGAACCAGCCTCTCCTGTGGTGGCACCTCAGGCATGGAATTGGAGGTCAGCATGGTGTGACAGTTAGAGCATTGGGTTTAGAGAAGGAGGCCCAAGTTCAAATTTCCTGCTCAACTCTGAATTTCACTGGGTGACCCTGGAGCAGTGTTTGGCCAAATTCCCTTTCCAAACTTGGTCTAGAGAATTTATGCCCACTAAGCTAATTATTGATTTGTAATCTGCTTTTCTCCCCAGAGAACACCCAAGGCAGCTAACAACATTTAAAAGCCAAGATACATAAAAACAACAATAAAATAGATTTAAAAAACTAGCAGCAATAAAATCAGCAGTAAAAAACAATTGTTAAAAGCAGCCACCAGGCATCAAAGGCTTGCTGAATTCATTCCCCTCTTTGCTCAGAATAGCCCTAATCCTGTAGAAAGCACTGCTGGACCCCACCACCAGGGTAACTCACCAGTTAAACCTGTAGAGCTCCTTCTTCCTCCACTCTCCTACCAGCAGCTTCTCCAGTCACTGTAGCAAGATCTTGATTCCCAGCAGCTCCTGGACATTGTAGCCACACACCAGTCTCTATTCATTCAGTCCATACTCTTTCCTTCTAGTCTCTCCAAACACTTTCTTTCTATGCCACATACTCTCACTGCTACAGGTGCTACTTTTATCCCTGCAGCCCTCTAGTGGCTGCAGCTGTGCAGCACACCCACTGCTCAAAGTCCAGGTTTTAACCCCATGCTTGCCTGCCAGTACAAGGGGCCTCTGTTGACACCACACCCTGTCTCCTTGAAGGATCTTTGCACATTTCTATTACAGCCAATCTCCATATTTCAGCCTAACCTACTTTGTAGGGGTGCTGTAAAGATGAAGTGAGACTGGAAAAAACATTGCTTCCCTGAAGGAAAGCCAGGAAATAACACGTATGAGCATGCATGCATGCTCATAGCTTACACATCTGACTTATCACCACCTGCTCATAATTGTATTCACCTAGGCATTTTAAGTGTTTTTAAAAGTCATTTTATTATTGCTGCTTTATCTGGTTTCTTCTTTGCTGGGTATCCTACTAATAATGCACATATATTTTTGTTGCATATACATTTCATTAAAAAAAAGCTTTTTATGGAGAGGTGGAGCATAAATGCATCAAATATATAACATAGTGCTTTTTCTAAGTGTTCAAAGCCCTCCTCTTGCATTATTTCAGGTCTCTGTGCATTGGCTGACCTTGCAAGGTAGGCCCAAATTACCCCAAAATGTTTATTAGGAAGCAAGGCGTTGAGATATTGGGGCTTCTCCCAACCCATCTGGTCATGAACTGGTTCGCATTGGAACCGTGGACTAACAGCTCATAATTTATGCCACTAACAAGGGATGATGATCATTATTCTTCCTAGAACATCTAGAACAGGGGTGCTCAATAGGTGGATCGCGATCTACCGGTAGATCGCGAGGCAAAATGAGTAGATGGCAGAGCCCTGTCTCTCCAAACTGTTAATATGTCAGTTTCGTCTAGTGACTAGACGAAACTGACATATTTAGCTGACACTAAACTGACACTGAAACTGACACTTTAGCTGCTCTTCAGGCATGCAGCAACAAAACTGACCAAACTGACTAGACTCCAGCAGGGGCTCCATACATTAAAGGGGGTATCTGTCAGACGCTTCCTTTCCCCCTGGTAGATCTCTGGGCCTTGCTGGGTTTCAAAGTAGCTCTTGAGCCAAAAAAGTGTGAGCACCCCTGATCTAGAAAAACCGAGATGTTGTAGAATCTTGTATGTGCTCCACCCACTCCACCCTCAGTTATGCAGTTGTTGAAGCCCAAAAAAGCTCTGGAGAAGAAAAAGGATGAAAGGATCCTAAGTATAGGGGAGGGAGGGAAACACAAGAGTGATTGGAAAGATAGTAAATGGCAAAGGAACAATTTATTTGGAGGGGACAGAGACAAGCATTAAGGACAGCAGTGAGCTTTCTGCAGACCTGTTATAACTCAGGCTGCATTCCTATTTACAAGTGTAAATAGTAAGTGTAAAGAGTAAGCCCCATTGATAATAATGGTGCTTGCTTCTGAGTAGACATGGATAGGATTTTTTAAGGCTACAATCAGATGCACACTTTTATGGGAGTAAGGGCACAATCCTAAACCCTTATGTTTAGGGTTTCCAGCTGTGTGCTGCATCCTGCAGTTGGGTGTCACTCATGGAGGCCTCCTCAAAGTGAGGGAACGTTTGTTCCCTTACATTGGAGCTGCATTGCCCTTGTTTCAGTGTTGGAAAGCACTGACATAAGGGGTTAGGATTGTGCCCTAAGTCTCATTGAACACAGTGGGGCTTTCTTCGAAGTAGGTAAGCATAGGCTTAGGGTCAAAAGGCTGAAGAAAGGAGATCTGCCTTGGCGCAAGCAAGCTCCTGGTCCAGTTTTCCCATGGTGCCTCTTGTTCCACATTCACCCAATAGATCGCCACATCAGGCTCCCCTAGGCTTCCTCCCTCTCTTGTAGGCTGCAGTTCTAGCACTCGCTTACCTGCAGGTCAACCCGGTTGTAGAATCATAGAAAAGAGTAATAGAATTGGAAGGTTCCTAAAAGGTCATCTAGTCAGAATCCCCCCTCCCCCAGTAGGGAATCCTCCTAGAGCAGTTGCTTGTTGAGCCTCTGCTTGAAGATTTTCAGTGAGGGACAGCAGCTTGTGCTCATTTTGGGGTTCCCATGCATAGGATTGTGTTGCAGTAGGACAGGAGGGCAAGGGAAGTCCAGGACGTGGACTTGGGCTGGAGGGGGGACCCTTTTTCTGAGTAGAAATGAATCCCATCCACGTGTCTTTTGGCACCTTCTAACTAACAGATTTATTGTCGCCTCATTTATTGAGGCACCAAAGCTTCTGTCACAAGAAATCTGGCAGCCTTTCGGGTGCCAAAAATGCTCTAACTAGTTGGGGCCACCACAGTCATTTTTCCCCCTCTGGATGTTCAGATCCAGAAGCTCCCCATGAATTCAGCTCCCATCCTTTGGTTCCACTTGCACACAGAGCAACCTTGCTGTCGAGGAGAGGAAGGCAACCCTTCTATACTTCTGGATCAGGGAATCAGCCCCTACTTCTGAGTAAATGCGTGTACAGCAGAGCTGCAATCCTAGGCAGGTTGATTGGCTTAACTGGAATTACTTTCGAATGAGCGATCTTAGGATGGCATTGTGACCACCTCCCTCATTTTCAGTAGGGTTTACTCTCAAGTAAGTGTAGGTTGGGATCCTACTCCAAGTTCATATGTAGAGCTGGCTCATTGAGCGCTCTACCAAGTTTAGACTCAGAAGTCAGCCGGTTGAATGTCAGAAGGCTTCCTTTCTTCCCAACATGCACGCAGTCCAATCCTACGCCTGTTTTGTGCGGGAGTGCCTTTGAGTTTAGCCTTCCTTCGTTCAGTGCAGCCAGGATTTCAGCCCGGCAGGGTGAATAGGCTCGATCCAATTTAACGAGAGTGCATCTCTAGAGCTCTGAGAGATGTACTGGACCTAGAGCACAAGCCTCCGCTGATCTACTCAGAAGTAAGTCCCATTGTCTTCAATGGGCCTTACTCTCAGGAAAGTGCGCATAAAGGATCATGACCCTAAGTAAGCGAGGTTAAACCATAAGCATACTTCCTGTTGGGAGTAAACCCTCTTGAACACATGCAGTATTACTTCCAAGTAAACATGAATAGAAGTCCATATTAAGAGTGCCATTAGGAGACTGCCCTGCTTACAGAAGGAGGCAGCGAGAAGAAGAAGCCAAGAAATGATCAGGCAGCAGACTTTCTCAAGCTCCACTAGGGTGGAACAGCTCAGGGAGAGTTGTTGGGATGCACAAGCAGCTCAGTGGACTAAAGTTACCCCCTCCCTTGGGAGAGTGGGAAAGCACTCTGCACACGGTCAGGAAAAATGCTTAAAAAAAAACAAACCTCGGATCATTACGAACTGGCATTGAAAAGAGATGCCGGGGCTGTCGATGCTGTATCCTTCCCTGCTCAGTCAGGAAGCTTCCTGGGTGACCTTGGGTCAGTCACTTCCTCCCTCAACCTCCCCTACCTCTCAGGGTTGTTGTGAGGACAAAAGGAGTTTCGGAACTATGTACTCCACCCTGAGCTCCTTGGAGGAAGGGGTTATTAAAATGAAAAATTATTATTAGTATTAGTAGTAGTAGTAGTAGTAGTAGTAGTAGTAGTAGAACCCAAAGGTGGGGTGACCTGGACAGCTACTGATCTCCTTCAGTTGTCCAGCCACTGATTTCTATGGAGCCCAGAGTGGCTTGAGGAGGCAGAGAGGAGCAAAAGAGTCTTTGGAGGAGCACAGCCAGCCCTCTCTTGGGTCTCCTGCCTGGGAAGGAGGAAGTCTCCAGGGGTTCGAGGGTCTCAAGCGTGCGTAGGGCTGCAGTTGCCCTGGAAGGGGGGAGGGAGGGGAGGGGGCAGTCCTGTTCCAGCAGAGGCAGCAGGGGCTGGGGGTCCGTAGGAGGGAAGGCACAGAGGAGCTGCACACCTCCTCAGTGGCGTTCCCGGGGGGAGGGCTCTTTACCTCGCACCAAAGACGGTTGGGGGGTCAAGGGTGGTGGGTCATCGCCGCTCGCAGGGCTGAGAGGGTTCTTGAAAGGCAGCTGGAGGCCAAGCGCCAGAGAAAAGAAAAGGAGAAAAGAAGCCTGGGGGGGAGGGGGCATTTGATTTGACTCTAGCAAGAAGCCACTCGCCGGATCCCATCCACAGACAGGCAACTTGCCCGCCAGACGGCTCCTCTATCCTGATCCGCCTTTCCTCCTGCGGCCACTAGGCGGAGCACTGAGCTCCCCTTCCCGACCCCGGCTCGCTTTCCGGAGAGGGCAACCAGGGCGCATCCGAGAGCGCGGAGCTTCCCCGCCTTCCGCGGGTTGGTGCTTCACCATTCGCGCATCAAGCCTTTATTACGCGGATGCCCCCTCGGGGCGGCGCTCGGGGGTCCCCCCCCGCCCCAATTTTAGCTCCTCTCCCACCACAGCCCTATGAGGGAAGCTGGACTGAGAAGGGGCGCCTGGCTGGCCAGATCCCTGATCCAGAGGGGGCTTCCGAGTCTCTCCAAAGCAGTCATTCGTCCCTGACGTGGGCGGTGAGGACGTGAGATGAACGGAACGGCCCTTGCGAGGGGGGAGAGCCGTAGCAGCTGTGCCCCCTTTTTCGTGCAGGGGGAATCCCTGGAAGAGTTGGGGACCCTCCAGAGCAAGCTTGAAGCTCTTCTGGTTCTCCGGAGGCGAGGAGGAGAAAGCGCGGGGACCGCGAGGCAGCAGGTGGGACACCGTCCACCCGCAGTCGGTTTCACTCTGGTTTGAGACAGGTGCGGGTCTCAGGCTACAGTCCTAGCCACACTTTCCAGGCAGTAAGCCCCATTGACTCTAATGGGACTTACTTCTGAGCAGACAGGCATAGGATTGGGCTCTGTGGCTGCAATCTTATCTTCATTACCTGGGAGTAAACCCCATTGACTATAATGGAGCTTACTTCTGAGTAGACAAGCATTTGGGTCTGCGGGTGTTGTTCGCGACCCACGCCGCCACGGATCAGCCCGGCCCCCCCTGCATACACGTGCCTCTTCCGCGGAAGTGTTGGATTCACTCCTTAATTCGGATCCCTTGGCCTGCCGTCCCGCACACACGTCTCGCTTTCCTCCTATGGCAAAAATCAACGGGAGGAGATTAGATGAGGGACGACCTGAAGCGTTGGGAATAAAGGGTTGAGGCTGCAATCCTATCCGCACTTTCCTGGGAGTAAGCACCATTGACTACACCTAGAATTGGGCGCCAATTCCCCGCCCCCTTTGCCACCGGGACCAGATCTGAATTCCTACCCCCCACCCCCACGCATCCTTCCGCTATCAACAAGCAGCCACAACGGATGGGCCCGGGTCGGCAGCGTGTCGTCTTGTCCGGTTTGACTCTTAATTCGAATGAAACAGATCGGGGTGCAGGGAAGCCTCAGAACAAGTGCAGGTCACTTGGGCTTGGAGAGAGACAGCAGAGGCTCCAGCTGGCCCTTTCAGCTCCTCGGTTTGGGGCTCCCTTTATCGCCCATCAAAACCTCACTTTGAAACAGCGCTCGCATGTGTGAACCTGCCACTTGAGTGCATCGGAGGAGATGGATTCTGGCCCACGAGTTTGTATTGCAAGATCTCCAAAATCACCCGGGGGACTCGTCCTTCCTCCTCCAGGCGACGCTCGTAAATAAGCTTCCTAGGGCGTGTAAACACATATTGGAGGGGGGGGAGGGTTTACTTACGAGTAAACACTCGCGATTGCGCTACCGGACCTCAATAGACTTCCCCTTCTCCTTCCTCCCCTTCCAGTGTTTTTTCCCCACTCAGATGGGCAAGCTCCTTGGGGCCGGGAACGGCTTTGTTCAAAAGACGTCTCTATACATTTAAAGCGCCGAAGACAATGACGAGGGTGCCGTGCAAAAAAATCCATTGCGTGAGTGGGCAGTAAAGGTTGTCATGTGTCAACTGCGCACACACAAGTGTGTGCATGTTTGTAAACCCGGACGCGCTTGGCGTGCAACCTGCAGGGTTGGAGTTCAAGCTTCTCCCCGCGCAGAAATCGTTGGCAGCTCTCCTCGGGGTCCGTCTCTCTCCGAAGAGAACCGGAGCCGCGTGGCGGGCCCTGGCTGGCCGCTCTCGCGCTTGACATCGAGCCTTGTTTACCGGTGACACCCGAGACGGCTTAATGAGATACATTTATGCGCGATTCGGCGTCTGGCACCCCCATTTTAGGAACGCCTGATCACAAGGTGTTAATTGGGGCCAGCCAAGCACTTATGTTTCCATTAAACAGTGTGAGCACTTTTCGCAAGTTCTTTTTTTTTTTCTTTGCTTCCTTCCTTCCTTCTCTTTTTTGTTAACTGTGCAGTGCAAAAATATACAGGTTGCGTGGCGTGAGGGGCACCTTGGAAAGGGGGCTTTGGGGAAAGAGTGCGAGGGGGAATAGGGCTACGATCCTATGCACACTTTCCTGGGAGCAAGCGCCATTGAACATAATAGCACTTACTTTTGAGTAGACCCTCTTAGGATTGGGCTGTAGGCTAGAAACTCTACTGGGGCAGGGGCTGATTTGCCAGAGGAAAGTACCACCAGATTGACCACAGTCCCACGTTGGGTGGTGCTGTCACATTGTGTCAATCTCCCCCCGCCCCAAAACAAAAAACAAAAAACAGAGGGTTTCTATATTTCACTACACCGAGTAGCTCGCCAGTTTACAAGATGGAACGCTTGGGCGGAGAGGAAGAGTTCAGTGGAACTCGGAAGCCTGCAGAGCTCGACAGAAGAGAGCTTTCGCCCCTTCTGCTCTGGGTTGGAAAGAAGCTCGTGGTTTCCCCCCCGCGGTTCCTTCTCGCTCTTCCAACAGTTGGTTCAAGACCGACCTGAGCTAGAAAGTCGTTCATTGCCGACAGCCAAGCCTCAGAGCCCAATCCTATCCCCACTTTCCAGGGAGTAAGCCCACTGACTATAATGGGACTTACTTCTGAGTACACAAGCAGAGGATTGGGCTCTCAGTCGACGTGCCACGAAAGTCTCACGCACCTCCCCATTCTCTAGCTTTATCCCGAATGCAGACTGCAATCCTAGCCGCACTTACCGGAGAGTAAGCCCCATTGACTATAATAGGGCTTACTTCTGAGTAGACAGGTCCGGATTGGGCTCCGCGTCCCATTTCTTTCTATAGCACCTACTTCGGAGGAGATCGCATTGCGCTCTCGCTTCTGTTCAGGAGAGCGAGGCGCGATCGTCTCTTCGTGGACGGCCTGACTCCGCGGAAGTCAGTCTCACTGAGGTCCTGGAGAAAATATACAGAGGACCGGGCTCCCTGGGAGAAAAATCCCCTGGGGTGCGACGCCCGATCCCATAGGTGGCGCCGTGGGGGGGGGGAGCCAAAGCCCCACCAGCCTCATGTCCTTCCCCTCCCCCCAGCAGAACCACAGCCTGGACATGCAGGCTTGTTTTTTGGGGGTGGGGGGGTGCAGGCTTCGTCAAAGGCACCAGCACTCAGTTCCGAAGACATGTACTTATGGGAGAGAGCATGAATGGGAAGGAAGCCGTGGCAGGAGAAAGCCCGGGCTGCTATCCTAGCCCCACTTTCCTGGGGGTAAGTCCCCTTGAACACACTAGGACTTACTTCTGAGTAGACCTGCCTCGGATTTTGCCCTCGATCCTCACTAACATAGTGCCCCCCCCCAAGTATCTCCCGGATCAGGCCCTGCTCCCTGAGCCCTGGCAAAATCCGCCCCTTAAACGACTTGAGAGTGCGATCCGCAAGCCACGCGGGCTGGGCTGGGGCGAGTCCGGTTTCAATCAATCCAAGCGCAGGGTCGCCCGCGTTCGAGACCTGGAGAAAACGAAATCGGGGCCTTCTTCCTGGAGATCTGTCCAGGGACTAGGAAGGGGTGGATTCCGCCTTCGGTGGCCCCTCTGCTTCTGTTTTAAGTGGGAGGAACTGAAAGGATCAAGAAGGCTCCCCCCCCCCACTGGATGAGGACTGGTGGATAAGGACAAAGCTGGACCAGAAGCGTAAGGGTTAGACGGGGCTCCCGCAGCCAGCCTAACTCAGCCAGACTCCCGGGGCTATTCAAGCCAGCCTGCCCCCCCCCCACTAGCTTCATAAGGGAACAAAACAGTAAATCGCCCCCCCCCCGCCTTGATTGCTCTGCCGGAAGATGCCCGGCGAAGGTTTGTTAATTGTGCCTGCGCTGATAATAATCCTATTACTGGACGCCCCTGGCTTTGACCAGCAAGATAAGGAGGAGATAACCAGCTCCCTGCCAGCACGTTCTCCTGGGCGGGGGTGGACCCGCCCCTCCTTGGCTAGCAGCCAGACTTTACCTAAGGAAACCCCCCCCCCTTCAGCAATATATACAATCTGTTCTCAGGTACCTTTAAGCAGCCATCAGTCCCCTTCTAGTTACTCAGCTCTCAGAAAGATTGATTTCCACCCTGTCCTTGGTGCCTCCCCCAGGACTGTGAGCCCAGTCCTATCCAATTTTTCAGGGCTAGTACAGCCATGGCAATGGGGCAGGTGCTACATCTTGCGGGGGGGGGGGGGCAATCACAGAGGCCTCCTCATGGTACATTTGTTCCCTTACTTTGGGGCTGCATTGTGGCTGCAAGTTGGATAGATTGAGCCCTGAGGCTGTTGCCCCATGCACATCCTTCCTAGGACATCTTTCCAGGCACCATGGCCAGGCTGGGTTGCAAATGCAAATGCATGATTGCCAAGAGGGTGCATACCTCCTCCCATAAGCCTTTTGAAGTGGTTAGGTCCGCCCTGATCATTTATGCAGCAGTACTATGAAAACACAGGCAGGCAAACTGAAGAACATGCATGGCAGGAGTCACCACCTACCCTGGAATATTCAACCAGGATTAGATCTGCAAATGGGCACCCGTGCTTGTGCCCCCCATGGAGTGACTTCTGTGCTGCCCTGAAATTCAAAAAGTATTGGAGAGCAGCTTGCACTCCTGCTTATTAAGAGGTGACTAGCGCTGCAGGTCTTAGAGAAAAGATGCTGCACAAGCACACTAGCCTCAAATCAAGTGAGAAAGAAATTAGCCCACCCCTTCAGTGTGTATACCCTATGTATACCCTTCAGTGTGTATATCCTATGGAAATTTTGCAGGCTCTGTCCACTTTAACCTCTCTGCCAAAGTCCGGTCAAAGCAGTTTCTTGCTTTCAGCTGGTCCATGCTAGCCTTATAAGGACGTTTGTATGAAAGGTCCTGCTTCAGACAGTCTTATGGACAGTTACAGGCATACAGCTGCCCTCCACAGTTAACAGAAGCAAGAAAAAGCCCCATCCTTGCAACACATTTATTAAAAATTATGTACAGACAAGAACCCCACCCCTAAATAAACTAATGATTTGTTTTTTTAAAGTCTCTTGTCACCTTTCAACATCTGATAAAATTATTTACAGACCCCAGCAACAGCAGATACAAACACACAGGCACACCCACACACACTTTCCAATTGAGAACAGCTGAAAAAATACATTCACTATCCACCAATAAATAGATATTTTGATGTACTCTCAGCATCAGTGTCCACTATCAGCTTTTAGTTGCTTAAGAAAAGAACTCCCAGCTTCACTCACTCAACTGTACTGTAATAGACTAAAACTATATACAGAAATTTTTGTCGTATTCTACGGTGTACCTAGGTAGACAGCTGTACATTTAATACTGTAATTTTTGCTACTTCCATAGGATTCCTTTGCTGGCAAGCTTTCTTCCAAGGCATTGAGAGTTGCCCAAGACAGAGCCAGGTTTAGCTATTAAACAGAGAGGCTTGTTCTTGCCATAAAATGATTCTTCTATAGATAGAACCTCCAAAGTGATCATCACTTGCTACTCATGGGTAGCCATTTGTTCAAGAGGCACCATTCATTTAGAGAATACTCTTTGAAAGTGCACAGCATTTTCCTTGTTGGCCAAACTGCACTTTTAGAGCCCACCTTCCCCTAGCATCAGGATCCTGTTTTATGATCTCCCTCCAAATCTGCTGGGGAGGAGTGGGTGAGAAAAAGTCATTTTGGAGTGCTAACCTGTTTCTTCGCATATTTACCTGCAGAAGTCAGTCAAAAGCTTTGGCACTTTCTATAGAATTGCACAAACACATTTCAAGGTAGTAGGTAAGAGTTCCTTCAACAACACATGTCAAGGTCTCAGTGCCACCACTGAAAGGTATAGCCAGGCAAGTTTTTTAAAAAAATAAAAAACCCACGCACATACACACACACACCACCAAGACTCAGACCCTTAAGAACTAGTATAGAAAGCATAGTAGCTCATGCCTTTGGAAGTGTCTTTGCCATAGTCCTCAGCATTAATATCCTCACACTTCATTGTTGGAGAATTTTCATTGCTTGATGTGCTCGGGGAGAGCCGCCTTCTTTTACAAGCACCAGTGTAGACTCCTGAATCATTTGAATCAAGAGACTTTATGGATGGTGGAGTCTCTATCCAGGATGACCCCATCTCTTCCTTCACTTTCTCCTTGGAAAGAAGGTCTTCAGAGAACCCAGGAGGACTTGTTCTGGAGGTCCAAGGTAGGCCAGCAGACATTTTCCTCTGATAAGAACCTCGGCTCCCCCATCCCGCCATGGAGGAGAATGTTGGATCGGGGTAATATCCCAAGGCATGGGACGTCTGAAGGGGCAGGGACTTTATACCATAAGGGAGTAAGGTACTCGGAGAATAGTCAGTTTCATAGGAGTTCATGTCCAGTTTGTTGGCCCCCGGCTGCTGGACCGGTGTGACAAACCATCTCTGGGGAGGATTGGTCACCTCTTCATTCTGCTGAGGTGAGAGGAGGCCATTTGTCTGAGGCACAGTTCTTTCCCCATTATAAAATCTAGCTGGTGGCAGGTTGTTGACAAACTGCTCTTGGAAGAAGGGCTGTACGCTGTACCGGGCTCCTGGAACGATCTGGTGGGATCTAGGAGAATCCGTGGGAGATGGAGTTAATCTGTCATTTTCTGAAGCTGTGTACATGCTACAAACATAAGAGAGAGAGGCTAAGATACCATTTACCATTTAAATAGTTGGTCTCAGCATGCAAGGAGGCTTCGGGCCCAATCCTACCCAACTTTCCAGCACTGACGCAGCCCCCAAGTAAGGGAAGAAATGCTCCCTTACCTTGAGAAGGCCTCTGACTGTCTCCCCACCATAGGATGCAGTTCACACCCCACAGATAAGGCTGCATCAGTGCTGGAAAGTTGAGTAGGATTGGGCCCTTAATCAGGCACCAAGGATAGTCAGTGTCCTGTTGATACTGATATAGTAAGTTTAAGTCAAGCCAGCCTGGAATCTGATTTTGCAAAACCTAGCACTCTGCATATCTGTTCTGTTATCTACTAGATATAGTGTAGATTACTTAGGGCCCAATCCTATCCAACTTTCCAGCACTGGCGCAGCTGCAATGCAGCCTTGAGGTAAGGAAACAAATGTTTCCATACTTTGAGGAGGCCTCTGTGGCTGTCTCCCCAGCATAGGATGCAGCGCACACCTCATTGGCAAGACTGCCCTGGAAAATTGGATAGGATTTGGCCCTTATACAGCATAGTCCATCTAAATATGTGATCTGTAACATGAGTTTTAGGCTGAGATTTTACAGTTTAGAAGATTACTGTCTGGTAGGCACCGTTTTAATTTTCTCATTTCCCCCCTTCTTTCCCAATTTGGCCGAGGATGGAATATTACTACAAGCAGCAAGATACTTTGGGTTTAGCTTTGCATTCTGTTTAAAAGCCAATAAACTGAACATACATTACAAGACTGCACCTTTTTTTCCAGAGCAGGATTGAAGTTGTGCACAAATTCTAATGACCAAGCCAGGAGGAAATAGCATCTACTGTGTTTTAGTTAAGGGCAGAGCTCAAACTATTAACTTGAAAACCCATTTTCAACTAGGCAAGAAATAGTTTGCTTAGAAGCAAGACCCGCAGTTCAGCCTTTAAAACCAAAGCTTCCCAGACATAAATGACACCACACAGAAATACAAAAAGATGACTTACGAATCATAGTTGTCCCGGAAGCCCTTTGCAAAAGGATTATGGTCAATTTTAAGTTGTGTGATCTGGAAAAACAGGAACAAAAGGTTACTTCCAGATCTTTCGTATTTTATTCTTTTAACTCTAATCTAGTGATTTTCAACCTTTTCCATCTCATGGCACACTGACAAGGTACTAAAATTATCAAGGCACACCATAGGTTTTTTGACAGTTGACAAGGCACACCATGCTGTTGGTGGGGGCTCACATTTCCTAGTGGCTCTACTAATAAATGACCCTCCCCCAAACTCCAAAGGCACATCTGCATACCATCACAGCACACCAGTTCGACACAGCACAGTGGTTGAAAATGGTTGCTCTAATCATTACACTAGCAAAACGAGAGGGGCACTTATTCACTTTTCCTGTACAATTACAACACTGTTTACAATTCCCTAACACAGATGAGTAAAAAAAGTTAACACTATTATATACAGACATCTTGACTTCTCTCTCAGCACTCCCTTATCTTCTTGTTAACTTAAGGGCATGGGGTCTTAAATAGCTATAATGCATCTCAAACAAAAGCTAATCAGCATAATTAGCATACTCAATTCTTACATCAGTGTTCTGATATGCTGTAACAGCTATGAATTGTGTTTCAGGGAAATTAAAAGTCTGTGTCTTCGAGGAGTCATTCATGTCTTCCACGCCATCTTCAGTCACTTCTACAATATGGAGCCGTGGCTGATACTTGTGGAGAGACTGCAGCACTATCATCTGGAAGGACAGGACACCCAGTTTAGCCCTCAGCCTCATCTCTGAGTGTGTAAGACCATCAAGTTATGCAATATTCTTAAGGCAGGGCCATTTCCACCCACCGTCCTGGGGATAGGAGGGATGCAATCTTAAAGGGTCAGCTGATTAGATTAGTTTTGTAGACTTGCATTGAAGACTTGGAACTGATGGCCCAGCTCCAGAGAATTCAGAAGTTTCTTGTCTGCAGACCTCATTCCAAAATCCACCATGCAGTCTTCCACGCAAATTCTGGAGTGAACTAATTCCATTAAGAAAAACCACCTTACCTGAGTATTATTATTATTGGCGCCTTTGTTATTTGTAAGTTTCAGTTTCCCAAAAGAGATCTCCTGCCTCATCCAATGGGCTCCAGTGTTGGGAGATTCTGGATGGACATAAACTTTATTGCCTGTTGGCAAAAAACAAAAACAAAAAACCAAGAGTCAAGAAAAAAAGTTCCTTCCCTCTGTGCTAAAGGAAGACGCATCATCAGATTAGACATAGCTCCAAGAGTAAAAAGCACACAGGCATGTACTGAGCTGCCCAGTCTAAGGCAAAGCCAGTACAGTATTAGCTGCAGTCACACAAATAGCTCATTTCCTGTTGGAGTGTAGCCATTGGCTTTAAATGATTGAGGGTCTGTAGGGTCCATAATAAAGAGCCACAGTGCCACAAGGCAAGCTGCTTCTCCTGTCATTTCCTAGCTCTTTTAAGTCACCAAAATCCTTAATTTTATCTCTCCTACACCCACAAAAAGACAATGACTGCCAAGTACAAGTCATTTTCCAGAGAAGGTTCATGGCCTTGCATTGCAAATGCTAGCTGAAGAGGTCATTAGCCACTGACCCCCCCCTCCCCACTGCAACCACAAGAGAGACAATGGTAGATAATGCATTTCCAGACTCCCCTCCATAAAGAAATGTGCAATACCTTTTGAATTAATCCATAAAAGGATTCCTCCCCCCTACCCTGACAAGATGCCCTTCCCCCCTCCACTGACCCTTACCTTGCATATTATTGTCTGCTTTCCCACAAGTCACCCACTTTCCCCCTTGAAAGCGCCAGTGGTTGGGGTCTGCCAATACCACCTCCACAAAGACATTGTAGTGGGCCGTGGGGTTCAGGCCAGTAATGTTGAAGCTCAGGAAGGGGAACATTCTCCTGCAGTTAGAAGAGAGACATTAAGAAAGAGGGGAAGGGGAAAAAATCTCCCCCCTCTGTTTCTTGGTCCTTGGCAGAGCACTCCAGCCTTGGCTAGCACCTGGGCAGAGGGCTGGAGGCAGATGGCGGCTCCCCTGGTGGGTTTTATATTTAGAGAATTGCAAGGAGGGGCTTTGGCTTCCAAGTTCTTTCTGCAAGCAATAGAACAGCTAGCTTAATTGCTCCAGGGAAAAGAGACCAAGGAACTCTCCTCACAGTCCAGGGGTAGCTACAACACCTCCTTCCCCATTGGGTCACTTACAGTACTAAATTATATCAATCCCTAGATAGAAAGTTTTGGATTTGAATTTTTTATCTTTTAAAAGAAAAAGAGAGTACATTTTTCTCCATAACCTCCATAATCTTCCTCTTGATTAAATAAATTATGCTATATTGACTATATTCTCATGCATCAACTCTCAACTATGGTACTCCTGAAAACAAAGCCAGCATAAAGGGGTTCAGGTGTTCACTGATGTAACAATTTCACAAAAATTAGCAATGCCCACATTGTCAGGAAACCAAGGCTTGTAGTTCTAGGTAGATTTCCTAAGGAGTACAGCTACCATCCTATGCACACTTTCCTGGGACTAGGTCCCACTGAACACAGCGGGACTGAAGTCTGAACAGACCTGCAAAGGATTGCAGAATATCTGTTCTGATTTAGTGTTTCGCCATGCAGTGTTGAAATTAATGTGTTAATAATGTCTTGATTGATGTTCTTTTTTACTTGTGATACTTTACACTTGATTATAAAGCTTTGTAAGCCGCCTTGGGCATTTGCTTAGGCATGAGAAAGGCAGGGTATAAATTTCTTAAATAAAAATAAATTGGGCTCTCCTACTGAACACAGCAGTACTTTTTATGCATAAGAATAAGATTATTCTTATTCTTAATAAGATTGCATTGCAAGTTCAGAACAAGAGGGGAAAGGTGCAAGAACGCATAGCTATATGAGGCCAAGTTTTTTTGTTTTTTTTTAAAGGGTATTGCAACCCATAGTCTTTCAAGCCCCATGTATTGAGGGGCCTGAAGTGGATCTCACCATACAAGGGCATAGCCCTCTGTGGCCAGGGACAGTGAAGTTCCAACGCAAGCAGTTCGGGTTTGCGGATTTTAAGAATGGTTAACTAAATTAAAAATCACTCCCAATTTTAGTCCTCTGACTCCTAAATGGGAAAGGAGAGAGACAGAAGTAATGTGGACGATGAGATTAAAGAAGAGGATGGAAAAAGGCCAGGGATCTGGCCAAGGCAGACAAAATACAGACACACAGCCCAATCCTATGCCTGTATACTCAGAAATCAGTTCCATTACAGTCAATGAGGCTTACTCAATGGGAACAACGGGGTACATATGTATGGCTGCTATTTGTGGATTATAGTTCTGCTTTTAACACCATTTTACTTAGCAGGCTGTTTTTTAAAATGACTAGTGTGGGCATACAGGAAGACATTTGTCTGTGGATAAAGGACTTTTTAACAAATAGGCTACAGTCAGTTAGGATGGACTCTTATTCTTCCACTCTGATAATACAGGAGCTCCCCAAGGCTGTGTGCTGAGCCCCTTCCTCTATTCCCTGTATACACATGATTGTACCCCATCACATAACACTAATGAAATTATAAAATTTGCAGACAATACTACAGTGGTGGGGCTTGTTAGCTGGAATGATGAGTCTGCTTATAGGAAGGAGGTACAGGAGTTGCTATTGTGGTGCAAAGAAAATAATCTCTCACTTAACATAAAAAAAACTAAAGAACTTATAATTGACTTCTGGAAAAAGAGGGATGTACACACACCATTATACATAAATGGTGAGGAGGTGGAGAGGGTTGCTAGTTTCAAATTCCTAGGTATTTACATCACAGAGGACCTCTCATGGATTATTAACACCAGTATGTTGATAAAAAAGGCACAAAGCAGTTCTATTTTCAACTTTAGTTGAAAAGCAGTATATAAATACTGTTATTAATTATTATTATTATTATTATTAATATTTTCTGAGGAAGCTTGGGAGGTTAAGTTTGTCACAGCGGCTGCTTGTGTCGTACTATCTTTGCACCATTGAGAGTGTCCTAACCTATGATATCTTGGTGTGGTACGGAAATTGCTCTGCAGGGGACAAAAAAGCTCTGCAGAGAATTATTAAGATTGCGCAGCACATCATCAACCTTCATCTACCAGCTTTGGAGGACATCTATACATCTCGCTGTCTGCAGAAGTCACATAGTATTCTGAGAGACCCCTTCCATCCGGCTCATAAGTTCTTTGAACTGTTGCCTTCGGGTAGACGATACAGAACTATTCAAGCAGCACCACACGATTCCTGAACAGTTTTTATCCCACAGCCATAATTACGTTGAATAAGGCGATATAGTTGTTACCATGCTCCTGGGCATTATGGTCTGTTATATTGTTTTTGTATTACGATGCATGTTGTATAGAATGTGTGGATGAGTGTGTAGAGTGTGATTGTTGGAATTGTAGTATATATTTATGCTTGCATCTCAAAGGTGCATAAATTTCATTGTGCTGTAGCACAATGACAATAAAGTTACTACTACTACTACTCCTCCTCCTCAGAGGTAAGTGTGCCTAGGATTGCAGCCACACACAAGAGAATCTCAGTGCCAGTCCCAACCCCGGCTCAAGATTCGTTCTGTCCTTTTCCATTTGACGGGCTCCGTCTTACTCAGTAACTCTCAGTTAATGAGTACAGCTAAAGTACAGCTAACAAGATGACCGACGATTCGGTGGGATCCAGGCGCACGAGGAGCCCAGTCCTAGGTCTGTCTACTCAGAAGCAAGTCCCATTGCAGTCAAGAGGCTTCCTCCCAGGAAAGTGGGGAGTCGGATCGCAGCTTAGAGCCGCGATCGCCTGGGAAGCGGAGGGGTGTCAAGGGGAGCCACCCCTCGCTGTCAGCTAGAGACCCATTCAGGACCAGGAGGGCTGGCCATTTCCAGTCCGCCTTCTAGGAGACTTTAGCTGCAATGCTATCCGTTCTTTCCTGGGATTAAGTCCCATTGACTCTAATGGGACTTCTGCCTAATGGGACATGCAGAGGATTGGGCTGCAATCCTACCCACACTTTCTGGGAGCAAGCCCCAATGACTCTAATGGGCTCACTTCCGAGCAGACCTGCCCAGGAGCGGGCTCTCCCTCCACCCGCCCGGACGGGGCGTCGCGCGTACCTGCCCTGCTTGGTGATGATCATCTCGGTCTGGTGCCGGTGGAACTTGAGCCAGAGCGGCCGGTTGCAGAGGAAGACTTGGGCGCGGAGGCCGCCAGCCCCGCCGGGCATCGCCAGGGCGCTCAGCCCGCCGCAGGAGCCCGCCGCCGCCGCCGCCGGGTAGGGGCTGTAGAGACTGCCCGGGGGCGCCCCTTGGCCGTACTGGTAGGCGCCGGCGAAGGGCGCCCTGCCCGCGGCCGTGGAGAAGCCTGCGGGGGGCGACAGCACCGATCCGTAGGGGTAGCGCGCCCCGCCGGGCGCCTGGTAGACGGAGCCGGCCTGGGTGCCCCCCGCCGCCCCCGCGTAGGGGAAGAGGGCGCAGGGGCCGCCCAGCTCGCCGCCCCCGCCGCCCCCCTGCGGGCCGGGCGACTGCAGGTAGTAGCGCTCGGGGCTGAGGCCGTCCAGCGAGTAGCGCGCGGGGGCCGGGGCGGGGGCCGGGGGCAGCGCCTCCTCCTCCGCTGGGCAGGGCGAGCCCTTGCGCCCGCCATCCGCGCCCGCCGCCGCCTTGGAGGGCCCCGGGCCGGCCACGAAGGGGGGCGCCTCGCCAGCCTCGCCCTCGCCCAGCAGGCCAGCCGGGGGGCCCGCGGAAGCGCCGCCGCCGCCGCCAAACTTCTTGGCTCCCTTGTCCAAGTCCAGGCGCGCCGGAGAGCCAGCCCCGAGGGGGCGCGCAGAGGTGCCAGCCCGGCCGGGCGCGCCTTCCAGCGGGTAGAAGGCCGCGGGCAAGCCGGCCACGCCGCCCAGCAGCTGCTCCCCGAGCTGCATTGCCTCCTCCGCGCCCCCGGGGCCCCTCCGCTCCAGCAGCCCCACCAGAGGGGCGCGCCCCGAGGACGCTCCACGCGCAGCACCAGCAGCTGCCCCCGCCTCGTGGAGCGCCCGCTTGCCCGTCCCTTCCAAGCCACCCCGCGGACTACTGCGCGCCGCGCTCCGGAGCGCTGATATAGGTGCGCCCGCCTTCCTGCGCTCCTGCAGCCGGGGAGGGGCTTGCAGGCGGCTCCAGTCCGCGGCTCACCTCCTCTCTGGGCGCCCCCCCATTGGCTGAGCTCGCCGGCACTGAGCTCATTAGGCGGCTGCTAATTGCCACCAGTCACCTGGGCTCCTAGGGGGGGGCCTTTCTGTATATCCTCCTCTCTGGTTTCTACGGGGCCTGGTGCACCAGGTGAGTTGGGCTCAGATCTGCTTTGGGCGAGCAGCAATGGGGCTGGGCTCCGCTTCTTGGAACTGCCCTTACTTGAGTGGGCCAACAGCCCAATCCTCTGCAGGTCCACTCAGAAGTAAGTCCCATGGAGTCAGTAGGGCTTCCACCCAGGAAAGTGTGGCTAGGATTGGGCTATAAGGCTGCAAGCTTCGCCACGCTCACCAGAGAGGAAGCTCCACGGATTATAATAGGACTTACTTCTGAGTAGATGTGCCTAGGATCGGGCTCTAGGGCTGCAATCCTCTCCACACTTACCTGGGAGTAAGCCCCATTGACTCTAATTGGGACTTACTTCTGAGTAGACATGCAGAGGATTGGGCTTTTGGTTGGTGGAGTATCACTTTTTCCCCCCTCGCCTCCTATCCCCAATTACCTGGGAGTAAGCCCCACTGAATATAATAGGGTTTACTTCTGAGTAGGCAAGCATAGGATTGGGCTCTCCGGCTGCAATCCGATCCACACTTACCTGGGTGTAAGCCCCACTGACTATAGTGGGGCTTACTTCTGAGTAGACAGGCCTGGGATTGGGGTTTTTCGAGGGTGGCTTCTGGAAAGCAAGGCCTTGCGCTCGGGCTGCCTTGGCGAGGGGGCTTTGAAAGCACAGGAGTGGCAGGAGATGAAAGGCCATCGGGGGTCTCGGAGCGCAGCGGTGCGACTCTGCGGTCCCCTAAGTGGCCATCTCCCTTCCACCCAGGGGGCCCCCTGCCCTGATGGCGCTAGAACATTCCCCCAGCAGCAGGACTCAAAGGCCGGGGACGTGGTGGATCCACATCCCATTGAAATGCGAGAGCTCGCATGCGACAGAGTCTAGACTCCTCTCTCTTTCTCTCGCTCTCCGCGGCTTCTCGCCTGCCCATTTCGAAGGAGAGAAATCGATGTCGCCCCCTCCAATCCCTGCTAAGCTTCCCCGCCTTCGATGCAGCCGCAGTCACGTCGGAATGTGTCTGCACGACCTGCAGGGCGCTTCACACCTTCGTCGGGCTTTCCTTTCAACCAGGCTCAGGAAGGACGATTTGCACTCTGGGCTGGGGGACTCCCACCCTTCCTGAGCTTTGAAGCAGGGAAAGGGGGAGGGGACAACCAATCTAGTAAAAAGGTCATACTGGCCCCCCAAAGGCAGGCTCACCTTTCTCCTAACGCTAGAGAAAGTGGGAGCATTCCCAGTTCTCTCCCAAACTCCAGGGTGCAAAATCCTCTCCCTAGACCCCTTTCCAGGTCCACCAGGCAGACCGAATTGCTCAGTTGGGCTTTCTGAAAATGTGGCTCCCCCCCCCCCTTTAAACCTTTTCTGCCCAACGTTGCGTATACCCAACGGGGATCAAATGTGTACACCTGTGGGCTGGGCAGATAGGGGTTAAAAACAGGTTTAAAATGACACTACTGCTTGAAAGAGGAAATCGACATTGTCCACCTGATTCAGGCTGCAATCCTAGGCACACTTTCCTGGGAGTAAGCCCCACTGAAATCAAGGGGACTTCTGAGTGGATAGGCATAGGATTGGGCTGTCAAGCTGCAATCTTTGCAATTACCTGGGAGTAAGCCCCATTGAATTCAGTGGGGCTTGCTCCCAAGTAAACATGGATAGAACAGTGCTGCCAGGACCAGCGCTTACATGGGTGTGTGTGTGTGTGTGTGTGTGTGTGTGTGTGTGTGGGAAGGGTAGATTTGGCTTGAAATTCAGATCAACTTGGATTTTGATCTGGTCAATTTCGCGCCCCCCCCCTTCTTGAGAGAGCATCCTGAAAGTGAGCGTTTTGCTGCGTAGAGCTCATTCCTTGGGTCTTATCCCAGAATAAGCCGATTCTGGAGCCTCCTTTGCTTCTGGAAAAGGGCGTCTGGCAGGGGCTGTGCAGGCGGAGATGGGGGTCTCCTCTGGGTGCAAGAATTTCTGGGGATGGTTCCTGGTGGAGGCTCTTGTTTTGGAGCAAAAACATAATTTATACGATGCCACACACAGGGATCAACCCTCTTTGCAAGAATTTTACAATCAAATTAAAAAAATCACAATAAAATAAATTAAAATAAAATAAATCCCCCGGAGAAGCCCACACCAGGCATCACAAGGTACAAGAAAGCAATGGCAACACAAGGACTGCTTTGCCCCGGTGTTAAAAACTGAGGGGGACTCTCCCCTCCCCTCCCCTCCCCTCCCACTTTCCTGATAGATTTCATTCGACCTCGACAAAGCTTGATTTGGCAAGTTAAAACCCTTTCTGCCCAGCCCCCGGAGTACACATTTGATCCCTGTTGCGTATACGCAACGTTGGGCAGAAATGGCTTAAAACAAAACAGCAAATTCTAACCGAGAACTGGTTTAGAACGAGGGGCTCTTGTCGCCCAAATGAAATCGCTCAGTGGGATGGTCATTTTTTCCCCCCTCTCTGCAACTTTTATTTTTCCAATCTGAGCCCCATCGAAGCCCTGGCTTGATCAGCTTCATGGGACCACCCAAGGCAAGCGGGGAGTTCCATGACGTACCTGGTTCAGGAAACCAGCTCCCTGAAATTGACACGCGGTTGAGACAGAGAAGCGTCCGCAGTGCCAGCTTTTTGGGGAGGGGTGGGTGGGCGGAAGGTAGTCGAGGCTGTTGGTTCAGAGCAAGAAGACCATCGCCAGCCACAGCAGCAATTCTCTAGAGTAGACTGGTTCAGAGTGCGCTTAGCCAACGGGAGGATCGAGGGTTCCTCCTCCTTTTCTCCCTCCCTGTAGAATCCGGGCGAACAGAAACATTTCTGGGACTGGGTGGAAGCGACTTCCAAAACGGCCCTTTGCTCAGCTTTTCAGCCCTGTGCCTGCGTGGTGTGAGGAGAGAAGCCACTTTTGAACGTTGCACTTACTAAACACTGATTAAACCCTCTGAAAAAGACCGTCACTTGGTGACCTGCCTTCAAAACCTGTGCTCTGGGGTCGGCCCATCACCCAATTCGGAAAGCCAGGAGCTCGCCTTGGATCCTGATCCTCTCCACCTTTGCTCAGAAGGAAAACAGCACATTTTGAAGAGGAATTGACTTCCATATACAAAACGAGGATCGCTAATTTCTCCTCGTCCCTCCTGAAAGCAGATTGAAACCTACAGGTCTTTAACTTGCAGGTGACTCCTCTTAGGGAGCCCTCCTGCGTCTGGGATAGTAGCCCCAAATGTGGCAAGAAAAGGGGCTCTTTGGTCATCTGCTCTTAAAAAGATTGGCAAGAGAAGGTTGGCACAGATTTGGCCGAACAGTCGACAGGGAATTCTGTGTCTTCAAGCACCCGGTCAATTTCATGTCAAGTGCCTGGTCAATTTCAAGACCCTGGTCCTCTGTCGAGGAAGGAACGCTGCTCTTCCGCTTAGGCTGCAATCCTACCCACACTTACCTGGGAGTAAGCCCCATTGACTATAATGGGAGTACCGAGTAGACACGCATAGGATAGCGCTCTCAGCCCCCAGAAAAGGTGGTGGTGGGGTTGTGTCTTAAGGCACAGAAATGCAAACCCTTCCTCCTTCCCTTCTGCATTTCATTTTAATGCCCGCGTGGGGATTTCGCGCTTGGAAAGGTGTGCACTTCTGACCAGGTTTCAAATCAGCCGGATTTCAAGTCGAAGTCTTCAAAAACCTCCCTTGGATAAAATGGGACCTGGTTTTGAATCCACGCGCGTGGGATCGGTCTGCACAGGAACAAAATCTGTCTCTCCGGGGCTGACCAAGGAATGAACGCTGCACCTCTCTTCTCCCCCCCCCTTTCCCAGTTGAAACTGCTACAGACGTGGTCATGAGACTGCCAACAAAACTCCCAGCTCTCTAACAGCCCAATCCTATGCATGTCTACTCAGAAGTAAGTCCCACTCGGGTCAATGGGGCTTACTCCCAGGAAACTGTGGATAGGATTGGCTGTTAGTTATTCGTTTGGGGATTCCTTATTTTACCAGGCAGCTGCATTGTGAAGATCCTGAAAGAACCTAAGTTAAGGGCCCGATCCTATCCGACTTTCCAACACCTGTGCAGACCGGAGGTAAGAGAACAAAGTTCCCTTACTTTGAGGAGGCCTCTATAACTACCGTCCTACCAGAGGATGCAGCACACACCCCATTGGCAGAGCTACACCAGGGCTGGAAAGTTGGACAGGATTGGGCCTCAGTTCGGAGTCTGCTTAGCAGGAAAGAAGTTCCATTGAAATCAGTGGGATTGACTTCCAAGCGGATCTCCTGGAGGTCAGGCGGCGGACTCCCAGGTAGGCTGAGCCAAGGATCTTTCCTCACCCCAAAGAATGAGAACGTCAACTTCCCAGTCCTCAGCACCCCAAGAGTGGCAGCGTTTATTGAAATGGGCATTCCTTGCCCAGCCAAGAAAGTCACTAATGCAAGACCAGGAGTGATTCTGCCTCAATGCCACGACCTGCTCCCAGACCTGAGAGTCTCCAACCCTCATTAAGAGGAAGGAGCTCAGAATGGGGGGGGGGGGCTCGTGATCCAGGAGCTAGTACTACCTGGATTTCATACAACATGGCTGGTTGATGGACATGCTGAACCCCCTTGCTTGGACGGGATGAACACTGAAAATCCTATCTTGGCCCGCTTTCTGGGAGGTAAGTTCCATAAGACTTCAGGTGAAGATGTATCAGAGCCTGCGATCCTACCACCGCTCTGACGCTCTGAAATTCAGTGGGATGTACTTGGAGGAGGACTGCGCTGTCAATCGACTCATTTGGACTGTCCGTCCTAAGGCTGTGATCCTTTAGTCCTATGGAAATCATAGGACTTTCTTTCGGAGACTTTCTTTTAAGGAGGCACGCATAGGATGTTACCCTGATAGACTCGCCACCTGCGGCTCAACTGGCTTGTGGATCATCAGGGTACGATCTGTGAGTTGCCTTCTCCTTAGCAGAGGTCAGGAGTCAAAACCACAAGAAGGGCAGGACGGATTAGCTCACTTGCCATGCCCTGTCAGGACCTTGGAGAGAGGCGAAAGGAGTCCACCAACTCCTAAGCATTCCTGTTTGATCAGTTTCGCCATTGCCTGGCCCTGTTTAGTAAAGGGGGGAAGCTGTCTAACTTCACCACCTGTTTCCTCCTTCTTGCCAATTTTGCCTTTGCCAAACCAAGCAGAAGCTTAACGCGACATTTATTTATGCCATTTCTGCCCAACACTGCATATACGCAACAGGAACCAAATGGGTACACCTGTGGACAGGGCAGAAATGGGTTGAACTAGAAAGAGCCCCATATAATATCTTAGCTACTACTAAGGGCTTGTCTATGATATTCCCACCCCCACTCTTCCTCCTCCAGGGAGTTCAGGGACGCACATGGTTCTTCAAAAGAAGATGTGACTGCCCCACCACTATCCAGTCAGTATCATGACCAAGTGAACATTTGAACCCAGGTCACCCCAGTCATAGTATGGCATTCTACCCACTCCACCAACCACAGACAACTTACCTGCTACAAAAGCTTCCCACTTCCCAGTGATGCCCTTTCTTCAAATGGGCGAAATTATTTTTTGAGGGTGCTAAGAAATTCAGAGTCATTCTAAAAAGTTTGAAATCCACGGAGGGGAATCATGATAGTGAAATGGCTTACACTGCCTGAAATTAAAACAAATCTGCACCACAATCCTATGCATACCCACTTAGAAATAAATCCCACTGAGTTTGGTGGAAACAATTTCCTGTTAAGTGATAGTAGAACTGCAGCCAAGGCCTATCACAAGCTACTGGACTTTGGCTGTTGGTTTAATGGACTGCAGATTACACCCTTAGCCAGTCCTGCACACACTGATTTTGCTTTATTACCATGAATAATACCACTGAAGCTTGTGCAAATGACGACACTGATTTTGCAGGACCCTGAGAGTGATCCATGAAGATCAAACCTGAAAGCAGCCAATGGCACCGCCACCACAAAGCAGGCCACGCTGCTAGGTGCCTTCATTTGAAACCATTCACTTCTGGAGCAGTCCTGTTAACGGCTACCCAGTAAAGCAGCCTGTGCAAGTTAACATAAGAACAGCCCCACTGGATCAGGCCATAGGCCTATCTAGTCCAGCTTCCTGTATCTCACAGCAGACCACCAAATGCCCCAGGTAGCACACCAGACAACAAGAGACCTCATCCTGGTGCCCTCCCTTGCATCTGGCCTTCCGACATAGCCCATTTCTAAAATCAGGAGGTTGCACATACACATCATGGCTTGTAACCCATAATGGATTTTTCCTCCAGAAACTTGTCCAATCCCCTTTTAAATGTGTCCAGGCCAGACACCATCATCACATCCTGTGGCAAGGAGTTCCACAGACCAACCAGGTTACCATTAACTCAATCTAGAATCAGAACTGATCCTGCCACAATTTTACTGTTACCAGCAGCAGCAGCACATGGAGAGAGCAAGAGGCCTTTCCATGCAGCCCACACTGAGTGGAATGAGAAACAGGCCCAACAGAACAGGCCGTGAATTTTTCAAAGAGTTCTGTTTTAGGGCTGTTTATGCTTCCAGATGTTCATGAGTAAAAAATAGAGACAAACCTGTTTTGCACATGTGCCCTGATATAAGCACATGCATTAGAGGAGCTGTAATGGTCAAAGTTCCACATCATACGTACCCATAATATGTGGCTCTTATACAAAAGGCTCTCAATGCACAGGTTGTCACAAAGGGGTGAAAAAGGTGCACTTGCTGTCATTTAGTCATGGTGTAGAGTCCTTGTCTTCCTTTGGTTCAGGTTATTTATGCTGGACTTGAAGCAGGGAGGCCTCAAGAAGATAATTTGCTGCAAGTTGCCACTACTGGGAGACAGAGCTCCTATGCCATTAACAGCTCTATACAGCTCCAGGTATTTGGAGAAAGTTATTGCTCAGGGCTCAGAGAAGTCACCTCTCTAAGACTAAGATCCTCATCTGAAAAGTAGATGAGGGGCTGAGTCTTAGAGATATGACCTCTCTGAGCCCTGAGCAATAACTTTACTTCAGAACATTGACACAGAGCTGGATGAGACAATTATTCCAAACTCCTCCAAGATGTGCTTTGTTAAAAGTAACAATATTATGCTTTTGGTGCATAACAAATGCATGTATTGGCCTACATCCCGCCCTCCCCCTTTGTCTCCTTCCATCATCAATGCATGAAACAAAGGATGTGCCACAGGTACAATCTGAAATATATGGAATTCTGTACCACAAGATGTAAACAGATATTTTTTAATGATTAGACAAATTGATGCAGGATATGTTACAACTAGATAGGCCCTCTATCGTCGAAGATAGCACACCCCTAGATTCCAGGTGCTGAAGACAAACCAGAGAGAAAATCTGATGACTTCCTGTCCTCCAGAGATCAGAGGCATAAAGTCAGGTCATGAGAAGTTACAGTTTCACTCTATGCTGTACTAATCAGACCTCATTTGGAATATTGTGTCTCATTTTGGGCTACCTGTATTTTAAGAAGGATTGACAAACTGGAGCAAATTCAGAGGAGGGCAACAAACAAGGTGAGGAGTCTGGAAACTAAGTCCTATGAGGACCAGCTAAAAGAGCTTGGTATGTGTATCCTGGAAATGAGAAGGTTAAGGGAAGACATGATGGTTGACTTCAAGTATCTGTCAGGGTATTAAAGGAAAGAAGGAGAAGATTTCCTCTCTGCCTTAAGGGTAGGACTAGAGCCACTGGGTTGAAATTACAGGGACGTAGATTTATGCAAGACATGAGGAAGAATTTACTAGCAGTAGAACTGTCTGGCACTGGAACTGCCTGCCAGTGGTGGGTTCTTTCTCAGTGGTTTGCAAGTAGAGGCTGGACAGCCACCTGTCCAGGATGCTGTTGTAACTGCCTGTACTAAGCAGGGGGGTGGAACTCAATCACCTCCAGGATATCTACCAACTCTTTGGAAGATCTTTGGTCTTATTCAGCAGTGCTCCACCTTATATGACCTGTTGTAGTACCATTTGAGTCATATTACTGAAATTAGTGGCAACTGCAAGAATTCCGCATAGGCCAATCACATCATTTTCAGTTCAAGCAGGACATTGCCAAGAGCGGAGTTTGCCAAGATGCCTGCCTTCTTTTGATTGCCTCCACTGCTTTTCTGGCAAGGCTTCCATACTCAATATGCAGATATTCCAAAATGGAAAGGTGTCCACCTTTCATCAATTTATTTCTACACACTTGTGGCATACAGCCTTTAATGGCACATGAACCCTGTGACAACTTCAAACTCATTAATTCCTTGAGCAGTTCACTGAAGGAGCTCCAAGATCAAAGCACAATCCTAAAGGGGGCACATTCAAGGTTGTTAACAAGTTGGTAAATTGTCTGCACTTATGTTTTGCCAAACTCCCTTACCAAACTTGGTCTAGAGAACATATGCCCACTTCAAGCTAATTAGTCCCCTGGCTCAAACACAGCTAGTTCTAGAGGTGTGCAAAACTGCTGCTGAATCCCTGCAACAAAGGGAGGGTGACTAGTAGGAAGCTTGCCTGTGGGGCTGCAGGGTCTCTCATCCCAGTTCTCCAAGTAGTAGCTCTTCTAGGTACAGCAGCACCCCCTCAGCTCTCCACTACTCAGTAGTCTCCAGTTAGTCCACCAGTTCATTCATCAGTGTGTCAGCCAGCCAATCAGTTAGTCCTCTCTCCTTCCTTCCTCCAAACTTTCCTTCTTCTACTACCCACAAACTCTCCCTTCTCCAGATGCTCCTTTTATGCCTGAGCGCCCTGTCGCCTTCAAGTAGCTGTGGCTGTGCAGCACACTTACTCATTTTAAGGCCCTGGTGTCAACCCCATGCATCCAAGACCTGCCACCATACCCTGCCTCCTCAAAGGATCTTGCACATTTCCAGTACAACTTAGAGCCCAATTTTAAAGATCATGATTATGTGGAAATAAGTCCAGAGTTCAATGGCACTTATTCCTCATTCATGCGTTTAGGATTGCAGCCCTAGTATCTTCACAGAAACATACACACCAGTTCTTTCTCCAGAATTTAGAGTACGAGTCCTATTTAAATAATGGAGAAAACAGATTTAAGAGGCTCTGCAATAGTTTGCAGAACTTTGCAATAAACTCACCAATTAATTTAGGGCACAATCCTAACCAGGTCTATTCAGAAGTAAGTCCTATTTTGTTCAATGTGGCCTACTCTCAGGAAAGTGTGGTTAGGATTGCAGCCAATCAGCCCAATCCTGAGCTGCCCGGAACGGCCAGGTTCGGCGGCTCCGAGAAGGGCTGCCGCTGAATCCTGCACCTCCTGCGCTACCACGGGAGGCGCCTCAGGAGAAGGGGACACTCATCCCCCTCCCCCCCGAGTAAGGTAAGCAGCCCCGCAATGGGGCTACTCACTTTACCATCGGTGGTAAGGAAAAGGCGCTTGTGTAGGGCGCGCAGCCCTGCATGAGCGCCTTGGATCCTGCAAGCGGAGCTCCGCGGATCCTCCTCCCTCCCTCCCCCAACATGCCTCCCACCTGCCCACCCCCCATTGGCCTCCCCCCTCCCCGCAATGCCTCCTTCCTGCCCCCATCTACACCCCTGCCTCCTGTTCCGCTGCTCTGCGGTCCAGGAGACCGCTGAGCCACAGAAGCTGGGTTGTTACATGAAAATCCCGTTTCCTTTTAAGTTGTGATTTTATGGACTAAAATATCATGCAGGCCTAAAACTTCTCATACAGGCCACAAAGGAGTCAAGTCACAAGCTTACCCTTTTCTCTAGAGACACTGGAAGTGTCTCTTAATCACTGTATATGCAAACACCTTAGGGGAGAAAGACTCTAGCAACCAAGTCTAAAGAGTAAATGTTGTCTCAATGTTTAAATGTTTCCTATTGTTGTAGCTTGATCACTCTTAAGTACCGTATGCAGATTTGAACAGCCAGCTACCCCCCCCCCCAGGAGGCCAGCCTGCTGATAGCTGACTCCTTGATCATCCTGTTTTTTCTTGCATACTCCATGTGTCCCAGTGTGTGTAGGGAGCATGCACATCCAGGAGGCCACATCCAGCTTCCAGGTCAGAAAAAAAGCCTTTTAAGAGAGAACTTCACCACATGTTCTCTCTCTGGCTGCCCTCCAAGGCAGAGGTCCTCCATAGGACTCTTCCCCCCCTCCTATCCAACTGCTCCTCAGGACAGGTAACTATATCTTGCGTCTGGAATCTTTTCCCTTCTTCGCCCCTTTTTTCCTCCCCTTCTCTCCCCATCTTAGTTAGCAACTGGGTTAGGCAGATTAGGGACCCCTAAAATCCTTCCCTACAACCTATCCTTTTCTAATTTCTTCGGATGCACCAAATACATGGCACATGCAACCACCATAAAGCTAGGTACACAGGATCCAAGTACTAGGAACCAAGAAACATATACTTACCATCTTCCATGTGCATTATGTATACCTGTGTGTTTTTGCAATAAAAATATAATCCTATTGAAAACTATCTTTCTCCCAGTCTCTTTTCAAGCTAAAAGGGAATTTCTTTGCATTACGCTGTCTTGTTATCTAGCCTACGATCCTGAAGTTTCCAAAAGGGTATAATATATAATATATATATAATTCCCCTTAAAACATAACAGCCCTTTTTGGTAACAGGGTGACTTCCCCATGCTAGCTCTACACTGGCTGGCACTGGGCTAACACCAGCGGGGGCCCAGCGGTGAGCCTTGCAAATATGTCTTATGGCACATTTGCGACTGTGGTCAGCGGCACAGTTTCGTGCCGCCGACCACAGGATTGGGCTCCTAGCCACTTAATTTAGCAAGCCACTTTCTTGAAGGTCTCCCCTCTGACCTATAGATAACAATTCTGACCCACATTACAGGGTTGTTTGCAAAGATTTCAAGATAATATATGAGAATCACTGTGAACACACTAAAGCAGCAGCAGCAGTATCAGCAGTAATAATAATAATATCAGTTACAAGGCACTTCTACAATGTCTGCCAATTGTTCCCAACCTGGAAGGAGTATTAATTGAGACATGTTTTTCTTTTTAATTACAAGATAAATAATGCATGACGACTACTAATAGCTTGCTTATATTATTAATTATCACATAGTTCTGCCTCAAATGATGTGTTTTAAAGCAAAACTCCTTAAGATGGTGAAAATTAAATGACCCCAGTCCTGTAAAATATTTGATTAACGCTCTTCATTTTATGCTTTATGAATCATTGCACTGAAGCAAAAGGCAATTTAAAATGGACATACACTGTTGCAGGATTTGTTCCATAGGGTTTTTAATGCCATCTAGAAGTAAGATGTTTTTAAAGTTGCAATTATCAATTAAATTAATTCAAATTAAAGCCCAGAGCCAATAGTTTTATTCCTTAATTCTTTTTAAAAATGAAGACATTAACCCCTGTTGACTGGGCAAAGAGGCACTATTTAAATGGTACCCTGGAGAGCAACTGTCCCTCTTCACCCCTCTTCAATGGCCATTACAAATATCTCTTCTGCATATTTTCTTAGATTATAAGCCCTTTGGGGACAAGGAAGCATTTATCAATTTATTTAGCTATCTAAACCGCTTTGTGAACTACTTTTTTATTGAAAAGCAGTATATAAATATACTAATAATAATTCTCCTTTTCTCTCTCATATTCAGAGGATTCCATCCATGTAGCCATTTATATTATGCATTTTAGAGTATAAACTCTATATTTTTAAATTAAGATGTGCAGTTCCTAAAGTGCTGGATTCATTAGGGCTTCTCTCTTTCACTAAAGACAATATATAATAAGCTGTAAAAAACAGACCACAGGCAACAGAGAATGCAACAAATATCCACTATATCAAGATCCAAACCAAAGCCTATCCTAGAACTGGCACTTTTTCTGAAAAGGGTGCTACAGATCAATGGCTGCAAAGCAGGCAGAAATTCAACAGGTGAAATCAACACCCAGCCCCGCCTCCTGAGATAGACATGCAGCACAACTTTAAAGACATGAAAGTTGGCAATCTTATACATACAATCTGTCTCTTTCCAGCTGTCTCTCTCTACTGACCAATGATAAACAGAAAGGACAGAATGTTTCCAGAAAATGCCTAAACATAGAGTGACTTCAATGAAAGGTATTTTATTTTCAATGAGGCAGCAACCACTAAGAAGTACTCTCTAGGAGTCTATGTATTCTTGCTGTAAGGATCTGGAACACAAAATGGGCAAGGGACCTAACTGAGAAGAGTTATTTACAGTACCTTTAAAAAATAATAAATTATTTGGAAACATACTACGGCTTTTGTGGCTGGATGAGTTTAAAATATAATTTAACAAGTTGCTCGAGTCTTTAAGCCATGGATTAAAACACCTTATAGATCTAGTTTCCACATTTGAAAGTGAAATGTTGGGACTAGATCCTATAAGGTGTTTTAATCCATGGCTTAAAGACTCAAGCAACTTGTTAAATTATGTTTTAAATAAATTATTTATTATTTATTTATGGCAATTTTACCCCATCTTTCTCCTCAAGGGAACTCAAGGCAGCTTACAAAGTGCAAGTACAGAAATAGTAAAAAAAAAAAAAAAAATCACAATTAAGCAGAAATTAAACCAGTGCAATTTACCTCCAAGTAAGCATACTTTGGATTCAGTCTGCAAGTCTGAAAGCTGATTAACAAGATCACATGAATCACCTGGTGAAGGTCCTGCTGAACTGCATCATTACAGCCTACAGGTAGGGAATTGTATGTCTCTACAGTGAATGTTAAATAACATGTCAGGGTGAAGCATTGTAGTATAGATTTCTCCCTGGGGTACTAGTCTTGCTGGTATAGAGGGGGCAATAATTGCCAGGATCTATGGGCATTCAAATACGTGGCCCAGCACTGCAGTCTGAAGTGGTACAGTTCAGCAACAGATGGTACAGCAAGGGCAAGTGATTTGGGTTAATGTATAGCTCAGCTCCTGTAGCGTAGCTAATGGTCATGTACCTGGTGCCAAGCTGAAAATGTTGCCCCGGAAGTGATGTCACTACAGGAAGTGACATCACGCCTGGGCTTTGAAAGAAGTGAAATTTGGAAGGAATCCACCTCCTCCCCCCAGCAGCTCACCACCCACTTGCTCTGCTGCCTCCCCTCAGTCAGTGGCATAGCTAAGGCATCTATCTGCTACCTGGGCTCAAAGAAAATTTGTAGCCCCACCACAGACAAAACCAAATTTAATTAAGTAAATAAATAAAACGTGTGCCCCTGTTTGGTTAGAGACACTATGCTGGGGTAAAGAGGGACATTTATTCTCCCCCTGCTAAATATAAAAGGAGCACCACTTGAAAAAGTGCTTTCTTACTCAGTTAGCAGGGGTAACTGTATTATGATGCATGGAAATGACTGACTCATATTAACACCGTATTGGTTTCATGCTGTATCATGATAACATGTCATTGCAACATGTCAATAACATAACATGTCATTGCCTCTTAGAACAATCAGTTTCATAGGTCAGTTTTGAGTTAAGAAAATCTACTTTTTGTTTCATAAGGCAGTTGGATTTTCATTTTATGGTTAATTGGCCATAACTTTTGATAGAATAAAGATATTCCAATGCAGTTTATTTCATTGCATTTATTTCATTGCATTAAATTACCTTTCCAATGATATATAACATGATGGTATTATTCATACATACCAAGATTTTAACAATTTTGGTCACTAGTGTCATGCTCAGCTTGTTGCCCCCCTAAAGCTTGCTGCCCGGTGCAACTGAAACCCCCTGCACCCCTGTAGCTACACCACTGCTCAGCTTTTATACTTCTTTTTACAGTACTTTATCCCAAGGCATGGGTCCAGAAATGTGTTCATCATGGCATATGTTCTTCCCTACTCCCATGAGCATGATGAACCTCGGCCCTCTTCCCAAGGTTGGAGCTGGGGAGTCAGGTGGGGTTTGTTGCTACAGACACACTGAACTGGGTGAGGACTAGATTGTGTATCTTGGATGTGCTGCGCAAGAAGGATGAGCTTTAGGCCCAAATCCTAACCAACTTTCCAGCACTGGCACAGTGGTGCCAATGGGGCATGTGCTGTATCCTGCAGTTGGGTGGCAGTCACAGAGGCCTCCCAACTAGGAGGTAAGGGAATGTTTATTCCCTTATGCACTTATTGTGCATAAGTAAGGGAATATTTATTCCCTTAGCTAAGAGCTGCATTGCACTTATGCCAGTGCTGGAAAGTGGGTCAGGATTGCGCCCTTAGTTCTCTCTCTGTTCTTGGAGCCAGGCAACCATCTCTGCACTGCACTTTAGAAGTGCTTCCATTGGGCAGCATAAACTTTCATGAACACGAGTCCGCATCATCAGATGCATCTGAAGCAAATGTATTCTGTACTACATTGATTCTCTTTAAGGTGCTACCAGAGTTCATTGTTGTTGCTGCTGCAACAGACTAATGCATTGACCTTCTGGAAACGAATGTGAAGTAGATCAAAAACAGACTTTGAATATGATGGGTTTATACTGCAATGTTCTCATCACTTCTCATACAGTAGTACAGTAAACTTTGAAAGAACCTATATGGTGGATCAGCAGTGTTGCCCAGTAATACGGTTATGCAACAGGCTGAGAGATAATGCACTGTCCAGGACTATCAAACCAAACCATACAAAGGTGATATTTGAACTTGGATCTTCCTGAGTTTCCTGAATTCAGCTTCTTAGCATCTAACCAACATTTGCATTCACAAAAAAGAAAAGAAAGGTAACTTTGAGGCTAAGTCTGAACTGGAGGCAGAACAGCAGGCAAAAATGGTGGAATGGTGAAACCTTCCAGTTAGCTATCATATACTGTACTGTGTGCTGCAAAGATCCTATTCATTTGTTAATGGACACCATCTGCAGATACTTACAGGGCATTATCTGCTCATGCACATTTCAGAAGCATTAAAATGACTCAGGAAGATGCTAGGAAGAATGGAGATAAACGAAGGTGAAGCGAAACCTCTCTCTCCTGATCAGAAACAACATTTTCAGACTCTGCAAACAGTGTGCAAGATGAAGTCGAACAAGTTGAATTCCAAATCATCTCAAACTGGTTCACAAGGCAATTGCAGTACTTTGTAGGTGTTGTTACTCCAGACACAGGGCATTTAAATCTAATTTAGGCACATTCTCTGTGTGTCTTTGAGGCTTCGTAGTCCACTTTTCAACTCTTACAGTATTATAAGGAAGAATAATATTATTGATTGATTGCACTTTTATGCTGCCCTTCCTCCCAGGGACTCAGGGCAGTATACATGGTTCATGCCCTTGTTGTGTCCTCAGAATAGCTCTGTGAAGTAGGTGAGGCTGAACAAGAGTGATTGGGTGGCCCAAGCTTTGTGACTGAGTGGGAATTTGAATCTGGATCTTCCAGGTCTAAGCCTAAGCAAAATGATACAAAATGTGTCTGCAGGCATGCATTGCTACTCCCATCCTTGTACCCATGAAGCCACCTGGGACATCCAGAAACACTAGAGAGGTGGCTTCTGGCCTGGAAAAGGGGCAGGCCGTACATGAGGCAGTCTACAGTTCAGACTGTGTTCAGTCCCCAGTTCAGACTGTGCCTGTACCTGCAGTAGCAGCAGGACGAAAGTTGGAAGGTTTCACTGTCACTGGATGACATAGTTATGTGAGGAGGCTGTCCTTCTGAGATGAGGAGGAAGTGGGTGCTGTGAAACTCCCTCTCTAATCAAGGCCAATCAGGGAAAGGCTGGCCAGGCCAGGGAGCAGGATCCTTCTCAGGTGCATGGGGAGGGAAGACCTGGAGGCCTAGCAGATGGGTACCATTAGAATAAGGGAGGAGCTCCTCTCCAACTGAGCCAGGGACTGCAGAGCCGCTTGCAAGATTAAGGGTGTGTATTTGATTAGTAATATCACATTCTGATCCAGATCATTACACATTAGAGCTGCTTTGGTAGAGCTCTGAAGGAAGAACAGTTCATCTCAAGCCTGCTTTGATTGGCAACCTTCAGTCTCGAAAGACTATGGTATAAGCCTACAGCACCCGGTATTCCCAGGCGGTCTCTCATCCAAGTACTAACCAAGCCTGACCCTGCTTAGCTTCCAAGATCAAGCCTGCAGAGCTACAGTAAAGCCACCTGAAATAGGGTGAGGAGAGACCATGTGACTGACAGTTCTGTGCTGTCATTTAGACACACAGCAGATGAATGAAAGTTGCTAATTGGTGTTTCCTTTCCTTTCTTTTCCAATCATTGTGATTCCTGGGTTGGAACTCTTAAGATAGAAAACCACATGGGTCCCTCCCCCCGTCCCCGTCCCCCCACTACCCCATGTGAGTTATTTCTGGGACAGAGGTTTGTCTCAGAACCTGCATGTCAGGACCTGTGTGATGTATTTAAATCAATACATTCTTTCCCACTCCATTATTCCTGAATTATCCATTCCTTCCCATTCAGAGAGAGAGAGAGAGAGAGATTTATATAATTAATATTTCTCTTTTAGTGCATTTCCAGACCCCAAACTCCCAATTCCTAGTTCAATTCCCATATCCCAGTCCATCGCCCATCTCTGTGCCTGTGTTAATTTTGCTTTGACACAGCCTTTAAAACAATACAGTTCTGTGTAATGTTGTTAAATGCTACCATTCAATATTGATTTCCATGAGAACTCTTGCATCAATCTTTTTGTAATTTGTAGGAAACTTTTCTAAGGCCAGTTCTATATTTCTTCTGACTTTGGCACAAATTTGGCAGAAAATATTTGAGAACCTCAAATAATTTTTTTTTAAATTAGATAACTCCTGCATCTCTGCATCTATATTTTTGAAATTAAAAAGGGATCTTATCTAGGGGCATCTCTACATTGTCTTCATGCAAATTGGCCATAAAAAAAACATGTTGTTGGACCAGCAGAAACTTTTAAAAATAGTCAAACTTCAATTGCCCCTAGAATGAAAATCCCAGCACCTATACAGAAGAAATTTAGCTGGCTTTATCACAGTATGGAGGGCTTCAATGTCAGGAAGTGTCACCCTTTTCTGAAAAGTGGCAGTGAATTCAATTTTTCTCATTGATATCAATGGGAAACTGTAATAAATATGAATCAAAATTGAAATGAAACAGCTATCTGAATCAGGCACAAAGCAAAGCACAATGTTGAAATGAGTCTAAGAATCAGGCCACCAAATGAAGCTACAAAGTGAAATCGAAAATAATTTGTTTTTAGCTTGCACATCACTGTACAAGACACATTAGAGCCTGTTCACACAACCATGTCAAAGAATACGGAAGCTAAACTTTTCATTGACCTTTCTCCTGTGCTTTTAACAGTATTATAATCTCCATGCCAGTAAAATCTACCTCTATGGAACTAGTGAATTGTGTCCTTCTGTAATGCAACAAGCACCCAGTGATTTGACCTACACTTCCTACACTTTTTTCAGATCATATATGTGAAGTGCCTTTCCATAAGCCTATATGCCTATCAGGTGACAAACTGCTAAACAAAAAATGTAAGTCTTCAAAAGAAGCAGGAGCAAAGTTGCACCTCAGAGGCACTAGTGGGCACCACTATGACTTGTTCTGTAAGCCTTTCTCATCTCTTAGGTCAAAGAGAATGGTCCATTATTTTTTTCTGTTTGAAAGAGTCTCTGATGTGGCAGAGAATGACAGCACAAAAACAGATAGCCCGTTTTCATTAAAAACCACTATTTACGCACAATGAGTATTCAGCTCTCAGAGCAAACTGTCAAAGCCTCAAAGTATCCCACAAAAGCAGATAGTATGCCCACTCAGTTTTTCCCTGTGCATGTGGCAATGCATATTTCATGTGCAGTTGTACAGACACACACAAAATAACCAGCAATATAAAGAAATGGTGGAGAAGAGTGGAATCTCCCGAACGATAAAAAGTGTTGGTGCCTCCTACAACGCTTCGGGAAGGGCATTCACCAAATGGAATACTGCTATCTCTAAAGCCTCATCCTGGCCTAACTTTATCTAATGGGGACACTCAAAGGAGGGTTTCTGAAGAGTTCTCAAATTTGCACTCTCATTCACAATGAGGTGTGGGCTGCTTTGACCGTAGGCCTTATTCCACTTTCCCTTCTTCCCAGTTTGTACATTAATAGTATTATTCAGACATCGTGCCTGAATGTACATCATAATACAATTGTATGGGGGAAGGTTGTGTTTGTGTGTCCCCTGGGGTTTTTCAGATTTTGATGTGTGGATTTTTTTGGTCTGGTTTGGTGCGTGCACCTTTCATCTGTGTGCCTTTCTTTCATTCTTTCTTCAGGCACTTTTTTCTGCAGTGATCGGAAATCATGGCATCATTTAATAGGTGTTTGGTGCCTTTTAATTGCGTTCTCTGTTTCAGTGTTGTTCTGTGGTCTGAGGGAATTTTTTTAACTGGGAATTTTTTTAAATGGGTGGTAGCTTGCTCTCTTTGTTGATGTTGAGCAGGGGGATGAGAGATTCTTGGGGGAATTCCCAGAATCCTAAGGGGACCCCTTAGATAAAGCCCAATCATACAGTGAAACAAATCTAGAGACCCCAAGGGAAACCCCCAGGTAGAAGTATCTTGCTGACTAAGACGGTACATACTAAGTATGTACAAGTGAAGTGTCACCATAACTGACATTTCCTGTGTTTTTCCTATATAGTGTGTGCACAGTCTGTTGGGATGGAAGAAATTTCATGTTGTGGGTCTGGAACATATCATTCTCAGTTTTTCCATTTATCTGCTTTTCCATTTATTTATTTAGTCTTTGTTTTTTGCTCTCTCCATGCCTTTGACCATTACTTTTATTGACATCTTGAAACATATAATGTGTGGACAAACCCTGAATGAGATTATGTATCCAGTATAATTCAGACCTCTTCTTATTCATTTGTTCATAGCATGCCCTGCACTCCCTATTTTATTCAGGCTAACAACAACCCTGTGAGGGATGCTCTGCAGATATAGAGTGAAGGCTGAATCATAGTGAAGTGCTCATAGTTAGAGCTGAGTCAAACTTTTAAAATTCACTGAAACTTCAAAATGCAGATTTTGTTATCAGTGTTTGACCAAACCATTTAAAACGTGACCAGCTCCTTAACCAGTCTTTATAAATATTAGTTTTTGACCAGTTTTTTAAAATATCAATGGCCCAATCCTTCCCCCCAACATACAACAGTGTAAAGTCCTGCTGTTGTAAGAGGCCATACAGCACAAATGATGGTGGCAGAGCTTTACTGCTACAGCTGCGACCTGCTCCAGAGTAGGTAAGCCAATGCAGAGGTGAACAGCAGGCAGGGAGGGGATAGAATTGGGCATTCTGGGGGAGGGATGAGAATAGGGAGGAGGAGGTGGATACAGCAGTAATGGTGCACTCTCGGATCTCATCCCCTCCTTCGAAATCCTCACTGCCTGTTTCTTTCCCCAGACAGCTGCGTCGGTGCTGGTGGCGGGGGATAGGTTTAGGCTCTTAGTATGATAAGCTGTTCCCTATCAATGCTGTAGAACAGTTGTACAAGAATAATTGTAAAAACTGTTACCATTGCATGTCTGCTTTCAGACACTAATGCCATTGGCATATCAGCTATCAAACATCACCCAATAACATCAGCTGCTCACGCTATAGGCAATATTTGACCACCATTGAAGAGAATTATTTCAAGGAGAATTTGAGAGGCCATTCTGATTTAGCTTTATATGTGGTACTTTACAGGCCCATAGCCTCGCACCTTTAATACTCTGTTCATTGGGTGACACTAGTTCTAAGTAAGGGTAGGCTATAGCATGTTTCACTGGATACGGATGGGTGTTTTGAAACACAGGAAGACATTTTATTTTCATCAGATCTCATTCCGTGGACCAGATTAAGCCAGTGGACAGAATACCTGGTTTGGGTCATTTAGCAAGTTCAAGGACAAACATTCAAATTCTAAATGTGACTCTTGGCAGATCCAGTAAGGACAGGTTGGGAACTGATCATGTGATTTACTCTAGGTAAATGTTTCCATTCAATGCTAGGGAAAGGATTTGCTTTATCTTTATTCAGGAAGGGGACACCCACTGTGGATCAGTTCAAAAGCAGAGTGGAGAGTCAGGACGGATCACATTTGCGGTGGAAGCAAAAGCTCATATAAATCATCAAGAGACTGGCTGGATGGCCGCAAAGAGATTTTTGCCAAGGGTTTCAGACAACTAAAATCAATTCATCCACTTTATCTGTTTTGAACATACAAGGGATGCAGCTAAAGATGTCACAAATGGTTATAGTTGCCTGGAAACCTTCAAGGTGTCAATTGACTATATTTTTAGGTACAGGAATGTTACATGGACATGCCAGTTTCACCAGTGGTTTAAAAAAACACACACACACACACACAAAAACAAAACAAATGGACTTGGCAATATACAAGGGAATAAAAATATCATGAGAGTGAAGCTGAGTTGAAGCAGGGTAACTCAAAATCAATATTTTGCTTTTAAACTCTTAAGGGGAGGCCCATGAGGGCTGCACTCATTTTGTCCTCCTTACTTATTATCCTCAGAGGACTGGCTGAAAAGTGTCAAGAGTCAAGACTGCTCCATACTTACAGCTAGGACATTCCTTGCAGACAAGCCACTTGTTAGACTACTTGGCTCCCGCTTTAGCCCTTAACAGGGGGTTTGTGCAGACTATACAGCAAAAATAAAAAAGGTCTAAACTTTGAGCAGAGGGTGCGTGACAAGATCCGATGCAATTCTGAATGTGCATTTTTTACTTCTTGAGTGCAACTACCTGAATGAACCTGAAGACACACAAAAACTTTGAGGGATTCAGTCACACATAGTGTGGATTGCTACTCAGGGTCAATCCGTGAGTTTTAGCTGATGGCTTCTGAACTCTTTGAAGCCATCATAAGATTTTAAAAAAATGTTAAATTAAGAAATAATACTGTGACGTGTAACATGGCAGGAGGGGTAACGTTATACAATGTAATGGCAGTAATTCTTATGAACAAAGATGCTGGGCAATGTACAGTCCTTGCTGAGGGATGTTTCTATTATAGATTTGTGTGAGTTTCACACTTCTGCATGATACAGTTCACATAACAACTGGTAGAACTCCACAGTCAATGGATGTGTATTAAATTTGCAAAGCAAAAATGCATACTTAGGACCTTTTAACAGGTCAGGAATAACTAATTTTTCTTAAATGATGCAGCAGGTGCATCGTTCAAAAAAGAATATGAGATTTTCTGGATCCAACCAAGCCTACTTAGACCAGTATTCCTTGCAAGAATCCACTAGATCATCGTGGGAAGCTGGGCCATGGATCACTGCTGGCTATCCTGTTATGTGAAAATCCCCTTTTTCCTTTTAAGTTGTGATTTTTATATCTGGTTATGTTTCAAAAACATCATGCAGGCCACATCTCCCCCAGCACATGTTTCCAAAGGCCCTGGTCAAGCCACAAGCACATGAATTACACAACCCCCATTTCCTTGCAGGTCAATGTATGCATTGTATTGTTTTAAGAAAGGGTCTCCTGATCCAATCACTGTTATGCAAACCCATTAAACCTCAACACACAGGACAATCAAGTCAAGTCAAGCTCACAATGACTACAAGGAGTCTGGCATAGTTCCTATTGTTGTAGCTTAATCACTCTTAAGTACCATACTCGAACAGCCAGCTACCCCCTCTCACAGGAAGCCAGTCTTTGCTGATAGCTGATTTCTGGACCCTTCCACTGTTTTACATACTCCACGTGTCCCACTGTGTACTGAGCATGTGCATCTAGGACAGCTCTAGGCCACATCCGGGTCATTCAGGTCAGCAAAAAGCCTTTTAAGAGAGAACTTCGCCATGTGCTCTCTCTCTGGCTGCCCTCCAAGGCAGAGGTCCTCCATAGGACTCTTCCCCCCTCCTATCCAACTGCTCCTCAGGACAGGTAACTATATCTTGCATCTGGAACCTTTTCCCTTCTTCCTCCCTTTTTTTTCTCCCCTTCTCTACCCATCTTTAGTCAGCAACTGGGCTGGCAGATCAGGGACCCCTAAAATCTTTCCCTAAAATCTTTCCCTTTTCCTGATTTCCTCAGATGCACCAAATACATGGCACATGCAACCACCATAAGCTAGGTATTAGAAACATATACTTATTATTTTTCCATGTGCATTATGTTTACCTGTGTGCTTTTGTAATAAAAATATAATCTTTTACTAAAAGTCATCTTTCTCTCAGTCTCTTTTCAAGCTAAAAAGGAATTTCTTTGCATTACGCTGTCTTGTTATCTAGCCTGCGATCCTGAAGTTTCCAAAAGGGTAATATGTAATAATTCCCCTTAAAACATAACAGCCCTTTTTGGTAACAGTACCTTTCACCCTTTAGTATCTTCTGCTGACCCTTGAGACTGAATGACAATCCTCTGGTAAAAAGACCTTAGTCATTGTGGCTACTCCAACCAAAGTGGTTCAGTCAATAAAGAACAGGCTTTTTTTTTTTTTTTTGCAGAGTTCAAATAGAGAGGTCAGCACCAAATGATGCTTTTTTAAAAAACGAGATGGTCTCCCAATTTGGTTTTTTTTAGGGATTTCAGTGTAATGGTTCCCAATTAATGGTTGCTTGGTTGTATGTAATCTTAATTTACATTATTAAGAATTAAAGTGAACATTGTTAATGAACCATAAATGAAGTTAATGGTTGGTTGAATGATTGTATGTAATGTTTTAATGCAGGGCTCTTTGTTCTGAGCTGCTGAGTTGCTTCTGAAAGTGGGATAGTTTTAAAAACAACTAACAAAATAGGATTCAGAAATTCTTGCCAACAACACCTCTTCCAGCTTCTGTAACTTGGAAGGGGCACTGTGCATTTTATGGACTATATCATTCTGAGAAGTAATCATGTCATGGGACAACCTCATGCTCCCTAATGGCCCAATCGTCTTGGTCCTACTGCTACTGGAACACTAGTAGGGCCACCTACCAGCAATGGTAGCTGCTTTATGGCTATCACAAATGGCTATTCAGTAGTGCACAAAAAACTGTGGCATTCTGGAATGCCATCAGAGAGGAAGGATTGAACCAGTGTGCAACAGCAGGGTAAGGAGCACCTGCCAACAAAAGTGGGCTCAACTGGGCAGAGGGAGGGCAGAATGGGGCAGTATAGGACACTAGTGTCACTAGGTTTGCAGCCCCTGATGCAAGAGCTCATTGAGACACCCCCATGACAGACCTCCTCCTGCACCAGACAATACAGAATAAATGACAATATCATATGCACAGCCTCAATGCAGTGGCATCACCAGGGTTTGTGTCACACCCATAAACTTTATTTTAGTATAGAACAGTATAGGTCACCCAACAAATTCATAACCAACAACTTGATGACACTCACACAATTGAATAAGAGTTATAATATTAGCTCTGATACGTGGAAATGAGAACTGACTCATAACAACACCTTATTGGTTCCCTGCTGTGTCATAATAATATCTTGTTGGATGTCAGAACAATCAGTTTCATTGATTGGTTTTGAGTTAAAACAATCCACTTTTTGTTACATAAGGCAGCAGTATTTTTGTTTTCTGGTTGTTGTTTTTTTTGCTTTAACTTTTGATAGAATGCAGATATTTTAATGTGGTTTGTTTCATTGCATTGTGCATTATATTACACATCAAATGATCTAACATGATGGTATTATTAAAAACTACCAAGATTTTCATAATTTTGGTAGTAGTGGTGTCACATACCTCCTGTCACCCAGTGCGGTGTGCACCCCTACACCTTCCTAGCAATGCCACTGGTACAGGGGGAGGGTAGGAGGCATGTCAAAGGTGGGAGGGGGTGGCATCCATCATGAGCAACTTGTGCTGGATGCTATCCCTTCCAGGAACAGCCAACACACCCCCTTTATCTCCTCAAACGTGAACAGGTTAAAGAGCTGGTGCAGATCCAAGGCGATCCATTGGTGATCAGGAGGCTCATGGAGGGGCAAGGAAAATATTTTCCCTTTCCTATTTTGGCACAGCTGCATGCTATGGCAGGGAAAAGCACAGGATTGTGCTCTGAGTGTGCCTGCCATGTGCACTGCAGTGTGTGTCCTGGTCTATGTATACATGAATTCATGCTTATGGGCTCAACCTTCTGGTGTCTGAGGGCCCAATCCTATTCAATTTTCCAATCCCAGTGCAACTATGCCAGTGGGGCATGCACTGCACCTTGTGGGGGGGGGGCAGCAGTCACAGAGGCCTCCTTAAGGTATGGGGACATTTCTTCCTTTACCTTGGGGCTGCATTGCAGCTGCACCGGTGCTGGAAAATTGGATAGGTTTGGGCCCTGAGATGCCAGGTCAGGTACTGCCCTCCCAACCTCCCATAATGCACTTTGTGCATGAGTGCACAAATTTTTATAATAGTGAACATGCAATCTGTTCACCTTAACTCTGCCAGATCTCCCAGTCCTGCAAAGCATCCATACCTGGAAGAAGGATCTCTCTTCAACCAACAATTTATTCTCTGCCTGCAATCTTCCCAGTTCTTCTCCCCCAAGATCTCTTCCTCACTCACCTCTGATCTCTCCCTAGCTCCATCTTCTCCTCCACCTTGAGCTCTCTCCCACCAATCTTCTCCCCCTTACCTGGTGGTGGCAGCCATAGTCGCCACCTCTGCCGCTTCTTCTTTTGAAAAGGCAGAGGGCAGGGAAGGGTGACAATGGTGGAATAAATGGAACAGTGTGAACTGAAGCATCCTGCTTCTCCAAGCTTCAGGAACCAAACACAATGGGCCCCATTTCCCCACATCCAAGTAATTAAAAGTCTATGTGGAAACATTTATCTGATCAATCAAAACAACTTGACTTTATCATTAGGTGGAGAGCGCATGGATGGGTGAACAGGCATTGGTGACAAGGAAAATAATTCATACAGTCAGTGGTGTCACAAAGGGGTGATGGGAGAGGGCCTCCCCTGGTGACACACCTAGAGGGTGGTGACACACCACACCACCCTTTGGTGATTTCCAGACTGCTCCAGGACCAGCCACCTCCCATACCTGCTGGCGATCATGTTTTCGCCGCTCACCAGCAAGAACATGAAGTGACAGTGCCCAGAGACTGCCAAATGGAGGTGATCCAGAAGTGGGCTATCGCATTTAATCAATGCAACAGCCTGAAATTTCAGGGGTAATACAATGACATCATTATGTCACCCCCCCCCAAACTTCTGGGATATGGAGCTCCTTCAGGTGAGTGCTACCCCAGGTGGCACCCACATCAGGGACACCTCTGCACATCATATCAATATACATCAATATACAATATTACATTTTGTACTGGTTCATTTAAAACATTTGACAGGTTTTCAAAACAAGCGCTCAGAAGTATACCCACCAGGTACATGCAGTGAGTTTGGCTGTGGGTTTCTGCTGAGTGCTGATAATTCTTACAGATATGATTACAGATTTTGGTTTGGGACTTAATTTTTTTTTAATTGAAGAGGGACATTCTTGCACATGTACTTAAGTGCTTGCCAGCATCTACATTCATTGTCACCATGGCGATAAAAAGGCACATGTCTTGACAGCTACAGAATAAAAACTTTTAATTTCCCAGGAGAAAATATATGATCTGGAGACTATCTTCCCTAAGGCCATTTATAACATAGCAGAATCCATATCTAAGGCTGTAATTCTAAACATACTTTCCTGGGAGTAAGTCCCATTGAACTAAATAGGGCTTACTTCTAAGTAGACATACATGGGCTTGCACTGTAAAGCTATCTGTTGTGACAATGATCATAGGGGCATCAATGCAACGTCTGTCCCAAGAGATTTTCTGCTAGGCATGTGTGAGCCACTTGCATGAACCAGCTTCACCTCTCCAACTATAACCCCATTAATTATTTATTACATCCCAATAGTATTTGTTGATGTGGGAAGGATTCTACTGCCCCCCCCTCCAAGAATTTCAAAACAAATATTTTCTGTCTGCATCTGATATTTCATTATGCCATAGTCCAGTTCTTGCACTATTTCACTTCTTAGAACAATCTTCAGAGGACCACAGAGGACAGTCCAAGAACATTTTAAAGTAATCCTTCTTCCCCTTTCCAGTTGCTTTATTTCATTATCTATGGTCTTCGCCAGACATGAATTGCAGTACTTTATACAACACAGTACAATGCTATAAATTTAATATTGTTTTATGTTCCTGCCAACAGTCATAGGTGGTATAATGCTTATTGGGCAGCCACTGGTAAGCTGGGCACACCTGAACCAAGCACCTTTGGTATGCAGTATATGGGTTTGTCGAACTCTAGTAACTGAGGGCGCAATCCTAACCCACTTTCCAGCACCAACATAAGGGCAATGCAGCTCTGAGGTAAGGGAACAAACATTCCCTTACTTTGAGGAGGCCTCCATGAGTGCCACCCAACTGCAGGACACGTCCCATTGGCACCGCTATGCCAGTGCTGGAAAGCACTGACATAAGGGGTTAGGATTGCGCCCTGACTCATGTAAGGTGTCTGCTTTAACAATGCATTCCTCCGTCTTTTAATCCTACCTTGTAAACCAGTACTGTAACACATTCTGCTTGGGCTGCTCTAGAAGACTTCACCCCATCAGTGTAGTGCAATCCTGTACATGCATAACTGAGAGTAGGCCTCATTGAACTCAGTGTGGCTTACTTCCAATTAGACATGTATAGGATTGAACTGTATGTTGCATGAATAGACTCATTAATGGACCCAAATGGCATCTTAGAGGTATTTTAAATAAATGCATAAGTCCCCCCACCATTAGATGCACCACATGCATCACAGATTGAAAAACAGATACATAGCCATTATGTTCACTGTCCACATCATGCATCTGACATTGCAGGCTCTTGCTTATGAAGCTCATACCATCATACCAGCTCATACCATTATAATTTTTTTTTCCATTTTTAAGGCGTTGATTTAACAATACAGTAATAGAACAAGTGTTGTTTTAACAGTACAGTGATAGAACAAGTGTTGTTCTAACAGTACAGTAATAAAATGTACAATGCATGTGTTCAGGTGTATTAGGAAGTACAGTACTTACAAGAATGTATTCGTTCAATAGCTATTAGTATTTCTTATACATTGGTTTTGGATTCTAATTGTTCCAAGCTGTTTTAGGAAACCATCTTGGGTAACATGCAGTGCATAAGTAGTATAACACGTAACTAACGGCCCAATTCTGCCTAGCCCCTATGCTCTGATGCAGCCACACCAATGGGGTATGCACTGCATCCCATGGGAAGGTTTTGGGTCCTGGAGGCCTCTGCAAGGTAAGGTTACATTTCCTTTTTGTCCCAGGCAAACCTCCACTGCCCTGATTGGTCAGACCTGAGGCAGCTACTTTGCTAGAGCAAATCTAGGTGGACGTGGATCAGTGGCTCAAGGCCAGGAAGGGGGATAGGATATCGGCAGTACTGCGACCCCTGATACTGCCCCCTTTCTGACCTCCACCCACCTCCTTCCCTGCCCCAGTCTCCTCCTTGTTCCTTCCCCTCCCTGCCCTGTTCTGCCCCCCACCTCCTACCTGCCACCCCCCCCCACTGAGTTACTGCTGCTGGGGCTCATTGATGGGCCACTGCTGTGTGAACCTGGCTGATTGCAGTGGCAACCAGGCCACACTGTATGGAGTGTCACGGTTGTGACAGCCGTAAAGCATGCTGTGCTACTGGAATGTGAGTTTTGGTGGCAGAGTAAGCCATTAGGATTGGGTCATAAATACATCTGTTTATATACAGATACATTTATAATACATCATTTAGACATATTAACTTAATTAACTAAAAACATTCAGGAGCCTAGTGTCAAGAATTCAGCACAGTTGGGGAAGAGCTTTTTCATCTGTGTGGAAAAGCCCTCCACTGACACGTTTTGCTGTAACTTTAATTCTTTCCAAAGCTAGCAGGGAAAGGAAAGGAATACCAGAGTGATACTGCCAAATATTTTCTTTCTTTCATTAAAGTTTTGACTTTAATGAAACCAGGGTTGGCCCATCCACACAGCAGACAGGCAGCCCAATCCTGAGCTGCCCGGTGCGTGGGGTTCCCACAGAGCTGAAAATGGCTGCCCAAGCACAACCAGGCGGCTGGTGCCTCGGGGACAGGGGACATTAGTCTCCTTCCCCCAGGTAAAGAAAGTAGCCCTGCAATGGGGCTACTTGATTCTGTGGCAGCTCTGGAGTTGCCACAAAATCAAAGAGTTCCGTGTCGGGCCATGCAGTCTGACACGGAGCACAGGATCCGGTGGAGCTGAGCTCCACTGGTTGCGCCCTGCTCCTGCCCTGCTTCCTCCTCCAGAACACCTCCTCCTCGCCCTTTCCCTGCCCTGGAACACCTGCTCCCCGTTTGCCCCATATCCCCATCTACCTCTTCACCGCCTGGTGATTCGGGTGACCACAGAGCGGTGGAGCACCAGCTATCCACTGGTGCTAGCCCAGCACCAGCTGGCACTGGGCTAGCTCTGGCGCTCGGCTGGTGCTAAGGGCTCGCAAACGTGCTTTACGGCATGTTTGCAACAGTGCGCACCAGTGACGAGCCAGTGTGCACTGTTTAGGATTGGGCCCTGAGGCGGTTCCCTAGGTACCAGATTGGCAAGGGGTCCGTAGCTTACCGCTGCTGTTGCTGCTGCTCCCATTCCCTGGATTGGAAAAGAATGGAGTGGAAGAGGACATGTGGAGAGCGATGGAATAGAGATGATCACCAGGTAACGGGGACAGCCTTGGGCTGGACCTGAATGAAACCAAATGTTTAAATTGCCATTGATTTTAATGGGAATAATGGTTTCTAAATTTGCATGATGATGAACAGTATTTATGTACTACTTTTCAACAACAAAGTTCACCAAGTGGTTTACAGACAAAATAAAGTAATTAAATAATTAAATGGCTCCCAGAGAGCTCACAATCTAAAAAAAAAATTATTCAACGTTTACTATTTATTAGAAAAATGAACTTTAGAAACCCAAACATAACATTTAGTTTTATTTAAAAGGCATGCATACACAGGCACAGAGTTTTTATAGTCATCCAACAATGTGATGTTTGATAAATGCTGTTCTGCCTGTACCGGAATACTGGCCTTTAAATCTACCCAGGGTAGCATGTAAAAGAGAATAATGTGGAAATTATGCTCACTAAATGCAAAAGTAATGATAATATGTAATTTAAAAAAACACAAGAGATCTAGGGAATGAAAAAAAGGTGGACAAAAGGTCTATCTGCAATATGCTGCGGTGGTAGAGTTGATATCTTCTCTGAAGGGCTTTTATAAATAAAATAAATATAAAAAGACAAGTAACTTTCTCACCTAATTTGCTTGCAGAACTGATAATTAAGTGTTGCTGGCTGCATCACCAGCACACATTTGTGATACTTGATATTGTGTCTCTGCATATTTAGAGGCTAAAATCGTTTTGCTTTTTGCTGAGTAAAAACATCCATTTCATGGATGCTTTCCGCCCCCAGATAATGTCTAGCTCCTGTCTAATAACTTTTCCTTCAATAGAAGGCCTCTCCAATGGGTTCAAATTCTCCCATGTATGAGCTCTGCTTCTCTAAGGGAATTGTTATTTATGCTCATACTACACTTTGCATGATGCGTACAAAGCCCCAATAATGTATACTGTCTAGTAATACATCCAGGTTGGAGTTTCAGGGAGTAAGAGCCCAATCCTATGGGCTTCAGCACTGGGGGAACAGCTGGTGCTGGGTGTCACAAACATGCTGTAAAGCACGTTTGTGGTACTGGGAGAAGAGGGAACCTCAGTGTTGAAAGAATGCCATGGGAGAGCACCCGGGATAAGTCGGCTTATTGGGGCTTGGGGTGGAGGTGTTCTGGGGCAGGGAGAGAGCAGGATGGGGGGAGTGACCAGTCTGGGAGGGAGTAGAGGCCCCCTCCGCTAGATCCCATTCTCCTTGTTAGGCTGCAAAGCTAGCACAGACTTGAGAAGCTCCATTGCAGTGCCTAGAGCTTTCTTCGGGGGAAAGGGACGAAAGTCCTCTTCCCCCAAGGAGACCTCCGATGGCTTCCCCAACCCACAAGGCACAGCGGTAGCCATTTTGGTGCCACTGTTCCTCCAAGTGCCAGGATGCATAGAATTGGGCTGTCAGTTTCTTACTATTGGGGTGAAACACATTCTAGAAGAGGTTTTGTAAAATGTTGTGGGTGTAGATAATCTCACTGCTTCAAGAACAAACTTAAAAAGTAAGGATGGACAGATGAAATGGGCTGACTGATGAACTAAATGAATGGAGACTGCTGGAACAGAGACTGCTGGAGCTGCTGGAGATGGGTGTGTGACTGCCATGTCCAGGAGCTGCTGGGAACCAAGGTGCAGCCGGTGGAGAAGCTGCTGGCACAAGAGTGGAGGAAGGAGGAACTCTGCAGGTTGAACAGGTGAGCTACCCTAGTGGTGGGGTCCACCAGTGCTTTCTGTAGGATTAGGGCTATTTCGAGTGAAAAGGGGAACTAATTAGCTTAAAGTGGGCATAAGTTCTCTAGACCAAGTTCGGAAAGAGAATTTGGCAAAACATTTGGAGAATACTGGTCTAGGTGGACCCATGGTCTGAACTGATGTAAGTCCGCTTCATATGTGGAAACTTTTATCCACACACTGTGCATCTGCCCCTTTGCACCATTTTGACTTATCTCTTCTGTTTGGATAATTCCAGCATGGGAAACAGCAGACTTTTGGGTATCATAAACTAGAGTTCACCTCCATGAGATTTTACTGAGGAGGGACAGCCCAATCCCAAAGCCAGCAGCTCTGCTGGGTATAGTGATGCCAAAATGGCTACTGCTGCATCAGGAAGCACTGCTGAGGCCACCTGAGATATCCTTGTGAGAAGGGGGCTTCTCAAGTCTGCAACAGCTATTTTGTTGGCATAGACTTGAGAGACTCCATATCAGGTCTTCTGGCCTGACACAGAGTTCAGGGTCTGGTAGAGCGGATCTCTACCAGTCCCACCCCCCTCCCGGCCAGGTTCCTCCCCCCACCCCACCCTTTCCCCACCCTTACTTTGCCACAGAATGCCTTCCCCTGCCCCCAAGGCCCTCACCACAGCCCTGAGCTCTTACCTTGTTCTGGGTGGGGTTCAGCCAGCACTTGGCTCAGCACTAACTGGGTAGGCGCTGGTGCTGACTCCTCTCAGGGTGTCATGGACATGCCTTATAGCATGTTTGCAACATCCTGTGCTGTGCTGGCGCTCAGCACCAGTGCTGGCCCTACTTAGGATTGGGCCCTAAATTGATTCTACCCTGGGAAACATGTTCCCTTTAGAGAGGCTAGTCCAAAGGGATGAGTAACTACAGAATAGTCATTGGTCCATGTTGCACAGTGCTGGTCAAATCTAGGCCAGCAACAAGCTACTTTAATTGGCTGCTTTTCACATATATTACTGTATGTTGTGCGGTCAAGTTTTCTATCCTCTATCCTATTCACCTGTCCTGTTCTATCCTATTCACCTGTTTTGACTACTATGAAGGTCCCACTTCAAACCATAACTTCCCCATTCAAGTATCAGGAAGCATAAGGTTAAAGGCAAAGCTTTTACAGCCCACTCCTATGGGCCCATTGCACTGTCAGAACTTGGCAGTACAGTATACTTTACGGTGGTCAAAAAAGGAAACATGCCATTCAGTGCGATTGGGCAGCTGCTGGATGCAGCGGCCCTAAGAGAAGCCCTAGCACTAATAAATTGCGGGGGCGGGTAGAGATCGGGGCTGGGTGGGAGGTCAGGGGGAGGTCAGGGGTGGAACAAGGCAGGGAGGGCTAGGAATGGGGTAGAGACCAGGGTATGGAGTAGGGTGGTGTTTGCTGATATCTAATCCCCTTCCTGTCTTTGATCTGCCTTCCCAAGTCCACTTGGACTTGCACCCAGCAAAATCTCTGGCACAGGTCCAAGCAGACCCACTCAGGCAGTGGAGGTTTACATCAGGGAAGGGAACAAACATTCCCTTACCCAGAGAAGACCTCTGGGACTCCCTGCACCCCTCAGGATGCAGCACATGCTCCAGCACAAGGCTGTATTAGTGGGGGGGGGGATTTAGATAGGGCTGTTGGTCTCAATTTTTAGAATTTTTTTTTTAGCATTTGTATGGAGTTTTCTGAGCATGCCAAATACCTTAAAAACCAGCTGCAGAGCTGGCTTCAGCTTGGCAAACTGTCCTCCACAGGCCCTTTCCTTGAAGGGGCTCAAGATAGTCAGTCTGACACCTCCTCACAAAGGCTATGACCCAAGAGGTGGATCCTCACCAGCTACCTAAAAATGCTGAGCCCTGATGCTGGCTTTGCAGAGAAACCATTGAGGCCAAAAAGGTTCAGAAGGGAAACTGATCATACCAATATACAGGTCCAACCTGGTTATGCAATTTTTTATACATGAATTTGACTCAACACAAATGGCCACTGCAAATGAGAAGGAATGTGCTGATCTCTGGAGAAGGGGAAAAAATCCATCCCTTTAAAATCACAGTTTAAAAAAAACAAACTGCTTTTCTTACTGTTGTAGAGAGACAGTCATGCAAGCAATCATTCCATTCTTCAGCTGAGCCAAGCAAAGGCAGGGTGTCCTATGCATTTTTAATTGCTCACTGCCTCTCTACAACAATAACAAAAGCTGTTCCTAAACCACAAATGTAAAGGGAAGCACTTTTAAATTTTTTAAAACTGTTTTTATTTAACACATTTTAAGTTATCACAGGGAGTCCCAGAATCAAACCCCTGAGGATGTCAAGGCATGACTTTATTCCATTAGGAGCAAGGGAGGGGCAAGAAACCTGAAGTGGGTCTTTAAATCCATTTTTCCACTTGTTTTCCCTATTTTTTTCCACTATTTTTCCACTTGTGGACTTTTTTTATCTACTTGGTTGTTCCAGAATGCAACCCCAGTGGATAATGAGGGACAACCTGTATTTGCCTGGAAATCTCTACTCAGGTTCTTGGTTTTTTTTGTTACTTGGCTTTTTGTTACAAAAAGGTGATAAACAATACAATCATAAACGCATTATAAACTTACTAGGCCATTCATTAACCCCCTTATTTTTATTTTTGTTTTAACCGTAAGAAACGTGTTGCGACCATAAATTCTGCATAGCTTTCCCTTTGACATTCTGTTTTTGCATTATGTACAGCCAGGGATTTCATGAGCTCATCCCCCCACTCTCCCAAGATTCTCAGAGTGAACCAGCATCTATTCTCTCACCTCTTTTTCTTCTTTACCATCTTGTAAAAAGTCCACAGAACACATGACATTTATCATAACAGGTTTGATCCATGCAGTTGACAATTAGAAATCCCCTACGGCTGGAATTGGGACCTGGTATTTGTTTGTGTTTTTAAGGTTCTCCGTTTCTGTAACCCTTTGTTTCCATTGGTGGAAGCCAAAGGTCAGCACCTATACACACTTCAAATATACTTAACCCAATAATGGTATTTTCACAGCAGATTGAGATGGACTTTGGTGGCTTTGCCTCGCCTATGAGAGGGTGTTAAAAGTAGGTGAAAGTAATATACTTCTGCTGAGTTTGCAATGATCAGTCATGTGCCTGCTCCCATTGAGGAAACCAAATATTTGAAGATTATAGCACGGGCGACTAAGCTGACCCAGAGAATTGATCCCTGTACAGAAAACTGATCACACACTATTTCTTTTATTGATCTACTGATCCGGATTCCAGTCTCAGTTCAAGTCTTGTAATCCCTGAAGTTCTTTTGGAAATTGATGTACCTTGTTATAACTGAGACTAAAGACTCTCTCTTTTTAGAATCATACATAAAGCATGCCATACATCTACCATTCAAATGCCATGCTATGGACTCTGAACATTTCAAAGGCACAGTTAGGTTCCTAGACATTTAAAAAAAACAACACTGACCATTTGTGATTGCTCTGCCAAAGAATCAGTGGATAGATAGAGCAGGCTTGCAAATGCTCTGCCTGTCCTTGGCAAATTGCTGCCCCTATTTTGGCTTCTTGGGAATGCCTTATTAGTGTTTAGTTGGTAGAGATGTTGTTCAGGGTTCAGCTCCTCCCCCTTTACTAGCAGGGGCTGGCTTGTTCACACATTTGTAAATTTAATTCTTAAGAAAATCAGGCTGTCTGTGTAGGAAATCTACTTCACCTCTTTAATCTGGCCCCTTAACAATGTCAGGCTTCGCTTTTCATCATCTATAGGATTCCATTCTACCAGAACTGCTCTTGCCACTAGTTGCAATGGTTCAGGTTCACACTCAGTCAAATCCCCCCCCCCATGATGGCTGTAATCCTGCACTGCCTGGAGGTGTGGAATGTTGATTGAAGCATGGATTCTGTCTTATGTGTCAAGGAGAATATGTCACTCAATCATCCTTGAATCTCTAGTTTTTATTACTAGCTGAAACACTGATTTGAGCACTTCTTCCTTACTCTGAATGAAATGTTTTATTTAATTTAAAATTATTCTATTCTATTGCTATGGCTTGATTTAAAAAAATACTTGAGCCTAGGCAGGTCTACTCAGAAATACAGTGGGCCCTATTGTATTCAATGCGGCACATTCCCAGGAAAGTGTGTAAAACTTCCAAATAGTGCTACTGTGAAATGATCAACAGGGATGAGAAGTGTTGCCCAGAGTCTAGCCAGCTGCTGTTTAAGTCTTCTTTCATCTCCTCCCCTCAGAAATTTCCCAGGGTTCATTGGTTATTGATTTATGTCTTTGGTCTTTTATTGGAGGAAAGCAGAGCTTGGTAACTAAGGCTGCAATCCTATCAAGACTTACCTGGGAGTAAGCCTCATTGACTATAATGTGACTTACTTCTGAGTAGACACGCATAGGATTTGGCTGTCAGGCTGCAATTTTGTACAAATGTACCTGGGAGTAAGTCCCACTAAACTCAGTGAAGTTTACTTCTGAGTAGGCATGCCCAACTTCCACATTTCAGAGGTAGCCTTTCTACAAATGACAGATGCAATGAAGAGGCAACATGTGCTGTCTTGAGTGCTCCCTGAGGCATTGGGTGGGCCACTGTGGAATACAGGAAGCTGGACTAGATGAACCCTTGGCCTGATCCATCAGGGCTCTTCTTATGTACAATAGCACTGTAAGTTAGAGTTCACAAAGCAACACTGCAAGTCAAACTAGGAGAATTCTACTGCTGCACCAATTCTGTTCTCTAACTGCTATAATGTTTGTGGCAGGGATGAGCAAGTCCAGTGTAACTTAATTCAAGTTGAGTCATGAGTCTCCACCCCCTGCGATTCAACTCAAAAACAAGCCCTAATGGGTGGACTTTCTGAGTAGCTCAGAGCATTTTGGTGACTGGAAAAGACTCAAGTCATGAGTTTTTATCTTTAAAAAGCTAGCCGATGTTCCACAGAAAAAAAGGGGCTGCTGCTGGGCTGTGTGTGTGTGTTTTGGAGTTCTCTTTAGCCACTCACCTGCTGTCCCCATTCCATCTGTAAAACAAGGTGGGAAGGGGTGGGATACATTTCATGAGAGTGTGGACAGAAGTGGCAAGAGGGTGGAGGGTAACATGCAGCAGCTGAGTGGCTTACCTGTATGGCCCGATCCTTTGCAGGTCTACTCAGAAGTAGTCCCATTTGTACCGGTCATTCAATGAGGCTTCCTCCTCCCAAGTAACAACAGAGCCTTGCGGTTGAAAAGTTACAAACTGCCTTCCCCCCCTTCTCTGCCTCCTCCCCCTCCCTGAGCTTCTCCAGGGAGTGAAGGCAAGAACCCCTTTAGGCTCCTCCTTTAGCCCTGGCTCAAGTCTGCATGCTTGGGAACCTAGTATTGAGTCAGTAGCCTCAGACTGGGGTCAATGGCCAAGTCATCAACATGGGTGATTCAAGTGTAAATGAGTCATCAAACAACAGGTGTTTTGTGACTCAGAATTGAGTCACCTGACTCAAGTTCCCTCCCTGGTTTGTTGCCCTCTTCTTTTGTTTCCTTCTGAAGGGTTTGCATTAGTACCCACACAGATCTTCCTCTTTCCTTCTATGTGGTTCTAGAAAAACATGTTTCCACTTGCTCAATTTGTCTCCTGAGCTGGAGGAGCAGGTTTCTGTCACAACCAACTTCTCAAATCTAAATGGATTGGTTTGAGGAAAAGAGAACAATATCTGTTTTTCATAGATATTGCACTTCTTTAAAAAAAAATAGTTTGGTTTATCACAATGGTCAGAATTGCTTTCCCCAAAGTCACACATTTTCTTTTATGTGCTCAAATTATGCATCAGTCTATTCTTATTACAATCCAGAGCTCAAAGTGGATTGATTCCATTCACATCTCAGTTTACTGTTACTCTGACATTGCCCTGTGTGTGGGGGTGTATTTTTTGTGTGAGTGTGTGTCTACTTTCAGAGTCTTGTAGTTTGGTAGAAAGGATTATATGATTGTTCATCACCATTTCTAAACTATTCAACACTTTTAAATACACACACATCTATCAGTATTGTCTGTAGGATGACACTTGAGGATGCAGAAATCATGAACAATCCCTAGTCCTTGGAATTGTCGTAGTTGTTCTCCCTTTCCCAAACGCTTGCCTGCTAGTAGGTGTGATTCACATTAAACATAGTTATCAGTTGTGGTTGAAGTGCTACTTAGGACTGATTTCTAAGTGGCTGATGATGTCCTTATAAACATATTATAGAACTTAAGATGTGAGAAATCCCATCAAACAAGACATGCCGGAGGGACAAATCGCCAGTTTAGAAGGTATGAATAAATTCCCAGCATCTGAATGTCAAAGGAAGGCCAATCAAATTCCAATTAGTACTCTTGAAGCCATTAATTTTTGTGGATATAGCTGAGTGTCCTTCAGACAGAGACAGCAGTTTTGTGGACAGAAAAAGAAAAGAAGCCCACGGGATATCAAATAAGTTCTTTCCAAGGGAATACACATTTGCCTGCTTTACTCTGATCACTATGTCAGCAATGACACCTGACTTTGGAAGACTAGATATGTATTGAAGATAGGATGTTGCTTTACATGGAGTCGAGTCACTGACCCATCTCACTCAGTATTGTGCCGCCTCTGACTGGCAACCAAACTTTCTCTTCCTTACCTAAAGATGCCAGGCATTGAACTTGGGATCTTCTGCATGAAAAGCAGACTACTACCAAGCTCTGGCCTCTCCCTTGCGGCAACCACTACAGGATTCGTGCAGTGAAAGCTTATTGGAAACGACAGCTTGTCCAAAATATGATCTCTTTCCTTGAAGATTCTTCCTTCAAAGGTGTGAATGTTCCTTCTAATAGCACCTGGTCAAACTACACATACAGATCACCAAAGGCGGGCTTTCTTGTTGCATTTCCTCTTTTTTACCATTACTCTTGGGGAAGTCATCCATACAGAGAGCGGAGCAACATTTTTCTTCCGGCACAAGAAGACACATTGCTCTGAAGAGACGGCTCTTCAACAGAAGCACAGAAAACTTTTTTCTTCCCTTTCCCCATTTTAATTTCCTTCAGCAATTTAGCACCTCTTTGCAGCTCACACATACGAAACAACCAGGGAAATTTCTTAACACCCCTTTTGGCAAGTCACATGGAGAGAACCACTATGGTATTTTTCATTTTCAGACCCCAGGGCCAGACAGACTCTGAATAAAGAGCACCCAGCCCAAAACCAAAGTACACTAAAAATATGTATTAATTTCTTTTAGCAACTGACACCCTCAGGCAACAGGCATGCAAAGAGCATGAACATCTAAGGTCTTTTAAAAAAGGCAAAAATACCAGTGGCGATGAAAACAGCATCTATTCAAAAACAATATGTTGTGTGCACACAAAGGAAAACACGCAGAGGAGGAAAGGGCACAAACAGCAGTGCCCTTCATCAGACCATTAAGGCCAGAGACTGCAAAATATTTGACTACTTCAGGCTGAAATCCTAGACACACTTCCCTGGGAATAAGCCCCATTACATGCAATTGGAGTAGACATGATTACATGGTAAGGCTGCAACCCACTTTCTGGGTGTCATTAAGTTCAATGACACCTACTTCTGAGTGGGGTGCACTCAGAAATGCATGCTCAAAAGTTGTTGGCCTACCTACATAAATAAAATATCAAATATTCCTACATAAATAAATAAAACATCAAACATTCACCCCATATTTTGCTCTTGTGTCCTATCCCTGTCCTCTTCCATGTTCTGAGTGGTAGGTGAGTTGTGGTAGTTACTTATCACTTGGAGGAGAAAGGATGAAGGCATGTACAGTACTGCAAAATTCCAGATTGCACACCCATTGACCAAATATGAACTGTTAAATGAATAGTTCCAGAACAGCCTGCTTACATGCACGGTGAAGCCATTTAGAGCAAAAATCTTGAAGCTGGGGAACACTAGCCTAATGTAGTTGGTTCCTGTTCCATCTCAGTCCAGTTCCAGCTCCAGTGAAGTGTCTGTATGACTTCTGAGAGGAATCTCATCAGGGAGTACAAAGTTTCTTTTGGGACCCTTCCAAAGGGGGAAGGGTGAAACAGAGTTGGGGACTGTGGCAACCACCTGAAAAATCTTTGCAGCTCAGGTCTTCTGGGCTTCCCAATGTGGAACCTGGATCTACCCGCCCACATGGCGTCAGCAGCTAGATACAGTAATACGGAGAACCAAACATACTCCTAAGTCTCTCTAAAATCTTTTAAATATAGAAAATAATTGCAGAAAACGAGCATCACCATATTTAGGTTCATAGTTGAATGGAAGTGGGTGTCTGGGTGAGATAAGAAAATGTAAGATACGAAGAAAATTTCTGGGTCTCCTCTTTTTGACTCTGGGCCTGGCTACAAATTGCCCCCTGCATCCACCCTCCCCCCATGGACCCTGAGTATCTGTTTCTTCACCAGTTGTCTGTACACATATGCCAAGCTTGCTTCCTTGCCACATATTTATTTGACTGTTAGAGCCTGTTCAGTCTCTGTGGCTAGAAAACCAACAGCACATACTCTTGAAACTTGAACCATGCCAGTGCTGCTCATATCCAATAATTACTGCAGAACTGAAAAGCTTCATTGTGATCAATGACAAGAATTCAAAGTTCTGCAAGTTTATGAGGTTTTTCCATTGATAAAGGCAGATGTATTTCCTCCGCAAACTTCTGGTGTTAAATCAGTACTCAGAAACCATCTTCATCTTTGCTGGGGTCCTATTTTGGTCATGATTCTAATTGTATGGAAGAAGGGACTTTAGAAATAGGTGACCAAAGACAGGTATAACATGCATATTTTTTAGAAAGCAAGTTAAATGTTCAATGCATAGATATTATTATTTCATTTTTATCATTCCTGGGAGGGCTGGCCATCTTTGCAGGACCAATGTAGCTTGCCTCAAGTGGCTGGGGAGTGACAGGCTCAGGGTGCCCTTTACCCTGATTCTGCCACCAGGGGCATAATGTTGGCAGAGACTGAGTGTCATCTACCCCAGGTGCAATATTGGGGGGGATGACTGCCACAGGTGCCACTCTAGTTATGGAGGAGTCACTGGTGACTGTATATTCTCTCCCCCCATTCCTTCTCCTGTGGAGGCTCCCAGCCACCACAAGAGAAGGAATGGGGTGCACGAATCTGCACCAGTGATGCCCTGCCCTCCAAGGAGAACCCAGAGGTGACTGGGCGCAAGACAGTCATTTCTGGGTTTTCCCTGGCAGGTGGATCACTCACTGGTGCATGTTTGTGTGCCCCATTCCTTCTCCTGTGGATGCTCCCAGCCTACATAAGAGAAGGAGCTCCATTGTGAAGAATTCCAGAAGGATTTCTCCAAACTGGGAGACAAAATGGCAGATGCGTTTCAATGGAAGTGTAAAGTCTTGCACATTGGGACAAAGAATCAAAACTTCACATACAGGCTAATGGGTTCTGAGCTATCTGAGACAGATCAGGAGAGAGATCTTGGGGTGCTGGTGAACAGCTCAATGAAAGTGTCAACCCAATGTGCGGCAGCAGTTAAGAAGGTCAATTCTATGCTTGGGATCATTAGGAAAGGCATTGAGAATAAGAGAGCTAATATTGCAATGCCGTTGTACAAATCGATGGTAAGGCCACACCTGGAGTATTGTGTCCAGTTCTGGTCGCCGCATCTCAAAAAAGACATAGTGGAAATGGAAAAGGTGCAAAAGAGAGCAACTAAGATGATTACGGGGCTGGGGCACCTTCCTTATGAGGAAAGGCTACGGCGTTTGGGCCTCTTCAGCCTAGAAAAGAGACGCCTGAGGAGGGACATGATTGAGACATACAAAATCATGCAGGGGATAGACAGAGTGGGTAGAGAGATGCTCTTTTCCCTCTCACATAACACCAGAACCAGGGGACATCCGCGAAAATTGAGTGTTGGGAGAATTAGGACAGACAGAAGAAAATATTTCTTTACCCAGTGTGTAATTAGTTTGTGGAACTCCTTGCCACAGGATGAAGTGAAGACATCTTGCCTGGATGCCTTTAAGAGGGGATTGGACAAATTTCTGGAGGAAAAGTTCATTATGGGTTACAGGTCATGGTAGGTATGTGCTAGAGGTAGAGGTAGGCTGCCTCTGATTGCCAGATGCAGGGGAGGGCACCGGGACCCAGGTTGTGTCTGTTATCTTGCGAGCTTGTGTGCTCGGGCATTTGGTGGGCTGCTGTGGGATGCAGGGGGCTGGACTAGATGGGCCCTTGGCCTGATCCAATGGGGCTCTTCTTATGTTCTTAAGGAATGGGGTGCACAAAGCCAGCAGTGCTTTACCATCCAGAGTGAACCCAGAAGTGACATCGCTTTCCTGGGTGTTGGGTAGTACCCAACGCCTCTGACTGCTATTGCTTCCCTGGAGCCTGCCACAGACAGAACTATATTGATCAGTTTCCCTACCCACACAACACACACCTTCCTTATGTGGTTCTTTTACACTTGAAGGGCCCACACAAGGAAGGAGAGAGGTGAAGGGATAGGGAAGTGGATTATCACTGCCCACACTCACCTTGTTCCTTTCTTGAGCAGTCCCTTTAAACTTAAAGCGGTTGTGCAAGGAAGGATTGGGAGTAGGAAAGCAGCCATTTACCTCACTCCTTCCTTGTGGTTCCTTTCAACAAAAATGGTAAGTGCAGTTCACACTGGGAATTCCCAGCATGACCTGCCTTTCCTGTTTTGTTGAAAAGGGTCACGTGGAAAAGAGCAAGATAAGTAGGTGCTAGTTTTTCTGTCTGTTTCTTTTGGAGGGTGGATAGGGGTGATGGCACCATCAGTGGTAGCATCAGATGGCAGATCTGGTTGGGCCCTGATCAACAGACCGCCTGGGAATACCAGGTGCTGTAGGCTTATACCATAGTCTTTCGAGACTGAAGGTTGCCAGCCGACCAATAGCTTCTCCCATAAGCAGTTCACAGCTGCATCTATTGAGAGTAGTGCTGCGTTCTGCACCCATCAAACAGCTGCATTTTTATACATGAGTTTTGCAGGTCTTAAAAGTCTGAACGCACTGGCGAACAATTATCAACACCATGTGCTATTCTTAGCATTGTGTGGGCTGGATGTTGCATTGTTACATATTAAACAGAGCATCTTGTCTTCATTTGGCATTCTGTACAGGTTCCTCAGTATCAATATATGAGCGATCCAAATGTATTTACTCTTCTTTGTTCCAACCCATCTTTCCCCACGAAATGAATGAGCACATTCAGTCAAGTGAATGGACTATGAGAAACTAAACTGTGGCATTGTGGCAGCTAAGCCCAAGTGGACATGGTCAGTCCCCTGCACTCTATTTTCATTAAATCTAGACCAACAGTTCCTGTACCTTGGAGCTGCATTGCCCTTATCTTGGTGCCAGAAAGCTGGTTAGGATTGTGCCCTTAGTTGCTCAGAGTTTGCAACTAAGAGCCTGAGGTACTAAGAGCCCCATCCTATACCTGGGCAGCACTGACAGTTGCTGTACTGCCCAGGCAACCACAGGTGCAAAAATGACATAAGGCACTCCTGCACTGTTGCAGATGATGTGGCGCTGGTGCTGTGACCCATGCTAGTTGGTGCAGGACTTCAGCACTGAGAAGACATTGAGGATGAGTGGCTGGCGGTAAGAGTCCCCTCTGGCTGGTGGAGAGGCATTTCAGGGTGGGGAAGGGGAAGGCGGGGAGGTGACAGAACTTGGTGGGGAAGGGTGGGCCAGAGAGAGGATTGGGTCTGGGAAGGAGGCTGAGACAGAGCAGGCGCTGCTGCGGAATCCTATGCCCTCTCCTGGCCTGTGGAGTCCTATGAGGGCCTCCTTGGTTCTGTGCCAGCAAAATAGCTGGTGCACCTCCGAGAAGACCCATTAGAGCTGCCAGGGCTTCACCTGCAGTAAGGGAATAAATGTTCCCTTACCCCACGGAGACTTTGCCCGAGCCGGCCCCACAGGATACAGCAACTGCCACTCCAGTGCTGCTGCTGCTGCCAGGGCATAGGATTGGGCATAGGATTGGGCTGCCCATCTCATTATGTGATGCAAAACTTCTGAAACATTTTCATCATCGACTTCAATATGTTATTGATACTGTATAATGTCATTAATTGTTAATTCTATCTTATCATGCCACACAATTTTTTCTGTATGAGATGAGGCATTTAGGCTGGTATCTGGTTGATTTTGGGTGAACTTGGAATGGCTTTGGAACAAGTTAGACATTTCCCATTGAAATTAATGTAATAATTGTACTTACCTGAATTTTCACTGTAAGGGCCTTTTTCAGGAAGGAATTACGATAGGTACAAATATACAAATAACAAAAGAAGAGTGTATATGGCTGGTAAGGATTCCTTTGTTCCACTGTGCTTTATTTCACACTTACGTACACTGAAACTTATTTGTCATTTTGTTGCCCATTCATCTGGGCTGGAAAGATATTTTGGAAGGCTTCACTGTGATTTGACTGTCACTATCCTTAGTAATTACAGGTCATCTGAAAATTAGGCCCACTCATTGCTGTCTCTGCTCCCATATAAATGCTTAGTATTACAGCTCAGTGATGGTACTAGGAAAAATCTTAGGAGAGGGGGACACATAAGGGAAAAAGTGAATATCTGAGTCGTGAACATTGGAGAAAAAGAGAGTGTATTTCACATTAATGAACATAAACATAAAGGGAAGTGAGCCCATGGGACAGTGATTAATTAGTATTCACACATTCTTATACTCTCTCTGAAAGAGTAGGTTCACACTTGGGGGGCGGGTTCCTGGACCTTGGGCTGCTCTTGACTCTTCAGCAGCAGTGGCCAAAGGGGCTCTTTCCCAGATTACATTGGTGTGCCAACTGCATCCATATCTGAGTCAATAAGACCTGACCGTGATGATTCATGCAATGGTGACATTAAGATTGGATTACTGTAATTGCACCCTCTGTGGGGCTGCCCCTGAAGACCATCTAAAATCTACAGTTGGTGCAGAATGATGTATTTTATAACTTGTTAGTTTTAGTTCTAGTTAGCCATATTGGATGCTTCTTTTCAGTGGGATCCGAAAAACGCTGGTATCATGTCTTTCTAATTTGAAAAGAGGCATCCAAAATGGCCTGACAGGAAATAAAACTGACAAGATATAAAATACGTTATTCTGCACCAACTACAGATTTATTGTTGTTGTCGTCACCTGTGCATTCATTTTGTAAAAAAAACAACACCAAAATAACAAAAAAGGTGAGCCGACGGGAAACTGTTCTTTGAATATGTTTGTGCTTTTTATAGAGATTGATTGATGGTCATAAACAAAAATATGTGAAAAGTGCCTGTCCTTCAAATTACCATGGGGATCCAGAAAAGGGGCAAGAGGGAGCAAAGTATTCATGAGGGGGTGCTTGCCCTCCTCGACCCCCCTTCTGGTGCCTCCTGTATTGCTGCTCTCAGCTCTACTTGCAAAGAGAGCTACATTCAGATATAGTCAAACATAACCCGAGTAGGTTTTGGGTTAGTGGGTGTGAGTCTAAACTGACACCTTCAAAAGAGAAGGAAGGTGTTTCCCAGCATTAGTCTCTCAGAAGTACGCTTGGTTTCATTTTTGAATTTGATGCTACGATGCAGGCACGATGCAAAACCCAAAGTGTGATGGGAAATTGGGGGGGGGGAGGGGGAAATGCCCTGCCTCAAAGAGTGAGGCAGAACTTCTGGAGGCCGTGAGGTGAGGCCTACACCTGTTTGTTTTTTTTCACAAGTACGCTCGCTGTGGTATTTCAAAGGTTACAAGTCAGGGAAATACGAACATCAAAGAAAGGGTGGAAGTACGACTTCAGATTTAAAAAAAATGACTGTTAAATTTAAAATCCACATAAACAAAAAGAAAACTTGAAAGGCACAAAGTGGGTAAAGCCACAAGGGTCTAAAACACTGGAAGAAAGAAACAAAAGAAGTTTCAAATGTGTTTTCTTTCTGTTGCACATTCATTTATTGGCATATTTTTCAGCTACACAAACTTTCTGGACTCTCCTGGGGTGTCATCGTATTGTCCTGACACAGTTGCCTCCTCCTTGACAGCGGACAGGCCTGTGAAAATGTCATTTTCCTCAAGTCTTCACGGGGATCTCTAAGATAGTGAAAATGTGATCTTAAGCCATTTCTGCCATTGTTGCAAATACACAACAGGGACCAAATGTGTACACCTGTGGGCAAAAACTGGTACACAGAATATTTACATACAATTAATAGCGCAAGCCCAGGTGTGTCTACTCAGACATAAATCCCACTGTATTCAGTGGGATTTACTCCCAGGTAAGCATGATTAGGATTGCACTTTAAGTATATAGAACAACTGAAAAACAAGTGATTCGTTTGTTTGGAGTCATGTTAGACTGAATCTTTCTCCCGCCCCCACCTGCCCTGAACCACCCCCCCGCCCACACCTCAGGTGAGAAAACAGCCTCCTTGCTTCGAGGTCAGGCTACACTTTCAGGAGAATGAGTGTGGTTTCTGGTGCTGAAATATAGGCTGCACATAACCAAAGCAGCCTCTGTAAAAGCTGTGATGTTATAAACCGACAACCCACATGCGTGCCAGGCAACCATTTTCACAGAGCCCACATAAAGACTTCTGTGAAATCAGAAATTTAAAAGTGCCAATTTAAAACTGAATCACAGCCATAATTTTGAGGTGGGCTTCTTTTATAAACATTTTCAAGAAGCGCTTTGTCTTATGGATTAGGACCTTGGGCGCAATATATAGAGATACACTACATTGAAAGGCAGTTTACAATAATATTAACATGAAGTTAATAAAAGAGCAGTAATAGAAACATGATCACCAATGAACCACAAAAACCAAATCAAATGACAGGCGAAGCAGTAGCCAAAACAAAAACCAAGAAACCCTATAAAACCATAGATTTTAAAACAACAAATTACCCCCCCACACACAAAAAAGGCTAGAGAAATAAATAAATCTCCAGGTTTTTACCTGGAGCCTGAAGCTATTTTTTCCATTGTTTTATTTTAAAACATTTATAGCCTGACTTTGTTGCTGCAAAAGCACACCAAGATGGCTTCCAAAACAAAAATAAAGCATCAGTGCAATAAAATGTGTCGAAAGAGCACTGACTAAGCAACCTTGGAAAGAGAGCTCCACAGCTGGGGTACCTGAAGAAGGGGCTCAAGGAAGAACTGAATCAACAAACAAATTCATATGGGGTCAGACAGTCCTTTAGAATAGGGCTTTTCCACCCCCACTTTTTTTTTTTTTTGCAAGTGCCACTTTCCCAAAAACACTTTTGTTAGGAGTGCTACCCCTGCCATCAGAGATAATGGCTCTGCACAGGAATGTCCCAAAGTTGGGGCTTCATTCTGTAAACTTCCTCCTCCATGTGAGTTCCTCTTTTGAAAAGCCAGTCAGCACAGCCACATCTTGTCCACTGGTGTGTTTTCCACTTTTAACAGTCTGGCCAGGCACCCCATGTGCCACCTGCCATACTGTGAAGCACTACCACTGGGTGAAAATCATTGCTTTAGAGCAGCGGCTCCCAAAGTTGCGACTGCTTCATTTGTAAAATGCAGTCCCCGTCTGGATCGCAGCTTTCCATTCTGCTCTCATGCGGCCAGTGGCATCACTAGGATTCACGTCACCTGTTGCGGGAGGCCTACGTGTCACCCCATGCAGTGGGCGGGGCAACACCCCAGGTGGTGGGCATGGTGATGTACCATTGCTCCGCCCCCACTGGTTTTTTGGCAGTACCTTTTGATAGAACACAGCTATTTCAATGTGGTTTGTTTCATTGCATTCTGCATGAAATTACGCATTGATTGATACATAACATAATGATATTATTCCTCCAGACTCTGATTTTAGTGATTTTGAAAACTTGTAGGGTCACACACCCATACACACCCATGTCAACTTACTAACACCTTATTGCAGCAGTTTTCAAACTTTTAGCACCTCGACACACTTTTTAGAATGACATTCTGTCCAGGACCCATTGGAAGTGATGTCATAGCCAGAAGTGACATCATCAAGCAAATTAAAATAAATACGGTAATTATAAATAATTAAATTAAATTAAAATAAATAAATAAGGAGGAGCCAGTCCTGTTCCACCAAATGAGTTTGTAGTCTGCCTGCAATGAACCCCCCCAAAAGAATCAGTGAGATCTTCAGTCCTCCCCAGTGCCCAGTTTAAAGTCCTTCTATTTCAAGCACATCAATACAAAGACACACCTGGCTTTACAAGTCTGAGAGCCCAATCCTATCCCTGTCTACTCAGAAGTAAGTCCCATTAGAGTCAATGGGGCTTAGTCCCAGGAAAGTGGGGAAAGGAGTCCAGCCTCAGAGCCCAATTCTATGCATGTCTACTCAGAAATAAGTCCCATTAGAGTCAGTAGGTCTTACTCCCAGGAAAGTGTGGGTAGGATTGGGCTGTGAGGGAAACTGCAAGTGCAAAATAGAAAACTTTCCCCTTATCAGTTCAAGCCTCTTTGTTGGTCCTCTCTAGTGGGGGGGGGGGGGGGAAGGCTGCCTTCTGGGGCTTTTGTTGCACTCAAGTCCCACCAGATCAGGACCATTCTGGTGTCCTCACATTCCCCTTTGCCTGGCCTGACCACCAGCCAAGGCACATCTGCCTACTTGCGAGTAAATGCTACCATGAGGCTGCTTCGCTTCCCATAGGGCTCCATACACTTGCAGCTGGGGGGGGAGGGACCTCCTCCTCGGGTGTTTTTGGGGGCTGCATTAATTGGATCAGGACCATTCTGAGTTGGAGTCTTCTCAGCCTGCCCTTTTGGATGGAGCAAGGCAAGGTCGCCTACTCACGACTAAACGTGGCACGTGGTTTTGCTTGCTTTCCATAGGGCTGAATAGGGAACTTCTTGGGTGTTTTCTGGGGTCTGCATTTACTGGATCAGGCCCATTCAGGTGTTGTTGGATTCCTTTCAGCCTGCCCTTTCCAATGGACTATGGCAAGTGCACCTGCTCAAGAGTAAATGCATGATACGGCTCACTTTCACTTTCCATAGGGCTCCATGCATTTTTTCCTTCCAGTTTTTTGCCTATAACCTTTGAAGGAAAGGAGCTATCTCAACGGGGATTTTCCATTGTGCTCTGCTGGACATTCCACATCCAACGGTGTATGGCATGATGCAGTAGCTCCTAATGGCACGATTTTAGCGCATCACCCCCAGGCGCATCACCCCCCCGGCGTGTCACCCAGGGTGGCCTGCACCCCCCACACCCCCGTAGTGACGCCACTGTGTGTGGCTCATTCTCCTGGTAGATCTGGGCACCAGGACACTCTGGGATGTCTCGTCTATTGTCTGGCATCCCAGAAGGCTGCATGACAGGATGAATGACTGGGCAGATGCAACTGCCCGGACTGTCCTGGTGCCCAGGTCTTCCAGAAGAAAGAGCTGTGCGGGAGCAGAACCAAAAGGTCTGCTCACGACATGAAAGGATTCTCTTGAACCCCGGATCCAGCTCTCGGGCTGGGGTTTGATCAGCCCTGCTTTAGAGAAAAGGTAGCTAACTATTCAACTTTCAGGCTCCTGGACCTTTAACAATTGTGTAGAGGAGGGATGATAAGTTGACCTGCTGAAATTTCCTCTTCTAACCAATTGTTAAAGGTCCAGGAACCCAAAAGTTGAAAGGTTGGCCACCCCTGCTTTAGCACTATGCAATATCATATTTGTACCTCATATTATGGTTAATTACATTTCTAGTGTACTTTTTTTTCCAGGGTCACATACTAAGTTCTCCTTCACTTCAATTCATTCTTTCACCCTAGGAGTTTAAGAAAATGACTGATTCTGACTCATTCACCCTGTGAGTTCCATGGCTGGGGGGGGGGGATTTGGACCTAGGTCTTGCCACTCTGGCAGCCCAATTCTAACCTGCACTGGAACAGGCAAGCCAGTAGCCATACTGGAGCTCTACCCACCAAGCCAAGCCTTCTATTGTTGCTTGTCATGTTGCTTTGCTGGTTTTGTTGTCAGGCATCGGGACTCTGGGAGTCCCACCAGACACTACCGCAAGTACCACTGGTTGTGAAACACTGCTTTAGACTGTAATAGCCTATTGTCCACCAGTTTAGCAGCCAAGAGGGAGAAGAGTCTTTTGGTAAAAGATATACTGTACTAGGGAAACACAATTGAGTCCTATACTATATTGCTGCCAATCCAAAATATACCCCTCCGGACATGCTGTGGAAAATGGCAGGCTGTATACAACATGGTGCCACAGTGTTCTCCACTATACAATAGAGATTTAACTTCTAGAGATTCTGGGGAAGGAGCCAAACAGACCCTGAAGAATGACCAGACCAGCAACTCACATTAAAAAAAAATTAACAAGTAATTCTCCAAAGGTCAAAACCAAGTCAAAATATGAGAGTGGGAAGACTTACCAGGGACAGGTGTAATAAAATAGGGCCAGCTGAAGCATATGCAGCATGATAACATATTGTTTGGTTCTAAATAGCATGTTCTGAGGGCCTATTCACTTCTTTTAGTTAGCCCATATGGGTTCCAGCCACACTGGTATGTGCTTAGTTGTGGTTGTATGCATGCTGATGGTACAGATTAACATCAGGATGGCATGTGAAGCAAGTGGGAGCTGGTGTGGCCTGCCCCTCCTGCTGCATTCCAGGTGCTTCTCAGGCTCTCCATGGGGAGGGGAGATGCTCAGTGCTCACAGCTTGAGGAAGCTAGTAGAGCAAAGCTGGACCCACCCACCTTCTCTTGGCTCCATTTGGCTCTGAAATTGAGCCATTCTGGAGGTTGGGGTGTGTGTGTGTGTGTGTGTGTGTGTGTGTGTCAGGTGCAGGGGTGACACTGTGATGTGGGGTGATGACATCGCCACGTCACCATGTCATTACACCATTAGGCCCCAAGATACTTCTGCATCAGCAGTTTACATTTTTGACTTGCCACATGGAGACAGTTCAAAATACTACTAGCGTAGGGGTGTGGCACAAACTGTTCTGGGCAGACCTCAGGATGTAACATCAGCAAGCACCCAACTATCTCAGCATGGGTTGCCTACTGAGATAGTTGTGAGCTTGCTGATGTTACATCCTGAGGTCTGCCCAGATCAAACCACAGGTGCCACACATTCAAAGGTTTAATGACAGAAGAAAAACAAAAAAGCAAACTAGAACAGGGCTTATTTTTTTAGAACAGAGTATTTTTCCAAAGTCCATTGTGAGATGCTGGTAGCCGCTTATATTCTTCCACAATGCAAATACGTTTCCTCAAACAGCCAGGGAAAATGAATATTATTTCTATTTCACAGTCACCACAATTTCTTCTAGCAGGCAAGCTGCTAGTCCCTCACATCAGTTGTATTTAAGGCCCTTTGATGGACCTGAGCAGACCTTTTAGGGACTCTTTTGTTACCATTTCCTATTCATATAGAGTTGCCTGCAGAAAGAAGCACACTTCTGATTTTACTCTCTCGTTATGCAGCTCATTGCTATAGAAAAGATCAGCCAAGAAATGTCATTTCAGGTTTGTGCAGCAAATGTGCAATACCAGACCAGCTGTCTATATGATTTCTTCTCTGACAGAGGTGAGAAGATGTTGCGGGCTCATGTTCTGAGGCATCTCCTAACAAGCTGTGTATCGAAATCTCACCCCCTTAAATATCACAGAATACACTCAGACTGCATGGCTAATGGTGTGCCGAGATAATTATAAAGGAGAACCTGTGCTCCGTGCATGCAGCTTGAGATAAAGGAAAATGGTCTTCCTCCCACAAAACATTCTTACTGTAACAAAGCTGGGAGACCATGGAACCTCTCTCTGCCCAACAACTTCAGTCCACATAATGCCAGACACATTTCAGGATATAACTGAGTTCAGTAAAGGGGGCCTCTTGCTATATAGGCCACCTGCAAATGATGGCCCTTCTCCAAATTTGTTACCCAGTGAAATGCTTGCTGCTACTAATCCTGTCAGTTAAATAAGAATTAAATACAGAATTTGTCTCTCTCTCAAAACACATCATCTCTCCAAGCCAATTTGTCCCCAAACGGGAACTTCTGTTCATTGAGGGCATGACTTTTTAATGTGGCTGGTTCAGTGCTGATTTGAGACATCTGTAATGCACATCTGTCTAACATTCTGTTAGAATTCTTTTGTTTCAATGGAGCCTTTGGGTTGGAATAATTTTTCTCCTAATTTTTTTGTGATGTTATGTTGTGCTATTATATAGTTCAGCCATTTTCAACCACTGTGCCATGGCACACTGGTGTGCCGCGAATGGTCCCCAGGTGTGCCGTGGGAGTTTGGTGGAGGGTCATTTATTAATAGGACCATTGGGGATATGAGTCCTCCACAAACAGCAAGGTGTGCCTTGTCAATTGCCCAAAAACTGATGGTGTGCCTTGACAATTGTAGTACCTTGTCAGTGTGCCATAAGATGAAAAAGGTTGAAAATCATTGATATAGTTGCTCAAATTTCAGATCTTGTTATCTAGATTTTAGTTTGTAGCTTGTCTTATTTTTTGATTAAATATTTTACTGAGCCAGTTTGGGCAAGGCTGCCCCACTGCCCCACTCAAATGTACAACGAGGTACCACACTAGGTACTCTGCCTTAACTATGGCGGAGCCTGAGGGACACTTGCTCTGGGTGCTATGCTAAGGGGAGGCACATAACTGCTCCTTAGGCTCTGCCCTAGTTATAGAGAAGGCACTGGTGGCTTCACACACCCCTTCCCTTTTCCTGTGGAGACTCCCATTCAGGAGGAGCCTCCACAACAGAAGTGAGACAAGAAGCAGCTGCAGTGAGTGCTCTTCCTCTGGGGAGAACCCAGAAGTGGTGTCACATGGCCTAATGTCATGTGACATCACTGGCCTGGGCACTGCAGCAGTTCTATGCCTCTGATCACATGGATGGTAGAACATTCATGCAGTTCCTATGCTGTTTTAAAGTAGCAGTAAAGTTGAGCAGTGAGAGGTAGCTTGGCTGTAGCTCTGAGAATCTCTCCCTCCCACCATGATTATGTAGCCATAAGGACAGAAGAAGAGCTCTGCTCTGCCAAGGCTTGATCTAACCCAACATTTTATTCTCTACAGTGGTCCACTAGGTACCTTTGGGAAACCCACAAACTGGAGAAAAAGGCATACTGCTCTCTGGCCCTTGGTCCTCTGTAATTGGATTCAGAGACATATTGCCATTGAACCTGCAGATAGTGCATAGCCATCATGACTGGTAGCCATTGATGGACCTGTCCTCCATGAACCTGTCCTCTCTTTCTCCACACCATGCAAAATTTTCTAAGTCTCAATCATGTCTCCACCTGTCATTTTACAAGAAGTGGTGGGGAGGGAAAAGCAGTGGTAGCACTGTCTCCAAGCACTCTCCTGCTCAAGAAAAGATTGACAGCAGTGGCCACTGGCATTCCTGGTGGAGGGGGGGCAAAACACTAAGTTTCTTCAGGCACCAGGATGCCCATGTGAAGCACCCCCTCCCCACCAGCTTCCAAGTCAGTCACAACTGCAAAAGCAAGGCAGGGGTGTCTTTTCCGATATGCTCTCAACTTCCTGAATGGCTTGGCATTTTGCCCTGCCTCCCAGAATGCCAGAGGCAGTGGCAACCTTCTCCAGTGTCACTGCTACAGTCCTCAGCAGCATACCAAAGGAGGAGGTATGCTCTCCTCCTCCTCCTCGCTTGTTCTCCAAGAAGCAAGAAGAGGATGGAGCAGAGACTGGATTGAGTGGCCAGGTAGGCAGCGAACCAGGAGAGGTAGTGGGCAGGTACAGGGCACCTTCTGTTAGTTTGTTGCCTCCACCATGCTTGGCTCTTAGTCTATTCCTGGGGGAGACCCAAAATTCTTGGCATGGTTTAAAGGTCATATTACACTCAAGGCTGGCCCATCGATGAGTCCAACTGAAATGGGACGCCTCAGGTAGCAGCTTGGTAGGCCACCCGTTTCTGTTCACCAACTCGTCTCTACTGCTCTTCTTTCTCCTCCTGTTCCCTGGATTGGAAAAGGAAGAGGGAGACAGAGAGGAAGGTGAAATGTGAAGGGGAGGAGAGTGCTGAGTTAGAACATTAGAGAGTGGGAAGGGCAGAGGAGGGCAATTCACTGGGTAAGAGAGAGAAGTTGGGATGCTGCCTCAGGCACAAGGAGATCTTGGGCTGACCCTGATTACATTGCAGAAAAATGACACTATATATCACAGGTCAGTTACCCTTGTTCATTAAGCAAAAGAATGTTTGTGTTTTTGACATGAGTCCCTAGCACCTAGACCCATTTAATATCACATAACTAGAGGTGCTTGAAAATTGTGTTATTTACTTTACTCAGAAGTAAACCCATTGCGTTCAGTAAGACTGAGGCTGCAATCCTGTCTTATTCACTGTCAATAAACACCTCTACTAATACTTAGCATGGAGTACTAGTGGCTTGTAAAACAGTATGAGGCTTCTGAGGAATAGTCATAACTGATCTGACGAAAAGGGCAGAGGTGCCACCTTTGAGTGGCACTTTAGTACAATGGGCCTGTAGTCACCAATGTGGCTGAGTAGGGGTCACAAGGCCTCAGGGAGCACTCTTCCGGGAGGGCAGCAATACTGCCCCCACTGCAGCCATTAGGATCCCATGTCCCTTGCTTGCCCCATGACACCTCCAAATGTGACTGTAGCTATGCAGTCATGTCCAGTTCTGAGGGCTTCTGAGTGTTGATTTTTGGCCCTCAGAAGGCCTTCTGAGGACCAGGGAGCCCATGTGCAGCCTTCCTGACTGTCAAAACACCCTATAGACGTGACAGGAGCACAGCAGAGGTCGCATTCTGAAGGGGAGGGGGTGGCCCTGAAAGATGTGCCCTGGGATGGCACTCCTTCCAGCTATACTGGTAGTGTATGTGTGTTATGAAAAGGGCAACAATCTGTATCCTTGCTTACCTTCCTAATAGTTCATATCCCGTGTAAGAGTTTTGATCCCCATGGCAGTCACTGTGTTCAGATATTCATATTTGTTCTTTGCACTAATAAGTTTTGTTGCCATCTTGTAGCAGAAGCTACCCATGTGCTCTCTTTGATCCTCAACTTACCTTTGCTTCTCACATTCTGTCTCTCTGTAAATCTGCTTATTAACACTTCCTCTGTATTGCCCTATCTTCAACACTGTCTCAGTCACACTTCTGCTGAAAGTCTTATTTGCACTTTTGTCTTCTCTAGACTTGATTATTGTAATTTTTTGTCTCTACAACCCTTCTTAGGAGTTTGTGCTCGTAAAAACCCAGGGATGTGATCCTACCCTAGCAGTCATTCTCATCAATATCTCACCTTCAAGGCAAAGGATCTCCAAGTGAGTTACAGGAAATGCACAGACAGTTCGGTCCCCACTTGAGGGACCAAAAGGTATAAAAGGAGTGTGAAAGGTGACCAATCATTTGAAAACAGTGGAATTTCTCCTGTTATAGCAATGATGGAAGCCTTAGGATTTAAATGTTCTGACAAAATGCAGTGAATAGGCTGGTGAAAAAGGTGGCTTAATGTTCATTCTGGCAGGGTGCCTGTGTTTTAAGGGGTAGTGTAATGCAATGGTTAAGATGGAATTATAAGGTCCCTGGTTCAGATCTTGCTGGTGAACTTACTGGGCAACCTTAGACAAATCACTAGCTATCATGAACCTGGACAGCCTGTGACCATCCAGGTTAAACACAACTCACCAATCACGTACAGAGTGACCAGATACAATGGAGAACAGCGTGCCTATGCCTTTAACCATTGTACAGAAGAGGGGATTTTGGCAGGTGCAGCTCAACATGAAAGAGTTTAAAAAGCTTCACCTGCCAAAATTCTCTCTTCTGTACAATGGTAAATGTATAGGTATTCTGTCCTCCATTGTTTCTGGTCACCCTGATCATATATTGATTGACCATGTGCTTAACTCATATACACCCTCTCACTTTGCAGTTCCAGACAGACCAACTCAGATGTTTTTCAGGGATTTGGTAGGCCACCAAACATAGTTTAGATGGGATCAGTTTGATGGGTGACAAGTATGCAGGCTTGCAACTGACAAATTAATTGAATCATCAAAACACATCTTGTCTTTTGGTCAGCTGGGGAGTGAATTTGTCTCTTAAATATTTTGTTTGCATCAACCAATATTCATCTAAACATGTCCAGCTGTTCTTTCATAGTTCCACTTATAAGCCATCCTGTCACAATAATTAACTATACAATTAGTGCTCTAAAGTGCAAGATTATGCCTTTTTTTTTTTTTTTTTTTGCAATTTAAGGCATAATCCAATTGACATAGTGCATGAGAAAATGGTGAACAAATGACATTGACTGCCTAATTCTATCTATATCCCAGCACAGTGATGCAGATTCTACTGCACCTTGTGAGGGATTTTGGCTGCTGGAGATATCCTCAGGGTAAGGAGACATTTGTCCCCCTGCCCTAGGGTAAGCCCCAGCACTGCAGCCACAATGAGTCAACTCAGACCTGCACCAATGATATTGCTGGCACAAGTCCATGTTGATTTGTGCAGGTGGATCAGGCCTGGAAAGAGGGTTGGGATTGGTTACTCACCATCACTGGACCTACCCCCCTTCCCAGGCCTGTTCCACCCACTTTCTCTGTTCCACCCTCTTCCTGCCCTGTTCAACCCCCTCCCACTCCCTTTGAGGCTTACCTCTGCTGGTAGGTCTCTGTCAATCCACTAGAGCAGGGGTCTCCAAACCCCGGCCCTGGGGCCAGATGCGGCCCGCGGCCAGCCTCTGATCCCCTGAGAGCCTCTGGCCCAGTTGACCAAACAACTGGAGTTGTGCTTCTGGGTGGGGGAATGGAGGCCATTTAAGTGTGTGCTTTATTTCTTGGACTGTGTTGGTGCTTGGAGAAATCCTGGGCATTTGAGCCCATTCATTTATTAATTCATCTAAGTTCCATCTGTAATGTATTTATGTAAATTTTATTATTTAATTTTTTCAACCCTCGACACTGCACCTGCTATTTGATGCAGCCCTTTGGCCAAAATGTTTAGAGACCCTTGCACTAGAGCACAGCTGCTTGAGCTGCCCCAAAGCACTTTAAAGCACTTTTGCAGCTCACACTTGTTCCGCTGGTGCTTCCTTTAGTTAAGATTGGGCCAAAAGAGAAGAGGGAATTTCAGCAGGGGCAGCTTGTCATCTCACAGGTGACAAGTTGCACCTGCTGAAATTCTCTCTCCTACGTTGTTGGCATCCTTCAGTCTCGGGCGACTATGGTATCGCGCTCTGAATGGTGGTTCTGGAACAGAGTGTCCTCTCCAGTGTGTGAAGCCTGGGTAAAGTAGGTATGGAGGACAGGCTGTTACCCATGCAGCAAATCCCCCCTCTCCATGTCGCTGAAATGGTCCAATGGAAAGGCAGAAGCCAATAAGGTTGGTTCCAGCAGCATCGCAGGAGTTTCCAGAACGTGACTGTGTTCAGCCATGAACTGCCTCAGGGACTCCAGCTCCAGATTTTGCCTCAAGGTTGACTCCTGAAGCCTTTTCCATAACTGGATGTAGCCACAAGGCAGTGGAGGTTTGGGATCAGAGTTTTCCTTCTCTCAGATGAGCTGCCTTCCCAGGCTAACGAGTCCCATCTATCCAGTGGCTGTCACCTCTTTGGCTCTTTGACAAGTACAGCCAAACTGAGGGCCTATTCTTATCCCCCAGCCCCCAGGGGGCTCTCTCTCTCCTACACAACTGTTAAAGGTCCAGGATCCCTAAAGTTAAAAGTTTGCCCACCCCGTTCTACACCATTTACACTCACACTTCAATAGGGATTAAACTACTTCTTTCTGATTCTTCTATTCTGAGAAGGAAGCATTAGTCATTCTGTATTCCCTTACCTGAACAAAGCAAATAGAAGGTATCACCTACAAAAAAACCCAACAGTTTGTATCCAGGGTAACAAAATCTGAACTCCAAAACTACAACACTACCTGATATAGCTAGGGCTGCCAATAGATCAGAAAAAACACGGTGTCTTTGAAGGTGGCTTGCTGTGTAGAAATTCATTGGCAAAACTTTTAACAACATAGATATAAACATTATCACCCTCTAAGACTTGAAGATCAAACTGTATTTATAAGCACAGAAACAGAGACCAGTAAAGATTTTGGCAACCCTAGTTCTGACTGTTGCCATAAAGATGTTTGGAACAATTGTCGACCATCCAAATTTAAAAATATGAAAGCAAATAAAATGGCAATGACTCAAATGTCTTGCAAATTTGAGAAAGCATTCAGCTAGAAACACACACAACATGCTTTATGTGCACCATTCATTCCCAGGGGAATGATGGAAACATATGTAAAACTTAGATTAAAAAAAAAACTTTTCTTGACAACTTGGTAATATAAGTTCAGCCTATGTTAATGTGAAATTCTTTTAAACAGCCACTAATCCACTTTGAGAAATTTTCTGGAGAAGCAATATAGAATTCATAAGCACAGAAATCACAAATCATCATTTAAGAACTCATAAATCTTCCCAGGAATAATGATCACAATAATATATTGTTTTATCACAAAAACAAACAGATTCTTTTCCTCAATATATATTTTAAAAAATCTTCTCTGTTGCATAAATGTTAGCAACAAATTAACTGTTACACAGAGCCAGCCCATCCATGAGGCCAACTAAAGCCAAATATTTATTAATTTACCCCCTTTCATTCCCCTGCATTTTCCAGCAAAATTGGAAGAACCAACCATTGCTGATTGCAATACAGGTTGAGGGCCCAATCCTATCCAATTTTCCAAGTCTGGTGTAGCCACAACGCAGCTCGTGGTAAGGGAACACATGTTCCCATACCTTGAGAATGCTCCAGTGACTGCCCCTCCACCACAGAATGCAGCGCACACCCCACTGGCACAACTGTACCAGCACTGGAAGATTTGATAGGATTGGGCCCTGAGTCTCATTATTCCGGATGAACCATTTAAAAAACAATGTCCACTCACTAGGTGATATAAAAACAGCCTTGCTTACCTTTGTGATGTAAGATACTTTTGTTGGCAACCTTCAGTCTCGAAAGACTATGGTATCGCGCTCTGAAAGGTGGTTCTGGAACAGCGTCTAGTGTGGCTGAAAAGGCCGATTCAGGAGTGACAATCCCTTCCACACTGGGAGCAAGTGCAGTCTGTCCCTAGTCTGTCTCCCTGGCTATGGGCCTTCCTTCTTTGCCTCTTTGCCTCAGACTGTTGGTCAAGTGTCTCTTCAAACTGGGAAAGGCCATGCTGCACAGCCTGCCTCCAAGCGGGCCGTTCAGAGGCCAGGGTTTCCCACTTGTTGAGGTCCACTCCTAAGGCCTTCAGATCCCTCTTGCAGATGTCCTTGTATCACAGCTGTGGTCTACCTGTAGGGCGCTTTCCTTGCACGAGTTCTCCATAGAGGAGATCCTTTGGGATCCGGCCATCATCCATTCTCACAACACGACCGAGCCAATGCAGGTGTCTCTGTTTCAGTAGTGCATACATGCTAGGGATTCCAGCACGTTCCAGGACTGTGTTGTTTGGAACTTTGTCCTGCCAGGTGATGCCGAGAATGCGTCAGAGGCAGCGCATGTGGAAAGTGTTCAGTTTCCTCTCCTCTTGTGAGCGAAGAGTCCATGACTCGCTGTAGTACAGAAGTGTAGTCAGGAAGCAAGCTCTGTAGACCTGGATCTTGGTATGTTCCGTCAGCTTCTTGTTGGACCAGACTCTCTTTGTGAGTCTGGAAAACATGGTAGCTGCTTTACCGATGTGTTTGTTTAGCTTGGTATCAAGAGAAAGAGTGTAAGATAGAGTCATTAAGAAGACAATCCATCAATCAGTCTCCCTGTAGGCTCTTAGAAAGGCTTTACTCCAAGCCAGTGATCCTTCCCTTCATCAATGCAAAGGTATTATCTTTCTTTCATGTGCTCAGGGGGAATGGAAGGGTCACTAGCCTAGGAGCAAAGTTGAAGCTGCCTGGAGAGAAAATGACTGATGGATTGCCCTGGCTGCCCTCTCTCCTATTAAAGAGGCTATTGTTAAAGGACTGTTTTCCTTTAATTTAAAGGGCCCTTCTCATTGTGCTGCGATAGAAAAATCTGTGGATAATTAGGTTATCCATAATCACTTGCATGACTGTCTCCCTACAATAGTAAGAAAAGCAGTTTTTAAAACTGTGATTTTAAAGGGATGCAGTTTTCCCCTTCTCCAGGGATCAGCACATTCCTTCTCATTTGCAGGGGCCAGTCGTGTTGAGTCAAATCTGTGTATTAAAAAATCCATGTATAACAAGGTTGGACCTGTAGTTCCAGCACCAAAAGTTATTCATCCCTTCAAAGGAAAATCTTCTCTTAAGACACAACAGCTATGATCTAAAGAAGAGTTTAGTGTAGCATGTAACCAGAAATTGTGTGATGAGAGGCCTAAGGGGGAAGCAAATCATTGCCAAACAGCCAAAACATCAATAGAGGTAGCTCAGTATGTTTAAAGCTATTTAATTATATGAGTTAACTCCTTTTTGTGAACTGTAGTGTAGAATACTGCCCAAATGCATTTCATCATCCCTACACAAGGGCCAGAAACTTGGCCTTTTTGAAAATGGAAGCTGAAAATTGGGGGGGGGGGAGCTGAAACAGCCTAAAGGTGACCAGTCCCCTCATATGACTCTGGCTCTAGTGAAGTGCACTTAAAGCACATTTTCCGTAGTTCACTCCAGGCTGATGAATGGCCAGTGAATTATTTAATCTTTCCCATTCAAATGCAGCATTCTCTACACACTGTTATCAATGGCAATAAACTACAGCAGAGCCATAACATATTTCACAATTAAAACCCTGGGACAAATTGGGGGAAAGCCCAGATTTGGGGGAAAGACCAGATGCTTTTCAGATTGTGTGTGTGTGTGTATTTTAACTTTTGAAGGACTTCCAACTACACAGAAGCTCGACAACCTAGAAATCCAGTAAGCTGACACTCCCCCCCCATCACTGCATTTCCTTGGGGGGGGGGGAGCTCCACCTGTGGAATGTCTGCTTTCAGAATTATTCCAGGAATTGTTGAGTAATTATGTTGTTCCTGACAATGAAATGCAATGTCTTTTGAGTGCTACCAGTGCTAAATTTATTAGGTGACCTATAATGCCAGCAAAAAATAATAATCCAGAAAATCTACATTGCAGTGGAATGTGATGTTGGCAGAAGCAAAACAGAAGTTAATGCTACTGATAATGCTAATGGAGTAGAATAAAGTATACATGAAGCTGTCTTCTGCTGAGTCAGACTATGATTTATTTTTCACATTTTTGTACTGCCCTCCCTCCAATGACCTCAGGATGTTACAGTATACATAATTCCACTCCTTTTGTCCTCACAACAACCCTGTGTGGTAGATGAGGCTGAGAGATAGTGACTGAACCAAGGTCTATCTACCAGGGAAGTTTCATGGCTGAGCGGAGGTCAAGTACCCGAACCACAGCAGTTATTGGTCCATTTAGTTGAGGATTATCTATAGTGAGTGGCTGATACTCTTTGAGGTTTCAGACAGGGGTCTTTCCTGGCCCTATGTGGAGATGCTGGGGGTTGAACCTTGGCCCTTCTGCATGCAAAGTAGGTGCTCCACCACGCACTACAGCCTCATCCCCATCAAAGAAAGCAGCCCGTGTCAAATAGACAAATGAGGAAACAACTTTCAGTTTTAAGGCAGCTTGAGTTGAAATGTTCGAACAAAAAGCTGTTATCAAAGTTTTCAGCAGTCAACCTCAGCCGTGAGGTGGTAGGTGGTAGAAAGGAGAGGATGAACCGGGTTTCACATGGGTGGGCCAGAGTTGCCCTGGAAAGTCTGACTCAAACCTCCTTCCGTGGCCACCGTTCTCTTGACTCCCAGGAAGCTCTCTGAAGTCAAAGCTACAGCTTGGTTAAGTCGATGACTCAGAGGTGTGAAGATTCATATTTTAGCACTTGGCAATCAGAGGCAGCATTAAACCATTTAAAAATGAACACTGATGAGAACGAAGAACTTTTGCAAGTGCTCCAGGCCATGCTGTGCTTCAGAAATCTAATTAAATGCCAGAGCTTTTGAATGGCTGATGTTGAGAACAAATAAAAAAGGGAGCCTCGTCCTCAAAGGCCAAGACAGTTTCTGACCCTTTGGAGGTCAAGCCATTTGGTTCACTCCCGCTCTCCTTTCGATACTCCTAGTGGTGAAGTCAATCTGTCCTGAGCTCAAGCTGGTCTTTCAGAGGACAGTGCAATCTCACAGAAGTATGGCTAAGGCATCTGGCACCTAGGGGCACAAAATTTTTAAACACTCTCATACTCCCCCCCATAACACCCCTCCAAATTTTTAACACCCTCTTATGACATCTTAGAGGCCCTTCTGAGGCCTTCAGTACCACACCTTCCAGAGATGTCTTAGAGGCCTCCAAAAGGCATTTCCAGTTTTTGGCTAAAACCAGAAGTTGCCATTTGGAGGCCTCTGAGAGGCTTTCTAAGGCCCGGGGAGGCTGTGCGCAGCTCCTGGAGGCTTCTGAAAGGCCTCTGAGACACCTCTGAAAGGCATTGGACCCGGGCCATAGACCTCCTGAAAACCCCTCCTTAGACACCACTGCAATCTCATTACCCTCTCTGGCCTGAGGATTGCCGCCAGATTTCATCAACAATGGAATTTGAGCTGAACTCTGATTTCATCAACTCAGAACAGGGTTTTTTACCCCCAAATTTCAGGCAACCTTGCTGAAAATGCTGCTCCATGAAGTGTTAATGCTTTCAGTGCCACAGCAACAAGCGCTGTCTATTCTCAGGATGTCTTTTCTGCTCTCAGAATAGACATTTCAACCCTTTTGCACTAAACAATGCCCTGCAATATTATTTAAGAAAATTCGTACCCTGCGCTTTCCATTGTGTCAAAGCTCATAGCAGCTGTAATCTCATCCAATTCCACAACACTCTTTTGCACTAAGATTCATTTAAACTTGCGTACAGTTAGGGCCCAGTCCTATCCAATTTTCCAGCGCTGGTGCAGCTGTGCCAATGGGGTGTGCACTGCATCCTCTGGTGGGGAGGCAATCACAGAGGCCTCCTCAATGTAAGGGAATATTTGTTCCCTTACTTTAGGGTTGCAGTGCAGTTGCACCGGTGCTGGAAAGTTGGATAGGATTGGGCCCTTAGTCTCCAATTGATTCGCGTTCCTTTCTGAAGCAGAAAGATGTCAGATCTTAACAATGAAAATAAGAGCTAGCAATTTAATTACTGTATTCTTTAATATTAATTTGGACTGAAATTACTGGAAAGAATCTTTTGTTTTCTAATGAACTGTCTGTTTTCCCCCCTCATTGCTCTAATCAGAATGGAACACAAGTTTCAGGGCCCATCCTATCCAACTTTGCAGCACTGGTGCAGCTGAAATGCAGCCGGGTAAGAGACCTTGAGGAGGTCTTTGTGAGTGCCTCCCCACCTCAGGATGCAGCGCACAGTTGCACTGGCACTGGAAAATTGGATGGGATTGGGCACTGAGTCAGTTACATTCTGTGTGTGTGTGTGTACATGTGCGAATATCAAGCACATGACTCTTTTGTTATAAAAGATGCCCATACAGTTTTGCATAGAAAATAAAAATCTGTAAACATATGTAAATTTCTGGAACATGGTCTACAAGTAAAAGGAGTTAATTTATATGCCTTGCATACACTCTACACCTGTGGATGTACAGTATAGCATTTATTCCAAAAGCATAGGCACAAACATTTCAAAATAAACTTATACTTGTTAATGCCTTTTTGGTATTGCATCAACACTCCATCTGCTGGGGGGGGAGTGAGGAGATTCACTGCATCAGTAGAACTGTAGTTGTAGGCTTATACCATAGTCTTTCGAGACTGAAGGTTGCCAACCAGTTGCACAAAATCACTACTAATTTGTAACCCTACTAATTACAATGCTTGATTGAGATAGAGACTTAAAATGCATATCAGCCCAAGTCATGACCCAGTTATAATCTGTGCAGTGCAATCCTATCTTGCGCTGGAACAGGCAAGCCATGCTTGCACTGTATCCAGCACAAGATAGGGTGCCAGTGGCTCAGTCAGAGCTAAGGGGAATCGCTTCCTCTTCTTCTCAGCCACTTCTTCTAAGCCACTTCAGCCCCTATGGGTCTCCTCAGAGTTGTGCCACCTCCTGAGGTGCCTCCTGAGGTGGCACAAGTTCAAGGAGAGTGGAGCAGCTTGAAGCTACTCCACACTGCTCCAGAATGGGGATTCCAGTCCTGCCTCCTGCTGCCCGCCCACCCTCCGCTGCCCTGGAAAGCCCCTGGAAAAGAAGGTTGAAACACTATGAAAACTGATTGGGGAGCAAGCCCCACTGAAATCAGTGAGCCTTTCTTTTGAGTAAATAAGGATTGATTTGGGTTGTAAAGTGCAAAAGTGCCCATACCTGAAACACATCATTGAAGGGCTTCCATAAGATTCTTATCTGCTGAGCTTGCTGGGCTGACCAGAAAGCACCAAGTAACCATGAGAGGACATCACTAGCCCTGGAAGATCCCAGGTCCTCACCCTGCTCTTCTGTGAGGAGGTGCTCTTTTTCCTGCCAAGCCTTGAATAAATAAACTCCATAGGAGTGCAGGAGCAGAAATAGCTCTCAACTGTGCCCCTCAATTAAGTCATGGATATGCAAGTGGAGGAGTTGCCATTCTGTGAAAGGGCAACTTCTGTGGAGAATCTGCTGCAAAGCACACAAATTACCTAGCAGCAAGCAACATGTATTGTAGAAAAGATGGGTATTGCGCCTCTTTAATAAGTGTCACTGGGATGAAGTCTGAAGCTGTTCCTTTAGTGGAAAAGGCTTTGTTTCCAAGAGGAAAGGGGCAGGCCCCAGACAGTAGACCTTATTATCAACTACTTAACTTGCTAAAGAAGCGGCAGGGTCAAGTGGCTGGGATGTGTGTAAACAAATCTTCCAGCTAATCAAATGAAGACAATTAACCTGCCTGAATTACAAGAAAGAAAAACTAGTCAGAGAAAGGGATACAGGGTCCTTAATGAGAAAAAAAATTAGAAAAGCAGTGAGCAGTTACTGCTGGGTCAGCCGCAAAGCAAACAGGCCCTTTGAAGCCTTGTTGATGGGATTAAACTGATGTCCTTTGGGATCCACAACCTTCCTTTCTAGTCTGAAACTGGTGCTGTTTTCATTCTGTGCATGATATGAAGCCTGAGGAAACTCAGCAATCAGATCCTCCTAATCACATCTCAAAGAGGGCCCTGGTCTGCAACTAGTACTAGTACTTCCCCGCTCCTCCAATGTGAATGGAATGCATCACAGTGCCAAAACACTGGTTTGGGCTGCAGCTTGTCTATGCTCTGGGTTTTAGCACTGGCGCAACGACAAAGCGATCCTGACATGGGCAAGCCCCATTTATTTTATCAGCGATAATGAGATTCCTCCAACGAAACCTCATGTGCCACTTTGAAGGCACTCTGCTAGGAATGAAAACTCTTGATTTGATTAGCCAAGCAGGATTGAAACTGGTTTGCAGTCTTTTACATCCAAGTCCCAACCATCTACTGTCACAAGTGATCTCCTCACTTATGCCCCATAGCCACTGCTAACAGTCTCCAAAATGCTACTTTTAATTAAAAACATTATTTCCAAATGTGGTTCACAGTTTGCATTCTGGGTGAGAAGCGCTCCTAACGAACTTCCAGATTGCTGCTTTGCCAATCAAAAGTGCCACGCACTGGCCTTGCGCTCTTGTGGCACGGAAAGAGGGTAATTAATGTTTAACTTGATTCAAGGCCCCTCACCAGTTCCCATATGCAACCTGGATAAGGTTCTGTCTTCTTTGACTGAGGGCAAATCCTAACCAGGTCTACTCAAAAGTAAGTCCTATTTTGTTCAATGGGGCTCACTCTCAGGAAAGTGTGGTTAGGATTGCAGCCTGAGGCTCCTGCACACCCAGCATATACTCTGAATGTAAAAGTAATTTGAAGGCTGCAATCCTAGCTGGTTAAGGGAAGCTCAGTTTCACAGGAGCTGCTTGTGGAATGATCTGCTTGGAAACATGGAGAAGTCATGTGCAAATTGAAATGCCGTGCAGATTTTCTAGGAAAATCACTTGAAAGTTTCCTATTATGTGCTGTTCCCAGGGCAGGCCTATCCATGAGGATGACTGATGTGATCTCTTCAGGCAGGAGATTGGTGGAGGGAAGCCCCCCTTCTCCTGGTCCTCCTCTTCCCTGGACAGGAAAAGGAAGTTGTCATTCTGTGGAGGTCATTCTAAGGAAGGTGGAGTAGAAGAGGAAGTATGGAGGAACTGGTGGTCTAGCTGCTCTTCCTTCTCCGCTCCATCTCCCTCTTCCTTTTCCAGTCCAGGGAGCAGGAAAAGTAGAGGTTATCACATCATCAGGTAAGAGGAACAGTATTTGGCTGCTGCTCCTCAGGTGATCTGGTGATGGCCCTGATTGATCATCGACCTTTCTTATCAAATCCACATGCAGTATCAGTTCCATACACTGTAATCTGTAAGAGCCAGGATGGTGTAGCAATTTAGGAGTTTGACTTAAACCTGGAAGAGCCAGGTTCAAATCCTGGCTCAGCCATGAAGCTTTCTGGGTGACCTTGGGGCAGTCACTATCTCTCAGCCTCACAGGGTTGTTGTGAGCACAGGGTACCCTCCCTACCTCGCAGGGTTGTTGTGAGCACAAAAGGAGGGGAGAAACTATGTATACTACCCTGAGAGCCTTGGCGGAAGGGCAGTATAAAAATGTGAAAAATAAATACATATAATGTCAGTGGTTCTCTCTCTCCCTCCCCCGTATTCATGTTCCTCCATAGGAGATGTTTATCTAAAGTAGGGAGGGGCTATAGCTCAGTGGTGGAGCACAAGTTGCCTCTCTGCACAGGCACAGCAGACCCCTCTTTCAGGACTTCTGCAACTTTGTGAAGCCCCTCCTATTCTGGTTAGCTTTTAAGTTATTGATTCTGTTTTACCTACTTTTAAAACCATACTCTATTTTCATTTGTGCTCTGCTGTTCTTGCCTAGGTGGCAGCTTGAGGTAGCTTAATTACAATTACAATTACAATTAATTCTCTCTCTCTCTCTCTCTCTCTCACACACACACACACACACACACACACACCATAAAAGAAAACAATAATGAAATAATATGCAAAAAGGTGACTCAGGCAACCCACAGCAGTATCATCCGCTCACCACCACTCCCCAAATGCAACGCAAAAACCAACATCTGTAGGAGGACGAGGCAGGGGCAGATCAAGCCTCTGTTTGGAGGGCATTCCACAGGGTTGGTGACTCACTGCTGTTTTATTGCTTGCTTGTGGTATCGGCTGTTTTTTCTGTAATGCTATTGTTTTTTGCGTATCCTTCCTTTCACAATAGAAATATGGAGTATAAATGTCTAACATAAATAAAGGAACAGGTACTGGGAAATGTATATAATTTATATAACTGGGATATCTATCTATGTTAGTTCAGTGTTTCTCAAACTGAGGGTTGGGACCCACTAGGCAGGTCGCGAGTTCATTTCAAGTGGGTCCCCATTCATTTCAATATTTTATTTTTAATCTATTTTAAATATTTTCTTTTTAATATTTTATTTTTAATCTATTAGACTTGATGCTCCCATGGTATGTGACTGCATTTGGGGAAATGTTACAGAACTGTACTTTTAACAAGCTACTATGTATATGCTTTTAACAATGATAGTCAATGGGACTTACTCTTGGGTAAGTGTGGGTAGGATTGCAGCCTAGGATTGTTAAACATTTTCCTGCTTGATGATGTCATGTCCAGTCATGACAGCACTTCCGGTGGGTTGTGACATTCTCATTCTAAAGAGTGGGTCCCCAGACCATCCTGGTGCTAAGAGTTTGAGAACCACTGTGTTAGATAATTATATATTATCTAACAGCCCTGTAAGGTAAGTGAAACTGAGAAGGTGACTGACACAAGGCCACCCATGGCTGAGCTTCATGGCTGAGGTGGGGGGAATTTGAATCTGCTTCTCCCTAGACCTAGTCTGACACCCTGACAACATAACAGCAGTACCCCTGTAGTACACTGTCCAAGGCTGTGTTCAAAGTTAGAAAGTCTCTAGTTCAAATGTTAGTCTCAAACATGCATGCACACACTTCATGGTCAGTCACCTCTTCTAACTCAGTGTCTCCCTCCGCCACCTGCAAAATGGGAATAATCATAGTCTACCTCAGAGGGCTGTCATGAGGATTTCTGAGGTAATAGCTGTGAAATGATTTCAGCCCTTGAAACATGCTCTCTAAATGCCATGTTTATTCCTCAGAGGCCCTGCATTTCCAAACACAATGTTTGCCAGCTCCAGAACTGGAAAGGTTCATGTATTGTTAACCATTTCTTAGAAAGGTAAGACTGATGCACTGTGTTTGGGAACAGCCCCACCTCGTAAAATTCTCGCTTCAGTTGAATTTCTGCCTGTCTCACACATTGGCTGTATAGAGAAAAAGATGGCAATGTGCAAACAGAACAGTCTCTATTTTCAAATTACTATATTTGAAAGCACTATATGTGAGGTACCATTAAAAATGCCAGCACTGTTAGCTCTATTAAAGTACTACAGGTGTTGAAGTTTATCTTCTCTGTTGGCAGCCCTGACTTCTTTCTTCCTTTCTCTGTCTCTCTTCATTCATTCCAGGACCTGGCTTGGCCTTCAGGTCCATCCCTCTTGAGTTCTATTTTGAGTTGTATCTGTCCACATTCTTGAGAAGCACTTTCCTGTTGTTTTTTCTTCATTTGAAAGGGGATGGGGGAGAAATAAGTTGTGTTTTACTGAACAGAATATCAAGCTTGGAGAAGCTGCATCACAGCATGTAGGAAACCCAGGCAGGCATCACCCTCTTTGAAACTTTCTAATACTCCAGTTCCTCTTCTGTGACCTTCTCCCTTTATATGAGTTCCAGTATACAATCTGGGATCGCACAAATGAGCAGGGCAATGGCCATCAGTCACAGGCAGGGAAATCACAAACTTGGAGGAAAATACAGACAGGGTGCCACTAATTTTGTGATGTGTGTGTAGGGATTTTGCCCTACACTGCCCTCAGCTGTTGAATGCAAGCATGGGATGGCATAAGTTAGATGGGCCACTGGCTTGAGATAATAACCTTAAGCGAGAAACAGTGACTTGTGAACTGCTAAGAGTAAGAAGGAAATCTAGAAAGAAAGCATGGATTGCAGGCATGAATAATACACTGCTGACAGAGTTCTGAGTGTCAAGATGGACAAATGTTGAAAAGTATATGTCTGGAGTCTTTTTTTGGCTGATGTGAAATCCTCAATGTTTAAAATAAAATAGAAAAGAAAAATCAATAAAATCAAATCCAACATGAACAGGGCTATAAGTAAAAAACCAACAAACAAAACCAAACACCAATCACAACAGGGCTGTGTGAGTAGAAACATCTTAACATCACTTTGCAAAGGGCTGAACTCCTGGATCTGGATTCCAAAGGAAGTGGATTCCAAAGGTTGTGAAGGAACTAGTGAAGAAGGCTGTTCCACAATCAGGACTACTAGCTTCCTAGCTTAGTAACAGTTGGGGAGGAAGGAAGGAGAGGGAGAAAGAAGGGTAGCTCAAGCTTTTCTCTCATTCCTGATTCAACAAGCTGTAGTTTGAGCGACATCTGAACCATGTCTCCAACTGCTAGAGTCACCCAGCAGGGGAGGCACTATTTACAGCCCAATCCTAAGTCTTGTGGTACCCCGGGCTCCAGCGGCACAGAAATGGCTACCACTGGATCCTATGGGCACTGGACTAGTGCTAGGAGTCTCCTCAGGGTAAGGGAATATTTGCACAGCGTTGAGGGAGGCCTGTGTGTTGAGCATTGAGGGACAGTTGAGCGGGCACAGACCTGAGGAGGCCTGTGTCAGGCTGCCCAGGCCTTGCCTTAAAGCATGACTGGGGCATCAGGAAAGAGGGGCCACTGGTTAGGATTCAGTGGCAGAGGCTGCTGTCGTCTCCCCCCCCAGCCCTGATTCTCCCTCTGCTCTCCCTGCACCCCATTCTGCTCACTCCCCCCCCCCGAGAAGTTTTACTGCTGGTCAGACCGCCGGTCAGCAATTCACATGGCACTGAGACCCAATGCTGGCAGCTCCTCTTTCCCAAAGGCCGCAAACATGCTTTAAGGCACAGCACATTTGTAACACTCAGAGCAGGTGCTGGAACTCAGTGCTGGTGCTAGGGTTGATTAGGATTGGGCCCTCCATCCTAACTTTAAAAGGCACCATGAAACCAGTTGAAAGGAGGAGGGGAATCCTTTTTGGAACCACACCCAAGCACTATTACATATGATCTGAAAATATATATGGTTATATGAACCATGAATTGGGGAATGCAGTTCTCTCTCTCAGTGCTCAGTCCAGCAGTTTTTTGAATTCATTTTTGTGCGCCTTTGAAATTGCACGGACGTGTCCAATATACTTGTTGATGCCATTACCTTTTGATCCCAGCTATTGCTGAGGTGAGGCCAGAACCAACCTGACCCTGGCTGGCTCTGAGCCCCGGGAGCACTCTCTGTGCCATAATAAATAATGCAGGGCAAATAGAGAGGAAAGGCATGAGACATGGGAAATGTGATATCTCAGTTGTGAGGCCCAGGTGGACCAACTTGGCAGCCTTGGATAGAAAGAGAATAAGTGTGAGAAATCACTCATCCTTAATAAATACGAGTTTCATAGACCTTGCTGGTTGTGAGAAGTAGCCGGCTTCAGCAAGTCATTGAAAACAAAATGTGCATTTTTTCACTTCAGAGGATTCAGCAGTTGATTAAATACAAAAAGAAGCAGCTTGGCGGTAAAAGGACTAGATTTTCACTTCAGGGAATTCAAGGCCAGCCTCTTGTGAATTGGGTTCAGATCTCAGCTTGGTGTCTCTAATGGATACTAGACCACATCACTGCCTCGACTTTTTCCTAGCAAGGGCTTCGGCAGACCGTGGCAGGGTTGCTTAGCCCTATGAAGGATGCAGGAAATGGAGGAATGAACTATTCAAGATTATTGTGCCACTGTAGAAACAGGGATGTATACAGAGGCACATTTGGGTTTAAGTATGCCTCTTAACAATACAAGGATCCAGAGGCAAGGAATCACTGCCAAAGAGCTGAAACATTAAACAGGTATTGTTTTTATACCACCAAGGAACTCAGGGTGGTGTAAATTGTTCCTCCCCCCTTCTTTCCTCACAACAACCCTGTCAGGTAGGTGAGGCTGAGAGACAGTGACTGGCCCCAAGATCACCCAGGAAGTTTCATGGCTGAGCCAGGATTTGAACATGGAATTTCCAGATTTAAGCTTGACACCAGAACTACTACATCATTCAAATAAGTTTCATTCAAATTATTTAGCACTCCAATTCTATTCACACTGGAATAGGGACCTGGGAGTAAGCATGAGACTTACTTCTGAGTATACACATGTAGGATTGCACTGTAATTGTATTACTTCAGAGTGAGCAACTGGATAGAATCCTGCCTGTGTGGCCTTACATCTCCACCAGTTAAAAAAAGTCTAGGTACCTACTTTCTAAAATGAAAGTCTGACATTCAGGGCAGATTCTGGGATATTGTTAACCCATTTCTGCCCAGCCCACAGGTGTAAACATTTGGTCCCTGTTGTGTATATGCAACGGGCAAAAATGTCTTCAGGGGGCCACACATACTCTCATGCTTAAATATTGGTAGCTATTGAATGGAATGACATCAGCTATGCTGAATGGTCAGGAAAAAGAGGCAGCACGATCTGATCAGAAAGGAGTTCCCCCATATCGTTCCTGTTTGGGGACTCTGCAGTTCCTTGGTAGCATAAAAAAACACTTTAACCATTTTATTTATTGTTTTTATATATTGTACATTTTAGTGTGGAATTTTGTGAGCTGCCTTGGGCATGTGCTTTAGCATGGGAAGGGTGGGGTATATACTGGCAACCTTCAGTCTCAAAAGACTATGGTATCGCACTCTGAAAGGTGGTTCTGGAACAGCGTCTAGTGTAGCTGAAAAGGCCAATCCGGGAGTGACAATCCCTTCCACACCAGGAGCAAGTGCAGTCTGTCCCTGGTCTGTCTCCCTGGCTATGGGCCTTCCTTCTTTGCCTCTTTGCCTCAGACTGTTGGCCAAGTGTCTCTTCAAACTGGGAAATGCCATGCTGCACAGCCTGCCTCCAAGCGGGCCACTCAGAGGCCAGGGTTTCCCACTTGTTGAGGTCCACTCCTAAGGCCTTCAGATCCCTCTTGCAGATGTCCTTGTATCGCAGCTGTGGTCTACCTGTAGGGCGCTTTCCTTGCACGAGTTCTCCATAGAGGAGATCCTTTGGGATCCGGCCATCATCCATTCTCACGACATGACCAAGCCAACGCAGGCGTCTCTGTTTCAGCAGTGCATACATGCTAGGGATTCCAGCATGTTCCAGGCTGTGTTGTTAGGAACTTTGTCCTGCCAGGTGATGCCGAGAATGCATCGGAGGCAGCGCATGTGGAAAGCGTTCAGTTTCCTCTCCTGTTGTGAGCGGAGAGTCCATGACTCGCTGCAGTACAGAAGTGTAGTCAGGACGCAAGCTCTGTAGACCTGGATCTTGGTATGTTCCGTCAGCTTCTTGTTGGACCAGACTCTCTTTGTGAGTCCGGAAAACTTGGTAGCTGCTTTACTGATACGTTTGTTTAGCTTGGTATCGAGAGAAAGAGTGTCGGAGATCATTGAGCCAAGGTACACAAAGTCATGGACAACCTCCAGTTCATGCGCAGAGATTGTAATGCTGGGAGGTGAGTCCACATCCTGAACCATGACCTGTGTTTTCTTTAAGCTGATCGTCAGTCCAAAATCTTGGCAGGCCTTGCTAAAACGATCCATGAGCTGCTGGAGATCTTTGGCAGAGTGGGTAGTGACAGCTGCATCGTCGGCAAAGAGGAAGTCACGCAGACATTTCAGCTGAACTTTGGACTTTGCTCTCAGTCTGGAGAGGTTGAAGAGCTTTCCGTCAGATCTGGTCCGGAGATAGATGCCTTCTGTTGCAGTTCCAAAGGCCTGCTTCAGCAGGACAGCGAAGAAAATTGGGTCCATTAGCCCCACCCCTGCTCCCTCTCTCTCTGCAATCCTCCATCAGCCCCACCCCTGCTTCCTCTCTCTGCAATCGAAGGGTGGGGTATACATTTTAAAAATAAATTTTAGATTTTTATTTTTTATTCATTTTAAGATAAATAGTAATAGCAACAGCAGTGCACGTTCTGCATCTGTTCAAGAGAACTTCCATTGACTCTTAGGGCCCAGCCAGATGTGACCTTTGGGTCACCAGCTGCTTCAGCAAATAGCAGCTTTGGAGGGATTTTCAACAGGAAAATGGCACTGAGGAAAAGGTGCTAACCTGTGCACCCTGGTCTGGAGCCCCTCCCCACAGCTATTTTATGTGAAAGAAGAGGCACTTCTGAGTTTAAGAATACCTCTTAAAAATACAAGTAAGCAATGGCATTCCCAGAGCAGGGCACAGTGCCTTGTCTTGCCTCAATGCGCCCTGTAAATTGCCTCCACTTCTCACCTTCAGAGCCATTTGGGGCAGTGAGAGCAACATGGAGGCATCTTCTACACATTGCTGTCATTGCTCAGAATGATGCCCATGGTGAAGGGAATGGGCAGCTTATGCAGCACATTAAAGCACACTGCAAAACTTAGCACTGTACCTCCCCCTTTGGGAATGCCACTGCAAGTAAGTGCACATCTAGTTTGACCCCCACTTCATATTATTCAAGTTCTGGAACTGAGAAAATATTCTCAGGTCAGGGAAAATGAAGCCCTGGGCATCAACTTCACATCCAGAACCAACATTTTCATGGATTTTCAGACACCCTACCACCAGTGTAGCAAACACTGTGCATTTGTAGTACAGTGACTAAGGGCACAATCCTAACCAGGTCTACTCAGAAGTAAGTCCTATTTTGTTCAATGGGGCTTACTCTCAGGAAAGTGTGGTTAGGATTGCAGCCTCAGACAGTGAGCTCTGGATCAAAACTTTCCCAACTGGAATCATATCTCTGATATGAGGTCACAAGGTAGTCTTAGGCAAACCATCCCTTCTCATCCTTGGTTGGCAACCTTCAGTCTTGAAAGACTATGGTATAAGCCCATCACAACCTTTATTGGCATACATAAAGGTTGTGATGATGATGATGGTATAAGTCTACAGCACCCAGTATTACCAAGCGGTCTCCCATCCAAATACTAACCAGGCCTGACCCTGCTTAGCTTCCGAGATCGGGCATGTGCCTTCCCATATCAATATAGGAACCTATCCACAATATAATATCCTATCCCCTGCCAGTCTGTAGCATTCAGCACTGCTGATGGAATGCACTGCATGTTTTTTTTTTTTTGGGGGGGGGGGCAATCAGGCAGCCTGCAAGAGGTAAGTAAAAATATGTTTTACTTACCTCCCAGGTAAGTAAAGGCCCCTTGCTTTGCCAATAGGTCTCCTCGAACATACTCCAGCTATTTTGCTGGCGTTAAGTCCAAGGAGAGTGTGGGCCCAATCCTATCTAATTTTCCAGCGCAATGCAGCCCAGAGGTAAGGGAACAAATGCTCCCATACCTTGAGGAGGCCTCGATGACTGCCTCCCCAACACAGAAAGCAGTGCATACCCCATTGGCACAACAACACCAGCACTGGAAAATTGGATAGGATTGGGCCCTAAGGGGGTGGATTTCAGCCATGAAAGGGGGATTGGATCTGCCACAACTGCCACCAAAATCCTCTCCTTCCTTCCCTCAAACCACCCCTGGTTCAGCTCACTGAAGATCAACAGAATGTCACAGGCTACGTTTTGGCCAAGAGGGCAAAGGGCCTTGGTTGTCAGGTTAGGTAATCAAGTAATGACATTATGAAAACAGACATCTTATAAATAATTATTTTAACAATCTGTTCCATTCCTTTGCACTGGCCACAGATTGGCAAGTCAGCCCTTTAAAGATTCAGCTCTGTCAAAATGTTTATGAAGATGCAACATTTCTCTAAGAATGTGTCTCTCTTCACAAAATAATCTTGTTTCATTCTAATTGAAAGAATAAAAGGATCTGCCTCCCACAGTGGCATAGTTAGAGGGGATGCAAAGCTCACTGTGGCATGCAAGGGGCCCCTCCCCTTCCCCTCTGGAGCCATTCCAGGCAGTGGGAACAAAATACAGGCAATCCCCTTGCACGCCACAGTGAGACTCCCTGCAAAACCTAGCGCAGTTTACCCCCTCTAGCTATGCCACTGGCCTGCCACAAGGGTGGGTGTAAGATTCAAACTGATCACTTATTACAACAGCTGGGGGAAAAAATTAATCTGTCCTCCAATTCCACATCTCTAGGAATTGACATAAAACAGTTCAAATTAATGAATAGCAGCCAGAGTGTTCTTAGTCTGGAGCAGGGGTGTCCAAACTTTTTGGTAGGAGGGCCACATCATCTCTTTGACTCTGTGTCAGGGGACCGGGGGGGGGGGAGAAGAATTAATTTACATTTCAAATTTGAATAGGTTTACATAAATGAATATATTAGAGGTGGAACTTACATGAATGAATGAAGGTCTTGCAATAGCTCAAGGCCTATAAAAGACCTTGCACAAAGCAAGGCCAGCCTTTCCTTTGCTGCCACTGCTGCATCACAGACGTGAACCAGCAAACAGGGGAGGGAGACCTGGTCCCAGAGTTCATGCAAGAGGTTGAACAGTCTGAGAGCAGTTGTGTCAAGCCAGTGTGGGCTCCAGCAAATCTTCGGAGGGGCAGAGGGTAATTGGAGACTGGGGTCTCCCTGTGGGCCAGATTGGGAGACCTCAAGGGCCGGGCTGGGGTTTGAGCACCCCTGGTCTGGAGGAAGAGCTCTTGCTCCAGAGCAAGGGAAGTTGTGCATGCTAACTAATATGTGGCTAATGATGAAATTTACACCAAAAATAATCAGATGGGGCAAGTTCTTACACTTGACCAGGTCCGGCCCACACTTGAGGCCAACTAAAGTGGTCACCTCAGGCAGCAGACTGGTGGGAGTGTTCATCTCTGTCTGCTTCCTTGCCTCCAATTCTCCTCTATCTCTTCCCTGGATTAGGAAAGAAAGAGGCAGGTAGAGAGGAAAAAGAACATGGGGGGAGGTGCTGAGATAGAATACTGGACAGTAGAAAGAGCAGAGGCTGGCATATAATCCAGTGAGGGGGCAGTGTTTGGCATGGTGCCTCAGGTGTCAGGAGGTATTGGGTTGGTTTTCTATGGTATATGAGTCATCTGGGTGTTTTAAGAACAAATAGACACAGAGAAAGCAGCAATAAGAAGAGCCCTGCTGGATCAAACCAAGGATCCTCCTTGTTTTCAACAGTGGCCAGCTAGATGCTGCTGGGAAGCCCACAGCAAGGCATTCAGGAACAGTGCAGTTTGCCTGAACCCAGCAATCTAGGTTTAGAGGAATGCTGTTCTGAATCTCATGCTAGCAAGGCTGCTTCCCACTGACAGCTCTTTAAAAAGGAGCTTGCCTAATCCTCTTTAAAAGCTATCAAAACTTGTGACCATCACCCTGTCTTGTGGCAGTGAATTCCTTAAAGTAATGCTGTATTGTGTGAAAAAGGTCTTCCTTTTTGGAATCTATACCAATATATTCAACTTAAGGCACAATCCTGAAGGTTCCTTGGGCCAACGTAAGTCCCTTGCGCCAGCCCATCATTGTTGTGAAAGTGCCATAAAGCACTTTTGCGCCAACTTTAGCGCAAGGAGGCCAGCACACGAAAGAGGCTGACGTGGGATCCGCTCAGCTGGGGCAACAGGTAAGCTGAGCTTGGCAGGGAGGGGGGGTCTGGGGCAGCATGAAGAGGGCAGGGGGAAGGCATTTCAGGGCAGGGGGGAGGGCAGGTGGGCGGTGGGTGGGCCCATGGGCAGGTAGCAGCAGAGGGCAGGGCCAGGATCCAGCACTTAAGCCAGATCCTATCCCTGTTTCCGGGCAGCCCAGGGCAGCTCTGGGCTGCTTGGATCTGCGCCACCTTTTGGGGTGATGTAGATCTGAGTAGACCCATTGGGGCTGCTGTGGCATTACCCAGAGTAAGGGGACTTGATTCCCCTTGCCGGGGGCTGAGCTGCTTTCAGCCCCAACCCTGCCTTACACGAGTGGCAGGCCCATAAGCCTGCCTGCTCCAGGGCAGGTTAGGATTTGGCTGTCAGTGACTTGAGTTCTGGAACCATGACAGAGAGAGCAAGGTTTTTTTCTATCTATTCTCTCAACACCATGCGCAGCTTGATGACCCTCTGTCATATTTCTCCCCTCCCTCCTGGTAATCTTTTTCCTAAAGTCACGGGAAATGCCACAAGTCCAATATTCAATGCAGGCCACACCTTGCGCCAATCCTATACTCAGAGAATTTGAAAGCAGAAAGCAGTGCAGTCAATATTCTAGCTTGACAAATCACTTACTTTGCTGTACAGCTAATTTCAGCTTGCCCACTGATTCCCTCCCCCCCCACCTGTCATTTGGTAAAAAATCAACCAGATACCTCAGTTGGCAATGATCCCAGATCTGTAGATGTTGGGTCATCTCAGTTTGATCATTAGCTTTATGCGATAGCCCAGGGGTGCCCAAACCCCGGCCCTGGGGCCACTTGCGGCCCTTTTATAGGCCTTGAGCTATTGCAAGACCTTCATTCATTCATATAAGTTCATCTTTAATATATTCATTTATGTAAACTTATGTACATTTATTAAAATTAAATGTAAATTAATTCTCCCCCCCGGCCCCCCCCCCAACACAGTGTCAGAGAGATGATGTGGCCCTCCTGCCAAAAACTTTGGACACCCCTGCTATAGCCTGATGCTACTGGCCTCTAACCTCCATGTTGAATGTAGCATATTGCAACAAGGGAAATCATTGATAATCCCAATGCTCTACAAATCCCACTCAGAAGAAAACTGCCACGGAATACTAAGGAACTCTTTTGTTTATCTCATCCTCTGCTAAACGCAAGGGACTCATCACTTAAAAGTCACCTCTTTTCTCAGTTAGTAGGGATGTCTGATATATAAATATAATTAAACATTACTACTAAGATTTCTTGCTTCTTGCCAGGCACTGTTAAATAGAACTAAGTATTCTGGGGGAAGTGCAGGCAGATGAGCTCCCTGTTGTGGGTCCTGATGACACTTGTTGTTGTGTTGCCAGTCCACCCAATCCATTTATCTGTGTTATGGGAAGGCTTCCCTTGGAGAATGCAGGTTGGAATGACAAAATTAGCCTTAAACACTGTAGCATCAATTTCGCCAGGCCAGTGTGTCCAAATGGAAGTGAACTGTGGAGTGTTAATGACAGTGAAATACTTTTGTCCACTAAAGTTCATTAAGAAGTAAGTCTGATTCAGATTGAAAGGTATGTCAGGAAAAGGCAGTCATCAGAAGGACACAATGGATACAGAGTCTACCAAGTGAATAACTTACCCACATGTCAGAGCCAGAGGCAACTCCATGGCCACCAACACCAGCAGCTGCCTTTGGACTTGCATATCAAGCCAGATGCTGCGTCTTGGAATCCTTCCTCCGTGGGTTGGCATCTGGATCCCAGCACTGTCATCCTGCGAGGAGGAAGACTGTTTGCAATGTGGAGTGATAAAAACAAAAGGCAGCACAGGGGCTGCATCGGGGACATTTGAAACTGCTGGGTTATAAATTAAGCAAATATTGTCCAAATGCATTGCATAGCTAGAGTTTGTTCAGAAAACAAAGGCAGTAGAAAAACATCTTTTTTTTTTTTAATACAGTCTCTTTCTTCCAGTTACAGCAACCACTTGTAAGTTATATCTTGCTTCTGCCTGATGGAATCTTGGTGTGGTCAAACCAGTTAAATCCTTGTTCAGAAAACTTAAAATACTTTCATAGCCTTTCAGTTGAGAGTCTTTAGGGGGAAAATGACATGACCTTAACTCATTCCTGCCTCTACCCAAAATTTAAAAGGTATTTTGAGGCCAAGAAAAAAAAAAAGACAGAACCACTTGAAACATGAGTTGTGTCCATAACTGGCAAAATCTGAACTTAATTTAGCTATTTTTAAGGTGGCCATTAAATGCATGTACTGCTCTATTGCTTTGCTTCTTTTCTCTCTCTCTCTCGCTCTCGCTCTCTCTCTCTCTCTCTAAATAGTGCTGGGGATAACTGAAAATGGGGTAAATCCATGATAGGGACTTTTAATGATTTGCCTCTGCCATTGTTCAGAACCTGACTGCACCCCCATGTACTATTTTAATGGGAAAAAAGTGCTTCCATTGAATCTTTCCCCCCCCCATTAAAACAGTGGGGGGGAGGGGAGAGGAGACATGAGTTGGTTCAGAACAGAGGCAGGGATAAAGTATTCAAGCCTGTGACCTCTGTTGCAGTCTTGTTCCATTTGAGTATCATTTCACCCCTCCAAAGTGCTATTTGTAAAAAAAAATCAAAACCAAAGTGGCAGCACACACATTTAATGCAATATGAGCATTGACCTTTACAATCCTATACAATACATATATACTCAATCCTACTGAGTTCAAAGTAGCCATAGACTTCAGTCCTTCACACACTTACAGTGAGACTTACTTCTGAGTAAACATACATGGGACTTGGCTGCATACCTAAAAAGGACTTAACTTTAAACAGTGGAAATGCTCTCTGTTAGCCTCAGAACACAATTGTGGTGTGGTCCATGCAGCTCAACATGGAAGGGTTTAGAAAGCCACACCTGCCAAAAAATTCCCTCTTCTATACAATGGTTAAATGTATAGGCATTCTGTCCCCCATTGTATCTGGTCACTCTGTATTGGCACACATGTGCCATAAGGGTCCACCCTTCACAAATTGGGCAACACAGGGCCTGAAGAAATAACAGGTTCCGTCCAGTTTGGAAGACAAAGAACCTTTGACTGCAATCCTAACCACACTTTCCTGAGAGTAAGCCCCATTGAACAAAACAGGACTTACTTCTGAGTAGACCTGGTTAGGCTTGTGCCCTTTGTTGCATGGTGTGGCAAGTTAAAGTTGAAAATCAGCAAAATTTGCTGTTCAACATTCAAGAGTCCAACATTCAGGTGTAGACAGGGAAGGTCAGATAAGCAGCACAGGTGGCTGAAAGTGGAAAAGACCTGCAGCAACTAGCTAGATCTTATATAAGTGTCTTTTTATGGAATTTAGGGTCCAATCCTAACTAAATCCCATGTTGCCAATGCAGCAGTGCCAAAGGAGCACAGATAAAAGAAAATATTTCTTTACCCAGGACATAATTAATCTGTAGAACTTATTGCCACAGGATGCGGTGATGGCACCTGACCTAGATGCCTTTAAAAGGGGATTGGACAGATTTCTGGAGGAAAAGTCCGTCATGGGTTACAAGCCATGATGTGTACATGCAGCCTCCTGGTTTTAGAAATAGGCTTCCTCAGAATTCCAGGTGCATGGGAGTGGCAACAGGATGCAGGTACCTTGTAGTCTTGAGTGTTCCCTGAGGCATCTGGTGAGCCACTCTGAGATACAGGAAGCTGGACTAGATGGGCCTTTTGGCCAGCTTTCTTCTTGCTTTTGTTCCTCATCTCTACCCTGTTTTGTCACTCTATTTCAAAACAAAGAGCTAAGCAGAGCAAACAGGTCAACTGGGGGTCCTGCCCCAGCACAGTTTGGCATGGCAGGAAGGATGAGGTAGTGATAATGGCAATCCTATTCCCTCAGTGGGAGGAGAACAGACACTGCATCTACTCCTCCACTTCTAAAATGAAGTAGAGGAGGAAATGGGTCGCACAGGTGGGTTGGGACACATACTGGGTTGGCAAAATTTCTGCAGCTCTCCAGGGCAGGATTGGTTCTGTTGAGCCAATCCTGCCTTCAACATAGGTAATAACCTCCGGCTGCTTCCCAAGCACCCCTGGGATACAGCGGCCACCATTGCGGCTGTTCCTCCGTGTGCCAGGAATCATAAGATTGGGTTGTTAGTCTGCTTGTAGGTACTGCAACAGAAGGCATCTATCTCCGGACCAGATCAGATGGAAAGCTCTTCAACCTTTCCAGACTGAGAGCAAAGTCCAAAGTCCAGCTGAAATGTCTGCGTGACTTCCTCTTTGCCGACGGTGCAGCTGTCACTACCCACTCTGCCAAAGATCTCCAGCAACTCATGGATCATTTTAGCAAGGCCTGCCAAGATTTTGGACTGTTGATCAGCCTAAAGAAAACACAGGTCATGGATCAGGATGTGGACTCACCTCCCTGCATTACAATCTCTGCGCATGAACTGGAGGTTGTCCATGACTTTGTGTACCTTGGCTCAATGATCTCCGACACTCTATCTCTTGCTACTGAGCTAAACAAACGCATCAGTAAAGCAGCTACCACGTTTTCCAGACTCACAAAGAGAGTCTGGTCCAACAAGAAGCTGACGGAACATACCAAGATCCAGGTCTACAGAGCTTGCATCCTGAGTACACTTCTGTACTGCAGCGAGTCATGGACTCTTCGCTCACAACAGGAGAGGAAACTGAACGCTTTCCACATGTGCTGCCTCCGGCGCATTCTCGGCATCACCTGGCAGGACAAAGTTCCAAACAACACAGTCCCGGAACGTGCTGGAATCCCTAGCATGTATGCACTTCTGAAACAGAGACGCCTGCGTTGGCTCGGTCATGTTGTGAGAATGGATGATGGCCGGATCTCAAAGGATCTCCTCTATGGAGAACTCGTGCAAGGAAAGTGCCCTACAGGTAGACCACAGCTGCGATACAAGGACATCTGCAAGAGGGATCTGAAGGCCTTAGGGACGGACCTCAACAAGTGGGAAACCCTGGCCTCTGAGCGGCCCGCTTGGAGGCAGGCTGTGCAGCATGGCCTTTCCCAGTTTGAAGAGACACTTGGCCAACAGTCTGAGGCAAAGAGGCAAAGAAGGAAGGCCCATAGCCAGGGAGACAGGCCAGGGACAGACTGCACTTGCTCCCGGTGTGGAAGGGATTGTCACTCCCGGATTGGCCTTTTCAGCTACACTAGACGCTGTTCCAGAACCACCTTTCAGAGCGCGATACCATAGTCTTTCGAGACTGAAGGTTGCCAATACAAGGTACTGACTGCACACAAACTGGCTTAAATTCCCCATTGCAATAATTAATGCTCAGATATGCACCACACTTTGCTAAGCATAATTTCTAAAACTAGTGCAGTTTCAGCTGAAGGACCCATTACTTGTGCATTCTAAATACACACCACCATTAGGGCTATTATTCCCTCTCCCTTGCAAATCAGACATAGTAACACGCATATTGCCCTACTGTACTAGAAAAAACAAACCTACGTCTTTCACAATGTTTAATTTGAGGAAGCTAGAATATTTCCTAAAATTACTGATCCTAATTATTTTACTGGAGTACTATATCTTTAGCATGTGTAGCTGGTGGAGTTTAAATGCATGTGCATGCATGTGCTTTAAATCTACATGAAGCAAACACAACAGCATAAAGGACAACAAAAAAGACAAACATTTTGTACAGAAACTGAAGTGACTGAAAATCATGGATTGGTGTTAAATCCTGAACTTTAGTGAGCAGGAGATGAGCCGGGTTCATCTAACACCAACAAACATGATATAGCTAGGGGGCATTTCACCATGGTTAAATACCAGATGAATTAAAGGCTGTTGCCGGCAGCTGTGATGAATGTCACTGGGATGCAGTCTGATTGCTCGCTGAGTGCTATGAGTGAAGTATGTCGGCTCCTTCTTTGTTAAGGTCAGCCTAGATTTGGAATGGTTCATCTGTGGGGCTTTGCTGGAGGCACCACTGAGCACACAGGTGCCGGAAAATGTCTCTTTCATGTAGCCTGGGCTGGAAGAAGCAAGATTGAACAGTGTCAGAGGAGACTTTGCATCTGACAACTTGTTGGCAGATTGCAAGGTGGACTTGCCAATTGGGCCACAGAATAGATGGGCATTTTTAGAAAAGCAAAGATAAACTCAAAACACCCATTTATTTGACTTTGCAGGAGCTCTCTCACAGTGGGAAAGATCATGGAGAACACCAAGTCCTTTCCCACAGCTCATTTCTGCTGTTATATCTCAGTTATAGGTAGGATCAATTTTGTTGGTAGATTCCTGGGTCTTTAAATCCACACCCTTGTGTTCAGCCAGGACGATCCATTCAGTGGTCCTGTGTGATCCAGGCCTCAGGGGTGCTACTACAAGCAACATACATCAGTAGAGTGTCAGCCATATCCAGAGTTGTGTGAACTAGCCATGACCTAGCCAAAGATAGGTAAGGATCTAGTCAAAGTTAAGTCATTTAAAAGAAAATCCACCGATTTTCAACACAGAGCAGTGATTCCCAAACTTTTTACCACCAGGACCCACTTTTTAAAACAACACTCTATTGGGACCCACCTAGATTTACCAGATATAGAGATATAGAAATATTTATTTGTTAGTAATAATAATCAGAAGAAGACCCTCAAACATTTATTCCCCTATATCTACACATGCTTGCAAAATTCAGGAGCTCAACTACTGAGCTCTTTGCAGGGTAATTAGCAGCTAGAGTATCTGATTTTTGAATAGCTCAGGGCTTGAGGCTATTAGTTCTCTGATCATTCCATCACCCTTTGGTGACCCACCAAAAATCAGGTTGTGACCCACCAGTGGGTCCTGGCCCTATGTTGGCAACCTTCAGTCTTGAAAGACTATGGTATCGCGCTCTGAAAGGTGGTTCTGGAACAGCGTCTAGTGTGGCTGAAAAGGCCAATTCAGGAGTGACAATCCCTTCCACACCGGGAGCAAGTGCAGTCTGTCCCTGGTCTGTCTCCCTGGCTATGGGCCTTCCTTCTTTGCCTCTTTGCCTCAGACTGTTGGCCAAGTGTCTCTTCAAACTGGGAAAGGCCATGCTGCACAGCCTGCCTCCAAGCGGGCCGCTCAGAGGCCAGGGTTTCCCACTTGTTGAGGTCCACTCCTAAGGCCTCCAAGGACTCTTGCAGATGTCCTTGTATCGCAGCTGTGGTCTACCTGTAGGGCGCTTTCCTTGCACGAGTTCTCCATAGAGGAGATCCTTTGGGATCCAGCCATCATCCATTCTCACAACATGACCGAGCCAACGCAGGCGTCTCTGTTTCAGAAGTGTATACATGCTAGGGATTCCAGAATGTTCCGGGACTTGTTGTCTGGAACTTTGTCCTGCCAGGTGATGCCGAGAATGCATCGGAGGCAGCGCATGTGGAAAGCGTTCAGTTTCCTCTCCTGTTGTGAGTGAAGAGTCCATGACTCGCTGCAGTACAGAAGTGTACTCAGGACGCAAGCTCTGTAGACCTGGATCTTGGTATGTTCCGTCAGCTTCTTGTTGGACCAGACTCTCTTTGTGAGCCTGGAAAACATGGTAGCTGCTTTACCGATGCGTTTGTTTAGCTCGGTATCGAGAGAAAGAGTCCTGGCCTGGTATCGAGAGAAAGGGTCCTGGCCCACAGTTTTGGAATCACTGATGTAGAGTGAAGCATATTCTTAACTCTGCTATCAAAACAAAGCTTAGAGCATTGGCCTCACCTTTGGTTAGCTTGTGGTCATGATCTTTGACACTAAGAAAAGAGGTGCCTGGCAGTTAGCAAAAAAGAAATCAGAAGTTGTATCTTCCTGTTGATATTTAGGTGTGGATTTTAAAAGAATTTAAACATTTTCAATCATTTTAAAGGAATTTAAAATTCCTTTTAAAATTTTTAAAATTTAAAATTCCTTTTAAAATTCCTTTAAAACATTTTAAAGGAATTTAAATGTTTCAATCATTTCATGATTGTGTAATTATGAAGACAAAATTATTTTTTAAATTTTATTAGTTGTTCTGAACACTTATTATGGTGATGTGACTGGTTATAAATATGAAGAATAACTCATGCTGTGGAAAATAGTTGAATTTATGGATAATAACATTAAAGCATCATGCGCTGACCACAGAGAAAAACCAGTAGGGTCTGCCCAGCAACTGTATCATTTCAAAACTTGCTGTCCATCTTGTAAATAAGGCATCACCAACACAAAATTGACTATTCACATTGCAAAAGAAAGCTTTGGAATGGAAGATCAGCTTGAACTTGGGGTGGGGGGGGGAACCTGAGATGATCTTTGACTACATAATAGATGCCAAAACACAACAAACCCCTTCAACAGGCAATCTCTGTACAAGATCGAGACAGCAGATTTCAGTGAATTCCACACACCTACATGTAATCTGTAAGTGTACTCAAGAAAACATTCAGAAATGCTAGGCTTTGTGACACTTTGAATGAGTTAGCAGTTATTACCTAGATCAGTAATGGTGCCCTGAAGAACCAGCTTAATAGCTGCAGAATGAGAAAGCATATGCTTTATTTTATTTATAGATTTATATTGCTCTTTTTGATCTTAAGAAGGTCCCCACAAGGAGGCTCACAACAGCAAGAAAACATATCAACAAAGAACAAAATTCACAACTGAAAACAGCCAGCAATAATAAATTAAAGCAGACACAGAGAAGCAAAAGAACAGTATGCATATATAAGAGGATGTCTCTTTCCTGAAATCCTTATAATGGTGAAATAAATTTGGTAGCAGCCCTTTCCACGCTTATGTCGGAGTAAGCCCTGTTTACTATAATGGGACTTACCTCTGAGGAGACATGCATAGGATTGGGCACAGAGTGTCTTGAGATCAGGGTGACCAGATACAATGGAGGACAGAGTGCCTATACCTTTAACCACTGTTTAGAAGATTGCATTTTGGCAGGTGCAGCTCAACATGGAAGGGTTTTAAAGCTACACCTGCCAAAATACACTGATTAAAGGTATAGGCACTCTGTCCTCCATTGTATCTGGTCACCCTGCTTGAGATCATTAAAAAAAAATCATACACCTTCTATTGCTATCCTAATGGCCTTCATTTTCTTGGAAGAGTGTGCCATCAACTTATGATGCAGAGCAGGGCAAATGACCAGGTTGCTATAATGAAGCAATCCGTGGTAGGCAGGATGAGTGTTCCTTTCCATGTTGACCATGGCTGGCATTTAGGAACAAACATGTTTGCTATCACCTGGATGAGCAGATGTGCAGTATCTGATAACATCCTTGCTGCACCATAGCCGGAAGCAATGACTAGTCAAGCATTGAAGTGTTTCTGCATCTGTCCAACACAGACTCATGTACATAGAAAAGCATCTAATCTCATAATTTAAAAGAAAACATGTCTGATGAGACTGGCATTGGTAGGGTGGTCTGAATTGAGGAAAGGGAAATTAAAATGTGTTTCCTGGGCCCAAAGAGTGGTCAGGGAGCACCTGATGGTGCAGTAGTAGTGAAGCTAGTTAGGTATGAATGGGAGATCATCAAGAGCCCCATGTAAAAACAGGTCATTACTATAAAAGATACGTTTAAAGTGTGTGTTTTCTTTTAGACCTAATTGCTAACCAAAAGTTATACTCTGATAAGATACTATGGTGATCATCTTGGATAATTGATTAAGTTGGCAACCTTCAGTCTCGAAAGACTATGGTATCGCGCTCTGAAAGGTGGTTCTGGAACAGCGTCTAGTGTGGCTGAAAAGGCCGATTCAGGAGTGACAATCCCTTCCACACTGGGAGCAAGTGCAGTCTGTCCCTGGCCTGTCTCCCTGGCTATGGGCCTTCCTTCTTTGCCTCTTTGCCTCAGACTGTTGGCCAAGTGTCTCTTCAAACTGGGAGAGGCCATGCTGCACAGCCTGCCTCCAAGCGGGCCGCTCAGAGGCCAGGGTTTCCCACTTGTTGAGGTCCACTCCTAAGGCCTTCAGATCCCTCTTGCAGATGTCCTTGTATCGCAGCTGTGGTCTACCTGTAGGGCGCTTTCCTTGCACGAGTTCTCCATAGAGGAGATCCTTTGGGATCCGGCCATCATCCATTCTCACAACATGACCGAGCCAATGCAGGCGTCTCTGTTTCAGTAGTGCATACATGCTAGAGATTCCAGCACGTTCCAGGACTGTGTTGTTTGGAACTTTGTCCTGCCAGGTGATGCCGAGAATACGTCGGAGGCAGCGCATGTGCAAAGCATTCAGTTTCCTCTCCTGTTGTGAGTGAAGAGTCCATGACTCGCTGCAGTACAGAAGTGTACTCAGGATGCAAGCTCTGTAGACCTGGATCTTGGTATGTTCCGTCAGCTTCTGTCAGCTTCCGTCAGGATAATTAATTACCTTTTGCTAATTTACCCATTTTGTGGCAAATTTAAAAAAAACAACACCCTTCCCTTGAGACATTAAAACATGAAAATCATTTATGTTTATATAAGCTTGGTCTCTGCTGTTTCTCTACAACCTTGCCATTAAATCAAATAACACAATTTTCTTCTGAAAATGTGTAGTCATTCTCACTTTAAAATATTTTAAATACTTGGACATTCATTCCTGATTTAGTTTGCAGAGAGTTAAACATGATGTACATATGGCCGCAAGGAACTGTGATTACTGGTTCAAATAAATAAAGGAGATTGGGGGGGGGGGGTTTGATGTTTTGCTCTCCAAAACATTGCCTCAATAGAGCATTTTTTTTTTACAACATAGTCCCACTAATTCTTTCATTTCATTATGATTTTATACCAGTCAGGATTTTTTTCCCCCGAATCAGGCAAAAAAAAAGTTGTTTCAAATTTAAACCAGAATAATCCAAAGACATGATGTAGGACTGTATCTTTAAAAGCATCAAACCACTGCTGGAAATGTTGTGGGAAATGTTTCATTGGGGCTATTGTCCACTTGAGTCCACTGAGAGAAAGTAGGTCTAAGCACTTCCTGAACAAACTTCTAGTTCACCTGATAGCCTCTTGGTCTTAGCCCTGCAGCCAGTCCTGCTGAGTTCTGTCCATGGTTCTGATGCATTGATTGCCATCCTAGACTTCTGATTGCATTGTGTGCTCAACCACTCCTGAACTATTGCCAGGATTTATGGCATTTTCCTGCTCCTAGGCTATCAGGCGTATTTGCTTTGAATCAGAAAATCAGAAAATGCAAGATCTGCTGCCATAGACCCAGGATAAGATCAACCTGTCAATCAAAGTCAGGCTTCAGGAAACTTTGGGTTTATTTAACTAGGCAATCATGATATTAGCATGCAAATTAAATAGAATCTGGGTACAGTCAGGAGGAAATCATGTAGAGGTGACGTGTAATCCTGTTCAAACTGATCTAGTTATTGAATGTTCCCATTCCCTTTGTGACCAAAGGATAGAAGAAGAGATTGGGTCATCTAAAAAACAAAACAAAACACCATTTACTGGTATCATAAATATGGATTTTGGTGACTAATTCCAGCCTCCACTATTGTGCACATTTTGTCCCAAACGTTTTACATTGATCCATAGCAAAACAGCAGAGGACTGTGGATGAACCCTATTTTTTTTTTTCCTCAACTGAGATACTTGCCTTTGTAAGTGTGAAGGAAAGCTACCAACCTACCACTTCACATAAACGTCACATTAAACCCTATTGCTGTCAGGACTAATTGAAATTTACAGGCCCAGTAGTCCTTGTATTAACTCAAGAACTGTCAGGCTTCATTATTTCCAGTGGGCTCTGACAGTTTTGTCTTAACATTATAGAGTGTCAGTATGTTTTCCCTTGATGGCAGGAAAGTAACATAACATCTGCATTTCCCCACTCCAGGAGTGGAGTCGTTGCGACTGTGATGGTCAGCAAGCTACTGTGGTCCAAAATTTTTAAAAAAGACAAACCATTCCCATTATTAAGTAGCCAAAGGGAAAAACAAAATCAGTATGCCTGATTATAAAATACCTGTATTATTATTATTATTATTCATGTTCTCTTTGCAATCTCTACTCCACAGTGTATCTCTATGTGAAGTCTGCAATTATAATAATAAAGAAAAACTCACCATGAAACAATACAGTAGAACCTCCAAAGTTGACCACCTCTCTATAATGACCACCTCCTTAAGTTGACCTAATTTTCACAGCATGGACAGACACTGCACATACACTATGGGAGACCAACCTCTCTATATTGACCACCTCCATAAGAAGTATCTTGACCACTTTGACCATTGCACAGACCAATGCACAGAGTATTAATTTACCCTCCGTAAGTTGCCCACTGAACGCAATACTGTGGGCCTGTGTTTTGTCTGGTTTGTCTCATCTTGCAAAAGCAAGAAGCCACGTGAAAATCCCTCCCCTATGCCTGCTAGCATGTGTGCGAAAGGGTTTTTATAGGTGGGCACACTGCGCATATCCAACAGACCTGCGCCAGCTGCTGATTGTACCTGGGCATGTACCAGGTTGTGAGGGACATGAGGTTGCTTGTGCATAGATCCTTCTGGAGCACTTCACAATTCCTTCTGGTCTTCACTCAGAAAAGTTTAGTGTCATCCACAAACTTGTCCACCTCCCTGCTTATCCCTGTTTCCAGGTCATTTCTGAAGATGTTGAAAAGCACCAGTCCCAGGACAGATCCTTGAGGCACAGCACTTTCCACCACTTTTTTTGTCAATTGCCCATTGACACCCACTCTGTGTTTCCTGGTCCTCAACCAGTTTCCAATCCATGAGAGGACCTGTCCTCTTATTCCCTGACTGTGGAGTTTTCTCAACAGTTTTTAGTGAGGGACCATATCAAACACCTTCTGGCATTTAGTGAATCTGAGGAGACCCATGTCCCGTCCAAATATTCCAACTCCCTTCACCCGCTTTTTGGCTAATTAACACCCTCTTTATCTCTAGAAAGAACAGCTATGGTGTGCAAAGGAATGAACACAGAACTCCTTATCTATAGCAATTAACCAAATTTATTGCTACGAACACAGACACTCCCTGCAACTCCTCTTGTCCAGAGGCTTTCCCTCCCCAGAACTCCACTTAACTTAGTGGGTGAAGGTCTGATGCCTCCAGTCCAAGTCCACAGTTCAATCTCGAAAGCAGTCCAATCTTCCTAGTCCAGTATTCCCAGTCCAATCTTCCCAGTAGCAGTCCAATGCAGCAGAGCATGTGTCCAGCAGAGTCTCAGCAGTCCCTTCCTCTAGCTTCTCTAGAAGAGTGTCTCTTCCAGCAGGGACCTGGCAGTCCTCTCCTCTGTGTGTCCTCCAGCAGAGTTCTGGCAGTTGCCTTCTCCCTGTGTGGGCCCGTCTAGGTGTCCCTCTGGGTTAGCATCCTGCTCCTGGCTCCTTTGGTCCTTCTGAAGCTGCCTTTTATCCTTGGATGTCTCATAATCCAAAATGCAGCTCAGCTGTGAGCTACCTTGTTAAGTCCAAATTAGGCTCAACTGAGCCATCTCTTCAGTCCATGTCCATTCAAAATCCCATCAAGGTCAAATGAAGCTCAGGTGTCCAACCAGGTCTCCATTGGCCTTGATTGATTACAGCTGTGGAGCCAGTCTGCCCTTCCCCAGCTGTCAACCAGCTGTCAAAACATGGAATTGCTGTCAACACCACATCATCCACCTGATGATCTTCTGATCTTCCATTACAACCCAGTGGAGGCCAGGCAGCCTAAGTAAAAAGTGTTTGTTTTTTAAGCTGTTGGGGCTATGTAACATGCTACATGCTATGGGCTGGCAAGGGATAGCATAGGTCTGCCTGTCTGCTATGAAACCAAGTTGTTTTTTTTTTTAACTTACAATTTTTTTTAAGCTTATGAATTTTCGGGCGTTTTTTTTAAACACTGATTGTGGACTGGTTATTCTCTGTCTCTTGATATAGATATAGATGATATAGATAGGTATTTAAATATTATCATGTTTAGCTCCCAGGACGACAAATGCAAGGCCAAGTTATTATTTAGATTGGATTTTTTAAAAGTTTTATTGCAAATATCAATGAGAATTGATCCTCTTGTGATGCTTACTATGTATATCATCTGGCAGTAGAACCGTCTACCTCACACAGTAATGGGCTCTCTCATTGTAGGTTTACAGGCAGAGGAAGTTCAGCTGAAGAATTTGCTTGCACTGAGTGGGAGGGTGGATTAGATGACCTCTAATTACATTCAAACTTTAACATTCTATGATATTTGCAGTATTGTAATTATTACTTGCTTCCTGATCCATCCATTCCCTGAGGACTAGCAAGGACTGCACTATGAGAAATTATGCACATACTATTTCAACTCAAATAGTGTATTTCTATAGGTTTGTTTTTTTTAATATGTACTTGCTACTGCTATCTTCAGTGGCTCATCTTCTGTTCCGCCTACAGCACAATGCTATGTATCTCTACTCAGAAGCCCCATTGAGTTCCATGGAAGTTACTCTCTGGCAAGGGTGCATAGGAGTGCAGCCCTAGCCTCCATCCATTCTATGTCCAAAGATTGCCGCAAAGAAGCAAGCACTTCCAGATGTGCTGTTGCAATGCTGTGCAAAAGCTCTTTTGTAGAACAGTAATGAGTGGGGATGGGAGCAGAAGAGAAGATGGCTTTCCTAAGCATGGTTTAAGGGCCTTAAGTCAGTGGTAGCACACCTGCTTTGCCTGCAAAAGATGCCAGCTTCCATCCCTAGCATCTCCATGTAGGGCAGAGACAAAACTCCTACCTGAAATCCCAGGGAGCCACTGCAAAGTCAGTATTGAGTTAGATGGACTAAGGGTCTGATTCAGCTCAAGTCAGCGTCCTGTGTTTCTACAAGCAACCACAACTTCCACTACCGCCTTGTATTTGTTAATGTAGTGTTAAAATGCGACTGCAACTGATACACGGTATAACAGCCTGGACCTTCACCTCTTGCCTCACACAAGGTACTGCTGTAGCTGTTTTTGTGACATCACAATGCAGACCTATCTTTAGGACTGAAGTGAGATCAATGGGATCAATTTCCAAGTGAATGCGTGTAAAGGCAGAGGTGCTGTGCCTGCACCTTGATGTATCACCTTCTCCATTTAGCTACCTTTAGAGTCTCCAGTACATTTATGCCTTTGTCACACTTTCACATTCTCAATTTTCCACTCACTGAAGTGCCCTTTCTTGCTTTTTTCCTCCACACAGATGTTCTGTGACACTTGTTTCAGATTTTACACCTGATACTGTTTGTAGTTTTCCTTCAGCAGTTAACCTGATGTGTGACCTCGGTTTTCCAGTCCCAACTTCCTATGAATTTATAATGTATTCACAAATATACTACAATTTCAAACCAGTGGTAAAACTACTTGTCATAACTATTTTACCCACACCTCTTCTTTTTTTTCTTCTTTCTTCCCCACACTGCAGCGACATTAACTCAGCATTTACTCCAAATGGGTGAAATCCTGACCCTAAAGAAATCAACCAGTGTTTTAAAACTGGCATGCAGCAGATCAGGCTTTGGTCCTCTAATCAGAGTGTGTATCCAGCTCTAGTGTGTGTGCACACCTATCGAAAGGTGCTACTAACCACTTCAGATTCTTGTGAGAATGTGTCTGTCAGACCAATGCTGGTCTCTCTGCATTGGCTAATTTAAATTTCAATTAAACAAAAGCAATCAGCAATCTTAAATATGGATCATCTGACAAAATTATTACATACATTCAGACACTATTGATTTGATGGTATTATATATACTATATTTAACACTATATGAATACAATTATTATTGCATTTTTAAATTAGTCATCAAAATAGCTTATAGTTTAAAGCTTAGCTGTGTTTTCTGTTACCTCTGCTCTCTGAGGGCCCAATCCTATCCAATTTTCCAGCACCGGTGCAGCCACAATACAGCTACAAGGTAAAGGAACAAAAGTTCCCATATCTTAAGGAGGCCTCTGTGACTGCTGCTCCATCACTAGACGCAGTGCATGCCCCATTGGCACAGCAGCAGTGGCACTGGAAAATTGGATAGGATTGGGTCCTTAGGCTGCAATCCTATCCACACTTACCTGAGAGTAAGCCCCATTGACTATAATTGGATTTACTTCTGAGTAGACAGGTATAGGATTGGGCTCTTTGTGCCAGACTAGATGTTACTTCATCAGATCATTTGCCCTTGTGCCAATGTGGGTGTTTTGCATTGCAAGCAACAGGTTGGCGAGAAGGGCAATGGAATCAAGATCAATGGAGACTACGATGGGGCAGAAGTGTTTGTTAATTGCTTGCCCTGATGCTGCAGTCCTTATGAAAATTGCCCCCTGAAGCTGGTAGCTGCACCCAGAAGAAAGTCACCATTGGTTTGTTTGTACAGATTGTTTCTACAGGTTGGACATCCCTTATCTGAAGTACCTGGGACCAGAAGGGTTTTGGATATCGGATTTTTCCAGGTTTTTCAACACTATGCATAATGGGAGATTTGGGGAATAGGGCCCAAGTCTAAACGCAAAATTCATTTATGTTTCACATACACATAACCTGAAGGTAATTTTAAACAATATTTTTAATAATTTTGTGTATAAAGCAAGGCTTGTGCGTGAAGCACAGTTTATGATTTTATTTCTTTAGGCAAAAAAGTAAAAAAAAAGTCATGATGGTGCTGAGAAAAGTTCTGTATTTCGGAATGTTCCATATTTCAGAATTCTGGATAAGGGGTACTCAACCTGTATCGTGGCTAAGGGGTAAAGGATTAAAAACAACAGCTAATCCTCCCCCTTGAAGTCTTGTTCCTTATGGCTTCCCTTGCTTCATGAATACTGTTCAAAAAGTAAAAATATACATTCAAGGACAAGCAATAAAATTAACGTCATTTCAAGCCTATGCATGTCTACTCAGAAGTAAGCCTCATTATAGTGAAAGGGGCTTACTCCCAGGTAAATAAGGACAGGACAGCTGTTATGTATGTGAGTATTATCACCTGTGGGAAAAGCAACAGGTTATATGTGATTGGCTGTCCAATCAAGAGGGATGTAGGCTTGTTGGAGTTGTATATATATCTGGGGTATTTGTGTATGTGTGTGTGTGATTTTAACTCATTTGGAGTAGGAATAAACTATGATGGAACTTTTATTCAAGTCCCCTGATGCGTGAGACCCACTATATAACAACTGCCATCTCAGGATCCAACCCTAACAGGCCTGAGGAGGTGGCTACATGACAGCAGTGATCCCAGATGCCCCAGCACTTGCAAGTTCGGATGGAGGGGTGGGCAGAACTGGGCAAGGAGGGGACAGAGAAGGGATGTGTGGAGGACAGGAAGGGGTTGATTATTGGCAGCAGCAGCAGCTCCTGCCATATCTTCCTTCCTGACCTTGATTCAACCTCCAGGTCCACTCAGAGTTGTGCCAGCCAAAGAGCTAGCACAGGGCTGAGGTGACCTATTAGGTAAAGGAACAAAAATAGCTTCCATGACTGCTCCCCAGCCCCCAATGCAGCTTGCACTCTGTTGGTGCAGCTGCTTCAGTACAGGGGTGGTTTACTCAGCATTGGGCTATTACAGTTTGAACGTTACGGTTTGGACTTTCCACATGTTCTCTCCCTAATCAAACTGAGAGCTCCAATTTCAAAATGAAGAACTGGAACAACAATCACTGAGAAGGCAAATTTTATCAGTTTTCTTCTATCCTGTTAGTTACTCACTCCCCCCACCACCCATTATATTGTTTCTTTAGATTTCAGCCTTTAGTCTTGCATATACTTAGGGCTAAAGTACACATGCTTGGAACTGACAAGCTTGTTTATGATTCTCTTCACATCAGCCATAGGGGGCACGTCAAGCCATCCGCTCAAGCCATGGCAGGGGCAAAGAGTGAAAGTCCCCTCCACTTCTGCAATGTCCTGATCCAGATCCCCCCAGGCTTCTATTTAGGGCCCAATCCTATCCAATTTTCCAGTGCTGGTGCAATTGTGCCAGTGGGGTGTACGCTGCATCCTGTGGTGGAGAGGCAGTCACCGGGGCTTTCTCAAGGTATGGGAATATGTGTTCCCTTACCACAGGGCTGCAATGCGGCTACACCAAAGCTAGAAAGTTGGATAGGATTGGGCCCTTAGAGAGTTGAAAACAATCACACCAGCTGCAGATGCGTAGTGTAATAATGAGTATTCATTATGTAATAGTAACATTACATTAATGAGGTGCATTAGTGTAATGAGTAACTTGGCCTTTATATCCAGTGCATCTATATTTCAAGCACAATTGCCTCTTCTCTGGTCTCACAACATCTTACATGGTTCCCTCCCTTATACTCCACTGCAAAGATCATCCACCTCTTTCATTGCTTCAGTCACATTACACTCCTCTCTAAATGTCTACACTAGCTTCCAGATTCAGCATAAGCTTCTCATCCTTACCTTCAGAATGGTTTGGTGGCTTTACCACTCATCTCTTTGTTCCCATATAGCCACACATCCCTGCCCATCAATTTTCCTCATCCACCTCCACAACCTTCCATGGGTCTCTGGCTTCCTCAAACATCTCTTCCCTTGCTTCCTTGCTGCCCGCTGCACCTGGAACTTTCTCCCACAATGCCACCATGATGCCATTTTCTTTGTTTCCTATAAGTCTCTACTCAAAGCCCACCTTTTTTTGTGAAGACTTTGTTCAACTCCCTGGTCCCCAGACTACACCATAGCTAAGAAAATGTACAAAAACGATGATTGTATATTTTTCTCCTGTCTTTCCCTGTATCCACTTCCTTGCTGGGACAGGGTCTTATTTTTTTTTCACTCTCTGTAAAGTACTATGCAAGTGGATTCTGCTATATCAATAAATCAATAACAATCCAGTATTCTCAAGCTGGCGGGCACACAACAGTTAGAGAAGGGCATGAAGTTCTTGAACGGGCCAGAATCCCACAGCAAGTAGGCCCAGACACACAGACGGCAGTAATATATTTATGTTACAATTACCAAAGCCTCTATGCTAGCCATGGAAGCTGCGGGGAGAGGGGGTGTTATCATGGATATCCCATATCTCATCTAGTTTGGCTTTAGAACCTCTGGTTACGCCAGTGCTCATTTTCTACCCCACTCCAGCTCTGTGCCAGTGTTATGCCTGCCATTGAATTGGGTGAATCAAAAAGCAAGACTCAAAAGCAAGTAACTTCAGAAAGGTTCAAAATTCCAGATACATTGACCAGTGCCTTTACATAGGAAAATACAATTTTAAAATACGGCAAAACAGACTGTGCACCCCTATAGAAGCACCTGTGCCACTCCTCACTCTTCCGCCGTTGGTGGGCAAAGACACAGACTGGCTTTCCTTTCTCCCTCCCATGCTGATCTGCTTGAGGTGGGGACAGGATGAGGCCATATCTCAGTGATACTTTGCATACAGAAACATAATCGAAAACATGAGACTTGATAGAAACATCTTTACTACAAAAGCAGAAACAGTCCCAGAGACAGCCTGGTACCAACTGGATCTACATAGTTTTCCCGCTCCTAGCTCTATTCTAGGATGGCAATTAATTCTACCTTAGAACAAGAAATAGCTCTTGTTCCAATTTAGCTCTTTCATCAGTCACTTACCTGTAGCCCTTGGCTGCCCACTCCAGCAGAGTCTCAGTCTTCCCTCTTTTTCTCCTCCTTTGAAGAGGGTCAAGAAATCAATCCTTACATCTAGTCAAGGCTCTTCTCTTGAAAACATTTAAATTGGTTATTTCTCTCATTATTCTGTTATTCTGGCAGATAGTATTCTTGGCATAGCTATTCAGTCTTTGACAAGTCTTCATAACATTAGAGCAGTCAAGATATACATCTGATATTGTAAGCTATGTCAACAACTAGAGCAGGATCAGGTCCCAAAATGTAGGGAGTCCAAACATGATTGTGATATTTTGGGAGTAGAGAGTTGTGCCAAGGGAGCTGTCAGAAACAGAAAACTGGATTGCAGTGATCCATTGGATTGCAATGAGTCAAACAAGCCAACACTACAAAGAGAGCTGGATTAGGGCACAACACTACTATAGAGAGCTGGATTAGGGCACAAGAAAGAGAATGGATGAGAAGGAGGGCAGAGATGAGAGAAGGCTGATGCAATGGAAGAGGTAGCTTTGCAAGATTGCACCCAACAGGAAGTCTGAAATAGGAATACAGGGAGCCAGCAAAAGTGTGAATCCATCTATGACTCACATAAGGCCCAAAATCTGCCCTGGAAGGCCTGAGAGGCAGCCAGGATCACCAGAGACCAACATGAAGTATGAAGCTCAACCAAGCATAGGATCTAAGAGGAGAACGCAGCCCACCTCTAATATCTTTAGCAAGATAGCAGACATGATGGGGATGAAAGGAAAAATTCTGTTTTGAGTCTGGTTAAGTCCAAACATAAGATCTACCAAAGTAGGTTTGCAAGGCCTATGTGTCCAACACATCAGGTTGTCCTCAGTGGCGTCACTAGGGTTCGCGTCACCTGGTGCAGGATGCCAGCACGTCACCCCCCCATGCAGTGGGCAGGGCCCCAGATGGTGGGCGTGGTGATGTACCATCACTCCGCCCCCACTGGTTTTTTGGCTGTACCTTTTGATAGAACACATTCTGCATGAAATTACGCATTGATAGACATATAACATGATGGTATTATTCCTCCAAACTGTGATTTTGGTCACTAATGGTGTCACACCCCCGCCCAGGCTGTCAACTTACTAATACCTTATTGGATTAGGACCATTCTGGTGTCATTGGATTCCTCTCAGTCTGCCCTTTCCAATGGACTAAGGCAAGTTCACCTACTCACAAGTAAACACACAATACGGCTCACTTTCACTTTCCATAGGGATCCATGCATTTTTTGTTTTCCAGTTTTTTGGCCATAACTTTTGATAGAAAGGAGATATTTCACTCATGTTTTTTGCATTGCATTCGGCTTGAAATTCCACATCCAACAGTATATAATATGATGGGGTTACTCCTAACCACCGTGATTTTAGCATGTCACCCCCCCAGTGCGCGTCACCCCCCTGTGCGCATCACTCGGTGCAGCCCGCACCCCCGCACCACCCTACCGACGCCACTGGTTGTCCTGACATCAATGGTGCTGTGATTTTGGCCATTTCCCTCTCCTGTTTCAGCTTCCCTACTTGTGCTTCACTTGAGTAGGAAAAAGTAACTTCAAGGCCAGCCTTCCTATGCCTAAAACATTAACATGATTCATTAAGGACGAAGTCCTCTTCTGTTGTGCCATTCACTTTAGATGACAGCTTTCAGTAAACACCCTCCAATGCCACAATGAGCTGTTAGCTATGGCACTGTGTTGATGGAGGACCAGTAACATCTCTATGCCCAGGAGATCTCTGGCAGGAAATTGTTTAAACCCAACAACACACCCTGAAAGGCCTGTTCATACGGTGTGCCCCCAACCTATTTGGCGCCAGCACCTTTCTGCACCAAACTCTCCCTTGCAGGGTTACCTTAATGCCATAGTGCAGGAGGCTCTGGGGGTGACCGTTGAGTGCACTCAGATTTTACAAACTGTCATATGGTGAGATAGTGGTGGGTTTTGATGCTGTCACCTATTCAGGCAGCCCAGATGAACTAGAATCACCATTTCAGTTATATCATAGCTCGGGGCGAGAACATGTCACCCTCTTTATTTCCAGCTCCGAACAAGCTGCTTAGGCAGATGCTAACTGTGGTCCTCCCTGCCATGTTCTGTAGAGTGGCCTTTGTCTGGGTTAATTGAGCCCCCACTCCATTTAATAGGCTGTTGAAGCCTTATTGAAACAGAGCTAGTGCTGCAGGTTAAATACATTGCTGTGCTCTTGTTAATCCCCTCATTAACGGAGCTGTAAAGCTTGTTGAGAGTTGTGAGTTTGCATATATTACGGGAGAGTTCTTCACTCAAGAGCTATCAATAAAATGACAAAGCCAGTTTGCAAATAGTGAAATCAACAGTGACACAAAGCTAGGTGCCTTAAAAGAAATAAACAGCCTAATAACAGATAAATCTTATTTCCCCATTAGTAGGATTAAGGGAAGGCACCTGAAGATTATGGGGTTTGTTTTTTGTTTTGTTTTTTTGTTTGTTTTTTACCCCTCTTTGGCTGAAGTTACAGTTTAGATTATGGAAAGGGTTAGGTATGTTGCAATGGAAGAGCAAGCAGAGGAGAAATCTATTATTTCTTCATCACTGGTTACTGGTCAATGAGCCATTTGGGGAGAGCCACACTTACAAGAACCACCAAAAGCAAATGCATGTTCTAAAGAAAAACTTGAGAGAGTCTGAAATGCAAGAATCCTTTGAGATTAGATGACACAAAATAAAAGGGAGCACGGTTTGGAAGAAGTTTGGTTACAGTAAGTACAGCAGATCACCAGTAGGAGGAGCAGAAGAAGAGACTCCACAAACTGTGGGGAAAGCACTGTTTCTGAACATTAAGTTGGCATGCATGGAAATAATGTTCCAAGTCTGAAACAAAGAAATCCAATCGAGTTTCAATTCCCATATACCTGCAGCAGTGGGAACCATTGCTTTGGGGCACAATCCCATGCTGCTCAACAGATATCTGTGGGAATGGCTCATAAGAACAGCCTCACTGGATCAGGCCATAGGCCCATCTAGTCCAGTTTCCTGTATCTCACAGCGGCCCACCAAATGCCTCAGGGAGCACACAAGACATGACCTGCATCCCGGTGCCCTTCCATGAATCTGGCATTCTGACGTAGCCCATTTCTAAAATCAGGAGGTTGCACATACACATCATGGCTTGTAACCCATAATGGATTTTTCCTCCAGAAACTTTTCCAATTCCCTTTTAAAGGCATCCAGGCCAGATGCCGTCACCACATCCTGTGGCAAGGAGTTCCACAGACCAACTACACGCTGAGTAAAAAAATATTTTCTTTTGTCTGTCCTAACTCTCCCAACACTCAATTTTAGTGGATGTCCCCTGGTTCTGCTGTTATGTGAGAGTGTAAAGAGCATCTCTCTATCCACTCTGTCCATCCCCTGCATAATTTTGTATGTCTCAATCATGTTCCCCCGCAGGCGTCTCTTTTCTAGGCTGAAGAGGCCCAAACGCCGTAGCCTTTCCTCATAAGGAAGGTGCCCCAGCCCCGTAATCATCTTAGTCGCTCTCTTTTGCACCTTTTCCATTTCCACTATGTCTTTTTTGAGATGCAGCGACCAGAACTGGACGCAATACTCCAGGTGTGGCCTTACCATCGATTTGTACAATGGCATTATAATATTAGCCGTTTTGTTCTCAATACCTTTTCTAATGATCCCAAGCATAGAATTGGCCTTCTTCACTGCCGCCACACATAAGATCAACATGAATGTGGTCAACAGTGGGGTTAGCTTCCATGCAAAAATCATCTTGTCTGAAGAGGGCAAGGTCTGCATGAAAAGGAAAGTGTTGTTGGTCCTGCCCATTTGAGAAGCCCATCTCCTTTTAGAAGAGCAGCATCTATACCATTGACCATGTGCATAAATCAGTCTTTAGAAAACAAATGGTTGAACCATCTTCTAGTCAATTTCCATGATAGTGACTAAAGGCAAATGCCACAAAATACTCAGTCTATAGTGACATGTGTCAATGTTATGATAGAGGAATATAAGAAATATGATCCAGTGAGATTTTTTTTCTCAAGAGCTTTAAACATAAAGGGGGGGGGGGACTTTTACAAAGTGTAAAAACAAACTATTATAAAATGGACTTTCAGAAACCATCCCATGATGGACATGTTCCCTTCTTTTGCATCCAAGATAAACCAAAAGGCACATGCTGTGATGCCATGAATTGATGTTCATCTCCAATCGATGGCTATATAGTCTATGGGACAGCTTGAGCACTAAGTTTATATTCATGCGTGATGATTGAACTCCCCTTGCCTCTTTCTTTAACCCACGTGTTTCCCTGAAGGAAAGGTTCATTGTAAAGCTCAACAGAGAGAGGCTTCTCTGCCACACTTTGACTTCAGTGCCACTGCAGAAGGATCAGATGGCCAAGCAGGCAGGAAGTTTGTGCATTGCTCATTTGCACGGTCTGGTTACACCAACAATGTCTCTCCAACCAGCCTGCTGAGAGTAGTATGTGCCAGCCGATTGGACATTTTAGCCCACCTGGTCAGATCAAAGGACAGGTGAAAATGCCCATGTAGTCATAAACCACCCAATTGGATGGACAAAAGACCTCACTGAATCCAGATTACTTAAGGTCCCGCCCAAGATGCTTGTGTGTTTGTTCTGGTCTGCCTCTCTGAGTGAATCTGTGCATGGATTGTTCCACAAGCCTCGTGAGGTAAATTATGGCATCTGCATAGCTGAATCCTTGCAAATGTAGAATTAAGTACCAGTGAGCTAAAACATTTGCCTGTAACTGCCTGTTTAGACCTTTGCTAGGATCTGCATATGGGCACTGCTAACACCAAAGCCATTTTTCCAATCCAACTTTGTACTTCCCCCCCCCCCTTATATTATACAATATTGCCCACCCCTTTTTTTCTGTTCAATGAACTCTTTTAAAAATTTAACTCCTTACCTATCTGTTGTCATCTGAACTCAGTTCAAGCCTTGTCCCAGTCCTCCTGGGTCCTTGGCTACATGTTGTTGGGTTGGTTTAAGGTGAATTCTCCAAGTAACTGGAATGCAGAATTTTGCAGACACTCTCTCTCTCTACGTAACTTTGTCCTCATGATGCAATGGTGGTGGATTTTGGCCTGGTATAGGATCAGTAGCCTACATAGGTCTTCCAGGACTATGCCCCCCTGTCTTGTCTCCTCTTGGCTGTCTGTCTTCCTCCCTTGGGCCTCAGAGACAAGGCAGTGAAGGGGTTTACAGGACCCTACTCCTCCCCAGCATCAGGGCCTTCTCCAGCCTCCCAGGGCTCTGGAGTCTCTCTTTCAGCCAACCTCCAGCCCTGAATTATCCCCTTCTCATCCCTGGCCCTCTCTTTATACTTCCCTGGCCTTGGCTGGTCCCTCCCCCTTTTTGGTTTCACCTTCCCTGCCTGGTCCCCCTTGGGTCCTACACCTCTTCCCCCAGTGCCCACCATGCCACTGCCATGGTCCAGAAGGGCTTTTTGCCCCACCACGAAGGGCCTTCATGGAACTAGCGTTCCGCAGCACAAGCCGGAGCCCTAGTTTAATAACTAGAGAGTTTAATACAGAGTTTGTAAGATGGAACCAGCAAGATGTCTATAGATATTTTTCATAGGTCTGATGCCCACTGAAGCTCAACATTTGCTGGTATACGCACCTAGTTGTATGTATGTAGACAGCAAATACATGACAAGTGCAGTACTTTGATAAACCTTTGTTGGCATACTGGAAATCCACAAGCAATAACATTATAACACAGCAAATAAACGCAGCTTTACGGGGTATTAGCTTCTGATCTTTGCCTTAGCAACTACCACTAAAAAATCCACCACCAAATTGATGATAGAAGGGGAATAATCACTGAGAAGAATTGGGAGAGGATCCACAAGAGAGACAGGAAGAGAAGAAAGAAAAGGATCAAGTAAGAAGGACGTGGAACACGACAAGTGTTATGGGACTGCTACGTAAATGAATGTAATGGCCCAGAAGGAGTCTTAATGCAGCATTATATTGAGCAAGAGGCACTTTTGGATTTGTGAAATATTCCTCTGCCTTACCAGGTTTCTGTAATTTCTTATCAATGAATGTCTGCTTGGTGCACCCTGTTGGTGCTTCTCTGGCCACTGGTGTTGAGGCTGGGTGGATGCAGTGATTGGCTCTTTGGATGTTGCACCGATGATCCACTGACATTGCACTGATGATGCACTGATGTCAGGATGCTGAGCCATGGCTGATAGGCTCTGCTGGGGACTCCAAAGACACTGTTGGCACTGCTGGGGAGGGCTGTGCCAGAGTTTCTGGGAAGGCTGTGATGGTGTGGCATTGCCTGGACGGGCTTAGGATATAGCAGTCATTGCATTGGCATTGGTGAGCTGTCAGCATCTGAATTGGATTGGGCCACAAGTTTAAATCTTCTCTATACCATACATATCCAAAATACAATGTTGGGGAAAAAACATGCATCCATCTTTGCATGTGGCTTTCATGTCTTTAAATTTGGTTACCATTCAATTTATAATTTAAAAAGTAGTTTCCTTTACAGGGATGAAATAAGCTGATAAAGAACATTTAGTTCAGAACATTTTTCATTGCTATTTGTCCAATAAATGCCTTTTGACTCTTGGGTAAAACAGATAAGAAAACTTAGAGCTTCCTCAGGTCAGCACTTCCTTACTGGCAGTCAGGTTTTAAAGACAGAAGAAGGATTCTTTTGATTAAGCATTGGAAAAGAACAGCTGGAAGAAATGAGAACCAGAAAAGCCCTAGGCTTTTATTTCTGATATGCTAGTTGCCAGATCTGATAAGAAGTTTATGCTGAGCACAGACGCAAGATGAGGTCACTACAAATTATTTTCCATGTCACTTATTGCAGAGGCCATAAAATGATCCATATTGATTGCAGGCTCCCCCCCCCCCCCAAAAGGGATAATAAAGCTGGGATTCTAGCTGACAAGCCCAGACTTCTCCCACTGAGCTGAGAGCCGCTACTGACTATCCGGCTCGACGGTTCTAATTGCCCATGGCCAGGTTCCGCTCCAAAAGCCCAAGGCCCCAACAGACCCTGTTGCATCCGCTTGATGCAAAACATGACAAAGCCTTGACTCCTCGTCTCTCCATTTCACTTGAGCAAAAGTGTTAATAGAGCTAACGCCATCTTATTTTCTCACTTTGGTTCGATAGGAGGTGACCAGGCAGTGACTGTGAGGCTGCACTGGAATGAGGAGGATTGGCGAGGGGAGGGTCATTGAGGAGGCAAGGTGCAGAAGTTCAGGAGCCTGCCTGCTGGGAACATGGATGTTCACACTCTGATTTTTGACATTTTCATGGATTTCTAATGAGTTCTGCCTTGGCTTTGCAGGCCCATTCTCTCTTGCCTCCTGCCTTTTCATCTCTTCCTTGCTCTCTGCACAATTGTGATAAGAGTTCTCCCATATACAATGACCAAAAAGATTGGAAGAAACCATGAGGCCAGCCATGGATGAAGAATGCTTGTTGTGGAAGAGGAGGCAGGAAACATGTATTATGTATTTAAAAGTACTTAGTCCTTGACTTGCTCTTTACCAGGCTGGTTTCTAGATCTCATCCTAAACTTACCTTTTCAGCTGTATTAGTTCCCAAAAGCTCCAAGTAACAATTGCTGCAGCTGAGATACTTGGGAGGTAAGACAATGTTTTCTAGCCCAGCAAATGCAACAGGGAATAGAAATGGCACCAGGCAGATGCTGTTGTGCATACATTATTCTATGAATTCATATTATTTTATTCTGTGCATTATTGTATGTAATGTAGAATGGGTTGTCAATCAGCTTAGTTTCTGATCATAGGCCATTTGGTTCAACAATGGAAAAGGACAATGGGAAGAAAGGAGGGTCATCCTGAAAAGCACTACTGAAAAGTTGGCACAGGGATACCAATCAAGGGAGACCATATTCATTCATTAGTATTTGTTACCCATCTTTGAAAGGCTGCTCTTTCCAGAGGGGGCCCCAGACGGGGTCAAGCTATGGCCCAGTGACTCTGACCTTTCTACCTGTTCTCTCTGTGATCCTTGTGGGGTGTGGCCCTAACCCTTTATCCTTCCCTTCTCCTCTGAGCACTTCCTCTTGTCCTCTGACCACTGACCTGTTAAGATGTGCACTGATGTGCACCAGGGCTCTGATGCCCTCACCATCTTGAGCACAAGGCATGCAGGGCGAGGCAACTTCAGGGCCTTGCTATCTCTAAGTGTTAGCTGAACCTCTGATCCTAATCAGATGCTGTAAATATACACTCAATAGAACTGTAAGTAAATAACTTCTTCTTTTTTTGCAACTTTAACAAGTCATTACCTCTTTGTCTTTTTTTATTGATTTGCAGTCAGCCCGGTGAGGAAGGTTCCCTGGGGTGATACCCAAAGGGGGGGTCTGCTGCTTAAGCTGCTCTGCTTCCCCCCAAAGGGGAAACAATTTTTAATTTCCTCCAACACATTCACCCTGGGTTGTATCTTATGAAAGATGGGATTCCTAAGTTGCACTTAAATTAATGTAAATATCATTAATTTCAATAGGACTTACGGACTAATCGTATGAACACTCTGGGGGCATAAACAGCTTTATAGCTGTCACAAAAAGATAGTGCCAGCAAGCACGACTTGGCCACTGCTGCAAGTGGCAAATGGCCAGGGCCACGCGATGACACAGTGGACACCTACTGCCAATGGTAAGATAGTGCAGGGTTCAGGAGGGAAGTGGGGAAGGGGTGGAACGGGATGGGGTGGGAGGAACGGGGAGGTGATGGGGCTGAGAGGATGGCAGGTTGGGCCTGGGAAGACGGTGGATTTATCAGCAGCGGTGTCTGCCGAATCCTAACCATCTTCCTGGGTTCAATCTGATTTCACTGCTCAATGTGGACTTTTGCCAGTGGCATCGCTGGCAGTCTGAGTTGACCCATGGTGGCAGTAAGGGCATACCCTGGCAGGAAGGAACAAATGTTCCCTTTTTCTGAAAGGCCTCAACATACTGAAATTCCTCCATGGATATAGTGAATGCCCCATTGGCTCTGCTGCATTACCTGGGTGGGGGGGTTAGGGGGGTTAGGTAGGATTGGGATGCCCATTTCAAGTTTCATGACAAAGAAAAGAAATTCAGGAGAAGTTGTTAAGGAAAAACATTTGTGCCTTTGGCACGCAGATGTGATACAGAGAAATGTAGCAGTTTTTTTTCAGCATGGGCAGCAGCAAGCCAGTTCACTTCTCTTGCTCCTTCCTCATATGGCCTGTGCAGGTAACAAAGTGGATAATCCATTTCTCATTTACTTTTAGTGAGTGGGAAGCAGATCAACTGCAGCACCATGTGGCTTACAACTGAAGGGAGGCAGTGAGGATGAGGATGAGGATTACAACTCAGGATGAGGGGCGCCCTGAACCCACTGCCCCCTCTCACCTCCACCATCTGCCACAGTTGCCAGATGCATCAGGTGGCCACATGGTTTGGCCAGTGCTGGTGTTAGTCACGGATACACAACTGTGTATGTGTATATGTGTGATACTGAGCAATACTCACGTAGGGTTTAAAATACAGGGAATAGAGAAAGGACAACAGGCTGTAATCTTATACACACTCTCTTGAGAGTAAATTCCATTGGGCACAATGGGACTTACATCTGAGAAAACCAGTATATGATTGCATTGCCAATGTCTGAATGAAAGTTACCCTGCACATGCCTGATCTTGTCTGATCTTGGAAGCTAAGCAGGGTCAGGCCTGGTTAGTGCTTAGATGGGAGAACGCCTGGGCATACCAGGTGCTGTAGGCTTATACCATAGTCTTTCGAGACTGAAGGTTGCCAACCATTGTCCCAAATGGCACCTTGGTTCAGTGCGTTTCTAAGTGTGCACCTCTGGCTCACTTCTGTAATATGCAACAGAAAACCCCTGACTGTATGATCATTTAACTCAATGACCATATTGACAAAATATTTTTTTTCTCATTTACTATGTAAGAAATAACTTGGAAAAACTTGAGAGTACGAAATATTGGATTCAGCTGTCCTTATTCAGTGATACCAAGTCAAAAGTCTCCAAAATTCATTTTGGCTGTGTTTCAAGGGAGGGGAAAAAAACCAACATGCTTATCGGAGTCACTTGTAATCATTGCGTTTCCCAGAGATCCAGGCTAGAAAACTAAAGTGCTTTTAACAGCTGTGTCCCAAGTTCAGAACGCCAGTCTCTGCATACCATGTCTGCCCTGTGCAGGGAAGCAGGGACTTCAGCATTTTGGCTCTGTCTTCCATTGTTTGCCTTTTGCTGTCACACAGCGGCTGCCGCAGCTGTTACTCAAGATGACATTGGATGTTGACATCAGACGTAGGGGAGATCGAAAAGACTTCCACTCTTTGTGCTCAGTGAATGGGAGAAAAAAGCAGTGACATGAGCCACTTGTGCCCTCTGTCCCAAACAATGGACATGTTTAACAGTGGGCAATGCCGCATAGATGTTGAAAGGTGCTAAAATGAAATATTCCCCCTTTCCTCCTACAGCAACTTTCTTATTTTATTCTAAGTCTGGCTCTCTTGTCAAATGAAAGGGGTCATGCAAGGAAAATCATTTTAACTTCACAAAGAAAACCAAGTCACATTGATGGTAACTCTTCTTATTGGCTCCTTATAGTTTGGGGTTCGGCTTTGGGAGGTGAGGAATGCTTACATGAAAGTCAGCATGGGATAGTGTTTAAAGTATTCCACTTAGACTAGCAAGATCCAGGTTCAAAACCCATTCAGCAGTGAAGCTAATTGGGTGTCTTGGTCCAGTTACTCTCTCTCAGCCTAATCTATTTTACAGTGTTGTTGAGAGGATAAAAGGAGGGAGAGACGCCATGTATACCAGCCTATGTTCCTTGGGAAAAGGGTGGTGCATATATACTTATGTGAAAAAAATAAACACGTTTTGCAGATCAGGAGCTGGAAACAACCAGGAGGCTGACCTGTTCCACTATAGGATCCATCCTTCACCCAATGGCATCACTGTCACTAGGATTCACGTCACCCGGTGCGGGAGGCCTGCACGTCACCCCATGCAGTGGGCGGGACAACACCCACACGGGGTGTTTTCTGGCAGTACCTTTTGATAGAACACAGATATTTCAGCATGGTTTGTTTCATTGCATTCTGCATGAAATTACGCATTGATTTAAACCATCATAACATGATGGTATTATTCCTCCAGACTCTGATTTTAGTGATTTTGAAAATTTGTAGGGTCTCTCTCTCTCTCTCTCTCTCACACACACACACACACACTTCAACTTACTAACACCTTATTGCAGCAGTTCTCATACTTTTAGCACCTAGACCCACTTTTTAGAATGTCCAGTACCCACTAGAAGTTATGTCATGGCCAGAAGTGACATCATCAAGCAAATTAAAATAAATAATTATAAATAGTTAAATTAAAATGAAAGAAATAATTAAATAAGGAGGAGCCAGTCCTGTTCCACCAAGTGAGTTTTCTCTCTAATCTGCCTGCAATACCCCCCCCCAAAAGAATCAGTGAGATCTTCAGCCCTCCCCAGTGCCCAGTTTAAAGTCCTTCTGTTTCAAGCACATCAAAACAAAGACCCACCTGGCTTTACAAGTCTGAGAGCCCAATCCTATGCCTGTCTACACAGAAGTAAGTCCCATTACAGTCAATGGGGCTTACTCCCAGGAAAGTGGGGATAGGAGTCCAGCCTCAGAGCCCAGTTCTATGCATGTCTACTCAGAAGTAAGTCCCATTAGAGTCAATGGGGCTTACTCCCAGGAAAGTGTGAGTAGGATTGGGCTGTGAGGGAAACTGCAAGTGCAAAATAGAAAACTTTCCCCTTATCAGTTCAAGCCTCTTTGTTGGTCCTTTCTAGTGGGGTGGGGGGGGTGGGAGGCTGCCTTCTGGGGCTTTTGTTGAGCTCCATTCCCATGGGATCAGGACCATTCTGGTGTCCTCACATTCCCCTTTGCCTGACCTGACCACCAGCCAAGGCACATCTGCCTACTTGTGAGTAAACACAACCGTGATGCTGCTTCGCTTCACATAGGGCTCAATACACTCGCAGCTTGGGGAGAGGGACCTCCTCCTTGGGTGTTTTTGGGGGCTGCATTCATTGGATCAGGACCATTCTGAGTTGGAGTCCTCTCAGCCTGCCCTTTTCGATGGAGCAAGGCAAGGTCGCCTACTCGCAAGTAAACACGGCCGCGTGGCTTCCTTTCCCTTCCCATAGAGCTGAATACACTCGCAGCTGGGAGGGGGAACCTCCTTCTCAGGTGTTTTTTGGGTGCTGCACTCATTGGATGAGGACCATTCTGATGTCCTTGCAGTCCTCTCAGCCTGCCCTTTCCAACGGACTAAGGCAGTGCTATTCAAACTGGGGTGTCGTGACGCCCCAGCCTGAGGGCCCTGGTCTCTGCCCCCTTAAGGCTCTGCCAGAAGTTGTGCCGGGCTCCCTGCACCCCAGGGAGGCTGCAGGAGTCTTGCACCCAAGCCCCTGCAGCCCCCTGAGAGACGTGATCCTGGGGACTGCATGGCTGCCTTCCCCCACCCCCGCTGCCTGCTCCTCCCACCCCTGCAAGGACTTACTGGCTCTCAAACTCTCCCAGAGAGTTTGAGAACCACTGGACTAAGGCAAGTGTGCCTACTCGCAAGTAAACGCAGCCACGTGGTTTTGCTTGCTTTCCATAGGGCTGAAAAGGGACCTCCTTCTTGGGTGTTTTTTGGGGGCTGCATTTACAAGATCAGGATCTTTCAGGTGTTGTTGGAGTCCTCTTAGCATGCCCTTTCCTTTGCACTAAGGCATGTTCGCCTACTTGCGAGTAAACACGCGCTACGGCTCACTTTCACTTTCCATAGGGCTCCATGCATTTTTTCCTTCCGGTTTTTTGGCCCTAACTTTTGAAGGAAAGGAGCTCTCTCAACGGGGTTTTTATGCATTGTGTTCTGCTGTCCACCCAGTATCCAAAGGTGTATGGCATGACACAGTAGCTCCTAATGGCGCAATGTTAGCGTGTCACCCCCCCAGGGCACATCACCCACCGGCGTGTCACCCAGTGCGGCCTGCACCCCCACACCCCTAGCAACGCCACTGCCTTCATCCACAAAGTCTGCACACTGAAAGTCTCCAACTTTTGATACCTTTAACAACCAGAAACATAGGATCTGTTTAATTTTGAAAACCCAGAAAAGAACCACCAGGTGTTGAAAACACGCAAGGTATAGGACTCTATAGAGATTTCTTTCTAAGGCAGGATAAGAAAAGAAAAGTATTTGAAAAGGAAAATTGCACATATACTCTCATGGTGATATGGACCAGGTAAAATCCTCTTCCTACATCTTTGCATTCATTCTACTTTGTAATTTAGCATCATCACCAAACACAGATGTTTTTCTAATACTGCTGCAACTTTTGAATCCCTTTGGAATAATATCATGCCAGCACCCCTTTTAAACAGTTCAGTTTGTTTCTTGGCTAGTTTATAGAACTGATGCCAATGACTGATGATGTATTCTGGTAACAAGTATACTAGTTAATACAGAGATGTATCCCAGAAATGACATGCACCATCTAAACAGAGATTTTGTGCTGCACTGCATTCCCATGAAGCAGGGCCTAGGAGAGGGGGGTAAAGGGGGTAATTTGTACCCGGGCCCAGGGTCAGAAAGGGGGCCCAGGAGTCAAAGGAGGGGGCCCAGAAAGTCCCTGGGATCTGACATTTTCTATCTCACCCGAACCCGCTGCCTACGCATGATGCCAGGGCACAACCATGTACATGCGGTGTTAACTACTGCTGCAAGCCATGCACACCAGGTCCAGGAATGCTCTTTGGCTTGTAGATCCCATAACCATGAAGGAGTGTATAGAAGCTCCGGGACCCAGCTGTGGGGCTAGAGCACAGAAGTTCATTTTGGTCCATTCAAGTGTGAGCCTAAATACAATGATGCTAATTTTCTGCAATGGATTTTCTATATTTCAAATATTTTATAGAGACTTAGGAGTGTGTTTGGTTTTCAGTGTTACTTTATCTAGCTGCCAGTGCCACATGGTCAGGTAGACGTGGGCTTTGCATCAAGAAGCCTAGTAGACCTGGGATCCCAAGACTATTGTGGTTGTCAGCATCCTCCCTCTGCCCTATTTTGCCCCCCCCCCGGTCTGTCTGCTTTCACTGCCCCCCCTCCTTTGGGAAAGGGCCCAGAAGAACCTTTGTACCCCCTGATAAAATTCCTCTCATCAGCCCTGCCAGGAAGCAATCAGAGGAAATTACTTCCAAGTAACATGTTTTAAGATCAGAGTGTCAGACAGTTGCTTTTCTCCCACATTGTTTAAAAGCAAATGCAACCATTCTAATCCAGGTTATGATCACCAAAGTTGTGCCAGTCAGTATCTGTGTCCTATCCCTTTCCTTGCATCTAATGAGTGCTAGTGCATAATGTCCTATCAGAATTTTCAAGCTGTACTGAGAAATAATGCAGTGTTGTGCTTCAGTGTACAGGAGCATACTGATGCAAAAATTTAGTAAAATGGGCACATGGTCAAAACGAGCAATTAGGATGCCAACATTATGCAATGATATTATAGTCTTGCCTTAACCCCCAAAGAAATGGCCTCTTCCATTTTGGTTTCTGCGAAGTATTTTTGTCACTGAACATGGTGCTATACAACTAAAAGCTGGTCATCGTGATAACAGTCCCAAATTGGATTCCTTACAGTTAGTATTTGTAAACCAATTAGAAACAATTAGTTGTGGAAACTCACATTTACTGTTACTTCTCTTGGCCTTCTCATAGTTATCTGAAATCCAACCTGTTTGAAGATATTTTGGGCAGTTATCATTAGCTGCTGTGGCACTAATGATAATAAATTGGAAATACTAGTTATCTTGCATCTCTAATGTGATGGTGTGGTGAATGGGATGGTTCACCCCAGTGGGAATTGCCTGGCTATATAATGTGGAGTGGGTTTGCCTTACAGCGCAATCTTAACCTGTGCTGGCACAGCCAGGCTGCATAGCCTGCGCTGTATCCTATGCAGGTTGGGAGGCAACTGGAGGTCACCTTGGGGGTAAGGGGATATTTTCTCCCTTACAGTGAGTAAAGCCCCATTCACCCCATGGGGCTTCTCAGATGTGCTAGCTATTTAGCTGATGCAAATCCGGGAAACCCATGTAGGGTTGCCCAACTCAGAAGTGGGGGTTAAGTTACGGAAGAGGAGGCCTCCGCTGTTCCTGCCCCCTCCTGGGCCTGATCTGCTCCCTGCTCCCCTCCCCTCCCCCTGCTCCCCCTCCCCTTCCAAACACCCCCTCCCCTCCCACCACCCTCTCCTGTCCCCCACCCTGCGCAAACATACCTGTGCCAACTGGCACTGGGAAGGGATCCAGAGCTGCTGAGCTGGCGCAGGTCTCTGCAGAAGCCCAGACAGCTCCAGAGTAGCTGCAAATGCGCCTTGCAGCACTCTGGGATGGCGCAGTGGCTGCACCAGCTGAATAACACAGCAATCAGTGCAACTCCACCATCATGACTTTTGTAACCTGCACATTCACAGGAAGAACATTATTTTGAAGAAGATACAAAGTACAGTCACCTTTCCGAATTAAAAGAGGTCTAGGTCTGGTCAGTGGAAGATAATCGTGGAACCCAAAGTATGCTGCCTTGAATTCAAAGGAAGTGATATACAGGACCTAATTTCTGGACTGTTTGCTGCTTCTTTAATCAGAGTTTGGGCCTTATTACAGATCAGGAGACCTAACCAGTAATCAAACCTCCCAGGAGAGCTACAGAGGCAGTCAATTACTTTTGCACCCCATGAGTCATCCAGTAGGGTGACTTACATGTACTTACATGCACATGTACACGAGCCAATTCCCACTGTGTTTGCACAGATTGGGTCTCAATGAAGACAATAAATCCTTAAAAATGCAGCATGAGAACTGCAGAAGGCTACTGCGAGGCAATCAATTACCTGCTGCAGTTCATGAGTCATGTGTGCAGTTCGTTTTTGAAAGCTTTGGTCTAAGTTTAGACCTTACCATAGAGCAAGTATAAAGCAAGTATAAGCGAGGCCTAAAACAAGTCTAAGAGGGAGCCACATGGTCAAGATCCCACAGTAAATTTACCCCAGGAATAAGAAAACTTTCAGTTTTAAAATTGAGTTAAGACAACATTTTCAAGGTTCTTGTCCTGATTTCTCAGTAAGTTTTACATATAATGACCTTGCTTAGAGAGAAGGGATAGCAGAGTGGCTGAGCTATGAATTAGGACATCCCTAGTTCATATCTCATCTTTGCCATGAACTCACTAAGTGGCTGTGGGCAAGCCTCTCCCTCTCACAGTGCAATCCTAAATCCTCCCGTGCCAGCTCCTGAGTATCTTGAACATGCCATAAAGCACATTCACACTGACTTGGGAGTCGGCTGCATGGAGGTCTGCAACAGCTCCCAAAAACCAAATCTAGCCTCCACGCTGGCAGAAAGGGGTAAATTCATGCTGGCCCAGGCAGGTCAGTGCAGGGGGTTGGAGAGGTTGGTGGGATGGCATAATGTAGGTGAGGAGGGGGCATTTTTGGACAGAAGGAGGGTGGTCTGGGAGGTGGATGACCTGGGAGGCGGTGAGACCAGCCGCAGCAGCCATATAATTTGAGAATACAAGAGTAGAGTCCATTGAAACCAATGGAAGCTTTTTATTCAGGTAACATGTAGCTTGTTTTGGGGGACGGGGGGGGGAGGCAGGGAACTGACATAGACTTCAGAAGGGTAAGTTGATCTTTAAACTTTGCTTGTTTCAGGAAAGGAGCAAGAAAGAAATTTCACTTGGATGAATAAATGTTATACTTACATGTCATCCTCCTGTTGTCTAAAGTTTCTAAGGGGACTAAAGTTGAAAGGGAGGGCTGCCTAATAGAAAAATCTTATTCATGTCAACTCAGAAGTCCCATTATTTCAGTGAGGCTAAGGGTGCAATCCTAACCAACTTTCCAGCACTGACGTAAGGGCAATGCAACTCCGAGGTAAGGGAACAAACATTGCCTTCCCTTGACAAGGCCTCTGTGACTGCCCGCCAACTGCAGGATGCAGCACATGACACACACTGGCATAGCTATGCCTGTGCAGGAAAGTTGGTTAGAATTTGGCCCTTATTCCCAGGTTGGCATGTATAAGACTGCAGCCTAAAGCTACCTAGTAAATCTGTGGGCAGAGGTAAGACTTGAACCAGGTGTTTCCTGGTTCACAGATCAGTCTATTCTCCCCTGTGCTACTTCCATGATAAGGATTTTTCTCCCCCAACTATTAGAAATATAAACACTCTCAATAAAGAATTGTGAAAATAAAAATGAAAATGCCACTAAGATCTTGTACCCCCCATTAGCAATTTTACTGTAAAAGTAAAAAGCCCACAGAATAATATTTTTCTTCCATATGATACAAGACCATTTCAATCAAAGTTCCCAAATCTCTCAATTTTTCATTTATGAGAAAATGTTCTCATGCCAATCAAAATAGCAAATCTTTATTGTATTGTTAATCTATCCAGGATGGTTTGTCCATGTGATGCCACAAATTGGCAGAAAGTCATTATTTTGAGATTTGGGTTTCTTGTGTGAGTTTGTGTGTGTGTGTGTGTGTGTGTGTGTGTTTTTGTACATCAGCCACTCTCAAAGGATCTAATCAAACTTGTCTCCCTTATGAAGACTGACAGGGCCAGAAAGTCAGCTGCTGAACTGCAACCTGCCAGGTTTTAGCTATTTCTGCCATAAGTGCCTGGATTTTTAAGTGTGGATTTTGTATTGATCCCAATTTGGCATCAATATGCAGTGCCTGTTGAGCTCTACTCTGCATCAATACTTAGGACAAAATAATGATGTTTTCATATGGCAGTGAACTACAATTTGAAAATGCATCAAATTTACAGTGAAATATTTTAACCTTTTAAAAAAATATATATTGATGAGCACAGCTTCCAGAGATTGTAAAACCGAAAATGCCTGTATATGGGCAGGTTTCCCTTTCATGCATATTAAACATATTTCTTGCAGAAACCCTGTAACATTTGCACAAGTGACACATGTCCTACAGCAGCAATTTTCAACCAGTGTGTGCCATGGCTACAGGTGCTCTGAAATGTATTTATTTTTTTTCGCATATTTTTTTTCCCCAAGAAGAAAAAGTGCAGAAACCAGTGTCATGTGTTTTTATTCCAAGGGCACATTTTTATAAATTATAGTTGTAGTCACTTTAAAAGTGTACTAGGTAGGTGATAGCTGGTATAGTGTCAACAGATGCAGCCACAGTCATTACCCACGCACCCCTCCTCCCAGTACAGCCCATCACTTATTTTTTTTTGCCACATATTTCCCAGTCTATTTTTTTTTCATTTTGGGGTTTGTTTGTTTGCTTGTTTTACAAAAATGTGAAGTGCAGAAAGCGGTGTTGGGTGTTTTTATTTTGTTCTCACAAAAAAATTACAATTTACAAAAAAAAATAAAATAAAATTACATGCTTCTAGCCACAGCACATTGATGTGCTGCAATTGGTCTGCAGGTTGCAGAATGGTGTTGCAGGAGTTTGGGGGAGGGTATTTTATTAGTAGGGCCAATGGAGATGTAAGCCCCTCCCTGCCAGCAGTGCGAAGTGTCTTGTCAATTGTTAAAAAAACCAATGGTGAGCCCTGAACATTTTAGCACCTTGTCAATGTGCAGTGACATGAAAAAGGTTGAAAACCGCTGTTCCTCAGTTTACTACAAGCACTGCACCAAAAGCCATGCTGATCCCCTGCAATTTCATGTTGAGGTTGGGAGATCCTTTACACAAGCAGTGAGTGGATGTCTCTGTGGGGATGAAGAAGAGCACAAAATGAGAGAAAGGGAACCCATTTTTTTTTTAAGAACACTCCTGTTAGTCAGAAAAGTTGGACTTCCAACATTTAACATGGCAAGGCAGTAGGCCCATTACTTTGAAATCTTATCACAAACAGCAAATCCGATATCCCTGATATTTAACCTTATCTCAGTGGTGTAGCTGGAGGGGTGCAAAGTACTAAGTTTTGCAGGGAACCTCACTGCAGCCTGCAAGGGGCCCCTCCTCCTCCTTTTCAGAGCAATTTCAGGTGAGAGGAGCAAAACAGAGGCATGCATCAACACTAACAGGCAGTGACTCTCCAGGGCTTCAATAGGAATTTTTCTTTTACCAACCTGGAGATGCCAAAACCTGACACCTGCATGTGAAACAAGTGATCTTGTACTGAGCCATGCCCCCCCTCCATTTCTGGGCTCTGACATTTCTGTGTTGTCCAGGGCCAGACTTACCCAACCCAAAGAACAGCCTGCCCAGCAGGCACAGAGCCAGGTGTAGGAGAAATTACCAATAGTTTGTGCTCAAGGAGTAGAAGGTATGTATGGCAGCCTTATAGAGTCAGACAGTTGGTCCCTCTAGCTCAGGATGGTCTATAGTGGTTCTCCAGGGTTTCAGCTAATGGACTTTCCCAGCCCTGGAGATGGCAGGGTTTGAACCTGGGGCCTTCTGCATGAAAAGCATGTGCAGAGCCACACCCTTGCTCTACTACATGAACCAGTGCCTGCTCAAGCTGTAGAGGCCTCTGGGACTTCATCCCACACTTATTCCCTGCCTGTACCTACCAATCCACACCACCATGTTCTAGCCTGCATGATGTGATTCACAATAAGCTCACCCCTAAAATCTTGCATGCGTGCGTGCGTGTAGCAAAACCCTATTTCGTTCACTTCACACATCCATTTGAGAAGAGGTCAAATGAAGAAAAGGAAGGCTGCAATCCTAACCACACTTTCCTGAGAGTAAGCCCCATTGAACAAAATAGGACTTACTTCTGAGTAGACCTGGTTAGGCTTGTGCCCTAAATGCTGCTACCACCCCAGGGCCTTAGCCCAAGCAGCACCTACTCAGAAGGTTCACTTACGATTTCCCATTTTCAAAAATAGCAATGATGTCTTGAACGTTTCATGTCCCAATTATTGCATGAAGATAACTTTTGAAGAATGGGCTCAATGCTTCCGAAGTATGAGAGGCTGAATCAATACTTATAAAGCTGACGGTTCTGTATCTGTCCAGTTGAGGGCCTCTACCACACACACACACACACACACAGCATCCCTTTCTTCCCCCTTCCCCCCCCCCCCCCACAAACTCAGCTGCGAAGTAGCACCTGCTATTAGCTGTGGTGGTTCCTAATTTCATATTGTCTGACAGTAGCAGTTGGACTGAGGTAGAGCCAGCCAGACCGAGAGGCAGACTCCCTGCTTCCACAAAGCTGAATTTAATAAGATGAGAACAGTATGCCAAGATGGTGAGCTCCCTCCCTAGCACTTATCATGACACTAGTCACTCAGCGGGGCCCTTATTGCAGGCGTAATCTGGGTGAAGCCTGGCAGAGTGTCCTGCTTACAAGTTCAATATAATAGAACAGCAGGGCACTGGGAGGGGGGCTGGCAGAGCAGCTTAACAAACTTAAAGCCTATTACGCCATGCTTGAAGAGAGAAAAAAATGGCTCACAAAATATTATAGGTGGAAAAACCCGGAACCGTCAAGTGCTGTGTCATGCAAGGTGCTGTCAATGCTAGTGCATCCATAACTAGTGACATCGATGTCTGCAATGCTGGCTGAAAATAGATGAGAATGTAAATGTCTCTCATTTGTTTCCTGATATTTGAATGTAAAGAGGCACTTTAAACAGAGGTTGAAAAAGCACTTCATTACTCACAGACAACTAGGAATGATTGAACCTATACAAGCGTAACTATGAGCCTAGGGAGCTTTCTCATGCCACTCCAGGTTCCACCTAATCCAGGCCAGCCCACCCTTAAGGCTGACTAACGTAGTCACCTCTGATTAAGATTGGCAGGGGGCACTTATCTCTGTTAGTCTCCATTACCCCTTTTCCTACTCCCACTCCCTAGATTCAAAAGGAAAAGAGTGGAGTGATAGAAGAAATGTGGAGGGAAGAGTGGTGGACCAAAACACTAAAGATGCTGTAGCCCAACATTTCTCAAACATACTGGGGCTGCACCTGAGACCCTCCTCATCCTGGGGGGGTTGCATTGCAACCCTCATCCTTGGGGAGTTGCATTGCAACCCTCCTCCAGCAGCCACCCCAGCTTCACTCTAGCCCAGAGCAGCCTCCACAGGCCTCAGAAACGGCTCCGGACATGACTTCTGAGTCACTTCTGGTTATGTTTTCAAAGTGACTCAGAAGTCACTTCCAGAATCATTTTGGAGGCCCATGGAGGTCTCCAGAGGCTGTTCCTGGTCAGCGTGACATCAGGGTGGCTGTTGGAGGTGGGGCTCATCCAGTGGCTTCAGGTTGTGCCTGTTGGGCTGCAATTTGGAGCCAAATGGAAGTAAGGGAGGGTAGGTGGGCCCAACATGCGACCCTCCTTGGCATCACGTCACAACCCACCAAAAGGGTCGTGACCCACAGTTTGAGGAACACTTTGTAGCCCATCACTCCCTTCCTCACACTTGATCTTCCCCTCCATTCCCAGATTCTATTTCTAATCTAAGGATTGGGAAGAAGGGTGGTGGGTGGCAACTGATTGCCCATGTCTTTGTTTGGGCCTGGAGCAGGCAGAAGATCACTAATCACCTTGTGCTCTTGGCGACGATCGTGTTTTCACCATTTGCCCGTGAGAACATGAAGCAACTGGGCATGGAATGGGCTGGCTAAGGAGGCAGTCTGAAAGTGGGCTTTTCGCATTTAAGGCAATGTGATAGCCCAGAAGGTCAGGGTTATATCACTCCCAAACTCCCAGAATGCCAAGCTTCTGCAAGTAAGTGCCACACTGGGTGGCACCCACCCCAGGGATGCCTGTGCCCTAGAGACAGCACCCACTGAACTAGAGCCCCTCAAGGAATCACTCTCTCTCTCCCAGAACCTTATGTTCCCCTGAGCTTGTATATCAGAATGGGCAAGTAGCTAGGAGACATACTATGGAATTATGAGGAGTGTGAGACTCCAGGCCTGAGAAGTGTTCCTTTAAATTGCTCTGCTTACCAGACAGGGAGGCAGAAGTTGGAATGGTAACCAGAATTAAAATATTTATATTCAATTCACACACACAATTAGTTAAAAAAAAAGAAAGAGGCAATGCTCTTGGTCCCCCCCCCTCACAGTATTTGAACCCCAAAATATAACCTTAACTTCCAGCAAAGTATGTTTCCATTACAAGTCAGGCTGTCTTGTGAAAACCAAGCATCAACAAATTGGCAGCTGGCACCACAATGTGAAGTGTTAGCCATATGGTGCTCACAAAGTAAAATATTTATTTGATTTGTCTTCAAGCGCCTAAGACGGCATCATGTGTAAGGATGAGGGCATTTCAGGATCTGTAGAACAAGCGTAGCCTTTCCCCATAAACCCCTCTTGTGCAATCCAGTGAACAACCTCTGCTTTCCACTGAAGTGTGCCTTCCCAAAGACGAAATCTTCAGATAGTTTTGAATCACTCGCCTCTCCTGCAGCAGCAGGAGTCTCAAGTAGCAAGCTCAGCTTTGGTGTTACACCACTTGCAATGTCCAGTATGGCACTACTCTCCTGCTCTTCTCTGCCAACATGTACAGTGGTATCATCAGAAAAGAAGAGTGCGCTTCCAAAGGAATGTCGTATTTGCCAGTTCTGGCAACGCTATGATTGGCTGGAGCTGCCTTCTTTTTAGGAAATTAACTGAAGAGTTTGCCAATACTATCTCACAGCAGTGAAAGGATCTGGCAGGTCCTTTGCTGTTTTATTTATACTGTATTTATTGATAGCAGAAGTGTCACTTGGACTTGTGCCACCCCATGCGAGAGCTCATTGCACCACCCTCATGATGGATCTCCTCTTTCTGACCATACAGAAAAAATTACAGCCTAAATGCCGTGGCATCACTAGGGTTGGTGTAACTCCCCATTAGCATTTTTCATGTATTTATTTCCATATGTAATGGTACAGTTTACCCAACAAATCAGCAACCACTAAAAAACCCAGTGGCCAACTTGATGACATTCACACAACTGAATAAGAGTTTTAGTATTAGCACTGATACTAAATGAGTGCTAACTTATACTGAGGACTATAAGTTAGTCCTTATAGAAATGAGGACTAACTTATACTGACATGTCATTGGCTCTTGGAACAATCAGTCTCATTGCTCAGTTGTGTTTTCCTTTTCTGGTTATTTGTCCATAACTTTTGATAGCATACAGATATTTCAGTGCGGTCTGTTTTATGGCATTCTCCATGAAATTCCACATTGTTCAGCTCAAAAGTTTTGTATAGATCTTATTCATTCTGCCATGAGAAGTAACTGAAAGTAGGCTCAGGACTCTAATTTTTAAGCAATTCTCATGGCACCCACTGGATGGACACCAACCTTTTAATCACATTTGTTCCAGATTATCTTGGTGTGGGGAGGAGCTAACCTTTGTCTATCAGTCCTTATGCTGGAGTCTGTTGGCCATTCTCGGGCAGGCTTTTTACACAGCCTTTCATTAGGTCCCTGCCAACTTCTAAATGGCCTGACCCCAACAAAGAAACTTCTGACCACTGGGTCATCCATCCATGAGGCTAAATGAAGTAGTCACTTTGATTGTTCCTCCTCCTCAGATTAAAAGAAAAAAAGAGGACATTGGGGGTTGAAGATGGATGCTCTAGCCTACCACTCTCTTCTCTTCCACATGTCCTCTTTCACTCTATTTCCCTCTTTCTTTCAAATCCATGAGGCAGGATGATGAGGTGAACAGAGATTGGGGGCCTCTGCCAATCCATTGCCTGAAACAATCACCTCAGTAAGCCTCATGGACAGGTTGACCCTGGTTGGGTGGAAGGAAAAGCATCAGTAAGTAAAGTGGACTGGCATTTAGTACACCATCTCAGGAGCAAGGAGAACTTGGATCAGCCCTGGCTGAACAGTGGAGCACATTGGGCCCACTCCTAACCAACGTTCTAGCACCGATGCAGTCACAATGCAATGCCACAACTGTTCCCTTACCTTGAGGAGGCCTCTGTGACAGCTTCCCCACTACATGATGCAGTGCACACTCTGTTGGCATGGCTGCATCAGCACTGGAAATTTGAATAGAATTGGGTCCTTTATTTTCTCCAGAAGTCTATATTGGGCTCTTCCTTTGGCATCTAACATAATTTCTCAATAGTTGATACAATAGCTGTTAGTCAATATGGTCATTTAGCAAGGGCATTTTTACATGTGCTATTATAACAGTAGAATTTCCATTTTATTTCAAAACACTTTCTATCATGTATAAACTACATTCACAGTGTGGTGGCACAGATAGCACAAGAAAGGTTCAAAGTTCCTTTCTAAAGAGTCACATGTGAAAATGGTTTTGAGGTGGATAATAGGTAGGGGAAACCAAAGCATTTGCCATCCAAATCAACTTCCTTTTTCACATATAAGCAAGAATTCTGAATATGAAATGTCTGGTGTTGACAGTGTGGAAAAAGAACAAGGTCAAAGTAGGCACAGGTCAAACTGGAGCCCTGGATGTGACTGGGCTTGAACATTTACAACAGCTGCGCTTTTAGAAAAACTGTACTTTCAGAAGAAAAACAGTACTGAATATTTTATACTCCATATTAGTAGTTCTGTAGAATTATGCCTGAGGGTTCTCTTGTTATGTGGGATGGCTTTGATTCAATTCAGAGGTTTTCAAAATTATATGTCATTCTTTTCTCTGATTTTCTACTATCTGTACTTGGAAAATGTATCACAACTGGATGCTCTAGCCCAGTGATTTTCAGTCTTTTTCATCTCATGGCACACTTACAAAGCACTAAAATTGTCAAGGCATACTGTCAGGTTTTTGACAATTAACAAGGCACATCATGCTGCCAGTGGGGGGCTCACAACCCCCATTGGCCCTTCTAATAAGTGACCTTCCCTCAAATTCTGCCTCAGCCTGCCTCATGAATAGGCCAGCACTTCTACACAAATATTAAAGTTAGAAAACAACATGTGCACAGCCCACATTAGGTTGGAACACACACAACCAATGTGCATTGCAATCCATTCATTGAAGAATAATTATGTAAAAGGCAAATGTTTCAGGTAGTTCACAGCCAACCCAGGCCATGCAGCACCACTGGGAGCTTGTGCTGCATGTTGGGGGGGGGGGAAGCAAAGCAACCAGAAACCCCATAGTTTAATTCAATTCAGTTTAACCCAGGGGTGTGTCCTATCCCAATTTGTCAAATCCTGCCGACTAAGCTAATTTGTCTTGTCCCAAAAATGTGTCTCCCGACAAATGCCCACTTTTTTGGCTAATTAACACGTTCTTATATCTAGAAAGAACAGCTGTGGTGTACAAAGGCATGAACACAGAACTCCTTATCTGTAGCAATTAACCAGAATTTATTGCTACAAACACATACACTCCCTGCAAGTCCTCTTGTCCAGAGGCTTTCCCTCCCCAAAACTCCACTTAACTCAGTGGGCAAAGATCCAAAGCCTCCAGTCCAAGTCCAATTCAATCTCCCAAAGCACAGTCCAGTCTTCTGCAGCAGAGTCCCTCCTCTGTATCCTCTCCAGCAAAGTGTCCTGGCAGTCCCCTTCTCCCATAGGTCCTGGTCCATCCATGTCTTGTAGGTCTGGGTCAAGGAACTTCTAGGTCTGGATCAGGCAGCTTTTGTCAGGTAGCTCTGGGTGCCTTCTGAAGCTGCCTTTTATCCTTGGATGTTCCATAATAAAAAAAGGCAGCTCAGCTACTTTGTTAGCTCATTCAAAGTCCCATCAAGGTCAAATGAAGCTCAGGTGTCCATCCAGGTCTCCATTGGCTTTGACTGATTATAGCTGTGGAGCCAGCCCTGCCCTTCCCAGAGCTGTCAAAACATGGAATCGCTGTCAGCACCACATCAGCCACCTGATGATCTTCTGTTCTTCCATTACAGGGTGTCAAATATAAGGCCCAGGGGCCAGATGCTGCCCACCAAAGCTTTTTGTTTGGCCCTCAGACTCTCAGCTGCTGAACAATGCTGAGGTGACACTGCTGAAAGGCTGGCCCACACGATAATTGGGCTCTCCCGTATCTTGATATATGATCAAGATTTGTGTATTTTCTCTGCTGTCATTAGCAGCTAATGAGTTCCTACAGGAGAACAGAGTGTTTATTTCTGTTTTTGACCTGTTTAATGACATCACTTCCTGTGTAATGACATCACCTCCAGCCCTCAGCAGGCATCATGAATGCTTTTCGGCCCTCTGTATGACATGAGTTTGACACCCCTGGTTTAACCACAAGCATTTCTATTTTCAGGACTTTTTTTTAACCTTCAGCTAACTTCTCTGTTCCAACTGCTCAGTGAAAAAATAGAGGGAATATTGAAGGCCTTTGACATTATGGTGGAAGACTGGCCTACCAATGTAGAAAGACTGGAGCAGAAAAAGTGCTATTCAGCAGCATCTATCACTGAATAACCAAATCCCCTGATCATAGCAGAAAGATTTGGATTTGATAAGATGGCATCACCAGCATGATGGTGAATCTGCATCTTCATTTGCAGCAGAATTGAAAAGATTTTCAGAACACTGTGACTTCAGGGAGGGTCTCAATGATGCATTAAGGGACACATTTGTATGTGGATTGCACAATGAATGTATTCAAAAGAGACTTTTAATGGTTAAACATCTTACTTTCAAACATGCTGTAGAACAGCGGTGCTCAATAGGTGGATCGCGATCTACCGGTAGATCGCGAGGCAAAATGAGTAGATCACGGAGCCCTGTCTCTCCAAACTGTTAATATGTCAGTTTCGTCTAGTGACTAGATGAAACTGACATATTTAGCTGACACTAAACTGACACTGAAACTGACACTTTAGCTGCTCTTCAGGCATGCAGCAACAAAACTGACGAAACTGACTAGACTCCAGCAGGGGCTCCATACATTAAAGGGGGTGTCTGTCAGACGCTTCCTTCCACCCCCCCCCCCGGTAGATCTCCCGGCCTTGCTGGGTTTTTGCTCGAGCCAAAAAAGTGTGAGCACCCCTGCTGTAGAAATTGGATTGGGCAATGGAAGTAGCAGTGATACTGTGGAACTCCAAAGCAGAGTTAGAGAAGAAACAGACACCCAGAAAATGAATAGAACAGGAGACTCATGGCTCAGAGGCATGTTATCAGTGGGGAAATGGATTCTACTTCCCTGCTGAATGCAGATTTAAAAGTGTAAAGTGCAGAAAATGAAATCCAAAGGGACAAATTCAAAGAGTATATGGCACTACAAGGTGTACAGGCAAGGACACTTCATGGCATAAACAGAAAAAGGTCAAATTCTCACAAATGTATTGTTTATATTGTTTACCTTTTATTTTGCTAACTACTTCGAGGGCTGTTCCCAGTGGAAGGAGAGAGTATAAAATTGTTAAACACACTTCACTTACAGTCCAATTCTATCCCCTACCACATTTCACTATGCAGCCACACCAAAAAGGTGTGTGCTGCATGCTATGGTGTGTGTGTGGCGGGGGGGGGGGGCTGAAGGCAAACCTCAGTGCAGTGGCATAGCTAAGGGGGTGCATGGGGTTGCAGTTACATCAGGCAACAAGCTTTAGGGGGGTAACAAGCTGATCTTGATACCAGTGACCAAAATTGTGAAAAAAATTGCTACGTACAGTAATACCATCATGTTATATATCATCGGAAAGGTAATTTAATGCAGAATGCAATGTAACAAACCTCACTGGAATATCTGTATTCTATCAAAAGTTATGGCCAATAAACTAGAAAATGGAAATACAACTGCCTTATGGAACAAAAAGTGGATTTCTCTAACTCAAAACTGCAGTATGAGACTGATTTGTTCTGAGAGCCAATGAGATATGATTATTATGATACAGCATGGAACCAATAAAGTATTAATATGTGTCAGCTCTCATTTCCATGTATTTTAATACAGTTACCCCTCATAACTGGGAAAAGAGGTACTTTCAGGAGGTGCTCCTCTTGTGTTTAGCAGGGGAGAATAACTGTCCCTCTTCAACCCAGCATAGTGTCCCTAACCAATAAGGGGCCCACTTTTTATTTATTTACTTACTTAACCCAAATTTGATTTTGTTGTGGGGGAGGGGGGTTTACAAAATCTTCTTTGACTGCAGGTACAGATAGATGACATAACTATGCCACTGGCTGGGGGGGAGGCGGCAGAGCAACTAAGTGGTGAGCTTCTGAGAAGGCAGCTTTTCCCCCAATTTTCCCTTTTTTTAAAAGCCCAAGCATGACATCACTTCTGGTTGTGACATCACTTCTGGTTGTGACGTCACTTACAGGGCATCATTTTGAGCTTGGCACCAGGCTTCACAATCATTAGCTATGCCACTGCCTCTGTGTAAGCCTACAGGCCACCTATGAGGCATTTTGAGGTTTCAGGGATAGGACCCTGGTGCAAGTCACTGCCCTCCTCTTAAATGTCCTCCCTTCCCACCTCTTCCATGCCCTCTGCCCTCTCCTGATCCTCTCTCAAACTCCCCCTCCCTGCCCATGACACATCCCTACTGCTGACATACAGTGGACCTCCAATGCTACTGCCACTTTGCAGCGGGGACTCGAACTGGCCCAGTGGCAGTGCACTCCATGAGCCATCATTAGGTGTTTTGTGACAGTGGGATGCTCCCCCTGCTATCGCAAATGCCCCTCAGGATTGGGCCATGACAGTAATTCAGATTAGTTCTCAGTTTTAGCTGAAAACATGTTGAACAATTTTCTACAGAGATTGAAATTAAATGAAAAGAAAAATCTACAGAGTAAATGAAATTAAAACATATATTCAAATGACTTTCATTTATAAAATCAGATAAAATATTCTATATTCAGTTTCTCTTTATCACTCAGCTCTAGTCTGATGCATAAACTAGTTAATCTGCCAAGAACCGTGAGTAAATCGAGACACTTTTATTGCCTTATAACCATCAACTGCTTTGCATCCTTTTAATGCATTATACTTCCATGTTCTGGTTAGACTTCAGCCCAGTGCTTTCCATCATGCAATTAGATTCTTTCAGGGCTATGGATAAACACCTACTGCTTGATTCATCAAGGCAAGACTTACATGCCTGCAAGGAAATGCTGTACACACACACCACATTGTTATGTGGCCCAGACCCTTGGGCATTTCCTTCTAGATTCACAGTGAAACTTTGTTATGCAAGGGAATTGCATATGCCTTTTGAATGGGTTTAGGCAGCTGCTCTGCTTTATCCTGGAAACATAAAAAGGCTTCAGGGAAACATCATCCCTTGGTGATCATAAAAGCAGCACTTGCATGTATCCATATGGAATATCCTTAGAACCTTGTTCACAAGCTCAGAGAGAACTGAGAGGCAGCGCTGAGTGGTTCTGGTACCCAAAGGATTTCAAATTCAGGGCTGCCAAACACAAAGGCCAGATTCTTTGGGTAGATGAAATTGGGTGTAAATGCAGAGGTTACAATTGCATTCCTCAGAGGCCTGCAATGGCCAGATTTAGGGTCTGAAGACAATTCACTTTGGTTGCAACTGATACCCCACCAAAATCACCAGAAAATTGATTTGGTTTGCATTCTGTGTGCATGGAGGGTAGCCACAAAACTTGAAAGCTTTGGATGAGTTTAGATGAATAATTTAATTTTACTTTAGGTTCATAAAAGCATTGGTTGATTAATCAGTGGGATTCAATCAGCCACATTTATTAGTCACAGATGAAACATGGATTTTCAATCATATTTTAAAACCAGAGAGGTTCCGTCTGTGAAATGACATTCAGGTAATGCATTTATTATTTTCTATTTTAGCATTCATTATTTTCCTTTCTAGTTGAAAACCCCCAAATGGCACTACTTTTAAGTCAGTTAATGGGGGGTTGTTCTTTTGCAGCTTCAGGAGTCTGTAGAGGAAGATTATAGTCAACAAAATATTCCCATTACACATGCACACATATTTATACCTGCAACTTGTTTTCAAAAATTTTTTTGCATTCCATCATGTTAGAGATAATGAGGAAAACCTGCCCAGTAGGAGGCCCATAGCAGGCAAATGTTATAATTACCTTGTTTTTGTTTTCTATAATTGTTATGTAGACTTACTATTTATATATTTCTTCTGAGGATTCAAAGTGCTCCACACATAGTATCTCAATTATCCTTGTAGCATCCTGCCTTGCTCTGCATGTGACACACAAATTGCAGGTCCAGCTGAATGGGAAATTTTGACTGATGATGACTAGTGATGATATCATCCCTGGGTACCTTAGACAGTACCTAGGATTCTGGTCTGGCCAGAGGGGGGGGGTGGTGGAGCTGGCTCAAAAGAGAGGCAGACAGGGCTGATAGGGCAGAACAGGATGGAGGGAGGAAAGGTAGAAATGGAAGGGAGAGAAGAGGAAGAAAACACAAGAGAAGACACCTGGCCCTGCGGAAGAGTGATGAAACTGATTGGGGCAAACCATAGGGGCTACATAAAGGGAGGGCAGAAGGATGATGCAGACCTTGGGAAAAATGGGTTGGAGCATATTCAGGTACCTCACTAGGGACCAGAAGCTCAGGACAGATGACCCCCAAGCAGGTCAAGGGAATAGTACCCATTTTGCCCAACTTGGTGAACATTCCTCACTGGGAATGTTCAACTTTTTCTGCCTGCCTGGTTCCCTGCCATCCTAACTAGGAAGAGCTTGCTGTGAAGGGAATTATATGGGCTCACCCATCAAGGTGACAAAGAGAGAAGTACAGCCTTTTTATCCATGGATTTGGGACCTGCTGGTCCAACTCACAGTGGATGGCCAGACTTGAGCTCCTGGATGTGACTGGAGTGTCCTCTGGGCCTCAGAAAGTCCTCTGCGGGTGCCAGAAAGGCACTTCTAGTTTTGATGAAAACCGGAAGTGTCTTTCTGGCACATCTGGAACCTCCAGATGTGACTGGAGCGCATTGGTGGGTCCTATGGACCAGACCCACAGATTTGCTTATCTGTGGGTTTTGGCATTGGGGGAGGGTGTCCAGTAATGGACCCCCTAAGGATACCAAGGGCCAACTGTATATGAGTAACTGCTGCATCAATTACCTTGATAGAAGGGTTGTTTGTGTTATTGCTAAAATAAACCCCTCCTAGAAAATTTACAGTCAATACACCTGTGTTGCTCACAGACAGGACCCACATTTGCTTATACTCAGTTCCAACATGGTCAGTTGGCACATGCTGGTCCTCTTCTTCCATGTGTGTGCACACCGTGTACTTTGAGTCAGAAAGAAACCGCTACACTGGGAAGGCAGCACCCGCATTAATGTGCGTGTCATTCATAGATGGGGAAGTAGTTGGACAACTGGATTGGAGGCTCTTGTGGGGTGAATACTCTGATTTTACTTTGTCTACATCTGGTCTATCATGAAATATGTTGATTGCTGACTCACACAATATTGTATCAAAGTGTGCAGACATAAAAGTGGCTTTCATGTGTATAAAACTGTAACATGTGAACCCATCCTTAATCTCCATCTATGGCACCTTGTTACCCTTCTATAACTTGCTATCCCTATTTGGCATGTACAGTAAACAGGAATGCTCAAATTTTGCTTTCACTCTTTTTTTGCTCATGCTTCTTAAGATGGAGACTTTTAAATTGTTCTGTGCATCATTTTAATGCTTCATGCTAATTAGGCCTTTAGGCATCTTCGATTATGAAAGGCATGTTGCATTCATTATTATTTCCCCCACTATTTACCCATCTGCTTATTGTACCAGCCTCTTCCTCACTGTTGGATTTTGTACAGACTTCCCATCCTTTTGCCCACTGATTTAAACTCTCCCCCATAGCTCTGTCTATCCTCTCCATAAGTACATTTGTGACCCTTCTGTTCAGATGGACACTGTCCCACCTGTACAGGCTCCATCTGTTCCAAAATGTCCTAAAATGTCACGGGAGGTGAAGGAAATTCTCCTCAACTAAACTAATTTCACTGACTGGAATGCAGCAGAGCTCTAAAGGTTTAACAGTCTAGTGGAATAAAATATTTTGCTTACATCAATAGTTCTTTAAATAAACAATGTTAATCAGAACATCTAACAGCTTGTTCCCTCTTTTGCAACTGACAGCCTAAACGTGAATGCTTCAGCCAATGTTATATTCTTGTAAAGTGGATGTTTATTTATGGCACATTATCCACTGTTAAGTTTTAGGTCATTCTTAGTAGACAAAAATTATTTTTTTAGCTGCTTGCATGAACGTTATGTATCTAAGTAGCAGGAGTAACCGTGGTTGAACTGGCACTCCCCAGTAGCCGACAACAAAAAGGCAACAACATAGCTGATTTCATGAACACCAATGGTTATGTCTAGGCCAGTGCTTCCAATCTTCTTGGGCCCACTACACCCCCTTGCACTGCAAATGCAGCACGCAGCTCCCAGGATTTTGGCGACGACACTCTCACCAGTCACTTCCAGGTTTGGAGATGTTCATGCCTCTTCAAACAGCAGTAAGGAGGTCAGAGAGGGCAGGAGGGCTTTTCCCAGCATGCGGTTTTTGCACACTGGAGCTTTTCCCACTGTGCCAAGCTTCCAACCACTGTTTCAAGCAGCACAGTCGCCCTGCTGGGGCAGCAGGCGACTGCAACAACCCCACAAGTGCCTCATGACTCCCCAGGGTGCTGCGACACAGTTTGGGAACCGCTGGCTAAATCAACTGCTTATTCCATAACCATGGCAAGAATTTATCAGCCACAACCAAGTCATCAGCTTGCAAAATGCTGTGACAATCCCGAGTGTCTGTCTCAGGGCTTTTCAAGGGAATGGGATGTAGCTCAGCTTTGTATGCAGAAGGTTCCAGGCTCAGTCTTCAGGTACCAAAAAACATCTGCCTGAAAGCCTGCAGAGATACCACCTGTCCTCATACACATTACAGTCCTCATACACAGTACTGGGCTAGATGGAATAATGAACTGACTCAGTATAAGGATGTTTCCTATGAACCTTTCTGGAAAGGATCACCTTTTGCAGCTACTGCTTTTGAAGTACAACCACTGCCACCAAATATAACAGGTAAGGGGGGGTGGCATTTAGTGTAGTACGGGCCCAAGCCTATCCAACTTTCCTATCCAACTTTTCAGCACTGGTGCAACCAAAATGCAGCCCCAAGGGAAGGGAACAAGTGTTCCCATACCTTGAGAAAGCCTATGTGACTGCACCCCCAACACAGGAAGCAGTGCATACTCCAATGGCACAGCAGCACTGGCACTGGAATATTCCATAGGATTGGGCCCTAAGTAAGGAATTTTGAACAAGGGAAGCAGCATTTGGAGCACTGCCTCAGGTGCCAGAAGGTCTTTGATCATCTCTTCACAGGCACATATAGCTTTAGTAGTGGAATACAAGCCATTTCTGCACATCCAAGAATTATCTATTACATAAAGGTATTTTACAGATAGATGGTAAAAGTTCAGTATACAAATGCCTCTGCTTTTTAGGTTGCTTCCTTGTACAGCAAAATTATCTATCAGACTATTCAACTCTAACAAGAAAAAAGCAGTTTTTTTTAAACTGTTTCTAAATGTACTTGAATATCCATAGAATGAAATGGATATACATGCTTCAAGAGACAAGAAAAATCAGAAACAGAGAAGCAAAACATTCATATATGGAACTTATTTTCAGACTAGATTGCAGTAAAGGACAGTGATCTCAATGTTTTTGTTGCTCATAAACTAAGGTAAAAATATTATTTATATTATGGAGAAAAGCCTCCATTATTTCAAAAACAAACACACTAGAAACATTGCACATGTATCCATTTATTCACTTTGTATATAACATTAAAGGGGGAAGGCTTAGCAAATGAGAGTAACTCATTTGCTAAGTTACTGTTGCTTTTTAAAAAAAATGGGATTATAAAGCTTTGAAAATAGGAGAGCATCAAAGATATGAATATCCAGTTGCTAGATGTGACTGATGTGTGGTCCTTGCTATTCTGATCTGTCCCAGTCACTGCAAGGTAAGAGAGCTGCAGCTTTGTTTATCTGGCCCCTGCACAATATTGTCAGGATGCATTTCCATTTTCCAAGTGACTGATGCCACTGTGCCACAATCTGTGCTTATTTCTCGAGCAGCTAAACCCTTTGACACTGTGGTTTTTAATTAAAATTACATTAAAGTTAATCAGCCAGAAAGAGGCTTCTGTAGAAGGCAGGTTTGATTGCAACCTGCGAAGGGCATTGGGGCTGCCAACTCGCTAAAGATGTGCTGGCAGATGCCAAGCTGTTTGCGTGAGCCCAATAGTTGCAGAGATACTGGAAGAGGTCACTTCTGTTTTCACTTTTTGAACACTTGTCACAAGACAACTAGCACTGCGCCCGGAATGTCGATCGTACCACAAGAACTGAAGCACAGACCAACGATCTTGTGGCTCTCTGATTTTTTTTTTTTAAATAAGACAACTTGGCTGTTATTGCAGGTGTTTCTAGACTCTTTGAATGTCATGTCTCTGTTAATCAAAGGAAAATATCACAGTGGCAAAAACAGATGTTTGGTCCAATAATGAATGCCTTCTACTTTCTGTATCTCCAACTGTAAGAACTAGGAGCTAAACCTGATTGAGCAGGGCCGGCCTTAGGAGCTGTGGGGCCCAATTGGAAGTGCTTTTGTGCTTTAGTAGAGGGGGCCCCTCTACTAAAAATTTTAGCTTTTGAATGGAGCCAGACCAAGAAAAAAAATCTGTTACTTCTGTGCAGGTGGATAGGATTCCTGTACCTTTAGTGGTTGTGCAGAATGGGCACCAGGGAGGTCAGCCAGAGGGAGCACACGCCCAGCCCTCAGTGCTCCCTGACTCTTGCCTGTCACCTCCCCATCTGCAGCGCCCGCTCCAGAGTGAGACAGGTAGAGAGGATGGTACTGAAGGATCCTTTTATGTGATGGACGTGTATGAAAATTTTAAAAAGTCTTGGGTACAGATACATGCATAGATACAGTTGATTTTAAGAACAAATGTGTAAATGAAACTTGAAGTCTTTTTGCTGAGCATGATAGATGAACATGTGGAAAAAAGATTTGAAATTCTATTTTTATATATGATAAGTGTAGCTAGAATACTTTATGCACAATATTGGAAAGCTGCAGACATTCCGTTGATAGAAGAATGGTGGACAAAAGCTATGGAGATTCAGATCTTCAGGAGAAATAGGCAGGAGGTCTGGATGAGTTGGTAGAGCTGCTGCCTTGTATGCCTGAAGATCTGAGGCTGCCAATTCGAAACAACTGGGCTGCTGTGAGATACAGGAAGCTGGACTAGATAGGCCTATGGCCTGATCCAGTGGGGCTGTTCTTATAAACAACCGGAAGTACCCCAGAACTGATGACACGCGGATATACTGATGAGCTGACCCTCGGTGGCAGAGAGGAGTTGCCATCAAGTGGAGCGTGGGAGGCGAAGGGCCAGAGAGAGGCCAGACAGGAAAGGAATCCAGCTGGAACAAGGAGTTCTATGAAAGACTAGAACTATTCAATTGTAAAAATCCCTGCAGGGGTTTAGAACAGCCTGCCTATGTAAACCGCCTTGGATTAAAGTCTGAGGAGAAATCTGAGGACCAAAGAAAGGCGGTATATAAATACACGTATAAATAAATAAATAAATAAATAAATTGACCAACTTATGACTTCATTTAAAGAGAAATGAACAGAAAATTTTATGCAGAATTGGAAATCAATCATTGACTTTTTGCATCAGAGAGAGAATAATGAATTAATGAGCTGTGGATTTGAAGACTAAATTTAAAGGAATATAGAACATTAATTTGAAATAACAATCTGAAATGGAGTATTTATAATGAGAAGATAAAAAGGGCTGTTGGAGATATAATGTATATGTGAGTGGACATTTAGATTACTGAGATATAAAATATAAGCCAATGTTTCTCAAACTATGGGTCAGGATCCACTAGGTGAGTCACGAGCCAATTTCAGGTGGGTCCCCAATCATTTCAACATTTTATTTTTAATACATTAGACTTGATGCAACCATGGTATGTGACTACATTTGGGGAAATGTTACAGAACTGTACTTTTAACAGGCTACTATGTATATGCTTTTAACAATGATAATAAATGGGCCTGACTCCTGGGTAAGTGTGGATAGGATTGCAGCCTAGGATTGTTAGCAATTTTCCTGCTTGATGATGTCACTTCCGGTCATGACATCACTTCCCGTGGGTCCTGACAGATTCTCTTTCTTAAAAGTGGGTCCCAGTGCTAAATGTGTGAGAACCACTGCTGTAAGCAATTATAACACTAAACTTTGCTCTTGCTACACTATTGGAGGTATTATATGTACTTTTATGTGTTTTTAATGTTTTTATTTGTTTTTTATTGTGTTTTTCTTTTTCCTTTCTATTATTATAAATAAAATAAATATACAGGCTAAAATAAAAAGAAATGATAAAAAAAATTTTTGCTAAAATCATTTTTGGAACACTTCAAAATTCCTTTGCCATCATCTGTGATTTCACATCTTGGTTCCAGCCTAAAATGTTCTTTACTGTACCCCACACTTCCTTTCCTTTGAAAGAGCTCTGTTTCACTTACCCATCATTGTGCCCTTAAAAAAATATTGTCTTTAACTTTTTCAGTGCCTCCTGAGTCAATTTTTGCACAGAACAAAGAAAACTTGGCTTATGATTGTACTTGCGACATCATTATTGATTAGGCAACATGTGGGTCTATGATGCCAAGCGTGTTCATGGAGGCACTTGGTCATTACACTCCATGTGTTAACAGATGGCATTTAATGTTCTTAATCTAGCAAAAACATTTAAAGGCTAATAAATAACCTCAGATTACTGCTCTGGCCAATTAACAACCTTTAGGATGGAGTGTGTGTATCCTTTTCTTATCCTGTCAGCTTTTCTTAGTCAATCACCAATGGACCTGCAACTAAATCCTTTTTCTTCTTCTTCTTTTTTCATTTTTAGCCAGGGCAGCTGAAAGACACATTTCTTATTCCTCACAGAAACTTTCCTGTCGGCAATGAAACAGCAGTTGTATCAGAACAGCTCAAAAGGCAAATGTGAAGGGACTGCTCAAGTATAAGATGCTGTCTGGGGAGAAAAAAAGAGAGAGAGTTGGGGGTAGCTCATTTGACAGAGCTGTTCACACTTTTCCTGCACAGCTGGGAGACATTAGCTTGATTTCCCAAGATTGGTGTGTTTCCCAGCACGGTGAGTTAAAAAAACACACACATGCATATACTCCACACAACAAAAACCCAGCAGTCTCTTCAGAAAGCTGGTACTCTATCAGACACTGCAAAGCAGAAACTCTTTAGTCAAGTCACCCAAAGCCACTCTGTTAAAGACAAACAAACAAACAAAAAAACCTTCATGGGTATTTTTACCCATGGGGTACCTTCATGAGCTCAGTATTTCTGTTAAAATTAACCGGAAGGAGCATGCAAATCACAAGATCTAGAATTAGAGGTCGTCCAATGCACTTTCAAAAGCGTTGCTTTTCCACTTAAAACCCTAGTCATGTAGCCGTTAAGCAGTTTTTGCAGCTACAAAACTCTAGAGTATGTGTGTCGGAGACAGCACCACAATAGTGATGGGGTGGTAGGTCAGCTCTAGTTCTTTGCCTCCAAAGTGGTTCCTACCTCTGCCTCCTATTTAAATTTTTTAAAACAACTTCCACTTTGGAAACGCCAATGGGTGTTTTCAATAAGCATGGGCAGGGTGCACAAACAGGGTGGGGAAAACTGAGGAGGCAAACTGCTACAGCCCATTCCTCCCATCTCTGTTGCAGCTTCATGCTCTGTTGGGGCCCCTGTGGCACACTGTCTAGAGCAGGGGTGTCATAACATGAAGCCTGTGAGCCAAATGTGCCCCCCCCCGGCAATTTATTCAGCCCCCATTATAATTGGGCTCTCTCACTTCTTGAAAATATGAACAAGATTTGCACAGTTTCTCTTCTGTCATTTGCTGCTAATGAGTTTCTATGTGAGAACAAAATGCTTATTTCTAGCCATCATCTGTTTAATGATGTCACTTCTGGACCTCAGCAGGCACCATGAATGCTAACTGGCCCTCTGTATGAAATGAGTTTGACATCCCTGATCTAGAGAAAACACACACCAAAGGTCACGTTTGCAGTTATTGTCCTTAAGGAAATGGGGCATACTTGGCATAACCCCTGCTAACTGGTTAAGAGGCACTTTTTGAAGTGGGTGCTCCTCTTTTATTTAGCAGGGGGAGAGTAACTGGCCCACCTCACCCCAGCAGTGTCTTTTCTAGTGGCTGTCTGCTGGTGTTGCATCTTTTTAGATTGTGAGCCCTACTGGGACAGGGAGCCATTAGATATTTGATTTTCTCTGTAAACCGCTTTGTGAACTTTTTGTTGAAAAGCGCTATATAAATACTGTTGTTGTAGTTGTTGGCATACTTGAAACTCCATTTGAGCCCAATTTGTTCAAGCGTTTGACTTCTGCTTGCTGCTTAAGTAACTTCTCCAGTCTGTTCATCTGGCCTTTTCTTTGTTTCTGTTGAAGTTCAGCCATTGTACAATTTGTAATGTCCATCGCATTGCTCTACCAACATCAAGACCAGCGCAAAACAAGTGCACCCCAGTATCTGATATACAGCGGCTCCCAAACTTTTTAGGGACTAGGACCCACTTTTTAAAATAACACTCTATTGAGACCCAGCTATGTTTACCCACTTTTTTTAAAAAGGAGACCTAGAAAGTAATTATTTATACATAAGTAATAATAACCAGGAAAAAAATACCCTCAGACTTTATCTCTCTGTATTTATGCACGCTTGCAAACTGCACGATCTCAGCTCCCTGTAGGGCTGTTAGCAGCTATCGTGCAAAGTGCAGGAGCTGAGCTCTTTGCAGGGTAATTAGTAGCTCCTATACCAGGGGTCGGCAACCTGCGGCTCTAGAGCCGCATGTGGCTCTTTCAGCTGTCTGCTGCGGCTCCTCCCGGTGAAAGTGGCAAAGGGGGTAACAGGAGGGACCTGTGCTGGGAGGGCAGGCTGCTTCCCTCCACCCCCTGAGCTCACTGCCCTCCTCTCCCTTCACCCCCACCTGCTCCACATTGGTTTCCCTTTTCAATTTTGCCTGCTCTGCAGGCTTAAGCTCCCTGTTTTTCCCTTCCCCAACTCTCCAGCAGGCTCAGCCAATCAGCATCCAGCAAGCTCCTGGCTTTTTCAGTTGGAATGGCTTAGGGCCCTTCACTGGCAGACAGACCAGCCAATCCTGAGCCTCCCTCCTTCTCTGCGAGCAGGTCCCCACTTAGTGCAAGGAGAGGCTTTTCCTCCACAGCTGAGGAGACATCCTGTGTGTCTACTCAGTTGTAAGCCCCATTACAGTGGATGAAGCTTACTCCCAGGAAAGGGTGCCTGGGATGGCAGCCTTGGAGCCAGTGGGAGCCTGTGCAGGTCTGTTTGAGAGTAAGCACCGATGTAGTCCCTGGGCTACACCCAGGAAGGTGTGGAGGGCTGTAGCCTCAGCCTCCTCCTGTGCAGGTCTACTCACAAGTAAGCTGTAGTCAATGGGGCTTCCTCCCAGGAAGGTGTGGAGGGCTGCAGCCTCAGCCCCCTCCTATGCAGGTCTACTCACAAGTAGTCAGTGAGGCTTCCTCTGAGGAAAGTGTGGAGAGGACTGCAACCTGAGAGCTCCAACCAACTTGTCTGCTCAGAAGTCCCATTGTAGTCAATGGGGCTTACTCCCAGGATAGTGTGGAGAGGGTTGCAGCCTGAGTGAGGGTGCAGCTGAGTGAGAAGCTGGCCTGTGGCTGCCCGCCCCCCTTCTTCTCTTCCCCACCTCTGGAGTCTGTGTCCTTTTTTCCTTCCAGCAGGGTGCCTCTGGAAGGTGGGGGGAGTTCTTTAGTATCCATGTAAGATAAGCAGATGTCATAACCCCATATGTATTGGAATCCTGGAAGATCTGGTGAGGAGGTAGATGTGGTGTCAGCAGTGGCCCCTTTAAGGGTAAGGCCTGGGCATCCAGCAGAGTGTGCTGCACAGCTGCAGCCACTTGAAGGCCATAGGTCCCTCAGGGATATAAGGAGCACCTGAGGCAGGAAGGGGGTGTGGGTTGGAGAAGGAGTGCGGGTTGGAGAGGAGGCTGACTGGGCTTATTGACTTGGATACTCTGACTGGTTTGACTGACTTACTTTGGAATCTGACCTTGGACTCTGCCCTGGATACTCTGACTGACTTTGTGACTAATTGATTGCTGGAGACACTGGAGTTTGAAGTGTGGCTGCTGTGCCCAAGACCTGCTGAGGACCAAGGGGCTGCTATAGTGGCGGGAGGCTGCTGGCAAGAGAGAGGACCTCTGCAGGTTGAACAGGCAAGCCACCCTGGAGGTGGGGTCCAGCAGGAGTGCAGGGCAGAACCAGGGTCATTTATTGGAGGAAAGAAGGGGAGCTAATTTGCTTAAAGTGGGCATAATTCTCCAGGCAGAGAATGGCCTTGGAATCAGGCAAAATACCATAGAGGACCAGGTGTCTGAAAACACAGGACAAGAATGTATGACAAAACTAACGAAAAGCTACAAGAGGGGGCTACATTATAAAAACGGGACCTATAAGAGCATAAAGGTAAAAAAACTATACATGCAGTATTATCTTCATTTTAGATGTCAAAAGGGTTTTGTGGCTCCTGAGGTTTTTTTTTCCTCTGGAAAATGGGTCCAAATGGCTCTTTGAGTGTTTAAGGTTGCTGACCCCTGTCCTATACCTAAATTTTCAATAGCCTCAGGGCTTAAGACAATTATCTGATTTTTCCATCACCCTTTGGTGACCCACCGAAAATCAGGTCGTGACCCATCAGTCGGTCCCCACCTACAGCTTTGGAACCACTGCTATATAATATTGCAAAGGATTCAGGGTTCACTTCTCAGATTGCCATGGCTTGTCTAGCACTCCTAGAAATATAATTGTTCCAACAGATTGCAAATGGTGCTTGTGCAGCTGGGCTGGCCCATACCAAAATTTAAGGAAGAGCATGAGAAAGAATAGAATACCCTCTTTGGCAGGAATGGTGTGATGTCATGCCTGCAAGTATGCAAACATCTCCTGCCAGGTTGGTTCCACAATTGCTTCTCATCTTGTCATGCAGCTACAGGGAGGACTATTCAAGGCTCAGAGCAGTCCAGCGCACATGCGGCTCTCACCCTGAATTTGCACCCTGAATGTGCCTTATGCACATCTTTACTGAAGCTGAAGTTCCCTGTTAAAATGGGTCGGAGATGCACCAGCAATAGCATCATACTATTTGGCATGCAAGTCAAGGCATGGCAGCATTTACCTTGACCTCAAGAGCTATACTGGTTTTTTAAGTGTGCATGTAGCAGGATTCCTGTATCTTGTGTTACCCTATATCCTGCATTAAGCAGTGCCATTACAAGCATTAGGCACCCAACAGTTTACATCAGTCTAGAGTGTAACTGCTCTGGCTCACCACCATTTCTACTAAATTTGTAAAATGTTTCTTACTAAGGTGGAAGAAACTACTTAAAAATATATTGCTGGGTTTGTTTTAAGAAAGATTTAACAGATTAATCCCCATGGACCAAAAACTCAGGGCATACGTTTTATTCACTCACAGAATTGTAAGGGGGCAATTCTATTTCCATTTACCTGGGACTAATTGCCATTGACTATAATGGGATTTACTTCTTTGTAGACACGCATAGGCCTGGGCTCTAATTCAAGGGTGATGCTAAAGTAAGTATTTTGTGATTTGGTGAGCTATTTAATACTATCAGCAGTAATAATAATAAGGTCAGGTATTGGTGTCCTTTTGGCTAAAATGAGGTATGACAAGAAAGTATATAATTTAGAAATATTTTGTAATTTAAAAAAGTTTCTTTGTTGGGATGAATCTACTTGAATGAGCGATAAATATTAGGAGAGCTTCTATCATACAAACACAATAAGAGTTCAGCTCATGTCCATCTGTCTGCCCTGATAACTTACCCCAGTAATGTAAGTACTTTTGACACAAAGAATCAGAGGAGGCTGCTATTAAAATATAATGAGGATACTGTCTCACTATGGTAAGGATGTGGTTTGCACCCAGAACCTGTCCCAATTTCATGAAATCTTCACCTATATCTCCATCATCCAAGCAGACTGTTCTTGGTGGCGATTCATCACAATTCCCCTCCTGTATGATGTGGTACTTTCACTTGGCCTTTAACTGTGTCCAAACCAATGCAAGCAGAGAAATTAAAAAGCGAGGTCAGTCTATGTCAGCCACCTCTTACCTAGGTTCAGTTCTCTGCTTGAAAATTCATTAATTTCTCTGTGCTGCGCTATTATAGGATGATGGCTGAATGTGTGATTAAAGGTGCAAAATGCTTTACTGAGGGAGGGGAAAAAAGCCTTGTTAGTTAGAAGCATTTGACAGTGATACTCATTTTAAGGTTAAGTAGGCAAATGGTCTCCTAATACAGACTGTTATCAAGGACTATTCCCTCCCCCCACTAGGAATGAAGACTTCTAGAGCCATTTTTTTATGACTACTACAGGTATGACAGCAGTTCTCCATGGTCTCAGACACTGTCTCCTACCTGGAGTCGTCAGATATTGAACCTGGGTTTTCAACATACAGAACAGATGCTCTTCCACTAACAGCCCAAGACTATCCTGCACCAGCCCAGAGTGTGCAGAAGTGCTGGCACAGCCTCCACTTCATGCTATGGACTGGCCAGGCATCAGCAAGAAAAACCTTTTTTCTTAACTATTCCACTGCTGTTTTACCCCCAATGGGCTTACTCAGACCTGCAACAGCTCTTTGGCTGGCATAAATTCAAGTGGGTCCAAGAGAGTGTGTTGAGCCTGAGGCAGGAGTATAGGATACTGGTGCTACTACTGCCACCAATATCTCCAGCCTGCCCTCAATACTCTTTTGGCTGATCATGATCTCCACTCTGATCCTCCCTGGAATGCCATGGAACTCCCCCTCTGCTGACCTACCTGCTCCAGCGTGAACTCCAGAGGTAGTTGGCACATGCCTGCGGCCATCAACTGATTGCACTGGTAGCCTTGGTTTGCACATTGTCACAGCAGCTGCCACACCAGCAGCCCAGGCCTTATGCCGATGGAACACAGATTCTGTCAGTGCAAAGACTGGATACGATTAAGCTAAAACACACAGCAACACAGACTTAAAAAGTTGGCCATCTCTGTCCTAAGCTGCAAAGGCTTATCTGATGACTTTATTCCTTATTCAGTGATGTTACTGGCTAAAATCAAGGATATATTTTATTTCACTATATCAAACCCAACTAAACTAGTACACACATCTGAAGCTTTTAAAAACCAAAGTGAACTACTACTATCTCTTCAATTCAGCATACACACTTATTTGCACTTTCTACTTGAGCTATGCTCCATCTCAGAAACCAATTGCCATAGGCTATGTACAAATAAGTCCCTAAAATGTCATCCATAATTAAAACACATACAATTACAGAAGAGAACATTCTTCACAGCCATTGGATGCAGAATTCTCTTTTCCTTCCTCTCTACTCAGAATGTTATTCTACAGTCCCAAAATAGCTGTATTTCACTCGTAGGTGACATATTTCTGTTTACATAGTTTTAGGCCCTTTCCTTTTCAAATAACAAAGAATCTTGTAGCATCTTAAAGAATAGCAGATCTGTTGTGGTATAAGGTTTCCTGATACTGACCCACACATTCTTCTCAGGTACGACTCTTCCTTACCTTTCTGCAGCCAGATCAAGTAGGGGTGAGCATCTTGTGGGAGATAAGTTTTAATCACTCCTTTTAATGAGGATTTTGGTTCTTCCCTCTCTGCTCCTCTGACTTTGATCATTCTCACTTGCATCTCTTTTATTTGACTCAACCTTGTAGAGCACCCAGGTTTTGAAGGCAGACAGTACCCTGCACATGCCCAATCTCCTCTGATCTTGGAAGCTAAGCAGGGTTAGGCCTGGTTAGTACTTGGATGGGAGACCACTTGGGAATACCAGGTGCTGCAGACTTATATCATAGTCTTTCGAGACTGAAGGTTGCCAACCAGTGGGACAGCGAGTTGACTCACATTCTCTCACCACTAATCACCAATAATCAACCTGTCTCTGATGTACTAGCCAAGAAGTACCCTACCCAATTTTTGAAAATCGGGAGAAACAGTGGAAGCATTCTATAGATGGTGGCATCACTAGGGTTTGCCTCACCCGGTGTGGGAGGCCAGTGGTCACCCCCATGATGAACATCCTCACCAAGCAGTGGGCAGGGCAACACCCCAGGCAATGGGTCTGGAGATGAACCATTGCCCCGCCCCTGCTTGTTTTTGGCTATAACTTTTAATAGAATAGAGATATTCCAACGCAATTTTTCCATTGCATTCCACATGAATTTACACATATGAAATATGATGGTATTATTAAAAAATACCAAGATTAAGAATTTTGGCTAGTAGTGGTGTCATCCACACTGTGTGCATCACCCAGTGCATCCCGCATGCCCCTAGTGACACCACTGTCTATATGCCTGAAATACATAGTTTATAGAGACTGTTTTGGGAAGCAGGGAAACCTGGGGTCCAAGACCCTAATTTCATTCGCCCAAATTTAACAGCTGATGCATTTTGAGATTCTTCAGGAAACCTCTGATTATTTTCTTTCTCCCCAGGCAGTTCTATCCCATTAGATTTCTCCAAGTGCACATGACACCTTCTACATTCTGCCCCATGGCACTTTGTAACATTGATCCACTGGTATGCCTAGAAGAGGCACCACGGGCACAAAGAGAACCATACCCCAAACTTTGGAATTTTCTTCCCAAAATCCATGCCCAGGCATCTTTGGAGATGTAGTAAGTTAACCATTTTTAGAAAAAAGTGGGTTTGCTCTCAGGGGATGAGTAAGACAAGAAAAGGTTGGGGTTTTATGACCATCAAGTTTTAGCATTAATTATCTTCTTTTTTTATCTCCTGTTAGCAGCAACAATTCTTCAGGGATGAACTATATAAATAAAGGAACAAAGCAGACATAATAGCAAATTCAAACAGCCTACAGAAGTCATTTTAAGATACTTGCCATAAAGGCTGAGATGGAATGATAGATTCGCAAAAAAATAAATAAAATAAATAAATAAGAAAGAGATGGATGTTTATCACATTTTTTCATTGCAAAAGTCTGAGACTTCTCTAGTCATTGGCTAATTGCTACCATGCCTCCAAAAGCTGGGGGTTTAAGAGCTACCAAATTCTTGATCTCACTTCCTTGAGTCTCGAAGCTTAGCTGGTGTGTCTTTCATGACATTCTCACAACTCCTAGCCTAACAGAAGTTCTCTTAATTTGTTGTGGGGGAGCCATGCCTGAATCAAAGTATGAATGCACTTCCATGCCATTCCATGGACCATCACTGCAATAGTGCTGCCTCTGGGCAAGGGAACAGAAGAGGCTTAGGGCCCAATCCGATTAAATTTTCCAGTGCCAGTGCAGTCATGCCAATGGGGTGTGTGCTGCATCCTATGGTGGGGAAGCAGTCACAAAGGCCTGCTCAAGGTATGGGAACATTTGTTCCTTTATCTCAGGGCTGCACCAGTGCTGGAAAGTTGGATAGGATTGGGCCCTTAGTTCACCAAGCCGCTATCTCCTCTCCTCTATAACTTGCTGCAATTTATGATGCTTAGCTCTCATTTTAGTAGATGTATCAATGCTTAGCTCTTGTTTTAGTAGATGTATAGCACAATCCTATGCATGTCTATGCAGAAATAAGTCCCATTATGTTCAATGGTGCTTACTCCCATGAAAGTGTGTATAAGATTTCAGCTGTAAAAGAGGATTCCCCTTGCAGAAGGGAATGAAGGAGAATAGAGCCCGATCCTGAGCTCTCAGTGCTGAACCTATGCTGGTGCTGAGTGTTGCAAATGTCCTGTAAGGACGTCCATGACAGTCAGAGAGTTCAGCGCCAGTTCGTGCTGGGCCCAGTACTAGCTGGAAGCCCACTGCACGCTGCCCAGGGCAAGGGGAGAGCTCCAATCGGTGGAGAGGTCAGTTAGGGTGGGGGAGGCGTTCTGGGGTTGGGGGAGGGGGAGGAACCAAGGCAGGATTGGCGGAGCTCTGCTCCACCTATCTTGAACCCTGTGTTGGGCCTTTTGGCCTTATATGGGAACTCTCAACTCTGCACTGGCAAAACAGCGGACTTGAGTAGCCCCATTGAAGGGCCTGCACCTTTACCTAGAAGAAGGGGATGAATGTCCTCTTCCCCGGAGGAGACGCCGGTGGTTGCACAGCATGCAGCAGTAGTAATTTTGGCTCCGCTCTTCCTCTGGGTGCCGGGTAGCTCCTGCTTTGTTCTATGCAAAGAGGGCAAAGCATCCATTTTGCTTACACAATCTTATCATGTACCCACTTGTAAATACAAACGTCCACCTGCATTCATGGCAGAGGCGGGAGGGATGTTATTATTATTATTATTATACTTTATTTTTACCCCGCCTTTCTCCCCGAAGGGACGCAAGGCGGCTTACAAAACAAGGTTAAAACAGTTAAAAACATAATTTAAAATGTTGGGGTTAGCTCAATTTCAGTACCTTTATTGGCATACAATTACAAAAAACATTGAACACTTTTGTACATAACAAAAAAATAGCTTAAAAGAGCTAACTAATGGTTCATTTACTAAAAACATACCAAGCTACAATTAACTCCTAGAAACCAAGGACTTCAAGAAAGAGGGGCACGCTTCAAGTTGGACCATCTGAAAAATGGTGTTAGGGTCAGTGGTAGCTAATAGGTATTGCAGTATGACAGAGTCCTCCAAAAGGGAATTAAGATGGGGTTGAAGAACTAAGCATTTCCTCCTAGCCTCATTGTGGAGCAGGCAATGAAAAAGAAGGTGGTCTAAAGTTTCTACCACTTGCTGGGAGCAGGGACAAATTCTTTCCTGGGGAGGAGTACCATTAAATCTGCCTTTTGGGGTTAGCCTGAGGGGCTGCCACCCATCAGTGTGTTGGGGATGGGGGCAAGCAGCACATCCCCTCAGTGCTGCCTTCCCCCTCTGCAGGGCCCTGTGCAAAGGCAGCTGTGGGGACCTGTGGGGTGCCACCCATCAGTTTACATTTACTTTCTCCCTCATAACAGGAATTCTATCCTCATAACAGCAGTCTCCACGACATAATAAAAAGGCAGTCATCACACTGAAAGCAAGAGGCAAGCCTCCTTTTACACACAACCTTTGCATGTGCTATTTCACACATACACACCTTAAACACTCAACTAATTAAGCAAATTATCAGGACTGAGCATGGCAGACCAGCAGTGGCTCACATCTTATTACAGTAATCTGTAAATTATAGCTACTGAACATGCAATTTGTTTGTTTTACAGTATCAAAATAAGGTTACAGATCAGTTTTGTGTTTGGTTCTGTTTTCTAAAAATGGAAAATGGTAGAAAGGGGGAAAAAAATAATTGACTTAATCTGTCATCATGTTTGACACCTCAAAGGAATGGATTTGGCGATATCAATATAAATTCACAGCACTTGGCTTACCTCATTCTGATTCTTAATTTCTTCTCTGAACATAGATTCCCCAAGTGATTGCTCGATTAAAGAGCTGTAGCTTATAATTATAATTTATAACTCATTTAACACACAATATTAGCTAATCTCCAAGAATGTGATGGGAATCCATGAAGACGGTGTCCTCACAGAGTCCTCATATCAAGCACTGCTGTTTGCCCAGTCAGCCCCACTAGAGCAAATTAACCACCTACAATCAACGCTGGGTAGACTACCCCTTGGATGTGCAGTCTCCAGTAACTTGGGGTTTCAACTTTCAATCTGTCCTGGACTCAGTTCCAAATTCTGCAAGGGGTCACCAGCCTGAGATGTACAACCCCAGTAGTTCTGTAGTACCAGGTCCAGATCAGAATTGCTTCAGTCATGATGCAATGTAGTGGTTGAGAGATTAAGCCATGAATCAGGAAGTCCCCAGTCAAAATCATGCCTCTGCCATTAACTCACTGGGTGACCTTAGGTACACCACTCCTCAGCTCTGTCCTCCCTCTGCAATCTGAGCTTTTGCCCCTTTGCCTCCTCCTGGAGGTTCTTCCTACCCCAGCTGATCATAGAGGGTGAAATCCTTATCTTAAAGAAACTGTATCTTTAGGCACACTAGAGAATTACAGCCTAATCCAAATTAACCACCACCACTGCTGATGCAACGACACTAATGGAGTGCGTGCTGCATCCTGCCACAGTCACAGAGTTTCCTTGAAGGAACATTTGTTTCCTTACCCTGGGGCAAGCCTCCACTGCCTCAATGGATCTCCTCAGATCTATGCCAGCCATTAATCCAAAGAGAGTAAATGAGAGGGAATGGGGGAAGAAAGGGGCTAGGATATCAGTGCAAGTTTCTCCCTCCCCTGTTCCATCTCTTGTTTACCCCCTCCTCACCTAGACACTCTTCCATTCCTCCCCCCTCCTATTCTGCCCCCTGTCTACCTCCTGGGCCAGGTAACCTGCAGTCTTGTACATAGCCAGCTGTAGGAGTGGGCCACCAACACTGCCGCCATTTGCAGTCTCAGTTCCAAAATGGCAGCAGGCAGCACAAGCAGTGCTCCCCTATTGACACCCCTAATGACAATTTATACAGCAGAACCTACTCTGTCATAAAGCCTAATTAGGATTGGGCCTCATTAAAGCCTTTACCTTCTGTGAGCCTCAAAGGACTTCACCCACAAGGAAGTTGCTCCTGTGTCTCTGCTTTTGGTACATCCGTTCCCAACAGTCTTTTTACAAAGAGGGTCCCAGAACATAGTCTAAGGATGTGTGATATTGCTGAAGCTTGCTGAAGCTAAGCACATTTAGGGGTGCAATCCTACTCTGCACTGGAACAGGCAAGCCATGAGGCTTGTGCTGTATCCAGTGCAGGATAGGGGCCCAAGACGGCTCAGCCAGAGGCAAGGGGAAACTTTTCCCCTCACCTCTGGGTAAGGTGCCCTTGTCCCTATGTCTCCTCAGACTTGCGCCACCTCAGGAGGTGGCGCACGTCTGAGGAGAGTGGAGCAGCTTTAAGCCACTCCAAACTCCCTGGGAACGAGGGTTGGGATCCAGCATAAGTGCTGCATCCCAGCCCCGCCTCCCGCTCCCCCACCCCCAGGGCCACCCACCACCCACCCACGAACACCTCCCTCCCACCTCCTCCCCATCCATCCCAGAGGTTTGCGTCAGTCCAGCTGGGCCGGCGCAAGCCTCGCCGTGGAAGCCAGCATGGAGACTTGTGCCAGCTTCCGCAGGCTTGAGCACCTTACGGCACATTTGCAACCCTCCCAGGCCGGCACAAGAGCACCTCTGGATTGCACCCTAGGTCTGGCATCCCATCCTTGCTGCCCTGAGCTTCACAATGGAAGAAAAGAAGAAGGTAAATGCAATAAATGTGTTCCACTGTGCCTTTGTGCATTTGGAGTATGTGAATGAACCAGACACATCTGATGCAGAATTGCAGACAGAATTACCTTCGCTCTAAGATGGCTATCCATTCCATCTCTGCTTGTGACCCTCATCTGGATTGCTGTCCTTCCCAGCAGGAGACAGTCTGTAATTGCAACACAGCATGGACTCCTCGGAGAAGAGGCACTTGTTACTGTTACACACTCTAAAAATACCTTTATTCAGTTATAAGACTGCAGTGTAACTGTAGTTCCAATTTGGTGTGAAAAAAGTAAACTCCACATAACAGAAGTTTATGAAACACGGGCCAATTCTATGTTTTGCTAACGACGGCAGAAGTTGCTGCTGTTATAAATGGCATTGCACCACTGCAAATGGTGCACCGCTGCTGACCTTGAGGGAGCCAGCAGTGGAACTAACTCCCCACATGTGCCAATGGCCCACCGGGGCCACAGTGGGAGGAGGGGTCAGGTGGCGGGGGGGGGGCAGGTCATGACTGGGAAGAAGTTGTTCAGGGAAGGTTTGGGTTGGGGAGGGAGAGGGTAAGAGGTGGTTTGGGGAAGGGAAGGGGTGAATCCCACAGTAGTGACTTGTGATGGACTCTTGGCGCTGATTTTTCATCCCATCCCCAGGCCTATAGAGGGATAAATAAGTTTTTAACTTACCCTTTCAGTCACCTCCCACCATAGCATGCAGCTGATGTGGCTGCATGTTATAATGTGGCAAGGAATAGGATTGGGCATTTAATGACACTAGTGCATAATAGAAGCTGCTAATTGTTTTAATTAATTACTTTCTAAAATGCTTCCATAGTAATTTTAGTACCTTCATAATCTCAAAATGAAGTGGATTCAGCATAAAATATTTCCCTTTTTTTTAAAAAAAAGAAAAAGAAAAAGTTTTGAACCATCACAAGAATGCTTTGGTTTCATTAGCTAATGAGACATGACAAAGTGTGTATTAGTGAAAGAGACGACACCTTAAGGGCACTGGAGAGTGCATTTCTGTTTTCTGAGGGTCACATGTAATTGGTCGTGTCACACTGTCATTTTAAGCACCCAACTGAAAAGCAAACAAGCAGATTTGATTGTGATGCTATTTTAAAAATGTACTTTTTTAAATAGAAGATTTCAAAATGTTCCTGGTAAAACAATGTGTACTCTATATTAGAAGGTTATCTTTAATTATATTTTTATTAAAATAATTAGCTATATGACCCCCAAATGGTTGCTCTGCATATATATATATATGTATGGTATGGTATGGTATGATCATAAAGAAGGGTTGCAGCAAGCGTCAATCCTAAACTGCTCTTTCCTATACTGGGCTAATTTCTTGTCCTTTATCTCTGCTTCCTCTGTTCATCCTCCCTTGAACCCTTCCACCCATCCCTTACCTCAGTGTTTCTCAAACTGTGGGTCGGGACCCACTAGGTGAGTCGCAAGCCCATTTCAAGTGGGTCCCCATTCAGTTTCAATATTTTATTTTTAATATATTGGACTTGATACTACCACAGTATGTGACTGCATTTGGGGAAATGTTACAGACCTGTACTTTTAACAAGCTACTATGTATATTCTTTTAACAATGAAAGTAAATGGACTTACTCCTGGGTAAGTGCGGGTAGGATTTCAGCCTAGGATTGTTAAAAATTTTCCTGCTTGATGATTTCACTTACAGTCATGACATCACTTCCGGTGGGTCCTGACAGATCCTCATTCTAAAAAGTGGGTCCCGGTGCTAAATGCGTGAGAATCATTGCCTTACCTCTTTCACCAACAACAGTCTCCTGTATCCTCCTTCTTCAGGCCTCTGCCACCTCCATTCCCCCCCCCCTTTTTAAATATAAGTCTTCTAAAATATCAGTTCTAACAGACGAAGCCACACTATGAATCAAAACAGATCCAAACAGGTCAAAGTTAAAGGTTCAGTTCAGCTCCAGATATTGTTGAAGAAAGTTGTCTGCATGGAGCTGATCAAGATACTGCAAAGTCAGGCTGATGCTACTGTACCTGCTTGGTTTCTCCACCCTCAGATGTTCTAAAGAACTCTTGGTTCCCCAGTCTAAGCAGTTAATTGCAGAGAATAGCCAGCCATGCAGAAAGCTTTATTTTGTATCCTTAATGTGGAACATGACTACCAGCTTATCTCCAGTCACATCATCTGGCCCCCATGCAGGCCTTATCTGCCTGTGCCAAAATCAGACTCTCCCCCAAGTGCAGCCAAGGTTTGATATTAAACCTCTCTTATGAACACTTTTAGTAGAGCCTAACCACCTGCTACAAGGCCTTCCAGTTGCCTACCTAGAAGCAAAAGAAGCACAGAGTAATTTTAGAGGTTCAGGTGTTAGGCCAATGTCTTTCACTGACTTCCCAACCTCAACAGGAAAACTAGTTGTTGATCAAAGACACACGACACGCAGCCAACCAGCTGTGATCAATCAAAAACTTTTAAAGCTGCACATGTGGTTTCAGATAGAACAATAGATTGGGCCAGGGCAGATGGGTAACTAGCCCATTCTTATCTGTCAATCAAGTATCAAGCATCTCTACCGCTCACTATTTGCAAGGCTCACAATGGACTGCAGACATCAAAATATCACTGAGCCACACAAGATTTTTTCCCCTCTTCTCTCTCCTTTTATCTTGCTTCCCTTTCAGATTGTTTTTCCCCTTCTCTTTTATGCCCCACAAGAGCATTACTAAATGCTGAATCAGACAATGCTTGAGGACAAAGTGTCTCTCAGATAATTAGACCCAAGTCTGAAATACCTGGTCTGTACACATCTTTGTATACCAAGCAGATCTGAGTCCCCAGTTATTCAGGAAAGGGGAGGGAGCAGCCGCGTGCAGGATATGACTGTTTCACTCTTCTGTCCACAACTATACATCTATGGTGCAAATTTCACCCAAGTCTCAAGATCACCAAAAGGGTCAGAGGTCCCATCCTCTTGGAGCCTTCTCTATGCAGACAGCAAAAGGCTTGCTTTCATCATTTTATCTAAGGCAGACCCTGCTGATGGTGCATGTCTCTATAATGGATTCAAAAGACATGAATAAAACTCCTTAATTTTGAAGTATTTCTTTTTTTAAAATTAATTTTTGAAAAGGCAGCTTGTTAAGAAAGAAGATTTCTAAGGTTGTAGCTCTCGCATAGAAGGATGCAGCCTGGTGGCCTCTCTTGTTATAAATGTTCTAGTACCCATCTGATGCCCACTTATTTATGGATTTTAGACTAAAAGCTCTTTCTTTGCCAGTTTTCTTCACAAGCACTTATCTCAACATCCTCATTAGATGGTTTTTCTCTTTTCTTTTTTTTGAGGCTTATCCATGCCCTTGGTACTTCTTTTTGTTCTGTTCTGCAAAAGAAATGGCTTTAAATGATCACTCTCCACCAGTTCCAACTTTTTCCTCCCCTTTGTAATTATCTTTATTGGAAGGCCAGTGAAGTAAAAGGACCAGAAGGAAATTAAAAAAAAGAAAAGAAAAGAAAGAAAGAAAGAAAGAAAAGAAAGAAACAGCCTTCACTATTGAACAAAAGAGGTGATGTTCTTTACTTCAGCCATATGCTGTATGGAACATGTACGGAATGGGTCAGCGTGTCTCCGTTTTGAAAATTAGTTTAAAAAAAAAAGAAACTCTGATTCTAATAGAAACAGAACAGATGTAAATGGGCCTCTTGTTGCCTGGGTTAGAAAGGCATCCATTTAATAAAGAAAAATAATCACCATTTATTAAAGATCATGCAGATTAATGATTTCAAAGAGCAAAATCTGCCTCTAAAAGAACAACGTCCAATACTAGATATGCTGACAGACTATTGCCCCAGACCATAAAGCTGTTCTTGTATATCCCCACTTTCTTTGTCTCTTGAACGGATGATTGAAGAGCAGGGGTGCCTGAATTGCATTCAGAGAAGAAGTCAAGGGGACAGACTTCCAAAGTAGAGTAGCAGTGTCTCACAAGACAATCTGCATGTGGAAATTGGTATCCACATGCCATTCACCCTTCCATGCTTCAGGCTCTATATTAATGGCATTAATTCTGCCCAGCCCACAGGTGTGCACATTTGATTCCTGTTGCATATATGCAACATTGGGCAGAAATGGCTTAAATGGTGTGTTCATTAATATGGATGTGGAATGGTCCCTGGTCGGAAAGAGAAGAATCCAGGCCCTGATAGGATTCAGAGCCCAGTCCAATCCTTTTCCACCCCTGCTGCTGGTGCGCCAAAAAGAAATACCCCATAGCCAGCAGGGTTCGGGAGGGGGATCAGGAGGCTTTGGAGGGGGAAAGAAGATCTAAATCCCCTTACCCCTTCTCCCTTAAGCCTCCTGCTCCGCAATGGGTCTCCTTGGTCCTGTGCCAGCTCTGTAGTTGGCACAAGTCTGAGGAAAGGAGGCACAAAGGTTGCTGATGAAGGGGATAGGATACAGTGTGCACCATTGCTGCAGAATCCCACCCCCATTCTTCCCCCTTCCTGCTCTGTTTTACCCCTCCCTACCCCCACCAATGCCTTACCTGTTCCAGTGATTTATATCTAGCAACAGACAGGGAGTGCTGCTGCTGCTGACAAAGCGCTCTGCATGCTGTCAGCAGCCATTTTGCAACAGCAAAACTCCATTCCACTGTTGCAAAACGCTACAGCTGGCAGTCCAATGCTGCATAGGACTGGGGTGTCAGCCTTTTTAGAATGAGTTAGAACCCATTTCCTACTTATGACAGAAGAGGGTGAAAACAGTTTTATTTTTTCATGGATTTCAATGATTTCCAAAGTTAGAAGTATAGAAAGCAGTGTTTTATTCAAAATTTGCACTATAATTGTAAATTATAATCACTTTAAAAGTGTACTAGGTGGGCAATATAGGTGGTATAGTGTCAGCACATGCAACCACAGCCATCACCCATGCACCCCACCATTAAATAATAAATAAAAATCAAATAAAACGTAGGTTTTCTTGTTTTTATTTTGCAGATTTTTGTGGGGTTTTTTGGTTTCTTTACAGAAATGAAAAGTGCAGAAGATGGTGCTATGTGTTTTTATTTTGTTATCACCGTTTTCACCCACCTCTACCTATGACGCGTTCTTAGTTACCACTCATGGGTATGATAGCTTCCTTTATTGCTATTATTTTTAGAATATCTGAATCACTCCGCATGCGATCCTGTGCATAGTTGTTTGGGAGTAACCTCACTAATATCAATGGGACTTATTTCTGTGTAATGATGCAAAGGGTTGTGCCACATGGCTACAGTCCTACTCAAAAGTCACTTATGAGTATACTACTACACTGGAGTCAGAAGAACTTACCACCAAGTAAACATAGACAGGAGCAAAATGTTCCATTAATAACAGGTCTTTCTGCACCATCTCCCCATCCCCCCCATAATACGCATAGTTGATCTTCATCCCACTCTTCTGTACATGATGTGGGAAAATGGAAGACTCTTCACAGATTAGCACAACCATTGTCATTGCCATGTGTAACATACATGTCAGGCACTGCCTTATTCCAGGTGGCAACCTCTTCAGTGATTGTAGTGCCAACACATTCTGACCTGTGAATATCCCTCAGAAGACACACTTATGGCCCAATCATAATGAGCTGGTGGGCTGGCGGAACCAGCATACACTGTTGTGAAAGCACTGTAAAGCACTTTGCAACAGTACTTCCAGCCAGAATGCTGGTGGGAAGGCTAGAGCCAGGTAAGTCTAGCAGAGGGGTGAAGGAAGGGCAGAGGAGGGCTCAGAGAGGGACACAATGGGGGTAGAGTGCGTGGATTGTGCCCAGGAGGGGGTGGGACTGATGGCACCGGTGCCATATCCTATCATCTTTCCTGGGCCTGATCCCTTAACATGGATCAACACACACTTGCACCCGTGATATTTGTTTTGTGTTTTTTTTTTCTTTTATCACTGTTTTGAAAAAAGTGACAAGAAAATCAAACCACCCATGGCAATTCATTGCCATGCCATTTTGACAGTTCATTTTATTTTAATTTTTCAAAAGTATATACTTTAATTCTTTGGAGGTTAAGCACTCTCTTTTCTCCTATGTTGCAATGTACATCCAGTCAGGCCTTTATGGAGCGGACAGCAGTCACATAGCTATGGCTCGCCAACAGAGATGCTATGCATAGAGACAGAATAGATGAGGGGAGCCTTAAGTGTGGGGATAGGTTGTTGCACTATTTTGGGAGTTTCGGTGTATGTATTTTATAAAGGAAAAACATTGTCATTGGGTCACAGCTGGTCTGACTGCATGGAAAAACTGAAGTATGGAATGGAACAAAAACAAATTAATGCCCATAACCACAAAACCATTATCACTACTAGTGCCGATACCTATCAAGATGATAAAGAAAAGCAAGGATTTTCCAAAAAGTTTAGGCTAAAATCATGGTCATTTTGAACTACCCTTTCTCACTTTAGGGATGGAATAGGCACCTAAAAGATTTACCTCCGGCCTTCCTCACAGTGCATAAAATATAATTTAAAATGCTGTTGGGGATCCTAAGGGCATTCTAGCACTGCTGGCAAGATTCTTTATCCTACCCTAGTAGAGAAATACATAACAATGTTCTTAAAAAATTAAAAATTTAAAGGAATCTGAATATATGTCTTTCTATCAATTCTCTAAGTTGGCATCATGTTATTCTCCAGTGCTCCATCACAGTGAATTCATTCTGAAATGTCTGCATAGCCTCTGGAAAAGCTGTTTATGTGCACAGGGCCCAGCTTATAAATTAAGATTACACTTGCTCTGGGTTTGTTCTAGGAAGGATATAATCATCCTGCAAGAGTATCTCCCCAGGTTGCTTGTCAGGTAAGGCCACAACAGAACCAATGCCTCAATCTTAAACTACAACATGATTTTAAAAAGCACTGTGCACTGCAATTCTCATTTTGCATCCAGCTAGAAATTGCATGCTTTTCAGAAAGGACAAGGAATTGTGGCTATGGGGTGCATATTCTGGTACTGAAAACATATTTCCCCTTTAAACCGACTTTAATAGGTTAAACTACCCCCACACAACAATATTAAGTATTTTATTTATTCACAAGCGCTACATTTTGCTGGGTTGCTTTAAGTGTTCTGTCTCACCTAAGCCTTCAGCATGATGTGAGTTAGAAACATGCAACACAATCCTAATCAGGTTTTCTTAGAGTAAATCCCATTGATGTTAATGAGACTCACCCTGGCCTATACCAAGTGTACAGAGGTTTACAGTCTTAAATAAGTAATGTAATATCAAGACAATGCTTGCACAGCACGTTGAACACCATTTAACTTGCTGTGTGAGGGCTAAATATTATAATCAATAACAACCAATACATCACAAATTAGTGAATAAAAGACTGGATGTTCTTTTCTGATATTTCAGTCCATAAGAGTGAAAATCAGCTATCTTCTGTCTAAACCACCACTAGAAGGGTGAGCCAGCCCATCTCAGGAGGCAGGTGCTGAGGAAACTCTGAAGGACAGCAAATTGCCATTTATAAGAAACTACATAAATTTACCACAATGGAGGGGGACATTTATATTTCCTGTCTCAAGCACCAAAATGTCTCAGGCTGTCTCTGCTTTAAGCAATTCTGAACTTCTTGTCCCGGTTCTCTGAAACAGAATGTTCAGAGACAACATTTTCAGGCATCTCCCAACATGGTATGACTATTGTATACTAAGTGACCTTCTCAGTAGTCACACAGAGAAGAGTGTTAATGACATGAAAGGCAAATACATTTGAAGGTATGGTCATGCCTGTTCATTTCCATGGGTTTTGAATTTAAAATTTCTCCAAATTATTGGGCAGCCCACAGTTTTTCCCATATCCTGTGCCAATTAGGCTGTAATCTTATACCTTTTTTCCTGGAAGTAAACCCTGTTGAACACAATGGGACTTCCTTCTGAGTAAACATATATAGGATTTCACTGGAAGTGATCTTCTGGGCTTTGTGCAGTGCAAAGCCAAAGTACCCTGAACAAACTACTGGATATTACTAGGTTCAACAGGGCTTACTGGACTGGATGGGGCTTACTGGATATTAATAGATCCAAAGGGGCTTACTGCTAGGTATATAGAATTTTACAACAAATTGTGGCAAGTTTTTAAAGAGATGGGAGTACCAAACCATCTTATCTGTCTCCTGAGAAAACAGTATGTGGGTCAAAAGGCAACAGTTAGAACCGGATATGAAACAAGATTGCTTTAAAATAGGGAAAGGAGTACAACAGGGCTGCATATTGTCACCCTGTTTATTTAACTTATATGCAGAGTACATCATGTGAAAGGCTGGGCTGGATGAATCACAAGCCAGAGTTAAGATCACCGGGAGAAATATCAATAACTTCAGATATGCAGAAGATACCACTATAATGGCAGAAAGTGAGGAGGGTCTACAGAACCTCTTGATGAGGGTGAAAGAGGAAAGCGCAAAATGTGGCTTGAAACTTAACATTTAAAAAAACTAAGATCATGGCATCCGGTCCCATCCCATGGCAAATAGAAGGGGAAGAAATGGAAGCAGAGACAGAGTTTATCTTCTTGGGCTCCAAGATCATTGCAGATGGAGATTACAGCCAAGAAATTAAAAGATGCTTGCTTCTTGGGAGGAAAGCTATGGTATGCCTAGACAACTTAATGAAAAGCTGAGACATCACCTTGTCGACAAATGTCTGAATAGTCAAAGCTATGGTTTTCCCAGTAGTAACCTATGGCTGTGAGAGCTGGACCATAAGGAGGGCTGAGTGCCGAAGAATAGATGCTTTCGAATTATGGTGTTGGAGAAGACTTTTGAGAGTCCCCTGGGCTGCAAGGAGATCAAATCATCAATCCTACAGGAAATCAACCTAGACTGTTCGTTGGAAGGACAGATGCTGAAGCTGAAATACTTTGGTCATCTCATGAGAAGGGAGGGCTCTTCAGAAAAGATCCTGATGCTGGGAAAAACTGAAGGCAAAAGATGAAGGAGGCAGCAGAGGATGAGATGGTTAAATAGTGTCACAGACAAACTCTGGAAGTTAGTGGTAGACAGGGGAGCCTGGCATGCTGTGGTCCATGGGGTCACGAAGTGTCGGGCATGACTTAATGACTCAACAACATCATAGGATTTCAGCCAAGTGTAAAAGCTCATACTACTGCTACGAGCCTTATTTCAATTTCCTTTATCTGCATGAATATCTTTCATCAGCCTCCATCTCAGGAACTGTTCTGCCTCTTATCTTGCAACATCTGAGCACCTCAACCTTTAAAATATTTTAAAATCTGATTGTCTGCCTTTGTCCCGTTTTTTGTGTCTTAACAGAGTCTTGACCTGTGTATCTTATGGACCTAGTCTATAGTCCCTACATACCCCAGTCCAGCATCTTTGTCAGTGGCTGTTTGCTGATGTTTCTTCTGCATCCCTTTTGTTTCATGGAACAATTTATTTACTTTGCTATGTGAACTTTTTTCTTGTGCCAATGACGTCAATGCCCAATCTTCCCCAAGGGGCCAGTCCAGGTGTCTGAAGTGGGGGGCCATCACAGTGCTTTGGCCCCAGTCTACTCCTCTAGGCTGCCATGTGTTGATGCTGGCCTGATGTTACTTCAAAATACAGCAATATTTAAGTGCAGAAGAGAGGAAGAAATAGCAATGTGAAACGATTCAGTAAAACTTTTAAAGCAACTATTTAAGTCTATTTTGCTTCAGGAAAGAGCATTATATTATTCATAGTCCAATCCTATTCCCCGCCACAGGGGCTGATTCAGTCATTCCATGGAGGCATGTGCTTCATCTTATTGGGGGGGGGGGGAGGACTACTTGAAGTGAGGAAACTTTTGTTCCCTTACCTTCAAGTAAGTCCCCTGTCATCCTATGGAACTACTCAGACCTGCACCATCTCTGGCTGGCACAGATCTGAATAGACCCAAGGGGAATGGTAAGGCCAGGTATATTGGTGCCACACTGCAACTGATAACTGCCCTGCCTGCCTCTGCCATACCTCCCAGCATTCCCAATCTCTGCCTTGTTTCTCTTCCTCTCTGCAGCATTATGTACCCTCTCTTCACTCACCACCTGTGCCAGCTTACGTGCAATGGAGAAGGTTGCTAGATGTGGCAGCAGGCTGCCAATGCTACCCCTACTTTGCAGCAGTGGCTTGAAAGTGTCTACCAGTGGCATGCTCTGTGTGTCATCAGCAGCTGATTTATGGAAGTTGGATAGTGTTCTGCTATTGTAAACTGGGTGATAGAATTGGGCCATCATTCATTCATTCACATTTTAGGCCTCCTTTTGTCTCTTATCTACAAGGCACTTTGCAAATCAATTAAAAGTCACAAAAATTTTAAAAAAAACCCACAAGCACAATCTATAAAATTACAATACAGTTCAAAACCAAGAAATTAAAGAAAGAGGACTGTGACTTTCTTGATGTATGTATTCCATTCATTGGCCCTGCTAGAATTAAAGTACTGCATAGTCTGAAGACATGCTCTTAATAAAAAAAGGGAAATTGCAACCCACTTATGAACTAGATTCAATCTTTTGATATTTTGTTTCAAAAATAACCTTCAAAAACCTTCAAAATGGAGCATCTGAGCCATATACCATATGAAAGCACACCTGGTACATAGTTTCAAACTGTCTGGGAAAAGCACACTCCTCATACCAAAGGAAATTGCATATCGGCAAAGTAGGGAAATCTCATTTTTTTATATCTACAAATACCCCAACGTTTTTGTAGACCTAAGGACAAGGCATGAAAAACCAGTGTATTTATCCAGACTAAAATAGCCACTCGTCTGTGCTTTAGTGCCATTTTCTGTCACACCAGCATGACAGCACTAAGTGTTTAGTTGGAATAAGTGGTTCCATGTCCTTTGATAATACAACATGGTTCCAGCATTCTGTTCACTACAATTTCAGCTCCATCAGGGGTGGCACAAGGCAGCTCAGTATTCCCAGAGATTTTCAAACTGTGGCAAATGTGCTTTATTATGCACTCAACTCGTCTGGTCCATTTGGACTGGGTACATGAGGGAATACAATTAGCCAGCCACTTTATTTACACACAACCTCACCTGCCACTCTGTTTTGAGCCTCAGTTATTTTGATCTCCCCCTTTCTTTGATTTAGAATTGTCGAAGAAAGAAGCCCTCTATAATTTCACAGTGTAGTCTGGATCAGATTATAACAGAGGAGCCAAATTTTTATGTAGCTCCTGGATGTTGTATTCTCAACTCAAATAAAATGCATTCCCATTATAGACAAGTCATAAAGGAACTTCCTCTTATGTTTGCAGGTGAGGCCCAAGGATGCAATCTTTTTGGGAGAGATGAAACTCAATCAGTTCTACCATTTCAAACTCCTATGGAATGCATGAATGCTGTCTTAACGGTTAGACCCTTTCCAGGGTATCTCAAGGTTCTGATTCCAAAAATGACATGCCCTATCATGTCTAATTTTGGAGACAAAACATAAATTCATTAATGACTGGCTGAAGCAGCTTTCTAGTTTCGAAACTGGATATGATAGGGCAAAACAGATGCCATTTTTGGAATCAGCATCCCAAATTCATTAAAAAACCACCATAACTTTTGGAAAAAAGTTTTTATGACCCTCAATTTCACAGGTGTTATAATTTTTTAATAAACTATTATAGCATAGTTCTATTTATGCTGTCTTTCCAATAAAAACAAAAAAATAACTTCTTCAAATAATATACAGGTCCTGCCTTGTTATACACAGATTTTTTATACACTGATTTGACTCAAAATGAATGGCCCCTGCAAATGAGAAGGAATGTGCTGATCCCTGGAGAAGGGAAAAAATGCATCCCTTTAAAATCAGTTTAAAAAACTGAACAGTCCTTTAACAATAGCCTCCTTAATGAGAGAGAGAGAGAGAGAGAGAGAGAGAGAGAGAGAGAGAGAGCAGCTGGCTGACAATCCATCAATCCTCCTCTCTCCAGGCAACCCCTCCCTTCCCCCTGAGCACGTGAAAGAAAGGTGATCACTTTGTATTGGTGAAGGGAGGGACTGAGTGAAGTGACTTTCTAAGCTCTTGGAGGAGGACTGATTGATGGATTGTCTTCTTAATGACTCTTATCTTACATCACAAAGGTCAGCAAGGCTGTTTTTAAATCACCGGAGCAAAGAAACTTTGTTTTTTAAATGGATTTGCTATGGTGTGTTTTTTGCCATCAGCATGAGTGCTTGGAACGGAACACGAGCAAATAATGAGGCTCAACCTATATGTACAAACATAGCATTGGCAAATTAAAATGAGACATTTCTTGAACCAGTTAAAGGAATATAGTTTTAAACTTGGCTCTTCACTCATAGCAAATGATAGAAAACTAGACACCATTATGATAAATCATCAAAGTGTTGGAAAGAAATTAAGTTACCTGCATCAGATAGATGAAAGTTACCTGCATCAGGCAGCAAATCAATAAAGGCAGTGACTTGCTTAACATTTAAGAAGCAGAAAAAAAAAATTCTTCAGGTGACCCACCTGAGCTTTGGAATTGCTAAAAAGAGAAGAATGGAGAAACATCACCACCATAGCTAATGGGTATGGTTCAGGCAGAGTCTGATCAGAATTAAGATAATGATGAATGGGACAGCCTGGAGCTGGGCTATAATCCTGGGTTGAGATCTGTTGCAAAATTATATTATATGGTTAAGGTAAATGGTAGCACAGATAATCCATACTTTGAGAGAGACGTTCATCCTTGGCCAAAGGCTTCAAAGTTTCCCATTGTGCACTCCCAAGCAATGAAATGCATGGGGATGTCCCCCCACCCCAGCCTTGCAAGATTTATTTTTAGCATCAGAATAGACAGACTGGCAAATGAATGGCAAGTGCATGGCGAGCAAGCTAGCAGAGATCCAGGGACCAGAAATGTATGATATATCTGAGGATGCGCTAGTGGTTGGACTCCAGAGCAAGGTAGGCAAGGAGGTGAAGCAGGGTGAGGTGAAGTGAGACAAGGTATGAGTGCTTTTTATTTCCTTTTCCCAAGAACATTGCCAAGCCCAGGAGACTTCTTAAACAGGGCCAACAGAGAGCTTATTATCTCCAAAGCTCATCTGTGTCTTCATCATCTGGTTGGCTGCAGTTTCCTTTCCTGCCACAGTTGGGTGGTGGCTGTGCAAAACTCAGATCAGCCACTCTCTTCCCTTCTATATGTCTTGGTGGCATAAGGAGGAAGTTTCCTTCCCATTGCCAGTTCATCTGGTTTGAGCCTGCTCACTGTTTACAGAGGGAGACAGGCAGTTATAGTAGAAACATAGCAAAAGTGAAACATGTATCAGATGGAATACTGACAGAGAAGACTGACCGAAGAGGAAGCAGTTTCACAGCATGGCAAAATGCCTAAATAAACACAGGCAGTTGCTACACTTCTGGTTTTTCAGTGTAGACCTGATAAGCACAACACTCTTTTCCTGACTACTGTACAATATGCTATCATGTACAAAGCAGCTGCTCTGAGCAAATAGGTTTTATATTCAAAGTTTCCAGGCAGTGATGATCTATGTGAATATTATTAAGATGAACAGGAATTACTTGACTTAAAAACGTATGAGTTAAAATCTAGATGTTACTCCATAATCTGATGTTCTATTTCAGACAATGATGAAACTCAGGCATCTGCAAGCTTATGCCTCATCATGGGAATTGATTCATCACACTGCAATCAGTCTTTTGGTTCTTATCTGAATACAGATTAAGATGCTGAAAAAGATTTACATGTTTGTGCTGTACAGAGAATGCACAAGAAAAAAGAGATTTGACTGTTGATAGGGTTTAGCCTCAGTACCAATTACCCATAAAGGTAACCCGCAAAAGATTATTTACAAACTGGATTAATGCCATTTCTTTTCCTTTTTTAAAAAATGCAAAAGAAGTCTAGAAATATTCTAAAGTTTTCTCTTCTTTGGAAATAAGAAGAATCTCAAGTCTTGTACTTCCTTGACTTTGTCAGATACTTCAAAGGCTGAGGTGCCCACTTTTACAGAAGCATATTATTGCCCACAATCTCTTTTGTGCCACATTTAAAAAAGGGCAGCCACAAAGTAGAATCAAGAATCATTTGTTGAAGAAATGGAGCCAATAACAAACTTGCAGAATAAGTGAGACAGACAATCAAACAGCCCAATCCTATTTGGCTGCTGTGCCAATGCCGCACAGAGGCCAGCATGACATGCCCTAAGCCCATCCAGATAATGCCACAACAGCACAGCCCTCCCAGTAATTGGTGCAGACCTTCCCAGCAACATTGACAGTGTCCATGGAAACCCTGACACAGCCTATCACTCATGGAGAAGGGTCCTGACATCAGGAATCACTGGCACAACGTTGGCATGACATCTGGCATCATCCAAGGCTCAATGCTGGTGGCAAGAAAAGTGCTGCCAGGATGGATGGAGCAGGAATAGATGCACAGAACAGGGAGTAGAGGCAGATGCAGGGCCAATAAGCAGACAAGGCTGGAGGATGCCCCCCTGCCAGCCACTAGGAATGAGCAGCACAGCAAAAGGTACCTCCACTAACTAGGAGGAGGTGCCCCAAGTGTACCACATACAGTACATACACAACATGACACAGGGATGCTTTCCCAACCCCACTTCATATGGGAGCTACAGCGAAGAAGGGACACAAATAAAGACTTGCTAGGAACCCCTGCACCCAGGATTCAAATCCACTAACACCACCCACACGTCTAAGGAACACCTTTTTGACTTCAGCAAAGTTGGCTGTGGCTCCCCATGCCCAAATAAGGTAAAATGTGATTACTGCAAATCATAGTTTGCTGCTAAACCAGAATCAGAAACCCTCTACAAACCATGGTTTCCAATTCCAGTTTGGAGACAAACCAGTTTGGAGGATTTTGGAAACCAGTCTGCCCAATTCAGGTATCATGGCAAGCTGTAGATATCATGAACCAGAAAAAAAAGAAGATGGGTAATTGGAGCATGTGACAGAATAAGGGAAGGGGTGAGCACAAGGCATGGCCTTGATGGCCAAACAATGGTATGGCTGTGACATCTGCATCAAGTCAATAGCTTAGATTTCTAAAAATCTCAAAGGCTGTTTGACAAGAATTTGCAGGTATTCTAAGGGAAACTGTAATATATGTTTCTATCGCCTATAGATGTGCAGAGGGCAAGCAGTACTCGGCAAGTGATATTAAACACAATATTTTTACCTGTACAATCCCAATCACCTATTAACACAAATCTCAACTGGAATTAGCCTCTCTAGCTCAAGTGCCCCATACTCATTTGAATCAAAGTGCACTACCTATACAGGGAGCTGTTAAATTATACGCAGACACAATTTCCATAACACCACAGTAATTTCCATGATACTATTCAGATGTCAAGAATCATCTGTCAAGGTTTGCTCACCAGTGAGAGTCTGCATTCTACTTATATGAATATATAGTAGTCTAGGCAGAAATGGCAATCTCCCTTCTGTATGACCCATTAAAACCCAAAGAATTCTGATTTAAAAAATGATTCCTTAATGATGAAGAGAGGAGGGGAAGGCCATTTCCATAGACGACTTCTTCACTGACTTCTTCAGTGCAAAACAAGGCGCCTATGCATGTCTAGGCCATGTCATGTCCCAACAAAGGAGAGTTTATCACAACAGTTATATCTGCACTTAACTTGAAAGGTTTGGTTAGGGTTAGGGTTACTGTAGCATGCTATTAATGAAAAAAAGATAGAAGAGCCTGGTGAACCATAGATCAGAGTATCAGAACCTTGACGTATTGTACACACAAAGTTGCCTCATGATTTTAAGCATATTTTAATTCATGCTGGAAGATTGTAACATTTATTGTCATTATGAAATTGACCCAAATATGTTCTGCTCAGACAACCTTTAACATTAACCTTGGAAAAATATGTTATCCATGAAAATATTAATGCCTAACCATTTCTAATAATAATAATAATAATAATAATAATAATAATAATAAACTTTATTTTTATCCCGCCCTTCTCCCCAAAGGGACCCAGGGCGGCTTATAACATAATAAAAAAAAAGATTAAAACATAATTTAACTGATAAAAACATATTAAAAACACATTAAGAGAAACCATAAAAACAGTAATCAGATAGAATAAAAAGAGCATAAAACAGCAGTTCAAGGAGGAATCACGCCTGTAAAAAACTAAAAGATGTATAAAAGATGTTAAAAAGGCCATAGAGTCAGAAGGCTTGTGTAAACAACAAGGTCTTCAGGCCTCGCCGAAAGGTCTCGAGGGAGGGAGCCATTCTCAAGTCAAGGGGAAGGGAGTTCCATAACATTGGTGCCACTACTGAGAAGGCCCTATTTCTTGCCGCTGCCCCACGTACCTCTTTAGGCGGCGGCACATGTAAAAAGGCCTTCTCTGATGACCTGAGAGGACGAGCCGGATTGTACGGGAGTAGGCGATCTCTAAGATAGCCTGGCCCAGAGCAGTATAGGGCTTTAAAGGTCAAGACCAGCACCTTGAATTGGGCCCGGAAACGAATGGGCAGCCAATGTAGCCCCCGGAGAAGCGGACTGACAGAGTCAAACCGCCTAGCTCCAGTGATTACACGGGCCGCTGCATTCTATAGTTATTTCTATTTCTGTTGTTATTTTATTTCTGAATGCCCTTTCAAAAGTTGCAAATAGTAAGAGATACAAAACAAGACAAAAGCATACACATAGCCCAATGCTAAGCATACTTTATGCTGGCAGAATTTCCGTTCCACCGGCATAATGTGCTTTCCAGCTGTCGCAAACGCGACAATGCCAGAGAGCGTAGCCTGGCCACTGCCAGAAGTGGCAAGTGGCCTGGTCCACACATGGTGGACTTCAGATGCCTGCTGTTTCAGATAAGACCACACAGGGGCTGGGAGGGAGGTGGGACACAGCAGGGGATGGGCAGAATGGGGAGGAGATGGGGTGGGGAGGAGGGTGCATCAGGCCTGCGAATGGAATAGATTTGGAGGTAGCTGCACTTGCTGAATCCTAACCCCCTTCCCGGGCCTGATCCGCTTTCATGGGTCAAAGCAGACTTGACCATTGATATCACTCGCACAGGTCTGGTTGATCCACCAGGCCTGCAGGGGCTTACCCCAGGGAAAAAGAACAGGAGGCATCCCAAGGCTGAACCCCCACCCCTCCGCAGGGATTCAGCGGATGCCACATTGGTGCTGCTTCATTGTCCCCCGGGAAATTAGGTCGGATTGGGCTGACAGAGAAACACAAAGGATTGTGTTACTTTGTCAGGTATACAATTTGGGCTGCAAGAACAGAAGAACAAACAAATCTGTCTCCTCTAAAACATCAATTAAATTGCTGCACAGGTCATTCCAGCATAACTGGGGGGAGTAACTGGGAGGGGAGTAGGAAGGAACCAGGGTGAGGAGAAGGTGGGAGAGAGTGGATCTGGTGGCAATGGTGTACACTGGATCATATCTCCTCTGTTTTAAATCTCCCCACTCCTTTTGTCTCCTTAAATATATGTTACCAAAAATGGCAGCATATGTCCAAGGAGAATCACAGGTGGCTCCAGGGCTTACATGAAGGCAAATGTTTTATACTTACTTCCCATATGTCCTCAGGATGCCCCCCCTCCCCGTTGGATGCAGCACATGCCCTTTTGGCATGGCTGCATTGGCACTGGTGGTGGGGGATAAGATTGGGGCATAAGTTGGTAGATGTCCTAAGACAGACATCTGGAGCCTCTGAAGGACAGGAGAAGGGTGAATAACTTGCAATTCAGTTCAGATAAGATGGAGATGTTTAAGATGAGAGAACTGACAGACTTTGGAATGGGTGGATTCCCTGTACTGGATGGGGTTGCACTCACACTGAACAATCAGATGCAGTGTAGGTTGCACTACTACACTTGTTAAAAATGGGGGGGGGGGAGCCAAATTTCCCAAGGTCTTTATCTTTTCTCTGATAACAAATTCATAATTGAGATTATAGCTAAATTCTTGCTGATAGCCACTAGGAGCCAAAACTAAATGAACATACATAATTATTCGGGACCAGCTGGTATTTATCTATATTTTTCTGTATCATAAGGATTTCATAATTGTTGTGACTCCATTTTCTGCAAAGCACTGAAAAGCTTTTTTTCTTTGTTTTCTGTTAGTCTGTTGACTAACACACTATTGTTCTAGCTGTTGTTTTTTAATCAAACCCTAAACTAAAAACCACAGATATAATTGGGGAAGGTTGGCTGGAACACTATTGAACAGTCAACCCCATTATTTAGGAGAATATGAAGTGAAGCAAGGGGGAATGTTTTAGATATTTTTACACTCTTTTGGGTATAGGATTTGAGTCCCAAATGCAAAGGCAAGTACAAAATAAAAATAAAAATAAATCACTTTAGTTGAGTGAATTGTCTTGCCAACAGCAAGAGCCTTATTATGATCTCCTTCATGTCAATACAGGTCACAATCATATTATGAGGTACTTAACTTGGTCTTTGTTCTAACTGACCAATCACTGGGCATGGAAGCGGCTGCTCATTTGAATACCTGGCACTATATAAGAGTACAGCTCAGATGATTGCACAAGCACTTGAAGGCAGACAGGCAGATAATCCTGGTGTGTGAAACGATGGCTACCACTCGAAGAAGACCAGCACGCAGGAGACCACGATACAGGATCCAGACCAGGAGGAGAAAACAAACAGGCCGAAAGAGAACAGTGAGGCATGTGAAGATCCGCCACAGAAAGCGTCCGACTAGAATTCGTGCCAAGATGGCAAGGATGCGGACTAACAGAAAAATCCGAATGACCAGAGATGCTTGGGGCATGCTGCACTCCTACGTAGATGGCATCTACAGAAAAGTGTCTCAGGAAGCTGAACGTCTGAGGAGAAAGGACCAGCGCAATTCCATCATTACCTCAGATGTGCAAAGTGCCTTGAGACAAGTCATGCCAAGGAAATACAACAGGCGAATTGCCTACAGCAAAACACGTTAGAATTATCTCCTCTTCCTCCTCCTCCACCAAGGCTGGTTTAAGACAAAGAACAAAAGAGGAGAAAGGAATGGAATATACACCAGCCTGTGAGAAACTGCCTGAAGATTAAACAAGGCCTTCAAACTGCCAAGGAATCCTGTAACTGATGACATTTTTTTAAAAAACAACAGCCTCAGCCTCACCACTGTGGTTTGACAAAGAAAAAATCTAGAAGAGATCAAGTTCATCACTATGACAACACTGCCATCATAATAAAACCAACCTTCTGTTGAGTCACAAATACTCATGAAAGAGACTATCAAAGACTTACCATTTGTGGAATCTGAACCAGAAGAGAGTACAGATGGAGAGTACTTAGAACTATGAACTAAGAACTATGTGAGGTGTTTACTGGAGGGAACTGCATTACTTTTCCCTTACAATAAAACAGGATTATTAATGACATGTCTCTTCTTTATGATTCTTTATGAAGCCTGAAAAGGTTGCATGTATTATTAGTAGTAGTATTAATTAGGATTTTATGGTGCTTTTCAAGTGGGCAAGGTGCTTGACATTATCTTTATATAACCCTGACAATAAGGCTGCAAGGTATATATTGTTACCCCCATATTACAGCTAGAAGCTGAGATGGAGAGGAAGCAGCTTACCTAAGGCTGCCTAGCAAGATCATGGCCGAGGTGAGATTTGAACTGGGGAAATCCTGATTCTTTTAGCCACTATGTTATACCAGCTCTCCCAACACACATACTGTGTGTGTGCTTTATGTATATGTATTGGGAATAGAAAGGTGGAACAGAGATGTTACATCACATTTCTATTTACCTGTCAACCATCATGGGACACAAAATAGGATACATGGACTTTGCAGGCAGTCACCCATTCAGACTATTCACTGACCAGACCAAGAACTGCTTAGCTTCACCAAGGTTACATCATGTGGGGCAATTATGAGCTATTGTCACAGGTGACACGGGAGCAGCAGGCAGAATAAGAACTGATTCACACCTTCGGTTTTTGATACAATGATGGTAACATGATAGTTTGGACTGGCTGAAATGGCTCTCACAAATCACTTCAAATGGACAAAATGTTCTATAGTGTGAATACAGTGAAAGAGAAAAGATCTTCCTAGGGGTCAACAGGTCACATATGCCCTTCATGTCATCACATGCTGAAAGTAGTTTTGTTGATATTTGTCCAGCAAGATAAAAGCCAGAAATGATGTAACAACTGAGGGATGTAATTGGAGCCTCTAATTACAACATAAACTAGAATCCTCTATTCGGGTTTTAAAAAACGGTTGTGACTGGGCTATATTTAAACATCCAACAGCCCAATCCTAACTTGTGCAGAAACAGACAAGCCAAGTGGCCTGAGTTGTATCCAGTGCAAGGCAGGTGCCAGATAGGGCACAACTTGGACTAAGGGGATATTTTTCCCCTTACCATGTGTCACACCCCAGCCACCCTTATGGGGCTACTCTGATCCGCTGGTGGAAATGAGTTAGGATTCGGACTGCAGTGCCATGACCAGTCCAATCCCCCTCCTGGGCCCAATCCACCCAGCATTCCACCCTCCCTGGTGCAGGCTCACTGTGATTTACAGGACTACCCTGAATCACAAGGTTTATGATTAAATTTGGGCAAATTATTTTGCCACAGAATATCTAACAAGAAACTCCCTAAAAAGCCTGTGGATTAATCAGAAATCAATGGCAAAAATCTTGCCTTAATAGTAACATGTACAGGTGTCTTTTTAATAATGGAAGTCCTTGTTTCATTCTTGTAAATATCTGTCACTCAACTCTATCCCCTATTCAAGAAAGAAGAGAAACTCTTGTTAGGAGTATTGAGGTCTTTAGACAGAAGAATGAGTGCCGAAGTTAAGTTAAACCCCCAAAGACTGTTCAACATGTGTGACTGCTGAGGTAGAAAGAATCTGCTGTTGACAGTCCTGCACTGCATGTTCCTAAAAAACTAGATAATAGCTCTTTTCAGGCAGTTTCAGAGTTATCTAGCTTACCATAAGTTCTCAATCTAAGATCTGTCAGGGGGTGGGGGAAAACAAGATGGGATGGACATCTTCAACTGTCAGGAAGTGCCTTCTGCTGGTCAGTATCCCAAACTTCAGACTTTCCTGCATGGATCTGATGCTAGCTCTCCCAGATTAGCACTGGTACAGGTCCATAAATGCCTTTTTAATAATCTGGGCTCTATCTGGAGTTCCTAAATCAATCACAAGAGGAGAAAACAGATACAGAAACTGAGGACTTGGGCTCACTCCAGACATTTTAATTTTTCAAATAGAAATTCTAGTTCTCAAAGTTGCAAAAATAAATAGATAAAAAAGAATTTGGACAACATCATGGCAATTAGTTTGAAGCCGTCAGAAAGCAAATAAGGGGTGCACATTAACAGTATTTGAACAGCCACCTCATTCTGGATAGATCAATAATGTTCTTTCTAGGGTTAAGTTCAGTTACAACCAGTTCTAAGTCTAGAGAAGTTTCTGTGCACAGCCCTAACTGACTGATAACTGCATATCAACTGTTCCAGCATTTCTAAATTAGTTTGGTATTGGGCTGCTAATCCTCTACAATTGGCAACCACTTCCTCTCCTGCATCTTATCACAGTTGCTATAACCAGTCAAGAATGGTCTCTTGGCTATGCCCTTCATTTGCCAAGACCAAATGATGAGGCAAAGCCATCTTAGACTACAGCAAAGGTTCTCTCACATTTAGCATCGGGACCCACTTTTTAGAATGAGAATCTGTTGGAACCCACCAGAAGTGATGTCATGACCAGAAGTGACATCATCAAGCAGCAAAATTGTTAACCATCCTAGGCTGCAATCCTACCCACACTTACCCAGGAGTAAGTCCCATTGACTATCATTGTTAAAAGCATATACATAGTAGCCTGTTCAAAGTACAGGTCTGTAACATTTGCCCAGTGCAGTCACATACCAGGGTAGAATCAAGTCTAACACATTCAAAATAAAATATTGAAATGAATGGGCAACCCACCTAGTGGGTCCCGACCCACAGTTTGAGAAACACTGGACTACAGCATCAGTATTACCTTAAGAGAAAATCCAATTATAAAAGGGTATTTGGGAGAGTAATGAAAAAATGGTTGGCCATACAATATGTCAACAGACCTCACTTTCCAACTCTCATACTTTTAATGCCTCTTAGTTCTGCTCCATATTTAAAGCTCCTCCACTTTCCATTAGAACAGGGGTGCTCAACCAGTGGTAAGCATACCACCAGTGATACATTGGACAGTGTTGGGTGGTACATGCAGCACTCACTGTCTAGCAGTGAGAACATAACAGAAGCTTCCAATGGCAATAGGAAGCTGAAGCTGACAGGTAGAGCTCTAGTGTGCGGTTTTTGAGTGCAAGAAAAAGCTAGCCCGCCAGTTACTTCCAGTGGTACCTCTGAGGACAGCACGCCAACAAGTGGCACATTGGGAGAGCAGCATTGAGAAATGCAGCACTAGAACAAGGAACATTTTATAGAAACAGGCTGAGGAGAAGATGCTAAATACAGTTTATGCTTTGAAGAGGAGCCACTTGACCATGTTCTGTTCAACACACTGGCCAGAGTTATAGAGTACAGTGTGTGTGTGAACAGAGTTATAGTTCTCCTTCTTTATCTGGGAAGTAGAAGGTGTGGAGACTTCTGAAATAGATAATTAATCTCTATTGCTATCTATAGTTTCATAGTTAACACTGTCTTGGTAGAAGTGTAAAAACACATTCGCACTTTAGAAAATGGGTGATTAACTAATCAAATGACAATATGAATGGTAGACAAACACAGAAATGACTGCAAGCTGGAGCTATTTATGAGCAGCCCATTTATGCATGAAAAAATTTATTCTTTGTCATTTGTTTCAGTCATCTCGAGTTGTTCCTAAAAAACTTTGTGCATGATTCTTTGTGCAAGTGTTGGCACAACTCTTTTTGGCCCAGTAGAGACTGGCTCCCTGTGAATTGTGGTTTGCAAGGTAGAAACTCTTTCCTCCCCTTTTGGCTAACTTGGGCCACATGTGCTTGTGTAGTGGTAGAGCCCCTTGCATTGCTTTGTTTGCAGACAACTTCAATCCCTGGCATCTCTAAGTAGCTTCCCAAAACTTTGGGGAGTCAGTCAGAATAGACAATATTGACTTAAATGGACCAGTGATCTGATGCAGTAGGAAGCAACACCCTATGAAGTTACTTCTTTACAACAACTATACTTTTTAATACTAATTTCTATAAATTTACTGAGAAGAAGAAACAGAAACATATGGATTTCTTTTCAAGCAGGTGTAATAACTTGTGAACTGCTTCAGGAATAAAATTCACCCTTCAAGACCCCTCTGTCCATCGCAGACAGTAGGATCATTGTAAAACAGAAGTAATCCTCATGGGGAGGATTGTCAACTCTGACTGAAGCTACTCCTGCAGCTGTCATCTTCCCCACATGATATGAGGTCATTTAGACATGGAGGCCCTGTGAACATCTCCAGGATTGCTTTCAATGGTTACCTGGAGATCTATGCTGCTGATTCCTGAAGACTCCTGGAGGACTGGCAAATATACTTGTCATTACACAGCCTTTAACAAGGTTTTGTTTTACTCCTTCAGATGTGCACTTCAAGTACAAAACCAGCAGCAGAATTCTATGAGTGTCCCACAAAGTATGAAATTCATGCCTATGTAAGCTTGCATGAAACTGCAGACTTAGGGCCCGAACCTATCTAACTTTCCAATGCTGATACAGCCATGCCATTGGGGCATGCACTACATCCTGTGGGGAGAGCAGTCATTGAGTCTTCCTCAAGGTAAGAGAATGCTTGTTTCCTTACTGTGGGCTGCATAGGCACTGGAAAGTTGGATAGAATTGGGCCCTTAGGCAAAGGGTTACCAAAGTGGGACAGAATGCCTATACTTTTAACCATTAAAAGAGGGAATTTTGGCAGGTGCAACTCAACATGGAAGGATTTAAAAAGTTACACCTGACAAAATTCCCTCTTCTATACAGCGGTTAAAGGTATATTGACACTCTGTCCCCCTTTCTATCTGATGGCCTTACTTAGGCTTGTTTGTCTGAGTAAAGTACTTGGAGCTGTTCTCCCCCACTCCCTTATGAATGCAGCTTTCCAGGCACAAGTGTCAAGTGCCTGAAAAATCCAAGGGCTTGCATTGCTCCCTCTCAGCCGCTAGAGGTAACAAGAGAAACGTATGTTTTACACCAGTGGTTCCACTTGTGTACCCCTTGGCAGTTCTTTTCCATAAATGGTACCCCACCCCCAAAATTAGCAAAACGTTTGTAATTAATATAGTTGCTGTTCTTTCAAATTTATGTTTTTCAGCTACTGATCCATATCTGATTATACACAAATTGATGACCAGAAACTGCTAGTCCAGAAACTAGTTTCTGGTCATCAATTTGTGCATGATCAGATATGGATCAGTAGCTGAAAAACTTGCTTTTGCAGCCAGCTAGCTGCCTTCTTTCCTGCCTTGCCAGCCTCACAAGGCATCCTAATACAGACCTGCCTTTTTCCACCATTCCACCCCTAAAAGTCCTGGCAAGTACCCCTGGGGGTACACATACCCCAGCGTTGGGAACCACTGAGTTACACCCCACAGGCTTACCACCCCCCAAATCTCCACCTTTCCAACTCCAGGAATTTCTCCTAAAGGAAATTTCCTGAGGCAACTCTTATGAGAAGCTCTGAACGGAACACCCCAGAACTCTCAGGAAAGACCCCACTATTCCTCCCCACCCTTGCTGTGCTAACAGTAACTAGCACCACTGCGCATGCGCTCCCTTTGACTTGCCCTTCCTCACTGCAGGCTCATGCTTTCTCCTGCGACTCTCCGGCGCTTTGGAACGCATGCGCAGTCCCTTAGAACCTTCCCCCTCGTGATGGAGAGGTAGCACGCTGGACTCTGAAGTTGCCCAGTGGGCGCGTGCGCTGAGCGTTCCAGGGTGTGAGTGCACGCGGGGGGCAAGAGTCCTGGTCATGTTGCCAGTGCCGCCGCCGCCGCCTTTGCAACAGTAGCAGCTGCCTTTAAAGCAAGGGAGCTGCAGATGGAACCTACCCAAGGCGCAGAAGGTAGGGGTGGTCGCTGCCTACTCTTGTTTACATGCATGACTCATGCTGCTGCTGCTTGTAGCAAGAGTTAGGACCTGTAGCAAGTAGCTTGTAGCAAGTGGGGTAAAGACCCGCTACTCCTCCTCTTCCACCTTTTGGGTCGTTGTCTTACAGCCCAATCCTATGTATATCTACTCAGAAGTAAGTCCCATTAGTATCAGTGGAGCTTACTCCCAGGAAAGTGTGGAGAAGATGGGGCTATCTGGCTGCAATCCTATGTACACTTTCCTGGGAGTAAGCCCCTTTGAATAGAATGGGACTTACTCCCGAGTAGACATGCATAGGATTGGAATCTGCGGTTGCAATCCTATCCACATTTACCTATGGGAGTAAGCCCCATTGACTAGAATGGGGCTTACTTCTGAATAGACATGCATAGGATTGGGCTGTCAGGCTGCAATCCTGTCCACACTTACCTGGGAGCAAGGCCCTACTGACTATAACAGGACTGACTTCCCGGTAGACATGTGCAGGATGTTGGGCTGTAAATTTCTCTTTCTCCTGCATCTTCTTCAGTAATTATTATTATTATTAACAACAGTGTTTCTATACTGCTTTTCAACAAAAAGTTCACAAAGCAGTTTACAGAGAAAAATCAAATAACTAATGGCTCCCTGTCCCAAAAGGACTCACAATCTAAAAAGAAGCAAAAGAACACGAGCAGACAGCCTCTAGAAGAGACACTGCTGGGGTGAGGAGGGCCAGTTATTCTCCCCCTGCTAAATTAAAGAGGATGAAAAAGTGCCTCTTAGGGCCCAATCCTATCCAACTTTCCAGCACTGGTGCAGCAGTGATGTAGCCCTTAGGCAAGGGAACAAATGTTCCTTTACCTTGTAGAGGCCTCCATAACTACCCTACCACCACATGATGTAGCACATACCCCATTGGCATGGCTACACCAGGGCTGGAAAGTTGGATAGGATTTGGTCCCCAGTCAGCTACCCAGGGGTTAGTTCCCACAGCTTCTTCTGAACACTGAGAGTGAATGACATCTGGGAATCACAAGGAAGAGTTTGGGTTGGCAGCAGCATGTGCTGTTGTGGCTCACTGTGAAAGGTTTCCAATTTTGTTGTGATACTATTGACAGGAGGGCAAGTGTGTTTGCCTCTGATATGATGATGGGAACCATAGTTGTTGTATGACTTAAAGTGAGGGGGGCTGAATAATTACCCCCTTGACCTCTGTTCATTTGGAATAGAGAGCTGCTAGTGGCTCCAGCCCCCAGTTCCACTTCTCAGTCTTCCTATTGAAAAAATGGGAATAGCTGCTTCCTGGGTGACCTTGGACCAGTCACCATGTCTCAGCCTCAGGGTTGCTGTGAGGACAAAAGGAGGGGAGGAACTAAGTACACCACCCTGAGCTCCTTGGAGGAAGGGTGGTATAAAAATGTGAGTAAATAAATGATCCTCATTCATCAGCCACAGTTTCAGCTCTGTTTAAACTCGATCAGATGATCCCAAGTCGTATGAAGTGCTCAAAGCGCTCTGTGAAATTGCTGGCTCACATTGGAACACTGTAGGCTGCTTTTATTCCTCCTTGGTTTTTTCTTTCTTTCTCTTCCACTTTGTTCCTTAGGCTTCTATTGCTTGGACATTTTGGCATTTTTATTTTGAACCTTGGCAGTGGGCCTTCTCAGAGTCACACAATCTAGAAACCCCTTGATTAGCGTCAACCAAAAATCTTCAGCGAGCTTTTGAGTTTTCCAAAACTCTTCATCAGGCAAAAGGTTAAACAAAGCAGAAAGGGGGCTGGTGGCAAGGCACAGTGGACCTAAGCAGATTTTATGACATTTGGCCTTGTTCTGCAAAGAATGTCACTGCTAGTGGAAGCAGGTGGGGGAAAGGTAGTTTTACAGGTAGGCAAACAAAGTTTTGTCACATGACAGTGAGTGGCCTTTCCATTTGCCAGCTGACCCAGAGAACAAAAATGCCTGATTGGGTTTTTTCTTTCAGGCCAATACCTAGAAAAGCAAAGAGCAAAGCTTGTTCTCTGGCTGAGGTTGTTTTTTGTTTGTTTTTAATTGTATACCTTTGGTGAATAGACATTTACTATGCATTTATGGTCATATGTGCCACTGTACTGTGGCATTGTATCTGTCAGAATAGTCCCATTATTGCCTTTGCAAAAACTTCCTCCTACAGAGACTGTGGCAATGTTAATATTGATACTGTGGGACATAGTTTGTCAGTCATAAATGCAAAAATCAATGCTGCTACAGAGAATATCTTTATTAGGACCACTAAAATATCATTACATTTGCCTTAAAGATGATCCATATCCTGCATATGGATTTTTTTTTTTTCCTAATGGAGCAACAGGGCTATTGAAGATGATTATTTTTTTTAATCCAGATTCCCTAACCGTGGATTTGGAATCCATGGTTCTAACTAACCATGGATTCCAAACCCCTGGTGGAAGCCAGACCTGAGCTCCCAGATGCCACCAGATATGCTGTTTGGCGGCACCTGGGAACGATTCTGAGGCCCGTAAGGGCCGCATATGGCCTCTACGGGCCTCAGAAAGACTCTAAGTGTGACTGGGATGAGGTTCTTGTCACGTTTGGATTCTCTGTGGGTTGGAACCTGCAGATTTTATTATTTGTGAGTTTTGGTATCTGCGGGTGGGTGTCCAGGAACAGATCCCCCGTGGATAGAGATTTCGGCTGAATACTGTTACAATGGTGACTTGGTTGTATTCTGTGACAAAGGGCCCAGTCCTATTCAACTTTCCAACACTGATGCAGTCACAATGCAGCTCTGAGGTAAACTCTTCCCACCCACCCCCACCCGCTGCAGGAAGCAGCTCATGCCCTGTTGGCATGGCTGCATTGGTGCTAGTAAACTGGATAGGCGTGGGCACTGAATCTTTTATCTCTGGCTTCTGTTCATATAGCTGCCCTTTGAAAAGAGTAAGGCCTTTATGAGTATTGTGCTACAGTTCTCTCTTGAAAACAAAGCACAAGACTGCTATAATTATGCTAAACAGTTTTTTAATGGACTTCCCTATTATGCTAATATTCAGTATGTTTAGTTGCAACTGTCTGGCACAACATTACAATTTTTAGATTAACAGTATACCAGTATATTTTTGTCTGGTTATATATAAAGTTATTGCCTTGCATTATCTTTATTTTTTTAGTTTTTATTATGCCTTTCAGCCTCCAAAGAAGCCCCACAGGTGGCTTGTGTCCATTACAGATACACTGAATAACATTACCTCACATGTTTAAGAACATGGTTAGATACATTACATATTTCATCCTGTGAAGCTGAGAAGTAGGTACCTGTGGACTTGCCTTCTATGAACAATATTAGGTTGGAGGTAGGGGAAAGGACGGTAGAAGTAAAAGTTAGGGGAAATGTGAAATATTCCACAAATGGTCACCTGAGTTTCCATCACAGTTTAATTTCTGAAATAATTTATCAGACACTCCTGGATCCTAATATAATCATCTTCACATTTACCATTTTTTTAAACTTGCTGGAATTTCCTTTCTATGGAATTATTGTATTTTTGAAAACATTTCTATCCTACTTATTTCACTCTAAAATAATACATAATATTATATGACGCTTGTCAACAAAAAAAGTCCACAAAGCAGTTTGCAGAGAATTCACACAACTAAAATGAAGGTACCCAAAGTGAGTTACAGCATAATAAAGGAATTATCAAACCAATACAAGTTACTAAAAATCAATAAATAGTCAAAAGTTGGCAAAACAAAATAAGAGATTAAAAGTACAAAAGCAAAAACCTAAATAATTCAACTAATACACAGGAAGAGCTCAAAAATGGAGAGCCATAGAAATTAAATTAGACTTAGGATTGGACTATAAAAGAAGGTGAATTAAAATCTCTTAAATGCCCAATGTGTCTAAAGAAGAATTTTAAAGTAGTTGTATTGCTTTGAATTCATCAACAAAAATTTTACACTAACCAGATTTTAAAGCTGGTTTTCTAATCCTGGTAAATAGCAAACCCTGACTAGCTAATTCTAACCATGGCCAAGGTCATTGCCAACAAAATTTTAACCATTATTGTTTTGGTTAGAAAATATTTCTTTTACAGAAGAGAGGAAACACATAATACCAAAATCTGGTTCTGACCTTTCAGTGTATCTGCTGGACCATTGACTATATTTCTTTCTGTTTTTCTCAACCAGATTCTAGATACGTGTTTTATGTCCATCACTTAACTGGCTTGTTGGTTTTTTCCCCTGCTATTAAAGTACAGTGTTATACAGAGGGGTGCAAACCTTTTCTTGCTTGTTTTCTTCTTTGCTATCAAAACACTGTTTTTATTTTTGAGGAGCTCTACATACCAGGTTGTGTCAAGGCACATTCTCACCTGTAGTTGGTGTTGTGCTATTAAGTGGGTGACTGATACATGGTGGTTGTTGATGTTACTCCTGGGACCATTTTTTTATAGCAGCAATATGTGCTGAAATGCTGTGCTTGGCTTTGGCAATGTTAAACTACTTAAATGACAGCCATTGCCATTTTCTGTGCTGCTATGTTAGGGCCCAATCCTATCCAATTTTCCAGCACTGGTGCAGCTGCAATGCAGCCCCAAGGTAAGGGAACAAATGTTCCCATACCTTGAGGTGGCATCTGTGACTGCTGCCCCACCACAAGATGCAGTGCATGCCCCATTGGCACAGCTGCACTGGCACTGAAAAATTGGATAGGATTGGGCCCTTAGTCACTTTTCAGTGTTCCAGTGAAAATGGCAGTGGTGTACTGCTGTGACAATGGCAGTAGTGAAAATGGCAGTTGATGTCTTAGAGAAAGAGATGCATGCTTAAAAATTCAGAGCATGTTCCATAGTTTATAGACCAAACTCACCAATCTGAAAATCTCCTGTAATTTGCTCAGTCAGAAATTATTGTTAATAACAGATTCATGCTGCAATCCTATATATGCTTACTTGGGAACAAGTTCCACTGAATCTAGTGGGACTGACATCTGGGTACACCAAGCTTAGACAGTCTTTTTCTTTTCAATGCTTTATTTAAGGCTGCAGTCCTGTCCACACTTACCTGTGAGTAAGGTCTATTGACTATAATGGAACTTACTTCTGAGTAGATATGCATAGGCTTGGGCTCTAAATGAAATATCAGCCTTGGAGGTATACATGATACTGGTAAGTATACTATACATTTATTTAGTGAATTTTTAACCCGCCTTTCTTCCAGTGAGGGCACATGAAGGCAGCTCAAAACATTTAAGAACAATAACATAGTAATCAATAGAGACAATAAAGCTTTACCAAAGAAAACATGGGCTTAGTTCCATTAGTGATATTACTGAGTTATGTGGATGAGCAAGGTGAGTATGAGGATTGGGTCATAACTCAGTGGTAGAGTCCATGTTTTGCAATAGGAGGTCCTATTGTCAGTCCCTGACATTTCTAATTAAGGCTGGGAAAGACTCCTTCCTGAAACACTGGCGAACTGCTGCCAGTCTGTGTAGGCCAGAGTGGTTCAACATATGGCCTGCAAGGCCCTTTTTGGTGTCCCTTGAAAGACCTGCAGCAGCCACCACCCACTGCCTCCTTCACTTCAGTGGCTTTTCTATATCCCCACTGCAGCTTCTCATTTGGAGGCAAGCCGGAACAGTGCAGCAGGGAGATCCAAAAACCCTACTACACACACCTCCTCCGCCTCCTGCCACCTGAACCTCCTGAGTGACTTCAGCAGCACAGAACCCAGAAATAATTGGCGGTGATGATCATCATGTTACCACTAATTACTTCTGTGTCTGCATCTGCGCAGTTGGGGGGGGGTGACCCCAGGGTCATTCTCCCCCCCCCCCCAGTTGTTGGAAGTAGGATCACCTTGGTGTAGACAATATTTAGATGGACCCTGACACTGGCACAGGGGCCAGGACCGCACCTGTCCAGACAGCATCATGTGAGGACATGAAACTCTGCACTGATTGATATAATAATGCCCAGTGTAGAGAGACCCCAAATAAATTTTCCCCAGAAAAGGTCACTTGCTGCATCTTTTTGTGAACCAGTGCTCTGGAAATGTGGAAGTATATCTTCCCCCAGGTCTAACTGAGAAAAACAGCATGCCTTGGCTCTTACATGTTTGAAAAGCACTCGACTAGCCACTGAAATTAGTTGCAAGCAGGGTTGCAAAACCACACTGAAACCTTAAGGGCCTGAATAAATTTTGGCCCAAGTCTTTCTCCACCTGTGCTCTAGCCATTGTCCTAACTGTGTCTCATCATCTGCAACTTCTTGATCAGTTTGGTGAGAGCCCAGTGGAAACAACTGCCTGAGAGTGACTGTGTTGATCACCCTGCGATCTTCCTAGTCTAGAGATTCATAAGGGTGGCATTATTGTCACTGGCAGTGCTAACCAATGAGTCCCAATTAGCACTTTGAAAAGAATCACCTAGAATTGAAACATCTGAATTGGTTGATGATAATAGTGCTTTCTTTTAGGGACTACAGTAGGATGCAGTGGAAAGTGGGATGCCTGAACTTGGCCTGAATATGTGTGCCAAGGTGGATCTTGATTTTTTTTCCCTTTTTTTGGTAACTTGGAAAAAGGCCACAGAGAAACTGTGAGTGTTAGATGTAGTTTTTCTGTGCAGCTGTGTTTTCTTCTCAGTCATTCAAAGGCATGACTGACCTCTTAGCAGCTAAGGTGTCTTAGGTATACTTATGAGGAAGTTGAATCGCTAGCTGCTCAATTAGACAAACTCTGAGCCGACATGCTTAGGATTTCACTGTACATCAGTTGTTCTAAACAGCGGTTGATTAAATCTAGAAAGTATTAAAAGCATGAACTTTTTTCATCTTATGAAATTTTGTTACATCTTTTCATCTCCCTGTTTTTGTTATACTGTTTTGATTTTGATTACTAAACTAACACCACAATCCTATGCATATTTACTCAGAGCAGAGTTTCTGAAACTGGGTCGGGATCCACTAGGTGGGTCGTGAGCCAATTTCAGGTGGGTCCCCATTCATTTCAATACTTTATTTTTAATATATTAGACTTAATGCTACAATGGTATGTGCATTTGGGGAAATGTTACAGACGTGTACTTTTAACAAGCTACTATATACAGTATTTATATATGTTTTTAACAATGATAGTAAATGGGACTTACTCCTGGGTAAGTGTGGGTAGGATTGTAGCCTAGGATTGTTAACAATTTTCCTGCTGGATGATGGCACTTCCGGCCATGACATCACTTCCGGTGGATCCTGACAGATTCTTATTCTAAAAAGTGGGTCCCAGTGCTAAATGTGTGAGAACCACCGACTCAGAGATACATTCTATTGTGTTCAGTTTGGCTTACTCACAGGAAAGTGTGCTTAGGATTGCAACCATATAGCTGCTTTATCTCTGTTCAGAGTTTACATTTAGACCTCACCAAGTATTACAGAATTACTGCAGAATCTGATTTCTGACTTACAAGGATACAAGCATTGTGACTTTTTTTTAGCAAACATGCTTGTCAGTATTCTCATAATCCTGTACTGCTATATCACAAGAACACATGAGCCCCAAAGCAAAATGTAAGATAACAGATTCAGCCAGTGAAAAAGGTGAAAATTGACTTCAAGGTGATGATAGAATAGTGAGAAGTTAAAGCTTTGAAATTTTTTCCCCGGTGTTGTCATCCTTATGCTCTCTCTTAATTTGAATTGATTCGAATGTAAGGTAGAAAAGTCTCAAAATTTGGAGCATTTGGAAAATGCACATGTGAGTGTTGTTCACAAACTGATTTTCAGAAGTCAACTTATCCTTAGGAGCATTCCAGGGAGTGTCATAAATGACATGCAACCCAATCCTATTCGCATTTGCCGGGTAGGAAATTTTTTTGAGTCCATTGGGACTTTTGGGCCAGGCAACTGTGTGTAGATTTGCACTCTAGAATTGAGAAGAAGCAACCTCAAGTCATAATTGTGAGGCAGTTTTTGCTCACACAGGAAGTTGCCCTGAATCATGTTAACCATTGATCCTCCCAACTCAGTACTTTGTGCACTGAGCTAGGTAGGAAGTGGTTCTCAGGGGTTTCAATCTTTTTCACCTTTATCTGGAAGTGCCAAGGATTGGACCTGGAACCCTCTGCATCAGTAACACTGACAGCCCAATCCTGTCCTTTCCACTCCCTGCTGATGCAGCTGTGCCAAAAATGTGAAACTGCATCCAGTGGGGTGATGGATTGGGAGGCTTCAGAGGTGAAAGGGGGTTTCACCTCCTACCCACTCCTGTTCTGTCCTCTTGCCTCTCCCGTTGACTTACTGCACCTGTGGGTGGCTTCAGGCTTCCGCAAAACGGGAAGCGGAGCGCGATTGCCCCACTCTCACTTTCCCTGACCCAGGGAGCCCTGCAGGCGCTCGCGCCCGGCTCTCCACAGCCAGGGACGGCTGCTGCAGGGACTGGAGGGTGCACCCCAGTCCCTGCAGCCTGGTCAAAAGGGAATGTGGAGCGATCGCGCACCGCTTCCAGTTTAGCGGAGCGAGGCGTGATCGCTCCACTGTCACCTTCCCTGACCCGGGGAACCCTGCCAAAGGTTGCGCTGGGCTCCCCGCACCCCCAGGGTACTGCAGGGGGCTTGGGCAAGTGCACCAAGCCCTGCAGCCCCCCTGAGCTGTGCAGTCCTAGGGATCATGCTGCTGCCTCCACCCACCCCCGCAAAGGCTTACTGCAGGATTCAAACTCCCTGCGAGTTTGACAACCGCAGGGTTACTTACACTGACATGTGAACGCTGGAAAAACATCTAATGAGATGCTTGCAAGTATGCTTCAGGACTATTTTATGTCTTTTGTAAATAGCATTTTCATTTCTTTCAATTCACCTGTGTCTTGCCTGGAAATATTATTGCTCTTTTGCAGAGGACCCAAAGCTCAGGCATGTAGAGAAGGATGTTTTGATTCCAAAAATGATGAGAGAGAAGGCCAGGGAGCTGTGTTCTGATAAAGTGCAAGGTGAGAGTGAAATTCTTTGAAATACAAAATCTAGTACTCATGTGACCTGAATGTTATCCGTTGCCAAATGCCATGTCTAGTTTCAAATGTATGTGTGTGTTCTATCCGTCTTTCATTTATTGCAACCCCAATACTTTTGGAAGGCATGGTAGGAGAATACAGAAATAACTACTATCAACACACAGCTACATTCAGTGGATTTAAGAAAAACAAACATTTAATTTACCCTAGTAATACATTTATGACCCAATGTGTGTTCCACTGGCACAGGCTGCCCCTAAAGTGCCATAAAGCATTTTGCATCGGTGCAGGGAGCAGGCATGCTGGCGGGAAGACTGGAATAAGAACATAGGAACAGCCCCACTGGATCAGGCCATAGGCCCATCTAGTCCAGCTTCCTGTATCTCACAGTGGCCCACCAAATGCCCCAGTCCCACCAAATGGAAGAATCTTCTTGCATGTGCTGATGGAGGCTTGCTAGCACAGGTAAATTCAGGGGGAGGGTGGGAAGGGGATTGAATAGGCCAGGGGGACAGTGGAACAAGAATAAGATGGGGCAGGGGTGGGTGGATTGGGCCCAGGAGGGGTGTGGGTTGAGTGGCACAGGCCCCCTTCCGAATCCAGGAAGGCCAAATCCAGACCCCCTTCCAAGTCCAGTTCCACCTGCACAAATCAATCTGAACCCAGTGATCCGGCACTGGTGCCTCTGCATTGCTGCACAGGGATTTAGTTGGGATTTGTCTGTTAGAAGTGCATCTGAACCCAGTGATCGACGTGTATGACAAATATCTGCATCATTTTTGAACTGGAAGTGTTTGTATTCATTCTTTGTTGCTTCGTGTTCTGGCAACCTGTAGGTTTATGTAATTGGTTACAGATTCTTAGGCGCCCTGGCATAGATGTGCCCAGGTTCCTTCAGAATGTTTTGACTACTCAAATCTTCCTACCCCTACAGAATAGCACAAGAGCAAAGAGCACAAGATGGTTTTTGACATTGCCACAAGCAGCAATTTGCCAAGAATCAATAATCTAGTGTTGTATTAAAGGGATTTGTATTCAGTCAAATGTGTAGTGAATGATCTCCAAGGTAGCACCAAGAAGGACCATGCTCCCCTCTGGGGAATCTGGTGCTTCTCCCCACATTGAGATCACACCAAGACCACATGGACATCATGGCTTTGCTGCAAATGGAAGTAGGAGTTCCTCTACCATCAGAAACATAGGATAAAGCATTATATTTCAATCCCTGCACCTAACTGTGTGTCTGCCTGCCCTTGCTGGATTCCCTAAGAGGGGAAAGAATGGCGAGGGTAGCTCCTTGACTAACCTCCCTATTTCATTTCTCTCCTTCTTTCTTCCACACATCCCTGTACAACAGCATATGCACATGCAAGCCTTCTCGGGTTAGCTTGCAAGACTTCAGAGATGAGAGTTCAGTTGCTTTGTGGGTGAAAGCACTAGGCAGGTGATATTAAATGAAAGGATTCATTAGAGATTAGAATGGAATAAGGAAGAAAACAGACAATCAAATTCTATATTTGAGATCAAGAGGCAAAGTTGCAAAATAAAGTATAAAACAGTCTAAGACTTCTCTGACAGGCATCCACTCACAAATTGTAGTGTCCTTCTGGCACCAGAGGGAAAGATGTTCCTGGGAGTTAATTCTTTCCTAGCTGGTTAACATCTTGGCTTGCCTGGTAAAATCCAACTTGCGTCTTGCTCTCTCTGCCTTCTATCTGCTCTGGAGCCAGATTTCACCTTCCAGCTGGGCAGCTCTCTCTTATATCCCTTTTGGGTGTGTAGTACCCCAAACTCTGATAGGCTGGTTTTAAGTTAACTGCCATTCAGTATTCCCAGAGGGGAATGTGGCCCTTCTCATTCAACATTCAAATTTCCCGCTCCCAAGTCAAATGAGCAAAACTGGTTCAATCCATGTGTGAACTAGATTTCAGTCAAGGCTGTTGTTCTTTTGTGATACATAAGAGTCATAGGACTTCAATTAACATTTGAAAGAGGATTGCTGTGTGTGTTAAGTGACTAGAGTCCTATTCGGAATGGAGAATCTGAAGCTTGCTTCCTAGGTCCCCCCTCAGTGTACATAAAGAGCTGCCTTGTAGGGAAAGGCAAGGAATTTTCTCAGGGGAGGGATGTCTTGCTCATGATAGGTACATTAGCAAAAGATGTGTGGTAGTATTATACCACTTATAATCTTGGTTTCTGTATAAGTATCCCTGAGCATACTAGAGCAGATTGTATTATATTAATGATCAGGAATGTCAGGCAGTTCCTGCTTCTTATTATAATGCTCAGAATGGAGGTGGGGGAATTTTCAGTGATAGCTGAGAACATATCACTGCTTACAGAATGCTAGCTGGAAGCTCCTTGGCACCAGGGACCTATTGTATTTTGCCACTCAAACTCCGTCAAGAGCACGTACCTTGATGACGCTATAAATAATATTTACCAACAGAGATGTAAAACAAAGAATCTGTATTTTTCCTTGTTACCTTTAATTAGTGCTCAGAGTTCTTCAGGGTCAGGGCTTTTCTTCATTTGTACTTTAAACTTGCTATGTCTTCTGATAGCTAACCAAACCTAACTTTTAGATAGGTTGCACTATAGACCCAAATAAATGAAAATTTAAATTTGATTTATAATGGTGCTTGGTAATTGAGGGAACAAGAACCTTGAAGTATATGGCATAAGACTCTCACCTCTGCATTCAGCTGAACTGCCAATGTAAGGAGCAACTCCCCATATGTTTTGGAATTACAGGGGAAAGAGGTGTGATGTTGTGAAAATTGCAAAATAACCTAAGTCCTGTGAACAGGAGAGAAATAGAGAGGCTGAAAGCATTCACTCAGGGGAAGTAGGTCAGGTAGCTGGGGGTAGTTCCTCTGCTGCCATCCACTATGCTTTTACCTTGGGTGTGTAGATCTGCATAAGAGGACAAAGAGAAGCATCTGAGACTTTAAAATTGTTTAAAGTATGATTTATTATGGAAGCGTCAGACGCCTTAGGAACTTGGGATGACTGTTCACTGCAGAATTTGTACTCACTGCAGAATTTGCACATAAGAGTACAAAGAGTTTGTTATAAAGTCCTGATATTTGGTGTGTGCATAGGAAGTAAAAATATAGTTATGATTATTGTTTCTTGCTTTGCTTTCTTCAGAAGATAAATCAGTCCAATACCACGTTTTGAGAGAAATGTGTTCAGTATAAGAGAAAAGAACAGAGTGACTGCGTTTTTATTCAGTGGTGGTTCTGGTGCTTTTCCTCGTCATGTCACCGCAAATACTTCCGTGCCTCCTCCTCCTTTCCCCCTTTTTTAAAAAAGGGGGCATTAGGCGGCCCAGTCTCCAATGGAGCCTTTTGCATCACTACTAGTAACGTGAAAGGCTCCAACAGAGCTTTTTCACTTTGCTAGAGGCGGTGTCGAGGAGTCAAGTAGCTGGTTGTAGTGGCTGCTTCCAGGAGGCAGGTGCCGCTTCTAACCTCCTGGAAGCGGCCACTAAAAGCAGTGCTTGCCTCCTGGATGCCACTTATAGTGGTGCCAGAAAGCTCTGATGGAGTCTTTCATACCACTGCTACGTGGTGCGAAAGGCACTAGTGAAACTGGAAGTGACGCCTGCCTTCTCCTAAAACAGCAGTTCTAAGGGCCACCTTCTCCTCCACCTTCTTTTTTCTTTAAAGGGGGAGCAAAAAGGGCAGCCCACAGATGCGGTCTGGAACTGTGCCAACAGTAGATGCAGGAAAGGAAAAAAAACAACCTGGAGGAATTACAGAGGATAACAGAAAAAAATAAATCAAGGCGTGCAGAAAGGAAATAGGAAAAAGGTATTAAAGTTTAGAAAGGGGTCTAAGTTGAAATATATACAATTGTGAATGGTTTGGAAGAGCAATGAGTGTAGAGTCTGACTTTAAAACAACACTGTTGATCTGTGTAACAAGTTGTCATCAAATGTACCAATAGGGAAATTTTCACATGCCAAGTTCTTGTCACCTGTAACCTGCTTTGAGGTGGGGTAGATAAAGTTTATCCTCTTTTTCAATCCTGGCTAGTCTAGACAAAGCTAAATACAAGAAGCAAATCTATAGTTGTGCCAAAAAAGGTGACTAGTAATGACAGTGGCTCTCAACCTCACAATGTGAGCTGTGTCTTTTTTTTTCCCTTTGAGGTTGTTGCTGTTTAATGCCACAACCACAAGTTGAAGTCAAATCTAGAAATGCCATAGCATAACTTTGTAAGAAGAAGGCTTAGACATATTTGTGGACAAAAAGGTGTGAGCTATAAGTATTGTATTGTATTGGCAAGACTATGGTATCACGCTCTGAAAGGTGGTTCTGTAGTGATCCTACTAAATGTTATACAGGCATAACTCAGTAATAGAGGGCTTGATCCTATCCAATTTTCCAGTGCTAATGCAGCTGGGCACACACTGCATCCTATAGTGGGAGGGGGGCAATCACAGAGGCCTCCTCAAGGTAAGGGAATGCTTGTTTCCTTACCTCGAGGCTGCATTGTGGCTGCATCAGCACCAGAAAGTTGGATAGGATTGCGGTCCAGAGTCTAGAGGCAATGTAGTGCTTACTTCTCAATGCCAGACAAGCAAGGTGAGAGGGGGCTTGTTGGAGGGTGTGCAGGTGGGTGAAAGGAAGCGGTGTTGGATTTTCTGGAAGCATTGCAAGATGACCTAATTTAGACTCAGAATATTGGGGGGACGACTATTTCCTTTGAGGGCTTGTTTCTCTTTTCTGAACCTGACCAGAAGGGCATAAATAATCACTACCTACAAGACACTCGAGTACTGTGATTGATTATTTTGGCACACCTGAAATATCCGAAATAATCAGAAGCATACTTTTTCCCCGATTACAGAACATTATCTTAGTTGGAATAAGACAAGATACTTGCCTTATGTATGTATACTTGCCTTATCATAAGGTATGGAGCACTTATAATAAACATGGATTTTTTAAGCACTCTTTTCTCCCAGTTAACCTGCCTGAATCTGACTAAATGATTCTGTGTTATTTGACAAATCTCATTTCTTAGTTTCACATAGGATCACCTTCAAATGTGTATGCTGCTGTCTCATGCACTGATTTTGCCCCTTCGTAGAAAAGATGCGCTCTTATTCCCAATTGCATTGAAATCTGTTAAGAAAGCTATGGAATGTTGAATACAGGTGTTCAAATAATTGTGATACATTGTAAAAGCCACAGTGCTCAAGTTTACACTTCCACTTATGTGTTGTGGTCATGTTGTCTAGGTGTGAATAAAACACAAACAGGGAGAATTCCCTTTCCATATATTTTTATTAACTTGATTGCTCAGCTTGCAAATGGGTTTTTTTTCCCTTCTAACTTCAGAGTAAACTCATTACTAGGTTATAAACTTTAATAAAACTAACCTGTGTTGCTTATAGGGTTTGTCTTTAAAACTTATTATATATTGATTCTGTTTAAAAGCTGGGCATTGCAGTGCAAAAGCATTCAAATTGTACTGAAAATTTGCAACTACAGGTGGAGCCTGATTATCCACAGATCTGGTTCAGTGCGGGTTTCCTGGACCTTCCGAAGGTATCTGTCCTTTTCTGCGGGCGTCACAATGGCCCTTACAACAAAAATGAAAAAACCAAAACAAAAAAACACTACTTTGGTTTCCTGAGGGTCAAAGGGTCCTTTTACCTTGAAGAGATCTCCATGACTGCACCATCACTGCAAAATGCAATATGCACCCCATTAGCATAGCTACATCAGCACGAAAGTTGGTTAGGATTGGGCTGTTACTGAGTAGAGAAGTGTGCAGCCATTCCTTGGAGAAGCAGGCCTAACACACTGTAACTTCGGGGCTAGACTATAGCGATCCACTTTTTGTAGGGCTCCTCTTGATGACATTTTGAAGATTGGAGCCGATGCAAAATGTTTAGGCCAATCTCTAAAGAGGGTGGATCATCATTATCTCAATGCTTCTGTAACTGCACTGGCTCTCTGTTCTCTTTTGAGCTGAATTCAAGGTGCCCATACTTAATGACGGAACTGATCCAGATCCAGAAACTTCTTCTACTCACATTCCACTGTAAATCTTTAAGATTAGTCAGGGACCTTCTCCTACGTATATTGTCTGTGTGCCAAGTCAGGTCTGGAAGAATGAAAATGTTGGGGAGAGGAAGTTCTCAGTGGCTGTCCTATAAGTTTAAAGTTTTATTCTCTGAAGACTCACCACAGTCAACACGCCATATCTTCTGGAAGTAATGTGGTGCATGAATTCCTGCTGCAATTGGTGACTAAGGGCCCAATCTTGCCCAACTTTTCAGTGCCAGTGCAACCACAATGCAGCGCTGGGGAGAGGGAACAAATGTTCCCTTATCTGGAGGAGGCCTCCATGACTGTTCCCCTACTGTAGGATGTAGCACATACCTCATTGGCACAGTTGCACCAGTGCTAGAAAATTGGATAGGATATGGCCCAAAGAATATAGTACAATAACTAAAATGTGAATCCCTGAATGTCTTTAAGTGAACCTGGGTAGAATAGTAAATAGTGGAAAGCCATTAACTCAATCAAAACATACATTATGTTTTACTTACTACTTATGTCTTGTCTTCAGGAATTTGGTGTTGGTAGTTGTTGGGTGATAAGGAATTAAAAACAGAATAGAATATTTTCCTTTTATTCTTCATCATCAAACAGCTATATGTTTTAAATGGTCTGAAGACAATTGCTTTTATTAAAAATGTGTGATTGCGATAGTTATAGATTCATACACGTGGCTGCATGCCCCATAAAATTATAAACACTTGGTATAGCTGTACAGTGAGAATTATGAAAGGGTTCTTCTGCCAAATGCCATTTCCAAATGCCACCATTCTTACTCTCCCCAGGGACTGCATTGATACTTAGTGAAGATGATGGGACGAAACACCACTTCAGGCTTCCCTACAGTAGAGTAAGGCCAATGTCAACCATAGTTTCAGTAATACACACTTAATCAACAATCCTGTAGCTGGTACTGTCTCTGTCCCCTGAGGGGCCACCTGCACCAGACCATGACCCTTGCACCTGACACATCAAGACCCGCAAAAGGAAAGCAATCCCGAAGACTGGACAAATGTTGGCGCTGACTATTTAAATGCCCAAGGACACCTGAAGTAGCACTTGGTAAATGTCTTATACTCTCTCATCAGAAATGTAGATAAGGAAATGGGTGGAATACTTGGTAGTATTGTGCTGGGTTTAGTTTCTGACACTTCCTCCTTCTCTTTCCTAATAAAATAAATACATTCCGAGGTTGTGTCAACCTGCAAGGAAATAGGCTCTTGAGTAGTCCAGGGTTCTACAGATAACATTGTTCATTGTGAAGTGCGTACAGTGCTAAGACTTGGAATACCACCTGTACTGGCAAGCAATGTTAAAATGCATCACTTCCCCTCTAAATTTCTTATTCTGTAGTGTCAGAAAATATTCGGTTAACTACCAAAAAAGCTCCCATTAATCCTATTTGAGAGAAATTGTATAGCTATATAATATAATGCTGCCTAATACTTAGAACCAAGAAACATACCGTGTCCTGTTTTCAGATTCCCTCCCTTACTTCATATTGCAACCTTGATCTTCAATTCTGTTGTCAAGCTCCAACCCTAAAATGGGTCATACTCGTTGGACATCACCATTTTCTTTGGCTCAGTGTAGTTTGTCTGGGTGTGAGAGTTGGTGAGACAGACTGGCAAAGATAGCAGGAAAAAGAATGACTTCACTATGTTGGTGAACTCCCCCTCTGTATAGGAAAAGATAGTTGTGCTTAAAAAGCGGACCCTATGTTGTGGGTCAGCATACTAGAACAGCATATTACGGCCAGTTTATTTTTTGATGTCACATGTTTTCATTGTAGTTTCCTCTCCTTATGCCTATTCAGGCATAATTTATGATCGGAGGCATGCAAGTAAATGGATGATGATGAAGAATTTATTTTAAGACTTTTAAGCAAGGAAAAGCTGGTACTTGTTCTTTAGCTTATCCTTCTTCGTTTTCCCTTTACAAACTTGCATGAACACTGCACAAGGGAAAGAATGAAGCTGCTAGCAAGAACCAGTGAGTCAACCCCAAGATGTCTTTGTCGACCATATCCACACTTTCACCTGACAGAGAAAGGTAGTGTGGTGAAGACTGAGCTGACCAGCAACCCCAGAGTTGCCATGATGTGGTCTCTGCTGCAGCTCTTGCCATTAATAATGAGATATTTTGTTTCCTGTTTCTGAAAGATTGGATATCCCGTCCCCAGACATCGGTAGGGCCTTTAATACAATTTTGTCATACAGGAAATGAATATTACTTGAGGCAATATTTATGGTTTTGCCATATTTTTTAATCTCTCTTTTTTTAATTGATATTGTCCATTCAGAAAACATCCTAGTTCTAGATTGTTGCTACATCTTTTAGTGAATAAAATATGCTACTCTGTTCCTACTTTAAGTAGTTGTATGAACTAACACTCTGGCAAGGGTGACTGTTAAGATGCTGAACATGGCTGTAGCAAGCCAGACTTGGCACTGTTTTGCACATTGCAGGATAAAGAGATGTATGTTAAAGATTTAGTATATTGCCACTTTTGCTCCATGCCATGTGAAATAGCTGCATACTTTTATCATCATTAAATGCATGGTGTACATCTTCCAGAGTAAATAATTTAATTGATACAGACAGATATATGTTGTGTTTTGAGGCAGATGAGGGTGCATGCTAAGTCTTTCTTACTCCAGGGGTCTCCAATCTACAGTCCAGGGGCCACATATAGCTGCCACAAGATTTTATTTGACCCACAGCAACTTAAAATGTTTTCTTCCCAACCACATGGTTGGACAGTTAACATGAGAAGTTCTGTCTGCTGCACTCCTTTCCATATGGCCAGAGTGGTTTCAGCTTATCTATCCCTCTTTTTGTCACATTTCTCTTTTTCCCCTGAATCATATCATGCTGATTACAAAAAAAAATCTAAATAAAACAAATTCAATTAAACTTCATTCTTTCATTCACTCATTCATAAAACAGATTTTTTTTTTTGGCCCACAAAAATGTGTAAAATATATGTGGCCCTCATACTGAAAAGTTTGGAGACCCCTGTCATATACTATAAAGTGTGAAAAATCCCAAAGAAACTATATACAAAGTGTGGTTCGGGGATTGGTGGGGGAGATTTAGATCCAATTCCTTCTGTTGTGGATCTAGCCATATGTGTTAACCAAATAGATGTATCTAAATGAACTGTTGGCATATTTATGTTCAGTATTGAAGAAAATCTAGATATTCACAAGCCAGCAATAGGGTTTCCAAACAAATTTGTTTTGAAACATATATTTTGGGAGAGGATATGGATAGTGGGGGGTGGGGGTCAGGGAGACTTTTCCGACTTGGTTTTTCCGTGTCATTTCAACCCAGCTGATTGCAAGAAATGGGTCAGACACCTCACAGTGCCGCTGCAACTACATGTGTTTTTCCCCCTCTTCTTTTAAGGGAGTGGAACAGCTTTTGTGAGGACAAAGAGAAATGAAATCACTTTCAGTGAAAGAAAGAGGCCTCATTATAACCACCAACAGCAGTTATTGACAGCTACACTTCCTATTAACAAGGAGTGTTTAAGAGTTTGGCTGTTGGATCTTTGGACTTGATCTAATTTGCTAGCATTAATTAGTTTCTTTTGAGCACAGACACTTGGTGCTCACAGCTATAGATTTGGATGACTAATTAGGACAGAAAATTGAACAGAATGGGGTAAGGCATTAACCTTCAACCATTACCAGCTGGGGCTCTTATAAAGACTACCAGGTCCAAATGTTCCTATTCATATGAGGAGTATCCTAATGAATATCAATTTCAGCCAGGTTGCTGTATTCCTACCAGCATGGCCTTAAATTTTTATATTACCTTCAATAAAGTTTTAATTGCGTCTCTCTAGTTATCGAGATTTCCAGTGTAACGTCCAAAGAAGACAAGCATGATGGCAGATTTACTTATATGTTCTCAATTATCTTTTGTTTGGTTTCCTTTAAACAATTGACATTGATCTTGGGCTTTAACAGAGACTTATATCTTGAGTAATTTGAGGTCAGTGTGCCATTACTATCTTAATCATTATAATGTAGGTAGTTAAGCCATCGAGTTAAACACTGCCATTAACTGAGAGGTGTTTTAATCCTGACACATTCCCTGAATATATTCGCATTAATATCCCCAGCAAGAACTCTGATAGAGCCAACTCCTGAGGCTTAAACAGTAGCTTGCTAATTAAGTACATCTTCACAATTAGCTATTCTGATTATATGCAAGCAGTGTGGTGATGTGTTAACATGGGTATCTAGTTTCAACAGCAGGATTGATTTTGGGGGCCAAAACTCCTGTGGCCTGATCCTAGGCGTGTCTACTCATAAAGTAAGTTTCATTGTGCTCAGTGGGTTTAACTTTAACCTTTTGAGACAATAGGAGCTGGAAAATGTTGATCCTATGAGTGGGCCATACTGTGCTCCTGAAGTGGGAAAATGTTGAAAAGCTGTTGCTCCTCATCTTTCTTTCTTGCCAGTGGTGAATCTGTTTAAAATGTACATCTTTGAGGCAATGTTGATGCTAGCTGGCTCTTTTAGGATAAGGATTGCTGGGAAGCATTTTAACCTGTAAATCCTTAACTTGCAAGGTATCTCTTTGAGACTGACCTTCTTATTATGACTCTTTCCCCCCCCCCATCTAGAGTAGTCATGTTTTGAACATATGAAGTTGCCTTGATGGACCGAGTCCATTTAGGTTCATATTGTCTACTGATGCTATTCCATACTGTCCCAGTGTTCTGTATCCCTCACCCACACGTTCCTGCATGTGTGCCCTTGGCAACTTCATGAAGTCTCTTCCCCCAGGATCAGTGTTTGCCTGCAGTGATAAATGCTGATCATGAGGAGAGATACTCTTTGTGATTGAAAGTCCCTCCAACCTCCTTGTGTAAGGAGAACAAATGGTGAGACTCTTGGAATATGTTCTAGACCTGGGGCTCTTTATCCAGCCGTTATGATAACTGGGCTCTCCCACCACTGCTATCAGTTGCTCTGCTAAACTGTGAAATGATGCCTCAGCAGAAGTGGTGCAGCTAAAGGGGTGGCACTTGGACCCCAAATATAATGCTGGCCACCCTTTCAGCAGTGCTGCTTCTACTGAGATGTCACTGCTGAAAGGGTGGCCCACATACTTATTAAGTTCTCCCAGCACCATTCTTTCATCAGTGCTGCTACTACTGAGTCCCTGGGAGGAAGAGACAGAAAGAGGCCTCAAAAGATGAGGAACAATACAGGGGAAAGCGATAGACCAAGAGCGGTGAAGGTGGGAGAAAGGAAATTCTGCCAAGGTCCTGGAAGAGCCCAATTATCACAAGGGCTTCCCTATCAGAAGCACTGCTGCTGCCAGGCACTACGTTGTGGAGCACCTCTCAGCTGCTGAGCAGCAAAGTGATGGCTCAGCAGAAGTGACACTGCTGAAAGGGTAGCCCGTATAATAATTGGGCTCTCTCGTATATTGAAAATGTGATCAAGGTGTGCATTTTCTCTTTTTTCTTTTGCAGCTAACGCGTTACTAGGGGAGAACAAAATGCCTGTTTCTGGCCATCACCTGTTTAATGATGTGACTTCTGGCCCTTAGCAGGTGCCATGGCCGCTGTTTGGCCTAGTTTATGAAACAGGTTTGACGCTCCGGTTCTAGACCATTTGTTGTCTCTAAATGCTTTCTCTTCCTACTTGTTAAAATCAGCTTAGCAGAAGGGAGGATAGGCAGTGGCAGGAGGGTGCCCAAAATCATGGGGAGGTGACAGCAGAGGCTTGCCTCACCTTGTGGGGGAGGGGCCTTGCCTAGCATTGCTACTTCATGCGTTCATGCATGGGTCTCTCTCTCTCTCTCTCAGGGACTTTATCCTTCCAAGGGTTTCCTATCAGTTTTTTTTTAACTAACTCTAATTCTCCTAAACTGCTCTTTTCCATTTTCTTTCTTTCCAGCCAGCATTCCAAGTCTCCCTTCTGCCCCCCACTTTAAAACTTGCAAGTTTTGTGGCACCTGGCAATAATACTTTTCACAAGAGTTTTGTTGTCCTAATGCAGAACCAGCTCTTAGGGTGTTAGGCTGCAATTCTATATATTTACCTGGGAATAAGTCCCACGGACATCAGTACGCCTGAGTAGACAAGCATAGGCTTGTGCTCCTAGTAGAGTATGTCTGGATTTTTGACAGTGGGGACACAGTCAGGGTGAGCAGATATAATGGAGGACTGAGTGACTGTACTTTTAACTCTTGCAGAAAAGAGGGAATTTTGGTAGGTGCAACTCAGAGGGTTTGAAGGGTTTAAAAAGCTGCACTGGCCAAAATTCCCTCTTCCATACAATGGTTAACGGGATAGGCACTTTGTCCTCCATTGTAGCAGGTTAACCTGGACACAGAAGGGATTTTAACCTAACTCTGTACAGTTATTCATTGCATGAGGGTGTGGGGAAGGAAGAGTGGGAGGAAAACTACTAGGTGACAAGCTTTTCAGTTGTATGTAGCAATAATAATATATAAGGATACTGTGTTCTTCCCACCCTGATTTGGCTTTGGTATGTCACTGAAGAATGGCTCTCTACTGCGTCTCCCTTGAAAAGTTTAATCCAGCCTTAGTACCAAAGAAGGAATATGGAAATTCCCCTTTCTCATTAGTGGAAATCTTTCAGAGCCGTGTCACTTGTTCCCGTTCCTTAGCCAATGATGCCAGGGATCGAACCTGGGTTGCTACATATTCAAAGCATATGCTCTACCACTGAATTATAGGCAGTCTTCATTCCTAGTTGTAACAGAGCTCTATAGTGGCAAAGTATAAAGAAGCTTGTCAATGTAAACCATCAGATCTGACCCAAAGAATTTGGTAAATAGAGGCAGCATCTGCTGATCCTGATTCTCCCGTTTTCTCCAGCAGAAATTTAGCGCTTGATGACTTGTTTATGTTAGCTAGTCTGTCGTTGTCATTGCTTGTTTGAGGGCTTTACTTGGTTTTGTTAACGGAGCAATTAATATTACACATCTAAGTGAGAACAGAAATATCTGCAAATACAGTGGCATATGCCACTTTGCCACTCTAAAAATAATATATAACTGTGACATGTTGCTATGATAGCTCCACGTGACGACATATTGTTAATGAATGCTTGCAACAGTAATACTGTATGACAATGAGGAAAATGCAGATTTTCTTCCCCAGAATAATTGATTTGCAGCAACCATACATACTTTAAAGAAACTGTTCTTCACTTTTCATTCTTCAGTCAGAATTAGTGTGCCTGTGTGTAAGTAAATAAATTTCACCAAGGAGGTCTTACTGTATTCTCTATACATATGTGTAAATATTTATATAGATTCTAAATTATTAAACACTGCCCTTAGGTTACTTTCACACTAGAAATAGGTTATTTTTCTACAGTTGAATACAATGTGTCTTCCATGGAAATTTATTTGTTTCAGTGCTGGAAAATTGCATCTGCTTCTGGTCAAAGAGTTATCCGTCTAAGTCAGTGGTTCTCAAACTGGTGGGTCACAACCCACAAGTTCGTGTAACACTTCCCCGTCCCTTTAAGGGGCCCTTTAAGGGGACGGGGAGGGAGGCAGGGACACGATCCCCAGGATCGCTTCGCTAAGGGGGGCAAGGGGGGTGCTTGTGACCTACTTTGTACAATGTAGGGCTGCAGGAGGTGTGGGGAGCCCTGTGCAGCCCTCCGCAACGCTCCCGACACTTGGAACCTGCAGTAGAAGTGGGCACAAAGCACTTCTGTTTTGCAGGAGGTGCTTTGTGCCAGCTTCTATTGCAGATTCCAAGTGTTAGGGACTGCTGCAGAGGGCTGCGCAGGGCTCCCCACATCTTCTGCAGCCTGCTGCAGCCCTACATTGTACAAAGTAAGTCACAAGCACCCCCCTTGGCCCCCTTAGCAACGTAATCCTGGGGATCGCGTCGCTGCCCTCGCCCCTCCCCTGCAAGAAGTTAATGAGGGAGTAAAGCTCCCTCAAAGTTTGAGAACCTCTGGTCTAAGTGATTATCATTGTGCAGGTAGAACCTCTAACCCAGTGCTTCCCAAACTCCTACAAGGGAGTTGGGAGAACTGTAAGTACGTGCAGGAAAGGGGGGAATGCAGTAATATGATCTCCAGGATTGTGCTGCTGGCGGGGATGGAAAGTTTTTTTTTACTTACCTGAAGCCAGCACTGCAGGTCTGGGGGTTCCACAGCTCCATAGGGCTCCCCGTGCCTGCAAAAGTCCTTTTAAAAAATGGGCACTTCCTGTTTCATTGCAAAACACTTCCTTTTTCATCAGGGCACTTCCTGTTTCATTGTGTCAGGAGGCGGGGGAAAGGCAGCAACGCGATCTCTAGGATCTCGCTGCTGCTGGGAATGGAATGGGTTTTTTTTACTCACCTGCAGCCAGCACTGCAGTCCTGGAGGGTCTGGGGAATCTTCCACAGGGCTCCCCGTGCTGGCAAAAGTCTTTTAAAAAGAAAAAAATGGGCACTTCCTATTCCATCGCAAAAAACGGAAGTGCCCCTTTTTAGACATTTGCATGCTCCCTGAACTCCTGGGGAGCTGATACTGGCTTCAGGTAAGCCAGAAGCCTCCACTACCTCTGGCAGCAGCGCGATCCTGGGGATTGCTTTACTGCAGTGCCCCTGCCTCTTAAAGGGCCAGAGCTGAGTGCTTCCCTGGTGGCGACCCACCAGTTTGGGAACCATTGGTTTACAAGACATGAAATATTTCCCCTAAAGTGAGCAAACCTTGAAAAACAGGAAATTAGCGAGATCTAATTTTGTTTAATATCTCAGCCATACTGATTTAGGTAAGGCAGTTGCATCGTAGGAGTCATAAATCTTTCTGCAGAGTCCCATGTTGATCTAATTGCAGCAGTTTATAACAATGTCTATTATCAGTTCCTACATTAAAGCAACAGCCACAAAAAAATGTAAAAGTAATTACTTAGCCAGGGTCGGTCAGATCGTTCTCTTTGCTATGGCCCACAGAAGATTCAAAAGGAAACTTTAGCTGAATACATAAAGATGGCTTGCTTGGGTCAGTTAATAGTCATAGTTGCCCATGCACTAGTTATCTGCAGACTGCTGAACTATGCACACACGTTGTATGTGGGGCTGCCTTCAAGAGCATTCAGAAACTTCAGCTGCGAGTTGAGATTGCATGTTGCAAAAGCTGCAAACAGTTTGTTTCCGAATTCAGTTCGAGTTGCTGACTTACAAAGCCTTGGGACCTGGATACCTAGAGGACTGCCTAATCTCATATGTACTTCCCCATAGGCATCATTTATCATCTGAGACCCTGCTTCAGGTATCACCATCAAATAAGGTACAGAGGGTACTTACCAGGAGCGGGATTTTTTCTTGGGTGGCCCTGACCCTTTGAATCACCCTCCATGTGCTGGTTAGACAACTCCCACTTTGTAAGTTTTTAGATGCCAGGCCAAAATCTGACTCTTTGAAAAAGCTCAATTTTTATGTTTTTGAGGTTGTTGAACTAAATTCAGTTTAACTATTTTTTGTGTGTTCCGCAGCATCTGTCTTTAGATTTATCATTTTAACGTTGCAGTGTTTTATTGCTATTACAGCCTAGTCCTAAGCTGCCCGGCACCCAGAGGAGTAGCGGCACCAAAATGGCTACCGCTGCATCCTATGGGAGCCGCAGGAGGCTGGCTATTTTTGCCGGGGCAACCTGAAGGAGCTCTGTGTCAGGCTTTTCAGCCCAATATGGAGCATTTGCTCTGATGGAGTAGGACTTCGCCCATCCCACACCCCTCCTGTCCTTTTCCCACCCTGGAATGCCTCCCCCCCCCCACCAACAAACCTTAGTACTGCTCCGGGCAGTGTCTGGTGCTGGGCCAGCACCAACGGTCCCTACACGGAGGGTGCCATAAATGTGCTTTATGGCACATTTATGACACCCAGCGTCGGAAGTACACTCATACTGCTGGCGCTAAAGAGCTGAGGATTGGGCTCTTAGTCTCCCTTGGTCCATTTGGAGAAAAGTGAGACTTTAATTTAAAAAAAGGGGAAAAAATGCTAGGCAAACCAGTAGCATTTTGAAAACCAATTTATAGAACCTTCCTGCTTAAATCAGCTTTTATTCACTTCTTTCTAGAGTCATTGATTTTAGAGAAACCTATGGGGACGTTGCCCAACTAACCTCCCCCCACTTTATTTCATAGTTTTCCATCAGTGGGCGCTGCTATTCTGAGGTTTTGTCCTTTTATGAGGGAAAGTGTCTTATTATAGCTTTACAAAAATCTCCATTTCTAGTCTTTCATCTTGAAAGTTCCAGTACAGAATAAACAAAGCCCTTTTTCCTTGTTAGTTCCTCTGAAATACCCATTTGATCAACATATTTTATCAATTTCTTCATCTTGACCACATCCAAAATTTAATTAACCATTCCCTAATCATCAGGTTGATGCTGGTTCCAGTTGTTAGTCAATACAATATTGGCAGTAACTGAAAAGATTCTGAAAGATTTACTTAGCCCCATGAAAGACTTCTTACAAATAATTCAGATTAAAAGTTAATAGAGCTTAGTTGCAACTAAGCGGTACAGAAGTTAGTGGTGATTAACTTAATTCCTGTGAAATTTAGTTGTGATGGCCCAGTTTTATCCAGATTTCTCCCTCCTCCCAGTGCAGCCAAGCTAACAAAGCATGTGCTGTATCCATGGGATGGGGAGATTTGAAAGCTATCCTCAGGGTAAATGAACAGGGGACTCCACCACCTCCATGGGACTCCATGGGATCACCTCCATGGAACTCCTTGGATCTACAGCAGCACAAAGACTTTGCGAGCCCTGGCAGGCTGCTTACCATTCCCCATCTGGTGTGCAGTGACTTGGATGGAAGGCTTTGATTCCCCAAACCAAGCTCCACTTCGGCTGAATTTCAACTAATGGGCTGGATTACTTTGGTTTGCAGGCCAGATCCAGCTGATGGGCCATAGGTTGCCAACCCCTGCTTTTGCATTTGCCGTAGGAAGAATCTTCTAATTGTGATATGGATTATCAGCCAAATCCAACCCACTGCACGATTTCCCAGGTCTCTTGTCCAAAAACACTGGTCTGACCTCCCCCCCCCCGCTCTTTCTCTCTCCCTTTCTGCCCACCCTAATTGTTCCTTATTAGAACCTATTGATTTTGAAAGCATACAATAGCTTGGGAGAAACTTTGAGACATCCAAAACTGTCTATCCCTCTCATGTTGTGCCTTGAATCACAGATTGTAAACCTGCAGGTACAGACTACTTGTTTTTTTAAACCAGTGATTTTTAGTTGCTTCATAACAAATAACAACAGCGAGGGAGTTATTTGCTTTGCTTTATTTGCTTTGGTGCAAATAAAAAAAAATTGCATAATGTTTCTGTGAGAATTTCAAACTAGTTAAGGCACTTGGCTATGTATAGGAAAGCATACTCTGAAACTTAGTTGCCCTCTAGAGGTTTTATGTTAATACAGCAGTAGATTGGAGTGATACTGTTCATTGATTGACTTTTTTTTTTAAGACGACCTAAAAACTAACAGAATGGGCACACTCCTGTAGCTAAGAGCTCGAAAGTATTTGCTGCATTCTATTTTGAGAACCTTGAAATACTTAAGACTGTCTTCATGTAACTTGGTCAATAGTTCCTCTGAACTGTGTAGTGTGATGATTGTATGACTCAAAGCCTCCTTAGGTTTATTTTTTTAAAGATGTTTATCTTCTTGTCTTGGATTTTTTTAAACACCCTAATATCCAGATTTGCTAATAAAACAAGAACTTGGTCACACCAGTGCACCCTTGTTGAGGTGTGAAATTAGAGCATATGTATTGGGCTGCTTTTATGTTTGTTTTTGCTACCCCTTTTTAGATTTCTTTTCCCACATGATAAAGTCTTCAAGCATTTGTTTGGCTTACAGTTGTCCCCAGTGTGCACCCGACAAGAATAATATATATTCTTGATTATTGGTTTTGGTTTATTCTGTTGTGTTTAGCATTATTATATGTTCTTTCTGGGTGAGTAGTTAGGTCTATCTTTGTGGCTACCCTTTCCTCGAATCCTCCTTTCCCTAGGTGTAGCTGCCTCTCTTGTCATATTTTGGTGCTTATTCTGAACCAATTGCTGGGAACTTTCTCTCGCAGCCTGACCTATATGTTAGTTTTACTTACCATTTGTTATTTCTCTGACTCGAAGTCACTTCACATATTACTCCTAAGTAATGTGTGAATTACTTGTACAGCCACTTTCCATGTTTCTGGGATATGGACTCCTGCAACTTGTAGACAAGGATGTATGTATGCACCTAGAGCTAGTGATGCCTAGCAGCAAGGACACTTGCTGGAGATTGAGGTGGAAACCCAAAAGTCTGCTTTCCAGTTGATGTCTGGAAATTAGATACACAGTCACTTGAACATGCTCTATTCACACTTCCTTGCTGTGTACAAAGCAGACCTGACACAAAGATTCCCTTACGTCTATCTATCCTTTTCTGCTCCAAAAGTGTTTTACAGAACCAATAGGATTCTGTTGTGATTTCCCGGTGTCCTGGTATGTTAACTTCACTAGATTACATGTCCAAATTCCCTTGGCTGTTAATGAGAGAGTCCCTCTCTGTTCTGAGCTGCCGAAATACTTAAGGGCCCAGTTTAAGAATTAGAATGGGAATATTCTTCACAGTGGGAAACCTCAGGTAGGTTTCCACTATGATTGAGGCGCAGATGTGGGCCAACCCCTTGCATTGCAAAGCAATCATGTACCATTCAGTTAGTATGTGAATTAGGAGGCAGATTTATGAATGCCTTGAACATAATTAGCCAAGTTATCAGGTTAATATTGTGGGTGACATACAAAGAAAACGGAGAAATCCCTTAGATTGGTCAATGATGCGCCTGGCATTTCTTGTGTTCTTTGCTTCTTTCTGAAATGGAAGTTTACCCTTTTCTTCTATATGGTGCTTCATCTTTGCTCAAAAGCAGTGAGTAGACTGCAAATTTCTTGCTTTTTAATCTCAAGAGCCTTATAGGTGTAGGTATAGAATCTGCTCGAATCTTCTGTTGCAACTTTGGAAAAGAGCAAGAAAACAATTTTTCATCTTGGTTTTCCATTTTTTGTGTGTGCGAGTGTGTGAGAAGACACTAATACAAATATTAATCAGTGAGACATGCAGTGATATGCATCAGACTTTATTGGTGGTGTTGGCATGGGTTTTGAGAACCCATGCGTTTATAAAAATCACAAGACAGTAGTTAAATGTGTCTGCTTTATCCCCATCTTGTGGTGAAGAGAGGTGTTCACCACTAAGGGTCTTGTCCTTTTCACCAAGTAGGTTACTGACATAAGTTAATCAGTCTTCATGTGAATTAAAATTACAAGAAGTCTTATTGCTAGGAAGAGTGTGTCTGTATTTTAACTGTCGAATCACCATTTTCCAAGTGGAACAATTGATCCTACAGGATATGAAAAAAGTGAGACTGAAGCTGTGTTGCAGTGCTTGAGTTCAGTATAGGTTAATATAGGAACAGGCACTGATGGGTGATAGCTGTAGGGAAACTATGCCTGTGTTCCAGTTCTGCCTCTCTGAGAGTCTCTGCTGCCACACATGATGTCAAGTAAGGTGCAGAAGGGAAGCAAATTTAAATCTTAATCAGTTCCCTAACTGCTAAGCAGTTGTTCCAGAAGAGACTAATCCAATAGGCTAAAAAAGGTCTATGATTGTCACATAATTTAGACCTGCATCTTGACAAAGCCTGCTTCGTTTTTACAGGTGTTGGGACATGAAGAAGAAAAAGTCTATAAAATGATCACTGTGGGGAATGATGAACCCACTGGGCCTGTTTTGCCTACTGAAAAAAATGGTGAGAGGGATTAATGCAGGATGAGATGACTTGTTAAGGTTAAAAATGACTACAAGTATAGAACTATGTACTGTTAGTACAATTTAGTTCAGAAGTACACTTTCATAATAGCATTTTATTTCGGCCATTTTGAATATGCAAGGCATTTGAGATATACAGGTATTTGTTTTGGTAATCCTGAACAAGACCACCCGTAGAGTAAGAGTAAGGTAGGCACTTTTAGGAAGGATTTCAAAATCTTTGAACAGTGCTTCAGTAGTGCTGTTTGAGGATTCAGAAACTTCTCCACCCTTCAAAATATTGGATCTCCTCTCCCATTCTTTCTTTGGAAGAAATCTAAACTCACAGGTTGTAAGAATATATTGAGTAGACTTGGCCAAGCAACCTTTGTAGTGAGCTCATAAGGATTTATATGAGAATTATTATATTTTACCAACATAATGAGGATAGATCAAATGTTTCAACACTCATCTACCTCACTTATTTTTACTATGGTGTTCTCAGTTCAAGTGGCATACACAGGGGGGCAAATACCCTGGGCACCAGGCACTTGGGGGGTGGCTCCCCCTGCCACTGATTTTGTTGCCGTGACCTGCACGCCCTGCCACCGGTTTTGTCAGCATGATCAAGAACCATGCCAACAGTGGCTGCAGGAGCAACTGTTGCTGCGGTTTCACACTGATCTGAGGGCCACCCTCTTCTCCTCCCCTTTCTTTAAAGTAGAGGCGAGTGGCCCTCAAATTAGCGGGGAGCCATGCTTAGAGTGGCTGCACTCCTGTGGCTACTGTCATTGTGGTTCCTGACTGCATCTGAGGGCTGCCCTCCTCTTCTCCCCTTTAAAGAAAGGGGAGAAGAAGAGGGTGGCTCTCAGAATGGCCAGGTAGCCAGCCAGAAGCAGTGCGTGTCTCCTCCGATTTTGGAGGAGGTACATGCTGCTTCAAGCTCATAAAGAGCCTTTGCACCACTGCAAAGTGGTAACATCAACTCTATTGATGTTCAACAACGATGTTCAATAGAGTTCAACATCAACTCTATAACGATAACATCACTGCAATTACTTCTGGGTTGGGGGGATGGCAAGTGAGGGGGTGGCCCCTGGCAGGAAAACTGCCACTGCTCTGTTCTGATCTGTTTCTGTCTTCTGTTTGGTGCATGTGTGTCTGTGTTTGGTTCTTAAAGTTGCAGAACAGTATCATGTTCATACCATATTATCTTCTGATAAAATTGCAGTGCCTAGTAATATCTTACGCATTTAGTTAGAGCTCTCTAGTTTCAAAGTATGTTGTTGCTCATTAGCAGATTCACAGCTTACTGCAGAGGGCCGTCCATGTACAATGAGTAGAGTAATGAGTAATTCTCATATATGAATTACTCTCTGTACTCCATCCTGTGCATACTCAAGGCTGCTGTGTAGGAGATCAAAATCTTACATCCCACACCTGGACCTGTGTATGGAGTGATGTATGCTACGGTAGGTTGGGGCTGTACACATATCCAGATGAACAGCTATTTGGTGCTGTCAGATAGTTGACAGTCACCTGCATGAATGTATGTAATGTGGTCTAGGGACTGTATTTCCGTTTAGTTTTGCTCTTGAATTGAGATTATTTTCTTTACCAGCTTTATATTAAAAGTTTTGCTTGTCCCTAAATTTCATATGCAACTAAGGCTGCAATCCTAACCACACTTTCCTGAGAGTAAGCCCCATTGAACAAAATAGGACTTACTTCTGAGTAGACCTAGTTAGGATTGTGCCCTAAGCCAAACTCCACAGTCCCTGGAATGATGCAGAGGTACTAGCTGTGTTAGTCTTGACTGGGGACTGGAACAAGGTAAGATTAGTGCAAGGGGCTTAGAGCTAATGACTTTTCACTATTATAGTATAATGCGATTCTCTACTGTTCACAAACCTCTTTGCAGTGAAAGGAGAACAGGAAATTATGGTCAGTGCTGTCTCCTAATAGAATCCTCTCCCTACGCCTTAAGCTGGTATTTATTGGTGAAAGACCCTGCCTGGATTTGCCCTATAATAGGATAAAACTTGCACAGAATCAACTGCATTGACTCTACCAGAGTACTCTGGTAACATTTGAACACCATCCGTTGTGGTTGACCAGCAGTGTTTTCACATCTGCGTGGTTTCTCACAAAATCATACCTTATGTGGCAGAGAGGACAGGGCATTTCTGAACTATCCAGTTGAAATTGGACATTTGACCAGGTATACTGTTGTGGAATAAACCCTCTGATGAAGTCCATTAGTGGCTTCATCTCCTATCCTAATAATTTCAAATTGCATTTTAAAGGTTGTGTGTATGAACATTTTAGATTTTAAAAAATGGATTGTCCTGTTTGTTATTCATTAAGCACAATCCTATTAGGCAGTCATGAACAGACACAGACAACCAGCCTTTGGAGCTTGGTCACTGTAGCATATGAAGAATTGAACCATAACTGCCTTTAGTCAAGAATTTCTCACTTTACCAGACAGAACTAAGATTTCTATGGGCCCTTTCAGGTGGGCTATCTAGTATTGAAGACACGCTGTTCAACTTATTTTTGCAGGTTGTTCACACAGGTTATAGGTTGTCACGTTGTCTGTTGTATACCCATACTTTCCCCATTCCTCAGCTGCCAAGTATACTACAAGGGAAAATCCAGTACTAAGTTTTTGAACACACTAATTGCAAAATATGAATGCCCAAAGGGATGAATGAACTCTTTTCAGGTTTCTTGATAGGAAGAGCTCTGATGTAATCACTGGCTGTGGAGTTGCCCATCTCCCTGGCAGTACCTCCAGAATTCCTTGAATCATCCTTACAATACCTCCAGAATTCCTTGAATCATCATGCCTTTCTAATTCCTTTTCAGTTCATTTCTTTCTGTTGACTTCCATTTTGAAGTGTTTGATAGGTGGACAACTTTAAAACAAAAAAACAACAAAATTTCAGGCAACATGGTGTTGTATCAGTGTAAACTGTTTTATTAGTACAAATATAGTTTGGCGTGCAAATTCAGTGTTATCCCTTTCAGGTAAATGGCTAGAAAGAAGGACTGCAAAGGATTAAAAGGGGAAGGTTCTTGTCACTGGACAATAAATTTTTACAAAAGTCATGTCTCCAAGATTAAATTAGGCATTTCTTGCAGATTTTGAGGTGCTAAACATGAATATGATAATGAAAATGCAAAATTGGCTATGGTTTGTGAGAGATCTGCAAGAGACAGTTCCATAGGCATGTTCTGGTAAACATCCAAGTCTTTACTGTCACCTATGTATGCAATAAGTTTAGTTTCTTCTAAACTAGAGCCAGATTTCATTTTCCTTTTTGTGTTTAGCACATCGAAATTAGTAAAGATAAACTTTTTTTGTTTCAGAGGTAAATTGTGCTTTGTCTATTGTTACTTACACACAAACACACAGAATTTTGGTAAGTACTGTATTGGCACCATGTTGTTATAGCTGCCTCTGCTAATAGTGATATGTCATTGTAATTCAAATACATTTTTAAAAAATAAGAGATACACAGCTATTTCAGGGATAGCCGTGCATGCCTACAGAAACAATAGTGAAGGGTGAGGACTGTGGGGGCACAGGGTAGGAACACCGAAATTGCCTGGCAAACCTCCACTGCCTTGTGGCTACATCCAGTTATGGAAAAGGCTTCAGGAGTCGACCTCAGGGCAAAATCTGGAGCTGGAGTCCCTCAGGCAGTTCATGGCTGAACACAGTCACGTTCTGGCAACTCCTGCAACGCTGCTGGAACCAACCGTATTGGCCTCTGCCTTTCCATTGGACCATTTCAGCGACGTGGAGAGGGGGGATTTGTTGCATGGGTAACAGCCTATCCTCCATACCTACTTTACCCAGGCTTCGCGCACTGGAGAGGACACTCTGTTCCAGAACCACCATTCAGAGCGTGACACCATAGTCTTCCGAGACTGAAGGATGCCAACAACAATTAGGAACAGTAATGTGAACAGAAAACTGTGAATAAGTGCACAAACAATGGAAGGTGTGAAAGCAGTGCTGCAGTTCTGCTTGTGACCGATCGCACAAAGGCAGTGACTGGATTGCACTTCAGAGAACATGTCTAGAGGAGCCCCATGCTTGGTTGGATGAAGATAAAATGGAAAACAGTAGGAAAAGACTCTTACATAATGTCCCTTTTAGTAAGCTTTGTTCTGTCTCCTTCCCTTTTGGATCATTCTTTCCATATCCAATCTGGTCTGCCAAATTTGGCAGTGGTTGTATTAGGGAAGATTTAATGAATTTGCTGTTGACTCTCAGGGGAAAGGGTCACTATGATATGGGTTTATAAGGGCAGCAGGAGCAGGCATGGATGTAAACACAAATGGATGATCAGATCTGAGAAAAGTGAGGTAATTTTTTAAGAATTATAGTTTATGCTATGTCAGTCTTCTTGTTGCCCTATAATTACTTCATTCCATCGTGCCTTATTCACATTAATCTTGGATTTTCTATATGTCCTTGCTCAAATTAGAATAATGTTTTAATCAACTCTGTTATGCATGCCATAGTGGGCCAGACTAAGGAAGCCATCCCTGGCACACTGTCGATGTGTGTATTTTATTTGTTGCTATAATTTAAAAGTAAAATAAGAAATATTGATTTCTACTTGACTGGAGGGATGATTTAGTTTGAATATCAGTCTGCTCTTAATCAGGTGAGAATTAATTGAGTTGGAGGTATTAGATATTCAGTGATGTTAACTGAACCATGGTCAATCTACAAAGAAGCCACCTTTTGTACTGTGTCAGAAATATCAAATAGCTCATGTGCTACAATGTGGAACAGTCTTCATGTTTGCCGTACCTTCTGCTTGCCTCATTAAACACACCCGTAAATCCATTCTTTGCACAATGTGCAGTCTTCAAAATAACAAGCGAATAAATCACAATTTAATACAAAACTAAAATAATGTTATTTTTTAAAAACTACAGGGTGGGTTTTTAAAAAAAAAAATCATTAAATATCGACATTTTACAAAAGGCTTCAAATATCCATTACTCTGTATTCCTAATCACTTTTTTCTCTGTTGACTTGTACAATAATATAAACCTTGGGAGAATATATATTCTTTTTTTTTTGGTCCAAAAGAAGGATATGCTTTAAGCTTGTTCTGGTTCTTGGTCGATGTTTCCTTATTTTAAGAGTGTGATAGCAATATCATAAGTGTTGAGGAAAATATAAATGGTGAGATAACACCTCCCTAGGACCAGCGCTTAAGTAGTAAAATTGTCACCCCTTTCTATAAACTACAGAGCCAGTCCTAAGACCATCAGTATTACGCTGGTAATGGGCAATGCTGAATTTATTGAGTGTATAGGAAGAAAATATAATTAAATAGTGATATATGAGGAACCTGTGTTTCATATTTTGAACCATTCAACATGTGGTAGGTTTTTGTTTATTTGTGTGTGTGTGTGAAAGCTAATTTAAAACTTATTGACAAATTACTTGATAGTATTCTCCATTTGTGAATCTCTGGACCAAGGTTATTTTGGTGATTGCACCTCAGCTTTTGGAACTGTCTCCCCAGGCAGATCACCCTTACTCTGTCTTTTCCAATTTCTAAGCAGAAGTTGCAAATGTGTGTTTGTTTCATTTCCAACTGCTTTTAACAGCGCAGAGTAATGTTTTTTATGTTGTCATTGCATGTTTCTAGTTCTTAAGGCTTTTGTCATTTTGTAATTGGTTCTTAGCATTTTATGGGTTGTGTTCTAAGAAAGTGAGTCATAAGTCCCATTTTAAATGAATGACACTTGAAAAGTTAGAAATCAAGATTAACTCATCTCATTGATCTCAGTGGTGCTTAGTCAGGGTTCACTTTCTTGGGACACAACACTATGATGGATTTCAGTTACTTTGAGTGGTTTTGATTCTGAGATATAAATCGAGAAAATGAATGTATTCAATGGACAGATTTAGGCTGCAATCCTATATACACTTTCCTGGGAGTAAGCCCCAGTGACTTATGTCTGCGTAGACATGCATAGGATTGTGCTCTATGTTCTTCCACCAAATTTTATGTGGTTAAAACTTAGAAGCCCCACTCAGCTTTTCTACATTTTTAGAAGTTTGGATATAATTTTCCTGACAACACTGCAGAGCCATTGCGTGTGTTATAGCAGTGGTATTCAAACTGGAGTGTCGCGACGCCCCAGCCTGTGGTAACTGGCCTCTGCCCCCTTAAGGGGCGGGGGCAGCCAGGAGACAGGGGGAAGGCAGCGTGGATCGCGCCGCTCAGGGGGGCTGCAGGGTCTTGGGTGCACTTGCCCAAGCCTCCTGCAGCCACCCAGGGGTGCGGGGAGCCCTGCGCAACCTTCGGCAGGGCTCCCCAGGTCAGGAAAAGTGAACGCGGAGCGATCGCGTCCTGCTCTGCAAAACCGGAAGTGGAGCACGATCGCTCCGCTTCCCCTTCTGATGGGGCTGCAGGGACTGGGGTGCACCCTCTAGTCCCTGCAGCAGCTGTCCCTGTGTGCGGGGAGCCCTGCGTGAGCACCTGCAGGGCTCCCCAGGTCAGGGACAGGGAGAATGGGGCGATCGCACTCCGCTTCCGCTTTTGCGGAGGCAGAGCTGATTGCTCCACTCTCCCTTTCCCTGACCTGGGGTGCCCTGCAGGTGCTCACGCAGGCCTCCCCGCACACAGGGGTGGCTGCTGCAGGGACTGGTGAGCACATCCCTGTCCCTGCAGCCCCCTGAGCAACGCGAACCTGGGGATCACGTTGCTGCCTTCCCCCTGCCCCTGCTGCCTCCCCCCGCCCCCGCAAAGACTTACTGCGGGTTTCAAACTCTCCCAGAGAGTTTGAAACCCACAGGGTTATGGGGGTAATATATTTGAAGCATTAGAATCCACTGTACTAGATGGTGTCAGTTAATTAGAAGCAAGACAAATATTTTGCTTTCCTTGGTTTCAGAAACAATTTCCTGCAACTACCATTCATTCTTTAAGGTGTGAACAACTTATTAAAATATTCAGTATAGGAATAGCTGTGTCTTAAAAAACAATTACTGAAGTCCATTGATGAATTTCAAAGGGCATTATAGTCCTTATAGTCCTGGTCTGTGAATCTTTTCTTTTTTTGTAACATGAAATTATAAATTAAATTTCAAAATGCAGTGTCTTATGTTTTCATAGTGTACCTAAACCTGCTTTTGACAAGTGTGCTGCACAAAATAATCTGTAACAGTCCCTGAGAGGTCTGTGAGCTGAGATGTAGGTAGGATACTGCAACTGAACCAAGAATCTCCTTTTGACTCTTTGGTGGCTCTCTTAGGCAAAAGGAACTGTCCTCATTCATCCCAGGATAGTTTCTGGTTGCTGGTGTCTTCATTGTGTTTCTTTTTAGATTGTTACTCCTTTGAACCAAGGAACCATCTTTTCTCGTCCTTTGAAAAAGTGATACATATTTTTAATAGATCCTAGCTATTCATGTGATATTTGGGCAAGCCACTTCTCTTAGCTTATCACTTGTAAAGTGCAGTTTTAGGGTCAAACAAGTTGTTACTGTAAGTACCTGCTACTCAATGGTGTGCTTTTTTCTTTAAGTGTGGGAGGCAATCTGATCACAACCATGGGGGGGGGGTGTTCTTTGCATCCACTACAGACTTGATCTGGATTTTTAAACTCACCTGTTCCATGCAGCTGCTATTTGACTAGGAATGAAAGTTCCTGTTGGCACCTGTGGGAGCTTTCTTCCCTCATCAGATTCCTGGGGCGTTGGGGTTGGGGGGGAGTGGTCTGAGGCCACAGTGGGACAAAGTGCTAAAATTCACTTCCTCTGTAGTCTCAGTCTGGATTTCCATCCCCCCATGTGCTAATTAAAAAAATAAAAGCATGCAGCTGAACAGCACATGCTTAAGGGGTTCCCTATTTTCTAGTTTCCCCCCCTATCTTATATAGAGTTCTTCTGAGGAAAAACAGAAGACTGGACATTCAAATTTACAATAAATGAATGAATGGCCAGCAGTCATAATGGCCCACGTTAACTCAAATAATGGGTAATTCAGCTAGTTCTTCAGAGGATTTTTTAAATATACTGTATACAGTCAAAATGCTAGACACCCACATTCACACCATTAGCATTTTGTTAACATGAGTTAATTTAGAAGTTGCTAATATGACCATAACGAGAAAGATTTGTAAATTGAACATTTTCCTGTATCAAGAACCTCTTGCTGCTATGTCCTTATTCAAATACATTTCCTGTTCTAGCACTTTCCAAAGCCATCTATGGTTAAGGTACTTTAAAACAGCGCGTTTACATAAATCAATCCCTTTGTGTATGAGCCATGGATTTTGAGTATCGCTGTGATTGGACACTGTACGAGAAGTGGATCAAAGTGTTCAGGGAGGCAGTTCCAGGAAGTCATAAAGTGCAGCAAGAGAATCATTTCAAGGAGCAGGAAAGTTACTAATGGCGCAGTCCTATTCATTTGTGGTGTCAGTGCAGCAGCAGCTGCGCCAACATAGATGTTGTAAAAGTGCCAAAAAGCTCCACAAACCCCAATACCTGGAGAGTAAACTGTGCCAGGGTGCCATCCTGCAGGCACTGAATCTCGAGCTACAGCTGCCAGAGCAGGTAAGAGCTGGTCCGTGCTGCGCAGGGGTGAGGGGAAGGGCAGGGAGGGGTGTTTATCTTCAGACCCTCAAATAAAAATGTCACATTTTCTTATCTTCTCTAGAGTGCTCTAGATCATGTATGAACCCAGTTTCAGCCTTTTGTCTACCCTGGAAATCCCTAACTGCATATCTTGCTCTCTTCTAGGGAGAGTCTATCAAATGTCTACACACACATGTTATATATAAGGTCTCTAGTAGCTTCAGAAATACAGGACCCGAATTATTCTTAATAATTTATTTATTTACTGTTAATAAATAAAATATTTCTGTCTAGATCTCCTTTTTTTGTCTAGTGGATCGCAATAGATTGTTGTTTTAAAAAGTGGGTTCTGATGCTAAAAAGTTTGGAAAGCACTGGTGTAGTCTGTTTATTGTGTTTCGTGGGTGATCACAAATGCAGCTGGAAGTTATTCTTATTACTGCAGATGGCTAGCAGAATTTGCTCCTGACTGCATTCACAATAAGAGATGTTAAATTTCCAGAAATTTTGAAGGTGTAGGAGAAAAAATTGGGTTCTTGGGGGAGGAATAGAAATTTGGGGGGAAATTGAAATATGTACAGTATAATAGAATCTAAACTTGCATTACTACTTTAAAAACACAGCGTGCATTATGTATAACTTGACTAGCACATAAAATTGTTCTGATTGATGTGTTTCTGAAATTGGGAAGTATCCATACCTTAGTTTTATTCAGACCATTGTTACAGATTTACAGCCCAATCCTATCCACACTTTCCTGGGAGTAAGCCCCATTGAACTCAATGGGACTTACTTCTGAGTAGACATGCATAGGATTGGGCTGTAAGCCAGTATTAAACACAGAGCAGCAAGCTGCTGCATTTGAAGTTGCCTGAACATCACAACATTTGCCCATTGTAAAACAAGAGGAAAAAATAACTGAAAATAGAAACCATTAACATCATGATAAACAAAAGGCATTTTTGCTTTACCCTCTTAAAAAGAGTCCTGTCTCTTCATCCTGGTTAGTAGGAGCATTATCCAGAAACTATGTAAAACACCTATTTACCAGGGCAAGTGTGGGATGAGTGTACACCAGTGGCATTGCTAGGAGGGTGCAGGCTACACTGGGTGACATGCATGGAGGGGGGTGACACCACTACTGGCCAAAAAATTTTAAATCTTGATATTTTCAAAAAATACCATCATGTTATATATCATTCAATGTGTAATTTCATCTAGAATGCAATGAAACAAACCATGTTGAAGTATCTTAATTCTCTCAACAGTTATAGCCAAAAAACCCCCAGTGGATCATGTCAATGGTGCATCACCATGTCCACCACTCGGGGCATTGCCTCACTCACTGCATGGGAGGAGGTCCATCATGGGGGGGGATGTCACATTGGCCTCCCACACCATAAACCCTAGTGACGCCACTGGTGTACACACCACAGAAACAGACTCTTTCAAACAGCTTCCAGCTCTCTCGGGGACAGGGGAGCCTATTATCTATTAAGCAGAGTTTAGTGTTGAAGACTACTGGTAAATCTTGATATTAAGGGCCAAATGTACATTTCGAAACATAGGCCAGTTTCTTTCACATGCTGCAGAAGATGGAGGAATCTGAAGCAGGCAAGAGGATTTGAGAGTTGTACTTGCCTGCAGTATGCAACAGTGTAGATGGTCTTATACAGGTCTTGTACAGGAAAGGAATAAAAAACAGATATGATAGTAGTTTGAAACCTTACCTTTAAAATAATTTCGCTAATTTTTCTGAAAGAGAAAATATTTTATAATTTTTTTCCCAGTCTTTTCCATAATGTTCAAAGATGCCACTGGAAAAAATGGAGAAAAAATATGTCTGAGGTAGGGGTGGCACCACACACAGTGAAAGAAACCTTTTTTTCCCCCAGAGAAGTTTCTGGGTCCTTGCATCTCTAAGTCATGATCATCCTTGAGTTTCAAATATAATGTATGAACTGGCCAAACTGGAAGGATATGTTCTGCATGAACTGGTTCATAAGGGGAAATAAGGTTTTGTTTTTTCTATCCCTGCATGGTTTAAAACAAAAAACAAAAACCATGAGCCTGCTTCTGCGGCTATCAAGGTTAGGTATGCCATTTTCAAAACATAAAGTAAACAGACTTTCTCAAGCTCCTATGCTGTGGTCTTAAGCCACACAACAGAGCAGCCATACGAAATGCATGTTTTTTTTCACATCTGCAATACGGCAACCTTTTTTTTACACCCCTTTTCCTACCCACAGGAAACCAGTTTTATAATTTCACTACAAGCTTTGTGATTCCTTTTTAATTTTTTTATTTCCTTTTAGGAGGCTCAAATAAAATGACAAGGGTTATGGATTCTTGGATGGCATTGTCCTGCCTCTCCTTGCAGTGTGAGACTAGAAAGGGCAACTGTGCCTCGCTCAGCACGCAGTATATGTCAGCAGACTACAGTCTGATTGTGGAAAGGTAGTGCCCTGCAGTTATAATCTCAATTTGTAGCTTGTGGAAAATAATATGAAAACAATGGAAGAATTGTTCACCTTTTTTGGCCCCCATGTATTTACTCTCTTTTGCAGAACTCGTTACCCATCTTTACCATAGCTGTCTACAATACAGAAATAAGTAAAACAGGAAACTGGGATGAATTAAGTAGTTAAAAACTCAGTTTAATGTTTGTTATCCCTTCCATGGCATTTTAATTTTTAGTTAAAATAGTTTTAAACTGCTCTTCAGCTTAAAAAACTTCCAGGGCTCTTTAGAAAAAAAAACCCAGTAAAGAGAAAGAACATTGAAAATCTTGATTCAGTTATTATTAAATGAAATAACTGCAACAAAAACACAACAGTAGAACTAATCCAGTAGAACCAATATAACCATCAATTAAAAGCAGCTACTGTTTCACGTGGGCAAATAAAAAGGTCTTCATCTGGCATCAGAAAATCATTGGAATTGGTTCCAGGTAAGCAGTGCAAGTCTGTTTTCAAAGTGGATTTTTTTTTTTCATAATGGAGTTATTTAATGTTCCATGTGAAAGTACCAAAGAGATCTCATGAATTGTGTAGCGAAAATGAGAAGTGTGGCATTTTCCAGCTGATTGAGAGTCTCTAGTCAATGTTTGTAATAGAAGAGTGTCCGAATTCGTCTCTTCTCCCTAGCATCAGAGGGATTTAAAAAGACTGGAGATAAAAGAAGCCAGGAGAATTTATGCAGTGTTATACATTCATGTGGGGGGATCTTATATTCTCGAGCTTGCTCCCCTTCCCTTTTTCCCCTTTTCCTTTTTAGTTAGCATTAACAACATTAAAGCTCTATAGCTGGAAGCAGTTTTATCACTTTATAATGATGCTTCCTCCGTGGATGGCCAGGGCTGTATATAGTTTAGGCATGGCCTGTTGAAAGCTGGGGCAGGCTTACCATAGCATGTTCAGTCTTCATTCACTAGGACATCACACCTTTAACCAACTGAAGCTGGTGAGCTAACAAGTGAGAGGGACCTCCTGTTGTCTTCAGCTTTTATTTTATTTTTGTGTGTGTGTTTTACTTCACAGTTTTCAGGAGGAATTATTACAAAAGGGGGGGAGACTCTGCAGTACAGCACTGCTGCACTGAGTCGTCTGTCAGTGGGAAGCAGAAATCAAATTGCTCCCTCCGAACCAAGTCTGCAAACCCCATCCACATTTTGTTTTCAGCTAATTGTAGCCATCATGCTTCTATGAAATGGGAAAATATGTTGTTCCTGTACGATACACTAAGTAAAAATACTGACTGTATTTTGCTATTTTAATTCAGTTTTTGCGTTGCTCTAAGTGGGCTGGTCACCATCTTAGGTTTATTAAAGAGCAAGATTGAGATTTGATGTATACAGCTTGAAAGCTCCTAACCAAATGGCTTGACTTAAAATGAGGCAATTTTAAAATGCAAAAGGACAACGTTGTATGTTGCTCTGCACTTGGGGGAAGGAAAATGCCAGCTTTCTGCTCTGGTAACCAAAATTATAACAAGGAAAGCAAGACCTGAGAAATTAGGTGCTTAGGATTCAGGGTAGTAAAATTCAATGATTTTTTTTATTTATTTAAAGAAGGAAAGTGAGAAGAATAGGCTGATTTAAATCAAACTTCCCATTCTTATGTTTGGCTTATTTTCCTAAACACTGGTACTGATAGACCACTAAGCCCGTGAATGTACAACTAAAGTGTTATTTATAGAATTTATTTCAGGGACTGCTTTGTATAATTGTGTTGTTTTTTTTCCTTGCTTTGTATAACTGCTTTGTGTAACTTGATTTTTATTCATTTTAGAACATGTTGCAGAACATGGCTTAGTGGACAGCTTTGCTGGTTATATGTGTCAAGCAAGCGGCAGTTCCTTAGAAATATTAATCACATGCAAAAATATTAGTAGTACTTTTCATGTATAAAATATATTATGCATTTTTAAAAAAACTAAACCACCTTCGCATTTCCAGATCACTGAGGGCCCAATCCTATCCAGTTTTCCAGTGCCGGTGCTGCTGTGCCAATGGGGTATATGCACTGCTTCCTGTGTTGGGGAGGCAGGGAACATTTGTTCTCTTACCTTGGGACGGCATTGCGGCTGCACCGGTGCTAGAAAGTTGGATAGGATTGGGCCCTGAGTCTCCTAAATTGATATTAAAAATTTTATTAACTTGTAACAGACATAAGTCATCACAACAGTAAAGACTGTCCTTAAACTTTAAAGTTTGTCAGTCAAATCCTCCCTGCTCCCACTCTCTGTGTTCAGAGACTGAAACAGAAACACAAGTTTTCCTGCATTTTCTACTCCCAGCACTGTATTAATTCTGGAAGAGCAATTTCTCTCTCTCGCCTTTTCTACATAAAAAAGCTTCCTTGAACTCAATGTATCTGGTAGACTGCACTGATTTAAGTTTAAAGATTTATTCTAGGGTTAACGTGCTTGTATTCAGCTTATTGAATAGTAACAAATGTTATACTGAAAGGGCAGTGCTCCTCCATTCACAAAATACTCCTGCCACCTGAAGGGTTTCATCTGATTCTTGCAGTATGACAATGTGGAACACAATGGGCATAAATAATACTCTTAAATAGTGCTTCCTGAGCATGCAGAGTGCTTAATGTACGTCGCCTTCCTACAACCCTGCAAAGTAAATATCACCATGTTTCAGCCAGTGGAGCTGAAACTAAGTGGCCTGCCTAAGACCAGTAAGTACATGACAGAGACAAAATTTGAATTGGGGAAGTTTAAATTGCAATTTGCAATTTTGTCTCTTAGTATGCCAGACCAGCTTTCATGGTGTAGAGGAAATTATCTTCTGTGGTAGCCAAGAGAGAGCTGCTTGAGACCTCATTTACTGCACTTGTGACACTTGGCATTCATACATCAAAGGAAAATAGTTGTGTGAATCAGTCCTTGGGCATCAGCAATACAGAATGTTAATCGAAAATGTGCTGTGTTCTCGTGCTGGCTCTAACTTGCTGAAAAGCAGCATGAAAAGGAGAGTTTCACCTCTGGATTTGTTACAGAATAAATACAGTTTCATAAATAGTTTAGTAGTATTGAAGATAACTCCAAGTATGAGGGGTGTTAATTTGTTACACAGTGTGAAGGAAAAGTCCTAATTACAACCTTGTTGCTAAACAAGTGAGAAAGACCTTACAAACAGCTGGAGGCAGCAGACCAGGAAGGGCTAAGCTTGAAGATCAGACTGGGTCACTGAGTGAGAAAATACTTCTCTATGAAAGAGTTGTTTTATTATCTACTAATACAATCATGCATTACTGGCAACTTGAACAGCTTCCTAATGCATTACAACTGGAATATTTTGCTGTCATTGGAGGGTAGTGTGTTAAGAGACTTGATACACACAAACAAGTACAGTGATGTGTTTTTTCATTGGACCAGTGTGAGAGTCTTTTGAGTATGCAATCTTTTGAGTAGTGCAGGGTCAGAATTTCTTTATTAGGGTATCGTATGCGGTTACCAAGGTGTGCCCTCGGCACAATTTTATGGCTTTTCTACCTCAGCAATAGTATGAAAATAGCAAGGGAGATTATCCTACCTTCTTTTGCACAGAAAAAAACAAAACAAGCAAGCAAAACAAAACAAAACACCACCTTCTTCTTTCTGAGTAAAAGTCAAGGGAATATCAATTAGGATTCTCTGGGACTTACCCTAGAAGATCAAATGATAACTTGAGAGGTTGTAAGGGATGGGTGGGAGATGAATGAAGGGGCTGCTTCACTCAGCCAGCTCTGGAATTAAAATGTTCAGAACTAACCCTGGCAAAGGACTATTCTTTGTCTGGATTTTTTCTCTCATTACACTCTGCATCCCACCCTTCCTCTGAGGGAGCACACATGGTTTGTGCCACTTCCACTTAATCTTTATCACAACCACAACCACTTGAGCTGGGTTAAGCTGGGCATGACTAGCCCAGGATCACCCAGTGAGTTTAATGACTTGAATAGGATCTCTTCAGTCAGCATTTGACTTCTGTTACACTGCACTGGATCTTATGTTTCTATTCTTTCATACCTAGCCTAGCAGATGCTAGCATAAGATAAAAAGTCAATATTCGCCTATTTGGTACAGTCTGAAAGAATAAGCAACAATTTATGGCAAGTCTATTCGCAACTGTCATTCCCTTTTGTTTGTTCTCAACATCTGGCACAGTACTCGGGTACATGACTTAAATCAGAAACCACGTAGAGATTTAAAACAAGTGACATTCCCCTGGTATTTTGAGGTGGTACAATTATGATGAGGCTTCTACTGCATTCAAAGTGGCTTAGACAAGATTCTTTGCTGCAAACAAGCGGGGGGGGGGGGAATGCCACAAATTATCTTAATGTCTTTTCTTTCTTTTCTTTTGTATAATGATCTTATCAATTTCTGTTCCAGCCTTTACAAAATGTTGTCAAGATACAGGCCTTCTGATGGTGGTCAAATGTCGAGAGGAAAATGCAGCACTGAAAGAATGTCTCACTGGCTAGTAAGTATCGTGTGGGGAAAAGAGCCCAATCCTAAACAGTGCACGCTGGCTCACTGCCAGTGTGCACTGTAGTAAAGTGCTGTAAAGCGTGTTTGCAAGTTCTCGGCGCTGGCCCAGTGCCAGAGCTAGCCCAGTGCTGGCCAGCGTTGGGCTAGCACTGGTGGAAAGCCCACACTCTGCCACTCAGCAGTCACCCAAACCACAAGGTGGTGGAGAGGTAGGTGGGGCCGTGGGAGGAAGGTGTTCTGGGGCAGTAGGTGGTGTGCCAGGGGGAGGGAATGGGACGGGAGGAGGGTGGAGCTCATCTCCATTGAACCCTGAGCTCTGTTGAGCCTCACAGCGTGACACAGAGCTCTCCAATTCTGTGGAAGCACCAGAGCTGCCGTGGAACCGAGTAGCCCTATTGCAGAGCTACTTCCTTTACTTGGGGGCAGAGGACAAATGTCCCTTTCTCCTGAGGAGTCCAGCTGCCTAGGATGTGTTGGATGCCGTGGCAGCCGTTTTCGCCGCTGTGGCAGCCCAATGCTCCAGATGGCTCAAGATTTGGTTGTAAGTCCACACCAAGATGTTGGATAGTAGGAGCCACTGTACAGCTTCGATTATTTTGAACAGGGTCAACAAGATGTCTCTGAAGGGGCCGGGATGGCTGGTTTTGCCTTCAGCATCTAATGCATAAAACCCATTCCAGACTTAACATTATAGACTGAAAATAAACATCTGAGGTTGAAAAGTATCTAATGATTTCAAATATTAGGGTTTTTCATATAATTACAGTTGTCTGCTTATATTGGTTTCATGTGACTTACTGTCATACCTCCTTTTCCTAAGTTAACATGGAACAGGACTCCTCAAATGCAGCTTATGTATAGCACTGCACGTAACAGGTGTTGACTGACTTGAATAATTGTACAAGAGTTCAGGTCAGCAATCATGTGTACACTTAATGTGTGAATATTGTGAACAAAGCACAAAAAGATAGAATTAAAATAATTAATGGACCTGTTAATAAGAGTATGTTGATTCTTCTCCAGTGCAGATTTTGTGAAATGCGTCGTTTTATTGCTTGATTTGCACCTATTTCAGAATTTTGGAAATAAATTATGTATTTTTTCTTTTGTACTTCCTCTGACTTGAGGAATATATTCAAATGCACATCATTTGAGGAATTGCATGAAATTGCAGGCGCTAGTACAAAGATGTACATGTCTGTTATATTTGTTGTACCTTAATCTCAGTGGGAGGGAGGAGTGCAGATACTGAAGCTTGAGCCCAGAAAACTGGCTTTTGAAATGTCACTCATCACTGGTTCCAAACTTCTCTTCAACAGCAAGCTTCTTTAAAGTGGAAATAAAATTCTGTTAGCCAAACGGAAAATCAGACAAGATTGTGTGCTTGCATGGAATGTGTGCCATAGAACAAGGACTGTTGTACCCATTTATCACCAGGTCTGTCTAGCAATGGGTGTAATGTAATGATCACATTTTGGTTGTCTTCCAGCTATACAGATCCAACATTTTATGAAGAATGCAAGGCTGAATATTTGAAGCAAAGGGAAGAGTACAGAGCAACAGGCACTCGTCAGAGTCAGAAACAGCAGAGGCTTCCTACTAGCATGTAGTCAAGTTATACAAAGCTGACATTTTTTACATGACCTACATAGCCCTTCAAATGATGGTGTAATTAAATAAAATATTCTGTAGCAGTTTTTTTCCAATCTACACCCACTGAAAGCATTGTAGTTTTTCATATTTAGATACAATTGTTATATAACGAGTCACCAGAAGCAGCGATGACGACAGCAAGGGAGTCTCATCTGAATTAGTTATGAAATTTGTACAGAAAAAATAGCTCATCATTATAACATCTAACACTTTTCTCAGCCAATGCTGCTTTGGATTAATTTTTCAGGATAATGTACATTTAAAAAGTTGACATATGTCTTCCTTGAAGTGTGTTGCAAAATAGCTTATTTGTGCAACCAGTTAGTTGTATCCAAGGACAGTGAATCCTGACAGAGCTCTGTTGAAATTAATGGTGCTTGGTCATTATTTACTTTTTCTGGATACAACCCAATACAGCCAGGTCTCTCTTGTAATGATGTGCTGTATAATTTGCAGCACTAAATTTGAAGGAGTTCTCTACCAGGAACAGTCTCAATTTAGCAATTTATGCATCTTTTAGAGACTTACTTTAATAAGATGTTGCTTTAAGAGAAACCTGCTATGAAGCTTAATAGCAGGTTAGGAGTGACAGCTGTAGTCAGTGTTCTAAGAGAAATGAATTGACTTGTGTTAACTGTGACTGCATAGGCCAAGTGGGGAGATTCCCTAACTAGTATCAGATGGAATGGCTGGTGTCATACTGCATAAAATCTGAATGACCTGACCCGCTCAAAAGGGTATACTTCAGTAACTGTCTTCACTTATAAGGAAGCCTTGACAGGGATAGGATTTTAAAGTCTACCACTGTCTCTCATCACCTCTAGTCTAAATGCTGACACTACTTGCATCAAAAATTGGCAGTTTACACTTTCTCTCTACCACCTGTTCTCAACCAAAGCTCAGAGGGGAAGCAATAATTACATGGCAGCCAAAAATGGAAGGACATTTGGAGACGAGGGGGCAGAAAATTTCAGTGCCCAGCAAGATGCAAACAAAAGAGGCCACAATGTACAAGATTCTGGATTGGTCCAGCAAGGTACTTATTACAATGAAATATTTAGTGCCACTTGTCCATAAGAGTGGCTTGACTCTCCTGCTCCATTATTACTGAATGCGTCTTTCTTACCTTGATCCTGATTGGCAAGTGCTACCTTTGAAGAGTATTGCTCAAAGAATTGTTTTCAATCCTTTAACAGGGCCTATCCCATAAGCATTGTGTTTACTGGGGAGGTAAAGAGGGCTATCATTTCACATAAAGGCTTACTTGATTGTCTGACTATTCTTCCATTGGAAAGAAATAGAAAAGTGCCAGAGAGGAGTACTAGCCTAATCTCCTTCCTGATAGGTGTTGGAACTTCATTAGGTCTTCTATTTAGCAGCTTTAGTAAAAATTATCCCAGGAATGACCAACTTTTCAGCTTTTTCTACACAAAGGTCCAGGAACCCTAAAGCTGAAAAGTTGGCCACTCCTGAACTAGCTGTTAACATAGCTCTTACCTGTTTTTCAAAGAGGTATGCAGAAGATAAACTATAACTTGGCTTACTATAGCCCCTGCTCTAACCTAGCTGGTAGTTGTAGAGTAGCATGTTTTTCAAAGCAATCTCTTCCTAAAACTTCAAGAAGGATGTTGAACTGTTACATAAGACAATAAGCAATTCAAAGGCCTTTATCTACTATACACTGACCTAACAGAAGACCCCTGGTCATTTCTCACACTATTATAAGAGCTTCTTAAGTGCTCCCAAGTCACACAAGGCCAGGGACAGGAGAATGCCTGTATCACTTCTGCTTCCTCTCCGGAGCTCAAAAGGCACATAGTGAAGTTGACATATTTCCATTGCCTGCCAGCCAGCCTCTATGCCAACTACATCTGAAACTTCCCCGTATGAGTTACCAGGAGAGTGAAAGCCTTGTGTGCTAGCAAGGAGTACATTAAGGGTTAAGGTGCTAAAGGACAAAAAAGTGGGGAGAGGGAGGAGAATAGATTTATAGAGTTGCAGGGGAAGGATAAGACTAGATTGCAGGCTTGGTTGCACAGAGAGAAGATATCCCTAGAGATAAGGAAGAACAGTGAAGGGATTTAGAGTAACCTACCATGGAGGATGCGGAACACAGACAGGGTTAAAAGCTGTAACAAACACTCTCTCTGCCTTGTAGTTAGGGCAGCAATGTAGCTTTCTTAACCTACAAGATATGTGACACCAGTTGTGCTCATTTGATCCAGGAACTATTAAGAGGTGAACACTAAAAATATTTAGCAATTTATGAAAATCTTGCCCCATGTATACCTAACTGACAGAACAGTTTCAGCTCAGTCTGCTAACAGTAAATATTTGACATGCAACTAAGCCAACGTTAGCCAAATGAAATTTAGTCTGAAACTTTGAAAAGTCTTTTTTTCTTTCTTCCACTATTGCAACTTCCCCATTTGCAGAAGAATCGCTCTTTGCTCTTCTGGGAATTTCCAGCTTTCACACATACTTTCATATTGATCAAAACTGGCTGGATTTGCTTTTTGTATACAGGATATCATTCTTTTTATGGTGCATCATGAGTCAAGAGTCAGAGCAAGCCTTTGATTTTAAAAATGGAAGCCATCTGGCCAGAAAAAAGGCATGTTTCTCTCATTTAGTCTAAAGTTAGTTTCATAAATTCATGACTGCTTAATGAACACACCACTTTTCAAATGATTTAAAATTCAAGACTGCTAAGGGCACTTTAGGAGTTAACCAGCTACTTCGGGGCAGTTTTCAGACAGAAAAGGTCTGAAAATATCCCCTCAGCTTCAGCATCATGGCCCTGTGTGGCTGCTATAGAAGTAGATCTGAACTCTAGCATCACATAATGAGTAATTTGGCTCATTTTTTCTTAAAGCACAAAAGAAGTCCAGTAAGGAATTGCATTAGCAATGTTACTTCTTTCCCTAACTAAAACCACTAGCTCTTCTCCATTGGTCATTTCACTGCCATTTTGGAAATCTGTATATGTCACCTTCGGCCGATCACCTAGACCAGGGGTGCCCAAATCCCAGCCCAGGGGCCATTTGCAGCCCTCGGGGACGTCCAATCTGGCCTGCAGGGAGCTCCCGGTCTCCAAAGAACCTTTGGCCCTCCTGAGACTTGCTGGAGCCCACACTGGCCCGATGCAACTGCTCTCAGCATGAGGGCAACGGTTTAACCTCTCATGGGAGCTGTGGGACAAGGGCTCCCTTCCCTGCTTGTTGTTTCACATCTGTGATGCAGCAGTGGCAGTGAAGGAAAGGCCAGCCTTGTTTTGTGGAAGGCTTTTTATAGGCCTTGAGCTATTGCAAGACCTTCATTCATTCATACAAGTTCCATCTCTAATATATTCATTCATGTAAATTTACATAATTTCTTCAAATTTGAAATGTAAATTCTTTGTTTTCCTTGCCCCTGACACAGTGTCAGAGAGATGATGTGACCCTCCTGCCAAAAAGTTTGGATACCCCTGACCTAGACAAGATTAAATGTTTGGAAGAGCAAGGTGGAAGAGAAATAACCATCTCAAAAGATTGTCTGAACTAAACAATAATTCATCTCAAGGGGCTGACCAAATTAGAAATGTTATAGTACAAAACAACTACTTGTAAAAGTTAAAATTCTTGTCCTTGTCAGAAATGGCAGTAGTTTTATTTAGATGTATAAGCGTAATAAAAATTTCCATTTTAAAGTGTAAGATTAATAGAGGCAATGTACAATCTGCAGTTAACCCTCCTCTCACGTTACAAAGTTATGCAACTTCTTCTCTTCTTTTGCATAATTATGCTGCTGTGCACAATGAACATGCAGCTCCACCCTCTGCTTTCTAAAGTTTTCGCACCAGGAGGTTAAAATTTAAAAAAAAAATGCTTTGATTTCTAGGATGCAGCTTTATGCCAGCAGTACCTGGCTTACAAGGTGCAACTGCAGAAAGTCTTCACTAGGAATATGTACCGCGTAAGTGGAAATCACAAAACACTTATTTGCACTAATGTACAGAAAGCCTTTTTTCAAACAAAAATAATTTATTAAAATATGACAAATTTCTCCAGTATATTCTTCAAAACGTTAAGTGGATCTGTATGCGGGACAGCGTCACTTATCTGAGACTGTAACTAAAGAAGCAGCCCTGAGAAACACATCAGAGCTGTGCAGCCACACTGAGAAATGCTTCCTCCTGCTTTGTTATTACACAGGTAGTTGGTTCTATCAACTGTAGTCTAGTGACTTGGATTTATTTTATGCATATTGGGTTTTCTTCTATTACTCTGCAGGAGATTGTACTCCCTTGAGTCAGCTATGTTCAGTGGTCAGAATAAATTCCAGCATCTGACACCATTTCCATTAATCACGGACAAGTCAGGATGCGTGAGCAAGATAAGAGTTATAAGACAATATTTGGTGAATGGTGTGTACATTATGTATGCCATTCCCTAATACAGTCGTAGGCATCCTTTCTTCCTCCTCCACAGATAAAATTCTCTCCAGTATCTGAAAACGTATAAAGCAGTCAGCACTGAAAGATTTAAACTGCAATGCAAGGAAGCAAAGATGGGATTTCTTTCCCTTTCACAGTACACCACTGATATGGATGCGCTGCTCAGGAACCCATTTACACAGCACCATGGTAGGCCTTTATTCTAATTTAGTTTTTTTAAGATATCATTTAAACATCTATTAGACCAGATACAGATATTATTTTCCCCTATTCATGTCCCCAAAGTACAGTTGGGAAGCAAGGAGAAAGTGAGAGAAGGCATGAATATGTAATCCTGGAATGATTGTGTTGTCTCATTGAATTTTTTTTTAAACATTTACAATCATTGCTATTTTCTCCCTGAACTTAAGAGGCCCAAATTAGTAGAAGTAATGGTGGAAATCTGTTCATTTAAGTTGTTAGAGACATCCACTCTTCTGTTTAAAGTAGGTTAATAGGGATTAATAAATTTTACTACTAAATTTTGAAAACACACTAACCAATCAGCAGTAGAGTCTAAGGAGCCAGGAGATTAACTGTTTACATGTTGAGTTACCCAGAGTATTTTGTTACCCTTGTTACATAATATTTCAAACACTTGATACTTACATCCCATGAGCACAAGATATTACTTATGCATTGTCAAAGAATGTTTAAGTTCATTTACAATGTTATAATTCTAACTGCTTATATTAAGGCGCCCGGAATTTGCTACATCACAGCAAAGTTAGTGGATTTAGAAATCATAAAGCAAAGATTTTGGTAACTGGCAGAAAGGCACCCAAACGGTCACTGCATTTGGTTAGGGTAGTCCTAGAACAGGCCGCAGTCTGTACTGAATTCATAGTGATCACAGCTTTTGCCATTATATCTAAGAGATCCTCATTCTACCATCTCAAAATCTTTGATAAGGAAAACAAGAGCATGCAGTCAAGACAAGGGAAACTAGTAATTTGGCTTATTATAAACAGACACAATTGTTTCATTTGTTTGCCTTCTTTCCAGCACACATCATACATTATGACAATCTGCTTCAAAACAGCAGGCAAAAAACCTAAATCACATTCTAATTGTGTTCTTTACCTGAGAAGCTCAAGAAGGAAAGAGCAAAAAGAAAATACCAAACAAGGCCATTCTTACAGCTTGTAGAAACATCTGAAGATACTGTACCTTAAAGCAGAGTTATTCACACAATTAGCTGCAATAGCCAGCTTTTGTTTTACTGTGAGGTTTAATACACTAGTAATTTGCAGGTGTACAACAGGAGACTGAGGACAGATTTGGACTCATGTACACCCACCTTCCGTCACATGCCACCCTTTTTGATTTCAGTGGAGTGCTTTCACATTTATAATGCAGAGACAGTTTAAGGTCCAGCTTGAGTTACAACACTCATCTTCCTTCTCATTAGCTATTGTCCTTTTACACATAGCTCTGAATAGGTGCTGGCATATCAAATGCTTCCTATAATTCCTTAGCTCTTATGCAGGCAGTTTTGGTTACACTGATCCAAATTTTCAGGAAATACCAAATGAGTCACTTTATTTTTCATTTCCCAAAACTCTGTCTCACTAGGTTTGGGAGGGCTAGGGAAGACCCAGGAATTATCTTCCAAAGAGCTCTTTCCATAGGAGTTGTGTTCCTGAAATGGCAAGTCACAAACTGGGAGTCTCTCATCAGAACACGACTGGGAAGACACAGCGTTGCCGAAAACTTGATCACTTGGTGCACACAGCCTCTTTTTGCACACTGTTCCAGAAGCTGTGAGATGTTCGTTTGTGAAGTCTCTTTCAAGGTCTTCAATACATTGAATAGGTGCACAGGATGATACTGCAGAAAGCACAGCAGGTTAACATTAAACATAAAACGTGTTCAAAACTCTGATGTACTTTTAATATTACAACATGCAGAACAGATTACTAAGTGAAAGCCTGTGCTTCTGGTGATTCATTTAGCTTCAGTGACAATTCATTTTCAAGAACCTGAGCACACTTACAGAAGAAGGTACATAGCCAATCTTTCCCCTACAAGGGATTTGGGATTTCTGGAAAAAAAGGGAAGAGCAATAATCTCTTATTGTCAAGTTTTTATACTTCTTCCAAAAATCACAGCATGAAAACAGGCTTTTCAACCACTGTGCTGCAGCATACTGGTGTGCTGTGAATGGTCTGCAGGTGTGCCATGGGAGTCTGTGGGAGGATCATATATTAGCAGGTCATTGGGGGATGTGAGCCCCTGGCCAGCAGTACAATGGGCCTTGTCAATTCTCAAAAAACCGATGATGTGCCTTGACAATTCTAGCTCCTCAGTGTGCCATGCGATGAAAAAAGCTGAAAAATCACTGTTCTACAGCCTCTCCATTGTGAAGGCTGGCTATTGAAAAGTCAGAAGGACACTGGGCACTGCTTGACGAGAAGGACATTTTAAAATAAGACAATAAGGGCATCTGATGCTTAGAGGTTGGGGCAGCCTTTTCCTTCCTCTGAAATCGCATTCATGTGATAGAATAGCCAGCATAACACAGAGTATAAAAAATGGATCTGTGGGGGTATCCAGAAAACTACAGGCCAGTTAACTTAATGTCACTTCCATCCTATAATGCATAACTAATTTACAGAACTGACTGCAAGCAGATGTAGCAATGGCCATTAGCTTACATACTATACATGGAAGCCACCTTCCTGGCCTCTAAAAAGCTGCTGTTGAGGGTCAGGGGACAGTGGAGCAGGATGTGTGTGGGACAGAACAGTGGCATGGGATGTGGAGCAGGTAGGGAATACCAGAAGCCAGGAGGAGAACCACGAGTAGAACAAGGAAACTTATGGTGAGAAAATTGTGCATTCAGGACATTGCTTGGCATCTCAATGGTACATTTTCAAGTCCTTTGGCACAGGTGCCAATTTCAGAGTCAAATCGCATAGTTTTGGTAGAAGCTCAGCAATTTCAAATGTGAATTCTTTAAGAACTCTCAGGCAGATGTCATCTGAACCTGGTGGCCTATTTCTCATAGCTGATCTGATAGGGTTTATCACTAGAGGTACTTGAAAATTGTGTTATTTAACTGAGAAGCAAACCCATTGTGTTCAGTAAAACTTAGGCTACAATCCTATCTTACTAACAGGAAACAAAATACATCTACGTATTGCCTCTACTTCACTACATGCAACTGTCCTCCCTGATGGGCAGTCATATTTGAGGGTTTCAGAGGCATGTACTGCATTGGGTGTGCACCTGGTGTACATGTGCTGGAAACTCACAGTCAAGCACACCTCCCCCCACTATTTCCACATAGGTATTACCTATCCATTATATTCCAGAAAGAAATGCCTTCTGTGTAGGCATTTCATTGGGTATGAAGAGGCTCTTAGGCTAAAAAAATTTATCCCATTACAAGACTAAGAAAAATGTAGTTAAGTGCACTTTTGTAAAAAACAAAAACACTACTCAGAAGAATGCATTTGAAAAACAACATGTCTTCTGGTACTTTTTCTAGTTGTGGTAAAAGGTCAAATACAAGTAAACCTAACACCTCAGCCTCGTACAAATAAGCAACACTTGACTGAAGAAAAAAGCCACAAGAGAATACAGCATGAAAACCCCCATCAGCAACACCTTGACATGTGAAGCTGACCAGTGTGCAATAGAAGTTCAGAGAGAAAAATGGGGTTTGTATAATACCAATTGGGTTTTTCAGCTTCAATTGATGAGGTTTTGATAAAGATACAATAGCCACCTACACTCCCAAATGCTCTATGTTCTGAAGGCTTCATCTTGCAAACCCTAACTTACCTTTCTTGGTTGCAGATGGAATCAGTTTCAGTTTCCTTAGCACTTCGGCTTGCACCTCAGTCACTAGATGCAAATTAGACATCTCCCTCCTCAGTTCCCAGTATGCTTGCTGAAGGTTTTCACTGAAACACATTTTAAAGTTAAATTTCAGATGCCTTATATTTTTTTTCAATTTCTATTGCTGCTATCCTTAATTAGTTTAGACAGCTAGTAAAAGCTTACTACTACTGTAGCTCACCACAAAAAAAACATCCCCAACATTGCTACATATAAAATATTAAGAGCATTAGGCTAGGAGATCATTAGCTTTGCCCCCTCCAAGCACTTAGCATTTTTTTTAAAGTAAAAGAATACACAGTGCAATGTGTATAAAGCACTTTTATCAACAGCTGATGTTGGTGACAGCTGGGAAATCCTAACTGCCTTAATAAATCAAAGGTCCACCAAGGCCAGTAGTCAATTTTCAACAGCAGCCAACCTTTAGGGTCTCAAACAGGGCAGGATGGTGACCATCCCCTGCCACCTGCTCCTAGAATCTAGCTTTCAAAAGTACAGTTTTTCTGTACATGGAGTCTCTAACCACCAAGTCAGCACTGATAGGCCTCCACATATTTGTCTCAGCTTTTAAAAAAGCTATACTAACCAACAGCCTTCAACACAACTCAGAGTAGGGAATTTCAAGTGATTAAAATTGAGAAATTAAATTGAGTGATTAAAATATCAAGGGTATTGAGAACAAAACAGCTAGTATTATAATGCCGTTGTACAAATCTATGGTAAGGCCACACCTGGAGTATTGTGTCCAGTTCTGGTCGCCGCAACTCAAAAAAGACATAGTGGAAATGGAAAAGGTGCAAAAGAGAGCGACTAAGATGATTACGGGGCTGGAGCACCTTCCTTATGAGGAAAGGCTACGGCGTTTGGGCCTCTTCAGCCTAGAAAAGAGACGCCTGAGGGGGGACATGATTGAGACATACAAAATTATGCAGGGAATGGACAGAGTGGATAGGGAGATGCTCTTTACACTCTCACATAATACCAGAACCAGGGGACATCCACTAAAATTGAGTGTTGGGCGGGTTAGGACAGACAAAAGAAAATATTTCTTTACTCGGCGTGTGGTCGGTCTGTGGAACTCCTTGCCACAGGATGTGGTGCTGGCGTCTAGCCTAGACGCCTTTAAAAGGGGATTGGACAAGTTTCTGGAGGAAAAATCCATTATGGGGTACAAGCCATGATGTGTATGCGCAACCTCCTGATTTTAGAAATGGGTTAAGTCAGAATGCCAGATGTAGGGGAGGGCACCAGGATGAGGTCTCTTGTTATCTGGTGTGCTCCCTGGGGCATTTGGTGGGCCGCTGTGAGATACAGGAAGCTGGACTAGATGGGCCTATGGCCTGATCCAGTGGGGCTGTTCTTATGTTCTTATGTAAAATCAGTCCCTATGTAATAACTCAGCGCCACTTCACATATTATAGGAAACAAATGTGTTTCTATACAGTCACATATTTGAAGATACGCAGCCAACACAACACTGGGCGCTGCATTTTACAGAGGCGCTCTCACAATTTTTATGAGAAAGGTTTTCTCCCAAGGAATATTCCCTTTATCAGTCACCAGAAAATAAGAAAACTTCAAGCTCATTACAAATTGGAGTCTTTTGAAAACATTGCTTCAGGTACTGAAAGGTGTCCTCCACCCTGTCCTTCCATGGAAGTACAGAGAAAGAAATATCAGGCAACAGGCTGGGACCCTACTTTATAGCCAAGTTGCAAGTATATCTTCAGTGGCAGCGTTTGGTTACAGGTGTGGTATTCAGTGCATCCAACAGCTTTGAGATAATCCCAGATTTATAGACAGAACAATTTCTGGCTTCATGGCCACATGATGATGTAAGCTCTTTAAAAGGGCTGTCACACAGAGTGAGGACTGAGAAGTTGATTCAGGTCTCCCTTGGATTTCAGCCCATACTACTGCAACCTTACCTATTATCTGCCCATATCACACAAGTCTCTTGCCTAAACTACTGCACACAGTTTGAACAGAAAACCATCACTAGCAATGACAGTTATTTCCTCAGGTGGCAGAAGCCTGAACAAATCATTTTTCCTGATGCTGAATTTAGCCTGCATTTTAGGTTAATTTTTTTTAAGTACAAAAAAGAATTGGATAGCTTTACTGATTTCATCTGAAGTCAAATTTCATGTGCAAAACTGGTATTGTTGGTTCTGCCTGTCAGGCACACAAGTTTGGTTTCCCAAGAAGCAGAATTTTGTTTTTAGATCTATACTAAACTCAGATTCTTTCTATAAACAAGGCATAGCAAAGTCTTTAGACTTGAAGACAATTTTGAAGGATCTACAGAACTTTAAACCTAGAAAGAAGTTTCAAGATGAGATACAACGTTTTTCTGTAGTCACTGGCATACCTTGGGGGGGGGGGTCAACAAAAACAAGTGCTTCTGGGCGCCCCTCCAAGCTGTGCTGCCCCAAGAGCTACCCACACCCACTGCCTCCCCATCCAGAGGCATTCCAAGGCCCTTAAAACATCACTTCTGGTTTTTCAGAAGTTACATTTTAAGGCCTTCAGGAGGTCATGCGATGGGTAGGGCGGTATTTCCAGGCTTGCTCTGGGGCGGGGCAGAGCAGCGCCCAGGATTGCCACTACCTGTAGCTGTGAACACATGAAAGTTGTATCTATTGGTATTTTCTTTGAATAGTCTGCTTTCCATTATTATCAACATTTTCTCTCTTCAGAAGCTGTATTTTAGTTGTTCACTATAAAAAAGGAGTATAAATGCTGCTTTGTCTTAGCGACTTATTGCTGTATGAAAGATTTGATCTTTCATACAGATGAAATCCAATGAAACCACTGCCATTTATTTTGTGAAATCGTCAGGAAACATTCCTTTTACCAACAGAACTGCACAACACTATCCACAGGAAAGCTTAGTTAAGTAACTATTCATATTTGATCAAAGAATCTCTTGTGACAATGAACATGTGCAAAATATTTCACAAATGCATTAGGTAAGTGAATATTGACATTCATATTGAACCAAAGAGCACTTGCTGGAACATACATTTAAAAAAATCTTCCCTAGCTGCGAAAAGAGCTGCAGACTTCTTTTCACAGTCAATGCGAATTCCATAAAATAGTGTGTTTTACAATACACAGACTTCTATGTGCCAATTTACATAAAAGTTGATTACCAGAGAACAGCTTTTTAAAAAAATAATCCTTATCTAAGAATGAGGGAACAATAAATTCACTTGCCAAACAGCTATCCAAATATGTTACAGACAAGTCACAAAAATATTTTTCAGTACATTTAATCAATTAAAAGAGCCAATTAAAGTAATCCTTGCAATATTCTTAAGACTATTAATAATGTCTTATGTATTGCTTCCTATACTGCTTCCTTCCCTTTCTGTAACATCAGCAAAAAAAATACAAATGACCACTCCACTTATAACCAAGTCCTACTTCTCCCTCAAGTGGAAAACAAGGAAAAGACATATTTGAGGACAGAAAACAGAACATACAGAATTCCATAATTCATGGAAAACATTTCATATATGGCATTCTATAGTTAATTTGTCATTCAGACAATACAGTTAGTTCTACTCTGCCTTTCGGTCCACATGGGATTCACAAGACACAAACAAAGAAACACCACGCAATATAATATGTAATAAGCAATAAAGAAACATTCACATACACTGGGCAGAAGAAGCAGCAAAAAAAGAAAAACCAACACAAACAGCAGAGAAATAAGCCAAATGCCTAGGAGTAAGTACCATAAATCAATTTATTCCTAAAGATTTCAGGTACAAAAACTGTTTTCCTTCACTGACTATAAGCACCAGGAAGACAGGTCTCCCTAAGGAGTTCTCTAGCCTTGGAACTGCCACTGAAGATGGAGCATTGCAGCTGCCACAGCAAGAAGCTGTATCAGATCATCCACCACATCTCTGACAGCAGGGGACACAGAACAGAGCCTCTATAGATCACCCTAAGAACACTGAACCAGTCCTAATGTAGAAGCAAAACAGCATTTTCAGTTGGGCTTAAAAACCTAATGGAAGCCAGTGAAGCTGCAGTATATGTTCTGCACAGTCTGTCATGACAGCACCCTGGCAATCACATTCAGGAGCCTCCAAGCACCCTCCAAAGGCAGCTCCAATATGGATGCCACAAGGACATGAATGACCCTTGCAGGTATCTTATTAGTCATAAGGATTAATTCCTTATGGGTATTAATTCCATAGTGAAGTTAAAATAAATTCATCCATACCTATTAAGGTATCCATACCTATTAATCCATAAGGATTAATTCTTTATGGGTATTAATTCCATAGTGAAAATAAATTCATCCATACCTATGAATGTTGTGATGTTGGACAAGCTCTCCATTTATTAAAGTTCCTTTATTGGACTCAGCCTGAAAAGATATAATTTAACATTGTGAACATTTTACTATTGGTTTTTGAAAAATCCAGTTGCCCCTCAGACAAAGTTAGTTAAGGTTTTTCAAGATTACAAATGAATCAAAGATTTAAAAAACCTTGACTATTCTCTGATCCCAGTACTAGGCATTATAAAATAATGTGGAAAAGCTGAAAGATGTATCATACGGGACCAATGTTTTAAAATTAACAAGGGCAGGGGAAAAAAAGCCTACAAAAAAAGATTCCCAATTGACCTAAGCAAATCAACCAATTTGTACTGACTGCAAGAAGCACAGCCAGACAACATCCTATAAGTTCAAACAAGACGCGCAAATCTCGCCAGGCAAGAAGCTTGGTGAGGCTAGTATTGCTCACAACATCTGCTTGACTCTTTAGGTCTACCCCATATATTGATACGTCTTTGTACATGTTAAGTGTCTTAGAACTACTATATAAATGATGATTGGTCTGCCACTCCACATATACACAAAAGCTATTCACAGTCTAAAGTAAACCCCACATTTCACAGAACAGGAAAAACATTTATCGTTTGCTACTACAATTTAAAATTTTATGTGTTAGTTGTAAGAGAGTTAAGACTTTTCTAACTTCTAAGTAAGAATTTTTTAACTTCCTAGAAGTCAGGTATTCTAGCCCAAAGAATTTAAATCTTAACCTTAATATAAACTCAAACACAGTTATTCTAAATATATTAACCCAAGTCATATCACATTTTGCAGATGGGAGTTTCCCAATATGAAATAGCATGAGCAAAAAGAATGAAGTAATGAAATGATGCTTTACCATATGCTCTATGCTCCTATAGAGAAAAAAACTAGAAGACTTATTCGTCAGTAGTCCTACTGAAATCAAGAGGACAACACAATAAGTGTTATGAATTATATGCTCTGTTCAGCAAATTTTAAGCTGCAGATTGACAAAATGCCAGCTCTCCTTGCAGGGAAAAGGACTAACATCCAATCAAGCCAACATCTTGCACTCAGCACCACCTAGTGGAACTTATCCAAATCTTCATACTAGGACAAAATCAATCCATCTATTTTCTGCTGCCTAAGAAACTGAAAACAAACCAAGCGATGTCTATTTAACACACCAAACAACCGATGATGGCAATCAGAAGTTTGGCCTACCTAGAGCAACAAAATGATCTAAAGCTTCAGAAAGCTTTCATTTACAAATTAGTTGAAAGTAGCATTAAATATTGCCAATGCAGGTTGCTTTTCCTAAGAGAAGCAATTCAACTATCTTGAATGGCCAAGACTTTGCAATACTGAGGAACACAAACCTGACCCATTCCAATTACACAGGCCTGCAAAACAGGGTCAGAATTTTTTCCTCAAAATTTAAGATGTTTTATATGAATTTGGGGTACGGATTCCAAAAATAGCATGTTTTGTTCTATTATGTCTAGTTTCAGAGATGCAGCGTAGCCTCATTAGTGAATGGTTCAAGCTGCTTCCTTGTAAGGAAGCCATGACGTGGAACTGTTTTAAATCCAGCTTAAACACACACCTTCCAAAATGTACAGTAATCCAATTATGAAAATTTTATGAGGATCAGGCTCAAACAGTCGGGGGAAAAACAAAATCCACTGAATCCTCCTCATGCAAAATACTACTGGTTGGTCAAAGTAAATTGAAGTTGCTTGACATGTCACATGAAAAAGAACATTCAGGAGTAGTTTATTACAAAAGTCTGCTGTTCAAAGCAGTCAAACAACTCACTGAGAGTGACAGAGTCTTAAGTATGCTTAAAGTAGCTCTTTGGATCCTTGCCAATATTATTTGAATAACATCCCAGAAACAAAGTGATATTATTAGAATACAGGACCAGCCTATTTATACACGGATTTTTTTTATACACGCATTTGACTCAACACAAATGGCCCCTGCAAATGAGAAGGAATGTGCTGATCCCTGGAGAAGGGGAAAAATGCATCCCTTTAAAATCAGTTTTAAAAACTGAGCAGTCCTTTAACAATAGCTTCTTAATGAGAGGGGGGGCAGCTGGCTGACAATCCACCAATCCTTCTCTCTCCAGGCGATCCCTCCCTTCCCCCTGAGCACGTGAAAGAAAGGTAATCACTTTGCATTGGTGAAGGGTGGGGCTGAGTGAAGTGCCTTTCTAAGCTTTTGGAGGAGGACTGATTGATGGATTGTCTTCTTAATGACTCTTATCTTGCATCACAAAGGTCAGCAAAGCTGTTTTTAAATCACCAGAGCAAAGAAACTGTTTTTTAAATTGATTTGCTATAGTGAGTTTTTTGCCATCCAGTTTTTTGCCATCCAATTTGTCACCAGTTTTTGAGTGCTTGGAAAGGAACCCACTCAAATAACGAGGCTCAACCTGTATGAAGCACACAAACATTCCTCAAGTCTGTTTAACCCATTTCTGCCCAGTGCACAGGTGTATATATTTGGTCCCTGTTCCATACATACAGTCAGTTGGCATCCTTCAGTTCCGGAAGACTATAGTATCGCACTCTGTATAGTGGTTCCATAACAGTGTCCTCTCCAGTGCACGAACCCTGGGTAAGGTAGATATGGAGGATAGACTGTTTCCCATGCAGCAAATCCCCCCTCTCCACGTCGCTGAAATGGTCCAATGGAAAGGCAGAAGCCAGTACAGTTGGTTCCAGCGGCATCGCAGGAGTTGCCAGAACGTGACTGTGTTCAGCCATGAACTGCTGTTCATCACACTGTTCCCCTGCACCACACTGTTCCCCTGCATCACACTGTTCCCCTGCACATGCCCGATCTCATCTAATCTTGGAAGCTAAGCAGGGTCAGGCCTGGTTAGTACTTGGATGGGAGACCGCCTCAGAATACCGGGTGCTGTAGGCTTACACCATAGTCTTTCCAGACTGAAGGTTGCCAACCATTCCATATATGCAATCTTGTGCATAAATGGTTTAATGTTACAATGTAATGCAGCATCCCACCCAATCTCCCTATGAGAATCTGTAACGAAGCAATACCTTTTGCATACATTTTTGTAGTTCTCCCCTCAGATCACTACATTCTTCCCTCAGGTTCTCTAAATCCTGCTCCAAACTATGCACCTTTAGGGCATTATTCAATCGCTCGATTTCCCAACTAGACGGGTTACAATTCAGAGTCTTCATCACTGCAAAGGGATAAGAATTGCCTGATTATTCAATCATAATATATTCCAGCATTAAGTATCATAGACTTACACGGAACTATAGACCTACAGCAAGCATATATTACCATCTTGTGGGAATGAATTCCATGTTAATTCTTCAAAGGCATCAGTTCCCCAACAAAACAACACACCTACTATTCCAAAAGATTTTCTCTCTCATGTTGTAATGGATCTTTCCATTACATTACATTCAGCCATTACATTACCATCACCACTTTTATTCCATCTGAATAATGGAAGTCACCACTTTTATTCTATCCTCTACTTTGGTCACCAGTTTTTGTCCTTGACATACAAAAAGGACCTACCACATCTGGGACATCTCTCTGTATCAAGGGAGAACTATCTCATTCACTCTTTCAGAACATATGTTTCAGTATCAGTTAGTAATCACACTTGTAGATAACACAATGGAACCTACTTCTGAAGCAAGCACAGGATTGTGCCACAACTCATCCACCTTAGATTGACGGCTTCTACTATTACCACACATAGATATTTTAATTCTCTTAAAGATGCATTTTTGTGCGTGACTGTGCATACATCAGCACATACATAAGTAATTCTTCCTATTACACCTGAAACTTTTCATGGGGAGGTGTTGGTTTCTACATTCTTATTACCAATTTATAACTAAAAACAGTATACAATATTGAGACTATCCTTTCTAAAATATGAGTCATCTCAGACTTGAGGCTCTTGAACACGTTTTATTTTTCTTATTTGCCCCATGTGCAACTCCACAATCTGCTTAAGCAGAATTTGCTTTGGGGCTACTGGATCATCCTGCTCTGACACCAGTCACTACTCATGTCAGGGAAGGGGCATGACAACTGGTTTGGAAGAACACCTGAGCATGTTTGAAAACTCTTGGTATGCCAAGCAATCCAGTGATTTAGGGAAGTCACTTCTAGAGAAAAGGGACACTGAATGATCCTGTGATAATTCCCACCCCAGACCAACAAATGTAGAATCTACATTCACAATATAGCTTCCTCCTTATCTTGTTGAACTGGAAACAAATGAAAAACTATTTTCCTCCTCCAAATATAGTATCAAGCTCTGAAGAATTTGCACAAAAGATGCTGATCATATTGAAAATGTCACCAGCAAATGGAAAGACACTTTGTTTTGCTTCTGTATCATGTATTGCAACAATATCCTGTTATGCAAATAGAATGCTTTAGCAGAAAGCACACAGTTGGCCACAGAATTTTGCACTCTTTAATGAAGCTCTGTAATCAGGTGTATGCATTTACACACTTTGTTGACAAATAATGTGCACCTTGCTGAGTTTCTGCTTCAGTTCTTAGCTGTAGGAGCTCCACTTCTTTAGACTGCAACTGCTCATTCAACAATTTCAGGGATTCATTGCTCTCTTTTGTCTAGTATGAAGAAGGAACACAGTCAGGACATTGTCCCTTTAGCTTGTCAGTCAATAAAATCCAGATTCCTGAATCTTAAAACAAGCACAGCTAACTTGGCTCTCGATACAGAGATGGCCAAAATGTCAGGTGTTCATTTTATTTTTATTGTGGTGAACACACAAGTCGAGATCAGTTATATACAGTCAAAATCCTCCACCCTGAGAAGTCAGTAGCTTGTTCTAAGAAGGCACAACACCAGATCCTGTGACCACTGGGCAAGTACAAAACATTGAGTTAACATGCAGGTTTTCAAAACTAATCTTCATTTCTTTTAGCTTTATTTTTTTTAATTTAATTTTTTTTCTGCATTCCAACTATCCTGCAAGATCAACACTGAATTACAAATGAAGAAATTCTTCATAATTAAATATTGCAATTTCCTGCATAGTATATCTATGAAAGATAGATAAAATGTAAAATACAATCTCTTGTTTGTTCTGTAATTAAGATAATCTACACTTCCTTGCTTTGTTTTGAAGTGCAGCACATTTATCCCAGAAGGCATCAACCTGGAGATGTAACAAACCCACTATTTAAAATCTAATCTTTGGGCAAGTACATTAAACTCTTCTGTTGAAGGCAACATTATTTTACAGCTTACCTTTAGCTGGATCATGCACATTGTTTTAATGTATTGGATCAACTAATCATTAGTCATTCAATAATACACCTTGATTGTGTTATAAAAATGCAATAAACTTTTGACACTACACTTAAGAAGAATGCCAGAGTCCTTTTAACTTGCTACAAAAACATACCATTTTATCCAGCCTATTTTTCAGATTATCTCGTTCAATACACGCCTCTCGATATGCTTGGTAGGCTCTGTTAACCTGCTCACGCCCTACAGAGCTTGTGGTTTCTTCCAAATGGGCACCAAGAAGCTACAAAATAAGATTACATTTTCACTAACTTTATTATTCAAGTATTATCTAAGTGTACTATTAATGCTGAACATTTGAAGTTAACTAAATTCTGACAAGATATTTCATAATCAGCAACATTAGACAGTAAAATTACATCATAAGTTTTGAAAAATCAAGCAGGTACACATACAACTGTCTACGTTCTCTCTTGTTTTTTTAATTCTCCTACTTCTCTCAGGAACTAGTTCCAAGCCACGGCCAGTCCCAGAGGTGGTGGGGTTCAACATAAAACATGTTTAGGGGGCCCACCCCATGGTCATAAGAACATAACATAAGAACAGCCCCACTGGATTAGGCCATAGGCCCATCGAGTCCAGCTTCCTGCATCTCACAGCAGCCCACCAAATGCCCCAGGGATCACACCAGACAACAAGAGACCTGCATCCTGGTGCCCTCCCTTGCATCTGGCATTCTGACATAGCCCATTTCTAAAATCAGGAGGTTGCACATACACATCATGGCTTGTAACCCATAATGGATTTTTCCTCCAGAAACTTGTCCAGTCCCCTTTTAAAGGCATCCAGGCCAGATGCCGTCACCACATCCTGTGGCAAGGAGTTCCACAGACCAACCACACGCTGAGTAAAGAAATATTTTCTTTTGTCTGTCCTAACCCGCCCAACACTCAATTTTAGTGGATGTCCCCTGGTTCTGGTGTTGTGTGAGAGGGTAAAGAGCATCTCTCTATCCACTCTGTCCATCCCCTGCATAATTTTGTATGTCTCAATCATGTCCCCCCTCAGGCGCTACTTTTCTAGGCTGAAGAGGCCCAAACGCCATAGCCTTTCCTCATAAGGAAGGTGCCCCAGCCCCGTAATCATCTTAGTCGCTCTCTTTTGCACCTTTTCCAGTAACCGGTCCCCCAGTTACTGAGAATCAGCCAGAAAAAGGTGGCAGTGACATGACGACAACACCATCAACTGCTTCCAGGAGGCCCAATTTCAAGCCAATCAGACCAGGGGTGGGCAGGAGAGCCCATGCAGAAACACTCCGCTGGTACTCTGGCCTCACGAATATCATCTGCAGAACGAGGTCCCAGCTGCAGCAGCAGGCGCTCCACTCACTGCCCTAGCATGGAGCCCCATCACTCATGGGGCCCAATTCAGCAAAATCAGCTGAATCTACCTAAAGCTGGCCCTAGTGCAAGCACACAAAAAATAGCATTTTCTTTTCAAAACTTAAAAATTGCTATTTTTAAAAAGGAAATGTTAGCTTCACCATTTGGAAAGAGAGCATATTTTGGTAACAAGCCTAGAGAGCTAGTCACCTTTTCCTCCAATAATCGTAATCTTTTCTTTAAGAAAGAGTTCTCCCTTTCTGTTTCCTTCAGTCGCTTTTTGATATCTTCATAAGCAGTGACAAGTGCAAAATGTGATGCAACAGATTCTTCTCCTGTATACGCAGGAACAGGAATTTCTCCATCTCTTTTATGATGGGTGTCAGCTTTTTCATGGTTCAAAATGTCAATGTCATCTTCAGCTAACTCATCCATGGCACCTGGATACAAAACAAAATGTTATTAAATGCCACAAATGCATATCACAAGCATTTAAAAATCATTAACATTTGAGAATCAGGTAACATCATATAAAGAGGCATATGTTAAATTTTCTCCTTTACTTCAAAAAATTATCCCAATCTTAAACCCAAAAGTTCTTATTACCAATACTTTACCATCAGCTAAAACTCACTTCATAATCTCACATTTTCTTTGAGTTCGCATAGGTTTCTAGAAAATCTCTGCCAGTGTGTATGGAATACTTCTACCATGGGAAACAGATGTGGAGACACTGAAGAGATCAGCATAACCTGGAGTTCATATATTACAAGATTTTTTTGAACTCTTATTCTAAATCAGTCAGGTGATTCCACTTCCTTGTTCAACTTCAGTGAAGAATTTCAAATAATGGTTAGGTTAATAGTTAATTTTTCTCAGGTCTGGTTCTGGGTTCACTTTGATTCTTGTTTCAAAATTTACACCTCTTGAGGAAGTTAATAGTCTAAAGATCAAAGAGGAAATAGGTGACCACGGGAATTTCCTTGTCTTGCAAGATTCCTTTTTGCATAGCTAGATCACTTAATATTTACACGATGAGATGTAACTGCTGAATTTTGGATCCCAATTTAGAACTCGCCCATGATCTGTCAAATGCCAAGGAAAAATCTCCAAACTGCTGTCATGAAGTACAAGCTTATGATGCAAACATTGTAAATAAACTTCAAAACTCATCAACTCCATTTATAAAGTGAAACTAATGAGAAATATTTTAAATTATAACATGACCTATTTGAGAAAAATGTAGAGAATGTATCTCCAAAGGTTTAAGAGTAATTCCTTTGTTGGAGCCTCCTAATCATAGTGTTTTGGAAGAAAGCCTGTATGTAAGAGAAACCTCTAAGCAGAACACTTGGTCAGAAAGCTGCTTTGTGCAAATTGGTATCCAAGGAGAAGAGCTGAAAGCAGACTACATATGTTCGTGTCGGATTTTTAAATACACACACAAACACCCCTCAGTCCTCAACCTCCAAAGTTGGTGGATGTGATGCTGAATATTTGTAATCCAATTTACGTGACTCAATTGATTATTCCCAGGAAGAAGCACCAGATATCTTTGTTTTGTACAGAAATAAAATGGGTATGATAAAAAAAGGTATGAGATGTGATTTTGAGGCCATTTCTTCATATAAGATTTTCTTTTTCTATATTCAGAGATGGCCTCTGGATAGGGAAATTGTGATCTATATTGCCATAGATCACAAGTCAATCACACTGGAAGCTTTCTAAAGAAAAGTCTTTAGAAAAGCAGAAAGCTTGTTTCTATGTTTTCTATGCAGAAAGCTACATGAATGATCACACTATCAGTTGCAACTTCCCACATTTGTGACTGCAAACATACACAACTCTCACACTTTCAGGAAGTTTGCAAGGCACAAAGCAGATCACAACTGGCAGCATGACATGCCATTTTGAAAAGACTGACCCAGCTATTCACTAACATCCTAGAAGGGGAATAGAAAGATCTAGTTCTCACAAACACAGTGATAAATATGTACCTGGACTGTGGCACTTCAGGCCACAGGCTCACCTGACTGAGTACTTCTCTGTAAGAATATAAAAATACACAATTTTTAAAAAATGCTCTGTGCATAGAAAAGGAGCATCTCAGGAAAAAAAGCTAGGCTGGAATACTTATCCATAATATGCTAGTATGGATTATGAAGAAACGCAGGAAGAACAGGGGAAACTGCCACAGTGACCATGACCAAATTAGCATTGTCAGCTAACTGATCAGCAGCTGCTCTTCAAGCTTTGATGCAGCAGTCTTTCCCAGCCTAAACTAGACCCGGAGCAACTGATCCATAGGAACCTGATCAAAAGTTTTAAATGGGTCTTTTTTACCCAGCATGTGGTTAATCTGTGGAACTCCTTGCCACAGGATGTGATGATGGCGTCTGGCCTGGATGCCTTTAAAATGGGATTGGACAGATATGTGGAGGAAAACTTCATCACAGATTACAAGCCATGATGGGTATACGCAACCTCCTCATTTTAGAAGTAGGTTATCTCTGACATGCCAGATGCAAGGGAGTGGCAACAGGATACAGGTATCTTGTTGTGTGCTCCCAAAGGCATCTGGTGGGCAACTGTGAGATACAAGAAGCTGGACTGGATTGTCCTTTGGCCTGATCCAGCAAGGCTCCTCTTATGTTAATACAGGGCATGGGTTCTTCCACCAGGCAAGAACGGACAAGGCTGCTTCATGCACTTGCAAGCTGGAGCTGTGGTGGCATGGAGCACTTTTGCTGCTGGAAGCCCATCCCTTCTGTCGTCTCCTTATCTAATGGAGACAGACACAGCAAGATGGTCGAAGCCAGCACAACTCAACCCCACAAGCGCATCCACTAAAACAGAGTTGGGAGAGTTAGAACAGACAAACGAAGATATTTCTTCACCCAGCATGCAATTAGTCTGTGAAACTCCTTGCCACAGGATGTGGTGACAGCACCTGGCCCGGACACCTTTATAAGGGGATTGGGCAGATTTCTGGAGGAAAATGGGTCAGAAGCCGTGATGGGAATGTGCAACCACCTGGTTTAAGAAGTAGGCTACCTCACTTAGCACCAGAACCAGGGGACGTCCACTCAAATCGAGGGTTGGGAGAGTTAGAACAAAGAAAATATTTCTTTAACCAGCATCTGTGGAACTCCTTGCCACAGGATGTGGCGAAAATATCTGGCCTGGATGCCTTTAAAATGGGATTGGACAGATTTCTGGAGGAAAAGCCCATCAGAAGTCACAGGCTGTGAGGGGTGTGTGCAACCTCCTGGTTTAGAAGTAGACTACCTCATACGGCACCAGAACCAGGAGACAGCCACTCAAACTGAGTTTTGGGAGAGTTAGGGCAGAGAAAAGAAAATATTTCTTTGCCAGCATCTGTGGAACTCCTTGCCACGGGATGAGATGATGGCATCTGGCCCAGAAGCCTTGAAAAGGGGACTAGACAGATTCCTGGAGGAAAAGTCCACCACAGGTTCAAAGCTGAGATGAGCATGTGCATGCAACTGGCCTGTGGAACTCCTTGCCACAGGATGAGGTGTTGGCAGCTGGCCATCCACCACAGGTTAAAAGCCATGATGGGAACATGCAGCCTCCTGGGTTTTAGAAGTAGGCTACCTCAGAATGCTGGTAAAGGGCACCAGGATGCAGGTGTGCCCCCTGAGGCACCTGGTGGGCCACTGTGGGCCACAGCAGGCTGGACCAGATGGGTCCTGGGCCTGACCCAGCAGGGCTCTCCTTGGGAGGCCAGCGTGGGGCTGGGCAGGAGGGGCTGGGGCACCCCAGCAGCAGCAGGGATGGGCAGGGAAGAGCACCAGCTGAAGGAGCCCCGAGGGGGGCAGCGGGTGGGAGGGGGGCGAGTGACTGACAGGGGCAGGCAGAGGCGGGGCTCTGCGTGGGGAGCGGATTACCTTCAGACGACCAGCTCCTCAAGGAAGTGGGCGGGGCCTTCGCGGACTACTTTCAAGTGACCACCGCGGAGGGAGACAGGGGCAAAGCACCACAACCTCGTCTCGTCCTCCGCCGCCACCAAGCAGGTAAGCGGCCGCGGGACAGCTCTCTTTCCCTTTCACCTCTAACATTCTAGGAAGTCAACCATCCCCCCCACGCCCTTTCACCTCACGTGACAAGCATAACGTGTACCGGCATGAGTGGCTTAAAATGGCCTCCTCCCTCGAGGCATGCCGGGATATGTAGTCTTGCGATTCCATGAGGGTGTGATTGGGAGTCCTGTTTCCCAGGATGGAACGCGGGGAGGGGAAATAGAGCATGCCGGGAGGTGTAGTCCTGCAGATGGCCGCGGTCCTGTCAGAACGTCGCAGGCCTCTCTTCACGTTCTAAAGCTGTGCAATGAAGTCAGGGCCTTGAGAGCGCGCGCTGTCTCGTAGTGGAGACGGGCTGGTACTGCAGTTCCCCTTCGCCTTGTACTGAAGGCGAGCCTCGAGGTGTAAGTGCGCCGCCTTTTGAGGCTTCTCGCTCAGTTTTCCTCAGAGCCCAAGCCTAGGCAGGTCTCCTCCTTCACACTGATGGGACAAAGTTTGATTTTGCAATGTAAAGAATTTTGTGGCTTTGTAATAACAAACTGTTGATAAAGCAAGACACCTTAACTCAGAACACTTAAGGGCCCAATCCTATCCAAATTTCCATCACTGATGCAGCCATGCCAATGGGGCATGTGCTGCATCCTTAAGTGGGAGGGCAGTGGAGGCCTCCTCAAGGTAAGGGAACTTTGTTCTCTTGCTACAGGGCTGCATTGCAGCTGGATATTTGGGTAGGCTTGGGCCCTTAGTCCTCTGTTTTAGACTTCTACATCTATAGGTTAGGTTCTAGGGATCTGTACCTAAGTTGAAATGTACATAGGTTGAAAAATGCAGTTTTTGCCAGCCCAGCACTATTGCACCTGTGTGAAACCACCACTGAACGTGCTTCCACTGTGCAAAAATGCTGATGCAGCTACCAGTAACTCAGATGTCTGTAACTCTGGGACCCAGTGTACTGTTTACAACTTCAGAAGCACATGCTTTGAAGAATGGGCAATGGGATATGGAACAGTGTATTCCCTATTTCACGTTCAGGATATTTCTCCACTCTTTAGCTTACAAGCTCTGTGAATGAGAATATGTTGTAGCAAGTTAAAGTATCAAAGGCTTCAACTCAGTTCCCATTTCCTTGGGATGAAACCCATTGAACAAAGTGAAACTTTGTAAACATTCATAGGAATGTGCTGCCCAGGCTGTGTTCATGATCACGGTTACTGGGGAGTAAGGCTACAATCCTATACACGTTCTCCTGGGAGTAAGTGCCATTAAACATGATGGGACTTACTTCTGAGTAGGCAAACATAGACTTGCTCTGTAAGCCTCACTGAACATAGTGGGATTTACTCCAAAATAAACATGCCTCAGTGTGCAGTGGACTGGAATTTGGAAGCAGCTACTATTAAACTTGTTGGGACGTGTGTTGCTCCACTTAAGTAAGTTCAGAATCATGTTGCACACTGTCTAGTTACTATTTCAAAGTCTAATGCATGAGAATCTTCTACAAAAAAACAAAAAGAAGAGAGTTACTGGTGTGAGTTCCCTGTGTCTGAGTTTATAAAATAATGGGGAATTCTTTTAAGGGGAATTTTCATTATCGGAGCGACTAAGATGATTATGGGGTTGGGGCACCTTCCTTATGAGGAAAGGGTATGGCGTTTGGGCCTCTTCAGCCTAGAAAAGAGACGCCTGAGGGGGGACATGATTGAGACATACAAAATTATGCAGGGGATGGACAGAGTGGATAGGGAGATGCTCTTTACACTCTCACATAACATCCACTTGTTTTTAGGGGACATCCACTAAAATTGAGTGCTGGGAAAGTTAGAACAGACAAAAGAAAATATTTCTTTACTCAGCGTGTGGTCGGTCTGTGGAACTCCTTGCCACAGGATGTGGTGATGGCGTCTAGCCTGAACGCCTTTAAAAGGGGATTGGACAAGTTTCTGGAGGAAAAATACATTACGGGGTACAAACCGTGATGTGTATGCGCAACCTCCTGATTTTAGAAATGGGTTATGTCAGAATGCCAGATGCAAGGGAGGGCACCAGGATGAGGTCTCTTGTTATGTGGTGTGCTTCCTGGGTCATTTGGTAGGCCGCTGTGAGATACAGGAAGCTGGACTAGATGGGCCTATGGCCTGATCCAGTGGGGCTGTTCTTATGTTCTTATGTTCTTAAGTGTTCCCCAGCTACATGCCCTTCTCACCCAGGTGAAACCACTTTAACACAGCAAAAGTAGTCATTTTTGCTTTATACCTGAATGTCATTTTAGGAAAAAGTAAACTTCAGTATAAGCAACTATCAATAAGTGGTTCCTAGGACAACTGCTGAAATAAATTATTAAAATTGAAAATAATTTTGTACATAGGAAAAGTAAATGCTAATTAGCAAATGCTAATTACAGACTCATTCTGCTTTGTTCCTTTACTCCTCTGTTTTGACATTTTAAGCAGATGTCTTTGCCTGCCACATTAATCTGCCCACAGTCAAAACATTTCATTAAGAATTCTTATTACTACAGCTCAAACATCTAAAATTCATATGTCTTGACCTAGATTAACAAGCTTATACAGAATGGGTAAAATGTTTTCTATATGCAGACTCTTCATTTGTTCTTTTTTTCTGCACAACATAGTTAGCGGGCAGAAAAATGAAAAACTGTATTGCCTTTCTACACAAAGTGTAAACTTAGCAGACAGGAAAATATTCTCATATGCTCCACACTCCTCCATGGGGTAAGAATTTTGGTTTCTTTTGAATACGAGAACACTAGAGACATCACTAATGACATCATTAATGTCTGTGATACAGTATTAGCTTTATTTAAAAATATTCAAGCAGAACACAATGGATACAAAGAGACACTCAGCAGGCAGGAGAGTCATGTTTAGCCCATTCCTAATGATCAGTCTGGCCAAATTGATAATCAGTACTTATAATAACAGATTTTTCACAATAGGTGACTTGCATGATTGGGTATCTGGAGGTGTTTTTGCAAGTTGTAATCTACCTAAAACCTTAGAAATAGCAGCCAGAAATATGTGTCAGGTGCCCAGTTCTGTGCAGTACAGAACAGATAGAGCAGCTTGTAGCTACCCTTACCCATTTCTCTGAAAAGCAGAACTCCAAAAGTGCTACACAACAAGTGGGAGATGGGGGGGGGGGCGTGCACATTGGCCAGCAGGAGGAAGAGTGAAGCAAGCAGTTTGTTGTATATTGTCTCTCACTTAATCAGTGATTTTAAAGATACAGCATAATCTGCAGGTTACATCCTGGTAACTCTAGATACTCTCTAATTAAGTCTTTTTGGTTCAGATGCACATACTCCAATTGAAATGTTTAAATGTTACTGAGATGCTAGACAGAGTATTGAAGTGATCCACCTCTGGCCCATCAGTCTGTGAGCCTCCCAACCTCTCCTCACCCACTTGTCCTTGCTTGTTGAGTGTTCTGTGGACTTCTACTTCAATCTTGCATCTGTGCCAGCTAGTTCTACGTCCTGTCTGAGTGTATGATTTTGCTGAACCCCAACAAGATCTATTTTTTCAAGACTCTCATGTGCCCTTTACAAAAATTCTAGGTTTTTCCTGAGTACATTTTCCCTTCCCCTGTTATTATGGGCCTATTTAAACAACATTTTAAGCTTGAGTAGCCATAGTTTTTAATGTATTACATCATTTACCTACTGGCTTGCTATCAAAACCAACTACTGCAAACCACCATGTGTTAAGGAGAAAAAGAGCTTCAGTAAGTAGTGGCTCCACAGTGGACCTGGTGGGGTATGAGCCAGGGGCTCAAGCCTGATCCACACCTGAGCTTGACCAATCCTAGAGGCAATGAGGGTCTGCTGTTGCCGTTGTTCCCCACCACTGCCTTTCAAGCCAGGTCTCATTCTTTATTTCCCCTCCCCCTGATTGTAACCTTTCCCCCCCCCCCATAAATAACACTCTTTGCACCAATATCTGACTCACTTTTCACATCTTTCTTCATGGTGTGCCATGAGCCAACAACTAAAGGTCCTTAAAACACATGTGCTTCACTATGTGTAATTGAATAAGTGCGGTAATGCAAAAGGAAAAGAAGAGGAAAGAACTGTTGCTGATAGCTTCCTATTGCATCCTGGAATGGGTCCTCAGGTCTTGACCCATCCACGAGGCCAACTGAAGCAGTTGCTTCAAGCAGCAGATTGATGAACTACCTACCTCCATTTGTCCACTCGCCTCCATTAATCTTCCTCCTCCTAACATGTCCAGGATTGATAAAGTAACAGGGAAACAGAGCAGAAATGTGGAGAAGGGAAGGGTGGTGGGCCATGGTGTCAGAACAGCAGAAGCTGACACATCACCAGGAAAAGGGGACAGCACTTGGCACACCACCTCAGGCACCAGAAAGTCTTGGCCTGATCCTCAGGCTCCCCATTGAGCTCTGAACTCCTGTGGACTTTCCAGTAGGCAGTGCAGAGCAGAAGCAGCAATGGACCATTGTCTTCTTCCGGCACCATTTTAGAAATTCTGCTACCGCTGTTCCCCACCATCACCCAGCAAGGCAGAAGCCAAGGGTACAGTGGAGAGGCCTACCAGGAAGTGTCGCAATCAGATAGTAGCAACAGAAATGAGTCTTTCTTTGCACCCATAATTATAGTGGTGACAGAAAGAGAACTGACACCTGTTCACCAAGTGGTTCTGAGGCACCATGATAGGGGAGCAGGCATGTGCACAGGCCTTCCAAAGCTGGGGAGGAGTTCATAATTGAGGACTTTTATCCTAGAGCCACCCAAAAGCTAGAGCTGACTTTGGCATCAGTGCGATTACTTGTGAATCGCAGCCTTGATTTCTAGGAAAAGCTGCTTCCATGAAGCGCTGTCAACAAATATATTTGCTTTCTCTTGTTCTGTTCATGTGTTCCCTTTCTTCACAATTTCACTTTGTAGGTGTTTTCCTATACCCAGGAAGTCTGTTAATCCTAGCTAACTGTTGCTGCAGTTTTTGTCAGGTTGAAAGAGTAAACTAGCCTTTACTTTTGAGAGCTCAGGTATGGTTTTATTGCCAGAAGTGTTCTGTGCAAGCATTAACCTTGTGGTAGCTATTCTAGAGTTTCTTTTGATTTGTGTTGGTCTGATACTGTTTTTTTTTCTTTATATTTCAGAGCAAACCAGTATTCTACAGCTTCTGCTATCTGTAAGAGATAAAACTCTATTATATGGATGCTATAAGAGATAATTTTTATTTAGACAAAGTGTGGATACAGTGTGAGAATAGCAGCTGTTTAAAATGGAGATTATTATCAAATAATGACGCAGCACAAGTTGATCTCAGTGCACCATGGTACTGTTACATGAATACTGATCCGTGGTTTAATAAATGTTCCGTTTCTGAAGAATATTTTCCTAAGGCATCCCAGTTTCAGAAGCATGGATTAAAGTATATCTATTCTGAACTTCCTTTAGGAAGTTTAGTTTTGGTGAAATTGCACAAATGGCCAAGGTAAGGTTAAAAAACTTTTAATTGCAGACAATACATCAGACATGGGTTCACATTTAAGATGCATAATTGTGATGAGAATTAAAACCAACTCTGCTGAAAAGTGGAGGACAAAGAATTTTCTGTTCAACTTCTTCTGCTTTGACATTTTCTAAAGATGAGTTTAGTTAAAAAAGATCCAGAACAATAACTTGCTGAAGAAAAAAATAGGGGAGAGAGAAGACAGGGAAAACTTCAAATTTTAGCTTTTTCTCTGGTAATGGTCAACAGGTGATGATAATTTATTATTCATCATTTATATCCTGCTATTCAGTCCCATAAACACCAAGGCAGCTTACAAACTTTAACAAATAAAAAATACTGTAAAGCAGTACTGCATAATATTTATTACAAATAGTAGTAAAAGATAATAACAGAACAGATTTTTCAGGTCTTCATACTATGAAAGTAAAAGACACATGAAATTAAATTGTCTAAAGGTGTCATTTAATGATGAGGAAGACTGGGGCCAGCCTAAACTTCGCAGGCAAAGTACCAAGGGCTACTGTTGAAAAGACCCTGCTTCTGATTGCTCGGGCGGACCACTCCTATGCTGCTGGTACAGTGGCGCCGAAATGGCTGCCACTGTATCCTGTGGGGCCAGAGCAGCCACCAGACTCCTCAGGGCAGAGCTCGCTTAGGGCAATGTGACCTTTGTCGTGACATTGGGCCCAGCTCTCTGGGGGCCTCTGCGCTGGGACAACACGTGGATCTCCCACTGCTGCAGCCCGCATCTGGCAGCCTGGGAGGGCAGTGTGAGACTTGCTTGCCCTCCCCTGGGACTGTTTGCCTGAAATGGGCCTCCTGGAAGTAGTTACCACCAACAATTTCTGGGTGCCATGCTTTACGCACAGCACTGCAAGTGTTTGGCTTGCTGCGGGTGCAGTTGCTCCAGCTGCCTGGTGAATGGGGCGGGGGCTATGCGAGTGCCCTGCATTGGGCCCTGCCGGTCCTGGGGCTGGCCCTGTCTCAGGATAACAGAACCCTAGTTCCCTTACCCAGTGTAGAACTTGGCTGGCCCTGATGGATCTACTCGGATATGTGCCAGCTCCTTAGTGGGCTCCACTGTGGAGGGGGTTAGGATTTGGCAGCAGCCTTCCACTCGCCCTCCCCTCACCCCAAAAAGCCTTCCCTCTGCCTGGTGTGGACATTCACCAGCCAACACCCCTCTTTTGTGTCCTACCAGTGCAGAGGCCCAGTGCTGAGTGGCATGGGCCTCTCCTCTGGCATTGCATGTCTTCTGCCAGTGGTGAAGTGCCTTATGGTACTTTTGTGACACCCACTATTCAATATCTATTAACACTGGGGTTTTGGAGGGGGGAGAAGATCTCTCTCTCTCTCTCGCTCTCTCTCTCTCTCTCCCTCGTTCTCTCTTTCACTCTCTTTTTCTATGTGTGTGTGTTAGATAGAGAATGTATGTAAAAAATTTATAATCTTCCTCTGAGTTAAGTTTTAACATTTTATTTTAAGATGGCCTGCCATTCTTTGTCCTGATCCTGTTAATGGACAGTATGTGACATATGATTCGGATGGAGATGTTGAAAGTCATCATGTAGAATTTCTGGGGAATCCCCACTCCAGGTGTTGGGCCGCCATAAAATGCATTGACCATTATCCTAGTTCATTTAAGGTAGGAACTGTAAAAACTGCATAATTTTTTTTTCTTTGTATAGTTAAATACTATATACTTCATATCAGATCAATAGGAATTATCCTGGTCACCTTATAATAAAAATATTAATCAAGTATCCGTGGAGATATCTTAGAACAGCCATTTTCAACCACTGTGTCATGGCACACTGGTGTGCCGCAAAAGCTCTGCAGGTGTGCCGAGGGAGTTTGGGGGAGGATCTTTTATTAGTAGGGCCATTTGGGGATGTGAGCCCCCCACCAACAGCATGGTTTAGTTTAACTTTCAGTTTAGTTAGGCACATGAGGAAAAAGGAAAAGGGAACGTGCAAGTACATAGGCTTGTTCCACAGTTTGTTGGACTAGAATTGTTGTGTCTGAATCAGAACAATGTGTTTAGCTTTTGGTGTTGTTTTCTGTAAAACTCAAAGCCATTATCTTTAACCCATATGCCTATCAGGCCAGGTGTTCAGCACTGATGGCACTGATCATCTGTTTGAAATACCACTTCTCTGATTTGTGTTGTCAGAGCTGACTATACCAGTCATTTTTCAGAGACTACATGGACGATCCAAGCTAGCAAGGATCACATTGCATGCTGCTCTCATGAAGAAGGATAAACTGAAGGAGAGGGACCTGCGGTATCTAACTTTGCAACTTGCATGGAGAAATGCTAACACAGTAGAATTACAGTTCATTCTTTAACTTTGGCTCAGGGGATTTAGCTTTTGAAATGCAGCACATGCTTTGCTTGTCCCAGTCTTTAGGTTATACAGCTAGCTGTTAAAATGAATTAAATTAACATGCATTTCATTTACTAACAGTTTTCAAAGCTTCACCTGAGAGATTGTCAAATTAATATGTATTTTATAAGCTTGCTGGCTCATTAATAGTGCACCTATTTTGTTTTTACAGACTTTGTATGTTTTGTTCACCACATGTTTCACTACTTTGTTAGGCAGGTATTATTTAAAAAACAAACAAACCCAGTGCTTGATCCTGAAAGTACTCTGTCATCAAACCCTTAAGAATGTCAATCCAACATGTATTGTATGAAAAGTTGTTTTGAGGAATGAGCTGTAATTCTTCAGATTTAGAAGTTACCAGTGCAATCACTGTTTTCTTAACTGCTTAAAAATTCTAGTGAAATAATGTTCGCTAAATGAACATGTTAATAATGAAACATTCCTAGGCACAATTACTTGAAAATTCCATAGAAAACAATGGATTGTTTCCAAAGGTATTTCTCTGATGCAAGGCCTAATTTAGTTTTCAAATCACATAGTGAAGACTTAGGGCCCAATCCTTTATAGTCTTTAGAGTTGGGAATACTAGCACAAGGATCCAGGCCCAGCAGGGTAAGTTTGCATTGGCCAAGGCGTTTTGGGGCGGAGGAGGGCGGTCAACGGGCGTTCCTGGGAGCAGGTGGGGAGCAGGAGACGGGACCAGGATCCAGTGGTTATGCTCATTCTTGACCCCATTCCTGGGCATCACAGAGCAGCCTCTGGCTGCTACGCTCTACTCAGATTTGCACTACCTCCTGAGGTGGCTCAGATCCGAGTAGACCCATTAGCAACAGTGCAGTGCAACACGGGGTAAAGGAAAGTTTTCCCCTTGCCTTGGGTTGCACCGATTCTGGCCCCAGATTTGCGCTGGATGCATCACAGGCTCACCAGCCTGCCTGCTCCAGCGCAAATTAGGATTGTGCCCTTAGAGAGCAGTCCAAACCTGCGCTGGAGCAGGCAAGCCAGGAGGCTTGCGCTGCATCCCAGGCAGGTTTGTGGGCAGCAGCAGCTCAGCCAGAGGCAAGGGGAAATTCTTCCCTTACACCTGGGTAAGGGCTGCTGGCCCCAATGGGTCTTCTCAGACCTGTGCCACCTCTGGAGGTAGCGCAAGTCCGAGGAGAGCGGAGCGGCTTGAAGCCGCTCCGTTCTCTGCGGAGATGGGGGTTGGGATCTGGCATAACTGCTGGGTCCCAGGGCCGCCTCCAGTTCCTTGTGCACCTGCCCCCGGGGCCACCCATCACCCACTCTCCCCCCCAGAAATGCCTCCTTCCCTCCTCCTCCCCGCCTCCCAGGCCTACCGTTGCTGCTTGCGCTGGCGCGAGTACGCCAACACAAGCAGCTGTGGGGAAGCCACAGTGGAGGCTTATGCCAGCCTCCACAGGCCAGTGCTTCTTGGATCGCCAACTTGGCTTCCCTGCAAGGAGGCACAAACGTGCTTTATGGTACATTTGCGACCCTCTTATGCCGGCCCTAGGGACTTGGGACTTGGGCCGGCATAAGGTGCACTTTGGATTGCACCTTTAGTCTGTTAAATTGAAGGATCACTGTAGTTGCATCATCATTGGGAGAGTTAATAATCTCATATTCAGTTTGAAGAAATGTAATAGTTTTAAGTTGACTCCACCACTTGTGTTGAACAATTATGCTGTGATGTTCCTTTGCTCCTTTCAAATTCAATTTTCTCCAATAGTTTTCAAAGTATAAATGTCAGGTTCCATCATTTTTCCAATGCTATTAAATACTGTAAGTGTTGGTTTTGTATAAAAATGTTGTTCAAATCTTTGCTCTTGCTAGAAGAAACACTAGTTTCTTCTATAGTTAAATCTCCTGCCAATCACTTAGGAGTTTGATAAAGTGTCTTTATATCTTCTCTTATTTCTTCCATTTCCACTTCAAATGCCTTCCTATCAATAAATGCTCCTCTGTCCTCTCTGACTGATCTTTTAAACTCTGTTATCTTTTATACTTCCTTTCATTCTCTACTTTGCTATTTTCTTTTCATGTGACATTGCAAATCTACTCTTTTCTTCTTCTTTTTTACTAAATTCAAGGGTAGTCATTGTTGACTATAGAATTGACTGATGACATCTCAGGCCTTTTCTGTGTCATTAACTGAAAGATAGAACCATCTGAAACTGGTATATACAGACATTCCTTAATACTGGTCATTGTCGATGAGTCTCATTTAAAGATCAGAGTCATAATATAGCTCTGCCTGCAGCTCATACCTATGGAAATCTGTGGCTTAGCTACAGCTGTATCAGCTTATAGTCTGGCCCAAAATTCCTTGGATGTTGGAATATTCCTGCAAGGCCATCAGTAAGTACACATATCTGTATATTGATAGGCAATAGGGATGGTCAATCTCTGAAAATTAAGTTTCATGTATTTTTACTGGTTCTGTAAATGAGACTATTTCTACACATGCAAGTTGTCATGTCCCAATGCTTCAGGGGTTTAAAGAGCTGTACCTGTTAAAAAATCTTTGTTTTGTTTTGAATATTCAATAGGAGCTCTAATGCTGAACAGTTTCCCAGCACTACTGTAAGAGTTTCTGACTTTCTGGAGCAAACTGACCCAGATGCTTTAGCTGTTTGAAGGCATGCATGCAGACAATGAATAAAAAAAGTTACCAAAGCCTCTTGACTTTTTCATGCAGTTGACACCTTATGGTTAGTTGTGAATGAGACTGACAGCCCTGGTGAGCAGCTAGGTTCTTTCCAGTGTCACAATATTTGAACTCTGTTGTGAACTCTTTTCAGGACATTCTCCTTTCTGCCATTCTGCCAGCTTTCTGACAATGTATTCTACAGAAGTCATTGTAATTCTCTGTCATAAAATGTTAAAATAAACACATATCTAATGCAATTTTATTGCCACTAGGTATGGAAGGAGAAGATTTCTGGCCCAATGCTATCTTTCCCCCAGGTGTAGTGTTATTGTCACAGAACCATCGTATAATTAAAAAATGTGAAGCCCAGAAACATTATCAATTGATAAATTCCCTGCTCCCCTTCCCTGAACATAACCAAGAAACTCCTGTTGTAGTAGCTGCTAAGCAGGCATCCCTTCTGAGCATAAAGCCTCTGCACCAATGAGTGCTGGGCAGCTATCAGTTTGTGGGATAGCCTCTCAACTTTCACCTTATTCCAGCATCAGCTCCCTTTTCTTATTTCTGTCCTTAAAATCAGCTATGGCTACAACCTAAACTCTGGGTTTGTTTTTCAATACCTTCCTGCCATTTATACCCCTTTTCAACCCAAGAGATCTTGTGGCCTTGGTAACCTAGCCCTGCAGTTCCTGCAACACCTTTCATATATGTCACTAGGAAAGGATAAGTAAACACGGCCCTTGGTATAACCTTGCCGTTGACCCACAAAACCTCCATCTCTTTCCTTGTCTTGTGTGCAGTCAAATTGACAACAGGTTTATAGTCTCTGTATTTTTTCCTGTATGTCAGTGTTGTATGTGCATGTGCGAGTTAATCCATTTTTTTGCTGTTATATTTTTGATTTATTTTTTGATTGTATTATTATATCCACAAGAAAGTTCTTCTGATTGCACCTCCATCCTCACCTCCTTTCCCTGTCAAACCACTGAGCTTTGCCATTGGCCACTCCACACTCTCAGCACATGCAATAGTTTCCCACTGGGTACTCATTTTACATGTGTTCTGAAAAGCAACCCACTAACGCTTCCTCTGTATGAGTTAACCCATCCCCGAGGGCAGTGGTTCCCAAACTGTGAACTGTGGCTCCTCAGAGTGCCAAAGAAATCAGACAGAGGAGCTGCAGAATCATCATGAAAAACCCGCCACCCAATACAATGTCTAGGATTGTAACCCTAATGGGGAGCCACAGCCAATGGCCCAGTAGGTCAAGAGAGCCACCAGTTGTTGGGAACCTCTGCCCTAGGGAAGCCCTTTTGTGGTTCTGTTGCTGTTTGAGGTGCAGCTTGTGGGGTTGCACATGGACAGCCGCTCTAGGGTCTAGGGTGGTCTGTGTGTGCGTGCGTGCGTGTGTGTGTGTGTGTGTGTGTGTGTGTGTGTGTGTTGAACTCCTTCCCACATGAAGTGCAACTGGCCCTTTCCCTACCAGTCTTTTGGAGGAGGCTGAGGCTCTTCTGTTTTAGCTAGGCTTCTCTGATCCCATGATTTTTTACTGAAACCCTTGTTTGACTGATATGTGTTTTTTATTTCGTTGAAAGCTGTTTTGGGTCTGATAGAAGAAAAGCAAAATATAAATATTTCAAATAAACAAACAAATATTTACTAGTAAGATCTAAGAATCCTGCATCACATATCAGTGCTGCCTGTTCTCAGGGGAATCTCAGTGACTGTCACGAAGCCAATTACTTTCTGTGAATCTCTAGCATGAATATATATCTGGGAAATTTGCATGTTGGAAAGCCTACTTTAAAATGTATTGTTTTTGAAATTCTGGATTTGAGCTCTGCATAAGTTCCATAGTTATTAGCATTTATGCATTTCAAATGAAGTATTAATGATAGCTCATAATTGGAACTTCTTCATACTATTAGGCCGATCTCCTATGCACTCTTGCCTGGGAATAAGTTCATTGAACCAAATGAGACTTGCTTCTGAGTAGATATGCATAGGATTGCACTATTAGATTATTAGCATAAATTTAAAAACAGAATCTTCATGCATACTTTGTGAGTACAGTAGTTAAGTCAGTCTTAGTAACTGAAAGACTTTTGTAGCTTATATAGATCATATCTCTACCTATATGAACAGAAACACACTATTAAATCTCAAATCACATTTTTTCTCATAATATTATTCACAGCCCAATTCTAGACTGCACTGGTGCAACAGGGCTGCATGGCCTGCACTTTATTCGGCGCAGGTTAGGAGGCAGCTGGAGGTCACCTAGGGAAAAGGGGATATTTTTCCCCTTATCCTAAGTAATGCCACAGCCTGCCCTATAGGGCTATTCAGATCTCCGCTGGCAGATGTAATACTGGCTGACTTGGGAGGGGGATTAGAATACAGTGGAGGGCTGCTCTACTAATCCCAGCTCCCTCTTGGGCCTGAACTGCCCCCATTACACTCTCCCCTACCCCGAAACGGCACCTCCTCACTACTCTCCCAATGCCCCTCCACTGCCCAGCAGAAACCTTACCTATGGCAGCGGGCTGCATGCAGCGTTGGCAGGGTGGCACCAGTGCTGCTTACTCTCCAGGTAACACAACATGCCTTACAGCAGTGGTTCTCACACATTTAACACTTGGACCCACTTTTTAGAATGAGAATCTGTCAGGACCCACTGGAAGTGATGTCAAGACCAGAAGTGACATCTTCAAGCAGGAAAATTTTTAACAATCCTAGGCTGCAATCCTATGCACACTGACCCAGGAGTAACTCCCATTTACTGTCATTGTTAAAAGAATATACATAGTAGCCTGTTCAAAGTACAGGTCTGTAACATTTCCCCCAATGCAGTCACATACCATGGGAGCATCAAGTCTAATATATTAAAAATAAAATATTGAAATGAATAGGGACAACCTGAAATTGGCTCACAACCCACCTAGTGGCTCCTGACCCACAGTTTGAGAAACACTGCCTTACGGCATATTTGCAACACCCCCTGCCAACGCAGGGGCCACTGTGCTGGCAGATCTTCAGCTTAGTATCAGGCTCTCAGAAATTATACCTATAACTTATCTTCATTCATCTTTTTGATGAATCTTTGCACTAAGAACAGGTTTGAAGGAGAAAATTATTGCAATGTGAATAGAATAATAAGCAGTATAAAAAAAGGATACAGTACATGATTACTAAGTATAATATTTAAAATGATTTTTTATTTCATAAAAGAAGTTCTGCTTTGATTTCAGAATCACTGACAGCTTGAAATACAATTCAGCTAAACTGAAGAACTAAATCATAAGTCTGTTTAATCAGCTTAAATCTGTATGTCAGCCTAATTGGCAAATGTATTAGGTGGTGAAACAGCTATGCTTCAATATAAAAATGAGGTGTCTTGGAAAGCTTTAATTTAAATAATACAGGAATGGTCTTATGGGGTATAATTAACCTAGCGACGCTCTCAGACTTTGCACTAGGTTTCCCCTTCATTTTGGCAAGGCATTCCCCATTTGTCTCAAGCTTCCTCAGTGCCTTTTTGGATTATTGTTCAGGCACCCCTTTTCCTTGGACTTGCTGCCTTTTTGGCGGAGTACTCCTGGTAACTTGGCTTGTTGCTTGGAGTCTTATCAGCCACTTCCAACTCAGCAGATATGGAAATATATACAACTGTGGAAAGCAGATACAGAAATACATAGTAGACTTATTACCCTGCTCTCTAGCTTCCTTTTCCACCCATGTTGGCAGTGTACAGTGCGTTCTTTTAATCCTTTTTGTTTCTTTTTCCTTTTTTCTATCTCAATCCATTTTTAAGCCAGTCAGGACAGGGTCCTAGAGTCTTTCCTTGGGTATGGTTTCCTTTCATTGATCCAGCAAGCCTTCTAAAAAAGTAGAAGCATCAGAACCCTTTGATTTTATCTGTGGTTCAACCCCAACTTCTGAGGTATTAAGGTATTGGTCAAGGTTATTGCATGATGAGGAGCAAGTGCAACCTAACACAATTATAGATGTGATGACAAGCCTTTCTTATATTTTGAAGCCCTCTCCTTTTTTGCTACAAGTCACATGTTATCCATGACTCCATGCCTCAGTTGCCTGCTAGTTCTGGTATGGGACATAGAGGGGGAGGATCTGGGTGGGAAGTGAGGCAGATCAAGACCAGGAAGGAGGTGGTATTTTTCCTATCTGGTTGTTTGGCACATGTAAAAAAATGTAGAGTGCAATTATGATCTTCTGCCTTTCATGGCTAAAAGTTACTTCAGAAAAACATTGGAGCAGCTCTTCCAAATGAGTTTTAACTTGTTAAATGGATTTGAAAAACTGCTAATTTGACTGATGAAGGTGTTTTTATATGATTAGCTTGAATTTCAAAACATTTTGAATAGAAAATTTGAATAGAAATTTTACTTCTATTTAGTTCAATGAAATTTACTCTCAGGTAATTGTATATAGGAGTGCCATCTTATTGAAGGGATCTGAGAGCACAATCCTCTGCTTGCTCACTCAGAAGTAACTCCCATTGTGTCCCAGGAAAGTATGCTTAGAATTACAGTCTGAGTCACTGGTCAAGAATGAATCTTGAAGTGGTGCTACTCTTGAATCTTGAAGTGGAGACAGTACTTACAGAATGGCAAGTGGCAGCATGCTGTGCACACCATTCACAGCCATTTTATGACAGCTCAACACTGTCCTGCTTTTGCAAAACTGTCTGCACACCAGCCCAGGATTTTGCTGTTAGTCTTTGAGGCAGGAGTTCTGACATGCACGTGTTGCCTTGTTCTTAAGATCAGCCATCTCCAATGGCCAGCTCTCTCGGGTTCTTTTTTGCTCTCTTCTTTTCTTACCCCTTGCCTGTCTCCCTCCTCCTCCTGGATACAATCAACCTGCCAACCTGGTGTTTCCTCTTCCTCCTTCCTTGGATAGTTTGATGACCTTCCCAACTTCACCTCTCATCTCTTAACATTTTATCCTCTCTTGTTTCTGGTTGGACATGGCACCATGGTGTTATGGTACTGTTAATGATATGGAACAATTGATGACCATGGAAAGCGTAAAGATCTCCCCAAAAGGCCAAGCAAGGGCAGTTTGCGCCACGGTTTTAGTCTTTGTTTTGGGGTATTTTCAGGTTAACTTCAGCCATGTAATAATCTCTCAACCTATAGTGTATTTCAACTTTTATAGACATCTCTTAAAAATCAAAATCTGAAATGACTTGTAGCAATGGCTTTGACTTTTCAAGTCTTTTTTCATCCCTGACTAGATTTGTTAAGTAGGATTCCTCTTTTGTTGTGTCTGCTAGTCATCATGGCATCACATTTCTTAATTTAAAAAACGACAGATTGCCTTTCAGCCTTGGATACTGAGATGGATCACAAAATAGAAATACACCATCACGTAGTGTGAGGAAAGTGATTGGCTAAATACAAAGGAAGGTGTTATTCACAAGTTAATGATATGAAGAGGATGCAGAGATCCTGAAGCAAGAGTGTCAATAGTCATTGCAAAAGTGATGGGAACTAGAGAGCCAGAAACAACAAGAGTCACCGTAGCAAATTGTCCAAGATTTTGCAGTGAAATGTTATAAGAACAGTAGATCAAGGTGTGAGAACTGAAAGCAAATCACAGTGGGTATTGTTGATTTTATAGTGAGTCCAGAACACAAAATGAGGAAATAGGAATCAAATCAGTTTTGGTGGTGGTAGGGTTTGATTCTAAAATCTAAAATAAAACTAGTATTTCAGTTCTGTTTGGTTAATTTGGGTGTCTGATTAGGCAACCCTCTCTTTCCTTTGACTGATCTGTATCAAATTACCAGTCAAAGATACATACACCGTATTTTAAAATGTTGAAAAATTTCACCACAAGGTGGCACACACCTATCTATATATAGAGAAAAAATATGCTTGTTACTTTCTTTGTACTCTGACCACTTTTAATAAAAATTTCTTTAGTATACTAACATTGTCAGATGGGTGATCCTATATCAGTCATTATTTTATCACTGTGTCATTCTTTTAACATGCTAGCTAATATACAATACATAAAAAATGATTAGGTGTGCATTACTATATTAAATTAAACACTTTGTGAATAACACCTTCCTTTGTATTTAGCATATATTGGCCTTGTTTATGTAAAATATAAACATTTAAAAGGATGGCTACTTTTGCTGGAATAGCTCACTACTTTGTTTTTCATTGTAGGTAACCATATTATTATACATAGTTTATTTGAAGCAGTTAAAATAGGGGAATTAAAATATAGGAATTTGTGTTAGATTTTTTATGTTATTGCTCTGAAAGCAAAGGTGATTTTTAGGAAGATTATTATAATTGAACCAGCTGTGGCTAGCTTAACAACGTAGTCCAATTTATTTCAATGCTCTTGGTTCTTTCTTTTTAATTTCTTTTTTATTTAATTTATGAACAACAATTGCAGTGTAATTTTATTTGGTTCATTACTTGGTTCTGTTCTATGTATGTTTCAATGTAATATGCTTTAGGTGTGAGGTTCAGGTTCAAGGACTGCCAGCCTGAAATGGCCAGAAAAATTGCAAAGTGCAGTCCAGAACTTTTGTATGGCAAATATCAGTGAAAGGCTTTACCTGTGGTCAGCCCAATCCTGAGATGCTCAGCATGCGGGGGCTACCATGGCGCCAAAATGGCTGTCGCAGCATCCTGAGCACGCCAGACAACCACCAGTGAAAGATGATCAAAAAGGCATTTCTTAGAAATGTGTGCTTGCATGAGTGGCATAAGGGACTTGATCCGTGCGTGCTGAGATTCTTGGCAGCTGTTTGCCTTTGGCCTGTTATTTTGCACCCCTCTACTTGCACTGGAGGGTATCTTGCACCCCATCTGCTTGCACCGGGGGGCGGGGGGATAACTGTGGCATCCCTGAGTGTGCATGCATGTGATGTCCTTAGAGCAGTGTTTCTCAAACTGTGGGTCAGGATGCAACCCATGCGAGCCAATTTCAGGTGGGTCCCCATTCATTTCAATATTTTATTTTTAATATATTAGACTGGAGGCTACCATGGCATGTGACTGCATTTGGGGAAATGTTACAGACCTGTACTTTTACTTTTAACAAGCTTTTAACAAGCTACTATGTATATTCTTTAAACTATGATAGCAAATGGGACTTACTCCTGGGTAAGTGTGGATGAGATTGCAGCCTAGAATTGTTAAAAATTTTCATGCTTGATGATGTCACTTCCGGTCATGACATCACCTCCGGTGGTCCTGACAGATTCTCATTCTAAAAAGTGGGTCCCAGTACTAAATGTGTGAGAACTGCTGCCTTAGAGTATCCCCGCATAGTTGGCAGCGGTGACTGTTAGTGTGTTGCTCATTCCTAGGAATTGGTGGGGGCATCACCCCAGTGGTGGCCACTCATTGGCCCTGTGCCTGGTTCCTCCCCCTGCTCAGTTCACCCTGGCAGTGCTTCTCTGGCATCTGGCACTGGATGGATATAATGTTTGGCTCCTTGGACATCAGACTGACATCTCACTGATGTCAGGATGCCAGTCCTTGGACAACATGCTGTATTGGGGTTTCCATGGATGCTGGGGGCATTGCTGGGAGGGCCTGTGCCAGCATAGTGTTGCCTGGTGTTTCTCTTTCTCCCTCATGCTTAGGATACAATGGTTGTTGCAAAGCATCCTAATAGGATTGGGCTGGTAGGCATTTTCCTCTCCATGATAAATACTGAATCTGCATTCAGAACATATTTTTCCCTCTAGAAGGTTCAACATTCCTGTTTTAAATATCCTGAAAATTCTCCAGTCCCCACTGTGTTTGACTGGGGCCATGTCTAATATGGAGGAAATATCTGTAGAAAAAAGAAAGCTATGGATTCTGCGTATCTGCATGTGGATCAGTGATCTAGTAATTCCATGGATGTTAGATGGAGAACATTATTCCATATGTTGATTTCACTTTTTTCAATATCACATTGGCACAAGAAAAACCAGAACTAAGGGACAACAGGACATGACAATTGTCAATCCAAAGTATAACAGCTAAACTATACTGTCACTGCATTTCCTGCGTTTTCCAGAAGAAAGTGAAATTTCGGTGAAAGTTGTTTTTGGCCATAGGAGAGTTGAAGTGATTCCCACCTTCCTCTGGAATCTTCCTGTAGAAAGATCCTACAACAAGAAAAGCTGTACTAGATGGAGACTAAAATGTCAAATAGTCAGGCTGTTGACAGGATGGTAAAAGGCAGAAAATATTCATCATTTCAATCAATTCTTTTTATTATCAAGGAGAATGCAACTTACAATTTCTGCATAAACAGGGATAGGATGCTGAGTTTAGTTATTGGTGCCTAGCAACAGGCTAAAGACATTTCTGGTAAATGCATTTTATTATATGACATTAAGGTAACACTCTAAACTCAAGTAGCTTTCATTGTAGTGTGAACTATGAGACTGAATAATTAAGAACAGAAGCTTTTCATCTTTGCCCTTAAACTTTTATATTTTTTCCCTTGGCTACACATTTTGTTTCATTACAGTAAAGGTTGATACAGGTGTCCCCCCATATCTGCTGGGGAGCAAGAATATGGAAACCATGGATACGGAATCCTATAGATGCAGTGCTCCATGCCCCCTTATCCCCACGCCCATTCTGTTTTCTTCATTAAGAATAAGACATGTTGCATACAGATACAACAAGAGGAATGCTACATGCAGGCAGGCAGCCTCAATGCTAGGGGGACACAGAACATTAACAGGAAGCAGGGCAGGATCCAGCCTTCCTTCCTTTGTGCCTGGTTCTTGTGTTTTCACAAAGCACTTTATGGTGCTTTTGTGACATCGTGCACCAGTGGAATGTGCTGGCACAGATCCTCATTAGGATTGGACAATATGTTGTGAAGTATTTTTAATTTATAGTTCTGAAGTAATTGGCATTGTATGCAGATGTATCTGATACTGGATTCTACAATGAAAAAATGCTAGCTATCTGGAATGACAATCATTTCTAAGATTCAAATATGTGAAAAGAGCCTAATTTCAAAGCTCTGCTAACAGGTCTCAGCCCAGGGCTAGGGCAAGATATTTTGGTACCCAAGATGGAAAAACTGAACTGCCATCTCTCTGATTAAAAAAAAAAAAAAATAGAAGTCAGTAACAATCAATTTGCTGGCTTGGAATGATATTCCAAATCTACTATATAAGCCAGGTACCTTTCACTGCCTCACGATAGGGATCTCATGTAAGTTTCAAAAATGAATACAGGTGCCTGATTTAAAATAATGGGCATCCAAGCTTTTCTGGTATTAGGCTTCTTTCATAATTGTTTTTAATGTTATATTTATTATAGATGCAACTACATATACATTTAACAGATCCAAACTTTTGAATCCACGTATTCTTAATATTTTTCTTTTTTTTGGCACATTTTTGACTACAGAATTTTAGAAAAAATATTACAGATACTGTAATAATGAGTTTTTGTTTTGCTTTCCATAGCCAGATGAATTCAACAGAAAAAAAGCCTGGTATGAAAGTGCACTGGAAGAAGCAAACAAACTGCTTGCCTGTTCTGCTCAGGAAAGGCTTGAAATATGCTACATCTCAAAAAAGGGTACAATTAGTATATCTTTATGCATTGCTTTTATTATTCTTTACATGCACAGAGTGGTTCTTTTGGCAGAGGCCTACAGAAAGACAATTATTGCACACATCTTAAATTTTATCTATTTATTGATCCTTGGACAAAAATCCAAAGAGCTGTTTTTTGTTTTGTTTGTTTGTTTGTTTTTTAAACTGTGTGTGTATATATACATCTGTGGTTAGGATTCTATAGGGCCAGTTGCAACATTGCAATGCTGGTTACAAAATTACAAAGACCCAACAACATCGCAAAGAGTGGTCAACCAGCAGCCAACATCAACATACACCAAACCTTTATTAGGCATATAAACCAGCAGCCATTTTGGATCTGCCACTTGAAACAGCAGTGGCAGCAACAGCCTGCTCCTGTACTTGGCTCTTCAGGGAAGTTGGGTGTGGGGGTGGAACTGGGTGTGTAGGTGGCAGGAGGGAGAATGTCCTGGTGTGTGCAACCTTTACCAGATTGCTATCCCATTCCTTGTCTTCTAACGCTCTACCTTTCTCTTCTGAGACTTTCGCCAGCCATTTGGCTGGCACAGGTCTTATGAGACCCATTGGTGATTGGGAGGCTTACATTGGTAAGCTTACTTTGGGAGGCTCCCATTGGTGATTGAGAGGTAAGGGACTATATTTTCCTTTACCTCTCCCAAACCACTCAATCCACACACACCCCCAACCATAGCATGCAGTATATCCTGTTTTGGTGTGGCTGCATGCTGCGGCAAGGAAATAGATAGGATTGGGCTGTAAAAGGGATTTGTTATCTTTCTCCAGTTCTTAAACAGCTGCACTGGGTACTATCTGTTTCCAGGCACAAATCAAAGTATAGGTATTTGCCTGTCAAACTCTAAAGGTTTGGGGACTAATCATACATTGAGCCTGGCTGGATGGAGACTGAGGATCCACATTGCTAACAGTGCCCACACTCATTTCAGACCATGGCCCAACTGTCTGCTACTTTTGCTGCTGTGCCCCCATGGCCTGATAAGTGTTCCATGATTTGTTGGGCAATGGAGAAGGAAGCAGTAGTCACAGTTGTCCATCTTCTTACCCAGCAGTAGCCATTATAAAATTGCCAGGTGTCCCACCCTTGATGCAGCATCTGGGAATTTTTAAATGGCTAGTGTCCACAAATGAAGATGGATGACATGATGAGGATACTTCCCTCCTCATCACGCAATGAGCCACAGGAAGATGGGGAGGTGGGACACAGCTCCCATAGCTGAGAAGAGTACTCCTTTGTCCTGTACCTGCAGTGCAATGTGAAGGTAAGCCCATTTTCTGTCTCTTATCCAGAAGCCAAGCAACCATGGCATTAAGACAGAGGAAAGTTGTCTTTTGCACTACTGCAGTGGCAACACAAAGGTGAACTCTCCTTCTGTCTCCTGCCCAGTTTCTAAGCAGGTGAAGGGGGTGTAGCTGGAGTGTATGTGCTTGTTTGTACTTGTATATAATATGCCCTGTTGGGCTGGTGCTCAAGGGCCCCCACCAAGCTGTTGCTGACTCTGGGAGACTAGATAAAGGACTACCTCCTACCATGTAACCCTTTCCAAGCACTGCATTAATCACTGAAGCTTCTCCTCCCAGATCCCCCACTATCTGAAATCAAGTGGGTGGTGACTGGAGAGAGTGTCTTTTCAATCATGGGACCCTGATCCTTGAAGTCCCTACTGAGAGAGAACTGTGCCGTTCTAGAATCAGGCAAAAGTGCCTCTCTCTGCCCAAGCATTCCATCATGTAATGTAAGGTGTTGTTTAACACATTTTATCTGTTTTGCTGAATTGCTACATTATTTTGTGATATGTGCCTTGTTTTATCGTATGTTCATCATTGTTAGTTTTGTTAATGCTGATGTGTTGAAGTCCAAACTTCCTTTAATTAATTTATAGGAGGCCTTAAAGAAGGGATTGAAGTAGACCCCACTGACATGATCCATACACCCCATTAAGTGTCTTTTCATTTTGAGAATGCTCATTCTTGACATGCCTCTGGACCTAATTGATATAAGGAGGTTGAGCCAATTTTTGTTCAAGGAATTTCTCTCTAGGGGATGGCTGAATTGCTCCCACAATTTTTCACACAAGAAATCTGCAGCCCAGTCCTAGCATTCTGCCAGTGCTGACTGCCTTACAGTAGTTAAAACAGTGCTTCTGGCAGCACACAAAGTAGCATGCTGCCAAAGCATCGGCAGGGAGGCTGGGGCCTTCCTGCACACACTGACAGATCACTAATCGCCTTCCAAAGAAGGTAAGGTGGTGGGAGAGGTGGGAAGTGGTGAAAATGGGTGTGGTGGGGGTGTAAAAGGTGAGGAGGCTGCAGAAGGGGGTGGATTTGGTGGTGATGGAGTGCACTGGATCCTAACCCTGCTGTGAGCAATCTCCCTGCCCCCTTTCTGTCTTTGAATTCGCACAAGCTAAAGAGGTGGCCCAGATCCATTGTACAGCAGGAGACTTACAGAGGTGTAAGGGAATTTAAATCCCCTTTCCCCTCCAAAGCTTACCAGTCCACCCGTCACTTGATAAAGTGCACTTGGTTTTGGTGCGGATGCCCCAGGCAGGGGGAGGGGAGGATTGGATTGGGCCTCTATATTCATAATGTCTTTGCAGCATGACACCTAGCAGTGATGGTACTATACCTTACAGCAGATAAAGCTACCACAAAGTGAAATAAATGTATGTGCAGAGGAAGGGAAAAATCTTGTGTAGATCGTTATGGGTCCAATCGTACCCAACTTTCTATCACTGATGCAGCCATAATGCAGCCCCAAGATAAGAGAACAAATGTTCCCTTATCTTTAGGAGGCTTCCATGACTGCTCCCCCGCTGCAGGATGCCATGCATGCACCATTGGCTTGGCTGCATCGGTGCTCCATCAGTATGAAAGGCAGCATACAATCCATTGTTATATGATTCACAGCACAATCGTAGGAATGTCAATTTAGAAGTAAGTCCCATTGTATTCAGTGAGGCTTACTTTCAGGAAAGTGTGTATAGGATTGCAACATAAGAAAACCATTTATATGTGAATACTACATTTTGGTATTGTAATTTTATGTCATAAGCTTTGTTGATAAACTGTTCTTATGGGTTTTGAACTGCTTTTTAGGTGCAGCAGAGGATAAAGAAACCAAGACTAAAACTAATACAATACTACGCAACAAAAAAGTAAGTTCTTTCTCTTTCTGTCTTGGTCTCGGTCTCGGTCTCTGTCTCACACACACACACACACACACACACACACACACACACACACACACACACACACACACAATTTAAATATATAGTAGTTATTTTCCATTTTCGCAATGGACAATAAATTTTTCCATTTTCTCACATTACTGCTGTTTCAACAAGATTTGTTTCATTAGAAATCGGGTAGTGTGGTGGTTTGGGAGGTGGACTTAGACCTGGAAGATCCAGGTTCAAATCTCCCCTCAGCCATGAAGCTTCCTGGGTGACCTTGGGTCAGTCACTTTCTCTCAGTCTTACCTACCTCACAGGGTTGTTGTGAGGGCAAAAGGAGGGGAGCAGCTGTGTACACCGCCCTGAACTCTTTGGAGGAAGGGTGGTATAAAAATGTGAATAATAATAATATTGTAACTTTAAGCACATTACTTCAAGCATGTTGTTGATGTTATTGGAACCATAGTTTTAAAATTTTAACTTAAAACCTTTCCTTAAATTACATATGAATTTCTTTATATTTTCAACACTGAGGATCTTCTGAAAGTAAGAGGGAATTTAGAAGCAAGGTCTTGAAATAAGATAGATCTTCTTAATTAAATAAGCATTCTAGAACAGGGGTTCATTGACCCTTCCGCAGGACTCCCTGTACCTGCAAAAGTCTAAAAAAATAAAAATGGGCACTTCTAGTTTTCACAACAAAACTAGAAGTGCCCATTTTTTCTTTTTTAAAGACCTTTGCAGGCACAAGGAGCCCTGCAGAGGGCTCCCTGCACCCCCCACCGGACCCCAGGGCTGCAGCACTGGCTTCTGGTAAATAAAAATCCCCCCTCCCATCCTCAGCAGCAACGCAATCCTGGGGATTGTGTTGCTGCTTCTCCCTCTCCCTGCCACCTCTTAGAGGGACAGGGACAAGTGCTTCCCTGGCTGATGGGTTGCCAGGAAACCACTTTGGGAACCACTATTGTAGAAGGTTATTATGGGTACTTGTATACTGTACATTCTTTTAGCAGATTAAAGAGCTTCTCCCAGAGCTATTTGCTTCAGACAGTGCGCATAATTCTAGTTGTATAGAAAACCTGGTGACACACCAGTTATCATACATTCTTGAATCATCTCAGACAGGCAGCCACTGCTACCAGTGAACTCACCCTCTTTCTGAACCCAATCTGTTCATCCCCTGCTCCTGCTCCTGTTTAGCCCCATCCCTGTTCTGCCATCTCCCACCCCTCCTGCCTCTCCCCTGACTTACCTGCTCCAGCAAGCTGCAGGAGATGCAATGACGTGGGCAGGAGGGTGTAGGTCTTCCCAGCGGTGCTTTGTTACATTGGAAGGGCAAGTATAAGATTGGGTCCTTAAGGTATAATTCTCTGCACACTGGCCTGAGAGTAAGTTCCACTGAACTCATTGGGGTTTATTTTTGAGTAAACATGCATAAGATCGCACTGCATGGCTACAACCTTTTTAATTAATTTTTTTTTCTCAGATAAAAGTTGCAGCAAAAACTTGCAATAAGAAAAATAACTGTAGAAACAGAAAGTAAGTTTAAGACACTTTTTAAATGGTTTTGTCTGGTAATTTTGAAGTATATTTTCAATGCCCTGCTAGCATTGTGATTACTGTGCCATGCTGTTACAAAATTGTGGTTTCTTTGATGCCAGAAGAGGAAAAATCTTATCCTCTGGACTTGGACATGAGCTTTATGTTTTTGACAGGTGCCAGAAATAGAGTACATATTTGTGCCCCAACATATTTCTTTCATAACATAATTACACATATTCATTTATTTAAAATATTTTCATTGTGGCTTTTAGCAATGCAGCAATAAACAAGAATTAAATGGATAAAACAGCAGCATTTTTCAAGATCTGCAGATCATCAAATCAATGAGAATCACAAAAGTCAATTTAAAAGTCATTACTGAAAGCCCTGAAAAAGAGGATTATATCTAGCTGGCACCTAAAGAACATAAAATTTGATACTAGGCAAACCAATAAGACCTGTGTGAGCCTTATTCTCTCCTGAGTTGGGAGAACTGCAAAATACATGTTCCAATGTAACATTCATCCTGTTTCCAAAATAATTATTCTTTAAGAATTGAAAAGGTAACATTTTCTCTTCTAAGGAGAATCCTTAAGAAAAGACACTTAAAATTTGTGCTGTATTATGCATATCTTTAAAATTTGCATAGCTTGAATTATCTGATTATGATAGATAATTATTAGATATCCTTCCCTGAACTGCCCAAGCCTGGCCCCCTCCCAAACCACCTAGGATCCTCCCCTGAACTGCTTCCGCTGCCAAACTACCTGCTCTGACTGTGGTTTGGCTGCCCACCGCTGCTGGGGCTTCCAAGCGGCTGTGCCATCGGAAGGCAGCTGCCCACTATCAGAGCAGCACATGTTATGGTGGACTCAGTCTTACACTGAGAGATTTCAAGATCTGTCAGTGTAAGGCCCTGATTGTAAGGATTGTAGGACCCTGATAAGACTGGGCCATTAGGAAGGTAAATAGCTGTTAACATATCAAGGTTATCTAACGTTATTTAACGTATTGTAATTATGATAGTTTAGGTCTAAGGAGACCCATTGTAGGCCAGGCAGCCTATAGAAAGTACATAAAAAAGATTTTTACTTATGTCTTCTGGACCATCGTGTTGCTTCCCCCCAACAGCATGCAGTATGCACTTTGTCAGCAGTGCTACATGGTCTGAGTTGGCAGAGATAGAATTGTTAATTATTTAATATGCATGATAGCAGATTAAATGTTCAACCAGACTTACTGCCCATTTCTATTCACTTGCCATAAAACACGTTTGTGACACCATGCAAGTAAGTAGACTTACACACTTTCTGGAAGGCCTGTGCTGAATCCAGGAGCACTGTCCAACTGAGTGGCACAGGGGCAGGGGAGGGTGGAATGTGTGTGTGGGAGTATCAGTATGAAGGAGGACAGAGAGGGAGTGGTTCAGGTATGGGAGCTGGGTGGGATTGGTTGTGCCAAGATGGGTGGGAAATCCTATTGTCAAATCCTATTCCCCCTCTCAAGCTTGAAAGTCCAGCACTTGCACCAGTGATTTCATTATCCCCATTGAACAGGCTGGGGCTCCTCAAGGGGTAAGCGAACAAATGTTCCCTCTGTGCTAGCATTGGTTAGGATTGGGCTGCCCATTATACAGTTATAGAATGTAGTAACTTTTACATACTATTTAGCTATCCACATGGATGATTAGTGGATACAATACAGGGCTTTGAAAGCTCTGTGACTATCATTTAGCCTGCCACGATTGTTTGAATATTTAGCTCAATGTAGCTATAAATAAAAAGTGCTTTTCCTAACACTTTTTTTTTTTTTTTGCTTATCAAGGGGGATACCCAGGGAACAAATTCTATTAATAAATGGTTAACTGGCTTGAGATGTTACAAGTACTAAGACAAAATGTTGGTGTAATTTTCTCAAATATTTATCACGATTCTTCTTTTGTAAAGACAGGAATTGCAAGGATAGCTTTGTGCATAAGTCAATATTCAGATATCATCTGACCTCTTTTGGTTAGTAATTTGCAGTGCATATATCATCTGTTTCTAAACTTGTAGGAAAAGAATCTTACTAGGTTCTCTTGAAGCAGCAGGCTCAGAAGACATCCTAGCAACTGAAAATCTAGGTTTGTATAAAGATGTACCAATAATTTTAATTAGGAAAGTACATTCTTTAAAGAAGTTCATGATTGTATAAGATACAGCATATGCACCTTCCCATGAGAGAAAATACTGCTTGTTGCTGGAAAAGACGAGACACAATATTGGGTGGAATAGGGTCAGTTGCTCTTCCCCTGCTAAATAAATGAGAAGCACTTCTTGATGGAATGACATTATTTTTATATGATCACAGCAGTTATATAGTGACTAGATAGGCTGAAGAATATATGGGATATCTTTTTCATATGTGTCAAATATAAGCAGTACTCAGTAGTGGGTAGTAAACTTGTAAGTATGAACTTACTCCCATATACCTGGGGCGATCCACATGGTGCATGACAACCTAGAGCCATGAGAAATTATGTTATGCAGAATTTTAAAAACACTGCACATGCAAGGTAACTTTTTACCATTGATATGTGATAACTCTACCAGCACCCTCTTCGCTGGCATATGAGTTGCTGTGATTTTCCTCTCTGCAAAAAGAAAAAAAAAATATTATTGCTAAGCATTTTAAAAATAGCTTACAAAGTGCTTACCAAGTACTCTGACAGTCATGTTTGCAGTAACAGTAAGAGACTTCTGTAAATTAAATGTTTCCTGCTGTCCTGTTTTCTTCTAGTAAACTTCAGTAAGTGGGGCATTAGTTTACATTAAAACAGACACATACCTGCTCACTCCATTTATATGTATTCCTTTACTCTTTCTCTCTGTTTAGGTGTTATATCTGTCATAAAGGGTGCAATCCAGCTTCATTAAAACTAACAAGAATGTTGCTATTGACTCAAGTGAGGTTTAGATTGTGTTCCAAATCAGGACAAGTACTATGTGTATTTCTGTAAGCACATGGGCTGAAAAAGTAGAAATGTGCTAGCTAGCTAGCTAGTTTTCCAACTTAAGTGTCTAGAGGTAGAAATGGGCTAGAAGAGAAAGCTATCTAGTCTATTTAGTAGTCTATAAGAGAACAGAAACTTCTTCACTCTGGAGGTAGGGAGGTGTGTTTCAGACAAAATCTATCCCTGTAGTAAAAATTGGAGAAGCCCTTCTTCAGCACAGAATCATTGTTTGTGGTGTCATAATTAGTACTGACTGATAGCATGTCAAAAAATAGATTTATTAGATCTCCAGCTAGTGGCGTAGCTAGATCATTTGATAATCGAGGCCCATAAATTTTTGACACCTTCCCCATATGACAAAATTATTATTATTGTTTATTTTTATTTTTCACATTTTTATACCACCCATCCTCTAAGGAGCTAAGGTGGTGTGCATGGGTCCTCACAACAACCCTGTGAGGTAGGTGAGGCTGAGAGATAGTAATAGTCTGCTCTTCTTTGTCAGATTCAGAACTCCGGTCAAGCCTTCCAGCCCAACATGTAGTCTCTATGCTGGCAAAATAGCCAGCACAGACTTGAGAAGCCCCATTGTAGGGCTTGGGGCTTTCCCCAGGGGAAGGGGATGAAAGTCCCCCTCTCCTGAGGAGGCCTCTTCACAGCTGCTGCGGGGCGCAGGATGCAGCATTAGCCGGTTTGATGCTGCTGCACCTGGCAGCAGTGCCGCCTTTAGGATTGAGATGCCCATTTGGTTTGGTTGTTCATTTTTACTTCAAATACCATTGCCTTCTAAAAGTTCCTAAAACCAACAGTATTAAAATAGGAAATGAAAAAAACAGCAAGAGACTGCTGCAAGTTAAATGCTATCATAAATCACAATAATTTGTGCCAGCCCACCATGACTGACAGTGAAAGGCTTGCATCAAGTTGGGAGGAGTGGCAAATACTGACAAGGAGTGCCACTGTTCCCCTCTGGTCCACTGGTCATTGAGTCAGCAGCACTCATGGCATGCATTCCCTGTAAAGTTTGCATGCACTGTGCAGAGCCCTTTTGTGACTGAATGGCAGCAGGGTGGGGCCTCTGGACATTCAGCAATAATGTCACCTCATCATCACCAACTTCCTGATAGCCAGGCTTCAAGATGTGCAGAACTTGGTGACAAAGTGCACGGCCACACACTTTAGGGGGGAAAGTGGTGGCAGCTCCCCCCACCCCATGGTGCTCAGGGAAGGAGGGGAAAAGCTTCCACTGTCAGGTGCATGAGATGACAATGGTAAAGCTCAGAAGCATGGCTACATTTGGTGCTGCCTCCGGCCAAGCTTTGACTGGACCTGAACTTACCTCATATAAAACAAAAGTTTGGAAAGTAAAGAGATTAAAACTGGACAGTGCTAGGAAAGATAGGTGAGAGGAAAAGACATGCAGTGGGAGTGTTGATAGATTCCTATTCCTAACCATCTTCTCAACTGCAATCCATTTTCAATGAAGATGATTTAATCATCATCTGAATTTTGACATGAGTGCAACCATATAATTCAAAGAATTTTCTTTTACTGGTTTGTGAGCTAGAAGACCATATACAATATCATACATATTATCTTAGTTTTTGAAGAAAAGGTGCAAGCAGTGCTGTTAGCAGAAGCCAGTCAAGCCATTCTGGACTTAACTATAGTGAGAGCCATCCGTTTTTCATTCAATAGGATTAACATTATGTGAAACACGTTTCCTTCTGAATTTAGAATAATATCAATTGCCCCTTCCACTTAATGTCTGTAGCCCAGGTGATTGACTGAGCGATAAATAGCACTGCATTAATATAAAATGTACATTTCGTCTAAATTATTAACATTGTTGTTTTATTAGTTGTCTCCCAGACAGAAATTATACTAAAAGATTTGGACCAAGTTCTCAAGCATGTTGCAGCCCCCTCCAAGCCATCTTTCAAGTCATTTGTGAACCGAGAGGACAATAATGTGAGGGGAGAGGTATACATTATTCATAGCTTCAGAGCTTCTTTGCTAACGACTAATGATTGGAATAGTCACTTTAGCAGAATTCTTATTTTTGGCAAAGAAACTCCATTTGAAATATTTACTACGCTTCTAATGTATTTACAAAAAGTAATCACACCACAGATTCCAAAGACTTATATATTAGCAAGTTATAATAAAACTGTTAAAAGCATATGCCCTTCAATGAGTGAGCTGCGTCCAACTCAATTTTTGAAATTAATATTTATCACTGGAATCCCAGACAAGGGGAATCGCATCTACTGATAACCTTGTTAGGATTTGTTCTGCACATATCTGCATATAAATACAGTATGCAATTCTGTTACCATTTTAATACTTCTCTGCCAAACCAAGTTCCATAGTTCACTTTTTTAAAGGTATGAGGAACCCATGACATTTTTCCAAAATTTTTATTTGGTAATTTATAAGGGGCAATGCAGGCTGCTATATAAGTATATTAGATTATATACAGTGAATCATTTGGCAAACATGCACATAACCTTTCTGGCCCTCTTTGACTGTGTCGCCTATAAAGCTGGGAGGGTACATGTCTAACAGGTATAACTGTGGTTACAACTCTCTTAGATAATCTGGACATACATTTTCTGTGCTTTCTTGGAGATCCTCAGGGGGTGGGAAGTTACTAGTGCATGGGTATTTGTAACCAGAAAATCATTGGTGGGGAAAGGGTTTTAAGCATCCAGCCCTCATTCTCCAGCTCTCCATTTACTGAAAATTGTAGTCTCATGGGACTCCTTTTCCTTTTCTTTAGGCTAGGGCTTTGTAGTACATATTTGCATGTATAATTTGCCCTTTAGCAAGCTGGATAAAGTATATTTTGTTTATAAATCAGTCTAGCAACATTGAACTGGTTCATAAATTTGAAAGCTTCTTCATGCAATATACTAGCACTATTTCCAGGAATATATAGAGAACATAAAGTATGTTCCTGGTCATAGAACAGTTAGTGAGAATGCACCAAAATGAAAATAACTCTCAACTTTATATTTTTAAAGTTGTTTTCTTTTCAAAAGCCATTCCTACAAAAATTAGGATGCGGATGCTTTTTAATATACTTTTGCAACTATGTTTTGGTTTTTTTAGTTATTACATTTCTATATCTTTTTCCAGCAAGGCTCCCAATGACATCTCTTTTTGTCATTCACCATTCTCCAATTCTGATTTACGTATTTTTAAAATAAACAATGGATCAAATGGAATTGACAACATTTTTTTCATTGCCTCTAATAATACACATGGAGAACAATCCAAACCTGCACTGGAGCAGGCAGTTTGTAGGCAGCAGTGGCTCAGCCAGAGGCAAGGGGAAACTCTTCCCCTTACCCCTGGGTAAGGGCTGCTGGACCCAGTGGGTCTCCTCAGACCTGCACCACCTCTGGAGGTAGCGCAAGTCCGAGGAGAGCAGAGCGGCTTCAAGCCGCTTTGTTCTCCACTGGGACAGGGGTTGGGATCTGGCATAACTACCGGGTCCCAGGCCCACCTCCAGCTCTCCACATGCCCACCCCCGGGGCTGCCCATCGCCCGCCCTCCCCCCACCCAGGAACGCCTCTCTCCCTCCTCCTCCCCACCCCCCATGCCTACCTTTGCCACTTGTGGTGGCGCAAGCGCGCCGACACAAGCAGCTGCGGGGAAGCCGAGGCAGAGGTTTATGACAGCCTCCACAGGCCAGCACTTCTCAGAATGCTGGCCTGGCTTCCCCGCGAGAAGGCGCAAACGTGCTTTATGGCACGTTTGTGACCCTCTTATGCTGGCCCAAGGTTCTTGGGCCGGCATAAGGCGCTGTTCGGATTGTGCCCATAGTGTCCAATCCATTAACCAGTTGACTAAGTTGGTCTTACACATTATTGAAACTTTCAACCAAAAACTTCTCAACCTGTTCCTGATGCAACTTTGTAAAACTAGCTTGTTATCAACTAGACTGTATATGTTTTAAGAGTCAACTCATTAAATGAAACATTCTACTTGTTTTTAATTTCATAAGGTTTCAGATCCATTTAATAAGCTTGTATATAAAATATATAGATGTCCGCATGTGATTTGAAGTTGATTGACCATAAAACTAATTTAAAAAATGAGCTCCCTAGCCCAATACTAGTTTTGTGCCCAACTTCTCTAAAGCATAACATAGTGTCTAGATGAGAATCCACATTCCATCCTATTTAAAAAGACACTTTCCATCCACATCAAAATGCACTTTCAGATAGTTCACTGAGGTGCAAATGAGCACCATGATATGGACCCAGGTGTACTTCTGTGTCCATATTGATTGCACATATGCAAGCCCTGCTCCTGTGTATTGATCTCCCTTGTTGGATCACAGTGAAGACACTTTGTTGCAAAATTGTGATTATAATTAATATAATATGAATATTTTTCTTGTAGATACCTAACTGCAGCACAGAGTCTACTGAAAAAAGGCCAGTGGAAATCAACTCTCATGAGGAAAGTGTTATAATTGATGGGAAAGCTTTCAAGGCTGGAGAGTGCATTGAGAGCATAACAGATAGGTTTAAAGAAATAGATTCTTTAATGGCTGAATTCCAAGGCAGCTTTTAGCACTTATAAGAGAAAACCCATTATACTATTTACAGATTCAGAGTGAATTTTTTTTTCACTTGAAGCAAAAGAATCTTAACAGCAGTTCAACAATATAGTAATTTTGAAATTAGACTCAGTTTTAAACAGATTTGTTTTGTTTTGTAATGTTTATTCATAAAATTGACATCAAACCTATAGTTAGTGTTTAAAAGTGATTTAACAGCAAAGTTCTGTATTTTTCTTGACAGATATATTGTTTTCTGTCTTTACGAAATGGTAGATCTCTCAAATTTAGATTGAAAATAAAAAGCTATCATGGTTGGGAATTAAGAGATTGTAAGCTGTCCTTGAATTCCTCTGGCTTTCCAACAATTTATTTACCACTCTTCAAACAGTAATTTAAAAAAATCCTAAATCTCTGTTTTACAATGCCAGTTTTCTTATATGAATCACTGATGGATCAAGCTTTTGGTCCACTTATATAATTCACGTTGGGTGTATTCAGTGTGGATCCACCTTTACACAGTGCATTTGAATGAATACCCTGATTAAAGTTGATGAGTGAATACCCTGATTAAAGATGCTTCCTCTTGTAAGTGGTTATATTTTGCATTCAAAATAGATGTTTAAAAAAATGCAGAAATAACAATATCATATACATGATGTCTCTAGTGCTATCAGTGGACATTGTGAGCCATTTCACAGAATTTTTCATTTGTGTTAAATTGCATCTCGTCATTTTACCTAACCCATTTGAAAACTGCAATGACAGTGGAAACCTATGCATGTCTACTCAAATTTCAGTCCTGCTAAGTACATGGGGCTTACTCACATTTAAGGGGCCCAATCCTATCCAATTGTCCAGCACTGATATAGTGGCATCAATGAGGCGAGCGCTGCATCTTGTGATGTGGGGGCAGTCACAGAGGCCTCCTCAAGATAAAGGAACATTTGTTCCCTTACCACAGGGCTGCACTGTGGCTGAATTGGAAGGATGCATTGGAAAGTTGGATAGGATTGGGCCCTAAGTGTGTCTAGTCTCAATTCGAATCCAGTTGAAGGGAATTGTGATCCAGCCACATTTTATAGGAGGTCATTACCTACTCATTATACCAACCATTAGTTTGTGGAGCACATAACCCATAATATCGCATGAGCCAAGCATATTTCAATCAATAATGCAGAAGAAAAAAAGCAATCATTTTTACACAGGTCCACCAAACTCACAGTCTATAGAGGAGAAACAAATTAGCTATGTGACCAATTCATACCTACAAATTATGCCATTCTTTTCCTGATCTTCTCCATAACTTTTGAAGCGTTAAATTATTTTGCATGAGTGGTTCTTACAAGATTGGTGATTAGCCACAAATACTAATAAAAAAAAAATCTCCAGGGTGGAGATGAATGCATCTAGAAGCACTAGCTGAGAAGTCCATATTGTATCAAAGGAATATACCAATAATGTAAGGAACCCAAGAAAAGTAAAAAGAAGACAGGAATCATTAGGGGCTTTGTTAGAAAGCAAAAACATAGTTCAGTTGACATCAACAGTAACATGGCAAATGTTGAACAAGTAACATGGAAATCAGGGCAGACAGGACTGTGTGTAGAGCTATAAGAAAATACAGGCTTTGGAAATGTTCTTGATGGAGCAGGATGGACAAAGACAATAAAACAGTCTCAATGATACATAATGAGCATAGTCAAGGATCTTCAGACAAGAGCTGTTGACAGGGGGGAAGCCTATCAGGACATGTGCTGGCGGCCCACAACTAGGGCTCTGACGAACCTGCCCCATACTTTTATGATTGCTGCAGTAGTTGCAACAATTTTGAATCTACGTAGGAAAATCTAGAATTTTGCAGTGACTAGATTTTCCTAAATGACCTTTGAGAATGCTGCAACTTCCCCAGCAGCCCTAAGAATGCTGCAACTTCCCCTCTCATTTCCCTAAGAGAATCGCCACTGGCCTCTGGGGGGGGGGGGGAGAAGGAGGAAGCAGCTGGCAGTGGCTATACATCCTTCTTTTTCTTTCCCCAAAGCCAATTTGGCTAGGATGCTATCTGCCCATCTAGTTCTACTTTGTTGCATTAAAAATGCATCTCTACAAAATGCAGACTACAAAAATGTAGGGTATCCCCTCCGTATGTTTCAGAAATTTACAAGAGAACAATATTTATGCATATTTCTAGCACATCCTATCTGCCAAACAACCATGAATATAGTCTTTCAAAAGTTATATGCTAATCCAAGAAGGCACTCAGATATAGGAAACATGAGCATTTCAAAGTAAATCATACAGCAGCTAACTGTGGAATACATACTATGTGTTTTGTACATGTGCAGCTGGTGGTATGGCTTAAAATAACGGAGTAGGAAGCGTATTTTCTTTAGAGTGTGTTTCTGAAGAGTTCAAACATTATACTGTATAGTACTTTTCCTCTGTTTTCCTACCATAAAAGGATTTTTTTTAAAAAATTCAGGACATAATGGTGATTTTCTGGATTATGAAAGCTAGCAGTTCTAATTATGGAGGCAGAAGTGGCTGTGAGGCAATTTCTACATACATATATAGACAGGCGACTCATTGTTATTTATTTTTAGAATTTCTAGACTGTTTCTGCTGTCTACCAGTCAATTATAAAATGCATTCCATAATGAAACATTATCTTTGCTTCAGTTTGTGACACAGAAGTTTCAGTGGCAACCTATGCAAGTGAGGCATGATTGCCCCACCCGCCTCTCAGTGGTCTTGGGTATGAAACAATATTATAGTGCTTGGACTGAACCCGACCTATAGTTCAGTGACACGCCACATACTTTGCTTGAAGAAGGTCCCAGGTTCCATTCCCAGCACTTCAACGTAGGACTGGGAAAGGGCATGCTCCCACTTGAAGCTCTGGAGGGCCACTGGCAGTCATCATAGAAAATCCTGAAGTAGATTCATCAAGGGTCTGACACAGTAGTATGCAGATTCCTTTTTCCTATTCCAAGTCAGACAAACCATTAGTCCAGTGGTTCTGAATCTGTGTGTTGTGACACCCTGGGGCATTCTGAGGCACATGCCAGGGCATTGCAGGTTGTCCACTGCCCAGAAACAAGACTATAGAGTGAACCTTGGGACAGCAGCAGAAGATCCAGTGCAGCGAGCAGAGCTTCAGCACATGAAAATTACACATTGGAAAAAGAACTCCCACCTGCCCTGACCCCCTTATTGTTGTTTGGAGGCTCGTGTTAGGCCTGAAATCTTGGGAAGTGGAAGGTGGTGACATCACGTCATTGTCACTCACTTCTGGTTTCCAAGAGTGCCACATCAGCGGTAAGTTTGGGAACTGCTACGCTAGGCCATTTAGGTCATTATTGTTGTAAGCAGCAGAATGGGCAGCAGTTCTCCAGAATTTCAGGCAGCTATTGGTCAGTCCTATCTGCATGCTAGACCAGGAGACTCCAAAGTACAGCCTGTGGTGCGCCTGCAAAATGACCTTGGGTGGGGCAGTGGTGAAGCCACCTCCCATCTTTGCTCTGATCTTTGCAGAGGGTTCTGCCAGGCAGCTGCTTCCACTGCATGTTGCTCCAGAAGGCTCTGCACCCTAATTTGCAGGGGGAAGAAGCTGCCTGGCATGACTCTCTGCAAAGATCAGAGTGAAGATAAGAGGCTGCGGTGCAGAACAGTAAGACTTCACTCCTCCACATTGCGCCCAAGATCATTTTGCAGGTGTACTGGATCTGGCCCACAGGCCAGAGTTTGGCAGCCCCTATACTAGGGAGTGTGCCAGTGACATTCTGCAGGTAAAGCATATGACCTCTATGGCTCTTCCCCCCATAGGAGGGACTTCTATTGTTTGGATAACAAGAAAAATTAATCACAATTTTTCATATAAAAACATTAAAAGTATCTACTGTGTAAATAAATGGAGCACACAAAGACTATGGAATGTTCTTAGAAACCCAACATCACTGAATGTTCAGTCAAATGTGTGATTCTTTGATTTTAGTACTTAAGGCTGCAAACCTATGTGCATTTCCCTGGAAGTAAGTCCCCTTGACTTTAATAGGGCTTACTTCTCTTATATCCAATGGGGGAAACAGCTACCCCTATAAATCCCAGGATTCTATGTAAAAAAAAAAAGCCCACACAGGAAAAAAAACCACAAGAAAATGGCACACAGAAAAAACCTACATAAATGCACACATGGAAAAATGCTCAATGGGAAATTGCTCACACCAAAAATACCCACAATAAAAAATTCCCATATAGAAAAATATGCACATAGAAAAGTTATCATATTCACATTATTATAAAGTAATAACAGACCGTTCAAGAACCAACAGAACCCTAACCCTAACTATTTCACCTTTTCATGAAAATTATTATATGTGCATATTTTTCCATGTGTGCATTTATCTTGTGCACATTTATGACAGTGGTTTTTTTTCCTGTGCATAACTTTCCTATGGGCTTTTTTCTGACTACACAATACCAGCACAGAAAATTTCCCCATGGCTTTATGCTGCTATTGTGTGTGTGTGTGTGTGTGTGTGTGTGTGTGTGTGAGAGAGAGAGAGAGAGAGAGAGAGAGAGAGAGAGAGAGAGGATTGTGATCCCTTTTGGAACAGGAAACCATTATTCATTTGTTCTCGCATGCTAGGTGCTTTGTGAAGTTTCTTGTTGAAAGGTGGTTCGAACACATTTCCTAAGTGAGTGTTTCTCAAACTGGGTCGGGACCCACTGGGTGAGTAGCGAGCCAATTTCAGGTGGGTCCCCATTCATTTCAATATTTCATTTTTAATCTATTACATTTGATGCTACCCAGGTATGTGACTGCATTTGGGGAATAGTTACAGACCTGTACTTTTAACAAGCTACTATGAATATTCTTTTAATAATGATAGTAAATGGGACTTTCTCCTGGGTAAGTGTGCGTAGGATTGTGGCCTAGAATTGTTAAAAATTTTCCTGCTTGATGATCTCACTTCCAGTCATGACATCACTTCCAGTGGGCCCTGTCAGATTCTCATTCTAAAAAGTGGGTCCTGGTCCTGGAGCTAAGTGTGTGAGACCCACTTCCCTAAGTTATATAGCATCAGACAATGAATCCATCATTGAGTTGGCTGCAATGCAAGCAGCTTGTTGTTAACTCATAATGCTAATGATTCCTCATTAGGAGGAGGAGAAAGGATAAGCAGATTACAGTATCCAACTATCTTCTACCAGTATCAACTTTATTCCTCCGTTTTACAAGATGGTCAGCATCATTCCAATTTTGTGTGTGGAGTAGGGACTGAAACACAGATTTAACTTTGAGTGGAACACCTGTGCCTAATGCCCTCTAACCACATGCCTAAATGTGCAATTAGGTGGGTCATGGCTAGTAAAGCAAGCATTTTATGCAGAAAATTAAAGAAACAGGTGCTTGGTGATCGCTTACATTTTCTTTCACCTGTCCCTCCCACATGATACACAGGCTCACACACTCCGCTGTAATCCCCTGGCCTTTCACATCCACGTGTTCACATGCTCTCCAGCTCATTACCCACAAACACCTCTTTTTCTCTCACACATGCACTCTTCCCAAAACAAAGGAGACAAGGCCAGTGATTAGATCTCCAGGTGCATTTTCTGGGAAATGCTACAAACAGCTGGAGATCTGAAGGCTGTGAGAGGGAGGTTGTATTTAACCTCTTGATTCCCGTTCCATTTTCTCAACCTGAATCACCCCTACCCCACTGCTTTTGTCCTACTAGGGATCAAGGGCAACTGAGAGGGGGATTTAGACTGAGCAACATTATGGGGCAAGGGGGTTAAACACCATTGGTCTGCATGCTCTCCCCTTATAACTGTTTAAAAAGGAAACATCCCAGGATTAAATTATGGACTTCCTGCCTTTCCTTTGTGTTCAGCTGCTGCTTCTCTGGGATACTGCTGATGTCTCAATTTGAAGGAGAGGAGATGGTAATGAAGCAGAATAGTGGCAGGGGAGGGAAATAACACCTTTTGTCTTCCTTCCTCTGTTTTTTTTTTGGGGGGGGGGCACTGATCCTGATTTCCCTTTTTAAATTAAACAAGAGAAATAGAAATGTCAGAGATATAAACATAAATCACTTCTTCCTCAACTATCTGATCTTTCACTAGCAGCATCTTAAACTGCCTCTGCTTTCTCTCAGTTTAGCTAAACTGGCTGAGCAGGTTGTTCATTCAGTCCAAAGAAAGGAGGAGCTGTTGCTGCCATCACTTCTTGTCTCTTCACAGCCAGATCACCTCCTTCCAGGAAGGTGCAAATGGCTCCATGTGAATGGGGCAGGTAGCTGTTGCAAAGCCTGATGCATCAAGAAGATGGAAAGACAGGCAAGACAGGCAACAGAACAAGCCAAAAGCGCACTGCTACAAATACGAGTACTTCCTCCTCCCTGGCTGTGTGCCTGTTCTTCACTCCACCTCTGCAAAGAAAACAATGTACTTGTGTGTGTGTGTGTGTGTGTGTGTGTGTGTGTGTGTGTGTGTGAGAGAGAGAGAGAGAGAGAGAGCAGGCAATCTGGGTCCCCAAATTGATCAAAGCAGTGGTTCCCAAAATTTTAGCACCGGGACTATTTTTAGAATGAGAATCTGTCAGGACCCACCAGAAGTGATGTCATGACTGGAAGCGACTTCATCAAGCAGGAAAATTTTTAACAATCCTAGACTGCAATCCTACCCACACTTACCAGGAATAAGTCCCATTTACTATTAATTGTTAAAAGCATATACATAGTAGTCTGTTAAAAGTACAGATGTGTAACATTTCCCCAAACGCAGTCACATGCCAGGGTAGCATCAAGTCCAATATATTAAAAATAAAATATTGAAATGAATGGGGACCCACTGACCCATAATTTGAGAAAACACTGGATTAAAGGATCACCAGATGGGAAAGCTAAAATCCAGAGAAACCTTCACCATCCAAGTCAGGCTTAGATAAGTATGCAAATACACACCCTTGCCTAGTGTCAGTACAAGTTACGATGGGCCCTCATGCAAAGCCTGAACTGGGCACTCCATGGTGCCCTTTAATGACATCCTCAGCCTCTGGTACTGAGGATTCAGGGGCTCTCCTAACCAGCTGGGTTTTCTGATAGTCATGAGTCTTCAAGCAGTGCCTGCCCTGAGCAACTTCTGACACCATCACTGCTCTGACCTCAGTTCCAAAGAAGACTGTGCAAGACAAGTCACTGAAATTCATTTTTTAACAACGGAACCACAATGTAGTACTAAAGATTACAAAGAGGACAGAAGGTGTTTGTCCTTAGGCAAAGCCATATAAATTCATTGTGACGGATGCCACTCTCATTTTACGGCTTTGTTTTCCTGGAGTCTTCTTCATGCAACCACTGTATTATTTATATTCCCTTGAACAAGTGGTGGGAAAAAAAATCTACTTTTTAACTACTGTTTCAGCCATATCTACTGTATGATTACAAGAGGAACAAGGCTGCAATTCTAAACCCATTTATTAGGGAGTAAGCCCTACAGAGCTCAAAGGGACTTACTTCTTAGTGAATGTGCTTTGAATTGTACTGTTAAAATGTGCTAAACTTATGTCTTTTCTTTTTATAACAAAAAGTGAGACAGGAAGAAAGTGTGTTATGGCTTTTTCACAGGTGGCACTAAGAATGTGTTTAAGTCGGAAATGAATTACCTGTTAATTAATGTTCTTGATGCAGGACACAAAGCCATTTGAAAAATGAAATGTACATTCTTGCTAATGTAAGTTTTACATTCAAATTTTAGAAAATAATTATTCATAAGCATTGCACAGTGCATGTGTACCTGTGCCCGTGCATGTCTACATTTTTTATTCACACAAAAAGATGTGCACCCATAATACACCAGCACACATGTACAATGGAAGGAGTGAACAACTGGAAATTGTTTGAATAATATAATTCAAATACATTTTGAAAATACAATACATTTTGAAATTTAGTGTAATTTGAATGTAAACTATATTGGCAAGGATGTACATTTCAGTTTTAAATGGCTCTTTGTGTACATGTATTCATTTTAAAAGCAAAACCAGGAACTGGCTCACTCAAATGTAAGGGTCGTTTGTGTGTATATGACTGTATGGGTCCCTTGTGCTGGCCCAGGAGTGTCGCGAAAGTGCCATAAAGCACTTATGCACCACTCTAGAGGGAGTTAGGTCAGCGCAAGGGACTTGCACTGGCCTCCCTGGGCCATCGCAGGCCCCAGGGAAGTGAATTTGCATCGACCGAGCTCAGCCACACAGGGGTCTTGGGAGGTGGGGAGGAGGCAGGAGGGAAGTGTTCCGGTGTGGGGGGTAGGTGGACGGCAGGCATTCCCGGGGGCGGTATCGCAAACTTAGGGGGTTTTGGGGTGCTCAGAGTTCTTGGTTCTCGAACCCTAAAGCCCTCAAGACCCCCCCATCCAGTAGTACTGCCACCACCCTGTATGTGCCAGTGCCTCAGTCCAGGGACACTTAGACCCTCTAGGCTTAACTCTATCCCTTGCAGGCACTGAGCTCTTTCTCCAATTAAAGCTTCAGTCCTCAGGTTACTAGACCTCAATGAGCACTTGGTAGCTTGCTGAATGGCTAGGCAGGATTCTGAACCTTTGTCCCCAACAGACAATGAAACAACTAGGTAAAAGAGATTTTAGTTTATTAAGTACATAAGGTTACTTAAAGCAGCAAATGCTAGAGGCATAAACATCTAGGAAACATATCAGCAATAAAATAAAAAAGCTAGCTGGCTATCTCTATTAATCCCTATCTCTCACCTGGGTCAGCTACTCTTGTAGATCTTTTAGCTCCAGGCTACCTGTGAGGCCAGATGCCCATAGTGGACAATGGGCTCCCTGCGTGCAGGATGTTGCACCCAAAAACTTTGTCCAAGAAGAACCGGACACACCCCTTGGGTACTCATTATTATACTTCTTATGCTAATAGTACTGAGGTGACTTCATACTTATTTAGACTGTCCAATCAGAAACTTTTGAAGACAGAACCTTCTCGGAGTGGGTCTGGTTGCTAGCCCTCCTAGTTCTTACCCCTCCCAACTGGAGATCCACAACTGCACTTCATCAGCTTGATAAGGCGCCTTTCTGTCTGCAAAGGTGCTACATTCCAATGGGTTGTAATTCTTGTCGTCTGTCCTTTCTGGCCAGCAAAGGAGAGACAATAATCTTTTTGTTTGTTTACCCACATTCTTGCAGCTAGGAACTGCTAGCCACTCCTCTGTTACTGACTTAGTTTGGTTCAGGCTTCACATGCTAACCAAGGCCTAACATGTACATATTCATGACAGGTGGGCAGGAGGGGAGACAAAGGCGGGGCCACGATCTGGTGGTTATGCCAGATCCTAACCCCATTCCCAGGCAGCCCTGGGCTGCTTGAATAGGTGCCACCTCCAGAGGTGGCGCAGATCCAATTAGCCCCATTGGCTGCAGTAGCTCTCCCCGGGGTAAGGGGAAGTGATTCCTCTTGCCCCGGGCTGAGCCATTAAATGCCTGGACCTTGTGCTGGATACAGCGCAGGCCCACTGGCCTGCCTATTCCAGTGCAAGTTAGAATTGCTATGCTGCTAAGTGTAATGTATGAATAGCTGTACAAATCTACACACCAACTAATTGTGTACACTGTACACAGATTGTACATGTGCACAATATAATGTGTGACCAGCCCTCAAGAGACATGGAAGCACATGGTAGTCAACATGGGCAAAACAAAATGCTGTGCTGCATGAAGCCCATGGTGAGTTAGTTTTGTGAAGTTCCACACCACATGCTGCATCTGCCTCTATTATGTTACAACAAAGCTAAACTTAGCTTACCAGTGGTGTGCAATAAACTGAGAAACAACTCAATGTTTATATTTTCATCCCCTTTTTATATATCTTGAATACTGTAGTTGTTGTACTCTCCTGTAGTGCTAGTACTCTTGCTACAGCATAATGAAGTGCCCCAGGCCTTCTGCTTGGCTGTACGTGCCAGGCCACAAATTGGCACCTCTTAACTTATGTATCGTTACCTGCCAATGTCTCTAGAGCCACTTATAGAAATGAAACACTGCTACATATTTTTGCTATGAATTTACAAACAGAATCTTACACCATCAACTGAAAGCAAATATAGGAAATAAATTCTTTTAGGCCTCATCCACAGACCTCTGTCTTTCTCTCAGTTGGTTGCCCTTGGAAACCTTCCACGCAGGCACCATGTCCTCTGAGCTTTTTTTCCTGGAAAACTGAAGGAGCTCAAACTTCTAAGTAATCCATTTTATTGCAAGGTAGATGAAACATGTAGAAGCTTCCACATTAAGAGGAAAAATGAGTTGAAACCAAGGCTGAGAGGAAAGGGAATACTTTAGCCATGCATTTCTGACAATCTTCATTTCTTATACATGGTGGCCATTTGTTTACAAAACAGCTGGCAGACTGCAGGGTTACACATTTATCCCTATATGAAGGGTTCAGTACAGACTTCTAGATATTTTTCTGGGTGTCCAAGTTGCATCCTTTTAAGGATCTAGCCCACCATAATCTTTTGCTATCATTACTTTAGTTATGATTTACCAGGTTTCTTAGTAAGTACCCAATAAAGTATTCACAGTTCTTGAAACTTTCTGCCTGCCAGACTTTTCCTTGTGACAATATTCCAGGAGTTCTGGGTCCCTCTTCACAAGCACAGTGGATCCTCTGAAGAAGGAGAAGCAGAAAATAGCAATCTGCAGTTATTAACTCTACCCTACTTATCGGTTATTGTTTCTACATTTTTAGAGTGAATAGCGGACACATAAAAGTGTGCAATGAAAGAGTTAAGGGAGAAACACGCTGCAGGTCCGTTTTTAATCAGTGGTGTGAGAATGGGATGGTTACAAAGTGCCAAGTGATAATTAGCCACATGGTAGCCACATGGTGGTGCCTTAAAAGCAGAAAATATTTTAAACATTAAAAAAGAAATTATTCGAAGAGAGAAAGAAGAAGATAAAGAAGATGAAGAAGAAGAAGCATGTAGGAGTTGATAACATTAGCTCTTGTATTTAGCAGGGGGAGAGTACCTGTCCCTTTTCATTCCTCACAGTGTCTTTTCTAGTGGCTGTTTGTTGCATCTTTGTGAACCTTTTTTGGCAGAGAGCCATTTAGAGCCCAAGCCTAAGCTCTGCTGTGCTGGTGGTACGAATGTACTACTGATGCTGGATGTCATAAATTTGCCTAAAAGCACATTTACAGCATCCTGTGTGTATGGACTGCCAACGGTGGCCCAGTATCAGTCAGCACTGAACTCAAGGCCAGATGGACATTCCGGGCAGTGGTAAGGTTTGTCGGGGGGGGGGGGGGAGGAATTCCGTGGGGGGAGAAACTGGGGTGTGATGAAGTAGGAGAGGCAGCGCCCTGCTCCCCTGAGTCCAATGCTCCATGTTGGAATGCTCCTCCAGTCTGCATGAGTAAAATAGCCAGTGCAGACCCATTGAGGGAACTGCGCCCTTACCTGAGGGATGGGGATGAGTGTTCCCCTCCCCCGAGGAGACTCTAGTGGCTGCTGCAATGCCCATTGGCTGCAGTGGTAGCCATTTTGACACCGCTGTTCCTCTGGGTGCCAGGCAGCTCATGATGAGGCTTTTAATCACCACATATACTCGCCTATAGGTCAAAAAAATTATGCCTAAAAATAGAGCCTGAGATCCTGGGTCGACTTATACCCGGGTCAATGCAGTGAATGAAGCAGGGTCCTCTGGGAGCTTCTGGGAAGCTTCTGGAGGCTCAGCAGCTGTCTGGTGAAGGGGGGTTGGAAATGGGCTGAGAAGCAGGAAGCAGGTGGAGAAAAAGAAGAATTTTCACCAGTAATTGTGGTATTCAGAGGCAGCCACTTTAGCCTCTTCTCCAGACAGGAAGAGAAGTGAAGGCGCTTCTGGGAATTGTACTCTGTATGGGCTGCTGCTATGGAAGTGCAGCACATACTCCCACAAAGCCTCCCCACAATTCCCAGAAGCCCCTTTGTCTCCCTTCCAGTTTGGAGAAGGGAAATGCCTTCTTTTTTTTTGCTGCTGCCGCTGAACATTCCTGGCAGGTCATTTGCAAAGAATTTCACACACACACACACCCAAGTTTAGGGGTCTGGTTTTTAAGAACCCAACGAAGTCCCAGGCTACAATGCACCGTTGCTTAAGAGTAACACCTATGGAAAGCAGTGGGTCTGCTTCTGAGTAAAGAGGGTTGCAACTGTGCCAGCTCAGTCCTTGTTGCTCGTCTCCTTGCTGTGAACTGAACTGCACACTCCCAATTACATGTTTTATGTTGCATGTTCTATGTGGAACCTCTGGCTTAACACACCAGGCACCTGAAAGAAGGATTTGATTGATGGTTCTACTGGTGTGTTGTTTATAGGCACTTACTCTGACATTGTTTACACAAATGTTGTGAAGACCAGAATTTGAAAAGTTAATGAGCAAAAATGCATCTTATGATCTTTTATTGTATTTTTAATAAATTAGAAACTCTATAGTATTTAGGTAACAATTACTGGTAGGTTATTTTTCAGGTTCTGGCCTCAGGTAAAATCAGACAAAATTATAGTCAGACCCCCCCTAAGTTCAACCCCCGACTTATCCGAGGGTCATAGAAAATTCCATGGTTTGGGGCTCAAAACGTTCCCTCGACTTATATGTGAGATTGACTTATAGCCGGGTGTCTGCAGTATTTAATTTTGTCTGCAAGCCACTTTGCGTCTTTTTTGGGGTTGAAAAGCAGTATATAAATACTCTTAATAATAAAAAATATCAATAATGATAATAAAGACCAGCAGTGACCTGAGAGGACTTGTTGGGGCAACCCCTCCCCCACCTTCCCAGGTGGGGAAGATCCTCCTGAGGGAAGGGAGAAAAAGACAAGGGGCCCAAACCAGGAGACCTGAGAACACCAATTTCTATAGAGAGCAGCACTGGCCTAAGAAACCTCTGTTACCTCATGAAATTTGTGTGGTTGGCTTAATATTTTAAATTGTAAACTGCATTGAATGCCACAGTGGAAAGGCAGTATATAAATATAATAAGTAAATAGAAAATACAATATCCATTGTGAGGCAGTTGAAATCTCCAGTCATGTGCTAGGCCAGCAGACACCAAACCCCAGCCCACGGGCTGGATCCGGCACTTGGAAAAACCCTTCCGTGTTGTGCTCTGCCCTTACCATTACGCACCGCTGCCCGTTATCTTGCCAGCTGATCTCGTCAGAAAGTCGCTTCTGCTTCTGCTGCCCATCACCCCAGCAGGCTCTGCACCCCAATTTTGGGGCTGATGCGGCTGCCCAGAGAGACTTTCTGACAAAATTGGCTGACAAGATAGCAGCAGCAGCAGGAAACGGTAAGCACCGAAAACGACTGGGAAGGCTTATTTTCATGGGGCAGCTAACCCTGGTTTGGAGACTGTGGAGCTAGGCCAAGCACAACCCACATTCCTGACAAGCAGATCAACTGCCCCTCAGGATCAAATAAAATTAATGACCTTGATAATTGGTATCAAATGTTCCTCAGTATCAAATATCATATCTAGAAACAAAACTCTAATGACTTTTTTATTTAAATAAGAAAGATAAAACTATGGAAATGGGTGAACTAAAGTAGAAAAGCAGTGATGCTTAACCCTTTCCCTGACCACATTTCTTCCATTTAAAATGCCCCATGTCATTTTTGCCCCATCAAGTCATGAAGATTCTTCTCTTCCTTCCTCTTGAAACAGTTTTTTATGTTAAAAAAAAAAAAGTTTTCAGGGTTTTGTTACACACACTTGTGTGTAACATTTAGTTAGTAGACCCCAGATAGTAAGGCCCTCAAGACAAAGACCTACTTATTTTCCTTATATTACTTTATACCAGTGGTTCTCAAATTTTTTAGCACCAGGACCCACTTATTAAAATGACACTCTCTCGGGACCCACCTAGCTTTACCTTTATAAAGGTACTCTAGAAAGAAATAATATTTTTATTCATTTATTTACAGGAAATGATTTATGTATTTCATTAATTTGCTTACTTGCAAAACAACTCAATCCATAATGAGGCAGCCCTAATGAATAGCCGAAAGACTTGATGGGCTTGGTTATGTGTCCCATCTTTCACCTGCTCCCACTACTTGTCATTGATGGTCTTGGGGAAAAAAACGTACAGGAATAAAAGACACTAAGGGCCAAATCCTTAAAGTGCACCTGTGTTGCCACCAGGACAGCAAGGAAACTGGAGCACAGATGTGTGCTGGCCGCCAGGGGCTGACATAAGTCCTGCTCGGCTGGAACACAGTAAGCCTGTGACAGTCGAGTTCAGCTGGCATGGGGTTGGGGGGTGTTGAGAGGGCAGGAGGGAGGCGTTTGGGGGCAGGGGGAGGGCAGGCTGCTGGTGGGCCCTTGGTGAGTCAGCAGGGGTGGGGCCAGGATCCAGCACTTATGCAGGATCCTATCCTTGTTCCCGGGCAGCCTGGGGCAGCTCTGGGCCAGTCGGATCTGCACCCCCTTCTGAGGTGGTGTAGTAGCCCCATTGGGGCTACTAAATGACCCATTGGGGCTCCCCTTGCCCCAGGCTGAGCCACAACTGGCCCCAACCCTGCTTTGGATGTAGTGCAGGCCTGCCAGCCTGTCTGCTCCAGGCAGGTTAAGATTGGGCTGTACAATATTTATCTCCCAATTTATACACAAGCTTGCAAACTGCAGGAGGTCAGCTCTTTGCATGGCAGTTAGCAGCTATCTGATTTGGAAGAGTCTCACAGCTTGACAGCCCAATCCTGAGCTGCCCGGAGGCTCCACAAAGGTCTCCCACCAGATCCAGAGCCTCCTGCGCTACCGCGGGAGGCTCCTCAAGAGAAGGGGACATTCGTCCCCTTCCCCTGAGTAAGAGAAGCAGTCCCGCAACGGGACTATTATTATTATTATTATTATTATTATTATTATTATTATTATTATTATTATTATTATTATTAACAGTATTTATATACCACTTTTCAACTAAAAGTTCACAAAGCGGTATACAGAGAAAAATCAAATAACTAAATGGCTCCCTGTCCCAAAAGGGCTCACAATCTAAAAAGATGCCAGGGAGTACCAGCAGACAGCCACTAGAACAGACAGTGCTGGGGTGAGGTGGGCCAGTTACTCTCCCCCTGCTAAAAAAAGGAGCACCCACTTGAAAAAGTGCCTCTTACCCAATTAGCAGGGGTTACTACTCACTTTAGCAGACTACTCACTTTAGCAGTGACTGTTCGGTCGCTACTAAAGTGAAGGCACTCGTGTAGGGTGTGCAGCCCTGCCCGAGCGCCCTGGATCCTGCGGGGCTCGACTTCACAGACCCACCTCTCCCCCGCCCCCAACACACCTCCTCCACACCCCCAGCCACACCTTCCCCTCCCTGGAATGCCTCTCCTACGCTGCTGGACATGCCCCCATTCTGTTCTGCAGCCTGGCAGTCACAGACACCGCTGAGCCATGGAATGTGGGCATCTGCTGCGCGCTGGCTCAGTGCCGGCCAGAGCTGAGCTAGCTCCGGCGGCAGCCCGGCAGTAAGCTCTGCAAATGTGCCTTATGTGGAGGCAGGGTGCGGACCACAGGATTGGGCTCTGAGGCAATTAGTTATCTGATCTTTCCATCACCTTTGTTTTCCTTGCAGGCTCTGAGGGACCTACCATAAATCAGGTACTGAACCACAGTTCGAGAAATGCTGTTCCCTACAACTCTATGAGCATTGTACTAAAGTAATAATAATAATAATAATAATAATAATAATAATAATAATAATAATAATAATAATAATAATAATAATAATAATGTTTTAAGGCCCTTGAAGAGACCGCATGATTTGCCCTTCATTTCTTAGACTTTTGACAGAGACTTGAGCTCTTGGAGATGACAGCCCCTTGATCTTTGGGTCTGCTTCTGAGCCCTTGCTTTCCTTTTAGGAGCTGGGAAATCCTGAAACTGAACTCCAGGAAGACCTTCCTTTTCATCATAATGCAAAATCTTCAAGAGACAACCAAATTTACCTCCAAACGTAACACTTGAGACATTTTTTTGCAGCAACCCTATCAGAATATATCCACTTAGATAAGCCAGAATGTGCTTCTCTGCAAAGATAAAAGAAACTGCCAACCTGATTTCACAGAACTCATGAGAGAGAATTTTCGAACAGCAGAAGCTAGCCTTGTTGTGTGAGAAATCAATAAGGAGCAGAGCCACCCAAAGCAGCCAATAATCCCTGATACTTTACTTTAGCAGAACAGAGGGGGGCTTTCACAGTACCAATCCTTTAGCTAATGCTGGCCCTGCAATTTACAGCAACTGCCATTTCTCCTTCTCTGCCTCTCTCCAGGCAATTCTCTCACATTAAGTGAATGAAGTCAAGTGCACTGATCTAGCGATCATAGTATTGTTCAATTGTTTTATTAGGCTTCAATTTTCACATATTCCTTTTTTTTTTAAAGCATGTCTCTAGTGTTTGCGAGCGAATAAGAGAGATATATCACTAAACCTGGCGCTCGTAAACAAGTCTAGGGAACGTAGTCTGATAATATGCCTTCTTCCCCATGCTCTGTATGCTACCATTGCTTGGTTTAACACATAGCTGTCACCTTAACTATCCAATCTGCTAGGTTTTCCATATATTATTAGCCTGGTCACAGATACATTGTTCATCAAACCCAACATGCCGCCAGTCTCTAGGATCTAGCATTTGCATGGTGATAGCTTCAAATTTAAGACTGAGTTGTTCATGAGTGTTCTACCCTACTACCTCAAACATCTTCCCTATGGCTTACAGTAGGGTGTTGAAAGCTGTTTTTCTGTATGATGAGTGGCTACTTATGAACAGCTAAACAGGTTGAGCAGTTTCTTTCTTTGAATCCAAACTTATGAACAACTTTATAAGGAGTTATTCTCATTTAGCGGTGTTGAATCTGACTGGCAGTGGCTTTGCAGGGTCTGAGGCAGAGATCTTTATCATCACCTGCTCTGAACCTTTAATTGGAGGGTACAGGCCTAAGCCAGGGGTGGCCAACCTTTCAGCTTTAGGGTTCCTAGACCCTTAACAATTCCCGCCCCCCCAGGTATTTATATACCGCCTTTCTTGGTCTTTATTCAAGACTTTATTCAAGGCGGTTTACATAGGCAGGCTTATTAAATCCCGGAAGGGATTTTTACAATTTGAAAGAATGTTCTATCTTACAAGAACCACAACATTCAGGTGTTACTTTCTTGATCTGGTTTCACATTCTGGCCTCCATCCTCGCATGCTAAGAGCAGATGTAATAACTCGGCTCAGCTGCTTCATGTCGCACAGTGCCGGTGGCCTCGAACTGGCGACCTTCGGATGTTATCTTTAGGCAAATGGAGGCTCTACCCTCTAGACCAGACCTCCTGCCAATTGCGTAGAAGAGGGAATTTCAGCAGGCAGGTGCATTATGATTGTGATGCTGTCTTCTGGTTTGGATTGCAGAAGAGTTTTATAGTTCTGTATTTTTCTGGAGAAGGTCTAGCTCACTCTTTTGTCCTGAGTGTATGATTTTGTAGATTACACAGGCCAACACACATTTTGCTTCCTTAAATGTTACACCAATTTCTGGGTATATTTGGGGTGCCGATTCCAATAATGGCATCCGTTTTGTCCTATCATGTCTAGTTTTGGAGACACGGCATAGCCTCTTTAATGAATGGTTCAAGCAGCTTCCTCATGAGGAAGCCTATACCATGGCTTCCTCATGAGAAAGCTGCTTGAACCATTTATTAATGAGGCTATACTATATCTCCAAAACTAGATGTGATAGGGCAAAATGGATGCCATTTTTTAAATCGGCACCCCAAATTCATATCAAACCACCATGAAGTTTGGGAAAAACGTTTCTGGCCCTCAATTTTGTAGGCCTGTGTTATCTAACTCTTGGAGTGATCCCATTCATTACAATGGAAGACATCATCAACCATAGCTTGTGGATTACAGGGCACACTGAAAGGAATGGCCATTCACATAAAGAAGTTCTATGGAAGGCACTGTTGCTCATTGCCTTATTTTGGTAAAGGGCCAAATAGGACAGTGGCTTTTGGAAATAGTAGTTAAGTAACTGAGAGCGCAATCCTAACCATCGCCTGAGCTGGTGGCACAGCCATCTTTGTGCTGACTCAGAGTGTTGCAAATGTGCTGTAAAGCATGTTTGCGACTACTCGCGAGCCAGCTGTACTAGCTCACCAACACTGCATCCAGGAGCAGTGCCAAACAGAGCAAGTAAGGTTGTGCTGGCTAGCACAGGGGTGTGGAGATGGTGGCAGGGAGACAGGGTTTCTGGGTGGGGGAGTGCAGAACAGGGGCAGATCAGATCCAGAGGGGGTGGGAACAGTGGGTACAAGCCATGATGTGTATGCGCAACCTCCTGATTTTAGAAATGGGTTATGTCAGAATGCCAGATGCAAGGGAGAGCACCAGGATGAGGTCTCTTGTTATCTGGTGTGCTCCCTGGGGCATTTGGTGGGCCGCTGTGAGATACAGGAAGCTGGACTAGATGGGCCTATGGCCTGATCCAGTGGGGCTGTTCTTATGTTCTTATGGAGCAGGTCTCTGCTGTATCCTAACCACCGCTCCCAAGCCTCCCAGCATTGCACCAGGCTTCCCAGATTTGCACTAGCTAAATCCATCAGCGTGGATCCAAGAAGCCCTATAGAGCATACAGGGGCTTTACTCAGAGTAAGGAGAAATATGTCCCCTTAACCCAAGGAGACCTCCTGAATACAGCACAGGCCATGCAGCCGGGCTGTGCCAGTGTCAGTGCAGGTTAGGATTGGGCTGTGAGTACTGATTGAGTTTTTTGTTTTTTAAAACACACATCTTTATTTTACCTCTTTGAATTTACTAAATTTCTACTCCACTTTATCTCCCTGAAGGGCATTCAAAGCTTCTTTAAACCCTTAAATTCAATACACCTTTGTAATAGTTCACAGTGTGGAGCATGGCTCCTCTGGTCCATAAATAAGGGATGTATGGCTGAATGCACAAACCCCACCTGCCTCTGTGTATCAATATTAGGTTGTGTACAAGCAGGTTTGTGTGTATGTACAATCCTTGCCAAACAAGGGGTAATGAACAAAACTACACACATATAGTTTACAACCACTTAAGATTTGACTTTTAACCCTCAAGTGTACCCTCAGAGAGCATACCAGTGTGTTCTGCTCCACTAATTTTACATTTTCCTTGATCAGTAAACTTCTATTCAGGTCCAGTTGATATTCTTCATACTTATTGCTGTGTCTATTTACTTTAGATCTGTCATCAAAATGTCTTATCTTTGACTTGCTAGGATGACTGGTTCCTTTTGCTGAATGGATGGCACATAAATGGGTAGGCAGGGCAATCCGTAAACAATGATATCATCTGGGGGCTGATTCTAATCACACTAAACCAGGCGTGTTAAATGAACTGGAGAAGCTGTATTCCCCACCTGGCAACAGTAACTAAGAACCTGTCAAGTAAAGAAGTGGGTTCTTTGGAGCATATGCAGAACATTGTATTAGTGAACCTCTCCCTATCCTTGTTTTCAGTCACGGGAATAGAGTGTAGAATTGTCAGTCTCTTTAGTAAAGAAATCAATTGTCACTTACACATGTGCTTTGGACATTAGTGACCAGTGTTGAAAGGCAACCTTTGACACTCAGTGCTATTCACTGCTGCATCATGTTCATTCACAGGTGGCAATGAATGCATCTGAAAGAAATGCATTCATTTCAGAGGTTTTGTTTCCTAGTCACCAAATGCTTTATAACCACTGGCTGAATTGGGTCCTAATCAAGCCTTGTGTTGGATACCTCTGCACTCAAATGTATTAGGCAGTAGATCAGGTTCCTAGATTATTGCTTCCTAGGCCTTAGATGCGTTTGTCAGACCTTACACATGTCTTTAAAAATGCTTTAAGAAAGACAATGATTTAAGACAAGGTTTTTCAAACTGGGGTGTCGCGACGCCCCAGTCTGTGGGCCCTGGCTCCTGCCCACTTATGGGGCAGGGGTAGCCTGGAGTCAGGGAGAGGGCAGTGGCACGATCCCCAGGATCACGCTGCTCAGGGGGGCTGCAGGGGCTTGGGTACATGTAAGCCCCTGCATGTAAGCCTCCTTGGGTACCCAAGCCCCTGCAGCCTCCTGGGGGTGCGGGGAGCCCAGCGCAACCTGCAGCAGGGCTCCCCACAGCAGTGAAAGTAGATGCGGAGTGATTGCGCCCCGCCTCCGCTAAAGCTCCGCAACTTTCACTGCTGCTAAAGCGGAAGTGGAGCACGGTTGCACCGGGTACCCCGCACCCCTGGGAGGTTGCAGGGGCTTGGGTACATGTACCCAAGCCCCTGCAGCCCCCTGGAGCAGCGCGATCCTGGGAATCGCGCCACTGCCTTCCCTGCCCCTGCTACCTCCCCCCTCCCTCCCACGCAAGAACTTAGTGGCTCTCAAACTCTCCCAGCGAGTTTGAGAACCACTGATTTAAGAGGTAACCACTCGTGGGTTTGTAATTTTAATATAATCTGAACAATCAAGGAAACAATACTTGTCACTCATCTTTTTTCACCTGACATTTGGTATTTTAGCTCCCAAAACTGTTTATGGAGCTTCAGTACAGTTCTAATTAATTTAAGTGAGCAAGCTTTGCAAATGTGTGGTTTGCCTGTGCACATTTTTGGTTTTTTTCTCCATAGCCATGAGGATTACAAACTTCTTCCATTAAAAAAAGTCAAGCTGAGTCTACAACACTCTCTGATGCTGCTGTACCTGCAACATCAATCTCTTGTTTTAATCTCCACAATTTAATTCAATTAAAGATCATTATTTTATGTTGGAATGTTACATGACTGAACTACAGGATCTACATCTTAGAGCCTAATCCTATTTTTCCCTTCCCATTGCTGCAGCAGCACCAAAATAGCTACTGCTGCATCCTGTAAGGGAAGGGGGATTTGCAGAGGTCTCCTCTGTATAAAAGAACAATCATTCCCTTACCTTGGAGTAAGCCTCCACAGCATATGGGGGTCTAGTTAGACCTCCACTAGTTAAATTGCTGAGTCTGGTCTGTGTGGACCCATGTCATAGGATCAGGACTGGGAAGGTGGTTAGGATTTGGTGGCCTCTGCTGCCACTAAACTCACTCCTCCCGGACCCAAGCCACCTGTCTGCAGTGACTGCTGTGAGCCCACCTGCTACTTCTATTGGCCAGCAGTCGTCAAACTCACAAGCACTGTGCACTGGAAAATCGGTCCCCATCCAGACCCCCTTTGACCATTCCGCCTCACTGCTGGGTACTGAGTATGGCAATGCAGCACTCTAGGCAGTACCCCACCTGAGTACTGCAATATGACACTCTAGGCAGTTGCCTCTGTAGCCCACAGCTGCAGCAGGCTTTGTGACTGCCTAGAGCAGCCATTTTCAACCACTGTACCGTGGCATACTGGTATGCTAAGAGTGGTCCACAAGTGTGCCACAGGAATTTGGGAGAAAGTCATTTATTAGTTGGGTCAATGGGAATGTGAGCCCCCCACTGGCCCCCCACTGGCAGCATGCTGTACATTGTCAATTGCCAAAAACCTGATGGTGTGCCTTGACCATTTTCGTGCCTTGTCAGTATGCCATGAGATGAAAAAGATTGAAAATTGCTGTCCTGGAGTCAGTGCCGCATTGCAGCACTCAGGTAGGCTTCTTCCCAGCAGCTAGGTGGAAAGGTAAGCACTAATCCCTCAGGGGAGGGATATTTGGCGAGCACTGCTATTGGCTATAGCACTGAAAGACCAAGGCTGGAATAAATAGGCGCAGCTATTGTCACTGATTCCAGTGTTCATTGTCCTTGTTTTCCTCCTGCCCTGCATCTTTACTCTGTGCAGATACTTTACATTGCCATCTTATGCAGTCTTTGGTTGCTGTGTTAATTAAACTACTTTTGGCAGAGGCATCTGATGTGGGCAATATGTGAAGCAGATGGTAGAACTGCTGAGGGGCTGGATTGCAACTAGCTTATAATACACTCCTGAAAGCATTTCTGACACTTTCTGCTGAGAATCAAGCAGGTGCCATGTTGACTCTTTGAAGAGAGCTTAGACAGCTGAAACCCTGTAGTGGGAGTAGTCATAAGATCTTCTGTAATCACAAAACCATCCCTTTGGCTATCCCAGTGATTTTCAACCTTTTTGATCTCACAGCACACTGACAAGGTACGAAAATTGTCAAGGCACACCATCGGTTTTTTGACAATTGACATGCTGTTTGTGGGGGGCTCACATCTCCATTGGACCTACTAACAAATGACCGTCTCCCAAACTCTTGCTGCACACTAGCAGATCATTCGCGGCACACCAGTGTGCCATGGCACAGGGTGCAATCCTAACTTGTGCTGGAACAGGCAAGCCAGGAGGCTTGCGCTATATTCAGCACAGGATTGTGGCCAGCAGTGGCTTAGCCAGTGGCTAGCGGAAACTTTCCCCCTTACCCTGGGTAAGGGCTGCTGGCACCTATGGGTCTCCTTGGACTTGCGCCACCTCCTGAGGTGGCACAAGTCCAAGGAGAGCAGAGCGGCTTGAAGCCGCTCAGTTTTACCCAGGGATGGGGAGCCCCGCCTCCCGCTCCCCACCTGCCCGCCCCTGGGGCCACCCATCGCCCTCCCTCCCCCATTCCAGGAACGCTTCTCTCCCTCCTCCTCCCCATCCCCCCACGCCTACCTTTCATCCTTGCGTTGGCTCAGCAGATATTTAACCCAGAGCCATCAGCTAATTTGCACCAGTATGGCATACTGTATAGATAGAGTCTCCTTATTCATGAGGGTTCTGTTCCCAGAACTCATACGGATGGCAAAAATCACATTAAAGCAAATCTATTTTAAAAACAATGTCCTTTTGATAGGCGATTTAAAAACAGCCCTGCCAACCTCTGTGATGTAAGACAGAGGCAGGGCCTAGGAGAGGGAAGTAATTTGTACCCAGGCCCAGGGTAAAAAGAGGGACCCAGGAGCCAAAGGAGGGGGCCCAGAAATTTCCTGGCATCTGACATTTTCCTGTCTACTCAAACTTGTTGCCTGTACAAGATGCTGGGGACATTACCATGACTAGGGGTGCTGGGGACACTACTGATGCCACATGGGTGGGTAGACCTGGGCTCCAAAGACTTTTCCAGCTGTCTCTACCTTCCCCTCACCCTGCTTTGCCCCTCCCTGCCCCTATTCTGCTCACCCATCACCACCCTCCCCTGCTCTGTTTCACCCCCCCTTTTGCAAAGGGGCCCAAAATAAATCTTGTACCCCCTGATAAAATTCCTCTTGGAGGCCCTGGACAGAGGCATTAGGCAGATAATCCATCAATCAGTCTCTCTCCAGATGCTCAGAAAGGCTTCACTCTGAACCAGCAACACCTCCCTTCACCCAGAGCGCAGGGCTGGGAAAGAATGCAAATGATTTTCTTTAACATGCTCAGGAGGAATGGAGGGTTCGCTTGCCTTGGAGTGAAGCTGTTCTAAATGCCTAGAGAGAGAATGATAGATGGATTGTCAGCTGGCTGCCCTCTCTCGCATTACTGAGGCTATTGTTAAAACTGTTTTCCTTTAATTTAAAGGGCCCTTCTCATCGCAATGTGTTAAAACATGCAAACATTGAGATCCTACATGCAAAAATCCTACATTTTTTTTTAAACATCTAGGAACATTCTCTAAAAGATACCAATGTTTATTAATAATATTTTAAGCTTGTTATAACAGTCATAAGAGAATACTAACCATCCCATTATTGTCTGAAGTCCTGGTTTGAAAAACTGGACCTATAAATATTTTTTGGCTTTGTAAAAACCCTGTTTTTGGCTGCAGATTGTTTTTGGCTTATGGCAGTGGATCAAGTGATCTATAATAATAATAATAATAATAACAATAACAACAGGTATTTATATACCGCCTTTCTTGGTCTTTATTCAAGATGGTTTACATAGGCAGGCTTTATTAAATCCCTTATTAAATAGGGATTTTTACAATTTGAAAGAAGGTTCTTTCTTTCAAGAACGACTACATTCAAGATGTTTCATTCCGATCTGGCTTCACATTCTGGCCTCCATCCTCCCACGCTCAGAGCAGATGGAATTGCTCGGCTTCAGCTTGTCAGCTGCTTCAAGGTCGCAGGGTGCCGGTGGCCTCGAACTGGCGACCTTGTGGATGTTATCTTCAGGCAGACGGAGTCTCTACCCTCTAGACCAGACCTCCTGATCTACTGTCGTAGGCCCTCTGTAGGAGTGGGCCATTACCTAATCAGTAAATTTGCCATATAAAGAAGTCACACTGATTTATTATTGGAGTAACCTTACGTTATTTTCAATCTGGGGAAGATAAAAACTGTGGAATGACAGGGTGTCCTATCCTACCTAACTTCCCATGTGGTGTTGCAGCCACACCAATAGGGTGCATCCTGCAGGGGAGTTACAGGCTATGAAGGACATTTGCTTCCTTGCTCTGGGGTAAGCCCTTGCTGCCCCACTGAATCTACTCAGACCCGCTCCAGCTATATAGCTATATTATATTATAATATTATATCCTCCATGATATAATATTAACTGTTCATCATTACTAACACCCCACCTTTATCTTCTGGCTTAGATTGGATTTTGCTCTGTTTCTCTCCTTCTAAGTTTTCACACAGCTGCTCTTATATAATAATAATAATAATAATAATAATAATAATAATAATAATACAGGTATTTATATACCGCCTTTCTTGGTCGTCAGATTTCTCCTCAGACTTTAATTCAAGGCGGTTTACATAGGCAGGCTATACTAAATCCCAATAGGGATTTTTACAATTGAAGAACCACAACATTTCTGTCTTTCAAGAACCACAACATTTCAGATGGATCTTTAATGATCTGGTATCACATTATACTAACCCCTGCTAATTGGGTAAGAGGCACTCTTTCAAGTGGGTGTTCCTCTTTTTAGCAGGGGGAGAGTAACTGGCCCACCTCACCCCAGCAGTGTCTTTTCTAGTGGCTGTCTGCTGGTGTTCTTTTTGCATCTTTTTAGATTGTGAGCCCTTTTGGGACAGGGAGCCATTATTTATTTGATTTTTCTCTGTAAACCGCTTTGTGAACTTTTAGTTGAAAAGCGGTATATAAATACAGTTAATAATAATAATAATAATAATATACAGCTCCCCATTCTTTTAATGGGACTTGTGCAGAAAAACTCCCTGGTGGATTGTGTTCCTTGTTAGTAGAAGGGCCATCTAGTTTTCTGCCTTAGGTACCAAAATATCTTAGAACACCCTCATTACCACTTGCTAAATGGTCCCTGTTTTTACCTGATTTGATGCTCAATAATTGAACCAAGATAAGCCTCCATGTAGATTTGCCCTCAGAGATGGTGGAAGGCATTCTGGTACATAGATGCAGAGAATCCAAGCAGCACTTCTATGGTGGTTCAAATGTACATATTTTAACATAATGTGTGTATTTAATGAGATAATTTGCTACCTTTTATTTGTAAATTAGAATTTACAGGGTTGAGCTGCCTTGCACTGCTTAGTGATAGAGTGGGCCTTGAGTTATACTATGGCCCAATCCTAACTGGACCTTGTGCTACTGCAACACTTGATCTACTGATGTAAGGCTATTTACAGCTGTTGCAGGAGGCAACAAGTCATTCAGCGCAGCCTGGTCACTGCCACAAGCAGCAAATAGTTGGGTCTGTGAGCCAGTAGACCAGGGACACCTGCTGGTGCCAATAAGTTCCCGAAAGGGGTTGGAGGAAAGCAGGCAGGGGTGGAACAGGCTAGGGAGGGGAGGGATGGGCAAGAGATGGGTGCTTAGAGGAATGGGGAGGAAGGTGGATTGAGGTTGGGAAGGGGCAGTATTAGCAGCAGTGGCACACGCTGATATCCTAACCCCCTTCCCAGCCTTGATCCCTGAACCTGAACCTGTTGACCCAGTAGGCCTGTGTGTGCTTACCCTGGAGAAAGGGGATAAATGTTCCCTTATCCCAAGGAGGTCTCCGGAGGCTGAAACTCCCCTGTGAGATTCAGCAGGTGTCACATTGGTGCCACTGCATTACTGTGCAGAGAGTTGAGTTGAATTGGGCTGCCCATGAACCAAGCCTACTTGGAAGCATAGCACAATATGAATGCTAAATACCTTAGATCAGGGTTGCTAAAAATTTAGCTGGGACTTCACCGACATGTTGTTCAAAAAAGATAAACAAATTTGAACATGCTTTAAACCCACAGATACAGTGAACATCAAAGGGGATCCTTGGGCTTTATACTCTGTGAGAATTTTGCAAAAGATTTCAGTGGTTTGTCTCCATGTCTCTAGTAGAATTATGTTGTTGTGCAGCATATTTTTTGTCAGGTTAGTATTCTGAAAATGTAGACAATTGCATACCTCAAAGGCAAATCTCAAAAGCCTTGTATGCCTAAAAGCAGGAGCATGACAGTACCCTCTAGACTGCTGGATATTGGCACACTTGCTGCAAAGGCCCTTAGAGGACCCAAAATCGATGGGTGGGAAAATGACTCAATGTACATCTGTGTCATTCACTTTGAAATGTATAGTACAGAGGGAATTATCAATAAGGTCAGTAGCGCATGAGGAAGCAACTCTGTTTGCGGCGCACATCTCAGAGTGGAAAAGAGCCTGGAATGCAAGTGGACAGAAATGGTGTCGACAGAGGCCCCAAGGAGTTTGAGTCAATATGAGGAAGCCTTTGATTTAAATTATTTGAGGGTGGTAAAAGGTCAACAATATTCAAATGCCAATTGTGGCTTCCAGGTCCTGTGAAACATTGGGAACTGAAGCTGTGATTCATTTGATAACTTTTGCACTCTCTCTCTCTCTCTCTCTCTCTCTCTCTCTCTCTCTCTCTCTGTGTGTGTGTGTGTGTCGGAGGGGGAGTCTTTAGGTTTAGACAGCCCAACCCACACACCAGAGAGCTGGAGGACTTACATTCTAGCCAGATTAAAGGTTGCTTTAATGGGAACAGTGTACAAAATGTGTAGACAGATGAAGAGCACGCATGAGTCTCATTCTCTACATGTTGGTTAATCTAAAAGGTGTATGTCATCGCTTGCAAAGGGTGTACCTTTCTCCATTAGCCATGGGAAAAAAATCTTCAGACAGAGCTGTGATACATTGATTGGGGTTTCATCAGCTGTCCTAAGAATAACCAAAATACAGCAATACCTTGACTTTCATCGCTTTTTTCTTTCAGATATTTTCAATTATAACCACATTTCAAATTTCATCTACATGCTTTCCTCTTTTGTCTGCTTTCATCCAAGCTTACGTGACATTCATCAATATTATGTTTATTTTTTATTTTTGTGAGGGGTGCCCCATGAAGGGGGTCTCTGGGGGGTGCCGAGGGTCAGCTGGTTGGTCTCTTGGGATCCCCTGGGTGGGTGTGTCCACCTCCCTGGGGTTCCCTGCAGGGGGAGCCTCAGACCAAGTCAGGGGGAGGGGGTTCACAACACCCTTCTCCTCCTCCCTGGAAGCAGAACCTGAGGCCCTTGATCTTCGAGCAGGGGTTCCAGCTCCAGCCTCCTGCCTTCCCTCTCCAGAATGGCCTGTCCTCACAGGCTTCCCAGCTTTTATCCTCCCCAGCCACACCCTCAGCTCCTCCTCTTTCTCCCTCTCTAGGCTTAAAGGGGCCCCAACCCTCGCCTACTTCCCTCCTCTCTGGTGGTTAATGGGGATCCAACCCTGCTTACTTCTCCGGTCAGGTGAGCTCTGGGGGGGGGGCTGCCCCTCCCACCCACCCAGCTGCCCTGCATCTTGCCTGGTCAGCTGGTAAGGTGGTGGTGGTTCTGTGGCCGGGCAGTTCTGTCCCTAGCCCACAGCTAGGTAAGGCAGGGGTTGGACAGGGGCTCGCCCCCTGGCATTTTATTTCTGTTTATTTAGGCTTCATGAGCATTTGCATGTGTTACATAATTAGGGCTCAATCCTACCCAACTTTTCAGCACCGGTGCAGCTGAAATGCAACCTTGAGGTAAGGGAACAAATGTTTCCATACCTTGCGGAGGCCTCTGTGACTGCCTCCCCACCACAGGATGCAGTGCATGCCCCATTGGCACAGCTGCACTGGCACTGAAAAATTGGATAGGATTGGGCCCTTAGTTATTTATGTTTTTTGCAGGCCAAAGTAAAATTGCATGCTAAACAAAGCTATGCTTTGACATTCATCCATTTTTGACTTTCATCCATGCTCTGGTCCCCAACCAGACGAAAGTGCAAGGTATTGCTGTCGGCACATCTTAGAATCTTGAATCTAACGCTAGACTGGGAAACTGAATAGCTGGTTTCTCTCCATCAGTTCAGATATTCATTTACCCAAGTAGCTCCCACATCTATTTGTGTGTCAGAGTAGAAGAATCCTGCCTCTTCCCTCAACCACATACCTACAGCCCAGTTCTACTCTGGACCAATGTGCACAGTGCAGAGCCATCAACTCAGTGTCCACTGAATCCTGCGCACCAGCAGAAGACCAGGCTGACCAGGAAAGGTAAATAAACCAGTATTTTACTTACCTACTCAGCTGCTGGTTGGTCCCCTATTGGGTTCCTCAAAGCTATGTCAGATCTTTTGCCCAATTCTATGGGCCTTTTATGACAGTGTTTCTCCCAATATGCTGTTGTAAAAGGACCAAGTAACTGCATAAACACCTCGCCACTGCAAGGCCTTTGGAGCTGCTGCCACAAAGCTTCACATACCCACCACCATGGAATCCAGGTTGTGCCATCCTCAGTAAGTGGGCAGCGGGAGCATATCATGTGAGAGGGAGTTTGGGGGAGTTTGGGGGAGACAGAGAGGGGGAGGGCAGGGAGCAGTTCAGGAAAAGGAGCAGCAGTGATGTGTGCAGGATGTTACCACCCCTTTCCCAGTCCATCCCACCCTTTTGTCTCCTTGGGCCTTCGACAGCTTCATAGCTGGCATGGGTCAGAGGAGACCCATAGGCAGCCACAAGGCTGACCCAGATGTAAGTAAAAAAATACCTCTGGTTGGCCTTCTGGTTCCTCTTCCCCACCTACAATGCAGCTCTTGCTCTGTTGGCATAGTTGTTTGCTGTAGCAGGTCATGGATAGGACTGTGCTGTTACAGAATGAAATGAAATGCCATTGCAAGCTGCAGTTCCATGCACACTTCCTTCAGAATGCCCCATTAAACTCAATGGAAGGTACATCTAGGCAAATATGTAGATATTTGGGTTGCAAGGAGAATTCCTCATTTTTGTTACACTGGGAAGCATTATAGTGTGTGTCCTAATTTGTTACAAGGTTAGTTGACCAGGCCGTCTTTAAAAGCCGGCTTTCTTTTAGACATACACAACAGAACTGTTTAGGGGGGAAAGCTCTGTATTTTAATAAGAAAGTCGATGTCACATAAGTGGCTGGAGTAGAGAGGCCAGGGTTCAAAGTACCTGCTCATCCATGAAGTTCACTGGGTGACCTTGGGCAAGTCAGTATCTCTCAGCCTAATCATCTACCTGCCAGGACTGAGGCACATACAGGTTCAAAGACACTGCCCTAAATTTTTGGGAGGAAGACTGAGATACAAATGTGACAGAAAGTGAAATAGATGCTCTGCATTTCTTGAGCGACGTGTTTGATTTAGTTGCCCTCTTATGTTCAGCGCACATATAGTCTATTTATTGCATACATTTGACTACTGAGCTTATGAGCACAGCCACAGGAAAGCACTCTTCAGACACTTTTTCGCCACGTGTTCCTGAATGTGTGTGTGTGTGTGTGTGTGTGTGTGTGTGTGTGTGTGTGTGGAGTGTAGCATCTCACTGGTGATGTTATGATGGTACCATGCCCTCCCCTCCCCTCCCCTCCCCACAACTGATGCTTATGCAGTGGTACACTTGATTTTTGAGAGGTCCACTTCCCATGTTGCATTTTAAAATGAATACACATACATGATGTGTGACCAGCACTGTAGGTTTGTGGGTTGCATATGATCAGTATACATAACTGAAATTGTTTCAGAAAGTAATGGCAATTTTGGATTTATTTATTTATTTATTTATTTAACCTGTAGTGGTGTAGGTGGGAGCATAAGCAAAAAAAAAAAAAAGCAGTTCCTCCCTTGAGGAGTTAAATTTCAACAGCAAGGGAGCACATGACAGGGAGAGGCGAAAGTATCCTTTGTATGGGCAAATGCAGCCATTTATGTGTTATGTACGTATAAAAGTATATTTCACCTTTTAGGTTCAAGTGCTTATAAGGCAGAGAACACGCTGAATTAAAACATTAAAACAAAGTGCCTTACGCTGAGTCAGACCATTGATCTATCTAGCTCAGTATTGTTGACACTGCCTGGTAGCTGCTGTGAATGGTTTCAGGCAGGATTCCCCCCCCCCCCCCCGGAGATGCCAGGAATTGAGCCTGGGACCTCCTGCATGCAAAGCAGGTGCACTGCGACTGAGTTATGGTCATTCCCTATCAGCGGCACAAACAGTAATAGCAAAAGCAACAGTCTGCAGTTCAGTCGAGGATGTGGTCCAACCAGAATACTGCCTGGTCTGCCATTTTAGCCATTGATTTCTAGGACCCCATCTTTTTATAGTATTATATCATTTAATTTTAGTTATACATTCCTTTCCCTCTCCATCTTGGGGCAGGTGACTATGGTTTGAAATAACCATATATAAAGATAACTTATAAAGGAGGTATATTTAAAGTAGCTTTCAAACACAGCAATTGTTACAAAATGAACAGAACAAATATGCTGATGCCACTCATTTATTCATGTAGAGTTCTCATAAAATGAAACACTTGTATGTGCTCTTTCACCCAGTCATGTTGTTCCAATACAAGGCAGCTGTTGTCTCATTCTCTTGGACCAATACAGTGAGAACCCTTCCAATCTGATTCTCATAGCTCATGGACTGCACACTCTTGTAGAACCAACAGTGGGATTGGCTTGTGCTCCCATATTTTTGCATCTCCTGTCAAGTTAGATGCCAATGGTTGTTCTCCAAAATAACTCTCTCCCCAATAATGGTATAATAAAAGGTTCCATCTTGTTGCCTGCTTTACTGCATAGACAGCCAATGTTTCTGCAAACTGCTAAAGATGCAATCTTAAGTTTCGGCTCTCTGCCTATTTTTTAAAGGTTAGATTACATAGTGTGATAGCATATTTATGTAAAGTACAGGGTAAAAGCAGACTCTAAGTGGAAATGCTAAAAGATGGTTCTCCCAAACTCACTTCAGAATTCATTACTACAAGTTCTGGTATGAGCCATGGAATACTCTGCATTTTCAAACTGGTATTTGGGTTAAGAGGAAACTTTCAGGAGGGGGTTCTCTTATGTTTAGCAAGATGGATAATGGGGGTCCAATTTAGCAGAAACCACAGAACCAGGGATTCCCTAGTTCCCTCTCTATAATAACAGAGAAACCCTGACCGTATCAGAGTCAATCAACCACAGAACCAAATTTCACACAAGCCTATGCAATCAGATGCCAGCTATTGTACTCTTGTTCATAGTTAGCCATGTCAGAAACATGGTGACTCTCATGTGAGCCAAATTTCAAAGTTCAAATGTGAAAAATCAACATTCAAATTTTGACACCCCCACCCCAAGCCTCTAATTTCAAGTCTACTGAAATGAGATGATTGTGACACATGGTGATATTGTGGGGCAAAGGACTGGAATGAAATTTGCAATTATCTGCCTTTTCATTGCCAATGTAGTCATAAGAGCATTCTGGAATATCTAAGTGAGCCTTTTTAGGTTGTTCTTCCTTGAATATAACTGGAACAGAGCCAATTATTCTTCATCCACACAGCCCCTTTGACTTTTTATTATTTGGTTACCACATTCAGTTTACGCATAAGGTCTGATTGTTATTTAGCAAATAGTGAACTTCTACTTTTTAAACACCCCAAATTGTATGTGTTTTAAAAAAAGACTATTGCAAAAGACTATATAAAACAAGGATTTTCCTAAGGAAATGAAAGATAACAATCAGAATATGTAGATTAGAAATATTTTCCAAATGAGTGGTGGAAATGGTGGAGTGAGAGCACACTCCTAACCAGCACTTAGGCCAGTTCAACAGACTTGCGCCATTATCTAAGTGTTGTGAACATGCTTTAAAGCATGTTTGCGCCACCACAGGAGTTGGGTAGTCCAGCGTGAGGAGGCATGCAGGCCTCCTGGTGCTGAATCCAGACTGGCAGAGGGTACGTTTGCACTGACTGAGGGCAGCTAGAGTTGGAAAGGATGGTGAGAGGGTGGAATGGGGCGTTTTGGGGTGGGGGAAGATGGGGGAAGGCAGGCTAGTGGGTGAACCAAGCCTGGGAGGGTGGGACCAGCCTCTTCAACTTAGGCCAGATTCTAACCCTCCTCCCAGCCAGCCTGGCATTACACCAGTCTGCTCGGACTTGCTTTAGCGACCTCACTGGCACAGATCCATAAGATTGTTGAGTTGCACCACAGTTGCACAACAGCTACCTCCTTATGTGTGCTGGATACAGTGCAGGCCAGTTGGCCTTCCTGCTCCAGTGCAGGTTAAGATTGGGGCGTGAGTGTTTCCAAATCAATGAGTGGTTATGGAGAATTATTTTATGTTGTATTCTTAAATCTAGACATTTGGAATGATCTAAAATCTGACTGTATGTCATCCCAGGCTGTCTAGATGGCTCATGTTGGTATCTGTGGTTATACGTTTCAGGAACAGCAGAAGACCCATGACCTCAGAAAGAGTTTATCTTGGTGCTCTGCCAAACATCCTCTCCAGTAAGTTCCAGGACACAAGGTGGGTTAAAAAAAAATTGTGTTAGTCCTTGCGTGGTTTTTGTTTTAGCCTCAGGTGCTAGAGAAGCTTGCTCTGATTTTATTTCCTAACAACACCAATTCTTTACTGCTCCCCATTACAGAGAGACTTTGGTGTAATTTATCATTTTATTAACTTTGTAAACAAGTGGCTAGCGACTATGGCAAAAGTTGCTGTGTAAATCAATAGAGCAACAAAGAAGACAACACTTTTAATTAGCTTTAAAATGTTATTAGTTGCACAATCTGTCACCCAACTAGTGTTTCAGATACTGCACATATTGGGCACAATTTAAGTCTAAGATTGGCAGAATCATGTGCACCCAGCAACCTATATTTACAGCAAGAAACTCTGGAACGGTATAAATCCAAGTGAGAAACCATCAGCTTCAGTAGGCAGTCAGTTATCAAGTGGCCATTTACATTGCTACATAGAAGTATAGGGGGAAAATGAGGGTTACCCAGACAGCTCTATCAACAATCTGTGACGATAACAAGAATTAATTAAATGAGGATATAGGAAAATGCATTATAGTTGTTCCAGGTGTGGGCTGCCACAAATGCCCAGAACAAAACAGAGTTGAAAAACTCATCATGTTACAACATGATGCATGTGTTGAATGTCCTCTCACTGATAACTTAAGTACTCAGTTGAAACAGAATGAAGCAGCTTTGAAGTGAATGCATTGAAACTGACAACTATACAGTATATAGTGAATTACGGTATTTTTCGCTCCATAAGATGCACCTGACCATAAGACGCACCTAGTTTTTAGAGGAGGAAAACTTACTTTTAAAGTAAGCCTGCCCTCCCCCTGTGGCGCCTGCGCAAATGAGGACCTTGCCCCTGGTGCGGACCTTGCCCCCAGTATTCGCTCCATAAGATGCACACACTTTCCCCCCCACTTTTTTTGGGGGAAAAAGTGTGTCTTATGGAGTGAAAAATATGGTATTTCTGTTTTAAAACACCTCACTTTTATTGGTATCATCTTTTGGAGGCTCTGTTAATGTTTCACTTCTCTGTCTTCATTTTACTGCAACTGCAAAAGCTGCCAACACGTATTTTAGCTTCCAAAATATTTTGGCCATACTGGATCTTCGGGCAAAATACCAAAGTGCTTCATGTCATGCCACTCAGAGGATCTTCTCTGAATATCCTTAGGTGATACAGCTGATACAAACAGGGTCAAGGGCTAGTTTCTGTGAACCGGGCAATAGACCAGCTGCATCGAAGGAGGTATTTGTTCACAGTGGAGTTTTTAAAAAGCATGCAAATATGTACAGATTTATACCCACACCTTGTTTCCAGGTACCTTTCAAAGCAGCAGCAGCAGCAGCTCTTTATTACAATGTTAGTTTATATTTAGCAACTTATATTTAGAACTGCAGCCTAGTCATTTGATAGTCTTGTTTTAAGAATGATTAGATCAAAGCTTGCCCTTCATTCCTTATTGAATAGAAGACTGTGATGTTGCATGTTGGTTGACATAATCCATATGTTTGTCGTTTTTTCCTAAATAAAAAAAATCACCAAATGTTTCCCCCCTTTGACTGTTAGAAACATCTTTTGAGAGTGTATTTGGTGTACATTACCCTTTCCTAAGACTTCATTTTGAAAAAGAGAGATATTGGTTGGGCTCTGATGATTACTCAGCAGAGAAGGAAGTACTCTGCACATGCCCATGTTACTTTCATGTTTCGGAGCTGAACACTGGAATTTAAAATCCATTGGGGGGGGGTCTAGCCTTCTTCTACTTACCTCCATCCTATGTTAAAATTTACTCTCAGTATTAACTGAATCCAGTGAATTTGACCCCGGGGGACTCAATAATGCCCAGTGGAGGTTTTGATTTCTTGTCTAAATTTGCTGGATGGGGGCGGGAGATTTGCTTTCTCTCCCCCCCTTTAGCTTTTTAATTTTTTTTTATTTCTTGTGCAGTACTGTGGCGCTGGCAGACTAGAGAGGGAGCTCCAGTAGCACGTATATCTATATACAGGGAGAAAGGCACACACACACACTGGCACACAGAGAGAGCAGGGAGAGGAGATTAACATCAAGGAGACATTTGCCATGGAGAAGGGGGGGCGAAGGGGGTGGGGTGCTCCTGAAAGCCCAGCATCAGCTCCATGGTGGCCCCGGTCCCTGGCTGCCACGGCCACTAGCACTTTGCCCAGGTCTGAACCCACTCGCTTGGCTTTGCTGTCAGTGTCTTGCGGCTGCCTGGGCTCTGGAGAGAGGCAAAGGGAGGGGAGGAGCTTTAACTTTTCTTTGACATGAGCAGGTTATTGTCAGTTTCACCCTCCCCAAAGCCCAGCTGGGCTGGCTCTGGCATCCTCTTCTCCTCTCCAGTGTAACTTTGTTCCAAAAGACTGCAGCCCAAGGAGAGGGAGAGAAGGGAGGGGCCAACATAAAAAAATAGCAAGAAGGGGGGGGTGTTAAAAGGCTTGTCCGGGCCTGGGACACTCGGGTTAGCAGCACCACAAAGTCCATAATCACCCGAGTTAAGAGCGAGCAGAAGTGGGAGCTGATCCTCCAGGCGATCTGCTTAGCTGGCGTTCGCTGCTGCGGTGGAGGGGCGACTGAAGGCCACCGCACCACCAGGCGCGGTCACACACACGCGAAGTGTGGAGGACCCAAAGTGTGCGTGTGTGTGCTTGGGGGGTGTGTGTGCTCGCGAGCGTGCGCGTAAAATCGCAGCCACCCGATCGGTGCAGGAGAGGCGGAGAGAACACCATGTGAGTCTGCCAGGGCGTCCTCCTTTTCAAAAAGAAAGGAAGGAAGGAAGGAAAGAGAAAGAAACCAAGGCATCGGTGGGGGGCTGGGGGGGGGAGGCGGAAAGTCTTTCCTCGCCTGCTTTTGTTGGCGATCCGGTGGATGGGAAGATGGAGATGGATGTTCAGGGAGTTTCTCAGTGCCCAGAGCCCTTCCCCCACGCGCAGGGGTCTGGAGGCTGTCAGCAGCAGGATGGGCAGGCAGGGGAGACTGGCGGTGACAGCGAGCAGCAGCAGCAGCAGCCGGAGAAGAGGCAGAGCGGGGAGAAGGAAGACAAAAAGGTCGGTTTCCAACTCCGCTTCCCTTTCCCAGGCGGAAATCGCCCAGCACTCACACTCGCCGCAGGGAGAAGCTGCCTTGAAGGAACTGGGCGTGCGGGCGGAAGGGGGGGTGGGGAGAGGAGGAGGAATCGGTTCCTGGAGAGGAAATGATGGGAAGGGGGTAGGGATGCAATCTGGCATGGAGGAGAAGTGGAAGAATCTCGCCTTCTCTGGATGCAGGCGGAAAAAAATGTGTCCTGGATTTTGAATCCCAACCAATGCATTGCATGCACTGTGTTCTTTCTCGGGGTGGGGGGAATAAAAGTGAGGTGGTTGTATTTTTCAGGGTTCTTTTGCCTCCGCCCCACATCTAAAGAAAATGAGTTCTCTGGCATAAGGACAAGGGGTTTGTAAGGTTGTTTAAGGACAAAACAGATTAGGGAGAGTTAAATAGCCACTTGTTAGACAACCTTTCTCTGCCCATTCCTGGAGTGGGCAATGGATTCCTCCTCTCCCCCTCCTCCCTCCACAAAACAAATATATTGTACTGGATCCAGTGCCTTAGCCAGTGCAAATAAATTTATTTGCCAGTGCAAATAAATAACAAAGGGGAAAAAAGCACTGAAAAGTTTGTTTAACAATGTTGTTGTCAAAAGTGTCTCTTCCCCCCTCCCCCCCATATGTGTATGTGCAGAGTTTGAATACAGTTGAAATGTATTAAAGGGCAATGGGGCAACTGAGAAGAGGAGGAAACCAGGCATATTTTGTTGCTCCATCCTTGCTGTGTCATTGTAGACTGGGCTGCTTCTTAATGTACCAAGTGCAAATCGCTGAATAACTGAGTTCAGCAGAGAAATGGGTCAGATTTGCCTTCCTGGGTGCTGCTCATAGATTCCCTGCCATTGGAATTCTACGGCAGGCAGTGAGATGAGAGAGAGAGGGAGAATAACCCCCGCTAAAGATAATGTTAGCAAAGTGTATTGATCAGCCTTCCTGTCTGTAGGCATGCCTTCCGTTCCATTAATATTTCCCAGCATGGGTTTAATAACTGAGTACTATAAATGATGTATTGCTCACAATAGAGATGGCCTACATTTTCCGAAAACAGCAAATGTGACGATTGATTAAAATGTTACATGGTGCAAAAGCAAATAATATTTCACTGGCGTGTGTGCCATTTCATCCCTGTGGATAAGCCTTGTGTTAGTTAAATGGTCATCTTTTCCCAGTGTAAATGGTTGCACTATCCTGGAATTCAAGTGGGTTTCATGATGTAGTTTGACTACATGGGATAGTAGTTCTGATTTATACTGGAAATATAGAAAGCAACAGCTACACAAAAAATAATACAAAGAGACTTATAGTCACCATTAAACCTTATGCACAGGGCAGAGAAGGAATCCAGTGATGGGGCAGGCTAACATTTATGGAATCACAGACATCAGATATCTATCTGTTGCTTTAATACACTGCATTTTTCACCTGTGATTGGCCTTCGTCTTCTCTGACCTCTGTTGATTGGGTGCTGCTCTTTTGTTCTGCTGTGTAATTCAAAATGGTGCAACAACTATTTGGTGCACCAACTATCTAATTTCTATAGTTAATGAGCAATCATTGTTTCTACTGAATTTATTCTATGTCACTGTTAATTGACAATACAGGCTGTTGATTGACAATACTGTGTTCAGTGTACCAAGTTCAATAATCTATGCTTATTCTTTTGGGGCTTTATTGGGTAAATTTGTGACATCAGTGCAATTTTTTTAATCATTTTACCTCCTTACTTAAAAAAAAAAAAAAGTGGAATGTCCAAGGCTGATAATATACGCCAGTGCTATGGATTTGAAGATGTGCTGGGCTGGGTGGTTGGGAATGGGGTTAACTTTCTTAAGATAGTAATGCATTTTTCACATTTTAAATATGCTGTTAGCCTTCACAAAGGAAGCTTGCATTTTAGTTATGTGTTATGTTGTTAATAATTTACTTGGTTGTGACAGCATACTGCTATAGCCCACACAAACAATTTTGGCAATTCAGGTCTATAAACTGTTTAAAGCTTGGAACTTTAAGCATATTCCTCAAATATTAGCTTGCACATTAATTAAAATATACAGTGAGAGCTGCTGCTGCTGAAATCTATGGCGGCTGTGCCAATGCCTTCAGCATTTCAAAAGCCTGCCATCAGCAGAAATCTGTGATCAGTAGTTACTTCTAGATGCACTGTGCACTCTGTCTAATGTTTTACTAGCAGCCGGTAGCAGGAAGCCAAATAATGCATGTCTGCAGGTGAAAGAAGGAGCTGAGGATGCTTGGCTAGATTTATAGCTAATTAAAATGGATATAATTGAGCCGTGCACTGATTGTTCTGTTTCTGCCTTAAGAACTTGTTCACAAAACATAACACTGCTTTTCCTCAGGTGCAGCTTTTCAGACAAATGCTGACTGCGTTCTCTTGGGTATTGAACCTGATCTTCCTTATTGCCTAAGGAATTTGGTTTTGGAGCCAGAAGGGGAGGAAGGCTTTGCTAGTCAATTTTGGTTGTACAATAATTTATCTAGTGCTAAACTCTTCCAGGTATCTTATCAGTCAAACCCACAAATGATGTGTAAGCAAAAAGTATCCTAGATCATAACTGTTTTACTTATTGCAGAATACCAAAGTGCAAACTTTGGGCATGTACAAACACACACACAGAGCCTTTCTTCACTATACTGAAACAATGAACACTTTACTAATAGTTACATAGCATTTTTAGTGTGAAACTTGTGTGATGTCCACATCTCCCTAATCATATGAAGAATTGCACTAATATTGCAATTTCATGAATGGAGGATTGAGACTGAGGGGCCAATCCTATCCAACTTTCCAGTGCTGATGCAGCAGTGTCAATAGGGCACATGTTGCTTCCTGTGTTTGGGGGGGGGGCAGTCACAAAGACCTCCTCAAAGTACGGGAATGTTTGTTCCTTTACCTTGTGGCTGCACTGTGCCTGCATCAGTGCTCGAAAGTTGAATAGGATTGGGCCCTCATACTGAGAAAGCTTAAATTTCCAGGTTAGGATTTAAAATTATGGTCCAAGAGCCAACCTATGCATTCAGTCAAATATATACTTAAATCTTTCTAGGACCATAGTATTTTAGGTTATATGTAAGGAAGAATAGTGCTTTTTAATTTCCCCTCTAAAATACTGCAGCAAATGAATTTGGGGTTCCATGTGCCAGGCATTTCATAGGTTTAGGCAATCTGTAACTGCTCAGTCTGAACTGTGCAATAAGTTGTTTGGTGCTAGGTCGGAGATAACAGTGATATAAAGCCAGGTGTGGGCTTATTGGTTCTCAGGTCACCTGATTGTGCTGAACCTAAAAACTGAGGAATACTATGTGGTAATGCTGCAGAGCAACATGGATTAGGGCCCAATTCTATCCAACTTTCCAGCACTGATGCAGTCATGCCAACGGAACCTATGCTGCTTCCTGCGGTGGAGCGGCAGACATGGAGGCCTCCGCAAGGTAAGGGAATGTTTGTTGCCTTATCTTGCTGCTGCATCAGTGCTGGAAAGTTGAATAGGATAGGGCCCTGAGGCTAGGAATTACCTCTACTTGCACACTGCTCTGGTGGTATATATAGTAAAGCACTTGGGATGGTTTGCCAGTATGAGATTCCACTCTCAACAAGCCTTACAGTTGCCCCACAGGGATGACATCCAAACAATCACACCAGTCTTGCTTTTTGATGTCTGCTGTTCCTAAAACACTGCTGCATCAGAATTCACCTTTTAATCCTTCTTACATTTTGGAAGTAAACATAATAGGTCACTCAGATAATGAGTCACTGAGTCTAGGCCTGATAGTCAGATCTATAGCAGGCTTGGTTTGAAGCTGAAGCCAAATATGTACACTGTAAAGAGAATGTAGGCTTTAGGCTGAAATTCAGCTGAAGTTTGTTTCCACTAAAATGAACTGAGCTGGAATGGCACCCCCAATTTCACCACCCCATTTGCAGGCAGTGACGTTGGACAGCGTCCTTTCAATTACGTAGTTTTAGGAAATAAAGTCTAACTGAACTCATTACCAGTGATGGTCCCTGGAGTCTTGGCAGCAAGTGACTGCTCTTTGTTTTTTATTGTGAGGATGTGACATAATTCTGAAACTAAACACAATGAAGGCAATGCACTCTAGTCTAGGTCAGGGGTGTCCAAAGTTTTTGGCAGGAGGGCCACATCATCTCTCTGACACTGTGTTGGGAGCCGGGGGGGGGGGGAGAAATTAATTTACATTTAAAATTTGAATACATTCACATAAATGAATATATTAGAGAGATGGAACTTTTATGAATGATAGCTTAAGGCCTATAAAAAACCTTGTGCAAAGCAAGGCCAGCCTTTCCTTTGCTGCCGCTTCATAGATGTGAAACAGAAAGCAGTGGAAGGAGCACTCAACCTGCAGCTCACGCAAGAGGTCAACCAGTCGGCCCTTGCACTGAGAGTAGTTGCAACGGGCCAGCGTGGGTTCCAGCAAGTCTCCAGGAGGCCAGAAGCTCATTGAAGAATGGGAGCTCACCATCAGCCGGTTTGGGGGACCCTGAGGGCTGCAAATGGCCCCAGGGCTGGGGTTTGGGCACCCCTGGTCTGGAAGGTTACATGGGCAAACAAAAAATGGATGTCAGGCACTGGGAGGACCACTGCTGAAAATGGGCAGCGCAATCCTAACTTGTGCTCAAACAGGGAGGCCAGCATGCCTGCCCCATATTAATATGAGCTTGGTGCTGAAAGCGACTCAGTCTGGGGCAAGGGGAATCGCTTCCCCTTACCCCAGAGAGAGCCAAGTGACTGCAGCCCCAATGGATCTATTCGAATCTGCACCACCTAAAAAGGTGGCGCAGATTTGAGCAGCCCAGAGCTGGCCTGGGCTGCCCAGGAACAGGGTCAGGATATGGCATAACTGCCGGGTCCCAGCCCCACCTCCCACTTCCCTGACACCCACCCATGGACCCATCCACCACCCACTGTCCCCCACCCCAGAATACCTCACTCCTGACGTCTCCTGGAAAGGTTGGCACATACTTACCCTTCCACCGTCGCAGGAGGGTCTGATTTGGCCTCTGGACGCCAGCCGATGTCCATGCACTGGCCTCCCTCCTCTTAAGTTGGCATGAAAGTTCTTTACAGCACTTCCATGATGACGACGACTTATGTTGACCCAGGTCAACTTTTGGATTGCGTCCAAATAGTGGTAATGATAAAAAAGTAAATTGAGGGGACTTCCCAGAAATTTTTTTCCTTCTCCTCATTTTGAGCCAAAAGACATTTATTGAGAACTTTCTGTTCAGCTTTAAATGATTGGTACTACTTAAGGGCAGCCATTTTCAACCACCGTGTCATGGCACATTCATGTGCCATAAGTGGGCCACAGGTGCACCGCAGGAATTTGGGGGAAGGTCATTTACTAGTAAGGCCAAAGGGGGATGTGAGCCCCCACTGGCAGCATGGTGTGCCTTGTCAATTGTCAAAAATCTTATGGTGTGCCTTGACAATTTTAGTGCCTTGTCAGTGTGCCATGAGATGAAAAAGGTTGAAAATCGCTGACTGAAGGGATGATCTTTCTTGCTCTGAACATAGCATGTCTTTCTTGCTCCTGTGTCGGTCACTCTTTGTTCCCAAGGCAATCCATTTCATGTCCTGGAAAGGACCTCTGATATGCAGGCATTTTATACCAGAAGCACACTTAGAAATGAGATAATTGGATCTCATGAAGGAAAAGAATAACATGCAGGAACACTTTATATGGTAATTAAAACATGAGCTACTGGGTTTAAGTTTCCTTTATTGAGAGGGACATCTTTTATTTCTGTCATGTTTTATTTCGTTGACGCCTTCCTTTGTTTCCTTTTAAGAATCCCCTTTACTCAATTTTCCTAAATCTAAGCAAGTTGACTGTCTAGGGATAAGGGTTGTTGAAGCAGAGAACTGTTGTAAGCTGAGTTGGTTGTTGAAGCAGAGAACTGTTGTAAGCTGAGTTCTGAGCTGATGGCACTTCCATTTCTGAATGCTCTTCAATACAGATAACCAAAAAAGTGTAGCAAAGTTGGTTATGTCTCCTTCATGATTTTGTCAATGCTAAAAAAATTCTGCAAAGGGGCTAATAAACACACTATTTGAAAATTATTTGTCCTCTGAAAAGAATGGCTTAAACCTCCTGAGAGTGAACAGCTGTTTGAATTTTTCAGCCAAATGATCAATAAGTGGATGAAGCTTGAAAAACCATTCACACTGCCACTGATTCCTGGGACTATAGAAAACGCCATTGTAATGTTGGGCTCTCATTAAAATAGGTCCTATTTTGAGTCAAATTATCACAAAGTGGTGTATCTGTGTGCATGTGCTAGGGAAACTGGTTATGTAAAAGTAACGGTCTGAAGTTGAAAATAGTTGAAAATAGAACCTCATGGTTGATAAGTAAAAAGGCAACATGAAGGATGGCCTAGAAACATTTGTTTTATTATTAGTTAATTATTTCTACAGCCTTTTTCAGTGTACAAAGTTCCTTGCAGTTATTCACTAATTTATCCCTTCCCCAATTGCTGCCAGGTAGATTCCATTAAGAGATGGTGGCTTGCTTAAGATATCCCAGAGAGGTTTAAATCTGAATCTCCTGTGCCTAGACCTAATGCACTGCCTTCTGTACCACACTCTTTGCTGTGCATCCCCTACATCAGGGGTATCCAAACTTTTTGGCAGGAGGGCCACATCAACTCTCTGACACAGTGTTGGGGGCCGGGGAAAAATAATTAATTCACATTAAAATTTTGAATAAATTTACATGAATGAATATATTAGAGGTGGATCTTATATGAATGAATGAAGGTCTTACGATAGCTTGAGGTCTATAAAAGACCTTGCGCAAAGCAAGGCTGGCCTTTCCTTTGCTGCTGCTGCTGCTTCACAGATGTGAAACAGCAAGTAGAGAAGGAAGCCCTCGGCCCACAGCTCAGGCAAGAGGTCAAACAGTCAACCCTCACACTGACAGTAGTCGCATCGGACCAGCATGGGCTCCAGCAAGTCTCCGAAGGGCCAGAAGCTCATTGAAGGGTGAGAGCTCCCCGCAGGCCAGATTGGGGGTCCCTGAGGGCTGCAAAAGGCCCCAGGTCGGGGTTTGGGCACCCCTGTCCTACATAATGAGAATACTGTATGTATTCAATATAGCAATAACACTGTCCATTGTCATCAGAGCTTTGTTTCATCTTTGTATTCATGCCCCAGAACAAGTCTGATATTTTCAGTAGACTTCAGCAGAGGTTGGCAGATGTCCATTATTGTAAAGAGAATGTCCTGCAAAATAGTATCTGTCTCCACTGAACTCACAGAAGGCTTCTATTGAGTAGAAAGTCCATCAAGTTCAATATTGCTTTTGTTCCGTCTTGCGTTTTGGTGATGTGTAGTTGCCTGTCCCTATAGCAGTGCTTTGGTTAGAAATAATTACCCTCTTCCAATTTGTTGTTGCCCTTATTTATTGTTTTATATATTGTATGTTTTTAGTTCTTGAAGGCTGCCTTGAGCATTTGCTCTGGCATAGGAAGGCGGGATATAAATATTTTATATAAATAAATAATATCGCCCATGCTAACTGCCAGTCCTGACTGTCAGGGATCTTTCCTGGCTGTAGTTGAAGATCCCAGGGATTGAACTTGCAACCTTCTGCCCAGAAAACATATATAATACCTACAGCTATGTCAGCCCTAGGTCAGCTTCTTGAACTCCATGGAACAGATATAACTCTTCATGGTATCTATTACCATATTGATATTACCATATCTATAACTCTCTACCATGGTAGATAGGGGTATATCTGTATTAGGGGGTATATAGATGGCAGATTTTCAGAGCCCTAGAGCCATTATGGTCAAATTATCTCTGGTAAAATCAGTATTATCATTTTTGATCAATTATCGAAGCTATACTTGGGAAAAGCAGGCCTAAGCAAATGCGCATGCACGTGCAATACTCACATTTGGTACCACTGCAAGAGACTCATGTGTATTTCAGTCCTCAGTAACTATTGGATAATGCCTATGATGATTAACATTCTCTCCCCTCCAGAGAAAAACATCTGGAGCATTTCTGAAGCTATATTTAACTTTTTTTAAAAAATGTGAAAGGAGTACATATTCACATATCCATTTCTGCACATGTATCCCATTAACAAGAAAATAAGAGCCAAGTTTCCCTTAGGAAAGAAATTAACTAGACCAGAAGCTGTTTGTGATCTTATCTAGTCAATTTCACATCTTTTTTTAATTCTATAGGACTACCGGGAATCGCTGTAATTAGGAAAACTGAGAAAATGGGCTTTCCCCTTCATAGGGAGGTTGTTCCCTTCCATTATCTTTGTACAGTTGATGTTGGATCAAGCAGAACAATAGGAGCAGTAAAGGGGAAATTGCTTCAGAAAAATAGCCATCCACTGCTTTGTAGGCCTCTTAAACATCTAGTAATCCCTTGAAAAGCTTAAATTTGTTGGCTCCTTATCCATGATTAGCGACTTTTCTGCATCTGGCATCATACCAGCAATGAACGATAAGTTTGGGCAGAACATAGTACTGTCATGAAGTGATGATCAAGGGGAAGGGTCTAACATCTTCATTGGCAGGTATTGAAAGGCAATGATGGAGGTCAAGGATGGTTTGGTCAGAACTGTGCTCCTGCTGGTTGCCCAACCATACTGAGTGTGACCGCAGGCTAACCCCAGGATGGGTACAGCCAAGAGAATTGGTCTGACACAGTGACACCTCTGCTGTTGTTGCATAGCTCCATCTGCTGAGGACATGGGGCCTCTTTTCCTTATGTTGTCACTCAAAGCAGTGGCTGAGTATTATATTATGTCGAACCCAAGTCATTGACTATTGTTGGTGTGGCAGGGAGTGCCCACAAATAGTTAGCCATAGAGGAAGAAGCAGAACATGCAAAATCTTAAACTGGTCACTGCCTGCCAGGTATTTGAGCCATTTAAGTTATGCTGTGAAGAGTTGAAGGGAATGGTCATGAGCAGGGAAGTGGCACTTATAGAATTTTCAAGGTGCTTCCCTAACAACTACCACATACCCAATGATCATGTGAAACTGGCTCTAGGTTAGTGTTTTGTGAGCAGGTTGACCAAAATGAAATTATAAGCCCAGGTCATTGTCCAAGAAAAAAGAAATAACTCTAAATACATTGCTATAATGCAGTGGTTCCAAACTGTGGGTCTGTGGCCCACCAATAGTAGGTCATGACCCAATTTTTGTTTGGTTGCGAAATTGACAAAGCAGATTAGGCTATGTGCATCAAGAGTTAAACAACCTGCTACTTGGGGGGAGCACTGCTGTCCAATCACCATTACAGCCACAGAGGCTTGTGTGGCTGGTAAAGAGAATCTTTTGTTTAGGTGGGTCCCGATTCTAAAACATTTGGGAACCACTGCTATAATGTATAATTTCAGGATACAGACTAAAGTGTCATTTCAGGTAGGACTTGCCAAGGCTCATCTCCAGAACCTATTTTCAACAACAGCCAGTTCAGATATTTACAGATTGGCACATGAAGACCAGCCCCACCACCCGTGGAATGCAGCTACTTGAGACAAATAACATCCAACACAGCACATCCCTGTGTGGGACTGTCATGTCCTGGTGGCGATTTGTGTAATGTTGAAACCCTATTTTCCAGCTGCTGCTGTGATTACAAGGATTGCTGAAAGACCGAACCCATTTGGAGGTATGTATCGGGTCAGAGATTTCTCTTGCCACTGCTGTTTCCTGGGGGATTGTCAGCCACCCTGTGAAACATGACCTGGCCCTTGCTTTCTATACCTTTAGGCTGGCTGGAGAGGAAAGTGTTTCCTCACAGTCTAAGCATTTGTGACATGACTTTCTTATTCTAACTTGCACAATGTGGAATTGTGGGCAGAGTTTCCAAGACAGAGAGCATTTTACTAATTGAATTCTACTCCATGCAATGTAACTTCAATTCCTTCCTGAGCATTACCTAATGCGTTGGAGCAATTGCCTGGCATAATTTTCTCTGTTAAAAGGAATGTTTGTCTTCCAGTGTTTATTAGAATCCAAACTCAAGAGCTGCGCGCCAACTTGTAACAGAACTGTGTCTTCAACCAAATGGACGTCCGTTAGTGTACAAAGTTCAGCAGCACCCATGCTTTTAAAAACATTTGCACTGCAACAGTGAAAGGATTGTGAAGGAATCTGAGGGAAATCTGGTCCATCTCAAGTTATATGCAAAAGCGTTCAGCACTCACTCTCTCTCTCTCGCTCTATGTGTGTGCATGTATATACATGCAAGTGCAGAAAAGGAAATTCATGTCATTCCTTGCAGTTGGTTGTTTCTTTGTCTATCATCCTGTGTCTATAATCCGGTATATCAAAATATAACAAATTTCAGTTGTTGTACTGATTCTGCATCCACTGTGTCAATAGCCAGGGCCAGCCTATCCATTAGGTACAGTATCTAGGGCCCATGATATTTTTAGGGATCCCCAAAAATGTTTTAATCCCTTTTCAAATCAAAAGTCAAAATGAACTTCTGGGTTCAAAGAAAATGTTTTAAATTTTTCCTCACATCAGGAGAAAAAACGAAACGTTTAGGGACCATGAAAATCTATTAAATTTTGCCAAAAAAAAAAAAATGGAAGTATTTAAAGTCACATCAAAAATAATTTTAAGCATTGATATGATTATGGCGGGAGGGTCCCAGAAGGCAAAAGTGCCTAGGGCCCACAAAAGTCATAATGTGACCCTGTCAATAGCAAGACTCTTTATGTGACTCAGGATCAGAAGCTGCAGTTTTTATCCCTTTGGTTGAGATAAGACTAACTCATATGCATGTGACATCGAAGCAAGGACAAGGAAGGTTCCAGAGCTGGGGTGTCTCTCATAATGCACTTGCAATGAGTAATGCAATTAGGCTCGTTGATTTTGATGGGATATGAAGAACATGTGTCATTCAGGTAGAACAGTGGCTAAATGCTATACAATACATCATATGTGAACAATACTTAAGATTTTTTTTTTTTTGTGACCAACACAGAATGCAAAATAATGAGAATTTCTGCTCAAATCATGATATAAAACAATATGATCAAAACATGAAAACCACTCATTTCACGAAATAACATCACTTTTGCTTCCTTTGAAGGAATCTACAAGTAGCTTTCATTAAGGCAGTGAGCCCCTGAAGCATTTCTAATGGTGGAACGGCTGAGTAAAAGTATCTTCTAGAGCAGGGGTGCCCAAACCCCGGCCCGGGGGCCACTTGCGGCCCTCAAGGCCTCTCAATGCGGCCCTCAGGGAGCCCCCAGTCTCCAATGAGCCTCTGGCCCTCCAGAGATTTGTTGAAGCCCACACTGGCCCAACGCAACTTCTCTCAGTGTGAGGGCGACTGTTTGACCTCTCGTGTGAGCTGTGGGATGAGAGCTCCCTCCACTGCTTGCTCTTTCACATCTGTGATGCAGCAGCGGCAGCTAAGGAAAGGTCAGCCTTGCTTTTTGCAAGGCCTCTTATAGGCATTGAGCTATTGCAAGACCTTGATTCATTTATATAAGTTCATCTTCAATATATTCATTTATGTAAACTTATGTAAATTTATTCAAATTTTAAATGTAGATTAATTATTTATTTCCGCGGCCCCCGACACAGTGTCAGAGAGATGATGTGGCCCTCCTGCCAAAAACTTTGGACACCCCTGTTCTAGAGCAGTGATTCCCAACCATTAGGAGCTCGCAGAGCACTGAAGCAAAAATTGAAATCATTGTAGACCACATGTGGCTGTGGAGAGTCTGGTCTTTACCCTCTGTGGTAGTCTGTCTCCCAAACATTCCCCCACAGACTATCAGAGAGGATGGAGAATGGCCTGTCCACAGCCACAGCTGACACTTCAATGGTTGTGGCTGTGGACAGTCCATTCTCTGCCCTCCTTAGTGTTCCATGGGAGATTGCTTGCACAGTGAGACACTGGAAGTGATCAAAGGTGATTTTTCTCCCCTGAGACTTGTGGACCACTTCTCAGGCTCCCATGGACCACAGGTTGAGAACCAGTGTTCTAGAGGATGTGCACATGTGTGGCAGCTGGGGGGGGGAAGAGACATGAGTGGGTGGGATGCCCAGGTATGGTACCTGCACTGTACTGTAATCTGGATGTGTGGCAATTGATCTGTAATCTGGATGTGAGGCGATTGATCTAAACTGTGATCTGCATGTGATCTGTGACCAGGTGAATGTGCTTGGATCTGGATCTCCTCTCTGTACCAAGCCACTCTGTAAATGTCTTTTCTGGGGCTTGTCTGTGTAGTGCTGCACTTTTGACAAGCTTGGAAAACCAAGCAAGGTTCAGTAAAGCCTTTCTCTGATTTTATTCTTTTTTTATTGTATTGAACCTTGACCTGATCACTTTCTGTGGCTTTTTTGTTTTGTTTTGCACATTTTATGCCAATCTGGTATGCAAAGGGGGATAATGTGATTAAAAAAAATTTCTGCTTGTCTGTGTGGTGCTATACTTTTGAGAAGCTTGGAAAACCAATGAATATGTATGTATGTATGTTTGGTAAAATGATACAGAGTTCACAGTTGAAATATTTATTGTGCTGTTTCTACAATTCTGAATAAGAATGTGGATAAAAACAAATAACACTACAATTTACTATTTTAATCAAGAAATTTTGAAAAAAAAATCACCAAAAACATACACACATCCCTAACATTACTGTACCAAGATGTAAATCTAATCACAGATAAACAATACTCGGTCATATTGTATGCCATTTTGGAATTAACTGCTTCCATCTGGAGAATTCAAGGCACAAACTAGGTGTTTAGCACTGAGAACCTGATGGCTCAGGAAATGAGAGTAAGGAAATGCTATGCAGAGCTAGCCTTCCATATGGATAGCCTGGGCTATTCATACACACAGCCTTATACTTTTGCAGGACCCGTATTTAGTTCAAATTTAAATATAAGGATTTTGGGAGGTTCCCTCAGTTTCACAGATTTGTCCTCGATGGTATATCTTCATTCACTTTGCTGCGTATAAGTAATGACAGCTAAGAATAAACCAAGCACAATGGAATATTAAATCAACATGGTCTGTTTGTTTGCGCCTGTGTGAAGCCATTAAACAAATTTGTTAGTCCAACAGCAAACATAGTACAGCTTCCACTATGCAGCTTTAAAGAAAGCACAACAAATATCCATTCCTTTCCTTTTGTTGCTACCATCTAGTTTTGATAGTAGGTGAACATAGAAGCAACCACTGTCAGTAGCCATCAAGGAAAAATAATGATGATAATATATTTATGTTAATTCCAAATCATATAGAAATTATTATTAATTTTATCTGAAGAGTGAAAACAAAGAAGGGAACACTCTAGGTGTTCAGTTAAGATGGGCTTGAACCCAAAGATGCCCTTCCACTAAAAATAAATACTGATTATTTATCACATTATAATGAAGTAAGGACATGTTATAGCCTCCTGGTCCTTGCCACCTCTATGGGGAAGAGAGATCTTGTCCAACCCCGTGCATCACATGAGACTGAGGCATGAAGTAGCAGGTACCTGATTGGTGACTGTGTTTGGTGGTGGAGTCTAGCCAACCATTAGTCACCATTCCAGAGGCTTTTGCCTCAGTTTGGCTCTTGCTTTCAACCGCCATCCACATTGTGCAGTCTGAAATTAACTGGTTGCCCTTGGAGTCAGATGGGAAGTTTTTGCTATTTGCTTGATTTGACTTGGTGGGCAGTTTTTTCACCTACCTAATTAGTTTGTGGAACTACTTGCCACAGGATGTAGTGATGGCATCTTGCCTGGATGCCTTTAAGAGGGGATTGGACAAATTTCTGGAGGAAAAATTCATTACAGGTTACAAGTCATAGCAGGTATGTGTAAGCTCTTGGTTTTAGAGGCAGGCTGCCTCTGATTGCCAGATGCAGGGAAGGGCACCAGGACGCAGGTTGTGCCTGTTTTCTTGTGTGCTCCCTGGGGCATTTGGTGGGCAGCTGTGAGATACAGGAAGCTGGACTAGATGGGCCTTTGGCCTGATCCAGCAGGACTCTTCTTATGTTCTTATGTTCTTAAATCTGTTCATTTGGTTCTAGAGGTTTCTCTTCAGCATTTTTGGCAGGCCGGGGAGGCAAGAGTAGGAATTTCAGTGTGCACCTTGAGGAAAGCAAAGGTTGATGGGTGAGCCAGTACTGATCCCTATGATCTGGCTGGCTTGGGGAGGATGGCTGGTGAGCTCACTGTCTTGGATTGCAAATGCGACCTCAAAGGCTTTCTTGCTTGGCAGAGCCAGTTTAGTCCAGATGCCTCAACCCTTTGGCATAGAGAAGCTCGGGCCGTCTACTGACAGGCTGCATCTGAGTTGGGGTTGGAATGCCCACGAAGGGGAATAGGTGATCATTTGCTGTCTCTCTAGATTACCCACACTAAAGGAGGAGGAATTTCTAGGCTTTACTGTTGCAGGTTTTCTCTTGTTCTGATTGGCTTTCAATAAAATGCCTGGGTTTATCCCAAGTTTCTGCCTTGTAAGTTTATTGGGGGATGCAAGGGCAATTTGAGCTTTACAGCCGTTTCCATTTAAACATCTGCCCTTCCTTGGAAATCTTCAGGAGACACCCATTTGGTCTCAAGTCTGCTGTTATATTAAGATCTATGGAGGTGTAATGGGTTCCTTCTCAATTGTCATGATTACTCCCTTGGCAACTCTATGGGCGCAATCCTAACCGCACCCTATGCTGGCCCAAGTCCCTTGGGCCAGCCTGGGAGGGTTGCAAACGTGCCATAAAGCATGTTTGCGCCTCATCGGAAGGAGCAGCGCTGGCCTGTGGAGGCTGATGGAAACCTCTGCGGCAGCTTCCCCCAGCTCCTTGCGTCGGCTCGGATGAACCAATGCAAGGATGAAAGGTAGGCAGGGAGGAGGAGGGTGGGAGGCTTTCCTGGGCGGGGGGAGGGAGGGAGATGGATGGCTCAGGAGCAGGCAGGCGGAGAGGGGGAGGTGGGGTGGCTTCAAGCTGCTCCGTTCTCAGATTTGTGCCACCTCAGGAGATGGTGCAAGTTTGAGGAGACCCATTGTGGCCAACAGCCCTTACCCGAGGGTAAGGGGAAAAGTTTTCCCTTTCCTCTGGCTAAGCTGCTGCTGGCCACAATCCTGCGCTGCATACAGCGCAAGCCTCCTGGCTTGCCTGTTCCAGCGCAAGTTAGGATTGCGCCCTATACCTAGGGAAGTCTGCCAGCATATGAACCTGAGTGACTTTTCTTAAAATAGGCTTCCAGAGATTTTTAGTTTAACTCATTTCTACTCACTCCATATTTGATCCCTGTTGCGTATATTCAAAGTTGGACAGAAAGGGCTTAAACTAGCCTGAATGCTTTGACATTTTGGATTCTGATTGATAATCTTACTGTAGGATTTGGACTGGGTTGGTTATTTTCTGGTGATGTGCCTTAAGCATTTTTGTGGGAAAATGCATTATAAATGTAATATAAGAATTCAGTTATTATTTTTCTTTGGAATAATTCCTGGAGTGAAATCATCACTATTGCCCATTTTATAGATGGCAAGGTGAAGTGGTTAAAAACTAATCTAGGGCTATTTAGCAAATGAAAGTCTTTCTACTCTATGGTGCAATAGTACTGACCAGGCCTATGTTAGTTTTGATCTCACACTGCTCGCTCATTTGCAGAGAGACTAGGAGAAAAAACAAAGCTTGTACTGTATATGCACTGTAAGTCTGTAAGTGACAGGTTCTTCATAGCTAAGAATGGAATTTTAGTTACAACATGCTCCATCTGGTACAAGAACACGTAAAGCTGCTTTACACTGTGTCAGACAATTGGTTCATCTGCCTCAGTATTGCCTAGCAATGGCTCTCCAGCTTTGGAGATGCCAGGGATTGAACCTGGAACCTCCTACATGGGCTGTAGAAGATTCCCCTTCTTTCTCTGTCATTAGAAGTTTATTTAGTGCACAGATATAAGGTCCATTTCATTCTCTTCCTCTGTCCTGTGCACTAACTTCCAAAGTTTCAGAAACATTCAAAAATGCATTTGTGAAAATACAGTATTGAAGTGGAATGATAGCAAAATGTATTCAGCTAAGAAATATTAATAGGAATCATCATTAGCACATGCAGCATGTCAGCCTCACACAAATGGAGAAGGTGTTTGAAGTTCCTTGGAGAATAGGAACAGTGTTCTGAAGTTGAAACTGTCACTAGAAATAGCACACTCTTTGAGTGATACGTCTTAAAAGCCATTCTGTTATAATAAGATCTTTCCTGTTCCGAGCACTCTCTCACTTGCAAAGGAGGGTCAAATAAAAAGTCAAATATTGAGACTGATGCTGTACTGTGTTTAATATGTTTAAAATTAATCTACATTTCATACTTTGCCCTTGTGTCATGCGTGGGAATATGTACAGTATATGAAAGCAGCTGTAGGAAATGGAAGAATAGAACTTCTTATCTTGGCATTGGATAGTGGTTCTTAATGGGAGGCCAGATTCCTGTAATCCCATTATTTGTTAAAAAATATATACACAGCAAGCAGTTTGGTCAGCTATTTCCATTCTGTTTTATCCAGAGAATCTCCTTCTCCCAGCAGCCTTTCGGGTTGAATATCTATGTATTTTTAGAAACTGTTGCAGCATGCCAACCTCTCCAAGATTACTGTATGCCAGCTACTGAGTGTATTGACTGTTAGTGATTTTTGAATGGAATCTTGATTCTGGCCAGCGGATCACAAGATTCTGGTGCCAGGTTTCCAAAGACAATGATGTTGATGATTATAAATATAATAATGATGCTGGAACTGAACAGCTACATTTGATTTTCCCTGTTGTCTGTGACTTCCTAGTGCTGCATTTTTTAGTTCCATCCTGGCTGTTATACAGAGCTGTCAGTATGCAGTTTAGTACAAATCCTCTTAGGGATAGGAATATGGGAAAAGACAAAGGGCAGGAGCATGACTTGAGTTTCTATTTGTTGATGCATCTGATGCAAAACAGATCTATATCGTAGCATAGTGACAGCTTGATTCTAAAAACATATTTTATTTGGAAGTGCGATCTATCAGTTTTAATGTGTTTAGGACTGCCCCAGGTGATTGCAAAGAAGCTTATCAATACTGATGTAAATAAATAAACTGGATGTTTTTGTGGATGGTTAGGGTTGTTGTAACTCCTGATTTCATTCCATTTAATTGGGGGGGGGGTCATCAAGACATGTTGTATTTCAGTTTAGTCACAGTGCCAGGCAGTGGGTCATTTCAAACTTCGTGTGTGTTTAAAATGAATCAACACATGTAAAAAAGGAAAAGCCCATTTAGCACCTTGACTCATGGAAGGACAGCAACTTTACTGGCTGGCTAGTTCATTTTGTATTCTTAGGTTGTCACCAGAACCAATGGTCTGTATGACAGATCTACAGCTGAAGCGAAACAAGTCCTGGCCCTGTGCCGTCTTGACTGGAAAAAGACCTGGGAACCATATATAAGCAGCTCTGAGGAATGGTGAGATCCACGTGAAAAAAAATAGTTACTGAAATTTTAAGAGTGTTATGATGAAGTAGATTTGATATAAGATACTAAAGCCTGTGAAAGTCTCCACAGTTCTGGTTAAGCTGAAAAAGAAATCACTGTTATTGGTCTAGATAGAATTTTGTGACCAAATCTGGGCCTTTTTGCACACCTTGTGAAAATCAATTTCATTAACATCAAAAGAACCTAGTTCCACAAATAAGTGTCATCCAGTACTTCATAATAAGAAGTACTGGATGACACTTATTTGTGGAACTAGGTTCTTATTATGAACACATATAGGGACTTCCTGTTCTCCTTTATGAACAAGGGTAATGGTCTATAAGTGCAGTGGAGAACCTGACACACATTCCCCTTTGCAGAAGATGCAGGCATGCAGTGGTTTGTTATGCACTCAGAGCCCAATCCTATCCTTTCCACCCCTCCCCCCCCTGGTGCAGCCATGCTGAAAAGGTACAAATTGTATACATGGGGGGGGGGGAGTTCAGGAGGCTTTGGATGAGAAAGGAGATTTCCCCACATACCTCCATAAGCCTCCAGCTCTGTAATGGGTCTCCTTGGATCTGTGCCAGCCGTTTAGCTAGTGCAATTCCAAGGAGAGAAAGGAGATGGGGAGGCTGCCAAAAAGAATAGGATCAGGCACATGCTATTGGTGCTCGATCCACCCCACTGCATTCTCCCTGCCCCATTCCTTCCCCTACCTGTCTCCTCACTGCTTCATTTTGCATCCTCCCTACCAGCGCACAGCATTGCTGCCAGATCCACCCCTTCACATCCTCCCTGTTCTTCTCCCCTCCCAGCTCCATTTTGCCACCTCTCCACCCCCGCCCTGCCCCTCCGAATTGCTGCTGCAGCAGTGCTCCCAAAATGGCTGTTAAGAACATAAGAACAGCCCCACTGGATCAGGCCATAGGCCCATCTAGTCCAGCTTCTTGTATCTCACAGCGGCCCACCAAATGCCCCAGGGAGCACACCAGATAACAAGAGACCTCATCCTGGTGCCCTCCCTTGCATCTGGCATTCTGACATAACCCATTTCTAAAATCTGGAGGTTGCGCATACACATCATGTCTTGTACCCTGTAATGGATTTTTCCTCCAGAAACTTGTCCAATCCCGTTTTAAAGGCGTCCAGGCCAGATGCCGTCACCACATCCTGTGGCAAGGAGTTCCACGGACCAACCACACGCTGAGTAAAGAAATATTTTCTCTTGTCTATTCTAACTCTTCCAACACTCAATTTTAGTGGATGTCCCCTAGTTCTGGTGTTATGTCTGGTCTGTTATGTATGGTCTGTTGATGGAGCACTGCTTGTAATAGCCCAATTCTGGATATGATTGAGTTGTCTATGACTTTAGGATTGGTGCGGGTGAGAAGTAGCTGCTTTGTCAGGCATAAGAATAGTGTAATTCAGCCTCCTTTCTGCAACTATTTATGTACTATTAACAAGATGAGTGTTGATGGAGGTCTTATAAGCAAAACTGCTAAGGGGGAAAAATGTCTTATGCCAATAAATCTATTATTAAAGTATATGCAAGGCTGGCAGGCAAAGTAACTGCATGAGAATTTTGTGTGTCTGTATGGTATGCTTTTGTGTGAACAACAACAAAAAAAAATCACTTTCTTTGAACTCCTATGGCATACACATTTGATATTTTTAATTATAGTTTTCTTTGTATCTCTTGATGTATGTTTCTATTGGAAAATAATACCTTTCCATTCCCTCTGCAGCAAAACTATAAGCAAAGGCACATGAAAGGTCTGACTGGTGTTACAAAGCATAGCACCAAAAACCCATGACATTTTTATGAGAATTTTTTTTCTTTACTGTTTGCCTATTGAATTGGTAGTTACAATTTCAACAATTAATGATCATGAAATATAAAAGTGTCTGACTTATGGTACCGACAGGCTCAGTGATGAGAATAGTTTTGGAACAACAAAAGCATCTGGAAAATCAGACATTAGAATGTAAGGTATACTTTAAAGTGTGCACAGAGGAGGCACGTAATTCAGGTCAATATGTATCATACACATGGATACTTTGTTGGAAGCTTGCAAATGGCCAAACAAGAATCATCTCCCGATGACGATGCATAGAAGCTTTTGACAACTAGAAACAAATTAAGGCACAATTCTAGATGGCACTTGAGGCAGCACAGTCCCCCTGCGCTGTCTCCAAAGTGTTGCAAACATGCTGTGTGGCAGCAGTTCTCAAACTCTCCAGGAGTTTGAGCGATCACTCCACTTTCACTTTTTAAGCCCTGGGAAGACCTGCAGAAGGTCATACAGGGCTCCCCACAATCCTGGGATGCTGCTGCAGGGACCAGACCCTGCGCCCCCCTTCGCTACCTCCCCCTCCCCTCGCCCCTTAAAGGAAAAGTGACCAGGGTTCTCTGACTGCGGTGTTGCAACACCCCAGTTTGAAAACTACTGCTATATGGCATGTTTGTGCCAACTTAGGAGTTGGCTGGGCTGATGCAGAAACCCAAGCTGGTTCATCAGATCCAGCTCCTGTGCCAGTTTGTTTGTTTGTTTGTTTGTTTGTTTGTTTGTTTATTTATTTATTTATAATTAACACACACAGACATACAAACATATAACATACATTTAGGAGTGCTAAATACCATATGCCATTACTCATTAATCATACTATATCTCCTAATCTACTACTCATCTACTTCTGCCTCTTATTAGTTTATCCATTTATTTATATAATATATACTAAATTTTCCCTAATACCCTATACTATATTTTCTAAATTTTCACTTTCTATCAAACATAAACTTACTTCAATTACTCATTAATATTAAAACAAAATAATCTAATTACCAAAATATAACATATAAAACAATTCTTCCATCTACTTCTAACTCTTCTACTCATTTATATATTTCTTATATAAAATATAATAGATTTTTCCTAATTCTCTATAATATATTTTCTAAATATTCACTTTTTATCATCAATCATCAATCAATTATTTATCATCAATGAGTTCAATTACTCATTAATATCAAATAATAATAATCTAATTTTCAAATTATAAAAAAACCAACAATCTCTTATAATAGGTTCTTTACCATTCTCCAATCTAATTCTCCAATCTGATTACATTTTTTTCTTTAACATAATAACCACCTATAAAACAATTCATCCACATGCTAACATTTCCAGCTATTTTTTCTAATTCATTCTAATTCATATATATCAATTTCATATATATTTGTTTTTAAGTAAATTTAAACCAGTTATTAACTAAATAAAATCCTCCAATTTTCTTTAATCCTCAGGTTTCTTTTTCTTTCTTTCCATTTTTTCTCCTGTAATATCTTTAATAATTTATCTCCATAACAGAATCCAATAAGCCCACACTTCCTTGTATAAGGTATGTTCATTCTTCTAAGTAACTGGGATATGTTTTCTTCTTCTTGTTCCAACAAATTTTGTATTTTGTGCACCCATGTTACTCTGTCCATCTTCTCTATTTCAGTCTCCATCAGCATCCCCTCTAGATCCTGTTGACTTTCCACTCTTCTAATTTCTGTATCCACTCTTCTGATGATGATTTCATCCCTCACCATCATCTTTTCTGCTTTGTCCTTCTGTTTATCTTCTGTTTTCTTCACATCTTCCAATTGTGTCTGGGTGTGCTTGCTTACTGTTTTTGCAGCATGAAAAACCTCATGGGACCATCATTCAGACCATGTGAGCAGCATGGAGGTTCTAGCCAGGAGGCAGGGAAGGATTAAGTTTTGCTTTTGCATCCAAGCAGGAAAGTTTGCCCATCCCTGCCTCTTACCCAATGTTTTGCCAGCCTCTGCTGCTCCCACTCTCCAATGTTCTTTCTTTTCCAGTACAGTGAGGGGGAGGAGCAGTGAAGAGAAATATGCAGACAGAGATGGGCGTGCCCCCCTACAAATCTGCTGCCTTGGGTGACCACTGCAGTTGGCTTTATAGATGGGCCAACCTGCCTCAGACTTCATCTCACAACTCACATCCTACCTACTGATGAAACAGATTGAAAAGCTGGCTTCAATTGGCAGTTGGAGGGAGTGGCAAGCTGTTGAGTGGTGCCCTGCCACAGCCCACATCTGGCCACCACATCTCCCTGGCCTGCTGCTGGTGAAGTCATTTGGCACTCTGATCATCTTTCTGCTCACTAAGAGTGAGCAGAAAGAGCATTGAACAAATGGCAGTCCACTTCTTCTTCCAGCACTGCTGGAAAAAGGGAGAGGAAAGCTGCCACTGCCTTCTTACTCTTCCAGCCTACCCAGCTGCTTAGAAAAGCAGCCAAATGGGCAAGGAAAGGCAGGGCCTGCAGCCCACCTCCTTGCTAATCTTCTGCTTTAGATTGCCACCTCCTTCCTCTGTGCCCATTCTATTTAAAGTAAGCAGAAAGAGCACAGCATGCAGGGAGCACTTTCCTAAGTAGCTAGGTGAGTGAGAAAGTGAGTGAGAAGGTGGCTGCAGGGAGTGGGGCTGGGGCATGCACACATGTTCCCCCCTCCTGCAATTTGCATGCTGCTTCAGGTGGCACTTTGGCTCAGAGTAGGCTTGCTTCATCCCCAGAATCTTTATTGGAAAAAAATCTTAGATAGCAGACACTGAAAGGCCAAGGCTGGAATGGTAGGCAATACTGGGATAGGCTGACCATTTGTTTGATTTAGTAAAAAGTAAATTGTTGCACTTTATATTGTTTGTACGATGGAACAAGACTACAATGTACCCAGGTATTGAAGTGAATGACTGAGTGGAAGGACTGGACTGTGTGGAAGGATTCTGTATTTGTCTCAAGCTAAGCCGCATGGTTTCAATATCTGTGGTCAAGGCAAGTTTACTTTCAATGAACAGCAAGAACTCTAGTTTGGGAGTTCACTTCTATGAATGATGAAAAAGGATATGAAGAAAACACGAGACCAGAGGAAGATCCCAAGGTAGAGGTGAACTCACACCTTTCTAAATATTGCTGCTGTTCAGTTTGGATGATGATGAACTAGAGAGATTAAGAATCAGTTCATGGGCAATACTAGAAAATGGGTTTGACAATATTTAAAAGATATGTTAACATAGGAAACCTATTTACAGTTAACATATATCTTTTATATTGGTAGATGAATAAATATTTTAAATATGGTCAAGCTTTTACACAATTAATTATTATTTCATATTTGTGAAAATATTTTTATGCCCTGAAGTAAATGAGTACAGCTCATGTCCTGCAGCACCTTTAGGCTTATTCAGTAAGTATTATTGCTTCATGCCAGTGAGGCTGCTTCTACACTTCATTCACCCACACCCATATGATCTCTTGGTTCAGTATATCTACATATGTAGAAGCCTATGCTTGATTTAAATTTTAATAAAATGTGGTGATCCAAAATAGTTGTATACAGAATTTGGTCTAAATGTGAATACATGGAATACATTTAGATCTCATCATATTGGCTATATTCAAGGATCAGACTATGATAATATGTAGTGGGACTCTTTAACTCAGTACTTCAGCCTGAAAGCCTTGACAGCTGCATAGTTATTTTTATGCCAATTGAGAAGTTCAAGGAATTACAAAATGAGTAATTTCTACTTCGTATACATTAACTGAACTATGTTACTCTTTGGCTTGCCATATGAACATGTTACAGTATATTAGTGGAAAAAGCCAACTATTGCATTTCCAGATTAAACTAGAGTTCCATCCAAAGATTTGACTGATAAGCCTTGCTGACCACATATTTATTTCATTTTATTTAATTAAAAGATTTATATCTTTACCTTCTCCCTACCTCACCCCACCCCCAACAACAGGGCACCAAGGTGGCTTACAAAGTTTGCTAAAATACAAAGAATAAAAGGTAAAACAATAAAAAAGAAACCAGCATGTCATTGACTTGGTCCCTTAAAATGCAGTGAGAGCCAGTGGGAACTAAGCTTCCCCATTTCTGCTTAGCCCCAATCCTTCATCTGTGTAAAAAAATCCCATGGTTTCTGTTTTGGGGCAATGTTGGGTGGTTGGGAGTGAGACTGTCTTTCTTGCCCATTCAGTTCTTTGCCAGAGGTCTCAGAAGTACAAGTACAAGATTGTGGGCCCAATCTTATCCAACTTTCCAGCACTGGTGTAGCTGCAATGCAACCTTGAAGTAAGGGAACAAATGTTTCCATACCTTGAGGAGGCCTCTGTGACTGCCCCTCCACCACAGGATCCAGTGCATGCCCCATTGGCACGGCTACTCTGGCATTGAATAATTGGATAGGATTGGGTCCTGCAGCATTTAAATTATCCGGATTCTTTGTGATGCAGCATCATTGCAGGGCAGTATACAGGGTGGGTGGGTAAAGACAAAGTGCTTGGAAGTAGAAATATTTTGGATATCGGATTTTTCTGTATTTCAGAATACTTGCATATACATAGCAAGCAAATTTCTCATTATGTATATGGGCCCAAGTCTAAACACAAAATTCATTTGTGTTTCATATACCCCTTAAATGCATAATCTGAAAGTAATTTTATACAATAGTTTTAATAAGTTTGTGCATGAAACAAGGTTTCTGCATGAAACATAGTTTATTTTATATCTTTAGCAAAAAAGTTTTTAAAAAAAGTCATGTTGGTGCTCAAAAATGTTCCATATTTCAGAATTCCGGATAAAGGGTACTCAGCTGTACTATGAAAAAGCTGTACACCAGTTTCCTTATCTTCCTTGGAATCAGTGGTGTTGCTAGGGAGGTGTGGGTGGTGCAGGCCACACCCGGTGACACGCAAGGGGGGTGATGCTCACTGGGGGGTGATGCACTAAAATTGTGGTGGTTAGGAATAATACCATCATGTTATATACCGTTGGGTGTGGAATTTACAGCATAATGCAATGAAAAAACCAGAGTGAAATATCTCCATTCTATCAAAAGGTATTGCCAAAAAACCAGAAAATAAAAAATGCATGGAGCCCTATGGAAAGTGAATTGAGCCATACTACACGTTTACTTGCGTGCAGGCGAACTTACCTTAGTCCCTTGGAAAGGGCAGGCTGAGAAGAATCAGTCCTAAAGAATTTTTTTTGACTTGCAAAGCCAGCTGGATCCTGACAGTGATCTGGTTTAAACAAAAGATCTTAAATTGAACTGGGGACTGGGTAGGGCTGAAAATCTTACTGATATTTTTTGGGGGGGGGGGGGTATTGCAGGCAGGCTACAGAAAAAATTCTCTTGGTGGAATAGGGCTGGCTTCCTCTTATTTAATTATTCGTTTTACTTTAATTACTTATAATTTATTTTAATTTGCTTGATGATGTCACTTCTGGCCATGACATCACTTCCGATGGGTCCTGGACAGATTGTCATTCTACAGAGTGGGTCCCAGTGCTAAAATTTGAGAACTGCTGCAATAAGATGTTAGTAAGTTGACACCCGGGGGGGGGGGTGACACCACTAGTGACCAAAATCACTAAAATCATATCAATCAATGTGTAATTGCATGCAGAATGCAATGAAACAAACAGCATTGAAATGTCTTTGTTCTATCAAAAGGTACAGCCAAAAAACCAGTGGAAGCAGGGCAATAGTACATCACCACACCCACCACCTGGGGTGTCGCCCCACCCACTGCATGGGGTGAGGCGCTGGCATCCCTCACCGGGTGATGCAAAACCTAGTCATGCCATTGCTTGGAATATCTAGTTTAACACATCCTAAGATGTGACATCATCATGTTGTACATTGACCAGCGGGGCAGTGAAGCAACAAGCCTGATAATGCACTATGTGTTGATTAAGACATTAGAAGGAAGAGAGGGAAGAAAGACAGAACTACAGCAGCTCTGTGTCGCACATAACAGCTAGTTCCATCCTGAATGCTGGGAAATGGTATGTTCAATGTAAACAATTGTTCTGGAGGTAAGATTAAAGCTGCGTGACACTCTTTAAAATCAACAACAGTGTAAACTATGTCAGTGGTAAATGCACAATTCCCTGGGAAACTAACAAGCATACCAGTCTATTGCAGGCTCTTTGTCTAACAGCCTTACCAGCTCAGCCTGCAGTGGATGCGATACCAGGTTCCATTGAATCACAAGCTGCACTAAATGTGATTAGGTGCTGTCACTATAAATTTAGCCCTCATCTGTTAGCGAAAAATCTAGGTTAAAGGTCATTTAAAGCTTTTATTTGCTCTAATTGAAAATTATAGCCAATATGAATCATTTAGAAACCTTGTCTGAATCAGTGACTCAATTTCAAATGGTAGGAGCTTCTGCTATCCAAGGTACGGTAATTGCAATAAGCTTTATGCCATGTGATCCTAATAGAGATCAGGACATTTATGAAGTGCATTGCTCCCCATTTGCAGTCACAAGGAAAATAGGGTCTTGAAAGTTAGCCACAGGTGCATCTGCGTATAGCTTTGCTGGCTTTTTCTTGTTGTCATTTCCATTCAAGAGACAAGGGTTACAGGCAAGTGGAAAATTAATACAGATGTTGTATATGTGAAACTCTTTGCCTTCATCAAAATGGACCATTTTTACTTCAAATGTGGAATTTAATTCTGCTCTGGTAAGCATTCAGTTTCCTGGAGGGTAACCTTGAGAAGTGAGGGAGGGCAGGAGGGCCAGTGCCTCAAGTCCAGGCTTTTAAATGGATTCCTAGCAAGGCTCATTGTCACAACAACATTCTGTGGTGTCATGCACAGGAAGAAACTCTCCTTGTGTTCAGTGTTTGTTCCAGAAGACAAATGCTGAAGATGTGGGGTGAATAGGTGGAGCTTTGAAGTTTCATCATTGGTGGGCAGGGTGACCAGATACAATGGAGGACAGAGTGCACGTACTTTTAACAATGGTGTAAAAGAGGGGATTTGGCAGGTGCAGCTCAAAAATGGAAGGATTAAAAAAGTTGTACCTGCCAAAATTCCCTCTTCTATGCAGTGGTTAAGGGTACATGCGCTCTGTCCTCCATTGTGTCTGGTCACCCTATTGGTGGGGGCTTTCCAAAAATGGCTCTACACACTTCTGTAATGTGAACAGGGCATATTTTCTCCTCTTATCTAGAGGTGTTTGAAAATGGTGTTATTTATTTTACTCAGAAGTAAGCCCATTGTGTTCAGTAAGACTTAGGCTGTAAGCCTAGCTTACTGACTGGAAACAAACACCTCTACTCATATCCTTTTTGCCTCTAGGTTGATTAATGAGGTACCAGGGACCACCCCTCACAGAGCCATGTTTTAGTATTAGAGTCTCCAGTTGCTGACCCCTGATTTACATCGCCTCCAAAAATTATTATATTCCATTCCTCCCAGGAAATCAGCACACTTTCGGGTTAAAGGAATGCTTAGAATCATAGTTGCTATCGCTAATGAAATGTTTGAAATAAGTCCTTCTCTTGCCTAATTGCAGATGCAAGAGATCACTCTTCCTTTTTGTTTATCCTTTATTCACACACCGGAGGCCACACTGGGTTCTCCCTACTGGCGGATTGAGAGTGATGGTAAGTAATCGTGCAGATTCTTCCAACTTTGCTGGCTGCCCTCATGGAGGTTTTAGATTCTATCTGAGGATTACTCTTGCAGGCTTAATGACAGGTATTTCTAAGTACTGCAACATATGTGCATATGAGTCTCTGTTGGAAACATATTAATTAGCAGATGTATCCACTTTAATTAGTAGGTATATTGTTAGAAATATTGCATATTATTCCCCACCAAAGCACCACTACACATCATTTTCAGGGCCTGGGGCATCTATTTGTGCAGAAATTCAACAAACAACAAAGAGAGGGAGGAGAATTATTATTTTGCATCATATTTTAGATTTTTAGGATGAGGAAGAGTTGTGGCTTTGGCCAAGAGTGATTGGGAGATTTCTGTAGATGTTTGTTCTATGAGCAGATAACTTTACTCTCAGCTGTCAGATCAGTACAGAATCTGCCTCCTTGATACTGCCAAGTTCCTATCTGAAAGGTTTATAAATAGAGTGCTCGTATAAAGGAATGGGGGATGGACTGGCATGATCTCAATGACAAGGGCGCACCTAGTCGCTGCAAAAGCCTGACCAGCACTGATGCCAACATATTCATAGTCAGTGATCAGGTGTAGTACTGCAATCTTCAGTGAATCTCAGTGTTATAAACAGTAGTACCTATGACACATTGCGAGCCTTCTCTCGCTTACATTTGGATGCAGTGCTTTCCACTGGATAGCAAGGCAGTCTCATTTCATCTCATTTCATCATTTAAGGGCCCCTGGATCTGTGTTTGATTGGTCTGGCTCTGTGTGTGGAAATTTTGCACCTGAAATTCAGGGTTAGAATCTATGTGAAATAATGCTTCTTGCTTTCATTGTACTTGTGTGTCTATATAAAGGTCCATCCATCTTTTTTCAGTGTTTATTTCGATGTTGATCTCCAAATGTAGAGCAATATAATGTATTCAAATGTAGCACAAACTACTGTCCAAATTGGCTCCTGGTTTCAAAGAATTATTATTCTATCTGTTTTACGTCACCTCTCCCCTGAGTAATAGGAAGTCCAGGATACCATTCATAACATAGGGCTCCATATTTATACCGCATACATACACAACATGCATGCTCTCTCTCGCTCTCTCTCTCTGGCCCATTTGGATCATCTGCTGCTTTTCAGTACCCATTCAAAGGGTTCTGATTCACTTTTAACCCATTTTTTCCCTGCCCACAGGTGTATACATGGTCCCTGTTGTGTATATGCAACTTTGGGCAAAAATAGCTGACAGCCCAATTCTGAACTCTTACCACCATTTCTCCACTGGCACCAAGTATTGTAAATGTGCCGTAAGGCACATCTGCAGTCCTCTGAGCCAGTCTGCCACAGCTAGCCCACTGCCAGCCAGTTGGTGGGGGCGTGGGGGGAGGAAGTGTTCCGGGGTAGGGGGAGGGCAGGGAGGAGGCATGACAGGGGGAGGGAGCAGGGCAGGAGGGAGGCGGGGGGAACTCTGCTCCGCTGCATCCAGAACCTACCTGTTGGGCTACAGGCCCAACACGGAGGCTCTTGAGTCTACAGCAGCCCAAGGGCTGCCACAGCATCAAGCATTCCCATTGCGGGGCTACTTTCCTTACCCAGGGGAAGGGGATGAAAGTTCCCTTCCCCTGACAAGCTGCCGGCGGCTGCCCTGTTGCATGCAGGGTGCTGTGGCAGCCATTTCAATGCCATGGCAGTCCTGGCGCAACAGGCAGCTCAGGATTGGGCTGTTAATCTCCTTCCCCAATCATTTTCATTTTTAAAAATGTAATTATTTTTATTTAACATATTTGCTTGTTTCGATGGTGGCACAAACTACAATGAACATTGGCCTCCTGGTGGGCATTGTTTTGAATCTCCAGAACTACCCCAGAATGCAGCATCATTCCAGAATAGCATATGTTAAAAAAAAAAAATGGCTGCCACCATGAAAAATGGCTGCTTCCTTTACCTCAGAGTAATGGAAGTAATGAAAATCTTCACATAATCCTTGGGAACATGAAGCCTTGTCTATCAGTTTGCTCAGGCCAGTGCTAGTTTCTTATAGGAGTTGATGGAATGAGCTCCTTAGCATGGGTTCATCCTCTTTCACATACAGTAGCACAGGGCGAGTGTATTGAAGTGCTTCACTGGAAAAAAAAGAAAGGGTCTTGCGGAGAGATTTGGAGGAAATAAAAGATGGATGGCATACAGGAGAAGACAGATCTGGCATAAGGGGACAGCAAGGGAGAAAGTCATAAGTTGACTGTAAGATCAGCACATGCTTCCTTTTTTGATTAGGCGTGCACTTGTCTAGGATTAACCTCTGTACATTGCACATTGTTCACCTCTGACATGTGTCCACTACCTGTCTTCACTCGTCTCCCCTATTTATGCAGAATCTTAGTATGCCTATTGCTTGCCTGTGCTTTCTGTATACTGTTGATTTTCCCCCCCCTCAGATTTCAAAAGATCAGAACACTGAGCAGCTGATGGATTGAAAAGGTGTGTTGGTTTCATCGTGACTTCTCTCAGGAACTCTTGTATCCTCTGGTGAAATGTTACCTTGTACTTTGTTACAGTAATAGTTCTCAGTTATACATAATGGGTATTTTTTTTTGTCTCAAACACAAGCAATGCTCTTCAAGGGAATTGTCTGTCCTTGTCTCAGAAGCACATCCATTGTCACACAAGTGGATACTTGACTAGAAAGTGGTTGTCACTACTTTGAGATCAATAGATCATGTCAGCTTCCTTCTCCCTCAGTACACAAAAGGAGGGGAAAGGTAGAAAGAGAGGAGAATCCTCCTGACATTTTAATTGTATCTTGTAGGGATCTTTTTAAAAAAAAAATATGGCAAATTCCATCATATGCCTTGAGCCTATGCATTGCCCCTTGGCATATAAGTGCTGGAGCTGACTTGGAGCCCAATCCTGTGCTCGGCGGCACAGCTCCGCCAGGATTATGGGAAGGGTCAAAGCAACATCACTCATGCTTTTCCGCTTCATACTTCTGCTTCCCAATATGTTGCTTTGGCTCAAAAACAAAAACACTTTTGCACCTTACATGTATTTATTATATTTCTACTACTCCTCATGCTGTAAGTGTCCTCAAGGCAGCTTACAGTAATGATGTACAGTTGAACTATCAGTAGCTGAACAAAAACTAAAAGAAAGAAGTTTGAGGGCCTCATCCTATCCAACTTTCCAGTGCTGATGCAGTTGCAATACAGCCCGAAGGTAAGGGAACAAATGTTGAGGAGGTTTCCATGACTGTCCCCCCTCCCCCACCACAGGATGCCCCATCGGCATGGCTGTATCAGTGCTGCGAAGTTGGATAGGTTCGGGTCCTGAGTCTTATAAGTAGAGACGTTTGCATCTGGTACAATAAGTCTTACTGAACACAGTGGGCTTACTTCAGAGTAAAATAAGTAACACCACTTTAAAACACTTCTACTTATAAGGTAACATTTAACTCACTGAAGGGGGAAGGCAGTGATGCTACCCACTGGATCGCGCTGCTTTGGAGGGATGCAGGGGCTTGCTGCCACTCACGAGAGCCTGCAGCAGCCTCCTGGGTGTGTGGGGAGTTCCTGTGCCAGCCTCCACAGGGCTCTGCTATATGCAGAGACCCTCAAATTGCGATTGCAACTGCTTCCGATTTCGCAAACACAAAATCAATTCCGATTTTGAGGGTTGCCGCAGTGTGGGGAGTCCTGAAGAGGCTGGGATGGGGGCTCTCCATGCCCCCAGGAGGCTGCTGCAGGTTCTGGCGAGTGGCAACAAGCTCCTGTGCCCCCCCCAAAGCAGCACAATCCAGCAGGCCACATCACTGCCTTCCCCCACCCCTGCACACACTTACTGCAGCTTACTCTCTGTGAGAGTTTGAGAACCATTGCCGTAGACCAGGGCTTTACAAACTTGGGTGTCCTGGCCTGTTTTCCCTTAAGGGGCAGGGGCAGCCTGGAGGCAGCAGTAGCACAATCCCCAGGATTGTGCCGCTCAGGGGGGCTGCATGGGCTTGAGTACACTTATCTGAGCCTCCTGAAGCCTCCTGGGGGTGTGGGGAACCCTGCGTGACCTTCTGCAGGGCTCCCCGCAGCTTTGAAAGCTAAAGCTGAGTGATTGCGACCCACCACCGCTAAAGCAGAAGTGGAGCACAATCACTCCACTTTCACTTCTGAAGCTGCGGGGAGCTTCTCCCCCCCCCCCGCCTCTCTCCGCCCCCGCAGGAACAGAACAGCTCAAACTCTCCCTGAGAGTTTGAAAACCGCTGCCATAGGCCCTTACTTCCTCCTGTTCATTGACCTGCTCCTGTCTCACCTAGGGCTGCACAGTATCTTCATTTGTGGGACAGATGCCAGTGAGGAGCAAGGAGGCACAAAAAGGGTAACAAGGAATTGATAGCAACATTACACTTGTAGTGCTCTGGGCTGTTCTCTGGGTCAAACAGTATACTTAGGGTTTGTGAGGGAGAATGATGCCATCAGAGTGTACATACAGTGGTTCCCTGTACCAAGTGACCTTTCACCATGAGAAAAGGGTAAGCCCTATGCTGCTCCTATGAGATGTAATGTCCCTGTCAGGAGCTTTAGTACTGGGGGCCGGTGTACTGTGATTGGCTGCAAAATCTATCCTAGGTAGTATCTGTATTCTATGTTCCATGTCAGAAAATGAGTGGGGCAAGGGGTGGCAAGAGGTGCAATTTTCAGCTGTTTCCCCCTTCCCCATTGTTCCTTATGCGGTTCCTCCTACCTACACCAGCTCTGTTGTTGGTATAGTGTTTTTCTGGGGTCATGGGTGCATCTGTTGTCTGATGGGGGTTAGGAAATGGTGTCTGTTGACTCTCTCATCACTCCCATGTTCCTTCTATGTCATACCTACAAATTTTGGCTTCTTTGCTAGCGGAGTTATGCTGGTGCAGTGTTTTCCCAATGTTATGGTGCATCCGTCGGCGGGAGGATTTCTGCTCTGCTGAGGTCAACATAATGCTGCCATATGTGGCAGTACACCACCGTAGTGCAAGGAGATAACTGTACCTTAAGTGAACAGGAAAACTAGAGCATGAACTTATGAACTTAGAGCAAGGAACTTTTGCCATCAAGGGAAAGCCTCCACCAATGTTGTTCAAGCACACAAATGCAAAATGAAAATCCCTCCCTCCCACTTCTGAAGCCATAAAGAAATAGGAAAACCAGAATTTTTAAAATTAGAAACATTACAACTTGTTTTAAACACACAGAAAATGAAACCTGCTCCATAGCTATACTTGTTCTGAAGAAATTGAACATTTAAAACAAGTTACCAAACAGCCATGTAGACAGGAAAAAAGCCAAAATCAGGGGACAATTCCAAATGGCATTGCTAGGAAGGCATGGGGGGTGCAGGTTGCACCAGGTGACGCATGTGGAGGGGTAGCATCACTACTTGCCAAAATTTTTAAAATCTTGGTATTTTCAAGTAATACCATCATGTTATATATCATTTGATGTGTAATTTCATGCAGAATGCAATGAAACAAACCACATTGGAATATCTCTCTTGTATCAAAAGAGATAGCCAAAAAACCAATGGGTTGGGACAGTGGTACATCACCACACCCACTTACCCCATCTTACCCGCTCACTGCATGGGAGGAGATCCATCATGGGATGACAAGCTGGCCTCCTGCACTGGGAGATGCAAATCCTAGTGACACCACTGCTTATGCTTAAAGCTTTCTAGTCCAGAAACTCTCAGTTCCTATCTTACACCAAAACTTCAGCAAGTGTATTAAATGTGGACTGAAATATCAGTTTGTTTAATACTAGATAGAAATTCATCCTTGAACTAGTTGTGATACAAGCAGCTTGTTGCATCTCACTGATCCTGAATACATGGAATAAGCAGCACCAGTTTGCTAAGATGCTGTCTCTAATGCCAATGATTCCTCACCAGAAAAAGTCCAGGTCAGACAGATCAGCAGAATCCTCTTTGCTTTCAATGACCTTTCTACTAACTTCAGCTTTTATGCCTCTATTTTGTCCGATGCTTTTCCAACTGTGCATTTGTAGGCAGAAGCCAATGTATAAGTTTTAACTTGGAGTGGAACATCATTGCCTAATGCCCAGTCACCGCCTGTCTAAATGTGCAATTTGGTTTTTATGGGCTCATGGTTAGAAAAACAAGCATTTCCGAAGGAAAAGCCTTAATTAAAGAAACAGGTGCTTGGCAATTTCTAATGGTTTTTTTTTTAAAAAAAGCAAATCAATACCTTCTTTCCCTTCCACGTGACATGCAGTCTTGCTCTCCAGTCCCTCAGCTTTTTACACACACAGGCAAACACACACTCTCTAGCTCATCTACACACAACCACCTCTCTTTTCAACAGCCGTTCCTAAAACAAAGAGACATTCTGTGATCAGATCTCCAAGCCTTTGCCGGTTGTTGTTTTTTTAAAGTTAAAAGAAGCTGGAGGTGGAGATTTGAAGCAAAGCAAGGGCACTATGAAGAAAGGTTGTTTCACCCTTCCCACCCCTTGCCATTTTCCCAGACTAAACCACCTCCTCTCCCTTGCTTTTGCCCCACTTTGTGCGTGACATTTAGATCAGTGTGGGGACAAACGGAATTTGCTGCTTCCCCTCTTTAGCTTTCAAAAAAGGAAACATCCAGAAATGAAATCATGGATCTTCTGCGCCCCCCACCCCCACTTTGTCCTGTGTGGCTACTGATGCCTCAAGCAATAATTTGATGAGAGAGGAGGAAGTGAAGCAGAATGGAGACAGGAAAGTGAGGCAAAGAGGTACTTTTCAACTTTTCTTCTGTGAACAGGTAAGGGGGTTGATCCTGACCCCCCCCCCTTAATTTAAATGAAAAGAGAGAAAAAGATTTCAGGACATCTGTGGGTTAAACAAAAATATCCTGATATCACCCCACTAGCCTTTGCTCTCACTAATGACAGCTCAAGCTGCTTCAACTTTCTCTCAACTTAGGCTGCAATCCTAACCACACTTTCCTGAGAGTAAGCCGTATTGAACAAACTAGAACTTACTCCTGAGTAGATCTGGTTAGGATTGTACCCTTAGTTATGCTCCTGAGTGCTATCAGGTTGTGCTGCATTAGGTAGAAAGGGCAAAGAGCTGTTGCTGCTGCTTCCCTTCCTCAGACTGACCACAGCCCAGGTACAACCTACTTCAGACCAAGTCCCTCAGGCAGGCTGCTGCAATATCTGCTATATGGAGAAGATGAAGATGCAGGCAGGACAGCTAGCAGAGTTACAGGTGATAATCTTCTCAATAGTGCCACTCCTTTAGCCTGCCAGCAGCTAGTGGTGTATGTGCACCTAGCTTCTGCCACCTTAAGACTTCCAGCAGCATCAACCATCCTGCCTGAACATCTAATTGGGACTGCATTCATTGTTCTGCTTCCAGCACTAGATAACTGTTTTCCCCTTGTAGCGCGCATTCATTTTTCACCTTACAGCACGCTTGCCATGCTAGCAATCTTTCCTATGCACTTAGTGCTAGAAACATGGCTGCCTCCATTGTAATGATTCTGTATGGTGGACAGGATTGTGCCTCTATAGCCACTGCATCTCTGCGGTAAAGAGCCAATATATTTTTGAATTGCACACCATTTTCTGTGTAGTTTGTTGTTTGTTTTTGAATTCCACTTCTACTTTGAATACTTCTACTTTGTTTTTGAATTCCACTTCATCTTTGGCTATTTTCAGTACCAAAAACTGAATGCAGCCTGAGTGAGATCCGATGACAGGTCAGTGTAGTATAGTTCCAGGCACATTTCAGCTTCCTGAGCAGCTATAAGTTTGACTTTAAGAAAATGGAAGGAAGAATGAAAGCTGTCAATTTGAGGCAGCTTTCAGAATAAAGGGGCACCTGGTGGGATGCCGAAGATCTGGATAAAACTCAACAGCATAACATTGCTAAGCTAAGGAAGTCATATCCTCCTACCACAGAACAGTTTGTGGGGCTGACCACTTTTAAAACTTGCTTCATTCTCATGTAAGTCACATTTGCTCTAAGAAAAGGACTGCAAATAGAGAATATGCTCTTCTGCTTAGTGTATTTTGTTATCTAGACCAGGGGTTTCAAACCTGCTTCATACAGAGGGCTGAACAGCATTCATGATGCCTGCTGAGGGCTGGAAGTGATGTCATTAGGCAGGAAGTGATGTCATTAAACAGGTCATAACAAAAAACAAGCACTCTCTCTCATTTGGGAACTTATTAGCTACAAATGACAGAAGATAAAATGCATAAATCTTGATCATATTTCAAGACATGGGAGAACCCAATTTTCATGTGTGCTGTCCTTTCAACAGTAACTCCTTTGCACTGCTCAGCAGCTGAGAGCCTGAGGACCAGATAAAAAGCTTCCAACTTTTGGATGAGGTTGGGCCTCATCCAACCCCCAGGCCTTATGTTTGACACCCCTGATCTAGGCTATCAGCACAACCCTATCCATGTCTACTAATACTTAGAATACCTCAGGAACTTAGATTAAACAAATTCCCAGGTAGGTTTGTATAGTGCAGCCTATAAAATTTTAATTTTCAATTATTATTGTTGTCATAGTAACAAAAGTATTAAAAATATTTCTACTGCCTGTCTTTCAGTCAATGATTCTAAAATGGCTGCTATTTTAGAAATAATAAGCAAGTTAACATTAAAACAGGCTAAAAATGCAATCACATAACTTTTTGTCAGTGGCTCCCTTGATCTTCTGGGCCATTAGCCATGGCTCCCCATTAGGGCTACAGTCCTATACATTGTGTATAGGGTGGTGTTCTGCCAGATTCCCAATCCAAGCCTCACTTAGGGAACATGCCCACTCTAAGCTAATTAGCTCCCATTTCATTCCCCAACAATGGCCCCAGTTCTCTACAGCAGTACTGCTAGACTCCACCACCAGGGTAGCTTGCCTGTTTAAACTGCAGGGACCCCTCCTCCTAGTTCCTAAGGCAGTTGTCCTTCCAGGTATAGCAGCACACCTCAACTTTCCAGCTTTCCACAGCCTGTTCAAGTAGTCCATTAGCCAGTGAGCCAGATAATCAATTAGCCAGAAGGCCAGTCCACAAGGCAGAGTCCCTTAACCACAAAGTCAGAGTATCCAGGCCAAAGTCCAGAGTCGTAAGAATAGCCCTGGAGCAGGCAGGGCCCAAGGTCAGATTCCAGATAAGTCAGAGTTGCCAAGCCAGCTTCAGTAAGCCCAATCAGTCTCCCACCTGCACTCCTCCTACAACCCACCAACCCCTCAGGTGCTCCTTATATCCCTAAGGACCCTATTGCCTCTAGTGGCTGCAGCTGGGCAGCACACCCGTTGCTGAGAGCCCAGGCCTTAACTCTTAAAGGGGCCACTGCTGACACGACATCTACCTCCTCACCAGATCTTCTTCGATTCCAATACAGGTAGCAGATTTTTTGAGAGGATTCTGTGGCTCTCCTGGTTAGTTTTCATGGCTCCCCAGGAGCCATGGCTCACAATTTGAGAACCACTGACATAATGGATGTCAAGTCTATCAAAAGCTTCCAGTCAAAACAGCTAAAGGTTTCCTGCAGCTTCAGTAGCAGTATGCTTCTAAATTCCAATTGCAGGGGAGCAACAGCAGGAGAGGAACTTCATTCAACTCCTGCTTGTGGGTTTTCCAGGTGCATCTGGTGGACCACTGTAGGGAAAAGGATGCTGGACTAGATGGGTTTTTAACCTGATCCAGGAGGGCTTGTCCAATGTTATGTTCATGATTAAAGAGACCTGAGTCATCACAACAATTGCTTGCTTTTTGTTGTCACTCCTAACCATATGTGTAACTCTGCACTTAAAAGATTTCTTTTATCTTTTTTTCCTGCCACTGAATTCTTTTGTGTTTTTGAAGTGTCAGATATTAATGACACACCATAGTCAAGTATTTCTAGGTGAGATATTCTACTTGAGAAGGGGCATAATTTCAAGAAACAATGCAGAAAGAAGGAGACTTCTCATAGAACTCTGGAGTATGGTACATGTAGTATATTGTAAACCACTTGTTTATCCTGAGCTAGTCCCACTTTTTATGTCCTTCAAAGCAGTACTATACAGCCAGCTGTGAAGAACATGCACACTCGTACAATCTTCCTAAGATCCACGAGACTGATTATGTGTGTCTACATATTTATAGGAGTAAGAACCTCTTGGGGAAAAAGCATAATTGAAACATCACTATTTCTTTTCAGTTAAACCATGTGATTAAAATGAATAAAGACCCAACTGATTCAGTTTTCTTGAGGATTATCTAATCTCTTTGAGTGTTTCCGTCCACAGTTCTTTGGAGAATTCTTTACGTCTTTTGGTCAAAGTCTATATATATGTGATTGGCAACAGAATTACAGTTGAGATTTAGTATAAGTAAAGTGATGTGCAGTAGGACAATTGTGTCCCCCCCCCCCCAACTTCATATATATGCTGATGGAATATAAATTGGCTGTGATTACCCAGGAGAGATAACTTGGGATCATAGTGTGAAGCTCAATGAAGTGCAAAATGGGAAGTGTTCAGGATTATTAGGAGCCCTGCGTGAATAGCATGTGTGTGTAGACTTTATTAGCATGATCTGAACCCTGCATTTTTGCTTGGAAAGCTTGTACGTATGTACGGAGAGAACAAAATCTGTGCATAGAAGTTGGGAGCAGGAAGCAGGTGCAATCCTTCCCTTCCAATCTATACATTAATTCCATTTAGAATGGCATAGGACTGGCGAAAAAAATGAAAATTAAATATATAATAGAAGGTAGTCTTCCTTCCTTCCTTTTATTTATTTATATACCACCTTTCTCAGAGACTCAAGGCAGGCTGAACATAATCCTTTTATTTTTCAAATGAGATTTTTATAAGTATTATTCCATGAGACAATCTTATAGAATTGTCTCCATTTCTCCAGGTGTTTCCCTTCATAATGCAGAGCCCAATCCTATCCAACTTTTTAGCTCCAGTGCAACCACAATGCAGCCTCAAGGTAAGGGAACAAACATTCCCTTTTCTTGAGGAGGCCTCTGTGACTGCCTCCCCACCACAGGATGCACTGCATGCCCCATTAGCACAGATGCACTGGCACTGGAAAATTGGATAGGATTGGGCCTGCAGTCACCATCCTGGCTCTTGCACTTTCCAAGCCCTTGGAGGCAGCTGCAAACAAGCTTCAGACTGGCTTATCAAGGTTAACTTTTTGGGAGGGGGGGGGGTTGTTTTGCCAGCTGACTCCTCTACACTCAATTCCTCTTCACTCTTAATCCTAGGCATATCCAAGCCTAGGCATGTCTACTCAGAAGTAAGTCCCATTAGAGTCAATGGGGCTTACTCCCAGGAAAGTGTGGATAGGATTGGGCTGTCAGTCCAAGAAACCAATCCTGCTTAGTTTTTCAGACAGAGCAACAGCTCAACCAGACCACACCGCCTGCCTTTTCTTATAGTACTAGATCTTGGGATAATCCACAGAAATTGATTTGCACTAGATTTTGGAAGACAGAACTATTTCATATAACTCACAATTCATGTCTGGAAATGGTTGCCAGAGATATTTGATGTATCTGCATTTTCAGCACTATTTTGGTTCAAATTTCTTGGAAGGTAAACTACAGGGGAAACACACAAGGAGAATTAGAGATTTTTTAAAAAAATGTTTATATGTATTTTACTCACTGGCTCGGAGTCCCAGTCGTCTCCCATCCACAGAACTCTTTGTTAGGCTAGATGCTCAACAAATAATGGAAAAATGAATTTTTTTTTTTCTGAGTGCTTCAGTTAAGTTGAATCTCCAGTTGCTTTCATACTTCCCAGTCAGAGTAAATGTGCTTACGGAACCCTCCTGAAAACATTAATGTACTTCTGAGAGCCAAATCCTATCCACCATCAAATGGCTACCGCTGCACCCTGTGCTAGATTTGAGCAGGTTGGAGGTCTTGGAATAAGGGGACTTTTGTTCCCTTCCCCTGAGCAAAACTCCAACCTGCTCAGTGAAGCTTCTTGAAGCTACACCAGCTATTTAAGTGTCTCATGTTAGGCTTCTGAGCCCAGGAGGTGGGGAAAGACTCAGTGAAGGATGCCTCTGCCAGTCCCACACCCCTCCTAGTCCTGTCCCACCTGCTCTTCCCCACCCTTCCCACACCCATGAACATCTCCCCCTGCCACCCTCTCCATGCCCCATCCCACCTGGAACATGTGATCTTTGGTGGCAGCTGGGACTTCAACCACAGCATCAACAGAGTAGTGTAGACTTCCCTGCCAGTGCTGTTTGTTCCCTATATGGTGCAAATGTTTTCGACACCCAGTATTGGCACTGCAGTTGCAGCGCTGGTGCTAGGGCAGTGTCGGATCAGACTGCCTGCTTCTGTGTAAATTCTCCATAGGGAATGTTGTGTCATGTGTCAGGCTGCAGCATGGGTCAGTGTGAACTGGCTGAATACTCTGTGGAAATGCCTTTAAGAATGCAGATGATCTTTTTTCAAAACTCATGTAATTTTAAATGCATTTTTTAATTTCATAGTTATTTAGTCCTGCATTCTCGGCATCACCTGGCAGGACAAAGTTCCAAACAACACAGTCCTGGAACGTGTTGGAATCCCTAGCATGTATGCACTGCTGAAACAGAGACGCCTGCGTTGGCTCGGTCATGTCGTGAGAATGGATGATGGCCGGATCCCAAAGGATCTCCTCTATGGAGAACTCGTGCAAGGAAAGCGCCCTACAGGTAGACCACAGCTGCGATACAAGGACATCTGCAAGAGGGATCTGAAGGCCTTAGGGATGGACCTCAACAAGTGGGAAACCCTGGCCTCTGAGCGGCCCGCTTGGAGGCAGGCTGTGCAGCATGGCCTTTTCCAGTTTGAAGAGACACTTGGCCAACAGTCTGAGGCAAAGAGGCAAAGAAGGAAGGCCCATAGCCAGGGAGACAGACCAGGGACAGACTGCACTTGCTCCCAGTGTGGAAGGGATTGTCACTCCCGAATTGGCCTTTTCAGCCACACTAGACGCTGTTCCAGAACCACCTTTCAGAGCGCGATACCATAGTCTTTCGAGACTGAAGGTTGCCAACAAAAAAAATAGTTGTTACAATACAATGGAATAATTCTCGACAAGTTCTGGGAAGAATGGTAGTTAGCACTTTCCTGTACCACCAGCCAAGTTGCAATCTGTTATAGCTCACTTAACTAGGATGAATGGATTAACAGTTGCTCTGTGATATGAACCAGATGGAACTGAGCAGAAAAGGTGAGAAGTCAAAGGTAGCCCAGAAAACAGACACTTTCTCTGCACCCACAAGAACTAAAACAGGTCCTGTCTAACATCCTATGTATCACAATTTCAACTGAAATTAGCACCTTTCAGATTGCAGCTGCTAAAGTCAAACTTGGTGATATAGCTTTTAAAATATTTTGTATTTTGTTATAGAGCATCTAAGCAGTATTTTCCACAAGCAAAACATCCATCAGTCAGACTATCTACTTTCTTTCACAGAAATCAATGGAAGCCGTTTGCTACCATAGAAAGAAGTAAAGAAATCATCTCTATCCAGTTATATAGAAACATAAGAAACGTCCTGCTGGATAAGGCCAAATGCCCATCTAGACCAGCATCTTGTTTACCATAGTGATCCACCAGCTACCTTTGGGAACCCCACAAGCAGGAGAGGAAGTCATACTCCTCTTTTGCAGTTGCTCCCCTGCAATTGTCATTCAGAGTCATACAGCTGCTGGATCTGGAAGTAGCACATAGTCATTATGACTAGTAGCCACCTGTCCTCCATTAATTTTTCCAGTTCTCTTTTAAAGCTGTCCAAGCTAGTGGCCATCACCACATCTTTTGGCAATGAATCCCACAGAGTAATTATGTGCTACATAAAGAAGTGCATCCTTTTGTCCATTCTAAATCTCACACCAATCAGTTTCATTGAATGACCTTTGGTTCTAGTACTATGAGACAGACACAGAAAAAAACATATCTTTCTCCATTCACCCCATACATAGTATCATACACCTCAATCATTTCCCTCTTTAATTGCCCGTTTTCCAAGCTAAAAGCCCCAAAGTTGTTACCTACAGTGGCAACCTCCAGGTGTTCCAGCCTTCTGATAATTTTGGTTGCCCTCTTCCACATGTATAGTATCATTTTCAGGTGTGGAAACCAGACACATTGTCCATATTGTAAATTAGAAATTTCCTAGAAAAGGAGGAAAAATCTGTCCATTAATGTATGTCATTTAAAAAAAAATTGATAACTGATATGTGGATAATTGTTTGGAATCAACACTGGAATGGGTCCTGGCTGACTTTCCTTTGTTAAAGAGAGTACTTGTTTATAGTCCAGGATGGTGGATTAATGTTTCTCCATGGGAGTTGGATTATTGGTTGATGGCTGGAAGATAGTGGCAGTCAATCTGAGTGTTTTGAATGAAAATGTCATCAGATCCCAGGAACATAGGAAACTACCTTAAACTGAGTCAGATCACTGGTCCATCTAGCTCAGTATTGTCGACACTGACAGGCACCCTGCTAACTGGGGGGAGTGTGTGTGTGTGTGTGTGTGTGTGTGTGTGTGTGTGTGAGAGAGAGAGAGAGAGAGAGAGAGAGAGAGAGAGAGAGAGAGATGAAACAAAAACAACAGAGTAGCTGGGAATGGAAGGCGGATTGCTGAAAGCATCTTTTGGGTTCAGGGTTGCTCTCTGGGGTCTGATGCAGTGCAGCAAAGGCCCTCCTACTGAGCATTTGGAATTGATGAATTATTAGGATAATTTCAGTGCACTGCAGACTGTAGCTAATGCAAGAAAATGATTTCTTAAGCATACTGTCATAGCTTTTCAGTAATTCTTGGTGTACATTCACAATAGCCTAGAAAAGAGACGCCTGAGGGGGGCCATGATTGCGACATACAAAATTATGCATGGGAAGGATAAAGTGGATAGAGAGATGCTCTTTACACTCTCACATAACACCAGAACCAGGAGACATCCACTAAATGAGTGTTGGGAGAGTTAGGACAGACAAAAGAAAATATTTCTTTACTCAGCGTGTGGTTGGTCTGTGGAACTCCTTGCCGCAGGATGTGGTGATGGCATCTGGCCTGGATGCCTTTAAAAGGGGATTGGACAAGTTTCTGGAGGAAAAATCCATTATGGGTTACAAGCCATGATGTGTATGTGCAATCTCCTGATTTTAGAAACGGGCTATGCCAGATGCAAGGGAGGGCACCAGGATGAGGTCTCTTGTTATCTGGTGTGCTCCCTGGGGCATTTGGTGGGCCGCTGTGAGATACAGGAAGCTGGACTAGATGGGCCTATGGCCTGATCCAGTGGGGCTGTTCTTATGTTCTAATAGACTTTAATCAGGGTACAGATTATTGATCCATGGTGGCTGGCACACAGTCTGATTGTAGTGCGGCTATCTTCATGAGACCTTCCTGATATTGGAAGTTGGGCATGTGGCTCCTGAAGAAAGGGCCTCCTTAATTGTGGTACCTTGATTGATCATGCTTCAATTTAGCGATTTTCAACTGATGTGCTGCAGCACATTGGTGTGCTATGAATGGTCTGCAGATATGTCACAAGAATTTGGGGGGGGGAGTTTATTAGTAGGGACATTGGTGGATGTGAGCCCCCCACCAGCACCACAATGTGCCTTATCAATTGTCAAAAAACTGATGGCGTGCCTTGAAACTTTTGGTGCCTTATCAGTGTGTCATGAGATAAAAAAAGGTTGAAAATCACTGTTTTAGGGCGCAATCCTAACCCACTTTCCAGCACTGGCATAGCTGTGCCAGTGGGACATGTGCTGCTTCCTGCAGTTGGGGGCAGTCATGGAGGCCTCCTCAAGGTAAGGCAATGTTTATTTCCTTACCTTGGCATTGCATTGCCCCTATGTCAGTACTGGAAAGTTGGTTAGGATTGGAACACTTGCTTCAAAGGAGTATTCTTGATGGCTATGCTACTCACATTCAGGCTCCTGGTAATGCCCACAGTAACGGACGTGCCTCTTGATGCACCCTAGGGCAAAGGTCCTTGATGCTGCCTCTTGCACCACACTGCTCCCCATACTTACCCAGCGCAATGGAGCCTCGCGCAGCATTAGGGATGACTCAGAAAGTGTACTGAGGCTTCCCCGTGATCTTAAACAGTACTTCTAGGAAACTGGAAGTACTGTTTAAGACCACGTCAGAAGCCTCAAGAAACTTCCCGTGCAATCTGCAATGCTGCATGGACGCTGAGTTTGGGGCATTTGGCCTGCCATTATATTTCCCCATCCTCTGCCTTCCATGTTGGAGTTTGCTACTGTTATTGGTTGGTTTTATGGCTGCTAATGTTACTGCTATTTTGTTGTATGGTTCTTTGGATTATTTTATGAGTTGTATGTGGAATTAATTGGAAAACTGGAACATGAAAGCTTTTAATTCAATAAATAAGAATGTGTAATGGGACTTCTATGGAGGCCTGAACATCCTACCGTTGAGGTTTTTCCAAGCCCAAACTGTGTACGGCCTTTTAAAAATTAAATTGGTTTTTAGTCACCAGAAAAATGCAGACCACACCTTATTTATTGTGTTATTATTTTATTTAAATGAATTGTTATTAGCCTCAATTATCATTTCAACCCAAAAAGAAAAGTTAAATCTGCCAATGAACTTAAAAAAAAAAGTAAAAAGCCTCAGCATCCCCAATCTAGCTCTGTGTAGTCCAGTTAGTTATGTGCTGCTAGTCACACATGTGCAATTTATTGAGAGCCTAAATAATTATACCAACCATTTTCAACCACTATGCCATGGCACTGTGGTGTGTCGTGGATGGTCTGCAGGTGTGCCGCAGGAGTTTGGGGGAGGATCAGTAAGGCCACTGGGGGATGTGAGTCCCTGCTGTTGGTATGATGTGCCTTGTCAATTGTCAAAAAACCAGTGGTGTACCTTGACAATTTTAGTGCCTTGTCAGTGTGCTGTGAGATGTAAAGGGTTGAAAATTGCTGAACTAGGCAGTGTAAAGCCCCTCCTGCTAACTGTTCATTTAGCACCTTCTTTGATGGCTTCTAGGTGCCTATTAAAAATGCTGCTGTGTCTTGAAGCTTTTAATGGAACCCAGGTTCTTTGATATATTTTCTTACTCAGATGATTTTAAGCTTCTGACATACTGTATACATGCTACTTCAGCTGTGTTGCTAGTGGCTTGTACCCAAAGAAAGTTAGTCATACTAAGCACTATTCAAATCAATGAGATAAATCTATTTATCCATCCATCCATGTTTTTATACCCCCACCGTCCAAGGAGCTCATGGTGGTGTACATGGTTCTTTCCCTCCTTCTGTCCTCAGAACAACTCAGAGCCCAATCCTGTGCTTGGCGGCATGGCTCCGTGCCGCCGAGCACTGTTGCCTCACCACCAGGCTCCCGCCCATGCTAGCTCATTGCCGGCTGGTGCTGGGCTAGCATGGGGTGGTCACCCAGCTTCCGCAGCTCGGCGGTCTCCCGGACCGCCGAGCAGTGGCACGGCGAGCAGGGGCAGGGACAGGAGCAGGGAGGAGGCGTTCTGGGGAGGGGGGAGGCCAGCGGGGGGGAGAGAGAGCTTGGAGGAGGTGTGACGGGGAAGTGTGACACGGGGAGAGGCGGGCTGGAGGTGTGCCTGGGGGAGGGATGGGAGGTGGGTCTGCGGAGCTCTGCTCTGTAGGATCCAGGACACTTGTGTAGGGCTGTGCATACTACCCAAGTGCCTTTTTAAGTGAGTAGCCCCATTGCAGAACTGCTTACCTTACCTGGGAGAAGGGGGCAAAAGTCCTCTTCTCTGGAGGTGCCTCCCGCGGTAGCTCAGGCCCTTCTCGGTGCTGCTGAGCCTGGGCGCCCCGGGCAGCTCAGGATTGAACTGCCCATGAGCTTAATTAGATTGAGAGAGTGACTGGCCCAAGGTCACCCAGGAAGCTTTGTGGCTGAGTGGGGAGCTGAACCTGACTATTCCAGGTATAAGTCCAACATCAGAACCACTATACCATCACTGATGAATTCAGAACCCATTAATTTCAATGGGTTTAGTTATTAAAAATTTTCTTTGGATACAATCCATAGTTTTTTAAATAGCTCTTTTGTTTTTACTGCTATTTTAGCTCTCTTGGCTTCGTTATCTTATATGGATTTTTCAGTCTTGTTGTAAGCCACTTTGGAAACTAAGGCTGAGAAGTGGGTCATACGTATTTTAAATAAATGATAAAAAAAAAAAGTTTGGTTGCAAATAAGCTTCCATATCAGCTGTACAAACACAAACCTGCTGATCAGGACAAATGAGTGCTTAATACAATTCTGATGACTTCAACCATTTTTCCCCAATGACTTTTTGTATAAATATACATAAAATGTCAGTCTTCTCAGGTAGAATTTGAAAAACTAAAAATGGGCCTGTTGGTCAACTTGAAATCTCCTTTTGAAGTGTTACATTTCACTGGAGGAAAAACATAGTTAGAGAATGTTAGGTCTACATGGTGAATTTGTTGCTCTGTTAGTGGGCCTAGTTGCACCTTCCTGTTTCAGCCAGTCAGAGTATAACGATTTGTGTATAGGGATGCTCACCTATTTCTCATTAAACCATGGAAGTTTCTTGCTCCCTCCAGAAACCTGATTCGAAGGCAGCCGATTTGGGCAGTGGTTGCAAGGGAGAGCTCTGTGTATACACAACTCATTCACCTTCCTAATATCTCATTCAGCATCAGGAGATTATTATTACTGAGGTAGAGCTCTTAAATTGCAACTAGCCATGCTTTTAAAACCATACGGGTGTGAAAGGGAGAATAATCCTTCCTGAGCAGCAGGGGATTGAAAAGACACAGGAGATGAAGGATGAAAGAGGTTAGCAGGAAGAGAGCACGTTTCAGCAATAATGAGGTTGCTCTCTGTCAACTCGATATATTAAATGTATCCTATTCTGACAACCCTCATGGCCTTTACTGGTTGGCCTATTTAGCCCTAGATATCTAGGCTTGCTGCTGAACCCAGCTGAAATGAGTGGCAAAATTCTAATTGGAAGCAGAGAGAACAGGAATAAGCGTGTGGCCTTTTAGGACACAAGTTTTCTTAAATTATTTTCCAAACCAATGCACTGATCCATTTCAGTGCCTATGAAATTGGATTATAGTATGTTTCCTCATTCAGTGCTGTGAAGGGAACCAACACACTTTGATTAAAAATAAACTTCTCCATTGACCTGAAATGACTTCTGCTGTTCAAAATTAAGAATCTAAGACAAATGTGTGTTTCCTTTGGCAGCTTCTTATATTCTATTTTGCATCATGGGAATTGTGAAACTCACTGCATTTGGATTTATTTTCCAAATCCAACAAAAGATTTTATACTTGAACACAGATTGCCATTCCTTGCAATATTGCTAGTGTCTCTGGAGACATTGCTGGTGTCTGGGGACAGACTTCCCTGCCCCCATGGAGTTCGGCTGATTTGTCATCGGCCCAGGGTGTAACACACCCTCCCTGATGGCACAGACAGATGGGGCATTGATTACCACACCAGCCTCACCCATGTCACTTTTAGTTGGTGGAAGTTGCTGGGGGCTGCAGTGGTAGGGGGAATGGCACATTCAGGTATTGTGGGAGGTGGGTGGGGCCAGGTAAACAGGTGTAATGGGTGCCAAGGCTTAAAAGCCCATTGCCACCCCATGATGAGAGAACCAAGGACTGAGGAGCTAAGAGCCTACCTGAGGCCATGACCAGGGCTGGCCTAGAGATGGCATCCAGGGAGGCGCACCAGCCCAGCTGGGAAGGAGGAGGATCTCCCCTGAACACTGAGGCATTGTGACTATCTGGAACCTTCCCCCTTGTCTACTCTGCAAGCTAAGGAACATCTCCACTACACCTCAGTCCCTACTGCAGATCCAAGGCCTGGGTGACCAGAACCTGGAGAGTCTCCTTTTTCCACCCTCAAGGGCGCCACACAATTAAACACATACAGGGGTGTAGTTGTGGAGGGATGATGTTGGAGCATCCCAGCTAATCCCAGCATCCAGGATGGAGGATCCCATCCCATCCTACTCCCAGCTGGGGAGTTACAACCCATTGCTGAGGTTTCCTACAACCCATTGCTAGGGTTTCTCCTCAAGCAGGAGTGGTCCTAAAGCAGGAGTGGTGCTGTCATCTGCAGGATGTTGTAGCCTAACAAACTTTGCATTTATTCAGAATAATGTAGGGTGAATCCTACACAGTGTTACGTTAACAAATCAGTGACTAAGGTAGGACACAGGGATTGTTGTACCAGTACAAATTATGATTAGGCATGTGTATACATTTAAGAATGGAAGAATGAAACTGAGGGGACTGATTTCATATTTCATTTTTTACAAAAGTCCTGAATGAAACATTTCATTGGGAATTCCCATTCATTTTCATAATAGGAAGCTTCCTTGCAGAGTGGCAGGCTCCCCCCTCCCCATCCCAGTTCTGTTAGATATTAAACATTTAAAAGGAATAGCAGTGCTCATTGTGCTGACTGTCTCCTGGTGGCTGACATTTTTTTACCAAAAGTGCCCCAGATGTTGCATGATTCTAGGCCAGGGGTGCTCACACTTTTTTGGCTCGAGAGCTACTTTGAAACCCAGCAAGGCCTGGAGATCTACCAGAGTTTTATTTTGCAATGTTCGCACCATCATAACATTTAACATTTATGTGTACAATGTATGTTGGTGTACCTTGAGCCCCACTGAGTATAACAGGACTTACTCCTGAGTAGACATGCCTAGGATTAGGCTGTGAGGCTGCAATCCTAGCCACGCTTACCTGGGAGTAAGCCCCATTGAGTACAATGGGCCTTACTCCCGGCTTTTCCTCCCAGAGGCACCTGAAGGGGGGGGGTTGGCACTCCGCGATCTACTCATTTTGCCTCGCGATCTACCGGTAGATTGCGATCCACCTATTGAGCACCCCTGTTCTAGGCCTTTGTGGGATAAAAGTGGTGGCTGTAACAAAAACAGGGCAGCTTCAGCTGGTAGCTGCCACCCCCCCCCCCAGAACAATGCAGCATATACAGCAGTTGCATGGCAGATGTGAAAGACCTTTGCTAGATAAATCAGTGCAGAAAATGATCCCTGAGGGTAGATAGTTCTACGAAGTGTTATCGTTTAAAAATGCATCACATGCCTTTATCATGCTTCCTTAAAAGTTGTTTGTAAATACTGATGTTTCATATTAGAGCAGGACTTTTGAAATATCCTAAACATCAAGAGTTATAAGTTTTCATAAAATCTGAGATTTCATTAGTTTTTTATTTATTAATTGTATGTTTATGGCTTTCATAGCAAATAAGAATATTGAGCTTCATATATTACTTTTTATAATCCTTTGTTGCTGGCAAGAATCAACACAGCTGATAGGAAAAATTATGTGACTGTAATTAGAATAATATAGTTATAAATCGGTACTGACTGATTACAAATACTTTATAAAAGAACATTGGAAGAAAAAAGAAAATATGGTGGGGATATGCGGGAAGCACAATTGCTTAACTTCACAGTCTTTTTCATCATAATAATACAGGATTGTAACCAAGGATTCCAGCCTATCTGTAGTTTAAATTAAATGTAGTTTAATTTTTTTTTAAACTGCAATTCCTACCATCTTCTGCACTGAGATTTACGTGCTTGTGAGTTTAAATCAGGAAAAAAACTCAAAATGGCACAACAATAGTAGTAGAAAATATAACAATGTAGTGTAAAAATAGAAAAATGGATGCTGGTTTAGGAAAACGAAATGATGCCTAACCTATGCAATTTTATCACAAGATTAATATATGAAGGAAATTAAATTATTATGTATAATTTATTTATCTGTTTCAGAGAGCAGACATGGGAAAAGTCTTTGAATGTGGTTATAATACTTCATAAATTCTCTTTAAAAGATATGTGTACTATTGATGCAGTATGTTTATGACTCTTTAGCCATAGTTATTTGTTGGTGAATTTTTTAACATCTGGTTGCAACATAATTTTCATTTTATCAAATAAGAGGCTAGAGTGAGCCATGTGCAAGTACATGTTGACTAAGGAAAGAAAAAAAAATGCAAACTCTTAAGCAAAGAAATAGGTACATCTTTTCTGAGAATATTGTTAAGGTAGAGATATAAAAGAAGGCTTATAAATGCAACAGATCAAGAGATGGAAAGGTTCTTGAGATTGTGGGGTAGGACCCTGCAATGAAATTGTGGGTAGCAGAAAACAGCTGTCTTAGCTGAGGCCGGGAGGGTGATCAGACATAAATCCTTTTGGAAGATGGTTCAGAAGAATATAATGAGAACATAATAGAGCACTTGTGTACCTGTAGTATTCTATACACATTGCTGTTATTGGAAGCTGGGAGATTTGAGTTGAAATTCTGAAAGTTTGCATGAAAGTGCAAGAGAAGATGAATGAATACTGCATTGGAAGGGATGGAGGAAATGACAATTGCATATGATGTGAAATGTTGCCAATAAAGAAATGGGCAGGTAGAGACAAGAATGTAAGTATCGGTTCACAAGTTGCAGGAGTGGCACAGTTGCCATTGCCATGTTTCATTCCTCTCATGATGACAGAATAAGGGATAGATCAAGGTTATGCTAAGATAGCCCTAACCAACTTTCCAGTGCTGGCATAGCTGTGCCAGTGGGGCATGTGCTGCCAGTGGGGCATCCTGCAGTTGGGCTGCACTCATGGAGACCTCCTCAACATAGGGAATGTTTGTTCCCTTACCTCAGAGCTGCATTGCCCTTATGTCGGTGCTGGAAAGTGGGCTAGGATTGCATCCTGTGTGACTTAACCATATGATTTATTGATCTAATGTTACAGTTACAGCATGGGATAAAGAAGCAGCCCTTTTGCTTCTTCAGCATAAGAACCAGTTCTAAGATGAGTTAATGTATAATTTCCTTTGTGCGTTGCTATGATTCTATGTCCTGATGGCTTTCTTTTATCATGACTGTTAGCAACCCTCCATGATCACTCTCCACATGTCTACTGAAATCTACTGAATCACATGTCTACTGGAGATTTTTAGCATTGCCTTCAGGAATTTCCAATGTTGCATCATGCTGGGGAAAAAAGTCTCCAGGGAATAGCTTCATCCTAGCCTGGATGGCTTCAGGATGGACAAAAGATTGGCAATGTAGCAGGAAGAGGTTATTTCCTAGCTCTTTTCCTACTCTGTTTGCCCCCTTTTCACACTGGGGGGGGGGAATTTTAGCAAAGAAATGGAGGTTAGGTAGCTCTTCTCCCCAAATTGGTTTTCTACCCAATCAACCTGTAACTGCTTTTCAGCTTCTGGGAAAACAAGAATTGTAGAGTTATCTAGTTATCTAACCCCTGCTAACTGGGTAATAACCCCTGCTAACTGGGTAAGAGGCACTCTTTCAAGTGGGTGCTCCTCTTTTTAGCAGGGGGAGAGTAACTAGCCCACCTCACCCCAGCAGTGTCTTTTCTAGTGGCTGTCTGCTGGTGTTCTTTTGCATCTTTTTAGATTGTGAGCCCTTTTGGGACAGGGAGCCATTAGTTATTTGATTTTTTTCTCTGTAAACCGCTTTGTGAACTTAAGTTGAAAAGCGGTATATAAATACTGAATAATAATAATAATAATAATAATAATAATAATAATAATAATAATAATAATAATAATAATCTAGTTCTGCCTGTAGAAAGTAGCCTGAATGTGGGTTCCTAGGCACTGGAAGGTAATAGGCATCTTGTCATAATTGTCAGCTCTTCTTTAGCATTGGTAAAAGAGGACTTGACCAATGTAATTCTTTCTCAGAAACAACCGTTGCTGAAATTTCAATCCTACCTGGTTAAAACTGCTTCAGGCAGAAGATAGACAGGGAAGAGCTAATAAACCTGACAAAAAGATGGCAACCAATCTATATCTTAGGTTCCAAATAGGGTTTGTAGAAATCTGACTTGATATGAGGTGCATATTCTGATTAATAACGTATGTCAAGGTCCTTGGAGAAGAAAAATTAAATGATCCCAGCAGTGCTTTGAAAGCTAAATCAGAAAAAAAAAAAATGGCACTACATAGCAGAATTTTGTAAGATAAATCAATAGCTCTGCATGCTCCAGCAGTGCTTTGTAAGCTAAAACCGAAGTGTCCTTCCAACTAATCCACTGTGAACTGCTTCAGAAATTATGCAGTTCCTATGGAAAGTGTGAAATACCCATGTAGCTGGTTCCATTTCAGACTGAAAATGTGGGTTGGGATGAGGAGAGTCTGACAACAATTTGCATTCTTAGATATTCTCAAGATTAAACTGCAAAGAAGCTGGGGGAAATAACCACAGTTTTCTTGCTCCAGCGATGAAGAAACTGTGGGTGATACCCAGTAAGTCTGAAGGGGTATTTTCATGGTTACTTTACTGTAGTCATATGATATAAATGTGTTATTAAAGTAGATCACTCTTCTTTAAGCAAAGGGATTTCTGTCATTGTTACACAAAGTTCACAAGACCTATTAAATGCTTATATAACATAGTTCAGTGATTTTCAACCACTGTGCCGTGGCACATTGGTGTGCCGCGAATAGTATGAAGGTGTGCTGTGGGAGACTGAGGGAGGGTCATTTATTAGTAGGGCCATTGGGGGATGTGAGCCCCCTGCTGGCAGCACAATGTGCCTTGACAATTGTCAAAAAACTTATTCATCTTCAACTTTTTCTTGTCTAACTGAGGCAATCCTAACCAACTTTCCAGCACTGATATAAGGGCAATGCAACTCTGAGGTAAGGGAACAAACATTGCCCTACCTTAAGGAGGCCTCCATGACTGCCTCCCAACAGCAGGATGCAGCACATGTCCCGCTGGCACAGTTATGCCAGTGCTGGACAGTTGGCCCTGAAACAGTATCATTTCTGTGTTCCACTTGGTAACTAAACTATGCCTCAGTCATTTCCCCAAAATTGTCAGCCTTGACAATTTTAGCACCTCGGTGTGCCAAGAGATGAAAAAGATTGAAAATTACTGACATACTTATTCATTGTGGTGAACCAGTGAACATGCCAGAGATATAAGTGCTTCCAAGTTAAACCTGAACCTGGGGAGGTCCTCGCTCCTCTAAATACAACAACATTCCACAAACCTGTCGTTAAGTGACTTGGTTGCTAAATGAAAAGCTATTTCAAAATGACTTATCAGGTACTGGAATGCCTAATGGAAGGCCCTGGAATCCTCCTCAGTGTTGCTCACGGCCTCTACAGGCCTCTGAATGGCCTGCAGAAGCTTCTGGCACATACGGTTTACAAAAGCAAACCAGAAGTAGCTTCCAAAAACTGAAAGTTACTTCTAGAGGTTTTGTGGGCCAATCTGAGGCCTGCAGAGGCCCTGTGCAACACTGAGGAGGACTCCAGGGCCCTCTGTTAGGCATCCGAGCACCTGGCATTCATTTCAAAAGCCATTTCAAAATTGCCTTTTTTCCCCTAATAATGACCACCATTGTATAGCTGATCGGTTCTTAGTCGGCACATCATTAAGCAATGTACAGCTGTAATGTCCTACAACGATATTGTTCTCCCTTGAGTAGGGCTGCAACATTTAGGCTGCAATCCTAACCTCACTTTCCTAGGAGTAAATACCATTGAACACAATAGGACTTACTTCTGAGTAGACCTGGTTAGGCTTGTGCCCTAAGTTCATTAATCAGTTAGAACTATCATTAAAACGCCTTTTGATAATGTAAGAGGGTGTCCATGATTATTGAGAAACGTATTTTGAAAATAAATTAATTTATTAAGTTATAAAACCTGCAGATTTCAGGTTCTGCTAAATTAGGAGAGGTATTCCATCCTTTTCTCCTTCACATAGGACAGTATGCCTCTTCTATGATAATCTGCTGCCTGAAACACTTGCATATATTGTCTAAAAGCAAAGTATGTTTCTTTCTTCAAAACTTCTTGTTCTTATGAATAATCACACAATTTTATTTCATTAATTCATTTATTCCTAGATTAAAAGTAACATGAGCGATTGACTAAGATGTGTTTCATTGGATTGCAGCTGAGCTATCATCTATTCCTTAGCTATTACCCTCAATAATACAATGTGTTTTACTTGGGCTACTTGTACATCAGGGGTGCAATCCTAATGTTGACTTGGGCTGGCCCAAGTCCCTTGGGCTGGCCCAGGAGGGTCGCAAACATGCCGTAAAGCACGTTTGCACCTCCATGGGAGGAAGCCGTATCAGCTAACATAAGCCTCCATGGCAGCTTCCCCACAGCTGCTTGTGTTGGCGCACCTGCGCCGACATGAGCAGCAAAGGTAGGCGTGGGGGGACGGGGAGGAGGAGGGAAGGAGGCGTTTCTAGGCGGGGAGGGCAGGCAATGGGTGGCCCTGGGGGTGAGCGCACGAGGAGCCGGAGGCGGGGCTGAAATCCCGTCCCCGCAGAGAACGGAGCGGCTTCAAGTCACTCCGCTCTCCTCAGACTTGCACTATCTCCAGAGGTGGCGCAGGTCCAAGGAGACCCATTGGGGCCAGCAGCCCTTACCCAGAGGTAAGAGGAAGAGCTTCCCCTTGCCTCTGGCTGAGCCACTGCTGTCAATGAACCTGCGTTGGATGCAGCGCAAGCCTCCTGGCTTGTCTGCTCCAGCGCAGGTTTGCATTGCGCCCTAGGTGCCTCTTCTTTAATTAAAAACCCTAGTTTTAAGTAAAGCTCAACCAATAGACAAAGAGTGTAGTGAATTTGTTAAACAATTTATGAGGGAATGCACAAATTGAAGTCTGAGGGGAAAGGTGGCTTCTTCCACACATAGCATTGATAGTACCCAGAAGTCGTGAAGGGACGCTAGCTGGAATAGAGATAAGAGGGTTTGGCATCAGAAAGTAGAATAACATCATTTATAGGCAATCCTTAGATTATCCTGGGATGCTTTATGACTGCAAAGATGTGGAAAGCAAAATAAATTATGTAAATTGAGTCAGCTTGCATAAATGTATTGAGAATGTGTGTCAGGGTATTGAGACACAACCTGAGGAAATTTGCTGCCTGAGCATGGCAAGGCCTGAAAGCCTGGGGCCGGTATCTAGATGGAAACCCAAGGCCAAAGTAAGGCAGAAGTTAAGTGTGCCTTGTGACCCTGGACTGACCAATAGTGACTGGGTAAATGTGCTGAGTCACAGCGACTTTGCAGCCCCAATGCAAGTCAGTGGGAAAGGGGCCAAGACATCCTGGGAGGATGAGGTAATGCAGTCATGAGAGGATGAGGTAATGGGGGTGAGGTCATCCCTTACCTGATTGGTCAGAGGAAGTATAATGGGGAGGCTGCCGGAGCCTACCTTGTGGGTCATTGTGAGGAGTTATTGGAAGAACTTGAATCTGTGTTGGAGTTGCTGAAGATCTGTAATTGCTGTTTCACTGCTGTGAGACCGGCTGCTGCTTGTATATTTGTAAATACAGCTTGGTGGTGGACATCTGCCTGGCTCGTGTTTTCATTCCATCGCTTCGCTATCTTGGGTCGCTTCGGATGCCAGCATTTCACTGCACTTTATCTTACTCTGTGGGCTTTGCTCATCGCCTTGCCCTAGCCCAACAATGTGTATATAATTTGAGTTACCTTTGTGAGAATATGGATATTTCTCTTCAACATACTGATCCATGAGACTGTTGAGACTATAATGTGCAAGCATTGTATTTTAGCAATTTCTAAAGGACTACAACTGACCCCTTTAAAAAAAACAAAACTCTAATAAACACTTGATCAAGGCAGTTGAGAATGGCTGAGGAGGTTCTCCTTCACTCAGGAAAAGTTGCCCTTGACCCCACGATAAAGTCAGTGCAGGATATTTCTACTGTTCCGGTATACAAATTATACTTATTCATCTCCAACTTTTTCTTATTTAACTGAAACAGTATCATTTCTGTGTTCCACTTGATAACTAAACTGTGCCTCAGTCACTTCCCCAAATGATGGTACATTTAGTCTTCTTAAAGTCAAGTTCTAATTTGTTCTCAAGTTCCAAACCATCCATATATAATTACAAAATTAAAAAGTTCCACTAACTCAAGAATTGCAACCACAAAAGGATTCCAGGAAATCATCAGATAAGTATTCATTTATTTAACTCAACATATAGAATTATGTTGCCAATGGCTTTTTCAAAGTTTAACTCTTAATCGGCTAAAGAGTGTTTTTAAACCTGTTTTCTCTTTTTTCAGAGATTCACACTGAAATCCTCTGGAGTTCATTGACTATGGTAAGAAATTACCATCATTCAATAAGTGTTTTGTGCAAGGCTCTCTATCCTGCGCTTCACTATGTATTTTCCAGCCATGTTTCCAAGTGTAGTTACAAACATAACTTGGTGTTATATCTTTTTTCTTCTCGGAAAAGCTGGCACCAATGCAGTGGGAAGCACCCTTGAAACTTGGTTTCATGTAGGCTATTTTGATTGTGTACCCCATTCTTGTCTGTTGTCAAATTTTTAAATACTTCGTCAGCAAATTGTTTTGATTATGTTCAATTATTTATGTTAACATCCTTGAGTGTTCTACTACTACTACTACTACTACTACTACTACTACTACTACTAATAATAATAATAGATAACAAATTAACCTATGAAAGGATGCATAGTACATAGGCTGATTGATCACACTGAGTATTATCTTTAAAGTTTCCTGTGTAGATTACCCACCAAGGCCATTTCAGTCCCCAAATTGTGGTGAAAACCAAACTGCACCAAGATAAGGTTTGAAATAATCAGTCCTGATAATTGTCAGCTAGGGTAATCCATAAATACAAGTATTACCATGACTTGAATTCTAACAGTACACGTAAAGCTTTATTTAGGGCTCAGTCTTATGATGTCCTAGCTCTGTCACTCAATTCCAGTGCCAGAGCCGGGTGTTGTAAATGTGGTATAAAGCACGTTTATGGTATCCTCTAAGTAGGGAGTGCTGGTGCCAGGCCAGTGCCAGTTGGCACTGGGATCAGCACCAGGAAGAAGATGGTGCACCACCACTGGGGGTACGTTACACTGCTGGGCAGCAGTGTGGCTCCTGGGGGTTTGGGGAGAGCAGGGGGAAGGTGGAGGAAGGATGGAACTGGGTGGGGGGAGGGGAGAATTGGATCCAGGAGGGGCGGAGATGGTGGCAGGCTCTACTGCCATATCCTGCACTCCCTCCTGGCTTGGATAGCCCAACACAGGCCTCCTCGGGTCTGCGCCCAATCAGAAGTGGGCACAAATCTGAGGAGAGCAATTGGTGCTACAGCTGCATTACCTGGAGTAAAGAGCACTAGGCCAGAGCCCATAGGATCCAGCAGTAACCATTTGGGTGCTGCCAGAGCCCTGGGCACTGCTATGTTTAGGATTGGGCTGTTACTATGCAGTTTAGCAAACCTATTCATAACCTTGTTAGGATATGTAGAACTCATGTTCCATTAAGAGATACTGAAAAAAATGCCTTACATGGCCTCCTAGATTGAGGCACAAAAGATTATCGTGCCATTTTCCTGATGAGGAGAAGTAAGTTAACTGCCTGATTGGTCAAAGCAATTAAATGGAGGAAATTAGGCAATATTAGGTCCATAGCCCCACCATCAAGACAATACAGTGAAACATTTCATGTGCATATCAAAACCATTTGTAGTGAAATTATAAATATCAGTCGCTCAAATTACTATTTGAATTATTCAAACATATGCAACAGGTTAAAAACCTGTTCAAAACCTGCATCAGCATACATTTATATAATGCACATATCTAAAGAGAAGCTTCATGAGTATATAAAAGAAGAAAAGTTTCTTAGTATACAAAAATCTATTGGTGTGCATGTCTGCCATTGTTTCCTCTCTACTTACTCCTATGGAAAGGATTCTATGTTATCTAGGAAGCAAATTCTCCCTTTCCCCCAATCCTTCCTTTTGGGAATTTTGTTTCCTCTTTCCATTCTCACTGATTACCAGCATAACTTGGATTCCAATTCATGTTTTCCCTCCAGTTCCTATGCAACACAATTCTTCTAATTATTGTGATTACAGCATCTGTTCGGCAGCTTTTGTACCCCTTTCTGCTGAGATTTATCACAGAGGCACACCTGCTGTCTTTACATTTAACTTAATGTTCTGGTGTTAATTTCATCCAGGAATTTAATTATATTATTCTGTGGAGCCCAACCACACTGGTCACAAAGGACAGATACACCACACACATGTGCCCACACACACACTAGGGTTGCCAACTCTGACTGAAGCTATTCCTGGAGAGCCCCCTCACCCCCAACGTGATAAAATATTGGAAATTCCTGGAGGCCCTGTTCAAGTCTCCAGAACTGCTCTCAATAGCCACCTGGAGGGGGATGCTGATTCCTGGAGATTTCAAGACAATTTCTAGAGGGTTGGCAACCCTACACAGTTTCCTCCACCAGCCATTAATCTTAGCATGGCAATAATCTGAGCCTCTGTGCATTATAGCATTCACTCCATTGTTTAGTTTTATAATGTTCTTGCTTTTTGAAAATCAAGAGTCATCTCTGTCTATCCACATCATAAGTAAGTTGTATTGTTGTGTGTATGCGTTTGTGTGTATTCCCAGGTGCTGGAGCAGAGACATCATGATGTCACGCAACATCATAAGACATCACACCACAGCATGACATCACTTCCCCAGCGTCTTCCTGGGGCGGGGCTTTGTGCACCTTCTCCCAGCATCAAGAAAAGCTCTTAGCCTTCCTTGATGTCGGGAGCAGGTACGGCGCAACCTGCAGAGCCTCACCCTTGGGGAGAATGTCACAACGTGCTTCATGCACCTTCTTTCACCATTGGGGAAGGCTAGGAGCCTTCCCTGATGTCCGGAGGAGGCGCAGTGCAGTGCAGCCTGGTTTGGAGGCTTGGACCCTTTCCAGAAGCCAGGAGGAGGTGCTATGAAGCCTGCAGTACCCCAAGATGGTTGCGCAGTGCCTGGGAACAGTCATGTGTACCCCCCCATCATGGCATCTGGGGCACTTGCCCCTCAGGCTCTGCCCTAGGTATTCTTCTGTATATATCCAGCATCTGCAAAGGTGGATGGGTGGTGAACAGGAAGGATAGTTTTCATAGAAAAAGAGCTTATTGACAGTCAAGGGAAATAGAGTTTAAAAAACTTAAATACTGTTCTGAAGCTTATGACTATAATACAGACTCTTCCTTTTTTTTGAAGAGGGTTTTTTTTTTTTTTTTTTTTTGGCTCTGCAGGCAGAAATTTAACCAGTGCACACTTCCACAACATGGAAACAGTACTGGGGAAAGCTACACATGAAAGCTTTCATGCACATATTAAACATACAGAACTTCAGGTAGGAAAAGGTTGCAATCCTATCATAATGTCAGTAAAATCATTATTCCCAGGAGTAGCTTCCGTGGTTAGCTGCTCAATTCCCCACAAAGATATTTTGCAATTCTTATATAATATCTCTGACCAGATTCATCTTAAAGAGTACCAGTCAGGCAGGTTATACAACTGTCCTTAGTAATCTAGTAATATTTTCGCTAGCTAATGGACTGTTAGTATGTTTCCTAACATGTGACTAAATTTGAGACTGTATGATGGCTGTCCTTAAACAAATTCACCCATAGTTACATTTGAGACATACTCCTGAAATCTGCCTTGCTGAGACACTAGATGTCCACCGCATCTTAATGGAAGACCATGTGGACTTCAATATGGGAGTGTCTTCCCTTAGTATTTCCCCTTTTCTTTTCTCACCCCTCATGTTCTTCTGTTCTAAAAAACTGTGTAACTTAGGGTGCATTCCCGAAATGTGGATAGGCTGGCACAAGTCCCTTTCGCCGGCCCACCTGTGTCGTGAAAGTGCCGTAAAGTACTTTCACACCATTGGGAGAACAAGGAGGCTGGTGCACAGACATGCACCAGCCTCCAGAGGCCGATGCAAGTCCTGCTCAGCCAATCCAGAAAGTAAGCCCATGCTGGCCAAATCAGGCCAGCGTGGGGAGGGCAAGGAGGAGGCCTTTCAGGGGTGGGCAGCAAATGGGACCAGGGGAAAGTGGCGGGTGAGAGGGCAGGGCCAGGATCTGGCACTTATGCTGGATCCTATCCCTGGTCCCGGGCAGCCCTGGGCAGCTGCGGGCTACTTGGATCTGTGCCCCCTCTTGAGATGGTGCAGATCTGAGTAGCCCCATTGAGGCTGCTGCAGCTTTACCCAGGGTAAAGGGAAGCAATTCCCCTTACCCCGGGCTGAGCTGCTTTCGGCCCCACCCCTGCTCTGGATGCCAGCAGACAGTCTGGCTCCAGTCTGGTCTCAGTCTGGCAGACAGTCTGGCTCCAGGGCAGGTTAGGATTGGGCTGTTATTCTGTGAAAAAGTTAGGGTTTCATGTTTCCTGGAAAATCAGCCACCCCTCCAATGCTACATGGAAAACTGCTTTTGAAACTGAGGAGAATTTTCAAAGCAGTTTAACTATGTAGAATGGCAGGGGTGTGTGCATCAACAGTGACTCCACAGGTGGTGTGTGACCAAGAGTTCACACCCCTGACCAATTTCTTAGGTGGTGAAGGCCCTCTGCTGTTTCTGCTCCCCACCACCACCTAGTAAGCCAGGGAAAGCTAACTATATAATTATGAGGTAGCAGTGGCAACAATGAACCATCTTCTTCCCCTGGTGCCATTGTCCAATTCCCAAGTGTCTTGTTCCCCTAATGCTACATTGGGGACTGGGCCATCCAGAAGTTACATAACACTGGGCAAGAAAGAGAATGATCCACTATTGCTATGTGTGCCTATCCCCCTTGCATCCGGGTTAGCCTCTTCCAGGTGTCCACCAGGTGAGCTAACTGGGAACTGAACAGCAAATGGGGAGAGCATGCTATTGAGAAGTTCCCATAAGTCTTTTACCCCAGATGCCCAAGCTGTCACTCTGTGTGTGTGTGTGTGTGTGTGTGTGTGTAAAAGTTCAAAGAAAAAAAATTTCCCTTAGTGTGCCTTCTCTTTTCTCTTCTTCTAAGATGACTGTAACACGAAAGTAAATCCAACTGTTTTTGTGCTCTCCTCTACTATACTTTCATATAAAATGTTATGAGTACAATTTCGTGGTATGTGTGTGGGGGGGAGTACACACTCAAAGCTTTCATATGTTCCATGGAATGTTTTGCCATTTTTTTAAAAGAACTGCAGACTTCCCATATCCCTGCATAAATAAAATGCTTTTTGAAATTGTCTTTGATTTCTAAGGTGGTTTTACTCTGCACGCGGTTGGTGTACAGCAGGAGTGCAGACCTGGCTGTTCATAAAACAGAGATGCAAAGCACAAGGAAAGAATGGGTTCTTGAATCCTGCCCCTTGTTATTAAGCAACCTTGATTTTGTTTTTTCTGTTACACCAAATACATGTGAAATTATTTTCCATCTTCTTTGGGGCTACTAGTTGTTGCATATGAATAGCTGCACACAATTAGAACAGGATCAATGCCCAACATTTTTTTTTAGTGTTGTCTCCTTTTATTTTACTTTCTTAGAAACCGAACATGCAGGTACTACTCTTTGCACCCTACTCATCACTGTCAGAGTTTGGGGCATTGAGAGGAAACCTCAGAAGCACGCTGGTATGTTGCTTCTCAAGTACAATGTATTTTTCTACAGTGACACTAGCCAAGTGGAGTAGTCTTGCATTTATTTTAGAGAATTTCATTGCTTTCCTTTGTTAGTGCCCCTGAAGAAGAGTATCTGGTCAAAATGTGGTGGAACTAATACTTAACATTCCAGTGAACTGTTGAAGTTCAATTTGTGCCAGATAGAAAAAACAAGGATGGGGTAAGAGATTACAGTGCTAGCAGTAGGGCAGAATTACTGTGGGTGTAGTGGAGGAGCAAGTAAGGTGAGTCTAGAATGAGATCTTAAGTGCCTTGAACGAGATCTTAAGTTCCTTGAATACCTCCTCTTTTCCCTTGTATATGCTTTTATTTTACGAAAAGTTGCTCCTCTATATTTTTCTAACTTGTCCAAATGACACAATGAGAGATTCCTCCAGCTGAATCTTATTCACTGTCAAGTAGAGTATTGTGGCTGCTCTATGAGCATGAGAGACAATACTTTTGCTAATGTCTCCCAGAGGCCCTTTGCTATTCTTGCAAAATTCACATTTTTGACATGCTCAGTTTGTGATTTACATAATTACTCATCAGATCCTCTTGAATAGTAGTGCCTGGCCATTAGCCAGTCTTGGTGTTTTTTTTGTGTGTTTTTTTTAAAACTATGCTTCCTTTACAGCCCAATCCTATCTTCCCTTACCCCCACTGGTGAAGCCGCACCAGCGGGGGGGGGGGGGATTGGGAGGCAATTCCCAACTGGGCAATTGGGATTGAAATCCCTTTACCCATCTATAAGCCTCCCACTCTGCAATGGCTCTCCTTAGACCTGTGCTAGTAATTTTGCTGGCCAGAACTGAGGAGAGAAAGGGGCAGGGAGGCTGCTGTTGGAGGTGATGGAATTCTATCTTGTCCTGTCCTCCAACCCTGTCTCTAACCCTGCATTACAGTCAATCCAATTTGATTTGTAATAAAACCGAGGTCTCATTATGTCAAACATGCTGTTTTCCTTCTGCTGCAGAGCAATCTATTTGGAATGTTTTAATGTTTATCCTTTCCCCCTTCCTTTAAATAAGGGCAATGTATCCTTCTCTAGACTTCTCATACTGTTCATCCTGATTCTATTATTCTGATAGAATTTATTATCCTGTGCTCAGAATTTTCAAATATTCACCAAGTTCCTTCTTTTTGTTTATAACCTCTCGTATTTGACTAGACTTTTCTGATATGAATTCATTCAGATTTACCAGTGAGAGTGCTGGGTCCACTTTACTAATTTTCTGTTTTCTTTTCCTCTTTTTTTCAGATATATTGGCTGGGTGCAGACATAATATGAAACCATAGTTTGCTTAGCTAAACCATGGTTTCACATGTCTAAACTTGAGCCTTCCAAAAAAAAAGTGGTTTGTTTGGAGTCGACAACATGAGATGTGAATGCACAGCTGGAAGCTGGGTTGCAAAGTACTGTTTCAGCTAATTGTGATTTTCAATAGTGTCCTAATTCACAGACCACTGACAAATCACAGTTATGGCCTTTGTTCCACCTCAGGTGGCTCCTGATAGGAGTTGCTCTACCTCAAGAGACTGCTGCTCCGTGGAAAAGGGAGTGAATTTATGAAGCTGAGTCCTGAGCAGATGAGAAACAATAGCAAACAAGTAGTTTGAAACCATAGTTTGTCTATTGTACATCCAGAAGCTCAAACCATGATGCCAGTTTTAACTATGATTAACACAAACCCTGGTTATATGTTATTTCTGAATTCACCCATTGTTGAAGGAATGCTAATGTGAATTTTCATCCAAAAAAATTAAAGAACTCATAACCATTGTCTAAAGCAGTGGTTCTCAAACTTTGAGGGAGCTTTACTCCCTCCATAAATTTTTGAGGGGGTGTGGCTAGGGCAGCAATGCGATCCCCAAGATCGTGCTTCTAAGGGGGGTAAGGGGGGTGCTTGTTACTTACTTGTGCTTGTGCTTCTGAAGGCAGGGCTGCAGCAGGCTGCAGGAGGTGGGGGGAGCCCTGCGCAGCCCTGCACAGTGCTCCCCAAGGCTTGGAACTTTCACCGAACGGTCGCCTGCAAAACGGAAGTGCTTTGCACCCGCTTTCAGTGAAAATTCCAAGCCTCGGGGAGTGCTGTGTAGGGCTGCGGAGGGCTCCCTGCACCTCCTGCAGCCTGCTGCAGCCCTGCCTTCAGAGGCACAAGCAAGTCACAAGCACCCCCCCTTATCCCCCCAAAAGGATGCAATCCTGGGGATCGCTTCCCTGCCTGTCCCCTTCCCCCACCCCTTAACAGGATGGGGGAACTTTTACACGAACTGGTGGGTTGCGACCCACCAGTTTGAGAACCACTGGTCTAAAGGAAAAATGCATTGCAAACATTGAAGCCAATGGTGGAAGCAAACAATTTCCCATGAAACTCTTATTATTCCCTTGTATGATGCCATTTATCTGTTAAAATTATATATTTGTCAAATTAAAAAACCTTATTACACCACTGTTTTTTGTAAAAGTAAAAAAAAAAACTGAATCAAACACCAGATAAAGAATACACAGTATTAATAAAAAGTTGTTTAGAAAAAACAAACTGTCTCTATTTTGTAAATTAGTTTCTGCAGAGGTTAAGAATAGCCACATGGTTCATGCTCCCTGCTTTTTTGAGAGGATTATGTTGGTAGGAAATGTGTTTACTTTATTTCAGCAAGACTTAAAATCCTGTGACACCTCAGTATGATTCTTGGTGCACGAACACATTTCAATTTGTTTTATCAGCTGCTTGATAATATAAGGGAATCTATGATGTGAATTGTTTGGGGGAAGGTTCAAATTATATACAAGTTAAAAATGAATATAGTGATATGCCTCTGGAATATTCTACAACAAAAATTCCAGGACATTGGGGGGGGGGAAGCCATATTTTTGTGTCATAAATTCATTGAAAGATTATGAAATTCAAGACCATTGTATCACATTATTCTGTCAACCACTTCGATTACCTAGGCCAGGGTGGCCTAACATGTGGCCTTGTGGGCCACATGTATCCCATGAGGCCCTTTTTGGTAGCCCTTGAAAGCCCCACCACAGCCACCACCCACCACCTCTTCAGTGTCTTTTTTAATCTCCCTGATGTGCTTTGGAGAAGGAGATGTTGGAACAGCATGGCAGGGGCATCGAAAAGCTGTGCTGTGTCCACTGCTGCCTCCTGCTGATTTAGCTGCCGAGTGACTTCCGCGGCTCAGAAAGTGGAAGTAATTGGCAGTGACGTCATCACCACACTGCTAATTACTTCTGTATGTGTGCAGTACGGGGCGGGGGGTGATACCAGGATTGTGCGGCCTTCTGGCTATCAGAAGTTGGACTGCCCTGATCTGGGCATTATTGGTGGTTTTTAATGACTTGGAATATCAGGGAGGAATATTCAAAGAGGAAGTGTAGGCTTCCGACCAACTTCAGTGACAGCAGAAATGCCTTCTTATTGTCTACTCCTCTATACCTAGCCCAACCATTTTATGGTTGGTGCTCTGTTATGTGCTCTTGGAGTAGACAATGACACATAGGAGAAGCGAAATCTAACACGCTTCTAACCAGCTTCAAGAAAAACCAAGGAATTCCACCATTCCATTCTTCTGCTCTATCAGTCTTTCAGCCTGAAGCAGACAAGAACCAGTACCATGGCTAGCCCATCCATGAAGCAAATGATGCCATTCGCATTGGACAGCAAATTGAACAGCAAATTTGGGAGACAGCAATGATCCATGCCCCCCCCTTCCTTCCACAACAGAGCCAGCCTCCTTTCCTGCCCAAACCTAGAGCACTCTACATTTTCTGCTTTGCGTAAAGAGCCTGTGGGGAGGAAGGAACCAGGTGAAGAGTGTACAAGTTTTAGGGCACACCAGCAGCGGCAGTGTGGAAGGCAGGCAGCCCAATAACTTCAACTGGCCCTGACCAGTGCAGTAACCAGTTGCCAGTAGGAAAGCAAATGGTGTAACAGGACCTGCTAGTTGATTGCCATTTGATAAGCGGAATAATTATAAAGTATGTCTTTAGGCCAGTGTTTCTCAAACTGTGGGTCAGGACCCACTTGGTGGGTCGCGAGCCAATTTCAGGTGGGTCCCCATTCATTTCAATATTTTATTTTTAATCTGTTAGACTTGATGCTACCATGGGATGTGTCTGCATTTGGGGAAATGTTGCAGAGCTGTACTTTTAACAGGCAACTATGTACATGTTTTTAACAATGATAGTAAATGGAACTTACTCCTGGGTATGTGTGGGTAGGATTGCAGCCTAGGATTGTGAAAAATTTTCCTGCTTGTTGATGTCACTTTCGGTCATGACATCACTTCCGGTGGGTCCTGAAAGAGTCTCATTCTAAAAAGTGGGTCCCGGTGCTCAATGTGTGAGAATCACTGCTTTAGGCAATGCAGAGACCTTTAGATAGCATAACAAGATCACAGCAGGATCCTGTTCCAAACTATAACCAAACATATAATTGTCACATGATTTTGCCCCAATAATTCTTTTATTGTAGTTGATTGTAATGAAGGGGAATATTAAATAGTCTGAATAATAGTTATTAGAGTTCCATCTATTCACAGCTGATGCCCTGTACATTTTATTTAATCTGGCTGGTGACAAGTACCAATGGTGCTTTATTTCATGCTGAGTTTTTCTTAAATACAGGAATAAGTCATGTGCATAATCTCAAATCTCTGATGCCTGCTCACTTACCAAATCTTTAGCCCATTTAACTTTATACTGATCCTTTTTCATATTCAAATCTGTGAAGAAAATTATGTAATTTAGCTAATGTTCCTTTCAATGTAACAGCTAAATCTAAGGCTGAAGTCTTATGTACACGTGCGTAGGAGTAAGCTCCACTGAATGCAACTTACTTCTGATCGAATAGGCATAGGATTGCATTGCACATGTTCTAACTTTGTAGTTTCTGAAACGGTTTTGTGGGGGGGGGGTGTAGATCACTGTGCACATTTGGTCTCTAACCAAATGAAGATGCACATGAAGAAAATGTTGTGCACATTTTATTGGGTTGAAAACCTCCTTTGGTAACTCCCTCTGGAATACATGATTGAAGCCATTACCACCAATCAGTTTCTAGATGAGGCTGCTTAGCCCAGGAAATGTACAAAAATGAAGATGCATCTTCATTTTGATTTTATTTTGGTTTTGGTGGAGTGGCAGAACTTATTAGAATGACCTTTCTGATTTTCTTTTCCTTGAAAATGGTGACCAAGGTTGATCTCTGATTTCTATTTCTCCTCCTATTGCTGTTTGTAGAAAGAAATTGGCTGCTATGAAGGAATTTTTTAAAAAAATTTCAGAGAGGAATTACACAAGCTCATGAACAGAACTTTTGCTAAGGTGCATTTGCTCAAAGATCAATAATATTTGACCAATTTCTTTTTCTCCATTTTTTTCTTTGGCCTCCTTACCTAAGCAACTGGTATGATTAATGGGGTGTGCTGGGTTAATGCTTTATATTTTGGTACTCAAATTACCCAAGCAGTTTTGAGCAGAGCTTTTAGTTGGAGAATGAGATTGAAAGATATTTTGAGGGCAGGCTGTTGGTTCCAACCTCCCACTGTTGTCAATTTAGCCATAAATCAATTGTGAATAGCGTTTTCCCCTCCTTGTTAATTTTTCACAAGGTTGGAACTCAGATGATGAATATTCCTGTCTGGAAGTAAGCGTGTGACACCCCCCCTCCCCCATTTTGCTGGAAAGAGTTATGGAAGGAAATGAGGCCAAATACATTAGACGTTCACCTGCCTTCCTTGCATGCCTGTCAGTCTGCTCTCTCTTCCTAGTTTCTTAAATCTGAAATACCGAAATAACATGATTTTCATTATGACATTTGGTTCTTCAACCAGTATAAGGAGCTGCTGATCAGTCATTTTCCAGTGTGTGACACCAAGGAAGTTAAGGGCTCAACTTGCTGTATAGGTCATGTAGCAGTATAATCTGATAGCGTGCTGTGAACACTTGTCTTATGAATATTACATTTACAAAGTCTTATTAATATTGCATTTTCTTTTTCATATTGGTGAAATATCAGATTGCTAAAGCAAAAAACAAAACCATCGTTCAACGTGGTAACTAATGTTTCATAGCTTGTCTGCAGATTCTTAAACTCAGATAATGAGCTGGACTATACAAGACACTTGTCACAGGGCTTGCTATTTCCACTACTCACCATGAGGATTTCCATTCCTGCCTCTGCTACCCATCACTAGAGGCCTTTTGGTGGCCATAGGGAAAATCACTACATGATGCATAGGATTTACATTATGTGTTCACTAATAGGGTACATGTGGGGGGATGCCAATCTCAGCAGCAAGTGTAACATATAGCCTTAGCTGTACACTAACATTTGAATTATTAGCAGGAGGGGGGTGGATGTACACAAAGAGCCCATATATTGTGATCTTGCAACCAAATATACAAAGAGCAATGATGCTATCCAGCAACTCATTGCATATGACAGGGTGTCAATTTGCCCTTAAATTGCTGCATGCACAAAGCCTTCCCTTTACATTGCATTTCATAGCAATCCTGTCCTTGGGCAGCTGGTATAAAATCAAGGACAGGACTATGCTGTTAAACTTCTCAAACAATGCCATTCTTTACACAGCATTAGCACATAATATTTAAGGAACTCAGTATGCATTTTTAAAGAAATACTTGAATATAGCACAATCACCACCATGAATTCAACTGTACTTTTAAAATCAAGTTTTTTTAAAACATTATTGTCCATGATGTTTCAGTTTCCTTAAGCTCCTAAAGCTATTTCCCTCCACTGTAGCAAAAGGGTAGTTCATAATTTTCAGTAATTATTACCTGGGGTGACACCTTTCAACATTGAAGGAAATAAACAGGTGGCGTTAATTAGCTCCAAATAATTTACATGTTCATTATATTTCTTGCAAAGGCTATGAAAACTTTTAGTAGCAGAAGAGGGAACATTTCAATGCCGTCTCCAGCCTTTAAACTGCTTCATAATATTTAATGGAACTTTCAGGGTTTAGAAATTGTTCTCACTGTTGTTCAGTGGCAATGTCCTTCATAAGTCATGAACATCCATTTAATGTTATAGTTGTGAAATCAAATGCACAGAGCATTAAACTGAGTCCTGCACTTGTCATAGCATTATAGGGAAGGAAGATCAAACCTGACAAAGTGGAATTTTAGCCAGATTTATGATTTCTTTATCTTGGGCCCAGATCAATTTAAAGCTGCAGTCTGTATTTGGCTGTCAACACTCTACAATTCTATTTTGGTCACAGGAGAATGGTAGAATATCTTAGTGTGCTACCTGCAAAAAGGCATTTTTGCTAAAGCAAAAAGCATTGCCTCAAAAATTCATGTAATGATTGAACAAAGGGGGCCAGTAGCAGGAGATGTGATCAAGGCAGGTTGGCGTCATGTAGCAGGTCAAGTGCATAAGGGTCAAAAGGGTCAGAGGCTGAAGATGTGCTGATGGGCAATGGGGCTGCTGCGGCTGTGTGAGCTTGCTGCACAGCCTGTGAGATTACATGGGACCAAGGTGATTTGGGGAGATGGGGTTGGTAGCGTAGTTAGAGGCAGGGCAGCACTAAGTTTCACAGGACCTTTCAACATGCTGTGTAAGCTGCCCCTCCCTTCACCGCTGGAGCCATTACCAAGGGTGAGAGCAATGCTGAGGAGATGCCTTACCACCGGGGAATAGCTCTGACAGCAAGAAGGAGGGACAGCTTACACAACGCATTGAGGTGCTTCACAAAACTTAGCACTGTGCTTCCCTCTGACTATACTACTGGGTGGGGTTAGATCAGGGGTGTCCAAAGTTTTTGGCTGGAGGGCCACATCATCCTCTGACATTGTGTTGGGGGCCGGGGGGGGAAGAATTAATCTACAATTCAAATTTGAATAAATTTGCATAAATTTACATAAATGAATATATTAAAGATGAAGTTATATGAATGAATGAAGGTCTTGCAATAGCTCAAGGCCTATAAAAGGCCTTGCACAAAGCAAGGCTGGCCTTTCCTTTGCTGCCTCTGCTGCATCACAGACATGAAACAGCAAGCAGTGGAGGGAGCCCTCATCCCACAGCTCACGTGAGAGGTCAAACAGTCGCCCTCACGCTGAGAGCAGTTGTGTCAGGCCAGTGCGGGCTCCAACAAATCTTCGGAGGGCCAGAGGCTCATTGGAGACTGGGAGCTCCCTGAGGGCCACATTGAGAAGCCTTGAGGGCCGCATGTGGCCCCAGGGCCGGGGTTTGGGTACACCTAGGTTAGATGAAAAGAGGGAGATGTAATAGATGCAGGTGAGACAGAAGGGGCAGAGCGCTGAAGAGAAGAAGCTGAGGCAGAGAGGGAGGAAAGAACCAAAGACCAATGAAGGAAGAGGAGTGAGAAGAAGCTGGAGAAGAGTGATAAAGGGTGTTGAGGAGGAAAGAGTAAGAGAGAGAGAGGCGCATCAAGATGAGCAAGGAATAGGACTGGGACATCAAGAGGGACAGAAAAATCAGAATGGAAGAGAGTGGAGAGGGAAAAGGAAGAAAGCTGAACCTCAGAGGGAGAATGTGCAGGAGAAAAAAACACACTGGACTGAAAGGGCACAGCTTGAAGAACAACTGGAAAGGGAAGAGGCCTAAGCATCAGAAAGAACCAAGATTGGGGGGAGAGGAGGGATTGGCAAGGACAGAAACAGACAGTGAGATGAGTTGGGGGACAAGAAGGAAGAAAGCCAAATTGGACCATGTAAGGGGGCAGATTACAAAGAAAGCAGCAGAGTCAAGTGAGTAGCAGAGCGGAGAATGAGGCAGGCAAAAATCACAGGAAACTGGATGACTGAAAACTTGGATCCCTGGGGTGGGACACAGGTGCACAGTGTGAGTGAGAACATCCGGGTGCTAGAGGCAGTGGCAGGATGAAAAGGAATCCTGTGCCAGAGCTACTTAAGTGTATAAATGAACAAATGAGTGTGCATGCAAGATTTCATGGGCATAATCCTAACCAACTTCCCAGCACTGGCATAGCTGTGTCAGTGGGGCATTTGCTGCATCCTGCAGTTGGGGGGCAGTCACAGAGGCCTCCTCAAGGTAAGGCAATGCTTGTCCCCTTTCCCCGGAGTTGCATTGCCCTTACCTCGGTGCTAGAAAGTTGGTTAGGATTGCACCCTGAGTCTGCTTCTTTAAGGTAATCCCACAGGGAAAAGATGCCTGGTCCCAGCCCTTATGACACTGATCTTGTCCCTTGGGATGAGCCCATGGAGGTGGAGGCAGTCACAGTCAGCAACCAGTCACAGTCAGTATCACTTTAGATGGGCAAATCAAGTGAGAATGTGTTGTTATTCAGTAAAACAGGTTGGTTAGACTGGCTTGGTTGTAAAGGTTTGGCAAATCCTGGTGCATCCCAATTGACTTGTGGGGTCAGCTGACACTGGGCTAGTACTTGACCTACAGAGTCTAATGTATCTGGCATGCTGGGGAACCAAAGCCCCGGCTGTATAGAAGTTGCAGAGACTGGATGGGGAGCAGGCTTTTCCCCTTCGCCTTAAACTATTTTAAAGTGTAAAGGAGGATCAGGACTCATCTCAGCAGCTGCATCCTGGTGGTCACCACGGTTTTTCCCACAATGCCTTGAACATTATATCTGTTTGCGACATTGTGGGTAAAACTATGGTGGCCATTAGGATGCAGCTGCTGAGAAAAGGTCTGCAGTTCTGTTTACACTTTAAAAACAGTGTAAAGCAGTGGTTCTCAAGCTATTAGTGCCGGGACCCACTTTTTAGAATCAAAATCTATCAGAACCCATTGGAAGCGATGTCATGACAGGAAGTGACACATCAAGCAGGAAAATTTTTAACAATCCTAGGTTGCAATCCCACCCACACAAATTTGAGAAACACTGGAGTAAAGAAAAGAAAAAGCCTTCTGTGTTTCCCTGCTACAAATTTTAGGCTATTCTGCCTCCCATCATGAAAACTGACAGGCTCCGATTGAACCAAATGGCCCATATGCTATTCAGTTCATTTGAGCCCTGTAGAAGTTCATTTCATGATGAACTGGACTGAATGATCCCAGCTTGGTTCAATTTTCCATTTTCCACTTAACAAATGCACACCCCTACAACACTTTCACTGGTAGCTCCTTGTTGAATATAATGTATTGTTCTGTTGGGAAAATGCAGGAAGACGGATTGTTTTGCATGTTAGTTTATTTGTCTTTGCTTGCACCACCCCTCTTCTACTTCGGGATGTAATTATAATTGGGTTGTGTATTCAGAGAGCACTAAAAACATATTAATGCATATTTCTGTTTAATAATAATAATAATAATAATAATAATAATAATAATAATAACCAGTTTACACTTGTTCCCCTGCACTGAACAGACATGCAGATAAAAATTCATGCACTGAAGAAAAGAGAAATCTTAAAAATAAAAAACCAAATTATATGAGACCTGTAGAAATGAATTTGAATAATGTGACGTATCTTTTGCTAATTGGAGGGCCTATGGAATGTATTACCAGTTTTTTAACTGGTTCACCAATCATTATAGTATCATAACTATCAATTTGTCTGCATTCCAGATTTCCTTTTCTCATTAAACATGTTAGTACAGATTGAGTATCACTTATTTGGACTGCTTGGGACAGGGAGATGTCTGGATTTTAGATTTGTCTGGATTTTGGAATAATTGCATAAATATAATGAGAAATGCTTCTTCTTGCTCTTTTCTCTGTTACCCACACAGGTGTCTGGTGGCCTCTTTGACATCTTTCAACAGTATCTATACAGGTACACACAACAGAGCAGAGAATAGAATTTACAACCAGTAGCTGCACTGTACGTGGGAATGAGCACAAGATTTTCTAGTGTTCATGCTACAGAAAACATGTCTTAGACAAAAATGTCCACATTTCAGAACAGTCTAGATTTTAGATGTCTGGATAAGGCTGTGCAGCATGGCCTTTCCCAGTTTGATGAGACACTTGGCCAACAGTCTGAGGCTAAGAGGCAAAGAAGGAAGGCCCATAGCCAGGGAGACAGACCAGGGACAGACTGCACTTGCTCCCAGTGTGAAAGGGATTGTCACTCCCGAGATGGCCTTTTCAGCCACACTAGATGCTGTTCCAGAACCACCATTCAGAGTGCAATACCATAGTCTTTCGAGACTGAAGGTTGCCAACATGATGATGGATAAGGGGTAATCTACCTGTAGTGGTGATTTCTGCCAGAGTCTGAGTACTATTACAGGTCCAACCTTGTTATACACAGATTTTTATACATGGATTTTTTATACACGAACTTAACACAAATGGCTACTGCAAATGAGAAGGAATGTGCTGATCCCTGGAGAAGGGAAAAAATGCACCCCTTTAAAATAACAGTTTTAAAAAAACTCGTTTTCTTACTGTTGTAGAGAGACAGTCATGCAAGTGATTATAGGTATAACTTAATTATCCATGGATTTTTCACCCATGGAAAAATTCATGGATTTTTCTATCTCAACTCAATGAGAAGGGCCCTTTAAATTAAAGGAAGTCATTTAACAATAGCCTCGTTAATGTGAGAGTGGGCAGCTTCACTCCGAGGCAAGCAATCCCCCCACCCCCCTGAGCACGTGAAAGAAAATCACTTTGCTCTGAGTGAAGGGAGGGGTTGCTGGCTTGGGGTGAAGCCTTTCTAAGCACCTGGAGAGAGACTGAATGATGGATTGTCTGCCTGATGAATCTGTTTTATATCACAAAGGTCAGCAAGTCTGTTTTCAAATCACCTGGGACTTGTTTTTTAAATAGATTTGCTTTAATGTGATTTTTGCCATTCACGTGAGTTCTGGGAACTAAACCCTCACGAATAATGAGACGCAACCTGTATATGTTTGACTATTTATTTGCAAATTATTCGACAGATACTAAATTTTAAAATCATGATAGCATATATATGCTTCAGGATTGCTATCTTTTTTCCAGATAGAGCATTGTATTCAACAAAAGTGAATCCTAAGTACCAATGACATCAATGAGACAACTTAGCGCCCAATCCTATCCAACTTTCAAGCACTGATTCAGACCTGCCAATGGGTTATGCACTGCATCTTGTAATGGGCAGGCAGTCATGGAGGCCTCCTCAAAGTAAGGGAATGTTTATTGCCTTACCCCAGGGCTGCATTGCAGATGTATCAGCCCTGGATAGAATTGGGCCCAGAGTCATGCCTAACTTAAGTCCCAATGCAATGATGCTTAGTCAAGATTAGACCAAATGCAAACATCCTGATCACAATCCAAGAAACCATGTTAGATTCTGAAATCAAACAAAGGCTGTGTGCCCTTTCTTCTCCCTTTCCTTGTTAATCTGGTTGAAAGAGAGGGCATCTGGCTTCCTAACCCTCAGTTCTGCATTATATCCTAACTGGTGACCTGTGCTTTAACTATTCCATGAAAACCAGGATATCAAACCATGTTTTGATCCTGGTTTGTATGGAGTGCTTAAAATCGCAGTTACTAAATCAGAACATAACACAGAACAGATATGTAAGAAACTAAGAGCGCAATCCTAACACACCTTTGGGCTGGTGCAACTCCCTTGCGCCAGCCAGGGGCGTTGCAAAAGTGCCATAAAGTTCTTTTGTGCCACTTGTTGGGAAGATAGGCTGGCACACACTGGCCTCCCCTGACTGACGCAGGAGAGGGTGAGTTGCATTGGCCGAGCTCAGCCTATGCAGGGGTCTGGGGGTCTGGGGAGGAGGCAGGAGGGAGGCATTTCGAGGATGGGCAGATGGCAGGCATTCCTAGGGGTGGATGGGTGGGGAGTGGAGGCGGGGCCAGGATACGCAGTTATGCTGGATCCTAACCCCGTTCCCGGATGGCCTGGGGCAGTTCCAGGCTGCTCGGTTTTGAACTACCTCTTGAGGTGGCACAGATTTGAGTAGCTCCATTGGGGCTGCTGCTGCTGCTTTACCTGAGTAAGGGGAAGTGATTCCCCTTGCCCCAGGTTGAGCCACTTTCAGTCCCAATCCTGCTGCACCTGCCTGCCAGCCTGCCTACTCCAGGGTAGGTTAGGATTGCACTGCACAATTTCTTTCTTTCAGTTGATCAGAAGGGGAGAAGGAAAGGGAAAGAGAGAAGATTGCTTATGAACTTGATACTCAGTCCCAGCCAGGTTGGCTGTTGTGAGACAAGATAAGGTGGGGTGCTTCAGGCAGTGAATGGGTGCAACCATTGGCCTGCAACCATTGGCCACCTCCACAGCCACCTCATGTACTCCCAGTTTGCCCTCTAACCTGTTTTTCCTAGTTCTGCCACTCTATGGTTTGAAATGGAGTGGCAGGGCAGGGCAGAACAAGGAAGCTGGGCCAAGCACTACTCCACTTTTGCTTCTCCCAGACTCTCCCACAAAGCAGAACCAGTAGGAGAAGCAAGTCAGCAGGGAAGGAGGGAATTAGTGGCAGTAACTCCAAAGCAGGAAAAGGACCACCACTGCTGCTGCCATCATCTCGTCTTCCACAAGTGAGGAGGAGACAGATGGTAGAAACCAACCATTAGGCCAGCGGTCTCCAAACTTACTGTGGTTACGGTGCCCTTCCTCCATGTTGTCCTCTTGCAGCAGTGCAGCCATCTTGGATCATGCAAGATATTGCAAGAATTTCATAAGATCTTCTGAGAATTGCACAAGATCTCATAAAAACCATGAGAGATCTCATGAGAACTTGCATGGTTCAAGATGGTGGCACCGGAAGATCTGGTAAGGAGAGGCTGCTAGGGTCATCCTGCAGCACCCCTGTGAGTTTGCCGCAGCACCTTAAGACACCACAGCAACAGTTTGGGAACCACTACATAAGACTGTCCACCCCCACTGACTCCTCACCTGTGAGTGAGAAGGCAATCAGTGGGGGTGGGTGGGCTAAGAGAACAGTTGCTGTTGTCGCAGTCTTTCTCCTCATTGCTCACAGAGAAAGAGGCAGGTGGGTTAAGGCAGCCACTGCCATTGCTCTTGTCTGCTACTACACTGAAGTGGGGGTAGTAGTGGCAGTGATGGAGGGTGGCATCAAGAAATCATTTCTTCTTTGGGTGAGGCCTGATTCTGGCTCAACAAACTAGTGAAATTCAATGGAAATCTTTTTATCTAATTAAAATATTGCACAGCATGTATGTGATCAGGATCAGAACTATGGTGGGGGCAGCGTTAACTCAGCACTCCTGCTCCATTTTGGGTGCCCCATACATCTGAAAATAAAGAAGGTAGCAGATGCTTTTATCTTGAGAGAAATATGGCATTTTAACAAGCACATTATGAGAACAGGACTTGTGCTTTAAATTACACATTTCTTAATAAATTGCTTCAGTCTATGCTATTCAAGTCTACTTCAGTCTTAAACAACTTTTTTTTTTAAAAAAAACAATTATATTTTGTGCTATAGATGCTAGAATCAAAAGGCAAGTGAGTAAAAGTGTAAATAAAACAATGATGAAACAAATGCTATTTAAGTCAGCGCTGCAACTAAAGTATACAAATGATCATACAAATGTCTGTGTTAATTGTGTGAACAAGCTCAATTAGAATGCCATTTCGCCACTATCCTCCCTGCCTCACCCCGTTTTGGCTTGAGTTCACTGCAGACAAACAGTTTAGATGACTAATGAAAAGTTCCTGTGAAACATGGTGTAGCACCAAGTTTTCATTGGCTGGGCATCTTTTCTGGAAAGCGTGTTCTCTATAACAGTGTTTCCTCAAACTGTGGGTCGGGACCCACTAGGTGGGTTGTGAGCCAACTTCAGGTAGGTCCCCATTCATTTATATATTTTATTTTTAATATATGAGACTTGATGCTACCATGGTATGTGACTGCATTTGAGGAAATGTGACAGATCTGTACTTTGAACAGGCTACTATGAAGATGCTTTTTACTCCTGGGTCACTGTGGGTAGGATTACAGCCTAGAATTGTTAAAAACTTTCCTGCTTGATGATGTCACTTCTGGTCATGACATCACTTCTGGTGGGTCCCAATAGATTATCATTCTAAAAAGTGGTCCCAGTGTTAAAGTGTGAGAACCACTGCTCTAGAAAAAAGGGGGTTGTATCTGTGGGGACATTGAGATATTCAGTTCTAGATTTCTTGGTTAATGATGGAAATTTTTTTTGATGAAAGAGACAGGAAAGAGAAGGGCAAATTTTGTTCTTTTTTAGTGTGTATGTATAGGTATTTTGTGGGGTGTAGGAGAAAACAAGAGTATAGTCAATGGTGTGCATATTTTATTTATTTATTTATTGCATTGTTATCCCTGTCTTCATCCAAGGAGCTCCCAGATCTTTTCCTCACTTCCATTCAAACAGACTGATAGAAGCTGCTGAGGTGCTACGTGGGGTAAGGATACTGATGTGGGGTAAGGATACCTCTGGCTGCTTCTTCTGCAAGGTACAGCAGTGGCCATTTCAAACTGCTGTACTGCACAGCAGGCAAGCAGTATAGAATTGGATCCAGAATCAAATATCTGAACCCAGGTCTCTTCACACAGGTTTTTAGCATGATGGAGTCTGTAGGTCTCTATAGGCATGGTGTTTGATGCCATACATCCAGATGCACATTCAAACGGCCAACACAACAGCATACACGCACCATCGCACTTAAGCAGGAACCTGTGGTGTGTGAAAAGTGTGATACCATCTAAGAAAGCATGTGACTACAAATGAATGCCAGGATTGCTTTTATCAAGTACTCCTATGTTTCTTGGCACATATACTTTGATGATCAAAACCACCACTTCTTTTGTATATGAAAACATTAAAAATCTCATCTAGCTCTAGGTCTGGCTCTAGGGCTAATGCTTACACATGGGTCTCAGGTGTTTTTGTTTCATTTTTTTTTTACAAATGTGCAATACTACTAGAAGAATGAGCAAGGTTGGCAGATTACTCCCATTTATGCTAAGCTGTGTTCTGGGCAGAGGAATATTATGACCCCTTCAAATACTGGGTGGGGAGATTTCACTGTTCAGTATCTTTCCCCCCACCATTCTTCTTTGTGGCTTTGGAAGGAATTGGTTTCTAGCTCTCAGTTTTGCATAATTGCACAGCAACTGGCGTGCAATGTAGCCTACATTTTATTTTATTTTATTGTTTGCATGGTGCCAAGTGCCTTGCATGGTGCCAAAGCTGCTGAAGGCACACAACTTCCTGTTCCTTTGTGGGATTCTAAAGAGCGGTGCTTGCTGGCAGAAAAATCAAGGGATTGCACTTCTCCCAAGTTCATAATGACTCCTCCTGGTATCTGTTACTACTACTTGATCATACCTGCTCTGGATCACCTACTGGTGAAAACAAGGCATTGTCATATTTCTAGTGATTGCCTTTCAGTTAAGATACCTATTGCCATCTTAGAGTGTATACAGGTGGACGTAATCAGGGCAGTTAGCCCACTATAGATGCATTCCCAAAGCATTGTTATAGATCAGGAGTGGACAAACCCTGGCCCACAGGCCATTTGCGGCCCTCAGAGATTACCAATTCAACCCACAGGGAGCCCCCAGTCTCCAATGAGCCTCTGACCCATTGGAGACTTTTAGAGCTTGCGCTGGCCTGCAACTGCCAATTGCAACGGCCAGATGTGAGCTGGATAAGTACAGATCTGTAACAATTCCCCAAATGCAGTCACATACCATGGGAGCATCAAGTCTAATATATTAAGAATAAAATATTGAAAAGAATGGGGACCCACCTGAAGTTGGCTCGTGACCCACCTAGTGGGTCCCACAGTTTGAGAAACACTGGTCTGTATGTTTTCACTGTGCAAGAGGCACGTGTGGCAAACAGTTCATAGTTCTCATGTGGTCTGTGTGATTGTATTATATATAGTTCTCATGTGTCTTATAAATAAGCTCAGTAAAATTCATTCATTCATATATGCTCCATCTCTAATATATTCATTTATGTAAATGTATGTAAATCTATTCAAAATTGAAATATAAATTCTTTTTTCCCCTGCCCCCAACACAGTGTCAGAGAGATGATGTGTCCCTCCTGCCAAAATGTTTGCTCACCCCTATTATAGATGTTTAACATGCTCTCCCAGATGCAATTCTAGGGAAATCAGTTCAGTGTATTTCCAACAGAAGCTGACTGTCTACATGTGCTGTTCTTAAATGATGGATGAGACTTCTGACTGCAAATAACAAATACTTTGGTATTAATTCCGTTTAATAGTGGCAGGAGATCTGTTCTTGCAACTATGGTATATCTCTTTTCCCTCAGGCTGCTGGTTTTGACTTGCCTCAACCAGTTCTTGTTAATTTCAGCAACAAACATTTGTCACATCTTAAAGAGACTTTTAAAAAAACACAAAATATACACTTTTAAAGTAAACATTATCACTGCTTAATACATTTTTCTGCTACTCCGCACATACTATTTGATCTGTGTGGGGATACTTCAGATACCTCTGTAATCATAGTAGGAGCAGGTTTATTGCTTTTCTCTGATCTTTCTGTGGAGGCACTTTCCTGAGTCAGTTTGTTCATAGCTACCTGCTGGTCTCTTTGTTCCCCTGATTGAGAAACAAGTTGCAAATACCGCCTGCTATGTCAATAAGAGCAGCCATCAGGAGTCTGTACTTCATAAGACTGTGTAGTAACTTCATGCAAAACACACCCTTTCCGACTCCATGAATTACCACCAAAACTACAAACATTGTCATTGTGTCCCAGTGGCCACAGTGCCCTAGATCTTTCATCAAATGACAATTTTTGTTTAATCTTCTTTGCTCTCTGACAGAGCAGCATCACACCTGTACCTGTTTCAGGGCCCAATCCTATCCAATTTTCCAGTCCTGGTGCAACTACAATGCAGCCCCATGGTAAGGGAACAAATGTTCCCATACCTTAAGGAGGCCTCTGTGACTGCTGCCCCACTACAAGATGCAGTGCATGCCCCATTAGCACAGCAGCACCAGCACTGGAAAATTTGATAGGATTGGGCCCTTAGTCAGGTTAAGCAACCAAATTCACAACTTTCTGTTAATGTCTGAGCCTATAACAAATCATGTACCAAGGGGATTGATCAAGATGTTAAATAATTCTGACTGATTCAAAATGGTTAAGTATGAAACTGTGGCTTTTTAAGGTAATCTTTTGATTCTGTTAACCCTGTTTTTCACAAGCCTATTTGAATATGTATACCGGGTTCAGTGTTACATGCCAAAAGTCACAAAGTTGTGCAAAGTTTCTACATTCATGCCCTGAAAATTGATGTCTGTTGTTAGGTATCACAGTGAGAGGAATCACATGACTAGCAAAAATTGCCTTCTTGCAATTTATAGAACCTGTTAATTTCAACAAGTCTTAAAGAGCCTATGTAGTATTTGCACAGCACTGATTGGCTAGAAGTTAGTGATATCACTAACCCACCACATTCTTCCCAAATCACTCTTTAGCACTGATGGAATTAACTTATGGTAGAAGATAGTAAGTGGTTTATCAGCAAAATGGCCAAATGGTTTCCTCACAAACTGCTTAATTTCGGTTCTGCTTGAAGTGGGAGGGATAGAAAGAAGCATGAATGAGTGTGAGACAACAAGGAAGAGAGAGAGAGAGAGAGAGAGAGAGAGAGAGAGAGAAGGTTTCCGCCACTGGCAAGATAATATCCCCAACTGAGATTCCAGTACCTGTCTCCACTGTTGCAGCTAAGTTCAAAATTTCCTTCACTTGCTTCAGTTTACTGTTGTAGCTTGACTTCTACACTGGGGTGTTCTGGAATGCCTAACAGTGCATGCTTTTTCATGAATAAGTCCAAATGTGTTGAATGGCTTTACTCCCAGGAAAGCGTCTGTAGGATTGCAGGCTCTCTCAATTCAAAGTCTCTAAATATTTGAAATCAGAAGGACTGAGGTAAGAAATATGCCTCAGCAAGGGAGTGTAGATATTCAAGTCTGAATAGAATGAAAGCACAGCCCCAGTTCTTCCAAGGGTTCAAGTAATCAGCTTCTGAGCATGTGCCAACGACAACTGTAAACCTGAAGCATTCTGTATGATGAATGCAAATTGTAGACGGAGATGCAAAATAGTCATATGGGTTCATAATTTCAATTTAAATTATCACCTGAGGAAGAATTTCAGGATAAGGAAGCACACCCCAAAATGCATCTGGTCATTACAAGATGGGAAAGCTCATATTCCATGTCTGTTATTTTGTAACTGTGGTGGCATTGCCAGTTGAAATCCAGAGATTCTCTGCTTCCAGGTAAGGGCCACCAATCATCAACCAATCATCAACTAGTTCTGCCTCAATGACTGTTATGGACTTCAGGGGAAGATTCATGTGTCATACTACACCATTCATTTCTTCCACTGTGTTTGACAATATTCAAATATAGATGTGGCCAGGCTTCTATCACCGAACACTGCCTGTTTCAACCTAAGAGCAAAGTCAGAATCTCAGTGGACCAACATAAGAAGATCCTGGTTGGATCAGGCCAAAGGCCCATCTAGTCCAGCTTCCTGTATCTCACATCACATCCTGTATCTCACATCTTCCTGTGGCCCATCAGATGCCTCAGAGAGCACAAAAGATACCTGCAACCTGGTGCCACTCCCTTGCACCTGGCCTTCTGAGGTAGCCTATTTCTAAAACCAGGAGGTTGCACAAACCCATCATGGCTTGGAACCTGTGATAGGCTTTTCTTCTAGAAATCTGTCCAATCTTCTTTTAAAGGTATCTAGGCCAGATGCATCACACATCCTGTGGCAAGGAGTTCCACACACTAATTACATGCTATCTGTTCTAACTTTCCCGACCCTTAATGTTTGTGGATGTCCCCTGGTTCTGGTATTGTATTAGAGGAAAAAGAACACCCCTCTATTCATCTCATCCATCACTTGCATAATTTTGTATGTCTCAAAATTAGACCCTTAGATTGGATGTCGCAGCACCCAATGATACTTAGCTAACACAACAGAAAGCTATGTGGCAAACAGTATCGTAGTCAGTGTGTGTGGGGTGTCAATAAAACTGAAAGTAACTTTTTTTCAAATCTGCTTCACAAATTGCTGTGTGTAAATTTTCTTTATGTTTAAAAAAAATCAGCCATACTTTTTTGAAGCATTGAATGCTGCTGCTAGATTATGGTGCTTGATCCGGTCTAGTTCAATTGAGGTAAATTATGCAGTTAGTTAGCCTTATTTATGTCAATTATGGAGACATGAAATGTGTTTGCAAACCCAGCCTGGAGAGTTTTTCCCCTAGCAAGATGTTTGCACCAGCTCCTGCTGGGAGGTAGAAAACATACTACCAAGAAACGCTATCGGTAAAAAAAAAAAAAAAATACTTTTATTTCTTCAGAGGTTGCTTTGGAGAGGACAATTGGATTATTAGGTATAATTCTGTGTTATCCAATGGCTTGTTGAGCAGGTTTGAGAGTTGGAGGGAAACTCAGAACAAAAGCAAAAGCTATTATGTTAGAAGGTATTTGGTAAAATGGGATAGTGATCTGTGACTATTGTATTTTAAACATTGAAAAAACACTAATTCTAATGCGCTGTAATTTTATACTGGGAATTCTTCTACTAGGCACAAAGCCACTTATTAAGACATAACTGTCTCATACTGTGAGCGGATGGTTAAAGGTGCCTTTTCCACAGTTATATTTAATTAATAGGCACCAATGCCTGTTATTTATAGGCTCTCAAGCCCTTCTTAGCATATACTGTACATCTGTGGGCCACACCATATTTTATTATTCCTGAGTACATTCTGTTGAAATTAATGGAATTTATTCCCCTCCTGAAAAAAAATAAAATTGCATCACAAAAACTGCATTCATTTCAATCTTTAATATGCGTAAGGGGTGAATCAGAGCAGTTCTGGTGCTACATCACTGGGGGCACTGGAGTAAATTCCTGCACTTTACCCCCTGTAGTGGTTTTTGTCCTCTCTCTGAAGGTACGTGGGTCACTAACATGACCACTGATACTGAGGGTTCAGGAGCCCTTGCCATGTGGTACTGGGTTAGATAGACCAAGGGTCTGATTCAGTAGAAAGTAGCTTCCTAGGTTCCTGCCCTTATATTACCTGCACACCCACCAAATAAATCATACTACACTGAAGCTTGGGTTGACTGGGCCTGTTAAGGTAGCAGCCCCAGGCCTGCTGGATAGAACCAGGCCCTGATGTCTTGGCCTGACTGAGCATAGCATCATGGGAGTGGCTGATGCAACACCAAGGCAGCAGGGACTGTCACCTGGTATGTCATCCCACAGTGACTCAGCACATCAGCAGATAATGGCTCGCTCTGATTGGCTGAAGCGAGTATATACTCCAGCCAGGGCAAGCTCCCGTGTGGGAGATGCAGAGTGGATTTTGTGCCGAAGGCTACGTCAGTGTGTTTAGTGATTCGTGTGCTACTGGACTGTTTGCTTATCAAGTCTGCCTTGATTTGTATATACTGTACATAGTAAAGGACGTTTGGTGGAGGACATCTGCCGTGTGTCGTTTTCATTCCCGGGAGTGCTGCGGTCTGCCCTTGGAAGATAGTCACGCTGAACGTTGGGCTGCTAGCTTACTGCAACAGAGCCACTTTACTGAACTTTAAACAGATAAAAATTACAGCAGGGTAACTATCAAAACCCCCTTGGCACACGGGCCACTAGATTGGGGAAAACAGTCTTAGCCATCTACCTCCTCCATAAGATAAATGAGCAAACCATCTGACTCAAGGCTCCACCTGGTCACAGACCAAGTGAGTACATTACAGCCAACCCCAAAAAGTTGAAGCAGCTGGAAAGCACAGAAAAACCATCAGCCATGCCTTTGCATAACCTACCAGGGTACTTGCCAGCCTGCCTCACCAACCAAGTGACGGACTGATAGGCAGAGTAGCATTTCCAAAGGAGGGCACAGTGCTAGGTTTTGCAGGGCACCTCAGTGCTCCATGGAAGCTGCCACTCCCCCACACTGTCAGAGCCAATCTATGTTGCTCTTGCTGCCCAGAATGGCTCAGTTGGTGAGGGGAATGGGCAGCTTCCATAGCGCACTGAAGCAGCCTGCAAAGTTTATGAATTCCCACCCTGAGAATGCCATTAGATAGACATGCCACTGCAATTGTCACACATGTGACTGGTTTGCAGTTTCAACCTCGACAACACAAGAGCACAATCTGCAGGCCTGGTTGGGGGCTGAATTGTACACACATTAGCTGCTTGAACAGTGTGACCCAGTGTGATCCTCCACATCCGTCTCTTCCCAGAGCATATTAAGACCACCACCAGTTTCAGTGGCACAGCACTTTCCTATGTTTCCTATATCTGCATGCGTTAAACTGTGCAGTAGATCTGTGCAGCTTATTAATAACAGAATCGACAGATCATGTACGTGTGATGAATGCACATTGGGAAGGGCAAGACAAACTTCCCCTCCCCAGCGTTTTGTTTCTTTTTCCAGTATTTGGTTAATGTTAAGATAAAGAGTAATGGGCTCCCATCTAGTTTAAAATAATTGCTCATAGTCTAGAATTGTACTTAATTAGCATCCTGATGAAGCTATGCTTGCTTAATTGGGGTGATAGACAGCAAATCATTTTGTGCAGTGCATCTCAATTGCAATATAGAATGTACAGTGCATTAAAGAAGTCTAAATGTTTAAAGAGAATATCTCCTAGTGCTTTTCAAACTAGTGAAGACTGGAACATGTAGCCTTCTGACATCTTTTTCTTTTCTGCTACATAAGGGTCATTGCTGCCGCCCAGCTGCTTGCGGGGAGAATCTCAGCCCCGAGGTACAACAAGGAGAGGTCTATGCCATTGAGGGAGTGTGAACCCCCTTCAGGGATGGACAATTGTGGGGGTGGTAAACTGCTTGGGGGAGCAGACAAAACCCTTAAGGCCACCTCAGAACTGGAGTGGGAACAGGGGTTGAGGCACCCCATCTCTTTCTACACTCTGGGGATTCCAAACTCCTCCCAGGGAGGTGATGGGTGGAGCCCAGAAAGTTGGGGCTCCTCAGCTTCTTCCCCCAAGGCTGCTTTATTACAGGCAGGCAGGCTCTTTTGTAGCTCCCCCCCCCCCAAGCTGGCCTTCCCCTTCCCTTCTTGCCTTCCCAGGGGTGCTCCCAGGGCACTCATCTGTGTTTGTTTTTATAGGTTGGAGCATGAATTCAGAAAAGTTTTTGTCAAACAGGAAAAACAAACCAATACAAAACTGTACAGTTGCCCTTTTGTAAGGTAAGCTCCTGGAAAATAACCATGGACATTGACGTATTAACCACGGACATTCAAGTACTTCCTTACTAATGTAATATAACCTCTAATAAAATGGAGCATAGAAGCAGATAAGGCATATTTAAAGTATATTCTCTCTATGGACAACTTGAACCATAGCTGCAAAGGTATAAAGTTTCAATCTCCATTCTCCATCCCCAGGAAAGACAGGAAGGACAGAATAAGAGACAGGAAGGGTATAAGAATCCAATCCTATTCAACTTTCCAGCACTGTTGCAGCTGTGGCAGTGGACATGTGCTACACCCTGCAGTGGGGTTGGAGCAGTCATGGAGGCCTCCTCAAGGTAAAAGAATGTTTGTTCCCTTACTTCAGGGCTGCATAGTGGCTGCATCAGCACTGGAAAGTTGGATAGGATTGAGCCCTCAGTCACAACCCAATCCTGAGCTGCCCAATGCCCAGAGAAGCAGTGGCATCAAAATGGCTGTCGCTGCATCCAATGGCCACTAGGCAGCCACCATCAGCTCCTTGGGGTAAGGGGACTTTCATCCCATTCCCCCAGATAAGGGAGGAGGCCCTGCAATGGGGCTACTCATGTCTGCACCCGCTATTTAGCCAGCGCAGAGTAAAGTGGTCCCATGTTGGGCCGAGAGACCTGACACAGGGTTCTGGATCTGGTGGAGCAGAGCTCTGCCAGTCCCGCCCCCTTCCACTCCCTCCCCTCACTTGCCCTCCCCCCTACCTCCGCTCACCTCTCACAGCAAGGGATGAGCTCTGGGTGGTGCGCAACAGGCCTCCAGCCAGTGCTGCCTCAGCAGGGACTGGCGTTGAGCCAGCACCAGCACAGACCCAAAGCTGAGCATCACTGACATGCTTTTCGGCACTTTTGCAATGCTCAGCGCTGGTGTTGCACCAGTAGTGGACTGCCCGGATTGGGCCCTCAATCTCTTGGTCAGTGTGTCTGAATAAACTGCATTAGGCCTGTTTGCCACCTCCTATCCATTTTGTGCACCCACTTCAAAATACTTGTCACTTCCGTATTCTACAATGCTTTGACTCTCTGGGTACCTAATATTAGCTGGATCTATTATTGTAATAACACAGTACCTGTTCCCTTCAATAGCGTGGAAATAAAAATAACAGATGCACATAGTGATCTTCCTTACATATAGAGGAGTTTGATTCCCAACATTGCTTCCATTTTCCCTTCTTGCAGATCCTATTCTTGTGCAAAAATGTAGTAAACTTATGAATAAGATGTAGAGATGAGTGGCATATTGTGCGACTTTCCAGCACTTAACATACATGTGAAACCGACTCTTCTTGTGATATGCATCAACCCCCTAGAGAGCTGTTGGGATGACTAAAGATGGGCTGAGAGACTTCTACATTTGTTGCTTGGTTTTTACAGTGGCTGTGCTCTCTTATTATTGTCTTTAAATGTATAATCACCACTCCGGAGACAAGCTTCCTTGTCAAGTAATGATGTGTCGTTGCTGAATCTGTGATTTTTTAGAAGTAACCTTTCATCTGACAACCCACTGCAGACATTGTCAAGATAACGAAGTCCCTCCTCCCTTCCCTTCTCAAATATTGTTAGTGACAATGGTAAGGATCGTTTTGTAACTTTAAAGAAAAACCTGATTCCCTTGACAGATCTGAACAGAAATGAGGAATCATTTGGAAGTGAAATAGAATAAGTGAAGTGAGAGATTGGGAATTGGAGGATACGTACGTATAAAAGGAGAAGAGGAGGGATGCATACATTTTCTCTTTCTCATTTCTTCCAGCCCTTGTTCCTTCTGTATTTTAAATTTCAGAATTCCAGAAGCCAGCAGTAGTTTCCATGCAGGGAAATGCTAGAAAAGAAACAGAATATGCCTTATTCTGAGGCATAACTCAGAAACATATGCCTGAGTTACGCCCTCAGGCATAACTAGGGTGGAACCTGAGGGGTATCTTCCCCAGGTGCTACACGGGGCAGGGTGTGTATGACTGCCTCTCAGGCTCCTCTAGTTATGGAGGAGGTTCTGGCGGCTTTGCACCCCCCTGTACCATTAGTCTCCACAGGAGAAAGATCAGAGGGTGTGAAGCCAATGCAGCAAGCATCCCCTCTTTCAGGAAGAACCCAGAAGTGACTGGAAGTGGCAATTATTTCCAGGTTCTCCCCAGAGGAGGAGGTGCTGATGGCTTCAAGGAATGAGAGTTGTAAAGTCATTGCAGCAAGAACCCCCTTCTTCAGGGAGAAACCAGAAGTGTCGTCACAATGTCACATGATGTCACTGTCCTGGGTGCCAGGGTAGTGTGTTATGCCTCTGCTACTATGTGTATCTGATGGTCACTCATGAGGTCTGGATGTTGTTACCTAGGGAGATTTATAAAGATCTCACAGAATTACATCAAGTAGTCACAAGTACAAAAGAATCACCTTTTGCACACATTGACTGAGAAGGAGTGATAAAAAGAGGGAGTTCTATGCATTCTTTCAAGGAGTTTTTAAAGGCTGGCATGTCAATTTGAGTCCAAGTTCATGCAAATGGAAATACTCTTGCTTCGTTAATTCGAGGCTGGCTTGTTTAATACAAGCTCTACCTGAACACTGCTTCAAATTACCCCTTTAAATTGCAGCACAGAACATTTGCTACTGCCTGATGGCCTGTTCATGTGCAACCATTCACTATAGCCATTGGGTAGTTTTCAACAAGCTGCTATAAACAGCCTTAAAGAAAACTTTGTGATGGCATGTTGGCTAGGGCCCATCTGCAGGGTGAGTTGCTGCATTTGAGCAACTCACCACATTCTGGCTGTAATATGTGACCAGCCTTTTAACTTAAGAGTGAATGAACTTTCCCACAAAGGTCGAGTGGAATAACAAATCCTGCATCAACTTAGATTCCATAAAAGAAGTGTACCTAGTATTAAGAAATCCATGCCTTCATTCAGATATCCGTGTGTTCATCATTGCGTCAAGAGATGATTCACCTCCAACCCTCCACCGCACAGATTATATAATTATATCATATGTGCCCTTTGCTGATGTTTGTTAATATGGAATGTCCAAATTGTATCATTTATCTCCCTCAAACAAAGAGGGGAAGTAATAATGAGCACTGGCCCTCAGCACAAGTGAGTACCAGCGTAGAGCATATATCGCATTGTCTGTGATTGCGGAGAGGAGAGGGCATTACTCTCCAACCATCGGAAGCTCATGTAAATATCTGAACCAGAACTATCTTTAAGTGGTCTTGAGAACTTGTACTAATATGTAGAGTGATGCTTCTAAGTGATGGTGCCAATTATAAGTACAGATCCAGGAAGTTGTACCTAAGAATATCAGTGGAGTGATCAGAGTTTCCTTCCTGAAGTTCTTCTGCAGAATAGTCTCTGTCTTCTCCCTGAAATGGAGAACTAATTATTCAGAGGCATCAGCTAAAAGGACACACAGAATAAGTACTGTGGTGGAGGAGAATAAGAACAAATGGGCATATTGTTATTTGCTGATGATTGCCTCGGGCAAAGAAGGAAGATTCTAAGCAAATACAAATAACTGGCAATTTGCTAACAAATAGGTAATTTAAATCTCAATTGAAATTGGTTCCTGTTCATAATGTGCATTGCTCAACAATTTAATTGATTTTGTTATGAGTGTGACCAGATGAGTTAATATAATGCGGACACTTTGTAAGTGTACTACATAAATTTTGAAGTTCTACAATGCATAGATTATAGATAAATTACATGAATGAGGTGGTAAGCTGACTAATAGAATATATGAAATCAGTGATTGAGAAACTCATAAACTGAATTAATGTACCTCCTGTTCTTATTAATTTATAATAATAACATAATAGATAAATCAATAAAAGTACTTCTACAGTAATGGGTGAAAAATGTTCTGTAACTTTCCTTTGTTTTTTCTTTGGGTCATTTCAGATGTATGATTTGAAGTGCTTAACTGTCTTATGGCTTGACATCCAAATGGACAAATCATTGTTGGCCATTTGTCAGCTGAATGGAAAACCATGATTTGAATAGGATTTGCCACCCATGGTTTGTACTAACAGTGGTTTCTGATGACATATTTATTTATTTATTTATAAACCAACTTTCTTTGGTTGTCAGATTTCTCCTCAGACTTTAATCCAAGGCGGTTTACATAGGCAGGCTGTTCTAAACCCCCATAGGGATTTTTACAATTGTCTACTTCTAGTCTTTCATAGAACTCCTCGTTCCAGCTGGATTCCTTCCCGGTCTGGCCTCTCTCTGGCCCTTCGCCTCCTACACTCCACTTGATGGCAACTCCTCTCTGCCACCTTCCATCATGAGGGTCAGCTCATCAGTATATGAGTTGAGAAACCTTAATTATAGCCATCATTTCACTGAGACTGACACATCATAGAGACCAGAATGCTGAATGGATGAAAATTGGAAGAAGCAATTGCTGGTGGTTTGCTCATCTTTCCGAAACTTGGTCCTTGCTGCTGATTCCCTGTAAAGCAGCATTTCCCAAACTGTGGGTTGCTACCCAATGTACAGTGGGTCATGACCCCATGCTCAATGCTCTGCCTCAGAGCATTTCTGGGAGCCCCCAGAGGCCTCTTCCAGGTTGCGCCAGGCCCATAACCCACTTAACTTGGCCTCTGTGGTCCCCAGAATGCTCACAGGAAGCAACCCTGAAGTTAACTGGAAGTTGCTTCCACAACCCAAAGTTTCCAGTCGCTTCTGTGAGGCATACTGGGGTCTGCAGAGGCCAATGGAGTTGGTTGTGGGCCCAGCACACACAACCTGGAAGAAGCCTCCATGGCTCCCAGACAGGTTTTGAAGTGGAGCATTGAGCACGGGGACATAAGAACATAAGAATAGCCTCGCTTGATCAGGCCAAGGACCCATCTGGTCCAGCTTCCTGTATCTCACAGTGGCCCACCAAATGCCATACGGAGCTCAAATGCCTGAGGGAGCTCACAAGACAACAGGCACAATCTGTGGCCTGGTGCCCTCCCCTGCCTCTGGCAATCACAGGCAGCCTTCCTCTAAAATCAAGAGCTTGCACATACCTACTATGACTTGTAACCCGTAATGAACTTCTCCTCCACAAATTTGTCCAATCCCCTCTTAAAGGCATCCAGGCAAGATGCCATAACTACTTCTTGTGGCAAAGAGTTCCACAGACTAATTACACACTGGGTAAAGAAATATTTTCTTCTGTCTGTCCTAACTCTCCCAACACTCAACTTTCGTGGATGTCCCCTGGTTCTGGTGTTTTGTGAAAGGGAAAAGAGTGATTTTGTATGTCTCAATCATGTCCCCCCTCAGGCGTCTTTTTTCTAGACTGAAGAGGCCCAAACGCTGTAGCCTTTCCTCACAGGGAAGGTGCCCCAGCCCAGTAATAATTTTGGTTGCTCTCTTCTGCACCTTTTCCATCTCCGCTATATCCTTTTTGAGATGTGGTGACCAGAACTGGACACAGTATTCCAGGTGTGGCCTTACCATTGAATTGTACAACGACATTACAATATTAGCTGTCTTATTCTCAATGCCTTTCCTAATGATCCCAAGCATGGAATTAGCCCTCTTTGCTGCCGCCGCACATTGGGTAGACACTTTCATCCTGATCTGTCATAATCTGTCTGTGGGTCATAACCCACCATGGAGGATGAGGTGGAGCATGGCAGACAAAAGTTTGGGAACCACTGCTATACAGCATTGCTTGTAGCATGGCTTATAGTACAAGCTTTGTACAAAACAAAACAAAACAAAACAAAACAAACCATTAAAACTAATTTCTGTCAGAAAAAATGAGTTAAAGGCTTCATAGAAGATGTGGCTTTGAGGGATTTTTCAGGGGGGGAGGTGGAGTGGCATATCATAGGTGATCTGCTGGCACTGAAAGGGTTATAGAGTTTACTTGAAATATTTACTGGTGAAATGATTGCACCCAAACATTTAAATGCCTACTAAAGAATTTTGCGGATGGAAATTAGTAGACAATATGTTAAACATGTAGTCATCTGTCTTGCACTAATTTTTTCTTCAAAAACTGCTTAAGCAAGGGGATGGATCTGGCCAAGAACCATGGAACGTAGGGGGGAGGGTCTGAGCCTTTTTCCCCATGCCATTTTTCCCTGCAAAAAATCAGTCATGAAGCTATTTGCACTCAAATGATCCAGTGAAGACAACTGTACCTTGGAGAGAAAAGAGCAGCTGGGGGGGGGGGTGAGCAATGGGAAAATGACACAGGAGCTGAAAGGGCCAGATTCCCCATTCATTGATATGTCCACGATCCATGATATATCCATGAGCTAAAAGGGCTAGATTCTCCCATTCATGGTGACTGTTTCTAAAGAAAGAAATAAGCATGGAAGAGATGCTTATGTCTAACATACCTCATCATCTAGTTTGACCCTGTGGAATTGCTGCTTAAGAAATCAGTACTTGCAGATAGCGAACAGCTGAACTTAAGCTCTGCTTTAACAGCTATTGCCTACACAGTACTGAGTGTTATGAAGCAAGCTTGTGCAGAAATATAAAACATGGGTAACAGATGTTGTGCTTCGAAGGCATCTGAACTCTCAAATGTTCTTTCATCTTTTGATCTGCATTGTAATGTGTCCCCCTCATCAGCCTGCTCACAAAGCAGGGGAAAAAAATTACCATTAATTCAAGAGAGAGTGTTACTTATGTTTCAGTACTTATTGCCTCTGCCTATTGCACGTTCAAGAATTCTAATCTAAATCCCCTACAAAACTGGGAAAGGAAAGGAGAATGTAATGGCAGTGTCAGTATCACAATAAGCAACCATCTGCCACAGGGAGAGTTAGTGGCAAGGATGAATCCTAAATTTAAGGTGATTCAGGACACAACGACAGAATTTTGCCTTTTCCTGACTGTTACCCATAACTGTATCTTGCCCTGCCATCTTCCTTTATATTGTAGTAATAGTGGCGTCACTATTGCTAAATGTTTTGCCCAGTTGCAATAGGAATTATTGCATTTCTACCCTTCCATTCTTCCAGGAGCTCAGAACACACAGCTTTTCTTTCTCATTTTTGGCACTCTGAGACTGAACAGGCAGCATATAAACAATCAGGCAGACAATCCTAAGCAGGGCTTATGGCAGCAGTGCAGTAGAAAGGCGCACTGCCACTGTGCGCTCCAGAGCCACAGGCAGAAGTGGCTGGATGCTCTATGTGCCTGCCAATGGATCCCAAACACCATTCTGGAGCAGATATGATGATGGTGGTGTGGTTCATTTGGTTTGGGGGAGGAGTGGGGCAGGGAGCAGGAGGGGATGGATCTCAGCGCTACTAGCACATGCTAAGATCCAATCCCCATTTTTCATCAGTTAAAGAGGAGCCTGAGGAGACCCATTAATGGCTGGTCAGCCTATAGGACCCCTTCACCCTTTCAGGAAAGCCTTGGTCTGTGTTCAAAATGGAGCCATTATATTTTTGTAACACTCAAGTCCTCTGGATGTGTACTGGGTAGCACCAGTGTGGTTGGCACCTTTCCTAATGGAACAGTAGGTCAGGAAAAACCCACTGGAACCCTCCGGGATTTACTCATATCATTGGGTAAGTCCATCCACCAGACTATGATTGGCTTACAGAAAAGGGGAATCCCAATTTCCTAACAACCCATGAAAAGGAAAGGCAGCAAGTTTTGTTTCAGCAGTGTCAGGGTTAATGCTGCTCTCACCAACATGTAACTGATTGACATGTAGAAGCCAACAGGAAAGTTCAACCCACATAAATTCCTTTCAAGTAGGGACTGCCTAAATAGACTTGATTTTGCCTTCCTTCTAACCTCTGATTAGAAGTATCTAATTTTGTCTATTTGACTTTTGTCTATTTGACTTTTGTCTATCCCCCACTGCATTTTTGAAATAAAGTATTTCTATGTTTTTAAGCAAGTCTCATTCCAACAATCACCCTTAGTGCCTCCTTGCTCTCCAACAGACTACTCACTTGTCTAAGTGCTGCAAGGTCTTGGAGTGTGTGAGTCTATGTGTGTGATGTGCTGTGGAATTGGGGCCAGCTTGGTGAAGGGCACTCCTTGTATTCTTCTTGCACTCAATTTCAGTGCTGGGAAGAGCCCAAAATAAAGGGTTAAGCCCAGGCTGGAGGAAAGGCTTGAGCTTTGAATCAGTATCTGGTGGCAGCAAATCCTGTTCCTCCAGGAACCAATCTAGGACATAGCGATGACAGCCAGGACACATTGTTGGGGCATGCCTCAGTCATCTCTTGAGGGATGTTTGGAGAAAACTCAGTGCACGGGGTGTGTGTCTGGCTACTGCCCCCTTCATCACAATGATGAACAAGGGTTTAAATCTAGGTCTTCCCATGATACAAATCCAACATTTTTCCACTGCACCACAGTAGATGTAATTTTGTCAGTAGGACAAAAGGGAAACAGCTCCAAATATGTTATACTGTATTTTGCCCTTGAAAAGGAATGCAAAGGAAATGTACAATGATCAGTGTTTTATTGGCAAAACAATTCCTGTTGTCAATGACTAGGCAGGTGGATGCGTGGACATGGAACAATGTAATGTAATGTGAGAGGATCCCCGACTGAATGAACAACAGGGGTTATTAGGACTGAAAAAAAAATAACAAGGATCATAATGCCCAAATAGAAATGTATGCTGCAGTTCCATAGGACTGTGCAGGGTACAGTTGTCTCCATCGCAAAAAGGACAAAGAGCAGGTTGATCTGCAGTGATCAAGGAATTAGACTGTCACCCCAATGTGAAGAGACAAAAGCATTTGAAGCTTTTTAGTGTCAAGAAGTTGTCATGTGTGGGAGACATGATAGAGGTTTACCAAGTTATGAATGGGAGTGGACAGACAGATTTTTCTCCCTTCCTCCTAATGGAGGTGGGATCTCAGTATCCCCTGATTTAGTATCCAATGATTTGACTTACCACTGATACCGAGGTCCACCTTTAAATGCCTTGTAACAAGGAAAAAAAGCACCAGAATCCAATTTCCTATGCTGTTAAATAATTATAATTTTATTCCATTAGATTCAATTATTCACCCCATCTAGTGGTTGAATGTGGTGTAGTGTCTCTATACCAATGCCTTATGGCATAGCGGTGCCAATGGGACATGTGCTGCATCCTGCAGCTGGGTGTCACTTACAGAAAACCTCCTCAAAGTAAGGGAATGTTTGTTCCCTTACCTCAGAGCGGCATTGTTCTTATGTCAGTGCTGGAAAGCACTGACATAAGGGGTTAGGATTGCACCCTAAATATATTAATCAAGTATATTAATACTTGATTGCACTATATACACCAGGTCCCCTACTCAAGTACAGGTTAGATTCCAGGCCTGTACTTGTTGTTTTGTACTGAAGTCCAACATCACCATGATCAATACGGGACATGTGACATATGAAAAAAAGTATTTACAGTACACCTACGGTACAATACTTTATACTGTGATGTGGGCTAATAAGTGGGCTAACAGAGCATGCTGGAGCTGGCATGAGGCTGGTTCTGATGTTTCTTCTCTGCTGTCTCAGACATGATGGGGGTTGATGATGTTCTCTTCTCTATCCCGGTTCACTAATTCCAAAGACCTGCCTATGGGCAGAAGTATGAGTCTTGGGTGCCCACTGGACCAAAGCAGTTGCAACGCTGAACGGTGTTGTCATAAGAACATTTTTATGGGCTTAATTTTTAGTCATGTTAATCATAATAAGAGTAATAATAATAAAAAAAATAATAAAACTTTATTTTTATCCCGCCCTTCTCCCTAACGGGACCCAGGGCGGCTAACAACATATTAAAAAAACAGATTTTTAAAAACATTAATATATAGCAGATAAAAACATTTAAAAACACATTACAGAGGCCATAAAAACAGTAGTCAGTTTAAAAGACAGAATAAAAGAGCAAGTCACCGAGGAATCAAGCCTGTAAAAAACTAAAAGATGTATAAAAATGTTAAGAAGGCCAGAAATCAGAAGGCTTGTATAAACAACAGTGTTTTCAGGCCTCGCCGAAAACTCTCAAGAGAGGGAGCCATTCTCAAATGAAGGGGAAGGGAGTTCCATAATGTTGGTGCCACTACTGAGAAGGCCCTATTTCTTGCAGCCGCCCCCCGGACCTCCTTGGGTTGCGGCACTTGCAAAAAGGCCTTCTCTGATGACCTGAGAGGGCAAGCCGGATTGTACGGGAGTAGGCGGTCTCTAAGATATCCTGGCCCAGAACAGGCCCCCCTAGCCACAGCCGCCACATGGGAATCCAGGAGCAGCTGCGAGTCTAGGAGGACCCCCAAGCTGCGAACCTGCTCCTTCTGAGGGAGTGCAACCCCATTCAGAGCAAGCCGATAATCCAGCACCTGCATCGAGGATTTCCGAACCAGGAGAGCCTCTGTCTTATCTGGATTTAATTTCAGCTTGTTAGCCCCCATCCAGATCCTCACTGCTTCCAGACAGCGCTCCAGGCCCTCAACCGCCACCCTGGAGTCTGGAGGAAAGGAGAGATAGAGCTGGGTGTCATCAGCATATTGATGGCACCTCACTCCAAACCCCCGGATGACCTCTCCCAGCTGTTTAATGTAGATATTAAATAGCATGGGGGACAGAATTGAACCCTGCGGCACCCCGCACCTCAAGGGCCAGGGTGTCGAACAGGCATCCCCCAGCACCACCATCTGGGACTGACCCTCCAAGGTAAGGTACTGAATGATTGTATGTGTTTGTTGTTTAAAGAGAGTGGATGGCAGCTGTAGGGGGCCTTGATCAAACTCAGCTTTAACTTTTCCTTCCCTCCTTTTCTTGCTTGATAGTGGTAAAAAGTGACTGTGTTTTGTTTATTCTGTTGTAGGAGTTGCATCCATCAGGGTCCGCTTTTTCTCAGACGGTACTAATGCTCCCATGCACCTCACAATATCTCCGCTCTCCCGTTTTGTCTACACTGACTGCTTCCTTCATTCCAGGGACTGGGCTATTGAGTTTCAGTTTGAGTTAAGACTGAGTTCAAGCACATAAGGAAATAGACCAAAATAGAATAGAACAGCATTTCTCAGACTTTGAGGGAGCTTTACTCCCTCAGTAAGTTCTTGCAGGGCAGGGGCTAGGGCAGCCACGTGATCCCCAGGATTGCGTCGTTAAGGGGGGCAACGGGGGTGTGCTTTGCACTTACTTAAGAAGGCAGGACTGCAGCAGGCTGCAGGAGGTGCAGGGAGCCCTACGCAGCCCTGCACAGCACTCCCCGAGGCTTGGAACTTTCACTAAAAGAAGGCGCAAAGGACTTCCGTTGGTAGCAGGTGCTTTGCACCCGCTTTTAGTGAAAGTTCCAAGCCTCGGAGAGCGCTGTGCAGGGCTGCGCGGGGCTCCCCACACCTCCTGCAGCCTGCTGCAGTCCTGCCTTCTTAAGTAAGTGCAAAGCACCCCACCTCGCCCCCCTTAGCGACGCGATTCTGAGGATCGCTTCACTGCCTCCCTCCCCTTCCCCTGCCCCTTAAAGTGATGGGGGAAGAGTTACACTCACCATGCGTCATGACCCACCAGTTTGAGAATCTCTGCAAGAGAACACACACAAAACGTAGCAATTTCATAACACTAGTCTATAGAAATTGTAATCTTTATGCCCTATCCAAGCCCTTTGCTGATTGCCACAATCAGTACTTTCATGTGCTTTTATTAATTATTGCTTTCTTCTTGCGCTGTCAGATTGATCTGAAAATATTTCAATTGTGTGAGCTTTTAACGTAACCTTCTTTCCTTCGATTCATAGCAGGTCATCAGTGCAATTAAATTAAAATGGGATTCTGGCTTTTGATTCAAGTTTTCTTTCAAAGACATCGGAGGAGGGCACTCATTCCAGTCCCACTCTGAACTTCCTAAAATACTAATCAGGGTATCATTCCACCGTCTAGATGAGACTGAGATGGCTGTAGAATACTTATTGCCACCATGTTGTATTAGGTTTCAAAATACATGCTTCCAACAGTGCACTCTGTGTGTGTGTGTGTGTGTGTGTGTGTGTGTGTGTTTGATTCACCTGCCTCAAATTTTAATTGTTAAAAAAAAAAAAAGAGTAAAAGAGAAAAAGCTAATCTAATTAGTGGAAACTCTGCAGCTGAGAAATCCCATGACATGATTATTCAAAGGCATTTGTCTTAGCAGGATGTAAAGGATTCAGACGAAATAATTCTTAGGATATGTCAGCAGTGGATAAACAACTAGCAGTTTTATATCTGTTATATATATATATATTATATATATATAGTTTTTTATATATATATTTATAGCGTGTGGTCGGTCTGTGGAACTCCTTGCCACAGGATGTGGTGATGGCGTCTAGCCTGGACGCCTTTAAAACGGGATTGGACAAGTTTCTGGAGGAAAAATCCATTACGGGGTACAAGCCATGATGTGTATGCGCAACCTCCTGATTTTAGAAATGGGTTATGTCAGAATGCCAGATGCAGGGGAGGGCACCAGGATGAGGTCTCTTGTTATCTGGTGTGCTCCTTGGGGCATTTGGTGGGCCGCTGTGAGATACAGGAGCTGGACTAGATGGGCCTATGACCTGATCCAGTGGGGCTGTTCTTATGTTCTTATGTTCTTATATCGTTTCAGAGTTTCAAGAGCAATTGACAAAGCACCTTATGAGAAGAATTAATGTATCACTAGATTAGAAGCTGGTTAGAGACATTTGAAGATCGTAAAAGCAAACGTGACAACCCTATCCTACCTAAATCCCCCTGCAGCAATGCAGTGGTGCCAACAGGGGCTATACTGCATCTCATGGGAATGGGTGGCTGCTGGAGATCTCCTTTGTGGGCCGTAAGGCAGTAGTTCTGCATTGCCTCAGGCAGTGCCTCAGCACCACCCAGGCACGTTTCTATGCTTACGGATAATGCAATCATGTTGTATTAATCGCCAAGAGGCCAGGAAACAGGGATATATATTCCTGATAGTGCAATTTCATTTGATTCCAGTTTCTGCCTGGATGAAAACAGCAGGAAAATGATTCGGTGTCTTTCTGTTTGTGGTGTGGCTGTTTGTGCGACAATCATTTCACATTCACCTCCGTTTTGCTCCCACTGCCAGGAATGGCTCCGAAGGGGAGGGGTTGCTTGCACACGGCGGCGAGACTCCCTGCAAAACTTAGTGCTTTGCACCCCCTCTAGCTATGCCACTGACAACACCTGCCCAAACTACTGGCCTCATTGGTGACATCAGCAGTATACCTGTTAAACCCAACTGCAGCAATGTATGTACAAAGCTGGGAAGCAAAATAAGCCAGAGGTGGGCCTGCCATAAATTAAGAGTTTCTGTTTCCCATTTGATGCTCCTGGGTGGGAGGTTGAAGGCAGTGACTTCTTTACACCTGATCGGGCGGCAATCTAACTCTCACCTCCTTTTGAATGATTTACAAATAGAGAAGACAAGCTGCAACATTTTGATCAGGATCCAAATTTCAAATATAATGTGCAAAGTTTTATCCAGGCTTCAGATACCCTAAAAATTTTTACATTAATCAGATCACTGTGCCTGTTCCTTTTATAAACAAAGACAAGCTGTGAATGTGATTTAATGTGATGATCCATGACTTTGCTTTTAAGAGTGGACAATTATATGATGCCCAAGATGGTATGCAAAATGAGTGATTACGTTCATCGGCACAAAAGTAGATATGCACATAAAAGGGTGGCACTGCCAATAGAGACTGGATTGCTAAATGCCATTAAACTACTCATCATCAAATCGCAGGCAACTCCTAATCCATAAGGCTGTTGACATTTGGATGAGGTACAAATGAATTAAGTTATCTCTGTGGGATATGACTTGGCTTGATGGGAACAGGGACATGAATGGTAGTCATTGGGGAAAAGTGCCATATGTTAAGATGATGCAATGTGTTGAGAAGGTCCTCTACTGAATGCCATCTAACTGTGCCAATCCCCATAGCACAGTTTCTGGAGTATAGTAGATTTATATGTGACATGGGACACCAAACTCTTCCTATTATACCACACTATGTTGTACGTTTTTCTTTTATTGTATCTGTTAACTTTGGTAATATACTGGTCTCACACCATGTGTCATACATGGAACCTAGATATGGGTTCACTTGTGGGTTACAACTTTATTAAATACACACTTGATCTTCCTATAACTATGGTAATTAAAAAATGAACCTCACTCTTTCAATGTGGGCACCTACCTACCAAGGTGAAACCAGGAAACTTTAGTTCCTGCCTTCCTCTTGGACCACTGATACCACCTGGGCTCTAAACACTGCATCACGTTTACTATGGTACATCCTCTTCACTGCCAGGGTGTGTAATGGCATTTTGAGGAGAACTTTAGTATCATCCACCCACAACCAGACTTTGGGCTAGTAAGGCAATCATCGCTCCAGTATTGGGTACTCATTTCTTTCAAGGCAGTAGATCATGAAGGGTTGATTCTGGTAGAACTCACTTCACTTCGTGCTTCAGGGTACTCACTATTGCTTTCATCTATATATTTTTATCCTGCCCCTGTATTGGACCTCTCAGTTGTGACCTGTGAAGTATCAGTTGGGACAACCATACAAAAAAAAAACACTATACAAAACATTGCAAAGTGATTGAAAAATGCCCTCCTCTGATTATCTGTTCTGGATGGATCTGGAAGTGTTACTGAGCTCCACAAGGAGACCAGCTAATTTTGCTCCCTCATAGGCTGGGTGGGAGGGCACACCACCCTCAATTGGCCACTCTACACAACACTCTGTAGTTTGGATTTACATGCCAGGCTGAAGAATAGATAGTGGTGTGTATTTTAATGTAATGAATGTATCAGAGAAAAGTTCATTCTAAGGATTGCTTAAGGACTTTGAAATCAGTATTCCACTTAGGGCACAATCCTAACTATTGCACCTAATTAGGCTTAGGCCATAAAGCACATTTGCACATGGAGGTGCGTTAGCACATGGTGGCTGCACCCTGCCTCTGTGGCAACTTGCAGGGCAAGACTTGTGTCGGCCAAGCTTGGCTGACGCAAGGCTCTGGGGTGGGCGTGGAGGAAGTGGGAGGGAGGTGTTCCAGGATGGGAGGAGTGCGGCCCAGGGGGCAGGTGGGCAGAGAGTAGGAGGCAGGGCTGGGATCCAGCTGTTCTGCCGGATCCCAACCCCTGTTCCTGAACAGCGCGGAGCAGCTTCAAGCGGCTTCGCTCTCCGTGAACTTGTGCCACCTGCTGAGGTGGCGCAAGTCCAAGGAGACCCATGGGGGCTGCAGTGGTTTACGCAGGGGTAAGGGGAAGAGTTTCCCCTTACTTTTGGCTGTACCACTTTGTAGCCTTATCTTGTGCTGGATACAGCGCAAGCCTCCTGGATTGCCTGTTCCAGCGCAAGATTGGATTGTGCTGTTAGGGGAATATGACACAAAGTACCCATGAATAACTTTCTAATGTAATCAAAGCCATATGTGCTTGTTGAGTGTTGGAAGCGAAACTGTAGCCATCACAGAACAAGGACAAATGAAACCAGAGCATCAGAATAAAGCGTTGAAAGCAATATAACTTGATACAAAGCAGTCATACAACTGACCCGCAATGCTTTTGAAAGAACAAGGTGAAACTGCAAATAAAGCAGCACCAGTGAGTGTTGAGTCAAAATGAGTCTTCAGATAACCTTCCTATGTTTTGCATGTGGAGTTGGATGCATCAGTTATAACACTGTCTTCTGGGGCCACTCATGGCCTATAGCTAAGATTCAATTGAATTGATTTCAAACATTTTCTAGATGGTGATAGTGCTGGAGAAAGAGGTGGGCTATCACTAACCCAGTCCTCTTTTTGCTCACAGTGGGTGAAGGATTGGAAAACTGACTGGTGAGTGGCAAACCAGAGGGGGGCAGCAGGCAGATGCATGGTGCACCCCTTGTCAATTCACTGCCCCTCTCCAGCCCCCTGCAGCCCCTTCCAATAGCAACTTCAGTGAGACTCATGGCTGGGCTGGCCCTGGTCTGAGCAATGGCTTTCTGAATCTTATAACTAACTGGATTTAGGGCCCCTCCAAAGTCTCGGTTTAGTGAGTCAGATAAACTGGAAGTGAGAGAAGTGAAACAAAACAGGTACCTTGACAAGATTGGCATCCTCTGTACAGGGGATTCAAATGTAGCTGTTGCTTTGGATATTGATTGGTCAGCTATTCCCAGAGCCGCTGCCACCTGCAGTCTGAGCAGACAATGACTTGAGAAGAGCCAGTATGTGATGGAGTTATTGACATACCTGAAGCATGGAACTGGAATGTCCCTTAGATGTAATCCTAGCATTTCTGTGTAGGGTGCAAAAAAGGAACTGTGCTGTGCTGTGTTCTTAGTCCAGCAGTAAAACTGAGCTTCTGTGATATGCAGTATCAGTGCAAATGGTCATTGTCATTATATTGTGGTTGTACCAGAACATACTTATGAAGGTCTACATAGAGGCTAGCCTGATACGTAATGTTCGCTTGAACTGGGCACCCTCCTGCTTCCTCCTCCAGGCCGATGGGGCCTGCACTGCATCCAAAGCAGAACTGGGGCTGAAAGCGGCTAAGGCCAGGGCAAGGGGAATCACTTCCCCTTACCCCGGGTAAAGCCACAGCAGCCCCAATAGGGCTGCTCAAATCTGTGCTACCTTAAGAGGTGGCACAAATCTGAGCTGCCTGGGAATGCCCTGTGCCACTTGAGAACAGGGTTAGGATCCAGTATAACTGCTGGATCCTGGTCCCACCTCCCACTCCTCGCCCGCTCACCATTGAGAAAGACCACCGTCTGCCCTCTCTCTGCCCTCCTGCCTCCTCTCTGCCCTCCCCAGACCCCTGCGTCGCCCAAGCTCAGCCGATGGAACTCACCCATTGGCTGGGGCCCACATTGGCACTGGAGGCCAGCGCAAGTCCGTGCACCGGACTAACCCCGCTTACATTGGTGTGAAAGTGCTATGTGGCACTTTTGTGACGATGGGCCGGCACAAGGGACTCAGCTCAGGGCACCCTCTAGATTGCGTCCTTAATTAAGTACTTTCACTGTTCTGTTTACCATTTGATGTTTCTATGCAAGGAAAGAAAGTGGGAGAATCTAGAGGTTCAGTTCATATATATTACCAGAACAGCATGGGTGCAAGTTGCAATTCTTCCCACCTTGGAGGAAAGTAATCATGTAGATCAGTGTTTCTTAACCGGTGGTCCTGTCCTGAGCCTTTTACCCACATTTGTCACATACTTCTGGCCTCCCAATCCAGAAGTGATGACTGGTGATGACATCATTGCCAGTTATTTCTAGTAGTACTTCCAATACGTGAACCATGCGAAGTGGCATTGCAGGGGACAGATGTTGAGAAATGCTGGTGTAGACTGGGCCAAGTGATGTGGTTAATTCCCATACCAGCCTCTGGTCTGAACTGATTTATTGCTGTCCATTTTAAACTGTGCAAGCTTTGGAAGCCTTACTGTGGAAAGGCAGACTGTATGTTTTGTTAATAATTCATCAATTGTTACAGCCTGATGGCTCCTTTAACAAAACCAAACCTATGCCCACTTGAACGACAGGCTTGAATTTGGAAGAGAACAAAAATATTGAGATAGAATTGTCGACAAACGAGAAAACACATAAAGTTCAAGTTCTGTAGGTCAATTTGGTACCCACTGAAGCTGCACCTAAATTCAAGTGCTTGGAAAGATGAATAGGAAAATTTCCAGCGCTTGCTTTAAATCGGTGCTTTCTGGGCAATAAAGGTTCCTTTCTCACTCCCCAAAATGAGCTGCTTAAAGAAAATTGAAGTGCTCAGAGAGTTCAGATACCTCTGCAATTCATACACCCAGAGTGGTGATCACTTTTAAATTTAAGCACTTAATTTAAGAGCTCCAGTAATTTTAAATTGCTGTGTGCCACTCAGAGTGACAGACGGTTACTTGAGTGCTTCGGTAGTTTCAAAACACTTCAGCACACAGTTAAAATGTATTTTTTCTACAGAGATTTATGGAAAAACTACTTCAGATTTTGTGATTAACACCGCAAAGTGAGAAACTGAACCATAACACGCTTGTCAAAATACGAGGAAACTCATCTTGGTGACTGCCCCCGCTTCTTCGGTTTGGAGAACCAACTTTGCGTCATCACTCGGATTGAGAACTGGTTCTCCAGCAAGGCTTTCTGTGCTGTCAGCAGCTGCCTGACAAGCAATGAAGCTGTTGTTACCATTATATTTGCTCAAAGGAAAACATTCACCACTGCTTAGCATGGAGATAGGTACGGGAGCATTACCCAAGCACCCCCCACATATCACAGAAGACAAGACAATATTTGGTATAAAGCAGGCCCACTTTATTAATTCCATGATTCAATCAGCTTACCTTCAGCAGAGGATCTTATCCACCAAACTCTTCCCCCTTTAGTATGGGCACCTACCCTCTACCATTGCAGGGGATAGATGCGACTGTGCACTTCCCCTTTGGGCATTAGCACCCAACTAAAGCTCAGTTCATGCCAAACTCTAGTTTTCCCCACTAACCCCTGGAAAGGGGGCCAAGGCTGCCAAATTACCCTGTTCATCCCAAATCAGAAAGCCTTTAGGATGAACTTTTCAATTCAGGCCTTAAGGGTCACCAGCCAGCGTCCCCAAACCAGACAGCCTCTTAAAATGAACTTCTCCTCTGTCCCTTGCCTGCCTTAGGAATGAGCACCAGATCTCTACACCTACTCCTTGTCCTGCACTATTCCTGCCAGGAGTGAGCATCTGAACAGTCTAGGGGATAAAAAACAAACAAACAAAAAAAAACCACCAAGGGCAGCCAGCTAATCTCAGACTATCCCTAGGGTGGATGAGGTGGGTACAACATCACCTGACCTCTCAACAGTTAGCTCAGAACATAGAGAGAAAGATGCTGAGGGAGAGATGCCTCTCTCTGATTACCCAATCAGTGAAAGCTCTGTGCTTCTTGCCTCCTGGAGGAGATGAGGGTGGACAAGAAGGCCATTACCTGAACTGCAGTATGGTGGCATTACTCAGAAAAAAAACAAACCAAAACCACTGACAACCATCAATGTACCATTTTTAATATTAAACATTATTTTAAGGTCGAACCTTTGAAAGATAAGATGCTCTTTAAAAAAAAAATACTTGAATAGAATTTAGGGAGATCAAAATTTCTTGCATCAATTGTATCCCTAATTCTGAGACATTTTGATCTGTTTATCCTTAGTCTTGAAAACAATGTGTTTAAGATCTACCATGAAGGACAAAGGAAAGACAGGGACAGTGCTGTAAGTGGAGTTGTTCACATTCTAGGAAGTGAATGAGAAAAGCCTTTATGCTGTAGCTGAACAAAAGTGCTTACCAAGATGAATTAAACACTGAACATGCTGTATTTAAATCAGTGCATCTGGGTAAACAAAAATCCCCTTTATTTGAACAGTTTACAGCATATTTGCTTTGTACCTTCAGATCCTTCTTATAAGGGATGGCTCAGCAGGATCAAGCGAATGACACTGCCCCAACCTGCCACCATGCACTCTTCCCCCAAAACCTGGAAAGAAAAATCCAGCCTCTTATCTTCCTCCTTCTTCTTCCTTCTTTCTGACAAAACAGGAAGTGTGAGTGAGCCTGGGTACTCCCAGTCTGTCCTGTACTTCCTGTTTTACTTAGAGACTTTGCAAGGAAGAAGTGATGTGGAAGGATAGGGAAATGAATTGCAACTGCCCATGTGGGTTTTTTTTGGATGGGGTTATGGGTAGTGGTGATCAGCTTCCTGCATCTGAAAAGTCCCTGTCACGTGTACCCACCAATCACACCTTACATTACTGTCTTACACCCTACATATCTGTGGATCCCACTGCACAATACCATAAACAGCCATTGCATGGTGGAGAAACTGGTAATATCCATCCAACGTTTGTTGTCAGACATAGGCAAGAGGTGATGTTTTAAGGATATCCTGGGCCCTTTAGTTTTTCAAGCATGACAACACACAGATCCCATTTTTCTGCTTGCTTTCTTCTCACACAAAAATAAATGTCTCGTTGTTTAGACTGTGTTGAATCCTGTACTTCCACAATGGTTCAGTTGCTTTTACAGTATCTTATGGAATTGACGGGGGCATAGGTCATTTCCTACTTGCTCATCCTTTTAGGTAGAATTCATTCCTGAGAAGCTGAGGTGATAACTCCTTTCAGTTGCACTGACCTCCTCCAAACTTCACTATCTCTAAGCACCGAACCTGCTTTTGTGGTATTTTTCTGGACTCCTCCTTGAGTTCTTGAAGGCAGGTTAGCAGTGGTTTGTTATCACACTTGTTGAAAGCTGGAAAGAGGTCAAATTAATAAAAGCCATAACGTTTAACCTCTAGCCAGTGGTCCATCTCATTTGTTATCTTGTCACGGATAATGGCTGGTGAAAGTGTCTGGAAAGGAAGATGCTTGCAGATCTGTAGGGCACATTTGGGAATTAATCTGTCAAATGAGAAATGTCTTGTTCCCAATTGCTGGCAGCTAATATGCCTCTATAATCCACAGATTTAAATCAGCTGTAATTTATTTGCCCTTTCTAATGCAAAAATGACTCGAAGAACACTCTCACAATCAGCAGTGCTATCAACCTTCCAGATCCTCCACTGCAGGCCATGAAGGAAATGTTGATCCCTAGGACAAGATTGTGACATCCTGATCTTCCTGGTTCCTTGATTTTTGCCTTGTAAATAGAAATTAAAGAGCTGCCTCTCCACCCGCATGTAAATGGAGAAGGGCCTTACACCCCTTACTTTTGCGATTCCCACCCCTACACATGTAGGTTGGCCAGTGTAATGGAAATGCGCAAGATCTCTCCAGGAGATAGAGTGTGGTGTCAACAGTGGCCCCTTGCTCTGGCAGGCAAGCATGGGGTTAACACCTAGGGCCTTAAATTGCAGTGAGTGTCCTGCACAGCTAAAGCCAAGGAGGTAAAAGGGCCCACAGGGTTAAAAGCAGCACCTGCAAGAAGGAAAAGGGGTGTGGGTAAAAGGAGGAGGAAAGCTTGGAGGAAGGATGGAGACTGATGGATTAATGGACTGAGGAACTAATTGCTGATGGACTACTGGACCTGCTGATGGGCTAACTGACTAATGGGCAGATGGGTGAATGGGCTTCCGAAGATTGCTGGAACAGAGACTGCTGGAGACACTGGAGATTGGTGTGTGGCTGCCATGCCCAACACCTGCTGAGGATCAAGGTGTTGCTGCAGTGACTGGAGAAGCTGCTGTCAGGAGACGGGAGGAAGGAGGACCTCTGCAGGTTGAACAGGTGAGCTACCCTGGTGGTGGGCTCCTGCAGTCCTGAAATGCAAACTAGGGCTGTTGTTGGGGAACAAAGGGGAGCTAGTTAGCTTAAAGTAGGCATAATTCTCTAAGTGAAGCTTGGACCGGGAATCTGGCAAAACAACCAGGCAGCCATTAGAGAAGAGAGAGGCCTACAGAAGACTGTGACACAGTGCAGCAGCTTCCCAGTGTCATTCCATTTTGACTGCACAGGGTTCTGTAGTGCTGGGCAAGTCATGCCTGGCAGGTTAGTAGGGACAGAGAGCTGGAAAAAGTGAGCTGGTGTCTGCACTACAGCAAGTAAGAGGGAGGGAGCAACCAGAAATAGTTGCCAGAGGCTTCCCGGCCTGGGGATGCAGGCTAGGAAAACTTCAGGCTTGAGTTGTGATGCTGGCCTTAGAGGTTGCCCATCTTTGGGCAGGCAGAGCACTTCAGCTTCCTTGACCCCCTTTCAAAGGAGTTGGCGGTGAAGACGTTGGGAGAGCCACAAGACAATCCTGAGTTTGGAGTCAGAGTGGTCATACCCAAATCAATAAACATAAAAGGCCTTGAATTTTTACCAAAATCTTTGTGACATGTGTGTTTGTGTGTGTGGAATATCCGGGCAAATGATTGTAAGAAATATTTTCTGCCTTGATTTTCCTGGTGATGCCTTGATAGACTGATACATGCTTCAAGACAGCTCCCAGTGGAGACTTTTGCCCTTTTAAAAGCTATTTCTGCCCAATGTTGCATATACACAACAGGGACCAAATGTGTACACCTGTGGGCTGGGCAAAAATGGGTTTTAATAGATATGTCATTATGAAGCCCAAGCCTTCTTACAGACTCTCATTCTTTTCTTACTTGCAGTAATATTTTGTTTTTTTTACCACCTTACACCCATCTCCAAAACACTGAACATGTGCTGCACTGTGCACACATTGTAATTATGTAGAACTAATGTGTACAGAGAGGAATTGCAGAATTGTGCCCATTGGCCCTGTCCCTTCTTGCCTGGATTCAGCTTACATTTTGAAAAAGCCATATGTGCTCAAACTAAACATGCATAGGATCTGGACACGGGGCCTGCATTGACCATGCAGAATCTCTGCAAGTACAATCTGTATGCACATAGGCTTGTTCAGAAGTTACGACGCTAGTGAGTAAAGGCAGGCCCTGTTCCCGCTCTATGTGTGTTCAGCGTACATAACTAGAACATACAGGTCCAGCCTATTTATACATGGATTTTTTATACACGGATTTGACTCAACACGAATGCTCCTGCAAATGAGAAGGAATGTGCTGATCCCTGAAGAAGGGGAAAAATGCATCCCTTTAAAATCAGTTTTAAAAACTGAACAGTCCTTTAACAACCACCTCCTTAATAAGAGAGAGAGAGAGGGCAGCTGGCTGACAATCCATCAATCCTTCTCTCTCCAGGTGACCCCTCCCTTCCCCCAGCACGTGAAAGAAAGGTGATTGTTTTGCATTGGTGAAGGGCTGATGGATTGTCTTCTTAATGACTCTTACCTTAGAGTCAAAAGGTCAGCAAGGCTGTTTTTCAATCACTGGAGCAAAGAAACTTTGTTTTTTAAATTGATTTGCTATAGTGCGTTTTTTGTTATCCATGTGGAACCCACATGAATAATTAGTCTCAACCTATATATCCAGGCTTTGTGGTGCAGTGCATAAAAGTTACACTGGGACTGAGGAGATTGAGTTCAAATCCACTGTGACTGGCTTGGTCTTGGGCAGTCACTATCTTCCAGCCTAATTTTCCTCAGAGATATTGTGAGGATAAAGTGGGAGGGGATGAATAACTCACTCATGGCTCTCTGAGCAACTTGGAAGTGTGAGATAAAAAAAAATGTAACAAATGAGTAAATTAAGACCATTTTTAATGCTTCCCTTGGCTTGTTTCTGTTGTGTCACATGCTGCAGAGTGGTAAACAAATCTGGGAAACAAGTGTATTTACTCTGAAATTTAGGAACAAGGGGGAAAATAATCAGTGAACATGCCAAGTCCTAGTGTTTGTAAAGTAAACTTGAGTTTGTCATGAACCTGAATTCTTTAGTGAATCTGTAAAATAGACAGTAGGGTGAAGTTAGCTACAACTGTGTGTCTGCATTATTTATAACCTTTAATCTGTTATATTCTTACTATGTCATAGTCTTACATTCATTTTCAGCAAATGCTTATGACAGCACTCGCCGGCATGATCACGGTGTTGAGTGTGCACAATGATCAACCTAAACAGTTGAGCATGTTGGGATTATTGCATGGGAACCATTGCCAAAGTGTTAATGCAATGCCTTTTCAAGACTTCACACCTGTTTCACCTACTTCACCTGTTCAGTATCGGCAGCACACAGCTGGCAAATGGTTGTCATGACAAAATGGCACTTCTGTCTGGGTGTAATTCTCCTTTCTTTCCATGTATGTGAGTTCCTCTTAACATCACAATCTCTCCTTCTCTTTTAAACTAATTATGAATATTATACTCCCCTCTAAATTTCTTTATTGGAGGAAAAATAGGAGAAATAAAATCATGCATGCTGAAGAAAAGCTTTAGTTTTCACCTAAAGGTTTTCCTAAATTAATCTGTCATTTCAGAGAATGCATAACCCAATCACATTACATAGTGGGAGCAGTTTCATAATTTAACAGCATGTGAAACCCCGAGAACGGCAATGTGAATACCCCTTAGTTCCTCTGCAGGAAGAAACTGGCATACCCAGCAATATGGATTGGAAAGATCTGAGACATCAGTATTCATTTAATGCCTTTGTTTTAGACTGCAAGCTGATTAAAAAGAAGGAATAACGTTACAGATAAAAAGACTACATTTTAATTGTTCTGAAACCAAACAAGCACAGTGAAGTTCCAGCAGCATGAGGGCCACAAAAACATAAAAGCAACATGATAGCAACATGGAGACTGGAAATGAGTGATATTTTAACTATTCATATTTTATTTACCCCTTAAATATTGCTGCCTATCAATTATACATGAAACTGAATTTTGCAGTTCAGGAAAGTTCTAACCTCACTGATGTTCTTTAAAAAAAAAAGGAAAAAAAAAGAACTCAAATATCCTCTTGATAAACAAGCCCTGATCTTTGTCACCCAAGAGCAATGGCTAACTATGCACAGATACCTGGTCTGTAATGCTCACTGAGTTTCTTAATCTTGATTTAATTTCTGCGTGAATTTGTTTTTCATTTTGGGCGCAATCCTAACCCCTTATGTCAAGGGCAATGCAGCTCTGTGTAAGGGAACAAATATTCCCTTACTTTGAGGAGGCCTCCGTGAAGCCCTCCCGCCCCCCCCAACTGCAGGATGCAGCACATGTCCCATTGGCACTGCTATGCCAGTGCTGGAAAGCACTGACAAGGGGTTAGAATTGCACCTTTTGTTTATTGCGAAATTCAGGATAGAGGATTTTTTTTTAAGGCAAGGCAGTGCCAGTAGAACATTATGGGTTCATGAAGTGTGAGAAAACAAACGCTGAAATTCAATATAATTAGTAAGTTTTCATTTTGAGCATCTGCTTGCAACACCTTATTTGGCACCAAACTTATGCCTTCTAATGTTGTACTGTAAGATCGGGCTGCCCACATGTATTTAAGTTCTCTTGTTAATGCAGGGACACTAAAGAATATATTGTCCATTTAGGTGTTTTGATGTTAAAATACTTTAGAACTTACTGTAAGTTGAATATATGTTGACTGATAATCAGTGGACATTTGGTGGACATGTCAGTTCCCTCCAATTGGAGAGGCTGGTTATGTGCTAGTGAAGCAGTGATGTGCTAAAAACGCTATGATGCATGAACAGTATTAACACTTTTGACAGGCTACCCTGAACCACAGTTACGTACAATACTTGCTTGATATACACATGCAGCGGAATGAGGTGGTAGAATGCAAGAATGGTCAGTGCTTGTACCAGGTAATTGGGGGCCCTGGGGCAAAAGTCTGGGAACCCCTGGTGTTCCTTGCTCATCCTTAATGCCACATTGGGTACTACCACTGTACCAGTACTGAAGGTTTGAGAGGTAAACCAATCGTGTGGGACCTCTGATGCATATGTTCCTTAGCCCTCATGCTACACCTGGAGTTTGGCTGCATCTTCCTTAAAGCAAGGTGTCCAAAATTGGACACAGTACTCCAGGTGAGGTCTAACCAGTGCAGAGTAAAGCAGAACCATGACTTCTCACGACTTGGAAACTACGGTTCTACTAAAGCAGGCTAAAACTGTATTCACCTTCTTTGCAGCCACATCACAATGCTGACTCATGTTCATCCTGTGATCCACTGCAACTCCAAGATCCCACTCATACGTTGTGCTGCAAATCCATGTATCTACCATTTTAACCTGCGTCTTTGGTTATTTTTGCCTAAGTGCAGAACCTTGCATTTGTCCCTATTGAACTTCAGTCTTATTCATTTCATCCCTGCGTTCGATTTTGTCTAGGTCTTTCTGAAGGCTTCTACTGTCTTCTATTGCGTTTGCTACTATTGCACAAATTTGATGAGGCCCCCTCGTATCCCCTCATTCAAGTCATGAAGATATTAAAGAGAACCAGGTTCAAGACAGAGCCCCAGGGCACCCCACTTGAAACTGTCCTCCAGATTGACATGAAGCCATTGACAAACACCTCTGTGTAAGGCCGTCCAACCAGTTGCGAACCCAACCAACTTGCTGATTAGGATGTCATGTGGGAGCTTGTCAAATGCTTTACTGAAGTCAAGATAAATTACATCCACAGCATTCCCACGGTACATTAAGCCAGTAACCCAATCGAGATGAGATTTGTCAAAATAGCCAGTGCAGACTTGAGAAGCCCCTTTGCGGGGCTCTGGGGAGACCTCCGGTGGCTGTTGTGGGGCCGCAACATGCAGCAGTAGCTGCTTTAGCACCACTGCACCTAGAGTGCACCAATGCCACTGCACCAGCCTTTTGGATTGAGCTGTGAGGCTGCAATCCTACGCATACTTTCCTGGGAGTAAGCCACATTGAAGATGGGACTTACTCCTGAGTATGCAAGCATAGGATTGTGCCGAGAGTGACCTTGAGCTTCACAGTAAACTGGTCATTAGCAGCTTAACCTCCCTCAGAGAGTTCTGTTATGAGGGTTTTTGGAAACCATCTCAAGCAGTATGAAAGATGGGACAGAAATATTTTAAATAAATGACAGATAAACCCAGGTCGGAAAGCAATCCAAATAGGCAGCAAGGGGTTATAAAATTAGCCAAAAGACTACATTGAGCCTAGACATGTTTATCTCTCTTTCTTTCATACTTGGTATCCCAACACTATTTCCATCCAAGTGACATTTTATCAGCGAGAATCTAAAACCATGGTTGCGAATGACATGTTTTCCTTTTGATTAATTGTTTCATTTATTTCTTCATACATTTTAAAGCAACCTAGATAGAGGAGGTAGTCTACAGCCTTGGGATGCTTGCTATCGTAGATCTTGATCAGGTGGGGAATTTACTGCAGAGAGGCAGAACCAAAAGGGATTTGTACTTATCAGCTTAGGCAACTCCGTCCCAAATTTTTCTTTCCCGGCAGTATCTGCAAAAACCAGTACCTCAACACACAGAAGTGACTTGGAAAAGTCCAACTATTAAGTCCAAATATTAAGTTCAGTAACTAAACTTTGGATTAATTTTAACTAACTTTTAACTAACTTTAACTTAATTAACTTTGGATTAATTTTACAGTCAGTTCTCTTCATTTGTGAATTTATCTGCAAATTTGGTTATCTGCGAAGGGCAGAATTGCCACCTACCTCTCGTTACCCATGACTCTGTTCTTGTTATCTGCAAATACTGTGGCTGGGGCAAGCCCAAGGAAGGTGTTAAGAGACAGGTGGTGGACAAGGAAGGGTGAAGAACCCCCTCCCCGCTACTGAACTCTGAGGTCTCACTGTTGAGTCAACAACCTTCAACGTGTCAAGGGATAGCCAGCACAGAGGAGGAAGCATCAGGTATTGGAGATGTTGATGAACACTTGCTACCACTGAGTCCCACAGACTTCAAATTAAGATTCAGGCACATAACGTTCATAGAGTGTATGGTAAAAGGGTCCCCTGGAACCCATAGGTTTCCCCATAGGCTCAATGATTCAGGATCCGCTAATTTAGTATCCACTAGGTTTTCCAGGAACCTAACCCTAGTGGATAACATGAACTGACTTATGTGCATTTCCGTCTAAGGAAACCTCACCTTGCGGTATTTTTGTCTTTGCATTTGTCCACCTGCTTTTCCAGTATACATTTCCTGATCTGAGGAAGGTATGATTTTCTGACATCTTTCTCTCTGAATTGATGTCACCTACGTGACCAACATAATTGATGGCAGGGAGTAGAAACAGATTGGAAGGGGTGACTGAAACAAGGAACTCTGAAATGCTGTGGACAATGTTTGGCAAGGGAGAAAACTAATATCATCACAGGTCCATAATGACCCCGAATGAACACATGGTTCTTTGGATTTTGGAGCGGCAAACAACAGATGACAGGAGAATTCAAAGGACTTCTAATGTTTACTCGTTTGCAAACAGGACCTCCACACACACACACACACACACACACACACACGGATGACCCCGAAGGATTACAATGATGCAGGTTTTATAGGGTCTTTTAGATAGGGGAGGGGGACAAGAGGACACAAAGAGAGAAAAAATATCCAGGGGAAAAATAACATACAGGCAGACACACATTTGGCATGTTATCAGTACAGGATGTTGATCTGAGGATGGCAATTCGATACACATCGCAATTTGTTTACAGAGATATCCGTTAGAGGGGGTCTGGTACTCTGACTCATCCCTTTTACCCTAACCCTTTTATCCTCGTTTGTTGATTGCCCTTATCTATGACTTTTCTGTTCACCCTTGGAGGCCCATACCACAGCTAGCTGGTTCTCTGAGAGGGATAGCTTTTGGTCAGAGAAGAGCCTTATGGGTGAACTGGGCATCTTGGGATATTTCCATATTGTAAGCTGGGCATATTGATATCAATAATGTTCATCTCAGCATTGCCTCATTTCTTGGGTAGTAACATATGCCTACAGAATAAAATGTGAAAAACTAGGAAGACATTCCTAAAATATAACATGTCAAAAATAAAACATAATAGATGGTAAACTGTAGCCATATTTGACTACATATAATATAGAACATAAGAAAAGCCCTGCTGGCTCAGCATATAATGAGAACATAAGAAAAGCCCTGCTGGCTCAGGCCAAAAGCCCATCTAGTATCCTCTTGTCCATAACCTGTAACTGAGGGGGCAAACAGGAGAAAATGTCATACTACTCTCTCACCATTGTTCCCCTGGAACTGATATTTAGAGGTCTACTGCCACTGAGCCTGGAGGTAAGATGTTGCTGTCATGACTAGTAGTCATTGATAGAACTGCCCTCCATGAATTTGTCCAATCCCTTTATAAAGCCATCCAAGCTAGTAGCCATCACCGCATCGAGTGGCAATGAATTCCACAGGCTGACTATGTAAAGAAGTACCTCCTTTTGCCTGTTTTAAATCTCCCGCTAATCTGTTTCATTACATGACCCTTGATTTTAGTACTGTGAGAGATGGAGAGCTCCTCCTCTCTGTCTGCTCTCTCCACACTATGCATCATTTTATAAGTCTCAGTCATGTACCTTCCTTAATTGTCTTTTTTCCCCTACTAAAAAGCTGTGGTCTTTCTTTGTAAGGAAAGCGCACCAACCCTCTGATGATTTTGATTGTCCTCTTTTGCACCTTTTCTACCTCTATAACAACCTTCTTGGGAGTTGTAACCAGAACTGGACATAGTGTTCCAAATGAGGCTGCACCATTGACTCGTACAGTGGTTATATTAGCAGGCTGCAATCCTATATTCTCCTAATTGGTAGTAAATCTCACAGACTTACTTCTGAGTAGGCATGCATAGGATAGTGCTGCTATTCAGTATCTCTTTCCTAATTACCTATAGCAGTGTTTCTCAACCAGTGGTACAGGTACCACCAGTGATACTTGAGGTGGTGTCTGATGGTACTCATGGGATTCCTGGACATCTGCCACCCAGCAGCAAGACCTGGAACATGATGCAACAAACAGTGGTAGGAGGTTCCAAAGCCTGCTTTTCTGCACTTGAAAAAGCACTCTTGTCCACCCTGAGCTTCTTACTGGTGTTTGTCTTGTCTCATCTGGCCTTCCAACCTAGAAGTAACTGGCAATGATGTCATCACTAGTTACTTCCAGCAGTACTTTGAATAGGTGGACCATGGTATGGCAGAGGACAAACATTGAGAAGCACTGACCTTTAGCTTGGGGTTTGTCTTCTTCAACCCTGTTGCAGACCAAGCTAACATTTTCATTAAACTATCCACCATGATACCAAGATCTCTTTTGTGGTTCATCAGCTACAGCTCAGACCCCAACAGTATATATGTCAGACTAGGAGCCCAATCTTATACTTGTCAACTCAGAGGTCCCACTGAATTCAGTGGGATTTACTCCGTTAGCGGCGTATAGGATTGGAGCTTAGGAAGCTTTTTTCCCTAATGTGCATCACTTTACATTTATTTATAATGAACCGAATTTACCATATGGTTGTCTATTCACCCACCTGGAAGATCCTTTTGGAGCTCTTCACAAACCGCTTTGGTTTGTACTATGCTGAAAAGTTTGATGTCATCTGCAATCTTGGCTATCTCACTGTTTATCCCTAACTCCAAATTGTTTATGAACAAGTTGAAAAGCATTGGTTTCAAGACAAATCATGGGGGGAACCATTAAAATATGTGTATTATAGGCTATAGAGGGATAATATTGTACCCAATTTACTTTGTATTTAACTTGACTTCCACCCGGAATATTTTGTGATGAATAGATGTTGGTAAAATATGATGGAAATAATGGAAATACTAACTAAATTGTCATGTCAGATCCTTCAGAAACAGCTGTAAAAACCCAGAATGTGAAAATAAATGATCATAACTGTTCAACATTCAAAATGTGATCAGAGCCAATTACTAAACATTCACAGGATTGGAACACTTAGATATGTGACAGTTTAAGTAAACACTGCAGATCCAGACAACTCAATTAATTGCAGGTTTGTATTTCAGCTAATGCTGGGATGTTCTGATACTCACATTGGGCTTTTAGAACAGACATAATGTAAACAGAAAACCTTTAATAGGTCACTAATGGGAAGAAGAGACCACCCCTTCCTCTTGTGTGCCACATTTATTCCCATTAATACCAGTATGAATGATAATCTCGTTCTCTCCAGTTAGAAGCCACATAGAGCATTATCCTGTTGCAGTGCAATATTTAGTAACATTTCTCCAAATATTTGCTGTAAAGGACATTTGGAGAATCTATACACACCATTTTTTTTCCCAACTTCTGGCTGAAGAGGGCAGCCTTTCCTCAAGCACTTGCAACGAGTGTAATTTGAAATACTTGCAGCCTAACATGAATATTTTTGCACCACTGGATCTGTACAGATCATTTGGTGCAGGTATTTTTTTCTTAATTACTGATTGCAAATATTATTTGATTGTACAACAATTTAAAATAGAAAAGTAATATGACGCATCATAGTTTTGGACAGTGTAGAGATACCAGGACTTTGTTCTGTCTGTTTTATTGACAATCTTTTTCATGTTTCATCGTTTTTTAACTCACTGAGCTCTTCTGCAGTTTCTTTGTGGGAATATAAACCCAGTGCAGTACCCTGTGACTGTCTATAGTGTTATACTTTGAATCACCTAAGGAATCTTTCTGAAAATTTTCAAAGCACAAATCTGTGGCTTTTGATACTTCTCTGATGAGACAAATGACTACACCACAATTTGCAATTAGCACGATAGATTTAAAGGGCTTTTAGAAGGATTTATTGCCAAGATGCATTTCTGCTGTATTGCAGGGAGGGGCGCTTTCAGAACTAAGAAGGATATCTTTTCACAGTTATAGCTGCTGCAGTCCTGATGTTGCGTCTCTCCTCCGGCAGCGACAGACAAATTTCAATTCCTGTCTAACCTTTCCCCATGTCATGATTTAGATCCTTTGATGGGTTTAAGAGAGAATAAGAATGAGCTAGAGGGAGAGTGAATGTATCAGCAAGAAAGTCATGGACATAATCCACCTAGAAGCTTCCATTCCTTTGAATGAAGCTTGGAGGAAAGCAGTAGATCAGCAATTTTCAACCGCTGTGCTGTGGCACATTGGTGTGCCCCAAATGGCCCGCGGGTGTGTCACGGGAGTTTGGGGGAGGATCATTTATTAATAGGGCTGTTGGGGGATGTGAGCCCCCCCCCCACCAGCAGTGCAATATGCCTTGTCAATTGTCAAAAAACTGATGGTGTGCCTTGACAATTTTAGCATCAGTGTGCCCTGAGATGAAAAAGGTTGTGCCCAGAATGTTTGGCAGTGAAATAAAGAGCTCATTCCTAATGTAAGCAACTCCCCAAAGGCTAAAACACAGCCACTAGTGGATCTTGCATTCTGACATGAGAGTGGGTGTGCCTGGTCTGTAAATGAGAACATTATGCAGATAAAGTAGGATGCAGATTAGTGAGATGCCTGTGAAAGAAAGTGAATTATGCAGAGTACTCTAAACTGTTCAATGAAACTGGAGAGTTCAACTGTCTTAATACCATTTAGTTGTCTCTTCTATCGCTTTGTCACTATCTTATTTTCTAGGTAGCAGCTGTCTCTGATCATGCTGTCATTATAGGTTTTGAGGCAAGTGGAGAAGAATGTGGCTACTAATGCAAGTGTTCGGACTAGTCCCACTGTAGCCATAATTCAGGAAAAGACAGTCAGATCTAAAACAGGATGAAATCAACAGGATGTAAATTAGTTGCAGCCAAATCCTACTTCATTGCTTTCAGCGACTCTTGTGGCAACTAACTTTTGGCAGAATTCTTGTCGTTTCCATTTTAAATGTTGCAGTATGTAAATATTTAGGTTTGAAGTTTAGTTGCTCTGACTACTTTTCATACAGTTTTGTTACTGGAGACCAGCACAACTCACAGCCTAAACCTATCCTCCCCCCCCCACCCCCCACTGGTGCAGCCACACCAAAAACAGGTCCAGTGTGGGGGACTGGGCAGATTGGGAGGCTTCAGAAGCAAAAGGGGATTTTAATCCCCTTACGTGTCTGTAAGCATCCTGCTCTGCGATGGGTCTCCTTGGACCCCCACTAGTGATTTCCTTACTGCTAGTCTGAGGAGAGAAAGGGGACAGGGAGGCTACAGGAAAGGGGAGATCTGGCTTGTACCATCATCCCTGGATCCACCCCCTCCCATAGCCTCCCTCCAGTTACACCCCTCTCTCTGCCCAGTTTCACACCTTCCCTGCCTTATTACACACTCCCCCATCCCTCCCACCTCTCCTGCTAGCTTTTCTGCTCTGGCAAGCAGCGGGAGAACCAACAACACACTCAGGAAGCCTCTGGCCTTCTCTCCAGCTTCCTGGCACTTCTCCACTCAGCTGGCTGCCAGAAATCACTTTATGGCATTTTTTCAGTAGCCCGCAAATGGCGGAACACGTATTCTACCAGCGCTCAGCCCAGATCGAATTGGGCTGTCAGTGTTACAAAGTGACCCTGATTGAAGAAGAGGAAACTCAACATGTTTACTTTGCTGAAAATGTCTCATATGCAAGCAGACCTTTCAGTTATTTGTTTAAAATGTAACAACCACATAACACCCATGAGCACTAATCTGTGATGGAAATGTAATAATTGTGGAAGCCAGAGGGCAGGCCTCTCTGGGCACATGCCCATATTCTCCTAGGGGTTCCAGCAATCCATCCAATGGCTGCTGTGGGGTTTGCAACAAAAAATCTATATTGACATGGGGCCTCTACACTTTCTTAACTCTATGTACAACTTGCACTTAAGAGTTTTAAAAAATTCTTGAGTTACTGTGTGATTCTCGATTTTCAAAGTTGACTCAGACTGCTGCAAGTTCCATGGAGCCAATGTGGTTATCTCTGGAACTCTCTAAGCCTACTGAGAACAACTTTTATTGGCAGCTGAGCAGGGAGGGAGGAAGAAATGTCCTGGATACTGTCCTCCCTCCCTAGCAGCCACTGAGGCAAGTCACTTTCAAGTGGCGAAACTATTACCAGAGAGCACTGTAGGCCAGGAGGAATGAGGAGAGGAAGAATTGTACTTGCTCCCCCACCTGCCAAAGGTGATGATCTCCTCAGCTCTCAGGCAACCCAGGGGGAGAGGTGAGCAATGCGGGAAGGTGATAATCTTTTAGCCCTTGGTGATCATCTTTTCCATCACTGTGGATGATTGGGAATTCCTTCTTATCTGCCTCATTGATCTTGATTGACCCATTTTTATATCCAGCTGAATGTTCTGGGACAATTCATATTAAGAACAAAAGAAGAGCCCTGCTGGAACAGGACAAAGGCCCATTTAGTCCAGCTTCCTGTATCCCACAGTGGCCCACCAGATGCCCCAGAAAGGACACAAGACAAGAGATCTGTATCCTGGTGGCACTCCCTTGCATCTGGCATTCTGAGGTAGCCTATGTCTAAAATCAGGAGGTTGCACAAACCCATTGTGTCTTGTAACCAGTGATGGACTTTTCTTCTAGGAATCTCTCCAACCCCCTTTTAAAGGCACCTAGTCCAGATGCCATCATACTGAGAGTTTTGTTTTCCTTTGGAAAGGAAAATGTGTTGCTGTGACAATGCAATACAGAAACATGGGTTTACTCAAATATCTGAATAAATTTGGTTGGCAACATCATCTTACTGGCACTTAATGTGTAAAACCTCAAAGTCTAGAAAACATTCTGACACCCTTGGGTTGGGGTTAGACAGAGAATGCAAATCAACAAATACCATTGCTAACTCAGAACTACTGTTCTGATTCACTTTTGTTTTGGCCAGTTTATTTGAATTTCTCAATCATTATTTGCTGGTGAAAATGTCAGGAAGTTCCATGTCTATAGATATTCTACGCCAATCAAATTCTGCATGTTGGTGGAAGCATCCATGCATTATATTTTACTCTGTCAAAACTCATCCCTCCAGGTCCAGAGAGATTCATTTTTATGGCTGGCAACTCTAGTCAGTATCTTTTCTCTTCTTGTTGTTACATTGATTCCTGTAAAACAAAAGTGATATCTGTCACAATTCTGCGTAATGACAACCTTTTTCCTTTTTACCATTCGTTGATGTTTTATGCACAGCTGTCAAGTTTGCTGCGCATAACTGTATGTTATATTACATTCAAATCTGATTGTGGAGCAGTTTGCTTGATGTCACACATTTATGGCTTTTTTTCATTCCTCCAGCTCTCAGACCTTGTCCTAATTGCCTCCCAAATTTAAGAACTCAACTTTCTGAGCTAGATGAAAAGGTTCAGTATGCAACATTTACTCTTGTCCTTAGTTTGGGGACAGAAAGATTAAAAGAAGAGGAAAAAAGAATTCCCAGAAATTGCTTGAAAATACCAGGTCAAAGCTTTGCTAAGATGAAGATGGTTTGTTTCTTTGCTTAGAGAATATATAGCCTATCTTAGTAAACAAGACCGGCAAGCCAATCTAATCCCTGCTGTATCCCATGGAGACTTTTGCAGCTTGGAGATCTCTGTGAGGTAAGGGGACATGTCCCCTTGCCCCTGGGAAAGCCCCACCCACAGCAACAAGTCTGCTCAGACCTGCACCTGCCAAAACACTGGTGCAAATTTGAGTGGATACATGTTGGTGGATCAGACCTGAGAAGGGGGATAGAATGAAGTGCATGCCAGCACTACCAGTCATGCCCCCCTCCTAGGCCTGATCCACCCTTGCCCACCTTGTTACACCTCTCCCTGCCCTCCTCTGCCCTTCCTTGCTCCAGTGCCACTTGGCAGAGTACTTACCTGCTTCATTGCATGCTTCAAATTGCACTGGAACCAATGGGAAAGATTTTATCTTTCTGCCAGTAGGCCTACTTCCTGTCACATCTGGGAGATCTCTTGACACCCCCTGAGTTGTGGTACCTGGGGTCCTGTACCCCCTCGTCCCCCTTAGCTATGCTAGTGCTGTGTGCTCATAGCATCCCTATCCTCACACAAGCATCATTGTGTGAGTGGTCTCCCTCCGCTATTATTCTGTGCCAAAGACTCTTGCCTCCCTACTGTCCACTGTATTCCTTGATCTTCCAATAGCTTGGCCTAGCCACTGAACCAGATACTAGTAAACGACTGTAATAGTTACTTTTTAACAATGTAAAAAACTGTAAGTTAGCATTTTATTAAGCCATTTCTGCCCAACGTTGCATATATGCAACAAGGATCAAATGTGTACACTTGTAGGCTGGGCAGAAATGGGTTAAGCAATGTAAGAATGCTTAGTAGAACATTAGTTTCACAGTGGATCTGGCTGCATTTATTGCTAGTTAGTTACAATTTTAACATATTTAGCAATATTTGTTAGGCTGGTAGGCAGTTATTGGGGTGTGTGAAGCAAGGTATATGTAGTGCATTTTGTTGCAGGTGCTAACAGTGGGTTGGGTCCAAAGATACATTGTTGCCCAAAGGAAGGAGCCTCCTCTAATACCTCAGGAGGAAAACTTCTGCTGGAAGAAGGAAACCTTTGGATCCAGCCCAGTATATTTAAAACGATGTCAAATTGCTCCAGAGATACGGTTCAGTTGGGGCATATGGCAATTCTTTTCCTGGCTTGAGAGAAATGTAAACCTTCCCTGGCAACTCTCCATGGCTGATTATGGAAACATACCTTTTGAAAACCATAGGAAGCTTCTTGTCTCATTCAGGATCAACGTAACCATGAAATGTTATGTTTAGAATGCAATCCACAAATACCATAAGGCGCTATTGTGAATAGATTGGGGATCACAGTCTAAGAAGGTTGTGGCTAATCTGACTAGGTGTGGAAAAAGAGAGTTCAGAAATCTCAAAGGGCATGTAAGGTTAGGATTCATAATCAATAGTAGTATTACAAATATTTATATACTGCTGCTCAGCAAGAGTTCACAAAGTGGTTTACATAGCAAAATATGGTTCCCTGCCCCCAAAGAGTTCACAATCTAAAAAGAATCAAAAGTAATAAGCAGCAAATGGAAAAGATGTTAAGCTGGAGTACATAAGGACATGTGCTGTTTCCCTGCTAAATGCAAGAGAAGCACAACTTTTAAAGGTGCATCTTTGCCCAGGATTTGCCTGGGGTCTTCAGGAACCAGCATGTCAAGGAACCAGCATGACTTCCAAGAGTAACTGTGGAGGTTTTAACCGAGTTTTCAGGAATTTCCAACATTACATCGAATCCAGAAAATTTACCTAGTATTGTAAAAATGACAGTACAGTACTGAGTCAGCTCTGAAGGTCACAAATTAAGATAGATTATTTCAATTTAAACTGAAGCACTCTGGCTTAAAGAGTCAGTAGAGCAGGTCTTTGATTTTCAATAGTGATGAACTAAATGTAAGCTATTTTTTTTTAAAGATATTTTTGAAGATGTATTTATTTAACTTTAAATAAATTCCAGAAGATACCTTCCAGGAGTTCAAGGCAGCTTACTTAATCATAAAAGACCAAAATGACAATACCATAAAGACATCTAATAAAAAGCAGTCACATCCTAAGTAAAAACTCTGCAAAATAAAAAGGTCCTGAAACCTCTATGGAAGTAGGGGAAGTCATAAGTTCAAGGGGTCATAGGTGACTGCCAGCCAAAAGTTAAAAGGTGGCCATGTCTGTAACAGAGTGACCAGTGATATCTTCACGGGGTGAGCAGTTTCACACAGACATTTCAAGTATCTGTATCCTGACCTAGGCTTTACAAGTCATCACCAGTTTATTGAATTGTGCTTGAAAACTTACAGGTAGCCAGTGAAGATGGATTAACAGGGGTATGACATGATCATACGTAGGATTGGGCCCTTAATATACTTCAGCAAGTTGCCATAAGAATACAGTGAAATGATGTCACACATACTATGCTGAACTCTTGGGAGAAATTTAAAACAAAAAGCAAGCATGCAGATAGATGTAAGGCAATGGTATTCAAACTGGGGCATTGCAACACCCCAGCCTGAGGGCCCTAGCCTCTTTCTCCTTAAGGGGCAGGGGGGAAGGCAGTGACGCGATGCCCAGGATAGCGTCGCTCAGAGGGCTGCAGGGACTGGGATGCACTCACCAGTCCCTGCAGCAGCCTTCCTGGGGTGTGGGGAGCCCTGCACAAGCGTCTGCAGGGTTCCCCAGGCTTCCAAGTGTGAAAGTGGAGCGATCGCGCTCCATCTCCGCAAAACCGCTCCACAAAACCGCTCCACTTTCACTTTTGGAAGGCTGGGGAGCCCTGCAGACACTCGTGCAGGGCTCCCCGCACCCCAGGACGATGCTGCAGGGACTGGTGAAATCATCCCAGTCCCTGCAGCCCCCCTCAGTGACGCGATCCTGGGGATCATGTCACTGCCTACCCCTGCCCCCACTGCCTCCCTCCCCTCCCCTGCAAGGACTTACTGCAGTTTCCAAACTCCCAGAGAGTTTGAAAACTGCTGATGTAAGGTAATAGTGTAGTGATTTTCTGGGGGGAGGGAGGACAGGGGGGTGCCTATGAATTGCAGAGACTCTAAAGCTTGTGGAAGGATGTGATATAAAGTAAAATAAACATTTAAACTGCAGCTGCAATCCTATGCACACTTACCTGGGAGTAAGCACCAGCAATCACAATGATCGTTGATCTCACCATTGGTGGAACTCGCTTCTGAATAGATATGAATAGGATTGGGCTGCCCAAGGCTGCAAGCTAAACTTTATCCTATCCAACTTTCCTGCTCTTATGCAGCCATACCAACATGGTGTGCGCTGCATCCTGCAGTGGGAGAGAGCAGTCATGGAGGCCTCCTCGAGGAAAGGAAACATTTTTCTTACTTTGGGGCTGCATTCAGGCTGCATCGGCATTTGAAAGTTGGATAGGATTGGGCCCTCCATAACTGGAAACGATACGTCTCTGTCTCAGGGCCTAATTAAACAGCAGGTTAGATCCGTCATTGCCTAACAGCAGAGTGGGAGCCCAATCCAGATTGGGACCATAGTGTGGAGGTCATGGGGAATTATGTGGGAGTGTTTAACCTATTTAACTCTTCACTTCTGGGCCATTTTCCTATCCCAAAACTGTCCCACAGAAGCTGCTATAGAGCAAGGTCAACCAACCACTGCCAACTATTCACCAGATTATTTCTCAATCTCATTTGTGATGGGTGCTGTGATTTCTGACTACATCACATGAACTCTCCCAGCTGCCCTGAAATAGTTTCTACCTGCTTTATGCATGTCATGCTGGGAGTGAAAAATTTCCACACATTGCAATATTGCCTTAAAACAATCTGTGCCGAAATCTACTCTCTCTCTCTCTCTCATGCTATCCAGCTCACTGCTTAAAGCTCCTTTTGTATTCTGATGGTTTCATTAGTAAGGAACTGTCTAGAGCTTTTTAAATTTTTATCTTTTTAATTAAAGTAATTTGGATTAAAGGGAGGCAGTTGCCATATTAATAATTCGGTAATACAGCAGTATTTTATACTAATAGTGGTTTCAAAGGCTGTAGTGCATATAAAAGACTATATATAATGAAGCGTTCGTATAAAATGGAATCAGGTGTGTGAGTTCCATTTTAAATGTTAGAAAAGGACAAAGAAACCAGGTAACTACAAATTGATCTATGGCCACTAGTGCAACATTTTCCCCACACCACTTAACATATATTTAAAGCCATATGTATTCAGACTTGAGGAGCACCTCCATCTCTGGGCTACACATTGGATCTACACATTGAATGGTGATGGGTAACTAGTACATCCTTGGGATACGTGGTCCACAAATCAAACATGTTTTACATCTTGCTTTCTGGATTGGATTTAGTAGCGTTTTGTATTCTTTTTTAAAATGCTGTCCCTTGCAGAAGGTCTCCTCCCGCACTGTCCTCATTGTATTGCAGCCTGATATCACTAATAATAATAATATAATATACAGTATTTATATACCGCCTTTCTTGGTCTTTATTCAAGACTTTATTCAAGGCGGTTTACACAGGCAGGCTTATTAAATCCACGCAGGGATTTTTACAAATTGAAAGAAGGTTCTCTCTTTCAAGAACCACCACATTCAAGATGTTACACTCCGATCTGGTTTAACATTCTGGCCTCCATCCTCCCACGCTCCGAGCAGATGGAACAGCTCAGCTGCAGCTTGCCAGCTGCTTCAAGGTCGCACGGTGCCGGTGGCCTTGAACTGCCGACCTTGTGGATGTTAATCTTCAGGCAAATGGAGGCTCTACCCTCTAGACCAGACCTCCTGCCCTAAGTGTAGATTAAAAGCAAGAGCAAAGAAACTGTAATCTTCCAGGCAGCTGGGGTCAATTCCAACCCCTAACAGTTAACCGTTTCTGCCACCAGCAGCACCATCATAGAACTTTTGACCTGTTGTGCAAAGAGATGGATGACCCAGGTACTTGGGAAATAATATTTTGGATATTTGAGAATAGCATGTGTACTTGCTTGGTACATATGTCATCTTAGTGGGGCCTATGTGACATTTCTCTTGGCAAGCATTAGATGCTTGCAGCCCATGAGAAGATTCCCCTGACACAATGGTTTGCCCCAAGCCAATCTCTGAAATGTTACTGGTTCAAAACTATGGTGTGTTTCCTTTCTATTCAGTGCACAGTTCTGAAACTACTTAGTGTGTGTGTGTATTCACCATTTTTTACTTAGATTTAGTTGACTGTAACAGTAATTTTTCTCTGTTTTTTAGAAGTCTACAGCCAGCAAGACTTCAGGTGCTCCTTCATACAGCAGATGGTCAAGTTCACAACCACATCAGGTAACAATGGGTGCATGTGTGTATGCATGCACTTGTTTTATATATATGTATGTACACACAGAGTAATACCTCCCATTACACTGCTTCCTTTAGCCTTTATTCATTATAGACCCAGCATAATTAATACTCTGGCCCACTGTTTCCCAAGCTATGGGGTCATGAAAAGTTTCTGAAATATTAATTTTTTTGTTTTTGCAAACACCCTTGCCCAGTTTTCAGAATAAAATTGCAGCAGTGGGCAGTCTGTTTGGAGTGACCACTCTTGTGGCTGGAATGCTAACCTGTGGTATGAGGTAATTTTCATACTCCCAAATTAAAATGTCATTCCTTTTTTCCTCTAGAAATTGCCGTGTCGTAGATCAAGTGCGAACCCATTTTCAGACTTTTGTCTGACCTAGCAGTCCCTAACTGCTCATCTTGCTCTCCAGTTCAGCCTTCTGCATTCCCTGGAATGTCAGAAAAGGTTTGGGAGAACAGGCCTTGAACTCCATTTGTCTACACATGCATAGTAATATATAAGGTCTCTAGCAGCCGTGGGAGCATAGCATCCTGATCATTATCAATTAATACTTTATTAATTATTAATAAATAAAGTTATTGCTTTCTGTATTACTTTTTTTTGTCTAGTAAAGCTATGTGGGTCATGACAGACTGTCATTTAAAAAATGACAGTACTAAAAAGTTTGGGAAGCACTGCTCTAGCCAAAGGAAGCTGTTTCAGTCTGGGAAGCACAAAACATTGTTGAATTCCTATAGCATTTCACACAACACTCAACATTCCAGAATGAATCTCCACATTATGAGAAGTATTACTATATATGGCTTCGTTTAAACCAAATGTATATGAGAGATATGTATGTATGTATGTATGTATGTATGTATGTATGTATGTATGTATGTTACTGAAGAAAGCAAAAGCTGAAAGGTTTAAGTATCTGCTGGCATCCTTGAAGAATATTAGTCCTGTTCAGACCTTACCTTCCATGTGATCAAAGTCCATGTGATGCAGGAAAGTGGGAACATACTGGCAATCCCTTTCCCCCTTCATGCCAACAAACTCCTAAAGACCTATGCCCCCATTTACAGCATTTATCTTCAGTGACAAATACCATATGCAGGAGAGATCCTCTCCATGATATGGAAAAGAGGAATAGCATTCATCAATGCATACCATTGCTGTAAAAGGGGTGATGGCTTTTGGGAGCAAGTCAGCATGGATGGAGGCTTGCCAGCATGTTCTCATTCCCCCTCACATAAACTTTGATCACATGCAAAGTTGGCTCCATCCATGATAAGAATGAGCCCATTCACATTGGGTAGTGGATTGCGGTCTGAGATGAAGGATAGTAAACAGATGCTCACCACCTCCCCATCACTTTGTTTCTGTAGACCAGTGGTTTCCGACCTTTAGGAGCTCAGGGACCACTAAGGCAAAATTTTGAGATGGTGGGGACCACATGCAACCCCCCCCCCCTCGCACACAAAAAATACAATTAAATTTGTAATACATAAGAAGATTATTTAATAATTAATGTGATTGTTGTGCTTGCATTTGCTTCACTAGCTGTGAAAGTCTTGGGTTTACATGGAATACATGGAACACATAATAATTCCCCCCCTAACTCAGAGGTTTTCACACCCACCGAATTCAATCCAGTCTCTTTTCTCCCACACCAGACCACATTACGCACAGCCCTTGTCTCTTTTAAGTGTGGAAAAACACCTCAAAAAGGGAGAGGGTAAGCACAAGGGGATTATAGACAAGTCATGCAAGGTAGTTAAATGAGCCAACAAAAAGCGCACACATCCCTCCACAGTTCCTTTTGTTACACAACCCTGGCCCTGCTTCCCCCCCACTTGTGAGTTCAGAGTCCTTAGGAAAGTGTTCAACACAATTTAGGCAGGTGGGTCCTGAAGGAGAAGAGACACATGAAGGAAGCACCAGCTCAGAGAGACATCTCAGAATGGCTGCTGCATGTTTCAGGAAGAAAAGTCCTTTTGGTGTGCACTGCAAGGTCTTTAGGGGGAAAAAGCCTCTCTTCACTTCCTGTTCTAATTGCTGTCATGCTCTAGCTGTGGACTACTTTGGTTGGAGCTAAGAGAGTGTGAGCAAGCCTATAGGTAGGCTGCAGCCACAAAACAACAGCTGCCTACTCTGCCATTAGTCTGTGGAACTCCTTGCCCCAGGATGTGATGATGGTATCTAGACTAGATGTCTTTAAAAAGGGATTGGAGAAATTTCTGGAGAAGTTCATCACAGCCACAGTGTGACTAACAGTCCCATTCTAGGCATGTCTACTCAGAAGTAAGTCCCATTATAGTCAATGGGGCTTACTCCAAGGTAAGCATGCATAGGATTGCAATCTGAGGAGAGAGGGAACTGGCCAAGTGTGGGGTGGGGGAGGGCTCCCCATGGACAAAGCTGCTGCTCTCTGAGGAGGAAGAGTCATCATGGATTACACCTGCTGTACTTGGCTACGGTGGTGCCTGTTCTGCAACTTCTGGGATTGCAGGTGGGCAGCTTGCAGTAAGACAGCAGAGGTGCTGCCTGTTTTCCTCTCCAAAAGAGGTGCCAAAACCTGGTTGCCTGGATCCCTTGCTCTACCCCTGGGCGTTAGAAGAGCACATCAAGGGGGCCCAGTCCTGCCAACTGAGGAGGGGGTACCATGGCTGGGGGCTGAGCATACTGTTTCTCCCCTCTCCTGCTGCCACGCTGCCTCCAACTCCCCTCCTCTGTGTTCCCTGGCCAGCTGGAGTCTGGACTCCCAGGGAAATCACATCCAGAGAAACCCACTCCCAGGGAAAGCCCCCACCCCCAGCCAGCCAGTCAACCAGCCAGTGATGCCTTTGGGAGTCTGTTCCTTCTCCTCCTCCTCCTTATTACTCCCATTCCTCCCCTCCTCAGGCCCCCCACCTCCTCCTCCTCCTCCAGTGGCGGCCCCCCCACCCACCTGCCTGCCTGCCTGCCCAAGAGACTTCCTAGGCTGGCTGCAGTCTTGATTTGACTCCTGAAAAACCAGGCTGCCAGGGCTCACCTCAAGGTCAAGAATGGAGGCTGGAGGCAGCGGTGACAGGACACCTCTCCTCTGCATGCAGCTGAGCCAGGAGGCTGCACAAATACGCACACATTACAAGGTGCCTGCACTTCACTTTTTCGCTTGTCCGGGTACTCACAGACAAGGAGGGAAGGGAGGTGGAGGGGGGAGGCAGGAGACGGAGAAAGGCTATGCTATGATTGGCTCTGGGCTGCTCTGAGCTGCTCTGATTGGCTGCTGGCACTGCAGAGGCTTTTTTTCTTCCTGGAAGGGCATTTTTTTCTTTTTTCACCAGAGAGGTTGCCGACCACTTGGGAGGGTTGAGACCACGGGTTGAGAACCCTAGCTGTAGACAGAGCCTGTTTCCTTACTGGCCCCTTCCTCCACATGCCTCTTTAAGTAGTAAATGCAGGTTTGTGTTCCCAGCGTAAGATGCTGCCATCCCACAAACAAGATTCCCCTGACACACTAGTGTGTCCCAATTCAGTCACTGAACTGTTACTTTTTTCAGAGCAATGGGATATCAAAACAATGTTCCAGTAATCTGAGAGTAACAATCTGGCTCACCTTCATCTACTGGGGGCTTTAAAAGATCCTGATGGGAGAAGAAGCAAGATAGCTGTTACATCCACATGGGCCCTTAGGAAGGAGGAAATGCACACTGACAGAAATCCCAGCAATTTCCTACCTTGACTGAAGAGTCCGAGCAGAAGAAGGAGCCAGGCTAAGAGAGACTGGGCAGAGCTATATGCTGCCCAAGGCAGCCCAGTAACTTCAGTCAGCATCCTTCACATGGACAGTAAGGTCTGAACAGGGCTAATGTCCTTCAAGGATTGAAACACCTACTTCTCTGTAGCATTGTTTGGTCTTTTTTATGGAATTTATGTATTGTTGTTGGCAACCTTCAGCCTCGAGAGACTATGGTATTGCGCTCTGAAAGGTGGTTTTGGAACATCGTCTAGTGTGTCTGAAAAGGCCAATTCGGGAGTGACAATCCCTTCCACACTGGGAGCAAGTGCAGTCTGTCCCTGGTCTGTCTTCCTGGCTATGGGCCTTCCTTCTTTGCCTCTTAGCCTCAGACTGTTGGCCAAGTGTCTCTTCAAACTGGGAAAGGCCATGCTGCACAGCCTGCCTCCAAGCGGAATAGGTAATAACCAAAGGTCCAAACATGCCTCAGAAATGGTTCTGCTTGCTATATAATACAAGGAGGTAATGCAACTTTTATGGACAGTAACAATGCTTTGCCCAGCTTTAACTCTTGAGGTTTTTCTCTCCACCCCCCTCCCTTATTTCTATTTGTTTTATTTTCCTCTCTCTGTACATTTTTACATGAGCTGCTTTTGGCAGTGTGTCTTGCATGGTTTTGGATTGTACTGAGTTGACAACTGAAGTTCCAACTTGGCTAAAGTTTACTGTAATTGGGGTGCCCAATCCTATGCTTGTCGGCTTAGAGGCAAGTCCCACTGTAGTAAATTGGGCTTCCTCCCAAGTAAATGTGGATAGGATTGCAGCCTAAGCGGCACTGAAATCGGTGGAACAATTGCAACCAACTTTAAGTTTTAGTCACTCATCTACTGGTAATGGCTGAAATAAGGTCAGGGTGATTGATTTCAAATCCTGCGTTCCACAAAGAAAGAGCCACCTGAAACACGTTTCCCCAAACCCCTATCCCTACAGAATCTAACTATACCTGGGCCAACATGGTGATATGAAATCTGGAGGATTTTTAAAAGAACCTTGAAATAGGCTTTCTGGTACATTAAATGCTAAGTCTACCAACGTTGACTGCGCAATTTTAAAAAGACTATCTTGTGTTTTCTAATGGGAATTAGGTTCTGTGCTTAAATAGTCAGTAGATTCCTACTGATATGCTTAGGGCAAAAATGTAATTGAGTATTGTTCTTGCAGTGTATGCACGCAGCACATTCTCTCCTGTTAATAGCAGATACACTTCAGAATTAAGAAAATACACCTTTAACACGCCCTATGGAGTCCACTTTATAGTGTGTATCGTTAATAGTTGGGTTCTTTTCCTGGGAGAAACAGATAAGCCTGTATCCAAGATTATTGTTTCGGAACATTAGAATCCGGTTAGTGATTGAACAAGGTGGAAAGATTAACTAGCAGGAATGTCGTTTGAAAGTAAATCTGAAACCATTCTGCATCTGTTGGGAAAGCATTGTCCTATTGTATTAAAACAGGCCTGTGGTACTGCTTCTTTGCCCTCAGTATTATCCTTCAAGCATTGTAATCTTTCTCCTCTTTTTTTGTCATTTGCTTTATCAGTGCCTTCTCTTTTATTTTCCTTGTTGTAGGTCTTTATCTTCACTGTTTTGACTCCAATAAGCATATATACTTGCTTGGTGGATATTCAAAGTATTCGTACCATGGACGGATAAAAAGTGGGGGATGGGAAATATTCCAGTTTGGGGTCAAAATCCCAAGCCACAGTTTGCTTACTATACTATATTTCTATGCTCAGCAAAACATTTATATTAGATCATAGATTGTCTTTCATGTGGTGTCCTGTTAGGGTCTTTGTTGTTTACTTACACATTTAGAAAATAGTTTTCCAAGGCGAAACAAGATTATGGCGCCAGTTCCTATTGTCTGCATTTTCTTTGCCTCATGCTGAGAACTCAATGAAGCCTCTTCCATGCACATTAAAAAAAAAATCCATAGAAAAATTAAATAGAACTACACAAGATGACCTTTAGTGCATCAAAGGAATGTTAAAAGTTAAATGGGATTCCTTCTGTTTTCAGCTAACTTTTCCTTTAAATTTTGGAGGTGCTGTGGGGTTAGAGGTTGTCTATAGACTTTGGTGAACCTGGATAAACTGGCTATTTATTTGCAGTGGTTGTACTTTTGAACAGTAGTGCAATTATCAACATATACATAATTATTCCACTGAGTAAACTGATGAATGTTTCTCTCTAACACAGACGAACTATGGAAACCTCCCCAGCTGCCAATTTATTGTTATTGCCTTCCTTGGCTTTTATGTAGAACATATTCTTTGCTACCGCAGCATACCCAGAGGAGTCCAAAGGTCATTTAATCTAAAGGCAGGACTAGGCGCATACCAGCACCGACCCCCAACACACTTTTGTGGGGCAGATCTAACATGTCTCAAGCAAATCTTATGTGAAAATATATAAATTGTTTGGAGCTGTTCAGACAGGAGTGTTGATCCCTCCATACCACCCACACACAGAGGCTGCAATTAAAAACATACTTAATAGGAAGTCGGTTCCATTGAACTCACTGGGACTGGCTTTTGAGTAAACATGTTTGAAATTTAGCTGAATGTCTTTCTATGAAAGACAATTTTATTTCTAGGTATTAAACTATAATGGGGAATCTGGCTAGCATTTGCTTATTTTCCAAAGTTTCTAAATTCTTTGGGTTATAATATATCATAAGGTCTTCTTCCACAAGGTGAAGATAGCCCTGTTTGCAAAAGGGACAAGGTTGCCAATCTTCCCTTTCAATTTGTCCCTGGCGGTTGGGGAACCCATAAGAGCAGATATGAGGGGGGTAGAAAGCTAAAGAAAGAAGGTGATATTGGTGAAAATCAGCTGTCCCTGCTCAACAGAATGGCTTCCTCCATGCAAAGAAAAAGACCTTAGCATACAACCCTGTTGGGGAATGGGTTGCTCCAACAATGATGGACCATTGAAACCCATCAACAACTAGCTACACCCAACATGGCCTCTCGCTGTGTTACTGGCCTTCCCCCCGCCCCCATTCCAAGAGATATGAAGAGGCACCTTTGACAGTATGCCTGGAGCACGCTTGACATCTCACTATAGTCAGAACCGGGGCAATACATCTGGGGTTCAGGGAAGTCCTGTGGGAGGTGCCAGAAGAAGGGAATGCAAAGGGCATAATTCCCCCCCCCCGCCACATGGGGTGCCACAAACCCATTGTCTGCACTACACTGAGTTAGGCAGAGGAGAAGAATGGATGAACTGCTACTGTTGTTGACGGAATTACTTTTGTTGTTGTTATCAGTCATCACTGCCGGGGCCCCAAGTGATAGGGAAAAATTGACCACTCATGAGGTCTTTACAGCGTGTAAAGCAAATCTGTGTGGCAGACCTGTGTATGTCCATTCCAATGTCTAAAGCAAGATTGCATGTGACATGGTTGTTGACCAGGGCCATATGCAAGGAACATATTTGACTGATTTTTCATGACCTCTGATTAGGTTTTAGACTACTTTAAAGATGATACTGATGGCATCCTTTGTCAGTTTATTATAGACCTTTCTCTAGTGGTAAAGTCTTCATGAATTTCACCCCCTTATTTTCACGTGCTCTGTTTGTCTCGATTAGAACATCCTAATGTGAAATAATTATGAGTCGTTATGATGGAGAGACTGTTACGTTGGGAAGGGTTACCCGTTTTCTCATGCAGTAATATTGGCTGGTTTCATTTGGAGGCCGGTTTCGGACAAACACCTCTCTCTGTGTGTCATCAAGTGAGGATTTCACCATCTCAGCATAAACAAATATATTGCCTGGAGTTGCAAGACTTTCAAAGACATGTTGAATAAAGAAGTCGTATAGAACATGTCAAGCTTCAAGTCCCTATTAACATGCTGTCTAAGCTCTTTATTAGTGCTATTGTTCTTTCAAAGTCTTTTTATGGGGGGGGGGGGGGATATTGCTTCTAGTTTACAGGGATGGAAATAAAATACGGCTAAGTAATTTGTCCAAGGCCCTTTCTTCAAAATCCAGCACAATGCTAAAGCCATTGAACCAAACCTACTTACAGGTAAATATATAATGATATACTTCATGCCCAGTAAATGATCTTCAACTTGATACTACATAATTGCTGGAGCTAAGGAGGTATGGGTGTGATCAATCCCTGGAGGGTATAAATGTGATCAAGCCCTCCCTTCAAAGCCATTGGAAGCTGTATGTAAGAGTGGGATGCAATTAGAATAAAATATTTTTAATTGTGTTTTTTTAGACATGGTGGGAAATTGTAGGAGGATGAGTACTAGCTCATGGTTCTTTACTTACTGAAAGACAATTTTCACATTTTTCATTGTCTTTAATGATTACTTTCCACAGTAGTGTGAAAACTGTTGATCAATACTACAAACGGGTTATTAGTGTTCATTGATTACAAGAAGCCAGAATATGAATTTGTCTAATTTAAGCTTCCAGATGTTGAATGAGATAAACAAACAAACAAAGCAACAATCCAGGTGAACCAAGGTCGCAAAACAAATTTATTTTCAGGGAAAAGAAAGCAAAGATTGAGAACTGTAATGATATGTGAAATAGAGAGGAATGATGCAGCTATCACCAGCAGAATAATTTTATTTGAGTGCCATTGTGTTGATTTTGTTGGTGAAAAGAACATGGAGAATTATGGTGAGCCTGATGATCTTGTAAGTAATGATCTTGTAGTAAATGTAGTTTGCGTGATGGTAGTTCTGTTGAGGAATTAGGTCAGCAGTTCCCTAACATTTTCAGCTGGCAGCTCCCTTGACCTATTGGGCCATTGGCTGTGATTCCCCATTAGGGCTACAATCATATAGCTTGAATAGAGTAGAGGGTTTTTTGCAAGGGTTCTGCAGCTCTCCTGGCTGGTTTCTGCAGCTCCCTGGGGAGCCACAGTTTGGGAAGCACTGGATGAGGTAAGTGGTCTACCCAGCCATCCTACCATGTCAGTCTCATTTGAATGTTGTTTCTTTCTGCCCATCCTTCATCACTGTTGGAGTTGAGCAATTATTGGGTCAGCTTTGCCACTTCTTCCAGTCTCAGCAGTCAAGAGGAGGTCATTGAGCTAACTTCTCCCAGTGGCCAAGATAAATGATTCTGGTAAATTTATGGTGCAGATTTACTTTTAATCAAGTGGGGTATGTCTAAGATAACATTGGGCAACTCAACTCTTCATTTATTATATTTCTGTCTCACTGTGCCTCTAAGAAGCCCAATGTGGCATACATGATTCTCTCCTCTCTCCCCTACTCCCATATTTTGCAAGGTATATTGAAGTGAATCAATGGGGGGGGGGGGGAGAAGCTGGCCCAAGGTCACCCATGAGCTTCATGGAGATGAGTGGAGATTTGAAGTCTAGTTTCTTCTTGCCTAGTCTGACACACTAATCACTATGCCATGGTTCTTCAAGATGCTGATTTTCATCAGTTACATTCTTAATAAATGACAATGCTTATGAATTTGAATGCTGGTAAACACAATATCTGTTTATTAGAGCCAGGGAGAATTCTCTCCTGCTTAAAGCAATGAGCCATTCACTTACACGCGCCAAGGACATTTCTTCATCTCTGCATTTGAGCAAACTTGAGGAAGGCATGGCTAGAAGCTGCGTGCAACCTGCATGACAAGTCCTACAGGGAAGATCCAAAGACCTGATAGATTATGGGCTGCTACAGTCTCAGTGGAAATTAATGTGGCTCTATTTACTTTCAGAAGAAAAATCATACAAGGATAAACCCAGCGAGAGCTCCATTCTGTAGTGGGATATAGAAGGACACTCGTTCTTCCGTTCAACCTTGTGTTTTACTTCCCTGAAACACAGTTGTAAGAGGAAAAGATTTGTTGCTATGCATACTCCATTCAAATTTGACAGAGAGAAATTCCAAGTTGAATTGCACAAATACAATGCATTCGATTCATTTGTATCCTCCTTTCAGGAACAATTACTTTCTTCCATTCTTTCCTGCCTACTGCAGCTGTGATGCATTATCTAAACTGAATTACATCTGCTCATTTATGTCTGTAAAGAAAATGAATGAAAATAGATTGCTTGCCATAGACAAAGGGCAGGCATTCCGGACGGCAGAGACACTCTGCTCGTACTTACTGCAAATGGCTGCTTAATGGAACAAAATACAGTAGTACATAAAGAAGCTTTAAACCAGTTGGGACATATTTCATATCTGATCTCATAGTACTTCAAAGCTATTGTAGAATTTGTTGTATTGATCTGTTCATGAAATCAAATAACTGAGAAACAGGCATGGTTGGCATCTGCTGGGCACTCCGGGTAGACTATAAAGACTTATTTTGAACAATAGACTATTCAAGGTAAAGCCAGGAACCATTTACCACTACCCAGCCAAAATGCATTCCTACCAAAGTATCTGAGCAGTGAATTTCTTCCTAGAATCTTTAGATATAAAGTCTCTGGATAGGCAAAGAACTGTGTGTATTGCTTCTCCCAAATGGCTTTTGCTGTATTCCTGCTTCCCTTGAAATCCCTGTCGCAACTTTCTTGATGACTTCAGGACATAGTATTTCACAATCTGCATGTCGGATTTCTAGCGTGTTACTAAACATTTGCGGAACTTTCTGTGAAAAGGCACATTGTGTTTTGCATGCAGGATATTGCATCTTCATTTACAAAATCTTGGGTAGTGAGGCCAGGAAAGACCCCTTGCTTGACTCCCTGGAGAGTTCATGTAGCAGTTAATACCAGGCTTGGTGAGTCAGTGGCATGACTCCATATATATATATGTCAGCTTCAAATATTTATTTCATTCTCACTGTAGGAAAGGGTTATCGATTTTTCATATTCTCAAACAAAATATACATCCTAGAACAGTGGTACCTAAGGTGGTGTCTTGTGGTGTCTCAACCACCAGTGGCTACCACCAGTGGTACTTAAGGTGGTGTCTGGTGGTACTTGTGGAACTATTGGACATCTGTTGCGTGGCAGCGAGACAAGTGACATGATGCAACAAATATCGGCAGGAGGCTTGGCTTGGTGGGCAAAACTCCAAAGCGTTCTTTTCATGCACTCTAAAAAGCCCACTTGCCCATTCTGAGCCTCCTACTGGTGTTTGTCACATTACATCTGGCTTCTCAACCTAGACGTAACTGGTGATGATGTCATCACCCGTTACTTCCAGTGGTACTTCTGATAGGTGGATCATGTGAAGTAGTACAGCAGGGAATAAACATTGAAAAACACTGGCCTAGAACAATGACTCCCATACATTTTAGCACCAGGACCCACTTTTCAAACCTACATTCTATCAGGACCCACCTAGCTTTATGAGACTTTAAAAAAAAGTTTGACTTCACCAGCTGCTCAAGCCTTTGATTTTATCCTTTTTACTATGATGGGGAGGGGAACCACCTTCTGGAGCATTTGTTGAGCGCCATGTTCATTGGATTGGGACTTTTCTGGTGGCCTTGCCTTCCCCTTCACCTGGACTTTGATAAGAGCCAATTTATCACCTATTCATGGATAAATGTGTGTGTGTGGCTCAGTTACGCTTTCCATAGGGCTCAATACATTTTCCTTGTCAGCTGTCAGCTTGTCAGTTTTGTGACCCACCAAAACTGGTCCCACAGTTTGAGACCCTCTGGCCTAGAAATATGTCAAAGACCCAAAGGAGTTCTAAGCTGAGACAAAATTCAGAATTGAATTCAGATTGGTTCAGAAATAGGTTAAACTATTTTAATAGGTTTAATAGGTTAAATGCGTGTGGCCTCTGGGAACCAAGTGCCTCGGGAACTAAGTGCCAGGTAAGGCACGAGAGTTTAGCATCTGGGCGAGGAGAAGGCAAGTAGACCTCTGAGTTTTGGAGGAGGAGGAGGAGGAAGATGACGAGAGGGTAAGTGTACTCATTCTAACGCTTTGTCTTTCTAACTCCCTGTCTTCTAACCTTAACCTTACCTTTAAATCAACCTTAAATCAAAATTGAAAGTTAGCACCATAAGGGAGGAGCAGAGTCCTACTCGTGAGTAAGAGCCCAAGGGTCAGGCATTTAAATCAAAGTTGAAAGTTAGCTGCACCTAAGGTAGCACCTAATCGAAGGAAAGGAGGAGGATAAAGTGGAAAGCAGGTTTTTCTACTTGTTTAAATTAAACCTATACTTAACCCAGGTTAAACCTAATCTAAGTTAGAACATAACCTAAACAGTTCAGTAAATTGGGACACAGGACACAGGATCTAGAGAGCAATAAATAATTAAACAAACCCAAATAAAAACTAGCTTGAGGTTACAAAAACAGTCCAGCCTAAGAGAACAGAACTAGGAGGGAAAGAACCTAGGAAGGGCCAATTCCCAACCCATTAAGAGCCCCATTAGGCTAATCCAAGCAGTCCATTCAGGAGCCTGCAGAGTAGGTTATGCCCATCAGCAGCCATTTGCCTTCCTGAGCTTTTGTAAACTCACCTGGGAAGGCCAGCCCCCTTTCAATCAGGAAGGGAGGAGGGAGGAGGAGCCAGCCAGGAGTATAAAGCTAGGCCGGCCATTGCGTGTGGCCTCTGGGAACCAAGTGCCAGGTAAGGCACGAGAGTTTAGCATCTGGGCGAGTTCAGCAGCAGGGCGAGGAGGCCAGGGCCCCATACACTGCCCTTCCTCTTCCCTTGAGAAGAGGGCTGCTATACAGTGTAGGGTTTATAAAAGGACCCCTAAATAAAACAACAGCTACAACAACAACAAAGCTATGCAGTCAGACAGCCAGCAGCAGGGTGGGGGCTATCCAGTGTTCTGCATTGAGTGCCACATGTATGATTATATGCCTCTGGGGCATAAGTCATGGGTGTGTCCTCGGTGCAAGGAGCTACAGGGTCTCAGGGAACGCGTCCACTCCCTTGAAGCCTTGGTGGCCGACCTGGAGAAGCGCAGGCAGGCAGAGGAGGACTGTGGGGAGACTTCCAGGGATGATCAGGCTTCGTCCCAACCTCAGGCATGCAGCTCCTCGGCTGCCCGGGTGGGAAGTCTCGGGACTGGAGGACGTCATCCTGGAGAGGAGGGAAACAATCCCCTAGGGGGGACCCCTTCTCCAGGGGATGGGCCTGTATCCGAACGCACTCGGGTTACTCCTCGGCGGGAGGGGAGTCGGGGGCTTCTTGTAGTGGGGGATTCAATTATTAGAAACATAGAGAGGGGGGTTTGTGACGGATGTGAGGACCGCATGGTGACTTGCCTGCCTGGTGCGAAGGTTGTGGACATCACTTCTTGTCTAGACAGGCTAGTAGACAGTGCTGGGGGAGAGGTAGCGGCTGTGGTGCGTCGGCACCAACGACATGGGCAAGTGTAGCTGGGAGGTCCTGGAGGCCAAATTTAGGCTTTTAGGCAGGAAGCTGAAAGCCAGGACCTCAAAGGTAGCATTCTCTGAAGTGCTACCTGTTCCACGCACAGGGCCAGCTAGGCAGGTGGAGATCAGGGGTCTCAATGCGTGGATGAGACGGTGGTGTAGGGAGGAGGGGTTTAGATTCGTTAGGCACTGGGGAACTTTTTGGGACAAGCGGGGCCTGTACAAGAGGGACCGGCTCCACTTGAACCAGAATGGAACCAGACTGCTGGCGCGTAACATTAAAAAGGTGGCAGAGCAGCTTTTAAACTGATCCCTGGGGGAGGCCGACAGGAGCCGAGGGGCATCCGGTTCGGGACTCCTCATCCCTATGGGATGAGGATGGGGAGGTTAGAGAACAACAAGACAAGGCAGAGTAGGAGAAGAAATTGGGAAAGGTAGCGTGATGGGATGTGATAGACGGTTTGGCACAATGAGAGGATGTGGGGACAAAGGAGCAAATAAGCAGCGCATCCTGGGGCATTCCGTGTACAAATGCTTTTATGCGAATGCCCGAAGTCTACGAGCAAAGGTGGGAGAACTGGAATGTCTGGTGACAAGGGAAAATATTGACATAGTGGGCACAACGGAAACCTGGTGGAATGCGGAGAATCAGTGGGATACCGCAATCCCGGGCTATAAACTCTACAGGAGGGACAGGCAGGGGCATGTTGGAGGTGGGGTGGCCGTTTATGTTAAGGAAGGGATAGGATCCAGCAAAGTAGAGATTGAAGGTGGGTCTGACTCCACCGTAGAATCTCTGTGGGTTAAATTACCAGGCTTGTGCAGCGATGTAATACTGGGGGCGTGCTATTGTCCTCCAGACCAGAAATCTGATGGGGACCTTGAAATGAGTAAACAGATCAGGGAGGTGACAAGCAGGGACAGGGTTGTAATCATGGGGGACTTCAATTATCCTCATATTGACTGGGTCAATTTGTGTTCTGGTTACGATAAGGAAACCGGATTTCTTGACATGCTAAATGACTGTGGCTTAGATCAGCTAGTCACGGTGCCCACCAGAGGACAGGTGACTCTGGATTTAATATTGTGCGGTATGCAGGACCTGGTTAGAGATGTAAACATTACTGAGCCATTGGGGAACAATGATCATGCTGCGATCCGTTTTGACGTGCACGTTGGGGGAAGAATACCAGGCAAATCTCTAACAAAAACTCTTGACTTCCGACGGGCGAACTTCCCTCAAATGAGGAGGCTGGTTAGAAGGAGGTTGAAAGGGAGGGTAAAAAGAGTCCAATCTCTCCAGAGTGTATGGAGGCTGCTTAAAACAACAGTAATAGAGGCCCAGCAGAGGTGTATACCGCAAAGAAAGAAGGGTTCCACTAAATCCAGGAGGGTGCCCGCATGGCTAACCAGCCAAGTTAGAGAGGCTGTGAAGGGCAAGGAAGCTTCCTTCCATAAATGGAAGTCTTGCCCTAATGAGGAGAATAAAAAGGAACATAAACTGTGGCAAAAGAAATGTAAGAAGGTGATACGGGAGGCCAAGCGAGACTATGAGGAACGCATGGCCAGCAACATTAAGGGGAATAATAAAAGCTTCTTCAAATATGTTAGAAGCAGGAAACCCGCCAGAGAAGCGGTTGGCCCTCTGGATGGTGAGGGAGGGAAACGGGAGATAAAAGGGGACTTAGAGATGGCAGAGAAATTAAATGAGTTCTTTGCATCTGTCTTCACGGCAGAAGACCTCGGGCAGATACCGCTGCCCGAACGGACCCTCCTGACCGAGGAGTTAAGTCAGATAGAGGTTAAAAGAGAAGATGTTTCAGACCTCATTGATAGATTAAAGATCAATAAGTCACCGGGCCCTGATGGCATCCACCCAAGAGTTATTAAGGAATTGAAGAATGAAGTTGCAGACCTCTTGACTAAGGTATGCAACTTGTCCCTCAAAACGGCCATGGTGCCAGAAGATTGGAGGATAGCAAATGTCACGCCTATTTTTAAAAAGGGAAAGAGGGGGGACCCGGGAAACTATAGGCCGGTCAGCCTAACATCCATACCGGGTAAGATGGTGGAATGCCTCATCAAAGATAGGATCTCAAAACACATAGACGAACAGGCCTTGCTGAGGGAGAGTCAGCATGGCTTCTGTAAGGGTAAGTCTTGCCTCACAAACCTTATAGAATTCTTTGAAAAGGTCAACAGGCATGTGGATGCGGGAGAACCCGTGGACATTATATATCTGGACTTTCAGAAGGCGTTTGACACGGTCCCTCAACAAAGACTACTGAAAAAACTCCATAGTCAGGGAATTAGAGGACAGGTCCTCTCGTGGATTGAGAACTGGTTGGAGGCCAGGAAGCAGAGAGTGGGTGTCAATGGGCAATTTTCACAATGGAGAGAAGTGAAAAGCGGTGTGCCCCAAGGATCTGTCCTGGGACCGGTGCTTTTCAACCTCTTCATAAATGACCTGGAGACAGGGTTGAGCAGTGAAGTGGCTAAGTTTGCAGACGACTCCAAACTTTTCCGAGTGGTGAAGACCAGAAGTGATTGTGAGGAGCTCCAGAAGGATCTCTCCAGACTGGCAGAATGGGCAGCAAAATGGCAGATGCGCTTCAATGTTAGTAAGTGTTAAGTCATGCACATTGGGGCAAAAAATCAAAACTTTAGATATAGGCTGATGGGTTCTGAGCTGTCTGTGACAGATCAGGAGAGAGATCTTGGGGTGGTGGTGGACAGGTCGATGAAAGTGTCGACCCAATGTGCGGCGGCAGTAAAGAAGGCCATGTCTATGCTTGGGATCATTAGAAAAGGTATTGAGAACAAAACGGCTAATATTATAATGCCGTTGTACAAATCTATGGTAAGGCCACACCTGGAGTATTGTGTCCAGTTCTGGTCGCCGCATCTCAAAAAAGACATAGTGGAAATGGAAAAGGTGCAAAAGAGAGCGACTAAGATGATTACGGGGCTGGGGCACCTTCCTTATGAGGAAAGGCTACGGCGTTTGGGCCTCTTCAGCCTAGAAAAGAGACGCCTGAGGGGGGACATGATTGAGACATACAAAATTATTCAGGGGATGGACAGGGTGGATAGGGAGATGCTCTTTACACTCTCACATAATACCAGAACCAGGGGACATCCACTAAAATTGAGTGTTGGGCGGGTTAGGACAGACAAAATATTTCTTTACTCAGCGTGTGGTCGGTCTGTGGAACTCCTTGCCACAGGATGTGGTGATGGCGTCTAGCCTAGACACCTTTAAAAGGGGATTGGACAGGTTTCTGGAGGAAAAATCCATTATGGGGTACAAGCCATGATGTGTATGCGCAACCTCCTGATTTTAGAAATGGGTTATGTCAGAATGCCAGATGCAGGGGAGGGCACCAGGATGAGGTCTCTTGTTATCTGGTGTGCTCCTTGGGGCATTTGGTGGGCCGCTGTGAGATACAGGAAGCTGGACTAGATGGGCCTATGGCCTGATCCAGTGGGGCTGTTCTTATGTTCTTATGTTCTTATGTAACTGTTTCTCACTTCAGAAGGATAGCAGGCTTTTTGATGAGCCAAACCAGTCCGATTCAAGCTGGGAAGACATTTGGCATCCAGCAATGCTAATTGTTGGACGCTTGTTTTCATTTATGATATTTTGAATTTTCACAATTTTTCATTAAAAAAAAAATCACTGGAGAATAGTGGAAACAAATATGGTCATAAGAACATAAGAAGAGCCCCACTGGATCAGGCCATAGGCCCATCTAGTCCAGCTTCCTGTATCTCACAGCGGCCCACCAAATGTCCCAGGAAGCACACCAGATAAAAAGAGACCTCATCCTGGTGCCCTCCCTTGCATCTGGCATTCTGACATAACCCATTTCTAAAATCAGGAGGTTGCGCATACACATCACGGCTTGTACCTCGTAATGGATTTTTCCTCCAGAAACTTGTCCAATCCCTTTTTAAAGGCGTCCAGGCTAGACACCATCACCACATCCTGTGGCAAGGAGCGTAAGGCTGCAAAGGCTATGTAAGTCAGCCCTTTCATAGACACTGACATTTCCCACTGATGTCAGTGATAGAGGTAAGTGTTCCAGTCATAGGAATGGGGAGGTTTCCCACTCTGATCCCAGCCAGGATCAGCAATATGTTGCTGGCATTGTCCCCATTAAACATGTGCAGTGTGCCAATGGAGCACTTCAAGAAAAGTGCTGTGCCTGTTATGACCCATTGCATAATGTTTCTTGCATTAAATGCCAACTGCGTTCTGGTGAGCACGCTGGCCATTGAGAGCTTGATGGGGCTTTAAAAAACCACGCACAGTTGCTGTGTAATGCATGTGACAGAAAGAGATAATGGGAAGGAAAATTCGAAGTGAAGGCTGATATTTTGTCTTTAATTCAGCCTAGTTTGCTTAGGTATTGGAGCACATATGGTGGAAAGGTCACTTAGTTACGTGAAAGCACTGAAAGGAGTCTGCTTGCCTGGCATAATGGGACCTGTTAAGGACACTGTGTCATTCTTAATGTCAGATCTCCTGGCTATTATCATTTGTATCGAAGCTTGAGCCACGGTTACTCAAAAAGGAGATTTGTATGCCTACCAGCATCTGCTCTTAGAGTCAGTACGTGCCGTGTGCAGCCTTATTCACACATTGAACTGCTGCCCTCGGAAATACTCCTTGACTTAACTTTAACTATTTTGCCGTTCTGCAACCGTATTGTCCAAAATATATGGCTGTATGCTTGATATTTAAATGATGGCTTGCTGACTCAGATTAACAGCTTTTGTGATTAATGAAGATGATATTTTGCTTGTGTAACTAGCTAGATTTCAAGCCCCCTGGGCCAAAAGCGTAACTAGAAGGCCTGGCTTCCAGGGCAGTGACATCATGATGTCATGTGACATTGTGACATCACTTCTGGGTACTCTCTGGAGGAGGAAGCACTGGCAGCTTTGCCCCCCCCATTCCTTCTCCTGTGGAGGTTCCCCTTTGAAGGGGCACCCCCTTCAAAGGAGAGCCTCTGCAGGAGAAAGAACGGGCAGCATGAAGCCACTGCAACAAGTGCCTCCTCCTCTGAGAGAACCATAAGCAGTGCAAGGCAATCACTTCTGGGTTCTCCGCTGAGGAGGAGACACTAGCAGTTTTTTACCCCCCCCTTGGTGCAGTGCCCAGGGCAGGTGCCCCTCAGGCTCCCCATTAATTACACCTTTGCCTTGGGCACTGACCTTTCCTCTCATTCTTGTATTGTATTGGCAACCTTCAGTCTCGAAAGACTATGGTATCGCGCTCTGAAAGGTGGTTCTGGCACAGCGTCTAGTGTGGCTGAAAAGGCCAATCCGGGAGTGACAATCCCTTCCACACCGGGAGCAAGTGCAGTCTGTCCCTGGTCTGTCTCCCTGGCTATGGGCCTTCCTTCTTTGCCTCTTAGCCTCAGACTGTTGGCAAAGTGTCTCTTCAAACTGGGAAAGGCCATGCTGCACAGCCTGCCTCCAAGCGGGCCGCTCAGAGGCCAGGGTTTCCCACTTGTTGAGGTCCATCCCTAAGGCCTTCAGATCCCTCTTGCAGATGTCCTTGTATCGCAGCTGTGGTCTACCTGTAGGGCGCTTTCCTTGCACGAGTTCTCCATAGAGGAGATCCTTTGGGATCCGGCCATCATCCATTCTCACGACATGACCAAGCCAACGCAGGCGTCTCTGTTTCAGCAGTGAATACATGCTAGGGATTCCAGCACGTTCCAGGACTGTGTTGTTTGGAACTTTGTCCTGCCAGGTGATGCCGAGGATGCGTCAGAGGCAGCGCATGTGGAAAGCGCTCAATTTCCTCTCCTGTTGTGAGCGAAGAGTCCATGACTCGCTGCAGTACAGAAGTGTACTCAGGACGCAAGCTCTGTAGACCTGGATCTTGGTATGTTCCGTCAGCTTCTTGTTGGACCAGACTCTCTTTGTGAGTCTGGAAAATGTGGTAGCTGCTTTACCGATGCGCTTGTTTAGCTCGGTATCGAGAGAATGAGTGTCGGAGATCGTTGAGCCAAGGTACACAAAGTCATGGACAACCTCCAGTTCATGCTCAGAGATTGTAATGCAGGGAGGTGAGTCCACATCCTGAACCATGACCTGTGTTTTCTTCAGGCTGATTGTCAGTCCAAAATCTTGGCAGGCCTTGCTAAAACGATCCATGAGCTGCTGGAGATCTTTGGCAGAGTGGGTAGTGACAGCTGCATCGTCGGCAAAGAGGAAGTCACGCAGACATTTCAGCTGGACTTTGGATTTTGCTCTCAGTCTGGAGAGGTTGAAGAGCTTTCCGTCTGATCTGGTCCGGAGATAGATGCCTTCTGTTGCAGTTCCAAAGGCCTGCTTCAGCAGGACAGCGAAGAAAATCCCAAACAAGGTTGGTGCAAGAACACAGCCCTGCTTCACTCCGCTTCGGATGTCAAAAGGGTCTGATGTGGAGCCATCGAAGACAACAGTGCCCTTCATGTCCTTGTGGAAAGATCTGATGATGCTGAGGAGCCTGGGTGGACATCCAATCTTGGGGAGAATCTTGAAGAGGCCATCTCTGCTGACCAGGTCGAAAGCCTTTGTGAGATCTATGAAGGCTATAAAGAGTGGCTGTCGTTGTTCCCTGCATTTCTCCTGCAGTTGTCTAAGGGAGAATACCTCCCCATTAGTTACACCTTTGCCTTGGGCACTGACCTTTCCTCTCATTCTTGTAAAGCACCATATGCATAGGTGCTGCAATGCTGCCACCACTATTACTACTAACAATAGCAATAATAATGGGAATTTAAAGCTAATAATTGAAACATTTTTTGCTTTGGCAGAGCTAAGACTCAGCGTTAACGTCATAACCAGTTGCGGCCCTCCCTTTCTTCTGCACACTGCGCCCAGCAAGTGTATTTGCTGACATTCTGACTTATTGCTATGAACTGAGCCCTTGAACGTGATTTGATAGTTTAGGCTCTAATTGAGCTAGTGGCATGATGCTGCTGACAAAATGAGTTTTTAATGTTTTCCAAATCTGTTTAGTCATAATTATGCACCTCAGTGGCTTGCTTACTAATAGTTATGTATGAGATCTTTTTTTTTCCTGGCCCTTTCTTCAGTGACTAGAATGAGAGAGGCTCTCTACTTAGGCAAAGAGAAGGCACTTTCATCAGCAAGAGTCAATGAAACCAACTTCTAACATAAAATATGCATTAATAATACAGGAAAGCAATGGAGCTTTATTTCCTCTTAATGGTTCAGTCCTATTCTTCCAATAGCACATAGACACAGGTGTGACATCCATCTTATCCTGACCCCATCTTGGCAACACCACACAGACAGTTCACTGATGACAGCACAACAAGGGCCAAATCTGTCCTGGCAAAGCAATACTGGCACAGCCCAAATTAGTAACACCCCAGCATCCATGGACATCAGCACATCATCTGTGTGACATCAGTGTAACACTGTATTATTGCTAAATAGTTATGTCGTCCATGTGACATGGGTGTGTCATTGGTATGACGTTCAAGGAGCTAATCACTGCATTCAATCACCCCAATGCGGGTGGTCGGAGAAGCACTTGCAGAGTGAAGGGCACAAGGGCAGGTGCAGGGACAGTGAGTGGCATGGGGAACACCTCCTGTTAGTCACAAGGAATGAACGCTACACACACATACACAACGTAACACAAGGATGCCGCAGCAACTCTACCTCCTATAGGAGTTTTAGTGGCTTCAGCAGCAAAGGGGCAAATGAAAAGATCTAGGAGCCCCTGAACAGGGCTCAAGTCCCTTCATCCCACTAACATATAATCCAAGAAATACATTTTTAGTATAGCAAACCAAACACACAAAGAGAGCTCCCTTTGAAGAGGGCTGGAACATGTGAAACATACATGCACGTTTCTCAATGGCAAGGGTTCAGATTTATGTGGGGGCATACACCAGCTGGAAATTCCCTCTTCTACACAATTGTTAAAGCTCCAGGAACCCTAAAGCTGACAGGTTGGCCATTCCTGACATAAACCTATTGGAGGGAGCATGGCATGGACCAATTACTGGGCTGGCATGTGACACAGAGCTCCAGCTCTAGCAGCCCACCCATCTAGCCACAACTATGCACACCTCATGCCTTTTCATCACTGGCACCTACTGGCATGGCTGTTTGCATGTTGCCCTTCTTGTCCCCGTCAGTGCTCAACAAGGGCAAAAGAGAACATACCAAAGCAGCAGAAAATAGGGAGCTCGTGATCACTGAGGGCACTCCCCCCTCAGAGCCCAAGAAGTCACAGAATGAGGATGCTGCAGGCTCTGGGAGCAGAGAATTCCTGCCCCCACAGAGTCCAGCTGAGGTAAGAAACCTCAGAATGTCTATTGTGAACAGCTGAAGTTTTGCAAGTCCCTGATGGATCTTGTTAGGATTGGAGAAATAACCCACAAGCAAGGATGTGACGAAAACAGCAATACATCTGTCAGCAAAACAGCTGATGAAATCTGCATTCTGTATGTTTTGGTTGGAATGAAAGGAAATGTATTTCCATACCCCACCTCTCTTTCCCTCCTGCTTGTAGCCTCTGGTAAAAAGGATAGTCATGTTGGTTGTCAGTTGGTTCTTTAGCACTAGATTTCCTCCTAGTAGAATAAAGGAGGGAGACAGCAGTGCATTCAGTTGCAACATGTGGAGAAACTGGCAGGTCAGACACAGGATGAAATGGCACCTCTGTTGCCTCCTTGGAATTAAGCTTGCTTTGCTAGTACTCATAGCCTTGCAAAAAACAGAGCTGCGGAATGGATAATATTTCATAGTGTAGAAACCCAGAACCATATAAAAGTGAACAAAATGAAACTGAACTGGCTGAGAACTAAAGCAAATTGCCAATGACTGGAGGAGAAGGAGACAAGATACAGTTTGAACACTGGAGTGTGAGTTAGGTGGCTCAATTAAAAGGGGGGGGGGTCAGACAGCAGTGCAGTTAGCAACATTAATGAATCATCAAGATAAAAGGCTACTCAGTCCAGCTCTCTACCCCAAAACAAGAGTGTCCTCTCAGCAGCCTCTTACAGACTAGTCCAGGGGTGTTCAACATTTAGCCCATTGGCTGGATACAGCCCATGGAAGCTCTTTATCCAGCCCACTGATAAATTGGGTTCACCTAGTGCCACACTTTCAGCAACACTGCTTCTGCCAAGGCTCTGGGAGGGACAGACGGAAGGAGGCCTCAGAAGGCAAGGGACTATACAGGGAAAGGAAAAAACCAAGAGGGGTGAGAGAGGAAGATGCTACCAAGGGGCTGGGAGATCCCAGTTATCACATGAGCTGCCCTTTCAGCAGTGCCGCTTCTGCCAAGGCATCACTTCGCAGAGCACCTTTCAGCTGCTGAGCTGTGAAGTGATGTCTTGGCAGAACCAGTACTGCTGAAAGAGAAGCCCACTCAATAACAGGGCTCTCCCATATCTTGAAAATATGATCAAGATATGCATATTTTCTCTTCTGTCATTTGCAGCTAATAAATTCCTATGTGAGAAAAAGTGCTTATTTCTGGTAATCGGCTGCTTGATGACATCACTTCTGACCCCAGCAGGTGCCAAGAATGCTATTCAGCCCACTTTATGAAAGACTTTTGATGCCTCTGGAATAGTCTGTTCTTTCAAGATCATGGTGTACTAAGCTAGCAATCAGGTATACGTAAGAAAAGATGTCTGATGTTCAAATAGCTCCAGATGATGAAAGCAAGGAAGCCTCTGCACAAAAGGGTAAACTTCAGTGAAATCTTAAATAAAGTCCAGATTCCAAGCATGGTGATTTAGTGCATACTAAGCATGACTAAAAGTTAGATCCTGTCTAAAAATATGATGCCATACAAAGATGTTGTCATGGAAATGAGTTGCAAAGGAGTTTGGCAGGGTGCAAAAGTCATGTGAGAGCACAGCTAAATGATCCCAAATATCATCATGTAAATTATCAATTCACCATAAGGTGAATGGGTTGTTTATAGTGGATATCTCACATTGAACTGTACATACAAGTTGAGGTATCTTCAAATAGAATGCAGTGTGATTTAGAACAGCATAATACAGGAACTTCTCTTGCTAGTACAGATAAGTGACAATGTCATCAGACACTTAACCCAACCCATATATGTCAATCCTCATGGATAGAAATGTTGTGATGTAGTGATGAGGCATAACAGATGTGAGTAGAATCTCTCACTGTTGAGGAGAGGTGTTGTCACCAAAGTACTGTCGGTTGGCATTTGCAAACAAATTTTGATGACTCTCAATTCTGCCCCCCCCCCCCCAATAAAGCAGGGACAAACTCCAAAAACTCAACTTCTGAACTGGAGCTTGAATATCTAGGTCCTGCCCTCATCAGCCCTCCCCACCCACTGGTAGCTTCCAATACACGCTATACTTGCTTAGTTTATTGTGGCCCCGCCATATTTGCATAACCAACAAATGTTCTGGATGAATTTCATAATCCCTGTAAAAGTACGCCAGGGAAGTGTTGAGTAGCAATTCTATCTTTTTTTGTCTACCCAGAGGGCTTATGAACCCAGTTATGAACCCAGAGGGCTTCATTCAAGACCATCTTCATTAATATGGAAACCAGCTTAGAATAAGCTTCTCTGATTCACTTTTCATAAGCCCTGCTGTAGCAGTGCTATGCTACTTGGGAAGCACACAAGGCTTTAGGGCCTTGTGGCCTGAGGGAGTGCAAGGAACAGAAGCACTATGAGGGTAGTTGAGAGTGGGAACTGGAACAGCAAGGAGCAGAGCAATGAAAGAGACAGCAGGCATGGATTTAGAGAGATGCAGAGAGAGCAGAGCTGGAAGCGGGACAGAGCGAGATAGAGAGAGAGTCTCCCGAGAGAGTCCCGAGAAAAGTCTGCCTCCGGCCAGCCTTCTGCAAGCTTTATTGACTTTCCAACACATGAAGCAAAACTATGCAATACGAAAGGTTGCTGAGATTACACTGGCTGTAACTAGCCGGTTCTCTAGCATAACCGCAATACACATTCCTAGATATGATAACATCCTGTTGTTGAGGCACTGGGCTTTAGACACTCAGCATATTACCATTATAACAACACAGTCCTGGAACGTGCTGGAATCCCTAGCATGTATTCACTGCTGAAACAGAGACGCCTGCGTTGGCTCGGTCATGTTGTGAGAATGGATGATGGCCAGATCCCAAAGGATCTCCTCTATGGGGAACTCGTGCAAGGAAAGCGCCCTACAGGTAGACCACAGCTGCGATAAAAGGACATCTGCAAGAGGGATCTGAAGGCCTTAGGAATGGACCTCAACAAGTGGGAAACCCTGGCCTCTGAGCAGCCTGCTTGGAGGCAGGCTGTGCAGCATGGCCTTTCCCAGTTTGAAGAGACACTTGGCCAACAGTCTGAGGCAAAGAGGCAAAGAAGGAAGGCCCATAGCCAGGGAGACAGACCAGGGACAGACTGCACTTGCTCCTGGTGGATCAGGACCATTCTGGTGGAAGGGATTGTCACTCCCAGATTGGCCTTTTCAGCCACACTAGACGCTGTGCCAGAACCACCTTTCAGAGCGCGATACCATAGTCTTTCGAGACTAAAGGTTGCCAATATACATATATTACCAAGGCTAGCAGAGTGTGCTTCTGTTACACAAGCAGATGTGTCTGCCTGTTGCTGCCAAAACATCCCAAAGCCCAGCGCTTATGCATAATTACTACACCCTGCCTCTTCTGTCTTTGGAGACTTAGAAGAGATTGATTGGTTGATGGCACCAAGAATGGGTGGTAACTTCTCCCGTCCCTCCCCCAATATTTTCTCCCTATTAAAGGGTGGGAATTTAGTTGCACACGAGATTCATTTGTTGGTTTAGGGTTGATTGAAGTTGCCTGTTAAGGAAAGTGTGCTGCCAAGATCCAGCCCTCTTCCTGGCCTCAGTCAATCCTTCCAGGTCAACTCAAACTTGTGCCTGCAAAGCAGCTAGTGCAGATCTACGTAGGCCCAGCAGGCAAAGGAACATTTGTTCCCTTGCCCAGAGGAGACCTCTGTGGCTTGAAACTGCCCCGTGGGGTGCAATATTCAATGTTGGCCCAGCTGCATTGGCTCAAGGTGAGCTAGGTAGACTTGGGCTGCCCATCTGGCCAACAGATGCATGCAAAGTAACAATGATTTCTTAAAAGAAATTTGACCTGTGCATTGCAGATGGATTCTGGGATGGAGCCTCTGAGCACTGCTAAAAAGTGAGGCTTCATTGGGAGTAGCAAGGTTTGTACTAGCAGCTTCACCCCTGTAATTTCTCCACTTGCAAATTTGTAAGCAAATACGTTTTTACAAAACTGGTATAGACACTGGCGTCGCTAGGGGGTGCAGGGGGTGCCGGCCGCATCACTTGACGCGCGGGGGGGACGCACCCTGGTGGAGGATGCGCTAACATCGCGGGGTTAGGGGCTACCTCATCATGCCATACACCGTTGGATGCAGAATTGCCAGCGGAGTGCAGTGCAATAAACAGAATTGAAATCGCTCCTTTCGTTCAAAAGTTATGGCCAAAAAAACCAGAAGGAAAAAATGCATGGAGCCCTATGGAAAGTGAAAGAGAGCTGTATTGCGCACTTACTCGCGAGTAGGCGTACTTGCCATAGTCCGTCGGAGAGGGCAGGCTGAGAGGAATCCAATGACACCAGAATGGTCCTGATCCAATGAATGTAGCCCCCCAAAAACACCCGAGAAGCTCCCCCCTCCCAGCTGCCAGTCTGAGCTGGAAAAGAAGTCACGTGGTTGCCTTTACTCCCGAGCAGGCAGACTTGCCTTAGTGGAGGCAGGCTGAGAGGCTCCAAGGACATCAGTATGGTCCTCATCCAATGAGTGCAGCCCCCTTCAACACTGGAGAAGGTGGTTCCTCCCTCCCAGCTGCCTCCCTTCCAGTCTATGGAGCCTTACGGAAAGCAAAGCAGCCTCACAGTCATGTTTACTTGCGAGTAGGCAGACGTGCCTTGGCTGGTGGTCAGACCAGGCAAAGGGCAATATGCGGACACCAGAAGGGTCCTGATCGATGGAGCTGCTCCAGGAGGCAGCCAACACCCCCCCCCCCCAAAAGAACAAAATAGAGGCTTGAATGGTAAGGGGTAAGTTTTCTATTTTGCACTTGTGAAGCCAGGTGGGTCTTTATTCTGATCTGCCTGAAATAGAAGAACTTTAAACTGGGCACTGGGGAGGGCTGAAGAGCTCACTGATTCTTTTTGGGGGGTTGTTATTGCAGGTAGACTACAGAGTAAGCTCCATTGACCACTATGGGACTAGACATGCATAGGTTTGGGCTCACAGGCTGCAATCTACCCACACTTTCCTGAGAGTAAGCCCCATTGACCACAATAGGACTTACTTCAGAGTAGATTCACTTGGCAGAACAGGACTGGCTCCCCCTTATTTAATTACAGTTGACCACCCAAGGGACTGGAGGAATTGGTCAACATAGGGAGGTGGTCAACATACGGGGGGGAAAAGGCTATAGAAAATTAGATCTAGAAAAACCCAGGGCTGTAGAAAATTAGGTCACCATAAGGAGGTGATCATTATAGAGAGGTGGTCAACTTTGGAGGTTCTACTGTATTTTATTTTAATTTAATTATTTATAATTTATTTTAATTTACTTGATGATGTCACTTCTGGCCATGACATCACTTCCAATGGGTCCTGGATAGATTGTCATTGTAAAAATTGGGTCCCAGTGCTAAAAGTTTGAGAACTGCTGCAATAAGGTGTTAGTAAATTGACACAGGGTGTGTGTGTGTGAGACTCTACAAGTTTTCAAAATCACTAAAATCAGAATTTGGACGAATTAGACCATCATGTCTCATGACCTCATATCAGGCAGGAGGTCTGGCTCAGTTGGTAGAGCTGCCGCCTTGTATGCCTGAAGATCTGAGGCTGCCAGTTCGAAACAACCGGAAGTACCCGAGAACTGATGACATGCTGATATACTGATGAGCTGACCCTCGGTGGCAGAGAGGAGTTGCCATCAAGTGGAGCGTGTGAGGCGAAGGGCCAGAGAGAGGCCAGACTGGGAAGGAATCCAGCTGGAACAAGGAGTTCTATGAAATACTAGAACTATTCAATTGTAAAAACCCCTGCGGGGGTTTAGAACAGCCTGCCTATGTAAACCGACTTGGATTAAAGTCTGAGGAGAAATCTGACGACCAAAGAAAGGTGGTATATAAATACCTATATAAATAAATAAATGTTATATATCAATCAATGCATACTTTCATGCAGAATGCAATGAAACAAATCACATTGAAATATCTGTGTTCTAACAAAAGGTACAGCCAAAAAACCGGTGCGGGTGGGGCGATGGTACATCACCAAGCCCACCTGGGGTGTTGCCCCGCCCACTGCATGGGGTGACGCACAGGCCTCCCGCGCCGGGTGACGCGAATCCTAGTGACGCCACTGAGTATAGAGCTCCCTCAAAAGAAATATGACTAACTTCCCTGACCATCCAGGGAAGAAAAAAAAATGGAAAGAAAAAAAATTAAGACTTGTTTGTGCACTCTGTATTTGTGATCTTGTTTTTTGTCTGCCTTAGCTACTGTCTTCTCCCTTAGTTCAAAGCAGCTGCAAGTTACAAATGTATTATTGTAAGAATTGTGGAGTGCAGTACTTGCTGTTAAGTCTCAAATAACGTGCAGCTTTATTAATTGTCTATATTTATTGCTATCCTCCAGTATTTGTTGTCACCCAATATGCTAGCATGACTTCCTGTGGCAGCATTTTATAGCATTGCCATGCCAATACCTAGATAAGTTTTGTATGACTGCAGTGCTTCCTTAGCAATGGGCTAATCAGTAGATTACAGCCAGAATTTTTAGTTATCACTGGAATTCTATACCGAATGGGATTACAGTTACAGGAAAAAAGACCATTTCTCAAGAACTTGGTGTTAGGAGCCACAAAAACAGTTTTCATTCTGCTTCAGACATTCTAACATTTCCATGGGGGAGTGATTTTGTTATGGAGGAGGGAGATGATGCTGTATTTGTACATCAAGCATAAAATCTAAAGCGGGTGACGGACATTTCCTCTGTAGGAAGAGAAGGGAGTCATTGAGTGTTCTCTTGGCAGGAAATGAATCTGAAATAAATTGTGATTTGGAGCTCTGAAATATGAGAAAGAGTTGGCCTGTTTTGACAGGCTTGATGTACATTACCAAATGTTGTCAATAATGTCTAGACAGGTGACTTCATTTATGTGTGTCTGTTTAATTGCTATGTTTAAAAAAAAATTTTTTGGGGTAATGTGTAAAAGTGTGAGACCATTTTGATCAGTGTCGCCTTAGTTCTTCAGTCCCTGCTGAAACCTGTTTTGAGATCATTTCTCTTATGTGAAATGGCTGTAAATGTGTTATGAAAATGACACTGCCTGCTAGGGAGTTGTGTGTACGTTTGTAAAAGTGGATATGAAGCTTTTCAGAGTTTTCCTTTGTTTTGTTTCCTTTGTTGAAAGCACAGGAATTACTGTGCTTTCAGATGTAGTAACATCCATGTATTGATTCTCTGTATCTCAGATACTTTTGCCTCTAAATGGGGCACAAGCCTGTATGAAGTGCATTTTCCTCATTGTCACAAGGTGTAATTGGATGGTTGGTGTGTGAATGCACAAATAATGCCTACAAATCCACCTGGAAGGGTGTCCAAAATGGTACCCACATTCCACGCAACCTCATTTTTTCTTTGTATGTGCATGCCCTCCATCACTGCATCTTTCTCCCCTTTTTCCTCCTTGTCCTTCACCACTTGCTTCTTCTTCAGGAGGAGGAGGCAGAAGCATAATGCCTCTCCCCAGTGCCTGGGGCAGTGACATCGTAGCATCATGCAACATCATGATGTCATGCAACATCATGACATCACGGCCCCAGCTTCTCCTAGGGGTGGGGCTTTGTGAACCTTCTCCCCGCATTGGGAAAGGCTAGGAACCTTTCTTGAAGCCAGGAGGAGGCACTGCGAAGCCTGCGGCACCTCGCGGTGACTGGGCGGAGCCTGGGGGCAGTCATGTGCGTCCCCTGGCATGGCACCTGGGGCACATGCCTCTCAGGCTCCACCCTAGATAGGCTTCTGAGAGGAGGTGATGGCAATAATGCATCTCTGAAGAACTCTGTGTCATTTTAAAGTTTGTTCCAGTGGTAAGAATGGGGATTTAGTTGTGCACAGATATGTAACTTGAAAATCTCAGAAGCCACTTCCCTAAATGTCCATCTGGTTCATGAATATACCACATGAAATAGATATTGGTTCCTCAGAACCAAATTGGTAAAACATCAGAAGTAGCCATAAATAAAGGTTCAGCTTGAGTAAAAGATGTCATTCTGAGAGCAGAAGGACCCATGATAATGCAATGACAGCTAGACCTGTTAACATGCTGTATCAACTCACAATCCTGCGCAGGAATGATGGCAAGATTTTAGTGGCACAATTGACTGCTTGTTCTTTCATATCAAGAGACATTTACTAGGGGAGGGCCTACAAAAAGCCATTTTATTTAATTGCAGCTTGATGTTTTCCCCCAAAGGTCATTCTGTTAATCACCACCCTTTGTCAGGTAATCAGTGTTGCAACATCCAAACTCTGAAAAGGGGGAAACAACGTAAACTAAGTCATAGGCAAAATGTTTATAGTAGAGATATTTTATTGTGCACCCCATCATGGTATTAACACACAGTCATTTTTACAACTTTGTTAGTTTTCTCTTTATCTCCTCCAGCGCAGTCCATAAACTTAAAGTGCCTTATGTAAATGCAAAATAAAAAAAATGCGAACAGTGAAGAAACGGCAGAGAAGTGATTTGTCCATATAATTTACGGAACGTGTGTAAACAAGGATGAATGAAATGGATTGGCAGCACTTCTGGGGAACAAGGAGAGAGCAATGTCAAAAATATACACTCAATGAAGCTGTGAAAACTTAATCCAGCATCATGCAACAAGGTCTATTTCAGAGCATTGGGTGAAGCCAATTACTGTAGTCTAACTGGAACTGTGCAATAAATTCAGCTGCCTGTCAGCCAAACTCCCTTGCCTGGGACTGTGAACACACAAGGAATCTTCAAATCTATAGGAAATGAGAGTTCTTTTATTATTTTGATAACATTATCAAATACTGCTTGCTGCAAATTGCCACTTTGGAGGGGTGGGGAATGACATATAGCAGCTTCAGGGAGGAATTTTAGTGGAAAATCAGCATTCTGTGAATGGGGCCACCATTCCCACGGTCCTGTTGTTAATTGCTCCCAACTCAGCTTGTGATTTTTTTTTTTTAGAAAAGAGGCTCCTCCTGTAAAAAAAAAAAAAAAAAAAATCCCTCCCACCACGGAATTCCCTCCCACCACCGTGTCCCACCCATCCCCTGAGCCACCCAGTGCAAATTTACCCCATCTGGTTAGTGCAGTGGCTGGATTCACTGTCCCAGCCAGCATGGTCCTCCGCACCAGCCCAGCTGACTTCCAAGTTGGCATGTTACGGAGCGTAAAGGGGGCCTGCTCCAGCTCAACACAGTGTTTGGATTGCACTCTTATTTTACAATTTTTTTGAGTTTAAGGGGTTTGGTTCAAGTCCTGCACAACTGTTACCCTGCACATGCCTGATCTCATCTGATCTCAGAAGCTAAGCAGGGTCAGGCCTGGTTAGTACTTGGTTGGGAGACCACCTGGGAATACCGGATGCTGCAGGCTTATACCATAGTCTTTTGAGACTGAAGGTTGCCAACCATCTCCAGTCCTAAAAAAAAATTTAGGTTAAGTTTGGCAGTGAGAGGGAAGGAGCAAGGGTTGGGGTACATTCTGTGGCCCTCAGAAAGTGCTAAGTGCTACTTAGCATTTGGGATCCACCAGAGTTTCTAGAAAGGAAGTACCTGCTCTTGGCTAAACTGGAGTTTCTCCCGTTTCATGTCTGTATCCCATCCCTTTTTCTGCTCCTTCTTTCTGTTTTTGACCTCTATAGCTCACCTTCTTCGCAACTGTTGAAATAAATGCTTAACCTCTGCCTCTCCTTCCCCTTCTCCTTTCCTAAAACTTCCTTTAGATTATAAGGCCCTAGGCAGGTTTTTTCTTAAAAATTAATTATCAGCCAGCACCTTTTTTTTTTTTTTTTTTGGTTTTTGAGACACCAGACAATTAAATCAAGCACATGACATTAGGCTTAAGTCACATTTATGCAAGATTAATTTTAATTTAAAATTTAATTCAATTTTACATTTTGCTCTCCCATGCTGTGAAAAGCAAAGAACTTTCTTTACGTGATTAGCCCAGCTGCAGTACAAAAGGCAAATTTAATCTAAAGTTTCTTTGCATTATTATTCTTACACATTTGCATGCGAAGTTTACAAATTGTGGTCAGAGAAAGGGCAATCTGTGTGTATGTGATATGCAGCTCTATGGAACATTACTTGCATAGATAGAAATTGAAGGGGAGAATTTCCACATTGCTTTTTTGAATCATATGTGCTTGTAACCAAAGTAAAGGAATTCTGACTAACAGTGGGGTCACTAGGGACATGCGGCCCACACAAGGTTACGTGCCACATTAGGTGCTGCACACAAGGAGGGTGACACCACTACTGGCCAAAATTGTTAGAATCTTGGTATTTTCAAATAATACAGTTGTGTTATATATCAGTTGATGCGTAATTTTATGCAGAATGCAGTTAAACAAACTGCGCTGAAATATCTCTATTCTATGAAAAGTTATAGCAAAAAAACCCAGTGGAGGCGATGCAATAGTACATCACCTCTCCCACCATCCAGGGCGTTGCCCTGTCCACTGTACAGGAGGAGGGCCATCATAGGGGTGACGCACTGGCCTCCCTCACTGGGTGATACAAGCCCTAGTGAGGCCACTGCTGACTAAGCACCACTGAAATCAAAGAAACAAGTTAGTCTTCTCTAACTGGCAGCCCAATTCTATCCGGAGCTCATGGTAGCAGATTTCTCAATCTGCTGTGTTAAGCCCCAGCCCGGCGACACGAACACTGCACTGCTGTTGTGCCCCCTTCGGGCCCACCAGTGCAAACGGACAGACAACCTGTACACATGACAGTGACTACCAGATGCTCTCCTGGGATAGGTAGGTTGGTGGCATGTGGATGGTTTGAGGGAGGCCCATGGGTGTTTCAGGGGGAGGAGCAAGCTGGGCATAGGGCGGGAGGGGGAGGATCTTGGCATCAGTAGTGCACATCAAGATGCTATCCCCCTCTCCTCATATCAAACCACCTCCTGAGTCTCAAACTTCAATAGCAAATTAGCTGGTGTTGGTTCAAGGGTAAGTAAAAAAGTTTACTTAACTCTCCTGGGCTGTCTAGTTAACTCTGTCATCAGCACGGCCTGCTATGGGCTGACTGGGTATAGGATTGGCCCCTAAGTCTCATTCATTTCAATGAAATTTAGGCATAATCAGCTACTAGGAGAGGCAGCAAGCTGGGGGGGAAAGTCCCCCCAAATTGCTGCCCACCTGCCCCATCATCTTCTCCTGGGAGCACGGCTTGCCTTCTCTACGTCTTGAAGCAGAGCTAGAAGAGGTTAGCTTCCACTGCTTCTAGGCCGCTGTCACCTTGGCCACTTGCTTTATACTGATGGGCAGTCCAATCCTGAGTTGCCCAGACCACGGGGCTGCTGCGGCACCAAAATGGCTACTGTGGCATCCAATGTACAACCGGTCATAAGAACATAAGAACATAAGAACAGCCCCACTGGATCAGGCCATAGGCCCATCTAGTCCAGCTTCCTGTATCTCACAGCGGCCCACCAAATGCCCCAGGGAGCATACCAGATAACAAGAGACCTCATTCTGGTGCTCTCCCCTACATCTGGCATTCTGACTTAACCCATTCCTAAAATCAGGAGGTTGCGCATACACATCATGGCTTGTACCCCATAATGGATTTTTCCTCCAGAAACTCGTCCAATCCCCTTTTAAAGGCATCTAGGCTAGACGCCAGCACCACATCCTGTGGCAAGGAGTTCCACAGACCGACCACGCGCTGAGTAAAGAAATATTTTCTTTTGTCTGTCCTAACCCGCCCAACACTCAATTTTAGTGGATGTCCCCTGGTTCTGGTATTATGTGAGAGTGTAAAGAGCATCTCCCTATCCACTCTGTCCATCCCCTGCATAATTTTGTATGTCTCAATCATGTCCCCCCTCAAGCGTCTCTTTTCTAGGCTGAAGAGGCCCAAACGCCGTAGCCTTTCCTCATAAGGAAGGTGCCCCAGCCCCGTAATCATCTTAGTCGCTCTCTTTTGCACCTTTTCCATTTCCACTATGTCTTTTTTGAGATGCGGCGACCAGAACTGGACACAATACTCCAGGTGTGGCCTTACCATCGATTTGTACAACGGCATTATAATACTAACCGTTTTGTTCTCAATACCCTTCCTAATGATCCCAAGCATAGAATTGGCCTTCTTCACTGCCACCGCACATTGGGTCGACACTTTCATCGACCTGTCCACCACCACCCCAAGATCTCTCTCCTGATCTGTCACAGACAGCTCAGAACCCATCAGCCTATATCTAAAGTTTTGATTTTTTGCCCCAATGTGCATGACTTTACACTTACTGACATTGAAGCGCATCTGCCATTTTGCTGCCCATTCTGCCAGTCTGGAGAGTTCCTTCTGGAGCTCCTCACAATCACTTCTGGTCTTTACCACTCGGAAAAGTTTGGTGTCGTCTGCAAACTTAGCCACTTCACTGCTCAACCCTGTCTCCAGGTCATTTATGAAGAGGTTGAAAAGCACCGGTCCCAGGACAGATCCTTGGGGCACACCGCTTTTCACCTCTCTCCATTGTGAAAATTGCCCATTGACACCCACTCTCTGCTTCCTGGCCTCCAACCAGTTCTCAATCCACGAGAGGACCTGTCCTCTAATTCCCTGACTGTGGAGTTTTTTCAGTAGCCTTTGGTGAGGGACCGTGTCAAACGCCTTCTGAAAGTCCAGATATATAATGTCCACGGGTTCTCCTGCATCCACATGCCTGTTGACCTTTTCAAAGAATTCTATAAGGTTTGTGAGGCAAGACTTACCCTTACAGAAGCCATGCTGACTCTCCCTCAGCAAGGCCTGTTCGTCTATGTGTTTTGAGATCCTATCAGCCCATGGTGACTTCCTCTGGGTAAGGGAAGGAACCCCACAATGGGGTGACTAGATTCTGTAGTGGCTCTTGAGCCGGCGCAGAGTCTGAGAGTTCTGTGTCAGGCCACGAAGCCTGTCGCGGAGCTCAGGTTCTGATGAAGTCAAGCTCCAGACCAGGTGTCCCTGTGTAATTTCTCCCCTAACAAATGCAGTGGTACAATGTGTAACTTTAAGGGCGCAGTCCTAACCCCTTATGTCAGTACTTTCCAGCACTGGCATAGCGGTGCCAATGGGACATGTGCAGCTTCCTGCAGTTGGGTGGTACTCATGGGGCCTCCTCAAAGTAAGGGAATGTTTATTCTCTTACCTCAGAGCTGCATTACCCTTGTGTCAGTGCTGGAAAGCACTGACATAAGGGGTTAGGATTGCACCCTAACAGGCACAAAGTTATCCTATAGAGATTAAGAATATCTACTTAGTCAGCAGAACTGCCATGTTGTTGTAAGAAGGAAATCTTGATCCTTCTATTTGCTTTGCTGGAGGAATAATGTTTCTCAGCAACTTGACTAAGAGATCTGTTTATTACTTGTATGCTAAAGCACCAGAACATACTTGACACATATGCCCATGCTTAATTTGTGGAAAACAATAGATGCCAGAGTTCTAGCATACCTGAAAGTCCCGCTGTGTTTTCTGTAAGCCCTGAGCTTGGTGGTAACACTATTTAGGTGGAGTTCCTAAATGATGAGGGTAGTGCACTCTGCACATACTCAGAACTGTTCTTTTCTTAATTATCTTCACCCTTGCCATGGCTGGGCCCTCACACTGAAAATCTCAGGGCTGAGCTGAAAGGTTTCAGGGCTCCACAGCAATGCTGATTCATGTTATTTGGGTTTTCCTAACTGTGGAAGGAATTGTACTTCCACAGTACGACTGGCATGTAATGTAATTCATAATCCTATTTTAAAAGCACAGGCTGACAATAGCAACAGAGATTAGCAAAACTTGCTTCGTCATAATTCAGGACTTGAAACAGAGTTGTCATCAGGTTGCGCTGGGCTTTGAAACATTTAAGGCTTTGGGTCACATGTGCCACTGCACACAGGACTCCCGCTTGGCTTCTCCAGGCATTCAGTGCCAAACAGGAGGAGGAGGAAGTGATCATGCCACTTTCACTTCTTTCCCCTCTGACTTCCTCTGGCCCAGTAGTTCCCAAACTTTTTGGTATCGGGACATACCTAACAAAAAAGTCGGGGTGATTGGGCAGTGGTGCTCCCCCAAATAGCAGGTTGTTTAACCCTTGATTCGCATAACCTACTCTGCCCTGTCAGTTTTGCGACTCACCAAAAATTAGGTCATGATCCACTGGTGGGCCACAGACCCACAGTTTGGGAGCCACTGCTCTAACCAATCAGATTGGTCCCGAGTGACCAGCAACCTACCAGTTGATTGCATAATAAGCAGGCAGTATATATAATACACAGATTAGTCTGCCCCATTTTGAGGAACTGGAACATGGCAACCCTATGCCAGTAGGGTTGTACCATGTGCTAGTTTCAACATGTAGTTGACTTTATTTTAGGGATTATGAGTAAAGATCCTGGAGAGGGAGCCTGCTGTCCTGGATTAAAGATTGCATTTTTAATAGAGCACCAATATATTTCAGCCTTCAGATACTTCTAAAGCCCTTCGCATGTAAGCTCAGGCGATCATTTATCAAACCATAAGCAGCAAGCTGGACTGAGCAGATGACTGACACCGATGTGGCCCTCTGTAATCCATCAGCAGTCTGTCCTGTTCTTGCTTCTTAACCGTTTCCTCAAGGTTGTAGAAGTCTAAATGAAAGCTGCATATTCAAAATTGCATTGCCTCTTAAAAAATAAGCCCCCCAAAAAGCCAACCGATCTTTCTCAATATGCTTACAGTAAGCAACTATTTTAAAGTAGGCAAACTTAGTTAAAGTCCCCACCCACCCACATTAAATTAGGGCTGCTGCTGAATTTCAGATGCTGGCCGCTTTTTAGTTCTTGGCAGTCATACTACAGCCAGGACACATCTGTATTGGTTTTAGAGTCTGCGTGATTAGCTTTTTCATTCTGCGCTATTGAAAACAGTGGCTCTGTGTGTTTGTGTGTGCTCCTATGAATATGCTTCCAATGTAAAGCCTCTGTTGTGCTTTTGACCATGGTATTAGGTTTCCATGTGGGGAAACCAGGTTTAAATCATTCCTTTTCCAGGAAGCTCACTGGATAACATTGGGCAAATCATGATGTCTCTACCTAATCTACTCCCTAAGGTTTCTGAGCAATACAGGTTGAGTCATTTGTGAGGGTTCCGTTCCCAAAACTCACATGGATGGCAAAAATCATGTTAAAGCAAATCCATTTTTAAAAAATGTCCCTTTGCTAGGCAATTTTAAAAACAGCCTTGCTTACCTTGTGATGTAAGACAGAAGCATCAGGCAGACAATCCATCAATCAGTCTCTCTCCAGATGGTTAGGAAGGCTTCACTCTGAGTCAGTGACCGCTCCCTTCCAGGGCCTAGGAGAGGGAGGTAAAGGGGGTAATTTGTACCCAGGCCCAGGGTCAGAAAGGGGGCCCAGAAAGTTCCTGGGATCTGACATTTTCCTATCTCATCTGAATTTGCTGCCTGCACATGATGCTGGGGGCACAATCATGGATACGCAGTGGCAACTGCTGCTGCAAGCCATACACACCGGGCCCAGGAATGCATCCATGACCCTCCTTAACACAATGTCAAATCTTGGAGGAAACTGGCCTGATTCAGTAGCTCTTCAGCTTGTGGATCCAGTAACCATGAAGAAGTGGATAAGAGCTCAGGGACCCAGCTGCGGGGCTACAGGTGCTGCAGAAGTTCATTTTGGTGCACACAGGGCACTTTCTATCTTAGTGTGAGCCTAAATACAATGATGCTAATTTCTGCAATGGATTTTCTATATTTTAAAGATTTAAGAGAGACTTGGGAGTGTGTTTGATTTTCCATATTACTTTATTTAAATGCCAGTGTCACATGGTCGGGTGGACCTAAGCTCCGCATCAAGAAACCTGGTACACCTGGCCTCCAAAGACTACTCTGGCTGTCGCCGCACTCCCACTACCTTATTTTCCCTCCGTTTTGCCTACCTCCATTGAGACCCTCCTCCTTGGGTATTGTATTGGCAACCTTCAGTCTCGAAAGACTATGGTATCGCGCTCTGAAAGGTGGTTCTGGCACAGCGTCTAGTGTGGCTGAAAAGGCCAATCCGGGAGTGACAATCCCTTCCACACCGGGAGCAAGTGCAGTCTGTCCCTGGTCTGTCTCCCTGGCTATGGGCCTTCCTTCTTTGCCTCTTAGCCTCAGACTGTTGGCAAAGTGTCTCTTCAAACTGGGAAAGGCCATGCTGCACAGCCTGCCTCCAAGCGGGCCGCTCAGAGGCCAGGGTTTCCCACTTGTTGAGGTCCATCCCTAAGGCCTTCAGATCCCTCTTGCAGATGTCCTTGTATCGCAGCTGTGGTCTACCTGTAGGGCGCTTTCCTTGCACGAGTTCTCCATAGAGGAGATCCTTTGGGATCCGGCCATCATCCATTCTCACGACATGACCAAGCCAACGCAGGCGTCTCTGTTTCAGCAGTGAATACATGCTAGGGATTCCAGCACGTTCCAGGACTGTGTTGTTTGGAACTTTGTCCTGCCAGGTGATACCGAGGATGCGTCGGAGGCAGCGCATGTGGAAAGCGCTCAGTTTCCTCTCCTGTTGTGAGCGAAGAGTCCATGACTCGCTGCAGTACAGAAGTGTACTCAGGACGCAAGCTCTGTAGACCTGGATCTTGGTATGTTCCGTCAGCTTCTTGTTGGACCAGACTCTCTTTGTGAGTCTGGAAAACGTGGTAGCTGCTTTACCGATGCGCTTGTTTAGCTCGGTATCGAGAGAATGTGTGTCGGAGATCGTTGAGCCAAGGTACACAAAGTCATGGACAACCTCCAGTTCATGCTCAGAGATTGTAATGCAGGGAGGTGAGTCCACATCCTGAACCATGACCTGTGTTTTCTTCAGGCTGATTGTCAGTCCAAAATCTTGGCAGGCCTTGCTAAAACGATCCATGAGCTGCTGGAGATCTTTGGCAGAGTGGGTAGTGACAGTTACCTCCTTGGGTAAGGGGTCCAAAAGAAACTTTGTACCCCCTAATAAAATTCCTCTCAGAGGCCCTGCTCCCTTCACCCAGTGTGCAGCGCTGGAAAGAAATGGAAAGTGATTATCTTTCTTTCGCGTGCTTAAGGGGAAGGGAGAAGTCACTTGCCTTGGAGTGAAGCTGTTCTAAGTGCGTGGGGAGAGAATGATTGATGGATTGTCAGCCAGATGCCCTCTCTTGCATTAAGAAGTTTATTGTTAAACCACTTTTCCCCTTTAAGTTAAAGGGCCCTTCTCATCGCGTTGAGATTATTTATTATTTATTATTAACAGTATTTATATACCGCTTTTCAACTAAAAGTTCACAAAGCGGTTTACAGAGAAAAATCAAATAACTAAATGGCTCCCTGTCCCAAAAGGGCTCACAATCTAAAAAGATGCAAATGAATACCAGCAGACAGCCACTAGAACAGACAGTGCTGGGGTGAGATAAAAGATAAAACTGCAGGTGAAAAATCAGTGGATAATTAGGTTTTACCTGTATTCTGCACCATGCAGCCCTTCCACAGATGCCTCACTCCTCCCACATAAGTCTCTGAGACTCTTCAGTGCTTTTCCAGTCCCCATTTGGCACTTTTGACAAAACAGTACAACAGGATTGAAGTGGATGGGGAGAAACAGAAGCATGGTGGCAGCAGCACAGCAGTGGTGAAGGAGCCTTTGCCATGAGAGCCAGCTTTGCCTCTGCTGCCAGAGCCTGAGAAGTTGCCATAGCGGCTATTAGTGGAGGTAGTGTACAGGCAGAGGTCTAATGCACTGCCCCGGCACCTGGGGCAGTAGTATCACGATGTCATTTGACATTGTGTTATGTGACATCATTTCCAGATTATCCTTGGAGGAGGGGCATTCACTGCAGTGGCTTCATGCCCCGGAGAAGGAATGTGGGCATGAAGCTGCCAGTGCTTCTTCCATAACTAGGGAAGAGCCTGGGGGGCCGTCATGCACCACCTTTGGCATAGCCTCTGAAGCAGGTGGCCCTTCAGGCTTTGCCCTAGTTACACTTCCATGTATAGGGTCTGGGTTACCTTCAGTGAGACACTGTCAAGGTGGCCAGGAAAAGGAAGTGGAAACTGATGAGTTGGTAGGTTCAAGCAAGCAAAAAGAAAAGTAGAGAATGAAATTGCTGGGTGGATGGGACCTTGGTTGCAGCATGGCCTGTTTTACGCACCACGGGAAGGAATGAGAAAGGAAAGAAATCTGTGGGAAGGAGAGTCTGGCAAAAACCAAGATGGGGCAGACAAGAAAAGCTGTGGAGCAGTACTGTGATGTGTACACAGGTGGGCCTGCCTCTACTCATATTTCCCTGCTCCAAATTGCACCCAAGTAGCTCTTCCCCCCCCCCCCCATGCGGTACAAAACATGTGTTTGGAAAGGCACGCGCTTTGATCATCATGGGGAAAAGCTACTTGAAACTGATACAATACAGAGCTGGAACTCTGCAAAGTTCCATTTGCCATTGAGGGGAAGCCATTGAGGGGTGGGGAATGACTGAGAAGGGAAACAGATAAAGAGTTATACATTCCTTATCTTTGCCACCCTTTCTCCAATTTAAATCTCATTAGTAGTTATGCTTTTTCTAAAATGCACTGGATCACACATTCGTGTGCAGTGTGTTCTTAGTTTGGTGCTACGATTGAAAAGACAGATTTTAATGATAAGGGCCTTGATTTCTAGCATTGGCATGATGCTTGTTCAAGTCTATGATTTTTTACAGAGATAAGGGTTTTCTGCAGCTGAGATTCTGAAACCAGTTCTTCCAGCACAAAATTGCAAAGTGAGTCCATTAATTCCTCTGTAAAATTGGTTAGGGAACACCTTTATTCCTCTAATCTGATGAGTAGATCAAAGGAAAATTTTTCCCAGTGTTTTGTTTTCTACCACAGAATGTTGTGTCCACCCCTAAAAAAAAATGCAAAGGACTAGCAGAGACTCTTATAAATTAAGTACAGGTAGACCTTCGGTATTCGCATGAGCACCATTTCCGAAACCCCTCACTGATACTGAAATCTGTGGATGATGAAGTTCAAATAAGTCTACAGATTTGGCACCTGTAACCCTCTGAAGGACCTTTTGAGGGCCAGGGGTGCCTTCCCAGTCCTCAAAGGCTTTCTGAGGCCTCCAGAAGGCTGAAAGTCATGACTTGAACTTATCTAAAAACTGGATTTTCAACCTTCTGGAGGCCTCACAATGCCTTCTGAGGGCCAGGAAGGCATCCTCAACCTTCAGAAGGTCCTCCAGAGGCGACGGGAGCACAGCTCCATAAGAACATAAGAATAGCCCCACTGCATCAGGCCATAGGCCCATCTAGTCCAGCTTCTTGTATCTCACAGCGGCCCACCAAATGCCCCAGGGAGCATACCAGATAACAAGAGACCTTATCCTGGTGCCCTCCCTTGCATCTGGCATTCTGACATAGCCCATTCCTAAAATCAGGAGGTTGCACATGCACATCATGGCTTGTAACCCGTAATGGATTTTTCCTCCAGAAACTTGTCCAATCCCCTTTTAAAGGCGTCCAGGCCAGATGCCATCACCACATCCTGTGGCAAGGAGTTCCACAGACCAACCACACACACCAACCTCCCATTGCTTTCTGAGGGTACAGGTTAGACCCACCCTGGGGGTTTGGAATCAGTGTATGATCCAATCTGTGGGTTCTGAATCCACAGGTAATTCAGGCCACCTGTGGTTAAAAAATCAACAGGAACGAAGAGTGTCAGAAATATAAAGACTCTTATAGCTCAGTTGTATCACCATAGCTGATTTTTTCCTGCCCCCTGAAAAAAGAAGAGGGGAAAAAATAGAGCCATTGATAAATGTTAGCAATACATCTGAATTATTCATTGAGGTTTACAAGAGTCCTGCACCTTCTGACCTCAGACTCAGCCACACACAGGCTAGTACAATGTAATACCAGTCACTTTGCACAAGGTTGACTTTTTGTGATGACTTACATAAAGATGCAAGTGAAGCATGGTAATCATTTTAATTAAGTGCTTTAACAGTGGAGTGAATGGCAAAGGGTACTAGAAAAGAAGAGAATAAGAATGAAATCAACAATCCAACCATTGTTTTCATGCATTACACTACAAGACTGTGGTCTGTTTGACAGAGGTCTTGGAAACTGTGTGAGTGATTTGTAAGGCACTGTCCGCTTATCAGGGTCGGTCTTGCCATGCAGTAGCTGAAAATGGTTGTGTGGAGACATCCTCAGAGGAGTGGCAAATGGGCAAGCCCATCTGTCCACCACCGTCTCCAAGCTGCTGCTTCACTGGGGACTCTGATCCTCTTCCAGTGTACTAAGAACAATGGCAGCCTCCTCTTCCATGAGCACTGCTCTCCCCCTTCCCTTAACTTATGACGAATGCAATGCACAGCATCCATACTCTAATCTGCTTCTATTTGTAAAGAGCACTGGCAAATTATGCTGGGTTCCCAGCATCTTCTGCTCCTGCCATTTTCATTGGAATCAGGGGTGTTGTTCTCTGTCTGCATTAATAATACCAATGCTGTAATAACACTTTATTATCATTATTTAACTGGGGGATCCTATTATAGAGAACATTTGAGTGTGGGCTTCTCTCCTGGGCTTAGCTAAGCCCCTCACTTTACAATGTCTATCTTAGTGTTCCTTCCAACCCATGTCTTAAAGGAACCTTCTCCCCACACCATGGTGCAAGGCAGAATAGTCAACCCCCTTCCCCATTTGACATAGTCCCAATCATGATCCTTCTTGTCATTGCTATGTATTTTTGAAAAAACAAGCATGCACACATGCATGCAGGACCTACTGTAGATATTTGCCTTAAGTTGATCTCACAGATAAGTTGAGGGCAGGTTTTGAGCCAAAAGTCATGGAATTTTTATGACCCTCGGGGGTTAAACTTAGGGGAGTGTCTGACTATAATTTTGTCTGATTTTACCTAAGGCCAGATCCTGAAAAAATCCTACCAGTAATTGCTACCTAAGAACTGTATAGTCTCTAATTTATTAAAAAATATAGTAAAAAATCATAAGATACATTTTTATTTTTAACTTTTTAAATTCTGATCTTCACAACCTTTTTGTAAACACTGTCAGAGTAAGTGCACTGTAAACAACATACCAGTAATACCATTAACCTTCTTTAAAGTGCCTGGTGTGTTAAACCAGTGGCTCAGCTTATAACATATAACTGGAAGTGTGCAATTCAATTCAGCAGAGAGACAAGCAACAAGGACTGAGCATGTGCAAGTGCAGCTACACATAGCTGATTTACTCAGAATTAGACCCACTGTGTTTCATGGGTGTTATTCTTTTAAGTAGTGTTGTGCTGACTGGTAGTCTTGATTTTATTTCAGATGGAAATGAGGATTACTTCCTGGTGTTTTAAAAACCAGACCTCTGCCAAACATTTGCAAAATGAAAGGGTGCAGAACAGTTGGGTGTGATTCTGCCAAAGAGAATGAGGCTTACTTGATTTTAATGGAAGTGTTGAGCTCTGGCTTACTTTGTTCTCAGGAGGAGTATAAAGGTTAACTTTGACTGCAGCTTTCAGCTTCATTGCCCTGGAGTCTAATTGCTCTGTAATGATCTCTACATTGTCCTCTTACTCTCCTTTGGGCTTTTCCTGACTGCTGTAATGTGCCTGAGCAGCCCTGACCGATGAGTGACCCACAAATAAGGCAAGGAGATGATTTACACTTGATTTATCGGCATAAATTTCTTATCTTATAGGTGAGTATCTACAGTATGTGTTTTAACATGCTGCAAATTTTGTCCTTTAGATGTAGATCCGTATTGGAATTTGCAGGTTATCGCAGTGTATGGTTCATGGTTGTACATAAGGTAACTTGGCTGTGCCACCTGAGCCACCATTTTGCATCTGGTTCTGTTACCAAAAAGGCTGTTTTATTTAGGGGAATTATTTATATTAGCCTTCTGGAAACTTTTGGGACCATAGGCTGGATACAAGACAGCGCAGAGCAAAGAAATCCCTTGTTTAGCTTAATGAGGAGACTGGGAGAAAGGTAACTTTCAATCAAAGGATTATATTTTTATTGCAAAAACACACAAAGGTAACATAATACACATGGAGAATCGATAAGTATAGATTTCTAGTACTTGTCTGGTGTACCTAACTCTTGGTGGATGCATGTGCTATGTATTTGTGTGCATCCGAAAAGGAAACAGAAATGGTTAGGGTGTAGGAAGGTATTTTAGGGGTTCCTTAATCTGCTAAACCCAATTGCTGACTAAAGATGGGGGAGAAGGGAGGGATAGGTAGGGAAGAAGGGGGGGAAGTTTAGACGCACGATATATTTACCTGTTGGGGGGGCAGTTGGAGGAAGAGTCCCGCAGGACCACTCTCGCAAGAGAGCAATCAGAGAGAGACCGCATGTGCTCTGAGTTCTCTCTTAAGAGTTGTCTTTGACCTGGAAGTCAATCCAAACTGACCGGAAGTATCCCAGAGCTGTGGGCATGCTCAGTAACACACAATGGTACACATGGAGTATGTGTTGAACCGGAAGGAAGGCAGCTTACCAGCCAGGCTGACCTTCTGGGGGGAGGGATGCAATCTGCATAAGGTGCTTAAGAGTACAACAACAGAACAATAGACCTTTTCCTCTGGTGCAGGCTTGTTTTGCATAATCCTCAGGTGCAGGCTTGTTTTGCATAATCAGGAAACACAGTGATTAGGTTATACATTGACCTGCAAGGAATTGGGGGTTGTGTAATTCATGTGCTTGTAGCTTGGCCATGGCCCTTAGAAACATGTGCTGGGGGAGGAGTGGCCTGCTTGCTTGGTCTGTATAGTCCAAAATACATAACTAGATATAAAAACACAACTTGAAAGGGAAAAGGGGATTTTCACGTAACAGTTCTACTCCCAGCCACCATTTTGCACCTCATTCTGGTTTGTGAACCTGAGAGTTCTAATTTAAAACCTCATTATTTTAATCATTTCAGTTAATTTAATGGAAATAGATCCTGCAAGCCTGCAGTCTACCTTTGCCTGTTCAACTCCGACAAGCTCTATTTAGGATCAAACTAGATGTGACCTTCAGCAAGTGTCGTGCTTCCTTTCTTTTGTGCATGGGGAGGAGGGACAACAAAAGAGGCTCAATCTGTGGGGGGAAGAACTTTAATACTTTGCCTCTAGTATAGTTCCAACTGCTATTGTGCCGCCCCTCGCACACTGTTTTTGATGGGGGAAAAGTTACCATTGACATTCCATTGAAGTTTTTCTTCCATTAAAAACAAGATGGGGAGGTGTGATCAGGATTGGTACCAAAGCAATGGCACAGTACTAAAGCACCCCCACTCCCTGCTGTGATTTGAGACTGTTCTGTTACTCCACCCATGCGGTTTCCTTTTTCCAATAAATCTGGAAAGTTCTTACCTTGATGACTTGTTTTCAACTGTTGCACTTGTTGAATACAACCAATGAAAAATTATGAGTGTAATCAATGAAAGCATTATGATCTACAACTTAATACAGCCTCCAACCCTGCCTATCTTCTCCATACAAGGGCAGGAAGCCTGGCAATGCAAGTTGTGTTACCAGCTTATTAAAAAGTTGACACAGTGAATTCCTACCTCGGTTTCACATGGGAGAAGCATTTGACCGAATTCAACCTCACATGGAAAAATGCTGACGAGATCATGTCGTTTCGTTCTGTCTTTTCCTTCTCAAGGCATTCTTAACTCCATTCATTTCCACTTTCTGCAGATGTTTGTTCAGCTCAAGCGATGCAGCCGTGAATCAAACAAGTGCAAAATGTTATAATGCCCAATTATGCAACTCACTGAATGTCTGCAAGATGAACAATGGAAAGTACTAGATCTGCTTTACCCATTTAACTTCATTTAAACGGTTCTTGGCATCCATGTTGCATTAATGCGATAACTTTTGTGTAGCAATTAACAGACTGTGGCAATTTGGAAATGTTCAGGCAGCTCATCAGGAAAGGGCTGTGAAGTGAATAGTTGGAGTCTTTGTTAATGTACTGGCTGCTTGGGACTTAAAGCCACATAGTCTACTTTCTCTGAGGATTAAGGGAGAGAGCGAAAACTAATGAATGGTGAGGCAGGGCCATGGCTCCAGCTGCCATGTGTCATTTAGGTCTTCAAATAGTTCTTGATAGCCCTTAGCAAATAGCGTTGGCGAGAGTATCATTTTTTTCCCCCCTAAACTCTGGTAATTAGAAGTTAATTTAATTTATAGTGAAATGGCTAATTGGGCAGTTTGTGATGCCTGGAAACAGTGTCTTTTATTGGCCTCATTTGTTCTTGGTCTCATTTGTTTATTAGATTTCAGGAAAGAAAGATACATTTCTGGAAAGAACCAGTCAAGGCAGAGAAATCTTGGGTCCATTTCTTTTATCACAAACTTTTATCTCACCCCCCCCCCCCAAAGTATGATTTGCTTTCCTAATTCCCTCATTTTTGACTTGAACACGGGCAAACAGGAAATCTGTTATATCGGGATGGGAATAGGCAGGAGGAACTGGTCAGTAAGGAGATGATACAATCCTTATACGTGCAACCTCCTGATTTTCGGAGTAGCATGCCAAATACAAGGGAGTGGCACCAGGATGCCGGTCTCTTGTGGTCTTGTGTGCTTCCTGAGGCATCTGGTGGGCCACTGTGAGATGCAGGAAGCTGGACTAGATGGGCCTTTGGTCTGATCCAGCAGGGCTCTTATGTTCTTAACCATGTGGCACAATCTGAAAATTGGCTATGTGGTTGTGAAGTAAGCACCTAGTAAACACTGACTAGTTTTTTCTTTTTTAACTGTACTTTGGAATCGGTGCAGGAGAATCATGATGTACAATTTGTACCCAAGCAAAATCATGATACCTGCAGGTTGTTGTACAAAGGTAGTGCCTGAACTTCAATTAGTCCAGCAGCATCATGGTCTTCTTGCTGAATTTGTATGCTACACTTGATACTGAATGCTCAAGAATAATTGCCATGCTTAGTAACTGGCATGTGAGTGGGTTTGCCTGAGTGGCTTCTCAAATCCAATATAAGTATGAGTATGGGGATGTAGCCCTCTATGCACATATACTGTATCAACTGTTTAATCATTCATGGCTGCAAATTAGCTGCATACTATTATTCACTAGGTTGCATTAAGAGCAGCCCATGTTTTATTGGATTCCTGCAGCGGAATGAAATATTGGAACAAAGACGTATTCTGGGAGAATATAGGCTGCTGGGTAAATATGTATTTCAAGGGAACACAACATTAGCAAATACTGAAATCTGATCAAATGAACCTATGCGATGAGCAGAAATCTTTTCAAATAATGCAGTACAGCAGGACTAATGGTCAGATTGCGCATGGTGTAAAAGTATAGGCTGAAGAGAATCTCTCTCCCATAGCACCCCATCTTTATTATTCATTAATACTGGAACCCTGACATGTACTTTTGAAAGTAGCAATCATGAAGCATGCCTACAATAAAAATTGGGACAAAATTGAGGGTGTTGAAATTCTTTTCCTGGCTTTCCATTTCCTGGCCTTTTACCATGTTTGGACTTCGCATTTCTACACTTTGTAAAAAACACATTGTTTATTGATTCTTCCCAAGCTAACCATTGCATGGTACATATAAATCATTTAAAGTACCATTTATCAGAGGTGGATTACACTAGAGATGACTGTTGGCATTTCAAGTCATATTATTAGATAGTTTTGAGGAGTTAAACCCAGAGAGCAATTCAAACAGGTCAGTATGCTGCTGCAGTTTTCTGCAGTATGCTGGTGCATGTTGCAAGCATGCCATAAACCATGTTGTGATACCCCGAGAGTAAGCAGCGCTGGTTCCAACACTTCATCCACCAACCCTGCATCCTGAAGGTTGGCCAATGGTGGAGGTAAGGAAGCATCAGGCAGTGGGGAGGGGGTGTTTCTGGGCAGGGGAGGAAATAGCGGGGGGGGGGGGTGTGGATCAGGCCCGGAATGTGACTGGATCTGTGGAGCAGGACTCTGTCATATCCTTTCCTCCCTCCCATGCCTGAATGCCCAGGGCTGCTTGAACTTGTACCAGCTAAATCAGTATTTCTCAACCATTGGTACGGGTACCACTAGTGGTACTTGAGGTGCTGTCTGGTGGTACGCGTGGGACCCCTGGACACCTGCTCCCTGGCAGCGAGACCAACAACGTTACACAACAAGCCGCAGTAGGAGACTTGGCTCAGTGGGCTGAGCTCCAAAGCATGATTTTCAGGCACTCGAAAAAGCCCTCCCATCCACCCACAGCCTCCTACTAGTGCTTGTAGTGTCGCATCTAGCAGACCAACCCAGAAGTAACTGGCGATGACGTAATCACCAGTGACTTTCGGTGCTACCTCCAATACACGGATCATGAAAAGTGGTACGGCGGTGACAAATGTTGAGAAATGCTGAGATAAATATCTGGTACAGATCAAGTAGTCCCATTGGGCAGGCTATGGTATTACTAGGGATAGGGGGAAAACATCCCCTTACCCCTTGGAGACATCCAGCCTGCTCCTAAGCTGCTCTGGATTCAGCGGAAGCCACCTGGCCCCGCTGTGCCAGCACACCTTGGGCTGTCAGGTGTGGTTGCCCCCTTCAGCTCAACATTCACATAGACTTTACATTTCCTCTGATAAATAAGGAGTAGAAATAAAAAAAATTTTTTAGAAAAGGAAATGGGGGGAGGGATAGATAGGCTGCCAGGAGTCACATTTACTAATTGCCCCTTTTCCTCCTTCTACTCCCTGGATTGGAAAAAGAGGAGGGGGACAGAGAGGAAGAGGAAGTGTGGAGGGCAGAGCCAGCTTTAGAGGCTATGGGGCCCAATTGGAAACATTTTTTGCAGGGTCCCAGGTTCACAGCCAAGGTCTGTAAAATCTTAGCGATATAAATAAAATTTATTATTGACTTTATATCTCTGTGGTAGAATGGAGAGTCATCAGAATGTGCACTTAAAAAGTTCCTGTGAGTTAATGGACCAAATGGATCTAAGCACATTTAATATAAAATTGCATACATGTAAGCCTAGATTATCTTAGCGTGGGGGGGGGGGCTTCTGCATGGAGCCCAATTGCAGGTAATTGGTTCACTGCCCAATCCTAAAGGTGGCACTGCTGCCAGGGGCACTGGCGCCGAACCACTGCATCCTGCAGCCCTGTGGCAGCTGTCGGAGGTCTCCTCAGGGGAAGGGGACTTTCATTCCCTTCTCCCGGGGAGAGCCCCAAGACCTGAAATGGGGCTTCTCAAGTCTGCACCAGCTATTTTGCCGGCGCAGACTTGAAACTTCATATCGGACCTTCCAGCCCAATGTGGAGTTCAGGATCCGGCAGAACTCTCCGCCGGTCCCACCCCCTGCTCCAGTTCCTCCCTCCCCAGAACACATTCCTCTGCTCCCAAGACCATCGATGCCACCCAGCTGTTACCTAGCTCTGGGTGGCGTCCAGTCAGCAGTGACCTCAGTGCTGAGTGGCACTGGACTGGGGCTGGTGCTGACTCAGCGCAGGGTGTCGCAGGCGTGCTTTACGGCACTCTTGTGACACCCAGCACCAGGCAGTATGCTTTAACCACCAACACTGCTTAGGATTGGGCTCTCAATTGGCTTAAAACCAGCCCTGGTTGAAGGAAGGAGAGTGCTGAGCTGGAACATGGGAGAATTGGAGGAGCAGTGGACGTTACTGGTTAAGCGGAGCGGTGTTTGGCATGCCGCCACAGGCATCAGGATGTCCTGGCCAGCCCTGATTATGTTTTAAAGTCAGAAATAGCTTAGGATCCGGGTATCTCCAGAACCACTTTCTCCAATACATTAGTAGGCCTTTTCAAATGAATTGTTTTCAAATGAATAAACTGCTGAATACTTAACCCCTACTGCCAGGGCAAAGAGGCACCCTTTAAAGTGGTGTCTTCTTATATTAAGCAGGGGAAGAGCTACGATCCCTCTTCACCCCAGCACGGCAGCTTTTCCAGTGACTGTTGCTAGTAGCGTCTCTTCTGCATCTTTTTAAAATTGTGAGCCTTCTGGGGACAGGAAATCATGTACTTATTGATTTATTTTGCTTTGTGAACCATTCTGTTGAAAAGCGGTCTATAACTATAATTAATAATAACTTAAGGTACTGAATTTATTATCAATAGGCGAGGTGAAACAAGTGGAGAACGTGCCTTCTTGTGCTCCCTTCTGTGGAAGCCGTTTCATGGCTTTTTCTCATGGAGCCTGCAGTCCCTCACTTCTCTTCAGTGACCAAATATATATTAGTTACGGGCAGGCATTTGGAATTAGATAGACACTGGCAAGCAATTGTTTATTGCTCTCAGGTTTTTCATTCTTTGCGATATCCTAGTGGGACCTTGAAAACACATTTTTATTTCCTTATGATTTTTGCCCTTTTCTACTTGAGAAAACATTGATTTTCATTCCCCTCCAGAATGGAACACAAGTCAACATAAATGCCCTTTCTTTTCTTGCTTGTGCAGTGCTCTTGCTTGAGCATTGTTAATATCTGCCTCAACTTGGTTAACCTGGACAGTCTTTTTTGCCGTGTTTAAGCAGAGGACCGAACCCATCTGTGTCAACATTGTGTTACGTGAAAATCCCCTTTTTCCTTTTAGTTGTAATTTTCTCTATATATCTAGTTATGTTACTAAAACATCATGCAGGCTAAACTTCTCCCAGCACATATTTCCAAAACTCTGGTCAAGTCACAAGCTCTTGGTTACAACCACTGGGGTTCTCCCCAGGGCAAAAGGACAAATGTCTCCTTACCCCACTGAGACCTCCAACAACTGCTTTTCCTGCCCAGGGTGCAGCGTAGCCTGCACTGGTGTCACTGCAGTGGGGATTTGTGCTAGATTGGGCTGCATTTTGTCTAATTTGAAATAAGGCAGGTTTTTATGTTTACAGTTTGTGTCTCTTTATCTGCTGTTTTTGCATCCACTGATTTGACTCACCACTGAAACTTTAAATGCTGTGTAACAAGGAAAAAGCACCCAGATCTCACCTTCATACTGTTAAACCGCACTGGTTGCAAGCTTGCCAGGGTTAAAGATAGCTTTGAAGACCCACTTCCAGCTTTCTTGCTCCTCCGTTGTCACCCCAGAATGCATCACTATAGACGCTATGTCGCATTTGGCCATATTTTCATTCCATTAATTCCATTATTCACCCCATCTAGTGGCTGAATGTGGCATAGCATCTATAACCGCAACCTTGGCACATTTCCCATTCATCTTGCACAGGACAGGAAGGTGGCTAATGGCCTTCCTCTCAGCTCCTGCCCTAGCTGACAGCTGATGATGGCGAGAGATTTCATTCAGAAGCCTGTGGGAGGCTGTGGAGAGCAGGGGTCCAGCTGCTTTCCCCCTTCTCCACAACTGAGCTGGACACAAAAGACTGATCTACATGCAGGAGGCTGTTCTCCCTGTCAGTCTGCAATTGCTGAATTGGTCTGATAGCGCTCCGATTCCTACCAGCAAATAGGCACATCCCATTGAATGTAATGGAGTTACACTGAGTTACGCTATCGGGAGATCTGGTCTTGGTTGTTTCATTCTAAATTCGGAATGACTAATACGGTGCCAGTGATTTTGAAGATTATATGTGAGATGTGAAATTGCAGTAATGTGTTTGTCACAGTAGGTAGACTGGTGCCCCTTAACTCACCAGTGCTGTAGTAATCTGTGCACTTCCTGCATGGTTTTTATCTTTATCGTGTTTTAAGTGAAACTTTCTCATATCCTGAAAACAATCTGTTTCTGGTTCATTTGCTCTAAGAGAGGGGAAGGTTTCTGCAAGTCAGGCTGGTCCACTTTGGATATTGTGTTTACTATGGCTGTAAAAGTACAGCTAAAAAGAGTCTGCCCTGTGTCAGTCATGTAGGTAAGAGACGAGTGCTTTTCCTCACACATCAATCCATTCTTTTTAAATAATGAATAATGGGCTTTATATTCTAAAATGACATTTCAGTGACTATGCTAGATTGAGCTATATTTCTTCTGCACGAGTATATTCGCATGGTGATAAACTACTTATGGAGCTTGCCTTGGGGGTTCGTTTAATATAATGTACTTTAATGTAGAAGAGCTGGAGAAATTTGTCAGGCTTTTTTTCAGTGCGGTCATGCCTATTCTTTCTGTAATATTTGCATTTATTCATACAAAGCTATAAATATCCCTCAAATAAATGAGGCATATATTATTCCTGAGAGGCTCATCTGGTTAAGTCTATTGAAGCTAGTAGGCTCGAGAGCAATACCAGCCTTCTCCCTCCTGCTGGGGGGTCCTTTCAATATTACCTTCATGGAAAGGGGGCTATTGTAATGCATGTCCCTTTCCTGTACCACTTTGGTAATATGGAAGATGTAGGCCATGGGGAAAGCCCTTTGATAGTTCATCCTGCCACCCCAGCATTGCCCCTGCCAAGAACTGGGGTCATGGCCAAGGGAAGAAGGTTCTGTCATGAGCAATTACTACATAATAGATTTTTAGACTATATTGACAGTAGTGTGGGAGAGGAAATTCCACACTACAAAGGTAGTGTAAGGAAGGGCCCCTAGTGTTAAGAGGAAATGAGGGTGGCTAGAGACTAAGGTCAAGGTTGCAGAGGCATGCATGTGGCTGTAATATAAAACAGGGGTTCCCAAAGTCTGTGTTGCAGTGCCTTAGGGACATTACAACATAGTCATGGGGCACTGTGGGGTGTCCCCAGTGGCACCTCCCATCTGTGCTCCCAGGCGCCACCGTCTTGGATCTCACAAAATTGCATGAGACTTGGGCACTGCCATCCTGGATCTCACAAAATCTCATGAGATTTGGGCATTGCCATCTTGATTCTTGTAACATTTTGTGAGCTCCAAGATGGCGGGGCCTGGCTGAGCCAGTAAGAAGAGGTTGCACGGGCATCATGACCCTAGTAATTTTGGGAACTGCTGGTATAGAAATCACAGGTGTGTGTGAATAGGAGGAAGGAAGTACTTCAAAAAGGAGGTACCAATGAACAAGGGAGGGTCACATTCAGGGCTGGCCTTGCCCCGAGACCCCTGAAAAGGTTGCGTGGAACAGCACCCTTTGGATGGGTGGCAAACAGTCAAGCCCCTAGCACATCTGCTCGCTACTCTGTCCAAGCTGCTTCTCTGCTGGGTACTATGATTTGCTGGAAGCAAGTCAGAAGAGGATTGCAGTAGTGGCAGCCACCTGAATCCCTGGAGAGGTGCTGCCAATCAGTGTGTAGACATTACTGGGTTAGATGGGCCAATGGTCTGACTCAATGAGGCAGCTTCATAAGTTCATATGATAATGTGTGATGGGGGAAATGGATCTTATTACAGGGGAGATTGAACAGTTCCCTCATCAGGAACACCCATATATCTCTGAAGAAGAGCTCTATGACTCAGGTACATTATCTTTGCCCATTAGCCAGAAGTAGAAAAATGGCCGTGATTCACTTGTGTTTCTTTGGCACTTCTGGGTAATGAAGCTGTACTAAGGTTTCCAGATGCATCTCCAGTTCCTGCCTTGGTTTCATTCTTTTGCTGTCTGTAGTAGATTCAGTTTGATAACTCTGTATCATTTAGCTAAATGGAATAACCTGCTTTGGCTGAGGTTCTTATTTCTAGATATTACAAATATGCAACTATATTCTCAGATAGTTACTGACCCTTGAACATAAAAAGAAAGTGTTCTTTTTAATTGATTTGAACAGGGTTGTTTTTTGTTTTTTGTTGCTCTTATTTTTTATTTCAGACTGCAGTCAATGTTTGGAATAATGCTAGTAATAGAGAAAGCAGCACAAAATTTGAATGATGTGGTTATTTCTTACAGGTATTATTTACATAATAGAATAAGTTAAGCTAATTAAATGTCAGGCCATTTGTAATACAAAACTCAAATGAATTGAATAGGTCAAAAGAAAGAGCAATTATGCATTTATAATTTCGTTTAACTCATATTTAGGAAAAGGAGATGTCTTATCAGGTCAACATTTTATTGCTAATTACTTTTTCTTACTAATTCATTTGCACAGTTTCTAAAAGCAAACTAAATCTTTCTTCTTGCACACTTATTTTTTCCCCAAGTTTGATTTTTAGTTATTTCAATTGACCTGAATGCCTAAAAAGGAGATTTGCATTAGGGATAATTGGATACATCTTATAAAAGTGTCCTTCATGTCTGCTAGTCTTTCTGTCATAGGGGAAGGCCCCTTTCACATGAAAACCTTTTACATGAAAAATATGCCATTTCTCTCTAAAATCTACATAGGGGAAGGCCCCTTCAAAGCAACCCTCAAGGCTTTGGGACATCAGCAGGAAAAATACTAGTCCTATATCCAGGGCTGGTGACAGGTTGCTAGAGGTCCTGGGGCAAAGCTATGTAGTCTTTCCCCGCCCCGCCCCCCAATAGGCAGGGACAGTAAAATGCAGTTTGCAATACTCTTCCAATTGCCAATGGCAGGAGATTAGAAACTGGACAGCTGACTGGCATTGGAGCGTTTAGTGGCCAAGTTGACACTCAGTTAATGCTCCATCTGATCAACCTCTAATGCTGCCCTGTCCAGCTCTCCTCTTACAATGGTTTGCATAATGCTGTCCCTTGGTAGCTTGACTTTCATCCACTTGACTTTCATTGCTCTGCCGTTTTGGCTGTTTTCAGTTATACCTATGTTTCAGATTTTGTCCACGTGCTTTCTTCATTTGTCCAGTTTTGTCTGACAACAACATCTGTCAATATTCTTTTATTTCTGTTTATTTAGATTCCGCACGCATTCACTTGTATTTTATTTATGTATTTCACTGTCCAAAATACATCTGCAAGTTAAATAAGGCTATGCTTTGACATTCCTCCATGCTCTGGTTCCTAACCAGATGAAAGTGCAAGGTATTGCTGTACTCAATAATACTAATACACCTCAAAAGCTAAGCACTAAATCATGATTTTTTTATTTTAAATGCCTCTCTGTCTGATGTTTACCATCTAAAAGGAAACAATCATAAGGGGGCAAGGCACTTATGGAAGGGGAATGGAGAGAGAGAGGTGTTGATTAGAGGTCAAGGGCTCAGATGAAGAGATATGATTTTGGGATGATGATTAAAAATGATGAGGGAGCATTTCAGGAGGCAATGAATTTAAAAAAAAAGATAGTGGAAGAAAAATGATGGATGTGTGAAATACAAGGTTTAGCTAAGAAGAAAGTATCAGCTGATGGAAGATGCTGAAAGGTTAGTGTGGAGAAGATAAATAAGAAAGGACCAAAGTGTGAAGTAAAAATCAAAAACCAATAACTAAGGGCACAATCCTAACCCCTTATGTCAGTGCTTTCCAGCACTGACATAAGGGCAATGCAGCTCTGAAGTAAGGGAACAAACATTCCCTTACTTTGAGGAGGCCTTCATGAGTGACACCAAACTGCAGGATGCAACACACATCCCATTGGCACTGGAAAGCACTGACATAAGGGGATAGGATTGCACCCTTAAACTGTGCTAATAACAAAATGAAAACCAATGAAAAACATGGGCAACACGAGATGTAGAAAAGACCAAATGAGAATCAGACATGAAAAGAATACAGAGGGTTGTGAAAGAGGTGAACCAGAATGAGAATTGCAGTAGTAAAGCTCAGAAATAATAAGAGGATACACCAATGTTTGTAGTAGACTTTCATGAATGAATTTTAGCTATATTTAAAAGTATAACATGGCAACTTTTCGCAGTAGTTTGAAAAAAAGAAAACTGGAGCAATGTAGTGGCTATGAGAATGACCTGTGATCAGACTTTCCCAGTTTGAATCTCATCTCTGCCGTGAACTTACTAGGTGAGCTTAGGCTAGGTGAGTTGCACTGGTGTCCGAATGATATCCAAGCTATGTTGGCACAACATTTTTCTGATCTTGCGATTCTGGGGGAAGAAAGGAGCCACTCCTGTACAGATTCTCTTCCCTTTTTCTTAGAGGAAGTGGGAAGGGAATTGGAATGCAGACTGGAATTCATCTGTCTGCCATGAGCTGGAGAGGGCAGTGAGGAAGATGAGGGCTTTGGGATTCGTTTTTTAATTGCAGTGCCCCCACCCTGCCAGTTGACCTTCAGTCCACGTCTTCAAAGGGCTGGCCCTGAGAAGCAGAAAGAGAGACAGGATAAGATAGAGCAGTGTGGCACCCACTGACCCCTTCAAGTTTACCCATTGGTCAGACAAAAGAAAATCTAATCCAAGCATATATATAAAAAATAAATTATGAAGGCAACACTGAAAGAGCTCTCACTGTGTTGCCCTTTTAACCAGAACCCCTGAGGTCAGCACAAGGGGACAGGTCCACATCAGATGGTGAGTGGCATGACACTGGTACTTCCTGATTTCTGCACACTTGAGAAAACTTTGGGCAAATAGTGAGGAATAGTGAACAACATGAAATAAATGTGTGTTCTTAAATACAAATAATATTATAGATGATGAAAAAGAGTAATAAGAGGACTGTTCAGCCATTATGCTGTACCTGGATATCGTTCCAGATACTATTCACACAATGTAGGTACAATCTTTCTACAGACTACGTAGACTGTGAGTCAGTAAAGATTAACCCAGGCAAATCAATCACGTGGAAATATGTAATCAGATATAGGTAATCTGTATTCAAGTGAGGCATAATTTGTAAACAGCCTTAGATCTCTTTTGAGGTTGGGTCCAGTCCTATCCGACTTCCCAGCACTGATGCAGCCATGCCAACAGGGCTTGCACTGAATCCTGCAGTGGGAGAGCAGTCATGGAGGCCTCCTCAAGGTAAGAGAATGTTTCCTTACCTTTGGGCTGCATTGGCTCTGGAAAGTTGGATAGGATTGTGCCTGTAATGTCTGAAAATGATCCACTCCCAGACTGGGCCTAAAGCAAATACCCAAAACAGCCACTATAGTGATTTTCTCTTCTTGTTTAGCCTACAGTTTTGTGTGTGTGCATGTGTGTTTGTAATTCTAACATACTGTTGTATTGTGTATTGCTTGGATGTGTCCAGATGTGCCTGAGGTTGATGAGACCTCAGGTACCTGCAAGATATATATTTTGAGGTTTGTGCGTGTGATATATGACCAGTGCAAGAAGTTGACCTTCTCTTCTGACTCTTCCTTGTGGCTGAGGTACAAAGCAAGGTTATGTAACTATGAGCACAAGCAGAATCTAATTAATCCCTCTCCAATAATTACGTTGACTTTTACAATGGATCAGTTTAATTAAATAAACCATTACGCTGTGTTTGCATACTTCCACGTCTCTCCTTTTTCTCCCTGCAACCTTCTCTCCCTCTTCATATTGCAAATAAAGGGGCAGCTTTTATACCATCAAACCTTTCCTGAAGGACTGGAGAAAGAGGTAGTTGCTTTCTTTTCAATATGTGCACACATGAGATCTATCAAGATTGCTTGCTATGACAGTTGTCTGCTTTCTATTTCAGGGCACATAATTCCTGGGTTGCTACTGGATCAGCACTTTTCTAGCCAAGCAATGCAACCTGGTAGACTCCCTAATTCAATCCGGTTTCTAGAGCTGAATTAATTCTCAGATGGTATACACTTAGTGCTCTTCTCCAAAAATGATTTGATTCAATGCAATTAATGATTCGATTTAATGTAAAAAAAAAAAAATAACATGGGGATCAAATTATTAATCTACTTGATGGAATCTACTTTCTGGTTCGGTTTTTAATCTCAGATAGCACAGACTAGTGGTTTGTACGCTCTGTTTTGTTTAAATATTCTTGTTCGTTTTATAAATTTCATCCTTTTCAGTAGAGCTATACTACACTCTACTTGCACCCCTTTTTTCAGTTGACAGGTGACAAAAGGCAATGGAAATATAAGCTGGCATTTTTATTATTGGCTTCACTGGGTTTATTAGCAGAAGGATTTATACTGTGCCAGGATAGGGACATCAAATGCTGTTGAAATGAACAAGAGTGATCTTGTCATCTAATTGGCTGACATCCAGATAGTCAGTGAAATGACCGAGGTTTGTGATCATTCCAAAAGAAGAGTTTAACATGGTTTTCCAGGCTTTGGACAAATTTTCCATTAAAGATCAATATGAATAAGACCCAGTAAGACTCAAGTAAACCCAATATATGGGTCTACTTGAGTCAATCCTATTTTTATGCATAGTAGTGGGTGATGCTGACATTATTAGCCTAGAACTCATCATAGTTTTGAAATATTGTGATGAAAATTCCTACTTTCCATCTATTTTTGCCTATTTTTTGACCTTCCCAACCCCCTCTCCCCACCTGCTGAGCTTTCTGTGTCTCCTGAGGGAACTTTTTAAAGTTGCTAGATATCCTATTGTAGTAGCCATGTTCTGAAACTCCTTGAATTACATCATTACTGAAGAGACTCATTCCAAAACAGACAGGTTTTTGTGGATTGCTTGTCTTCCCACCTGACTTTCTCCAGACCGATAGCTCTTACCCAGCCCTCTTGCTTGGATAGGCATGCAAAAGCTGATTGATCCTCCAAGCTTACCTGACCAGGCCAGGGTCAAGTAGGATACCCAGGTGGTCGCAAACCCTGCAATCAGATTGAGCCATAACATCACCCACCCTAATTCATTTTATTTTTCCAAATTGTGTACAATTATGCTTGTGTGTTGCTCGGCCGCAAATGAAAGAACAGCAACAGATTTCATGAAATGTCACTGATCTGAAGGCCCCACCTGTAGGCAGTGGAAGATCATTAGCAGGACTCACAATAGGGATCACAGGCTGACCCTTTGTTTTCTCAAGTCCTCACCTGGCTTTAACACCGATGAAGAAGAAACCTTCAGAAAACATCATGGTGGCCCAGTGAAGGGTAATAGTCTACATCCTCTACTCTGGTCCTTTCAGTTCTTGGTCTGGACAGAGTTGCGCTTTGAGCATCTTGCCATTCTTTGGCCCAACCCTAGTTTCTTCATCACTGAAAACTTTCATTCTTTAAGCTATGACTTTTTATCAGTGGCGCTACTCTACAAAGAAAACCTGCTAATTACTTTTAGCATGTTCATCATATTTAGGGTGTTCCACACATCCTATTTTCAGCCCCCTGCATCAAATATATTGGCTTTCCTTTGTATGAATGTGTGGGTTCAAATGTGAAAAACCAGCTATGTTTTAGGAAAAAATGAAACCCCAAGACATAAGAACAACCCCACTGGATCAGGCCATAGGCCCATCTAGTCCAGCTTCCTGTATCTCACAGCGGCCCACCAAATGCCCCAGGGAGCACACAAGACAACAAGAGACCTGCATCCTGGCGCCCTCCCTTGCATCTGGCATGCTGACATAGCCCATTTCTAAAATCAGGAGGTTGCACATACACATCATGGCTTGTAACCCGTAAAGGATTTTTCCTCCAGAAACTTGTCCAATCCCCTTTTAAAGGCATCTAGGCCAGATGCCATCACCATGTGCTGGGGCAAGGAGTTCCACAGACCAGCTACACGCTGAGTAAAGAAATATTTTCTTTTGTCTGTCCTAACTCCTAACGCTCAATTTTAGTGGATGTCCCCTGGTTCTGGTGTTGTGTGAGAGGGTAAAGAGCATCTCTCTATCCACTCTGTCCATCCCCTGCATAATTTTGTATGTCTCAATCATGTCCCCCCTCAGGCATCTCTTTTCTAGGCTGAAGAGGCCCAAACGCCGTAGCCTTTCCTCATAAGGAAGGTGCCCCAGCCCCGAAATCATCTTAGTCGCTTTCCTTTGTACCTTTTCCATTTCCTTTATGTCCTTTTTGAGATGTGGTGACCAGAACTGGACACAATACTCCAGGTGTGGCCTTACCATCGATTTGTACAACGGCATTATAATATTAGCCATTTTGTTCTCAATACCTTTTCTAATGATCCCAAGCATAGAATTGACCTTCTTTACTGCCGCTGCACATTGGGTCGACACTTTCATCGACTTGTCCACCACCACCCCAAGATCTCTCTCCTGATCTGTCACAGACAGCTCAGAAGCCATTTGCCTATATGTGAAGTTTTGATTTTTTGCCCTAATGTGCATGACTTTATACTTACTTATATTGGACACAACTATAGAAGAAAACACCACATATTTGGGGAACCACATAGTGATTACTATTTTGTTACATAGTAAGTCCTATTTTGTTCAATGGGGCTTACTCTCAGGAAAATGTGGTTAGAATTGCACCCATAGTGTCCAACTCACATAGTGATTACTATTGTGGTAACAAAGGACAAAACTGAAATGATATGAACTACTAAAGGGTTGCTGATGAGGAGGATAAAAGTTGCTGCTTCTCTTCCATCAGGAGTCATTCTTCTGCTTCTGGAAGAAACGGGGGGGGGGGGAGAGAGGAACTGATGGCATGAATCTGCCTCTGGACCCATGTAACATCCTGTGCATTTCTGGGGCTTTTGGCAGCAAGGATTTCTCCCATTCTTGCAAAGCGGATACACTTCTGTGTTACTTTGCACCAAGTTCATTTAAGAGACAGTCGTGACCTTTCCTATGAAAAGACACTGTATTCCAAAGTTAAGTAGCAGCTCTGTTCAAACTTGGCCAAGTGTGCACTGATTAGTATGCATGAAACTTCTGCAAATTAAGTTAAATAAAACTGGTAATTGCACTAGTTGACTGCGTGATTCTGAAGTGGTTTGCGTTCATCAGCAGCCATGGGGGAAACCGAGTGCAAATTTACTCAGCAGCTTTGAGATGCAAAGTTCGACTTGGGTCTCTGCATTCAAGGATGAGGTTGGAGCACAAAGTCACTCTTGTGCTTCCATAGTTGCAAATGGAGATCCTGGTTTGAAGGAATGTGTGGTGTGTGAGTGGCCCGATGTAGCTTTTAGGTGCGTTGATGGACACTAGAATATGGACCTTATTACAACACTAATCAGCAAGCAGTACAAATTGAAGTGGTTAACACTTAACTACAGGAAAAGGAATCACAGAGCTGGAAGAGATCCAGTAGACATTCTATACATAGAGAATTTCAGTCTAACCTTCAAAAAACTGAAAAAAAGGAAAGTCCCCCCCCCATTCGGTTGCTGAATGCTCCTTGATGATGAGAGAGGGAGGAAATGGAAGATTCCACTGACATGTGATCGCATCTGTGGTGAGACATGGCAGCAGGAGCCAGAAATTAGAATACGAGAGGCAGGGATTGTGAGGATTTATTGACAGTTACACAAAAAGAGCCTGGGGTGATTACTCCTAACTGAAAATAGTGTGCTCTTCTAGTCCCAATAGGTTTGTTCATCTTTACTTTGCCTCTTCACCCAGCCCATCTCTGCCTACTGTCCTTTATGCAGAAGCTTTGCAACCTCCTTGGGGCAAGGGCTGCTGTAAGTAACATAAGGCACAATCCTAACCACGTCTACTCAGAAGTAAGTCCTATTTTGTTCAATGGGGCTTACTCTCAGGAAAATGTGGTTAGAATTGCACCCATAGTGTCCAACTCACATCCCTCTCAGGGTCTCTTTTTGTGAAGTCTACCCAATTGGAGGGCTTCAAGCTGCACCTGCCCAGTGTCCTGAGTCTGAAATGAGACAGAGAGATGATTGTCCCCCACCTCTTGGGAGAGTCCTGGGCCACTCATGGCCCTCTAGGAATCCCCCTTTTACTTGTGCGGAGTAGGATCTTGTCTCCTTCCCTTCCTGTAGGCTGAACACTAGCTGTACCCACCCCTGCTTGCGACCTTGCCTCCTCTTGTTCCTGCTCTCTGCCTCTCTCTCTTTCTCTCCTCTGCCCCTTCTGGCTCCCCTCTGCCCGTGTCTCCAGTCTCCTCTAATTTTCCCACGGCCCATGATTCTGTAGGGAGGGCAGAAGTTGAAGAGCCCTGGATCTGCATCTCAGTATGCAGTTGCATGACAGCTATCCTGGACAGAAAGATACAATTGATTGTAGTTCCCTTTGAAAGGCATGTTTGCTGACCATTGGCCTTTTTGTAATGTGTGAAATAACCTTCAGCTTATCAAGGAATATGTCTGTTGCCACAGCTAACGCAGCTGTACCCGTTTGCCCCTGCTCAATTAAAACTGTGACTCTTGTAGCAGCTCTATCTTTGCTATACGTTCCCCACCCTTCCTAACACAATACAATATTACTTGGGATATTGTTAATTCTTTTTTCTTCTTTATCTCTTTTCCCATTGCATATTGTCTAATAATCTGTATCTGATCTCTGACATCTTTAATAAGCTGGTCTTCTCTAGCTGCGCATACCAAAAACAGAACCCCACAGCAGTTGGGTAACAGTACTGCCTTCTGTTCAGAATGATGGACAGGGTGAAACAGAATTCTCCTTAGCCTCAACCTAGTTTTACATGCTCTTCTCAGATAGTGTTCTCCTTCATTTTACTGCCTTAGCACCTCAGCCCTGCCACACCCTACACATGTCCCTGATGAACTGTGAGAGAGGTTGCTTTGCACAACAGAAGGGATGAGGGAGCTCGTCTCATGGAGGATGATTTGGTACTTTACATTTGTAGTGTAAGCCCTGTAAGCATACAAATAGGATTTAGTATCATCCCAGTCATTACTCCTCATTGGGATTGTGTCAGTTTTGTTCTACATTGTAGGCTTTGGAAAAGGAAATGCTTGTTTAAGCATTTGCAGTACATTTTATGGGAAGGAAGAGAGTGGATTAGTTTTGTGACCAGAATTAAAGATTCCACATAAATCGTTTGGAACAGTTGCAGTTTTGTTGTTCTTTTCCTTGGTTAACACTTGGAATGGCAGCAAAGAGATCTTAAAGAGAGACTGCATAGCATTTATTCGCAGGAAATATGGGTTGCAAAGGCTGGCTTCATAAAGAGGAGTGTGGGGTCTCTGCTGAGAAGCACCCCTAAGAAGAATTCAAGCAGGAATTCATGTGAAACTAACATGTGGATTGTTGGATCTGATGGTCTTTTTTTTTTTCTTTTTCCCTGTCTCCTTCCTGCTTCCTTCCAGCATGGCAGCAGGAACAGATCAGCTGCCTCACCTAAAGGTCTAAACAAATGGGGATTATCCCCTCACTTCCTGTCACCTCACTTTCTTGTTGTTGTTCTGCAACCACATCAAAGCAGTATAGAAAAGGGAGGGGAAGGGGAGAAAATCGCCCATTCATGTAGATAGACCAACTGGTGTGGCACCTACTGTACTCCTATTGCCACAAAAAAGGAACAGGGAAGAAGATATAATTCTCTCCTCCCCATAGGCATGCTTTTGCTACCACTGGAAAAGGTAAGCAGAATGTAGAGGTTTGGCAGGCAGGCAGGAGTTAATTTCTCAGAACTGTCCCAGATAGCGTTGAATAATAGTTTCCAATTTGGGATGGAAGATCTCTGATGACTGTTGAGGTGATCCAGGATGAGCTAAAACCGGCTTGCCTCTCTGTGTTCAAAACCTTGTAAACCAATAAAGCTCACTAGGTGGCATTTAACGTCATGATCTTCATGTTCTTCAAGAAGAGATTGTAGTAAGCATTCTGTAAATGAGATGGTAAGTGTAAAGTCCTTAACGTTGGAGAATAGATGATGAAAACAACCCCCCAAATAGTCATCTATACTAAGCCAAGAGAACCTGAAATATATCTTTATTAGTAGATCATGAAAAGCAAATTCATTTACTCCAGGGAAGTTATTTTCCCTGAAAACCATAAAAACCTGGTTCTTCTTGAGGGAATGGAATAATCCCTGGCAACAACAACAAAATGACAACCGCAGCTATTACCGTGTGCGAGGTATTCTCCAAGTGCACAGGCTCTCCTCCGCTCTTCTCGGGAGCCTGATAATAGGTCAGATTTCGTCTGAATTTACTACAGCTAAAGCACTTTATTCCACCTGCTGATTTTTCTGTTCCTTCTGAAATGACAGACAATCTGAGTGTTTCCTGTTTGTGGCTACTTAGTGCTGGATCTGTGCTTAAGAGGCAAATCCATATGGATCAGCAGGACTGAGGCTCCGGCACTGCTCCCAGTGGAAATACCATTTTCGAGTGAGCTCAGGCAGCTTTCAAAGCAATTCTACCGCTGTGGAAACAGTAAAGTGTCCATTATTTCACAGACCCCATCTGTTAACAGCACATTAAAATAGAAAAGGCATCAAGGAGGGAATCCTAGTTTTCACTAGAGGATAAGCTATTGAGTTGGCTTTGCGGCTTGCTTCACAGATCTGTAGCAAATGGGGGTGGAGGAAGGAGAACATGATAAATATAACAAGATCATCTCTAGGGTTGCCAACTTTTTCTGGCAAGACTCATGAGGCTTCAACAGCTGCCTGGCAGGCAGAAATTTTGCAGGAGATGTGATTTCTGCCATGGACATAAGGTGATGGGAAAAAATTCACTGGCTAAATTTTTGCATCAGACAGCTTTTCAAGAGCGTGGGAGCCCTGCCAGGAAAAAAGGCAGCAAACCTGCAGTTTGGTGTTCTACATCTGGGTGTTTCTAAGAGGGAATCTGATGGATGGTTGAGGCAATGGAGATGAAATGTAAAGAAGGCATTTCATCCAAAAAGAAAATGAAGCATTAATGTTATTTATTACACGTATGTCCTGACTTTCTTCCATCATAGGAATCAACATGATATAGCAAGGGGTTTCTAGGTGGTTACCCAGCCAGGAAATTGCAGGCTAGACCTGCTTAGCTTCAGCAAAGTATCTGCATCAGCAAAGTGTCTGTATGGTGCCTGGGGGCTAATAGTTACAGCTTTTCTAATGCCTTCCCAATATGGGGCTTTAAGAGAGCCATCACAGGTGTGTTCACCTCTTCCAACTTGTTTCAACCTTCCACTCAGTTTCTTCATCTGTTGATCTCAACTGAACCTCAGTCCAGGGCAACTGGACCTGAATCAGCTCTTTTGGGATTCAGGGAATAACTGAAGTTCCCTCAGCTTCAGATGTATAAGATGTAGGTATATAATGATCCCATTAAGTGTTTTGTACTGGATTTGGAGAAATGTTTTTAGAAACTTAATAGTTCTGAAATCAAGGGATATTTTTCTCTCTAGGATTTGCCAACAATGAATGCTTGAAAAGAGCACAATCCTATATGTGATTATTTGGAAGTAAACCCCATTTTGTTCGGTTGAGTTTACGCTCGGGTAAGTGTGTTTAGGATTGCAGCTCCTTATTTAGTTTGAGTAGTGATTGCTGGGTGTTGTGAAGAGTTAGATGCAGATTTTATAACATCTTTGGGAACTAGGAAACGATCAAACTTAGAGAAAATGGTTGGTACGTTGAACGTATGGTGGTATATGAAATCTCTGCTGACAATGTTAGGCTTCATGCCAATGATTACTGTTTGACAGCCCAATCCTAAACCCCACCACCACCACCAAACCCCACTAATACAGCTGTGCCCGTGGAGGACACTCTGCATCCTGTAGGCGTGAAGTCCTGGAGGCCTCCTTGCGGTAAGGGCACTTTCATTCCCTTACATTTGGGGTGAGCCTCTGCCACCTCAACGGGTGTCTTCAGATCTGTGCCAGGCAGGTTAGTGCCCCGCTGGTGCCACCGCAATCCATCCCTCCACCTCCGTTCCTCTCCTCCACTCCACTGTGTTCCATCCTTCTCCCCCCGCCACCCATTGACTGCTTCCTGCAATAGCTTACCTGCCTTGGCACTGGTTGCCCTCTGCACCATTTGCAGCAGTGTCCCCAAAATGGTCACCGGCATTGCACTGCTTGTGACATTGAAAGGGCTGGTTAGGATCGGGCCCTAAGTTTGGCAATATATTTCTCAATAAAGCCACCAGAATAATTCCTGTGGTTTGTAGTATACCTGCATACTTATCCTTTCAATATTTTTCCAGGTCAACCGTATGTGCAGCTCAGCACAGTTGGTTGGTTTCAATGGACTGCCTAGAATTGAACAGTTGATGGTGTTTTGCCACATGGTCGCATAAAGCAATCCGACTGTGTTGAGAATTTACGGCAGTACACTAGAGGATACATGAGGTATTTTCCTTGTAAAGCAAAACTGTTAACATGCTGTAAGCTACAAAGCAATGATACAATATTTATGTGTTGCCACGTGCTCCTGGCAGATACAAACTACATATGTGGGCCTTGAGTGTGCTTGAGTGTGTTAAATTTAAAGCTCAGTGTACAGGGAAATGGATTAGAATGGTTGCTCATGGCTAAGGATTTGTGTAAGTCCTTTGGAAAAAAAAAGTTGCTACTTGTGTCAATACTTTTGAATGCCCTCAGATGTTTTGTGAGGTTAGAAACCTCTATGTTTCCTTTGATTTTTATTGTATGTGAAATCCACTGGGGGAAAAAATCTTGTTAGTGTTATCAAAGCCCCTTTGACTTTGCTTGAAAGTCTTCAGATATTTTGCATGACTTTTCACTAAAACATTTGAAGATTGCCATCATTTTAAATTTCACTTTAGGCAAAGTTTCAACAAGAACTCTAATTTTAGGATCAGTACTAGGAAATGTCTCCATGTGGCCGTGTCATGTAGCAGCTTTTGCCACATGGCAGTTTGTCACCACATGAGCAAGCCATTTGTGCAATCTAGCTCTTCATGTGGGTCACCCAGATTTTCTTTGTGCCACCCAGAGAACATTCACAGTGGTAAGTTGCATGCTGACATCTGTTTACAAGATGGAAGCTGCAACAGGAAGTGAATAAAAACAACTTTTATGTGGTTGCCATGGAGGTTGGCATGCTTTATATTAATGACCAAGGAGATTTCTGATGTAGCATAATGGCTGGGAGACTGAGTTGCAATCAAAACTGCCTGATTTGAATCTTGCCTCTGCCTTAAACTCACTAGATGGCCTTAGGCAAGCTGCTCCCTCTCATCCTCACCTCCTTAGCTACAATATGAAGATAATAATACTTACCTTGTAGATTAGGACTACATCAATATTACACATAAGCAGCACTTTGCTCTCTTAGAAAATGCTATAAAAATGCTGTCTTGTTAAGATTCAATTTCTTATTTCTCATTTCTCTTAAAATATTAGAACTGTTTCCAGAAAATGAGCTAATAAAAGGTTTCACTTCAGTGTGATAATGTCCCCCATGACTTTGATAAAGTTCTTACTACCTAAAGAGATGCTCCACGTTCCTTTGGGAACAGCCTGCATTTTTAATATGCATGCAAAGGAGCTCTGCCCCAAGGAGATCACAATGTTTTTATCCTTTCCTTTCACCTTTTGCTGCTTTCAAGTGAATCTTTATTTGTGGCAAAAGCTCAGCAATTGCTGTGCCATCTACTGATCAGTATTCCTTTCCCTATCTGAAAGCCTGTCAGAATGCAGTAGGTTATCAAGACACGAGATTTGGAGTGGAGCAAACTGAGAATTGGTGTGAGGTGGCTGGTAGGATTGTGGCATTATCTGTTGTTTTAATATAAATGCAGTTGAAATGTGTGTGTGCATACAGTATAGTAATAACTTATTTATCCAAGTGGGGACATCCAAAATGCTTGGATAAATAGAGGTTCTTCAGTGGCTACCACCTACCAGCGAAACTCAGCTTAATCTTCTTGTACCATTTCATGGTTCCCAACACATGCCACAGTGTTGAGTCCCTTGAAACGTAAGAACATGTAGTCATGGTGTAGATCTGGTTGTACTTAAAACATACAACTTAAAACATATTAAACAATATTTGTTACCTGGGGCTGGTGCTGGAAGAGGAGCTAATGCATTTTAGTGCACACATACATACTATTTTTAAGCCAAATTAGGGACAGGAGGTCCTCCACTAAATCCAGGAGGGAGCCAGCATGGCTAACGAGCCACGTTAGAGAGGCTGTAAAGGGCAAGGAAGCTTCCTTCCATAAATGGAAGTCTTGCCCTAATGAGGAGAATAAAAAGGAACATAAACTGTGGCAAAAGAAATGTAAGGAGGTGATGCAGGAGGCCAAGCGAGACTATGAGGAACGCATGGCCAGCAACATTAAGGGGAATAATAAAAGCTTCTTCAAATATGTTAGGAGCAGGAAACCCGCCAGAGAAGCGGTTGGCCCTCTGGATGGTGAGGGAGGGAAAGGGGAGATAAAAGGAGACTTAGAGATGGCAGAGAAATTGAATGAGTTCTTTGCATCTGTCTTCACGGCAGAAGACCTCGGGCAGATACCGCTGCCCGAACGGCCCCTCCTAACCGAGGAGTTAAGTCAGATAGAGGTTAAAAGAGAAGATGTTTCAGACCTCATTGATAAATTAAAGATCAATAAGTCACCGGGCCCTGATGGCATCCACCCAAGGGTTATTAAGGAATTGAAGAATGAAGTTGCAGATCTCTTGACTAAGGTATGCAACTTGTCCCTCAAAACGGCCACGGTGCCAGAAGATTGGAGGATAGCAAATGTCACACCTATTTTTAAAAAGGGAAAGAGGGGGGACCCCAGAAACTATAGGCCGGTCAGCCTAACATCTATACTGGGTAAGATGGTGGAATGCCTAATCAAAGATAGAATATCAAAACACATAGACGAACAGGCCTTGCTGAGGGAGAATCAGCATGGCTTCTGTAAGGGTAAGTCTTGCCCCACGAACCTTATATAATTCTTTGAAAAGGTCAACAGGCATGTGGATGCGGGAGAACCCATAGGCATTATATATCTGGACTTTCAGAAGGCATTTGACACGGTCCCTCACCAAAGGCTACTGAAAAAACTCCACAATCAGAGAATTAGAGGACAGGTCCTCTCATGGATTGAGAACTGGTTGAAGGCCAGGAAACAGAGTGGGTGTCAGTGAGCAATTTTCACAATGGAGAGAAGTGAAAAGCGGTGTGCCCCAAGGATCTGTCCTGGGATCAGTGCTCTTCAACCTCTTCATAAATGACCTGGAGACAGGTTTAGGCAGTGAGGTGGCTAAGTTTGCAGACAACACCAAACTTTTCCAAGTGGTAAAGACCAGAAGTGATTGTGAGGAGCTCCAGAAGGATCTCTCCAGACTGGCAGAATGGGCAGCAAAATGGCAGATGTGCTTCAATGTCAGTAAGTGTAAGGTCATGCACATTGGGGCAAAAAATCAGAACGTCACATATAGCCTAATGGGTTCTGAGCTGTCTGTGACAGATCTGGAGAGAGATCTTGGGGTGGTGTGGACAGGTCGATGAAAGTGTCGACCCAATGTGCGGCGGCAGTAAAGAAGGTCAATTCTATGCTTGGGATCATTAGAAAAGGTATTGAGAACAAAACGGCTAATATTATAATGCCGTTGTATAAATCGATGGTAAGGCCACACCTGGAGTATTGTGTCCAGTTCTGGTCGCTGCATCTCAAAAAAGACATAGTGGAAATGGAAAAGGTGCAAAAGAGAGCAACTAAGATGAATACAGGGCTGGGGCACCTTCCTTATGAGGAAAGGCTATGGCATTTGGGCCTCTTCAGCCTAGAAAAGAGGCGCCTGAGAAGGGACATGATTGAGACATACAAAATTATGCACGGGAAGGAAAGAGTGGATAGAGAGATGTTCTTTACACTCTCACATAACACCAGAACCAGGGGATATCCACTAAAATTGAGTTTTGGGAGAAGTAGAACAAACAAAAGAAAATATTTCTTTACTCAGAGTGTGGTTGGTCTGTGAACTCCTTGCCACAGGATGTGGTGATGGCATCTGGCCTGGACGCCTTTAAAAGGGGATTGGACAAGTTTCTGGAGGAAAAATCCATTATGGGGTACAAGCCATGATGTGTATGTACAGCCTCCTGATTTTAGAAATGGGCTATGTGAGAATGCCAGATGCAAGGGAGGGCACCAGAATGAGGTCTCTTGTTATCTGGTGCGCTCCCTGGGGCATTTGGTGGGCCGCTGTGAGATACAGGAAGCTGGACTAGATGGGCCTATGGCCCGATCCAGTAGGGCTGTTCTTATGTTCTTATGACAGTGATCCACCAGGGACAGAACCTGTTTTCTGGTACACCTGGGCAGTGAAGCAAATATAGCTGCCGGTTGTGTCACTTCTCTGTCCTGTTCCATGACAGACCCTCCCACTGCTGTTGTTGCCTGGGATCTGACTCAGGCATCCATAATAAATTGTGTGAAGTATCAGGTAGGACATTTTTCTCCCTTTCTCTCAACAGGAGAACCAGAGGTCATCCAAAGCACCTGATTGATGAGAGATTTAGAACAGACTAACGGAGGTACAGTACTCCTTCACAGAGCACATAATTAGTCTGAGGAATTTGCTGCTACAGGATGTAGTGATGGCCACTAGCTTGGAAGGCTTTAAAGAGGGGATTAGAGAAATTCACAGAAAACAGGGACTATCAACGGCCACTAGCCATGATGGTTATACACTACCTCCAAGATCAGCAGCAGTATGCCTCTGAATACCAGTAGCAGTGGACCAATGGCAGGAATGTTATGCCTTTCTCTCTTGCCTGTGGGCTTTCCAGAAGCAGCTGGTGGGTCATTGTAGGAAGCAGAATGCTGAAATAGATGTACCATTTACCCGGTTCAACCGGGCTTTTCCTATGTTCCTGCTCTCAAGATAAGAACATCCATTCCTGTGCCACATCTATTCACTGACTGGACAGAGAGTTTTAAGAGTATTTGTTTAATTAAGTTTACATGAGAGGAAATACTTCATTTAGGTCTTCAGGAGATGGATAACCACAGATATGTGATTAAGGCTGCAATCCTATATGCACTTTTCTGAGAATAAGCCCCATGACACAGTGGGACTTACTTCTGCGTGCATAGGATTGTGCTCAGGCTGCTTAAAATGGCTGCCACTTCATCCTATGCACATTGCGGGCAGCGCTGGTGGCTCCTCAGGAGAAGGGGACTTTCATCCCCTTCCCCCCAGGTAAGGCGGATCCCCAGGTAATCCTATGGTTACCCAAGTGACGGTGTAGAATTTTGAGCCTCTGTGTCAGGCTGGCGACCTGAAACGGAGGCTCAGGATCCAGTGGAGCAAAGCTCCACCAGTCCCAGCACTCCTCCTCCCCAACCTCTCCCTGCCCTCTGTCCACCTCCCCCTGTCCCAGAACACCTCTTCCCTTCCTCCCCCCCACACCCCCACCTACCTCTCTGCTGCCCAGCGGTCCACGCAACCACCCAGTGTGGCCAGCACTGGACTAGCACTGGTACTCCACCGTGCTAGGGCCCGCAAATGTGCCTTACGGCAGGTTTGCGACAGTGCGTGCCACCAGTGAGCTGGTGCATACTGTATAGGATTGGGCCCTAACTCTCCCAATATACTTCTGTTCAAAACAGCCATAGAGGAGGAGCAAATTTGCTCAGCACATTGCTGTTGGGGGAGACAAGTTTAATATTTTCCCCATGCTGCTTTTCCAACCAAAACAATTATTAGCTCTGCTAACAGTACAAGGCAGTTTCCTGTATTGCACTTGTCTTTTTTTTCCCCAGTGAGGATATTAGCCACATTGGGGGCATAATATTATAGTTGGGTTACTAGGACAGAAGGAAGGTGTTAAACACCCTAACCCTGCTGCCAATTTGGGGATCCCCAAAGCAGCTGCTTTTAAGCTTTGAGCAAAGATGTTGGGAAATCATAAATCTTCTATGACTTATGTAATTTGGACATCAGACGACTGAAATAAAAAAGATTTTATCAGGCAACCACTTTAAATATTAATTTAACCTACTAAAAACACATTGAAAACCTCGCTGCAATACACAACACTTGGAGTGGGAAAGAAATTCCAGAAACAGAACTACTGAGACTGCAAAGATTTCTTGAAGGAGTTGAAGTTCCTTAGGGATCCAATTTAGGGCTTAATTCGTTCAATAATTCCATTAGGGACCTTGCAGAGGAAAGTCGGACTGTATTGATGAAATATGTTGACATTGGCGATACAAATGTGGGCGGCCTTTCTAGTATTGAAAAGGATCAGAAAATTACACAGAATTAATCAGTTGACTTAATGAAATGGAGTAACAGAAATTTAATGAAACTGAGTGGTGCAAAGTTTATGATAATAGGTTTGAGACTTAATAAGCTTTTTGTGTTGTTCTGCGTGGGGATTTATCAGCAGGAAATAGCAGAGGAGGAAACAGATTCAGCAAGGTTGCTCAAGATACAATAAGTCACCAATGCAATGTAACTTCAGAGAGGGCAAATGCAATTCTTGAGTTATTCTTTCTCCTTTATTTCAAGAAACTTGCAGGAGTAACATTAAGTTTAAATGAGCAAGGCTGCCATCCTTTGTGAACATATTTGTGAATAACCCCCACTGTACACACTGGAACTACTTTCAAATAAACATACATAGGATCACATTACTAAAAGTCCTGTTTTCTAAATGCCAACTTTATTCAAGTGCTGATTTGTCAATCAACCTGTTACTGTCCACAAAATATGAGACAAGGTTGCAGGGTTTACAGTCTGGCCAAATGTATCCCTTTGTCTACCTGGTTGGCTGGGTCTGACTCTCTTCTTTTGCGTTAATGAATACAGATGTGCCCCTGAAAATCCCCATCTGGTTTTGTGCATTAAAATGTGGAAGCACAGACGTTTAAATCAAATATTGATAAATACAGCTTGGATGACAAAGGCTTCTCATGTAAGCAAAACTTGTGTAGGTGCAAAGCTCACGATGTGTCGACTAGTTCCCTGCTTTTCCGTCTGGTTCTATTGATTTGTGGAGGTGGACAGAATGTGGGATGTGAGCCCAATGCTTAATTTGAATCAGGAATCAGCCGTTGAACTGGTTTTCCGTGCCCACCCAGTCTGAATCCTGGACTATGCTTAGGGTAGCAGTATGTTTGCTGTGGTATCTCTTCCTATTAAGAATGTCAGTTCTGGAACATTCCTTTTCAATACATTGCTACTTCTATTCAACATGGATGCTGAGGAACATGTAATAATATCTCTATGCTTTACAAGACAATCCCTATTCAGGTGAATCTGTAGCTCCACGATCTCTCCTACAGCTATTGTGAACAGAACTAGCTTTATTTGCTACAGGGCTTAGTGGGCTCAGAACAAAATGTGTATTGGAAGACCACAACAGTAACCTGTCAGTGCAATCCAATGCATGCTTACTCAAAAGCAAGTGCTACAGGCATGTCCCAGTATCTTCTGGAGTTCTGGAACAGAACCCCCTGCGGATAGCAGAATCCATGGATACCAGAGATGCCTCTTGGGAGGTAAGGGAAGCTGAACTCCCCTAATCTCTGGAGGGTCTTCTGAGCCCTGCAGAGGCTGCCAGAAGACTCTGCATGTCTCAGAATGGCTGTTTAGGCAAAAAAAAGTAACTTACAGTTTTTTCTGTCAAACTAGAAGTGACGTTTTTATGCCTTTAAAAGGCATTAGGAGGGTCTGGGGCTCTCTGGGCCTTCCCTTGCTGTCTTAATGCCTATTGAAGGCATAAAAATGTCACTTCCAGTTCTACAAAACAACTAGAAGTAACTTTTCTTGGCCTACATGGCCATTCTGAAACCTGCAGAGGCCACAGGAGCATGCGGCCTCTGTGGGTCTCAGAAGACCCTCTAGAGGTGAGGGGAGTTCCCTTTGCCTCCATAGTGTGCGGAGGCACAGGGGGTCCACCTGCACCTGCAGTTAAGTGAAACCATGAATACGGGATCCACAGATATGCCCCCCCATATTCCTAACATTTTGTGCCTAATGAGGAGGTTGGGATAGCTCACTAAGAGCCCAATCCTATCTCCTACCAGCCTGGGCCATGCAACACCAGTGACAGAGTGCACACTGCATGTTATGGATTGGGAGGGAACCAGACACACAGAAGAGGTAAGTAGACGACTTTTTTATTTACCTGTCTATAGGCCATCCTGTCTCCAACGAGTGTCCTCAGACCTATGCAAGCTAAAGAGCTGGCATAAGTCCAAGGCACTTCTGGGCTGGGAAAGAAGGATAGGATCTTGGCATGTTCTGTGCAGCCATGATCCTTCCCCTTCCGATCCTGAACTGTGCCCAACCTGGCCTACTTCCCACCCCAATCTGCCCCTAATCCTAACGCAAGCTGCCCACACTGCTTACCTATCTAGTCCAGCTGACATTCTGCAGCCCGCCGCTGCCTGTATGGGGCTTACCAGCTTCTATACCATCAAGCCATAGAATGACAGAGCAGCTGGGGCCCCAGTGGTCCTGACTTTATGCTGGCAGACTGCAAGATCACCAGCATACGATTGGGCTGTGAGACAGGTACAAACCTTGGAACATAATAAACCTACTTGAAATCCTGGATCCCTGAAACAAAGCAAGCCAGGCACTACATCTGGATTTCTAATGCTGCACTGTTGCCGTGCTCCTTGCACCCAACACTATCTTCTGCTTTCCATGTGCAGTGGCCCATAGGCTGAGACAAATGAAAGAAGAGGAAATAAAGATGTTTTCAAGACACTAAGCATATGTGTGGGAAGAATTAAGTTAGAAATATATTACTATGACATCTACATGGTATCATCTAAATGCAAATTTTAATGTTAATATACATTAGGTTTTTTGCAGTACCTGAAACAGTTTGAATAGAATGTTCATATGCCATTCTGGACTTCAGAGTGCCTTTTCCTTTCTAGGAAAATAAAGTGCCTTTATTTCAGTGGATTATGGGGACGACAACACACATATAATTTTACTTTTGTTTAGACATTGGAATCTGCCCAAACAAAAGTACTATAATTGTTCATTTTTCTGCCTTCATTCTAGTAATGTGGGAAATGTACCAGAGATCAAATGTTTAAATGCTTCAAATGGCACTTCATCTAAAACTGAGTAATGGGGCAATAGCAATATGTAACTAAATGCTAGAAACAATGTCAAGATCTCGGATTCTCTGTGAGTCTTGTTTTAAATGGTATGTTGCAAGAAAATTAAAACGGCACACAAAAAAATCCGTGAAATATATGCATAGGCTGTAAAAAAAAAGTTACACTGTAAAACATGAGGTTTTAAAATGCTTGTAGTAAGTGCTCCGTGGGATTGCGCTGCCTTCATAAAAATGCTGCAAGCATAAAGAGACTAATTCCGGTTTTAAATTATGCAGTTCGGGGAAGCATGTTCTGGTATTAAGTGGCAAAGCTTGTGAGTTGTTCCTAGGACACTGACGTGGTGGATGGAGGAAGAAAATGCATTGCCAAATATTCACAAGTCTGAAAAGCAGGGAGAGGTGTGATGAATTCTTTAGTGTGCTTTGGTGGAGCTTACCAGCATCTAGCAGCTAAATGTGTTTGCATAATAAAGATCAGCACAAAAGTTTCTTTTTTCTCTCTTGGGAGCTTTTATATCTTTCCTGATCCTTTTATGTTGTTCTTTTTTTGGTGCTAGCATTATGAGCAACTGCCATTAGATTAAACTACATTAAAAATCTATTAAACAATTGTGATTTGATAAAAATGTGGTGTTCCTTGGCATTTGAGAGATGCTGTTTGTAGATCTATATCCTTTATGCACGGTAAATTCCAAATTCTTTGCCAAAGCTGATTGGCTTCAGTAGAACTTCTTCCATGGTCAAGATAGAAAATAGTTTAGGGCATAATCCAGAGGTGCCCTTGGGCCGACACAAGTCCCTTCCACTGGCTGAGGAAGGTCGCAAATGTGTTGTAAGGCATGTTTGTGCCTCCTTGAGAGGAAGCTGGACTGGTGGTCCGAGAAGCACTGGCCTGCAGAGGCTGATGCAAGCCTTTGCACCAGCTTCTTCTTCGACTCTTGCGTTGGCCTGCCTGGACTGATGCAAGGACAAAAGGTAGGTGGGGGCAAGGCGGGGAGGAGGCAGGAGGGAGGCATTCCTAGGCAGGGGGTGGATGGATGGGTGGGTGGGGAGCAGGAGGTGGGGCTGGGATCCGGCAGGTATCCCCGTTCCCAGGGAGAATGGAGACGCTCCAAGCTGCTCCGCTCTCCTCTGACTTGTGCCACCTCAAAAGGTGGCAGAAGTCCGAGGAGACCCATAGGGGCCAGCGGCCCTTACCCAGGGGTAAGGGGGAAAGTTTCCCCTTGCCTCTGGCTAAGCCGCTTATGGCCACAATCCTGCTCTGGATACAGCGCAAGCCTCTTGGCTTGCAGGATAGGACTGTGCCCTTAGCTTTACAAACTAGTATCAAGAGATGGCTCTATGCAATTTCTTCTTGATATAAATATATATGCTCCTCCTTTCTGTCCATAGAACAGTGCTTAAATTATGGGATGAAATAAATAGGGGATGCCTTAATGAAATCCACAAGCCATACTCCTTGATACCATGTCTGGCTTTTAGCTAAATTATGACCTTTAGTAGCCTTCAGAAAAACAGCTAAGGTAAGGTAAGAAAAACAGGTACAAAAGTTCAAGGAGCCTGCCCAATTAAATTTGAAAATTGCACCAGTATCCATAAGGTGTCTTCACAATATGAGATCAAGAGCTAAAACATAATTAAGCAACAATGAAAATATAAGCAAAAACATCAGAACAGAAACAGCAGTAACAACAAAATGGCTGAGGGCAATAATCACCAATTATTCCAAATTTCCTCTGAAACAATAGCATGTTATCATCCGAGTCTAGAAGTTAGGGTCCCAAGGCCCATTTGGGAGCCAGTTCTACCATTTCCAAGTCTCTGCTTTAGGAGAGCCCCCCACTACAGTATCAATGATGGGAAGACATGGAGCAGAACTTTACGTGATAACCTGAGTGAAGGGTAGGTTCACATAGGAGAAGGCAGGCCGTGAAACTAATTTCCAACACTAATTGTATTCATCAGCATTGGAAACCTAAACCAGTTTTACAGCCCAATCCTATTGGACTGCCCCACTGGTACAACATATGTTCCACCAGCACTGACTACTGCAAAGCAGCTATAAAGTGTGTTCTGGCAGCATGCAAACTATTGCACCCTCCAAGCCCCACTGGATCAGGCCATAGGCCCATCTAGTCCAGCTCCTGTATCTCACAGCAGCCCACCAAATGCCCCAGGGAGCACACCAGATAACCAGAGACCTGCATCCTGGTGCCCTCCCTTGCATCTGGCATTCTGACATAACCCATTTCTAAAATCAGGAGGTTGCGCATACACATCATGGCTTGTACCCCGTAATGAATTTTTCCTCCAGAAATTTGTCCAATCCCCTTTTAAAGGCGCTATTCTCAAGATGTTATGTTTTGTTTTTTTTTGCCAGTGGATTCCTATACACTCATGTTGTTCCGTACTGACAATTCAGATTCCAACAGAGCAATGTTTCTCAAACTGTGGGTCGGGTCCCACTAGGTGGGTCACGAGCAGATTTCAGGTGGGTTCCTATTCATTTCAATATTTAATTTTTAATATATTAGACGATGCTACCATGGCACGTGACTGCATTGGGGAAATGTTACAGATCTGTACTTTTAACAGGCTACACTGTACATGCTTTTAACAATGATAGTAAATGGGACTTATTCCTGGTAAGTGTGGATAGGATTGCAGCCTAGGATTGTTAAAAATTTTCCTGCTTCTGGTCATGTCACTTCCGGTCATGACATCACTTCTAGTGGATCCTGACAGATTCGCATTCTAAAAAGTGGGTCCCAGTGCTAAAAGTGTGAGAACCACTGCAACAGAGTATATGTGGTCCTATGTGCATCACTTTACACTTATTTATATTCAACCACATTTGTCATTTGATTGTCCATTCACTCAGGTTGGAGAGACCCTCTTGGAGCTCTTCACAATCAGCTTTGGTTTTTACCACCCTATCGCATCAGTCCTGTAATACTCTCTCTGCATGATTTTCCTTGGTTTTTTTCTTTTTTTCTTTAGTTTTATTTTTCCCACTTAGCAAATTAGAAAAAATGAATCAAGGAACAATGTTCAGTTGGTTTCTGTGAGAATCTAACTTGACTAGAACATATTTCCTATTAATCAGCTTGCTCTGGGAAATAAACACTTACATTTATTGTGTCATTTTAACTCCACTTCTAACAACATTTTATGCAGGAAAAAATAATATATTGTGCAACATAATACCCATTAACTGGATGTTCATGAGCTGTGATAGATTACTTTTAATGGCTGGTGTTTACTTACTTCATTTTGTGTTCCTTGATAGATTGCTATATTGCAGGGAGGGGAGAAATGGAGAGAAAAGTGCTTTAATTGTCTTCATCTAGATGAGTGCAAGACACCTGTGTGTGTGTTATAGGTTACCTAAACTTAAAGATTTTTCAAAGCTAGACTCTTTTCCCCTTACACTCTTTCTGTCACTGTCTCACTGGCCAATTGCCATTTTCGTGCCAGTCTCCATGGTAACACCTTTAAGGATAAAATAACAGAAATGTGAGGAAGCTGCTTGCCCACCAGAAAACTGCCAGGGTCTTCCTCCCAGAGCCCTGACTTGATGGAACCCCAGGGCACTTTGCATTCCAGGAGTGTTAGGCAGGTTACTACAGCTGGTTTTGCTTAAAGGGGCCGCATCACCTTTCACTACAGCAGAGCGGGACAATGTGAGTTGTAACTGGTTTTCTCATATTTGGAAGTGTATCTTGTGTACCATCTCTACACTATACTCATGACCTGTCCTTCCTCTCCCATTGGTTGCTTTGCATGATGCTGTTCTTTTTAAGTGTGTTTCTGCAGGACTCTTTTGACATGAAACATGACCCAACAAAGAAACCAAGGGAATTTTCTACAAAACTGTTCACTGGCAGCTAATCACATTTTCTCTGCTGACCCCAGCTGCAGGGACAGTAGCCCCCCCCCCCAAATAAGGCTTTAGGGTCACAACCCCACAAGTTGAAGAACACTGAATTCTAACTCAAGAGCATCTACTCTGAATGACAGGAATCTCCAGGGTTTCTGACAAGGGTCTTTCCCAGCCTTACCAGGAGATGCTAGGGATTGAACTTGGGACCTCCTGCAAGCAAAGTAGGTGCTCTGTCACTGAACTATGGCCCCATCTCATGGCATTTGTGCCACAAACATGCAGTCCACTGTACACTTCCTTGGGAATAAACTCATTTAACCTCAGATTAAGGATTGGCCTTAATTACACTTTCTGGGTCATCCCTCCTCTAGTGTATTTAAAAACTCATTAAAAAATTTTTAAACAGACCACCCTGATCTGACCATAAAATCCTTGTTCATGGTTCTTTTTTCTGGTTTTTTTAAAAATCCCAGTTTATATTTAGGTTGAATATAATATAAAATTGCTATAACAGTTCCATGCAACCACACTACAGTACGGGTATAACCTAATTATCCACGGATTTTTCACCCGTGGTTTTATCTCAACATGATGAGAAGGGCCCTTTCAATCAAAGGAAAAAAGTTGTTTAACAATAGCCTTGTTAATGGGGGAGAGGGCAGCTGGCAGATAATCCATCAATCATTCTCTCTCCAGGCGCTTAGAACACATTCACTCCCAGGCAAGAGACCCTTCCCTTCGCATGTGAAATATTGCAAGTGATTGTCATCTCTTTCCCTGCACTCTGGTTGAAGGGAGTTGTCACTGCCTTGGAGTGAAGCTTTTTTAAGCATCTGGAGAGAGAATGATTGCCTGATGCCTGTGTCTTAGATTACAAAGGTCAGCAAGGCTGTTTTTAAATAGCTGAGCAAAGGGACATTGTTTTTTAAATTAATTTCTTTAACACAATTTTTGGCATTCACATGGGTCCTGGGAATGGCAGGACCCACGTTGTGGATACCAACCTGTGACTCAACCTGTATGCACCTTTTGGAAGCTAACAAAAACACACAGAGTGCAGATAAATACTGGTTTTGCCATAATAAGTCTGTTTTTTTTCCCCAGATGTGGTCCGATGGTATAAATGTGGATTACTCTGAGATTAATGCAGCTCTCCAAATAAAAAGCAGAACATAAGTTATATGTTAATAAGCATATAACATATGTAGGGCAGCTGTTCATAGGTGCTTGTCTCTTGCCTTCTTATTTCCAGTGTTAGAAGTGGGGGGAGGACAATAACTAAGTTGCAACTGTTGTTGTTGTGAGATCCTTGTGCCAGGGTCAGAAAGGGGAGTGGAGTAGCGACCCCCAAGGCTTCCCTCTGAAACAGGAAAGGGGTTAGCCCCACAATGAGCTTCCCCCGCTCATGCCAGGTGGTTGAGATGAGCAGGTCGGGTTGGCCTCAGAGTAGGGGGGGGTTAACTGCACCCTGATCCCCCTCTCTGGCTCAGGGCAGGTTTCCTGGGTCATGGGTAGCTAAGCTGGAGCTCCAGCCTCCTACCTCACCACAGCCTGCTCCCTGCAGTCTGCCCTCATCACTGGCCAGCCCAACCTTTAAGGAGGTCCAGGCCCCATCTGGCTCCGCCCCTTCTGCTTGGGCAGGGTAAAAAGGGCTGGCCTGCAGCCTTGGCCTAGGCCTGCATAAAGGGGGTTTGAGGCAGGTTTGGGGAGAGGTTTCTAGCCTGTCTCTCTCCTGGCTGCGCCTTGCTGCATCCCTGGGGCTCCTGGGCTCTGACCTTCCCCTCCGAGGCGTATAGGAGCTCCCATCGGTGGGTGAGGCATGTGGCAGGCATCACCCGCCACTGACGTCATCGGGTGGGGACAGCTGTGCTGTTTGGGTGGAGCGCTGCTTGTGGAGGATGGCGGGATGTCTTGGGGGTGGCAAGTTGTCCCGTACGTAAGTTCGGAAGGGGGGGCAGCTGTTTGCACTGGTGGGTCTCCACCTCCCTTCTTGTCCCGGCAGCCGCCAGGGCTAGGGGGGCGTCTCCTGCCTGCCCTGTTGTCAGTGAGGCCAGGCGAGCATGGGGAGGGGGCCAATGAGGGCTCTCTCCACTCAGGGGGTTCACTGGGGTCTGGACCTGGGAGTTATCCCCCCGTGAAGGTAAGTCAGGGGCCCTGGGGAGGGTCACCTCCTGACTTGTGTAAATGCACTTTTGGCCACTCCAAGCAGGCAGCCTGTCTTTATACACTGCTACATCTGGCATTGGACATAAACATGTGTGAAGAGGTTGTTGTAATTGCACTCTTCACAGAGTAACCTCCACAGCAGCTCTTAGCAGAATGAGGAGACGAGGCCGTGAAGTGGCCCTTTGCAGTCGCCTTTACCCGTCCTTTCAGCAAATATTTAAAAAAAGCCATACCCTTGAAGTTTCCCCCACAATGAGAGCACTTCCTCTCAGGTGAGTTTATAGGACCCTTCTGATAACAACCAGCTTCTTGCTATTTTAAAGCATCTGGTTAAGACCTATCTCTTCATAATGCCTTTCTATTTTATAACATTATTATTTGCACTTGTTGGGATTTTTTATTTGACATTTTAAATTTTGCTTCTGGATTGTGATTCACTGTTTTAATAATTGTTGTAAGCCACACTGGTGACCGCTGCAGGGGTGCAGTGACATTGCTGGACTAGCCAGAGCCCAGGGCAGGCTGACATGATGATGCTATCGCATCACACACACCCCCTATCATTGCATCGCCTCCACCTCCAAAATGGCTCCAATTTGGAGCCAAACACAGGTGCGGGCAGGCAGGAGGGTCCCTCAACACTCTACTCATTGCTCTGAATCCTCAAGTGGTGAGTGCTGTGCACCCCCCCCCCACAGAGAGCCTGGCAAACATCCAAATTAATGGGGGGGGCACCCTAACTGCCCCAGCCATGCTATATCACTGCAGGGGTGAAAGAGGCTGGTATGAGTTAAAAAAAAAAATTCTCATTCGAACGTACTGCTGCTGAATCGTCAAGCCTCCGTCTGGGCTGAATAGTTTTCAGTTGCTGTACATGCATACACCTTCCCACTTCTGATTCTGTTTAAATGGTGATCAACTCTGGGCACTGATGACTACATTTTTGTACTGTCTGCAATTCAGTCTGGGGAAAAAAATGCTATGATTATTCTGTTTTCCCTGCCAGTGTTAGAGGCACTTGATATTTGTGTTGGAAGGAGCTGCTAGAGTTGTTCACACTGTCCCTTTAAAGTTAGATCCTCTGTATTATTGGTGATCAGTTCAGTTAACATTGGCCTACTTCTGTGCCTGAGACTCACTTCCAATGATAGACTAGTGGCCAACTTTTGAACAAGCCTCCCCCATCGCAAAACCCCTGGTTAAGTGAGTGGTCTGCTTGTATGATTATGCAACACCAGGAACATGAGCTTGCTTGACGCTGCAGCTCCCCATCTGAAAAAAAGACAGTAAGTGTGTTGGAGTGAACTGTTCTCATTGGGTACCATTCAAGGCAATCCAAATTTCACCTTGGGCTGGAGCAAGTCCCTTGCACCGGCCCAGGAGGGTTCCAAACATATTACTTGAGAGTCAGCTAGGCCGGTGCAGGGACATGGGCCAGCCTGCGGAGGCTGAATTCAGCCTCCACGCCAACTTCAAAGGGGAGGCTTGCTGAGCTCAGCCGACACAAGAGTCTGGGGAGGACAGGGAGGAGGTGGGGAGGCAGGAGGAAGGTGGGAGGCATGCCAGGGCAAGGGGAGGGTGGGCGGAGGGCTGTCCTGGGGGCTGGCAGGCAGGAGGGGAGTGGGAGGCAGGGCTGGGACCTGGCAGATATGCTGGATCCTAACCCCCATTCCCAAGCAGTGTGGGAGGTGGCGCAAGTCTGAGAAGACCCATTGGGGCTGTGGTGGCTTACTCTGGGGTAAGGGGAAGAGTTTTCCCCTTACCACTTCTGGCCCCTTTCTTGCCTCCTGGCCAGCCTGTTCTAGTACAAGATAGGCTTGTGCTGTAAGTAGCCATCTGCCAGCAGGCCATCAGAACGGATTCTGAAATGTAGAACTCAGGAGGAGGTTTTGCTGCTTGCCACTTCTTCATCTCCATACTGGGGCGGGGGGGGGGGAAGGCTTGCATAATTTCTGCATGTCAGGCTATTGTTAAAAGCATCCAAACATGACCAATAAAACACAACATAATTCTAGCAACTACATTTGATTTTATAATCACCTACCCACCAGTGAAGTCTAATGCCTACACAGTGACACAGAGGCGTTATCATTGGTGGTTACAAGGCTCTAGCGAATGTAAACACAGATATTGTATGTAGCTTGACTGCAAATAGATGAAACTGGCAAATGTTGACATGAAATATCATTGTATAGGGCATAATAAAAGTACAGCTGAAAACCTGGGCTGTATTTAAAAGATCTATTTGCCTGCCACCTGTACCTTTGCAAACAAAACAGCCACTGTACTGGTTTTCTTGCCATTTGTATAGGTTTCTGTGGCTTCAGTGTTTGCAGTGTGCCCAGTGTACCTACCTGACTGGCATAGTGTTGACAGTTAGATTTGGAACTAGATTTTACACAGCCTTGAAAGTGAGACTGAACTCTGAAAATTATGTTATTATGAAAGTGTGATGTTACGGGACAAATAAATGCACATGTTTTGACAACTGAACATTCAGTGCAGATGTCAGGCAGTAGTTGCATAGATATATTACGTTTAGTATAACAGGAACTTTCAAATGTGTGCTACCAGGATCCTTGGCAGTGGCTTGCTCATTTGACTTGTTCCCTGTTATATGAGAAATCCCATTTTCACTGTATGCCTGCCTGTTTTCTCCAGCCAAATATTGAATTGTGCGAGCCTAGTACTGTATAGAATGGCTAACTGTCAATGCTGTAACTATTAACCTTGCTGTGATGGCAACAGTGGTTGAAATATATGTAGCTGGTGCGTGTGAATGTATGTGCACAATTTCTCCCAGTGACAACCTTAACTTTGCAAATAACTAACAATGCACATAGAAAAAACAACCTATGTGCATTGGTTGGACTTGCATACCTCCTGCACTACTAAGAACCAAAACTTGTACTATAGTGATCATTTTTCTTAGGCTAGCAATCATGTGCAAAATTTTTCCTTGTGACCTTGGTACTGAGGGCTATTAGTAGTTTTTTTCTGCAAGTTATACACAGATAAGTAGATCAAAATGCAAAACTCATTTCCTTGACTTAATTTCCCCACAATAACCACATTCCCTTGCTCTAGTAAATGGTGGAAATTGTGTGTGTTTGTGTGGGGGGGGGGATGAATGTCCTTTGTTCCATTGCCCCTGAGTTTATTTTCCTAGTGAAGGGACTATTCTCCTCACACCACTATACCAGAATTAGATGGCCACATAGATCAGGCTTATCCAAATCTTATCTGAAGCAATTCTCACAGCCCAATCTTATCCAATGCTGGTGCAGCAGGGCCACTGGGCCCACGTTGTATCCAGTGCTGGATTTGTGCAGGCAGGAGGTCTCCTCAGGATAACCGAATATTTGTTCCCTTACTTTGTGTAGAGCCCCAGCCCATGCAATGGGGCTGTTTGGTTCTGTACCAGCTAAATCACTGGTGCAGAATTGAATAGCCCCTTCTGGGCTTTCAGGCCCAGAATGGGGTTTAGGGTGTAGCAGTGGCCTGCTCTGCCATTCCCACCCTCCTTCCAGGTTTGAATCACCCCACTGCACCCTCCCCACCCCTAAACACCACCTCCCTGTCTCCAGAATGCCCTCTCTCCCTGCTGCCTGGCACAGCACTTACGTACCCCTGCAGCCATCAGGTGGGATATGGCACCTGTGGGATGGTGCAGATCTTCCTACCAGTGCTGCTTGCTCCCAAGGTGGCATTTTTTGGTCTTTTAATGACACAGTGCTGGCACTGCAGTTGCAATGCCGGTACTCCCCTACCATAGGATTGGGCTGTTGGGCTCCTTAAACTTGCCTTAAATCTTAAGGGTGCCATTTCAGCTAGCATGGGAGAGATATTTTAGTGGTGGACAAGATTCATATCCAGCTTCATAGTCACGTATTCAGAATTTAGGGGGGGGGGAATGTGGTGCGTTTTGACTTCTTAATTGAATAGCCAGGGCTACGTGTTTTTCTGAGGAATAATCCTACATAGTTGAAATCACATGTCCAATATTAAAAGCAGAGATGATAAATTTAGAATCTTCATCTCAGAGCTTCAAAATTGTTGGGTTTTGTTCAGAAGAAGAGGCCAGGAAAGAAACTCCAGTCCCAGCTTCCTACCACACCATCTCCTCTTTCTCTCAGGCAGCAGCAATCCCAGGCATATCAGTTAACCCTACATTTAATTTAATTTAAAATAGTGATGGTCAGCTATTCCTAAAATCAGATTAGTTTGGGAATCAACGTTGCCATCAGGATTCCTTCCTTGCATTTTCAATGACTAGCAACCCGCTTTATGGATGTTATTCTTTTCAGCCAGGTGACAACATTTATATGGTTGGTATGCAACAAGGCATTTCAGTGCATATTGTAAAAGTTCAACATATGCCATTACAGCTGTCTAACTAAAATGCCTATATTTCATGAGAATAAGTTAGCAGTACAGCTTGCCTCTCTCTTTTCTTCAATATTCTGTGTTGGGATACATTTACAAACAAGGCCATTGCCAATGACTGTTATCATGATGTGTGAGGGGTTGTAACTCAGTGGGCGACAGTCCCAGATTCAACCTCTGACATCTCTAGGTAGGTTGGGGGAAATCCCTGCCTCAGACCCTGAAGAACTGCTGCCAGCAATATAGAGTGCTGAACTAGATGGATCAGTGGCCTGAGTCAGTAAAAAACATTCCTATGTACATAAGAATATAAGAGGAGCCTTGCTGGAAAGGACCCACCTAATCCAGTTTCTGGTGTCTCACAGTGGCACAGATGCCTCTTGGTGCACACAGAAAACAGGATACCTCTGTCCTGTGGCCACCTCTTTGTACCTTGCTTTCAGAGATAAACCACCTCTAAAACCTGGAGGTTTATAAACTTCCATATGACTTATCATGATTTATAAGCCTACATAAATCTGGCCAATCCCCTTTTAAAGGCGCTATCACGTGGCGATGAGATCCACATGATAATCACACTCTATGTATTATGTACATATAATTATATAGCCATTGCTCATCTTCTTTGTAATGCATGAAACAGCTGTCAGGCTTACTTCAAGTGTTACCAGACTACCACCTGGAGATCATAAGGAACTTCTGAAGTAGGAGATAAATTAGACTTGGCTTCTTTCACCCATTTCTTCTCTACTTCTTACATCTTCACCCCAACCCAGTTCAGTACATACAGTGCAGGAAATGCAGGGTAGCACCTAGAGACAGTAGCATCAGTAGGGGGGTGCAGGCCGCACAGGGGGTGACACCACTATTAGCCAAAAAATTTTTAAATTTGGAATTTTCTAATAATACCATCATGTTATATATCATTCAATGTGTAATTTCATGCAGAACGCAATGAAACAAACCGTGCTGAAATATCTCTATTCCAGTGGTTTGCAAATTTTTAGCACTGGGACCCACTTTTTAGAATGAGAATCTGTCAGGACCCACCAGACGTGATGTCATCAAGCATGGAAAATTTTTAACAATCCTAGGCTGCAATCCTACCTACATACACCCAGGAGTAAGTCCCATTTACTATCACTGTTAAAAGCATATACACAGTAGCCTGTTCAAAGTACAACCCAAATGCAGTCACATACCATCATAGCATCAAGTCTAATATATTAAAAATAAACTATTGAAATGAATGGGGACCCACCTGAAATTGGTTCGCAACCCACTTAGTGGGTCCCGACCCACAGTTTGAGAAACACTGCTCTATTCTGTCAAAAGTTATAGCCAACAAAACCCAGCAGGGTGGGGCAATGGTGCATCACCACATCCACCACTGGGGCATTACCTCACCCACTGCATGGTCGTCAGTTCATCATGGGGGTGATTTGCTGGCCTCTCGCATGGGCTAGTGACAAACCCTCACAAACCTGTCGCAAACCCTAGTGACTCCACTGGCTACAGAAAGTGAGGGGAAGGAAAGCCTGTTGTGCACCAGAAGCTGCTATGAATTTGTACTTCCTCCCATAAAGAACTCCATAGGCAGGTGTATATAATTTTTCACATTCCCTTCTCTCTGTATTGTCCAAGCAAATGTAAATGCTAATTGTGAAATACGATGGTCGCTGCAGCAGCTGAAGACTAAAGCCACAGTTGTCCTCATGCAGGCGTAAGGGGAGGCACAGAGGCTGTATTTTTGAAAGAGTAAATAGTAGCCCTGCTCTTATGCAAATCTACTTATTTGCATGTTGTCATAATCCAAAAGTCCAAAGTGCTGCTTTCTTAACCATGTCCCTGCATATTTAGGAGATATTAGCATAAATTATCACAGTGTGTTGTTACAATCTTTGCATGCTACAGAGTCCATTAGTTGTGGCTAATTATCATTTAAGACTATTTTTCTGTCATTAAAGAGAGAAAAGGCCCCTCTCCCATCTGGCCTTGTTGTGATTCATCTTGTGCAAAGGTAATGTGCAGGAGAGGGGAAACAGATTTCACTTGATAAACCATGAAGGAATAAAATGAAATGGAAAGCATGTTATCTTTTCTTCAATTAGCATAAAAACATATTTAGTAGGTGTGGGGAGGGAGAGAAGACTCTTGAATCAAAAGTGACAATGCTTTTGCTGGCAGTTTCTTATTGACTGGTAGAATGCACTGTGCAAAATACATGTTATAGAAATGCATGTTAAAGCTATTCTTATACCCCCCTCATTATGATAAAATATATTTTTAAAATAGTGTCTTGTAGTAGTGATACTCATTAGAGGGGCTGTGGGTCAAGGCAGCTGATTTCCCAGTTGTGGACCATGTTGTCATTCATAATTTCTTTTGGAAGCTTATGCTTAAAGCTATTAAAATTGCTGCATGCCCCACTCTAAATATTCCTAAAGTATTAATGTTGACGTTGATGTTAATGTTAGCAAAGGAGTTATCCTCAGAACTCACATCAGAACAGATCTTAAATCTGGCAAAAAAATAAAATAAAATACAACAGTTATAAATGCATTGTAGAATTTTGGAAGAACATTTATTAAGGAATGACTGGATTCTGTTCAGATAAGAGCATTTCCTATGTCAAGTCCTACATTCAGACCCTGGTATCTCTAGGTAGGGTAGGGGAAAAACCTGCCTGAAACCCAGGAAAGACATTGCCATTCACAATAGCCCAGAAGTGTCAAACTCATTTCATACAGTGGGCTAAATAGCATTCACGGCGCCTGCTGAGAGTCAGAAGTGATGTCATTAACCAGGAGGTGCAATCATTCAGCAAGTGATGACCAGAAATAAGCGCTTTGTTCTCACGTACAAACTTAATAGCGGCAATAACAGAAGATAAAATATACAAATCTTGATCGTGTTTTCAAGACATGGGAGCTCATCATACAGGACACTTTCAGCAGCGCTGTTTTTGCAGAGGTGTCACTTTGCAGATCAACAACTGAGAAGTGCTTTGCAAAATGTTGCCTCAGCAGAAATGGCACTGATAAATGGGTGGCCTGCATGATAATTGGGTTCTCCTAGCATCCAAGTAGCATCTCCCTTCTCCCTCTTTCATCCTTCTTGGTCTGCTCCTTGCCCAGTATTGTTTCTCACCTTCTGAGGCATCCTTCCTTCTCCCTCTCCCAGCATCTCAGAAGAAGCAAGGCTGCTGAAACGATGGTGCTGGGAAAACCTAATTATTATGTGGACCATCCTTTCAGTGGTGACACTTCAACCGAAGCAGTGCTGTGATAATTAGGGTGCAATCCTAAACTGCACTGGAACAGGGAGGCCTACTGGCCTGCGCTGTATCCAGGGCATGTTTTGTGTGCATGTTTTACCCAGGGCATGTTTTACCCAGGGGGTAAATTGGAGTAAGGGGATTTCAGTCCCTGTATCCCAAGCAATGCCCTAGGAGCCCTATGGGGCTACATGAATCTGCGCACGTGATTTTGGGGGCGCAAATCCAAGCGTCCCAAGTGACACCACTCAGGCTGGGGCCAGGGTTTGGGATCCAGCCTGCACCACTACTGCTGGTCCCATCCCTCTCCCAGTCCTATGCCAGCTGTTTAACTGGTGTATATCTGAGGAGCCTCAGGGAGTGTGTTGGGCCTAAAAAAAATGGATAGAGTCTTGGAGTGCTGCTGCTGCTGAGATTTTCCCCTCCCACTCCTGCCCACCCTGCTCTGATCCTCCCAATCCCCCCCATGAAAGCCCACCACCACCATCACCTTACCTTCTCTGGCAAGTCTTCTGCATGCCACTGTCATGAATGTGGAGCCTCTGGTCATTTGTGATGGTGGCACGTGAAAGCAGCACCCCTTTTAAGAAGCCATACCAGGATTACGGCAACAGATTGCAAGTTCTGCCACCGTACGCCTGTGACAGGTTTGGACTGCACATATATGAGAAGACTTTTGGATGGATTAATCCAATTGCCTCACCTCATCTTCCACAAGTCTTCCACTCCATACTGGGCCATCTTTGGGTTTCTTGCCACTTGCAATATTTTGGTTAAGAAATGAGCAAAAACACCATCCAGTATTCTGTTTCACAGTTGTCCACAATTTTCATTTGGTAGCTATTTGCATCACACAATCTTGCATGCTCTCCCAGTGTATTCTACATAAATATTATCTGAATAATAATGTTCTTTCCTATAGTCTGCAGTTACTTCCTTGCATTCAGATATTGTACTCCCTGGAAATGACATCCAGAGAGCTTAATCCTGTGAAGATTATGTGGAGTTTGCGCTTGACCTTAATGCTAAGACCTCAGCACACACTACGTATCAAGGCTATCTTTTCAACTTACTGTAAATAAATACCAAGGGATCAAAAGCCTCAAGCACAATCAACACAAACTATTTATGTGATATAGGACTAGGTATTATTGATTATATCATCCTTTAAAGCTCTGGACATCTGACACCATAATCAGACTGTATACCATTTTGTGTGTGTGTCGTCTTCATATGTGGCATGGATGCAAATCAGAAACCACTGAGACACTTAACTTGAAATGCTTAACAATTTGCTCTAAAGCCTAGGTCGCTTATTCCCTTGATATTTTCCTTTTCCCCCCTTCATATCTGGTTCATTAAGTTTACTGAAAGGACGCTTTATATTGGGCACATAAATGAAGCAGCAGTGTTGACAAAGTTTCATCATCTCATGCCTGCAACAACACAGACAACACAGAAATTGTTATGTGCAACCAACCAACCCAGAACTTACAACCCATTCCTTTATGATTCAAAATAACACACTGAATTAGATGGAAGTGTGCTATACCATTGCTGAGCATATCTTGATCTAGTTTCTTTTTTTACCTCTGAACTCTACAGTAGGTACAATACCGCAGCAATGGTCATATATTACTGTTGTGACTGATAGAACTTTACGGACCATCAGTATATAGTTTCTCAAGTTGACTGAGCATGTTGAAAGCATGTTGAAAGCATGCCCATGTCGAGTTGACTGGGCACGTTGAAAGCTTTATAAATTTGCTACAAACTTCTCTATCTTTTGCAGCTGCAGGAACACCAAAGATGAAAAGGATGTGGAGAGGGGATCCTGGATTCACACTGGACTCAGGAAAGAGGCTTCTCTAGATTTCAGCCATATTGTCATATCCAATATAATCCATTTTCAAAACAGTATAAATCTAATATGTCCTCCCCACTGCTTCCAAAGCTCTAGAAATGGCAGTTTAACGCTGGAACTAGGATTCTAGGAAAGCTGTGACAGCTAATCCAGTTTGCATTTTTAATGTAAACCTACCCACAAGTAGTCCTACTGATGGTCCAAGACCAGTGTCCCTCAGAACCCTGTCATTTTGTTCTTCAGAGTACCCAGGTGACCAGGATTTCAGCCCAGTTCTGGTATCAGGAAAGACTGAATCTATATTTGGGAGCTACCATACAATTATACCGCAGCAGAGGTGCCTATTTAGCAGGGAGATATGTTATATAGATGGCATAACAATTATTTGTGGTGAAAATGGTTTGCGCTTATCAAATAAGCAATTCCTCTGAAACGCAGGAACTCACACAATGCCTCCCCCCCCGATGAAATTTACTTCCCATCATACACCATTGTTTACATTATGTAGTTATGCTAAAAAGGTGGGTAGTGACTCAGTGTAGACAGTCGGTGTTAGAGACAACACAGTACAGGAAGACAAAATGTTCTCAGTTCAAAGTTTTGAACCAAGAGAGGGGAACAGTAGGTACAGTATTGCAGTAACAGTCTTATACATGACTGTTAAAACTTTATGGCCTATCAATAGATACAAGTTTCTCGTAGTTTCTAGAGTTAACACGTTATGTTGAAAAGCTTTATAAAGCTTTGACTTTAGCACCCTGGTTCCCAGCCTGTGATCCGCAGACCACATGTGGTCCACGAGACCCTGAGATGTGGTTCACAAGGTCTCAGAAAAAAGATAGCCTTCAATCACTTCCAGCATCTCAGCAAGTGAGCACCTCCCCAAAGACCACCAGAGAGGGCAAACGGACCAATGGACCACCAATAACTGCAGCTGGCAACAAAAACAGCAACCCACAAATCTTCTATATAAATAAGAAATCTAATCAATCTCCAATTATTACAAATTTAATTATATTTTTGGTATGGTATTGGGGTTGTCTGTGGTCCACGATGATTCCAATTTTTGCCTGCTTCAGTAAACAAGACAACCAGGAGTTCTGTAATCATGCTTGCCCCTCCTAGGTCATCCTTTACCATATGAATCTCTAGAGCCACACTTGGAGAATCACATAATTAATAAAAAGCAAGGCTGCATGTTATACTACTGGGCATGGTAGCATTGCTTTCTGTCATACAAAGGATGGAGGAAAGTTTCCCCCCCCCCCCCGCTTTTCTGGCACAGTGGAATTTGCTGTCTGACAGGGGCAAACAGAACTATTTAATAGGCAATTAGCGGCAAGAACCCTTTAAACCTGTTTGCCCTCTGGCACCAGCAATGCATAATTATTGTCTGCCATAAGCCCAGATGGTGACCTTTGCCTGCTCTTTAGTATTTTAAAAACCTCAAGCGATGGTCATTTCTCCCCTATGGTCAAAGATAGTTGACTTGGGGCGATCTCAACCTGATGAGGAATTGGAAGCACACTGCCAGGATGCTTGCTGTGATGCCCCAAATATTGTCTGTTCAACCAATACATTGGTTCATAGGTGTTATAGAAAGTGACCTTGTAAAAGCTGGCCTCTCCTTCACTCCTTTCAAGTAACAGGAGCAAAGTAATATTAATGCATTCTAGGTTATCTAATTTTATATTATTTGACCTTGAGATATATTACCCTTTAGGGCAATCTGAAAAAAAAAAATTGAGAATGTGCTTAGGAGCAGATCTAAAAAGCACTTAACCAAGGCAAACAAAATAACTTTTGTCTTTCATTCATTTTACACCAGTTATATCCATTGCTTTCATCAAAAAAAAAATCCTACTGAATTTCTCATTGAATTGTTTGCATTCATGGAAGATCTTCCTTTTTGAGGTCATTTTTATGAGCAATTAGTAGGGAATTTATCTGGAATTCCAAACATGCTGAATGCAGGAGTTAGAACACTCAGTATTTGTTGCTAATCTTACACTTGCCATAACTACAAAAATGCAGTTGTGTGGCCATGGAGACTAGAGAACCAGAATCTTCTCTCAGAAAATGAAAAGAAAATGAATAGCTACACTTGTGTACTTTGGTATCAAAATACTCATTTTGTGAGCAATAGTTTGGTGCCTCCATAATCTTGTGAAATTTGATCACATCACCAAGAACGTGACATTTTTCAGCAGGAAGAACAAATGATAAAATTAAGCCACTGTCTGATAAATCATTAGGTAATTTCCTGATGTACCTAGTTGTATTCAGAGCTGTTCCAAGAGATGTTACTATCTAAGTGGATCAGCAAAATGTCCCACTTCCTCCCCTTTCCATCCTCCCATTTCCCTTCTTTCTATTAAAATAACTCTGCCACTTACTTCCTTATTTCAACTCTCTCCTCCCTTTCCTTCATATTCTGTTAAATCCCTTTCCACTAGTCCATTATATCAACTAATTAGAGCAAATATGGACTTAAGAATCTCCATTTGGATCTTGCTCTATGCACATGTAAGAATACCCATAAATTCACTTATAAGTAAGCTGTAGTGACAAATGTCTCAAGGCCTGCTTCCTGAAGAGGTCAGCTTCACCCTGTGTTTCGTTCCCAGGCTGGTCCTGGTTGTATGTTCCAGTTGTTACTGCCTTTCTTTAGACCATACATTCCATCTGACACCTTGACTGTCTTTTCTGTAAATCGAGTTGGAAAGAACAACCAGAGAACAACATGCCACTTTGAAACGTATCCTTGTGGAGAGCAGTAACTTTAGATTTCTGTACGATGTAGACAGTTCCAAGCATACTGACTTACAGCTGCGTGGTCGTTCAAGCTGGGGAAGGTTAACACTGCCAATTGTTTTTCACTCTGGAGCCTCAGCAAGATGATTCTCAGCCAGGTTCATGCTGTGTGAAGTTGATGTCAATTCAACTTAATCTTTTTTCAGACCAATCACATCTTCAAAACGTACAGAGCATACAACAAGAAGCATGGTCTTGGGAAAGTACAGGTTTTTTTGGTTAGGCTGACTTGGCCTCAACATTTGAAGTCCTAGTTGATGAGTTACTACAGTCAGTCAAATATCTTTAAGAATGTGTGATAAATATGAAAATTCATAATTAAGTTATCGAAAACCATCATGGCTTAGTGGTTAGAGCAGGGGTGTCAAACTGTTTCATACAGAGGGCCAAAGTTAGCGTTTTTGGTGCCTGCTGAGGGCTGGAAGTGACATCATTAAGCAGATGGCCAGAAATAAGCACTTTGTTATCCCATAGAATCTCATTAGCTGCAAGTAACAGAAGAGAAAATGTGCAAATATTTTTTTATATTAAGATATGAAAGAGCCCAATTATCATGCTGGAAGAACACAATTATAATGGGAGGTAGATAAATTGCTTCCAGGGGCCTCATTTGGCCTGTGGGTTTATGTTTGATGCCCCAGGGTTAGAGTGTTCTGTGAAGTGTACAGGGTGACTGAGTGACACTACTCACTATCTCTCAGCCTAACCTACCTCATAGGGTTGCTGTGAGGAGAAAAGGGGGAACCCATGTACACTGCCCTGAGCTCTTTGGAGGAAAGGGTGGTATGTAAGTGTGAACAGTATAAAATAAACTTTCAGCCCAATCTTAACTTGTCCTGGAGCAGGAAGGCCAGCTGGCCTGCCCTGCATCCACAGCAGAGTTGGGGCTGCTGGCGGCTCAGCACAGGGCAAGGGGAATTCATTACCCCGAACCCAGCTAATGCAGCAGCAGCCCCAATGGGGCTACTTGGATCTGCACCATCTCAAGAGGTGGCACAGATCTGAACAGCCTGGAGGTGCCCCAGGTCGCCTGGGACTGGGATTAGGATCCAGCCCAAGTGCCGGATCCTGGCCCCACATCCTGCTCAACCATGCCTCGCCTACAGGCCCACCATCTGCCTGTCCTCCTTCCGCTCTGGAATGCCTCCTTCCTGCCCTCAGCCCGCCCCCAAGACCCCACACCAGCCTGATTTGGCCAGTACGGACCTACCTGTCCTCCGGTGCAATGGCGAAGGAGAGAGCATCCAGAGGCCAGCACATGGACATGCGCCAGCCTATCGGCTCCTGAGTTGTTGCAGAAGTGCCTTGTGGCACAGAGCAAGGGACATGTGCCTGCCTGTCTCAGAGCCAGAATCACATCCTTAATTTCATAAGTAACAAATTTCGTGTTTGTGTCATAATTATATTTAAAAATTTAGGCTGTAAATATGAAATTTGATCATGTATTGGCAACCTTCAGTCTCGAAAGTCTATGGTATCACGCTCTGAAAGGTGGTTCTGGCACAGCGTCTAGTGTGGCTGAAAAGGCCAATTCGAGAGTGACAATCCCTTCCACACTGGGAGCAAGTGCAGTCTGTTCCTGGTCTGTCTCCCTGGCTATGGGCCTTCCTTCTTTGCCTCTTTGCCTCACTGTTGGCCAAGTGTCTCTTCAAACTGGGAAAGGCCATGCTGCACAGCCTGCCTCCAAGCAGGCCGCTCAGAGGCCAGGGTTTCCCACCTGTTGAGGTCCACTCCTAAGGCCTTCAGATCCCTCTTGCAGATGTCCTTGTATCGCAGCTGTGGTTGATCATAACTTGATGAATTTGGGGCACACTTTCCTGGGAGTAGGTTCCATTGAACACAGTGGGACTTACTTCTAAGTAAATTTGCATAGGGTTGCACTGTTGTGCATGAACATCATAGGAAAAACTAGGATATGTCATCCATAATATTCACGTGTAGAAAAGATTTTGGGAGGATTTGTTTGACTGGAGCAGGGCATGTTGACAGCTGCTGGTACTGCTATGCCTTTCGCAGTAGAGGTAGCTTACAAGGGATGTTTCGATGACAGCATGTAGTGGTTTGGCTCTCTTGTTCTGAATGAATGTACACCAGCAGAGGTTGTTCCTGAGTTGCCTATCATGTGTATGCTTTACAAATACTTATCTGGATTCTGAACACATGAAAATTAATTTTGCTATCACACAATTGTACTGCAGCTTTAGGCAAACTGACAGCTCAGCATGTGAAAGCTACTTTGCATGTATTTTGGAGGGAGAGAGGGTTAAAGATGTGGGAGACACTCACAATGCAGCACATCTGCCCCCTCCCATGTAATGTCTAAAAGCAGTAGTGACCTATGTTACAGTCAGATTTGTCCATGCAGCGTGGGGTTTCACATTTGAGTTTGGAGCACTGATCCTCTTCTCTCCTCGTACAAAGCACCAGCAGTAAGTAGTACTTTGCCTGCCCATCTACAATTCCTGTTTTGGAAAGGAAGACAAAAAATCACAATAAATCAGGTCTGAAAAAAACACAGGACAACTGAGAAAGCATGATGTCGTCCGAACTTTCTGTCAAAATTGAGTAAACACAGGATTGCAATTCCATGTAAAATGCCGAGTGTGGAAGCACTTGAAGAGACTGAACTGCAAACCTTGACTGCCTTGGTTTGAATATTGCCTAACGCCCAACTCCGGGAGGCCTTAGACAGTGTCAGATTTAGGCATAAGCTAAACAAGCTACAGCTTAGGCCCTCACAATCCGCAGAAGTTGCAAGAAAATGTCAAGAGTTTTTTTTGGAGGGGGGCTCTTTTAAAATTGTGTGTGTGTGGATCTTTTTAAATGGCTTGCACAGCAAATTTTGGTGTAATTTTTTAACAAGGGGACTCCAAAGTTCATATAAGGGCCCAATCCTATCCAACTTTCCAGCACTGATGCGGCCATACTGACTCCTCAAGGTAAGGGAACATTTGTTCCCTTACCTCAAGGCTGTACTGCAGTTGCATCAGCACTGGAAAGTTGAATAGGATTGGGCCCTTAGGGCCTCATCAAGTCTAAATCTGGCACTTAGGCGTTTCATGCCCCCCCTCCCAGCAGACACAACATGGGGACTTCTCACCTTACAGGTTTGTTGTAAGGCATCCATCCAGATGATACAGGTGAAGTATTTCACACACTCAGGAATTGCTATCCTAACCACACTTTCGTGAGAGTAAACCCCATTGAACAAAATAGGACTTACTTCTTAGTGGACCTGGTTAGGATTGTGCCCCAAGTCTTATTTTGACTGCAAGTATAATTTTTGTGGGTTTCCTTCCTGCTAATTCCCAGTGCCAGAACTAGAAGGAAGTGACTCCCATATTGGCAAAGCCTAGTAAAAGTATCACACAAGTGGGCTCTTAGAACTACTAAACATAATGAACATTATAAAGGAAATGTAAGCTGGCAGTAGAACTCACACCACTTAGGAAGCGCTAGGAGTATAAATTAAGAATATTTAGTTTATGACACCAATATGTTCCGTAGTCCATTGCAAATTTTCCACACATGTTGCCTGTAGTCAGATTCATGTTATTTGTCATAAAGTCATTACTGGTTTTTTCCCCTTCCCATTAATGTGTAATATGATCACTGGAGCAAAACAAAAAGTGGATAGACAACATGAATTATTCAAATATCAAATTGAAACTATTGCACCTTAATTGCAAACAAACAGTGCTTCAACAGAAAGAACTGCCTCAGGTCTCTATTTGCTTCAACATTTTCCCCATCTGATTTCCATTCTAATTGAGCTCATTAAGGTGTCCACATATTTTTTTAAAAGTTTAAGAAGACCCCCTAAAGAACTTCTGAAGATACAAGGTAGAAATGCATTAGCAATTTATATTTCACTGACAACTTTGGTTATGCTTTGACATCCATTGACTTTTTTCATGCATTTGCTATGTATATCTCTGCTTATGGGAAAACATTTGCTGAATTGGTATGTCTGACCCTTTCTGCAAGACCAATCATTTAGTATCACTGATACTAGTTCACCTATAGAAATTACATAGAACTGATCTTATCATCATCATCATCATCTATAGATTCACCTTTGTACTAGGGAAGATGAAAGACAGAACAGCTGTAACAATATGCTAATTGGGCAAACTAGTATTTAAAACAATGGAAGTAAGCTTTGAGGTCACACAGAACTGTTCATCAGGCTGAATGTTCAGGACAATTCTATTTGTCAAATCAGCATTTACTATCTAGTAGGGTCTAAGTTTGGGGGAAAAAGATTTATGGGGAATAAATTGATTAATCAATAATTTATTGAATTGTTTTTTCAAACTCTTTTTTAACACTTTTGATTTCTATGGCATTTTATGGACTTTTTTTGTTTGTGAACTGCCTGGAGGGTCCTTTTGTGAGTCAAAAGGTGCCATAGAAATATTTTCAGCATTTCTGCCCAATGTTGCATATATGAAACAGGAACGAAATGTGTACATCTGTGTGCCAGGCAAAAATGGGATAATAAATAGAAATAAACAATTAGCTCATTGAACAGTTGTATAATTTTTAGATACTTGAGAATTTTGTTTAATATCATTCACAGTAACCACATTTGGAGGTAGCAAAGATAGAAAATTGAAAGTCTATCAGGCAAAACTTACTCTGCTGTGATCAGCTAGATTTCAAAGGAGGAACCTGAAGGTTCCTGCAGTTGATAATGGTATTTTGTGACTGTCACATCTTTATAAAAAGCCAAGAGGGCATGTTGTAAACCAATGGGATGAAATATTTTATACAATGAGAGAGAGAGAGAGAGAGAGAGAGAGAGAGAGAGCTGAATCCCTTGCTAGCTAAATTTAAAACAATGTTGAATAGGGCCTTGACAAGGAACGCCACATGAGATTTAAGCCCTTGGCTAATTATAGGTAATTATACTTATACTCTGATAGTTTCCAAATTGCAAAACCAATCAACCACACTTAATTGCCCACATCTATGACCAGTCAATAGCCAAAAGCATGTTGGTATTCATGCTAATCAAATAAGGCAGCAGGAACCAAGCAATATGAGTGTTGAGAGATATGTGTGAGAGCATCTCCCATTCATATCTAAACATAAACACAATACGACAAAATCATGATTACTGTCACTTCAATCTTATAATTTCCAAACAATTTTTTTTTTTTGCCAAATAGCCCAATTCTGCAACAACAGAGAAAACGAATAAATTTCTAATACGGAAAACAAAGAACTACAGATATAAAGATACAGTTTGTTTTGCTCGGATTGACTTACAATGCAATCCTACATGTGTCTACTCAGAAGTATGAAGTCAGTGGGACTTACGGCCCAATCCTATTCTTTGCCTACCCACCAATACAGCAATGCCAAAATGGCTACCGCTGGGGGTGGAGAGTTGCAGAAACCTCCTCAGTGTAAGGGAACATTTGTTACTTTATTCAGGGGTAAGCCTCACAGTGCAGAGGGGTCTACTTGAACCTGTGCTAGCAAATTCACTGGCATAGGTTAGCATGGTCCTGTACTGCGGGATCTGGTCCAAGGACGGGGCTAGGATTTGATGGCCACCACTGCCGCTGAACCTGCCCCCTTCTGAGGAGTTGATCACCCTTCCCCTGCACCCATCACTACCTCTTTCCATCCCATTCCATCACCTTTCCTATATTGGTACATTATTGTTGATCCTCCAGCACACAGCGGAAGGCCCTGGCCTTCCCACTGGCAGTCCAGCAGTGTGTGACTCCACATGCTGCTAGAGTGATTTTTACGACTGCTGTAAGGTGGTTATGCTGGCAGAATACTCATTCTGCCAATGCTAAAGCCCAATGTTGGGCTGACAGTCTCAGGTAACTCTGTATAGGAGTGCAGTTTTACATTAGGATTTGAGAATGATCTGGTTTATTCTTGCCTTCAATTGAATGCTTAAGCCCTGTAAATAGCTATCATGATTGGCATAAAAGCATCTGTTGCTGATATCATTGTAGAGTAGAATTTGAGTTCTTGCCTCTGTTTTCCTCAACCTGCCTTTGTTTCATTTTAGGAGAACATTTCAGTGTTAGTTCACAAGTACAGCTCCTTCTGATGCTGTGGATCAGGGCTTTCCAAACCCCGGACTCCATGAGCAGAGCTTACAGTTCCACCTCCATGCTGCATATATTCTGAGTAAATCTGGGCACCGGGATGCTCTGAACAGTTGCATCTGCCTGGACGTCCTTAGAACAGGGGTGCCCAAACCCCAGCCCGGGGCACATTAGTGACCCTTGAGGACACCCAATCTGGCCCGAGCCCCTAGTCTCCAATGAGCCTCTGGCCCTCCAGAGATTTGCTGGAGCCCATGCTGGTCCGACACAAGTGCTTCCAGTGTGAGGGCAACTGTTTGACCTCTCACATAAGCTGCGGGCCAAGGGCTCCATCCACTGCTTGCTGTTTCATGTCTGTGATGCAGCAGCAGCAGTGAAGGAAAGGCCAGACGTACTTTGTGCAAGGCCTTTTATAGGCCTTGAGCTATTGCAAGACCTTCATTCATTCATATAAGTTCCATCTCTAATATATTCATTTATGTAAATATATGTAAATTTATTCAAATTTAAACTGCAAATTATTTTTTTCCTGGTCCCCGACACAGTGTCAGAGAGATTATATCGCCCTTCCATCAAAAAGTTTGGACACCCCTGCCTCAGAACCTAGTTATCCACATGCATCAAGATCTTCATTTGCGTCCCTTTGCCAGGTGCTTCTGTCTTCTGAATTAAAAGTCTGATCACTACAGAGGGGGGTTGCTTGGCTCTTGCACTCAGTTTAAAGAAAGTTCTCCCTAGGGAGGCTCCAACCTGACATTGAATTATACGTCTCTTCAGCAGCAAACAACCTTTTACGTATCTTCACAGGTTTTGAATGAACTGGGTTGTTTTTAGCCAACTCCTTTAGATGTTGTTGTGTTTCTTTTCTCCTGTTACTATTATTTTTATTAGTGTTTTTTTTTTAGTGTTTTATCTTTTTTTAATTTCTCATATTGTCTGGGGAATATTGTCACTGAAGGTATGGGATATAAATCCTTTTTTTGTCATATGTTTAAAGTAATCTTATGCACCTAGAAATAAATAATTGAGTTCTGCAGGAGATGAAGATTTTAAATAATCAAGGGCTATCATAAACAATGTGTATTACAGTTGCCTAGTCTATAGATTATGAAGGTGCAGTTTATTTTAATGCAAAGGAACTATTGCTTTAGAAAATAAAATTGTGGTGCTGAAATTTAGAACAATATTTTGTGCATAAAACTGGATAAACAAGAATGAGATGCTAATGCTGCTTTATCTTCTGTTATATTCTCCCAAGGAATGTCTTGCATTTTTTTCTCCTCTCCAGGATAATAAAGACTTAAAAAACCAAAGTCAGTATAGCCAATTGTTTTGAATAGTTTTGATGTTGAAAATAAATTCTAAAAGAGCTTAGCATTTTTTAAATTCATATCTACCACCTCTCTAATCCCTTTATAAGAAATAGAGATTAGTAGAGATATGGCAGACATTTCAATCACCCTTAATAATGAGAATTTGTATAAACAGTGATTTTGCAGCCTGGAACGAAGATGCAATTTTGCAAATAACACATATGCAGTATTGTAACAGAGAATGATCTTATGACAACCTGGTCAATCCTTCCAGCAGATATTGCCCTCTAATGCCAAAAGACTGGCAATACAATGGTCAGAAAAATGAACAGATATTACATCAAACCAAGTACCAATTTATGCAGCACCTAACATGGAAACAATATTGGACTGTATTCACATAAAATTTATAAAACATGTTAACCTTATATAGTACTTTAATACATGAATTGGCCAAGTGTAAAGTTCCAAGGAGCAGATGATATCTTGCTCTTTTACTCCAAACTTATCACAGCAAGCTTCTGAAATCTCTGCTCCCGTAATCTCTAGAAGGTGTTCTGAGCCCTGAAGAGGCTCATCCATGGTCATATCCACCTGTCGCCTTTGCTGGCCTCAGAATGATTCTTAGAGCAAAAAAAACCCATGACTTCCATGTGTTTTTTTTAAAACCGGAAGTGACATTTTTAATACTTTATAAGGCATTAGAAGGACTGGGGAAGCCACTGAGGCATTAAAACATCACTTCCAGTTTTTTCATAAAACCGGAAGTCACCTTTTTTTGCTCCAAGAGTCATTCTGAAGCCCGCAAAGGTTGCAGGCAGATGTGTGTGGCCTCTGTAGGGTTCAGAAACACCCTCTAGAGGTGAGGGAAGAAGAGCTCTCCTCGCCTCCAGAGGGTGGGGGGGCATTCCCTGGTATCTCCTGTTTCTCTTAACTGTGGGGGGTTCCGGAACAGAACCTTCACAGATACCGGGGCACACCCGTATTCAAAAATACTCAGGCATCTTGTGAGCATTTGTGAGGAATGCTTGCAATCTGTATTTTTCAGCCTCCTTCCCCACCCTGCCATTTTCTTCCCAAACAATAAAAAAACCTTTCCTTTATTGTTGCAAAGAAGAAGGCAAGTAGAAGCAGGAGGGAAACTAACATAGGCTGCATTCTTTTTTTTGCGAGAAAAAAATGGAAGTGACATTTCCAGCATGCTGCTAGCATGTTTCCAGTGCAGTTATTTTAAAAATGACAAAATGGTGCTGTCATTAAAAATAATTGTATGGAGGTCATCATGTTGTCACCATAAACTGCATACATCAGTGTTTCTCAAACTGTGGGTCAAGACCCACTAGGTGGGTTGCAAGCCAATTTCAGGTTGGTCACCATTCATTTCAATAATTTCTTTTTAATATATTAGACTTAATGCTACCAAGTTATGTGACTGCATTGGGGGAAATGTCACAGATTTGTACTTTTAACGGGCTATTATGAAGATGCTTTTAACAATGATAGTAATAGTAAATGGGACTTACTCCTGGGTAAGTGTGGGTAGGACTGCAGCCTAGGATGTTTGAAAATTTTCCTGCATGATGATGCCACTTCCAGTCATGACATCACTTCTGGTGGGTTCTGACAGATTCTCATTCTAAAAAGTGGGTCCCGATGCTAAAGGAGTGAGAACCACTGGCATACACTATCAAGGCCATCATGTTCTTGACAGGTTCATGCATTCGTTTTGATAGAAAAGAGGCGGAAATGAGTAAGAATGGTGGCAGCCATCTTTTCTAGCTCCAATCTTACTAGAAAAATTCTAGCATGGCTAGCATGCCAGAACCTAAAAAAGAATGTGCCCCTAGCATGCTGGCAGCCAAAAAATTACAGCTCACTAGCATTAGAAGCTAAGAAAAAGAACACAGCATTATTATCAGATAGTACACCTGCCAACCAGCTACCTAACTAACTCCAGAACCTGAAAGGACTCTTTTGAGCATACCCAGAAGCACCAATTCTTATAGTTATCGAGGGATTTGTAGGTTTGTTTTTTGTTTGTTGGTTGGTTTTCTTGCATGACTCCCTGGTAATGAGCTTTGTCTCCCTTTGACTGCCACTCAGGGCCAAATCTTATCCAACTTTCCAGCATTGATGTAGCTATGCCGGTGGGGCATGGGCTGAATCCTTTAATGGAGGACAGTCATGGAAGCTTCCTCAAGGTAAGTGGAAATTTGTTTGCTTACCTCAGGGCTGCATTGAAGCTGCACTAGTGCTGGAAAGTTGAATAGGATTGGGCCCTCAGTCTCTCAGTAGTAAGGGTTTTATTTCCATGTGAAGGCAGGGCATTGGCAGGGCAGAGAGCTGTGTTAGATACTGGTTTTTTACCTGTCTAGAGGCAGTTTGTTGGTTTCCTGCCCATGACTTGTTATTTTACCATCATAAATGAAAGTTTAGTGTTGTTCCCTATTTCCTACTTCCCCAATCCTTTAACTTTTTGCTCTTTGCCCTTGCCCCTTTGGTCTTTTTTATTTTCTCTTTGAAAATCATTATATTTTAGAGGCTATGACAATATTTAATAATACATGCACTGCTTGTGTCAGGCTGATTTAAGCAAGCATTACATTTTTGTTGTCACTCTGTGTGCAATGGCAAAGAGTCATAAGATATTTACCGTGGAGATTTACCGCACCACATATTGTGCTTGTTTGCTGTCTGTATGTGTCTATTGGAACCTCTCAAGATAAAAGAAGCTTAGAGTGAATACTATGGAAATGGCACTCAAGTGAGCATTCAAGGAAATATTTTTAGCTAGCTTATCTCAACTATTAGGACTGTCTGTTATATTGGATTCCCTAATTGCTCGTGTCACAGCTTTTCCGCCAAAGGCTTGGTAGTGCTGTCTGTAATTGAAAACTTTATTTTCAAATTCCCTCCACAGCATATACCTGGCACAAGCTCAAAATATTTCACCCTGTGATCTTTCTGGTATCTACACTGAACAGCACATATAACATTTGGTTCGTTTCAAAACTGGCACCATGTGGTTTGACACTTTTCAATAAGGTTTGGGGATAATGGAGGTTCAGTGTTTAATGCTGCTTAAAGGGAAACGGGGCCCAAAATAGTATCTGCAGAATTTCACCAAGAGTTAGATTGGGTTAAGACACAATGCGAAACCATGATTTGTGGCAATTATATTTCAGAAGCCCACACTATGAACTGATCTTCCAGATTTACACTAGACTACAACTTAGAGCTGCTTGTCTATTTCCCCCCCCCCCCCGGGCTGGAATCCATTTCATAAATTCATGCCTGTTTCCATAGCATAGCAAAGGCAGAGCAATAGTGCTAACTGTGGTTCATCACTTGTCTGTGATTCAGATATACTGTAATAGGAAACTTCAGCTTATACAAACACAAACTCTAGTTTTCAAACCAACTTCCTTGTTGGTCAGACTCAAACAGTTTGTGAACAGACTCAAGTTCAGACATAATGCAAACCACAGTAATTAAAATATGGCTTTATGTTGTGTCTGAACCCAACCATAAATTTCTTTAAGTGCATGTTAAACTGCCCTCCCCTTACTCTCTCCTGCCTCCCACGCTGGTTTATCTTCTCTGGCTGGTTGTCAGTTCTCTGACAACATTCATGTCAGCCAGCCTTGTCAGAATTTCCACCAGCAGGGCAGTGGGTCCTTTCAAAAAGGCACTTTTTGTTTATCTGAACTATGACCATGTTCCTCTTTAGTTAAGTTTGGTTTTGCAATTTGAGCCTAATCTTGATTGTTTAGAAGTTGATTGGTAAGACTTTAATGGACTTGCTCCCAAAATAAGTGTGCATAGAACTGCCGCCTTAGCCTTTGCACATTTAGTCTGAATGAAGTCTAAGTGAGCCTATTATTCCATAATAAATGCATTTGGGATGGCGCTGTTAGCAATTTTTGTTGCGATTACTAATGTTTAGTTTGTTTTAATTTTCACCTGTTCTCCTAACTGTACCAATCTCGATGATTGCATCATAGCCTGGCCATGTGAAACTCCAATGGCTAGAGTAATTGTGACATGGAACATTTGTTCAAAGAAGAGATGAACTGACTTTTCAGATCTAGCTTTTTCTTCTTTTGCTGAGCTCTTCCGTTACGCTTAGAAAACTCTTAACTCAGAATAGCATTGCTGAACTCGCTGATGAGTGGAAATAGAAGTTTGCTATCTGGCTCTCTCTCTTCCTCATCTCATCATTCAAGAAGACCTCTATTGTCTCTGGGGGTAATAATGTTTTAGAATTCTAGTCATTTGTGGGTTAGGACTATAATCTCTGTGGTGGCATTTTTCAAGTTGGGGCATCTTGTTCCTCAGCCAGAGGCACCTATAGCATTGGCATCTATCCCTGCAGTAGGTTTTGTCATATCCTGTAATCCTCTGGGACTCAAAAGAGAGTAAGCTGGTGGTTGAAGAGAAATATGCCTAATAAGACTCTCCAGGCACAATTCTCTTTTTTACAAAACTACAGAGAAGTAGCCAAAGGCGGAATGCTTTTAATAATAATAATCCAGGGATTGGAGGGACTCAAACTGATGTAATTTCCCCAGCCCACTCATGCTTTGGAGAAGTTAATTTTAAAAGCTTAGCAACTTAGACAGCACAGACTAAATTTTGGATGTCATTTACATACCCCAAATGTTTTTTAGAAATCACAGTCAATGGTGGAACATAGAACTGAGTTCTGACTTTTCTCCTTAATGTCAGCTGTAAAACAGAAGTGAATCAAGTGTGACAGCATTAAATTTTCTGGGAAAAATAATTATTCAATGTAGTCAAGTACATAGCTATCGGATGGGGTAAAAAATAGGAAAGTATGAGTAAATTCCTTACGTCCTCTTCAAATATCTTTATGGCTACGGTTGTTTCTGTGGCATTTTAAAATCTGCATTAGAAATTCTTAAGTGACAGTGCAGAAACTCTGGATGCTCTTCGAGATTTAGATCTACAAGAGCTTGGTCAAATTCGGCATATTATTTAAATGCAAATAAGCACACGGATGATGGATAGCTGCTGTTTCCAAAAACCACTTGAAATGCCTGGACAGTCATTTCCAAGTTTTCCTGGAGCTTAAGTGTCTGTATGCTGCTTTGAAGTTGAAACATGCTCTATAAATATCTGTGTTTTTAAGCATTGGAGAAGCAGCTCTTCAATGAATTCAAATTTGACTGTAATAAGATTCAAGAACTGCGGTTCAGTTCTTTGATATATTTCAGAAGAGGTCCTAGAATGCTCTTTAAACACTGGTAAGTTTATTCATACACAGAATGACCATACACCGTAAAATGTGCAACTATTGTATCTTGTTACTGTAGTGCTTTATTGAAACATTGCATAACATATGCACAAGACTTACTTCTGAGTAGACATGCTAAGACTGGGCTGTAATGTGTTTCTCCTGCATGCCTTGAATGAAACAGAAATAAAATATCGTTCAGGTAACAAGTTTTGAATAGCTGTATAGAACCTCAACCCAGTCCCCTATCCATGGAATGGTGGCCCAACATGCAAGGAGCCAATCACCACAAGCTACCCAGTCCTAATGCTGGTGGCCAGAGAAGCACCGTCAGGGTGAACTACACAGGAAGTGGCAACAGACAGAGGTTCAATGAGCAACTACCTTTGGGTCAGTTCCCCCACCTCCACCCCAGGCAGCTCCCAGGGATGTGTAGCACATTGTTGGTTACTACCGCCAAACATGGGGAGGTGCCTTCATGACACCATACACTTGCAACACAGGATGCCACAGCATGTCCCACTGCAGGAGATACTAGACAGCAAAAGTAGGAAACTGCCAGGAATCCAAGCTTCCAGAGTTCATGTCCCCTTCTGCCACTCACACAAACACACTTCCAAGAAATACCAAGAAATATTAGAGGAGGTGACAGCAAGAACACTAAGTGGACAGCAGAGGGAGCAGACAGACAGTAAGAACGCTAGGCCCCACATCCTGTTAGCATTCTCACAGTTACCTCCTCTAGTGTTCCTCTAGCAGCTACAAGTCTAGATTCTCACTGTTTGCTTCCTGTTCCAAAGTGAAAGGGAAAAAAAGTTGCCTTTTGCAAAGCATTTGTCGGTGTGAGTCATGAGCACGACAGGGGGATTTGAGAACCATGGATATAGGGGACACTCATAAAACTAAATAAATATTCACTCAAGGTCTGCATTTGGCTACAACTGTCTGCAATCCCAGCTTATTTGTGACACCCCTCTGATTCTAAACCCTTATACTAAAAAGTACCCTTGTACCATAAAGTACCAAGAACCTTTTGCTACACTTTCCTCAGTGATTCAATTATATTAAGAAAGATAAGATTTCTTTTTGAAGAGTGAAAGGAAAGATAAGTAACTGGTCAAAGAAAAGATAATTCATTAGCAGTCCTTTAGGAGAAAAGGATGGATGCCTGAGTATATATACTCTGTGTGTGTGTGTAAGAGATAGATAGATAGATAGATAGATAGATAGATAGATAGATAGATAGATAGATAGATAGATAGACAGACTTTATATACTTTACATATAAGGGTAGTATTTCCCTCCATAAACTTCTTCAAAATGAACAAAGTAACCATTTGTCATATAGTATGACTAATGAGAGTTTAGTGTAACCTTTAGTGTTCATTTGTATGCTTTGTGTCTGGAGAGCTGTAAGTTAAATCCTTAGAACTCACACTCCAGGAATCGCTAACATGAGACAAAAGAAAGCAGCCCTGTTTTAAGAGGCTGAAAACTGCTGGAAAATAAGACAAAAATAGCTCTTTAGGGAAAAAGCTTTCCTATTTGTGGGAATTAAAAAGAAATCTGTCCAAGTTCACAGTGGCTGATACCCTGATGATCCAACAGGGTGCCACTTCCTTCCAAGATGCAGAGAGCCAAATAAATGCTATGGGAGCCACAGCCAAACCAACAAGGAAACCTAGCCTACTAGCAAAAAGCGAGCTGGGACTACTCCTGAGGAGTGATTCTGACCTACTTACAAGGAGCCAGGTTTCCTGACCCCACCCCTCAAAAACCTGGAGGCAGGAAGTAGCGTTGTTAATAAAGGAAGGGTGGGAAACTGGGTATAGCTGGAAACAAGGTGGTATAAGAAACAAACCATTAAAGTGCTGAATGGAAAGACAGGAAGGAAGGACTGGCTGGCTGAGAATGCTACAGTCTGCATAGTGAATAGAGGCTCTGTGAAGCTGCCTTGCAGAAAGGAGGACAAAGTGATCCTTCCCTGTTGGGGAGTCTGAGGCACTGAACACAGGGAGGGGGAGCAACTGCTCAAGAGACTGTGGCCAACAGGTGGAAGAAGTTCCACATTTTGCTGCCTGGTGCTTTGGTTAAAGGGAACCTCCTCCCCTTGGCTGAACAGAAGCAGAAGGGTGGCATACTGCCACAGTTCTCTGTTGGAAGTCATGAAATATTTCTATAAGATGCTTTTATACAGAGGATGCTAGTTATGCTATCTTCCATCCGTTTAGAAACAAAATTAGTCTCAAAAGGAACTTGACTGTCTAAGCACAAATTCATACATTGCTAAATTAGTGAAGGCGTTCCTTGGATTTTTTTTTCCCCCTGTAGTGAATCCTATTATGTGTGAAATGTAAACTTAGCTTGTTAGCTTTTCAGTGCACTGTATTCACACACCATGGGGAGCCAGAGCCAGTCGTACCTTCCCATTTTGCCTTCTAGAAAAGGCAATTTCCCATTCATTTGTTAGTGGGTTCACCATGAACACATGTAGCAGAGCTGGTGCGAGTTCATGGTTCTGATGCAGACAATGTTATAGTAATATCCCTGCAGTATTGTTTAAAACCAATTTAACATAGGTTAAATGTAAGTGTGAAGCAGTCTATGACTGTTCTTCCTTTAATATCCAGTGTTTGGTTATTAATAAATGTCTTCTTTTTGTTTAACTTTTTTTTTTTTGTTATTGTCTGACTGTTGATGAGTTTGCTTTCAGGGTGTACAGTGCTAGGATTATAAATCATTACAGAAATCATTATTAATTATTACCACCACAACTATCAGATAGAGTTATGCCTGCTTTCTTTATGTCACAAATTATATTCCTCAAATTGACTGGAAGCACATTCTTGATTGTTTTATCCATTAGGGCAGCAGTTCTTAGACTTTGTACTGCCACAACCCATCTAGTCTTTGTGCTGGGCTGTGACCAAATGCTCATTGTCATGCCACAAAGCATTACTAGGAGTCACCAGAGGCTGCTTCCGGGTCACAACAGGCCTGCAACAAACTCCATTGGCCTCCACAGGCCCCAGAATGCCTTGCAGAAGCAAACCAGAAATTGCAGGCACAAACTGAAAATTACTTCTGGTTGCTTTATCAATGCATTTTGGGGCCCATGGAGACCAATGAAGTTGTTGCGGGCCTGGCATGACCCAGAAATGGCTTCTGGCGGCTCCCAGTAATGTTTTGCAGCGCGACCCACTACACGTTGGGTCGTAACCCACCACACAGTGGGTCATGACCCACAGTTTGAGAAAGTCTGCATTAAGGTCTAACTGCAGAAGAGACCTTTTCTTCTTGTAATAACCTCTTGCAAAATGAGGGATAATGAAGATATATAATATGAACTACTTTCTAACTGTGTAACAGGAGTGAGCATTTGGGTGATCTGATTTAATGTATTTCCAAACCTGTAACCCAGTGGTTCCCAAATGGTGAGCTGTGGCTCCCCAGGGCATCGTGGAAACCAGACAGGGGAGGTGCAGAATCCTCACCAAAAAAACCCACCACCCTATACAATGTATAGGATTGTAGCCTTAATGGGGAGCCTTAACCAATGGCCCCGTAGGTCAAAGGAGCTGCCACTTGAAAAAGTTTGGGAACCACTGCTGCAACCCATTCAAGCTCTATGATTCTCAATAAATAGCTATTGAATAATGAAGAAAAATCATTCACACATTGACATGAAACATTGGAGACTGAAATTCAGAGTGCAGGAGGACTGATTGGATCCATTTCAAGGAATGAATACTCTTGCACTGTATGGCTTAAAATAAACTCGACTGCCTCTCTGATAAGGCAATGCATAGGTTTGCTTACTTGAGTCTCAAATACACTGAAGACAAGAGTCAATATATTTTTGCCCTGTATGGAAAAAGTTGCTAGCACACCCAGCATGGGGAAAAAAAATAGTCCTGCTGTTTTTTGGAGAGGACTGGCATCGGGGATTCACATTGTTGCCATGGTCCACACCTCAACAGGAGAGTTCACTCTTCTGCTGGCCACAAGAACCTGCCATTCCTCCTTGTGGGCTCACCTGCCCTCTCTGAGTACACAGCAATAAGAGTGAGGCGAAGCAGCCACTGCCTGTTCTCTCATCTACCCTCTCTTCTGGAGAGCATATGGCAGTGGGCACTGAGCTTAGAGGAAGAGGGCAAGCAAGTGGTTAATGGAAATGAAGAAGGAAGGTCTAAGGCCTCTTGCCTTAGCTTCCCCCATATATTGTACCCAGCAATATCTCTATCTCTTTGCGGCAAGTCAGGGGAGTTGCTATGGAATTGTATGTGGTCTACAAATGCAATGTTTAATGTATTACGTGGGATCTATTTAATTGCATGTTACATTAGATTTTCTTCTTTCTTGATAGCCTAACTCTGCAGTGAGAACGTACCAAAACAGTAAATATCGAGTGACCATGAGTCCTGGCTTCAGCTCACAGTGGAACAGCAGCCAGCCTCTATGGAACACGTACACTTTCCCGAGGACAAGCTTGCACTACCAGTCTCACGCTAGCTACACCTACTGTGCTGGACACACAGCGGTGAGTCAATACAGTGACTTTTGCATCCTCTCTTTCAGTGAGATATAGAAGGACCCATCATTTGAAAACTCAGTGGACTTTGCTAGTGTTTCCACTCTAATTTGCAGGGTGTGTTCTTATGCAGATCAATTACAGTGATTCTAAAATCTCAGTGGAAGCAGAGTAGTCGACTTTGTTTTGAGAGTGCATCTCTTGTGGAAGTCATTCTGTAAAAAGGAGGCATTGCTTATGTTTCATAGTAAATGTGAAGACATGTTAATTGTTTTCTCCTTTATGCCTTTAGTTTTTGAGCCTTGCTGTAGCTAATTGAATGTTTGTTGAGCTTGAACATCCAAAGAGTTTTAGTTAATTATAAAGGTTCATCAGTAGAACATATTATCTTCTGATATCAACTTTGGTCAATTTGTTCATTGCAATCAGTTGAGAACGTAATTGGCCACCTCTGTGCTAAAATACTGCATGTATCTGGACCCAAATAAATAGGGGAAAGTAGGAAAAAAGTTGATGTTTCAGTGCTCGCCATATCTTCTAGTTTGATATCTGTAACTGTTACTAGAATAGTTGTAAGTTTAATGCACTACTCAAGAAAAGTCAACTACATTCACTTTCTGTTTTAAATTTACGCGATCTCTAAAAGTAGGGGCAAAAGTTAGGTTAACTGGGGAATGGTGACAAAAGCAGAATCCCAGTGGTGAATTATCATCACCATAATATTTGGGGATTCTTACCATATGACATAGTATGATTATGTTGTGACTTCCCCACACCGCATCACTGGCTGACACTGGGAGGGACAACTCACAGTGCAATGACATCAGCATGTCACATTGTTCTGATCCTTTTCTAAACATATCTGAGTGAAAAACATGCCTAATAAAGAATTAAAAAGCCCAGCTGAAAGTTGTAATGCTATAATTGATGGGAGTGATGTAGAAACCTGGGTTGTAATTCTGTTTGTTCTTTCTGGGAGTAATTGATCATAGTGGGTCTTACTTCTGAGTAGACTTGCCTAGTGCAGCATCCCCTGTTGGCATATGATTAGTTAAACCTCAGATGCTAACTGCTGACCTTATTTAAAAAAAAAAATCTGTTAAAACCATCTTATTGGGAAAAAAAGCTTAAACACAAGCTTTATTAGGCTGCTTTATTGAAAGAATAAATAGAAAGCCCACCTCCATTGTATTGGGTTCCTTTAAGGGAAAAGATGTCAGTGTTACACAAATGCATCTCTCAGTTAGCTTCCCCTACCTTCCTCCAAACTTCTTTGCATCTGAAGCAACTGTCCCAATGGCTTGTAAGATTGCTTTTGCGGCAGCCTCTCTTGGCCAGCTTTTCAAAGCTGCAATCTCATGCAGTTAATTCAAATCAAATCAGCTTATCAGCTTGGTTCATTGTAAGTCTTTCATAGCTGCTCATGTGTGACTGCCCATTAAAACTTGGCCTGAGCCTTTAAAACATCACAAAAAATCTGCAAATATATTTTACATTCAAGCCTTTGAGCTAGCTAGGCATATTTGTTTTGAGTATTAACCTTTGAAATTGAGCCTTTTTCCAGTGGTTGTAGGGCAAGGCCATGGGTAATATACCAGTTTAACTGAGGTAATTTACCCAATTTTGCTTCATAGAGGTTTACTTTTATTGTTAAAAGAAATCCATCAAAAGTGTGTTAAGTACATGGGCTTTGGTACATAGTCCAACTATCCTCCTAAACGATGCTTTATCATTCATACATATAATATACACTGCACTACACTGATCATCTCAAAAACATGTACATTATCATGTGTGAAATGAGGCTGGCAGACTCATGTCATTGCAGCTATAGGTAACTGCTACACAATCTGTGTTGGAGATGTGCAAATGTCTATGGTTGTTTTGGACACAGCTTTGTTGTTTGGTGGCATGATTCGTTTCAACATTTTGCTTCATTTTGTACCTGATTTGGTGGTTTCTTTGTTTCTGTTTTGTTTTGTTTTTGAATTGTTTCCCATTGATTTTAGTGGGCTACTCTCAAGTTAACTGTAACTTTTAAAAGTTCTTTTCATACTTGGCTATATTTTGCAATGATAAAAGCCTATGAAATGCCATTCAAATACTCAGATGAAGTTTAATCATTTTAAATGACTTTCCCTGGCCTCTCACACATTTTTGTGGTCAGTTTGGCCAAATTTTGCCCCTAGGTAAAAGTTTCCACAAAGTTTCAGAAAGATGGGTGTAGGATTTCAGGAGTTAGCCATGAAGTTTGGGGTGTATTAGTATTGGAAGTTAGTATTGGAAGTTTGGGTTGGTAGTTTTGTTTTGTGCCCAGTTTGCATCAAAGTCAGAAGAACTGCAGAGCTGGCCCTAGGAACATTGCCTGAAAATGTTCAGAATGATAGAGACAGGATTTCTCAAGAAAATCATTATTGGAATGTAGCATGCAATATTTTGCATATTGGAGTTTTTAAGTGCTGAATAAAACTAACACGGGAATATAGATGGAGAATGGAGTGGGATGACTGGATTGAACTAGGAATTGAGAGAGTGGATCTGGATTCTGGAAACACTAACTGAGAAAAAATGAATTGCACATTCATGAACACACAAAATGAATACAGTAATTTCATCAGGAGAAATGTGTGAAATGATTTAAGAAGAAAAAAAATGGAAGGAATTTACTGAACATACTAAATGCTCCAGGAAAAGCTAACTCCAAGAGGGACTGACGACCTATATTTATCCCATTTCCATAGTTGCTCCCAAAGATCACATGACTGGAAGCAAGCACTTGTTTGCGTTTTCTCTAATGGTATCATCAGGGCATTAAAAAGAGCTTGTTATGTGGTATGTCCTACTATGCCAGTGGGCGCCAAATCCCGGCCCATGAGCCAGATCCAGCGCCTATACAAACACCTCCCCTACATGAATAGTGCTTACTGTTCCACTGGGGGGGGGGGGTTGCTAACTCTTTCCCCGATCTCCCCCAAAGTTCATGCCATCTGGCTGCTTCCAGGCAGATGTAGCTAGGCAGCATGAACTTTGGGGGAGATCAGGAATGGAGGTTGCAAGCTCCCCGGTAGACCAGTAAGCTTCGGTCATGCTGGGGAGGCTTTTTTCAGTACTATTCCATGGTAGAAGACTATGGCATACCATCCTTTGTAGCCTTATCTCTTTAGTCAATGAAGCAGAATTAATAACTATAAGCCACATTCTCTTTTTCCTTGGCGGAAGTTTGCTGAGTGGAAAGTTATGGAGCATCTCAAGCTGTAAACCTTCTTTCTCCCACTGCGTGTCCTGTCATGTTCTCTTAAGTTCTACCGAGAGCTTCAATTTAACAATAACACCTTTGGGCCACATTCAGTGAGCAAGGATGCACAGAGTAGTGGTAATGGAAGCTACTTTTGTCATTGAAAGTTGCCAAGGCAACAAATGTGTTTTAGATTTGTAATGTTATTTCTAAAAAAAATGTATGTGGTTTGTATCATACTATCTATTCCACTTCTTGAAACTATCAGGATATTAATGTGTCAAAGTCCTAAGCATCTTTGGCTAGGACTCTGGAAGACATATGCCAACAGGCACAATCCAGAGAAAGCAGCCTATGTGGATCATCTGACTATGTGTATCATACAAGTACCCAAATTAGAGAGCAAGAATTGCCTTGTTTGTGTACCTGTATGATACACGTGGTGGCAGATATGCAATTGCTACTGCAGGAACATGTGAAGAGGCAGTTAGAGTATCTAAGAAAAAGACTAAGAGAGAACGGACTCTGCTTGTCTTTCCAAATGCAAAGGTTTATTGTGGAGCAAAACAGTATCGTCTATAGCAGAAGTTCCCAAAGTCCTAGCTGGACTTTGGTACATCAACTGAGTGTTTGTGGGGATGGGACTGGGGCAGTGCAGTGTTCCAATGGCTCTGCAACAGTCATGGTGCCACAGGAACCCAGGAGCTTTCCTCCTTACCTGGGGGGCCTGCTGGCCTAGTGGAGGGTCCGGGAAGCTCACAGTCCCCTCTGCAGGACTCCCCGATGCTGAAAATCACTCCATTTGGGGATTGGAGCATACTTCTGTTTGCACGAAAACCTGAAGTGCAATCCATTGCCCAAACAGAGTGATTTTCAGCATTGGGGAGGCCCGCTGAGGGGACTGTGGGTTCCCTGGACCCTCCCAAAGGCCAGCAGGAATTCCCAGGTAAGGGGGAAAGCCCCTGGGCTCCAGTGGCAACACAATCGCTGCAGCTCCATTGGGACACATTACTGGGCCACTCCACTTAAGAGTCACAACCCACCACTTTGGGAACCACTGGTCTAAAGAAATCAGAAATATTTTTTCTGTCACATTTTATGACTATCTTAGAAAAGTACACAAATGAAAGCAGTATGCAAGTGTGTATTCCAGGCAAATGCACCAATACAAAGCTACCACACAAGTCCTTCATTATTCTCTGAAACCAAAAGACAGCTCCTTAAAGCTTGCTGCAAAGAAAAAAATGAACAAAAGATTAAATATAGACCACCTTGATTTATAATGGATAGTTTTTTTTTTAAAACTGGAGATAATTAAAACTAAGGGCAGGGGATGGGGGGAGATCTCCCCTGCACTCTCTTTGTACCTTCCAACTTACTCATCAAATGAACAAGATAAGTTGTCTTCAGACTCTGTAAGGAAGGAGATGAGATCCTCTGAGCCCCACTGAAAATCCCACTACTAGGCTCAATGCTATAGCCAGCCAGCCTGTTTCATGTCAGGAGGCATCTGACACTTGTTAAAAGACTGGTTTGAAAGACAGAACTGTATTGTTTCTTTTTTAAAACAAAGTCATACCAGGAAGAAAAAAGCTAACACATTAATATCGCAACCTCTCTCCAGATCACAGGGATCTAGATGGAGATGCGTTGTAATTGTAATGAGTTAGCCTTTGGGCGGGGGGCATTACTTTGTTTTCACTAATCTGTATATGTCATGGCATTAATTAAAAGCACTTGCCTTGTGTGTATACATAGTTTTAATTCCAGTCCTGTGCAGGAACAGTTGCAAGTGCAATAACATTCAGTGCACTATCAGCCACCGTCCATGCTTACAAGCTGACTCATTTTGGTTTCAGGCCCATTATATTCCTTTTTATGGCTTCTTAAATGTTGGCAATGCAAATAAGTTGCAGTAGCAAACAGCTGAGTTGTCCTGTTATGCTAATACCCACAAACATTCTTAAACTCAGGAGATAGCCCAGGATTCCCCAAGTTTGCACTACTGTGTGCAAGATGACTGTACTGTATACAGTATCAGCAAAACTTGTATGGCAATCCCTTTACCATTTTTTTTCTAAAGAAAACAATTATTAGAGTGTGTAGCAGCTTATCCACATCAAAGAAGGCTTGCCTTTAAGCACAAAAAGGAATTGGATGTTTGCTGCTGCCAACCTTGTGTTTGTCTCCCCCAGAAAGTAGTCTCACTTCATGTCCAAGGCCTTGTCTCTCTGTTAACCCTTTCTTCAATGGCAGAAGCAGCACTGACATGACATACATGGCCATCTGCCAAGATGTCATCTTCATAACAACCTTGTGTTATGGTTAGGCACAGTGATGGTACCTGGGCTATGATGGTATTCAGAGAGCTTTGTGAACAGGGAATTGAACAGGGAGCTCCTTAGCTGAAATCCTGCATACAGCCATAGTATATTGACGAAGAGTAACGAAATATCCTGAAAGTAGTATGAAATCAGGGAAGAAAGGTCAGGATTCAAATCTTGTTAGGATTTAAAACTTGAGAAGGAAGAGTTAGGAGTGAATGTTATCAGTTATCAGTCCACATAAGGAAGTTGGAATGGTAAAGCAAGGAGACCTGACCAATGAAAGTAAGATGAAATGGGTAAAAATGCTATTGAGACTCCCAAAAAGATAATTCAAAACCATGACAATTCTCTCTGTCTAATCCAGCATTTCACAAAGTTTGACCCTCATTGTACCACTTTGCATGGTCCACCTATTAGAAGTACCACCAGAAGTAACTGGTGATGATATCATCATCACCAGTTACTTCTGGATTAAGAGGCAGGCGCAACATGACCAACACTGGTAAGAGTCTCAGGGCAGATGGGAGGGCTCTTCTGAGCATGCAAAAAGTACACCCTGGAGCTCTGCCTGCCAAGCTGAGCCTCTTACTCCTCCTTGTCGCATTGCATTGCTAGTCTTACTGCCAGGCAGCGGAGGGCTGGGGTTTCCACAAGTACCACCAGACAACACTTCAAGTACCACCAGTATGAGTACTACTGAATGAGAAACACTGATCTAATTATGAGATTTCTATCCCATGTTCCAGCCTCCAAAGAGTTCCCCAAGGTGGCTTATATCAGATTAAAAACATACAAATAGAATAACACAGCCTGGAAGAGTAGAGTCTTGATTCAGTACAAGGCAGACTCATACATCCATGCTGTCATCTAACTCCAATCTATCAGTGTGACACTGTTTTGCCTTCTATGTTTATGGGGCAATCTGCAGAATCTGTTGGCAGTGGGGAGGTTCACAGCATACCAGGCATGGCATGCACTGTTTCATAATTCTAACTGACCCACATAAAGCAGCTCTATGTGAGGCAATGAATTTTACTCTCGCATGGAAAGCTGCATTGAATTATATTCTCTTTCCCAGAGCTCAGAGGTGAATAATTGCACCTGTCCCACTTGGCTAGACAAAAGACACTAAGTAGGAGCTGTACAGAAAGAGATTTAAAGAAAAAGCAAATTTCATAGTCAGCTAGAAAAACAACTTACTCCATGAAGCTTTTACTTCAGCCCATAAAAAGGGGGAAACTCTACTAGTTCTGTTTTGTCCAGAAACAGCCATTAAGTTTGAATAAAACAATTCATTTGTTTTTATAAGATACACTTATAAAAGTATACAGTGCACTTCAAATATCAAAGTAATTTTTGAAACAACTTCTCTGCTAATCTGATACAAAGCCAATTACGTTCATAGGGACGTTTCCAGATCCTGACCTTATATTAACTCAAGCTTAATCATGTGTCTGTTGTTTTTTTATGTCTTAAAACCATTTCAGTTCCAGTTTCAAATGGAAAGAGATAAAAGTTAGTTTGAGTTAAAGTGAATTTGGGCACAATCCTAACCAGGTCTACTCAGAAGTAAGTCCTATTTTGTTCAATAGGGCTTTCTCTCAGTAAGTGTGGTTAGGATTGTAGCCTTTATGAGTTGTGAATTTGGGGGGTTACATAAGAACATAAGAACAGCCCCACTGGATCAGGCCATAGACCCATCTAGTCCAGCTTCCTGTATCTCACAGCGGCCCACCAAATGCCCCAGGGAGCACACCAGATAACAAGAGACTTGCATCCTGGTGCCCTCCCTTGCATCTGGCATAGCCCATTTCTAAAATCAGGAGGTTGCACATACACATCATGGCTCGTACCCCGTAATGGATTTTTTCTCCAGAAACTTGTCCAATCCGCTTTTAAAGGCGTCCAGGCCAGTCGCCATCACCACATCCTGTGGCAAGGAGTTCCACAGCCCAACCACACGCTGAGTAAAGAAATGTTTTATTTTGTCTGTTCTAACTCTCCCAATACTCAATTTTAGTGGATGTCCCCTGGTTCTGGTGTTACGTGAGAGTGTAAAGAGCATCTCCCTATCCACTCTGTCCATCCCTGCATAATTTTGTATGTCTCAATCATGTCCCCCCTCAGGCTTCTCTTTTCTAGGCTGAAGAGGCCCAAACGCCGTAGCCTTTACTCATAAGGAAGGTGCCCCAGCCCCGTAATCATCTTAGTCGCTCTCTTTTGGACCTTTTCCATTTCCACTATGTCTTTTTTGAGATGCGGTGACCAGAACTGAACACAATACTCCAGGTGTGGCCTTACCATCGATTTGTACAACAGCATTATAATATTAGCCGTATTGTTCTCAATACCTTTCCTAATGATCCCGGGCATAAAATTGGCCTTCTTCACTGCTGCCGCACATTGGGTCGACACTTTCATCGACCTGTCCACCACCACCCCAAGATCTCTCTCCTGATCTGTCACAGACAGCTCAGAACCCATTCGCCTATATGTGAAATTTTGATTTTTTTTGCCCCAATGTGCATGACTTTACACTTACTGATAGTGAAGCGCATCTGCCATTTTGTTGCCCATTCTGCCAGTCTGGAGAGATCCTTCTGGAGCTCCTCACAATCACTTCTGGTCTTCACCACTCGGAAAAGTTTGGTGTTGTCCGCAAACTTTGCAACCTCACTGCTCAACCCTGTCTCCAGGTCATTTATGAAGAGGTTGAAAAGCACTGGTTCCAGGACAGATCCTTGGGGCACACTGCTTTTCACTTTTCTCCATTGTGAAAATTGCCCATTGACACCCACTCTCTGTTTCCTGGTCTTCAACCAGTTCTCAATCCATGAGAGGACCTGTCTTCTAATTCCCTGACTGTGGAGTTTTTTCAGTAGCCTTTGGTGAGGGACCGTGTCAAATGCTTTCTGAAAGTCCAGATATATAATGTCCACGAGTTCTCCCGCATCCACATGCCTATTGACCTTTTCAAAGAATTATATAAGGTTCGTGAGGCAAGACTTACCCTTACAGAAGCCATGCTGATTCTCCCTCAGCAAGGCCTGTTCATCTATGTGCTTTGAGATTCTATCTTTGATGAGGCATTCCACCGTCTTACCCGGTATAGATGTTAGGCTGACCGGCCTATAGTTTCCAGGGTCCCCCCTGTTTCCCTTTTTAAAGATCGGCGTGACATTTGCTAACCTCCAATCTTCTGGCACTGTGGCCGTTTTGAGGGACAAGTTGCACATTTTAGTCAAGAGATCAGCAACTTCATTCTTCAATTCCTTAATAACTCTTGGGTGGATGCCATCAGGGCCCGGTGACTTATTGATCTTTAATTTATCAATGAGGTCTGAAACATCTTCTCTTTTAACCTCTATCTGACTTAACTCCTCGGTCAGGAGGGGCCGTTCGGGCAGCGGTATCTGCCCAAGGTCTTCTGCCGTGAAGACAGATGCAAAGAACTCATTTAATTTCTCTGCCATCTCTAAGTCTCCTTTTATCTCCCCTTTCCCTCCCTCATCATCTAGAGGGCCAACCGCTTCTCTGGTGGGTTTCCTGCTTCTAACATATTGATTGCTCCTCTGTATGTGTGGGTGTCCCCGTGTGAGCCCTCAGGATGGCACTGCTTTCTACTGAAGTAAAATTTGAAAAAAAAAACGTAGAACTTCTTCCAGAGTCAGTGTTCCACAGCTAAGATTTCTTTTGAAGAGAAGCAAAAGAGAAGCAAAAGAAGTTTCCTTAAGCCTGAGGGGAAGTCTCAGATTGGTTTTAAGTACATCCCTGGCTATGCCAGCAGCTACTTTGAGTAACTTGTACTGTATAAGTCCTTACTCTTTCACAGCTGCTGCATACATTGTATTTAGTAAGGAGAAACCACTGAAAATATGTGAATTCCACACATATGCCCATTGCCTTCAAACAGTCTCACTGTGCAGATAGTCCTCATAATGTTGTGAGTACATATGAGCATGAGCCCTGCTAGACCAGAGTCTACCAAGTATAGCACTTCCCCTGTCTTTTCTGTCAGGCCAACAATGACTAATGTTAGTTAAAGTATTGTTTTCCTCTAATTCCGTGGTTCCCAAACTGGTGGGTCACAACCCCCCAGGCAAACTGGAAAAGGACTATTCCCCTTAAGGGGAATGACCCAGAAACTGGCAGCAACATGATTATTACGATTGCGCGGCTGCAGGGCAGGGCGATTTTCTTTCACTTACCAGGGGGTCGCTATGAGGATCCAGAGCAGTGATTTTCAAACTTTTGCACCTCATGGCACACTGGCAAGACATTAAAATAGTCAAGGCACATCACCAGTTTTTTGACAATTGACGAGGCACACTGTGCTGCCAATGGAAGGTTCGCATCCCCAATGGCCCTAGTAATAAATGACCCTCTCCTAAATTGTCACCTGGGGACCATTCACGGCACACCAATGTGCCTTGGGACAGTGGTTGAAAATGGCTGGTCCAGATGGTCTGGGGAACCTGCGACCCCCTCTGCAGTCCCCCCAGCAGCTTGAAAATCTTGAAAAAATGGGGAAAACCCATTTCTGGTTTTCGTCCTGAAACGGGAAGATTTTTCCTCTTTTTTTCAAGATTTTGAGGCTGCCGGAAGGGCTGCAGAGGGGGCTGCAGGCTCCTCAGACCCTCTAAAAAGCCATAGTGACCTGAATAGGACTTTGGGAGCCACTGCTCTAATAACTTTGCTCAGATGGTGTGGAGGTCCAAGAAATTTGATACACTAAGACAGCAGTCCTATGTACAGTTACCTGGAAGTAAGTGCTTGTTAGTTGAGGGGGACCTACCTTCTCAAAATAACTATGTCTTCACTGTCAGGTTCTATTCAGTGTGAATATCCACATATTCTTCTGTCCTTTGTCCTTAGGGCTGGCACAAGTGTTGTTTTGGGGACTGAACTGCTGCTGAAAATAGCATTTCCATGGCAACAGATGCCCGCTCCCCACTGTATCATTTGGAAACACTTCCCATACAACTGATCTCTATCACATTGGTTGACTGACCACACCCCCTCACATTTATGGTAGTTGGGTATACAGTATGGATGCTTGATGTGTGATTTGGTTGTTGTTGTTGTTGTTTTAAGCTGCAGCCATAAGGCAAAACTAACATGTGATCCAGCCCCTAATATTCAGTCATTTTAGTATCTCGGTTTGTACCTGCAGAATGGATCCTCCTTAGAGGAGTTTTCCTTATGAAACATAGATTGTCGTCACCACCACAATTACTCTGTTGAAATCACAGATTCAACCTGAGCTGTCTTTTTGCTGTGCATGTATACAAGCTATAGTGGTGGCGGCAGCTGTAATTTCCATTTTTTACATCAGTGTCAATGCAATGGAACAATAGGGAACCAATTCTTCTGAATCTGTACATAAAGCAAACCGGTGCATTGTGTAAACAGACCATATATACAAAAGTCTGCTTATTTTTTTTTAAAAAAAATATGCATTTCCCTGAAGAGGGGAAAAAACGCACAATGTGCTACAGCTACGTGGAAAAAGCTTGGGGTTTGGGAATAGCCAGCTGTGCTCTTGTTCCATGGCTTGATGTAGTCAGAACATTGCATCCTGCTCCTGCCATATGGTAGAGTAGTGGAAAGAATCATGTTACATTTAACAACAGACAGGAAGCATGTTAAAGCTTCTGTAAGACATGTCTGCTCTTCATAGCCAAAATGTTGTGACACACACACACAAAAACACCCTCAGCCTCTGGAAGATGTGACATCAGCATAAAATCCTTCCACTTGGAGAAGGATAGTTTCCTTCAACCTCTGAGCCAGTTCTTTTGGCTAATATATTTGCAGGAGGGAAGAGAGCTTTTATACACAAATGCGAGTTATGCTCTATCAATGGCTGTTCGGTAATGTCCATTTCAGGTGGCACTGATGGATTGACAAAAAGGAGAGAACAAACTCATCAGAGAACTGTTTGCAGGACCAGCTCCAGGTTTGAGGGAACTCTCAGTAAGGTGCTCTTTGATGGACCTCCCTCCTACCTGAGCAGGCCCTCACCCCACCTTGTTTTGGTGACACATGTTTCTTTTCAATGGCTTTCTAGTCAGCAACCATCAGTTAATGCCTACGTGATTCTGCCCCCCCCCCATAATGCTCCACAAAGCATAGCATATCCTCAGATCTTGTACAACAACATGTGAGGCGTTGTAGGGGGGGAAGATGGAGAGTGGCAGTCAGCAACTGCCATCTATAATGGTTGGCAACCTTCTGTCTCGAAAGACTATGGTATAAGCCTACAGCGGTCTCCCATCCAAGTACTAACCAGGCCTGACCCATTAGCTTCCACACATTAGCTTCCGAGATCAGGCATGTGCAGGGTAACATTTGAAGTTACTTAATCATGTGACATGGGGCCAGCCTTAGCCTGGACACCTCCATTCAAAGCAGTCTTGATATTGCTGCTAAGCAGGGTCAGGCCTGGTTAGTACTTGGATGGGAGACCGCCTGGGAATACCGGGTGCTGTAGGCTTATACCATAGTCTTTCGAGACTGAAGGTTGCCAACCATCTATAATGCTGCTCTTGCATCTCCTTCTTACAAATTTCTTTTATTCTCATTGCCACCTGGCCAGGGATGTGCTAAAGGGCAGGCCTACCGGGACATGTGCTGGGGATGCCTGGCACGTTGAAGATTATGGCTGATCTACCCCACCTCATGGCAGCCTAGATGTTGTCTTAGGAAAGTCTGAAGTCACTGCACAAGTCTAGATTTTATATATTAAAATATATTAGCAAAGTGAAAGTTTAAGCAGCTAGAAATTCCAGAGTAATTCAAAGGAATTCTCCTTTGAACCCTCAAGGCAGTGCCAGCACAAGGTTACTGATGTTCTTGGAGCAAACTGTGCCCTACATGGTGCTCCCAAATGGTGCACTGGGCACTACTGTGCATCTGGTATTGAGGGTTCAGGGGTTGGCTTGATCAGGCTGGCCCAGTGGGTGATAGCCAATGGCCTTACATGGCTGCCCTCTGACATCACACATTTAGGGCCTTCATGTTTCATAAGCAGCTTCAGTTCATGTCGTGTGTTTTTATATGCATGTGAATCTATATCATGTATAATCACTGGATCATGCCCCTGCTCTTTTAAGATGTTAATTTTGTATATGTTACGTTATTTCATAAGAACATAAGAACAGCCCCACTGGATCAGGCCATAGGGCCATCAAGTCCAGCTTCCTGTATTTCACAGCGGCCCACCAAATGTCCCAGGGAGCACACCAGATAACGAGAGACCTCATCCTGGTACCCTCCCTTGCATCTGGCCTTCTGACATAGCCCATTTCTAAAATCAGGAGGTTGCGCATACACATCATGGCTTGTACCCCGTAATGGATTTTTCCTCCAGAAACTTGTCCAATCCCCTTTTAAAGGCACCCAGGCCAGATGCTGTCACCACATCAGGGAAGAGTTCGAAGCATGTATAAAAGATCATATTCACATGCTCGGAATACCTGCAAAGGGATGAAGCCAGGATAAACTATGAGGAGGAGTTCCCTCCACTGATGAGGAAAAGTTGCCAAAGCAAATTATTACTACATTTTGGCCCAAGGCTTGGTGGCAGACTGTGAAAGTGTCAGAGAAAACACACAAGTCCTGACTTGTGTTTAGTTGCAATTAAAGGGGGTGTTTAGTTGCAATTAAAGGGGGTATGTAGCAGGGGGTTTCATTAGCATAAAAACAGCTTGCATTTGGCACAGAATCCTGTTGCTGACATTGCAGGTCCATCACTCGTGTGTTTTTTTCTTTCGAACCTGCATTCAAAGATGGTCTGTGATCTTTGGAATTTGTAGGCATAGCTTCCGCACCTAGGGTCAGTCCTCATGACACTGTCACTCATCTGTATTGTATTGGCAACCTTCAGTCTCGAAAGACTATGGTATCGCGCTCTGAAAGGTGGTTCTGGCACAGTGTCTAGTGTGGCTGAAAAGGCCAATCCGGGAGTGACAATCCCTTCCACACCGGGAGCAAGTGCAGTCTGTCCCTGGTCTGTCTCCCTGGCTATGGGCCTTCCTTCTTTGCCTCTTAGCCTCAGACTGTTGGCAAAGTGTCTCTTCAAACTGGGAAAGGCCATGCTGCACAGCCTGCCTCCAAGCGGGCCGCTCAGAGGCCAGGGTTTCCCACTTGTTGAGGTCCATCCCTAAGGCCTTCAGATCCCTCTTGCAGATGTCCTTGTATCGCAGCTGTGGTCTACCTGTAGGGCGCTTTCCTTGCACGAGTTCTCCATAGAGGAGATCCTTTGGGATCCGGCCATCATCCATTCTCACGACATGACCAAGCCAACGCAGGCGTCTCTGTTTCAGCAGTGAATACATGCTAGGGATTCCAGCACGTTCCAGGACTGTGTTGTTTGGAACTTTGTCCTGCCAGGTGATGCCGAGGATGCGTCGGAGGCAGCGCATGTGGAAAGCGCTCAGTTTCCTCTCCTGTTGTGAGCAAAGAGTCCATGACTCGCTGCAGTACAGAAGTGTACTCAGGACGCAAGCTCTGTAGACCTGGATCTTGGTATGTTCCGTCAGCTTCTTGTTGGCCCAGACTCTCTTTGTGAGTCTGGAAAACGTGGTAGCTGCTTTACCGATGCGCCTGTTTAGCTCGGCATCGAGAGAATGAGTGTCGGAGATCGTTGAGCCAAGGTACACAAAGTCATGGACAACCTCCAGTTCATGCTCAGAGATTGTAATGCAGGGAGGTGAGTCCACATCCTGAACCATGACCTGTGTTTTCTTCAGGCTGATTGTCAGTCCAAAATCTTGGCAGGCCTTGCTAAAACGATCCATGAGCTGCTGGAGATCTTTGGCAGAGTGGGTAGTGACAGCTGCATCGTCGGCAAAGAGGAAGTCACGCAGACATTTCAGCTGGACTTTGGATTTTGCTCTCAGTCTGGAGAGGTTGAAGAGCTTTCCGTCTGATCTGGTCCGGAGATAGATGCCTTCTGTTGCAGTTCCAAAGGCCTGCTTCAGCAGGACAGCGAAGAAAATCCCAAACAAGGTTGGTGCAAGAACACAGCCCTGCTTCACTCCGCTTCGGATGTCAAAAGGGTCTGATGTGGAGCCATCGAAGACAACAGTGCCCTTCATGTCCTTGTGGAAGGATCTGATGATGCTGAGGAGCCTGGGTGGACATCCAATCTTGGGGAGAATCTTGAAGAGGCCGTCTCTGCTGACCAGGTCGAAAGCCTTTGTGAGATCTATGAAGGCTATAAAGAGTGGCTGTCGTTGTTCCCTGCATTTCTCCTGCAGTTGTCTAAGGGAGAATACCATATCAGTGGTGGACCTGTTGGCTCGGAATCCACACTGCGATTCTGGATAGACGCTCTCTGCAAGTACCTGGAGCCTCTTTAGTACAACTCGGGCAAACAGCTTTCCTACAACGCTAAGGAGAGAGATGCCGCGGTAGTTGTTGCAGTCACCCCTGTCACCTTTGTTCTTGTACAGCGTGATGATGTTTGCATCCCTCATGTCTTGAGGTACTCCACCTTCTCTCCAGCAGAGACAGAGGATTTCATGCAGCTCAGTGACGATGATCTCTTTGCAGCATTTTAGGACTTCAGCAGGGATGCTGTCTTTTCCAGGTGCCTTGCCAAAGGCAAGGGAGTCCAGGGCCACGTGAAGTTCTTCTAGGGTTGGTTCACTGTCAAGCTCTTCCAGCACAGGCAGGCACTCAATGTTGTTCAGTGCTTCTTCGGTGACTACATTTTCTCTGGAATATAGCTCAGAATATAGCTCTGGAATATAGAGCAATTTCTCTGGAATATAGCTCTGGAATATAGAGCAATTTCTCTGGAATATAGCTCTGGAATATAGCTCTGGAATATAGCTCAGGCCCGGCCGACGCAAACGCATCCAACAGATGGGAACATTTCAAGAATACCGTTTACAACACCGCCTTGTCCATATTCGGCAAGAAGACCAACAAGGCGGCAGACTGGTTTGAAGCCCACTCTGAGGAGTTGACACCAGTCATTGAGGAAAAGAGGAGAGCTCAAGCAGCATACAAGGTCTGTCCCAGTGAGCGCAACCTGCAGGTCCTCCGAACTGCTCGCAGCAAAGTCCAACAGACTGCCAGGAGATGTGCTAACGACTACTGGCTCCAGCTCTGTTCCGAGATACAGATAGCAGCTGACACGGGCAACATCAAGGGGATGTATGATGGTATCAAGCAGGCCCTAGGTCCAACACAGAAGAAAATTGCCCCTCTGAAGTCTGCCACAGGCGAGGTCATCCAGGATCGGGCGCAGCAGATGGAACGCTGGGTGCAGCACTACTCTGAGCTATATTCCAGAGAAAATGTAGTCACCGAAGAAGCACTGAACAACATTGTCACTCATCACACACATTCTAAGACAGCCTATTTGAAATCTCCATTGGAAGACAGCTAAAAGGAATAAAGTAATTCCATCATTTTCAATTAGCAATGCTCTCCAATGAAGAGGAAGTTGATACATTGGGCATGGTTTCATAATCAAGTTTCAGAGCTTGTTAACTTGCACGATCAGGAACAAGGAACTCTGAGCTCAAAACATCTTGCTCATTATCTTGGATCAATTACCCACCGCTCTGCTTCTTGTGGAATGTGAATTCCACCAGTGCTAGCAACACTGTTGTTTACATGTCGCTATGCCTTCTAATTCTGAGACATAATCAACAACTTTTGCACAACGGGGGGCTCTTCACTATCTTTCATTCAGTCGCATGATAACTGATCATGTTCACAATACAATGATGACAACGTTGACAATAACAATAAATTAATGACAATGCTAACATTAATAGTGCACACATCTATTAAAGGCCAAATTTTGGGGTGGGGGGTTAGGATCTTCACTTACTAGTCACCACCACCAAGCAACAACTGGGTGAAACTCTCTTATCACACCCCATGTCAACAATTCCACTCATCAGCTTTCCTGGCGGGGATGCAGAGCACACAGTTCTCCCATTGTTTTCCTTCTATGTCTGCTAGGGGAAAAAAGGCATAAAAGAAGTAGGCATATTTTCCTCATGCCTCTGTTCCTGGTGTTTTTTAAAGCAGCCTGCAACTTTAAGAAAACCCCTCCTTCCAGCCCTCATGTTTGCTGCTGCTGGAGAGAAAAGAGGGGTCTTCTCTAAATTTCAGGCAGCTTTCGGAAAAACAGAGCTGGCCAGGAAACATCTGATTGTTTCTATCTGTTTTTGCATGTGAGAAAAGACTTTGCCTGTCTCTCCGTTCCTGCACGTTTGCTACAGGGCAGGAGGGACAGAAAGTCTTCTCTCATTTGCAAAGACAGACCAAAAAAAAAAGGGGGGGGTGTTTCCTAAATAGCTCTGTGTAGTTCAAAGATGCCTGCTATTTAGAGAGCCCCTGCTTCTCCCTCCGCACCATCAGCAAGCACAAGGACTGGAAGGAGAGGCCTGGTGGTCTTGAATTGGCAGGCAGCAATGAAGAACAAAGAGAGGAAGAGGCAGTGTGTGCTTTCTTTTCCACTCAGGGGTGATGATTCCAGCTTCTCCATGCCAACCTTGGGGGGGGGGGGGAGGTCATGGAAGTTGAATTTAATTGCCTCTGTCAAGTCACAGGTTTTGGAGTTGAATTTGCAATTCAAACTAAAGGAGTTTCCTGCCAGCATCTCTGAGCCAGGCACTCTCTTGAGATTGGTTCCTATTCCCCATATGACTCTTGCTTACCTCAGTGTGCACACCAAACCCTGTTCCTACTCCCCACCCTGCACTATACCTGGCAGTTGTGACCGACCTGGTTAATAACACCAGTGGCATTTCTACAGGAGCAAGGGGACAAAAACCCCAGGGTGCCACACCACTGGGGGTGGTGCCATCTTCCTTGCCCCCCCCACCGCCTCTGCCCCCCACCCCCATCCAGAGGCCTTTAAATCCCACTTCTCGGTTTCAGCTGAAATCCCGAAGTGAGGTTTAAAGCTCCTCCAATGGCCTTCTCTCCACGTATGGCCAGCCCTCCAAAAGCCCCTGGATGGCTGGGGGGGGGGTCAGCAATTGGTGGTGGGGTACCCTGCAATCCTGACCCCGGGCAACACAGGGGACAGAATTGCCAGTTAATAACACCATAACCTGAACATAGTCTGAACTGGGCAAAAAACTCCTCACCTAAGGCCTGTCAAGTGAAGAATGAAAAATTCCTACCTGGTTCCATGATGCCAATCAGCTAGTCTAAGAGTATTCCAAACAGCTTCAGGATTCAGCCAAACCAAGCTTGTGATGGAGAGCAGCCTCAATTGCTATTCTTGAACCACTTTCTATTCCCCTCACGTAAGAAGGAATGGGGCACAAATACCTTGTCTAAGGGAAGGGTGGAATTTTCCAAGGCTATCTACTACTTGCAGAAAATCCTGGCTCTCCCTATAGCAAGGTCAGAGGGCTTGGGGAGGAAAGGCTTTGGTTTTTTAACTTGAGCTGAGATTTTTTTGCATAAATGAGAGCATGAAGTGGTTCCCCTTTTCACTTTGTATTTGGTGAAGGGGTTGGGGAAAAGGAAATGTCTTGTACAGCCCTTTAAAGGAGGTTTTAAAAAAGAAAAAGAAGCGGGTGGGTTTTCTACTTTTTGTGCTGTATGCTGCAGCACAAATTAGAGACATCCTTGCTAGCACTACAAGCCCAGCTGCACATGCCAAAGCAGTGGGAATGGATAGTTGACAGTGAGAGGCTTGGCTAGTAAACAAAACTGGTTTGCTAGCCAAGTAACTTCTGGTATTACACGTGGTATTGTGTACGGGAGCTCTGCAGAATGTGAATGTGATGCAAAACCACAATGACTTTCCAAGCCAATTTGTGTGTTTCGTGTGCACTGTCTGTACAGTAGCTATAATCAAAATTAATCATACCTTTTTAATTGCACATGCATAAATCTGAAGTTGTCAGGGAACAACACTAAACACCTGAGAAGAAGGTCTATATATGGGTGGATCGGAAATGGGGCATGTTCTCAGTATAATTATAGAACTAGTCCCGAACTTGTCTCTGTATTACAGTTTTGGCATTCTTCGCAGTCTTGAGAGGAAACAGCTATCCTTATTTACTTCCTTGCATTCCAAAGTAACCCTGAGTCAGTGATGGGGAAAAAAAGACAGTTAATATATGGCAAGCCTGCGATCAGCTAGTAGTAGCTACAATGGCTCCAGTGGGGAAGCTAACATGTAGTGATCCCAATATGTACCTGGTGTTTGGTCAATTTCATGGAGCATCAGTGTACTTCTTGTGTAACAGAACCAATGTGCAAAGGGGACGTGCGCAGTTTGTGCTTGGATCAATCATGGAAGTGGTGATGTGTGGGGAATAGGAATATGTAGTTCTCATATGCTAACAGCTTACTCCTAGAGACACTGCAACGGTCTGCTGTCTGCAGCTGTACAAGCCTGTGAACATCCTATTTGTAATCTCCATGTGGTTGCCTGCCTTTCCTGTGGTGGATGTGTTGGAGTTGGAGAACCCAGGATGGGAGGAGATCCTTAACTATTTACTCCATTTTAGGCTGCCATGGGGTTTCAAGTTTCAAGGCTCCCATGCAGCATCTTTGTCCTGAAGGTCAAAACATAACACCACTAAACTAGGATTCTTTGAATGCTGTAACCTTTTTTCTCTTATTCTAATCCAAGGCAGAAGGCTATTTCTGTATGATCTACAAAAAGAATGTTCAAATTCAGCCCATTTCTAAACAGTTCTTTTCAGTAAACCATTGTAGTGTTTTACCCTCCTGGCTTTTCAGCTGCCAAAAGGTCTTTTGTATTGTTTGTCCTCTTTCCGAGCGTAGTCAACTTCAATCTACGGAAGTTTAAGAAAATAATCTTTTAATGTGAAAACCCTGTGTGCTATCAAGAAAGGGTAAATGCAATTTTGATTCTCTCCACCCTTCACAAAATGGCAAATGAAAAACTTAGTGAACAGAGATAAGTCTGTTTCTCAGCTTAGCTGTGTTTGAATAGCTTAATTAGACTTTGGATTTAAGGTGTTTTATGAGAAGAAAATTGTTTTTCAATAGTTCAGTGGCAAAAAGAAGTCAGAAAACGAGGCCAGGAGGGCACTTTCCCATGTTCTTTAACTTGATTAAATGTAGCGAGGGGGTCCTTTTTCACGAAATAAATTACCTTTGTCCTGCATGGATGTTGATATAAACTTTAAATGCTAAATGCTGTGCTTTGCCATTTCATTCCAATGGTTCTTCTCGCAGGAAATCTGGTTTTGTGCAAAGGATAGATTTATAGTTTCTTGAAAGAGAAGGAAAAGAAAAAACATCACCCCAAAGGTTTATGTATTCAACAATGAAAAAACACGAGAAGCTAATCAATGCACTTGTATGTCATCATTTATCGTTTAAACATTCCAAGCATACTTTCATCACTGCTGTGATGACAATTTAATATCTCCCCCATTACTATCCTGGAGTGGAGAGCTAACAGTGCCTTGAATTGATTGTACATTATTATTTTGAACTAACTTATGAAAAACTATGAACCCTTCATCTGGGCGTAGTGTTTATCGATTCGCCTGATCAGAATTTGATTGGGTTAATAGTAGCATTTAGAATTCTTTATACTTCTGGGAGTTGAGAAGCGGGTTGATTTTAAATACCACATTAAATCGCTAAATCGGCTCTTGTTTATCCTTTTCTTGATTTCAGATGTATTAGCATTTTGAGGAAATTATAGGTTTGTTTTTTGTGTGTGTTTTTTTTAAACCAGTGTGAATTGGAAGAAAGTGAACCAAAAGGCACGCAGGCATTGTGAATGTATCCTCATTGTTTCAAACTTAATTCCCTCAAGACAATTGCAAATTTATGAATATTGATTTATCTCTGTACTTCTCTGTCTGTTTTGGATTTGTATCCAGAATCCTATTTCTAGAAGCATACCACCACCAATGGTAATGCATATCTGAGAAGAATAAATGCATGGTGAGCCTGGTTTGGAGAATTTTGGCAACAACAGTATTCAATAGCATAGCTAATAAAAGAGTAGCCCAGTACCAAGTGGAAAATGATGGGGATTGGACGAGTTTCTGGAGGAAAAATCCATTATGGGGTACAAGCCATGATGTGTATGCGCAACCTCCTGATTTTAGGAATGGGTTAAGTCAGAATGCCAGGTGTAGGGGAGGGCACCAGGATGAGGTCTCTTGTTATCTGGTGTGCTCCCTGGGGCATTTGGTGGGCCGCTGTGAGATACAGGAAGCTGGACTAGATGGGCCTATGGCCTGATCCAGTGGGGCTGTTCTTATGTTCTTATGATGCCCCGGTGGTGCATCACACCCAGACTTTTAAAAAAGTGAAAGTTGGGGCAGTGGCATAGCTAAGGCATAGCAGAGTCAAAGAAGATTTTGTAACCCACCCTCCATGATGAAATCAAATTTGATTTATTAAGATACTCGCCTATAGGGCGATAAATTTGTCCCAACAGATCGCTCCTGAATCGACCCTTGGCCTTATCTGCGGGGCCACTCGGGGTGAGGGCTGTTTCAGGCACACTACAGAGCAGCGATGGTGCTGCTGGGGAGGGTGACATGCCACCCGCTCCCCCACCGCACGCTCCCCACCTGGAGCAGGGAGCCTGACGGAGCTCGCCTGCCGCTGCCTCCTTCCCACCTCCAGCAGGGAGCCTGACAGAGCTGCTCAGCTTGCCTGCCACTCCCTCCTCGTTGCTGCTCCTGGGCATTGCAGTCCCGCCCGCTCAGGCTCCCCGAGCCTGGTCTCCTTGGCTCTGACTTCCTCCTCCTCCACCCCTGCTAGTCTTCCAAAGGACAGGAAAGGGGAGCAGGAGCCTGGAGCGCGTCCCATGCGTGGTGTCAATGGGGCTTACTCCCAGGAAAGTGTGCATAGGGTGGCAGCCTTTGAGCCCAAGCCAGTGCATGCCTACTCAGAAGTAAATTCCATTATTGTCAATGGGGCTTACTCCCAGGAAAAGATCATAGCTTGAAAATGGGGAGAGAGATGGGAGGGCTGCTTCTTCATGCAGAGTCTTAGTTGGCAACCTTCAGTTCGCAGATACCAAGACTATGGTATTGCGCTCTGAATGGTGGTTCTGGAACAGCGTCTAGTGTGGCTGAAAAGGCCGATTCGGGAGTGACAATCCCTTCCACACCGGGAGCAAGTGCAGTCTGTCCCTGGTCTGTCTCCTTGGCTATGGGCCTTCCTCCTTTGCCTCTGCCTCAGCTCTGCATTTGCTTCTTCCAAGCGAGAGGGAGGAGGGGAGCCTCCCACACAGCCTCCCTCCCTCCTGCCCACCCCCATTCCTGCACTGCCTGCTTCTCTCTGCCCTTCAGCCCCAGCCCCTCTTTCCTCCACCAGCCTTCACTCTGTTGTACTGTTTTCTCCCCCTTCTCCTCGCCCACTGTGCCCCCCTTCTCTTCTCCCTTCCCCGCTGTCCCTCTTTCTCTGCCCCCTATTTACAAGCCATGCAATCAGGGAAACTGACCAGGAAACTGATTAGAGCAGTAGACAGCAGTTTCCATTTGCACATCCCCCCAAGACAGAGAGCAGAGCTGAACCGGCTCCCCAGAATCACCCCACTTCTTTAAGAGTGAAACCCCCCTGACAGCCTTGATCCTGCTGTAAATCAAGAGGAGGAAACAGCCCTCAGACCAGGTGAGGGTGGGCTTGTTACAGTTGCAGGATGCACCTTCCCTGAAAGTGGAAACACTCCCATCAGATGTCTCACAAACTACAATTCAGAGCACCGTGTTGTTTACAGTGCAGTTACTCTTTCATAGTGTTTACAGAAAGATGGTGAGGACCAGAATTTAAAAGTTTATGAATAAAAATGAATCTTATGATCTTTTAGTATATTTTTAATAAATTAGAGACTGTCAGTTCTTAGGTAACAATTACTGGTAGGTTATTTTTCAGGATCTGGTCTAGGGTAAAATCAGACAAAACTATAATCAGACGCACACACCCCCAAGTTTATGACCCTGACTTATCTGATGGTCATAGAAAATTCTATGATTCTTGCCTCCAAACCTGCCCTCAACTTATCTGTGAGATTGACTTATGGGCGAGTGTCTGCGGTGAGTATTAAGTGAGTAGATAAGTAACAGCCCAATCCTGAGTTGCCTGGAGAATGGGCTGCTGTGACACTGAAAATGGCTGCCATGGCAACCTGAACACAACTGAGCAGCCACCAGTGGCTCCTCATCCCCTCCCCCTTGGTAAGGAGAGTAGCCCCACAATGGGAATCCTGGGCAGCTCTGGAGCTGCCACAAAATCAAAGAGTTCTGTGTCCTTGAGGTCCTGCTCTCCTCCCGCCACACTCCCACCAGTGCACCTCCTCCCTGCTCTGGTGAAAGTGGAAGCCTCTGGGGGAGTGGAGAAGCAAGAAGAAAACTGAGAGCTGCTCAGGCCAGCCCCAGGGGTTGGGAGCCTGCCCTATCCCCCATTCCCATACCAGCCCCCACCTGGATGCCAACCCCTTGTGACCCACACCCCAGAAAAGCAGTCCCAAGAGCTGGCCTCTAGTCCCAAGGCAGGGGTTGAACTGAAGCAAGGAAGGTACTCCTGGACTCCCTGGCAACCTGAATGCCTCTGCACCCCTCCTGTGTCATGTAAAACTCTGCAATAAACAACTGGTAGCAGCAAACTTTACCTCCCCCATTCTTGCTTCCACTGATGTGTCTTTCCTGCTCCACTTCAATATGGAGCTTCCCCCTTGGGATTGGACAGAAGGGGACTGGCCCCCACACTCTTATCTTCATGGTAGTTTTGTACCACCTAAAAAGATACTTTTTAAAAATGTTAGATCTCTTATTTAAAAAAACCAAGAATTTTGTGGCACCTTCAAAGTGAGCAAATTTTCAAGTACGTGTGTTGTTCTTGAAGGTACTTCAAGGCTTTTAGAGTCCAATCCTATTCATGTCTACTCAGAAGTAAGTCAGATTATAATCAATGGTGCTTACTCCCAAGTAAGTGTGGATAGGATTGCAGCCTCAGAGTGCAATTCTAAGATCACGCTGAACTGTGTAAGTCCCTTGCGCTGGCCCCCAAGTGTTTTGAATATGTTGTAAGCCATGTCTGTGACAATTCAGGACTAGGCCATGCTGGTGGAAGGAAGCGCACCGGTCTGCTCCCACCGGGCCCAAGGAGGTTAGGAAGCCTAGGGAGTCTGGTGCAGGGGCTTGGGAAGGGCTTTTCAGGGTAGTCTCAGGGTGGGTGAGCTGGTGGATGGGCTGGACCTGAGAAGTGGATGGAATCGGCCCCTGGAACTTGGGATTAGTATACAGGCAGATCATATTAAATCTAACAATTATCTATAAAGAATATGTTCCTTTCCAAAAAGCACTATACTTCTTAAGCCCTTGTGTTTAAGACCCTACCCCCAGCAAACAATGTTGTAGAACTCTTAGCATTCACTGTTTTAAACTGACCCAAGCAAAGTGCAGTTGTGTTGATAATTTATTTTCTCTGTGGGGAAAAAAGAAGAGATCACACAATTTGCTAAGAGCTCATTATATGTTTTAGGAATTGAGTGGAGACGTAACATTCACTAAAATACTCTGCCTTTAAAAAAAAATCAAGCTTTCTTTGAAAAAAAAACAAAAAAAACTGCTCTCCAGAATTTTCTGTCCAGTGGATGGTTTACATATGGGGGCTCTTGAATATTGCTTATTCAGGCTATAGGCTCGGTGGGGTGAAGCATTAAAAGTTTATTAGCTCTGCCTTAGGCACTGTTATATTAGATCCCATGTAATTTCAGCAAGTTTATAGGAAAATATGTTAGGGCTTCATGAATAAATGTGAGGTTCTGAACAGTAGGGAGTTGTGTGGACATTATTTTATATTGTGCACCACAGCGTTCAGCACTTTGGGATCTGGTTATTTTTATTTGTAGGAGCGTTATTTGTCCTTCAGCATCTCTGGTGTTTGACTTGTTTACTAAACACTCATGCAGAGGTGGGAGTTGCAATGAGATGCTATATAACTGTGTTAATAAGGGAATAATGTCACACTGGATGGATGAGAAATATGCAGTGTGCCCAAGAAAATGTGTTCCCTACCATCATTTCACACTCTTCAGGGGGCCGTTTTCTAGAGTGGATAGCAAGTTCCCGCATTCAAGAAAAAGCATTTTCTGCTTAAAGTGGAAAAAAGAAGTATAAATGGAATTTTCAAATTTATTTACTACCATATCGGAGCAACTGTTGAATTGCATTCTATAAGGATTCCATCGGGAGTTTCTGAACTACACCACTTCAGACTTTAATCTTGTTGTATATCACAGAGTCAGCAAGGATGGATTTCCATCTCACATGGGGAATCCCCCCCTCCATGTCAAGAGAACAAAGATAAACATTTTGACCCAACAAAAGATTGACCCTAGGGCAGGGGTACTCAAATTTTTTATCACCAGGACCCGCTTTTTAGAACAGCAACCTGTTCAGGACCTGCTGGAAGTAATGTCATTAAGCTGAAAGTGGCCATGGCCAGAAGTGACATCATTAAGCTGGAAGTACAGCCACTGAGATGCCAGAGCCTGCTGCTTTCCTGCGAATGCAGAAATAAGTTGGATTATTTCTCAGTCATTTTCCAATAACAAAGTGAATCAGGAAGGAAAAAAAGCCTTGTAGTTGTGTCTACAACTTTGACACAAGCAAAATAACCACACAGCCCTCCTCCTTTCCAACCCCATCTTCCTGTATTTCACTGGCAGCTGCGCTAGATGTTACACAACCCACCTAAAATTGGCTTGCGACCTACCTAGGGGGTCCTCACCCACAGTTTGAGGTAGTAGTAGAACCTTTATTGGCATAAAACACACAGTTTGAGAAGCTGCCCTATGGAATAGTATTCTAGATGCATCCTACATTGACCCTGTTTGGATGTCCAAGACGACAGGCAGAGGAACTAATGCAGCTTCAGCTTAGCGTTCATGTGACTCAGGGCCCACTCCTATCCAACATCCCAGCATTGACGCAGCTGTGCCAATGGAGCGTGCATTGCATCCTGCAGTAGGGGGGCAGTCATGGAGGCCTCCTCAAGATAAGGGAATGTTTTTCCCCCCTTACCATGGGGCTGCATTGCATCTGCATCACAGGTGCATCAGTGCTGAAAAGTTGGATAGGACTGGGCCCTGAGAGGAGTTGGATGATGATGATGATGTTCAGTTCCAAGTTATTATTTATTTGGCACCATCAACATACATGGTGCTTTACACAGAATGAGATGACAGGGCTCTAAGGCAGTGGTTCCCAAACTTTTCAGCACCGGACTCACCTAAAAAAAGGTTCACTTTAGCAGCTGGTCAAGCCTCTATGGCTATATTGGTGATTGGGCACTAGTGTTCCCCGCCCCCAATTAGCAGGTTGTTTCACTCTTGATGCACCAGGGATGGGGAAATCAGGCGTGACTTTACCTGAGTTGAGTTGTGAGTCTCCGCCCCTGTAACTTGGAGGCATTTTCCAAGTCACTCAGAGCATTTTGCAACTCAAAAGAACTCAAATCTCAAGTCTTTCCCTTTAAAAAGCCTGCTGTGGCTCCTTGGAGGAAAATGGGGCTGCTGCTGGGCTCTGTGAGTGTTTCGGGTTCCCTTTAAACACTCCCCCGCTGTCCTTGCCCATCCCACCTGTTAGACAGTAGTGCAGAATGTGCCAACCCCTTCTCTTCTCCCTGCCTCCTGCAGCCCCTTCTTCTGCAACTCACTTGTCCCTATGGGGAAAAACGGCTTCTCCTGACCCCCTCCCCTGACCAACGGAGGCATCTCCCTGTCTGGGTTCAGTTTGCAGAACCCAGGTAAAATGTATCCTTCTGCAAAAATTGCAACAAGTTCTGTGTCATGAGACCCTGCAAATTTTTTGAGTGCAAACCAAAAATAAAGTGAACGCTTTCACTCCATCCTCCCAGCCTATCTCTGAACATAGTGTACCCAGCTGCTGCTGCTTCTACTGCTGCTTGCATTTGCCAAAAGCAGCTTCTGTAGCAAGAGGTTTTTGTGGGTGAGATGGAGGCAGCGCAACCCATGTCCATTGATGGGCAACTCGAGTCACTCGAATCAATGGTGACTCACAAGTCAGGGGCCCTTGTCTGAAGTGTTTTGCCAAGTCTTCCATGTGCATGACTCAAAAAATGCTGATTTGGACTCCAGTCACGTGACTCAAGTCCCGTCCCTGTGATGCACATAGCCAAATCCACCTGACTTGGACTCGAGTCACATGACTCAAGTTCCCATCCCTGTGATGCACATAGCCAAATCTACCTTGTCAGTTTTGTGAACCACCAAAAATTGGGTTGTGACCCACTGGTGGGCCATGGACCCACAGTTTGGGAATCACTTCTCTAAGGAGTTTACAATCTAAATAGGCACAAAGAGAAATGGATGAAGAGGAAGCAGTGAAAGAATGTTTATTGACCAAACAACTGCAGACTTTTCTCTCTTGCACACCTTCGGAATTAAACAGTGTTCATCTCAGCATATGGAGAGTGCCTTTCAGGTCCTACTGACACAGAATTGAGAAGTAAGGTTATAGCTTGAATCTATACAGATTCAAGTCTCAGCCTCTTTTATTAAGCACTGGCTTTCATTGTCTGCAAGCTACATCCAGGAATACATTATGGGTAGGGCTGTAGCTCAGTGGTAAATCATATGCTTTGTGTGCCCAAGGTCCCAGATTCAATCCTTGGCATTGCCATTTAGAGCAGAGAAAAGACTGCTGTTTAAAAATCTGCTAGTGCCACTTGGTGGAAGTGACATTGAGTTAGATAGGCCAATAGCCTGACTTATTATGAGGATTGCCTTATACTATATTTTGTATGGATTTTGATGCAACACTCCTCATTTCTTCCTGCAGATCTTCACAACTTTATAACTGAAATTTGCGAACTTTAAGCAAACAAAAATGCATGCTCCAATAAAGAAATGTAGGTGCCTAGAGGAATGCAAAGATTCAGGAAATGCAGGTGCCCACTAAATTTAGTCCCTTTTTCTGACTAAATTCCACTTTTACTACCTAATCTTTGTAAGACAGAAACCTAAGTACAACTTTTAGCATCACACACATACATTTTTATATCGAAAGAATTTCAAGAGGAAAATTTTATTTCCCGGGATACCTTTAAAATATGCAGTCAATAAATAAAGTTGCAGGGTAGCAATGAGAATCTTGAGTACTGGATGATGATAAAGTAACATTTTAGAGGGAAGAAAAGAGAAAAAGCATAACTCATTTAAACAAGCTGTCTGGTAATACTTTGCCACACAGCTTTCAGAATGTGTAAGTAGTATTACATGCATTTGTGCAAATGAATGACAGTGTTCTTTTTGGCGGGACCCAATAAAAAGGAGGTGAACTTGGTAGATTTAAAACGGCTACATTTCAGGAATTTGTGGGAGACACAGTTGCCATCACTTGTGGGTTTGGAGCTCTTATGTACTTCCCATTAAAATCCCACATCCTCTTTAGAAGCAACTATTTAAGACATATGCTTATTAGATTCCATCTGTACTTTTCCCATCCATGATGGCTGATGAATGCATTTCATATAATAGCTTGGGAAGTTCGATCTATGTATGCTTTGCAATGCTTCTGAGCCCAAATTGTGCTAGTAGTAGGAACGGGCCAAGGATTTACCCAACTCTGGACTGAGTAGGTTCTTCAGCATAGGGTCTTTGTGGCCAGTGGATTGAATTAAAGCAAGTGGAATGTGTCAGTGATATATTCGTCCTTAACCCCCAGTCTCAACTCTCGAGTCCATGCTTAAACTCTTGAGTCAAGTCTCTAGAGTAGGACTGTGCAAACTCAGGCCCAGGAGCCAGATCCAACATTTAGATGGATCCATCTACCCGGTGAACTGACCTGTTTGTTCTGCCTCCTTGTGGCTTCTCTCCTGGGTAGATCTGTGCTCCTGGGCAGATCTGTGTCATGTCTGCCCAGATGTCCTGTTGCACAGCCGTCTGGGATGCCGGGCAACAGACATGACTGCCCAGAGCATCCCAGAGCCCAGATCTACCCAGGAGAGGAGCCGTGTGGAGGCAGAACAAAAAGCTGTGGTTCAAATGGGAACTGCATTTTCAGAACACAGGAATCGGGACCTTGGGCGCTGCTGCTCTAGAGTCTCAAGTTTCAAGTCTTTGAGCCAAATTTAACAGTAAAAGGGAGGTAGTGGTGGCCTGTTTGTGGGGAGTTGTAAACACATACGCACACACCCAATGGCAGGCAGTTCCCGGGCAAAATAAGTAGTGCCTGTCCACCTTGTCTGAGTGATTGTGTCTCTGCCAGTTTGATTTGATTGCTGCCAATCAGCTGGTGGCAGGGAAGTGTCTACCCCACTGCCCAATTCCTGCCTTGCCTGAACGGTTGTGTTTACTTCTGGATTGCCCAGGAGATCTTACAGTACAATGCAGAAGCGCTGGCAAAAAAAAACACAAAAAAACAGGAAGCAAGAATGCTCACACACACATAGTGACTTGGATGTGAAAATGGCTTTGTGTCCCGTTGAGTCCAAGTCCGTGATTGATAGAACTTCAGTCTGACATAGGAGCAAGTTGCAGGACTCGAGCCTGCATCACTGGAATGTGCTGCTCTGGCTATGAGACAAAGACATATGGCAAGTCTCATAGTATTTATATCAGGGATGGCCAATACAGTGGCTCCTTACTGTCTACCAATAGCAGAGACCAATGTTGCAATACCCATTTCCTTCTGTAGCTGAAGATTCTCAGTCTTGATGTACATAATCCACACTAATTCACAAGGTCAAGTCCCAGATCCTGGTGTTTACAGTGAGAATTGAATGGAAAAGCTATTGTATGAGGACATGCAGTATGCCAAATACAATTGACTGTGGTTTCCTTGTGTAGCTCTACTGTGCTGCCTTGCCTGGTAGGTTGAAAAAACCACTTGCTGAGGGACCAAGAAAACAAGCACTTACATTACCATTGTTCATGGGGATGCTTAGTTGTTATTGGGTAATAAAGCATAGAGTTATCAGTGGCTTTACCTGCCTAAGGGCGCAATCCAGAGTCACCCTTGGCACATTTGTGCCCCCTCTAGAGTCAGCTGGGCCGGTGCACGGATGCATGCTGGCCAGTGGAGGCTGAATCCAGCCTCCACGCCAACTTGGGGATGGATCCTTGCATCAGCTATGGGGTGGGCAGGAGGAAGTGGGAGGGAGGTGTTCTAGGGTGGGGGCAGACAGGCGGAGGGCGGTCCTGGGAGAAGGTGGGCTGGGGGAGTGGGAGGCAGGGCTGGGACCCTGCTCTTATGCTGGATCCCAACACCCATTCCCAAATGTAGGTAGGATTGCAGCCTAGAATTGTTCAAAATGTTCTTGCTTGATGATGTCACTTCTGGTCATGACATCACTTTCAGTGGGTCCTGACAGATTCTCATTCTAAAAAGTAGGTCCTGGTGCTAAATGTGTGAGAACCACTGATATATGTTGATTCTTGATAAAGAGGCCTGCTTCATACCACAAGAGTGTCCTGTGTGCTGCCAGGATAGCAGGCTCATGAGTGTGACACTTGCAGAGCAAGGTAACCTCAACTCTTACGCTCATGCATGGAATCAGAAGCGGTCTGCTTGGTTTACAGGATTGCAGTGGGTTTCCAGTCCTCCAACACTGCAGTAGTATGGAGTGGTGGAGAATTGTAAGTCTCCCTCTGAGTTAAGCTTTACTGGGAATTTGTGAGAAGATTGGAGGAAATGGGAGCAGAACATATGATTATACCTCACTGTTAGAAAAGCTGAGGATAAATTGAAAGACTACAAAATTGCTGCAGTGCTCCACTGTACAAGACCATCCACAATAAGGCATTAGAAATATATAACTTTCCTATTGTTAGCAAAAGTCCTTACTGCATTAAACAATTATTGTGAACCCAGGGGGGAAAAAATTTCAACTTTGATGATGAGGCAGCCAACACTGACTCTTTTGTCCCAGCACTTGGGGACAAATCCCCATTACATAACAAGTGTGGGGCACAATAAGTGAACACAGCCTGACTCATTGTTGTGTGAATAAAATTAGATGGGGGGGGGGGGAAGACCTTATATAATTCACTCTGTACTGGAAGAAGAATATAAAAGTAATATGTACATACATTTTAATAAAATTAAATGAGAGTACATGCTCGGCTGGCACAGCCAGCCCAGGAGTGTTGCCAACATGCCATAAAGTACATTTGCACCTCCTTGAGGCTAGGCTGATGCAAGGACACGCACTGGCCTGCCAGTACTGAATCCAGACCCAGTGGAGTTAAGTTCACGCTGGTCAAGGCAAGCTGGTGCAGATGGTCGGAAAAAGTGGTGGGAGAGCAGAATGGAGGTGAAGAGGGAGCATTTTTGGGTGGGGGGGCAGACTGGGAGGTGAATCGGGCACGGGGAGGGGGATCAGCCACAGCAGTGCAGGTTGAATCCTAACTGCCACTCCCAGGCCCTGCAGCTTTACATGGGCTGCTTGAGTTTGCACCAGCTATTTTGCTGGTGCATATCTGAGTAGCCCCATAGGGCAGACTGGTGTGTTACATGGGGAAAAATGTCCCCTTACCCCAGGTTGCCCTCCAGCTGGCACCTACCTTGCACTGGATACAGTGCAGACCGTTCAGCCTGCCTGTTCCAGCGCAAATTAGGACAGGGCTGTAACAACTTCAAAGTAACAAAAGTTTGTAACAACTTCAAAGTAGTCAAAAGGTTTTATAATGACTTATCTTCTCATTACCAGGACTGAAAATGAAAATATTTTTAAAAATTACATAATTAAGTTTTCCCTCCATCTATATCTTCTCACAACAAACCCTATCAGCAAGATTCCTAAGCTGTCAGGTAGCTTAGACTGAGAGAATAGTAAAATAACATGTTTCATTGTTTCTATGCTCTTTTTAATTGCTTATTGTGTTTTACATTTTATCTGGATTGTGTTATTTTATGCTGCTTTGGGTAGAAGGCAGTTGTTTGCAGGAAAGGCAGGGTATAGTACTGGGGGGGGGATCCAGCTCACAGCACAATCTTATGCATATCTACTTAAAAGTAAATTCCATTGGATCCAATGGGGCTTACTCCCAGGAAAGTGTGGATATGATTGCAGCCTCAGTGTGACCCAGAAAGAGCTTTCATGGCTGAGTAGGGGTTGGATCCCAAGTCTGCCCACTCCTGGTCTGCCATTCTAACCATTATGTCATACTGGCTTTTACTATTGAAATACTTGGGGCAATTATACAGTAAGTGGTTTGAAGAAGGATGATTTTATACTGCAAGCATATTTTTGCTTCAGTGCAGGGACACTGGTAGGATATGACCAGGTCAAGCAAAATATGTTAGTAATAGATTTTCAGAAACTTTTCAAAATTGGATCTCCAACCTAGAGAATTTAGGCTGTCCAGTACGCAGTTGCCCTAGAAATATTAGAGGTGACATGAGGGTGAAAACTTGCTTTGAAAACCTCTGTTCTCCATTAATCTTCAAGTAGATATACTTGTAATAAAATAAGGAAAGCAAATCTCATCAGACAACCTGTTTGGACTTGGTTCATTTATGGAAAAATGACCCTGCTGAAAGTCAAAAGTGACAGCACAGTCTGCAAATAACAAAGTTTATTATGTATACCAAACACACGGGCAAAGAAAAAAGGAGCTGAATGTGTTGCGGCAGCAAATGAAAAATTAAAATAATTCTGGCTAAGTAATTTGTTGCAATGTGATAGTTCAGTACATTTGAATCTCCTTGGGATTCAAAGATGCAAGTGAGAGCTTTATGGAATATTTTAGTGTGTGTAGCTATGTAATCTGGAAGGTGGGAAAATCCATATTTCCATTATGCAGCTGCAAGTGAATCAAGAGCAGAATCCCTCAGCACGTTTTGCTGTGCAAACTCAACTGAAATGAATGGAAGCTTCACAAGAACGTGATGGTATCACAGGCCTTACGCAGGAGCAGTTTTCAGGGCTTTGGGGCTTCTATCAAGTGTCCCTCCTGTAATACAAAGAAGAGCAGAATAACGTACAGTACTTTTGTGAACTGCAAAAAAAGACAATTTTCATAAATGGTCACAGACAATTAGCTACAGCTTTCCATAAATGGTGCTGTCATTTGTTAACATCTAGCCCCGTTAAGTTACCAAGGCACAACTCTGAAGTCTTGGAGAAAGAATAGTTCTTTCAGTATTTTGCATTAGAATCCAGCTCTCTACTAGGGTGCAGCCACACAATGTGTTTGAATTGACACTCAGTGTATATTGATGTTTTCTGGGTTCTAAGGTGTGGTCTGAGGGCATGTGATTAATCTACCTTCTTGAAGCTAGGGTCTCTAGCCAGTTCTTGGCTGGGTGATCACTTGGGAACCCCATATACATGCCTTGAGTTCCATGATGAAAGGTAGGATATAAATTTCTTATGAGCTGATCTCTCGTTGGCCTTCCTCCTCTCCATACTATTGCTAATCCACATCATAGGAAGCTCCCTTATACTGTTCTGAGTCATAGGTCCATCTAGCACAGTTATCTTTACTGATGTGACAAAGCATGTATTTCAGTACTGAACTACGTGAGCAGCCATTTGGGGTATGTGACATGTACGGCAAGAAGCTTTCTTGGCCCAGACTGCCACAGTCTTCCATATCAAGATAGTTTTGAGGTTTTCTGTACATAACAAATACATGATTTTATTCTCCTGTTGCTTGTCCTGAGCTTTTGCCACAGTGCAGGATATTAGTATGAATGAATGAATGAATGAATAAGGCAGAATATGCATGTAAAGTATCCCTTCTGCTTTGTCTTGAACATGTTTCCCTCTCCTGACTTCTTAGACTTCTTTTTCCTACTTAACTGTTTAAAGCACATGTAAAATAGTCAGAATATGGCTGAAGAAACATAGTAGCAATCCGAACTTCCAGGTACTTGGGGAAAAAAATGCAATGATTTCTGGGTATATTTAGTGTCTGGGGTTTCCCATGCTTTCTGTTGCCACAGTAATGTTGGAATAAAAACTTGCACAGCAGATATGCTCAAGCTGTGTATATGTCTGAATATCATGTATCAAACCCTGCACAAGTACACTGGAAGAACACAGCACTAATGCACATCAAACTGTCAGTACTCTGATTGCATCTGGAACTATTCTAAGGGCCAAACTACACATTAAATTTGTTATTAGAACTGATGTTTGTATTTTTTTTTCTAAGTAAATATTAGGGGAGCATTAGGGGGGCATTAGGGGGGCATTAGGGCATTAGGGGGGTTCTAATTGACTCAGGGAGAGTGGAAGAGAGGGTTTTTAAAAAAATATCTCTTTGTCCCTGCATGGCCCAATCGGGATTCCCTTCCCTCCCATACACCTATTGTTTGCTCAGGAAGCAGGACTAGGAACTTGCTTTCTTGAACACATAGAACCTGTAGGAGTGCTGATCCTGATAAAGACCATGGTGGGAGCAAATGCTTAAAGCTTCCTCCCTTGTGCTATGGTCTGATCCAGATCACACCCCTCATGCACTGTTAACTGTGGACAAAACAAGCACATCAGCCCTACTGCTGGATTTTGCACAGTGTGTAGTTTGGCCCTTTGTTCTATTGAAATCAAGTGTGTTTAGGATCAGGAACTTGGCAACATGAGAATAAACATCTATAAGTCTGATACACACAACTGGCTAGGATCCTCTGCAAATGCTCTTGATATTGTATGAATATTTTTTTTTTAACTACTGCTTACCTTAATAGTATCCCTTTGGAAATAATTACAATTATTTTCTACGGCTATGGCTGCAATCCTATCCACACTTACCTGGGAGTAAGCCCCTTTGAATATAATGGGCTTACTTCTAAGCAGACATGCATAGGATTGGGCAGTAAATGATTCATCTAAAAGCATCAGTAATAGTTTTTAGTGTCAACTATTTCTAGTGTCAATGTCCTTGATGGCTATGTTCTATTAACTTTTCAAGTCTTGGCAAGACTTTACCCATAGCAAGTACAGGATTGTGTTAAACTGAAGTCATTCTAAAAGTGGTAAGATTGTTGAGTCTACAGAAATATTACTCAGTTGAAACTTGTGCCAAAGGAAAATTGATTGCTTTTAGCTTCTTGGGAAAGGATACAAACTGCATCACATCTCCACACCCCTTGGTGGCTGGCTTAAAACTAGCAATATATTTATCAGAAAAACAAGTTTGTTCTTAAACCATAATAGATAAGAGTTAATACTAATGGAGGAGGGGGGGGGTTATTAAGCAAAAAGAAAGGGGCAAACAGCAGAAAGTTTCATCTGAACCAGTCCTGTCATTTCTTGAGATTGAAGGTGACCTAAAAGACGCAACACGATTGTGAACTTGCAGGCATTAGTCTTGTGATGTTCCTGTAGCATCAGTAGAAGGTTTCTGTAAAAACCGGTGTAAATAAACATGAAATACAAACTAAAGGGACAGGGTTCTAATTGCACAGAAGTGTAAAATTCAGTTGTTTTTTAATACTTGTCTGGGGTACATTAAAGAACCATTCAGACAATCCAATATGTGTGTTCAGTAAGCATGGATAGTTGTAGTAGGATCTGTCCCATCTCCCGACGTGAGTGAGTTGACTGGAACCTTCTATATACATACAGTGTGCGTATATGTGAAATCAGGGACTGTGCTTCCTACAAACATGTGTACAACACCTGTATGCATATATTTTGTCTAGAGCAGTGGTTCTCAAACTTTTAGGGAGCATTACTCCCTAAGTAAGGCTTTGTGGGGGAGGGAGGAGGGCAGCAACGCAATCCCCAGGATCGCGTCGCTAAGGAGGGTGGGGGAGGTGCTTTTACTTATTGTGGGCAGAAGCAAGGAGCAGCAACTGAGCTGATGCAGATCCAAGTAGATTCATAGGGGCTGCCAAGTTCCAACACGGGATTGTCCCTTACCTCGAGGAGACCTCTGGCTGCCTCCCTGGTCCCACAGGATACAGTAGTGGCCATTTCAGCACTGCTATACCTCTGGATGGGCAACCCAGTTAGGATTGGGCTGACCATGTTGCTATCATTACCGGACAAGTATTCAAAAGTTTCCCTATAATGAAGGACAAAAGAACTGAGAAGACCTGATGAAATAATCACCATAATTTAGGTTGTGTGGGATGTTATGGAATATATACTTTCCTAAGGATATAACCTTAGGCAACATGGCAATGGCAACATGGTCTCAGAAGTCAAGACCTCTGGCAAGAATCCAAGATCCGCGACCCGCTCAAGTACATGGTTTCTGCAAAGCACAGATGGGCAGGACATGTCATCCGCTGAACAGACGACCGATGGAGCACCAGAATCACGCACTGGATCCCATTCCATGTCAAAAGAACCCGCGGCTGACCAGCTACTCGCTGGTCAGATACCTTTTCAAGGTTATTTAAACAGGGACTGCTGCACTGGACAACAGTTGCACTAGATCAAAAAACATGGAGCGAGTGTGGGCCACATTGGAAAGATTGCCAATGAGGATGGACCATCAATGTATGTAAAGATATAACCACATAGGCAAATTATTGAATGCAACACAGTTTTAGTATTTATAAGGGGTGTACCAAATATTCATCCATTTTGATTTTACAGTCAAAAATTGAGCTGCCACCAGAACAACAAACATCCCCCTCCCACTACTTCTGAAAATGTCTTTTTTCTCCAAACCTGTTCACTGCTATCATTTTCCCTTCTGGGTTCTGCTTCAGGTACATTTTTATTCCTTCAATTGCTAGGCCCTTTTATTTTTGACTTAACAATATGGGAGGTCACAACCACTTGAGAATCGCATTGTGACTGGAAAACACATAGCCATAGGGCTATGTAGCCAATCAGATTTGGTGACAAGATGAAGTCATTTGGGGCAAACAATTCCAATTGAGAGTAAAGACACTGTACTTTGTATCAGTCAGTCAGAATTGGCCATGTACAAACAACACTGAGAAGAAATAAAACAGATTCAGAAGTATTACTCTCACTCTGCACCGTCACACTTCTTCAGTCAAAGCAGTTCACCTTTCAAATTGCCAAAGGTGGAATGCTTTTCGGTTCATTTTATGAAAAGCAACCCCCCTTCTTTAGCTCAGCCATAGTATTTATTTAAACTGACAGAAATGGTGGCAATGGGCATTTTAACGACAACAACAATCTGTTGGTGCACCAACAATGAACACTCGAGACAATGGACATGGGAGAAAGGGCCACTTTATTAAAAGTTAGAGGCAGTACAGGAGAGGCTGAGGCCTACAGCTGCTGTGACAGTGAAGCACCTGTGGTGCGGAGGCTGGACCATCGGAAGGCACCAGAATCTGAACCAGGCATCGGAAGGTATCTGGCCCCTGGGCTGGGTGTGCATCAGACTCAAAGCTCTAGTATGAGTTTGTGAAGCTTCCAGCAAGCAAGGACTTCTGATTCACAGATTAGAGAATGGGAATGTACCCACAGAGCTATGCCTAACACTGCAGTGAGTGGAGGTGAGTCTGCACAAGCCGGAGAGTTCCTGTTTGCGTGACGAGTTTCAGCATTCTAGCTTGGCGCACTTCATATGACTTACCAGGTGTCCCAGTGATTGTAACATCCAAGGATATTAATCAGCAATCCCCAATGTCTGTCAAATCTACCTTTCTCTTTTTGGAAATATTCCATCTGTTTTTCTTTGACTTATAAGAGCAAGCAGTTAGATGTTCTGTGGCGGTGTCCCAAACTGCCTTTTCATGTTATTGGAGAGGTGCTTTTTGTGGAAAAAGGGATACTTGCAAAGTTACACAAAGCCAAAAAGGTTCCATTATCTTGTCTGTGAATGCAATACATTATTAAACATTAGGGAACAAATGGATTCTGCCAAAAGACTGTAGGAGGATCAATAGTAACTTGGACACATTTTTAAATATTCCATAATCGTGTGTAACATGCTGGAGGTTGAATGCAATATTTTGAAAACAAAAGAAAATCATGAGTCAATGTTCCTAGGAAATTACATATGATTCTGGAAGATTTAGATTTGGACCCCAAATGTGGTCCCCATACTCGGAAGTATGCAATTGTTCAAAATGTGCTGGGATTTCAAGTAATGTCTTATGTTGTGATATCCATAACTTTTGTAACATCATGGTAGTGGAATCCATACTTTTGTCTCTAGTACACCTTTTTCAAAGGATTCCTTACCCCTTGTTTACACAACTCCCACCTCTCTTTTCCTCTAACATCTCCCCTCCATCGGCATCAACACTGTAAACGCCTTGGGGCAGGGACCATCATTTCACTCTGTGTTAAGTATCATAAACTAGACAGAGTCATTGATTGCGTAGAAATGTATGGCCCAGGTAAATAGACAAGTGTGACTTGATACATTTGAAACAAAAGTACCAGTAATACTAAAACAATGCAAAATAGATATCAATGAATATAAAACCTTTACAAGTACATAACACTGGGGTTATGAAACAAAAAAGAAGAAACAGAATACATCTGATCAGCCATGGTTTTAATCAAGTAATACAATTTCATTCTTGAACTAGTTTCCGGGCAGCCCAACCCTAACTTGTGCAGGCAGGCCATGCTGCATCCAGTGCAAGTTTGGGGCCAAAAGCAGTGCACTCGAGGCAAGAGGAAAACTTTCTCCTTACCATGTGTTGTGCTGCAGTGGCCCCTATGAGTCTACTTGGATCTGCGCCACCTGACGATGCAGATCTGAGCAGAATGGAGTGGCTGGGGGCTGCTCTGCACCACCTTGGAGCGCCACCTAACCTTAAGCTAGGATCCAGCTTAACTGCCAGATCCTGGCCCTGCCTCCCGCTCCCCGCCTCAGGAATGCCCACCACCTGCCCTCCCCCCACCCTGAAATGCCCCCTCCTGCCTCCTCCCCACTCTCCCCTGCCCCCCCCCCCAGATCCCTGTGTCACCTGAACTTGGATGACGTAAACTTACCCCACTGGGGCTGGATCTGGCATGGTGAGGCCAATGCAACTCCTTGCACCAACCTTCCTGACTCCCAGGTCAGCAGAAAAGTGCTTTATGGCACTTTTGAAACACTCCCTTGCTGGCTGGCCCAACTTCGCCTCAGGATTTCACCCTTAGGCCCATAAGAACAGCCCCACTGGATCAGGCCATAGGCCCATCTAGTCCAGCTTCCTGTATCTCACAGTGGCCCACCAAATGCCCCAGGGAGCACAGCAAAGAGACCTGCATCCTGGTGCGCTCCCTTGCACCTGGCATTCTGACATAGCCCATTTCTAAAATCAGGAGGTTGCACATACACATCATGGCTTGTAACCCGTAATGGATTTTTCCTCCAGAAACTTGTCCAATCCCCTTTTAAAGGCTTCCAGGCCAGATGCCGTCACCACATCCTGCAGCAAGGTGTTCCACAGACCAAGCACACACTAAATAAAGAAATATTTTCTTTTGTCTGTTCTAACTCTCCCAACACTCAATTTTAGTGGATGTCCCCTGGTTCTGGTGTTATGTGAGAGTGTAAAGAGCATCTCCCTATCCACTCTGTCCATCCCCTGCATAATTTTGTATGTCTCAATCATGTCCCCCCTCAGGCATCTCTTTTCTAGGCTGAAGAGGCCCAAACCCTGTAGCCTTTCCTCATAAGGAAGGTGCCCCAGCCCAGTAATCATCTTAGTCGCTCTCTTTTGCACCTTTTCCATTTCCTCTATGTCCTTTTTGAGATGTGGCGACCAGAACTGGACACAATACTCCAGGTGTGGCCTTACCATCGATTTGTACAACGGCATTTTAATATTAGCCATTTTGTTCTTAATACCTTTTATAATGATCCCAAGCATAGAATTGGCCTTCTTTACTGCTGCCGCACATTGGGTCGACACTTTAATCAACCTGTCCACCACCCCCAAATCCTAAACAACTTTCTAGTACTAGCATAGCTGTGCCAGTAGGGTGTTTGCTGCATCCTGCAGTTGGTGGCAATCTCAGAGGCCTCCTCAAAGTAAGGGAATGTTTGTTTCCTTACCTCGGAGCTGCATTGCCCTTATGTCAGTGCTGGAAAGTGGGTTAGGATTGCACCCTTAATATCTTAAATGTGAGAGAAAAAAAGATTTGGTAATTTTGAAGAGCCAACTGTTTGGAGGGGAGTGGAAATCTGAAATATCAACAATGCAAGAATTATATTGCTATGCAAAAAGAAGAAAATAAAGCATATAAAGAACTGTATGTAATGTATTCCAGATTACCTGTTCTCTTGTGTGCACAGAAGACAATTGTTGAGCAGACAAACTGGCCAAAGCAGAGTTGTTCTTTCATTGTTTAAAGAAAATACCATTCTTCTGAACTGTGCTTTGTTTTGGTTTGTTTTTAAACTTCATTAATGTGCATTCTGCAAAATTTATATACATAAGGGTTTGTTTAATTTCAGTTTTTTGCTATTATCTTTCTATGTAAAGTGCCAATGTGGTTTGTATTAAAGAGGCAGCTGAGATACTTGCCAAAGAGCCATTCAGAGGCCAGGAAACCAGAAAGGACCCCTAGGATATCCTGACATTCTGGATATATATACCTGGATGCCTTTCTTTAGGAATAATCAGGTGGGGGGGGGGGATGAAATGGGGGTCTGTAAAAATCTCAAGGACTGTACTCTGTGAGACAAGCTTTGATTTAGAGACAGGGAGCTCAAACCTTGAGCCTTTTTGGCATGGCTGCCTAGGCGATGGGGGGGGGGGAACTGGATAGGATTGAACTCTGTCACACTGGTGACTGCCCCTAAATCGTTGTGCTGAGATATCATGAATGATTTTGCAACAAGGTTGGTTCATATAGTCTGTGACAGCAGTTCTCAAACTGTGGGTCACAACCCAATTTTTGGTGGGCTTCATAGCACCGAGCAGCGCCTCCAATGAAAACACTGGTGGTGGAAAGATTAGGGGACTTATTGCCTCAGGCCCTGAGGCTATTCAAAAAGCAAATAGCTGCTAGTTGCTCTTCAAATAGCTCAGCTCTTGCAGTTTGCAAGCTGTGTAAATGTAGTGAGATAAATGTTTAAGTGTCTTTTTTCTGGTTATTATTACTTGTAAATGAATAAATATATTAATTTTTTTCTCAATTTTTTTTTTAAGTCTCATAATCTTAGATGAATCCCAATAGAGTGTCATTTGAAAAAGTAGGACCTGGTGCTAAAACATTTGGGAACCACTGCTCTGTGACATTGCAGTGGTATAACTGTTGGTACTACCCTAAACTCTGCTTCTGCAGAAAATCCTAGGAATGTAGCATGAGTCTAAATATTAGTATACATGTTAGATAAATTATAAAGTACCAAATGTTGCGTTCTGTACATCTATCTGAAATGCCACTGCTATTCATTTGCCACTATTTGCATCATTGAAATTGATTTCTCACTATACCCCTTGTCTGTTCCAGAAGTCTTTTTGTTTACTGTCAGGTTAGCTACAAGAGTAATTCCTTCTCTCTCAAACCCTCTGTATTGTTACAAATTACGTTTTTTCGAGCAGTTCTTTTTGCTGTTTGGTGTTCTCTGCGTATAGCTGACTTGGCAAGCCTCTGAGGGGCCAGTTCAGATGTTTCATTACTCATGAGGATTTCAGATGCTAGAGCCACTCCACTTCAGAATGCTTGTTAGCAGCGTAACACATCTTATTATTTATCTCTAATTGCGCCTATTTTTAGCTGGCTTTCCAGTCAAAATATAACCCCTCCAAATGGCTTACAATAAATTGCAACATGAAGAATACAATAGACCACAGTGGCCAGGATCCAAAGGACAGCACACCACTTGTTCACACATGCCCAAGGGGACTTTTAGCTTGCATTTGTCAAAGAAGGGTTCCTCCTGCCACATGGCAAACCTGCTGTTGAAACTAGCAGGATGTTTAGAGGATATGGCATGGGGGGATGCTGTTCATTGGAAGAAATAAGACAAAAATCCCTTTGGCCACAGCCTGTTTGTTTATTTACTTTGTGTCTAGCTTGCCTTGCTTTCAGGATGGCAGTGAAGGCAGCAGTGGTATGTTTGCCTCCCTCCCCTCCCACAAACAGCAGCTTCCTCTGCCAGTTAGTGGCTCTACCTACCATAAAAATTCTGCTTTTAACCATAATTTTCTGTAGGTATTGGTTTGGGGGGGGGGGGCTGTTGGTTTTACAACAGGCTGAACCTAAGGACCTAGGTTCCAAAAAAAAGCATTAAATAATAGGGAGGGGAAAATGGGACAGCCCAATCTGGGATGGGCGCATGTGCAGTCACAAATGTACCAAAAAGCACAATGTGACTGTGTGGAGACCAGTGCCACCTATGGAGAGACCTGCACTAGCAGGTTTCTACCAGTGTTGGAGCATCACCCTCCAATCTGAGTAAGGCCACACCACTTGGCAGAGAGGCAGGGGGAGGGTGGAACAAGGTGGAAATGGAAAAGGTGCAAAAGAGAGCGACTAAGATGATTACTGGGCTGGGGCACCTTCCTTATGAGGAAAGGCTACGGCGTTTGGGCCTCTTCAGTCTAGAAAAGAGATGCCTGAGGGGGGACATGATTGAGACATACAAAATTATGCAGGGGATGGACAGAGTGGATAGGGAGATGCTCTTTACACTCTCACATAACACCAGAACCAGGGGACATCTACTAAAATTGAGTGTTGGGAGAGTTAGAACAGACAAAAGAAAATATTTCTTTACTCAGCGTGTGGTTGGTCTGTGGAACTCTTTGCCACAGGATGTGGTGATGGCGACTGGCTTGGACGCCTTTAAAAGGGGATTGGACAAGTTTCTGGAGGAAAAATCCATTACGGGGTACAAGCCATGATGTGTATGTGCAACCTCCTGATTTTAGAAATGGGCTATGTCAGAATGCCAGATGCAAGGGAGCGCACCAGGATGCAGGTCTCTTGTTATCTGGTGTGCTCCCTGGGGCATTTGGTGGGCCGCTGTGAGATACAGGAAGCTGGACTAGATGGCCTATGGCCTGATCCAGTGGGGCTGTTCTTATGTTCTTAGGTTCTTATGGGAGGGGGTGTTTGGAGGCAGGGGAGAGGCAGGGAGTAGGGTAGTTCAGGCCCAGGAGGGGAAAGAGATGACAAAGGAGGCCTCCGTCACATCCTACGCCCCTCTTGGGCCTGAAAGCCCTACATGGGGCTACTTGGTTCTGCACCAGTGATTGAGCTGGCGTGACTCCAAGCAGACACATAGAGGATGCCGGGGTTCAACATGGGGTAACATCCCTTACTTCGAGGAGAACTCCAGCTGCCTCTCTGCCTGTGTAAGATACAATGGAGGCTGTTTTGGAACCACTGTATCATGCCATGGGCAGCCCAGATAGGATTGGGCTGTAAAACATTGTAAGGCATTTGCTGTGCTTCGTTGCAATCATTGAGAGACATTCATCCAATAGTGCTTACACGTAACATTTGTATGAGTGTGCAGAGTGCTCCATCTGCATGATCTGACATTGTTCTTACCACACTGAATGATAAGTAAATATTATTGTTCCCCCATATTGCAGCTAGGGAGCTGAGGCTGTGAGGGAGCAGCTTGCCTTAGGCAAGATTTGAATTGGAGCAGTCCTCCTTCATAGCTGAGACTCGTATATACTAGGTTATACCAGCTCAAGACCTAAAAATTATGTAAGAATTACTGAAAAAGATCCACATACCACATTTTGAAAGTTCCTGAAAGGGTGCTGGTCTGGGAATATGCATTGCTCATCAGTAATTATGCTATGAACACTATTCAAAATACCGCTTTGCTGACCAAATTGTACATGTCAGTGTCAATTGCAATAAACATGCTAGTGGAGGACCTAAATGCCATTTTTCTAGCAATCGCAGTTTGAGTGCTGCAAGTATATTGCCATTCCACTTCCATTTCTTTGCAGGCTATCCATTTGGGGTGCTGGATAGCCTGCAGTGCTGCACCTGAGAACTGGCCCACCACTGGTACAGGGGTGACCTGCTTCACTGGCCCACCATCATGACTCCATTCATTGGTCCCCTTCGAGCAGGGCTGGCCCGATGTACAAGGACAGCACCATTTTGGAAACAGGTGTCTGCATCTCACACGTTCAGTGACCGAATGACTGCCCACTATTGTGCAATAAAACAATTGTCTGGAAAGACTGCCCTGAGACAATGTATTTCAACATTGGACTAAAAATATGATTAAAAACAAATTGGCTTCATGTTTGCAATGTCTATATGGTAACCCATGGATTATTGTTCTTATTGTTATAATAAATGCAAATAAGGAAGAATAAGGAATGTATAATATAAATGCCACAATTCAGAGGGAAAATATACTTGTTCACTGTGAAAGTATATTAATCGATGTCAGGGTATTGTTATGTGTTCATTAAGGATGTGCATTTTTTTTCTTTGTTTAAGAGCTTAATCCCTTAAGACACATTAAGTGGAGGAAAATATTTCGAAAGGTTGCTGTGGGAGTGGGAAACAAAACCAGGAAAGCTACAGTACAAAACAGTGAATGAAATATTTATACGTTCCGGTGAAGCCGAGCTTCTGTTCTAGTGGGAGAAGCCCTGTTGAGATGGGCCTTCCCCTTTGTTCTGAATCTATTTTTCCAATTGCTCTGACACAGCTGTTGGTTTCACAATCACTCTGACATTGATGAGATTAGAAAAGAGAGGCCTGCCTGCTCAGCATGACCAATGACAAACACAAAGTTTGTGTGTATTCTAAGCATGTCGCCCGAGCGCAAGAGATTCCTTTACAGTGCGCTTCAATATGCGCAAATTGGTTCTTTAAAAATGTAGTCGTATGAGACTGCAGGGCTGTCATGCCCTGCAAAGAGCAAGTTAATGTGCTGTATAGAGCACATGTTTGTGATTCATAGGTGTTGTCGGCTGAGGATGTGGGTTCAAGGATTCAACGGGTGTAAAGTGGCTGGCACACACACTGATTTTAGCAAAGGTGCAAGTCAGGTTTATGTCAAATAGAGAAATGAAACTGCGTGATGGATGAATATTTTTTAAAGCATGAAAATGGTATTAGGCTCCCTGCAGCCCAATGCACACAGGCCAATCACGCTTAAAAACGAGGATTTGTGCTGATCTAATCACATTGAGATAGAGACTATACCTCTGGGGATCGGCTGTAGTTCAGGAAAAGAGCACATACTTTAAATACAGGCAGTCTGAAGGTCAATGCCTGGCATCTCTAGATAGGGCAGGTAAAGACTCCCATCTGCCACCTCAGAGATATGACTGCCAGTCAGCATAGACACTAATGAACCAGCCAGTGTCTCTGATTCTATAAAACACCTTCCAATATGCCATTAACTACAATTGAATGAACGTGGCTTCAGTTCAGATTTAAGTACTGCAGACACCCACCTATAAGTTGATCTCACAGATAAGTCGAGGGCAGGTTTTCAACCCCAAATCATGGAATGTTCTAGGAACCTCTGATAAGCCAAGAGGTGGGGTAAAACTTAGGGAATGTTGCTTGTGAGGAGGAGCTGCAGCTTGCCCTGGAGCCTGATTGAAAGTGGGGAAAGAATCTGAGCCACGCCACTGTTTTTGAGGACATGAACAAGGTGCTGTCAGTTGAAGGGCCACTGTGTCAGCTTTGCAGCTGCAGCAACAATGCACACAGTGGGGCCACCAATGTGAAAAGCTAGTGATGGTGCACATACCACCAGAGTTGCCAGCCACTATGGAGGAGATGAGTCAGCTCAGGTTGTGTGCTGTGAGAGAGGATCAGGGCAGAGAGGGAGAGGATCAGGGTAGGGATTGCAGCTGCCATGAGATGTGTCAGGAGAGAGCATTCTGTAATTATTGGTGACAATGGTGCCACCAACATCCTATATCCCCTGCCTGGCTTTGCCACACCCCTTTGTGTCCACTCAGACTTGCACCAGCCAAAGAGCTGGCCCAGATCTGAGTAAACCCATTGGAATAGGCCAGAAGTTCATTTACTTATCTCTCTGTCATGCCATGGTCCCTGGCCTGCCTGCAGGATTCAGTGAAGGCTGTGTCAACACCACTGCACCTGCAGGCTGGCTGAGCATAGGATTGTGCCGTAAAGCAGCCTGAAGAAAAGAATGAGATATTGTTAAAAGAAAAAGAAAATTATTTTTCAATGTGGTTGTAGTGTTTTTCTGGGAAGAAATAATTAAATCCTTTCCTTTCTTATTGATCAGTCATTAATGCCACAAATAAACTCTGATTCATTAACCTCAACAGCTCATTGAAGAATAATTAGCACTGTTATAAGGGCTTCTGATATCATATTACAAATAGATGGAGATTTTCTCTGTGTATCTTTGAAGTTCCAAAGGTAATCCTTGGAGGTTTAGAATTCTAGAGTTAACCCACTGTATTTTACATGATATTCCTTCCAGTTTAATTGAATATTAAAGAGAAAGCAAGGGTTGAAAGCCTTATGGACAGCAGAGTTAATAATAATAATAATAATAATAATAATAATAATAATAATAATAATAATAATAATAATAATAATAATAAATAACTAGGTATTTATATACCGCCTTTCTGGTCATCGGAGTACTCCTCTGACTTTATTCAAGGCGGTTTACATAGGCAGGCGTTTCTAAATCCCTCAAGGGGATTTTTACGATCATAAAGGTTCTCTCTTTCAAGAACCAACAACATTTCAGAATGGATCTTGCTGGTTTGGTCTCACTTCTGGCCTCCAGTTCTCCCACGCAGGCTGACAAGCAGCTCCATCTCTCACATGGAGGGCAGCCAAGACACTTCCTGCTCACACCAAGAGCAGGTGGAATCACTCAGCTGGGCTTGTCAGCTGCTTCAAGGTCTCGCCATTCTCAGCCCTTCAGGGAGCTGCCGGTGTCCTCGAACTGGCGACCTTCTGATGTTATCTTCGGGCTATTGGAGGCTCTACCCTCTAGACCAGACCTCCCGCCCTGACTTGCATGCATCACATCCCTCTCTCCTTGTAAAGTGGTCCAGGACAATTAATGAAGGCTCCCTTTCTGTCTTTAGGAAAAACAAACAAACACAAAACCCATGAAATCTGCTTTGCGACTCCAACTGTGAACTCTGATAAAGAAAATAACATCTGATAAACACAGATTTCAAGGCAAAATATTTAAGCAAATATTAACATACTAACTGATAATTTAAAATAAATAAAGAAGGAAATTCTGGGTCATTTAAAACCATAATGAAAAGACTGGGCCAAGAAGGTTAATTTTATAGCAGACGGGTACATATTTAAATAGCTATGAAATCTGTAATTAGTGTTACGATGATGGAACATTTTCCATTGTGACATGACAATATTCCATGCCTTTCTGTTGTTGTAATGCATGAAGGTTACCACCCAGTGCTTGTTTAAAAGCCTTAAAATGTTGTTTAAGCTACAAGGAGTGTGTGTCCAGCCAGTCATGACAGCTGTGAATGCAGTACACAGCACAAAGGCCACCCACATGGGGCAGATACAAACCAGCACCAGGGACAGGCTCCACTGATTGCCTGTTCATTGACTAAATACATGTCTATTTCTTGATCAGATGCCCTTTTATTAGCTCATTAGGACAAGGATGTTTTTGTGAAATGATTTCTATATAAAAAAAATACTGTGCTACACTTATTATTTGTCAGTGGAATTTCTTTGCATTTCTCATAAAAAGTTTTGAATCCATTCTCCATGAATAATATATCCCACTTTGCATTAAATTTACAACCAAGGAAGTTTACACAGAATTCCTAAAATGCAATACAACAATACCCATCCAATGCCAAAGAGACAAAGCGCATCATCATAGAGGGTAAACCTAGAACTAATTAATATCTACTTGACACTTACAACAATTTAAGAAAGCCACCAGATAAACCAGCATGGGAGGTCCATTTCACAACTAGGATGCCACAACAGAAAAGTCCTGCCCTGGTAGCCATTCACCTCATCTCAGAAGATGAGGACACATGAGGGAGGGCCTCTGCTGAAGATCACAACAAGCAGACAGATTCATATAGAGGTAAGCAGTTTTTCAGATACCCATAAAACAGTGATTCCCAAACTGTGAGAGGTGTGCGGAGTTGCGACCAGCCAGGGGAGCCATGGAATCCTCACAGAAAACCCACCACCCTATACAATGTATAGGATTATAGCCCCAATGGGGAGCCACATGACCCAGAGCAAAATCCTAAAGGAGTGCTTGGCTGGCACTGTACTAGATCACCACCATGTAAAGGAGGAGGCATCTGGTATACTCCTGCAGGTACCAGGAGATTGTGTCCAAGTTCTGTTCAGGTTCTTAGCAATTGTGTGAAAATAACTTTCACTAGTGCCAGGCTTCATAATAACTTTTTCTGTTCTCTCTAATAAGAATATTTGGTTACAGTAAACAGTGGTGGTGGGGATGGGCGGGTAGGTGGGCAGATCCCAGGACCCAAGTGGGTGGCGATGGGGTTGGGGTTCCCAGTCTCATACTTTATTTATTTATATATTGGGGTATATATATTGACTCATCTATCTTGTCTACACTGGCAGGCAAAGGCTCTCCAGGGTTTCTGGTAGGTTGTTTAATAACCCTACTTGAAGATGCCAGAAATTGAAAGCAGGATCTTATGCATGCAAAACACATGCTCTACCAATGAGATAAGACCCCATCCTCTTGCCCGCAAGTGATACAGCTCAAGGACTATACCGCATGATTTTGCTAAATATGTCACTCAGCTCATAGAGAATATGGTAGGACAATAAGGTCTTATTAGTGTTGGATTATTTTGTCTCTTCTATCACTCACCTAGGAAACATAGGGTGTAGTAAAGACCATGCAATTAGAAGGGCAAAGCATTGCCTTTATGTGATAAGAGATCATTGCTATTACTTATTATTGCTATTGTTAAATAATTACAATTATTGCAGCGTTCGAAGTGAGAGACAGAATTTGGGCAGTACTGGGAAGTGATATACAGCATTCTGTACATCAGTGTTTTCTCCAGTAAATCATAGATACAAAATTAAACATTCCCCCAATCTCAACTGATACAGCCTTCCAGCTTTTGTGACTGACAATGTTTCTGAGTAGCTGAAATTCAGAAAAGAGAGTGATGGTGCCCTGGGTTTTCTTTTGTTAAATTTAAGGCCCTGTTCCTGGATAGGTCTGTGGCAGAGCAGGAAACACTTTACATTCAGAAGCCCAAGTCACTCACATCTTTAGGTCTTGGGTAACAGTCTTTGGAGAACCACTGCCAGCCAGAATTAACACTCTTGTGCTACCTGGCCTTAGGGTTATTTTTAAAGTGGTATTCTCTTATATTTAGCAGGGGGAGAACAACTGTCCCTGCTCAACCCAGCATAGAATCCCTCCCAGTGGCTGTTCATTGGTATGTCTCATGTGCCTTTTTTTAAGACTGGGAGTCCTTTTGGGATGGGGAAAGAAAAAGTTTAAACGAGAAAGGAAGACTGCGCACATATCCCAAGTGTTGTATTTGCATAGCTTTGCACATGCCATAATGTAATAGTCATGGGCCATGCCTCATTTAAAGTTATGACCTGAACTCTGCAGAAGACTGTGATAACCTGAAGTACAATGTCACCCCTGACTGTGGGCCCTCTTTTTCCATTTTTTTTGGCAGCAATCTGCTAGTAGACTGCATTAAGCCTGCCTCAAGCTGTGACTTCTTTATTGCAAATAGAATTTCTTTTTACCAAATGTCAAGAGATCAACATGCATATAAACATGCAGACTGCATAGCAAAGGTTGCTACACAGCCCAAATTAGGATTCCAGTCAGGCCGACTGTTGCAGAAGCTTAGGGACTTGCAGCAGCCTGGTTTTTTTCTTGTTTTTTTTCTTTTTGGTGACCCTGGTAGCTAGAATGACAAGGCATATAGACAAGCCTACATACTATTGAGGAATGTTGTGCTGTTTGGGGAACAATGGCAAGCTTAGATGTTTCATTGTTCCCCATTTAAGGCAAGCTTTAATATTGTGGCTCTTTTCCAGTTGTGAATGGGTAGTCCTTAAATACTGCCTGTAAGCTGTGTATTGCCGAGATGACATTTCAATGGATGCATTTTTCTTTTGAAATCGGCTACCTTTAAACTGCAAGAAAGCTGGCTTTGAAATTTAAAAAATGGTTGTTTAAAAAGTGTGTGTGTGTGTGTGTGTGTGTGTGTGTGTGTGTGTGAGAGAGAGAGAGAGAGAGAGATTACGGCATGGAAAATATCAGGCCAAAAAGTCAAGAAGTGAAGATTGTTCTGTCTGGAAATTGACAAGCCAGTATCCTATATTAGGCAGGGGTGTCAAACATAAGGCCTTGGGGCTGGCTGTGGCCCTCAGAGGCTCTCTGTCTAGTTCTCTGGTTCTCCCAGTATCAGCTGCTGTGCTGAGGTATCACTGCTGAAAGGGCAGCCCACATGATACTTAGGCTGTCCCATATCTTGAAAATATGATCAAGATTTGCATATTTTCTGTCATTTGCAGCAAATGAGTTCCTAAGTGAGAAAAAAGTGCTTATTTCTGGTCATGACCCGCTTTATGACATCACTTCCTGTTTTATGACATCACCTCTGGCCCTCAGCAGGCATCATGAATGCTAATCGGCCCACAAAATGAAACGAGTTTGACACTTCTGTTCTAAGGAGCCAGATAGATCTTCTTTAATTGGACAGCTGGATTGTTTAATGAAATCCAGTGGCCTGAATCTCGAACCACCTCAATTCAACAAGCTGGAATCCTATACAAACTTGGGAGTAGGCTCCATTGAACATTGTGGTACTTCTACATAGACATGCCTAGGACTGCTCTGATAATGCAGTTTTTAATTTGAGTTATGGTGCTACTTCCCTATCGCCACTTTAATGGGACTGTTCTTTCACCCCACATGCTCTCACGTCCACATGTATGCCCATACTGCATATTGCATGGCCGTATTCTGCAATGTGTTCATTTCTCTACAGTCCAAAGACAGTATTTCATTGTCTCTGTGCAATTCTGCCTTTGTTACTGGACTTTAATCTAGGAAACTAGAGAGGGGAGGTTATAGAGCAGGGTTAGAAAACTACATTTCATGAATGCTGCAAATGTCTCAATAGCAGTAATGGCAGGGCCTGAAACCGAGAATCCTCTTCACAGAGGAATCCTCATCAGCTTTGGGCTGATCACTCAGAAAGCATGGATTTGGATTGGGCGGTTGCCCATTGCTGCTATGTAGCATGGGTACTTCTTATTCCCTAGCCTAGACTCTCTTCTCAGCTAGAAATACTGGGAAATAGGTGAAGTATGGTGACTACACTATTGGTTTTTCTTATCCATAGGCATAGGAAGATTCTGGGTGCACAAGCCTAGCTTGTCTACTTAGAAGTAAGTCCCATTGTCTTCAGTGAGGCTTACTCTCAGGAAAGTGTGCATAGAATTATAGCTTGGGACAGCTTATAAAAAGATTTTTATAAGATTTTATAAATCTCTTATAAAATTGGAGATACAGGTTTAAAGGTAGTTGTCACCTGGGCAAGAAGAGTAATTTGTTTTGGTGCCATAAAAGTTTCCTATTGGAAGTGCTCTGCTATGGTTGTTTTTTTTTGAGACTGGATAGCTTATTTCTCTGGCTCAGAAAGTATCCTTCAAAATCAACCCTTTTGCCACAGGCATCTGATCATTCAAGCCAAAATCCAGACACCACCACCACAATCCCCTGTCCTCCCATATATACCACATGTGATCACCTCCCATTGTTGACAGCAATATTAATGTCACCATATATGTACACGCAATGCAAACTCATAAGCTGGGACAGCTGGATAGGTTTGTGACATCATGTCAAAAGCATTTTTTCTTTTCCCAGTGTTTCAGTTGCTTTTCAGTAAGAAGTAACTGAATTGTCTCTGGCAGCTGAAAAGTAATGTCACATTCAAGATGGTAACATACTTCCATTCTTTCATATATACTTACAAGGCACATGACACCATTTTGGAAGCATCTTTATCATTTGCTAAGTACCAGAGGAGTAAATTGATATGAACAACATGTGAATGGCCCTGTAACGAGAGTGTTGGACATCTTGTTCCCCCCCCCCCATATTGGGCTCCAGACGATCGCTGCTAGGCAGCAGTGACTTCATTGTGCCTCATAGTATTGCTATGAACCTTAAGAGCATTTGTTGCCAGATTCTGCAATACTATGTAGACTGTTCAGTCCTGAACACATTCAGTCCAATCCTATGCATGTCTAATCAGAATTAAGCCCTACTGAGTTCCATGGAACTTACTCCCAGGTTAGCATGTATAAGATTGCAGCCTAAACTATTTATACAGGTACAGTGGGCTTAATGTGCCTTTGAGCCCCTCTCATGCTACTCATGTAAACATCTAATTATTGTTATTGCAAAAGAGAGAGTGGGAGGGAGATGTTTTATAATATGAATAAGTGTTCTGGTCAATTTACAGTAGGTTTTATATGTTCCTTGCAAAGCAAGAAACATATGTGAAAACTCTCTTAAGAGGGATAGTCCTCCTCCTCCTAATTATTCTTAGAGTAAGTGGTATAAGTACTTAAGTGAAATGGGCAGCACAAGGAGGCCTGTGCTGTATCCAGCGCAAGGTTGGGGCTGACTGCAGCTCGGCTTGAGGCAAGGGGAAACTTTTCCCCTTACCCTGGGTAAAGTGGCAGCAGCCCCAGTGGGTCTACTCAGATCTGCACCACCTGACGAGGTGGTGCAGTTCCAAGCAGAATGGAGCAGCCCGGAGCTGTGCCTCGCTGTCTGGGAATGGGGCTAGGATCTACCGGGTCACTCCACTCCCTGCCAGCCACCAGGAATGCTCAATCGTCATCCTTCCCTGCCCCAGAACGGCTGCCTTCTGGCTGCCCTCCCCATGCCGCCCCCAGACCCCTGCACTGGTCAAGCTCGGCTAGTGCAAACTCACCTGCTGCTACCATGGAGGCTGGATCTGGCCTCCATGGCCTAGTGCAGGGGTCGGCAACCTGCGGCTCTAGAGCTGCATGTGGCTCTTTCAGCTGTCTGCTGCGGCTCCTCCAGGTGAAAGTGGCAAAGGAGTTAACAGGAGGCACCTGTGTTGGGTGCCTTCACCCCCACCTGCCCCGCATTGGTTTCCCTTTTCAATTTTGCCCGCTCTGCAGGCTTAAGCTCCCTCTTTTTCCCTTCCCCAACTCTCCAGCAGGCTCAGCCAATCAGCATCCAGCAGACGCCTGGCTTTTTCTGTTGGAATGGCTCAGGGCCCTTCACTGGCTGACCACCAGCCAATCCTGAGCTGCCCTCCTCCTCAGCCATTGCAAGCCCTTGCAGCCCGCCTTTCCTTGAGCAGGTCCCCACTCAGTGCAAGGAGAGGCTTTTGCGCCACAGCAGAGGAGACATCCTGTGTGTCTACTCAGTAGTAAGCCCCATTACAGCAGATGAAGCTTACTCCCAGGAAAGGGTGCCTGGGATGGCAGCCTTGGAGCCTGCTCAAGGCCAAGCACAAGGATGGGTGAGTGGGAGCCTGCGCAGGTCTGTTCAAGAGTAAGCCCCGATGTAGTCCCTGGGCTACTCCCAGGAAGGTGTGGAGGGCTATAGCCTCAACCTCCTCCTGTGCAGGTCTACTCACAAGTAAGCTGTAGTCAGTGGGGCTTCCTCCCAGGAAGGTGTGGAGGGCTATAGCCTCAACCTCCTCCTGTGCAGGTCTACTCACAAGTAAGCCCCACTGTAGTCAGTGAGGCTTCCTCCCAGGAAAGTGTGGAGGGCTGCAGCCTCAGCCCCCTCTTATGCAGGTCTACTCACAAGTAGTCAGTGAGGCTTCCTCCCAGGAAAGTGTGGAGAGGACTGCAACCTGAGAGCTCCAACCAACTTGTCTGCTCAGAAGTCCCATTGTAGCTAATGGGGCTTACTCCCAGGATAGTGTGGAGAGGGTTGCAGCCTGAGTGAGGGAGGGCAGGCAGGCAGGGCGGGCGGGCAGAAGCTAGCCTGTGGCTGCCCCCCCCTTCTTCTCTTCCCCACCTCTGGAGTCTGTGTCCTTTTTTCCTTCCAGCAGGGTGCCTCTGGAAGGTGGGGGGAGTTCTTTAGTAGCCATGTAAGATAAGCAGATGTCATAACCCCATTTGTATTGGAATCCTGGAAGATCTGGTGAGGAGGTAGATGTGGTGTCAGCATTGGCCCATTTAAGGGTAAGGCCTGGGCATCCAGCAGAGTGTGCTGCACAGCTGCAGCCACTGGAAGGCAATAGGGCCCTCAGGGTTATAAGGAGCACATGAGGCAGGAAGAGGGGTGTGGGTTGGAGAAGGAGTGTAGGTTGGAGGGGAGAGTGACTGGGCTTATTGACTTTGACTTGGATACTCTGACTGGTTTGACTGACTTACTTTGGAATCTGATCTTGGACTGTGACTTGGCTTATTGACTTTGGCCTCTGCCCTGGATACTCTGACTGACTTTGTGACTAACTGCTGGAGACACTGGAGTTTGAAGTGTGGCTGCTGTGCCCAAGACCTGCTGAGGACCAAGGGGCTGCTGTAGTGGTGGGAGGCTGCTGACAGGAGAGAGGACCTCTGCAGGTTGAACGGGTGAGCAACTCTGGAGGTGGGATCCAGCAGGACTACAGAGCAGAACCAGGGTCATTTGTTGGGGGAAAGAAGGGGAGCTAATTTGCTTAAAGTGGGCATAATTCTCCAGGCAGAGAATGGCCTTGGAATCAGGCAAAACACTATAGAGGACCAGGTGTCTGAAAACACAGGACAAGAATGTATGACAAAACTAACTAAAAGCTGCAAGAGGGGGCTACATTATAAAAATGGGACCTATAAGAGCATAAAGGTAAAAAAAAAACACTATATATGCAGTATTATCTTCACTTTAGATGTCAAAAGGGTTTTGTGGCTCCTGAGGTTTTTTTTCCTCCGGAAAACGGGTCCAAATGGCTCTTTGAGTGTTTAAGGTTGCCAACCCCTGGCCTAGTGCACTTCTGTGTGCTGTCGCAGCTTACTCACACAGTGGTGCAAACGCGCTTTATGGCATGTTTGCGACCCTCCTCAGCTGGTGCAAGGGAGTTGTGCCAGCCTAGGGTGCAGTTAGGATTGCCCCCTGAATGTTCTATAAACTGCCCTGGGAGGCAAAACTACAATAATGTTTAACAATGATGTTAAATAATATGCTGAGAGAGACTGACAGCCCAATCCTATCCACACTTTCCTGGGAGTAAGCCCCATTGACTCTAATGAGATTTACTTCTGAGTAGACATGTGTAGGATTGGGCTGTGAATTGGGAAGAGCATATAGGGTTCAATATCACTTGCTGTCTCCAGTTCTGGACTATATATATATATATATAAAGGAATGTCTATAGAGATACAAAGGTTCCATCTAAAAATTTCTTTCTTTGGAGGAAGATTCCTTCAATTTTCTCCTCCTTCAGGATGGAGAAAACCTTTGGCTGCAACCCCATATTTTTAAATATTTTGAGAGACAACATATCATGGAAAACTGTAGACCATATTTTACAAATGGATGTCTGCATGATATAAATATTCCTATTACTTAGCAACTATCTAGCAAGAATTTTCTGAATGTCTGTTATAGGCTTTAAACATTTTCACTGCAATGGACTTTCTTCTTTTATAATCTTACTTTAACTCAGAGCAATTAACCATGTTTATGGAATTGTTTTCTGACTCCATATGAACCCTTGTCTTTTATTCTGTATTAATGAATGTGGAATCTTCTCACATTCATGAGATACAATACTTATTCCCAGTGGCATTGCTAGGTGGGTGCAGACCACACTGGATGATGTGCTTGGGGGTATGTGTGACACCACCACTGGCCAAAATTGTGACAATTTGATATTTTTGAATAGTGCCATCATGTTACATATCATTTGATGTGGAAATCCATGCAGTATGCCAGGGGTGCTCAAACTTTCAACTTTAGGGATGCTGGACCTTTAACAAGTGTGTAGAAGAAAGAATTTCAGCAGGTGCAGCTTGTCATCTGTGGGATGACAAGTTGCACCTGCTGCAATTCTCTCTTCTATACACTTGTTAAAGGTCCAGCATCCCTAAAGTTGAAAGTTTGAGCACCCCTGCAGTATGCAATGAAACAAACTACATTGAAGTATATTCTATCAAATGTTATGGACAAATAACCTGAAAAGAAAAACACAACTGCCTTATGTAACAAAAAGTGAATTTTCTTAGCTCAAAACTAACCAATGAGACTGATTTTTCTGAGAGCCAATGAGGAGGTGTTATGACACAGCAGGGAACCAATAAGGTGTTAGTGTGAGTCATTTCTTATTTCCATGTATTGAAGCTAAATTTAGAACTCTTATTCAGCTGTGTGAGTGTCATCAAGTTGGCCTTTGGTTTTTTGTTGGTTATTGATTTGTTTGGTGACCAGTACTGTTATATATTAAAATTAACGAATACATATTGTCAATGGGGGTTACACCAACCCTAATGATACCACTACATTTAGGTTGTGGTATTATAATTTATTCTGTATGGTCTGGTACAGGAGGAAGTTCATGGGGGTAATAAAATGAGCTCTTGCACCAGGTGACAAAACCCTAAAGATACCTCTGAGTATTCCTCTTTTTTAAGTGCTAGAATAAATCTACTTTTCTGCTTTTTTTGCCACCTTGGCTCAGTGAACAAAAGAATGGCTAAGGGGTGCTTAGGGATAACTCAGCTGGGATATGTAATCTCCCCTGCCCCAGAACTCTGTGTTAGTTGAACTGCACATTTGTGATTTCTTCTGTTTCTTTTCACTTATACCATTTAATTTCTGAATAAATGCAGAAACTTGGCTCAAACTTTATGGCCAACAGAACTGGACAACCTTGTTGAAAAAGGTCACAAGGCAAGATGGGAATCAAATGAAGTGTCTTTTAAGTTGTACTCAATGCCTTAATACTCCCTCTCAAGACTTTGGAATAAAGCTCTCAATGAAAATCACTGTGTTCTTGTTCTCCCGTTCTCCATCTCATACATGCACATTTCTCAGTAGTCAGACACCTTCCGAGGGTTTTGTCTTCCAAGCCGTTTTGTCCCTAATTGCTCTGTGCCAGTAGCAGAAAACTGTCTAACTAAATAGTTCTTTAAGCGGCAGGTTAAATAGATACAAAGGAAGTTAAGCTCTTACATGTTCATTGCAGCTCTTTCTGTGGCAATTAATTGCCTCCATTCTTGAATGTTTCTACTGCTGTAAGTAAACAGGCAGCCTGTTCGCATGGTCCTATTACTGACATCAATAAACTGTGTTACAACCCCAATATCCTCATGTTACCTGATTACAATCTGATTTCAAGTAAAAGTTTTGTCTATTTGGCATATAGGCCTAGAAAGATTTTCACCCTTACAAAAGGGGCTTTGTAAGATGTTAGGGCAAGCACCATCCACCTTTTAGTTATTGAGGGTATCAAAGCAGCAGTACAATGGGGTTTGACAAAGTCATAGCCACAGCAATATCAAAAACATAACATGGCCTTTTGCGATCTCTCAGCTGCACCAGAGTAGTGGTGCAAACCCAGAGTAGGCAGAATTAATGTGTTGGTTTTAAAATACAGTAGAACCTCCAAAGTTGACCACCTCTCTATATTGACCACCTCCTTAAGTTGACCTAATTTTCACAGTATGGACAGACACTGCATATACACTATGGGAGACCAACCTCTCTATATTGACCACCTCCGTAAGTTGTAACTTGACCACTTCGACCATTGCACAGAGTATTAATTTACCCTCTGTAAGTTGCCCACTGAACACTATACTGTGGGCCTGTGTTTTGTCTGGTTTGTCCCAGCTTGGAAAAGCAAGAAGCCACATGACAATCCCTCCCCTACACCTGCTAGCGCCTGTGCAAAAGGGTTTTTATAGGTGGGCACACTGCACTTAGCCGTCAGACCTGCACCGGCTGCCGATTGTACCTGGACATGTACCAAGTTGTGAGGGACATGAGGTTGCTTGTGCATAGTGAAGCCACTGTCCTTTCACTTTGGTTCCCATCACCAGCGCATTACTTTACACTTATATTGAAACACAACTGCTATTTTGCTGCCTATTCTCCCAGTTTGGAAAGATCCTTCTGGAGCACTTCACAATCCCTTCTGGTCTTCACCACTCAGAAAAGTTTAGTGTCATCCACAAACTTGTCAGCCTCCCTGCTTATTCCTGTTTCCAGGTCATTTATGAAGATGTTGAAAAGCACCAGTCCCAGGACAGATCCTTGAGGCACTCCACTTTCCAACTCTCTCCACTTTTTTTGTCAATTGCCCATTGACACCCACTCTCTGTTTCCTGGTCCTCAACCAGTTTCCAATCCATGAGAGGACCTGTCCTCTTATTCCCTGACTGTGGAGTTTTCTCAGCAGCTTTTAGTGAGGGACCATATCAAACACCTTCTGGCATTTAGTGAATCTGAGGAGACCCAGTGGAGGCCAGGCAGCCTAAGTAAAAAAGTGTTGTTGTTGTTTTAGCTGTTGGGGCTATGTAACATGCTACATGCTATGGGCTGGCAAGGGATAGCATTGGTCTGCATGTCTGCTATGAAACCAAGTATTTTTTTTAACTTACAATTTTTTTTAAGCTTATGAATTTTCAGGGTTTTTTTTAAACACTGTTTGTGGGCTGTTTATTCTCTGTGTCTTGATATAGATATAAATAGTAAGCATCACAGGAGGATCCATTCTCATTGATATTTGTAATAAAACATTTTAAAAATCCAATCTAAATAATAACTTGGCCTTGCATTTGTTGTCCTGGGAGCTAAACATGATAATATTTAAATGCCTTTTTTTTCCCGTATGTTGACCACCTCCCTCTGTTGACCAATTAATACAATCACAATGCAAGGGGGGGGGGAAGGCAAAACTACAATAAAGTAACAGTGACGAAAAAGAACCAAGCAGTTGAGGACACAGCAGTATGCAGCTGAATTCTAAGCTTCCCAGCACCTGCAGAATCAGTGGCACCAAAATGGCGATCACTGTATCCAGGAAACTGCTGGAAGCTTCCTCAGGCAAAAGAAACGTTCATCCTTTTCCCCTGAGTAAGGGCACAGGCCCCAAAACGGGGCTTTTCAAGTCTTTGCCAGTATTTTGCTGGCTCTTGAGAACCTCCATGTTTGGCTTTTCAGCTCAACATGGAGGATAGAATCAGGCAGAGGAGGCTTCTGGTAGTCCTCCCTCCCTCCTAGATCTGTTCCTTCCCCCTCCCTACTCTCCCACCAACCTGGAATGCCTCCTCCCCCACCCTGAAAGCCTGCACCACCACCTGGCAGTCTCACTCACCTCTGGGTGGCGGCCTTCTGGTGCTGGACCCAGCACTGACACTGCCTTCTTCCATGGTGCAGTAAACATGCTTTGCGGCATGTTTACAGCACATAGCAACAGTGCTGGAGCTCAGTGCCAGCGCTTCAGTACAATAGGATTGGACCCTAAAAAACAGATTTAGGCTACAATCCCATGCACAAGTACTGGGGAGTAAGCCCCATTTACTGTAATGGGACTTATTCAGAGTAGATATGCATAGAATTGGGCTGTCAGTGTATTTTACTAAAGTATTTTCCATTTCATCTTCCAACTTTCCTCTTTCTTAAGGTATTTCCTGCATTGGTGGGTAGGCAGTGGAGGGTGAGAGGTTTCAGCATGTAAGGGAACCTTGTTTGGCTCAGGATAGACCACCTATGGAGGGTTGAGTTCAAGTTTCTGGGGCTTCTTACTGCATGCACCTCAGCAGCTAGGAGAGGTATTAGAGATCAGATGCACTGGTTTCCATCCAATTCTAAATCCCAGCTGTCCCTTGTGGTCAGGGCATGGCAATGGACAATTACTGCACCTCATTCTCCAGAAGCAATCAGAGTATTGGCTCTGATATTGAATAGAACACACAAGATGCAGGGTACCAGGATGCAGGTCTCTTGCTGTCTTGTGTGCTCCCTGGGACATTTGGTGGGCCACTGTGAGATACAGGAAGCTGGACCAGATGGGCCTATGGCCTGATATGGGCCTATGGCCTGTTCATATGTTCTTAAGGTAGCACATACAGAAAAAGGTAGTCCTTCTGAAACCTGCTGAGGTTCCAAGCCATTTAAGACTTCAAGGTAAAACCTCAACCTTGTGTGGAGCCAGGACACGAACAGGCCATCAAAGTACTGTAGATCTAACAACAATCAAAATAATATGCTCCAACAAACCATCTCCGACCAATAGTTCTATACCAGTTGCATTTTTCTGTATACTTTTCAAAGACAGCTCCATTTAGAATGTGTTACAGTGGTCATATCTAGAGTATGAAGGCAGATTGCAGGCCACTACGGGCCATGGGCCAATTTCTGATAGACCACCTACTTCCTGCTGGTTTGCTGGGAGGATGGGTTTACTGGGCTATTAGCCATGACTACCAAAGGAAAGTGCTACATCCAGAGGCAGTACATCTTTGAAGACAAGGTGTTGGAGACAACTGCCAGGGGAGCGTCGCCGACTTTGTACCTTGCTTGCAGGCTTCTCTGAAACATATAGCTAGCCAGACTTGGAACTAGGATGCATGATTAGACAGGTTCTTAGTCTGATCTAACTGGGCAGTTATGTTTTTATTCTTGCAAATAATGTTGATTCTAGAAGACATTTCTTGACTCTTAGAAGACATCACATCTCACATGTCTCAGGATTCTCTTCCTTCCTGGGACTTTGTGGCCCTTTCCACTCCAAGTGTCATGTACTGTCCCCCCGCCGCAGTTTGAGAATCACTTAAGTAAAGAAAAGCATCACATATTAAAATACACCAGAGCATATTTCCAGAGCACTACATTTGGAACTACCAAGTTTGTAGGGTGAGAACCTTGTTACCAACAGTTCCTAAACTACTGTAGGAAATGAGTGTTCCATATGCTTCTTACTATTTAGAAACCTTGTACCTGTTGTACTTTGCTGCCAGTATTTCAGTCAGATTTTTTTTAAAAACAGGCTGATGAATGAATGACTAGGTTCCAAGATTGCATTTGTAGATCTAAGTTTGAAAATCTTGAAATTGAATACATTGACAAGACTTGCAATGAAATCTGTATTCTTCTTGTAGCCCATTGTAAACAAGCTGTCAGACATCACTATGGACTCCTAAGAAAACACCTCTAAATAGAGAGAAATAAAAGCAGAAAGAAGGTGTCAAAAATGAAAGATCAAAATAATTGTTGTTAGAGTATTGTCTCTTTTACCCATTATATTACCTTAGTGGGTGTCAGATACTTTTCTGATGCTGAAAAAAGAACATTTTTTTCTTAATCTTATCTAGACAGTTTTGATGTTGTTTTGATGCTGGTTAACATGGGACAGCCACTACATGTTATAGTCCAGCTGTTTGGATAGCTTTTTTGGTTTTTCTGCTTTGAGCAACCTGCTTGATAAGCAAGTCTGTATTCATTTAGAAGTGCAAACTGAAGCTCAAGGGAAATATTTTCCTCTTTGTGTCCAATATACCTGTTTTAAGGATTTTTCCATACACAGTGTGGTGGATCCTTCTCACATGCCTGAATTATTCTGACCATTACATTTAATTCTAGTCTCTGCAGTACAGTAGTAGTTTTCTGTCCATACTCTTTTCCTATTGGTCTGTGTCAGTGTTTCTCAAACTGTGGGTGGGGATCCACTAGGTGAGTTGTGAGCCAATTCCAGGTGGGTACCCATTCATTTCAATATTTTATTTTTAATATATCAGACAATGCTACGATGGTATGTGACTGCATTTGGGCTGTACTTTGAACAGGCTACTGTGTATATGCTTTTAACAGTGATAGTAAATGGGACTTACTCCTGGGTAAGTGTGGGTAGAATTGCAGCCTAGGATTGTTAAAAATTTGCCTGCCTGATGATGTCACTTTCAGTCATGACATCACTTTCAGTGGGTCCTGAAAGATTCTCATTCTAAAAAGTGGGTCCTGGTGTTAAACGCGTGAGAACTACTGGTCTATGTAATTGACCAATGCAGAACTCTCATGAGCTGCACCACCAATACAGAGAACATCCCTTGAGGAGTTTGGGGTGTCATGATGGGTAAATGGTGATGGGTAAAAGGGCCAAGGGATCTCAAACCATCATATATCCTGTATTTCCCCAGAGTTTGCATGGGTAACTGTTATCTTTTGATGCCTATAGCATATTCATCACTATGCATCTTGATCAGTTCATCCCATCTTAGTGGGATCAGGCATTGGCCAAATAGGGAACTGGTTGTGGGCCCATAGCTATTAGAGGGTCCATCTCACTTGGCCAACTCTACAGAGAAAAGTCTCTGTAGCAATTCACAATGGCAATGTGCCATCAGGAGACAGAGGGAAAGCGTCAGGCTTTGCCCAAAGGCCCCCAGCAACCTGGCACAGGTAAATAGCACAAGGTTAATTTAATATCACGAGGTTAAATTAATATCACAAGGGTTATTATATCAGTGAATATTTCTAAGTTGACCCATATTTAGGGTTGCCAATTTTATATTTCAAAGATACTGGACTCTTGGCCAGTGCAGTGACTGAAGACAGGGCAGAACTCTTTGCTTCAGTGGTGGACTTTGGAGGAATCTCCCAAGTAAGGAGTGGAGTTAGAGAAGAATTGGATGGGTGAGGGGCGGAACCAAGTTAGAATCTGAGAGATCAGGACTGATGGAATGAGGAAGGTGATGAGCAAAATGTTGACAGGTTGTGAGTGAAAACTGACAGAATCTGAACTAGGCTGATTTTACAGATCCCATTACTGGTTGTCTGATGGGAAATGTTTTACTGGTCAGACCGATGAAATACGTAGTGACCAATTTTCAGTTCTGGTTTTACTTGAGCTTGTGGCCTTTAAATGTTAAACAGTTTAGGAGCCTTTTACCTTAAGGACAGACTGCTTCCAGATGAACCTGCCCAAGTCATCAGAGGCCCTGCTATCTGGTCTGTTGGGATACTGGAATAAACTTAAATATAGCTGGGAGAACCAGAGGCAGGGTCTTTTTGGTAGTGATTCCATATGCTTTCCCTTGGAATTTTCATCCAAAGGCTATACATCAGGCTTTCTCTTTGGGGATTTTAAAATGGTAGCTGACCTTTTCATTTTTGTCTTGTTTTTGGATTATAATCTTATTAGAGTAGGGTAGTATTTATTTGTTTTTAGATGGCTTTGTCTATTTTTTGTAGTTGTATCATGTGGTTAATATTATGTCTCATAGTTTTTTATCATGTTTCGTATTGTGAGCTGCACTGTGCCCATTTTTAGCAAGGAAAGTTGGATAAAAATAATTTAAATAATAACACATATAAATAATCAGAATATATTGTGCTGCTGAATGAATTGGAATTCTACATGCTTGCTAGTTTTTGCTTCCTAAGCGGCTCATAAGCAGCGTCATTCTTGAGCTGATCTTAACCATCCAATGGGGGAAAAGAAAGTTCTTTGGTTAGCCAGCTGTTACTTACCGGGACTGAACAGCTTGTCTTTTCTTTGACAAAGCATTTACACTTAACACTCTGGAGGCAAACTTCTATTGGAGCCCACGATTTGATTCTGTTATTCAGGCGCACAGGCCAGAAAATGAAAGCAGTGCTATTTAAGCAGTGTGCTTCTAAGTCAGAGATGATCTTTTTGATGTCTGTATTTTACAAATGGAAATTCTACATTTTCTAACACCGGTAGCATTCAAGAGGCTCCTGTTCTTTGAATTGGCTTTTGTGTCTGTTTTATTTGCAGCTCCCTGACTATTTTCCTCCTTCCTTCACTTCTGCTTCCATATTCTTGTCCAATCACAGGTTCATTTTTATTCCATTTGTCAACCTGCAAAGGGCCCGATCCTGTGAAGCAATTCTAAAAGGGCCAGCAAAACCTCCTGGAGCCTGAGGCAGTGCACCAAATGCCACCGTCCCCATTGCATGGGGTTGTGTTGTACCAAATGCCACCTTCTGACCTAGTGGCATGTCAACTACCCACTGTACCACTCCTCTTATCCTTGCTCCCTGGATTCAAAAAGAAAGAGGAGAATGGAGCAGAAGAGACATTTTTGCTCACTACTCTCCTCCACACTTCCTACCCTGCTCCATTCTTCTCTTCCTTTTCAAATCCAGGGAGTGAGAGGAGGAACAGAAGTAGGTGGGCAGAGGCACACAGTGGGTCCAAGCTCCCATGTCAGGCAACTGATTCAGGCAGACTCACAGACAGACTGGTTCTGAATTCTAATGGAGGTTAAGAGAGTTCAGTAATTTCTAGAATCAAATATATTTGTTTGGAATATATAACATTCACTCCATTTATTGACATTATTGTAGTATAAGGCAGGGGTTCCCAGACTGAGGCGTCATGATACCCCAGCCAACCTCTGCTGCCTTAAGGGGCAGGGAGGGGGGAAGGCAGCGATGCTATCACCAGGATCACACTGCTGCTGGGGACCAAGGAGAGGTTCAACTTATAGATAGCAGCGCTAGCCTCCCATAGGTTGCTGGGGTCCCACAGACACCTCCACAGGGCTCCCTAATCGCAATGTCTGAAAATAACAATCCCAACCCAGTTCCAGTTTGCAATTGAAAAACTGGAAGTGGGTTGCAATTATTACTTTTTGGCAGTGTGAGGTTTGGGGAGCTCTGTGAGGCATCCACAGGCTCCCTGAACCCCCTTCCCAAGAGGCCAGTGTTGCTATTGATAAGTTTAAAAAAAACAAAAAAACCTTGGTCCCCAGCACCAGCGCAATCCTGCTGATTGTGTTGCTGCCTTCCCCCCTCCTCCGCAAACACCTCGTTTCCAAACTTGCTGCAATATCAGGAACAGCTGGTATAAGGGAAAAGTTGAGGATTCTTGAAACAGTTCCCCAAGGTCCTGATGACAGCTTATAGATACTTTTATATTACTGCTTTACTTATGTGCACAATTTTGCATTAGGACCAACCATCGGCCCAATCCTACTTAGCAGTAGCACTGGTGCAATGCATGTTCCACTGGTTCTGGCTGCTGCAAATGTGCCATAATGCACTTTGTGGCAGTTCAGGGAGCTGGTGTGCTGGCAGGAAGGCAGAACCTTCCTACGCATGCTGATGGAGGCCCACCAGAGCACGTAAGCCTGGTTCAGGGGGTTAAATAGCACACAAGGAGAGGGAGGGGGTTGAACAAGGCAGGTGGAGGGTGGAATGGGAAGAAAATTGGTTGGGGGTGGGTGGATTGGACCCAGGGGGCAAGTTTGGTGGTTCATGCCAAACCCTCTTCCTGGGTGTGATCTGCCTGCACAGATCAACCTGGACTTGCTTGAGCTATGTAGCCAATACAGGTTGACACAGTGTTTCTCAAACTGTAGGTCAGGACCCACCGTGGGTCACGAGCCAATTTCAGGTGGGTCCCCATTCCCCATAAAAATGTCAATATTTTATTTTTAATATGTTAGTCTTGGTGCTACCATGGTATGTGACTGCATTTGGGGAAACATTACAGACTTGTACCTTTAACAAGCTACTATATATATATTATTTTAACAATGATAGTAAATGGGACTTACTCCAGGGTAAGTGTGAGAAGGATTGCAGCCTAGGATTGTTAAAAATTTTCCTGCTTGCTGATGTCACTTCCGGTCATGATATCACTTCCGGTTGGTCCTGACAGATTCTGGCAGACAAAAAGTGGGCCCCGGTGCTAAATGTGTGAGAATCACTGGGTTGACACATGCTGGGGCTTACATTGGGGGAAGGGGACAAATATCCCCCTTACTCAGAGGAGACCCCCCCAGCAGCCAAAAATCCCATGGGGTGCAATGGCTGTTTAAGATGTACTTAGCGAAATGCTAACCCAGTGGTTCTCAAACTGGTTGGTTGCAACCCACCAGTTCATGTAAAGCTTTCCCCTTCTCTTTAAAGGGCAGAGGAAGGGGGGAGGCAGTGACAGGATCCCCAGGATCAGGTCACTAAGGGGGTGTGTGTTTTTACTTACTGTGGGCTTGACCAAGCATCAGGAGGTACAGGGAGCCCCATGTAGGTCTCCACAAGTCTCCCTATAGCTTGGAATGTTCAAAAATAGTGAGCACAAACCACTTCAGGTTTGCGAACACAGCCAGGAGATGGTTTGCACTCGCTTTTCTTTTTAACATTCCAATCTCAGGGAGCCCTGCGGAGGGCTGTGTGGGGCTCCGCACACCTTCTGCTGCTTGCCCAAGCCCACAATAAGCTTTCCCAAGCCCACACCCCCTTCACCCCCCTTAGCGATACAATTCTGGGGATTACATTGCTGCTCTTCCCCTTCCCCTGCAAAGACTTACTTTGGGAGAAAATCTCCCCAAAAATTTGAGAACCAGTGTGCTAACCTCTTTCATCCCTCCAGCCTTCTGTTTTTTCCCTGTGTTTTTCACAGAGTCTCTGGATGACGCTTTTTTTTCCTTTAGTAAAAAAAAAGAATTGTAATTACATAGGATTTGTTGATTTAAATAAGAAATTAACCCACCAAAAAACCCACAACATTTTGTGCCACATATTGCCAGTATTTGAAAGTTGAAGATTCTTATGCTCAACTTCTTTGAATTTAGGATTTTACAGATTTTGCAGTTTTTTTATCAGTTCCAGATCAAACTGATGGAGGTTTACTGAAGATGGATTGTGTGGGAGTATCAAGATAGAGGGAAAAGGAGGAGAGTGTTGTAGTAAGAAGGGACACTGCATCCTTCAAGCCCGAACTGCCTCCACTATAGGCCCTGGGCTATCATGGCTTAGCACAAATCATTTTTCTTTCAGAACCCATATTGCATCTACTAAAATATCTGACAAATGTTGTATTAATTAATAAGCATTTGACACTTGGTGATCGTTCAACAAAATTATGTTGCTGCCCAAAATATCTGGGCTTATATCATACTGATACTATTTCTTTATCAGTAAATAACTAGATTTGTATATTTTCTCTTCTACATTCCTCATCCCCCAAGCCCAAGTATGAGCTATAACCTGTTGTGAAGCATTTTGGTGCTCTTAGGAAGCCATACATTCATATCCAGTTTGTGCACACTTCTCAATTGTCCAACTAAAGTCTTGTCTTTCCATTTATATCCACATTTCATCGCCAGCAACAAGGTTCATAGTTGAAGGCTGTGTATTTGTCTGCTAGTTGGTGATTTCTGATTGGTCTCAAGTCTAGACAGGATGTTTCACCCAACCAAATCCAACAGCGTGTCTGTAATCAGAGACTTTGTCCCCAGTTTATCATTGTCAATTACAATCAGTACACTAATGTTTTTGCTGATATTCTGAGCTTCTTGTTTTCTGTGACGTGATTTTTATTGTTTGCTTTTGTCAAACAGTGATATATTCCAGGGAGTAATGCTCGGTCCTGGATTGTATTCTCACTTTGGTACAGTTTTATTCTGCCTGCACAATAAAAAGTGTCAGATGCTGGGCTCAAGACTCAAACCAAGAGCTGCTTGGCTGAAGTTCAGCAACAGCTACTGTGGATGGTTGTAAGGTAGTTGTCAGACCTTGGTCTGGTTTGGAGACAGGCTGCAGCTGCACAGGTCTGATTGTAGAGAAGACAGATGAGGGTCAAAGAGGCCAGAGGCAACAGATAGAGTCAACATAGGCTGGGTGGAGTACTGGAGCAGGTAGATCGAATTTAAGGGCCAGAGGCAGACGGTTGTGATCATGAATAGTCAGGTGATCTAGTAGATACAAAGTGAGGAGAGGCAGGTCTGTTGCTCAGACTGAGGAACTAAAACTGGAACAATGTTTCTATAGGGTCAGCTCTATGTTCCTCAGGTCACCTGGGCTGAGGAGATGCAGTACAGATTCAGGTAATTATGTGGGTGGTACTGCACTGTGGCAGAGAGCTGATGGATAGTTTCTTTTGCCTGGGAGCCAGTGGCACAGCTAAGATGGGGCAGGGGAGGGTATGTTGTCTTGGGTACAGCACATTGAGGAGGTGTTTTATCCAGTTTTTGCTGAAAACTGGAAGTGCCTTTCTGAGACCTCTAAGAGTTCACATGGAGAGGTGTTAAAAAAATTTGGGGGGCGGGGTGATGCTACGGAGGTACAGGGTTTGGTGGGTGTTAAAAATTTTTGTGTCCCCAGGTGTCAGATGCCTTAGCCATGCTACTGCTGGGAGCTGCTGTGGTGGTCTAGGGCAGTGGTTCCCAAACTTTTTCGACTGGCAGCTCCCTTGACCTACTTGGTCATTGGCTGCATCTCCCCACTAGGGCTACAATATTATACATTGAATAGGGCAGTGGATTTTTTACAAGGATTCTGCAGCTCTCCTGGCTGGTTTCCATGGCTCCCCAGGGAGCCATGGCTCACAGTTTGGGAACCACTGGCCTAGGGAGTAAGGTGTCTGAACCCTGATGAATTTGCAGTTCAAGATTCACAGCACCTAGAGCACAATCCTAACTAACTTTTTCAGCACTGATATACCTGTGCCACTGTGGCATGCACTGCATCCTACAGTGGGGAGTCAGTCAAGGGGGCCTCTTCAAGGTAAGGGCATGATTGTCACCTTAACTTGGGGCTGCATTGTGGCTAGGTCAGGGCTGGAAAGTTGGTTAGGACTGCACCCCTACTGTAGCTGCTAGCTTAGCGAGATTCAGGTAATACAGAGAGCCCAAAGAAGTCCTCTGGTTCTGTAAACCTGATAGTTCAGGCCTGACCCTTCAGCCTGAGCTCTCAAACTGGCCTTCAGCTATGAAAAAAGGGAGTGGTGGCTCTCAGCCCAATCCAATGTGTATTTATTTGGAAGGAAGTCCCATTATGATCAATATGCCTAGGATTGCAGCCTGTGCTGAAAAAGGTGCTACTGTGAAATTTGATGAGAGAGGAGAATGCCAACAAGAAGTATGTCTAAAAATGGGTCCTTCTTGGACCCACTTCACACAATAAATGGTTAGGTTGTCCAAGTCTATGTGCGTTTCATATTCCCTTGACACATCCACATTTTTATAGGAAACAAGATCTTTTCTAAAGTATGAATACAGGTGCTTCCCCTGGGGCTAAACATTTCTATGGAGACAATTGCTTGGGACTTGTTGTGCCATACACTTTACTGCCGACATAACAAAACAGAACTAAGCAGCAGTGGGTTTCCTCTCCTGTAACAGGAGCAGCTTTTAATTGGGTTCTGGCTGTTTTCAGGTCCTGGCTATAAAGCAGAGCCAGTGGAGTCCTAGTACCTGAACACAGAATAGGGTTATCATTCAGTAAGGTTACTGAAAACTGACACAATCTGCTGCTTGAAAAGGTGTGGGGGGGCTAGGGGCAAATGACTTAGGTTCTGCACCAAAGGAAATTCAGATTCCAAATGTTGCGGTCATTGAAAGAACGTTGCATACAGACATGTAATTTGTATCTATGTGTTACAGTTAGATTTATTTGGTTGCAGGTCTGGTCTGAGGGGATGTGATGCTGCCCTCTTGCTGAAGCCAAGCAGCTCTGGGTCTGGTCAGTGCTTGGATAGGAAACCACCTCCCAGGTGTACTGGCTATTAGCATTTGCATTAATGGGTAACGAACAAACTATAACTGGGCAACGAACCCCATGTTCTAAGGGCCCAACCCTATCCAATTTTCCAGGGCTACACACAACCCCTGTGTATGTCACCTTGAGTTCTGTGATGGAAGAAAGATGGAGTAGAAACTAAATATGTTATGCTATTCTGATTGCAAATGCTGCATTACTCCATTATTTGGTTTATTATAGAATTTGATTTAACCAGGGATGTGCTGGAGTCACAGCACCGAGTGCCAAGTTGAGTCTCAAGTCTCCATCCCCCTTGATTCAAATCGCCCATAAGTCATAATGGGGGCTGTTGTGTCTTGACCAGAGCTGTTTTTTGAGTCAGTTTGACTCAAGTGTGAGTCTTTTCGAGAGACAAGTTGAGTTGCGGAAGTGGCAAAGAAAAGCAACCAAGCACACACACAAAACAGAGTTGTAAGTACATGCAAAAACTAGACTTGATTTGAGTCTATTCAAGTCTTTTCACTTTTCGGGTAAAACCCCCGAGTCATGACTCATTGCCCAAGTTTTTGACAGTGTGATTCGAGTTCATACAAGTCACAAAAATGTGTTTTCATGACTCGAGTTTGAGTCATCCGAATTGCAGCCCATCCCTAGTTTTAACATGTGAAAGTTGCATGCCATCCACAAGAAAATGTACTACAAGAAATTTATAAAATATTCAAAGGACACTGGGTTAAGAATAGGCTACCTTAAATATGCTTTTTTCAGCCTTTTTCACCTCAGGGCACACTGACAAGATGCTAAAATTGTCAAGGCACACCATCAGCTTTTTGATAATTGACACGGCACACCATGCTGCTGGTGGGGAGGAGATAACATCCCCCAATGGCCCTAATAATAAATGATCATCCCCCCAAATTCCCATGGCACACCTGCAGACCATTCGCATTGAAAATAGCTGCTTTAAATGATAGAAATCCCAAGGAAGCCTTTTCATAATAGAGAACTTACAGATATTATGATGGCAGCAATATGGGTCTGTTTAGGATCAGGGCCTTCAAAGAAATATACTTTTGGATTCTTTAGATCGGTTTCTGAAATGACACACTTGAGTCACATTTTTCAGCTTTACCCCACAGCCATAAGTTTCAGAAACACAGAGAGTTATCCTTTTTAATGCTCTGTGGGAACAAGCACAATTCATGTCAATGGGGCTTTCACCAGTCAAATAGTATCCTGAAGGCTAACCTGTTATGTTTTATAAGAAACAGTGCTCCAAAACTTGTCTAATAACAAACACAATCATGGGATTTAAAGTGGAAAATGAAGAAATATTGAGGCTCCCAACTGAAACCGAAAAGCTAACTAAACTATATATAAAATAGTATTTTGTAATGTTTGTGAGCCAGTGTAGTCTGATACTGTGATTTGTAAAATGTGGTTAACCCAGGGATTCTCAGTGTAATCCTTAGGTGGTCCCCTAGACCATGAAGAAAATAAAAAGGAAAAATGCTGAGCACATTTCCAAAACAAATTGTGACAAACACCACACCATTAACTTTGAACTTCTCCCGCAAGCTGATGTAGCTGAATGGAGTAAAGGGGAGATGTTGTACAGCAGGTAGACCCTTCAGTATTAAATAGTGATGCATTTAGATAGCACAAAATTCAGTGATATAGAACATGCACAAACCTAGCGATGCTAACCCACTATTAAAAAAACTGTCCCTTTCCCTTCTCACCTTTTGTTTAGTCCAATTGCGCCGGGATGGGGGGAGAAGGAAGTGAGGTTTTCTTCATAGACCTTTCAGATGGCATTCCACACCATACCTGCAATGTAAGAAAATGCAACAGTCTGTGAAGAAAGGGCAAACCAGAATAGGGGTCTGTGTACAGTAGTGTTTATATAACTCTGGTCCCCTAAACCAGGGCTCTCCAAACCCTGGTCTGTGGGCTGGATCCAGAGTTTGGAAAAAGCCCTCCTCCTCCAGATGGCATTACAAGAATCCTACCACATCCCCAGACTCTACCGTTTGTAAAGAATCAGTAACAGGAGGACAAACAGACACAAAGGGTACATCAAATGGCTCTCCCAGTGTGGATTCCAAGTCATGGCAGCCATGTGTGATTTTATTTTTTTAAAATAGCTAGCAAATTGGTCACAGTGGGCCACCAAGGCATCTTCCAACCTTTCTGCAGGTCCAGATGTAAAAGATCCTGTACTACACGAAAAGCTCTGCTGACTGGCGTTCTGCTGATGCAGTGTCAGAGAAGTACAATTTCTCTGCTGCCATTATCATCATCACAGAGTAGGCCTTAAATTGGTTCTAGGCCAGTATTTCTCAAGGTTTGTCCTTCACATGGTCCACCTATTTGAAGTACCAGTGATAACATCATTGCCAGTTACTTCTGGGTTGGGAGGCCAGATGCAATACGACAAACCCCAGTAAGAGGCTCAGGGTGGATGGGATGGCTTTTTTAAGCACCTAAAATCATGCTTTGGAGCTCTGCCTGCCGAGCCGAGCCTCCTATCATTTTTTGTTGTGTTGTGTTGTGTTCCTGGTCTCACTGCTGGGCGGCAGGTGTCCAGGGGTCCCACGAGTACCACCAGATACCATCTCAAGTACCACTGGTGGTACCCGTACACAGGGACTCTGAGAGAAATTTTATCAGGGAGTACAAAGTTTCTTTTGGGCCCCTTCCTAAAGAGGGAGGGGGTGAAACAGAGTGGGGGAGGTGTCAATGGGGGTGGGCAGAATGGGAGCAAAACAGGCAGAGGGAAAGTGGCAACAGACAGAATAGCCTTTGGAGCCCAGGTCTATCAATCTTCCCAGACTTCCCAATTCTTCAAGTCTACCTGCCTGCCCATTGTTGGCAGCTAGACACAGTAATACGGAAAACCAAACACACTCCTAAGTCTCTCTAAAATCTTTCAAATATAGAAAATAATTGCAGAAAATTAGCATCATCGTATTTAGGCTCACACTAGAATGGAAAGTATCCTGTGTATACCAAAACTGAGTTCTGCAGCAGCTGTAGTCCCACAGCTGTGTCCCTGAGCTTTTATACACTCCTTCATGGGAAGCAAATCCACAAGCCAAAGAGTGACTGTAGCAGGTCAGTTTCCTCCCAGATGTGACATTGTTAAGGAATGTATGCATTCCTGGGCCTGGTGTGTATGGCTTGGGTAGTAGTTGCCGCCATGCACCCACAGTAATGCCCCCAGCATCCCGTGTGGGCAGAGAGCCTGGGTGAGATTGGAAAATGGAAGATCCCAGGAAATTTCTGGGCCTCCTCTTTTGGCTCCTGGGCCCCCTTTCTGACCCTGGGCCCGGGTACAAAATTACCCCCTTTACCCCCCTCTCCTAGGCCCTGCCCGTACCACTGGTTGAGAAACACTGTCTAGGCCATGTTTGGTTGTATTTGTTGGGTTCTCGTTCCACTACTGTGCATGACACCTGCCTCACCTGTTCATTTCCAGCAACTCCCCTGAGAACTAAGGTGCCAACTTGGCTCTACAACTGGGAACAACATGCTCAGGTGCATTTATGTCAATAGCCCTGGCCATCTGGTAAAGCACTTAGCAAATATACCCCAATCCTAAATCCATTGCTTTAAAACAATTCCTATTGATTTCCGCAAAACTTATTCCCAAATAATGCCTTCTGAGTCAGAATGCCAAAATCTGTGTTAAATGATGAGTGATAAATTATAGTTTTAAAGTATTGCTGTTCAGTGCAAACAAGATTATTTCATTTGTATTTGCAGTAAGGTGTGTCTGCTTCTTGAACAGTTAGGCTGCCTCTCTGCTGTTTTGGACAGCCATATTAGGCATATATGAAGAATCTTTACTCAAGTCAATACCATGCTTGTATACCCTAACTGCAGGCTGACAAACTGAAACAGAGTGTGATGTTTGCATGCCCACATCACATGCAGGCATGTGCCCACAAACCAAAGCACAGCTGGCAGTTCTAATTTTAGTCCTACCCAGCCTTGAGAAGTATCCCCTTTTGTTTTTTTTAAAAAAGTGACTTCCCCCTCCCCCCTAAACAATTTGTTTTATAATATAGCAGCTGACAACAGTGCTACTGGAGTATTACATGCAATTTAAATAAAAACAAAAGAAGACACTGCCGTGTTGCTTTAAAAAAAATGTATAAATCACTGTCAGCAAAGCTGAAGATAGATCTATGAACAAAGTGTAAAGGAAGTTTGTACAGATTATGTACAGACAGTAGCTTTTCAGGGACTTGGAAAGTGATATTGGAAACCCCCCTTGTCCTTAGTACACATCATTTTTTTTGCACTTGCTGTGGTTTCTGGTCAAATCTGTTTTCAGGTTTTGTAGCAAGAATATTTATGAGTATGACTTCATCATCGCCTAGTGATGGTTACATTCTGCAATTCAGGATCTCGCCAAGATCTTGGGAATCGCAGAAATATCTTTGTAGATACTTGTGGTTCCAAGCAATGTTGTTTTCTGGAGCAGAGGGTGTAATTTGCTCAAGGCCAGGAATGTTGAGGATCTTTTCCTTCTCCTTCTCTTTTTATTTGCCTATCTTCTGAAGCTCAAACATTCAGAAATGTTTGAAGATTTTTTTCTTGTTCATTAAAAAATGGTATGAAAAGATGGGTGCATATTTGCAAAATCAGTTTCTGGTGCAGTCAATTTGCTCTAGTCTACTGTTTCTCAAACTGTGGGTCGGGACCCATTAGGTGGGTCAAGAGCCAATTTCAGGTGGGTCCCCATTCATTTCAGTCTTTTATTTTTAATATACTAGTCTTGATGCCAACATGGTATGTGACTGCAGCTGCAATCCTATGCACACTTTCCTGGGAGTAAGCGCCATTTATAATGGGACTTACTTCTGAGTAGACAGACATAGGATTGCAAAGTTCAGTACTTTGGTTACAGTGTATATGCTTTTAATAATAGTCAGTGAGGCTTACTCTTGGGTAAGTGCGGATAGAACTGCAGCCTTGAATTGTTAAAAAATTTTCCTGCTCGATGATCCGGCCATGATGTCACTTCCAGGATAATGGCATCACTTCCAGCAGGTCCCAACAGATTATCATTCTAAAAAGTGGGTCCTGGGCTAAAAAGTTTGAGAACCACTGCTCTAGTCAGTTCCAACACTGCAAGGTTTGGCTTATGCAGACATAAGAGAAACAGCTGCAGCAGTGGGCTTTTCCTATCAGAAAGAGCTCTAGATGCTGTTCCACACATATTTCACACACCATGCAATCTGAAGCGGTGGGTGCTATGCAAAACAGTATCAGGAGTTGGAGGGCAGGTTTTGCATTTATAAAAGTTTCCGAAATGCAGTGCTTTCCTTTTCCCCACCGGAGCACATGGCAACCCACATAGGCCAGCAGCCTTGTCATGGACATAGCTCCAACTTGGGCTCTGTGTCTTGGATACACTGAAACAGTGTATCCCCATCTCTGGGGCCCTTTACACTGTTAAATGGAGTTTCAGGGAGCCCTGCCAGTGCATTTGTGGCATGATGGGGGATAGGACTGGGCTGTTCCTTCTGAGTAACTGTGCATTGGATTAGGCAGCATTGTGCATGAGCATGTTCTAGTGTAAATAATCTAGATGGTGGCATTCTCAATTATCCAGTCAATTGTTTCTCAACCAGTGGTACTTGTACCACCCATGATACTTGAGGTGGTGGCTGGCGGCACTCACAGGACCTCCAGACCTCTGCAATTTGGCAGTGAGATCAGCAATCCAATGCAACAATCCGCAGTAGGAGGCTTGGTTCAATGGGCAGAGTTCCAGCATGTGCACTTTGCAAGCTCAAAAAAAGCTCTCATGTCTGCTCTGAGCCTCGCAACTGTGTTTGTTGCATCATGTCTGCCAGAAGTAACTGGTGATTATATCATTGCCACTTCCAGTGCTGGTACTTCCAATAGGTGGACCATGTGAAGTGGTACAGCAGGGGACAGAGGTTGAGAAATGCTGATCCAGACCATATCTCTGTCTGAGATCCATGCAGGGTAGGTCCGTCCATAAGGTCACCTTAACAGTGACTTCAGGCAGCCAACTGGTGAGTAGTGTGTGTACTTGTCTCTTTCCACCCAATCAGTGGGACACACACACACACACAGGCTTGTTTCCACCTACTGTCTGTGCTTCCACTGCTCTTTCCACTCCCGGGAATGGAAAATGGAGAGGGAGACAGACAGGAAGAGGAAATGTGGAGGGGAGAAGAGTGGGAGAAGCAGAGGTTGGTCCATCATTGGCTAAGGGGGGGGGCATCATTTGGTACCCTGCCTCAGGAGGAGGTCTTGGGCCAGCCCTGGATCATATCACTGAGAGCTTGTGCTGTATATCAACCCCGCAGCAGAAGGGAGCGTTTTAAAATGTGCTGGTGAAATCTGCCAGAAGAGATCTATTTTCGTTTCTTGCTCTCCCCCTTCCAAGTCTGACGCCAGCCTGTTCTGATGCGATTGCGTGAACCAGCTTTTCCTTTCCTAAAGGATGCTCTCCCTGGGGACAGGGAGATTGTGACCCCAAGGCTGCCATTCTATCCACGCTTACTTGGGAGTAAGCCCCATTGCCTATAATGGGACTTACTTCTGAGTAGATATGAATGGGCTTGGGCTCTAAGGCTGCAGTCCTATCCACACTTGCCTGTGAGTAAGCCCACTGACTATAAAGGGACTTATTTCTAAATAATGCACTTGGGCTTGGGCTGCAATTTTATCCACACCTTCCTGGGAGTAAGCCCCATTGACTATCATGGGACTTGCTTCTGAGTAGACATGCATAGATTGGGCTCCAAGGCTGCAATCCTACTCACACTTGCCTGGGAGTAATCCCCATTGTCTATAATGGGACTTACTTCTGAGTAGACACGCATAGGCTGCAATCCTACCCACACTTGCCTCGGAGTGTAAGCCCCATTGCCTATCATGGGACTTCCTTCTGAGTAGACACGCCTAGGCTTGGGCTTTAACGTGGTGATCTCCTCCTTGTGGGCGCCCCCTGGACTGGCAGGGCGCAAGCGCTCGTGTGAAAGGAGCACAAAACCTGGTCGCGGTCTGCCTCGGCGCCTTGGAGAGAGAAGAGGGGGAGAAGAAAGCAAGTCTCTTGCCAGAGACAGGCAGGGTTTTTCCTTCCCCTCTCGCCTAGTGGCGAAGCGTCCATCGCCGCTGCTGTACCCCCGGGGAACTTTGGAAAGAGTCTGCCAAGAGGGGGGTCCAGGCGACTGCGAGATGCCATCGCCAACTTGCCCCCGCGCTGCTGCTGTAAAAGGGCTCCGCTCTGCGCGCTAGCCAGCAGAGGGAAGCCAGGCTGTGCTTGCAGCAGCCAGCCAGGGGCTGGAGGAGCGCGGAGGAAAGACTGCAGCTTGCTGGACTGCGTCTGCTTCTCCGGGGAGAGAGAGCCTGGCGGTGTAGTTCCACCCACCGGCTGGAAGGAGGGGGTTTGAATTAAAGACAAGACAAGCCTCCACACCATGCCACTCCGTAAGGGAGGCAGCAACAACTAAGGGCTGTTGCAAGCCAGGCGCCCCCCTTTTTTCCTTTTTTATTTTTTTATTTTCATTTTTTTTTAAATTTTTATTTTTATTTTTTTGGGGTGAGGGGTGGAGGGATTCTGAGAAATAGACAGAGGCAGAGAAAGGAAGCTGGTCTGCAGAGATCTGGAGTTACCCTTGTCTTCCTGATTCCTCCAACAGGACTCCCCACCCCCCTCCACCCCCTTTACAGACACTGGCAATTGACATTACTAAAGTCAAGGGGGGAGAGGAGAAGAAAAAAAAAAAGGCTTGGAGGAGAGGGTTGAGAAGAGCCTAGCAAGATCCCTCTTTCTTTTTTCTCCTCCTGTGTTTTGATTTTTCTTTTTTTTTAATTTAATTTAATTTTTTTTTTTTGGCTTCTTGCTGGGTTTGGAACTGGTGAGCGGTAAGAAGGCAAAGAAGTCTTGGGAAGAGGGGAAAAAAGCCTCATCAGTACTGTCAGGAATAGTGGTGTGAAAGGAAGAAAGGCCTGGGGCACGCCACCCTGTCACCGAGTTCCCTGCATCAGAGCTAAAGATTCCAGCTACATGGGCAAACGCTTGGACCAGCAGCCAATGTACCCCCAGTACACTTACTACTACCCTCATTATCTCCAAACCAAGGTATGTGGCTGTGCACGGCAAGGAAGGACTTCCTGGGGTTGTCCAGCAGTGTCAATAGGAGACTAGGAGGCACTTGGTGGAGGATGGAGAGTTGATTGGTGTCAATTACAGCCTTGCTGTATTCAGTCTTATGAAGGAGTCCAATTAAGAACCAAGCAGGCAACCAGAAAGATGGGGGGGGGGGGAGAGATGGGCAAGGTCAGAATTAATGTATCAGGCAGTGTTGTGTGGTGTGTTTTGAAGAAAAGGACAAAAGAGAGATGGCTTGATTTAGTCCAGTTTTTTCCCCCCCGATTGCTTGTGGAAGGGGGGGGGTTTCAGCATGTGTGACTTTGATTCAAATGAAACAGTCGTAGCGTGCTCATTATAATGATCAGGGTGGCGATCTGCCTGGACAGTGTCAGCCTTCTGGCTGGTAGCTTAGGGGAGTTTGGAGGTGAACTGTGCCGTGTGTACTGTATTTGGAACTGGGGGGAGTCTTTAGCCATTAGGGGTGGCATTGTGGACGCTCCCAAGTTCAGTCTGATCCATCTGTGAATGCCACCAGGGTCAGGAGAGGGTAAAGAGAGAGCCGGATAAAAATCCATGGGAGTTTTATTTTTGCACGTTGCACTTTCTAGTGTTTCATTAAATATTGATCGTGGGATGATCATCCACATTTACCTTGACAAGATCTGGAAATAGGTGTTCACTACGAGGGGAGAAAATACGCCCTTCACAATTGCTTTCTCTTTTTATCATATTTGTGTGTGTGAGAGAGAGAGAGAGAGAGAGAGAGAGAGAGAGAGACTATTGACAAGTCTGGCCTTCATCTACTAATAAGGCTGAAGTGTAATGCACCACAAATGAATTAAATTTTCCTTTGAAAATATTTTCTAATGCTGCTCTGTTTCTGTCTTCTCAGCAGAACACAACCTACCTTATGGGTGAACTTTGTAAAATAAAGCTTTGTTTTCCTACCACTCCCACTCCTGTCTTTGACAGGGTACTTAAAAAAAAATTCCACTCTAAAAGTTTGATCTGAGAAATGTGGTTTAACAGCATGTGAACGTTCTTCAGGGGAAAATGAACTTGGAAGTCCAAGTTGAAACACATGGGGGTGTCATGCTTTTTTTGGCAACTGAATGATTGGTACTTTTGGTTACGGGTGTGGCGAGATTGCCCCAGTTCTGTGCAGCCAAGTTTACTTTTGTGGCTTCTGAAATTACTTTTCAGTTTGGGTTTATTGTCTGATTTCACATCACATAAAGTAACTAGATGCATAAAACAATAATGCAAGTCGTGTATGCTTGAGAAGACATCAAGTGTGCGATGTTACCATTTTCATTTGTAACCCACGTACCACTGATTTGTTTGGTAGGTGGCAGTGTGGAAGGTTTCTTTGTGCTAGATCAGACTTTTTAGGATAAAAAACCCCAGTTGTTTTTACCCTTTTTTTTTTTTTTTGCTCAAGGTCGATTCAAATTGCATTTTACCTCTGTGGCCATTTAGTAGATATTGCTGCTGCTGCTTCAGCAGCAGTCTGGAGATAGGTTGACTTGCTAGATCGCCCAGAGCTTTAACTGTTTGGGGGAATGAGGATGGGGCACATGGCATTCTTCAAAACCTGGCATGCAGTGAAGCAATTTATGGGAACTTTTTTTGGAAGGGGGGGGGGGAGATGCAAAAGAACAATAGCCTCAAGTACTTGATGAGACTCACTGGACATTCCATGCCTTTTGCTCACGTAGCCTAAATGATGCAAGTCTCCCTGTTTTGGAACTCATTTCCACTTTGCAAAATACTCCATTATCAACACCCAACCTTGTGCATAAGTCGAAACTGACAACTGCCTCTTGGGATCATTTTTTTAGGTGTCTTTGTTTCTTAATAGCAATAATGGCTGCCTTGTTAAAAATACTATTTTTTTTTAAGCCTGCCTTCTAAATGTATGATAACAATAGTGACACTGCCTTTGAAAAGATGAATAACATCACAAATTAAGGCTGCAATCTTATACACACTTTCTTGAGAGTAAACCTCACTGAACACAGTAGGACTGACTTCCAAGCAAACAGGTATAGGAATACCTTGCAATATTACTTAATATTACTTTTTAGATGACTTACTACTTTTTTCTCCCAGCATGAAGAAAAATTAAACAGATACATTCATTTATACATATCTGAACTGTTGTAAACTGTTTAAGACTTTAGTGCAGAAATCTATATACAGAGAATTAAGTTCCCATTCTTTTGTGTATATTGATGGATACACACACAGAAAGGAGACAATGCCCTGTAGAAACCATATGTAATAAAATTGACACACGTGTATATATATATTTGTGCACTGAATTCCTAAGGAGTTAAAAGCAGTGCAGACAGGCAGCATCTGGATTTTGTTACCTCAAAGCTATCCATCAGCTTCTGGGACTTTTTTTAAAAAAAGCAGTTAGAGCTATCATTTCTGCCAAGCTAATATTTTGAAACCCAATGACTGTGTGGTGTGAAGCTGATGACTTATCATTCCAATCACAACAATATATGATAATACATTACTTAATGATTTCAACTACATTGGAAAGATTGCTATTAATTCCAGGGAGCTCAACGAAATGATACAATCAGAAGGTGTACCAATATGAAACTCCCATTTGGAAATCAATATATAGGTTAGTGGCGGTACTGTTATTAGAAATCACACAGAGTTATTACAGGTATTTCTGTGCAACCCATGAATACAGAATAGAGTTTGGCTTTTCCATTTTATCTTTAATGTTCTCCTCTGGATGCTTGTTTGTTCTGCACACTTAAATGCATCTCAGGTCCGTTGTCCTGAAAGTATGCTTATATGGTGTCCTGATGGCATTTTGACTTGCAGGGTTTAAGACACAGCATTGTTTGGCTCTTTCTATATATTCAACTCATTGCTATATGGAATATAGAATGCAAAATGCACACAGTTCCGTTTGAATACTTAGAATATAATTTGTTTTGTTTTAGAAATTTAAATTATAAATGTTTGGGCACATCTGAATCACATCATAATGATCACGTTCGTTTTGTTTTTTTAAAATCTTTGTTTTCCATGAATTAATGGCAAGTGACGGGATATGGCATGCAGTTTCTCTTTTCTGATGTGGGACTGTCTGACTATATTATTTTAGACTGAATTGTATTAACCTTGTGGCCAAGTCTTTGGAAGAGGACCTAGTTATCCACAAGGCATGTTATGAATCTGATTCCGGCCAAATGTATTTTGTTGCCATTGTAGAATATATGACCTCAAACTGCAAAACCATATTTTAAAAGGATATACACTAGTTGCAGGATGATTTACTGCAGGCTTTAAACTCATGCGCATGCCCTCTCTCTCAGCCTCTGTGTGTATTATATGTAATATATGATAAAAATTTCTATGGTTTGTATGGTGTTAACATAGTTAAACAATTCCTTTGTTTTATTAATTATGTTTGGGTATATTCAACTGTGCCATTAATCTTTGCTAAAAATGGGGAGAGAGAACCCTTTTGTTTGGTGGCTGATGGACAAGACCAAGAGACTGGCAATTTATATACTGAAAATGATTCTGTCCAATGAATGTGTTGTGATCTGGTTCTTGGAGCTGAATCTGTTCTTTCCTTTTTTCCGCTTGGGAGTAACTGATATCAACAATTTGCCTAATTGATGCTTGTTTTCAATTCATAACTGTCTACAAGAAAATATTTAGATTCTTCTATTCTAAATAAAATCTGAAGTATAGCATTGTTCGAGAAGAAAACCACTTTAATATAGTTAGGTTCACTTGTATGTTACAATCAGTTCTGTTGCATTCTCATCTATTGTTTGCTTATTGACATACCTGGAATGTATCTCAGTCACATGATATTTATTTAGCTTTCTGATTGGTTTCTGAGGATGCATAAAATATAACTAGTGAATCAAATGTTTAGGTTACAGTTATATTTATACCTGTGAATCAAGAGTAACAAGAAGAGACAATATTTCTTCAGTGTGTGTGTCTGAATATAAGAAATTGTGTAACTGTGAAATGACATTTTTTGGATAATAATACAAAATGTTAGCAAAGTAGATATGTGAGCAAAAGAGTTGGAGATCATCTTGTATATCAGTGTTGGCAAATTGTTTTTCTAAACCCTTAGCTCATTCTTAACCCAGGATCAATGTGAAGTTTATTACAAAAGAACCAGAAATGGATGTTTATGATTAGATATTTGAAAGGTCATTTTTGCAGTTTTGTGCTTGAAGAAAAATGTGCAGTTGTTTAACTTTTTTTTTTTTTAAAGTTTGCAGGTTTTTAAAAAAGAAATTGACGAACTCTTCATTATGTGGAGAGTATATTCATTGTGTGCTCAAGCCGCATACCTGTTAAAATATCTGCATTGGTTAAAAATAAAATAAATAAAAATGAACCATCATAAACTTGTCTCTCCCCTTCCACCCTGCTTTTTCTCCTCTATAAATCAAGTGCCCATTTCCCAGTTTTCGGCTTGCCAGGATGCCCTGAAATGGCTTATCTGCCTGGTAGTGTTCAGATTGTGTTTTGTAACTGTTGTGAAGTTGGGGGGGGGGGGGTTCAGGTGTAAAGGGCATTTCATCAACCACACACTGGTTTCAGGCTACATTTCAAGCCATCTGTGGCTTGGATCTCTGCCAGGGCTCAGAAGTCTTGCTGGAGCATCTAGTGCTGAAGCAGAGGCAAATATGTGCAAATATCGAGAAATGCATTTCTAGGAATGAAGTTGGTATGTACTTAAGTCTTAGTTTGGATGGATACATTGTAGTGTTTTCCCCAGCCGGTATCTCTTGTCGCTGCCAGAGAAAGGGAGCATTGTATTAAAATACATGGATAACAATGGATTGACCTTTGCTTGTAGTCAAGTATTTTGAATTAATATCTCCCCTTGGCCTAATGCCAGTTGTTTTGATATGGAATATTGAAAGCCTGAAATTGTTTCCCTTAGAAACTAAGAAGCACAAAGTTGTTTCTCACTCATGGATATAATAATTTTTTTGCATACTCACTGGTTAAAAATACTTCTGCTGCTGTCAAGGGCATGACCGCTTTTAAATAATTTTGAATCTTATCAGTGATTCTTCTCTCAGATTGCTTTTTCAGTGCAGTTCAGTTCAGGTGGAGATGAAAACTGTGGCTTTTAAAACCACTTTGTGCTTCTCCTGCTGTTTGGTCACTGTGTCTTTCTAACCGCACTATCTGACGGAAGAGGAGATACATGTGCGCATGTTTGCCAGATCAGGCCTGGAGATGTTAAAGATTTTGCGCCAGTGAACATCCAGTATTAATATTTATAATGTGCAGTTGTATTTTATGCAAGCACATGCTTAGAAGTTACCAGCACTGGTTTTATTTTATTTTATTTTTTTAATGTTCGGAAGGATCAGACTGAATTATCTTTCTGTACATTTGTAACCAATAGAGGAGACGGGATATGTGATACTTTTTAATTCAAAGAACTGGGGGAGTAGCTCTCAGGAGAAATGTCTGTAGGTTTGCGTGAAAGGCTGATAGGGACAGGTGCCTGAAAAGAACAACATGGGTTCATTTCAGGCCTTGCAGTAATTGAGACTGGACAATATTAACTTTGTCTTGAAAGGATGTAGTCTAGTCTTCTTTTGTGACACCGGGACTTCCGAAAGAGAACTTAAGTTGATCTGCAACTCCATTCAAAGGCATCTGAAGTGCACCAGGAAAGAAAACAAGTGCTCATTTAAAATGAATTCAACAGTGCCAACAATGTGCTTGGACCTCCATTTTTAACGTGGCTGTAGCATTAACCCATGTTTTCTGTACCCTTTGGCACATCCCCTCATTCTCTACAGTAACTAAGTTGTAAGTATGTGTAATTGAAGCAATCAGTTCCCACCCCCCTCCATTCACCCTTCCTTTCCTCTGTTCTTCCTTGTGTATATATCTACATTGTAAGGTCCTTGGGGCAGAGACTTTTCTCCTCATGTGCATAGAAAGTGCAATGTAAACAACAATACCTGCTAGTAATTATTTGCTTGTTGTTCTCAAATCAAACCTGCAAATCAAACGCCGATAGTTGCAGCCACCGATTGGCTGCCCCACTACTACAACCCTCTCGCATTCAGGATCCAAGCTCCCCACAGCTGGTTGCCTGAGATGGGCTGCCTCCATGTCTGACATGCAACTGTGGGGTGTTTCCATTCCCAGCAACAGGAGGAGGAGAAAGCAGCCAGCAATCTGTTGGAAGGTGCATGTACAAAACAGAAGCCCACAAGAAAGAAAACACTTGGCTGGGGGGGGGGGGGCTTTAAAAAAGTACATTCACAGTGTTGTAACCCTCTTCTTCAAGCACATCTATCTTCTCCCCCAGGTTTTCACACACGACGTCCACCTTATAAAACTATGGAGGGTTCCCTCCGTCTTTTCTAGTTCTAAATAGTGTATTTGATGAAATGATATAGTGGCTATATAAAAATAAAGTTCCATGTGGGAAAAACGTATAGTGAAGACTTCTTTAGAATGCGCTGCAAGCTGAACCTTGTTGTTTTGTCAGAAGTGCTCATAAACTACAGCTGTCTGTGATTAAGCAGAGTAATATCAGAAGCATGTGTGCACAAGAGCTTTTGTAATATACTTGTCCAGACCAGGAGGGTACAGAGGCAGCAAACAGGCTATTCTCTAATCCTGTATTGTCACAATGTGTCTTGAAAGTCCTGTTTTAGCCTTGTGCAGGAGTTGCTTTCGTGCACAAGCTCCCACTATCGGCTGTGGAAAGCTGAGAAGTGTAGGCCTTTGTTCAACCGTCTCCTGCCCTTTCTTCAGGCTACGAACTGTGGGTTGTATTCAAAGAAGGTTGGGCATGACTAAGCATAGTTCAATCAGTGAGGCAAGTTGGTCGTGACAAGTTGTCCCTGCTAGCGGGGCAGGGAGGCGCCTTTTAAAGTGGTGGCTTCTCTTATATTTAGCAGAGGAAGAGCAACTGTTCCTAGCCATCCCAACATAACATCTTTTCAAGTGACTGTTGCTGGCATTTCTCTTGTGTTTCTTCTTAGATTGGCAGCTGCTTTCAGATGGGGAACTGTGTTCTTTCCTTGCTGTGTGAACTGCTTCAAAAACTGTTGTGGAAAGGCAGTGTATGTACATTCTGAATAGAATTATTAACTTTATTTTTATTATCCCAAGTTCTATCAATTTCATTGAGATTCACAGCCCAATCCTATGCTCCCCCCCCCCCCCACTGATGCAGCCAGGCCAAAAAGATTTGTGCTGCATCCAGCAAAAGGTTCAAGCAGTCCTGGGGGTCTCCTCTAGGTAAGTGAACATTTGTTCCTTTACCTGGGGCAAAGCCTCTGAGGCACGGAAGAGGCTACTGCTACCCCTGCTAATTGGGCAAGAGGCACTTTTTCAAGTGGGTGCTCCTCTTTTTAGCAGGGGGAGAGTAGCTGGCCCACCTCGCCCCAGCAGTGTCTGTTCTGGTGGCTGTCTGCTGGTATTCTTTTGCATCTTTTTAGATTGTGAGCCCTTTTGGGACAGGGAGCCATTTAGTTATTTGATAATAATAATAATAATACTGGGACCTGTGACAGCAAAATCACTGGCACAGGTTGCCATGGACCTGGGCCATGGGACCTGGTCCAGGAATGGGGTTTGGATTTGGTGTCCGCTGCTGAGTCCAGCCTGAACCTGTTCCACCCTGTTCTGCCCTCATTCCCACCTCAGTTACCTGGGTCAACAGCTGCTCCATGTAGCAGCACCGCTCCAGCCTCGCCACTGATCATTCTGAAAGTGCCTGGTCAACACACTTTCAGAAGGCATTTGAGGTGGCCAGGAAACTTGCCCTGACACTGGAATACTAGTTCCAGAAGTGAGTGGGAGTAGAATGGGGCTGTTACTCATGGTTGACTTTCTTTTACTGCAGCTCCATATGTGGTGGCAGAATAAAACTGTCTTTGATTTTATTATGTAATATTTTATTACATAGTAAGAGGTGTCGAATGAAGAATCTGAAGAATAAGAGGTGACATCTGACATGTTCACACAATGGCTTCTGAACATATGGAGCAACCTAGACTAGTGGTTCTCAAACTGGTGGGTTGGGGCCCACCAGGTCGTGTAAAGGTTCCCCCGTCACTTTAAGGGGCAGGGGAAGGGGAGAGGCAGGGAAACGATCCCCAGGATCGTGTCCCTATGCGGGGGTGAAGAGGGGGTACTTTCACTTACTTTATGTAGGTAGCTTTGCAGTAGGCTGCAGGAGGTCCAGGGAGACCTGGGCAGCCCTCTACGGCACTCCCTGAGGCTTGGAACGTTCACTAAAACCAGGCACAAAGCACCTCCTGCAAAACGGAAGTGCTTTGCTCCCACTTTCTCCGAACGTTCCAAGATTCGGGGAGCGCTGTGAAGGGCTGTGCAGGCTCCCTGGTCTAGACTATTGGTCTATTATTGGTCAGTTATTGTCTATGCTAACAACTTCTTCATAGGTCAAAATGCCAAAAATTGAACTTGGGACCTTCTGCTTGCAATGTTCTACCATTGAGCTGCACTCTGATTAAATAACGTTAAGTAATTATTAGATAATGCTATCAACTTTAGACAGTGATGATCAAATATTGAGGGTGCCTGAAATCAGTGCTTGTTGTATGCTTTAAACCAGGGGTCTCCAAACTTTTTGGCCAGAGGGCCGCATCAAATATCTGGCACGGTGTTGGGGGCTGGAAAAATTTTTTGAATATAAAATTTATATAAATAAATTAGAGATGGAACTTAGATGAGTGAATAAATGAATGAATGGGCTCATTCATTCAAACTCTCTGGTCCTTAGAACACCCTCCAGATGCAACCAGAGCACAGTTCCAGTCATGTTCGACTAAATAGGCCAGAGGCTCTCAGGGGACAAGAGGCTGGCCACGGGCCAGATAGAAGTTTGCCGTGGGCTGCATCTGGCCCCCAGGCCAGGATTTGGAGACCCTTGCTTTAAACATATGATTCTTCAACCACAGCCAACAAAATAAAGCATCTATTTGAATGTGCATGTACAAAACAGAAGTTGGCACGTGAGAGTCTCCTTACTGCATGTAGGGCTTCCTGCAAACCAGATTCAGAAGGTCACTTGACACATGGAAGCCTGTTTTTGCATTGACCCATGAGGGAAATTAGTGATCTTTTTTCAGTGCAAGTTGAGAGGCTTAATTCTTCTCCAGATTTACCATGAAACATCAACCATGGGCTTTTTAAAACTTGGTCTGGAGTAGTTTTTGAACCAGTTTCCAGAATTGCCTCTTAAAGCTCATGTGGTTTCTGACTTGATTTGCTTATTTAAAAAAGAACAACCATGTGAATATCTTCGGCCATATAAAGCAATATGCTCCGTTCAGGAAGTATGCAACTAATCCTTTTTTTTCTTTTCTAAACAGAGAAATGTAAATTATACTATTGGTTTGTCTTGATCCAGTGCCTTGCTTTCCATCTTTTGCCTGTGTTTCCCAGCTGAGAAACTTGTTAGAAATGCAAAGTGAGCATTCAGCCTTCACATTGTTCTCTATGCAAAACGTATTGGAGCAAAAACGGTTTTTGTGTGTGCATCAGATGAAGTTGTAAACTAGACGATTCCTGATTAAAGAGAGAAACTTCAGTAAGAAGAAAACAACTTTGATGACTAGGTTAGAAGATACACTAATGTAGTATTCTGTTGCTGTGTTGTGCAAGACAGTATTGTTAGACCTTTCTCCATCTCTTGTTTGATTTTTTTCACAAAGTCCATGTTAGATCTGACTGTAGAGTTAAATATTGTACACCAAAGCTTTCATTCTGTTGTTTGTCCAAGAAGGTAATTTAGATGGAAAACACATTAATGTGAATTTTACAGAGTTGCATATATTTATGGTGCGCCGTGATCTTGAACTGTCTGGTTTTGTGCTCTCTCTTACTGGAAAGGGTTTGGCATTGGCATTCTGTACAATCGTCTGTTTTCCTTTTCTACTTAAGTTTTCATTTGCTGTACCTTTGGTGGTGTATTATGATGATGATTTAAACCAGGGGTCTCCAAACTTTTCAGCCAGAGGGCCGCATCAAATATCTGGCACGGTATTGAGGGCCGGAAAAAAAAGTTAAATATAAAATTTATTTAAATAACTTAGAGATGGAACTTAGATGAGTGAATAACTGAATGAATGGGCTAATTCATTCAACCTCTTTGGCCCTTGAACACCCTGCAAACGTAACCAGAGCATAGTTCCAGTCATGTTTGGCCAAGTGGACCAGAGGCTTAGGGGAGGGCACCAGGATGAGGTCTCTTGTTATCTGGTGTGCTCCCTGGGGCATTTGGTGGGCCGCTGTGAGATACAGGAAGCTGGACTAGATGGGCCTATGGCCTGATCCAGTGGGGCTGTTCTTATGTTCTTATGTTCTTAGGCTTTCAGGGGACAAGAGGCTGGCTTCGGGCCGGATAGAGGCTTGCCGCAGGCCACATCTGGCCTCCGGGCCGGGGTTTGGAGACCCCTGATTTAATCTGAAGTTGTCCCATCAACTTCAAATGGTCCACAAGTGATATTTTCCCCATTTCCCCCCCCCTGTGTTTTCCTTACTATAAATAAACTTGAAAAGCTGTCAGTAAGTTTGAGTTTTGTTCTTGTAGGTCTACACAACATGTGGCACACTGATAAAAGCTGTCCACCAGCCATGAGGCCAACAGGTGCTTAATAACAGCCCAATCCTGAGTTTCCCAGTGCCCAGGGATGCAGCGGTGCTGAAATAGCTACTGCGGCATCCCGAGGGGCTGGGAAGCACTGCTTGGGCTACTCGGAGTAAGGGAGCTTACACCCTTACTCCCTTAACACACCTTCTCCCCACTTTCCCCCTCCTCCCCACCCGAAACGCCTGCCCCCATTCCCCCTCCGCTGCCCAGCGCTTGCCTGGAGCTCTGGGTGGTAGTTGTCGTCCTCTGCCTGGCGCTTGCTCAGCGCAGGCTCAGTGTCTATGCTGGCTCAGCAATAAGTGTCACAGACGTGCCTTGCACGCTGTGCGACACTGCACACTGGCAGAGAGCCAGCACACAGTCTTCAGACTCCTGATTTTTTTGCAACCTACAAAAATAGAAGAGACACCTGCAGGGTCACAATTCATGGCTGGTAGGCTACAGTCAGCTTACTAAGTCACACATGGTACAGTCTTGAAATGGTTCGTAGGTAAAATTTGCTGTTAGAAAATGTCCTTCTGTTAGATTCAGCTGCTGGTGTAATCATTCATAATTCTACAGGACGACTGAATTCTTGACAAGTGATGGTTTTGGATAATCATTTTATAATGTGACAATGATTGGAACAAGGCTAGATCAAGTCTGCTATAGTTATATGTATATGAAATACTGAAAGGCAAAAATTAGATTGAGTTTCAAATTAAGCTCTATAGAATACAATTCAATTCATTCAGTATGCTTCAGTGTAGCATTTGCTGAATTTTCAGGTTCAGGTTCTTTATCATGCCTAGAAGACGGTGCCTGACTTTATGTGAGTGGCAGACATAAAGCTGATGCAATTATATGTTTGTCCACTTGTGAAATTCTCCGTTTTGTGGTGGGATCTGTTTCTCCATGACGTACATTTTGTCAGTCTGTGGTGAATGTTGATTTTTAGGTTACTGCATGGGGGTGACTATAACCTCATTCCACTGTGATTAAAATTTATATAAGAAACCAGTTGTGACCTTTCTTTCCATTGGATGTGAATCAAACATTGGTTTGTTCACAGCTCATGCTCCTGTAAGTTGGCATCTTCAACAGCATAAATAATCGTGACTCCAAATTGTATGCGCAAGTAAATCATTCAAGTGTGTATAATAATATTTTCACGGGTGTATCTAAATAGCATTGGCAGACTCTTTAACAGGCATTAAACAAATTAGATGCTTACGGGGGCCCCTGTATCAGCAGATGCATTTATCCACGGATCAAGTCTGTGCCCTCCTGCTCTGATCCCCTTGCCTCCAGAGAGTTCTCTGAGCAGAGGCCATGGATGTCTGCCCACGGCCTCTGCTGGACTCAGACTGAGCTTTACAATGAAAAAACGTAAAACTGGAAGTGACGTTTTTAATACTTTTAAGGCATTAGGAGGCCTGGGGAAACTCTCAGGGGCCTCGGTCTGAGCCTGGCACAGACTGCCGATGGATGTTCATGGCCTCTGCTGGGCTCAGAGAACCCTCTAGAGCAGGGGTGCCCAAACCCCGGCCCTGGGGCTACATGCAGCCCTCGAGATCTCTCAATGCGGCCCTCAGGGAGCCCCCAGTCTCCAGTGAGCCTCTGGCCCTCCAGAGATTTGCTAAAACTCGCACTAGCCCGACGCAACTGCTCCCAGCATGAGGGCGACTGTTTGACCTCTCGTATGAGCTGTGGGATGAGGGCTTCCTCCACTGCTTGCTGTTTCATGTCTGTGATGCAGTAGCAGCAGCAAAGGAAAGGCCAGCCTTGCTTTTTGCAAGGCCTTTTATAGGCCTTGAGCTATTGCAAGACCTTCATTCATTCATATAAGTTCATCTTTAATATATTCATTTATGTAAACTTATGTAAATTTATTCAAATTTTAAATGTAAATCAATTCTTTTTTTCCCTGGTCCCTGACACAGTGTCAGAGAGATGATGTGGCGCTCCTGCCAAAGACTTTGGAAACCCCTGCTGTAGAGGCAAGGGGAGCAGAGCAGGTGGGGTAGGTGTCCCCTTGTATCTGTGGACTTGGGTATCCATGGGGGGTTCTGGAACGGGTTGTGGGGGTTCCTGTACCATCTTTTAAAGGTGAATTGAAATAGCATTGCCAAAATTAAGAAGGAGGGTTAGTGTCTCACCAGAATTTGAATTGTCGAGTACGGCTACAGTGCCTGCAGAATGACATGTTTTGTTCCATGAGGACGTGTGTTTGGTCGAAGGGCTATTTTAGAACAGGAATGACAGGTATCAAAGGGTGAGTTTATATGACCATTTATTATTAGAAAAATACCTGTGATTTTTTTCCCCATGGTGGCATTTTCTTAGAGATGTGTACGAATTCAGCTGCATTTTGTGGTTCAATGAAAAGCTACCCTCATTCAGACCATGGTAAAAACTCATGAGAAAGCATTACCACATGAGAAGAACAAGGGTAAGTCACCACATTGATATGTTCCTGTTTGAAGCAATGGAATGCTTACTATAGTATAAATTTGTATTGGAAATGTATTTCCCAATACTTAATATTCTTAGCTATTTCATGCTTTGTTCTTTTTAGTATAAAACAAATAAGTATTAAATAAAAACATTATAATCAGTTCATTGTATATGACAATTTTCAGTGTACAAAGCACTTTAGAACTGTAATCCCGTTAATCATTTAAAATGCAATACTTTTTAAAAACCAGAGGCAGAGATGAGCCAAAACTGAAATTTCCATTTCAGTGGTGATAGTTAATATTTGTGCCTGCTTCTCAAGGAATGCCTGGTATACCTAGATTTCTGTTGGACCCTCTGTCACCTACATGTAAGATGGGAAATCCTGCAGTGTTGAGGCAGAACATTTTTGCTTACCCCCATATTGACCACCATCAGTTGACTGATGGTTACAGGATGCTGAGACTGAAGAAGCAGTGAAGTAAGGGCCCAGTCCCACCTAACTTTCCAGCACCAATACAGCAATGCCAACGGAGCATGTGCTGCATCCTGCAGTGGGAGGGCAGTCACAGAGGCCTCCTCAAGGTAAGGGAATATTTGTTCCCTTACCTCAGGGCTGCATTGTGGCTGCATTGGCACTGGAAAGTTGGATAGGATTGGGCCCTTAGTGACTGAAATATAATTCTATATAATTCTTTATTCTGTGCTTTTATGTTTTAACGTTTTGTCATTCACTTTGATCCTTAGGGTCATTGCACAGTATAAAATTGGAAACTAAATGTTAAAAACTAGAAGGTTCGGCTGCAGACTCAAAATTTTAGAACTGATTTTTTTCCAAATGGGAAACAGGTATTCCGCAAGTGATGGCAGTACTTGCTAACTCCCCATACCCCTGATTTTGTGGATAAATTTTTGACCCAGGAGATAGAATGCTGATCTGTCAGCCAGATTTAGACATAACAGTTTCCTGCTAGAAAAAAAGGAGCATGTGAGTCTGTGGCTCCCAGGCAACCCAATCCTAACCTGTGCTAGAACAGGCAGACCAGCCGACCTGCACTGTATCCAGTGCAGGAATGGAGGTGGATTTGGCGCAACTCAGAATAAGGTGACTTCTGTCCTCTTACCCCAAGTAATGCCCCAGCCACCTCAGTGGGGGTACGCGGATTTGTGCAAGTGAAATAGCTGGCTGAGGAGGGGTGTGGGTTAGGATGTGGCCTAAGTACCAGAGACTGGTCCCACTCCCCTCCTGGGCCTGGCCTACCCACTGGTATGCCCAACACCAGCTCTTCCCCCACCCCAGACCACCCATGAAATACCTTCCCTCCACTCTCCCCAAACCCCCGTGCTGGTGGCCTGCCATCAGCATGAACCTACCTCCACTTGGGCTTGTTTGTGACATTACTTAGCCAGTGCACAAGACTTGTGCTGGCCGATTGAGCACTCAGATTGTGCTCTAAGCTTCTTCTCACAGCATTAGCCATTGTTTCTTCTTCCATTTGAACCTGGCCATCACATCTCCAATATCTTGTGGATAGTTGCATGGGATACATGCTCTTCCACTTGTGTGATATGCTCATTCTGGGAACAAATCCATACTGTGTGTGCTTTCTGTTCCCCAAGGCCCTTCTCTTACGTGCATGATGATGTAGATCAGGGGTGCTCAATAGGTGGATCGCGATCTACTGGTAGATCGCGAGGCAAAATGAGTAGATCGCGGAGTGCCGACCCCCCCCTCTTCAGGTGCCTCTGGGAGGAAACGCCGGGAGTAAGGCCCATTGTACTCAATGGGACTTACTCCCAGGTAAGTGTGGCTAGGATTGCAGCCTCACAGCCTAATCCTAGGCCTGTCTACTCAGGAGTAAGTCCTGTTACACTCAGTGGGGCTCAAGGTACACCAACATACATTGTACACATAAATGTTATATGTTATGATGGCGCGAACATTGTAAAAAAAAACTCTGGTAGATCTCCGGGCCTTGCTGGGTTTCAAAGTAGCTCTCAAGCCAAAAAAGTGTGAGCACCCCTGATGTAGATTGTCATACAGTAGATTGTCACAGATCTTTCCTTTTCCCTGGCCTGTTTCTTCTCTCGAGTGCCAGCCTGCCAGCTAAGCAAAATAGACTTTGTTCCGTCAGAAATATGTTTTTTGCAGTTGGGAGATTATACTGATTTTTAAAACATCTAATGTGGCATTGTCTTAAGCATACTTGATCTGGAAAAAAATAATTCTAATGATTTACTTTACCTCTAGTAAAGTGTGCTTGGAATAATAACCTAATGCCAAACCATGCTTCAGTTCCATTCACAAGAAGAATCAAGCTATGTGCTTGACGCTGTCCCTTCTCCCCTCCTCTTCTTTTTCATGCATTGGGTGGGAATTGGAACGTTTCACTTTTGGGTTAGAATAAACCACAGTTTCATGTTCTGTCCAAACTTGGGAAACTGTGGTTATTCTAACTGCTGTTAGTTCACAAACCAGGATGTGAAACCACAGTTCCTTGAGTCTGGACAAAACAATTATTCTAAACTGGAAGTGGAAGCATTCAGATAAACTCTCCCTTTATCTGCAAAGGACAAGTGAGGTGGCTGCCTACGGGGGTAATTCTGCTCTGTGGTTTAGCGTCATCTCTGCATGCAGCCTATTTATCTTATGGTTATGTTATGGTGACATGACAACCCTTACATCTGATCTCATCCTTTTGACTAAGAAGCAGCCTTGGAATCTTCAAATGTTAAGGAAGAAAGCTATTTTCATATGTGGACTTCCTATTGATTTCCTCTTTTTGCCTTCAAACGCCTCTGTTGCTGAATTTGCTTTACAAGGCAGGAAGTGCTTCTTGCTGCAGAAACTAAATCTGTAGTCCTTATTTCGGCTTTGCTTTGAATGTGCCTGACCTTTAATTTGAGAAAATGCTTATGGAGGGGTTAAGCCTGATGGAAACTTGCAAAGAGAACCATCATGGAGATTGCAGTTTTTATTTCTCTACTCCTTGTTTTATGAAGGGCAGTTGATTTGCTGCTAGTAAGCTAGTACACGACCTTTTCCCTGAATCTTTTGATTCATGATAGAAGATGTCTAGAGTCTTTGTTGTGTTCATGATTCCTTGTTTCGTCTCTTCACAAACTATGAAATATTTAAAGTGCTTTAGAGGGCGGGGCCTGGAGCTCTTCTAATGTGTCCATGATTCACGAGTATGATTTCATATTTAATGAAGACTAATGCACACATTAAAATTCAAATAGGAATGTTGGCAAGTATATCTGAGGGAATTCCACATGTGGGAATAGATTAGTATGCATTTTTGATAAACATACTAGATTTTTTTTTTTAACAAGTAATCTAAGCATGGGTGGTGGATGAGAGGGAAAGTCGTGTGTTAAGGGGAAATTCTTAGAAACGCTCAGATCCTTATTAATTTCAGGAAGTTATTTTGCTTTTTGGCAAGTAATGAAAATGTTTACATTAAATAGTGAGTCATGGACTTTGTCTAAAAATTTGGAAGCCTACAGGAAGGTATGTTATATACATGCAGTTCTCTTTGTATGCAAATTTGCTATCTGCAAATTCGCTTATCTGTGAGGGGCAGAACTGCCACCTACCTTTCATTATCTGTTATTCTGTTCTTGTTATCCATGAATACTGTGCCAGTACCACATCAAATGGGCCTTGGTATTGGCCTGGGGAGAATTGTTAGACACATTTGTGTCCACTTCCAGACTTGCCCCACCATCTTGGGCGTCTCAGCTGAACCTTCAAAACCCTAATGATGATCAGAGGTTGATGATAAGTCTCTGGAAGGGCTGCTGGGGCTGGGGCAAGCCAAAGGGAGGAGCCAGGGGACAGGGGTAGGAGGAGGATGGGTGAACCAACCCCCTCCCTGCTGCTGAAACTCTGAGGTCTCCTTGTTGGGCCAGCAACCTTCAGTGAGTTGAGGGATAGACAGCACGAAGCCATTGCAATCACTACAATTTTCAGCACATCTCTAAGATGTTCAGTAAATAAGCATGCATTTATATTCTGTGTACAGCATGATACAGCATACAGGAGCATTGATGTGGGTCAATTGGCTATAAACCAGTCATCTCTTTGCATCTATTCTTCACTAATGCCTAATTTTGTCCGTGTCTCACAGTTTTCCAGATATAGTTTGCAAATCCACAATGAGGTAACCACTGAAAAGGCATCAAATTATTTTGCCCTTGCTAAATGTCCTTGTTTTAAATGTTTATTATATATCCTAAAGAATTACTTGCAACACATAAACAAAGCAGTGAGCTATTATCATCCCAGTAAAATCTGTCATACAATCACCAATAATAGCATTATAGTCATGTAAAAAAAGAGAATACAGCTGAATGTTGTTCTCATATCTAGTGCTACAATAATTATATTTCTCTTGAAGTAGTTGTAATATATTTTGTAATAACAGGAACAACTCGGCAAATAACTGTGTTGAACTTGAAGTATTCCTGATAGTAATGTGATTCAGTTTCCTTGTTAGCAAATCATATGTAGCAGTCTTGTCCCTCAGCCAGTTGTACATGTGGCATAATTGTGGTATTTATTGGAATTGCGAAGTCTCGCAAAAATACAGAAATCTGAACCTCTGAAGAACCCTTCTGGGTCAAACTAAAGGTCTGTACCTAGTCCAGGATTCTGTTTCATACACTGAAGCCTGTAAGCAGGACATTAAGTCTTCTCCTAAGTCTCCTCCCCTCCCAGCAACTGATATTTAAAGGTATACTGTCTCAGAATATGGAGGTTCCATATAGCTGTGTTAACTGGTATCCAGCGATAGACCTCTCTTCCTTCATAGATGTATCTAATCCCCATTCAAATTTACTTAAGCTGCAATGTCCCATGGCAGCAAATCCTAAAGATTAATTACGTGCTGGATGAAGAAACAATTCTGTTGCCCCTTTTCCTGTTCTGCTCCTTTTCCGCTTTTTGGAAAGGGGTGATCAGTACTGTAAAGAGTAATCCCAAGCATAGCTGTACTAGAGGTTTGTATCATACTAGTATTGTGGAACTAGGGATTTTATTTTTTTCAGTCCCTTTCCTAATAACCTAATAACCCAAAAACCTATTTACAGGGATAGCTGGGGCTTTGGAATAATTTAAGCAATAAGTTAAACCCAGTACATTTTTCTCATTTGCTTACTTACATTTTCCCTGAAGTGATTTAAAATAATTCTGTTATGCATTATCCTTAGTTTCGAGGCAGACATGCTAGTTATTTATTTGCTACATTTCTATTCATCCTTGCCAGGGATGGGCAAATCCAGCTCAGCTTGACTGAAGTCTAGAGTCACCGCCCCCTGTGACTCGACTTGAAAAAGAGTCAAAACGGGGGAACTTGCCAAGTCGCCTTTTTGAGACACTAAAGCAGGGGTGTCCAAAGTTTTTGGCAGGAGGGCCACATCATCTCTCTGACACTGTGTCGGGGGCCGGGGGGAAAAAGAATGAATTTACATTTAAAATTTGAATGAATTTACATAAGTTTACATAAATGAATATATTAAAAATGAACTTATATGAATGAATGAAGGTCTTGAAATAGCTATAAAAGGCCTTGCACAAAGCAAGGCTGACCTTTCCTTTGCTGCTGCTACTGCATCACAGACATGAAACAGCAAGCAGTGGACCTCATCCCACAGCTCATACGAGAAGTCAAACAGTCGCCCTCATGCTGAGAGCAGTTGCATTGGGCCAGTGTGGGCTCCAACAAATCTCCAGAGGGCTAGAGGCTCATTGGAAAGTGGGGGCTCCCTTTGAGCCACATTGAGAGGCTTTGAGGGCTGCAAGCGGCCCCAGGGTCGGGGTTTGGGCACCCCTGCACTAAAGGACTTGAGTCAAGTTGCCCCCTTTAAAAAGCCTGCCATAGAAAAAATGGAGCTGCTGCCAAGGGGTGTGTGTGTGTTGGAGTTCTCTTTAATCACACCTGTGCTGTCCCCATCCATCTGTAAACAGGGCAGGAGGGGGTGGGATGGACTGCGAGAGAGTGGGGAAGGAAGCGGCAAGAGGGGTGTGGGTAGCACACAATAGCTGCAAGGCTTAACAGGATAACCCGATCCTTGGCAGCTCTACTCAGAAGTAGTCCCACTGCAGCTGTCATTAAATGAGCCTGCTGCAGCCATGCCATGAATTTCTCTGGGATGGCTAGGAACTGCCTCCCCCCACCTTCTCCCCTTATTTGTCCAGGGGAAAAAGCCTCCCTCCCGCTCCCTGAGCTTCTGCAGCCAATCGTAAGCAAGAATGTCCTTGGCTGCTCCTTCTGCCCTTTCTCAGCCAAAGAAAATATCAGAAGCCCATCCTTTGTCCAATGATCATCAGTTCCTTTCTTCTTTCCTATCAGAGAGGGGCAAAAGAACCCGTTCTCGCCTCCCACCCCCCTGCTCAGATGCAAACGCAAACATTAACCCTTCCCTGCCTCATGACTAGAACCTCCCTGCTGCTCACCTGGTCTGAATGTTGGTCCCACTAGGTTTTTCACACTGCAGAAACTGTAAGCAGATACAGGCAAACTCGAATCTGCATTCATGGGGACGAGAGCTGAGACAAGGAGCCCATGATTCAATTGTTTTTCTGAGTCTTCCATGTGTGTGACTCACAAGTCAGTGAAAAATGTGCATTTCCATGACTTTAGTTCGAATCACCTGACTCACGTTCCCATCCTTGGTCCTTGCTGGGAGGATACTAGAGTACTTTCTTAGGCTTAAAACATCTGTGTAATATAGGGATGTGTGTCTTTGTTAGAGAGAGAGAGAGACTGAATTTTGTCATGGGCCATCAAATGACTTCCATAGTTAATTTACAGCACTCCCCTATGTGTGTATACTCAGAAGCAAGTTCCACTGATTTCAGTGGGACTTACTCCCAGGTAGGTGTGAATAGGATTGCATCATTATTTTGTAATGCTATTCAGCTTCTCTTGGTTTCAATCAGGAATTCTCACAATCAGACACATGTTGTTGGCAACCTTCAGTCTTGAAAGACTATGGTATCGCACTCTGAATTGTGGTTCTGGCACAGCATCTAGTGTGGCTGAAAGGGCCGATTCAGGAGTGACAATCCCTTCCACACTGGGAGCAAGTGTGGTTTGTCCCTGGTCTGTCTCCCTGGCTGTGGGCCTTCCTTCTTTGTCTCTTTGTCTCAGTTTGTTGGCAAAGTGTCTCTTCAAACTGTGAAAGGCCATGCTGCACTGCCTGCCTCCAAGCAGAACTCTCAGAGGCCAAGGTTTCCCATCTGTTGAGGTTCATTCCTAAGGCTTTCAGATCCCGCTTGCAGATATCCTTGTAGCGCAGCTGTGGTCTACCCGTAGGGTGCTTTCCCTGCACAAGTTCTCTATAGAGGAGATCCTTTGAGATCCGACCATCGCCCATTCTCAATACCATCGTTATTGTATTGCAGTGGTTCTCTAGCATTTAGCACCAGGATCCACATTTTAGAATAAGAATCTGTCAGGACCCACCAGAAATGATGTTATGACCGGAAGTGACATCATCAACAGGAAGTGTTTTAATAATCGTAGGCTGCAATCCTGCTCAAATTTACCCAGGAGTGAGTTCCATTTACTATCATTGTTAAAAGCATATACATAGTAGCCTGTGAAATGTACAGATCTGTAACATTTCCCATGTAAGTGGCACTTACTCCCAGGAAAGTGTGCATAGAATTGCAACTGAAGTCACATACCATGTTAGCAGCAAGACTAATATATTAAAAATAAAATATTGAAATGAATGGCGACCCCCCTGAAATTGGCTCGCAACCCACCTAGTATGTCCCGACCCACAGTTTGAGAAACACTGTGTATTGCATTGCATTGGCTGATATAATATTTTAGCTTGTTAAAAAGGATGGAAAAAACAGTTCCAACCAATCACAATGATCTAATGCAATTTCCATTTTACATTGCTAAATGTTTGAGCTATGCTCAAGTTTCCAGAATTTGGGTGTGGGCTTGTTTGTTTGTTTGTCCTTCAGTCTGAGTGTATTAAGCTATGGATTAAAGTTTGCAGGAATGCTCAATTCAGTTTCCAAATTGGAAGTTAGTGTTCTTGCTTCAAATGATTATTTGAATAGATGTGCCTGGAGCTTAGACAAGAGAGTCTTGTGGCACTTTAAAGGCTACGTTTTAATTTGAGAATTCATAGTATGGAGCCTGCTTCAAGAGATGCATGAAATGCGCCAGAAGATTGTTAAGTATGCATGGATTGAGCCAAAATGGAAATGTATGGAACAGTTTGCTCCCCACAAAAGAAGTGTTTCCTGTTTTTCCAGGCTTTCAGGGGGAGGGGAGTACACAAACAGGGCAAAACTCTTTGCTTCTTCTAAAAACACTAATTGGAGCCATCAATTGCTCCTTGACTTTGCAAGAGAAGGTTTGTACTCTCTCCCCATATCTTTGTTCTCAATCTCCCTTAAGATGATTGATGCAACTACTTTGAGGGAAGTGATCCATGCCACGGGGTGTGTGTGTGTGTGTGAGAGAGAGAGTCATCCCATCCCTTGTCAAGATTTGGGAAGGCTTAAATCGGGATCCACAGATTGTTGTCTGCCTCTTTTGCAATGACTGCAGCAGTGGCCTTTGAGATGCAAACATAGCCATATGCTAAGAAGTAGATTTTACTCCTAGGAAGAGCTTAGTGGCATCCTTCCCTTTGGCAAGTGCTTTGCCAATTGAGAGGAAGGGATCCCGACTGCATAATAAAAGGCAATATTTTCCCCATGAGGATTGCTGCTCTTTTTTGGGAAGAAAAAAAATTAAAAACCTGCCGTGATCCGAAATGGCACCTTTTGCTACAAAATGGAAATGTAATGAACATTCGTCTCAGCCTTTAACGCAAGGTAAGAAATCCAGGGGTACACAATATGATAAAGAAACTGCAAGCAATTGATAGAATCAAAGGTTGTGATGATACCATCAGACCTCTTCTAGAGTTTATTGCTTAGGTACTCTGGGTTCCCATTCCCACACTCCATCTTCCTGCTGTGCGACTGTGCACTAAGTCCTCATCTGAAGAACAAGTGCCTCCAACGTCATAAACTAAGAAACATTTCATGTGAGGATTAATTTTTTTTTTAGCAGAAGAGGTTTGCTCTAGGATAATTGCCAGTGTCTGTGATACCTTGTTACTTGGAGGGATAACACAGGCTAACAAAATAATTATTTACTGAGAGGTGTTAAATAAGCAACATTAGATACACAAGAAATTATTACAGCCAGCTGCTCCTTGATTTCACATGCTGTGCATCTTGCTAGGATTCCCCCCCCCCTTTAGCTTTTGAATTTTTCACTCTTTTTTCCTGCATAATATTTGGTTCATAGATTTTTATATTGTCTGTGTAAAGTGAGCATGTTGTGAGTGGATGCAGTAAGTTTAGCAGGGAAACAAACTTACTTAGCACGGTATACATGCTTTACATAATATTTAAAAAGATCTTCTAGATCAGGGTTTACCAAACCCTGGCCTGCAGGCTGGATCTGGTGTTCATCAAAATCCCTCCCCTCCATGAGCAGCGCTTACCGTTCTACTGCTCTGCCACTTTGTTCATTACCCACCTAGCCATAGGGACACGCTGGGCAGTTTTGTCTATGTCCCACCTCCCAGCAGACTTTGCATCAGGATGTCCAGGTAATAGATGTGACTGCCTGTAGCGTCCCTATGCCCAGATGGGTGACAAATGAAACAGCAAAGCAGCAGAATGATACGTGCTGCTCAGAACAGGGAGGGAGTTTTCATTGTGCAGCAGTCTCCAGTTTGGAGACCAATGTTCTAGATCTGTTGAACACCTCTAGACATCAAGAGTTTGTTAGAGTTGCAACCCTTTGTCAGGTAAAGAGTTGTATGGAACCTTGGATGAGCAGGCACACAAAACAGCATACACCAGCAGAGTTCTTTGAATGCAGTGGTTATATTTCAGAGCAAGGGTTATCACAGGTAGAGTAATCAGTAAACAGTCCTAGTCAGCACGATGAGCAGTCAGTCCATAAACAACAAATCCAAATCAGTTTTCCAAGATACACAGTCAAAGTTCATTCCATGGTCAGTAACAACATGTATATACTCACATCCAGCCTCCCAAGTTACTGGCAGCAGTTCAGTAGTCTCCTACTACACTCCTACTGCTGCACTGGAAGCTCAATAGACCAAACATTAAGTAGTTGGAGTGGCCAATCAGTGTAGGCTAAGCCACACCCAGGGTGAGGCAGTCACAGGTGTTTGCTGATCCTGCTGACTCCAGCAATCTGCACCTGTTCCTGAACCACCTAGTTGGCTGTGTTTCTGTCTTACCCAGAACATAGACCTGACAGAGTTCTCTTCTCTTACCTTTGCAATCTCTCTTTACTTAAGACCTGGGAAACTGCAGACCAGAAATAGGGAAGCAGATGCTGAGAATTTTACCCTGCGCATGCCCAATCTCGTCTGATCTCGGAATTTAAGCAGGTTCAGGCCTGGTTAGTACTTGGATGGGAGACTGCCTGGGAATACCGGGTGCTGTAGGCTTATACCATAGTCTTTCGAGACTGAAGGTTGCCAACCATATATATATATATATACACACACTTCAAAATTATTACTAACCATAGTAACACAAATTTGAATGTTCGCCATGCGAACTGGATTATTTAAAACAGATTTATTGTGAATTTCAAAGTCCTGTGTGGTCTATGGCTAGGATATCTCAAAGACTGCCTCCTCCCATATAGATCTTGCCTCATGCTACATCACAACTAAGCCTAAGAAAGTGTGCATAATGTACATGTTCTTCTCCAGTTTTTCTCTGCATCTACCCTTTTCCCCTTCCTCTGTTTATCTCCCATGTGGAGAGGGAGCCTTTGGGACAGGGATCAACCTTCTCACACTGTTTAAGGTACCATGTACATGGATGGAGCAATATTGATTAATTAAGGATACAATCTTCAGGGGCCCTGCTACAGATGCCCCCACCATCTGATGTCCAGTGAGTGATCGGGAGAGAGAGGACCTTCTCATAAGTGGGGTTTAGGTTTGGAGTTCCCTTCTAAAGAAGGTTGCTTGACTGGCAACTTCTTTGCTGAGGGTAGGAGACATCTTCAGAAGACGCTGGAAGCTGCAAATTTAATAACTTTTGTTTCCTGCTATTTTATCATTGCTTTACTTCTAAGCATATTGTCATCTTCATTCATGCTGTTCTCTCCAAGGATACTTTTAGCATGTTTAATCGTGTACTTATGTGCCAATTGATGTCGGTCGCTTTGTGAATCATTTTGATGGAAAGGCAGCAGATACAAGTTTTAATAAGTAAAATAGAACACCAAATAATTTTTTTCTGTTAGTGATTTGATCTGCCTGCTGTAGTAGGATCACCTTCTGAGGACTGTACTGTTTCTCTAGATGGGAACAGGTGTACATTTTTCTCTGACTGCTGTTGATCTGCAGACTTTTACAGAGTATAGCATTAGACCTTATACGGAAAGGAATTAAACGCACTTGCAGCACAACCTAGGCAGATCTACTTAGATGTATGTTCCAATATGTTCAGTGGAATTTACTCCCAGGAAAGTGTATATAGGACTGTACCCTTACAAGCCAATCCTAACAAAGGCCTGCACTGGTGGAGCGTATGTTCTGCCATCATAGGCTTCTTCAAAAGCACCATAAAGCACTTTGAGGAAGTGCAGAGAACTGGCATGTCGACAAGAAGGCCGGAGCCTTCCTGCGTGCGCTAGTGGAGCCTTACTCACTGTCCAAATTTTTTAATTTGGAAGTGAAAGTGAGAGGAAGAGCACCCTATGGGAGCAAGTTCTTTGATTTCAAAGAATGGCAAGAGAGAGAGTACCCAACTCCATAGGGAGCCTCCACGTTATGACTTTTCCTTCCAGTGGCCAAAAGAGTCTCATTCTGTCACATAACGTCTCACAAAAGTCTCATCTGTCTCACAGAATTGTCAGCATTGATATGGGGCATGAGATGCATGTGGGCTCTGGAGTGATTTGGTTTTTGGACGTACATGGCCACAGCTGGGGTAAATCATCATGCAGATGCCATTTCTAGAAGCTTCTGCTTGGTGTAACATTTTGGTAACATAATTATACTTGTTAAATCTAACATGTCTCTGAATGTGCTTGGAATGTCACAACGGAAGTATTTACATGTGGGTCATGCGTGGTGTGACAATGCAGTTTTAAGATTAGCAGTTCAAAGTGGTTCCTGCCAAGCCTCCAAGCTGGACTCGGTTCAGGCGCTGCGACAATGCTTGCTGGCTTTAATGTGGAGCAACTGAGAGCCGTTATCGAATGCTGGTGAACATTTCTTTTGGAGATTGGTCCTGCTGCTGATCTTCCTGTTTAGCTCACAGTTCCGACTCCCAGCTCCATTGCTTAATCAGTAGTTTCTCCGGCTTTGCTTCTGCTCTAGCCAATTAGTCTCAACTTAAATGGCTGGGTGACTGACCCAGAAAGGCTCTGTAGTAGCACCCCATCGTAATTAGGGATATACTGTTCTGCAGGAATGTACTTTGAACACAAAAGTATCGTTGAGAGTGCAGAGATTGCTCAAGACTCCTGCAGCTATGTTGATTTGTCAGGTGTCAGTACCTGTAGAAGCATTAAAGGGATCTGATTGAATAACTTCTGTGATGTGCCTGTTCAGACAATCCATGTCTGTTTCATCCATTTCCTCGTCTTCAGTTGCACCTCTTCCACCAGCGTTTTTGCAGGTCTTGCAATCTCTGCTGTTGTCCTTTCATTATAGCCTTTTCTTTGGCATTCATTTTTGAGAACATTCTAACTGATGATCCTTGTAATTCTGGTCTTGGTTCATATAGTAGCAGGTCAGGTGGCCAAATCAGAACATGGACAAGGCTCCTGTACCTTTTAATACTTATGTAGAAGATGATGTTTTGGAACTGGTAATGCACACATAAGAGAAACCACACTGGATTCAATTCCCCCTTCTAGGCAAGATTCAGGAACCCTATCCTGCCTTCTTTCGCAGGTAATTATCTCAGATGACATCAGGGCCAAGTTCTGGAACAACATAACTGTACAATGATTAGAGAAGCCCAATCTTATCCTTTTCTCCCCACCAATGCAGTCATGCCTAAAAGGCTACAGCTACATCCTGTGGGGGAGGGAGGATTGGGAGTCTTGGGAAAGGTGAGGGGAAAATAGTTTCCTTTACCTCCTGATTTCCAATGGGTCTCCTCAGACCTGCACCAGTTCTTTAGCTGGCACAAGTTCAAGGAGACAAAGGGGGGTGGGGAGTCTGTTAAAAGAGGGGATAGAATCCATTGTGCTCCATTGCCACCAGATCTACCCCCTCCTGCAACCTTCCTACCCCATTCTTCCCACCTCCCCGCCCAGTTTTGCATCTCCTCACTCTCTCTTTGCCCAGTTTTGCCCCATCTTGCAAGAGCACCCCTTCTGGCAGTGTTCCCAAAATGGCAACCGAGAGCACTACCCACTGTTGGGAGCCATTTTGCAGTAGCGGAACTTTGTTCTGCTGTTGCAGATGCTTCCGCAGTACAGAGATTTAACTTCTAGAGACCCTGATGAGAGACTGAACCCTGAGGAATGTCAATGCTAGCAACTTGCGCTAACAATATTTTTAGATTGTGAGCCCTTTTGGGATAGGGAGCCATTAGTTGTTTATTTGATTTTCTCTGTAAACAGCTTTGTGAACTTTCCGTTAAAAAGCAGTATATAAATACTGTTAATAATAATAATAATAATAATTTAAGAAGCCCCCCCTCAGAAGGTATGGATAGAGTCTATGATTTGCTAGAGACAAGTCCCAGAAAATACGTTCCCTTAGTAAATAGGGACAGGTGAAGTATATGAACATGCCACACAAAGGAAACAGAGAAATTTCTAGTGCTCCAGTTTCCAGGAGAGCAGCCACTGGGCTATATTGTCTTTCACTGCTGTTGAGCTGAGAAAGAGATAGACGTGATCTCTATTTTACATGTGGCTACTGTAAATTCAGTGGCTGTCACGCTTTATCACAGCCAGCTTCCTCCTAATCAAGAAGCAAATGGTTTAAGCCTCCGGATTGTTCCTCAGACAAAATGAAGAGGGATCAAGTTGCAAAGCTCGCTTGCATCCCAACATAATGCTAGGTAGATCAATGGATGGGAGGCAGGCTGAGCCACTTAGACCTATCATGCGTGCCTATTTCTGAAAGTCTGGCTGGTATTATCCAGATAATCTCAAAACTGCCATTTAAAAAATTGTAAATACTTGCCCTAAAATGAGAGGAAAGCAGTTCAAAGACGTCAGAATGAAAAAGAAATGGTTATAAAGCAGGAAGCCTAGATCTCTTGAATAGATATTGTAAGCATCACTTTAACAATCCTATAGCAGCATGCATCACAAAGCGTGCAACGGGCTCGCACGCCCACACACGCGCTTGCACACACAGCCAATTTTACTTCCATTTTGCAACTTCACTCATGCGGAAAAATAGAAGCGTGTTTTTCCACTTAAAGTCACTCACAATTTGTTAGAATGTTTAGCTTTCAAATGCTGCAGATAAAAGCTTGCTTAAACATCAAGTAAATATTGACAGCCTATTCCTAATATTTTGAAAGTATATTTATTGTTATGCTTTTTGTTGGAGATTCTATTTATAACATTCCCTAAGTTCAGATATTCAATGGAACTCATTTGAGTTATTGTGCCTGTCTAAAAAGGCTCCATGATACCTCAGGGTCTATAAATAGTTTGAGGAAGAGAGAGAAATAATTCTTTTCCATCTCTTGGATGTTTCAACAGTTCATTGAATGATAGATGACTTTAAAATCCTAAACCTCAGGGTATAGTTGAGGGAGAGCTGGGGGAATGGAGTTCTGGGAGCTGTAGAAGGGGCTGTCAGCAGGGATGCTCATTGTGCTGGCTTGGATGCTTTCCCCCAAGGATCTTAGCTAAGAAAAACCAGCAGATTCAGCAGGAGGCAAACAGTGGAATTTGCTAAGCAGCTAATAGTCTGCTCTATCCTCAATGGAAAGGACAGGGATGGATGGAAGAGGTGAAGGTACAACTGGATCATTCCCTTGAGAGCCATCTCTGGGGCTTGTTCATTTCATTGGCTATAGGGCTTCAGGGTATACATATGGTGGAAGTAGTAAAACTTTAGTGTAATACTCTGGGTTACACTCTGAGAAACCTTTCATATTTATTTGGAAGTTTTTATATGTATCTTTTATACCCACAGTTCCTAAACTGTGGGCTGCAAGCCCATGTGGATTGCGGGTGCATCCACCCTTGCTCCTTAATGGCTCCAAATAGGAGCCATTCTGGAAGCTGCTTACTTGGGAGCCTGGAGGACTCCTCTGGGTCGTGCTGGGCTGCAGACCACTTGGCCTTCTATAGGCCTTAGAACGGCCTGTAGAAGCCACTTCTGGTTTTTGGAAGCCACATCAGGTTTGCTTCTGAAAACCAGAAGTGGCTTCCAGAGGATTCTGCAGGCCATTCTGAGGCCCGTGTAGGCTGATAGAGTGGGTCTGCATCCCACCACGACCTGGAGGAGCCCTCCGAAGTCTTCCTTGGACTCCCTGTGGTACCACAAGGAGAGTCACAACCCACGTCAGAGGATAAGGTGGGTCACGGAGGTGAAAAATTTGGGAACCGCTGTTTTATAGTACTGCAGCCTGCTTCAGGAGTTTTGAATAAAGTATATGAAAGATATAAAGTTTATCTTTAAATGAAGTATGGGTTTCAAAGTAGAAGTGACAAGTGAGAAGTCAATGCTCCAATGAAGAAAGTAAACATTGATTTTCAAGCTGATAGTCTTACAACCCAATCCTAACCAACTTTCCAGCACCAATGCAGCCAGGCCAACAGGGTGCACACTGCATACTGTGGTGGTAGGGGGCAGTCATGGGGGTCTCCTCAAAGTAAAGGAATGTTTGTTCTGTGACCTTGGATCTGCATTGGGGCTGGAAAGTTGGTTAGGATTGGGCTGTTTGTGGCATGTAGCAATGAGGGTGTGACTATGCGGGTCTCTCGGCAGCTACTACGCTTAAGAATTTGTCAGTATGCCACTGCCTAAATTCTACATATTTCAGTGAAACTTGTTTGAATGAAGAGGCCAGTAGGTTGTCTTCAATGGTACCTGGGGCTAGGTGCGACTGGGGCTATGATGCACACATTAGATACTCCCCTCTCTCAGAAGTATTTCCTGCAGTTCATTGCAATGAACTGAGAAGTTCTGGGCACTAGGGATGCACCCAACATAAACTGTAATTTAGTTTTCTAAATGTATATAGGTAAATAATGAAGATATTTCACTGCAGTTTAATTAATGGGTAACTGCTCAGTCATATCCCTATCTATTTGGAACAAATTTCTTCCCAATGAAATAACCTGCTTTCTGAATGCAGTGCTATTTCTGTGAATGTTCCAACCCTAATGAGGCTAAGGACCAGCAAGATGTGACATAGAAGAGCCATGGCTGGATAATCTGCTGTCTTTTTCTTTGCTTAAAATCAGCAATAACTGTTTGATTTGAATTAAAGCCATGACACTTGGGGAATGGGTTTCAACCCTTCACCCCACACTATATCCCCTAAGAAAGCCTCTTTCCCCCAAGATATGATAGGGTGTCTATTTTTCCCCCCTTACAGCTCACAGCAGGGTATTCCACCAGGGAAAAACAATTGGGGAAAGGGTTAACGCTCCCCCCATGCCATGGGCATGATCTAAATCAATCTGTGATGACTGAATTTAATCAAAGGAAAAAAATACTGGGCAATCCCATCCCTGCTGTTCCTAGGTAGGTGAGCTTAGGTTGGCAGCCAAAGCCTGTGATCTTAAGAATAGTGACTTCAAAGAAATGAGTACTGAAATAAGTGAGAACTCATCTACATGAAAGTGTATTCACGAATGTGAGAATTTTTGAGGAGCAGAGATTGGTTTTAACTACCTTTTTGCTCGTTTTGGGGGGGGGGAGGAAACAACAATTCTGTGTGTTCTACATGTACTCTGTGTCTGAAACAAATTGAATAAGCAACAAACAGGTTAAGGCAGAGGATGGACGATTAACCCTGTAGGTTCTCACCCTGCCTTGGCATAATTCCCCAAGGGGTGTTTTCAATGAGAATGTCTATTGTGCTTTGTTGCTGTGCTGCTGAATCCTGGGTATTCACCTCCTATTTGTTTAATGCAGATGCTATGACGTGATTTGAAATAGTCTCTCTCGCTCACTCACTCACTCTTTCATGTAATTTTCAGCCTTTAGGAGGGCTAAATTAATTTGTTTATACCTATTTGTTTGCTTGCCTGTGTGAGTGGAAGTATTGCGTGTCTGGACTACTAAAGAAATGACTGAGAAGAAGGAGATGACTCAAGAGTCGAACCTTTCTTAGACTGATGACATCTGTATATATTCTAAGAGCTTACAGGAATACTCTAGGCAGTGGTTCTCAAGCTTTTAGCACTGGGGCCCACTTTTTAGAATAAGAATCTGTCAGGACCCGCTGGAAGTGATGTCATGACCGGAAGTGACATCATCAAGCAGGAAAATTTTTAACAATCCTATGCTGCAGTCCTAACCACACTTACCCAGGAGTAAGTCTGGAGGAGTAAGGCAGGAGGTCTGGCTCAGTTGGTAGAGCTGCCGCATTGTATGCCTGAAGATCTGAGGCTGCCAGTTCGAAACAACCGGAAGTACCCGAGAACTGACAACACAATGATATACTGATGAGCTGACCCTCGGTGGCAGAGAGGAGTTGGAGTACGGGAGGTGAAGGGCCAGAGAGAGGCCAGACCGGGAAGGAATCCAGCTGGAACAAGGAGTTCTATGAAAGACTAGAACTATTCAATTGTAAAAATCCCTGCGGGGGTTTAGAACAGCCTGCCTATGTAAACCACCTTGGATTAAAGTCTGAGGAGAAATCTGATGACCAAAGAAAGGCGGTATATAAATACCTGTATAAATAATTAAATAAGTCTCATTTACTATCATTGTTAAAAGCAGATAGTAGCCTGTTTGAAGTATAGATGTGTCACATTTCCCTAAATGCAGCCACATACCATGGTAGCATCAAGTCTAATATATTAAAAATATAATATTGGAATAAATGGGGACCCACCTGAAATTGGCTCGTGACCCACCTAGTGAGTCCTGACCCACAGTTTGAGAAACACTGCTCTAGAGCAATCATTTCCAACAGTTTGGAAACTTTAAGGAGACCCGCCAGTGGAATTTTGACATCTCTTTGCTCTATTATTTTTGTTTCCAACTTTGCCATGAAAACCCTTAGGTTGCTTTCAAATTTTTCTGTTGCAATGTCTTTACTAAGCTGACAAATATTAGCAGGGCACATGGATGCACCTTGATGTAGAATCAGTTTAAATTGTGAATTTTAAATGACTAGCAGTGCAATCCTGCATTTGTTTACTTGAAATTAAGTGCCATTGGATTAAGTGGGGTTTACTTCTGAATATTATTACATAGGATTAGCATTGCAACTGTTCAGGATATAGACTCCCGTTCCTTTTTCTTTTCTCAGAAATGTATAGGGCAGGCTACAAATCAGTGTACGCAAAGAAAAGTGTGGATATCAGCTTTCTTAAACCCTTCTCTTAGTTGTTGGCATTGGTATTTCTGCCATCCGTTCCTTTGTACTATCTAAGGTTGCTTTACATGTTAAGGTTAAACAGAGACACATTATGGTCCAGTGTTATGTGTCTGCTAAAGCTTTAGCATTTGAGTGTGTAGTCAGGGCATGGAACATAGAATGTGTGGAACAGCCTTTAGGAAGAACCAAAAGGTGTTACAGTATTTCGTAATATGGTATTACAAGGCACTTCTAAATGCTATCTATAAGTATCTCTCATACAGCATGAGAACACAAAATAATCTGCTTTTTGAAGCAAATGGAAATCTTCTCAAGCTTTGGAGACTTGCTGGGGAGATGTGCACTCCAGCAATTGTCTTGGACAGAATCCCTTGCCATTTCTAAGGCTAGCCTTCCTCACGTTGGCAGTTATTACAATTCCACATACATTTCCTCAGAGGAAACTGGTACACTTTATCTGTTAATTTAAAATATTTTTATCCTGCTTCCGCCTCCCCCCAAATCAGGAGGTGCCTAAGGCGGCTTGCAGAAATTTAAATAAAGAGGCATTATAAAAATGTAAAAGCATCAAATAAGAATACAAAAACAAATATCTTGGTAATTAGATTATCTTTGCTTTAATATTAATGAGCAATTGAAGTTTACGCTTGATAGAAAGTGAATATTTAGAAAATACAGTATAGGGCATTAGGAAGAACTTATCGTATATGATATAAACAAATGGATAAATCAATATGAGGTAGAAGTAGATGAATAAGTAGATTAGGAGGTATAGTATGATTAATTAGTAATGGTATATGGTATTTAGCACTCCTAAATGTGTGTTATATGTTTGTATGTCTGTGTGTTAATTAAAAAAATATTAAATATTTAAAAAATACAAAAACAGAAAAATACATATTTCAAAACTACTCAAAAAGCTAAGCCTCCAACTTAATCCTTAAAAGAGGGTATTCAGTAGCTTTTGGAGTGATGAGAGGGCTGTTCAGTTTCTGGCGCCTGAAGGCCCACTAATGATCCCTGAGACCACTTGTGTGCTGCTAGTCTTCATGTGGTGAGGACTGAATGACTCTCTTGGAGCCCAGCCATTGGACTGGGCTCACCCCCTGCTGTTGGCCTTATATAACTTTCATGATCTGATCCTGGATTGGCTGAGCCTGTTGAGTCAGGTGGAGATGGGATTGAATTGAATGACTCTGAAATAGCAAGAAGCTGCCTTGCACGAGCATAAGGGTTCAGTGTGGGATGATATCCTGAAAAGCAACTGGGGGAGCAACTGATGGGAAAAGCAACTGTAGGGAGTGATGGGGAAGACTCACAATATGTGTTTTAGAAGGCAATGCCTTCTCTTTCTGGTCAGATTCAGGACCAAGAAAAAACCCTGAAGAACAGCAGTACATTTTTCTTGACATAACCTGCAAAGGTGAACTTTTTTTTTTTTTTTTTTTTGCAATTTTCCTCTGGTTTTGCAAGAATGAGGAGGAGACTGCAACAAATAAGCTGGTTTTGCTAGAGTCCCAATAAGGAGCACAAAAGGAATTTTAAAAGTGAAGGGGAGAACCAATCTTTTTGCAAAATCTGAAATATTTTCTTTGGTAGTAACTTATCTTTTGGCCCCACTTCAACTCAGCAACCAAGGCCTCAATGGTATATATTATTTATTTGGGCAAACCCGGGGGAGAGAGGAGGAACATCGTTCAAATCTTCTCATCATCTTCTAGGAGCCTATGTTGAAAATCAGCTTTTCCTACTCCACACCAGAAGATCAAATTTTCAAACGCAATCATGATGCTAAGCCCTGTGTGATTTTCAGTAGAAAGCAACACACCGTATATGCTCTATATATTTTTAAACAGCCAATCTATATTTTGCCCAGAGTGACTTTCTGGGAGTTTTTGTGGCTCACTTTTTATGTGCCTTTGGTTAAAATCATTGTGTTTGGCTCCAGAATTGAATCCTTAACTATGTACTAAATAAGGAAAAACTGAATCCAGACCCTTGGAGAAAGGTAGAATTGCAGTGCTTTGGGTAGTACCTGTTCTGGATAACTTAAGAATTTTGATTCATTAGTAGAGAATCCTGTTTCAGGCAACTAAAGAGCTGTATATCTGAAAAAGTTCCAAATAAGTACGTTATGATGGAAACTTTATAAGGAAAGGGGTGCTTATCTCCATTGCTGGTGGGAATGCCCAAATACAATCCTGTTAGGAAATGGTGTTAAACCTGTAATTGCACAATTCATTGCCCAGTTCCTTGAGTCCAAAACTAGTTTTGTTAAATGTGACTGAATCTGACAGCCCATCTTTAGGATATAAAGTGTTTATATTAAATCAACCATTGGGAGCTAAACTAGCATAGATAAGCAGCTGAAGAAATTGGCGGTCTCCTGCTCACAGGACTGGGTGAGTGTACTGATGATGCCAAAATTAACAGATCAAATCAGAAGTGCAATCCTTTAACTGAAAGAGTCCAGTTTAACAAAAATTTAATTTTTGTGTATTTTGAAATCCTGAAAGAAAAGAAATATAACCCTCAGCAGTATCGCTGTGTTTCGTTCCTCTAATACAGGGTTCTCCAAATCCCAGCCCATGGGCTGGATCTGGGGTTTGGAAAAAGCCCTCCCCCCCCCCATGGGTGGCACTTGCTGTTCTGCATCTCTGTGCCCAGATCAACTTGAAAGAAACAAGGTGCTGCTGCAGAATGGCAAGTGCCACTCAGGACTGGAAGGGCTTTTTCAGGACTTAGCAGTTTTCAGTTTGGAGACCTCTGCTCTAATAGGTGTGGAAGAGATGGGGTGAGTGAAATCTCTATACATAATAATTTCAAGGGTTTGAATTGAGATTTGAGAATCATGCATGCACTGCTGGAGCAGAAGGGAATAGGATTATGTCATAAATCACTTCCTGAAACTTCATGATAAGGAAGATACTTTTGCAGAGAGTCAATTCACATTGTTATTACTTTTTAGGTTTTTGGTGAAGTGACTCTCTTGCAATGAATTTGAGAGTTGACCTCTGATTATTCCAATATGTACCTGGGTTCTGGTATGGCATGCCACTGCCAATGTTTCAAAAGATAATTCATGGATTAATCACATCAAGCTGGTTAATCATTGTTATGCGTTTAAAGAACTGCAGCATCTTTCTGTTCAACCTGGGCTGATGAGAGAACTCCTAGTCAATGGAAACTAACTCCAAATGGAAGTTTTATGAATTGAATTTATTAGGGGGATTGGTTCATCAGTAGAAAATCTGCTCGGGGTAGAAAGGCAATATAGTTTAATAGAGGCGGGCCCCCGTGACTGCTTTCTGTTTAGTGTTGGGGCTAATTTCATCAAGCTTTCAGGGTGTTGGCAGGCTGCTGTGTAGTACTTTAAGTTTAAATGCTTATAGCAACCTGTTTAAACAAGAAAACTTCCCCTCAGTAAGCTTTTTAACAATGTTAATGGGTGCGTAGGGGGTGCGCAGGGGTGGTGTTGTGGGGGCTTCTGTTTTTATAGTGTCCCCCGTATTAGGGGGGTGCAATACGTATTATGTCCCCCATATGTAATACGTATTACGTCCCTCATATTCCAAATTCCAGTGACTAAGAAAGGTGGTATATGAATACTGGTTGTTATTATTATTTGTGGTTGGTCTGTGTCACTGATCCCCCGTGGATACAGGGGCACGCTGATATTATAATAATTAACAATGCAATACTACAATCTACTGAAGAAGTTGTGTCTACTCAGAAGTACGTTTCATTGTGTTGAATGGGGCTTACTCACAAGTGTGTACTAGATTACAACCTAATTTTAACTGCCTAACCCAGTGTTTCTCAAACTGTGGATCGGGACCCACTAGGTGGGTTGCATGCCAATTTCAGGTGGGTCCCCATTCATTTCAATATTTTATCTTTAATATTTTAGACTTGATGCTACCATGGTATATGACTGATTTGGGGACATGTTACAGCCCTGTACTTTTAACAAGCTATCTGTGTGCATTCTTTTAACAATGATAGTTAAAGGGACTTACTCCTGGATAAGTGTGGGTAGGATTGTAGCCTAGGATTGTTAAAAATGTTCCTGCTTGATGATGTCACTTTCGGTCATGACATCACTTCCTATGTGTCCTGACAAATTTTCATTCTAAAAAGTGGGTCCTGGTGCTAAATGTGTGAGAACCCCTCACCTAACTTTATGCATGTTTACATGGAAATAAGTCCTGCTGAGAGCAGCTGGACTTCCTCACAATCAAGTGTGATAGGATTGTCAGCTCAACTTAAATGGTGATGTGCATGTTAAAAACAGACTAATCCCTTATAGTTGAAGAAAGAATTTTGAAATCAGGAGAGCTGGAAAGGATAGGCTGCATGATAGGAAAATTGGATAGGCTGTAAACAGGAATTTCAGGTTATTGTGTGAACTGTAAGTTTGATACTAGTATAGATGGATAGTTGGGGACAGAGCATAAATCTTCCTGTCTCTGTTTTTAAAAAGGTGGCAATTGTGCAGTTATACATACATACATGGCTTGCACGTGGGGGTCTTCATAATGGATACTGCATGCATTTCACTGATTATGGTGCTCATTTTGTCAAATTGCATGGTTTGCTTCGTGAGCGTAGGTGCAATTAATATCATTGCGGAGAACAGATGGATGGAGTTGAGAGATTCTGGTCTGGCAGCCCATGTGTTAGGATGGCACAATGCCAGTTCACAAGTTAGAATCTTTTCCTCTTGGTGATAGAGATGGTGCCAAGCAGGTGATGGATTTGTAAATGGCAGCCCGTGTAACATTCTGGATATCTTTGGACTATGTACTTAAGATGGAACTTCTGGTGTTTGAATTCTTTTACATATTTCACTTACAATTGCACCAAAAGTAAAGAAAAAATACAAACAGCAGTTAAAAACCCAAAGGCCCTCTTTGCTGTTTGCAGTTGTACCTTGACTCATGCTCTTTTGTCCTGAAAGATCAGGGTGTTCCATTGCCTGTGTTTTTGGTAGTCAGAATCCCATGTTTTAAGAAAGAATGGCTCCCTTAGCTTAAGGAGAATCAAACATTTATGTACTGTACCAAAGTTCTCATTTTCTCCTATTGAGCACATGAAGCTACTTTATACCAGTCCTGTTTACGCATTGGCCTGGATCCAGAGAACCACAGAGAACAAGTGGTTCTTTGGCATGAGAAGTGCTGTTCCACCTGCATAAGTTCTAATTGGAATTCAGCTCGTTAGGACTCTGTGTGTACTGTCTGTGAATAGTGTATGTGTGATTGTTGATCTTAACATACCTTTAATCATTTATACTTCTCATTCATCACATGTACACTACTACACGCAATCCAGGCCTTGCACTTTTTGAGGGCCCCAGTTTCCAGGTTGACTTTTAGAATGAACACATGTACAGCATTTCACGTAGATGCTACCTGTACATGGATATAACTTAAGGTGTGGATAGTCCTATTATGATCATGAGTCCAACTAGTTCAGGATTGTCTCTGCTGATTAACTTTGGTTTCTAGGGTGTTAGATAGGATCTTTCCTTTCTCATGGCCCAATCCTATCCAATTTTCCAGTGCTGGTGTAGCCATGACAAAGGGGTGTGCGCTGCATCTTGTGGTGAGGAGGCAGTCAAGAGGCCTCCTCAAGGTAAGGGAACATTTGTTCCCGTACCTTGGGACTGCTTGCAGCTGCACCAGTGCTGGAAAGTTGAAAAGAATTGGGCACTCAGTCTGGAATGACATGATCTGAACCTTCAACCTTCTGCGTGCAACCTTCTGGATAGAGGGTTATTTTTTCTCTCTCATGCACAACACCAGAACCAGGGGACATCCACTAAAATTGAGTGTTGGGAGAGTTGAAACAGATAAAAGAAACTATTTCTTTAACCAGGGTGGACTTAATCTGTGAAACTCCTTTCCATAGGATGTGGTGATGGCACATGGCCTACATGCATTTAAAAAGGAATTGGACAGATTTATGGAGGAAAAGTTCATCATGGGCTACAAGCTGTGATGGGAATGTGCAAACTCCTGCTTTTAGAAGTAGGCTACTTTAGAATGCTTCTCTTATTGTCTTGTGTGCGCCCCAAGGAATCTGGTGGGCCACTGTGAGATACAGGAAGCTGGACTAGGTAGACCTTTGGCCTGATCCAGTGGGGCTCTTCTGTTCTTGTGCAAAGCTGTCCCCCCTCCACTGAGTGACTACAGCTGCATCTTAAATACAGTACTGTTAGTAACAGAAGTCTAGATGGATAAAACCAGCCTGAAAATCTGATACTGTTTCCTCTATTCTAGCGTACCTTTTTAAAAAATAGGTCTGAGAAATATGCTAGCAGGTGCTGGGAAATGGACTTGCATTTAATAGGAAATAGTCTCATAAATACTTTCATTTCTGACTGCATATTCCAGGTCTAACTCTGGCACTGAATCCAAGTTGCAGGGTCAGAGCCTTGCTCAAATTAAGTCATGGTGGTGCTTCTCAAAGGAAAACCTTTTTATAGTTGAAAATGTTCCTTTCAGATTCCCTTGTAGTAATAGCTGTAAAGAATAGCCAAGATCTGCTGGTGATGAGGCACACGTCCCTTCCCCCCCCCCCCCAGCTATTAAGCAGAGACACAATTCTTGCTTCTGGGACCATATTTTCCAAAAGAACTGTATAATAACTTCAAGCACATTCCAACCAACAATGGAGAGATGCGGAGCCAACTGAAAGCACCTTTTAAATGGAGAAAGATGATTAAAATCTAGCCAAATCTGTGCATTTGAACGCCTTTTCTTTAATGGAGGAGTCATATTGTCAGGCTGTATTAAGGAGAAGCAATTCACGGAGGCACTGTACTGTGAGCAAGGCTAGGACTGTTCTTTCTCGCAAATCTGCCACTGTTGGTGTGAGACCCTGCAGCTCTTGCCATCTGGAGTAGCCTTCCTGCAGCATTCTCAGGTCAGCTCTCCACCTTTTCCCAGGTCTCTCCCTGACAAATGATCAGTGTCAAGCAATAGCAGTCTTTGTACTTTCCTCACACAGAGACTACAGACTGATGAAGAACTATTGAGTCTCTGGGTCTCATCGAACTTGTGCCCTTTCAAATACTTTAGTCAGCCATTTCCCCGTGTTATTCTCCTATAGACAATCTCTCTCTCAACCCAAAGCAACTGTGCTGATCTATAGATGCTCCTGGCACCAGCGAGTGAATACTGTGAACTTGGATCGTATCCTGGTGCTCCCACTGTCCAAATCTCCAACTATGAATCCACAGATGGAGCTTTCATTCCTGGAGGTTGCTCCTGATAGCAGAAGCACCAGTTGGGATGTATCTGATCCTCCACTGTTCATGGAATGCCACACAAAAATAAGGTTATTAATTAATCCCAGCTTCCTTTTATTTGATGCATATTTCTGTATACTGCATTCCAAAATGGGACCCAGGTGTTGTATGTATTCAGAGCCTGAAGAGACCAGTTCAGTCGTAACTATTACTATGTGATCTCAAGCATATCATGATCTCTAACCTCCCTTACTGGGGTTGTTGGATGGGTTTAAAAAAAAGGGGGGGGGATAACCCATATAGATATCCTTACCTTGGAGGAAATCTGGAATAGAAATGTAAAAAATAAATAGGGTACATAGGGTGAAATTCTGCCCTAGGAATTTCTGCCTCTGGAAATAGAAAGGAAACCCGTATTTTGTGTGAAAGAAATCTGAATTATGCAAACACGTGTACATAAATGTACCCCTGTTGGCACCATTTTGGTTTCTTAAGGTTCATAAATTCCTTTGTACGTAGTTTGTAGTGAAGAAGGCTGCAGTTCTGTGAACAGTCGCTGGGGAGTAAGCCCAGTGAGCTCAATACTATTTTCTACTGAGTTAACATGTCTAAGATTGGGCTGTATGACAATAATTCTAAATAAATAAGAGGGCAAAAGAAGTAGGCAACAAGAGCTCGAATGTTTTGCACTTACCCTTTGCTCTACAAGCAAGTGTACATGATCTATTCCTTTTGGCGTATCCACAAACAAGAGCAGTTTTTTTATTAATATTATTATTCTGCTGGGAAGGAAACATTCATGAACATGTGTCTTGCAGTACAAGATAAAACACCCACCATGCAGACTATCTGTCTTCTTGCTCTACTCAAACAATACTGCTTTATCAGCACAGCACAATGCCATTTCAAAGCAAAGATGTCCCTTTTGGGTATATATGACATGTGTTTCTTTTAAAGCGTCATCTACTGCATTGTCAGGGAAGCCCAGATCCATGTTCTGGTGTTCTCTCAGAAGACAGTCACTTAGGCAGGCATATATCTTTGCTCCACGGGCACAGGAAAAGCTTCAGGGCACAATCCTAAGCAAGGTTTGCACTGGTGGAGTGAATGCTCTGCCAGTGTGTGATGTTGCAAAACATGCTGTAAAAACATGTTGCAACAGTGCAGCATGTAGGCCTGCCTTTGGGAAGGCCAAAGCCTTTCTACCGGCACCAGTACAGAGAGCAGCCTGTGCCGGATGAGGTACCTTCCCTGCTGAACGGCACTGGGGTGGCATGGGGCGAGGAAGGAAGCGATGGGGACAGGGACGACGACAGGGGTGGGTGGGTCAAGCCCAGGAAGAGGTGCGATTGGCAACACTGTTGAGTGTCATATCCTTTCCCTCTTCCTGGGCTTGATCTGCTGATATGTATCAACTTGGGCTTCTGCCAGATATTTGGACTTTCCCTGGGGCAAGGCTGTCAGTCTCTCTAGCACTATTGGGCACTATTCGGGTCTGGTATTCATTTCTAGCAGTGAATTTTAGGTTTTCTAAGAATCTTGACTTTTGGAGATAAGTTTGGTAGAAGATAATGGATCCCCAATCTGATTTGTCAAATAAATACTTCAATAACGTAGATAAGAAATATCACATCGATTATTCACGCATGGCAAAGGTGTGCTGTGCATCACCTAAACACATGGGGAACATGTGATTTAACATAATTTACAGATGATTGCCCAAACATGAGTGATGCCAAGTGGTGGCCATACAGAGTTTATACTATAATCTGTACTTGTTGTCATGAATCTATCATAGCTCTATCAAGCTGCAGCAATTGGTTTGCCTGCATAGTGGAAACTTTGGATGTGCAGAATAGTTTATTGCATACACACTGACTCAAGAATCTGCTATGTATGGTAAAAGGGAACAGGTGCTGAGATCCACCTACCAGTACACAGAAGTCAAATGTAGCTGTGGGAGAAACTCCGGTCAAGCATATGTGCATATAGATAACTAGCAAGTTGCTATTTGCATATACATCTGATTAGCATATACACCTTCTCAGCATCTCTATTTAGTTGTAGATTCACCTTCCCATCTGCCACTTCATGTAAAGGAGAACAAAACAGGGTAGGGAAAACAGCAACCTGGCAACTTTTTCTCTTCTTTGCAGCTTTTCAAGGTACAGGACAGCTGTCTCCCTTTGTCTTTGGCCAGTCTACTGTAGTGGCACGTGTACAGGCATGTATTCGCGAATGGTAATAGGTATCTGAATAAACTGATGTGTGGCATTTTGGCTATTTTCCATCCCTTATTGCTGGCCATGAGTAAGCCCTGGACTTGTAGGTATGTCAAACGGTCAAGAGTTTCTGCTCATTTTGTTGCATGGGTGGCCTTATCAGTGTCCACCTTCCTAGACTGACCTTTAAACCTTGGTATTGTGGCAGTGGTAATGCCTGGTGCACTATTCGGGGGCACAGAGGAAATGCTGTGGGAGGGACCCAGTGCAAGACTTTGCTCCAGGACCCTCAGCAAGGTGGTCTCATTTGCCAATGCTTAGCATCACCTTTATGCTTTAGCAAGACACAGTGGCTGGGTTTTGCACAAGTGCAGAGCGTACAGTGGGTCCTCTTTATTCATGGATTCAGAATCTGCAAATTTCATCCATTGTGGGTTCCAAACCCACACCTGAGGATCCATTGAGGTGGACATAACTGGACATCCCTGGACATAACTGGAACCTCATTCTGATCATGTCTGGGAGGGTTTCTAAGACACGTAGAGGCTGAGTGAAGCCTCTATGGACCTCAGAATGACTCTGGACACAACTAGAACAAGGTTCCCGTTGCATTTTGAGGCTCTGTTGGGTTGCAACCCACGGATTTAAATATCTGTTGGTTTCTGTATCCACAGGTGTTCTGGAACAGATTCCCCACGGATATTGAGGTTGAACCTGTATTTGTATATGATATGCCTTCTCATACTAGCCCCCTTCCATGTGGAATGCCCTCCCATGGGAAGTATGTTTGTTTACAGGCAGATTTGACAATCATTATATTTGCAGGAGATGTTGTTCTCTTGTTAGCCTTATTTGCAAGAAACTTCCATCTTCTGCACCATTGTTTGTTACCCTCTTCACTAAGCAGTCTAAATGGACCAAGACTTTTGTCTGTTTTGTGAAGCGTGCTGCCTCCTCAAAGCGAACACTTTAGATTACATGCACCTAATCATGTCAAATGCCACAAAAAGTGATGCACCATCAGTTCCTGGAGCATCTCCCCACACTTTATTCCCCCCCCCTTTTTTTAGATTACCATAGACAGAGACAGATCAAGCCTTCCTGCAAAAGGCCTCTTCATTTATTGCATAGTTGGAAGTTTCATGAGCAATTTGGATTCTAGAAGGACAATTTGAGACTTGAGAGCAGGTGAAATGAAACCCAGATATCGCTCTTTTGATCCCCAAACCCAATTATGACTGCTGGTATCTTTCTTTTTTCTTTTTTAAAAATCTGTTCTTTCTAGTACTGCTCCAATACTACAGTGATATTATTTCCTGGAATGAAAGTCATTTCATTCCAGGAAGAGAATAATAATGATCCTGTGAAAAATGAATCTGGCTTCTGTAGTAAAGGAGAAAGACAATTAAGTTTCACATTGGTGCTTCATTTAATACCCTGCAACTTCCCCAGTATCAATGACTTCCTTTTTTGCTTTCAGATTGACTTCATTAGTGCTGTTGTCCTGACATGGTAATAGAGTGCACTTGAGTTGACATAGCAAATGTTTGTTATAACATTCTCTGGGAGGGAAGGGCAAGCCCTTGTTCTGAATTGAATAGTGAATTTTTGTTTCTTTCTTCCTTCCTTTCTTTCAAGGACCCAATCTTTATGAAGAATGTTTCCAGTATTAATATTTTGGGTTCTGTGCATTTTTCTGCTTTGAATCCAAGGACTTTAAAATGGCTTAGTCTTTCGGTTGGTTTCAAGGGAGAACTAGCCCCTATGAGGGATTTTTTTTGCCTTCCATGGCATTCCTTCATTTTTCTATCAACAGAATGCTAACCGGAACTAAGGCTTCTGTGGCCGGAACTATCACATAGCGAGAGGCTAATTTCCCAGGTTTCAAGACCACGTTCACCAAATATAGATTTTAACCCGACGTTTCACCCTATACTTTCTAGGCATTGTCAGGGGACTAAAAACAGAAATAAAAACTAAGCTAACACTGAAACTAACTAGGAGCAGGGGTGTAAAGCTCCACTAAATGCAGACCAAAAGCTGAAACGAATATCCTGCCAGAACTTCAGGAGAACCCTAGGTTTAGGGTTCTATTGAACTATGCAACAATATGCTGTTTAAATACAAGATCTGGATGAAGATGCATACACAATACTAATTACACAATACACAATTACACAATACACAATACTAATATTGCAAGTTCTCTCTGATACAACATAGCGGCATCCTCCACGAAATGGGCCCACCTACTGCTTATTAGGCTTTGTTGGGTTGCCGTTTCTAAATCATAATTTGTATATTTCAAGTCCTCCATTAAGTTGTCTAACCGTCTTCTTTTCTTTTGCCACCCTCGAGATCTTGTTCCTACACTTTTTGCTTATATGTAGGGGTTTACAGCCCCTGCTCCAGGTTGAGAGGCTCTTGTCATAATCACAGTACCCCTGTGCTGGGCCTCATCCATCCTCTCCATCCACCTGGGATGGATCCTGCTGCTTCACCTGGACAACTTTCCTCTGTTGACTCAGTTTGGCTTGGATAGTAGAGAGGGGTTATACATCACCCACTCTCTCACCGAGGCAGCCTCATCAGGCTACTCTCTCATTCTGTGGGTATGGAAACAAAGTCCATGGTCTTGCATCCTGCTGCTACTTCCTTATTGCTGGCGCTGTCTGGGGCCTGCCTTGGGGCTGTGTGCAGTCCCAGTCCCACCCCCTTCCCAGCCCAGAACACTTGACTCTGGTGTCCCTGTTGCTCCAGAAACCAGGACACCTGCCTTGGGACAGGCATGTTATAGGACCTGCTTTTGGGGGGGGGGGGGCTCATCTACTGGCTGTAGTGCTGGTTAGGGGTTAGAGATTGGTTGCATAGCTATGCACATTTTGATTGTCTATATGACCTTCCATGAGGACCACTGATTGTACATGGGAGAATTTTACCTCTTATGAAGCTTGGTAGGTGCAAGGACAGGAGTGGCAATGCTGCCTTTGGACACTATGTATGTTAAGGAGTGCTGCTTGACTAATTTTATGTATGCATAGTGGGAATTTGACTATATTCTGGGCGTGCCCATGCAATGGTATACCATCAAGCAGATGTTTCTTTGTGATTCTAAAGTTAGTTACTAGCGAGTCCCACTGAAATCAGAGTAAATATTTATACAGTGGATTTGAGTTTTTGCACCCATCTCCCTATTAACTGAGCAAAGATGCACCTTTAGAGTGGAATCTCTCTTAGTTCAGCAGAGAATGAAAAACTGTCCTTATTCATCTTAGCAAAACATTCCCCTAGTAGCTGTTGCTGGTGTGTCTCTTGTTCTTCATTTTAGATTGTGATCCCCTTTGAGAATTGGGGGGGGGGGGAAGAGAAATCACATGCTGTGAAGGCATGTGAGAAGGAATCATATGTCCATTCTTTCTGTTTTGTTGAACCGTTTCATAAACTTTTGTTGTTGTTGAAAAGCAGTATATATTCTTATAATAATTTGTTGGGTTGGTTATATGGGTCAAGGAGTTCCATTTATTTTTTTCAGATATGAGGGCATTGTAAAATGTATTATATAGAACAGTGTTTCCCAAAGTGTGGTTCGTGACCCACCAGTGGGTTGCAAGCTGATTTTTGGTGGGTCGCAAAAAGTTTCTGAAATGTTAACAAAAATTTTTTTTGCAAGCACCCTTGTCCAGTTTGCAGAAGAAAATAGCAGCAGTGGGCAATCCAGATGGAGAGAGAACTCTCATGGCTGGAATACTAACATGTGGTATGAGGGAATCTTCATACTCACCAATTAAAATGTCACATTTCCCTATTTTCTCTAATATCTGGCGTGCTATAGTCCAAGTGTGAACTCAGTTTCAGCCTTTTTTCTAGCCTGGAAGTCCCTAACTGCATATATTGCTTTCCGATTCAGTCTTCTGGAATCACTGTAAAAGTTTGGGAGAAAGGTCCTTGGACATCATTTTTAGGGAGAGTGTTGCAAATGTCTACACACATAGTAATATGTAAGGTCTCTAGCAGCCTTGGTCACAGCATCCCTATTATTAATAAATAAAATAATTTCATTTTATATCACTTTTTTGACTAGTAAAGCTATGTGGGTTGTGACAGATAGTCATTCTAAAAAGTGGGTCCCAGTGCTAAACGGTTTGGAAAGGACTGATATAGAATGTGGTATTACATTGATGTTTTGAAACCAAAATTTTTATATAAATTCACCTGTATAAGCTGTAACCAGAATTGAGCTAAATTTTCATGAGTTTTGATTGTTCTGCCAAAATTTTCATCTTTAATAAAGAAGAACTTTTCATCAAACAGCTAAGCAAGTTGCATAGAAATCAAACATGTTCCTCTGTTTTTCATCCAAGTCCTGGATGTTAATTGCAGTGTAGATAGAAGAGTAGAAATGTCCTCAAAGGTTAATGTTTTAGGGCCCAATCCTATCTAACTTTCCAGCACAGGTGTAGCCGTAATGCAACTCCGAGGTAAAGGAATAAATGTTCCCATACCTTGAGGAGCCCTCTGTGACTCTCTCCCCACTACAAGATAGAGCACATGCCCCATGGCTGCAGTGGCATTGGAAAATTGGATAGGATTTGGTCCTTCCAATTGGTCCTTCCACAGTCTTCAGTGAACTGTGACATTCCTAAGCTAGTCTACAAGGCAGAGTTCTGGGAATCTTCAGAGCCTGGGGAGCAAAGGAACTGTGTACTCTGAGTTTGTCTGACCAACCTCAGAAAGCTCCCCAACAGAACTGAATAAAAGCATGGAAGGGGTGGGATTAGGGCTTTGCTTCTCAAACTCACCTCCATAGTGATGCCCTGGCACCCGGAAGTAAGTGGTGATGTGATGATGATGTCATCGCCTCTTCTGGGTTGGGAGACCAGTTGCTACCCTACAGACAGCGGTTATAGGCTCAGGGCAGGTGTGCTGGCTTTTTCAAGCATGTGAGAACTGCATGCGGGAGTGCTGCCTGTTGAGCCAGGCCTCCAACCACCATTTGTAAGGTCACATTGTGGTCTTGCTGCCAGGTGGCAGGTGTCCAGTGATGTCCTAGTGAGTGCCCCATGACACCCAAGGGTGTTACAACACACGCTTTGGAAATCTCCGGAGGTTTAGGATGAGGATGAGGCTATTAACAGTACTGACATAATTGTAGGTACACTGATACCGTTTAATAGATGCAGCGCCAACCCAGGGCATTATATCTGAGTTTGTAATTCTTTTTGGACTCTCATCTTCTAGAGCTTAAATTAAATTGCCAGTATGTTCACAGGGTTGTTGAATGATGGCAGATCCAGCTTTGACACTGAGGTTTGATTTGTCCCATCGCTTATTGAAACAGATACACTTTGGTTGTTGACCCAAGTCAAGTCAAGCTTTATTAGGCATAAACATTTGGTAGGTGAAGACTCTGTACGGAAACCGTAGAGAGAATATAAACCTTAGTAGTACACAAATATATGTATATGTGCACACCTACGTGTACACACAGATACAAACGTACAATACATTTTACATACAAACATGTATTATTTAAAAAACAAAACAGTTACTCTGCAGATATTGCCAGAGATGTAATGTACTCAGTGATTACTTGCTACAGAAAGCTTGGCTCGATTCAGATTACTCAAATTTAGGAACTGTGCGACTGAGATGGTTGTATGCTCTACATCACTTGCTAGAAGGAATTGAATTATAGCTTTTTCAGAGTGCCCTGTTTTAGCATGGAGCAAGGGAGAGAGAAATTGCTGTCTTAGTGCTTGACATCTGGGACAGTGCAACATAATGTGTGTGGATGATTCTACTTCACCTAAATTGCAGCTACATAAACGATCTTCCCAGGAGGTGTTTCTAAATCTACCATGTAAGTCATTAGAGGGGGTCATGTTACAACGTGCCAAGGTAAAGGCCCTTCTCTCCAGGGGGTGCGTTAGGAGGGACAGATATTTTGGTTGTTGACCACTTGTAATTTTAAGATGAAAATTCAGAGGGGAACATTTTTTTCTGTGCTGCACTTAGAATCTCTTGCCTTTCTATATCGTATAGTCTGGTTTTCACAAGTCTAGTGATAATCTCTGGAGTTGTTGACCCATCTCTAGCCCAGATTTCCATTCCAGGAAATCTAAACATTTGGTGTTGTACCTAGCAAATGGAGATATTTTCCTAAGACTCATCTTAGTTTTTTTGTTCATTTTGGGAGGCTGTTCTGACATGGGCAGAAGGGAAAAAAGCCAATTAAATCTTCCAGACTTTTGAGGTATCTGTGGTTATAAAGCAACATTTAAATGTCCCCCTTCTGTTTTTCTCCTTATTTCTTTGCACTATATTGGGGCAATAATAGAAATAGCCAGATTATAGGAGTATTCATCAGATGAAAGATTCAGCACAACCCAAGAATGGTTGACAAAACTACAGGGTTTGAGATAATAGAGGAGAAAATAATTACAGAAAATATAAAGCAGCAGCATTTTCACCACATGAAGATGTCAAAAAAAAAAAAAAGATATCAACTTTGATGCCATAATTCTGGTCATATTTTTGAGCACATGAACCAGAAAATTTAAAAATCATTGTTTTACTGGAGAACTGAAGTCATCTGTCTATTGCTTTTAAAGTATACCAGGAAAAGGCGTTTTCTTCATTTTAAAAAAAAAGAATCAATGTCAGAAGTATAATAGTTTTATCATAAAGTGTCTTAAATTTTACCTATAACTTTCATTATTTGTGTATTTCACTGCTTTTTATTTTGTAAAGTTTTCAAAACTTATATATTTTTGAAATATATATATATATATTTCAAAATATTATATATTTTCAAAACTTATATAACTATAAGGTTATATATATAAACTATAACAAAACGATAACCAGTGAAGCTGATGTAAAATTGGTGTCATGTGTGCTGGCTACCCTGCCGGTTGACTGTATTTTGAACTTACTGCAGTTTCTGAACTGTCTTCAAAGGCAACTCCATGTAGAGGGTATTGCAGTAGTCTCTTGATTGCATGAGTAGTCTGAAGCTTGATCAGCTTTCTCTGAGTACCACTCCATTAGGTGAATCAGTGAAAGTTTAGAAAAGGGTGTTCCTGGCTACCCCATATCATCTTGGTGTCCAAAGATAACATCAGATACAGAACTCATATATTGAGTACATGATTCTTTCAAGAGTCCCATACTGGTTGAACACTTCCACCCAGATCAGTGAACCTTTGCTTGTCTTGATTCAGTTTAGCCACCCTCCACCATGTCCTTTTGTCATAGACTTTGTGCTTCTTCGTATCTGCTTTAAAATATCTGACTTCTGCAAATCCTTTTCTGCCAAGCAGAAACTAAATTTAAAACAACAACAAAAATCCTATGTCTCTTCATGAAAAGGAGCTAGCCCAGAAAATGGTTGGAACATGATGCTTCAGGAATCAGTGTCCAAGAGCATTAATGGAGTGAAGCCATAGTCCTGGCCCAGGGATGTCATGTGCCTCTGTTGCATCTGATAAGCAGATCAAGATGTGACTGCAGTATGAGATGGTTTGGGTACCCATTACATGCATTCGAACCCTACTGTCCAAATGGGAATTGCATTGGAACAGTCCAGACTACAGGTATATCAATTTGTTAAGTATACTAGAGGTTAAGTAAATAGATGAATAATCAGAGGGAATGGCTGAGTGCAGCTATGGCGCCAACACCAGTTCCGTAACTTGGAGATGGAATAAGTTATGACTCAAGCTAAAAGCAAGCCAACCATGATTTGAGTAATCCAAAAGATTAACTGTTCCCTGGTGGTATGGTTGCTTGTTATATGGAAGCTGAACTAGGGGGGCAGACAGCTACATCCGTCATTTATTGTATGGAGGGCTTCTTATGTAACTTGGGCTGGATGAATCGATTCCTGGGATTTTCTGTATACATCTAATTCTTCTCTTACACTAATGGCATGTGACTCCTTTACTGAAATAGAGCTATTTCTCTTTTTCACTGGGGGGACAAAATGAGATCTTTGCGATTCCACACCCTTGGAAGAGTGTCTCATTTTTATAGTTAGAAAGACCAGAATGTTAAATATAAAATATGCTGGTATCATGCGCTTATCTTCCCTATGGCTATATTTTGCTTGTTCGCAAATTCATTGCTAAGCATTTCAGCAGATCGAAGTTTCAGAACTCTTCCTCAGGGTTAGCCCAGAGACAAACCAAGGCATGATGTCTCCAGAGATCGGTGGGCTGCGAAGTACATGAGGTTCTCGTGAGTTTGTTGTTTGGCATAATTCTTAAGAGGTTCCTTATTCCCCAGGATGTCCACTCTGTACCTCAGTGCTCCTTCCTTTACTCCCCTGCCCCTTTGTCATATCTTCTGGATTCTTTAGTATGACCACATTTGCACCACATTTTTTAGGGTTTGACAAGTTCAACAGTTCTGGGGTTGAGCAACATCCCTACCTCACAATTTAAATCCCTATTTCCTTAAGAAGAGAGCATCATCACCATCAACCTATAGCAAGGTGCAACTAAAAAATACAGTATTGTTAATACCTCATGAAAAGACATTCATATTTGTTGTGGTCTATTTATCTCCTGATTTTCTGCTCCCAAAGTGGTCCTCAAGGTGGTTCATGTCAGTTAAGATCACAATCATCAAAAATATATTGCAGTAAGCAAAAACCTCAAAAAAGAATTCAAGGTAATCACAAGAGATGTTTGAAAATTGTGTTATTTACCTTACTCAGCCTATTGTGTTCTGTTAGACTTAGGCTGTAAACCTCTCTTATTCACAGGAAACAAACACCTCTAGTAATCTTCCAAAAATGAAATGATTAAATGAAAGCTGAAAGATCAACTGAACGTAATTGCTAAGTGTTAATATTCCTGAAATTATAGGTGTAATTTCTTTTCTTTTCCCTCTCTTTCTTTCCCTTTTTTTTTGGCCATGGTAATGAGGATATAATTTGATAGAGAAGTGTTAAGCCTGAGAGGAATTAAATTGTCATGGGTTGTCCTTTTAGCCCATTCAACCAAAGAATGTGCAGGACACTCTCTCTCCACCTCCCCCTTCCACCCCATCCCATTCCTTAAAAAGCATTTGCTTTGCTTTCAAGATTTTATTAAAATTCTTGGCACACCAATTACAGCCAGCCATTCCTTCTGCAGGTTCCTGCAGAGTGTCAAATCTTCACATACAATAGGGCCACTTTGTGCTAGACCTTTACAAACACCTCATAAGTGCTAAGCTTGAATCAAGATGAAGGGTGTTTTTTCTTTTTTCATTTTTGGGTTTCACAAACACTCCACAGGAGGAAAAAAAAGTCAAACTGTACCTACTCTTAGCTACTGCCTCCCTTTTTCATTCCTCCGCAGCTGTTGTTGCAAGTAGAATTTCTCTCTCTCCCTCTCCCCCCCCCACACACATTTTGTGACTTAACACAGAGGTTTTGTTGTTAAGAAACGCTGTGAAACTCTCATCCTAATCATTGAACATAAGAACATAAGAACAGCCCCACTGGATCAGGCCATAGGCCCATCTAGTCCAGCTTCCTGTATCTCACAGCGGCCCACCAAATGCCCCAGGGAGCACACCAGATAACAAGAGACCTCATCCTGGTGCCCTCCCCTGCATCTGGCATTCTGACATAACCCATTTCTAAAATCAGGAGGTTGCGCATACACATCATGGCTTGTACCCCATAATGGATTTTTCCTCCAGAAACTTGTCCAATCCCCTTTTAAAGGTGTCTAGGCTAGACGCCAGCACCACATCCTGTGGCAAGGAGTTCCACAGACCGACCACACGCTGAGTAAAGAAATATTTTCTTTTGTCTGTCCTAACCCACCCAACACTCAATTTGAGTGGATGTCCCCTGGTTCTGGTATTATGTGAGAGTGTAAAGAGCATCTCCCTATCCACTCTGTCCATTCCCTGCATAATTTTGTATGTCTCAATCATGTCCCCCCTCAAGCGTCCCTTTTCTAGGCTGAAGAGGCCCAAACGCCGTAGCCTTTCCTAATAAGGAAGGTGCCCCAGCCCCGTAATCATCTTAGTCGCTCTCTTTTGCACCTTTTCCATTTCCACTATGTCTTTTTTGAGATTGACGTCCGTAATGACAACATTTGCATTGTAATGGAAGACTTGTTGGTTTTCACAATTCATGTAGTGCAGATATACTGAAGTTATGAATATTGCCACATCGCAGGCTTTCAGGTTTGTGTATGCAATGATTTGCGTCTCATTAAATTCTTCTTCTCCCAGCAGTACATCATTATTACTGTAATTGTGACCAAAACTGCTGACACAATCCCTTTTCAGCTTGTCCAATGTCATAAAGAGGGACAACAGGACAGGAGTATACAGAGGACGTGAAAATATACTTCATTAAGCCATACTGATGCATCCTACATAATGGTCTTGTAGATCATGTTATTGGTTCTGACTTATCTTATTTTGCCCTGGTCTTCACTGTTATAGAGTTTAGAAGTCTTCTACTCTGCCTGAAGACAAGAAAATAATGTTGTGTTATGTTTTATAGTTGTGAAAAGTATTCTGAGGAGAAGGAAAGGTGGTGCATAAATGCAGTAATAAAATAAATAAATAAATAAAATACAGCCATGTATGACTTACAAATAAAAGAGTAGGCGGTTATCAGAATCCCATCACAACTCATAACAAAATGTCAGTCTTGAACAGACTTCAGAGCCCTATGCTACAGTCACACAGTTACTTAAGACTGGCATACACTTTGTGCATTTTAACTCCTGGCTTCACTGAGGAATTATTTACCTGGTTAGATTGGTATAACTCAGCTGTGGTCAGGCACAATGTCAGCGATGGATAGGTCAGGAATTGGCTAAGGGCCTGTGCCCATCAGAAGGCTCAACTGGCCAGGTCAACCCCCTGAAGTCTACCCTCCATACCAGTTAGGGCACAGTCCTAACCCCTTATGCCAGTGCTTTCCAGTGCTGACATAAGGGCAATGCAGCTCTGAGATAAGGGAACAAACATTCCCTTACTTTGAGGAGGCCTCCGTGAGTGACACCCAACTGCAGGATGCAGCACGTGTCCCATTGGCACCGCTATGCCAGTGCTGGAAAGCACTGACATAAAGGGTTAGGATTGCGCCCTTAGTTGCTTCAGATTTCATCCTTTTTTTCAGTAGTGGTTTGGTGGAGAAGCTACCATCAACACTCATTGCTACTAAGTTGAGAGAGAGTCAGGGCATGGCTTCATCCCGCAGTCTCCAGCAACCTGGCATCAACGCCAGCTGTGGTTCTGTCTTGGTACGAGAGGTGCTGGGGTGTCTGCTGTTCTTCTCCATGGGATTTGACATGTGGAGTACTGTAAGTTTTCATCTTCTGTTTTTTTGTTTTTTTTAAATACCTGTATGCATCCACTACAAATACTGATTTATTATGGGCAGTTTATATCCTGGACATTATCTTGGCATCTGGAGTGTAGTGTCATCAATGTTCTGTTGATGTTCAACTCCATTTTTTCCCCCATCTTCTTTATTTCCCCCCCACCCCCATTTTTTCTCCATTTTTAAAATCACATCTGGTTTGGACTAAGAATGTACAGATGAAGCCTCGATATTCACAGGGGATCCATTCTTGGATGGGGCACCCCCCCCCATGGATACCCAAAATCATGGATAAGTAAATCTCGGGTTTTCGGCCCCTTATACTGGAGCTGGGCTTTCCCGGGCCTCAGAGTCCCTTGAAAGACATAACATTGCTTTAAAAAAAGTGCCTTTTTTCCCCCCTCTATGGGTCATTCTGAAACCCACAAAGATAGTGGGTGGATGTGCGCTGCCTTTACGGACTTCAGAAAGCCCTCCAAAGGGGACTGGATCACAGCTCCACAGGACCTGCATTGAGCAGATCTGCAGATACAGGATCTGCATCTGTGTAGCTGAATAAAGTTATGGGCTGGATGAGTGCTAACAAGCTGATGCGTAATCCAAACAAAATAAAAGTGACAATGGTGGGCGAAACTGCTAGAATTGGACGAGTCTTGGTTTAACCTGTATGGTATGGGGTCACTCTAAATAGGATTGGCTCCAGGTTTCAGGGCCCCTCAGCAATCTTGCCAACCATGAGTTTCCCCATTATGTCTGAACCAATATCACATGGAACATCCAATATACTGGTGGAGAATTCTCCAGGCTCTTGCCTGAAGAGGGGGAGAGAATCTTCTACACCAACTGATGAAGGCTATGGGCAAAGATACGGTCTCAGGAATTTACTGGGAGCCTTCCTGATGTTCATCTTGGGAAGATGTCCCAGCTGTTTCAGAAGTAAGAACTCCAAGGAGATGGACCCAAGTGCTATCCTTGTTGATAGGCTCAATGTGGAACTGACAATGAAATAACATCTTACTCTGCTGAATTTTGGTGCTCATTCCGAAGTAATTTTTTCAGTTGGCATTTAATGGCTATTGGAGCTATTTCTCCTCCTCCTCCTCCTCCATGGCTGTGTTTAATTAGGTTTAGTTTATTTTTATGCTTTAAAATATGACTAAGTTTTGTTTTTTTTAACTTGTTTTTATTATGGTAGTACACCAGTTTGGGTGCCATTGGAATGGCAAAGAATGCAGGATATTAATCTCGAAATAAATTGCATGTTGCTAAGCCTTGTGGTCAGTTTATATGTTGAACTGGGGATGCCCGTAGATTCAACTGCAATGATTCCATAAGTGTGGTAGCTTAAAACATTGTCACACTTGCAGAAATTACTGCCAGATCCAAGGGACAGATGAGGTCATATGTTATATCCTCCATGTGATTCTAAACACACATGTAGCTAAGGACCAGCTGTTTGCCTTACACCAATTTGGGTACTGTGATATGACCCACTCAGAATCAAAGTAGATGTTACTTTGAGAGCATATTGGATACTCCTGATTAAGAACAGAAGACCTTTGTTGAATCAGGCCAAGGACTCATCTAGTCTAGCTTTCTGTATCTTACAGTGGCCCACCAGAAACTTCAGGGACCACTCAAGCCAACAAGACACCTGTATCCTGTTGCCACTCTCTTGCATTTGGCATTCAGAGATAGGCTGCCTCTAAAATCCAGAGGTTACATATAATAAATGACTTGTAACCTGTTATGGAGTTTTCCTCCATAAATTTGTCCAATGATTGAAACTCACCAAGCTTTATTACTATTATTATTATTACCAATTAAAAAAGCTACTTCATCTCCTCTCCGCCTCCAGCTCAGGACAGCAGCCTGGTGAGAGGAGGGGTTTTAAACCTTTCTTCTACACTAAGCTCATTCAGAATTGCCACTCTGAAGCTGCATTTTAATGTAATATACAAAACTTATGTAAAATTTTCCCATCAGGGCAAATAATAGGGCGGGGGAGGAGGGTGTTTGTCGTGCTAGGAAAACAGTTTAGTGTAGGGGCTTCACTGGCAATCTTCTAATCACATTTCTTCAGAGGTCAGCCAGGAATAAATGTGACCCCTTTTGTGGATTTGCATCCTCAGCCCATGCTCAACAAATCTCTTCCACTGCAAATCACCTCTCCCACTGACTGCCTTTTGTAAAAAAAAATGTGGAGTGCCCCAATCATGGGATCTAATGTGATTGGCTTTAATGGAGTTAAAGCAGTATTTCTCAAACTTTCAGTCCCACTAGGTGGGTTGTGAGCTGTCATGGTAAATGCTGTACAGAGCTGAAAACACAGGGTACAGAGCTGCTGGGCAGGAAGAGCTCTTGGTGAGAGAGAGGCATGGTGCTTTGTCCTGAATAAGTAGGGAGATGGGACACTGGAAAGGGGGGAGGGCTGTGTGGTTGGAGAAGGATCCAAGTCTGTGTTTTGCTTTGACTTCTGAGCTGGACTGTTTGAATGCCAAGCTATGCGTAGTAAGAGCACAAGCACACTGTGTAATGGGACCCTTGGCTGATCCCAGTTTGGATTTGAAGCCTAAATTGATGAAGTCACTTCTGGCCGTGATATCACTTTCAGAGGTTAATGATATCACTTCCAGTGGGTCAGGAGAGATTGTCCTTCTAAAAAGTTGGTCCCAGTGCTAAAACGTTTGAGAATCACTGAGTTAAAGTGATTTTTTGTTCATATTCCACTTACTCCTACTTTCAAACTGATGTTTCGTGTGATTATTAATCATGGGGTTTATTGTGGGGTTTATTGTTGCCTTTTCCAGAGTACCTCTGTCCTCACAAATGCAACTCTTTCATCACTAGATAGCAGAGTGGGGCAAATAGGAGTGAATTCTGCAAAAGCCTTGGCTTTTGTCTGTCACTTTGAGTTTCTGTTGTTTGCTCAATTGGTCAGGGAATATTTAATTCAGACCAGGATGATACAGAATGGGTTATGTCGTTAAATGGATTTAGTATTTTTATTCCCTGTGACCTTTCATAAATTGAAAGGGTATTTCTGTTTGTTGAATAGTAAAAGGAACTCTCTCTCCTTGGTTCCGCAGAGGGAGTTAATGGCCATGTGAAGGATTTGCTTGCAAAACTGCAAGTGTAAGCCTAGATCAAAAACCATATGCAGTTAATCTTCAGAGTTATTTTGCAACAAATTACTGCAGTGTTAATTTAGAGTCTTTGCTTTATCTTCTATTTAAGAACTATTGCAAAAATATCCTGGGTTTAAAATGAACAAAACTTCCCTGATCTGTTCAGCATTCACATCCCAAGTTTTAAACAATTCAGTGGGGAAGCATTATTATTGCAAATAAAAACCAAAAAGTTACTGCCACTTAAAAAAAAAAGTTGCCGAAAAAAGTCAAATAGCTAAGCAAAGACTGCTGGTACTTTCTTTATATGTATGGTATATTCTCTCTAATGCAACCCTAATTTCAGCTTTCATTAAAATCATATCACTTGGCTTACAAACTCCTCATCTCAGCCCTTTAAAATAATTTAAATATATTTTATTCTGCTAAGCTCCCAGGCATTAGAGCTGGGATGTGTAATGGTAACTTAATAAGCTGGCCATGTTTGTCTTTCCAGAATTGTTCTTCCTATGAAAAGCTGTCAGCTAGATTGGCTATATAATTCTTCTTCACATGGAGTAATATGATAAAGATCTTGGTATCAAATTGAATGCTTTACTGGAACTAGCATTTGGGATCTTTCATGCATGGGCTGGAATCGTTTTACAATAAAAGTATTGTTTGCTGACAAACATGCTCATTTCCTAACATCCATCAATTATGTTTTAATGGTATATATTATACCCCTAGCCATTGGTTTCCATCTCGGCTGTAATCCACTAGAAAATAGAGTGAGCTTTCCAGTTATTCTTGACATTGTTAAAATGGGTAAATGTTCAGATTATGCTATCACTGCTGCAGCTGTTTTTCTTCCTGTGCCTTGTGCAAAACCCCAGCTTGTTCCATTTTGCGTGGTGTGGTGACTGCAAAAACAAAAAGAAGGTATGCACGGTGATCCCACACCATAAATTAATTCTGCGTTAACAGCATAGGCTGTACTGTGTTATAAGTGCATATTTTCTCATTTGTTGTGATTATTTCTCGTAATGAAGTTGTTTAGGCCTCCGTTCTTTGGCAAAATAAACGGTTCTCTGCGGCGTGGAAGTCAAGCTGAGGTCACAGATTTTGGCTCTGCTGTCATGTGAATCAGTCACTAGGAAGCATAGTTGGGCCAAAGGATAATACTCAGCTAATTTCAAGATCATGCAGGAAAAGAACCTCACTCATCTGTAAATACATTACCCTTGACTCACTGGGCAAATTAAAGGTTCTAAACTGAAGGTTTCAGATTTTTTTTTTTTTTAAGATCTTGTCAGTTGTGCCTAATATTTTTGACAGTATTTATGTACCGCTTTTCAACAAAAAGTTCACAAAGTGGTTTACAGAGAAAATGAAACAACTGTGGCTGCCTATCTCTAAAGGACTCAGAATCTAAAAGATGCAAAAGAACACCAGCAGACAGCCACTGGAAAAGACACTGCTGTGGTGAGGAGGGCCACTTACCCTCCCCCTACTAAACAAAAGAGGAGCACCCATTTGAAAAAATGCCTCTTACCCAGTTAGTAGGGATTAATCCTACCTTTATCCTTTCAAGATTATGGCCCCAAGTACCAGGACCCTGTAAGTAGGTTTATTTTGTTTAGCAGAGCCCCTTTGGACCCATGTGTGGTATTTCATGCAATTTCATTGGATTTTAGCGGCTCACATGAATCCTGACAGGTAATCTTATTTTTGTTTTTTTGTCAAACTGCAGTGACTTAACAGTAATGTGTTCCTATTTCTGACATTCGCTTGACCTTCACCCGTTACCAAGGTTCACAGCAAGCTTGTGTCTGTTGTGTCAGCAACTATGAGTATAAATCTGTACTTTACAACATTCTACAGGTCCAGCCTATTTATACGCTGATTTTTTATACGTGGATTTGACTCAACACGAATGACCCCTGCAAATGAGAAGCAATGTGCTGATGCCTGGAGAAGGGGAAAATGCACCCCTTTAAAATCAGTTTAAAAAAATGAGCTGTCCTTTAACAATAGCCTCCTTAATGGGGGGGGGGGGGGCAGCTGGCTGACAATCCATCAATCTTTCTCTCTCCAGCGTACCCCTTCCTTGGTGAAGGGAGTGAAGCGCCTTTGTAAGCACTTGAAGAACTGATGGATGGATTGTCTTCTTAATGATTCTTATCTTACATCACAAAGGTCAGCAAGGCTGTTTTTAAATCACCAGAGCAAAGAAACTTTGTTTTTAAAATTGATTTGCTATAGTGCGTTTTTTGCCATCCACTGAGTGCTTGGAACGGAACCCACACAAATAATTAGTCTCAACCTATACATGGGAGTAATTTGCAGAAGCACTCTGGAGGAAAACATTTATAATGTGGTATATGCAGGCTCAAAGTGTTTTGATCTATTCTAGGTCTTACAAGAAGAGTCCATAAAACAATAAAAGAAGCACAAAATTATAATCTGCATAGTTTTTTTAGCTATTTGTGTGTCTTGCTATCAACAAAGCTTGTCCGAAGCCACCCTGTGAAACTATTGGGAAAGGCTGTACCTCAATGACTGAGTGCATATTTTGCACATAGAAGTATCCTAGGTTGATTCTCCTTGTAGAACAGGGGAAGGCACCTGTTGGAAATGTTGGAGAACTGCTGTCAGTCAGTGCAGATTATACTGAGCTATGTAGAACAATGGTCTGACTCAGTATAAAGCAGCTTCCTATGGTCTGCATATCTGAAAGGCAGCCACTAGATCATACCAACTCTAAATAGTCAAAGAAAGGTGCATGTAAAATGATATGTAGAATATTTCTCATAAGCAACAGCTCATATGCATTCACCTCAGTGTAAGTGTAGAAAAGAAGTGTAGAAATACAAGTGAATTACAGCACAATCCTATCTTGCACTGGAATAGGCAGGCCAGGAGGCCTGCGCTGTATTCAGAGCAAGATAGGTCCATGAAGTGGCTCAACCGGAGCTAAGGGGAAACTCTTCCCCTTACCCCCGGGTAAGCTACTACATGGGTCTCCTTGGACTTGTGCCACCTCGTGAGGTGGCATAAGTCCAAGGAGAGTGGAGTGGCTTCAAGCTGCTCTGTGCTGCTCAGGAATTGGGGTTGGGAGCTGGCATAAGAGGCAGGTCCCAGCCCCAACTCCTGCTTCCCGCCCACCCGCCCCCAGAACGGCAGGCTTTACAGCATGTTTGCAACTCTCCTGGGACAGTACAAGGGACTTGTGTTGGCCCAACCACTCGTCAGGATTGTGTCCTTAGTTATTAAATACGCCATATTTAATACCAGTGATAACTGACTAATTCAGAGCAATTTTCATGCAATAAAATTAAATTATTGACCAAGGTGGTAGGATTCTGGATTGCAGGAAATCTGTACTAGTAGCATAGCAGTTGGGAGGCCGGGGGGGGGTGTACCAGCCCGTGTACCAGGCCACAGGGAGTGGCGCAAGTGGCCCCATGGCATGGCTCAGGTCCCGCCCCTGGGGGGGGGGTCTATGGGTGAGGAAGAGTGGCCTTCGGCCTCTGTGGAGTGATCTTGGTGGACAGAAGTACAAGGAACCAAGAAGGTTGCTTTACCAAGCTGGTTTAATCTTGTAGTACTCTTCTCATTCATGGGGCCCTGTTACTTAACAGGAGCTCATCATATAGAACAACGCTACCTCCAGCCTCTGGGCAGAAATACAGACTGGTTCTTTCCCCTGGTTTCTTGCCTGACGTAGCCTCGGCTGCTCCCTGAATGTGCTGGTCTGGAGTGGCAGCTGGCTGAGGCAGGGGTGCTCCTGCCCTTGATCAGGGGGCCTATTGCATCCCTGTGGGGTCTTGTGGGGTCTCCTGAACCACCCTCATCCAGCCTGTAGGCTGTCAAGGTGGGCCCCCTGGAGGGAGAGGCCCCTCTCTACCTGGGGTGGCCTAACACCACAATAAATTCCAGTGATTTCCAGTCCCAGGGTGTCCCATGGCCGCTTCCCCAGGCTTGGGGCCCTGGGACCCTTGTCAGGGCCAGGCGGGGGAAGGACGGAGCAAGTGCTCCCTGCAGCTGCCTCCCTGACACTGCAGTCGCTAGGAGAAGAGCGACATCTCCCAATGGCTGCTGGGCCCCTTATGAGGCCTGCGGCCCAGGTGGCCAGCCCCGCCCTGCCCCTTCTGCCCTGGCTTGAGATCTTGGGCCAACTGGCCATCTGATCAGGCAACTCAATGGGGAGCCACTCCAGCTGCCTGCTGGGAATCTCCCAAGGGACTGGGCGTATGGCTCCATGCCACTCCCCATGGTTGCTGCTCTGGCGCTGGGCTGGCCATGGGTTCCCAGAAGCTGGTTTCCCTGGCACAGGAGAGACCAAACCCTCTGCAGGTGACTAGGGGAGCCAGGTAAGCCCCCCGTCGCGGTGCGGTCGGTCACCCTGCTGCATCCCCAAAAATGGTAGTGGTGTCATCTAACTTGCATCACAATGCTTGTGGCCACTCTGAGTGTTGGCCGCAGAGCTTGTTGTGGGAGCGATCTTGCTGTGCCCCTTCCTTCCTTTTCCTTTGGAAGGAAGGGGGCAGTGGCAGCCAAATTGCACCCACAGCTACCTCCAAATGTTCCTTCAGATAGAGGTAAAGAAGCCAATTGGACCAGCCGCTCTTTCACTGCGCTCTGAGAGCAGAGGACAGCAAAAAAGCAGCTGAGTCAGCAGCTATTTACCTGGAAGTAATTAGTGGTACTTGGTGTACTTGGTGACATCATCACATCACCACCAATTAATTTTGCGTCTGCACACTCAGGGTTGTGACGCTACAAGTCACTTCCCTGGGTAGCAGGCGGCACAGCTATGCTGCTGATCTGTACTTCAGATTGCAGTGAGTGTGTATGTTATGATATGAGACTACATGAACTCTCCCTGCATGTAGTAAACTTGTATATGACAGAGAGAGCAAGATAAAAGTTTAGTGTAGTGTTCCCTCCCCCATGCTGTGCTAATCATGTGCAATCACAGAACTTTAAATATACCTTCCCTGAAGTTTTAAAGCCCAGAGCCCAACCATCTCAGCCTATCACCTCATTCTGCATAAAATATAGAATAGTTCCTCACTGATGAAAATCATATGGACTTCATTGTGTTCTCTAATTGTACCTCTTGTACAAAACAGTATCTTTCTTTGGTTGATCTTCATCTGTTTCTCATTTAGATGCTCTCTAAGTAGTGGCAGGTTGTTAGTCAATATATGGTAGCCCATGTCTTAGCATTGCAGTTTTGTCCTAGCTTAGACAACGGCTTATCTGCGGGAAATGTTCAAATAAAATTGCTTCCGTTTCCATTGGCCTAACTTGGATTACAGTTATTCAAATTTATGGACTTGCTTTGGCTATCACATTCCTCCAGGATGGATGGAGAGAGCATTTCTATGTATAGTTCTGTACGATCTGTCAGCACTGAAATTGCAGTTGGAAAGGGCTTCTGTGGTGAACTGAGCTTTGTTGAAAATGCCAAGTTTTCTGTTCTCCCCGAGTTAACGAATGTGAAACTGAGAGACTTGGAGGTTGCAAATTCCTGGGATGTAATGTAGGTGATCCCCAACATTTGTAAATATACTTTTAGATATTAAAATGCTTCATTTATTAAAACCATCTTGCACTGAATGAACAGTTTAATGATGCATAGATTTAATTGCCTTTTTCACTCTTGCTTTTGTTTTCTCCAGTGTTCACCTTTTTTTTTAAAGCTCTCAGTCTTGCCACATCATAAAGAAGAGTGATACGCAGCCATCAATTTTACTCAGTCACCTGCCTAGCTGAACTGGAAAATAAAAGACCAGCATTTTTGTTAATCATATCGATGACTATATTTATTTGAGTCTCAAAGGACAACTCATGGTGTGTATACTAAGGATTTTATGGTTCCTCTTCTTATTCTTTCCCTTTGTGTCTGCTTCCCAGACCATTTGTGAAGATCAGGAATATCTTCAGTGCAGCACTCCAAGTGCAAGAAAGAGTTGTTGAGGGCAAGGAAACTTGGCAACAGAGGCATGTCCCTGGCATGCTCAGAAGCTCTTTCTGTGTGCACATGGGCTTCTTTGGAATCTGGCCAATATGACTTGGAAATAAGGCAAATCACCTTTAATTATGATTAATTATGATTAAATAATATCAATATGATGTTGATGTTGGGCCCAGAGCTATAAAAGATACATCCGAAAGCCAAAAAAAACTAGTGTAAAAACATGCACATATTTATTTGAAAACATTTGTACCCTGCTTTTTCTGAGTGGAAAAATTCAGGGCTGCTCACAACAGTGAATCAGTACAATATCAAAGCCAAAAACAAGCAGGAAAGGAATCCTAAGAGCCAACCACCAGTAGTGATAAACCCAATTGAATAAGACTCATAATTATTGGATGTGGGTGGTCTCTTGGTCTTTCTGCAAACACTTCTTCTCTGCCTGGGGCAAAGTTGAAATGAGCATGTGGATGGGGGCTGATCACACCAAAATTTCCTCCAGAATCAGCAGCATTCCATCTGATGGAGTTCCAGTTCTGGTGGTGTAAGCGATGCGATCAGTCCCCATTCTCATGGCCAGGTCATTAACCTAACTTCAAGAGAGACCATCTTCTATGAGCAGTTTCCATAGAGCTTGGATCATATTAAAGGGCCCCTTAGTCTGTGCACACAGTGGAGTGTATATAGATGTAAAACAGTAAAGTTTCTCTGTGTAAAGTAAAGTATGTGACTGTTTTCGTTCTATTTCTCTTAACTTCTGTGGTTACCACCCTAGAACATGCATTTTGCTGGTGTACAGTCATAAAACTAGGAAGTGTTGCAAGATGTTACAAGTGTTACATTTCACAAATGACACAAAGCATGTCCCTTTCAGAACAATTCCTTGCACATTTACTCAGAATTTAGTCCCATTGTGTTCAGTGGGACTTACTTCCAGGGAAGTGTGTACTGGATTGTACTGGAATGTAGCACACGTGATTATGCTTTCTGACCGTAGCAGCGAAGACTCACGTGAGAACAATTTAAATGTCAATTGTGAGAATTGTCAAAACATGTTCAAACCAAATCTTGGAACTCAGAGCCTCCCTTTTTTTCTTTTAAAAAGCCTGCAGTATAGAAAAATCCTGTGCTGTGTAACAGGGTGTCTCTCAAGCATGATTTTGGTACACCCTTGATTGGCTGTGTTGTGCATAACTATGACTGACGTAATGACAGTGCTTCCAAGTTGGGCTGGATCTCAGAAATCTCGTGTGACTTCAGGGTCAGTCAAGATGTGGGCCTTGCCACACCCTTTGATGAGAGCTTCAGGAAAAGACAAGGACAATCTCTCAGGACCACAGCATAAGGAAAGAGTAAGGAGAGGGAATGATGCAAGCTTTTTGTCTTAGAATGGGTGAGGGAAGGAAAGCAACAACTCATTTGAGTCATAACCCTTCCCTAGTGTGAGTGTGGATGATAAGCTCTGATGCCATGACTGCATATTTCACATATTTGTGCGGTAACTTCGGTGCCATATTTTGTGTGTGTGTACACTTGCGCGGGCATTTTCAAGATTGCATTTTCCTTCTGAAAAATATCCATCAAAAATGAAACAGTAACAAATTATAATGTGCTCGTTCAGTGTTTTTCAAACTGTGGGTTGGGACCTACTAGGTGGGTTGCAAGCCAATTTCAGATGGGTCCCCCTTCATTTCAATATTTTATTTTTAATGTATTAGACTTGATGCTACCATGGAATGTGACTGCATTTGGGGAACTGTTACAGACCTGTACTTTGAACAAGCTACTATGCATATGCTTTTAAAAATGATAGTCAATGAGACTTACTCCTGGGTAAGTGTGGGTAGGATTGCAGAGTAGGATTGTTAAAAATTTTCCTGCTTGATGTCCCTTCCTGTCATGACATCACTTCCAGTGGATCCTGGCAGGTTCTCATTCTAAAAAGTGGGTCCTGGTGCTAAAAGTTTGAGAACCACTGCTCTAGGGCATAGGTATGATATAGCATCCTATACTAAAGACCAAGCTGCTCTTTACTGACTGTACTTCTAGAAAGAAACTATATTCCACTATACTTTGGAGCCAACATACACCTTGTTTTGGACAGGTTCTCTCTGTGCTGTGATTATGGAGCCAGTGTTGAGGACATTCTGCCTTCTACCAAGCTAAATACGAGAACCGGTTCATTATAAAAGGGTCACCTGTGGGATAGTCACAGAAATGAAAGCTCAGGTTCTCACTTTCCTGTCATTGGCCATTGTATTAATAGAACTGAGGCTATGGATCTGCATAAACGTTACCACCATCTTGAGAATCGCATATAATTGTTTTTCCATTACTTCTCCCTGCTGGAGAGTTGTTGAGCTGCTAACTTATTTTAAGCAGGCATTATAGTGTTCCCATATGCAGTTTTGCAGTACACATGACTTGAACTTTCAAGGAAAGGCAGGGATCGTTGGATTGCACTATACAGTATTTCATTATAATTACAGAAGGAAAAAAGTATTTTAAAAGTTCTGCACCTATTTTCTGGACTTAGTAGAAATAGCTACAGTACCTGTTTGGTAGCCCCAAAGTCCCACATGCGTGGGTTTTTAGGTTTTATTTTTTGTTTTGCAGTTCATGTTGAACTTTTTAAGGAGGAAAGTAGGCCGCATTTTGAAAGGGCCAAATTGTGGTGTAACCTGCATGAACTGCGCTTGTAAACATTAGAGTAATAGAACTGGTATAATGATTGACAAGCATAATATACTAGCTAACTGTCCTTTAGGATGGCTAGAGAGAGTATGAATGTGATGTGGACGTAAATGAGGTAATTGCTACACCTTGACCATAAATGTCAACATTTTCCAGGTTCTGAAAGAAGTTTGCTTCAAAACATTTCTGTGTAGCATTCCTCCTGACAGCTCTTTAAACATAAAATTGCCTTTCCTAGCTGCAGAATCCACCTGTGTTAACCTGCAGCTGTTGCACTGCTTTTTAGACTTCCCCAGTTAAGATCTCACATCTGCTCTGAGTTATCTAGGTACACTATCGTCCTGCTCTGAATGGGGTTGCACTCCCTTTGAAGGAGCAGTTCTGCAGCTTGGGGGTGATCCTGGATTCGCAGCTTCTCCTGGATTCCCAGGTAGTGGCGGTGGCCAGGGGAGCCTTTACTCAGCTTCGGCTGATTCGACCATACCAACTGCGACCATACCTGGGTCGTTCAGACCTGGCCATGGTGACCCATGCCCTAGTGACATCCAGATTAGATTACTGCAACGTGCTCTACATGGGGCTGCCTCTGAAGACGGTCCAGAAACTGCAACTAGTGCAGAATGCAGCGGCCCGTGTGGTTGCTGGGGCTTGTTGGTTCGACTCAGTTGGGCCGCTGCTTTGGCAGCTACGCTGGCTGCCAGTTCGTTTCTGGGCTGAATTCAAAGTGCTAGTTTTGACTTTTAAAGCCCTATATGGCTCGGGTCCAGGGTATTTGAGGGATCGCCTCCTTCCATATAATCCGACCCATCCCCTTAGGTCATCAGAGGGGGCCTTTCTGACTGTGCCACCACTAACTGAGGTGAGGGGGATGGCGGCAAGAAAGAGGGCCTTCTCGGTGGTGGCTCCCCATTTGTGGAACTCTTTCCCACTGGAATTGAGAACAGCTCCCTCTTTAGAGTACTTTCGGCTGGGGTTTAAGTCGTTTTTATTTAGGGAGGCCTTTTTATGCTAACACTAGGGGGCATGGCACTTTTTTTGAATGAATTTTAATTTGGGATCCAGGCTTTTATTGTGTTCATTGTTTTTAATGTTTTCATATGTATATTATGTTTTTAATATTTTAATTGTGAGCTGCCTTGAGTGTCCTCATAGGATAGAAAGGCAGGGTATAATTCTCTTAAATAAATAAATAAAATGCTTTGCCCTTGGCAGTTTGGTGCCAGCACAAATCATGAGCTTTCAGACCATGCTCAGGGACCTTTTCATGAATACTGATGGGAATGAATAGTAATACATTAAATGAATGAGAATACATTGTGATTGGATGCATTAAGTAACTTGTTACAAATTAATGTCCGAAGTGGCAATCCTATGCACCCTTCCTCAGAAACAAATCCCATCTAAGCTCATTTGGCTGTGATTGTATCTGGTTAGAAAAGAAGTACTTCCACTGACACTTCTTGTGCAGTTTGCACTTTCTCTTTCATGTTCTGTGTCTCCCAAGATAGGAGACACATTCTTTCTTGCGAGGAAATATTTGATGTAGCCTTTGCCAACAGATCCACTACTACGCAGCTATAGTATAGGAATCTAGAGACATGGCCTGATTTGAAAAGGTGCTGAGCACCCGAAAGCTACTAATGAGGACAACAGGGACTCTCGCGCTCAGCAGTTTTCAAAATCGACCCTCATATTTGGGTGATTAACAATGAGATTTTCTGTATCTCTTCGATAAGGGAATGTTCTTTACCTCCAGCTTAGCTTTGCAGTGATTCCTACAGTATTAAATAGAGTGTAAAGCCATATCCTATCCAGATGCTGTGCCAACATTTATGGATACCAGCACAGCATCTGCCGGCTAAGCTAAGCTTGGCCACAAGGACAGAGATGAATGGAAACAGCAAAGCTTGAGCCATGGCCTGCCAGTGTCGTCGGCCTAGTTCCATCACCAGTGTCCCCAAGCAAAACAGTACCACTCGTTTGCCATCACCAGCCATGAAGTTGGTACCCACTTAGAGCAGTGTGCAGCAGTCACTCCATGGACGGAATGTTGCTTCACAGATGCACTGCCAGATCCGCCCATACTCAGGCACCAGCCCCACACTCATGGAAGCAAGCACACAGGCACAGACTGGCAGAGCTGGCCAATGTACTGCCCCAACGAGGGCCCTGGGAGCAAGTCCCCTAGGATGAAACACTGCCTGCCCCTGAGAAGACCTGCAGAGGCCCAAGCAGACACCACAATACATGGACAAAGAGACCAGGATAAATGTATAGCTGCCAAGGCGCACCCTAGCGATCTTCTGCTTTAAAAAACTTTTTGGCTGGGTAAGAGGTTAAAGGACCTAATGGACTCAAGGGGGGTTGCAGAGTCCCTGTTTCTCCCCTCTCCATGAGCTCATTAGATCCTTTAAGAACTTGCCCCAGCCAAAAACCACCTTGAAGGAGAAGGCTGCCTCCTGGCAACCTGGCCTTTAAGGGGGAAAAAAAAAAGCTAGCCAGAGGTTAAGAGGGAGCAGTCGAGGTCCACTTCCTGTTAACTTTCAGCTACTTATTGAGAAGAGATCATGTTGCCAGGAGGCAACCTGAAGGTCTCTGTAAGCTGCTAAGCTCATAGCGACCTAGTTTAAGCAAGAATTTTCCCCCTTCCCCCAGTAAGTTTGAACCACGGGGGTCCTGCATCTGCGAATAAGTGAAACCGCGGATACAGGATCTGCGGTTACCAGGGCACACCTGTAGTAAAGATGGAGACCCTTACTGTATTTTTGAACTGAAGTGGTTTATTTGAGAACTGTGCTGCCTCATAATGTGGCATTGACTTAACTTTCAGGGATATTTGAGAATGACTTCTAGCAGAAGTCAGCTATTGACTGGAATCCTATCATTTATCTGAGTCCCTCTATTATTTGAAAAGTGCTTGAGAAGTAATAGGTGGCAATTTGCATCCTTTTGTTCTGTGATTGTTTCCCTCAGGTGCCTTTGTTGGGTTCTTTGTTAGGATAAAAGAAACATCACAGGTGATGGGAAAAGTGGAGCAAAATCATGATCCGATGATTGTCTGCTTTTGTTGCTCTGAGATTCTACCAATTTGGAACTGCTTTGCGAAGGCAAACAGAGAAACAGGAAGCTACATTTTTCTTGCTATGAAGAAACTAGTTAGAATTGCTTCTGTGGGGATGCATTATACCTGCTTATTCTTCCTTTCTTTTTCTGTCACTCAGGTGTCTGTTCTCTCTTTCTCCCCCCAACACCATTAAGATCCAACTCCCTTCAATACCTTTAGAAGGACTCAGTGTCGGACATAAAAGTGCTAATAGCCTTATAACACACAACTTAAAGTAGTTTCTTTCTACCATTTGCTTCTTTTTAGTTACACTGTGATATCTGTATCAAAATTTGCAGCTAACTATACGCATTATTATTTATAGTTTGGACAGGTATTGTTTGAAAAATTTGTATAGTTTTATTTAAATTTTTATTATTTTTAAGTCTTTTTGATACTTGTATTTTCTCTAGTAATATAGGTGAGGTCCCTTTGGTTTTCTCTGTGTTAGAAAAGTGGATTGTGTATTATGAGACACTGCTTATAAAATATAAAATATTTAATTATATAATTGGCCATACAAGATCTCCTTCATTGTTCTTTAGTTTTCCTAACGCATCAGTAACTACTGCTATTATTTGTAGGGGTATGCATAAAAATGTAGGCCTAAAGAATCTCATTAAAGAAACAGCTTCCATGTGAAACCCTAATGCAGCTGTTGACAGCATAATTAAAATGATTAATTTAGGGCAGGAGAAATTCTGTCAACGAATTTTTTTAAAAAAGCTAGGACAATACAGTTGATCAGCTTAGAAAAATGAAAAGGAGAGACAATTTTGCAGAAGGTAAGAAAGAGAAACAGTATGAAACTGAGGCTTAAATGTCTGTAGAAAACTAATATGCTGCTGCTGCTTCTTTAAAGTGATAAGAAGTGAAATCTTGAAGGATGAATGAAATCTGCCATTTCTTCAATTGGAATGAAATTGCATTCCATAATGGCTCCTAGATATGTGTGTTTAAGGTTTTATCATACAGTACTAAAAATCTTTTGGGTTCTTCCAAACCACCCCATTGCTAAATGAGTGCTAGCCCTGGTCAGAGTGAATTGCATACTATGGCTGAAATCCTATGCACACTTTCCTGGGAGTAAGTCCCACGGAGCATAATGGGTCATATCTCAGGGTAAACATGCATAAGGTTGCACTGTATGAACCCTCTGCAGGGAAAGAGAGTGAACCTAATATAATTGGTGGTAGGAGAGTCAATCCAATCCCCTCTTCTATTGAAGTTTCCTCTGTTAAATGTATATTTATTTCTAAAAGGTTCAAAAAGTTGTTTTCTTTCTCTCTGCTCTCTACTCATCTTTATTCCAGCAGTACATGGAGTTTTCTCTCACTCCTTTCTTGTTTATGTTTCTTTATGTTTGGAATCGGTTTCTGCATTAGACTGAGTAGTATTCAAGGAGTTCCTAAGGCATCTCGAAATTCTTTCTCTTCCCAAAAGGAAATCTGAGGACACCATGAGTGAAATTAAAGAAAACCCACGCATTTCTCTGTGTTAATGTCAGATTAACTGGTATTGGCTTCTTTTTCAACTTTCCTCTTGTGACAGTGAGCACTGCGCTGAAACTTTACAGTTGTAGCATGGTGAGAGAATTCTCTTACACATTATCATTATGAAAATGAAAATTCCATGCAATCAGCTAAGGGTTTTTTTCCATGACTGTTCACACCAGCTTGTTTTAATGTGTAATGTCAGTTAAGTGTGTGATATGAGTATTTTGCTGATGTGATCTCCTTTTTGTGTAGGTTTGTATAAACAAAGGTGGTGGTTGAACCCTTGCTTTGCATCTGAAAGTGCCAGGTTGAACCCTGGACATCTTTGGTTAACAGTGCTTAAAGCAGGTGATGAGAACGGAAGATATATAGTTGAGTATAGTTTGCAGAAGCCCTCTGAAAACCTGCCACCAGGCAGAGTCGACAACTCTGGATTAGAGAGTTGAGACTGGGGACTCAACATTGATCCCACCCCCCTCCTGAGACCTTATCTGCCTGCCCCTGTTGCTGCCCACTCTCCATCCCTGTTATGCCCTCCCAGCAATGTAACAATATTAGAGAGAGCAGAAAAACTTATCAAGCAACCTGGTACTAGCAAAAGCTATTTTAGCACAATTGTTAAGAACCTGAGCAGGTTTGGGACACAGTCTCCTGGTATCCAAAGGGGTACCCCAGATGTCTCCTACTTTATCTGGTGGTGCTCTAGTCCTGGGATCTTCAACCTTTTTCATTCCTGTAAGTTGCTGTGACCCCACAACTATGGCTTTGCAACCTCATTGGGGACTTGACTGCAAGGTTGACAAACACTGAGCTAGATGGTTTGACTCAGTAGAAAGGTGCTTCATATATTCAGAGCTCTGTGTGCGCTAGGGCTGCACAGACCCTTGAATCCTGCTCTTAGGGTACAATAAATTGAAATGAGAATGGTTAAGTGAAGAGCACTTGAAGGTGCTTAACTTCTAGTAGTTTCCACTTTTTTTTTTTTCAAACTATCATAGTGGTTTGAAGTCCTTAGTTACATGGATTGATTTCTAACTGTTTCATTTCCAGGCAAGTTTGCCAAGACTTAATTTCTTCATGGAACCTGTGGCTGATTACTGTGATCTGTGTTTGTGAGTGATGCATGCAGCTCTCATGAAAAGATCAGTCATTTTTAACTGACCTTTTCGGAGTTAAGCTTGTGTACAGTGTGTAAATAAGTAGTAGCCCAGTTTCTCTTGAGAAGAAAGAAGTTGAACAAATTGCAGGAAATAGTAAATTATACAGATTCCGTAAAATTGTCAGGGTTGTTCAACCCCAGGGTTGCTCAACCCCCCTCCCTTTCACACGCACGCACGCAACACTTTCCCATACATGCGCTCCAAAGTGTCAGTGGTACAGTGGGAACATGAGATTCATTTACTGCTTGGGGCACAGGTAGAGCAACCTTCCTATCAATCAAAGTAGACAAATTTGTTTTCTTTGTTCTGTCTCCAAAGGGGAGCATGAGTGCATTATTTTTATAGAACAAACTACCCTAGTGTGTTTGGGAACATAATGTGGTCAAAATGTGGCATTCCCTGAACACGGAAAACTGAGCTGCCACCCTAATATTATGCTGCAAACCTTTTAAAGATAGACTAGCATTGCCTCCAGGGACTTTGGTTTAAAAGTATACACGAAGTGATACATGAAGGCACTGGAATGAGGACATGTCCTGCAAATACTAATAGCTGTGACAATGTTCATAGTGAAACCTGGAAAACCACTCTTGCAAAAAAGTCTATTGCTGTCCTTTCCTTTCAATTCTCTTGGCTTCCCTGTCAATTAAACTAATTGGGGTTGAAGATATTTCCCATAAGGAGATACCCATGCTAGAGCATTTCAGGCGAAGCTATTTGCAAGACTCATAATCTCATCAGAATAGATATTAATAGTACCTCTCTCTCTCTCTCTCTCTCTCCCTCCACCAACATGCTTGAAAGGAATGTTGTAAAACTCTACATTCTTCATGGCCCATATAGCCAGACAAAACACTCTGTGTTTGCTATCACTAGAAAATGAACCTTAATTTATGCAGCTCATCAATGTGTTTTATGGCAGGGCTGTGATTCACAGCTTTGGCGAGTGAACTTCTGAAGTTTCCTTTTGGCCTTTCAGTAGAGTGACTGACTTCTTTTTACTTTTAGTTTTAAAAAAAGACTTCCGTGCTTTTTTTTTTGGTCTCGTCCCCACTAGTGCACCCATGACAGCTGCCTACACAGAAGCCTAGTGTCAATTTCAAGATTTCTGTGTTGATCCTAGACACTGCATCTCATGACTGTATGAAGACTAAAGCTTGGGCTGAGAAGGCATTTCAAGCATGCCTAAAAGGGGTCCCTCTCAAGTTACAGTCCTCTGCAGTAACCAGGTGACATGATGACACCCCTGGGTCATCATGTCACCTCCCTATGCTTCCCCTTCCTATGCATATCTGCAGCTCTGGCTCTGGAAAGGATCCATTTGGAGCCTTATGGAGACCGGGGAGGGTGAGAGGGCCCATTTTGCAGCATTTGGCACACTGTTTCTGCAAATGCACCTCTGGTGAATACTGTGACACACACCCCATCCCCACTAGAGAAGGTGGAAAACTGCTACTTTGGCAATGCACCCCCCTGCCCCAATTTAGGTATGCCACTGGTCCTCTGCCCAGCATCACAGAATTCCAGGGTGTCCTCTGACTCTCAAGCGTAGCATGATGGATGTGGGGTTGTAACAAGTTCGAGAAAACGTTGTTGCACATGTCTGAAGTAGCCCAGTAATGCTACCCTCCCCTCTGCAGGTGCATGACTCCCTCAATCATGGCTTTTTAATCAGGAAATGCAGATTATGCTGATTCCAGTGCTGAAAGCTGGAACCACCAGGAGCAGGATGTAGAAGCTCCACTAAAATACCATCAGAAAGACTAAAACAACCTAAAGTCAGCTAAATTTTCCTAACCTAAAGTCTGCTAAGACACTAGGCCTGGGTAATTTAGGTTAAAAACTGGCTTCTGCAAAAGCTCACTCCTGCCTGAAAAAAGGAGGGCATTTATTCAACATCCTGCTCCTGGTGATTTCAGCATTTTAGGTGTTATTTCAGACCTTTGACAGACAATGCCCTTCAGAGTTAAGATCGAAACATTAGGAAGAGCTAAACTTGGGAAATGTGGTCCTAAAGGCCGTAGGATTTTTCCATACCAAAATAAATACATTGTTAATTAATTAAATTAAGAATGGAAAAGCAATTATTCTTAAATGACGGCAACACTGCCCCTAAATTTCTCTTTGCCACACATGCGCATGGGTGATGCTTGTGACATTTAAAAATGTGCTCCCCCTTTGTATTATTATTATTATTATTATTATTACTACTATTATTAATGCAGTACAAATGTCAGTTGCAGCCTGTATCCTGATGTAACACACCAGTGAAATGACTACAAAGCAAAAATAGGATGGAATTAGAATAGTGCAGGGTTTCTCAAGGTTTCCCCTGCTGTACCACTTTGCATGGTCTACTAGAAACACCACAGAAAATAAGTTGTGATGATGACATCATCAGTTATTTCTGGGGTGGGAGGCCAGATATGATGCAATAAACATTAGTAAGAGGCTCGGTGTGGACAGGAGGGCTTTTCTGAGCATGCAAAAAGCTTGCTTTGGTGCTCTGCCTGCCAGGCCAAACCTTCTACTGCTGTTTGTTGTGTCATGTCACTGGTCACTGTTGGGTGACAGATGTCCAGGTTTCCCACAAGTACCACCAGACATCACCTCAAACGCCACCAGTCATCACCTCAAGTACTACTGGTGGTACTACTGGTTGAGAAACACTGAAATTTAGTGTCTTCTCTAAAATTCTTTTTAAAAAAAATTAGTGGTGGATAGAATTGCCTGCTCCAAAGAATTTACAAGTTAAGGAACTGTTTTTGCAAACAGTTGCCTCTGCACATAGAATGCATTAGCATGAGTAATGCCATTGAAATTATATTGCCACTGGCAACCCACCAACCAGCAGTGAGATTGCCCAGCTTTGCAGTTTTATTGCAAGGTTTTTATTTATAGGTGCTTTCTAGAGCTGTAACAGATATTTACTGCGAACTCACATGACATGCACTGGGTATGAATTTAGATTTTGTTAATTTGTTTGTCATGGTTAAAAAAAAATGCATTCAATTTTAAGGAACATTTGGGCTTCCTAGTGAAATAGTTCTGTTCCTGGACAAGATCTGTGGTTTTTTGTGAGCAAGGATTGTGTATGTATTTGTAGGTACATGTGCTTCAGACTTAACTGGGGGTCACGGTTTCCCAAATAGCAGCAAGCTCAGAATCCCAAGGACAATGAGAGCAAGGCAGGCGGTCATCAGCAAAATAGTCAAGATAGCGGATCCCAAACGTTTTAGCACTGGAAACCACTTTTATAAACAACACTCTATCAGGACCAACCTAGATTTACCAGACTTTTTAAAAAAGATATAGAAAAAATACAGTAATATTTTATTTATTTATAAGTAATAACTAGAAATATTTTTTATAAATAATAACCAGAAAAAGACCCTCAAACATTTATCTCCCTATATTTACACATGCTAGCAAACTGAATGAGCTCAGCTGTTAGCTGGGTAATTCATCATTGGCATCCTTCAGTCTTGGGAGACTATGGTATCGCGCTCTGAAAAGTGGTTCTGGAACAGCGTCCAGTGTGGCTGAAGAGGCCAATTAGGGAGTGACAATCCCTTCCACACTGAGAGCAATTGTAGTCTGTCCCTGGCGTGTCTCCCTGGCTACGGGCCTTCCTTCTTTGCCTCTTTGCCTCAGTCTGTTAGGCAAGTGCCTCTTCAAACTGGGAGAGGCCATGCTGCACAGCCTGCCTCCGAGCGGGATGCTCAGAGGCCAAGGTTTCCCATCTGTTGAGGTCCATTCCTAAGGCCTTCAGTTCCCTCTTGCAGATGTCCTTGTATCGCAGCTGTGGTCTACCTGTAGGGCGCTTTCCCTGCACAAGTTCTCGATAGAGGAGATCCTTTGGGATCCGGCCATCATCCATTCTCATGACATGACCGAGCCAACGCAGGCGTCTCTGTTTCAGCAGTGCATACATGTATCAGCTTCTTGTTGGAAGCTGATACATGTACATGTACATACATACAGCTTCTTGTTGGAACAGACTCTCTTTGTGAGTCTGGAAAACATGGTAGCTGCTTTACCAATGTGTTTGTTTAGCTCAGTTTCGAGAGAAAGAGTGTCAGATATGGTTGAGCCAAGGTACACAAAGTCATGGACAACCTCCAGTTCATGTGCAGAGATTGTAATGCAGGGAGGTGAGTCCACATCCTGAACCATGACCTGTGTTTTCTTTAGGCTGATTGTCAGTCCAAAGTCTTGGCAGGCCTTGCTAAAACAATCCATGAGCTGCTGAAGATCTTTGGCAGAGTAGGCAGTGACAGCTTCATCATCAGCAAAGAGAAAGTCACACAGACATTTCAGCTGGACTTTGGACTTTGCTCTCAGTCTGGAGAGGTTGAAGAGCTTTCCGTCTGATCTGGTCTGGAGATAGATACCTTCTGTTGCAGTTCCAAAGGCCTGCTTCAGCAGGACAGCGAAGAAAATCCCAAACAAGGTTGGCGCAAGAACACAGCCCTGCTTCACTCCGTTTCGGATGTCAAAGGGGTCTGATGTGGAGCCATCGAAGACAACAGTGCCCTTCATGTCCTTGTGGAAAGACCTGATGATGCTAAGGAGCCTGGGTGGACATCTGATCTTGGGAAGAATCTTGAAAAGGCCGTCCCTGCTGACCAGGTCGAAAGCCTTTGTGAGATCTATGAAGGCTATAAAGAGTGGCTGTCATTGTTCCCTGCATTTCTCCTACAGCTGTCTAAGGGAGAACACCATATCGGTGGTGGACCTGTTGGCTCTGAATCCGCACTGCGATTCTGGATAGACGCTCTCTGCAAGTACCTGGAGCCTCTTTAGTGCAGCTCTGGCAAACAGCTTTCCTACAATGCTAAGATGCCACGGTAGTTACTGCAGTCACCCCTGTCGCCTTTGTTCTTGTACAGCGTGACGATGTTTGCATCCCTCATGTCCTGTGGTACTCCACCTTCTCTCCAGCAGAGACAGAGGATTTCATGCAGCTCAGTGGCAATGATCTCTTTGCAGCACTTTAGGACCTCAGCAGGGATGCTGTCTTTCCCAGGTGCCTTGCCAGAGGCAAGGGAGTCCAGGGCCAAGTGAAGTTCTTCTAGGGTTGGTTCACTTTCAAGCTCCTCCAACACAGGCAGGCACTCAATGTTGTTCAGCGCTTCTTCGGTAACTACGTTATCTCTGGAATACAGCTCAGAATAGTGCTGCGCCCAGCGTTCCATCTACTGTGTCTGGTCCTGGATGACCTCGCCTTGCCGGGTAATTAGCCTGGATGACCTTGCCGGGTAATTAGCAGCGACAGTATCTGATTTTTGAATAATCTCAGGGCTTGAGGCAATTAGTTATCTAATCTTCCCATCACTATTTGATGACCCACCAAAAATCAAGTCACGACCCACCAGTGGGTCCTGACCCACAGCTGGGTAACCACTGGTCTAAGAGCCCAATCCTGTAGATTACTTAGAAGTACATCCCATTATAGTTAATGGGACTTACTCCAAGGTAAGCAGCCTGAGGCGGACAGTCACATTTCAGAGAAAAAATGTAAAAGGATGAAGAGAAGTCAGTAGCAAGACTATCTCAGAAAGTGAGCTGTTCATTCTAAAGAGCAGATCCTTACAAGCTTTGTACTTTATAAGCTTGGGTGGAATCATATTGGCTGCCCTGGTCATGTGGATACATTATCTGGCAGGACTTGTAATAGTAGCTAGGTCTGGGGCATCAAACTTGTTTTATACAGTGGGCTACGTAGCATTCATGGCACCTGCTGAGGACTGGAAGTGATATCATTAAGCCGAAACTGACATCATTAAACAGGTGATGACCATAAATGAGCACTTAATTCTCACCCAGGAACTCATTAGCTGCAAATTACAGAAAAGAAAATGTACAAATCTTCATCATATTTTCAAGATGTGGGAGGCCCTGTTATCATGTGAGTTGCCCTTTCAGCAGTACTGCTTCACTTCGCAGCTTAGTAGCAGAGAGCAGTTGATGGTGGTTCTGGAAGAGCCCAGTTACCGTGGGGGACGAATAAAGAGCTTTTGCGGGCTGTACTCGGCCTACAGGCCTTAAGTTTGACACCCCTGAGCTAGATGATTTTCTGTACTGCACTGTTCAACTTGTTTGGCAAGCAGGCGGACTTGGCACAGGAGGAGTGGGAAGGCTGTTAGAATCCAAGCTTGGAACCCTGGTACCTGTGTGTGTGTGCATGAGCATGGGAGAGAGTGAAACCTGTATTAATTTTGGGCTAATATAGTAAGATTAATATGATTATAATAATTAATAATAAACATCACACTTCACAACCCTTTTCAATCCCCTCCAACGACCATTCAGGGGTAGTAATACTGTCTCACCTCATTGGGGGTATTACAAGAATTATGTCAAGATAATACACATGCAGTGCTTACCACACTCAGAAACTGCTGTACGATTGCAGTGTTATATTTATTTATTTATTTATTTATGTTGGCCAATGTAAAGTTCACTGAAAACTTGCTTAATGCTTGTTTGTGCTTGGGAGTCTCTCGCGTTATGCAGAGAAGGAGGAATACTGGGGTTTGTGAGGAACCCTTGGGGGGGGGACAAAAGGTAGCGAAGGCACAAAAGAAAAATAAAAGCAGCAAGGGTGCAGGGTCAGCAGAGAAAGGCGATGAAGAGCAGACAAAGATTAGGTCAAGTGGAGGCCATGAGAAATGAGGCGAGAGCAAAAGCTTGTGACTGTTTGTACTTGAGTAACAACCTACCAAATGGTTGCATTCGAGACGCAAAGATAAGAGTGTAATGTTTCAGTTTTATTAGTTATCTCTTCCTCGTCACAGATTGTCATAATATTATTGTCTCCCCAAAGCATGTTACACTGTATGAGTGGCTACCACCATGGAGGGAAAAAACCTCCAATGGGTTTTTTCTTTCCGTGTTGGGGTTCTGCTTTCTTTCCCTCCCAGAACTGAACTCTGGCCTAAACCCTGGGTAAAAAAAAATCAAGTCTGTTGTCATATACGTATATGAAGCACGGTCCACCTGGTTTGGAAGCATCGTCTCCAGTAGTAGTCAGTTAGATGCTCCTGACAGCTCACAAGTAAAACATTAAAGGTAATGGCTATTATCCCTTGTCATTTCTCCTAAGCTCTTTGCTGAAAAATGCATGTGGGCAAACATTTAAGCCTAGCTTTTCATGGTATGACTCCATTTGAGTTATTCAGAAAGCACTCCTGTGGACTTGTTGCATTGGAACATATCTAAAGTAAAAATAAAACGTTCAGGGTTTGTTTTCAGCATCATGATAAATATTGCATTGCTGCCAGTGTGTTCCTCGCAAGGTGTGTTAAGAAGTTAAGAGATTATGCTAGATGAGCGTTTTTCAACCAGTAGTACACATACCACCAGTGGTATGTGAGGTGTTGTCCAGTGGTACGCAAGGGGCTGCAGTGCCTGGGACCATGACGTCACTTCAAGCTAAGCTGAGAAACAGTCACTGCTCCCTGTTCTCGCAAGAGCTCGACTGCTTCTCAGCTTTGCCTGAAGTGACATCACAGCCCCAGGCACTATGGCCCCTTGCACACCACTGGACAACACTTCAAGTACTACCAGTGGTGCTGTTCTTTGTGAACCCAGAAGTGACATCATGGTCCCAGGTATTTGAGGTATTGGTGGTACTTAAGACAGTTACAGCATGAGAAGTGGTACATCAGGAGAAACAGGTAAAAAAACCCTGTGCTAGACTAAAGTGTCTTTTCTATTTAATTACAACTAGTTCAGGAAACTGCTGCTAGAGCAAAGAGTAAACAGAGTAAAATGGCGGTCTTAGCTGAATATCTGCTCCTGTTGCTTTTTTGGGTCTCCTGTTTCCCTTTTTTGGGTGTGACTTTGCTTCATCACTGCTTTTAAACACTGTCTATTCTAGCAGTAGAGAGTCCCCCCCCCCCCAAAAAAAAAAAAATACTTTCCATCTTGGTAATATGGAAGTAGGAATTCCGAATGGGAATTGCACAGTCAAAGCATGTCAGGACAGTTCAGCAGCCTTTGGTGTAAGACATGAAAGGTCTGCGTACTTTTTCTTGGTTTGATCTAGCTTGTTAGCTTACTTGCAACATAAAGGGAGAGCTGCTTGCAACTCCTGGAGCAAGGCTTTGGGTATAAGAAAAAGTATTGTTCAAATTCACATCCTGCTGTGCTGCAAGGTAAGAGAATCTGGAAGGCTGTGCAGTTTCTAAGTGCCTTTCGAGACCACCTCTCATAAGTTGATAGGTAGATATTTAACTGCAGAAGAATTATCCTGTTGAGTTATTAAAACAAAAAAGGCAGTCTTGTGGCTTAATGAGTTAATGACCTATTATGGCATGACCTTTCATAGCCAAGATCTGATACCTTAAGTGGTCATGTTCTTCCCCTCCCCATTATCTCTAGTTTGATTTTGTTAACTTGGATTGACCTTCACTGTATCTCAGTGAAGGTTGACAAGGGAAAAGCAAAAGGTGATAAGGATGTTAAGAACACGATTGGATTACTGAACTGTGAAACGTGAATACAATACACAGCGTGCCTTGTAAGAGCACCAAATCATATGAACCAAAGGCATGCAAGAAAGAGAGAGAGTTCAAGTGTTTCTGCTCCTCACAGAAAACAGTTTCACATCCCCAGTGAGGAGATCGGCTATAAGTTACTGGAGTAAGGAATAAGTGTGTAGCTTTCTTTGAGGTATGTTCTCCTCTCTGCTCCCAGGACAAGGGGCTACCCAATGAATTTCAGGACTGAATGAATATTTGATCTTGAGTTTCCCAGTTCTGAGTCTGCACTGCTTGTGTTTTGCACCACACTAATTGCCTAGATAAGGAATAGGATGGTAAATGGGTATCATTTGTTCATCCAGCTCTGCTTCACTCACCTAAAACATCTGGTTATTTCTCTGCAGAAAACTTCATGTCTGAATAAAGCAATGGTATTTTGAAGTGCTGCAAGATTCTACTGCCTTCTACTGTGTATTGATGAGCCTTGTGATATTTCTGGATTCAGTGCGGTTCTTGAATTTCAATCAATATGGCAACCCTCAAACTAGTCACTGGATCAGAGGTGATTATAGAGAAGAATTGTCATGGGGAAAGTCAATAGAAAAGTTACAAATGATATATTTATTTATTACAAAAGGGAGACATATATTTAAAAAATGTATATCTTTCCATACAAGGAAAATATGTAGCTTTGGATGGAAAATGTTCAACCTCTGCAATAACTGCCTAATAGACTCTTTCTACTAACATCTTGAAATCATCAGAATGTATAACTACTTATCTATGAATTTTTCTCCAAACTGGGGTAAAAAAACACAGCTGACTTTTTCTTTGATTCTTAGTTTGAGTTGTAACTGATTAGGAATCCTATATCATTCCTTATACAGGATCAGAATAAAACTGGGGGGGGAAGGATGTTATGGGGAACTTGAGCTGCACTAGAGGTGAGAAAGAGGCACACTAGAGGTAAGAAACTCTTATTTAGGGCCAATAGGTTTCTTCTTCCGATTATATTTAGCACATCTGTTATGCGAACTACCTCTCATAACGCTTTGTGTAAGCCTGCTATGTCTTCAGCCCAGTGGGAAATCTTAGGAAAAATGAGTTTGTTTCCATCAGGGAGAAATAGATTTAACTAGCCATGGTGATTTTGCAACATTTTTTAATCGGCTGAAAGCAAAATTAGGCATAATTGAAAATGTAAGCACGATTTGCTCATAACTCCTTAGTGCTTATTTGGGAAAAGTACAGAGGGAGATTCTGATGCTTCATCTTTGGAAATACAACCACTTTAATGAATACTCTGGTGTTTGACCCTGAGAGGTCACTATTGCCATATGGAAACTGGAAGGTTCGTAAAACTCCCCAAGTAAAATGTCCTTTGATTGTTTATCTCAGTGTTATAAAGGAGGAAAAAGGATGGTTGCCAGCAGACAATTTCTTGGTGTCAGATCCGCTAATCAAAATGGTCTGTCAATAGACTATTTTCACAGAGGAATGCTGTCTGGCTGTCTCTTCTTGGAAAAGTGACAGCACCCTTTCGTTGTCGAATGACACCCAGAAGTTCCTTACTGCTGAAAATCAGACAGGGGTATGAGGACTGTGACTTTCACACAATCCGATACGTATTCATAAGTCTCTGGCAGTTTCTGCTTAGCTAGCTCTTATGAATAACGGCCTCTTTTATTGGTAAACTGACAAAACGTCTTTGACACCAGAAGCGTGTGGACGTTTTTGATGAGAAAAGAATAGCAAGTGTCCAGTGTTTTAAACATGATCTTCATTTTGGAGGCTTGTCTTGAAAAGCTAATAGAGTGCAGTGAAGGGGAAAAAGAACACTCTTGGAAGATATCGGGAAGATACATATTATCTAGTCTCCTGACATGGTGTGAAAACAGTTTGCGCCCAGCTTGTCTGTTTACTGAGATAAAAATCAACTCAAGGTTACTCATAATTAGAGATGGGCCAAAGATGTGGTGTTCAGATTTGAATATGGATTAGGTTCAGGCTGCAGTTCAGATTTGAGGTTTAATTATCTTCTCTGGGTTTGCAGGTGTAGTTCCCCAAGTGCTTTTGACCCAATGTCAGAAATGTCTGGAGCAAGATTTCATATTCAATCCCATCCTGAAGTAGAGAAGAAAATTTCACATGATTTTCTTTGATCCACTTGTCTCAAATGTAGTAGGGTGTCAGTCTTGGACCGAAAAGACTTGCATTCAAATCTCCGCTGAGCCACAAGGTCACTGAATGAGTGGCAGGTGGTCATTTTGAAGATAGACATGTACTTTGGCAGTAAGCAGCAAGATGAAGGCAGGCTGGATTTGAAGGAAGGCAAGTAGCCTCCTAAGAAATAAACTACACTATAGGAAAAAAGCTGGACTGTTTATTTTATTTTTCACATTTTTGAACCACCCTTCCTCCAGGGAGCTCAGGATAGTGTACTTGGTTCCTCCCCTCCTTTTGCCCTCACAACAACCCTGTGAGGTAGGTGAGACTGAGGGATTGTGACTGGCCCAAGGTCACCCAGGAAGCTTCATGGCTGAGCGGGGATTTGAACCTGGAACTTCCAGGTCTAAGTCCAGCTCTCAAACCACTAACCATCCTGGCACTCAGGATGACTGAGAGCCCAATCTTATGCCTGTCTACCCAGAAGTAAGTTTCATTATAGTTACTGGAGCTTACTCCAAGAAAAGTGAGAACAGGATTTCAGCTCGAGACAGTTAGCCTCAGTGGCGTTGCGCGGGGGGTGCGGGCCGCACCGGGTGACGGGCGAGGGGGGTGACGCGCTAAAATCGCAGTGGTTAGGGGTAATACCATCATGTTATATACCGTTGGATGCAGAATTTCCAGCAGAATGCAATGCAAAAAACGGGGCAAAAAACCGGAAAACAAAAAATCCATGGAGCCCAATGGAATGTGAAACCGAGCCATATCGCGCATTTACTTGTGAGTAGTTGAACATGCCTTAGTCCAGGGGTCTCCAAACGTTTTGGCCAGAGGACCACATCAAATACCTGGTGGAATAGGGCTGGCTTTCCCTTATTTATTTATTTTACTTATTTGTAATTATTTATTTTAATTTGCTTTATGATGGGTCCTGGACAGATTGTCATTCTAAAAAGTGGGTCCCAGCGCTAAAAATTTGAGAACTACATCAATAAGGTGTTAGTTAGTTGACACCCTGGCGGGAGGTGACACCACTAGTAACCAAAATAACTAAAATCACAGTTTGTAAAAATAATACTATCATGTTATATATCAATGTGTAATTTCATGCAGAATGCAATGAAACAAACTGCATTGAAATATCTTTATTTTATCTAAAGGTACAGCCAAAAACCAGTGGGACTCACTGATTGGCTGTTCCTGGGTTGGATCATAAAAAAGAGGCATGCAGTCCCTCAATTTTTTTCTTCTGAGATCTTCAGAGGAGTAAAGTTTGTATCCAGTTACCATTCGGGGGCTTAATATAAGACACTAGCTAGTAGAAACAAGGAATCAGCTTAGGCTGAAGACAGAGTACAGTTATTTTTCAGAAAGGGAAGAGATTTTGAAAGAGAGATCATTGCTTCAAGTGGGCACGCTCATCATAGTTTTGCTGTAGTAAACAGCTCTCTTTAGTGAAAATGAATAAGAATTCATAAAAATCAATTATCCTAAAAACTTAATGAATCTCTAGTTGCAAAACACCAAATAAAGCATATGTTCTAATAACACTGGAGAACCTTCTCCCCCAAATGACAGACATCAAAGTATTCTCCAAGCAGAATGCCCTTGACAGACCCAAACCTGTCAAATCTTTTTGACAGAAGAAAGTGCCAACTTGACTACGTTTATCACATCCTTCAGGTGATTCTGTTTTCAACACCTTCCCCTTTGGGCTAATAAGTGCTCCTGAGAATCTTTAGAAGGAAATGGAAGAACTTAGAAATGTGAAAAAGAATTGTTATCCTTTTGGATGGCTTCTTAGTATTTGGCACACTAGTGAAATGACATGACAAATGTTCAGTTCTGTCTTCAGAACTGAAAGTAAGCAAGGAAGATTGTTTTGGGTATTTCTCACCAAAATGAAGCCGATCTCTTGGGGCTAGTGACTACTGAAAACAGGACAAATTCAAGGCTAGAGAAGGTAAAGTCATCCAAATGCTCAAAACAACAACAAAAAGACAGCACCAAAGTGCTTTTGGGAGATTGTGTGCTATCTTGGCCAAGACGTGCAGGACCTCTTAACAGGGACATGAACATTAAACCTGTCGCTGAAACCTGACACGTCCCAGCTCTGGGGAAACAATCAAGACAGCTGCTTTTACAAAGGCAGAGGATATACTTGCTGCTTTTTAAATGATACACACAACTTTAATATTGTTGGTGCTGATAAAGATAGCTAAGTCCAAAAATGCTTTGCGCACATAGAAAAAGAGAGTCTGACTAGTGTTTGGGCATGTGAATATTTCTATAAATGCCTGTATGGTCTACTGTCCTTCAGACTCCTTTAGACAATAAACCCTTCGTGACTCTCATCGAAGGAAAGGATTTGGGGAAAGTAAAGCTAAAAGGCCAAAATAAGACATCTGAGGTACAGCCCAGTAACTGGTTGTGTTCTGGAAGAGCTCATGACCCAATTCACAGTAGCAGATTTTAAATTATTTCAGGCACTTCTACACTTTTGCCTTATCACTACAAGTCCTCCATTTTCTCAAGTAGATGGCAAATCAGAGAGAATGATTTCTGATTGGAATTAAAACTTAAAGTAGAATCCACTACTTATTTCTCTCTGAAGCTGCAAGTCAATGCCATGAGTAGTTGTTTGATATAGTCCAGGTTAATTGCTAATGAGAAGATAAATCAAATTCTTATTTAAGAGTGGCCTGATCTGGGGGAAAAAAAGGAAGATGCTCTTTTCAAATTTGCAAATCTAAACTGGGCCATAAGTATTTCTAGAACTGGTGCTACTTAGTGTGAGAATTATCAACCACTAGAGCAGTGGTTTTCAACTTCTGTGATGAGGCTGCCTCAGGTGTGCTGCAGGATCAGAGGAGGCAGGCAACAGCTGCGTGCCCGCGTGTGGGAGAAGCGGCTGCTTTGAGCCTCCCGGGACAGTTAGCATAAGCAAGAGCAGCAGCTGAAGAGTCTGCTTGCTGAAGAGGGCAGCTTGCTCCTGCTACTGAGCACAACTCAGGTTGCAACCTGATCCTCACTTTCCTGGGAGTAAGCCCCATTGGCTATTATGGGGCTTACTTCTGAGTAGACATGCATAGGGTTGGGCACAAAGGCGGTTGTTGCCTGCCTGCATGTTGATTGCCCAACCAGAGAAGCCCAGAGGAGCCAGGAGGTTGGAACTGCAGAGTGAGTGAGAAGAGGGAGCCAGAAGCTGCAAGCAGGTACATAGCAAGTGAGTCTGCTGAGACCCCCTTCCTAAGGACTGGCTGACTGATAAGGGTCCTTGAAAGTCCCTTTTCCTTGCCAGTTTGCCTGCAACTCCCCAAAGCGACCCTCCCTGCACTTTGGGGCTTTTAGAGGAAGGGCGCTGGGCTACAATCCTATCCATACTTACCTGGGAGTAAGCCCATTGACTATAATGGGGCTTACATCTGAGCAGGCATGCATAAGATTGGGCTCTGGGGGTGCTATCCCATCCACACTTTCCTGGGAGTAAGCCCCATTGACTGTAATGGGGCTTACTTCTGAGCAGGCATGCATAAGATTGGGCTCTGGGGGTGCTATCCCATCCACACTTTCCTGGGAGTAAGCCCCATTGACTATAATGGGGCTTTCTTCTGAGCAGGCATGCATAGGATTGGGCTTTTGGTTGCACTCTTTTTTCTCAAATACACAAGCAGGCAATTGGCACTTCTCTCTTCTCTTCTCCCCCACCCCACCCCCTTCCCCAGGCATATTCCACCCCCCAAATCTCACAATCACAGTTAGCAACTCTCTTACTGTACCTCCCCTCACTTGTCCACACCTTCCAAAGATACAGAATCACTGCCTCACATTCTCTCTCTCCCTCTCTCCCTCCCCCACTCCCAGTTTGATCCTGCACTTGTTTCAATCATGTCTCCTCACTGCCCCTCACCTGCATTTCTCCACTATGTGTTTTGGCCCTGTCTTTGCCAAAACTGTCTGGCACTTTTGATAAGAATTTGAACATACAGGTGTAGCCTAATTAACCGCAAATTATTTATTCACGTTTTTGTCTCAACACGTCTCGGGTGGGGGGGGGAAATTAAGTGTCACTCCCATCACACACTGTACCTTAAAACATTGTCGGAAGCCTCAATCGCCTCCATTTGTAGGCAGCTCCAAGAGTGAAAACATGGATGCCTCGCACAGGCGCAGATATAACCCCTGGAGCCTGGAAGAGGTTTCCTCAAGTCGCGCCTGGTGTGGGCAGGCTTAGCAAGCACAATAGAACCTCCTCCCCATCATCGCACACAGGCTCAGAAGATTCCACAGTCTCTGTAAAGAGGAGACTGCGTACTGGGGAAGGGAGTTTTAACTGTGGCAGCAGTTGGGGCTCGCAGGCGGCTCTGAAGGGGCAGGGAGTGGGGTGCTGTCTTTAGTCAACCCCTTCTCTGGCAAGGAGTTGGTTTCAGCCTCTTCTGTCAGTGTCCCTCCTCTGCTTTTCTGCCACAAACAGGCGTCCTTGGTGGGGGGGGGAGATTTTTACTCCCTGCGGTGCTGATTTCAGAGTTGGGTTTTTAGAAGGTTCTGGGTGCTTCATAGTAGAAGCATGGGTTGGCACCAGTGCAAGGAGAAGGGAGCAAGGAGGGACCAGTCACTCAGGCTGCAGGTCTTCGTCTGCAACCTTGGGATCTCAGAACAGGCTCTCCTAACAGTGATGTGTCAGACTATCCCGAAAGTCAGGGGTGTGGCAGGGGTGTTGCCCTGACCCCCCATGTCTTTTCTGTCCAAAATACAATTTAGCCTCCTCCCTCCTTAGGTTAGGCATCTCTTTTGTGATCAGGACCTTCAAGCAGTCTCCGTAAAGAGCCTTTTCTACGGCTCTTTGAGTGTGAGCGCCTGGCGCAGGCGCTGTGAACACCACAGAAGCCCCTACCATCTGAGGCTCCGCAAGCTTCCTGCGCAAGTGCAAGGGTTCTGCAGTCTCTGTAAAGAGCCATAGGAAAGGCCCATTAATATTGCACCCGCCTTGTGTGCTGCACACAGCAGAAGATATGGTGCAGTACCCCCAATCCACAAAGTTCCCATCAAGCAGACCCAAAGCAAGTTCCCCCAAAAGTTTTTAAAGTTACACAAGCACCAAAAATGAAGCATTAACACATTCCTTGTTGAAGCCCCCATCCCCCCAAATGTTTTTTAAAAGTTATAGTACACAAGCACCATAAGGAGCGTTTTTAAATAGCAGAACAAAATTCTGCATACAGTAGGGTACAGGTTCAGATGCAGCCTGCAATCCTATACACTTTCCTGGGAGTAAGCACCATTGAATAAAATGGCATTTACTTCAGAGTAGACATGCACAGGGTTGTGCTGGCAGTTCCCAAACACTAAGGTGGAGGCAGTTTGGTAAACAGACAAAGCTCTGCCCACCAATTTACAACTCTTCTGTCTTGTGCTGGTGATTTTGCACCTGCCTGTAGTCCTCTTCCTTTGTCCTGGGTGGTTTCTATTTAAATGTAAATTTCTATAGGCTGCCCGAACATTGGTTTAGGCTGCAGCGCTATTTGCGTATGTGTTAGTTAATTTGTGTAACCAAACATTATTTGCGTTACTTACAAATGTACTTATGCAATTTGCATAAAATTTACCAAAATTTGCATAAAATTTACCAAAAATGTCATTTCGGGTTCAGATCTATGCAAATTTTTTTTAATCGCGGAGGTCTAAGGAACGGAATCCTCGCAAATAATGAGTCTCAACCTGTAGGATTTTTCCTCCTTTTCAGAAACCACATATACTTCCCTCTCCATGCTTCTTGTCAATTTTTTTGTTAGGTAATGATTTAATTGTATTAATTTTATTAATTCAAGATTAATTGTAATGTAGTAATTTAATGTAAGTAAAAAACTGGTAGTGTGCCTTGACAATTTTAGTGCCTTATCAGTGCCTTGTCAGCTGAAAAAAGTTGAAAATGGCTGCACTAGAAGTTGAAGACCTAGTTGATGGAAAATTTGATAAAGAACAATCATGGCAGATCATAGCTACTATGCAAGGAATGCATGAGATGGAGACTGAAAGTGGAAAGGAAATTGCAGATATTTGGCAAATCATCATCCTCTTCTTCAGAAGGGACAATCGCTAGATATTGAAAGAATACCTGAAAACTTAACCTCATCTGATCAGACTGTACCTGAGCCAGCCGGCAAGACTGAACAGTGTTATTAGTAATTAGATTGTCATTTGTTTGGGTTGTGTCAACCAAAAGCCACTGTGATTTGGAGATGAGTGACTGAACTGCTGCTACTGTTTACTTTAGTGGAGAAGATGTGTGGGAATTGGAAAATGATCACTATATGGTTTATTATCTAGGTGACATTTTTATCAGCTGCTATTTGGATTGATAAGTTACTTTTTGCTCTACAGTTTTGGGTCCTTTAAGGCAGTCATATGAATGTTGGAAGCTGCCTTCTACCACGTCATTCCATTGCTCCACCAAGCTCAACATTGTCTACACTGAGTAGCCCATGGTTTCAGATAGGAGTCTTTCCCATCCCTATCTAACAGCTCCAAGGATTGAACCCAGGACCTTCAACATTCAAAGAAACTGCTCTACCAGTGAGCTGTTGTCCCTTCCCTAACCAGCTTGACTGGTCTGTAACCAAAGTCATTACAGGTTGAGTCTCGGTATCCACGAGGGTTCGGTTCCCAGAACCCATGTGGATGCCAAAAATCATGTTAAAGGAAATCCATTTAAAAAATTAGTTCCTTAGGCTGGCATAAGAGGGTTGCAAACATGCCGTAAAGCATGTTTGCACTTCCTCGCAGGGAAGCCAGGCTGGTGCTCCTAGAAGCGCCGGCCTGCAGAGGCTGGCATAAGCCTCTGCCGTGGCTTCCCCGCAGCCGCTTGTGTCGGCGCGCTCGCACCAGCACAAGCAGAAAAGCTAGGTGTGGGGGGCGGGGAGGAGGCATTTCTGGGTGGGGGGAGGGCAGACGATGGGTGGCCCCGGGGGCGGGCGCGCAGGGAGCGAGAGACAGGGCTGGGACCTGGCAGTTATGCCAGATCCCAACCCCTGTTTCCGTGGAGAACGGAGCGGCTTCAAGTTGCTCTGCTCTCCTCGAACTTGTGCTACCTCCAGAGGTGGCGCAGGTCCGAGGAGACCCATTGGGGCCTGCAGCCCTTACCCAGGGGTAAGGGGAAGAGTTTCCCCTTGCCTCTCACTGAGCTGCTGCTGCTGCCCAGAAACCCACGTTGGATGCAGCGCAAGCCTCCTGGCAGGTCTGGATTGCACCCTTCATTGCATATTTTAGAATTTTGGCACAAAAAATTGATTCAATGGAGACACATTCTCCATTGAGCATAGTTGTGTATGTGCACGTTAAAGCTTTTTCCCATGTCAGCAGCTCTCAGTTTCCATGCCCTATTCTCAGTGAGCTAATTGTTTGCCTGTTGCATCACTGCTTTGCAATATTGCTGTTTCCCAAAGGTACTTGTGTATTTAAACTAACATTTGACAACAGCTACCTTATTAGAGGAGGACGCTTATTATACACCTCTGCAAGCGGTGATTTTGCACTGAAATGATTCAGCATGCCGAGATAGTGGTCACTGGGGAAAACCATTTTCAGTGGCTTCTAAGTGGCAACCCTTTCCCATGCACGGGCTTAGGCAATTAAAAGAGGACTTTTTCCTCAACTGTGTTTAAGTTTTGGCATGTATAAAAGACTCATTATTATGCTCAAGGATTGCAGAGTTGCCATGGTGCCAAAAGAATGGCTTTTCAGAAACAGGTTTGGGGTGAGATCCCATACTTTATTGTAGTGGGTCAAGTGGGAATAATTTTTACAATTACTATACAGAGGCAGAACAACAACTTCAATCAAGGTCTAAAATCAGGATGAGGCAGCGGTGTAGAATTTCAGATAACGTATTCAGTGGAGAGACGTAGATTTCTGTGTTTGAGGATTCTGTGGCTTTTGCAATGAATAGTATTTTGTTCAGATAAGAATACATGTTAGCATACGTGTAATTTTTTTTTTCTTTTTTATTCCTGGGGATGTAGTTGAGGGGGAATGTGGGAGAGTAGAGCTTTTGGATTCTTCTATAGCAGAAACAGTTATGTCATCGACAGGAGTCCTCAGATGCTGGCCCTGAAACTTTAGTCAGAGGAATGAACTGAGAAAAGGCACCAGGCTCAGCAGTTCACAAACTGAGAAATCTGCCTTGGGGATTTAGGGTACAATCCTGAGCACCCCTTTGGCCGGCACAAGTCCCTTGCACCGACCAAAGCATGTTGTGAAAGTGGCACAACATGCTCTTTTGCTCTTTTGCACCACTTTTCAGGGAGATAGGCCAGTGCACGGAGATGTACTGGCCTCTCTGTGCCAATGTAAGCCCTGACCGGATGAGTTTGTGTTGACAGGCTTGGCCAGTGCAGGAGTCTGGAGAGGCAAGGGGAGGGCAGGAGGGGAGCATTTCAGGCAAGGGGAGAGTGGGCAGCAGGTGTTCTCAGGGCTGGGTGGGCTGGGTGCGGGAGGTGGGGCCAGGATCCAGCAGTGATGCCAGATCCTAACCCTATTCCTGGGCGGCCCTGGGCAGTCCCGGGCTGCTAAGATTTGTGCCACCTCTTTAGGTGGTGCAAATCCAAGCAGACCCATTGGGGCTGCTGTGGCTGTCCCCAGGATAAGGTTATAAGGTACCTCTTGCCTCAGGCTGAGCTTCAAGGTAGCCTGATACTTGCGCTGAATATAGCACAGGCCTGCCGGCCTGCCTGTTCCAGCGCAAGTTAGGATTGGGCTGCCTGTTACTGTCCAGACCAGGGTGTCAAATGTGTGGCATGCAGGCTATGTCCAGTCTGCAGAACCTATTTATCTGACCCACATAATGATTGGGTGGGTGTTTGGCACTGTGTGAACTAGCACTAATAACACGCTGAAGACTAAAATCACTAAATACGTAGATAAATTAATCTCTCTGTGTGAAGTGATGCAACTAAATCTTTATATTATACAGCCATACTATCTAATACCCAACATGGCCTTATGCGCAAGATCAATATTTTGCTTAATTCTCAGGTTGTGGTTGTCCACAATGATATTGTAACCTCCTCCTCTAGGCAGCAGAGCAGTAGAATGCAGAGAGGCCCTTTGTTTGGGGCAAGCTCTGTTCTCTGCAGTAGGTTGAGATGGTGGAGTCTGCAGTAGCTTCAGAGACTGAGGTGGAGAGGAAGTTCCTGCACTCTGTCTTCTCCTCTACCTACTTGATTTTCCTTCTGTGGGCTATGAAGGGATCTCTGACTCTCAGAAACCAGGAGTGTTTCTTATTCTGAGGCTGTCCTTTTATTCAACTCCCAACCTTCTTCTGACTTAGCCCCTCGTAGACTTGTGAGAAGCTGTGTGAGGTCAGGGAGTGTCACTCATGCATGTCCAAGACGATGGCACCTATGAAAGTGAAGCAGGCAAACTTTGGCTCACCCTCTGTCGGCCCCTATCCCTGCCCCTGACTGGCAAGAGCAACAACAGGGAGCCCCTGAGAGGCCTGGCGAGTCCATATCTGGGCAGACATCACTTCCAGTTGGTGAATGTTGAGTTTGTTAGTTAGCTGAGGTAGTGACAAAGTTGAAGGTAAAGCTGATTCATCTGAATGCACAGCAAGAATGTTGCATTTTACACTGATCCTTATGCAGCAAAACACTGAAGAGGGATAACATTCTGGACATGCTAATAAAGACAATTTTATACAAACAAAGGGTCTTAACCACTGGCAATTCAACAACCTTCTGGAAGACATAAAAATTTCTCACAGATTGCTGTATCATTCTAACATTCGCTGGCTAAATCAAGGTACATAGTACAATAGTGATATCTTTTTATTAATTTATATTTTATAGTTTTGAAATTGCTTAGTTTTCAGTAACAGTAGTGCAGGGCTCTCAAACATATGGCCTAACAAATAAATAATATTGAATCAGTATACAGCACTATAGGAGTATAGGTGGATGTAACCTCAATAATTTATGGCTATGACGGCTAGTCATTATCTCTGTTACTGTACAAATATGATGTATAAAACTGACTTACAGCAAGTGCCATGAATCCTACTTGTCTTGCTGTATGAAACACATTTGACACCCCTAGTCTAGATCATTGGCTTTCCCAAGGCCTAACACATGAGAGATGGCATGTAGCCCATGTTACTCATGCTACAATTCTAAGCAAATTTTATCCAGGGGTAAGTCCTACTGAACACATGAACCTGGCAGTGTGGCTCTGGAAGGGGTGTCGCAATGAGCTTCCGTACTTCAGAACTTGCTGCTACTCCACTATTTGGTTATCCCTGATTCTGAGCTTTGAGCTCTGAGGGCTGATGGGTAATCATGACTAAGAAACTAAGATGTGAATCGGAACGTCTCCAGTTTGAATCTCATCTCTGCCATGAACTTACTAAGTGGCTTTAGGCAAGCCATTCCCTGTTAGCCTCAGCTCCCCAGGAACAATATGAGATGATACTACAGTCCGACCTTGGCATCCACTAGGGTTCCATTCGGGAAACCCCCTCCCCCACGGATACTGAAATCTATAGATTGCCATTTAAATGCTTTTAAAAACAGCAGAAATCACATTACTTACCTTTGTGTGTTCAAACCATGTGGTCTCCTCTCAGGGCTAAAAATAGCTCAAAAGATGCACTTCTGGGTCACACAGACATTCCTTACTCCTCCCAGCATTGCTCCAGAATGCAATGTTATGCATTCTTGGGCCAACAGTGGGAGAAGCAAGGAACCTCTGCATTAAGAAGGTAAGAAATGAGATTTTGGTGCTTTCCCCGCATTTTATAGGCATTTAAATGGCAACCCCAGCATCTACTGGCATCCGCTGTGAGTTAAATCTGCTATGCCAGATCTGCGATACTGAGGTTGCACCTGTACTTACTCACGTGATGGAGGTGTTGAAGCATTTTGTACTCTCAGAAGGTGTTGTCCAAAAGTCATTTTTCTGTCTCTGTGTACCCAGCATGTCACCTCTTGACTGGCCACTGTTGGAAACATAGTACTAGGCTCAATGGAGCTTGTGCTGTCTCAACAGGGCAGTTAGGTTCTTAAAAAAGGCTGATGAGCCATTTCATTGTATGTAGCCAGTAGGTTTTATCGCTAAATATGTGCACGTGGTTTTGATGTTAAAACAGGTCTCTTTTCAGTACTACTGTCATTGTATCAGAGCAGGAACTAACAGCCCATTGGATGAGTAGGTATCTATTTAAATGCCTTTTTCCATAATTTATATGTTGCTTGCTATAAAAAGATGATTTGGAAATGATTCAATATGCCCATCAGGAATAGTCCCAATCTCTGCAGTCTTATTAAATGCATACAGCCATGTCTCCCTGTGAGACTCTCGTGCTGTGAAATTCATTAGAATAATAAATTAAGTTTCTGTGTATACAGGCATTTTTTAAAATTCAGGTGAAAACTCCTCTTATGTTCTGTTCTACTTTTCTGCTTTTCAGCTGAAGGCTCTACGAGAATGGAAGTGGCCAGTTATTCCTGCAAGGGTTAGGTGGAAAAGTGAGAGCATACAGTACTAGTGTCCCTTTTCTTTTCTCCCTTGGGGGGAAGGGGAGAATATAGTTCTTGAAAACCACAATGTGGTTTGGTTAGATTCACACACTTGCACAAGTACAAACACACACAGTTCTTTCTCTCTCGTGTATACACACTCACACACTCAAATCTTTTACTTTTTTCTTCCAGCACAAAATTATCAGAGGGCAGCCATGCTCTGGATGGGGGCCATATTTGAAACAAAAATCACTGAGTGGAGAACTACAACATACAATCCAGTTATGTTTTTGCCAAATAAATGCTTTCTGATTTTTGCGTGCATGCATGAGAGAGAGAGAGAGAGAGAGAGAGAGAGCAGTGCAGAAGGAAACACATTTCTGGTGGTCCAGTCTAGAAATCCTTTGCAGGCAGAGGGATAATTTTAACCAAGGGAGATTATACAAATACACACAGGTATTTAGCCAAGTGATAGCTCAGCAAATTTCTGGTATGCTATGGCAATCAGTGGATTAATTTGGCTTAGTATATTGTCTTCAGTAGAAATGTATTTCTTATTGGCAAGTTAGCATTTTGCCTGTGTCCAGATGGCAACATTTGGGACCCCTGCCCACTGACCATTTCTGTTCCTTGATCAATGGTCCCATAATGATAATGGAGCAATGGGTAAGATGAAATTGTTGTGACTAGAAGCCTTGCTACATGGAAGGGAGCCTGACTGTGAGAGCTTGACTGTGAAGGGAAAGCATCTTTGCATACTCTTCAAAAAAATGGAAAGTTGGTTTTGCATATAATACCTCCTGCAAAGAGGGGAAAAAAATGAAAAGTTCTTTGCAGCGAGGCTATGCTTCAGATGCAGGGCATGAGGAATGCAGGCAGGCTGCTTTTGTTTTATAGTATAGTGCCACGAGTTTTCTGACTTGGAAATGCAAGTCTTGGGAACACATAACACTTGATTGCATTGCAAGGTGAGCACTGCAACCCTGATTCTTCTCCAGTTTGGATTTTGTTCTGAGCTGGAGAAGAATACCTTTCCATCTCTTTTTCCTATTTGAATCAGTTTGGATTAGTTTAATCTGATTTGTAGCCCAATCCTATGGACATGATATGCTATTGCCCCAGCCTCACTGTCATTCTATGGCCTGCTAGCAGTGGTGTGGCCACTGAGAAGCCCCATGCCATGAGTGTCAGGATACAGATTGCCTGCTGCAACACGTAAGCTGGCAGCAGGGATGATCAGGTTGGGGATCAGGCTGGTGGTGTGAGGGGGAGGATCTTGGCAGCAGCCATGCATGCCAAGATCCTATCCCCATCTCCCCATCCCAAACTTCTCTCTGAGTCTCTCTGGACTGATGCCAGCTAAATAGTATAGGTTCGAGGAGACCTATTGGAGGTCAAGCAGCCTACAAGGAGCTAAGTAAAACAGATTTTTATTTACCCCTCTGGAGTCATCTCGCCACCCCCTTTCCCATTCCATTCAGAGCTTGCGCCGTCAGCAGTGCTGCATGGTCTGGGCTGGCAGGGGATAGGATTGGGCTGTTGATCTGAACCCAAACAAAGTTATACCCATTACTACTTTGTTCTTTTTAGATGCCTGTGAGAGTCACCTGGTCACATACACATTGCAGTCTGCCGGAATGGAGGTTTGGTTGGTGACAGAATCACATTTTAAACTAGTGACTTCCAGTTACAATGTAGGCTCTGGGTTCCTATTGATGGTAGCACAACCTAGAGGGAAAACATGTACATTATGGGTAACAAAAGATTTCTGGGTTCACATTTTTTTTCCTCCAAAATAAGAATTGTCCCTACATAGCTTTAGGGTGCAGTCCAGCCCTTAACTTGGGCCAGCGCAAGTCCCTTGTGTCGGCCCATGAGGGTCCAGGAGGGCTGGCCCACGAGGGTCGCCTCCTCCAGAGGAAGCCAGGTCGGTGCTCAGAGAAGCGCCGGCCTGCGGAAGCCGACGCAAGCCTCCTTGCCTGCTTCCTCCGCGAGGCTTGCTTTGGCCTGGCTGGGTTGATGCAAGCCTCTGAGGTAGACGGGGAGGAGGCGGGAGGGAGGTGTTCCTGGGCAGGAGTATGCGGTGGGTGGCAGTTATGCCAGATCCCAACCCAAGTTCCTGGGGAGAACGGAGTGGCTCCAAGCAGCTCTGCTCTCCTCAGACTTGTACCACCTCAAGAGGTAGTGCAAGTCCGAGGAGATCCATGGGGGCCAGTGGTCCTTACCTAGAGGTAAAGGGAAATGTTTCCCCTTACCGCTGGCTGAGCTGCTTATGGCCCCTGTCCTGAACTGGATACAGCGCAAGCCTCTTAGCCTCTAACCAGATCTACTCAGAAGTAAGTCCTATTGTGTTCAATGGGACTTACTCCCAGGAAAGTGAGGTTAGGATTGCAGCCTTAGTGATTAAAAAAACAACAACAAAAACCTAAACACTCAGGACATGATAATTTTGAAAGAGAAGGAGGAAACATAGCTTTAAATACATTTCAAATAATGAAGTTTGTTTGTTTGTGGGTGTTCCATTGCAAAATACTTGGCTGTAACAACTAGAAACCATGAAACCCATTTCTGTAAAAGCAGAGATATTCTGAAAGCTGGTTAGTCACTCAAAACCAAAACAAGTTTGTGTTTAGATTTAATTATGTTCTGCTCTGACAATGTTAGCATGTCTGGGAAGGATCCAGCTCTGGGGGTTGATTATAAGGAAAATTGAATGTTGGGTTTGAATGAGAGCCAGCATGAATTGACTTGACATTACTTAATATTAGATTAATAAAATGTCATATTTTTGTAGCTGATGTTCAAAGCCCAAGGTACAGCCACTCTCAAGCTTGCTAATAGTGGATTAAAATAATCAGTCTCTCCTTCCTCTCCATGATGGGTTTTGTTTTTTTTAAAGAAACTTCCCTCAGAATTTTTTTTTTTAACTACACATACAGTGTATACTGCCAAAATATTCAAGGCAGTTTACAGCTAAAAAGAATGGCATGCAGTCTAACAGACATGATATAAAGGGGGAAAATGGAAGATTAGGAAATTCAGGTACCAATTGCTCCTTAATGGTTATAGTGATAAGACTGGATGAGTGCTTGGGAAAGGAGGAGGAGTAAATTGTGGTTGATCTCATCTGTGCTGCTGGAGTGGAGATGGTTGCCTAGGCTCTCCCTCCCATGCAGCCAGCATAACAAGAGTATGTCATGAAATGAATGCCTTGGCTAGTGCCACCATGTTTTGAACAAGCTGCAAACATCTCACTTGCTTAAACCATGGAGATGGTGAAGTCCATCAAATGTGGAACATATTCATGTTTCTGTCCATATCTCAGCACCAACTGTCATGCGTTTTGTCTCTGTATTGCTTCCAAAGTGTCCTCCTGATAGCTTACAGCAGGGGTGCCTAAACCACGGCCTGGGGCCACTTGCGGCCCTTGAGGCCTCTCAATGCGGCCCTCAGGGAGCCCCCAGTCTCCAATGAGCCTCTGGCCCTCCGGAGATTTGTTGGAGCCTGCACTGGCCTGACAAAACTGCTCTCAGTGTGAGGGTGATTGTTTGACCTCTTGCATGAGCTATGGGACGAGGGCTCCCTCCACTGCTTGCTGTTTCACATCTGTGATGCAGTAGCGCGTGCGTGCGTGGTGTCCTTGGTCCTCCCTCCAGGTGCGAGCAGGGCTCACCCGCAGCCGGAGAGTGTTCCGAGGACTGGAGCACCCGGGCGCAGCGTCCCCCGTCCTCGGTTCTCCCTCTGGGCGTGAGCAGGGCTTGCCCGCGGCCAGAAGGGTGACTGATGGCTGGAGCACCCGCACGCGGCATTCCCACCCTTCGGTCCTCTCTCCAGCCACGGCCAGAGCTCTCCTGGGCTTCAGTTGCGACCAGAGGGGGTGTGGGAGCCGGAGCTGCTGTGCGTGGCTTCCCTGGCCCTGACTAGTGGCAGGTAGGTGGGGGTGGAGAGGACGACTGAGAGACTTGGCTGGCTGGACGGCAGGGGATGCTATGTGGTAGAATGGGGGGGTGGGGGGCCGACTGGGAGGCTTGGCTGGCTGGCGGGCAGGGGATGCTTTGTGGTAGAATGGCGTCTGGGGTGGGGTGAGGCAGTGAATGCTTGGTGGTAGAATGGGGTCAGGGTGGACTGAGGCAGAGGATGCTTGGTGGTAGAATGGGGTCTGGGGTGGGTGAGGCAGTGGATGCTTGGTGGCAGAATGGGGTCTGGGGTGGACTGAGGCAGGGGATGCCTGGTGGCAGAATGGGGTCTGAGGTGGGGGGAGACAGAGGGTGCCTGGTGACAGAATGGGGTCTGAGGTGGGGGGAGACAGAGGGTGCCTGGTGACAGAATGGGGTCTGGGGTGGGGGGAGGCAGAGGCTGCTTGGTGGTAGAATGGGGTCAGGGTGGACTGAGGCAGAGGATGCTTGGTGGCAGAATGGGGTGGGTGAGGCGGAGGTTGCTTGGTAGTAGAATGGGGTCTGGGGTGGTCTGAGGCAAAGGATACTTGGTGGTAGAATGGGGTCTGGGGTAGGGTGCAGTAGCAGAGTGAAGGGGAAGCCTCAGCTTTTTTTAAAAAACAGGAAGTGATGTCATAAGTGACATCACTTCCTGTGTTCAGGTCACTTCCGGGTGCCACATTTGGAGTTCGGCCCTCAGCAGGTGCCCTGAATCCAGTGTAGCCCCCAGGATGAAATGAGTTTGACACCCCTGCTCTAGATAATCTAACCTGTTGACTGTGTTTAGTTCCAAGAACACAGGATCTCACCATGGTTTGGTTCATTTTCTGGTTTATAAACTACACTTAGAATGAAATATGGCCTTTTGAGTTTGAGATAAAGTGTGGTTTATTCAAAAGTTTTAAAAGTGGAAACTTTAAATGTCCGACTCTCATACACAGAGGAGGAGAGTAGAAGTAAAAGAAAGCTACCTCAGAATGCCAAATGCAAGGGAGGACACCAGAATGCAGGTCTCCTGTTGTCTTGTATGCTGCTTGAGGCATCTAGTGGGCCTCTGTGAGATACAGGAAAGTGGACTAGGTGGGCCATTGGCCTGATCCAGCGGTGCTCTTCTTATGTTCCTATGAGAGGGAATGTGTAGTGCATGAGGCTGGTGTGCTCCCTGGGGCATTTGGTGGGATGCTGTGAGATACAGGAAGCTGGACTAGATGGGCCTATGGCTGATCCAGTGGGGCTGTTCTTATGTTCTTATGAGGCTGAGGCTTGCTGCCGTTTGATCTTGTTAATAACAAACCATGGTTTGTCATTCCGTCTGAAATATACTTGTAATGCAATCAGGCAGTGTCTGAACATGGCAGTGCCTATGTCATGATGATGAAACAAGTTCAGACAGGACTGCTATGTTGCTATCTCTATTCAGAGCATCCTGATCTGCTTATGGAACCCCTACATGAGTGTGACTTGCTCACACAGTAGAAAACACAATTTCTTGTGTGTGCCAAAAAATGCATACAAAGATCTGTTCTGTTTGCTGAAGGGGATTAGAAAACTCTTGGGGTGGGCAGGTTTTCTGTAAGCATTTTCACTGGCAAGGAATTGTTGGATGCAAGTGGCATTGTTCAAGGCATTCTGTGTTGTGGAGAGAAGACGCAGACTGAGAGAGAATTTGGACCTTTGTGATTTACGCTGATGGCAGTACTTGACAGTGTAAAAATTAACTTCACCCTCATATATTGCCTTTAATGTAAATGGTAAACCACAGCGTCTGGGTTTGTTCCCAGAGTGGTGAACATAAAGCAGGATTTGCACCTCACTTTTTTTGTTTTGTATCCAAACCTGAGGGCTGTGGTGTCAGGATATGAAAGCAACACTTTGAAGCCACGGAATGATTGTGCACCCAATGTGGCATCCAGTGCTTTCAAGGCCATTCCATAGATAATGAGAAAAACCACAGGCTGTTCCATCGTGGGGCTGGATCCAGCATTGTGGGCTGTGGCATTCCCGAGGAAAAGTGTCGGATGTCAAGGGTTGCGAATGTTGCAGTGGGGAAAGCTCTGTTTGGCTGGAGCATTGTGTCCCAACCGCTTTTTGCTTTCTTTTTCTTTGTTTTTCTATGTGGAATTCCTCTGCATTTGAAATAAACCACCTGTGTTCATCAGTAGTGAAAGAGAGAGAGAGCAGGAAACGGGTAGATGAGACTGCTTTTTTTTTTTTTTTTTAAAGAGCATTTTGCACTGTTTAATGTTACCTTTGAATGCCTGGCATTGTTCTTTACCCAGAGAGAGGTAAATCATAATACAGGAGAGAAACCCCAGCTTCCTTTCCTTATTTCAGCAAAGGAGGCCAGGCTGGCTTTTTGACAGGTAGTAGGGGAAGTTTGATTAATTGACTTATCTAGGAGAGAGAAGGGGGGAAAGAACTGTAGCAGTCAGCAGTCTTCTGGCTTCCTCTCTCCTGATATAGTTTTTTCTTATAACAGAGCAGTCAAATGACATCCATGTTTCCTCCCCTCCCCCAACCTGAGTGTCTAACAAGTTTATGCTGAGACTGTAGATCTGTTTGATACTCATTAATTGTTTTATAACTGGGACAAACACAAGCCTTGTGTAAGATTCAGGGTTTGGGTGTGCAGGAGAAATTCGGAGACTACAATAACATTTCCATAAATCCCATCATCCTGTAGCGAATGCTTGCCTGCCTTCTTTTTCCCCCCCATTCTCTCCAGGTTTGCTCTCAATAGCCGTGCCTTGTGGTTTTGACAGTGACATTTTAGAACTGGACTTTAGTAGGTCAGAGGCATATTAAAAACTGACGTGTAACGTCCAGGCGTAAAAAGTTGTGGTCATAATTTGTAGGGGAGGGGAATTTAACTCCTCCTCTCGTGCAGCTTATGGATGGAACGTTTTGCATAGAGCCTGCTAAAAGCATAATTAAAAGCCCCATGCCAACTGGTGTCTAAATCATCCAGAGAGAAGCGTAAGTCATCTGAAATGGGTGCATTTGTGTGCCTGGATGGCCATAACTTATACTATTACCAGAAAATTGTTTTTGCTTTTCTAAACATAATAAATGACACAGCAAATAGCATTTGACCAGTGGCATATAAGAAGCAATCCATACTATATGGATTTGTTCAATGGCATTTAAAGGACCTTGATTAAAATTCAGCCCAGACTGGAGTGATGAGAAGACTGTTTACTGAAGGCTGTTTGAAGTCATAAGTTGCACTGCAGACAGAGACCACAGGGATACATAGATTGAAACATTTCTTACCTTGCATGTCTGGGAACGAGCTGTCAGAGGCATCTGACATTTTAAAAGAGGGGCATAAAAATTATTGAGCAGTAGGACGGCTGTGGCTTATGAGTTTTCATTTCCATTGTTATGCAAGTTAATGGCTCCGCATCAAAGATCAGGGCAATAATAACCATCTTGTTTGCCGGCTCTGTGTTCCTTCTGGAATTATTGCCGATATTACACAACAGATCCTTCCCTCCCCCCCCCCTTTTTGGGGGGGTAAGTGGTGTGAATCTGAAAGCATATAATGTAAAGCAGAAAGCTCTTTTGTTAGTTTTTCCTGATCACGCTATGACAAAGTATCTTTTTTTAGTGGCAGAGGATAAAATAATTATACTATGGCTGGCCACTGCAGAAAGGCACCATTTTCTTTTAAAGCACGAATAGCCTTTTTATTTTTTCAAAACTTGATTTCAGTTTACGGTTAGAACAGAAGGGACCCAGCTTGGCCAGCTCCCATTGTTTCCTCTGCTTCTTTTGCATCCTACAAGCCAAGGCATGTGTGACCAGTTGGAAAAGAACATTATGAATATAGTATTGTATAATACTTTTGAAGAAAATATTTCATGTTTAGTCTAGATTCCAGGGCAGTTGGTTTTTTTTAATCAGATAAAGGCTCCACTATTGTGTGAGAATGAACTGGGGGGATTTAGCTTTTTTATCTCCCCCCCTTCAACACAGGAAATGCGCAAACATACTGTGTTTTAGATGTGATGAAGAGTAATATATTGATCAGGTGATTTCCCCCCTCCCCCCGCTTGTCTTGCATCAGCTTAATTTCTCAGCATGTGAATGTCAAGCCAAAAGAAATATTCCCAGGATTTAAATATATTGCAGTTGCCATAATGGCAATGGAGGATGATGGCAACAGATAAAACTGCAAAAGTGGAGCAAGGAAGCAGTATGAGAACAGACATTTGTTGTACGCTGGTACATTTGCTTTCAGGGTAGAGAAACTGTGTTCAAGTAACATTCACCGCGCTTAGAAGACCTGTCTGTTCCGCCTGAAGATTATTGACTGACCGGTAATTGTTGTTGGTACATAGCAAGCATGCTACCCGTTAAAGGAACTCTGTCGGCAGCATACAGGCTTTTAAAAATACAAAGAGTTTGCAGAATACTGCACTTGAGAGGGTTGTAGCATGTCAAAGGGTGAAGTCAGAGGGTTGAAGCCAAAGAAAGTTAGCTATGACTAAATATCTTTGAAATTTATGCATTTAATTGAACGTCGTTAATGACTAACTTGTCTCTAACCACTACCTTGATTTCAGTGCTTAGTCATGTACGTTTCTTTGGATGCAACGTAGTACCTAAGTGTCCTCTTGATATTTTTTGTTCATTTATAACCACCAAATTCCACACACTGGAAGTTGCTGTTGTTTGCAGAGCACAGAAACAACCCAATGCTGAGCTGTTCAATGTGCGGGGCTGCCATGGGGCTGAAAATGACTGTCCTGGCACCCTAAGCACACCAGGCAGCTGCCGCAGCTCCTTGGGGGAAGGGAAGTAGCCCTCAATGGGGCTACTTAATTCTGCAGCAGCTGTTTAGCAAGGAGTCACGTGAAGGACCACACGGCCCAACACAGGGCTTTGGATGCAGCGGAGCTGAGCTCCGCCAGTCCTGCCCTCCCCTGCCACGCCTCCTACCCGCCCTCCCCCTGCCCTGGAATGCCTCCTCCCCACCTCCCCCACGCCCATACTCACTTTTCTGCTGCTCAATGGTCTGGGCAAGCCGACAGGCAGCGGACTGCACATCCAGCGCTGGAACTACCCCAACTCCAGTGCTGGGCCTGCAGGAAGACCCTTATGGCACATTTGCAACAGTGTGCACTGGCAGTGAGGCTCAGTATTGGACCCTGAAGCTACAATTCTATGCACACTTACCTGGGAGTAAGCCCCATAGAACATAATGAGGCTTGCTTCTGAGTGTACATACATAGAATTGTGTGGTAATTGATCATTGTGTATATACATGTCCTGACTATATGATTTCAACAGTGGTTGTTTTTTGTTATGAAGGAAGAAGAGTTATTTGTTCTGGTAAGCAGAGCATTTTAGGGTGACACACTAAAATGTAACATGTGAATGTTCTAAGTACATGTATCATGCAGATATATCCATATATATTGGTTTAGTTTCCTGCTGCATGTGAACTTGGTGGCCACACCTGCATTTGCCATGAAGGGGAGGACTGAACTGAGAACGCCAATACTTTTGTACGTCACTGCAATGACTAGTTCCATCTTACATGAAGAAAAAAATTGATCTGCTCTTCCTAATATTGGGCCTCTTCAGGCAGAGTTTTGTGATTAGGATTGTGTACGTTGGTGAGAATGGAAGTGAGCCTTGGCTTGTTCAAAAATTTATTTCTAGTGTTCCCTGTGATCCAATACTGGATGTAAATAACATTGGAAAAAGTTGTTTTAAAAGTTATGTCTGCGTTCCTAGAGCCGTGATGTTCTTGTATCTTATGGGTGTCTGCAGATACCTGGTCCTAATATGAAACTCTTCACAATTTGGCATGATCAGGAGGAATGCAAATTTATAACCAAAGATAATAATGTGGGCTCCCGATCAGTACCAGCTGGGTATTCTCTCTAGCCCCCTGGCTGCACATATGTGATGAATAGTCGTGATTTAGTAAAATAAATTGTATGAAAATAGAACAAATTGAAGTAATTAAGGGGATGGGGAAGGAAACTAGACTCAGATTGTTCCCCGTTACTAATTGGAGGAAAACGAAATCCTTGGTACCCATGAGAGAAACCTCAGTTCTTGTTTGTCAGCTCTTATCAGTAGCTGTTAACTCATTTGGAAAGAGAAGACTGTTAACATATGAAATGGAGCAAATACTGACAAATATTTAAGCTTTGAGGAATCTCTTGCAGGCACAGTTGATGTTTGCTTTGTATGTTATGGGTACCTCTTTGTAATTGGTGAGTTTGTAGTGTGTTTTTATACAACTAAATGCACCGTGCAATCCAATGCATGTCTAATCAGGAGTAAGTTCCATTATATTTTTTGGAATGTTTTGTGTGTATGCATAGGATTGTGGCCTGTAGGTGAAAAAATCACCAGCCACGGCCAATTAGGCTCGCGACAAAAAATTCCTACCCGGCCCCCAAAGAGCGACCAGCTACTCTCAGACTGTTCTTGGGCGGGCAGGCGGGCGGGGCTCAGGAAAACCAGCAGACTGGAGCCAGAAGGTGAGGAGCCTTCTGGGTGCACAGCCTGCCCTGGCCCCACAGATAATGCAGCCAATAGGCTGCTCCCATTTTCCCGTCTCTGCCTGGAGTGCACGGAGTGCAGGGCAAAGGGGGGGGCGACATGTTATGGTGCCTCACCCTCAATATGACAGCACTGTGCCGTAATTGGCTAACTGGATTACTTAGGCTCATTATACCTTTCTGGTGGGAGAAGAAAGGTTTGATTTCTAGGTTTGTCCAGTAAGAGATTGTGGTCCTGTTGGACTTATGATGTCTTTTTGCTGTGCACAGCATTGCACTCATGCAAGGATCCTTTCTGTTCCTGGAAAGACAGATAAGATAGGAGTAAACTGGCTACTGTTTGATTTGAACATTAAATCTGCCTTATTCTGAGGCATACCATTGATCCATACAAATATAGGTCAGTATAATTGAGACTAACCAGTGGCACCTCCCCAGAGTTTCAGACAATGTTTTCCAGTCTAATCTGCCGACTCTGGGTGTTGAAATTGGAACCTCCTGCATACAAGCTCTAGCGCTGAGCTTACTTGTAGTTTCTTCTCATTACTCAAAGAGCCTTGTTTCTTATACACACACTTTATGCTTTTCCCTATCATGGAAACACCACAAGATTTAACCATGTTGGAGATATTCCAAGATTCCCTCTGGAGAGGAAGACATGAGTTCTTCTGCTGTAGACATCCTGGCAGGTGGTGAAAATGTTTGTGTTGTGGTTCACATGAGCAAATAGTTGAGAAACTGGAATCTTTGTTGTGTTTGGGTATAGACTCCATTTTGGAGTACATCATATTGCTGCTTTTGCACTTTCCAGTCTCGGGATAGAGTCAGGCAGCTGCATTCTTATTATTTCTACAGCACCTACAAGACGAGGTGCTTTACATGAAACAAAAGTAAGGCGTAGGCCTTGCCCTCAGGCTTCTGTTCTGTGACAGACAAGACACCCAAGGGAAATGAAATGGAGATAAAAAGTGGCTGTGTGGGATCAGTGAAATGCCAGAGTAAAAGGGGAAGGTTTTATCAAGTGTTTTAGAAGACGCTGGACAGATGTCAGGAAGAGTTCCAATCGTAAGAGGCAGCAAGGGAGAACAAGCAGATTTGAGAAATGAAATATGTAATCTTGGCTTTATGGGGGAGAATGGTACAGGAGGTGAGCATGACGGGGCATGGCTAGAGAGAAGAGCACATGGATAAGTGGGAGCAAGATGATTATGACACTGACAAGTTAATAGAAGTTTAAATATTATATGAGGGGGAAAAGGAGCCTTTGTAGAGAGCAGAAAAATGAGTATATAGTGATGAGTAGAGCAGATTAGGCAAGCTGATGTATTCACGCAATATATCCAAGACAGAGGAAGCAGATTTTGGGGTGAAAAGGCCAAGCAGAAAAGTATAGCAGTAGTCAGTGCAAGAGATAATGAGAGAATGAACAAGAATTTGCATCCAAAGTGGAAAAAAAATGGTCAGGCTGGCTCATCCATGAGTCCACATAAAGCAGTTGCATCGGGTCATGGATTGGTGGGATGACCCATGTCTGTTCTTCTGCATGCCACCTCTGCTCCTCTTTCTCTTCCTCCTGCTCCCTGGATTGAAAAAGGGGGACAGAGAGGAATAGAAAATATGGAAGGAAGCAGAATTCTGAGCCTAGAACATTGGAGACTAGAAGAAGCAGAAGCTAGCACATCACAGGGAAGGAGGGCAGCATTTGGCATCCCAGGTGTCAGGAAGCTTTGGGCCAGCTCTGAAAATGGCATTTGTATAGATGTGGCAAAGTAGAAATGACACGCTTTAGCAACTGAGTTGGTATGTAGGGAGATAGAAAAAGAAGAATCAAAAGTAGTGCTCAGGTTATGAATTGAAAGAGTGACAGTGCGAGTACTACCTGTTGGAAATGAAAGTGAAGGAGAATGGATGTGGAGAAGAAGGTAGAAGTTTAGTTTTATTTGATTAGGATTAAGATTTAAGAAAAGGTACATAATCTGGGAGGTTAGGAAAAAAGCAACAAAAGCATAAGAAAGTGTGGAAGGAAAGAGTGAGATCAAGCAAAGAGGAGTAGAGTTGAAGGTTATGAACCCAGAGATATTTTTCGATCTCCAAAAGAACAAAAAAATAGCAGGAAAGGGAGTATCTATAAGGGTAGAAAATAGGGAACCGTCAACAGATAATGAATAAAAGAAAGAGAGAAGAAATCTGATAAAGTGGCTGGAGTTCTGGACTTGGATTGGGGAGGCATGAAGCTCACTGGGTGACCTTGGGTCAGTTGCTCTATCACAGCTTATCCTCCTTTACAGAGCTGTGAGGATGAAATGGTGGGGGGAGCAGAAACATGTATATTACCCTGAGACCTATGGAGAAAGAGTAGAAAAATGTAATCAATACAGTGCGATCCCAGTATGCACGGGTTCAGCACCTGTGAATTTGACTCCATGTAGATGTCAGCACATACCAGGGCCTGATTTTAAATGCCTTTAAACATAAAATGGTGTCAAAATTGGGTTTCTTACCATTTCACGTCCAAACCACATCATTTCCAGATATCTAGAGGTATATTTAGTCCAGAAAGCCCCATTTCTGGGCTGCGCAGACGTTCCTTGCTCCTCCCAGCATCACCCCAGAATGCACTGTGAGGAGCAAGGAACCTCAGCGTGATCCAGAAGTGGGTCTTTCAGGATATAGTGGGCCTTTCAGGATAAATATAGCTCTAGAGCAGTGATTTTCAACCCTTTTCATCTCACGGCACACTGGCAAGGCGATAAAATGGTCAAGGCACACCATCTGTTTTTTTTACAATTGACAAAGACACACTGCTGTCAATGGGGGGCTCACATCCTCCAGTGGCCCTACTAAAGAATGACCCTCTCCAAAATTCTTACGGCACACCTGGGGACCATTCGTGGCACACCAGTGTGCCACAGCACAGTGGTTGAAAATGGCTGCTCTAGAGGCTTGGAAATGGTAGGAAACCCGATGTTGGTGCTTTTTTGTGTTTAAAGGCTGTATCTAAAAAATCAGACCCTTTATCTGTGGATTCCATATCTGCAGGAGTTCCAGAACAGAACTCCCATGGATATTGGGGTCCCACTGTAGATCAATATGGCTGTGAGAGGAATTGATTAGGCAGATTGAAGGGGCAGCAGTGGGATGTGTGTGTGCTTGCTATTGTGTCCACAACTTTAAAAAAAGGAGGAGAATTATTTGTAGGAGGCAAGTGAGTTGTACATCTGCCCCAATTCAGGCAGCAGTTCCACTGGGACTGCCCCTGGTTTTCTATATGGAATAGTCACCACATAAATAAGATCAAAGGGACCTCCAAACAACTGCTTAGTCATTTGAATTAACCCTGAGTAGAAATGAAACCAGGGATTAAAGTGATTTAGGGCGAAATCCTAACCCCTTATGTCAGTGCTTTCCAGCACTGACATAAGGGCAATGTAACTCCAAGTAAGGGAACAAACATTCCCTTACTTTGAGGAGGCCACCTCATGTCTGTGAAGCAGCACCAGAGCTACATCTTCCCAGGACAGCAGGGTGAACAACTGTTTGCTTTGACAGAGTTCAGTCAAGCAAGCAGCACAGCTCCCAAGCAGTTCAGAGCAGTAGTAGTGGTTGATTTTTAGCTACCAGGAAGCTTTCAAAAATCTCAGATTTCACTCTCGGTCATCCAAAAACTCTTCATGTAACGTGATCAGGGTAGCAGGAAATAAGCTGAATGTAGTTGATGGGTTTGGGGGTTAGTAATCCCTAAAGCATTTAAATAATGCTGTTTAGTATTTATTTTACAGGAATGTGCAGTTAAGATGGTTTATCTTCCATTCATTTAGATAGATTTTACAGGCAGTCCTCTTAAGGTTTTCAGGAATGTTTTGTCTGAAAGCACGTGTAGAGATCTACTTATTGAAAGAACTTGCTTGTCCTTTGCCCTACATGTGAGCTGTGCTCAGAGCAAGATTGGGAGCTGCCCACTTCTGGGGAAAAAAGTGACTTATGTGGGTACCTTCCTAGGAGGTTAGTTTTTGTAATAATCTAACCTAATCCTTCCTAGTATCCCAGTGGCTTGAATAGCTCTCAGTGGGTAGAACAGACAGCAAATAATTATCAGTGACTGAAGTATTATGTAAGCATTTTAAAATAGAGATGTGACTGCTACAGAAAGACTTTTATTGGTTAACTATCTTGCTAATTAATCAGTCCATTAAGCCATGATAGTGTCTGCACATAGGTAAAATCCCAAAGCCATTAATAAATTTTTCTTTTGACTGCATGTTGTGGATAACATTTTCTGTAAATTGGTTTATGATTATCTTTATGACTAAGTACTACAAGTTAAATGTATTATTTGAATAAAGCAATGGACACAACCTGTTCGCAAAACTAAATAATAGTAACCTGTTTGTAACTATTTAATACCAAACAGGCTTTTGTTGTGGCCTGATTTTTTTTAAATCCCCAGTGCAATTAATAAATAATTGGGCTATAACATTGTTTCATCCTTGAAGTTCTCTGCTTGCTTGCAGGAGTTAATTTATGTTGGAAGAAGAGTCAGAGTTATCTACTAATAGCTTGTGGCAGTTTTGGTGGTATTTTATGTTAAATGGATCCCTTGCTTTTTGCAAGTTTGTTTATGTGACAGTTTTCCGTGTTCTTGGTTGTTTGGTTGACACACTAGAGGCCCAAGAACTCACTGGACCCTCTTATGTTCTCTGCAAAAGGTAATTTCTACAACATGTCCAGCGACAAGACCCTCAATTTTTGTGGATGGTCAAGAACCAACATGGGATGAATCTCTCTCACATCTCTATTTCTAGAAGAGCTGAACAGAACTTCCAACCTTCTCAGCAGGCATGGCAAAGTTAGATCAATTCAGAAGTCTGCTTTCAGCTCAGTTCTTCCCTCTATGTTGCTACTTTAAAGCTGAGGGCTGGAACCCACTGTTGAGTTGCGACTTGATTTTTGGTGGTTCACATAAAGGTGATGGAAAACTAATTGCCTCAAGCCCTTAAACCAGCCATTTTCAACCACTGTATCATGGCACCTTGGTGTGTCGCGAGTGGTCCACAGGTATGCCACAGGAATTTGGAGGAAGGTCATTTATTAGTAGGGCCATTGGGCAGATGTGAGCCCCCCACTGGCAGAATGGTGTGTCTGGTCAATTGTCAAAAACCTGATGGTGTGCCTTGACCATTTTAGTGCCTTGTCAGTGTGCCGTGAGATGAAAAAGGTAAAAAAAAGGCTGCCTTTAAACTATTCCATAAATCAGATACTGTAACTGGTAATTACCCTGCAAAGAGCTCAGCTCCTGCAATTTGCAAAATAGCTGCTAAGTGCTGTGCAAGGACTTAAGCTCCTACAGTTTTCAAGCATATATAAATATAGGGAGATAAATGTGTTATGGTACTTTTTTCTGGTTACTACTACTTATAAATAAATAAAATATTATTTCTTTGTAGATCTCTTTTTTAAAGTTTGATAAACATAGGTGGGTTCCGATAGAGTGCCGTTTTAAAGTTTGAGACCACTGACTTATGCTATGCAATGAGGTGGCTACTCTGTCCAGACATCACACTAGTCCAGTGGTTCTCACACATTTAGCACTAGGACCCACTTTTTAGAATGAGAATCTGGCAGGACCCACTGGAAGTGATGTCATGACCGGAAGTGACATCATCAAGCAGGAAAATTTTTAACAATCCCATACTGCGATCCTACCCACTCTTACCCAGGATTAAGTCCTATTTACTATTCATTGTTAAAAGAATATGCATAGTAGCTTGTTAAAAGTACAGGTCTGTAACATTTCCTCAAATGCAGTCACATGCCATGGTAGCATCAAGTCTAATATAGTAAAAATAAAATATTGAAATGAATGGGGACCCACCTGAAATTGGCTTGCGACCCACCTAGTGGGTCCCGACCCACAGTTTGAGAAACACTGAACTAGTCCAGTAGTTCCCAAACTGTGAGCTGTGGCTCCCCAGGGAGCTGTGGCAACCAGCCAGGGGAGCAGAGCAATCCTTTAAAAAAAAAAACCACCGCCAAGGTATAGGATTGTAACCCTAATGGGGAGTCGCAGCCAATGATCCAGTAGGTCAAGGGAGCCGTCAGGTGAAAAAGTTTGGGAACACCTGCATTAGTTTGATGATTTGTAAACTTGGTGAGTCAAGTTAGTTTCTGATAACTTAGTCTGATTCAAATAGCTTTTCTGTTGGCACCTCAGAAGTGTCGTTACCTACTCTGTAGAAGAATAATTTGCAGAAATGCTGATACAGGCCAGTACAAGGATAACTCTGTCATTTAAAAGGTAGTTACTGGCTACAAAGATGCTCTCCTGATCCTAACTATCATACACAGAGTCCTCAAGTGTAGAGCAGAACATTTCTAAGTCTCAGTAGTTCATAGTGCTGTTTATGCTGACATTACATGGAGCATTTGCAGAAGTGTCAGCTGTTTTGTCAGTAATAAGTTAACTTAAAAAAGAGAGAGAGATTGCCTCTGATTTAAAAAAGAAATACGAATAAGGTTTCTCCAAGGTGTTCATTATTTCTTGGATGTCTAATAAGTTTTTCTCACCCTGAATGTCATTGAAGCCTTTAAAGAAATTTATTTTTCATCTTTCAAACATTAATTGCTTTAAGTATATAGAATGAAAAAGTCATCTTGTTAAAACTTGCATATCAAATGGCTGTTTTTTGGTTAAATAATGTAGAACCTCTTTTTTCCCCTAGTGCAGATTCCAAAGAATGTCATGTTCATTTTCACTTTGCACTTTCATAATTTTGTTGATCTGTACTAAAGTGTTGTTGTTTTTCTCAGCTTCTGGGTTAGCATGCTTGTCTTTCTTAAAGGAACCATTCATCTTGAATGAATGGGTGCTAGATCAAACCAGACATTTTATAGTATCACAAAACTGGAGGAGATAAAAATGCTCGGATAGTCGCAGTAGTATAGTTGTCATATTACATGTGCTCGAGTGTCACCTTCTTTATCAGTATAAAAGATAAGAAATGAGAAGAGTATTTCTGAGTAAAACCCAACCTGAACCAATGTGGCATTCAAAGTGGTGGCCAGGGTTGACCAAGAGATGAGGCTTCAGCTTGAAAAGAAATGGGTGAAAAATGAGCAGGAAGAAGCACAGAGACCGTGGCAGGGAAAAAGAAGCACAGACACAAACAATGGGCAGCAGAGAGGAGAGACAAGAGGGAGAAATGGGGCAAGAAGAAGGGGAGAAGAGAGCCGGGAGAAGGAGGAGGATGAAAAGGAACTTGTGGGATCAGCTGGTGTCCTTGACAACCAAGAGAAGGGTGAGACTGTTGAGAGACCTGTCATCCAAGCTCTAGGACAGGAGCATCAAGCCAAAGACTTGGGGGCTGGAAGCTCTTTATTTTGCTCTTGGGCTCTCCCAGCACCACCACTCTTAGCTGCTGAGCTGTGCTGAGATGTCACTGCTGAAAGGGTGGTGTGCATGATGTTTGGGCTCTCCTATATCTTGAAAACATGATCAAGATTTTCATATTTTCTCTTCTGTAATTTACAACTAATGAGTTCCTAAGTGTTTATTTCTGGTCATTGTCTGCCTAATGACATTACTTCCTGCTTTATGACATCACTTCCAGCCCGCAGCAGGCATCATGAATGCTATTTGGCCTGCTGTATGAAATGGATTTGACACCCCTGCTCTAAGATGAGCAGATGGGAGGGGGGGTAAGAGCTCTAAAAGGAAATTTTCTGGTTCTTGTACTACCCAGGATGAAGTGTCTTGAAAAAATACTTGGGCAGATGAGTCTCCACATAGCAACAGAAAGCACTCTCCTGGGGGCAAACGGGATGACTCCATGGGACAGAAAAAGTGCTCTCATTGTAGGTGAATGTAACATTGTAGGTGAATGTGAATGGGATTTTGGGGAGGCCTATGGCCTATTTTCCCAGGGCAGGGAGAGGCATGTGCAATTATTTCCACTCAAAGAGCTCTTCCACACAAATGGCCCCTTAGTTGAGGCATTGCTTTTTCATAACTAGTAGGAGGTGAAGTTAAAACGGAAGCTTTTCACTGGGGTAATAATAATAATAATACAGGTATTTCTATACCGCTTTTCTTGGTCCTCAGATTTCTCCTTAGACTTTATTCAAGGCAGTTTACATAGGCAGGCAAATTTAAATCCCCGTAGGGATTTTTACAATTTTGAAAGAAGGTTTCTATCTTTCAAGAAACCACAACATTCAGATGTTTCTTTCTTGGTCTGGCTTCACACTCTGGCCTCCATCCTCCCACGCTCAGAGCAGATGGAATAGCTCGGCTCAGCTTGTCAGCTGCTCCGAGGTCGCACAGTGCTGGTGGCCTTGAACTGGCGACCTTCGGATGTTATCTTCAGGCAAACGGAGGCTCAACCCTCTAGACCAGACCTCCTGCCCAGTAGGCAATCTATGTCCTACAGACTGGACCATTCAAAATCATCTGGCCTGTAGACCCACCCAGCCCATGGTGTTCTTAGAAAAGTATTCAAGTTTGTAATACATATCTTTGTAAGACTTACAGGGTAAGCAGACCAAGGGCAGAAGCTTCACTTGAACAAGGGCTCGAGTGGAAATAACCTTCACATTCAAGCGGCACCTAAAACTGTCTTGTTCAAATGCAACTTTCAGTGATGAAAGCTACTTATATACGCCTGAAGCTGTGATACTGACTACTACTTTAATGCTTTTCTGCATGCCTGCTGCATTTATGTATTCTGTTTTTTAATGTTGTTTTATGATGTCTTATTGTGTTTAATTTTTTTTTAATTGTTAGCCACTGTCAGAAGGCCATTGTGAAGTCAAAAAGGTGGGGTGCAAATATTTTAAATAGATCAGACACTACATGGAAGTGTCTTCCATATAAGAGTTTGGCAATTCATGCATCTCTAAAGAAGCTTACCCAACTCTTTGAGACCTATTGATGTGAATATAATGCAAAGTGCATGTTCTATATAAATCTGTGGATACCTCTTGATATGCACAGCGTGCTGTGATTACAGTGTGAGTGCTGTCAGGGCAAGGCATTTGGTAGCATAAGTGGCCAATTAGCTTCCCACCCCTCCCCAGCTGAAGATGCTTGGAGAAGAGTGTCCCCCTGTGGAAAGAATAATCCAGAAAGGATAGATTGATTGCACTGAGAAAGTTTGGCAGTCAGCTGACTAAGAAGGCTGCCTGTACCCCAGGCTAAAGATGGGACTTGAAGAAGAGAAGTAAGCTGTGTTGACCATAAGGGTCCACACAGCATGCATTTATTTGTCAATTCATGAGTTTATGATACTGTATTATTAATGTGCATCAATGAATCACAAAAGTACTAAGGCAGCAAACAACACCGAAAAACACTGTGTGGTTTTCTGAGAGATGCATCAATTTTGTAAAGATATCTAACGGCTTGGAAATTGCAGCTGGTTCAGAAAGCAGCAGCTCATGTGATTACTGGGCTCAGTGTTTTGATTCTGTCGGCCACTACTTGGATGAATTCACATGCTGCCAGTTGATTTCAGGGCCCGATTCAAGGTGCTAGTATTGACCTATAAAGCCCTACGTGGCCTGGGACCATGTTATCTTCAGGACCACCTACTTCCATATAGTCTGGCTTGTCCCATTAGGTCAAGTGATAGAGCCTTGCTAAAAGTTCCACCACCATCTGAAGCAAAAAGGGATGGTGGTAAGAGGCAGGGCCTTCTCTATGGTGGCAGCACATTTCTGGAACCTGTTTCCAGAGGGTCTATGAACAGCCCCCTCTGTGGAGCAATTGCAATAAGGCTTAAAAACATGTTAATTTCAATTTACTTTGAGGGGGAGTATAGGAGGGCTGACTCACTGCCATCTTGTAACTATTCAACTGTTTTCTGCCATTGCTCTCTGTATTTTGTTGGGGATGTTTTATTTATTAATTGCTTCTATTTTATTGTCCATTGTTCTATCACTGCCTGCTTATTTTGTTTTATTTTAATTGATATTATTTTGATTTTATTGTAAGCAGTGCTTTTTTGTAAAAAAAAAAATGAGTTCTGCGAGTTCCATGAGCTTACATGAGTTCCATGTAGTAAAATTACTCTAAGCGATTGTGGGAGTAAGAACAAAAAAGGAATTCTTACATGAGAGGGGTCCTTAGGTGCACACAGAAACAGCTATGTTTGCAAATAAGCGATTAAATATGGTTTAATTCAGGTATCAGAATACTCTGTGTGTTTGGGAAGGCACTTGGCATGCAATTGTATGTTCTCTGCTGCCCTGAGCAGCTGCTGTGCATTGCTGGAGAGGAGCTGCAAACGCTGGCTGGTGGAGGGCGTGCTTGTGGGGGAAGGACGAAGAGGATCTCTGGCAAGGCTGGACAGCACGTTGTACACATGTAGAATCCCTTTTCACCAGCCCCTAGCATGTGAAAACGGGTGCAGATATATATCTCTGCCAGGATTAAGAGCCCAATCCTAGGTATGTCTACTCTGAAGTAAGTCTCGTTCTAGTCAATGGAGCTTACTCCCAGGAAAGTGCCTAGGATTGCAGCCTAAGAGCCCAATCCTATGCATGTCTACTCAGAAGTCCACTTTAGTGAATGGGGCTTATTGTGGATAGGATGGCAGCCTTAGAGTCCAATCCTATGCCTGTCTACTGAGAAGTAAGTTCCATTATAGTGAATGGGGCTTACTGTGGATAGGATGGCAGCCTCAGGGCCCAATCCTGTTCCTGTCTACTCAGAAGTCAGTCCCATTAGAGTCAATGGGGCTTCCTCCCAGGAAAGTGTGGAGAGGACTGCAGCCTCAGAGCCCCTCCTCTGCCTATCTCCTCAGAAGTCAGTCCCATTAGAGTCAACGGGGCTCACTGCGCCCTCACACTTGTCAGCCAGAGTTGCCTGGTGCAGGAGGAAGCCTGCCTGGGAAAGGATGGGGTGGGGGGAGAAGAGGAGCCCTATGGGGGGGTCTGGGCTGGGCTGGGTTGGGTGGGGGAGGCTGGGGGGACCCTCGTTCAGTGGCTGCGCTTTCGAGGGGAAGGAGGCAGGCGCTGGGCTGGGAGGCGGAACTGAGCGCGGCAGCTGCTTGCTGCGGGGGAAGCCCATCAAAAAGGTGCATAAAAAAGGTGCCGGAACACCGTTCTGGTGCGTTCCATTAGAAAAAAAGCCCTGATTGTAAGTTACCTTGCATAGTTTTAACTGGAAAGGCAGGATATGAATATTCTTAAAATCAATCAATCAAGGAATCCTTTCAGGGTCAGTGTTTAAGATTAGCATCATTGATAGCTGAAATACCTCTGCCCCCAGAATTCTCATGTGGTGGTAGCGGAGTGACCTTATCTGGTAGGAGGAGGCCCAAGAAGGGCAGTTTGCTGAAGACCATCTAAAACCTACAACCTTTCATTTATGAATTATATGGATAATGAGAATTGTAGATTGAAGCAGTGTCCAGTCACCAATTCATAAACAACTGAAAGATGTATTCAGCCTTGGTGTTCTTTAATGGTATTAATACTGCTGATCTTGTTGGATGTTTTGTCTTTCTTCCACTAAAGCCACTGGATGTCATCCTGTAGCTTGAACGGAAGCCTTGAGGTAGATGGTAGTTCCTCTATGTGTAACCTTACTTCTTGGGCTCCTGTAAACTGATCTGCACAGCAAAACCCCTTTCACGAGACGTTAAAAATGGACGCAGGTTACAAGTTAAATGCACTGAGACTCAACCCCCAGGGTTGAATGTAAGGGGAGGGGGCGGAGGCGCAGAACAGAGAAGGGCAAAACAGTGATCAGAAATTTGTCCGGCTGTCAGGCTATTATGAGTAAATGACACTTGGACAGAAAGAGAGTTTCCCTAAAGCAGAGTCTTTTCATATCAGAAAGGAGAAAGAGTTAGTTCAGAAACAGCAATATCTGGCACTACTGAGGGGTGTGAGACCTTTGATGTATTTCCCTTCCAGCTGGATTTATTCGCCATGCAGCTAATGTTCTTCTTTGTTACAGCAAAGTTACACCCCACTGGAAGCTGTGATAATAATACCATGCTGGCTGGCTGGCTGGCTGGCTGTATTAATATAGGTAGTGAGATTCTATCTCTGAAGCGGCAGACAAAATGAAAATGTGCCAAAGTGGTGCTCTCGTTCCCATCGGTTAGAGCTGCAAAACGGCCAGTGCATCCCGTGGCATACTAGCCCTTTCTGAGTGAAGCTTATAGGCTCAAGTGTTGTCAGCAGTCTTCAGGGCTGTTAGCTGGGAGAAGAGGAAGAACTGTTTTCTTGTTAGCTCAAATTACCTCATTCTGGGGTAAATGAAGATTTTCCTTAAGCTGTTCTCCCTGGTTATCACAGGTCTGACTGTCAGGGCCACCTCCATAGCGCTGCTCTCCTGAAAGACGGACGCAAGGTTAGGCGACTGCTGCATCTGTAACAAAACAGAAATGTTTATAAAGCTATCCTTGTGCAAGCAAGCAGTCCAACTATAGTATGCCTGTGTCAGGAAAGGGAGCCATTTAGCTCCTACGTGCTACAAAGTGCTGTGTGTTCCTAGAATTTAACTGAATCAGTGGAAGAGGTGGAAAGATTGAGCATATTATAAGAATAGTCATCGTCCCCCCTCCAACTACTAATTAATACTGTAGGTCTCAAACTGTGGCCAAGTATATCTTTAAAAATAAAGAGTTAAGGAAGTGGTTCTCAAACTGGGGTGTCACGATGTCCCAGCCAGAGAGCCCTGGTCTCTGCCCCCTTAAGGGGTGGGGAGGCAGCGAAGTGATCACCAGAATTGCATCGCTGTCGAGGGGCGTAGGGCTTGCCTGGACTCACCACAGCCTGCAGCAGCCTCCTGGGAGGTGTGGGGCACCAGCCTCCGCAGGGCTCTCCAACATACGGGGACAGTACAGATAATGATCACAACCCGCTTCCGCTCTGCAATTGTGAAACCGGAAGTGGGTTGCGATCATTATTTTTACATGCACCATATGTTGGGGAGCCCTGCGGAGGCTGGCGCGGGGCTTCCCGCACCCCTAGGAGGCTGCTGCAGGCTGTAGTGAGTCCAGGCAAGCCCCTGCACCCTTTGACAGCGATGTGTTTCTGGTGATCTCGTCGCTGCCTCCTCCCCCACAAGAACAGTGGGGCTCAAATTCCCTGTGAGTTTGAGAACCACTGAGTTAAGGAAACAATATAAAAAAATAAAGAAAACAACAAAAAGTAAGGGGGAAGAATGCCATTAAAATGGCCTCTGGGATCACTTAGTATAGAGCAGTGGTTCCTAAACTGGTGGGTTGTGACCCTCTAGAGAAACCGGAAGTAGGGCATTCCCCCTTAAGGGGAGTGGCCATGCTCCAATGGCAGTGACAGTACTGCAGAGATTGCAGCACTGCCAATGCCAAGGGGCATTTTTACTGACCAGGGGTCCAGCACTGGCCTCCTGCAGGGTCCTGGTGGCTTGAAACCCTCTTTGATCTCCTCTGCAGCTTGTTTACAAAGCCCTTATCTCTGATCTACTTCCGGGTTTCAGAGAAAACAGAACATATATGGAGATCAGCAAAAAGGGCAATTTACAGCAGCCACAGAAGAGATCAGAAGGGGCTGCTGAACCCTGCAGGAGGCCAGCGCTGCCCCCTCCCAGTAAGTAAAAAAAGTCTCTTGGCAGTGCTGTAATCTCTGCAGCACTGTTACTGCCCCCTCCCTGCCCACACAAACAATTATCTGGTTCCCAACTTCCCTGTAGGAGTTTGGGAAGCACTAGTATAGAGACCTTTCCACAGCAATCCATTTTAACATTACTCCATGTTTGCTCTGTCTCCATGTGAAAATTCCATTGGTTAACTTTAGACTTGTACTTTGTGTGTGTAGCGGGGGTAGTGTCATGGGTTGACCAGGCTGGAAACTGATTGAGGATCCACTTGCATCAGAGGGTTCACCTGACCAGGCTGACCCCTGAGCCCTCAGTACTGGTGATCCCCAGCGACCTAGCTCTGGCTCTGATTTGTAGCATGTGACTAGTACTTATCAAATCCAAAATGGGACAGGGAGTGGGAAGAATGGGGAAGAATGGGGGTGGGGAGGTGAGATGGCAGCGGTGCACACTGGATCCTATCTTCCCATTTTGCAACCTCCCCAACCTCTTTCTTCAACTTGTACAAACAATGGAGCTGGCACAGGTCTGAGGAGACCCATTGTGGATCGGGAGGCTTATGGAGGGGTAAGGGGATTTTAATTCCATTTCCCATCCCAAGCCTTCCAATTCCCCCTTCCCTTCCCTCTGAATACAGTTTGCTCCTTTTCAGCAAGACTGTGCCAGGGGGAGAGGGAGGGTAGGATTGGACTCTAAATCTCATATGATCAATTTTTTTGACAATGTCTTTAGTTAGGAAACTTGCAGGTAACTTCTCCAAAGTTGCAACCTACTTCCATTTCTTTTTCTCTAGCCAGCTTACAAACATATAGCTGTGTTATTCGTTTGTGACATACTGACAACCCCAGAAGAAAGAAGCAACTCTCTTTGAGTTTACAAAACCTTCCCTGTTTGATTGCCTCGAGGCAAATCTGACTTGCCGTGGACAACTGTGCAAACAGCTATAGCCAAACCTAGTCTACGGTGGAGGCAAATAAATACTTTAAAGTAGAGAGACAAGAGCTTATCTGTTTTCTTCTCATAAATTGTAATAAAGTGTATAATTTTTGTGATTTTTTTTTCTGAAATGAAATTTGGGGCAAAGACCTGATCGTCACATGCAAGAGGGTGAGATGATAACAGTCCTGGGCTGTTAAGAGTAGACAGATGAAGCACCACTTTTGAACGCTCTTCTGTATAGAAACAACTCATTGCAACAATAAATAAATAAATAGCACATCGAGGGAAGGGTTCTAGCCAGCTCATTCCCTGTTGAATTAGTTTTTTTTTTCCCCCTCTTTGTAGGGAGTACTTCATGTTGGGAAATTTTTCAAAAGTGGTCCCCCATATGCAGCCTGAAGTGGTGCAGTCTGTTCTCCCACCTCAAAACTCTACAAGCTTGTTCCCATCTCAGCTTGCTGCATGTATCAACCAATCTTTTAACTACCACCCAGCTTCCAGTAGCTTGGTTTGGCTTTGGCTTTAGAGTCAATTTGGCTAACATTATTAATGCTTCTTTTCATCTGATGTCAAGCCCTGTTTGATGGACTGTTTTAATGTACACATAGGAACAAGTGACCATACTATTTCAGTGGGAGGTGTAGCCTAAGGAGTGTGAGTGACAGAAAGTAAATCTCCTTCCTTCTTGCTCTGCACAGCAACTTGCACCTTCCCCAAATCTACTCTGGAGGGTTGAGGAACCCTTTGGAGCAGGAGTGGGTGGGATGCAGAAGCCTGTATGGCTGAAGAATGATAAGTGAAAATTGACCTACCCTGTATGGTGAACAGAAGTGCCATCCTTTAGCAAAAGGAGTTAGAATACAACCCATTGAAATTGAGGATTTATCTGCAGATAGATTTCTCAGAAAGTTTGATAATTAATTCATCAACAATTGGGGATCAGAATGAATCAAAATTAGCATGTGGTTTCATTGTGGATATGTGTGGCTAGCTGCACCAAGTATGTGCAAGTATTTGCAAGGGATTCGTTCCTGGACCCCCGCTGATACTGAAACTTGCAGATAATGAAATCCAAAGATTATGACAAACACAGAGACTCTGAACATGACCAGAACCTCATTACAGTTGCAGCACAGCCTTTCTGAGTCCCACAGAGATTGTGTGTGACCTCTGTGGGCCTTGGAAAGGCTCCTGGACAGCACAAGAGAGCATCTTTGGTGGTGTGTGGGAGCTCAGGTCCAGCCTTCACCATGGCTTCACCATGGCTTCGGTTTTAACTAACTCATGGTTAGTTAAAACCTTGGGTCCCGAATCTGCAAATAAAGGGGCCCAACCTGTAATCTATTCATGGACTTCTTCACAGGTTTGCACTTGCAAATATTTTGAGTTTCTTTCCCATGTAGTAAAAGAGTATTATAGAGCAATTTACTATAGAAGGAGTTCTCAGCATCTTTGAGGAACTGAAGAGGGAGATGATATTTTAAAGAAATTAAATAATAGTCTAGCTTTCATAAGAGAATACTTAATCTTTTTCAAGCATTACTATTTCGAACGGGGCAAAATAATGTAATGGAAGTAGTAAGATTAGTTTGGCTCCATGCTCTGAAAAAAAAATGATAGGCAAGAAAGAGGATTTTCCTTGGAAGCGACGCTTTAGCAGACTCTCGAACAAGATTAATTTTAAGGATTTTACTTGTTAGTAAGACACATTACAAAGATGTATTTGCTATGTATAGTACACGGCACATGATACAGAAAGAAAATAGGAAGGATAGAAGAAGAAAATAGCTCTCGTTCCTTTTTTCGCCCCTGTCTGTTTTGGTGTATCATTGAGCAACATGTAGTAAATCTATTGGGACCTAGATTTTCATCTTTTGAACCATGATTGTGGATTTAAACTTGAGACCTTCCTAATGCTAAAGAGAACTTGTTAACAATTACATCCACCAAAAAGTGCAGGATCACTTTGAACAGCTAGAGTTTGGAATGCAGAGAGAATAAAGGAGGCACTAGGTAATGTTTGCCATAGGTATTGGAGGAGGAGGGGAGAAAGAGAGAGAGAATGGGGAAGAACTATTGCAGTGTAGGAGGATCTAAGCAAGAGTAGCAAATGTACAACAAGAGTCCTGGACCAGATAGGGAGCTGTCCAGCTAGAAATGTGTCTGGAAAGCAGGGCTAGGTGTTCTGTCACTGAGCACCAGCACTGAGCAGCTAATGGACTAGCTCAGGAAAAGATTTGGATCTTTTCAGAGCCCAGACTGTGAGCATGTATGGGCATGCCTCCTTGTACTGGATTGTCCAGATAGATGGGTTGCCAAACGTATACTGTGCTGATGGACCTGAGCTTTAGCTTGAGCCAGTTGTTGCTTCTGAGGTCCAGGGATGATGATGAAAGTTCAGGAGCCAGGGCTGGGGGATTCTTATGGGGAAGCATTGGTTAACTGATACTGTTGCCCTCTTGGGTTGTGTAATCTGTGCGTGTAGCCTCAGAGGGTATTGGGTTCTGAGGTTCCCATCTGTGTTAGGGGCCACCACAGGATCCCGCTTCTTCTCTTTGGGGGAGGTCTTATCAGGTTTCAGCACTGACTGTTCCTGACAGTTTCTATGTGTGATGATGGAATCCTGAACAGTACATTGGTGCTATCTGTTCTCTGTGTCATCCCAATTCATGTACAAAAATATTGGCAACCTTCAGTCTCGAAAGACTATGGTATCGCGCTCTGAAAGGTGGTTCTGGCACAGCGTCTAGTGTGGCTGAAAAGGCCAATCCGGGAGTGACAATCCCTTCCACACCGGGAGCAAGTGCAGTCTGTCCCTGGTCTGTCTCCCTGGCTATGGGCCTTCCTTCTTTGCCTCTTAGCCTCAGACTGTTGGCAAAGTGTCTCTTCAAACTGGGAAAGGCCATGCTGCACAGCCTGCCTCCAAGCGGGCCGCTCAGAGGCCAGGGTTTCCCACTTGTTGAGGTCCATCCCTAAGGCCTTCAGATCCCTCTTGCAGATGTCCTTGTATCGCAGCTGTGGTCTACCTGTAGGGCGCTTTCCTTGCACGAGTTCTCCATAGAGGAGATCCTTTGGGATCCGGCCATCATCCATTCTCACGACATGACCAAGCCAACGCAGGCGTCTCTGTTTCAGCAGTGAATACATGCTAGGGATTCCAGCACGTTCCAGGACTGTGTTGTTTGGAACTTTGTCATGCCAGGTGATGCCGAGGATGCGTCGGAGGCAGCGCATGTGGAAAGCGCTCAGTTTCCTCTCCTGTTGTGAGCGAAGAGTCCATGACTCGCTGCAGTACAGAAGTGTACTCAGGACTCAAGCTCTGTAGACCTGGATCTTGGTATGTTCCATCAGCTTCTTGTTGGACCAGACTCTCTTTGTGAGTCTGGAAAACGTGGTAGCTGCTTTACCGATGCGCTTGTTTAGTTCGATATCGAGAGAAAGAGTGTCGGAGATCGTTGAGCCAAGGTACACAAAGTCATGGACAACCTCCAGTTCATGCTCAGAGATTGTAATGCAGGGAGGTGAGTCCACATCCTGAACCATGACCTGTGTTTTCTTCAGGCTGATTGTCAGTCCAAAATCTTGGCAGGCCTTGCTAAAACGATCCATGAGCTGCTGGAGATCTTTGGCAGAGTGGGTAGTGACAGCTGCATCGTCGGCAAAGAGGAAGTCACGCAGACATTTCAGCTGGACTTTGGATTTTGCTCTCAGTCTGGAGAGGTTGAAGAGCTTTCCGTCTGATCTGGTCCGGAGATAGATGCCTTCTGTTGCAGTTCCAAAGGCCTGCTTCAGCAGGACAGCGAAGAAAATCCCAAACAAGGTTGGTGCAAGAACACAGCCCTGCTTCACTCCGCTTCGGATGTCAAAAGGGTCTGATGTGGAGCCATCGAAGACAACAGTGCCCTTCATGTCCTTGTGGAAAGATCTGATGATGCTGAGGAGCCTGGGTGGACATCCAATCTTGGGGAGAATCTTGAAGAGGCCGTCTCTGCTGACCAGTTCGAAAGCCTTTGTGAGATCTATGAAGGCTATAAAGAGTGGCTGTCGTTGTTCCCTGCATTTCTCCTGCAGTTGTCTAAGGGAGAATACCATATCAGTGGTGGACCTGTTGGCTCGGAATCCACACTGCGATTCTGGATAGACGCTCTCTGCAAGTACCTGGAGCCTCTTTAGTGCAACTCGGGCAAACAGCTTTCCTACAACGCTAAGGAGAGAGATGCCGCGGTAGTTGTTGCAGTCACCCCTGTCACCTTTGTTCTTGTACAGCGTGATGATGTTTGCATCCCTCATGTCTTGAGGTACTCCACCTTCTCTCCAGCAGAGACAGAGGATTTCATGCAGCTCAGTGACGATGATCTCTTTGCAGCATTTTAGGACTTCAGCAGGGATGCTGTCTTTTCCAGGTGCCTTGCCAAAGGCAAGGGAGTCCAGGGCCACGTGAAGTTCTTCTAGGGTTGGTTCACTGTCAAGCTCTTCCAGCACAGGCAGGCACTCAATGTTGTTCAGTGCTTCTTCGGTGACTACATTTTCTCTGGAATATAGCTCAGAGTAGTGCTGCACCCAGCGTTCCATCTGCTGCGCCCGATCCTGGATGACCTCGCCTGTGGCAGACTTCAGAGGGGCAATTTTCCTCTGTGTTGGACCTAGGGCCTGCTTGATACCGTCATACATCCCCTTGATGTTGCCCGTGTCAGCTGCTATCTGTATCTCGGAACAGAGCTGGAGCCAGTAGTCGTTAGCACATCTCCTGGCAGTCTGTTGGACTTTGCTGCGAGCAGTTCGGAGGACCTGCAGGTTGCGCTCACTGGGACAGGCCTTGTATGCTGCTTGAGCTCTCCTCTTTTCCTCAATGACTGGTGTCAACTTCTCAGAGTGGGCTTCAAACCAGTCTGCCGCCTTGTTGGTCTTCTTGCCGAATATGGACAAGGCGGTGTTGTAAACGGTATTCTTGAAATGTTCCCATCTGTTGGATGCGTTTGTGTCGGCCGGGCCTGGAAGAGATTCCTCAAGCGCTTGTGCAAATTCCTCCACTTTTCTCTGATCCCGGGTCTTGCTGGTATCAATGCGAGGTCTTCCTTCCTTTTTCGTGTGATACAGTCGCTTTGTTTGCAGTTTCACTCTGCTGCACACCAGGGAGTGGTCAGTGTCGCAGGCAGCACCATGATAACTGTGTGTGATCTTGATGCTGGGAAGGCTGGAGCGTCTGGTGAGGATCAGGTCGAGCTGGTGCCAGTGCTTTGATCTTGGATGTCTCCAAGAGACTCTATGTTGGGGCTTTGTGTTGAAGAACGTGTTGCTGACACAGAGACTGTGATGACAGCAGAACTCTAGCAGGCGTTGGCCATTTTCGTTCATTAGCAGCAGAAATGCTTAAGAACTTGGTTCCAATATATGTGTATAGTAAAACATTATAAAGGTTCAGCATGTTGGGACACCAGCAGTGATGGGGTCTATAACCAGATGAATTTAGTGTGCATTTAAATAACTCTCTCCTTTACATTAAGGCTGGTCTAGTAGTCCATGGACTGGGTGTTTGCATCTAGACTTAAGTTCACTCATTGTTTTCCTGCTCTTAAGGGTTTATTTTTTCCCCCCTGTTTGTGCTGGGGGTATCTGCCCACCATTAAAGCCTATGGAAACTTTTGTTGGAAAAGCTGTAAATAAATATAAATATTATTATGGACTCGGGGACATCTTTCAGACAGTTGCTACCAAAGTTATAATGCATACTTTTACAGTGTATCTACTCAGAAGTCCTACTGAATATAATGCGCCTTATTGCCAGGTAAGGCTGTTTAGGATTGCAACTTTAATTTGGTTGTCTGTGGATGGTCTCTCTTTATCTACATGGTTTCTATCATTAGTTTGAATGAAATAGGTAGTATTTGCATTTAAACCTCTGCATTTCTTTTTATCATGTTAAACGTGATACTTATTTGGCATTTGTAAATCCATGCACTAAGAGCATTGAGATATAAAAAGCTTGAAGATTATTGGTATAAGTAAGATTTTTTTTTTTAAGTACCATTGTCTACTGCAGTTATGATCCCTGTACAGACATTCAGATCTTGTTCCCAAACAGAGTGGAGCAAGGCCTGGGATAGAGCAATCTTTCATTCTTTAAAGACTCCCACAGTCTTAGCAACTGGAAGTTCACAAAAATATCATAGAATCCGAGTATTAATTTTTAAAAGCTTTGTGACCCTGGCACTAGAAAGAAACACACAAATGTAAGGAAAGAACTGTTTTCTTTAATAAAACTATTCTATTATAAAAATGTTAAGATTTTGTTGGGTCTTTCCAACCATCTTGGAAGGTTGACAAGGGTTGACAAGGTGACAAGGGAAAATATTGACATAGTGGGCATAACGGAAACCTGGTGGAATGCGGAGAATCAGTGGGATACCGCAATCCCGGGCTATAAACTCTACAGGAGGGACAGGCAGGGGCGTGTTGGAGGTGGGGTGGCCCTTTATGTTAAGGAAGGGATAGAATCCAGCAAAGTAGAGATTGAAGGTGGGTCCGACTCCACCGTAGAATCTCTGTGGGTTAAATTACCAGGCTTGAGCAGCGATGTAATACTGGGGGTGTGCTATCGTCCTCCAGACCAGAAATCTGATGGGGACCTTGAAATGAGGAAACAGATCAGGGAGGTGACAAGGAAGGACAGGGTTGTAATCATGGGGGACTTCAATTATCCTCATATTGACTGGGTCAATTTGTGTTCTGGTCACGATAAGGAAACCGGATTTCTTGACGTGCTAAATGACTGTGGCTTAGATCAGCTAGTCACGGAGCCCACCAGAGGACAGGTGACTCTGGATTTAATTTTGTGCGGTACGCAGGACCTGGTTAGAGATGTAAACGTTACTGAGCCATTGGGGAACAGTGATCATGCTGCGATCCGTTTTGACGTGCACGTTGGGGGAAGAATACCAGGCAAATCTCTAACAAAAACCCTTGACTTCCGACGGGCAGACTTCCCTCAAATGAGGAGGCTGGTTAGAAGGAGGTTGAAAAGGAGGGTAAAAAGAGTCCAGTCTCTCCAGAGTGCATGGAGGCTGCTTAAAACAACAGTAATAGAGGCCCAGCAGAGGTGTATACCGCAAAGAAAGAAGGGTTCCACTAAATCCAGGAGACTGCCCGCATGGCTAACCAGCCAAGTTAGAGAGGCTGTGAAGGGCAAGGAAGCTTCCTTCCGTAAATGGAAGTCTTGCCCTAATGAAGAGAATAAAAAGGAACATAAACTGTGGCAAAAGAAATGTAAGAAGGTGATAGGGGAGGCCAAGCGAGACTATGAGGAACGCATGGCCAGCAACATTAAGGAGAATAATAAAAGCTTCTTCAAATATGTTAGAAGCAGGAAACCCGCCAGAGAAGCGGTTGGCCCTCTGGATGGTGAGGGAGGGAAAGGGGAGATAAAAGGAGACTTAGAGATGGCAGAGAAATTAAATGAGTTCTTTGCATCTGTCTTCACGGCAGAAGACCTCGGGCAGATACCGCTGCCCGAACCGCCCCTCCTGACCGAGGAGTTAAGTCAGATAGAGGTTAAAAGAGAAGATGTTTCAGACCTCATTGATAAATTAAAGATCAATAAGTCACCGGGCCCTGATGGCATCCACCCAAGGGTTATTAAGGAATTGAAGAATGAAGTTGCAGATCTCTTGACTAAGGTATGCAACTTGTCCCTCAAAACGGCCACGGTACCAGAAGATTGGAGGATAGCAAATGTCACGCCTATTTTTAAAAAGGGAAAGAGGGGGGACCCGGGAAACTATAGGCCGGTCAGCCTAACATCTATACCGGGTAAGATGGTGGAATGCCTCATCAAAGATAGGATCTCAAAACACATAGACGAACAGGCCTTGCTGAGGGAGAGTCAGCATGGCTTCTGTAAGGGTAAGTCTTGCCTCACAAACCTTATAGAATTCTTTGAAAAGGTCAACAGGCATGTGGATGCGGGAGAACCCGTGGACATTATATATCTGGACTTTCAGAAGGCGTTTGACACGGTCCCTCACCAAAGGCTACTAAAAAAACTCCACAGTCAGGGAATTAGAGGACAGGTCCTCTCGTGGATTGAGAACTGGTTGGAGGCCAGGAAGCAGAGAGTGGGTGTCAATGGGCAATTTTCACAATGGAGAGAGGTGAAAAGCGGTGTGCCCCAAGGATCTGTCCTGGGACCGGTGCTTTTCAACCTCTTCATAAATGACCTGGAGACAGGGTTGAGCAGTGAAGTGGCAAAGTTTGCAGATGACACCAAACTTTTCCGAGTGGTAAAGACCAGAAGTGATTGTGAGGAGCTCCAGAAGGATCTCTCCAGACTGGCAGAATGGGCAGCAAAATGGCAGATGCGCTTCAATGTCAGTAAGTGTAAAGTCATGCACATTGGGGCAAAAAATCAAAACTTTAGATATAGGCTGATGGGTTCTGAGCTGTCTGTGACAGATCAGGAGAGAGATCTTGGGGTGGTGGTGGACAGGTCGATGAAAGTGTCGACCCAATGTGCGGCGGCAGTGAAGAAGGCCAATTCTATGCTTGGGATCATTAGGAAGGGTATTGAGAACAAAACGGTTAGTATTATAATGCCGTTGTACAAATCTATGGTAAGGCCACACCTGGAGTATTGTGTCCAGTTCTGGTCGCCGCATCTCAAAAAAGACATAGTGGAAATGGAAAAGGTGCAAAAGAGAGCGACTAAGATGATTACGGGGCTGGGGCACCTTCCTTATGAGGAAAGGCTACGGCGTTTGGGCCTCTTCAGCCTAGAAAAGAGACGCTTGAGGGGGGACATGATTGAGACATACAAAATTATGCAGGGGATGGACAGAGTGGATAGGGAGATGCTCTTTACACTCTCACATAATACCAGAACCAGGGGACATCCACTCAAATTGAGTGTTGGGCGGGTTAGGACAGACAAAAGAAAATATTTCTTTACTCAGCGCGTGGTCGGTCTGTGGAACTCCTTGCCACAGGATGTGGTGCTGGCGTCTAGCCTAGACGCCTTTAAAAGGGGATTGGACGAGTTTCTGGAGGAAAAATCCATTATGGGGTACAAGCCATGATGTGTATGCGCAACCTCCTGATTATAGGAATGGGTTAAGTCAGAATGCCAGATGTAGGGGAGGGCACCAGGATGAGGTCTCTTGTTATCTGGTGTGCTCCCTGGGGCATTTGGTGGGCCGCTGTGAGATACAGGAAGCTGGACTAGATGGGCCTATGGCCTGATCCAGTGGGGCTGTTCTTATGTTCTTATGTTCTTATGTTCTTATCTTCTAGTCATTATTATAAGAATTGCTGACATGAATTTTTTTTTTAACCCAAATATTAGGGGAAATAAGTACATCCTAAATATGCAGATACTGGGTGCTGCTTAGTTTTGGTTTTTTGTTCGGAAAGGCTCATGTTCCACAGAGGCATGAGCTCAAGTCAGCAAATGGTTCGTATCAAGCTTATCAAAATGCGCTAATCAGGAGAGGTTAGTGGGTGGCTTGAGTTCCAGAGTTCAAACGTGCTCCTCTCTGTGATCTTTCCCAAGGTCCGCGATGCTGTGGGTGTTGTGATCTAAGCATATTCACAAATGAAACCTTTCAGTCAAATCCTGTTTCTGTTGCCATTGCTTCAAAAGAGGGAAAACAATAACAAAAATATCCGCTTCTTTTTTCCTCCCGCGCATTTCAGTCTAGTCATTCCCTTTTCTTTGCTGCTCCGGGCTATAGTTACAGCAGTTAACTTTTTAAAACAGGAAAAACAGTGAATTAATGTGCATTAAAGAAAGGCTTCTTTGTGCTAAGTACTATACAATATAGTGTTTTTGAAAGTTGGAAAATATGTTAGCAGTAAAGCCTAGGCTGTAATTTAGATAACAACCCTGACAATGAGCTAGCTTGTTAATTGTAAAGAACTGTGGAGAGCTGCCAGCTTACAGTACCCTTCTTTTTATAGCCTGCTATGAATTCATCTTATAGAGAGTGAATGACGTAACACGGGGTTTTAGCCTATATTTTGGAATCCTTCATTTTGTCCCTTGTCCTAGTGCTGCGATACTTGTTTGACAGACACTTTTATAAAGCCAAAGAAACTCAACCAGCTTTGTGGGTGGTCTGGGGAGCAGAGCAGACAAAAACGCGTTGTGCATTGCATGTTGATGCTCTAGACCTTATTGTAAGCACTTCAACCAAAGAATGCAGGATGCAGACAGGATGCGAGCCAACTTACTCATCTCAAAACCATTCTAGAAGTTGCGGTTGGCGAGCTCTGCTTTTCAGCTTTGTAGTTCATAGCACTTCTGTCAGTAAGTTATGTACTAGAGATGTAGGTCTCTTTCCAGCACACGCAAACCCACCCACACTCTTGAAATTGCAGTCATGAAGGGGAAAGCTGTGTTTCTTTTTGATCTAGCTGCTGGCTTTGTTTTTGAGTACAAGTGGGGGAGGGTGAGAGGACAGCGCCAGGTGGGTGGGAGCCCTAGGATAAAGTTCCCGTGGCACTCATTTCCCATTCCCTGATGTCACACTGAACCCTGCTAGCTGTTCTGAGGGTAAGGGCGCAATCCTAACCCCTTATGTCAGTGCTTTCCAGCACTGGCATAGCAGTGCCAATGGGATGTGTGCTGCATGCTGCAGTTGGATGTCACTCATGGAGCCTTCCTCAAAATAAGGGAATGTTTGTTCCCTTACCTCAGAGCTGAATTGCCATTATGTCAGTGCTGGAAAACACTGACATAAGGGGTTAGGATTGCGCCCTTAAAGCATTAACCCAGTCCAGTGGGTCCACTGATGGATATGAGTCACGGCCAATGACCTAGCTGGCCATCCCCAACATCTCCTATGAGTGGAAAGGTCCCTTCCTTCTCAACAACTTGTGGAATAAATTTGTTTGGTATAGGGGTCTCCAGCATTGGCTTTCTTGGTCTGTGATTCAGAAATCTTCATTTTAATGATTTTGGAGAGATGATACTATTACCGACTTTGACCTCTGAGTCCATCGAATTAAGGGCTGCTTCACAAGACCAAACTGAAAATGCAGTGTTTGAATTATAAGGCACCCAGTCCCAGGGCCTAGAAGAGGGGGGTAAAGGGGGTAATTTGTACCCGGGCCCAGGGTCAAAAGGGGGGCCCAGGAACCAAAGGAGGGGGCCCAGAAATTTCATGGGATCTTAGGTTTTCCTATCTACTCAGACATGTTGCCTGCATGGGATGCTGGGGACACTACAATGACTGGTGATGCTGGGGACACGACTGATGCCACTTGGGTTGGTAGACCTGGCTCCAAAGACTTTTTCAACTGTCTCTAACCTATCCCCACCCTGTTTTGTCCCTCCCTACCCCTATTTCTGCTCACCCATCACCACCCTCTTTTTGCAAAGTGGCCCAAAAGAAACTTTGTACCCCCTGATAAAATTACTCCCAGAGTCCCTTCCCAGTCCTGTTACTTGTGTTCCTGTACCTTCATTGCTCTTGAGGAAGATTACAGTGGGCCACAATACAGTTACATTATAGGAAGTGGGGTCAGGAGGGCTTGCAGATTTAATTAAGCGTGTGTGTCTCCCCCTCCTATTATCCAGGACTGTATAAATGTTAGTTTGGTGCAGTGTTGTTTATATTGGATCCTGTGGGACATTGTTCACCACCACTTTTCCTCTCCTGTTCAGAGCGCACCATATGCTGATCTTTGCCATGGCGTTCATAATGCAGATTTCACCAGGTGGGGAGCTCACATATCCATTGGCCCTACTAACAAATGACCCTCTCCCAAACTCTGGCAGCACACCTGCAGACCATTCGTAGCACACCAGTGTGCCATGGCACAGTGGTTGAAAATGGCTGGACTACCTTCTACTCCATCCTCTGCCTTTTGAAAGGACAAGGAGCAGAAGGGTGAGTAGAGGAAGTGCAGCACCAGTAGTGGCATAGGTGGTGCTGGGTAAAGCAAGGCACAGGTTGGTCAGCTAGTCACATGGCATAGTGAGGTAGTCATTGGAAATAGCCAGGGAGTGCCATGTTGTCCACTCTTGCCTCTGTCAGGCTGCTGCGTCAGGCATCCACCTCTTGGATGTGTGGTAGAGAAATTGTCCATCATTATACAATTCCTAAAGCAGGCACAAATGTTATGATCCATTCCTCATGGGAACTGTCATGTTTGGGCCAGCACAAATAGGTACAGTTTATTTTCTCCTCTGAATTGTGTCTTTGATACATGACCACATGGTCACTGTCAGTTAGTGACGTTTTTAAAAGCCGTTTCTATTGATAAATCCCATCCACCCACCTCATCCCTCAAATAAAGAGAAAAATGATGAGACAGGAAGAGGACCAGCTAAAGCAGCCAAACGCATATGAAAGGAAGGTAAAGTTAAGAGTTGAAAGAAAAAGAGGGAGGGGCGGACCCAGCAACAGTGGAGACTAAGTGATACATGAAGTGAAATACCAGGCACATCACTGCTCGAAGGGAGATAGAAAGTCACACTGTATGGAAGTAAAAATCTCAGGGGCATCTGTCTGTAGACTTTTTTTCCCCTTTAGTACAGCCATCAAGCATGCCTGTGACCCACTGGTCCGCTGAAGGAAATATACAAGACGTTTCAATGTTATGAAATGATTCTCTTGGCTACTAGCACAAGTCTATAAATCAATAAGACTTGGTGCTTATGGAGGGCCAAGAAGGCAGGTACATAACCAAGAAATATGTGTTTGAAAGAAAATGCCTCCTTAAGGCAGTAAAAGTGAGTGAGATTAATCCTGGTGTCCATGTCGTGCCACAGTTCTAAAGCTGTAGAGCATCTGCAAAACAGGTGAACAAGGTTAGCTTTGGATTCCTAACCACAGCAGTAGTTTCTTTTCTCATTCATTTTACCTTGGTGTAAGTTATTTGGGTACATCTACACACAGGAAAGAGTCTTGGGCACAGGTCTAATGGTGATCTGATAGATTTTTTTAAGCCCATTATGGCACCGAAGCTTTTTAAATAGTGGTTAATTCCCGTTTCTCCTAATAGTTATGGATACTCCCCAAATGGGGTTTAAATTAGTTGGTGGAGCTAGTTGTTCTAACATAGCCGCTCTTGTATTCTTAATAAAGTAAGCCAGTCTTCCATTATTTGTTATTTGATCTTGATAGAAGTTTAATTTCTTTCCCTTCTGTGGTAGTGACAGTTGAGGAAATAATGACAATTTTCTTTTCAGATTAAATTTCAGTCTTGTAACAATGGCATTGTTCTATTAAAAATGGTTATTGTTACATGTATCAATATGTTAGACTTCACAAGTCATGTTAGTCTACCTTTTAATAGTGTGCACATAATGCATGCTGCCCTTTTCTTCCTCATTTTCTGTTTTAAAATGTTAATGTCGGGTTGTAAGCCTTTTTGGAAACAAGTTAGTTGCCACTGTACCTCTGGAACTCAGAATACGTTTTATTCATTGTGGGTTGCTACCACATTTCAGGAGAGTTAGAGAAAGGAAACAAAATTTTCCCACAATGCTGTGGACTGATGCTAGGTTAGGGGCATTGTGGGAGAAAGCTGCAACAAGATCCAGTCTTTGGGAAGTTGGCAGTAGTAGTAGTAGTAGTAGTAGTAGTAGTAGTAACTTTATTGTCATTGTGCTACAGCACAACAAAATTTATGCACCTTTGAGATACAAGCATAAATATATATTACAATTCCAACAATCACACTCAACACACTCACCCACACATTCTATACAAAATACATCATAATATAAAAATAGTATAACAGACCATAATGCCCAGGAGCATGGTAACAACTATATCGCCTTATTCAACGTAGTTATGGCTATGGGATAAAAACTGTTCAGGAATCGTGTGGTGCGTGCTCGAATAGTTCTGTATCGTCTACCTGAAGGCAACAGTTCAAAGAACTTATGAGCCAGATGGAAGGGGTCTCTCAGAAACAGCGAGATGTATAGATGTCCTCCAAAGCTGGTAGATGAAGGTTGATGATGTGCTGCATGATCTTAATAATTCTCTGCAGAGCTTTTTTGTCCCCTGCAGAGCAATTTCTGTACCACACCAAGATATCATAGGTTAGGACACTCTCAATGGTGCAATGATAGTAAGACACAAGCAGCCACTATGACAAATTTAACCTCCCAAGCTTCCTCAGAAAATATAACCGCTTTTGTGCCTTTTTTATCAACATGCTGGTGTTAATAATCCATGAGAGGTTCTCTGTGATGTAAATACCTAGGAATTTGAAACTAGCAACCCTCTCCACCTCCTCACCATTTATGTATAATGGTGTGTGTACATCCCTCTTTTTCCAGAAGTCAATTATAAGTTCTTTAGTTTTTTTGATGTTAAGTGAGAGATTAACTGTTACCCTGCACATGCCTGATCTTGTCTGATCTTGGAAGCTAAGCAGGGTCAGGCCTGGTTAGTACTTGGATGGGAGACCGCCTGGGAATACCAGGTGCTGTAGGCTTATACCATAGTCTTTCGAGACTGAAGGTTGCCAACCAAGTGAGAGATTATTTTCTTTGCACCACAATAACAACTCCTGTACCTCAATGCTCTGTGATGGGTGTTCCCCCTCCTCCCGTGCCTTGTGCCTGCCTGCCAAGTACAGAATTTGGTGATATCATGGAAGATTAAAGAATGTGTTGTGCACTGATAAACAGTGCCTTGTCCTTTCACTCTTTTGGGGACAGGACCCTTGCAGAAGATACAGAAGTTTCCATTTGGGAAAGCATTTTTGCTGCATGTGATAAAGTGGGCTCTGGTACATGGAAATTGATACTACAGTAAATATGTTAGTCTCAAGACAAGTATTGCAAAGCTAATTGTTCATTAAAAAAATAGATTTAATGGAACTGAGAAATATTCTGGAATTATTTCTTGACCCCTCTATATTGCGCCACTTGTCAGCACAGTAGTCATAAACATGTGATAAAAACACTGTCCATAAGGATTGCTTTGAAACCCTTTGACACTTAATAGAACATTACTAATCCTACCTTCTTCTCAAAGTGGTGGTACCCGAGTGCTCCAGGTTTGGAGTGGCACCCTCAGCTAGTGACCTCTGCTAGATCTGTAAAGGTTGAGAAGGGTGTTACCTTTATTGTAGGCTTGTTTTTTTTAAATCTTTTCCTTTTATGTTGCTACCACAGACAGATCACTAACTATCACTATTGGCAGGAATGCCCTTTTTCCCACAATGCACTGGACTGATGCTAGGACCAGTCCTTTGGGGTTAATTGGCAGTGGTTTGTAGTGAGTTTTTCCAGGGTGCTGGAGCCTTACTAGCTGCCCAAGGATATCTGGGCCTGGTGCATAGAATTCTTCAGCACTGATGTGTTAAAAGGAAGCAATTGCTTGTGTGGATCTTCATGTATGATGAAGATTACGTATGAACCTCATGTGCCTTGCATTAGCAGCAATTCAGACTGTTTGATGATAAATGCCATTGAGATCAATGGGATTTAAGTGTTGCTGATTCAACTACTGTGCCCATGATGTGCAAGTAAGTTCAATGAGATTTGTGAACAGCAAAATTGTTAGTTCTATTAAAGGTGGCTTTGATAATGTAGCAAATACTCTATGTGATAAAATCTGTATGTAAGTAAGGGCCGAATCCTATCCAACCTTCCAGCACTGATCCAGCCGTACCAATGAGACATGCACTGCGTCCTGTGGTAGGGGGACAGCCAGGGAGGTCTCCTCCAGGTAAGGGAATTTTGTTCCCTTTTGTCAGGGCTGCATTGCAGCTGCACTGGCGCTGGAAAGTTGGATAGGATTGGGCCCTAAGTGAGCAAATGGGTTCCTCGGTATTAATACAATTTCTTCAAATGCATTTCATGTTGTGTCCTGTTGCCTGATATGCCAGGGTGCAAGGGTTTTATGTGGACTGCATTTTTTAAAGCCCATTTGGCTCAAATATTTTGCTGTTAGAAATATCATTCAGTGTTTTTCTGCTGTGTTGTTCAGATGGCCCAATGTACTACACTATACATAAACCGATTGCGCAGTCTTTTCGCTTTTCTAAGGGAGGGTTTGCACAGTCACTTCTCAGTCTGATGCCTGGAAAATCTTTTAAAAGTTTAAACGATGACATGCCATCAAGGAACGCAAGATGTAAGGTGAAAGGGGCAAATGTGTAAGTAGTGGGCAGAATGATAATTAAACTGAGTTTTAAGAGGCATCTTTTTAAATTAAAGCCATTGTATATATTAAAACTGGGGGCTGAGATGATTAGGCATCTTGCAAGCAATTCCTTTGAAGTCAGTAGGTACTGCTCTATCCTGGCATGGGGGACATGGAAAGCAGGAGCCATTGATGTGATTTTAATATTAACGAGAATGATCGTGCAATGTGCTGAGCAGTCATATTTCCCTCTGAAGTGAATCGAAGTTAAGGCTGTTCAACAGATGTTCAAGGCATCTCACAACTTGGCACTGTCTCATCACCAGAACTTTGTTTTAAAAAACTGGAAGATAAAGGTCAGGTATCATCAGATGTTTTAAATATGTCTTTCTTGTGTGCCTAAGAGCTCTGCTGAAAGCACGCGCGCACAAAATTTTGTAAGCTAATTTTTAGATTCAGAAGTCATACAGTACTTTTATGCAAATTAATGAGAGTACGTAAGCATGTCTAATTAAGGACATTGGGCTGCCAATATTACAGGGTCTTGTGATGAAATCTGGAATTAACTGCCAGGGAATTAGTCTTGGCTTCAGAATGTGGAAGGCTCTGAGTAATAGAACTTTAAAGGCCTGAGTCTATCCAACTTTTCAGCGCTGATGCAGCTGCAATCCCTCCCCCCAGGTCAGGGAACAAGCATTCCCTTACTTTGTAGAGGCCTCTATGACTGCTCCCTTCCACTGCAGGATGCAGTACATGCCTCATTGGCACAATTGCATCAGCACTGGAAAGTTGGATAGGATTGGACTGTAAGTAGCAGAACCCTATTAGCTGTCAATTTTGTTAAATTTTTATTTCTATATCTCAGGGTTCCTCAAACTGTAGGTAGCGGCCGATGTCCAGTGGGTCTTGGGTTGGACCCTTCCACCTGCCCTTGTGTCCCACTGAATCCAAATTGGAACCCTTCAAACGCAATTGGGTCAGACAGAGCCTCAGCATGCCTCAGAAGTCCTCCGTGGGCCTCCAGAAGCAACCAGAAAGTCACTTCCAGTTTACTTCTGGGTTCATGAAAGTGACTTCCAGTTGCTTAAGAGGCCTGCAGAAGCCTTCTGAGGCCTGCAAAGGCACCAGAGAAGGAGGGGAGTTGCAGCACCCTCTGCCGCAGAACAGGTGGGTCATGGTAGGAGAAAGTCTAAGCCCTGCTTTCTCCTACTTGCTGTCCTGCTGCCTTTTCCTAATAAGCAACATAGAGCATGATAGATTCACTTGGCCAGACAAGGAGGTAACATCCTTCCCTCAGGTTCCATTACCCCTAAAATTACACTGCAACTCTCAAGAACACACTGTCACCACTGGGTCTATTTATGTAAGATTCAGTTTTTCAGGAAGCCTTGTTTGTGCCCCTCATTATTTTAAAGCAGGTTTGAAAATATCGTAGCAAAGACACATCTGCTCCTGCAACACACAAATTCTAAATTAGAACAAACTCTAATTTATGATTTCCGTGCCCACATATCAAGAGTCGTCAATGGCTGATTTAGGGTTTATTCATTTGAGTGTACTCATTTCTGAATAAGTGCCATGGAAACCAATTGCAGCTTGGCATCTGCCTTATTTCTTATAATGTCATGACACTATTGATTTTGTGCACCTCAAAAATTCAAATGAGTCCAAGCCCTCTGGCTCATTACATATTTCTAATGTGAACCTCCCCCCCCCCCATCATGAACTTGCTGATGGCTCAGACATATGAGATTTATTTTTGAGCTTCTCATTTGTCAAGTGTCAATTTAATGAGGACAACCTATCTACCTAGCATTGTGCAAGTCAAAAGAATGGTTTGAAAAGAAAATGGATTTAAACAATAGCAGCAATAATATTTAGTTCAGGCAGCAATGGAGCTGAACTAGATGCCTTGCTTTAGCCCAAGGAGGGTAGATTTATGGCCTTGGAGCAGTTGTCAAGTCAAACATTCCTCTATATCTTCCCACCCCAACCTATATACAGCAAACGGTAAAGAGTGATATTGTGTACAAGGCTATTACACTTTCACTTTGGCCTGCTTAATGTCCTTGACACATACCAATTTCATTCCACGACAGCCAGTATGCAAATTGACGAAAAGCTCCATTAGGTTGTTCAGGGCTAGGGAAGCCCATCTGTCAGTGACTGTGACATTTCCTAGCCTAGATTCTCATGTGGGAAACTGTCCTTGAGATACCCAGACAGATGAGTTTCCTCTAGTGTCTCATGTTCTCAGAATCTAAGGGAAGTAGTCATACATTTTTATTGCCTTGACACTTTTGGTGATATGTGGTCCCTCAACTCTCTCTCTCTCTCTCTCTCTCTCACTCACACACACACACACACACACACACGGCAAAATATAGGAGGAAAAAAGTTGTTTTAAATAGCAAGTTTCCCATTCCTTGACATTATTTGATAAATCTAATATACTTTTGCTAGGAAAAATCATGGCACGGAACACAAGCAATTTTATGAATTCTCCACTATCATGATTTGTGTGTGTGTGTTTAAATTCTTCTTCTTCGAAGGCCTGAATCTGGTTAGAATCTGAATGAGACGCTGATTCACTGTATGCCAAATCTGAAATGTGGTTATAATTGAAAAAGGCTAAAAGAGCAATGTGATGAAAGTGGATGAACGAAAAGGTATCTCTGGGGTTCCAACAAGTCCAGGTCGTTAATGCAGCTCTCTGAAGTGACTCTGATGTCACTACTGATATTGGTCTCTGCAGTAACAACAGGGATTGAGTTCTGTCCTGTACCTGATTCCCTAATTCCTCAAATCTGTCATCTGACTGTTCCAGGGATGGGGATGTGCCTTTTTGCCTGGAGCAGTGTGGGGCCAAGTACTGTGTCTGTGAATCTGATGGGACTTGCAGGCCCAGTAAACAGCAACAGAGATCACGTACACTGATATAGATCGTTGTGCAGTTTTGGTAGTAACGCCTCTTTGGCTGGTGATGAGAGATTCACCTTCATGGAAAGTATTTATTTTCTTGGGATATGTTTCTCAAGGGCCACAGAGTGTGCTAAGATCCAATGTGAACTACTGCTCTTTTTTAGCTTTGGTCTCCTGGCCTCCCACCTAGGAATACGGTAAGCTCTCTGTAGTGCATCTTTGTTGAATTATGTGTGAAGAGGTCCAGGCAGATTTTTGTTTCACTTCCATATGAGAAAAAAATTGAGAACTCTTGCTTTTCAAGTATTATCCTTTATTTTAGATAGCTCTAGAACAGGGGTGCCCAAAGTTTTTGGCAGGAGGGCCACATCAGCTCTCTGACACTGTGTCGGGGGCCGGGGGAAAAAAAGAATTAATTTACATTGAAAATCTGAATAAATTTACATAAGTTTACATAAATGAATATATTAAAGATGAACTTATATGAATGAATGAAGGTCTTGCAATAGCTCAATGCCTATAAAAGGCCTTGCACAAAGCAAGGTTGGCCTTTCCTTTGCTGCTGCTACTGCATCACAGACGTGAAACAGCAAGCAGTGGAGGGAGCTCTCATCACACTGCTCACACGAAAGGTCAAACAGTCGCCCTCATGCTGAGAGAAGTTGCATTGGGCCAGTGCGTGCTTCAACAAATCTCTGGAGGGCCAGAGGCTCATTGGATATTGGGGGCTCCCTGAGGGCTACATTGAGAGGCCTCGAGGGCCGCAAGTGGCCCCCGGGCCGGGGTTTGGGCACCCCTGCTCTAGAACATGCTGGTTGCTATACTAAAGAACACAACCATTTCCCTATTATACCCTTCACTTAAAAAAGAAGATGGATTTGGCAGCTGTAGTGACCAACTAATGAGCATGATGGTCAAGGTGCAGGTTTAAAAAGGCATTTGCTGATGTTGGGTTGACGATCTGCAAGCAGAGAGAAGAATTTAAAAGAGCCCATGCTGAACAGGCCCAGCACTGCTTTCCTGGTTTGAAAGGAAGCCACTGTGCCTTGCTGTGTGCGGTATGGAATCCCCAGAGGCAGGTTACAGCAGTAACAGCAATTCTGTACCTTTGCTGCAAATCCACAGCCACTTACATACTTCTGCTTTTCCTACCAATTCACGGGCAAGAGAATGCTTTTGTTATTTTTATAAAGGAAAGGTGGAAACAAAGTTTTTGTTCAATCACCTCCGAGAACTAGATATAAATAGTGCAGTAGGAGAAACTGCAGTGGACAGTGTGGTACAATGAGTAGGTAGGTGGTAGAAAGTGAAATGTTGGCACTTTTTTAGCAATATGAAATCAAAATGGGCAGGAGGTCTGGTCTAGAGGGTAGAGCCTCCATTTGCCTGAAGATAACATCCACAAGGTCGCCAGTTCGAGGCCACCGGCACCGTGCGACCTTGGAGCAGCTGACAAGCTGAAGCCGAGCCATTCCATCTGCTCTGAGCATGGGAGGATGGAGGCCAGAATGTGAAGCCAGATTGGAACGAAACACCTTGAATGTAGTGGTTCTTGAAAGAAAGAACCTTCTTTCAAATTGTAAAAATCCCTACGGGGATTTAAATAAGCCTGCCTATGTAAACCGCCTTGAATAAAGTCTTGAATAAAGACCAAGAAAGGCGGTATATAAATACCTGTATTATTATTTATTATTAAGAGGCAAAGAGTGCACTTTTTATGTTAAATCATTAAAGCTGTATCTTATAAACAGACAATCATTTTGAGGCAATGGCGTAGCAAGCGTGGGGCGGAGCGTTGACCCACCCTGGGCATGAGCTATAAGGTCATGCTCCCCTTTCCATGTCCCCCTCTTCAGCAACATGTTGCTTGCCTAGATTCTCATGTGGGAAGCTGTCCTTGAGATACCGAAACAGATGAGTTTCCTCTAGTGTCTCATGTTCATGTTATACTAACTTGTTTGGGGGATCCTTTGTATCCTTGTAAGAATACTTTGCTTCTACATGTTAAAAAAACTATTAAAGAAAGAGACAAGTAGTGGTGGCAATGTTGGTATCATGTGATGCTTGCATTCAACACAATGCATGTCTGTAGCTGGCTGCGCTTGAATTGTTGCAGCTAAAATCATAGCTACTAATTTCCTCCATGAATCACTGCACTGAGGACAGTTCTGAAGCAAATGCTAACACGGTGACAATGTTTATGCAGATAATTAAAGCTAAATGCTTGTTAATAGACTGATAACAGCAAAGAATGCTGTCACATATTTTTCTTGGGGGGGGAGAATTGTCTCAAGAAAATGGAGGAGGGTATATGATGGCTTAACAGAAAGACGCTTAGTAGGTAAACTTGTCAAAGCACTAAACAAAACAATTATCAAATGAGGATAAAGAGACTAATCTTGCCACCGCTTTGCCATCTGTGGTATCATTTGCGGTGATGTCGGATACTATAATTTTCCAGTTGCAGATTATCTGGATAAAATATTGAAATGGCATTTTTCCCATTATTGCTTTAAAAAAAAAATTATCTCAGCTTTTGCTAATTATTTGTTTAGAGTTTGTGGTCACTGTTAATATACAGGTCAAACATTTAATGATGTGTGTATTGAATCCAGAGAGGTTTTTTCTGGTTTTGTATTGTCTACTGAATCCAAATAGTAAGAGACTTGTGGCTCCAAGACTATCTGCTTCCATGTGGCTTAGGTTTCATGGTCTAGAGCAGGGGTGTCCAAAGTTTTTGGCAGCTCTCTCACTGTGGGGAAAAAAAGAATTAATTTACATTTCAAATTTGAATAAATTTACATAGATTCACATTAATGAATATATTAAAGGTGAACTTATATGAATGAATGAAGGTCTTGCAATAGCTCAAGGCCTATAAAAGGCCAAGCATAAAGCAAGGCCAGCCTTTCCTTCCCTGCCACTGCTGCACCACAGACGTGAAACAGCAAGCAGTGGAGGGAACCTTCGTCCCACAGCAGTCAAACAGTCGCCCTCACGCTGAGATCAGTTGCATCCGGCCAGTGTGGGCTCCAACAAATCTCCAGAAGGCCAGAGGCTCATTGGAGACTGAGGGTTCCCTGAGGGCCACATTTAGAGGCCTTGAGGGCCGCAAGTGGCCCCAGGGCCGGGATTTGGGCACCCCTGGTCTAGAGCAGTGTTTCTCAAACTGTGGGATGGGACCCACTAGGTGGGTCACAAGCCAATTTCTGTTGGATCACATAGCACCTAGCTCAGCCGCCATTAAAAATATAGAAAATACAGGGTACAGAGCTGCTGGGCAAGGCAGGCTCCCTGTGGTAGAGAGGTATGATGCTTTGCCCTGAATAGGTGGGAAGATGGGATGCTGGAAAGGGGGGGAGGGCTGTGTGGTTGGAGAAGGATCCAAGTCCAAATCTGCATTCTGCTTTGACCTCTGAGCTGGAATGTTTGAATTTCAAGTTATAAAAAATAACATTGTGAACGCACTGTGTAATGGGACCCTTGGCTGATCACAGCTTAGGTTTGAAGCCTAAATTGATGATGGTACTTCTTCTGGCCATGACATCACTTTCTGGTCAATGATATCATTTCTGGTGGGTGTTGACTGATTGGCATTCTAAAAAGCGGGTCCTGTGCTAAAAAGTTTGAGAGTTACTGGTCTAGAACCTCTGTCCTCAGAGATGTTAGATGAACCAGGCTACAAAACATAATCCACAATAAAGCTGTTAGTCTTTCTGGTGTCCCAAGACCTTTTGCTACTGGTAACACTATGTCATAGTCAATATTATGCTTTTTTGCTTTGACTGTGTTAGATTTTGTGAGTTCATCTTGATTGATACCTTAGTGCATCTGAGGCACTACCCACTCAGGCAGGGATCTCTCCTGAGAAATTTTGCTAGTTTTCTCAATTATTTTTTTCTTTCCTGTGGAATTCTTCCATGTTTTACCGCCACCATCCTAACTGTTCAGGCTGTCAGAGAGACTTGTATTCTGTTTTCAAAATATTGTTCCCATTATCTACTGTATTTATCTCCATTGGGTAGTCCAACCAAAGCAGCTAATGTGAGTAGGCGGATGGGGAAATCAATGTTCAGTATGATATAAATAAAAAGAAAATTGGTTTATTTTAAAGGATATCAGAAATCACATGGTATATGGGCATAAAAGAAAGAAATAGTTCTCATATTGGCAGAAAAGCATAGCAAAGCATGCTGTAGTTGACTTGGATGAACAAGAGGTTGGACTAGATCAGGGGTGCTCAATAGGTGGATCGCGATCTACTGGTAGATCGCGAGGCAAAATGAGTAGATCGCGGAGTGCCGCCCCCCCCTTTTCAGGTGCCTCTGGGAGGAAACGCCGGGAGTAAGGCCCATTGTACTCAATGGGGCTTACTCCCAGGTAAGTGTGGCTAGGATTGCAGCCTCACAGCCTAATCCTAGGCATGTGTCTACTCAGGAGTAAGTCCTGTTATACTCAGTGGGGCTCAAGGTACACCAACATACATTGTACACATAAATGTTATATGTTATGATGGCGCGAACATTGTAAAAAAAATTCTGGTAGATCTCCGGGCCTTGCTGGGTTTCAAAGTAGCTCTCGAGCCAAAAAAGTGTGAGCACCCCTGGACTAGATAATCTCCAAGGTACAAACCAACTCTATTATTCTATGATTCTGTGAAAAAGAAGGGGGGGGAGTAAAAAGACCTACAGGATTCTTCAGCAAAAGCCACCCATCACTGTCCCGCCAGGATGAAATACCAAGCAAGATCTTTTATCTTTTATTATACTGTATTGTATTTTATTGTTATGAGCTGCCTTGGGCCTTTTATTGTAAAAGGAAAAGGCAGGATAAACATGATTTAGAACAATAAATAAGTCAATAAGTCCCCCAAAGCTTACACAGTTCTGGGAGTACTTTTGTTTTCAGTTGAAGTTAGCTGCATATCACATGGCCTTTGATGGCTCCAGGCTTTTCCTCTAACCTAGGCATAAGATAGAGAACTTTTTTTTAAAATCTTGGGATCCACCTTTCTACAAAGGATTACTGTTGTCCATGCTGTCCACTCCCCTAGTGATGGGGCCAATGAATGCTGACATTTTTACAAAGAGACTTTAAAAAGAAGGGCTTGTGAAAAGCCAGTGAGGCCAAAGTTAAAGCATGGAGTTGCTGCCAAGGAATAGAACTAACACTTTAAATGGGTTGGCTGCTTTCCAAGAACGTAATGCAAAGAGTCAGAATCCACAGCTTGCTCCCTCTGTGTTAGGATTCAGGCAAAGGAAATTGAGAATGCATGCACATCTGCAGCAAGGCTGCTTGAAATGGGTTTGTTTTGGCTTTGGAACATGGAACTGGTCTGAGCAAACCTAAGCCATCCTGCCAATATATGCCATTTCCATCACAGCATCTGTTTCTGATTATGGAGAACCATTTTCGAGGTTGGCAGCTTTTCCCTGCCAGATACTGAATTTTTTTTCAGGGTGGCCTGAACAAAAATGGGATAGGTACATCTAGTTGATCAGGTCTAATTGCACAAATGCTCAGGCATGTACCCAACACTTGACAAGTGCAATGGACACCAGTGATTTGTACCCTTTTGGGGAAGGTTGGATTGTGGTTCATTATGTGCAGAGTCCATGAAGGTGTCACAGCAGCCATGTTTTTACCAGTTGACCGTCCTAGATTTGCTTCAAACTTGTCTGTGTTGTTTTCTGTGGTATTGACTGCTTTATAGAGATGCTGGCAAACTTATCCAAGTTCAGTTTTGGAAAAAACTTTGGAGGTTGTTAATAGATAATTGCAAACAAGAGAAATGAGCATTCCTGCCAACTAGCTCTTCAAATGCATTCTTCCTTGTTCCTGTTCTTTTCCTTACCAATCCATGGAGGACCAACAGAGGTGAAGGCATGTGGTGAGTGAAGAGGCTTTTTTCCTCTCCACACACCCTGGTTCTACAGAGCAAGGCCCTGAAGGGAATGGCACTTTGGTCCTTATAATTTTCCTCTTTCAGTAGCCAATGATAATCTTAGAGTGCACTCTGTTGATCACTTCAGGGTTAATCAAAACTTGCTGCGCCATGTAAGTGGAAAGCTGACTTGGTTCAGGGTATAGGTTGGCATTCATCTCTACTTGTAGTGGTGTTCTTGTGATGTTATTCTAACATAAACCAATATATATATTCCTGTGAAAACCTATTCATTACAGTGTATATGTTCAAAACATTCGTACTTTGTTGTTGAGGAGAGTTGAAACCTTTTTAAAATTTTGCTAAACATTGTAATGTAACAGTGTTTACACTAGTGTAACATAGTGTAGGTCCAATGCTGCTTTTCATCCCAAAGAGCCATAAATTTTGAGATGAATGCAATTTACTTTGTCCATTGGGTGAGCTCTCATAAACAGGGAGATTGTATAATATGGTATCACCTTGAGGATATTTAGATCTGGTCCATCAGAGGATCCACCTGGCCAAGCTACTCCCTGACCTCTCAGTATTGGTGGCATTGATAGTGCCCCATTTTTCTCACTGGGCAGGTGAGGGTGTTATGGGAGGGCCCAGAACCTCCAGTAACCTCATGCCAGCACTTATTTAGATTTCATAGCATATAAGTAATTGCCTTACACCATCTCAGAACATTAGCCCATCTAGGTCAGTATTCTCTGAATTGACTGGCTCTGGCTTTCCAGGGTTTCAGACAAGAGTCTTTCCCAGCTTATGTAGAGATGTTGAGGATTGAACCTGGGATCTTCTGCACGCAAGACATATGCTCTGATGCTGAGCTACAGAACTTCATTTCTTGACCTTTCATGTCTCCCCTACCCTGTCATACTCTGACCTAGTCACATTTGTGATGGCTATAAAGCCCAACACAACTGCTCTCAGCTTAAGGGTGACTGTCCAACCTCTTGTGTGAGCTGTGGGATGAGGGCTTCCTCCACTACTTGCTGTTTCACATGTCTGATGCAGCAGTGAAGGAAAGGCCAGACGTACTTTGTGCAAGGCCTTTTATAGGCCTTGAGCTATTGCAAGACCTTCATTCATTCATATAAATTTCATCTCTAATATATTCATTTATGTAAATTTATTCAAATTCAAAATGTAAACAAATTCTATTTTTTCCCAGCCCCTGACACAGTATCAGAGAGATGATGTGGCCCTCCTGCCAAAAAGTTTGGACACCCCTATTCTAGAGAATATTTTTGGATAGAGTTTTCACCAAGTCACAATCAGTCTCCCCTACCCTGTCATCCTCGAACACTACCCCTCTTCTTAGTTGTTAAAATGTCATATTCCCTTTGTAATCTAACCAGCTTCTGCAGATAGCATGATGAGGCATGTTTCCAGACATCTGGAAGAAGCCTGTGGTGAATACAGGCACACATTCCAGAGGTAAACACTGAGACACAATCTATCTCTTCTTGACTTTGCATTCTCCTTTCCGAAGAATAGTTTGCAAAGTTATCAAATTGTAACTTCTGGTACTAGGATGGAATCTTTTTAAGCAAGTTGAGTAGTCTACCTGATATAGAAACACAGTTGCAGTGGAATCTTATATCTCTTTACTCAGCACTGTGTTCTACTATGCACAATGGGGTCCACTCCCTAGTAAGTATATCTAGGATTGCTGTTTTAGAGTTGTATTCAATTTTACAAACTGTATGACTGCAAAGGGAATACCTTGAATGCACAGTGGCTTGGATGTAAAGTTGCTTTGCCTTGCAGTGGAAGAGCATAGCCTTAAATCATGACCCCAAAGCCAGAGTTGTTCTGCCTGTGCAAACTTTTGCACATACTTTTTTCAAGACATAAGAACAGCCCCACTGGATCAGGCCATCGGCCCGTCTAGTCCAGCTTCCTGTATCTCTCAGCAGCCCACCTTTTCATGGTCTGCTAGAGTTTGTGTGCTATAGGCCTTACTTGTTGTGTTTGTGCAGTACAGTCCCCAATACGTTGCACATTGACACTGTACCGTAGTAATGAATGGGAACTGCACAGGGGGCTGCAGGGACTGACATTTACTTATCAGTCCCTGCAGCAGCCTCCCAGGGATGCAGGGAGCCCTGCGCGACCCTCCAGAGGGCTCCCCAGCCTGCAAAAAGTGAAAGCGGAGTGATCGCGCTCCACTTCTGGTTTTGTGGAAGCAGAGCGCGACTGCTCCGCTTTCACTTTCTGGAAGCTGGGGAGCCCCGCAGACAGTCGTGCAAGGGCTTCCCTCACCCCTGGGAGCCTGCTGCAGGGACTGATAAGTAAATGCCAGTCCCTGTAGCCCCCTTAGCGATGCGATCCTGGGGATCGCGTCACTGCCTTCCCCACTCCCACACAAAAACTCCCTGAGAGTTTGAGAACTGCAGGCATAAAGTAGCAAGCACCTAAAACACATTTGTGTTTCCTTTACAGCTCATTACAGTTTTAATGTCTTCAAATCTGATACATCAAAGTTAAATGAAAGTGACTTTTACTCAGTTTCAGTAACCTTCAGGAGGTCTGGTCTAGAGGGTAGAGCCTCCATTTGCCTGAAGATTAACATCCACAAGGTCGCCAGTTCGAGGCCACCGGCACCGTGCGACCTAGAAGCAGCTGGCAAGCTGCAGCTGAGCTGTTCCATCTGCTCGGAGCGTGGGAGGATGGAGGCCAGAATGTTAAACCAGATCGGAGTGTAACACCTTGAATGTAGTGGTTCTTGGAAGAAAGAACCTTCTTTCAATTTGTAAAAATCCCTGCGTGGATTTAATAAGCCTGCCTATGTAAACCTCCTTGAATAAAGTCTTGAATAAAGACCAAGAAAGGCGGTATATAAATACTGTATATTATTATTATATTATATTATTCAACCTTCAGGATCCCAATAAATAAATAAAGTATGAGACTGGGGACCCACTGTGGATTCCTCCCCCCTCCTGGGACCCGATCTGCCCTGTCCATGTCCTCATCACCCTCCACTCCCTGCCCCATAACGCTCTCCCAGTACTGTTCACTGTAACCAAGTATTCTTATTAGAGAGAACAGAAAAAATTACCATGAAACCTAGCACTAATGAAAGCTATTTTAGCACAACTGCTAAGAGCTTGAGCAGGACTGGGACATGATTACCTGGTACCTGAAGGAGTATACCAGATGCCAGACAGCAGCTGTTACCCTGCACATGCCTGATCTCGTCTGATCTTGGAAGCTAAGCAGGGTTAGGCCTGGTTAGTACTTGGATGGGAGACCTCCTGGGAATACCAGGTGCTGTAGGCTTATACCATAGTCTTTCGAGACTGAAGGTTGCCAACCATCACCATACCAGATGATACTCTACCAGATACCAGATGCTTTACTGATGATACTCTAGTACAGTGGTCTTCAACCTTTTCTGTTGAAACCACCTTATAAGTTGCCGCGACCCATAAGGTGAAAAACACTGCTCTGTTCTGAGGTCATATAGGCTACGTTTTGAGCTAAATATTTGGCAGACATTTGTGAATGAATTTTGGAGTTGCAAATGGGCTGCAAGATAGATCAAAGTTTTGCTGGGAATGCTTTCAGGTGTCTCAGGTAATTCAGGTAATTACTACATGTACAGGAACAAAAGGTGGCAGTTTACTATAGCTAACTTTTTTATAGATGTAAATCCCATTGGATTTAATGAAACATACTTCTCAGTAGACATGCATATGGTCACACTGCTAGAACTTTGCCTTGTAAAGGCTTAGAAAAACAATTTCAACGAACAGTCATACCTTCATTATTTGTTTCAGCAGTGGAATAACTTTAGAACAAAGAAGATATTTTTTCCTCCCCAACTCTATTAAACTATGCCATATGTTGTTTGACATTCAATGTGTTACTAATGACCATTTCATGCTCATTCAGTTGTATACTCTTATGATGTTTTTGCATCAGACAGAATAGTAGAAATGTCTGAACAGTTGGAGGAAAACATTGTCATGATCCTCCCCTTCTCCACCCCAGATGAGCAACACAGTCCCAGTGCTCTGTCTTCTCTCTAGGAAAATCATTCTCAAAGCGTCGGCACCTGCTACAGAACTATCTGCCCCTTATTGTTCTAGACATTTTGATAAACAGGTCTGTGTTTCAGCAAGGGTGGTGGGTGGGTTCCCATAATTTTTCTTTAAGGTAGGAAGTCTTGCTAGGACAAAAGTTAGAACCATGCAGTGGTGTCATTAGGGGTTTGTGTCAACCGGCGCAGAATCCCAGCTCATCACCCCTGTGTTAGACCTCCTCCAATTGCCCCACCCCTGCTGGCTTTTTGGCTATAACATTTGATAGAATAGAGATATTTCAACGCAGTTTGTTTCATTGCACTCTGCATGAAATTATGCATCTATTGATATACAACATGATGATACTATTCAAAAATACCAAGATTTTAAAAATTTTGGTCAGTAGTGGTGTTGCCCCCCTGTGCACATCACCTGGTGTGGCCCACACCCCCCCCCCCAGTGATGCCAACTATGAAAACTCTTTGCACTGGACACCTGACAGTTTTGGTCAGGGAAGCTAATGCCTCTTAAGGATAATAGTTGGTTTTTTTTAACTTATCCTTGATTAATGTCATCCCTGAATTGAAGAGGTAACAGAAGTTCAGGGTTCAAATCCTGTTGATGTTCATGCTGCTGGTCACTGAACTCAGTTGGACATATCAGGATATTCTGTTTATCCTGAAGTAAATCCTCTCTTTAAGTGGCAGCCCTTTTCCCAAGTGGTTTCTGCTATCTTTACTGGACTTCATTAATGCTAATTATTTATCCACTGTAAGAGAGCTTCAAGCTGGCTGTGCTTGTAATGCTTATCTTTGAAGGCCAGGAAGTCAAATTTTGGAATGTTTCATATGATCACCGCTTCTTCCTTAGTGCCAAGTCCAGAGTAGTTCATATCAATGTATTTATCAGTAGGTGGATTTCCGTGGTTTGCGTATGAATCACACTTACCTAGATCTCATGATATTCTGCCTGCCAGAGACCCTCTTTCTCAATTATAGCTTTGAAGAGTGAACAGCTGGCCTTTGGAATGCTCCAAATTGCATGAAAAGTGCACGCTTTCAAATATATTTTTCCAAGGGGAACATAACACTTTGCCCAAAAAGGGTTTTTCTACTGTCTTCCAGTTTTTGTTTTAGCAGTATCTGGATGTAGCATGCTTCTTGTCAGTGCTGAAATTGGTGAATATTATTTTCCTGAGAACAGTTAGAATCATGTTAGCCTTGTTAAAGAAAAGTAAAACACCCCTAATCCTATGTAGATGGTATCAGAATATGGCTTCCCTTTGACCCACTATATAGTGTTGGCTACAGAGATAATAAATAGTTCCTTTTTAGACAGCAGAGTGGAGAATCATCACAGGGATATCATCACAATTCCAATAAATGTGGGGATGCTATTTATTTACAGAATAAATATGATTTTTCTCAGATTTCATTTTCAATAAGTTCTGCACCCCAACCAGATGTAGTTAGTTAAGAAATGCATTATACATACAGGTATAACCTAATTATCCATGGATTTTTCACCTGTGGTTTTATCTCAATATGATGAGAAGGGCCCTTTAAATCAAAGGAGAAAAGATGTTTAATAATTATCTCATTAATAGGGGAGAGGGCAACCAGCTGACCATCACTCATTCTCTCTCCAGGCACATAGAACAGCCTCACACCCAGGCAAGCAACCCCTCCCTTTCCCTGAGCGCATGAAATAATTCAAGTCATTATCACCTCCTCCATTCTTTCCCTGTCCTGGGCTTCTGGGGAAGGAAGGGAACCCTCGCGAATAACAAGACTCAACCTGTATTAGCTTGTTAACAACATTATGGTTTTAGCTTGTTGTAGTTTGTTCATAAGACTGACTCATAGATGAAGAAGAAAAGCCCAATCTAATGGAGTGGGGAGTGGGTGTTTTGGGTGGGGGAAGGTGGTCTGGAAGGTGGATCGAGACTGGGAGGGGAGTGGGACTGACTGTGGCAGTGCAGGCCGAATCTTAACACCCGTCCCCAGCCTGAGCAGCCTTACACAGGTTGCTCAGATTTGTGCCAGCGATTTCGCTGATGCAGATCCAAGTAGCTGCATAGGGGTGGCTGGAGCATTATTTGGGGTAAGGGGAAAAATATCCCCTCGGCCTGCCTGTTCCAGCGCAGGTTAGGATTAGCCTGCCTGTCCTTTTGGCCTGTATCCTAGAAGCGTAGTCTTAAGGCCCATTTAGTATTCAGTGTCCCTCCAAAAGTACTACAGGGATCTGCCCAAGAAACAGCTGCTCATAAACAGGCAATATCTACAGTTTCACAAGAACTGAGATTTTCATCTAGAGGTAATTGTATGTGAGCAAAATGTTTGCAGCTTTGTTCTTTGTGAAAAGAGTTTATACTTTAAATGAGTAGCAGAAGAAAAATGTTTCAGACCAAAGAATCATGAAATGAAATGTGCAAGGAAAACAGCTTTAGCAGAATTTTCCTTCCATCAGATGAGCCTGGTTTGTTTTTTGGAACAAAACTGGATCTCCTTCAGCCTTTATGGATCATTATTAAATAAATGTATATTATTTTTTCTGCTCCTTGAGCAGTTCCTTAGTGTAGAGTGCTTGGATGGGATATCTTATTATTCATTGTATCCCAATCATGACTATGCATTGTAGCTCACTGACATTCTCTATCCCTTTCCAACCCACATTCCATAGACTAGAACCTGCAAAACACCACCATCACCATCAACTTTGCAAATTTTAAACTCTGCTTGCAGCTTATAGTCTCTTCAGACATGACAAGAGAGGAAAAAGGGAGAAGATAATATTCATTGATTCCTATCATCATGACAGCCTAGCACTCCACAACCTTGGATTATTTCCTGATAACAGAACTGATTGTTACCATGACAAACAATGATGCAGGTTTTATAATGCTATTATTTTATTGAACTTTTGGCTGGAGCTTATATATTATTTCTTATGACAGTTAGTCTAGGCCATAAATTTGATTAATTATTTCCACTTCCCTTTCTCTGTTGTGAACTCTGAAGAACGGAGGATGTGATCTCTTCATTGAATAAGTTTTCCTTTTCCTTTTCTCTTTATATATAGCACAATTTTATTTTTCTTTACAGATTCTCACACCAGATTTATTTTGGGGTAGTTTGACTGAAAATGCTAGATATCCTGTGACTTTTTTTTTAAAGTGATTTTTGTAAATGTTTCATGCAGAATGTTTATTTAATTTGCATCACATCCCTTTCCTGTTGTGGGGGCTCGGGCTGGTGTACATGGAATTTCTAGCTGGTCTCTCATCCTGGTCCTTGACTGGACTCACAGCTACTTAAGGTGAATGCAGTCTCCCTTGATCTGAATTTCAGTTATGTGTTATAGAAAGCACTATGTATGGAGTTCCATATAGTGCCAGCCCAAGACCTCTCTGCACCTGAGGAAGTGCACTAAATGCTGTCCCCCTTGTCCAGCAGAGTGCCAGCTTTGCTTCTACTGCTCATCCCACAAAAGCAAATGAGGAAGCGTGGTGGGGAAGAGAGACACTCTAGCTCACCAATCTTCTTTCCACCACACTTTGTCTTCCACGCATTTCTCCTTTTCCTTCCTGAATCAAGGAAGTGGGGTGAGGCGGTGTGGTCTAGGTGTGCAGATGGAGGAGTCCCCCTACCAACCTACCACTTGTGACAACTGTCTTGATTTGTCACCTCAATAGGCCTACCCCATATGCTATGATCTGAAGGCACATGATTCAAACACCTTATTTGACACATGACACTCTGTTAAGTGTACTGAAAAAGGACATGCAGTTCAACAAATGGGGCAGTCTATCCAAGGATCTTTTAATCTTTCATGTATGTTCTCTAGAGTTCCAGTGGTTACTCCAATCAGTTTTGACTTTTCTACAAGGGTTTCTGCCAGGGATGGAGAATGCTGTCTTGTCCCTTTTCATTTATATGAATAGTGTAAAATTATTTGCTGGGAGATGACATACTTGGCAGAATCCTGTCTAAAAACAATGTTGGCTGGACTCTGTCTCATAGGAGACAATCTACTTGTGCTGTGTTTGTATGATCTGGGATGGCCTGGAGCTTATTTGGGAGTGCACACTTCCAATTCCATATTCCCATGCATTGAAGGGCTACTATTGGCCTGAAGACAACATACTTGATAGAATTTTGTGCAAAAACAAAATTGACATTTTTGAAACAGCTGCATCTCGCTCTGTTGCATTTTGTTTTGCACTCACCTACAAGTCATTCTAAACAACCAGCAAGCAACCTTGCCTACTGAGAAAACACCAGTCTCCTTTTTCCAGGTACATGTAGGTTAAGGAGGGGCAGCATCTATAGGAATTTGATCTGCTTGCACCCAAAACTTTGTCAGGTGCTCTAAACACAGGGTGCTCTAAAAATGCGCTTCATTGGGGGTAGCCTCTGCAGTTCTCTCTTGACCTTAGTAAATAGTTGTAGCCTGGCCTGTTTAATGGTTTGGGCAATACCATACCGATACCATTGGGCAATGGTTTTGGAATACCTTATATATGACATACCAGTCTCTTGGAATCCGAATAACACCCATCTTATCCAGTGCGACTGACAAAGTGACTGACTGACATTGCAAGAATTTCTTACAGCAATACTTCTTTTCACATCTATTGAACAGTGATACCACCACACACAGAAGTGGATACCACATCACAGCCTGTTGTTAACATGTGAAAACTTAGCAAGTTTGTTCCTGACTGGTTTAGAAAACATTTTGGGAAATGCATGTAATGGGTAGCATCTCATTTCCTAGTTTTTTTTTTTCCAGAAACCATCCATGTTGCAGTTGCTTCTGTGGTCAGGAAGTACAACAGTAGAAATGTAAAATTTGTGGAAGAGGCTACAACTTGTTCATGACTTCTTTCAGTTGCCTCACAAGGGTCAGTCATGTATCATCCTCGTGACTTCCCTAAAGGCTCGGATTGTCTCTCCTAATTGTTTATCCTAGCCATCAATTCCTATTGCTGTTGCAGCTTGTTCTCTCCTATCATTAGAACATCAGAGAAAAAGCAGACTGGCTCAGCTTTGTTTTCATCCATGGCAATTACAGTAACTGATAATCTACTGATGATAAGTGTACATCTGGCCCTTAAATAAGTTTTCATATTATCTTCTTAAGGAACATTCATTTGGATTCTGTGGCAGCTCCATAAATTGTGAGCTTTGGTAGTTAGGCAGTGCATGCTTCCAGTTGCAATAAGAACATAAGAAGAATTCCACTGGATCAGGCCAAAGGCCCATCTAGTCCAACTTCCTGTATCTCACAGTGGCCCACCAGATGCCTCTAGAAGTACACAAGAGAAGAAGATGCCTGCATCCTGTTGCCACTATCTTGCATCTGGCATTCTGAGGTATCCTGCTTCTAAAACCAGGAGTTTGCCTATGCCCACCATGGCTTGTCGCCTTGGACTTTTCTTCTAGAAATCTGACCAATCCTCTTTCAAAGGCAACTAGGCCAGGTGGCATCAACACATAATGTGGCGAGGAGTTCCACAGATGTCCAATTGCCATCCCTTACAGCCTGAATGAAGTCCCTCAAAATCTCTGCCATTCTCATATAAGCTATCCACATCACAATGGTTGTTGTCATGTTAAAACATGAAATTTTCAATAGTATCTTTCGACTTATTTCTGTCTAAAACCTGTATCAGGCTTTCCACCACACTGTAAATATATATCCACTGGCTTGACCACTACACTGGGAAACAAGCAGCATGCTTTGGGATAGCTTTTTTTATTTCCATGTAGAGTTCATGATGATTGGAGTCTTACCATGGCTCATTGTATGTGCCACCATACTTTGTATGTCAGTATATGCACACAGAAAGCATAGTAATATGCTTTAAGAACATAAGAACATAAGAACAGCCCCACTGGATCAGGCCATAGGCCCATCTAATCCAGCTTCCTATATCTCACAGCGGCCCACCAAATGCCCCAGGGAGCACACCAAATAACAAGAGACCTCATCCTGGTGCCCTCCCTTGCATCTGGCATTCTGACATAGCCCATTTCTAAAATCAGGAGGTTGCGCATACACATCGTGGCTTGTACCCCGTAATGGATTTTTCCTCCAGAAACTTGTCCAATCCCCTTTTAAAGGTGTCCAGGCCAGTCACCATCACCACATCCTGTGGCAAGGAGTTCCACAGACCAACCACACGCTGAGTAAAGAAATATCTTCTTTTGTCTGTTTTAACTCTCCCAACACTCAATTTTAGTGGATGTCCCCTGGTTCTGGTGTTATGTTCTGGTATTATGTTCCATAATGTGGTGTGTACCGTTAGATGCATACACACCCAATTCTGTCTGTGGGACATCCCACCCAGCATTTTCCATGTGCTAGCCAGTTGTTTTGAGGTGATTCTTAAACTGTGCATTTGCCATAGGAGCTCCTTGCTCTTGCTGCACAGTGGCCGATCAGTTATAACAATGCCGAATTTCTCCCAGATGTTGCGAGATGTTCATAACGTGATAAGCATTTGTAATTCTTGTATCATAATCACCACTTGGTGCTCAAAGGATGGGTAATATGCCTCATATTCTTAAAGTCTGCAGATCGGCACAGACTATTTCATTAAATACTTGTCGAAATGGAACTGATGGATTTTCACCATGAATCCTTGAAATGACCCAGGCCATGTCAGTTAGCCTTGTGTGTTTCATTTTCTTGATGCTGCTGAACCTCTCCCCTTCCAAATCTGTATTACGGAGGGCACAGCAGTGATGGTGGTTTTGGTTTTCTATCAGGTGTTAAACAGGCTGGATGGTTTGAAATAATTATAGAGAATCAGATGGAAAATGAATATGCCTTTGTCATCTGCTGCATGGCTGCCTCCCTTTTTAAGTTTCAGGGTGCGTTCGGAGTAGGAGGTCCTCTTTGCCATATTGTCATGTGAGTGTGGTGGAATCTCTTCCTTCTATCTGTAGAAATTCAAAGATATTTCTGTTATCAAATGTGCATTAGAACTTTCAGTTTTCTGCAATGTTGCTGTATTGATAACCAGTTTTCTCAAGTATATCTACAATTGTCTGGGCCAGCGGTTCTCACACGTTTAGCACCGGGACCCACTTTTTCGAATGAGAATCTGTCGGGACCCACCAGATGTGATGTCAGGACCAGAAGTGACATCATCAAGCAGGAAAATTTTTAACAATCCTAGGCTGAAATCATACCCACACTTAGCCAGGAGCAAGTCCCATTGACTATCATTGTTCAATATATATATATATATATAGTAGCTTGTCAAAAGTACAGGTCTGTAACATTTCCCCTGATGCAGTCACATACCATGGTAGCATCAAGTCTAATATATTAAAAATAAAATATTGAAATGAATGGGGACTCACCTGAAATTGGCTCATGACCCACAGTTTGAGAAACATTGATATAGAGCATCCTGATTGCAGGTAAATTCATTATTTATCAGACTGGATTTTCAGTCTGATAACATAAGAGGCGTGTAAGGTGTTTATTGCACAATTTAACCCAACCATTCACATACCATGGGAGCATGAAGTCTGAGACATTAAAAATAAAATATTGAAATGAATGGGGACCCACCTGAAATTGGCTTGCGACCGGCCTAGTGGGTCCCGACCCACAGTTTGAGAAGCCATGGTCTGGGCTATGGTGATGTCGCTTCTACTGTCTCAGTACCAGTCCAAGGGCTGTACATGTCCTTGGATCATGTGGCCTGTTGTAGAGTAAAACCAATATATTTGAGCATCGGTTTTCAGCCATGGAATACTTCATACATAATGTCCTGAGCAATGTTGCGTATGATCTGGGTTCCATCATTATTCTCCTCCCACAATTCATTTTACTGCATCTGTTCTTTCAAAAGCAAAGAAAGAAACAGACACCCATTTGTCACTGGTATAGCCACATAGTTTGCATGCCTGGCGGTATCTAACATTTTTTTCTGGGGCCTAAAGACAACTCAAACTAGTTTTTTGTACATGTGACTTTCAGGAATCTGGCATGTTGTTCATCAGCATTATCAGGTTCAGCTAAGAGCATACCTTAGAGATGATTTTGTTTCTTGCAGTGCTCTTTCCTTCTGGTCATCTGAATAAACGCAAAGGGATTTTTTTGACAGAAACCGAGCATCGTTGGCTTGTGTTCCTAGATTCTTCTGCACATCGGAATAGAAAGTTAGAACATAAGAACATAAGAACAGCCCCACTGGATCAGGCCATAGGCCCATCTAGTCCAGCTTCCTGTATCTCACAGCGGCCCACCAAATGCCCCAGGGAGCACACCAGATAACAAGAGACCTCAACCTGGTGCCCTCCCCTACATCTGGCATTCTGACTTAACCCATTTCTAAAATCAGGAGGTTGCGCGTACACATCATGGCTTGTACCCCATAATGGATTTTTCCTCCAGAAACTTGTCCAATCCCCTTTTAAAGGCGTCTAGGCTAGACGCCAGCACCACATCCTGTGACAAGGAGTTCCACAGACCGACCACACGCTGAGTAAAGAAATATTTTCTTTTGTCTGTCCTAACCCGCCCAACACTCAATTTGAGTGGATGTCCCCTGGTTCTGGTATTATGTGAGAGTGTAAAGAGCATCTCCCTATCCACTCTGTCCATCCCCTGCATAATTTTGTATGTCTCAATCATGTCCCCCCTCAAGCGTCTCTTTTCTAGGCTGAAGAGGCCCAAACACCGTAGCCTTTCCTCATAAGGAAGGTGCCCCAGCCCCGTAATCATCTTAGTCGCTCTCTTTTGCACCTTTTCCATTTCCACTATGTCTTTTTTGAGATGCAGTGACCAGAACTGGACACAATACTCCAGGTGTGGCCTTACCATAGATTTGTACAACGGCATTATAATACTAGCCGTTTTGTTCTCAATACCCTTCCTAATGATCCCAAGCATAGAATTGGCCTTCTTCACTGCCGCCGCACATTGGGTTGACACTTTCATCGACCTGTCCACCACCACCCCAAGATCTCTCTCCTGATCTGTCACAGACAGCTCAGAACCCATCAGCCTATATCTAAAGTTTTGATTTTTTGCCCCAATGTGCATGACTTTACACTTACTGACATTGAAGCGCATCTGCCATTTTGCTGCCCATTCTGCCAGTCTGGAGAGATCCTTCTGGAGCTCCTCACGATCACTTCTGGTCTTTACCACTCGGAAAAGTTTGGTGTCGTCTGCAAACGTAGCCACTTCACTGCTCAACCCTGTCTCCAGGTCATTTATGAAGAGGTTGAAAAGCACCGGTCCCAGGACAAATCCTTGGGGCACACCGCTTTTCACCTCCTGGAAAGTTCTTTTCCTGGAGTTGTTTTGTTGACTCATGTTGGCTCAGGAATGGTTAAATCACTATCAATATACTATTTATATACTGTGCTATTCCCTTTATACCTGCCTCAAGGAGTATTATTAACAGTATTTATATACCGCTTTTCAACTAAAGTTCACAAAGCGGTTATGGCCACAAAGAGTATGGCTGTGTCTCCTATTTTTTTTTTTTTTTTGGTCATTGCTGTGTCAGTATTAATCTGATTTGGACATTCCATACATCAAATTGCTGGGAATGAGCTGGCTAGCAAATATGTGATGTGCTTGAATTAGCTATGTGGGATGGTTAAATTGGTACTTCAGTTCTTCCTGGCCATAATTTTGAGTACGTGTGTATGTTTGTGAACTCTTATAGCAATTCATCTAGCAAAGATGCAGTCCCATGGTTGTGTATGTTTTATTGTCCAGCTCCTTGCCTTCAATCAGGTTCATTGTTTTCTGAGTGGCAACCGAATCTAACCCTTGCCACGCTGTGAACTTTGACCTTGTAAACAACCTTGAAAGTCGTTTTTGAAGGCGACGTTCACCTTCTTTTTTGTTACTTGATATACTTTAAATTTGGCACGGTTGTCTGTTTGAATTCCTTTGGAAACAATATTGTGCTCCTTATGGGCTTACAAGGTGCATCTGGTTGGCCACTATAGAAAAACATTCCCTGGACTAGATTAGCCTTTTGCCTTATCCAGCAGGGCTATTCTTATGTCGCTGGTGGTATTTTTTTTTTCCAATAAACATTTTTCTTGTTTTCAGCATTCCTATGCACCAGCTCCACACCCCATGGCTCCTCCCAGCCCCAGCACCAACAGTAGCAACCACAACAGCAACAACAGCAGCGGGGAACAGTTGAGTAAAACCAACCTGTACATCCGAGGCCTTCCACCCGGCACCACTGACCAGGACCTTATCAAGCTGTGCCAGCCGTAAGTAAAGTGATTTGTTATCCTTCACCCTGAAATGCATGTGCTTGACTGTCTCCCTTTTACAAGGACAAATTGTCCCAAACAGCATCAGACCGCAGAAAGGCAGGTTTATTTATGTGCAAATGAAGTAGTTAGGTGCATGGTATGGCTGTCAGTGGCTAACGCCTGATAAAGGATAACTTGAATCTTTAGCTCAAGTGTGATAAAAATCTTCCTGACAACCAGTGCTGGGAGAAGCATAATTTGACCTGCAGAGTCTTTGGAGAGGATGAAGGGAGGCTGCTGCTTGATCCCAGGTGGGGTATGCATTAGTGGTTGCTAGGGAAACTTGCTGTGGTGGAAAAAGAGAATATATGAGCGGAAGACAACAGAGGTCCCCACAATGTTATTGTAGGAGTAAGTTTTAAAAATAGAAGCCCTTGCGTTGCCAAATTAGCATACGGGATCAAAATTAATGGTCTGTAATAAGAGCCACCCAGAACCTTCTTATTCGGCATCGTGGGACTGACATGCATGCGTATCGTATTTCTGTGTAGCTCTCAGCACTGAATTTTAGAAGAGATTACAGTGAAAGACAGTAGTAGTCATGCAACCAAACATTGAGTATGTCTAGGGATGTGCATAACACCCCCTCCCAGTAATTGTTTTATGTTTCACTTTATTCCTTCATCTGGTGGTCTTTCATGCACTGATGCATTAGCTTCTATATAGGTGACTATAGGTGACTGTAGGTGACCAATATAGGTGATTGCTTTATTTCAATTTTGATTCATTTTTAAAAATGGTCTCCCCTTGATTTCCATGGAAAAAATTCAATCCACTGTAATTTTGTCATTTTTACTTTGCAGAATTTGATGTAATTTATAGGAATGGAAGCCCTAAATCTTCTTTCTTCTTCTTTAGCTCTTAGCTGGTACTTGGTCATCCCAATTAATACGCTACTGTAGGTGCCACTGGAATCTGTGTGTCATTCATGATATGCTTCCACACTTGGCGATTGGTGGTTATAATTTTAGCCTCTATAAGCTCTCCATAAGAGGACAGGCTGCCCAATCCTGAGCTGCCTGGAGTTTGGGGCTGCAGCAGCATCAAATTGGCAGCCCTCAACGTGCCCTGGGCAGCTGCTACTACCTCCTTGGAAGAAGGGGACTTTTGTCCCATTCCCCCAAGTAAGGGAAGTATCCCCGCAATTGGGGTACTCTTTTCTGCGGAAGCTCTTGAGCCGGCTCAGCATTGGAGAATGCTGTGTTGGATTGCACAACCCAACATGGAACTCCGGAGTGGCAGAGCTCCACCAGTCCTGTCTCCTTCTGCCCTGCTCCCTCCCCCCGCCATGCCTCCCTCCCTCCCTCCCCCCGCCTTCTCCCCACTTCCCTCCACCTTGGAATGGTCTTCTCCCCACCTCCCTCCACACCCGCACTCACTTCTCCAACACCTGGCGTTCCAGGAGATCACCAGGTGGAGGAACATGGGCCCAGCACCGGAGCGGGCCCAGCGTGGGCTTGCTCTGGGCTAGCTCTGGCACTGGGCCCATAGTAAGGGCTTGCAAACATGGTAAGAGCTTACAAAGCACTTTAGTGACAGTGTGCGCCGGTAGTAAGCCGGTGCACACTGTTCAGGATTGGGCCCAAAGCCAGCCAAATCTCATCCCGATAAACGATAGAGTTTTCATTGTCCCTGTACACACACCCCAATAAATACATGAGACGTGTTGCTTGGTATATAAATTGGGCACATTTGATTGAAGGCAGTTGAAACCAGAATAAACCTACAGCAGACCCTGTTTAGCCCTGTTTATGTGGTCATCTAATCTAGCAGAGCAGCAAATGACTGTTTAGTCCCCTTTCAGATACTCGCACCCTAACTCAGAGATGGACTGCACTGCCTCCCCCAAGTCAGGAAGCTTTTGCAATCCAAACCCAAGAAATCACCAGTCAGCCTACATGAGTCAGGCAGCCTCTAGGGACATGTACACCCATATGCTGTAGTAGCACTGGCAGAAAACATGTTGCAAAGCAGCCATAAAGCACTTTGTGATAGTACAAAGTCTTGGAGTGCTGATAGGAAGGCTGGAGCCTTCCCACTGGTTCCAGCGCTCTCTGGGATGCCCAAACAAGGTACATCTGGCACAGGGTTGGGGGGAGGGCAGGGAGGGGGTGAAACAGGGCAGGGGCAGACAGTGACGGCATGGGTGGGGGGATCCAGCAGGGGGCGGGATAGGCTGCCCCAGTGCATTCTGTATCATGTACCCCTTCCTGGGCCTGATCCTCTGACATATATCAACTTGGACTTGTGCCAGTGATATCACTGATGCAGGTCTGAGTTGATCCATTGCAGCTGCTGGAACTTATGTAAACTTATGCAGGACTCAAAAAATAAGTTTTGTAAACTTATGCTGGACTCAAAAAAATTTAAAAGTACCCCAACTATAGCCTGCCAGTAAACAAAACAGACTTTAAGGGGCCCAAACCCCTAAAAGGAAATGTTTAACAGTTCCAATCAAAATTGAAGAAGAGTGGGAAGCAGGACTAGAGCCCCAAAAGGGACACCAAAAAGCAGCTCCCCCATTCATAGCAGGAGTCAGCTGTTTTTAAGAGCTATACCCACCCCAACTTTAAAAAAAAAAAAATCAAACCCTCAGGAAAGCCCTGGCTAAATTTCAAAAAAAGATCAGTGCAGGGGTCAGGAGTTATAATGCAAATATAAATCTTTGTTGTATGAGGTTGTCATAGTTTTGTTTTCTGCCCGATTTGCACCAAAGTCAGTGAAAATGTGGCATTGAACCTAAGAAAGTTCCTTGCAAAATTTCAGAAACTGTGATGCAAGAATTCCCAAAGAAATCAATATTGAATGATAATGTGTAATACTACTGTGAACTGCAGTTGTAAGGGCTCAGTCAAAGCAAAATTAATACAGGCTCAGAGACTGGGAATGATCTGAAATAGTGGAGTTGAAATTGGAGTTGGGAGTGTGAGTCTGTGTCCTGGGAACCCAGCAGCTGAGAAAAAATAGAAATGAATTATACACACAGGAAACAAGGAAGCTGGGTGGGGAGGAATGGATAATTCAGGAACAATCGAATGGGAAGGAATGTACTGATTTAAACCCACCAGAAGCTCTTGAAACAAGGTTCTGTCCATCCAAGACAGAAGTCACACATGGTAGAGGGGGGAAAAATGCTTATGTTTTCTCATTTTCATAGTTCCCTCCCAAGAATCACAATTATTGGAAAGGGAAGAAAGCACCAATTAGCAGCTTTCATTCAGTAGCTCTGTGCCTCACTGGTACCTCAGAGCTGTCAATTGTAACGTGCTTTGTTTCCTCTGAACTGCTTGGAAACCATCTTTCATACATGGGAGAAAAGGCTCCAGGCAGTTAGAGACAAAGTAAATAAGGGGGAGGAAAAAAAATGAAGGAGCCATCTATGCAAAACAGCTTCCATCTGGAGTGCTTTGGATGGGCCTTGCTTTGTTGAGGGCTCTCTCTGAAGTGACTCTGAAACAGGGAGATTTGGCTTGGAATGTTATTCTTTCCCAATCAAGTGCACACTCCTAATCATGTTTAGGGAAGTTATGGGAAAGCCAGTGGCAGCTCAGCTAAATGGGTTTCTGGGCTTTGGATCTGCATTCTTTGTTCCTACAACCCCATTCTGAACTCACACTCAGGTGTCAGAACAGAATGTATCTTAAAGATACTTTACATGACACCCCAAGTATGTGCCACTGTTCAAATGGTATTGGCAATGGGAACAGTAGTTCCCAAAGTCCTACTTGGACTTTGGGAACGAACTAAGTCTTGGCGGGGGCTGTGCGATGTGGGTGGTTACCCTGGTGGCACCACATAGATTGCTGTGCTGTAGGACCCAGCAGATTTTTCACTTACCTGGGGGATTGCACTGGCCTTCAGGAGGTTCTGGGACACTTGCAGCCCCCTCTGTGAGCCTCCCTGCAGCTCCACAGGGATCCAGTTGGTGGTCAGAGCCTACTACAGAGCTCTGATTGGAAACAGGAAGTGGGATCCAGTTGGTGATCAGAGCTGTGTGGAACCACGTGGAGGCTCGCAGAGGGAGCTGCGAGCCTCCCAGACCCTCCTGGAGGCCAGCATGATCCCCTGGATGAGTAAACATGTTCCTGGGTCCCTACGGCGTTGTGACCTTAAGGATGATTGGCCCATTTCCGGTTCCCCTGGTGGGTCGTGAACTACCAGTTTGGAAACCATTGCTCTACAATGTATAGCTTGGCTTAACTGGTTGGGTCCTTGAAATTGTAACTGTCTACTCCTCTGCAGGCATCTTGCTATGGTCTACCATTTGTGCTCATCCTCTCTGCCTGTGACAAACTGTATGATGTCTTAATGAAGGCTCATGGATGCAAGAGTGCAAGAGCTGCTCTGAGAAAGATTCTACTACAAGTTTGAAATTGATGGTCTTTGGTCTCTTTCAGTTCTATGCTCAGCAGGATGCTTTCCTTGTAGTAGTCACAGAGAGTTTCAGTGAGGATTAAATGGTCTAATCCACAACAGGTGTAAAAACACAAATAGCTGTAGTCTAATTTATACCAGCTGGCACTGTAACATTGGAGAGTCCAGAAAAAACATTCATTTGTTTATTTGCTTGGTACCTTAGCAATAGCTGAAAGGTAGTGGCTAAAATCCCAGGACTGCCATGATTCTACAGGATGACTGAAATCCATTGGAGTGCATGTGGTAGTCATCACACTTCACTGTGATTTGTAAGTTCTTGCTAGAATCCTTAACAGACCTACTTTCATAATTTTTGATCAACTCTACAGAGCCCAATTCTATGGATTTTTCCTGGGAAGTCCTATTCACTTTAATGGGACTGATTTCCGGGTAAGCGTGCCTAGGACTGCAGACTGAACACGTTTGAGGATGAAGTAGATGCTTGCACAGACACCCATGTGTAATGAATGCATGAAGTTCATGTTTTTCCATTTTTGGTATCAATCACTAATAGAGGAAAAAATGATCATACAAAGTTCATTTTCATACAAAAAAAAAAAATGAACATACAAAGTCAGACTTTTGGTCCAGCTACATCATTATTGTCTATACTGATTCCTCAGAAGTCTTTTCTCTACCTGGAGATGTCCAGGATTGAACCTGGGATCTTTTGCAGACAAAGTATGTGTTCTGCCACTGAACTATAGCTCCCATATTGTCTTGCAATATAGCAACAGTTTTCAACCACTGTGCCAGGGCATGTTGGTGTGCCGTGAATGGTCTGCAGATGAGCTGTGGGAGTTTGAGGGAGAGTCATATATTAGTAGGGCTATTGGGAGATGTGAGCCCTTGGCTGGCACTGCGATGTACCTTGACAATTGTAAAAACAACAACAACCACCGATGGTGTGCCTGACAATTTTAGCTCTTTCTTAGTGTGCCATAAGATGAAAAATATTGAAAATTGCTGCAATATAGACTATATCAGTGGTTCCCAAATGTTTTAGAGCCCCAGGAGGCTGCTGCCTGATTTATAAATGTCAAGCAGCGTGGCTGTAATGATGATTGGACAGTAGTGCTCCCCACCCATAGTAACAGGTTTTTTAACCTGTAACCTGCACATAGCCTGATCTGCCCTGTCAGTGTTGTGAACCACCAAAAACTGGGTCATGACCCACTAGTGGGTCCCAAGCCCACAGGGTGAGAACTGCTGGACTATCTAATAGTAGAGGGACAGTTGACTCTGTGTTTCCCAAACATGGGAGTCTTGTCTGTCTACATGGTTATCTCCATATATGAATGGCTGTTTATAACAACCAAGCTACCAGAAATATTACTTTTAAGTAAGAGTGGTACATTTGCTTCCCCTGGGGCTGGGGATAAGAATAGGCCCTCGGTTTGGCTGTACTTGTCATAAGAGGCGACTAAACAGCCACCGGGTAGATGGGACTTGTTAGCCTGGGAAGGCAGCTCATCTGAGAGAAGGAAAACTCTGATCCCAAACCTCCACTGCCTTGTGGCTACATCCAGTTATGGAAAAGGCTTCAGGAGTCAACCTCGAGGCAAAATCTGGAGCCAGAGTCCCTGAGGCAGTTCGTGGCTGAACACAGTCACGTTCTGGCAACTCCTGCGATGCCGCTGGAACCAACCGTATTGGCTTCTGCCTTTCCATTGGACCATTTCAGCGACGTGGAGAGGGGGGATTTGCTGCATGGGTAACGGCCTATCCTCCATACCTACTTTACCCAGGCTTCGCGCACTGGAGAGGACACTCTGTTCCAGAACCACCATTCAGAGCGCAATACCATAGTCTTCCGAGACTGAAGGATGCCAACAACAAGGTACATTTGAACATTGCATATATGAAAGCAGAACATTCTCTCTTCTCCCCTGTCACAGTATTGCTTCTTCATACCTCTTTTCATCTGCTGTGACATGGATTTCATTTTTTAAAAAATTTTTTAACTTTTAATTCTATCTTTTCTCCCAAATAACTACGATACACAAGGCAATTCAGAACAATGAATTTTTAAAAAAATCAAATCTTTAACTACAAATATCAACAATAAAAAACAAGCACATCTCACAACACAATAAGGGGAGAGAGAGCAGTGGACTGAAACCATCAGGCAGCAGCATATCAGGGCTTGTTATTTAGGATTTGACCACTTGGTCACAGCGCTCTGAAAGTTATACGAGCATGCTTTATGGGGAGAATCAGAGGCATAACGCTTTGCCCTAGCACCCATTGATGTTGTGAAATCACTTCTGGATTCTCCATGTAGGAGGGAGTGCTTGCTGCAACAGCTTTGCATCCCCATTCCTTCTCCTATGGAGGATCCCCACCACAGGAAAAGGAATAGGAGGTGTGAAGCTGCCAGCTCCTCCTGCTCCTGGGAGAACCCACTTGCCAAGTAGCACAAGGCAGTCACTTCCAGGTTCTCCCAGAAGGAGGGGACACACACTGTGGCAGCTTCACACCCCCATTCTTTTTTCTAGAGGCTCCCTTTTGAAGAAGGAACGAGGGTGCAAAGCCGCCAGCACTTCCTCCGTAACTAGGGCAGAGCCTGAGGGGCAGTCATGTTCCCCCCCATTGGCGTAGCTCCCAGGGCATCTGCCCCTCAAGCTCTATCTTAGCCACACCTCTGGGGAGAATGACAACCCTATTATTAAGCCTAGCAAATGTAAAGACTGTAACTTTAACATGTGCTAGTAAATTATCGGTATATTAATGTAGAGCCGATTTTCAACTCAGTATATTTGGGAACAAGGAAAGATATTGTTTCCAAGTCTCTTCCATTATGAAGGCCACACTTTGCACGGTTTTATGGCACAATCCTATCAAGGGCCTATGGAAGTGAACCTTGTGATCTGCTTCTGTAGGCCTCTTTGACATGTCGCAAAAGCTATGCTGCTGTTGCATGTTTCAGAGCAGCTGACACAAACAGCTGGAGTCTCTACATGAATGCCAGAGCCACCTGGACACGCCACCCATGCAGTTAAGATGGTAGAGGGGGCTGTTTGTGGGTGGATCCAGTCAGGGATTGGTCTAGGCTGGGGGCATGTCGAGACTGGACCAGGGTTGATTCGGCTGCAGTGATGATGCTGATATCCTGTGCCTGCAGCCCAGGATCAACACGCCTCCCTTAGACCTACTTGTTTTTACACCAGCAAAAGAACTGGTGTAGATCCAAGTAGACCCATTGGGAACCAGGGAGTAGTGGAATAGGGAAGTATACAAGTCTGTTACTTACCTCTCCACCAGCCCACAGCATAGAGCTGTGTCAGTGCCCTGCATGCTCTGAGCCAGTCCAGGATCGGATTGGGCCACTAATTGGTCTTAATTGATATGTGATTTTAAAATTAGATCCTAGAGAGTAAAAGATGGTAGGCTTTCATTTTTGAAATGTGTCATTCTTCTCTAAACGTCCTGACACTTTAACATCTCAATGGTATGCTTTTTGTGGCATGTACTGCACATGGAATAGAAAATAGCAGGTTGGAGCACTAGTAACGCTCGCACTGCAGAGTCCATTACGCACAATGCCAGACATTTTTGACAAATGGATCAACACCATCAAACCTTTTATCAATTTAAGGGTAACCTTGTCACAGTAATCTGTCAAACAGTACGGATATAACCACAAGAAAACAAGTCATCATGAACTCAGTAGTAAGTAAATGGTAAATAACCAAGTAAATAAGAAGAATGCTGCTGGGATATTTTTTCCTTGTTGCATTTTTTTTTTTTTTAAATGCAGAAGAGTATCTTAAAAATTAAAGATCGGTTTAAAAATGCCAAGATTTGAGGGTGAAGCGTATATTTTCTTTATGTCATAAATACATTTGTATTTGCTTAGGGTCAAAATGATCCTAAAGGTATCTGTAAGCCTTTCAGTTTTGGTGAGGTTTTTTAGTATATAGTATGTGGAAGAGACAATGAAATGGACTAAAACCACAGAAGGAGGTTAGGGGGCTTTAGTACTTTGCTCCCTACCACATTTTCAATCCAAACGCCGATATATGCTCCCCCCCCCCATAAAAATAGTCCATGGTAGAACATAAATGAGATTAAGTACTTTGCTATTATTATGTGACCAACAATAATATTCCCCCCATTATTGTCTCATTTAATTCATAAACCCTACACTAAGATCTTTTAGAGGGGCTCTCTCCAAGTGCCTATGCCTTCTGAGGCTTGGCTGGCATGTATGTGAGGCAGGACCTCTCTGCTATAGTCCACCTGGCTCTGGAATTATCTCTACCTTGATAGAGCCACTTGGCACTATCTCTCTTGGCTTTTTGTGGCCTGCAAAGCTTGGTTGCTCCACAAGGCCTTTGGCTATGGGTGCTAGATAAAAGAGGAGCTTCTGCTATGGTTTTGTTTTATCCCTGCTGTTTCTCTTTTATTTTGGGGTTTTTTTCTGAGAATATATTGATATGTTTCTGCATTGTGTTTTCATTTTTTTGTGCGTTTATGCAGAAAGGTGGCATACAGATATAAAAATAACACACACACCCTTTCAGTATCTACAGGACTACTCTAGTGTAAATTACTTCATCACTGCAGGCATTATAAAACTTTAAGTAATATGGGTTGGCATTTCTCTTTTGTGCCATCACTCACTTTATTCTTCTTATTCCAATTAGATCATCAAGCAGTCAGGTTTGATTTCTGGACTGAAATCAAAAAGCTTAATTGAAGGACAGCAAAAATAATTATACCAAAATACAGATAAATCACTCAGGCAGCGTTACCCAGAAGAGAAAATAGAGCTTGTCTCCCAGAGCATATTAGTATCGATGTTGTGTAGTGATTATTAACCATGCTGTCTTTTCCAAAATACCTCCTCCAAAATACTATTTCTCACCTTTCATTATTATTACATGACTGAACATGGAGTCATACCCATGGGTGGCCCATCCATTAGGCAAGGGTTGCATCAGTGGCAGATTGTTGGGGGCAGAGGGTAGCAGATTTAGGGTTCCCCTCACCCCAAATTTGTCACTGCTGCCTTCTTCTAGCCCACTGCAGAAACAGTCCTCTTTGATCCACTGTTATGTATCCACAGAAGTAAATCCTACTGAGATTGATAGAACTTACTCCCAGATAAGTGTGTGTAGGATTACAGGCCTAAAGAGTAACCGTATGATTCCTTTTGAATTCAGTGTGAGACTGAGTGGCAGGACCTACAGGCATTCATCATGCTCCAGCAATACATTTCAGCATGTGGTCAGGATATTGCAGAAATGCATTCCCTTGGGGAATCCCACTGCTCATGAGATCAACAGTAAACTCACTGATCTGCTATCTTCACAGGAGATTCTCTTGTCCCAGCCACTGGAAGGATGTTATGCTGGGTGAATAGGGTTGCTCTCCTGTTGCTATATATAAGAACCACTTCCTTAAAAGGTTCCTCTTTGACCAATGAGCTGCATATTCAGATGCAGCATTAATGGTCAAAATGATGATGATCTGTAAAACTGTGTGAAAATGCCTGCATAGTTGCAATCAGAATGATGTTGATTTCTGCATATTTTAAGAAAGATCAAAGCAAGTAAATGAGCCTAGTGTTTATGCTTCAGGTGCTGCATGATCAGGACAATAATACTTTATTTATTCTGGCATATTACCTTTTGTAACAAAAGAATACTGAGCCATTCATATTAACATCTATTCCCCGAACTTGCATTTAGTTGGCTACAAGCTTCAAAATAAAAGGCAATCAACCAGCCTTTCCCTACCTTTTCTCTTTCATCTCAGAGTGCAAAGCCCTAGGTCAGTGTATGCCTAAGGCACTGCAGGAAGTCCCATCTGGGATGTGAAAGTTTGTAATGTGTAAAGAAGGAAGGAGGGAAACCAATATAAGCTAGAAAAGAACACCTGCAACAAGCTCTGTTTAGAAAGTTAACTGTCTTTTTTTTATTGGAAGAAGAGACAGAGCCCAAAAATGTTGTCACTCCCTTTGTGCTTGGATGAAATAAATTCATTGTGATTGCTTGGAGAATATGTTCCTGTTGAACTGTTGAAAACAGTATATATTAATCGACAAAAGACTATATTGTTAAGAGTTAAGATGGTCCGCTACTTTTTTTTTTTCAATGTAAACTCCACCCAAACTATGGAAATTACGTAAAATATGAGAGCCAACGAGTTAGCCAGATTAAATCTGGAAAATCCCAGGTACCAGGATATCAGTGCCCTTAGAAATTTAATTTGGTTTATTAACACAGTGATTTTCAACCTTTTTCATCTCACAGCATATGGATAAGGTGCTAAAATTGTCAAGGCACATCATTGTATTTTTGACAATTGACAAAGACTACACTGCAGGTGTGGGGCTCACATCCCCCAATGGTCATAGTAATAAATTACCTTCCTCATATCTTCTGTGGCACACCTGTGGATCATTCGCAGCATACTGGTTGAAAATAACTGCATTAAGAGTTGGTGTTGACTTCCAGAAATTTGAAAGACTTTTTTCAGCCTTGTCAATGACCATTATGTAAGGCAGCCATCAACATGTAAACCCTGAGGATGAAGACTTGCCTGACAAGACTGAACTAGTCTTGATAGTTCTTTCCCAGCACCTTAAGATCTACTTGGTTTGCCTGATAAACTTTTGCTCCTACTGCTATGATTTCTGATTCACAAGGAAGAAAACCCACACACTCAGCAAAAATTAAACCATCCATTGGGATTTTATTGGTGTCCCTAGTTTATGACTCACCTGATCATTAAAGTTTGTTTTTTTTAATGTAGTACTGGTTAATTTTTAATAACTAGCTGTTTGCTTGTCAGGGGGCAAGGGAAGGCAGCAGCCAGGCATAAGGAAAGCAAACACATTTAATGAGCATCTTCTGACCTCTTGGAGACACTTGTGTCTCTATTCTTTTATTATCCTCTTAATTTCTGCTCTCTCCGAGCATGTTTTCTGCATCTGGTCAATCAACCGTAACAGCACTGCTGGATACGTCCATTAGGCCCTGAGCTGTTTGCTTATTATTAATGTAAATGTTTGAGAATCTGAAAGCACCCATGGCCTATCCAGGCCAAAGAACAAATAGCAGCTGCACATGTCTCCATCTGGAGCCAGAGTTGCTTAATCACAAACACTTTTCCAGGATGAAACACGAAACTTTGTAGCTTATTGTTGCTTCTGAGATGAGCTAAAATGGAAGATTTGAATCGTTAAGTGAAGTAGGAGACTAGGTTCTAGAGGATATTCTGCAGCTCCACTCAAATGAATAAGAAAATTCAACTAATACAAGCAAAGGAAGAATCTTGTGTAGGGAATGGGGAATAGGCTGGAGATGGACTTCTCAGGGTCAAACTTGATGGGACAGCAGGAGTCTTTAAAAAATTGAAAAGCAACTGTGGGTCTCCCCCAACTGAATCAGAGTCATGACATACACACGCACACCCCATGAGTTAATTTGCCCCTAAACCTGCTGTTTGGCACCTGAGTATTTTTCTCTTTGGGATAAACGTGTGGGGGAGAAGGTAGAACTGAGGCTGGGAAAATGGCACTGAAGTCTAATGTTCTGCAATTCCATGGCGCAGGAGGTATCATCTGTCATATTTTGGAGGGAATTGGAACTCTCTGTTCCTTGGACACAGTATTTCAGCTTTTGGAGAATGGTTGAACTGATGGATATCACTTTTCAGTGAAGCTGAAGGAATCTGAGGAATCTTATGAGAGGCATAAGTACAGAATGCTACTTAGCGAAAACATCAACCTTTCACATAATTTTGAGGCATGTTTCCCCAAATCTTGTCCTCTGAACGTTCCACTGGCTTTTGGAGTGCTAAATTACATGGGCTTGGTTCTGAAGTGGTGCTAGTTGGGCTAGTTAAGATTCCCAAACGCACTAGGTGGGTCACGAGCCAATTTCAGGTGGGTCCCCATTCATTTCAATATTTTATTTTTAATATATTGGTGCTACATAGTATGTGACTGCATTTGGGGAAATGTTACAGGTTTATACTTTTAACAGGCTGCTATGTATACGCTTTTAACAATGATAGTCAGTGAGGCTTACTCCTGGATAAGCGTGGATAGGATTTCAGCTTTTGGGATGTTTGGGAAAAAATTTTTTAAAGATCCGCAACTGCTTGGGAAGGTTAGGAGTGTTCTTTATTTAAAATAAATTTTAAAAATTTTTTTGTAAACTTTTAATTTACTTGATTTGGTCATATGGAGGGTATTAAAAAGTTTCCTGCTTGATGATGCCACTTCTAGTCATGACATCACTTCCAGTGGGTCCTGACAGATTTTCGTTCTAAAAAGTGGGTCCTTGTGCTAAAAAGTTTGAGAACCACTGAATTAAGGAATCTTCCAGTGTTCCTCTTTTTATTTCTGTGTTAGCCACAGATTTCAGTTTCTATAATGCATTCCAGTCTTGTCCCCTCTACATTCCTGTTAGGCAACATATTGAGATTCTTTTTGTTCACTGTTTCTCCAATGCTCATTGAATGTTCATACTTTGGCGCAGAAATCATTCATGATTGCCTGGTGGTAGAAGAAAGATGATGGTGGTAAATCCCAGAGGAGGGCATTTAGTCTGAACTCACAAGTCTTCTCTCAGGGAAGTAGGTTTGTGACAGTTGTGACAAACTAATGTTGGCTTGTTGGCAAAATCACATGTTCCCGTGGAAGACTGGTTGCTGTAAGTTGTCTAAGCATTCTCTGAGTACTCTTGTTTTTTTCTTACTATTCTTAGACTAATTGGTACGCTTCAAGTAGGGAAGAAGTGAATGTATGTACGCATCTCCCCTTCTTATGTTTTTTTTTTTTCTGGAGTGCAGTGTTTCCTTTGTAGAGGATGTTTGGAAAGTTCCTACCTACGTGTATTCACCAAAGAGCACTTAATGCTGTGACAACTTGGTGGCTCACCTGTCATTGCCGTACGACTTCTATCAACCTCCTTTTCCATTTTTGTGTAGGAGTGGAAAAAACCCTTTGGGGCTAACTAGCAACCACCTGACATGAACCTTTATGCTGGGGTGGGCAGGATTTACAGAGTCCTAGAGGGAGAGATGAATTCATGTTTCTGCAACTGTGCTAATGTAAAAAATGAAAGAAGGAAAAGAAAAAGAATAATTATTCTCTTACCACATGGACCTAATTCCAATTAATGTGCAGGCATTAGGGGAAGAATGTGATATTCTCTTTTGATGTCCCTGGCAGTCACAGAGTATAAAATTTTCTATAACCCTACTGTTTACAGAACAGATGTGGAATTATGCTTCACAAATGTTATCTTAATGCCATAATGTGAACCACGACTAATATTTACAATGAAATGTCAGAAAAACCAAACATCCTGAACATGGCTTTCTGTTAACACTAAGAATTTAAGCACATGCCCTCCATTTTGACAAGGGGGAATGGCACAGGGGACTCATGAGAGCGGTTCAGTGACATATTATCAGCGCTCAAACAGAAATGCTATTGTACTCAATTGCTAGATTCTCCCTGATCTTTTTGAACAAGTAGTGACAAGAGCTCTGTCTCATGTAATAGTAGAACATTATTTATTCCAAGTCTTTGCTAACTTCCTAGAACTATTTGAATGATAAGCACTTATTTATGATTTATATTTGGAAACACAGGCAACCATAGTGTTATTTGAAAAGTATTTGTTGGCATGAAAGCGTCTCCCCCACTTTAGGAAGCAAGCCAGGATTTATTTTGAAACTGAGAGTGGAAGGATAGAGAAAAATGTGAATGTGAGTTTGGCAGTGTAGATGTCTGCCTTGAAAGGGGATACAGCAATAGGGCAACACAAATTCACTATTCGCACATGGGCTCAGTTCACTTAATTCCTATTTTCATCTCCAGTCTGGCTTGTTCACGTGAGCCTTCCCCCCCCCCCTCAGAACAGCAGTCCAATAAGTGTGATGATGAACTGCTCCTGAAGCCAAAGGGAGTTTCAAAAGCAGTTTGTGGCATGATATGGGCACCAATTGGTCAATATAAAAAAAGTCACAGATTCCATGGGTCATGCAAGCCCTCTGCATGAGTCTTAAGCAGCTCTTTGGGTTCTGGCCTTTTGCTTCTAGATTGACTCTCAACCTGGTTTCCTTCACACCTTAAACTAGCTGTGAGTAAAATGTCAGCTTGATTCCCAACCCATACAGGAGAATGTGGATTGTTTGCTCAGGGCCATGGTGATTTTAAGGACGAAACTAGTGCCACAGAACAGCCATCAGTAGCCTGTTTATGAGCAAACCAGTACATTCTAATTCAGATTAGCAGTTTGTATTTCTGTTCATTTTTTGTTACGTGCACATGGTCTGCGAATGTTGGTTGTGTGTGATGCAATTACGGAGTGCACAGGCAGTTTACAAAGATATCCGCAGAAAGCAATCTGTTGAAGTCTTGAAGGAACTGAGTACCAAGATGGCAGAAACTGTAGAAAATAATAACTTTAGAGATGACTCATCTCTCTTGCGCTGGTTTGGATCAAACTGGATGCCATAACACTGTGGAAATCAGAAGATAATCTTAAGGGGTTTACTGTCTTAATAGGGTTAATAGGGCCCAGTCCTATCCAGTTTTCCAGTGCCTGTGCTGCTGTGCCTATGGGATATGCACTGCTCTCTGTGTTGGGGAGGCAGTCACAGAGAACATTTGTTCCCTTACCTTGGGGCTGCATTGCGGCTGCACTGGTGCTGGAAAGTTGAATAGGATTGGGCCATTAATGCTGTTGCTCACAGCCCCCAGGCTTTTAGCATTTGTGAACACTTATGTGAAAGTTGCCATTTTCAGTACATGACATGCCTCTGTTACCTTTAATAACAGCCTAAGGGAAGGGGAAGTTTTCAAGTTCACCTTCTCCCACCGCACAATGGGAGATGCTGCGTCTTTATTATCTCTCACTGTACCTGTTGTATCTATATATGTATTTATGTATGGGGGAGGAACCGCAACACCACATATCCTGCCTTTTTACTCCAAAGGGGCTCCCAAGATTCCCGAAGCCAATTTTGGCCTGCAGTTTATGGAAAAGAACTATGTATAGGGTCCTTTGGATCCTTCTAAGGTTGTAATCCAAAAACAGTTACAAATGTAGTTATAAACCAGGAGGATAATATTTTTTTTAATGAACCACCTCACTCCATTCCAAATGTCTATTAAGATTAGATTGTCAACAATATTTTCTGACTTACTACATTCTGTTAGGATAGAACAGGAGTGCCCAAACCCTGGCCCTGGGGCCACTTGCGGCCCTCAAGGCCTCTCAATGCGGCCCTCAGGGAGCCCCCAGTCTCCAATGGGCCTCTGGCCCTCCGGAGTTATGTTGGAACCCACACTGGCCCAACGCAACTGCTCTCAGCGTGAGGGTGACTGTTTGACTTCTCACGTGAGCTGTGGGATGAGGGCTCCCTCCACTGCTTGTTGTTTCACGTCTGTGATGCAGCAGCGGCAGCAAAGGAAAGGCCAGCCTTGCTTTGTGCAAGGCCTTTTATAGGCCTTAAGCTATTGCAAGACCTTCATTCATTCATATAAGTTCCTCTTTAATATATTCATTTATGTAAACTTATCTTAGAGACTGCCTACTTCTGCACAATTCGGCTCGTCCTCTTAGGTCATCAGAGAAGGCCTTTTTACAAGTGCCGCCGCCTAAAGAGGTACGTGGAGCGGCGGCAAGAAATAGGGCCTTCTCAGTAGTGGCACCAACGTTATGGAACTCCCTTCCCCTTGACTTGAGAATGGCTCCCTCTCTTGAGACTTTTCAGCGAGGCCTGAAGACCCTTCTGTTTAAACAAGCCTTCTGATTTCATGGCCTTTTAAACATCTTTTAGTATTTTTTACAGGCCTGATTCCTCTATGATCTGCTGCTTTATGCTCTTTTTATCTGACTACTGTTTTTATGGTATCTGTTAATGTGTTTTTAATATGTTTTTTATCTGTTGGTTAAATTATGTTTTTAATCTGTTTTTAACATGTTATAAGCCGCCCTGGGTCCCTTTTAGGGAGAAGGGCGGGATAGAAATAAAGTTTATTATTATTATTATTATTATTATTAAACTTATGTAAATTTATTCAAATTTTAAATGTAAATCAATTCTTTTTTCCCCTGTCCCTCGACACAGTGTCAGAGAGACGATGTGGCCCTCCTGCCAAAAACTTTGGACACCCCTGGGATAGAACATTTGAGATTGCATTGTTGAAGCACCCCAAGTGCTGGTGCAGTATAGCATAATGAATAAGAGTGAGTTGCAACTCAGGACTTTCCTATAGGACCAGGCTGGGGGCAGATCTTAGTGACAGTGGTGTCCACAAACCCCCTTGGATGTACTGGATTTATACCAGCGAAGTAGCTGGTGTGGATTTGAGTAGACCCATTGCAGTCCAGGGAGCATGAGAGTAGAAAAGACAAAAGTTTCTGTACTTATGTTTCTGTCTCTGCCTGGGCCTCAGCTGGCTCATGGGATGGAGTGGAGGCTGTTTTAATGTCACTGCATTGTGCAGGCTGACCCTGGATAGAATTGTCCATAAGTGGGCTTAAAAAAGTGTTTCTCAATATTTATCCCCCACTGTACCACTTCACATGGTCCACCTATTTGAAGTACCACTGGAAGTAACTGGCGATGACATAATCTCCAGGTACTACTGGGTTGGGAGGCCAGATGTGACCGCAACAAACACCAGTAAGAGGCTCGGCGTGGATGGGAGGGCTTTTTGGAGAGAGGAAAATCGTGCTTCAGAGCTCTGCTCACCAAATCAAGCCTCCTCCCACTGTTTGTTGTGTCGCATTCCTGGTCTTGCTGCTGGGTTGCAGGGGTCCAGGGGTCCTGCAAGTACCACCAGACACCGCCTCAAGTAGCACTGGTGGTACTCATACCACTGGCTGAGAAACACTGCCTTACTGCCCAATCCTGAGCTGCCCGGGGCACCCAGGCTCGGCAGCACCAAGAATGGCTGCCGCCGGATCCTACGCGCCCTGGGCTACCACGGGAGGTTTGCGAAGAACTTCATGGCACCATCTTGGAATCTGGCAAAATAGGTTGGCACCACCATCTTAGAAGCTGGAACAGTCTTTCCCTGGCTGGAACAGTGTACTGTAGTATTGTAAGCTGCTCCTAGGAGAAAAAGAGTGGCCGGCGCAAATGTACAGGCTGCGTCTGCTTAGTGTCTCCATGAGCATGCTGCTGCAGCAGTCTAGAAGGTGGGTTGCAAAGCTGCCTCCTCCTCCTGTTTTGCCAAAGCCACGCCCTCTTCTCCTTTGTACTTCGTACCCTCTTGACTTGACTGCAGCATCCCCTCCTTCTGCCATGGAGGCTTGGAGGAAGAAGGGTACAATGGATGGATTGAAAAGGGCTGCTGCTGCAGCCTCTATGCCTGGCTCTATCTTTTCCTGCTGTTCTGCCCAGTAGCCTCTCGACCTGGCTGCAGCATCCCCTCATCCTCCCCCAGAGGCTTGGAGGAAGAGGGTTGGGATGGCCAGGTTGAGAAGAACTTGAATTGAACTGGGCACTGGGTAGAGCTGAAAATCTTTTTTTTGGGGGGGGGGGAGGGGGTTGAGGTTATTGCAGGCAGGCTACAGAGAGAATTCACTTGGTGGAATAGGGCTGGATTCCGCATTTAATTATTTAATTTAATTACACAGGCCAATGCACATTTTACTTCCTTAAAAGTTACACCAATTCCTGGGTATACTTGGGGTGCTGATTCCAAAAATGGCATCCGTTTAGCCCTATCACATCTAGTTTTGGAGACACAGCATAGCCTCTTTAGTGAATGGTTTAAGCAGCTTCCTCATGAGGAAGCCTACACCATGGCTTCCTCGTGAGGAAGCTGCTTGAACCATTCACTAATGAGGCTAGACTATATCTCCAAAAATAGACCTGAAAAGGCAAAACGGATGCCATTTTTGGAATCAGTACCCCAAATTCATATTATAGCCCACCTATCTAGGGAAAATGGTGCAAGTTCACTGTTTGCCGTGGGCAATTTCAGTGCTTTCAATTTCTCATGAAAGCACTTCCCAGTAACAGATCTGCTCCCATTTCACCCTGGGACATGTCTGCGACATGCCCCTCTGTCCAGCATGCTGTTGCTCCCCCTTCCCAGGAAACTGACCAAGGTTCGCGGAGCCTTGTGTGATGCTTGTTAGCGATGAAGAAGCCTTCTCAGGCTTCTCGCACCTCCCGTTTCCTGCATGGGAAACCTCAGAGGCTTCTCTCCTGATACTGAGTGCCGCACAGAGCCTAACCTGCCTGTGGAATGATTTGGATAAGCGGACAGGGCAGTAGCGGGGGTGCGGCGTGTACATGGCAAGTGCAGCTCCTGGGGCATTTGCCCCCTGCCCCACCCCAGGTCCCCCACTGGCGCTTCCTGCTTGATGATGTCACTTCTGGCCATGACATCCCTTCCAGGTTAACGACATCACTTCCAAACAGATTGTCATTCTAAAAAGTGGGTCCTGGTGCTAAAAGTTTGAGAACCACTGCTTTAAGCCATTTCCGCCCAATGTTGCATATACACAACAGGGGACAAATGTGTACACCTGTGGGCCAGGCAAAAATGGGTTAGAATTAGTGCCAAAAATAAAAACACAGAAGAAAGGATGAGGAATTTTTTCTTTTGTTCTTATCACTGTGGAATTTTAACAACACCCATGGTAGGGAAATGGCAATGGAGAATAGAATATAGGATTCCTGCCCATCTCCCCCCTCCCCCAACAGAAAATGATAACATTTGCCATGGATATTGACCATGGACTTAGCTCCTGAATTGGTCATATAGTCCATGATGGAAGCACGGTCTTCCACCTTTCTCTCTTTGATAAACGTCTCTGTTCGTGCATTCCTTGATATAGAGCATACTGATTGCAGGTAAATTCATATTGACTCTGGATTTTCAGTCTGATAACATAAGAGGCGTGTAAGATGTTTGTTGCACAATTCAACCCAACCATCTGAACATGCAATTTATTAAACACATTATGTGCTGTGCAGCACTTATAGGAATACGTGCATATTTTTGCATACAATTTAGAGGAAAACCCCACAAGAATTGGAATGAGGTGATTGACTTTAAAATACTCTCTCTCCTTTCAGTCTCTTATAAATGAAGGCACATGCTGAACCTTTTCCTAGAGAAAATAAGTTGAGTTGAGCTATTGGAGCAATTAAAAAAAAAAATGATAGAGAGAGAAAGAGAGAGAGAGAGAGAGAGAATAATCCTTTTCATTACCTATTGTAGGGCTTGTATAGAGGATCTCTTTTTAACATGTGACTGTAATTCTCACTAATAGAGGGAAAGGGCAAACTGTAATGGTGCAGCTATTAAATATTATCAGCACCGAAACAAATATTGTACTTTATTTAATCGTATGATTTCTCTGTTGTCGTTGCCAATAAGCTGAAACAATGGCCTTGCACTGTGTAATAAGAAGATGAAGACTTACTAAATATTCTAAAGCTCTCTTGAAATTGTTTGGTCTGTTGTCATCTTTATTGCATGTTCCGTGAAAGGGAAAAAGGGGCTTCTTAATTATGGGAAGGTCTCTAGCCTTTTTATTCTGCTTGTAGCAGCATTGAAAAAGAGCAACCCGACAACAACCAGCACCTGATGAGTCTTCCAGTCCCTTGCAGCTGTACTCACTGCATCTTCTGAAAAGGCTCCCATTTGGTCAGTGTGCTCGCATTCTTCTGTTGACTGACAGCCATTGACATTCATATTTGCCAGCTACAATGGGATCAAGGCAGTGAACACTTGTTGATCCCTTTCACAAGAAGAAGTTCCATATTGATCTAACTAGTGGACAGGAGAAACATTGTGCAAAAATTGCATTCTATTCCTTGTGGAACTCCAACTCAGTGAAGGAGGACAGTTGCCATTTAAAATCTAACTAACAATTCTATTAAGAGCATTTGTAATTAATTTGGATTTAGATATACTGGCATGCCCCTGTATTTGAGGGGGGGGAAGTTCCGTTTCAGAACCCCCCTCAGTTACCTGAAACTGCAGATATGGGCGAACATGTGACTTTATCTTCCTGGAGATACAGGATGTGACATTTTTAATTCCTTAAAAGGCATTGGGAGACTTCCCTGGGCCTTCTAATACTTTATAAGGCATTTAAAAAATAACTTCTGGTTTCTCCATGAAACTGGAAATTATGCATTTGAGCTCTAGAGCTCAGTCTGAGCCTGACAGAGGCTATGGATGGAAGCCTCTGTGTCCAGGATGACTGTGGATACAGAGCTCTCCTCACCTATGGCCTGACCCATGGGCTGTTCTTATGTTCTTATATTCTAAACCCAGATTAATTAATTTTGTTATATGATGGGAGTGTTAAAATTTATGGGCCCAGAGTGTTAAATGGGGGGGGGGGGATACCATTTGGATATCTTGCTAAATGTGTGCATATCAATTAACTGACTGGAAGGTGTTAACAAACAGGCCAAAAGACATTGGCTGCATATTTTTGAGCATGTAAAATCCCATCCATGGTTGAGACTTACTCAGTCTACTTCTCTAGAAAATCCATGCAGCAAAGTTGAAACTAATGAATGTGTAGTGTACTGGCAAAGGCACTGAGCTGCAAATTGCGACTTCTCTGGTTTCAGTCTTGCCTCTGCTGTGGTTCTCACTGAGTGTCCCTAAGTCTCAGTTGCTCCTCATCCCATTGTGCACTATGGGGATAATCATATGTGCTCTGCAGGAATGTTATAAAGGTCACTGGATAATACATGTGGAAATGTCAAACATTTAGAAAGTGCTATATAATCATTAAGCATTTTTATCCACAAGTGATGCTTTTAGATGTGTTGAAGTCCACCACAGGGAGGTTTTATGTTGCTGTGTGAATGTGCCCTGTCTGAAAACTGGCATGGGGTGTGAGAAAGCAGCTTGGTGCAAATGGGAGTTTCCTAACTGGGCCGTTAGTTTTCATGGACACCACAGTCTCACAATGTGGAAGGAAATGGTTTGAGATTCCTTTCACCATTTCAGACCTAGTCTAGATCAGGCTTCCCATAGCTGATTTTTCTTATTCTTCAACAATACAAGCATGCAAAGACCAAACAATGTATTAATATAACTTGTTAGTTATATTAAACTAGTTAGCGCTAGTATATTTTTTTGCCATGCTTTCAGTGTGGGAAAAACAGTTAAAATAGTGTTTTCAAACTTTTAGCACCAGGACCCACTTTTTAGAATGAAAATCTGTCAGGACCCACCAGAAGTGATGTCATGACCGGAAGTGATGACATCAACCAGGACCATTTTTAATAATCCTAGACTGCAATCCTTCCCACACTTACCCAGGAGTAAGTTCCATTTACTATCACAGCATATACAGAGTAGCCTGTTCAAAGTACAGATCTGTAACATTTCCCCAATGCAGTCACATGCCATGGTAGCATCAAGTCTAATATATGTATTAAAAATAAAATATTGAAATGAATGGGAACCTACCTGCAATTTGCTTGCGATCCACCTATGAGTCCTGACCCACAGTTTGAGAAACACTGGGTTAAAAGAAATGGTACACATGGCTTCCAAAGGTACATTTCAACTCACTATAATCACCTGATGTGGCAAAATGACCTCACGGTGACTTAGGGCCCAATCCTATTCAATTTTCCAGTGCCAGTGTAGCAGTGCCAATGGGTTGTGTACTGCATCTTGTGGTGAGGAGGCAGTCACAGAGGACTCCTCAAGGTATGGGAACTTTTATTCCCTTACCTCATGGCTACATTGCTGCTGCACTGGTGCTGGAAAGTTGGATAGGATTGGGCCCTTAAGCACCTCAGAAAGTAACACACAAATCATTAAGGCCTAAGGCCAGCAAAAGTCTTAGGATACTGCCTTCCTCTTTGAAAGCCAAGGCAATCGATTTCACGGTTACTTTAAAGCCATGATGACTTTATGTTGGTTTTAGTTCTTTCCTCTGAAGAATGGTATAAAAAAAAAAAGTGTTTGTTCCTCTTTGAGTTGTTAAATGCAGTCCTTGGAAATGAATAAAGCTGACACATCAGCCTTGAAAGTAAAGGGAGTTAATAGAAATATTTAATGAGCTGAAGCCCTCCTGTGATACAGTTCCCATAAATAATTTCTAAAAGAAGTAAAATCATCTGGAAAAAAGGAATATTAAAAGTTGCATCATAATTATCACAGAAGCCCAATACCTAGACAGTTGGAATCTGTAAATAATGAAAGGAAGTTTTTGTGGACTCTTGTGAGTTGCCTGCACTCTGTGTGAACTCCACAAAATGTTTTAACTTTAAATGATCAGTTTGGGATTATGGTTCCTGGTGTTTTTGTCATCTCTGTCTCAGAGAATAGGAATTTGTAATAGTCCCTATATTTATTTTGCCTGGCACTATATATATATATATATATATATATATATATATATATATATATATATATATATATATATATATATATATATATATATATACACACAGTGCTTTTTTTGTAAATAAAAAGGTGCAGGAACTCACAACTTTTTAATCTTTTTTTTATTTATTTATTTTTAAACCATTTTTTATTGGATAAATAAAATATTTTTTATGTGCTTCCCCCCTAAAGATGAACTTACTTCTGAGTAGACATGCATAGGATTGGGCTGTCAATCTCTACATCCCCTTCCCCCCTAGCTATTTTTTCTACACATGGGGAAAAATACTGTACAGGTGCACTTGTAGCGTGTAGTATGTAGTGTGGCACTACTTCGAGGAGAGGAAGCAGTGAATGGATTCTGAAAAATGGCTTACATGAGTTCCATGTAGTAAAATTACTCTAAGCAACTGTGGGAGTAAGAACAAAAAAGGAATTCTTACACGAGACGGGTCCTTAGGTGCACATAGAAACAGCTACGTTTGCAAACAAGTGATTAAATATGGTTTAACTCAGGTATCAGAATATTCTGTGTCTTTGGGAAGGCGCTTGGCATGCAATTGTATGTTCTCTGCTGCCCTGAGCAGCTGCTGTGCATTGCTGGAGAGGAGCTGCAAACGCTGGCTGGCAGAGGGCATGCTTGTGGGGGAAGGATGAGGAGGATCTCTGGCAAGGCTGGACAGCACATTGTACACATGTAGAATCCCTTTTTCACCTGCCCTTAGCATGTGAAAACGGGTGCAGATATATATCTCTGCCAGGATTAAGAGCCCAATCCTAGGTATGTCTACTCTGAAGTGAGTCCAGTCAATGGAGCTTACTCCCAGGAAAGTGCCTAGGATTGCAGCCTAAGAGCCCCATCCTATGCATGTCTACTCAGAAGTCCACTTTAGTGAATGGGGCTTACTGTGGATAGGATGGCAGCCTCAGGGCCCAATCCTGTGCCTGTCTACTCAGAAGTCAGTCCCACTAGAGGCAGTGGGGCTTCCTCCCAGGAAAGTGTGGAGAGGACTGTAGTCTCAGAGCTCTTTCTCTGCCTGTCTACTCAGGCTGCAAAGCTATGACACTTTCCTGGGAGTAAGCCCCACTGAACACAATGGAACTTACTTCTGAGTAGACATGCTTGGGCTCTCAGGCTGCAAGGCTATGCACCCTTTCCCAGGAGCAAGCCCCATTGAGAACAATGAGACATACTTCTGAGTAGACACGCCTAGGCTCGTGCTGCAGATTGGCACGGGGGCTGCACCAGCCAGGTTCCTTCCCCTCCTCCTCCGCCAAGCCAGTACCTGGGCGTTCTGTGGGTGCCGCAGCCTGTCTCCCTGGCTGGCTGGCTGGCTGGCTGGCTGGCTGTCCATCCTCCTCGGTGTTGGTGTGTGTCCCCTGGGCCCTCCACCAGCTTGGAAGCTGCGCTGGAAAGCAGAGCGTGGCGGGAGGGGAGGCAGGCTGGGCTCAGGCAAGAGCTTGGAGATGGGGCAGGAGGGGGTTGTTGTGTGGTCAGGCAGGGGCCAGGCGCCCGCCCACCCTGCACCCCCCCAGCACCCCCCCAGCAAATGCCTCTATTTTGCTCCCCCCCTCCTGGAATGCCTCCAAAGGGGAGGGGCCCCTGCAAAAAGGTGCTGGAACTCCGTCCCCCCGCATTCCATTAGAAAAAAAGCCCTGTATATATAAATTAAGTAAATGCTAATGAAATAGTTGAAAACCTGCATAAATTCTTAATTAGTAGCCTCTTGGACTAATTGGCAGATAAAATAATGCTACTTCCTGTTTCACAGAGAAACGAGAAGTGACATTTTTAATGCCTTATAAGGCATTGGGAGGCCAGGGGAAGCCCTGGAGGTAATGGGCATTCTTGGCCTCTGCTGGGCTCAGAAGTCCCTTTGGAAGCAAGGGGAACAGGGTTCCCCTCACTTCTGGATGGGGGTGGGTGGGGGCATTTGTCAATATCTATGGTTTCGACTAACCGTGGACTTTTCTGGAACAGCACCCCCATGGATAAGGGGGTACACCTGTACTTGGTTTCTTTAAGAAATAATTGCAATGCACTTTGGAGACATTCACTATTTAGGTATTGAATATAAGTCTTCATGTGGTTTCATATCAGATGGCATCTTTGGTATATCCCAAGCTTTCCAAGTAGCCACAACACTTCCTGCCATAAGTTATTCCTTTGTGCTATGTGCACAAAGCACTTCCGTTTTGCAGGAGGTGCTTTGCTCCTGCTTTTTCTGACCATTCCAAGCCTTGGGGAGTGCTGTGGAGGGCTGCGCAGGGCTCCCCGGACCTCCTGCAGCCTGCTGCAGCCCTGCCTACGTAAATGTAAGTGAAAAGCACCCCCCTTAGCTTCCCTAGCTCCTCCCGCACAAAGATTTACTGAGGGAGTAAAGCTACCTCAAAGTTTGAGAAATGCTGCTCTATGTGAATTGAATTAAAACCATCCTGCTTACAATAGTGGGAAAATTCAAGAACGAATCACATTATAGTACACCTGCATTAAGTAAATTACAATATTGTGAAATATCTTTCCACCTGGCAAATTTCAGCTTTATGGCCAATTATTAGAACTAGTGCTCTGACTGTTGCAATTAATTAATAACATTTATTTGAGAAAATCTTGTCCAAATTAATTCTAATTAATTCATCGTGGGGACATTTAAGTGCTTTATGGCATTAGTAAAGAGCAATACGAGTGAAGGGCTGAGACACAAGTCTGGCAAGAAATTATTCTAAGTTTTTTTTATTTTAAATTTTTTGATCCTGACTTTCCTTTCCCACAAGGAAAGTGTGCAAGGAGGGTTGTAACGTATTCATTTCTGGCGTTCTTATACCCCACCTTTCTCTGGCTGACAGTGGGGGTCAGATTGATCTTCTCCTTTACCATGATGTTTGTCCTAGGAGGCAGACGTTGCAAGCAGTGTTCCTTCTAAGGAACAGCAAATTAAGCACAGAGCTTGAAAGCCCGGAAGTTCAGCAATGTCATGAATTACATCATTGCTAAATGTTCAGAGGCATCATTGTAACAAGTCACGATGCCATACAGCTGCCGAAGGGGTCCGCACAGTGGCACGATCCCCTTAGAAAGAGCTCTGGTTGCAACCTCCCAGGGACCTTTTCTTCTGGCCAATGACAGGAGATGCCTCCACTTGTTTCTTCAGTCCCTGGTCAATTCTAGAGAGAGGTAAGAACCGAGATTATACTCCACAGATTGTCTCAAAGGCATGGTTAAAAAACAACTCAAACAAAGAACTACTGCAAGTTTGAGTTACAGGTATATTTTAGGACAGTGGCATATACGCAAGATCAGAAAATAAAATCAGAATGACCCACACAATATGGCAAGAGAGTTCAATAGTGCAATCCTATGCATACCTACTCAGGCTACAATGGGACATACCCCCAGGTAGGTGTGTATAGGATTGCAGCCCAAGAATTGGTTGTAAGACAAAACTGTGAGATGGGATTATAGGCATAGCAAAAGCTAGCCTGAGTTTAGAGCTAGTAGGCAAGAACTAGCCTGACTCTGCCTTGCTCTGGAGTCTGTAATCAACATGCTAAAAGCTGACCAGGTTGATTACAGACTCCATAGCAAGGCAGAGTCACCAAGACCAGGCAAAGTATGAGTGTGAAGAGTGATCACCAGTACTTTTGACTTCTTAAAGATGTTCTCTTCCACACTTATCAAGGAGAGTCTGATCACCATAAACACTCCAGATAGTAAGCATGGGATCATAGTGCAATGAAAAGAAAGTATTGAGAGGCAGGCACAACTGAAAGAAGAAATTAAAAGAAAGGTGAAGAACACTGAGCACTATTCAGATGGCATTTTGGGTAGCATGTACATGTTGAGAACAGTGTACAGAGCAGTTCCTGTTTTGAAATATTTGGCCAAATCCAAAAATCCAAACTGGGTCATTTATTTTTATTTTTAATTTTTTTTATTTGTACCCTGCCTTTCCCATGCTGAAGCAAATGCCCAATGGAGCTTCCAAAATTTTAGAATCAACTACAGAGTATCACAACAAGTAAAAACATCAAGCAAGGCAGTAAAATAGTAATTTTAACATTACATAGTAAAGTACGAATGTCAAAAACAATATCAAGAGCAGAGTATAAGGGAGAAAGGGAAAAAAAGAACTTGAGCTAGTGGGGAAGAGATAAGTCAAGGGAGGTTGTCAAATTACAACAGTATGACAGAGGTGCAGAGGGCAAGTATCTGCCCAGCAGCCAACTGCCAGATAAAACAGGTGTGTTTTGAGTCCTCGCCGAAAACCTTTGAGTAAAGAAGCAGTTCTTAGTTCCCCTGGGAGGGCATTCCACAGCTGTGGCACCATCACAGAGAAGGCTTGCACCTGAGCTGCCACCCCTCTCACCCAGGACAGAAGTGGTACTTGTTGAAGAGCCCCTTCAGCAGACCTGGGAGGGCAGGCTGGAATATATGGAAGGAGGCGATCTTTCAGCTAGCCTGGCACCTTGAATTGGGACCAGAAGTGGGTGGGTAACCAGTGTAGCTGCTGGAGCAGTGGTTCAGCCAATTCACAACGTCTGAGCCCCGTAACTACTCAGGCCGTTACATTCTGCACTAATTGTAGTTTCCAAACTGTTTTAACAGGTAGCCCCACATATAGCGCATTGCAGTAGTCCAGTCTTGAAGTTACTAAAGCATGGGTCACTGTATCTAGGTCCAAACGACTCAAGTATGGTTTTAGTTGACGCACCGATTTAAGCTGGGTGAATTGACTTATAGCAACTGCTGCCACCTGATTTTCCAGGGAGAGCGGAGAATTCAGGAGAACTCCTAAGTAGCGCACCTGCTTTCGTAAGGAGAGAGCAAACCCATTCAAAGTGGACAGATGATTCAGTGCCTGCATTTAAGATTTCTTGACCCAAGAGAACCTCTGTCTTTTCAGGATTTAGTTTTAGCTTATCGGCTTCATCCAATCCCTAATGGCTTTTAGACAATGCCCCAGGACTTCCACAGCTTCCTCAGAACGGGCTGGTAGGGAGAGATAGAGTTGGGTGTCATCCTCATATTGGTGGCACCCCACACCAAATCTCCCCCAGCAGTTTCATGTAGATGTTAAAAAGCATGGGAGATAGGGTAGATCCCTTTGGTCTGTTTAGAGTAGGGGTGTCCAAACTTTTAGGCAGCAGGGCCACATCATTTCTCTGACACTGTGTTGGGGGCCGGGGAAAAAAAGAATTAATTTACATTTCAAATTTTAATAAATTTTCATACATTTACATAAATAAATATTTTAGAGATGGAACTTACCGTAGATACTTTCCTATAAGTTGACCGTACAGTTAAGTCAAGGGCAGGTTTTGAGCCAACAATCACAGAATTTTCTATGATCCTCGGATAAGTCGGCGGTTAAACTTAGGGGGGTATTTGACTATAGTTTTGTCTGATTTTACCCAAGGCCAGATCCTGAAAAATAACCTACAACTAATTGTTACCTAAGAACTGTAGTCTCTAATTTATTAAAAACATAGTAAAAGATCATAAGATACATTTTTATTCTTTTTTAAATTCTGGTCTTCACCACCTTTTTGTAAACACTATCAGAGTAAGTGCACTGTAAACTATATACCAGTAAAACAGTGGTTCCCAACCTGGTATTCATGTACTCCCAGGGACACTCAACAGGACCTTTAGGGGTACTTGAAAAAGAATGAAATAATGGCAGAAAAAGGCAAGCCGTGCTCCGGAATGCCTTGCAAGGACAAGCAAGGCAGGAAGAGAGGTAGCTAGTTGGGTGTGAAAGCCCCACCAATAGCTAGTTTTTGGTCATCAATTCATCTGCGAACCAGTGATTGAAAACCAGCACAGTAAAAAAGCTGAAACATAATATGGGAAGTGATCAATCACCCAGAATTTATCAGGACACTTCTGGTGCAAAACAATGCAAAGGCAGAGTCTTCTTCAAACAGATAAAAAAAGAAAACATGAAGTCTGGGCTTTCATATGGAGTAGATGAGGGCTTGTATTATTAATTACAAACATTTTGCTAATAGGAAGGGTACAATTTATGGAAATGGGCTGCCAAGGGATATGCAAGTGAAAAAGGTTGGAAACCACTGCAGGAGATCCATGAATCAAATCCACCTTTAAGCCCAAAGCTCTACATACAACATACAACCCATAACACTTAACTGATAGTGTGCAATTCAGTTCACAGCAGAGAGATGAGCTGCATATATTTGCAACCCTTTTTACTCAGAAGTAGACCCACTGCTTTCCCTGGGAGTTATTCTTAAGTAATGGTGTACTGAATTGTAGCCTGGGAAGGAGGGTTCTAGCCTGGCGTTTCAAAAAAGCAGACCTGCTTTGCAAGCATTTGCAAAGCAGAACCAGGCTGCAGCAGAAGGAAGGAGAATAAAATGTTAACTTTGGCTGGAATGTCCCAGGAAAATTACTATAGCAACTAACGAGGTGCCTGCCTGAGACTTTTTAAAGCTGAGAAAGGAAACTGTTCAGAGTAGAAAGGCTCTGCCCTCTGATTGACCTGGAGATAAGGCAAAGTGATAATTGGAGCTTGATTACTTGGCAAAAATTTTAGGTACTATACCTGAGTATCTATGGTATATGAATGAATGAAGGTCTTGCAATTGCTCACGGCCCATAAAAGGCCTTGCACAAAGCAAAGCTAGCCTTTACTTCGCTGCCGCTGCTGCATCACAGACATGAAACAGCAAGCAGTGGAGGGAGCCCTCATCGCACAACTTACACAAGTGGTCAAACTGTTGCCCTCACACTGAGAGCAGTTGCATGGGCCAGCATGGGCTCCAGCAAGTCTCCGGAGGGCCAGAGGCTCATTGGAGACAGGGGCTCTCTGCAGGCCGGATTGGGAGTCCCCAAGGGCCGCAAGTAGCCCCTGGGCCAGGGTTTGGGCACCCCTGGTTTAGAGCAAAGTATTAAGTGATCTGTGTTTGAAAATGAACAGAGAAAATGTACTTGGTTCATTTTCCAGACGTCTTAACAGCTTTCAGTACAATCAATCATCAAATTCTCTTAACTCACCAAGATGGATGAGATTGGGAGATACTACCAGCAGTGGTTCTGCTCCTAATTAATGATTTGGTTGTCAGTAGAGGTGTTTGTTTCTGGACAGTGAAATAGGATTACAGCCTAAGTCTTACTGAATGCAGTGGGCTTACTTCTGAGAAAAATAACACCATTTTCAAACACCTGGTTGTCAGTTTTGCAGGTAAGGGATTGGATCACACTAAAGAGTGAAGTTCATAGATTGGATTTTGCTTTGCTGTTGGATTCTCAGGTGGTGGTTTGAGTCATGGGTTTGCTCTGGAAGCCATAATCACAAGTGCACTTGGCCACTCCTCTCTTGGTGTTTCAGAGGCTGGTTAAAACCTGATTGTTCTAATCTAGAAGGCTTTTAGTGCTGCTTGAAGGTTTCTTGACTTGATTTCATGCTGTTATTTTTAGGACTGGTTTTATTTCTAAACATTGTGGATTCATAGAATTTTTTTATTATGATTTTCATCATACTATTTTGAATCATGCTTTGGTGGTAGAGTGGCACAGAACTGTGGTATAGAAGTGGTATAATGGTAAAGAAAAAATAGGGTTGGACATCCCATGGATTTTAGTATTTTGAGAGGCAGAGTCACATGTCTTTCCATCTACTCTTTCCACATCATTCATGATTTACAAACCTTTATAATTTTTCCCTTCCTTAGTCAATTTTTCCCCTAAACTAAAAAGCCTCAGGCAGACAAATTGCACAAGATATGTATGCCCATTTCTGAAAATATACATCCTGCTGGGCTGGCTATTGAAAGTCTCCATATGCCACTACTGCATTGCCAATTTTAGCAAGTGGTCCAGTCTGAGCTCTGGGAAATCACCCGTTCTGTCATTTAACCTAATGAAAAATGCAAGCTTTTTTCATTTAATTCATACCTGATTTAATCAAGGTATTCACAGAACATCTTTGTTTTGTTTTGACAACCCAAAAAAGCTGCCTTCATAATTGGTCTTTTTGTTGATGATCAAGGGGCGAATGTAGAAAATTAACTGCTTTCCAAAGGGTAACCCATCAAGGTCAGATCAGAAGCACAGGCATATTTCAGAATCAGAAGCATCCTTTCATTCATTCATTTCATTCCACCTTTATTGGCATAAAATATCCTTTCTATACTGTGTGTAATCAATTGTTTTAGAACCCAAAAAGTGTCATTCTTTTCCTCAACAGAGCTTGACAACTGGCCTTGACAACTGGATGTGGCTTTAAAACACCAGAAAATGAAATCACTGTTATTTTTGCTTTTGTTTTGCAGGTATGGAAAAATCGTATCCACAAAAGCAATTCTAGACAAAAACACAAATCAGTGCAAAGGTACGTGCCTAAAATCTTTCCTGCAAATTCCACATCAGGTTGATTGACTGGTTTGTGCTGCAAAGGTTTAGACTCCGGCTGTGCAATCAACATAATGTATAGTATATTGAAAACATGGTTAATAATGCCGGTGCTTGGAGTTGTACTTCCAGTAACATTGCTCATTAATTTTTTTCATTAACAAACAAAATGAAAATCACAAATCAGAACAACTATCAAATTGCTTCGGCAGCACAGTAAATTACCTTCTAACCACATAGTGTCATCTGATTTGAACAATATTATTAGTGATGCAAATTGATTTCCTATATAAAAATGAGAAAGTCTTGGGAAAGGTTTCCCAAGCAGAGCTTCATTCCACTTTCCTTGCTTTTGACATCTCCTGCTCTGTCCTTAGAAGAAGAAAATATTAACGAGGGCCTAACAGGTGGCTCATAAAACTGCATCCTAGTGATATAAATAAGCAAATACTTGTAGCTCTTGCCATCTAATTTCATTTCATGGCTCATATTTTAAAGTATGCTTTGTCTTTAAAAATGAAATTACATTCATAGTGCATCTGTTGTGCACATATATTGTCCTGTGTAGCTGTTCTGTACATCTATATGTGGAATACTTCTAGAAGCTAATAATGGTACTTATTCTTGATTTATTCTCATGTTGTCCTTGTTGGTGAGACATTCCATTGGAACTCTGTCTCTTGCTGTGTGACTTGCTTCTTTTGCTTTATCAAAATGTCTGTGTGCCTCAAATGTCCACCTTAATCTTTTTCCTAGGAATGCTGTTGTTGGGTACCAGTGCTCAACATAAGTAGTAATGGTACTGTCTCTCAAGAATGCAAGGAATGGTGATGACTCTCTGAATACACAATTCCTGTACCACTTCCCCATTAAGCTCATTCCAAAATGGGGACAGAGAAGTATCACTTTAAAGGTGCCCTTTAGCTTCGTTAGCAGGGGTACTAGTTACATAACTAGTATCACAATTTTATACATGTCTACTCAGAAGTAAGTCTCATTTAATTCAGCGGGAGTCTAATTCCAGGGAAGTTTGCATAGGATTTCAGAGGTTCTGCATTTCCATAAGCACCATGGCAGACCCTATGCTCTCCCTGAATTTGTCTAATCCTCTTTTTAAAGCCAGCTAAGCTACGTCTTGAATTTAAAGGCAGAGCAGATATGCGAATATGATGTTCTGATAAATGCCCGAATAGTAGTGTTGCTGGTTTTATTTTTGATTAAATAGAAAACTCAGTTCTGTGTAACTTGGCTTCTGATAATGCCTGCTTCAATCCTATGTGCATTGATTTGATAGAGTGAATCCCTCTTCTTCTGAGCACACATGCATGGAATTGGGCTGGACTGCAAGTCTGATATAATGCCCAAGATAGGAAAGTGTGTGTGTTTATTTACAATGTTAGTTTTATATTAAGTCGTAGACTTCAGTCACCCAGATCTCAGTGATTCCTACTCCAGAGATAATTAGGCAGCAAAGACAATCATACATGACCAGGCAAGAGAGAGGAGGAGGAGGGTGAGGTAAGCCCCACATTTCTGAATGCATATGTGTAGTATTGGACTTTGCAAGACGCTCTCTGCACCTGAAGTGAATTATTTCAAAGTGTAGAATTTACAAGTCTGTGCATGTTCTGATCATGTCTCTATAGTTGCACCCCTGTGCTTTACTTCTGGCTTAAGCCATTTCTGCCCAACGTTGCATATATGCAACAGGGACCAAATGTGTACACCTGTGGGATGGCAAAAATGGGTTAAACCAAAATGAGACTTTTAGTGCCATCCTGTGCATATCTACTCAGAAGTAAGTCCCATTGAGTTCAGTAGGAATTAATCCCGGGTGTATAAGTATGATAGGATTTTTGTTTTGAGTATCTTCTTCATCACTAGAGAGCATATGGAAGTACTCAAACTGGGAGTGGGTAGGGGAGTAGTATGCTGTTGAAAGGGAATATATGATAGCATTGGTGGTATAATTACTGCAGAACCAGCCACAATGTAATTGGACAATGCAACAATTAAGAGGTGCGATTTTCATTGTTAGTGAACAATTGGCATAAAATTAGACTGCCCAGATTTGAACATCTGGAATATGGCAACCCCTAGGATTGCCAAGAACATGGCTGATGTTGCCCACTAAATGTAGTTCCCATGCTTTCTTTTCAGCAGTGTCTCCTGAAACTGAATGGGAACTATGCTTGGAAGCTACACTTACCATGCTTCTTTGTTTCAGTGGATGCTGTTATGCCTGTTAGGTTTCAGGACCAAGGCCTAAGATAGCCAGGAAGCCTACTCTGCTGCCTTTTACCTTGGTAAGGGGGACAAAGGGGAGGACTTACAGTAGACTTTGATGGGAAGGCCACCAGGCTACATTGCACTCATGGTGAGGTCATCTGGAGTGCAACAGAACATTAGATCAGAATGGAACTGATAAGTTATTTTGGGCTTGATACAAATTGGGCCCAAATCACACCCAGGTATGTGGGGACGTCCCTGGGTCCTAGTAGCACAATGATTGCTGCGGTGCTGTCAGGACAACCCTCCTGCTCCCACCCCCACAACAACTTAGAGCGGTCCCAACATCCGAGTAGGGCTTTGGGAACAGCTGGATTTGAACATCCCATTTGTACACCCCTCTGCACCCTCACCCCCATGTTTGATATAGCTGAGGCAGATTCATGTTTGAGGATCTGTGTCTGCCATTCTTTCATGCATGATAAAGCTGTTACTATGTATCCCAAAAACAGAATCACTGACATCTTTAGCTACCTGAATGGCAGCCTACATTGGCAGTTGACCAACTGTGGCGATAGTCACTTAACAGTTACCATGTACAGTCAAAAATTTTGTAAGAATCTGAATTTTTGATAGCCCTGTCATCTCTGATCAAAATAATGTTTCACATTTCTTTGCAGTCTTGCTGACTTATCTCCCCTTATGATCTCATTATACTACCTACACACTCTCTTTCCCCTCTGGAAATCCTTCCAAATTACTTCAGTTATCATGATGTAATTCTCCAGTGAGGCTGTGAGAGTACTGCTACCGTGGCTATGCATATAATGGACTCAGAATACAAATTTTAATTCAGTTGTTTCTTTAGTGAACTTGATCTGATAACTTGTTCAGTAGAAATAAAGTACCTTGAGCACATATGCAGGTATCTTACTGCCTGGGCATCTTGGAGTTCAAGTTGGGTTTTGTCAAGGTACCCCATCTGTTATTGATCCAGAGCAGGGGTGTCCAAAGTTTTTGGAGTTTTTGGCAGGAGGGCCACATCTTCTTTCTGACACTGTGTTGGGAAAAAAAGAATTAATTTACATTTAAAATTTGAATACATTTACATAAGTATACATAAATGAATATATTAAAGATGTACTTATATGAATGAATGAATGAAAGTATTGCAATAGCTCAAGGCCTATAAAAGGCCTTGCACAAAGCAAGGCTGGCCTTTCCTTTGTTGCTGCTACTGCATCACAGACATGAAACAGCAAGCAGTGGAGGAAGCCCTCATCCCACAGCTCACGTGAGAGATCAAACAGTCGCCCTCACGCTGTGAGCAGTTACGTAGGGCCAGTGCAGGCTCCAACAAATCTCTGGAGGGCCAGAGGCTCATTGGAGACTAGGGTATCCCTGAGGGCTGCATTGAGAGGCCTCAAGGGCCGCATGTGGCCCCAGGGCCGGGGTTTGGGCAACCCTGATCCAGAGTCTTGTTCAAGGAGTTTTCCCTCCACCGCCTATCACTTTTGGTCTGGGACTTGAGTAATGACTGCTTATTGACCTGATCCTTAAGATATTTATGAAAGATGTGATATCATCTGAGGTTGATCAGTTTGGTCATTTGACTGAGGACTAACCCATCAGAGGAGCCACCTGACCAGGTTGATGCCTGAAACCTCAGTGCTGGTGGCAGTGGTAGGGCTTTTCCAGTGTAGGGCTTTTCCTCCAGAGCGTCTAGAAGCTTGATGCTGGTGCTGGCCTTGATCAGATGACCTTCAGAAGATACCCCTACCTCTGGAGATAAGGTGGGGAACAACTAGGAATAGGACCGTCTCTCTGGAGCATCCTGGAAGTGGAACTTTGCCCCAAGAGATATTCATTTGGTGTCCACCTTGCTAAGTTTTTTTAGGTTCTAGGTTAAAACTGCTTGTTGGTTTCCCAGTTGAAGGAGACTGAGGGGCAGTACTAACAACTGGGGATGGGGAACTGATATATTAACTATGATAGGGTGAGCTCTCTATTTCTTTTTTTTTTTTTTCTAGCCTAAATATTACAGCAATTTCCTGTTTTTGTTGAAAAATGTAGATTCTGTATTGAGGTCAAATAGGCTTAGCAGTATTTGTGTCTGAATGTGGTCATCAAGATTCAGTAAATGTAAGTTACCGCAATCTAGTGGGCCTGTGGACGTTGACATTCTTATTGGAACATCTGAGTTAGGAGTCACAGTGACAGAAATATGGAAGAGGAGAACAGATTATGTACTCTATACATCTGTAAGTTACAAATGTGTTTGGCGGGTAACAGCAACAGTGTAAGTGACCTTGATGCTGAGATTCATCCATTTCATTTTTTTCTTCCTTTTATGTTAGCTTCATTATATGCAGGGAAGGTGATGGTGTTTGCAGATGTGGCCTATAGTATAGCTTACCTGTTTTAATCCTGTCCTGCTTAACAGGCAAAGGTTCATGGGGCTAAAGAGTGTCACATGAATGTTCAGGACCCTCTCAAAATTACTAAGATCTTTTGGGGAAGTTAAATCAGTCTCCAAGTGGTTTTAATTTGTAGTGTGGATATCCTTACCTCAGAACTAGGTTGGTAACAAAATCAGTGCTGTGATTACAGAAATCTTTCTTTGAAAAACAATTATGAATTGAGATGTCAGACCTAAGGAAACATTTTTTACTGGCTGTGAGAGAGTTTCCTAAGGGATGTCTCTTGATGAGTCTCTCTGTGCGATTGTTCTTCCTTGGGTGGCTTGCATACTAATTGCTGCAAAATAGCAGCAAGCAAGCATCCTCTAATAGGACAACATAAAGCAAAATGTGCGCTGTCATGATAGAATAGCCCAAGATCACCAAACAAAGCAAGGAACCAATTGCATACCAGGAAGAATGAAAAGCAGATACGTGATTCATTCTGATGTTCAGACATGAAAACTTAATGAGACGTAATGTCCAAGATTGTGTGTGTGTCTGATTTAAAAACAAAACTAAAAAAAAAATTCTCCTGGGTTTAGGGTTCATCTTATTTCCTTCCTAATTTAAAATGTCAGGAAAAAATTTAGACTCAATTGACAAGAAATACTTATCTTAAGTGCACAACATAAGTTAGTTGCAGAGTTTATTGTGTGTGTGTGTGAATTTTTCCCAAAGGCTTGCCTTTCTTATACCTAAGTGTTTGGCGCAGAGAAAATGAGTAATGGAGGTTTCATCATACAGTTTCCATACCTCATAGCAGTGGAATACTGGACTGTTCATTTGCCAACTACACAAGCCCATTCTTAGAGCATGAATTATTGTCACCTCCATTTGGCCTTGCTGGGTTCTTTAATGGTGTGTATGCCAATTTTAGTTCACGATTTAATCAGGAACTCTGCCGCCCTGTGCACCTCATTAGGGATTGATAAGGACATGGCATGGGAGAGCATTGAGAATTCTCAAATGTCATCTGTGCAAATCATTCACTTTTTTAAAAAAAGTTAAATAAATAGACAGATAAATAGCAGTAGCTTTAAGGAGATCATCATTGTAATCCTGGGGATTTCATTTGTATACAAACAAAAAGGGTATACTCCTTTGAGTTGGTGAATGAGAACTTGGTTTCCTTGAAGATAAATTCTTTGGAAATTAGGAGAGCAGCTATAGAGAATTTTATATAGGTGATTTAATTATTAGCTGTTACTGACATAATGTTTTCCCCTTAAAGAATTGTAATGTTGGGTATAACATAAGATTTTATGGTGTGTTGTATAGTGCAGTGTTTCTCAATCTGTGGGTTGGGACCCACTAGGTCATGAGCTAATTTCAGGTGGGTTCCCATTCATTTCAAAATCTTATTTTAATCTATTAGACTTGATGCTACCATAGCATGTGACTGCTTTTGGGGGAAATGTTACAGACCTGTACTTTGAACAAGCTACTATGTATATTCTTTGAACAATGATAGTCAATGGAACTTACTCCTGATAAGTGTGGGTAGGATAGCAGCCTAGGATTGTTAAAAATTGTCCTGCGTGACGATGTCACTTCCTGTCTTGACATCTCTTCCAGTGGGTCCTGACAGATTCTCATTCTGAAAAGTGGGTCCCAGTGCTAAATGTGTGAAAATCACTGATGTAGTGAAATACTCCTCCCATTGAAATGCACAGTTTGCTAGGCATCACAGTGGGATGCTGTTGATATATTTGTACAAGTGCTTATGTCAAAGATTTGTATACAGAAAACATTTGGAGTACTGTGTGGGAAATCCAAACTCAAGGCCTTTTTGGACAGATCTAATGAGATACAAGTTCTTTTGGATTCTGGATGCTGTAACTTGTATAGATACAGATACAGTTGGCCCACATCATACTGTAGAGCAGGGGTCTCCAAACTTTTTGGCCAGAGGGCCGCATGAAATATCTGGCGCAGTGCTGAGGGCTGGAAAAAAATTTAAATTTAAATAAAATAAATAATAAATAAAAATTTAAAATATAAAATTTAAATAAATAAATTAGAGATGGAACTTAGATGAATCAATGAATGAGTGGGCTCATTCACTCAACCTTTCCAGCCCTCAGAACACGCTCCAGCTGCAATCAGAGTACAGCTCTGGTCATGTACAGTCAAGTGGGCCAGAGGCTTTCAGGGGACAAGAGGCTGGCCGCGGCCGGATAGAGGCTTGCTGCAGGCCGCATCTGGCCTCCGGGCTGGGGTTTGGAGATCCCTGCTGTAGCGTTACATTCATAGGTCAGAGTGTAAAGCCAAAATCGCTTGTAGTTGGAAGTCCCTTAAAGCCAAGAAATGTGCACTGTCTCTTTAAGCACTATAGTACAAGAGATAACGCAGCAACTGCAGGAACAGCAGCTTCGTTCTCAGACTCATTCTGGGACATAGAGTAAGTGGAATCGCTGGCAGACAGAGTTGACAGCACTATTTAAACTATTGCTTTACTCTGTCATTTTAGAGGGGTGGCCAAGAACATATACTTGAATTTGTGTGTCGATTGCACATAAAATGCAGGCTGTATTTAGAATACACATAGCTGCTGTGTTAGTGTTGTTCTTTATTTAAAATATGAATGTCCTGTTTTGCCTGACATTTGTTTACTCAGAAGTAAAATTCCATGATGTTCAATCGGGCTTACTCCCAGGAAAAGTATATATAAGATTGCAGACTAGGAGCTCAGTCCTATCCAACTTTCCAGTGCCAGTGCGGCCATGCCAGTGGGGCATATGCTACCTCCTGAAGTGGGGAGGCAGTTGTGGAGATCTGCTCAAGGTAAGGGACTATTTGTTCCCTTACCTCAAGGCTGCACTGCGGCTACATCAGTGCTGGAAAATTGGGTAGGATTGGGCCCTAAGTCCTTGACTTGCTGCTGTTGTCTTGCCCTCTGAATGTCAGAAACAACCCCTATGTGACTTGTGGTCATTCTGAAAAGTATACAGTGGGCACTTTGTCAATATTTATGAGTCTTAAACTGAAACACTAACAGGTAACATTGGATTGTTGCATGGAATTGGGATAAAGGGACTTCTCTTAAGTCCCTTCTATTTCTATGAGTGGGGTAAAGGGACTTCTTTAAAATTTTATCCAATCTGAAATCACTACTTTTCCTTAAAAGAGGTAAAGATGAATGGTTTTATATGGCTGCCTTTGAAGCTGTCTTCATGTTTTGCAGTTCATAATGCTGAATACTTTAGCTGAGAATAGCAATATGGAGCAGGTCCATGAAAAGTAATAAAAAATGGTGAAGAAAGTGGTTAAGTTCTACAGAAACCCCTTTAGCTAATAAATTTTATTTATTGGGTATAACAAAAATTGAAATAAATGTGCTGGGTTATTTATATTTCTCAGAAGTGACATTTTTGTAAGTGGGAAAAACTGAACCGAGTGGATTCAGAGCGATTTAATGACTATAAGCTCAACTCATCGGGCAGATGATCAGAGCTGCAGTTGAAGGGAAAAAGGGACCTCATGGAAAGTAAATAATTTACAAAACACTTTGAATTTTGAAGCGGTGTGATATTTTTTGAGGGAAAATCGGACCAATTTATCTGTTCAAGTGTCTGATGGATATGGTGGTAATCTTGTGCTCATTATTTTTTGTGTGCCTTTCACTGTTTAATGTCATCACTGGTGACATAAAAACCTATGGAGATACTTAAAAGCACATCCATAGGCACACATTACTAACTACAGAGGGTTTGGACTTGTGCTCATGGCTGAAACATCATGGGTAGTCTTTCTTCTTATAGTGGCCATCTCAGGGCTGGCACCCAAGGAACCCTAATCCGGTCCCCAAGATCCACCAATCCGGTTCTTGGAGGAAGCAAGCAAGCATGCTGAGTTGTGCCATGAACTGACAGCACAATTCTGAGCTGCCCCGCATACAGGGCTCCTGTAGCACCAAAATGGCTACTCTGGGATCCTGAACATGCCGGGAAGCCGCCAGCAGCTCCTTGAAGGAAGGGGACTTTTGCCCCCTTCATCCAGGTAAGGAAAGTAGCCCCACAATGGGGCCTCTCAGTTCTGTGGCAGCTGTTTAGCTGGCGCAGAATCAAGGAGTCCCGTGTCAGGGACCCCTTTGTCAGTGAGATTGATTGCTTTCAGACCTGCAAAGTCTTGACAAAGCCATTAGCTGTACACTCATTGTGTTGATCATGTGCTCTGGATAGGCAAATTAACAGCAACCCTCTGGATTGTCACCCACCTGGATTGTCACTGTAGGCTTTGGTACATCCTTCTGAGCCCCTGGAACAGTTTTGTCACAAACACTGCAGTGAGATTTGGATACTAACCTTAAACCTCTCAAACACTACTTACTAGCACGACAACAAATGTTGACACAGCAATCGTGCCTATTACAGCTGATTGAATTCTGGTTGAATTTAGAAGATGCGCTCTCTTTTTTTGGTGACAGAGTAGGGGCAAGAGTAATGCAGGCACAACAATGCCAGGTAGATTGCTTTCCTTTGTGCTTGTACTTTGACACCTGTCATGCTTGCCTGAAGGTGTTCTATGAGCTAGTAGGCTTTTTGGCAACAAGCAGGGTACTTGGCAAATGGGATATGACTGAGAATCCCTTTGTTGGGTTAATTAACTCAGAGACTTCACATTGTGTGTATTTATACATGCCTTCAAGGTTATCATTACAATTAGAAAGGATTACAGGAGCATGTCTGCATTTCTGATCTGTCTCCCCCCCCCTTCATCTCAGACTGAAGATGCTCAGTGACTCTCTTTTAACATATTGCTTCTCATGCCAAATGGCATTCTTCATTTAAATTCTGTTCTATCTTAAGTCGTGTACAGTTTTCTCCCTGGGCTTAAGGTCAAGTCTTTGGGAGAGGCATCACTAGCCTAATTAGTTCCCCAGGCTCTGCACTTGTTCTTTTCTCTGAAACGTCACTTTTTGGAACTTGTTTCCAGGCCCATGTTCTTCTTAATAGATGGGCTCATGGGTTTAGGCATCTTTTTATACCTATAACTACCCCTCAGAATGGACAAGCAATGTCAGGGTCTGTTAAAATGTTCCTTATCACTCTCCTACGTATTAGAGGCTGCTGGTATTTTAGACTCTGTTGTGGACTTAAAACTATCCCAATGTTGGCTTTAAATTCACTTGTGTCATGATCATATTTTATCACTGTCAAGCCAGTGTTTGCTATTCTTCTTTTGTTACTTGTCCCTATGTTGCCTCTGTTTTTGCTTTGATTGGGGGGGGGTGGCCTCATTAAAAATGTTAGCATGCAGGGTTTGCTAGATTGGTCATTGTTTTTAGAGTTCGACTCCCTCCTTCGGTCTCTAGAAATTAAATCTCTGAGTGGAAGGTGAATGCATCCTACCTTTGGCACACACTTGGGCAAATCTTTCTACTTGAAGGCATAGGGCCAAACTACCCATTATGTGTAATGTGTCTTTATCCTCACATACATGATTCTTTAATCATTTTTTACATTAAATAGCAGTCACAGCTGGGGAAATTCAGAATAGGGAGGAATGGACCTTCTTTCCTACTATGTCATTGTATAAATGAAGATTGCCGTTACAAAACACCTGTTAATATGTAGGAGGAAAAAAGATTCCGAGTTGCTCTGAGCCCATGGGATTGAGCTGGATAAAAATCATACAATCAATAAAAAAAAGTATTAGCTTCAGGAAGGCAGCGTTCAATTGTGCCAAAAGAAGCTCCCCTTCTGTGGCTAATGCAAGCTTTGGAGATATGATTTTCATTAGTTGACCTACTAATGATGCATGGTGGGCAAGCATGCAAGCACTTTGCCCATCCACTACCACCACTGCATCTTCCTTGGTCTTATGCCACATCACCTGGAGCCACTGTCTCTCCTTTCCTTCTTTCTGCTTCTGTGATTTTAAAAGGCAAAAGGGAACAGAAGAAGTGTGTAGAGCAAATGAAAATATTGGTCTAGAGAGTCTTCCAGGGAATGCTCTAGGCCAGGGGTGCCCAAACCCCAGCCCTGGGGCCATTTGCGGCCCTCGAGGACTCCCAATGCGGCCCTCAGGGAGCCCCCAGTCTCCAATGAGCCTCTGGCCCTCCAGAGATTTGCTGGAGCTCACACTGGCCCGACGCAACTGCTCTCAGCGTGAGGGCAACTGTTTGACCTCTTGCATGGGCTGTGGGATGAGGGCGCCCTCCACTGCTTGCTGTTTCACATCTGTGATGCAGTAGCAGCAGCAAAGGAAAGGCCAGCCTTGCTTTGTGCAAGGCCTTTTATAGGCCTTGATCTATTGCAAGACCTTTATTCATTCATATAAGTTCACCTTTAATATATACATTTATGTAAATTTATTCAAATTTGAAATGTAGATTAATTCTTTTTTTCGCCGGCCCCCGACACAGTGTCAGAGAGATAATGTGGCCCTCCTCCCAAAAACTTTGGACACCCCTGCTCTAGGCCACCATTTTAATCTATTCCACCCACTTCCTCTTCTGCTTCCCTCTGTCTTTTTAAAATGGCAGGAACATGAAGAGGATCAAATGAATGTAGAGGAGATGGTGGAGGGGTGAAGTGATGGGGCACTGCATGCACATCGGACCAGGCCTCTGAGCTGCCAGTAAGGTTCATAAGAACGTTCTGAGGGTCTGCTCTGCATTTTCCTCAGATGTTGGTGCAAGTTGGGCAAATGACAAAGTAACTGTAAGCCCAAGCCTATAATCTGTGGCATCTCCAGAAGGGATCTAAATGACCCATCACTGAAATGATGGAGAGCTGCTGCCATGAAGGCTCAGTGATAGTGAACTATATGACTGCATGGTTTGTCTCCATACCATTCAGATATTTGATGATGCCTTCTCTTCTCTTCTCTTCTCTTCACGCAATAGGGGGCCATATTTTGACCAGAATTGGGAGATGTCAGGAGGTGAGGCTTATGGATATCATTAATGACCCCCCACCTGCCCCCCACATAAGTCAAGAACTGGGCAGGATTTCTGCTTTTGGTGGTGCATGCTGAGAATGGGATTTTAACAGAAGAAAGTGCAGGTGCCTTTTCATCCTCCATTCCAAAAAGTTCCAATGTAGAGGTGGTAAACATGATGGGAGAGAGGTCTGAGAGATGAGCAAACTGCAGTTCAACCTCTGATGAAACCTTTTCATTCTCCAGTAGTTGTGTGTATGTGAGAGAGAAAGAGAGATTTAGGAGGAAGAGATAAGCTGTAGAGGGAGGACTTTATAATTAAGATTGAAAACCCTTGTAATGATCTGCTGTACTGGAGTGGCCAAACTGCATCTTGCGAGCCACATGCAGCTCTTTGATATATAATGTGCAGCTCATGGACACGTTAGCTGAGCTCCTATATGTCTCACAATTGATATAATAGGTAAATAAAAACATTTTGGGCTTTATAATTATTTACTAGGTATAAACAGAAAGTTCACTGGACAAAAATTTAAGTTTAGTGTTCATGGTGAGTAAATATATTTAAGAATTTAATTGCTTCTTAAATACGCCAGCTCTCAAGCCTCTCTATTGTTGCTCTCAAACATCTGACGTTTATCGTATGTGGCTCTTACGTTAAGCAAGTTTGGCCATCCCTGCACTGTACAGCTTATGTTGCTCACAAAGGACCATCTGGAATCCTCATCACTGAATTGTAGTCTTCACTCTTTGCGATGCCAACAAGCTGAAAAAGTCATAATCTTCTTGCTTCCCACTGTTCCTCCTGACTTTTGCATATGATTCTGGAGCTATTTTTGTCTAATGAATAAGGAAAATGTTCCTTTCTCAGTAGGCAATTAACGAAAAAATGCAGCATTAATAGGCATCCCATCCATGCCAATGTAATCTCTTGTGTTTCAAGATGACGTGACCAGTTTTAGATGCCGTGTATATCTGCCAGTAGGTGAATGTGGGAAATGAGGCAGAACAGTCAAGGCTTTTGGCCCAATTGGCGGAGGGTGGGTGGAGGAAGCAGTCAGCTCAGTGCTGTGTTGTGAATTGAACTGGCTAACTGGAGAAAGTGTGAATTCCTTATTTGTGGATGGGGAAATGGTTCAAGAAGCAGTGGTGCTGCCCAAGACAAAGCCTTCATTTTCTTGAAAACAGCAGCTTTGTGGTATCAACTGGAACTAAAGATACAGATCAGTTAACAAGGAGGTCTGTCTGACGAATTCCAAAGGACTGTTTTTGTGCAACCCAGCTTAGCAGGCATTCTGTTACAGCCTTTACTGCTGACTGCAATTGAAAAAAAAGAAATCCTACTATAAACCATGGCACTGCAATGTATTGAGTTGTTGTTCAGTAAGGAGATAATGCTGCCCATCTCTTTGGAGCCACAGGAGAAGATACCAAGTAAAATACTGAAAGATGGGCATAGCCCTCTTGATGGAATGCTGCAGTCTTAGAAATAATGATGAGTGTCATGAACACATGCCTTGTATTGAATCAGATCTTTGGTCCATCTAGCTTTCGTTTACATTTCCATGGTTCTCCAGGATTTCAGAGAGGCATTCCTCAACACTTTTCTGAAGGTGCTGGCCAGAGATGGAACTTGAGATCTCCTGCATGCAAAATATATGCTGTGCTATGGAGCTGTAGTCCCTCTCCAAATTTGGCTACTGAAATTTCATTATCCAGTAATCTCCACTAAAGCTGTTTTGGGACAGGATGCTATCCAAAAGCAAATAGGCTAGTGTGAGATAGATGACTGCTTTTCACTCACAGTTTGTGCTGTTCTACCAGGTATAGTAACATTAAATAAAGCCGGGGTTCCCCCAGCAATGGTTTTACTGTTTACAAGCATAGATGGGTAGCAGAAAAGGGGAAATTTCTTGCTGGCTTTTGTGTTTACAAATAATTAGAGGAAGAAAAGGAGGTGGAATAGTTTCCATAGTAATAGATTATGATGGATGGATGGATGTTGTTGACATGGAAAGGCATGAGACATTATGTATTCCATATTATTCATGTCCAAAGTTTTTGTAATATATGCCTTAGTTCTGGATTAAAGTATAGTTTAACCCCTGCTAATTGGGTAAGAGGCACTTTTTCAAGTGGGTGCTCCTTTTTTTTAGCAGGGGGAGAGTAACTGGCTCACCTCATCCCAGCACTGTCTGTTCTAGTGGCTGTCTGCTGGTATTCCTTGGCATCTTTTTAGATTGTGAGCCCTTTTGGGACAGGGAGCCATTTAGTTATTTGATTTTTCTCTGTAACCGCTTTGTGAACTTTTAGTTGAAAAGCGGTATATAAATACTGTTAATAATAATAATAGTTTAATAAAGAGAACTATGAGGCCAAACATTAAAGACATTGCTATTTAGGGGTATTATTCAAGTATTCCTATGAGTTATATTGGTGTATACTCAAAAGCTATTGTTTGCCTTTGGCAGTGAAATGGAATACTTTTAAATATTTTAAAGTGATAGTGATATATCTTAAAATCCTATTGATTTTAACACACACGCACAAAGAAGGTTCACTTGTTGGTAATATATCATACAGGAGTTACTCAACAAAACCAAACTTCTGTGTTGTTTGATTTGGATTCAGGTGTAAGATTTCTTTTAGATCCAAATTTTAAAAGGATTTTTTTTTCTCTGAGAAAAAAAAACAACTGTGTACACTGTGTGTATCGCTTGGAATTTGGACCAGTTTCATGAAATGAGATAAAATGTTTATAGTGTAAATAAAGGAAATCTTAAAGCAAACAATGAAGAGGACCAGCTAGTGTTTGTAATGGCCTTAGTGTCTGCCTGGCCAGGGAGTGACAGCCTTGGGGACTGCGTTACTGCTTAAGATGAGCAAGGAGAAAGGTTCTCCTTTGGATTTTCAAATGTTGGCAAACCTGCATGAGAGGAGGGCTGTCAATCAGTCATTTTCTAGTAATAAAACTCATACCAACATGGGATTTTCTAATAATGGTTTGAAAACCTAGGCTTCCAGCTGTGGACAAGGAGGGAAGGAAAACACGTGACCGGAGGACAAAGTAGAAACAGGAGTGTCGTCTCTGTTCCTGCTTAGATAGCCTTTCTGCTAACATTCTATTCTCAGATTCGGCATTCCTCAGAGACATTCCATGTAACATTTGGTTTGAATTTACATACGCTAAAATAAGTTGCTTGTTTTGATTCGTGAACTGTTCTGTTTTAATCTCCCAAAGGCTAGCTTTGTAGAGACTCAGCGTTTTGTATATGGCATGTGTGTCTCCGAATCATTACTTTGTCATTATGAATAAGAGATTCAACAAAGACTAGGAGATGGCAGATAGTTGAAGCACGCGGAAACGACTTCCTTATCTACCAACTTATACCTTCCACAATTCCTTAGCAAGAACTGATGTTCTGTGTTTATAGCTTATCTTTCTTTTAGTGTATAACTTTTCACAAATTTTCCTGATGTGGGGGGAAAAGTGTCTAAAGTAGGGTCTGAAGGATGAAGCTTTTAAAAAAGAATTTTAATACAAATTATATTTCCTTGTGCAGCTGATAACAGGGACTTGAGCTGCTGTGTAAGAGCCAGACTAGGTGAAACATTTGATACACGATTGGATCTCCCATCTCTTTAACTGTCTTTTAAAAGCACTTGGTGATGGTGGTGGTGAATTAGGGCAGATAATGGCACTTTCCTTGGCTCATTTATTCAATGTCCACTGCTGGAAGGGGAAGAATGCCCATATGTTTTCCCTTACAGCAGTGGTTCTCAAACTCTCTGGGGAGTCACCCTGGGGAGGCTGCAGGAGGCTTGGATAAGTCCACCCAAGTCCCTGCAGCCCCCCTGAGTGGTGCGATCTCTGGGATCGTGCTGCTGCCTCCTCCCTGCCTCCAGGCTGCCCCCGCCCCTTAAGGGGGCAGGGGCCGGGGCCCGCAGGCTGGGGCGTCGCAATGCCCCAGTTTGAAAAGCCCTGCCTTACAGGGCAAATGGGAGTTGAGAACAACTTATATCTGGAAAATCTGTTGAAATCTTTGGGAATTCTGAGCAAACATGTTAGGACTGAAGCATAAGAGAGTAATTTAAATTTCCAGCTTAACAGTTGCATTGTGAAATAAGTATGTGCGTATGTATATATAGCCTAGAACAAATAATTAAAACAATTTGTAGCTAAAGTGTTAATTTATGAGCATATTCACATTTAATGGTTTCTGACTGTCTTAGACATGCTATCTCCACTTCTCGTCTGTGCACATAAACAGTGGTCCCAATACCAATCCTCATAAACTTCATTTAATATTTAGAAATGTTCCTATAATATACTTGGCTTTGAACAGATGAAAATAAACTTCTCCAGGCTCTTTGTTTCTCAGTCTTACAGCCCAATCCTAAGTAACTCCCCGCATGGCTTCTGCTATATTTTGCTGGGGAATTTCAACATGTTAAGGCCTCCTCGGGACAAGGGAAGATGTGTTCCCTTTTCCTGGGATAAGCTCCAGCTGTAATGGTTATCACTGGCACAAGTCCATTTTGACCCATGAAGACAATTTGGGCCCTAATAGAGGGTTATGATTCAGTAGGCGCTGCCAAGCCCATTTGGATTTTGGTAGAATTGGGCTGTAAGCTAGAAAATAAGAAGCATGCTTCAAGTACATGTTTATGTGGGGTTCAAACTGTTTTTGCCTAGAAATGTTCCCAGTTTTTATCAATTCATATGTTGTCTGTTGAACCTTGGAGATGGATTCTAGCTGCACACAGTTATTGTACAAGTTTATTAGTAATGTTCTTTATACAGCAGCTCCACGGCATGTCTTTAAAACACAGCCCTGCAGCACATTTTCTTCTAGACCCTGTAAAGAGAAAGGCAACAGGAAGCTGGGCAGTACTTAAGGAAACAGTGCATAGTGAAATCAGTGTGCGCGAAGACAGTGCACATGGTATGGGATGCTTTGTGATTCTGCCGGCTATGGGTGTCAGTACTTTCGTCTCACAGTAGGAGAAAAGGAGGCCCTGCCGTTAAGCTATGAAGAACTGTTTCATGTCTTGCTTTTGTACCTTGGTGTAGTTTAACAGTGCAATCCATTACGTAATTCCCTGTGTTCAATGAGGCTTACTCCCTGGTAAATGTGTATAAGATTGCAGCCAAGTTAACCATGAGGACCTGGTTACCTTATGTTTGTGTGTCTGTGGATGCACATTCATAGTCAGTCATGCTGCATGTATAACTTCTGTATACGTGCAGCTTATGAGACATCAGATATGGAGCAGCTTCTGGGCTTGCGCGTTCTTTTTTTTAAGCTAAAACTTTGCTCAAGCAAGCAAACAAATTAAAAAAAAACACCTTTCATGCTTTGTCCTTATCTCAAATTGTTAAAATTGTTTTTAATGGACATTTTCTGACTTCACAGCAATTTGACAGGTTTACTGGAACATTCCGTCAGAACAGAATGGCCACAAATGCTTTCCTTCCCTACAGTGGTTTTCGACAGGAAGCAGCAAATGACTTTGTCAAAACCACCCTAAATCTTCTCAAAAAGATTCCCACAAAACCTTTCTTAAAAAAAAAATAAAAAAAATTCAGGCTGCTGAAATTAAGTTTTGAGATATCGCTGACCAAGAGGACATGTTTCTTGAATGAGCTGAGAACCAAAGGAAATTAACTCCAGGGTTTAAAATCCCTTTATTTCCTCTGTGAACGATATCTATGCAGCTGAAACTAACCACTCCAGCTGGCGCTCCGCCAAGCTTTATGGGAACCAAGATTAAGAAGCCTGTATGGCAAAAACAGCCATTGAACAAATTGCTTCCAGTTTAAAGTTTCACGTTTCCTGATAAATGCTGTGACTTTCGACCCTGCCTTTTCTTTCACATGGGTGTCTGACCTGCAAGTCATTATAGATGTGTTCTTTATCTGATCCTGAACTCTGCAGGGATCTCGCAGCTTTTGTAGCGTATTTGGGAATGTTTGGTCAGGATGCAAGATAAATTGAGGAAGACATTAAAATATTAATAGAATGCAATTTTGTTCTGAACACAAACTAGGTTTCCCCCTTTCAACTGTGTTTTGTACCACACGTAATTGAAAGCAATTGCATGTTTTTACTGTACATCATATTCTGCAGAGTCATGTTTGTATGGGTTTGTCTGTTTTGCTCAGTAGTAAAAAAATAACAAAGGAAAAGAATGGTTGTAGATTTATCTTCAGACGTTTTGTAAGTGCTCATGGTACAATCCTCAAGGAAAAATCGAATCTCAGAAACCATGGAAAAGATGGCCTGTTTGAAATTGCCTTTATGTTTCTGGCTCATTTACATGGAATGCCAACACATTCAGGAAGATGGTTCAGCCAGAAACCTTCTCCTTGACACATTATTGTGCAATGCCCTTTTTTACAAGGAGGGACTTTCAGACAAGCCATATCCCATCCAATGAGAGTTGATGATTGTCAGACTCAAGAGAAGGACTGTCTGTGACTGCATGCTGATTCAGGACCGTAGTGCATAGTGGTTAGCATGCTCACTCCCTTCCTGCTCCCTTCTCTGTTTGGACACGCAGCTGAATGGGGGAATGTCTTGGTAGATTGACAGCCCAATCCTGAGCTGCCCGGACTCGGCGGCTCCACGGAGGGCTGCAGCCGGATCCAGCGCCTCCCGCACTACCGCAGGAGGCTCCTTGGGAGTAGGGGATGTTCGTCCCCTTCCCCTGTGTAAGGGAAGTAGCCCCGCAATGGGGCTACTCACTTTAGTGGCAACTGCTTGGTCGCTGCTAAAGTGAAGGCACTCGTGTAGGGCGAGCAGCCCTGCCCGAGCGCCTTGGATCCTACGGAGTTCGGCTCTGTGGATCTGCCTCTCCCCCACCCCCGACATGCCACCCCTCCCCCCATGCCTCTGACCACGCCCCATCTCCAGCTCCGCGGTCTGGCGGACCAGGAGACTGCTGAACTGCAGAGCCTGGGTGTCCGCCATCCGCTGGCTCAGTGCCGGCCGGAGCTGAGCTAGCTCTACTGGGAGCGCGGCAGTAAGCCCCACAAACGTGCCTTGTGGCGCGGACCACAGGATCAGGCTCTGAATCCACTGTCACCAGCCAGGAGATCAGGTTAGCGAGAAGCCTCCCTAGGCAGAACATCCATCTTAGAACAATACTGAACTTCAGGGGTCTCTATTAAAATCACCCTTACAGTAGACTGTAACAGGTGTATTAAAAGTCTAAAAAGAAAATAAATAAGAAAAAGAGTAAGGAGCATTGAATTTGGCGGAAAAATGGTTAATCTGGAGTCATTATTGCTTATACCCAACCAGCTTCAGCAACTCTGAAGTGACATGAGGGGCTTGCATGGAAGTGACCCTCAGAGCTGTCAAGAAAGGTCTGCTGGCAGCAAGTCTAGCGGGTCAGAGGTCAGGATCAGAAAGCAAGCTGTGAGTCGGAACCAGGAATTGAACCAGGACAAAGAGATAAATCAGAATACAGGAATAAACCAGTCATCAGACCAGAAACCAGGACAGAGAGACAAACCAGAAGTCAGAGCCAGAAATCATAGGAGCCGGGATGGAGAAGCAAGCTGAAAGTTGTGAACAAATCAATAGTCATAGAAATTAAAGACCAGAAGTAAGGAGCCCTTGTTGCTCAGACCGAAAGGAAGTCTTTATAACCCTTCCTGTCTAGTGGGATCCAGTTACCAGCCTGGGTACATCCAGCTTTGTGAGAAGAGGGGAAGTAACTCAATGGTAGAGCACATGTTTTACATGCAGAAGGTTCCAAGGCTCAATCCTCTTCATCTTCAGGTAGGACAAAGAACAATTCCTCTCTGAAAATCCAGATTGCTACTGCCAGCCAATGCTGACAGTACTGAGTTAGATGAACAATGATCAGACTCAGTATGAAGCAGCTTGCTACATTCCTATGATAAACAACAGTCCACCTACCTTGTTCTCCCTGAGAGCGTACTGTTATTTGGAATGTATTCTATGTTGAATGTTATTTCTACAATATACTGTATATCTAGCTTAAATCTACCAAGCCGAAGGTGTTTTGCTCACTTTATCTGGAAACCTATATCCTGATGCAATAAATCTCATTAGCAGAATTATTTTCTTTATACCTGTTCTAAACTTTGCATTTTATAATTTAATCTTAGTGCCGTTCTTTATTACTACCTTATGCCCCTAAGCACCACTCTAATTAATTCTTTTTTCCCCTTTCTTTGTTCTTTACTTTGGATATAATGAATTTAAATCTTCTCCTTGATATTTACGTAGCCAACATGCAATTGCTTTCATAATTGGATTCTCCCAAGTTTTGTTCCATGAGACGGGTTCCATCTCTTCTCTGCCCAATTTGTCTCTACATTTCATTAATGTTGCGCAAAATGCAGACTGAAAATGGTAGTTTTGCTAAGGCCTGCAAGTATAAGTAGCGTTCTGTAATTTGGAGTTGGAATGCTATGGCTAAACTGCACCAATCAGTTTTTTTTTAAATTGCTCTTTTGTAACACCCACACTAATAAGGAGAAGTAATGATAGTCTGCAAGTGTTTGCTAATGAAAGTGTTCAACATCTGGGTCCGATCAGATTTGACCTTAACCTGAGATGTAAAAACTGTACTTCTTTCTTACCACTCTCTTTCCTGAATGCTGACAGTGAAGTTTGATACTGGATATTGTGGTCCTCTTAGCTAACTAGACTAATTGATCCTTGCATTTCATCACACAAACTTTTATTTCGTTGTAAACCTTTATCCCCACCTAATGTCTTTGTTCAGTCTTTCATTCTTGTCTTCCTTGCATTACACTGATTGCAACAATACTACCACAGCTTTCTAGTTCAGTATCCATATGGTTTGTCTAGAATAATCCATACAGTTTCTCTAAATGCATTGTGTTCTAATTTAGTTTCCTTTTTGCATTGCATATCCCAAGGTAGTCAGTTGGTTTGTTTTAGTGTTGCATTGTGGAAGGGAGTCGTTTTGGGGAAGCGACACCAGCATTATAGCTCCATAACTTTATTAGATGTAACCGTTGTTTTCACTTTTCATCAAGGACAAAAGATCACAGCTGATCCATTCCTTCCTTTTTGTGCAATACAGTATTATTATTATTTTAGAAATAATATTTTCTAGAATATTTTAGAAATGGGCTAATTTAGATTTTAGAAATGGGCTATGTCAGAATGCCAGATGCAAGGGAGGGCACCCGGATGAGGTATCTTGTTATCTGGTGTGCTCCCTGGGGCATTTGGTGGGCTGCTGTGAGGTACAGGAAGCTGGACTAGATGGGCCTATGGCCTGATCCAGTGGGGCTGTTCTTATGTTCTTATTATACAGTATTATTGAGCACAGTATTAGTGAGCAGTATGAGAAATCTATGTAAGATTGGAAGAATCTCATTCTCCATTCTGATGCTGAACTCCAGTCTGCATTTTACGCTGTATATTCCAGCGTCCATGATAATTTTCCTGGGGTAGCCATTATTCTGTACCATAAATTGAAATTTCCATTTCATCCATAAGAATGCATTGAAAGGTTTGACCTCAGTCTTTACCATCCTGGTTGTGAATACAATTACAGCAGTGTATTTAAAAGTTCTGAGAAATAAACTAACCTGCATTATTTGAAGCTTCCGTATATTGAGTCAGACCAATTATTATTATTATTATTTATTGGATTAGTAATCCACCTTTCTCCCCGAAGAGCACCCAAGGCGGCTAACAACACTTAAAAGTAATAAAATACATAAAATTATAAAATACAATAATAAAATAAATAATAAAACAACAAGGCCAGCAGCAGTAAAACCAGCAGTATAAAGCAATTGTTAAAAGCAACCATCATGCCCTCCATCAGGCAAAGGCTTTCTGAAATAAAAAAAGTCTTCAGGCCTCGCTGAAAGTTAACAATGAAGGAGTTGTTCTCAACTCAAAGGGGAAGGAATTCCACAGTGCAGGTGCCACCACCGAGAAGGCCCTATTTCTGGCTGCCATCCCCCTAACCTCTCTTGATGATGACCGAAGAAAACGGGCTGGACTATACAGAAGAATGTGGTCTCTCAAATACGCTGGCCCCAAGCCATTTAGGCCCTTAAAGGTCAAAACCAGCACCTTGAATTGGACCCAAAAACGAACCAGGAGCCAGTGCAGCTGCCGGAGCAGTGGCGTGTCAGAGTCAAACCGTCAACCTCCAGCAACCACATGAGCCGCAGCATTCTGCATTAGCTGCAACTTCCGGACCATCTTCAAGGGCAACCCCACATAGAGCGCATTGCAATAGTATAATCTTGATGTCACCATGGCATGGACCACTGTGGCCAGCTCTGACTGAGGCAGGTATGGCCGTAGCTGGTGCACCAACCAAAGCTGGGCGAAGGTGCTCCTGGCCACAGCTGACACCTGGGCATCCAGGAGCAACTGTGAGTCCAGGATAAGCTGCAAGCCTGCTCTTTCAGGGGGAGTGCAACCCTATTCAGAGCAGGGTAATAGTCCAGCACCCGCATCGTGGATTTCTGCACCAGGAGGACCTCTGTCTTGTCCGGATTTAATTTCAGATTGTTTGCTCTAATTCAAATCCCAACTGCCTCTAGGCAGAGCTCTAGGACAGAGACAATCTAGGTCAATATTGTCTGCACTGAATTGAAGAGGCTATTCAGGGTTTCAGATGGGAGTCTTTCTTTGGATTGAAGATGAAACCTCCAGTGTACAAGGACAGTTATCTGTGACTGAGCTATGGCCCTTTTCTCCATTATCTTTGCATGGTACTTGACTCATGGTATCTAGGTTTAAGTCTGGCCTGGTAACTCTTTTCTAGGCCTCAGTGCACATATATCAACAGGAAATTCATCTAAAATATTCAATATGTTTTGAGGACTGCCCTATTTGACATACCTTGTGCAGTTGCCAGTTACTATCAAATGCTGTTCTAGGTTGCAGTAATACTAAGTATAGTTTGAGAGGAAGTTTCTCTTCCACCCGCTTGTAACACAGGAAACGTTTTTCAAGAAGTAAAGTTCAAGGGACCACTGGACTGGGAAGTTTTCAAAGTTTATGTAAACAAATTATACAGAGACAAATATGATGAATCAGTGTAAACTACTCTTGGTTTTGGGAAGGGGTGTGTGTGTGTGTATAATTGAAGATAATAATTGAATGTACAGCACTGACGAACTGAATCCAACATATAAAACATCTTGAAAATGCAAAATTTGTATGACATTTGGAAATGAATTTAGAAGAGCCAGTATGCAGATCTAAACAATTTTCTTGGAAGTTATATATATATATAAATAAAGCCATATATAAGCCATATATATATGACTTAGATCTGCAGACTAGGAGCCCAATCTTGTGGTTAGCGGCAGGGCTCCGTGCCACCAACCACAGTCGCTCACGTTTGCAGGGTTCTCCGCCGGGCTAGCACCGGGTGGTCTCCTGGACTGCCAGGCTGCAGAACAGGAGGTGGGGACATGGATGGGGGCGTGGGAGAGGCGTTCCAGGGAGGGGAGAGGCTGGCGGGGGCAGGCGGGAGGCTTGCCTAGGGGTGGGCAGGAAGAGGATCTGCGGACCTGAGCTCTGCAGGATCCAGGGCGCTTGTGGAGGGCTGTGTGCCTTTCATGAGCGCCTTTACTCTACCGGCGACAGTAAAGTGAGTAGCCCCGTTGTGGGGCTGCTTACCTTACTGTTCCCTTCTCCTGAGGAGCCTCCCGCGGTAGCACAGGAGGCGCAGGATTCGGCGGCAGCCCTTTTCGGTGTCACCGAACCTGGGCGCTCCAGGCTGCTCAGGACTGGGCTGTAGGTCTTCTAAATTCACATCCAAACGTCATATAAATTTAGGATTTTCAAGATGTTTTATTTGTTGGATTCAGTTCTTTGGTGTTGTACATTCAATTATCCTGACAGAACACATGGAAAACAGCTGTAGCAAGTCATGCAAAACTTTTATTAAGCAGTAGACACTGAAAGTTCTTCCCATTACAAATGCACCATCTGAATCGTATCTCTTGATGCGCCTCATGATGCGACATACAGGCGTATAAGATGGAAAGCACACAATTGTTCTCAAGCTAGAATAATCTGACTCCTCTTTGTCTAGGTACCAAAGTTTGACAAGCAGTAAGATAAGGAAGGCAGCAATAACTTCTCTAAATTTTCTCATGAGATCTGCATAGAAATAGGTATTTTCAAGCAAAGACAGAAATGGTCAATTTTTTTAGGGATTACCTTTATTAGCAATTTTTGTTATCAAATGTGTTTTGGCCGACAGAAGGAATTTTTAAAAAATATTTTGGAGCTTTGTTCTTATCGTGGACCTTTAAAATAGGCTTTCTGCAAACTTTGACTGTATCTCATAATTATGTGCATACAATGTATGTTGCAATTTTCCTGCAGAATGGGATATTTTGATATATGTATTGTAAGCTGCCTCAATACACCAATATCTCTCTCTTGTTCATGCTATTCTTGCTCTTGCTCTTACTATTACTAGCAAGGTAAACTTGCTGTCATTGGGATATCAAGGGATATACCTTAAATCAAATCAAATTTTCCCCCTTATGTGTTGATTTCTAGTGGCTTCTGTATACAGCACAACAAAATAACTTTCTTGAAAGTTATCATTTATATGTAAGATCAATGTGTACTCCCCCCTAGTGATCCACTTTATTCCTTCACACAAGAAGAAGGACTGTAGCAAGTCAAAATCTTGGGGGGGAAAAGTATATTTATATGAGTTCTACATTGGTATGACTTCTTTAATACCGATGAATAAATAGGAGAAACTATTTTTTTTCTGTAGATAGAAATAGATTTCATTTCATGCATAAGTTTGATAGATCTGTGCTTAAAAATCCAAGGTATAAATATTTTCAGGCAACCAACTGGTAAGAGAGTGCAAGAATCTTTTGGTGCTGGCAGGTTATAAGGAGCAGGTCTACACAACTGTTAAGTGATGAGTGTTTGAGAACTATGCATACTTGGTTGTGTTCACAGTGGGAGAATGTGTGCTTGGTTTTCAGAAAAGCAAGAATTTATCCCCATCTGCCTGTAGCTTGAACAGCATTCTGAGCACTTAATCATTTTACAATGGTCATAAATATGTGAACAAGGGCTACCAGAGATTGACCATGTTTTGAATGAACTTGCCCATGTTTTGATGCAATAGTGGAGATTTTCAAAAGAGTATATTCTTTAACTGAGCAAAAAAAAAAAAAATCAATCAATAACTTACATTTTAAAAAGGAGCCTGAAGGCATACATTCTTTTTCATAAGTAAACTCCAGTCTTAGTCCTGCTTTCTCACCAGTCAGATTCAGATATTAAACACTGTGGTCTTTCTAATCAAAACCCGCAGTTACCCAGAGTGCTATTTTTTTCTTCTACTTTTACTGGCGTTTCCCCAAGAGCAGAATTTAACCAGGCTTTAGATCAAAATAGACCCCAGGAAAAAAAAAGGCATTCCTAAACTTGGACCTTTTGTCCCAGCTTACTTCCCGTTGACCGGGTAATGGCCTTTTTCTCTGGCTCTCTTTCAGGTCATTCACACAGAATAGAGTTCAGTGTTCCAGAGGGAAGTAAGAACTTGAATCAGTTTAAAAGTAGCATTGGATGCACTTGAGCAAGTATGCTTTATTTCTTTTCTCTCTTGCTCTCTAAGGGATTTTATATATATGTATGTTTATATATTTTATGTTTATACAGAGTGAATATACAGTCCCAATTATTGGAATTATTCTTTTTCTAAGAAAGAAATGGCAGTTAATATTAGGCTGTTCGAGTGGTCATTTGAACATTTCATTACTATCCTCTTCTCTGTCTCCAGAGGTGCATGAGGATGCATGCTATCAACTGTGTCAAACACTGGTTCCAATTTTCTTCTGGATGATCCCAGCAAACCAAATAGCATGCTGTTAAGTAATGCAAGGGAAACCACTTTCTGAAGAAGGAGCATAGCTGTCATTTTCATCTTACTTAACTGGAGGTTAAATTCTTCATCAGCAATGAGTATGTTTCCAATAAATGAAGTAGAGCTTCTGACCCTAGGAATGATAATGAATTTTAGGAAGGACAAATGTAAATTTTGCACCCAGGGGAAAAAAAGAGAAGAACTAAGTGCACAAATTAGAATTATTGGCAAGATGATAGTGCCTCAAAAAGAAAAGGGGGGGAATGAATCAGGATAAAGATTTTGTCACAAGCCAGCAATGTGATGCTGTACCATAAAGCACCATTGCATTAATAGGAACACTGTTTCCAACACCTGGAAAAATGTTGTTCTGCTTAGGATAGTTAAGGGCTTATATGTTCAGTTTTGAATAGTATAATCTAAGGAAGTCAATGACAAACTTCCAGTGGAGGAGTTATTGGGCTGAATCCTATCCAGATTTTGAGTACTGATGTAACCTTGCCAAAGGGGTGTGCACTGTGTCTTGCAGTGCAAAGGCAGTCATGGAGGACTCTTCAAAGTAAGGGAATGCCTGTACCCATATCTTGGGGCTGCATTGTGGCTGCACCAGATCTAGAAAGTTGGATAGGATTGGGCCCTCAGAGGGCAGCTACATGAGCAAGAAAAGTTATAGAAGGCAAATTCTCTGGCTGTTAATAGTCTTAATGCTAGACTCCGCTCAGAGGCTTGCTAGGCAAAAGGGAATGGAGTGGAGCAGCAGAGAGCCTGTTAATGGCACATATAACTACATCACCTCTGGACAGAAACAGGTAGGCTGAAATTCTCACACACTTACTTAAGACTAAGTTCCATTGAACTGAATGGTCCTTACTTCTGAATAAGCTTGCATAGGATTGTGCTGTTGGACTGAGTTCCAAGTACCAGCAAGTAAATCCTGAGCAGGAGGTGTGGCTCAGCTGGTAGAGCTGCCACCCTGTATGCCTGAAGATCTGAGGCTGCCAGTTCGAAACAACCAGAAGTACCCCAGAACTGACAAAACGCTGATATACTGATGAACTGACCCCTGATGGCAGAGAGGAGTTGCCGTCAAGTGGAGCTTGGAAGGCGAAGGGCCAGAGAGAGGCCAGACTGGGAAGGAATCCAGCTGGAATGAGGAGTTCTATGAAAGACTAGAACTAGACAATTGTAAAAATCCCTACAGGGGTTTAGAACAGCCTGCCTATGTAAACCGCCTTGGATTAAAGTCTGAGGAGAACTCTGAGGACCAAAAGAAAGGCGGTATATAAATACCTGCATAACAACAACAACAACAACAACATTCTTATTATAAGATATGGAATATGTTTGTTGAGGAGGAGAACCACAACCACATTAGACATTTTGGGCTGACACATTGCCCACTCTTGTCTATGTTCCTATCCATATACACAGGATAATAAATTTGGCCCTCTATTATTGACACCATAATAGTCTAGCCCAGTGGTTCTCACATTTTCAGCATTAGGACCCCCTTTTGAGAATGAAAATCTGTTAGGACCCACTGGAAGTGATGTCATAACCAGAAGTGACATCATCAAGCAGGAAAACTTACAATTGTAGGCTGCAGTCCTACCCACATGTACCCAGAAGTAAGCCCCATTTTATGCCTAATAAAGGTTGACTTGACTTGACTTGAAGTAAGCCCCATTGACTATCATTGTTAAAAGCGTATACGCGGTAGCCTGCTAAAAATACAGATCTGTAACATTTCCCCAAATGCAATCACATACCAGGGTGGAATCAGGTCTAATATATTAAAAATAAAATACTGAAATGAAAGTGGACCCACCTGAAATTGGTTCGTGACCCACCTAGTGGGTTCTGACCTACCGTTTGAGAAACACTGGTCCATTCCTGAACCAAGAATGTGTATATCTTACCTGTCATCTAAATTCTGGAGTTGTTCATTGTGGCTTTACAAAATCATGATATACATAAACACATGTGATCTGTGAAACACCTGTGAAACACCAGTCATCCCAGATCTGTGGAGACCTCATCATATTTAAATCTCACTTGGAAATTGTAGATTACGATGAGAATAAAACTGAGCTGGGAGGGGAGGGGTCCCAAATCACTGTCTTGGTTTGGATCCAAAATTGACCTTTTGCTAATGAAAAATCTATTCTGTTCATGGAAAGACTGTTTTCAGTTTCTTGGAAGGACATTGCTAGAGAAAAGTGACTCAAAATGTACTCTGCCCAGCATTTTGTCCAAGTGCTTGCATAAGCCATTTTCAAAACCTTTTTATATCCCACTAGTGTTTATGTGTGACAGCCTGTATCTTCCTTATTCACCATCTTTCTCATACTGGAGTACAACCCCCAGTCTCTTGTGGCCTTGCACCATGAAAGTCTTCCACTAATGCATATGCAAGAGTTCATGGAACAGCACTAAGTTATGTTCTCTTTTGACTCACTGTTCTTTGGATCAAAGCCCGTTACTCTAGAATCTTACACTGACTTAGGGGACAAATGGAAGGAAGTGAGTCTGTCTGCAGAAAACACTATTTCAGTGCTAGAGACAGGAGGAACCGGATGTGATTGCAAGATAAGAATATTGCGGATGTTTACCAAGTTTAGTCTTTATGGGATTTATTAAGACATTGCCATCAATTTGAGCTACAGAGGAATTACAGGGATGTCAGCAAGTGTGTGTCCTCATCAGAACATAAAAATTCAGACTTTGTAAAGTACAGATGAAGTGAATGAACATAAGATTTGCATTGTGAGAGTTTCCATACCATAGCCAATTCTATTGTTAGGTGAATTTTGGGACAAATGAAAAGATAAAATGCCAAAAGTGTATACATAAAAATAGAAAGTCTCTATTGGTCCCACAAGATTAAACATGAAGAGCATTCCTTAGGCTTAAAAGGAAATGAATGTGTATGTTTAATTACACAGGCCTACAAAATGGAGGGTCAGAAAAGTTTTTCCCAAGCTTTATGGTGGTTTGATATGAATTTGGGGTGCCAGTTCCAAAAATGGCATCCGCTTTGCCCTATCACATCTAGTTTTGGAGATATAGTATAGCCTCATTAGTGAATGGTTCAAGCAGCTTCCTCATGAGGAAGCTACTTGAACCATTTACTAAAGAGACTATACTATATCTCCAAAACCAGACGTGATAGGGCAAAACGGGTGCCATTTTTGGAATCAGCACCCCAAGTATACCCAGGAATTGGTGTAACATTTAAGGAAGCAAAATGTGTGTTGGCCTGTGTTATTTGCTTGTTGATTTGAGTAAGTGCCTCCCTTGAGTGTTCCATGGGCATAATCTACTAGAAAGTTCTTCCATCAGGAAAAGGCCTAGATAGGATCAAGGCATAGGTAAACCAATGGTTTTGCTCATTATAAGCCAGCTTCATGTGCTAAAGTGAACAAACCGAAAAGCAGGTATATGCCGAAAAAATAGGTGGTGGAGGAGTGGGATTCTAGGGATTGAAACTTTCCATACCATGAGAAAGCCTCCATACCACCAGCAAGAAGGAAGCAGGTGCTTTGGCGTCCATGGGTTAGAGAGCCAAGGAAGTGGAGGGTTGCCATATCTAACTCCTGAAAGGTAAAGGATCTGTACATTTTAAGATCTCCATGAAAGAAGAATTCTTCCAGTTGTAGTTTGTACTGTCACTGCGGTTGTATTGTGATCTGGCAACTAGACAATAAAAGCCAAGCAGTAGGGGAGTGAGTGAATTTGAATTTCACATATTGATTCAAACAAACCAGCTAATTATTTGGCTACAGGCATCTAGTTACACTAAAATGTCAAGGTTGGAAGCCAATAGTAACAAATATATATATATTTATATATATTGCTGCCTGTATGTAGAAGTTGACTTGGGGAAAAGAAATGTAAGCCTGCCAAGAACTGATACAGCTGATAAGAATTATGATCCAAAGGAGCTAGTATTTTCTGACCTCAGTTTAGAATTTAGATCAGATTGCTGGTTGACATCATGCTTAGAGCATACGTGGAATATTTCTCATGTGCAGTCGATCTTGGAGAGTTGTGAATAACTTGCTGCTGCTGCAAAAAATATCTACAAATCCAATATATGACTCTTTCAGTCACAATGTGTCTTTCTATATTCACATACAAAATAAGAGACAGGTGTAGTGACAGATTCTCTTGATTTTTTTTTCTCCCTTTAGGGAAATTGTTTTGTGGGTATTTTAAAGATCCATTTCCTGATTTGTTCAGTTTTGTGTGGCTCAAATGTCTTGGGAATAGGCTTTGCTGTTGCCTCTGTTTCCAGAGACTCATAAAAATCAGTGTGAGACGGAAGAATGCCTTCCTGTGATCTATTTTAAATTGGAGTTAATACACTGGAGTAACCTTGGAAAGTGAATGTTTGTAGGCAACAGGCAAATCTTACTGAATTCTCCCCTTGTATTTCTCCCCACTCCACAGTTTACATCACAAATTCTAAGTGCTTATTTTATATACTGTGATCTTTCTTTGCGTCAATGGCTCATTAACTCAAATGCTTTTTTAGTTTTCTGAAAGACTTGCTTTTAGAAGAACTTCCTGGTTCTGTCTAGAAATAACATCATGGGAACCGCCGCCCAAAGCCTTATTGCTTCACGCACTTCGGTGCTCACTGAGAGGACAGTATACTACATTGCTGGTGACATAAATTGGAAGTGTGGCTAGCGATATTTGCAGCGAGGTATAAATAACAATACTTTGCAAATCACTTTCTGGGTGTGCCCAGTGCTTCTCATCAACCATCTTGACGCTGCCCTTACAATAACCCTGTAAAGTGGGCATTATTATTCCCATATTACAGCTGGGGAAACTGAGGCTGTGAGGGACTGGCTTGCCTAAGGCTACTGAGTAAGTTCATATGGCAGAGGAGAGTCCTGAATCGCAATCCAGGGAAGTCCTGCTTTGCAGATCAGTCTCTTAGCCGTCGCATTACACCAGCTTTCTATTCAGTTTCTGTTTTCATTTTCCTTTCACAATTCCCTCTCATTCTCTGACTGAAATCCTGCTGACCTGATGGGCTGACAGTTCGAAATGAATGTAATTTTCATTGTTTAATTTTATACGATCTTTGTGTTTGTTAATGTTTATTGTTTTATTATTATTGTGTTTTTTAATCTTGTAAACTGCCTTGAGTGCCCTTACTGGGAGAAAAGTAGAGTATAAAGCCATTTAATAAATAAATCCTATGCACGTTTACCTTCAAGTAAGACCCACTGAAGAGTATGGGGCTTACATCTGAGTAAATATGCGTATAACTGTGGTGCAGATGTTTCTTTCTTCCACCACTCAACCCACTTCCACCATGGCACCCTCTAAGCATGGCACCCACCCTCTACTCTCTCCTCCTGCCTAAGCATTACCTCCTTTAATCTCCTAGTAACATGAACGTCTTGCATTTTAGTCTGAGGTCATTGATTTTGACAATCATTTCCAGTTTGTATTAAATAAAACATCTATCTAATAGCGCTTCTATATCTATTAGCAGTTCTATCCAGGCAACTGCTCCTGAAATAAATATGGAGAGGAATGTGGCTGAGAATTCCTCCCCCCTATGTGCTTTGCTAGTTACCCATTTAATTCGAAGTGAAACATATTGTCAAGTGCAGTAGCAGCACCTGTAACTATTTCCCATTAAAATAATTCACATGGTCATTGTTGTAGTCCAGGATGAATATTTGACGGTGCAGCTTTCATACATAATTCTTTTTGAAGGTGAGTAGTGGAGTCAGCCATTATTTGTGTAAAAGCAGCAAGGCATTAAACCCCGTTGCACCTAATTAACAATCTACCCATTATCTTAAAAAAAAAAATCATTTGAAGGGGGTGAATCACAAAGAAGAAGCTGAAAGGAAATATGAAGACTGTGTTTGTAGAATTAATGAAGCCATTGCTGGGAAAGATATGTGTCATGTTCTTATGGCCACAGGTCAAAATCAGAAACTTAAAAAGAACGAAGAGGCTGGCTCAGAAAAAGAGCCATGAGGGCAAACTGATGTCTGGAACCTGCCTCGGAGTGAGGTTTGGGGGAAGAGAGAGAGACTTAAGAAACTCAATATGCTTAGTTTCTTTAAGTGCCAGCAGGGAGAAGATTTGAGCAGTCTATAAATATATCTGTGGACCTGAGATTTTTTGATAGCAGGCAGCTCTTTAATATCACAGACAAAGACATAATGAGACCCAGTGGATAGAAGCTGAAACTAGACACATTCGCTTGAAGCACGGACTTTATTGCACCCCATGTCACTGTCATGTTGTGAGGAATCCTGTCTCCTACCATCTGCGAACAATGTCTTCCTGTCAATCCCAGGAGCGAGGGAGGGATGCTGCCCATTAGAATGCTCTTGTTTCTTTTGGCCTCTCGTCAGTGGAATAGTTTGCTTCCCTCCTTGTGGAACTAGGAAACATGTGCGCAGAATGTGCATGGCTGAGAAGGCAGCTATGAATTTGCACGCATGTGGTTGATGCTGGGACATAGAGCGTGGGTGTGTGGCATTCTTCCTTCAGTATCATTTTCATTGCCAGTTAAATAAACAAACACGTATTTAAGACTATTGTCATTTTAAAAAAATTGTCTTCTTTAAATAAAGTTACACATTGACAAACAAGGTTTGTTCTTCCAGTGTTTTGTGACTAGAAGAGACCTGGATAGCCTCTGCCTCTGCCAAGGGGAGAGTTTGCATAAAACAGGTACATCTTCTAAGGTTACATAACCTTACATAACCACGCTTATAGTTCAATCCTATACATGTCTACTCAGAAGTAAATCCCAATGAGCTCAACAGGGCTTACTTCCAGGAAAGTGTGCATAGGACTGTGGTCTAATTAGGGAGTAAGCTTTACTGAATGTAGTGAATCTTATTTCTGAGGAAACGTGTTTTGGACTGTGCTATTACAGAACATAAGAACATAAGAACAGCTCCACTGGATCAGGTCATAGGCCCATCTAGTCCAGCTTCCTGTATCTCACAGCAGCCCACAGAAATGTTCTGTCTGTCTATGTAAGGTCCTTTGTCAGCACTAAATCAACATGCAATATAACCTCTGACTAAATGGTGTGACAACATGCCATGCTATATGATTGGAGGATACATTGCAGTACCAAAGTATGGAAGAAGTTGCCATATTTGTTTTCTTGAAAATCTGCATGGGTGCCCAATATGTATAAGCAGTAATTTCTGCTGTATCTGCTTCAAATGACGTTTGGGGTAAAGCCCTGAGCCACCATTTGAACTGATAGACGTGTTGCACAGAGGCAAGCAGTGTCATTCCCCACTCCCCCCGGGCAATTCGCCAATCGTAAAAGAAGAGATTGGGCTTGGGCACACAAATAGTAAGTAAGTGCCCAATAGTAAGTGTGCCCAAGAAGGTCTTCTAAGACTGCTATGGCTCAAAAGTACTAAGGGTAGAAGGCCAAAGCTGACTGTTAGGGCATGGATCATATTATTGACATCTCTTGATATTTTAAAGTCTGGAAATGATAAAACAGTGCTTAAAAATGGTATGATGCAAAACAAACAAAAACCCCACAACACATTTAGGATTAACATTCTTTTTTTTGGGTGGGGGGGACAATTTCAGACATAATATTTATTTATTTGGTTGGCAACCTTCAGTCTCGAAAGACTATTTATTTATTAATCACATTTTTATACCGCCCTTTCTCCAAAGAGCTCAGAATGGTGTCCATGGCTGCTCCCCTCCTTTTTTCTCACAACAACCCTGTGAGGTAGGTGAGGCTGAGAGAAAGTGACTGGCCCAAGGTCACCCAGGAAGCTTCATGGCTGCGGGGGGATTTGAACCTAGGTCTTCCAGGTCGGAGTCCACCTCCCAAGCCATTACAAAACTTTTCTTTAACTTGGTTTTACAATCAAGCAGGGTAATTAAGGCCTTCTTGAGATGAAAATTCCTGTGCTTGTTGTTCTTTTGTTCTCTTTGCACTGCCTTGCTCACCACCCCAAGGAGAAAGAAATGCATGTAATCTGGCAATACATCTGTTTTCTTTCTGAACTTACTATCAGTTGCTGGACTGAAAGGGTGATGTAGACAGTGGGTTTTGGAAGATCCAAGCAGAAGTGATATTGAGTCGTGTCGAGTGGAAACCCCACATCTAATTCGTAATTGAGCCAACTAAAGATCATTGCAAAAATAGTTCATTCATATAAGTTATGACTCAGAGCTCATTCTGTTCTTCCCCCTTCCACTAATGCAGCTGGGCAAAAAATGGATGCACTGTATCCAGTGGTAGGGGAGGTTTCAGAGGCAAAAGGGGATTTAAATCCCCTTACACCTCTGTAAGCCTTCTGCTCTGCAAAGGGTCTGCTTGGACCTGTGCTAGCAATTTTCACAAGTCTGAGAAGAGAGGGGGAGTGGGGAAGCTGCAGAAAAGGGTGATAGAATCCAGCTTCTGTGCTTTCCACATCTCTGTCAGCATAGATTGCCCACCCCTATTGAGTCCCCCATTGCTGTTTTGGAAGAACAATCGATCCTAGGGAAATTTTGGATGTATCCAGATGCATCTTGAAGTCTGCAGCTTTCAGATGGTCTTCCAAAACCAACACATACCCCAAATCTAGTGGGTGAATTGAAACTTCGTAAGAATGCGACCCATCACTGATACTAAAATTGAAACAAAACCAGTATGCTAGAACTCAGCAAAGATTTAGGCACACACTGATGATTTCTTATGCCTCAATTTACATTAAGCAAATAATTTACCAGAATTCTCACACTCCATCCACCCTCCCAAGCCAATGACACACTCCCACATGCACAAAGGATCTTTGCTAACAGCGTTTCATGCTTGTAATCAGATTGGTGTAAATTTGGAATACAGCTTGAAGTTTGCAACTGTAAAATAGCATTTTTGGGATCAGCATCTGGCACATATCTGGTCGCGGTATGTTATGATTTTGTCTTCAAATTGTCTGGGTGGTGACAAATTAATTACAATTAAGTAAGCCTTGATTACTCATCAGGCTTTGAGTGCTGTTCCACAGCTTTCAGCACCAAGGCTGACATGCTCACTGACATTGCTTGTCATCGTGCAGACTCAGTGAATAATTAGAAGTAGAATGGTGCATTAATTAAGGAGGATTGGGCTTTAGAATAAAGCAAAAGCAAGACAAGCATTACCAATATAATATATGTTGACAGTCTATATCATAAGGAACTGCCATTAATTTGGAGAAACATCATCTTCATAGAATTGTAGGGTTATCTCACCTTACCCAGGTAACCAACTCACAGCCCAGTCCTACTGGGCTGGAGTGCTGGTGGAATGAGCATTCCTCCAGTGGTGACTGCCATATGGCAGTTGCAAAAGGGCTTCAAGCAGCACATGGAGCCATGTGTTACTGGTCTGCTGGTGGTGAGGTCAGAGTGGCCCAGTGTGGAGTGATGGTCAGGAGATCAATTTTTTGTCAGCGGGAAGGCAGGAAGAGATAGTGGAGAGTGGAACAAAGGTGGGGTTGGGCAGATTGGGTCCAGGAAAAGGGCTAGTAGCAGCAGTAGCCAAAACCTAACCCCCTTTCCAGACCCAATCCCGCGGCCTGGGTCCACATGGACCTGTCCCAGGGATTTCACTGGTGTGGGTCTGAGAAGACCCTTCCAAACCTCGGAGGCTCACTCAAGTGATTGGATGTTCTTTTATCCAGCAGAGTCATTTGGATCTCTGTCCTTCTCTACACAAGTTATAGCGTGATCTGTCTTGGCATGCCAGCATTGGTAGGGGGAAGCATAGTATTGAGAAAGGATTAAAAGCTCGAATACTTCCCTCAGTAAGCAGTAAAAATTTTTCCACCAAAGAAATTTCCAGTACCTGACTTAAGTGAGACCTTAAAGCCTCCGATTTTTGTGAAAAAGTTTTATTTTAGTGGTTTAGGAGAAAATTTCTATTCAGAAATACGAGTTTGATTCACAAATACTTCTCATAAGAAAAAGACAAAGGGGGTTAACATCCCAGAAAGGGTTAAAGCAGACCTGAGTAAGAACATTCATTCTTTAGAGCAGGGGTGCCCAAACCCAGGCCCGAGGGCCGCTTGCGGCCCTTGGGGGCTCCCAATCTGGCCTGTGGGGAGCCCCCAATCTCCAATGAACCTCTGGCCCTCCGGAGACTTGCTGGAGCCCATGCTGGCCCGACACAACTGCCTTTATCGTGAGGATGACTGTTCAACCTCTGACCTGAGCTGTAGGACCAGAGCTCCCTCCTTAACTTACGTCTGTGATGCGGCAGTGGCAGTGAAGGAAAGGCTGGCCTTGCTTTGTGCAAGGCCTTTTATAGACCTTGAGCTACTGCAAGACCTTCATTCATTCATATAAGTTCCATCTCTAACAAATTTATTTATGTAAATTTATTCAAATTTTAAATGTAAATTAATTCTTTTTTTTCCCCCAACCCCCAACACGGTGTCACAGAGATGATGTGGCCCTCCTGCCAAAATGTTTGGACACCCCTGCTTTAGAGGGTCGCGTGCAGAGACTGGGGCCCCTTTAGAGTACACTGGGGCCCCTGTGTACAAAATTAGAGGGCCATGCGTCTTTATAAAAGGAGCCTACTTTCTCAGTATCAGTCGGTCATTCTGGGGCTGCCAGCGAAAGCAGTCAGTTAGGGCAGTCAGAGAAAGCCTCTCTCCTGTTGTGCTATCAGCAATGGCAGTCATCTGAAGGATGAAGAGCTTTCTTCTGCCATGGAGTCCTCTTGGCCTGGTATCACTGAGGGATTAGGTATAAGATGCTTGTTTGAGTGACCAGAGAAGGGAAGGTTTATTCTATGATTTGGCTGAAACCTGCCTGTTGAGTGCTAAGTCCTCTCCTCAAAGTTCCATTCTTATTCATTTCTGTGTTTATGTACTTTAAATGTTTGAATCTATATATCAGCTATGGTGTCCATGGTTGCTTGCTGCCTTTGCTATCTCCCAGTGTCCCCAAACTTTTGGTGAAACAAAGATTTTCACAATAGAACTGACCTGTGAGGCTGCAATCCTATAGCCAGTTTCCTGGGAGTGAGCTCAACTGAATATATTGGGACTGATTTCTGAATAAACAGGCATAGGATTGTGCTGTCAGATGCCTACCATTGCAGAATACCTAAAGGGACAGGGGGAACAAAAAAAACTAATTTGGCAGAGATACCAGTAGAGCAATAATCCTATGCATGTGGATAGTGTTGCTGGTTTGCCAAAAATGACTCTGTTTCTCAAGTAGTTTTATTAGGTGGATGGGCAAGGTTAACATCTGGCCATTTTGGACCTCCTCTGAGCTCTGTCCTTTATCTCGGGGTGGTGAAATAGCAGCCTGAGGATGGCACAAAACAGGGCAGAACTGTGGCAGGGAGCTGGAGGGCTTTAGGACTGTACACCTTGTGTACTGATGGATAACACTAGATGGATGTTTCACTATGAGGCAGCTTCATATAGTCATGTGAATATGCAGATCAAACATATAAGGTGCTACTAGAACTGTGTGTCTCAAACTGTGGGTTGGGACCCACAAGCCAACTTTAGGTGGATCCCCATTCATTTCAAAGGGTATTTTATTTTTAATATATTAGACTTGATGCTACCATGGTTATGTGATTGCATTTGGGGAACTGTCATAGATCTGTACTTTTAGCAGGCTACTATGTATATGCTTGTAACAATGATAGTCAATGGGGCTTACTCCTGGGTAAGTGTGAATAGGATTGCAGCCTTCTGGATGTTTGAGAAATATTTTTTAAACAGATCTGCAGCTGCTTGGGAGAGTTAGGAGGGTTCTTAATTTTAAATAAATTTCTAAACTTATTATAAACTCTTAATTTACTTACTTTATTTGATTTTGTCATATGGGAGGGTGTTAAAAATTTTCCTGCTTGATGATATCACTTCTGGCCATGACATTACTTTCAGGTTAATGGCATCACTTCCGGTGCATCCCGACAGATTGTCATTCTAAAAAGTGAGTCCCAGTGCTAAAAAGTTTGAGAACCAATGTACTTGAACAGGGGTGCCCAAACTCTGGCCCTGGGGCCATTTGCAGCCCTTGAGGCCTCTCAGTGCAGCCCTCAGGGAGCCCTCAGTCTCCAATGAGCCTCTGGCCCTCTGAAGATTTGTTGGAGCCCACACTGGCCTGATGCAACTGCTCTCAGCGTGAGGGTGACTGTTTGACCTCTCGCGTGAGCTGTGGGATGAGGGCTCCCTCCACTGCTTGCTGTTTCATGTCTGTGATGCAGTAGGGGCAGCAAAGGCCAAACTTGCCTTATGCAAGGCCTTTTATAGGCCTTGAGCTATTGCAAGACCTTCATTCAGTCATATAAGTTCATCTTTAATATATTCATTTATGTAAACGTGTGTAAATTTATTTAAATTTTAAATGTAAATTAATTCTTTTTTCCCTGGCCCCCGACACAGTGTCATAGAGCTGATGTAGCGCTCCTGCCAAAAACTTTGGACACCCCTGTACTAGAACAATCAGAATCCCCACTAAAATACAGATAATTTATATGGAAAGAATCATTCAATGAGCCAGATAGCAAATCTTCCATGTTTCAACATTCAGAACAGTTCAATGAGGCTGCTAAGAAATTGAAAGTCAGGAAGAGTACGTAAAGGCTATGTAAAATGCAGAAAGCATAACCATTTCCCAGACATCAATAACCGTAGATTAATAAGATCTGCAACTGGCAGTTAACAAGGTTCCCTTTGGACTAATCCCGTAGGAGAAGACCTCACACCATTGCAAAGGATGCCTGGTTGACTCCTTGTGTCTTTCTGTCACCCTTTTGTACTGTTTGTTCTGCCTGCTGTGTTTTATTTAGTGTACCAGGGCTTTATGTTATGATACTTGGTGATATGCAACATACGATATTATGACTACTCCTAATTTTCTGTCATATCTTGCTACCATAGCTTTGCAAGTGATATAAGAGGCTCTTACACCTGTCAGAAAGGCTTACTTAACTCATATGTTAAGAGAGAGCGAAGCCCCCTTTGCTGAAATGAGCTGCAAATTCAACACTGCATATTGGGCTTGGTGATTTATTTGTTCACAGCACAGGTCAATTAATTTATTTCACAGTGATGTAATATTTAATTCTTTTTAAAGAACAAATGGATACAGCAGAGCTGTTTGTCTAAGCCAAAAAGAGTAATCTGTCTCTCCGGCTTGTAGCAGGTACAATGTGGAACATGAATAACTTTATTCAGTAAATAATATGGGATATGTGCTGAATGATGTTTCAAAGGCTACTGTTTTGACTTTGGAAAAAAAGGAGTGCCTACGTGAGTTTCCCCACTTGTTCATTTAACAAACAACCAACTGTACAAAAAGGAACTAAGGCTGCAATTCTATACATATGTACCTGGGAGTAATGCCCATTGAACACAGTAAGGTTTACATCTGAGTAAACATGCATAGGCTTGCACTGTCAAGTGGCTTTCTTTGCTCCCCAGTTTAATGTATATTGGAGAAAGATACCTCTTGGTGTGGCGTGGTACTCTTGTCCTGCAATGTTTGTGGCTTGCTGTCTCATATTTTACAACCACAGTATTTTACAGAACTTCAAGTGGGATGATCTCTCCCAGTGACGCAGAGAGAAATTTTATCAGGAGGGTAAAAGGTTCTTTTGAGCCCCTTCCCAAAGGGGAGGGGGCAAAACAGGGCAAGGAAGGGTGAGAACAGCCAGAAAAGTCTCCAGAAGCCAGCTGTACCCACCCAGTAGACCTGGCCTTTTGGTCTTGCTGGCCTCTATATTTCACTCTCCCTAAGGTCAACTGGGATTCCAGGAAATTTCTAGGTATCAAAGCATACTTCTGCAGCAGCTCTAGCCCCTCAGCTGTGTCCTTGAGTTCCTATACACTCCCTCATGTTTAGCAGATCCTCAAACCAAAGAGCTACTGTAGCAGGCCAGTTTCCTCCAGGTTTGACACTGCAGTAAGGATTGTCATGTATGCATTCCTCGGCCTGATGCATGTGGCAGCAGTTACTGCCACACAGTCTGCAGTAGTGCCCCAGCATACCTTGTGGGAGGCTGGGTGGGAACTGGTACAGCATCAGTAACAGCGGTAGCTGTGCAGTGAGGGCTTCAGGGATCCCTCCTGGACAAGTGAGGGGTCCAGGTGAGATCAGAAAATGTAAGATCCCAGGAAAATTCTGGGGCCCCTCCTTTGGTTCCTGGCCCCCCTTTTACCCCTGTAACCCCCCTTCTCATGGGCCCTGATCTGTCCTCTTCTCACTCCTTTCACTTCTTGGATAGTCACCTGCTTCTTGTGATTCCAGTGATTCTACAGAGTATTCTTGTCTCCCTTCCCAGCATTAGTGCTACCATCTCCAAACTCCGTTATCAAGCATCAACCCTTTCTACCATTTATTATTTTTAGACACTTTGCAGACATACCCCCTTCCTGAAGTCTCAGCATCTAAAGAAGAAATTTCATAATGTACTTACTTATAACAGAATATATAGTTTGTTTTCCGAATTTGGCCTGTGTTCAGGTCTTGGTTGAGTGTGTGTGGAAGGCCAAGAGTGTGGCTTCCCCAAAGGATGAGAATTGGCCTACAACTGCATAAACATTTTTTTTTCTCTTAAAACCACAATAGTTGCAATGTGAAGGATAAAGTTTTGTTTTCTTTATACCATTGTAGCCATTTTTTCCTGTTTAGAGAATGCATTTGATATGTTATGGGAATGAATCTTACATTTCTTCCGTCTCAAAACTGAAGCATGAAATGATAACCATTTTACTTGCCTAATGAGAGTTGGAAGCTCTAGAGCAGGGGTGCTCAATAGGTGGATCGCGATCTATCGGTAGATCGTGAGGCAAAATGAGTAGATCGCGGAGCCCTGTCTCTCCAAACTGTTAATATGTCAGTTTCATCTAGTGACTAGATGAAACTGACATATTTAGCTGACACTAAACTGACACTGAAACTGACACTTTAGCTGCTCTTCAGGCATGCAGCAACAAAACTGACTAGACTCCAGCAGGGGCTCCATACGTTAAAGGGGGTGTCTGTCAGACGCTTCCTTCCCCCCTGGTAGATCTCCGGGCCTTGCTGGGTTTCAAAGTAGCTCTCGAGCCAAAAAAGTGTGAGCACCCCTGCTCTAGAGAAAAACTGTCTGTTAAAGACAGTTCCTGTTTAAGCCTTTAACGTTGCCGCTGTGTTTTCTGAAGAGTTCAACTTTAATATCAATGTATTCTTTCTATACTGTTCACACCTTTAACTCATTGGATTTTGTATAGGTTGAGTGATTCCTTGAGAGCCTGTTATTTGGATAATTGGGGTATAAATGTTTTAAATATATTAGCTAATACATTGTTTATTCATCACAGATGTTGAGAGAATGATAAAACTCTCTAGATCAATTGTCTTTATACCATGAGATATATTTCTGCATCAATGTGAGAGCTAATATGGTGTAATGGGTAGAACAGTGGTTAAACATAACATAAGAACATAAGAACAGCCCCACTGGATCAGGCCATAGGCCCATCTAGTCCAGCTTCCTGTATCTCACAGCGGCCCACCAAATGCCCCAGGGAGCACACCAGATAACAAGAGACCTCATCCTGGTGCCCTCCCTTGCATCTGGCATTCTGACATAACCCATTTCTAAAATCAGGAGGTTGCACATACACATCATGGCTTATACCCCACAATGGATTTTTCCTCCAGAAACTTGTCCAATCCCCTTTTAAAGGTGTCTAGGCTAGACGCCAGCACCACATCCTGTGACAAGGAGTTCCACAGACCGACCACACGCTGAGTAAAGAAATATTTTCTTTTGTCTGTCCTAACCCGCCCAACATTCAATTTTAGTGGATGTCTCCTGGTTCTGGTATTATGTGAGAGTGTAAAGAGCATCTCCCTATCCACTCTGTCCATCCCCTGCATAATTTTGTATGTCTCAATCATGTCCCCCCTCAGGCATCTCTTTTCTAGGCTGAAGAGGCCCAAACGCCGTAGCCTTTCCTCATAAGGAAGGTGCCCCAGCCCCGTAATCATCTTAGTCGCTCTATTTTGCACCTTTTCCATTTCCACTATGTCTTTTTTGAGATGCGGCAACCAGAACTGGACACAATACTCCAGGTGTGGCCTTACCATCGATTTGTACAACGGCATTATAATACTAGCCGTTTTGTTCTCAATACCCTTCCTAATGATCCCAAGCATAGAATTGGCCTTCTTCACTGCCGCCGCACATTGGGTTGACACTTTCATCGACCTGTCCACCACCACCCCAAGATCTCTCTCCTGATCTGTCACAGACAGCTCAGAACCCATCAGCCTATATCTAAAGTTTTGATTTTTACCCCAATGTGCATGACTTTACACTTACTGACATTGAAGCGCATCTGCCATTTTGCTGCCCATTCTGCCAGTCTGGAGAGATCCTTCTGGAGCTCCTCACAATCACTTCTGGTCTTCACCACTCGGAAAAGTTTGGTGTCATCTGCAAACTTAGCCACTTCACTTCTCAACCCTGTCTCCAGGTCATTTATGAAGAGGTTGAAAAGCACCGGTCCCAGGACAGATCCTTGGGGCACACCGCTTTTCACATCTCTCCATTGTGAAAATTGCCCATTGACACCCACTCTCTGCTTCCTGGCCTCCAACCAGTTCTCAATCCACGAGAGAACCTGTCCTCTAATTCCCTGACTGTGGAGTTTTTTCAGTAGCCTTTGGTGAGGGACCGTGTCAAACGCCCAAACTTACCAAGGTTCCAAACTTACCATGGTCACAGTGTCTTCTTTTCAAGGTGGCCTCTTCTTTCTGGCTCTCCTGGCACCACCATATTGGATTGCACAAGATCTTGCAAGATGGTGGCACCTGGAAGAACTGGGAAGATAGCTGTGCCTGGGAGAGCTGGGACGAAGTGGTAACCGAGAGCATCCTGCAGCACTCCTGTGAGTTCATTGTGGTGCCCTGAGGCGCAGTGGTACACAGTTTGGAAACCAGTGTAATAAAGGGTTGGGCATTGACCAGGGAGATGTAGACTCAAATCTTGTTTAGCCTTCACAGACCCTGGGAATGGTTGGCAACCTTTAGTCTCAAAAGACTATGGTATAAGCCTACACCACCCGGTATTCCCAGGCGGTCTCCCATCCAAGTACTAAGCAGGCCTGACCCTGCTTAGCTTCCGAGATCAGACGAGATTGGGCATGTGCAGGGTAACAGTTGCTGCCAGACCCTGGGATCTCTTTGGCCAATCAATATCTCTCAGTCTAACCTACTTCACAGAGTTTTCCGAGATAAAACAGAAAATAATAATAATAATAATAATAATAATAATAATAATAATAATAATAATAATAATAATAATAATAATAATACAGGCATATATATACTGCCTTTCTTGGTCATCAGATTTCTCCTCAGACTTTAATTCAAGGCGGTTTACATGGGCACGCTGTTCTAAATCCCCGTAGGGATTTTTACAATTGAAGAAAGGTTCTATCTTTCAAGAACCACAACATTTCAGATGGATCTTTTATGGTCTGTCTCACTTTCTGGCCTCCAGATTCCTCCCACGCAGGCTGACAAGAATGTATGAAAAACCATGTATAACTCCTGAGCTGCTTGGAGATAGGATAGGATAATCAACCAGGCTATACTGAGGCTTTAAATTGGTCATGTCTGACATACACCTTTAGTCATATTCCAGCACATCATTTGTTCTGCAGCTGTTTATAAAAAGATCATTTTATAAAGCAGAAAACAATTTCCCGATGATACCATGGCATGAGCTTTGGTCCAGCATTGATACTTTAATAACTGTACAAACAATGGAAAAGGTCGAGAAGAGGAAGAGCAAGGATGAGAAAGCCTTCCTTCCTTCCCAGTTCATAACTGAAACCAGTTCCTCATATCACATATAAGTTAATAGAGTGGGATCACAAACATATTGTGTTTGCTTGTCAAGCCACAGAGTTAAATGGTGAACATTTTCAATAGCAGGACATTGATGCAAGAAAAATGTTGCCTTCCATTCCCCCTTCTTTTAATAGGTTATATGTACAGATGTGTGGATAAGTACTCATCCTTTCGTATACTTAAAATCATTTTAAAACACTTTAAAAATAGTTGCCGAACTCCTTTGGGTATGGCAGTAAAATATGAGTATTTTTGTTGGACTTTGTGGCTTTAACCTAAAACAGTGTTTCTGTCATATGAGTTGGAAATTTTGAAGAACATCTTCTGGGGAAATTAGGAGTTTCTCAGGAGTGACAGGTTTCAAAAAACTGTCCCCAGCTCACATTGTTTGCTGCTATGTGTTTTGTGGTCCTGGTGGTGGTAGAAATTGCATTACGTTGCATCATAATGAAGAGGAAGTGGTTTCCCAAAACGAGGAGTACTGCTCCTTGGAGGGTGGTGGGATTTTTTATGGGGCACTAAGAGGCAAGGGGAAGGGCAGAGAGCACGGGGATTGGTGGGATTATGGCACCATGCTGGCACTCCAAGTTTCTACCTCTGCATAGTGCTGAAAACTAGTGGAAACTATCTGAATATTTAATAAATACATCACCAGAGCTCTAGTCAGACCAATATGCCGCATTTTGAGAAACTGTCATCACAGTGTGTGTATTTATCTCTTTGTCATTGAATAGAAATGGCAGAAGCAGAAAAATCAAAGAGGAAATGGAGACAATGTAGTTTGGAATATCTGAAGTATAGATTTATACCAGCACCAACAAACCAGCAGCAGCCAATATTTTCTAATGAGGGAATGAAGCCTTTGAAGAGGGCACATGATGACAAGTCAGACAAGAAAGTAACTTTTTTTTCAGTCACTTCACGATAAATTTCAAAACCCGAAAACCCTGTTAAGTGTTTTTTTCAAGGTTTCCCAACAAAACACAGATGGTTTGTATGTCACATTTCATTGTTGATTGTTAAGTCTGGAAAGCCACATACTCATCCTACCAGCAGTTAATGAAGTTCTGAGTACTGTTTTGCATAAGTCATCACATGGTATAAGTCAAACAATTCCTATCAGCAACAATTCAGTGCAAGAACACATAGATGAAGTGGCTGAGAGTGTGGTACATTGTGCAGTATACCAAGGACAACACAGTTTGCATTACAGTTGCATGAGTCAACTTTGCCAGGCAACGAATCTTTGCTTCTCACTTATATGCATTTTATAAAAGATGAAAGTTTGGCTCAGGCGTTATTTGCAAGGCAGCTAAGAAAAGCTACTAAAATGGAGTCAATATTTCATGTTATTGGACAGTTCTTTAAAGACAAAGAAATTCTGCTTATGAACATACTTGCTTGTGCAAATACAGATGTGCGCCATTTAATGAGGGAGATACGTTCTCCAATCCCCATTGTTATGTGATTAGGTCATTAAGTGAACATTCAGTCCGATCTATTTGTTGTATAAACAGACACTCCCTGCCAGACACTAGCTGGCTGCAAAGGCTACTAGAAATAGATTGCCTCTTCTTTACATTAAGAGCCTCTCTGTTGTGTAAACAGACACTCTGCTGCAGGCTATGGGAGACATGATTGCCTCATTAAGAGCATCTTTATGGTGCTTTGACTACCGTCATATATGCGGTTCCTTATTAAGTGAATGGATATTAAGCGGTGCATGTCTGTATAGAGCATCATCAATGATTGGTCACTACTATGGGTATGCTGGTTACGTGAAAGAAAGCAGTGACAATTTCTTTACTATTCACGGTGTCATCATTACTAACATCTGGTTACAAAAAAAAAAAGAAAAACCTGACTGCCTGCACAAATCATTACATGCTATCATTAATGTAATAGATAAAATTAAGTCTTTTGTTTTCAACAATTGACTGTTCCAGGAGCTCTGTATTGAGAATGATGATATTGAACATTTGCTGCTTCATACTGAAGCTCGTTGGCTGTCCAAAGGCAATCATGTGAGACGCTTTTATGACCTTTTGACAATATTGTGGAGTTTTTTGAAGACACAAATGCTTTGCTCAGTGATGAACTCAAAGTGCTCCGTCATGCCGTTGCTTATTTATCAGAACTATTTGCAAATTTCAATGAAATGAATTTGCAATTGCAAGGAAATGAGGTCAATCTTGTTAAGGCCAAATCTGTTGCCTTGACGTTTATTGTAAAGTTAACTCAGTTCAAGCACAATATAGAGCGTTGTGAGCAATACCAATTTCCAAGTCTAGCAGACCTTGAAGAGAAAGGTGGGATACCAGATGATGATTTGCAAGTTTGTGTGTGACCATGTGGATATGCTGCAAGAAGATATGTCTGAGAGATTTAAAAATCTTCTTTTGATGGAAATTTGAGATTGGGTGATAAATTCATTTTCAAATGCTATAGAAGTTGGGGTAATGGAGGAAGTGCTGACCCCAAAGTGACATGGAGATTTAGCAAAGTTTAAGAAATAGTGCCAAGAGTTTTGGTTACAGGAGGACATTTCTGATTGCTATCCTGTGCTATGGACAGTGGTTAAGAAGCTCCTTGTTGCATTTTCAACTTCATATTTGGTGGAACGTGGTTTTAATGTGGTCACCCAACTTCTCTCCAAGAAATTGACTCCAAGTTACCAAATGCAGTGATTTAAAACTCCTGCTAAGTGATTTCTGACCAGATACTCTGTTGGGAAACTGACATCACTTCATCAAGGCCATCGATCACATGAAGAATTTACTGAACAGTGAAGTTACTAAATGTGGTATCTCAGATTCTTGCTCAGGGGTGTCCAAAGTTTTTGGCAGGAGGGCCACATCATCTCTCTGACACTGTGTCAAGGGCCGGGGGAAAAAAGAATCAATTTACACTTAAAATTTGAATAAATTTACATAAGTTTACATAAATGAATATATTAAAGATGAACTTCTATGAATGAATGAAGGTCTTGCAATATCTCAAGGCCTATAAAAGGCCTTGCGTTAAGCAAGGCTGGCCTTTCCTTTGCTACCACTACTGCATTACAGACATGAAACAGCAAGCAGTGTAGGGAGCCCTCATTCCACAGCTCACGCAGGAGGTCAAACAGTTGCCCTCATGCTGAGAGCAGTTGCGTCAGGCCAGTGCAGGCTTCAACAAGTCTCCGGAGGGCCAGAGGCTCATTGGAGACTGGGGGCTCTCTGAGGGCCACATTGAGAAGCTTCGAGGGCCGCAAGTGGCCCCAGGGCCGGGGTTTGGGCACCCCTGTTCTTGTTAAATGCTATCAGACTTTGCAAAGCTGATATCACTGGGTCAAGTTCATCAATTGCATTGAATAAATTACAAATCTATAAATAAATTACAAGTAATTAGATTTTGAATAAATGTGCAATTAACTGTTACTGTGTTGAATTTTACTGTTTTCCTTAGTGGATCATGCAAACTGCTTGCGTAATGTTTTGAATAATTTTTTTTTATAGGGTAGGGGGCACTGGGGATTAGTTTATTGTACCGAAGGGGTGGTTTGGGAACTACTGCTGTATATAGGGTGCAGGAGAAATGTCACTCAAGCAAAAAAATAAAAATGAAAAAGGGGGGTGGAAGCAAAACTTCAAAAAGATGAAGAGCATACAAGAATATTCTGGGAAAAGAATCTGATAGAAAATTGAAAATGTCCAATGGCATATGCCTCCTTCAGAAGCATATAAAGCCTCTTGATACTTGCAAGAAGTTCTACTGTGGTGACTCAGAGAAGCATGAAAAATGATCTCCACCAATGACTCCCAAAAGTGCCATTACCATGCATTCCCCAATAAATACAGCTGACAACAGGTATGGGATTAAATGGGCCACTTTATTAACTTACAACAAGCGCAACAAGGCAAAATAGGTAACAATACCCTAACTAAGTGCGGGGTTCTAAATGGGGAAATGGCCCTAGCCGTCTACGTCCCCCAGTCTCATAGAGCGTCCACCCGACTCCAGGCGTAGCTCAATTGTTATTAAGCCCACCTTTCCCTGTCGCCCGAAGAGGGTAAGCCAGCCAAACTACTCTGCCTTCAGGTCACCCCTCTAAGGCCCCAAAGTTCAGACCAGGGGCTAGCCAGCCTGCCTCCCCGAGCAGGTCAAGCATTCAAAGAGCGGTGCTGGTTCACCCCTGCCCTTGCTGGCTTAGATTGGACGCCGAGAAGGTCTTCTGTCTACCCACCCCGCACTTCTACCGCCACAAGGGGAGGTCAGCCTAGCGCTTGGCCTTCCCTGCACCCAAAAAGAGGTTCAAGCCTTGTTGCAAATCTGAAAGAAAGCGCCCATAACCCATAGGGCAAAGATGAACTCCATCGCCACGGTAAAGAGTAGCCTCCTCAAAACCAATACTGGGATGATGGATAGCCACTCCACCAAGCTCCGTGACGACCCTGCCTAGGTAAGCATTGACTCTTTTGCATGCTACGTCAATTCTTTTAACACCATTCGCCCACCGCCAAACTCGCCTAGGCAGCATGTCAGACCACAGGATAGTGATCCCGGGAAACTGATGGACTAACAAGTTAAAATCCTTGCGGGCCTGGAGCCTCAAGGACATGGACATCCTCTGACCCAGGTCATTTTCGCCCAAGTGTACCATGATTACCTGCGGCAGGGGGTTGACAGCAATGTATTCCAAAAAGGCCGGGAAAAATTGGCCCAACACATACCCCTCTTGGCCAACCAGTCAATGTGCGCAACATCACCCAGCGCCAGCTGAGAACCGAAACTGGATGACATGGCATGCTTCTGAGCCCAAAAACTATGGAGTGTCCGCAGATCAAGACCCTGGCTGGGCAACTCCTTTGCGGACCTGTTGGAAAAAGAAGCACATCGTGAGATAAGCTCACTGGACAGGCCAAGAGAAAGGAGGAATCCTTCCTCCGCTGTAATACTCACTCCCATGGCCAGTCACGGTCAGTGACCTGGTCCGCCTTACCAGGACACCCCACCTACCCATCATGCCAACACTGGCGCGGCACACGCCCACTAAGCGCTGCCAACAGAGCCTACGCAGCTCTGACACATCGTGCCCACCTGGCACTGCACATCACGCCAACATGGCGTGGCACACGCCCACCAAGCGCTGCCAACAGAACCTACGTGTCTCTGACACATCGCGCCCAGATGGCGCTGCACACGCCCACTGGCGCTGCACATGGAGCCCGCACTGCTCCCCGTACTCTTGCGCCCACATGGCGCTGCACACGCCCACTGGCGCTGCACATGGAGCCCGCACTGCTCCCCGTACTCTTGCGCCCACATGGCGCTGCACACGCCCACTGGCGCTGCACATGGAGCCCGCACTGCTCCCCGTACTCTTGCGCCCACATGGCGCTGCACACGCCCATTGGCGCTGCACATGGAGCCTGCACTGCTCCCTGTACTCTCAAGGAATAAAGGCAGGGACCCCACAGGTAGGTGAGTTAAAGGTTCCAAAACGCCAGCCTTGGGAAAGGCCCCTTCAGTTGTGCCTATCTGCACAGGGCTACTGCCCCTGGCAAATGTGCAGCAGCACTACCCTCTCCTTATGAGGAGTAGAGACAGGGAACCCATTAGGTGGTTGATTTAATAATTCCAACCGCAAGCCTGAAAAGGCCATTACTGTTGTGCCCATCAGCACAGGGCTACTGCACCTGTTAAATGTGCAGCAGCTCTCAATGAATAAAGGCTGGGAAACCCATTAGGTGGGTGAGTAAATAATTCCACCCACAAACCTTGCGAACAGACCATTCTTATAATGCCTATCTGCACATGACTACTGCACCTGTTAAATGTGCAGCAGCTCCCCAGGGATAAAGGCAGGGGACCCCATTAGGTGGGTGAGTAATTGATTTCACCTACAAGCCTTGGGAAAGGCCATTCTTTCGTGCCTATCCGCACATGGCTACTGCACCTGTTAAATGTGCAGCAGCTCCCCAGGGATAAAGGCAGGGGACCCCATTAGGTGGGTGAGTAAATAATTCCACCCACAAGCCTTGGGAAAGGTCATACTTTCGTGCCTATTCCTGTTAAATGTGCAGCAGCTCTCAAGGAATAAAAACCGCCAGCCCTTACATTTGTGCCTATCTGCACAAGGCTCCACCCTGGTAAATGTGCAGCAGCCTGGCCATACCTGTTAAGCAGGGTACTGAAGGCATCATCCACCTGAGAGGAGTAATTGAGGAAACCCTAGCCTTATAAAATCTTCACTGTCACCGACAATGAAACCCTTTCCTTACAGGAAGATTGCAGGGATTCATGTAAAAGGATATTATTAAAGCAGAGGCTTTATGAATTTGTGCTATTATATCTTTGAGCTAGTCTTATCATAACCTTTTTTAAGCACAATTTCAAATTAAGCACAAATTTTTTAAGCACAATTTAAAAATTGCAAAGAGGGAAAGGGCCTAACGGTTTTCCCCCCTAATGCAAATAAAATGACATTTCTGGCTTCAAAACAAGGGCATTTCCTGAGGAAATGTAAATCTGACATCCTGCACAAGTCAGGTGGGCTTGAGCATTTAACTACACAGGAGGTGAAATAGATCGGAAGTATCGAAGCTGGGCATTGGGAATGAGCACCTGTGTTTCCCCCTAATCACCCTAAAATTCTTGGCAACTGTAATCTCAAAGTCTGGGGTATAAGCCTACAACACCCAGAATTCCCAGGCACTCTCTGTGGTATAAGCCTACAACACCCAGAATTCCCAGGTGTTCTCCCTGCCCAGTAGTAACCAAGCCTGGCCCTTGCCTAGTAACAAAATGGCCCTGGGCCCTTACAGCCCCCCGTGCCCCCGACTTGCGAAGGCTTTTTCTTTTTGTCTCGCGTCGTAGCGAGCCATGAGGGCCCGCAACTCCGCCATTTGATCCTCATCATCCGATGATGAGGGGGGGGGCAAGCTGGAACTGCCTTTCTGGCGGCCTTGCCGCCCGACTTCTGGGCTTTCTTCCCCATGTCCACACCCAAGTGAAGGAATATCCCAAGTGGGGCCCACCACCCCCTGTGTTCTAAGTTTTTACTGTATACGATACGAAAAAAGGGGGGGGGACGACGACGATCCCAACAGTGCCGCCGCAGCAGCACGGTTTCTTGGCCCTCCGCGCTGTTTCGGGAGGCCGCTGTAACTGGAAGTCCCCCAACTCTGAAATGAAAGACCCTTTGGGCAATTGAAACCCTCAAAACGGCCGCCAGGCTATTTTTTAAAATTTCAAAATGGCGGAGCGCCACGAGGCAGGGCCCAAAATGGCGCCCAGCCACGAGGCACCCCCCAATGGCCGCCGAAATGCGCCCCAACGGTCAGGCCTGCCAAGGAGGAACGCGGGGTGGCCGCCCACCATGGGCGTCTGCCACCCCCCATGGACCCCCAAATGCACCCGCTACCACGGGTGCGCAAAGCCGCCAAGCGCTGCCACCCACGCAGCTGGCAGAGCGCGCAGCAGGCCACCCCCTACCGCCGCCGCTCGGCCAGAGCGCGCAGCGGGTCACCCCCCTGACGCCGTCTGCAGAGCGCGCAGCGGGACGCCCTCCTCGCTATCGTTCACAGGGCCGCTCGTCGCTGCGCCCCGGAGTGAAAATGCAGAGCGCGCAGCTCACTCCCGAGAGGCTACCCTCTGCCACAGTGACGGGAGCCTGCAAGCGCGGATCCCTGTGCCTCAAGCCCCGTCGTGGGGCAGCCTCTCTCTGCTCCCAGAAAAGTGACCTGCCCGGTCGCTTCCAGGAACGGAACTGAGCCGGGTCCAGCGCCTGTGCGCTAGATCAGGCTCAGTCGTCCTGCCCCCCAAAGCCAGCCAGCCAATCAGCTGGCAGCAAAGCCCTGCTGCCGGCTGATAGGGGGGATCAGCCTGGCAATCATTGCTAGCTTGCCCATACAGGCACGCTAGCTGCCTTTACTGCCATTGGTAAGTTGACCTCATGATTTGTTGCCTTATGCCTAATTGTCAATATGACCGCCACGCCTCAATTTTGTTGCATGTGAAAATTGAGGGTAGGGGCATTTTGACTCATTCCTATCAAAGAGCACTTAGACCAAAGTGCAGTGCGTCTTAGTTGGTGGGACAAGTGAGGCTACTGTGAGCAACTTTTCATATGATGAAGTAGTAGAAGCCTTTCCACCTCTTTCTTCTCAAAAGTGAGAAAGAGATTCTCCTTTTTGAATGATCGTTGAATCCCAAGAAGTGTTTGGGGCTCATAGATAGCTGTGAGTTATATTTTCCAGCTCAATAGGAGTGAGGAGGAAGGCACAAGTCCTTTCTTTCTTTCACTTTCCTCTCTCATTTGTGCTCTGTGGATGTGTCGGTCTTCTGTGTTTCTACAGGAGAATACTGTATTATCTAACAGGAGAAATAAGACAAGGTGACTGTCAAAGAAAGAAGGAAGAGATATTTATTTTTATATGTTTTTTTTTAATTGTAGAAACCATCAGCCATAAATATAGAGTAACTGATCTTACTGCATCAATCTGTAACAGGGGTTTCCAAACTTTTTGGCAGGAGGGCCACATCATCTCTCTGACACTATGTTAGGGACCAGGAAAAAAAAAATAATTTACATTTCAAATTTGAACAAATTTAAATAAATGTACATAGATGAATATATTAGAGACAGAACTTATATGAATGAATGAAGGTAATTCAAGGCCTATAAAAGTCCTTGCACAAGGCAAGGCCAACCTTTCCTTGCTACCACTGCTGCTTCACAGATGTGAAACAGCAAGCAGTGGAGGGAGCCCTTGGCCCGCAGCTTATGCAAGAGGTCAAACAATCGCCTTCACACTGAGAGCAGTTGCGTTGGGCATGTGTATGTGCAACTTCCTGATTTTAGAAATTGGCTATGTCAGCTGCAAGGGAGGGCACCAGGATGCAGGTCTCTTGTTATCAGGTGTGCTCCCTGGGGCATTTGGTGGGGCCTCTGTAAGATACAGGAAGCTGGACTAGATGGGCCTATGGCCTGATCCAGTGGGGCTGTTCTTATGGGCCAGCACAGGCTCCAGCAAGTTTCTGAAGGGCCAGAGGCTCAGTGGAGACTAGAGGCTCCCTGAAGGCTGAATTAATAATAATAATAATAATTATTATTATTAATTAAGAGTCCCTGAGGGCCAGAAATGGCCCTGGGCCGGGGTTTGGGCACCCCTGATCAATGTGTTCTCATTCATTATTCTACATAGCAATTAACTACATTTCTATTTAAGTTGTTTTAGTGCAATTCTGCACAGAAAAGCAGAAGGCACTACCTTAGCACATTGATCTCTATCTCTGACAAGCAGGTAGTGTGTGTGCATGTGTGCGTGTGTGTGAGAGAGGTTTTATGTGTGAATCCAACTCAGAAAGTAAACTCTTGCAGATTGGTCAAAACAGAAGTAACACGTCCAACCAAGGACATAGATTTAACATGTATAACTTGGCCCACACTGAAACAAAAAAATCCAAGAAGTCCAGCTTACCCAAAACAATGTGAGAAACATAAAATTATGTATTGCAGCTTGACCAAAACAGAGTTTACAGATCCGCCCCGAGAAGTAGTTTTAACCTTTGTAACTTGACCAGAATGGAGTTACAGAACCAACCAGGGAAATCAAATTAACACTCGAAGCTTAGTCCAACACAGGAGGTAGAAGTAATGCTTGAAGCTTCTCCAAACCAAAGTTTAAAAGTTCAAACCAAGAAGATAGATTTAACATTTGCAACTTGGCCAAAACTGAAATGACAAGTCCAGCCCAGGAGGTAGAATGAACACTTGCAACTTGACCAAAACAGAGTTGGCAAGTCCAACCTAAGAAATTGAATTGCAAGGGCAGCAACATCCTAGTTGCAAACAGAAATATCCAGAACTAATCTTGACCGATTCGAACTTATTTTATTATGCAATTTCTTAACCATGAACACATTTCATCCTGTACACCAGGCGAAGATTTAATATGCAGTTCTGAAATGTAAATCTAATCCTAACCTGTGCCAGAACAGCCAGACCCCGCAACCTGTGATGTATCTTACATAGGTTAGGAGCAGGCTGGAGGTCACATTGTGGTAAGGGGATATTTTTCCCATTGTCCTGTGCTGAGCCCCAGCCTGCCCTATGGAGCTACTCAGATCTACACCAGCCATTTGGGTTTTATTTACATAATATAGGCATGCCCTAGTATCCATGGGGGTTCAGTTCTGAAACCCCTGTGGTTAACTGAAACTGCGGATACCTAGGGGCACCCCCAAGCCTTCCGAACCTGAATGGAGCTGTGTGATCACTGAGGCTCCCAACATTGTTGGAAATTGCCGGTTTTCTGGAAGTACAGTTTAAGACCACAGGGAACCCTCAGAAGTTTTCCCCAGTCAGTTTAAAGGTTGCGTGAGACTCCGTCACATTTGTAAAGTGGGGTACCTTTGCACGTGTGGGAGTGGCAGCACCTCTCGGGGGGGGGTGGCATTGTGGACCTTTGCCCCGGGAGCAGGGAAGGGTAAATCCACCATTATTTTCCATCTGGGGTATGTGATGAGATTGCAACCCTGCAAAATGTTGTCTTTGCTTATGATAAGGAGAAAGGGTTTAAAAACTTCAGAGAAGCACTATAATGAGACTAATGTTTTTTGTGCCTTTTCCTTCCCAAATGAACTAAAGGAGGAAAAAAAAGTCTTAACATTTATATATTGCCTACATAACAAACTGAGTGTCTTGGGAATCATCTTTAAATGAAACGTTACATGCTCGGTCATGATTTTGTGTCTCTTCTAGATTGTAGATTATGTTTCCTTTTTGCCAACAAATTGCTTTTTCTTATTTATTAACCTAAGAGGTTGACCAGTTGCTGGTTAACTAGTAACTTAAAATCTTGTGTCCTTTTAATAATTTAAAATGTTTCATGGTTAATGCATTTATGCATTCAGAGATGGTACAGCCTGTGTGAATGTTACACAATTTGCACTTAGTAATTTAGTTTTCAAGGGCAAATCAACCTCTCTGCTTGCTAACTCTAATTTTCCAGGGGTTGTAAGACTTTAATTTGATTCTTTATCCACTGTGCATAAAACAATCACTGAAATTTGCATAGTAAATTATTGGATAATCATTTTTATGCCCACCACCCTACTTGTTGAGAAGCACGTGATTTTTTTTAAGAGAGATCCTGGCTAAGCACAATATATAAAAGAATGCTGCAAAACAGATGGTGCAGGGTCCTTACGGAATAAGTGGATACGTCTTGTATATGGAGAGAAGAAACACTCTCATTGCCATGTAGACGTGGATTAATGAGTATCTCTCTTAAGATCTGTTCAAATTTCTACAAACCTTGCATAATGGTTTCTTCATTTCAAGAAGCCTCTTTATGGGTTGTGTCTTACACTACACTCCAATAGGGTGGTACAAGCACACATTCAGGCTTCTATATTCAGGCTTCTACATCCTCATACCCTCTTGGGGAAAGTGCAAACCTCTTACTCCATTTACTGTCTCTAGCAACGTTCCACTTTTAGAGACATGCGTATTGTTTTGTTGTCTCATGATCTGGAACCATGAAAGTAACCCCAATCAAGAAAGGAGGCATGCCAGTTCCTAACTATGCAAATCACTGGTGATCTATGAAATCCATCCATATAGACTTAGAGTAGACCGTGTCTTTCCAAGCCTTTAAAGATAATTCTTCACAAGATTAACAGCTTTTTTGGGGGGGGGGGGGAGATTCTCCAAAAGTTTGCAAAGAACTACATTGAGGGAGCCCCTCCATCATTGGGACATCTCATCTCCTCCTCTTTTTCACACTTTCCCAAAGTTACAAGTCACGGCAGATGGAAAAAGAAAGAGGGAGAATGGCAGCCATGAGGGTGCAGGGCAGTGGTTTTCACACATTTAGCACTAGGACCCACTTTTTATAATGAGAATCTGTCAGGACCCACCAGAAGTGATGTCATGACCAGAAGTGGCATCATCAAGCAGGACAATTTTTAACAATCCTAGGCTGCAATCCTACCCACTCTTACCCAGGACTAAGTCCAATTTACTATCATAAATACATAGCGGCTTGTTAAATGTACAGGTCTGTAACATTTCCCCAAATGTGGTCACATACCAGGGTAGCATCAGGTCTAATATATTAAAAATAAAATATTGAAATGAATGAGGATGCCCCTGAAATTGGCTCATGACCCACCTAATGGATCCCGACCCACAGTTTGAGAAACATTGGTTTCCAGTCTTCTGCAGTGAAGGCTTCTAAGCCTCCATTGTGAAGACACGGTCTGGAAATAGTAGCTTTTAAAAAGAAATTGTTTCTGATAAATGATTCATTGGATAGGAAGATTCAAAACCTACGCAGTGTTAGCACCAGGTTGCTTGGGGCTCTGGGACAAAGCTATGTTTTGGCCTCTGTATATCCATGGCAGGACCCTGCCTTACCCCCAGGCAGTCTGAGTGCAGTTGGTGTGAGATCTGACCTGTGGCTGACTTACCCCGCCTTGGAAAAGAACACTGAGACTGTTGGCTGGCTTGATATAGGTGGTTTATTCAGATCAAGGCTGTGACAGTCATCAGGCCCCTGTTACTTCTCAAGGGCCTGGCTTAAAGTTCTTATGTTAGCATGAATTCCGACGCTGCTGGGTAGGGTGCCTCTGGCGTGTATGGTGCTGTCGTGAGGTTGCTTCTGCAGTGAGCTGTTGGGCTGAGTGGTTATTATTCCACAGGTAGGACCAAGGCCCCCCAGCGGCGGGTATCTCAGGGCCTTGCTTGCCCCTCTGGAGTGATTAACTTGGAGGGTAGCCTCCTCCCCTAGGGAACTTGGAGTCGGGTGACCTGACCCCCAGTCCTATACACTGCCCCAGGCTTGGCTAGTCCCAGGGCCTTCCCATCTTGTCCTCAGTCGCCCTCTGCCCCTTGCTTGGGCCTGGATTGCCTCCCTGAACTGAGGAGTGATCCCTGCCCCTCCAAATCAAGGATAAGGCAACAGGAAGGCAAGGGTTCCACTGCTGAGTTTCCTGGCCGCCCTAGAGGAGCCCGAGCCCCAGGAAGAGTAACCTCTTTCTACAGCTGCAGGTCTCCTCATGAACCCAGCAACCAGCCCCACCTGGCTATGTGATCAGCCTGAAATCTTGTGAGATCTCCGGCCCTATTCCAAGGGATCCAAGGGATCCAGGCAGTACTTGTTCCGCTCCTCTACTCCCGAGGAGACCTGCAGCCCCCCATCACGCAATCTGTTTGCCTTCTGGTGGTGCATTGGATGCTACTGCTGCCCCTGGTTCTAAGGATTTAGGGACCAGCCCAGACCGGTGGCCTCTCGGCCAGTTCTCAACCCCTAGTGAACCTACATTCCTACGACTCCTCTGAACCTACTTTTTCCAGAGTCAGGAATACAAACTCTGAGCATGTTCAGAAGTCTTCATTGCAGAGCTGAACATTTAGAAGCAGCCCTTGGGTTTAACTCTGAAAACTGTGCTTCTTTCATTCCTCCAAGTCAGTTTGTACTGCAATGCTATGTTCACTTTCTTGGAAATAAGTTCCATTGAACGCAGTGGAGATTTATGTCTGAGTAGATTGTGCTGCATGTCCAGAGATTAAACAACAACAACAAAAAATTATAAGTGTTTGCATTGGTCTGAAACATTTCAGAATGCAATAACAATCTTGAAGCAACCATTGCTTTAGAGTCAGCAATTGTCTTACACTAACATCCCAACCCTATGGTTGGGCTGAGCTGGCTGAACATGTGTTCTATTGGTGCACGCTGTCACAAAAGCCCCATAAAGCACATTGCATTTGTAATTGGCACAGTGGTGGGAAGGTCAGAGCCTTTCCCACCTGCCCGTTCTCGTTGTGCGGCCAACTGGACCGAGTAAGTCCAGTTCAGAATCGGGGGCACGGCAGGGACGGGTGGAATGGGCAGAAGATGGGCAGGGTGGGTGAATCAGGCCCAGGAGGGGGTGGGATTGGTGGTGCTGACACATGATGTATTCTAATTTCCTTCCTTGGCCTGATCCACTGGCACAGAACAACTTGGACTTGTGCCAACAATATAACTGGCACAGGTCCAAGTTGATGCATTGTGGTTGCCGGGACTAACCCCAGGTCAAGGGAACAAATGTTCCCTTACCCTGAGGAGATCTCCAGCAGTCCTCCAGCAGCAGCAGAGATCTCCAGATTTATCGCACAGGGCAAGAGGGGAGCGTCAGCGCTGGGCCTCAGTTCCAGGAAGGTGACTCAGCCGCACAGCTGGTGGTTAGTCTTGCCTCCAGCCAGTGGAGTGCCTTTTGGGGGCAGAGGGTGGCGAAACTGGGCAGAGAGGGTGAAATGGAGGGAGGAACCAGCCCAGGAGAGGGGTGGGACTGGTGGAAGCCTCTTTTGCTATATCCTTTCCTCTGTATTGGGCTAAAAAGCCCAACGTGGAGCTTCTCCAGTCTGCACCAGCAAAATAGCTAGTGCTATTTCGAGTAGCCCCACTGCGGGGCCTGCATGCTTACTCAGGGAAAGGGAACAAATGTTCCCTTCCTCTAAGGAGACCTCTAGTGGTCTCCATGGGGCCTCTGGATGCAGTGGTAGCCCTTATGGTGCTGCTGCACTCAGTGGCGACATGGCGGTTAGGTTTGCCCATCAGGATTGGGCTGTGAGTCATTACAAGCTGATGTGAACTTCAGAGGGAGTTGGGCTCCGTTTGCAAGGCTTTGAGAGTTTAGAATGAGAGAATTAATCTTTATCCCCCCTCAAATCCCAGAATTCTCCTTTCCTAGTTTTGAGGTAGAAGGGATTGAATTTTAACCTCTAAAGATATTGGCTTCCTTTTCCATGCTCTATGGAAAAAGTTGCTGAATGTGATCTTGCTGTAGCTCCCCCCCAACTCTATAAAAGCTTTTCTCCTTTCCCCTCAGAATAACCAGTTTACTGATTTGTCTCCATGCAACAAAGAGGAAGTCTTGGCAGGCCGGGTAAAGTACGCCAGTCTTACATTGGCCACCCCTGGTCTACCCTGTTGGGGTTTATTTGTCCTAAAAATAGCTCCTGCAGAAATTGAATGAATTTCTATTCACACTTTTTTATATCTGTTTTTTATTGCACATATGCAGTTATGTGAGCTTGCCCAGTTCTATCCACCGGATTCTTAGACATTAAAATAGAGGCATGAAATTGTAACAATTTCATTACAACTGTGCCAATGTTTTAGAAGCAGTAGGTGCAAGGCATAATATTTAGAAAGCATCTTGAAGGGGGGGAGAAAAAAGCACTTGAAAATCTCCAGGCATCCCATCTGTGTTTAAAGGAACAATAATAACAAAACTTTAAATTAGCATAAGAGATTTAAGGCATTTCAGGAAAACATTGATTAAATCTGCCAATGAAATGAATGTGCTTGGTGAGTGACCTAATTAGCGTATACTTGGTTCTCTTTCACTGCACTGCTTACCACTAATTGCTGTTCTGCTGGTCTTCTCCTGACAAGCAGGAAAAAACAAGGATGAGGGATTTGTTGCAAAAATAGTGACATTCAGTTTTAATTCATTTGAACCTGCTGCCAAGTTAATTATGGAATGGAGAAACTCAGCCCAGGAGGCCCCCAGCCATTTAGGCTATGGGAGACATTGGTGTTTAGCGTCTGACTGTGTGTTCAGACAGCGCTTATTATGGCGCACATAAAATTCTCTTTACTGCTGGGACTCCCCTCCCCCCAATGCCACTGCCCTGCCCAGAGGCATAGCTTCTCAGTTTGCTATTGTCTGGCTTTATGGTTTAGGTTTAATTGCATCAAATGAAAAGGAAAATTACAGTGTGAGCCCAGACACATTTACTCAAAAGTAAATGTCACTGTATTGGATGGGGCTTACTCCCAGGTGAGTGTGTGTAGGCTTGCATCTGTAGTCCCTTTTAATAGTGGTTCCTGGTTAACTGTCATATGTCAATTGTTTATCTTAAATAGTTATATCCCTCTTTCGGTCTTATGTCTGAAATGTTCAAGCAACTACCCTAGTCAAAAGCAACCACTACACAGGCGCGAGCATGCATAAACAAAGCAGCATGTGAAATTGCAGTGTTGCTGAGCAAGGGGGAATAAATCATCAACTAGACCAATGATTCTCAACTGCTGTGCTGTGGCACATTGGTGTGCCATGAATGGTCAACAGGTGTGCCGTGGGGGTTTGAATGAGGGTCATATATTAGTAGGGCCATTGGGGGATGCGCGCCCCCCGCCAGCAATGTGGCATGCTTTGTCAATTGTCAAAAAAAGTGATACACCTTGTCAAAAAGTGTGCACCTTGTCAATGTGTCATGAGATGAAAAAGGCTGAGAATTGCTGAACTAGATGAAAGACATTTTTGTGTCTCTGCAACTACACAGGAACACAGAAAACACAGAAAACTGCTTCCCCAGCCTTGCCCCCCCCCGTGTGTGTGTGTGTGTGTGTGTGTGTGTGTGTTTGTGTGTGTGAGAGAGAGAGAGAGAGAGAGAGAGGATTATTTCAAAGTACCAAAAGCCAGCATGCAACATGATTTTGAGTTTGGAGAAAGCATCTGTGGTGGACATCATCGCTAGTGGTTCATCTCCAGACTAAGCTCCAGCTCTGAAATGCCTCCATATTCCCTAAAATTTGTGCCCACCTGTGCACCTGAAAAGGTGGGATATTCCTCCCATGTGGTTGCAACAGAATAGTTTTCTGGCATGGCAATGTTCCACTGATTGCAGGAGTGGGGCGGGGTGAGCTTTCAGCTTCGGATGCTGTTTGTCCCACTAATATGTGTATACCCAAGTTATGTGGCAGGATAACAACTATTTGCAAAGAAAACAAGCTGAAAAGAAAGCAGTGAGTGCAGCATTTCCTTTGCTGTAATCTGTTGCTAAATCCAAAACAGTGAATACGTGATAACTAGACCTTAATGTTATTGTTTCAAAGGTCTCCATGATTCTTAATGAGTTGTGATTCAAAACCATACCAAGTCTCTAACCACTGAAGTTCATGCATTGAATTCTATCCACCAGAGTTGGTATAAGCAAGGCATTACGTCTGCAGTCACAAGACATGTTCAGCAGGGGAGTGATCCCACTGAACTCAATTGGGCTTACTTCTAACTAGAACTATGTGGAATTGAGTTGAGTTACGCGTATTTTCCACTTGATGTGAAAATCCCAGTTCTCTCCTCCATGGTGATTAAAAAGCTGTCTTTTTGCTTCTTTTAATGGCACTGAAGTCTGCCACCTGAGGTAGCCTCATGATAGGGGCCAACTATGTTGATCACACATCACATCTTTTGGCTAGATGAATTTCTTAATTTGTACAGCTGCACTGCCTACAGTAGGATTTCTTCCAATATCCCAGCCAGCTAGATGTTTCATAAGCATACCAGTTGGGATCAGGTTTGCTTCAGTACTGTTATCGCGCAAAATACTGACTTGTGAATATGCCATCTCTCTCTCTCTCTCTCTCTCTCTCTCTCTCTCTCTCTCTCTCTCAGTAGCATACTTGAACCTCCCTGCTTGCCATGCAAAGATCTGCAGCTTAGGGCACAATCCTAACCAGGTCTACTTAGAAGTAAGTCCTATTTTGTTCAGTGGGGCTTACTCTCAGGAGAGTGTGGTTAGGATTGCAGCCTTAGAGATAATGCTTAACAGGTGTCCCAATCCATTGCAACTTCCTGCCTGCTGCCAGCACAGTGTCTGCTTTATCCCATGGGGACACTTTGGCATGTTGAAGAAGGGAACGTTTGTTCTCCTCCCCTGGGATAAGCCCCTGCTGCCACAATGGGTCAGTTCGGACCTGCACCATTGATATCACTGGCAAAAGTCTGTGTTAACTGGTGAAGACAGATCAGGCCTGGGAAAGGATTTGGCAGACGTTGGTGATGGTGGCAGCCACCATACCCTGTCTGTCAGTCATCTGATCCAATTGTCTCAGCCCACTTCAGAATGGGAAAGCCCTGTATATAATACAGCCTATGTCTTCCTTATTCATTACATTTCTCATACAGTTATGCAACCCCAATACATTTTGGCACTGTACTACGAGAGGCCTCCTGCTAGCACTTGTGCAAGAGTGTACAGAACAACCATACATTCCATTTCCTCATTCCTCTGACATTTATTTGGAGTTGAGCCTACATCCTCGTCTTGATGATTTTGAAAGTCTACATTCCAGCCATTCCTCATTCCATAATGAAGTTCATAGCACTACTTCAGAACAGGCAGTTTGGGGATTGTGGCCTTTGTAATTCACAGCTTCTGTGCAGTATGTTTTTTTTTTTTAGGACACTGCTGGATATAACAAGTTCATTTCTTTGTCACATGCTGTGAGAAGACACAAAGAGAGAGGGTTATGGTGGAGAAAAAAAATGGTTAATTAAAACGTAAACACAAGATTCTAATTAAATTCTACTGTGCTTATTTGTGTAGCTCTGTTTTTAGGGCAGGAGTCACAGTTTCTGTTCCACTCAGTGCTGGCACCAGGTTGTTGGGAGTCCTGTGGCAAAGACCTGCGCTGCTTCCCATCACACCTTGTTTGGCAATGGTTGACAACCTTCAGTCTCGAAAGACTATGGTATAAGCCTACAGCACCTGGTATTCCCAAGCGGTCTCCCATCCAAGTACTAACCAGGCCTGACCCTGCTTAGCTTCCGAGATCAGATGAGATCAGACATGTGCAGGGTAACAGTTGCTGCTCTCTTGTATGCTACCACTGCCTCAAGTAATGAAGATTCAGGGCTCAACTTCACCATGTGCATAACCTAGTCAATCCCTGATGCCTTTCCTGCTTCTGTTGGCATGATAAGATACACAATGTAAGGATGTTTTATCTGACATTATTCCAAAATGAGCAATCCAAATAATAAATGAGCCAGTGTTGAGTGTGGTGGAATTCTTGGGAAACATCAGATATTCCCAGCCTACATTTTTTGGCTGACAGAACTTGTCTATCACCCAGTGCTTTACATCATAATATGGCTTCTCAGTACCTTCTAACACAGTCATCTAACACAATAATTCATGTGGAGTGCTTGCATGCACAGCAAGTGCTGTACAAATGCTACATATTATAATTGCCATTCCATGGAGACAAATCCTGTTGGATTTACTTTTGATCTGCTAATGCTTCTAATTTTTAATATACATTTTGGTGTTTTATTTGGGGGCTGAAAAATATAAGAAATATTTCAGGAAACACTCATGGCTGTTTGTTGTTGGCTCAGAATAGATGTTCTTTTGTCAGAACATGGCAACTATGGGGACATCTAGGTCTCTGACGACAGCTGTAAGTCAGTACATGGAACAGGTACCCATCTCTGTGTTTTCAGATGCTGAAAGGGCTGCATTTTGTTGTTGGTTTTTACAACTGTACTACAGTTTTTAAAAACTGTTCCTCTCCTCCCAAGGAACATAAATTTAGCATGAGGTACAGGATTGGGACTGACAATTTTTTCAGAATGTCAATTTTATGTGTGTAGTGAATGGGATTTGACCGGTGGTACATAAATTGTGTGCATTTATTTCTCCCCTCCCTTCCTCCGTCTCTCTTTTGTTCATGAACATGGCTTACAAATAATAAAACATGTCGTGCAGTACATGCAGTAGCAGCATATTTGTGGCGGCCTTTTGCATTATTGCATATTGCCCTAGTAAATGGAGATGTTTGCCCAAGAGCTGTTAAGCTATCAGCATCCTAGTGCTAATATTATTATAGCATTTATAGCATTCAGGCATGTTAGTGTCAGCTGTTTGGATTGTAGCAAGGGTTACTGGGAGGCAAGGATAAAGCTGTGGCCTTTCTCCAAGGGACACACTGCACATATTTCAAAATTACTCACAAGATGGGTATTAAGGAAATTAAATAACAGAATATACTAAGGGCCCAATCCTGTCCAACTTTCCAGTGCCAATGTAGCCACAATGCAACCCTGAGGTAAGAAAACAAACGTTCCCTTACCTTGAGGAGGCCTCCCTGACTGCCCCCCCCCCTCACTACAGAATGCAGCGTAGGCCTGTTAACATGGCTGCACCAGTGATGGAAAAGTGAATATGATTGGGCTCTGCATGTCCTAGATGCTTTTCAGCAGAGTGGGTCTTACCTTGCTAAAATCCTTTGAAATCAGTGTCATGGTCCCCAAAGCGGGAGGGGGAAAATGGTAGTCTATGAGGTGCTTGATTTGAATAACAGAATATATTTTGTAGACAGACAATATTTCCAGATCTGCCCTTGCTGAACTGGATTCTGGAGCATATGCTGGTGTATCAAAGTACCATTGTTCAATTCATTTGTTTTGAAAAAAATGGACATAAAAGAAATAAACAACATAGTAACTGTTGGTACAAGGAAAACTGCAAAGTTAGCAAGCATTTGATATAGCAGGTGGCTCTTTGAAGGTATTAATGAAGGTTTCTTTTTTTTCCTTCAAGGTTATGGTTTCGTAGATTTTGACAGTCCAGCAGCAGCACAGAAAGCAGTAGCATCTCTTAAAGCAAATGGCGTGCAGGCCCAGATGGCAAAGGTAAGACTTGAGCAATCATTGCCTCTTTACTTTTTCATATGATATTATTCTCTATAGTGAGAATTTGGAGCAATTTTCATTTCCTTGTCCTTTTTGAAATCACAATTTCCTGGATCCATGTTCTAGTTGTGATGTTTACACAAATCTGCCCGTTGGCTTTGTTGTTTTATTTGACAGTTGTCTTTGTTATAGATGACCATGTTCTAACTAGATGCCACATCAAAAATTGCCAAACTGCCTTCCTCTTTGTGTATTTCCTCTTCAAGTAATTTCATAAAAAAACCATGTTTTGAGATATGCTCCAGTGCAAGACAATAACTTCATTGTTGCAAAGGTTGAACTGAGGTTGGAATGTCATGTTTCAGAAAGAAAAGGAAGTCTATTCTGTGTGATGTATAGCCACATGAGCAGTAACTATGACAGTGGTTTGGTGGGGAAGGCAAAGAAGAAAGAGCTTCTGTTTTTTGCAGACTTGCTGGTGGGTCACTGAAGCTGTGCAAATCCAAGGGCTTAGGGAAGATGTGCACCATTCTGTGGGTTGGTGGGTGGAGAGCTTACAGACTGCTCTTTACCCTCTCACACAACACCAGAACCAGGGGATATCCACTCAAATTGAGTGTTGGGAGAGTTACAACAGACAAAAGAAAATATTTCTTTACTCAGCGTGTGGTTGGTCTGTGGAACTCCTTGCCACAGGATGTGGTGACGGCATCTGGCCTGGATGCCTTTAAAGGGCATTGGACAAGTTTCTGGAGGAAAAATCCATTACAGGTTACAAGCCATGATGTGTATGCGCAACCTCCTGATTTTAGAAATGGGCTACGTCAGAATGCTAGATGCAAGGGAGGGCACCAGGATGAGGTCTCTTGTTATCTGGTGTGCTCCCTGGGGCATTTGGTGGGCCGCTGTGAGTTACAGGAAGCTGGACTAGATGGGCCTATAGCCTGATCCAGTGGGGCTGTTCTTATGTTCTTACTGCGAGTAGATGATTACCTGAGAATAAACTTTCAAGGACTTGGTTAAAGTATGGTGGGTCATCTGGAAAGTGCATAAAGGACCTGAGATTATTACTTGGTTGCCCTTTGATCATCAGCTGCTGCATACCTATCAGGATGGGTGATGGGGCATCTAAGGGTCCACCTGCTTGATATCCCTCAAGTCAAATATGTTTGACTTGTTTTGTTTGACTTATTTTGTATTGTTTTGCATGCTTGGAACTCATAGATGTTGTAGTATAAAATAATGTTTTGAAAAGGATTTATACCAAAGGATGCACATCCATGATGAATCAATGACAAATACAGGATTCACATCTATGAGGGGAATTGGTGATGAATACAGAGAGATTCACATTCATGAAGAAATGTGACCTGCCTAAAGTGTAGTGATTGCACCATTCATGGCACCCTTTTGAACAACACATAAGGATTGTGAAATCCAGAAGCATCCCAGTGTGTGATGGTGATTGGCTGTGAAATAAGGAAAACAAAACCTTATTCACCCTCATCCTAATGAACTTGGTACAGGAGTTATTTATCGGTGCCCTATTTGTTTTTATTATATATTCAAATTCTCTCCTGTCATTCTCAAAAAAATAATGCATCACACAGACAAGGTTTAGCTCAAATGCTTTTCTTGTTCTGCCTTATAGTTTGGTATATACTTTGGTATATAAATGAACCCCAACTTGAAATGCGTATGTGGATTTCAGATTTTGAACACTTTAAATGCCACCAATTTATAGTATGCTGGTTTTGCTTTCACTACGTTCATGCCAATACAGTTAATCACAACAGAAGAATTGAAAGCTTTCTGATGTCATACAATTAGAAATATCTGTAAATGTGATAGTGTCGATTCACAGTTGGTGTGGTATGACATGGTATTCTCATTGTTTGTGTCTTAATGATGTCTACAAAGCTAGAACAAGTGGTTGGCCAAATGCTTAAGAGGGGATGGTTGTGACTCAATTTTTCCAACACATAATAAAACTTCGTTGTGAAGATGCATATTTGAAACACTTTATGGAAATATGAAAACAATGGAAGTAGCAAACATGAAAGACAGGCAAAGCCTTTGAGAAGTTAACACATAGTATGTATTGTATAACTTTTGAAATTTGACTTGATTAAACAGCGGCCTAACATGGACCAGGAAGATGTGGGTTCAGAAACTCACTGGCTGATGTTGAACTCATCATGCTTTCTCGCTTAGTCTAACCTGCTTCATAGTTCTGAAGGTAAATGAGAGTAACCTATCGATGTTGATCTGAGCTCCTTGAAGGAAGAGCAGGATATAAATGTGATAAATATGTAAAGGTAAATAATATTATAACAACTCTCCTGAGATCTCAAACATGGCCAAACTACATGTCCATACTACAGTCAGTATACGCCTGAAAAATTTAATGTTGTAAACTAAGTGGACTATGTACAAGGTATCGAGAGGCAGTGTTGTTTCAGACTAGAGCAGGTTCAGTTATGCCCACTGAAATGAAGGTGGATAGTTTTAGACATAGAGGAAAACAGAGATCACTAACAGCTGTATTCCTGAACCAGAAAGGACAATAATGAAACAGCTGGTAAAACTAAAGAGGACATTTACTCCCAATGCATTTTTTTTAATTTAAAAATTTTTTTTTAAAGCAACTACTAGAAAAAGCTTTAGAAAACTTTAGAACTGGTTCAGTGGAGGATTGAGCCATGTTGGAGGGTTTGCTTGAAATTTCATTAAATTAATTCTAAAGTTTTCTAAAGCCTTTCTAATATTTCCTTGGAAAAAATTTGCTCATCATTGAAAAGTGCTGGGAATAAAAGTACCATTCTAAACATTTTTGCAGTCTCTTTTTTGTCTTACGATGGTTTTAGGATCCCTGAAAAGAAGTAGGATGCAACCCCCACACTTCAGGCAATGGGTATAATGCATAATAATACCACCAGCTGAAATTGGGCAGGACTTGGGCAGGACCTTCTAAGAAAAGGCAGCCACCAAAGATCTGCCCCAAGGGTGATTTCCCAGCAGGCATCTGAAGATTTGCCAGTCAGCTGCATTCTGCCTGTTTCTGGTGTAGGTATCTATCGAGGTTTGACATCTGTTATTCAGTTCACCTTGCCTGTAAACCTTTAAACAACAGGGATAGATTTTTTTTCTCAGACATTTTTTTTGCTTGAAATGTTCAAAACTTCTTTGGAGGTTGCATATGGAAATGAGCCATAAAGGTGAATTAGCTGAGTGATTATCTCAACCAAGTTCAGAATCTCAATGTAGAAAGCATGAAATATTGATATGATTTAGAATTCCTGTAGTGTCGTCACCCAAGGATTTCACATTACATACTTCTAATATTAATTAAGCATCAAAAGGTTACTGTGAAGTCGCTCCAGCAAGCATTTTCCATATTCAAAACGAGACAAAACTGAGAATAAGATTAAAGTTGGGGTTGTACACCAGAAGGAAGATAAAGTGACTTTGACTTCCTGAAAAAGAGAGATGTTGACCAAAGCCAACGGGCGAACCAGTACACAGCTGTTTCTATGCCATCCTTTGCTTATCTCATCTGCTGTCTTCTGTGGCCAAGTCACCACTACCCATTCTTGGGCATGCAAAGGATATTGTGTGGGGATTGGATAAGTTGTTGCTGTTTTTCCTCAGCAAAGTTTCCTTGAATGGCCAGGTGTGTGTTGATAGAACACATAGGGTCATTAACATGTTAAGCTGGGAAGACCACTAGAACTGTAGCAGCTGTAGCAGAGCAGGAAATCATGGGAGAAGTGGCAGATTAGAGGTTATACATATCAGTGAGTAGATGGTACTCTAGTTTCCTCTTAATGCTAAGCTACCTTATAGCTGCCCTCTACCCTTTTTCCACCTGTCAGCAAGATACTTTTTTTGAAGGGCTACAAAAGCGAATTATTTTGATTGAAACAGTTCACATTTCAGATGCCTAGGACTCAGGGATGCTTCTGCAAAACACTGAACCTCAAGTAAACAAGACTTGCTAAATATGTCTGTGTGTGTTTTGGGTGTATAGGTCCAGCCTTTTTATACACGGATTTTTTTATACACAGATTTGACTCAACAGGAATGGCCACTGCAAATGCGAAGGAATGTGCTGATCCCTGAAGAAGGGGAAAAATGCACCCCTTTAAAATCAGTTTAAAAAACTGAACAGTCCTTTAACAATAGCCTCCTTAATGAGAGAGAGAGAGAGAGAGGGCAGCTGGCTGACAATCCATCAGTCCTTCTCTCTCCAGCGGCCCCTCCCTTCCCCCTGAGCACGTGAAAGAAAGGTGATCACTTTGCATTGGTGAACGGAGGGGCTGAGTGAAGCGCTTGGAGGAGGACTGATTGATGAATTGTCTTCTTAATGACTTATCTTACATCACAAAGGTCAACAAGGCTGTTTTTAAATCACTAGAGCAAAGAAAACTTGTTTTTTAAATGCTATAGTGCGTTTTTTTGCCATCCAGGTGAGTGCTTGGAACGGAACCCATGCAAATAATGAGGCTCAACCTATATAAATGTTTGTGAAACCATCGTTTTCTATAACCTTCATTCCTCGACAACTTGTGACTAACAGAGATGTCGCTTAGACATTGTGTGTATTAGATTATTTACTAGACCTCATATATATCTTCTACAATTGTTTCTTTACTGCTGTGCTTTGGAAATTATCTGTTGAAACATATAACGTTATTTGTTTGTATTATGCAAAAAAAAATTACGGGAGGGCAAATCATATTGCTCCCTTCAGTTAATGGTGACTTTATTGTATGGAAATTATGTCTTCTTTCCTCTAAAACAGCATTCAAGGAGATTTACAAAAATTAAAACCAGCAAAATAACCAACACTGATGGTGTACCTTGGACAATTTTAGTACCTTGTCAGTGTGAGATGAGATGAAAAAGGCTGAAAATCACTGTTCTAAAACATAACAACAGCAACCCCTCCAATCCATTAAAACAGTTACAACAGGGATATCACAAAATTTTGAAAAAGTTGGTAAACTTGACAGACTCTGCTTTGTGCCTAAATGGTAGCGATGATGGGACCAGGGTAGTTCAGTATGAAAACCACAATAGAGTAGGTAATGACAAATGTTCTCAATCACCAGAGCTCTACAAATACAAAGCCATTGGTCTGAAGGGATTGTCTAATATTGTTCCTCAAGGTATTGGGCAGGCAGGGCTTGGAATCTCAGTGTGAAAAAGGCTTTATGCAGGTCAGAAGATATTACACCATGAAAGCAGATTTGAAGGACATGCTCTGCTTTGATGAAACAAAGATACTGCAAAAATAACAAAAAGCCCATTGTTCTGAATCTCGGATACAGCAATGTTCTCTGTATTTAGCTTGCTTGTGTTCTGCCTAGCCAAACACTGGATCTGTAAATTTAAAGAGTTAACATTACAGATGGACATTTTCTGTTCACACTGAAATATCCAGCTGTTTCTGGATTTAGGTCTGTTTTCTTCCCAGAAACATTGTCTTAATCACGTTGTTGTCTGTTTTGAGAAACTTGTAGTGCTACATACATGAGGACAGTATATGGAATTCCACTGGCACAAATCCCACCTCTGTCCTGTACAACAAGGATGAATTTATAAAACAGTATGTGCTAGAAGGAACCCAGAAACAAAATATATGTGCTCCACCTTCATGATGATGTGTAGTTTGCAATACTCCAGCCCTTCTCAAACTGAACCTATAATCCTTTAGCAAAAGTTTGGAGCATTGCTGGAGTTGCAAGACTATTTTACTTCGCTCATAACAGTAATTAGTATTTCACAGCAAAGTATAACCTTGTATATTTGATGTTTGTTAGAAAAAAGTTTAGGGAAATGCCACCTCTTCTGATTGTATCACCCTTGCCCTCTTTTTTTATGATGATATAGCAGGACAATAGGATTAGATACTTCCAGTTTGAAACTGCTGAACTTAAGTGCATCAACTGCGTGCATTTTATCAGAAGAAAAAACTTCAGTGAGATGCAGTATTGTTGCTTCAGTAACATTATTTTCATCACTAACATCTCAAGGATTCTGCCAGACAGTTTCCACTACCCAAGCAGCATGGAATTTTTCAGAAGACTTGTTATGAAACTGACAACATTCCAGAACTCTGGGCAAAAAACTCAACCACATTTAGGAGAATTACGTCTTCTCCTGAGATCATTTGTAGTTTGGAATGCATGTGCAGCCCATCCAGTGGACATGTACACGTGCGCATACACACATTTGTGCATATATACCCGGAGTAGTTACCAGATTTGTTTGTCCTGTAAGAAGACTAAACATTTCATACCATACCTCTATGTGATCTTGTTGTGAACTGAATAAATAATTCCTGGTTCAGTTGCAATTCATATTATCAAGCAAAACAAACTTGGAGGAAGCTTAGAAATCTTACCTATTCTGCAGCATCCCCACTTTGCTGTTGGCTTGTGCTGCTGTATTGCTTTAAACCCTTCTGTTCACCACCAAAGCAGACCTCCTGGGAGCCAAGCAGCTGTTTATGATGAAACATTAGTTGATTTTGTAGTAGGGCTAAATTACTAATGTTTCCAGCTGCCATAAGAAGTTGATGTCAAGGTCAGGGGACAAGAGAGGTTGGGAAACTAAAATGCAACACCTTTGAGGTCTCCTATTCTTGGGAGGGATACATTACAGTGAAGCCAATAATGCTTCTTAGAGGTAATGCCAAATACTTGTCTTAAGTCGTCATCTGTAAAGGCCCGCAAACCAGCTTGTTACACAATTGGAAGCTGTTAGGTAACTAACCACTGTGTATTTTATTGCATCCTCCCCTAAAACATTTGGTATTAGACCAATAACTTAATTAGGTATGGAACCTCCATGAAATACCACCTCAGTAAACATCCATCAAAATGATTTTTACCAGGAAAAGTCAAAGAAACTATTTTCCGTTATCACTCACTCAAAAGTACTGTTTACATAAGAGTGGAGGGCAAAAGGCAGAAGTACTTGTGCTGACTTGTTCATGTTAGTCTTTAATGGATAAACAGACATTTCACATGTAGTTTTCAGAAGCACTTATTGCGGATTCAGTGCAATTAAAATCACTGTTTCCCTATAACGTTCAATAGAAAAAGGTTTGAAGCAAAATTGCGTTGTTTAGAAATTCATCTTTTTAGCTTTCAATCAACTTTATTTGAATTAAATGTATGAAAACTTCACTGTGTTTCCACTCTTTATATATACTGACTGATCACCATGTTAAATGAACAGCAAGCGGCTCTTTTTTTTACACATAGAACTGAATGTGTATGGCATCTGAGTCCTGCTGCATTGTCTAGGACTGGAATTGTTGCTTGATTGATTAGATATATGGATTAAAATAATTTTGACTGACTAAAAAAGACTCCCATTAATCAGCAAATAGATACTTGTTTTATGTGTTTATTATTTTAGTGCGTTTTGGCTGCTATCCAATACATTCTTAGGTGTACTCAGTGAGACTTCTGAGTAAAAGCCTAGGATTGCACTAACCTTTCTGCCAAGGCATTCGTGGCACTACACAGTTTGAGGATTGGGAACATGTGCTGCCAGAACTAGCATTCTAGCAGCACAAGTCCCTTTATGGTGTACAAAAGCTGGGCCACTGTCACAATTGGGCAGCAATGTGGCACGCACAGCAGCAGCTCCAGAAGTCTCCATTGGCACTGGTAAGTTGGTGGTAGAGGCATGTTGTGGGTAGGGAGGAGGAGGACAGGGAGAGTTTCAGGGAAGATCAGGGCGAGTGAAGGGGATATGGAGGGGATGGGTTTTGGCAGGTCAGCATGTGCCAGATCTTACCTTCTCTTTCCCGGACTGCCTTGCCCCTTTTCTCTCCTCAGTCATGTGCCAACAAAACAGCTGACACAAGTCTGAGGAGTCTCATAGGTGATTGGGCCATCTACAGGGGGTTAAGTTAAAAAAAAATTAGCTACCTCTTACTTGGCTGTCCAATCCCCTTTCCCCCTCCATTGGATACAATGCATGCTCAGTCAGTTTGGCTGCATTGGTGCCAGTGGTGGAGGATAGGATTGGGCACTGAAATAAGCAAAACATTTTACAGAATAATTAAAATGTAGAGTAGTATCAGGTCCCTGGTGGGCTCTTCAGGCGCTCCTTAGCCTTGGATTCCTCTCTTCTGCCTTCCTATATACGAAATATCTTACTTTTCATAGAAATTGTGGTGGTGCAGTGCAGTCTTATTGTACAGTGGACAGAGGTAACTTTTACGCAAACACTTTGATAGAATGCTGGAGGGAAAATTTTGTCCTCCAAATCTTGGAGAAGCTTGGGCCTCACCTCACCTTCATCTACAGTAAGCCCCAAAGTCTGGGGTTCCCCCAGTATGGAATCCAGCTGCTAGTAAAGAAATCTGGGAAGCCAGCTGACTAGCATAACCCCATCTTCTAAGCACCCACATTTGCCTTAGCTATCGATAGTCCTTCAAGGCCACTGGAGACAGGGACAGCAACTCATCACTTGGCAGAAAGACTGGGGAATTAACTGTTGTAAAATTTTATTTAAGGACAAAATGGAAAAGAGAAATGGTGAAAAGGAACAAAAAAAGGACACCCGCAATTAGATAAAAACATATCTTAGACAAAAGATAGGTTAGCTAAACAAAAACCGGTCTCCATGTCAGAGGCAAAATGGAAAACCAAATCTGAATGTGACTAGCTAGATATGGGTCTACACTTACTTTCTTGCATTATGCTCTTCTACAGTTCCTCCAGCCTGGATCCCTCAGTGCAGAGCCTGATCCTGCCAGTGTCTGAAGCTACAGCCCAACTAACCAGAGCATGGTACTTTGCCTTAAGTCATCCTTGGTTAAGGATGCTCACCTGTCTTTCTGATTGGAGTGGTCAGCACCACCTGACCTCCGACCTGATCAAGTGGGTTAGAGTGCTTAATGGACTGGCACACGCCAAACTCAGCAGATACCAGTCTATTGCTAGGATCTGTTGTTCTGTCTCTGCCCAAAAAAAGAAGATAAGCAATGCCCAAAATTGCTAATGAAAATGATACTGGCAGCCTGTCTTAATGGCAGAGACTCCGCTTGACTCAGTTGAGGCCCTTTCATGTTAAACCTACCTACGAGTTCCCCTAAAGGAAACATGGGAACAAAAAGGAAGTTCACTACAGAAATATCTATAAAAACTGCAAGTAGGATGGACCATCTTAAAAGAGTCATTCCCGCCTCTTCTAAAGTGATGCCTGCAGCAACACAGGTGTGCCTTATCTAAAAATGCAAGTATGATTTTTTTTCCATTTAAAATTATTGCTATATGCAGATTTATGCAGATGTAACTGATTAACCAATCAATCAGCTATGAATTCTTTAATGGGGTGAGAGCCCTATTTTTTTTTTTTAATTCCACCACAAACTGCCAAATATTTTGTAGCAGCTTAGAGACAGCCTAATTAACGTTCCTTCCATGCTACATTGGTGAATTGGGCTGGAATTTCAAACTAGACCTTTGCCCCCCCAAATATAAATCGAATATCCTGTTCCCCAAACAGCATTCCCTGCATGATAGCCTCATTATGAAGAGTCTCAAGAATGCCGCGGCAGGTGTAAATAGGTGAGAAGGCTGTTTAACGTGATATAGTGTGTATCAGATGCCACATGTATCTACATAGGTCTGTCTTCCAAGCTGAACATTCTCACAATTAGAAGATTGTCCAGCTGTTACCCTGCACATGCCCAATCTCGTCTGAGCTAAGCAGGGTCAGGCCTGGTTAGTACTTGGATGGGAGACTGCTTGGGAATACCGGGTGCTGTAGGCTTATACCATAGTCTTTCGAGATGGAAGGTTGCCAACCATTTTTTTAGAACAGATTCCAATAAAGTAACTCCCCCCCCCCAAACCAGTCCTTGGCACCTGCTCATGTGAAAGAACTTGCACCTTCCAATGAATGAATGTTCATGGCAGTCTGTGTGCCTGAACCTGGAATACTGTCCCTGTGATAGCTGGCGTGAGCTAGAAGAGAGCACCATGGTAGGGCCTGACACATCAGGCCATTGATTAAGCTCAGGCAGATTCTAGTCATGGGCAACACAGATCAGGAAAGAATCAGTAATGATAAACTGTTGTTTTGCTGGTTACAGTGCTTGCTTGCTTTCCTATCTGTTGTTTATATTAGTTCCCTGTCAGAATGTAATCTATTGGTTGGAGTAGTACAGGGGTGTCCAAAGTTTTTGGCAGGAGGGCCACATCATCTCTCTGCCACTGTGTCGGGGCCCGGGGAAAAAAAGAATTAGTTTACATTTAAAATTTGAATAAATTTACATAGGTTTACATAGATGAATATATTAAATATGAACTTATATGAATAAATGAAAGTCTTGTAATAGCTTAAGGCCTATAAAAGGCCTGGCACAAAGCAAGGTTGGCCTTTCCTTTGCTGCTGCTACTGCATCACAGACGTGAAACAATAAGCAGTGGATGGGAGCCCTCATCCCACAGCTCATGCGAGAGGTCAAACAGTTGCCCTCACGCTGAGAGCAGTTGCGTCGGGCCAGTGTGGGCTCCAACAAATCTCTGGAGGGCCAGAGACTCATTGGAGGCTGGGGGCTCCCTGAGGGCTACATTGAGAGGCCTTGAGGGCCGCGTGGCCCCAGGGCCAGGGTTTGGGCACCCCTGGAGTAGTAGATCAGTGATGAGTGGCAACCTGAACTATTAATGATTTGTGTAGTTTACCATTCCAAGAAAGTGAGATATAAGAAAGAATGATAGGTGCAATCTGTGGTCACCACCATTACCGCCACCACTGTACTTATCACGTTCTTTCCTGTACTATCCTTTCAGTCAAAACAGGATGTGTGGGTCATGCTCAGAACTCCCAGTATGCACCACAATTTCTGTTTTCTGTAAAGGGACAACAAGGAGTCGACTTAGTGACTGCTCCCGCTCTTCCTTACATCACTCCTTCCTCAGGCGGTCACTTTAAGTTTGAAGGGAACTTTCAAGGGAAGGAGTGGAGTGAGTATGTGGGGAAATGGATCAATGTAGCTTGATCTGGGGTGGTGGCACCCTGAATCTGTGACTTCCCCCACCATCTCTGACATGAGCCGCATCATTTGCTTTATGGCTGGGCCGACCTTATTGATGCTGCTAATAGTCTCTTTCCTGTTTGTATATGCATTTTAGGAAGATTTTATTCCCTTTCAGTGGTACAGTAATTAACCAAGATGTGCCATGACCTGTTCCCCTGAGCTGACCCTGAAGAGAGATCAGAAGGAGCAGCCCCAGACCTTACCCAGGCTTCAACCCCAGCCTGCAGCCTGGGCTTGAGTCCAACAACCAGGAGGTCCCTGAGCCAGACACTTGAGAATGACAGATCACAGTGCCAGCGCAACCTGAGCCAGAGATGGAACTCTTCAAGGAACCAGATTCACCAGTGCCCAGAACCTTGCTTGGAGCCTGAACCTTACTGCTACAGTGAGCAGAGGGAATGCAGTGGTATGAAAGTGCCAGGCTCCAGGCCAAAGGACTACCTCTTTATCCATTTATCCATTTACAATCCAGGGAGGATGGTGGCACTTGGAAAGGGTCATCTGGGCTGGAGGAATCCTCATTCTTCTTCTGACCCTTGTCAGGGCAACTTGTGCAGTTGGAACTCTCCAAGGCTCTGGAAACCCAGCCAATCTTTCTTCATGGATATCTGTTTAGGAGACAGATCAGGACAGGATCGCGTCAGACCCAGTCATAAATTAATATGATTTCCTGATGCTGTCCTCAGTTTTCAAGACCTGAGTCAGGACAGCACAGAAAGGAGCTCAGTGGAGCTGTAGAACTGGACATCCTTTATAGTGCTTAGAGAAGTTGGTATTTTGGAAAATGTTATGCATAGTCTTTGAACGTTTTAGATCTGACAAACAGGAAATCTGAATAGGGCAAATGAGTTAAGCACTGCAGTCAGATGGCTTCCCAGTTTCCTTTCATACTGAGGAAACGTCAAATGCCACATGCCTGATTATTCAACCACAACTATGAAGTGGTTGCTCAGTTTGCGAGCAGATTCCAGCTTCAGCAAGCATACCTTAATCGCCAAGGGCACTCCAAATCCACTTTTTGCAATAATTTAAGTACAGTGTATTGCGTCTGTGCAACGCAGAAGCTAGCATTTTATTTAATGCTGTATTATTATACCCAAGGCGAGTCAGTAATTTTTCCCCCAATTTTTCCCCCAATGAATATGCTCTTGCAAAGCAGTTTTTTGATCCTTTAGTCAATCATACATGTTTAGTAGAATGGCATGGACAGTACTTTTGTTTTTCTTTCTCTATTTATTATAAATGTCAGTACAATGAGTGTTCTGGAACCTGGGATCTTGGCAGATTGGGAGTCACTTTGTAGGTCACCACTAAATTCTGAACAAGGGAGGGATTTCAAGGGAGGTTGTCATAATCCAAGACTTGAATTTATACACTGGTATATAGGATAAGGAGTTTTGTCACCCTGGACTATTTCGGGAAGAAATCTCAGAGACTCTCTCAGATAAAGAGGCAAAATAAACCCCAAGACTTGCACTTCATCAATACCCTGCATCCAAACATAGTTTCTTGGAAATATCCTCAGATACTGATAACTCCTTCCTGAAAACTCAGTTCTGAGTATCTAGTTTTCAACTGCTTGCTTCAATAGTTGAGCTCTGGCCCTTTAACTGGGGGCTATTTTTTCCTGCAGTAGGCTTCAGACCAGCACTGGGGCAATACTCTCTGGTCTAGGCCCTTGGTGGTTAACTCTAGTCTTATTATTAGCTCCCACAAATTTTGTTACTTTTCTCCCCTCCCCTGGTGCCTCTCTCCTAGCCAAGTTCTGTGACCCTGAGAAATATGGCTCTCAATATAAACAGAGAAGAAATACCAGCAAACAGTCACTAGAAAAAACACTGTGCTGGACTGAAGAGGGGCGGTTACTCTCTCCCTGCTGAATACCAGATGAGCCCTACTTGAAAAAAGTGTCTCTTTACCTGTTAGCAGGGGGATGAAGATGACCTGCAAGGCACTTCCAACTCTGTGAATCTTTGATTCTAGAGACTACCTCCCAACACAGAGTTTGACTCGAATGCAGTAAGCTTGGTAGATGCAGACTTTCAATGCACACTCTGATTCATCCTGGGATGTCATAAACTTACATTTCTGTTTTTACAGGATGGTGTTCTTTCTTGAGTTATGCTATCAAAGGCAAAGATCTCCAAGTCGGTCTGTAATGCAGAATATAGTTTTCCACTCTATCAGTGCAGTTCACTTATGTGGAACTGCAGATAAGGTCCATATTTTTCACCATTTGTTACAACTGGCTTTCTAATTTGATTATCAGGAATAATGCTTCTTCTTCAGACTGGTCTTTACACTTCGTTCCATCCCTTGAATAAGCTGCTCCCTGCCCTTCTTTCCAAGTGGAGGCCCAACCAAAACCATTAACAGGACCTTGCTAGAATTTCAGCTCCTGCATTGCAGAGGGCTCAGATTCAGTAACATCATAAAGCCTTAATTTAGACCAGGGGTCACCAAACCCTGGCCCGGGGACCAGATGTGGCCCGCAGCAAGCCTCTTTCCGGCCCACAACCAGCCTCTTGTCCTCGGAAAGACCCTGGTCCACTTTGCTGGTTGCAAACTATGTTCTGGTTGCATCTGGAGGGTGTTCTAAGGGCCAGAGAGATTGAGTGAATGAGCCCATTCATTCATTTATTCACACATCTAAGTTCCATCTCTAATTTATTTATATAAATTATATATTTACTTTTTTTTTCGAGCCCTCAAAACTGTGCCAGACATTTGATGTGGCCCTCTGGCCAAAAGGTTTGGTGACCCCTGATTTAGACCAATGTGGTCCAAGCCGTGGCCCATGGAGCAAATCCAGTACCCTCACTCATCCTGGCCCTGTGTGAGCAGAGCTTACTGTTTTGTGGAGGAGGCTGCTATTGTCCGCACTGATCTTCCCCAATGTTTGCTCTACCCTGCCGCTTCTGCATTTTGCCACCCCAGCAGGCTCTTCACCAGGATTTCCTGGCAGACATGGCGGGGTGGAGTGAACATTGAGGGTGACAATGGCAGCCTTCCAGGCAGAACACTAAGCTCCAGTTGCACCAGGGAGGCTGTTTGATTTAGACTTTAGTAATGTCATGAAATCTGAATTATGAGTGACGTTAATTAAACTTGCATATATAGTTCAATGTTGGTGTGTGCTTAAATAATATACAGAATTGGGGGCTTAAGGGACGGCAATAATAATAGTACAAAATACCCTAATGGGAATCCAGGCACTCGACAATATTAGCGTTTAGCACCTGGGATGTTCCTATTGAATTTGTTTCCTCTTGAATTCATTTTGAATTGTAGTGTAGTAGTTTTCAATCAGTATCTCACAATAATCAAAATTTCCAATTGCCCTGTCTTTTTGCCTGTAGAAAATCATGTCAATGGTCTTTTGAGGCCAGGCAGATCATCTGCTTTCATGGTATTATTAGAAGAAAAAGAGTAATGAATCATAATGAATAGAATGATTTAGCCACCTGCAAGAATGCGTCAGGTTGTAATTTAAGCTGTTCAGACAAGGCCTCCATGCCTTGTCTAAGGGCCCAATCCTGAGCTCCCTCAGCACTGGCACTGAGCCCTAGCGCCAGCAGTGGGTGATGTAAACTTGCCATAAAGCAAGTTTACGGCACCTGGGGAGTAGGGAGCACTGGTGCTGGGCCTGCACCAGTCAGGCCCCAGATCCAGGGCCAGCAGAAGGAGGACACGCCACTGCCAGGGGAAGTGTGACTGCCAGGTGGCAGTGCAGCCTCCTGGGGTGGGGGAGGACAGGGCTTGTGGGACCAGAGGAGCTCTGCTTTGCTGGATCCTGAACTCTGTGTTGGGCTAGAAGGGCAAAATTTCTGGTACAGACTTAAAAAGTCCCATTGCCAGGCTTGGGGCTTCCTCTGAAGAGACCTCTGGCTGGTTCCCGGCACCCACTGGATACAGTGGTAGCTACTTTAGTGCTGCTGCTCCAACAGGCATCAGAAAGCTTAGAATTGGGCTGCCTTTCAGCAGTCTCCAAACCGTGAATTGTTGTGTGCTTGAAAAGCTGTTTGGGCATGATGCAGTGCTTTCTATTCCGAGCTGCAGCCTCTTATCTTTCAATTCGATCATCTTCCTGGAAATAGAGGCGCAGATCCTGCTGGGGCTATGGGCGGTGGAAGAGGTTGTCTGGCACAAGTTTCTGAGAAGTTTGGATGGAAAGATAGGAGGCTGTGGTGCAGTGTGGAAAATGCACTAACATGCCCAGATGGATTTTCTAGCACACTGGATCCATGCTGTGGACAGTGGTTTGGCAGCCACTGCACTAAGTGAATGTCCGGAGTGGAGCAGTGCCATCAGTCACTCCTGACGGCCTGTGGTTGGCAACCTTCAGTCTCGAAAGACTATGGTATAAGCCTACAGCACCCAGTATTCCCAGGCAGTCTCCCATCCAAGTACTAACCAGGCCTGACCCTGCTTAGCTTCCGAGATCAGACAAGATCCAGCATGTGCAGGGTAACAGGCCTGTATTCAACTGATTATGTAGATGTCAGAGGCATGCATACCCCAACATTTGTACCCCAGGAACCCAACACTGTACCCCAACATTGTCTTCATTCTTCCTCCATATGTTTACATGTTATATATAAATCAGCTATTAGTTAACGCAAGCTGGAGATGCATGCTGTACTGCAACGTATTTACCAGAGTAACCTTCTTTTTCTTGTTGTTCTTTATAGTGCCTTATGCCAACAAAAATGCAAATATCTTGTATACCGAATTTATTCACAGAGACTTTCCTTCTCCCTTGTGGTTTACCTGTACACCCAATAATGAGAGTGCTTAATCCTTCTTAAGGAGGCTGGGGAGAATGGTTCAATAACAGAATCAGCAAAACATATAGGAAGAACCCTGCTGGAATAGATCAAAGATATCTACAGTATAGTATTCTTTTCCCTCCAGTGGCTAGCTGGATGCTTCTTGGAAGCTTGCAAAGCAGGGAATGAGAGCAACAGCATATCCTGTCCCCAGTAGCTCAAATTCCCAGGTATGTTGTTTCTGACTGAGGAGTTTTGGTTTGCTTTCCCCCCATCCTGTAAAGTGTAACTTTCACAGCCCCACTTCCCTTTGCCCTAATCTTTTCTTGAGATGACTCAAATCATTGCTATTCCAGATATGCCCAGGCCTTTCATGCATAGGAAATGTCAAGTACAGCATACGACACATCCCTAAAGCCAAAATGGTCAGCTATGCTTTTAACACAGTGAACTTTTTGGGCTGGTTTGGAAATGGGAGGAGGAAGGCAGGCTTAACCATTCTGGTTCCTTTCTGAATTAAACGGAAATTTAAAGTGTGGAAGGGGAGAACTCCTTGCAACAGTCCACACTGAATAAATGCAATGTGATCACAAGGACTTTCTGTCTGGATCTCTTTTTTACTGCAAGATCTGGAAGTATTTCCTTTTGTGACAACTCCTGCCAGATGAGCTGAGAGAACTCGCGTGACTTCCCTTGCATGTATGTTTGGCAGCCAGGAGTCAGGAGGGCTGGGAATCAGCTCTGTATTTTTAATTCTTCTTGAGGCTCAGCTGTGATAAAGACGAGGACCAAATATAAATAAATAAATGTTTGCAGAGCTTTGGTCTCAGTCAAATAGCTCCCCCCCCCAAACTCTCAAAACTGTGGTATGACAAGCACTGCACTCATCTTTGAGTATGTAAGTAATTTACAGATTGGCTTCTTGAACAGCGTTGAAGAGGCTGAACTCTCTTACCATTCCACAATTAGCTTAACAACCAGGGCGCCTCTCTGAACTTGTTCTCAAGACATGGTTGAACTGCCCTTTGTGATCTGAAGCAGTACTGTTGCGTTGAAAGCACCTCTTGGGAACGCACTACGTTATCTCCAGAATTCCTACGTGCTCATTCCCTCCTTAGTGCGTCGTCTTGAGATCAGATATTTTCATTAAACCACATGTTACTGAAGAGTCGTGCTCTGGTTGGGAAAGACACTTTAAAAATATATCTCTCAGTGGTTCAGAATTGAAAGCCTCTATAAAGAAAGATAAAGCCAGTATTTTCTTATTTAGCCTCGTCTGCTGAGCCATTGAGTCGTTTCCTGATGCTTGTAAATGCTGTTTTATGAGTGTTGGTCTGTTGCTGAGTGTGTTGGTGTTTTGGTGGGTTTCCATAACTGATGGTACTGTCTGTGACAGTGGAGCTCTGCAAGGGACAAAAGCAATATTTGGATGCCTATTAGAGATGATACATGTTGCACATCATGAATCACTCTTGCCAGGTTTGTTCTGTAAATGAAACCTTATTCTCACTGGGTTCTGTTTTGTCACTTCAAGGCATAATTTAAAGCCAAGGCAGCTTAAAAGCTTGGCTGCTTGGGAACATAACGACACCTTTTTCACTTTGTAGAGTTAACTGCCCTGGGACAGTCATTCTGAGCAGTAATGGCACCCTAGTCTGCAAACAAATAGCAAAAACAAACAACAACGACAAAAAAGATAGTGCCTCCTTCCATCCGATCATGTCCAAATTGCCTGATTTTGAAATGAACTATGCGCTGCACTTTTCAGAATGCAAACTTCTCTTCCCCAAATTGGAATCCCAGAGTTATTTGCTGAGTTTGAAAACGTAGGCAATGATGCTTGCCTGCAATATGCATTGAGTGACATGAAAAGCAACCCAACTAAGCACGGTCAGTCGCCTTTTGTCATTGTTATGCTGGGCTGCAATGATAGCTGCAAGAGAATGTTCTTTATTGATCTCAGTGGTAACAATCTGACATAACTTGATACACTGTTTGTTTTAGAGCTAAATTCATTTCACCCAATTTCTGATAACTGAGGAATCTGTCTTTTTTCGCTTTCTGAACGAGATTAGCAAATGCATTCTGCATTTATACACAGTAAGACCTACTAAGAGTGTGTACATATATGACTGAGGCCGCTATGAATCCTTTACACACTTACCTGACATGCTTTTGAGTAGACTTGCATAGGATTCTATTACCCTTCTTCAGAAAAACCCACCTTTTGTGTCTCCGCGTTAGTCCTTTTTCTGGGTGTCGCTGGCTGGAAGGAGGCAAGCTCACGCAAGGACCCGCCAAGCAGCCACCTCTGAGAATGACTAATTTTATTGTGTCTGTATCAGGAGTTATGGAATGCCAGTCACACCTGAGTAGAGATGGGTAAGCTGAACCAGCCCCAATGGAGGTTAATTGGAAGTAGTTAGAGCAGTGGTTCTCAAACTGGTGGGTTGTGACCCACCAGTTTGTGTTAAGGTTTCCCAGTCCGTTTAAGGGGCAGGGGAAGGGAGAGGCAGGGGAAGGGGAGAGCCTTCTGCAGTGCTCCCCGAGACTTGGAACATTCGGAGAAAGCGGGTACAAAGCACTTCTGTTTTGCAAGAGGTTTTGCGCCCACTTTCTCGGAACATTCCAAGACTCGGAGAGCACTGCAGAGGGCTGTGCAGGGCTCCCCGCACCTCCTGCAGCCTGCTGTCTTCATAAAGTGAGTCACAAACACCCCCCCCTCGCCCTCCCTTAGCGGCACGATCCTGGGGATCGTTTCACTGCCCTAGCCCCTCCCCCACAAGAACTTACTGAGGGAGTAAAAGTTTGAGAACCACTGAGTTAGAGTAGGACTGATTAGAGTAGGACCACTGATCTAGGACTGGGGAAACCCAAGTTGTAGTCATCACTCAGTCATGAAGACTACTATGGGACCTTGGGCCACTCAGTAGGAACTTTGCATAGCATAGCATCCTGAACTCCTTTGTGGAAGGACAGGATACAATAATAATAAATTAACTTTTTCTTTTTAAATTTTGTCATAATGCATTAGTAGTTAATTTCACAGCAGTTTGAGAACTACTATAACTGCTTCCATTTAGGACCATATGAGAGCTGTTAAAAAGCATTAACTACCCTCCTGACGTATTAGCTTAACAATCTCCTGAGCTCCATCCTCAGCTTGGATTCCAGCTGACTGGATTTTTTGCGTAACACAAAGAATTGGCCAGCCAGAACTCTATCATTTAGGAACAGTTGATCTGATACTGAAGTTATAACTCCAAAAACATATTTCCTAATCCTGTAATCCTTTTTTTTTAAATGATGATACTACCATCTGTGTGTTTTCTGGTTCTGTTTACTTGCATACAAATATGGTTTGAAGTCACAGTTTAAAAGCACTGGAATGGAGGCAGGAATTGTGACGTCGCCACCAGACATTTAATTCATGCCATTTGTATCCTTTTCAAAACCTGTAATGATACAACCTCACCTGTTTTTAATCCATGGCGTGGGACTGGCCAACTAAAAATTTTCAGGCTTTAAGTTATTGCATGCTAAATTTGTTTTGAAGGCTGCAACTGTTTGTGCAGATATTTGATTGCTACACAATTTTAGCTGGAGCTGTTGCAAAAGAAAATCTGGAGTTTCTGTGCTATCAGATGTTTGTTTTTGTTAGTTTTTCACATTAATGCTATGCCAAAAGATCTCTCTCTGCTGGAAACAGTATATTAGTAACTGTGACTTGTAGAACACATTTCCTGATGAAATCTTCTGCCATCTTGGCATGGACAACAGTGGAGTATTTTGTCCTAGTATTTCTTTGCAGAAAACTTTGAACTCCAACTTTACAAATAGTGAGACAACACAGGAAGCAGAGGATTATTCCAAGTGAACTAAACAGAGGTTGCATGAAAAATCAAACAAACCATGCGATGTTCACCGACTGTGTTTGGAATTGGGAATCCTGAGTATTTGTTTCCCAACTTCTATCCTGTTTATGCCACAGCTTCTAGTGTTGTCATCCCAGGGAAAGATGGGCCATGGCAGTAAGGGCATAATTATGGCCATGGGCCTCTGCAAAACTTCCTTCAACTTTCACTATTCCAAGTCCATTCCCTTCAGCCACCCGGTGTCTCCTGCTCCTTCTGTCTTTTCTTCCTTATGTGCTTCCCAGAACACCTGCGTGACGCCTCCTTGTCTACTTGCTTCACATCTCTTCTCAAAACCCACTTTTTTCATGAAACCTCTGGCACAATCCCTGGCTCCCATGCCCTACTGTAACTGAAACTTTGCCTCTCATTTATCAGTTCATCTCCCCATAGAGAATTTTAGATGACCAGCTCCTTGGAGAAGGATCTGTCTTCTTATAACACTGTAAAGTGTCATACCTATGGATACATTATAGAAATAGTAAATAAATAGCCCTAAAATCTGTTGGGTTCGCTGAGCCTTTTTGTCTTGACTTCATTATATGTGTAATTAGCAAACATGATGTCATTTAGGGGGAAGTACAGGCTGATTTTTGTGAATAGATTACTGCTGACTCTTAGGGAATGAAAAACAACAACACAACATTCATACTTACAATTATTGTTTGGTGTGTTTGATGGCTATATTTTTAACCCGTTTCTGCCCAACTCAAAGGAGTACACATTTGATCCCTATTACATATATGCAATGTTGGACAAAAGTGGCTTAATATAGATATGACCTTCCCATGGTCATTTGGATCACTTGGGAACTCCTTGTCCCAGTTTACTGTGACCCTTGTTCAAATGTATCAGTCACAAAAATGAATTCTTCCTTTTACTGTCTTTTTCCTATTATTTGCGTCCTGTCTTTTGATGTCAGATACCTGCTGGATATCCTAAAGGGAAAGGATATAGGTTTCATTTGATCTGTAGACCTTGACATTCCCATCTCTGTTTCTTTTACACAGCCAGATGTTTTACTGTTAGTTTTACTACTACTGATGATGCCGACAACATTGATAACTTCCCACAGTTTTGAGATTTTTATTTATCTCAGTGTAGCTCAGAACCACAACTGTTAATAATTGTACACAGTTGATCCATAAACATGAACACAGATACAGGTATTCACATGGAAATGATGTGTGAACAGTTCTATAGAGATATTGAGAAGAGGTCTGTGGCAGATTAGTAGGCAAGGTTTCTTAAGAATCCCAGCATGGAACTTTCTAGAAAAAAGAGTCCCTGTGAAGTGCAATGGTCATTCCCAATCCTATTTTTTTTCTGTTAACATAGCAAATGCCTGATCTGGCAGGCCTTGGGAAAATCTTTTCTTCTTTCCAACATTTGTCAGGTTAGCAACCCAACCATGTTTTAGTTCTGTGAACAATGAGTCCCTTCTGCTAGCCATCCTATTTGGCCTGAAACAAACTCAGCCAAGCCAAACGTGTAATCAATTGCTAGCCATTTTGCCCTATGTGTTTGTGAGGTGCCTCTGATCTGTTTTATAGCACAATAATTCATCACACAAATATTTACTATTTGTGAACTTTAGCTTTCTGTTAATATGATTGAAGCAAGTGGAAATGGTGATTGTCAGGGCCATTTAACAAAGAGACCCTGTAAAACACATTACATCCCAGGTAGTAAAATCATTTCAGAAGGCACATTCTTCAAAGCTGAGTTTTATTCAGAAAGCCATATTGGTGCATGCCTTTTGAAAGCCTTCTATTCCTTGGGAGAGGGGGGAAGCAGACATTTGGAGGTCTGCATTTTATATACCTACGAGCCAGATTTGAATATATTGTGTTCTAGAACACACAAAATGACCAACTGTGTAAATGGTTCAGATAGATGTCTAGATGGCTAGACACCATAGAGCAGCTAAAGTCAGTCTTGTGTGATAGCTGCATTCTAGCCTGGAGTAAATCAAGACATCAGCAAGAACTTGGCAATATCGCTCATGTTTATGAGGAGTAAATCATATAAGCAGCAAGTTCGAGAAAGGTAGCTATGTTAGCCTGTTGAAGCAAAGCAAGAAAGAGCTTTGTGACACAGTAAAGACCAATACATTAACAAGAAGTGGGAAAATAAATGTCATAAGGTTCCCCACAACTTTTTTTAAAAATTTTGCTAGAATCACAAAAAAAGTATTGTCTGTCTGTTCCATCAAAAGATTCATTGTTGCTCAACTGATTTGAACCACAAAGGGCCCAGTCCTATCCAACTTTCCAGTGCTGATGCCCCGATATAAGGGAACAAACATTCCCTTACCATGAGGAGGCCTGCATGACTGCCCCCCCCCACTGCAAAATACATCATGTACCCTGTTGGCACAGCTGTATCGGCCCTGGAGAGTTGGATAGGATTGAACCCAAAGTGCAGTTTGAAAACCCATGATGTGCAAACAGGGCTTAATTTCTCAAAGATTGCCCTAAGGCATTTATCTGACTTACTCAAAGTTGCCCAGACTTGCTGTGACATCAGAGTCGGTAAACCAATAGCAGCTGGGTGGGCTTATACATCTCTACCTGCAAATTCCCAATATCATTATAAACAATCAAAGCCGCCAAGGGAAGTAGTTCAAGATCAGAAGACATAGATTAGGATACTGTATATTCTAAGAAGGAAAGAATTTGTTGACTCTATTGACTTCCTTTATCTGGTGTGGCAACACAGATAGCTGCCACTCTTAAGAAACTCTAAAGCACTGTTTTTCAACGCTTGTCCTCTGCCATATCATTTCACATGCTCCACTTATTTTAAGTACCACCAGAAATAACTGACAGTGACATCATCACCAGTTACTTCTGGGTTGGGAGACCAGACACAACACTACACTGGTTGTGTGTTGCTCAGGGAGGATGAGACTGCTTTTCTGAGCACAGAAAAGCATTTTTGGGAGCTCTGCCTGGTGAGCTGAGCCTCCTACTGCTGTTTGTGTGTCACATTCCTGATCTTGCAGCTGGGCAGCAGGTGTCCAGAGGTCTTGTGAGTACCAGACACCACCTCAAGTGCCTCTGGTGGTACCTGTACCACTGGTTGAAAAACACTGCTCTAAAGAAATAGGGAAGTGTGTCATGTTGAAGCAGAAATATTCTGTTTGGATTATAACAGTTATTATAGTTTAGAACTTCATTTTTTTTTCTCGCTGTAAGGAATTATCTCTCAGATGGGTGCTCAAAATGCTGGCATGTCTTATTGCACATGTTTTGGTAAACAATGAAACAGTCGAATATGTGGACATATTTTGACCTAGTGTATCTAATGAAAAGGTCTGTTTTGGGGGGGGGGGAACATGGATCCCACTCATATTTATATCTTAATTAAAATGTTTCAAATATCAGAGGAAAATGCGTAATTTGTAATTTAAAAGATAAAAATACATCAAAACAAAATTCCTATTTGTTAAATTAGCTCATATTGTATTTACAGAATAGCATGAGACTTTACTGGAACATATTGTTCTTCGTACTCTTCCAAGATGCACCCCAAATATTAATGCTTTTCACCGCCATGTGTGAAAAGCATATATAGCAAGTTGATAACTATAAGTTTCATACAAAAATCAATCCTAGACTTTGTACAGTGTTATAAATGACTAATTCAGATGCAGCAGATACTAGCTAATGGCATTAAAACAGCATACATTATTTATGATATATGCAGAATATTTTCCATCTATGTTCAGATAGCATGCAGTAATTCTACTGCATATGATCAATTACCAGGTAGCCCCTGACTGCAGTGTAATTTCCGTATTATTGTTTGGATATTTTCTTCCATTCAGTGCCATGCATTTCTTATTTCTGCTGGACCTGTCATTGCCTTATCTCAAGACTTCCTGATCTTGTTTACTGGAAACCTATTCTGTTAGCTGAAGGGAGGCTCAAGATAAGCAGATGAAATATCAGCAACAAAACGAAGACTACGCTGCTCAGAAGCATGAAAGCTAACCCATATCTGCAACTGCCTCCTGTATGCAGCTATATTTGCAAGTGTACGGTCATGATCACTAGATTAAACTGTACTTAACTGTCCAGACTCTTACAGTGTGGCTGTGTGTTTGTTTTTGTTAATGTTAAATCTGGCCATCACATGTGGATTACTATCCAAAGCTCTGCATGGATCTGCAGGACGCACACAAGAGAGCTATAAGAGACAGCTCTTGTGTATGTACCTCAATTGTGAATCCAGAGCAAACACCCAACATTTGGAAGATAATAGGGAAATATCTGCTTACATATAGCTCTATTGGGAATGTTGGGATAAACCGAACTGTACGTCCTATAGGTTCTAATGGGCATAACCTGACCTAACTTGATCTGTTTGTTCCCATGCTGTTGTCAGGCTGGCTTATCTATGAGTTCAGGTGGAGCTGCTGCTTTCAACAGCAGATTGAGTGACAGTGTCTCACATCTGTGCCTGCATGTAGCCTCCCCTGCCCTGACACCATCCCCATGCCTTTACCCTACACTGAGGCCCTCTTCTCCTTTGCTGAGTTTGAGCAAGAAGAGAATTGGATTACCAATGACTCACCTCTTCTTCTGACACCCCTGCAGAGGCTGTGGTGCCTGCAATTATGTTTTGATTGCTACTCTTCCAGGAGAGTGATTGAAAGAGAATTATGTTGCTACTTCTCTGAGCAGGTGAAGAGGAGAAGGCCACAACAATGATGGCAGAAATGTGGCTGTTGGGACGTGCACACCAATGTGCATGACCCATTTTTTTAAAAGGAGGGAATAGAAAATTTGGGAACTTCTTCAGGTGGATTGTGCCTGGCTGTAGTCCAGCTTTGTTATGCAGCTGTATATGAAATGCAATATCACAAGATTTTACATGTCAGTTAAACTCAGTGGGGCTTTCTTCTGAATAGTCATGCATAGAGTTGCACTGTTAGATTTTCTTACCTTGTGTGCTCTTAGATTGAAACAGCCTCTTTGTAGATGTTTATACCTTGGATAAAACAAAAGAGGACAAGGCATTTGGACAGCACAATCAATTGACAAATCATATTCGGAATGGTTTGCTGGGTACTCAAAAGGGGAGCATTCCCCAAGGCTATAGGAATTCAAAAGCCATCTGTCTCATTGTTTGGTATACACAAACAGCATCATGCCATGGTTTATCAAACTGAGAAACCTGCTGCTTGACTGCTGTCACCGATGGAGATAATATGTGTGTACTCATCTACAATATATAGAAATATATATTCCAGGTATGCTATTTTAGTCTAGGCATTGTTTCTATCTTTTTCTAGCCACAGGCATCCATATGTGGTAACTATAGCCTTCAGAGCAAATTTGTACAACCATTTGAGATGCAAAATTTTTTACTATGGAATGACTACTGCCCTGTTCTTCTATGTGTTTAAGATGTCTTTTGTACTTCCAGATGATTTCTCAGGAGGTCACTAAATATCAGTTTCATCAGAAAGAAGATTGTAATATTTTCTCTGTTAAATTTGTTTGCATAATATTAACACGTACAATTCAAAGAGAACAAGAGTACATGGTCTAATTGGAACTATGGAACGTAACTGATGTGTGTTTAAGGGTAGAGCTACACATTCTACGGCAGACTGCAGAAATCTCCGGTATGTGTAATTCTGATGTCGGTGCAAAGGGGCATTTTGCAAGGGTAGAATCAGTGAGCAGGAAAGATGTCCAATTCTCCCTTGGAACCTCTTCTCTTGGCCATTTTTCCCCCACAATTTTTTTGGAGACCTAATATAATTCAAGTTGAGTGACAAGGATTGTGGGAAAATAACTGATGGAGGAGTATGGTTGAAACAGTGTTCAGCATGCATGCCAATTTTTACTTGCAAATGCTGCTCCCTGTCCTACTTAATTTGCTGAGGTAATATAGCCCCACCCTAAATTCAGGTCATTTCCCCTTCTACTTCCCCCCCCCCATATTATAATTTTTCTGTAACCTTTCTTCTTTTCTATTTTGATTTTTCATTACCAATGAGGATTATTAATTCATGTAATCCTGTAGTTCTGAATATTTTTTCTATATTTTTATTAATTTATTATTTGTTTATTGGTAATATTCAGCCCCTCAAAATCCTAGTATTTGTGAGAATACTGAACTTTCTTAATTTTCTATGTTGCTTGACTGAAAATGCTACAATCTATATGCTGTATAACACAAACAAAACAAAGCCACGAGCTCATCTCGCATTCAAATGTTCTGGCCAAAAAATGATGTATGTTGATTCCTCATTCTCTTCCTCCCACATCCCATTCCATTCTCTTCTTTATTTTGACCTCTCTGCCAGTGAAATTGTGCTGGTGTCTGTGATTTCTGCGCTAGATCGGTGTGGTGTTTTGATGTTGTGTTACAGTCCACAGACTGTCAGCGGGCGGAATACTACGTCAGTGGGGCTGTTGTTTCACCAGCATACATGGAGATACACTGGTGTATTGGGATAGGATAGGATTGGGCATGTAGTCACAACTCACTCTGGATGGATTAAGGGCTCTATATTGGAGGAGCCATACTAAGAAAAAATGCCATTCTAATTCAGAAAAGGTTTTCAGTTCAGTTTGTTTTAAGCAAGAGAACCCTGGGGTTGATTATATTTTCACAACATTATTTATTATGTAATCCTTACTCAAAACTGAGAATCTTTCATTTTTCAAGTCATGGTTTCATTCGCAGTTTAAAGGGCTTATTTTGTAGTTGGATATTGTTTACTCAAGAGATCTTGTGCGACTGAATTTGAGAAGGGAAAGATATGTTCCTTTGATCCCTCCGGAAGATTTTTTTTCTATGAGTATCCTTCTCATGGTGAGCTTTTGGAAATCTGGACAGACCATTGTCCCATTTGTTTTTACAACTTTCTGTGATCACCGTCCAGCAAGCATTCTTTAATCTGTGGAGAAGAGTACTCTCCAAAAATTGAAAATGTGCTTCCCAGGTGCCCAGAAGGTCACAAAGCCACACCACTGACTGAAATGCAGGAAACTCCATCCACAAGAACAAAACATCCAGGGAATCATTTGGTTAAAAAGGTCAAGTCTCTGGTTTTTTTTTTAATTTTTCAAAGGATGGGGTGGAGTATAGAATCCAGAGATATGCAAGTGTATGAAGGATCATGCTGATTCGACAGCCCTTGTTCCTGGCCAAACTAGCAAACATACTGAAGTGAGACAGACGGGAGAGCCTGACTTAACAACAACAACAACAGTATTTATATACCGCTTTTCAACTAACTTTCAACTTAGAAGTTATGACTTATTTATATATATTTTGCTTCAGAGAAGCACAGTACAAATGCGTAAAGGTTCCTGGAGAAGGTCGATGAAAAAACTTGTAATTTCTGTAACAGCCTTTCCATTGGGAGCTATCCTTGATTGGTGAAGAGTCCCCCGACAACCAGGTCTGCTTTTGTTATAACCTCTGTCTGTGCAATTTAGAGGAATGAAATGAGCCTCTAAAATTATAATTGTTATAGTCCAGTGCCTTAGAAAGTATTGTAAAGTAGAGGTTTGCATATGGCTAGTAAATCCTAAACCTTTGTTACTGGGACATCAATAAACATGGGCAGGTAAGCGACACTACCTTTACGTAAGTGTTTTTTTCTGTACATGCCTTTCAAACATACTTCAAAATGTTACTTAGGGTTTAAATAGCTAGCACTTCTTAAGCAGTGATGACTCTAACCAAAAAGTGGTTGTTCCACAAGAACTGAAACTCCCAAATATTTAATTAATTAAGGGCGCAATTCTGACTTTTGTTTAGGCCGACGCAAGTCCCTTGTGCCAGCCCAGGAGGGTCGCAAACATGCTGTAAAGCACATTTGCGCTTCATCCAGCCTCTGTACCAACTTGGGAAGGGAGGGTTCTGTCAGCTGAGCTTGGCCAACGCAGGGATTTGGGGAGGGCAAGGTGGAGGCGAAAGAGAGGCATTCTAGAGGGCGGAGAAGGGTGGTCTCGGGGGCAAGTGGGCAGGAAGTGGAAGGCGGGGCTAGGACCCACCTCTTATGCTGGATCCCAACCCCATTCCCTGAGTAGTGCGGAGCAGCTTGAAGCCACTGCATTCTCCTCAGACTAATGCCACTTCCTGAGGTGGTGCAAGTCTGAGGAGACCCACTGAGGCCATAGTGGCTTACCCGGGGGTAAGGGGAGGGTTTCCCCTTGCCTCTGGCTGAACAACTTCTGGCCCCAATCTTGCATTGTTTACAGCACAGGCCTCCTGGCTTGCCTGTTCCAGTGCGTGATAGGATTACACTGCACATTAATTGATGATTAATTATTTAATTATTTAATTAAACAAACACCAAATACCACAACTGTATTTAAGTAGTAAAGCGTGTTTCTATTTTATTATATGTTTCATCTGTTACATAAAATTAAAAATGGAGAAAGCAAGAAATTTGTGGGAGTAAAGTACAGAATTGCTAAGGGCAGTGGTTCTCAAACTCTTTGGGAGAGTTTGAGAGCCAGTAAGTCTTTGCAGGGGTGGGGGGAGGAGGCAGCGGGGGCAGGGGGAAGGCAGCGGCGTGATCCCCAGGATCGCACTGCTCAGGGGGGCTGCAGGGGCTTGGGTGCACTTACCCAAGCCTCCTGCAACCTCCCCAGGCTGTGGGGAGCCCGGCACGACTTCTGGCAGGGCTCCCCGCAGCAGGGAAAGTGGATGCGGAGCAATCGCGCATCCCAGTGAGATGAGCTACATTGGTTAGAAGAGGTCAGTGATCCTTTGCACACTTACTTGAGAGTAAACCTCATCAAATACAGTGGGACTTGCTTCTGAATAAACATGTATGAGAGTGTTGTATAAGTTGGACATTAGCTACTCTGACAACCCAGTCCTGAAGCCGGCAGCTCCGCCGGGTGCAGCAGTGCCAAAATAGCAGTGGCACTGCCGAGGCTGCTGGAGGTCTCCCTGGGGAAAAGGCCTTTCATCCCCTTCCCCTTGGGAAAGCCCCAAGCCCCACAGTGAGGCTTATCAAGTCTGCACAAGCTATTTTGCCGGCACAAACTTGAGAGACTCTGTGTCAGGCTGTGCTGTTCCACCTCTTGCCCCAGTTCCTGCCCTGTCCCCCCCAACCTATTCCACTCACTGCCCACCTCCCCTGCCCCAAAACTACTTACCTGAGTTACAGTGCTGGCAGCCCTTCCTCTCTGGGTGTCACAGGCATGCCTTACACACGTTTACAACACCCAATTCTGGCGCTGGAGCTCTGCGCTGGCACTGGGGAGCTTTAGGATTGGACCCTAAGCTTCAGGAATGTGTCACACATTCTGCATTCATCTGAGCTTAGACTAGTTTGGAAGAAGAGCTGCAAGGAACAGTATTCACAATTTGAATTTGGGGGAGGGGAAGAGAGAGAGCGAGAGAGATTGTTTCCAAAGTGGTTTCCAATCACTTATTTCAGTTAATTGGAGACTTGAGACTTGGGAATCGCTGGTCTATTGTAAAGTGTCATACTCATGATAGGCAAATTGTAAATAAATTAATAATGAAAATAATAAGAAGAAATAGCATTATCTTCTCATTTCCCATTTCCAAGGGTGGAGCTCTAGTGAAACAACAGCTTCCTTACCCCCTTTTGACACCAGGTGTTTTATCAACTTCAGAACATTTAGAGCTCTTTCCTTGCCGTTCTGAAAGCTGAGCTAGATTGACCTTACTAGCAAATCACCCGGTGAACAAAGGTCTTGAGAATACAGTGCTGATGAACCGATTCATTTATTTTACACTCTTTCACTGGGATAGCCCTTTGTGGACAAACATCCTTGCATAAGGAGAACTTGTCTGATTCATATAAGACCCAGAAGAGATTGCAGGGGAAAAAACAACAAACAGAACAAGAAAGGAGCCTGATCACTTTCGCTTTTGTTATTTCACTAAATTGCTGGTTATTTATAGCCAAATAAATACTGCATAAAATATGCATATCATCATTTTCTGTGCATGTCAGTGAATGCCTGAATTATCTTTAACAATTCATCTTATATAATGGCATGCTTACATGAGGGTGGGTTTGATTGAGGATTGTTCAGTAGCATCCATAACCTCAAAAATAGACTGAATATATATTTTTGGGCAATATCATTATAGTAGAACCCCAACTACAATTAGTCTCTTGCTTTCGTTTCAAAGTCACTGTTAGCTGAAGCCGCATAAGGTGGACCAATGAACTTGACCTCAGGACTGCAAGACATTGTAGAGGGATCTTGTGAAGTCTTGACTCTAATTCAGCCTCAGCCAACTCCATCTCTGTTTTTTGTTAACTGTTGTTGTTGCTTCACAGTCTTTTCTCCTCACTCTGTGTAGCTTGTACATTTTTATGATGTATTTAAATTGCTAAGGACCTTGTACTACCATATCCCCTGTGCAGTGCTTTGGACACGGGTCTTGGTTTTAGCTCTACGTAGTAGCCCAGTGTTTCTCAAACTGTGGGTCCAGACCTACTAGGTGGGTCTCAAGCCGTTTTCAGGTGGGTCCTCATTCATTTCAATATTTTATTATTAATATATTAGACTTTATACTACCATGGTGTGTGACTGCTTTTAGGGAAATGTTACAGATCTGTACATTTAACAGGCTACTATGCATATGCTTTTAACAATGATAGTCAATGGAACTTACTCCTGGGTAAGTCTGAGTAGGATTGCAGCCTAGGATTGTTAAAACTCTTCCTGTTGCTGATGTCACTTGCTGTCATGACATCACTTCCAGTGGGTCCTGACAGATTCTTATTCTAAAAAGTGTGTCCCGGTGCTAAATGTTTGAGAACCACTGCAGTAGCCTATTACCATTGGAAACTACATTCACTGAATATGGGGAGGAAGGGAGCAGGGATGTCCCCATGGATTCCTTTTTGACCACTGTGCATTCAGCAGGTATGAATTGAGCCTCTTCTGTGCTGTTGGGAAATCTGTACATTCAGAGTCTGATCACATATACGGAGCCTGTGCAGGTTGAGCAAGTACCCAAGACACTACTCTTCCCCCTCCATCTATATAGCTTGAAATGGTAATTGAATAGTGAATCAGAATTAATCTAGTTGTTGCTTTTATTTGGGGGGTGGGTGAGATTTAGATTTACACAACCAGATAGACATAGAGTAAAACTTCAATTGTGTGGCACTCCCAATAGTCTGGCATCAAAATGGCAAGAGTTCAACTTTCTAATGGTCCCTCTTTCAGGCCCTTTCATAACTGATGTACACAGACAAACATTTGTGATTATACAGCAACACCTTTAGTTTCATCCGCGTGACTTTCATTACTTTGCTCTTTCAGCTGTTTTCAGTTACAACCCCATTTCCAATTTTGTCCACATGCTTTCCTCTGATTTCATCCAACCTTCCATGACGTTCGTCAATGTTGTTATGTTTGTTTGTTTATTTTATTTTTGTTTTCTGTGGGCCCTTATTATTCCTGGAACCCCTGCAGATATGGAAAAGCAGGGGTATGATTATTTGATTTTTTTTTACATTGACATAGCACCCTTCTTTCAGGGACCTTCGGGTGGTGAACATGGCTCTTCCTTTTATATCCTCATGTGGACCCTATGAGATGGATTAAATTGAGAAAGCATAACTGGTCCATGATCACCCTGTAAGATTCCTGGCTGAGCAGGGATCTGAATCCAGGTGAAACCTTCTGGCCCAAGCCCAGCACACTAATGGCTACACCATGCTGGAACTTATATGTGCCTGCCTGCCAAAGTTGCAATCACCACGAAACATGTTCCTGCAGACCCTGGGTAAAAAAAAACTGCTCCAGGTCTTTCCAAAGCCTGGTGCAGGCAGGTGGCAGCAAAAGGAAGGAGCTCTTCTTACCATGTCCGTTGCTGAATATGGGAGAAATCAGTGGATGCTGACTGACACTGGGGGATCAGGTTCAGGGGATCAGGTCAGCCAGGTGGGCTTCTGATGGGTGTTCTGACTGGACAAGGCTCAGCCTATGTGCCCCCTGATGGTTGGTTGGCAACCTTCAGTCTCGAAAGACTATGGTATAAGCCTATAGCACCAGGTATTCCCAGGCGGTCTCCCATCCAAGTACTAACCAGGCCTGACCCTGCTTAGCTTCCGAGATCAGACAAGATCAGGCATGTGCAGGGTAACAGTTGCTGCTGCCCCTGTTTATTTGAATTGGAGAGTGAATACCTGACAGAGATACTGCATTTAAGCTATGCTTCCATTGCCGTCAATGCATGCTACAACAGGGATGGTTTGCTGTGGCCGTTTATGCTGGGAATATTTGAAATGTAATTGTCTCTCCTAGTAAGCATTTTTGCACAGCAGGGACCCCACACTGCAAATGAATGTACTGCTACTTTGGGTTGGCCACTTCTCACGGCAGGGTGCAAATTTCTGCAAAGTTGTGTAAACTACCATTTTAATTAGTCCCTTTTATTGTCCTTGATTGTTGAGCTTGTAAAGAATACGCAACACAATCCTCAGGAAAGAAAGTTGGTCTATGTTACCTCTTCGTACCATTTTAAACAAATCTCCAATTTATGTTTATTCAACAAAACAAAAATCTCATACCTGAGAAATGCCACTGTTTCTAATTTAAGACTTTATTGCCCACCACAGTAGCGATAATGGATTTGCTTCATCGGTACTAATGAGGTTTTAGGGAGCCACAGAAGGTAACAGCATGATGATAATGACTAACTTTTTTGGTTAAAGTTATTTCAAGGTGGCTCACACTGCTCCCTGCATCATTCGATTGAGTTCCTGAACTTGCCGTCTAGGAATCTGCAATATTTTTTTTTCCTAGCCCGGTATAACTTATAGGATGTCAACCAATAAAACACTGCTTGAGTTGATTAAATCCAAAGTCTTTTGATAGGGTAACTGATTAATCTGTCAAAGAATATTTGATGAAACAACTGAAATATTTAATCAGTTGCACTAAGAAAAAAGCAAGCACAACCTTGGGATGGTGTGGAAGAAAACTCAGTTTCTTTTAAGTGGGGAGAAAAACACTGATTTCAAGAGTGAACTGTTAGCTTCAGTTATTTCTAGATGGAAAGCCATAGTAGCATTTTCATGATGTTCAAATATCTACTGGCTTTGGATACAAATGGGAATAGAAATCTACCTATCTTCTTGGTGGGGGTCTTGTGGCCAGGGTTAGCCCCAAACCTCTCAGTGCTTGAGGTGGCATGCCAAATGCTGCTCCCTTCATCAGCCAGCATGCTGGCAATAGCACCCTACTAACCTTTCACTGGAATTTGTTAAGAAATAGGGGAATGGAATGGAAGAGGAAATGTGGAGCAGAAGAGAATGATGGGCTAGAGCAGCCATTTTCAACCTTTTTCAGGTCATGGCACACTGACAAGGCACTAAAGTTGTTGAGCCACACTACTAGTTTTTAATTACATTATTATGTTACAATTAATTTAATTAGTATAACTAAGGGCACAGTCCTACTCAGAAGTAAAATCTACTCGGGTCTACTCAAAAGTAAGTTCCTTTTGTTCAATGGGGCTTACTCTCAGGAAAGTGTGGTTAGGATTGCAGCCTTAGATCATTACATGACAATTAAAGAAATTCCCAAGAAGCTTGGAGAGGGAAGTATATGTGGCTCCTGGAAAGGAGGAACCATGTTTTGAATTACGTGATCACATTGTTATCAGTTGATGTGCTTTGATCTGCCAGGAGGTGCTGGCAAAGAGAGATGAGACTGAGCACATACTGGAGAAATGTGGGGTGAGGGGCAGTGAGGAGATGTGACTGAAGCAAGTGCAGGATTCAGTGGGGTAGGGGAGAGAGAGAGAGAGAGAGAGAATGTGAGGCAACTGATTCTGGACTTGGGGTGATTCTGGAAGGTGGGGAAGAGGAAGGGGAGGGCAGTAAGAGATGGGTTAACTGCAGTTATGATGGGGAATGTGTGTGCAGGTGAGAAGGAGGGGGGAGAAGAAAAGCGTCAATTGCCTGCTATGTATTCAAGAAAGAGTACAACCAAGAACCCAAGCCTCTGTATGTCTACTCAGAAGTAAGCCCCATTATAGTCAATGGGGCTTACTCCTAGGTAAGTGTGGGTAGGATTGTGGCCCATACCCTTAAAGCCAGAATCTTGCCAGTGGAGGCAAAGCAGGGAGGGTCACTTTGGGGTATTGCAGGCAAGGAAAAGGGTCTCTCAAGGATCCTTTTCCAGCCGGCTGCTTTGGCTCCATACATGTTTCCACCTTCTGGCTCGCTCTCACTCCCTCCTCGCTCCCGCCCTCCAGGTCCCCTCCCAGGCTTCTCTGGCTGCCCAATCAGCATGCAGGGCAGGCACCAGCAACAGCAGGAGCTTCAAAGCCCCTTTGCAGGCTGCCCCTTTTTCTCCTGCTGCAGCAGGAGGCTCCAAGCAGCTGCTTCTCCTGCGCGCATGCAGCAGCAGCTGCTGCTGCTGTTGCCTGAGTCCTAGGCCCTGCGGCACACCTGAGGCAGCCTCACAGCACACCAGTGTGCCAAGGCACAGTGGTTGAAAACTGCTGGGCTAGAGTGTCAGTACACTCTTCTTCTCCACACTTCCTCTTCAGAAACCTTCCTTTTAAAGTACCAAGGAGCAGGAGCTATTGTATTGAAGCAGGTGCCTCTTCCAAAACTACTCTCTGAGGTGACCACTTCAGGTAGCCTCATAGATGGGCCAAGTCTGTATACATCTGAACAGCATGATGATCTTCAGTTTATCCTCAGATTAAAAAATAAACTTTAAACTACAGTGAAAGATTTTACAGTACAATCCTATTAATGTCTACTCAGAAGTCGAATTTACTCTACTTCTCAGAACTCAGTATTGGGCAGCCCAATCCTGAGCTGCCTGGTGCGCAGGGTTGCTACAGCATCCTAAGCATGCCAGGCAGCCACCAGCAGCTCCTTGTCCCCAAAAGCTGACTTTTGTCCCCTTCCCCTGGGTAAGAAAAGTAGCCCTGCAATGGGACTGTTCAATTCTGTGGTGGCTCTTGTGAGCTACTGCAGAACCAAGGAGTTTCATGTCAGACCGTGTGGCCAAACATGGGGCTCTGGATCCAGTGGAGCTGAGCTCTGCTGGTCCCTCCCTCTCCCTCACCCGCCACACTTCCTCTGCACCTCCCCCAATGCCCCCACTCTCCGCCACTTGGGTTGATGCCCCCATTCACCTCTCTGCCACTTGCGCTGGGTTACCTCCAGTGCTGAACCCACAGTAAGGCTCACAAACGTGCCTTATAGCACGTTTGCGACCGACTGTGTGCCAGTGGTGAGCCAGTGTACGAGGCTCAGGATTGGGCCCTCAGTCTACTACTCAGAACTCTCAATGAGTTTAATCGAACATACACCCTGGTAAATATGTTTAGAAAGTAGCTTGAGTTGATAAATTTACTAGTTGACTAAAATTCCTTTTTTCCTGATCATTTTTTTTTCTGATCATTTCATCATTGTGTTGTATACCACAACAAATAGTCTCATTGAAATTAATGGAATTTAAGTTAGTCATATCTAACTTGTTCCACTGATTTAAACAGTGCTTAGTCATGCCAGCTAACGTTCTTTGGATACACCCTCCATAGATTTATTTTTGCTTTGCATCTCAAAGTAAATGTCATTCCTTTACAACTGGTATCACACCTGCTAACTATAAAATGTAGATAGTGCTTCCCTTAAGGGTAACATTGATTGGAAGGTGCTTAGACCATGCATAATGGTCCATGCCCATAATGCACCATGCCCGTGGCAGAGACATCACATGATGTTGTGATATCTCTTCTGAGTTCTTCCCCGAAAGCGGGAGTGCTTCTTGTGGTGGCTTCAAGCCTTCTCTTGTGAGAAGTCATGGGGGGGGGGGTGAAGCTGCCAGTGTCTCCTCTGTAATGAGGGCAGAGTCTGAGGAGCAGTCATGTGCCCCTCCTTGGCATAGCACCTGGGGCAGATGCCCCTCAGACTTGGTCCTAGTTACACCTCTGCTGGTAATGTCTCTTAAATGTTGTTGGAATTTGTTCCACAGTTTTCTATGTTCTTCTCGTAATGTGTAAAGGAGCACTTCAGTCAATACACACAGAGAATGTTTGAGTGCGCTCATGAAGCATTTTCCTAATGCTAGGCATCCACCCTGCTTTATATATTTCTACTCCACAATGTTACTTTAGTGAAAGTCCCATTTGTAAAGTTGACCACGATAATCTGTCATTCCACGGAAAGGATCATTGCTAACTCCTGTACAACCATCTTGTTTTAATGCTTTCAGTGGCATGCATCTGCATTGTGTGCCCTGAAATGACCTTTCAACAAGCTGAAAGGCAGCCTGTGTGCCACTGGCTGCCTGCAGAGAGCTCTGTGTCAGTGGCACATGCCTAATTTTAGAAAGGGTAAAGCTATAGCTTGTGTTCTTGTGGGTATTTCCCGGCCTCTAAAGCACACGAAGACTTTTGAATGCCCTTTCAGCTGAAGCCTCTTTTCTCCTTTGTCACTTAGAGGGATTTGCCTTATGATGCCAAAGCTCTTCATGTGGAAGACCACCTGGAACATCTCCCATTTTTTGGACTGCTGCACATGTGTCCTTGGTTCTGATGCAAACTCTGGCAAACACACACACACACACACAAAACCACTACTTTGTAATACTGTAGACCAGGGGTGCTCAAAGATTTTGGCAGGAGGGCCACAACATCTCTCTGACACTGTGTCAGGGGCCGGGGGGGGGGGAAAGGAATTAATTTACATTTCAAATTTGATTAAATTTACATAAATGAATATATTAGAGACGGAAAATGAATGAATGAATTCAATCCAGTTTATGATTCCATTCACCCTAATAAGGGGGGATCTTCATGCCAGTTTATGATCCCATTCACACACACCCAAATGGAGGGAGGATCTTCCACACTTTCACACACATACACCCACCTGCTCACCTGCCCCCTCACCCTCCCTCCTTCCCTCCCTCGTTTGCTTGGGCTGTCTGCCTGCTTGCCCAGCTGCATGCCTACCTGCCTGCCCACCTAACCGCCCTTCCTTGATAGCTAGGGCTGTATGTGCTGCTGCTGCTGCTGCTACTGCCTGCCTACCTGGTTCACCAGTCAACCAGCCCTCCCTCCTTCAGAGACTTGTTACAGGCTGGGCTGGGCTCCCCTCCCTCTCTGTCTGTCTGTCTGTCTGTCTGTCTGTCTGTCTCTCTCTCTCTCTCTCTCTCTCTCCTGCACTCCCCTGGCTCAGGTTGCAGGAGGGGAGGGAAGCCCAGCCCAGCCCATGGGCAAGGCAGGGAGAGACCTCCCCCCCCAGGGGATCTCTCTCTCTCCTGCAGTCCCCTGGCTCAGGTTGCGGGAGGGGAGGGGAAGGGAGCGGAGCCCAGCCCATTCCAGCCCATGGGCAAGGCAGGAAGAAACCAGCCGGCAAGCGCACAGCCTGCAAGTCTCACGTTACCTTCCCACTATAAAAGGCCCTGCGCACACGCTGGGCTTGTCTTTCCTTCGCTGCCACTGAGCTCAGTGGCAGCGAGGGAAAGCAAGGCACAGACCTCACGTGGCGGGCCAGCGCGGGCGGGGTGAGGGCTGAGTGCCCATTGGAGGTGGGGGGACCCGCTGGGGGCTGGATGGGGACCCACAGCGGGCCGCAAGTGGCCTGCGGGCCGGGTTTTGGGCACCCCTGCTGTAGACCTTTGAATGCTTTGTAAATCATTCCAATGAGTCTAACATGGTTTGGTACAGTGAGGATTAGACTAAAGACGGGGTTGGTGATAGTGCGGTAAGTTAGATTTCTTCTACTTTTCAGAGGATCATTTTTAGAGGTGTTTAGAGGAATCGGGGCACAACTAGCACTGATAGGGACAATGGTCTGGGAATGAAGGAAGTGAGGTAGGGGTGTTCCATATTAATTTTATACTCAGTTTTCTTTTTAATTGTGCCTTCTCCCTTTTTCACAACAATCTTGACCTCTTTGAGAACAAACATTTGTGGATTTGAAGATTGATTTTGAAGTATTAGTGGTATAGATTAACATTTGTTAATGTTTGGACTGTATGTATTTGAATTATAAGTATGGGAATGTTTTGGCGTCGCTCGTGCTGCTTTATTGGAATTTTGTTTATGTATGTATTTGTTTTTCTATTTTATGTTTATTATAGTTAAATAAATAAATAAATGACAACACCAAAAAAAAAAAAAAAAAAAAGAGAGAGAGAACAAACATTTGTCTTGCTTTGTGTACATATACCGTATGTATTCCATGCTGAACCCATGACATTTGGCTGGTGGATGGATCAAGTGGATGAATGGTATTGGCTGCACTATAGTGTCAAAATGTATTATCAGCATTTACCTATTGCGATGAGAAGTGCAATATCATTTATCCCAAACTTTGCCCCTCCTCTCCCCATTATAGACATGTGACCATTGTTTGCGGTTAGTTGGAGATGGGCAGTCATTTCATATATCAGCAAAAGCACTGCATGAAACATTGCACTTTTGTTTCCATGCGAGTATCAGTTGTTCCCACATGAGGACATAAGCCCAACTAATATAAGCAGCATTGGAGATTGCCTTATACTGAGTCAGACCATTGGACCATGTAATTCAGTATCTACGAGTATCTCGTACCTTGGAAGAGGCTTCCAGGGTTTCCCTCAGGGATCATTCCTAGTGGGGGATGGCAGAACAGGGGTGAGGAGGGGGCAGAACAGGGCAGGGGGAGGATGGTGACAGCCAGTTTTCAGAACCCAGGTTTACTGGACTTCCTGATACAGAGCCTAGATCTACCCTCAATAGGCCTGGCCTCCCAGTCAGCTTGGCTTTTATCTTTTGCACTCCCCAAGGACAGCTGTCAACCCAAGAAATTTCTGGGCCATTTCCTGTCTCCTGGGCCACCTTTTTGACCCCCTGCACTCCCCTCTCATGAACTCTGGTAGATATCACTGCCTGAACATAAGAACTTCTACATGTAAAAAATGTGCTCAACAAGTGAACCCCTGTGGTCATTTTTGACATGAACAATTTATTTGAGGAATGCTTTCTACTTTAATGGAATAGGAAGGAAGGAATGTCTTGAAGTTTCCACCAGTGATCTTTATGAAATAAGATGGAAAAAAGTAGAGAATTATATAAGCGTAACTCCGTCTTTCTTTCCCTGCTTAAATTAATGATGTTCTTCTGCTCTGATTTGAAGTAAACATGAGGCCAAGTATACAAAACAATACAATTTCCGTTTATCAATTCCCATTAAAAAGTCCTGATCAGGTTTGTCAAGTAGCTATGCTCTAATCAAACATAATGGCATTTTGAATGAACTGGTAAGTGCTGTGGAAATTTTCATATTGGCGTGCTGGACAGAGAAAAAGGCCTTGCATCCTTTGAACATTAAAAAAAAAAATCAACAAGGGAAAAAAAAACTAACCCTCAACCCTCACTTTCTGTCAGTATCTGTTTGTTATTGTGGAACATGACAGTTATCTGAGGAAAAACAGCAGGATTTAATCTGACAGCCCAGTCAGGGAAGAGTGCCACCAATCTAATTATCCAGTAATCTAGTCAGAATGGGAGTAATTCTGGACCTTTCTCAGACTGCTAATCACATTTCCTGTGCATTAGAAGCCACACATGCTGTGCTTTTAGGGATGAGCTTTTTGCCCAAAGTAGTCCCAGGTAAACACAGAAGGAACATCATTTTTTAAAGAGATGATAAAGTGTATCTGTTAGAACTTGTTTGTTTTTCCACTCATCCCTTTCATCAGCAATATCTTTCAAGCTTTCCCCTAGTAATTAGCTATAAAAGCCTTTAAGATGTCTTTTTCCCCAGTTATTTGAGAAATCTCAGTGTGACTGAGATTTGAGGTGTGAAAGGAACAGTCTCCTATTGGGAGCATATCCCCTGTTACTTCTCCAGTGGAGAAAACAGAACTGGGAATATTGTGAACTTCCAAGATGTTTCACAGAGAAGGCCAATGCTAATCAGATGATGACTGTTGTCATTGATGTCAGTCCTGAACCCTATGCATGCCAACAGGCTTGGTAATATTTCAGTTGCAGTGACAGCCCCGTGTGCCATGCTTTCAGGTGTCTGCTGACCTCAAGGGAGGGGCTATTTGTAGGCTATGCTGATCATGGAGAATGTGCTAGAAAGGAGTTATAAGTGGGAAATACCATCACGTGTTAATGTTTGAAACCCAGGTGATGATGATGATCATTGCCCTGACTTGTAGTGCATGGTTTGGCGTAATTGTTTGCGATCACCTGGAATTGTTTGCTGTGTAAATGCATTCTTGGAATGCACCTTATTAGTTTCTTTTACCCATGAGCAGTATTGTCACATTTAAACTGGACTCCTGAAAGTTGGAGTATCTTACCATTGGGAGTGGGGACTGTGGGCCCAATCTTGAACCTGTTCCGTGCCAGTGCTGGGTGCCCTAAACAAGCCATAAAGCACATTTAGTGCCACCCAGTGAGTAGGCAGCACTGGTACTGAGCCTGCGCCAGTCAGTCACCTGGCCCAGTGCCAGAAGGAAGAGGACACGCTGCCACCAGGGTACATTCAACCACCCGGCAGCATTGTGGCCTTTGGGAGGGTGGGGGAGGGTGGAATAAGGGTGGAATAAGGACAGGGAGGATGGCAGTCTCCTTTAATTGTCATGTCGAAGAAGTTATTTGTATGACCACCATGCACTGTTTGTTTCTTCACCCCACGGTGAAGACCTAGTGACTCTTCTCACCTATTTGGCTTAAACATAAGCTTCTAGTTTCACACAACACATTTACTGGCCTATGCAGTAGTGTTCTCAGCAAATGACCCAGTCCTCCAAAGCATTACGTTGATGCTTTGGGGTGGGGTGAGTTATGGTTACTTATTTGAACTTCTACATATATCCCCGTCTCTATCAAAATAATACATGGCTAATATTTATGAATGGGAGAAGACTTATAGCGGTGGTAGAACACAGGCTTTGCATTCCTGGGGTTCAAAGCTAAATGCCCTGTCCAAAACAATCCCTGTTGGATAGCTGTGCTAGAAGAGATATGCCTGGGATTTTGCAAGACTACAAGTTATAGAAAATAGTCATAGAATAGAAAGATAAGTAGGTCTGGCTCAGGATAAGGCAGCTTCATATGTTTGATTAAGAGAAAATAAATCTGCATTATCCATAGTCCCCAGCTCATTTTGTGCACTGTAGCGAAGCTTTGCCTATGCACGCGAGGTGGTAAAGAGAATGACATATTGAAAACAAGCTCGCTAATGATTAGTGCAAGATTGCCATGTTGTCTGCAGGCCAATTGTCAAGAAGTGTGACATGTCTATGGTACAAGTGCTGATGTTGGTGAGAGTTTGGGGAAAAGCATTTAGTGTGTGACAAAATTCAGATTTCTTTAAAAAAAAAAAACAGTGCTCAAGGCATGATTCGACTGCGTGCTAGCTATGTGACAGTCACATTTATCCTGCCTGTCATTTTCCCCCCTCATTTTGTTGTCAGGCCGTGAGGGAAATTATTTAATAATTTCATCCTCAAATGTATAACTTGCTGAAGTGATACTCTGAAATATCCAGTTTATGTTATAAGCGTGAGAGAAAAATGCTGATCTGGGATGTTTTAACAATTTTTGTGCTGGGATAGCAAAACCTACAGACAGTTATTTTAAAAATTAAGCCACCAAAAATATATTTTAAAAATGCTGGCAGCCATTCTCATCATTTTCATGGTAACAGTGATTCAGGCTTGTTTAATTCCAGCACTTGAAGAAACATGTTATGCAATATCATCTGCATGTTTAAAACCCATTTGAAAAGGCAGCTTCATTTAAAAAAAAAATCCATTTTTATCATGGTTTTCTTTCATAGTAAATTGCAACATAGAATCTCAACATAGGAATACACTTCTTGTAGAAGCACCCACGCTGAAGTATAATTTGGCCTCTATTACCATGGCATCCCTCTTCCAGTTTGGTGACATTAAATAACATTTTATTTATTTCCTTCCATATTTCTGTCTTATTTGATCGTTATATTTTAACTTATATTAAAGCTAAAACTAAAACAGGTACAATAATAACTTAGGGTTCAAGCGGTGTAATGGGTGACCTTGGGCCAGTCACTTTCTCTCAGCCTCACCTACCTCACAGGGTTGTTGTGAGGACAAAAGGAGGGGAGCAGCTGTGTACTGAGCTCCTTGGAGGAAGGGCAGTATAAAAATGTGAAAAATAATTTTCTCTGATATATCATGCAGAATTGGGGGTGGGGGAATAACCATCATGAATGATCCACAGCCCAATCCTATGCATGTCTACTCAGAAGTAAGTCCCATTAGTGTCAGTGGGGCTTACTCCCAGGAAAGTGTGGACAGGATTGGGCTGCCAGTTGCACCCAAGCTTCTGTGTTATGTTCTTGTAAACATAATGAAATCCGCATCCTGAATCCTGAATCCTGAATCCTGAGTCCTGAATCCTTGGATACAGCAGGCCCACTGTACATACATTATGATATGTTTTATTTCTCCTTGTTGCCCCATAGTGGGAAAAGATATGGGAGCTAATATCTTCTCCTTTACAAGGCAAAAAGTAACTGGAAGGGGCATTCTTAATCAATAGCTTTTTGAAAGATTTTTCAAATATACAAACACCCCCAACAACCTACTACACCCCTCCCAACCCTCATCATATAACATACGATGTTTCCAGCCTTGAGAAAAAGAGAGCATACAAATTGAAAACCTTGAGTCAGCTGTCATTATTGTGAGCGATCTTCCTGAGCGAGAGAGATCCACCAACTACATATTAAGCACTCAAGGTCATTCCCCTGGTTTGTATGAATGCTTTTAAATTTCTGCAGTGATCTTGAGACGTTCTGATGCTGTGTGACTCAGCTGTTAAAATTAATATCTGCTGACTGAACAGTGCTTTATAGATGTTTCACTTCTGTCTTGCTCATTCTTTGCCACAGTGTCTGATGGTGGCAGAGGAATTTTCCCAGTGACAAGAAGGCCTTTGGAAAGGAGAAAAGATAAAGGACTTTAACTGGTGTATATGCATTATCAGAATGCCTCTCTGTATAAAGAAACGGCCCTGTGTTGAACTCTGGGAAGGAATGATAATAGGGTCCTCATATACAGGGCCTCCCATTTTTTTTCTGTTATCAGATTGTGGTTTTTTTTAAAAGTGTTTATTCTGAGTCTCCTTTTAAATGGCATTTGTAACGGAGATAGATTAAGCTCTATATTGCTTCAGAAATTCTATCTATTTTCTTGGCAGGTATAAATGTTTGAGGTTGGATTCTAAAATATTTGTGTTTCATCAGATAATCATTTGTACTAGCAATTCTAGAGTGTATTTTCTGTACATACACATTGCAAAGATAGTCTTGCTAAGTGCCACTTTCAAGCCATAAATAATAGCATCCAGAGTACCATCACTGTGTCTTTTTGAATATTCAAGAATCCTATATTTTTTTTAGAGTACCAATTTAAGGTCTCAATTCTGCCAATATATATGTATTTGAGGGCCCAAAGCTATGGGCATTCTGTCAGTGGAGGGCCTTCTCCATCAGTGGTGCATATAAAGCAGTGATGTACACAATGAGTCGGCAAGTGCATATGGCTGATGACTGCATGAGTGTGCCACTGGAGTGTCCAGTCACTGCCAGAAGAGGTGGCAGGGGTGGGCAGTTGGCAGCAGGGGTGGGCATTGGGCAGGTAGGGTATGACAGGGCATTTTGGGGAGGAGTGAGGACATGATGGAGTGAATCTGGTGGTGGTTGCATGTGCCGGATTCTGTCCCTCATTTTTTGTCCTGCCCTGCCCTGGTTCACCTTAAACTTACACCGGCTATATAGCTAGAATAGCTCCAAGGAGACCCATAGGCCATTGGGGGCCTACAGAGAGGTAATGGAAAATGTATCTTTTCTTGCAGACTGCCTGTTTGCCCCCTCCTCCATCATAGCATGCCCAGGCGGCATGGAGAAGGATAGGACTGGGCTGTTAATATCACATGTCTTAGACATGGGCTACACATGCAGTAGAAAGCACTGGTAGAATCCTGAGGAGATAGAGTGGATTGCACCAGTTCAAGTAGTCAGTGTCACCATCTAGACACCAACTGTGGAGTCATACTACCTGAAGAGGAGAGTTTCTAATATTGCTATATCTTGTGGGAAGGGTATGCACAGATTTAGCTTTATTCAGTCTTTTCATTAAAGCTTTCAGTTAGTGTATTTTGTTGAAATAGTACGGCAGTTCACCCTTCTCATCTGCAGGTTCTGAACCTGCAAATTTGACTCAATGCAGGTGCCGTCCCTGCATCTGAACGGCCTCAAGGACCTCCTGGGCGTGACTGGAAGGCACTTAGACAGCATGATTTCAGCATATTTGGGTGATTATTAGTACATGTGTACAGAATTGAGGTGGGGACATTTGCATACAATTTAAAGTCCTCAACAGCCCCCACTAATTCCAGGGTGATTAGAAAAAGTGTGGGATGAGGAAATGATCTGCATATTTAAAAATGAAAAAAAAAAAATCTTTATTTAAGTCTGCATTGCTTGGAGACCAGCACTTAATTTTATCTAGAATATTTGGCATTTTAGATTTAAGCTGTAAACCTGAGTTGAAAAAAAATTAAAATGAGATGTGAGTATCTGGCATATTTAAATTATGATGTATTTGTTGCCATTTAATATTATGATGACAAGATAGTAAATGTTATTACCTTTTTGTATTTCAGGGCACAGTCCTAACCCACTTTCCAGCACCGACATAAGGGCAATTCAGCTCCGAGGAAAGGGAACAAACATTCCCTTACTTTGAGCGGGCCTCGGTGAGTGCCACCCAACTGCAGGATGAAGCACATGCCCCACTGGCACCGCTATGTCATTGCTGGGAAGTTGGTTAGGATTTGGGCCTCAATGATTTCAACTAAAAAAAAATATAAAACTAAACTGTAGATTCCAGTTAGGAAGCTCCTCATCTGGAAAATGTCTCTGCATATTTTAAGATATTCAAAGGAAACAGGGAACCATTAGCATGTGTATCAATAAATCCTCAACAAAATCCTTGGTATCTACAAACAAATCCTTGGAATCTAGAGTTATCATAGACCTTATACACAAATGATTCAATGCCCTAATTTCCAGTATTGGCTTTTGGAATAATGCATTCTTCTGTCTTCTAGACCAGTGTGGGCCATATGACCCTCTAGGCAGCCACAATGGGGGGGGGGAATGGAGCATTAGGGAGCCACAGTCAGTTTCTGTTGGGGTCACCCAAACTTAACTGCCAGGTGCATGATGAATTTATCACACGGATCACATTAAATAAAATGACAATTTTACATAATACTTTGTATCAGGCCTTATGCTGCTACTGTCCATTTTATGTCTGTAAGAATGTTGTTTGTTACTTAGGCTTCAATCCTATACACGCTTACTTGAGAGTGAGTCCCACTGAACTCAGTGAGACTTATGTCTGAATAGACATGCGCAGAATTGCATTGTTGGAAATAAAGCGCTGATTATTGGAATAAACAGTGCAGATGGCAGAGTACATTTTTTCCCAGCTAACAGTGACTGTGAGGGGGTCACAAAGATAAATGAAGTTCATACTGGGCCGAAGAACAGAAAAAGATTGAGAAACCCTGTTCTACCTAGACAATGTCTGAGTTTGTAGATTGTTGGCAACCTTCAGTCTCGAAAGACTATGGTATCATGCTCTGAATGGTGGTTCTGGCACGGCGTCTAGTGTGACTGAAAAGGCTGATTCGGGAGTGACAATCCCTTCCACACTGGGAGCAAGTGTAGTGTGTCCCTGGTCTGTCTTCCTGGCTATGGGCTTTGCCTCTTTGCCTCAGTCTGTTGGTAAAGTGTCTCTTCAAACTGGGAAAGGCCATGCTGCACAGCCTGCCTCCAAGCAGGCCGCTCAGAGGCCAAGGTTTCCTATCTGTTGAGGTTCATTCCTCAGGCTTTCAGATCCCTCTTGCAGATATCCTTGTAGCGCAGCAGTGGTCTACCCATAGGGCGCTTTCCCTGCACAACTTCTCCATAGAGGAGATCCTTTGGGATCCGACCACCACCCATTCTCACGACATGATCAAGCCAACACAGGCATCTCTGTTTCAGCAGTGTATACACGCTGGGGATTCCAGCTCGTTCCAGGACTGTGTTGTTTGGAACTTTGTCCTGCCAGGTGATACCAAGGATGCGTCGGAGGCAGCGCATGTGGAAAGCGTTCAGCTTCTTCTCCTGTTGTGTGTGAAGAGTCCATGACTTGCTACAGTACAGAAGTGTACTCAAGATGCAAGCTCTGTAGACCTGGATCTTGGTATGTTCCGTCAGCTTCTTGTTGGACCAGACTCTCTTTGTGAGTCTGGAAAACGTGGTAGCTGCTTTGCCGATGCGTCTGTTTAGCTTGGTATCGAGAGAAAGAGTGTCGGAGATTGTTGAACCAAGGTACACAAAGTCATGGACAACCTCCAGTGAATTTGTAGCCTAATAATAATTATGAATAAACCACTGTTCCTTGAGTTGATGTGTAATGCAGAACTGTGGTTTCCTTCAGAATGAAAGTAATAGCATTCACTTGTCATTTCTTTATGTCTGAACCTCTTCCTTGTGCGAATACTAGTAAGTAACAGTATAATGAAGGGATAGAGAATTGTAGGTCTCTTTGGGCACTAAAGGTGGCAAAAGACAAGTAGGTTCTATACAGTGTTTCAGAGCTCTAGATTAGTGGTCTCCAAACTGGACCACTGCACACCAAAAAACCCTTCCTGAGCATAAATGGAGCTTACCGTTCCACCAGGGAGTCTTCTCTCTGTGCCTCAAATCACCCCCAAAGTTTGTGCTGGCCAGCCGTGTATGCCCGGAAATCTGGGCACAAAGCCTGCTGCGGCAATGGAACACATAAGTGGCTGCCTGGCATGAAGTTTAGGGGTGATCGGAGGCTCAGAGAGGAGGCTTCCCGGTTGGTACGATAAGTGTGTTCACCCGGGGAAGGTTTGTAGCAAATGCCAGATCTGGCCCACAGGCTGGTATTTGGTGGTGGTGGTTGGCAACCTTCAGTCTCTAAAGACTATGGTATAAGCCTACAGCACCAGGTATTCCCAGGCGGTGTAATTTCAGCCCTTAATGAATCGTATCAGTATTCTTAAATTTAGGAATTCATTCATAAATATGAGTATATTGGCTTTACGTCTGTAGGCATATAGTGAAAGAGAGAAGGTGAATAAAGCTCTGCTCCCTCCCTCCCTCCACTACAAAAGTCATCATTTGCCCCTGCACTGTGGTACCTTGCCTGGAAAGGAGTCTGCTCAGTAAATATTACCAGCCTCTCTTTGCCAGAACCCACACAACCTTTGCAACTGTGTAACCTGCTGCTTTCTCACCAGTGCCTGAGGTTGCCTAGGATTGCAGCCTTTTTCTCCTGCGAGGACTCCCCATCTAGCAGGCTTGCTAATGCAGGCTCCTTCAGAACAAATTGATTTAATAAGTCCTGAAACTATTTAATGGGGAGAGAGACCCAGAGTATTAGACAATGTGTAATTATTGTGCGGTGTATCCAAAGATCTCTTCCGTTCCCACAAACGGTAAGGTTCGTTTCTCAAACAGAAACTGTTTTTTTCATGCTTGTAAGGAATTGAGCTCCCCCTTCCCCCCCTCCCAGTTCATGCTCCACTTTCTTACGGCAAATACCAGATGTATGTGTTAAAACTGAATGCAGTTAATGAACAACAAAGCTTCAATAAAAGACCTCTTGGCTTCTGCAGGTTCAGCAACTGGAAATATTTTGATTTCAAGCCTTGTCAGCTCTTGCAACTAATTAAAAAACACACCTCTCTGGGTATAACACTTAAAACTGCTGGTTATTTTTCCAAGCTCTGTCAGCATTCAAATAGTAATTTACAGCCCACCTCTCCTAGCAGATGTCTTTTTCTGAAGATTTCGTTTCCAAAGATGTACCTGTGGAGGAGATCTAATGGGATGCAGTCTGAGCACAAGTGTTTAATTACTCTTGCTTTCAAAGTGATGAACTGGCTGATTTCGTTTGGGGAGCTGGGGGAAAGGAACCTTAAAGTGGACACATGTTGAACTCAAAAGAGATTGCCCTCTGATGAGAAGAGATGGACCTCTGCTTGAGGCAGTTTTTAACAGACCAAAATGTGGACATTTGGATGTTGGGCAACCCAATCCTAAACTCCGTTGGTGCAATGGGGCTGCTTGGCCTACACTGCAGCTCCAGTGCAGCTTAGGAGGTGACTAGAAGTCTCCTCTGGATAAGGGGATTTATTTCCCCTTACCCCGAGTAAAGCCCCAACCATCCCTATGGGGCTTCTGGGATCCACGCCAGCTATTTAGCTGGTGCAAATCCGGGAAGCCCAATGTAACACCGGGTAGGGTAGGCTGGAAGGGGGATTAGGATATGGTGGAGGCCTGCTCTGCCAATCTTGCCACCTCCCAGGCCTGATCTACCTTATTCCACCTTCCCCCTGCCCAAAAATGCCCTCTCCTTTTCTCCGAAATGCCCTCCCACTACCCTCTTCCACCCCCTGTGCTGTCCAGCACACCCTTTCCTGTGCTAGCTGGTGCTGCTCTTGGATGCAGCACCAGCAGGCCAGCTCAGTCTGTGGGATCAGTGCTACCTGCTCATGAGTAGCTGCAAACATGCTTTATGGCATGTTTGCAACACTCTGAGTGGGCACAGGATGACTGTGCATTCTCACAGTCAAGTTAGGGTTGAACTGAAAGAGTGATAATAAGTGCGGTTTTGGATGGATGTGTTTCTGTGCAGAATCTACTGTGAAAATGGTTGTATTTATGGAATATATGAATCTACTACTCCAGCACTGAGCAGGGTAAAAGCTCATCCTTTTCTTATCTGTCATTTCCTTAGGGCCATTCAAATGAAAATGTAGTTCATGTGTAGTAGGCAGTATAAGAACTCTTGCATCCTGGCATCAGAACTGGGCTTTGCATGGATATCATACCATGTATTCCTAGACAGCATGTTGCTATTTAATGACTGTTTACACCAAGGGAGTCACTGAATCCGAGTTCATGGTGTTCTTCTCCTCAGCTGGATAGCAAATTACCACCGGAGAACCTGTTTACAAGGTAACTCTATCCTACTGGGTAGCAGTTGCTGAAGTCAGTTCAACCATTCATGTTTACAGCTGCCAACAGTAAATTAGAGGTAGAAGTGAGCTGAAAGGGAGTTGGCAATTTCTAGTTTCATCTCAGGATGAATGCGCAGTAGCTGGGTTGTTACAATCCCATGTGTCTGCTTTGTTGCAAGCCAGCAGTACCAGTACATTCATGTACCAATAATGTCCATGTTTGCACCAAAGTATTGGTGTAGAGCACTTTGAAGCACCATATGAACTTGATCTCAACAAACTTTCCTAAGACAATGTGGCAGAAGTTACCTAACTATTTGCTATGGTCAACTGTTTCCCTTCTGTTCTCTGACCCCTCTATTACAGGGGCCTCCAGACTTTGGCCCATGGGCCAGATCCAGTGCACCAGCATAATGATCTTGGGTGTGGCAGTGGCAAAGCCTTACCATTCCGTACCACAAGCTTCCAATCTTTGTAGCCCTATTTTGCAGAGAATTGCACTGTTCACAGTCAGTCCACTGCAAATTTGCTGTGGGTTGTGAACGAACACAGCAAAAGTTCTACCTGTCCAAGGTACAGATTATGGTGATATTTACATGGACAGATGTACTATAGTGAAGCAGAGATACCAAACAGTGTCCCTAAATATCCAAGGACTCTTTCTCTTACACTGAACTCGCTTCCAGTGGTGGCACTAATGTGTCCTGGGACCTCAGCTAATGGCCAATTTGAGGCCCTGTGCATGCAGAGCGCATGTGCAGCCTCTTCGTTTCTGTCTGGTGCAAGAGCAGGACAGCAGCAGGAAGGGATTCAGCAAAGATAGGCAGCTGGCGCACCTGCTTTTTCACCTACCAGTTTACTGTTCCCTCTTCCTGCTCCATTTGTCTGGGGTGAAAGCAGGTCAGCAGTGATGTCCCAGTGGGTGAAGATCCAAATGGCCAGTTTTACCACAGTTCTACATGTGGCATAGAGGTATGTTTCTGCTTAGGTTCTTGTGAGCTAGAGCAGGGATCTCCAAACTTTTTGCCACAAGGACCACATCATATATTAGACATGGTGTCCAGGGCTGGAAAATAAATAAATAAATAATTATGTGGAGAACTGATTATTGTATTCAATGTGGGTGGGGGTGGAATGTAGTGGAATAATGGAATAATTTCTTTCCATTAAATTGCATTACACTTATCACTTCTAGTGATTGAATGAGGAACATACCCAGAAGTGCATCTTTTGAGTTATTTTTAGCCCTGAAAGGCTGGGGAACCTTGGGGACCAGATAAAATCCTCCTGAGGGCTGGATTTGTCCTCTGGGTCAGGGTTTGGAGATCCCTGAGATAGAGAGATCTTAGCTGACATTGGAATTTTCTATTGATGCTTGTTTGCATTGCAGGAATGCTGGTAAGCACGTGTGAGTAGTGTAATGGTTAGACTGTTATACTTGGACGGGCAAATTCAAATCCCTGCTCAGCCAAAAGACTTTGGGACATTCAATATCTCTCAGGTTAACTTACTTCCAGTGTTGTTGTGAGACTAAAACGGAGGAGAAGAGCCATGCAACCTTGAACTCCATGTACACGCCTTGGAGGCAGAGAGAAACAAGCAAAAAAAGCTAGTCCCATCAACCCATTCCCCCAAATGGGTCTATGTTGTGCTCTCACACAACAGTTGGAGAACCTTGGGAGTGTGTGTGCCACTAACAAATGACATGAACATCTTTAGCGGAAGTAGAAATAAAATTCAGGAAGGCACCAAAGAAGACAGGACTACAGCATAGCTTGGAAATTGTAATTAGCAACCTCTGTTTGGTCCAGTTTGGAATTGGGTTGGCATTTCCAAGTACCACTGGAGAACACGGTGGGTGGGAAGAAGGGAGGATTTTTTAGTTCTAGATTGAACATTTTTTCGTGCATGCACACTTTGTTTTCAGGATACATTTTTTTCTAGTCATGCTGGTTGGAAATGGTAGCATTTGGTGTGGGAACTGCAGTTTCCAGAATCTTTCAAAAAACAAGAGAGAGTTTCAAATCTGGATGGGGGAACACTGACCACATAAATCATTTGAAAGAGCAAGTTCCATACCAATCTAGGGGAGTTTTAGGAGGAATAAATGGTTAATATTAATGAACGTCTACACAGGTGCCTACAAAGCTGGCAGCTTTGTAGTTCACATAGCTTCACAGCAATTAAAGAGAGTTTCAGCTAGTGTAAGAGGTTTAACGTTTAAAGAACTTTTGTCATGTGCATTCCAGCGCAGCTGGCTAAACACTGTGACTGCACATGCTCAGAATCTCATTTAACATTCTAGGCTGGAGCAAAAACATCCAGGGGAAATGTGCTTGATGTAGATTACAGGTGAGCATTGGGATGCTTTTATCCCTTTCCAAACCACATAATGAAGAATGTAGGCAGCATCACTGCAGAACAGTGTGTGTGTGTGTGTGTGTGTGTGTGTGTGTGTGTGTGTGTGTGTGAACTTTTTCTTCTTAAGAGATCCTGAGTGCATTCATTTATTTGTTTAGATTAGAAGGTTTGTACTTTATTTTTCATAAAATTGTCCAAGTGACATTATGTAAGATGTAAGGTGTTGTCTTGGGACCACATGCATTCAGGAACTTTCAGTGCGTGTTTTTGAGAATGTGCTGAAGCCATTCACTTGGCTAGAAAAGATACTTCGGTCTACTTAGGGAATAGAAGCTCATCACAAAGAAGTTTCTCTGAATTGTTGGAACATGATCCTGTACAAAACCCTGAAGCTTCCCAACCTCTTTAAGTGTACATTACTTGAAATGTATCTTCTAGGGATGTAGTTTGTGTGCCTCTGGGGTCTGAGATTAGTCAAATGCTACCCACAGTGCAACCACGCCTACTGTCTCCAAATCACACATTGTGTATACAGAAAATGAGCATGAAATTCTGTGCCAAGTTTGTATGGCCATCATTTTATAAACCTATGCCTTCTCTAATGGATGGATGTTTTAGCAGTTGGTAAATTTAGTTAGGGCTGCAGTCGGCTGTCTGGTAGCAATATCAAATGTAGCCAGAGTGACTTAATATTCTACTGATTACAGATGAATTACATTTTGTTCCTTTGAGTAAAACGGGGTTACATGGTTAGCATACATTGGTTCTGATAAGAATAAGAAAAGAGAAAACTATATTAGATTTTATTCAGCTCATCTCTTGTGATTAAATAATTCTATGTATTGTTTCCTGTTTAAGCTTACAGTGGCTGCAAGACTGACTTACAAGATGAAAGTCATGCGTATAGTATAACCAAGTCCCCTTGTATTGATGTATTTTTTCATAAAACCTAATATCAACATTTGAAAGGGGAATTATTTCAGAAATGCTCTGATGATAATTGTGTTCCCTTCAAACAGATAAATCGTGCAGATAGGTCACTGCCTACATTCAAGTTAAGTACAACTAGGAGCTTGTCAGCATAAATCATATACTATTTTCCCCAAGTGCTAATGGAAGTGTGCTTGATAGCTGAGAATGCATAAGCAATTCCTGTAAATAAGCATTAGTTGTTTGTGCTTAGAGGTATTGGGGGGGGGGAATCCAAGGGAGTGAATAATTTAAATATCTTAAACAATTTCTTAGAGCATTGATAGTTGTCTTCAGGGCTCAAGAATAAATGGAGAAATCAGCCTTATTTCTGTCTTTTTATCGTGCTTTTTTTTAAAAAAAAAACCAAAACAAAGCATGCATTTTTTTACGGGACACATTCTTCAATTACCGTTTCTTTCAAGATCCGTTTCCACAGTTGTGCAATCTCATTCATGTCTACTCACAAGTACAGTAGGTTCCATTGAATGCAATAGGACTTCAACCCAGGTAAATGTGCATAGGATTGAAGTCTAACGCTATTGGACTTACAGCACAAGCCTAGTCATGTCTACTCAGAAGTAAGCCACACAAGAGTTTAATGGCGCTTAGGTAAGTGTGTGTAGGATTGCAGCTTTACTTCTAAGTAGACATGCATAAGATTGTGCTGTTAATGGTTTAATTAAGACATCACATTTCCCAATTTTTAAGCAATGGTTAGGAGATTGAGAACATGCCTGGGACTCATGGGCTCCCTTCTCTCTGCTTATGCATGGATTCTTCCTCCTTCCTAGGGTTTCCGTAACCACAGGTTTTCATGATGTCAGGGCTAACTATGACATAGCTAATAAAAATTGCCCCATTCTCATTTTCATGCTTTGATCCAGGCAGTCGTGGTTGGCTCTAAACAGTATTTGCCTCAAATCAAAAGGCCCCAGCAAAGTATGGTATGGCTACGGAAAACCATTGCAGGAGGATGTGCAAGAGGGAGAGAGAGGGAGAGAGTAGGAAGGAGGTCAGTGTGCAATCTTGTGACACCCTTCTGTCTCTAAGCCATTGATTGTAGATTGGAAATCATGGTATCGGGCAAGGTCATCAGCTGGGGAAAGAACTTAAAGAGAATGAGGAAAAAACCCAAAAGAGTTTATAGCTTGTATGTTAAAATAGTATTTCTGATGTCAGTATAGTTAAGATTTCTGAAATTGCCCTTGGTGATTTTTGATAGTAAAATTGACTGAGTTAGGACTGCAACTGCTCTTGCTTCCTGTTTTCTACACATGGAACTGCCTGGACTTGTTTCCATTTATCATATTTGTTTATAGGTATCCTGACACTGCTGAGGACACTCCTGCTTCCTTTTCCTGTTATATTCCGGAACTTCTCCTCAGTCCAAGGTCCAGATTTGGCTGAGTTATCAAAGTCAGTGAATGATATGCAGCGCTGAAGATGTGAGACAGAAGGAGTCATTTCGAATCAGGGCAGCTGTGGAGATTTGTCCAAAGCTGAAAACAGCAGATTTGAAATTCTTTCCAACTGATTTGTCGGTAGAATTCCTGTGGAATCTACTGGCATTTCAGAAAGTTTTCATAAATCCAAGAGGCAATGGTTGGGCCTGTGTAGAGAGTATGATGATTGCCCCCAAAATAGAGCCTCTTTACAGGATGAACCATTTTCTTTCTGGTTCTAGCCAACCATTTTCATCTAGGCAACAACAGTATCCATAAACTAAAGCATACCAAAGAAGCTGAACCTCCCTGTCTTAAAGGTATCATTAAATTCTGTCTGCCACCAGCAACTGATCTTTTTTCTTATAACATTCAATATTATATTATGATAATCTGAAGTTACTATTCCAAAGGTTGGTGTTTTTTTTTTCCCTTTGTCTCTAATAAATTAACCCAAGTGAATGAGGAATTCCCTATCATTCCCTTGCCATGAACAAGCAGAACCGTGCCAAGTGTTCACAGTAATGTTGTCTGGTTCTACGGACACAATGCAAATATCTCCAGGAAAATGTTCTCAATGACTGCCTAATGATTCGATTGGAACAGTAGGATATACATATCTTGTTGCTATTTAGGCACGTCTACACATAAACTTTGAATCAGTCAGTGCATTTGTTGCGTGTAGATCAGCGGTTCTCAAACTATGGGTCAGGACCCACAAGTGGGTCACAAAACTGACAAGGCAGATTAGGCTTTGTGCATCAAGGGCTAACCATGCTACTACTAATGTACATAGACTGTAATCCATATTCATGCTAAGCAATAAGCAATGCCAATGCAGATGGTAGTTCTCTTTCTTTTGTTTGTTTGTTTTCTTGGGAAAAGAATGGCAGATATTTGTCCACTGTCCTCAGGGTCACAGCCCATCTAGTTGGAGCTATATTGTTTGTAGTTTGCTTTGCTTAGCTAAAATGCTAAGGTATGAATGGGTGGAAGCAGAATTTAAAGAGTGCTATGGATAAGCATTAAGAATAAAAAATTTCAGAGTTTTAATAATAATTTTATTAAAAGTGACATAATTCATTAAATTTTTAATACATTTACATCTGTAAATATGTAGCATCTGTTCAGCTCCGTCAAACACAGTTCCTTCAGGGAATGAGTGGGAAAGAATAATGTGTTGGCTTGCATTGTAATGACTTGATGCATTTGGATCAGAGTGTCTGGATACTTGCACAAAGGGAGCTATTGTATGCATCTGTCTCCTTCGCAAAGTTCCTGCTCCTTGCTTGGACATCAGGATTCTCCCATATGATTTGGAGACGAACGCTGAAGGGGAAGGGAGAGGAGATGGTACACAGATGACAGGCTTATGTAAGTTATTTGACCCTCTTGAAACAATGTACAAATCATCATATTTAGAAAGCTGGTGACGCATCGTAGGTGTAAGACTGAGCTGTGAATTATCTTGCATCTGCAGTGAACTTACTAGATGGTCTTAGGCAAGCTATTCCCCTTCAGCCGTAGCTGCAATAAAAAGATAGTACAAGCCCAGGCATTTCAGAAGTAAGTCCCACTGAGTTCAACGGGACTCACCTCTGAGTTGACATGCAAGGAACTGGGATGTTACTTTACAAGGTTGTTGTACAGGTTGTGTGTGTTGGCAACCTTCAGTCTTGAAAGACTATGGTATTGCGCTCTGAATGGTGGTTCTGGAACAGCGTCTAGTGTGGCTGAAAAGGCCGATTCGGGAGTGACAATCCCTTCCACACTGGGAGCAAGTGCAGTCTGACCCTGGTCTGTCTCCCTGGCTATGGGCCTTCCTTCTTTGCCTCTTTGCCTCAGCCTGTTGGCCAAGTGTCTCTTCAAACTGGGAAAGGCCATGCTGCACAGCCTGCCTCCAAGCGGGCTGCTCAGAGGCCTATATCAAGGTAATATATGTGAAACGCTTTGCACACTCTATATGCTATAGAAAAGCTATATATGTTATAGAAAAACTAAATTGATAAGTACAGGTGGTGCCTTGGTATCTGTGGAGGATATGTTCCCAGACCCCCTGTGGAAACTAAAAAACCACAGATAAAAATCCACGGTTTGGCACCCTTTAAGGCTTCTCCTCCAAGGCCTCTTGTGAGTCCAGTGGAGGTTGCACACAGAAGGCCTTTTAAGGCCTCTGGGAGGCCTTAGAATGTCATTTCCGGTTTTGTGTGAAAACTGGAAGTGACGGGGAAGATTTCCCAAGCCCTCCAAAGGCCTTAAAACGTCTCTTCCAGTTTTCCTATGTGGCTTCCACCAGCCTCAGAAGATACTCCAGAGGTGACGAGAGCACAGCTCCATTCGCCTCCAGAAGCTTCAGGCTGGGCCTAATCTGGCTAGAATCCCATCCACAGATAGCTAATCCATGGATACAGAGGCCCCACATGTATTGTTGATATTTATATTTTACCGAGAAATAACATTTCTAGCAAACTAGTTAGAGAAAGTGTTAGAGAAAGGGTTGCAGAAGTAATAAAATGCTGGCTCAATGCATTATTATTATTGCAAATAGTTATCATTATTGCAAATAATGAATAATTATGATTAATCTCTCCTTGGAGGAAACATGCCTTAGATATTGTTTAAAAAGAGAATCTGATAAGGTTAAGACCACAAATATTCCACTGTATTTATGCATGGTTTCAGCATCATACTTTTGTCATAGAAGGAGTAGCATGACCATATCAAATAGTGAAGCCAGACCAATAATTACTTTTTTGCAGCTCTATGGATCAGGAATAGAGTGATGACTTATTCAGTGGGATTGCTTTATATAAGTGGGTTAGGTTGCAGAGAGGTTGTGTGAATGGCAGTAGATTTGCACCACAATCTGTGTCCCATTCTAAGTAAACTTTCAGGAGCGCTGGACCTTGTTAGTTAGATTTTTGGCATAAGATCATGAACCCTGTGGAAACAGACATCCATTTCCTTTGGTTTTCTTCCTATTCTAAAACTCTGGACACAGATACAAATTTTCAATGAGGCGTGCATGAGAGTAGCGTTTCAAAGAAGTGGGAATGGTTTGGATGGCCGTGGTTTTCGGGACTGGTTTGCTGCTCCAGAAGAATGTGATATTCAGTTTTTCCATCCTTTTCAGCGTAGTTATTCATCCTTTTCAAAATCTGTGGAGGGGAAACTGAAGCTGAAAATGTTGGGTAGGGACGAGGAAGGAAGGTCCATGAGAGTGGGCCGTTCAGCTTGACTGATGCTGTAGCCGTGGTTCCGTTTGGGAAGAAACTTCAACTAATATTTTGAAGACATAGATATCAGTTGTATGTCTCTTTTATTTCTGTGTGGATTTGGTGGGGAATGGGAAGGGATCTAAGGCTACAGTCCTATACACACTTAATAGGGAGTAATTTCCACTGAACTCGCTGGGACTTACTTCTGAGTACAATGTGTAAGATTGCACTATTAATCTCTGAATTTCCATCACTTTCCATTTGTGAGGGTAGACACAGAGGGAAGCAAAGCATTTAGGTCAAAGAAGCTGTCAAGCTTCAATACAGAGTATTCCTGTGTTCTTTAATATAGCTCAGAGCAATTATAGCACATGTACAAAGGTAATGCCCTATCCTGTTTCCCCAAACTAGATTGTCTATAAAATTCATGAATCTTGTAGGTAAAATGAATAACTCTACAGTGGAAATCTATAGTGTGTCTTCATTTGAAAACAAATTTTCAGCAATTCCATTTTATTTCCTGCTCTACCTTTCTTCGTGGTAGTTTTGTGGAAGTAGCATACAGTGTAGTTGCAATGAGAGATATGTATCCAATATCTCATGCCATTAATGCTCATGGATTTGTAACGAGGCATAGCAAAGTTACATTTTGAAAAACACTGTAATAACTGTTTAATCAATGAAAAGATAACTATTTTATCAAATGGGATTCTAGGGAGCCTGTAGTTTATCCATGCTGTCCCAGAGGAAAGAATTAAACATTCTCCTCTCAAGTACCACTTCTCCAATCGGTTTAACAGCACCCTATGACTGTTTTGAATGTTTTTTAAGCGCCCTGAGAGTATTCATCGTACTCCCATGTCACGTCTAGTTGAATCCACAGAGAGCATGAGGAAGAAAGACATTTTGCTTACCTGTTACACTGGTATTCTTTGAAGGGTCATCCGTGCAGTTGTACAGCCCTCCCTCTTTCCCCACTGTTGGTGCTTCCAGTTTATCAGAGCATTTGCAGAGAGGAAAAATCTCTCTATCTGAGAAGATGGGCAAGAGCATCGTTTTCCTAAGCTAGAACTCTAGAGCAGTGGTTACCAAACTTTTTAGCACTTTAAAAAATGACACTCAATCAGTACGCACCTAAGTTTACCAGACTTTTAAAAAAGGAGATCTAGAAAGAAATGTTTATTTACAGGAAATAATATCCAGAAGAAAAAAAAATTATGAACCCTATATAATCCTCAAACATTTAGCTGAGCTCCTTGCAGGGTAGTTATCAGCTTTCTGATTTTTGAATAGCTTCAAGGCTTGATGCAATTCAAGCCTTGATCAGTTATCTGATCTTTCCATCACCCTTGCATGACCCACCAAAAATCAGGTTGTAATGCACCAGCGGGTCCAGACCCACAGTTTGGGAACCACTGCTCTGGAGCTTTCTGGAGAACGTTCTACTGCACAATCAGAGAACATGACTGCACAGATGGCTATTTGAAAAACACAGGATAAACAACCTGGCTTACTTCGGAAGCTTTTGTTTGTTTGTGTACGCATACACATGCACATGTGTGCATATGTTGGGGGAGTTTTTCCTTTCATGGTGGACAGTTTCCTGAGAAAACTTTTCCCACCTCTATTAATATTCCCCTGTGAAGTCAACTTCAGGGCAGTGTTGAGTACATTCCAAGTGCTATCTCTCAGAGATTCCCCAGAATCCTCTGCAAGACCATGCCTAAATTCCATGGCAGAATGGGCTTGGTGGAATGGGTTTCTGGAATTTAGGAGGTTTGAAAATGACTGGTTGTTGCTTTCTAGCAACTCACTTGTTGAAGAGCAGTACAATTGGGTTTACATGTTTTCAAACTGTACAAAACACCTATCGTGTTCCTTCCCAGTTGTAAATGTTACACTGAGTGAACAAGAGTGAAATGTTAGCACTAAGTAAAGCTACAAAGAGGTGATAATGCAGAACTACTACTGCTAAACTGTCAATTCCCCAGGCAACTGGATCATCGTTTTATGTTCTGTTCACCTACATGATACATGAGTACTTCTCCATCTGTTCAACCCACCTCTGCCAAAAATGGCCAGACTAATCAGACAAGCTTGGCAAAACATTCTGGAGGTCAATATACTTTGACACTGGCAAGTCACAGTGGAGGAAGCCCAGCCAAATTCCTGGGATTGTGCTCTGCCACTAGCCCCTGTACGTTATATGGGCTGAAAATGGTAACTCTGTGGATTGAGAAATAAGACTTTCTTTTTATAATGTTGATGCTTTGGAGCATTTAGTAAAGGAAAGAGTCAGATAGTTAGAAGAGTGATTTACAGCCCGAACATAACCAACTTTCCAGCACTGATGCAGCTTTGCCAATGGGGCATGCGCTGCATTCTGTGGTGAGGGGGCAGTCAGGGAAGCCTCCACTAGGCAAGGGAACTGTACTGCAACTGCACCAGTGGTGGAAAGTTGGTTAGGATTGGGCTGTTACCTTCCTAGAAAGAAGGTAGAAGGAGGAGGATGCTGGTATGTTCGTTTTGTCAAGATCCGTGGATGAATTAATGATGGAGGCAAAATTAGTAGGTCAGCAAGCAACACATCCATCCCCACGCAAATGCTTATAAATATGTAAATTACAAATTACGTACACTGCCAATTTCAGGAACAGAGCAAACTCAGAAAACAGAATCCTCTCCCCAACCCCACAGCAGTATATGTCTCCTACAAACCCTGGCCCGCGGGCCATTTGCAGCTCTTGGGGACCCCCAATCTGGCGCACAGGGATCTCCCAGCCTCTAATGAGCCTCTGGTCCATCAGAGACTGTTGGAGCAATGGCCCGCGACTGCCAGTCACTATCGCCAGACACAAACTGCGGGCTGAGTTAGAGCAAGGCCTTTTATAGTCTCCATGTGTTTTCGCTTTTCTCTAGGCATTATTTTAACCTCCTTCCCATTGCCTCTGAACAACTTGTGTCTCCATTTGTTTCTGGCTTGGTCTGTATGCTTTCACTGTGCAAGAGGTGTGTGGCAAACAGTTCATAGTTCTCATGTGGTTCTAAATGCCTGTATTACCGTTCTCATGTGTATTATAAATAAGATCAGTAAAATTCCTCCATTCATATAAGTTCCGTCTCTAAGGGAGCAATCCTAACCGGCACTTATGCCAGCATAGGTGCTCCGGAGGAGTCACAAACGTGCCATAAAGCATGTTTGCGCCTCCTTAGGCAGGAGCCGCATCGGCGCATCCAGATGCGCCGACGTGCGGATGGAGGCAGAAACCTCCGCTGCAGCTCTCATGTCGTTGCTTGTGCCTGTGCGAGCACGCCGAAACAAGCAGCAAAGGTAGGCTTGGGGGGCGTGGGGAGGGGGCGGGAGAGGGCATTACTGGACGGGGGAGGGTGGGCCCACGGGGCGGGCGCGCGGGGAGCCAGGGGTAGGGCTGGGGCCCAGCAGTTATGCCAGCAGTTATACCCAGCAGCGGCTTCAAGCCGCTCCGCTCTCCTCGGACTTACGCCACCTCCGGAGGTGGCGCAGGTCCGAGGAGACCCATAGGGGCGCGCAGCCCTTACCCACAGGTAAGGCAGAGCCATTGCCCGCTGCAATCCCACGCTGGATGCAGCGCAAGCCTCTTGACTTGTCTGCTCCAGCGCGGGTTAGGATTGTGCCCTAATGCATTCGTTTATGTAAATTTATTCAAATTTGAAAAAATGTAAATTAATTCCTTTTTTCCTGGCCCCCAACACAGTGTCAGAGAGATGATGTGACACCCCTGCCAAAACGTTTGCCCACTCCTTGCTAGAGTAACTGCCATGGGGTTTTCGGAGGCAAAGGAGCTAAAGTTTCAGGGCAAAGTCTTTTTTATGTTGCAGCAGTAAAAGCCATGGAGAAGAACAGGCTGATAACCATTCATGGAACTATAAGCCTTGGTGTGGTCCAGTAGATATACGTGAACTCACTGAGGAGGTTTATATGGACATTTCTCCTAATTTAGGGTTATGGATGGCCTTGGATAAATTGTTCTTCCTGAGTCTCATTCTCCCATCTGAAGAGGGAAATAAAGCCAGTCTTGCTGCAGAATTATTAAGAAAAAAACAAGAGAGGTTGCATGTTCAAAGAGCGTAGTAATAAATGATTGCATTTAAAATTCTTAATAGTTTGAAGACTAGTGAATCTTTTAAAGCTTTTTAGCATGGGAAGAAAGAGCAAAGAAAAACATGTGGAACAATTAAAAAATTGTTATGACAAAGCCTTTTTCCCAAGATGGAAGCCTTGTTTGAACTATCAAATGAATACCCTTTAAAGCATCTCTCTGTCTTCCCATTTGTCTGTCTGGTCCTTTCCAGCTTTTATTACAGTCTGTTTTCATATACAATAGATTGCCAGAATCATGATTAAGAAGCTTATTCCAATGCATTAAAAATGTTTAAATGGGGGAGGGGGAGGAGAGACCCAAAGTAGTAATTGCCAAAATTTAATCAAGGATTTAATTTGTACTGCAAACCAGCCAAGTGGATTTTGCCATTTTCCTTGTGCTGTTTGTACAAGGAAATTAAAAAGTATAAAGAGTCAGAAACTCAGCAGCCTCACCCTTGAAGAACACTGCAACATGCCCACTTATTCTCATTAGCCCTATTATATCCAACTTGCTCCTCGAGGCTTGCAGTTTATAAAGCCAGACCACAGACCGGTGGAAAAAGAGATGATAGCATTTCCCTCTCTCCTGATGTTGTAAATTATTGCCAGCCCAGTTTAGATGATTTCAGCATGCATTGCTGTAAGCATTTCAATGGTGGATTAAGTATCCCCTTGCTTAATACCACTTAGTAATAAATGCCTTAATCTTTGCATGTCGTTCTTAGCTATATGGTAATAACAAAAAGAAAAGAGGCTCTCCTGCTTAGAAATCTAAAAAAAAATAACTTGCATTTACAGCAGAGAAATGCATACATAGCTTATTATGCTGCATCCATTTCATTAACGCTAATAAGGTATTTCCATGCCCTACGTATCTGTTTAAATAGGTTTTCAGCTACCTTGTAAATCAGTAGTTCCCAACCTTCATGAACCCACAGACCACTGAGGAAAAAATTGGAATCGTTGTGGACACTCTGCAGATGTGGGTGGTCTGGTCTCTGCCCTCCCTGATGGTCTGTCTCTTAAGCTCTCCCCCACAGAGAGAGAATGGACTGCCCACAGCCACAGCTGACACTTCAGTGGCTGTGGGTAGTCTGTTTTCCTCCCCCTTTGGTGGTCCGTGGGAGATTGCTTGCTCGTTGAGACACTGGAAGTGATTTTTTTTTTCTCTGAGACCTCATGGACCACTTCTCAGGGTCTCACGGACCACCTGTGGTCCACAGACCACTGGTTGGGAACCAGTGATATAAATGATACAGAATTAAAATGGCAACAACCAGAGATCCTGGGAGGGGAGAGAAGAAAAGTATTCTATAAATTGTCTATTTTGGCAATGACAGTATGGTCAGATGTACATTAAAATGATGAACCCGAATAAGGTATTTATTTTTTATTTTAAATATTTTCAGACTGTTAAAGGAACTGTTGAGACATCAAATACAATGATTAAAAAGATTACAGCCCTCCAGAAGACAAAAATTAAGCATAAAAAACAATGAAGATACTAAGAGCTAAAAATAACAAGAGAGAAGAGGTATCAACCAAATCAATAAAATGTCCAAAGAAATAGATAAGTTTCTGCAGCCTGCTTTAATGGCTGGTAGTGACCATACTAGTTGGGCTTCTTGGGAATTGCTAAATATTGAACATCAATATTTCCCATATCTATTGGAAATGCTAAATGTGCAGTGGTGTTGGTCGCCATCACAAGCATGACACAGTAAAAGGGAATCCAATGAATAATTTAAAAAATAGGAAATGAGTCTCTCTCAAGTTTGTTCTTTCTGGACTTGACCCTGCCTCCCCCTTCCTCTGCAGCACTTGTTCCCACTTTCCTCCCCATTACAGTGTTGCAGAACGTGTATTCTTGGGACTCAAAGATTCCAGATATCCTTGATAGCTTTCTCAACTAACCTTTTGCTCAGCTGCTCATCATTTAAACGGGGGTTGTTCCCCATGGATTAGGCCTCCCTTGGTAGCATTTCACCTCCATTAAAATAAATGAGAGCTTTACCACTAATAGCTTTAGTAATAGGGATTGCAATTGCAGTCCTGGCCCTGTGCTGCTAAAGGGCCATGACCACAAAATGCCACCCTCCCCCAAGACCTAAAAACATCACTTCTGGTTTTCAGAAAACAGGAAGTGTCTTCTGAAGGTCTAGAAAGGTTTCAGGTCCTAAACCGGAAGTGACATTTTAAAACTTCCAGTTTTTGCCAGTGGGGGATTGAATTAGATTCTCCAAGGAAACACTTCACTCATCCTTTGCATCTCTCTCTCCCTCCCTCTCCTCTTCACTGTATCTAGGTGAACAGATAAAATGGTGAAAAATTTGGCTTCCTGGCTCTTTGGGAATTTAACTGCATTTCAATGTTCCACACATGCATTTATTTTGGCATTTTGACATGAAGATGGGAGAGGACTCTATAAAAGAGAATTCATCTCAATTTTGCCTTGGAAACATTTTGGGAAAGAAAAAAAAAAGATTTTTCTTGAATTCCCTACATCTTTATTTGGTACTCTATTTCCATACTATCTACCAACGCTGTCAGTTCTATTTCCTGCTATTTACTTATAAAATATTGACTAAGGGAAGAAATTTCAGGGAATGCTTCAACAGACTCATGTTGCACATGCCTCAGAGATGTTAAAGGGATTGAACAGTGTTGGAACATTGTGTCAGTTCTGACCCCAGCCAAGCAACCTCTGCCATGGTGTGATTATCTGAGACCTTTCCACTGTGACAAGACCACCCTGCAGCTTTGACCATGAAACTGTTTCATAATTACAAGGCAAAGAAACAAACAAAAAACAGATACTCTTCTGTCACCCATCTGCAGATCAAAATGCTGATGATGACCTTTAAATCCCTAATGGCTTGGTACCTGGGAAACTACAGAAGCACCTGCTTTCACTGGGGGATGTCAAGGGTCACCCAGATTAGACACTGACTGAGGACATACCCATAACAGAGGGACCCCAAGTGCACCACCCCTCTGAGTGTTCTGCACAGAGTGCTAGGGGGCTTTGTACAGGGCTGTGCCCCAAGACACCCAGCACACTAAGATAATCTGAACCTTGGGAATCAGGCAACCATGGCAACTATGGCTCCCGACTATGGCATTCTTGACCCAATCCTATCCAACATTCCAGCACCAGTGAAGCCACAATGCAGCCTTGAGGTAAGGGAACACATGTTCACATACCTTGAGAAGGCCTCAGTGACTGCCCCTTCACTGCAGGATGCAGGATGACCCATTGGCACAGCTCCAGCAATACTGGAAAACGGGATAGGATTGGGCCCTCTGGTCTTTGTCATTTTAGGGGGTGTCTACACTGTTGTTTGTTTGCCACTAGACAAAGACTTTTTTAAAAAAATTATCCTGGGTCTTTTAAATTGTCTTTCAAACTGAGCTGCTTTCAGCTGATGTTTGAACTGCTGGATTATAATTTACTTATTTACTGTAAATATTGTTTCATTGTTTCTGGAACCTACCCTGAAAATAATACTGAAGGGCAGTATACTGTTCTGCAGAAGGTATTTGTACAATGATTATTTTTGCACTGTGTCACCGATTGCCTAATTCTGGTGCTTGCCTTCCTCTGCCCCAGTAATGTTTGAGTGGCACCCTACTCTCTGCCTTTGGAAATGGAAGGTGACAGTCTTCTCCCCTGGACCATATTTTGAAATTCAGAAAATGTTAGGGAGTCATCCACCTTCCACTGGAGTCACTGAAAAAGCAGAACTGAATTACACCTTTCAGCTGCAATCCCTCCTCCTGAGCTATGGAAGAGCAGAGCACTGCAGGCAGCTATCTATCATGGTCTTATACTGCTGCCGCCACACAGTATGTGGCTTTCCTGCCGTGAGCTCATTCCCCCCTGTGTTGGGATTGTCTCCCAGCATGGAGTGAGTAGAGTGGAGGGGAGAATTACGACAAGAAATATTTGGTTGCCATGCAGGCACTTCAACCCTCCACCCCAGTCATTCCCTGCTACTTGCTATTGGATTTGCTGTTACCAACAATGCTTTTTAAAAGGTATGTACATGCAGGGCCTCTGAGAGGAATTTTATCAGGGGATACAAAGTTTCTTTTGGGCCCCTTTGCAAAGGGGGAGGGGTGAAACAGGGTGGGGGAAGGTGGTGATGGGGAGCAGAATGGGGCAGGGAGGGGCGAAACAGGGTAGAGGGAGGATCGAGGCAGCTGGAAAAGCCTTTGGAGCCCAGGTCTACTGAACCATGAGGCATCAGTAGGGTACCCAGCATCCCAGTCATGATACTGTCCCCAGCATCCCATGCGGGCAACAAGTCTGAGTAGATGGGAAAAATGTAGGAATTCAGACAATTTCTGGGCCCCTCCTTTGGCTCCTGGGCCCCCCTTTTGACCCTGGGCCCGGGTACAAATTACCCCCTTTACCCCCCTCTTCTAGGCCCTGTGTACATGTAACATGTTCACACATGGGACAATTTTGTGTGCAGGGATCCGTGTAGTGGCCAGTGGCACAGCTGCTAATTTGGTAGAGAAAGGACAATGGAGGTGGTGATGCTGAAAGGTTCAATGGAAAATTCTGTTCTAGTGACTCAGAATGGGAAGATTCAAAATTGGGGTCTCAAAGAACTTCCTCATGCCTTAGCTAGACAGGGAAAAAGTAAATCTACCATTCACACGATTCTGTACTTGTGAAGTGTACTGTACTGAACGGTAAGTGAAGGCTTTTAGAAGGAGGAGAAATGCGAAGAGTAGAGGACAGAGCAACTCCTTAGAAAGGGGCAAAGTAAGTAGGGGGAAATAAGGAGAGGAGATTAGGTGCTGAATCCTATCCTCCTCCCTCCAAAGAAGCTACCACTTCATCCTGTGGAATAGGGGCAGATTGGGAGAGGAAAGGGACAATATTGTCCTACCTCCCCACAATCCACTTGCGCAGCAGTGGGTCTCCTCGGACCTGTGGCAGGTCTTTAGCTGACACAAGTCCAAGGAGAGAAAGGGAGAAATTAGCTGCTATAAATTGAGGTGCTGGGGGTGAACCTTGCTGTTGTTACTGCCCCTGCTGCAGGTTAGTATGGGGGGCTGGAGAAGGGTTTGGACCCTGTTATGCTCCTGATGACATCATTGAGAATGCAATGAAAAAAAAAAAAAGACCTGTGATTGTGGTTAGAAAGAATTGAGCTATTTTTTCTGGCTTTGTAAAGAAACTCACTCAGCTAACCAAGCCCAATTATGGATTAAGTTTTGGGAGTTTGTGCATTGCTATTTTTATGGGTCAGAGATATTGGGGGGGGGGGCAGCCTCCACATATTCCTCATGGAATCCCCACATCTTGTGATCTAGCTCTGGGCTTGTTTTTGTTTAGTTTGTGGTTTTGAGGCAGGAAAGCAGAAATAGTGGCCATCATTGCAGTCCTTCTAGCATGCTGAGGAAATAAAAAAATGTGGTGAGCATCACTTGCTCCCGGTGGCATCTCACCATGCTGCTCTGGGGAAACATAATGGAAGTGGAATGCTTGGGGTGGTAAGCTTCCAGCACATCGTTCTGGGAATTTGCTTTCTGAATTTGTGAACAGCCACATCCTGCTTATGTTCCCTTACGTTCCCTAACTGCCTTATTGTGACATCAGCAACTGTTACCCTGCAGATGCCTGATCTCATCTGATCTCGGAAGCTAAGCAGGGTCAGGCCTGGTTAGTACTTGGATGGGAGACCGCCTGGGAATACCAGGTGCTGTAGGCTTATATCATAGTCTTTTGAGACTGAAGGTTGCCAACCAGTGCAGTCAGAAAGTTCACCTCCAGGAGAGCAGAATTAACATGTCACATTGTAGTTTCTCCACAGCTGACACTTTGGAGTCACCCTCAAGCTCAGGAATGAGTAAAATAGGGGTGTTTTTCTTTTTCTTTTTCTTTTTTAAATGAATAAAACCAATAACACCTCTGTTATGTTAGGGAATCAATCATAAGCTTGAGCTCATTCGTTCCACTACACTGTAGTCATATAAGAAGAGGCTTGCTTGTTCCAAGGGGGAAAAAGTATGAATAATGTGATAAAACAAAATGAACTGCAGAATATATTCTAGCCAGCAGCCAAGAAATTATTTACACTGACACACATTACAGGTACAGTATGTTTGCTGTCTAGATGATTGCATTCTGTATTTTTTTTTCTTAATATATGCTCTTGAGTGGGTATTTGGTTGTCCCACTAATCTTGTGTTTGCACATGCATGCATGTTTCTGCCTTAATGCATGTGCTAGTGAGATCCCATGGTAGCTATCCCCTCCCCAAATGGCATTGTCAGACTGGGTGGGGTAGTGCAGCTTTGGAAAGGAACACATGATCAGTGTGACCCCATGTGATCATCAGTTTCACTGGAGTTAGTTCTGCAGCCGGAGAAAAAGGGAGATGCATTCTAGGACCTGGGAGTTAACAGCTGCTTCTGACTCACCACACCTAGGAATAAGCTCTGCCTCACCCTGTCCAGACCACTTTGGAGCACCTTTTCCAATAGTCACCATTGGCAGTTAATGCTGTTGCTATAAAGGAGCATGAGTTTTCAGAACTTGGAGTTAACAACTACTTATCTCTGAACAGAACCCTAGGAAAAATATCTCCGCCACACTTAGGTCTCAGCTTTCTTTCTTTTTCCCCTCCTTTTTAAATAGATTTATGTTACAGTGTCCTTTTGCGATCATTTGGTCTCCTTTACAGCTGCTGTTATCTTTAGATTGTGAGTTCCTTGGGATGGTGCTTATTGTAAAAAAAAAAAAATGTACACCCATTTGAATCCATGAGATATAGTGTGATATAAATCAAAGTAACAAATGGATAAATACAAGAATGGTAAATATATATTTACCATTCCTGTATTTATCCATTTGTTACTTTGACTGATTTATATCACGCTGAATATATTTGGACTGGGGAACACTGACCATTTTGGAGTAGCCACTGGCAAAGCCTATCTCAATATGGATGGAGCATATCTCGATATGGATGGAGTTGTTGAGAGGACATTACTGGCTGGTAATATTAATACCAGTCTGGGATGTTGAACGTGAACGAATGAATGTCTAACGTGCCTTGGAGTCCTGATTACTTTAGAAGAAAACAGCAATAAGCATTTGGGTTGACTCAGGGGTCACCAAAAACTTTGTACAACTTTTCACGGCCTATCGCATGGTATTTAAGTAACAGCGTTGGTGGATTAAGAAGTTTTCTTGGACACCAAGCTGGGGATATTATTATGACAGCAGGAGATGTTGCTGGTGCAGCAATCTTGGTCAGCAGAACTTAATCTAATTTTAAATGTTATAGATTAATTGTTTGCATCCACATTGGTTTACGAAATAAATACCCCTTTGGGAACCCTCACTTTGGAACCATTCCCGGTGGGGGGGGGTGGGCAAAATGGAGCCATACGGCTCCATTCCCCCCCCTCCGGGAATGGCTCCGAAGGGAGGGGCCGCTCACCCACCTCCCTGCCAGGCTGACTACTCCAACCCCCTCCAGCTACACCACCGGGAAGAGTGAAGTCATAGGTTTTTGAAAGAACATTACTGTGTGAGAATTTTTGTTCTGCATAGCTTTTCATTGAGTCAGATGCTTTTTCTGGCTTGATTACTTCCTGATGCCATCTCCCATAAACTATGTCAATTGAGGACAAGTCTATGCTTAGTGGAAAGAATATAGGAACGCCACTACTATGGAACGGCATGGCCAAACTTCAGTATTTCTCTTAATGCTTACAGAGTGCCAGATCTCGAGCAACAAAATCATCTGCAAAAATGAATAAAGGCTCTTCAGCAAAATCAGTTCCGTAACCAGAACTGCTGCGGATTTTATATTGCTGATGATGAATGAATGTCTGAAAGTTATCCTTATGAAGTTTGTGTGTTAAACCAAAATGAAGATGAGCGTTACGTTACAGGCCAGCTCTTTTTTTTCTCCAGCGCTTAATTGATATGCTGTGAAAGAGCTTAATAAGCCCCAGGACAATCATGCATACTTGAGTGCAATGTAATGGATATGTGCTTGAAAGCTTTGCAGTCAAGAATGGAAAGAGACAGCATTCTTGACCCTATGCTTTTTGGCATCCTGAAGGAGGAAGGAATTGAAAAGGTGGCTAAAACTGAGCAGGTTACATAGAGCATGTCATAACATGCTAGTTACAAAAACCAACAGGAAGGGCAGAATTATTTTAGCCCTTTCTGTTGAGAATACCTTAGAACAGTGGTTTTCAAACTCTCAGGGAGAGTTTGAACTGCAGTAAGTCTTGGTGGGGGCGAGGGGAAGGCAGCGACACGATCCCCAGAATCGCGTTGCTCACGGATGCTGCAGGGACTGGGATGAACTCACCAGTCCCTGCAGCAGCCGTCCTGGGGTGTGGGGAGCCCTGCGCGAGCATCTGCAGGGCTCCACAGAAGTAAAAGTGGAGCAATCGTGCTCCACCTCTGCAAAACCAGAAGTGGAGTGCGATCGCTCCACTTTCACTTCTAATGAGCTGGGGAGCCCTGCAGAAGCTCGCGCAGGGCTCCCCATACCCCAGGACGGCTGCTGCAGGGACTGGTGAGTCCATCCCAGTCCCTGCAGTCCCATTAGCGATGCGATCCTGGGGATCTTGTCATTGCCTCCACGCTGCCCCTGCCCCTTAAGGGGGCCCTTAAGGGGGCAGAGGCCAGGGCCTTCAAGCTGGGGCATCAGTGCCCCAGTTTGAAAACCACTGCCCTAGAACACTGGCAAAGCCCTTTGAGATGAACCTTTGGCATACTTCACTCCAGAACATCACCTTAAAAATTACCTTCTCCCCTTTTGGGAAGGGGTAGGCGCAATACTGAATTGCCTTGGGAGTACCTGTAATCCCTGTTGGGTTTCTCATACTTTCAGCACCATGGACAACACTCACTTTTGTGCTGCTCAGCCGCCTTGTTTGTGCCCTCTCCCCCACTCCCCCTTTCAGCTGAGGTAGATATTGAGTAATATCCTATATCCTATATAGTAATATCCTAATTCCTATAAAACACATGAGATATGCTCACTGTTTGGTATGAACTGAGCCACTTTATTAATTACATAAATCAATTATACTTAAATCCTGCAGCAGCTCATATTAAGCTCCTCCCCCTTTAGTTCAGGCACCTCCCTTGAAGAATACATAATGGTTCACTTCTTCTTTGGACATCAGCACACTGGCTCCAGCCAGAGAAGGGCCCATGGGGTAGGGGTGAAGGTTATTTTGTATCCAAACCCAATGTCAACAAGAGGGGCCCAGGAGGCAAAGGAGGGAGCCCAGAAATTTCCTGGCATCTTACATTTTCCGATCCCACCCAGACCCACTTCCTGTGAAGGATGCTGGGCGCACTACCATAGGCATATGGCAGCAGCTGCAGCCACAAGCCATATGCGCCAGGCCGAGGAATGCATTCCTGACAGTCCTTAACACAGTGACCAATCTGGAAAGAAACTGACCTGCTACAGTTTCTGGCCTGCTTTGGTTGGTGAATCCCCTTACTAAAAAGGAACTCAGGGACACAGCTATAGGACTACAGCTACTGCAGAAGTCAGTTTTGTTACACACAGGACACTTTCCATTCTAGTGTGAGCTTAAATACGGTGGGGCTAATTTTCTGCAATGATTTTCTATATTTAAAATTTTTTAGGAGTGTGTTTGGCTTTCGGTATTACTGTATCTTTCTGCCACCGTGTGTGAGGAGATAGACCTGGGCTCCACATAGGGAAAGCTGGTAGACTTGGGCTCCAAAGATTATTCCAGCTGTCACCACCCTCACCCTTGCCTAGTAACCTCCCCCCCCCAATAGGTTTAGCAGTAGCAGGTAGATAGCCCCTTCTTCTCAGTACTCTTGAGCATAGTCCCAGAGTAGTGGTTTTATTAGAAGTCTTACAGTAAGCTATACAACCTTGTCTGCATAAAAGCTGCTAAGATCAAGTGCTGCTTTTCCTTTCAGAGATGATGCTTCATTTGTTGTGCATGAACAACATCAATTAGGAAATTGCATGAACCCTGTCTTCCGTAGAAGGTCCTTGCACTTCCTTACAGTCAGCATTAAGAAAATGGCATTTATGACCAAGAGTATGATCTTGAATCCATAATTACTGATAGATTGCCACTTGAAAAGGAACTAAGTAGTTGCATCAAAAAGCAACTATCACTTTTGGCAGACTTCCAAAGCTTGTAATGCCAAACAGCTCATTGGCACAAAGAACTTATGCTCTCAATACCTGGCTATGTGTGGCAGTGACACATAAGCCACTTTGATTTGTCAAGAGAACAAACTCAATGTCTTTTGTCTGTGCTGCTTATATCACACTGTTTGCATTTCCTGGCAAAATGAGAATATGTTGGCACATTCTCTGACAAGACCAATTTACCAGTTCTCTGAAATGGAGTGGCTGAATTGGCATGAGTCTATGGGTGATGGTTACCAAAGGGCACGTTCTCTGTCCAAATAAAATTGACAGAGACACAGAGATCAGTACAATTATGACCAAAGACTTAGAGTTTACAATTAGCAGGTGTCTCTGGTGGCAAAGACTTAAGCTCATGTACAACATTACCTCTTATATGACATGACAAGCATTACCTCTTATAGTTCCACCCATCATAGCACTAATGCAAATAGTTCAGCCACACCTAAAGTGGTATATTCTTTATACAAATTTCCTAAAGTGCTATGGGAAGTGTTGGAGTAACCTTTGTAGTAAGTAAACTTATTATGTAGTGCAGCAGTTCCCAACCTGTGCATTGCAACGCCCTGGGATGTTGGCAGGGAGACAGCACCAATTACTCCAAACAATGATTAGAGGCTTGGTGTGGCAAGAAGAGCTCCAGCACGTGAAAACCATGTGCTGGGAAAAGCCCTTGCGCCTTCCTTGAGCTTCTCACCACTGTTTGAATTGCTTATGTGTTTTCTCCAAACCCAGAAGTCACAGGTGATGACATCATTGCCAGTCACTTCTGGGAGCCATGTGCTGCCATAGCAGTACATGGTGCATCATAGGTTCCAAAACTCTGGGAACCGCTGCTAGGGTGGACTCTTTGTACCCATGCTTTTGGGTTGTTCAGAAGTGTACTTTAACCTTGCTTCATTTTAATGGCTGCATTGGACTGTTCCATATGAGACACTGGCACTTATTGAAATAACCTCTGTTTAGGAAAAATCTGATGTGCATGTGCTATATGAAGTGTGGCTCGGAAGTTTATTTTCTGTGAGTGCATAGAGAGGGGCTGACATATATACATGGCACACTTGCATCTGTTTTCTTTTGTTTCATGATCTCTGTGAAATGACCCTTAGATGTTCTATACTCACTAATGTTCCCCCATTTTAATCTTGCACTGTCCTATTTTCCTCTGGAAAAGTTCATATCCTTTGTCCAAGAATGGGAAATATTTTTAGTTATTGGGCTTCACTGAAAAAATAGTAGTTTTTTTTTCTATACTCAGTGTGTGTGTGTGCATTTGTGTTTGGTAATGGAAAGGTAATGGTAATATGCACATATGTGTTTGGTAATGGAAATTAATATAAATTATGAAACATTATATGAATTGCTTCAGGCTTCTAGATGCCTTCTTTTTCGCCTAAGGCAGTCTTTTGGCTGTAGCATAGATTAAAATGAACACTCTTTGGATGGCACTAGCTAAACCGCTTCCCCCATTGTTGCTACTGCTCTTTGAGTTAAGATGGATATTATTTGGTGTTTAAATATCTATTAAAAATTCACAAATGAACTTATGAGAAAATGTGGCCCTAAGCATATTTTTATGACCCACACATTTTGAATATTTAAAACTATACTACTAATAATAAAGCAACTCATTCTCTGGGGTTTAATTTTGCTTGTGTATGTTGATCTGATGGTTTGTGAGTTTTACTACATTCCATTAGGGAAATTTTACCAGGGAAGTCAAGTTAAATGCACAAAATGGTTTATCTTAAATTGGCAAAAATGAACCCTCTGTAGAGCTAATTTACAAGTACTGATTCTCTTGAATACTCCCATTGTGCGGAAGACCTATATATGTTGTTTATTGCAGATACACAGGCGCAAGGAGTGAAAATGCAACATGGCTGTCAGCCATTACTCTTGCAATATCCTAGATTTTGAAATTGCTCTGAACATCTAGTGCTTTCTTGAAGAATGTTCTTTGCGTTCCTATCACAGGCTATAACTGAAGAGGGGTCTATCATGGATGGCTCTACCCACTGCTCCCAATCCAAACCAGAACCTTTCAGTGCCAGTCTCAGCTGCAGTAAGTTGGCCTGAATTAAGGACTTTACCAGAGCCAGAACCAACCCTGCATGGTAGATTGCCACTACCCTTACTGCCAAGATAGGGAAACCAGCAGCGTATTGGCATCCCAGCTGCACAGAAAAGAAAATAAATCTTCGAGCCCAAGAATTTCCTCCCTACTTGGGTGTTGGCAAGAAACACAGACTAACTTTACTGAGTCAGTACTGAATTTTGTTGAACCAGGCTGCCCCACTGAGTAATCACACGCTGCTGAAAGTTTAAAGATTTATTTAGGAATAAAAGAAAAATGCAAACACTTTAAAATATCTGGAACATTGTTGAGATTTATACAGAAGCAAGCAGAGCAAAGGATGAACTCCTAGCTTACAAGACAGACAACACAATCTTATGCATGTCTACTGAGAGGTAAGTTTATTGATCTCAACAAGACTTATGCCCAGGTAAATATGTATAGAATTGAAACCTTAGTCTCACCTGGGACCAAAGTTTATGAGCATATGCAGAGTGCAAAGCTTCCTTTATCACTAATGCTAACTACCATGCTGGGCTATCTCAAAAAAAAGGTCCTTCCCAAACCAGATCTTTATACCTAGGAAGGCACCTTCTGGTCAATCAGAGCTCCTAAAAAGTACCAGAAGGATGATACAACCTGTCAGTAACTTCCCCCCTCCCCTTGGGTAACTCACAGCTGCAGCCAATTTCTAATTAATTTGAGCTAGCTGCTCGGCCTTGAAGGCTGTGGTCAACCTTGATTGGTGTCTTTCTAGCGAACATTTCCAATTAGCAGCTATTCTTGTGGTACTGGGAGACACAGGCTCCCCCCCCCCCATTAATTCACCAGTACTTCAAGGTAGAGATTCAGGCTCAAAATGGAGTTTGCAATGTTCTTCACAGGACCAACAGAATGACTTTCACATTTGGCTCTTGTACCTTGACAGAAAATTGGGCTTATGCCCTAATCGTGCCATAATGTCGCAGTGACACTGACTTTTCGTAAAACTGCTTCCAGGCAGCAAACGTTCACTTACGGAATGCTCTGTTCCCTCTGTCCAATTGCCATTTTTAAGACAAACTTGGTAATTAATGGCTGGTTCACATGCTGTGTGCAGACTGAAGAGATTGTATAGAAGATGTACTGAGGACTATCATACAGTTATGGAATGTTGTGTATTATATTTTCATGGTATACATGTACTGTACAACAATCTAAACATATACTGAACTACATAATGCGTGTACACAGCAAACATACTTCCAAATATATGAAATCAGTGCACTGGAGAGTGACTTGGCCGTGACTCTTTACCACCTGTATACATGCTGGCAAGTGCAACTTGGCTGTAGCGGAAAACATGTCGCAGTCTTTGCTACCTAATGCAAGTCTGCAGTTGAGCAGATTTTAGAAGCCTTATAAAACCTTTCTTCTAGGAATCTCTTTGGGGATCCAGTCTAGGACAACAGTTAAGAAGTTTGGGTTTTACTGTTATAACTACAGGTGAGCATCACTTGGCGACGTTCCGATCAGCAGCAACCCAAATATGCGATGGCTGTTGCTGGTTCCTGTTTACCCTCCTCAGCCTCCAAAGCTGAAGGGTGCTACGCCTCCTCCTCTCACCTCCAGAAGCTTTTATGAGAGGCTCAGACTGGCTGTTTCGGCCAAAAACACATGACTTCTGGTTTCCCAGAATGTGTGGATACGCACTGCCTCTGCAAGACTCAGAAAAGCCTCCAGAGACAAGGGGGGCACAGCTCCCCTCACCTTTGGAGGCTTCCCTTAACCACAAACCTCACTTGGCAATGGGGGTGCAGGTCTGCACAACTGTAGTAGTTTCACGTAATTGACTTTTAAAGAGATATTTTACGTTTTATGCCCCAGTCTAGCTAAGGGCATGTGCGCACAAAAACACACTTGCACAACCCTTTGAAGATGGGGAACCTTGTATGCAGAAGACTGTTTCATAGACTTGCCCTGTCCGTTTCAACAGTTGTCTCAGAGGAAGGGATTGGAGTGGTCCTTTCTCAATTTTGCCTGTGAAATTGTAGCTATTTTGAAAAGATTCTTTGATTGGAGTATTTATCTGCTATTAACCACCCCAATATATATATATATATATATATATATATATATATATATATATATATATATATATATATATATATATATATATATATATATATATATATATATATATATATAAATTTTTGCATAAATGTACGCTTATTGGTTTCATTGGTTGCTGCCTGTTAAGTTCTTTTGGTGTTTTGTTTGCCTTACTGTCTATTTAATCTTGTGGATTGAGTAGGAATTTACAAGTTAAGTGCCATTTGCCGGATATGGTGGTGTGGGTTAAGCAGACAGCCACCAATATATGGCTTAGCACTGATGAGCAGAACTGTAATGTGGCACAGAATTGACTTTGTAAAGTCATATACTTAATCACACACCTGCCAGTTTAAATTGCAGTACATTCTGTAGATCACCATGCAGTGTTTACAGGAAATGTAGGCATTAAGAAGAGACGGTTGACCCCAACAAGTGCAATAAGGATGTGGAACATCTGTTTAATAACTGTGAAATTCATCAAATCCTCCGTTTTCCATTTGAGTTTTGAGTGTCCTTTTATTTCCTTTTGCAAATGTGTTTTTGTTTCAGAGCTTCAGCACTGAACTCAAAATTATTGCCATTAGTGGTATCAAATGGTGATCCATCATCTTACTGAATGAAGAATTTTCAAGTATAGTGCCCCAGAGCCATTCTGTATAAGAAACCACTAGGCCCTTTTAACATTATCAGTATGTTATTGTTATTGGAACAGCAGCTCCTCGTAACCACTGAGGATATAAGCTGAAAAGAAGTGATAATGTTTTAGAAGCCTTTGAGCCATGAAAAAAAAAATCTATGAATAGGAAATCTCTTTTGCAGTGTCGCTCCCTTCCCACCCCCGCTGGTTATAACAGTAAGGGCATGAATTGAAAAATGGGATTCAGATGTCTGATTCTCACTTTGTACTTGTTCCTCTTAAATAATTTGGACTTAGCAATAGTGTTTTAGACCTTAGAGACTTTTCCTGAAAAGACTGTTTATGGACTTCCCTTGCAGAAGGTTGGGAAAATCCAGCTTGTGTAGCTGACAAAGGCCAATGTATGAAATGGTGTGAAGTTATGAGATTGTTCTACTTGGCTCTGCCTTGCTTATGGGCATAATTTAGAGTTGGTTTTGACTTAAAAAGTTTCAAAAACTCTTCTAACGGAAAAGTTGGTACAGTACCTAAATGTTGCAAACAGATAAACTTACAAGCCGTACAATCCCTTTCTGACTTCTGTTTTATTATGATCTCTAAGATTTTCTGGGATTCTTTTTGTTATTATTATATCCATGCAACACGTGGACAACTCCTTTAAAGGGCCCTAGGAATCTAGGGCATATTCACACATTATTTGGCAAATTTTCACAAACTTTGTATATACACCAAGGAGATGTGGCCAGTTCTGGCTCCTGAATCTGTGCAAGATTTGTGAGTCTGAAAGCATATTTGTATGCATGTATGCTGATAATTTATTCAGCACTCTGGCTTGCAAAGGAGATCCTGGACCCTACCCTTGTGGATACTGGGGACCTACTCCACACATTTTCAGAAATTTTTCAAAAACCTCCAGTAATTTGCCTGATAGTTGCCCAGCACTTTTGCATTGCATTCTGGGGCGAGCCTGGGCAGAAACACAGGCCTCCATGCGACCCAGAAGAGGCTTTAAGAACATGAACAGACTGCCTATAGCTCTGCAAATGCAGCAAAAGTGCTATGCAATGATCAGGCAAGTTACTGGGCGCTTTTTTTAATTTTCTGAACATGTTTGGAGTGGGATCCCAATATCCACAGCATCCACAGATAACTAAAACTGCAGGTACCTGATCCACAGATATCAAGGCCCACCTGTATACTGTATTGAATTTTGGAGCAATGAAAACTGCACTTGAATTTAAGAAGTAAATAAGTCTCCAGTCAAATTCGGAGCATTTTATTCCTTATAGATTTGTTAAGGAGGTGGAGTATACGGCCTTCCTCAGTCCAGCAAATAGCCATGTTACTGGTCTAGCCCATGTATTTAGCACTAAGTACATGTGTATAAATGTGTGTCTCCTGCACATCTTGATTAATCAGAAGTAAAATAGATTAAGAGCCATAAAATAAAAGTAAAGAAAAGTAAAGTAGGCTTTTAGCCATACTTTAAGCCATAAAGATTAAGCAAAATAGATTGAGAGCCAGGATGGTGTAGTGGTTTGGGAGGTGGACCTGGAAGATCCAGGCTCGAATCCCCCCTCAACCATGAAGCTTCCTGGGTGACCTTGGGCCAGTCACTTTCTTTCAGCCTCACTTACCTCACAGGGTTGTTGTGAAGACAAAAGGAGCAGAGCAACTGTGTACACTGCTCTTTGGAGGAAGGGCGGTATATAAATGTGAAAAATAAATGCTTGAGCCATTTGTGCAAGCATAGCATTTCTTTAGCACTGGTAGCATTGTCCTATCCATTGAAATGATCTGCGAAGTATTTGCAGCTGGAGACCATAAGAACATAAGAAGAGCCCTACTGGATCAGGGCAAAGGCCTATCTAGTCCAGCTTTCTGTATCTCACAGTGGCCCACTTCCTTCCACCTCAGGAAGCTCATAAGAGACCTGCATCCTAGTGCCACTCCCTTGCACCTGGCATTCTGCTAGCCCAGTGATTTTCAGTCTTTTTCATCTCATGGCACACTGACAAAGTGCTAAAGTGGTCAAGGCACACCATCAGTTTTTTGACCATTGACAAGGCACACCATGTTGGTGGTAGGGGCTCCCATTCTCCAATTGCCCTACTAATAAATGACCCTCCTCAAACTCCCATGGCACACCTGCAGACTATCCGCGGCACACCAGTGTGCCATGGCACAGTGGTTGAAAATTGCTGTGCTAGCCTATTCCTTAAACCAGGAGGTTGCACAAACCTATCATGGCTTATAACCTGTGATGGATCTTCCTTCTAGGAACTTGTCCAATTCCCCTTTTTAAAGGTACCTAGGCCAGAAGTTATCACCACATCCTATGGTAAGGTGTTCCACAGACAAATTACACACTAGACAAATAATTCTTTTTCTTTTGTCTTTTCTAACTCTCCCGACACTCAATTTTAGTGGAAGTCCCTTGGTTCTGGTGTAGAATCCACATCTACAGCGAATATCTCAGCTGGTGTGTTTATCTGTAGGAACACACATGCATTTCCCTATAGTTATTGTTGTAAATTATAAAGAAATGAAGAACTTTTAAGGTTGTATATTTTAGTTAAAGATATATGCACAAACAGAAAAGCATAAGAATAACAGCAAATGTGAGACAACTGAAAAGAAATCAACATGCACATTGGTGAAGTTTTTAATATTTTGTCCTTTTGGAGGTGCTGCCAATCAAATTGAAAGCTGAGATATAGACATGTAGCAGCAATATAAAGCAGGCTTTGGCTGCAATCCTATACAGACTTTCTTAGGCATAAGCCCCATTGAACACAGTGGGACTTACTCCTGAGAAGACAGGCGTAGGTACTGTTTATCTTGGAGGGCGTAAGTATGTTCACATGCAGGTTGTTGGAAGGTTTTCTGCCCTAAGGAAGTAATAAATGAAGAATTACAGGCAAAAATTGGTGTGCGGTTACACTGGCGGAAGTAATAAAGGCGATGCCTGTATCATGTGTGCTGAATGGCAACAGATGGCTTCCCAGAAATCACTGTAGAATGGAAACCTATGAAGTGAATGTATGGAGAGAAAGGATAAACTCAGAGAAGTTTATCAAAACAAAGGATTGAGCTTATAAATAGAACTATAGTATGACTGTTTCTCGTGGTTGTGTCTGACTGTTCTCCTTCAGACCATATAGCAAAAAGAACTGCCCCTACTTTACAAAAGAAGCAAGCAATACTTTATATGTATGAGTTTGTGGTTTTAATGAAAGATGGTTTTAGTCATGGCAATCACAATAATGCACTTTCTGTGCTTAGTATTGGATAGTGAATAGTGTGAATAGTATTGGAACTTATAGCATGCTTGTGAACACCCAGTACCGGCGGGATGCTTGTACCACTAGTACTAAAGAACTCAGGATTCGGTTCTCAGTCAGCCTGAAGAAAAAAGTCCCCATCTTTCTTTCTTTCTTTCTTTCTTTCTTTCTTTCTTTCTTTCTTTCTTTCTTTCTTTCTTTCTTTCTTTCTTTCTTTCTTTCTTTCTTTCTTTCTTTCAAGCAGATCAAAGAAAGAAAGAAAGAAACAACAAAGAGCAATGTACAAATTCTGTTTTCTCCACCACCATCCAGTGTGTCCCTTTAGTTCTTTGAAGACTTATAAAAGCAGAGTTCTGCTAGAAGAAGAGTGGTTAAGATTTGAGAACCATATGTTCTTTAAAATAAAACAAAAACATTGCATGCAGCAAGTAAGACATAAACTGGCAGGAGCTCACACCTGTGTGAGGTGTATACATTTAGAACTAGCTACTTCACATGCTTCAGTATCTTGTATTTGCAACCGGTGAGTAGTACCATTCATCCTAAAAGAATGAATTCTTTTTTCTTCAGTTCCAGAAAGTTATTGCCTTGTTGAAATTATTTTTCTGACAATCTGGGGGGGGGGGGGAACGGACACACACACACAACAACGACAAAAGTACACCTTTACAGCCGCATAAGTATGTGCATATTCATAAGTGGCTTGTAAGTGTGTATTTTATTTTCCTGTGATATTTGTTTCAGCATCACAATGGCTTACTGCACTGTTTTACTGAGAAATGTATGGAGACCACCGGTGGGCTCTGGGTGGAGATTTCAAATGGATGTTGGGTTAAATTCAAAGACTTGTAGATAAAAGACTTTCTGTCCTTTGACATAAATTGTTTCCAGACACCCAATTTATAAAGAAGATCAGTCACCTTGTGCCTTTTGGCACGCAACCCCTATTGGACTCATTAGGTGTTTTAGTTGGCAGGCAATGGCAACTCTTTGGTGGCTGTTAAAAACTGAAATCACCTTTTCTTTACCTTGGAAAAGGTTCCAGAGATCTTTATTTTTCCTTGGTTCGTTCTGTGGATTGCTTCAAGCTCCTCAAATTCCAGATAGCGTTGGGTCCTGTGTAATCTTTCACATGAAATAGGTACGTGCAAGAGTAACCCTTTCATGTGCTTCACATTAGAATGGACCATCTTCCCCACATCTTACCCCTGCACAGGTCTATGCTCCTTATTTGGTTTTAAGTTCCCGTGCTGTTTGTCTGGGGAAAGCTGTTGGATGCAGTGATTTGAGATGTTTCCTGCAGGGTATGGACTATGACAGATGAGCATTTTAGAGCTAAGTGGTGTTGAACTGGCAGGTTTGGGACTGAGCATAAAACTGAAAATTTTTACTTTGGCACTTTTATTTCTCAGTAGTATTTTAAATCACTGAATGTCAAATTTGTATTTCCTTTTGGAGCTGAAATGTAAATCTCTTTCAGGCATCAGCCCATCCTTTATTCTTGTGGAGCTATGGGTTAGAAAAAAAAAATCCTTGTTTGAGACCAGGAATGCTTGGTGCTTTGGGAGACAGAAAAGACTCTCAGTAGCAACTTTATGTTGACTTGATTTTCTGATGCAGACAGTACAGATCCCTTGATATGTAGCAATATATTTGACAGTTCATATTGTCCTTGTACATTTAGATACATGCCTACAAGTGAAATATAACTGACAGGGGGAAATGGCCATGCATAATATAGGCAGGTGATGCATACTTTTTAAAAGAGAAGAGCTTGGGTTTTGTATGAAAGCTTACTGAATTAACACCATTTAACTAACAGTCCCATTATTCTAATCATGGTTTATAGTGATATGGTTGATTTGTGAAGCCTCTTGAACACTGAACAATGCAGCACATTAAACATAAATGACAACTTGTATAGACATGGAACAGGGAAGTGTGAACTCTTCCCTGTCCTACTTCGTTTTCCCCCAAATTGACTTAGAAATAGTTTATCTCCCCCCCCCCCCACCAAAAGGGAAGTGGAAAATGTCACTAATTATTCTAAGCCTGTTGAAGTCAAAGAGGACCCTGGCATCTCCTCCACCGTTTAAGATCCTCTTCTCTTATTCATCTGCAAATCTCCAATCCCGTTCCGTCTTCTGTTGCAGTAGTTCTAATAGAAGGGAGACAGGGAGGAATTTTTCTCTCTGCCCCTTTCTGCCCTCTTTCCCCAGTGCATGGTGCTTGGGGCTGCTATGGCAGAAAAGAAAAAAAAAACACCAGTTGCCAGGGGCACTAGGAGTTGTTGCTTCCATAATGCTCCTGGCATTTTAAATAGAGCAGACTTTGGGTTTCTGGTAGGTTCTTTTTTCTTTTCTTTTTTTTACCAGAGCCGTGGGAGCTAACACTATAAAATGGTGACTTGGAAGGTGAAATGTTCCAGAATGGCAGCGTGGGGAAGTGGTGGAGCCAGTGTCAAAATGATGACTTGTACAATAGTTGATAAGTTGGGGTTGTTTTACACATAAACACACAGACACACACAGGACAATTCTGCGCAAGTTTGAACCTATGTTCCCAGGAGGGCACAAGGGAAAAAAAAAAACTTGATGTGGGCAGAAGGTTCAAACTAAATTTTAGTTCTTGTAGCTCTGGAATGATCTTCTCCCTGCTTTCTAGGGTTGCCAATTCTGAAGCTATTCCTGGATGTTCCCCCCCCCCCATCCCAACACAACATAATGTCACATAAGGCCCAATCCTATATGGGCCTTCTGCTGATGAAAATTCCTGTTCCCTCAACAGAAGGACCAGGCTTCTGGTGTTGCAGGTGCAATTATGATACATGCTACAGGGCCACCTGTGCACCACCAGAGCACCCCGTCACCACTGGTGCTAGTAAGTTGGTTGGGTAGGTGAGCTGAGAACTGAGAACAGAGCAGGGAGGGGGAGGATCCAGGCAGAGATCAGGGCCAACCAGGGGCTTGTTAGGAGAGGGGAAGGGATGATAGAAGCAGTGGCAGTGCTGATATCCAGTGTCCTCTTCCAGGCCTCATTGTGCCCCCTTGGACCCACTCAGACTTGTGCCAGTCAGAGAACTGGCATAGATCTGAGTAGGCCCATTAGTGACAAAGCTGCAGTGGAGTAGGTAAGTAAAACTTTTTTTTTACTTGCTTCTCCATTGTGTCATGGCCAACCCATAGCATGCAGCAAAGTCTGCACTGGCACTGCTTGCACACTATTTGCTGGCCAAGGTTAGGACTGGGCTGGAAGTCAGGTAGGCCCTGTGAAAGTATCCAGAATCACTTTCAGCAGTCATCTGGAGACTGACACTGATTCTTGGAGGCTTTAAGCCACTTTGGAGTTGGCAGCTTATCTAGAGCTCTGAGAAAATGACATTTCCCAGTGCTCCTGTCACTTGGCTCAGTGCGAAGGAAGGAAGCTCTTTTGAAGGAGGAAAGAGGAGGCCCATTTTTCCCTCCTTCCTACTTTCACTGGAGAAACAGCAAAGTGGGCAGATGAGTGGGAGTTGAAGATTCATAGGCAGATGGAAAGGATGAGAAGCAGAGTTTTACTTGGCTTACATTAAAATCGCAATTGCAGAAGAATTTGTAGTTCTTAATGCTCATCTTGTACTTAAGGTAAACTTAAGTAGCCAAGGGTGCTATTCCAAGACAAGGAATATGAAATTCAGGCAAAATTTCTGCTTACTCTTACTGAAATTCTCATTGACTGTTGTGCAACTACCTGAATTACAAAGCCAGCTGCTATGTAGACACATGCATGGTACAAAATCTTCAGTGTAAAATCCTTTTTCTCACTGCTGAAGTCTACATTAGAAGCCCCATGAGAGGTGGAAGTAGTTGCGGCCATGGCATGACCCACTTGTGGCTTCTTATGTGACTGCAGCGTTGGTGGTCTTGGCAACAGACTCATTGGCTATATGTTGCTTGGTTACCAAAGTGTTGGGTTCAACAGCCATGAGCTCCTGGACAAAATGCAATAAATAGACAAATATTTGCCAAGAAGCAAGCTCTCATTGGCTCCTGTGGGAGATTTCTTTTTTCTTAGCAAATAGGAACCAGGGCAGATCAAGCAAAGTCGAACCTTTAGCGGTGGTAAAGTTAAAAGTATCTCTTGCCCTCACGTTAGTCCCAGCTAATGGGCACAGGCAATTTACTAGCTATTTAATTAAGAAAATTGGAACACATCAGGACCATTGACACACTGAACGTCATTGTACTTTGGCCCTTGACCCTTGAGTGGCAATGGCCACAACCATAACAGTGATAGCACCAAATGTGCTGCCAAAACTTGCTTGTTGCATGGATTTGTCTGGCAAGTGAGGGCAGAACTGTATGGTTTTGTTTTGCCTCCCAGGCACAACTGATGCATAGCACCAGCCTGCTCAACATATGGCATTATTTGATATGTTCTGTTCTGCTGCTTGAAGTCAGGAGCAACATTTACAGGCAGCCATGAAACTTCTCATAGTGATTAAAAATGAATTCTTTACAATTTGGGGAGAACTTTCTTCTTTTTCTTTTTTTAAAGTCCTGTATTCCAAACTTGTGCAATTATGAGCAGTGGATACCCTCATCCCTCAATGAAATAGGCTGCAAGGATAATTGATTCTATTTGACATAAGTTATTCATAGATTCTCCAGTCAACATACTCTTTTTCTCTGCGCCACTAGGAGCGTGGTAAGGTACTGTGATGAAATCAATCAAGAGTGACACGTAATCAAGTTGGGAAGCTTGAGCAACTGTACTGAGAGGGCCTAATGTGTCCCACTTCCTTGTTTGTTGATGTAATAATCTTGACAATGGAAGGCAGGTTGAGAAAATGTCAGAGAAGGCAGCCTAGTGGGAAAACTGGAGTACAGCCATTTTCAGCTGTAATTTGAAAGGATGTCAGTGCAGCACAAAGATATGTTAGACAAGTTGAAACTAACTTGGTGCCTAAGCTATGCCCTCACTAGCTGTGTCTATCATGGTGCATCCAACAACATACCAGGAACAGCTGTTGTGATCTGCACTTTCCCTGATAAGGGTTCATTCATTATTTTTCTACCTTGTTGTCTCATGTTTTAGGGGGGGGGGGAACCCAGATTCACTTGAGATGACTTATGCTCAGTAATAAAACACAACTTATTTGAACAATAAATATAATTAAAATCCATCTTTATAACACTGTTATAACAAATGACATTCCGTTGACAGTGTTTGCATGTTCAAGCTGCCCTCATCTGTGTATACCACAGGTGCATTGTATTTAATTGGGAACAAAATGCAACCACCTGAAGATCAGGTAGTGGTTTCTGCATATTCAAGGCTTCCTGTTTACTCTGAAGTAACCAAGTTTGTCATTTTAAAGAAAAAGTAAAGGGGGAAAAAGACAGCCTGATATAAATTAGTCAGTGTTTCCAAGAGCCTTTGAATTATGGTCTGTTGGAATGGTACAAGTGACAGCAGGACCAATGAAGGGGGTAAGGAAAAGAAACTAGTTTGTTCTGAGCCATGGACAACTCATACTACCATGAAGGTGGGCAGTAGGGTTGGTTAAGATGTGACATTTTGTTGCAGTTTGCACTTGTTCTCTTTCATGTGTATGTGTGTACATGCATGCATTTATGTAAGCACTAATGTGTTTATATCTGTGCAAATATAATTTACATGGAACTATTATTATTATTATTATTAATAATAATCCTGAAGAGCCAGGATGATGTAGTGCAGTGGTTCTCACACATTTAGCACTGGGACCCACTCATTAGAATGAGAATCTGCAGGTCCCACTGGAAATGATGTCAAGCAGGAAAATTTTTAACAATCCAAGGCTGCAATCCTTCCCACACTTACCCAAGAGTAAGTCCCATTGACTATCATTGTTAAAAGAATATACATAGTAGCTTGTTAAAAGTACAGGTCTGTAATATTTCCCCAAATGCAGTCACATATCCTGGCAGCATTAGGTCTACTATATTGAAAATAAAATATTGAAATGAAATTGAAATTGGCTCGTGACCCACCTAGTGGGTCCCAACCCACAGTTTGAGAAACACTGATGTAGTGGCTTGGGAGTTGGGTGTGGAACTGGAAGATCCAGGTTCAAATCTCCACTGGGTGACCTTGGGTTAGTCATTATCTCTCAGCTTCACCTACAGGGTTGTTGTGAGGACAAAAAGAAGGGAAGGAACCATGTACACCATCCTGAGTTCCTTGGAGGAAAGACGGTATAAGAATGTGAAATTATTATTAAAAATATTTATATATGCTGTTCAACAGGAGTAGTTCACAAAACAGTTACATTGTAAAATCAAATTGTTCCCTGTCCCCAAAGGCTCACAATCTAAAAAAAGAAATACAGAAGAGACACAAGCAACAGCCACTGGAAAAGATGCCGTACTGGGGTGAAGAGGGACAGTCGCTCTCCCCTTGCTAAATATAAGAGGACACCACTTTGAAAGGTGCCTCTTTGCCCAGTTAGCAAAAGTGGGGTGTGTGGAGAATTCTTTGCAGGTTGGGAAAGCTCTGAATGCATGAGAATGCCTGCCAAAGACTTTGCAATAGTTTTCTGGATTGGAGCAAACATATTTTATTTTTTCATTTATTTATTTATTTAACTATAATAAACATAAAATGCAAACATATTTTATGATGCCAACAGCTGGGAAATTATTTGAAAAATTGGCATATTTTGAGCCTGTATACATTAGCAGAACATAGAAAGGAGCGGTTGAGGTCTCAGACATCCTAGCTATTTGTAAGCACCAGTACCTTCCATATCATAAAGAAGTAAAAGAACAATAATGAAGGAAGTAGCTGTTCAGTTAATGCTAACATAGTTCATGAATATATACCTGCTTCATGTACAAGGCATGAAAAGTAAGGAATGAAATAATGTGATCAACATCTGGGGGAAAAAATCAGAGCCCCAGTTGTGTTGGACTTGTTGAGAAGGTGAATGGCAACGGTGCCATCCTGTGCTGTGCCTATTAAACTTAGTGTGGGGGGAGGAAACCATGTATTGATGAGAATGAATCAATACAGTATTTCAGAACTTTTTTAAGAAACTGAATGTTCTGTTAAAACACTTTTTCAAGTGTTTTGAAAATTTTGAAATTATATTCAATCTAACCCTTCCCCTCACACAGCCTAGTACAATGGTCTAATTAAGTGTGTGATTATATGTGAATTTTTCCTGATCTGCTTTTTCTCATATAGTGTTCATGCATGTGGCATTTGAGATTCCCCATAATCTTAGGCTGTGGTCCTGTATGCAGTAAGCCTCTCTGAACACAATGGGACTTACTTCTGAGTAGACCTGCCTGGGTTTGTGCTGCTGGACAATGAATTGTTTCAACAAATAATGGACAGTGCTGCCTATCGTGTGAAAGAAACAATGCTGCGCATATTTCCTGATTTGCTCTGTCTAGCTTGTGATTGGGATTTGGCCAGGTCTGGTAGAAACCCTTCCGAAGTATCACTTTCAGGTCAAGCTAGGTGTGACGGGGCAGCCATATTTGTTTGTTCATGTTCCTATTCATATATAAGGCAGGAAATAAAGAGTCTAATTTTTTTTTAAAACAAAGGGAGAATGTGAATAAGGGGATTTGGACCCAAATGACAGAGTATGAGGGAGGTAAGACTGGGAAAGAGGAAACTTCATCTCCTCTAACCTGAAGGCACTCTTTTTGCTTAAAAATTAGATCCCTTCCACCATTCATTTGTGAATGGAACAGACTGTCTGCCCCCATTGCATCTAGTATGTCTCTCAAGTAAGATTCATTCTACCAGTTTTTATGAAAAGACATTGTCAGTGGGGTGACCTTATTTTTGCATTCTGTTGTCGCTGCTGATGTTCGTAAATGTTTCCCCACCCACCAATGCACATTCATAGTAGACCCTGAAACTCAGTCACTTGACATTTACAACCTGGTTGCATTTCACATGAATGAATCTCCATTTCACTGTATGAGAGTATTTGTAGAAAATTAGTGACAACTGGAGAAGGAGAAAATGTCTTCTCATGGTGATGCCCCCTTGTCAAAAGTAATCATATCAAATCACTCTCAGGCTGAGCCCATTAATTCTTGCTGCTGCTGTTCACTTCTTGTGCTTGAAAGTGGCGCTGCTTCCTTCCAAAATCTCAGTTACTTATCGATGCAGGGAGGATCCTGTTGTTTCCTTAGCTCCAAACACGTTATCAATGTCTTTAGGACTGGGGAGCGGAGGAAATATCTGGAAATTGATAATTAAACAGGGCAAAGGAAGGAGGTCTGTTGGGAAGAAGCAACAAGGAATGTTGTTGGAGTGGATGGGGAGCAGCTGATGATGTTGAAAGGGTGTCTGGAAGGAAACAAGTCTGACTGCTGGGTCTCCCAGATAAGTATATGGCAGACTTTTACACCCGGAGAATATATCTGAACCTTACCTTTACTCAGACATGTTCAAAATAAGTTTGACAACACAATGAAATACCACTTCTCAATGCAGATAAACTTGTTTTCTTTATAAACATGGGTAAGTGTGCTATGTTTTAGTCCATTTGTTTATTTTTGCATATATCGCTTCAGTTAATGGCTAAATTCCATGGAACTGCCCCTGAAAAAACATTAGGAAACTACTTGTGATTCAGAACGTAGCAGGCATTCAGGCTTTCGATAGGCTTGTGTCACTCATAGCATATTTAAGGACCTGAATCATCCCCCAGTTTGTAGGACCAATTCAGATTGCTAATGAGAGTTGGCATCCTTCAGTCTCGGAAGACTATGGTATCGTGCTCTGAATAGTGTTCTGGAACAGAGTGTCCTCTCCAGTGCGTGAAGCCTGGGTAAAGTAGGTATGGAGGATAGACTGTTACCCATGCAGCAAATCCCCCCTCTCCACGTTGCTGAAATGGTCCAGTGGAAAGGCAGAAGCCAATATGGTTGGTTCCAACAGCATCGCAGGAGTTGCCAGAACGTGACTGTGTTCAGCCATGAACTGCTTCAGGGACTCCAGCTCCGGATTTTGCCTCGAGGTTGACTCCTGAAGCCTTTTCCATAACTGGATGTAGCCACAAGGCAGTGGAGGTTTGGGATCAGAGTTTTCCTTCTCTCAGATGAGCTGCCTTCGCAGGCTAATGAGTCCCATCTACCCGGTGGCTGTTCAGTCGCCTCTTACGACAAGTACAGCCAAACTGAGGGCCTATTCTTATCCCCAGCCCTCAGGGGAATTAGCAATCCTCAGATTGCTAATGTTGCCTTATATATTGCTAATATATACCCTAAGCTAGCAGTTCTTCACCTGCTGGTGAGCATAGAACACTGTGCCTGCATGTGGGTATGTTGCAGACCACTGAGTGGGTAGCATGGGAGAACATGATGCTGGGATGATGGTGTCATTGCATCACGGCCAATGGCTGCCAGATTGCCTTGATTTGGGGCCAATCCAGGCCAAGGGAAGGCAGGAAGCTCCTCACAAATGCAGGCAAAGCGATGACCGCATGGAGCTCCACATGCCTGCTGACTACAGGGCCCAACCAGCTCATGGACCAACTTCTGTGCTCCTGCAGACCACCTGTTGGGAACCCTTCCCTAAATAGTATGTGATAAAATAGCTAGTGGACCAACTTCTCCCACATCAACTTTCTCATCAACAGGGGCCTTGCTTCTTATGTCCCGACCATCAGCATTTAGGCAGGTGGTGACAGCTGAGAGTGCCTCTTCAGCAGTAACACCTGGACTTTGCTATTTCCTCTCTAGAGTCACACTGTTTTTCTTTTGTCTTTCTGTTGTCAAACAAAATCTGTTTTAATCAGGAAAGTTTGAGAGGAGTGAGTAAGTTTGTGGTTTGTTTTTTTTTCTTTAAACCTATTGCTATTTTTACGTGGTTGTTTTAGATAGCTGCATTTAATATTATTAATATACTGGATTGTATGTGGTTTTATAGTATCTGTTTTGTTTGAATATCTTTGCCACCTTGATTACCTGGGTAAAAGGACAGAGGTTGAGCTAAATAAATGCAGAATATGTTTACTGGCAGCAAAACATCTAAAAATGGAAGCATTCAAAACAATGACCATATGTCAGAAATGGTTAGCAAGTTAAAAACAAGTAAAGGATTGTATGAAATGGCGATGATGTTTTTAGTAGGGTTGTTGCTTCCTGCATCGCTTGCTCCGGGAAGACTTTTATCTTTTCTAGATTGCTTCTCGTCACCCAGAAATAATAACTTACTTACAAAGCTGCCTCTTTTCGTGTGTCCCTTCATGCCCTCTAACACTGACCAATAGCAAAACCAGCCATCAGGGCAAAAGGGCACTTGGAGATGCTTACTACCCTGGAGAAATTTGCTGCCCTAAGCCCCAGTTGAATCATCTTTCATAAGAGTTGTGAGACCTATTATTTGAGCTGGCTTTTGGCAGCTGGCGTTGTGCTCGTAGAGGATTGGCATTTAGCATTTTTTAAAATGCTTTCACTCTTTCTGTGGGATTTAAACTGGATACGTGATTGCTTTTACATTTGTTGAAACCAGCTCTATGCCTCTGGAATTGGGGAGGTTATACATTTAAATAAGCAAATAATATCAGAACACTGTCCACTGAACCTAGAGTGGAAGACCTGCGCTGTGGCATCTTAGAAATGAGACGAGGCAACTCTAAAGAGGGAGAACAGTGTGGCACAGGCACACATCAGGTTTACAGTTTGCATATGTTTGTTTGGTTTGCCTTGAATGTTAAAACGACATGCGCCTGTACTAGCCATTCCCCAGAGCTGACAGCGTGGCAATATTGTTTCTAACAGCAGATGTAATGTGGGGTGATTGATCCTTCCATTTAGGAAGCGGAATGCTTTTTGAAGTCAAGCACAGATGAAAGGCCATAATGATTGACAGCAATTTATGCTGCTTTTGTTTTTAATTCTTTGACTTCTGACACTTTAAGACAGGGCTGAATAAAAGAAGGATGCCGTATCCTAGGGATACCGCTCTATTCATAACCCAGAAATCTTGAAGTAACAGTGCAGACTGACACCCAGATCTCAAATATATTAGGTTTTTATTTAAATACGGGGTGGAGAGGTTTGTGGGCATGCTGTTTCTGTTATTAAATCATTATGCACCTACCTCCGGGGTGGAGGGGTGGGGGGAAGCTGACAATCTAACCAGAATAAACATTCTTCACTCGTAGTAGTGGAAGGCCTGCTATATTAAAAATTCTTCAAATAGATGACCCCGACAGGTGTTTTATTTGAGCAAAGAAAACAATAAATAGTAATATAATCCCTGTGGAGTTGGCATTAGGCTGTGTGGGAAATGCATAATTTCCCTTACTAAATGTTAGAAGGAGCACAAATTTAATTTTGTTGTATTTATCCTTTCAACCAATTCATATTCTCTGTGAACGGCACACAATTAAGTATGGTAACTCAGTATAGGATTTTATCTTCCTTTCCTTGTTTAGAAGTGGTTTATCAATAATCTCATTTCCCTTTATCACAGTGCAATCCCAAGCATGTTTCCTTGGAAGTCGGTCCCCTCTATGTTCAATTGAGCCTGCACCCAAGTAACCATGCATATGATTGCTGTCTCGCTGGTGTTTATAAGTCAAAGTGCACAACCTCTGTCTTTTCTTCTTTTGTCTTGTCAATTATCTCTACAGTGTAGTGAATGCAGATATCAGAAAACACCAAATACCAGTGAATGTCTGTATAGAACATAGTAAGGCTTTTGCAGTCAATGGGTTGCTAAAGAGTACAAAAGACTGCAGGTAACAATTATATCTTGAAATTCTTATTTTTATCAGCCGTTGTGCTGATAAAGATAACCTCATCAAGCTAGATGTTTTTTTCCTATTTGTGGTTGATGAGCCAAAAAGGTCACTTTGAGCTTGTGACAAAGTGTAGAGATAGAACAGTATTATTTGGACATTAGATTCAGGTTGCCACATGCTAACTTCCATCCCTCTTGGCAAAAATAGGAGTTCTGCTGTGACCTCTTCAAACAGATTATTATAAACCATGTTGGCATAATGCATGAACATCCAAAACATTAGTCCTACCCATAACCTCTTGAAGGTAAGAATTTCCATTGGATCTCATTGCTCTGGTTTGTTCATCTCAGTAGAGTGAATTTAGATCTACTCCATTTTCCTGATGCCATGAGATATTTCACAGTACTGTACATACGTTGTTCTCAGTGCACCCTACATTTCCTCTTTCATTTAGACCAGGGGTGCTCACACTTTTTTGGCTCGAGAGCTACTCTGAAACCCAGCAAGGCCCGGAGATCTACCAGAGGTTTTTTTTACAATGTTCGCGCCATCATAACATATAACATTTATGTGTACAATGTATGTTGGTGTACCTTGAGCCCCACTGAGTATAACAGGACTTACTCCTGAGTAGACATGCCTAGGATTAGGCTGTGAGGCTGCAATCCTAGCCACACTTACCTGGGAGTAAGCCCCATTGAGTACAATGGGCCTTACTCCCGGCGTTTCCTCCCAGAGGCACCTGAAGGGGCGGGGGGGTCAGCACTCCGCGATCTACTCATTTTGCCTCGCGATCTACCGGTAGATCACGATCCACCTATTGAGCACCCCTGATTTAGACCGTTTCTGCCCAACGTTGCATGTAAGCAACAGGGATCAAATGTGTACATCTGTGGGCTGGGCAGAAATGGGTTAAAGAGCCTGCATGGAGGAAGGGGTGAGGTTGCTGTATTCCAATCCTTGTAGCTCAGCAAGCCTACCCTTTCTTCCAGCAGTCACTTTAAATGAAAGAGAAAACATGGTGGGGCCCCCTCCTGGGGATGATCCCAGCTTACAGCACCTGCGGTGAAGTCATATCTGTGGGTGCTGAACCCACGGATCAGAAAGGCTAACCTGTAGCTTCATCCTGGTGCACAGAGCTCCTGTAAGAAGAAAGATGTTGAAGGGTCAATCAAATCCAGTGTTTCTCCAAACCCTGAAGCCCCTTCAGGTTCTCCACCATAAGTGGCTGCCATCTGCCCCCCTGCCTGATATGCTCATTTGCCCCTCCCACCTCCCTTGTTTGTGGCTCTCCTTCCTCATTCCCTTCCTTCGTATTCAGTGTTGGGCTTGGCACTGTACCACTCCGCTCATGTGGTGCTCTGTGGCATCCCTGTGCATGTGCCAGCAGGGCTGTCCCTGAGACTCCTTTTAGGAGCATGGAGGAGGCTATGGAGATCAAAAGAGTTTTTGCACTGCTGATCTAGTTCATCATCCTGCTTCCCAGTCACCTGCTTCTAAAGAGCACACAGGCAGAGTCTGCAAGCTCTCCCCTGCGATTTGCCTTCTCCTGTCCCAGCAACTGCTTTTCATAGGGATGTGACTTCTTCTGAACCTGCGCGTTCCATTTTTGCCATCATGGCTAACAGTCTCTACAGAATGAGAAGAAGAGGACAAACATAACTACTGCAGTCTTAAAAATTCAGCAGCTCCGTCAGGAACCTGGTTCCCATGCAGGGGCCTCTGAGGTAATCTGGATGTCCAAAACAGGTTTGAAAAAGGGGCTAAAAAACTGTGGAGTCAAGGATTTTCACCACAACACCTGAGCCTGCCTACACCGTACCCGCAATGGTGTTGTAGCGCTATGCTGTGCTTGCCCACTGGGAAGTCACATGACACTCTCTAAAATTTTTGTATCCCTTTTCCAACAGAGAAAGTAAAGCAGAGGGCCGGCAAGCTCTGATGCTAGCTATGCCAGGAGAGAGAAATATGCTTGTAGCTGCCATGATGCAATGCCATCCCCATGACCATTGAAGTGCCATTCTGCAAATGCAGTACTGAGTACCTGCCCCTTGCCCCATCCCATCTTTTTACTGATGAGTAGAAGAGAGAGAGAGAGAGAGAGAGAGAGAGAGAGAGAGAGAACACTTCATCATCATTTATGCTGTGCAAGATCTGTGTCCTCACTTTCTTTGAACCGTAACCATTTTTGCCCGGCCCACAAGTGTACGCATTTGGTCCCTGTTGCATATATGCAACGTTGGGCAGAAATGCTTTTAATGCCAGCAAGTGGAGAAGGCTAATGACGGGTCCCACCCCTGAAACCCATTTCCATGGCTATAAAAGAATGTTATCTTCCTTGCGTTTCAATGCCTTCCTATGTACATTTCTGTAAGGATAGTCATGGTTTTAGCTTAGTTTACTAAGAATTACAATATAGGCTTTAGAAAGTCCTACAGCTATCATAATCTCTGCTGTAAATCCAGTGGCTGTCCTTCCACTGGTACTCAACCCCTCTGTTTGTACGCTTTCCATGTTAAGGATGCCATCTTTTATCACAGTGCTGCAGACTTTTCTGCCTCTCCCAGCATCCTACTGAGAGTATTTTCGGTTCCAGCTACCACAGCTGGTTCACTGACTTTACTGGGCACCTATGCAGGAGATGAGCAATCAATCAATAGATAATTCCCAAGATGTGGGCAATCGGTGAGCAAGAGATTTTGAGAGGGGATGATCTAAAGCACAGTTCTCGTTGCTGATAATGAAAACCTTCAGGAATTAGCTTCTTTCTTAAAAAAAAAAAGATATTTTCTATAGATAACAACAGAGCTCCCTGGAGATAAAAAGATCTGTTTTCATAACTAAATTTTGGAAATTTTTTCCACTCTCCCCTGAAATCGGTCCAGAGTGTTCTAGTGGAAGGAAGGAGTTATATTGGAACTAGCCTTTAGCGAGCAATAAGATGAAATTAACACCATGATGACTAAAGGCAAAATATTTATTTCTTCTGAATCATTTGTTTGATGTTGAATGCAATTATGCATTTTTAAAAACACATTTTGCCTAAGGCAACAATGCAAGCATATGTTATTAATCAACAACACAAATAACCTATCTATCGTCTGTGCTGTAATAATTATGAGGGCATTTCAGATGCGCTAAAAGAGGCTGCCTGTGAGAAAACGGTGTGACCTTGCTTTGAAAAGTGTAGAAATGAGCACTGAGTGAAAACAAATTCAGATAGAGATAAGTTTGTTTGCTATATGTAGGGATCATGCTGGCAATTTCAAAGTGAGAATAGACTTACAAGATGAACTGCTTACACCCCAAAGTATGCTAGAGACAGTGACTGCACCAGAATTAGGAAAAAAAAATGAGGGGGGCACAAAATGGGCAAATATATATGGATGGTGACTTGGTTCAGCATGTAGGATCTTTTTCGAGGGGGGATTTGGTGCATGGGTAACAGCCTATCCTCCATACCTACTTTACCCAGGCTTCACGCACTGGAGAGGACACTTTGTTCCAGAACCACCATTCAGAGCAAGATACCATAGTCTTCCGAGACTGAAGGATGTCAACATGGAACATGACTTGGTTCAGCATGTAGGATTTTTTTTTAAAGAAGGGGGGAAGAGGTTGATCACACTTTTATGTTTAGGATGGGAGCTTTAATGAGAAGTCCATGGATTCCTTTTCTCTCTCTCTCCCTCCAAATTCAAAGCATTGAACTGTATTGGCAAATTAAAGAGGGAGTTGATTATATGGTTCAGTGAAAAGTCTGATCGCATTGACCTTTGGATCTGTGGCTGCCTTCCATCAGTTCTCTAAAATAGCCCACATTACTGCTCTGGCCGTTTGCTGTCCAGGCAGGCACCTAGCACCATATACACATGATAAATTGCATGTCTCCTGAATGTCTTGAATTAAACAGAAGTAAAATATTGACCATGTGACACACCCACCCAAAGGCAGAAGCACCCAAAGTGGGGCCCTTTGCATGCATTGCAAATGTAGATACCTGCAGTGTTTGACTCAGATTCTGACCTATTAGTCCCTTGCCTGTGGTCAGCACTCACACAGTGCGAGGCCCCCGCCAGCTGCCCTGCATCTCCCCTAGCCTGATGGAGCCTGCTGCCTGGTGTGCCTACTGCCAAGCACACTGCCCACCTGAGTCTGCTGCCTGCCTTCTGGGCTAGTCAATACATCTGCTGATAGGTGAAGTAAAAACATTGTTCCTGTTGCATCTTTCCCCGCGTTGCTGAATTATAAGTATAAGTAGACTGAAAATGGGCCGGGGAACTTGGACCGGGGGATTTCAGCTCAGTTTCACATCAGGATACCCATAAACAATAGATTTGCTGTGTTACACTTAGGCCTGGATGTTTCTCCTGTGGTGGTTTGTGGATTAAAATGGGAAGTGGTTGAAACAACACTCAGATTCCCTGTTGGTTCCCCCCCCCCAACTGCCGTGGAGTTTCTGCTATCAACTGTTGACACTGTTTGACTCTCTGCCACACAAAGTGTAGAAAATGCACAGCATGAAGCTTCATTGTGTGAAGTTCTGACAGCTCTATTTTAGCACTCTGCTGTGGACATGGATTCTATTCTAGGATCAAAAAATTGGTTTAAGTAGGGGACTAAAGGTGCTTACATTTTGACTCGTGCATTAAGTTAAGGCGCCCACAAGAGCAAACATGTTTTATTGTTTCACGGATTCTGCTTGCTTGGAATGTCATACCTCCATGCACCCACACTTTCCTTTTGCTCCTTCAAATTCAGTCTTCTTTTGCAGGTCTGGGGCAGCACTAAAACTCAGGATGCCACAGAGCAGTGGTTGTGATGGTATGGCTATACAGGCACACCCCCCTCCATCAGCAGATTCTGTATCCACTGTTTCAATTATCTGATGTTCAAAAATCCCCCCCCCCATTGCACAAATAACTTAGGGCCCAATCCTATCCAACTTTCCAATGTAGGTGCAGCTGCAATGCAGCCACAAGGAAAGGGAACAAATATTTGCTTACACTGAGGAGGCCTCCATGACCGCCCCTCTGCTGCAGGATGCAGTGCATGCCCAGTTGGCACAGCTGCACCAGCACTGGAAAATTGGATAGGATTTGGCCCTTAACTCATTGCAGTCTACCTGTCACTGTCTCCTGTGTCTCGCTTCTTTGCTGTCTGTCAATACTAACAGGAAGCAGGAAGTGCTCACAGAAAGTGAGTTTGAGGGCTGAAAATAATGCACCACTAAGCGCAATGGGGAATTTTTTGAATGAATTTTTGTAGTGTTGGCTGCAGTCCACAATTTTTTGGTACCTGCAGAGGCAGCTGGAACCTATCACCCAGGGGCACAGGGGGACACCTGTATATATTTATATCCTATCATCCATGGCCAGCCCATCCATGGGACCAAAAGGAGCAGTTGTCTCAGGTAGAAGATTGGTAACGCTCTTCTCTGTCCACCTCCTTTCCTCCACTGCCTGGATTCACTCTCTGGATTAGAAAAAGAAGAGGAAGACAAGAGAGGAAAAGAAAAATGGGGGGGGTGTGTGTGGAGCTAGAACACCGGAGAGCGAGAGAAACAGAACTGGTGCATCATTTGGTAAGAGATGCAGTATTTGACATGCCACCTCATGCATTAGGAGCTCTTGGGTCAGCCCTGCCATCTTCCTCCATTATGTAACTCTCCATAGTGTTCACAGGCAGACTGCAATTCAGTCACTGCCCTGGGTACTGGGGCAGTCCATTACGCTTCTGCCCCTCACCAAGTACATTTATCCAGACCACGTTTCATATTGATAGGACAAATTGTGTTGATTCTCTGATGGATAGCGTTTTCAGGCTGTGAAGTGGTAGTTACCTACTTACTTTGGTAAACCTTTATTGGCATATTGGAAGTCCACAGACAATAATAAATATAACATAGCAAATAGATACACTTTACCGGGTATTAGGAAGTGGTAGTTTACTGAAAAGCATGTATGCCTTAACTATTCAGATGCTCCTGCAGCTCCCTAATAACTGCAGTCAGAATGACTAGGAATTTTCCTCCAACTTGCACAGAAAGATGAAGCACTTCTCACATTAACGATAACAAGCACTGAGGCAACGGATTCCTTGCTCTTCACACCCAAAAATGACAGCTAAGGAAGAAGGCTCTCTCTCTCTCTTGGGGTGTTGAACTTCGATACTTGCCAAGCAGTAGAACAGGTTGCTTTGTAACTTTGAAGGTGATTTGCTTCTTATTGGCAAAGGGAGAAAATTAAATTACACTCTAACCAAGAGATCAATGATAAGTAAATTGTGGGGGGCTCTCTTAATATGGCAGTGTTGGCAAACGGTGTTCATCCGTGCTTGGGATATTAGCATTTTTTTTTTCTTTTTAGTTTCTTTTCTTGTTTCGAAAGGCAGAAAGTTGCCTGAGAGTTCAGGTACAAGTTCTGCGTCAGTGATTCATTAAAGCAGAAGTGGAGGAACGGAAGCCACTTTCCTTAGGTGTGGGGAGTGCTTTATTGTTCTAAGCACTGCTGTGAATGCCAATGATTCTAAGGCAGTGGAAAAGGCTCTTAATGAGTTTCAGCATTTTAATGTACTGCAGGTTCCCAATTGTACAAATTTAAGAAGCTTAGCAATTCAGTATCTCCTGAATAATAGCATTTATTTTATACTCTGAATACACTCGGGGAAGCCTTGATAATATTGCAACTTCTTCTCAATGTAATAGCTTTACAGAGCCTAATTGACTTGAACAGTGGAATTGGTCCTTTAAAACACACACACAGTCCCACTCCCTCTCTCTCTCTCTCTCCCCCCCCTCTCCTTTCTCTCTTTTGATTAATGAGCCTAGTAATAAATCATTAATCTTTTTGGCTCATAAATTATATGAATAGTATTTTAGGGTGGGAAGGTTTGTTGTGTATGTTTTTTTTTTTCTTTCCTTAGATTGCCTTGTAGACATGGGAGAACGAGAGGAGCTTTTGCTGTACATTGTCATTGAATTGAACAGATGCCGGTTTTTACACCCATAATAGTTTCATTTTAAAATGTTCCTCTTGAAGTCATGGGAAATGGCCTGATTTAATTCCGACTATTGCCAAGGGAAGAATACTTTAAAAAAAATGGAGTGAGTAGCAGTACTTACCCTTTTCTTGGCAACAAGTGTCCTTCACGGTGAAGTGGCATAGCAGATTCTCAGTACTAAGTGTAGGTCATTCACGTGTCACTTAAGTGTCACTACTTTTTCTCAGCAATAAATGACATTTTTTTTCCTAATCCAGTCAAAGAAAAGGGTTCTGTAGTTGAGAAGATGCCAACAGTTATATGTAGGCAGAAATGCAACTTTGTGGTTTTGTTTTTTGTTTTCTTTTCCTGAAAGAGGACATTAACCATTTCTCAACCTTTACACATGCACCGTATTCAGCTGCTTTATAATGGCACTGTTAGAAACAAAACATAAAACTGGAGGAGGATACCGATGTTGGGTATCCTTCGCACAGTTCAAAAATTCACAATAGCATCCAAAACCATTGTTGAGAGACATACAGTCCTCTTAGTCATGCCAGGGACAAACCTGATTCCCTCCTTCTAGTGGTGGTGCATCAATGTGGATTCTTTTATAGGAACTGCATATACAGTAGGTAGAGGGAGATCATATAGGGCCCAATCCTAGCCAGGTCTACTCAGAAGTAAGTCCTGTTTTGTTCAGTGGAGCTTACTCTCAGGAAAGTGTGGTTAGAATTGCAGCCATAGTCATCTCCTCCAAACATGATGGTTTGTTAAAAAGTTCAGATACCACACTTCCTGGAGAAAATATTATGTATTTCCTCCTCCTCCTGAGAACCATTTAGCTACTGTTGGAAATCAGGACTGTGGGTAGTTCCCAAAAATATTATGCAGCATAATTGCAACTTTAGGTAACCTTGTTTTTAAATTATATTTAATATACCTAGTGGAATAAAATAGCAACCTTTTTTTAATAAGTTACAGCAGTACCCTTGCTAATTGGGTAAGAGGCACTTTTTCAAGTGGGTGCTCCTCTTTTATTTAGCAGGGGGAGAGTAACTGGCCCTCCTTAACCCTCCTTAACCCAGCAGTGTCTTTAAAGCTTTTATTTTGTCATGTTCTATATTTTTCTGGGATGTTCTACATTTTGGAGTGCCTTGTCCTCTTTTGTGGTTATGACATCTGGTCACTCTGCCCCTGTGGGGCCCCAGCTTCAGCCAGCTGAGCACGGAAGGTTCCGCATGTGAAGCAATGCAGCCAGGAATAGTTGGCAGTGACGTGATGTTACCACCAACCGCTTCCAGGAGGCCCATTTCGGGTCGTTTAGAGATGAGGGCAGGTGAGACGGCCAACACTCTGCTCATTGTACCTCTGACTGGGTGATTCCATGCTGGTGCTGCAGTGGCGTCGGGTTCCTCCAAGGAGCAAGTCCCAATTCTACACAATCGTCAAATTGTCTAAAGGCCGGCTCTGTTCATCTGACTTTGTAAGTAATTGCTTGGGATATAACTGTGGGTTGATTGCTTCTGGGTCAAGAGGTCAAACAATAATACATCCCTGTAAAGCAGAGCTATTCAAACTGGGGTGTTGCGATACCCCAGTCTGAAAAGCCTGGCCTCTGCCCCCTTAGGGCGGGCGCAGGGGGAAGGCAGTGATGCAGTCACCAGGATTGCGTTGCTCAGGGGGGCTGGGATGCACTCACAAGTCCCTACAGCAGCCTGTCGGGGTGCGGGGAGCCCTGCGCGAGCATCTGCTGGGCTTTCCAGCCTTCCAAAAATGAAAGCAGAGCAATGGTGAGTGCTTCCCAGTCCCTGCAGCCACCCTGAGCAACGCGATCCTAGGGATCGCGTCACTGCCTTCCCCCCGCCTCCGATACCTCCCTCCACTCCCCTGCAAGGACTTAGTGCGGTGTTCAAACTCCCTGAGAGTTTGAAAACCGCAGCTGTAAAGTCTCTCAAAACTTCTAATACAGTGTTTCTCAAACTGTGGGTCAGGACCCATTAGGTGAATCATGAGCCAATTTCAGGTGGGTCCCCATTCATTTCAATATTTTATTTTTAATATATTAGACTTTATACTACCATGGTGTGTGACTGCTTTTAGGGAAATGTTACAGACCGGTACCTTTAACAAGCTACTATGTATATGCATTTAACAATGATAGCCAATGGGACTTACTCCTGGGTAAGTGTGGGTAGGATTGCAGCCTAGGATTGTTAAAAATGTTACTGCTTGATGATGCCACTACTGATCATGACATCACTTCCAGTGGGTCCTGACAGATTCTCATTTTAAAAAGTGGGTTCCGGTGCTAAATGTGTGAGAACTACTGTTCTAACACATTCAGAACAGTGTACATTCAGTGGTCTTCTTGTTTAACTTGGGAATGGTTGGCAACCTTCAGTCTCAAAAGACTATAGTATAAGCCTACAGCACCTGGTATTCCCAGGTGGTCTCCCATCCAAGTACTAACCAGGCCTGACCCTGCTTAGCTTCTGAGATCAGACGAGATCAGGCATGTGCAGGGTAACAGTGGGACTGTAGCCAGAAATAATATGGTGAGGAGGGCAGGGTAGAGAATCATTGTGGAACAATCAGAATATAAATGTGGGTAACGTGATACCTTTAAAGTTTTTTTTATTTCCACAACTTCTTGTGCAATTTTCAAGAATAGTGCCTGCTCACATTTTCATTTTTCTTTACGAGTAAAATGACTAGAGACCTAGTGTTTTTTGTTTGTTTGCTTAATTTATTTTTAGAGGTTGATCGTTCAGGGAGGGACCGAGAATATTGCAGAGGGTGCCAGGTCCACCCAGACCTATCCTATTCCCATAACTATACAGACATGATTTAACCAATCTGTCCTCTAAATATTGGCAAGGGTAATATTTGCTGAAATTACTTTGTGTGCAGTGCTTGGAATAATTCAAATTTCCCAGTTTTTGAAACAGCTATAGGATGAAGTCAGTGCTTTGGTTGGCAAAAGTACAGTCTGGAGATACTCAGAAATCGTCCCCAATGAGACCTAAACCCCAATCCTATCCAAATCCCTCCCCCCACTGAAGCACGCGTGCCAAGGAAAAATGCACTGCATCCTACAGTGGTGATGGTGGGGACAATTGCAGAGGTCTCCACAGTGTAAGAGAACTTTCATTCCCTTACCTTGGGGAAACCTCCACTTTCCCTATGGGTCTTTGCAGTTCTCCACTAGCTATTTTGCTGGTGTAGAACCAGGGGGAGTAAGGGAGAGAAGAGGCTAGGATACAGTCACACACTAATGCTGCCAATCTCAAAGCCTGTAAATGTGGAACTACTGTGTGACCCTGGCATGAACACATTGGATCAGCTAGGAACCATTTATTTTTCCTTTTTGCAACAGCTGAAAAAAGGGAAAGAAAAAAAGGGTCTCAAAGTAGACTGGCTTAGAAATTAAAGGAGCATAAAATGTAATCAGCCAGGCTCTGCATCAGCTTATGATAGTTCTGGGTGAATTAGGTCAATATTTTGTGCTCAATAAAAATAAATACTAAACACATATCCAATATTATGTTCTGAAGGCATAGTCCATGGCAAACTCCCTTGCGGCAGAAAATGAGAAGAAATTTCAATCAGTATTGGCAGATAATATGTGTGATGGAAGGTTCTGCAACAAATGTAGCAAGTAGACTAATAAGAGATCAGTTTTAAGCCATATCTACTTTTAGAATATGGGGCACCATTCATAAACAAAGAGCTCTGCATGTCTACTCAGAAGTAAGTCTTTTTAATCAATGGAATTTACTTCTAGTGGACAGGATTGCATCCACATTTAATCAGCAGTAGTCTTCATTTGTTCATCTGGGAGAGTTTACCAGTATGCATAAACTAAATATTAATTATAATATTTTAAATAGTCTAGCATGGATGGCAGGTTTTGTTGCAAATAACTTGCTGCATGCATTTTATTTTAATTTTTTTTCTGTTTAAAGTTTATATTCTCAAAATTGCTGATTCTTAGGAATACTTTAACCACTTATTTGAGCAAATGGCCTTTCCTTGAAAACAACTGTGTGGAGATATTCACCCTCCATTAAGTGATTAATGAATTGTCAATTAAGTTACACTTTGTGATTTCCTTTGTTGGTGAGAGAAGGACAATATTAATTATTTTTTCATCAAAGAGTGTGTTCATATCAATAGCAGTTGGTGCATATTGGGGGGGGGGGAACAACAGAAACAAAAACTTATAATATAAATATAGTAGCAGAATTCGTTTTAAAGGATTTTATAAAACAACACCACCACCATCGGATGTACACATTCAACCCAGCAGCAGAAAGCCTGCTTGATGTGAGGAAGGTCTGCAGTGTTCATCTTCATATATAGTCCAATTTTTAGCACATGCTGCCAGAGTTGCCAACTCTGAAAATAAAAAACCTGGTGGGGTCCAGGGCAGAACTTGGTGGGCGATAAGGTAGAGCCTCTTTGTTTAGGTAAGATATACAGCAATTGCATGTATTTGCAAGGTTCTTGCTATGAGACAATACCTTTCCATACATTACAGCATGCCCTCACAAATCACAACACAATCCAGAATACAACTTTGTCACAAGCTTGCCCAAGGCAACCAATATGGCAACAGAGACTTGCCCTCCTTGCAGCTAACTGTCTGCATTAATAACTGGATAACATCTGAAGGTTGCCAGTTCAAGGCCACCGGCATCGTGCGACCTTGAAGCAGCTGACAAGCTGAGCCGAGCTATTCCATCTGCTCTGAGCGTGGGAGGCCAGAATGTGAAACCAGATCAAGAAAGAAACATCTGAATGTTGTGGTTTCTTGAAAGATAGAAACCTTCTTTCAAATTGTAAAAATCCCTACGGGGATTTAAACTGCCTGCCTATGTAAACCGCCTTGAATAAAGTCTAAGGAGAAATCTGAGGACCAAGAAAGGCGGTATAGAAATACCTGTATAAATAAAAAATTAGGCAGGACAAAGTTCCAAACAACACAGTCCTGGAACGTGCTAGAATCCCTAGCATGTATGCACTGCTGAAACAGAGACGCCTGCGTTGGCTCGGTCGTGTTGTGAGAATGGATGATGGCCGGATCCCAAAGGATCTCCTCTATGGAGAACTCGTGCAAGGAAAGCGCCCTACAGGTAGACCACAGCTGCGATACAAGGACATCTGCAAGAGGGATCTGAAGGCCTTAGGAGTGGACCTCAACAAGTGGGAAACCCTGGCCTCTGAGCAGCCTGCTTGGAGGCAGGCTGTGCAGCATGGCCTTTCCCAGTTTGAAGAGACACTTGGCCAACAGTCTGAGGCAAAGAGGCAAAGAAGGAAGGCCATAACCAGGGAGACAGACCTGGGACAGACTGCACTTGCTCCCAGTGTGGAAGGGATTGTCACTCCCAAATTGGCTTTTTCAGCCACACTAGACGCTGTTGCAGAACCACCTTTCAGAGCGCGATACCATAGTCTTTCGAGACTGAAGGTTGCCAACATGAAAAAATTACCACTTGTCCGTTGTGTACAGCTCCCAGCAGCTAAGAGAAATTGGAGTTGTGGGTCAGAAAAATAAAAATAGCTTGCTTACTTAAATTTGAATGTGATCTAATCAGTAGTACATAGTTCTATTGTGTACACTTACATTTCCTAAAATGGTTCTTGGGATCCATTCATATGATACTCTCCTTTCATAATAGGATGGTTCTTGTGGTTATTTTTTGTTAACAGAAGCATGTTGTATGAAAATACCCTACTAAGACAATGAAGTTCTTAAGTGTCTGATCATGAACATTGTTCTCTAGGGTTCTAATGTGCTAGAAATAAATGCTTCCAAGGACAATCTCAGATGAAGTGGATAACCATTTGTTTGACAACTAATATTATGCTTCAGCACACACTATAACAGCATGTTGGAATCTCTGTTCCCTCTCCTCTGTATTTCAAAGTGCCTCTCAGTTTCAGCCATGTGGAGTATTTCAGCCTGGATCACTTTGAGTGTTCCCAGAAGAGGTCCTTGGCACCGCTGTGGAGGCTTGACTCAGATCTTCCTCACTGGCAGCAGTGACAGAATTTCTGGCCACATCCCCGACCCAAATGTTCCTAACCGCTTCTCAAGTTCAGCTCTCACAGCAAGGTGCTTGGTGCCAAGTGCTTAAAATGCTCTCATGCTGCAGTTAGTGTAAATATTGTTTTTAACATGCCATTAATTTGCGGGACTGTCTTTTCAGCCAGCCCAATATAATCTGGCTCGAGATTAGTACACACCTGCCTTCACGTATACACATTCTCATTCATTCATTTATCCATTCATTCTACCTGTTTCACATACACGATCAGATAATTTCAAATGGGACCATCTGTAATGGAGGGGCATGAGTTGGAAGGGTACCTCTTCTTTCAACCATGGAGTTATGTGGCCAGATAGGTATGAATGTTTGTCTTTTTCTGAGTTTTCAAAGCTTCTTAGTATTTCTAATGTTTTCCAGTATTTCGTTGACCCATTATGACTGGCAAGTGCTAACTAGATAGGAGCAGGCTGATGACTTGTTTGGGCTTTCCAGAATTTGTGCCAGATGAGGGCCTTGGAGCATGGCAGAGTTGGGCCTCTTTCCGCCCCCCCCCCCCATATGTGCCAGCAACAGAGATGAGCAATTGTCAGCAGGCAACAGCTCTTCCCACCATCTCCATTGCCAAATGGGGAGGGGACTTTTAAGTTATCTTTCAAGTGTAACTGGAGATGATGTAGGATGTTTAAGACAATTGTTTTTACTTGGCAACCTATCTGGGAGAATTCCTGCCGTTTATTCAAATTTAAAATATTAGCTGCATTGTATGAACTGTATTTTTGCCATTTGCTGATGTTTTCAAGACTGAATTTCTTTAACAGGCTATGGAAACTGAATTATATAAGTAAAGCTGAAGAGAAATTGTATGTGGATAGTTTCTTAGTGCTCTCCCATTTACTTCTAGTTTTAAAAGAATCACGCTAGCAGCATGCTGGAAATGTCACTTCCTCATTTTTTTCTAGCAGAAACAGCACACAGCCACTGATGAGATACCAAGCAAGAGAAAGCTATTTGAGTCTGGGCAAAGCAAGAAGGAAGAGATAAGAATCTGGGTTTACATGCAGTATTCTCACTAAGCTGAGCAGCCACACAGCTCACATTGGAGCCCTGCACAACTTCCATAACAGCACTCCAGAGCTCAGCAATGACATTATCGCTAAGTGTTCCAGAACTGCTCCTGTGCAGCTTCAAAGCTGCAGAATTCATTTATCAACATCACTTCACTTTTCACAATTTTATTGCTAAACTGGTGGGGTGCCCGCCAAATGGTAGGAATGTGCGTGGGCTAGCTGCTTGTGGTTTCTCTTCTTTGAGCGGCCCACATTCATTCTTGACCATTTGCTTCTGTACCTACTAAACATGGAATGTTTTTGCTCCTATCCTTAGTGACTTTCTAGGCATGCAAATAGATATGAGGTGAAGATGGGAGAGTAATGGCTGTTTGGGACATAAGGCACTGATGTCCCGCCCCCCGCCCCCCAATCAGGGTATATTGTTCTATTTTTGTGCATGGTTCTTAGGACAAAAGGGAAATATGAGGAACTCTCTCCCAGAAAAAAGTTTACAGGTTCCTTGAACACATACCTTATATACTTTTGTATAAGTCAAATAATTATGCCTTAAAACTGACCCAGAAAACATGGGTCAACATATACATGGGTCAATATAGTCAATAAAGCTTCCAAGAGCAGCTGCTTGATGAGATGGGGGGGGGGACCAGGCTGAGAAGCAGGACACAGGGGTGGGGGAGAAAAAAACAGTCATTTTACTTACCAGTAATTGTTCTGAGGCAGCAACAGAAAGCAAGCAAGCAAGCAAGCAAACAAACAAACAAACAAACAAAAAAAGCCATTTTACCTTCTTAAGAACATAAGGGCAGGAGGTCTGGTCTAGAGGGTAGAGCCTTTGTTAACCCAAAGATAACATCTGAAGGTTGCCACTTTGAGACCACCGGCAGCTCTGAATGGTCAATGGCAAGCTCTGAAAGGTCTGAATGGTGAGACCTTAAAGCAGCTGACAAGTTGAGCTGAGTTATTCCACCTGCTCTTTGGTGTGAGTGAAGAAGCGTCTTGGCTGCCCTTCAAGTGAGAGATGAAGGAGCTGCTTGTCAGCCAGCGTGGGAGACAACTGGGGGCCAGAAGTGATACCAGACCATGAAACATCCATCTGAAATGTGCAATTCTTGAAAGATAGATCCTTTCTGTTATTGTAAAAATCCCCTTGGGGTTTAGAGATAGCCTACCTATGTAAACCACCTTGAATAAAGTCAGAGGAGTAATCCGATGACCAGAAAGGCGGTATATAAATACCAGACAGCCCAACTGGATCAGGCCATAGGCCCATCTAGTCCAGCTTCTTGTATCTCACAGTGGCCCACCCAATGCCTCAGGGAGCATTCAAGACAACAAGAGACCTGTATCTTGGTGCCCTCCCTCACATCTGGCATTCTTCTCCAAACAGCAAGAAGTGAAGGCACTTATGCAAATTGTAGTCTTTATGAGGGCTGCTGCTATGGAAGTTCTGTACTGTATTCCTCACAAAGGCTACAACAGCGATGTCAAACTTGTTTCATACAGCAGGCCAAATAGCATTTACGATGCCTGTTGAGAGCTGGAAGTGACATCATTAAGCAGAAAGTGATGTCATTAAGCAGGTCATGATCAGAAATAAGCACTTTTTTTCCTCACTTAGGAACAACTGCAAATGACAGAAAATACACAAATATTGCTCACATTTTCAAGGTACGGTACAGCCCAATTATCACATGGGCTGCATTTTCAGCAATGACACCTCAGCACAACTCAGTAGCTGAGAGCAGCTGATGGTAGTGCTGGGAGAGCCTGAGAGCAGGAGAAAGAGCTTCCAAGGTCGCATCCAGCCCTTTGTTTGAAACCCCTGGCTACAACTCCCATAAGTACCTTCATCCCCCTTCCTATTTGGAAAAGAAGGTAAAGTGGCTCCTTTTTAAAAATGTTTGGCTTCCTGTTGCTGCCTCAGAGCAATTACTGGTAAGTCATTTTCAAACAATTCAAAGAATTTCATACACCCCTAAGATGAACCCTCAACCTATCCATGGATCATAGCAAATACTATGACTTTTGATGTAAAATGTGTCCTTGACTTATCCATGAGATGGACTTATACATGAGTGTATGCAGTATTACCCTCCACTCAGCTTTCAGATGGTGCTTTTTGGCGTGGTCAGGCAAGACATGAGAAGAGAAAAGGCAGACAAAGTCAAAGATATGTGGAACTGTCAGAAGACAGCTATTAAAACTGTGGTTATTGATATTATTTTCCATCCGATTGAATCACATTACCATTTTTTGTCCATGGTTCTCTTCTTTCTTTGTTCAAGAGTGTGCAGTTTATAGCACTGATCACAAAACTCTTCTGTACAGCGTACATGTACAATATTCTTCTTCAACTGTATGACAGGGCCATCATACGTCAACATTTACGTACTTAATCTCCTGTGAGAAACTGGGTCAACCTTGGCCTTTTGCCATTACAAAGAGGTTATTTTTCTTGAACATGGGGTAGTTGTAGATGAATGTAATACTGTAAGCTGGAAGATTTTGTGTTCATATTAAAAAGTGGTATATAAATATTCATGATCATCAGAGTTGAAATCTGCGTTACTGAGTGTAATGAAACTGTTTCTTCTTTTTCAGCAACAAGAGCAAGATCCCACAAATCTTTATATCTCAAATTTACCCATTTACATGGATGAGCAGGAGCTGGAGAATATGCTGAAACCCTTCGGACATGTCATTTCTACCAGGATATTAAGAGATGCTAATGGCGTCAGTAGAGGAGTTGGCTTTGCCAGGTGAAAAACTTGCTCTTTCTCCATTATGCACTTGATTTCTTCCACTTTCTGTTATAGACCTTAGGCCTTTTTGCAAAGGTTGTTTTTGCTCTTGCTCTGAGGCATTGTAGCTATGCAATACGCAGAATGTACTATCAGACTGGGGCTTGATCAGACTGCCTGGGTCTGTGTTTTACAAAGTACTGAGAATGCACTGGTTAAAAACATATTTCATTTTATTTAATAAGATGACAGTAAAATAATCAGGGATAATGAACTAGCAGCTCAGTTTCAATTGTAGTAAGAGTAAGTGTCATTCTGTACAAATGCATATTTGTGATTATGCTATTCATTTACCATTGAGAAGAGCAAAAAAGAGGAGTGAATACGGAGTAATTCTGAAACATAATATGGGGTGTATAAGGTCTCTGGAAGGAATGTGGAAATTAGTGACAAGGTTCAGAGCAAGAACAGTTGAAGGCAGATATCAGGAGTGCTGTAGGGATGTCTTCTGCATAAGAAGGAAGGTCCTCCGCCCCCCCTTGTTGAAAAGGGCAACCAAAATGATCAGGAAGCCAGAATACCTTCCCTATAAGGTAGGATTACAACACCTGGAGAGTTTTAATTTTGTGGGGAAAAAATGTGACTAAGGGGATACATGATAGAGCAGGGGTGTCAAACGTGTACTATACAGCAAATGAAATAACATTCATGATACCCACTGAGGGCTGGAGATGATGTCATTTAAGCAGGTGATGACAGGAAATAAGCACTTTTTTCTCCTGTAGGAATTCATCTGGTGCAAATGGCAGAAGAGAAAACACACAAATCTTGGTCATATTTTCCAGATATAAGAGATATCATGTGGGCTGCCCTTTCAGAAGTAAAGAGCAGTTGATTGTGGTGCTGGAGCAAGGCAGCAAGATCCACATGCAACATTACAAGCAGTAGTAGGAAGCTTGGCTCTGTGAGCAGAGTTCCATCATGCTCTTTTCACATGCTCAAAAAAGTCCTCCTGTCTGCCCTGAGCCTCTTTCTCATGTTTGTTTTGTTGTGTCCAGCTTCCCAATCTGGTAATAAGTGGTGATGACATCTTTGCCAGTTACTTCCAGTGGTACTTCCAATAAGTGGACCATGTGAAGTGGTTACAGTGGGGTTCAAAAATTGAGAAATGCTGATCTAGTATGTTCCTACTAATACCTTTGCAAGACAAAACTTCTTTTCCCGCATCAGCATACACATATATGCTAAAGTTATGCTGCATCAGTTAGTATAATATATTCCCTACCGTGGTTTATATTCCCCAGTAATTTGACAGCTATATATATATAAGGCTTAGTGGTTTAATAGGAGTTGAACTTGCTGATGCCAGTGCCCAGATTTCATTTGAGAAGTCAAGTCCCTGGAAACTGTGTTTGACATGAAGTCTGCATTGTTCGCATTTCCAGTGTTTATCACTACAATTATTACTACTATTGTTCTTTACCGCACTTAAGAAACTGGGCACTATATCATTTGAAAGTAACACCAAGATGGTCTCAAATGAATGTTTGATTTAACAATTTCTTCCAGTTCATCTCCTGCTTAAGTGTGTACACATAGCCATTCTGTCACCACCTGCAGGGGCCCTGCAGCCTTAGAAAGCCCATGACTGACACTTTCTACCCACAGAAGATGGGCTGTTTGCCAAAAACCACCATTTTCCCCACAATGTCCCCAATATAGCATCGTTTTGGGACCTTGTGGGAGGGGGGGAATAGCAGCTGCCATTTTTTCCCACCATGCTGCAGAACAATTCTTACTATGGTAGCGTGTGTGGGGAGGCGAGAACACAGTTGGAAAGACAAGCAAAACTGACCCATTCTTGTCCCTGCTGCTCAGGTAACCCCTCTCCATGAAGATTTTGGAGGCTCACCCAGAGAGGAGAAACCCTATTACAGGTCATATTTCCAAGACCCCTTCAAAACTGCAGTCAGCTTTAAAGTTTACATACAAGAAGCTAAAAGCCTCTTGTAATAATAATAATAATATTAATAATAATAATAATACTGGTATTTATATACCACCTTTCTGGTCATCGGTTTACTCCTCTGACTTTATTCAAGGCAGTTCACATAGGCAGGCTGTCTCTAAAACCCCGAAGGGATTTTTACAATAACAGAAAGGTTCTATCTTTCAAGAACAGCACAACGTTTCAGATGGTTCTTTCACAGTCTGGTATCACTTCTGGCCCCAGTTGCCTCCCAGGCTGGCTGACAGGCAGCTCCTTCATCTCTCACTTGAAGGGCAGCCAAGACGTTTCTTTGCTCACACCAAAGAGCAGGTGGAATAACTCAGCTCAGCTTGGCAGCTACTTCAAGGTCTCGCCATTCACGGAGTTGCCGGTGGCCTCAAACTGGTGACCTCCAGATGTTATCTTCAGGCTAACGAAGGCTCTACCCTCTAGACCAGACCTCCTGCCCCGTGTGTGAAATACCATGTGTGAAAGAAAATCTTAATCTTATAACACATCAGTGAAGGAATTTCCTCTTCAGTTTTTTTTTGTTTTTTTGGGGGGGGGGGGGGGCTACACAAGTACAGTCACAGGACCATTGTGTCCTGGACAACTGTGTCCCAGTCAAATGCTTCCCAGTATTGAACATTTGCGTCCATTCTTTTCCTGTCTCTGATATTTGTGTTCCAATACATGTATATTTATATTATATGTACTTTTTAATTTTTTAATCACAAAGATAGGGTTAAGGCTCAGATAAGAGACTTAGGATTTATAACATGGGGTTTGTTGCACAGTTATATTTTGTTGCCTAGTTATAGTGGAATGCAAATGATTGGGACGTGTCCCCCCCCCCCCCCCCCAAAAAAAAAGAACAGATGCAGATGTCCAGATTCACTAATGTCCAGGTTGCATTTGACCAGGGCACAGTAGACCAGGATGCAAATACCCTAGCCCCACAAAGTACCAATGTCAAAATTTGTTTCTGAGCAACACAATATAAATATTGTGTGAGGGTAAAACAAACTCATACAACCATATCCTTTGGATGAGCCAAGCTGTACAACCTTCATTGGTACTGGTAGTGTCATCTGCTGTGTGAATAGGTCAGGGGCTAGTATGATGAGCTGAAGATTTGTCAGGAATGGACTGCAGTTTGCGGGTGGGGGATGGATACACAATGGGTGCATTTAAGAGAAAACCCAGAGCAGATGTCTCCTGTACTATCACTTTTAGACCATGGCAATTTTTGCACATTCATTTGTTCATTTAGAAATACCTGCTTCCTGATATTTTTTGGAATGCTGCTGTCATATATTGTGTATCATGTAGGAAGGATTGTGCCTATCTATTTTCACTGAAGTTGCAAAATTTTGGTATGTGTGGGTTGTATCCTAAGAATCCTGGTTAAGAACTAACTCAGGTTGAAATCTTTTGTGCACTTTCCTGGGAGCAATCCCAATTGAACATAATGGAACTTTCTTCTGAGTAGAAACGCATAGGTTCATGCTGTCAATACTGTCAGAGGATCATGCTGTCAAAAGTTACTAGCTTCAAGGCTCAATTCTAAACACATTTCCAACACTAATGCAGCTGTGCCAATGGGGCTTACACTGCATCCTGCTGTGGGAGGGGGGGGAGTCATGAAGTCTTCCTCAAGATAAGGGAAAGTTTGTTCCCTTACTTCTTGGCTACATAAACACTAGAAAATTGGATAGGCTTGGGCCCTCCTTCTCATTAATGCAGAGATTTTCAAACTGGGGCATCGCAATGCCCCACCTGGGGAATCGCAATGCCCCACCTGGGGAATCGCAATGCCCCACCTGGGGAATCACAATGCCCCACCTGGGGAATCTCTGCTACTGCCCCCTTAAGGGGCAAGGCCACAGCAATGGCAGCAACACAATTGGGATGATCCCCCACCTACACAAAAACTTACGGACTCCCAAACACTCCCTGAGAATTTGGGAAGCTCTGCATTAATGCAAGGGGATTTAGGGCCCAATCCATTCAGCTTTCCAGCTCCGGTAAAGCCGCAATACAGCTCTGAGGTAAGGGAACAAATATTCCCATAGCTTGAGGAGGTCTATGTGACTGTCCCCCCCACAGCAGGATCCAGCGCTCGCCACTTTGGTATAGCTGCACCAGCCCTGGAAAATTGGATTGGATTGGGCCCTTAGCCTGCACTCCTGTACATACTTACTCAAGAGTAGGTCCTATTAAATTCAGTGGCTTTTATTTCAAAGTAAACAGGCATAGAACTGGGTTGTTAGAAATCATCACTTGCATAGGATACAATCCCATATGCAGGGAGCACACATTTTTAAAATATGAGGATGAATTTTCTTTTTATTTCATCACTTCTGCCCCAGACTTAATACACAGAAAGAGAATTCTGTTAAGCAGAAAACAAAATGGATTGGAAACGAAAAACAGGAGAACTGTCATTCATGAAAATGCTTTGCATTAACGATGGATTTCTTGTCAACAAAGCAAAAATCAGCCTGTGTTAAAAGAACCCCACATGGCAGGGGACATCAGATGAGCTAGGAAAATGATGACAGCTCTCTCATACGGCCCTTTGTAATGCAGCATATCTTAATTCATCATGAGTAATATAGGTTTCCCCTGTGCTAATAAGGTGACATAAGTTAATAGGCATTGCAATTTCACCTTTTGTCCTTGATACAAAAGAACATTGCTCTCCAGAAAATGTTAAAATAGCACTGTCTGCATTCAATTGGCAAAACAGAATGAAGGATGAGGCACTGTTGCTATTGCCTCTTCTTAGTGAATTCATTAACTTGCCTTATTATACATTTGCTAAAGGGAGATATGTATCTGGAACATTAACTTGCATTTGAAAGCTGGGCTCTTTCGCAGGAATGCATTAAACAGAAATTGGAAGTTGTGGGAGGGGTAGGGGGATGGCAAATTGGAGTATAGACTTTCTAAAGCAGGGGTGCCCAAACCCCGGCCCTGGGGCCACTTGTGGCCCTCGAGGCCTCTCAATGCGGCCCTCAGGAAGCCCCCGGTCTCCAATGAGCCTCTGGCCCTCCGGAGATTTGTTGTAGCCCGCAGTGGCCCGACGCAACTGCTCTCAGCCTGAGGGTGACTGTTTGACCTCTCGCGTGAGCTGTGGGATGAGGGCTCCCTCCACTCCTTGCTGTTTCACGTCTGTGATGCAGTAGCGGCAGCAAAGGAAAGGCCAGCCTTGCTTTGTGCAAGGCCTTTTATAGGCCTTCAGCTATTGCAATACCTTCATTCATTCATATAAGTTCATCTTTAATATATTCATTTATGTAAATTTATGTAAATTTATTCAAATTTTAAATGTAAATTAATTCTTTTTTCCCCCGGCCCCTGACACAGTGTCAGAGAGATGATATGGCCCTCCTGCCAAAAACTTTGGACACCCCTGTTCTAAAGTATCAGATAATATAAGTTATATTCACACACATAATGAAGATGATCAGTTTTGGGGTGTTGTTCAGTAAGATGTGCCGTTCTTCTGTCCTGTTCATGCACTTTTTATATATTTTAAAAGAAAGACAAGTTTCAACCAAGACATGTGAGTCTATCCCATAGTTCTCTTCTCTGCTTTATAGAACAGAGGCCTCTTCAGAAGTAATGGAACAGACCCCACTCTGGCAAAGTTCATGTGTACAGACAGAAAGAAGGAATCTTTAAAAGAGTAGCCTGCAAATGTGCGCCTTCATTTTAAATCACCTTCCAAGTCCACTTCATGCCTTATATGCAATGCCCACTGTTAGCTTTGTTGTATGGCGGTTAGGGTGTCAAACTCGGACTAGGAAGATCTGAGTTCAAATCACTGTTCTTCTATGAAGCTGGCTGGGTGACCACTGCAAACTAAAACAGACTGATCTAACTCATAGGGTTGTTGTGAGGATAGAAGGAGAGGAGGGGCCAGGTACATGTTGAAAAGTATATAAGTGTGTAATATATACCATCCTGGGTGTTTTTGATGCAGCGTGGTATATGTCTAATGCACATGTATCCATTGGTAGGGGAGTGATCAGGAATCTTCCTCAAAGTCCCTTTTGTTCCCTTACACACACATCCCCAAAGTCCTATAGGTGTTCTAGGAACTATTCCAGCTCTATAGCTGGCATGTCTGAGGAAAAAAAAGGAAGGACCAGGAGAAGGGATGGAAAGAAGACCCTGGTGCATGCCAGTGCTTTAAGGATATACACCCCCTCCATCCCTTGACCCACTCTCTGGTCCACCTTGAAACTACCCTTGCCCTCCCGCTCCTTGCCCATGGCATGCCTTCCCTGTCATCTTAGTGGTGTTATGTTTTTATTCCATGGACACATTTTTTATAAATTATAATTATAAATTATTATTGCTTTAAAAGTTTACGAAGTAGGTGCTATAGGTGATATAGTGTCAGCAAATGCAGCCACAGTTATTACCCATGCACCCTCCTGTCCAAACCATTATTTATATCTTTATTTTTAATTTTAATTAAATTAAATTTTAATTAAATTAAAAATAAAAATATCTTTATTTTAAATTTTTCTCAATTTCCCCCACTTTGTTTTTTTTCAGATTTGTGTGTGTGGGTGGGGGGGGGGTTGTTTGTTTTTTCAAAAAATGAGAAGTGTGGTGTTATGGCAGGAGGTCTGGCTCAGTTGGTAGAGCTGCCACCTTGTATGCCTGAAGATCTGAGGCTGCCAGTTCAAAACAACCGGAAGTACCCGAGAACTGACGACACGCTGATATACTGATGAACTGACCCTCGGTGGCAGAGAGGAGTTGCCGTCAAGTGGAGCGTGGGAGGCGAAGGGCCAGAGAGAGGCCAGGCCGGGAAAGAATCCAACTGGAAGGAGGAGTTCTATGAAAGACTAGAACTATTCAATTGTAAAACCCCTGCGGGGGTTTAGAACAGCCTGCCTATGTAAACCGCCTTGGATGAAAGTCTGAGGAGAAATTGACGACCAAAGAAAGGTGGTATATAAATACCTGTATAAATATAAACAAATAAATATGTGTTTTCATTTCATTATCACCAAAAATACCACACCTCTAACCATAGACATTTGTGATAATAAGCATGTTTTCCCCCCAGGGAATTAAATAATAAATCTTCTTACCATCCTCCAGAAAGTGGTACATAAAACCTCAATGATTCATTATTATTCAGAGCTGTGGATTTAGGATACTTTCTTTCAGTATGGGAAATAATTCTTGCACACTACTATAAGAAACTGCACAGAACATTACTGTCATATAGTCAGTAGAACACTGAAAGAAAATTGCACAGTTGTGCCACCAACATATTATTTTAGGCTCCCAGTATTTCCTAGGAACTGTTATTTAATCATCTTGTTATTCTTTCCAATGCATATTTTTCTTTTTTTTTTTATTTGTGGCTCTATTAATTGACATAATGAGCATGTACAGTTGATTTAGTTCCATAAGGTCTCTTTGTGTCTTTAGTTCTGGTATTGTTGTGAAGGCTCCCTATTGCTTTTAAAATACATAATAACCATGTTGGGGCAATTATGGTTTCCAAAGGAAGTCATATCCATTTTAAAAATCATGTAAATATATGTCTGACAAAAGGGTGCGTTGCTATCTCTGATCCTAACATTTTACTTGAATTTCTTAGACCTGAACTTCTTAGAACTCTACGCTTTTGCAAGAGCAATCTTTCAATGGAGATTCTCATTATTTTCTTGATCCTTGTGAGCAAGAATGTATTCAGGTGTTGCTTTCCTCGAAGCAGCACTTTATGTAGAATATTGTGCGCCCGGGAGACCAGACCTTACAAAAAAAAGTCAAAACTCAGATCAACTCAGGGCCCAATTGTATCCAACTTTCCAGCTATGTGCAGGGTGTGCACATCATCCTGTGGTGGAGGGGCAGTCATGGAGGTAACTGTACTGGGGTTGGTCTGCTGTGATTGGGTACCAAAAGTAGCTAGTATCCCGTCGTAGGAAAATGGGCATGGAGAAGAAGTGGCAATAGGTTCTATTTTCTTTTGTTTTTTTTCCCCCTATGGAACTACTTGTACCTATGCCAGCTTTGTTGGTGTTGTGTTTTTCTGGTGTCAAGGACATGTCTGTCATCTGAAAAGGGTTAAGATATTACATTCATTGACTCCTCATCTTCCCGCCCACATGCCTCCCATGTCATGCCTTGATATCCTCCCCATTTTGGCCTCTCTGTCAACAGTTGCACTGGTATCCAAGTGACATCTGAGCTATGTCAGCAGGGTATTTTTGTGATGTTGTGCTGGCATTGATGGTGTGTCCATCAGTAAGTGGACATCTACACCGACAGGGCTGCTGTTGTGTTGGCATATGTGAAGATATGATGGCTTATGACATGGATAGGATTGGGCTGTTAGATTTTATGACTTATGATGCACCCAGCCCTTTGCTAGCAGATGGATCATGCACATAGATATATGCCTCAATAAAAGATAACATGTACATATGTATGTATGTAGACTATATCCCACCATTCCCTCTAAATCAGGGGTCTTCAAACCCTGGCCCGGGAGCCAGATGCGCCCTGCAACCAGCCTCTATCTGGCCCGCGGCCAGTCTCTGATCCCCTGAGAGACTCTGGCCCAGTTGACCAAATACAACCAGAGTTGTGCTTGTGGGGTGGGGGAATGGGGGTCCATTTAAGTGTGTGCTCTATTTCTTAGGCTGTGTTGGTGCTTGGAGAAATCCTAGGCATTTGAACCCATTCATTTATTCATTCATCTAAGTTCCTTCTCTAATGTATTTATTTAAATTTTATTATTTAATTTTTTTTCTGGCCCTCGACACTGTACCAGATGTTTGATGCGGCCCTTTGGCCGAAAAGTTTAGAGACCCCTGCTCTAAATAAATGAAACACTGAAGATGGAGTATAGCAGAGGTTCCCAAAGTGGGTGTGGCTGCTTCCTGGGTCAGCATGGCAACCACACAGGGGTCCCAAGGGATGCTCGCCACCTGGTAACAAGCACATGCCATGACTCAGACAATGGTGATAAAAGGCTCGGCTCAGTGGGCAGTATGTGAAGTTTTCATTGCATGAAGAGCCCACCTACAAGCCCTTAGCCTCTTATCCCCATTTTCTGGGTTGCATAGTGTGCTTGCAACCCAGAAATGGCAGTGATGTCATCAAGTCCTCTTGTCCGGCCCTATCACCAATTACTTCTGGGTGCCAAGCTCCATGCCTGTAGCACAGAGGGGGCAGCGTGATGAAAGTGAGTTTTGGAACCACTGGCATGCAGTATATAGGGAACATAATAAATCCAGAAATGGGAACAGAATATAAAATGCAATAATTATAAAAATTATAAAGTATTGTGGAATAAAATATCATTAGAAGAAACTGAAACCACAGACTCCAAAAAAATTAATTAAGAAGGAAAGGACAGGCAGAAAAGGAAAGTTTTCAAACCTCGCTGAAAGGTTAAGAAGGAGGAGGTAGTTTTTTAATTCCACTGGGAGGGAGTTCCATGATAAAGGTGCTACAACAGAGAAGGCCCTGATATTTTTTGCTATCAGTCTGGCTTCCACAAACCTGCTTTAATGTAGATCAATCCTTCTTTAAAATTAGAGGAACGGCAGTGGGAAGCAATATGATATAAAGTGCTGCTTCAAAACAAGTGGTAATGGGAAACTTACAAGGGTAGAAGAAAGGGATTGCTTGTAGCGCTGCGTAGATTGAAAGAGAAAATAAGTAGGATCTTGGCTAATTATGATTTTTTTCTATTTATTTCTAATTCCATCTTCGCTGTTTCTTCCCTAAACACTATCCTTAAATGTGCACAAACTACAAATGTATTCAATTTTAATTTGTTTAAATTAAAAAAATAAGCTCCTCATTACAGCAGCAGTTAATACCTGCATTAGAACCTGCATTAGAGATTAATACCTATAATTCTTTTAAATGATGGTTTCAATCGTGCACTACTTATTCTCCAAGGAGCAGCAGGTGTTGCAAACAGGGAAATTTTTGTTTTCATGACAGCCCTGTCAGGTGGGTTAGGTAGTGAGAGAGATAAGATTGCCTCCCAGTGACATGTGTCTCCATGGGAAATGTAAAAGATTTTATTCTTAAGATCAGTCTTGTTCAGTTTCTTCCTCCCAGCATTGTTTTTGAAAAGGCAAAGACAGTTCACACAATAGTAATTGTGTTGTGAAAATTGTGATACCAACATTACTGTAGTTGTGAATTGGAATATTATATCCTCCAACATTTCACAGATGAAAACAAGAACAGGTTTGTAAAATCCCAGTTCTCATTCCAAGGATTAGTGACTGATTTGGAGATTCCTCCCCGACCCAGTTGTTGAAGGCTCTACTGTACTTGCTGTATTCATTATTCTGAGTAGACTGGTACAAAACTAGGGATGTAAAAGTAACTGGTAGGAAGGGCCACTGAATGAGAACTGTGAATAGAATGTTCTATACATCAAATGCTGTACACCTGGAGACCAGACAAAAAAGTCCTCACTCAGGCTGAGTAAGGATCCAATCCTATCCAACTTTCCAGCACTGGTGCAGCCACAATGCAACTTCAGGGTAGGAGGCCTCTGTGACTGTCTCCCCACCACAGGATGCAGCTCACAACTGATTGGCACAGCTATATCGGCACTGGAAAATTGGGTAGGATTGGCCCTAAGGGCCCGAATCCATCCAACTTTACAGCTCTGTTGCAGCCATGTAAATAGGGTATGTACTGCATCCTGCAGCAGAGGGGCACATAGACATCTCCTGAAGGTAAGGGAACATTTGGGCCATCAGCCATGGCCTGGAGTTAACTGTGTATTAGTGTGTTATTCTTGGTTGGCCTAACCTAATTCTCACAACCCTGTTGAGGTAAAAAGTGAGATAATTCCATATGGGAATGCTTGAAGTTGTCTGGCTTGACATTGCCTTTGTAGAAGATTTCATCTTTTTCCTTTTTACTGAATTGGATTGCTCACAGTTGGTGTCTTTTTCCGCTATTGACTGACCTTTCTGTCATGGTAAATTTAGGATGTGTTCCATGCACCTCGAATGTTCTTGCACTTCAGTGCTATGACTTTGACCTGGTGTGTTGGGAAGCTACCTTCAGCAGTTTTTTTAAATACTTTTCAGGCATGCTCTGCTTTTATGGTGTCTGTTTTCTGGCCATTGTAACCAATTATTCTGTACGTGTACTGAGATGGGGGCGTCATCTTGGCCTTTCTCTCAGGCGGAAAAATGTCTTGGGCCAGCCCCAAGAAAAGGCACAGTTGTAGTTACTCAGAAGTGTATCTGAAAAGAGCACGCAAGCACTGTTTTGTCTGTTCTGTTTCATTTTCAGATGAAGATGATAATGCTAGTGTCTGTTTCAACTGAAGTGTGTGCCAGATTACAGAGCACTAGGCCAGGCATTTGAGAGCTTTAATTGTGAAACCTGAGGAGAGAAGGGACCCATTCTTTCTAAAGCTACCATTCAAAGGATGACCCCTTTTTGTCATTCCCAAGCACTGTGGGTTTCACTTTTATTCCCTTCCCACATAAAATGCATGAAGTGTACAGACCCTCTTTCACTTGGCAGCCTCGGCGTTGCATTCATTGCTGGGAATACTTTGGGTTGTTAAGATGTGCCCCCCTTGTATTAAAATGAAATTGTCACTGCTGTGTGGTGCAGCGTAACATGGTTTGACATGCCACGCCTGCAGCTACAGAAAACAGACTTTTTATTGCATTTATTCTTTCAGAGACAAGCGTCTCTAAAGACTCACTGCCGACATACGCTTAGTTAAATCTGAATGAAGCTAAAGTGAACATTCTCAGCTTTAGTCTTTTTGTTTGTTGAAATGGTCCACCCGACGTGTTTATAACAGCAGTAAAAAAAAGAGGGGGGGGGAAGAAGGGGGAGTACAAAGGACTCCAATGACTGCCAGCCAAGGGAGACAGTTTTAATGCCTCCTCTAAAACAAAGTAAGCTAGCATTAGATACTGTTAATCATGCCCTATTAAAGATTGCCAGATTCTGTCTAAAACTTCTGCGATAGAATTCAAACTTCCCTGTTCCACCTTGTGTTTAGACTCTGGAGACCCTCTTTACACTCCCGAAGACGATACGATCACTGCTTTTGAGCTCAAAAGTATGTTGAGGATTGTACACTAAGACATCATGGAACAAAGGCGAACTACAAACATGAAAAGAGGTTGAGGGTATTGCAGTCTCCTTGCTGGAGGGACAGTGAGATAGGAACCAAAACTTCAAGTTGCAGTCAGTCTTGCAGGGAGAAAAATGAAAAGGCAGGGACAAGTGGTCAGGATAGAATGTCCTCCTTTTTGAATGGCATTTTCCCCTAGAAAGTATTTGTAGGCCTTCCAGCAAGATGTGGAAGTCTTTGATTTTCAGTTTGCGGTGGCAGGAGCTCAGTGGAGAAACAAAGTAAACTGGCTGGTAGAACAGAATAACTAGAGTGTGCTAGTGGAATTCTGCATAGTCTCAAGTGGGCTTATGTGTGATAGATCTTCGTGGATAATTTGGTTTAAAGCTTATCCATGAGTATCTATCTATCTAGCCCAGTATAGCTGGGTTAGATTTTTTAAGGACATTTAAAAAAAATCTCCTTGGGTATCTGTTTCAGGTGAAGTATGTACCAGGAAAGGAAACATCTATTATTTGTTTTGTTAGCATCGTTTGTTTCTGTGACACTTTCCCATACACAGATAGGCGTTTTTATCTATGGGTTCGGATATTAGTAGAACCCCAAATTTCGTAGCTGCAGAAGACACCAGATATATACCTGCACCAGCCACCTATCTCTTGCTTCTTGAGCTTCCGGGGCATAGGAGAGCCTTCTTTTTAGTTAGATGGAGAGCTCTCCCCTCAGCATTTGTCGAGGGCTGCTACAGAAAGTTCCCTGTCCCTGAAAGGGTTTGCCCCTGTGGCTCAAGTGAGGTGGAAACATTTGAACATGTTCTGTATCACTGCTCATTTTATCAGGGGTTACGTACTAGGTTTATTACTCCCCCGATTAGGAAATTCTCGGGTCTGCCCAATGAGGAGATAACCAAGGAACTTCTTAAGGGATCTAACCTGCAGTCCACAAGGTGGAGTGCTAGTTTCTTGGCAACCGCCTGCAAAACCCGCAAGAGTATCATTCGTTATGAGAAAAAATTTGGTCACTTTTCTATTTTCCTGTTTTTGGCATGATATGCATTTAACTGTTAAAAAAAATTTAAATTTTGTTTCACACAGGCAATGTTGCTGTTAATAAATAACAATAATAATAAATTGACTTGACTTGACTATGGGTTCAGAACCCGCAGTGGAGGGCTACACTTGACCACATGGATGTGACCAGAAGCACCTTCCAGTTGTACCTGGAGGCCTCTGAGAGGTGCTTCTAGTTTTAAAAAAAAAAATAAAGTGCATCTTAGGGGCCTCCAGCAGGTCCTCCAAGTTGTGAGGAAGTCTTTTGTTGTCACTGAGGATGTTCAGTTGTAGAAATGAATGAAAATCTTGATGAAGGATCTTATCTGCTGCCTTGGGTGCGCTTCGGGGAGAAAGGCGGAATACAAATCAAATAAATAAATAAATCTGGGAACATTTTCTAACAGTGACATTGTTCAAGAGGCACAGGGTCATTTACAAGAGGAAAAAAAATGCATTTTCCTACGACAACATGTGCTGCAAGGAACTTTTGCCATTCAGGAGTTTTCTGCACCTCTATGAAACAAGCTAAGGTTTAAAGTGCTCTAAGTTAGATTTTTACCACCCGGTTTATTGTGATGCATTGTGGCCCAGAGAATTAAATAGCAGTCTAACTTTACAGTCTGCACATTGTCACAGAATGGTTCCAACCAGAAATGCATCACCATCCATTGTCAGCTGAGGCAACACAAAAAAGAAGTATTGTGTTTCCTTTATGAAGTATTGCAAGACTGATTTGTGAGGGTTGTCTCTCAATCAGATGGTCCTTTTGTGATAATTGAATTGAATTGATACAAGTTAAATAATGATAATTCTTTTTTTTTTATTTTATTTGTCTCTCTCAGGATGGAATCTACTGAAAAATGTGAAGTAGTTATTCAGCATTTTAATGGAAAATACCTGAAAACACCCCCTGGAGTGCCAAGTAAGTGTTGCCCTTTATTATTTATCTAATTAATGATCAACAAACTGAGGAATATTAAATGAGAGATTGTACAAGAACTGCATGATCTTAGAAATGTTTTTGAATATCTGTGCTGAATTGTTCAATATGAAGTATCAGGAATTCATTGGAAAGGGCAACATCCTTGGGGGTTTGAAATAATTAAGTTTTAGTTCTTCCATATTTTAGGTTAAGTGAATCATTCCAATATTCAGTTGTTATTGTGATACACAGTCCTCTTACACAACTGTACCATATGAATCAATTGGTCCTAGTTACTGTTTATTAGATCCAAACTAGTACAATAAATGTTTGTGATAGGTAAAAGTAGGAGTTTATACAATATGGTAATACCTTTGATACATGGTTTGTGTTCACGCATCAGTCAAAATGAGAATACTGTAAGTGTGCTGAGCTAATGTTTAAGTAACTGCTGGATGTCAATGGATCCTGAAAAAATACTGCTTTCTTGCTTTTCCTTAATTGTGGAGATTAACGCAATGTAAAATGAAGAAAATGCTATTTTTTATGCATTTGAATGTAGGAAAGCCTTTCCCCCCCTTGTGAAAAGTGCCTCCCCCCCCTTGTGAAACAGATGATGTAAAAGCAAAGGAAACTGCTACAAGTTTACACCTTGGGGTATAATTATGCTACTAAAGAACATGAATACAGTTCTCTGAAAAGGTCACAGAGATGTGGGTGAATTTACAGTTTTACGTTCAAACAGCCCAGTTCTATCCAGTTTTCCAGTGCTGGTGCAGCTGTGCCAGTGGGGCATGCACTGCATCCTGTGGTGGGAAGGCAGTCACAGAGGCCTCCTCAAGGTAAGGGAGCATTTGTTCCCTTACTTTGAGGATGCATTGTGACTGCACATTGTGACTGGAAAGTTGGATAGGATTGGGCCCATAGAATTTTAATCCATAACTCCATATGTGTTACACTTGTAAGCTTCATTGTCATCTCTAGCATATCTTTAAAGACAAAATTGTGATTTGATTGTCTGAATTTCAGAATGTATTTCACTCCTTCATAGCTATTTCTGTGAAAATATTTAGTAGGGTAATTGTTCAGTGATACATTGCTATTATATATAGATTAGGTTTAAAAAGCACATCTTAAAATAAGGGAGAAGTCTCCCTGAAATCAGTAGACCATTACAAGTGCCAAAGCAAACTTCAGCTCTCAGGTGCAACCCATCTCTGATAATCCTAACTTTTCCTAAATCAAACAAACTAAAACAAAATAATCCAGCTATTTAAATACATGTTCAGATAACTTATGTGGTGAAAATTCACCATTTTAATCAAAGTATTCATGTATGGTATATTTTTGGATGGTTGTCAAGTCTTGTTTGGCCTTAAATTGTGCTGGAGGCCAGTTCCGGGAAGGACAGCCAGTGAGCATATTCTGCGGAAACTGTCCCTGTGTAACTAATTTGTACATACTGTATTATTCTCTTCTGTTACCCTGACCTTTCCTATCTCTTACCCCAGTTCAACCCCATATTGCTTCTTCCTCTGTCAACATTTAAATTGTGAAGTCCTTGGGGCAGAGACCTGTCACTTTGCTTAAAATGCACCATGTACATGTCAAGAACCCAGACACTAGGAACAGGGTCATATTAGGCCTCAAATGCCCTGCATATAAGTGGGTGATATTTTACTGAAGATTGTTGTGGGATGAAAATTTACAGAAATGGATGATTGCTTGCAAGAGAGCATTTGAGAAGGCATCTGAAGTTGCAAATCTATGATTTCCCAGGCTTCCTCAACCAGAGGGCAGATTTCCTTCTGACTTTGTGTCTAATTAGCTCTATTCAGATATGTTGTCCAAGGGAGGATAATAGTTTCCCCAGGTTTCTGGTTCTTTCTTATCTGCAAAACAAGGTAAGTTCTATAAGTTTGCGAAAGGTAATGGTTCTTGCTCAGTTTTTCTATGTTTTTTTGTGTGATATTAATTTGTAAACTAGACATCTGGAAATGGCTCATGAGGACCTGTGATTTGACTTTTCATATACTGATATTCCTCCACAACTTGCACTGTGCTGCTGTATGCTTGAGGCCTTTGATCACCAATCATCGCCCTCACCTAAAAAATATATATACAGTACAATCTTACACTGGTTTACTCTGATGTCCCACTGTGTTCAGTGGGCCCAGCCACACTAGATGCTGTTCCAGAACCACAATTCAGAGCGCGATACCATAGTCTTTCGAGACTGAAGGTTGCCAACAACACTTCCTAGTAAGGATTATTCAGGTTTGTGAGAATTGAAGCCTCAAAAGCAAATACAGTAAAAGGAATAATGGAAATGGAAGAGTAGGAGGATGAAGGCAGAAGTCTATGGAATTTCATTATATAATAAAGGTCACAGAAATGATTTCTATTTCCCATTCTTATGTGTTCTTACTTGCCATCTATGTTTTTACTGTCCTTTGTGCAACAGTATCATAGATTGAATTTGATTTGCTATAACATTTACTTCTTGTCCTCCACAACCATTTCCTACAAGTTTATTTTGTTTTCTTAATATGTCCCTGAAATGGGCAATAGAAATAGATGCCATGTGGCCATGTTCATATATTGAAATGCAAAATGTAATTTGTTTCCTAACTTTTTCACTTTCCAGGTAGTCTAGTAGTGCAAGTCATATCATGCAACCATTAAGAGAAAAACCCAAGTCATACAAGACAGTAGGGAAGTACACTTCAACCAACAGCCCAATCCTAACTGGTCCAGTACTAGCTTTAAGGAGTATGCACACTGTTGCAAATGTGCCATAAGGCACGTTGTGGCAGTACAGAGGCTTATGGTTGGCCGTGGATCAAACCTTTAGGTTGGCTGTGAATCAAATAGCCCCATTGTGGGGCTACTTTCCTTACCCAGGGGAAGGGGATGAAAGTTCCCTTTTCCCGAGGTGCCACCCATGGCTGCCACTGGCGCGCAGGATGCAGCGGTAGACGTTTTCTGTGCCACCGCAGCCGTGCACCATGGGAACTCAGGATTGGGCTGCCAAGAACCATTGCATTGCAGCACGAAAATCTCAATAGGATCGTGCCATAAGTTAAAACAAAAAATTTTTTACAAATATGTTTGTAAATATTTTTTTACAAACAAGCATTTTGAATAAGTGGGGTTATATTGTTTGTACGAGGGTGGAAGTTTCTCAGTATTCTAAATGAGAGATTCACACCTACACAATAATTGACTACATTCACAGTAGTAGATTATGGGTTTTGGTATTTTGCTGTAGGAAAATAAAACAAATGGAAGATTTTTTTTTTCCTTTGATAGGTATCAAAGGATTGGCACATTTATGTAAACAAATGCACAGTATCCCAGAGGAACTGAACATGAATACTAAGATCTTGCGGAACAATGCTTAATAAAAAGGAACTATCAGAGATCTTAAATGTTGGGAATTTTTCTTCCTTTCCAACACTTTGTTTCAGCACTGTCCAATGAACACTCGAGACAACAGATATGGAAGAAAGGGCCACTTTATTGTACATTAAACAAGAGGAGCAGAGGCTGAGACCTGCAGCATCCGAGGCAGCGAAAGCCCCTGTGGTGCGGGGAGGGACCTCTGGGCGGTACCAGAAACCTCTGCCCCCAGGCGGGCATACACCTGACTCCGAGTCGCGCCTCGCTGCTGGGACGGCGCGTCTCCTCCATGTCTATCCCTTAAGGGGAAGGCAGCTGGACCGCAGACTGCGCCACCTCGAGCCGCTGAGCCTCTGAGGTGGGCCCTGCGATCCCGGCCAGGGCCCCGTCTAAGTCCTCGTGCCGCCAAGCCCCTGAGGACTGAAATAGGGTTTTGCCCTGCCTATGCTGCCTGAAGGTGCATGCCAGAGTCCCATTCATGCCTCTTAACCCGCACCACCTGCCACCAGGAGGGGTCAGCATAGCGCTTGACCCCCCCCTCTCCCAAACGGGCAGAAGCGACTTAAGGCCGCCCTGCAGGTCCTTAAGAAAGATGTCTGCGCCTCCCTCTGACAAATGAACACCATCGCCCCTATACATGCCAGGTAGCGAGAACACAATCGCAGGATGCATGACCACCCTGCCACCAGCGCGAGACACCAAGTTGCCAATGCTCCTGGTAACTTTCTTGCGCATCCTCTCAACCTTAGCGCAGCAGAAAGCCCCCCGCCACACACGATGTTGCAAGAAATCCGACCAAACCAAAGTGGTCTCCGGTAGCCAACCCATAAGGGTGGTGATGTCCTCGTGAGCTCTGTTCAGCAGAGCCAGACCGGACATCCTGCAAAGGTCATTTTCGCCCAGGTGGAGCACCAAAATGTCCGGTGGGAGGTTCACATTCAGGAACTCCATCAACGCGGGCAGCAGCTGGCCCCATCTCATGCCCCTCTTGGCTAACCAAGCCACCTGCACTGCCGGGCTGAGGCCCAGATTCGCTCCGAGGGGAGTAGCAGCCGCCCTCTTGCGGGCCCAAAAGATAATGGAGTGGCCGCAGATTAAAATGCGTATGGGGCTATCGTGTCCTGCAAGATGAAAACAGAGATGTTATTGCCAGGTATCCACTTTTACGCTGTTCCCCCCACAGCTGGGGTATGCCCGGATTCGATACACGTCATTTGCGCACATATCGCCTGTAGGTTGACGAACGCCAACGGCCTATCCGTTGAATGTCCTCCCCTGATAGCCCCAAGGCAGCTGCTGCAGAGGCTGCTCCAATGCGGAGGGAGTGCAAGCCAAACTCCCTAGGCTGCAACCCTAACACCCCCAGGGCTCGTAAGAAAATTGCCCGAAACTGGAACAGCGTGAGAGGAGAACCATCCCTATGCTGGAACAAAGCCCCTGAGCGCTCCCCTGAGAGTGCAAGATACTCCCTCAGCGCCGCAACTGGGCACAATGGCATTCCTACCACCTCCTTGAGAGTCACCGAGCAACCAATGCCCCTTTGGTCTGTCTTAGACTGCCTGAGGGTAATTGAGACTCCTCCGGGCACCCAGGCTAGGTCCGCCCTCTGTAGGGCCCGCGCAGATTGATCCGTCTTGTTTTTTGCCAGGAACTCGCTGGGGCGAAAAGCGCCAAAGAAGGCTGTCAGCAATGCAGCCCTGAAAAGTTGAACCTCACATGGTGACGAACAAAGGGTCGTGAAGGTCCCTGCGATACCCCCGAGCAACTCTGGCATGATGGGGCGCCTGTGGTCCCAGACAGGGGGTGTTTTCCTAGCGAAGCCCTCCAATATTCTCCGCACCCTGAAGTCCTGAGTGAAATCGGGGTAGCCCCCTGCTTTTGAAACAAAAGCTATGGCAGACATGAAGCCCGGGAGTGAGCTCACCGCCCTTCCCGACCGCTGCAGGTGTAGAAGGAAAAACAGCAGGTGCTCAACCGGTGCCGGCCACAGGCTGGGCAATCCGGCCATCAATCTAAAATCAGCAAACTCAGTTACCTTCCGTGAATAGCCCCTCTGCGTGCTGGGCGCCAGTGAGGCGCATATGACCTCGTTTACTTCTGTAAGCCAAGGTCCCAGAGCCAAGGAGGCATGCGGTCTGGGGATGGCGCCGCCCCAGGGGCGAGTTCCCGAAATCGTTCCTCCTGAAATCGAGACAAAGCATCCGTGATGCAATTCTCAACCCCTGGAACGTGCTGAGCTACAAAAAGAGCATTAATGCGCAGGCATTGCAATACGAACTGCCGCACAAGCCTCATGACCCTGGGGGATTTGGAAGACATCGAGTTCACTACTGCCACCACTGCCTGGTTGTCGCACCAGAAACGCACCGAGGCGTTCTGGAACTCACCAGCCCAGATGTGCACTGCCACCACTATCGGGAAAAGCTCCAGGAAAGTAAGGTCGGCCGTGATGCCGCCCTGTACCCAGCTCTGCGGCCACGGTGCAGCGCACCATTGGCCACGGAAAAAGATGCCAAAACCAAAACCTCCCGCTGCGTCTGAGTGCACCTGCAAGTCAGCCTTGAGCAGCTGCTCAGAACGCCAGAATGAGACCCCGTTGAATTCCTCCAGGAAACGAAGCCAGACCACTATGTCTTCCCGCATGGCCGCTGTGACCTGTACCCTGTGGTGTGGCGAGCGCAACACTGCCATGGCCTCACACAATCTACGCAGGAAGGCCCTCCCTGGCGCGACCACCCTGCAAGCAAAATTCAGGTGCCATACCAGCGCCTGCAACTCCCGTAGTGTAACCTTCTTTGCTTGTATAACCGCCTGCAATCTAGACACCAGCGCTGTCAACTTGTCACTCGGGAGCCTGCTTGCCACCGCCACCGAGTCAAGCTCGATGCCCAGGAAGGTCATGCAGGAAGAGGGGCCCTCTGTCTTGCCCTGAGCCAGCGGGACCCCTAAATCGCGTGTCAGGGCCTCAAAAGTGGCGAGCAGCCTCTGGCACTGACCTGTGCCCGCTGGGCCCATAAAAATAAAGTCATCGAGATAATGCGCGGTAGTTTGCGCTCCGCACCGCTTCCGTAGGGCCCACTCCAGCATTGTACTAAAGCGTTCGAAAGTGGCACAACTCAGTGAACACCCCATTGGGAGTGACCGATCCAGATAAAACTGGCCCTGGAAAGCAAAGCCCAGCAGGCAAAAATCTGCAGGATGCACCGGAAGCAGGCGGAACGCAGACTCGATATCACATTTAGCCATAAGCGCACCTGGGCCGCATCGTCTCAATATGCGTACTGCTTGGTCAATAGACGTGTAATAGACCGTGCAGTATTGGTCAGGGATCCCATCATTCACTGATGTCCCTTTGGGGTAGGACAAATGGTGAATGAGGCGGTATTCCCCCGGGGCCTTCTTAGGCACCACCCCCAGCAGAGAAACCTTAAGGTCAGGCAACGGGGGAGTAGGAAAAGGGCCCAAAACTTGCCCCAAACCCGCCTCCTTGTCAATCTTCTTCTGGACTATGTCCTCCATGCCCATGACTGACTTCAGGTTTCGAGCTAAGCTCACACCCTTGGGATGCGGTGAGTGTATCCGGAAACCCTGATTGAAACCCTCCCACAGGAATTCTGCCGCAGCGCTATCAGGGTATTCGCGCAGCAGCTTGGCCAACACCGGCAGCCTAATCGGACTTGGCCCCTTTGGAAGTGGAAGCTTCGCCTGCCCCACCTCCCTTCTTCTGTCCTGAGCCCCGGCGCCTAGATCTCCTGTCGCGGTAACCCCTCGGGCATGAGGTAATCGGGTGGCCTGCACCGCACAGTCCGCAGTTGTGCAGGAAGGAACAACTTGATCTGGAACAGTAACCAGACGATGCGTATTCATAACACACACGCGGGGGTTGAACCCGTCGGCCCGGCGCTCCCGCCTGTGGCGGCCCCACCGGGCGTGAATTGCTGCTCCTGGCAATCAGGTGGCCGCTGTCTGAACGCTCTCCCACAGCAGCACCTCCCGCCATCACAAGCTGCATCCACAACTCAGTGTTCTTCCTTTCCCACGCAAGCTGGGGATTATTTCCCATGCGCATGCGGAACTGCTCGTCATATGCTAACCAGCCTGAACCCGAGTATCCACGAAAAGCCCTGTGAATCAAGTCCAGGTACTTTGCCAGTGCCGGGCCTTTGGACAGCTCTCTCTGCAGTACCACCCCCATGTAGATGGTAAACCCTGCTAGCCAATTAGTCCAATTCCAATCTATTTTAGGCTTACGCACTATCTGGTGCTCCCTATTGCACTCCCCTGGCCTGATCTCGGGCTCTGGCTCCCTGTGTAGAAGGCTGAAAAGGTCCACATACTCACCCTTCCATATCCGTTCTTTAACTGCCGGGGCCAGATGATCCCCCAGTGGAAGAGCCTCCTCCCCGTATGGCATTGGGGGAAGGGGGGAGTCCCTTGAACCACCGCCTTGGACGCTGGTGACGTTAGCGGCCATGCACCTGCTGCCGGCCCAGCCCCGCTCTGCACCGGTGGCCCAGCCTGCCCGGCTTGGGCTGTATTGGCAAGCTGTGGCGCCAGGGAGGGTGGATCAAGCAGGCCCGACAGGTCGACAGAGGGGGGGAAATCCCCAAGGCACAATACCACACCCACTGTCCATGAGGAGGGGGCAGAGATTGAAAGCCCCCCCCAAGTGCCCAGACCGAATGGCCGTTCTCCTGGTGGGGGGGCCATGGCAGCCAGCCAGGATCCCTGTCCTACCACTCAAAAAAGGGGGGGAAGGAACACATGCCTCCCACCACTTGACCTGGGGGGGTGGCCACCCCTGCCCCGCCCTGCCAAGCGGGTGCAAGGGGGGGCCAGCCCCCTCCCTGGGCGCCGATCCCACCACCACCACCGGTGGCCCCATGGGGCCCATGGCTCCCGGCAACAGGGCAAATCCCCGAGGGGGGCAGCCCCCAGCCCTCCCCAGCAGGGCGCAAGAAGAAAAAAGGGGGGCCAACCCCCCACCAGCTCCGCTGGTGCCGCGACAGGCCACCCAGCGGGGCCCAGCCCGGCCGTCGCAGCCACGTGGCAAGGAGGAAAGAAACCCTCCCAAGATGGCCCCGCGCATGCGCAAAGCGCAAAGCCAAAGAAAAGGAAGCAGCGCAGGCCCTCCCTAAGATGGCGGCCCCGTCCGGTCCCTGGAGGCGGCCCCCTTTTTTAGGTGCCGTGCCGCTAGCCCCCAGCGAGCCGCCGGCCACTAAGGGCGGCGAGGCCCTGCTTCATGCCCGCCCTGGGCTGCCAAGGAGGAAGAGGGCTGGGTCTTGTCCCCTTTTAAAGGACCACCGTAGCTGCCCGACCCAGCCCCCTACACCTCCCCTTTGGGGAGGGACCCTCGTGTCCTGGTCAGGCAAAACAAACTCCGATCACCTCCTTAAAGGGGGCGATCGTGATTCTTCCTTTCCAACACTGTGGGTTGCAACATGAATCTTTCTAATGTCATAGTTGCATCCAATGGAAATGCTAGGGATAACCAGGACTTTGAATAGCCTTTTAATCATCAGAACATTCTCATCTGATCGTTAACGATGTCTTATGTTACTCAGGATTAGATTTTTATTACCACAGCTGAGTCAAGTAGATGCAAATGCAGCAACTTTGTGTGACATTTTATGGTAGGATTCTGTTTTATTTTACTAGTACTGTACTCTCCAGGTGGTGCATGTAGTACTGGTTCGAACTGATTATTTTCAAAGATTAAATGTATAATACTGAACTTGGGCTTCCTGTACAGACACAATGCTAGAGTATTCTAGTCTGATGGCTGTACATTCAAATGAAAACCTGAGGCATATGTACTTTTGCTGTACAGTCTTACACAGGCACCATTTCTGCTAACGGGAAGCCTCTTCATTTCATGTTTCTGTTTCATTTCATGCTGTTTCTGATTCAGCTGAAGCATGTTGAATGAGAAAATGAAAGCCAAATCCCATGGAATGTCTCCATTTGCACATTCTCTTGCACAGGACTTTGCGTAAGCTCTTTTCAAAATCTTATAATGGCCAACTAGACTTTCTGTGTGACAGCCTGTATCTTCATTATCCACCATGTCTCTCATATTTTAAGGCAGCCCCTAAGATATTTGGCAGTGATGCAAGAAGATATTGTGGCAGTGATGCAGGATATTGTGATGCAGGAGGTCTTCAATGAGTTGTTTTTGCTTTCTGATCACATTCCTTCATGCTGTTGTATGCCCAATGACAGCAAAATGTGTGTGTGTGTGTGTGTGTGTGTGTGTGTGTAGTAGTAGTAGTAGTAGTAGTAGTAGTAGTAGTATTTTACTGATACACACATGCACTCTTGAACATTGTCACCACAAGGAAAGAATCTAGATGTAACTGTGCATATAATCATATCAATGTTGCTTTTTGTGGTATTTGATCAATCGACATACAATACACACATATTCATCATCAGTAATGTGGAAGAAAGACACAAATAAACTGACGGAACTGAATGCTGCAAAATATGTAGATCTTTGAGCAAAATAAAAACAAAAATAAAACAAATCATGGAACAATGAAGAATTCCTAATGCTATTTTAGAAAAAAAATTTCAACTAAAGATGATCAAACTTCCTAAATCCAGGGAGAAATTCAGATGAGAATTCTGGAATCACATCTAATTTCATACAGCTAAATCCAGGGTCCAATCTTGTCCAACTTTCCAGTGTTAAAATAGCTGCAATCCAGACCTAAGGGATGGAAGCAAACATTCCCTTACCTTGAGGAGGCCTCTGTGACTTCCCCTCACTGCAGGATGCAGCACATGCCCCATTGACACAGTTGCATTAGTGCTGGAAAGCTGAACAGGATTAGGCCCCTAATCTTGCAATCTGCCCTTTCTCTGAACATCCCTCTTTTGCTTGTTGGGCATAGTAGTTCAGGAAAAAAAAATATCATCAAAAAATATTGATCTAGCTACCTATTGACATTTTTATATATCCCTATGTATATTATGTGTATGAATATAAGGATTTTTTTTAAAAAAAAATTCAAATTTCTTGTTCTACCTGTCAATCATTAGGAAATCACAGGAATAAAAATTTGTTAGTTAACTTTATATGGCATTTTTAAAATTGCAACTCTGTATGTTTTTTTCCCCCCAATAGAATGTGGTCTTATAGATCACAATCTATTCTGATCTTATCGTAAACATCAACCCCTATTTTAATTACCAAGTTTCTTGGTATCGTCTGTACACCTCACCATCATATATGCTTACCATAGACAAGTTATCTTCTAAGCCAGTAGTTCTCAAACTGGTGGGTCACGACCCACCAGTTTGTCTAACACTTCCCCCATCCCTTTAAGGGGTCTGCAGGAGGTGCGGGGAGTCCTGCGCAGCCCTCCACAACACTCCCTGAGGCTTGGAACGTTCAGAAAAAGCAGGAGCAAAGCACCTCCTGCAAAACAGAAGTGCTTTGCACCTGCTTTTTCTGAACATTCCAAGCCTCGGAGCGCGCTGCAGAGGGCTGCGCAGGGCTCCCCACACCTCCTGCAGACCCCAGTAGTCCTATCTAGTTAAATGTAAGTTCAAAGCACCCCCTCGCCCCCCCCCTTAGTGAAGCAAGCCTGGGGTCACTGCCCTAGCCCCTCCGCTGCAAGAAATTACCGAGGGAGTAAAGCTCCCTTGAAGTTTTCGCTGTTCTAAGCATCAGCTGGAACGTGACTCACTATCCAATTCTAGGCATGTCTACACAGAAGTAAGTTCCATTGAGTTCAATGGGCTTTACTTCTTGTTAAGTATGCACTGGAGTGCAGCCTCCATTAACTTCCTCTGAATGTGTAAGAGAGAATTGTGCATCTGTATACATGATGAGGGCAGGTCCTCTCATGGATTGGGAACTGGTTGAAGTCCAGGAAACAGATAGTGGGTGTCAAAGGACAATTTTCACAATGGAGAGAGATGAAAAGCGGTGTGCCCCAAGGATCTGTCCTGGGACCAGTGTTTTTTAACGTGTTCATAAATGACCTGGAGAAAGGGCTGAGTAGCGAGGTGGCTAAGTTTGCAGACGACAGCAAACTTTTCCATGTGGTGAAGACCAGAAGCGATTGTGAGGAGCTCCAGAAGGATCTCTCCAAACTGGCAGAATGGGCAGCAAAATGGCAGATGCGTTTCAATGTAAGTAAGTGTAAAGTCAAGCACACTGAGGCAAAAAATCAAAACTTTAGATATAGGCTGATGGGTTCTGAGCTGTCTGTGACAGATCAGGAGAGAGATCTTGGGGTGGTGGTGGACAGGTCGATGAAAGTGTCGACCCAATGTGCGGCGGCAGTGAAGAAGGCCAATTCTATGCTTGGGATCATTAGGAAAGGTATTGAGAACAAAACGGCTAATATTATAATGCCGTTGTACAAATCGATGGTAAGGCCACACCTGGAGTATTGCGTCCAGTTCTGGCTGCCACATCTCAAAAAAGACATAGTGGAAATGGAAAAGGTGCAAAAGAGAGTGACTAAGGGCTGAATCCTAACAGGCACATAGGCCAGCATAAGTCCCCCAGGAGGGTTGCAAACATGCTGTCAAGCATGTTTGCACTTCCGTGGGAGAAAGCTGCATTGGCGTATGTAGATGCGCCAACACACGGAGGCAGCCAGAAGCCTCCACAGCAGCTTCCTCACCACTGCTTGTGTCAGCGTGCCCGCACCAACACAAGTGACAACGGTAGGCGTGGGGGCGGGGAGGAGGTGGGAGGGGGGCGTTTCTAGTCAGGGAGAGGGCGGGCAATGGGCAGTCCCAGGGGCATGCACACAGGGAGCTGGGGGCAGGGCTGGGACCCGGCAGTTATGCCGGATCCCAACCCCCATCCCTGCGGAGAACAGAGCAGCTTCAAGCCGCTCCACTCTCCTCAGACTTGCGCCACCTCCAGAGGTGGCGCAGGTCCAAGGAGACCCATTGGAACAAGCAGTCCTTACCCAGGGGTAAAGGGAAGAGCTTCCCCTTGCCTCTGGCTGAGCCGCTGCGGCCAATGAACCTGTGTTGGATGCAGCGGAAGCCTCCTGGCTTGACTGCTCCAGCGCAGGTTTGCATTGCGCCCTAAGATGATTACTGGGCTGGGGCACCTTCCTTATGAGGAAAGGCTATGGCGTTTGGGCCTCTTCAGCCTGGAAAAAAGGCGCCTGAAGGGGGACATTATTGAGACATACAAAATTATGCATGGAAAGGACAGAGTGGATAGAGAGATGCTCTTTACACTCTCACATAACACCAGAACCAGGGGACATCCACTAAAATTGAGTGTTGGGAGAGTTAGGACAGACAAAAGAAAATATTTCTTTTCTCAGCATGTGGTTGGTCTGTGGAACTCCTTGCCGCAGGATATGGTGATGGCATCTGCCTGGATGCCTTTAAAAGGGGATTGAACAAGTTTCTGGAGGAAAAATCCATTACAGGTTACAAGCCATGATGTGTATGTGCAATGTCCTGATTTTAGAAATAGGTTATGTCAGAATGCCAGATGCAAGGGAGGGCACCAGGATGAGGTCTCTTGTTATCTGGTGTGTGCTCCCTGGGGCATTTGATGGGCTACTGTGAGATACAGGAAGCTGGACTAGATGGGCCTATGGCCTGATCCAGAAGGGCTGTTCTTATGTTCTTATAATTGATTGGGAACTATTACTATTTCATTGATTTGTATAGAATGAATATTTGGGCATAATTATTGAAGTAGGGTGCTTTCAAAACACATCTCTAAAACAGTTGTATTGTATTGGTTATTATACTCCTTAAAAGCTTTTGCAGAAAAAATGATATTTTAGGTACAGCGAAAAGTATAATTTGTTCCTTTCCATACTAGTGGGATTAGCTTGTCTTTTACTTACTCCAAGATGGGGGAGAGGGAAGGTTAAGTAGAAGTTTCTTTATATTCACGTAGTTTCCCCTTGCAGCTTCTACTCAATTTATACATCTCTGTAATAAACCTGGATTTATACCTCTCAGCAAAGATACAAGCATTATACTTTATCCACCTCCAGGCAATTACTGATCTTCCTGCATGGTGAGGTAAAGAAAATCAAGTCTCCCAGTGTATTTGGAAAGGCACAATCAGAGTCTGAAAATTATGTTCCCAGTGCCACAGTAATTGGCGTGAAAGGGAAAATGGGCTCTTGTTATTACCATGACCTCTTTATGAATATAAACTGGAAATTCAGAAACCTAAGATCAGGAGTCAGGGGAGTACATACCAAACTGTTTAGAAAGCTGAAATTCTGATGGGGAATCTGGCTGTTCGATAAGACTTACCCATCAGTCAATGGTTAAAAACAATTGCTTCACATGTTTCTCTTGAATTTCAAGCAAACTATTAACATAAAAAAGCAAACCCAACAACAACAGAATGAGTAAATTTCATCTTTAGAAGGATATCTTGTTTATTTCAAATTTTGCCTCCTACTTTTTTTTTTGTTGAATCTTTTTAATGACAACATTGTCAACATCAAGTCTGCACTTTACTCACTTACTCTTTAGTAGATTGTTTTTCTAGCATATTGGTACTTCTTGGATTTTGATCACTACCACATGAAGGAATGGGGGGGGGGGATCATAAAACCCAATCCTATTCATCTTTCCAGCACTGATAGAGTTGCAATGCAGACAAATGAGGAAGCCTCCATGACTGTCCCCCACCCCCACAACAGGGGCCCTGTTGGTATGACTGAATCAGTGCTGGAAATGTGGATCGGATTGGGCCCATAGAGTTGAATTCAAGCAGCCTAATCCATTCCCATGCCAGTCTGCACAATGTAGCAATACCGACAGAGGGCATGCTGCATGCTATGGTGAGGTATGTGCAACCAGACTGTTCAGGAGAGGTAAGTAAAAATCGTTTTCACTTACCTCCCCATAAGCCACCTGGCCACCAATCTGTCTCCTTGGACCTATGCCAGTTATTTAGCTGTTATAGGTCTGATGAACCTCAGGGGGCATGCTGAGTCAAGAAAAGGGGAATTTGATCTTAGTGTGTGCTGCTATTGATCGGTTCCTCTCCTTCCTGCCTCAAACCACCCACTGCTACCACCTTACCTGCTCTGGAGTGGGCTGTGTGTGCCAGGGGTGCACATGTTGGGTCTCTGATAGTTTGCACCAGTGACCCTGAAGTGCACAAGAGTGGCATGGCTCTTGCCATGCTGGACTGGGACTTACAAGAGCAGATTGCTGGATAGGACTGGGCCATTAATATAGTTAGTCTAAACTGAAATAAGTTTATTATGGTTATTATGTCTAAGGAAGTTAGGTATACCACGTTCCATTGATTTCAATAGGCTTTTTAATAATCACTCACTTCCTTACTTATGACAGACTAGGACTGTAATCCTAAATAATAGGGAATAAGACCCACTGAAGAAAATTGGACTGAGTTAACATGTATAAGATTGTGTTGTAAAGTACAATCCACGGTATTAACATCTCTTTTGTGATTCCAAAGAAGTCATCAATTTCAAGACAGTTTACCAACTCACTTTTAACCAAAGCTAAAACCCTCCTATTATTATAAATGTCCCTTGTAACTTGGAGCTTTGTAAAACTAATATTGATCCTGGAATATTGATCCCAGTCCTAAGGCTACAATCCTAACCACACTTTCCTGAGAGTAAGCTTCATTGAACCAAATAGGACTTTCTTCTGAGTAGACTTGGTTAGGATTGTGCCCTAATACTTATAGGCATCATATATTTATTTTTTTAATGATTTTGCTGCTTTATTGTGTTTTTTATTTGTTGTTGTTGTTGTTGTTGTTGTTGTTGTTGTTGTTATTAACTACACTGATAGCATTTATTGAAGGGGCAGGTATAAAACTTTTAATTAAAATGGCACTGTTGCTGCTACTGCTACTATTACTACTAATAATAATAATAAGTAATAGAACAGCAAATAATAGCATCAGCAGCTGCATATGCCTTTTAACCTGTGTTTAAAATGAAAGGAAATTGCTTTGGACTTTCCACATTCTGTTGTGCCCTCAATAACTCCCTTTTGTTATTGAGATTGAAAATCCGTTCCATCCATTTTTGGACATTTAATTTTGCTTCACATTCTTTCATTAGCTTGAACGTTTCTCCTAGGCCTCTTAATGCCTTCCAGTTCTTTAATTATTGTTCCTAAGAAATAGTCTCAAAATGGGAAATTACACACTTAAGAGCAATAGCTCTCCTCAGAATGGGTTACTGAAGAAAACCTTAATACGCTACCAGAAGATTTAACAAGGTGTCGTATACTAGTAATATGTTAGGGGTCTTTTTTGGTTTTTTCCCCCCTTTTCTTTAGACTTTTTGGTGTATTTCTTTCCACAGAGAAAATGGTACATCAGAATGCTAGTTCATATTAATTTATTCCTTTTGAAAAAATGCTCTGAAGCACATCTAGTTAGATTTCTGCCATATTGGGAGCACCTCTGTACTCCTAATATATTTAACATTTTAGCCCTTATCCATTATCCATTATTATATTATAGAAGCAGAGGGTAAGAGGAAAGAAGTTCAATCTTCCCCAAGAAGCTTTTGTGCCTTCCTGAATATTTAGCCACTCTTCTTTCCTTCTTTGGAAGTAACATTCGCATGATGAGCTAGTCAACTCTATCAGTTCATCAATTCCTCAACTCAAAGTCAGGTTGCTACTGTGGATTACATTTTTAGCATGGTTTTTCATTCGATTATTGCAAACTCCTGTAAGCAGGGCAGCTTTTTACATACATCTAAGCTGCATAGGCACAGATGCCACCAACATTATAGTGGGATGGGAAAGACCGTGCTAATTTGCAACTCCATGTATAGAAGCTCTGGACTAGGCTGTTAGATTTGAGTGAATGAAGAACGTATGGCAGCTGCATCATCATTACATATGGTAGACAATCACATGTGTAGTTATGTTTGTAAAATACTTGCTGGTGTTATTTGAGCCCTACACACTCACCACACACGCACACGCGTGCACGCACAGTTGTTTTTTGCTGCAGCCTTTTTTGTGCTATGACCCCAATAAATAAATACATAAATAAAGTATGAAACTTGGAACCCACCCCCAATGCCAGTTCCACCCCACTCCCAGAACTTGATCCACCTCACCAGTGAGATTGTGTGCAAAGTCTCTCAGGACAGAGAGGCTGGGCAAAGTCCTCTCTCCTCCGCTGCCATTGTCATCCTGGTAAAGTCAAGGAAGCTGGACATTTTCATTCTTGTCAGCTGCCACAATGCCACAAATGAGGCTTTGTGACCCACTGGGGATGTGACCCACAGGTTGAAGAATGCTGTTCTACCACATGCACAAGTCTGGTATCTCAGATCTGTCCAGCCCAGAATTAAGCCAGATTGGCAGGATTTATACAGTGGGACCTCCTTAACTTTGGGTTCACTTAACATAGGTGCCAAGACTGTAGCTGGAGAGCCTCAAGGACTTCCCAGTTGTGACCAAAAGTGCTTTCTGGACACGACTGGGAGGTGTTCTGAGGCGCAGGGAGGCCACACATGGCCACCTTGTGCCTCAGAAAATTTCCTGGGTGATTCTAAAAGGCACTTCCAGTTTGCCAGAAAAACCAGAAGTGCCTTTCCAAAGCATCTTGGGGGCCTTTTGAGGAGCGGGGAGGTCGCATGCAGCATCTCTGGACCTCAGAAAGCTTCCAGGTTGCTTTGGAAAGGCACTTCTGGTTTGCTGGTATGGCCCTTCCCCATGGATTTTATTATCTGTAAAGTTTGGTATCTGCAGGGGGGGGGGGAATCCAAGAACGAATCACCCACAGATACCAAAAGCCTACTGTACTCAGTAACCAGAGAGACCAATATCCAAGGATGCAGTGAATGACCCTTGTCAGGACCTTGACTGGATAATGAAGCAAATGACCTCAGAATGCCTCTAACTAGGCTATCACAAGACAGAGTTCCCAAAGGAAAATAGGGTTTACTGAAAAGATGTAGAAAAGCAAAGGAAAACTTAGTCTGTACTTATAAGACTGATTGCTTATAGCAGCAATTTTTAACCTTTTTCATCTCATGGCTAAAATTGTCAAGGCATACCATCAGTTTTGGGCAAGTGACGTATCCCCCATATCCCGCAATGGCCCTACTAATAAATCACAATCCCCCAAACTTCTGCAGCACACCTGCAGACCATTTGTGGCACATCAGTGTGCCGCAGCATGCTAGCTGAAATTTGCTGGCTTAGAGTTTTAGTGATTATAGGTGTAGGAGAATTGAAAATAGTTCAGTTCAGGAAGGCATGGGTTAACTGAGAAGTGAGAGATTAAAAGAGTCAGGCTGCCAGCTGGGCTGTTTGCTCAATCTGAGATGAGCCAACAGGAGTGAAGAAGAAGATCATTGAAGGATTAAAGCTGTAGAGTTATTAGTGGAGTTGGAGGAAGGAAAGAGAAGGGAAATCATCCTTAATCTTCTGGGTTGACTGGGGTACAATGTCCATCGATGAAGCCAGGATGCACTGCTTTGGATCCTGAAGAAAAATGGTTATGCTTAATCTGGTATTCAGGAAGACGTGTGCTTGCAAATGAGATTATGCCAAGGTGGGAAGCCCAAATTTGCAAGACCTTATTTATTTATTTTCACATTTTAATGCCACCTTTCCTCCAAGAAGCTCAGGATGATCTACATCAGTGGTTCTTTTAGGAGCTTTACTTTAAGCTTTACTCTTTAAGGAGCTTTACTCCCTCAGTAAATTCTTGCGGAGAGGGGCTAGAGCAGCAACACGACCCCCAGGATCCCGTCGCTAAGGGGGAGAGGGGGGTGCTTTACACTTACTTTCAGAAGGGAGGGGTGCAGCAGGCTACAGGAGGAGCGGGTAGCCCTGCACAGAACTCCCCGAACGTTTTTTGGAACGGTCACTAAAAACGGGCGCAAAGCACCTCCTACAAAACAAAAGATTTTAGATTTTGAGTCCTCCGGGACAGGGAACCATATTGCTTCATTTATGTTGCTATGCAAACTTTGTGCACTTTTTGTTAAAAAGGATGGTGTAAATCAGGATGGTATAATAGTTCTGGTGTTGGGACTTAGACCCAGAAGTCCAGGTTCAAATCCCCACTCAGCCATGAAGTTTCATGGATGACCTTGGCCAGTCACTGTCTCAGCCTCACCTATCCCATAGGGTTGTGAGAACAAAAAGAGGGAAAGAACTATGTACACTACTCTGAGCTCCTTCAAGAAAGGGTGGAAAAATTGTGGAAAATAAATTAAATACACATATTCAGTACTGCTGATGCATGGGAAGAATCTTTTCCTGGGTACAGCCTTTTTCTATGCAGACAAAGGTTCTACATATGGGAGCCTTTGGGAGAATGTCAATATAATACAGGCTTCCTGGTTTACTCTCAAACCCCCCCCCCCCATTTAACAACATGTGATCTGTGTGGCCATGCATAGATGGCTTTACTGTCAAATTTATATTCTGAAAATAATGGTATTTTCCATGCTTAAAACATCAATTGTATTTATTCAGATGTGGTTGTTTGACCTAGAATTCCATGAAGATTTTCAAGTATTGTCTCTTCCATTGAAGAAAGAAATGAATTGAAAATAATTGTAGAACAAGTTTTAAAGAAATCTTTCTTCTTGTAAATAATGAAGTAAAATATAGCATTGTAAGAGATAGAGTTGGAGTATCACAGTGCTAGTTTATTCCTGTTTATTGAGAAGTTCCACTGTGTCAATATGATTTACTTCCAAGTAAATCTGCATAGGATTTTAGCCTTACCCTACAGTCCTATCCACTCTTACCTAGGAGTATGTCCATTAACTATAATGGGACTTACTTCTGAGCAGTGGCATCACTAGGATTCGAGTCACCCGGTGCAGGAGGCCTGTGTGTCACCCCATGTAGTGGGCGGGGCAATGCCACAGGTGGGTGTGGTGATGTATCATGGCCCGCCCCCACCAGTTTTTTGACTGTACCTTTTGTTAGAACACAGATATTTCAGTGTGGTTTGTTTCATTGCATTCTGCATGAAATTACGCATTGAATGATATTTAACATGATGGTCTTATTCCTCCAAACTCTGATTTTAGTGATTTTGAAAACTTGTAGTCTCACACCCTGTGTCAACTTACTAACACCTTACTGCAGCAGTTCTCAAACTTTTAGCACTGGGACCCACTTTTTAGAATGACAATCTGTCCAGGACTCATTGGAAGTGATGTCATGGCCGGAAGTGACATCATCAAGCAAATTAAAATAAATAATTATAAATAATTAAATTAAAATAAAATAATTAAATAAGGGGGAGCTAGTCCAGTTCCACCAAGTGAATCTATTCTGAAGTAAGTCCCATAGTGGTCAATGGAGCTTACTCTGTAGTTTGCTTTAAATAACAACCCCCCAAAAAGAATCAGTGAGATTTCCAGCCCTCCCGAGTGCCCAGTTAAAGTTCTTCTATTTCAAGCAGATCAGAATAAAGACCCACCTGGCTTCACAAGTGCAAAATAGAAAACTTTCCCCTTACCATTCAAGCCTCTTTTTTGTTCTTTTTGGGGGGGGGGGGCTGCCTCCTGGAGCAGCTCCATCAAATCAGGACCCTTCTGGTGTCCTCACATTCCCCTTTGCTTGGTCTGACCACCAGCCAAGGCACATCTGCCTACTCGCGAGTAAACGCAACTGTGAGGCTGCTTTGCTTTCCATAAGGCGGGAGGCAGCTGGGAGGAAGGAACCTATTTCTCTGTGTTTTGGGGGGCTGCATTCATTGGATCAGGGCAGGGGAAGGGCAGGCAGAGGGTTGTCCCAAAGGCGGGTGGGCGGGGATCGGGAGGCGGGGCTGGGGCCTGCCAGATATACCAGATCCTAGCCCCTGTTCCTGAGCAGCGCGAAGTAGGTGCAAGCTGCTCCGCAATCCTCAGACTTATGTCATCTCCTGAGGTGGTGCAAGTCTGAGGAGACCCATTGGGGTGCAGTGGCTTACCCAGGGGTAGGGGGAAGAGTTTCCCCTTTCTTCCAGCTGAGGCACTTTGGACCTCTATTCTGCGCTAGGTAAAGCGCAGGCCTCCCGTTTTACATGGAAGATAATTACTTTATTTTTAACATGAAGCTTCTAGTGCTGTCTTGTCTTTTTTTCTTTCATTTTTAAAAAATCTCCTTTCCCCATATTCTCCTCAAGCTTTTAAGTCATTTTAAAACATTTTGGAATTTAAAACACCGAGGAGTTAATAGAGCTTTGGTCATAAAATATTTACAATCAGAAACGGGATGATACTTCCCAGATTGCATGATCTTTGAAGTTCAAATATGACTTACATTTTCTTTTCAAAAAGCTGCTAATGGCCCTTGGTGAATGTCCCCTGATGCTATAAATCAGCTACGTCATATTGAGTCATCTTCTTTTTTGGCATGTTCTTCTCTCCCCCCCCCCTTTAATTAGTCTTTGTATGGCATTAGGATATAATTTAGAGTTAGAACGTTTCCCCAGACCTCACTAGAGTAGAACAAAACCATTGCTGTTGGTTCAAAGGAATGTGAATAATTAAAATGAAAAAGAATATTTTAAGCATGAAAGTTTTCCATATCCTTCCATATCAGGGGCCCCTTTAATTGTCTTTCCTTTGCATATGGAAAACTCCCCCCCACCTCTGAAATTTTCCTTTGTCATGTGACTAGCATGATAAAGAGATGTTAGTGCAGCATATATGGGAAGGAGGAGCAAAACCCTTCCATAGGGTATGACTTTGTCAATTGTTCTATGTCTGTACAAGGATCTCTAGATTTTCTGTAGGTCAAATATACGAAGAAACATTCTCTTTTATGAATGATAAGACACAGATCATCCTGCACTGACATTGGATGTATCTATAGTGCTGAGCTGTGCCTGAATCATGCCTGATTGCGCCGAGGATATTTGGATGTGCACTGTATATGCACTTGACCTATAGGAAGCCATCCACACTGATATAGTGTAAAATTACAGTTCTTTCTTTGGAATTATTTGTGTACCAGCTCTATTGTAATTTCAGGCCCTTGAATGATCGGGCAGATAATTTGGGTGAATCTCACCATCAAAGATTACCCAGGCTGCTGTTGAGATGATCACTGATCCCAGAATAAGAGACTGGTCAAGAGCTCTTAACTCTATTAGGCATTCTTGACTGTCTTCCAACTCATTTTTCCTCTTGTACAAATAAAAGTGATGAATGTCAAAGAAAGGTTGCAAAGGTTCATGATTACTGTCCAAGCCACTGCCAGCCCATCCAGGATGCAAAGGAGTTCATTCACATCAGGCTGAGGATTGGGGCCTGAGCAGAGGAGCTGCAGACAGATACCCACAATCTTCCCTCACCACTTTACCACTGCAAATGGAGCCCTTCCTCCTATGGCTCTTTCATCAAAGCAGACAATGCAGAGAGTATGTCTCTCATTGCCAGCTTTGTGTAAAGAGCCCTTGTGGAGGATGGAGTGAGGATCACTACATTCCAGCCATCAGGAGTGCCAGGAGTGCAATCCTCTGGCTCTCTCACCTTGTTCCACAAGGTGCTTCAAAGGAGCTAGTGGGGGAACGAGAAAGGTCTATCTTTCCTTCACATGGCCTCTGTCTGTCAAGAGAGGAGGAAATGAGAGCACTTTGGTAGTGATCAGAGTGTGCTTCATATTTCCTTTGATTCAAGAGTCTGCATGGGTGAAGGAGCCAGGAAGTGGGCAGCACAGCTTTGACAGCCTAATAGCTTTGGCCAGCCCTGGTCCCAGCATCAGTGCATGTGAATAAATTATGTGCAGTGGTGTGTATATAACTCTGCTGGCCTTCAGCTTCTCTAAATTTCATGGTGCAGTAAGTAGATGACTCCTAGCCAAAGGATAGCAAAATTGGTTTAATTTTCATGTCCCTGGCAAGAGTCTCTATATGCGTCCCTGCCTATTAGTTAATGGCTATGTTAAATATTGACTTGTATGCACCGTAGGGAGAAAATACTTCGAATATATAGCCAGTGGCCAGCATCAAAAGCAAGAAACTGTTTTAGGCAGGTCAGATATTTCTAGTTCCTGCATCTTCTTATAACTTTTATCACTATTTTAATTATTGCCATTTTGTTTTCTTTTGTAGTATTCTAGACTGTTTCAGTTTGTTAGCATTTTCCATTTAATGTAGACGGTCGAAGTGCTTTTTGATGGGGTGGTAACTCTGATGAGGAGGTTTAGGATTGTTATACTTTACAGTACCTCACTAGTGTTATAATTTCATGTGAATAGCCATCTCGTTCTTCAACCATTCTCTTGGCTCGCTTGCATTCCAAATAGTTGCAAGCATCATGCTGCCCAAAATAATTTATGGTGAATCCATTCCGCACACTAATCTTTTCTTTCTTTTTCTCAGAGTTTGGATTTCAAAGTGTATGTGACAAGCTATTTTGTTCTAACTATTCCTGCTTTGTTTCTTGTCTTCCTGGGTAATGGCTGCTCAATTACTTGAATAGCAAAATAATACATATTCTGTGTGTGTTTTTTCCTCCTATCATTTGTTTCTTGTATAAATTTAAACATTGTCATAGACATTATGTTTACGGCTGATCTAAAACAGCGTGTGCTTATTCATTCCCTCACGTTACTATTTTTTTCCTATATAGTTGAGTATACTTTGAGTCAATTCACAGAGATTTTATCAAAGCCCTAAGCACTCTCATAGGTCAGTATTCCCTCTAAGGCAGTGATTTCAACATTTTTCATCTCATGGCACATTGGGAAGGCACTGAAATGTTCAAGGCACACCATCGGTTTTTTGACAATGGACAAGGCACATCACCCTGCTGGCGGGGACTCACATCCTCAAATGGCCCTACTAATAAATAACCCTCTCCCAAATTCCCGTGGCACACCTGGAGACAATTCAAAGCACACCAATTTACTGTGGCACAGTGGTTGAAAATGATTGCTGTAAGGGGTCTGCACTACTGGATGAACGCCTTAGGCTTTTGCAAGAAGGCTCACTGCCAGTGGCGTAGCTAATGAACGTGTAGCCCGGTGCGGAGCTCAGAATGATGCCCTGAATGATGCTCAGAAGTGATGTCACAACCAGACACACTTGGGCTTTTTAAAAAGTGCAAATTGGGGGGCCACCTGCCTCCTCCCCCCAGCAGTTCACCACCCACTTGATCTGCCACCTTCCCCTAGTCAGTGGCATAGCTAAGGCATCTATCTGCTACGTAGGCTCAAAGATTTTGTAGCCCCCCCTCGATTACAAAATCAAAGGTAAATAAATAAAAAGTGTGCCCCTTATTGGTTAGAGACACTGTATAGGGGTAAAGAGGTACGGTTATTCTTTCCCTGCTAAATATAAGAGGAGCACCACTGGAAAAAGTGTCTCTTTACCAATTAGCAGGAGTAGCTGTATTATGATACATGGAAATGAGAGCAGACTCATATTAACACCTTATTGGTTCCATGCTGTATCATAATAACATCTCATTGACTCTCAGAAAATTTGGTCTCATAGGTCGGTTTTGAGTTAAGAAAATTCACTTTTTGTTCCTTAAGGCAGTTGTGTTTTCATTTTCTGGTTAACTGGCTATAACTTTTGATGGAATAAAGATATTCAAATGTGGTTTGTTTCATTGCATTCTGCATTAAATTATCTTTCCATTGATATATAACATGATGGTAATATTCATACATACCAAGATTTTCATAATTTTGGCCACTAGTGTCAAGCTGAGCTTGTTGCCTCCCTAAAGCTTGTTGCCCAGCATGACTGCAACCCCCTGCACTCCCTTAGCTATGCCACTGCTATTTTTGGACACATGTCCATGACATCACATATCATCACCAGACTTCCAAGAACGCCAAGCTCCAAGCTACATGAAGGGCCTTGAACTCTACAGCCACACAACTTAAAGGGAACAATGTTCATAGTGACATTGGAGTAGTTTAAAAAATTGTGTATATGTGATCTGACCTAACTCCTCAGAATACGGTCCTTTCCCCTTGCTTCTCTTGGGTAGGTGAGTTTGCCTTACCTAATGAGAAATGGCAGCAAAAGGATGGAGAAGAGGCACTTAAAAGCACCATCATCTCACTTCCTCTTGTTCAGGGTAGTAACAACAGGCTTTCTACCTCTCTACTGCTGTCCCAATCTGAATTGGGCCACCACCCAGTTGCTATCTGAAAGTGAAAATGAACTCCAACTAAGGCAGTGATGCATGTAATGTCAAATCTGGTTTGGCCTATATGAGGGTGTCTCTAGTCACAGCAAAATTCCATCTTAATAAAGCATGCACTTAAATTAGAATATATTGGAATGGTATCCGAAAATATGTTCTGAAATAAATAGTATGCAAATAATAAAATATGGATCAGAGGACAATTAAAGGATTTTCTCAAAAGGGCCATATTTCATTGAGACAGGCTTTTTTTGTATAAACCTGAGAGTAAGTAGAGCAAATGTGTAATTTGTTCCCAAACCTCAGAAAGAAGAAAAGAGACGTGCAATTCAATCTTAAACATGTCCACTCAGAAGAGAGCCAGGGTGGTATAGTGACTTAGATCTAGAAGAGCCAGGTTCAAATACCCACTCAGCCATGAAACTTCCTTGGTGATCTTGGGCCAGTCACTATCACTCAGCCTCATCTACCTCATAGGGTTGTTGTATGGGTAAAAGGAGGGGAAGAACCATGTACACTACCTTGAGCTACTTGGAGGAAGTTTAAAAATGTGAAAAATTAATACATAAACCCTGTTGAGTTCAACGGAACACAGTCTCATGTAAGTGTGCACAGGATTGCCATCTAAAGTAGTGGTTCTTAAACTGTGGATTGTGACCCATCAGTGGGTCCTGACCTGATTTTTGGTGGGTTGTGAAACTGGCAAGCTGATAACTGACAAGGAAAATGTATTGAGCCCAGTGGAAAGTGAAACTGAGCCATATGTGCACATTTACTCATGAGTAAGTGAGCATGTCTCGAGCCGCTTTGAAGGGCAGTCTGAGAGGAATGCAGTGCCACCCGAATGGCCCTGTTCCTATCAACACAGGTGCTAGAAAACTCTTGAGAAGGAAGTTCCTCCCCCTTCAATCTGACAAGGAAAATGTATTGAGCTCTATGGAGAGTGAAACTTGCATGTTTACTCATGAGTAGGCAACTGTGCCTTGGCTATTATAGAAGGCCAAATGAAGACTGCAAGGCCACTATAATGGTTCTGTCTGATGAATGTGGAGATCAATGCACTACAGAAAGGTTCCCCCTCCCCACTATAGTAAAAAGGATAAAAACAGAGGCTTGAGCTGCTGGTAAAGTGAAACTTTTTTTTAGTTGCATACAGCTAGGTGGGTCCCAATAGAGTGTCGTTTTAAAAAGCGGGTCTAAGACGTTTGGGAACCACTAGTCTAAAGTTATGTTAACTATGGCAGCAACTTTATTAGATTTACGATTTGGAGTTTCATTTCTGTTGCAGGCCTCAAGAAGCAGGTGTACACTTTCCCTACCAAACTTTTCTCAGTCCAGCCTAGCACCAAGGTCTGTTTACTGAAAGAACCATGTGCTGATGTGTCCCACAAATTCTGAAGACATATTCAGTTGCAAATTCTAGGCAACAGAGTGACTCGTACTGATCATAACTGTGAGTGACACAGTGATGGAGCAAACAGGAAAGACTAACAATTCACTTATTTGACAATATCCTACCTCCCACTTTATCTCCATTTCAACGTAATGTGAAATTTAATGTGGTAGTGGCCACTTTACTCTTGGCAGAGTTAGTATGATGACTCATCATGTCAGGCTGCTGTGACACAGTTGGTGTTCTCATCGTGCTGGTGCAAAGACATACATTGAAAAATTCTGTTAGCAGAGTGGCCATTGTGCCCCGTCCTTTCTGACTACTTTACTAGCTAGACGGTGGGATAGGAGCATAACTGGGATAGAAACATTGTAATTTTATTCCATTTTAATGGTCTTAAATTTGCTTATTTTACTTTTAACTACATCTGATCTGACTTGTCTATTGAAGAAAATAGAAGGCACATTGTTCCCTTCCACAGATCCTAGAAGCCCCCCAGAGGTACCATTTATTGCTCCTTCAGGGACCCAAAGGAGCTTTGGGGAGGAGGTGATTTTTAAAGGAGCAATGCACAAAATTAAAGTGTTAAACATCCTCCACCTCTGCACTGTTATCTGCAGTCATAGTCACCAGATTTGGAGGAAACTAGTAACAAACTAGATTTATTCCTTCCTAATAATAATACTTTCTTCTTTTTAAAAAAAATCACATATAGACTCTGCATTTTAAGCAATTATTCAAGGTGACTTATGATAAAAATAAAGCATCGCACAATAATAAAAACAGAAATGTTAATAAAATTCATGACAAACTTAAAAAGCAGGGGGAAAAGGCAGTCCCTGGGTAACACAATCTAAGGATGATAATGTTTAATAGCTTGCTGAAACAAAACACTTCCAGAATGGTAGCCATATAAGAGTCCCATGGAACTCAATGGGGCGTTCCTCTGAGTCAACATGCATAGGATTGTACTGAGAGTCTTTTAAACCATGCTGTATCTAGTTTTTATATCTACTCTCCATAACTTCAATAGTATCTATGCTACATTTTTAACTGAAATGAAATCTTGCCCACAAAACACTGAAGACCTGAGTGGATGATATTTCATAAAGTCTTGATTCTATTTCTTCAAAAGGAAAATATATTAGTATTGCTTCTCCCCCTCCCAGTTACCTTGGTAAGTGGAAAAGCTGAATCAGTCACCAGACATGTGTGTAATGGAGATAGTGTTAGATTGTTGCAATAGAACAATGGGTGGTTCAAGACCAAGCTCCCCTAATTTAAATGCAACTGACATATTTATTTATTTTTAAGTGCTCTTGGAAGAAAGGAATCTATCCCAAGTCAATTTAAGCTTTGCTTGTTCTCTTTAAATATTTAATTACATTAATTTTTCAGAACAACAAAACAAACATTCATCAAGTGAAACTAAGCATGTCACCCTCAGATCTCTACATCTGTTGCTATCCCGCTGTTTTCCTGCATAATTCAGTTTAATACATTTAAAGTGTACACTTCATTAAAATTCTTAACATTCGCTTACATGGAGAGTTTACATTCTAGACAAGGGCAGGAAGGCAGGTGAGGAGACTTGTTAACTGCAGAAAGGTATGGCTTCCCCCCTTCCCCTTTTATGTATGTACGATGTCGTCTATCTTGGTGCTTCTGTCTCAGCGTGTACTGTCTTATCTATATATCTATATCCATCTATCTCTGAAATGAGTCATCTTTTCAGTGTCATCAGACATTTCCTTCCGGATGTTGTCTTTCCTTGCAGTCTTTGTTCTTTATTGAAAAGTTGTTGTTTTTTTACAATATGCCTTTCCCCAGTTTTAGCCTGCTGTCTCTACTCCAGTCATATAATATATACACAATATGGCCTACATACCAATCCATAAATCAAACAGAAGAATAATAATTGTGCTATGTGTATCTCCTTAAGAATAGGCCAGGTTGATGGGCTGCAGCTCTACAGTTTCTGTCAATGTTCTAAGACTCAGAGTTGTTTTTGAACCATGTCTATTTGGAAGGATACATGTGGGCGTGCTGTGCTCTGTTTTCTAAACAGAACTAAAATAAAGGGTAGACATTTCCTGTCAAGTGAACAAAACATATGAAGTTAGAGAACTGGGACTGCAAATTAATGAGCATCTCCACCTGGAAGCTTCGCCCATTTGTAGTTTGGCAATTTAGCACTACATTATAGTATGCAACCATGAAAAATGAGACTCTTAGATCAGTGTACCTTGGGACACCCAGAAAGTACATCATGTACAGATGGATTGGAGAAAAGTAGAGACTGAGGTCCCAATTCTATCCAACTTTCCAGGACCAGTGCAGCTGTAATGCAGCCCTGAGGTAAAGGAACAAATGTTCCCACACATTGAGGAGGCCTCTTTGACTTTCTCCCCACCACAGGATGCAGTGCACACCCCATTGGTACAGCTGCACTGGCACTGGAAAACTGGATAGGACTGGGCCCTGAGTTCAGTTACTGTGAAACTTATGAGGATAAAGCTGCAGTGGCACCAACTACAGATTGCACAGATTGCAGTGGCAGACCTCCCTGGCCCCATGCCCCAAAGCAAAGGTCCGCAATGGCACCTCCCGTGGGCTGTCACCCCCTGCATGCAAATCTACCCCCCACTCACCTGAGGCTAACAGAGCCTCGCGCGACCCAGGGTTGCGTTGGGGAAGCCTCTCTCAGGCTTTGGGTTTCCGGAAGCACAGTTTCTGACTCTGTTGGGAACCTCAGAGAAGCTTCTGTGTGGTCCTACAACCTCGTGTCTGGGGCATTTGCCACATAGACTAAATGGTAGGTCCACAAGGAGACTACAATGGTAGATCCGCAGTGGTAGGACTACAATGATTTCGGCTGGCTCCTCATTCTGAGCAACTTCTCAGTCAGGTATGGATTATGTTGTTATCAGACAGGGGAAGATTTGTGCCTCAGTGGCAGAATGCATACTTTATATGTAGAAGGTCCCATCCCATCAATCCCTGGCATCTTCATGCAGGACTGAGAAGTCTCTCATCAGAAACCCTAGAGAGCGTCTGTCAGCCATTGTCAGCACCAGTGGATGCACCAATGAACTGATTCAGCATAAGACAACTTCGTATAATGCATGTAGCTGTTGTGCCATTGACTACCTGCTTGCCCACCAGCTTCCCTCCAGAACACAGTAGCGTCATGCATAAGAATATTCCTGTGACACCTGAGTGCTTTTAGCATAGAACTTTAAAACTTTAAAACTAAAGTTCCATATAGGATGGAACTGTAGCTCGGTGAGAGAGAACCTCTTTTGCAGGCAGAAGATTTCAGGTTCAGTACTTGATATCTCTAGGTAGAGCAGAATTAAACTCCAGTCTGAAATCCTGAAAAGCCACTGCCAGTCAGTGTTGACAATACTGAACTAACTAAACCAGTGCTCTGACTCATTATTAGGCACTTTCCTTTTTTTTTCTTAATCATTTGAATTAGAGATGTGCAAATTGGGTCCCTTTGGTCCTGTGGAGCTTTCCATTTTGCCTTCTAATGCTCTTGGATGTCCCTGGACAGTTTGTGAAGTGTTTATCCTTGTTCTTCCAAACAAATTTTGTGAGCGTGGAACTCATATTTCATTTATGCCTTTAAAGCAGTTGTGCAGAAAGGCAGTATTTAGGTGTTGGCTAATTATTCTTGTTGTGAATAGGAATGTGCATCCAGTTGGGGGTGATGCACTGGGGGCAGACATCTGCACTCACAATGCACCTCCTATTACTCATACAGTCTGTGTTCTCTGTGTAATGTGCATCAGAATTTGAGCATCTAGCATCTAGCTAACTGGGTTTTGTTGTTTTGCTAGTGGAAAGCTCATTGGATAGTATAGGCCATAACAAAATAACAGGATAATTTTCCATGTCACCAGAATAATATTCAACCCTGTAATCAGACTTGTGAGATCACTATGGCATCCCTAGAATGAATGTACATTGAGTCAAAACTGGCTAATTGGTAATTTATCTGAGCTTCCAAGCCTTTTCTTCTGTTTTTCACATTTGGCTTGTGTGATTCGATTGCTTACGTTATGTTTCCCTTAAATGTAATCATTTTAGACTTGGAATCATCTGTTTCTTAGGTATGAAAACCCAAAGTTTTCTGAAGCCTAAATTCTTGCAATGGAAGTGATACTTACAAATAAAATACAAGCAGTGTCCAGGACATGTGTGGGCCTCTGGCTTCTTATTTCTTTGAGCAGAGCACAATACAAAAACAAGGAACTGACCAGTTCAGATCACTGGACCATCTAGCTGAATATTGTCTCCATTGCCACACAGCAACCTGTATTCCCTGTAAGGGAAAGTAAGGGATTCCCACAAATGTGCCATTATGCGTCATCACCAATTTCCATTACTGTGCGTAGCTTGACATTGAACCACGTGTCTGCGCAGCTTAGCAGGAACTCTGTCCACAACCCTTCAGAGTTTTCGAAAGGCATCCCTACCTCAAGATGCAGAGATCAAACCTGGTTGCTTGTGTATGCAAAGCTCTACTACTGATCCACAACCCCGTGGAAACTTGGTGGCTTTAGATCTTTCAGGATAAGCCACCAGCCAGACATGGAAGACAAGCTGCATCCCAATTGGCATACACTCTCATAATGTCTGGACTGAAAATTTGTAACATCTGAAACTTGACCAGGAGACAGCTTCACTGTATGCTGTCTACAATCAGTACATTTCTTTTTCACAAGTTCTCCTGCAGGCAGTTCGAAGAGTGTCACCAGTCAGTTACACAGGTCATGTGCATGAACCCACTTCCATTTCCTGTTGCATCTAAACCATGGAAAAGTATCAGATCACATTAAGATTCTCTATGTCCATCATACATAACAATTTTTTTGTTTCATAATGCATTCTCCCACAGTGATGAGGTCTTTGCCAATAATCCACATGTTTGTCATCATTTGCCTGTAGTGCTTATTTGAAAATCAGTCTTGATGCAGCAGCTATTGATCATAGAGGTCTGTTATGTTAATCTTATTGCTTTTAGTTGCAAATTCTTCATCAGTACCCTAAGGACACTCTTGACCCTCAGAGGATAATGAAAGTTTCTCCTTTATGGAGGTTTAACAGTGCAAATTGTATACTCTAATTTATTTTTCTCTAATTGAGGATAATCAGCTTGTCCCTGCAGGATGTAAAGCTTTATAAAACTGTGTGTAGTTGTTAATTTCTTTTTGCATTAGAGTTGGGTGGCTAAAAGGAAGACATAGCTATTTATTGTCAGGGACATATCAGGGACCTGGGGCTATCAGCTGCATCAGGAATCCACAGGAGACTGAAAAAAGAGGAATAAGCATTTCTCCATGCTGAATATTCAGAGTTGGTAGTTAGCAGCCAGAGAACTGAAGGTGAAAGCAGCACTTTAGTTCAATATGTCCTCTGTAGGATCTTTCTGCACTATGACCAAATAGTGGGTTTTGGTCTCTGTCTCCCCCCCCCCCCCCGCTTCCCTAGATTTTCAAATATTGAAAGTTGGTATCATTCATCTTACTTAGGCCCAAATCCTAACCAGCTTTACAGCTCTGACATAGCTGTGCCAATGGGGCATGTACTGAATCCTGCAATTGGGGGGCAATCATGGAGGCCTTCTCAAGGTAAGGGAATGTTTGTTCCCTTGCCTTGGAGCTGCACTGCCCTAAGGTTGGTGCTGGAAAGTTGGTTAGGACTGTGCCCTTAGTGGCAAGAACCCAAAGTTGGCCAGCTCACCACATAAGTCAGAGAACTACCATGTGGAACATTTCTAAGTATTCATCTCTTTTCACCCAATGTCATAAACATTGAACCCAGAAGCCAAGTTGCATACTAAAGGAATGAGTAGGAAGGCAGGAGGCCTTATGTCAAGATGCATTGGACAGAGGGAGATGGTAAAGATACAGATTGACTGGATATATCTAATTCGCCTGAGATGTATAGCAATATATCTAATTCACTTGCATTTTGCCCCCAGAGCATCTGAGGAAAATAAGTTAGGGTGCAATCTCACTTGGGCTGGTGCGAGTCCCTTGCATATTTGCGCGTCCTCAGGAGGAAGCCGGGCCGGCACACAAAGAAGCGCCGGCCTGCAGAGGCCGACACAAGCCTCAGCACTGGCTTCCTCCATGCAAGTTGCGTTGGCCTGGCTGGGCTGACACAAGGACCAAAGCTAGGCAGGAGGGAGGCGTTCCTGGGCGGAGTGAGGGTGGGCAGTGGGCGTCCCCGAGGACGAGCGAGGAGCAGGAAGCGTGGCTGGGATCTGGCAGTGATGCTGGATTCCAACCCCCATTCCCAGGGAGAACTGAGCAGCTCCAAGCCACTCCGCTCTCCTTGAACTACTGCCACCTCAAGAAGTGGTGCAAGTCTGAGAAGACCCATAGGGGAAAGGGCGCCTTTCCCAGGGGTAAGGGGAAATTTTCCCCCTTGCCTCTGGCTGAGCCGCTCTTGGCCCCTATCCTGCACTGGATACAGCACAAGCCTCCTGGCTTACCTGTTCCAGCACAGGTTAGGCTTGCGCCCTTAGATACACAGATTTTGTGTTATGTGTACTTATTAACAGAACCATATGCAAATACTTATTTCCTGGGAAAGGTCTAGGCTTTCATGGAACTAGGAGTGTCAAACATAAGACCCATGAACCGGATATGGCCCCTGAGAGCATTTTATTCAGCCCTCATGAAAATTGGGCTCTCCCAGTACCATATCAGCTGCTCTCAGCTGCTGAGCTGCAAAGTGATGCTTTGGCAGAAACAGCACTGCTGAAAGGGTGGTCCATGTGATAATTGGGCTCTCCCATATCTTGAAAGCATGATCATATTTTCTCTTCTGTCATTTGCAGTTACTCCTAGGTCTGAACATCATCTGCTCAATGATGTCACTCCTGCTGAATGACATCATTTCTGCCCTCAGCAGGCACCGTGAATGCTATTTGGCCCACTGTACGAAACGACTTTGACACCCCCAAACTAGACCTTTCTGTGTTGGCATGAACCAGTGACCGCAAGATCCTGTACTACCACCCTATGGTATCAAGGGCAGGATCACACTGGCTAGGCTCTGGTTATGGCATGTCTAATGGAATACAAGCTGGTTAAGTAATCAGGTACATAGCTTCAAAGGAGTTGGTCATTTGTGCTAATGTATACAGTCTGTAGACAATTTAACAATAGATTATAAGGAATAAGCGACTACCAGTAAAATCTTACAATATGTCAAATAGAATTTAAATAACGAAACAGGAAATCTATCACCATTTAATCCTCCAGCATGATACAGTACCCTCAAGGCAAATGAGACATTGGAAATGTAATGCTATTCAAGCAAATGTTTTTTTCACTGAAGATAACAAAATTAATGTGTTCAAATACGCTTATGTACATATATATATGATAATATGCACATGCAACATGTGAGATGATAACTATATATATCAGGGGTGCTCACACTTTTTTGGCTCGAGAGCTACTTTGAAACCCAGCAAGGCCCAGAGATCTACCAGGGGGGAAGGAAGCGTCTGACAGACACCCCCTTTAATGTATGGAGCCCCTGCTGGAGTCTAGTCAGTTTCGTCAGTTTTGTTGCTGCATGCCTGAAGAGCAGCTAAAGTGTCAGTTTCAATGTCAGTTTAGTGTCAGCTAAATATGTCAGTTTTGTCACTAGACGAAACTGACATAATAACAGTTTGGAGAGACAGGGCTCCGCGATCTACTCATTTTGCCTCGCGATCTACCGGTAGATCGCGATCCACCTATTGAGCACCCCTGATATATATCATTTATCTTCATACCTGCCAATGAATGCAATACATTAGTGACAGGCAGCGAGTGGCATCCTCCTTAAATAGCGGTTGAATCAGTGAATCATATATGCATTCTCCCTCTTATAACTGTACCTGCTCATTGACCTTAAATAAGTGCAATTATTTATACCCAATTTTGTATTCATACAAATGCCTCAAATGCAGACTCACTGCAGACGCCTGCCTATAAACAGATAAGTCGAGGGCAGGTTTTGAGGCAAGAATCAGAATTTTCTGTGACCCTCAGATAAGTTGGGGTGATAAACTTGGGAGTGAGTGTGTGTCTGATTATAGTTTTGTCTGATTTTACCCTAGGCCAGATCCTGAAAAATAACCCACCAGTAATTGTTACCCAAGAACTGACAGTCTCTAATTTATTAAAAATATAGTAAAAGATCATAAGATTCATTTTTATTCATAAACTTTTAAATTCTGGTCTTCACCATCTTTTTGTAAACACTATCAAAGAGTAACTGCACTGTAAACGACATACTGATGGAACAGTGGTTCCCAACCTGGGGTTCATGTACCCCCAGGGGCACTCAGCAGAACCTTTAGGGGTACTTGAAAGAGAATGGAATAATGGCAGTGCTCCAGAATGCCTTGCAGGGCCAGCAAGGCAGGAAGGGAGGTAGCTAGTTGACTGTGAAAGCCCCACCAATAGCTAATTTTTAGTGATCAATTCATGTATGAACCAGTGATTGAAGACCAGCACAGGAAAAAAAAAACTAAAACATAAAAATGTGATCTATCACTCAGAATTTCTCAGGACATTTCTGGTGCAAAACAGTGCAAAGGCAGAGTCTTCTGCTCTTAAGCCAGAAGCTCTACATGTAACATACAAATTAGAACACAACTGGGAGTGTGCAATTCACAGCAGAGACACAGCAAATGGCTGTGACCAAGTGCAGCTGCACATAGCTGAAACCCTATTTACTCAGAAGCAGACCCATTGCTTTCCCTGGGTGCTATTCCTAAGTAATGGTGCTCTGGATTGTAGTTTGTGAGACATTTGATGGGAATGTTTCCACTTTCAGGGTAGGTGCATCCTGCAGCTGCTACAAGCCCACCCTCACCTGGTCTGAGGGCTGTTTCCTCCTCTTGATTTACAGCAGGATCAAGGCTGTCAGGGGGTTTCCTGGTCAGTTTCCCTGATTGCATGGCTTGTAAATAGGGGGCAGAGAAAGAGGGACAGTGGGGAAGGGAGAAGAGAAGGGGGAGAAAACAGTACAACAGAGTGAAGGCTGGTGGAGGGAAGAGAGGGGCTGGGGCTGAAGGGCAGAAAGAAGCAGGCAGTGCAGGAGTGGGGGCGGGTGGGAGGCTGTGTGGCGGGCTCCTCTCCTCCCCTCCCTCTTGCTCAGAAGAAGCAGATGCAGACCTGTAGACTCTGCATGAAGAAGCAGCCCATCTCCCCATCTTCAAGCTACAATCTTTTCCTGGGAGTAAGCCCTATTGACAATAATGGAACTTACTTCTGAGTAGGCATGCACTGGCTTGGGCTCAAAGGCTGCCATCCTATGTGCACTTTCCTGGGAGTAAACCCCATTGACAATGGAATTTACTTCTGAGTATGCATACACAGATTTGGGCTCAAAAGCTGCCATCCTATGCACACTTTCCTGGGAGTAAGCCCCATTGACAACACACATGGGACGCGCTCCAGGCTCCTGCTCCCCTTTCCTGTCCTTGTGAAGATGAGCAGGGGCAGAGGAGGAGGAAGTCAGAGCCAAGGATACCAGGCTTGGGGAGCCTGAGCAGGCGGGACTGCAATGCCCAGGAGCAGCAACGAGGAGGGAGGCAGGCGAGGAAGGAGGGAGGCAGGCGAGCGGAGCAGCTCCATCAGGCTCCCCACTCAAGGTGGGAAGGAGGGAGCAGCAGGTGAGTGGAGCAGTTCCATCAGTCTCACTGCTCCAGGTGGGAAGGAGGGAGCAGCAGGTGAGCCGAGCAACTCCGTCAGGCTTCCCACACGGTGGGGGAGCGGGTGGCGCGTCACCCTCCCCAGTAGCACCACAGCTTCTCCTCAGTGTGCCTGAAACAGCCCTGACCCTGAGTGGCCCCGCAGATAAGGCAAAGGGTAGATTCAGGAGCTATCTGTTGGGACAAATTTATCAGCCTATAGGCGAGTATCTACGGTAGATATTATTAAGCCTGCCTATGTAAACCGCCTTGAATAAAGTCTGAGGAGAAATCTGAGGACCTAGAAAGGCGGTATATAAATACCTGTTTTATTATTATTATTATTATTATTATTATTATTATTATTAAGCATGGTGTGTCATACACTCATATACATAACAGTCATCCCTTGTAGTAGAAAGGAGGTAAACGTAATACAAAGATTAGTTTGCCAGTGGTATCAAACTACAAAAGGACACTGAATCTTCTCTTCTGTGTATTTGGAAAAAGCAGTCTCAGCAATAGGTATGGAAACAGTAAGAATGTGCATTCATAGCATGTATGCATGCAACTTAATTTTCATGACTCATATGGGTAATATTTTGATGAACTGATGCTGATATTTGAGTTGTCCCAAGTCCAGCATAATTTAAGATTTGCTCCTTGAACATTAGATGTTATTTCCAGCAGGAGATGCTCTGTAGTTTAAGGAAGTAGTTGTCTGATATGCACTGGCATACAGATGGGGGGCGAGGAGTCAGGTGGGCCTCCGGTGCCCACTTGTGGGACCCAGGTGCCAAGTTGCAAGGGGAGTGACACCTCTAGTGACCAAAATTGCTAAAATCGTGGTTATTAGGAATAATACCATCATGTTATATACCATCCGATGTGTAATTTACAGCATAATGCAATGAACAAATCGGAGTGAAGTATCTCCATTCTATCAAGTGTTATGGCCAAGAAAACCCAGAAAAAAATATAACTGTCTTATGTACCTAAAAGCAGATTTCCTTAACTCAAAGTGGTCCAGTGAGAATGAGTATTCGAAGAGCCAATGAAATGTTATTATGACACAGCATGAAACCAATAAGGTATTAGTAAGGTGACACCCTCTGCGGGGTGACACTAGTAGTGAATAAAATTGTGGAAATAGTGGTTTTTTTGAATAATACCATCATATTATAGACCATTTGATACGTAATTTACAGCGGAATGCAATGAAACAAACCACATCTGTGTTCCATAAAAGTTATAACAAAATTACCAGAAAAGAAAAACCCAACTGTCTTATGCCACAAAAAGTAGATTTCCATAACTATAAACTGACCAATGAGTTTGAGTGTTCTGAGAATTAACAATGTGTTATTATGACTCAGCATGGAACCAATAAAATGTTGTTATGAGTCAGCTCCCTTTTCCATGCATCAGAGCTAATGCTCAAATTTCTATTCAGTTGTGTGAGTGTCATCAAGTTGGCCACTTTTTTTTGTTGGTTACGGATTGATTGGGTAACCTGTATTGCTGTATAGTAAAATAAAGTTAATGGGAGTGATACCATGTTATCAGACTGGGTGACATCAACCCCAGTGATGCCATTGGTGGGAAGGTTGCGTATCGTTGTACACTGGCTTAGATGACTTTTAAAGTGGATTCTAAACATTGATGGTGGACTATTAGTGGTTACTATGAGCCCAATCCTGTGGTCCACGGCACGGTTCCGTGCCGCGGACCACTGTTTGCAGGGCTTACCAACGGGCTCCCACCGGAGCTAGCCCAGCGCCGGTCGGCGCTAAAGAGAGTAACCCCATTGCGGGGCTGCTTCCTCTACTTAGTAGCACGGGAGGTGCAGGATTCGGCAGAGCCCTCTGTGGAGCCACTGAGCTTGGGAGCTGCAGGCAGCTCAGGATTGGGCTGTTAGATAGCTACATTGAACCTCCAGATGCTGGGGCAGTATGTTACTGAGTTAGGGATGGATTCACTGTTTGTGTTGGGGGGGTTGGGCATGAGCACTGTCTTAACTTCAGATCTGAGGTCACCCAGGCAGGTAGACCTGGGCTCCCAGTTGAACTTGGGCCTCTATGACTGCAGTTTGCTAGGTAGGTAGACCTGGGCTCCCATCTGGATTTGGAGCGCAGTTCTACCTGCTTTGTAGAACTGGGCTCCTATTCCGACTGCCCTCTGGAGCCATCTCTTCCAAGTAAGTAGACCTGGGCTCTGGATTGAATTTTAGTCTATGTGGCCAAGGTTTGCTGAGCAGGTAGACCTGGGCTCCCACCTGGAATTGCAGCCCAGTTTAATTAATTTTGTCATATGAGGGGGATGTCAAAAATTTATGGGCCGTGGGTACCAAATGACCTAGCTACGCCGCTGATGAACCTATATCCTGATTCTGAATATTTTGCATAAGGGCATTGTTTCTCTATATTATGCCTATATTGTGAATATAGGATTAGCGATGCAATTCTATACACACTTACTTGGGAGTAAGCCCTGTTTAACCCAATGAGACTTACTTCAGTGCATAAGATTGCACTGTGGGTCTATTTATTATTTTGGTTATTAGGAAGTTGGCTCAAACTATTATTTTTCTTTAAATATGTTTTGAATTATGGTGTGTTTTCAATGGATTTGTTTCAATTTCGTTTAAGAATCATGATAGTGACAATATAATTGAAAGTTAGTGGATGCAATGAAACTAGGCTGTGTTCAATATTTGTTCGTGGTTGTGTTACTAAATACGTGAATTACAAAGTGGTGGCAAAATTGCATAGTGATAAATTCTTTTAATCTATGTAAAGCAGTTCAAGAACTTTTTTTAGTTGAAGAAGTGATATTCAAATATTCTTGTGAATAATGACAATAATAAATATTGCCATGGACCAGTTGTCGGCTCCATGAGGAAGCTGAGCTGAATTTGAAGATGGCTTATTGATAGTCGATGTGCATGCCTAGCTATAAGATACATGTTTTTTTATTCTTGCGCTTGCTTGTGACTCCTATTTGTATTTTAGGATTTTGAGACCACATAGTTCTATCATTATACAGGTTGAAAATGTTATTCATTACAAGATTTAAATGATTTATCCTATTGATATATAATGTAGCACAGGAAATCTACCGAGAGTATAATCTAGAAACATTTTAGACATATCCACAGAAAAATGGTGAGCAGGGCAGCCCAATCCTATCTCCTGCCAGGCCATAGCATATGGTGCTATTGGTGAAGCATGTGTTGCATGCTGTAGTGGGGGTGGCAGTCAGATGGCCAGGGAGAGGTAAGTAAAACCCTTACTTAAAGTGGCCATCTGACTGCCACCCCCATCTGACTGTAAAACCCCTTTTTACTTACCTCCCAGGAGCTCACCTAGTCACCAATGAGTCTCTTTGAACAATAGCCAGCTATTCTGACCTGTTCAGTGATTGATCAATGCTACTTTTGTTGTTCTCAACCAGTTAACTCTGATCTGTAGGTAATATGCCTGGTTTACCTGTTGAAATAGGCCACAAAGGGTGCAATCCAAACACGTCCTTGGGCCGTTCAAGTCCCTTGCGCCGGCCCAGGAGGGTTGCAAACGTGCTGTAAGGCATGTTTGCGTCTCCTTGAGAGGAAGCCAGGCCGGCGCTCCGAGAAGTGCCAGCCTGCAGAGGCTGATGCAAGCCTCTGCACCAGCTTCCTCTCTCAGACTTGCATTGGCCTGGCTGGGCTGACGCAAGAAGAAAAAGTAGGCGGGGGAGGCAGGAGGGAGGCGTTCCTGGGTGGGGGGAGGGCAGGTAGTGGGCAGCCCTGGGGGCAGGCAGGTGGTGAGCAGGAGACGGGGCTGGGATCCAGCAGTTATGCCGGATCCCAACCCCCATTCCCAGGGAGAACAGAGCGGCTTCAAGCTGCTCCGCTCTTCTTGGACTCGTGCCACATCAAGAGGTGGCGCAAGTCTGAGGAGACCCATAGGGGCCAGCGGACCTTACCCAGGAGTAAGGGGAGAAGTTTCCCCTTGCCTCTGACTGAGCCACTTCTGGCCCCTATCCTGTGCTGGATACAGCACAAGCCTCTTGGCTTGCCTGTACCAGCACAGGATAGGATTGTGCTCATAATCACATATTGTGATGTTGCCTTCTGATGTAACTGTTTAGATCCTGCTGATAGTCAATATATTATCCGATGAACTGACTGGATCACTCACCCTGAAGGTTCTAGGTTTTAATGCACATTGAATGAAAGCTCTCATGTAATCTATTGTGAATTTACTGCCCAATCCTATCCAGCACAGGATATCTCTGCATCCTATTGCAGGTCTCCCATTGCAGCATTGATGGGGTGCTGCCGGTCTCCCTGCCATTGCCACTTACTCCCTGGGTGGCGCAAATGTGTCTTATGGTACGTGTGCGACACTGCAGTTGCAGCACTGGCAGTAGGGCAACATTGGGTTGGGCTGCCCATTGCAAAGAGTAGGATTTCTTCTCCATATTCTGGAATTCAAATATGAAATATGCTCTGAAGAGAGATTCAGTTTATTACTTGTGTTGAGACATTTTAAGTGAAATTCGTCTTCAAGACTTTCTGGACTTTAGAAGATCATTTCATGTGATACCTGAGAAATGATTAGGGTCAGCAGCTCAAAATAATATACCATTCATCTTTGACATACGTAGAATGTTAACAAACCTGCAGAAAGCAGAAGTGAAATAGTTTATTAAATAAACACTGAACTTTCTGAGGGTTTAACTAGTTATAACAACCTCAAAATAATATTCGTGACAACCCACTTAATTGTGGAATCAGCATTATGAAAGAATGGGTTGTGTGTTGAAAATGGCAAGGTAGAGTTTCTAGTTACATTCAATTTACAGTATAATGGAAGAATTTTGATACTTGTAAGGTGGACATTTAAAACACCTGTACTTGCCAGTGTAGCTGTCATTCAGAGCAGGGGGATCATTTGCACCTTGTGCTGTAGAAATGTAATCCCATGAGGCCTGACAAAGGTAGTTTTGTGTAGATGTTGAGAGACTACATGCTTTCTGGGTCATTCATGTTAACATTTTGATTATAGTGATGAGTTACAGAGGATAAGCTGGAAAGGCTTACAGGGCTGTGATGTTACAATGGAATGTACTATATTAGATGAAGAAAAGAGCTTTCATCTCAGAACCTTTGAAGCAAAAATGAATTGCATAAACAGCTGCCTCTTAAAGCAAACATCCAGCCGCTTTCGGTCTCCTTCTAATGTCTTCTTCATCTGACTCTCTCATCTCTTCAGTGTCTTTCAAAAGTTTCCTGTTGTTTTACTAGAGCTATGAAACATGGACATTTTTCTGGAATTTTGAATACCTTTCTTTTTTGGAGTGACTGTTTCCTAGATTTCTTTTTTACATTTTCAAATCATTTCCAGTGACAGATTCACATATGATTTGCACCGAAGTCTTCTAAAAATAAATAAATGAGACTGATGAATAGTATCTAATGAAAAAAAGTTAACTTTTGTTTGATATATACTTAGTAATGAGTTTAGCCTTAGAACTGAATGCTGGTTCTCTTCATCACCATAAAAGAAAAGTGGTTTAGAATTGCCCCCTTCACACATGAAATGTGATCTTGAAATCATGGTAGTAACAAGTTTCTGTGTATTTAACAAGCATTTGTCGTCTATGCACTGGCATCGTAGGGGGGTGCAGGCCGCACTAGGTGTCACGCTGGAGGGGTGACGCGCCCTGGGGGAGGATGCGCTAACATTGCAGAGTTAGGAGCTACCACATCATGCCATACACCGTTGGATGTGGAATGGCCAGTGGAGTATGGTGCAGAAAGCAGAATTGAAATTGCTCCTTTCCTTCCAAAGTTATGGCCAAAAAACTGGAAAGAAAAAATGCATGGAGCCCTATGGAAAGTGAAAGTGAGCTGTATCGCACGTTTACTCGTGAGTAGGTGCACTTGCCATAGTCCATCGGAAAGGGCAGGCTGAGAGGAATCCAACGACACCAGAATGGTCCTGATCCAGTGAATGCAGCCCCCCCAAAATACCTGAGAAGCTCCCCCTTCCCAGCTGCAAGTCTGAGGCCGAAATGAAGCCACGTGGCCGTGTTTACTTGCGAGTAGGTGAACTTGTCTTAGTCAAGGCAGGCTGAGAGGCTCCAAGGACATCAGAATGGTCCTCATCCAATGAGTGCAGCCCCCAAAAACACTGGAGAAGGAGGTTCCTCCCTCCCAGCTGCCTCCCTTCCAATCTATGGAGCCTTATGGAAAGCAAAGCAGTCTCACAGTCGCATATACTTGCGAGTAGGCAGACGTGCCTTGGCTGGTGGTCAGACCAGGCAAAGGGGAATGTGAGGACACCAGAAGGGTCCTGATCCATTGGAGCTGCTCCAGGAGGCAGCCTCCCCCCCAAAAAAAGAACAAAAAAGAGGCTTGAATGGTAAGGGGAAAGTTTTCTATTTTGCACTTGTGAAGCCAGGTGGGTCTTTATTCTGATGTGCCTGAAATAGAAGAACTTTAAACTGGGCACTGGGGAGGGCTGAAGAGCTCACTGATTCTTTTTGGGGGGTTGTTATTGCAGGTAGACTACAGAGTAAGCTCCATTGACCACTATGGGACTTACTTCAGAGTAGACATGCATAGGATTGGGCTCACAGGCTGCAGTCCTACCCACACTTTCCTGAGAGTAAGCTCCATTGACCACAATAGGACTTACTTCAGAGTAGATTCACTTGGTGGAACAGGACTGGCTCCCCTTTATTTAATTATTTATTTTATTTTAATTTAATTATTTATTTTAATTTGCTTGATGATGTCACTTCTGGCCATGACATCACTTCCAATGGGTCCTGGACAGATTGTCATTCTAAAAAATGGGTCCCAGTGCTAAAAGTTTGAGAACTGCTGCAATAAGGTGTTAGTAAGTTGACACGGGTGTGTATGTGTGTGTGTGTGTGAGTAACAGAGAGAGACTCTACAAGTTTTCAAAATCACTAAAATCAGAATTTGGAGGAATAAGACCATCATGTTATATATCAATCAATGTGAACTTTCATGCAGAATGCAGTGAAACAAACTACATTGAAGTATTTGTGTTATGACAAAAGGTACAGCCAAAAAACCGGTGGGGGCGGGGCGATGGTACATCACCATGCTCACCTGTGGCACTGCCCCGCCCACAACATGGGGTGATGCACAGGCCTCCCACACCGGGTGTTGCAAATCCTAGTGGTGCCACTGCTTCTATGTACATTTGTACCCAGAAATATTTTTAAGCTCTTAATTTTCCCTTTTTGTGAAAGTTTTGAGTGTATTTCTGCTAAAAATTTTAGCTAGTCCCTCATTTCACAGAACAGTAGTCCTGTGATAGGCTAGGGTAGTAGTTCCCAAAATTTTTTGCCTGGCAGCTTCCTTGATCTACTGGGCCATTGGCCTTGGCTCCCCATTAGGACTACAATCCTATGCATTATGTAAGGTTTTCTTGTGAGAATTCTGTGGCTTCCTCGCTGGTTTCTGTAGCTTCCTGGAAAGCCACAGCTTACACTTTGGAAACCACTGATGTTGGGATTTCTAACAGTGCACTCAACAAACTACAATTCTTTGAGGGAATCTTTCAGGATTCTTTGGGGAAATCTTTGGGGAAAATGAGAAACTGGTGGAAAACCAATATACGTTTGTGGTAAAGATAAACCCTGTCTTTCTTGAATGTAATGTACTGTAATGTAAAATCATTTCTCCTATGGTAACAAGTTCCAAAGCAGTCTTGAGGAGTTACCATGTTAGTCTGTAAGCAACAAACATGACAAATGGGCCTATAGTACCTTAAAAGACTATTAATGGGAGCTTATGATGAAGTAAATGTGCTAGTCGTAAAGGTGCCATAGGACTCTGGTACAATTTCTCATAGGTAAGTTATAATGACGGTGATCTTACTGGCGCACTAAAATGAGATGAGACCTCAAAGAGTATTGAAAATATGATATTTAGTCCAACCCTATATTCTGCACAACAGCCCACTCTGCAACAGGATTGCGCTATTTGACTGCAATCATTTACACAATTACAAGGGAGAAAATTCCACTGAATGTTGTGAGACTTTCTTCTGTGTAAACATGCATAGGATTGTATTTTTCCTTCTCATATAATTTGCCTATTTGTCCTGCTTAAAAAGTGACCACAAAGAGAATTTTAAGATTGCTGGAAATGATACTATCTGTACTGTTCCTTATTTTGCTGTTCTTTTAATGCTCATGTTGCTATATGTAGTTTATCTGTGAGCTCATGTTTGCAGCAAATCAATCAGTAAAGCCATCCTTATTAATATAGGACATTCCATAGAATCCCAACATTGATTTCTCCGTCACTGCCTCTTATTAAAAAGTTCCCTGGTGTGAGAGGGATGCTAACTAGAAACTAATATGCATTGTAATATCGCATACGTTTTCGTGCACAGACAAGTGAAAGTTGGCAAATGTTTTGTTCAAAGAATTTACCTGCTGTTATGGTTAAAACAGCAACACGTGTTATCCCAATTGTTGGTTTACTTTGGGCTTTGTATTTCTCCCTTTTTGAGAAGGTTGTTTTGTGTTAAGCCTTATTTATTATACCTTGCTGTGCATGGTGTTTGTCATTTTTGAGTGACAGGTGTTTGTTGGCTATGAGAAATGCATGTACCAAAAGGCCTAGTAGAGGGAACAAAACCACTAATGAAATCAATGATTTTAATAATAAGTTGAATTTTTTTTCCAAAGAGTGATAGAATGGAAGACAGATTATAATTCTCTGTGAAACTTTGACCTCTTATTATGCCAAAGCTTTCCATGGGTCACTTAGCCATTGCAACTTAAATACTATTGAAAATCTTGCTAACAAAAAATCAAACTCAAATTGAAAATAATTGAATGTTTTAGGGTTGTTTTTTTTTTTAGAAGTCACAGTAAAGAGATAAAGCATGAGAGTAGGCAACATAAGCAGAAGGTATCTCCTGAAGACCTAATAAAATGAATTGGTGCTGGATTACCATCCAGGTAGAAGTTTTAGGTTGAAGAACTAACTTAATATTGTGCTGTTTGTGACAGTGAGAGGAGCATCCTACTGTTGTAAAACACTTAGCAATGCCATGCCAAGTGCACCACCACTGGGCCAGTCTGAGCCACTGCCACAAAGTAATGGCAGTATCCAGGCCTCCAGTCAGATTCACTTCGCTTACTGTCACACTAGCTTCTCAAACAACTGGAATGCCCTGGGTGAGTACTCACCTTTGAGCTGCAGGGCTGATGAGGAGGGTTATCCAGTGAAAGATACTAGCTTTCCCTGTGGAAGAAAGTTACAGGATTTCATGGGTCTGACGAAAGGCTTGCTCCTTGCCTGTGGCCTTTGGTTCAGGCTACAGAGAACCATACTCTAGATACAGTTTCCTACCACTGCCCAATTCTTTGGTCCTGTTTTTATCTCTTCCTTTCTTTCTCCAAGCTTTCCTCCTCTCCCACTCCCTTCCTGCTACCATCAAATGCCTAGTTCTTCTCCCCTAGTTTCCCTGGATAACACTCCTGATTTCCCTATGATCTATTCCCCCCTTATCTGCTCCTTGCTTGCACCATCATATGTGGCATAAGCAAAATATGCTTTGCCCTTTTAAGGAATCTCTCTCTCCTCTTTTCTTATGTTGCAACAGGTACATCAAGGGTCTAGCCACATGAATGGCTAAGAAACATTTATTCGCTTTGATTCCCCTCAGAGGCGTACCCAGAGGAGTGCAAGGGGGCAAATGGCTCAGGCACTGCACTTGGGAGGGGCAGTTCTGCAATCCTCTTGCCCCCCCACGGGTATGCCGAGAACTGCACCGACAATGGCTGTAGGAGCTCTGCCACTCTGAGGACTGCCCCCTCCCCTTTCTTTAAAGGGGAGGAGGAGGCACGCAAATCAACTGAGAAACGCATCGAGAGTGGCTGCACTCCTGCGTGGTTCCCAGCCATGTCTGAGGGCTACGTCTGAAAGGGGAGGAGAGAAGGGCATCCCTTGGAGCAGCAGGAAGCAGCGCACACCTCCTCCAGTTTCAGAGGAGATCCATACTGCTTGTGGCTCCTATGGAGCCTTTTGGCCGCTTCTAAGTGGCACAAAAGGCTCCATTGGAGCGTTTTGACGTCACTGGAAGTGGCTCCCAGGACAGAGGCGAGCACCACTCCCAGGAGTCAGGCAGTGCATGCCTCCTGGGTGCCGCTCTAGCAGCACCAAAATGCTGCAATGGAGCCTTTAGAAGAGGCGCGAAAGCCCCCATTTGAACATAGGCTGCCTCCTTCCTCCCCCTTTGTTTCGAAGGGGGAACAGTGGAGGCAGCTGCATGGAAGTAATTGCTGTGACGATGACATCACTGTGATTATTTCCAGGTCGGGGGGAGGCAGCAAAGACAGAGGTGGCCCCAAGTGGGAAAAGCCCAGGACCACCTCTGATTCCCTTTCCCTGTAAAATTATCCCCACAATAGAATCATCTTGCACCTTCTCCCACATGTCCTCCTTTCTATGCCAAACCACTGAGCTGTGTCCACTGCACTAGGTTCCAGCACACGTAACAGATCCCCCCATGTGTACATGTTAAAATGTATCTGAGGAGCACACCCAGTAACACTCATTACCTAGAGAATCCCTGCTAACTGAGTAAGAGGCACTTTTTCAAGTGGGTGTGCCTCTTTTATTTAGCAGGGGGGCCCTCCTCACCCCAGCAGTGCCTGCTGGTGTTCTTTTGCATCGTTTTAGATTGTGAGCCCTACTGGGACAGGGAGCCATTAGTTATTTGATTTTTCTCTGTAAACTGCTTTGTGAACTTTTTGTTGAAAAGCGGTATATAAATACTGTTAATAATAATAATAATAATAATAGAGAGGTATTTTACAGATCACGTTTTAACCCCAAAACAAGACCTAGTCCTCCCTTCCTAGAGGAAGCAGCCAACAACAACAGCAGCAGCAACCAATGCCTCTTAAAGGGACAGGGCTGGCCATTTATAATCATAGATTTGGAATTGGTTTGCCTTTTCCACTCCCACCTATGTGAGATTATAATTTTGGCGCATCTTGTGATATTTGTATTTCCTCTGCACCAAATTATTGCCGTTTGAATGCTGGGAAATTGCAATATTCCTGCAAGAAAAGTGCTACTTGAAGAAAATATGCCTGGATTTTCTGCAATAAATGAGAAATAAATGGTTAGCAGTGAGCAGTCACCTGCAGTTATTGTCTCTGTTGGGTACTATTACCCAATGCCACTTTTCATGGCTTAGCAAGGACATTCCTTTCATGGGATCATAAACCCGGAATGTTTATTGTTCATTTTGAAAGCAATTCTTGATGAGGTTTCTGAACAATTTTGCACTGCTTTTCTCCTTCTGCAGTAACTTTTAATCTTTTGTCTATGCCATGGCAAGGAGGACAAAATATTAAAACAAAAACTGGAAAAAGGACAGGGCCAAGAGTGACTTGTTAACCACTTTGAGCAGCCTTGTGCACAGTGATTGGGTGTGTTATTCTCATCACGTAACCTGGACTGCATATTTATGGGAATATCCAAGGCAGGCACACCAATTGAGTTAAACCCATTAACAGTGAATCTCACAGGAATCCCTATACCTTCCCATCACTCAATATCAGGCATTAAGATTGAATGCAGGCATCACCATACAAGATTACAGTCTCTGTTGGACCAGGACTGGGGAGCAGAAATAGGCAGCTCATCACCAGACATAGAATTCTTCTCCTCCAAATAATTGCCTATTTGCTCTGCATTCCTGCTTCATTCCTGACACTCAGATCCTCCTGCACATCTAGTTAGAACTTGCAGAATTAATATTGGGTTTCCTGTCACTTCAGTCATTACTTTTGTCAGGGGAATTCAGGGATGGAAGTCAAAAACATGTTTTTAAGAGGCTATTTCTTAAAGTCTGTCTCTCCCCCCCCCCTTTCTGTTTAAATAGAAACCTGTCTGTTAGCATGCCAGGTTATTTCTTTCTGCTGCATCAGGAAGGACATCTGAATAAATTGCAGTTCCACAGGGCTGGTGTTGTCAGGGGAGCACTCTAAGTTCTTTTGCAAGAGCCACACCTTGACGAAAATGAAAAAAGATTTTCAAAAGGAAAACAATACCATGTTGAAATGAAACAGTGTTCTCAGTACCTGGTTGTATGTATCCATGTTTGAACTAGGAATGAAGTCTAGAGTGGCAACATGTAAATAAACATGTTTAATTTTGTTCAGTACAATAACTTCTCTGTGTAGTAGACCATGAGATACGTAGCAAAGGGGGATCACTGTGCACTAAGAATGTGACAGAATAGATCACCTGCTTATTTTGAAACCTAATTGTTAGGAAAGTGTCCGACTGCAATCTTAGTCATGACTAAGGGCCCAATCCTGTGCCCTCCCAGTGCTGGCACTGAGCTCTAGCGCTGGTAAACGCTGAGCTCAATGCAGTAAACGTGTCATAAAGGCACCGGGAGAGCAAGGAGCGCTGGTGCTTGGCCCGCACTAGTCAGTGCTGGGCCCAGCGCCAGGAGGCCGATGCTGGAAGTGTGCCTGTGGTAAAGTGCACTATCAGATGGCATTGCGGGGTTTCTGGAAAGGAGGGGAGGTGTTCTGGGGTGGAGGAAGGAACCAGAGTGGGAGGGGGCGGGATCAGCGGAGCCCAATTCTGCCAGATCCTAGGCTCCACGTTGGGCTGAACAACCAGATACAGAGCTCCTCCAGTCTGTGCCGGCAAAATAGCGAGCACAGACTGGAGGAGACCTATTGCAGCCCCTGTGCCCTTACTTGGGGGAAGGAGACAAAAGTCCCCTTCCCCCGAGGAGACCTCTGGCAGCCTTGACAGTGCTTCTGGGTGCAGTGGTAGCCATTTTGGCACCTCTGCACCCAGCAAAGCCATCAGCTTCAGGATTGAGCTGTAAGACTGCAATAGGAAACTTAACACCTCAGAGTCAGTCCCATTCAACTCAGTGAGATGTACTTCTGTGTAAATTTGCATAGGATTATGCTCAAAGAGTGCAGTTGTATACATATCTTCTTGGGAGTAAGTCCCATTGCATCTGAACGAGACTTCTGCATGAACATGCATCAAATTTCACTTCAATTTCCAGTGGAATTAATGGGACTTGAATTAATCACATCTAATATGTCTCATTGGTTTCAGTGATGCTTAATCATGACTAATTTTCTTAGGTTCTCCTCCTTCATTTAGTATTTAGTAGTTTGAGGCTTTTTTAAAAGTTATTTTATGGTATTTTGTATATGTATATGTAAATCTTTTTGGCAGGACATCTTGGGGCATAGTGTTTCCTTCACACATTTATTTTTAAAAATCTCAAATATGCTGAAAGTGTGGTTTCCCCCACCACCACTTTCTTTGCCTTTATTACCTATTCCCCCTTAAAAAATGGCTGTAGTTGTGATCCCCAGAACTTTTAAATATGGTGAAACACATAGGGGCACATTTGGATGGCTACTATTCAGCCGAAATGAATTGTGCAGTTGCTGCATCTCCACACGGGGATGTACAGAACAGTGTCACCAGTAGGCTCACCCTCCCTGGTTCCAGCCAAAATAGTTGTCCTGGATGACCAATCAGCTGTCAAGCAGCAATAATTATCTGTTTCTTGGGAACCCCCCAGCTCAGAAGCAGAGAAGGAAGTAAAATCTTTTTGAGAAAGATGTTCTTTGGTTAACGAAAAGTACTGAACAAGGGAAGAAAACTTCCCTATGAAAGTGGCAGCAGTGAATCACATTATTACCAATGCTGTATACTTTCCCATATTTTTTGCTTATTTTTTCGGGACACTTTTAACTCCCCAGAAGTTTCTGTGCAGACAGCAGCCTAGAAAGGTGTTTGGGGCATCCTTTGCCCCAAAGGATCTGGGAGGATAGGAAACTGCGCACAGTGGGTCTTTCAGGGCTAAAAAGAGCTCTACAGCCTGGGAAACAGCACAGTTTGGCCACAACTAAGTAGGAGACCCAATTTTGGCGCTTTTAAAAAAAAATTAATTTAAATTCAGACCTCAGAATCCACAGATTCTGAAACAGAACCCCCATGGATACCGACATCTGACTGCATATAGAAACATAGTGTATTACTGAAATATACATTTTAAAAATGATTGGATAGGATTACATTACTCTTTTATGCTTTACACATTTTATATTAGCTTTCATATGCTTTTTCTGGCCCTGAGTATATCTTACATTGAAAAGTAAGAGCAAAATGTCCCCAACATTATTAATTTCTTTTTTTTAAAAAACGTATCTGTATCCAGCAATTTATAACTATTTAAGGGGGCTACCCTTTATTGATAAGTTTTCAGCATGCCAAGTTTTCCCTTGTTTTCTATTAAAAATACGTGTTGGGAAGAGATTTATTTATTTTCTTCAAAAGTAATTTTGATTCAAACATTTCAAGTTTATCTACCTCATGATACCTGATAGGACAATAGTAATGTCCAGAGCAATCAACATCAAAAGCTATTGAAATGGGAAAATAGATGTAAGATACAAACAGTGAGGAATTTTGTGGCACAAAAAGCTTGCATTTTCAGGGCAGGAGTTTTTCTTTGGGAGAATAGTAAAGAGAATATTGAAAGGTAGAATGGGTGACCACAGGTTATTGTAGGTCATTCTTACTAGACACTTTTCTCCCTTTAAGGGTAAACTAGAAAGCAACACAGGCCACTGGTATCTGATCTTCTGCTGTAAATTAAAGTACATGAAGTAGTTTTAAGTCCTGCTGGTACCTTTTGATGAAAACCGACTGTTTCACTCCCATATCAGCATAACAGTAAAATAATACGACTTTTTCACTCAAATAAACTAGCATGACTTTGCTAGGAGAGGTCAAAAAAATCTTGGCAAGTACATTTGTTCCCCCCCCCCTTCCAGAAGCCAAACTATTCTTTAACTAGTTAATTTAATGTCACTCAAATGGAGTCTGGGAAATGACTCTGGACTATATTATTTCAGGAAATGTTTTATGAGACCTGTCATTACACAGCATTTTTCTACAAATGTTTTTCTCCTGCTTAAGAACACTGAAGGCCCATTGATATCACTGGAACTTTGGTCCATTCTTCCCAAGAAGAGAATTGCAGAACCTCAGGACCTGAGCCACAGAATTGCAATCCTGGTGGAAACAATGTGTGGCTAGTTGGCTCTTCTAACCACATCTCTATAGAGATCCTTCATCTTGTCCTGGAACACAAACACAGCCCCAGCCAGAAGAGCAAATATAAAATGTTTGTTATTCACTTTTGTCTCAGTGGAGTTTGCCAAGCGCTGCCCCCTGACTTGGCTGCTTCCATCTTAACTCCACAAGTATACCAGTAGTGTTGAAGTCAAATATTAACCAAAGCCTGGAGATCCGAATCACTTTCAAGCCAGTTTAGATTATGTTGCATCCAATGACCCTTCTTTGCCTGTTTGCACATGTGCTACCAACTTCCTGGCACACTTGGGCTCTTTAGCTTAATCATTGGGTAGCATGTATTTTTGTGATGTACAAACAGGTAAAAAGGAGCAAGTGGGAAAAATATAATCAGAACTGATAAGAATGTCCTAGTGAGCTCTTTTGTCTCTTCGTTCTTCTCTGCCACTCTTTCCCCCATGTTTACCCAGCATTTCAGAATAATAGCCTCCAGAGGAGTAAAGAGTATTGGGCTGGAATTTTGGAGACACTCTTACCCACAACTCTCCAATCTGTCACAGTTCTTCTTCCGCTAAGCTCTCCTTGATCTCATCTGATCTCGGAAGCTAAGCAGGGTTAGGCCTGGTTAGTACTTGGATGGGAGACCGCCTGGGAATATTGGGTGCTGTAGGCTTATACCGTAGTCTTTCGAGACTGAAGGTTGCCAACCAAGCCCTCCTGTTCCTTTTCCAATTCAGGGAGAGAGAGTGTGAGTGGGAGGAGCAGCAATGGAGGCAAGTAGGTGGATGGAGGTAGGTGCCCCCCACCAGTCTGCTGCCAGAGACAGCCACTTCATGGATGGATTGACCTTGGGCACCTGTATTGAGAATATGGAAGTAGGCACATTTATGTAAATGTAATAGTTTGTTAACTGAAAGACAGGTAACTGTGTGCACAAATTATATGTAGGTATTGTATGTATTTATTCAGTTGATACCATTCCTTCCAAAAGAAAATGATGTGCATGAACTGTAGTGACTTAAAGCCCAATCCAGCAGCCCAGAGCGTGCAGCGCCACTGATGGAGTGTGCACTGCATACTATGGGAGGGTCACCAGTCAGCCCAGGAAAAGTAAGTAAAAGTATAAGTGGCAGGATCTGCCACTGTAAACCCAGCCCAGGATTGGGCTGCTATTAAATTATCTGAATTCTTCTCTTCCTCCCCTTTTCCTTTTTCCTCTATAGTTTTTTATACTCAATACTACACTTTATAATTTTATTATTGTATTATGTTATTCTTTAATAAAGTAAAATTTTAAAAAAGTCCCACCCCCATAAACTCTGCATAGGATTGGGCTGTTAGATTATCAGAATTCATTCAAGGGTATAAAAATTTATAGTGTGCCCTGTGGCTTTAGGGTTGTTGTTGTTGTTTTGTTTTTAAGGTATTTCCAAGTGATACCCTGCCTTGACCTACTTTTTAACATAATATTGTAATCATATCCCTGAAGTTTGCATTCTGAACTCTATATGCACTTTGAAAAAAAATTAATATGGTCAGCCTCTTCCTATGATTTTTTCCACATATCTTTCAATGGTTTCATCTGATTCATAACAGCTGAAATACTGAACAACAGAGGTTATTCTTGTCGTTATTTTTTTTGCCTGCCAGCCTTGCTTTTCCCCAGAAGTAGATGCATCTGGAAATACCGTGGATCAAAGAGATCCTTTCTCACAAGGCTATGAACTGAAGTATACAAACCAGTGGCCTTGTAGATGTCAGCATCTTCTCCATGCAATTGCAACCCCCCCCCCTTTTTTTTTTGGTGGCAGTGTGGAGAAAATCACCAGATTTACATGGCAAGCTGCTGCACAGAAATTATTTTGTTGCATAATGTTGCTGTCACAGAAAGTAATTTAGCTCTCCTATGCTTGGAAAAAGCACTGTACTGATGAGGTAAAGTAGGCCCAAGTTAAGCCACAGTTTGGGGGTGGGACCCCAATCAGATGTATTTGACATTGGCTCCTGTGTAATATAAAAATATATTTTTTTAAAATAATGCTGATGTGCTATTGTTTATAGGACACAATCACAACTCTGCAAGTACTTGTGGTCAGCAAGCATACCACACAATAGAGAAACTCTGGGTCAAAGTGACACCGTATTCTGGAGATGCAGAAGGACATACAGTCTCATATTGACAATGCTCAGCTAAAAGAAAATTATACTGAGGGCACAATACTACCTGGCACTTGCCTCGACACAAGTCCCTTGCAGCAGCCTGGGAGTGTGGCAAAAGTGTCATAAAGCACTTTTGTGCTGCTTGCTGGGGAGATAGGCTGGCGCATGGATGTGTGCCAGCCTCCCTGTGGCGCATGGGCCCCAGGGAGAGGGTGAGTTGTGTCGGCCGAGCTTGGGAGTTATGCCAGATCCTGACCCTGTTCCCTGGTGGCTCAGGGCAGTCCCAGGCTGCTCGGATTTATGCCTCCTCGTCAGGTGGCGCAGATCCAAGTAGACCCATTGGAGCTGCTGCAGCATGACACGGGGTAAAGGGAAACATTTCCTCTTGCCTTGGGCCAGCTGCAATTGGCCCCAAACTTGTGCTGGATTCAGCGCAGGCCCGCTGGCCTGTCTGTTTGCAGCACAAGCCAGGATTGCACTCTGAAATGGTTAAGTGGAAATAATAATTTAGAAAAGGGTTGACCTGCTAGAATTTCCTATCAAGTGCCCAGCATTATCCCAGAAAGATCTCTCTGTCTTGCTTCAGACCAGCCCCATACTTGTGAAGGAGGGGAAGCAAGATTTGAATATGTGTCAGCCTGGGGCAGGACTTTCTGGCACACACTCATGGACACTGTGTCTGGGTACCATGGCCACTGGATGTGTAATGCCTGAACCAGTCTAAAGGTTTTATTGAAGCCCCTTGGGAGCAACAATAAAAAGCGACACGATTCCTAACAGTGGCTCTGTTTTCAACGCATCATGCCCTCTGTGGATTATGATCTTACAAATAGCAATTGAACTGAAATCTGACCAAATACTTATTTTGAATGCATTAATTCAAATGGGGAGGGGGGGGGAATGATGCTTGTTCTGGTTTCCATAAATGCGTTGGAATTATTTTATGTAACGCTGTTAGGGATTTTTTTCTTTTTTTTTGGCCTACAGCCGTTTGAACATTCATGGAACAGTTGCATGCTAGCTGTGCTGCCTGTTTTGTGATGAAAGGCTGGGATCTCAGCTGGGGAGCATAAGGAAGGTCATCTGCCAGCTGTCATAAACTATAAGGATTTAATGGGGGGAACGAAGCTAATTTGATTGTTTGGCAAAAGGCTCCTTTCATCTTCTTGTATTTATTTCACTTGCTCAGATATGTAATCACAGGGTGCTGGGAAACACATAAAGAGTGGAAACGTATTACTAATATGAGTTTGGCTTGCCTCTCCCTCACCAAAAAGGAGCAGCAGTGTTTATCCTTTCGCTTGCGTCTGTCATTAATATGTGACTCACTTAAGAAGAACCAGTGTCTAACTATAATTTCACTCAATTTCACTATAATTTATTGGCCATGTAGAAGAGCCCTGGTGAACCAAGCTGTACAGTTGGTTTCTGATCGAGTTCCACAGATCTTCAAAGAAGCCTGCCAACAGAGCATGAAGGCAACAGCCCTTCTCTATTGGTTTTTGTTTTTCCCCCTCCTTCCCCAGCATACTGCCTCTGAGTCTGCAAGTCCCATAAAGCTATCATAATTAGCTGCTATTACTGTTTTTCCTCCATGATTCTGTCCGGTCCCCTTTAAATCGATTTATGCTAATGTCCTTTGCCACAATTGCAATAGCATGGTTCATTGGTTGGGTATATGGTATGTGAAGAAGTACAGCATTTGGCTGTTGTACATGTGATGCCAATCAGTTTCATTGACCCTGAATTGTAGCATTACAAGAGAGGAGAAAAAATGAATCAACTGCTTCTACAGCTTTCAGAATTTTGTCAGTGTCCTGAATGTCTAGTGTCCCTTTATTTATCTTTGCACCCTCCCTAACCAATTATGCATAACCTGAATATTTTCCCCCCTCTCATTGTTCATTATAGTCTTTTGAGTTCTGCTGGTCGTTTTAAAAATCATCAGTTGTGCGACCAGCTGCCAGTAGAACTAAGGCTAAAACAGCACTTGAAGAAACCTCAAACGCCTAAAGCACTATTTTACTTCAAAAGTTCAACATGAGAAAGCATTACAGTTGCTGTTCTAATTCGTTTCTTTGGGGGGGTTTGCTAATATAGACTGGGTTTCTTGTCTTCACAGCCCCAACAGAGCCTTTGCTGTGCAAATTTGCTGATGGAGGGCAAAAGAAACGACAGAATCAAAGCAAGTACACACAGAATGGCAGGCCGTGGCCAAGGGAAGGAGAGGTGAGTTGCAATTACCCACAATAATCTCTCAGGCATTTGGGTAGAGAGGGTTGGGAGGCTGACTTGACAGGACCTTGATAAAATAAGGGCGAACGAGGTGCCTGTGTTTCTAAGGATAAAGGCTTCATAATTTAAATGTTACCAAGGATAAAGGCATTACAGAACAATGTCATTTATCCATGTATTGCCATATGGGTGTCACTTTGTAATCATACAACAATATGGCTTACTATGGAGTAAATACTTGCCCATTTAAGTAGCTGAATTCCAATGACTTCAGCAGCGCTTACATTCACTGGCATACCTAGGGAGGGCAAGCGGGGCAAATGCCACGGGCGCCGACCTTCCAGGGGTACCTCAGAACCTCCCCCTGCCCCCGCCAGGACGAGCACCCAGGAGCACTTTGGAGAGGCAGCTTGCTGCCTCTCCATCAGCGCCTGGGTGCCGACTGAGTCTCCCCTCCCCTCCTCCTTTATAAGAGGATAGGAGACAGGCACCCTAGAGAGGCACTTACGCTCTAGGGCGCCCATCTCGTCTCCTATAAAGGAGAAGGGGAGAGGGGGGCGGTCCAGTTGGTGCCAGGCGTCCCTCAGGGGTGGAGCAGAAGCAGCGTGTGCCCCCTCCAATGTCGGAGGGGACACACGCCGCTTCCTGACCAGGTCTCCCTACTCCGCTGCTGAGGGCATCCCTCAGGGGCGGAGTGGAAGCGGTGCACGCCCCCTCTGACTTCGGAGGGGACATGCGCCGCTTCCCGGCTGGGTCGCCCTGCTCCGCCGCTGATGTCAGAGGGGATGCGCGCCGCTTCCTGGCCCCCACGGCCCCCAATGTGTCTTACAAGCTGTACGGAGGTCTCCACTGTAGTAGTCTGGGGCCACTGGGAGCAGCCCCAGACTGCTGCCATGAGACCCCTGCAACGCAGAAGGCTCCATGGGGGCCTTGGCTGCATTCCCCCTTGTTTTCAAAGGGGGAACAGAGGAGGCAGCTGCGCGGAAGTAATTGCGGTGACGATGATGTCACCGCAGTTACTTCCGGGTCACGTGCACTGGGGCACAGAAGGGGGGCGAAACGGGGTGGGAGGGCAGAATTCTGGGGGTTGCCCCGGGCAACTGCTTACATTAGCTTAATACAGGGACTCAGCATACATAGCCAGAAGACTGCAGTCTCAGATCAGCAGTTTTATACAATGCTATCCCATGTTGCAGTTCTCATTAAAGGAAGCTATGCATATTTGAGGTATTAACTACAGGAAAACAGGAGCATGTTCACTTAGGTCTAGTTTAGAAGGTTCAGATATTCTTTTATAGTACATTTATTCCCAGCTCTGCATAAATCCAGAATGCTTCTTCTGCATGTCTGCCATATGATTGCTTGGGAACCACTGCAGGATCAGTATGTTTTAAAGTCGTTAGAAATAAAATCTAACTTTATTTCTATGCTTACTTCCCCTTGCTAGCACTTCCCTGGCTATGTTCAGGGAAAAGATGGAGATCTTCTATGGAGATACTTTCCATACTCACACATTTTTGAAGCACAAAATTTTACTGTGAGAATGTGCTCGTAACACAAAGTGGTAGAGTTACACCTAATAATAATAATAATAATAATAATAGTTGTAGTAAAAGAAGAACTTGGTATTACTAATATGGCTGATGAGATCGTTTGGAATGTATGAAAGAAGGGAATGTGTCTACAGGATCATGCCTGGGGGAAATGTGGAAGTCCTGCTCGTATTTAGCAAGTCTCATTTTCTGTCTCTGTTATGACAAGAGGCAAGATTTATTATGGTGTACTAGTTATTTCCCACAAGGCCATTAGAACAGGTTAATTTTCATTTGCTTCCCCTCATTTCTTCCCTTCTAAATATTTAGGCACTAAAAGTTCTTTGCCCTTACCATGTGTCCAAACATAAAGTAACTCCATATGTTCTTTACAAGGGGGGAGAAAGAATACTGTTCATATTATTATTTTTATTTTCATTTTCTTTTTGGATATTAAGCCATTTGAACTATTAGAGTAAATCTGATTACGAAAATTTTCCCATTTTAATAGCAATTACTAATAAAGGGCTTGCCAGCTTCTGAATGAGAGCTTCATTCGAGTGTGTCTTCTAGATGACAGAAGGATAAGTCTATAATGACTTATTTCAGGAAAAATATATATTTTGTTTTAATGGCTGGCTGGGGTGATTTTAGAATATGGTTAGCGGGTTTGGACCACTTTTTGCCATCTTCAAACGAGAAAATGACTTGGCAGTGTTGGCATATATTTTGTGTGTCATTAGTCTAGGGAGGAGCATACTTTAGCACCACCAGTGACCCGCTAAACAAATAAGGAAAGTATTCTGAAAAAACATATAAGTTGCTCACTTTTGCAAGGCGGTTACCATGTCCTGTTCCAGTGCAACCATCCCAAGTATTTTTAGCAGATAGAAAATGCCACTGCGACAGCGGCATTGACATGGGAGCCTGGAAAAGCTACCAAGGAGTCATTATGCACTGTTATGCCAGTGATCCAAGACAAGGATAAAGTTGCCTTTTGGAGCCTTTATGGTTTGTTTTCTTAAGGATATGCTGACTCAGACTGCCCAAGAAGGTCTTGATATGATCGAATGCAACAGAAAAGCCCTTGAAGACAGATTTATATACTGCTTGCTAATGATGCCTCTGTCGGGTCTACAACCCTGACTTCAAACTGTCTATAAATCTGTTTTTACAGAACATGTGCCATTGTCGCCCATCATGTCAACTGTCTTGGGCTGTGCTAGAGTTAGATCAATAAACAGTGCGGAACAGGAAAGTTAATGTTGACGTAATACCACTGTGCCTCAGGAGTTTAGCTCCTTGCTCATTGATGCCTGTGAACAACAGGCTTACCACTGAGGTGTGTTTGATGTGTTAATGCTCATGTTTTTCAGCATCAGGCAAACCATTCAGCATATGATTCTTATAACATTTCTTTCTATCAAACTATTGTGATTATCTGGCATATCCAGTGCATATCTGGCATATCCAGTGCAGTTTTCCAGTGCCGGTGCAGCTGTGCCAATGGGGCGTGCACTGCATCCTGTGGTGGGGAGGCAGTCACAGGGGCCTCCCCAAGGTATGGGAACATTTGTTCCCTTATCTTGGGGCTGCATTGTGGCTGCACAGTACTGGAAAGTTGGATTGAACTGGGCCCTAAGTTGGTAAAATCTGGATGCAGTTTCAGATATTGCTTACTTATGGGAGCTCCACATGGGATGAAGTGCCTCCTTTATAGCTACCCATTGGAGCTACAAAGAAGGAGGTTCCTCTACATTTGATTCTAGGCCTAGTTTCCCTGTGCTATTGATCATGCTCTGTTTTTTATACGGAATCATAACCAAGCACTATTTTGATTCCAGTTTACTTCAGTGGAAATCACCTACTTTCCTCCCATGAATAGCCTACCTTCCTCCAAAAGAGAAAATACTTGGCTATTCCCAAACTCCATTCCTAAGACAAATATGTTCAAATAGATAATGATCGTCTGGTCATATGTTCAGTGCATGTCATATAAAAACCCAATCATTTAGCTGAGAGTTTCCCTGTTGCACTGTAGTATTGAGTGACTACAGGATCTCCGTTTCTAAACAGTAGCCAGGCATTTTCAGTTCAAGCCCAGCAATACAGCTCCTTTAATACCTTTTAGTTTAACACATTTTATAAAATTATATTAACGACAATTACCGTATATTACTGTATGCAAATTAGACAGCAAATAGTAAGACACTATCCACTTGATTTTGGTAATGTTCTTCCCACCTGTTGTGCACCAGAGGAGAGAAGGAATTTTGGTGTTGTGGATAACAATCTAATCTTCTTGACTACCTGTTTGGTTTATCTGGAGACAAACATCTAAGAATACTATTTTCCACTTCTCTGAATCCTCGGGGACTTTGTTTCTACTTAGGAGATGCTTAGCTGCTGCTTATTCAAGCTTTACAGTCTTGAGTGAATCCAAGCACAACATTTCAAGAAAGATTGCAGGTTTGCCCATTAGAAATGCTGAGCGCTGCTGATGGAAGGGTGTAGTGGGCCCCAGAGAACTGATCCTGGCATTGTTAGTGAGAGTCTCAGGTTTGACGATGTGGAGAAGAAACACTCTTTACACAATTCTTCAATAAAAGCAGGATAATGTTGGGTAATTGAGAAGCACAGGTGTCCAATGCTATATCTCATTTTTAACTCTTGCCACCCCTATTCAATGCATGAAAAATAGTTTTTAATACAGTACTCTATTTTGTTTATCTGTTGCTTTCAGCAGCTCAAGAAGACATTATCATGAGAATTATAATCAAACCTCTCCCAAGCCAGGCTCAGAGAAGAACTTCAGGGCTCTTAAAGCTGTTCTCAGATAGTCCCCTCATTCTTCTTTGGCTTGGATTGCTTTTAGCTGGAGAAGAATTTCTAACTCCTATTCTCCCTAGCCCTCACTGTTCTCAAAAGCCCTCCCAGTTTCCCATTCTTTCCTTACTTGGCAAGCACTGGTGAGAACTACAATTCCTGCATATGAGAATGGAGGTATGGCACTTCCTATCAACTCTCTTCATCGTACACCAAGTTAGCAGTACACTGGTTCACAAAATCCAAGGGACTGTGGGAGAACTGAACATATATATCAATCACTGCAGTTAAAACAAATCTTAAATATAAATATTTTTAAAAAGAGACTGTAGCTGGTTTATATTTACCTATCTCTTGTATAACGGCACTTAATTTTTCAATATGGTAAGCAGACATGAGCTCAACATGGTTTAATCTGAAAACGATCTAAGTTCTTTTACTCAAAACCAGAACTCAGATCATTTTCCCAAGTCAATCTAAAGCTCAGAAAAAGTATCCTACACTGCCATCCTTTTCTAATCCCCAGATCTCTCCCCATCAGTCAACCAAAACATCATCCTCTCTGAGGATTCTAGAGTCAGGATGAGCAATGGTAGCTTGGAGGAATAACCCTCAACAGAACTACATTTTCCTGAAATACATGTAGCACACTTTCTAACATGTTTCCTGTTTGTGTATTTAATTAATTTGGATTGGATATCTGTCTTTGGTTGTTTGGTCTTGTTCTAATTTTGTATCAGTCTTCCTAGATCTAATTAAAATAATGGTAGATTCCATTTTTCCAAAATATTTTGCATGCTGTATACCCAATCAGAAACTCTATTAGGGCGCCTCATCGTGAGTTGGTTAGGCCGATGCGTGGAGGCTGAATTCAGCCTCTGTGCCAACGGAGGGACCAAGCCTTGCGTCGGCTGAGCTCGGCTGATGCAAGGCTCTGGAGTGGGTGGGGAGCAGATGGGAGGGAAGTGTTCTGAGGCAGGGGAGGGTGGATGGTAGGTGGCCCTGGGGAAAAGTGCGCAGGGAGCAGTAGGTGGGGCTGGAACCTGACACTTATGCTGAATCCCAACCTTGTTTCCCGAGCTTCACAGAGCAGCTTCAAGCCGCTCCACTCTCCTTGGACTTGTTCCACCTCAGGAGGTGGCACAAGTCTGAGGAGACGCATAGGGGCTGCAGTGGCTTACCCAGGGGTAAGGGGAAGAGTTTCCCCTTCCCTTCAGCTTAGCCACTGTAGTGCTCTGTCTTGCACTGGATAGAAGCCTCCTGGCTTGCCTGTTACAGCGCAAGATAGGATTGCACCCTTAGTGTATGCAGCTGAGAGATTTGACTAAGAAGAGTATTATTCTGAAAGATGATGTTGCCATTATTTATAACATGCATGTAAGATTTTTTTTTTTTTAATTAAACCAGTGGTTCCCAAACCTTTTAGCACCAGGACCTACTTTTTAAAACAACCCAACTCTGTTGGGACCACCTAGGTTTACCAGAGTGCTAGAAAGAAATAATATTTTATTTATGTATTTATAGGTAATAATAACCAGAAAAAGATCCTCAAACTTTATCTCTCTATATTCGCAGGTGCTTGCAAACTACAGGAGCTCAGCTCCTTCCAGGGCAGTTAGCAAAATGCAGGAGCTCAGCTCTTTGCAGCGTTATTAGCAGCTACAGTATCTGATTTTTCAATAGCTTCAGAGATTGCGGCAATTAGTTATCTATCTTTCCATTACCCTTTGGCAACCCACCAAAAATCAGATCATGACCCCCCAAATGGGTCCCAACCCACAGTTTGTGAACCACTAAATTAGACTATTTTGATGATTTTGGACTTGAATGAGCCATAGAAAGATTCTGGGACCAATCTCTTTATGTTACTTTGATAGGGTCATGAGCAAAGTGGGGCATGTGCCCCATTGTTTAACTGACAGGTTCCTGAACATGCCTGATATTAGACCAGGATGAAATTAATATTGCAAGCCTATACATATTTACTTAGAAGTAAGTCTCATTGAGTTCAATAACCTGACTTACTCTCAGGAAAGCAAGTATAGGTTTGCAGCCTGAGGGCACAAGCCTGAAGACCGCGCACTGGCTCGCTGCCAGCACGCACCGTCGCAAACTTGCCATAGTGCATGCCTGCAACCATTAGCATCGGCCCAGCATGGGCACTGGCTCAGTGCGAGCCTGTGCTGGGCCACAGATGGTGGGAGGCCGGCGGACCGCAGCCAGGTGCTCCATGCAAAGCACCAGGCAGCAGAGAGGTAAGTGGGGCATGGGCAGAGACATTCCAGGATGGGGGAGGTGGGAGAAGGCAGGGAGAAGGAGTGATGGGGGAGTGGGGCGGGAGGGAACCGTCAGAGCTCCGCTCCGCCTGATCCAGAGCACTGTGTCAGGCTTTACAGCCTGACATGTAGTGTCCTATCTTTGTGTCTTGCTTCTGCTCCATGGGGCTACTTTTCTTACCTGAGGGAAGGATATGATGCTCAGGAAGCCGGTTTTTGCACCACAGCAGCTCCACATGCTGGGCAGCTCAGGATTAGGCTGTCACAGCCCAATCCTGAGCTGCCTAGTGCGCGGGGCTGAAGCGGCGGCACAACGGCTGTCGCTGCATCCTGTGCTCACCAGGCAGCTGCTGCTGCCTCCATGGGAGCTCTCATCTCCTTCCCCCAGGTAAACTGAGTAGCTCCACAATGGGGCTATTCTATTCTACAGTGACCTGAAGGTTGGTGAAGAATCAAGAGCCTGTATGTTGGGTGGCCAGTGCAAAACAAAGGCTCTGGAGCAAAGCTCCACTGGTCCTGCCACCCTTCCCCCCACTCCCTCCACCCAACACGCCTCCTCCCCGTCCTCTCTCCACCTTCCCCTGCCCCAGAACATCACCTCCCCCCATGTCTCCACCTACCTCTCCTCTATTCAGCTGTCTGCACAACTGCTGAGCAGCGAAACTCTGGCCACTCCACTGGCGCCAGCCCAGTGGAGCACCGGAGCTCCTTACAGCACGTTTGTGACAGTGTGCACTGGCAAAGCGTAGGATTGGGCCCTTAGTCATTTATTAGAGGCAAGGATCATTGAAAATTCCTTCAATATTCCCTCTCTTGACTGCTTTGTGGTATATTAATCCAAAGTTATGACCTCTTTTGTCAATAACCTTATATTTTTAACTTTTTTATTTCAAGACTCATTCCATGGAAATGCTCAAGGATAGAGATGAAAATGAGTCATTTTAAAAACACAACAACAACCACATTCTCCTTCAACTGTTCTTTTGACTGTCTTCTATTTTGACCAAGTATTCATTACTATTCTGTCCAATTTACGGAGAAAATTATACAAAGTTCTTTGGGAGACTGGAATTTCCCCAGTCAGTAACTGCAGGAAAATCAGTCATTGATTCCACTTTCCTTCTGTCTACCCGTGGCAGGCATTTAGAAGCAATCAGTTTGTCTCTGTTGGGTGCAGTGGAGATTGTAGTGGTTCTCCCACCAGGGGCCACTTACCCACTTGCTGCTCCAGGACCCATAAGTAATTGTGGTGATGTCATTGTCACCGCAATTATCTCCAGCATGCTACCTCCTCCATTCCCTCTGTGAAAAACGGGGGGAGGCAGCCCAGGCTCCAAAGGAGCCATTCACACCATTCCTAGCAGTACTCACCTCCTGGGTTCCTTCCAGCAGCAAAAAAAAATTCCGTTGGAGCTTTCTGTGCTACTAGAAGCAGCACGAATGGCTCCTTCGGAGCTTGAAGTGATGTGGGCCTCGCCTGAAATCCTGCCCTTTAAAGAAAGGGGAGGGCAGCCCTCAGATTGGCACAGAACCATGCCGATAGCGGCTGCACTCCTGCAGCCACTGTCAGCACTGTTCTGACTGTGATAAAAACCAGTGAGTCATGATATCACTCTCCAGGGCACCAACATTTCTGGCACCTGGGGCATTTGCACCCCTTCCCCCCAGGTAAGCCATTGGTTGAGTGCATTCAGACCTCTGTTCTTGACATTTTAATGCTCCAAGTAGACATAGAATCCTGGGTTGAATTCATAGACCTCCATGGGTAGAATGATTCACAGCCCGATCCTGAGCTGCCCGGGGCACGCAGGCTCGGCGGCACCGAGGAGGGCTGCTGCCGAATCCAGCACCTCCCACGCTACTGTGGGAGGCACCTTGGGAGAAGGGGATGCCCAAGTAAGCAGCCCCGCAGTGGGTAAGGAAAAGGTGTTAGTGTAGGGCACGCAGCCCTCCACAAGCACCCTGGATCCTGCAGAGCAGAGCTCTGCAGATCCTCCTCCCTCCCTCCCCCAGCACACCTCCTGCCCACCCCCTGGCACGCCTCCCTCCGCCCTCTCTCGGCCCCTGCCAGCCTCCCCCCTTCCCGGAACGCCTCTTCCCCGTCCCCTCCCCTGCCTGCCATTCCGCAACTCGGCAGTCTGGGAGACCGATGAGCCATGGAACCTGGGTGTCCGCCCCGCCCTAGCCCAGCACCGGCCAGCGCTGGGCTAGCACCATTGGGAGCCCGGCAGTGAGCCCCGCGAACGTGCCTTACAGCATGTTTGCAACTGTACTCGGCGGCACGGACCCGTGTTCCCAAGCACAGAATTGGGCTCTCAGGCTACAATCCTATACTCACCTTTGTGGGAATAAACCCCATTTTACACAATGGGACTTATTTCTGAGTAGATGTGCCTAGGATTATACTGTCAGTGTCATGCCTGAGTATTTATTCTTATCTCTATGTACCAAACTATAAGAAATCACCACAATAGACCTTGTTGCTGGTTACCAGGAGTCTGGGACCCCCAAACTGTATTATCTTCCCTGTTACATGCATGCACAACACTCCACTACTAAAGCTCAGACAGAGCATTTGTTCTCACCAAATTGTGATATTTTTTTTAAATGGCTACTGCTGTTCAGTCATATACTGAGCACTCTGTGGTGCTTGCTTTAGTATATATGGGGCCCATGTCGACCTAAGTCCCTGATCTGCAGCACTCGTAAAATAATGGTTACAATGAACTAACCGTCATAGAACAGTCAGAAATGCAGCTTCTGGATGAAAAAGCCCATTATAAGTTTGCATTTAACTTTGTTATGCTTAGCTATTGTATAGTAATTCAATTTAAGTCTTAGCACACTAAGGGCACAATCCTAATTTGCCCTGGAAACAGGCAGACCAGTGGGCCTGTACTGCAGCCAGCATGCATTTGGGCAGTGCAGCCTGAGTCAAGGGGAAACCTTTTCCCTAACCCTGTGTCGCGCTGCAGCAGCCCCAATGGGTCTGTTCAGATCTGTGCCATCTGTCAAGGTGGCGCAGAACCGAGCAGCCAGGGGCCGCTCTGCACCATCTGGCAAAGGGGCTAGGATCCGACATAACTGCTGATCCTGGCCCCACCTCCCGCTCCCCACCCTCCCACAGGAACGCCCGCCACCGGCCCTCCTCCGCCCCCAAACACCTCTCACGCAATGTTTTTGTTCTAGGGCCACCACTTCTTGTATTCTGGAATTCTGTATTCAGATTTTATTTATTATTTATGTATTGAAAAAATTGCTACTCTGCTTTTCCCTTGCCAAGGCAAAAGTCCAACAGGATGGGCATTTACGTAATTTAAATAAGAAATGTTACAGTCAATAATGCATATGCAGGAAAAGCTGCTACGGGTCCAACCTATTTATACATGGATTTTTTATACACGAATTTGACTCAACACGAATGGCCCCTGCAAATGAGAAGGAATGTGCTGATCCCTGGAGAAGGGGAAAAATGCATCCCTTTAAAATCAGTTTAAAAAACTGAACAGTCCTTTAACAGTAGCCTCCTTAATGAGACAGCGAGAGAGGGCAGCTGGCTGACAATCCAGCAATCCTTCTCTCTCCAGGCGACCCCTCCCTTCCCCCTGAGCACATGAAAGAAAGGTGATCACTTTGCATTGGTGAAGGGAGGGCTGAGTGAAGCCCTTGGAGGAGGACTGATTGATGGATTGTCATCTTAATGACTCTTATCTTGCATCGCAAAGGTCAGCAAGGCTGTTTTTCAATCACCAGAGCAAAGAAACTTTGTTTTTTTAAAAGGATTTGCTATAGTGCGATTTTTGCCATCCACATGAATGCTTGGAAGGGGCCCATGTGAATAATGAGGCTCAACCTGTACTTTGGAACATTCATGGGGTAAACACTCCATAGGGAAAACATAGGGTGTGTGCAGATATAGGCAGTATGCTTTATATGCCTGCACTTCCAAGATGTTGGCAGCAGCAAGGGTAAGGGTCTAAGAGTGAGCTGGTAAGAAGAAACATTGGTCAGCATAGGAGAGCTGTAGGATTGTGGAAAGGAATATTAATTCCCAAACCAGTTTTAGTAAAGTGTCTGTGTATTTTGAAAGAAGACCTTCATTGGCTCCACTCAGTACTATTCTGGTTTGTCTTGAAATTCCTCAAACCCTCTAAAACAAAGTCCTATTTGGACTTTGGAAACCCTGGGCACAATCCTAACCAGGTCTACTTAGAAGTAAGTCCTATTTTGTTCAATGGGGCTTACTCTCAGGAAAATGTGGTTAGGATTGCAGCCCCTGTAAGTATTTGTAGGGTTGTGAGGGGGCAGCAACTCAGTTGGGATGATCATGCTGCTGCTAGAGAGTAAAGGATTTTGAAAACTTACGTGGAGGTCACTGTGGCTCTCCAAAGGGTCTGGGGAGACTGCGACCTCTTAACCACTGGCGTACCTAGGGGAGCAGATGGGGCAAATTCCCTGAGCGCCAACCCTCCATGGGCACCTCCTCAACCCCCTTCCCGCCGCCCCTCCAGCCCGCCCGCCCGCCTGCTTTTTTCTTTAAAGGGAAAGAAGCCGGCAGCTCTGCAAGCAGCACCGGACTCAACACCGGACCGGGCTGCCCCCACCTCCTCCTTTATAGGAGGAGAGGGCAGGGGTGCCCTAGAGCATCACCACGACTGCTGTCGCGCTGACGCTCTGACCTGGGTGCCTCGCCCTCTCGCTGCCTCCGGAGGCCTTTGGTGGCAGCGAGAGGGCAGCCTAGAGCATTGGCGCTGATGCTGTGGTCCAGGCGCTGCCCTCTCGCTGCCTCTGGAGAGGCCACTGCTCTGAACAGCACTCCTGGCAGCTCCAAACTGTTGTTAAGAAGGGGGAAAAAATCCACTTCCTGTTTTCATCATGAAACTGGAAATGGTTTTTTTCTTTCCTTTTTTACAGCAGTTTGGAGCTGCCGGGAGGGCTGCAGAGGGGGTCACAGGTTCCCCAGACCCTCTGGAGAGCCATAGCAGCCCCCAGGTAAGTGTAAAAAAAAAACCTTTTACTCCCCAGCATGTTCATGTTGCTGCCAATATCTGGGCTATTCCCCTTAAAGGGGGATGATCCTTTTCTTTCATCACCCACCAGTTTGGGAACCACTGCTCTAATATCAGCTCTCAAATAATTTATAGTACATCAAGCATTACAGGGAGCATAAGTACATTAAAATGAACTGTCTCTCAGCATGTTTTACTGGGGAGAGCATCTTATTTCTTAAATGCACAGCTGTGTGTTCAAAACATGTCACATCAAAAGGTTTGATTTATTAATAAAATCTTTTTTTTAAAAAAAGAAAGAAAGACGTAAACCCTTTTAATGCCACCATATATTTTTATATTTGCCACCAGTCAAAACTCAAAACTCTTATAAATTATCAAAGGGAAGAACATTGCCAATTTAATCTCCCTACTGAGTAAAGTTTATTTTATTAAAGGAGTGTTTAAAGGAAATGTTATTGGTCTGTTGCCTCCCTGCTATTCTTCTTCAAAGAGCTTGGAGTTTTAAATACTTGCTATCAAGGAGTTTTCCTTTCTATTTAATTTTGCTTGCTAGAGCACTTCCCATATATGCTTTCTACGGGCTGCAACTCCAAGAGGTATCGTATCTTTGTGTCTCATCAGTATGTGTTGGTCACTCAGTTCAGCGATTGATAAAGTTGAGCCATTTGTCACAGGTGAATGAGAGTCAGCATACATTTGATATGGTTTAACTGGTAAGGAAATGCCTGTTGAGATCTATTTGTTAGCTAGCAGGCTTGAACCATGATAGCTTTAAATAGCAGTTATAACTTTCTGTACTACAGAGTATCATGGTCTCAAAAGTGAGCATTATTTAGTGCTAAGCACATTCAGTTACAGAATTATTAGGCAACAAGAGGGGAAGATATCTCCTTGGGAATAAAATGAATAAATATGCTAGACAATATCCAGCATGTTTAAGAAGTCCTAAAAGTGCATTTAATACCAAAATAAACGGAGTAATGTAGTGAGTTTACCAGATTTCCCCTTCTTTGTGGATAGGTGTGTATGCATATGAAATGCATGTGATGCAAAACAAGTAACATTCTGTTTTCCCCCAACTGTGCACAGGCTGGCATGGCCTTGACATATGACCCTACAACTGCTATTCAGAATGGGTAAGTAGTATATAATTTACTATTATTTTCATCAAAAAATACTTTCCATAAACTTTTCCTCAATCTTTTCTTTAATTCAGCAATTAAAATCTTTAAAAAGACAAATTCGTCACAAAAATAATTTTGAAAGCAAGTTTACGGTATATTATATTGTTTTCCTTTTTACATCCAGTTTATAGCTTTGGTTTATTGTGAAGTTTGTTTGCTTTGTTTTTTTAATCATTTCTCTTTCCATTTGGCCAATGCAGGTTAACTTGAATTTTTATATCTTTGAGAGAAGCAACCATTCTCTTTCATGAACTAGAGGTGCTACTCTGATCATGGTTAATTCCCTCACTTGGCCAATAGGACACAGTTATGTTCTAAAGAATGTTCAAGACTGGATAAGTTGAGAGACTGACTTAGTACTGCAGCCCAGAGCACTTACCTTCTTCCAGGTAGTGTCCGTCCACACTGAGCCCACCGCTGACTGGTGCTGACCCAGTGCTGGCACTCCCTACTCTAAGGGTGCTGTACAGTAATAATCCACTGCAATTATACTTGGTAATACAGTGGTGCCTCGCAAGACGAAATTAATTCGTTCCGCGAGTCGTTTTGTATTGCGAAAATTTCATCTTGCGAGGCATCACTGCAAACAAACAAACAAAAAATTTGCAAAAAAAATTCGTCTTGCGAAGCACGGCCATAGAAAAATTTGTCTTGCGAGTCACCAAAAAAATCGCAAAACGCTTTCGTCTTGCGAGTTTTTCGTTGCGCGAGGCATTTGTCTTGTGAGGCACCACTGTACTTAAGTTTTATATTAGCCCAAGGATTCTGTTCAGGAGAGTTGGGGGGGGGGGCTTTTTTCCCCTTGTCCTATGTGTGGACATACAGCACAGGAAATGTGTGTTTGTTTCTGTGAATAAATATGACCATCCATGTCGGCAACCTTCAGTCTCGAAAGACTATGGTATCGCGCTCTGAAAGGTGGTTCTGGAACAGCGTCTAGCGTGGCTGAAAAGGCCGATTCGGGAGTGAAAATCCCTTCCACAACGGGAGCAAGTGCAGTCTGACCCTGGTCTGTCTCCCTGGCTATGGGCCTTCCTTCTTTGCCTCTTTGTCTCAGACTGTTGGCCAAGTGTCTCTTCAAACTGGGAAAGGCCATGCTGCACAGCCTGCTTCCAAGTGGGCCGCTCAGAGGCCAGGGTTTCCCACCTGTTGAGGTCCACTCCTAAGGCCTTCAGATCCCTCTTGCAGATGTCCTTGTATCGCAGCTGTGGTCTACCTGTAGGGCGCTTTCCTTGCACGAGTCCTCCATAGAGGAGATCCTTTGGGATCCGGCCATCATCCATTCTCACGACATGACCGAGCCAACGCAGGCGCCTCTGTTTCAGCAGTGCATACATGCTAGGGATTCCAGCTCGTTCCAGGACTATGTTGTTTGGAACTTTGTCCTGCCAGGTGATGCCGAGGGCAGATATGACCATTTGGTGTTGTACAACTTCATTGGGAAGCAGTGGTAGTGAAAGTCTTAGCTTTAAAACAGAATGAACTGGGCAGTCTGCAGATATGACATTTTTCTGTGCAGAAAAGTTTGAAATATGTGAGCCACCATATTGGTTGTCAGCAGTATTATGCCTTGCAGAAATCTGTCGTACAACAAGTAGCACGAAGGATGTGATATTATTAAGGGCATTTAAAAATCTGCCCTTGCGGACTGTGATCTGTATATTTCCTTCGAAGGGAACTGTATTAATACATCAAAGAACAGAGTTTTACGAGTGCAGTGATCAATAAAGGAGCTCTTGCTGTGTGTGAATCCAGGTAGTTGCATATTCTTTATATACTATATATACTTGTGTATAACTTGAAGAATTCATGCCTAAAAAATTGACCCTGAGAACCTGGGTCAACTTATACACCAGTCAATACAGTGAGTAAAGCAGGAGCTTATAGGAGCTTCTAAGAAGCTTCTGGGAAACTTAGCAGCTGTCTGGTGAAGTGGAGGTGGTACTGGGCTGTGAAGCAGGACACAAGGGGTGGAGGAAAAAGGATAATTTTTACTAGTAATTATGGTATTCAGGGGCAGCTATTTTAGCTTCTTTTCCAAACAGGAGGAGACTTATGTGAACTGTAGTCTGTATGGAGGCTGCTGTTATGGAAGTCCAGCACTTATTCATCACAAAGCCTTCTCACAACTCACACAAGCCCCTTCAACTCCCTTCCAGCTTGGAGAAGAAGCTAAAATATCTCTCTTTTTTTTCTTTTTACTACTGCCTCAGAACATTCCTGGCAAGTTATTTTCAAAGAATTTCACACCCCCTTAAGTTTATGGGTCTGGCCTAACACCAGGGTGTCATCCTCATTTCCATTTGAAACCAAGTCTCAGGCTACACTTCAGTGCACCATTACTTAAGAATAACACCCATGGAAAGCAATGAGTAAATAGGGTTGCAAGAATGTGTAGCTGCACCTGCTCACAGTCATTCTTTGTCTCTCCACTGTGAATTGAATTGCATACTCCCAGGAATGTGTTATATGTTGTATATTATATATAGAGCCTCTGGCTTAACACACCAGGCACCTGAAAGAAGGATTTGATTAATGGTTGAACTGGTATGTTGTTTACAGTGCACTTACTCTGATAGTGTTTACAAAAAGGCTGTGAAGAGCAGAATTTTAAAAAGTTAATGAATAAAAATGCATCTTATGATCTTTTACTATATATTTATACTTTAGAAACTGAACAGTTCTTAGGTAACATTTACTGGTAGGTTATTTTTCAGGACCTGGCCTTAGGTAAAATCAGACAAATCTATAGTGAGACACACCCCTAAGTTTAACCCCTGACTTGTTCAAGGGTCATAGAAAATTCCATGATTTGAGGCTCAAAACCTGCCCTTGATTTATCTGAGATCAACTTATAGGTGAGTATCGGGGTAGTTGTTGTTGGGTGTGAGTTTACACATCTGACTTTGTTTGGGCTTTTATAAGATGTGCATGATTTTGTTGACATGTGAACACCTAACAGCACTTGTACTTGGCAGTTTGCATGGAGGTTTTTTTTTTCTAAAAAGTGAATACTAATGGGTGTTTTCAATACACTTGGAGGGAAATTTCTTTGTGGTAGGAGAAGCTGAGCACCCTTCATCCCAAAAAACTTTGTCAGTGGATGTAGCAACCAGGTTTAGGCAATACAAAAAACTATGATTAAACCACAATTAAACTATGACTTAGCATGCTACGGCTCCCTGAGGCATCTGGTGGATTCTTAGGCATCTGGTGGGCCACTGTGAGATACAGGAAGCTGGACTAGATGGGCCTTTGGCCTGACTCTGCAGGGCTCTTCTTATGTTCTTACTAGCACAACCTGCAAACTCCTCTTTCCCTGAACACACAAGAGGAGAACATTTGCAGCTTCCATTTTCAGTTCAAAATAAACTGGGATTTCTCACTGAGTCCAAAAGCAGCATATTCCGAATTGTTCATACCACATTTTGTGAATAAGCCAAGGTATCAGGCATAATGAAAAATCTTGCTTTGTTTTTAAAACAGGAGTGGAACCTGCAAATGTCTTTTCCTCATGCAGGCGGAGAAGGGAAGCAGGGGTAATACATCCAAGATCTTGCTAGTAATATCAAGCCAGTAATATCAAGATTTAATTCTGGTTTACAGCCCAATCCTAACTTGCCCTGGAACAGCAGGCTGGCTGGCCTGCACTGCATCCAGGACAGGGCTGGGCCAGGTTGCAGCACAACTAGGAGTAAGGGAATTCATTCCCCCTAGCCTGTGTTGCAGGGCAGCTGCCCCTATGGGGCTACTTGGATCTGCACCACCTAAAGAGGTGGAGCAGATCTGGGCAGCCCAGTGTAAGACTGGACTGCCTGAGGGGAGGGTTAGGATTCTGCCTAAGTGCTGGATCTTAGTACCACCCCCCACCTGGGCCTGGCCCACTCAGCAGCCCACTTGCCTGCCGCCTGCCTTCCCCCTGCCCCGGAGCACCCGTGAAATGCTTTTTCTCATCCTCCCCAAACCCCTGCTCTGGTGGTCTGCTGCCAGCATAAACATACCTCCAGTTGGTATGGATTCAGCACCAGGAGGCTGGTGCACATCCTCACTCCACCCTACCTGACTCCCAAGTCATCGCAAATTTGCTTTACGGCACATTTGTGACACTCAAAGACCTGTGCAGGGGAATTGCGCCAACCTATCTCAAGGTTAGGATTGCACTCTTAGGGCGCAATCCTAACCCCTTATATCAGTGCTTTCCAGCACTGGCATAGCGGTGCCAATGGGACATGTGCTGCAGTTGGGTGTCACTCATGGAGTCCTCCTCAAAGTAAGGGAATGTTTGTTCCCTTATCTCAGTGCTGCATTGCCTTTTATGCCAGTGCTGGAAAGCACTGACATAAGGGGTTAGGATTACACCCTTAGTGTTACAGCTCTGTCAAAGTCACTTTGACTATGTTTCTGAAAAGTGGAATATACATCCAAGAAATATTACCGTCTTCTGTTGAAAGAGGGTTATGCAAGTTTTTGAGCTGATGGAAACACCAACCAAAGCTTTCAAATTATATAGAACATTTGGTTAGATAAAGGGTTTTGTGACATGCTAAGCCTTACCACTCTAAGGGCACAGTCCTAACCAACTTTCCAGCATTGGCATTGGGGCATGTGCTGCATCCTGCAGTTGGGGGGTTACAGAGGCCTCCTCAAGGTATGGCAATGTTTGTTCCCTTACCTTGAAGTTGCATTGCCCTTATGTCAGTGCGGGAAAATGGGTTAGGATTGCGCTCTGAATTGAACTGTGCACATACAAGAAAATGTTTTATTGTACTGCTTAAAGCTTAGAAAGTTGTATCAGTATCTACAAGTACTTAGTCTATCTTACTGCCCAATCCTAAGGAAGATTAATGCTAGTGCAACATGTGCGCCGCTGGTGCAGGCTGCTGCAAAACATCTGTAAAGTGCTTTGCAGCAGCACAAACTGCTAGCAGGGCCGGAGCCTTTTCACATGTGCTGATGGATTTTGGGAGCTCCACTAGAGCAGGTAAACCTAGTTATAGGTGGTAGAACAGGGCAGGGGAAGAGGGAGTGGAACAGGAAGGGGAAGGGTAGAATGGGGAGGAGATGGGGCAGAGGGTGGGAAGATTGGGCCTGTGAGGGGTTGGGATCAATATATACATTCCTAGAGCATCTGTTTTACAAGTTTAATTTCCAAGCCTGTTGCTAGAAGTGTGTATTTTACAGACTTTTCAGATAACTGCACCTCTTTAGCTGAACAGGAAATGGCCAGCTGTCTTCCAACATCTTTCCTTAAGCAAGCCTTTTTTGCTGATGTAGTGGCAAATGTGATTGGATTCATGAAGAGCTTATTTTTGAGAAGCAATGTTGCAGGATCAAGTAGGACAATTTCCCTCCACTCTGTGTTCTTTCTTTTTAATCCGCAACAGTCTAACAGTGGTTCTTATGTTGAGTGGCAGTGTTTTTTCTCATTAGAGTGAAGTATCCGCATCAGAGCGATGCAAAAGAGTAGAATGGAAAGGGCAAAAATGCATGGTTAAGGGCTGGGTACTTAAGAGCTTTGGTTATACACATTACATTTTCCCACAGAGTCCCTGTAAACTGCAGGTGGCAGTCCAGAATGGATTTAGCATGCACAGTTTGCCTTGGCTCTTCTGTAAAAAAAGGAACTTGTGTCAGTCCAAGAGGTCAACATAGCAGTGTTGAGAAATATACAGGTGGGGCCTTGGTATCTGCGGATCTGTTCTCAGACTCCCTCGGAAACAAAAAACTGCGAATAATGAAATCCGTTGTTTTGGACCTTTAAATCCTCCAAAGGCAACCAGAGCTGCATTCTGGTCACCTCTAGAGGGCTTTTTGAAACCTGCAGAGGTCATGCATGTGTGCCCACAGCCTTTGCAGGCTTCAGAATGGCCCTTATGGACAAAAAAAAAAAAAATGCTACTTCCAATTTCCCTCAGGAAACTGGAAGTGATGTTGCATTAAATGGCATAAAAACATCACTTCCAGTTTCCCAAGTGAAATTGGAAGTAGCATTTTTTTGCCCATAAGGGCCATTCTGAAGCCCACAGAGTCTGTGGGTGGACATGCCAGGCCTCTGTGGGCTTCAGAAAGCCCTCTGGAGTCGACCAGAGCACAGCTCTAATCACTTTTAGAGGATTCAGGTTGGACCAAGTCTAGCTCAACATGCTTCCGGGGGACTCACGTTGAACCAGGTCCACAGATATAAAATCCTTAGATAAACAGGCTCCACCTGTATATGCAGTTCACCAACACTACTCCTGAATCCTGCAAGTGTAAATGCGTTCAGAAGCCCCTTTGTTTCCAATAAAAGACCCATGCCTGATCCCCACTGAGCACCGGTGGAACATAAATTGCATCCATGTCCTCATTTGTTGCCTCATAAATGGGACACCTGCAAAATGCTACCAAGCTTGTTTTGCAAGTGAAAGCCATGGAATCTGCATTGCCAAGCTGAACTGGCCGTACGGAAAAAGGAATGTGCAGATATCCGCTGTCGCTTTCCAGCATGTTGCCATGGAGATACAAGTACTGGTATAGAGTTAGAAAGGCAATTTATTAATACAAAATATTCGGTACAAAATAAATATAATAAGTTGATAAGTAAATGCCATGGCTATTTTAAAATCTTATTTGGATTACTGAAAACAAAATTTTGTCACATTTCTTCTCTGCAGTTGACACCCATCCCTCTGAGTCCCTGCTTGCTTTCTTGTTTCAAGGCTTTAATTTTAAATTCCTAAGTTAAAACAAAGAAACCACATTGCAAATATCCCAAGTTTAGTTAGTTGTCTAAATTCCTCTAGTCAGGTCTAAATGCCATTGATTTCATCTATACTTAGGTTTCTGTGGACCTTAGTCATGATTAACTTCCTCAGGCTGCAATCTTGTGCATACTTACTTGGGAGTAAGCCCCATTGACTCTAATGGGACTTATCTCTGAGTAGACATGCATCGTATGGGGCTGTTGGTCATCACTGATTAGACTTATAGTAAAATCTCATGCATGTTCTCATAGTGGAGGGAGGGGACTTTCAGCATTTGCAGGCTGAAGCAGGGCAGTAGTGCTTAGTAGTTAACATGCACACTCCCTTCCTTCTCCCCTCTTTCCCCTATTTAGGCATGCAGCTAAATAGGGAAAAGCTTAGTGGGCTGCCACCAGCCCAGGTGATCAAGCCGGACAGAAGGGGGTTATCTGGGCAAAAAACCCTACCAGGAAAATACAGAACCTCAGCAGTTCCTATCCAAATCACTCTTACAGTAGCACCTGCAGAGCAAGGGGGCATGACATTCCATTGTACTTCCTGTACCAGGGACCAGACAGACCCAGGGTTAAAATACAGGGAGCTCCCATATCTGCGGATCCCATATCCACTGATTCACTTATCTGCAGATCGGGTTCATAACCCCCCTATGTGACCTCTCTGGATGTGAGGGGGTTTCTCCTCCCCTTGACTCTGGAGGGTTTTCTGTGCACAGCAGAGGTCAGGCACGTCTATCTACAGCTTCTGCTGGGCTCAGACTGAACCTTAAAGTAAAAAAATTGTGACTTCAGGTTTCTCCATGAAATTGAGGGCTTTGCTAGGCCTCCTAATGCCTTGTAAGACATTTTAAACATCACTTCCGGTTTCATGGAGAAAACAGAAGTCACTTTTTTTTAATGTTAAGGCTCAGTCTGAACCCAGCAGAAGCCGCGGATGGACATTGCCTCTGGAGGGTGAGGGGGTGTACCCTGGTAACTGCAATTTCAGAATCATGTGGGGTTCCAGAACAGAACCCTTGGATGCCAGGGGCACGCCTTTTAATAAAACAGTTTATTAAAAATCTAACCAAAAAAGATATGCCAAAATGGGAAAGAAAGGTGAATAAGGAAGAGAGAAGCTTGGCAGAAAAACATAAAGAGGGTTTTCAAAAGATGCAAAATGGCATGTCACCATTTGTGACAGCCATAAGGCATACTGTGCCACTGGAACACAATTTCTAGCAGCACAGTGTGTTCATAATATTGGGTCGTTACGCTGCAATCCTAGATACACTTATTTGACAGTAAGCATCGCTCAACCTATTTCTGAGTAGACATTCCTCAAATTGTATTGTAGGCTGCAATTTCCAAAACACCTAAGTACGAGGGTCGCCCAGAAAGTAATGCACCACATTTTTTTTCTTCAACAATTATTTATTGAACACAATGAAACTTACACACAAGAAAGAATGATGTTTCTTCTACACTCCCTATTTTTCCATGTAATCTCCGTCCAGTTCTATGGCCTTCCTCCAGCGAGACACAAGGGCATGTATGCCCTGTCGGTACCACTCCTTGTTCTGGTCACGAAGCCATTTCTGCACTGTGCAAATCACCTCTTCGTCATCCTCAAAATGTCTTCCATGAATGGCATCCTTTAATAGCCCAAACAAGTGGAAGTCTGAGGGAGCTAGGTCAGGGCTGTAGGGTAGATGGGGTAACACAGTCCAACCCTGTTTAGTGATGTGTTCCGAAGTCCTCAAACTTGTGTGAGGCCGAGCGTTATCATGTTGAATCAAACATTCACCTGGGTTGTTATGGCACCGAAGTCACTGGAAGCGCTTCTTGAGTTTGGTTAATGTCTTCACATAAGCTTCAGAATTAATGGTGCTGCCTCTTGGCATCACATCAATGAGTATGACGCCCTCACAGTCCCAAAACACAGTGATCATGACCTTACCGGTGGAAGCAGTTGCTTTGAATTTTTTCTTCTGTGGAGATTGAGGATGACGCCATTCCATCGACTGTCGTTTTGTTTCGGGCTCAAAATGGTGAACCCAGGTTTCATCACCTGTCACAATTTTGGACAAGAACGCTTCCCCCTCATCTTCAAAATGTTTCAGCAACTCAGAAGAAATGTTTTTTCTGAGAGATTTGTGGTTCACCGTAAGACAGCGCGGAACCCATCGTGCACACACTTTTGAGTAATCAAGAGCACGGATGATGGCATCCACACTTCCTTTGCTGATTGACAGCTTCAGCGCCAACTGCCTAGTCGTTATGCGTTGGTCCTCACAAATGAGCTCATCAGTAAGCTGCGTCTTGTCAGGTGTGAGAGCCATGGATGGCCGCCCCGAACGCTGCAAATCTTGGAGCTCTGCCGAACCGCCTTCTAATGGCCTCACCCTCTGTGCCCAGCGACTAACCATACTTCTGTCGACTGCAGATTCTCCATAAACTGTACACAAACGTTTGTGAATGTTCCCAACAGTTTCTTTCTCTGCAGTGAGAAATTCAATGACGACACGCTGCTTGTAACGCACATCACTTACAGACGCCATTTCGAAACACTGCTGCAGCTACGCTATCTGTCTGAAGAAACCAAAAATTTGTGTGCACACTCCTGAAAACTCAAATAATGTATATCTAAAGTTTCGCATTCGTACCATTACTGTAGGCTGAGAAAAAAAATGTGGTGCATTACTTTCTGGGCGACCCTAGGAGTAAGTCCCTCTGAACTGAACACATAGGATTATGTTGTTACTTCCATGTAAGTTTGTACAGGATTACAACTTTAGGATACAACCCCTTATATAAATTAACAATGGGTACAATCCTAACCAACTTTCCAGCACTGGCATAGTTGTGCCAGTGGGGCATGTGCTGCATCCTGCAGTTGCAGGGCAGTAGCGGAAACCTCTTCAGGGTAAGGCAATGTTTGTTCCCTTACTTCAGAGTTGCATTGCCCTTATCTCGGTTCTGGAAAGTTGGTTAGGAATGCACCCAATGTCACTGTTACCATTCTTGTAAACAATTAATTAAAACAACATTTGCACAGTCTCATCTACATTTTCTCATATGGACGAAGCTAATAAACAGACGTAAAGCATAATGTCCCAGTCAATGTATTCTAGTCAATAATCACGGCTGATCAATCTTTTTCCAGTATGGACATATCAGTTGCAGTAAGTAAACACATTGCCATTTCCAGATCTTTATTATTCAGTTGTTCATGATAGATGAGAAGCATCACAACAGGATCTACTCCTAAAGACCATTGTATAATGTTTTGAATTATATTTAAGGTTTATATCCAATGTAGGTTGATAGACAAATCCAAAATATGTGCATAAAATCTGCCTTCTATGTGGTCTTCTACCTTAGTATGTTCACAGCTGCAACAGTTGTGATTATTTAAATTGGACATTTTATTTAATGTGGAATGCAATGATTTCATACAAATCAAAGGAATGATTTTATAATGCTTTTCCTTCATGTTTACACTTGCTGTTGCTATGAAAGAATGTTTCCAATTCTTTTACCAAGTCACATTCAAGGTATTACTATGCTGGTTCTTCACTCTGGTTTTGTGAAAAAAGTATGTACTGGGTATAGTATTCAGTTCCAATCATAGCATATATTTTAGCTATCAGGCTTTTCTGATATTGCATACAGTTATGCTTGATATTCTGCCAGATCACAGCAGGGCAAGTTTTGTTTGGCATTCTAATCTTTTATAATGCCATTAATTAAGTTGTTATGCCTATAGTCTATTACTGAATTTAGATCCACCCTGGCACAATTACCCAATAGCTTACATCTTTCTAAGGAATCAAACATTCTACCTTTAGCATCTGACAAGTTTAGAGCCATTCAATTGTAAGGGGAGATATAACTGTGTTGCTGTAAGAAAAACAATTCTTCAAAGAGCACTTCAGTATTGGTAAAGCAGTCTACATAAACTGCATACAGATTTATTTTAAACCTCTTTTGTCCTACCAATACACCTTATATCCATATTGCTATTACAATTGTCAGTGCAGTCAGTAGTGGGGGCTATGAACATCTCTCTGTCCTTTGCTTCTAAACAAAGTAAAATCATTTGGGAAATAACTGTAAATCTGTATTTTAGTAGAAGCTCCATTATACTTAAACATGATCCAATGGATGAATCTTTAAACTGTATCAAATATTTCCAAATACTTTCTCAGCACCTAGAAAAGCATAAAAATGTTTTTCAGAACAATGAAACTTTATTAGCAAGACTAATCTTTTTGTACTAGTAGGTAGTTTGCTTCCCTGAATAAACGTCTTAACTGATTATCTGTATATCTATCAATTACACCATCAAGCTTCTTAACATAACTACAGTCAATATTTTAAAATCTCATTCAGGGCCAAGATAGATCTGTGTGATTCTGGTTAGACTGATCTTACCCCTTTTGAATAATCAAAATCATTTAAGCAGCTTTTCAGATATTATCTATGCTATGATTTGCTTTGATTGTGTTAGTAAGTATTGATTGTATTCATATTAACAACTCATTGCAGAATTTCATATACGGGGGTGTCCATACTTGCAGATCTTGTACGTGTGGATTTAGCTATCTGTGGATCATGTCCAGGACCTCCTCCCCACACCATTTGGAGGTGAGGGAGCCTCAGCTCAGCAGGGGCCGGAGATGTCCATCCCCAGTCTATGCTGGGCTCAGACTGAGCTTTAGAGTTGAAAACATGTGACATCGATTTTATGGAGAAACTTATAAGGCATTGGGAGGCCCAGGGAAGCCCAGGGGGTCAGCTTCCCAAACTGTGGGACAGTCATTCACGCATATCCGTGGTTTCATCTATCCACCAGGGAGTGGGGGTTCCAAAATGGAACCTTCATGGATAAGGGGGCACTCCTATAGTATTTGGTGGCAAGTTTCTCTAAAAGGCTTACAGTCCAATCCTATGCTTCCTTCCCCCGCAATACAGCCTGAGCTACATCCTGCGGGGGGGAGGGCAGAAGGTCTCCTCCGGATAAAGAAACATTTATTTCCTTATCCAGGTGTAAGCCTTTAAAGCATGGACAGGCCTATTCAGACCTGTGCCAGTGAAATAACTAGTGCAAGTTTGGAGTTTGAGTTGAGGAAGGGGGTTTGGAGTTTGAGTTGAGGAAGGGGGGTTTGGATTCAGTGTATACCGCTGCCTCTGAACCCATCCACCTTTGCCCCCTGGTTCCCCACCCCTTTTCTACCCGCCCTGCCCCACACTGGCTTACCTTGGCCATGAAGCTGTTGTCATGTCTGGGGCCATTCCAGGCCCCCCCACCCCCAATGGCACTCTGGCAGCACGTGGCTTTGCATGCTGCAGGAGATGCATTTACAACTCCATAAGGCAGTCTCAGGTGGTGAAACACTTGTATGACATTGAATTACTTCTATGACATTCATAGGATTGGGCTCTTCGTCTTTGGTTTGTCTCAATATCTATCTAGCCTCATCAGAAATGACTTCTAAAAAATTGACTTCAGGCATATATGCATCCTAAGGTTCCACTTACCATGCTGTTGTAGCTTTTGCTTTTGCAGTGATATATATTTATCAATAATACAGTGTTCTTGGCTTGAATGGCTTGTAAAGAAGGACAATGTGAATATGGCCATTGTAAATGCCAGGTTGCTGAGGACCCTACGACAAAGGCTTGCTCTCGGTTCCCTATGTTGCCACCACCCATCCCCAGTGGTGCCTTGGGTTCAAGGGATTTAGTGGTCAGTTCAGCCAGATGGGTGTTAGTCAGCACTCAGCATAGCCAACCCTTGATCTCATGATAGTTACACCCTTGCTAAAGATTTCCATGCTACCGATGCCGCATGCACTTTCTCTGTTCAAACCGGATCAATAAATGTACATCAACTCTTTTTAATATGAGTTTCTTGAAGATACTGCTTTCTTTTCATTCTCTCTTTTTCTTCTTCAGTATTTAGCAGTTTTCCTCCCTTTCAAGGGTTGATTTAGTCTTTAGTTGTTCACGGACAAGTCCGTAATATAATGTAAAACTACTGTTTAACATCCCTTTCAATTCGAGAATTCTGCAGAAAAGAGGGGGAGAAAGGGGGAAAATATACACATTTGTGTAAATAATATTTATAAGTTGCTTTTCTGCCAGCCCTTCAAAACAGTTTTACTATTTTAAAAACAATAAAGTGAACCTTATAAAGCACAACTAAAGAAAAATATGCAGTGCAGCCAACAGAATAAATCAGTACAGACAGCAAAAGTGGAGTAACAATGCAATTCAGGCTCAGGCCAAATGCCTGATAAAAAAGACAACTTTCACAACCTGGTGAAAGACCTGCCATGTAGGGGCCTTATGGAGCAGCAACATTTAGAACTCAAGCTGAGTTCTTGCCAATTTCCCCCCCCTTAACCTCTCACTGTTCATTGCTTTTAACAAAAAGAGGTCTTTCTTATTGATGCCCCTACAGTGTAGAGTTGATGTCACAAGAAACAAAATGCCATAATCCAATTTGTTCTTGATTGAACAATAGTTCATTCTTAATTGGTTCGTCTCTATCTGATGGGAGGCTTTAAATTCATCTGGTTAGAATATCTTGCCCTCTACTTGATCACATTTCAAACATACCTGTTCTTCTGCTTTCTACAAAAGGGTTGTATTCTCTGTGTACAAGTACTGAGAACCACAGGCTGAAGTCACATCCCATTTTGTGACAAACCTGAAGCATAACAGTTCCAGAACCCACAGTACTGGAGTTATCAGGGCTGGGCTTGATACAAATTAACAGCCCAATCCATCATGTCCACAACATTGGCCTTCAGCACAATGCCCCAGCAATGACTGTAGCAAAAGTGCCGTAAAGCACATCACGGCAACCAGGTAGAGACAGATGCCAGCATGGGGGCCAGCACAGGCAGGTACTGTGCCTTTGCACTGGTTGAAGAGGCACCAGACACAGATGGTAGTAAGGTCCACACTGAGCGGCAGAGGGACATTCTGTTCCAGTAAAGCCTAAACTGTTAATCAAAGAAACACTTTGTTGTTCTCCGAACACTTTAGCCAGGATTCAAAACTTTAGCACATTAAAAAGAAACAAGCACCATAACAATGCAGTTTGGAAAGACACTATCAGAATTAATTTGCCAGAACTCCCATTTATCTCTGGCTGCTAATGGCCTATGGCTCACTGCAACATGTCAGTCCACCACCTCAAGAATATTCCTTTTGTTTTCTGTTTGCAGATTTTATTCCTCACCGTACAGTATTGCAACAAACCGCATGATTCCACAGACATCTATCACGCCATTCATTGCTGCTTCCCCTGTCTCCACATATCAGGTATGTTGGAATTGCATGTGCCTCATATATCCCCTCAGTGCTTGTGATTTGCATGTTAATGAAACATAAAGAGAGGAAAATATGGTGCAAAGCTGCACGCTTCAACTGTGGTATTCTGTAACTTGTTTAGCTAGCATGTAAGCACATGTTTGTCCAGGTTTCTAAGGTTTTTTTCTGGTTTTGAGGGTACTCTAAGAACAAGAGCTGTCCTGCATTTGTCATGTTTCAATCAACATTTCAGAAAGAGGTGCATGTTTTAATTTTTAATCAATACCACCCAGAGTTTATCATACTTAATTTTTGTTTTCTTTTAGCACAAGTAGAATTTTACATGAAGCTTCTCTTGTATACATCAGATTTAATCTTTTGCTCTGAGCTTGTTCTGTTTGCCCAATGAAAGGTACTTTTAAGTGTCCCTGTAAAGGTACCTTGCAACAAAGTAACTTTGTCATTACACTCATACTTCCATTGCAACTTTCACATGCAGTGAGCAGCTAAATGGTTGTAAACTACATTTTGTCACATGTCTGTGCATTGAAGTCTCTACTGTTGGCATATGTTGTTCAAGCTCCTTACTGTCCTAATGCCTAATTTCACAAGATGTTTTTGTTTGCTTGTTAGATATGTGCAGTGACAAATTCTGTCTGTTATAAATATATCTTCACTAAGGAATTGCCGTTCTTTTCATAGCTGAATTAGGTCCATTAATATAAAATGCAAGCAAACTTGTTTGTTAATATAAAACGCAAGTAACTTCACTCCAGTTACTTTCAATGTTGAATTTTGTATGGGAATTTACCCATACAATAGATGGCTGCTGGGCAACCCAATCCTATTCAGCACTGGCAAAGCAGGGCCACAGTGTAAGCTTCTGCGGGCTGCACCCGACCTATAGTCCTTATATTTGACACCCCTGGGCTAGAAGAAAGGGAACAGCTGTTGTTTCGGAAGCTTCTGTGTTGTAAATGTATTCCAGATTTTCTGGAATAAGGATCAGGAAAAGGGAATTTAGCAACTAGGACCAAGAGGAGGAAGCACAGAAAATACCAGAAAATAGCAGAAAAGGAACAGGTGGAAACTTTAAAGGATACTTCCAAATGTTTCAAGAAAAGAGTCATTTAAATACAGAAGAAAATGCTTGATGAAGTATACTTTTAAACAGATGAAAATCCAAAGAGAGAAAAATAAGAGGATACATTGATGTTCGCCTTTCAGAAGCGTTTCTCAGAGAGTGCCCAAGGTAGAAGAATAACTTGAAAAGCAAAGTTTCTGTTGAAAGAAAGGGTACCTCTTTCATCCCAAGATGGCACTGTTTGCAAGCAAAATTGGAAATTCTTCTGAGAGTGTTTGCCCATTGTTTGAGAATCACTGCATTTATGAACACCTGAAAATTAACATAACTTTATTATGTATGAGTACTGAGAATTTGTACGTACAGGTGCCAAATGGCTGCTAACCTCTGGCCCTAGATGTTTTTCACCAACAAATGCAAGAAAAAGATGAGCTAAAATGCTTGCATGGAACACTCTTTTGGATTTCTGTGGTAAAAGAATTTATATTTTAATTCTAATGAACTATGTCTTGCCCAGGTATCATCCCACATAAACACATCCGACACAAAGATTTTGGTAAAAAAATTCAGAGATGTGGTTATTGATTTTTTTAACCAGACAGCAATTTGTAAATGCAGCCGGTCCTGCCTATGATATAATACCATTCCTCTGTGTGGGCACCTAATTTGGAGGGGACACTTACCTGCCAGTAGCCTCCCTGGGTCTGAACCTAGGTTCACCTTGCTTTCCCTCCCAGCTCCCTCACCACCAACCCCTATGAAAGGGGGCCAAAGAAGCTGAATTACTCTGCAGGCCAAAGCCAAGCAGCCTCTAAGGCCAGTGTCACAATTCAAGCCTGAGGGTTTACCAGCCTACATCTCCATACTGGAAAGCCACTTGAGGCCTGTTCAAGTTGTTCCCTCACCAAGTTGTTCCCTCTTGGTTGCCTAAAGACAGATACCAGGTCTCTATCCCTCCTTCCTGCTCCACACTATCCTTCCAGGAATGGCCTATCTGGAACCAGCCATGTGCACAGTCTGGGGTAGTCGAAAAACCCTACTCAGACAGCCAGCCTTGGAGTAAAGAAAAAATTCCTACCCGGCCACTTTACAGGTGACCAGTTAGAGCCCAAGACCAGTTGCCGCAACAGAGCCCAATCCTATGCATGTCTACTCAGAAGTAAGTCCCATTAGAGTCAATGGGGCTTACTCCCAGGAAAGTGTGGATAGGATTGGACTCTTAGTCTTCAGACTATGCATAAAGAGTGGTTGGGTTGAGTCTTCATGTTTCAAAATGGAATGGTGCTGAGAGGCTGCTGCACTACTTAGCAGCCTTCTGCCACCCTCCAACAGTGGCTGTCCAGCCAGACAACCAGCCACATGTGTGCTCACGCAAGGAATATCCTCTGCCTCATAACCCCTTGGGTCTTCCTCTTCCCTCCCTTGTCTGATGTCTCTGACTTGCTAGTTGCACCGCCTGCCAGGATCTCTCTCCTACCAAGATGGAATCAAATCACCTCTCCCGCCACCACATTTCAAGGATTCTCTCAATGGCACAGTCTGTTGTCTCCACTGATTTCCACTGTCACCTTAGTGGTCTCTAGGCTTTTGCCTGGAGAAATGTCCTTCCTTTCCATCTCTTCCCTAGAAGAGCATAGAAGCACAGAGAGTGGTGCGGCAGAGGAGGAAAGTAATCATGCCTCATGGAAGAATAGGGGAGAAGGTATACTTGCAGCATGGAGCTTTAGCCGATTTCAAGATGGGGTAGGGGAGGAGAGCTCCATGGCTGTGTAAGTTCAGCCCCCATTTTGACCCAAAGGAACAACACTGTGACAACTGAGCCTTTCCAGTCCCTGCAAACCCAACTGGGAATTTTAAAAGCAGAGTCTGCAGTATCCCCAGTTGGCAGTTGATGGCTTTTACCATACTTTATTATTGGACTGGCTGCAGTTCACTGCCTAGTTTTTCCTCAGCTTCAACAGCAGACAGTGCTCCACTCATGGCTGACCTGACCATAGAGCCACATGATGCAGCTTACATCCAGGTGGCTGTTGGAAGGAGTGGAGGATTCAGAGCACCCTTCACCCCAAGTCTGCCACTGCCTCCCTTCTAGCTGCATTGATCTGATTGCTGCCTGCTAACCCCAAGCAGGAATAGGATCATCCCGTTTCCTTTTCATGCTCCATCCTCACGTGAGGTTTAACCTTTAAAAGGACTGTGTCCTTTTAAACTTTAAATGCTGCACGAGTCTGGTGCGCTCTGTTACCACCTCCCCTTGCTCCATACTCAGGTGATCATTTAAACTTCCCTTTAAAGTTTAAACCTGTTAAAAGGGAAAGAGATTTTTCCCCCTTCTCCTTCCAGCCATGCTGCAAGAAGATGAGGGAGAAAAAAATCTGCCGTGCCCCAGATCACCTCTCCTCACAGACTTGGTGCTTACAATGTGATTTGGAGCCCACCCTCTCTCTTGAGTCTACTTACCTGCCTGATCCATGCCACGAAGTGGCATCTGGGGGAAATGAAGCGATGTGGGGACATGTTGCCTCAGGCAGTGGGAGGGCTTAGACTGGCCCTGGCTCCACCTGACAACATCATCACTCCACTTCCAGAGGAACTAAGGAAACAGAGCTCCAGTTTGTTTCCCAAGGACTACACCATGAGATGTGATATAGTATATGATCCCCCTAATAAACCATGGCACACAGCATTCAAGCTACAGAGGACTATGGTCCTCTATTAAATGTTTGTCTTATTGTAGGTCCTCTGCTGAATAAGCAACAGACTGAACCAAACTAAAAAAAAATTGGTACGTTGATCTTAAAGGCTTGCCTGACCTGGCTTGAGTGTCCTGAGTTGAACTTAAAATCAAACATTTCTAGTTGTGCTTGTTGAAAAGCTTGTAGTATACTTGAAATTGCATCAAGTAAGTGAAGCCTTTTTGTATTCTAAACAGCACTTATTCTACATGTAGCAAAAATGATTATCCTATCTAAAGTTGAGGAAATTACCAGTGGAGAGGTTGGGAAAGTTGATGAAAAAACCACTGAACTTGGAAGTTTCTACTGATACAGTTAATTTGGGCTGTTTGGACAAATACTTATCAGCTTTTGAACTGTGTTTTATTTTAAAGATGATCTGCTCAACACAGAATGTCTACTTTTTTTCTTGAGAGTGTGCTGGTTAATTGTTTTTCCTAATCATCTGAATTTATAGATTACTTCCTACAAGCTCATGTATGCAATTTTGAGCACAATGTATGCATGTCTACTCAAAATTAAGTCCCATTATAGTCAATGGGCATTACTCCCAGGTAAGTATGGTTAGGATTGCAGCATTTAATATGTTTCCTGAACAAACTAGGCTATAAGCTAGTGCTAGGAATGAGGAATGTCTTTTCTGCAGTTCCACTTTATTTAAAGTCCTTTCTAATCTGCTAGAGTGTATGTCATTAGGTTGTTGGTGTGTTAGCTCCTTCAAAAGGTGGAAGTCAGTCAGATTGAGAACCCTAGACCATGCCTATAACCTAATGCAGTGGTATTCAAACTGGGGCCCCAGACTGTGGGTCCTGGCCTTTGCCCCCTTAAGGGGCGGGGCAGTCAGGAGACAGGGGGAAGACAGTGGCGCGATCCACATGATTGCGTCGCTCAGGGGGGCTGCAGGGGCTTGGGTGCACTTGTTCAAGCCTCCTGCAGCCTCCCGGGGGTGCGGGGAGCCCTGCGCAACCTTCGGCAGGGCTCCCCAGGTCAGAAAAAGTGAAAGCGGAGCGATCGTGCCCCACTCCGCAAAACTGGAAGCGGAGCACGATCGCTCCACTTTCCCTTCTGACAGGGCTTCAGGGACTGGGGTGCACTCACCAGTCCCTGCAGCAGCTGCCCCTGTGTACGGGGAGCCCTGCACGAGTGCCTGCAGGGCTCCCCAGGTCAGGGAAAGGGAGAGTGGGGCGATTGCGCTCCACTTCCGCTTTTGCAGAGGCAGAGCAGATTGCCCCACTCTCCCTTTCCCTGACCTGGGGCGCCCTGCAGGCGCTCGCGCAGGGCTCCCCGCGCACAGGGACGGCTGCTGCAGGGACTGGTGAGTGCATCCCAGTCCCTGCAGCCACCTGAGCGACGTGATCCTGGGGATTGTGACACTGCCTTCCTCCTGCCCCTGCTGCCTCCCCCCTGCCCCCGCAAAGACTTACTGCAGGTTTCAAACTCCCAGAGAGTTTGAAAACCGCAGACCTAATGGTTAACACAACCATGTAAGCATATGCATTCTGTCTCCATACAAGTCTCAATGTGCACCACTGCTTGTTAGTACTAAACTGTGCAGGGTACATTCCTCTGTATGAACTTCCCTACCCACATCAACCCACAATCTTCTATGCTAGGCGGACTGGTAGAAGATCGGCCAGAGGATCATTACTGCCCTGTGGCTTGCAGGCTGTATCCAAGCCACAGCAACAAAAGTCCAAACATGCCCTTAGAGCCATGAGTGAGGACCTGGACTTAAGGTTTAAAAATGCAAATCTCTGATGGAAATCTGATATGTCAGTATCAAACTCTTTTGACTTTTCTGAAATGTAAAATGAGGGCAGCAGCATTTTCCAAACTGAAATGCCAAGTTCTCAGTCTCTGCTATATTGTTATTCAAAGCAAGGTTGTGGCTGTTTGTTACACCATCATGCTAATATAGTGCTTTCTGATACACAGGTTCAGAGTACTTCATGGATGCCTCACCCGTCATATGTTATGCAACCAACAGTAAGTGACCCTTTGCTCACATTGACACGTTTTCTTATTTATTGGGAATTGGTGGGTTTTTGTTTTGGCTTTTTTTTTGTACAGCGAATAGGAGGTCCTTATCTCTATATGGGCATCTGTCCGCTGAGAGCTCATTGAAGTGATACCATCTATGAAGCAGTCAAAAACTGATGCAATAGAAGAGAGTTTTGAGCATATATATCCTATGTTCCTGTGTAGTAAAAGCTGCTGTTATATTTTTAAAAGCGTGCTTACCAGTAAGGTTAAGATTTAGGTTCAGGATAACTCTGAGCCTGTATAAACAATCAAGCTAACCCAGGTAAATTCTATGTGCCAGACGTAGCTTGGTCATCCTGTGTCATCCTCCCAAATGGTGAGGAGAATTCTGCCTGATACCAGACACAGATATGGAGTGAAGTTTTAACCACCATCAGTCCACATGAAGAGATTCTTGACAAAAAGTTACTGCACTGCTCACTTTTGCTCTAAAAGCAGGTTCAAGCAAAGCATTATCCAGAAAAATGGGGGTACAGAGCTGTTGTGCAAAAGATCTATGGGAATTCCGTTACTTGGGGATATGCACCTATGTTAACCCCTAAATCTACATTGACAAGTGAGATGTATCCAAAACCAGGAAACGTCTGAGGTGGCCTGGTGTTGTCAAGCCTAGTGATGTCACAAGGCTGGAGAGGGGGGGATCTGGTACCAGGACACAGCCCAGTGGTGACAAAAAAATGTCCTCAGATTAACCTTTGTTCTCCAGTTGAGAATAAAGCTGGAGTAACTGGATCTTTTGGCACAAACTATTACTGCTACCTAAGGGCCCAATCCTATCCAACTTTCCAGTGCTGGTCCAACTTTCCAGGGCATTCCACCCGCAATGCAGCCCTGAGGTAAAGGAACAAACATTCCTTTACCTTCAGGAGGCCTCCATGACTGCCCCCCTACTGCAGGATGCAGTGCATACCCCATTGGTATGGCTGCATCAGTGCTAGAAAGTTGGATAAGTTTGAGTCCTTAATTTCCTGATCTGTAATAGTAGGGGGACTAGGCCAGTCCCCACCTGACTTCCAGATGTCAGGTGTGCTAAAAGCATCTTCATTCTGGAAGCACCCTTAGGGAATCTCCCTAAATTCAGTACAATTGGTTCTGCAGTATTATGTGAGTAAGTGTGCTGTTTGGGAAAAGTTTGGTGTTTGGTTTTTGTTCCTCCTAAAATGATGGGAAGGGAATTACAAAGTAAAGTACGCTTTGTGTAGTCGATGAATCATTACGTTTGGGAGAGCCAGAAAATTACACTCCTGTGTATTGTGAGTTGCCAGGATGAGCACATCTGCTGCTACTCCTGTTACATTTTTATTTCTTTTATAAAATAAAAGTGCCTTTATACTTGACACACAAGCTGTAGAGAAAGGAGCCTTACTGAAGTGCTGAAGTATTCAAAGGAATACCAAAAAAAGTGAATCTCAGCTGTCTTTTAGATTGTCTGCTGATTTGGATCTACTATGACTTGGTTGGATGATTCCTATTTCTGACGTGCTCTGTAATTTTTTTTTAAAGCTTGCTTATCAGGTGAGGTGAGAGAATTCAAAACTGTAGCATTGTCACAAGATTATTGAAAAGGAAAGCAGGATATGCATTCCACCTGTCCAGATGATAACAATGGAGAATACTGGTTGTGATGTGGCGCTGGGATTGTTGAATGTCTGAAAAAATTGAACAAGCCTTCCGCAATAATACTGCATTCTTCATCAAGCTGGTCTGTCCTTGTGTAGCCCTCAAACTCACTATTGTCAGTGAATATTGGCCCATCACAATGCATCACTTTGGCTTTGTCTCCGGCATGCTTAGAGACCCTGACGTTGCACTTGATAAAGCGCCGACAGTTGGGTGCCAGCTGAAACCATTTGTATGGCATCTTGATCCTGAGGACTTGATTGTTTCTCTGTTTTAGATTTCAGCAGCTTCTCAGAAGTGGCTCAGTTTGAATGTATTGAGTATGCAAAGTCACACATTGCTTCCACCGGACACATTTTGACTGCTTGATTTGGAGAGACGGGAGACTAATAGGAATGTGCAAAGAGAGGGTTTTTTTGACGCATCAGCTCTTTTTTCTCAGCATAAGTAGTTGGCATTGTCATAATCGTTTTATTTTTTGAGATGACCATCTGCTAACATATTATAGTTTGGTAGTAAATTTTGCTGTGCATGAAATTGAAGGAACAGCTTTTAGAGGCTGAAGGTTGGTGTGAGAAGAATAGACATAATTTCCTCACCTACATGCAGTAATACTCTAATCCTGATTTGTAGGTCCTCAGCTCATCTACCACTGTTGCTTCCTGAGTGGAGTTTTTGAGGCTTTTTTCCCCTCCTACTGTCTGCAATGGGTTCATCATGTTACAGAGAATTTGCTTGAAATTACCAATATAAATTCCTACCTTTAAATCCGCATGCAAGACCTGTTTCTTTCCTTAAAAGGCTGGAGACGATGTCAGCCCATTAAACCATATATATCCCTACCAACATTGCTGCTTCCCTGCAGATTTACAGAGAGAAATAAAATACATCCCATGGCATTTCTTATGCCTTAGAAATATATCTCGTATAAGAAGAAGAAGAAGCACTCACAAGTTCTTGCTGAAACTATGAAACGTCTTCTGGTTAAAATGTACATGAGCAATCCAAGCATTTCTCCATTCCTATCTCAGAACCTTTGATTAGTTTTTACTCTTGTATTGGCAATGCTTGGATATGATTGATTTGTAGGGATAATCTAATCTGCACAGTGATATAAGGTGACTTTGAGCCCAATCCTGTGCCCAGGCAGCGCCACTCTTGCATGCGTTACCCAGGCATAAGCCTTCGTGTAAATGTCATAAAGCACAATGACCCAGCATTAGTTGCCGCTGGCACTGAGGTTGGCATGGGTGGGCGTTGGCCTCTCATGCCAGCAGGAAAGGGAGTGACTGCTGGATAAGTACAGTGCCCTGAGGCGGGGGGAGGGTGGAAAAGGGGCAGTTCAGGCCTGGGAGAGGGATGGGGATGGCAGCCTTGGATGCTACCATAGCTTATCCCCCCTCCTGCACCTGAAAGCCCTACATGGGCAACTTCAATCAGCGCCAGCTATGGAGTTGGTGCAGATCCTTGTAGCCCTATGGAACTGCCTAGTCCCAACACAATTAACCTTTGTTGCCTGTCCAGTTGAGAATAAAGCTGGAGTAACTGGGTCATATGGGGTAAACTGTTACTGCTATCTAAGGGGCCAGTCCTATCCAACTTTCCAGTGCTGGTGCAGCCACAATGCAGCCCTGAAGTAAGGGAACAAACAGTGACTCCTGACACACTTACCCCAAGGAGACCTCCAACTGCCTCCTGGGCCTCACAACATACAGCAGTGGCTGTTTCAGCACCTCTGTGCATGACACTGGCAGCCCACATAGGACTGGATTGTTTGGCACCCAGCTTATGATAAAATAGTGCAGTTCCAGTTCTCATTTTCTTCTCAAAAATAGTAATGTATTATGATTAAACTCCAAATATCTTTTACAATTAAGAATAAAAAGGATGACTCTTGCGTTGTTTCAAATGCTAATGGTTCACAATTCATTTTAATTCTAAGCGTTTTGCGTACTATATTACTATGCAATATTTTTGGAATATTAAATTAATTTCAGTCGTGTATATTGTATTTCATGGTAAGGCAGCATTAGAACAAGAAGGCTATAAATTCAGCATTTCATATCCAAAAGGTTACATCAGGACAGGATAGTCTTCTTCAGGACTTGCAGTTTATAAAATGTGTGTGGTCTGTGTGTTTTATTATGTTCGTGTCTGAACAGTTGCACAATTGGATGCTTATTTCTGTCTTTTTCTTTTTAACTCTTTTGCCATGTCTTCAGGACTCAGATTTTTGCTCATGCATGCAATTCAAACCTATAAAACCATTCTGGTCCTATGTCAGTGTAGTTTGCACTTTTAAAAGTTAGCGCTAACAACCATATTATTAAATTAAAGTAATAGCTAATTAAAATGTCATGTTAAAATGCCTTTCGTTGGGCAAATACAGAGGACTGCATCCAAAGTGAATTCCGACTAAGCACCTTTGAATCAAACAGAACCACTAACTTGTCTCCAGAGATTTCAATGGTGCTTAGTCATTATTTACTTTCTTTGGACTCAGCCCATATTCTTATAAACTCTGCTAATCATATCCACTCAGTAGCTGGGATGGGGGTAGAGATTAATGCGTAGCTAAATAACTCAGTACAGATCCAGACATTAGAATTACACTCAGAATCAGGTCCAAATACTTAGAGATTTGAACTCTCAATGCACTTTCTTTTCGAAAAGCAACCATAAGGGCTCGTTGCATGCTATGCTGGGGGAGGGGCAGGTTGTGATCAGGCAGCCTGCGAGATTGTTTTGCCCTTGCCCCTGCATAGGCTCCCTGATGGCTTATGGCTCTCCTAAGGCATATGCCAGCTACGTTGGAGAGCCAGGGGGCAGGGCAGGCTGAAAATGGGGTATAGGATCCAGCACACTCGCCTGCTTCCAGCTCTAGCCCTTCCTTCCCCCAAACTTCCAATTTCCTCCTCTCTCCACCTGTGCCTCACCACTGCCATCAACTTACCAGGGCTGACAATACCTCCCAGAGCGATTGCCATGTACACCACACCACTCACCAGCCTGGCTTTTGGGCTGCCCAAATGCACCCTGTACTGCCAGAATGCAAGTTCCTAAAGCACCCCTTCTGTTGGGATGATGACTTCCCCTTTTCTATTTCAAGATGTAATCAATACTTTGGGGCGTCCTTCCATTGTGGTTCCTAACTTTGCAGTTACCCAGAGTTTCCCCCTACAAATATCAGTGACTTCCTAAGCCTTATGTTCTATAATCAACAAAGTGTTAAACTTCATTAAGGCTGAAATCCTATATACATTTACTTCAGAGTTACATGTTGGCAACCTTCAGTCTCAAAAGACTATGGTATCGCGCTCTGAAAGGTGGTTCTGGAACAGCATCTAGTGTGGCTGAAAAGGCCGATTCGGGAGTGACAATCCCTTCCACACTGGGAGCAAGTGCAGTCTGTCCCTGGTCTGTCTCCCTGGCTATGGGCCTTCCTTCTTTGCCTCTTTGCCTCAGACTGTTGGCCAAGTGTCTCTTCAAACTGGGAAAGGCCATGCTGCACAGCCTGCCTCCAAGCGGGCCGCTCAGAGGCCAGGGTTTCCCACTTGTTGAAGTCCACTCCTAAGGCCTTCTGATCCCTTGTGCAGATGTCCATGTATCGCAGCTGTGGTCTACCTGTAGGGCGCTTTCCTTGCACGAGTTCTCCATAGAGGAGATCCTTTGGGATCCGGCCATCATCCATTCTCACGACATGACCGAGCCAACGCAGGCGTCTCTGTTTCAGCAGTGCATACATGCTAAGTCTCATTAAACTCAATGAAGCTTATTTCTGAGTACACACATATAGGATTGCATTTAAGCCAAAAGTGACTTTGGAGGCATACTACAGGAAAACATTCCTCTAGGGAATGCCCTTCATTTTTAGCTACCCTTGTATTGGATTTTCAATTCTCTATCCACTATCCTGCTGTATTGGGCAAAATCCAAATCACTACATGTATCTTTTAATCCTTTGTTTTCAACTTTCTTCAACAAATGGTTTTGAGTTCTTTGTGTGAGCCCTCAGTATTCTGTTCCTTAATATAAGTGTATTATGTTTTTTATATTAAGATAAATGAAAAAATCACAGTGTCTTTAAGTCAAAATATGATGAAACCAAGCTTAGATGCTGTGGACAGCTATGTTTGGAGTCTGAATTGAAATATGACTGTTCACCCCCATAAGAAACACAAACAGGAAATAAGGCAAAGAAGTCAAATCAACAAGCTGTTCTCTCTCCCCGCCTCACTATCCACTTAAAAAGCTGTGCATTTTTAATGACCCTTTGAAATTGAGCTTACTAAACACAGTAAGGCTAAAGATTAAGATATCTTAACCAGAAGACAGTGCCAAAGCTCAGCAAGGGAATCTTCCAGTATTTCTTGAGGCAGAAAATAAAGAGCTGCCAGTTTTATAATTCCAATAATCCAGATCATAACTGGAAATGCCTCTCTGGTACTAACATGTCAGATTGGGGTTACATCAGCCCACAGAGGCCAAGGATGAGATCACCGGGTTGTTTTAATTCAGCCCCAGTTTCTCCCACTGGTTCTTACATGTAGTCATGTGTACTGCATGAACCAAGGTTGGTTTGACCTGGCTGTACGTATAATAAATCCAGAAGTCATTTTTATGGCCACAGAAACATTTTTCTTCCAGAATCCATGGTCACAAAGATGGCTGTACATTTAGGAGTCATTGTACAATGTGATTCACACTCCTCAATATGCAGCCTGGTTCACGCTAGCTTTTCAACACATGGTTGGATACCCACATACACAATCTACCAATTACTTTGTTAAATAAAGTAGCTAACATGGGATCATTTATCTTTACCCCATCTCACCCTGCCTCTCCGTCTTACCTGATGAGCTACAAAGACAGAATAATACATAACTCGGTTTCATGGTTGCAGCTTCAAACAATTTCATGATGAATTTCCATATGTCATGCAAAGAACTGATCTTTCTCTAACAGCCTTAAAAGGCTTTATAGCCTGAATATTGCATAGCTATATTTTAAAAGTACCCTGTGATGTGGTAGATTTTAAAATAAAAAGGGTAGCAAATATTTTTAGTTTTCAAAGATCATGTTTATAAAATCCATACTCAGGTTGAGTCCTAACTTTATTCAGTAATGATGGAAGCTTCCATTGAAATCTAAATTTTTTTTTTGTAGTTCTTTTCTTCTAAAATGGTTACAACACTTTGTTAAAGATACCTTGACGCTTATTCATATTCCATCCATAGCCACCTCATAATTCTGCTGATGGCTGTTCTGTTGCTGGGTTTTATTTATGCAATGCAATTGATTAATAAAATACTATGTTTAATAATAATTTCAATAATGCATTGAAATGTAGAGTTAGGATGTACAATCTTTTTTGTATGCCTTCCTTCAAGACCTGTTTACACAGTTTTGCAAAGTCCAACTATGCCTCGGTGATGAACTGGAAGCCAGTGTGTAGCAATGGTTAAAAAGTATCAGTCTAGGACCTAGAAGATTCAGATTCAGATCCCTGCTGAATCATGAAGCCCACTTGGTCACTTATTCTGTTTCAGCTAAACTTCCAATTGGGTGGTTGTATTTGATGGCAAGGAGACTTTATCCCTCTCCTATGCTCCTTGAAACAAGTGCAAAGACAGTCTTTTTTAGGACTTCTGTGAGCCTTGGGTCCCTTCGTTTGTGATCCTGAAGGATGCGCAGAGTGATGGAGCAAGGTAAACTGGCATTAACATTTGATTCACAACTAACATCTAAATTATTGACTTCACTTAGCTCATTAGCAATAGTAAATGAAAAGCAGAGGCCAAGAATCTGTAAAGATTGTGCATCCTTTTAATATTTATGCATTTTCAGTGAAGTGAAATTATTTTCAGGATTACTGTGAAATATTATTGTCAGGAGACAATTGTCACTTAACAATGCTTTGTGCACATTTTTCTACATCAACCAATGACTCTGCCAAAGACTTTGTACAAATTTAGGCTGCAATCCTATCTTCACTTTCCTGGGATAAGTCCCATTGAACACACTAGGACTTACTTCTGAGTAGACCTGCATAGGATTTTGCCCTTAGTTACATTTATTGAGGAGCGCACACATCCTGCAGGGGGAGGGTGTGGCAATCTTCTCTGGGTAAAGGAACATTTGTTCCCTTGTCCAGCAGTAAGTCTTTGCAGCTTAAATTTTACTGGCACAAGTCTGAGTGGACCTGGGAAGGAAGATTGAGATGGGGAAGGGGGATAGAAAATCTGTAGTGGTGCTGCCACTGATAGTGTCCCCTTCCTGGCCTCAATCCACTCCCTGCCCCAGTCTCTGCCCTGTTCCTTCCACCCCATCCCCTGTGTTGACTTACCAGTTCCTGTGTTCCTTGATGGCACCTGGTACGTGGTCACAGCTGTGCACCAGTAGTGGCGGCGGTCCAGCCACGCTGAATGATGTGTCACTTTTTGCAACAGTCATAATGCATGCTGTGTCACCAGAATGTGAGTTCCAGCAGTGCAGCTGCCCATCTTGGTTACCTCAAACCCTAGAATGCATCTTGTACCATGCTGTTACTCAAAGTATGGAGAGACAGCTGCATGGTAGAACATCTTTTTTCATGCAGAAAGTTCCAAGATCAATCCCTGGCATCTCCAGGTAATGCTGGGAAAGAGCCCTTCTGAATACCTGGAGAAGTCAGTGTAGGTAGTGCTGAGCTAGAAGGACCAAAGTCCTGACTGATATGAGGCTAGTTATCTTCATGTATCCTCAGTAAAGAAGTCATTCTGCAATTCCATAGAATTCCAGACATGGCTCTGCCATTTCGAAGTCTGATAAGAAGCCAGCAATCCATTTATAGTCTCTTAGATGTACTTTATCTTCCCAGCAGACTTTAGGTACAGGAATCTGTGTATAGCATGCAGACTGAATATTATGCCCCAGTATTTCCAGGAGGAACACTATTTTTAGTGTTCTGAACTTTTCAAAAGGCTTGGGATGTGCTTTTGTTGTTGTTGCCTTTTAATAGTGCTATAGCATCTTCCCCAAAAGCTTAGCTGTGGAACACTTGCACACCATAATCATATGACTGGTTTCACTGGCTATTAGCTATTGCTGCTAATCGGATAACAGCAGAGTTGTTGGCTGTTGCCCAAGGATTCCTAGAGCTGAAGCAGTGGCGGGGGACAATATCATAAAGCATGCTTTTGGAGTCTGCCCTTAGGCAGTAAGTCGAAACCAGGTTGATGTTTTAGCTGCATGTTTCAAGGGTGCATATTCACCATGGAATCTGAAGGTTCATTTCATTTCTGTGAGATGGTTGGAATGGGATCACACACAGTAAATTTAACTGCCATTTTGTCTATCCATTTTCATCAAGAAAATCATATGGGAATAGAGCTATGGGGAAAAGGACCTATTCTAGTTTTGTTTTTGTTTTTTGGTCCAAAATTCAATATACATTAGTTCTTTTTGTTTCTTTTTAATGAGAAAGTTATAGCCTAATCCAGCCTAAATCCCTGTACAGCGATGCAGCAGTGATGTCTGTGCTGCACCCCTTGGGGGCTTTTTGGCTGCTAGAGGTCTTTTCAGGGGAAAAAGGGACATTTGTCCCCTTGCCACATAGTAAACCCCAGCAGCACAAGTCCACGTTGATCTGTGCAGGTAGATTAGACTCGGGGAGTGGGTCAGGATTCAACTCAAGCTGCTTCTGCCTTCAAACCCCCCCTTCTAGTCCCCACCCACTCATCCCTGCCCCATCTTCTCATTCCACCGTCCCTCTGGCCCCATTCAACCCTTCTCCCATCTCTCCCCCCAAAGCACCCCCTGTGCAGGGCTTACCTGCTTTGGTGGATGTTCATCACTGTGCCAGCACACACAGGAGGGCTTTGGCCTTCCCACGATGCACCAGCTCTCTCTGCACTGCTGTAAAGTGCTTTACAGCAGCGCAGAGTATCAGAAGATAGCTGTATCTTCCTGGACCAATTTAGACCTATGATGAAGTCATCCCATCTGACTTTAGAGCATCTCCAGGCTGTCTAATCATTATTGCCATTAGATGTTTCATATGGTCACTTAAAACACTCACACGCACAAAATAATTGACTTCATAGACCGAATCTTTTTTTTTTTTTTAATTCGCTAATACTTTTTAATGCTGTTGCACAGCTATTAATGGGCTATGGATTCACTACAGAACAATTTAAATTGGATTTGTTTCTAGCTGAGAAGTATTTTAAAGTGATTTCACAGTATAGAAAAGTGTTCACATGTTGAGATGAACTTGTATCATGGCTTATGAGTTATGAATCTCATAATGGGAATCAGTACTTCTTAGTCAGGGAGTGGTGACTAGAAATGTTGCAATGTCCTGCCAAGGGACCTTGAAGTGTTGAACTCCCCTGATTGAGTATTTGGGAATAGAGTCAAGATGAGTGTGAATGTGCCAGCAGAAATTGAAACTGATGCTTGCAAGTTGACAACTAATAAAAGGTCCTTTCAGTTCAGTCTTTTGCAAAACTTTGTAAGCCATCAATGCTTGTAAATATTCGCTCTTTTGTGGGTGCATTCATGACTTTACAGCTGACTGAATTGGTGGTTCACAGTGGCTCTAGACCTTGCTTGCAACCTGTGCAAAAGCCTAACTCCATTTTTGGTTGAACCTTTCAGGGTGCTTATGCATCCCTTGTGGTGACTGATTGAATGGCTTTGTGGGCATCATAGACTGGCTGATTTTTTTGTGACAGGAGCAGTGCCACTAGGAGAAATGCACCAGGGGTTCGTGTATCTTTCTTCAGCATCAGTTGCATTCATTTTGGAAATGTTTCCTGCTTGAAGTAATATTACTCCCACGCTGGAAATTTTTTAAAGGATGTGGATGTTCTCTCTCTCTCTCTCTCTCTCTCTCTCTCTCTCTCTCTCTCTCTCTCTCTCGTGCTTTTTCCTTTCTTTCTGACTTGGATGTGGTCACTGAGTTCCTGTGAGATCAGAAGAATGGAATGAAAGTGGCCGCAAATGACACTTGAGCTATTTTCACAGCTGGATGCACACCAGCCAGAGTGGGCGATCCCTTGCAGATGAATTAGTTCGTTCAAGTATGTGATACAAAACATCTGCTACAAACAGGACCAAAAAAAAAAAAAAGTGCCTTTGAAGATGGCGTTTTGATGGGAGCTGTTTGCCCCGATACTGAGCAAATTGTTCAGGAGTGAGGCAGCATTTCCAACCTTTGTGCAAAATCGGAGAGTTATATATTTGAAATATTTGATGTTTAATCAAGTGAAAGAAGCAAATTTGCTGCATAATCACATTTTTGATCCCTGGCATTTCTAGTGCAGGCAAATTCCTGCTGTTCAAAATCCTCTTTGTGTCCTGAGCATCTTTAATACAGCGGTGAAATCTCAGATGAATAGCTTTAAATGCCAAACAAGTGGACTTGTACAATAGGTGCTATTCTAACTTTTTCTTGGAAGCACTACTTTCATAGCAACTGTTTGAGTGCCAGAGAAATTCACTTCTTTCCATGCAATTCAGTGACTGAAAATGCCCTGAAAATGTGTTCATTTACAGTATGAGCAATTCAACACCAAGCTAATGCTAGAGATTTTCCTTCGTTTTTAAATACCCATATAAATGACTGGCATTCCCACTGTATTTGGTTTGGGGGCTATTGCATTTAAAAATCTGTTCTTTTTCTTCTGGTACTTGCAGATAATAATAAAAATACTATCAATAGTGTACGTCTCAGGACTAAGCAAACATGCTAAACATGAAAAGGGGGAGAGATTGCCTAAAACAGATCAATCAAAGGTAGCTGCATGTTGGTTATTACAGATCGATCAATCATGGGCATTTTGACAGTTTTGATGTGGCACAATTCTCTTTGCAATATAGTGTAGTCTGAGCAAGCTGAGCTATGGTGAAGGTGCAAATAAATGCCTGAGTGATATTTTTTAGGGAATTTTAAAACACCGATTTATTTAATACAAATAAAGTTAAAATTATATCCCCAAAATGCATGGATTTCACAGAATATATATTGTTCAGTAGTTTGTGTGATACCTATTTGAATACCATAGAGCAGGTTTTCCCAAATGTTAGCCATGGCTCTCCAGGGAGCCACATGAACCAGCCAGGGGATTGTGGAATAGTTGTGGAAAACCCACTGCCCTATGCAATGCATAGGATTGTAGCCTTTAAAGGGAGCCAAGGCTAATGGGCTCAGTAGGTCAAGGGAGCCACCAGCTGAAAAAGTTTGGGAACCACTGCTGTGGAGATATAAGAAGAGGATCAGGCCCTTGACCCATCTATCCAGCATCCTGTTTCTCATCAGTTTCTCATGAGATGCCTCTGGGATCCACAACCAGGAAATGAAGACCTAGCCCTCTCTCACAGTTGCTTCCCTGCAACTGGAATTCATAAACAGACTGCCTCTCATCCTGGAGGTAGCATATAGCCATCATGACTAGTAGCCAGTGATAAACTTGTCCTCTTTGAATTTGTCTAATTCTTTTTAAAGCCATCCAAATTACTATATATTAATAATTTAAGAAACTGGACATCATTCATATGTGAAAGGGAATCATAATTTCAATGGCAGATATGGGCTAAAATGTAACTTCTCATTTAGCTACTCCAGCAACAAGGTAAACTAGCAGCTGGCCCGGTCATGAAACAACCTGGTGTGGCTTGCATCAACGGCAGATGAAAGAGTGGGTGCTGACGCTGGGTGCTCTTTACCCCAAGCCTGCCGCCACCTCCCTCCATCCCCCTGCAGATGCAAGCTGCATGAATCCCCTTCCTGCTTGCTCAAATAGAGCAGAAAGTGGGTCATCAGCTTTCTTAACCATGCTCCATCAAATGGTTTTTTGCAGACCTGAAAGTGCAGGCTTTCCGGTTTTGTTTACAGAAACTGCATGAATGAAGAGGCTCCTTTGTTCATACAGTCCTTTTAAATAAAACTGGTAATTCCACACTTTTGGTGTGCCTGCATCGGTGGGATGGGTAGGAGGATAGAATTGGGCTCTTAGTTGTGCCCTTTTCTGCAATCGCATGCTTTAGCTCCCATATGCATCATGGGTGAAATGAACAAGTCATTTTTTGTTTTACATTCCTAAGGAAAACTTAATTTAAAAATAAATTTAGATATTTAAAATGATTTATTAAATAAGAATAAGAAAAATATTTCTCAATTTCTCTAAGTCTCCCTTGGTTGTGGTGGAATGTGTAATTTCCATGGGATTATGAACATTTCTCCAATATTTGATCTCATGCAAGATAATATTTATAAACTCAGTCCAATCCTGAGCTTGGCATGCCGGCTCAATGCCGGCGCACACTGTCACATATGTGCCATAAAGCACCTTTGCGAGCCCTAGTGCCGGTGCTCCACCAGTGGCAAGCACCAGAGCTCTGCTGCTGGGTGGTTGCACAGACCACTGAGCAGTGGTAAGATAGGTGGAGGCGTGGGGATAGGCGGGGAGGAGGCGCTCCGGGGCAAGGTGAGGCAGAGGGAGGCGGGGAGAGGGCAGGGAGAAGGTGTTCCAGGGGTAGGGAGCGGGGTAGAAGCCTTGCAATGGGGCTACTCGCTTTATCAGGGGAAGGGGATGAAAGTCCCCTTCTCCCAAGGAGGAGGTGGCAGCTGCCTGGAGCATGCTGGATGTGGTGGCAGCCATTTTTGGCGCTGCTGCAGCCATGCACCCCAGGTAGCTCAGGATTGGGCTATCAGTGTCCAGGGTGACCAGCTGTCCTCTTTTTCCAGGACATGTCCTCTTTTTTAGCCTCGTGTCCTGGAAAAGAACTTAAATAGCTTCCTTTTCCCTATGAGCGGACCCCTGAAGGCAGCACATAGCCTTCTTGTATTTAACAAATTATATGTAATAAATTATATGTAATATAGTTTTAAATTTAATAATATGTAATACAGTGTTTAAATTAATCACATGAAAGCAACATTCGATTGTTCTGAGCTTTTATTTTGTCATGTCCTACATTTTGGGGTGCCTTGTCCTCTTTTGCAGTTATGACATCTGGCCATCCTTGTCCCTTTACTATGATATGTGTATGAGAACTCAGATGAATATTAACCAGTATAGAATTCTGATGTATATAATGTATATTTGAAGTATTGGGTGTAAAGTCTTAGTTAATCATTCATAAATAGTGCAGATGAGAAATCAGTCAGTGAGTTCTGAAGAATATTTTATTTACTCTGAACTTCCTTTTATTTGACCTAAGAGTTAAATAAGTACAGTTGGGGTTGAACACCATTTCTGCTCCCATTACAGCATGGCTGCTCAGTGTGGGTCCTTGAAGAAGTGTGCAGAGGGAGATAGCGATACTTCAAATTAATGTGTTTAATACAAAATGTTTCTTTCTGAAGTTATAATAGAACATATTTCTTCTGTTTGCTTTTACTAGCTTGGTGGAGTCATTATTGTTGAACAGAAATCTCGGTGGGGTCATCTTCTGTCCTCCCAAAGCACTGAAAGTAGCATTTGGGTCAAAAGCAACCATAACTTCAATTGGTAGTTTATTGGGCCCTGCAGCTATTATCCCACTCCTCTTTAGGGAACGAAGAAGAAGATAAAAATCATCGTGACCTCCAACCACTGCTGTCAGAAGTTATGGCACAAAGTTCTATAGCTTGGTAAAAGCCTTCAGCTCCATTTCTCGAGATGGTGGAATTAGAAAGGAAGCATTTAACTTTAATCTCTAAATATGGAGATTCCATTAAAAAATGGAAGGAAAGCTTGGAAAGAAATGGAAGGAAGGAATCCTTCTGTGAACAGAAGCTCCCTCTAGAAATGGAAGGAGCATTCGACTCACGCAAAGGATATTTGCATAAGCAGAAGAGGTAGTTTGTGTGAGCAAAGTACTGCTTCTTTCTTCAGAAGGGGCACTCTGTATCCACAGAGTGTGCTTCAATTCACAAAAAGTGTTACTCTGAGTGCTATTCATTGGCTGCAATTGTATAACCCAGTGGTTTTCAAACTGGGGCATCGCGATGCCCCAGCCTGAAGGCCCTGGCCTCTGCCCCCTTAAGGGGCAGGGGCAGGGAGGAGGCAGGGAGGAGGGAGAAGTAAAAGTGGAGAAGTTTTGCAGTTTTCCGGTTTTGCAGAAGTGGAGTGTGATTGCTCCACTTTCACTTTTGATGAGCTGGGGAGCCCCACAGACGCTTGAACAGGGCTCCCCGCACCCCAGGATGGCTGCTGCAGGAACTGGTGAGTTCATCCCAGTCCCTGCATCCTGGGGATCACGTTGCTGCCTTCCCCCTGCCCCCCACCAAGACTTACTGCTGTTCAAACTCTCCCTGAGATTTTGAAAACCACTCGTATAACTGCTTTGGCTTTGGTTTCTGAAAGAACCAAATTAGTTATTCAATTTATATACAGTATAAGAAGAAACCATAATTCAGAGGCAAAGCAGTGTTTTGTGTGCAGAATAACCCTCCTTCACTCCATCAAGTGTAGAGGATCTGAGGTGTCAGGGCAGGGGAAGATTTTTGCCCATGACCTTGAAAAACCTCTGTCAGTCAGAACAGACATGAAGAGCTAGATGGGTCAATGGTCAGACCCAGAATAAAGCATTCCTATGCTCATTCAAAGTTTCACCAGCACTGATCTTCACATATCATTTCATGTAAGGAGCCATTTGAAATTGTTCCAGATGAGCTAAAAAAGGCTGTTAACATATTGGTGAAAACCCTCCAAAAAGAAAGTTATGGTAGGTCTCACAGTGTGAGAACATTGCCACATGTAAAGAGGCACAAATCAAAAAATTCTGTTTCTTGGTTAACAAAGCAATCCTTTCTGACCTATCAGTAAAATTTTTAACCCTTCTCTGAACTCCCCCTATATAATTAACAGGAAGAAGGTCTTACAGAGTGAGGGCAAAATAAAATACTTACCGTAGATACTCACCTATAGTACAGTGAAATTTTTGCCAAGTAATCAAGCTCCAATTATCACTTTGCCTTATCTCCGGGTCAATCAGAGGGTAGAGCCTTTCAAATCTGAACAGTTTCCTTTCTCAAGCAGCAGGCAGGCACCAAGTTTCTCAAGCAGCAGGCTGGCACCAGGCAGGCAGGGCAGAGATCCTTTCTACGGCAACTGGGACATTCCAGCCAGAGTTAACCTTTTATTCTCCTTCCTTCTGCCGCAGCCTGGTTTTGCTTTGCAAATGCTTGCAAAGCAGGTCTGTTTTTTGAAACACCAGGATGGGAATCCTCCTTTCCATCTGAAGCAGGCTACAATTCAGTGCACCCTTACTTAAGAATAACACCCATGGAAAGCAGTGGGTCTACTTCTGAGTAAAAAGGGTTGCAAATATATGCAGCTGCATCTCTCTGCTGTGAATTGAATTGCACACTCCCAGTTATGTGTTATGGGTTGTATGTTGTACGTAGAGCTTCTGGCTTAACTCACCAGACACCTTAAAGGTGGATTTGATTCATGGATCTCCTGCAGTGGTTCCAAACCTTTTTCACTTGCATATCCCTTGGCAGCCCATTTCCATAAATTGTACCCTTCATATTAGCAAAATGTTTGTAATTAATAATACAAGCCCTCATCTCCTCCATATGAAAGCCCAACTTCATGTATTTACACAGTGTTTTCTCTTTTTATCTGTTTGAAGAACAGAAGACTCTGCCTTTGCACTGTTTTGCACCAGAAGTGTGCTGAGAAATTCTGGGTGATTGATCACTTTCCATATTATGTTTCAGCTTTTTACTGTGCTGGTTTTCAATCACTGGTTCATACATGAATTGATGACCAAAAACTAGCTATTGGTGGGGCTTTCACAGCCAACTAGCTACCTCCCTTCCTGCCTTGCTGGTCCTTGCAAGGCATTCCTGTCTTGCAAGGCATTCTGGAGCATGACCTGCCTTTTTCTACCAGTATTCCATTCTTTTTCAAGTACCCCTAAAGGTCCTGTTGAGTGTTCCTGGGAGTACATGGATACCAGGTTGGGAACCACTGTTTTACTGGTATGTTGTTTACAGTGCACTTACTCTGATAGTGCTTACAAAAAGGTGATAAAGACCAGAATTTAAAAAGAATAAAAATGTATCTTATGATCTTTTATTATGTGTTTAATTAATTAGAGACTACAGTTCTTAGGTAACAATTAGTGGCAGGTTATTTTTCAGGATCTGGCCTCGAGTAAAATCAGACAAAACTATAGTCAGACACCCCCCTAAGTTTAACCCCCGACTTATCCAAGGGTCATAGAAAATTCCATGATTGCTGGCTCGAAACCCGCCCTTGACTTATCTGTGGGATTGACTTATAGGTGAGTATCTGTGGTGCATTATTGCGTGTGCCTGTTTTAAATACAGGCAATATCAGCAGATTTGTATCCCACAGATTTCTTTATCTGCACTAAGTCCGTGGTGTGGGCCGACCTGGAGCCTCAGAAGGCAACCAGATCAGTGCTCTGGTTGCCTCTGGAGACTTTCCGAAGCCCGCAGAGGCACAGCGTGCATCCGCCTGTGACCTTTGCGGGCTTCAGAATGAAGCTTGAAGGCAAAAAAAAAAAAAAAGGGAACTTCTGGATTTCAGCAAAAACAGGAAGTTCCCTTAACAGTGCCTGCAGCCTCCACTGGGCTCAAAAAGCTGCCTGGAAGTCCAAAAAAAAAGGGGGGGGACACACTTCTGATTATCTCTAAAAACCGGATTTTCTGAAACCCATAGAAGCTTCTTTCTGAAATCTGCAAAAGCCGCGGGGTGGATGCGTGCTGCCTCTGCAGGCTCCAGAAAGTCTCTGGAGGCAACTGGAACACTGCTCTAATCACCTTTAGAGGCTTAAAGGCCCCTGAAATCTATGGATTTCAACATCCATGGAATGATAGAACCATCCATGGAATTGATCCTCCGTGGATAATGTGGGACAACTGCATGTCTGTACCATTTTTTAGGCTTTCAATTCAAGGAAGCTCTTTCTATGCAGGGGTTTGTGCTTGACTACAGTGTTTTACTGTGGCAGATGGCACTTTATTGTTATTTCCGTATATACTCTGATCTCAGAGCGAGAAGTGAAAGCTTGCCATTCTAAACATACCTTTAAAAAAAAAATCCATTGCACTCAGTGGGACCTTGCTAATAGTTGTCTTCTGTAGTGATGTACTTACAATTGCTTCCTCTGCTTCTTCCAAACCTCTGGATTGCATATAACATGCAATATGTATGCAAAGAAAGTAAACCTGGGGTAAGCAACATTGGACAACATGAGACAAATTTGTCATGACTAACTAGTCTCATTAATTTTGCTGATGTTTAGTCATGATTCACTTACTTTACATGCAGCCCAGTGCCAGTTCCATAGAATGCCATACTTCCATTGCTGCTCCACCCACACCACTACGTATCAAGTAAATTGCACTAAATGCTTTGTTAATATTGTAGTAACCTCCATATGTAATATGCTATACAGAACTGCCACTTTCCTTTTCTCCTGAAACATGAATAAAGCTACTGTATATAATTACAAAAAAAACAAAGCTAAAAAAGAGAACAATAGTATGTATGTATATATGTAAATAAATATAGGTAGATAGATATAGATTTTTAAATATAGTACATGGCTACGGAAAAGGAGTTTACCTTTGTTGTAAATAAAAGTCCAAAATAAGAAAAACTTGGCAAGGAGGATAATTTTAGTTTTGTTTCAAGGTAGTTGGGGAAAAAATTGAATAGTCTTTTTTCTTCAGCTGTTAGACAAAACATGATGCAGCCTAAAATATTCAGACATTTGTGAGAAAAGCACTCTCCTTTCTCACCAAGTTGCTTCCAATGAGAATTAATTGGGAGACCTGAAGTCAGACGCTAGGTAAATGTCTCAAAGAGATTGTTGCACAAGACAGCAGAGCAGACTATCATTCTTCATATGTCAGAGGAACCCATCAAGGAAGAAATGCTTTCCTGTATTTTTGGATCAGCTGCAGTCCGCAGGGCAAACTGCTTTCAAAACAGAGGGAACTTGGAAAATGAGATTGTGATACAGCTTGCAGGTCTGAATCCCAGGCCCTTCGATGCACTTAAAATAGCTGTTGGACTCTATGCTTATGTACGGTTGTCTCTGAGGCAGTGTTGTTGCCAGTGCTGAGGCAGTATATGTATACTATATCTCTTTCATCTTTGGGTGCTTGTATTCCGCATCACGCGCCTAGAACCTACTGTCCTGAAATATGAATCAAGGTTCTGAGATACAGCAAGTGATTGAGTGAACTGACGTGGGTGGCTGGAAGTAAGGTGTTCTGTAGCTCAGATTACAAGCCAGTCTATAGATTACAATACAGTCTGTGCGATCAGCATGTTCCTCTTGGAATGGAGGCAAACATTATGAGTTGCCAGTGCACTTTCTGAGCCAGGTAATTAAGAACTTTGGTGACATCACCGTATGTAGCAAAGCTGTGTAAAGTATATACAAGAACAACACATATAATTGAAACAGAAATCATTTGGTCAAAGGATCAAATCTTGGCAATGATTACTGTATTGTTTGAAGCCTTAATTTTATGACTCTAAAATACAGTAAAGGCTCAAGTACAGGGGGCCCCCTTATCCCCAAATTCCATCTCCATGGTTTAACTAACTTGCAAATTGGGTCTGTGGAGTCCCAGCACACACCTCCCCACACACCCCGTCCGGAGGCAAGGGGAGCTCTACTCACCTCCAGAGGGTCTTCTGAGCCCAGCAGAGGTCACAAACATTTGCCTGCAGCCTCTACTGGGCTCAGATGGACCCTTAGAGTAAAAAAAAAGTTATGGTTCTTTCAAAAAAGAAAAGAAAAGAAAGTTACTTTTTAATGCCTTATTAGGCATTGGAAACATCACTTCTGGTTTAAAAAAAAGTAACTTTTTCTTACTCTGAGAGTCTGAGCCCGGCAGAGGATTCAGGCAGATGTTTGTCACCTCTGCTGGGCTCAGAAGACCCTCTGGAGGAGAGCAGAGCTTCCCTCACCTCTGGAGGGTAGGGGGCGTTCCCTGGTATCCATGGTTTCACATTATCAGTGGTAGTTCCAGATTGGAATCCCCCCCCCCCCGGCAGATACCAAGGCATGCCTGTATTCACATACATTGTCACTGAGCTGAGGGCAAGTGCAAATGATTCCAGTACACTGTCGACTGACAAGCAGAGCAACTGTGCACACATCTTAGAAAGCCAGGAGTTAACTATTCATTTTGGATTGGAGTAAGACAAGATGCTTAGACCAGGAATGGGAAAACTGGGTGCTAAGAACTTTGAATAATGCATAGAAGTTTTGAAAAGTTTGGCAAATTCTTTTTTGATCTAGGTCAAAGAACATGAATGTAATAGATCATGAAATAGCTCTAGCTGGATAGGAGGGGTAGCTCATTTTGAGGGGGGAATCACATTAATCAAGAAATGTATTTCATTTGATGTATTCAATTAATTGCGCAAGTGAAAGCAACAATGGCTACCTCCTTTACATATGGCTCTATTGCTTTCATACATTTACATTCCTTTGAAATCAGGGGATGAAGCGAATACAGTCAGCAGCACAGCAGGTGAACTCTGCAGGGACCACAACTCAGAAGTTAAGCAGTCTTTTAAATAAACAAATGCCCTTTATATTTGTAGACCTGATTAATGAGCAGAATCAGCAGGACCATTCGTACTGTAAATAATCTTCTCTCCTTCCCATATAGGGAAAATAGATCAGCCATTCCTGATCCAAAGATACTTCTTAGGAACCTTGATTAAGGTGCACCAAAAGCACATTTGCCCGCCAAGAAACAATTTATCCAAGTACAATAAATGTTTCGTGAACAACATATTGGTTGTCAACAGATGTTTTCAGAGGGATCAGGATCTGAAGATCAGCATAGGCTCTGCTCTGACATGAGCCAAGGGCAGGTAAAAAGAATGCAGTCCTGAGAGAGATCTTGGGGTGGTGGTGTACAGCTTGATGAAAGTGTCAACCCGATGTGCGGCAGCAGTAAAGAAGGCCAATTCTATGCTTGGGGTCATTAGAAAAGGTATTGAGAACAAAACGGCTAATATTATAATGCCGTTGTACAAATCTATAATAAGGCCAAACCCGGACTATTGCGTCCAGTTCTGGTTGCCACATCTCAAAAAGGACATAGTGGAAATGGAAAAGGTGCAAAAGAGAGCGACTAAGATGATTACGGGGCTGGGGCACCTTCCTTATGAGGAAAGGCTAAGGCATTTGGGCTTCTTCAGTCTAGAAAAGAGATGCCTGAGGGGGGACATGATTGAGACATACAAAATTATGCATGGGAAGGATAAAGTGGATAGAGAGATCCTCTTTACACTCTCACAGAATACCAGAACCAGGGGACATCCACTAAAATTGAGTGCTGGGAGAGTTAGAACAGACAACAGAAAATATTTCTTTATTCAGCGTGTGATTGGTCTATGGAACTCCTTGCCACAGGATGTGGTGATGGCATCTGACCTGGACGCCTTTAAAAGGGGATTGGACAAGTTTCTGGAGGAAAAATCCATTATGGGTTACAAGCCATGATGTGTATGTGCAACCTCCTGATTTTAGAAATGGGCTATGTCAGAATGCCAATGCAAGGGAGGGCACCAGGATGCAGGTCTCTTATTATCTGGTGTGCTCCCTGGGGCATTTGGTGGGCCGCTGTGAGATACAGGAAGCTGGACTAGATGGGCCTATGGCCTGATCCAGTGGGGCTGTTCTTATGCTCTTATGCAGTGGATATACAGTATATGACTGGGTGATCCATTGAGGTTATGCAAGGAGAAGAGATGCAAAATCTCTATGGGGGCCATCGGTTTTCTTTCCCTAGTGACTGATTCATTGTGTAGTTTTTGTGGATGGAGCAGCATTCTTGGTTTGAAAAATAAGTAACCACATTTATTGAATGGTAGCTTTCTGTAGAAGTTACTGGAGTTGGTAGATGTTTTCACTGTTATAGTACAAGAAGGCCTGTAGAATCCATTGATAGATTCTAAATGAATATAAAACATTGAGAAAACCTACCACTGTGGAGGGTGGAGAGGGTTTATATAGGGAGAGGGTTTATATAGGGTAAGCATTGTGATGATGACAGAGATGATGATGCTTTACAAAGAATGAGAGGCTAGTTCCCTGCCCTGAGAGGTTCTATAATCTACTGCAATAGTTCCCAAACTGTGAGCCATCCCTTCCCAGGGATCCACGGAAACCAGCCAGGGGAACTGTGGAATCCTCGAAAAAACTCAGTACCCTATACAATGTATAGAATTGTAGTCCTAATGGGGAGCCGTAGTCAATGGCCCAGTAGGTCAAGAGGGCCGCCAGTCAAAAACATTTGGGAACCACTGATCTACTGAGATAAACTGAGCCAGAAAAATTTTCAGTTCCAATGGCATCATACACATGCACTGGTAGCCCTGGGAAATGTAACTTTCCCAAAGCTACCAATGCCCTTCAGCATAAAACAATAATGAAACAATTGTACCTCTTTTCCAGCATTAGTCCCACAAAGCTCAGATAAAGGCAGATTACTTTTGCATAGTTAATTACTCTAGAAATGTTGGCATAACTATATGGGTTTATCTACACAACAGATGGTGGCAATATTTTCTATTCTTTAGACAACTTTCTGGGTTGTTATTTTTAGTCAACAACAACATTTCCATCTTTGGAGTAGTGTAAAAATCAATGTCTTCAGCCATGAAAGGGGATGTGGGAGTGTTACATATGATGTGAACTTGAGTTTTTGTCAGTTTCAGTATAAATTGGGATTATCTGAGTTTCCTCCTTGTGATAGAAAGAAATTTATTTTTTTTAAAGTCCTCTCCCCTTAAATACTGTGGACAAATTCATTTACCTCTGTGTCAAGGCTTCATTAAAGAACTGCAAAAGCCTATGCAAGGAATAGAAGACTCTCATAAGACTTTTCTTCCAGGAAAATTACGCTGAACTCATTTTAGTATACAGTATGTGAAATGTAAGTGGATCCCTAAAGGTTATTTTCGCCCTTCTCAAACCTACATTGCAGTAATGAGTAAACTGTTGTTTCAGGTTTTAGGGCAATGGTGTTTTTAAATATGAAAGTATATTAATATAAAATAATGCAATACCATCATGAACATTGGAACAAAATCTCAGTGATGTAATGTATACAATATGTTCGCTTTTAGCTGCTTACCTATACTTACACATACTTTCTTTGATGTGACATTCGTGTCCCAGTTTGGTAAAATTTTCACAGATTTCAGGCACATATATTCTCACAAGACTGTTGAGGGGTGTATTTGGGTGTACACACACCACATATATAAATTTGCATAGATTTCAGGCAATAAAAATGTGGCCTATCCCCATCTCAAATTTGGCAACCTTTCTCTGTCAATTGAGTTTCTATTCCCAAACTCCACTAAAACACCCTGAAAAATCCAGTATGTGTTCAGGTCAATACTAGTATGGGCTGTGCCAATGCTAAGATACTATTGGAGAGTAAAAGAAGCATTATACAGGTTGAGTCTCATTATTTTGAGACCCAGAACTCAGGTGGATGGCAAAAAACTAAAGCAAATCAATTTAAAAAACAAAGTCCTGTGACCTTTGTTATGTTAAGACAGAGTCATTAGGCAGACAATCCATTCATCAGTCTCTCTCCAGGTCAGCCAGGGACCCCTCCCTTCACCTAGAGCAAAGTGATCTTTTTTTTCAAGTGGTTGGGGGGGAACGGAGGGGTCGCTTTGCCTTGGAGTGAGAATCAGCCTGCTGCTCTCTCTCTTGCATTAACAAGACTATTGTTAAACAGCCATTTTCCTTTTATTTAAAGGGTCCTTCTTATCAAGTTGAGACAGAAAAATCTGTGGCTAATTAGATTATAACTGCAATCCTTTGCATGACTCTCTCTAAAATAGTAAGAACAGAAGTTTTTAAAACTGTGATTTTAAAGAGGTGCATTTTTCCCCTTCTCCAGGGATCAGCACATTCCTTCTCATTTGCAGGGGCCATTCGTGTTGAGTCAAATCCGTGTATAAAAAATCCGCGTATAACAAGGTTGCACCTGTACTTAAATTAGCTAAAAAGTGAATTTTCCTTTCTAGTATTGTGATATAACACAATGAAGCAGTACATTTCAAGACAATACACATACATATGTTAAATCTTTGTTTATAAATAATTGGTGTAGTTGTATCATACCTTGGCATTTCAAGAGAGGTACAGTTCTGCAGCTATATCAATCAATTAAAGAGAAATGGTTTGCTCTTTTGGCATCAGTGTAGTTTGGTGCTCTTCAGCATATGCTTGTCCAGCAACTGCCAATGTTTCATTAACATTTGACACATTAATTTGTTCTGCTGGTAAGGATGTTGACATTACATACCATGTTGCATGCCAAGCTTGTGTTTCCAGTTTGAAAGAACAGGAGAGGGGAATATCAGCCCAATCCTATGCATGTCTACTCAGAAGTCAGTCCCATTTGAGTCAATGGGGCTTACTCCCAGGAAAGTGTGGATAGGATTGGGCTGTCCATCACCAGAATTCTGTAGGCATGCAAAATGCAACTCTCTACGTTTTTTTCAATGCCAGCATCAGCTGCTTGGGAGACCTGACCAAAATCCTGAACTAGGCCTCCACAGTGCCCCCTACTGTATATTGGGTGCTACCACTACCAGCCAGGTTAACCCAACCAGCTGACTCTCTTATAAGGGCCCATTGGCCACTGTCCAGACTCCAACTCTTTGACATCACCCCTGTTTCTTTGCACAATCAGTTAACCTTTTCTAGTCAAGACGCCATACAGCTCTTCTAACTGAATCATCTGCTGCTAAGCAAAATAAGATGCAACTGCTGTTATACAAGTTTCAGAACTATTAAAACATCAACATTATTTAGATATCACTACAACAGTCTATAATGGGGGTGGCCAAACCACAGCTTGTGAGCCACACGTGACTCTTTGACATACAATGTGCAGCTTGTGGAAATATGTTGGCTGAGCTCCTTTTTGCATCACAATTAATATGAAAGGTAAATAAAAAAATGTATGCTTCTTAAAAAATTTCATGCTTCATAGTTATTTACCAGGTATAAATGGAGAGTAAGTTTAAGGATCATGGTGAACAAATATATTTAAGAATTTAAATGCTTCTTATATATTGCGGCTCTCAAACATCTGGAGTTTAACGCATGTGGCTCTTACGTTAAACAAATTTGGCCATCCCTGGTCTCTGTGGATATTTCAAGAACCCTTTATCTAAAACATTACTAAAAGGAGTCTGCTCAGTCTTTTCCTAAAACTATAAAGTGCACAGATTTCCCAGCCTTTCTACAACTGAGCTGGTTTATGAGCTCCAAAGTATATTCATAACACGTACCCGTACTCTGCTTTACTGTCACTGAAATTCATTGTCTGCTCAAGCCGCAGTGAGGTATGGTGAACAGATGTCTGGTACCCCTTTAAATACTTTTAAATTCCCTGATTCCCCTCTCATGCACACCATTTACAGTATAACAACAACAACAACACCAACAACAGCAGCTAGGTATTTATGTACTGTCTTTCTGGTCATCAGATTACTCCTCTGACTTTATTCAAGGCGGTTTACATAGGCAGGCGTTTCTAAATCCCTCAAGGAGATTTTTACAATCATAGAGGTTCTCCCTTTCAAGAACCAACAACATTTCAGAATGGATCTTCCTGGTTTGGTCTCACTTCTGGCCTCCAGTTCTCCCATGCAGGCTGACAAGCAGCTCCATCACTCACATGGAGGGCAGCCAAGACGATTCCTGCTTACACCAAGAGCAGGTGGAATCACTCAGCTCGGCTTGTCAGCTGCTTCAAGTTCTCGCCATTCTCAGCCATTCAGGGAGCTGCCCATGTCCTTGAACTGGTGACCTTCTGATGTTATCTTCGGGCTAACGGAGGCTCTACCCTCTAGACCAGACCTCCAGTATTCCTACATTACTCTCTGATTCCATTTTTACAATGGAATCTTAAGCATATTCACTCAGAAGTAAATAGCATTGTGTTAAATGGCACTTATTCCCTAATAAGTTTGTAATATGTACATGTTGGGGTCAATACATGCCATATTTGATTTAGTGGGTTGTGGAATTTAGGGAACTAAATTGCAGCAAACGATGGTCTCTGTTGTGCCAGAACAAAAAGATGTGTCTGCTGGTAGATGTTAAGGAAGTGCTTTAAGACATTGACTTCTCACTGTCTCATTTCATTTATATAATGATAAATTGCCACTCAATAAATGGATGTCTGTATTTATCTACAAATTCTGGATTTCAAGTTCCCAAGGAAAGGAGCTGTTTATTGCTGTAGCAAAACCACTAAGAAAGTAGCTTTTTGTGCCTGTTGTCATTCAATCATGTTTCAAAGATGGAGTAATTAAGAAGACGTTATCAGCAGTGTTGGGAATTGTGGCAGTTTATAGAGAAGGGAGAACTGTTGTTCTTTCAGATGGACTACTGCATCAGCGGCTTGGATTTACAATATTCAGTCGTGCAACATCCCTTCCTGCTGCCTTCCCTTGATGAGCTGTCTCCAGAATTTATGCACTGATATAGTCATCAGTCTGCCACATCAGACACCAAGCTAAATTTCAAACTAGTCCTTCTCCAATAGAAATCTCAGGAAAGCAAAGACACCTCCGTATCCCTGGAAACCTCTGAAATTAATTGTTGCTAGCAGCCAGATATTGCAGCAAAACTATACAGACTTTAATTGATCAGCTGCAAATAATGCTGGGTGAAAGTGATATGTATATGCTTCTTTCCTCTCTTTCCAACAAAATGCAAGAGGTAAGATATTTGTCCTGACACATTGGAAAGAAAAAAGGTGATTCTTGTTAGAGACAAAGTTGAATGTAGAATGTCCTCTGCCCAGTACCAAAGGAGAACACTTGTAACTCAGTTGACCCAACAGTTTCTGACAAGAACGACACTTGTATGCATTGATAGGCCATGGGATGACCCAATAAAAAGTGGTAGGCCCAGGACTGAGAGGTGGAGAGTGGAGTGGGCCAGGAGAGGTACTAGCCTTGGTGCGTTTTTATAAGGTGTGCCTGGCCTGAAAGAATGGGAGAGGGAATCCACAGAGAGGGGTGAGTGGCTCAGGCCTTTCTCCCACAGAACCAGAATGGGGGAAACGGGTCCATGAACACTTTGCTGTCACGGAAGCTCACCCAACTCTGGAAATGGCAAGACATAAGGGAATCCAAAACTTAGCAAGTATCTGGGCAGACTGAGAAGAAGCTTCATTGACCCATTGGCAAAGAATTGACCCTTCTGCCTATCAAGAAGCCCTTTCCTAATTAACTCATCTCCATCTGCTTGTAATCCTCAGTGGGTGCCTCTATATCACAGAATGCATCCAGTAGCATCCCCAGAAACAAATATGATGTATGGCACATGAGGTTTGGAGATTTTTGCTGCTTCTCTGCTATTCTTACATATGCAGTTTAATTCACGTTTTTATTATTTTACTGTAGTTTAGCAGATGGGTAGCCCAATCCACGCTGGAACAGGAAGGCTAGCTGGCCTGCCCCGTATCCAGGGGTTGGGGCTGCCTGTGGCTCAGCCCAGGGCAAGGGGAATTCATCCCTCTTACCCCGGGTAATGCCGCAGCAGCCCCACCTAAAGAGGTGGCACAGATCCAAGAAGCCTAGAGCTGTGCCAGGTCACCCAGGAGTAGGATTCCCAAGTGTCGGATCCTGGCCCCACCTCCCACTCGGCCCCAATTTAGATTGCAACTAAATCTAACTAAATCACCGTAGTCATATGCCACATCATATGAAGACTTCCTTGTTATACACCCTGAGTCTCAAGGACAGACATTTTAAGACAATATTCTGTTCTCAAATATTATTGTTTTATTAATTGTTTAAAAATTCAGTTTTTTTAATAAAGGAAGAAGTGCCACACATGAAAGTTCGTCTTTGTGCCTAGAAAAGTAAACCAACTGCCATGCTTACTTGTGCTGCTTAGGAATGAGATCTTTGTAGGACAAATAGGCGACATCAATGTAAGATGGCAATGAATGAGATGACTTAAGTTGACTATTATAAACATTACATGACTTCGCTTGGGTGTTTACCAGTATACATGCATTTGTTTGTCAGGAGCAGGAAGCTCAATGTGACATGTGTTAGGAACTAGCATAGACACTCTTTTTAGGATGGCAGGACTGGCACTGCCCTGAAGCACCAGGAAGCCATTGTTTCATGTGATGGCTTCTAGAAAGTATGTCTTTTCCTGCCTTTAGCTGCCATTTCTGCTTAAAGACTACATATAGTGGTGTTTCCTTTCGACTTCTCACATAATCTGTGAACATTGAAGACTGAAACTCAGTGTGATGCTATGTTTTGATATTATTGAGAGACAGGATGGTGTAGTGGTTCGGAAGCTGGATAGAACTGGAAGAGCCGGGGGGAGAACAAGGAGAAGGTGTGACGGGGGAGGGAGTAGGATGGGAGGTAGTGGTGATGGTGGCAGGCCGTACCACCTATCCTGACCTCCCTCCCAGCCTGAGAGTCCTGACACTGATGTCCTCAAGAGCGGGTACAGATCTGAGGTGACCCATTGGGGCTGCCTGGGTTTTACCTGAGAGAAGGGAGCATAAGCTCCCTTACCCCAAGTAGACCACATGCTGCTTCCCAGCCCCACTGAATGTAGCAGTAGCCATTTTGGCACCGCTGTAGCCCTGGGCGCTGGGAAGCATAGGATTGGGCCCTACATTCCACTGGATTCAGTAGAACTTACTTCTGAGTAAACATGCATAGGGAAGCCCTGTAAACTGATTATATGATAACTGGTTTCAAATATCTGTTTTCCAGAAGAAGGAAAGGACTTGCACTTTGTAGCTCCTGTGGGTAGGATTAGAAATACGTTACCTTCCAACTCAAATATTCTACGTATCTATAAGGATTTACTTTCCTTCAGTGGTGCTCCGAAATCATTTGTCTGAGATGGGTTGCCTGCCTTATATGAATGATATATAAAACTTATGGTAAGTTTTAGATGAGGTGATTCAAATAAATGTGTAATTGGAGTAAATATTATGATGGAAATTATATGTGTTTCTAGGGTGCTGTGTTAACTCCAACAATGGATCACACAATGTCCATGCAGCCAGCGAGTATGATGGGCCCCTTGACACAACAGATGAACCACCTTTCCTTGGGCACAACAGGAACGGTAAGTGGACAGAAAGTGCTATGCGTTCCTTTTATTATTTTCTGGAGTCTCTTGGTTGTCTTTCGGTCAGTCAATTTAGTTTACGTTCCAGTCTTTATTATTAGAATATTGCTGGAGAGAATCTTCTTTTTCTGTATCAATTTATAGTTTTTTTTTAAAATCCCAACATCAGATTATATCCTTAGTATAGGGCAACCCAATTCACAGCTTCATGAGCTCTGGCGCTGCAGCCCCAGTGTCAGTGCTGGTTGTCACAAACATGCCGTAAGGCACATTTGCAGTGGCACCGGTGGGAAGGCCTGAGCTGCCCCACTGACACTGCAGCAGAAGCCCTGGCTGCCAGTGGAGCAGAGTAGCACAGGGATTTGGGGAGGGGGCTGGAGGGAGGCGTTCCTGGGTGGGGGGAGGGCAAGGGAAGGTGGACAAATATCTCCTTCCCCCGAGGAGACCTTCAACTTGCTCGGATCTGGCACAGGATTCAGTGGTAGCCATTTAGTGCTGCTGCTCCTGTGCTGGATAGTTTTGGGCCCTTTGTTATGACTAAGCTGCACTGAACTCAGTGACTAAATAAATTTGAGATGCAATCCGTCATTGATTTGATGGGTTGATTTGAACCAAATCATCAAATCATGAGTGAAACGAGCCCATTTAGGTGCAGTTAGATGTGATGGGAAATCTGTGCAATTAAGCTCTTCCTGTGTAGGTGTTTAACAACAACTGTTCAGGGAGGGCAAATGATATCAGGACCATGATATTGAGGAGAGGGGGTTCACCCTTTTTTCTCTATACAGCATTTTCCTGATTAAAATTATCCTGAAACTACTGTTATCTTCAAGGAAAAAAACTTTCAGGGTCCCATGATGCTGAAGCATTTTTCAGTATTTGGTCATTAATGGCTTTTAGCCTGGGAAAATTTTTTCCAAGATATCATTCATAGGTTGCACTAATAAAAGACTATAATATAGTAACTCTGGAAAGGAAAGGAGATTGCTAGAGGACAGATGAGACCCATAAGCACATGAGTCCCTATTTACATTTATCATTGTAACATATGACTCCACACTCACTAAATGATCAGGACTTAGAATACATGCAGCTTGCCTCCAGTCAGAATCAGATGCAGTCGTGTGTCAGTGCAACCCAGGCTAGAATGGCAACTGTGATTGCAGATGGGCAAGTGGTGCAGATGGGCATTGGTACTTGGGTCCTGGAGCTAGAGCAATGTTCTACATGGTCCCCATCACATCTCCCTTCTAGTGGCACATGAGGAACTACCACAACTACCAGTACTGAAGGTTCAGGGTTTATGTCTGTTGGACGTGGGCCTTTGGCCACTGCTCAACATGATTGACTCCAATGGCAAGCTGAGATAGTGCACACTTACGCTGTGCCACTGCTACAGAACACACACTCTAAATGAATTTTAAATACATCCTCTGTTGTAATAATTAAATAAATAGAAAATAAGTACAGTCAGCCTGCATCTTATACAAGGGTTACATTCCACAGTCAGCACCTAAAGCTAAAATCGCGTAGTCTGAAAATTACCTTGAAAATTCACTACATCCAAAAATTACATACTGTCTCTTTAAAAATGACAGGCTGTCAACACTTGGGAACTGAGACCAACTGAGGGAATAGCAGATTTACTCCAATCTTAATCTCACTCCAGGGCATGTATTTAGTACATGGAATGGTGGGCAAAACAGCCTGCAATATTTAAATTGCTATTTTTTCTGTTTTGTTTTATTTTTTGTTCACTGAGCACATGTGGTTGAATGGCACATACAAGTAAAGTGCATTTAAGATGAGGGCTGAATGTGTAGAATGCATTTGTTGACTTAATATCATCTCTTTCCTGCCTACAAAATGTGATTCAAAATACATACATTCATAGGCAAAAATGTCTGTCTTTCTGTCTGTCTGTCTAAATCAGGGGTGCTCACACTTTTTTGGCTCGAGAGCTACTTTGAAACCCAGTAAGGCCTGGAGATCTACCAGAGTTTTTTTTACAATGTTCGCACCATCATAACATATAACATTTATGTGTACAATGTATGTTGGTGTACCTTGAGCCCCACTGAGTATAACAGGACTTACTCCTGAGTAGACATGCCTAGGATTAGGCTGTGAGGCTGCAATCCTAGCCACACTTACCTGGGAGTAAGCCCCATTGAGTACAATGGGCCTTACTCCCGGCGTTTCCTCCCAGAGGCACCTGAAGGGGGGGTCGGCACTCCGCGATCTACTCATTTTGCTTCGCGATCTACTAGTAAATCGCGATCCACCTATTGAGCACCCCTGGTCTAAATCCTCCAGATAAAACTACAGTACTCTGAACAGGAAGGTGTATGTCTGTCTATCTCAGTGATTTTCAACCTTTTCCATCTCACGGCACACTGACAAGGCAATAAAATGGTCAAGGCACACCACCAGGTTTTTGACAATTGACAAGGCACACCATGCTGCCAGTGGGGGCTCACATCTCCCATTGGCCTTATTAATAAATGACCTTCCCCCAAATTCCTGTGGCACACCTGTGGACCACTTGCGGCACACCAGTGTGCCATGGCACAGTGGTTGAAAATGGCTGGTCTATCTAGCTAGCTATCTGCTAAGTAAACAACAATAGTCTCAGAATACATAATATGAGGAACTGTGAAGACCATTTGACATATCTACTATGTGAAGGTGCAGATATGTTTATATGTATACACACCCCAGACAAATATTTATCTATATAAATCTTGCTTACACACACGCACATTTCAATCAAAGGTCAGTATTTGTTGCACACAGTGCATTAAATTATTCCTTTGATAAGTTGCTGTGTAAATGTTTATGGTGGCATTAAATTCCAGACCCCAAGTCATCTTGTTTGTTTGCTTGCTTGCTTGCTTGCTTGCTTGCTACTGCAGTGGTAGTATTATTTTTCATATGTGAGAAAAATATTGACATTCAGACATTTTATTTGTTTTGGTAGTTCCTGATATTCTTTAAATGCTTCAAGTCAAGAAACATAGGAAACAGAAATGGGTTTTGAATATTTCCCTTTATCTTTCTTTCTGTTTGGTTTATGGACCTGAAAGAAGTTAAAATGGCCAGTAACCATTTATAACATACACTGGAAATCTGAGAGTTTACTAACTAGAGAGGTTGCTGTTTGGAAAAAGAAATTACCAAGTTATAAAATTGTGTGTGTGCATGTTTAATCATTATATCTGTCAACAAATGTGTTTTAGCCAATGAACTGATTGCAAAAGTTATGGGGGGGGGGAAATGTGTGGTGAATGGGGTCATTGCTCTTGATATTTGCTCTTTGGTATAGTATGCAATTAAATGTGAGGTAGAAGATACTTGATTAGAAACTCTGGCAGTTAAAATTGAAAAAAATAAAATAATAATAATAGCCGTTATGAAACCTCTTGGATCTGATTGGCTCTGCAGTGTTGGGGAAGAGGAGTTAATCCTTCAACCAAGGTTTCAAAGTTTGGCCTGAAAGAGATACAGGTATATTATGCGCAGATGTAATTTTTCCACGTGGGGCAAACAGCAGCTGGGGAAAGGATATTTAATTGGAAAAATGCCAAGAAAAGGGTTAAACCCTCTTCCCCTAGCATCCAAATCAGATTTGGGTTTCATGGTTGCCTAATCATAGATCTCATGCATAATATAATATAATATAATATACAGTATTTATATACCGCCTTTCTTGGTCTTTATTCAAGACTTTATTCAAGGCGGTTTACATAGGCAGGCTATTTAAATCCACGCAGGGATTTTTACAAATTGAAAGAAGGTTCTTTCTTTCAAGAACCACTACATTCAAGGTGTTACACTTCAATCTGGTTTAATATTCTGGCCTCCATCCTCCCACGCTCTGAGCAGATGGAACAGCTCAGCTGCAGCTTGCCAGTTGCTTCAAGGTCGCACGGTGCCAGTGGCCTCGAACTGGCGACCTTGTGGATGTTAATCTTCAGGCAAATGGAGGCTCTACCCTCTAGACCAGACCTCCTGCCTAGACCAGACCTTGATGCATCACGTCAAATGTGACCTGTAGACATGTTGATGAAAGCTTTTGTATAACTGGTAGTCTAAGCCAGAGCTCAGCAAACTTTTTCCATGTAAGGGTCATACATCGAGTCTTTCAGCACTAGGAACGAATGTGCATTCAATGTACACGTGCAAACGTCCTGCTTAGGCCATAGAGCTAAAAAAAAAAAAAGAGATGGACATGGCTGGAGAAACGCTTGCCCAGATAGTGAATGATGACAAAGAAAGCTTCCACCTTTGGTCTGGTTACACTGTAAGCCGTACAGAGAGATAATTTTTTAGGACCACTGTGGGCCAGGTGATTGTATCTTTTTGGGTTCACAGTCCTGATAATTTTGGCTGATGGGCCAACTCTGGCCCGTGAGCCATGGGTAGTCTATCCCTGGTCAAAGTCTTCAGAGTCCCTCTAACTTGCAGCATTGTGAAGTGATGTGCATCAATCTAATGGGCAGCCCAATCCTAACCTGTGTTGGAACAGGCGGGCCAACTGGCCTGCACTGTATTCAGGGCAGGTGAGGAGGTGGCTGTGGGACAACTCATAGTAAGGGGATATTTTCCCCCTTATCCCTTGTTGCACACTAACCAGCCCCTGTGGGGCTACTTAGATCTGCGCCAGAGAAATCGTTTGTGAAAATCCAAGCTACCCGGTGTAATACAGGGCTGGCTGGGAGGGGGTTGAGATCCAGCCTAAGTTGCCAAGGCCAGTCCCACCCCCCTCCCAGGCCTGGAACACCCACCGGCCCCCCTGTCCAAAAACACCCCCGTTCCACCCTCCCACCACCCTCTCCGACTCCCACACTGGCCTCCTTTGTCTGGTGCTTACTTCCTCCTTCTGCCAGTGAATCTGGTTCTGGGAAGCCGGCGCATGTCCTTGCTTTACAGCACGTTCGTAACACTTGTAGGCCGGCACAGGGGACTTGCACCAGCCTAACCTCTGGTTAGGATTGCACTCTCAAGTAGTTTTCTGTCTTGTCAAATGAGCCAAAGCATGAAACTGCTCTGCTATTCATGCCACTGATGAATCCTAGAAGCTTCTTATATGACTTTAACTTACCCTGTCACAAGAACAACCAAAATCATATGCCAGTCCTCTGGATCCCTTGCAATTTGTGCTAAACTGGGCCTGAAAGTTTGACCTGTCACCAAATTTGTCTAGCTAAACATGTTCAGGTGAATTTGGAGATTTCTGCCAGAGGGAGGGAGCAGAGAGGGAGGGAGGGAGGCCAAAAACTCCTTTTTGGAGCCATTTTCGGAGCCATTTTCAGAGCTGCTGCAGCCACACAACCGGGCAGCTCAGGATTATGCTCTTAGTTCTGAATTGTTCAATTATATTTGATGGCCCATATCCACATGTGGCATATTTTCGGTGACTTGAGCCTTCTGTATTTAACACAATTTTGATTGAACTAATTCTGAACTTGTTAAATAAGTGTTTATGACATCAGTATTTTGAAGTTCTTAAAGAAACAGGTTTAAAGCAAGGCATTTTCCCTTTTCTGTTTGGTCATTAGAAATCACTATTGCCAAAGCCAAACACTCACAGTTTTTTCTCTTTATGAAATCCTGAGTCAAAGGAAAGAAGATTCCCCAGTAGGCAAAAGTGTTTGATTTACATTTTCATATACAGAACTAACAGAACTTGTTCTTGTAATAAGTTGTGACCTTTTCTGGAACATATTGTGATCTTTCACACATTCCAAGGAATTGGTGGTCCTGTGGTCTCTTCGGTAAAGTTTAAGTACATTTGTCTTTGACAAATCTGCTTATCTGAGAATATTTTGAGACAGTGAATGCAGTTTTAGATGAAGTTTTTAAGATCATGCAAGCTGCAAGTATTCATAAACAAGAGCAAAAATAAATCTCAGCCTACAGAGACTGACACAAGCCTCCAGCCTGCTTCCTCTCTGAGGCTTTCTTCGACCCGCCTGGGCCGACACAAACTGCAAAGGTAGGCGGGGAGGAGGCAGGTGTTCCTGGGTGGGGGAGGGCAGGTGGTGGGCAGCCCCAGGGGCAGGCAGGCGAGGAGAGGGAAGCGGGGCCAGATCCCAACCTCCGTTCCCGAGGAGAACGAAGCAGCTTCAAGTTGCTCCGCTCTCCTCGGACTTGTCCCACCTCCAGAGGTGGCGCAAGTCCAAGGAGACCCGTAGGGGCCAGTGGCCCTTACCCAGGGGTAAGGGGAAAAGTTTCCCCTTGCCTCTGGCTAAACTGCTTCTGGCCACTATCCTGCGCTGGATACAGCGCAAGCCTCTTGGCTTGCCTGTTCCAGCGCAGGATAGGATTGCACCCTAAGTTATGTTTCTGTGTGTATGCAAACACATCCTATAGATGACTTAAGATTGCTTTTTGCTCATTCATGAATGTTTGCAGCTTGTCTAATTTAATATTTAAGCAGACACAGTTAAATCATAGCACTGACCTTTGCCGTTTATAAGTGAAAAGTTCTATAACTACTTTAGCATGAGAATGTCACACTCCTCTGGACACCAAATAAAGCCTCTTTGGTATCTGTTTTTCGCCATAACCTTGGAGTATTTTCTTTGTAAATACTGCAGCTTCTGCAGAGTCTGCAGCTTCGACTGAGTGCTGCTGTCCAATAAAAAGCAGCATGGAATAATTCTCAACCTTTAAATAACGAAAACTCTCAGTGAGTTTTATGAGCCTTTTTTGGCTATGGTCTTTAGGAATGTGTCAGGATTTTGGGACCTTATGGAAGCTTTCTCAGCAGAACCACATTCTTTCTTGATAGGTCTACAGGGAAGTAATGGACTCCTTCCCTCGTTATCTTTTCCAATCAGGCTGTAGTTTTCATGAACAGTTTTGGATTGATTATTGTGAACCCGTTTCCACTTAATTCATTCATTAGAAGTCCTGGTCTGGTCTGCAGAGGTGAATTTTTTCAGGACACTGCAATCCAAACAAGTCTAGGTAGATGAGAAAAAAAAAAACACCTCAACAGGATCGTGTTTAAAGGCATGAATAATAAATTTTCACTGTGCACATACTTATAATGTCCTTTAAAAATCTGCAAGACAGTGCTATAAAGGACCGTTGGCTACCATTCAACAAGCTGTTGTATACAAACAAGCCAGAAAGTAATCAACTATTCTGCATCATTAGTATCCACTGCATTCTGTCCCAGATTAATTTAAAAGCTTGCAATATGCAAAGTACTTTTATTAAGAGGCTTTCATACATTCACTTCCTTTGACAAACCATTTTGTTAATCAGCATAGCATATGCTTGAGCCCAAAAAAACTGCCCTCCTCAGGGTTTCCTAGCAAGCAGTTTGGCTGGGAGTATAGGAACAAACATGGGGGTTAAGCTGCTGATGTTTGACAGAATGCTGCTTATTTAAAAATGCAGGCTTGCAAACTTTTTTTTTTTTTTTTAACAGTCTATCTGCAAAAACTAACATTCACCTGGCATGGGGTTCTCTGTCACATGTACAAGTGAACCCACAGGAGTGTGCAGCCTTGCTCCACTAGAGCAAATGGAGACTTGACTGTCCTAATTCATATACTGGCAGCCCTTAAGGGCAAGTTGCAGCATTGCAAAATCTGTGGTTCGAATGAAAGAAGGCGATTTTGTGAATTCACATAAAACTTTCTTTCCAAAGAAACTCCAAATGAACAGTTGAAATTGTACTTGACACTGTGCACTGTAGTTATTTCCTGAGATGTGTAACTACCTTCCACCAGGGGCTAGCCATAGGGGGAAATTGGCTTCATTAGGGGAAGGAGGTTGCAGTAAGCACATCAGCATTAAATAGTCAACAATGGGGGATACACTCTAACCACTTTCAGCGCAATTCTAAATATGAATTAGGCTGGCGTAAGTCCCTTGTGCCCTCCTAGGAGGGTTGCAAACTTGCCGTAAAGCATGTTTGCACCTCCTCTAGAGCAAGCCTCCAGAGGTGTGATGGCACATGGAGGCTGCATCCAGCCTCTGTGGCGGCTTGCGGAGCAAGCCTTGCATCGACTGAACTCGGCTGACGCAAGGCTCTGGGGTGGGCAGGGAGGAGGCAGGGAGGAGGAGGCAGGGAGGTGTTCCGGGGTGGGGGGAGATCGAGTGGAGGGCAGTCCCAGGAGCGGGCAGGCAAGAAGTGGAAGGCGAGGCTGGGATCTGGCTGTTATACCGGTTTCCAATCCCAGATCCCGAGCAACGTGGAACAGCTTCAAGCCGCTCCACTCTCCTCAGACTTGCGCCACCTCAGGAGGTGGCACAAGTCCAAGGAGACCCGTAGAGGTCGCAGTGGCTCACCCAGAGGTAACGAGAAATGTTTCCCCTTACTTTCGACTGAGCCGCTGTGGAGCCCTATCTTGCACTGGATACAGTGCAAGCCTCCTGGCTTGCCTGATTCAGCGCACGATAGGATTGCACCATTTGGCAGGCTATCAACAACAAAAGATGGGCAAGCATAAATAAAGGCTAAGAGCACATGCTCATCTCCTACAGTGATGCTGTGATGGCCCAAAGGTTGGGGGGGGGGGTCAGACTCAGTAGTCATTTTGGAGATTTAAATGTAAAGCTGAAACAGTATTCTCAAGTCCAGCTCTCTAGATTGTATCATTATTTCATTTCCTTTTGTAGTTATTCTTTGAAAGTTGGTATAGGGGATGGCTAAGACTTGTTGGAATTTGAATGCAATGCTACCTGCATGACTTTGGAGGGCATTGTACTGTCCAGTCACCGGAGACCATCTTCCTGTCCTCATCTGATTCTTGCAGGAAATACAGTCTTTAACACTGTTTCCTTCCTCCCCTCCTTATCACACTCTGTTCTTTCCAGTTCATTCAGGAAAAGGATGTGCTCTGCCAGAGCTCCATGTCCACCAGGCCCATCCTCATCAGACTTCCACACAAAGGGGACAGCTGTAGGGTTCCCTATTCAAAATACTAGGGTGCCTGATCCAATTAGAAGATGCATGTACAGGTTGAGCCTACTTCTGTGGATTTTCTGTCCTTGGATTTGGCTCAACCTGAACCCTCTGAAGGCAACTAGAGCTCTGCTCGAATCACGTTTGGAGGGCTTTCTGAAGGCCGCAAAGGTTGCGCACATCTGCCTGTGGCCTCTGCGGGCTTCAGAATGCCTCCTAGAAGCAAAAAAAACACAAAACTTCCAGTTTTCGGTCAAGAACCAGAAGTGACATTTTTAATGCCTTTAAAAGGCATAAAAGAATGTGCGCAGCCTCTGTGGGCTTCAGAAAGCCCTCTGGAGGCAACTAGGGCAGAGCAGAGCTCTGGTTGCCTTCAAAAGGTTTAAAGGGGTCAAAATTTCAGATTTCATTATCTGCAATTTTTGGTATCCACAGGGGGGTCCAAGAATGGATCATTCACGGATACCGAGGCCCCACCTGTATACAACTATGAACTAGGAGTAAAGTATTTCTTTTGAAACCTTAACCAAGCCTCCGCTCATGTATGTTTTATTGATAGCGACTAGTCTGGGATATTTTATCATAGGAAGGGGGTGCTTTTGCTAGGACTTCTGTAGCTCAAATCTCACCTTTGCCATGAATTTTAGTGGGGTTGCCTTAGGCAAGTTGCTTCCTCTCAACCTCAGCTCCTAGCTGCATTCCAAAGGCAATAGTACTTACTCACCTTGTAGCAATGCATCCCAAACCTACCTGGCTCGTGATGCCCTTTGCACTGCAGACAGTGCCCAGAACCCAGAAGTGAGTGATAATGACATGAAGCACAATGATGTCACCAGCACTGACTTCCTGGTTTGGCGACCAGAAGCAAGCCTGCAGACAGCAGTAAGAGGGTCAGAGCAGGCGGAAGGGCCTTTCCAAGCACACACATATGCAGCAGTTCTGCCTGCTGCCCTGAGCCTCCCACCGCTTTTGCAGGCTTGCAGTGGAGCCTTGCTGCTGGGCAGCAGGCATCTGGCAGCGCACCAGTGAGTGCCATGTGACACCACAGAGCATACATACTCCAGAGATACACACTATGTAACCTTGGTCTTACAGGGTTGTTGGAAGGATTGTGTCAAGAGATTTGTGAACCGCTTCATTCAGAAAGCACTTCATTCATAATTACAATACCTTGCCAGGAGGGGTGAAGAAGAAGCCACATTTGAACTGGGGGAGAGAGGGAACGTCTTCCCGTTGAAGCATTTTCCAAGCTCTCTCTTCTCATTCCTCCATAAAAGAGAAATGAAGGGAAGAGTATAGATATTATGAGCTTAAGCCCTGTCATTTCCTGTTACACATCAGGTGCTTGTAAATGACATTTGGGATATTTTCTGTATAAATACAGCCCTTGTCTGTATTTATAGTGTATAGTGTTGCTGTTAAACTTCTGCCTTGTCTAGCTGGAAGAGTCAGTTGGTTTATATCATCCACGCTAAAGGAGAAGGGGGGAGAGAGAGAAAGAAGCATTAGTCCCTGTTTAATAATAAATGGATCCTGAAATTGCTCCATCATCAGGCTGTCACTCATAAGGTGTCTTAAAGCACCTTTGATCTGGCATCACTTTTGTGGTTTAATAAAAGTTGTGACTGACGGCATGAATTGGATACAATATAAAACCTCTCTTTGAAAAATAAAACCGAATAGCCTGATCAGAGTTCTCCGGATCTGTTGCTCAGCTCCTTTCACTTTGCAATGGCACTTTTTGGAGCCATCAAAGCAGTACTCTGGCATCTGAGCAGAAGAAGTTATTTGCTGTTATAATATTTTCCCTTTGGTGAGGTTTACTCTTGAAGAAAGCTTTATTGTCAACATGCTGTCACTTCTATTTCCAAGGAGTGTTTGAGATAACCTTTTCTTCCTGCTCACATCCTCCCGTACTATTGCCACGTTCGTGAATTTCTGCTGATTATTCTCCCCCTTTTCAGAATTGTGTCGGTAAAATCCCATTTCAGTAAGGGCAAAGAGGTGCACAGATTCAAGGCTACAAAAACTTTACTTGCAATGGTAATGTGGATATATGAATCATGCTTTCAATATTCAGCAAGTTCCAGCAAGCAAAGATCTAAAACAGCTTTAGTTGGTCTCGCTGTGGTAACTTTCTAGTTCAGTGTAACCGGAGTTATGGGCTTTTTTTTTATGGGGGTGGATCCTCTTCAGTAGGCCTCATGGAATGGTTTTCTATGCTAAGGAACTAATAAATAAAATACATGTAGTGACAATAAGAAATTTTCTCTCAGATGAGATTTCTATTAACTGTGGGCAGTCCCTGCATGGGTAGTCACCATTTGAACTTGATCGGACCCTCACATTAAAACCAGCCATAGAGTGTCAGGTTTATGGTGGTTTCTGAGGTATTATTATTATTATTATTATTATTATTATTATTATTATTATTATTATTATTGAATTGTCAAGTTCAAGGATAACCTTAGACCCATTTCGCTACACTAGATGAGTATTTAAAATGGCACACATGTCTACGTTTTTTCCTTATTCCCTCCTTATCTGCTGTGTGGCACAAAGGGTGGTCATCACCATATCTGGTCACGAAATCTCTTGCAGGATATAATTGGGCATTTGTGGCAAGTTTTTTTTGCCTTCAGTGCCTTGGTTCTCTTATTCCATTGGCCCACCAAAAAAAGTGGGGATTATCCTTTAAACAAAGTGCCAGAAGTTCCACTCCCGTTTGTCAAAGTCCCTGGAAAGGTTTCTTTCTTTCTCCTTCCTCAATGCCTCACAGCCCAATCCTGAGCTACCCATTGCGCCAGGACTTCTACAGTGCCAAAATGGCTGCCATGGCATCCTGTACACATCAGGGCAGCTGGCAGCGGCTCTCCAGGAGAGGAGACTTTCATCCCCTTTCTCCAGGTAAGTAGCGCCACAGTGGGGTTACTCAATTCTGTGGCAGCCTTTGGTCTGGTGCAGAATCAAGAGCCTCTTTGTTAGGCCCACGGTCTGACATGGAAGCTCTGGATGCGGCGGAATAGAGCTCCACTGGTCCCGCCTCCTTCCCGCCCTGCTCCCTCCCCCCAGCATGCCTTCTCCCCACCTCCTCAAAGTCAAATTAGAATTTGATTCTAATTTTGGGTCAGAAAAACCTGGACCCCAGATAGCATGTTTGCACATGTAGTGGTAGGTGGGGGGGGGGGGAAGGACCATCCTGTATGCCATTCAACCACTGTGCTGAAGCGCATTGGTGTGCTGTGAATGATCTGCAGGTGTGCTGCAGGAGTTTGAAGGAGCGTAATGTATTAATAGGGCCATTGGGAGATGTGAGCCTCTGGAGCACAGGGAGAGGGCGGGAAGGAGGCGTGCCAGGGGAGAGGGCAGGGCAGCATGGGGCAGGTGGGAGGAGCTCTGCGCTTCCTCATCTAGAGCCTCCATGTCAAGCCGTGGACCCGACACAGAGGCTCTTGATTCTACAGCAGCCCAACGGTTAGCACAGCATCGAGTAGCCCCATTGTGTGGCTACTTGCCTTACCCGGGGGAAGAGGTTGAAAGTCCCCTTCCTCTGACGATCTGCCAGCAGCTGCCCTGCTGTGTGCAGGATGGTGCGGCAGCCGTTTCGCTGCTGCAGCGGTCCCAACACAATGGCCAGCTCAGGATTGGGTTGTTACTTTTTTGTAGGCATGCCTAGGATTGTGTCACTGAATGTGTCACTTGGAGAGGGGTGTCTCCCTGCCTGGGGGAAAAAAAAGGTGCCTCTCTCTTGCTCTGTGAATCTGCTTGCCATCTCAGGGGGGGGGGGAGGAGATAAGCTGGGAGGATCAGTGAAGCCCCCATCCCTTTGCTTCAGCACAGGTAAAAATGAGCAAGAAGATGATCAGGACAGTAGTGCCCCCTTGCACTGCTATGTTTGACAATGCCCCTGGTATTACCTTCACATTAGGTGCAAATTTTAAATAGAGGTGACTTTAAGCCTCACTTGCGAAAGCTTCTTGCTACTTCTCCATCCTGTGCTGCATGGTCTCTTCCACAGTTCTTTAACTCCTTGACCTTCCAGGTCTAGTTTGGCATTCTCAAAGGAAGCTGCCTTGTACAGTCAGACCATCTAGGATGACCATCCGAGGTCAGTATTGTTGACACTGACTTTCACTCTCCAGGGTTTGACAGGCATTTTTCTCTACCCTTTCTGAAGCTGCTGGGGATTGAAGCTGGGCCCTTCAGCATGCAAAGCATGTGTTCTGCCACTTACCTAAGGCCCTCTGCATGTCAATTCAAAATTAATGTGTTTGAGGACGGTGCTGTCAAATGTGCAAAATGGTATATGATGTCAACATGTCCGTCTGGGGGAGGGATGGGAAATGGCCAAAACAGCAGCCCATGGGCTGCCCCACAGGCATATGCACATACATGACATACATACACACACAGTGGTGCCACTGAAGTACCAATGGATTACAATAGGCCATTGTAAGGAAGACATTCCCTATTCAAAAAAAGCAGTCAAGATTCAGGAATGTATCTGTATCTTTTTTTGATGATGATGATGATGATAGGAAGCTCTGCTTTCCTGGCTTATAGTGTCACCAGCAAGCTCTCAGTGGAATAACAAACTAGTTATTCCAGGACATCGTTTCTTATCACTTACTGTGCTAGCTCTCTTGGTGCCCAGCACTGATAATATCTGCGGAACTCCTCAAGCGACACAGCAAGCTTGTTATGCATTCCTTATCTAATATTTTCTTTGGATCGCCCATGGCCTCTGGTGGTTTACAATGTCACCAAAAATCCTCAGTGGACCCTTTGCTATTGTTGAACCTGTTCCTTATCTGTGCTTGAATTTGTGCATGCTTTGATCTTTCCTGGTTTATGACATCACCTAAATCCCATAATGTTTTCTAAAGTCTTTTTTATGAAAAGACTTCTATTATTTTAAGTGTACACAATGTAGTTCCTAGAGATGTTACAGCCGCACATTTCTTTAGTATCTCACAGCTTTAGCATTATCAGGTGTAAATCTTGAAGCTCTTTTACTTTCTTTATCAATCATCTATTATAGGAGGCAAAATGACAATCCCTCTCAATTTTCCTAACCTCCTACTACTGCAAGGTGTAAGCAACTGGAACTCTTTGAGGAACCTGGCATAAAGGGCTATTCGAGCAAAGTGAAAGTCAATGTGATAAAAGGACCGTTCGTGCTTAGCACTCAGAAGTTTTCTGTTTGTTTTCAATTTAGGTTGACAGTAAATGAACACATCTAGTAGAAAAAGTAATTTAGGAATAGAACGGTCTTCTGAAATGGTAATCTGTTTTCTTGGCAAGATATAAAATATTTTCTCATATTAATCCATTTCAGTCAGGTACTGTGGTTGAAGCAGTAACTTGTTTCTGAAAGTCATGGTACCTGATTCAGAATACGAATTTGTCCAGCTCAAACACATCAGGAATTGAGCAACATTTTTACAAGACATTCTCCAGCTCAGAACTGTAGTTGAGGGGACAGGGAGGTCATTTGGCATATTTGTGTTCAGTAACTCTTCAAGTGCCACTCAAAATTGCATATTTTTCATCCAAGTCCTAGCAATTAATCATTGCTTGGACAGAGCTGTGCCATGCTGTGCTAAAATCCACAATACTGATTTCAAGGCTTCAGGGAGCTTTGCAGTCCCTGAGCTGTTGACACAGGTCCTCAAGCTTCTGTATCCAAATGAGCTGAAGTTTAGGCAGACTGAAACTGTTTGTAAACCCTCCTCCTCAGCTATGTGACTTCAGTTAGAACTTGGAGCAGGTAAAGAGTGGGATTTCTATTAGTCAAAGGGGGGGACCCTATTCACGATAATAAAAAATAATCACAGAACTGGATACTAAACAAAGAGTCATATTGCATCAGCTTCTGCATCTCATTTGACACAAGGATGCAATTTGGGAATCAAGGTGGACCTCATGCTGCCACAACCAGCAAGGTACAAGAGTTCCAGTGTGGCACTGGTGTTGGAGAGAGTAACACGGATATTACAGCAATACCAAAGGATGAGGTCAGGTCTGACACTGGCACAAGGAGGCAACTTGTGTCCCCATTGACCATGACAGTCCTTTTTTAAACACACATGCACCCAAGGGGGAAAGCAATAAGAGCATAAGAACAGCCCCACTGGATCAGGCCATAGGCCCATCTAGTCCAGCTTCCTGTATCTCACAGTGGCCCACCAAATGCCCCAGGGAGCACACAAGACAACAAGAGACCTGCATCCTGGTGCCCTCCCTTGCATTTGGCATTCTGACATAGCCCATTTTTAAAATCAGAAGGTTGCACATACATATCATAGCTTGTAACCCATAATAGATTTTTCCTCCAGAAACTTGTCCAATCCCCTTTTAAAGGCGTCCAGGTCAGATGCCATCACCACATCCTGTGGCAAGGAGTTCCATAGACCAATCACACGCTGAATAAAGAAATATTTTCTGTTGTCTGTTCTAACTCTCCCAGCACTCAATTTTAGTGGATGTCCCCTGGTTCTGGTATTCTGTGAGAGTGTAAAGAGCATTTCTCTATCCACTCTGTCCATCCCCTGCATAATTTTGTATGTCTCAATCATGTCCCCCCTCAGGCACCACTTTTCTAGGCTGAAGAGGCCCAAACGCCGTAGCCTTTCCTCATAAGGAAGGTGCCCCAGCCCCGTAGTCATCTTAGTCACTCTCTTTTGCACCTTTTCCATTTCCACTATGTCTTTTTTGAGATGTGGCGACCAGAACTGGATGCAATACGCCAGGTGTGGCCTCACCATAGATTTGTACAACAGCAATATAATATTAGCCGTTTTGTTCTCAATACCTTTTCTAATTATCCCAAGCATAGAATTAGCCTTCTTCACTGCCGTCGCACATTGGGTTGACACTTTCATCGACCTGTCCACCACCACCCCAAGATCTCTCTCCTGATCTGTCACAGACAGCTCAGAACCCATCAGCCTATATGTGAAGTTTTGATTTTTTGCCCCAATGTGCATAACTTTACACTTACTGACATTGAAGCACATCTGCCATTTTGCTGCCCATTCTGCCAGTTTGGAGAGATCCTTCTGGAGCTCCTCACAGTCACTTCTGGTCTTCACCACTCAGAAAAGTTTGCTGTCGTCTGTAAACTTAGCCACCTCACTGCTCACCCCTGTCTCCAGGTCATTTATGAAGAGGTTGAAAAGCACCAGTCCTAGGACAGATCCAGGGGCACACTGCTTTTCACGTCTCTCCATTGTGAAAATTGCCCATTGACACCCACTCTGCTTCCTGGCCTCCAACCAGTTCTCAATCCATGAGAGGACCTGTCGTCTAATTCCCTGACTGTGGAGTTTTTTTAGTAGCCTTTGGTGAGGGACCGTGTCAAACGCCTTCTGAAAGTTCAGATATATAATGTCTATGGGTTCTCTCGCATCCACATGCCTGTTGACCTTTTCAAAGAATTCTATAAGGTTCGTGAGGCAAGACTTACCCTTACAGAAGCCATGCTGATTCTCCCTCAGCAAGGCTTGTTTGTCTGTGTGTTTTGAGATTCTATCTTTGATGAGACATTCTACCATCTTACCCGGTATAGATGTTAGGCTGACTGGCCTATAGTTTCCCAGGTCCCCCTTCTTTCCCTTTTTAAAGATTGATGTGACATTTGCTCTCCTCCAATCTTCTGGCACCGTGGCCGTTTTGAGGGACAAGTTGCATATCTTAGTCAAGAGATCAGCAACTTCATTCTTCAATTCCTTAATAACTCTTGGGTGGATGCCATCAGGGCCCGGTGACTTGTTGATCTTTAATTTATCAATGAGGTCTGAAACATCTTCTCTTTTAGCCTCTATCTGACTTAATTCCTTGGTCAGGAGGGGCCGTTCGGGCAGCGGTATCTGCCATGAAGACAGATGCAAAGAACTCATTTAATTTCTCTGCCATCTCTAAGTCTCCTTTTATCTCCCCTTTCCCTTCCTCACCATCCAGAGGGCGAACTGCTTCTCTGGCGGGTTTCCTGCTTCTAACATATTTGAAGACGCTTTTATTATTCCCCTTAATGTTGCTGACCATGTGTGCCTCATAGTCTCTCTTGGCGTCCCATATCACCTTCTTACATTTCTTTTGCCACAGTTTATGTTACTTTTTTTTCTCCTCATTAAGGCAAGACTTCCATTTATGGAAGGAAGCTTCCTTGCCCTTTACAGCCTTTCTAACTTGTCTGGTTAGCCATGCAAGCACCCTCCTGGATTTAGTGGAGCCCTTCTTTCTTTGTGGTAAACACCTCTGCTGGGCCTCTATTACTGTTGTTTTAAGCAGCCTCCATGCACTCTGGAGAGATTGGACTCTTTTTACCTTCCCTTTCAACTTCCTTCTAACCAGCCTCCTCATTTGAGGGAAGTCTGCCCGTCGGAAGTCAAGGGTTTCTGTGAGAGATTTGCCCGGTATTCTTCCCCCAACATGCATGTCGAAACGGATCGCAGCATGATCACTGTTCCCCAATGGCTCCATAACATTGACATCTCTAACCAGGTTCTGAGTACCACACAATATTAAATCCAGTGTCACCTGTCCTCTAGCTGCTCTAAGGCACAGTCATTTAGCATGTCAAGGAATCCAGTTTCCCTTTCGTGACCAGAACACAAATTGACCCAGTCAATATGAGGATAATTGAAGTCCCCCATGATTACAACCCTGTCCCTCCTTGTCACCTCCCTGATCTGTTTCCTCATTTCAAGGTCGCCTTCCGATTTCTGGTCTGGAGGACGATAGTACACCCCCAGTATTACATCACTCCTCAGGCCTGGTAATTTAACCCACAGAGATTCTATGGTGGAATTGGACCCACCTTCAATCTCTACTTTGCTGGATTCTATCTCTTCCTTAACATAAACGGCCACCCCACCTCCAACACGCCCCTCTCCTGTAGAGAGAGACAATCGTGTACAGGGATCCTTTGTCAGAGTTCATGGCACATCTATGAGATTTGGTGGTGAAAGATGACTGAGGCAAAAGTTAAGGTGCACCAAATTTTATCTGCAAGTGCTGAAGGACCAAAACTGGGGTTTTGATCTGCAACTCACTATGCTTCCACAATCACTTCTTTATATTGGGAGGGGGATTCTATCAATAACATCCAGACATGATAGAGCCCCAAGGAAAGCAGTTAGGTGGAAAAGAGAGAAAGAGAAAAGAGGAACTCCACTGGAGGAGAACAGGCAGAGCAAAGATGGGGGAAATGTGAAGGGAGAATTAGTTGGGCTTCCAAGAGGAATCTAGGAAAAGAAAGGGAAGGTTTCAGGGTGCAGTGAAGGAAGAATGATGGGAGAAAGCTAAAGGGTTAGGAAGAGAGGAGCGGGGTACAGGTAATTCAGACTGCAACTCGGGATTCCAGGGAAGTGAATAGGATCATAAGCCATCACATCTGTTGTTCCAGCAAGGTTCAGATCTGGAAAGGTTCATCTCCATTCTGGAGGCTTGAAAACAGCATTGACATTTAAGCAGTAATTAAGCTCCATTCAACTCTGGAGATCTGAATCCCAGATCACTTTGAGTGGGTGGGGCCTTTTAAACATCAGTGTGGCCTTCCTGGGCTGTGGATCTATGGCCTCTTGCCAGCAGTCCTCTAATGGCCACGGTATTGGTCTGGCCCTTTGTTCTCCAGGCAGGTGCCCAGTTAATATATAATGTAATATTATTGATCATGCAACATCATGCAGGTGCCAGAACTTGGATGTCACGATCAGTTTGTGTGATCCATGTGTTCCATAGACAGACAGTGCTGGTCCATAGGATGTAAAGTTAAGGCAAATAAATGAAAGGGAAAGGAGAGGCAAACTTCGTACAAATTCTGAGACAAAAAGTATATTCTAACGAAATGAATGTCGTAAAGATCTCCACACGGTTTGATTGCAGAGTTCCAAACTAAGTGTGACATGAGAGTTATGTGACAAGAATTCCCAACTTCTTTCTCTTTTTTCAAAAAACAGTTAAAGGTGGCCCCAATACTTACCAGGGTGTGTGTATGCATGCGGGCGATGTGTGTGATGGAAGATGTAAACCCCATAGCCCCACACTCTGTGCACTGACTTAAATCAGCCCCCCAAAACCACTCTTAAAAAAGGGAAAACTTACAGGCTGAACATTTGTGCCTGTTGATTTCCCTTCCATGGCCAACAACGGCTTCAGGGGAGACTGGGGCTTTGGATCAGGGCTGAGGCATAAGAACGTAAGAAGAGCCCCACTGGATCAGGCCATAGGCCCATCTAATGCCCATCGAGTCCAGCTTCCTATATCGTGCAGTGGCCCACCAAATGCTTCAGGGAGCACACCAGATAGCAAGATACAACCTACGTCCCGGTGCCCTTTTAGACTCCTGTTCCATGGCACAAATCCAACCCTTCCTGCACCCTACTTTTTGAAAAAGAAAAATATGTCAGGTGTTCCAATCACAGAACTCCCACGTTACATACTTAGGACATCAGATTAAAAATATGTGAAGAAGTCGTGACAATACAGGCTGACAACCCAGACTGTCAATCCCTTATGTTTGGAGTGACTGGACATCTTTGATAGGAGCCAAGTAAATAATTAATTCCATTGTGTTAATCTTGTTTTCTCTCCGCGAATATTGTGGGGCAAGGTGTACATGTCAAAATGTTCTTCTGAAAATGAATTAAGGAGAGAGCCTTATGTCTGTGTAACAGAAAACCGTAGACAGATTCTGTGGTAAACCATTTCCTGATTGAATGGGAACAACTCAGCAAATCAGGTTGCTAGTGCAAATGTTTGCCTTGATGTACTCAGTCTTTGCTTTCTAAGAATTTGCTCTAATATTTGCCTCAGCTGAGCTTTTTTATGGGCAAACATGAGAACCAGCAAATTCATTAGAGAGAATCGTCAGAAAAATGGGATGTAAAAAAAAAAAGCCATTGCAGTGATGAAGTCAATTCAGTTTTTCATCCCAATGAACATTCATTGGATGTGGTGATTAGGAGGACAGCTGTTCATGACTCAATTCCTACTGATGGCTAGTTGTTCCCAGGTGCTACCAGGTGGCATTTTCTGGCTCCCGTGTTTGGAACTAGGCCCACTCTATAACCATCAGGGAGAAGTGATACTGTGGTTGTGCAGTTTCAGACAACTTCTTTCTTAATTTAGAGAGCTCACTGTGACAGCGTTGAAGAACCCCTCATTAGCTTCTAGTAAGTAGAGTCATTTTGATGTTTCGGTAGTCTTTATAGTACTTAAAATATTTAAGGCTGCAATCCTATGCACGTTCACCTGGGAGTAAGTTCCATTGAACTCAATAGAGCTTACATCTGAATAGATATGAAAAGGATTGGGCTTTGGATTGTAAAGAACTCAGAATGCAACAAGTGATTTAAAAAAAACAAACATTAGTGGCAAATATGAAAGATGTTTGAACATTTTCATTCTAACTGGACACAGGGCACTGGTAGTCTCTACCTCTGGTGCATTATTTTTATCTTTTTTTCTTTTCTTTCTCAACTGACTTCTTTTTTAGCCTTCTTTTTCATGATCTTTTACAGTTCACAAAAAGTTTCAGTCCTGAGGCTAGGATGGCGATAAGCAGATACTGTCTCGGTTTGTGCAATTATAATTCCTTCTAGGCCAGAGTGGGACTGTTACTGATGTACAGGTTGGCTGACTCACGTCTCCAGAGGCAAAATTCATCACCCTCTGAAATCAGCCTGTAATTGAGAGAACTACAGAGTCTCTTTTTCATCTCTGAAAATACACTATCCCCATACCTTTAAAACATTAGCGTTATTGATCTTGTAGCTCAACACAGACGTTTAGATATCTGTGACATAATGAATGTAGAACAGTGAAAGCTGATCAATGCAATTGGGATCTGTGGGGGATGGAAAGGAATGTACTTTTCAAAAATCATAAGCTTGGATCCAAAAACCACACCATGCATGTGACTGACAAATGCAGGACTTGCATTTGCAAACAGCTTGACTGTGTTGCAGAGATGTTAAGTGGGTTTGAAAAGAAATGGAACATTTAGCGACTAAACGTTTGTCAGCACTGAAGAAAGGTGCTTGAGCTTTTCTGTCAGTTACAGTGCCATATGGCTAACATTCTGAAGCCAAAAGAGTGGATCAAAGGACCAGAAAATAAAAATAAAAAACAAATAAATCCAGTGTGTTCACCATGGGAGGCACATCCCCAAACTGGCCTGCGGTTTTGTGGATAGAACAGTACATTCTGTGCCATCCTTGTTTCTTGACCACACATACAAAGGGACAGATCAATTGCATTTGCCAGAGTCTACAGGAGTAGAAGGGGGAGGCTTCAGTGTTTGTGGGCAACTTTTCTAACGCTTTTATATGTTAAAATTATCCAACAGAAACTAAATTACCGTTAGTATTATGACCTCTGGTTTGTTCTACTGTTTATGGCTGTTTGGGGGCAGTGCATGCTTGCTCGCCCCTTCTCTCCAGAAGCCATATTCTGTGATTTGAATAAATCAAAGCTGTACTTTGCCTGTTTCTATTCTGTTGCCTAATTTGTTCTGTTCTGACTTGCCCTGGGGAAGGGATAAGTTGTGATACAGAGGAGAGAGATTCTCTGTCCTCTCAGGCCATTCAAAGTCCTGCTCTCTCTCTCTCTCTCTCTCTCTCTCTCTCTCCCCCCTGCTGATCCTAACTGCTAATAAAAAAGACCACTTGAATGCTGAATTCGGGCCATATACCAAATTCTACCCTTATGTGGGCCACTACTGATATCATTGCTCTATGTACAGTGACAGTATGGCTCTGAACATTGGAAGGACAATTGTCTTCAAGTCAAGCTTGTGGGCTCCTTGGCAGTAGCTAGTCAGCCACTGTGGGGACAGGAAGCTAAATGGACTTTACTCTTCCATGGTACAATCACCCTGTACTGACATTCATGGAGGATTACTTCATCTCTGTTTATTATCCAGAGACAAAACAAATAAAAAAATCTTAACTGGTTAGGAGCATTTAGGTGCTTCTAGATCAGCATTTCCTGAAACTTCTGGCAGCTGAGGCAGATCTTTCTTCTGAATGAATATGGGAGATAGGATTCTTTCTTTCACTCCAAGTGATCTACTTTCAGAGTTGCACTGCCCAATCCTGTCTGCCACACTGAAGCATGCTGTGGTGGTGGTGGGGCAATCAGGAGGCATGCCAGAGGTAGATACTCACCTATAGGGTGAGAAATTTCTGCCAATAAGCTTAGATTATCACCTCACCTTATCTGCAAGGTCACTCAGGGGAAAGGGCTTTCCAAGCAATTTGCAGCTCCTGGAGAAGCAATGAGTTAGTGGGCTGTTAATCTCCAAGGCAACCCCTCCAGGACAAAGCTGCAACCAAAGTTAACCTTTTATTCTCCTCCTGAGAAATAAAGCAATGCTTCCATTGAAATCAAGCAAGCCTCCTTCTCTTTAGCAGACCCTCTGAATGCTAGCTTACTGCCGGTGCGCACTGTCGCAAATGTGCTGTAAGGTACGTTTGCGAGCCTTAGCACCAGCCCAGCACCAGAGCTAGCGCAGTGCTGGCTCAGGATTGGGTCCTTAGTTTGATTTTTGCTCATTCTGACAATTGTAGGCAATAATTGGCTCATAAGCGAGCCAGTTGGTTGATCTAGAGAACTAGAGATTATGCATCAAGCTCCTAGCAGCAGATACAAAATCATCTTCCTGTCTGCCCTGAGCCAAGTCATTCTTCTGGAGTTCCTTTTATTTTAACAAAGAAAATGTGGCCATGTACTATGCATGATATATTTGTATATTGCGGGTATATTTAAAAAAGCAAACAAACTATACAACCGATCATCTTCCCATTGGTTATTACGGTATATTCTATAGCTCACATCCTGTGATGATCTCATGCTTTGTCTCCTTAATTAAAATAAATTCAAACTGTTCTCTAAACTTCAGTATTTCAAAATCATTTTCAGTTTCCAAAAGATGTGGCTTTGTGTCAAAGGTTATAGTCATAGATGGTAGAGATGGAAAAACCCTTCTGGATCATCCATTCTGTCTACCCGCATATCTGCCTGCCAGGCCGCACTATCTGAAGTGCTCTCGCTGGTACAATTTTTTCCTTCTGGGTTATCCTGTAAGATTAACTGATCAGTGGGCTACAGATTCTTCTTCTATTTCAGCTGAAACATTTATGCGGGCACAGAAATACTGTGAGACCACAAAACCATTTTTCATTATGTTGGTTTCATATGTTGTTATCAGCGGCTAATATTTTAAAATTGCCCCTGGCGAAGGTTTAGTCAAGCCTTCTTAAATTTAAAGCAAATTTCTATAAGAAAGTCATAAACCCTGTCTTCTTCCTAGCCTTGGAAACAATGAACTCGCAGAACCACCTTCAATTGTATAGAATTTCTGGTGGAAGGCACCATAATACATATGCAGAAAGAGAGGTATCACTCTTCTTAGAAAGATGGTAATCACTCAGTCTCATTTGGAAATTTTCATTTTGGTAATTACATTTTTCCCAGATAGTAGTCTTGGTCGTCGATCATCATAACAATGTAATTTTAACGGATTCCCACAAGTCACCTTGCAAAGATATTTTTTTATCCTTCCACATCTTTTTCCATTGGTATTCACAGGATGAGAATTGGGTATTTTTTTTTGTCAATCTTTCGTCTGATTGATCTGAATGTGCCGTGTATCTCCTTTACGTATGCCCCCGAAATGTACACATCACATTTCTTCCTGCAGGGATCTTAATCAGAACAAGTAATGGCCTTCAGCTTTTCTCATTAGCAAAATGGAAAAGCACCATACCCAATCCATTAGAAACAGACCCTTGTAATAAGAGAGCACCCCAAAAAAAATGGCAGCAGGCCAGCTGTCATGGAGTCAGTTTACCTTAAAGGATTTCCACTCAAGAAGAAAAGAGGCAGTGCTATTGGTACGATGAGAGCAAACATCTATAGCCATAAGTTATCACATGTGCTTGTCAAGCCATTTAGTTTGCCTCATCTAATGGCTTTAGGAAGAGTTCTGTGGGATAAAAATGTGAGACGCTAAGTAGAATTTTCTCTTGTGGCTTCATTTTCTGCCTCCCCCCCCCCCCAATAACTCTGTTTTTCCCTTTTTACTCCAAATATTGATAAGCAGAATGAAACTTTATCCAGAACAGCCATCACCCACTTATTTCTCGTTCAAGCATTTACCAGAAGCACTCGCCTGGTAGCCATGCGTCTCTTTCAGTCCTGTCTGAAATTATTTACGATTGGTGCACTGAAATTTCAATGTGGAGACAAGACTTGATTAATTCTTTTGCCATAGAAGTGGATTGCTTTCTTTATCCCGGAACTGATTTCATTAAATGCTTCTTTGCATTAAAATTCCTAGCATTGACGTTTGTCTTTAGATTGAGGAGGGCAGCGAGGGGTGCTGGTGCAGTGACTGCATAAATCGGCCATTGTTAATGGTGGATAGGCAAAATATTTCCCAGAGAAATAGTGGGGACTCTAGCAGAATATTTCAAGAGCATGTTTATTTTTTTGTCTTTGATCTTTTTAAAAAATAGATTTAACAATAAGTAAATAATAAATCGGGATAAACCTACCGAAGAATATGACTGCAATCCCAAGAGACATGAGCACAAGATAATAAACTGCTTGTGCTTCTCAGTGTACACAGATGAGCCATAAGGGGTGCAAAGGAGACTATTAGCTTTGTGGAACTGCTTCTGTCTATGGATCAGGTTCTCTGAAGCATGATTTTTCATGCACTAGAGGCTTTATAATGAAGAAAATAGTTGCACTGTGTGTTCCAAGAACACTGTTTCCGGCATCTCAGACGAACTACCTGAGTAATTGCCTTTTTAAAGCCTTTTAAACTCCTGAAGTTTAATCCTCTTTCTAGGTGATATAGGATGTGGCCGTGTGCATAGAAGCAACAATGGGTTGCAGCTCATTGTTTGGGCTTGTGCCTTGCATGAAAAAGATCTAATTGCTGACATCTCCAAGTAGAGCTGGGTAAAGACCCCTCTCTGAATCCCTGGAATGCTACTGCTAGTAGAGACCTTACTGAGCTAGATGGACCAGTGAACTTGACTCAGCATAGGGGCAACTTCATCTGTTATGTATACAGGTACAAAATGTTAGAAACCTGCCCCTTTATAGCAACATGAAACACATGGGTTTCTGCACCCTCTTTCAAAAACAATTTGTAACTGAATTCCTCATAAAATGAGTACTTGAAATTCCCATAAAGTTATGTCAAATAACGTATTGTGGGCAATAACTGTCAGCAATTTTTTATTGTACAAAAACATTAAAAAGCACACATATAGTACCAGAAGTACACATAAATCATTCTGTTTAAATCCCACCCATTACAGCTCCATGTAAGTAACATGCTTTCCGCAACCACTTTGTATAAATATAAAATCAGCCCAACTGTTCTTTTGCAATTCATATTTTCTTTTCCTGTACTGAAAGAATGCCTCTATAATGCCTACATTTGCAATGAATTTTGAGCATACGTGAGTTTCAGCTGTTACCAACACATCTGCTCCCATTGAAAGATTGGTGGGACCTCACATTTTTCCTAATACTAGTCTCTAGCAGCCAATACAAAATAATTTCCAATTCCTTTTTTCTTCTAAGTACCCTGCTTCAATAATTAGAGGATCATGGGAAAAATCACTAATCCAATTATTATTTTATTCAAGAAATTAAGTTCTAAACACCCTGTGTGACTGGACTTGGCCACCTGGAATCATAGAGTTATAAAGTTGGAAGGGGTCTTCAAGGCTATTTAGTACAACCACCTACTAGAAAATTATTTTCTAATGCACTTCCCAAAGGTACAGAGGGTGCAGGGCAATGGGGACCAAGGGAGGCTAAATTGGACCCAGGAGGGGGCAGGATCAGTGGCAAGGTCATGTGCTGTATCCGATTTCCCTTCCTGGGTGTGAGTCAGTGCACCACTGGGCGTAGGCTTAGGTTGACCAATAGTGGCTGCTGGGGCATTCTAAGGGGCATGAGGACATTACCTTAGCCTAAGGAGACCTCCATTGGCCGAAATTCCCCTGCAGAATGAAGTGGAAACAGGTGCTGGTGTTGCTGCTTTGGCACGGGAAGATTTGTATAAGATTGGCTGCCTTTTTCTTAACAAAAAGGTCAGCATGACTGTGGCTGACAATTCTGTTCTATACTGAATGAGTCCATGAGCACATAAAAGAACAGAGAAGTGTGTAGATATAAGCTAGACAACGTATGTAACAGCCAGTCCTGAGCTTCCCGGCACCTACTGGAGCAATGGCGCCAAAATGGCTACCGCTGTATCCAGCGGGCACTGGGAAGCAGCTGAAGGTCTCCTTGGGGGAAAGGACTTTCATTCCCCCCCTCAGGAAAGCCCCAAGACCTTCCATGGGGCTTCAAAAGTCTGAGCCAGCTATTTTGCTGGCACAGTCTTGAGGCCTTCTGGCCTGACATGGTTGGCAACCTTCAGTCTTGAAAACTATGGTATAAGCCTACAGCACCCAGTATTCCCAGGCAGTCTCCCATCCAAGTACTAACCAGGTCTGACCCTGCTTAGCTTCCAAGATCAGACGAGATCAGGCATCTGCAGGGTAACAGGAATTCAGGATACAGCAGACCAGAACTCCACTGATCCCACCCCAGTTACTCCCCCTGCCACGCTCTGCTGCTGCCCTCATTTCATCCCCCTACCCCCCAAAGACCACGCCACTGCCTGTGGTCTCACCCCCGGCAGTGTTGCATCCTCTTCCTACTGGCACTGGGCCCAGTACTTGACTGGTACAGGGTCAGCGCCAGCACTCCTTACTCACTGGCTGCTGTAAACATGCCTTTTGGCACCTAGCACTGTCCCTCGAGCTCAGTGCTGGTGCTGACTGAGCTTAGAATTGGGCCCTAAGTTATCAGTCCAACAGAACTTGTACTTCACTTGGTCATGTGTTCATATAGCAGCATTGTGGCAGGTTGTACATGTTATAACTCATACAGAAATACATACATGTAACCATTTCTGGGCTAGTACTAGCATTAGATTAATATCCAATCATCTTCCCAATTACATAAAGTTCATATAACCAAGTGTGTAGGTCTGCTTCTCATATTTTGAAGTCACGAATTGTGCGTTCACTCTTGCGTCTCTTGATATGTGAGCAAACAACATGAGAACTTCAAGACTTTTATCTGCCTCTGGCAAGTGGCCTCGCTTAGTGATGCTAAACGTTTTTCTTGGAGTAAAGTCACTTGCAGGTTCTTCCAAATCTCACAGGCATGCATATCTTTAGTGGTGCACAAAGTGGCTTTGTGCTGATGTAGCTACAGTGGCACCCTGTGGAATTCAAGTGGAGCAACTCAAACTAGTCTGCCTGACAGTTTCAATCACATTATTTTAGCTACATACGTAGTAATGAAATTGGCTCTGTGGCAGTGCATTAACTTCAGGATGTTCTGTAGTTCTCCATCCTGTGGCCTTTGTACCCACTCTCTGTTGAGTTTTGCGTGCTCCAACAGCGTTGCATAATGTCATGCTACCTCTGGGGATGTTGGCAGTTGTCCAGCCACACAATGTTACCAATATAGTAATTATTATTATTAACAGTATTTATATTATTAACAGTATTTATATACCGTAATCAGTTTTCAATACCAGGTTAGGGTGTTGAACTGGGTCACTTGTGCATGATTCTAAACTCTTCACCATTCTGGTATCTTATAGCTTGTAAATTAAATCTGCATTGCATAGTATCACTCTCTAAATTTTTTCCCCATTTTTCCCCCACAAATCAAATATGAAAATTGTTTTCATATGAAGTGTAGATTTTTAATTGATCAGCTTTTTTATTTGCTATTCTAAGATGGTCCAGTTTTTGTCCATCGTAATATGATCAATTTGCTTATGATCAGTTTGTGTTTATGGGTCTGAAATCTGTTTGAGTAATGTAAGGCTGTTTGAAGTAAATGCTTTATATATTTTTTGTTAGAGAATTATTATAAGAACATAAGAACATAAGAACAGCCCCACTGGATCAGGCCATAGGCCCATCTAGTCCAGCTTCCTGTATCTCACAGCGGCCCACCAAATGCCCCAGGGAGCACACCAGATAACAAGAGACCTCATCCTGGTGCTCTCCCCTACATCTGGCATTCTGACTTAACCCATTCCTAAAATCAGGAGGTTGCGCATACACATCATGGCTTGTACCCCATAATGGATTTTTCCTCCAGAAACTCGTCCAATCCCCTTTTAAAGGCGTCTAGGCTAGACGCCAGCACCACATCCTGTGGCAAGGAGTTCCACAGACCAACCACACGCTGAGTAAAGAAATATTTTCTTTTGTCTGTCCTAACCCGCCCAACACTCAATTTTAGTGGATGTCCCCTGGTTCTGGTATTATGTGAGAGTGTAAAGAGCATCTCCCTATCCACTCTGTCCATCCCCTGCATAATTTTGTATGTCTCAATCATGTCCCCCCTCAAGCGTCTCTTTTCTAGACTGAAGAGGCCCAAACGCCGTAGCCTTTCCTCATAAGGAAGGTGCCCCAGCCCCGTAATCATCTTAGTCGCTCTCTTTTGCACCTTTTCCATTTCCACTATGTCTTTTTTGAGATGTGGCGACCAGAACTGGACACAATACTCCATGTGTGGCCTTACCATCGATTTGTACAACGGCATTATAATACTAACCGTTTTGTTCTCAATACCCTTCCTAATGATCCCAAGCATAGAATTGGCCTTCTTCACTGCCACCGCACATTGGGTCGACACTTTCATCGACCTGTCCACCACCACCCCAAGATCTCTCTCCTGATCTGTCACAGACAGCTCAGAACCCATCAGCCTATATCGAAAGTTTTGATTTTTTGCCCCAATGTGCATGACTTTACACTTACTGACATTGAAGCACATCTGCCATTTTGCTGCCCATTCTGCCAGTCTGGAGAGATCCTTCTGGAGCTCCTCACAATCACTTCTGGTCTTTACCACTCGGAAAAGTTTGGTGTCGTCTGCAAACTTAGCTACTTTACTGCTCAACCCTGTCTCCAGGTCATTTATGAAGAGGTTGAAAAGCACCGGTCCCAGGACAGATCCTTGGGGCACACCGCTTTTCACCTCTCTCCATTGTGAAAATTGCCCATTGACACCCACTCTCTGCTTCCTGGCCTCCAACCAGTTCTCAATCCACGAGAGGACCTGTCCTCTAATTCCCTGACTGTGGAGTTTTTTCAGTAGCCTTTGGTGAGGGACCGTGTCAAACGCCTTCTGAAAGTCCAGATATATAATGTCCACGGGTTCTCCCGCATCCACATGCCTGTTGACCTTTTCAAAGAATTCTATAAGGTTTGTGAAGCAAGACTTACCCTTACAGAAGCCATGCTGACTCTATGTGTTTTGAGATCCTATCTTTGATGAGGCATTCCACCATCTTACCCGGTATAGATGTTAGGCTGACTGGCCTATAGTTTCCTGGGTCCCCCTTCTTTCCCTTTTTAAAGATTGATGTGACATTTGCTCTCCTCCAATCTTCTGGCACCGTGGCCGTTTTGAGGGACAAGTTGCATACCTTAGTCAAGAGATCTGCAACTTCATTCTTCAATTCCTTAATAACCCTTGGGTGTATGCCATCAGGGCCCGGTGACTTATTGATCTTTAATTTATCAATGAGGTCTGAAACATCTTCTCTTTTAACCTCTATCTGACTTAACTCCTCGGTTAGGAGGGGCCGTTCGGGCAGCGGTATCTGCCCGAGGTCTTCTGCCGTGAAGACAGATGCAAAGAACTCATTTAATTTCTCTGCCATCTCTAAGTCTCCTTTTATCTCCCCTTTCCCTCCCTCACCATCCAGAGGGCCAACCGCTTCTCTGGCGGGTTTCCTGCTTCTAACATATTTGAAGAAGCTTTTATTATTCCCCTTAATGTTGCTGGCCATGCGTTCCTCATAGTCTCGCTTGGCCTCCCGTATCACCTTCTTACATTTCTTTTGCCACAGTTTATGTTCCTTTTTATTCTCTTCATTAGGGCAAGACTTCCATTTACGGAAGGAAGCTTCCTTGCCCTTCACAGCCTCTCTAACTTGGCTGGTTAGCCATGCGGGCACTCTCCTGGATTTAGTGGAACCCTTCTTTCTTTGCGGTATACACCTGTGCTGGGCCTCTATTACTGTTGTTTTAAGCAGCCTCCATGCACTCTGGAGAGACTGGACTCTTTTTACCCTCCCTTTCAACCTCCTTCTAACCAGCCTCCTCATTTGAGGGAAGTCCGCCCGTTGGAAGTCAAGGGTTTTTGTTAGAGATTTGCCTGGTATTCTTCCCCCAACGTGCACGTCAAAACGGATCGCAGCATGATCACTGTTCCCCAATGGCTCAGTAATGTTTACATCTCTAACCAGGTCCTGCGTACCGCACAAAATTAAATCCAGAGTCACCTGTCCTCTGGTGGGCTCCGTGACTAGCTGATCTAAGCCACAGTCATTTAGCACGTCAAGAAATCCGGTTTCCTTATCGTGTCCAGAACACAAATTGACCCAGTCAATATGAGGATAATTGAAGTCCCCCATGATTACAACCCTGTCCTTCCTTGTCACCTCCCTGATCTGTTTCCTCATTTCAAGGTCCCCATCAGATTTCTGGTCTGGAGGACGATAGCACGCCCCCAGTATTACATTGCTGCACAAGCCTGGTAATTTAACCCACAGAGATTCTACGGTGGAGTCGGACCCACCTTCAATCTCTACTTTGCTGGATTCTATCCCTTCCTTAACATAAAGGGCCACCCCACCTCCAACACGCCCCTGCCTGTCCCTCCTGTAGAGTTTATAGCCCGGGATTGCGGTATCCCACTGATTCTCCGCATTCCACCAGGTTTCCGTTATGCCCACTATGTCAATATTTTCCCTTGTCACCAGACATTCCAGTTCTCCCACCTTTGCTCGTAGACTTCGGGCATTCGCATAAAAGCATTTATACACGGAGTGCCCCAGGATGGGCTGCTTATTCGCTCCTTTGTCCCCGCATCCTCTCATTGTGCCAAACCGTCTATCACATTCCATCACCCTACCTTTCCCAATTTCTTCTCCTACCCTGCCTTTGTCTTGTTGTTCTCTAACCTCCCCATCCTCATCCCATAGGGATGAGGAGTCCCGAACCGGATGCCCCTCAGCTCCTGTCGGCCTTCCCCCAGGGATCAGTTTAAAAGCTGCTCTGCCACCTTTTTAATGTTATGCGCCAGCAGTCTGGTTCCATTCTGGTTCAAGTGGAGCCCGTCCCTCTTGTACAGGCCCCGCTTGTCCCAAAAAGTTCCCCAGTGCCTAACGAATCTAAACCCCTCCTCCCTACACCACCGTCTCATCCACGGATTGAGACCCCTGATCTCCGCCTGCCTAGCTGGCCCTGCGCGTGGAACAGGTAGCACTTCAGAGAACGCTACCTTTGAGGTCCTGGCTTTCAGCTTCCTGCCTAAAAGCCTAAATTTGGCCTCCAGGACCTCCCACCTACACTTGCCCACATCGTTGGTGCCGACATGCACCACAGCCGCTACCTCTCCCCCAGCACTGTCTACTAGCCTGTCTAGACGAGAAATGATGTCCGCAACCTTCGCACCAGGCAGGCAAGTCACCATGCGGTCCTCACATCCGTCGCAAACCCCCCTCTCTATGTTTCTAATAATTGAATCCCCCACTACAAGAAGCCCCCGACCCCCCTCCCGCCGAGGAGTATCCCGAGTGCGCTCGGATACAGGCCCATCCCCTGGAGAAGGGGTCCCCCCTAGGGGATTGTTTCCCTCCTCTCCAGGATGACGTCCTCCAGTCCCGAGACTTCCCACCCGGGCAGCCGAGGAGCTGCACGCCTGAGGTTGGGACGAAGCCTGATCGTCCCCAGAAGTCTCCCCACGGTCCTCCTCTGGCTGCCTGCGCTTCTCCAGGTCGGCCACCAAGGCTTCAAGGGAGCGGATGCGTTCCCTGAGAGCCTGGAGCTCCTTGCATCGAGGACACACCCATGACTTATGCCCCAGAGGCATATAATCATACATGTGGCACTATATTCATAGTGTGGTATAGTATACCACTATAGTATAGTGTAATTATAGTAATTATAGTATAGTATACTATATAATAGTATAATTATAGTATAGTATAATTATATGATTATATAATCATATAATGTGGCATTATATTTAGGGCACAGTCCTAACCAGATCTATTCAGAAGTAAGTCCTATTTTGTTCAATGGGGCTTACCCTCAGGAAAGTGTGGTTAGGATTGCAGCCTTAGAAACTCAGGTTTTGTGCTTCAATTGGTGATATTAATGTTGAATATGTATGTCTCAGACTGATTCCTGACCGGTATATCACAATTGTTTTTTTCTGTTTTTTGTTTTCCTTTTAATTGTTTTATAGTGTTCATGATGGTGGATTTGTTGAGAGATTACTATTCTATATCATTTCAGGGACAAATTGTTCTAATCAGTGAAGAAGTCAGCATTTCCTTTCTCATTTTTCACAACTAAATTATTTCTAACATTAAAGTGGTGTGGGATTCACAACTTAGCATTTGGCTTCAAGGAGTCCCAAGTCAGAGGTATACAAACTAGAAAAGTATGCATGTTATCGTATCAGGGAGAGGAACCAAAGATGAAAGCTTTTCTGGCAGAAAGGCTTACAAGACTTATGGAAAGTCTTATTGAAGGAAGAGTGCAGAAGATTAACTGTAGTGAAAACTTCAGAGTTGAGATATATCCAGCAGCATTCCGCTTCTGCAGCAGTTCAGACACTTTCACATATAGTTGGTTGATTAGTGATGCAGCGTCTAGACTCAGATTTTAAGAGCTGGCATTAATACTGTGGATTCTCAAATGCCTATTCACCAACACTGTGCTCCAGAATACCAAAAAAGGAGTTTCGTCATGGCCATGAAACCAACAGATGGTCCTAGCGAACAGCTCAGTCCTGAGCTGCCCGGCGCATAGGGCTGCAGCGGCGCTAAAAATAGCTGCTGCTGTATCCACTGCACCCCAGGCAGCAGCTGCCACCTCCTCGGGAGAAAGGGACTTTTGTCTCCTTCCCCTAGGTAAAACAAGTAGCCCTGCAATGGGGCCACTCAGTTTATGATAACCCGAGGGTTGGCATAGAATTCAGAGCCTCCGTGTCAGGTGGGTAGGATCCAGGCTCTGGGAGGCTCAGGATCAGGGAAACTACACCGGTCCCACCTCCCTCTCACCCTGTTCCCTCCCCTGGCACCTCCCTGCCCCCTCCCTGCCCTCCCATCACCCCCCCCACCCTGGGACACCACCTCCCCCTACACCCCCACCTTCTTCTCAGCTTCCCGGTGGTCCTCTGATGCTCCACTGGCACTAGCCCAGTGCCGGCCAGTGCTGGGTTAGTGCCAGTGGAGGTGAGAGTGGAGTACCAGCACTCCTCTGGAGTGGAGTACCAGCACTCCTCTGGCACTAGGGCCACAAACATGCCTTATGGTATGTTTGCGTGCCAGTGATAAACCAGCGCGCACTCTTTAGGATTGAGCTGTAAGTCAGTTTTAGTTTTGGCGCAGTGGTTGCTTTAAGAAACGACATGTGCAAGCATCCACCATCCCCAAACATGTTCAGCTTTCAGATAGAATGTAACTAACAAATGGGGAATAAGGGAGAACAAGACTTTCAGAGTACTGCATTTGTCAAGCTCTTTAGTTAGTTTTTTAACCAGCCTGTATTTGTAAAATGTAGGCAAAGCCAGTAACTTCATATTTTTGTACATATGCAATATAAAGGGCAGAAAGCAAATTACTGCTTGAATCCAGAAAAACACAGAAAGGTGCTTGTGGCCGTCCAACATGGAACTCCACCATGACCTCTACGACCTCCAGATCCAGGTGGGCCTGCAGTGCCTCAAACCTGTGCTTAGCAGCGTAATCATCTCCAAGCAACCCCAGAAGCTGGAGTTCTGGCAGCTCCGTTCCAGCTGGCAGGGGAGGCAAGGAAGCAGGAGGGTTTAAATCAAAAGGGAGGTGGTGGAGAAGGCAGAGAAGGTTCGGTCCCCACTCTCCCTCCCGCCCTCTTTACAGATGGAAGGGGGCAGCAAGGGAGTAGTTAAAGAGAACTCCCACACACACACTGAGCCTGGCAGCAGCCCCATTTTTTCCACAGCTGACTTTTTAAAGGGGCGACTCTTCAATGGGAGAGAGAGGAGACAGGGAAGATGTTCATAGCAATCATGCTTTGCAGGCATTGCTGGTGGGGAGGGGGAATGGGTAGTGGGTACCCATTGAATAGTGGGACTACTTCTGAATAAGGATTGGGTCATCCTGGTAAGCCTTCCAGCTGCTGCTCATGACCCTCCTCCCCCTCACCACTTCTGTCCTGGCTCTTCCACTCCCTCCCAGCCCTCTTTCCAGATGGGCAGGGACAGCAAAGGAGTGTTCAAAGAGAGCTCCAACACACACATTTCCCAGCAGCAACCCTGTTTTTTCCCACGGCTGACTTTTTAAAGGGGGGGGGGGAAATTCAACCTAAGTCCATTAGAGTAACTAAAGGGTGACTCAGAGACTCGGAAAGTGCCCCCCTTAGGACTCTTTTTTGAGTTGAGACACAGGGAAGGGGGTGACTTGGCAACTCAACTCAAGTCAAGCCATGCTGGGTTTTCCCATCTCTGCCAAGGACCCACCTATACTTTCAAAGGGAGGTATTTCTGTGTGTGTATCCCCATGCATACTGCCCTTGCTAGTCACTTAATAGCAACTAGAATTGGATCAGGGCTTTTGGATAATGAAATTAGAAGGAAAGTGCAGTAAAACAGAGAGTGTTAACCAAAAGATGCACTGCCTCTTTTTCCTCTTTAATGTGAAGGTGATGAATAGGTCACAAATAGGAAAGTTTCCATTGCCATCAGTGACATCATCATCACAAATCTTATTTAAGATCTAGCCTATGTGATGTCACAGTATGGCCATTTTCATGATCTCTGGCAGGGATTATGCAGTGAAGAAACTCGTTCAGATGACTAAAATGTGTGCCCAAACAGAGATAGATGGGAAATAATCTTGCAAACGGATGCACACAAATGCATGAACTAAAAGTAGCTTTTATTTTTACCAATGAGATCAAAACTCAGCTGAGAAAAAGCAACACAGTACAAGATCCAGCATTTTCTTTGTGCGCCGTTTGTGCTATGCAAACATGCAATGAATTGCATAATTTTATAACAGCATTTTCCAATTGAATAGGGATCTGGGCTGAATTTTCCTTTATTTGCTTGTAGAGAAGACTTCCATCAAAGTCAAGATCCTGTTGTCCGAGCTGATTTAGCATTCTTGTATCTGAATATTTATTTGTGTTTTTGTCCCCATGTGCTTTTCTGTCCCTCCTTTTCTGTTTTATCGTGTTGTCAGACACTAGATGTACAAAACCAGAACAATCCAAAGTTTAGTTACCCCCTTAGCAAAACAGGAACTGTACAGTGCATTTGGTGATGAACAATACAAAATGTTTCCAACACTCCCTATTTTATTGGGAAAACATGGCCTGTATCGTAATCGTTTTAAAATTCATCAAGCATGTTCTGGGAACATTCTGATCTTCTGTGCATCTTTGAAGATAACAGGTGTTGGAGGTACCATGCCGACAACTATGCGTATTTTGTCAGGGAATACAGCACGAGCTGGATAGTGTCAAAACAAAGCAATGTCTAGATGTGACAACTTAATACTGATAGGACATTGAAGGATTTGAGCAATTTCTCTATAAGTAATACAAGAATGGAATAATGTTCCAACTGTGTCAGGGAAAAAAAAGCACCCCTCATAATTAAGGATGTTTCTATAGCACTTGAGGGCAAGAGCTTTTCAGGAGAATTGATACTAGGAAGACTTCCTGGAAATTAAAAATAATTCATGCGTAGAAGAAAATCAAGTTAGCGGTCCTAGCTATGAAAGGCGAAGCTCTGAGACATCTGTTCACTTTCTTTCTTTTGCTTTTTCTGATATTCTTTCCGTCCAGTTCTCTAGAGACTTAATTGTTTGCTTTTAAATTTTAAATTGCTGTAAGGTAGCGTAGATTCAGACTGGGATGTTCTGCATGCTTATGTGAATGTAAAATCAGCTGACATTGGGGAGATTTATTCTAAAAAAGTTGTGTTTGGGAAGGAAAGACTCAACTATAGTCTTCAAATTACTCACCAAGGAGGAATTGCACTGGTTTCAGTTATGCAAAGGTCACGCCCCTGATTTTTGTCACGTGTTTAATGTGACATAGAAAAAATTCTTCATTTTCTCTTGTATAGTCAAATTAGTGTTATGCCACATGCTTAGAAAGCTACATATGCTTGACCATCTCAGTTTCCAGGCATTTTAAACATAAGTCTTACTATATCAGCAGTGTGTCCTCTTGTTTGGGTGTGAATTGGTAACGGCCCAAGACCTTCAGGTATCTGTGGCAAGGCGCTCCCAACTGCCTGTCCACAGCCCCCCCTCCACGCTTCCCCTTGCCATTTGGTTGCTGCTTGCTGTTGGCACAGCAGCAGCAGTATATGATGAACCACTCCTTCCTTCCTCTCTTCCAGTCCTCGTGCTTCATTCAACAAGGAGGGATGACTGGATGGACCAGGAAGTGGGGATTGAAGAGGAGATGAGAGGTAGCCTAGTGTATCCGGTTCACACAGGCCAGTCCTGGTGCCAACCAAGCAAACTTTCAAGTATTGATGATTTCTGTCTGAGAGAGTTCAGCGGGTACTTGGCTTTTCAGTTGAAAAGTTTCCTTTTTCTTTACTACAGATAGCAGTTCAAGGTGAAAATGCTTATCTTCCAATACCTGTATCACATAGCAGCTCATTTGTGTAAAACTGCAATCAGCAATGTTGGATGTTCAATTGGCTAGACTTAAATAAATTCAACAGCCTTTTTTATTTTTACAGTGGCAAGCTTCAAAGTGGCTACTACTTAGGGCACAATCCTAACCCACTTTCCAGCATCGATATAAGGGCAAGGCAACTCCGAGGTATGGGAAGGAACATTGCCTTACCTCGAGGAGGCCTCTGTGACTGCCCGCCAACTGCAGGATGCAGCACATGCCCCACTGGCACAGCTATGCCAGTGCTGGAAAGTTGGTTAGGATTGCGCTCTTAGTCACTTGCATTCCAACAGTTATATCTTGGCCTTGTTTCAGGTTTGGGAGTCCTAATATTATGGAAGATTTCTCGCTGAGACTGGTCAGCAATAGTGGCCATTAAAAAAAAATATACCCAGTTTTCCATCCGTCTGCTGGATTTTAAAAATGATCTCCTTTTGCCTTGCTCTAGTATATGACGGCTGCCGCACCTATGCAAGGGACCTACATTCCCCAGTACACTCCCGTGCCTCCAACTGCTGTCCCTCTTGAAGTAAGTCGACCTGTGTTTGTACATGTAAAACAGACCTTGTTAAGTCTTTTTTGGGAAATATCCCAAATTGCTTCTAAAAATTCGATCACCTACCGAGTTTGTTTTTTATCTTCCTTTAAAGATAACGTGCAAATGTTGTTTTGTTTTGTTTTCATCAAAGAGGATGTAGAATATTCCATTAGGTGGTTGCTCATGAAGTTGGGCTGGGAAGGGGGAAGGGGATGAAAGTCAACAATCAGACTGCAGACTCCAAAAGGTTCATGAAGAGAAGACGGCCCAAAAGGGGGAGCTGCTGTCCTTAGCATAAGACTTATGCCATAGGTGATTGCTGAAAGCCAAGAGCCGCCAGAAATCATGACTGAGCAAAGGAAACCTTCCTCTTGTATATGCAGACCTGGAGGATGCTGCACTGACTGAGTGCTTTTTCATCCTCGATGAAGGATTTGCTCCCTCCCTCCTTGGGGCTGAGTCCTGCTGATGACAGCCGAACGAGTAAGTATGTACTCGGCACTGTAGAGCACAAGCTACCAGGAGAGCTACGGTCTGACCTCCGCTGCTGTTCATCTCCATAAGGCCTTCTGGACAAAAATAAAAGGAAATAGAGGGAGATGGGGCGGGGAAAGAGAGGTGGTGCTCATTTGAAAAGTCATTTATTTCGTTTTGGTTCCTCACGGTTTCATTATAACCCACTTTTCACCCAATTATATGTGATGGACAGCATGGACTCTTGTGATTGAACGATGCCTCCTTTACAATGCCTCCTTTAGGGCAGGGGCCGTTATTACTCCTTGGATAGCTAAGGATGCTTTTTTCAAGCAGCCATGTTGGCACACCTTTGCTATAAATATCAGGGCTCTGCGGAGAAGTCTTTTACACCGTGTTGCTTGCAAATGTTGGTCCTCCTCCGTGATCACTCCCCATGTATTTGAATACATCGCTACATTTCATTCATCTTTTGAAGTCTTTGCAACACAATGTTTTTTTTCCCCACTCTCTATCATGTTTTGCTGTCAGCGTTACCATAACACCCCCTTTTGAACACTCTTCATTGATCTTTCTAAAAGGACACCATGTTACAGGGTCTTTTTTTTCCTTTCAAAAAGCATGCTGAGTTGGGGTTCTAAGTGCCTCTTAAAAAGTAATTGGCTACCTCATCAGCAGAACAAAAAATTCAGCATGATCTGTCAGCTTAGTTAGACAGCACCTTTAACAAGAATAAATTTGGGTTTTTAGTGCTATTGCTTCTTTTTTGGCACTTTGATGTGCGACTGCAAAGTGATTTTTAACCAGAAGTGTCCACCTGCCATGACTGGGGCACAAACAAAGTCACACAAAATGCTTTCAACAACTAATATTTCTCATAATTAATGTGGTTGTCAAAAATCTAATTTAAAAAATAAACTTTTTTCAGCAGGTTCTAAGTTTATTGTTACGAATGCAGTCTTAAAAGCCCAGCAAATTTCAATAACCTGCTGTCATGTTTTTCAGTCAATTCTCTGTGTTTGCAGGAAGTACTCTGAAAATGCTCTTGTGGCCTTATGTGATTGTTCAAAGCATGATACAGATACTGCACTTTGTATGTCACAATTCCAATGTGCCTGTTTGGTGAGGCTTCATTCTGATTTCACTGCAATTAGGAAAGAAATGGCTGTGTTGCATTTATCTCAAATCGCTGCAAGTGAGATCCAAATCAGGCCAGCCACGAATGTACAGTATGTGGATTTCAACTCCGCATTAGAAGGAAAAGGCCTTCTGCAGGCCTTCTGTGCAAAGCTGTAACCATGGCATGCCTCTCTTTTCAACATGTAGCATTTATGTCATATCAGCATGTGGCTTCTGATATCCCTGACACTCGACAATGGTACAGCTGCAAAGAAATAATGAGGTTGGTAAGATTGTGCTGACTCTTCTCCTGCAAGTCACTGATTTTATTAAACGCAGTAAGGCCTTTTGTGTTCCTGTTTGTTTCTTCAGGGCGTCGTTGCCGATACTTCTCCACAGACAGTAGCACCTTCTTCACAGGAAGCCAGTGGTCAACAGCAACCGATGGCAGTGGAAACGTCCAGTGAACATGCACCTACATATTCCTACCAACAGTCAAAGTAAGCTGATGATGTTCATTGACCTGTACATCAGGTATGAGTTTCTTTTCTGTGTATACCAGTGATTCCTTTTAATTCAGAAAAGACATTTTGAATTGACACCAGTGTAACTGATGCTCTGGCTGAACATCAATCATCCTAAGGGTCGAGACCAGTCCTATCTAACTTTCCAGCACGGATGCAGTTGCGCCAATGGGGCATGTACCGCATCCTGCTGTGGTGGTGGAACAGTCACATAGGCCTCCTCAAGGTAAGGCATTGTGACTGCATCAGCACTGGAAAGTTGGATAGGATTGGACCCTAAGGGCGCAATCCTAACCCCTTATGTCAGTGCATTCCAGCACTGGCATAGCGGTGCCAATGGGACGTGTTCTGCATCCTGCAGTTGGGTGTCACTCCCAGAGGCCTCCTTAAAGTAAAGAAATGTTTGTTCCCTTACCTCAGAGATGCACTGCCCTTATGTCAGTGCTGGAAAGCACTGACATAAGGGGTTAGGATTGTGCCCTGAGTTTAACATTTCTGCCCAATGTTGCATATACGCAACAGGGATCAAATGTGCACACCTGTGGACTGAGCAGAAACAGGTTAATTAGTCATGACTAACAACCCAATCTTATCCTTTCCCATGCCATAGCATGCAACTGTACCAAAACAGATGGTGCTTCATGCTGTGGTGGGGGAAATAGATTAGGCGGAGGCATGGAAGAGGTAAGGGAAAATATTTTTATTTGACTCCTGATCGCCAGTGGGTCTCCTTGGACTTGCACCAGCTCTTTAGCTGGTGCAAGTCCAAGGAGACCAAGTGTGAGTGTATTGAGAGACTAGGAAGGGGACAGTATCTTACACAAGTTGGCCATGCCGGATACTGCTCCCCCACGCCAACACTCTGGAAACTTGCTGACGAGTCCTCTTTTACTTAAATGTAAATATCTCAACTACATCTTTTAAAAGTAGGATTTGGCAAGTATATATGTAAATATATATTTCTGAAAAACATCTGAAAATGGTGCCTGGCATATAAGACAATAGCCTCTAGTGCAGTGTTTCTCAAGCTGTGGATTGGGACCCACTAGGTGGGTTGTGAGCCAGTGGGTCCCCATTCATTTCAGTATTTTATTTTTAATATATTAGACTTGCTGCTACTATGGCTTGGGGAAATGTAACCGATCTGTACTTTTAACAGGCGATTCTGTATATGCTTTTAACAATGATAGTAAATGGGACTTATTCCTGGGTAAACGTGGGTAGGATTTCAGCCTAGGATGGTTAAAAAATTTTCCTGCTTGATGATGTCACTTCCAGTCATGACATCACTTCTGGTGGGTCCTGACAGATTCTCATTCTAAAAAGTGGGTCCCAGTGCTAAAAGTGTGAGAACCACTGCTCTAGTGTGTTAGGCAGGAACTAATTAACAGCCCAATCCTAACAAATCCCTCCTCCTTGCTGCTGATCCAGCTGCGCCACTGGAGCATTTGCCATCTTACGAGGAGTTGGGGGGAATGGCAGTGCCAGATGCCTCCTCTGGGCAACGGAAAATTTTTCCGTTTGGGTAAGCCCCCACCACTCAAATGGGTCTACTCAGACCTAGCCAGCTCTTTTGCTGGCACATGTCCAAGTGGCACTGAGAAGGAAGACAGAATATTGCCTCCTTCCCAGCCTCCATCTACCTCCCCACCTCCGATCTCCACCTCATTCCTCCCCCTCCCCAACACGTGCCACCTACCACCCACACTGACTTACTTACTGGCTCCATGGCAGAGTGCCGGTATGTGGTCGCTGCTTGCGGCAGCAGTCCAACCACACTGAATGATGTGTCTCCTTTTGCTACACCCATAAAGTATGCTGCACCATGGGAACATTTCATAGGCACAAGATTGCCTATTACGATTGGGCCCCAAGTTAATCAGCTGCCGATTCTTTATTATTAATACTTATATACCACTTTTCAACCAAGAGTTGTTTACAAAGCAGTTTGCATAGCAAAAGAAACAAATCCTTCATGTGTAGCCTAAGGAGAATGAAGAATGTATAGAAATGTTTTATTTTAAAAAATTGAGAGGGAAGGAAATAATCACATTTTTATATTTCCTTTGAACTGACTTGATTGTAACATCCATTGATGGCAGTGGAAAGATTTTGAAAAGTGCATGGAGCCTAATGACACTTTAATGCTGTCTGATATCTCTAACATGGGAACATTTTTTTTTTTTTTGGAGCTTGAACACATACATTTTCACTTGCACTATTATGCAGTTTGATTGAATCTAATAAACATTGATGGCAGGATTAATACTCTAGGGAAGAGAGTATTTATAGGGAAACTTCATCAGTGGGTAGATCTCACACCTCAGATACTTCGTTCTATCTTTTGCCAAGCAGGTGCAGACATTTTCTTGATCCCACTGGAAAGGCCAATTTTGTTTGCTTAAGAGGCAGATGTGAAACCAAAATAGCTGTGTTCCCTTGCGTGGGGGTAAGCCCCTGGTGCTTGAATGGGGCTTTCTGTGTCCTGTGCCAGCTTTTTTTTTTTTTTTTTTGGCACAAGTCTGAATGGCCCTGGGAGGGCGGATTGAGGCCAGGAAGGTGGATGCATTGTTACAAAGAACCCTGCCCATTCCCCTCTTGGTTCAGGTGTGTTCCAAAACATCTATTAGGTCTTCAGCCAGAAATGACAACTTTCAAATGTCAACAAGAACCTGAAAGAGCAGGGTCACAGCCTTGGATAGTCAGGTGGCATCTGTGGCTGGGCGGGATTTTTCCAAGCTTTGGCTGGTGTATCCGTTGAGACCAGTTGGTGTATCTGAGTCAATCAGATCGGGTTATGGTGGTCCATGCTGAAGTGACATCTCATTTAGACTACTGTAATGCACTCTGCAATGGGCTTCCCTTGAAAATGGTTAGGAAGGTACAGTTAGTGCAGAATGCTGAACCTACTGTCTGTTGCTTCGGTGGCCACACTGGCTGCCCATTCCATTCAGAGCCCAATTCAAGGTGTTGGTAATGACCTTTCGAGCCTTTTAAGGCAATGGGTCCAGGGTACCTCAAGGACCACCTTATTATTTATTACAGTATTTTTGTTTTGTTATTGCTTGACTTCAGTATCCTCAATCTTGCCTATTAACCACACATTACTGAACCATTAATAGAAATAAACTCCAGATTAAGCAGACTAGAAGCTCTCTACCTCTGCTTGCTTCTTTTTTTGTTTAACCCCTGTATTGTGCATAAAGATATGCAGAATTAGCCTAGATTGGATACTTTTTAAAGGGAAGTAGAAAAGAGCAACAGGCTGGCCTGTTTTAATGATTGCTTTAATTCAATTGTTTTTACAGACAATAAGCAGGACTGAAGAATGTCTGTCTGAAAAAGTTTGCCTTGAATGGAGAAACTTCATTGAACAAGAAGTTGGCTTCCAGTTTGCACAGGCATCAGATGATTTTTTTTTCATTTTCTACCTTACCCAACAAAAACAAAACAGTGTTTCTATGTGCTGTGCAAATTGTTCAGTCATGTAGTCTGATAGTTTTATTTTTGCTATTTTTTTATTAAAGAAAAAAACCCACGGCGAAACACTGGGTTGAAATTTCTTCTGGATGAACATTTGAAATTCAGAATTTACTTGGAAGTGTAGATAGATTTGTTTTTGTTTTAAAAAAAAACACGATGAAACCGATGATGTCAAGAGGGAGCAAGCTGAGACGAAAACTAACGGTCTTCCTCAAGAATTCAGCGACCCTTTCCCCCCTTCTTGTTGAAATCCAGTGTGTCTTTTTTATTTTGAATTTGATTTTTTGTTTTTGTTTTTTTAAAAGAAATGTTTAGGTAAGGTTTTTCTTGAATCTTAATTGCCTTAATTTTAAGGACGTCAGAGGCTCTCAAGGCAAGCTGTCAACGTCTTGTTAGAAGAAATGAGAATGAATTCATCTTTACACCGGTTTCAGCTGGTGCTGAAGTTCAGCAGACTGATGAATTTTTAGGCGGAACAAAAAAAAATTATAAACTGTACAGTTGAGCAGAAAATGCTTTTTTTCTTCTTTTGAAGAAAATCTGTTGATAAAGGAACTGCGGCAACTTCAAAAATTGAAAGAAAAGTGCTGAGACTTTTATGAACTTTCTTGGTGTTGACAGAGAAGAATCTAGAAGGCTAAAGTGTTTTACAATAAAATTATTGAACAGAGGGGGGAATCAACCTGCATTTTAAGGAATGCGGGTTTTTTTTCTTGCAGAATGGAGAATTTTTTTAATTTACAAAGCGTGATCGCTGGCAAAAGCATTAGTGCTTTTTATCTGCAGTCTTTTTTATGAGCTTTAAGAAGTTTTTAGTCTGCTTTGCTTGTCACATTGCAAACACCTAGCTTAAAAGCATTGGGAAAAAACTTAAGTAGATAGGAGCTTATGGTCAAAAAAAAAAGTGCAAAAAAAGCAATAGCTAGAAGAAATTGTTGACAATTTCTGTAGTCTTTCCTAGTTGTGATCAAATGCAGCCTATGGATGGCCTGTTTTATACCAAAGATGAAATGACACCCTACCGCAGTCCAGAAGATAGAGTTTTTTTCTTATTTCTTTCCTTTTTAAAAATATCTTTATTTGACCTACATGGCCGGACCAGTTCTTATCTTTGTGTTTGTTTAAACTATCTTCCACTGGTGTTTTACATCCTATGTACTTAGGCTTCTAATGGAAAGTTCTGAGTAGTTGGTACTTTGCAGCGCTTAGCAGAAATTCACAGTATGGGGAAGGTTTGGGTTGCCAGCTACTCTACCCAGGTGTGTTTCAACTTTACTGAGCTTTGCTGCTACATTGTTTGATTCCTTTTGTACTGAAAACTACAGTCTTCCTTCTTCATAGCATCCCACTGGTTCATTTTCTCCCTTCTCTCTGTGTCATCTTCCACCATTCCAAACCAACCATCTTCATGTTGCATTTTGGTGGGGCATTCAAGTCAGAAGATGCCGCTGGAAGCAGATGATCAATGGTTTCATTTAGCTCTCCTGTGCAAGATGAAAGTTAAAAATTGCTCACGTTAATTCTCTCATGCAAGCATGAAGTTAACAATCACTTTAGGCCAACTAATCTTTCTGTTGTCTTAAATATGTTTGCTGACAATCACGGATTAGTCTGATTAGGCAGAAAAAAATAGCAAGTCAATTGAGTCAGTAAAAACCTATTTTTAAAAGAATTAAAAAGAATATATGGAATCTATATATGGAGGGTCTTAGAAAATATCTTTAAAAAAAACAAATTAGGGAAGGATATCATGCAGTGACAATTTGGGGAGAGGCGAGCACTGAAAAAGGCATCTCCAAATTTTGCCTGTACCCCTAGATTGGTATGGGGAAAGATTTTGGATGTGTAAATTCCCTTCATTTCAGACATTCTTATTCTTCACTCCCAAATTTAAAGGTGGCACAAATCACTGGGAATCTCTTTTGTGTAAGCACGAGTGAAAAATGGAAGCTAAGCATGAGCTTGCCACTGAAATGCTGTATAGGTTCCTAGAGACTTTTGCCCCAGATATAGAACAAGGCAAACAAGGACAAGATTTTTTTCCCTCAAAGTACAAAATATTTCCTCTATAGGAAGCAGATAAATCTAACAAAGGAAGCACTTAAAAAACAAACCAAATAATTGAAATGCCCCTCTGTTAGAAGAAAAAGAGAAAGGGTTCACTACAAGGACTGTAGTGTATTCAAAACAGGGTAACCTTACTGACGAGTGAAAATAAAACAGGTTTGCTTTGAATCAATTAGATTCAGCTGCCCCCGTTGTAGTGTTAATAAAGTGAAACAAACAATTCACTGAGCATGAGCTGTCCACAGAAGCCTGAGTGAAACTGACATAAAGTTTATGCAGGAGCACTGTCAGAGCCTTGTACATGGAGTCTGTGGTTACTTTAAATGACCTTTTTAAAGAAGCAAGTATTTTTTTAAGAATACTAAGAACATTTCCTTATTTTTAATGTTGTTATCTCGTGTTGGGTGGGGATGGGGTTGGGTTACCCAAACAAATGGCTGCTAAATATGCAATGTTAAAAGAACAAAAAAAAAATAGGATATCATCTAGTCAATGGGCATAGACAGAAGGATCCAGTTATGTGAGATACATGTCGTTCCCAGCGACTACTTGAGGACACTTCCAGTTAAAAGGACCACAGCACAGAGGAAAAAAAGTTTCGATACTACGTAAAGACCTCTAGCTTCTTTCTTTCATGTACTTTGCCATTGCTGTTTCCTTTCTGTAGGCATCACTTGTTCTGTTGTGTTTTGGGTTTCCCCTCTCCTTTGGAAATGAGTGTGCCTATTGGAAGGAACATAGGAAAAATAATCAAGCCAGCCTTAGTTTTCTTCCTTTTAATGCTCTTTTTTTCCTGTGTGTATAAATAGAGATTATCCTCCTGTGGCACAATTTTGTTGAATATGAAAGAAGCATGTTTGGGGTTTTTTTGGTTCGTTTCTGTAAAAATTTCTAGTTTGGTGCAAAGAAAAGTCTTGTTGCAGTTGCCAATGAGGCTGCGAGGTAGCTACCGTGTGGCTGTTGGATATGCTGAGGTACTTTCCCATTTCTCTTTGGAACTCTGCCGCTTCATTTATCGATTTTTGAACCTTTTCTTGGCTGGGATTTTCCAGTAAATATGGTTAAACATGGTGTTCCTGTGCTGTTAGCCTTTATGAAGCCAGGCAGGCACCAATCACAAAAAAATCATTCTTATTTCTTCAGGTATCCCAGATATGGTTGCATTTAATGGTTTGCATTCTTTTGACAATCTACAGAATCTGCCATTTTATAAAACAAAGCTAATGGATTGCATCTTTAATATACTGATATGTTGGTTAAGAGCCTGAAGATGATCTATGACTACACTTCTGTAAGTGGCCACTGAATTATATATGTACCCTAAGAAAAAAAGGGTTTGATTCTAAATCCAGATTTATTCCTGATTTGATTAGCTTTGTGCATATGTGCATTAGTTCAGAGGCTCACAAAATCTTTGGGTTGTATCCCAAGAAAGTTAGTCATGACTAAGCACCATTTAAATTGACGTGATGAGTTATTTCTGAGTAATTTTGCTTCCATTATTGTAAATGAATTAGGAATCCTAACTTTTTCAGGATACAACCCTTCGATTACTGTTTGCAAGAAGAAGAGAATACTTTGTCATATCTGAGAGTGTGAATTGTGATTCTGAAAAAAATATCAAGATCAAATCAACATCAAATTCTAAACATATAAAATATTTTCCATCGCAATTTGGGATAAAACATATTCAGCATTTCAGTGGGCATCAGTGTTGCCTAAGTATCAACCACGCCAAAATTAGACAGGTCCCGAATCCACAATTCCTAGAATTGTGGACTCAGCTCTGTACACCCACTGAGGCTTTTATCATTTCCTCCAACACCACGCTCCAAGTCACTTTTTAAACTTTGCTAAATTCAATCTTCCAACCTTTTGCAATGCATTTGTTGCTGCTATTGGTAAAAAGATGAGAGTCCTGCTAAGCAAGTGCATGTCAAGGGATTTGCTGGATTGCAGGTCAGATGTAGAATGTATGTTTCAGACTGTCTACATGGTCCACCCCAAAAGTAACTGTTTGTCCACTTGGTCATGTAAGCCCTTAGTAAATATCAGTTGCAACCTAATTATATTTTGCAATGCGACAAAATCTTAATTCAGTGCAACATTTGTTGTTGAGTCAGTTCTGTCATTAAGCAGTTCCTTGCCAGTTTTCAGTAATGGTACAGCTATGAAAAAATTGGAACTATTTGTACAGGATTCTGCGTTTGTAAGAATTGAGATTGAGATGAAAGTGCATTGCTGAAATTTGCATACTCGTATTTTGCTTCATTGATGCAAATTGCTAGAAAACAAGGTCCTTTTTAGATCCATGTTCAGGGGCTCCACACTTCTCTGACCATGCGTTGCACACTTCGCATTACCTGTACACAAACAGGCACAGAGAGGTATTGACAGCAACATGTGGGAGGTCCTGTACCTCAGCTCTTCCTTGTTTTAATAAACACGCACCTTAAATCTGCCTTATAGGCCAGGAATCAAAAGCAATGCAGAGTGGGCGCTTCATAGGCCTACTTTTTTTATCACAGCCCTCACCCCCATTTTACTTCCAACATCAGCATCAGCTGGAGGGGGGAGAGGATTGCTGATATAGAAACAATGTGATTAAGGTCCTTCCGGATGATACTAACTTCCTTCCATTGTCAAGGTATATTCTAGCTGGAGTGCTGAGGTGGCTTTTTTTCTGTGCCACAACTGTGATATCATATTGAGCCTTACCTGCAATCTTGGCAGTCACCTACAACAAAATAAGTGGAAACTGTGGCCCATTCAGCTGATCCATATCCCAGCACAATTTAAAAAAACTGGATTTGAACGGATGAACTTTCAGTTTATTTAAATGCAAGTATTTGATCATGATTGACTACGGAGTGAGGTATTAGACTGAAAAAGACTGAAAAAGGCTCTTCTAATTATCAGTTGTAGTTTTGGAAGCCCTCAGTGATATTCAAGAATTTTCTACTCCTTAAAATGAATCATGGTAGCATTCCTAAGGGTAGGCTCATATTCGCAGACTCTGGTTGGTCAAGAGGCTTAGACTGTCTTGTGTTGCTCGTTCAAAATCCTACTGCAAAGCAGAATTAGGAGTATTTTGGAGAAATTCTATCATGTTTCAGTATGTTTGGCTATGGCTGTGTTCAGATGAATGACATCTGAAGTTGATGAAAAACTGGTGTTCAGGCAAGCAAGGGATACTGCAGTGAGCTTGAGCATTAAAATGCATTTTTCATTAAAAATGAGAAGGAAGGGTATTATTTATGTATGTATGGCTACCAAACTCAGCAGATTTCAGAATGCCTGAAGTGTAATAAAGTTTATTTTTAATATGTCACAGTATTTTGATCTAAATTATGTTGTCTATGGTATTGAAGAAATGATGTGAAATGTGTAGAAAGTTGTCTTGGTTCATAATTTTAAGCCTGAAGGTGTGTTTATAAGCCATCATTCTGCTCATTTTAATGCTGCGGATGACATGAATGAAACAGGCTTAAGCACACTCCCTTTGGACTATTACATATATAGTAAAGAGTTACACAGAAAGGTGCATAATGGGCTTAACATGATGAATCAGTCCATGTGGTGATGAGACCAAATATGGAATTTGAAGATAGTTGTGTTTGAGTCATACATGGTCAACGTTTATTTTCAAAGCTTTATTTAACATGAAATTGGTTCTGATGTACAAAGGTATAAAGGTTTTTCAGGTCCTCTGCATAGACCAAGGATGTTCTAAGCGGTGTGATGGAATTGCAAAGGAAAGCACGCTGCATGTTTCAGAGAACCTCTCCTTTTGTATGCTATCTCGTTCCTCTGCAGTGGTGGGTGAAGTATTTCGTTTTAAATAAAGCATACACATAACCATGCATGGAAACACTCATGTGCATACTTAGCCAGAGGATGGGTCAGTAATTTGGCAGATCTCTTTTCCTTGATGAGTAGATTTCAGGAATCATTAAACATCAGAAGAAAGGTTGATTCTCTTTAAATAATAATAATAATAATTAAAAAGAAATTCCTCCTTCTTCTACTGTTATCACCTAAAGTGGATTCCAACCTCAAATTCCTCTTCATACCTCAGAAAAGATACCGTATTTTCACTTTTATTGACATGTTCTTTGTTAAAAATAAATGGAAATTATGACAAATGCTGTAAAGTAAATGTCGGGTTTGCTTCTGTGGGTTTCAAAATTCTTGTGTTTACATTTTGACAGTATTACACTTGAGGTTCTTCCACCCTAATAACTATTTGTAAGGAGGTATGAATGATCTGCTGTTAGTCTAGATTTATTACAAGGCCCTGACCCTGAAAAAAGATGTTTGAGACTATCTCTTTCAAAAGGAGAAAAAAAATTACAGCCATCCAAATTATCATTGTGTTTCCTGATTTGAAAATAAAACAGTAGTTTCCAAACTTAATGCTGCCACGGCACTCTTCATCCATAGTGCCCTGTGGATCACACAAAATCTCACACAATTTTCATGAGATATTGCACAATTCTTACAAGAACTTGTGTGATCTTGGCCTGGTGAGCCAGGTAGAAAAGACCATCACAGCGCCAAGTTTGGGAACCACTCTCTTAGAAGGTTGTGTTCCTGAAAGGTGTTAGTCCCTTACTTAGTAAGAGCTGAAGAAGTGCCAGTTTCATGGGCCAATTCAACAAACTATGATTGCATATCTAGATGTAGGTTGAATCTATCCACACTGCATCTTTGCTGAGAGTGAAGCATAGATTTTAGCTCTTCACTGTTATCTTGCAAGTGCTCGAAGTACAAGGCAGGAAAATATGGTCCTTTGTCACTGCTGCCCCAAGCAGTTGCTTCATAGGAAGATTCATCTTGAGTGCATGGTGAGTGAAATATCAGTAGCACCAGCTTGTAGCACACAAATCACATTCTCTGCTCACCACAGCAGGAAGCAATTACAAGCTACATATGGCGCAGCTTTGACTCATCCACAACATGTATTGAGAAAGGATCAGAGCTTAGATGAACCACTCAGCTAACCACTTTGGCAAAGACACAGTTTGGATGTATTCAATCAATGCTTTCTACCCAAAAAGTGTTGTGTGAACTGGCTGTTAAAGTGGGAAACCCAATCTTGCAAATTGAAGTGCTTGGATTTAAATTTGAGCTAGAGGGCCCCTTAGAACAGCTCCCCCCTTCAAGTGATAGGGGAAAAAATCCTTATATAATAATAAGGAATAATAATTCTGGCAGGTTATTATATATGAATCATATGAATATATGAATCAAAAGGTGTCAAGACTTCATACAGCAAAGTTTTAATTGTTTTCTGTTACAAAGAGTTATCTATCTGGTTAAAATGACCTCAAGGAGCCAGAGCATTGAAACGAGATAAATATCACACAAATAGGAAAGACCCCTTGCAGACCTCCCAGTTTCCAAATTAATCCACAAAATCTAACAGGAATTAAAACACTGATTCTGACTTGTTAAGGGCATCTTTGTGCTAATGTTTCAAAATGTCATGAAAATTTCTGTACTGCTGAAGATTTTTTTGCCTTTTTTTTTTTCATTTGTACCACAAATCCTAATAGCTGCCATTTTCCCACTCCTGGGGCTTTCTGTAGATCAGTGGATGTTAGGTTTAAACCTCTCTTTTCTTTGATGAAGCTTTCAATAAAAAAAATAAAGAAAAGCATTGACTGTCTTTGTTCCTTGTTTTCACAAGTGTTGAATGAAACAATTGAAAGATGATACAGTATGGGGCAGTGAGGGGTCAGGGTGATGTCCCTGAAATGCTCCTGAGAAATAAGGGTTCTCTTCATAATATCAACACCAAGCAAATTGCAGTGTTTGAAGATGGACAAGTTTTTCTTCTGATCAACACTATTTTTGTGCCTGCTTAACAGATTGCAGCATAAACCAGATATTATTACGTTCTAGAGAGAACTTTAAACATGAAGTGAGTTTTAATTGATTTAATGGTAGATTGCTGATGAAAAATTTAATCACAGATTAAGGACCCAATCCTATCCAAATTTCCAGCGCTGATGCAGCCTTGACAAAGGAGCATGTGCTGCATCCTGCAGTGGTGGGGCAGTCACAGAGGCCTCCTCAAGGTAAGGGAATGTTTGTTCCCTTACATACATCAGAAGCTATGAACTCTGGTTGCACAAACACTGCATTTAGCAAACTCATGCGTGCAGAAAGGATGGGGTTAACCCAAGGTTATCAGGTCAGGAACAAACAATGGAAAAACCAGCACACTGAAAGGTCTACCTTCCAGAGATCCTTTTCATGTGGACCCTTTGCCCTGGAACCCATGTGCCTTGCAAAGGATTCTGGGCGGTGTGCCAAGGCAGATGCTTGGTTCTTCCATACAAACTTGCCTGATTACTAAGATTGATCCCAAAGGCTCTTCTCTTGCACACCCCAGCTTTGGAGGAGGAACATGTAACAATGAGAGAGAGAGAAAGAGAGAGAGAGAGAGATAGCCTTCATGCAACCCTGAATTAACATATGGAACTTGCTGCCACTAGAGCCCCACTATCTTGGGGCTGGAATGTTTGTTCCCTTACCTTTGGCTGCATTACGGCTGCATCCATGCTGGAAAATTGGATAGGCTTGGGCCCTGAAATTTACCCAAACTCCACAATTGCTCCGTGGAGCTGAGACTGAAATTGTTTAAGACATGCAACTGTCCCCCCTCTCTTTTTGTGCATTTCTGGTTTGCACTTGTTCATCCCATTTGAAAATGTCTAAGTGTTATCACTGAACTTGGAAACAAGGGCTTTGGCTAGACTCGTGACATGTGACAAAACTGAACAGAGGCTAGTCTTACAATTTGATAATATTTTTTTCATTCTGAGTGCAGAAGGCGTTCTTAAAGTGATACTCTCCCTCATTATTTAGCAGCTTTTTGTTTCAGTAGATCTCAGAGTGGCAGTTGAAAGCTGTCATGAAACTAATGTTTCATGTAGGTTTTATTTTCTCTTATAGTGGTATTAGAGTTAGCTAGGGATCTCATGTGTAAAAGCTGCAGGTGAGGATGGTTAGTTTCATGAGTGAGGATAAATCCCGGAGAGCAGTGGTTCTCAAACCTTTAGCACTATACAGTGGCATACCTCCCCAGCCCCATGCCCTGGGGTAGGGGTGCCCAAACCCCGGCCCTGGGGCCACTTTCGGCCCTCAAGAAATCCCCCAGTCTCCAATGAACCTCTGACCCTCCAGGGACTTGCTGGACCCTGTGCTGGTTTCATGTAACTGCTCTCAGCATGAGAGCCAACTGTTTGACCTCTTGTGTGAGCTGTGGGTCGAGGGCTCCCTCCACCTGCTGTTGCTTGCTGTTTCACATCTGGGATGCAGCAGTGGCAGCAAAGAAAAGGCTAGCCTTGCTTTGTGCAAAGCCTTTTATAGGTCTTGAGCTATTGCAAGGCCTTCATTCATTCATATAAGTTTCATCTCTAATATATACATTTATGTAAATTTATTCAAATTTGAAATGTAAATTAAGAAATCTGCCCCCCACTCACCTGAGGCTCACGGAGCCGACAGAAATCTGCCCCCCCACTCACCTGATGCTCACGGAGCCTTGCACAACCCAAGCCTGCGTCAGGGAAGCTTCTCAAAGCTTCCTCAACGCTATTGTGCTTCCGGGAAACTGGAAGCACAGTTTCCGAGCCTGTTTGGGAGCCTCAGAGAGGCTTCTGCAGGGTCATAGAGGCTTGTGCCTGGGGCATTTGCCCCATAGACTGAATGGGAGGTCCGCAACTGGCACCAGGACCTACTTTTTAGAATAATAATCTGTCAGGACCCACCAGAAGTGATAGCATTAACCTGGAAGCGATGTCATAGTCAGAAGTGACATCATCAATTTAGGCTTCAAACCTAAGCTGCAATCAGCCAATGGTCCTATGACACAGGGTGCTCATGCTATTATTTTACACACCTTGGAATTCAAACATTCCAGCAAGGAAGTCAAAGCAGACACCAGAATGGAATCTGGTGGTGCCTTCCTGGTGGATGAAACCTAAAGGAGTGTTAGTCTCATCTTGGTGCTGTGAGTAAAGGAAAGAAGTTAATGTAGTTTTGGTTAGTTAGTGAAACAGTTAGGCTGTGTTAGTTTTTTATTTTTTTCTCCTTAGTTGCTTTTATCAGCCAGTTCACAAGGGGTTTTGCCTTGGGGAAGTCCTGCAGGTTTGGGATATACAATTAGATACTACAATTCCTATCTATCTGGGTTGTATAGAAGCCCTCCTGTTGTTAGGAGGTCTTAATAAACTTGTGGATCCTATTCGTTTTTGTCTGGGTCTCTTTGAGGTAAACGGGAGCCATTACTCTTTTCTGTTATAGGGAGTCGGAGAGAGGAAATATAGAGAACCTCAAAAATATCTTTATATTGTAAGGTAGTAGGATTAAGCCCAGGGCATCCCTCTAGTGATCCTGGCTCTTGGACTAGTGGGGCAGCTGCCCAGGGGGCCTTCTTAGGTGGTTATAAGGAGATTGAACAGGAGGAGGGGATATTTTCCCCCCTCTGGACACTGACAGAGGCAAATATGCTATTTTGGACTATACAGCAAGAGCAAAGCTGAACTTGTGCTTCCTTTCTCAGCTTCTTGGGAATTTCCGATAGTGCACACTCTTCCTAACAAGCTCCCACTGCAGTCTGACCTTTCATCTGAACTGCCAGTTTCCTACACCATCTAAGAAGCTACTGCCTTTGCTTTTGTTTCAGTATCTTTTCCATTCCGCCACTTAAAATGGTCTGTTCTCTCGTTTGTTATTAATACACACCAGTAGTGTAGCTACGGGCAGAGGTGCTGTAAGTACTGCAGGCACCACAACCCAGAATGGCACAGATGACGAGTAGGAGGTGCCACTTAACATGGTGCATTGCAGCACCTGCAATACTTACCATGCCCCTCCGTAGCTATGCTACTGCTACACACTCATTAAGTAACAAACTTTGTCTTGTTTTAAATTTCATGATGTTAACTGTTACTGGGATTGCTGGAGACAAGGAACCTATAAAGAGCTAGAGCGTCTCTACTTGGACACTTTTCCTGCTTCTTTCATTTCTTCAATAGGAATTGACCTCTGCGAAGCTATATGCAAATAGAGCTGGGATCTAGGTTCTTAATTAGTGAGATGAAAACTTCCTAGCCCTCATTCCAAGGAGGCTGCAGGATACATGGCAGCACTGTCACAACCCAACTCCATTCTGCCCTACCACCACCGGAATTAGCATTCCCATGGCACTAAGCACATTTTGACAGTGTACCTCCTGAGCCAAAATAGCGCATAGCCATGCACTTCTGGCTCCCAGCACCGCAGACAGTGTGAAGCACCCTGCATGTGTGGTGGCAAAGAGGAGCCCCACCGATGCTGATAAGTTGGAGGGGTGGGGTGGGCAGATCTGCGAGAGGCTGGGGATGTGTTGGAGGCAGGAGGGGGGGGTCACACCCAGCACAAGGGACTTGCGGCAGATGCGCCCTTTGGAGTCAGCCAGCACACCCCCTTTATTCCCTCAGACTTGCACCAGTTAAAAGCTGATGCAGGTCTGAGCAGACCCATTGGCAGTCAGGGGGCTTACTGAAGAGTAAAGGATAGTGTTTTCCCTTCCCCCTAGTAAGCCTCCTGATTGGCTGCTCCACCAGAGCATGCAGTATCAACCTGTTTTGGTGTGGCTGCATGCTATGGCAGGGAGAAGGATAGGATTCGACTGTTAAATTCATCACAGCCTGGTTCAAAATACAAACTTAGCAAACCTGTAATGCATGCCAGTGAACCAGGCCATCAGTTGAATCCGTACTCCCACTAACTCACTTAAACTGCAGCTCTGTCATTCTTCCTGCTTCCTCCACATCTCCTTGGCAGTTAGGATACTGGAACGGCACCTTCCCAAGTATAGCATTTCAGGTGTCTCCAAAGCTTGTTGTACTAGGGCTCCAACTCCCAGGTGTCATCAGCACTGCTACTTTCATTGTTGCAGCATCCAAGTTAGGGTGTCGGGGGTTCATTGGGGTCAGGGAGAAATTCAGATTGATTATGTAACCAGGAACATTACAGAATCAGAATTGGGCCGAGTATTAATTGAGCTATTTTCCAATTTGGAAGCAAAATAGCTTAGTGTGCTGAGCCCAATCAAACCAAAGCATCATTGTGAGATACCCCAAAGAGTTACTGGATCAGGATGTTGGCCCCTTACCAGGTGCACTGGTATGTATGGCAAGATATTCAGAAGATTTGGCCCATAAGGTGACAGGTAACAGACATAGCCTGATTCACTTTGGCAAACACAATCTCTGTTTCATTTAGTCTAGTGCTTGTTCTGATCAAGACCATGAACTGGTCTTGATTATATAAGGCAACTCAGTAGCTCTCCTTTTCAATTTTTGCTGGGATCCCACTACGTGGTTATTCTGACTTCATCCAATCTCACCAGTTACTCTCTGTTAGTATGAAGTCCAGACCAAAAAGCATTGTTCTGTAACACTTTCAACTAAACAAGAAAAGTTGCACACATAAAATGTTGACAATGACCACTGCAATCAATAACCATCTCTACTTAGAAAAATGCACTGTTACTTAAAGGGGATTGTCTTTAGGACAATTTATTGCTAGCATAGGTTCATCGTTGATAGCAAAATTGGTAACAGGCTTATCTTTTGACCTTGCTTTTGCTCTGACTGAAATCAGAGCAAAAGTTTGTAACCCAAAGCTACTGGCTTGAAAACAAAACACTGTAAGAAACTCTATCCAAAACAAACCAATATTCTGGAAAGACTGATATTATTATAGGGTTACAAAAAGTGCAGAAATATCTCTAACAAAGCTTCCAGTTGCATGCTTGCCATAGGGTTTGATGGAGCAAATGTCCCAGGCACTGGCCGCTGGGATCCTGCGGAAGCCTCCCGCCTGGGGCAGAAACTGTGCTTCCAGTTTGCTGGAAGCACAGTTTATAGCACCAGGGAACTCCACAGAGGTTTCCCCGGCGAAGAAGGAGGTCGTGTGAAGCGCTGTGAGCCTCTGGTGAGTGGGGGGGGGATATCTGTGGGGGGGCCACAATAGCCCGCCGGGGGGTGCCATCACAGAGCTTTGCTTCGGGCGCGGGGCTGCAGAGGTCAGCGGCTGAAAGCTTCTCTCTTACAGATTCATGAAATGACTGAACTTAAAACAATTTAAATTCTTTCTTTTTTTCCTATTCCACTTGCGATCTTTCACTTACAGTGCAATCCTATGCATATCTACTCAGAAACAAGTCCCATTGTGTTCAGTAAGGGACTCACTCCCAAAGGTCAATATGTATAGGATTGCAGCTTCACGGCCCGATCCAATGCAAATTCCCTCCCCCCCCTCCCCACAGCCGGGCAATCATGAGCTGCACTGCATTACACAGGGAGCTTTAACAGGCAGGAGGTCTCTGCAGGGTAAAAAGGACATTTGTCCCCTTGCTCTGGGGAAGCTCCAGCCTGCACAATGGGTCTACCTGGACCTGCACAAGCCATATGGCTGCCAGATCAGGTCCAGGAAAGGGAATAGGATGCAGCATGCACCACTGCCACTGATCCCACCCCTTCAAGGCTGGAACTGCCCATCCCCACTCTCACTGCTGCCATTCCCCTTACCCCATTAAACCCCTCCCTGCCATCCCCTCACTTGCTTCAATGGGCATCCTCTGCTGTGTCAGCGCATGTGCAAAGGTCTTTGCATTCACACTAGTGAGCCCAGCCTTTGCACTGGCAAAGCACTTTGTGACAGCGCACAGGCTAGGTTCACTAGTGTAAATGCAGCGATTTTGTAACATGTGAAGGCCTGGTGTGCCAGTGGAGCATGCACTATGCCAGTGTACCAATTGGGTAGGATTATGCCCTTAGAGCAGTGTTATTCAAACTGTGAGGTGCGGCTCTTTAGGGAGGCGCCAGGAACTAAAAGGGCAGGCGCAGGATGTCCCCTCGCAGCGATACAGTCATACCCTTGGGCAGAATATGAGCCCGTCTTCTGCCCATCGTCTGTGCTTTTTTTTAAAGCAGAAGAAACGGGAGTTGCTCAGCTGTGAAAGTGGCTGCTGCCACCCCACCCTCTACTCCGAGGCTGCCTCCTTCTGTGTTTGCTGCATGTTGTTTCCAAAGCTCTTCAACTCCACCCCCCATCCGGCAAGTACCGAGCATGCTCAGTTTGCAGTCCTTGCCCTTGCTGACCTTCACAAGAAACCTTCATTGATCCTTGTCTGGTTGGTTCCTAGTTCCCAGCCTGGGATCGCTTGTCATCAAAGTGAAATCTCTCTTTTCAACCCCCCTCCCTCTTCCAGTCCCCCCTTTCAATCTCCAAACCTTCCTGCTTTCCTCCCCCTCCCCAAATAAAACACTTCCCAGGGGTCTTAAAGTTGTTTCCATGCAGTTGGCAAAGGGGGGAGGGGAGAGACAAGCACACACTTTACTTGGCCAGGAGCAGAAAAAGGGTTCTGTTTTTAAAGTGATTTCTTAATCTTGTTGTTTGACTGAAGAGGAGAGGCTGTATTTTTAAAGTGATGAATCTTGCTATTTGAAGGGAATACTTAGCAGCCACTGATGAAGTGATTGCCAGCCCAATCCTATCCACACTTTCCTGGGAGTAAGCCCCATTGACGCTAATGGGACTTCAGAGTAGACATGCATAGGCTTGAGCTGTGCATCTCCTAGCATAGGAGACAAATCAGCTTCCTAACCAAACCCTTATCAGCTCTGATATATTTTCATGGTCTATTTTTGTTTTCCCTACCAGCTGCTGGAAAAATTTAATTTAATTAATAAAGGGTTTAATCCTATCCAAGGAGAATGGGAGAAATGACTAGTTGGATTGGGGCCCACAGGGGTGTGTGTGTGTAATGTTGGTCAGACTGGTTGTTCACAAAGTTCATTTGATGAAACAATTCTATTGGTATGCTTACAAAGTTTAAAAAAATGAGTTCTCCTGGACCAGACAAAATCTACCTAATCCAGCATCCTGTCTCCAACAGTGATCAGCAGCTGATCATTTATAAAGCATGTATATTGCAGTGTATTAATAATATATTTTTAAGATCTGCATTTAATTAATGATATGATTAATATCATTAATATTAATATAGTTAATATTTCTGGCCACTTCCTGTTTAATGATGTCACTTCCAGCCGTCACGAACATAATGGGGAGTCATGGCCAACAGCCATGGGGGTCAAGGGAGCCACTGGCCAGAAAAGTTTGAGTACCACTGCCTTAGAGCATTAATCTTGACTGGATCCCTCTTTGTTGTAGTGAAAAGGACCAAGAAATTTCACCAAAGTCTTATTTAATTGACTTAGGTAAGATCTCAGGGAGGAACTGCTTTTGAGTCACAGCGAGCAGTTATCATCCAATATAGAACAAGCTGCCAGGTGTTTCTTGCCCGCCTGAGTGTCCATCAACCCTCTTCTCAACCCTGCCTTTGGCTCGCCTGCTATGATACAATGGCATGTTCACAAACAATTTATTCAGGGAAAATGTGTCAGTAATTGAAAGTTGTCAAGGAGTGCAGATTCTGTTAAGGTGATGAGTCAGATGGGAAGAAAAAAAACACCTTCACATAGGATTTGGTGACAAGAGATGTGTGCTGTTGGCAAGAAGAATGTAAAAACAAGGAGAGAGGTGTTAAGATAGGGAGGCTTCAGGGACTTAAATTATTATTATTAACAGTATTTATATACCGCTTTTCAACTAGAAGTTCACAAAGCAGTTTACAGAGAAAAATCAAATGACTAATGGCTCCCTGTCCCAAAAGGGCTCAGAATCTAAAAAGATGCAAAAAGAACACCAGCAGACAGCCACTAGAAAAGACACTGCTGGGGTGAGGTGGGCCAGTTACTCTCCCCTTGCTAAAAAGAGGAGCACCCACTTGAAAAAGTGCCTCTTACCCAATTAGCAGGGGTAAATGGAGAGAAAGTCCAGCAAACAGGAGAGCTTAGAAGCAAGAAAAGCAGAATGCAGGTTAGCTGAACGATGACAAAAATTATCTGAGGGAAGGATAGGTGGATACAAAAAAAGAGGAATGAAGGAGACCAAGAGTTGAGGAAAAGTGGGGTCAATGAGAATGAAACTGTGGTGGGATGGAGGAGAAAACTCTCACAGAATCTATGGACAAGTGACGTAATGTATACCGATCAAAGAGTAAGTATTTTTGGCATAGACTGGCCTAAGAAACTGAGGGGATAAGGGTTGAGAGACAGAGTGGCTGAAAGAAGGGTGTCAAAATAGGCAGTAGGTATAAAAGCAGGAACCTTTCGAGAAAATATTTACAGAAGCAGAGCCCTCAGGGGATAGAGATATGTAGCTGAAATGGAAATGAAAACAAAATAGGAGTTGATAAAATCTCACCATGGACCAGAGTCAGAGCGGATGCATGTTGTTTACAAAAGGAGATGGGGACTGTGGATCAGAGAGACAATAAAGCATTAAGATCAAAGAGGTATTTTGGGTATATGTGTCTTATTGAACTAACCTGACACATTGTTGGCTCCAGACTTACAAGCACAAGGGACCCCTGTGATGAAGTATCCCAACAAGAAAACACTGAAAGAAAGGTAAGCACCTGGTAAGTTCAGCAACAAGGTGAGTAGCCGAGGGCAATAAAATCTTTTCCCCCTCTTCCTCCTGCCACCTCAAGCTTAAAAAACCAGTTTTACAGCTTTTAATAAAGATATGGATTTTTAAAGGAAACCATTCGAAATACAAAATCAGTTATAAATGTAGAAAGCTAGCAGGGATTTGCCGTGTTACGCAGAATGTCACAACATTCGTAACTATCTCCCCACTGAGCAACAATGCCATGGGTTCCACGTTCCAAGGGAATAACAGCCCAGTCCTAACTAAGCTTTTGACAGAGGAACTGAGGCTTACTTCTGAATAAAGTTGCATGGAATTACATGGGCTTCAAGTACCCTGCATCAGAGTAACAAGCTGTTAAGACGTTGGCTGTGTTTACGTAGTAAGCATCGTAGATGAAAACTAAAGAAGGGAGTTTTGTTCTTTTTCCCCCCCAAAATTTTTGCATCAACTTCTCAAGGAATATAGGATTCAAACCGCTTTGCTACAGCTTTTTTACAGCTCTGAACAGAACATTACTCAGAGAATTACTCTCCTTCCCACACAACATCCCTCAACTCTTCCTCTTGCTTGTCACATTCCATCTGTAACACATTTCTGAACTATGGAAGACAAGGCTGTCATCTTTTATTGCGGTCTCTACACTTCCTCATAGACATGTGGACTCATTTTTCAAAACAAATGGGAACGAAAACAAATATGCCCATTTGTTTTGCTATGGAACCAAAAATGAAATTGACAACTAGTTTGTTTCGTTTTACATGGATTTCAATGGAGGTCCGCCATGGCGACTAAGAATGGAACTTCCATGTTCAGACCCAGTTTACCTCTGTATATATGGCACAAGTGCAAGAGTATTTGCATCCTTTTGTAAAGAAGGGTTGATGTCCTGATGTCTGTAAGAGTTAATGGCTACTTGATGTTGTTCACATGTATCTTACACCCCCCCCCCCAATAATATTTTAAAAAAATCAATTACACTGTATTAAGGCATGTCTCAGATGGAACCTCAGCTAGGTGTCAGTTACTGAAGTTTTGCTTGGAGTTTTGCTACAATGCTCATTAGCTGGTGAGGGTTTTGTTCCACTGCCAGCTTATAAGTACAGGCCACATGTAAAAAATATTTGCTTCAGATGTGGTTCCAGTTTGGAACAACTCCTTGAAGCAGAACCTCCAGTTGCAGAAGTGGAAGCCAGATGGAGCACTATTTTCCTGCCTCTGATCTCCTCTGTGTGACAATTGTATAAAATAAAAATATTCAAGAAAAAGCGCAGGGAAGGCATTGCTTCAATAGGTACAAAAATGTCTATGGGCGCAATCCTATCCTGCGCTGGAACAGGCAAGCCAAGAGGCTTGCGCTGTTTCCAGTGCAGGAGAGGGACCAGAATTGGCTCAGCCAGAGGCAAGGGGAAACTTTTATCTTACCCCTGGGCAAGGCACCCTGGCTCCTATGGGTCTCCTCGGACCCGCACCACCTCTGGAGGTAGCACAGGTCAGAGGAGAATGGGCGGCTTCAACTCGCTCCAAACTCTCCAGAAACAGCTGGGCCAACGCAAGGCTCACTGTGCGTGCCGCCACGGAGACTGGATTCAGCCTCTGTGTGCCGGTGCAGCTTGCTCATGAGGAGGCGCAAACATGCTTTACAGCACATTTGTGACCCTCCTGGGCTGGCGCAAGTGACTTGTGCCAGCCCAAATGCAGCTTAGGATTGAGCTGCGCGGCCGGCACCAACCACCAGCTCCCCCACAACTGACATTTTCTTTGTGAAGTTTATGGGTCTTTGAAGATGTATCTTCTTAATATATCAGTCCAACTTTATGCTGGCAAATTTCCAAGTAAGAGGGTTGTTACATGATGCAGCAACAGAGATCAGGCAGCACTATCAGCATTTATCCCACTAGTCAAGGATGAAACTTTTTGGCTCTTATAGTACAAAGGAAACTCTGCTTGTATCACAACCACTAAACCAGAAACACAGGTAGGGCATATGTGTGTGGGCACCCCACAGACATGCGCCTGAGCTCTCCTTGCAACTCATGCTGGCTCCCTCCCTTCCCAATCCTCTGGTGGGAGGACTAAGTGCATGGGTTTGCTGCCTAACCTGCTCCTGGTTTATAAATTATAAACCTGATTATAAATCAGGCACAAGAGACATTACCTTGAATGGTCAGGCATTCAGTACTGAGCAGGAACAAAGTGGCATGTCTCATCTAGAGACCTCCTTCTGCAATCTGGACAGGCTGGATTGTGCTCTTGCAATGCAGCTCTGTTAGCCCAACTTCAGGCACAATGTCCTAGCTTTACAAGTTTTGTAACAATGGAGAAAAACAGAAAGCCATGCAACAACTCAGTGGCTACAGGGTGTAGGGGTTGTGGACCACACGAGGTGATTCATTCAGGGGAGGGGTGACACCACTACTGGCAAAAATTGTAAATCTTGGTATTTTTGAGTAATACCATCATGTTATATATCATTTAATGTAGAATTCAATTAAAGAAACAGTGGTGAAATATCTGTATTCCATCAAAAGTTACAGCCAGAAAACCAAAAAAGGAAATCACAACCGCCTTATGAAACAAAAAGTGGATTTCCTACACTCTAAACTGACCAATGATACTGCATCAATGAGATGTTATGATGACATAGCAGAGAACCAATAAGATGTTAGTATGAGTCAGGTTTCATTTCCATTTATCAGAGCTAATATTAGAACTCTTAGAGCTCAATCCTAACATTGTGCTGTGCAGGTACAATTCCCAGCATGGGAGGGTCGCAAATGTGCCGTAAAGCATATTTGCACCTCCTTGAGAGTTAGCCAGGCTGGCGCAAGGGCATGTGTCAGCCTGTGGAGCCTGCATCCAGCCTCTGCGCCAACAGAAGGCGGTAGGTCTGGGCCGGCAGAGCTTGGCAAATGCGGGGTCTGGTGGGGAGTGGGGAGGAGGCATTCTGGGGTGGGGAACAGCGGATGGCGGGTGGGCCTGTGGGCAGATGGCCGGAGAGCAGGAGGTGGGGCCAGGATCCAGCAGTTATGTTGAATTCTGACTCCATTCCCAGGTAGGTCCAGGCTGCTTGGATCTGTGCCACCTCTTTAGTTGGCGCAGATAGATCCCCTGGGGCTGCAGCAGCTCTCCCCGGGGTAAGGGGAAGCAATACCCCAGGCTGAGCCACTTCTGGCTCAACACTTGCATTGGATATGGGGCAGGCCTCCTGACCTTCCTGTTCCAGTGCAAGTTAGGCTTGCACTGTTATTCAGTTTTGTGAGTGCCGTTGTTGGCCACTGGTTTTTGGTTGGTTACTGATTTGTTGGGTGACCTGTACTGTTCTATATTAAAATAAATAAATTTAATGGCGGTTACACCAACTGTAGTGATGCCACTGCATTTAAGGTGCGTGTATGATATTGTAATTTTTTCTGTATGGCCTGGTACGAGAGGAGGTTCATCATCGGGGGGTACTACAATGACCTCTTGCACCGGGTGATTCAAACCCCAGGCATGCCTCTGCAACCGCTTCCTCATACACATTGGCACAGACCAGGAGTACTCTTCTCTGTCAACGAGTCGCTATTCAATATTTAACAGAGAGTTGAGAGTGACCGAATGCGACACCTTGTCATTTATTGTTAGTATTTACTGTTTCTCAGCCAGGTTTCAATGAGGGTGGGTGTCGGCATTCAGACCAAAGTAAATTCCAATGAGTCTCTCTCAGATGCCTTTACAAAGAAATGTGCTAGTTGCCTCATTAAAGCGCAATTGTGTGCCATGGGCTGTTTTCCCACCATCCTTAGGCAGTCTGACCTTTCTCTGATTTCAGTGAATGGCAGCATCCCCGATGCCTGTAATGTTTATGCATGGAGATGAAATATGCTTTAATAATATGTCATGAAAAAATGCTACTACGTTTACTTGAATAGATGTGCTTTTCAGTTCTAACTTGTTTCTCACTGCACAGAACTACCTGGGGATTCTTAACATACTAAAATTCCTTCCATTCTTTGATAAGGATTTGAATGAGACTGGCTGGTAAATTCTGTTTTATTGTTTATTTCTCTTTTTATTTTGAAGTGGTTTGTATGCACTGAACAAGAAGCTCTCAATTGACTTCCTCCCAGCAGATGGCACTATTAATCTGTGGACATACATATATTCATTGAAAGTCAGAGCTTTGGGTACTTCAGTAATATGCATTAAAGAAGGGTCTCAGATGCATTGCTGAGATGCCTTTTAATGGTTGCCAAATGTCTGCTTTTTCTTCCAACCCCATGTGTAATGCCACGAAGCACAGGCGATTCAAAAGTTCAGCCAAAATTGACCATGCTAGATATTCACTGTGTCTTCCGGTCTCCAAATGTATTGTTGTGCCTAATTCAGGCCTAATGAAATGATCTACAGAGTCAACACATTAATATTGTCTTATGATATTGACATCACTCCTGCTTCAGTTATAAAAATGCACCAGGATCATCATAAGAGGATTATCCTTTTTAAGAACAAGGTGTGAAGTCACCAGCAATAAGATATAAATCTTATAAATTCTGGACCTCTTTGTACACACCTGAATTTCCCCTTTCTAACAGTAGCCAAAGGCTCCTGAAGCCCACTTTTAATTCCTTACTATTTTGAACTAGACCAGTGGTTTCCAAACTTTTTAGAGGCTGTAGAGGCTGCTTGCCTGATTATAAATGCCAAGGGGTGTGGCTACAATGGTGATTGGGCAGCAGTGCTCCCCCCCCCACCATGTAGCAGAACGTTTAATCCTTGATGCAGATAACCTTATCTGCCCTGTCAGTTTCGCGACCCAACAAAATTGGGTCACGACCCACTGATGGGTCCCAGACCTACAGTTTTAGAACTGCTGGACTAAAATTGTCATCCAAGTGTCATGAATAAAGAGAGACCCTGAAAATCTGAACTTATGCTAAAGGTACAACAAAAGGGAAGTCTGACCAGCTGAGGATGCATATAAGATAACCTCCCAACTCTTCCCTCTTTGGTCAGTTTTAGTCACTCAGAGCCTAGCCTGGAGCTTCTTTGTCTCCTAAACAATGTATCGACATAAAAAAAAAAAAGATTCTGAGAACTAACTTGCTTACTCTCATTATGCTGGAAAAGGCCAACAACAAAACAATCTTAAACTGCTGTCGTAAACTTGTTGAAGCACAAGCAGCCAGCAAAATCTGGAGTGGAAAATTTGCCACATTTCAATGAAGCCAGGAATGTCTACTTTTAAGATGTTTGTTTCATTTGTGTCCCACCTGACCTCCAGGAAGTTCAGGATGGCTTATCTGTGTCTTTCCACCCCACCTCATTAGATCCTCATGACAAGAATGAGAAAAAGTTTAGGCTGAAACAGAGAGAGAGGGTGATACTGATCCAACATCAACCAGCAAGCTTTACTGCTGAGTGTCCTTGGTTGTAATCTGACGCTGTGAGAGTTTCTCCTATTACCATTTGCCCATAATGAAGACGATGCCCCCACTTCAGAGCTGAGTTTTTAAAAGAGACAAGAAAAGTCATTTCCCAGATGGAAAACAGCAATCTTGGGGGATATTTTTGCACACATCGATATGATGTGCACACATCGATATGATAGCAAATACATGGAGGCATGTCATACTATGCCTAGTAAGTGTCTACTCTGTTGTGTTTTATAATAGTGTGTTCAGTGAGCAACAGGGTATGCAATGACAAAGGAAACAGAACTAGAAGCCCAATGCATGCAACAGGGCTGCCTATACTAATGTCTTTAATGAAAGAGGAAATTGATTATGGCAACAGTCCCAAACTTACCGGGATCATGGCAGCATCTTCTTCCCAGCTCTACCAGGCACCACCATCTTGCATCATGCAAGACCTCAGGCAACTCTTGTTAAGATGCTGCACAATCCAAGATGGTGGCTCCCAGGAGAGCTGGAAGAAGAGGCCAGTGGAGATGTACCACGGCACGCCTGTGAGTTTATTGTGGCACACAGGTTTGGAAACCACTAGATTATGGAACTAACTGAAAGGTGGCAAAATGGGGGCCAATTTTGCAACCTGTTTCCATCAAGTAGGCTGTTGTAATGCACCACAAAAGGAGGCTTCTGTAATCATGAATCTATTTGCTACCACACACCAAGGTAACTGGACAGAAGCTGTCCACTTGATTATTTCACATGTTTTTTCTGGGATTATACACAAGCTCTTTGCTCTTACAACCCCCTAATAAACATGTGAGACAAGAGATATGGAGTAATATTGGGCCACATTTATTAATAATCCAATAAAACATATCAACAAATCAGCAGTGGGTCTTGTCTCAAACTCCTCCCCCCCCTTTAGTCCGGGCTTCTAACCAAGATGAAGCCTAATGAGGTACAGCTGATCTAGCTTTGTAGTTTACTCTTTCAGGAATCAATGCCTTTTCTTTAAGAGCATATTGATAACAATTTTAACCCTACCATTCGGGAATTCACAACCCTATAAAGGAGAAGCTTTGCAAACTTGATTGCACTGAATCTGTCCTTTTGGGGGCCTTAATTTGATGAGCTGTAAGTGCTCTTGCAGCCCACTGCGAGCTTTCAATAATCTAATGGAGCCATGAAGTATACATGCCTCATTGATGCTGCATGGAGGCTGATTATTGCAGAAATAGTGCATTAAGAAATCACACTCATATGCCTTTACTGGATCATCCTTACTGCTCATAATTCACTTGTAAAAATATTGTTCACCCTTTATTCCACTTGTAACTTCACATGAAGCCACTCTGTTAAATAGTGCTGCTGTTGCGGTGCAATTATATCAGTAGGCTCCTTTTTCTATTTCTAACTTTTCGGTTTAGGTTTCTTTGCCCCCCCCCTTTTTTCTACTTATGCAAAACAACATTAAAATGACTCCTGAGTCCATTTCATCAGCAAAGAATGTGCTCAGTCGGTGCCTCTGTTTTACAATCTCCAAAAAGGGGGTTTAATGAACCAATATTATAGGATGGCAAATGCTCTGTACATAAGGATTGGGTAGGATGTAAAAATAAAACAAAGCCATTTGATATTTACAACAGTATAGGTCAGTGGTTCCCAAACTGTGGATTGAGACCCACTGTTGGGTTGTGACCTGATTTTTGGTGGGTCGCCAAAGGGCGATGGAAAGATCAGATAATGAATTGCCTCAAGCCCTGTAGCTGCTAATTACCCTGCAAAGAGCTCAGCTCTTGCAGTTTGTAAGCATAGGTAAGTATAGGGAGATAAAGGCTTGAGGGTCTGCTGGTTATTATTACTTATAAATAAATAAAATACATTATTTTCCAGATCTTTTTAAAAATCTGGTAAACCTAGGTGGATCCCAAAAGAACGTCATTTTAAAAAGTGGGTCCAGGTGCTAAAAAGTTTGGGAACCACTGGTATAGGTCATGGGCCTCCAAACCGAGGCCCATGGGCCAGATTCAGCATGCTGAGATTACTGTTCCAGAGTCACTTCCCTCAGGAAATTGGGGCGCGGAGCTTTCCTGGCCAACATGCAGTGGAAGTGTCTCCCTGGCACAAGGCTCTGTGAAGATCAGGTGCAACAAACAATGGTTGTTGGCAGAATGGTAAGACCTTGCCACTGCTGCACTGCACCCAGAATGGTAATTCTGACTTGCCATTGGCTGCGGTTTGGAGATCGCTGGTATCGGTGATCCGCATACAAAAGAAGGCTTCAAGTTCTGGACCAGAACTGTATATACTGTACAAATAGTGTCGTATCCACATTTGCTATGGCTAGATCCCCACATTCAGTACCCAGAACTGTGTATACGGCTTCTGTTACTGGAATCAGACACCATGTACAAAAATTCTACATTGCCAGTTTGGTGGGAAGGGGGCGGGTGGTGGGGAACAGACTGAATCCTGTGTCCCTCCCCTTCAAGTAGTTTAAGATCATGGCTGTCAACAGTAACTTTGCTAAACATTTTATTGGTTGGCAAACACATACAAAGACACAGCTCACAAATGCATGCGTATATCTCTGGATTGAGAAAACAGCTTTTGTACTTAGAATCACCTCCTGTGTGTTGTCTCCTCTCTTACTTGCTTCAAATTCAGTCTTAAATCTCACCTCCTTTCATCATGCCTGTGACGCAACACCTTAGTTCTCTTTCACTACTGCAATGAGGCTTAAGTACATACAACTGACAGCCAAACATAACTAACTTTCCTGCACTGATGCACTGGGCAGGCACTCCATGCCCAACTGGGCATGCACTGCATCCTGTGGTGGGGTGACAGTCATGGAGACCTCCTCAAGGTAAGCAAATATTTGTTCTCTTGCCTCAGGGCTGCATTACAGCCAGTCATCCCTACTGCAGATTGCACCCAGGAAACCAGCGCTTACCTGGAGCTTGGCATTCCAGAAGTTTGGGGTGATGCAATGATGTTATTACGTCACCCCCGACCTCCCGGTCTCCACACTGCACATTGATTTAAATGTGAAAAGTCCACCTCCCTTCAGTGATATTTGGGGTGTGTCAGGCCTAATCGCTTCAAGCCCTCACTAGCGAGCAGGAAAAAACACAATCTGTGGCAAGAATGCATGGCGGCTGGGCCCAGAGCAGGTGGAAAATTGCCAAAGGGAGGCTTGGGCAGTGTGGTGACATGCTCCCCCTCAAGCATTACAGTTTGCTTCCCTGCCCTGGCCTAGTGACACCAGATAACAGCTGCATTGGTGCAGGAAAATTAGGTTAGGCTGTGAGACAATCACATAGTCCTGCCTTGCTTATCTCTGCCTCCATTTCCCTCTCCGCTGTTTCCTCTGCATCTGTCTAGAGCAGCTGTTTTCAACCAGTGTGCTGCAGCACACCGATGTGCTGCAAACAGTCTGCAGATGTGCCACAAGAGTTTGTGGGAGGGTCATTTGTTAGCAGGGTCATTGGGGGATGGGCACCACCCACTGCAGCACAGTTTGCCTTGTCAATCGTCAAAAAACTGATGGTGTGCCTTGAAAAGCTTTAGTGCCCTGTCAGTGTGCTGTGAGATGAAAAAGGCTGAAAAACACTGAGCTAGATGATAAGCACTTTGGGACAGGGTCCTTTCCTCTCATTCTGTTTAAAGCATCATGTACACCGCTTACCTATTATTATTAATATATTAATTATATTATTATTAATATTAACAACATCAGTAATAATTGTATTATTGATAATATATTAATAATATATCATTATTAAGACAATATAATAATAATGGTTATACAGACCACTGAGTGTTTTTCAGACATGGAGTCTTTGTTTAGTGAGGATGATTTCTGTGGCTTTGTAAACCTGACATTAGGCTTCTTTTTTCCCCCTGAACAGCATGAGAAGATGTGCTTACATTCACTCATTGCATCTGTATACGTATTGGCTTCTGTGAAAGTGGACAGAGGTTCCTTTCACTGCTCGGATGTTCTCCTAAAGAAGGACAACTCCTCCACACATGTTCCTGATTTAAGAACCTTTATCCTTTTTGAAAGGACCTGTTCTCCAAGGTATCTTTATCAGGTGAATTCTTTTGACCTCCTTGTACTAAGAGGTTAAACTGAAGCCAGAGTACTCCAGACCCATGTTTTGTGTCATCGACCTCCCCTCCAGGCTGTGTTCCATAATTTCCCCTGCTGTGCTGAATTGATGCTTCAGATAATGCCTCATCTCAGTATGTGAAATAAGCAGTTGCTGGCTAAGAGACGTCACACTGCCTTCTGAAGTGCCCATTCAACACAGCAGAGGACGAGCCAACAGGCAATACGAAAGCAACTTGAGGATTGTAATGCTGGTAATGGGATGTTTCATGGGGGGGGGGGAGTGTAAAAGTGGAAATTAGCACAAGCAAAAGTTCCCAAGTATAGTAAGAAGGGGAAAGATATCATGGGAAAAGAAGGCTTAGCCCAGAACTAGGACTGCTTTCCTCACCTGTGAGTCTTAAATAATGTAGACTTTTCTTAAATAAGTTTCTAATGCTTATAAGCTTATGCTACATGGGCAAAATGACTTATCATCAACAGTATCCTATGTTGGCATCCTTCAGTCTTGGAAGACTATGGTATTGGCTCTGAATGGTGGTTCTGGAACAGAGTGTCCTCTCCAGTGCACGAAGCCTGGGTAAAGTAGATATGGAGGATAGACTGTTTCCCATGCAGCAAATCCCCCCTCTCCACGTCGCTGAAATGGTCCAATGGAAAGGCAGAGGCCAATACGGTTGGTTCCAGCGGCGTCGCAGGAGTTGCCAGAACGTGACTGTGTTCAGCCATGAACTGCCTCAGGGACTCCGGCTCCAGATTTTGGTACCAGTGCATTGCTGTATGGGGAGTTTGTTAGGACTGGGCTGTAAGTTCATTATTGCATATAGACCATAACAGAACAACTGATTGAACATAGGAAGCCACCTTATTATGAGTCAGGGCATTGGTCCACCTAATTCAGTATTGTCTACCCAACCCAGCAGTAGCTCTCTAGACTTTCAGGTCGGATTCTTGCCCATACCTAGAGAAGTATGGGATTGAACCTGGGACCCTCTGCATTCAAAACAGGTGTTCTACCATTCTGACACACCCCTCCCCTATCAAGTAGTTCTGTGTGTTCAAGGGAACTTATATTTCTCAGTCAGCAACCTTCCATGTCATGTGACAAACCACTTTAAGAGGATTTTAAAAAGAAGTTTCTAGTATGGCTGGGGGGGGGGGTGTCTGCTGTTCAAAGGGAAAAACTTCAACCATCCCTTTGAGCATTCCCAAGCACAGCCATAGTGAGATGTACACTCTTGTGCCACCAGAGCCATCTCAAACAGAATGTAACTTGTATAGTTTAACTGCAAAAGCAACTTCCTTTCCAAGAACCCCCAACTAGTTTATTTATCTATTTAAAATAAAAACATTTTGTAATGACCCTCTGTGCTACATGTATGCCATCTTACGTGCACTGCATTCTGCTATAAGCTGATCTCATAAGCAGGAATTCATACAAAATCAAGACCAACCAGTACTATCCATGAGTTTAATCAAAGATGGAATGAGTTCATTCCATCAGCCACTTCCAGAACAATTAAATTTCCACTAGGAATGTGTGGAACCTATATTTTAATTTCCATGGAGACGTCTACCAGGGGTTCTATCAGTGCTTGATTATCCATTAAGGCACCAGAGGCAATTGCCTCATGTAATAGGTTTGTGAGGGGTGCCTGCTACCCATTCCTGTCCACCTGGCCTCTGTTGCTTCTCCTCTAACTCCAAAAAGGGAATAGAATGGAAGAGCAAACATGGATGAGATGGAGAGTAGTGAGATGGAGTAAGGAGGACGACAGCATTTGGAGTGCCACAGCTGGCACCAGGAAGTCTTGAACCAGACCTGGTTCTCAGGCAACTCAAGTTGTCTGTCTGTAAAATAAGAGATGTGGTAATTTTTGCCATGATTTATGTTGGAAAAGGCACTATCCCTCGCTTATTCCCAGAATAAGTTACATTCTCCTCCAGGTTCATTTGCTTGTTAATTACAGTGGGTCCTCTGTATCTGTGGGGTTTTGGTTTTGGGATTCCACATGGATACCGACATTCACAGATACTCATGTTCCTAGAAAATGGCATAGTATTTTCAAGTTGAGAACTTTAAGAACCAGAAGTGCCCTGCCTGAGCGATGGGCCGCTTGGCTGCTCCCATGTTGACGGCCACCAAAACATCAATGGGCTGGAGGGAGCTGCTGAGTGAGGCACTGTGAGAGGTGGAGAGGGAAGCATGGTGAGCCAGGGCCTGCAGCTGCACATGGTGTGCTTCAAAGGGCAATGCTGGCAAGCTGGGGATGAGGAAGGAAGGAAGGAAGGAAGGAGGGTAATTTAAAAAAAATATTTTTGATCTGCAGTTGGTTGAACCTGCAGATTCAGAACCTGTGGATACAAGGGGCCCACTGTAATCTGGATCACCTGTCTTTTCTACAGATCTCTGCTCCTACAAACAGTTGAGATTACTATAAAAACAAAGGACAGGGAGGCGAGGGCGGGAATGATCACCTTTGCATTTGATGAGCGATCCACTTCTGCAGCTTCAGTTTGGCTCCAACATACCGCGTGTGCAAACACTTTGTTTCAGGATGCTTGGCAACCACCTAGAAGAAAGAAATATCAAAGGCTTTGATGTCCCTTCCTTTTTCATCAGCCTTGGTTATGTTATCTTGCTTGAAGCTGGAAGGATTTTCCTGCAGTTGGTCTAAAAGCAAATGCTCAAATAATGTCTTTTTCCTTTGAACTGCTGGGGGGGGAAAAAAGCTGTTTCTAGCATACAGGGAATCACTTCAAGGACAAACCCTTTGCTGTCACTGTTAAAATGTATTTTGAAAAAAAAATGCTTTGGGAAAAAAGTTTATCCATAAACCAAGAATCTTTTTTAAAAAAAATGTCCATTTTGGCTTATCAGCTGATATGGTACTCTGCAAGACAAAATAAACTATGCCCCATTCCCTGGTAATATATCTTATCTAAATCACAGCTTTGTTTAGAGGGTCTTTTAGCAGTAGACATCATGGCTCCTAGTTGAACCACTGCATGTAAGATTTGTGAAGATGCATTTGCACGGGAAGCTCCCAACAAAGATAATTTTTTAGGGAAATGTTAACAAACTTGCTCAAGTCTGACCTCTGCATTGGGCTTTTCATTGTGAGGAAACGTGCACACAGCACTTCATACATATTTTTCCTGTTGAATTGGGGTGATTATAGGATAGCAAACTATGATCTATAATACATGTTTCTCCCAGCAAATCTGAGCAAAAGTCTCCACTTTTTAACCATTCAAACTGAAGGAAGAAAATAAGCAAGCACCTGAAGAAGGCACCGTGCAATCCTCACAGAAATAAACTGTCACAAAATAATGAAACATGTGACAGAACACAATAAAATACTACACACAACAGTGAAAACCCAATGACCCTTCTTTTTACTTCATACTGAGCAACGTTCACCAATATAGTAAACTTTAACTTATATCGAACAACAGGTCCACTAAACTTCAAATGGTTTAGCGCTTCAAAGTGTGCCACAGAAAAAATCCCTCTTGTCTGACATCAGTCACTTCAGAAAGACTGAAATCCATTCCTTGGTCTACTTTCTTAGGCCAATCTCTCAGGTCACATGGCACATTTCATTCCTTCTTCTGAATCTTAAAAAGCACAACTTTTTCTTTTCTTTTTTGGTGTCAGGTTTACACAAGTACCTAAAAACAAAGTGTCAGTGTGAATATGTGCTATTATTTTCAAGTTATAACAGTACACCACACAGAGAGACCTTAGTGTATTATCATTTGGAATGTGGAAGATTTAAATGACTTGCAGTGCGATCATATTTATATCTACTCAGTAGTAAGCCCCATTGATTCAATGGAAGTTACTCCCAGGTAAGCATGTATAGGATGAGGGCGAGCCTTGGGGGGAATGGAGAGCCTGCTAAAAATAACTTTTCAATTGGTCATATTCAGTTTCACTTAACTGTGGCAGGGAGGGGTATGTGCGTTACAGAATGGATATGGGGGAATGCCTATATAGTGCCTCATAAAAGATTCAGCAAGTGAAGTCCTTCCTGCCACTTTACCACTGCTAAAATTCAGCAGGTGATTGTTTTTTTCTACTACTGCCTCTTAAGATAAACTTCATTTGCTGAATTTCTTTTTACCACACAACTGTTAAAGGCATAGGTGCCCTATCAGAAATAATAGCCCTATTATTATCATTATTAATACTATTATATTATTACTATTAATATTGCTATTAATAATAATAAGGTAACCTAGAAATCTAGTTTGGATTGGGCTGAGTAGCTCTACTCAACACACTACGAACATGCACATCTCACACTCCCTCCCTTGGGGACCACAGCCACAAAATGCAGGAGAGAGAAGTTCTTCCTACATAAATTAGTATTTAAATCATGTGTAAGGGGCAGTTTTGCCATCCATCCAATTATTCAAATTAAAGCAGCATGAGGGGGCGACAGAGAATGTGTGCTCACTTCCCTCATTGCATGGGGAGGGTGGGGCTGGTCAGATGTATCACGGTAAGCAACTCAATAACAATCTTATTCATGTGCAGCGCTGTGGTGGAAAATGTGGCAAAATGCCTGTTTCTGGGCTGACACCGGTTCCCGTTTTGCTTTCCATTCTAGCCCAGATTTTTACCTCACACCTAATGGGAAATAAAAATAATCTTTACTATTTTAGAGGATATATAGACTAAAGTTAACCCAGACCAAAAGAGTTCATTCCTGGGCTATGGTCATCTGAGAGAGTTTTGCATGCATTCCAAAAGCTTCACCCACAATGTGAAAAATGCAATCAACATTAATCCTCTGTGTGTCTGCTTTCATGATGTTTTCGCTATGGTTCCTAAGGTTTCCTGAATGAGAAAGGACAGGTGTTTTTTTTTTTAAGTCATTTGCTCAAGCAATACTGGTATCTCTTCACAACTGCTTGAGCATTTTTCTGTTATGCCTGCATCCTCAATGATTCTCTTCTCTCCCCCCCCCCCACAAACATGTGTGACCAGATCTTAGAAGAAATGAAGGCTATGTTTTATTGAAAGTTACAGTACCAGGTAGTCACTGGTAGAATTAAATGGGGCCTGCCTAAATGCCACTCCTTTGTTTGAGCACCTACCTAGGAGGAGACAGCTGATCTAATCCAAGCCATCCATTCGGCAAGCCACTCTGGCTTAGAACCTGGGGTCATCTCACAGTTTACCAAGCTCCTCACTGCCAACCCCTGTAATGGGGGGGGGTCAAGGAGCTTGAATTGCTCTGCTCACCTTAAGCCAGGTAACTTCTAATGTTGGCATCCCAATTCAAGCTGGAGGCCAAGCAGCCTGTACCTCTGATCTGGACAGCCTCTGGGGATCAGTTCTGGCTTTGCCCTGATTCTTGTTTGTCTACGGGTGGACACCTGATTCCTAGTCCTCCTCCTATCCCATGCTGTCCTACAAGCCATGGCCAACCTGGCTAAGGCCCAACCTTAAGGTCAGCCTGGGGTAACTGAAAAAAACTCCTACCTCGCTAATCTGGAGGGGAGCAAAATGTCCCTACATGAGCCCACATGGCAGCCAGCTAATCTCAGACTTGTCTACTTGGCAGGTGGGGAAAATCTATTGCAGCCAAATACAGAATGGCTGCAGGAGGTCTCAGTGCTGCAAATAGCCTAATGAGACCCTCCCCTTCCAGCCTGCCAGTCCAGCCTGTTAAGTTGGGGGGGGGGGACTGCACAAGAAAGTCTCCCTCCACACTCCAGTAGATGGAGCCCTGTTGCCCAGGTATCCCCCCACCAACACAGTTGAGACAGATCTTGAAAGAAATCAGGGTGATGATTTATTGAACTTTACAATGCGAGGCAACATCTGGTAAAATACAGCAAGTTTTATCTAAACTCCAACCCCTCTTAGAGTGAGCACCTAACTAGGAGAAGACAACTGAGCTGTGAAAAAGGACAGATTTTTCTTTAAAGTCATTTGCTCAAGGAATAGTGATAGCTCATCACAATTGCTTGACTATCTTTTGGTCGTGTTTGCATCCTCTGGGCTTTTGCATTTAAAGGAATGCTCTCACATGTTGTAAGACAAGCAAATATACCTTTTGATCATATAATCTATTGGCCTCTCCTTGAACATCTCAACAGCCTCTTTTATTTCTTCAGTGAATCAACAGGTCACTGAGGAGACAAAACACTTTGAAAGCCTCTTGGCACAGAAGACTTGTTTCTGATTTGTTTTTTAGTTGTTGTGTCTTTCAAGTAGACTCTTTGAAATTAAACTGGAATAAAACTATAGCATCATGAGGTGAATAAATGACACCAGGAAATCCTGTATATATACTCAGAAGGAAGTTCTACTGTATTCAATTGAGCTTACTCCCAGGAAAGTGTGCACTGGATTACAGCCTTTGGGCCCATTCCTATCCAACTTACCTGTGCCAATGCAGTCATGCCAACTGCATCCTGTGGACTGGGCAGTACAAAGGCCTTCTCAAGTAACAGAATATTTGTTACCTCAGGGCTGCACTGCATTGGTGCTGGAAAGTTGGATCGGATTGGGCCCTTTGCCTCATAGTGGGTAAGGATGCACACAGGACATACACAGAAATCTGTACAGGAGCAACAGCCCACCTCAGTGATCTAAGGTTCCCCCTGCTCTTTTAGAAAACCAATTCCTTTCTGGTTCATTTCCATCTTAACTTCAAGCTGTGAGTGAGAAAGACTTAGAAGCTTTTGTTTTTTATAAAAACCAGCTTTTAAGGCACAGGAGGAAGAGGTGCCAATTGCCAAAATAAACAAATTTACAGGAATAAAGGCTTTTTCCTCCCTTGAAATATAATACATGGTACTCTGAGCCAACTCTGCAAGACATTTCTTTGATTTCATTTGCTGTAATAATTTTAGGGAGGGTTTAATGAATGGAAACTCTACATTGACAGGTGATAATAAGGGAAAAGAGGATGCAGCAAGAAGTTTGGCTTCTGAAAAATTCTCAGTGAAGAAAAAAGAACTACTTTGTTAAATCAGATCCAAACATGGTACTGCTAAGGTTGTATTGCATTTTTCTGTGACTTATGGGGACGTTTTATGGGCCTCAAGTAATCTGCGGTTCAGTTTTTCTCGCGGTACTTTGACCAAGCAGGAAATGAAATCACATTTGGGGAGCATATAAAAAAATAATCTGAACCCTATAAATGGCACCCTGGGGCTTTACGAAAACTCAGCAAGGAAACGAAAACAAGACAATTAAAAAGAATTGGAACACGAGTACATTGATAATATAGTGTAAATTGTTCACCTAGAATGTAACTGCTCAGATAAAATTCCTGTTTTAGAAGCTGGGCAGAAATGAAGAAAAGCTAGCCTGGTCAGATGATGTAAGCGCAATTCACAATTTCAGTTGGGCACAGGTACTCAGTTATAAACTAGATGCTTTCTCAGCTGGATGGGTCCAAGACCACCCAGTGCCTGAGGTGGAGGGTTTCCGCTGCCACTGTTCCTCCTGTTAGCTGGATTCAAAACAAAAGATGGGAACAGAGCAGAAAAGGAAATGTCTGACTCTTGAGCCTACACACCCTTGTCTGCTCTGTTCTCTTCTTCCTTTTTGAATCCAAGAAGTCGGGTCAGGAGTTCAGAGGGAGGGCCAGCAATCTGCCACCTGAGGCAACAACAGTTGGCCTCACAGATGAGCCAGCCCTGTTTTTCAGCAATGTTCCTAAACCTGTGATTGCTGAGGTAATGGGAGACTGTGGGTGGGGTACATACACTGTAGAGTAGGCGGGAATGAGGGATGCAGCATTCCATCTAAGGTGCTTGCACAGCTGCTCAGACCCTTCCATCGCTGCACGGTGGTGGCTCAAGGCATTCAAAGGTAATGTCAAACATCATTCCCAGATTTCTGGATGCGCAGAGCTCAGTTTCAAACTCCACAGCCATGCAACTTATAGGAAACATTGGTGAAAAAGAGTCCGTAATCCTTCCTAATTTCACCAATTCTGGCCCATAGAATACTGTGTCATTTTGCACATTTGGCTTATTTCTGGTTTAGGTAGGACCATGGCTAAGAGGGGGGAAAAGTCATTTTAAAGTGGTTGGGGTGGGAACTTTTTCGGGAAAGAACTGGTGGACGTGTGGAAAATTTAAATGCAGCCTCCCACTCTACAGAATATTGTGAAGAAAACATGGGATTAGGAGTTCTCCGTCTTCCCATAACATCTTGTTTGCAGTGGCGGACCTACCATTCATTAAAAGGGGCAAATGCCCCAGTGCGGAGCCATGCGTGCGTCTAGGACCACATGGAGGCCTCACTCCTGACACAGTTGGAAACCATGCTTCCAGTTTGCCAAAAGCACAGTTTAAGAGTGTGGGGAATCCTCAGGAGGCTTCCCTGGTGTGTCCTGGAGTCGCTGGAACATTGCGGTGAGTGGTGGGCAGATTTGCATGCAGGGGGTGACAGTGGCATCCCATGGAGGGGACCATCACAGACCTTCAGCCCAGGACAGGGGAGGTCGACCACTGCTTGTTTGGCCCTCACGTTAGGGTCAAATTAGACAAGATGTTAAACACACCACTGTCTCCTGCCTGTTTGTTTTTTTAACATTGCACTGCAGGCACGCCCAGTCCAGATTGGAATCCTTCGAATCTTCACTGTTTTTCCACCAAATTTTTCCACAAGGAAATAGTCCATTGCCCCAAGGAAATGCCATTTGCTGCAATGCACCTTTGTGGTCAAGTACATTTTGGGGAGGAAAGGATGGAGAAATGGCACAGAAAGAAAAGCTGTCACCAGCATGGCCCCAGTCCAGGTCAGGCCTTCCACAGGGGAATACACAATGACATGCTTGACAACTTGGCTAGTTTGGTCCTTGGAAGAACAGAAAGATGGGACAATCTGTTTTTATGTATGTTGTTTGGGCAGATAAATATATTATCAAGCTGCACAAGTTTGCTTGTATCTGTGATAATTTATCACAGATAATTCAGAATTATGTTCTTGCCACATTTTAACACACAAATATAGCTAAATCTAAGAAGTTACATGTAATAGAAATTAATCAAACTCATGGTTTTTATTAGCTTGAGGGCTGCCACAGATTACAGTGGTTTTGAAGAGACACTGATGGTTGCCTGCAGGTAGAATCACCTTCTCTTTCATAAAATCATCAAGCTGAAAGAAGCTGAATAAGCAAGTAAGCACTCCCACCAAGTGGGACGAATGGGTATTTATTATACAGGTAGAGCCTATTTATCCGCGTTAGTTCCGTTCCGTGACTCAGCGCGATTAACAAAAACGTGTTGTGCTAAATTCCATAGAGTTATGCAAACACGCTGCAGCTTGACACTTCCGGATGGAAGGAAACTAAAGCAGCTGTTCTTAAGCCCCTCCCCTCCATACTCAGCCCTCCTGTTGCCAGCTGTCCTGCTTCTTTCACAGTTGGAATGGTGAGCTTGCTTGGGAAGCCTCGTCCTCTATGTCCAGGTGGCCTCCCAACAGTGCTGCAGGTTCTTCTCCTCCTCTTGGCTGCTGCTACTCCTGCAGCCCTCCCTGGCCACCATCATGGAAGCTCCTCTGCCCCGGAGCATTCTGGGACTTGTAGTCCGGCTCTCTGCTCACTCTCACCTGTCTCTCCATGCTTCCCAAAGCTTGCTAGAGCAGGAAAGCCTGCACCATGGGGGGGGGGAATTTGGCAAACACTCCCAGGGTTTTTTAAAGCAACCCCCTCTATTGCTACTGCACCTGCCCATGTGCATGCGCTCCACCTTGCTGCATGTGTTCTGGCTACAGAGGTTTTTGGTCCCCCCTTCCCCTCTTCAGCCTCGGCTGGCTCAGGGTCTCCAGGAATGTTACTGTTCATTCACAAGGGGAACCTCTTCCAGGGCTCCAGGGCTATTCCCTGCCTGGGCAAGGCAGAGCCTTTCTGCAGTGTTTTGGGCTGCCTGGAAACAGAGCGATGCCAGCACAGGGCAAAGGAGGCAAAGGTGTGTGTGACTTTCAGTACCCCCACCCCATTCACCTTGAAACAAATCTGCAGATAAAAAATCTGGATAAATAGGCTGCACCTGTATTATCTTTCCAAAACATTGAATATCATCGCTCTGTGTCTGTAGAACAGCAAAAATAGCATGCTATTGATGCAGTACAATTGATATATCAGTGCTTCCACTCATGTATGCATATGTACAGGCATGCACCCACACAACATTAAGTCATGTTAATTATTCTGAGGAGCAGGAACAGATCCTTGTAATGTCCTCCATTTCACCTTTAGGAAATCTTGCTGGACTTGCTAGTTATGAACACATAAAAATAGCACAGGAAGAAAATGCAACATCTTCGCTTTCTTCCTCCTCATTTGTGGGTGCAGGTTGATAGGTATTAGAAGTGCAAGAATTTTCTAATTTCCTCATTTAGAGGGCTAAATTGCTCCATTTGTTGAGGTATAAATATGATTCTGCTTAAATCTAGGTCGGTTAGTGGTGAAATGAAGGAGTTATTGTACCATGAAAACATATCATTTACATAGTCACCTTGCCTCAAGAGTATAACAATACTATGTCCTTGAGGATGTTGCTTCAGTCACCCCAAAACCAAGGAGATCATTCCTGTTCTGGATGGCTAGAATACACAGTTTAGTATTTGCTTCATGCAAGTTACTCGCCCTATAGACTATAATAAAGTATTTGATTTCACTCTGCTATGGATTGAACTAGGGCAAAAGCCAGAGAAGACTGGTGGTGAAAATTTACTGGAAGGGGGGAAGAAAGAACCTGCACAAAAGAACTCATAATCAGGCAAGGCTTGCTGACTGGGCTTGAATAGTTGGCACAAGATGGCAAGAAAATATCCTCTTTCAAATGCCCCCACCATTACAGGAGCCTTGTGGGCACTGTATTGACAGATTGCTGAAGACCTATGTATGCGGAGGATCACAAGCTTCCTGGCTGGTTAGTTTGTGTGTGTAAATGCCTCACTTGCGTTATCATATCTGAAGATGTTCTGGGCACTAAGCTAAGGTCACATGTGGTCTGCCAAATTCCCAGGCCAAGCTTCACTTAGAGAATTATGCCCACTTTAAGCTAATTAGCTCCCCTTCTTTCCCCAACAATGACCCTAGTTCTGCACTGCTGGACCCCACCACCAGGGTCGCTCACCTGTTCAACCTGTAGTGGTCCTCCTCTCTCCTACCAGCAGCTTCTCCAGCCACTACAGCAACACCTTGGTTCTCAGCAGGTCTTGGGCATAGCAGCCACACACCAATCTCCAGCAGTCTCCAAAGTCTATTCACCCATCTGTCCTTTAGTCAGTTAGTCAATCAGAAGTTCCAGTAGGCCATCAGTTCAGCTCCTTCCTCCAAGCTTTCCTCCTCCTCCTACACACCAAACTCTCCCTTCATCAAGTACTGCTTTTATCCCTTAATATAGTGGCTTCAGCTGTGCAGCATACCCATTGCTAGTTAGAGCCCTGGGATTAACCCTATGCTTGCTTGCCAGAGCAAGGGGCCACTGTTGACACCACACCCTATCTCCTAGAGAGAATTTGTGCATTTCCATTACAATGTGCCTGGATGAGGCCACATGTCAAGGGGAGATGGAGCACAGAACACTGGAGCAGACTTGGTCTAAGGCAGTTTCCTATGTATAGTCCTCACTTAAAGTTGGTGATATGTTCTTGGAAACTTTAAGCAAAATGACTTATAATGAAATCAATTTTTATCATTGGCCAATCTACATAAACCAGAATTACGTTCCTACAGCATATTTCTGGTCACCAAAACATCACCAAACTTCTTAATAAAGACCCAAAACACTTCTAATATTAAACATTGAAATAAATCTGAGCTTTCAGGGCCAGAGAAAACCCATGCAGACATGGGGAGAATGTGCACACTACACACAGATAATGGTCCCAGCCAGGAATCAATTTTTTTTCCTCACCAACTTTATAATGAAATGACTAAAACAAAACAACTTTGAGTGAGGACTTACCCAAGTTATTTTTGTCAGCAAAATGTAGGTCTTTGGCATCCTATAGAAACAATAAGCAGTCAGTTCTATATTAAACAGACTTATAGACCAAAGTACACATTCTTTCCAGACACGAAGCCTGATTCATATCTTTCAGTGAGGGCTTCCTGCACCATGATTACAGCCTCTGACTTGGAACCAGCTCAGATACAGCAGTGTTGGAATCGGTGGAAAACAGTCCTTCTCCACAGAGTAGCCAACTAATCCGAACAAAAATTGGCATTGCCTACTGCTGTTGAGCTTACTGTAGAGCAGCCTGATCTGATAAAGGCAGCAGGTGAAGATTTTCACAGCCTAGCAAGAATATTTCACCAACTAGTAGCTGCGCATCAAGCCATTGTCAAAGTCAAAGCTGAAGAGGCTGGTGGACATGTTGGCCAGCTAGTGCCTGAATCAGGGCACAATCCTAACCAGGTCTACTCAGAAGTAAGTCCTATTTTGTTCAATGGGGCTTACTCTCAGGAAAATGTGGTTAGGATTGCATCCTCAGTGATTTTCAGGCGATTGGGGATGGGAAACAGTATGGCTTGATATGGAGTACAGCTCAATAGACAAAGTATGCAGAAGACCCTAGGTTCAATCCTGCCTTCTCCAGGCAGAACTGGGGATGATCTGAAACCCTGGAGAGCTGCCACCAGTCACTGTTGATACAATTGCCTTAAACAGACCAAGGGACTGACTCAGGGAACAAGGCAGCTTAATATGCAATGCTCTGCTCCTAGCATTGTGACAGCCCAATCCTATCCACACTTTCTTGGGAGTAAGCCCCATTTAATCTAATGGGATTTCTGAGTAGACATGCATAGGATTGGGCTCTGAGGCATTCCAAGGTGCTTATAGAACTAGGGTGGCCAATTGTTTAAAAGCCATTTTGGCCCAATGTTGCATATATGCAACAGGGATCAAATGTGTACACCAGCCGGCTGGGCAAAAATGGGTTAATGTAAGATCCACATACAATAAACTTCAGGTGTTTGAGAGCTGCAATATTTAAGAAGCATTTAATTCTTAAGTATATTTACTCACCCTGAACATTAAACTCCTTGTGTTTTAATCCAGTGGGCTCTCAGTTTATATCTGGTAAATACGTAATTACACAGGCCTACAGAACTGAGGGTCAGAAAAGTTTTTCCCAAACTTTTTGGTGGTTTCATATGAATTTGGGGTGCTGATTCCAAAAATGGCATCTGTTTTGCCCTATCACGTCTAGTTTTGGAGCCTCTTTAGTGAATGGTTCAAGCAGCTTCCTCATGACGAAGCCATGGTGTAGGCTTCCTACAGTGTAGGCTAAGCTGTGTCTCCAAAACTAGACGTGATAGGGCAAAACTGAGTGTTGGGAGGGTTAGAACAGACAAGAGAAAATATTTCTTTACTCAGCGTGTGGTCGGTCTGTGGAACTCCTTGCCACAAGATGTGGTGCTGGCGTCTAGCCTAGACGCCTTTAAAAGGGGATTGGACAAGTTTCTGGAGGAAAAATCCATTACGGGGTACAAGTCATGATGTGTATGTGCAACCTCCTGATTTTAGAAATGGGTTATGTCAGAAGGCCAGATGCAAGGGAGGGCACCAGGATGAGGTCTCTTGTTATCTGTTGTGCTCCCTGGGGCATTTGGTGGGCCGCTGTGAGATACAGGAAGCTGGACTAGATGGGCCTATGGCCTGATCCAGTGGGGCTGTTCTTATGTTCTTATGTTCTTATGTAAAACAGATGCCATTTTTGGAATCAGCACCCCAAATATACCCAGAAATTGGTGTGTTTAAGGAAGCAAAATGTGTGTTGGCATTGTTATAAAGCTAATAATTGAAAATTTTTTATTTACCTCTTAGATTAATTGTGATGCAAGAAGGAGCTCAGCGAACACATTTCTGAGAGCTGCACATTATATGTCAAAGAACTGCATGTGGCTCACGAGCTGCGATTTGGTCACCCCTGTTATAGAAAATCTAATGCCGTAGACTGCAGCAACTGGCTTCCTCCATCACAACCTGAAGTGTCCTGTCCCAGGCTTTGCAATCGTCATCCAACAGGAGGCAAAATGATAGCATAAAATAGACCAATGATTTCCTCCAGGGAAGAGGCACCCATAAATGTTTATGCATTGGAAGCTCAGATCAGCAGCAAGTAAACTGAAGTCTTTCATCGATGCAAAAAATGCCTCAGCCATCTGAGTCTTTCTATCCCTGTCTCCTATTGATTCCTATTTCCATTCCCCTTGGTCACATAAATGGAGTTTGTATTAGATATCACTAGCACAGGGGATTAGCCAAAGAGCAGCTTTGAGATTGCTACTATGGGCTGTGATAGGAAAGAATAAGATCTTTAACCTAGCAATATCAGACATTATGAAGCATTGCTTTGGTATTATCCTTCATTTAAGAAACTTGTGTTCAGGAAGATTGTAATAAGCTAGGTAAAATAAATGATCGCTTAGCTCTGGCACATTTCTCTTTCCAGGTTAAGAAAATATGACATAGAATTCATTTAGAGAACAAAAATCTTTAGCAAGTAAATAAACATTGCTATTCTTATCATGTCCGACAGGTTGCACAGAGATGACAGCCAGCTTTAATTGTTAAAAATATATATTGGCGAAACTTTCCCATTACAGGTTTATATGTCATATTTAATAAACTGGGAATTAGCCCAATACTTAGAGCTTTTTAAAAAACCCCCCATCCTAATTATTGCAAAGGCTGAAAAGAATGGCTGACATCAGTGCTAATGCTAGGCTGTTGGGGGCCCCTGCAGTGGATCTTTTATTGTGCACTCCACCTACCTCTGATGTACACAGGACACTAGCATTGCCACCAGTAGGTAGGTCTTTCCCAGGTAGGTCCACTGGTGTAGACACTCAACCCATGCCTAACTTGGCGAACCCCTAATGACACCCATGCCTGACAGTCTTCTTGTGTGTGTCATTCAGGTGTATATCAGCATAAGGTTCAAAGCAGATCTTATAGTAATTATGTATCTATTTAGGGGGTCCCAGCTGAGTTAGTAACTGTCTGGGTCTCTTGTCTTACGTGCCTCCACTTTTCGGTATTCTTATGCATGACATGGCTCCATGTCACTTGCCATTGGGCTTAAGAACCACACCATCATGACTGGGCCTCCACCAAGATGGTTGTACTCTGGTGCCCTGCTCTAGGCATTCCATGGCATTAAATGACAATTTTAACTGATAATTTTTTCCCCCAGGTATTTATATACCACCTTTCTTGATCTTTATTCAAGACTTTATTCAAGGCGGTTTACATAGGCAGGCTATTTCAATCCCCATAGGGATTTTTACAATTGAAAGAAGGTTCTATCTTTCAAGAACCACAACATTCAGATGTTTCTTTCTGATCTGGTTTCACATTCTGGCCTCCATCCTCCCACGCTCAGAGCAGATGGAATAACTCGGCTCAGCTTGTCAGCTGCTTCAAGGTCACACGGTGCCAGTGGCCTCAAACTGGTGACCTGTGGATGTTATCTTCAGGCAAATGGAGGCTCTACCCTCTAGACCAGACCTCCTGCCCAATCCATGATTGGATTGTCATAAGAACATAAGAACATAAGAACAGCCCCACTGGATCAGGCCATAGGCCCATCTAGTCCAGTTTCCTGTATCTCACAGCGGCATCCATAATCCATGATTGGAGAGTCAACAGGGAACCAAATACTGAATGCAGCCTGATTGAGATATCCCACATTGATGATGAAAGTGAATTGCTTCCGTTTCAAAATGAACAAACATGTGAGGACCTCATACACAAATTCCCCAAGCTGCTGTTGAATTTTTATTAATATGTATATACTGCTGTTTGTTTCTGGACTCACTGCAACACTTGGGACACCTCATCAATACCCAGAAGGGGAGCAGCAAATGGCGCCATTCCACCAAATGTCTGATACACACCTGGCCCACCCACTGTTCTCCAGGCTGCCAGGGGACAGTGCCGAGTTTACTCCAGTCTGCCTGTAAATCAGTTAAGTCTCAGGGAAGAAACCATACCACCAGAAGTCATTTGGTTGGAGGTACACATGGAGACAGAAGAGGAGGACCCAACGCATGTCTTTGATGCACAGACTGCTCACAGTAGGATGAGGGCCTCTCCCTCTGGGGTAATGGTCGCCCCTTTATCCTTGGGGTGGGGCCAGGTAAAACAGGGAGAGGGCTAGGGAAGAGATGGCCAAGGTAGGGGTGGATTTCCCAGGGGAAGGGCTCAGAGGAACTGGATGAGGCAGTGGATGAAAGGCTTACAAAGTGATTTTCAGAGAAAATAAAGTAACTAAATGGCTGCCTGTCCCAAAAAGGCTTGCGATCTAAAGAGATGCAGAAGAACAGCCACAGTTCCACTGCATTCCACTCAGTATTGAAGAGCATGGGGCAGCCCCTACTCATGCTACTCATGTCCCCAGTCGCTCCTCCTACCTGTTCCCCCCGCGTTTGCCATCTTGTATCTCACAGAACCTTGTGAGAATTGGGTGCCACCACCTTGGATCTTACAAGATTTCACAAGCTCTAAGCTGGTGGCATCCAGCTGAGCCAGGAAAAAGAGGCTGCATGGTGGTGTGAGTCAGGTAGGTTTGGGAAGTACTGTTTTAGTGTGATTAAAATCACTAGACACAGGTGGAAAGCCACATCACGCAGATGGCTTGCTAGGTACAACTGTCTTGACAGCATTGTGGCCATCTAGCTGCTTGAAAATCCTAGGCATGCTGATGTCCAGCTTCTCATGAACCTCCATCACCACCTGCAGGATTGAGCATTCATAATTTGGTGGATAAGTCTAGCAAAATAATGTTTGTGCTGATGACTCAAACTGAAGCCTGTAGTTCATCATGGCCAGTGAAAGAATACACAAACTGTTTAAGGCTATCCTTCCTCATGTCTCTCATGTGTTCGGTGACCAGAAGAAGTAGCTCTGAATCAGATATGGACCAGCTGAGACCATATGCTTCTGTGCAGTGGCGTCACTAGGATTTGCGACACACAGTGCAGGAGGTCTGCACGTCACCCCATGCAGTGGGCAGGGCAACGCCCCAGGTGGTGGGTGTGGTGATGTACCATCGCCCCGCCCCCACCAGTTTTTTGGCTGTACCTTTTGTTAGAACACAGATATTTCAATGTGGTTTGTTTCATTGCATTCTGCATGAAATTACGCATTGATTGATATACAATATGATGGTATTATTCCTCCAAACTCTGATTTTAGTGATTTTGAAAACTTGTAGAGTCTCTCACACACACACACCCCTGTCAACTTGCGAACACCTTATTGCAGCAGTTCTCAAACTTTTAGCACTGGGACCCACTTTTTAGAATGACAATCTGTCCAGGACCCATTGGAAGTGATGTCATGGCCAGAAGTGACATCATCAAGCAAATTAAAATAAATAATTATAAACAATTATATTAAAATAAAAGACATAATTAAATAAGGGGGAGCCAGTCCTGCTCCACCAAGTGAATCTACTCTGAAGTAAGTTCTATTGTGGTCGGTGGGGCTTACTCTCAGGAAAGTGTGGGTAGGATTGCAGCCTGTGAGCCCAATCCTATGCATGTCTAGTCTGAAGTAAATTCCATAGTGGTCAATGGGGCTTACTCTCAGGAAAGTGTGGGTAGGAGTGCAGCCTGTGAGCCCAATCCTATGCATGTCTACTCAGAAGTAAGTGGTCAATGGGGCTTACTCTGTAGCCTGCCTGCGATAACCCCCCCCCCCAAAAAAATAATCAGTGAGATTTCCAGCCCTCCCCAGTGCCCAGTTTAAAGTTCTTCTATTTCAAGCATATCAAGATAAAGACCCACCTGGCTTTGCAAGAAAATTTTCCCCTTACCATTCAAGCCTCTTTTTTTGTCTTTTTTTAGTGGGGGAGAGAGGCTGCCTTCTGGAACATATGTTGAGCTTCAGTTCCATCGGATTGGGACCATTCTGGTGTCCTCACATTCCCCTTTGCTTGGCTTGAAAACCAGCCAAGGCTCATCTGCCTACTCACGAGTAAATGCGATGGTGAGGCTGCTTCGCTTTCCATAGGGCTGGGAGGAAGGGACCTCCTTCTCCCTTTTGTGTTTTTCGGGGGGCTGCATTCATTGGATCGGGAACATTCAGGTGTTGTTGGCTTCCTCTCAGCCTGCCCTTTCCGACGGACTATAGCAAGTACACCTACTCGCAAGTAAACGCGCGATACGGCTCACATTCACTTTCCATAGGGATCCATGCATTTTTTCCTTCCGGATTTTTGGCCATAACTTTTGAACGAAAGGAGCTATTTCAATTCAGCTTTTTGCATTGCACTCCACCGGGAATTCTGCATCCAATGGTGTATGGCACGACGGGGTAGCTCCGAAGGGCGCATCACCCGGTGCGGCCCCCCCTGCACCTCCCTAGCAATGCCAGTGCTTTTGTGTGTGCTATTTTAATGTTTGCTGTATCAATTCTTGAAACATCTGCATTATATGTCATCTATATTTAATCCCCATAACATTGACTTTGAATGATTCAGGAAAGTTAAACCTGCACAGAATTTTAATGGTACTTTTTTTTTTAAAGAGAACATTATTGAAAGAAAAAGAAACAAACAGATTTCAAGTTCTTTCAGTTTGGGTATTTCATCTTGATATTCCTTTTGTAACACATAAAGAATATTATGATTACGCCACTAGGTGGAGAAAGCAAGCCTTCTTTCCATACAAATGGAATAAGTAACATTTGCAAAAGAATGACCTAGAAGATTTTGCAGTGCTTGTGGGGAACTGGGTATTTCTTTGTTATTTCAATGGCTATAATAACAACGTGATGCAATTTCGTTACAGAGCACAACTTTAAAAAGTTGAGAGTGCTTAAATGTAATTGAAATGAAGAGGAAACCAACACACAAATACAAGTCCATAAGTCAATAGCTATATATGAACCATACTTATTCATTGGAGATTATCTCCACAAAACTGTACCTGGGATCCTGGCTTTAGAGCATCTTCTCAAGAGGACACAGTACTTGAGTGCCAAGCACACTTGTTCTCTATACAATGCTCCTCAGATATTGGCTCGTCTTCCATTGCACTTCATGAGCAGCTGCCTGGTAAAAAGAGAAAATAGTATACATAGTAATGTGATATATAGTGTTGAGTGTGTCAAGTTAGGAGGTATGTCTATAAAATAATGAGACTGTGATTCCACCTAGTAAACAAAGCAATGCTCATTGTTTTTTTCGATATCAAGGGTGTAATTTTGAAAGAATGGGTTCCAGAAGGCACAACAGTTAACCAGCATTATTATAAGGAAGTTTTGAAAAAGCTGAGAGAAAGAGTCAGAAAGAAACGGCCGCAACTGTGGAAAAAATGGTTTCATTCTTCACCAGGACAATGCACCTGCTCATACAGCACTTTCTGTGAAGCAGTTTTTGACCAACAATCACATTACTACACTTGAACATCCTCTGTATTCACCCGATTTAGCACCTTGCGACTTTTATCTTTTCCCAAAAGTTAAATCAGTGCTTAAAGGGACACATTTTGAGTCAGTTGATGCTGTAAAGAAGAAAACAGCAGATATGTTGAAGCAACTGACAGAAATTGATTTGCTCCATGCCTTCGACCAGTGGAAAACAAGACTACAGTGATGTATTAGTGCAAATGGGGAGTACATTGAAGGGGACAAACATTAAATTTGTAATACCAATAAATAAAGGTGAGTTATTTAATCAGTCTCGTTATTTAATAGACATACCTCATATGTACTTCTATAATTTTCAATAAATGATCCTACTCATGACATTTGTGGTTCAATGTGAATGAATTTTCGTCAAATGATCAGGTGAGAAGGAAGGATCGTTGGAGCTCTCATCAGATTGTGATCCCTTCTTTTGATGAAGTTGTGACACTGTGTTCTCACAGAGAAGTATTTTCAGCCAAGGTAATATGTCACGTCTGAAGTCCTGCTTCATATCTTATAATGGAGGGCCAACCATTTTGGTGAATACTTTGTATTCAGCATCTACCTTGATGAGACTTCAGTGAAAATAGATACTTGCAGAAATGTATAAAGCTACCTTGTATTGAGTCAGACCATTGGTCTATCTGGTTGAGTTCTGCTTGTCAAGAAGCTAGAACATTCTGCAATCAAAATGTGTGCTCTTTCATTGAGCTATAGGCCCTGTCCTAAATTCTTGGATCTAGCCCAGTGCTTTTAGGAATCAGCACAAAAGTTGTTACAGAAAACTGTTGTATACACTGTGGGAGAAATGTACAAAAAGTTGTATACACAGTGGGATAAATGCCATAATTTCAGTGTGAGGTGGACTGTAAGTAAGAGTGAGTTGTCCAGTTTAGTGGACTGACTCACAGAAACCTACATTTGCATAACCAAGGGCTGTGGAGTGTCTCAGATGAAAAAGCATGACAGATGCATTGCCCGATGAACAGTGAAGGAAAGCTATATGATAGAGTTTCCCTTCACTGTTCATTATGCAAACACATCTGTTGTATTTTTTTCTGTGCTGATGCAAGCTTTCTCAGCCCGATCACCTGAGCAGATAAAGGCAGATCTTCTTATGCTAGCATTGCATGGGGGTGGGGATGATTTGGGTAAGGCGAAAGTGTAGGTTTAATAATCCAGCCATACTTTACACAGCAAGGCAAGAATTTACTGCAGTCCATTGCTCTAGTTTGCTTCCCAGCAAATTCTTTATGGAAAAATGAAACAGTTCAGTGCCAGTTTCTCACTCTGCCTTTTTTTAATCTAACCTCCGAGTCCCTGTCCCTTCACATATTTATCACTGTTGGCACAGGGGAGGTATTATCAATTGGACTGTGTCCTCACCTTCATGGACTGGAGAACTCCAGTGGCTGGTCCAGCATAATGATGTGCTGGTTTATCCAGCACCATGCATCTATCCTTGACTGGATTTGTGCTGACACTGTCGTGCACAGAGCACTAAGCCAGCCCCTTGATTAAGATGATGATATTTTAGCAAATATCTCAGGTGGTGATATACCTGTTGAGTCCAAGAATGATGCTCTGAAACCCAGAAATGGTGAAATGCAACACAAAGAGGGCACGAAAGTTAGGATTACATTCTGATAAACATGGGAAAACTTTTGCCTGCTGTTAGGTATGTTAGGTATTATTTTTTTAGTATTCATTATCACTCACAAGCTATTATTTAATTTACAGTCCAACTCAACGCAAATCCCCATGTGGAATGCAATGGTGCTGGTGTGGGCTATGGTGCATCCTGCAGGTAATTTTTGGCTGTTGGAGATCTCATGGTAAGGGCACATTTGTCACCTTGCCCCTGGGTAAGCCCCAGCAGCTGCAATGGGTCAACTGGAATCTCTGCCAGTGATATCAATGGCACAAGCTCACATTTATCTGTGCAGGTGGATCAGGCCTAGGAAGGGGGTTTGAATACAGACGGCGCAGGCACTGCAGATCCCACTATCTACTGGGCCCGATCCACCTCATTGCTGCTCCCCATCATGCTGCCCCTGTCTGGCCTCTTGACGACAACTTGTGCCAACAACCACCAGCGGCTTGGGCCTTGTGCTGTCACAAAGTGCTTTGTGGCGCTTCTGTGATGGCATGATGGCAGAACATGCATTCTGCCCTTGTTCAGATTGGGCTGTTAATTTGCTATTTGTGATTCTCCTGTTATATGTTGCCTTGACTGTGGTCTGCTTTAAAAAAAAATTCACATCTAATAATAATTAGTTGTCATGCATATAAAACTGTTAATGAACAGCCCAGTAATTTATTTCCGATGGTCTTTCTAGATATTGCATAAAATGAAGCAGAGACATTCACAGATTAACATTATTTAATATATGTCTATCCCATCATTCCTCCAAAGAACCAAAGAGTGATATGTACGGTATGTGTATCCACTGAATACATGACAGCTGCGTGAAGTAGGTTACACTGAAATTGGGACTAGCCCAAGGTCACTCAGGGCCCAATCCTATCCAATTTTCCAGTGCCGATGTAGCTACAATGCAGCCCCAAGGAAAGGGAACAAACATTCTCTTACCTGGAGGAGGTCCCCACGGCTGACCCCCATAACAAGATGTAATGCATACCCCATTGGCACGGCTGCAACAGCACTGGAAATTTGGATAGGATTTGGTCCTCACTGAGCTTCATGGCTAAGCAGTGATCAGCTCTTCTCAGTCAAAATCTGGCACTATGCCCCATTAAATTCTAAACTTTCAAATCTTTAAATAGAGTGCACTTTCTTTTTGTTTTCAGTTGTTTAGTATTTTTGGTGTTCATTGTCAGAGCAGTACTTTGACAATTTGCTTCACAGCTGAGAAAATGTTTGGGTGTGAAACCTAGAATTCTCTGCAAGCGCTGATTTCATTCATATACCTCTGTGTTAAATGCAGACTGTATTCCAGCACCAGTTAGATTTGAGATGATGTGCTACTGACCGTATTGTTGAATTGCTACAGCATATAACTGAAGCAAGGAAAATGGAAAAATGAATAGTGTAAGGTGAACAGCTGAACAATCCTCCACAGCTTACCTTAGTTCAAAAGTCACTGCCATCCTGATATGGTGTTATTTAAAAAAGGAGAGAAGCTCAACATTTAACAGTGTTTTCTACTATCCGGTTATCTAGGATATGTCCAGGGATGAATGTGGATTACTGTCAGATGCAGCTCCTGTCAAATCAATTGGAACGAAGTCCAGGCAGGGGCAAGGGCAATGTAAGACCTTTCTGTATTCAAACCAAAAAACAAACCTGACCTAGAAGAGTCCATGGAGGGGGTGTGGTCAGGCATTCTCACTTTATCTCTACTACCTATGCTTAACATGCTTGATGTTTGTTTGATTGGTTACCCTATAAAGACATTCCCTCCTATATGCAGGGGTTCCATTCTGGATTCCCCCCCCCCCCGGCCAGGGATACTGCGAATATGTGAATAGCAGATAACATGTAGAAAGTAAAGGAAAAAGTCCAAAATAGCTTTCCCTACAGTTGTGCAGCAAAACTGCTGCATTTTGAGGACACCAGGAACTCTTCTGAGCTCCCTGCAACCTCTTCTGGGTCACACAGAAAGCCTTCTCTTCGGGTTTGCCCCAGAATGCATAGCATGTATTGAACTCTAAGCTATTGCAATCAGAAGTCATTTTTGGAATTCAAATCCAAGGTTGTAGGCATGTTAGGAAACTGGTTTGAATGTAATACCATGTTTCAGAGGTCCTGTACTTGTGCCCTCCCTCCACCCCTGCAACAATTGCAAATGTTGGGAGGAGGGCATGCAGGAGCCTGAGAGCCCAATCCTATGCATGTCTACTCAGAAACAAGTCCCATTATAGTCAATGGGGCTTGCTCCTAAGAATGTGTGGATAGGATTGTAGCCAGAGGCTGCAGTGCTATAAACACTTTCCAGGAGTAAGCCCCACTGAATACAATAGGACTTATTTCTGAGTAGATGTGCATAAGATTGTGCTGTAAGGCTGTGCAACCACATATTGTGAAACCATCGTTTGACATTTACATTACATAGAAACTACCCTGGTCTGTTGCAACAGAAATAACAGATATGTGTACTATGGCATACACTTTCATGAGCCAGAGCCCATTTCATTAGATATGTGATTATCTGAATGAGTGGATATGCATGTTGAGATTTGCAGCAACATTTAAAATGCTGGTTTTTAAGCTTTCTTCTAAGAGGAAACGCTGAGAATCTTCTAGAGAAGATTCTGTAAAAAAATAATGAAATTCTGCAAAACAAGTGGAATTTCTCAGGGTGTTTCCACACTTCCTGATGACAACATTTGGGGTTTTTCTCTCCAATGAGAGATCAAGCAAGTTCAGAGATAGTAGTAGATGTTTCACATTTCTACGCAGAGCACAAACCAATGCAGAATCCGGTCGGATGAATACAAGAACCAGTCAGGAAGATCAGTTGTGCAAAGAAACACCTAAAGAGGGACAATTACTTTATTTATTGGGATTGCCAGGAATGATCAAATAACCCTATCACCTGGCAATGTATACCACATCCCTTCATTCTCATTTCAGTTTTGGTTGTTCTCAGTGAGATGTGCTGATTATTATGAGAGGAGAAAGTGCATGTGTACAGTAGAAAAAGGTGCAATAAAGAAGCTCATGGAGATACATAGCACAGGGCCAACAAGTAACTAATAATATTTTACACTCCCCACTCCTTCAAGTAGTAGGAAGTCTCAGTGAATTTCTTTTTACAGGGTCAGTTTCCTTGCAAGGGGATGAGTATTTTGCAATTGATAGTATAGTAGCAATTGATGGTGGGGGGGGGGAGTAGACACACTTTGCACACCCAATCTTAAAAGCAGTATCAGTTGCCTTCATAGCAGCCAGTATGCCCTTGGAGTTGTTCCCACCCCCTCCCCAGCTCCTTCTTACCATTAAGCTGCAAATACTCCATTCCTGGTTTTTGGGTGATGTGTGAAGTGGCACTCAGCCACACTTGAGGACAATCAGTTTATATCCACTTCTTTTGATTTGGGTATGCTCCCCATTTACAAAGCTTGAAAACTCCTGATTTAGACAAAATCATACTGCTGGAGAAAGAAAAAAACAAACAAACAGTGTAGTAGGAATGCTTTTTTCATTGGAGTTTGCTACCTCATGATTTTTTCTTTCCTTGGATAGGGTATTAAACTGAAGCCATTGCTGCATTCGGCGTGAAAAATAAACCTCAAACAAATATAGCCGAGGATTCCTGCATGATCCCATGCTACTACTGGACAATCAGGCAGTGTTTCAGCCTTGCTGGCAAAAGGGCAGTCAGAATTTAGATTATGAAAGATACTCACTGTCTCTCTCTCCTCCTGCCCACTCCATCCAAACACCAACTCAGTTCCAAGTCCTTTCCTCTCTCTCTCTCTCTCTCTCCCCCCCCCTTCCCACCAACAGGAAAGCATTATGGACACTTGAACACAAATAAGCTTTAACAGTGGCAGTAGTGTGATCAGCTGAATCCAGTGTAGTCCCAGAGGGATGATCTGGTAATGGAAGTCTACACACCCCAATCAGGTTTAATTAAATAACTGAAGCATACTTCTCATTTAGCTTGTGCAGTGGCAAAACAGCCAAACACTTTGAAAAAAACTTGCACATGCCAGGCAGATCAAGTTTCCCTTGAAAGCATTTTCCTTCCTGTCCTAGCTAGTTGAGAAGGGGAAAGACAGTATTGACCAGAACGGCTTCCAGATTCCATTTTAATTATGGAAATGCCGGTGCAAAGAAACGGTTGTTTTTTTTAGGCTTGCGCTGTAAAGGTTTATTTGGGTGTTCTTTGTGTATCTTTCAGGAGTTTCAACCCAGTAAAGAGCCTTACACAAAGCTAAGGCAAAACAGTGCATAATTTATTTTTAAGCCATTTCTGCCCAACTTTTCATATACGCAACATGGATCAAATGTGTACACCTGGGGGCTGGGCAGAAAGGGGTTAATTAAGTTTTGATCATATCAAAAAATAATTGGTAAACTTGAATTACCAAGGAAAACATGTTTAATAAAAATAAGGATGCAAACACAAACATATGGACAAATATTACAGAGGTAGTAGTTTAAAAAAAAAAATCAAACAGAATCAGATTCTCAGTAAATGTCATCATGTGAAACCTTTCCCTACTCTGATGTAATGTGTAAAGATCTATCATTTCTGCTACTTTCCATATTCTCGTTAAACAGGCATAAATGCTAGGGATTGAGACACACACCTAACTGGTGTGCCACATTAATCCTAGCTCTATGTACCAGATTAATAACAAATTCCATATCACGGTTCTCCACCTTCCATTGTAAGTCACAGAGAAGAATAGTCAATGGATCTCAGGGGCTTTAATATCCGGTGATATCCTTTTTTAATTATACAGCAGTCCCCTTGCCACTCTCCCACACTCTGCATGACTCTTCCTTAAATATGAAGTGGCTTTATACTGAGTCAGAGCCTTTGTCCCTATTGTCCACATGGTTGGAAGCAGCTCTTTGAGGGCAGCCTTTCCTAGTCCTTCCAGGAGAGACTGAGGATTGAATTTGGGTCCTTCTGCATGCAAAGCATGGTGTCTACAGCCCTCCCCCCCTCCCACTCCATTACTGAGAGTGGAATAACTAGTTTTCTTATTTTGGTGCAATCAGCGTGTAGTGCAGGTAATTTGATGTCAGTGTATTTGCTTGGAGAGAGAGGAAGCATGCAAGAGGATTTTATTTGACATTATATTGTGTCACTGAATATGCTAGATCAGCGTTTCTCAGACTTTAGGTCTTGACCTACTCGGTGGATTGCAAGTCAATTTCAGGTGGGTCCCCATTCATTTCAATATTTCATTTTTAATATATTAGACTTGATGCTCCCATGGTATGTAACTGCATTTGGGGAAATGTTACGAATATGTACAGGCTACTATGTATATGCTTTTAACAATAACAGTAAATGGGACTTACGTGTGGGTAGGAGTGCAGCTTAGAATTGTTAAAAAATTTCCTACTTGATGATGTCACTTCTGGTCATGACATCATTTCCAGTGGGTCCTGACAGATTCTCATTCTAAAAAGTTGATCCTGCTGCCATAAGTTTGAGAACCACTGTGCTAGATGAACAAGGCATTTCCAAAAGGATGAAGCAACATGTCCCATCACAGAGCTGGGTCAGAGCTGTCTGACCAGACCTATCCTTCAACCAGGGACATGAAAATGGCGCATGTCCAGTCCACTCCCTTGCCTTTCTGCTTTACATAATTTCACGGGGTGGCTGATCCAACCCCCTCTCACGCCTAATTTGAAGCCTATGCCACACATGAACCACACAGAAAGTGGAACAGCACACTGTGACAAGGCAGGACATGTCTGTCCACATCTCTTATTGAGTGGTGGGTGGTGGGTCATTTGACCAGTTGTCAACTGATCAAAACCATCCAAAAGAGTTTTTAACGAAGTAACTTCTTTCTACTAACCAGTAATTTCAGGATGTGCATTGACCTACTGGCTAACATAAACATTCATGCTAGCATTGTCAGAGACCCATAGTTTACTAATCACCAATAGTGTTATAAGAAGAGTCACCTTCCAGGTGGGAGAGAGGTGCTGTGATGCCAACCAAATAGGTACAGTTGACAGATAAATGTCAGTATTAATGGTGAGCTCATACCCACCAGGCTCTAGTTTCCAGAATGTAAATATTAACCTGCTTGTATTGGCCAGAATCTTGCCAGAATTAAAACGTTCCATCACTGTGATGTGACCTTACAATGAAACCAAACACAGACATTCCAGGTTGGAGCAGAAGTGACTCAGATAGTTTTGAATGTTTCAAACAGGAACTATATGGTGGGTTTTGATGCAAATCAGTTGGGTGGCCAGTTTCAAAATGCTTGAAAGTTCTCAACTCTGTAAATGGCATGATTTAACACCTCTCTAACATTTAAATTATGCCACTTATATCACTTTAGCTCACATATTGTCACACTGTTAATGGTCATACTGTAGACAATGTAAAGATTATTGTGGAAAAAACAATGGTCTTTCCATGTGAAAGCAGCAGATGGCAGTGTGGAATTCAAAACATTCCCTACCATTTGAACTTGTTTGTGCATCTCAGCCATAATTTGTCATCATATGATTAGGGTCAGGCTGGCCGTTCTGTGAACAGCAAAGTAGAATCACCTTCCTTTTTTAATTAGAGGTCATTCAGGGTGCAAGAAATAGGCTATTAGAGGTCTATGGCTGCCATTTCAGCCCGTTCATCGCCTATAGATTTGAGAGGTGGATCATATAGGAAGTTCCCACATCATTTCTGATCCTCCCTGGGCAGTAATGGCTCTGGTCTAGGAAATTCCCATGTAAACTTTCCATGTGACTTCTACTGTAATAGGGTTCGTGAACCCCCATGAGATGCAGTCATAAGTAACCAGAACACTGCATAATGTAGTACCTGAACAAATGTTCAGCCTGTTCCAGTGGCACACACAGCTTGGATGGCTTATAGTGATATGCTAAAGCTTCTACCCTGTGCAAATGTCACAAATTGGTGTATAAGAATGTGTGGAGGGCCACTGGGATTGTGCTGGTTTTGCCTCACCCTTGCCAATGGCTATGTGCTTCCAAAACAAAAAGCATATTTACCTCCATTTGCAGCATTAAAGTCCCCAAATGTTCTTCATGCATGTTGGTCAACTTGCCAAGCTTCAAATTTAGCCCCCTTCCTCTGACTCTCATGAAATCAAATCTCACAAGGGGGCTGCATCTCAACGTGAGCACATATGAGAGTGCGCTGCTTTCCTTCCACTTTCCCAGTAAGTGCTCAAGCTGTGACTCTTGGTGTAAGAACAGGGCCCACAAACACAGAATGTCTGCTTTCTTCTGTGAAATGTTGCAGGGTAAGTACATGGTGGCCTTTAATTTCACATTGCACTCAACTGCTAATCAGGATACAATGCCTGACTTTCCTGTAATCTTATCGTCCCCTGTGGCTTGCTACTTCTGCTCTGATGAAATGCTTGCTACATTTTTATCCCTGTATGCAGGGGGGGAAATAAGTGACCTTCTTTAAAGGGTCAAACAGCATTCTTCCAGTAGCAAGCTAATACTCGAGGGGGTGGTGGTGGTGGTGGAGGGATAGATAGAAATAAAAATACATATATGCTTTATGTTTCCTTGCCCTTCTTTCCAGAAGGAGAACTATTTTGCATACCTAGAATTTAGGTTGCTAGCCAAAATAATCATGTGACCCTTTTGGAAGTTGTCCAGGTACTAGTCTTTTGTTTAGGTGTTTAAAATGACAAATAGGTGGTGTTGTGAAAAGCAAAACATCCAAATTCATTGCTCTGCAGCAGTTCTTTAGTTCTCTAAAGAGAACTAAAGAGAGCAGTTCTTTAGTTCTCTAGAGAATAAAGTTCTCTAAAGCAGTGAACTTTATTGTATCGATGAACAATTGCACATTTTAATTACAAACCGGCTAGGTGAAATCATTCTGGGAAATCCAAAGTTGGGCAAGAGATGCAAGGGAATTGAGAAGGTGGGATAGAAGGGAGCAACCCAGGACAGATGACACAGGAGGAATCCAACTCTTAATTTCAATTTAGGCCCCTTTCCATATTTCAGGTACTATGCAGTGTACCTCTGGCCTGTTTACTAATAGAATGAAGTACAGTATGTGATCGAATGTTCCACTCCTCTGTGGGACCCAAGTTGAAATGGCACCTCAATCTTGGAGCTGATGATACATGAACAGCTATGTCTTCTCTTGACTGTGACAGTGATTGGCACATACACCCTTTCAATGTATGCATGTCCCTGCTTGTGTCGAAGATATATCGATGTATGCTTCTTGTCTAAACATCTGTATATTTTGCCTGTATTGCCAGTGCCTTGACTGGAAGCCACATTGTGTCAACAATGCATCAGATAAATCTCTTAAAATGGGGCCAGAGCCCAGAAACTGTGCATTAGAATTTTTAAAACTGTGCATTAGGATTTTAATTGTGTAACTACAATTGCCAAGAATGGGTTCAAGATCATCTAATGGTAGGCAAGAAAGCAAATGGAGCACTCAGCAAGTGGGGCTTCATTCCTCGAGTGGAAAGGAGGAGGCGATTTCTAAAGGGGTTGAAATGGCTGCAACTTTTCTGAAAGCATTTGACAAATGAGGTCTGCTTGTTCCAGTAACTTCAGTTAAGAAATAGGCCTGGATAAGGTTAGCCTGCCTGTTCTGCTGTTTGAGCTGTGTTCAGGTTGCGAGCTCAGTGCAGTCTCACCAATGATATTTCAGACAACTGAAAGACATGCTTTGCCCTAAAAGATATGGTGTTTGCTTCCACACAAATACATGAAGTCAAAACAAAAATAATCACAGTGCTAAATGAATTGCAATGACTGAGCTCTTTCAGCAGCTAATATTCTTTGGCAGTCCTTCCTTGCAATTATTCCATCTGGAGATAATTGTGTGATATCATCCATAAAGCAAAAGCATAAATCAGTCTAGCTGGAGAAAAACTCTGAAAACTGCCTTTTCAAGGCACACATTTGGAAAAAAAAGAAGTGTCCTGTTTGCAACTGAGTTCTAATCAAGTGTGGGGGAGGGGAAGGAAATGCAACAAGTGTGTTCCTTAACTTCGTGGTTGTCAAGCCTTTTAGCACTGGGACTTTTAAAAACGACACTCTATCGGGACCTACCTAGCTTTATGAGACTTAGGGCACGAGCCTAACCAGGTCTGCTCAGAAGTAAGCTCTATTTTGTTCAATGGTACTTACTCTCAGGAACATGTATGTATGAATGGTACTTACTCTCAGGAACTCTCAGGAACTTTCCAGCACTGACTTAACTGCAGTGCAGCCCCAAGTTAAGGTAACAAACATGCTTGTGCCTTGAGGAGGCCCCCTTGATTGCCTCCCCACTGCAGGATGCAGTGCATGCCACAATGGTACACCATGTCAATGCTAGAAAGTTTCTTAGGATTGCACCCTTAAATAGCTAAAAAAAATTATTTCTTTCAAGATCACTTCAAAAAAATTGTTTGTTTTTTGTTTATTTTCAAAAAAATCTCAATCCATTTCTTGTAATGAGGTGGCTATAATGAATAACCTCAAGGCTTAAGGGGCTTATGGCCCAATCTTGTCCAACTTTCCTGAGCCAGTGAAGCCGCAATGCAGCCCCAAAATAAGGAAACAAATGGTCCTGAGTAGTCATGAGGAGGTCTCCATGACTGCTCCCCTGCTATAGGATGCAGTGCCCACCGTGTTGGTTGCACTGCATCAGTGCTGGAAAGTTGGATAGGATTGGGCCCTTAGTTATGTGACCTCACCTGCCCCCGCCATCCATCGTTGATAGTCTTGGAAACGAAACACCAGAAAACAGGACACTCAAACATTTATCTCCCTATATTGTGAAGGGCTATCAAATCTGAGATGCAAGCTTGCAAACTGCAAGAGCTCAGCTCCTTGCAAACTTCAGGAGCTCAGCTCTTTGCAGGGCAGTTAGCAACTGAGTTTTGAATAGCCTTAGGGCTTGTGATAATTACTGTAGTTATTTGATCTTTCCACCAACCCATGTTTTAATTGGAAGAAGCTCTGTGGGACCCACCAGAAATTGGGCCCTGATACGCAGTTGGAGAAGTGCTGCATTAACCCAATGAAAAACCTTTTTGTTACTTCCTGATCAGTAATATTAATGCCCTGCCCTGTTTCACCTTCTTCCCACCCTTTCCGCTGCCTTACCTTGCTCAGTTGTGTGTAGGCAGGTCTAGCAATGGTCCTGGAGTGCTGGCATCTCATGTTGGCCACTTTGTTGGCAGCCATTTTGTAACAGAGGAAATGCCTTCTGCGGTTGCAAAGGGCTCCATGCACTGGCCTAATACTTAATAGGATTGGGCTGTAAAATGTAACCAAGTAAAGAGCCACTGGAAAAAAAAATGATATACTGAGATGGATGGAAATAGTTGCTCTTCTCCTGCTAAATATCAGAGAACTACCACTTAAAAGTAAAAAACTTGCCTCATCTGCCCAGTTAACAAGTGTAGGCCAGTAGATCATTATCTACCTTCAGCCCACTCCCAATCTAGAACTTGCTGAAGACATTCTTCCTCAGAATGGCTCAGTGCGTCTTTCCTCTTAATTACAGATATAACTTTAATAGCATCAAAGCACACTAGGGTGTAGGATAAAATGGGCTCTTGGTGTGCTTCTTGAGGGGAGAAGGTAATTGGTCCATGCTCTGCTGCCTGGCTATGTGCCTGATGGAAGTGCTGATGGCTTGGTTGTGCCTTGCTGATTTCATAATTAAAGTCTCTCAGCCTGGAAAAGGGGGAAAAGTGAGTAAGCACCACTTTTATCTATAGAGAGGCTAGGGCAAGGAGCACATTAGGCAAAGCTGTGCACCTCAACTGTTGAGTCTGAAATGTGGTGTAGTGGTTAAAATGTTGCATAGAAACCTGGGATCAAATCCCTGCTCACCAATCAAGGTCACACAGAGTGACTGAAGGCCAGTCACCATCTCTCCATCGGAACTGCCCCCCAGGGTTCTTGTGAAGATAAAGGAGGTGGACCATATCCATGACCTTCACCTCTTCGGAGGAAATGTGAATTAAGTATGTTGGCAACTTTCAGTCTTGAAAGACGATGGTATCGCGCTCTGAAAGGTAGTTCTGGAACAGCGTCTAGTGTGGCTGAAAAGGCCAATTCGGGAATGACAATCTCTTCCAAACTGGGAGCAAGTGCAGTCTGTCCCTGGTCTGTCTCCCTGGCTATGGGCCTTCCTTCTTTGCCTCTTAGCCTCAGACTGTTGGCCAAGTGTCTCTTCAAACTGGGAAAGGCCATGCTGCACAGCCTGCCTTCAAGCGGGCCGCTCAGAGGCCAGGGTTTCCCACTTGTTGAGGTCCACTTCTAAAGCCTTCAGATCCCTCTTGCAGATGTCCTTGTATCGCATCCGTGGTCTATCTGTAGGGCACTTTCCTTGCACGAGTTCTCCATAGAGGAGATCCTTTGGGATCCGGCCATCATCCATTCTCATGACATGACTGAGCCAACGCAGGCATCTGTTTCAGCAGTGCATACATGCTAGGGCTAAACAAACGCATCGGTAAAGCAGCTACCACGTTTTCCAGACTCCCAAAGAGAGTCTGGTCCAACAAGAAGCTGACGGAACATACCAAGATCCAGGTCTACAGAGCTTTCGTCCTGAGTACACTTCTGTACTGCAGCGAGTCATGGACTCTCCACTCACAACAGGAGAGGAAACTGAACACTTTCCACATGCGTTGCCTCCGACGCATTCTCGGCATCACCTGGCAGGACAAAGTTCCTAACAACACAGTCCTGGAATGTGCTGGAATCCCTAGCATGTATGCACTGCTGAAACAGAGACGCCTGCGTTGTCTCGGTCATGTCGTGAGAATGGATGATGGGCGGATCCCAAAGGATCTCCTCTATGGAGAACTCGTGCAAGGAAAGCGCCCTACAGGTAGACCACAGCTGCGATCCAAGGACATCTGCAAGATGGCTCTGAAGGCCTTAGGAATGGACCTCAACAAGTGGGAAACCCTGGCCTCTGAGCAGCCCGCTTGGAGGCAGGCTGTGCAGCATGTCCTTTCCCAGTTTGAAGAGACACTTTGCCAACAGTCTGAGGCAAAGAGGCAAAGAAGAAAGGCCCATAGCCAGGGAGACAGACCAGGGACAGACTGCACTTGCTCCCGGTGTGGAAGGGATTGTCACTCCCGGATTGGCCTTTTCAGCCACACTAGACGCTGTGCCAGAACAACCTTTCAGAGCGCGATACCATAGTCTTTCGAGACTGAAGGTTGCCAATATATACATGCTAGGGATTCCAGCACATTCCAGGACTGTGTTGTTTGGAACTTTGTCCTGCCAGGTGATGCCGAGAATGCGTCGGAGGCAGTGCATGTGGAAAGCGTTCAGTTTCTTCTCCTGTTTTGAGCAAAGAGTCCATGACTCGCTGCAATACAGAAGTGTACTCAGGACGCAAGCTCTGTAGACCTGGATCTTGGTATGTTCCGTCAGCTTCTTGTTGGACCAGACTCTCTTTGTAAGTCTGGAAAACGTGGTAGCTGCTTTACCGATGTGAAGAATTAGGCATATAATATACATAACAATATGCAGGTTGACCAGCTGAGGCTCAGAGCACCTGCAAAAATGTCCATAAAGTGGAAACTCAGGCACAACCTTGTGTGTCCCCTCAGCAGAGTCACCACACCTCATGTGGTGTGAGGTGGGGCAAGTGAGGCAGAACTGCCCTACTGCAATCCACAGAAAATAGTCCCAGCCTCCCCAGTGACTGCACATGTGCTCCACCTGCTTTCTGAATCAGAAAGTGCATGTGCAGTCACAAGAGAGACTGCAGTTATTTTCTGTGGACTACAGTAGGGCAATTCTGCCTTACCTGCCTCCCACATGTCACTCAGCACAACCGCCCTCACAAAGTAATGAATGAGAATCCTTTCTGCTCAATGTTTTAAAATGGGAACTGCATGGGTGAGACTGTGAAATCAAGGAGAGTCTCCTTAAAAGTATATTCATATCTTTTCATTCCATGACTATCAGGTTCTCATTTCACGATGTGATGTGCCTTTCTGCTTCATCACCACCTTGTTCTTCTATTCCACCAGCTGAAGAAAGCAGGATTTTCATTTGCCTCCCAACAGTTGGGGTTAAAAGGGGGAGTCACAGAAAGAGGGAACACATGGGGGGGGGGAATCTCAGCTGCATCCTTATTTTGCCAGTGCAAAGAAATGAATGAAACAGGAAGGTTCTTCAGGTAGGTTCAAGACAAGTTCTACTTGAATGTCTTTGGGCACAATCCTAACTCGCCTTGGAACAGGCAAGCCAGGAGGCTTGTGCTGTATCTAGCGCAGGAATGTGGCCAGCAGTGGCTTAGCCAGAGGAAAGGGAAACTTTTCTCCTTACCCCTGAGTAAGGGCTGCTGGCGCCTATGGGTCTCCTTGGACTTGCACCACCTCCTGAGGTGGAACAAGTCGGAGGAGAGCGGAGCGACTTGAAGCTGCACCGTTCTCTCCGGGAATGGGGTTGGGATCCAGTATAACTGCCAGATCCCAACCCTGCCTCCCCGCCCTCCCACCCCTGGGGCCACCCATCACCCTCCCAGGAATGCCTCCCTCCCTCCTCCTCCCTGCCCCCCCAAGCCTACCTTTTTCGCTTGCGCTGGCCTTGACAGGCTAACGCAAGCGCTAGAGGGGAAGCCGGCATGGAGGCATCTGTCAGCCTCTGCTTCTCGGAGTGCCAGCCTGGCTTTCCTTCGAGGATGCGCAAACGTGCTTTACGGCACATTTGCAACCCTCCCAGGCTGGCCCAAGTCAGAGTTAGGATTGCGCCCTTTGTCTTAGGGCACAAACCTATACTTATCTACTCAGACATAAGTCCCATTGTCTTCAGTGGGGCTTACTCTCAGGAGAGTGTGCATTGGATTGCAGCCTGCCTCTCTCTCTCTCTCTTTGTGTGTGTGTGTGTGTGCGCGCGCGCGCGCGCGTGTGGTACTGCTCATATAGTAAATGGAAGCACCTTGAAATGCATCTTCAATCTCCTCTGGCTGTTTCTCTGTGTGCTTTGAGACAAGGGAAACAGATGAGCTCAGAAGTCAGGGGGCAGAGAAGCCACAATATACAGCTGCACACCTGTCAAATCTCCTCAATCATCCATTTGATCACATTGCTTTCAAGGCCTGTAACGATCAAAACTCTGTTCACACAGCAAGCCTCGGAGGAGGCAACCATTGAACTCCATCAGAGAGAGGCAGAAGGAAATTGATGACCAGGTGGTCTCTGGGAAATAAATAGTAGTATCTGAGTTGGTAACTAAAGTAACAAGGGAAATGAACAGGCTTTGTACAGGAAGCTCATTGACATTGGGATTTTATATCCCGGCTTCAGTGTTTTCATTCTTTCCTGTTACATGCTTTGCAAAACAAGGTGGCTTACCTGTGGAAAGAAGCCATGATTGCAGCCACCAGTCTTGACAGAGACAAACAAGCAAAAGGTAAGAGTAAAGGGTGGGGTTTCCTAATCAGAATCGGACCACTGAAAAACTGGGTCTGCCTTGCTTTCTAGTGACCAAAATGATTAGGGTGCTTCCCTTATGAAGAAAGCTGCAGTGTTTGGGGCTCTTCATTCTAGAAAGAAGGCACCTGGGGTGGGGATATGACAGGGCACAATCCTAACCAACTTCCCAGCACTGACATAGCTGTGCCTGTGGGGCATGTGCTGTATCCTGTAGTTGGGGGGCAGTCATGGAGGCCTCCTCAAGGTAAGGCAATGTTTGTTTTCTTACCTCGAAATTACATTGCCCTTATGTGAGTGATGGAAAGTTGGTTAGGATTGTGGCCTGAGATGTATAAAATTATTCAGGGAGTGGTTAGAGTGGATAGAGGGATGTTTTCCCTCTTGCACAACACCAGGACCAGGGAACATCCACTAAAATTGAGTGGTGGGAGAGTTAGAAGAGACAAAAGAAAATATTTGTTTACCTACCCAGTTTGTAATTAATCAGTGGGATTCCTTGCCAAAGGATGTGGTGAAGCCACCTGGCCTAGATACCTTTAAAAGAGGATTGGGAAGATTTGAGGAGGAGAGAGTCCATCATGGGTTGCAAGCCATGATGGATAGATAGCCTACTTCTAACAGCAGGAGGTTGCAATCTATGATTGCCAGATGCAAGAGAGTGACAACCCGACGCAGATCTCTTGTTGTCGTGGATGTTCCCTGAGGCATCTGGAAGGCCACTGTGAGATACAGGATACTGGACTAGATGGGCCTTTGGCCTGATCCAGCAGGGCTGCTCTTATGTAGGCACTGGATTGCACTTCAGCAGGGGGGCATACACTGATGGTACGGAAATGAGGTATAAATAGGAGTGTCATCTTTCCTGGGAGAGGCTCTGCATCATTAATATCTGCCTGAAATGTAACTGATGCAGCTTCTGCTATCAATGCAGCTTCAAAGATAACTTGGTCATGACATCAGCCAAGTAAGCCCATAAAGGGCCCACCTTGCCAAGCTAACCCATGAACCCACAGTGGCAGTGACCAACGCACCATCAGATGCTGGGCAGGAGGTACCGTGGGAGGACAGTTCAGGATTTTACCCTAAGTTCTCTTGAAACCCAATGGCAATCATGGACCAACTACCACCAGTAGAGTTACCAGATTACTGTACAGTTTATCCATGAAACTTGTCCCGCACTCATCTTACCCTTTTTTCAGCAGGTGATGATGTGAATTGATCCTCAGTTTGGACAGATGGGAGAATCAGTTCACAGCAAATTAACTAGCATAGGGCAGATCTATTCATAGCTATTAGTCATGGGAAGGATGTGGGATCACATCCTCATTCTCAGTGTCTGCGAGGTTTTGATTGCCAAGAAATTGGGTGTGAACCATGTAGATGTGTTGCTCAATTAATAGATGGCTCTCTTGTGGTTTCTCTGACTTTTCTACGGCTGCCTTTTTAGAGCCATAGCCCTTGGACAGTAGCCTAACTCTTGAAATATCCTGCTGAAACAGGAGACAAGAGAGCTATGGCACATTCCACTCAATCCCTCCATAGTTCTATCGTTTGCCCCTCCTACCAGGTTTTATGGAAAAGGGGAACAGTGTATTTGAGGATACAATTTTCAGTCTCAACCCCATAGCTTCAACATATTATTTGGCCCTTTGTGACTCTAGGAGCAATCCTAACCCAACTTTCCAGCACTGGCATAGCTGTGTCAGTGGTGCACGTGCTGCAACCTGCAGTTGGGGGGCAGTCATGGAGGCCTCCTCAAGGCAAGGCAATGTTTGTTCCCTTACCCTGGAGTTGCATTGCCCTTGAGTCAGTGCTGGAAAGTTGGTTAGGATTGCGGCCTCTTTCTCGTAGGTAACTTATTTCTCCTACTGACACTCTGAATGTTCCCTTAGTTTTTTTGCCTCATTATGAAAGTGCATGGTAGAGAAGCCATATGTGAAGCAGTGAACAGGGGCTGTAGTCAGGGAGCTGCAGAGCCCAGCTGAAATCACTTTTTGTGGGGCCCCAGGTTCACAGCCAAGGTCTGCAGAATCTTAGAGATATAAAATTTGTTAGAACGGAAAGCAATCAAAATGTGCACTTAAAAAAAATGCATGCAAGTTAATGGACCAAACTGATCTAAGCACATTTTAATATAAAATTGCATACTAGACTGGAGTAGAATACCCTAGTGTAAGCACAGAGCTCAGTTGGGTGAAATCTGTCCGGCCCTGGCTGTAGCTTAGGGCAGAGCATCAGCTGAGTAAAGGACCTGTCTGAGAAGCTACTGCTGTCAATTGGTGGAGAGGGTGCTGAGCTAGATAGCCACTTTGGGTGATCATTTTGGAGAAAAGCAGCATATAAATCGAATACATAATAATGGCTTAACTCAATATAAGGCAGCAGCAGTATATGTTTTCATTTGGGACAAGCAATTAGATTTTCAACTGTCAGTAACAAGACCAGCACTGAACATTTCCCTTAATAAATCTGCTAGCAGAAGTCTATCCCCTGATGAGCAACAGATGGGATTTCCATAATGTCTCATTACTTCCTTGCTTCATCACACTGCTAGAAATGAAATGTAAAGTTATTTATGGCTAGAAAAAAAGATGCACAAGTCACCAAAGACAACTTTTCCCCTTCTTTTTTGGCTTTGCTATAGAATTCTCTCCTGGGATTAACACATTTTGAAAAGATGGCAGAGGATCAACTGGGAATAAGAAAAGTGTCATTGTCTACAAATCTTGTTCCGACCAAGGCTGGCAATTTGCACATTGCAGCAGAAAGCTGCCATTTCCCCAAATGAATTTTGCCAGTAGTACTCATCTCATCTTGTCTGTGATTGTGAAGGGCTATCAAATCGGAGAAGTTATAGAAAGCAAGAACCACAGATGATGAATTGGGGGAAAAATAGAGTAGTTCAGATTGTGGGTGGACAACTGCTAAGTTTTGTGAGCCACAGTGAATGCATGCAATGAGCTGGAGGGCTGCAGTTCATTTGTATGTTTTTGTTGCATATAGTTAGTATAAAACAAGTGGTGTTTTTGTGTATGCTCTCAATGTCCACCCACAGAGAGTCTTTGCAGGGTTTCAGAGCAAGCCAGCTTTGCAAATGTTAAGTAAACCACAGAATGTTCATTAGCTCACTTGTCCTTGCATATGAATGTAAGGAATTTGTGCCACACTGACAACCCCTTCTCATTCGAATGCATGCATAAAAACACATGCAATAATCAAATTTAAAAAAAACAAAAACATCCCTACCTGCTCACTCTGGAGAAATCTGCATAAGCAGGTATTTAGCATACCCGAAGAACAAAAGAAGTCCCATCTTGTATCAGACCAAAGACCCATTTAGCCCAAAATCTTGTTTAGTACAGTGGCCAACCAGGTGCATCTGGGAAGTTGCATGAACATGCACAGCATGAAGGTCACAACAATCCCACCATGTTCAGTCCACCATCCACAATCATGGATGATCTAGAGCAGTGGTTCCCAACATTTTTTTACTTGTGTACCCCTTGGCAGCATGTTTCCATAAATTGTACCCCTCATATTAGCTCTGCAAGGCATTCTAATATAGACCTGCCTTTTTCTGCCATTATTCAATTCTTTTTTTAAGTACCCCTAAAGGTCCTGGCAAGTACCACTGGGGGTACACGTACCCCAGGTTGGGAACCACTGATCTAGAGGAACCCTTTAGTTAGAGCCTCCTTATCCTACCCATTACTCAGGGGCAACACAAAGACTGTGCTGGCACCATGAGGACAAAGCCAGACAGAGAGAGACCATCTTTGAAAGCCGTTCCAGTTATGTGGAGGACCCTCCCTCCCACACACACACACACACACACACACACACATCAACTAAACAGTAATGAGTATTATTGATCACAGAGGACTAGGGCAAAGCTCTGACTGAGTTCAACCAGCAACAGGCAGGTGAAGGGTTAAAAGAATTAGGAGCTTCTTGAGTAAAAAAATAATACAAAAGGAATCAAAAAATTTCCCTTACAAAAATGGCTTACAAAAATTACTCTGACAATGGGAGATCCTAGGGTGAAGTTACAAGCAGTCCATTGCAAGGAAACATTGAAAATAATTCCCTAACACATTTAGATCACTGATCGCCAAACATACATTCTCTGAGCAACTGAGAACAGCTTTCAACACTCCATTACACATCTCCGAATCCAGGGAGGTGAGAGGAACTGGCCACAAGCAAGTGTACTCTGAGGAAACCAGGTTGGAATACACATTAGCAACCATGAATGTGACCTTAACTAGTAACCCAAGTTGGCTGATGTCATGGCTCTGTCTGATTGGATGGGCTAGGGCCCCCAGACATTCCTATCTGCTGTCTAACCCTGTCAGGTGAGCTGAAGGACCCAGATGGCTAGTTTGTGCCAATCACAGCAGGTGTGCTGGCTCAGATATATTGTTCTTCAAATGTCAGCCAAAGGAGACGAGCAATACACAAAACAACCTGCCAGGCCATGTAGCTTTTCTGCAGTGGTGCTGATTTCAAAGTACCTTGGGGAAGCCTCTTCCCCATTGAACCTTACAATTCACCTTCCCTTATGCAAGGAGTCAGAGAGGGAAGCAAGGGCAGCACAACCATCGCACAAGTAAAGAAAAGATTAAAATCACTATGATCTAATAATGCTTATTCCAGATGTATCTGCCAAAGGGCGCAATCCTAACTTTCCAATACTGGCATAGCTGTGCCTGTGGGGCATGTGCTGCATCTTGCAGTTGGGGGGCAGTTACGGACGCCTCCTCAAGGTATGGCAATGTTTGTTCCCTTAACTCGAAGTTGCATTGCCCTTATGTCAGTACGAGAAAATGGGTTAGGATTGCACCCTAAGTAACTGACATATTTTGGTACATTGCTAGAGAAATCTAGGCTTAAATAGGTATGGTAAGATATTGTCACATGAACCTGGTTCTTGCTGCTATATGAGAAGAAAGAGAGTCAGCAGGGGCAGCTTTTCCCAGTACAGAAATGCAATCTTGGGGAATGCTGTCCCTCTGAATTTCTGCTTCTTATACAGCTATTTGGAGGCAAGGAGCTACTGTCACGAAGAAAGATGGTAGAATGACAGATGCAGAAGGAACCAGGTCCCCTGTGTCATTTCTAGTTGTACAAAAGAGGGAACTTCAGCAAACGCAGCTGTTTTTACCCTGCATGCCAAGCAGAGCCTGCTGAAGTTCATTCTTTTATATTTATATATTGCAATTCCATTATTGTCTTTAATTTTTTATATTAGCCACCTTGAGTGCCTCCCGATTGGAAGGCAAAGTATGGGATATACATTTTTTTAAAATATCTGCAGACCCACCTACATGTGTATATTTATACAGGAGTTCTGTTATATCTATCCATCTGTCCAAGAGTTCTATCTTATATAACCATCCATGTGGATGGCACTTTACAATCAAAAAGAAGATATGTCTGGCTGGAGAAGCTCAAAATCTACCATAGATACAAGGCAGAAACCAGAGGAAGGAGAGGTGAGTGGTGCCAGGAGTTATTTCATGAACAACTGATTTAGGCTCATGTGCAGTTGAGAAGAGAGACTAGGGGAGTAATGTCAAAGGGAGCTTATGGACTAGAACAGAGGATCCCAAAATGTGCTTCTGATGCCTTAGGGTGCACTCATAGGAATGCTGCAGGATGACCCTGATGGCCCCTACTACAAGATGGGTGCAGCCATCTTGGATCTTGAGAAATCTTGTCAAATTTGGGAACTGCCATGTTGGATCTCACACAATTTTGCAAGATCCAAGATGGTGGTGCCTGGCTGAGCTGGGAAGAAGAGGTTGTGGGGGCGCTGTGACCCAGGTAAGTTTGGGAACCACTGGACTAGGCTATAGTGCTTGCATTTGTACCCTTTGGAAGTTGCAACAATATTTATTCCTAAAGGACCCTTACAATATCATCTCAGCTGTATGGGAGCCACTACAAACCGTCTTCTTGCTGTACAACTCCAGTAATTAGAGTTGTTAGAAAGTGCTATAAGAAACGCTATAGAAGTGGACCAAAGGGACTCAATATAGGGGCAAGGCTAAGGAGAAACCAAACATCTAGTCAGTCAACCTGATCCAAGTCTATTAGAACTTTTATGAGGGTTTTTATAGCCATGCTCTCAAGTGGTGATAGCCATTAGGCCCATGTAGAGACCACTGGCTTTAGGGCATTAACCAGTGACCTAGCAAGACCTTTCACATTTCTGTTGAGTACTGCAATGAGGCATGCAAACAATAACACATTTTCTGCACATATTTCGGTGGAAATGTGCTAGGGGGAGAGCCTCCAGATCTGTGGGAAAGTGGCCTCCTGCAGATTGTTTAACATAGAATGCATAGGTGATCACCGGACGCTCATAATGTTTCCTCTCACTGCTGATTAGAAAGGAACATAATAAATGGATGGAGAGTTGGCAGTGGGGATTTGCTTTTGCTGGATTGAATGGTCTTCCTTCCTGTGCTTTAGTCACATGTTCTCCTGGGTTTCAGATTCAGCCAAAAGAATAAACTCTTGGCCAAGCAGACACCTATAAAACAAAGATTAAACTGGTGATAATCTTTACATAGTGCTCTTTGTTCTAAAACAATTTCCTGACAAGGGGTCCCAGGATGATGAATCAAGATGACAGCTCAGCAAACCTCCAGTATTTTTAGTGTTTGAAGTCAAGGATGTAGCACAAAGGTGCCTCTGAAAATCCAGGTTGTTAGGAAATATGTTCACTGGAGCAATTTCATAATTACAGATATCTCTTTCTAAGGAAAATTGCACACTTGGGAAAACACAGTATTTCATTTCCATTTTAGTCAGGATCAAATGTTGTGCATTTCGTATAACAGTCGACAGTTACGTGTTCGCTGCTACACTGAATTTGGACAAATGGCCCAGTCCTATCTGATCAGGTCCAGGCAGAAGTGCTTTCATTGTGCTCACAGATGCAACTGAGAAATGCATTGTGTGGCTGGCAGCCACACAATGAAGACATTGTCCAGTGACACCAGGTAAGGCAGCAGTGGGGATGGCCATGGGGAACAGGGGAGGGAGTGGGAGGAACAGGGGCACTCCTTGAGTGGGGAGGGTGAGGAACTGGGGGCAGGGAGGATTTGGATTTGGCGGCAATGACTCACCCTGGTTTTTATCCCTTCCTTTGAAAACCACAAAAACAGATGGCATATGTCCAAGGAGCCCCACTGTTTCGCTCACCCCTTAGACCAGGGGTGTCCAAACTTTTTGGCAGGAGGGCCACATCATCTCTCTGACACTATATCGGGGGCCAAATTAATTTACATTTCAAATGTGAATAAATTTACATAAATGAATATATTAGAGGTGGAACTTGTATGAATGAATGAAGGTCTTGCAATAGCTCAAGGCCTATAAAAGTCCTTGCACAAAGCAAGGCTAGCCTTTTCTTCACTGCCATTGCTGTATCACAGACCTGAAACAGCAAGCAGTGGAGGGAACACCTGTCCCACAGCTCATGCAAGAGGTCAAACAGTCATCTTCATACTGAGAGCAGTTGTGTCAGGCCAGCATGGGCTCCAGCAAGTCTTCGGAGGGCCAGATGCTCATTGGAGACTGGGGGCTCCCCGCGGGCCGGATTGTGAGTTCCTGAGGGCCGCAAGTGGCCCCCGGGCCGGGGTTTGGGCACCCCTGCCTTAGACTGTCTTGTAGCCCTGTGTTATGAGCTCTTCAAAGGAACTGTATGGAAGGTAACCTTATAACTAGACCAGAGAAGTGATCAATTACTTATGAAGAATATGTATTTTACCGTCAAGGGTCAAGTCCTCCTTGAATTTATTCCTGTGCAATGGAGACGAAAGGAGACTAGAGGATACCTTTGTGTGAGATGAGCTGTTATTACTGCCAGTGTCACTACTGGGAGGGGAGGGGTGAGCACAACCTGGAACACTGCCTTGGGTCCACCACTGCTGCCATGTGCTACCTCTCCCCCAAAAGCAGGCCCTTTTCAAGCTCTTCATGCTGTTTCCTCAAAACTATGTTCACTGAAGATGATGCAATGAGATGCAAGAGACCAAGAATGGAGGTGTGGGGGTTGCAAGGTTAACAGGTTTGTAGCCACAAAACACCTTTTAACCTTTAAAGCTTCTCACTGTAGCAAAATGGCTACCCATCTGATCCTCCCCCATTGATGCTATCACCCCCCCCCCTTCCAAAGTATGGCTCACCACCACTGTCTCCTGCACAGTGATGGATAAGGGAAAGGAACTCCTGTCCTTACTAGTGGGCTCTGAGAGATGGCAACAGAGATGGGTACCATGTAAGTGCATAATGGGTGAATAGAAAGCACATCTTGGTTGGTGGTGTGGGTCACTGATGTCATCAGGGGTACTTCTCCATCCAGCTCCTGGTGGTCAGGACAGGAATTACCCTGCCCATGGCAGATGGCAGTTTTTAAAACATGATAGAGGAGGAGGTGCAGACAGGGCCAGGGAGGGAATGGCCAGGAGCTGCTGAAGTTGCACTTCCTCTAGTGACAATTGGAAGCTTAAATGTTTTCCAGCAGTGGACCTTGTATCCATCCTTGAGATGGCAGGCAACCAGCTTCATCAGGATCCACCCAAGACAGACATCTTTGGTGATCACAAGGAACCTCAGCAATTATTCACTGACCCCAGACCTATGTTAAAAGAATGTGGTTGAATAAGCATTGAGAACAGGGACTGTATGTTTCCTTTCATGCTAGATAATGCACCTGATGAAGCTCCTTTTCAGCAGCATAGATTTATGGATGGAGTTGTTCTTAAACATTTTCATTTTTTCACAAATTTCTTTTTTTTTCCCCAAGGAAAAGCAGTGCAGAAAGTGATGCTATGTGTTTTATTCCAAGGGCGAATTTTTATAAATTATAAATTATAATTGCTTTAAAAGTATACTAGGTAGGTGATATCGGTGGTATAGTGTTAGCTGATCCAGTCACAGTCAGTACCCAGGCACCCCCAGTCCAATTTCCCAGTTTCTTTCTTTCTTTCTTTCTTTCTTTCTTTCTTTCTTTCTTTCTTTCTTTCTTTCTTTCTTTCTAAATGAGAAGTGCAGAAAGCAGTGTCATGTGTTTTTATTTTGTTATCGCTGAAAAATTGCACCTCTAGTTATGGCAATTAACTCTGGAGCTCTGTAACCCAAAGGCACAAATAAAGGCTCCAGTTTTATGGTTTTGTTAAAAAATGATACTAGGCCTTCCAAGTCTATAATATTAAAAATCCAGTTGAAACATATGCAAGTGAGCAATCTCTCCATCCACCCGCCGATCTATTCCCTCGTAATATATTCTTCTTCTGCCCCATGGAATTATACTGATTTAGACGGTGCCAAGTTCCTGTCTTTTTAACATTCAAGGCACACGTCCATCCATTAAAAGTCCATCCTGCTCGGCACATATTTAAGGTTGCCTTGAAACTATCCAGAGAAAAGTGTCTGATTTTTTTCTGCTTCATTTCCAAATGCTGGCTTATTAGCCACACATGGTGCATTATGATGCTGTGGCTTGGCTTAGTAAATCATTGGCTGTTTGGTGCTGGTGGGGCTGCTAACCCCTGGGGGTTCCAACCATGGCCTGGAAGAGGGAAATGAAATAGGGAGGGGATGAAGTGGAATGCTGCTGATAGTAGTGCATGAAATTTTACAAAAACGGACAACCCCCCTTCAACAGCAATGTAGTGGATTATTCTGCAGATTGTTATTACCTTTCTTTTCCACCGTAGTTTCAGCATTGGACTAAGGGCAATGAAATGAATGTTGTGAGAAAGAAAGAAAAAATGAATGTGGGAAATAAGGAAGGCTCCTTGGAAAGCAGGCATGTTAAAAGGAGAGATTGGGCAATACTGGAAGGCTTCCTAAAGTGGCAGGCCATTTGTAGAGGGGTTCTCGCATCTTTGTTGTAACAGCCAGCGCACCATCTTGTGACAGATTGCAACCACCGCCACTCCAGCGTTGCGTGGTTGGTCCATCCATGAGGTCAACCGAGGAGGCTGCCTCAGAGGGCACATTTGTGGGAGGCACTTACCTCCTTGTGCGTACTCACATCCACTGTTAGAGACACCTTATTCCACCACTCTCACCTCCTCCACGCTTCTTCTTCTACTTCACCTCTCTCTTACTTTTTCAATCCAAGGAGATGGAGGAGCAAAGGCTGCCACATCACCAAGTATGGAGGAGGAGAGATGACAGTATTTGACCTGCAGCCTCAGGCGCCACGAGACACCTCCCAGCTCACATCAGACTGACTTGGAAATATGCTAAGCCCTTAGAACACAACTTATTTCCAATCAAAATTTGTCCTAGCTTTTCCCTCCTTTGTAAGCCCCCAACCCCTCTTCCACTCACCTGAGGTCACCTAACCTAACCCTAACCCTAACCTAGGTTCCACTCACCTAACCCTAACCTAGGTTACCTAACCTAGGAACCCTAACCTAGGTTCCACTCACCTAACCCTCTTCCACTCACCTGAGGTCATTCCATTTGTTTGGGGTTTTGTTCATTCAAAAAAAAAAAAATGAATGCAAGCCCCTACCAAGAAGTCTTCTTGCTATTCAAACTGAAGCAGGGGGGATTAAAGAACAATTTGCTTGTCTTCTTGGCTCACATTATCTCAGCCGAGGCTGAAGACAAGAAGCTCACAGTGTGTTTACCTTCACAACGGATGTCTCAGATGAGCAAAGGAAAAACATCCAATATTGGTGCAATCTTGCCTTTCTCTGCTTCTTCACCTATTACTGTTAGCAACATGCAAGCCAAGTCCCTGAGATGCTCAGGCAGTGGTGATGAAACCAGACTTGCCCATATGATGGCATGTCTGAGACAAATGGTTCACCATAGGAAGCCAGTTGTCTGCATTTGCTCATAATTGCCATTATTCCATTGCAGCTGTCTCTACTCCCAGAAGACCATAATGTGGGACTTGATCTGTGTCCTGAAAGGCATGAATGTTTGCAGTTCTAGGCACACCTTTACCTGGGAGTAAGTCACATTGGATACAATTGAATTTACTTCTGAGTAAACATGTACGGGCTTGCCCTATCAGAGGATCAAATATATTGTCTGCTAGACAAAATATTGGTAACATCAGTGCACCATCTGGTCATGGCTCACACCATTAAGCAAAACTTGTTTATGAGAAATAGATGGATAGCAACAGTACCAAACTATTAGTAATGGAATTCTAAGGCACTGCAATAGAAGTTCAGTGAAATCATCAATTTATTTGTTGAGATTTGTTTGTTCGTTAGATGTGTCCTGACCTTTCTCCAAGGAGCTCAGAGCAGCTGGATATATGGAAATTTCCACCTCCCGTTCAATTTCCACAACACTGCTGTCAGCTAGGTTAAACTGAGACATCTGGACTACCCACTGAGAATACAGACAAATGGGAATTTGAACCTGGGTGTCGCTGGACCTGATCTTCTCAGTTTAGATGTCCTTTCAGACTAATACAAATATCATGGTGATTATCCCCCAGGTATAGAACTGGAAGACAATGAAAGCCATGTACGTAATCTATACAGAACCCAACCACAATGGAAATCTAGCTTGACTATTCCTTAGCCAGAATGCTGGGGACCAGAAGTGTTCCAGATTTGGGATTTTTCTGGATTTTGGATACTCACATAAATGTAACAAAATATCTTGGGGATGAAACTCAAGTCGAAACACGAAATTCATTTATGTTTCATATGCACCTTAGGGCGCAATCCTGCCCTGCACTGCAACAGGTAAGCCAAGTGGCTTGCGTTGTATCCTGCGCAGGATAGGAGCCCAAAGTGGCTCAGCCAGAGGTAAGGGGAAACTTTTCCCCTTACCTCCAGGTAAGGCACCCTGGCCCCTATGGGTCTCCTCGGACTCGTGCCACCCCCTGAGGTGGCACAAGTCCGAGGAGAGTGGAGTGGCTTGAAGCTGCTCCAAACTTCTCAGGAAGGTGGGTTGGGATCCGGTGTAACTGCTGGGTCCCAGCTCTGCCTCCCACTTGCCACCTGCCCATCCCTGGGGCTGCCCAATGCCCACTCTCCCTCCACCCCATATCACCTCCCTCCCGCCTCCTCCCCGTCCACCCCAGATCCTTGCATCACTCCAACTGGGCCAACACCAGGCTCACTGCACAAGCCTCCATGGAGTCTGGATTCAGCCTCCATTCAGCTTGCTCATGAGGAGGTGCAAATGTGCTTCACGGCACATTTGCGACCCTCCTGGGCCAGTGCAAGGGACTTGCGCCGGTCCAAGTTCTTCTCTAGATTCCACCCTTATACACATAACCTGAAGGTAATTGTATACAATATTTTTTATTAATTTTGTGCATGAAATACACTTGTGTACATTGAACCATGATTTCTTATTCTGTTACGAATGCATGCTGGCCAGCACCCAAGGTCATGATATGTCGTGTTGGCACTTGGAAAGGTTTTGGATTTCAGAACATTATGGTTTCTGGAATTTCGAATAAAGGAATAATCAACCTGTATTCTCTCTACCACCCTGCCATTGCAGCATCATCTGTATTATCCTACCAGATAATGCAAAATTTCACCACACATCAGTAGCCAATGTGTAGTTGAGCATGCGATACAGTGGCCTCTTGAACAGCCTTCAGAGCTAAATTTATTTTCACTGCTATTCGTTTTTTTTAAAAGATATTGCTGAAGGTATATTTTGACATGCTAGATTTCACCCTTCAAACCATTTAGTCAAATGTAAGTGTATTATAAGACTCGAACTGCAAGCCATGATGGTCCGAAACCAACTTAAACACATTGATTTTTCTTCTGCATTGAATTGTGGCTACTAGATTTGAAGGCTGTCTCCTAAATGAGTGGGCTATTTTTTTTTTTCTTAAATGGCCAGCCACATTCAACATTTTTAATTAGCTCAGTTGACTCTGAACTCTTTTTCCCAAGTGGTTTTCAAGATCAGGTTTTTATTTTGAACTTTTACAAATCCTGGCAGGGATCTGGTGAATACTCTAACAATTGAAACCCCATTTTATAGGCTTGGAAGAATTACTGTAACTTTTACTATTTGGGGAAATTATATCATGCAGTTATGCTCTCCACAAGACCAAAATTTAAAACTGTAAATAGTTACTTTTTTATGATAACTTATTTCCTGTGAAAATACACAACCATATATTATGCTAATGGTTACTGTGGCCAGCTAGCATATTTTCTTAGACAGCATATTTCTGGGGAGAAAAATTACCCAAGCTTGAGCAGCCCAATCGCAAGGATCATGTTACATCTTTAAATCCTTCAGTGTTGATCTGCATGAGTTCAGATGAGTTTTTGTATGGGGCGAAGTTCACAATGCATGTTAAAGGTCTCAGTTTCAGTTCTAAGCATGTAATGGACATCTGGTAGCAGAGATGTGAATGAGCTACCAGAGAACTTAGACAGCAAGGTAAACAGTACTGGGTTAGATACAATGGCATAGCTAAGCAGGGGCAGGGGAGGCATTATCCTTCCCATGGCAGAGTAGTGGTTTTCTGCCATTTCTGCTGGGTAGGTTATAGCACTCACCGGGAGCATGTGGTGAATGCTGCAAAATGGGCCTTCCCACTCTTCCTGGTCTCCTTATGGCTCCAAATGGAGCCGTTTCCAGGGCCAGAGCTGTGCATGTGCAGAACAGGGGGTAACTATGTAAGTGTAGGGGGTGACACAATGATGTGGGGCGGTGTCACTGGGTCACCTACTCCTTCAGCTATGCTAATGGTTAAATAGTCAAACAGTCTGCTTCTCATGTCATGTCTTCTTATAGATCCCAGGTGCCGACGTATGTCTTGCAATGTATACCCAACCACCTGATCCAAAAATGTTGACTTGAGAAGTTAGAGAATGATTAGTTATGATTAGTATGATTAGTTAGTGTTGAGTGAGAAGTTGACTGACTTCAGCGGGTCTTGTTCCTGATATCTGTGCTTAGAATTGTAGACTTACTCTCTTCTTTATGTTGTTTTCTCTTGGCATACTCTTTGTTGCAACTTCCATCCTCATTTTTTTGTTTTCATAGACAGCTGTGATTAGTTTAGGCAGAACTTGGACAGGAACAGCTGGTGAAACACCTGCTACAAGGCCCTTGATCTATTGCAGAGCCAGAGCAGTTTCTAGCTTGTAAAGTTTGCCTGGGGCAGGAAGCAGGGAGGTAGAAAGGTCGATGTCGTACAGCGTTGTCACTCTTTCTGTGGGTCTGCTATATTGACATAGCAACTTTAGTGACAGGCAATTATTTCACAGTGATGTGTCCACTGGAGAACCAGACTCACTTTGCCTGATACATGCCATGGTACAAGCAGGGCCAGCCCATCCATGATGCATATCAACCTACTGGTAATGGGTTGAGGATCGGGGCCTGAGTGCAGAAGCAGATGCTTTGTGGGCTGGCTGGAGACCAGGCTACCAGGAGAGTAAGAAAAGAAAATTTTACTTATCTCCTCCACTACTCCCTGGTTCCCTATGGGCCTATTGTGTTTCCACCAAAATGTGTTTCAAGCCAGCTGAACCACCATAGGGACTACAGATCTTGTGGACACCATTGCCACTGAGATCCTCCCCCACCCCATTCTGATCTGCCTCTGAGCTGGCCCAATTGCCACCCTGATCTATCCCCACTGCTAACATACCTGCATCAATTGCCTATCTACGGCTTGCCTCTGGCGATTAGTTTGTCTTGTCTCTCACTTTCAGGTATTGAACAATGATAATCAGCTCCCAAATTTTATTCATTCAGTCCCTATAACTGGAACTCAGCTTTGTTTTCACTTAGCCGCCAGAACTACATAGCCAGCGAAGCCATACAAGTTTCTGAGAACCTACTGAACTGTCCTCTCCAACTAAGCAACAGTAATTGGGATCCTTTTCTGACTACATTGTTCATGACTTCACAACACTCTTTTACTATTGTGCCCCAGCCATCTTGTATTGTTGGGCAGCTCCACCAAGCATGATAATCTGAGTTAATTAATTTGCATCCCTTCCAACAGTTAGGCAGAAACAGTGGACTCATTCTGTGTAGTCTTCTTGCCAGGGCGTTGTATCATCTCGCCTTGAATTTAAATTGTGTTTCTTGAAAATTGGAACAGGTAGTTAATTTGGAGAGCTTTTCCATCACTGTTGTGCATTAAACTGACAGAGATTAATTAGGCTGAATAGCTGGAGACTGGAACGGGTGATTCTACCTTTCTCATTGTCATCCCTAGTACAGCCTTTGCATCTCTGTATTAAGAATCCTGCGTATTAATTTTCTGGCCATCTTGCTTGTGCTGCTGATCTTTCTGTGTATTGCACACTCCCTTTTATGTCCTGCCCAGAGGACATCTAAAGTTTCCATTACGAGACTCACAGTGCAAGGACTTACAGTGCAAGACCATCCATACCTGCCTGCAACTTAGTTCCAGGTTCATCCAAGTGTACTCCCCTGGAATGTGTTACAAGATTACATCCTCAATCATCCCAATAAAAAGTTTGATACTGCTTGTTAATATGCGAACATGAAATCTCCCCTGTTAAGCTTCCCAGTGCATTTGATCCATTAGCTTTTAATTCGCCACTTTGAGCCACTCCCATTTGGGAGGTGAAAGTGCAGGATATACATTTTTTTAAAAAAATTAATGACCTATTGTCTGGAGACAATGACAGTAGGTTGTAATATCATTTGGGCTTCAGAATTCAACTGTTGAGAAGGCAAGGAATCCTGTGTGACTAAGGCCCAAATTCCTAACCAACTTTCCAGGACTGTGCCAGTGGGGCGTGTGCTGCATCCTGCAGTTGGAGAGCAGTCACGGAGGCCTCTTCAAGGTAAAGGAATATTTGTTCCCTTACACAGAGCTGCATTGCCCTTACCTCAGTGCTAGAAAATTGGTTAGGATTGCACCCTGAAGGTGATTTTGAGTGAGCAGCATATCTGAATCAGGGTGGATCCAAGAGGAGTCCTTGGGTGTGTGACCCCCAAACAGATGCCAGTGGGGAAGGGAACGTACCAGGACAAGAAACAACCCAATCATGGCTGAGAGCCCATGTCTACCCACTCGGAAGAGGAAGAATCGGAGCCTAGGTCTACCTGGCAGATAGATCTGGGCTTCAAGTCCGGGCAGGAGCCGAGGTCTACCTGCCCAGCACACCTCAGCCACAGAGGACATTAAGTTTAATCCAGAGCCCAGGTGTATGCTGGTTGTCCTGGGCTCTGGAGTAGGTAGTGCTCACGACCCCCCCCCCCCCCAAAAACACAAACACTGGATCCACACCTGATCTGAACACACCCTGCATAACAGCCTAACGGCACTGGACAACACCACTTTTTATTTCCTCCCTGAAATAATCTAGACCAGCGTTTCTCAAATTGTGGGCCAGGACTCTGTAGTTGGGGGTAACGAGCCATTTTCAGGTGCATCGCATAGCACCTAACTCAACTGCCATTGAAAATACAGAGCTGAAAATACAGGGTACAGAGCTGCTGGACAGGGTGGACCTCCGATGGTAGAGAGACATAGTGCTTTACCCTGAATAGGTGGTAGCATGCAACAGTGGAAAAGGAGGAAGACTATGTGGTTGGAGAAGGATCCAAGTCTGCCTTGTTCTTTGTCTTCCAGGAATGCTGGAATTCTGGAATTCTGAGCTGGAATGCTTGAAAGTGCACTGCATAATAGGACATCTGACTGATTGCAGCTTAGGTTTGAAGACTACATTGATGGTGGCCGTTCCAACCATGACATCACTTCCAGGTTGACGACATCGCTTCTGGTGGGTCCTGACAGATTGTCATTCCATAAAGTGGGTCCCAATGCTAAAATGTTTGGAAACCACTGATCTAGACAACTATATTTCCATAACCTTTCACATGGGAACCATAGCTATACAGTACTCTATCTTAGTAAAATTAGAGGATTACCTATTGAGAAATATTATTTTATTTTTATATGCTTTAAATTATCCTTTTTCTCTGAATTCATCTTAAAAAAAAAATTTGATGTCTCCCCCCCCCCTATTTTCCAGAAGTTCATGCATTGAAAGGTATACCTGCTGCAGTGGCAGACCTGAGGCGGAGGGGCAAATGCCCCAGTCGCTGTGCTTGCCACACCCCCGCCACCCACCAAGCCTCAGATGGGTTCTTGATCACTGCTGAGTATTTTGCAAGGCTCCGTGAGCCTCAGTAAGTTTCTTGGAGAGGGGGGAGCAGCATTTCGGAGTGGGGTGGCATGTTGTGGACCTGCACCGGGCGCAATGAGGGCAGGTCTACTACTGACCTGTTGACTTCTGCAGACCAACCCACTGACCAAGGCAGAAGAGGACGATTTATCATTGTTTACACTAATTTACATTGTTTTGCATTTACATTGTTTTGTTTTACATTTACATTTACATAAACATTTACATTGTTTAACACTAATTAGATGGGGTGCATTGGGGTTCTCTTCTGGTGTTGAGAAGGCTGATACTCAACAGCTATGCAGCAATTGCCAGGAACAGAATCCAGTTCTATTCTGCCCACTTCAAAAAGTCAATCTTTCTATATACCAGTTGGGTAAAACTTTCTTCCAAGCTGCTGGTTTTTCATCCCTGAGGTTTCTAACAAATCTCACCTAAATGGATCAATTGGCAATAAGGTTGCCAACTTTCTTCTTGCTGGAACTTTTGTGCCTTTTAGCTGCTATAAGTTGGCAAGCAATCAACAGCTGCAACATTCCCCAACTTCGAGAAAAAGTGACAAAGAAAGCTTCACATACTGAAATTTCTGCCTGCCATGCAGAGGCTGAAGGCTTAGGATCCCTACTCTGAAAAAAAGTGTCAGCCACGGCTGGTAGAGTGGGTCTCCTAAACTGACTTTCTTTCCAGTTTGATTCAAAATCTTCCCATTGCTTGTGATTCCCATACAGATCAAAGGCTGAAAGGAGTGACAGAGGAGCACACGTGCCCTTTTCTGATTCGTGCCATTTAAATAAAGATTAATTCTCCATCACTTCTGCCAGATATTAATTAAGACATCAGGCCTGGTGGCATTCACACTGGGGTCTCTAGGGCCTTTTCTGTCCCGGTCTTTCAAGGGTGTTGATCTTCCCTGTCACTTTGAGGAAACATGCCCAAACTCATCAAATTACCCAGAGCCCTGTTGTAAAATGAGAAAAAGTTTCTTCCATAATTTTACCTGGTGACAGGATCCCGTCCGACTTGAAAAGCCCTAAGAAAGATGGAAATTGAGTGCAATAATGCTTTCTTTCTTTCTTTTTTTGCTGTGGGCTCATTATCACTGCCACTGAGGGCCCCCTCATCATTACTGATGAAGCTGACCACCTGGAATCAATTCACAGAGGCAGCCAACTGTAGCATTTTCCCATTTCTGAATTCCCTGGCATACATCTGCCGCCGTTATTCCAGCATTATCTCGACTCTGACATCAATGCTGTGTTTTGTAATGCCTTGTGTAGTATCATTTCTCTTGGGTGCCATCGCACCTCGCTGCCCCTCTTATAGCTGGCTTTTATAATCAGGAGGAAAGTGGGGAATAATGAATGTGTGAGATTATTAGATGTGAGACTTCAAATATGTGATTAACCACACCCCCAGATGCAAACAGCATTTCAAAACAGAGAGAGTTTCTGGTGCGGGCCTCCTCAGAGATTGGCACAGGAAAATGAAGAGCTGTCAGTAAGGCAAAGAGACCTCTTATGTTGAAGCACCTAAAGGAGTATCATCATTATCCACTTACTTACAGCCCAATACTAACTAGGACTAGGCTGGTGCATGCAGTGGCGTTCCCAGAGGCCCTGGTGTCAGGGGAAATGGCATTGCAATATCACATGGCATTGTGACGTCACTTCCTGGAGAAGGTGCTGGAGGTGGTGGTTTCACGGTCTGGCTGCCATCCCTGTCCCTTCTCCTGCAGAGTCTCCAACTTGAAAGGGCACCACTTGAAGGGGTGCACCACTGAGCAGAAGGAACAGGGACTGCCAGATTACAAAGTTGCCGAAACACAAGATGCTAGTTTCATGATCTGGCTGCACCCCACCGCTGCTCCTTCTCCACAGTGCCCCCTTCAAGTCACACCCAGGACAGTTGTCCATATCTGCCCTAGATATGTCCCTGGGCACATGGAGACATTTACAATTGTGGCACAGTGTTCCACTGTCATAAAATGACTGCTGATGGCCCTGGAGTTTCACCACCACACCTGCCGGATCTGGTAACCAGCCCAGGAGGTTGGGGATAGGTGGGTCATGGCAGGGATGAAAGTCTCAGGGGGCATGTCATGGGGGGATGGCGGGAGGGTATTGGCCTTCTCTGCCAATAGCCTGATAACCATTTTATCCTTGACATGTCTTCTCAGGTCTGTTTAGATCAGGGGTGCTCACACCTTTTTGGCTCGAGAGCTACTTTGAAACCCAGCAAGGCCCGGAGATCTACCAGAGTTTTTTTTTACAATGTTCGTGCCATCATAACATATAACATTTATGTGTACAGTGTATGTTGGTGTACCTTGAGCCCCACTGAGTATAACAAGACTTACTCCTGAGTAGACATGCCTAGGATTAGGCTGTGAGGCTGGAATCCTAGCCACACTTACCTGGGAGTAAGCCCCATTGAGTACAATGGGCCTTACTCCCGGCATTTCCTCCCAGAGGCACCTGAAGGGGGGGGTTGACACTCCGCGATCTACTCATTTTGCCTCGCGATCTACCGGTAGATCGCGATCCACCTATTGAGCACCCCTGGTTTAGATGCATGCCAGCAGAACAGCTGGTGAAGATCCAAACAGACCATTGGAGGCCATTTGGGCGCAGAGTAGGAAAAGTTAAAAAAAATGTAATTGCCTTTCCACTCCTGCATGGTCTCCAACTACTCACATGATGCAGTGGAGCCTGTGCTGCTACCACTATGCCTTGCAAACAGCATTGAGTTAGAATTGCCTCCCAAAGACTGCAAGGTAAAAATACATCTAAGAACTAAGATTTCAGAATTGGGGCCTGATGATGTCAGGATTCTGAAAAATGGGGAAAATTTGATACTGGGATGGAGTCCAGAGACAAAGAAAAAATGGACTTTGTGGCCCACCTGGAGAAACAAGGTCAACTCTATACTTGCTTGGTAGCTAGGAGTGACCAAACAGAGAAAGAGGTAGTGGGAATTCAGTGCCTCTCATGACCAGTGTCTCCTCTAGTGTGCATCGCCATGTATCTCCCATGCAATGTGGAGCTCAGGAACCTGGAAATTCAATTATGATATGATGATGTCATCACCAGACGTCAAGAGGCGACACCACAATTTGTTCCAAGACCACACAGCTGCCAGAGGCATCCGTGCACTGGTGCCATCCCTTTAGACAATGTTCTTCAGCCTTGGGGTCATGACTCAGTTGTCATGACTTGTCATGACTTGTCATGACTTGGGGTCACTAAGCCTCAGTTGTGGGGTCACAGCAATGTACAAGAACAAAAAAGGTTGGACTAAGCACCACCAGGTAAAGGGGAAGACATCTGGAATACCCCTTCAGGTACCAAAAGATTGTCTCCCAGTCCTGCTCAGGTTCTTAGCAGTGGTGCTAAAATAACTTTCATTCATGCCAGGTTTCATGGTAACTTTTTCTGCTCTCTCTCAAATATTTGGTTACAGTGAACAGTGCTGGGAGGGTGTAATGGGGGTGGGGAGTGGGCGGTGACAGGGTTTGGGCAGATAGGGTCCTAGGAGGGAGGTGGGATTGGTGGTTGCCCCAGTCTCTTATTTATTTATTTATTTATTTATTGGGCTTGTAGCACGAAAATCATTGAAGACCACTGCTTTAGAGGGTCTACTGCTCCTGACTTGTTCTTGCTACTATAACTGAACCCACCATATTATATAGGGGACTGAGCAAATTCCACATGTGAACACACAACCACACAGGAGGACCATCCTCACATTTAGTGTGGCCCTGACGTAATATAGGAAAGAATGGGATGTGGTGGTGGACGTAGTCATCAGTCCAGGAGAGCCACCATGGGGCTCTGAATATTCTGCTAAATAAATGCTAAGCATACAAATGCTTTAATTTTGAATGTTCCATCCTAGTGGAAAAGTTTGTGGTGATTTGGCTGATTTGGGTCTGTTTGGGCTTCAGGCCTAGAAGTTTGGGTCCTAAATCAGTAACACCACTAATTACATGAAGTGTAATCAATATTTGCATCTGCCACTGGAGGAGAATTAGTATAGAAAAACAATGTTTAATTTGCTCTGCTTTGCTTTGGGGGATTCCTGTCTAGAACATTTCATAACACATAACTTGGGAGCAAAAACTCAAGAAGAATGGATTCCGGGACACGACAGCCTAGATTCCTAGGAAATGACAGCTTAAATGAAAAACTTGTGCGGAGAAAAATGATTTTTCTGAGGCTGGCAACATATGGGCTTATGTCACTCCAAGCCTCAAATGAAATAATTGTGTCTCATTTTTCAGCTCTGTCATAGTGGCCTGTTGGAAGATCTGGGGTGCCTCCCTTCATTGAAGAGCTTTGCCTAAGGTTTATGACTCATGTAAACTCTCATAGGGGAAGCTTCTGCTATCCAAGCCCTCTCATTCCACTGTTTATAGGTAGTTGTAAGCGTAGACCATACCATGTTGTGTTCTTCTTGCCAACTTCGGTCTGCTTGAAACCACATCAATATGCCTGCTTCATTCATTTGGCAAGAACACACACACACACACACACACACACACACATTCTCCTCTACTCAGTCACTTTTCTACCCAAGTTCCTGCCAAGATAATATTGGGAAAAGATGCAACTTCTCTTCGTTAGTATGAACGTATGCCTCTTGCACAGAATGAACATTGCCATGCCATATTTTACAGGAATATATAATATGTCCATTTTTAATAAATTGTTATTTGGAGGAGTTGGCCAAAATTCAAGACCTCCTGCTGGAAAAGGTGGGGTGTGTGTGTATTTTCTCTGAATGATTCCTCGTCTAATGGCTACTTTAAAAACTGAGCAGTTTAGCTGAATTTAGTAGAGTGGTCCTTTTCCACTGGCCACCAATTAATACCACTAATAAGCTTATAATAAGCAGTTTCAAATGGATGTTTCAAATTAATTGTTTAAATTAAAAGGGAGATGAGAAGTTTATCTAGCCATCCAGCTCCCCTAACTGCTATTTGATTAATATACATGGTATTTTCTGCTGCTGTTTGAATTTCTACCCTGTTCAGAAATTCTGCCTACCCATGAGGCTCAGGCAATGGATTGGCAGGGTACAAGCACCTCCTCTGCTCCTCTCCTCCTACTGCTTGGATTTGAAAAGGATAAGAGTAAGGGAGAGGAATAGGACCTCTGAGAGGAATTTTATCCAGGGGTATGCTCCCTGGGGCATCTGGAGGGCTGCTGCGAGATACAGGAAGCTGGACTAGTTGGGCCCTGGGCCTGATTCAGCAGGGCTCTTCCTATGTTCTTATGTTCTTATGGTATAAAGTTTCTTTTTGGCCCCTTTTGAGGTACAAGGTTTCTTTTGGGCCCCTTCCGTTCTCCTTTGGATCATAATTTCTATGAATTACAATGTATAAAACTATTTGGGCTTACATAAAATGTGACTGCTAGTCTTCACACAATATATGCAAAGATTTTCTGAGATCCCGGGAAATTTCCAGCTCCCCTCCTTTGGTTCCTTGGCCAATATTTTGACCCCAAGGCCAAGTACAATGTAACCCCAGCACCTCTCTCTCATGGCCCCTAGTGAGATCAGAAAATGTAAGATCCCAGGGAATTTTTGGCCCTCTCCTTTGGCTCCTGGGCCCTCTTTTTGACCCAGAATCCAAGTACAATTTACCCACTTCTCCCCCCCTCTCATTAGCACTGGAGGGGAAATATGAAAGAGAGTAGAGTTGTGGGCTAGAGTGTTTCTGATCACTTCTCTCTCTTTTCCACTTCCTCTTCCATTCAATTCCCCTCTTCCTTGTTGAATCGAAACACTGGAAGGGGGAGGAGTGGCTGGTGCATTGTCAGATAAATGGAGCAACATTTGGGATACTTCCTCAAACACTGGAAAATCCTGGGCCATTGCCAACGCTGTATACCTCCTTCTTTCTGTTGCTGAGTAAGCAACTGACCTACACTTGCCAATGTTTGAGTCTATAGATATTTGATATTAAACTTGTTCTAAGACACTGAACAGTGAGAAACATCAAAGCATTTAGGCTCAGGTGAAGCAGCTGAGATAGCGCAGGTTGAAACAAAGCCAACTGTGCTCATTGTTAAAGGCACGAACAATAATAAAAGATAGGATAGCCTTTATATGAGAAACATCTGCGGAACAGTTTTCAGAGGGTGGAGAACGTCACCAGTGACAATGGGCTCAAAAGGCCTATTTACGTCTTGAAGAAAAAATGCTTGTCTAAGATGAAAGCCATAGAGAAGGGAGGAATGGTGTTTAAATGTTCTGACATTTCATAAATGAATGAGGGGGGGGGGGGAGAGAAACCACAGTGAATTCCAAACCATTCAAATCCTTTCCCGGTGATCTGGAAAATCCCAGCCCAAATATTTTTTAACAAAGAAGTGATTCATTGTGTCCAAGTGAATAGATACCTGTGGTTGCATGATGGATGAATCTTAGAGCTTTAAAAGTTTGGAGGTTTAATGAAGGGGGGAAAAAAAATCCAGATTTTAAATTGCATATTCAGACACTGATGTTCTTTATACTTGGGATGCTACCTGAAATTACTGATAAGAAAACATCCAATTATTATAAGAGTGTACCAGTTATACATTTGATTTCAAAAATGGTGCCACCTTGAAAAAGATGAACAGATTCCAATGCGGCTAGCCAAAATATTTTTTACACAAGGAAATAAGTTGTTTATTTACCCATTAAAAAAAAAGAGAAAACGAAAAAGATAATGCCATGATGGTGTCAAAGTTGAGCAGAGGACTAGGGGAAGGGGATCTACTTAACCTTTATTTCCCTGCCAGTCATTTGCTTGCTCAGTCACCTCCCAAGTACTTTTCATCTGGGGGGGAGGGGGGAAGCATGGAGATTCCCATATCTTTTGTCCCGGTGGATAGAAAAGCAACTGGGGGCAATTCTGAGCAAAGAAATTGCATTAAGCACCCTCTTGTCTTTCTGGTCTTTCACTCGGTAGCAATACCAACAGCTCCTTTACATTAAAACTTGTGGGGATGTTAAATTGACTGGTGAATTGCAGACTGGCTTTCAAATCTCAGGCCTTCTTAAATTTGGTAATATCCAACCAGTGTAGGATATTACTTGCAGACGTATTGGTGTATGGTGCTAATGACATTCATTGAGTTCACTATTCCAGGGTCCTGGATTTTACCCCAAACAACCTTTATTCCTGGTACCTAGGAAACAGAGTAGTTGCTCACCTGAAAGTGAGATAAAGTAATGGTGTCCTTTCATGAAATTAAAAGATCTAGATCTGGGGTGTCAAACTTGTTTCATACAGAGGGCCGAAATTAGTATTTGTCATGCCTGCTAAGGGCCAGAAGTGATGTCATTAAGCAGGGAGTGACATCATGAAGCAGAAGATGGCCAGAAATAAGCACTTGATTCTCACAACCAAGTTTGTGAGATGTTTTTTAACTGAGGTCTGAATTAGTTGAATCTTGGTTTTGTTTAGAAGTCTTTTCAGAGTTGCCAGCAGTTTATCTGAAGAATGCCAAATCCCTCTCCCCACCCTCATATTTTTGATGTTGCAACAACAAATAAAGGATGTTTCCCTCCCCCATAGAACAGAGTGCAGTTAATCAAAACTGTGTTTCATGATAAAGTTTGGATTGGATAGACAATTTAATACAAAAATAGGTATCTAAAAATAAAGGAGAAAAAGAAATGCCGCTGACATAAATCTCATACTTCTTGATTGATAGATGCCTCTTCAAATAAAGCTCTATTCAGACATTACAGTATCTGTGGACCATATCCATGGTTGCACAATGGTACAAAGCAAGCCTCACCCACAAGAATGTTTATGAGAATCATCCTGATGATAAAATTCCTGGTGGTGAACATAAAAAAAAATAAAAGAAAGACTAGAACGTTTGAAGAGAAGCTAGATATTGTAGTGTTTTGTTTCAATTTTGGGTATTGGTGGTCTGCCCCCACCCTATTTTTCCCATAAGCCATGTTACTTTTATTGCATGATTTTCTATAGCGCAAGGTCGGATAAGACTACAACTACTGTGTTATAGCAGAATTGACTATACCACTGGTGCAGTGGTGAATCCGAGCACACAGGAGGCCATGCAAAATGGTCATCTGCCCCAACCAATTATTTCTACCTCTCCTTTCAGAGTCCAAGGGTTGAGAGGTTGGACAAAGTGTGTGGATCTGTGGGAGGTTTTTGTTCTTTCAAATCCAGCATTGAAAACCGATATCTAAGGAAATAAGGAACAACCAATTTTACAATCAAAGCAGTTCTACATTATCCACATGCCAAATGTCCTGTGCCGGATGTAATATGGCTTAAGTGTACTATTAGCATTCTGTTAGATGTAATATGGCTTTAAGTGTACTATTAGCATTCTGTTAGAAAGGGATGAGAGCAGCAAAATAATTAAATTAGCACATTATGCTGATTTTACTTGATAGCTGGGATCATAATGCAAACATTTGTACAGCATTATTTTTTTTTTATTAAAAAATACAGTCCTTTGCCAATTCATCTGGAATTGACTTTAATACTGCTAAGTCCTAGTGGATTCATTTTGCATCATGTGGTTGTCATATCCCCTTCCCTTAGATGTTGGGCTGTGATGAAGCATTGATTACTGGACACAATAAAATGTCACATTCCCTTTGATTATGTGCATGCTGTTATAAGCTGTCACTATAAAACTCTTCCTGGGCAATGTTATTTGAAACAACTCTACATCAAAGCATTGTATCAGCACTTTTGTAAGGAATTCACAGCCAGATGGAATCTAGTCTAGAGAAAATATTTTGTTACAGTAACAATAAAAGCACGATTTCTTTATAAACTGGCAGCCCAATCTGTAGTGTAGGGGTCGAGGTGTGTGTGTGTGGGGGGGGGAGTACAGGATCAAAGACCTGTACTTTGGAAAGGGCACACAAAGTTCATTTTGTTTCCTCCTAAATGGGGCCAATGCATGCCTCAAATTTCTAATAGATGTACCCCAATTGTGAGGATGCATTATTGAAATCTATACATTCATCAATAAATACAGATTCATTGAACAACTTCTAGAGGTCACTGGCTATTGTAAAACACTCCATGAGAATTCACTTTGAACCTTTTTATACGAGAGGGTTGTTTTAGAAGTCCATGTGCATAGGCAATATTCATATTCTTTGAACTGTGCGAGGATTTGGCCGAGAAAAGTTGGTCATTCAAGTTGCATCACTTTCCCAATAGATTTTTGACCTAGGTGTATACATTGAAAATGTACTGGGAGGAGGGATGAGGAGGGGAGCTGAGGTTTTCCTTACTTGCTTAAGTTTCATCTGCCTGCTTCAGTGAAGTTTGTAATGGTGTTTGTTCAAGGGGAAAAAAATCACCTTGAAAACTTTCCAAAGTTCTGATACTATTGTAAAACAAATACAAGATGTAATGTGATTACCTTCCGGGTGCTTAGTATTTTTTTTTTTTTAAATGGCATAGTTTAAGAATGTCTGACAGAGAATGAGATCAAAATGGATGGGAGCATTTGGAGGTATGGTTCAAATTAAAGTTAATATATGATATATAGTTCCACTTCAGTTGGTTTAACGCAGTGGTTCCCAGGCAGTGGTCATGATACCTTTGGGCATATCATTCAGAATACTTGTCAGGAAGCACTTGAGACATATCCTGTTGTGGTGCTTGCCCTTTTCTCAGCTGCCGCCAGTACTATGTCCAGTGTTTATACCTGCGGTTGCACAGATTCTCCTAGCCTGAGTCAGAGTGATCTGAATAATAATTAACCACAGTTCGTCTTTATATAATGCTTTTTAAACAGGCAAATAATCTTTAACAGGTATGGCATTAGTGTTTGGCCAAGGTGGTCACACTGATGACCCATGCCCATCAAGGGTTAGCCAAACTCGGTAGATTCTCTGAGCTTCCAATATTGATGGCAGTGGTAGTATCCAATGCACCATCGGCGGGGTGCCTTGGGAAACCAGAGCAGGGTTTACCCCATGATCCAGAACAACCTGGCACCAGCATTAACCTTTAAAAAAAACTAACACCTATACTTGTCCTCAGAATTTAATACATCAGTATATCAATATTTATTTTGCCTCAAAAACTGAAATCGGAGTCCAATTACTAGGTTCATTTGCAATGTATGGTGCTCCTTCTGCATAGGGGTTGTCATCAATTAATAAAAACATGAAAACCCGTGGCTGAACAAGTGAGTTTTCCTAGCTCAAAATGGCAAAAGTGGTGGCTCCATCACTCCACCCTGTAGTCAGGCTATTGATCTGCCTGAGGGTGGGGAGCAGAGCAGGAGGAACTGAGTTATTTATTTATTTAATAGGCTACATATTGATTAAATATGCAGGTTAAACAGGATGCAGGGAGCAGATGACTCTACTGAAGACAATAGCCCAGGCGATTAACTCTGAATTTCACTTTTGAACATTTCAGTGCCAACGCTTGCCAGTGGTTCGGTGCCAGTGCTTTTGTTCCACTGTATACCCTGCTTGCCTGAAGCTCCTATGGCTACCATAATCTCTTCTGAAAAGAAAGTATCTCTGGCTCTGTCTATTGCAGGATCCAACCTTTCTCCGAAAATTCACACATATCCCTTTACATGTCTTCCCTCCAGGGCAGGGCTGGCTTTAAGCCAATTGGACCAATTGGGTCCTTTACCTAACATGGCCCCACACTAGGGTAATCTTCTCTTGTATGCAATTTAATAGTAAACTATACTGTTACCCTGCACATGCCCGATCTTGTATGATCTCAGAAGCTAAGCAGGGTCAGGCCTGGTTAGTACTTGGATGGGAGACTGCCTGGGAATACTGGATGCTGTAGGCTTATACCATAGTCTTTCAAGACTGAAGGTTGCCAACCATACTTAGATCCATTTGGTCCATGAATTCACATGCACTTTTTAAGCACACAGTTTAATTGCTTTCCATTCAACCATAGAGATATAAAGTCTGTAATACATTTTATTTATATCCCCAAGATTCTGCAGACCTTGGCTGTGAACCTGGGGCCCTGCAAAAAACATTTCCAGCTCCTAAGGCCGGCCCTGCTCCAGGGGATTCCACCCCACAATTTGTGAACCACCAATCCTCTATTACAGTTACTCATTCTTTCGTTCTTGCTCATACCTTTCTCAAGTCATGCAAAAACACTTCTTAAAAGTGATATAAAGATACCGAAAGAGGAAGCCAGTATTTGGTCACAAATTCATTTTTTCTCTCCCTCCTGCATACAAAAATATAAAATCAGGGATATTATATTACGTTCCCCTGTGCATGAGAAGTTCAGCTTGCATAGCTCTGCATTTTATTACTGTAACAGTGAAATAATGAGATCTTATTGCCCTTTGGGACAAAGTAACTAGATTTTTGCTCTAGGCCAGTTTTCACCCCCTCATGCCCTCTGAGAAGCGCTGGAGATTAAGCACAGTTTTGCATAGTTTAAATGGATTACAGGAGTTAGAAAAAGCGGGCTCTGAAACAGAATATTCTGCTCTCAGTCTATCTATATTCTACTTATTTCTCCTATTTATATGGGCCATCTGTTAATGTGCCTCCGGTTAAATTACCTTTTGGTTAAAAAAAGTGTGATGACAATGCATGCATTTAGCAACAATCATCAGAATGATAATGAAGGCATTTGGAATTGAGACCTAATTCTGGAGAAAGTAAATCCCAAGTAGGGTAATTCCTCTATTAGGACCAAGTGAAATGTCACAAAGTAAGCAGTCTTTTGAGTTCTCCAGAACTCCACTTCAGGCTAGACAGTAAGCAAAGTACAAGGCAGGGAGGAATAGATAAAGTGGGGCAGGATGGAAAAGTCGTCAAAGTCTGAAGTCTGGAAAAGATGGCAGCACAAGAGGTTTAATGCGGACTTAATTAGATTAGCCCTTGCTAGATGTCAAGACAGATTTCACTTTGCACTGCGGACCACTGGGGCAAAGTGGCCTTTTCCACTTGGCTCAAAGTCAAATCCCTCTTGCGCCTATCAGAGGCTAAACTAATTTGCACTCCTATTTCCAGACTTTTACAAACTTCAGCCGCTGTCTTATCTATTCTGCTCCCCACCGCCCACCATTTTGCTTCATATCTAGCCTGGAGCAGAGTTTGGAAGGACTCAAATATTTTATTGGATCCTAATCCAGGTATTGCCCTACTTCAGATTTTTATTTTATTTTTCCTAATGAACCAACACAGCTCTGTACCATTTTCAGTGCTTTGAAGAAGGCCCAGTTCTGAACCCTTTTGGGACAGGGAGCCATTTAGTTATTTGATTTTTCTCTGTAAACCGTTTTGTGAACTTTTAGTTGAAAAGCGGTATATAAATACTGTTAATAATAATAATAATAATGTTCTCATTTTTGCTGTGTCCCAGGACTCTCGTCAATATGCCTGCTGCACCATCCCACGTTTCAACAGCAGCAATATTTATCCAGCATTCTCAAAATTATTTAACAATTGTGATGGGAAGACTCGGAATGAAGCATAAATAGAAAGAGGTCAGTATGTTTTCACATCTAAATACAAGAAAGGTACAAATATTAATGCCATAGAAGAAATCCCAGTCCAAGATAGCTTTCATTTTCCATATGTATACTTATACTTATCTGCACAGGGCCCTCCTTATCTGTGGATTGCAAGCCCATGCTGCAGAGGGCCTCCCAGATGCAAGTGGGCAGTTGAATCCTGAGGTGTTCTGAGATGCAGGGAGGCTGAGTATAACCTTTGGAGGGCCAGGCATGAGCTCGAGATGTGGCACACCTGGGCTCCCCATGGATTTTGATACACATGGAATTTGGTATCTGCAGGGATCCCAGAATTGACTGCTTCAAATACCGAAGGCCCACTGTATTTATTTTTTTAAAAAATTTGTTTATTTTAAGATACTAATATCCCACCCTCCCATTGTTGTTGGGGAGTATCCCCACATATGCAGATAAGCCAGAATCTAAAAAATAAGCTTGTTGTCCAATTGAATTGCATTATTTGACTCTGGGGTTCAATGGGTTTCTAGGGATGCTTTCAAAACCATCCTTCTCCAAATGTCTTTCCAGATTTCGGTCTCATTTCCAAAATGGAACTCTTCCCTTGGGAATCCTCCACTCTCTCAAATTTTATTTTGAAATTTGGCAGAGAATTTAAACATAAAAACATAAGAACAGCCCCACTGGATCAGGCCATAGGCCCATCTAGTCCAGCTTCCTGTATCTCACAGTGGCCTACCAAATGCCCCAGGGAGCACACAAGACAACAAGAGACCTGCAACTTGGTGCCCTCCGCTGCATCTGGCATTCTGACATAGCCCACTTCTAAAATTGGGAGGTCGCACATACACATCATGGCTTGTAACCCATAATGGATTTTTCCTCCAAAAATTCATCCAATCCAGAGGAAAAATTTGGTACATGTTAAGCATCCTGTTTCTTTACTTCATTCACATTTTCCAAGTGGTGCATGCCATGATGGGTATATGCCAACAAAGGGGTCCATGGCTCACATCATGCCCTGCCAACACCTGTTGCAATAAGGGTCTGCTGCTGCCAATATTCCCCATTGCCACCTGGTAAGCTAGGGTCCATGGGTGTACTTGCTGAAAATAACAGGCAAGCTGTGGAACTAGTAGACCATTTTTTCTCCCAATGCCATTGTCACAGATGTCCTGTTGCCTGATACTTTGTCACAGGCTGGGATACTCAGGAATTATTAAATAGCTCCTGGGGAAGAAAAAGGACAGCCTGATGCTGCCTCCTGGTAAGCCTCTCCATTGGGTGCCCTGCTGGGAAAGCTAAGAACAGATAGAAAAAGAGTCTTCCTTCTCTGCTGCTGCTGCTGGTGGAGGAAGGAAGGAAGGCTCATTGCCTAGGTTGCCTAGTTTCTAGGGCCCATGAGGAAGGAATGAAGCATGGGTGTGTGGGGGCTTTCCAAAGCATGGACATGGAGAGAGAAAGAGTGCTTTTGGGGTGGGAACTGCAGAATTTTTCCCCAGAGCTCATCTCCAACAAGAATCATTGCTTTCTCCTGACCAATGCACACTTGTGCATAGTTAAAACATTGCAAACCCTGCATCCCATCTTGATGCAGTTGTATGTAATCAAGATCTCTTTTATGGCATAAAGAATCTTGATGCAGTGGCATGTTAATCTGTAAAAATGAGTCCAGGTACAGTCATTCACATGGAAGTGTGTTCCTGTATACAGAGAGCTGTACCAGAGTATAGATGTTCTGCGTTCAGGTACAGCATAAGGTGTGACAGCCCTGTGCTCTTACTGTCTGCAAATACACTCAGGGGATACCACGACCTTTCATTTCAAAGATATCTATTTCGAAGCTTATGATCATGTCACTACCACCATAGAGTTACTTAAATTCTTGTGAAATAAAGTCACGTGTTCTCTCTGTTTATTTTTGTGCCTTGCCTTTTCTTCTTTTTTCCATTTTTTAAAAGAACATATGAAATCTGTTGAAATGTGACCTGCATCAAATATGCTTGTTTTGATAAGTTTTATTTTTCCAGGTGCCTATTGCACTCATGCTTTTGTGTCATTACACCCTGAGAACTATTCATAATTATCAAAATGATGAGATTTCCAAAGAATACCATTTCAAGCCAAAGGAAATTTGCCTTCAGGGAAAAGTGTCTACGATCATTTTTCAACAACAATGGTTGGTAATAACCTTTATAGCCCCTCACAATGCTTTTTTTTTCTTTGACAGTAAAAAAAAAAAAAAGCCAATGGTAAGAAATGTAGCAGGTGTAGTTTTTACCTGCATGGAGCTGCAAAAATGGAGAAACTCTACCAGTTGAGTTTCTGCCTCTCACACCAGCTCTTAAAGACACAGAGTCCCATGAGGCTTGTCAGGATCAGATTTTTCCACCTGGTGATGTATGAGAGCTCTCATGGAGAACGGTAGACTGAGATGTATGCTCAGGAAATAGCTAGTAATGTCCAAGATTGCAGATATTCTGTTCCTAAGACAATATCAGCATGCAAGTAGTCTTGGGGGAGATTAAACTCCATTCCTGTTTGATTCAGGGTGGCTCGCAACAATAGATGAAATAGAAAAACCAAGCCACAAAATAATTGTAAAAAGCAGTTATAAAAACAAAAAAGGGAATAGGCAAAATAGGGTGAAAGACAAGTTTGCAATCTCACACTAGCAGGAAAATATTACAGCACCTTGGTAGAAGTCTACTGAGACAGAAGCACCTTCCAAGGGCAGAAAACTTAACAAGGGGGGAGATTCTATCAGATGTGGTCACCCCTGAGAAAGTTCATCTCACAGGTCACCACCAACTGAACTTCAGATTATGGTAGACCTTGCAACAGGGATTGCCTCAAGGATTTTATAGAACAGGCAGATTCATGTGGCAGAAGAAAGTTCTTAAGATACCGTGAGCCTAAGCTAATTAAAGCCTTAAAGGCAATCACCAGGACCTTGTGTGTCATCTGGAAACAAAATGACAGCCAACACAGCTGACCTAACAGGGGTGTGATACAATCATATAGCCTCACCTATCAATACTTGAACAGCTACATTTTGTACCAGTTGAATTTCTTAGAAGGAGTTCCACGTGGAGCAGTTAAGTAGTCTATATGAAAGGTAACAAAGGGATGGGCAACTATGGCTAGGCCTGCTTGAAACAGACATGTTTTCCTTACAATTACTGAGTTTTCCCTTGGGAATAATTACATGGGCAAACCTAGGGTATCAGGGATGCCATACTGAATGAGATCTCAGGATGATACATCCAAAAGGACATAGCCAATCAGATTTGGCTGTGTGCTGAGATCACTGACGCCAAAAGCAGCTGCCTTCAGCAAGCATTTCTGCACTCCTCAATAGACAAAAGCATTTATCCTCTTTTGACACATGCCCTGAGAGGAGGATGTGTTTTGTTCATAATAAATATAGACTCCTTTGAGCTCATTCCTGGTTTAAAGCCCACCTGTAATACACTGGGCACTCCATATCATGCTTCAAAGCATGTGTATATGATCTGTGTAGAATGGAGCTCTTAATTGGCTGCAGCGCATACTCTTGGGAAAGCATGTGTTTTGAAAGATAATGTGTCCCAGGCTATTGATCTGGTGCTCTCACCATGTATTCTATTGTACACTCATTACATTTGTCTAATGGGAATTCGATTCCTATGAGTGGGAAAAGCTGAAATTTAAGATAGGTAAAATGTGACAACTGAATGCCTTTGGTTCTATGAGACTGAAAGAAACTATTTCTGTACTAATATTGGCAACCAGTGCTTTTAAAGTGATTGCTTGGGTGTGCTATGGGTCATCAGGGAAATCTAAGGATATGAATCAGTGCAAACAGCTGGGTTTTAAAATAATGATATATATATATTTTAAAAAGAAACTCTATTGGCAGATGTCCATAGTTTGCCAGTAAAAGTGAAGCAAAATCAGCAAGTTCAGCCCATTACTTATTGCAGATTGGCTGATATTTAAAATCTTGCTTAGTTTACATTTCATTAGACTTAGAATGTGCGTATTATACGTATACAGTTTACATTTTTCAATGATGGGAAGTGCAAATGGATCCAATTGCCAGTAAACATGGCAATGTTTGGAATGTGTTGTTATTAACAAATCTTGATTGCCTGTCTCTCTCCTATTCTTGGAAGTGGCTAAAGAGGATTTCCTGAAAGTGTCTCTGACATTTGGAGGCATTTTTTTGGATTATTGCAAGAAAACTGGTAACGGCGATTTGGCAAATCTAGATCTAATGTCAACATTGCACAAACAAGCCATTTTCACACAAACGTTTGCCAGAAGTTTGACTGAATTAATTCATCACTTAAAGTGCAAGAGGAGACACTCATGAATAGATTGACTTGTACGTGCTGCCCTATTCCATTCATGTTGATTTGCAAATAAATCCTGTTAAGTTCAGTGGGGTTTATTCCCAAGTAAGTGTGCCTAGGATTGCAGATTGATGTTACCAATAATCTTATATATATATATATATATATATATATATATATAAAGTGCAATCAATTTAAACACACAAAAAACATTCATCCGTTTAACTAAACAACAATGTGGCCTGGCAAAGAAAGCTCTGCAAAACTAGAGATGCAACAGAGAACACAAAAACCTAGTTACTCTTCAACAAACAGTAACTTGCCTTTGGTTTTCATCACCAGGTGGGTTAAAGGGTATATCATAAACTGTGTGTGAGACTGACTTTTTCCCATTTTCTCATCCAGAATCTCAGAAGGTGATTTTAACCAATGTCACTTATTTTGTGAAAGCATCTCAGATTAATGAACCTGGAACAAAAGACACAAATGAAATTGTATGGTCAGAGGGAAGGGAAGTCCTGCTGCTTACCCATCTGGCAGATAATCCCTTTGCAATCTGGTCCTGTGATACTTACTTATGTCTCAGTGGCATCTACTCCCAAGAAATTGTGCACAGGATTGTTTACAGCCTTAAAGTTGCATTTCTACGTATGCTTACCTGGATGTAAACTCCATTCAACACAGTGGGGTGTATTCTATGTTCGTCTTGCACAAACAGAATGCCCTTCATTTGCACAAAAGGGTGGCTATTGCCAGTGGTGTTCCTATACCTCTGGCAGCCTCTACATGCCACACAACTTCATTTTAGAGCAGCACTTCTCAAACTGTGGGTTGAGAGTTGGGACCCACCTGTGGGTCACAACCCAGTTTTTGGTGGGTTGCAAAACTGATAGCTGACAAGGAAATTGTCCATAAGCCTTACAGATAGCCTCATGGAAAGTGAAATGGAGCAGCATGTGTGCATTTACTTGCAAGTAGGTGAAAGTGCCTTGGTTCACTTTGAAAAGGAGGCAAAGGGGAACACAGGGCCACCGGAATGGTCCCAATCTGATGAGTATGGAGCTCTACAAATGCTCCAGAAGGTGATTTTTCCCATAGTAAAAAGGATAAAAAAGAGGCTTTGAGTGGCAAGTAAATTTAAACTTTTTAACAAGTCCCATAAAGCTAGGTGGGTCCTGATAGAGTGACATTTTAAAAAGTGGGTCCCAGTGCTAAAAAGTTTGGAAACCATAGTTGTAGAGGGTTCCCAGACAATCATGAGTAGCTTTTGGGGGTAAAGTATAGGGGCTGCAGTGTGAAGGAAAGGAATATCAACTTGCACAAGCTTGATTTCACTTGTGCTCCTTAAGACTGACAACCTAGTCAGTCTTACTTCAAAGTAAATTGTGCATTGGATTGATCTGCAAGTCCATATTAATCTATTGTATACTAGACCAGAAAGCAAGCCATACAACTCTGTTTTGTCAGGACATGTAGAGTCTATTCCAGAACCATCTTTTCATCAAGGTCCAGCCCAATAACAGGAAGAAGGATCTTGAATTAAATCTCTACATTTTCAGCAATTCTTCTCTAATGTTTATTTGCTCTTTTTTTGTGTTTTCCTGCTATTGACAGTGTGCTTTGCACACCCCAAAGGAACAGAGCATGTGAAGCTGATAGTGCCTCCTCCATAACTAAGGCAGAGCCTCAGGCAGTCATGGCTTGGCGTAGACCTGGGGCAGGTGCCCCTCAGTTACAGCTAGTTACAGCTCTGCTGATAGGACATTTCACAACAAAGTCCCACCACAACAAAAGCCTGGTCTTCAGTCCCCACCAAATATGAGCGATGGCCTCCAAGCAGGGCCCAAGAAGATGATCTAAGAGCCTGGGCAGACTTGTATGAACATATGACATCCTTGATCCTTCATTTGCTAGAATCATTTTGCTTAACTACCCAAACAGAAGCACTTTCAGTGTTAAGGGGATGAGAGGCAGTGATGGGAAAACCCAACATGGTGTGACTCGACTCAAGTCGAGTTGAGTTTAGAGTCACCACCCCCTTGCAATTCAACTCAAAAACAAGTCATAACGGGGCATTTTCCAAGTTGCTGAGTTGCCTTTGTGACTCTTAAGGACTGGAGTTGAGTTGCTCCCTCCTTTAAAAAGCCCATTGTGGGAAAAAAAACAGGGCTGCTGCTGAGGGGTGTATGTGTGCCAGAGTTCTCTTTGAACACTCTCCTGATGTCCCTACCTATCTGTAAACAGGGCAGGAGGGGGTGGGAAGGACTGTCTGAGAGCCAGGACAGAAGCAGCAAAAGGGAGGAGGGTCACATGCAGCAGCTGCAAGGCTTACCAGAACAACCCAATCCTTGGCAGCTCTACTCAGAAGTAGTCCCACTGTAGCTAGTCATTCAATGAGGCTTCCCCCTCCCAAGTAACAACAGAGCCAAAAGGAGCCATGTGTTTGGAAACCACCATCACTACAAACCACCTCCCCGTAGCTTCCCTGACACTTCCCCCTCCCTGGGCATCTCCATCAAGGCAAGAAACCCTCTGCCCTCCCTCAGCCAAAGAAAATATCAGAATGCCCATCCTTTGTCCAATGATCATTGATTCCTTCCTTCGAAGTTGGGCAAAAGAGCTTTCTCCTGCTGCCCCCCTCCTGCTCAAATGCATTAACCCTTCCTTGCCTTGTGGCTGGAATTCCCCTGCTGCTCACCCAGTCTGAATGATGGCCCCATGAGGTTTTTCACATTGCAAAAATGGTAAGCAACAGCCAGACACAACCAGACTCGAGTCTGCATGCATGGGGACGAGTCAGGGGGCCTGTGACTCAAGTGTTTTTCAAGACTTCCACGAATGTGACTCAGGAGTCAGCGAAAAATGAGCATTTTTGCAACTCAAGTCCAAGTCACCTCACTCAAGTTCCCATCCTTGATGAGAGTTTTTTAATGTACTTTTCTGCCTTGAGGACATCTGTCCAAAATTCTTCTACATGAGGATTCTTTTATGTATTGCTTCTTATATATCCTTGGCCAGGTTCTCCTGAACCAGAAGACTGTTGCAATGCAGGTTAACTTGCAAGCATAATTTTAAACATCTGGTTTACTTTTAGCCAATGCAATGCACTCCAATGAGCTGCTTCTTAAATTTAAGACGGTAAAGCAGAACCAATTTGCATGCTGGAAAGCACTTTAAAATCCTGTAATATCTTCTCCATGTTCAAATCAATTTCACATTTTGGTCTACAAGGATTTGGCTGTGGGCCTTTAGAAAGCCTAGGTCACCTCTTTGATTCTGGGCAATCCAGGAGAGTTACTAAAATCTACAACTCTGATTTTCTATGCCTGCTTTTACATGTTCTCTTCCCATATATGGCAGATTGTATAAACATGCCTAGTTCCACTCAAGCTTCCACTCAGCAGAACTGGGTAGTTTCCTTTGGTTATGGTGAAAATATCCCCCCCCCCCCTTCCTTTGAACTTTATAACCTGAGATTCAAGGTTCAGGAATTTGCTTGTTATTTTTTCTTGCTGTTTGACGTAGGTAGAGGGAATGTTGTTCTTCCTAGGAGAGGTGTTTTACGTTGGGCCGCTGGATTTTGTATTGAAAATAAACATGCACCACATCTCTCGAACTGTTTTGTCTCGAACAGACACAGAGGTTGTCATTCAGGGATGGGTTTCTGGTGGGCCTTGCATAATGGTGTTCATTTTACAAAGCACTGATGGTCTTAAGGAAAATGCATTAATACATCCACGGTCTTCTCTCTGCCCCAAAGTGGCATGCTGCTCATGATCGGTGATCACAGAAAAAAGCAAGGAAAAACTAAAGCAGAGTAGGGGAGGCAGCTGTGTTGTCAGTGCGGTCCTCAAACTCATGAGACAAACTCAAGAAGGAGGGGTGAGAGGGAAATAGTGGTGAACTGAGGAGGATATTGAGTCTCCTGACTGCATGCGGACCTCACTGTGAAACATTGGGGAAGGGACCAATCTTATCCAACTTTCCAGCATGGATGTAGCTGTGCCAACTGCGCTGCATCCTGCGGTAGGGGGGCAGTCATGAAGGCCTCCTCAGGGTAATGGAACATTTGTTCCCTTTCCTCAGGCCTGCATTTTTGCTGGAAAGTTGGGTAGGACTGGCCCCTAACCCGAACTGCAGGGAGAAGAGTACTTGCCTCACATCATTGGTTCCCGAACGTTTTTGACTGACTTCTCCCTTGACCTCCTAGGCTATTGGCTGTGGCTCCCCATTAGGGCTACAATCCTATACATTGCATAGGGCAGTAGTTTTTTCATGAGGATTCCGTGGTTCCCCTGCCTGGTTTCCACAGCTCCCTGGAGAGCCATGGCTCACAGTTTGGGAACCCCTGACTTCCATGATTGCAACAAGGTGAAGAGCTTTGAGGGCACTCAGTAGTGCTCTACGATTGTGAAGTATTTTTTTTTCAGGTGCATATTAATGGGGTTGTATGAAACTGGCTAGCATTTAAAAAAAAAACACCCCCAAACCCAAACCTGTCACTTCAAAATGCATGTGGGAGGTGCAGGGGACCATGGACTTGGGAGCCAGCCACAAGGAACAACCTTTGATTTCTCCATTTGTATACTCTTTCTGAAAGATAAATTTACAAATCTCTGCTCTTTGTTTTCAATAAGAGAGGCACATAGCTATGTTTTCTGTTCTTTTGTAGCTTAGCATTTTGTTAAATAGAGTTTTAATCAAATGGGTATTGTTCTTGGCTTGTGCTCATTAAAAAAAAATAATAATAATATCTGTAAAGTTTTCCCCAAAGGTGCCCAGGTCAACTTTAATGTTGCCTTTGTTAAATTCATCATGGCAACAATATGTCACTCCCCCTTGTGTTTGCAATTTATATGTGATGGGCTGATTGCTTTGTTAACTTTGCTGACAATATTCTGACTTTGTCTGTATGAACTCTGATCAATGCAATATACTCACTCCAGACATTAATTAGGTTTTTTATCTTTTGTGACTCTTTGTATTCCTATGATTTGCTTAATTTTCTTTCTTGTCATTGAATCTTTTTCAGCGAAGCTGTTGCTTTTTGCCTGTTAAACCTTTGCCTCATATGCAGGGCACAGTTGATTACTTTGCTCCTCATGAAGGCATGACAGCCTTTGAAACATCTTATAACATTTTTTTCCTTGAGAGATCCCTTTGGTGCCATTCATTTGATAAACATTTTTAATCTCCTCCACCAACGTCTCACAAAGCACTAGGGCTTTAAGGGAGTTTGTTGTGAACTTTCTGGAGACTCCACAATATCCTTCCCTTGCGCAAAAGTAAAACAATTGCTGTCTGATCAGAAATAAACATAACTTACATTTCAACCAAGAATTTTTATCACCCAGAGTATGCTTTCTCCCAAGGGACAGCACAGGCATATCATCCAAGGAATCATGATTCAGCAACAGTAGTGCGATAGCCCATCTACACCCAACAAATATAGGAGAGGGAATCCCCCTGCTGTAGGGAGGCTGTGCAATGAGGTAGAAGCAATCTTGCACCATTTATTTATTTATTTATTTATTTATTTATTTATTGCCTTTCTGATAGAGTCAAGTGGTTTATGTTGCAGGTTAGTCATAAACCCCATTTTTCCATTGGGTTTTTACAAGTACTGTCCCATGAGAGAGAGAGAGAGAGAGAGCTCATAGTGCAGTCACATCCTGGTCTGCCAGCCCTTTGCGCTTCTGGGCAGCTGCAAATGAAACCTCAGGTGTTATCTTGCCAGTTGACTCCTCCTCATTCCTTCTCACACCTCTGCAGAGACCTATCAGCAGATTTCGGTTTTCAGTCTCCCATACAAGGTTGTTGACCCTGCTTAGCTTTTTCAGGCGACAGCTCAACCTCCAGACCACACCTCCTGCCTCCTTTTAAATATATCCTGGTTAGATGTGCACTCTGGCACAGGGGGGCATGTAGCCTTCAAACCCTTGGAGAGCAGCGGAATCATAGAGCTTTAAGCATTTTTTTTCCCCCAGTGGGGACCACAAGCTATTTAGGGCATGCCCACAGTGGAGCAAACGCCAGATCAAAAGCCAGCTTAATGGTTTGAGTCGCTTCATCTCACTTCAGCATTGCATAAAGAAATACAACACTGAAAAGCCACTTCTCCAGATGTGCTTGCTCCCTCTCTCCTGAGGCTGTGGTGTTTGGCTCAGAATGAGTTTTCCCCATTTCCCCCTGTTTCTTCAATCATGCGGTGGTCTGATCCACCCTTATTATAGTTGTTGTGAATGTATCCAGGAAGACCTAAAATCTTGCCTAGATACCATCTGAAAAAAGAACGTTTTCAAAACGTCTTTCTGGAACAGACCAGAAAAATACTGGAACAAGGAATGTTGGTAGTTCCCAGAAAACATACAAGACAGTTTCTCTTATTCTGAGTCACCTTTGAATATGTAGCTCAATGCATCGTCTCTAGAAGTTTGGGTAGATAGAGGAGACCTGCCACCATTCCAAAAATAAAGGTTTTGGAAGCAAATGGCTTTGAAATTATTGGCAGTGCCGGGATTATTTTAACTGTTGGCAGGTTCCAAGAATTCTTTTTACAGATGTTGGCAATATGAACCAGGGTGATAAAACCGAAATGTGGAAAGAAATCACTACAGAGCCCAGAACTGTGGAACTGAAAGGAACACCTCTTTCAAGAACACCATGTTTTTGGTAATGCTCCATTGGAGTGATTTGAAAACAGAGATGTGTCACATTTTTAAAAAACTGTTTTTGCTGAATGCATGTGTTTAATTTGAACATAGGAGCTGAAGTGGCATTTTGTTCCATCCAGTTACTAGAGAAAGAAATGAAAACACTGTTGCCAACCAAATAGCACCGAGAAGGAAAACACTGCCAACCACATGACTGCCCAAACTCTTGCTGGGGCTCTTCATGCCAAGTTGTCCTCCTCTCATTTAATTCATGGTTTTCTCAGTGATCTTTCTCTACCCCTATGATGTTGCAAACACTGCTGGCTTTGAGATGCTTGAACGTTTGCCATGGAAGCCTATGCTTCTACGTATGTTCATATATAATGTTGCCCCCTTAAGGGGGTAGCAACAGGGCTTCCCTGATGGGGCATCAGAATGCCCCTGTTTGGGAACCTCTGCTTTAAGGCAGGGGTGTCCAAACATTTTGGTAGGAGAGCTACATCATCTCTCTGACATTGTGTTGGTGGCTGGAAAAAGAATTAATTTGCATTTCAAATTTACATAAATGAATATATTAGAGATGGAACTTATATGAATGAATAAAGATCTTGAAATAGCTCAAGGCCTACAAAGGCCTTGCACAAAGCAAGGCCAGCCTTTCCTTCACTGCCAGGCTGCTTTACAGATATGAAACAGCAAGCAGTGGAGGGAGCCATTGGCCTACAGCTCATGGAAGAGGTCAAACAGTCGCCCTCATGCTGAGAGCAGTTGTGTCAGGCCAGCAGGGCCTCCAGCAAGTCTTCATAGGGCCAGAGGCTCATTGGAGACTGGGGGTTTTCTGTGGGCCAAACTGGGAGTCCCTGAGGGCTGCAAATGGCCCCTGGGCCAGGGTTGGGGTACCCCTACCTTAAGGTAACATCTAGTTGCACCCTCAGATTTTCTTTACCCTCAATGGCACAGGAGGTGACTCTGACAAGTAGGTGCCCACCATATTAACTGATTAAATGTGGACCTCATAGCCTGTTATCCCATCCCTATCTTTTGTCATCTCTGAACAAGAGCCCTTCAAAATCAAACCCAAAGATAAATGTACATGACTGGCCGAGAACACAGAATGAAGTCCATTTTTGCTTTCTAATTTCCTGTTTTCTTCAGATTCCATTTCACCGCACAGTTGTGATGTGTTCTTTGATGTGATGATTATTTTAATATGGAATCAAACTATTGAGCCATCACATCTTCAATAACAGTTGTTTTATTTTAACAAAAACATCACAGATAAATATTTTTAAGGCGGCTTTTTTCCCCTATTGTGAACACAACATTCTGTTTCAACGCAGCTGATGTTAAAACAGAGAGGGCTGGCTTGTTGCATCCTGATGATGTATGAAGTAATTCTTGGCAAGAATCCTTTTAAACAGTCTCACTTAGGTGCAAATGTGGCAGCTAAGTTTCTGGAGAAGCAATGATGGGAGTAAACCAGGAAAACAGCACGTAGAACTTAAGCAGAGGTTGTTCGCCCATCGCAGACACAAAAACTGCAGGACCGAAACCGTGCTGGGAAATGACAAAGGAGAAACTTGAACTCTAGATATAAATAGAAGATACTGCTGTGGAATCTGCCTTGTTTATTACCACAGGCCAGAAGAGAGGGCCATGAAAGAACATACTGTTGCTGTAACAATGTGAGCCCACTGAGATATCTGGTTATCAAAATAGTCCTTCACATTTCCAAATCTTGCTGCCTGTTCTGTCTGTCTGTTGTCAGTCCATCCCATAGGGTAAGCTCAGGAGCTCCCTAATTACCAAGAACAGTCCCTATTTTTGCTATCTTTTCTTGGAAAATCGCTGTCCCTGCTGTATCCTCATTTTTTGTCTTTTGGGATGCCTTGTTAGCATGCATTGGTCAAGCTCTCATCCTTCAGGGTTCAGTTCTGGAAGTTACACTTCTGAGGGTCAAACTCAGGGGTGGTTCCATAGGTGGGACCTGGTGGGGCAGATGAAGACCCCCCATTTATTTATTTATTTATTTGCTCAATTTTGATTCTGCATTTCTCCCTGAAGGGCACCAAAACCATAAAACCTCATTTCAAACAGTAAGTTACAATATACACATTAAAATATCCTTAAACATTACAACAATGTTAGTTAAAATTAAATCAGCATGGAGATATTTACATAAAACCCAGATATCCAGTATTAAGAAACTTAAAGAAATGACTTTAGGTCCATCCCCGTCCCGTCCCGTCCCCCGCCCACTGAAAGCCTCTAAGGAGGGAACAGTTTGTGAACTGAGAGGAAAAGAGTTCCATAAGGTTGGTGCCACAGCCGAAAGTACCGCAGGCACTCGCCTATAAGTCAGTCTCACAGATAAGTCGAGGGCAGGCTTAGAGCCAAAAATCATGGAATTTTATATGACCCTCGGATAAGTTGAGGGTTAAACTTAGGGGGGTGTCTGACTGTGGTTTTGTCTGATTTTACCAGAGGCCAGATCCTGAAAAATAACCTACCACTAATTGTTACCTAAGAACTGTACAGTCTCTAATTTATCAAAAACATAGCAAAAGATCATAAGATACATTTTTATTCTTTTTAAATTCTGGTCTTCACCACCTTTTGCAAACACTATCAGAGTAAGTGCACTGTAAACAACATAACAGTAAAACAATGGTTCCCAACTTGGGGTTCATGTACCCCCAGGGGCACTCAACAGGACCTTTAGGGGTACTTGAAAAAGATTGGAATAATGGCAGAAAAGGGCAGGTAGTGCTCCAGAGTGACTTTCAGGGTCAGTAAGGCAGGAAGGGAGGTAGCTAGTTGGCTGTGAAAACCCCACCAATAGCTAGTTTTTGGTCATCAATTCTTGTATGAACCAGTGATTGAAAACCACATACTAAAAATGCTGTAACATAATATGGAAAGTGATCAATTACCCAGAATCTCTCAGGACACTTCTGGTGCAAAACAGTGCAAAGGCAGAGTCTTCTGTTCTTCAAACAGATAAAAAGGGAAAACACTGTGATGAACACATGAAGTCTGGGTTTTCATATAGAAGAAATGAGGGCTTGTATTATTCATTACAAACTTTTAGTTAATATGAGGGGTACAATTTATGGAAATCGACTGCCAAGGGGTATGCAAGTGAAAAAAGGTTTCAAAAACAGGGAACCACTGCAGGAGAACCATGAATCAAATCCACCTTTAAGGTGACTGGTGTGTTAATCCAGCAGTTCTACATATAACATACAAATTTTAACACAAAACTGGAAGTGTGCAATTCAGTTCACAGCAGAGAGATGAGCAAGTGCCGCTGCATATAGTTGCAACTCTTTTTACTCAGTATTAGACCCCCTGCTTTCCATGGGTGTTATTCTTAAGTAATGGAGCATTTAATTGTAATTGGGGACTTTGTTTCAAATGGAAAGAAGGATCCCATCTTGGTGCTGAAAAAAACACTCTTGTAAACTTAGGGGATTTTGGGGTGCTCAGAGTTCTTGGTTCTCGAACCCTAAAGCCCTCAAGGCCCCCCCATCCAGCAGTACTGCCACCACCCTGTATGTGCCAGTGCCTCAGTCCAGGGACACTGAGACCCTCTAGGCTTAACTCTATCCCTTGCAGGTACTGAGCTCTTTCTCCAATTAAAGCTTCAGTCCTCAAGTTACTAGACCTCAATGAGCACTTGGTAGCTTGCTGAATGGCTAGGCAGGATTCTGAACCTTTGTCCCCAACAGACAATGAAACAACTTGGTAAAAGAGATTTTAGTTTATTAAGTACATAAGGTTACATAAGGTAGCAAATGCTAGAGGCATAAACATCTAGGAAACATATCAGCAATAAAATAATAAAGCTAGCTGGCTATCTCTATTAATCCCTATCTCTCACCTGGGTCAGTTACTCTTGTAGATCTCTTAGCTCCAGGCTACCTGTGAGGCCAGATGCCCATGGTGGACAATGGAGCTCACATTGTGCAGGATGTTGCACCCAAAAACTCTGCCCAAGAAGAACTGGAAACACCCCTTGGGGCACTCATTATTATACTTCTTAAGCTAATAGTACTGAAGTGACTTCATACTTATTTAGACTGTCCAATCAGAAACTTTTGAGGACAGAACCTTCTCCGAGTGGGTCTGGTTGCTAGCTAGATAAGGCGTCTTTCTGTCTGCAAAGGTGCTACATTCCAATGGGTTGCAATTCTTGTTGTCTGTCCTTTCTGGCCAGCAAAGGAGAGACAACAATCTTTTTGTTTGTTTACTCACATTCTTGCAGCTAGGAACTGCTAGCCACTTCTCCATTACTGACTTAGTTTGGTTCAGGCTTCACCTGCTAACCTAGGCCTAAACTGTACATATTCATGACACAGACCTCTGCCAAATGCAAGCATTTGCAAAATGGAAGGAGGTTGACTTGAACTGAAGCCTTGAACCCTTTCCTCTGGAAGAGAATAAAAGGTTAACTTTGGCTGGAATTTCCCAGAGAGGTTACCATAGAAAGTTATGATCTCTGCATTGCTTCTAAAGAGCAAGTCCTGCCTGCCTCTTGAGCAAGAAAGGAAACTTTTCAGAGTTGAAAAACTCTGCCCTCTGATCAATCTCGGATATCAGGCGAGGTGATAATTTCAGCTTGATTACTTGGCAAAAATTTTCAGTACTATAGGTGAGTATCTACTGTAGTTCTACTGACCTTTCTTTTTATTGCTTTCCCAGTCAATGTGTTCTGCATTTTAGCAGTCTCTTCTCAGATTTCAGGTGCTGTCAATGTGTGCCTAACTGCATCCACCACTCTTAAATAAATAACCATGCTGTCCTAGGCATGTCTGCTGAGAAGTAAGTCCTACTAAGTTCAATAGGACTTACTCTAAGGTCAGTGTGTATTAGACTGGAGCCTAAAGGTCCAATCCTATCCAACTTTCCAACACTGATGCAGCTGCAATGCAGTTCCAAGGGAACAAATGTTCTTTTACTTTGAGGAGGCCTCCATGACTACCCCCCACCACCATAGAATGCATTGCACCACCCGCTGGCATAGCTGCATCAGTGCTAGAAAGTTGGATGGATTTGAGCCCTAAGTATATTCATTTTCAATATTTCTACTCCACCTTTCCACATCCAGTGAGAGGCATTTGTGGCGACTTGCAATGACCATTTAAAAAAACAACAACACCAATAACAATTCAGGAAAGGTTTCTGAATGCAGTGAAACTCAGACCAACTAAGGATGCAATCCTAACCAACTTTCCAGCACCAAGGTAAAGGCAATGCAGCTCTGAGGCAAGGAAACAAACGTTCCTTTACCTTGAGGAGTTCTCAGTGATTGCCACCCAAGTGCAGGATGCGGCACATGCCCCTTTGTTACAGCTGTGTCAGTGCTGGAAAGTTGGTTAGGATTTGGGCCTCAATCATTTTTGTAATAAGTTTTTCATCACTGATGAAATACTCCCCACCTCAGAAGTTGTTTAGCCCATTGGGTAGGGCTTCTTCATCATTCTGCTGATGTGACTGCTGCTACCCCATGTTGTGTCCTCTCACTCTCATCATTCTCTCTCTGCCCCAAACCCAAAGTAGGGGGCAGCTGACAAGCCTTTTAATAGATGGCAACCCTGCTGCTGGGTGGGGAGGGGGAGACTGGCAGTGCACCAAGATATGCCAGGGAGTTAAGCCTCTCTTATGCATCACAAATGAGGTCCACAACCTTGACACGGAATTGAAGCAGTAAGCAATTAATGAGGCACAATCCATTTTGAGAATTTGGAGGAAGGCAATGGCTCCTCTTCATGCTTTGTTGAGTTGGCAAAATTATCTCCAAATTACTTTATTGTTTAATAATGGGGAGCTGCAACTTAATTAAAAGGATACATGGATATGGGTAAGATGGAGTCTGAGCTCTGGGGAAATAACCATATTAAAGCCAAATACAGAGAGAGAGGCCTGGATGCTTTTTCCCACTACTGCCTTTACGTCTTTCTTTTTGAAGGACACTCGCATATTAGGTTCTTCATGAAGATGTAAAGAAAAAAATAGCACAGTTGGAAGTGCTAATGAATAAAAAAAGACACAAGAAGCAAACTTCACATGAGTCTCCCCTTAATCCAGTAGTACACAAACTTTTCCGGCCAGTGGCTCCCTTGACCCCCGTGGTTGGGGGAGGGGGAGGAAAGCGGGAAGGTTTGGAGATTGAAAGGGGGGAGTGGAAGAGGGAGGGGGTTGAAAAGAGAGATTTCACTTTGATGAGAAGCGATCCCAGGCTGGGAACTAGGAACCAACCAGACAAGGATCAGCGAGGGTTAAGAACTACAAGCTGAGCATGCTCCGTACTTGCCAGATGGGGGTTGGAGTCAAAGAGCTTTGGAAACAACATGCAGAACACAGAAGGCGGCAGCCTCGGAGTGGAGGGAGAAGAGGGCGGGGTGGCAGCAGCCACTCTTGGAGTCCCTCTCGGAGGGAACAGCTGAGCAACTCCCATTTCTTCTGCTTTAAAAAAAAGCGAAGAAGACAGGCAGAAGACGGGCTCGTATTCTGCCCAGGGGTGTGACTGTATTGCTGCGAGGGGACATCCCGCACCTGCCCTTTGAGTTCCTGGCGCCGCCCTAAAGAGCCGCGCCTCACAGTTTGAATAACACTGCCTTAATCCAATCCATAAATAAGCTTAAATAACCGCACAAATTTTACTAGGTGTCTACTGAGGATTGAGGCCAAAATCCGATCCACACTTTCTGGGGAGTAAGGCTGCAATCCTAACCACACTTTCCTGAGAGTAAGCTCCATTGATCAAAATAGGACTTACTTCTGAGTAGACCTGGTTAGGATTGTGCCCTAAGTCTCATTGAACACAATGGGATTCACTTCTCTCAGAAGCTGGGCCTTACAACACAATCCTATGCCTGTCCTCTCAGGGCAGGGGTGCTCAAACTTTCAACTTTAGGGATGTTGGACCTTTAACAAGTGTATAAAAGAGAGAATTTCAGCAGGTGCAACTTGTCATCCCACAGATGACAAGCTGCACCTGCTGAAATTCCCTCTTCTATACACTTGTTAAAGGTCCAGCATCCCTAAAGTTGAAAGTTTGAGCACCCCTGTCTCAGGGCATAGGATTATGTTGTAAGGCCCATTGAACTCAGTAGGACTTACTTCTGAGTAGATGTGCATAAGATTGTGCTGTAAGAGTAAGTGGCAGGGACGACTCCCCAGATTGTTGCAGCAGGGCCAGACTGCACAATTTATGTGTATGCCTGCACATCACCACATTGTCCGATGCCTCCGAATAAACATAAGCATTCTCCACCACCAACTCACCTTATCCTTACAGGAGGGTCTGTGGCTCACTGTCGCAGCCCATGCAGAAAGCCCCAGTTTCAATCCCTGGCACTTCCAAGGAGGATTGGGAAAGATCCCTGCTTAAAACCCTGCACATGCCTGATCTCATCTGATCTCGGAAGCTAAGCAGGGTCAGGCCTGGTTAGTACTTGGATGGGAGACCGCCTGGGAATACCGGGTGCTATAGGCTTATACCATAGTCTTTCGAGACTGAAGGTTGCCAACCATTGCAAAACTCTGGACTAATGCTGCTTTCCACCAGCGTAGGCATTACTGAACTAAACATATGAAGAGGGCTGCCTGTGTTCGTGTTCCTTGCAGTGTGTATGAAGCACTTCTAGATCCATGTTGGAAGGAATGAACAAGATTCTGGAGGTTTTGGAATCTAATCCACAACGGATATGGAGGCTTGATTTCCAAAATCCGGTGCCCAGTACCCCACCCATCCAGAGTTCGCCCTGACCCTGTTCCAAGTACATCTTGGAACAATTATGCCTGAGTTTAAAATCCTAGGTTTGTCATGACCCTGATGCCAGAACTAGAGTGATCTTGTGCAACAGACAAGGAGGCAGACTGGCTGAACTGTGCTTGAACTGTACAGTACACGGAAACTTTCTCGTCAAAGGAATCACCAAAGCCCTCTCCTGCCCAGTGACCCGATCATACATTGTTTCCAGGACAGACGACAGCAGTCACGCAGCTCTTTCCAGGGACCTCTTGGTTTCATATCTTGGCCCCTTAAAAACCACCAGGCCTGAAAATAGCTGGCTGTTTGGCAGATTTTCAGGGCAGTTTTCTTAGCCGTTGTGCTATTACCAGTGCTCATCTGTGTATGCAAACACAGCATGTCATATACTTAAAGCCTTTGTTGGTCCCACCCCTCAATCATCTCCCAGTTTATTCTGCAGATCTACTGCGCAGCAAGCCGCAGAAGGGACGAAAGGTAGGCCAGGAGTGATAACATTCTTGAGTGGTTGTCACATTCTTTGGTTGGTTGCTATGGATGTTGTTTTCTGCTTCTGACAAAACAGACCCTTGGGACTTTTTATTTTATTTTCTGGAGAGCATTCTTTTTTCTTTTTCTTTTTGCTGTTGATTAGCAGTGAGGCTCCTCCTGATGAGGCCTTGAGTCATGCCTTGTTGCTGAATTGCCAAGAATTTGGAAAGCTTTTCCTGGGTCCACGTCATTGTGAATCAGAGGAGTCAACCAGTGCAACTCACTCCACAGCTGTCAGAGATCCTCCAGGCTTTGCTTTCTTCCCTGAAGTGAGAGGCTTTCATTTGTTTCTCTGTAAATGATCGCCCTTCAATTGCTTAATCCCCTCTGCTTCGGAAAGTGATTAAACAAGAACATAATTGAATTCCTAGGAAATGCGGGCTGGCTCTCAGGCTGTCTTGTGCAAGTGTTATCTCAAATCAGTGGGTCGTGGGAGTTTCACAGCATATTTGGACTCAGGCAAGATCTTTTTACAACTTTTTGTTCTGAACTGATGGAGAACACAAGGCTGATGATGATCCCTCCTTGGAGCTTAAATTGAGCGAGCGGCTCACAAGTTCTGTGCACAGACCAAAAATAAAAGATAAACCCACAATTCAAAGTAAGGTAATGTTTTATTTGGGACCAATCAAAAGTCACAGTGAGCTTTTTACATAACTTTTCACCAGGCAGATGTTAAGCAGAAGTGTGGAAGTGCTGGGAGGGGGGGACAACCTGAGATTTGGGGACAGGGTACCAAGGGGAGAAGTTGTGGCTCCTAGGGTGGTTTGACCCTTGACACCTCCCATTTTGGAAATAAAGTACTGTCCACTTGAGTGCTTTCTAAAGCTGAGGAAATGCATTTAATAAGAGTCAGGGCTATTCAACACACTTTGCGCACTCCAGTACATATGCAGTGCTCTTGTGCATGCATATAGCACGCCCCATTTACCTTCAGAGAGGACGTTTTGGGTCTACTCATGGGACCTCTTATCAGACCCAGGACAACACTGGTGGGGACAACGACAAATTAGACGTGTACTTAATCACACAACATGATCTGATTTTGGGGTGTGTGTGTGTGTGTGTGTGTGTGTGTGTGTGTGTGTGTTGTTTTATCTCTAAATAGTAAAGGTATGCAAAATGGGGTGAAACTGTGGCAGGTCAGCAGCAGGCTTTAGAGTTTGCTTCCGCTGTGGTTTTGATTCCAATTCCCTTCTCCACACACAATTTTTTGAAATGAATTGAATACCAATGGAAGTAGAAGTTGCAGGAATAAAACATGTTGATTTAGTGCAAAGGACTTCCTTCCAATTGGGCAGTGTGGTATCTTTTGAAAGGCTTATACTTTTAGCAAGGCATGAGTAATTGTCTCTATTCCTTCCAGGATAGTGTCTCTCTCAGAGGGGCTGTTTGTGGATGGTTCCCCTCTGTCTTCCTTTTGAGATTGTGGACTGTGAATTTGGGGAGAGGGAACTATTGTGTTCCTTTGCTAAATAAATCCATCTTCTTTGATTGATTCTAAATAATCAGTCATCCATCATATGCCACCTCCTGCCTCCAAACAAACAAACGCCTCAGTAAATTTAGCGTTTAAGGGACAAGATAAACAACAAAAGGTATTGCAACATCTTATAGACTAACCAACTGGCTATAGTCAGTACATCTACATGTCTGAAAGATGCCACTTTTTCAGCATCAGGTTTCATAGACTATGGCTGCAATCTTAGGCACACTTTCCTGGAAGTAAGCACCATGGAACACAATAGGACTTTTTTTCTGAGTAAACAAGCATAGGATTGTGCTGTATGGCCCATTTCCTCAGTAACATGACTCCCAGCTAGCTCTTTTGCAACATCAGCTGCTTATCTAGAAATCATGCTATTTTACACAAATGAAAGGCCATTACTCCATTGTTGTATGCACACACACCAAAGCACATCTTTAGTACGATGGTACCAATTAGGTGCAAATACAAGCACCTAATGATCTGATGATCTGATGTCCATGGATTTGATATCTGCATTTTCAGCTATCCACGGGGTTCTGTGGATATCTGGGATGCCCTTTTAAAAGACAGCCCTTCTGAGTTGCCTGCAGCCTCTTCCTGGTTGCTCTCAGGCTCCTCCTTTCCGCCAATGTCTCCGCAGAATGTATTGCGATGCATTCTCTTCCTGGCTGCAATGCATTCTGAGGTGACATTGGGAGGAAGGAGGTGCTCTGGAGTGGTTGGGAAGAAGTTGAAGGCAGGCTGAAGGCTGCCTGCAGCTCTGAAAACATAGCAGTTTCACTGGCTAAGGTAAACAGCACTATTTTTAAGATTTCCCATCATTTTTCTTATGTTTTAAAACAGGGATGGGCAAACTTTCAACTTGAGGGATCCTGGACCTTTAACAATTGTATAGAAGAAGGAATTTCAGCAGGTGCAACTTATCATCTCACAGATGACAATTCTGAAATTCTCTCTCCTACACAATTGCTAAAGGTCCAGAATCTCTAAATGTGAAAGTTTTCCCTCCTGTTTTAAAAGATTGTCCCTGGTATTTGCAGGCCCCTGGTATCCATGGGGGGGAGGGAGAGTCTGGAATGGAAACCCTGCGGATACCGGGCCATTCCTGTATATTCAAGTCAAACATGGGAATATAGTTTTCTGTGATCTTCTAAAAGCCTTTTGATCCACCTCGTATTCTATATTTTAGAACAGTGAAGAGATTCTTGGAAAATGGACTCCATCTTTAATGCTATTTCTGAGTTTTACTTGCCTAGGTTGAATAAAAATAGATTTAGCAAATGTCCTCTGATAACTCTGACAGATGATGTATTATCTTCAGTCTGTTTCTGACTGATGACTCCATTTTCCCACTTCCTCATTGTATTTTACAGTGTGTCAGGAATGATCATAATGTTCTTGGGTGAAGCTGGCAGAGGAGCAGAGTTTCAGGAAGACTCAGACTTCTCAAAAAATAAAACACATTTAAATATATCAGTTAATTCTTCCAGAGCTGTACATTTTACAACTTGAAAGGCCAGATAGCGGAAGTTATAATGGCCAGGGTTCCATTAGCAGAAGCATTAATACTTAAAGCAAAAATAATAATTAATACTAGTCATGTTTAGTACAGTGGCAGTATCATTTTCCTAAAGAGATGTAGGTCCCTGGCCCCAGCCCTCACGCTTTACTGCTCTCCACCTTCTGCTGCCAGGCAGTTGTAATCCATTCCTCTGTTCAGGTATATCCAGGTGATGCCAGAGTGATGAATTCCCCCATACTGTCTCTTGCTGGGCTCCTCAATTATTATAACCGATCCAATTCCTTATCCTTTGCAGTGTTGGTTGAAATCAGGCAAAAGAGGAAAGCACGGGGATGAAGTCTGAAATGTGGTTATATTGAAAATGGCCAAAAACACAAAGTGACAAAAGTCAAGTGGATGAAAGTCAAGGTATTGCTGTACTCTTGGTCCTCCCAACACTTTATCTTTCCTCTGCATTCTAATCTGATCTCTCTTTCCCAATAATGTGTTTATTTTATTTTGAAATGCCTGTTCCACCACAAGTCTCCACGAAGCCCTCATCTTGGCCTATTCAGGCAGATTTCTTCGTAACCGCCCTGCTTGCACATAACTACACCTTTGTATCACTCTGCTTTTTTCCACATGCATAATTCATAGTGAAATCTTAAGCTTGTTTACTCAGAACGAACCCCCCACTGAGTTCAATGGGACTTCCTCCCTAGCGCGGCCTTAGCTGTGATACAGCGTAGAACATCGTACACTTTTAGTCCAAGATCTCTTTTCCAACAGCATGCTGTCTCTCTGAAAAGCTTCCCCATCCTTTGGAGCTATATTGAGTCAGTTTGAATCATCCTTGCTACTGCACTTTGCCTTGTGCAGAATCTAAATAAGTGAATTCAACTTTGTTAGTGCTACTCACAGACTATATCTGACAGTAATCTGACTGCTAGCCAGTCAACAAATTGCTGTTACTTCTATTTCCCCTGTACACACCATTCTCTTGGTAGCCTGTTTACTGGATCTGGGTCATTTTCAGAAGTAATTGCATCTTTAAGGTTGTTGTTTTTCTTTTTTTCCTTCAAAATTGTGCATGGAATTAATATGATATGTTATGTGGGTACCAGGACCTAAGTCAAATGGAAATTTCTTGAAATGTATCAACCTCATTGAAATGATCTGGTAGATGTGTGGTTTTCTGTTTCTTGGAACAAATGTCTTCAAGATACACATTATGTGTATATCACAGTATCACACAAGCACAGTAGCCAGGGTGCTCTTCATATGCAAGAAAATATTTTACTCCCACAGGGCTAGTACACTGCTTATATTTCTTTGCAATCCATCAGTTGCTCTGAGAGCTGTTTTCTTCTTCTAAGTAGATTTGTTCCAAGAGCACATGCAGTCTGGTGTGGGATCCGTTTGATACGGGGAATACAAACCCCAATTTAAGGGTAACCAAAAAAAACAAACAACTTTTATATTGTGAGCTGTCTAGAGGATGAATCCTATCAATATAGTCATACTCAAGGGCTGTTGATCATCCAGGATGTTTTCCATAACAAGTAGCTGCCATGTGTGTGTACGATTTTGATCAGGGAATGGTATCAAGGAAAATGGTTAACCTCTATTTGTCATCCCCACAGTCCTGATGCAATCCACAAAAAGGATTTTAAAAGAAATTAAAAGATACAAGATATCCAATTGTATTTTCATTTACTCTGGTTTGGCTAAGGCAAGGAGAGAACTAGGATAGTCCATCTTCCACACATCTTCTGTGTTGAAGTGGCTCTGACTGTTACTAGCTCTGACTGATAAAGGTATAACTAATGGCCTAATACTACAAGGGCTTTACACTGATGGATTTTGCAATCCATCAATGCAAGTCCTCCTGGGCCAATGATGGGAAAACTACTCAGCTGTTTGGTGAGTCACAGCCATCAGGGGAAATGGTCAGAGGCAGCATACAGGTGAGAGCAGCCTGCTGAACTAGCGGGGTAGGATCAAGGCTGGATGGGGAACAGGCCCGGCTGGGGGTGGGAAGAGGATGATCTTAGTAGAGGCTGCACACACTGAGATCCTATCTCCTCTTCCTGTCCACAAGTCTCCTCAGAATTATACCAACTAAAGAGGTGGTTTAGGTCCAAGGAAACCCTTTGGAGGTCAGGTGGAGAGTAAGTGAAAAGAGCTGCTGACACAGCACACACTGCATGTTAAAGGGGGGCACAAACTAGGCCAGGAAAGATAAATTAAAAACTTTTCTACTTACCTCCATAGGCCATCTGGACCTTCAACAGGTCCAAGGTAATTCCTAGGGATGGTTCTGGGCTGAGAAAGGGAGGCAGGATTTTGGCTATTATGGTGGCTGGAGATTCTCTCACTCCTGCCCCAATCATCCTGGCCCACTCCCTGCCGTCATCCACCTCAATAACTCCCAATCCTCCCTCACTGCCAATGCACCTGTGATAATAGGGGATGGAGGAGGTTCAGTGGGCTGCTGTTGCCTGCCTATGGATACATCTTGCACATAGATTGCAAGGTCCCTCAGCATAAGGCGCTTATAGGACAGGGCCATGATCTCCCCAGTTTGTTATACAGTGGCTTCATGTTGTGGCTAGAAGAAACTATCTTTTCTTGTTTTTATCTGATTTCTTCTTGTTTGTCTGCTTGTCGATCCAAGAATCTAACTGCAGTCTGTCAGTCACACGGGTGCTCCCGAGCAGCAGAAACAAGGCATCTTCTGGCACCTTAAACATGAACAAATTGAGTTCACCGCAAGATTCTCTGGACTACAGTCCACTTCTTCAGATGCATCAGATCTTCAGACGCAATAGGCATGTGAAGCCAGGAGTGTCAGATGATAGGAAATGAAAGTGGCCTAGTCTTGTGATAGTCTTAAGCATACAGGATAAGCAGGGTGACCATTCACAACTGGAGGCATTGAGAAATAGGGTGAAAGTTTCTCGAGACTGCCAAAAAGCGCTTTAAAATCAAAACCAGCAGCATCAGGGAGTCGATAACTAGTTTGACAAATGTGGAAAAATGAATTTCACAGCAGCCCTAAATTATTACTATTACTACAGATATGTATATACAGCTTTTCAACAAAAAGAAGAAATTGCCTTATTAAAAAAAAATGCGGCTTTTTAAAATAATCTTTACCTAGAAAAACTGGATCATGGGGGGAGGGCAGGAAGGGCGGAGTGGGTGTTGTGGTAAATCCTGCTACGGAGCGCCATACTGATATTCGTTTCCAGTCCATCATTATTCAGTTTGAAAGTCGGAGGCTTCTGAAGGGAGGCGAATTGTTAGTTTGAAGAACTAGGAAGAAAAATACCCAAGCTGCTGGTATCTAATTATTTTTGAGTCAATGGCAGGCTTGCATCACCCCAGCAGAGATGGAAGCGCAGTGTTAGAGAAACACACCTTAACAAAACAAAAATGCTTTCGTCCTGGCAGCGGGTCAGATTGCTTGTCAAGGAATGTTTGTTTTCTTGCACTTGAAGGGATCAAGTTAGAAGGCAACATTTTTGCAAGATCTTTGGAATTCTCAAAAACCAATTAGGAAGCTCATCATTGTTTTGATCTTTCTTCCTGGGTTATTTTTTCCCCCTTCCTTGCTGCTTTTAACTGCTGCTTTTTGTATAGTTTTCCTCTGCTTAGATATTTACACCGGAAGTGTTTGTTATTCGTTTTATATTGTGAGTTGCTTTGGGCCGCGTTTAACTGGAAAGGCGGGGTAGAGATGTATGAATGAATAATCAGAAGCACCCTTCGGAGCCCCAGTTTGTAATCTCTCAGGCACTAAAGCATTCCGAGAGAAGAAAACACACATTTATGTGAAAAGAATTTCTTTCCCCTGTACATGCAGCTCCTTAGCAGTTTGTGTCCTGCAAAAGGATTTGAACGTTTGAGAAAAGATACAATCAGAACCAACAAAGAGAAACATCTATAGCAAGCTCAGAATGAAAGACTTGCAGGGCTTGAGTTAAAGGGTGGAACGACACAACCACAATCGAACACTGTTGTTCTGTAGTCACAATGCCCTTGAGTGGCTGTATAATCAATCCAACATACAGTCACTGCCATTATCCATGGACTCGGTTTTTGCCACTGTTATCAGTGGCTTACAAATTCCCCCCTCCTTCATTCTCATCTGTTTTGGTTTTGTTTGCCCTCCAGTCACTGTCTCCTGGGCTGCCTGCTTGTCGCTGTGGCCAGGGAGGATAGCACCTGCAGCCCTCCAAAACGCTTCCTCTTTGCGCCTGCTTGTTAGTGCTTGCCCTCCATTGAACTTTGAAAAAAGTTTCAAAGGCAGCACCTGGGCACTCCTGTTGATAATGTCACTGTTCCTGCAATAGGAGAAGTCACAGAACTCTTCTTCCCCTCAACTACACCTCTGTTTGGTCATGTCATTGGAAGTGACATGCTGAAAACAAAATGTGCACAGTTCCTGTCCTTCAGTACTGCACTGTGACTATAACATAGGCAGTCCCAGATTAGTCACTGCTACTGAGCGCCTACTTTTCTTGTTTTTCTTTTTTCCTAAATCAGGTTGAGGGCAATGTGAACTTCATTGTGCACCCATGAAATAAAACCAACTTGAGCAGTTGCATTTTTTTTTTCAAAAGCAGGTAATAGGGCACTTTAGTAGTTCCCACCAGACAGGATGCAGCAAAATCATCATCCAAGTCCAACATTGTCCAACCCACCCATTTCCTGTCTGTACACACCGCTGTCTCTCACTATGAGTCCTAGACTCTCACTATGAGTCCTATGGTAGAAGTGAGTTTGGGGTATTTGTGTGTTCATTCATTATAGAAGAACATGCACTGTTAGAGGCAGTATGGTGTACGAGTTAAAATACTGGATTGAGATCTGGGTTCAAATCTTTGCTCAGCCAAGACTTTGCTGGGTGATCCTGGAGCAATTGTTTTCTCTCAGCCAACCATAGAGTTGTTGTGAGGCTAAAAGAAGGTGGAGGTACCATGTACTGACCTCCTTGAAGAAAAAATGTGGTATAGAAGAAGGTCTGGGTGTCAGCTTACTGTTCAGACTGTTGCTTGTTCTGGTCTAGCACTGCTTCAAATTGATTCCAGTAAATTTCAGGAGATATAAGTTTGCATATTTAGCCTCAGTGTTTTCCTCAGGGCAATGGGCTTGCAACCTAGGCCAGTGGACACTGATGACTCTTAATTGTTCCCGAATATGTACTGCTTTGTGCCCTGGTTGAGGTAAACTTTTTTTTTTCTTTAATGCAGTCTGACAGAAAATAAATGCTGAAAAATATGCAGAAGAGGAATATCCATTAATATTATGTCGGAAGGGGAAAAATGTAAAACAATCTTCTCTCCTCCCACATACTCATTTCCAAACTGGGGAAGAGGACATTAATTTGTGAGCCAAATGTAATGCTTTGAGATAAATATGATATTGAAATACATTTTCAGTTTAATGCAAGAAGACAGATTAATCAGTCACTGTAGAGGGAAGGATACATTTTCCCTGTTTCATCTCATACATCGATTATTCATCTGCTATCCCAAAGACAGTAGTTCGGCCCCAACATTATTATGAATACTATAGTATGCACAGATCTTCATCTCTGTGGCTCTTCAAAAACTCTTGTGGGTGTTTTTAAAATGAGGTTAACTGAGGCATAAAGAATCTAGCTGTATCCACGCCAAAGTTCTTGTTCAACATTATGCGCCATTCCTTTGTGGCATCGTTAACACACAAAGTTCTGGAAGTTTCGGTCTGATACTCAAAAGCCTAAATTTAGCTCAAGTTTAGCCCCAGCACTGGTGCTTTCCGTGCTAAGGCTTGATGTGAAGTAATGGGAAACATAGGAGTGCCTTTGAACACGTTTACCTCATGTGCACAATGTTCTTTCCCTCACTGCTGGGGAATCGCACACATACTGGCACATCTTTTATTGAGTTGGCAGCTTGAATGTGTTTCCTCAGCTTTTTGCTTTTCTTTCCTCAAGTTAATCTCAAGCTTCAAGGTGTCACTGAGCTCACCACAGGCCTACCACAAGGATAAATGATGTCTGAAGCACCACTGAAAATTTGCTGCCCTCCTATTGCCACACTGCCACCCTATGTGTGCGCACCCACTACCCACCTGCTAACCACCTCCTCCTTCTTTGTCGCAGCTTCTGCTGAGAAGTTCAGTCAGGGAAAAGGATTTGTCACCACTGCTCCTGCAGCCTCCTCCTCTGCTCCCTCTGCCACTACCACCTTCAGCAGCAGCACTGAAGACAGACACCCCCCCCCAACTCACTCAGCTTACCTGCTTCCTTGCTTTTCTGCTCTATGTTTTGAATCAGAATAGCAGAACCAGGACATAACAAGGACACTGGGAGAAGCAGACATGGGTTGGTGCTTCTTTCATGTTCCATCCTGCTCTACCACAACGTTTCAAAACATACAGCTACAGAGCAAGGAGGAAGAGGTAAGTGGGCCAGTGGAGGCTGGGTGAGACAGCCATGGAGGTTTCCAATGGGAATAAGATGCTGACAATACCCTTCTTCTACTTGGAAGAGGCCCGTCTCACCTCGCCTCATGGCTAGGTTGGCCCTGTTTAATACTGAGCTTTTCCATGGCTCTGTATCTTTCCCTTCCCATTTTTCAAGGATTGCAACATCTTCAGAAATCTCATGAATGCCTCAGACCCCAACAACCTGACACATCTAAGCTTGCAGGTTAGAGGGTGCTTTCTCCATCTAACCAGCAAGCTGAGATGTGAGTGGACGGAGCTCAATGAGTGACCTCCAGAGTTCATCATATTAAAAATGAGACTGTGGTGGAGATCTCAAAGGTGAAAACATATAACTAACCACTTCTAGAGGGAGTCATGAAAAGATCCAATTGTTTAATAAACCAGAGAATACGCAGCATTCCATTTTCAATAAACAGCAGTCTTGTACTTTGACCAGAGCTTCAGCTCTAACCAAATCAATTCCGAGATTCCATTCATAAGTAGGGATGGGCTGACAATGACTGGTACATTTGGCTAGCAGTTTTGGGTGTATGTGTGGAATATTGCACTGCATTCTTTTTGATTCTTCTCCTGGCTACTATAGCTCCACAATAAAAGTTAGACATTGTTGCACCTATATTCCCTCCTCATTTCATGCCATGCCATTGAGTTGTGACATATGCCACTGCACTTGGCCTCTGCATACATAGCAGATTTCCCCTGTGTGTGTTACACATTCTTAGAGCACACCCAAAATATGAATTGCTAGCATGAATACAACTGAGCATGTTCATCAGCTATACTGAGCATACTTATTTCCAGCCAAGTGATGGAAGATGGATATCCAGTTATTGCCACCATTTTGGAAGCTGCTCATTATGGCTACTGAGTTTGCTAAACTACACTCAAGATGGCCACTGAAATGCTTCCATGCTGTGTTTGTCTTCTTGGACATCTACCAATGCTTTGGACTCTGAAAATTGTTTGCAAAATGTTACTCTTGGAAATAATCTTTTTTAAAAATTTGATTGTTGATGCTTATATTTTAGACCCAGCATTTCAAGGCTTGGATTTGGAATTTTGCTTCCTTATAATTCCGAAGCAACTTTATCATATAGATTTATTCATCTGTGAAATGAAACTCATATATTAGAATGGTTTCCCCCCACATATACTATCGGTGGAAGAAATATTTGTATGAGCAAAATTCAATATGACTCCAAACTATTTGCATATGTTTGTCAGTTCAACTTCTTATTCCTATTGTCCAAATTGGAAAATTGTGCTTTTTCAGTTATGACTATCTTATATAACTATTATTCTTCTATTATTGAAATGCAAATCTTCTTTGCACAAGTCAGCAGGGATTCAATTTCCTTTTTTCTTAGGATGATGTGTTTTATGGTTGAGATTTATATCAAAACTCATTCTGCATCTCTTACTAGTAGATTATCTAGAACTTCCAAAACACAGAGGATTAACATGGGTGTGACCCAAGAGCAACTGCAAGGAATTCATCAGTTACTCATGGTTCTGTGAAAACATTAGAAGCATTTTCAAGCACATAGCAATGACAATATCAGTTGCATAGTGCAAGATTTGCTCTATGGTTCAGTCAGCCTTATTAAGCAAAACCCATCTGACTAGGTACACCCTTGGAAAAATCTGATAATATTGGTACTCCTACATAGTGACAAGGGGTCCAATCTTAAAGACTGCCTGCCAGTTCACCGCCAGTGTGTGCTGTCGCAATTGTACTATAAAGCACATTTGTAGGCCCTAGTGCCGGTGGAGCGCCGGTGCTAGTTCAGAGTTGGCCGGCACTGGGTTAGCAGCGGTGGAGCACCGGACCTCTGCCACTTGGTGGTCACGTGGACAGCCAGGCAATGGAGAGGTGGGAGGGTATGGGGGGAGGCGGGGAAGAGGCCTTCCAGGGTAGGGGGAGGTGGAGAGAAGGCAGGGAGAGGACATGGAGGAAGCATACTGGGGGAAACAGGGTGGGAGGGAGGCAGAACAGGTGGAACCTTGCTCCACCGGATCCTGAGCCTCCATGTTAGGCTGGCTGCCCAACACGGAAGCTCTACGCTGACCTTTGGGTTGTCATAGAATCAAGTAGCCCCATTGTGGGACTACTCACTTTACCCAGGGGAAGGGGAGAGTGGCTGCCTGGGGCATGCTGGATGCAGCAGCAGCCCCATGTGCCAGGCAGCTCAGGATTGGGTTGCCCGGCTCCTTAGCTATACTTATATTGTTTGGGTTCAGTGATTGATCTGGGGTACCTCATGATAAATCATTGTTGAAACGAAGTATGTGTATCCTTGATGAATGGAGCTCAACTGAGAGTCAGCAAGAGGGGGTATTGGGATACTTGCACCCCAATCTTATCCTCTGCCACCAATTCTGATTCAACCGCACCAAAAAGGCATGTACTGCATCCTGTGATGGTGATGTTAGGGGGTGGCAGAAGTGGAAGATTGGACAGCCTGTAAGAGGCAAGTAAAAAATATTTCATACAGGTCATGCCTGTTTATCCGTGGATTCAGTATCTGTAGATTTGATAATGTGCAGGTTCCGAACCCACAAGCTGACCTCCGAATGCAACTGGAGCACTTTCCTCCTGGTAGGCTGTCCAATCACTGACAGGTCCTCTTGGACACATGCCACCTATTTTGTTAGCGTATGTCTGAGAAGATGAAAGGTATGCACCATTGGCATTGGACCTACTCCCTCATGCCCCCATGCCTAGCTCATCCCTCCTCCCCAACCAAGAATGCACTTGTTCCTCCCACTCCCTCCCTGATCCCTCCTACCACCCACCCCAACTCACCTGATGCTGGCGGACAGTGTCTTCACTAGTGGCAAGCGCATGTGGTTGCCAGCAACTGCACTGCACTCACCAGCAGCATCAGCGAGCTCGACAACATCACATGGCACATGCCAGTATCTAGGCACTTCCACCTGGATCCTGGAACTTCTGCCGGTGGACAGGATTGGGCTGTTGATAATGCAAGTTGTTTTCTATCAGTACAATTGCTCATATGCGTGTGTGTGGGGGGGTTATGTGTAGGAAACATTAATTTACTGATGGAAGGACCATTCATTTCTTATCGCTATGTAATGTTGGGATACAGGGAGCATTCTCACCTGACTTAGGACTCCAGATCCAGAAGTCATAATGTGGGGGGGGGGGAGGGAGGAAGAAGCTGGATTGCTGAGCAGAGAAGGGAGTCACAGAAGACACATTAACCATGCCAGGGCCAGTTTTCTGGGGCAGATCTCTGCCACTGGGCCATTGGGGTGCAACATGTCTGCCTGCTGATGATTCATAGGTTGAGACCACTGCCACCCATACTGTAAGTTCAGAGGTCAGCCCAATCAGATAAGCCCTGTGATGGGCCGGGGTTCTCAGCCAGTGCCTGAGACAGCTGACCAATGATTCCCCTCACTCCCAGGATTAACTCTGCCTTGGTGGAAACACTGGCAGTTGTTGCCTCCATCAAACAGCCCAGGAACAGGGGAGAAAGACCATCCCACTGCAGTGACTGGAAATTGATGCTTTGGACTGAAACAAGGTCTGCTCCTGAATAAGGCAGACACCGCTTCTAGCCTCCTGGAATTGGCAGCTAGAAATGGCGCTCACCTCCTCAGTGCTGCTTCTAATGACACCAAAGAGCCTGGCACATTTGCCCCCTTGCCCCCCACCCACCCAGTACACCACAGGCCTGAACAAACTGGAAGTTTGACCCCAACCCTTTTTCCTTATGTCTAACAATATTTCTGGCATTATCCACTTCTATTCACTTGGATGTTTGGAAGATCCCAAACAATGTTCAGAACTGCTCCAAACTTTAGCCCCCCCACCACCAAAAAAGGGTTTATACATCATGTCTCTCCTTAATTTGGTTGGCTCATTATTGAGAAAGATTTTAATCAGGAGAGTTAGTGAACTGAGTAATCTGTCATTATTGTGCTTTTCATTACCCTCAGAGATCGTTCCTATGCCGCTCCAGTATATTTAAACTAAATGAGGATTTAGCATTCAGAGGCACCAGCTTGTAATGATTCATTATTCCTAATATATTCAATTCATACCAGATAATTTCAGTGTAAATCCTGTTAACTAGTTCCCCCCAGTGGTCCTCACTCTGCCATTATTCTCCAAAGAACACACACAATTCCTGTACAGTGTGTATTGCAGAAAATGAAGAACTGTGCTTTTCCAAGAAAAAAACAAACAGAAGTTTCTGAACATTTCATGCCCATTTCCGCCTTGTATTGTAAGTTCATTGACTTAACTAGGTTTACACCAGTAGACAAGATAATAATAATGCATCATGTATATGATTCAGTGACATTTCTTGCTAATCATAAGGGAGTACAGATCCCAGTCTCTCAGCACACAATATAATGAAAAAATCTATTCACCAACCTTCATATGAGAACACTTCCTTTCTTTCTTTTTCAGGAGAGAGATGATGCTGCAGCCAGCTTCTTATTGGAATACTGAAGAATGGTAGGCTAGTATAAACACTATGGAAGGAACAGGATTGAAATTATTGGAATACACCACAATAAATTTTTAATAAGCTAGGATGGTGTATTGGTTCTGGAGTTGGACTTACACCCGGAAGATCCAGGTTCAAATCCACACTCAGCTCTGAAGTGTCCTAGGTGATCTTGGGCAATTTCTCAGCCTCACCTACTTCACAAGATGGTTGTGACGACAAAAGGAGGGAAGGAATCATGTACACCACCCTGAGCTCTTTGGAGGAAGGGGAGCAATATAAAAATATGAAAAATAAAATGTTTGGGTGCAATGAAGAGTAAAGGCAAGGGTTTTGGTTGTTTTTGTTGTTGTTGTTGTTTTTTTTTGGGGGGGGGGAAATTTAATTATTCACAAATACCTATAAGGCAAGTTTACAAGGTGCTTTAGGGAGAGATCATGTCTGGGGCTACCATGGGCTTGGGGCTCTTCATTGATTGCTCCATGCAAGGAACATGGGCACCATTTTCTGAGGTGCTAGAACAGCTGGTAATGGAGGCTGCTTGGGAACATGATGTGCTGATTCAATCAGCACAGCTTCTGTTTTTACAGAAACTAGGATGTCACATTCAGCCTGCACCAGTAAAGAAAAGACAAATGGAGCCTGGGCGGCCAAATAAGAAGGGCTTAAAAAACCCTAGTCCATAATGAACTGGGGGTGGTTGAAGAGGCAGTGGCTGAGGGCTTCTGGTGGCCGCCTGCTTCAAAGTATTCAGGTTGACTGACTTCAGACTACTAGGACATACAGGGACCATAGTTCATCACTCTGTGGAAAAGCTTTGCTTGTAGAAAGTCCCAAATTCTGGGAAATGGACAGGAAAAAGACCAGCAGAAATTCTGGAGAAACAGTGACAACAATGTTGAGCAATATGGTCTGATTCAGTGTGAGGCAGATGTTTACATATACTGAAGAAAATAGTGTACAGTAATTTATTTTCCAAAGACACTCCAATTTTGCACCAAAGACATTTCCCTCAACACTTTGCATAACATAGAGAAGCAATGCAAAAGACCAAATGAGGTCTGACATAGAGTCCTGTGTGTCTTTCTCTCAACAGGATTTTTCTAAATGAAGAGCAGCCTTCAGAGAATGGCTGCATAACCCTTTTCTCTCTGGCCTTGTGTCTTCTCAAACTCATCCCACCAGTTGCTTTTCTTCACCAGTCTTCCCGTGCAGAGACAAAAATGACTGGGGCAGGGTGACCAGATGTCATAACCGCAAAAGAGGACAAGGCACCCCAAAATGTAGGACATCCAAGAAAAATGTAGGACATGACAAAATAAACACTAAAAACACTCGTATATTGATTTCATGTGATTAATTTAAACACTATATTACTTATTATTAAATTTTAAACTATATTACAAATAATTTATTACATCTAATTTATTAATTACAAGAAGGCTATGCGCTGCCTAAAGGGGCCCACTCATAGGGAAAAGGAGAACATTGAAATTCTTTTCCAGGACACAATTGAAAAAAGAGGACATGTCCTGGAAAAAGAGGACATCTGGTCACCCTGGACTGGGGACCAATATGAAGCAAGCAAATATCTTGAAGGGCAAATGTCAAGCAGCCTCCCTTGCTGTTTTTTTTGCCCTGATCACAATTTCACAGCTGTTTTTCATTTGGGGGTTGGGAGGGGGGATGGAAAAGACTCAGGACTACGTGTCAGGGCTACTCTGGCTCTCAGTCACACGAATACTCTTGTCAATGCTGGTTGTGTTTTCCAAAGAAAACACATCACTCTCCATAGTTCTCTGTAGCTCACTCTGTCCCTCACTCACACATGTTTTGACCCAGATAAGTGAAGGAGAGGAAGGAAATATGTGACATTTTCTTGGGACCGGACTTTATGCATTATATTGATACCTCAGGATATGGAGTGAAGCAAGAGATATAACAGTGAATGCTGCCATTATTCAGTCTATCGTATCTGTCCCTTGGATTATATTCAAAAATCAGTAAACATGTTTCTTGCTTTATATTTTACATGCTCTTGCATTGACAATTCTTGCATCCTTTCCTTCCAGGTCTCTCAAAAGAGTTCCTCTAGAATCTCCTTTCTCTTTTGTCAGTGTTGTTAATTTCATCCCCACTGGGTTAAAAGTGTCAACATCCTGTGTTTTGAGCTTAGTACAATGGTGGCAATGATGTCTGTCCTCTGCAGCTTTGTTGGAACATTACAGGAATTGTTCTGGACATTCCCATGCAAAAAGTACTGTTGTTTTTCCTTCTGCAAAACAATAGGGTGTGGGTCTCTTTTATAGTGTGTGCAAGGTTTGAGTGGTATCCATTGCAGGTCACATTAGAGTAATCTAGCAAACAATCCAATCTACATCTCCTGCCAATGATGCAGCAGGGAGTTTTGGGACCCAGCAGCCTCCCTGAGGAAAAGGAACATTTGTTTCCTTGTCTGGAGGCAAGCGTCCCTGGTCCCAATTGTTCAGATCTGCACCAGCTATTTTACTAGCGAAAATCTGAGTGGACTCAGGGAAAGGGTGATTGGGTATCAGCAGAACCATTGTCCCCAGTAACCACCACCATGCTGCCCTTGACATCCCCACCACCAGAGTCTCTGCCCCATTCCTCCATTTCTGGCCTAGCCATTCTTCCCACCCCCATCTGCCCCCCATGCTGATTTATTGGCATCAGGGCTTTTATGGAAGCTGCTGCTGGACAGCCGCGGCCACTCACTATTTGCGGTGACCCAGCTGAGTAGAATGGCAAGTTGCACATTGTGATTACTGTAAAGCACACTGTACTGCCTGGATACACATTCCAGAGGCACAGAGGCCTAATAGGATTGGACTGCAAGTTAATGATTTTATGCTAAAAAATTTGTCAGAGGCAGAAATGAATTCAACAGTCCTACTCTCACCCCTGCTCCAAATTCATCATTTTGCCCCCTACATCACTACTGGTTTCTAGTCCTCAGTAAACCTAGGATGCATTAAAAGAGAAAATTAAAAAATAAAAGCATTAAGCTGCCTTAATAATAGGTTATTTCTAATATGCGGTCTTTTATGAAACACGCATAAAATGACATTTTCAAAATAAGACATTCTCCTAGCTAGATAGCAATATATGTTTGGTTGTGATACTGAAAAACAATTCCTGGAACAAGGAGCACCAATTTTCTTCTTATTTAATTAGAAGACTAGTTACATACATACATAAGACCTTTATTGGCATAGATAATGGAAATACGAAACAACAACCAAACATTAAACATTCAGAACACACAATAAAATAAAGCACTCATAATCATCCAATACCCCCTCCCCCCATTCACCATAATATAGCGGAAGACCCAGAATTCCGTCCTGCCAGAATCCCGGAAACAAAGTTGGCAACCTTGTCAAGAGAGTCAGTTTCCTCTATGGAAAGAAGAGTTTGTAATTTAAATGAATCCTCCCAGCCCTGCATTTTGTTCAGCAGTGGAGCCAGATAGATCTTACAAAGGGTATCATGGAGTGGGCAGTAAAAAAATATATGATGTAATGTCTCCACACAATTCCTGTCACAGGTACATCCTCTTTCTGAGTAGGGAATGCCACTAAACCTGCCCGCTAGCAGAGCTGATGGAAAGGCATTGCATCTCGCAAGGGAGAATGCTCTGCAAGCCTGTGGGCACTGCAGATGATAAAGGAAAGAAGCTGGCTTCCCAAAGCTGACTGGGATGTGCAGATGGAGAGGGGAGCAAATGGTGTTAGCTGCACAGAGTAGCTCTTGACGCTCAATATCGAGCAATCTTTCCTTGATAGTCCTGTAGGCTTCGCTTAAACCAATCATACCCAGGCTTGCTGTGTCTAGTCCTATCGATTTAAGCTTGGTGAGTAAATCCGCAACCTCCACAGGTAGTACTGGATCAGCCAGAAGCTGGTACATTAGCCCATATGGGGCAGCACTGAAGAGGATTGCAAGCCAAAATTTTACTGATCTCAACCAAGTCAATGTTTTAAGTCTAATAAAACCCACTTCAAGACACATCACAGAGTATGGGACACATCTGGGAAAACCCAAGATCCTCCGCAGGAAGGATGCCTGTATGCTCTCAGTTGAATGATTCAAGGCCTTATGCCAGATTGGACAGCCATAAAGAACTTGCGAAAGTACCTTAGCCTTGAATACCTCTAAAGCAGCCGGGACATATCTGTTACCTTGGCTAAAAAAAAAACCGGGAAATTGCAAGGGATGAGATTTTTGATGCATTTAGGACTGCATTACGGTGAGAAACCCACGAATGCTTATAGTGGAAATTAATGCCTAAATATCTGAATGAGAAGACTAGTTTCTCATGCCAATTTAGGAATACCTATTGTTCATAATGTAAACACCTATTTAATCTTGCACAATGAAAGGTAAATACAGTATGGCCTTGGTACTTTTAGATTGTCTTATATAGGTGCAGCCTATTTATCCATGGATTTTTTATCTCTGGATTTGTCTCAATGGGGTGGGGGAACCGAAAGTCACACACACCTTTGTCTCCTTTGCCCTGCGCTGGCGTCTCAATCCATTTCCAGGTAGCCCAAAACACTGCAAAAAGGCTCTGCCTCAACCAGGCAGGGAAATAGCCCTGGAAGAGGTTCCCCTTGCAAAGGAACAGTAACACTCCTGGAGCCCCTGAGCCAGCAAAGAGGCTAAAGAGGGGAAGGGGGGCCTAAAATCTCTGTAGCCAGAATACGTGCAGCAAGGTGGAGCTCTCTCTCTCTCACACTCAGATCCCATATAAGATCTGACTATACATCAGATTTCCTTATTGCTGCTAACTGATATTTTAATGCTGAGAATGACATTTTTGCTATTCCCTATTTTTGTTACTTACCAGGTGTTTCTTGTAAAGATGAGGTCAAAGCTAAAAATCTGCTGGTGTTTTCTACCTCTTCAGTAGTCACAGAGGAACTTTGAGATGACATAGCCTGTATACAGACAAAAAGTGCACATATAGTGCATGTATGAAAAAGGTCACAGACTGTGGGAGAACCACAGAGTGGTACAAAAGCAAAACCAGGTTTTCAACTTTGGACTTTATTTCCATATAGCCTTTTGGTCAAATAGCACAGAGATCTTTTTGTTGACAATGTTTAATGTCCTATAGAACTTCAAGTCTTGTGTAAGCACACAGAACATTTTTGATACATGTTAGTATCACTGTGCTAAAGAGTATGACTGAATACTGAGCATCAGTGATTGAGTACTGAGCTAACACTTTCTATAGATTCCCCAGACAAGGGCAGTTTTTCATTGTATGAACCCATTTCTGCACAGCCCACAGTGGTACACATTTGATCCCTGTTGCATACATGCAACATTGGGTCAAAATGGCTTTTAAACCAGCAGCAATTTAGTGAAATTCACAGTTCTAGATCATGTTAGATTTCAAGAATATTTGGCAACAAGATTATTTTTGAATTAATTTCTGACCTGAAATTCTTCCCACAGTCTTGTTTTTAATTCTCTGCCTTGTCTTTTAATTGCCTTTTCATGAGATTGTCAGTATCTGGTCCAATCTTTTCATTTTCTTTATAGCTTTCTGGAGAAGAGGATCGACGTCTCTCTCTTTAAAGTCTTCTAGCTTTGTAGAACTGGCTGTCAATTAAATAGATAAGAAACAATCCAAAATCAGACCTTTCAGTCAAAAATCTTTTTTTAGCAGATGAGGGTAGACCAGGACTGGGAAGGGGGCAGTATCAGCAGCAGGGGCACACGCCAATATCATAATTACAGCCCAGCTGGATCAGGTCCAGGGCCAATCAGTCCAGCTTCCTATATTTCACAGCGGCCAACCAGATGCCTCAGGGAGCACACAAGACCACAAGATATTTGCCACAAGATATCACTACCACTCAGCCGCATCTCTCTCACCCCCCAGCAAAGTCACCAGCAAGTTGCAGACCTCCCATTGTATTCTATGGGGCAAATGCCCCAGGTGCGAGGCTGTAGGACCCCGCAGAAGGCTCTCTGAGACTCCTGATGGGGTCAGAAACTATGCTTCTGGTTTTCCAGAAGCACAGTTTATAGCGTCAGGAAACCTCAGAGACGCTTACCTGATGCAGCCTTGGGTTGCGCAAGTGGTGGGGGGGCAGATTTGCCCACAGGGGAGCGGAGACAGCCCGCATGGGGCGCCATTGCAGACCCTTGCTCTGGGGCACGGGGCTGGGAAGTTCCACCACTGGACACCAGACTGCAGCTTGGGTTTAAGATTGGCCACTTTATGAAACGCAAGTAACCAATTTTAAAACATGAAACCTACTGAACACACCATTCCTTCCTCACCAGTCTGGGGTAAGCTGCCATCCATGGCCAGAAAAACTGCCATTCACAGCCAATTTGGATGACAGAAAAAAATTCCTAGCCGGCCCACATGATGAGCGACCAGCTAATCTCATACTGTACATATTCATTGCGCCTTGTAATCTGTGATGGAGTTTTCCTCCAAAAATCTGTCCAATCTTTTTTTAAATCTTCAGATGCCAAAACACACCCACAGGATTCAGCAAGTGTCACGTTGGTGCTGCTGCATTGCCACATGGGTGTCGTACACTGCCAGGGTTTGGGGTGCTCAGAGTTCTTGGTTCTAGAACCCTAGAGCCCTCAAGGACCCCTATTCGGTAGTACTGCCACCACCCTGTATGTGCCAGTGTCTCAGTCCAGGGATACCGAGACCCTCTAGGCTTAATTCTATCCCTTGCAGGCACTGAGCACAATCTCTCATTCAAGCCTCAGTCCTCAGGTTACTAGTCCTCAATGAGGATTTAGTAGCTTGCTGAACAGCTAGGCAGGATTCTGAACCTTTGTCCCCAGCAGACAATGAACAACTTAGTAAAAGGATTTTTACTTTATTAAATACATAGGGTTACAAAAAGTTACAAAAGGCAGCAAATGCTAGAGGCATAAAACTTCTAGGAAACATACCAGCATTAAAATAACAAAGCTAAATGGCTATCTCTATTATTTCCTAACTCTCACCTGGGTCAGCTTTCTTTGTAGATCTTTCAGCTCCCAGTTACTTAATAGGCCACATGGCCCTGACAGACCAGATTCTCCTTGCAGGATGCTGCACCCACCTTTTCCACCAAAAGACTGACACAAAAGACAAAGACTGCCACACACCCCTTGGGCTTTGTTCTTAACTTCTCATGCTACCAGGACTCAGGTGACTCTGTACTCATTTAAACTGTCCAATCAGAAAACCTTGGGGACAGAATCTTCCCGAAGTGGGGCTGGATGCTAGCCCTCTCAGCTCTCCCCTCCCCACTGGAGATTCACAGCTGCATTCCCCCTTGATGAGCGACTTTCTGTCTGCTTAGGTGGTACATTATCACCTCCAACTGAGTTGTAAATTTCGTTGGCTGTGGTTACATCCTTGCAGCTAGGAACTGCAAACCACTTCTCTGTTACTGGTTTACCTTGGTTCAGGCTCCACATGCTGCTAGGCCTAAACTGTACATATTCATGACAATTCTGCAAGAGTCATGTTTGTGCTGCTGCATTGCCAAATGGGGAGTTGGGGCGTTGGATTGGGCTGTAAATTCTGTACAACCTAAACCTTTATTCTATCTCAGGGCCCAATCCTATCCAACTTTGCAGTGTCAATGCAACCTCAACGCAGTTCTGAGGTAAGGGAACATTCCCTTATCTTGAAGAGGATGCAATGCACACCCCATTGGCACAGCTGCATCAGTGCTGGAAAGTTGGATAGGATGGGCCCTCAATAAATTTATAAGTTCTACAGCTGAGTTGTCCAAGAAGGAACATATTCACCTAGCTCTTTGCCATCCTAACATATTGGCCACATTACCGTCTTTGAGCATTTGGTCAGGACCTTGGAGGTAAGAAGCACTGTGGTTTGTGTTGCTCTGAACTGTTAATGACTGGGGAGCAATACTCATAGGCCTTAAGCTTCCCCTTGACTGGAGGACTGGTAGGTAAAAAGTGGTGGTGGCAGCTTCCCTTTGGGGATAACTTTGGTGTCTGGGAGCAAGCCAAATACATTCAGGACAGAGACTGGCTGTGCCCTGGAAATCCAGTAGTTCAGTGAGTGTCAGCCCTGAGGCCATATGATAACCATACTAGGTACCCCTACACCAGGGTTTTTCAAACTGGGGTGCCACAACACCCCAGCCTGTGGACCCTGGCCTCTGCCCCCTTAAGGGGCGAGGGCAGCCTGGTGGCAGGGAGGAGGCAGCGGCATGATCCTGGGCTGCAGGGGCTTGGGAGCACTTACCCAAGCCTCCTGCAGCCTCCCTAGGGTGCGGGGAGCCGGTGCGAACTTTTGTTAGGGCTCCCCGCAGCAGTGAAAGTGGAGCGAATTTCCTGGGTGACCTTGGGTTCGTCACTTTCTCTCAGCCTCACCTACCTCACAGGTTGTTGTGCAAACAAAAAAAGGGGAACAGCTGTGTACACTGTGGGTGGTATAAAAATGTGGAAAAAAAAATAATGACCACCAGACGATTCCCCCTGAACAAATCAGCCCAGCGAAAAAGTAGAGCAAATCAGGCCTGACCTGCAATGCTCAGACTTCCAAAGGTTTCTGGTTCCCCTAATTTTTATGATGGGCCTCTTAGTTATTGTTTTTACAAAGTTTAGAGGGAGTATGATTTGTGAGAGGGGGTGCTATGGGAAGGTAGTGGGGTGCTGTAAGAGGGGAGAGGAGCGTCCTCTGCCTCAGTGAGAGGAGGACAGGGGGTGTGTGGTAACCCAAGCCTCAGTGAGGGGGGCTGAGGGGGGTATATGGAGGTGTGTATGGGATGTGTGGAAAGAGTTCTTAGGAAGAGAGTTGGTTGTGAAGCCTCCATGGTAATTTGTATCAAGAGTTTTTGGCTGCCTGTAGTGTGTGTCTGTTTTTCTGGTCCTTCCCCAGTCCTCTGACTCTTGGCAATGATCCTCTGAGTATGAATCTGCTGCTTCTGAATGCCTGATCAGCAAATAATAACATCCTGGATGAGGGTGCTAACCTGTTGTGTATGACAGGATGAGGTGGGAAGTGTAAGTCTCTCCCAGATTTGCCCACTGGGTTTTGGGGTATTGCAGTAGTCAGTGGTGTAGCTAATGAACAGGTAGCCTAGTGCGGAGCTCAAAATGATGCCCCAGAAGTGATGTCACAACCGGAAGTGACGTCACACTTGGGCTTTTTAAAAAGTGCAAATTGGGGGGAAACCTGCCTCCTCCATATTAACACCTTATTGGTTTCATGCTATATCATAATAACATCTCATTGGCTCTCAGAACAATCAGTCTCATAGGTCAGTTTTGAGTTAAAGAAATCCACTTTTTGTTCCTTAAGGCAGTTGTGTTTTCGTTTTCTGGTTAATTGGCCATAACTTTTGATAGAATACAGATATTCTGATGGTTTGTTTCATTAGATGAAATTACCTTTCCATTGATATACCTTTCCAACGATATATACCTTTCCAATGATATATAACATGATGGTATTATTCGTACATACCAAGATTTTCACAGTTTGGGCCAGTAGTGTCAAGCTCAGCTTGTTGCCCCTCAAAAGCTTGTTGCCTGTTTTGACTGCTACCCCCTGCACCTCCATAGCTATGCCACTGGCAGCAGTCACAACTTCAGGGATGGGGAGCTGGAGTTGCAGTGGTAATTGTGATGCCATCCAACATACCAGGTACCCTGTCCAGTGGTCCACAGGGTTTGAATGTCTTCATGCCATGCTGGAGGGATGAGACAAAATAGGGATTCTGTCTGTGCCACCCCATGAGGAGGAGCACACAGTGGCTCTCTGTGATGAGTTTGCAAAGCACTTCATGGAAGAAGTCGATTAGATTCGGTATGACTCGGAGACCACATTAGGATTATCTAGTGAGGTCCCTTTGGCATCTGTCTATTCTGTCATTTTGGGGTTCTTTTCACATGCTGGATTCTGAAAATGTGGACAGGATTTTTTGGAATGCGAGGCCTTCCCCATTCTCCCTGGGGAAGAGAACTATCTTTTCACTCTAAAGAAAGTGCCACATACAGTACACTGAAGATGCTAAATAAACAGATCATAATATAAATTACAATACTTCTCCAATCATTCAGAGATCTACAAATGAAGCCAGAGACAAAAACTTTGTCTTTGTGACTAGAAGAGTCAACCACAATATTGGATTGTCTGCATTATGTGTGGTGCTTTTTGATTACTGCAGTTTCTTGTCAGCCACCTTGAGAACCACTTGATCAAAGACAAAGTGAACATCTTCAAAAGAAATAATTAAATATTTGTAGTGCACTACTTGCAGTTTATGGCTTCAAAAACGTCCTTGAAAGCCACTAAGGGCCCAATCCTGTCCAACTTTCCAGCACCTGTGTAGCTGCAGTGCAGCCTCGAGGCAAGGGAACAAATATTCCCTTACCTTTTCAAAGCTTCTGTAACTACCATACCATCATAGGATGCAATGCACACCCCATTAGCATGGCTACAGCAGGGTTGGAAAGTTGGAGAGAATTTGACCCTAAGGCAGCTGCGCCATCCATTAAAACTGGCTCTCTACTCTGAGATGTAGAAAGTTTTTACAACAGTGAAAGTGAATATTTCCTCAGTTTTATTACACACACATGCACAGCTGCAATCCTATGCACTTTCCTGGGAGTAAGACCTATTGGATACAATGGGACTTACTTCTGAGTAGACATGCATAGGCTTGTGCCCTGAGAGACAGTGAGCGAGCGAGAGTACTGTTACCATCATCATAATCATGATGAGAACCCTATGGCTTGTGGGAGAACCCACATAAACCCACATAAAACCACCCACTCCGTGTGGAGACACGGAACTAACTCGGATAAATAGGCCCCACCTGTATTTATAAAACCCCAGTTTGGGCCTATTTAAATCTCACTGTTGATCCCATAATTTCAGCAGTCCTTAACATACACTCATATCTACGTTCATCAAGCAGTAATTACAAACAGGAGGAAAACGAAGGAATAAAGCTGGCTTTCCTTAGACTGACAGCCATTATACAAATTTAAGTTGCAGCCCACAGTACTTCCACATAAGGTTTTAGTTCATTTTTGTGTGTGTGTCACATTTAATGATGGGAATTGTCCCCTCCCCAAGTGAAAGTCACAAGGTGCAATAGGGCATTGGAAGGCAGCCACAGGACCTTGGAGAGTGCCAGACGAACAAGTTTTCTCCAGTGGAGTCCCAGCTTCAACTGATATCTTCTCTCTCCAGATTCTGATGACCCCTCCACCTTGGTTGATGAGTGGAGATTCTTAAAAGGACAGCCATCTGGTTTGGAGCTAAGAACTCTACTCTCTCTCCATTGTTTCCCATCTGGTGTGCTGTCTATGCCAGGAGGTTGGGCATTGAGGAGAGTGGAAACCATGCTTGAGCAAAGTAGCCTCAAATATCTAAGTAGAAAGAAGATACATATTGGAAGGAAGAATAGGGGTTTTTTTTTGGGGGGGGCGCAGGATTGTTGTAACTTATTTTGCAAATAAAAAGCTCTAAAGTAAACAGCACAAACAGTAAACTACACTCAAGTCCTCAGTATGCTAGGAATGAGAAGAAAGGCAATTGGAATGAGATGTCCCAGTTCTGACGATTGTGGTGCAGCCACGACTGAAGGAAAATAGCCTACCGAATCATACCGAATGCCAAAATGTATCACTGCTCTTTTGGGATGGCTTCATGGCTGGTTGTACAGTACTCGATTCAAGCAGATGCCAAACAGAACAGGATGGGTTCTGCTCATTACATTTTCCTGTTTGTCCTGGAACATATGTGCACGTTTAGACACACACAGTGGTATGTTTTGCCTATAGACATAGCAACCTACATCAGAAGCTAATTCAACTGAAGTCACTAGCAAGACATTCTAATAATCTCACGCACAACTGACTTAGAGCCCAATCCTGGGCTCGATACGCCGGCTTACTGCCGGTGCACACTATCACAAACATGCCATAAGGCATGTTTGCAAATGAGTGAGTACCCATGCTAACCCAGCATTGGCCGGCGCTGGGCTAGCGGTGGGCGGGTGCCTGGCCTCTGCCACTTGGCTTTCGCAGTGACCACCAAGCCACAGTAATGTAAGCGGGGGCGGAGGGGAGGTTGGGAGGAGGCGTTCCAGGGAGGGAGGGGGTGGGAAGATGGCAGGCATGCGGGGGGGGGGTAGGAAGCAGGAAGGGAGGGAGGCAGGTGCAGAGCGTTCATGCGAGGCACCCTACACAAACACTCTTTGAGTAGCCCCATTATGGGACTACTTCCCTGACCCTTTTCCCCAGGTGCCGCCCACGGCCGCAATGGGCATGCTGGATGCGGTGGCAGCTGTTTTCAGTGCTACCAGAGCCACGTGGCATGGGACGGGAACACAGGATTGGGCTGTTATCTGGGAGAAAGCTCCATTGTATAAAATGGGACTTGCATCTGAGGAACCACACATGGGAGCAGGTTGCCTGTGTATCAAGCTGAAATCCACAAGCCCAGATCCTAGTTAGCGAAGGCCTTCCAAATTAAATGGGGTTTAGTTAGCCATGGCTAACTTAAATCCCACGGAGTGCAGTGGGTAGTGTGACTAATTATGGATTGGGGTGAATACAGCATTTCATACTGTGCAGAACCTTTGGGGAAATCTTGTCAAGCACTTTAGGTACCCAAATATAAAGGAGTGGGGTGTCAACCAACCAGAAATGTTATCAAGATACATAATTTCTCCATGGATGAGAGAGCCACTCAGTGAGGGTGTGAACCCTCAATAAAGATCAATTGTCTAAAAACAAAAGCTTACAGCATTTCCATTAGCACTGTTGCTTGACTTGATTAAATGCACTTTATTTTATTAGCTGCTTCCTAATCTGTCCTCCTGCAGCTGAAATCAACCCAAAGAGTTTACGGAGGACAAACAAGTCACCCTACTAACTTTTCTTCATATGGATGGAGATGAGTCAGCAGGAGCATTACTCCTGTAAACAGGTTTGGACCAGAAAGAAACCTTATCTTCTTGCTGATTGCAACATTTCTCAGAAGACATGGCCAGGATATCAACAGAGGCAGACCTGAAGCTAATTAAGCACTGCCTGTCCACACCAATGTATTACTTGGATGCAAGTGCAACTGGTGCCCAGAGCAGTGCCACATCATGTGCTCAGGGCTGGGTGTAAGTTTCCATTACTTTGCTTCCATTGGCACCAAACGGTCAGAGAGTTCATTTTCAGCATACATTTTCATGCTGCCAAAGTCCGGCTTTTTCTAAAGGTTCCTTTGTGGCAGCGATGGTGATAATTTGTATTTTTGGAAGGCACAGCAGGCTGAGTATATAGCTGGAAACAAGTAATAAAAATAATACTGGGGAAAGAGCAAATAGCCAGGCAAATAAATACGATCAGGGAAACATCTCTAAAATACAGTATTTCATAACATCCTCAGTGCTGGGATATTACACCCTGTTGGTCACATCTCTTTGAATGATATCATTCATTCTTATTTACTGTTGCATGTGGTGAACCAGGAAGCTCCTGGTTAAGATCTCATTTCATTCAGTGGCCTTAGGCAAGCAATGGTCTCAGCCTCTTGCCTGCATGCAGGTATGGCGTCATGTCTCTGCCTATGGTTTAGTTTGAGCTAAGAATGTGAGCCAGGAAGTTCCGAGTTCAAATTTCACCTTAGCTATGAACTCACTAAGCAAGGTACCAGGATTGCCCAGATACCCCAGTGACCAAAGTGACAGGCCAACTGCCTCTGCGCTCTTTGCCACAGCTACAGCCTCTACTCCTCCTCCTCCCACTTCTTGGATTCAAAAAGGAATGGAATGGAAGAGGAAGTGTGGAGGACAGGACAGATGAGTGCAGTGCTCAAGCCCCCCCCCCTTTCTTCTTCCATGTTGTTCCCCTCTCCTTTTACTATCCCAGAGAGCAGGAGGAGGAACAGTGGAGGGGGATGGGTGGACAGAGATGGGCACCCTGCCACATGCTCACCAGTCTGCCTTCTGAGGCAACTGTTGGCCTCATGGATGGTCTGGCCCTGTAAGCTGCTATGTCACCTCCTGTTAATTGTCGCATGGGGAATGTTCATTCTCAGAGCTAAGCTGTGAGCAGCCATTGAGCAGCAGCTGGGAGCGGTAGTGTTCCCAGAGGGGAAGGGCAAAAGGACTAAGTTTTGCAGGTGCTTCAACACTCCATGTAAGTGGCCCCTACCCCAATTCTAGGCAGTGAGAGCAAAGTGGAGGAGATGCCACTGCTTTGCTCTTGCTGCATGGAATAGCTCCAAAGGTAAGGGGGAGGGGTCACTTACATGGCATGTTGAGGCACCTGCAAAACTTAGTGCTGTGCCCCCCTCTGGGAGCACTACTGACTGGGAGGTTAAACAAGAGGCCCAAATGTATTTCCCAAAATGTGACTTGGAAAGAAATTCAGTTACTTCCATTTTTTTTTTGGGGGGGGGGGGGGAGTTACTTAGCTTATTTCAGAATTGAGTCAACCAGAGTCTTGAGGGACTTGTCCATCTCTAGCACTGTTTAGTATGCCTAATCACCCAAAATCCCTTTGCTTGGGAGCAGTCTTGCTGTGAGAATATTAGTCTTTGAACACTTCCTAAGAGAAAACGAATGACAGAACACTCTTCAGGAATAAGTTCAATTTGAGAAAATGTGTAAGAGAAAATGAGGAGGTGCCTATAAGGACAAAGAAATTTATAAAATCAAGGCAACAGTCCTGTGCACACTTACTTTGGAATGTTATTGAACTCAGTGGAAGATGCTTCAGAGTCAGCCTAAATAGAACTGAATTATAACAGTTCTTAAGTGGACAGCATTGTTCTCAGGTTGTAATCTAGAGCAGTGTTGTTGTTTTTTTTCAAAATGTGAGGTCAGGATCCACTAGATGGGTCATGAGGCAATTTCAGATGGGCCCCCATTCATTTCAATGTGTATTTTATTTTTAATATATTAGGCTTGATGCTACCATGTTATGTGACTGCATCTGAGGAAATGTTACAGATCTGTACTTTTAACAGGCTACTATGCTTATAGTCAGTGGGGCTTACTCCCAGGTAAGTGTGGATAGGATTGCAGTCATTGGGATGTTTGGGAAAAAATTTTAAAACAGATCAGCAACTGTTTGGGAAGGTTGGGAGGGTTTGCATTTATTTTAAATATAATTTTTAGCATATACTTATTGTAAACTTTTAATTGAATTAATTTGATTTTATCTTATGGGCGTGTCAAAAATTTTCCTGCTTGGTGATGTTACTTCTGGCCATGACATCACTTCCAGGTTAACGACATCACATCCAGTGGGTCCCAAGAGATTTTCATTCTAAGAAGTGTTGTCCTGGTGATTAAAAAATATGAGAATCACTGATCTAGAGAGCTTATCTTTCACTTTCTCTCTGCAGCTAAATTGGGACATGAAACAGAAACTTCTCCTATCTGTGCAGGTAGCTGCTCCTATTCCTCTTCTCCATCTTATTTAATGTTTGCAGTGAAGAGCAGCACCCTTCCTCCCTCCATATGGAGTTAGCTCAGGAATTATGCACTTTCCCATCAAGTGTTTGCAAAAAAAAAACAAAAACAAAGCAAAAAAAAGCAAGTCCCATTGTGTTTAATGGAATTTACTCCCAGGAAAGAACTGTAGGATTGCAGCCTGAATCACTATGCTATACAAGCTCTCTGATGACAAACTGTCCAAGTTGTAACCAGCTGGACAAATTCATATTCCTAACCACATAATCACAAACTTCAGCAACTTCACTAATGATCAGGATTCCAGGTGTGTTGCACAGCAGGTGGGGGAAGAGAATCAGGCAAGAGATTGCAGAAGAAAAGGTGGGATAAATTGTAGTCTAATTCAGCCTCAGATTTATAGGGAAAGGGAACATCTCTGAATTGCAGCATAGCAACCCAAAAGACATGGGACAAAAGGGCTAATTGTTTCAAGTATATTTTTAAATGATATATGCTCCCAAATATCTGCAGATACTCTCTTAAGATCATTTTGTTACCTATGTTCTGTTTAACTACAGGTGAATTTAAAAAAAAAATGGGCACACCTTAATCTGAGCTGTTCCTATATGTCATATAACTAAGCTACCAAATGTACCGTTTGCATCTGTGCATCAGTGAAGGCACAGAAATGCAACTGAATTATCCCCTTTGTGGAGAATTGACTGTGCTTCCTTTTAAAATTTGGAGTTGGCAGCCTCGACTGTAGAACCATTCAGGAACCCATTACTGTAATTACCACCATGAGTATGCTGCAGGAAATACTGCCCATTCCTTAAGGGACTTGTGGAGGAGGCATCTTTGGCTCATTCCGCTGCATGAAACAAGGTGGGAAAATGTGAAGGTGGTGAGGGAGAGTCCTTAGGACCCTCCTTCTCTTGGATTCCCTCCACATCCCCCAATGCCACACATTTGGAGCCCTTGGCCAATGAAGCTATGCTGAAACCATAATTACAACAGCATAGATCCACAATATCAACCTATACATGAGATGTACCATCACATGCTAAGTATCTTATCCCCATCATGCTAGCATTATGTTAATGATGGAGCCACATTGTTATCTAAGCTGCTGATCAGTCAGCTTAAAATGCCCTTTCTGCCAGTATGCAAGAAGTCTTGAAATTATTCAACAGGTATCTGATGTAACTGCCCCAAACCCTGAATGCCCTTCCTTAAACTGATTGATTGATTGTCCAAAAACGTATCCAGGCAATTTCCATAAGCTATATCTTGCATCCAAAAATTATTACCATTAAAATGTTTTCACATTGTATGTTTTTTTCTTGCATGAAATAATGCTAGCTATTTTAAAAAAAGAAAAAAGGAGAAATGAACAATATATTAGTGTCTTACAAATGTGTAGATGTCTTCCTCATAATTTATGGTGAAAATTGAAGCAGTCAGCTATTTAGGTATGTGAAACTTTCAAAGGTGGCTAAAGAAAACTTCCTTTAATTGGAAACTTTCTGCTGTTCTCAGCTCTTCTGTGTTGTTGAGGCACATTTTTCCCACAATTCTCATTTAGAGTTGTTTATCTCATCCTTCCTGGGCATGTTGGTATTTCCTGGTTAAATTTCCCATTCAGGATAACTGCTGTTTCCTGTGCTAGAGCATTAAAAAAAGAAATTCATACTCTGCTGAGAATCATGCTGGTATTTGTTTCAGTTCCATGTGTTTCGTTTCTCAGATTCCAAGACTCAGAATGTACTAGCAAACCTTTAGACTTTTTTGTAATGTTTACTTGCCACCTTTTTTTCCTGATAAAGGCAGTGTTTTTTTTTAACTGCCAGGGGAGCAGCAGAATTCAACAAGCAAAGTTTGAATTTATGCTGTTGCATAGCCGATAAAATCATGCAAAAGTAGAATCAAGGTAGTAGGTGCACGTTAGGAACACAGTGACAGCTGGCTTCCTTCGTGAGAAAATAGGTTCAATAATAAATTAAATATCCAGTGGTTAAAATTTATTAAAGCACCGTTGGTGGGGATGTAGGAGCATCTTTCAACGGTCTCATTTGATCTGTGCAAAATTATCTTCCTAAATTGAGGATTCTTGTGCATGCTTGCATGGATGTTGTAATAATTACAGACCCTGGTCCCATAATGGTTATGAGCCTCCTTCTAGACTCCAGGAGCTACACAGGTGTGAGCCTTTGCTTAGGCTGGTTAGCATTTTATTTCAGACTTATCAGCCACATTGTTCAAATATCTTGTTTGCATTAGAATGGAATTTGAGAGATGCAGCAGGTGGCAGGATATGCTTTTCCTCTGAAGAAATGAATGCACGATCATTCCTGGATTTATGCAGATATTTATGCCAGCAGCCCAAATTCTTTGGCAGAATTAAAGTCTGTATTTTTAGTGGAATAGGGTTGCCAGGTGCTCACCCTGACGGTGGGGTTTCTTTCTTTCTTTGGCTCTTAAAGTGAAAGGCCATGAATTTCAATAAACTATAAAAACATGTATGCAAGGCCAGCTCAAGACCTCCTGGTACCTAAAGAAGTTGCATGCCAAATGCTACCACCACCACCCCCCCCACACACACACACACACTCTTTTACCTGGTGATGTGCCAGCCTCTGTTCCTTCCATTCCTTGGACTGGACAATGAAGACAGGGAGTGAAGTGGAAGAGGAAGTGTGGAACAAGAGAGGAGTGGTGGGCTAGAGCATCTTCCTCTTCCACTCATTTTCCCCTTTCTTTGTTCAATCCAGGGAGTGGGAGAAGGAAGAGGAGCAGAGGAGGCGAATGAGTGGGTGGAAGTGAGCACCCTTCCCACCAATCAACTACCTTGGTCAGCCTCATGGATGGTCTCATACACAGTCCTGCATGTATGGTAATATAAAGAAAGATTTCAAAATTAATCCTGCTCTATTTACTCCCAGTATTGCAGTGGTCTTCAGCATATCAAAAGCTAGGACTTACCTTAAACCCCAGCATGCAACATGAGACCTGCCTTCAGCAGTCAGTTGAGCAGGAGCAGTAAGCTAGTGAGGGACCATGAGTCCTCTTATTTTCCTGTACAGTTGATGCCATACCCCTGGCTGAAACCCTGAGACAGCTGAGCCCTAAATTGCATGACTTTCCTGAGCTGTTCTGTTCAGCTCCTCTCAGTTGCACTCTTTCAATATGGTAAAAAGAAATTGAACACCCACCATTTCACACATGGATAGAATAGATATGTGACTAAACAAACATTGTTGCCCCCATCACATCTTGTTTTTGACTCTAAAATGAGATAACTAGAGATTCTCTGGCTCACAGCTCACCCTCCACTATTTTACCCCACCAGTTTTCATGAGATTTGAAGACAGAGAGAGAAAAGTTTCTAGGTAAAAATATTATATCCCTCTACCCTGGGCAGTAACAGGTCAGATTTTAACTGGATAAATGGCACATGGATGAGAACTACATGTATAGTAACATTGTTGTTGGGAACTGAGAGTTCTATCGTATGTCAAGGCTCCGAGTATGTCTTGCAAGCATAGCGCACTGGACAAGTTCCACTGGCCTCATGCTTCTAAGAATGTATTTTTTTTCCTTAAACTAATTCATACATGCAGAGGGGCACATTATTGCACATATTAACATTTAAGTCATACTGCCCCTTGTGTATATCTGCAATAGGCTCAGAAGATCAACTCTTACAAAAATGTGACTCTCATAATTTAGAAATCCTCATTTAGAAAAAAAATCCTGCACTCTTCTGCATTTTGTCCACAATTAAAAACCAACTTACTATTCATTAAGCTTTTGCAAAGTAGGACTCATTAATGCACGAACTTACTTAAGCAGGCCTCATGCTGCGCAATGCATAATACTGCCACATCCCTTGAGAGGGTCTCAAACATAAAAAAAAAGAACTCAGTGCCTTTGTTCTGCCTGATATTTGCATATAGTATGTGCTATATAGCTGGGCTTTTTTTCTCTCTTTTATTTATATTCAGCTCATTTAGTCTGGGATTGGAAATTATTTTGACAGTTAAAAGAAGTTTCTAGTTCTTTAAATGCAGTGGTCTTTACTTCAGCAAAATGAAATGTTTGCTCAAAATTACTATGGATAAATTCACATTTTAACAAAACCCACAAGAACAAACTCTTGAGATGACAAATGCAGAGTACAGGGAGGGGATACTTGTTTGTATTCATCTTACAATGTTCAAGACTTACTGTTCCAACTTCTTTCCCATTAGAAAATGTCAAATTTAGTTCTAATTTCAGCAGGCCCAGAACATTGTTGGAGCACACTCGGCAAGTTCAACCTCCTGATGCATGAGATGGCATGCTCCCTTTCCCTGATGCTGCCTCTCTTTCCCCGATGACGGGTCAACTTCTGCCCCTTCAGATCTCCAATATCCTAGTTCAGCACTCTTCTCCCCTCCACAGTTCCTCTTCCTCTCTGTCATCCTCTTCCTTTTCCAATCCACAGAGTGGAAGAAGGAGGAGCAGTGGAAAAGCAGATGGGCAGAGCTGAGCACCCCTCCCATGCTGCTGCGTGAGGTGACCACTTCAGTTGGTCTTCTGGATGGGCAAGCACTGACCAAGGTGACCAAGATATAGCTGATGGGTTCTGAGCTGTCTGTGACAGATTAGGAGAGAGATCTTGGGGTGGTGGTGGACAGGTCGATGAAAGTGTCGACCCAATGTGCGGCGGCAGTGAAGAAGGCCAATTCTATGCTTGGGATCATTAGGAAGGGTATTGAGAACAAAACGGCTAATATTATAATGCCGTTGTACAAATCGATGGTAAGGCCACACCTGGAGTATTGTGTCCAGTTCTGGTCGCCACATCTCAAAAAGGACATAGTGGAAATGGAAAAGGTGCAAAAGAGAGCAACTAAGATGATTACGGGGCTGGGGCACCTTCCTTACGAGGAAAGGCTACGGCGTTTCGGCCTCTTCAGCCTAGAAAAGAGACGCCTGAGGGGGGACATGATTGAGACATACAAAATTATGCAGGGGATGGACAGAGTGGATAGGGAGATGCTCTTTCCATATTGGCAACCTTCAGTCTCGAGAGACTATGGTATCGTGCTCTGAAAGGTGGTTTTGGGACATCGTCTAGTGTGGCTGAAAAGGCCAATTCGGGAGTGAAAATCCCTTCCACAACGGGAGCAAGTGCAGTCTGACCCTGGTCTGTCTCCCTGGCTATGGGCCTTCCTTCTTTGCCTCTTAGCCTCAGACTGTTGGCCAAGTGTCTCTTCAAACTGGGAAAGGCTGCACAGCCTGCCTCCAAGCGGGCCGCTTAGAGGCCAGGGTTTCCCACTTGTTGAGGTCCACTCCTAAGGCCTTCAGATCCCTCTTGCAGATGTCCTTGTATCGCAGCTGTGGTCTACCTGTAGGGCGCTTTCCTTGCACAAGTCCTCCATAGAGGAGATCCTTTGGGATCCGGCCATCATCCATTCTCACGACATGACCGAGCCAACGCAGGCGCCTCTTTTTCAGCAGTGCATACATGCTAGGGATTCCAGCTCGTTCCAGGACTGTGTTGTTTGGAACTTTGTCCTGCCAGGTGATGCTGAGAATGCGTCGGAAGCAGCGCATGTGGAAAGCGTTCAGTTTCCTCTCCTGTTGTGAGTGAAGAGTCCATGACTCGCTGCAGTACAGAAGTGTACTCAGGACGCAAGCTCTGTAGACCTGGATCTTGGTATGTTCCGTCAGCTTCTTGTTGGACCAGACTCTCTTTGTGAGTCTGGAAAACGTGGTAGCTGCTTTACCGATGTGTTTGTTTAGTTCGGTATCGAGAGAAAGAGTGTCAGAGATCGTTGAGCCAAGGTACACAAAGTCATGGACAACCTCCAGTTCATGCACAGAGATTGTAATGCAGGGAGGTGAGTCCACATCCTGAACCATGACCTGTGTTTTCTTCAGGCTGATTGTCAGTCCATAATCTTGGCAGGCCTTGCTAAAACGATCCATGAGCTGCTGGAGATCTTTGGCAGAGTGGGTAGTGACAGCTGCATTGTCGGCAAAGAGGAAGTCACGCAGACATTTCAGCTGGACTTTGGACTTTGCTCTCAGTCTGGAGAGGTTGAAGAGCTTTCCGTCTGATCTGGTCCAGAGATAGATGCCTTCTGTTGCGGTTCCAAAGGCATGCTTCAGCAGGATAGTGAAGAAAATCCCAAACAAGGTTGGTGCAAGAACACAGCCCTGCTTCACGCCGCTTCAGATGTCAAAGGGGTCTGATGTGGAGCCATTGAAGACAACAGTGCCCTTCATGTCCTTGTGGAAGGATCTGATGATGCTGAGGAGCCTGGGTGGACATCCGATCTTGGGGAGAATCTTGAAGAGGCCATCCCTGCTGACCAGGTCGAAGGCCTTCGTGAGATCTATGAAGGCTATAAAGAGTGGCTGTCGTTGTTCCCTGCATTTCTCCTGCAGTTGTCTAAGGGAGAATACCATATCAGTGGTGGACCTGTTGGCTCGGAATCCGCACTGTGATTCTGGATAAACGCTCTCTGCAAGTACCTGGAGCCTCTTTAGTGCAACTCGGGCAAACAACTTTCCTACAATGCTAAGGAGAGAGATGCCACGGTAGTTATTGCAGTCACCCCTGTCGCCTTTGTTCTTGTACAGCGTGATGATGTTTGCATCCCTCATGTCTTGAGGTACTCCACCTTCTCTCCAGCAGAGACAGAGGATTTCATGCAGCTCAGTGACGATGATCTCTTTGCAGCACTTTAGGACTTCAACAGGGATGCTGTCTTTTCCAGGTGCCTTGCCGAAGGCAAGGGAGTCCAGGGCCACGTGAAGTTCTTCTAGGGTTGGTGAGATGCTCTTTACACTCTCACATAATACCAGAACCAGGGGAAACACTAAAATTGAGTGTTGGGCGGGTTAGGACAGACAAAAGAAAATATTTCTTTACTCAGCGTGTGGTTGGTCTGTGGAACTCCTTGCCACAGGATGTGGTGCTGGCGTCTAGCCTAGACGCCTTTAAAAGGGGATTGGACAAGTTTCTGGAGGAAAAATCCATTACGGGGTACAAGCCATGATGTGTATGCGCAACCTCCTGATTTTAGAAATGGGCTATGTCAGAAGGCCAGATGCAAGGGAGGGCACCAGGATGAGGTCTCTTGTTATCTGGTGTGCTCCCTGGGGCATTTGGTGGGCTGCTGTGAGATACAGGAAGCTGGACTAGATGGGCCTATGGCCTGATCCAGTGGGGCTGTTCTTATGTTCTTATGACTTCTCCACTCCCTTTAAGTAGGAGGACATTTGCTCCATCCCCCGCTCTGTGTGAAGCAAGGCAGGAGAAAGAAGCCAGGTTTGGGAGATGAGTGGATTAAATAGCTGAGCTGGTAGAAGCCAGTGTGTACAAACGCTATGTCCAGGTTTGAGACACAGCCAACTGATTGTGCCTCATCCCTATTTCTGTTCGCTCACTGTTCTATTACTTTTATCAGATGGAGGCATGAAGGCCCCTGTGAGAGTGCTTCTGTGTGGTCATTCTGTTTTGTTCTGGGCCAGCAAGTGAGCATCCAGCAGTAACTGCATGGGCACACAGCTGGGCATTTATGTGATGGTCATCATCCAGTGAATAGGAAAGCAAGGGATGCTCTGGAGCCAGTTGCTGCTGGTGGTTTCCAAGTATGTCCAGGTAAAACCCCTTCCCCAAGTCCTCATTATCCCAGGAGAGAATAATCAGATAAAGAGATGCAGTTGTCCTTGAACCAACATACCAATAGGGGTTTATCTCTTCTGCATGAATGATTCCTGGACAGGTCATGCGGTGGTCCAACCTGTTCCAGCAGCAGGTCTGGAGGGGGGTTATCCATTCTGAGAGGACTGTCAAAGCTAAGAGAAATGTTAGTAGGGATTTGGAAGGGAGTTGATGTCCTGGTGAGGGCCATTTGTGGCAGATCTGACCATTGTCCACTCACAACCTGAATTATATAGGGTGATGGGGTGCATTTGTCCCCATCAAGCACTAATCTATTTCTGGCTGACCTGTAGTGAGGCCTGCACCACTTTCAGCTGCTAGTGACATGGGGGGGGGGGCACTAAACTCTAGGTTAGGCCATGTATCAGGAATAGAGTAGGATGAGAAGCATCAGATATAATAATAATAATTATAACTAGGTATTTATATACCGCCTTTCTGGTCATCAGATTACTCCTCTGATTTTATTCAAGGCGGTTTTCATAGGCAGGCGTTTCTAAATCCCTCAAGGGGATTCTTGCAAACATAGAGGTTCTCTCTTTCAAGAACCAACAACATTTCAGAATGGATCTTCCTGGTTTGGTCTCACTTCTGACCTCCAGTTCTCCCAGGCAGGCTGACAAGCAGCTCCATCTCTCACATGGAGGGCAGCCAAGACACTTCTTGCTCACACCAAGAGCAGGTGGAATCACTCATCTTGGCTTGTCAGCTGCTTCAAGTTCTCACCATTCTCAGCTGTTCAGGGAGCTCGAACTGGTAACCTTCTGATGTTATCTTCAGGCTAACAGAGGCTCTACCCTCTAGACCAGACCTCCTCCATATGGGGTGGTGAGGACCCTGAGGCAAGGAAGTGACCAAAACCAGGGCCCAGAACTCATCTTGGGAGGCTGCACAGCTCAGGGAAGCAGACTTAGGCCCCAGGTTGGGTTTGAAAAGCAAACCCCAAAGGGTGTGTGGCTTGGGATAGGCTGTGGAATAAGGCTTCCTCAACTCCCAGTGTCCATGTGATGTTGAGAAGCTCTTATTGGCACTGACAATATATGACTTGAAATCAGCATGGGATCACTCAATCAGGGGGAAAAGACAGCAGCTGACTGTGAGCCCAATCCTATGCATGTCAACTCAGAAGTAAGACCCATTATAGTCAATGGGGCTTACTCCCAGGAAAGTGTGGATAGGATTGCAGCCTGTCTCTCCAAAGTTTGGAGCCTGTGCTAAAGAGTGGTGATAACTGAGGGGAGTTAGGACTTGCTGCAGGGTAGATTTAGAATTGGCTATAAGTTATTTTAATATATGGTTGCCCTATTTTAATCCAAATGCCTTTTAGCATGTGTTTTGTTGGGGGTATGCTGGCAAATTTACATGTTCCTTTTTCCAAACAGCAAGTAACCATCCATCTGCTACAGACTCACCAACTGGTTGGCTAATCTCTTCCACCCAAATTTTTGGTGGAGAAATAAACTCAACAAAATAAGGAAATTCCAAAGAGGGAAAGTGGTAATATAGTATGAGTTTACAACCCTTTTTCCTCCATTATGCACTGGTGGTTTTTTGTTGGTTTTTTTTGTTTTGTTTTAATGGAATTTCAAAGCAATTGAAGAACTAAAGCAACCTATAAATTAAATTCAGCACTTATACAATCCTCAAAGAGAAATTAGGCTAGGAAAATAGACTAGATGCAAAGTAAGCTAGAAGAATTGATTGGCTAAAGTGTGGGTTGTGGGGAGGGAGGTTAATGAGATGAGTTAGTGATGACTTTGATCTTGAAACATGATAGAGTAAGGGCATATTCTAGCAATGCATTCGAAATGCCAATGGTGGTTCCAACAATACCATGAATGACCTTCTTTCACTGCATAAAGAAGGAGCTTGGCCACGCAGTTCTCCCCTCCACCTGGGGTGCTAGTGTACCATCATCTAACTACACGGTATATTAATCTGATCTAAGTACATGGGGGTGTTTCATTTGAACTGCCCTCTATGCAGGGAGCTCCATGCTGTCACTTGAATCCCACTCAAAATTCTGCCAGACACACCCCATTCTGCCGTCCATCCCCCTATCTCTGCCAACATTCATGCAGTCCCCCAAGTGCTGCATGATGGTGCATGCTGGGGGGGGGGGCATTTGCCTGATGACCCAGTTCTCATGTACTGGTCTCTGAAAGAATGCATGAGGACAACTAACCTTCCTCCTCCGAATTCTATCCTGCTGCCCTTTTCACTACTTACTCTAGCAGCTACTAGTAGCTACTTCCTCTAGTAGCCCAGCAACACAGGAAGCTGAGCTTCCAACATTCCCAACACTGACTACTAGTGAAAACAGCAGGGACAGCAGCATGAGTCACCAGGGAGTTGTCCCATCCCTTCATATACCAATGTGCAAGAAAAGAGACTCCCCTCCAGGTATGCAGCACACAACAGGTGGGCAGTGGGTATGGGGCACTCCATCAGCTTGCTGCCTCTGCCAACTCACTGCCTGTGGTGAAATTTTCAGATAGCCTCATGGTTAGGCCAGCCATGCTTCTATGCAGTTCCAATGCTATTAGTACTGGAACTGCACACTGAAAGACCATATGGCTAAACCCCCCTCTGCAGGATTAGACAATGGTGTATTAGTTCTCTGAAAGGGAGGCATGCACAAATATGTTCTTGCCATATAGGGAATGGTTCAAAGCAGATGTGCCCAAACCCCGGCCCTGGGGCCACTTGTGGCCCCCCAGGCCTCTCAATGCGGCCCTCAGGGAGCCCCCAGTGTCCAATGAGCCTCTTCCTTCCTGAGATTTGTTGGAGCCCACTCTGGCCTGACGCAACTGATCTCAGCGTGAGGGCGACTGTTTGACCTTTCTTGTGAGCTGTGGGATGAGGGCTCCCTCCATTGCTTGCTGTTTCATGTCTGTAATGCAGCAGCGGCAGCAAAGGAAAGGCCAGCCTTGCTTTGTGCAAGGCCTTTTATAGGCCTTGAGCTATCGCAAGACCTTCATTCATTCATATAAGTTCATCTTTAGTTATTATTATTTTTTATTATTATTTAGTTATTATTAGTTATTATTTTATTTAAAGTTATTATTATTATTTCTTTAATATATTCATTTATGTAAACTTATGTAAATTTATTCAAATTTTAACTGTAAATTAATTCTTTTTTCCCCCAGCCCCCGACACAGTGTCAGAGAGTTGATGTGGCCCTCCTGCCAAAAGCTTTGGACACCCCTGGTTCAAAGTATTGCCTGAACAGGATCAGTGTTTTCCCACATGATCTATTTGCGGGGGGAAAGGTCCGCCCTCATCTCCCCTGTAGATGTATAGAATGTGTATTGACCCAACTGACCTAGTTCCCTGTACATACCATAGGAGGTATGTGCCATAGGAGCTATGTAAAGGAAATAGGGTTGTAGAGAGGAGAATTTTCTCCAACTGTCCAGCCTTAAGAGAGCCAAGATTGATTAGTAAATTTATGCAACTGAGGCCGCAATCCTAACCAACTTTCCAGCACTGACTTAAGGGCAGTGCAACTCCGAGGTAAGGAAACAAACATTGCCTTACCTTGAGGAGACCTCCATGACTGCCCCCCAACTGCAGGATGAAGCACATGCCCCAGTGGCACAGCTATGCCAGTGCTGGAAAGTTGGTTAGGAGCACTATAGGAGCACTATGCTGGTGGTTGGAATGTTGCAAATGTGCTATAAGGTGACATCTTGAGAGTCAGCAGCACTGACAGGAAGGACTGTGACACCCCACTGGTGCTGCATCCCACCCCAGGGCCACCAGCAGAGGTAGGATTTGCACTGAGTGGTGCAGGGGCATGGGAAGGATGATGGGAAGGTAGGAAAGGGTGTTTCTGGGTAGGGGAGGGTGGAATGGAGGACAGATTGGGCCTGGGAGGGGTGGGATCTATGTAGGCCTCCTCTACAGTATCTTAACCCTGCTCTTGCACCTCCTGGAATTACACTGGGCTGCTTGGACTTCCACCAGCTATGTAGCTGGCGGAGATCCAAGTAGCCCTAATGGGCAGGCTGGGGCATTACTTGGGGTATCCCAGGAGACCCAGCCAGCTCCCAACTAGCAATGGCTACAAGGCAGCAACTGTTACCCTGCTCATGCCTGATCTTGTCTGATCTCGCAAGCTAAGCAGGGTCAGGTCTGGTTAGTACTTGGATGGGAGACCACCTGGGAATACCAGGTACTATAGGCTTATACCATAGTCTTTCGAGACTGAAGGTTGCCAACCAATGCAGGTCATGCAGCCTGACTGCACTGGTGCTACTTAAGATTAGGCTGCCCAACTCATTAAAAAATCTAGAAACTTTCATCTGCACATAGAAGCCAACACTAATTACAGTCTTAATTTTTGTTTACTATTAGTACAAGCTGAAGCTCTTATACTCATAGATGGTATAGGATTCAGGGCCCTGTATCAGTAATGAGGAAGCAGAGTTCAGTAAAGAACAATCAGATTCAGTGACTCAGAGCCCAATCCTATGCATGTCTACTGCGAAGTAAGTCCCATCAGAGTCAATGGGGCTTACTCCCAGGAAAGTGTGGATAGGATTGGGCTATCAGTTGAGAAATACAGCCTGTGATTGACCGTGTCATGTGCACAATGTATTTTTCTTTTGCTTTTTAAGAGCTGTAATGAAAAATGGTTCTTTGGATCTGAACACGCTTGCTGTTTAAACAACATTCATTCCAGTTTTGTGAGTGTGTCCATGTGCACATAACGCATGCTTGGGAAGAACAATGATATCTTTCAATCATAAGATTGCTTTCATAAGAGGCTTTTTTCATATCTAAGAAACAAGATCATTGTCTTCCAAATGGAAGAATGCCTTGTCAAAGAATTTGTTCTGTAATTGTTAAAAATGTAGTACAACAGTATCTGCTTTGTCGTTCTGGCTTTGAATGGACTCTCTTAGACGCCATTAATATTAGATTTTACAACTGACTGACCATCTGCTAAATCAAACACATTCCATACAATTAACACTTTATTCAAATGTTGAGTGAAACCACAGGCTTAATTGAAAGAAAAAAAAACCAGATATATCTTTGAAAGTAAAGGTCAGATTTAAAGAATGTGATCTCTTGTGTATAAAGCTCATTTTGAACTGAATCCATAGTCAGTTAAACTCTCTTTGGTATTAGAAAAGATACACTAAAATTAAAGTATTTTACACACGTTTACACACAAAACAAGTTTATTTATTTATTTTTTGAATGTATGCCCTGCTTTTCCCTTGCCACAGCAAATGCTCTGCAGATATCAACAGGCATGCATTTTTAAGACCACAGTCTTAATAGAGTTATAACTAGAGGTGTTTGTTTCTGGTGAGCAAGAGAGGATTATAGACTAAGGGCGCCATCCTAACCCCTGACATAAGGGCAAAGCAGCTCTGAGGTAAGGGGACAAACATTCCCTTACTTTGAGGAGGCCTCCATGAGTAACACCCAACTGCAGGATGCAGCACATGTCCCATTGGTACCGCTATGCCAGTGCTGGAAAGCACAGACATAAGGGGTTAGGATTGCGCCCTCAGTCTTACTGAACACTGTGGGTTTACTTCTGAATAAAATAAATGACACTGTTTTCAAACACCTCTAGTTACAACTCATGAAAAATAACCTGCAGCATGGGTGCTTGGTTTGTTTGTTTTTTTAAAATGTACAGGTGTGCGCTGCTTAACAAACATTCGCTTAATGGCAGACCACATATATGATGGTGGTCAAAGCACAATAAAGATGCTCTTAATGAGGTAATCACGTCTCCCATAGCCTGCAGCAGAGTGTCTGTTTACACAACAGAGAGGCTGTTAATGCAAAGAGCAATCTATCTCCAGTAGCCTGTGCAACCAGTGAGTGTCTGGCAGGGAGTGTCTGTTTACACAACAAAGACAATAGATTGGATTGAATGTTCACTTAATGACCTAATCACATAACAATGGGAATCAGAGAGTATATCCCTGTCATTAAGTGGTGCACACCTGTATATGAACTAGTATCCTTTGAATAACAATCTAAAGTGTTTTGGTGTGGTATGGTTGCCAATGAACTGGAATCCAGCTTGAAAAGTGCCTTTGCTCCAAAATGGATTATTGAAATCCACCATGTTTTCACCAGTTCTGATTTGTGGCCATTCATCCAGGAAGAGCCTAGTTGTTGTGTTTTTAATGCTGCATGAATACAGTATTTTCACTTCTCAAACACTGATAAAGCCCCCCACCCCATACACACACCAAAAAAAAAAAAAAAAAAAAACCACCATGAGGAGACCCTCATTCCAGCTGGAATCTGTGTTTCAAACTGTACTTAGGAGGAAAATAAATCTATTGAAGCCTGAAAAGACCATTTTGATCCTTTCATGGTTTAAAGCAATGCATTTTCATCTTCTTTGAATAGTGCTGAAAAATCATAACTTACTTCCTAGCCTAATGATTGTTTACTAGTACTTGGTGGTTGGAAAGTGTTTCTCTTGTTCAACAGGTTATTTCCTACACCAGAGCCATTTCTTCTATTTAAAACTCTTTCAAGTGACTTTTCCTAAGTTTTCAGATGTAATGGATTTTCATTCCTATGCCTTGAAAACACATTTGAGGTCAAATGTTGAAACAGCACACAATCTGCCTAAAGTAATTGGCTGAAATGAGACAGCTGCCAGCTATGAGCTCAGTGCTCATATAACCAGGCGCAGTGCAAAGCTGAGATTCCAGATTTTCCATGGTTGCCCCAATGCAGGGCTTAATTATTCCACTTTAACTCTGCTGCAGTGCTAAGGTTTCACAAAACCAGATCCCAACGGATATATTCACGTTCCTTCACCCATGGTCTTCTTCCCTTTTGTAAACTGACTCTCATTTCACCACCTGGAGAACATTTGCTCATTGGCCACAATCCTAGGAAGCTCATTTGGTCCTTCATTATACCCAGTCACTCATTAGATCAATAGGTTTGCAAGTGGATTTTCCATCATGTAACATTAACTGCAAAGATAGAAGCAGAGATTCTCACTCTGCGCACTCCTCCTTTTTTTTAAAGGAAGAGAGGAAAGATGTAGACCAGAGCGGTGCGGAATTGAGTCCAGAGTGTTGCTCCCACTCCCTGCGTGATTTCACGCCTCTCTGGGCCGCCCCCTCCTTTCTCTCCTCCTTAAAAAAAAAAAAAAGAGGACAGGAAAGATGCCGCTTACTGGTGTCCCCGGGGCTGCTCTTCGATGCCACTGTGTGTGGAGTCCTCCATGGAATCTGTGGTGTAAGCAGCATCAGCCCAGAAACATACAGTTCCATGCACTTCTGGAAGGCCTTTTGTGATGCTATGAAGTGTCAACCACCACCAGAACACTAGTTCAGGCAGCGATATGCCCACATAACACTGGGGTGTAAAAATGCTAGATATTATTAATGATTTGATTGCTCTTAATTAAGGGTGGGCAAACATGTTGGCAGGAGGGCCACATCATCTTCTGGCACTGAGTCGGGGGACAGGAAAAAAAGAATTAATTCATATTTCAAATTTGAATAACTGTACATAAATTTACATAAATGAATACATTGGAGAGGGAACGTGTATGAATGAATAAATTTTACTGAACTCATTTATAATACACAAGAACTGTAATACAGGCATTTAGAACCACATGAGAACTATGAACTGTTTGCCACACATCTCTTGCACAGTGAAAGCATACAGACCAAGCCAGAAACACATGGAGACACAAGTTGTTCAGAGATAATGGGGGGAAGGGTAAAATAATGCCCAGGGAAAAGCAGAAAGCACATGAAGACTATAAAAGACCTTGCTCTAACTTGGCCCGCAGCTTGCATTTGGTGGTCACAACTGGCAATAATGGGCCAGTGTGAGCTCCAACAGTCTCTGACAGGCCAGAGGCTCACTGGAGACTGGTGGCTCCCTGCAGACCAGATTGTGGGTCCCTGAGGACCACAAATAGCCCCTGGGCCAGGATTTGCCCACCCCTGCTCTTAATGAACAACGTGTGTGATTAGTGCTGGATGGATACATCCTGAACAGGCAGGAATAAAATCACAAGTATTGCCCTGCATACTTGTCACAAAATGTCAAAACAGAGCACAGCAAAGAAAACCAAACTGTTTGGAGTACTTTTCTGCCGTTGACTTGTCTTTTTGACCAGGTGTCTTGCACAGACCAGCATCTGTATTCCTTTTCTCCTGCTAAGGATTTGAGTGCAGTCCCTGTTATATAGTGGGTCCATGCGAATCAAGGAAGGCATAGAAATAACAGCTCAATATGTTTATTCCATCTTCAGAACAGGACCTGGCAATGAATCTGAATGAATCTGACACAAGGCAAACACTCCTGGCTTTTATACCCTTTAGCTCCGCCCAGACTTCCCATGATTGGTGCAGTTGAAACATTAACCAGAAAGCCAATCAGATAGTAGGATTTCAATCCATCACCCAATTGGCCAGCCATAAGTCTGGTCCAATCGGTTATGCAGGATTTTGATCCTACATAACTTGCATACATAACAGTCTCCAAGGTAATTCCAGCTGTTCCTCGTCCTTTGAGTATATTTGTGCACTTGGGATTAAAATGGTTATTTTTATGAACACTGCAAAATGTGCTATTTGGCTATTAGGAAACTGTTTTAAAAGCTTTCGAAACTGTGCATCATCTGGTTCAAAGTATAATCCACCACAGCAATGTATGCTGAAAAGGCTGGGGGGGGGGGAAACAACTCTTTCCTCCTCCCACCCCATGTGAATTCTGAAGCTCCCAGAAAACTAGAACTTAGGCCTGTCTCATACAGAGGCTCATCTTCTCAATGCATAAAATTGTCTCCACACAGAAAACTTGTCAGGGAGAGGGGTCATAGAGCCCAATCCTGAGCATCGCGTGCCTGCTCACCGCTGGCGCGCACTGTCGCAAACATGACCTAAGGCACGTTTGCGAGCTCTAAGGCTGGGCAAGTGCCCATGCAAGCACAGCACTGAGCTAGCGCTGGGGAGGTGCCTTGCCTCCACTGTCAGCAGTCACATGGACCGCCAAGCAGCGGAGAGGAAAGCAGGACCATGGGGGAGGCTGGGAGGAGGTGTTCTGGGGAGGCGGGTGGAGGGAGGCATGCCAGGGGAGAGAGCAGGGAGGGAGGTGGGACCGGTGGATCCTGAGTCTCTGCATCAGGCCTGGCGCCTGACATGGAGGTTTTTACCTCACCACCAACCTTTTGGTGGGCGGTGAATTCCTGGAGCAGCATTTTTCTTCAACATGGTATAATCTCATTAACAGTGCAGTCCTAAGCAGATCAACTCAGAAATAAGCCCAATCAAATGTGGATAAGATTGCAGCCTACGTCAAGGAGCTTTGGGCCACTTTGGGTCCCCATTATAAAGGAGGCCCTGTTAAAATATCATCCAGGACTACTTCCCATAATCACCTGGAAATTGAGATTGATTCCTGAAGACTCCAGGTCAATCCTGAAGGGTTGACAACTGCAATATGATATTTTTGAAGGGGTAATATTCTTTCTTGTTAGCCTGTCCCCACTGTCAATCATGGTACAATAAGAATCAGCTCCCATGTGCCAGGAACCCAGCTTGATATTCCAATGTACTGCAATGTACAATTGCAATCTCTCTCTCTCTCTCTCTCTCTCTCTCTCTCTCTCTCTCTCTCTCTCTCTCTCTCTCTGGGTAGCATCACAATTCAGCCAAGGCATGAACTCCCCACATGTAGTAAGGACCTATCTTGAACCCACCCACTCCCAGTATCAATGGCAGTAGTGGGGCAAGTTGGCCAAGAAGCCAACTGCTGCTTCAGCCAGTAGTGCCCCTCCATGTACCAAAGGAGCATCCCCCCAACAGCCCCTCCAAGGGTGGGACTGTAAGGTTCTGCTGCTGCTGCTGCTGCTGCCCAAGATCCCTCCATTTACTGATGGGAATTGCAAGAGGGCTGCCACTCACTAGTAAGCTTGGGAGAGAGTGAAGGGGCCTGACATATGGAGGGACTGGATCAGGGCTTGGCCCCAGATCTACCTGCAACCTGGCCCTAGCAGCACTCTCTCATCTTTATTGTGCTCATGGTCAACAAACAATGGATATTTAAGGCTTTATTCAATTTCAGTTTTAACATGAACTGAATATAAAAACCATCTGAGAATTATTATACACTAGTTCAATTATTGTAGCACATAATGTAAATCTCAGGGAGCTTTAACTTCAAGTTAACTCCCCCCCCCCCCAAAAAAAAACTAGGCTCTTTTTAGTATGCTCGATGCTGCTAGTTTCTCTCCAGGAATGTATGTCTGAAGTGGCCCTAGAAACAATGAAAGCAGCAAATTCTTTTAAGGAAAAAAATCAAGAAAACTCTGTGCTTGATTTATCCGTTTCTTTTCAATGCAAATGAAAAGACTATGGTTCTCTCTTTCTTGTCAAGATTTAAGGAACCTCCTTAGATCTGAGCAGGATAATTGCCTGGCCATTCTCCCACTAACATCAAAAGCTCGGCTTCAATTACCACTGTCTTTGTGGAACAGTGTAGGAAGTTGTACGGCAAAAGGTATTTGGCCATGTCTGTACATTATCTTCCCTTGGTGTTTCTTCAATGCTTTCATGTGAAACTGAAATGCCACAAGCAGTACCCCAGCCCCAAGAGGCATCGTGCTGCATGGAACAAGCATTCCTCTCTTCATGTGGACACCTGACCTCACAAGTCTCTGTACCTCCAGTGGGAACTAGCAAGGGATTCGTGGAGACTTTGGGGCACAATAGGCAGTTCATCAAAGTCCTGGAAAAATTCTAGGAGTAAGGACACTAGACTCTAATGTAGTGCCATGGCTAAGACAGAAGCAGGCAGAAGATTACTTTGATACCATGCTGTTCCAGTGGCGAGCTAAAGTTACTCACAAACATGTGTGCCCTCCCACCTTTCCTACCTTTCTCACTAGCCCATGAGCTTTGTACTATTTGCTGGTAGGAAGGGGAGGCTGAGCTCACCTGCTACTGCTGCTCTCTAGGTGAGCTGGGGGGAAGCACCCAACCCATTCCCAGGGCCAAGATGAACCTAGCTCTGACCCTGCAGATTAAGACACATTTCTAAGTCCTCTTGTCACTGATTTAGGGCCCAATGCTATACCTGGGCAGTGCCACTCTCGCCCGTGCTACCCAGGCAGTGGCTGTCACGGAAGTCCATAAGGCACTATGTGGCAGCTGGGAGACAAATGGTGCCGTGGAGAGGCCATCACCAGTTGGCACTGGGAATCTGTGCTGGGAGGATGACCAGTAGGAGTGATGGATGGTAAGTTCCCTGCTGGATGGTGGAGAGGCGTTCTTGGGCAAGATGAGTGCAAGGGGATGGTGGGGAGAGGGTGAAACTGGATGGTGGGAGGACAACCCATGGGGAGGGCAGCCTGGGAGGCAGTTCAGGTTTAGAAGAAGGCAGGGATGGCAGTAGAAGCAGCTGCTGAATCCTATCTCCCCTCCTGCCTCTGAAAGCCCTACATGGGCTACTCAAATCTCCACCAGCTATTGAGCTGGGTAAGATCCAAGCAACTTCATAGGGGCTGCCTGGTCCTGATATGGGTAAAGGGAACTGATGTTCCCTTACCCCGAGAGGACCTCTGGGTGCCTCCTTGGCCCTGTGGAATAGAGCAATGGTTGTTTCACTATACTGCAGGGCAGGTGAACAGCATGGGATTGGGTCTTGGAATTTTTGGAGGGGAATTGGTTGTGTTTACTATAGGTTTTCAGATCTCTGAATATAGAATAGTAAAATCTATTACCAAAGACCAAGCTGTGTACTATTTAAAAATAAAAAGTATGCAAATGCATACTTTAGAAAGGTTGCCAAGCTAATAATCACTGCTCCGTACATGCTGAAGTAACCCTGGGTTGTCTGTACTGTTATGAAATTTGCTGATTTATACTGGCTATTAAAAAGTATTTAAAAATCTCCAACTGGGCAAAAGCATGTTGGAGCTGGATGGGGGGCTCATATTCTGAAGGACGCCTTTATGAGAAAAACACTGTCTCCCCTTGACAGCTGCTCTGTGCCTTCTGTGATACAATTCCAAAATATTTCAAGTTGTAAATTGGCTGCACCATTTTAATTGCAAAATGGGCCTTTTCTAATCTGCCACGATTCTCATCCTGGAGGAATTTGCTCCGTTCTTGAGTAAAACGTTCCATCTTTGTTGAACTGAAGAATTGCTTTATTACTCTGTGGGCTGAGGAAACTCCTCAAGAAACAAAGCTATATTTTCATTTCTGGAGTGCTACATGTGTAAAAAAAATTGCTGAGGCATGATAAAATATGTAGCCTTTTGCCATTTTGTTGACCCACAGGGAATGCACTGTAAAAAGAAGGACATTTGTTCAATTACTTTTAAAAGTGTTATTTTCAACCACACAAAGTCTCAGTTTTCTAAGTTGATGAATACATTGTTAGGAATTTGTATAAGTATCACTGAAGCCTTGATCAGCATTGTTAACAACAATACTCCTATTGTTTTTATGTTTCAAAAGATATTTTTCGAGTGAAGTAGAACAGAGCATATTAAATATTTATTTTTATTTATTTTCACATTTTTATATTACCCTTCCTCCAAGGAGACCAAAGCAGTGTCCACAGTTCCTCCTCTCCTTTGTCCTCACAACAACCCTGTGAGGTAGGTGAGGCTGAGAGAAAGTGACTGGTCCAAAGTCACCCCGGAAGCTTGTTGAGTCCTGTTGAGTGCCCTTGGGGGTACACGTACCCCAGGTTGGTACCTGGGGTACCAACTGTTCTACTGGGAACCATGTTCTACTGGTATTTACAATGCACTTACCCCAATAGTGTTTACAAAAAGGTTGTGAAGACCAGAATTTAAAAAGTTAAAGAATAAAAATGTATCTTATGATCTTTTACTATATTTTTAATACATTAGAGCAATGTTTCTCAAACTGTGGGTTGGGACCCACTAGGTGGGTCACAAGCCAATTTCAGGTGGGTCCCCATTCACTTCAATATTTTATTTTTAATATATTAGACTTGATGCTACCCTGGTATGCGACTACATTTGGGGTAATGTTACAGACCTGTACTTTTAACAAGCTACTATGTATATACTTTTAACAATGATAGTAAACGGGACTTACTCCTGGTTAAGTGTGGGTAGGACTGTAGCTTAGGATTGTTAAAAGTTTTCCTGCTCGATGATGTCACTTTTTGGTCATTACATCACTTCTGGTGGGTCTCATTCTAAAAAGCGGGTCCTGGTACTAAATATATGAGAACCACTGCATTAGAGACTGCACAGTTCTTAGCTAATAATCTCTGGTAGGTTATTTTTCAGGATCTGGCCTCGGGTGAAATCAGACAACACTATAGTCAGACACCCCCCTAAGTTTAACCCGCCCCCTGATTTATCAGAGAGTCATAGAACATTCCATGATTTTTGGCTCAAAACCTGCCCTTGATCTGTGACTTTAACTTATAGACAAGTATCTGTGGTAATCATGTTCGGTGTTTCCCTGCCTGCTTGTCAGCCATATTGGTCCCACTTTGGACCAGTTTGGGCTGTTCAGAGCTGATGTACAAGGGAAAAGAAGGCTTTCAGGGTTTACCCCGCATTGTCATGTCTCAAAGACAGGTTTATTTCCAGGCCACTATCAGGGGTTGGCATCAGCAGGAATTAACTAGTCTCATGTTCAAAAGTTTCTGGCATTCTACTACACACATGTCATTTCAATAATGGCTATTTCTAAGAAGCTTGTTTATTTAAAAAATGACTATATCAATAGCAATATTTCCAGGGTAGCTTACAAGTTAAAACAATAAAATGCATGGAAGCTGTAGCAATGCAGCGTGCATCATGACAAAGGAAAAGAAGCAACAGATAAAAAGAGCAAAAGACAATTCAGTCGAGAGTGAAAAAGTTAATGTATCATCTTTCATGAGGAGCATTTTCATAACTGCTATACTGCTTGCTCATTCTTTTGAGGAGGACTGCTTCTACTCTTGTCTTAATTTGATTTGCTATTCAGTGATGTAACCCATCAGGATGTAACTGATACAGTCCCGTACGACATGGTGTCCTGTAACACGCCAGCTGGCAAAAGGATAATGAAGAAATATATACTAACTATAAACATCAAGTTGGAAATGAAGGGGTGTTAGAGTCTGGCCAGAACCCAACACTAGAGGGAAAGAACATGCGGTGTGGGCAGAAAATGATTTGAAATGGAAAATTGAAAATAGAAAAGGTGCAGAGGAGAGCAACCAAAACGATTACTAGGCTAGGGCACCCCCTTTACAAGGAAAGGCTACAGCATCTGGGGCTCTTCAGTCTAGAACAGGGGTGCCCAAACCCCAGCCCAGGGAACACATGTGGCCCTCAGGGACTCCCAATCCGGCCTGCAGGGAGCCCCCAGTTTCCAATGAACTCCTGGCCCTGCAGAGACTTGCTGGAGACCATGCTGGCCCAACACAACTCTCTTAGTGTGAGGGTGACTGTTCAACCTCTTGCATGAGCTGTGGGATGAGGGCTCCCTCCACTGCTTGCTGTTTCACATCCGTGATATAGCAGTGAAGGAAAGGCCGGCCTTGCTTTATGCAAGGTCTTTTATAGGCCTTGAGCTGTTGCAAGACCTTCATTCATTCATATAAGTTCAATCTCTAATATATTCATTTATGTAAAGTAATGTAAATCTTTTCAAATTTGAAATGTAAATTAATTCTTTTTTTCCTGGCCCCAGACACTATGTCAGAGAGATGATGTGGCCCTCCTGCCAAAAGGTTTGGACACCCTGGTCTAGAAAAAAGGTGCCTGAGGGAGGACATGATTGAGACATACAAAATTATGCAGGGGATGGATAAAGTGCATAGAGAGATGCTCTCCTATGGCCAGTATATGGGGTGGGGAGGGAGCCTTGCCCCTGCATTCCTTCCCCTTTGCCGCTCCTGAAGACCCCTAACAAGATTTCATAGGGGAAAGACCGGACTGAATAGGGCCAGGACTGACCCACAACTTTCTTGATGGGAACCCTCCAGCCCCTCATGGGAAATCCACTGTAAATAGAGGCATAACTGGAAAAGCATCTGGTGCCTGGCAGCAAACTCTGAGATCCCCTTGCCAGGTGGGGGCTTTGAAAGTTATGGTTCGAGGAAGGAGCATGAGAGTTTGTGCAGGGCACACACACACACACAGAGATGTCAATGAGGTTGTGGGTCTGCTGGGCCCAAGGACTACATTTCCCAACAGGCCCTGCTGTGATAGAGATTCTGGCCCTGAAAGGGGGAGGAGGCCTTGCCAGAGGGGTGGGTAAGGAGGGAATCAGAAGGCCTGAGCCCAGGGAAAGAGGAGTTGCCTGGAGGCAGGCCACTGGAGAGGGTGAGAGAGAAAGAGGGGAGGCCTGAGAGCAGATGGCTGAAGGCCCAGAAAGGACTGGAAGTGGCAGGCTCTTGATTGCAGGGACGGAGAGAGAGGAAGGAAGAACCCGAGTTGTGGTTCCTGGTTGCAGAGGCTGCACTGGGGAAGGCCAGGAAGAAAGGCCTGCTGGACTCTCCTTCTGCCCCTGTGCCGTGAGGCCTGTGCTGGACTGGCAGCCACAGGCATCTGGTTGAGACCCTTCTTCAGCCCCCTTTGGCTCCTGATCCCCCCCCCAAGGATTGCCAGCCCCCCTGCCTCACCCTGACCCATTAAACTGCCTGTTCTCCGAAGCCAGATAGCAGGGTGATTGCTGGGAGCAGCCCCCACAGTGCAAAGCAGCCCCCCGCAGTCCTCTCCCAACCCTCCTCCCAAGCACAATCACGGCTGCCTTTGTTGTTCGGTTAGAAAATAGCTGGAAGCGAAGTTGCCAGCATGCTTCTCTAGCTTCTATCTGTCGTTTGCAAATGAGAAAATGGCATCCAGGCTTTAAACTCAAGTGCAGGGAGGCTGGCATGTTTCTCCATGAGCACTCAAAGGCATGGAGGCTGTCCTGTTTTCTGGCCACTGGCTTGAAAGACAAATAGCTTGGCGCATGTGCTAGGAGGTGAAAAACCAACGCAATCCTTGTGTGTGCAAAGGAGGAATAAACCAGTTCTCTAGCACTTTTAGTGTTGGAAGCAAAAAAGTGAACACAGCCTACGTTCGAGGATGGAGCTCCAGCCATCAGGAGTCAGGACTAAGAGCCATGATGTCCTTCTGATCTGCCCAATCGCTCTCTCCAACCATCACCTCAAATAGTGGAAAGGGATTCAAGCATGTACATGAAGCAGGCAGAGAAGGTTAAAAACTCATACAGGTGTCATTTTTCTTCCTGACAGATAATAGAAAAACAAAGTAAACCAAGCCTAACTGAACAGAAATGGCTGCTGCCCATTCAGGCCAGGTAAGGGAGATTGGCAGCTTGGGCTTGGACTTGTATAGTTTAAGAATGTGTCAGAATTGTGAGTCTCATTTTGATTCTTAACCACTTTTGGTAAACTCAATTCTTGCCAAAGTACATAGACTGATAGCCGTTATCTTCAATACAAAATCCCTGCACGACTTTGCTTTCCCCCTTGCACGAGCATGTTACATGTGTTTTTAAACCACACTGCTGGTAACATATTGTGGGGGCTTGAGTGGGGCAGATACACTCAACAGCCAGAGCAGCAGAAAGTGACATCACATTTTTGAAAGTGGGAAAAGTGATGGGGATTATAAGGTGTGAAAGCAGCTATACAATGTACAACTTCTGAGTCCAGGGTATGCTTTCCTGGGAATAAGCCCCATTGGAAGCACTGGAGCTTACTTCTGGGCTTGTGTGCATAGGATTGTGATGTCAGTTTGGAAGCTGGAATGGAAGGAAAGGATCCTCCGAGCCTCCTTTCAGGGAACTTGGGAATCTTCACTGGAGCTGGAAGCCCAAAAGATGGAAATGCAAAGTTGAGATGGAATGTGTGTGAGAATGTGATGTCAAATTTAGAAATGTTTTGTCCTTTCATGGAAACTGGAATACAGTTCTCCCTTTGGATTGCAGTTTTGGCCTAGGTAGGTCCAGTGTTGCTCGTAGGACATTTCTCCTTTTTCTTTCAGGGTCCAATTTCATTCACAGAGATAGCTGTGTATTTCAGTAGTGAAGTGTGGGGTCTGTTGAGTCCATACCAAAAGCATCTATATGAGACCATCATGATGGAGAATTATGAAAATGTAATCTTTGTAGGTAAGGAGGATCCTTTGGTCCTGAATTGATAGATGGCTCAGGTAGGAAGCTCTGCTCCATTGGATGTTGCCAAGGAGAGTTGGTGGCCAGGCTGGCTAACCAGGCATGACCTGGGCATGGCTGCTGCTACGCCCAATGGCCCTATATCTTCCCCTTCTGGCCAATCCAGATCTGGGTCTTTTGATGAGGAGTGTAGCCCCAGCTGGGGGCATGCTACCATAAATGAGCTGGAAGTTCCTTGGCTGCTCTTTGAAAGAAGTAGATGTGATTCGGAGAGCACTTCTGTTAGGGCTTTGCAATTAGCAGAGCCCGCAGAGGAAGATAAAGTGCAGCTGAATGCTGGCACCTGAAGTGACCTAAGATAGCAAAGCGATGGAATGAAAACACGAGCCAGGCAGATGTCCACCACCAAGCTGTATTTACATATATACAAACAGCAACCAGTCTCACAGCAGGGAAACAGCAACCACAGTTCTTCAATAACACCGACACAGATTCATGCTCTCCCAAAACTCCTCACAGTTACCCACGAGGTAGGCTCTGGCAGCCTCCCTCTTATACTTCCTCTGACCAATCAGGTAAGGGATGATCTCAGCCCCATTACCTCATCCTCCCAGGATGCTCTAGCCCCTTTCCCATACACTTGTATTGGGGCTGCAAAGTCACTGTGACTCAGCATATTAACCCAGTCACTATTGGTCAGTCCAGGGTCACATGGTACACTTTCCTTGTGCCTTACTTTAACCTTGGGCTTCCATCTAGATACCGGCCCCAGGCTTTCAGGCCTTGCCATGCTCAGGCAGCAAATTTTCTTATGCTGTGCCTCAATACCCTGACAACTTCCCTCTGTGTTTGGGCTGTGTGCAGGACCCACCTGAGAGAGAAACAGCCCAAGTATTCCTGCATAAATAATGAAGTGGCATTGAGAGCTCAGATGGGAGAGGAATGGGGGCAGATGTGTCTGGGTAATTTGGAACTTCCTCATGTCGAACATACAAGTATGAAAAATGTCTTTCCTTGAGGGAGAGGTTGGGGCACAGACCACCGAAAGAGGAAAATATCTTTTGTGCAGAATTTATCAGTATACCACTGTGATAGGTCTCCTTTTTAGGATCCTGGGAATTGTAGTTTGTGGAAGACTTTGTGAAATATCCACAAGTTGGTGATTGATTCTTGCTCTTGTCAGAGCAATCATCCCCCCACCTCCACTCTATCAATCTAGCCAGACATTTGGAAGAAACATATTTCATGCATGACCACGCCTTGCTACACAGCACATTTGACCCAGTGAATTAACGCCACATCCTGGGAACTTCCTAACTTAGAGTAGAGACATTTAAAAAAAAAATTGAAAACCACAGGTGGTCTCACTAACTTCATGGTCAAATGCAATTGAGTCCATATTGATGAAGCAACTGGCTTCCAGAATTAGTTGCTGCAAAACAATACTAGCACCCATTTAGGGCTTATGGATGAGCCATCAAGGGCCATCAAGCTACAAAACCCAGTTCCCTGATGAGTTCATTCCATAAAAAGTGATGGAATCTTGTAAACCCTAGGTGGACTGCTGGATATCCTAAATCAAACTTTGATTCCTTGCAATGTCTCATGGGAAGTATGGTCTGTGTTAGCAGGAAAGCCTATCCTTCTCCGTACAGAGATGGGCAAAAGAGAGTTGGATGCAGGCTCTCTGCTTGGAGAATTGGAAATCATGGCTCTTTGAAGCTATACAGTACAACCATCTGCCAAAAGCAGCCAGGTGCTAATTACTGTGAGTTTAGCATTACCTCTAAATTGGGCATCCAGAATGTGTCGGATAGTTACCCCATGTCAGAATGAATTCCTTAATATTTGGGTGCCTCTTTCAATTAAGTTACAATCCCTTTCCTGAAGCATGAATTATGGAACAGTTGTGGATTAGAGATGGTGTAGGTCAAACAAATGATTTGCCCTCATTAGTGAAATTTTAATTGTAGGCCTTTTTGTAGACCTCATTTAGTCCTATGATAGGCTTTGGTCCCCCCTCCTCACTTCTCAGGTAGCCCAGGCCTTATAGTAGGGGAAACCCACTCACAAGAGAGGGAATCCCATCACTTTCCTATCTTCACCTTCCTTTTTAGTGAAAATCCTCTCCGAGTCCCAGGACTTTACTACAGGTGGCCACCCTGGAGCAGAATTTTGGGAAATTTCTGTCTTTCGACTAAGAGGGAAGAGGCGGTTTGGAAAGACCCTCAGAGCTCCCTTTGTTCCTGTCTCCTTAATTGACTTTGCATGGCCCACTGTGGGCTATGCAGGGTGATCTGAGGTGCTGAACAACAGGATGAAGTGCCTTGTCATGAAACACGTGACAGTTATCCCTGTCTCAGAGAACTCCATCCTCCACTGTGAACAGCAAGATACCTAAAAACATTCCTCCAGAGCAGGGGTCTCCAAACCCCGACCTGGGGGCCAGATGTGGCCCCCGGCGAGCCTCTATCCGGCCCATGGCCAGCCTTGTGTCCTCTCAAAGTCTCTGGCTCACTTGACCGAACATGATTGGAGCTGTGCTCTGGTTGCATCTGGAGGTTGCATTTATTTATATATAAATCTGGAGGGTGTTCTAAGGGCCAGAGAGTTTGAATGAATGAGTCCATTCATTCATTTATTCACTCATCTAAGTTCTGTATGCGTGTGTATATGTTTGTGTATTAGATGATGGTGTTGTTTTATAGAGGCAGGAATAGTTTTATTTCCCTAGATGATTTTTGAATAATTGTGTTGACCTATATAAGTGGTCATTGTATGTAGTTATTAAGAGCTTTATCATTTTATTATTGTTTGTACTGTATGTATATCAATTGTATATTTTTTTTTCTGGAAACAGTGTTACCATCCCTCTTGCGCCTGCCAAGCTACCTAGGAGCTCTGCTATGGGACTCCTAAACAATCTAGTGGTATAATGCTATACTCTAAACACTAACCCCACAGGAAGCACTGCTGCCTGTAGGTGGACCACAAGTGTGTTGTGAGGCTACTTATGCCTCTCCCAAACCAGGATTCCAGGGTGACAGTGACACTAGGGAGGGGGACACTAGGGAGGCTGGAAAGGGGGCAGTGCAACACATGGGACACCCCGGTAGAAGGGGAGACCCCAATATGGGAGACTGCAGTAAAAGGGGTTCAGTCAGTGCAAGTAATGAGATATTAATGGCAGGATGCAAGACTGAGGGCTGTGACTTCATAGCCATCTACTGCCTTGTGTGGATCCTTATCCCAGCAATGAGGGAGAACTTGGGAGGGCACAATCTTGCTTCACAGATCCCATTAGACACTCCGCTCCACCTAACTCAGGGGCGCCAGGGGTCATGGACATCACACTTTCCTAGCTACCTGCAGTTTCTTCCTTTGGTCTCTTATTGCATTTGTTTTCTTATTTCAACAGCATCGGTTTGGGACCATATTGGAAGAAAGAAGAAACAAACTCAGTCTTCACAGCAAAGAGCCAATACAGGAGAGAAGCCTTATAAGTGCCAGGTGTGCAGAATGACCTTCAATGTCTGTGGTCCTCTTATAATCCATCATAGAACCCACACACGGGACAAACCCTATGAGTGCCAGGAGTGTGGAAAGACCTTCAGTCAGAGTGGTTATCTTATAAGCCATCGTAGAATGCACAAAGGGGAGAAATCCTATAAGTGCCAGGAATGTGGAATGGCTTTCAGTGAGAGTGGTTATCTTATAAGCCATCGTAGAATGCACAAAGGGGAGAAATCCTATAAGTGCCAGGAATGTGGAGTGGTGTTCAGTCAGAGTGGTGCACTCAAGAGACACAAGAAAACCCACACGGGAGAAACCCTATGAGTGCCAGGAGTGTGGAAAGACCTTCAGTCAGAGTTCTAATCTTATAAACCATCATAGAACACACACAGGGAAGAAACCCTATAAGTGCCAGGAGTGTGGAAAGGCCTTCGGTCAGAGTGGTAGTCTTATAAGCCATCATAGAACCCACACCGGGGAGAAATCCTATAAGTGCCAGGAATGTGGAAAGGCTTTCAGTCAGAGTTCTAATCTTATAAACCATCATAGAATACACACAGGAGAGAAACCCTATTATTATTATTAATTATTATTATTAACAGTATTTATATACCGCTTTTCAACTAAAAGTTCACAAAACGGTTTACAGAGAAAAATCAAATATCTAAATGGCTCCCTGTCCCAAAAGGGCTCACAATCTAAAAAGATGCCAAGGAATACCAGCAGACAGCCACTAGAACAGACAGTGCTGGGGTGAGGTGGGCCTGTTACTCTCCCCCTATTATAAAAAGGAGCACCCACTTGAAAAAGTGCCTCTTACCCAATTAGCAGGGGTTATGAGTGCCAGGAGTGTGGAAAGGCCTTCAGTCAGAGTACTAATCTTATAAACCATCATAGAACACACACGGGAGAAACCCTATAAATGCCAGGAGTGTGGAAAGGCCTTCGGTCGGAGTGGTAGTCTTATAAGCCATCATAGAACCCACACCGGGGAGAAATCCTATAAGTGCCAGGAATGTGGAATGGCCTTCAGTCAGAGTGGTTATCTTATAAGCCATCGTAGAATGCACAAAGGGGAGAAATCCTATAAGTGCCAGGAATGTGGAATGGCCTTCAGTCAGAGTGGTTATCTTATAAGCCATCGTGGAATGCACAAAGGGGAGAAATCCTATAAGTGCCAGGAATGTAGAATGGTGTTCAGTCAGAGTGGTGCACTCAAGAGACACAAGAGAACCCACACAGGGGAGAAATCCTTTAAGTGCCAGGAGTGTGGAAAGGCCTTCAGTCAGAGTTCTAATCTTATTAGTTACAGGAGAACCCACTCAGGAGAGAAACCTTAGGCAGCTTAGGAGTGTTAAAATTGGTTTCCAATCAGGCAACAAAAGTTGAGTCCCTTGTTTGCATCAAATAACTGATGTTTATAAAATTCCTGCTATTTCTGCAGTGTTCATTTGAAATGTAGATGAAGTATCTTGCTTGTTTTTTTCAAAACAAAATGTTTCAAAATTGCCCTGTTATTATTTGCTAGAATCTATGTACTGGGTTTTGCTTAGTCATTGTCCAAGTTGGGGTCCAGCATCAATCACTATGATACATTGAATCATCCATTTAACAGACGTTGATTTCACCGACCTCAGAAACGGACACTTTCTAATACTATTGAAAATTAGTTGTTAACATTTGGTAGATGTGCCTCCATTGACTTCAGTGTCTCCATTGCTAGTGGTGTAGCTAGAAGGGGTGCAAAGCACTAAGTTCTGCAGGGAGCCTCCTTGCAGCATGTGAGTGGTCCCTCCTAGAGATGTAAAATTTTAGAAATTTTGAAGCTCGGAAAAAAAAACCCAGTTTTTTTCCGGGTTTTTTTTTCTGAAAAAAACAATTTTTGGAAAAATTGAAAAAATGCTACATTAGCACTTTTTTTTTCTTTTTCAGATTGAAAGTCATTCTGTTACTTTAGGAACATAAAATATGACTATGGACAATTTGACTTGGCATAAAATTATCACAACTAGCATATTAAAAATATAGTGTATCCAAACAATTATTACAAACAGAATTTACTTTTTTTTTAAATAATATTTATTTGTAATTGTAACAAATGGAGCAACCATCTCCTGAACTGTTTACTAGTTTATGTGGAACAGAGAAGAAAATCTCCACAAAACAATTTTTAAAAATCCAGAAGTAACAATTATTCATATTTCCTCTCCACAGTATTAAATAAAAATAAAAAAAACCATTCTCAAAAAAGAATTGAAGAGGGGGGAAGTGTATAGAAGGAGTGGGACTAAGTTTCAATGAATGGGCATGAAATTTAATCAGAATCATTTTCTGAGCTGTAATAATCAGTATCAGTTTCAGTCTCTGCTTCTGCAGCTCCTCTGTTGTGTCTGTCATTATCACAGTTATTATGGACTTCTAAAAACTGAAGGTTTGCCCGGATTGAAGCAAGCTTCTCTACCTTTTCACTTGTCAGTTTATTTCTTGATTTAGTGTGAGTGTTTCCAAACATAGACCAGACTCTTTTACATGCTGCAGAAGATGGAGGAATCTGAAGAAGGTGAGACACAAGAAGAGTCAGAGGCTGTGTTGTGCAAAGACCTTGCCACCACGTTGCAGGAGGAATATGTTTGGCAGAATCCAGATTGCATTCTGGACCAAATCCCTGAAGATGTACTGTATTCTGCAACATTTGAAAGTGCCTTCCCAACATCAAGTTCTAAATGTGATGCTTGTTTTGTAATCCAGTCAAATGCAGTAACAGTGCTGTCATCACTTCCATTTCCACCTTTGAATCTTGGATCCAGCAGATTTGCAGCACCATGAATTGGATAGCAACAAAATTCTTCCCTTTTTTAAAATAAAATCTTTCATTTTACTTTCTTCTATAGTTGTAAGTGGAAATATACTGAGATTTTCAAAAAACAGTTGTTTTTATCTTGGTCATTAAATAAGGAATTTCTGACAAAAGTATACTATGTGATGCAGATGCAGTGATTGCTGCAGCAATTGGCTTTAGAATCTTCAGGGAATTTTGCAGCTGAACCCAGAAGACATCCTGATCAAGTACAGTGTTTCTCACACTCCTGGGTACTTTAAGATTTTCAGCTATTACTGTTTCTTGAAGAGCTTATTTGTTTTTTAGTAAACTTTCAAAGGAGATCACCACTCCAGTTTTACTACAGAGCTTCAGTGTCACTATTTTATTCCTTGCATTTTTTTCTACTTGCTTCTTCTTGAAAACTGCAGCTACAATATGAGTATCTTTTACATGTTTTATAACATCTTTTGCTCGTGTATAGATCATTTCAAGGGTGTCCAGTTTCAAAATATCATTAAGAAGCAAATTTAGCCCATGAGATGCACATCCTATTGCAGTAATATGTGGCAACTTATCCATTATGATCTCCCATGCTACTTTCATATTGCTGGAATTGTCAGTCAGCAAAGCAAATACTTTACCACTCCCAATTTTCTGCAGGACTTCACATATTTTACAACTGATATACTCTGCAGTATGTCTGTTCTCTCCTGTTTCAATGCTTTTGTTAAAAACAGGTTGAGGTGTTATAACAAAATTTATAATTCCTTCTCCTCTCACATTTGTCCACCCATCTGTAAGCAGTGCAAGACACAGTGCTTCATTAATTTTTCCTTGCACAGATTCCATTACACGTTCATATTTTGACTCCAAAAGAGGCTTGCTCAAAGAATGTCTGCTGGGCAAATGGTATGATGGTCTTAGTAATTTCAAAGCTTCTTGCCAGTATGTATTTTCAGTTATTGAAAATGGTGTTCCAGAAGAATATATTGCTCTTGCAAGAGCTTGATCAATTTTTTCCTGATCTTCAGGTATCATCTTGTCTACAATTATTGAATAATTTTTGGATGCAGCTGCCCAGAAGATGCTGCTGATGGGACGACACATTGTGTTGCTGCTGATGTTACAGATGGAGTAGAAAGGACTTCTTGAATGAGAACGCTGTGAAAAACGATGTGCATTTTCATCATTGTGGTCCTCTTCACTTATATCCATGAAGGATTTTTTCATATCTTCAAGAATGTGTTTTGTCATCCTGGTAGCATTTGGAAATGCATATTTCATCTGACAATACTTGCAAATCACATTTTTCTTCTCAGAAGAACTTGTAATGTGAAAAATGCCTCCATATTTGGTTTGAGACCAAAATGCTAAATGTTGGTCTCGCCATTTTCCTGAGGGGAGTAGGAAAGAAAAATAATTTAATGGCTGGTTTGCAAGAAGACACTAATCTATGGTTGTGGGTAGGGGAAGTAAAGAACCAGATTAGTAGTAATTAAATCATTTACACCAAGGTTATAAAGATAAACTAATGTAGCCAAATGATTCAGTTTTCTGGAATCAGATAACAGTAAACCTGAGGTATTCAATCTGTGTGTCCCACTTCCTTAGGGAGGCATGGCTAGCCTCGAGGGGATCACCAGGCATCTGGGGAGAGAGGCTGGGCTGGGCTGCTCTGCTGCACGTGTTGCCTGCTGACTTGCTGCTTTTCTGCAGCTGTGAAGGAGGTGGGTGGGGCAGCATGAGGCTGGGAGGGCTGTGAAACATGCTGGGGGAAGGTGGGAGAGAACGCCGGCTGGCAGGCAGAGGTGCTGCATCACATCTCAGCATGGAGCTCTCTCCATGTGCAACCTTGCCCCAAGGACTACATTTCCCAGTGTGCCCCTCACCCTGGGCATTGTGGGATTTGTCAAGGCTGGAGGAGAGAAGAGTTCAGAAGTGCTGCATCTCATCAGCACGGGGCACTCCTGGCAGGCTTCAAAGTGGGAGGGAAGAGTAAGTCCTCCACTTGGGGAGCCCAGCCTGCTCTTAGTGTCCAAATGCCCCAGTCTGCATTCTCCATCTTGCCTGGGGGGGAACAAGGGTAGCATCTGCATGTTGGTGTATGTGTGTAAGCAGCCCCCATCTACTTTGGGGTGAGTTGTAATCTTGCTACATGTAATCTTGTATGTGGCTGCAATCCTTTCCACACTTTCCTGAGAGTAAGCCCCATCTACTCAAATGAGTAGACCTACATAGGCTTGGGGTCAGTGTCAGCTTAACCCAGGATCTTCACCTTTCTCTTTTTCCTCCCCCTCCAAAAAAGAGAAAAAAGCCACTCTTGATGGCTTTGTCTCCAAAAATTGATTAAAAATTAAAATCCCCATTCCTTTTTAGCCATTCCCCTTTTTCCTCCTGCCTCCTTTTGGTGGTACTCTGTTGGCTGTTAAGACAGAAGGCACAATCCTAGCTAGGTCTACTCAGAAGTCCTATTGTGTTCAATGGGATTTACTCCCAGGAAAGTGGGGTTAGGATTCCAGCCAAACAGTCTCTAGGTCTCAGTTTGCATCAGTTTGCAATTAGCAGATACACATAAAACAAAATCCTCCCCCAGCAAATTCATCACTTCCCCCTCCCTTTCCAAAACCCTTCAGGTGTGCTGCCAACAAACTCAGGGCACCATCCTAACCAGGTCTACTCAGAAGTAAGTCCTATTTTGTTCAGTGGGGCTTACTCTCAGGTAAGTGTGGTTAGGATTGCAGCCTCAGAGTGCTGGCAGCCTTGTTTCTAGTGTATAATTATAACACCTTCACCCCCATTTTGGGGGTAACTGAAGTGAGGTGTTGTAATGGGGAGCTGTGGGCAATGGCTACAAGGATCAGGGGAGGCGTGAGCTGGAAAAGTTTGAGAACCACTGCTGTAAACTCTTACCTTTTTAAATTAAGTATATACTTTCAGGTCTTTTTTGTTGCTCTGTATTTTCTTCCAATGCTTTGAGGCCTTGTGAAGAGGACAGAACAGAACCAAACATACCCACTCACATGCAAAAACAAAACTGAAACCTTTTTTCTTGTGACAATGGCAGCACCTCCTAAAGGAAGAAATGCATCTTGTTCTTGCATTGGAGAGTTCAGTTTGTAACCTCGGACTTGCTTGTCCTCAGTGCACAGAAATTAGACTAATCTGATACCATACATATTTTTTTAGAAGTGATTTTGAAAATATTTGAACAGATTGCCTTAAAATATTTTATTCATCATGTTAAAATAAAACATTCCATCATCCTTTTTTTTCAATTTTTCCAATTTTTTGGGGAAAAACCCAAAAAAGTCTGGGGGGGGGGGGGAACTTGTTTTTTTCCCCAAATTTTTCTGGTTTTTTTTCCAGGCCTTCACATCTCTAGTCCTTCCCCCTTCAGAGCCATTCAGACAGGGGGAGCAAAACAGAGGCTGCTTGCATACTGCAGGGAGGCTCCCTGCAAAACTTAGTGCTTTGCACCTCGTGTAGCTACACCACTGCCCATTGCTACAGCAATGGAGACACGGCTTGAGAGTGCCAGGAGGGAGATGCTAGAGGAGGGAACCTGGAGAGTTATCTTTGATCACTTTCAGCTTGGGAGCACATTTCCAGCCTCACAGGCACATTAGCCCTTGCATCAGCAAGAACACTGGCAAACCATTCAATGGAAGTCACTCCGGAACACCCCAAACAGCTCAGTAACATTGAAGATAGCAACCCTAGAGCTATGACAAAGGGGGCACTGGATTCCTGGGTGCAGAAGGGAGGAAGACAGCAAGGGATGCATGCAAAACAAGCTGCAGGGTTTAGAAACTCGGTGGTTTGCTTATGATGAGGTTGATGGGGCCATGAGCTGAGGTCTGGTGGTGCCTGGCCCTCTACGGGAAGAGCAGTCAGTCCCATGGCTCAGGAAGGCCACCCAATGAAGGTAGGAGGAGGAGGATCTGGATGAAAGTCAACCTTTTCCCCTGCCCTTCTGAAGAGGGAGGCACAGTAAGTAACTCTCCCTCTTTCTCTCCCACTCTCCCTCCCCCGACCCCCACCCTGCTTCCTTCTGGGCTTGAGCCCATTGCTTCCAGGAGCTCATGGGGTCCAGAGGAATCGGAAGAACCCACCCCACTCAAAACTCTCCTCCCCTGCACACCTCATCCTCTCTGTGCCCCTCTTAATTTTCTGATCCAGGGAGTAGAAGGAGAAGGATGAGGTGTGGAGGAAAGAAGGAGATGGGTGCTCCCTCCCCTCTCCACGAATCTACTGCCTGAGGCAACCACTTCAGTCTGGTGTTAATACTGTAAGTCTGCTTGTTCTATATGAGATGAGGTTGCAAGATGGGGGAGGGGTCTCATCTGTGCAGAAGTAGTGGTTCACATAAAAACTAACCAACTTAAAAGGGGTTGGGGGGGAAGGCAACATAAAAGTGGAGAAGACAGTGTGACACACTGTCGCTACAATTTCTTGATAGCTTCCTTGGACATTGTTTTTGACTAGGTAACTATTGCTGAGGCAATATCATTATTCATGCAAACATAGTGGTATGTGAGAGGCACCTATTCAAATATATGAACGGATACATACACATCTCCAGAAGCATTCGTGGTGAAATACTACATAGGATGCTGCCTTCTACTGAATCAGATTATTGATATATAGTCCGTCTAATTCAGTACTGTCAGATTGGTAGTCGTTCTCCAGGGATTCAGATTAGGATCTTTCCCAGCCTTACCAGGAGATGGATATGGATGTCAGGACCCAACCTGGAGCCTTCTGCATTCCAAGCAGGTGCTCCGAAACTGAGTGACAGTCCCATCTCTATGTTATATAATGGGCACAGAAACTCTATTTTCCACCTGGCACCAGAACAAACAAACCAACAAATCAAATCCAAAACCTTGGACTGCTTTCTTATGGGATGAAATAAATGCACTGTACCTAATATTCTGCGTGTGCTGATTTCAGATCTCAAGCTTGCCTGGAAACCCCTCCTCTTTGATCAAGACCCCCTAAGCCCAGATAGGCCAATGCTGGTTATGGTTCTTCAGTGGCAAATTGCAATCCTCTCCACATTATCCCATGGACTATAATGGGACACTTCTGAGTAGATCTGCATTGGATTGGGCTCAAAGCTTTGCACCTATTCTAAAACACCTTAAAAAAATTTACTTCACATGTTGTATCCACTGAGAACACATTCCAGACAAATGTTGCCCTGCTAGTTATTGCACTGGCCTTTTTTTAAAAAAAAAAGTTATTAAGGGTAATTCTTTTGCTTATGTTTCAGAAGGCATCTGATAAGTTGAAAAGCAGAGGAAATGGTTAAGTACAGGCAGACACTGCAGATGTTGTGGATTCGGCAGGGTCGCTTGTGTGCTCTGTGCTTGTTTGATTTTTATCAAACTGTGCTCTTTTATATGCCTTGGATATTTATGGTTCATCGCAGGGCCCCAAATGGTGAACTTTAAAATGCATCATTGCCCATGACTTCCTGCTGGCAGTGAAGGAGGGAGCTATATCAACAACCTCACAGAAAGGGGCAGTTTTTGAGTCAAGTACCTCTTATCCAAACAAAGCCATGGAGGTCTCTGTGTAAACAGCTGTGCAAGGCAGTTGACTGCACTCAGCATATTTCCAAATTCATGGCAGATTCCCTGACTGAGAATCCTGGAGAGTGGACCCTAGTGCCAATCTGACCTTGTCCCCATTGCTTCTAGTGCTCAGCTTTAATGTCCCAAAATGATGCCTTTGTTGGGGGAAAAATGGTAACTAAATGAGCATGCCGGGATAGATTTTACTCTACAAATAAGGTTGTGTTAAATACACAAATGCACATACAATATGAAGGATTAGGGCTGTGCATTCATTTCAGAATGGATGAAACATTGAACTGAGCCAGGCCCATTCCATTCAGTTTTCCTTTGTTGTGAAATGAATAACAGCAGTTCTGAATTAGGCGGAATGATCAAGGATGAGTCTTGTTTTCACAATTCATTCAGAGGAGGCTGACCTTTTTGGTTAGCAATTCTGTTTCTCTCACTAGTTGCCTCCTATCACTGCCATGTTTTTGTACCATAATGTGCTGGACGTTGTGTTCTTCTCAGGAGGAAAAATCATGGGGGTTGCCATTTTTTGCTGTAGCTGCTTTTTTTTCCCCTACAATGCAACATCTGGGGCTTTGTAGGAAAATCAAATGGTGACACTGAGAAGCAGCTGTCATTAGGAGTTTCACTTCTAACACTACAAAATAGTAAGAGAGAAAATGGAGACGAAAATGAATTGAGATAACATAAATGGATGAAATTCATTATGAAACATATGTGAGTATAAGGCTACAAACCTAACCACACTTTTCTGGGAGTAAACCTCATTGACTATTATGGGACTTACTTCTGAGTAGACAGGCATAGGATTGGGCTGTAAATAACTAGGCAAATCAAGGTTTGTTTTTTTCAAAAAAAAAATAAAAATGAATGGATTAATGACAGAAAAAAAATTCTTGCACACCCCAAATTCTTTGGGAGTATAGGTTAGTCTTAACAGTAGCAGCAACATTAGCTTTATGAAAGTATATTTGTAGCAGTATATAAATAGTAATCATAATAAGGCCCCAATTCTAGTGGAGAGGTGCACAGGCAGAATGCTCAATTCACTTTAAAAGGGGATTAGACAAGTTTCTGGAGGAAAAATCCATTACGGGGTACAAGCCATGATGTGCATATACAACCTCCTGATTTTAGAAATGGGCTATGTCAGAAGGCCAGATGCAAGGGAGGGCACCAGGATGAGGTCTCTTGTTATCTAGTGTGCTCCCTGGGGCATTTGGTGGGCCGCTGTGAGATACAGGAAGCTGGACTAGATGGGCCTATGGCCTGATCCAGTGAGGCTGTTCTTATGTTCTTCATGCTGTTGCCATAAGGAGCTTCACAATGGTGTGAAGGCCAGAGCCTTTCCATGCATGCCAGAGGGAAGGATGCCTGCCCGAGCAGGTGAGACCAGTTCATAGGTTGGGAAAGTTTGGGGTGGATGGTAAGGGGGCAGAACAGGGCAGGGGGAGGGTGGAGACAGGTGTGTGGGTGGGCAGATTGGGCCTGGGAGGAGGCAGGATAGACAGTGCAGCACGCACCATATCCTATCCCCCTTCCGGGGCTTGATCTACCTTAACAGATCAATGGAGATGTGTGCCGGTGATATCGCTGGCACAGGTCCAAGTTGACTCACTACTGCTGCTGCTGGGAGCTTACCCTTGGGCAGGAAGAGTTGACTCACTACAACTCACTAGTGAGTTGACTCACTACTGCTGCTGCCTTGGGCTTACCCTTGTCCCCTTAGCCTGAGGAGACCTCCAGCAGCCAAATTCCCCTGCAGGATGCAGCGTGGCCCATGCTGGTGCCACTGCATTGGTGCAGGGGAATTTAGTTAGGATTGGGCATCCCGTGGTGTACTTGCTACGAAACTGGTTCTGCCATGCTTTATTTAGTGTCAAACTCTGTCACTGTTAGCCTGTCAAAATATCAGCAAAAACATTCATTTCAAAAATGAGACTTATATCCTAATGAGTGTTTTGAGAATTGCCACTATAGGGTCTCTCCTCCTCACCCTCTTAGCAGTCCTGCGTCACAATTCTGGTTCTCCTTGAGGGCTTTCACCTACCCAACTCTGGTCTTTAAATTCCCTGTTGGGAGAGCCGCAGCTTTCCATACTCAGGTTGACTTCACTTCACAGCCAACCTTCAAGCCTGTTCATGGTTTTCCTCTATGGGGCCACCCTTTAGAATATAAGGACACTGTTAAGTGTGAAGTTCACAGTAGAGCACATTTTGCCCCAGTTCTACATCTCTGGAAGCCATACCTCAGATTTTCCCTTTATGCTTTTCATCTTGCTTACTGTGTCCAAGACTGTCAGGAATATCTACTTGTTGGGACATGTTTCTTGCCATCTTTTTCTTATATGCTGATTGGGGATGAGGTTGAGAGTCATTAGGGAGGGGGCTTTCTGCTATTAAAAAAAAATCAAATTGGCAATTGGCAAAGGAGTATTCATAAAAATAATTGCAAATACGATATGTGTTGCTAGGGCAGTCTTGAGTCGTTCCTGCAGTAAATTACATTCAAACCTACTGTTTCATCTGAGATTGTCTCAGCAGGGATAACTGAAAATGCAAATTTAAATTGCTGCTGAGTGCTGGTAGCTTTTCCCTTGCAATCAGGAAGATACTCAAAGATCCCGGAATAGTTTTCTTTCTCTTTTACCTCTTAGAGATTTAAACATTCTTTCCCACCAACTAGTTGAAGTGATTTAAGGCTCTAATGGCTTTTTAAAAACCTTCCTCTGAGACACATTTTATTCAGGTTTTTCTGATTTTACTTTGTGTTTTAAGAGGGGGAGAGAGAGAGACTGGGGCCAATTTTATTTTAAATACGCACACTGATGCAGATTTTAATAAGGAAAAGTTGGTGGGGATTATATTTTCCTTATTTGCAAAATAGAAGGTGCTGTTGACAAAGCATGTTGAATTCTCTTTGTTCATGCATATGTCTGTGCAATGTGCAGCAGAATTAACCTGACTGGCTGCAATCCTATGCCTACTTATCTGGGAGCAAGCCCCATTGAATATAATGGACCTTACTTCTCAGTAGATGTGCATAGGATTGGGCTGTAAATTCTTTCCCTTGAAGACTACAACATTCAGATCACATTAACAGTAAAATATGAGCATTAAAGAGTCAAACCTGTGACTCTTGGAGCTACTGTGGCAGCCATTCCAAAGTGTAGGTCTGACCCATTGGTGGGTCATGAGCCCATGCGAGGTGGGTAACAGGCTGGGTTCTCCCACTGTGCTTACATCTAGATAGCTCCAAAATGGAGCCATTCAGAATATACTGGGGAGCCCCAAAGCATTCTTCTGGGTTGCACTAGGCAGCAACCCACTCTACTGGCCTCCACAGGCCACAGAATGGTCCACAGAAGCCTCCAAAAGCCACTATTGGTTTTCAGAGACTACTGCTCCTTTGCCTCCAAAAACTGGAAGTGACTTTTAGTGGCTTCTACTGTCAATTCTGAGGTCTGCAAAGACCAATTGAGTGGGTCACTGGCGCAGCACAACCTGGAAGAAGTCTCTCTGGCACCACTAGGAGCATTGCAACGCACCACAGAGGATGAGGTGGGTTACGGCATTTAAAAGATTGGGAACTGCTGTACTACAGTTTGAGCTAGACTCCATCCTTAGACTTTTCTTTCCTGTTCCTTTCAGTTTCCAATTATTGTGTTCTGCTCAGTGGCGTAGCTAAGGAAGTGCAGGGGGTAGCAGTTGCACTGGGCATCAAGCTTTAGGGAGGCAACAAGCTGAGCTTGACACTAGTGACCAAAATTGTGAAAATCTTGATATGTATGAATAATATCATCATGTTATATTTCACTGGAAAGGTAACTTAATGCAGAATGCAATGAAAAAACTGCATTGGAATATCTATATTCTATCAAAAGTTATGGCCAATTAACCAGAAAATGAAAACACAACTGCCTTATGAAACAAAAAGTGGATTTTCTTAACTCCAAATAGGGGGAGAATAACCATTCCTGTTTATCCCAGAACAGTTTGTCAGACCAATCAGGGCCATACTTTTTATTTATTTACTTAATTAAATTTGATTTTGTCTTGGAGGGGTGGCTACAAATCTTCATTGAACCCAGGTAGCAGATAGATGCCTTAGCTATGCCACTGGCTGGGGGAGGTGACAGAGCTTCTGGGGGGAGGCAGGTTTCCTCCCAATTTTCACTTTTTTAAAAACCCCAGCATGTTGTCACTTCGGGTTGTGACTTCATCTCTGGGGGCTCATTTTGAGCTTGGCACCGGGCTACACAATCATTAGCTACGCCACTGGTTCTGGTCTGCAATAAACACACTTGTTTGCAATAAACAGTGAGTACATTATTGCTTCTGGAACATGGGACCCTATACAGAATAACGGCCCAATCCTATCAAGGGCCTATGGAGCAGATCGTGCAATCGTCTGCCATAGGCACCATTTGGCACAAAAGCTGTGCTGCTGTCACCCATGATAGAAATGGCCAGGTTAGACTCACCCAGACTCTCCACCAGCCCAAGTAAGTTGGCACTGGGGGTGACTCTGGGTGGTTTGAGGGTGGTTTGGGGAAGGAGGAAAGAGGACAAGGAATTGACTGGAAGGGTTGGATCTCCGTGACCATACACATTGAATCTTATCCTCCATTTTCTAGCTCATTCTGCCCACTTCCTCTCCTTGAACATGAGTCAGCTGCATACCTGGCAGAGGTCCAAGGAGATCCACGGGCAGCCCGAAGACCTAACAAGGTATAGGTAAAAAAGATTTTTACTTCCCTTTCATTGGCCTTCTGGTAATTTCTGCCAACCATAGCATGTAGCGCACACTCTGTTGGTGCAACTACATGTTATAGCATGGTGGGGGATAGAATTGGGCTGTTACTTACATTTTTAAAAAGAAAAGCAAGGTATAGTATGTGTTGAAAATAAAATGTGACTACAAAGAAAAATGCTGCTGTGAATTATTTGAACTGTAAAATCCATAGGTCATGAATTTCTGGCTTTGGGGAGCCCACAAAAAAAGGGATATAGGAAGCTGCCATTTGGGTCCATCTAAACAAATACTGACTACACTGAGTGGCAGTGCTCTTTGTGGTTTCAGGCAGAAATCTTTCCCAGTCCTGCCTGGAGATATATGCCAGCAACTGAACCTGAGATCTTGGCCATGCTAAATACTGCTTTTTGTTTGAAAAAGAGAGAGAGGATAAAATTATTTCATCTATCATTTGTGTGCTGCCTTGGGTTTGCATCTTTAATGCAAAACTCTATAATTATAAAATTAAAACAGAATGAAGGGATTTTTACAAGACCAACAATGGACTAATTAAAGAACCATTAAGCCCACATGGTTCAGCTGACTGGAGAGAGAGAGAGAGAGAGAGAGAGAGAGAGAGAGAAGCTGGAATAGATGGAAACAGCTGGAAGGAACCCAGAGCCACTTCAGTGATGTTTGATTTTCATTCTGGAACCAAGGAAAATAATATATCTATTAGGAGCTTCATAACAAGACTCTGCAACCTCACGCAAGCCATAGCTGTAACACATGCAGAAATGAAGAGTAGTCTAACAGTGTAATCCTATGCATGCCTGTTCATGAAGGACGTCCATAGTGTTCAGTGGGGCTCGGTATCTGTGGGGGATTCATTCCCTAATCGCCCACAGATACTGATTTCTTCTGACATTCAAATTCGTGGTGCCTGAAAAGTCAGAAGTGCCTGTAAGAAGGCTCCAGCAGGCAACTTCAGAAGGCCTACTGGAGGCTCCTGAAAGACACTTCCAGTTTGGTTGGGGGAAAAAAAAAAATAAAACCCAGAAAGTGCCTTTTAAAAATTTCTGGCAGGCCTTCTGAGTTGCAGGGAGGCTGCACAATCTCCCTGTGCCTCAGAAGGTCTGCCAGCGCCTTCTAAAAGGCACTTCAGAAGTGCCTTTCTGAAGACTCCGGGTGACTTTCTGAGGCCTGAGGAAACCACACAAGCCTCCCTGTACTTCAGAACACCTCCCAGATGTGACCAGAAGACACTTTCGGTTGTGTTTGGTAGGTCATGTGAGGTCGTCCAACGCAGGTCAGCACCCATGTTGGATCAAATCCGCAGGTGCCGAACCCATGGATAAGGAGGGCCTGCTGTATAGGAATGCATAGAAGGTGTACATTTTGAAGACAGACGTGTCACAGTCATACTGTTCTTAAAAATTGTTTTTAAGAAGACATTTCATCCGTTCAGTTCCAATGGCTGCTGAAGGATGTAATTTTAAAATGTCTTGTCTTTTATTTAGGTCACAGCCATAGAGATAAACAGGAACAGAACCTCTATCAGACAGTGAAATCTACAACGAACTCATAATGTACAAATTCTTGCCTGTGAAGAAAGCCATTAGCGGATCGCCGGCAATTTTTTTTTGTTCATGGCCCTGGAAACGTCTAATCCAATGATCCTTCAGAGACTAAACACACTGTTGAAGACACAAAGTGCCGTTCCAGCAAACAAGAGCAAGCAGCTCCTTTCCCAGTGCTGCCCAAATGTTCTTTCTGTACTCTTAAAATGCCACAAGCAGTATGTGTGAAGAGTGGAATTATATCTGCTTTGATGGGAGGCTGCAGGTGGAGGGTGCAATTCCCCAAGCCCTCTTTTACATTCTTTAGTTGCCGTTGAATTCTTTATTGGTTGCAAGATTGACAGTTGAGTGATGTAGGATGGTGCTCCTTTCATTCTTCTTAAGTCTTTGGTTAAGGGAAGGGATTCATTTTCAACTTTTTGTTATTCTACTGTGAAATAGCCAAAGAAGAAATTCTAGGTGGTGGTGGTGGTGGTGGTGGTGGTGGTGATGATACTGCCCTTCAACAAAAAGATTCAAAAAGCAGTTCACAGAACAAATCAAATAACTAGCTGATGAAATTATTTTACTTTTATTTAAAAGATTTTATACTTCTATTTCTAAACGTCTCTAACATTTGGTAAAGCTCAATCCTATGAGTGTCTACTCAGAAGGAAACCCAGCTAAGTTAAATGGGATTTACTCATGGATAAGTGCGTATAGGGTTGCAGCCTGTATATGACCCAATCTTATTGAGCCACTGTACTGCCGAAACAAGTGTTTCAGCAGTATCGTGTGCTTTACAATGGTGGCAAAATGCAACCTGCCATTCTGTGCAGCTGGGCCTCCACTGCAAATAGCTAGCAGCGGTAGCACCTCCCTGGAGCCCCTGATGCAAGGGGCAGGCCTTGGGTGGGGGAGGGAATGGGAGGACTGGAGGAGTTTCTGGGCAGAGAGGGGAAGGAAGTGGAGGGGTAAGGAAGTGGAAGTGAATGAATCGAAGCAATAGCGCATGCCTGATCTTATCCCCTCCCTGCCCCGTTCCTCTCCTATGACACCAGAATAGGTGTCATATGTCAAAAGAGGCCCATTGATGATTGGGCAGCCTACTGGGAGGTAAGTGCAAAATACATGATTGCTCTCCCCACCAAAGGATGCAGTCCACGCCTTTTTGGCATGGCTGCATTGGAGCAGGTGGTGGGGATAGGATTACACTTTTTGTCTGTTTAAAAGCCATTTCTGCCCAATGTTGCATATATGCAACAGGGATCAAATGTGGACACCTGTGGGCTGGGCAGAAATGGGTTAAAGATAGGAAAAAAACAACTTTTTTTTGTCTGTCTGGCTTTTTGTCTGTTACTGGTGTTTCCAACCAGTATCTGTAGAACAAAACTTGCCTACGAAACGTAGAATAAAATTAAATCACATGGTAATCTTAAAATTTTCTAAGATGCTTTTGACTTCAGAAAACAAAAAAACAGTGGCCTTCTACGTACTTATGTTTTGGATTGGAATTAATTAGAGGCAAGTTTTTCCTCCAAACTCTCCCAATGGAAACTGCAAATTTGTCAGTGTAACTGTGGTCAGGATCTGCTTGATGACATATGGCTTCCAGCTGTAAAAAGTTAGCCAGTAATAAGAAGTCCAGTCTTTGGTTCATTCCAATATATTTTGAAAATAAGGGACAGATGGCAATTTTACCAAAGACTTCCAATAGGGAGCAAATCGGACAGAGCTGATGAAGTAGAAGTGATTTTGGTGTGTGCATGTACTCTGTTCTGTTTCTCTGTATGAGATGTAGACTAGAGATTTAAAAAAAAACTATTGATGCTGAGAATAAAGAATGAGGAACTCCACCATGAGCAAAGTGAAGCAATCATGATAATATTCAACCCCAGGTCAGTGCAAAATGAAGTGAAACTAAGTGCATAGTTCAATAATGTTACTAGGGAGCAGTGGCATCCCAAGGTCATTTGGCGTCTGGGACCATTAAACTTTTGACACCCCACCCATGACAAAATTATTTTTAGTTATAGTAATTGAAATGAGCAATCAAGGTGTGTTCATGTGTTTTTGTTAAAAACATCTGAAAGCACAAAACACCGCATTTTGGTGTTTTGGTATCCAAATAAAAGCACAAAAGATATTTAAGATATGTTTAAGATATTTTACAGAACCCATTTCTGCCCAGCCCCCAGGTGTACACATTTGATCCGTGTTGCGTATATCTTTTTTTAGAACGCAGCCTCTCCATACATTACCTAGAGATGCAAAGGATAGAAGCTGGGACATCCGGTGGGCAAATAATATCACTTCACCATTGCAATATGTTCAGCATATTATTATATTCCAGCAGAGAAGAATGTTGTTCACAAACAATGGCCTGTCAAATAGCAAACCGAAAAATGTGCCCTGGGCCTGGCTGCCTTTTAGCTCTTCTAAGGCTGAAATCTTCTGATACACAATGGAACTTCCTTCTAAGTGGACAGGCATAGGATTGTGTTGCAGCTCTACCTCTGCCTAGAGAGCTCCGTTATTGAAGTCCATGCCCTTGGTCTAGCTATGACCATTACTGCACATTGACATCTCCGCTCTGCAGGTTAGACTCACATCTGGTTGCAATGGGTGGACACATTTTGAGCCAATTGTTGCACCCTCATGGTCAGTGCTAACATTGTGTCCTGCACTTCAGGGTAGATTGATCTTCTTGTTCTTTGAAGAATTTCTTGTCCCTTCGGGGAAGATTGATCTTCTAGATCTTTGAAGAACTTCTTCCTTACAGACCCTTAGAGGGCATCAGTCATTTATCCAGCCCCTCCTGTCTGCAGCTGGACTGCACCCTACAAAGATAACTGCAGAAAGCAACTGTTTTGTAAGATATTGAGAAACATGCAACCCACTTGTAACTCAACTTTCTGTTTTTTGTTAGAAATTAGTGGGCTTGTTATAATGTATATATTTCAGCTGGTTTGCTGTGAATCTTCAGCTGCTGAATTTAGCGTCCATGATTTATGAGCCATTTGCAAAACTGGTGAGAGACAAGTAAAGCAAATGGATACGTATTCCAATTACCGCAAACTCCCCTAATAACAGATATTTCAGGGCCTGCCTTTCCTTTTTTCAATAACCTAAAATATAAAACCCATCATAAGGAAATGGAAGTCAATTTTCAATCTACATCTGAGGCATCATTTATCATTACGATCTATGAGCATATGAATATTAATTTTTCCGGGTCTTTCATATCTTTTTTAAAGCGCAATTTCATATTACATTTTTGAATGTTAGAGTTCAATTCATTCACATCCAAATAATATGAGGGCCCAGGCTTAAATTACATCTTTTAAAAATGGTGAGATTCAGAGTTTTCTATTTTAGCGTTATTCATCTTCATCTGTCATGTTGGTGGGTTTTATATGCCGTTAGGCTGAACTGCTTGTGCTGAATTTCTTTTTCTTTTATTCCCTGCCGAGGCATAAAAATGTTTGGCAAAATGTTTCCAATTGTCTGACATGTCTGACCGGAGTTAGAGTTTGGGGTGCCTTTCACTCAACCTGATAGGCAGTCACTGGAGGTAGCAGAATGACAGGGGCACCAGCCCACCATCTCACCACACCCCATCCTCATCACCAGGGCCTCTGAGAGGAATTTTATCAGGGGGTACAAAGTTTCTTTTGGGCCCTTTCCCAAAGAGGAAGGGGATGGAACAGAGTGGGGGGTGGCGGCAATGAGGTGAGCAGAATGGGGGAAAACGGGAGGAAAGTGGCAACAGCCAGAATAGTCTTTGGAGCCCGGGTCTACCAATCTTCCAATGCAGAGCTCAGGTCTACCTGCCAGCCCAGCGTTGTCAGCTAGATACAGTAATAAGGAAAACCAAACACACTCCTGGCAGCTCAATCCTATGCCCGTCTCTTCAGAAGTAAGTCCCATTAGAGTCAATGGCCCCTACTCCCATGATCCCACAGAATTGGGCTGTGGTTGGCAACCTTCAGTCTCGAAAGACTATGGTATAAGCCTACAGCACCTGATATTCCCAAGTCGTCTCCCATCCAAGTACTAACCAGGCCTGACCCTGCTTAGCTTCCAAGATCAGACAAGATCAGGCATGTGCAGGGTAACAGTTGCTGCTAGGATTGGACTGTTAGTCTCTCTAAAATCTTTCAAATATAGAAAATCATTGCAGGATTATATTTAAGCTCACACTAGAATGGAAAGTTTCGTGTGTACACCAAAACGTTCTGCTGCAGCAGCTGCAGTCCCACACTTGTGTCACTGAGCTTCTCTACTCTCCTTCATGGGAAACAAATCCACAAGCCAAAGAGCTACTGCAGCAGATCGGTTTCCTCCCAGATATGACACTGTTAAGGAATGTATGCATTCCTAGGCCTGGTGAGTATGGCTTGTGGCAATAGTCACCACCATGTGCCCACAGTAATGACTCCAGCATCCCACATGGGCAGTGAATCTGGGTGAAACTGGAAAATGGAAGATCCCAGCAAAATTCTGGGGCCCCTCCTTTGGCTTCTGGGCCCCATTTCTGACCCTGGGCCCAGGTACAAATTACCTCCTTTACCTCCCTCTCCTAGGCCCTGCTCATCACCCTTCTCATCCCACTCCTTGGATTCAAAAAGGACGAGGGGAATGGAGTGGAAGTGTAGAGGAGAAGAGATTAGTGGTCTAGAACAGGGGCCTCCAAACCCATGCGCATGGGACAAGGTCCAGTGTGCAGGAAAAACCATCTGGGTACAGCATGGCACTTTCCTTTTCATGCCACAGCAACATTTCTTCTTGCCTGATTGTTCCGAAGCCTCATGCTGAGTTATGGCCCCTAGGAAATTGGGGTACAGAGGGGTCTGAGGCAACAGGCATCAGAAACAGCTGCCCAGCATGAGGTTCTGGGACAATCAGGCAAGAAGAAAGATGGCTATGGCTGGAACAGAAAGCACTGCACACAAACATCTTTTCCCACACTCAGCAGGCCATGGTTTGGAGGCCGCTGGTCTAGAATGTCAGAGATCCACAACCTCACCCTTCCACTCCATTCCCCCTTCCTGCTCAAATCCTTGAGGCAGTAAGGGGGCAGCCTTTAGAATGCTAAAGTCTCTTGTGATGGGGGTGGGAGTGTGCTTGTATTTGGCATGCCATCTTAAACACCAGGAGATATTGGGGCAGCCCTGCAATCTGGTTACACGCTTTGGCAGTACTCACTTTCCTGAGAGTAAGCTCTATTGAGTACAATGTGTTTTACTTCTGAGTAAACATTCATAGGATTGTGCTGTTTATCTCTCATTGCCTGGACAGCTTACAAATGAACTCGAACATCCTCTAAATTGCATGGGTGTCTAGGGATGCAATCTTATGCACACTTTCCTGAGAGTAAGGAAAGTGTGTCCCAGTGTACCAGGAACCTTAGAAATATCCGGCACTGAGGCTTGATGCTTTAAAAAGGCCAACAAGACTGGAAAATTTAATGCAGGTCATACAGTCTGCCATTTTTAGCTGCAGGGGAGCCATTCCAAGACACCACCACCACTCCATGGATACATGAATTTGTGGATACATGAATCCATGGCCTCTTCCAATTTGACAAGCAAACCAGATGTGGCTTCTGAAGCCTCCAGCAGTCCTCAGTCCTTTTGAAGCCTCAGGTCTGCAGACATTCGTGGAGGCCATCACAGACCTCAGAAGATCTCCCGGAGGCCTCAGAAAGCCACTTGCAGTTTGACAGGCAAATCATAGGTGGCTTCCCCTGGTATCCACAGCATCCGCAGTGAGTTAAATCTGCAGAAGCCGAATCTATGGATATTGGAGGTACACTGTATTATATATGGGCCCACACGGATAGGCATATGTGAGGTGATCAGATATGGTCATAGGCCTCATGTATGAAGTAACTCAATGCCCCCATCAGAGGCAGCATCATGACATGGTTAAGTCAGGCACTGACCAACAGCCCTTGCCCATCAGAGGGCCTATGTGGGCAAGCAAACCCCTGAAACCCTGCAGTGCCAGTCAGTCACAACAGACTTTCACCCCAGTTCAGAAACGAGGAGGCTCTGGTGCTGGCACTGATTCCAGTTGCTGAAGAGATCGTTTCCACTGCTGTTTCCTGCAAGAGTGCACAATCCTAGAATGGGGATTATGAAACAGATCACAATCTATCCTTGTCTCATTTTCTCCTCACAGCAGTGCTGAAAGGCAACTTCAAAGGGACAAAAGTCACTTGGCCAAGACAAGCAGGCTTCACAGCTGATCAGAGATTAGCATCGCTGTAACCAAAGTGCCAGTTTCTTTATGTTTATTACAACTTAAGACCCATGCTTCAGTGCTTTTCTGACAGGGGATCTTTTTGCGAAGCACTTTCTGAATCCCTATACTGTAGAGATGGGGGGGGAGTTTAATGCTAAGTTCATGAATATGTGTGATGCCCCAAGCTTATTCAGTGTATTACTAACATGCTAAATAGCATTACGACGTGTATTTTGAAAGTGCCTGAAGATGGATCATGTCAGACCCTAATGGCATCCTTGGAACACTTACATATTTTTCCCCCCTCAGTGTAAATAATTAGAGCAATGTCGATTGTGTCAGTGATCTGTTTACCTAGTACAGGGATCTCCAAACTTTTTGGCCAGAGGGCCGCATCAAATATCTGGCACAGTGTTGAGGGCTGGAAAAAAAATTTAAATATAAAATTTATTTAAATAAATTAGAGATAGAACTTAGATTAGTGAATAAATGAATGAATGGGCCCATTCATTCAACCTCTCTGGCCCTTGAACACCCTCCAGAAGCAACCAGAGCATAGTTCCAGTCATGTTTGGCTAAGCGGGCCAGAGGCTTTCAGGGGACAAGAGGCTGGCCGCGGGCCGGATAGTGGCTTGCCATGGGCCGCATCTGGCCCCCGGGCCGGGGTTTGGAGACCCCTGACCTAGTATATAACAAAACCAGCAGGGGGAGCCTAACAGCTGCATTACCAAACTGCATTTAGAAAATGATTGCAAGTGAATGTGTATATTAGGTTTTGTGAGTAGCAGCGCCTATTTGTCTTTGCGTATTTCATTGTTTGCCTCGCCAACCTTCGTGAGAGCGACACTCCGTTGCAAAAGTTGTCCAAGTCCCAGGCTAAGAGTCACACTTGAGGAGCACAAATTCTGGCAATGCAAATATAAACAGAGATAAGAACATAAGAACAGCCCCACTGGATCAGGCCATACACCCATCTAGTCCAGCTTCCTGTATCTCACAGCGGCCCCACCAAATGCCCCAGGGAGCATACCAGATAACAAGAGACCTGCATCCTGGTGCCCTCCCTTGCATCTGACATAGCCCATTTCTAAAATCAGGAGGCTGCACATACACATCATGGCTTGTAACCCGTAATGGATTTTTCCTCCAGAAACTTGTCCAATCCCCTTTTAAAGGCGTCCAGGCCAGATGCCATCACCACATCCTGTGGCAAGGAGTTCCACAGACCAACCACACGCTAAGTAAAAAAATATTTTCTTTTGTCTGTCCTAACTCTCCCAACAGTCAATTCTAGTGGATGTCCCCTGGTTCTGGTGTTATGTAAAGAGCATCTCTCTATCCACTTTATCCTTCCTATGCATAATTTTGTATGTCTCAATCATGCCCCCCCTCAGGGGTCTCTTCTCTAGGCTGAAGAGGCCCAAACACCATAGCCTTTCCTCATAAGGAAGGTGCCCCAGCCCAGCAATCATCTTAGTTGCCCTCTTTTGCACCTTTTCCATTTCCACTATATCCTTTTTGAGATATGGTGACCAGAACTGGACACAATACTCCAGGTGTGGCTTTACCATCGATTTGTACAACGGCATTATAATATTAACTGTTTTGTTCTCAATACCTTTTCTAATGATCCCAAGCATAGTATTGGCCTTCTTTACTTCCGCCGCACATTGGGTCGACACTTTCATTGACTTGTCCACCACCACCCCAGGATCTCTCTCCTGATCTGTCACAGACAGCTCAGAACCCATTAGCCTATATGTGAAGTTTTGACTTTTTGCCCCAATGTGCATGACTTTACACTTACTTACATTGAAATGCATCTGCCATTTTGCTGCCCATTCTGCCACTTTGAAGAGATCCTTCTGGAGCTCTTCACAATCACTTCTGGTCTTCACCACTCAGAAAAGTTTGGTGTCGTCTGCAAACTTAGCCACCTCACTGCTCAACCCTGTCTCCAGGTCATAAGAATAAGGCAAGGGTTGGAAAAAAAAAAGAAAAAAGAATTGATTTATTTATATATTAATGTTATTAAAAGTTTTATGTATCACCTTTTTACCTTCAGCATAGCAGTCAAAGGATGCCTAACCATAGCTGACCCATCCATGAAGCCAGCTGAGATCATCATCTCAGGCAGTGGGTTGCTATGGGGTCCCTCCTACCTCCAACACACTGTCTTCTCCTGTACTCTGTGTATTTGAAAAGGAAAAGAGCAACAGAGTGGCAGAGGAACCCTGGAGGCGAGGAGAGTGGGTCGGGCAAGAGGAGGAGAAACAAGCCTTGCCAAGGAAGAATCAGCATTGCTTCTGCCAAGGAATTCCTGCCCCACCAAGGTTTTGGAGTTCTTTCAGGAGATCAGACACATACATAGGAACAATTCAGTAAACACTGTTCCCATACCCTCAGTATCCATTTCCTTCATGGAAACTAAAACCCATAGATAATAAAGTCTTGCAAAGACTTCAAGCTTCAATAAGACTCAGATGCTACCAGAAGTGTCTTCCGGTTGCATCCAGAGGTGTTCCAGTTGTGTCCAGCAGCCTCTGTGTGTAGAACCTCTACAGGCTTCAGAAAGCCCCCTAGAAGTGTCTGAAAGGCACTTCAAAAGCCCACCGGAGGTGTCAGAAATGTGGTCATTTCATCTGGCCTCATTAGTAGGCCACACCTGGACTTGGTTGATTTGTAGCACTGTCATTCTACAGGAATGTACTGCAACTTTCCTGTTGGTCACCAGATACAGCCATTTTCTCTATCCAATTACCTAACTCTAGGTTGACAAGAGAATTAACAAATTCTTTTCCCCGATTTTTGGCAGTTGGAGCAACTCTTCCAATCTGTTACTACTGCAGACCTTATTTTTGGCATACTACAGACAATTCTTGCTTTTTGGACTCCTGCCTGGCATTGATCCTCACATCGTTTTTTGTCTGCTTCTGGCTTCTCTATTTATGATGGTCATATTTGCCCACCTGGATACAGTGCCTTGCAGTGCTTGGGACAGCCACCCATCCATCAGGTTTCGAGGCAAAGAACAGACTGTCTTCTGCAAAGCTTCTCCTCTCTGGCCAAGCTCAACATAATGCTCCTACGCACTCTTTCCTGACGTCCTCAATCTGTCCACATCCCTCTTTCATGAAGAAATTCACAGTGTTCCTTCTAAGACCCCAAGCCCTGTTTGTTTGCATAAAAGAAGAACATTCTTGAGTACGCTTGGTCCTCCTGGCTTCAATGAAGTTTTCCAGTGGAAGGTTTAATAGCCTACACAGCACCTCCTCATGTTTCCCTTAACAGCTGCTAGCAACTCTGCATCTCATCATTATTTGACCCAGCTGAGGGACAGAAAGACTTTCCTTTTTTAATACAGCACTATCTCACTTCACCTCTTTCTAAAGACATCAATATTATAACCAAGATGTAGTCACACAGTACAACCGCTTCTGCTTTCCTTAAAGAAGCCAAGAGATGTGAGGATTTTATAATGTACAGGAAATAATGCTCATTAGGGGAAAGACCCACATAAAGCACTGTCCAGCTGCAGGACAGACCCTGAACATAGAGAAACACCTTTTTAAAAATTGTTCCAAGGATTTCTCTTGCCAAGAAACATGTCAAGATGATGACTGACTTGTCAAGAAATGATGCCAAACTTGAGACAATGGGGAAGGGATATTGACAAGGTAGTGGCTTCTGCTCAGCCAACTGCCATAAGGTATATGCACATTTGGGGAGACACACACAGTACACAGGAAATGAAAGCAGCTAAATATTTTCTTGCTTTTGGATACAATTCAAGCTGCTGTTATAACCTTTAAAGGCTTATACATATTTCAAATAAACAGTTTGGAGCCAATGCACTTAAAGAATCACCTACACTACACCCTTATGATGCATTCTGCCTGTTAAGATCTGTTGGAGATCCCAGTGAGATTCAACTGATAGCCTTGCAGGGCAGGGCCTTTTCCATCATGGCACCTGGGCTCAAGAACTCCCTTTCTCAGGAGGCTTGTGATCTCAGTTGGATCTTATGTGAACACAGTCCATGTTGCTTTTAATGCTGCCTTGTCTCTGATATTGTTTGGTTTTAGTTATTATATTTGTAATACTAGATATATATTATATTATTTAATGCATAGTAATATATTATATTTTGGTGTCCATAGGCAAGCCTCAGCCTCAGCTCTCCGACTGCAATATGGGGTCAGAGTTGTGTAGCGACATATTGCAAAAGTCCATTGCATCTCAATAGTCATTATCTAAAAGTCTGCTTAGCAGCCTCTTTTGGTAGATTTCTGTTGCTTCATAGAAGCTTCTGGAGAGCATTGTTGATCCTATTCTTATCCTTTAATTGGGTGCATCTTCTAAAACTTGTTAGTCCTTCCAAACAAAGTTCCTAGGCCTAGACTGAACACCTGGAAGTGACCGCACAGTCTGTTGAGTCTTCTTCCTGCTGATCTCATCTTGGAAAGGAGGGCTGTGCATCATTTCAAGGTCCAATACCTACAACTGAAGGGCCCAGTTTGTTTGATGACAGTTCCCTTCACAAGTTTTTCCTCTCTTACTAATTAATTGGCACATTCATATATTAATAGCTTCTATTAAGTATAGTAGGCCTATGTACTCGTAAGAATGTACTGAGCCCATTCTCAGTGAGCACATGTACAGGGTGTCTAGAGCAGGGGTGTCCAAAGTTTTTGGCAGGAGGGCCACATTATCTCTCTGACACTGTGTCGGGGGCAGGGGAAAAAAGAATTAATTTACATTTCAAATTTGAATAAATTTACATAAGTTTACATAAATGAATATATTAAAGATGAACTTATATGAATGAATGAAGGTCTTGCAGTAGCTCAAGGCCTATAAAAGGCCTGGGACAAAGCAAGGCCAGCCTTTCCTTTGCTGCCCCTGCTGCATCACAGACGTGAAACAGCAAGCAGTGGAGGGAGCCCTCATCCCACAGCTCACGCGAGAGGTCAGTTGCCCTCATGAAAGCAGTTGCATCAGGCCAGCATGGGCTCCAACAAATCTCCAGAGGGCCAGAAGCTCATTGGAGACTGGGGGCTCCCTGAGGGCCACATTGGGAGTCCTCAAGGGCCGCAAGTGGCCCCAGGGCCAGGGTTTGGGCACCCCTAGTCTAGAGGGATGCTGTACACCATGGCCGTAGGAGTTGCTCATTGCATAGGTCATAGGTGTTCCCTATAACCTAAAAGGGTGTAAGCATGCTATATCAGCCCTGTTTGCTTTCTTGGACTTGTTAACGCTGCTTAGGGTTGTCAATAAAAGGCATTTCCTTTACCCAATGGACTCATTGCTTCAAAATCCAAAAGAAACATTGCCCTCTGGCAATGTAGGTTGTGGCCAGGATCACATCAAGATAATACACGTGAAGCACCTTGCATGCTCAGAAAGTGCTACACAACGGTTAAGTATGATAGTTACTGTTTTTAAACAGTGTGTGAGTTTCCTTAAGAACTTTTATGTGCAAAGGTGGCATATGCCTTGAAAAATGAGCAAACATTCTTGCATAATGCCACTCACCATAATGACATCACAAAGGGCCAGATCCAGTCAAAATCAACCACTTACATAAAATCCTGCTTATTTCAGTGGGATAGCCGAGCATCTGTTTTAATCTCTCTCATTTACATCAGTGGGACTTAAAAGCACTTGACTTGATGGGGTGCTTCAAAACAGATGGCTTTGAAAAAGTCTTCAATCTTTTAACAACAGCATAGATATCAACTGCTGGGAAAAACAAAACAATGGATTGTATCCAAAGACAGTAAATCTTAACAGCCCAGTCCTATCATTTCTGTCCCCGGTTGACGCAGCAGCACCAGAATGGTGACTGCTGCACCCTATGAGAGTTGCAGAGGTCTCCTCTAGGTATGGAAATAATCGTTCCTTACCCAGAGGTAAGTCTCCATTGTGTGGACAGGTCTACTCAGACCTGTGAGAGCTACTTTGCTGTTGCAAGTCCACATTGACCCATGCTGCAGGATGAGGCTCGGAAAGGGGGTTAGGATATTGGCAGTACCAATACCACCCATCCTGCCACCCTCATTTCGTCCCCACCCCTGTGGAGGAGTTTCGGACTAGGGAGGTCTCGCTTGTGCTTGGCTGCCAGGTCTACTTGGACCTACACCAGCAATGTCACTGCTGCAAGTTCACATGGACTGGTGAAGGCAGATCAGACCCTAGAAAGGAGTCAGGATTCAACAGGCTCTTCTGCCATGATCTGACCTCCTCCCACATCCTGCACAGCATTACCGGAGGTAGTGGCCATCCCCACCCTACCACCGCACAGACTTTACTGTCTGCAGCAGCGGCCAGGCCTGCTCTGCAGCATTGTCATGATTGTGATAGCTGGAAAGTGTGTTATGCCACCGGAACATGCATTCTATTGGCAGAATGACCCAATAGGATTGGGCCATCAATGTAGTCTTATTGCCTGCTGTTATTTTGACTTGTGTAGCAGCTACTTTTAAATGTTTAGTGTTCTCTATTTCCTAAATGGCCTGATTTAATGTTCTGCTGCTGTTGTTCCCTTTTTGGTACATCCTGTTTTATATCGATTATTTTTATGATTGTTTGCCATGTCAAAAGTATATTCATGAGGCTAAAAATCCATGAAATGAATATATATACACCCTACGCATACACATTCCTCTTTAAAAAAAAATTTTTCATTATTTATTATGAAAAATGTTAAGTCCCATAAGTTAGAAAGCTGCACCCAGAAAAAGACAAACTCACCAGTTTTCAGCTCTCCAGGTTTTAGACACACTGTCAGGCAGTTAGGAGTTGGAAAGACACCTATTGAAAGATGTTTACTGTTTGGATGTATTTTTTTTTTTTAGAGTGCAGCTAAATTTATTATGTTCTTTATTTCATTTTGAAATACTCTGATCACAGGGTAGCTTACAATAAAACAAAACAGAAAGCAGAACAAAAAGTCAAAGAAAACAAAAACAATAAAATTAAGCTTAGCAAAGCCTAAATCCACAACTGAAAAGCCAGTCCATATCTCCACAGCCCTGCAATCATCTACATCTCATTTGAAAATGCTGTGATAAAAGTAGCTATTTTCCCCCGGAACCTGGTGATATTCTTGTGTAGAGGCAATTGCAGTTTGGTTGTTGATATTATACGACATACGGACTGAAGGTTCAGGTTCTATGGTCTAGTGCAGGGGTCGGCAACCTTAAACATTCAAAGAGCCATTTGGACCCATTTTCCGGAGAAAAGAAAACCTCGGGAGCCACAAAAGCCTCTTGACATCTAAAATGAAGATAACACTGCATATATAGTTTTTTTTAATCTTTATGCTATGTATAAAAAAAAACTATAGTGTGTTAAAATCAATGGGATTTCATTTGACTCCAAAGTGGAGTCAGGGGAGGGGAAAAAAAACCAACAGATGCTGCTTTGCGCTGAATCGAAGCAATGGGAAGACTTATGCAGGCTTACTCAGAAGTAAGTGCCTCTCTGATTTCCATGGGGCTTCCTCCTTAGTCAGTGTGTGTAGTATTAGGATCGCATCCTCCACCCTCAGACTTCTTTTGGGAAGTCTGCCCTGTCGGTTTCAGAGGGACTGACTTCCATGCTCAGGCGCACTGACCAGGAGAGAAATCGCACAAAGGCCAGAGGGGCTGATTCTGGAGTCGACTCCCAATCCTAAGCATGCCTACTCAGAAGTAAGTCCCATTCAGTTCTATGGGGTTTACTCCCAGGAAAGTGTGCACTCTCTGCAGGCGCACTCCAGGGAGCTCCAGGGTCAGTCACCCCCTGCAGTGGGGTGGGGGCAACATTAAGGCAAAGGGCGTAATGAAGCCTGCCAGACTCAGAGGGATGGAGCTGAAGGATCCCCCTGCCTGCTCTGTGCCGTGGGGGTGGGGGAACGGTGGCAGGGTTAGAAGAGCCCAGCCTGAGTGCAGGGGGGGCGCACACGCACCTCGGGCTGAGCACTCCAAGTTGCGGGGAGGGGTCGGAGGAGGCTTCGGAGCGCAGCTTATCTGCCTCAGAAATGCCTTTGTATTTTACATAGTAATTAGTTTAGCAAAAGGTGTGACAGAGAGGCGCTCTGTCACCCCCTTTGCCACTTTCACCCGCTCTTCCCCACTGAGCCCATGCGCCACCAGCTCTCCCAGCCTGGCCCCAGGGGTCCCTGCAAAGTGCCCCCCGCGCCTGCCACCAGTGGCCATGTCCCGCGGTTCAGCCCCCTGCAGCTGCATGGAGAAGGAAGGAAGGGCGCAGGGAAGAGGTGCCTGGCTGCCCCCCCGTGCCTGCTCGCAGTGGGGTGCCTGAGGGCGCCTTCTCGCAGTGGGGCGTGGAGAGCAGGTGCGGGAGAGCACCGCTGCCCCTGCCTGCCGAAGGAGCTGCTGTGGGCGGCGCCCCGACCCCGCACTCACCAGCAGCCAGCGCCCGCAGCACATCGCGCTGGAGAGAGGCGCCCTCGGGGCTGGGCTGGCTGGGCAGCGGCCGTGGGGAAGGCGCCCCGCTTCCAGCCCCCACTTGGGAGCCGCAGCAGACTGCTGAAAGAGCCGCATGCGGCTCTAAAAACACAGGTTGCAGACCCCAGGTCTAGTGGTACGACTCATGGGGTATAGTAGTACAGTCTATGTGTTACACATAAAACATTTCAGATTCAATCCCTGGTATCCTCAGTCAAAGGATCCCAGGAACAAATCCTGGAGGTGGCTCTGCCTGGGATTCTGAAGATCTGCTTAGCTCTGAGCTAAGCAGACCAATGGGCTGTCCTTATAAAGCAGCTTCATATGTTCAGAGAGAAAGAGAACAGATACAATCAGCTACCTGTTGCAGCACATGACTGTGCTTCTGATCATTTGTTCCAACAATACATCTTTAAAGAGAGGGCAATAAAAATAAAAAGAGGAGTGTATGGAAAAGAACAAAACCAGCCCTCAGGGCTGCAGTGCCCCACTGGATGCACTCCACGTGGAGGTTTGATACATGACCTTTCTGCTGTTAACAGAATCAGAGGGATAGATCAGTTTCCAGAGTGAATGAAACCCAGGGAATCACATGATCTCTGGTGAGCTTCGGAATGTTTAGCAAATGAAGTCATCCAGACAGCATTAAACAGAGTTATGTCTCTCTTGCCCAGTCGTGTTTATGGAAAAATGAGTTTGGGGATTAGTTTTTTTTTTTTTTTTTGCTTAAGCACATAGTGTTCTTTTGCTACCTAGTCACACATGGATTGCTTCAATAAAGTAAATCCTTGTCCTAGCCTGAAACTGTTCTTGATGAGTCTACAGAAATAAGAACCTCAGGGATGGAACTATCTGCTCCATGATTTCCCAGGGGTTTGGCAGTCACTTCAGTATGTGACTCTGTGTACCATTACACAGAAAAGAAAAGGAAGAAAACAACAGATCAGAGGTCATTTGGATGCATGCATCTGATCCAAATGAGGAAATCACAAAGCACATAGAATATATATGGTCTGAATTCTTTAAAAATAGTGGTAAGAAATGATGCTATATTGTGGCATAAATATTCTCTTTAATGTTCATCTAAGATTTATAAATGCCTTGAGCAGCAGCTGCAAGGTTTTTTCCTGTGGCTTCAGCCTATGAAGAGGTCCCACAGATCAAGAATTTAAAAGTACAAGAATAACTAACATCCATTTCCTTAGTTGTTTCCTACTCCCATGTGAATTTGTGGTGAAAAGACCAATTAAGGCAATATCACTGATCAATATCAGGGAGTGGACAGGGAGTGGGAGGCGGGGCTGAGACCCTGCAGTTATGCTGGATCCCAACCCCCTTCCCTGAGCAGTGTGGAGCTCTCCTCAGACTTATGCCACCTCCAGACATCCAAAGTCTGAATACTCATTGGGGCTGCAGTGGCTTACCCAGAGGTAAGGGGAAGAGTTTCCCACTTTGGGGCCCTATCTTGTGCAGGATACAGCGCAGGCCTGCTGGCCTGCCTGTTCCAGAGCAAGATAGGATTGCGCTGTCAATCAGTTTTCAATGCATTTAAATTTAGGAGGTGGGAAATTAATCATCTTGCCCTGGGCCCAATGCCAGCTCTCAGTGGCCCTGCACTGCCCTACTTAAAAAAAATAAAAATTCTTTTCTGGAAGTGGGCCAATGCTTCTTTCCAATTCCTTATTCTATCTTACACTGCTGTTCTATTTGACAACAGGCTAGCAGAGCAAAAGCCGTAGAGGAGGAAAAAGAAAGGATCTTGGTGGGCAAGCAGGGGGAGGACTGTGCTTCCAGCATGGGAGCTGAAAATTGGGGCCATGGATGGAGGAGGTAGGAGAATGTTGTTGCCACCAATGGGCTAGTTGCTGCCATCCCACCACTCCTGCCACCTCGCCTCCTGGTTTGGTGGAGGGATCTTGCCAGCTCAGAGGAGGAAGCAGTGACAGCAGCAGAGGGCATGTGCTAATACACGTGTCAATAAACAAAAAAGGGGGTGGTATATATTTTGTGTGTATGTGCTACCTGTACACAGGGGATGGGATGCTACCATGTGTGTATGTACACACTGACAGGGGGGAGTGGTAAAATTGGCAGGGTGGGACAGTACATTCGCTGCCATTTCCTGATGGCAGATCAACTGAGAGTGCCCCTTGTCACTGATAGACCTGTTTACGGCAGGAGGTCTGGTCTAGAGGGTAGAGCCTCCATTTGCCTGAAGATAACATCCACAGGTCGCCAGTTCGAGGCCACCAGCACCGTGCGACCTTGAAGCAGCTGACAAGCTGAGCCGAGGTATTCCATCTGCTCTGAGCGTGGGAGGATGGAGGCCAAAATGTGAAACCAGATCAGAAACATCTGAATGTTGTGGTTCTTGAAAGATAAAATCTTCTTTCAATTGTAAAAATCCCTATGGGGATTTAAATAAGCCTGCCTATGTAAACCGCCTTGAATAAAGTCTTGAATAAAGACCAAGAAAGGCGGTATATAAATACCTGTATTATTATTATTATTATTATTATTATTATTATTATTATTATTATTTTACCTTTTAAGGGAGCTGGGTGACTCATTGAACATGGAAGTCTCTAAAGTCTTGAGTTTGTTGCTTAAAGTCTTGAGTAAATATGTATCGGAGTTTTGACACTTTTTAGTGAGAGAAAATTAAACCACTGTTCAATAAGCAGGTCGCATCGGAGCTTTTCGAGACAGGAAATGTAAACATTACAAGCTTGTACGCAGGTATTCAGCCAGCTGTATAAAAGCCAAATGGCTCAAAATCCTTGCCAAGATTTTAAAACCTTCCTGACTCCTTTAAAAGTATATATGAAGTAAGATAAAGTACCTATGTATTTGCATGAAAAGACCTTTAGGTTTCACAGTTATTCACACTGGACTGTCATAATGCATAGCACTTCATAGACATTTGAAAAAAAAAAACCCAAATTCATTTCCCCCCCCATACTTATGCATAGATAAATTCCTACTGCTGATTACGCTGCATGTGTAATAACATGACCAGTACTGTCAAATCTTATAATTTTCTATTATGGGATGGAGCTAGACTCCAGCTTTAGATTTTTCTTTCTTGTTACTTTTAGATCCTAGCTAAAGTGCAATTCTATGCATGTCTATTCAGAAATAAGTCTCATAGAGTTGCAGCTTTAGTGGTGTTCTGCCCTACAATAAAAAGCCTGCTAATCTGATTGCAATAAAGAATGAATAAGAGTTATTCCTTCTGGAACACAGAGCATGAGCAAAAGTATGCATCTGATGACATAGTAGACTGTAGTCTATGAAAGCGTCTGCTGAAATAAATCTGTCTTGAAATGGTTAAGAGATTCTTTGTTGTTTTGGCTGCTGCAGACGAATGGCTCAATCCTATCTTTGACCAGCCTGCACTGTGCAGTGTCACTGATGCAGTGTCTTCTACATCCTGTGAGCTAGCTGGGGACCAGGCCAGCTGAGAGAGGTAAGTAATGATGGCTGGCCCGATGCAACTACTCTCAGCATGAGGATGACTGTTCAACCTCTCACCTGAGCTGTGGGATGAGGGCTCCCTCTACTATTTGCTGTTTCACGTCTGTGATGCAGCAGTGGCAGTGAAAGAAAGGCTGGCCTTGCTTTGTTCAAGGCCTTTTATAGGCCTTGAGCTACTGCAAGACCTTCATTCATTTGTATAAGTTCCATCTCTAATATATTCATTTATGCAAATTTATTCAAATTTTAAATGTAAATTAATTATTTTTTTCCCGTCACAGTGTCAGACACAGTGTCAGAGAGATGATGTGGCCCTCCTGCCAAAATGTTTGGACACCCCTGCTTTATACCAACCATCGGCCACCAGCTGAGGTAAGTTCTCTGCCAGGCGGCTGAGGGATTTGGGGAGGGCGGAACAGAGACAGGGAGGGGATGTAACAGGGTTGGGGGAGGATGGAATGGGGGTGGGCAGGACCAAGGGGGCAAGATTGGTGAAGTACTCCTCTGCCGTATCCTATCCAACCCCTCAGGCTTGGAAGCCCTGCACAGGGCAGCCTGGATTTGCGCCAGTGATTTAGCAGGTGCAGATTCGAGAAGCCCCATTGGGCAGGCTGGGCCTTACTTGGGGTAAGGGGAAACATATCCCTTTACCCTGAGGAGATCTCCAGCCTACTCCTGATAAGTGCTGGATACAATGGAGGCCACTTGGCCCCACTGCACCAGCACTTTTTACGATTGGGCTGCCCGTCTCTTAGCCACTATGTTAGTTTCGACCAGCCATCATTTCATTCAGTGTAGTTTCAGAGAAAATGCTGAGCCATGCGTCTTCCACTTCATGCTGGCTCATTCATTTTGTCTAAAGCACTACTTTCCCCCTTTCTCAAAACATGACTGCACTGTTTGGGGGAACGTGTTCTGCTTTGCTATATAATCACTAGAAAACAAGTCAGTTTCATTACATGTTATGAGCAGCTTAAGCTGCAACCCTCTGCACATTTACCTGGGAAGAAGTCCTTTTCAGCTCTTTGGGGCTGAAGCTTGACAAGACAGGCACAGGACTGCACTGTTGATTTCATTACATGTTCAAAATATAGTGTGTACGAAAAACAGGGCTTTGACATCACAGTTACATGATACCCATATTGCATGAAGAGCAAATTATGGTCCATCCAGGTCAATCAACATGGACTCATCTATTACATTTGTTCCACTGAGCATATGATCTTCTGGGAAGCATTATTGAGCTCAGCACTGAGTGAGGCTGAAAAATAACAGTTCCAGACTGTTCCTTGGCTAGTGCATATTTTGCAAATCAGGATCTAACTATTTCTCATTATAAATGACACTGCATGAATGCTGAAGGATGGAACTGCTGTGGCTAAATCTTGGGGCCCTTTCACTTTGCAGCTGGTGATCTGGGGACTGATTCTCCTGCCACTGAAGCACAGGCAAAAGTCCCATTGATTTTAGTTGGACAGGATAGGAGAGAACTAAATGTTTCCAGATGAAATGACATACTTGCAAAAAAAGCCACAGGGTATTTCTTTTCATTCTGCACACAAAGCTCAATTCATCTTCATTTTGCATTGTAGCTGGTAAATAACACATTCAAAAATTTCCATTAAATGGTGAAACTGGGTGGGGAGGGGGAAGGGATGGGGGTGAGAAGACTGCAGGAAGGGGTGGATCCAGCAACGATGGGCCATTTTGGCAGGGCTGCACTAGCGGGGGGGGGGGCAAGGCTACAATTGGGCTCTAAGAGAAGGAACTGGCAACTAACACCTGCAGACCTGTTTAGAAGTCACATGTAGCTTGCAGGAGAACTTGAGCTATCTGACGCCTTTCAATACTCAAACCTCTATATTTGTAAATAATGCTGTGCCCTTGGAACTTCTCACCATTTGGAGAAATGGGGCATGAGCATATTAGCACATCATCTACCAAGAAGGGTGATAAACCATTCCTAGGAGCAATGCTAAGAGCCCAGGCATCTTCTCTATCAACGAACATGGCTTGCACTGAAACAATAGCATTCATTTCCATCTTGCACCAACTGGTGCAAGCTACCCAACTCTGACGATACAGATGGCCAAGAGTCACAGGCAAACTGAGCATCATGGCTGTGCATGTGCAAATGTGCCACAAGGACTTGCATGGCTTCTGAATAGTGGTATGTTGCACAAACCTGCGGTTCTTTGGGAGTACTATACTGAAGATCTGTGCAAACTTTCAAGTTAAAAAAAAGTGTTGTTTTTTTTTAATGCAATCTGCATTTTGGTGCTTTCTTTAACAAAGAATAACTGTAAGGCATAAACTACAGAGACTTTCTTATCCTCTTGCTAGGTACTGAACTTTGCCACCTAATATTGCAAACATCTGTTTGCCTAAACATCTGTTTAATTTAAAATGCATGAAGACCAATCCCAGGGTCTTACATCTTTGAATCAGGTCAGCGTGTTCTTTGCTTTCCTGAATTATATTCCCTTTAAAGACTGAAGGACCAAACAAACAAACAAACCATGTGAATTGTGTGACTTCCTTTCAAAGTTCCATTAAATAATAAAAACAGAAATAAGAAAGATGGTGGCTTTTACAAACTCAGGGCTTGATCCTGTCTGGCCCATGCCGGCCCAGCACCGGCACTCAGTGTCGCAAATGTGCTGTAAGGCATGCTGTGACGGCACTGTACCAGTGCTGGCTCAACGCGAGCCCATGTTGAACCAATGGCAGAAGCCTGTAGAACACCACCCGCAGCTCCAGGCAAATGCTGGGTGGTGGAATAGTGACTGGCGGCAGGGAGGAGGAATTCCAGGGTGGGGGGAAGGTGGGGCAGGGGTGGGAGTGGGGTGGGAGGGGTGGAGGCTGTGGCAGGCGGGCGCAGATCTGAGAAGACCCATTGGGAAAGCCCGGGTCTTACACAGGGAGACCTGGCACTGCTTCCCAGCCCCACTGGATTCAGCAGGTGGCCCTGTTGCAGCCCTGGGCACTGGAAGCATTGGATTAGACTACCCGTTCACAGGTTCATCTAGGTCAGTATCACCAGTGGTGATTTGTCCCAATTTTTCAAGGGCTGGCAAACCTGTATCTCACCTTGCGACATTATCGGATATCATCAGAAGCCTGACGTTAAACCTGGCACACCTAATAGTTAGTGATGGGCTCCCTCCTTCTTCAAACCTTGGCATTTCTCAAAAGAGTAACATATCGCTATAACACCCGGCTGCAGTGCATTGTCGCCTGCCGTGACGTATACAAATGAGATTGCCACAGTATTGAGAGTGATTATAAATAAGATCTGAAGCTCATCTTTTCTTTTCTTTTTGCCTTATGGCTCAATTCCTGTTATCCATCACATCTGGTTTAAAATAATCCATGCTTTTTGGCACAGGAGAATCGATAGCATTGGAAAGTTGGCAGATATGTTTGTTTAAACAACAGTTCCCAACAGTCTGCTGGCAGGTGTTTCCAGAGGCCTTTGAGCCTGGTTTTCAGGATAGAATATGTGCCAATGTACATAGCAACAGGAAAAAGTGTTTTCCTTTACCGCAGTTGGGATGGTGCTGTGCTTCAGATGCTATATTGTCAGGATTATTTTGGCAGAGAATCAACAACAGTAAATCGGTAAAGCACAGTATCTTCCTTTCAACATCATGTTATACATTTTGTTTAGGTGCTGTCTTGCACATGAAAGCAAAAGAATTATGGTCTTGCTTGTTTATCCTTGTAATTAAATTTTTTCTCTTAATGAAAGTCATCAGTTTCCTTTAAAAAAAAAAATCCTGCTGAGGGATGGCAATAACAAGTCAACATATAAAAAAGTGACCCATTTAACGTGCATGATAGAACATCCAACTCAAATGACCCCTGTGCTTGTGTGGCAGAGTCTGGGCTCATCTCTGCCACCATGGCTGGCTTCCTGCTTCAGAGTCTGCTCAGTGTCATTCTGCAGATTCAGGGGTAACCAGGGAAATCAAGGGATGGCCAAATGTAACAAGAGCTGTGATGGGGCTGGCCTCCAAAGATACAGCCAAAGAGAAGTGCCACAGCTGTGTGGGTGGACCATAAAGAGACTCCAGGTGAAACTGAGTGGAAAGGAATAGTGAAATTGTGTAGGCTGCACTTAGTAGTAAGAATGCTGGACTAGGGGCCTTCAGCCTTAAAAACTAGAAGTCTGGGAAGGCAGCCAGGAAGTCTTTGGTCAGAACTAAGGCTGCAGGTCCTGTATGCGCCTTCCCAGGAATAACTCTCATGAGCTCAATGGGGCTTACTTCTGAGTTGACATGCATAAGATCGCACTGTAAACCAACTAACCTGTCCTTGGCTGGTGAGTAGTGAAATGTAATTGGGAGTTAGACCTAGATTACCGGGCCTTCCCACACTTCTCCATTTAGTCCATTCCACCATCATCCCACTTCTCCATCATACTGCTGTCTAAGCTACTTAAGAGCTAAGAGGAGGGATACTAGGAGGGATACCAAGTGGGCTGGAAGAAAAGAGTCCTCCTGTCTCTTCCCTGACCTCCCCACTGCTTAGTCCTGTTAAAGGACATGCCCGGCTGTTCTGGGATAGTTTATACAGGACTTGGGCAGAGCAAGGTGGCTGCACCCACGGCAGCTAAAGTCAGGGAAAGGGCTAGGAAGCTGTGCAGTTGGTTTGGCTCATTTCAGCTCAGCTCCCTCCCCCCCCCCACCTAATACACCCCTCAGGCAGGCATACACTGAAGATTCTTTTTTAAAAATTTAATTGGGGGAGATAAGTGGCATTTTGTTGCAGGTTGAAGCTGCAATCCTATACACACATACCGGAGAGGAAGCCTCGTTGACTATAATGGGACTTCCTTCTAGACATGCATAGGATTGGGTTGTCAGGCAGCATATGAGCACCAACCAGGCATGCATGCTGGTGCCTTGCCCGGCCTCCTACAAAGCCACCACTCCCTGAAGATGAATTGGATGTCACCACCACCACAAGTTCTGAGGGTTTCTAGGTCAGCCGGGCCCTCTTCCGGGTTTGGGCCCTCAGACAGTGCCCACTCTGGCCAGCCCCTGACAGCCATCCCTGCTTATAGCTTTAAGGCAAACCTGTATCAGTGTTGAAGTCACAACTCCAAGTCAGATGGGCATCCAGAGGAAGAGAGGAGCTGCCAAGAAGATTACCACGTAGATACTCTACTGCCACGTAGATACTGCCTATAGTACATAAAATTTTTGCCAAGTAATCAAGCTCCAATTCTCACTTTGCCTTATCTCCGGGTCAATCAGAGGGCAGAGCCTTTCAACTCTGAACAGTTTTGTTTCTTTTTCAAGCAGCAGCCCTCATAGAAGAGATGCAGAGATTGTTTCTACAGCAACTTCACTGGGAAATTCCAGCCAAAGTTAAGCTTTTATTCTCCTTCCTTCTGCTGCAGCCTGGTTCTGCTTGGCAAATGCTTGCAAAGCAGGTCTGTTTTTTTTCAACACCAGAATGGGATCCTCCTTTCCATTTGAAACAAAACCCCAGGCTACAATTCAGAGCACCATTACTTAAGAATAACTCCCATGGAAAGCAGTGGGTCTACTTCTGAGTAAAAAGGATTGCAAATATATGCAGCTGCATCTCTCTGCTGTTAATTGAATTGCACACTCCCAGTTATGTTTTATGGGTTGTATGTTGTACATAGAGCTTCTGACTTAACATGGCAGACACCTTAAAGGTGGATTTGATTCATGGATCTCCTGCAATGGTTCCCAACCTTTTTCACTGGCATGTCCCTTGGCAGCCCATTTCCATAAATTGTACCCTTCCTATTAGCAAAATGTTTGTAATTAGTAAGACAAGCCCTCATCTCCTCTCTATGAAAGCCCAGACTTCATGTATTCATCACAGTGTTTTCTGTTTTTGTCTGTTTGAGGAACAGAAGACTCTGCCTTTGCACTGTTTTGCACCAGAAGTGTCCTGAGAAATTCTGGGTGATTGATCACTTTCCATATTATGTTTCAGCTTTTTTACTATGCTGGTTTTCAATCACTGGTTCACAGATGAATTGATTACCAAAAACTAGCTATTGGTCGGGCTTTCACAGCCAACTAGCTAACTCCCTTCCTGCCTTGCAAGGCATTCTAGAGCATAACCTACCTTTTTCTGCCATTATGCCATTATTTTTCAAGTATCCCTAAAGGTCCTGTTGAGTGTCCCTGGGAGTACATGAATACCAGGTTGGGAACCACTGTTTTACTGGTATGTTGTTTACATTGCACGGATAGTGTTTACAAAAAGGTGGTGAATACCAGAATTTAAAAAGAATAAAAATGTATCTTATGATCTTTTACTATGTTTTTAATACATTAGAGACGACAGTTCTTAGGTAACAATTAGTGGTAGGTTATTTTTCAGGATCTGGCCTTGGGTAAAATCAGACAAAACTATAGTCAGATACCCCCTTAAGTTCAACTCCCGACTTATCCAAGGGTCATAGAAAATTCATGGTTGTTGGCTCAAAACCTGCCTTTGACTTATCTGTGGGGTCAACTTATGGGCGGATATCTGCGGTGATTCGTTTTGACCCCATCCCTCCATTTGCTACCACATGGCATTTTATGACCTTCTGTCTCCATTGTTTACATTCCTTTTTTATTGAGACATCAAAGGTGCTTGATTGACGTGGCATTTTATGGCCTTCTGTCTCCATTGTTTACATTCTTTTTTTCTCGAGACATCAGAGCTGCTTGATTGACATCAGTTTTAGATACGCTTTAATCTGGCTCTCCATTAAATCTGACAGTTTGTTATATCTGGTTTCACAATTCACTTCTTGGCCCGCTGTCCACTGGGTGACTTTTCAGAGCCTGTTCTACGCCTTCATATGGAGAAATAAATGATATGCAAAACATCTCGTTTTCTTATCTGTACCGAGTTCATGAAACATACCAAAAATACCAAGTCCTTGGACTTCATTCTGAAATGTGCCTGGGTTACACTTCCTTGGAGAAAATTTCCAAAGGAAAAATGTGTTAGGCTGCCCACCTACAGTACTGCATATGTAGAGCATGTTTACAATAACAGTGTTTTTTTAAACTCTTTGGTATTCTACATCATTGGAAGCAGGGCTGGCCCAAGACCTGAAATCTGAGGCAGCATGCTAAATGCTGCTGCCTCTTACCTGATGATGTGCCAATCTCTGCTTCTCCCCCTCTCCAATATTCTCACTCATCACTTTCTTCTCCTCCACATTTTCTCTTCCTCAGTATCTTTTTTAATCCATGAGGTGAAGGGAGGGAGCCTGAAATGGCCACTTCAGTTGGTCTCTTGGACGGGCCGTCCCAAACCGAAAGTGCAAAGGAGAAGTGACCTCATTCTACCTCCTCTGTCCTTGCCCTGACACACACTGGTAGATGCAGCCCAATCCTGAGCTTCCTGGTGCCTGCTGGAGCAGCAGCACCAAAGCAGCTACTGCAGAACCCAGCAGGTGTCAGGAAGCAACTGGAGGTCTCCTTAGGAGAAGGGGACTTTTGCCAGCGCAGACTTGAGAGACCAAGCTCCACCGAACCTGCCCCCCTCCTAACCCAGTTTCTCCCCCAATCCTGCCCTCCCTCTGCCCTTGTTCTACCCTCTCCCTGGCCCCCTGAAGCCACACTGCTGCCCAGCGTGTCCTCTTCCTGCCAGCGGTGGCCCTGGTGCCTGACTGGTATGGGCCCAGTGCCAGTGCTCCTTACTCATTGGTGCTGTAAATGTGCTTTACGGCACATTTACGGCATCCAGTGCCTGTGCTAGGACTCTGCCAGCGCTGGCTGACCTTAGAATTGGTCCCTAAATCAATAATTTAGATTACTATTGCATATTTGAGGCCTGTATGAATAGCTGACTCATACCGACTGCATTGAAGAGGCAACTTGACCAATAAGGGATCTCTAAGATGGAATAATCTAAAACAGACTCCTTCTTAAACAACTCTGTTGAACCTCCCCTACCTAGTATCCTTCCTCTATCTCTTTGCCATTGTGGTGAGTCAGTTCCTGCCTGCTGCATTCGGTATCTTCCCGCTGTGTCACTGAGGTAGTCCCCAGTCTGTTTTTCTAACTTCCTTACTGAGTTCTGCATAGATAGCTATACAAATGTGCCTTTGTTAGCGAATGCTAGTAGGACAGGCCAAAGTGCCCACACATGCAATCATCCAGATTGCTCCACAATGTGACATTCATCCTTCTCCTTGCCAGCTGCATGGAAGTAAATAAGCAGATGATCACTAGGTTTAAAGGTAAGTAAAATACTTGAGTTCTTAATTTAGAAGAATGTAACACTACTAGGGATGCCAGCTTGCCCCAAATGCCTTTTCTCCAGCTTTTTGGTTTTTTCTTCAGGCAGAAGTTAATCTTAAGCCATTATTGGATGATCATAGGTGCCAGCCTGGCACCAGTTTTTCTCACATCCCTCAAGCTTGGCAGTCTTATGGCATCACTAGTTCTCACCTCATCATTCTCTGGTTTTTAAATGCATCTGACTTGGCAACCATAAACAGTATGGATGGGGGGGGGGAACTACCAAAGGTTCAGCCATGTTTGTCATTACAAAACAATTGTTTGGAGCACCTTTAAAGCAAATGAATTGACAGTGGCACCAGGTTGCTAGAGGCCCTGGAGTAAAGCCCTGCCCTGGGCCTCCTAAGAGACCCTTCCTTATTTCCTGATGGTGCATTGGGTTCTCTCACTACTAGCACTTCTGAGGATTCAGGGGTCAGCTTAGCCAGGTGGGCCCTTGGATTGGTCTGGAGCCTCAGTCAGTGTTAGGCTAGCCAACCCCAACACCATTCCTGGGCTTCAGGTTTCGAGCTTTACAGCCCAAGGCAGCGATTTTCAATCAGTGTGCCGCTGCATATGGGTGTGCCGTGAGTGGTCCACTGGTGTGCCACAGGAGTTTGGAGGAGGGTCATTTATTAGTAGGGCCATTGGGGGATGTGAGCCCCCACCCCACCAGCAGCACGGTGTGCCTTGTCAATTTTGTGCCTTATCAGTGTGCCATGAGATGGAAAAAGGCTGAATATTACTGGCTGTGGACGTACTTTCCTAGTTGTCTGTGGTCAGAGGCAATTGAAGCAAATGCACACACACTTGTCCTGAGGGTGCTGTTTTGTTTTGTTTTAACTAGTGGCTTTATTTTTAAACAGGGCTTTGAAATGCTTTTTTAAAAGTCTTTTTTTTGGGGGGGGGGGGAATGAAAACAAATCCAAGCTACCAGATACATTTTCTGACTTTCTTTAACACAACCTGCTAATTTGCAAAAAGTGTGTAACACCAGCTAGGGATGAATGAGTTGGTTTCTTTCTTCCGGCATTGCCTTTGGGAGAGCTGGGCAGGCTTCCTCTTGGTCATCAGAGACTTCTGTCTTCCTCCGTCACTTCCTTGCCTTTCTGGGGATGTGATGAGGCAATTAAATGCCTGCCACTGAAGCAGCTAATAAAAATAAAACCACAGCCAATGTTTCTTTTCTTTATACTGGCAATATAAAGAAGCGGAATGGTAAGAGCTGTATGGAGTTGTTTCATTGGAATTGTATATAGGAAGTGAAATTTTGGAGGAGGCTGACCCAATCTGAAAGGAGGAATTTGTTGGAGCTTTAAATTCTTGGAAGGGTACAACTATTTTCTGAACAGAAGTTCAGAAACTGAAAATATTCCTGGGTGCACTGTTTTCAAACTTTTATATGTACAGTCAGTTCTAGTTATCCGCTAGGGCTAGGTTCCTAGCGGAAAACCTAGTGGAGACTGAATTGACGGATAATGAATCATTGAGCCTATGGGGAAAAATGGGCTTAGGTTCTAAGAGACTCTGTTCACCATACATTCTATGAACTTTATGAACCTGAATCTTAACTTGAAGTCTATGGGGCTGGGGGTAGCAAGGGTTCATCAACACCTCCAATATCTGATGAATCCTTCTTCATGCTGGTATCCTTCTATGTATTGAAGGTTGAGACAGACTCCTCCATCTGTCTCTTGGCTCCTTCTCTGGCTTGCCCCAGCCCCGGAGCAGCCCTCAGGTAGTCTTCCAGAGACCTCTCATTCTCAGGGGAAGGTCAACATTTATTGGTAGGGCCATGAGGTCATGAGCCTCCACCTGCAGTAAGGTGTGCCTTGTCCATTGTCAAAAAACTGATGGTGTGCCTTGACAATTTTAGCACTTCATCAGCGTGCTGTGAGATGAAAAAGGTTGAAAATCACTGTTCTCACTGAAAGTCAGTGCCCCAGTTCATAAGTTCACTAGGAGCCAGTGTTGAAATAACATGGTGGAGGAACAGCCCAAGCTTCTCCCATTGATCTCCATGTGAATTAGAACCTTCATGAGAACTACATGATTGCTACTCGACACTTGCCAATCTTTTTTTAAAATTTATTTTGTGCGACATGAACAAAAATTAAAAATGATGCATACATGATTATAAGTAACATACTAAAAAAAGTGAAGGCAACACACACACACACGACCAAAGTTAATCTGCATATCAACACACCATGCAGCTTATGTTATACTATCCAGGAATGGCCTCTAGATATCCTCAAATATGTTCATATGCAACTGACGTCAATATGCTATTTGCTCGTATACCAATACATGCAAAATATCATCCATCCATTGGGCATATGTAGGTGGTCTTCCTTCCACTGAAGGACACATGCCCATCTTGACTTGTAACACCAAGCAGAGGTGCGCTGACCATTGGGGGTTGTAAGTGCCTCATTGTATGAGAAAGTAGTCCTGGAGTCTCTAAAAGAGGTGGTTGTGTGGCCCCTCCTGAACAATAACTTATGCTGGATACTTAGGACTGTGCCAGCTAACACTGAGTTACCAAGCAGTGACTGTTTTCTGGTCACTGCTTGGCACTGCTGGTTTTTTCAGTTGTGGCACCACCTCTGTAGAATCCCCACCCCACAGATGTTTGCCTGACACATCTTTATATTCCTTGCAGCGTCAAGTCAAAACATCCCAGTCTTTTAAGTTTTTGTGGTTTTATGCTAGTGTTTTGTTTTTAAATGCATTGTTTTTAATTATTTTTGTATTCATGCTTTATGGTTACTTTATTTTGTTTTTGTTATACATAGGCCTTCCCTCAGGTGGCTTTTAATCTAAGGGGTGGGGCATAAATGTAACATTAACTATATAAATGGCTCCTGTAAAGGTCAGTGGAATGACTTGGAGGGTGAAAATGGAAACAGCGCTTTCCCTATTAGAGCAAATAGCAGGTTTGGGGAGGGGTAACTTTTGTTAGGAAAATAGAGTGGGAAAGGGGTTAACCCTACTTGTATGCCATGGCCCTAGTTATGTCCCCCCACCTGATTTTCTTTCTTTCCTTTTTTTTTTTAAAGACAGAACTACAGTGATATATTTAAGGCGCAATCCAGAGAGCACTCTCAGCCAGCGCAAATCCCTTCACTGGCTCAAGAGTGTCACAAAAATGCCGTAAAGCACTTTTGAAACACCTTCTGAGGAGGGAGGCTGGCGCATGGACACGTGCAGGCCTCTGGATGCCAGCCCAAGCCCTGTTGGACCAGTAGATCAGGTAGGTCTCCACCGACCAAGTGAGGCTGGCGCAGGGGTCTGAGGGAGGGTGTGGGGAAGGTGGGGAGGAGGCATTTTGGGGTGGAAGAGGATGGGCAGGCCCATGGGTGGGTGGCAGGTGAGTGGGGGGGCGGGGCCAGGATCCAGCTGGATCCTAACCCCAGTCCCGTGCTGCCCAGGGCAACTACGGGCTGCTCAGATCTGCCCACTTATTTAGGTGGCACTGATCCATGTAGTCCCATTGGGGCTGCTGCAGCTTTACCCAGGGTAAGGGGAAGCGATTCCCCTTGCCCAGGCAGAGCCATGTTTGGCCCCAACCCTGCTCTGGATGTGGGGCAGTCCAGCTGGCAAGCCTGCTCCAGGGCAAGTTAGGATTGGGCTGTTATTGTCATAGGAAATTTTTCCCAAGCAGGAACAGGTATTCTCAGCAAGCATAGGTAATTATCAGCTCTTTACCTAAGATATCTGTGTAGGGCTCCCTCTGTGTAGGGATGTCTGGAACTCCAGCATTGTAAGAAAGTGATGTTAAATAAAGCATTGTGCATTTTATGGTGTAGGAATAAAAGCACTAACAATGCTTGGGACCCAAAGTGTGCCTCAATCTTAACTCAATCCAATTGGTAGTGACAATCGGAAACATGCCAGCCCTAACACTGTGTTATCTGCCCAAATCCAATCAGCTAATCATGCCTTTTAAATTAAATGCTGTGTCTTTAATTGGATCCAAATGCCAACAGCAAGGGAAATAAATGAACAACAAAGCAATTGAGCTAAAGTAGCAAGAGGCTCTATTGTTTGCAATGGTATCCAGTCTATTCCAATCTCTATTCGGCCTCCAGCTCCAGCTGGAACGCATTCCGTGTGCCTTTCAAAGTCTGCTGCACAGTTCTTCTTAAATGAATTATAAGTCAGTATACCATACACTTCGTATTTGGAGATGCCACCTTCTTTGAAGGAATGTCAGGGATGCTCTGTTCAATACCACCAGGACCTAGGAGCAATCTGGATGTCCACTTAGTGGCCAAAATTACACATTACACATGTAGGAACATTTCTAGGCATTTTTGGCTTGTAAATAGTCAGTAGAGACTCAAAATGGGGCAAAACCACAGCAGAGAATGAATGGCTTTGGTACTTTTCCCCCAGCCTAGGTCTGATCTTGATCTTATCAACCTTGCACAAAAAAGCTTCCGTTTGCTCTCAACACAGGTTTATTTTTCAAATAAAAGCAAATGGGGGATCTGTTGTTCCCCTTCACCCCACCCACCATTTCAAATAAAAAGCAAAAAAACCCACCATGCCAGATTGGTTGGCAACCTTCAGTCTCAAAAGACTATGGTATAAGCCTACAGCACCCAGTATTCCCAGGCGGTCTCCGATCCAAGTACTAACCAGGCCTGACCCTGCTTAGCTTCCGAGAGATCAGGCAAGATTGGGCATGTGCAGGGTAACAGTTGCTGCTGGCAGATTATGCATTCAGCATAAAGTGTAGTTAGACCCGAAGGTGCCTCTCATATGTGTGTAGATAAACACTTTGGAGCCCAATCCTAAGCATGTGTACTCAGAAGTAAGTCCCATTAAAATCAATGGGGCTTACTCCCAGGAAAGCATGAATAGGATTGTAGCCTTAACCTCACTGATTTCAATGGGGTTTTGGCATCTCCACCTTTTCCCATATGGCCATTGAATCTAGAGGTATCATGACTAGCAGCAATGATATCCTCCTTTTAAAGCCATTTTGGCCGGTGGCCATCATCACTTCTTCTGGCAGTGAATTCCATAAGCTGAGTACTGAGTGAAGAAGTGCTTCATTTTGTCTGACCTGAATCTCCCAATCGCTTTAATGGTATGGCTCTGGGTTCTAGCACTATGGGTAAAGACTGCTGAGTCTCTGTGATAGGACTAAGTAAACAATCCAATCACTCACACCCAATTTAGAAGTGTGGATGTTAAAATAATCCAGCAGCAGGTAGCCTCCTCTGTGGATAGGCACTTTGGGCTCACTGGAGCATTTCATTAATTAGTTTATTTCTCCCACTGTGTCCCAGGACCCAATCTGAGAGTTCTTGAGCTGAGGGGAGAAAACTACACTATACCAGTATAATCTAACTACTAGAATTTACCGTCATCCACAAAAAACCAGTATAGGCTGGTTTCTGTGCCCCTTTAAAATCTAAGGGTCATTCTCCATGCAAGCATTTTAATTCATGCCACAACTCACTTTGGTGACTAATAAACAAAAAGTGACACCTGTGTTGTGTTGCAGTGCAGTGAATCAATTGTGCACTGTCCCCTAAAGTATAATCCCCCCCCACTCTTCCTTCCTTCTCTTCTCTTGAATGTCTGCTGCAGGCCAGCATTGAGAGCCTGTCAGGGAGCAGTATATAACCCTACCAGCCTGTAAGTTACCAACATTCACATTGACAGCCTGAGTCCAGTAGTTTCTTAAGTTCAATGAATAGTTGTATCTTTGACTGCATGCACATTTCCATGTCCTTGAAACGAAAAGGCTTATGTCCCAATCCTCCCTGCCTCCGTCCATAGCATGCAGCTGTACCAACAGAGCACATGCTGCATGCTAAGGTGGAATAGTGGTGGTGATCAGATGGCCAGCAAGAGGTAAGTAAAAACAACTTTTCAACAATCAGGTAGGCTGCCTGATCACCAATGGGTCTCTTTGGACCCATGCCCCCTATCTTGCTGACATAAATCCAAGGCAAGGAAGGGGTTGGATCCAGGCCTGGAAAGGGGGGATAGGATCTGCCATGAGCAACTACCACCAAGATCTTCTCCCTCCTACCCTTAAATCCTCCTCCCTGTTTGACTCACTCCCTACCCTGAATCACCTACAACCCATTCCCTCCACCTCCTTACTTGGACCATTGGAGTGTCTGGGACAGAGGTCGGCAACCTGCGGCTCTAGAGCCGCATGTGGCTCTTTCAGCTGTGGCTCCTCAAGGTGAAAGTGGCAAAGGGGGTGACAGGAGGCACCTGTGTTGGGAAGGCAGGCTGCTTCCCTCCGCCCCCTGAGCTCACTGCCCTCCTCTCCCTTCACCCCCACCTGCCCCGCATTGGTTTCCCTTTTCAATTTTGCCAGCTCTGCAGGCTTAAGTTCCCTGTTTTTCCCTTCCCCAACTCTCCAGCAGGCTCAGCCAATCAGCATCCAGCACGCTCCTGGCTTTTTCAGTTGGAATGGCTCAGGGCCCTTCACTGGCTGGCCACCAGCCAATCCTGAGCTGCCCTCCTCCTCAGCCATTGCAAGCCCTTGCAGCCCACCTTTCCTTGAGCAGGTCCTCATTCAATGCAAGGAGAGGCTTTTCCTCCACAGCAGAGGAGACATCCTGTATGTCTACTCAGTAGTAAGCCCCATTACAGTGGCTGAAGCTTGCTCCCAGGAAAGGGTGCCTGGGATTGCAGCCGTGGAGCCTGCCCCTATGTGTGTCTACTCAGTTGTAAGCCCCATTACAGAGGATGAAGCTTACTCCCAGGAAAGGGTGCCTGGGATGGCAGGCTTGAAGACTGCTCAAGGCCAAGCGCAAGGACGGCTGAGTGGGAGCCCGCACAGTTCTGTTCCAGAGTAAGCCCCGATGTAGTCCCTGGGCTACTCCCAGGAAGGTGTGGAGGGCTATATCCTCAGCCTCCTCCTGTGCAGGTCTACTCACAAGTAAGCCCCGCTGTAGTCAGTGGGGCTTCCTCCCAGGAAGGTGTGGAGGGCTGCAACCTCAGCCCCCTCCTATGCAGGTCTACTCACAAGTAGTCAGTGAGGCTTCCTCCCAGGAAAGTGTGGAGAGGACTGCAGCCTGAGAGCTCCAACCAACTTGTCTGCTCAGAAGTCCCATTGTAGCCAATGGGGCTTACTCCCAGGATAGTGTGGAGAGGGTTGCAGCCTGAGTGAGGGAGGGCAGGCAGGCAGGGCAGAAGCTGGCCTGTGGCTGCCCCTCCCTCTGGCTTCTTCTCTTCCCCACCTCTGGAGTCTGTGTCCTTTTTTCCTTCCAGCAGGGTGCCTCTGGAAGGTGGGGGGAGTTCTTTAGTATCCATGTAAGATAAGCAGATGTCATAACCGACATATGTATTGGAATCCTGGAAGATCTGGTGAGGAGGTAGATGTGGTGTCAGCAGTGGCCCCTTTAAGGGTAAGGCCTGGGCATCCAGCAGAGTGTGCTGCACAGCTGCAGCCACTGGAAGGCAATAGGGCCCTCAGGGATATAAGGAGCACATGAGGCAGGAAGAGGGGTGTGGGTTAGAGAAGGAGTGCAGGTTGGAGGGGAGACTGACTGGGCTTATTGACTTTGACTTGGATACTCTGACTGATTTGACTGACTGACTTTGGAATCTGACCTTAGACTGAGACTTGGCTTATTGACTTTGGACTCTGCCCTGGATACTCTGACTGACTTTGTGACTAATGGGCTGCTGGAGACACTGGAGTTTGAAGTGTGGCTGCTGTGCCCAAGACCTGCTGAGGACCAAGGGTCTGCTGTAGTGGTGGGAGGCTGCTGCCAGGAGAGAGGACCTCTGCAGGTTGAACAGGCTAGCTACCCTGGAGGTGGGGTCCAGTAGGAGTGCAGGGCAGAACCAGGGTCACTTGTTGGAGGAAAGAAGGGGAGCTAATTTGCTTAAAGTGAGCATAATTCTCCAGGCAGAGAATGGCCTTGGAATCGGGCAAAGTACCATAGAGGACCAGGTGTCTGAAAACACAGGACAAGAATGTATGACAAAACTAACTAAAAGCTACAAGAGGGGGCTACATTATAAAAACGGGACCTATAAGAGCATAAAGGTAAAAAAAAAAAAAAACTATACATGCAGTATTATCTTCATTTTAGATGCCAAAAGGATTTTGTGGCTCCTGAGGTTTTTTTTTCCTCTGGAAAATGGGTCCAAATGGCTCTTTGAGTGTTTAAGGTTGCCGATCCCTGGTCTGTGAGGTCCTGGTATGCACATGGCCATTTCTGTGGTGGCTCTGCAGTGGCATGATGTTTGCATCATTGCTGGGTCACTTATGACGATGGATTGTGAGATTTGCTGTCGCAAATGGTCCATAGGAGTGGGCTGTGAGTCATCTACAGATTTTATAGCATAACGATAAATGATAACGCAAGTAGGTATTGCAATTTACATTGTTGAACAAACGTGTGCACAGACCTGTAATGTTAGAAGCTGCCCCCTTTTCTTGCATGTTTCCTTGCTGGGGCCACCATGCATTTGTTGCACGAACTCTGATACAATTTCATCAGATTTCCTGCTTTCTCTCTAATCCACTGCTTCCCCCTTGACTCCTTCAATGCCGGGTTCTTTCTTTAGCGACTTGCTTCACTGTCATGGGATGGCTGAGCAAGTTCCTTGTTTCTGCCTGCTGACATTTCCAGCAAAGAGGCCTGCTGTAAGCATCTTTTGGGAAACGCTGAACTGCAGCTCCTTAAGTCTACTGAGTCAACATGGGGGCCGCTTGGGATTGATTTCATGATGTATAAAATCAGTAAGTACAAGGGAAGATGGGATGTTGCATTCGCTCTTCATTTCTGAAATGAGTTTTGCCACCTTCGCAATCTGGAAGATAACAAGAGACCAGACTTTCATTTCTAACCATATTGAATGTATATCTTAAAATTTTACTTTGGACTGAACACCTATGACAGATGAAAAACACCTGCACAGTTGGGAAACTTGCATAGACGTTGTCACCTAGCCCAGTAATATCAGGTCATGTTTAAGTATCATTTTTACCCATTCTGCGTCTCTCCACTAATTGCAAAAACATCCCTAAAGTGAATCTATGCACCATGCAAATCATGCCAGCAGTTTAGGGTTCTTGAATGAAACTGATGCTTTTTTAATGCCTCTCTTTTCGCCAGTTATATTTTTCTCCCAAGTTAGAAGCCAAAATAAGAATGTAAAACCACAGTGATGCAAAGCCAAGGACTTGTGGCAGGCTATATTCTGTGCATGGCCTCAAGATTACTATCTGTAGTATCTGCTGTTGATTTTACACAAATGTGACAACAGCAACTTTATGTAGTGAAATATTTTTTTTCCTGCTTGAACACAGGCAATAAGACTTGTTGGACATCATGGAGAGTCTGGACCCCTTACTTGAATTCCATGGAGTCTTGATCTTATGCCATTGAAAGTTTTGGTGTTTTTTTTTTTTTTTTGCCAAGCAGACAATAGAAAATACCTGAGCAATATATGCAAAACCAGGAGGATTTGGAGCTTCCATACCATTTCTTGATGGCTTCAGGTTCTTTTTCCCTGATGACTATACCTAGATATAAGTAGCAGTTTTTGTTTCCTGATTAGACTCCATCTTGTGTGCTAACTGGAAAAGGAGATGGAAAGGGAATGTTAACTTTTCCCAACAAGACTGCAATTTATCCTTCAGTCCTTCAAGAGAGGGTAATTTAATAACACAATCATACTCTTCCGTGACATTATATAACAATGTAGAGCTGTGATCTTTTGCCATACTTGTATGGAGCTGCAACTGACATCCTACATCATGGAGCAAGGCCAGATGCCCTTCTGAACCTTAAAGCTCAGCCCACACCTTTGGCCAAAGTCAAATGCCCATCCAAACCCCAGAAACCACTTCTGGTTGTGGGATTTTCAGACCACTAGTCTTTCTAAAATGCTTCCATACTGATTTGGGGAAGCAGTCAGTGAACCAAGGGAGATTGTCACACAAACCATAACATTTGACCATCAGTCTATCACAAAAGAAGAAGCAGTAATCTGCGTGCAGGAAACCAGTAAGAACTACATATTAGGATACACCTGTAGGCCTGCCATAACATTTAATGGTTGATGCACCGTGGTAAAAGCCTGAAGGAAGAACGCTGAGAAAGGGGAATAGAGGAAAATTATTTCATTGAACTTTATGGAGATCCTCCAACTTACAGAGCAACAGGAATTGTGCAGGTGGAAAGGATTTGGTATGGAAAGTTCACCACATGTCCAGATATGAGAACACCATTGGCCATATTACAGATAAAGGAGATTTCAGGTTTTCATCACTGGTTTTTGTAACTGTGGTTGGCCAGAATCCAAAGAACTCTGAGCCACGTTCGTTTACTATAGCCCCACCATCTGTGTGGCCCTTTACATAAAGTAAGCAAACAAGTCCCAATCTAAAAGACTTGTTTGGATCAAACAGCAGTCTCCCCCACCATGCTGCTCAGCAAACCACAGTAGAATCTGAGAGACATTTCAAAAGTAATCTGATCTAATATGGGGATTAGTTGTTCCAGTGGGGAAGAAGTCAAAAATTCCACTGGGCTAATGCAAGCCCCTTACATGAGCCTAAGTAGCTCTTTGGAACCCAGCCTATGCTTTATATATATATAAACGCTTAGTGGAAGAAGCTTAAAGAACTGCTCATTTGATGAAGGCTTTACAATAGTCCAGTTTGTTCAACGGCTTGGGCACGATCTGAATGCACATTCAGATGTAAATTTGATTTGTGAACATCTCTGAACATGATTTGTTCTACCCTGATATAATTGAGCAGCATTATCTCACATCCCTCCCAAGCAGAACCAAGATCTTTCTCATAATAATAATAATAAAAAAGGGTAATTATTACCGCTGTTTTATTTGACTTAGTAACTGAATGGAAGAGCTGCAATAAAATATTCACATTAACAGAAAACAAGAATTGATGCTATCTTGTAAACCCATATGTAACATTCTTCTTTCAGATCACTAAGGGCGCAATCCTAACCCCTTATGTCAGTATTTTCCAGCACTGGCATAGTGGTGCCAATGGGATGTGTGCGGCATCCTGCAGTTGGGTGTCACTCACGGAGGCCTCCTCAAAGTAAGAGAATGCATGTTCCCTTAACTCAGAGCTGCATTGCCCTTAAGTCAGTGCTGGAAAGCACTGGCATAAGGGGTTAGGATTGCGCCCTAAGGGTCACAGTAGACATGACTACAGCAAACCCAGGAGTAGAATCAGAGGTGCTGCCAAATCTCTATACAACAATGTGAGGAGTTTAGTTAAAGCAGAGAACAGGTGGCAAGATGGGCACTTCTCCCACGCTTCGCCCCAAAATCACTTTCATTTCTCTCCTGCTGGATTTCATGACTGGAATTAAGGGCTAAACTACACTTTAAAAGCATGGTCTGAAACCATACTGAAACCACCAGTATGGAGTTTATATGCTTTTTCTCTTGGCACTGGAGCAGAGAAAAGGGTTGGGTGCTCTAATTGGTAGGAATAAATTAAACAAATGTATGGCCACCTGGAGGTAGAGAAGCATAATGATGGAAAAAGATTTGATCTCCCCCCCCCCCCAAAAAAAATTGTATAACACAACACGTGGCTGCAGTTGCCACAATTTTTTGAAAGCTCAGGCAGGTTCTTGTCAAAATTGCCATTTTTAGGGAATGTGTGGGATCTGACACCACCATCAAGCCTTTTTCCAAATCCTGTGCAATTTCCCAACAGGAGCTTATTAGACAAACTGGAGCTTAATCAAGAAAAACTCAAGGTGCTGTGGGTGGGTGGTCCACCTGGATTGGCAAGCAGTGTTCAGTCTGTTTTTGAAAGAGTAGGACTCCCCTGAAAGGATCACATTTGTGAAGTATGTGCTTAACCCATTTATGCCCAGCCCCCAGGTATACACATTTGATCCCTGTTGTGTATCTGCAACGTTGGGCAGAAATGGCTTAAACAACCTCTAGGTAGCTCCTGAGTCACTCTCCTGATTTAAAGGAAGCAAGTCCAGACCAGAGACTCATGTAGAGTTGCAGCCCTCCAGTGGTGATGGGTTCTTCAGGCTCCCAGGAGCTTTTAATTTATGCATTTCTAATGGCACGTGGTAATTCCATGGCCAGAACCATTTGCAGTTTGTAGGGGGGCTCTTAGTTCCAACCCTATTTTTGGAGTCCCAAGAGGCTTCAGTGGCTTGAGCCCGTTCCACCAGATTTGTTCCCTACTAAGCAGAGGGAGCCTCGCCAATGTTACTCATGCACTAGTCACAATTCATTCAGATTATTGTACCACAATTTATAGTACATGGGGCTGTCTTTGAAGACTGTTATGAAATGACAGCCAGTGCCAAACACCGCTGCACATTTATTAACTGGAACTGGGTAGATGGAACATCTAGTGCCTGTTTTGAGACAGCTGCACTGGCTTCTGGTCTGTTCCTGAACACAAAGAGCTGGTTTTAATATCAGAAACCCTAAATGGCTTGGAACCAGGGAACGTGTCATAAAGCAACTGAATAGGCCTATTTGCTAGTTATGCATGCCAAAGTCACAAATCCCTTTACATGGAATAAAAAAGGGGGAGGCAATTCTGTGTTGATCATATAGCTATAATTTTATCAGATACTTAAGATATGTTCTTAACTACTCCTTAAAAAACCCATGGGGGGGGGGGGAAGATGAATCTAGAGCATAATCCTATGCATGTCTACTCAGAAGTAAGTCCTATCATATTTAATGGGGCTTACTCCCAGGAAAGTGTGTGAAGGATTGTAGCCTTATGTAACTAAAAACAGCTTTCACCTCTCCCAGATCTTAGCCCTAATATCCCCCCTTCCTAAATCTGAAATAGTGTCCATGGTTCATGTTCCAATAAATGACAATTGCATTGTAAGTGTATCTTTGTGTCCTTAGCCACGCAATGACATCATTAATCCCAGCTTTATGAGTCAGGATAGCATCACCACTCTCTGCTCTAATCATCAGGGACTGCAGGGCAAGTTGAGACAATAGTCCTGAGATGCTGCCAGACTTGTAATTAAAGTCTCAAAGGCAGTTTTCTGTGAGCATTATGGATATACCCTTTCAAATGCATCACTCTTGAAGCTTCCATGAGTTGACAGGGGACTGAAAAGAAACCCTTCCATACATCATGTTGGAACTCTATTTTTTAGACTGTCCAAGTCTGGTTTGCGAAAGGTGCTGTTTACAGCAGGGTCCCATCCCCCCCAGCACTTGTAGCCACAGAACAGGATCAACTGCCAACTAGACTGTATGCGCACAGCAGTGTTGTAAACTGCTATACAAACTTCCAGGAGCTTAGTGCGACTGAAAGTCAAAATAGACTTGATATTTATGTTTCACCTAACAGGGTCCTGCCTGAATGAAAAACTATGTGCTTTTCTTGTTATGATCATCTGTCCTTTTCTGTTTTCTCATCTGTGATCAGTCTCTTTTGGGGTGCCTTGCCATTTAGCTGAACAATAACACCTCCATTGCCTTGTCTCTGCTGAGGTCATTGCATTCCTACATGCATTTCAATAGTCTCTGTGCTTAAGTGTTAATTTAAATGAAAGCTGGTAGCTAATCCATGGTCAACAGGGAACAATGCTGTGATATTGAATGCAGTAGCATCTGATGAAAGAAAAATAAAATCATACACATGCACATAAATTATATAGAAAAGTAAACATGCAGTTTCCATCATGTCTGATTTGACCCTGGGTCTCTAACCATGGGCATTAGTGGGGCATTAAGTTGTTTTTCTGACCACCTAGAACAGGTGGGCCAAATAGCTTTCATGGTGTCTGCTAAGGGCCAGAAGTGATGTCATTAAGCAGCAAGTGGCATTGTTAAACAGGTGATGACAGGTGATAAGCACTTTCTTCTCCCCTAGTAACTCATTCCTTACAAATGACAGAACAAGAAACGTGCAGATCTTGATCATATCATCATACCTTGATCATATCTTATCATGCAGGCTTCCCTTTCAGCTGTGCTGCTTCTGCTGAGGCATCACTTTGTAGCTCAGTAGATGAGAGGTGCCCTGTGAACTGATGCCTTGATAGAAGTAACAGGACTTCTACTACTGAATGGGCAGTCCTGAATGGGCAGTCCTCTTGATACCTGGGTTCTCCCACAATAGTATTTCCTTTGTGGGAAATTTCCTTTCCTTTCTCCCTCTCTCATTCTTCTTGGTCTTCCCTTTCTCCCTGTACCATTCCTCATCTTCTGAGGCTTCCTTCTGACTCTCCCTCCCAGCACCTTGGCAAATGCAGCACTAATGAAAACATGGCACTGGGAGAGCCCACTTACCATGAGGGCTGCTCTTTCAGCAGTAATGTCTCAGTAGACGGCTGCTGCTGGAAGGGCAGGCTGCATCATAATTGGGCTCTCCCAGCACTCCCTTTCAGCAGTGCTGCTACTGCCGAGATGTCATTTGGCAGCTCAGCAGCTGAGAGTGGTGCTGCAAAAGCTCAATTGATCAGATAAAGAGCTACAGCCCATGGGCCAGATGTCTGACACCCCTTACCTAGAATGTAACTTGTATGTATCACTGCCAGAGAAAGAGCTCAGAAGAGCTTTGACCTGAAGAGGGCTTGTTTTGCAAAATAGTCACAGTTGGAATTAAGCTTGCTATGTAGCTGTGTATATGTTTGTGTGTGTGTGTGTGTGAGAGAGAGAGAGAGAGAGAGAGAGGCAGGTAGGCAGGCAGGCAGGCAGATTGGACAAACTGGCCTTATGCTGCTGTGAATCAGATCTAGACTTGCTTGCCTGTGTACGATTGCTTTTCTGCTTCTACAGAACTGTTCTATGGCATTATTATTTGTAAACAACAGAGGCTGATGCACTGCTTGCTGGGGGAGAGTCTGACAGGATAGGAAACAGGAAGGAAAGAGGAGGAGTTTTAGCCTGAGCATAGGGTGAGTGAGTGATGCAGCCGTAGTTGTGCACGTTTTGCTTTTCAAAATAAAGACTGTTTGGCTTTTACTCATGGATCCGTTGTTTGACACAACACTACCCTTCCTGTCCGTATTGCTTTGTGTATTATTCCCCGCATAACCATTTGGGGGACTTATTCCACCCTGCTCCCGGGGCAAAGGTTTGAGATGCCACCTCTGGGAGGTGTCGCCCCCCCCCCATGTGAAGCTGTCCCCTACCTTTCTAGCATGACAGAGCCTCATGTGACCTTCAGACCACCTGGGGAAGCATTATGATGCTTCCCCACAGTCTTAAACTGCAGTTCCAAAAAACTGGAAGTGCAGTTTCCGACCGCTTCAGGAACCGCAGTGAGGCTTCCTGCACAATCCTAGAGGTGTGCAGACTTAGCGCCCAGGGCATTTGCCTCGTTTGCCCAGCGCTGAGTCTGCTGCTGCGCACAACTAAGTTTCAAGGTCACTCTTCTCTAAAAGAAACAGTGCCTGTAAAGAAGACTACACTACGTTTTTCACTGCGTGGGGAAAAAGATGAACAAAGAAGGCACTTAGACACAAAAGTGGACAATGGACAGCAAACAGCTTGTTTTGCAAGCGGACAGGTAGAATTACAGAGCACAGAACAATGCTAGATTCAGAGCAATTGCAGTTCGGTTCTCCAGAAAGGTGCTTTCATAAAACTTACAAGTTCTTGCTAGAATCCTCATATTCATCTGTTTGTTCTTATTATTTCATTTTTTTTTCCAAATTTACTGCCCTTCTGATGATCAGGGTGTTTCTAACTATTTCTGAATGGCATGTATCTGTGCACAGTTTATAGAAACCAGCAAAAAAGGGCAAATTAACTGGTTTCCAAATCATATAGGAGCTCATTAGTTTTGCAGATTAGCCTCAATGTTTTCCATATGTGAAATAAGGTTTTTTTCCCAGAATAAACTATGACTACAGTTGCCAGATTTAATATGGGATGGAGCTCTTTCATTCACCAAATTCTACCATCTTTGTTATTTAAAAATCTCTCTCCATTGAACCATGTCATTCTTTAACAACTCTGAGGAGAAGAAGAGAAAAATGCATGCATACCAATTACCCCTAGAGTCTCATAAATATTCAGAAGCGTTTGGGTACCATCCTTCTATTTATAATATTTCAGGCTTTATACATTATGTATCTATATTATATACATAATATATATTATATTATGACAAATGCAAAGACCAGTTATCATTCCTACTGTCGATTTTGTAAAACAAGGAAAAAAGGAAGAAGAAACAAACAATGGCAAACAATTCATGTAAGGCTTCTATAAACCCTCTCCTCTGTCTGACAACCCAATCCTAACTAACTTTCCAGCACAGATGCAGCCATGCCAATTGCATCCTCTATGGGGGGAGGGGGGGTCATGGAGGCCTCCTAAAGGCAAAGGAATGTTTGTTCCTCTTGCATTGCAGTTGCATTGGTGCTGGAAAGTTGGTTAGAATTGGGCTACAAGCAATACAACCATCATGCACAACCCAGCCACACACCTCCATGCAAAATAATCACGGAGAGCTTGAGGTGGGTTCGTATGATGGAATGCCATAACATCTACGTGTTGGAACACAGCTAAATGTTCCAAAAACTCTTGCAAATTTATCAGCTCGTCGCAGGATGAGCGTGGGCCCAATCCTATCCAACTTTCCAGTGCCAATGGAGCTGCAATGGTGAGGGAAAAAATGTTCCCTTACCTTGAGGATACCTCTGAGACTGCCCCCCACCACAGGGTATACTACATGCTCCATTGGCATGGCTGCATCAGCACTGGAAAGTTGGATAGGCTTGGGCACATTGTATCATTTAGACAGAATCTTATTTACAATGGTAAAGCAGAAGTAGCACACGAATGTATTCCTGCATGGACTGTTTACGTCGCAAAATAAATGACAAAATGGTTCTTTTATCCCAGAGGGCTCATAATCCTCACAAAAGACACCAGCAAACAGCCACTGGAAAAAACATTATGCAGGACTGAAAAGGGCCAACTGCTCTCCCCCTGCTCAATATAAAAGAACCACCACTTCAAAGGTGCCTTTTTTGCTCAGGCAGAGTAGCAGGAAAACATGTGATTCAATTCAACCCCTGCTCTGGCCACATCTCATGGTATATGTCTGGTCCAGCCCTTGAACTCTGAACACTTTTGCTGCTGTTGCTGCAGCCCAGCATTCAACACACTTCACTGGACACCTCCTATAACTAGTGATAGCAGCAGCAAATGGCACACAATGGTGCTACCCATAATGAACTGTACTTCAGGGACTCTGTTCTCTTCTCAACCTCTGGCTTCTGCCAAGTTGGACAGGAATTCTCTGATAAGCACATTCTGTTGTGTAATTATTGATACTTCCTGGCCAACCCAGGACTATTTCAACAGCAATTCTTGCAGGCCTTAATAAGCTCTGCTTTCAGCATTTGCACACAAAATGAAGGACTTGAGGAAAAGAAACACCGGAAGCCTTAAGAAAAAAAAATCTGTCTAATTTTGGACTGAAATGTAAAGTTTTTGTTTGCTTCTTTTTTTTTCATTTGTATTTTTTTGCACAGCCCAACAAGGACTCAAGGACTAGTCTTCCTGAATATATCACACAAAAGAAAATCTCAACTACAGGTGAAATATCAGGACATCAGAACACCAAAGCTAGTACAAAGGATTGTACTGTCAGTAGATTTCATGGAATGCTGAATCATACATAAGCAAGTATAGTAACTTTGTAACATTTGGAACGGGCAACACAATCCTGAGCTGCCCGGCGCCCAGGACTGCAGTAGCCCAAAAATGGCTGTCGCTGCATCCTATGGATGCCAAGCAGCCACTTGTGGCTCCGGACGTCTTCTCAGGCACAATCCTATACATGTGTAGAAGTGGGACCTCAGTATCCACAGATTTGGCATCCACTGAAGTGACCACCTTTAAATGCCTTGTAATAAGTAGGGGAGGGGGGGAAGCACCAAAATCCCATTTCCTACCTTTGCACTGTTAAATAATTATAATTTCATTCCATTAGCTTCCATTATTCACCCCACCTAGTATCTGAATGCGGCATAGCGTCTATACTAATGCATTCAGGGGCAAAAATGGAGGAGCAAGAAATCTGGAAGTGGGTCTTTAAAGCTATTTTCCCACTGATTTGGTATCCACTGATTTTTTTTATCCACTAGGGGTTCTGGAACGGAACCCTAGTGGATAACAAGGCACTACCTATAACAGTAACTACCTGTACAGTGTCAGATACTGTACAGTGTACAGTGTCAGATAAGATTTACTCCCATGTATGTAGAATTACAGCCTAAAACACTAAATAGAGATGTAAAGCTCAACATCAGACATCTCAACAGAATGATGTTCTAGCACTTTAAAAAGATATTGAGGAGAAATCCAACCATGCGGAAATATGAAGTGGTGCATTGTTCCTGGAATGCGATACTTCAGTCTGTTTTGCCTGCATATAGAAAATTAACAGATCAGGAAAATGGCTATGTTCAAACCCTCCTTCCTGATATGCTAAAGAAGAATGTAAACATGCAATCCTCCTTCCCACACAACTGTAGTTTGAAGTGGTACTGTCCAGGAAGAACTGTATCATACCCAGCTTGTGTACGCTTGCATTGTCTCTAGTTTTTAGTAAATTTGTACAAGAAGTGTTTGAGCTGCTAATAACACCTTTTTACAATTTGATGTCCCCATCTCATGGATCTGATACACGCATGCTATAACAAGGAAGGTCATCTACACAGAGGTGGGAGAAAACTGAGATAATGGAATAAAAACACAGAACACTGCTTTCTACTCATTTTTGTAAGATAACTCAAAACCCTCAAAATCTGTGAAAAAATAAAACTGTTTTATTTGGTTTTTATTATTTAATGGGGGTGCATGGGAAATGACCGTGGATTCATCTGCTGACACTATGCTCCCAATATCACCTACCCGGTACACTTTTAAAGCAAGTATAATTTATAATTATAATGTAAATTGGTTAGTTGCCTGCTTTACGGGGTTCCAATTTGGATTCACGCTTTGTCCAACATAATTGACCAGTTGGCTGCTTCCTTTTATAGGCGGATTCTTGGGGTCCCCAACTATATCAAACTGTCTACTCTGTCCTTTGAGTTGGGTATACATCTCCCTTTGACAATGGCCTGGAAATTTACCTTTAAATTTTGGTTACGCCTTTTTTTTAAGGTTGATCCTGACTCCCTTCTCGTTTATTTTCTCAACGACTCTTTTCAATCTTCTTGGTCTGAGCACTGTATATCCAAATTAGCCACCATTGGGATTTCTTTAGACTCTCTATTTAATAGTGATTTTAATCAGGTGTTTTCCCTAATTTCTGAAAAACTCTGGGAGTCTGAATATTTACTGTTATCATCTAACTTGAATCAGGTATGCTCTCCTATTTATTATGGAATCTTCCCCTCTTTCGCCAATGGCTTTTCTTCTTTCCAGTTCCTTGTGAATCCCCTCGAGAGGAAGGCTTTTATGTTAGCCTGGTTAAATATTTTCCCCTCTGCAGTGCTGAGTGGCTGCTACACCCGGGTACCTTTCGATCAAAGGCGTTGTTATCGGTGTGGCATTGAGCCTGACTCTGTCACCCATTTTCTCTGCGTCTGCCCTGCGTTCAGTAAGCTCCGTTGCTCTATCTTTGGCCCTGTTCTTTCCAGTTATTCTGGCCCTTCCCACCTTCTGGCAGCGTTCCTTTTACATGATTTTTCGCAAGAAACTATGATTCTTGCTGAGTTTCTTGCTAATGTTCTTACTTTTAACAGTTCCAGGCAGCCCTGATTGGTGTTTTTGGGTGAGTAATCTCTCATATGGTTTGTTTTTGTGTATGGGTGTATGTTTATTTGTTGCTGTGTTTTTGTGACTCTTTATGTATTTTGTATGTTTCCTAGTACTCTTTAGTCTATGCCAATAAAGGTTGCTGAAAAAAAATGTACATTTTGAATAAAAACACACAACATCGCTTTCTGCACTTCTACCTTTGGAAAACACTAAAATCTGCAAAAAAAAAAAAAAACCCATCTTTTTTCCCCATCAGTACATACAGATCAGCCATTTTCAACCACTCTGCCATGGCGAGTAGTCCACAGGTGTGCCACAGGAATTTGGGGGAAGGTCATTTATTAATAGGGCCAATGGGAGATGTGAGTCCCACTGGCAGCATGGTGTGCCTTGTCAATTGTCAACAACCTGGTGGTGTGCCTTGACCATTTTAGTGCCTTGTCAGTGTGCCGTGAGATAAAAAAGGTTGAAAATCACTGATATAGATAATGGCTGGACATAGACAATCAGTCAAAACCAAGAAGGTCCAAACAGAACTGGCCCCATCCATGAGGCTTATGAGACAGTTGCAGGGTGCCTGCCTGGACTGCTCCTTCTCCTCCTGTTTCCTGGATTCTAAAAGGAAGAGGGGGACAGAGCAGATGGGAATGTGTGAAGGAGAGCAGTGGGCTAGAGTGTCCACTGTTCAGGCACTGGGAGGTCGTCAGCCCCCAACCAGTTAGTGCTCCATGGGCCCTATCTAAATTCTGGGATCCATCACCAGAAATATGAAATCAGTGAAGACCCCCTAGATTTCTGTAGCGCAGTGTTTCTCAAATTGTGGATTGGGACTCACCAGGTGGGTCGCAAGTCAATTTCAGGTGGGTCCCCATTCATTTCAATATTTTATTTTTAATATGCTAGACTCGATGCTACCATGGAATGTGACTGCATTTGGGGAAATGTCACAGACCTGCACTTTGAACAGGCTACTCTGTATATTCTTTTAACAATGACAGTAAATGGGACTTGCTCCTGGGTAAGTGTGGGTAGGATTGCAGCCTAGGATTGTTAAAATTTTCCTGTTTGATGATGTCACTTCTGGCTATGACATCACTTCTGGTGGTCCTGACAGATTCTCATTCTAAAAAGTGGGTCCCAGTGCTAAGTATGTGAGAACCACTGCTGTAGCGTGTTCTTGGCAACTCCACAACATTAGGAGATAAATCACCATATTTTGAGGAGCTTCTACCTCTGAACAGTTATCAAAAGAAACCTTATACAAAGGTAGTTGAGAAAGACACACACCAGTTTCAAATATGAAAGACAGAGCATTTTGTTTGACAACATTTGCTCCTGGTCACCAACCGTCAGAATCTGGACTTCCAAGTATACTTTAATTCTGCAAACCAGGGAAAGATGGCCAGGGAAGATGGATAAAGCTTATAAAGACGCCAAAGCCTGGAAGTGAAACATTAATGGTAATGATATTCTGACACTTCATTTGGCGTTGTCTTTCAAGAACTCTCCTAAACAAATGCACCATTAAGCTAATCTTGAAGATAACACAATTTGTTTTGTGTACAGAGGAACTGATAACTGATTGCTTCTGTATGAAGAAGGCTTATTACATGTACCAGATGTTCTAGTGGAATTGTGTGCAGGAAATAAGCACAATGCAGTGTACACTACGACAATCCATGCAGACATTTTACAAAACTTTTCTGCATCTAACCTTTTGTAAATGTCCTTGCTTGAGGCCAAATATTTTTTCCGTTTTCCCCCCCGTTTTTTCCAGCTATTAATGAATTCCTAGGAACAAGCCTAAACTAGCACAAGAGATTAAGCACTAGACAAAAAAAGCAATGTGTCAAAATCCATGCTTCAGCATTGTGGTACAATTTGTTGAACATGAATTCCATGTACGTACATGAAATGCTTGTTGCACCTCCACGGTTGCATTCCCTAGGCATCCGATAGGTCCATTAAAATACATTCACAGCCCAATCGTAACCTGCGTTGGCACAGCCAAGCTGCATGGCCTGTGCTGTATCCAGCACAGGTTAGGAGGCAGCTGGAGGTCTCCTTGGGGCAAGGGGATTTATTTCCCCTTCCCCTGAGTAATGCCCCAGTCTACTCTATGGGGCTTCTTGGGTCCACACCAGCTGTACAGCTAATGCAAATCCAGGAAGCATGGTGTAATGCCAGGAGGCCTGGGAGGGGGGTTAGTATATGGCGGAGGAAGAGTCCACATGCTCCCCCCCAGGCCCAACCTGCCTGGAAATATCCCCTCCCCACCACCTCACCACTCTCCCCTGCCCCTGCGTCACTTGACGCCTTACCAGTCTGCATTAGAGGTGAAGGGCTTTGAATGCAGCATTACTAGAGCAGCATAGGTCTTCCTGCTGGCACTGCCTACTCTCCAGGTACAGCAAACATGCTTTACGACATGTTTGCAACACCTTCAGCCAGTTCAGCAGCTGGCCGACATTGGAGTTTGGATCATGTTGTTAGTAGATTTCATGGTATGCTGGATCATACATCAGCATGTATGGTAACATGGTAACATTTGGAACTAAGTGTAAGACAAATTGTGGCTAAACAGCCATTTAACTGCTGAATGGCAGAAAGACTGAAAACACAGGCCTACAAAATTGAGGGTCAGAAAAGTTTTTCCCAAACTTTATGGTGGTTTGATATGAATTTGGGGTGCCAATTCCAAAAATGGCATCCGTTTTGCACTATCACGTCTAGTTTTGGAGATATAGTATCGCCTCATTAGTGAATGATTCAAGCAGCTTCCTCATGACAAAGCCATGGTGTAGGCTTCCTCATGAGGAAGCTGCTTGAACCATTCACTAAAGAGGCTATGCTGTGTCTCCAAAACTAGACGTGATAGTGCAAAACGGATGCAAAACTAGACGTGATAGGGCAAAACGGATGCCATTTTTGGAATCAGCACCCCAAATATACCCAGGAATTGGTGTAACGTTTAAGGAAGCAAAATGTGTGTTGGCCTGTGTGAAATCAATCTGAGATGAAACTATTGTTCTAGAATACTGAGCTCTTGAAATGTTGAGATATACATGGTCAGTGAATCCCTCCCTTAGCAAGAAATTATTTTCTTTATCTTTTTTTTTATCTTGGTATTTTCTCTGCAGGCATAAGTAAATTCTTTTTAGCAATGGTTGCCACCTGGCTAGAATTTTGTTATGTAGGCCAGCTGCCAGACCTGGACAATGACAAGCCTGTGAAAGTGTTGCACTTCTATGTAGGAAGGCTGAATTTCAGGCTAGTCATGTGCAAGCATGCATTATACAGTAAAAGGAGAAACATGGGATATTACTCTGATTTCACTTTTCCCTTCTGGCCAAGCAGTGGTGTCACCAGGGAGTGCAGAACCAATAAAGTGTTAGTATGAGTCAGCTCTCATTTCCATGGATCAGAACTAATACTAGAACTCTTATGCAGTTGTGTGAGTGCCATCAGGTTGGCCACTGGTTTTTTATTGGTTACTGATTTGTTGGGGGACCTGTACTGTTATATCTTAAAATAAAGTTAATAGGGGTGACACCAACCCTAGTGATGCAACTGCACTTAGACTGTGCATATGATATTGTAATTTCATCTGTATGGTCTGGTACGGGATGAGGTCAGTCACGGGGGTGATGCAAACCATAGTGATGCAAACCCATCTGCGGCCAAACCACATGTCATGATGAATGTGTGAGTTTGGACCTTGTCTTTCCTTTTAAATATCATGGGGGCAGGGGCACAACATGCCACAAAACCGCAACAGGCAGATAAAGGGACTTTAGTTCTCAACTCTTGCTATGGTTCCTCTCCTTATCAAGTGTGCCTTGCATGGTATTTGCATTTAAAAAAAAAAATCTTCAGTTGAAGTTCAGTTGAAGCTTCTAGAAAAAATGTAAATAGTGCACAGTGGAGCCTACAATTGGGATAGGAACCATGGCAAGTGTTAAGAGCTGCTACAACGTCTAGTGTGAAATGTCTATATTCAGGCTAGTGTGAAAAAACAGACTTATGGACCAGAACTGAATGGTATTCCAGGTACAAAATCCAGGGATAAGTACTGTACTTACTAGACTAGCAGGAAGTGCTATATCCACCTAGATTTAAAATCCATTAACATAACCTGGCTATAGATAGTTTAATAAGCCCTCAGGAGAAATGACTATAGATAGTTTAATAAGCCTTCAGTGTAAGTCATGTGCAAATGACATACAGATAGGCAATGAATATGTGGAAGGGGAGGGATCATATCTGGCCCTGTTCCAGTGCATGTAATGCATTGCATGCATTGCATGCAACATTGTATGCAAACTCCATGCATTCATCTGATGTTCTGCTAAGAAGCCATACACATTTAGAATACAGAAGGTCGAATAAACCCAAGGAGGGCAGGGACAAGGCCTTGTTCCCATTCCACCTGTTAATTGTTCGCAGCAGGAGGTGCCATGAAAAAATTACAATTGGCCGAGGGGCACCATTAAAAGAGAAAGTCTGGGAACCACTGGGTTAGATGTATGGTCCAGGTGACATTCTATGGCACACACTGTAGAGAGCTGCACTACAAGGAAAGGACCATAATACAATGGTAGAGCCCATATTTTACATTCCACAAGGTCCCAAGTACAGTTCCTAGCATCTCCAGGTTCCTAGAAAGCCACTGCCTGTCATTGTAAATCAACAATACTGAGCAGGGCCCATTAGAGGGGAATGCAGGTGGTAAATTGTACCCTGGTGGAAAGGGGGCCCAGAAACCAAAGGAGGGGGCCCAGAAATTTCCTGGGATTTCAGCTGGCCTCATGGAGAGCAACGATGTAGGCCAGCCTGACCAGGGGACTAGGTCTACTGGGCAGGTAGACTTGGGCTCCATGTAGGGAAGCCCAGTAGACCTTGGCACCAGAGACACGTTGCCACCCTCCCCACCTAGTTTTGCCTCCTCATCTCCACCAATTCACACACAACTGTTGCCACTCTTCCCCCACCCAGTTTCACCCCTCTCCCTTTGGGAAGAGGCCCTAAAGAAATGTGTACTCCCTGACAACATTCCTCTTAGAGGCCTTGATACTGAGCAGGAGTGCCTGACCATAGAACAGTGATTTTCACCCTTTTACATCCTGTGGCACACTGGCAAGGCACTAAAATGGTCAAGGCACACCACCTGTTTTTTGAGAATTGACAAGGCACACTGTGCTATCAATGAGGGGCTCACATCCCTAATGACCCCACTAATAAATGACCCGCTCCCAAATTCCCGCGGCACACCTGGGAACCATTCACGGCACACCAATGTGCCATGGCACAGTGCTTGAAAATGGCTGCTGTGGAAAGCAGCTTCTTAGGGGATAGGAGGCAGAGTGTTGCAAGCTATTCTCTCTAACCTGGAGGTGTGCCAACCTCTCCTTTTCTAGCTCGTTGGCAACTTTCAGTCTCGAAAGACTATGGTATCGTGCTCTGAAAGGTGGTTCTGGAACCGCGTCTAGTGTGGCTGAAAAGGCCAATTCGGGAGTGACAATCCCTTCCACACTGGGAGCAAGTGCAGTCTGTCCCTGGTCTGTCTCCCTGGATATGGGCCTTCCTTCTTTGCCTCTTAGCCTCAGACTGTTGACAAAGTGTCTCTTCAAACTGGGAAAGGCCATGCTGCACAGCCTGCCTCCAAGTGGGCCACTCAGAGGCCAGGCTTTCCCACCTGTTGAGGACCACTCCTAAGGCCTCAGAATTTTCTAGCTCCTTGAATTGGAAGGGGGGGGGCATGCTCCCTTCATCCACATTTCCTCTTCTTCTCCCACCCCGCTTTTCCAATTCAGAGAGTGGGAAGAGGTGGGTGACTCCTCCCAATCTGCTGCCTGAGGCAACAGCCTTAGTTGGCCACAGGGCTGGGCCAGCCCTGCTTAGGTATGTACTATGCAAACTATCCCATGAGACCCTTGCATTAGAGATGGAATGAATGCAACCCCCAGCACCAGATTCAATAACAAGGAGCGAGAGTGAGCAGAGGTGGGTGTCTCCTGCCACTGTGCTGCCTGAGGCCACAGCCTCAGTGGGCCACAGGGCTAGGACAGCCTGAATGTAGTGTAGAAACTCTCCCAGAGTGTCATGTGTGAACATGCGATCCTCTCACCTGCACTAGAGATGGGATGAATGTAACCCACAGATAGAACACCCCAGCCCCAAATCTGATAGTGGGCAGAGGTGGGTGCCTCCTGCCACAGCCTCAGTGGGGCACAGGGCTGGGCCAGCCCTGCCTATGTCTGTGCCGCCCTATGCAAACTGTCCCAGGCATGTGTCGGGCGTGATCAGATCCTCCCATGCACCTTCCAGCTGGGGTGAATGCAGCCCCCCCTCCCACATCCGATCAGCAGCGAGGAGCTCGAGTGCAGGGGCGAGCCAAGCGCGTGAGAACCCAGCGGTGGTTTCCTCTGCAGCTGCCGCTTTCCACCCCCCAGCAGCAGCAGCAGCAGCGCGAGGGAGGGGGGAGTGGAAGAGAAGGGGGGTGGGCCGCCCGGGCCGGTGATTGACAGGCGGGGGGCGGGGAGCGGGCCCGAGAAGGAACTACTGTAAGAGCGCAAAAGTCCTGCCCAGCTGTTGGCGAACTTTGCAGGTTTCCTGTTTCCCCTGCAGGCTGCGGCAGTGGAGGGGAGTGAGTCACACGCCCGGCCAGAAGCCGCCCAGCCGCAGCTGCTCCTCCGGCCGCCGCCTCCTTCTCTGCCGGGGCCTCTCGGCTTCCCCGGGCCCCGCACTTGCCCCCTCCAGGCTGGGGCCGCCCTCCGTGCGCCTCGACGCAGCAGCAGCAGCAGCGGCGAGAGGACTGACCATGAGCTGGCTGCCCCCGCGCCTCTTATGCTGGGCGCTCCTGAACAGCATCGCGCACCCGCTGGTGTGGGGCACAGGTAGGCTTCTCCTCCTCCTCCTGGGTGGGGGGTCTCGCCTCGCCTGGCCCCTCTTCGCTGCTCCCCCCCCCCTTGATGGGTGCCTTGCCTGCGAATGGCACTTGTAAACACTGCTCAAGAAGTTGGATCGCGAAGTTTTGCACCCCGAGGGAGGTGGCAGCGAAAAAGTTCTCTCCCCCCTCCTTTTCTCTTGGCATGCTGAAGAATAGAGTTTGCAACCAAAGCCTCTGCTGGCTGCGATGGCTTTGGAGCTCCGCTCCGGGAAGGTGTAGTTCAGAAGTTCCAGCCCTGGCCTTGGGTTATCTGGCTGGGAGCAACTGCCTGGTCTGGCAGCTGTTGCTCCTGCAGCCCTTCCACATCTGGCCTAGGATGAGCTGCTGCTGATCAGCGGGTTGCGCCTGGCGTGGTGGCCAGATTTGGCATAGGGATGACAGTTTGGGGGGGACAGTGGAACGACCCCATGTGCTAGAGCCCAATCCTATGCCTGTCTACTCAGAAGTAAGCCCCATTAGTGTCAATGGAGCTTACTCGCAGGAAAGTGTGGATAGGATTGCAGCCTGAGTCACAATCCTCCAGAACAGTGTTTCCTAAACTGTGGGACTAGGTGGGTCGTGAGCCCATTTCAGGTGGGTCCCCAGTCATTTCAAATTTTTTTTTAATATATTAGACTTGATGCGCCCATGGCATGTGACTGCATTGGGGGAAATGTTCCAGGCCTGTACTTTGAACAAGCTACTGTGTATATTCGTTTAACAATGATAGTACATGGGACTTACTCCTGGGTAAGTGTGGGTAGGATTGTAGCCTAGGGTGGTTACAAATTTTCCTGCTTGATGATGTCACTTCCGGTCACGACATCAGTTCTGGCAGGTCCTGACAGATTCTCATTCTAAAAAGTGGATCCCAGTGCTAAAAGTTTGAAAACCACTGCTTCAGAAAGTAAACAATCCAGCATTTCAAAACATCCGTTCCTTTAATTGTGCGACTATCACAAGCAAATCTAAACACAACTTCTAAGTTAAACTCAAGTTCTTCCTCTATTTCAGAACTGGGATGATAAAGCATGGACCGTGTCTACTATCATTTAGTTGTTGTTGTTTTTAATTACAGCAAGTTACATTATCTTCTTCATCTGGGACAAAACTGCATTGGGAGTGCCAGAATATCAGACAGCACAGCTGTGGGGTAATAGTTATCCAAATAAAGAATATGGCAGCCACTGTGTTTTGAAAATGCCAACACTGAGTACACGTAGATGCATGCAGTTGAAATTGGCAATTAGAATGTGCGCGCCTTTGTTGCACGTCTTTGGTTGTCAATGCCAGCCTGAACATGTGTGTTCTGTTTTCTTTCTGTTTTGCGCACATTTGGATCTCTGCGTGCCTTTCACAAATTTTGGTGCAGACTGTGTCAAAGGGAGAGCTTTTTAAAAGCCCTTTTACTATAGAAATGATGAGTTGCTGTGGGTACTTTGAACTAATGATATAATTATTAGAGAATTTTAGGCTAGACCAAAGTCATTGTCCTGGAGTAAGTCCATTGAACACATAATGACTTACTTCTGAACTGCATAGGCTTGCATTGCAAGTTTCCTAATGCTTGCCTTAACTGTTTTCACTGCTCTTTTGGATGGTAGGGTGGGAGTGTCTGTTTATTGTGCATCTCTGGTATATTTTGTTTATCTATAACTTGTAGACTCCTGTTTGTTAAAAACAGGCCACTAGTGCTGCAACCCTCCCTACACTCTTTCCTGGGAGTAAGCATCATTGAACATACATAGTGAGCCTTGTGCTGTGAGAATTTAGCTTGAAACTATAGCAACTGTTCCAAAGTCTCCTGCTGTTGTTTTTTTACCCTTGCTGCTTGGAAATCCAGCTCTGAACACACATTTGTATTATGTCTCCCTCCCTTCAGATCCGTCCTCCAAATTCACAATGAATACATAACTGCACTTGTGACTAGTCTTTACCTTAACCCTGCTTTTTTCTCCTCCGTCTTCTTTTCTCTTCTCCACTTCCTTCTTCCACAGTAGAGATTTGGATTGTAAGCTCTGTGGGGCAGACACCTGTCATCTTTGCTTCCATTATTACATTGTTCAGTGTCGTGTATCTTGATGATGCTATATTAATTTATTATTATTATTAACTTTATTTTTGCCCCGCCTTTCTCCCCAGAGGGACTCAAGGCGGCTTACAGCAAAGGTTAAAACAAATGAAAAAACATAATTTAAAACCAGATAAAAGCATATTAACAACACATCATTAAAAACAGTAGTCAGATAAAAAGTAGTCAAAAAAAGAGCACAGAGCAGCAAATTATAAAAGGATCAGGCCTGTAACCAGGTGTTAAAAAGGTATTAAAAGATGTTAAAAAGGCCAGGAACTGAGAAGTCTTGTCTAAACAGAAGAGCCTTCAGGCCTTGCCGGAAAGTTTCAAGAGAGGGAGCAGTTCTTAAGTCAGTTCTTAAGTGATGCTATATGAATATAGGCATGCACCGTTTAACAATCTTCCATATATGACAGACCGCATATGCGATGGTGGTCCAAACAGAGGTCTCCCATAACCTGCAGCAGACTGTCTGTTTACCCAACAAAGAGGTTTTAATGCAAAGAAGAGGCAATCTTCCAGTAGCCTGTGTAGCCAGCTAGTGTCTGGCAGGGATTGTCTGCTTACACAACAAAGATTGTGACTGAATGTTCACTTAACGACCTAATCGCATAACAACAGGGACTGAACATATCCCTGTCAAGCAGTGCACACCTATAATAATAATGTCCACCTGCAGATTTTTTTCCTGAGTAAAATCATTTTTATGTATAAATACAGTAGTCTTTAGAAGCACAGGCATACCAAAGCATGGGTATTGTTGGCAAACTGTTCACAAAAAGCTGCTGCCAAAATTAAATGTATATGTTAGGATTATGTATCTTAAAAATTCAAATAGCTACATACATCAGCCTTATACATGAGTGTGGAGACCTTTGCTGTACAGGTGACAAGTAGAAAAGGAAAGTTTGGCCTAGATCTGGGGTGCCCAAACCCCAGCCCGGGGGCCACTTGCGGCCCTCAGGGGCTCTTAATCCAGCCCTTGGGGAGCCCCCAGTCTCCAATGAGCCTCTGGCCCTCCAGAGACTTGCTGGAGCCCATGCTGGCCCGATGCAACTGCTCTCAGCGTGAGACGACTGTTCAACCTCTCACCTGAGCTGTGGGATGAGGACTCCCTCCATTATTTGCTGTTTCACGTCTGTGATATAGCAGTGGCAGTGAAGGAAAGGCTGGCCTTGCTTTGTGCAAGGCCTTTTATAGGCCTTGAGCTACTGCAATACCATTCATTCATATAAGTTCCATCTATAATAAATTCATTTATGTAAATTTATTCAAATTTTAAATGTAAATTAATTCTTTTTTCCCTGGCCCTCCCTGACAGTGTCAGAAAGATGATGTGGCCCTCCTGCCAAAATGTTTGGACACCCCTGGCCTAGATTATTGGCAACAACACTTTGTATCATGTTGAAATTTTGTTCTTACAAATATTTACATAATTTCCATTACTAAGGGAGGCTGCAAATTATTGTCAGTGCAATTAGTGGGAGTGTGCATGTGGCTATTAAAGTTAAAGGCTACTTGCTGACTATAATGTGATGGTGAAATATTTATATACTGTAAAAGAAAGGACTTCACAGGTCTTCATGGCATAAGTTGGGTGTAATATTATCCATGAGTCTTAGCAGTTAATAGAGTCAAAGAGTGGAATTGCAGGCAGTATTTTGCAATTGTCTTTTCCAGTTGTCATTTCTCAATGGGAGCTCCTTTTACTCCAAAAACTTAGAGATCCTCTGGAGCAGGATTCAGCATCTCTCATGCACGGACCCTCTGACCCGTGCATTGGAGAGCTAGCACAATCATTGAATATAGTCACCTTATTATCATGAACTCACTTGGCTTGCTCTCAGGGTTTTATTTAGTGGGATATTTCTTAGACATAGGTAGTGGCATCAAAAAAATTTCAACCAATTTGAACAAGTGTCCAGAAACATTTGCTTAATTCATGCTGGGTATATCAGTTGTCCCTTTTGCTGTTTTGTTTCTCTGTAGCCTTTTCAAAGTTTTCAAGAAAATTACAGCTACACAAAATAAGACAGTGGGAAAAAATGTAGAAAGCACTCAATATTTAAAGCCATGAGTGCATCTTTGTGTCAAGTGCTGCTGTAGTGGGACTGCTGAGTCTAGGGAATACACTTCCCAGTGGCCCCTGTTTGACTAGTAATACTTACCTGGGAGGGATGAAAGAGGCTGACAAGGAGAAGGTGGGAGGGAGGAAGAACTGTAAAAAGGAAGGGATTAGAAGAGTGAGGACTCTGATGGTCCAGGAACAGGACTCTGAGGAGCTAGTGAAAACCCAACAAGAACAAGTTTCTTGCTTGCAGAGAAGAAGTAAAGGTAGTCTGTGATTGCACAGGTTGTGCTAGGGAAGCTCCAGAAAATGAGTGCCTAGTATATGTTTGTACCTGTAGGGCCTTCTATTGAACAGGCAACCACAGTTTTATTTACATTTTTTTGGATCCTGTTGTCATATCCCACTCCCAGGTGTTCGCAAGCTTCCCTGTCTAAGTTACCCTATTAAATCATCTGTTGTGGTTAACAAGGTGTTAGTGTGATTGCTGGAATCCACCACTGTTAACGTAGAACAGAGATCAGTAACCTTCTTCTGCATAGGGGCCAGATGTCAGGTCTGTCAATAGTAGGAATGTATGGGCATTCAGTACACATGTACAAACCTCCTGATTAGACCATAGAGCAGGGGTGCTCACACTTTTTTGGCTCGAGAGCTACTTTGAAACCCAGCAAGGCCCGGAGATCTACCAGAGTTTTTTTTACAATGTTCGCACCATCATAACATATAACATTTATGTGTACAATGTATGTTGGTGTACCTTGAGCCCCACTGAGTATAACAGGACTTACTCCTGAGTAGACATGCCTAGGATTAGGCTATGAGGCTGCAATCCTAGCCACACTTACCTGGGACTAAGCCCCATTGAGTACAATGGGCCTTACTCCCGGCGTTTCCTCCCAGAGGCACCTGAAGGGGGGGGGGGTCGGCACTCCGCGATCTACTCATTTTGCCTCGCAATCTACCAGTAGATCGCAATCCACCTATTGAGCACCCCTGCCATAGAGCTAAGACAAAAGAGGTGGTGCAGAGAGATGGATGCCCAGACAGAGGAGCATGCTCAAATGAAGGCTGGATAATTTTGAATGGCAGGCCAGATCCAGGCTGTAGGCTATAGGTTGCCTACCCCTATCTAGAGGTTGATAGTACTTAAGTACCTTCTTTACTTGCCTCCAATCTTAGTTGTACAGGCACACTACTGATTTGCCCTCATACTACACTGATGCAAGAGGTGGTGTTCCAGATGGGTACGCTGGTGCTGAATTGCGCAATAAATGGAAATGATTATCCAATATCCAGAGTACGTCTCCAGGCAATACAAGTGGAACTGAACGTGGCAGTGGTGACAGAGAGCTGTGGATGGCTATCGTCTTGCCAGACCCATGTCCGGGAAATGGCTAAAGCTGGCCAGCTGGATAAATAATTTTGAGTGAGCTGCACATGTAAATAACTGGAATGAGGTCCCAAAGCTTGAGGGCAAAACCTCACAGAAGGCGGGGAAGGCATGTTTGAACCCACACCATTAGGGAACGTGAGTTTCCTGTGGCCCTAACCAGAGCCAGAGAGGCTATGTCTCAATGTAAGTAGTAGCCAGCGTGACCACAGAGTCCCAAACTGTGTATTGACATGAACCTGAGATCATTCCATCCAGACATGGTGATGTATGCAGATTTGCCACCTGAAATTTTTGCGGTGCAACCAGATAATACTCTGGTCTTATCTACACAACAAACACCAATACTAATGACAGGACAAAGGGCAATTGGCAGGTTGAAGACTCTGTACAAAAGTTGGAGTTAAGGAAAAAGAATCTGTCCCCCAAACAACTATTGTTGTTGGCATCCTTCAGTCTCGAAAGACTATGGTGTCACGCTCTGAATGGTGGTTCTGGAACAGTGTCCTCTCCAGAGCGCGAAGCCTGGGTAAAGTAGGTATGGAGGATAGGCTGTTACCCATGCAGCAAATCCCCCCTCTCCACGTCGCTGAAATGGTCCAATGGAAAGGCAGAAGCCAATACGGTTGGTTCCAGCGACATTGCAGGAGTTGCCAGAACGTGACTGTGTTCAGCCATGAACTGCCTCAGGGACTCCGGCTCCGGATTTTGCCTTGAGGTTGACTCCTGAAGCCTTTTCCATAACTGGATGTAGCCACAAGGCAGTGGAGGTTTGGGATCAGAGTTTTCCTTATCTCAGATGAGCTGCCTTCCCAGGCTGACGAGTCCCATCTACCCGGTGGCTGTTTAGTCGCCTCTTATAAGGAGTCAAGAAGTTGCTAGAAGATTCTTGTGATGTCATCTCCACAAGAGATGATGACTTGGGATGCACTGGGTTGACAAAACGCCAGATCAAGACAGGAAATACAAGACCTGTTAGACTCGCGTCTCAAAGAATATCAATACACTCTGTCAGACTTCAATGAGGAACTGCAATAGCTGATAGAGGCATTATTCAGCCTTCTGTAAGTCCTTGAGGGAGCAATCCTAACCCCTTATGTCAGTGCTTTCCAGCACTGACATAAGGGCATTGCAGCTCTAAGGTAAGGGAACAAACATTCCCTTACTTTGAGGAGGCCTCCGTGAGTGACACCCAACTGCAGGATGCAGCACATGTCCCATTGGCACCACTATGCCAGTGCTGGAAAGCACTGACATAAGGGGTTAGGATTGCACCCTCAGTTGGACAGTTGTCCTGGTAGGGAAGAAAGATGGGGGAACACAAATTAGTATGGACTATCAACAGTTGAATGATAAATATGAATGATGCCTAACTTTGCCTGATGATACCTTGGATATACTTGCAAGTGTGGGTATATGCTGCTCCTGGGATCTGGCAGGTGGGTACAGGTGGAGCCTCTTTATCCATAAAGGTTCCATTCCCACCCCCCACTGATAGTGAAAACTGCAGATAACAGAATCGACAGTTTTTGGAGCCCACCTTTGCTCTGAATATGACTGGAACTTTTCTGAGCATCGTAGAGGCCACGTGCAACCGGACTGTTTGGTTGATGACTTCTGGTTTTTGCCAAAATACACCAAATCCAAATGGATTGATTCTGCCAGAGGCTGAATCTGTGGATAAAGATGCCCCATCTGTACTTGCAAGTAGAAGTGCATCCTGAATACTGCCCCAAACCAGCCTTCACTACCAAGCAGAGACTCAATGTGTCATAGGCACATTTCAAAGGCTAATGGTCAGTATATTAGCCCATACAAATTGGCACATCTACAGGCTACATCTTGCCTGGCGTACCTTGATGATATAGTTGTTACTGGGATATCATTTGATGAGCAGAAACTGAAGGCTGTGCTGGAGAAGCTGCACTAGGGCAATCTAAAAGTGAAACCAGCAGAATGCAGTTTGTTCTGTGATGAAGTGGATACAATCTCCAAAGATGGGATAGGGACAGATCCTGACAAAGCAGAAGCTGTCCAGTCTTGGCCAATACCACACTCCACTGCCGATGTATGAAGTTTTGTTTGCCTACCATCATGTTATATAGGAGATTTATTACTAATTGAGCTGAAATTGCCAGGCTATTTCACAAACGGTCAAACTCTGCAAAGATGTTTGGAAGCTGCTTGCCATTGCTATATTAAGATTTCATTCTGTTCTTTGAATGATGGATATTTAACTACAAATGTGGATCTTAATTAACATTGTAAAGATTATTCTGTTTTATACATTATCTATAGTCCATAAATGCAGTGTGGCTAAAGAAAGTAAAATAACTGTTTGGAGATCTCTCTCTCTCTCTCTCTCTCTCTCTCTCTCTCTCTCTCTCTCTCTCTCTCTCTCTCTCTCTCTCTCTCTGTGTGTTTGCTGTGCACACATGATCAGTTAATGTTTATATTGCTACTTTTTAAGGCAGTCTGTATGATAGCTGCAAATTCATCCGTAAGTGGAACAGCAGATATGCTGCCAGGTCTTTTTGACTGTCCTTCAGTTCACCTATATACACTGTGTTTCAGTTCTTTATTTTTACAAATTCTGGGGTGTAAGCTAAAGGCATTTTGAAGCTTACTTGCTTACTCATGAGAGTTCTTTGTGACACAATTTCTGATAAATTCTTCCATAATTTTATCATGGGGTTGCACCCAATAATTATCATATAAGTGTGTGAGCTTTTTCTTTAATTTTAAAAGAAAACAAAATACATTGCAAAAGTAATTTTGAAGTGACTCTGGGGAGGAAGGGAGCTTGGCACTTGTTCAGACGCTGACCTGTTTTGTGTGTGTCATTGGTTCCTTTCTCCCAGAATCTGTTTCCCCTTTCCATCCAAAGTTCAGAGTAATATACATATGAACTCAGGATGGGGTGGGAGGGAAGAATACAAATGTTGCACCAGACTTGGCTAATGCTATCTGTGTAACCCTACAAACTGAGGCAGTTGCCATATTTAAGATGCAGTGTAAATGAACTTATTGTACTTACTACCGTTTTGTGATTGTAATATGTCAATGTAGTGCTATATAGTCATTCAGAAATCAAACGGCATTACCTTTTCCTCCAAGGATGGAGATATGTTAGTAAATTCTCAGTAAAATGATCAAAATACTGTCAGTGATCAAAATATCACTGTATTTGACTCTGAGAAGACAAGTGCAGTTTTCACATATCACTGAAATCTTATTTTCTATAAAACAATTTTAGTAATTTGTACTGCTCTTCAAAATTTGTTTTTAACACCAGTATCCAAAGATGCTGGCTTAGGAGTGATGAGCCTTAATTATAAAGGATAAAAAAAAACCTGATAAATGAAACACATAACCGTTGGGTCTTGCGCTAGATGAGACAATGAGTTCCATGGCCATTTATTTATTAGAAATATTTTCTACTCCACATTCACAATATTTCTAGTAGAGCAGTGGTTCTCACACATTTAGCCCTGGGACCCACTTTTTAGAATGAGAATCTGTCAGGACCCACTGGTAGTGATGTCATGACCAGAAGTGACATTATCAAGCAGGGACATTTTTAACAATCCTAGGCTGCAATCCTACCCACACTTACCCAGGAGTAAGTCCCATATACTATCATTGTTAAAAGAATATACACTAGCTTGTTCAAAGTAAAGGTCAGTCACATTTCCCCAAATGCAGTCACATACCATGGTGGTATCAAGTCTAATATATTAAAAATAAAATATTGAAATGAATGGGGACCCACCTGAAATTGGCTCATGACTCACCTAGTGAGTCCTGACTCTCAGTTTGAGAAACACTGTCCCATTGTTTTCAGCAGGATTTAGTCCCAGGAGAGTGGGTATAGGATTGCAACCTAAGATAGCTAGTTGCATGAACGTTTTCCTGGTTGTATCTCTGGGTAGCCTCTGTCAGAGTAAACTGAAAACAAACCACTCCTTTTCTGTTAATGGAAGGTTATCATTGTCTTTAGAACTGCATGGAATGTGCAGTGTTTGTTGGCTCTCTGTAATGAATGTTTACTGTGGTGCTGGTGGGTGAATTGGAGATGTGATGTTAAGATGATTACTAGTGTCCAACACAGTGGGGTGAGCCTTCAAAGGAGCTATGCTCTGTGCTGTTTTGATGGCAAGCAGAGGTCATTTTTATTTATATATCTTTTTATATCATCATATGTGGAAAGGGGGAATGGTAAACGGAGTGCAGTAAATTGGTATAGGCCAGAATATTACTCTAATCTTGGTGGCGATCTTCATTTTCATTGAATGAAACTTCACCATGTCTTCAATATGCAGAGCTAATGAACCATTACATTTAGCAAGGCAGTAGATTCCGTCATTGCATCTCATGAGTGCATTGATCCTGGAAGGGATGTGTGCATGTAAACAAACCTGCAATATTTACTTAGAGAGTAATGTAGCCTAAAGATAAGATGTGTTGGAAAATGACAAAATGCTTCTTGTCATTGCCAAGCTAAAATAGTGGTCAAGACATAAGTGCTAGTTGACTTTGTTGGCTCTGTTCCTTCTTGTATATATCTCTTTGTTTGCTCATTTCAGCATTTTCTTATTTGCTGCCTCTTTCTCTATTTGTTTGGGGTTGTTAACATTGTTCTTGTTGTCATGTGTTTAATTGGTGGTTAGCCAATGAAGCATGAGTGGTTCAAGACCGAACTCGAAAGTTGGCATATAACTATTCATAAATTATATGCCAGCTATTCATAAGATACGTGCCAAATTGCACCTAACTATTCAAAATAAATACTGATTTAACTGAACTAGCCACGGCTGACCAAAATGTGCCTTTCTGCTGGCTCAAGGAATTATATGAATGATTTGTGAGTTGTCTTAGTATCAACCAGCGGTGGGGTGGTGTGGGGAAATAGGTAGGTAAACTGTGTGCTATCGGGCCCAATCCTATCCAACTTTCCAGCACTAGTGCAGGCACCAGGTAAGGGAACAGATGTTACCATACCTTGAGGAGGCCTCTGTGAATGCCTCTCCACTGTAGGATGCAGCACACACCCCATTAGCACAGCTGCACCAGCACTGGAAAACTGGATAGGATTGGGCCCTTAGGTACATTGCGTTGCAGCACTAGGCATTAAGGGCTTCTTCTCAAATTCCTGCTTTTATTGCATAATTTGAACATCTGCAGGTCCACTTGACTGTACTCTTCCCCAATGTGAATGGGTTGTGTACCCCATCAGGATGAACTTCCAGAAAGATTCTTTCACAGAACCCATTCATGTCTCTTGAGGGTGCAATCTAATTGAAGTATCCACCATGTTAAAATGCTGTGGTGAAATCACCTTGCTGTGACTTACTGTGTCAGAAAGTAAGGTCAGAATGATAGACCTGTAGAATAGTCCTCTTCCAGGCTTTAGCATTTTCAGCTCTTGATCCCCTCAAATGCTCTTCTTGTGAAATCTGAGTGCATCTGTGCACCTGTTGGTAGAGTTTTGCTGTATGTCTGAGCAAAAAACTTTGAATCTGGATTTTTTCCTTCCCTCAAGGCTTATTTTAAGCCAAAGCCTTGAATTTTGCTTTGTTGAGTAAACTGCAGTGGACAATAGTGTTTCACATGTAGATAGTTTCTCTGAATTTGCAGAAATAGGAAGCAACGTTAAACATTTCTATAGAGAGACTAGACTTTTGACTAACTAATGGTTATGGTATTTTTAGAGGGGGATTAGGGGGAGATCCCTTTTTAAAAGGCATCTCGCTGTTGGAAAATCAGTTCCCTTAGAGTTACTAGTATATTTGTAAATCGAAATGGTTAATGACTTTGGAACTGTTTAGATTAAGAATGGATCTTCAGTTCATATGCACTTGCATTTTGACATGGATTGTTTAAAAAAGGCATGGAAGGAAAAAAACATGTAGTACTGAAGAGCAATTTTCAAGGCATCTAGTTTTAAGTATGCCTTTGGTGAATGAAAATTGCCATAAGTTTGCACATTGGAGGCTGATCTTAGATGGTAGTAGAGTAGTAGCCAAGCCTTGTCATTTTGCTTTTGCTTGCAATAGAACATGTACTTAGTGTGGGGTAGTTAATTAAACAAGACGGAAGGTAGTACTTTCTTCTTGCAATACTATATAAGCCAGCAAAAATTTAAGACCTGATGATGGCTTTCCAACTTTTCATGTGTGTGGGTTTGTCACTTCTTCCAGAGCAGCAGTATATGTTTACGCTTTTAAATATCTGCAGGTTTTATAATTGCTTAGCTAGGAAAAGTATGTTAAAACAGGCCTTCTGGACACATGACTTAGATTTATTCATTTTTTTGTAAATTTATTTGTAAAATTGTATGACTTGGGGTGCAGTCCTAACCAACTTTCCAGCACTGGCATAGCTGTGCTGTGGGGCATGGGCTGCATCTTGCAGTTGGGGGGCAATCATGGAGGCCTCCTCAAGGTAAGGCAATGTTTGTTCCCTTACCTCAGGGCTCCATTGTCCTTATGTCAGAGCTGGAAAATGAGTTAGGATTGTGCCCTTAGACAAACACATTTTAAACTATGCGTTGCATCCATGTGCCTTTCAACCAATTTCATCCAAACTTCCACAATGTTCATCAATGTTCTTATATTTTATTTTATTTTGACTTCCATCCATGCTCTGTCCCTAACCAGACAAAAGTGCAGGCTATGGCTGTAGTTGCTCTGTAAACCTCTTACTCTGGAACTGCAAAGGAGCAGGACATAAAAAATAAGTAGCATGTGTATGCAACCAAACCAAGGGCGCAATCCTAACCCCTTATGTCAGTGCTTTCCAGCATTGGCATAGTGGTGCCAATGGGACGTGTGCTGCATCCTGCAGTTGGGTGTCACTCACGGAGGCCTCTTCAAAGGAGGGGAATGTTTGTTCCCTTACCTCAGAGCTGCGTTGCCCTTATGTCAGCACTGGGAAGCACTGACAGAAGGGGTTAGGATTGCGCCCCAAATGTTCTAAAAGCAGAATTGCATAAGAGGTATAGTTAAGTCAGTACGCAACACAGAAATGGCCAGCAATTTTTGATTCTGATGGTAGCAATTATGCAGACACTGGAAAATGATTAAGGGCCCAATCCTAAACAACTTTCCAGCCCTGGTGTAGCCATGCCAATGGGGTGCGTACTGCATCCTGTCGTAGGAGGGTAGTTATGGAAGCCTTCACAAGGTAAGGAAACATTTACTCCGTTTCCTAGGGGCTGCATTGCACCTGCACCGGCGCTGAAAAGTTGAATAGGATTGGGCCCTAAGTCTTGGAAATCTCTCTTGCCAACTACCTTAGATCTCATTGGTCATCGTGGGGCCCAGTCCAGGCCATCCATGAGGCCAACTGAAGTTGTTACCTTGGGGGCTATCCATCTACCTACTTGCCTCCATTATTGCTCTTTCCCTTCCTGGATTAAAAAAGGAAGAAAGACAGATGAAGTGTGGAGGGGAGGAAAGTGCTGTGGGAAATTATTGGAGAGTGGGAGGAGCAGAGACTGGCACATCATTGAACAGAGGGGCAGCATTTGGCATGCAGCCTTGGACATCATGAGATCTGCGGGCCTGTCCTGCGTGGAGCAGAGCTGCTTTGTGAATTATCAGCCATTTCCACTCCCCTGTAGTGTGCCTGGTGAATATCCAGAGCTATCCATCTGGAGCTTTCCCCCAAGCACTATATTAATTAATTTAAAAAGTAAACAGAAAGGACTTACGAAACCTTAAGAAGAAAGGCTCTGCTTCCTACATGGAGTAACCTTTTAGTTTGTGCCAAAAAGCCAACATTCCACACAGGCAGACAGGCATTTTTAAAAATTTCTCAAATGTAAAACTTTATAGGCCACAAACATGCGAAATATCCTTTCGGGGGACTTGTTAGCAGCCTGGCTTAACTGTTTGTTATTCCAGAGCACAGGAGTTTAAATTCTGAGTTGTAATTACAACTGAAGCTAGTCTGGCAGTTGGCGGCTCGTGTTTAGTCATCGGAGAGCGATGCTCAGCCTTTCCTATTGAGCTGAGCGCCTGTCGGGTATAGGACAGATAGACCCACACGTAGCTAGAAGCATCCGATTCTCTAGTGCAAGGCTTCGAGGGTTTTTTAATATGTTTGTATTGAGGCGAAGGAACAGCATCTGGTTGAAGAGAACTGTAACCAGGGCTGCAGGTGCAATCCATGCCAAGCTCAATCCTGAGAGCCCTGTTGCTCAAATTCTCCCCTTCCCATACTAATGCCTTTTACTAGACAGCGGTAGTCATTGTTTAATATTAGCCTCTGGGAAGCTGTAATAATACTCTCGTTGGAACACTTCCCTGCCATGCCGTCATCAGCCAGGAGATGGACATCCGTGATATTCCATTTATACGCTGCTGGTAGATACAGATCGGATAAAATCAGACCGTTGCTCAAAAAGCCACATGAAAAGGAAATAAAAGTCAGCCATGCAGTGCTACAGTTTCAAAGCGTTGGGATTAGATCAGTGGCAACCATCAAAAAACCCCACCTTTCTTTAATAACCTGTGGAAAGAATGTGGGGGGAAAATATATTAGCCCTCTTGCTTTGTAAAAATTGAGCTTGGGAGGCTGACAAAGTGTTCTGAAAGTCTACAAGGCCTTCACTCAGAAACATTGCCAAAAAGTGTATTGTATTTCTTGCTCAGCTAGAAGCCAAACTTTAATAATGGTCCTAATTACAAGAAAGTGCTTGTGTTCCAGCCCAACCTCAGAAGCCATCTTCAGGTCAGTCACCTTTTCACCTTCTGTTCCAAATTCTCGAATACAAACACAGCATGGAAGGGCTGAATGCCTATGCTTGCTATTTATGTAGTACAATTAGTTCTTAAATGTTGCATACAGTTATGTTATAAACCTGAAAACAATCCTATAAGGTAGGTCAGTATTTTCTCCATAATGTAAATTCGTAGCTGTAGCTAACCTTCCTTGCAGGGGGAAGGTTTCATGGCCAGCCAGCTAATGAGACACGGTGAGATGGAGGCTTCAGAAGATGGATAGGCAGGAGACCAATCCCATGCCTCCTGCCACCAGCCCTCTTCCCACCTTGCCCAGCCTGGCTTGGCCAGAGCCACTGAGAGCTGGCTTTGGATCTGTGACAAGATGCCTAATTGGGCCCCCTTTGCACTGTATAGTTTGTTTTTGTCATGGCCTGGCCCCACTGGAAGTTTGGGCCCTGGGGATCCCTCCCTTTCTGAGATTGACCCTTCACTGAATCAACCACTTCTTCCTGCTTGCAATATGTGCAGTTTGTATGTGCCTAGGAGCTGTTCATGTAACCCATGAAATGCACAAAGGCTGGGCAGGAGCTATGTCCACGATTCTGCTCTATCCACGCTCCAGAACGGACACCCTGGACTGAAAGTGTGACCAGAGCTTGTGTGAGCATTGTTTAACACAGAATCCTAGCTGGCCTTATACTTGACTAATTTGTATGCTTCTTTGTTGGCTACATCCTTCCTATTAGTCATGCTTAAACTTGGGGGGGGGAGAGTTTGGAATGCGACAGACTTGTGCAACCTTTTTAATATGAGACATTGTGGGTTGGTCACACTTTCACCACACGGTTACTTCTCAACTCAGAACTTTTTTGAATTTTTACAGTGGTATGTTGACTTGTGATCTGGTTGTATGGGGAAACCATCAAATGATTGTACTTCACCAAAGATTCAGTACTCACCTTTGGAGTTCAGTGATACAGATACAGATTGCGGTGTTAAAAGGCCAAAAGGGGGACAAAATGATAGTCACATATACTTTTAGTTAGCAAGACTTTCTTTAATTTGTGGAAGTCTGAAAGGTCCCACTTAACTAGGGACAGGTGGTTTTCTATTTCCTGGTCAAGGCCAAAGTAATACTGGAGAAAGAAACTGCTTTAAATAATGAACACTATGACATCGTATTCCTTATGAGACCACTAAAAATTGAACAAATACTCAGCTTCCCAGATCTTGGCTCTTGAGGAATCACCTTATGTTGCTCCTGATGGGGAATTGGAAGCAAAATAAATCGGCAGCCCAGTGCTATCCCCCACCAGCACGCAGCCCTGCTGACATGAAGATCAATACAAATTACTAAAATATCTTTGTTTTATAGAAAATAATAAGATTTCAGAGATATGTGAAAACTGCACCTGTCTTCTCAGAGTCAGATACATTGATAATATACAGTATTTTGATCATTTTGCGGAGAATTTACTAACATATGCTGACATGCTGCATGCTGTAATGGGGGAGTGACCAGAGGATGGCCTGGCATAGGTAAATAAAAATCTTTTTTAAATTGCTTTCCTGTAGGCTGCCTAGCATCTATCGGGTTTCCTTGGACCTACACCAGCTATTTAGCTAGCTTAAGTCTAAGGCACTGGTTCTCAAACTTTTAGCACCAGGACCCACTTTTTAGAATGAGAATCTGTCAGGACCCACCAGGAGTGATGTCATGACTGGAAGTGACATCATCAAGCAAGAAAATTTTTCGCAATCCTACCCCATTTACTATCATTGTTCAAAGCATATACATAGTAGCCTGTTAAAAGTACAGATCTGACACATTTCCCCAAATGCAGCCACATACCCTGGGAGCATCAAGTCTGATATATTAAAAATAAAATATTGAAATGACTGGGACCCACCTGAAATGGGTTCACAACCCACCTAGTGAGTCCCATTTCACAGTTTGAGAAACACTGGTCTAAGAAATCTTGGGTGTGTGTTGGGGCTGAGAAAAGGGGCAGAGGCTCTTGGAGTGTGTCTATGTGACCGAGATCCTCCCCCTCCGCCCCCAGTTCGGCCCACTCCCTGCCCCGATACGGCTCATAAACTACATCCCTGCCACATGACCTGCTCTGGGAGGGTGTCTTGTAGCTGTTGGTGTGAACGAGGGACCTCCATCCATTTGTGCTGGCAGTCCTGGCCTGTGTGCTGTTGGAACAGCTTTTGCACTGCCATCCCAGGATTTAGGGCTGCGGATTGTGAGATCCACTACCATAAGCTCCAATTTGGATTGGAGCCTTAATTGCACAAATAACTGTGACTAATGGAATGTGTGTTTGGGTTTTCAGAAAAGGAAGCTAGAGTAGATGAGGTGCTTAGAATATGAGGGGCGACTGATGAACTTATTTATGGGCTGGAGAGTTGCATCTGAGGGTCAGAGGAGACATGTGGAGCCACTGGAGCCAGAGTTAATATGCACAACTCTAACAGAAAGGAGAACACTAGGAGTGGAATAAAACCTAGCCTCTTCCCCCTTCACCTTTCTATGCTCCATAGCAGTTTTCTTCTTGCCCAGCATTGATAGTAAATGTTTGCTGGGGAGAAAATAGCTTAATGTTACAGAGCCCAGTGGGAAAGGGGCCAGGTTTTGCTTCCTTCCCCTGCGCGTTTCTGTTTAGAGTAGACTCCCACGCCTGCTATATATGCAAAAAGGACAACCACGTGTGTAATGCGGTTTCCCCATACATCTATTTTAGCCCTTAGTTGCCTGTGATGCATTTTTCCAAAGCCAAGTAACCAGTGGTGAAAATGTTGCACTTCTGAAATGGATTCTTTCCATTGTGAGAAGCACTGGTCTTTTTCCTTTTGTGGACAGCGAGGCAAAAGGTGTGTGTGTCCTTTTGTTTTTCTAGATTAAAAAAATCTGTATTCAATTAAGTGGCAATAATACATTGATGTGTGCATGTAATTATTATACAGAGTCCAATCCTATGCATCTCTACTCAGACATGAGTCTCGTTATAATCAATGGTCAGTTACTCCCAGGTCTGTAGGATTGCAGCCAAAATCATTCAGGTGGCGATCAGGCCGAGTTTAAATATTAAATAACAGCTGAGAACATAAGCAGATGTAATTGCTACAAAATTAAATAATACGGTGTCCCTAGTCTCTGACAAGGGCAGCAAAAAGCAATAAACCAATTGCCCCTTGCCAGCAAGGATCTAAATATCTGGAAACCAGGTTTTCCAGGGTTTGCCTAGGTTTTCAACATCAACCATGTGTTTAAAAAAAAATACCAACTTGCAGACCTACAGCCAATGAGAATTGAGTGTTTGGAGGCCCAGTTATGCTAGTGGCATCCTTCCTATAAAAGACAACCCCAACTGTGAAATACCAAATTGATCTTTGAAGAATCTAGAAGTCACCCTCTTAAGTTTCATGAATATTTTAAATACTATGGAGTTTTCCCCATAAAATGCATGCTGCCATACCCAATGGCTAATATACAAACCAACAAGCACTTTAGGCCTCCATATGATATGGTAGGTGCTAACCAGTCACTGTTGCATGTGAATTGAGCTTGTTTCCTGGCACCACAAACATGAGCATTAGCCAAAGTGTGCCAAAGCTTGATTCTCCATATGACGCCACTGCTGTGTGATTGGATAGTCCAGTACTTCAAATGGCTTCCACACAGCTACTTGGAATGGGCCTCATGATACTGAATGCAGGAAGCTTGCAGATAGCTACTGTCTCTCCCCTCTCCCCCAAGCTGGGCCTTGTGACAACAATTGGATTTTGAATGACATGTTCAATACTAAAGGACAAGTTGAGGCCCCATTTCATGCTTTTCTCCTCCTGTTTGAACAGTCTTGACAGAATCTGGATCAACACTATGTAGCCCATGACTGTCCAGGGACTGGCTTTTAAACAGCCCAAAAAGGAAATTTCTCAAGTGATCAATGAGACATAACATAGATTTGCTGGCAACCAAACATGTGGTAGATAAAAGGTCGTATCCTCATAAATTTCTCTCTCATGAAATCTGACACATTGTAGCATCAAATCTATAATTCTCCAGGGAAAACTTGGGTTCCAAAAAACCAAGTAACTTCGTGGGATGTTTTCCTGAGAATATTGTGTCGTATCAAAACTTGGCTTGTGTAAGTTCTGTTCTCTTACTGTCTGTGTAGCTCTCCCCATTAATTTCCAATGGCTACATTTATCAAGGAAGCATATCCCAAGGGTTTGAAAACATGCTCTTGTTTTCCTCTGTCAGGAAATCTGTAACAAACATAGCTTTCTGGAAGGAAATGACAAGTCTTTAATCTGAAAAAATGTTCTGATAGATGTTTGTTTCAAAGGATTGAGTTGTAATTTAACTTTACTAATAAGATAATGGGTGTGTTTCACATGAACTGATAGAGCAAAATATCTCCCATTTTCTAATCAAAATCTTTCCTCTGAATATTATTCTTTTGGGGTCAAGGTTGTTCACAAACAATGCTTTTAAGGAAGAAAACCAGTCAGGAAATCTATTAAGAACAGCTTCCATTTAAAATTTGCTGACTTCACTTGTTAAAACTAGGGTGTGTGTGTGTGTGTGTTTTTCTTCCTTTACAGGCCATTTCAATCAGCTTTTTTAAAGTATTCAGCTGTACTAAACATGCTTTCTTCACCATAGCAAAATGCATCTTGGACTATTCATGCTGTGCCATTGATGTACATGGTGCTTTACAGCAAATGACAGGACAAGTCTAACTCCTTAGAGCAGTGGTTCCCAAACTCTTTGGACTGGAGGCTCCTTTGACCTACTGGACCATTGGCCACGGCTTCTCATTAGGGCTACAATCCTATACATTGCATAGAGTGGCGGGTTTTTGCAAGGATTCCCTGTCTGGTTTCTGTGGTTCCCCGGAGAGCCACACAGCTCACAGTTTGGGAACCACTGACCTAGAGGGTCACAGTCTAGATGCAAAGGAGATGACAAAGGAAGGAGAGAGGAGGAGTGTGGTGTGAATGGGGAAGAGTATGCTGCTATTTTGTGCGCTTGCTCATGTTAGGGCATAGTTGCAGTAGGGTAAAAAATGAGGGAGCAGTACCCAAAGGCTTTGCAGAAAAGTGTTAAGAGGGGAATTGAAGGAAAGAACTGAAGAGACCTTGTGCAGGTGATGGTGAGTGGAGGGGGGGGGGTCCAGGCGTATGGAGTATTGTACAAAAAGAGTTTTGTAAGTTAACTAACAGAAAGAGAAATCCTAAAATATATCTAAGCATTTTGTAATAGGAAGCAGAATATCCATATTTGTTGAACCGTTGATTCATTTATTTTGTCATGTAAACTGCTTTGTGAACTACTATTTCATTGAGAAAAGCTGTATAGTCTTAATGATGATTTTTAAAAATAATAAATAGAAAAACAAAAACCCCGGATTGTTAGGACGAGAAATAGAATAGCAAAATGCCATTTTTAGCAAGGTTCCCCTACAAAAATGGCAGGTGCCTCAAGGCTTCCTGAAATCCTGACTTCAGAGGGCAAAGTGATGTGTTCTCATGTCAGTCAGAGATCACAGCATTTCCTTTTAGCTGGTTAAGTAATTTGCCTTTTTAAAGTTTGATCTTTGCAAATGGTTCCTGTAGCCATGGTGTGTACCACGCAGTTCTCTCAAGAGACTGCAAGATAACTTTCAAACCATTGCTGCTCAGAAATGCAAATTGTCTGCATTTTATGACCTTTCATAATACTTTAAAAAAAAAAACCCACAGGAAATGAAGCATAAACTCATACATTTTAACTTTTATGGTTGCAACAAAAGACAGGAAATTCAAGAATGACATCCCATCTTTATCTGGGCTGGGTTGCTTTATGACTGAAACAAAAACGAATAATTCTTATTACTGAATCTCTTATCTCTCCATTATTACTAAGTGTTACTTAAGACTAATTCCTGTGTGGTGTCTGAAGAAATGCATGTGGGTTTAGTACTGTGTCTTCCAACTCAGTGAGTGGTTTCTATCCTAAATAACAAACCTTCTAAACAAATACTTCCCCCACATCTACTTTTACCTTTTCTCAAAAGGTAAAGGTGCCTTCCCATATCCGCTATTCTATTTATTTGCGATTCTCAAATCTCCCCCCACCATTGCAATTATGTCTTCCTCTCTTTGCAAACATTTTTCAAAGGCAGCTTTTTCTTGATTTTTGCCTTGGAACAGGAAGCAAACAGTGAGAACCTAGACTTGTACTCCTAAGGATGCTACAGGAGGTGATTGTGAAAATGCTAACAGGAAGTCCTCTGCTGTCCATTTCCTGTTGCAGCCCTTGAATTATTTCTTGTAGACCATGGAGCCCGATTAACAATAAATTTCACCTTATCCAACAACTAAGGCAAGATTTTCCCAAGTATGAGTTGCAACCCACTAGTGGATAACAACCCCATGCACAGTGGATCGCAAGTTCCACCCAGCTTCTGGTCGGTTCCAAATCAGAGCCATTCTGGAAGCATTGGGAGGGTCTAGAGCAGCCATTATCAACCACTGTGCCGTGGCATACTGGAGTGGTGTGGATGGTCCCCAGGTGTGCCGCTGGAATCTGGGAGAGGGTCATTTCTTAATAGGGCTATTAGGGGATGTGAGTCTCCCATTGACTGCATAATGTGTCTTGTCAATTGTCAAAAAAACTGGTGGTGCGCCGTGACCAATTTAGTGCCTTGTGATTGTGCCGTGAGATGAAAAAGGTTGGAAATTAGTCATCGAGAGGCTTCTTCCAGGTTGGGGCAGGCCGGTGAGAACCTCCACTATTGGCTTTGGCAGGCCTCCAAATGGCTTGCAGAAGCTTCCGGAAGTGATTCTGGTTTTCGGATGTACCTTCCAGTTTCATTGGAAGTGGCTTCCACATGCTTCTGTGACTGTACTGAGGCCCACTGAGGACAATAGAGTGGGTTGCCAGCCCAGCGTGACCTGGGAAAGGCCTCTGGGCCCTCCCAAGGCCTTGCAGTATGTTATGACCACGAAGGACGAGGTGGGTCACGGCATTGGGAAATTTGGGAGCCACTGAACTAAGGTATCTGACACTAAAAGAATAAACACACGATTAAATTATTCCCCATAATGAATAGACCTGTGTGTGTAGAATGTAACCAAAAGTTAATTTTGCTCAATCATCTGGATTCTAAAATTATGCTCTTAAAAAAAAGGAACCAATTACATGGATTACCAAAGAGTTGAAGACTTGGAACCCAAATAGTGTCACTAGGCCTGAGGTCTTCAACAGCTGGGTCAAAAGTTATTCATGAGCCAGCCTCAGATGGATATATTGTTGCTGCCACTTTGTTTTGAGGCTCAGGCTAGCACAGTTGAACAGTAACCAGGGCACGAAGGTCTAGATGAGGTAAATCCTACCACAGACTTTAGAAGAGTTGCTTTGGCCAAGCCTCCCAACCTTCAGTAGGCCCCTCTTACCACCTCTACCTCTTTGATGGCACTCCTGTAATTGCCTTTCTCTGTCTCTCCTTTTGCTTTTTAAAACTGAGTGTATGTTGCTATGCCCCTGTCTGTTCTTCTCTCCTTCCAGTTGGCATATAGAAGGAATAAGGGGGCAGAATGAAACAGCAGCATGTACACTGGTTGGCTGCCACTTGGCAGGAAAAGGAGAGGAATGGTGGCTGCTCCTTGGCCAACCCTCTTGCCTGCCACGCTCTTGAATGTGGGTCCCATGTTGCAGGCTGAGCTTTGAGGTGGGTCTCAGTTTTTGACAAGCTGAAGAAACTGTATTAGGCAATGTATTCCACAATGCAGAGGACATCACACAGGAGCTTCTCCCATTAGGGAAAATCTATGCTGCCTATTGATTTTCCAGCCTTCTTAGTTGATCCTTATGGTGGACTGGTTCAGTGGACTGATACTGCAAATATATGAAGAATATTGGACAGATACATTTCATGTTTAGAGAAACGGATAGGACTGACCAATGTGAAGTGCAAACTTTCCATTGCAAAAGAGAACGATGGGAAAAAAATATGTGCAATATTCAGAGTATAATACTGGTCTTCGTGTTTTTGTTTGGTTTTTGGTTTTGCCTGTTTTAAGGATTTAGAAGTGTGCAGGTTGCCAAGAGAATATGGCAGTGTGTTCAAAACAAGACATCAAAGTACCACTGCTAGGATAATGGATACTAGTAATTTCCAGGAAAAGAGAACACAGACAAATTAGGAAGCATGCCAGTTTCCAAAGGGATGATTCACCTTCCCTGTGGGTATTGTGATAAAGGAATGGTGGTTTCTGTAGTTGCTTGGAGTTTTTTCTCTTGCAGAAAAATATGTGCTGTCTCTTCCAGTTAAAATAAATCTTTCTCATCCTCTATTTTTTTTTTCCTTTCAAATCTTAGCAAGCATTCTCCTAGTATTGGAGGTCAACTGTCTATTTGCACTATATTTAATTACTATAACCTTGTTATGCCCACTTCAGTTTGAATCCAAATAAGTCATCTTGGTCATGTCCCCAGAATACTAAAGAAGACACAAATGTACAACTTTCTCTCCCTCCTTATTGTCTGTAAAGCTGTGAATTTCCATGGACGTGGCCCATCAAAATGGCTAATCAAAAAGTCTTCTGATTACTACATTTTCCTCCACAGGAAGATGATTCACTGTGGAATATGCACGCAAAACCTTTTCATCAGAACTGAAACCCCACATGAATTTTTTTCCCTGGAATGAGCAGGTTCTGGCAAGGCTCGAGCTTCTTGCTTATGGAGCTTCAGGGAAAACGTGCACGGTTTTTCAATTGGGACATACGATTTTTGCATATATGCCTTCACTGAAACAACTTTCAAAACATTCTCCTTCTGGGCATGATTTCAGGGCAGAATTACACAGTACTTTGGCAAAGGCTCATTCCGTAATCCATGTTTGCTGAGCTGATACAGATGTGTGTGTAGAGTCATTTGGGGAAGAGGCAGTGGTGATTCACCTTTACTTCTCTGGCTGATTCTTCCCTTCAGCAAACTCCCTGAGAGCTTTCTCCCCCCCACCCCAAACTTATTCCTGCCTTGGTGCTAACTAGGGAGAGTCAAAGCTAAAAATGGCCTTGGAGAGCATTTGCGTGGACTGTTGGTGGAGGGGTGGGTTGAGCTCTCTACCCCTCCCTGCAAAAATACCCCAGTCCTCAAATTGGTAATATGAGATAAACAAAGGGTTAACTGTTTTGCTGCTTAGTATGTTGTTTCATCTATTGCATGGAAACTATCTTTGGCTGGGTCACTGTTGCAAGTATTTATTCATAGTAAGTGCTTCAGACCCCAAGGAGACTCGGAATTATTTGAGAGGAAATTCCTTTTTCTAGTGGGCTCTCCAAAATAAAAACACTTAGCTGCTGATTGAGTCATTATGCTGAGAGCTGCTGTCGAATGATACTCTAGCGCCATTATGCAGAGGTGTAGTCAAGCGTTACGGGTTCTATTCTGTTAAACAGTGGCCTTGTGGTTCTGGCAATGGGAGGCTTCCAACCCAATCCTATGCATGTCTACTCAGAAGTAAGTCCCATTAGAGTCAATGGGGCTTACTCCCAGGAAAGTGTGGATAGGATTGGGCTGTTCATTTCTGTTTTCATCATTAGATGCGAATGGTCATTATAACTTCTCTCAAAGTGCCTGTTTTCTCACTTGCATATCAGTTCGTTACTTTACACTCTTGCAGATTTTTTCAATAGGCAGCTTTGGTAACGGAGTCTTAAGTGTTAATTTTTTTTGTTAAATTCAGCTGGGTAATGGAGCAGGGGATCTCATTTTCTTCAGTGGAATACTTCCACACTATGTGTATACAGTGTGTATAAATTTGTGTTTCTTACACTTATTAATAAAGCACACCTTTCTTGTCTGCAGCTGAGGGTCACTTCTCCAAACTATTTGACAATCAACTCCCACTTCGAGGTCTTTGCAAGTTTTGTGATGTTAAACCAACAACCTGCACAAATGAAGGCCACTGCTCCAGCGGATGCAACATAACTTCTATCTGCCCGAATGCAACTGAAATATGCGCAGCAGTATGGTAAGTTCATTCTGGCTACATGCAGCAGTATGCATTTGATTCATAATTCCCTTCATGTTAATGAACAAAGCATTCAGGGTATCCTTTAGGTAACCTCATTCTGTATTTTACTGTAGTGTGTATCCTGCATCCTAATAATGCCTTGGGGTTTTAAAAAGCATGGGTATGAAAATGGCTGTGTTTAAAGCAGTGGTGCTCAAAACGTCGCTCGCGATCTACCGGTCGATCCCGAGGCAAAATGAGTCGATCGCAGAGCCCTTAGTCTAGTCACTAGAGTAAGGGCTCCGCAATTGACTCATTTTGCCTCGCGTTGAGTCACTAGACTCTAGTGACTAGACTAGAGTCTAGTCTATAGACTAGGGGCTCCTGGAGACTAGCGCTGCTGCCCTCCTGCTCCTGCTGGGAGGGGGGCGAGAGGAGGATGGTGGGCCGTGCCTCCCGTGAGGAGGCGCCGCCCGGACCCTCGCGCTGGAACATGCAGCGTGCCTCGCAGGGCTCGTGAGCTCGCCTGGCTCAGCCTGCGCTCCGCCCCTCGCCTCCCTCCCCTCGTCGAGAGGCGCACTGAGGAGATGGAGGGAGTTGCGGGCTGCTCCGCGGGGGGAGAGCCGTCACTGCTCACCGTCAAGCAAGAGCTCAGGAACGGTGTCAGCGGCTGAGGGGTCGCCTGTGTCTGTCAGGGGCTGAGGAGAGCAGCGATGGGGAAGGAAGGCAGGAGGAGCGCGCGCGCGGTGGGGGCGAGGAGAGGAGCGGAGCGCGCTCAAGGACGGGGCAGTGCACGAGGAGCCCCCTGAGAGAGCAGCGGGGAGGTTGGAGCAGGCAGGGTGATGGGGGCAGAGAGAGAGAGTGCGAGAGTGTCCCCCTGGAGGAGCTGAGGCTGCGGTCCTGTCCACGCTTGCCTGGGAGTGAGCTCCAGTGACTCTAATGGGACTTTTCTGAGTAAACCTGCATAGGATGGGGCTCTGGGGCTGCAGTCCTAGCCACACTTGCCTGGGAGTAAGCCCTAGTGACTATAAAGGGACTTACTTCTGAGTAGACAGGCTTAGGATAGGGCTCTGAGGCTGCAGTCCTATCCACACTTGCCTGGGAGTAAGCCCCAGTGGCTATACTGACTTCTGAGTAGACAGGCATAGGATGTGGGGCTCCGAGGCTGCAGTCCTGTCCACACCTGTCAGGGAGTAAGCTCCTTTGACTATAATGGGACCTTAGTAGACAGGCATCGGACTGGCCTCTGAAGCAACATTGGTGCCTGTGAGGAACCTTGGGGCATCTCTTAAAGGGAGGGAGATGACCATTGGGGGGGGGCAGATGGAATGAGAAGCCATCTGGGCAACATGTAGACATTGTTGAGTAAGGGATGGGTGGCCTCCAAGACAGAGAGCAGACAGCCCAATCTTATCCACACTTTCCTGGGAGTAAGCCCCATTGACATTAATGGGACTTCTGAGTAGACATGAACTGTAAATTGCCAGAACTGGAGGAGATGAGGAAGGTAAATGCGGCAGAAGCAGGTGGGAAATTCTGTTATGGCAAATGCTATTATTGTAAAAAAAAACTCTGGTAGATCTCCGGGCCTTGCTGGGTTTCAAAGTAGCTCTCGAGCGAAAAAAGTGTGAGCAGCCCTGGTTTAAAGGGATGTGTTTTCCAATGTTTTTCACGCTTTAATGTTGCCGTTTGACAGAATCAGCTCATAACATTGTAGGGTAGAAACAGATTTAAGGTTCCTGAAAGAGACTTTTGGCTTATTGTGGTATGTTGTGAATGGGGGGAAAAGCATCATTTCAAATCATTTTTGTAGTGCATAACTTTAGAATATACAATCTAATTCTACAGGTGATGCCTTGGTATCCACTGATTTGACTCACTAATGATATCAGGGTCCACATTTAAATGCTTTGTATCAAGGGGAAAAAAACACCAAAATCCAATTTTCTACCTTTGTGCTGTTAAATTGCACCAGTTGTATGCTTCTTGGGGTTAAAGATAGCTTTGAAGACCCACTTCTGGGTTTCTTGCCCCAGAATGCAACGGTATAGACGCTACAGCCGCTAGGTCAGTGGTTCTCGAACTTTTCCAGCCATCCTGATCCTTGTGGCCATTGGCCACGGCTCCCCATTACATCACCTCACCTCAGTTACCCCCAAAATGGGGATGTAGGTGTTATAATTATACACAAGAAACAAAACAAAAAAACAGCTGCCACCACTCTGATGCTGCAATCCTAACCACACTTACCTGAGAGTTAGCCCCATTGAACAAAATAGGACTTACTTCTGAGTAGACCTGGTTAGGATTGTTAGGACCCTGAGTTTGTTAGCAGCACACCTGGAGGGGTTTGGAAAGGGAGGGGGGAAGAAGTGATGAATTTGCTGTGGGAAGGGAAGGCTAGGCTTTGTTTTGTGTGTATCTGCTAATTGTAAACTAATGCAAACTGAGACCCAGAGACTGTTTAGCTGCAATCCTAACCTCACTTTCCTGGAAGTAAGTCCCATTGAACACAATAGGACTTACTTCTGAGTAGACCTAGCTAGGATTGTGCCTTTTGTCTTATAAAAGCGGCTAACATGGGAAGTAACCCCCCCCCTTCAAAAGGAGGCAGGAGGAAAAAGGGGGGTGGCTGGAAAGGAATGGGTGTTTTTCTTTTTTAATCAATTTTTGGAGACAAAGCCATCAAGAGTGGCTTTTTTTTCTTTTTGAAGGGGGAGGAAAAAGAGAAAGGTGAGGATCCTTGGTTAACCTGACACAAAACCCAAGCTATGTAGGTCTACTCAGAAGTACCATAGATACTTGACTATAGTAAGTTAATTTTTTGCCAAGTAATCAAGCTCCAATTATCACTTTGCCTTATCTCCGGGTCAATCAGAGGGCAGAGCCTTTCAACTCTGAACAGTTTCATTTCTCAAGGGCAGACAGGCGCCAAGTTTCTCAAGCAGCAGACAGGCACAGCTCCTTAGAAGCAATTTGTTAACCTTTTATTCGCCTTCCTTCTGCAGCAGCCAACTTCTGCTTTGCAAATGCTTGCAAAGCAGCTCTGTTTTTTGAAACACCAGGATGGGAATCCTCCTTTCCATCTGAAGCAGGCTACAATTCAGTGCACCCTTACTAAAGAATAACACCCATGGAAAGCAGTGGGTCTACTTCTGAGTAAAAAGGGTTGCAAATATATGCAGCTGTACCTCTCTGCTGTGAATTGAATTGCACACTCCCAGTTATGTGTTATGGGTTGTATATTGTACTTAGAGCTTCTGGCTTAACACACCAGACACCTTAAAGGTGGATTTGATTCATGGATCTCCTGCAGTGGTTCCCAACATTTTTCACTTACATATCCCTTGGCAGCCCATTTCCATAAATTGTACCCTTCATACTGTCTTAGCAAAATGTTTTTAATTCGTAATACAAGCCCTCATCTCCTCCATATGAAAGCCCAGACTTCATGTATTCATCACAGTGTTTTCTCTTTTTATCTGTTAGAAGAACAGAAGACTCTGCCTTTGCACTGTTTTGCACCAGAAGTGTGCTGAGAAATTCTGGGTGATTGATCACTTTCCATATTATGTTTCAGTTTTTTACTGTGCTGGTTTTCAATCACTGGTTCATACATGAATTGATGACCAAAAACTAGCTATTGGTGGGGCCTTCACAGCCAACTAGCTGTTGCAAGGTCAGCAGCAAAGTTCAAAAGCAAACTCAGTAGGCAAGAGTGGTGATTGTCTGCAAGCTTTATTCGTTGCCAGCAAGGGGCTTTTCAGGGACTCCTGTCCAAAAGGAGAGAGCAATGGGAGCTATGTGGGAACTCCCAGAACTCTCAGAAAAAAGCAGTGTTCCAGTGTGAGCCTTTTGCTTATATAGTATTTTGGCTCCTTTGTCTGAGAACATCACACTGTCATTGGCTGGGGTTATGACATCAGAGATGGAGGCTTTCTTAGGATTGGTTAGTTTCAAGTTACAAGTCAAAATTTACATTTGAGACATATATTTTAACAACCACTAGATGGCACTCTTTACTCAATTATTACAGTACTAGGTTTGATATGTCTTTTGCAGTTATCTCTGGCTATTCCTCACTGGCCTGACCCTGACATGTTTCAAACAGCCATCTGCTTATCTAGTCAACATTCTTTCTGTCTGGTCATTAATTGCTGGTTAAACTAAGCCTTTTGTCTTCCCTCTATTAATTCCATGTGTAATTCCCTTTATGTGACTTATTACTTTGATGTATAGTGGTATCTTCTATTCTATGTGTAGACATATATTTAATACAAGACAAACTAAACTCTTATTGTACAAAAGGATTCTCTTTTAGAACTCTTTTCTTATTCATTTTAACTAAATCTAGATTAACTTTCTGTTAATCTAGAGGCTCTGACAGATTCTCAGGAATGTTTTGCCAATTAGGGGCGTTTTCATATTATCTTGTTCCTGTTCAGCTGTTTCTATCTGTTCCTGTCTGTTTCTGCTGATGTCTGTATTTGTCAAACTCTGTTTTAATTAGCAACAGATTTACTTTCTTAGCCAAGGTCTTAGATAGAAACTTGCAAATTGTAAAAATCCCTACAGGGATTTAAATTGCCTGCCCATGTAAACTGCCTTGAATAAAGTCCGAGGAGAAATCTGAGGACCTAGAAAGGCGGTATAGAAATACCTGTATTATTATTATTATTATTATTATTATTATTATTATTATTATTATTATTATTAACCCTTAGTTATCTGCTATAACTCTTCCTAATTAATGGTGCAAGTGTATCCTGACTACTCCTTATCTGTCTTTCCTGTATGTTGTAAATCTGTCTCTGGTTCCAATTAAACAGGACCTTGAGTCTACAGAGATATACAGAGTTCTTATCTGTAAGGAATACCACATCTCTTAGACTCTCTTAATTAGCTTCAACCAGACATCTTCCTCTTCAGGGATACAGCTCCCATATTCCATATCTGTAAGACATATTACTTCTGCCTCAGACTTGTGGCTTTAAGTAAAACCTAGTTTCCCCCTCTCTGTGTATCTTTATAATCCAACCATTCTAACTGCTAAAAATCATTCTTCCTTATATATTGTTAATTGTACTCTATAACTATTAAGGCAGTGAAGAATGTTAACATACATGCTAACTTAATAATTCATTTGGCATTTCTATGAAACTTTGGTGTGTTGCTTTGACATGGTTCTGTTTAGTTTTATCTGTCATACTAGCAATTAACTTGAGATGTAAATTCCAGCATACTCCCTTTTGATGAAGCGTTCACCTTATCTGGTGCTTTGATAGTTTGCTAAAAGACATTCTTTTGTTAAGTTACACCCTTAAAGACACTACTCATTAAGCATTAAAAGGCAAGCAGCATCATACTCTCTTTGACATGCAAACATACTAACTTTGTGTTTTTATATAATACTTCTTAAATAACTCTTTTAACATGAAGCTTTGGTGTAAAATAGCCTTCCCCTGTGTTTGCCAAACTGTATTTGGTTCTAAAGAAAGCCTGTCTAAATTATATTTCTAAAATCCAAAATGTTCTCTGTTCAGAAGCAGACATTCAAGCTTGGGAGTGTATTTTAAAATGAAACTACAGCTTAATAATAATAATAATAACTTTATTTCTACCCCACCTTTCTCCCCGAAGGGACTCAAGGCGGCTTACAACATATTAAAAACAATTTAAAAACAAATAAAAACATATTAACACATACTAAAAACAGCAGTCAGAGTAAAAAAATAGGTAAAAAGAGCATAGAGCAGCAGCAAGTCATAAAAGAATCAGGCCTGTAAAAAATATTAAAAGATGTTAAAAAGATGTTAAAAGGCCAAGAACTCAGAAGGCCTGTTTAAACAGAAGGGTCTTCAGGCCTTGCCGAAAGGTCTCAAGAGAGGGAGCCATTCTTAAGTCAAGGGGAAGGGAGTTCCATAGCGTTGGTGCCACTACTGAGAAGGCCCTATTTCTTGCAGCCGCCCCACGTACCTCCCTAGGCGGCGGCACTTGTAAAAAGGCCTTCTCTGATGACCTGAGAGGGCGAGCCGGATTGTACGGGAGCAGGCGATCTCTAAGATACCCTGGTCCAGAGCAGTATAGGGCTTTAAAGGTCAATACCAGCACCTTGAATTGGGCCCGGAAACGAATGGGCAGCCAGGGCAGCCGCTGGAGAAGCGGACTGACAGAGTCGAACCGCCTACCTCCAGTAACCACACGGGCCGCCGCATTCTGCACTAGTTGCAGTTTCCGAACCGTCTTCAAGGGCAGCCCCACATAGAGCGTGTTACAGTAATCTAATCTCGATGTCACCGAGGCATGGATCACTGTGGCCAGGTCTGCACAATCCAAGTACGGCCGCAGCTGGCGCACCAGCCGAAGCTGAGCGAAGGCCCCTCTTGCCACAGCCACCACCTGGGAATCCAGGAGCAGCTGCGAGTCCAGGTGGACCCCCAAGCTGCGGACCTGCTCCTTCAGAGGGAGTGCAACCCCATTCAGCACAAGCCGATAGTCCAGCACCTGCATCGAGGATTTCTGAACCAGGAGAGCCTCTGTCTTATCCGGATTTAATTTCAGCTTGTTAGCCCCCATCCAGATCCTCACTGCCTCCAGACAGCGCTCCAGGTCCTCAACCGCCACCCTGGAGTCTGGAGGAAAGGAGAGATAGAGCTGGGTGTCATCAGCATATTGATGGCACCCCACTCCAAACCCCCGGATGACCTCTCCCAGCGGTTTCATGTAGATGTTAAATAGCATGGGGGACAGAATTGAGCCCTGTGGCACCCCGCATCTCAAGGGCCAGGGTGTCGAACAGGCATCCCCCAGCACCACCATCTGGGACCGACCCTCCAAGTAGGAGCGAAACCACCGCAAAACAGTGCCTCCAACTCCCAACTCGGCCAATCGGCCCAGAAGGATACCATGGTCGATGGTATCGAAAGCCGCCGAGAGGTCCAGCAGGACCAACAGGGACACACTCCCCCTGTCCAGTCCCCGGCGTAGGTCATCCACCAAGGCGACCAAGGCGGTTTCCATCCCAAAGCCCGGCCTGAAGCCAGATTGAAAAGGATCCAGATAATCCGCTTCATCCAAGACCCTCTGGAGTTGGGACGCCACCTCCCGCTCAATTACCTTAGCTTCATTTATCATATTACCAATTAAATTTGACAGTTGGAAATTCCAGCTTCTTAGTGCTTTGAAGCCTAAACTCTTATCTAATCTTTGACAACTTAGCTAAGAAACATTCCTTTCCTAATTTATTGCCTGTTTGCTGTTTCAAGCCTGCTTCAGATAAACACAGTGATTTTTGCAAATTTGTTTGTGGGCATGCTAAACATATGAACATAGCATTCTCCTTAAACATATAAACTTTACTAATTCACCCATAACATTGCATTAGCATTATTAACATAAGTAAACATAAATGATTAGTTTCAGCATAATGGCTACATGCACTCATAGCATGGCATAACATTTGCTTCATTAAACATTTGGTCTGTTAGCATGAGTGGCTTCATGGCCTTGTCTCATAGATACCTCCCTTCCTGCCTTGCTAGTCCTTGCAAGGCATTCTGGAGCATGACCTGCCTTTTTCTACCATTATTCCATTCTTTTTCAAGTACCCTTAAAAGTCCTGTTGAGTGTCCCTGGGAGTACATGAATACCAGGTTGGGAACCACTGTTTTACTGTTATGTTGTTTACAGTGCACTTACTCTGATAGTGCTTACTAAAAGGTGATGAAGACCAGAATTTAAAAAGAATAAAAATGTATCTTATGATCTTTTACTATGTTTTTAATAAATTAGAGACTACAGTTCTTAGGTAACAATTAGTGGTGGGTTATTTTTCAGGATCTGACCTCGAGTAAAATCAGACAAAACTGTAGTCAGACACCCCCTAAGTTTAACCCCCAACTTATCCGAGGGTCATAGAAAATTCCGTGAATGTTGGCTCAAAACCTGCCCTCGACTTATCTGTGGGATCAACTTATAGACAAGTGTCTGCGGTGAGTCCCATTTGAGCCGATGGGGCTTACTCCCAGAAAAGTATGGATAGGATTGCAGCCATACGCAGCAAAATTAAAAATCACCCCCAAAGCAGATGGGGGCTGCTCACACACATACACCCCAACATGCAGATGCCACCCCTGTTCTCCCAGGCAAGACAGAGGGATGCAGACAGGGCATTTGGACACCCCCCCCAAAAGCAGGCTGGGCTCCCTCTTTCCCAAGCGGAGGAAAGTGCTTCCCTCCCAGTTTGAAGCCTACCAGGAGCAAGCCCTGTGCTGATGAGGTGCATCACCTCTGCTGCTGCCCAGACAGCCTTCTCTCTCACCTCCCCCCACCATATTTCCCACACGCTCCCCACCTCACGCTGCCCCACCCACCTCATTCTCAGCCTCTGAAAAGCAACAAGTCAGGAGGCAGCACATGCAGCTGAGCAGAGCAGCGCAGCTGTGGCCACCTCTCTCCCCAGATGCTTGGCGACGCCCCTGGAGGCTAGCCACACCTCCCAAGGGAGGCGGGATGCACAGATTGAATACCTCAGCGCTAGGTTAATGGAATATAATGGAATGAAATTATTCCATTAGGAGCAATGGAGAAGCAGGAAACCTGATAGTGGGTCTTTAAAGCTATTTTTCCACTGATTTGGTATCCATTGATCCTTTTTTATCTACTGGGGATTCCAGACAGGGTGACCAGATGTATGCAAAAGAGGATAAGGCACCCCATTTTTAAAAAATGACCCCAGTTCACAGGTACAGTGACCTGTTCTTGTGCTAGAAGACCTCTGTGGGTGCAACTGCTAGATGCTGATGATTCAATCCAACAGAAATGATTACCTTTGAAAGGCACAGAACCCAACTCTGAATTCAGGTTCCTCAGCTTATTGGCGTTGAACAGGCCTACAGTCTGTTTGCCTCAAACAGCACTATCTCGCCTGCTCAGACTGCATCCAGTAAAAAGCATGTAAAAAGTAAAAACCATGTGTAGAGAAGTTTGCTTCCTCATGCAGATTACACATTGCTGGATTCAGCAAATACTTATAACCTGTACTCGCTTTTAAAGTCTGAGCAGCTGAGTTGTTTATGGAATAAATGTCTAAGGGTGTATCAACAAAATTAGTGGCACAGCATTTTTCTGCAGATTTTGAGAGCTGATGCCAAATTCCATTAGTTCAAAACTTGCAGATTAATGTCATCTTTATCAGATCTGTTTATTTCTGTGCAATCTATTACATAAAACTGTAATTCAGGTAGACTGAGAGGTAAAGGTTTCAGGTGGTAACTTCTGTAACATATAACATCTATTCAGTAATGCTTGCTGTTGGTGTTACTTTACCCTCTTTTGAAAAGAGTGTGGGAAGACTGCCATTTACTCTTAGGGAGGTCTGAAGCACAGACTCAGATAGTTTTCTCTGATTTGACTGTAGCTCGCTGTGTTACTCTTATGACTCATTGTGGTTTTGTTTATGGTGCTGAAGTCTTGGTTGCCAATTTACAATAACATGAAGACTTTTCTGCCATTTCGGTTTGTAGTTTGATAAAAACATGCAAAGAGCAATGAAAGTTTGAGCTGCGGTGAGACATGAAGCATCATTAGAAAACTACTGTTTCATCTTAGCTTTTCCTTTAGAAAAACCTTTAGAGAAGGGTCTTCCTGTCTGCATAATTATCCCTCTGTCTTGAGGGCTGCAAGCTTCTGTTACATCCTTTTGATTCTTTTGTCTGTAAGAGCACGCCCCCAGAGAATTGTAACTTAGAATACAATTGGGGAATGGGCTAAGGTGCCTTTATAATGGACGTGTTGAAGTCAGCACTGCACATTGAGCTGGTTTCATTTCTCAGATCTGCACTGTATTTTTCATGTCTCATGCATAAAGTACCAAGGCATCGGGATAGTTATAGCTATATCAGAGTTTTGCACCAAATTTGAACCGTTCAGATTTGAACATGCTCATTTGTATACACACAACTGAAAAGAGTGATTCTCCTTGATGCAGGTAAAACAAAAGTCTGGTGCCTAAGAAGCATACCTCTTGAGGTCTTAGAAACTGTGTTGGGCAAACACTACTTCCTTATAGCATGTGCATATGGAATGACTGAAAAATGTAACACTCCCAGTTTAATGGAATTCTAAGATGAGAGGGCACAAATTTTGATACTTCAGCTCTGTTAAATCACACACCAGAAGATCCACAAGATGATTAATTACACTGGGCTGCACGGACTTTCGCCAGCTGTACGTCTGGTGGAGATCCAAGTTGCTCTGTCGGGCTGGCTGAGACCTCATCTACCCCCTAACCTGTGCTGGATAAAGCATGGGCAATGCAGCCTGGCTGTGCCAGTACAGGTTAGAATTGGGCTATAATTGCTTAACCAATTTCTGCCCAGCTCACAGACATACCCGTTTGATCCCTGTTGTATGAAATACAAATATTTATCAAGCAGCTGATTGTTTTCATTGACCTAAAGTCTTTAAGTTATGTTTTGTTCATAACTCAGCTTAATAGTGTAATATGGCAGCTTTGTGTTAACCACAAATCCATATTTGACATGTAGGGCACTAGTTCCCAACCCATGGTCCAGGGACCACAGGTGACCTGAGAGACCCTGAGAAGTGGTTCATGAGGTCTCAGGAAAAAAGTTGCTTTTGATCACTTCCAGTGTCTCACTGAGCAAGCAGTCTCCCATGGACCACCAGAGAGGATGGAGATCGAACTACCTGTAGCTGGCAGCAAAAGCAGCAAACCACAAATCTTCTCTATAAATCTCTAATCTGTTCTAATTACAAATCTTTTCTTATCCCCAAACCCGTGGTGTGGGCAAACCTGGAGCCCCTGGAGGTTAAGGGAGCTGTGCTCCTCCTGCCTCCAGAGGCTCTTCTGAAGCCCACACGCATCCACCCATTGCCTCTGCAGGCTTCAGAATGTAGTCCAGAATCGTTTAACTGGAAGTCGTCTTTAAATGAGTTTAGACTTCATTCTGAAGCCCACAGAGGCTGAGGGTGGATGCACATGGCCTCTACAGCAGTGGTTCTCAAAGTCTGAGGGAGCTTTACTCCCTCAGTAAGTTCTTGTAGGAGAGGGGCTAGGGCAGTGACATGATCCCCAGGATCGTGCTGCTAAGGAGGGGCGTGAGGGGTGCTTGTGACTTACTTTATGAAGACAGCAGGCTGCAGGAGGTGCGGGGAGCCCTGGATAGTCCCTTACGGGGGCCCCCTAGGCTTGGAACATTCTGTAATAGCAGGTGCAAAGCACCTCCTGCAAAATGGAAGTGCTTTGCTCCTGCTTTCTCTCAACGTTCCATGATTCGGGGAGCGCTGCGCAGGGCTGCGCAGGGCTCCCCGCACCTCCTTCAGCCTGCTACAGCCCTGTCTTCATAAAGTAAGTCACAAGCACCCCCCTTCACTCCCTCATACGGGTGCGATCCTGGGGATTGCTACCCTGCCTCTCCCCTTCCCCTGCCCCTTAAAGGGACGGGGGAACCTTTACACAGACTGGTGGGTCGCAACCCACCAGTTTGAGAACTACTGCTCTACAGGCTTCAGAAGAGGATCAGGTCGACCAGAGTTCAGCTCTGGTCAGATTTTGGAGGGGGTGATGGTGGCAAAAACCGCAGGTTTTCCTGTGGTTTTCGTTATCTGTGGGGGTTCCTGGAACCGAACCCTTATGGCTAATGAGTGCTGCCTGTATTACAAATCTAAATGTATTTTTAGAGTGCAAGGATGGGGCAGTGCAGTGCATGTGGTCCCTGACAATTCCAACTTTTGCCTCAGTGGCCTGCCATCTCCTAAAGGTTGGGAACCACTATCCTAGGGGATGTCAGTGTAGGTTACATTCCACCTGCAGAGACTGTGTTCCTTTCAACTGACGACAGCTATCCTAGTGGTCCATGGAAGGCTTGCATTAGTTATAGTAAGAAATAGCAAAAAGGGGGTAGCGGAGCATCCAACATGCCATAATATCTGACCCGTGGAATATGGTTGCTACATGTTGTGCAGGCTTGAGTTACTGGTTCAAAATAGGCCATTTCCATTGTTTTCCTTATTGTTTGATAGATGTCAGTCTTACGTTTCGATCAAGCTGTTTCCCAGATTGGCTTCCTAAGCCATGGAAATGCAAAACCCTACGCAGACCAATCTTGCAAGGAATAATTGTCACCTGGGTGATGCTACCTTCTTTGTGAGGCACTCTGTGAATCCTTTGCTTAGTTCTATTGGTATTATGCTAAAGCTAGAGTCTAACTTTAGAGTACGGTGGCAGTTAAGGTGTGTCAGAACTTAAGCAAGACCATTACCTTTGGTAAAATGGATTCTTTTTCCCTTGAGTTATTGATCTACCTGTTCCATGTTATTTTGTTTTTTGCTATGTATATTTTTAATTTTCGGTTCTATTTTTTTTTTTCTTTTAGGAGAAAGAATGATGAAAATGTAACCTTGGAAACAATATGTCACGATCCCAAGCAAATGCTCCATGGGTATAAACCAACTAACATCAATTCAGATAAATGTGTGATGGAAGAAAGGAAAGGAGATGGTGGGTTGATGTTCATGTGTTTCTGCAATGGAGAAGAATGCAATGATGAACTTGTTTTCACAGAAAGTAAGTTTGTGTGTGTGTCTCCCTGTTTTATTTTCTTTCTTCCTTCTATCCCTTGTGCTTGCAAGGACAAAGATTAAAAATTTCCTCAGATATAGAATTTCCTGTTTTGAAAAATTCTGACCCTCTTGTGCCACAAGGGGGAAAAGTCAGAGGTATCCCAAAAGAAAATCAACACACACACAATGACTACTCGGTGTCCGCTTAGAGATGTGCAACTAATTCTTACTCATTCTTCATTGTATGTATCTTACCATTCATACACATTGCAGGAGAAGTCTGTACTTGTTATGAAAGTGACATAGTTGGTGATCTGTTGTGTAATTATTTTCTTTTTTATAACTGATTGGGTGGGCTGGAGGTTCAGCAAGGAAACCCATTCAAACCACGTGCTCTATCACTGACGTAAGGTGATAAGTTCACTGCATGACCATACTTGCTTCCAGCTAGCTCAGGAATCCCATGTTAGTATTTCACCCAGCATTGGTTTGTCACAGTCAGTGGTGATGGAACTGTGACCTTTGTGGGCTGCCTGTCCAGCATAAGACCTGATGTTAACATGGTATTTCCTTGGCTACATTGTTTTCCCCTCCTCCCTTCCAGTCTGGGGCTAAGTGGCATTTTTTGAGTGGAAAGGGGTATGACTATGTACCTTTTCCATTTACAGTCCAAAATGTAGGCCATTTTTATCATCAGAGATCTAGAGCTTGGGTTATTTTTATGTTACTTAGAAATAAGGGTGAATGGGACAACCCTCCCCCCCCCACCCACACACATCAAAGTAGAGGGAGGGATTAGTTTTTGATGTAAGTTAGCAAGACTTTTTATCTGCGTTGGTGCAATTCTAAATCTGGAATTTAGATTTAAGGTCTAAATCTGCGTTGGTGCAATTCTCAGTCATCTAACCCTCTCAGGTAGATATGTTCTAACTGCATCCTTCAACAGTTATGAAATCGCACCAGACCTTACATTTTCTGTAGGAAATGAGCTTAAAGAAGGATTGCCAGGCTTACCTGAATTGGTGTAAGCTTGCTACTTCAGAAGTATAAAACCCAGCCAATAAAGACATTTGATGAGACTGCCTTAGGGAAGCTTTGGCTTTGATCTCTACTGTAATTTTCTTTACTCTCATTTTTATCTTGTCTGCCTGTTTAATGATGTCCATTATCCCAGTGCTGGCAGGGCAGTCAAGTAGATAATGGGCTAGTAGCTGACGCTAATGATTTCATTCATGCCTTGCGCCTTGTTTACCCACCTCTGTGAAAATGGAGTGAAAAGGTGCTTACAGAAACCAATGAGAATTATAGCATTTTAAAAATCAATGGCAAATTAGATTTTGACAGCATCTTTGAGTGGTACGTGGTGCTGCATTGACCCTATGTGTGGAGATGACTCTTGAGGCTCTGCTGAGACACACAGATGGCATGAATTTGGTTAAAATGGTTGATGGCATGTATTTGGTTAAATTAAACCTTCTACAGTTGACAGGTGCCTTCTGTACAGCTGCAACTTGCCAAAAGTAGCTCCATTCCAGAGAAGCTTGTTTTCTTTCTAGTAAATTTTTGTAAAGACAACTGTTTTTAAACCCTTAAGGCAGGAGTTCCCAAAGTGTGTGTCACAATGCCTTAGGGGTGCCACGATTGTCCCTGGTGGTCCCTCCTACCTGTTCTCCCAAGTGTGGCCATCTTGGATCTTGCAAAATCTCTTGAGATTTGGGTGCTGCCATCTTGAACCTTGTGAGATTATGTTTTATGCAAGGTGGCAGTGCTCAACTGAGCCAGGCAGAAGAGGCTGTGGGTGTGCTATGACCCTGGTAAGTTTGGGAACTGTTGCCTTAAGGCGTAAATTCCTCCATGTAAGCCTCTGTGGCAGATCATTCATTTAGAAAAGGACTATTCCAGGCCTTACCTAGAAAGGAGTCCTGTACAACAGGATTTGCGAGGTGAGCCTTCTCAGTGGCATTTTTTCTCTTGCCATGTTTTGGGTTTGGTAACTTTTGGAAAGTTAGTTGAACAGTTAACTTCTCCAGGCCTTTGCAGCATGAATGTATTGTTGTTATTGTCATTATTGAAAATGACAATAGCACTATCATTGTTTATAGTACTTTATATAGAATGAGAGGACAAGGCTACTCTTGTCATTATTGGCTTACTGTCCTTAAGGTTACTGTCCTTATTGGCTTACTGTCCTTACTTCGCCTTATTGTTTAGATAAGTATGAGAAACACAACAGAAGAAGGGAAAGTAAATAAGGCAGGGGTAAAGTGTGCAGTTTTCATGTGCGTGTGCTTAAAGTTGCAGGCATACTCTGCAATCTCTGTGGATACCTGAATCTGTGGATACGGAGGACATCCCCTCCTCCTGAGGTGAGGGGAGCATAGCTCCCGTTGCCTCTAGTGGGTCATCCAAGCCCTGCAGAGGCTGTGCATATCCTCCTGTGCTGATGCCTTTGCAGGCATCAGAATGACTAGTATAAGTGAAAAATAATCACTTCCAGTTTTGCCTTGCCCCCGAGGGGCATGGAGGGCCACCTGCATCTGTGGTTGACTGAAATCACAGATACAGGATCTGCGGATATGGGGGCCCCCTGTACTTGCAAGAGGGTAGAAGAATCGGGGACTTGTGCCAACAATCTTTGCAGGACTGGGTAGTTTTAAAAAGGTCTTGAAAGGTAATAAGAGAGGAGACATCACACAGATGTTCCAGAAGGCCGTTTCAGGCTTAAGTGACAGCAAGGCAGAAAGGACAGAAATATTTGAAAGGGCAGGAGAGCCTCAGCTCCTTGAGGGTGGTAGAACTGGAGGTGCAACGCTCAAGGGCACGAGTGTAGTAGGATAAAAGATCTGAAGGTAGGAAGGGACAAGGCCTTGAGAAGTGGCCTTGGATTTAATCAGATTTTTAACTATAATTACTGCTACTATCATGTTGCCTGCTTGCTAATGTGCTGCTCTGTTGGTTTTAATACCTCATATTGATTTTGATTTTATTGATCTTAATGTTAAATTGATTGGTGTTTTAATATTGGTTTGGATTTTATTTGTAACTCAATTACTTCTGTACATTGCTTCAGGCATTTTGGTTTGTTGTGTGTGTGTGTGTGGGGGGGGAATTAAACCAGCCCAAAGTACACGGAAGCAGCAAACAGCACTTCTTGGGTGGTGATGCTCCAAATGCGTTGCAAATGTTTGCCCGTTTTTCAGTACGTGCGTGATCACTGCCATTCCCGTTTTCTCACAAATGGGTTTCCCCCACCTCCATTTCAGCTGTAATCTTTTGCTTTCTTTGTAGATTGGGCTCGTTAGTAAAATCAGTGGAGTCACGCAGGGGGTGCAGGCTGCACTGCGAGGCTGACGCCACTACTTGCCCAAATTTTAAAACGCTTGCTATTTTCAAATAATACCATCATGTTACATACCAATTGATGCATAATTTTATGCAGAATGCAGTGAAACAAACCACGTTGAAATATCTCTATTCTATCAAAAGTTATAGCCAAAAAACCAACAGGGGCGGGGCAATGGTATATCACCGCGCCCACTACCCGGGTGTTGCCCCACCCATTTCATGGGAGGAGGCCCATCATGGGAGTGACTTGCTGGCCTCCCACACTGAGTGAGTTAAATCCTAGTGATGCCACTGAGTAAAATGAAAGGCATATGTGCTTTGAGTTTGTTCGTTTTTGCATGCAGAGCATACCACACACTCGCTTTTTTCCCCCACCTGGTCAACAGATTTCTTGTGCATTAGAAAGCTAGTCCAGCAGTGCTTATTTATGTGAGCAATCATTGTTTCACTTGACTAATAGCAAATGTAATCCTATGTTAGGACTCCAGGATCCACATTCCAAAACTAACCAACACACCCTTGTGGACTTTGGCTGGTCTCATCTAAATTAGTCACGTTGTACTTGATTCTCCTTAAGCTTGCAACAACCATGTACAGTCAGCAAGCTGGAGCTATTTCCTGTCTTAATGCTTACAAAATTTGTCCCAGGAATATATCAAAGGCTGTATTCTCATTTCCAGTAAGAATGCGTTCTTCTATAAAAACATGCTGTAGGAACTGTTAACTGTAAACCAGTGGTTCTTAACCTGGGGTCCATGAATGGGCTTCGGGGGGCCCATGAACAGGATGCAGATAAAATAGTATATGTATGTGTTTGGGCACTTTTAATATTTAACTCAGTATTGTCAGCCTTGACCAGCTGCAGCCCTCATATTTTTTATATTTCGCTTGCTCCTATGCATTTGTCCATAGCTGTCTTCAGATTCTGAAAGCAGTAGTACCACTGCCCTAAATGGATATACTGCATCTGTTCTCATAGATTCGGAGGGTTCATTGGATCACTTACTCTGTAGTCTGCTGGACACTTTCATGGGAGTCAATTCTATCAAAAACAATGACATGTGCTTCTAAGTAAGCATGCGTAGGATTGCATTGCATGTGAACCTACAACTTGGAATATAATGCAAACTGATCCAGTCCTTCTTGACTCTCTAATGAAACAATAAACATACCTGTTTAGAGCACAGGTTGTGACTAGGTAGATGTTGATTGGTTAGGAAAAGTGAGCTTGAGGGTATAATGCTGGCAGTGTATTTACTAGAGGGACTAGGTCTGCTTTGATTTTGAAAGATGCCTACAAATGAGTCTAGGGGAATGAGAATCATAGCTTTGGAAGGGACTCAAAAGGTCATCTAGTCCAACCCCCTTGCCTGTAGCAGGAAATTTTTGTAGAGCATCTCTACCAGGTGCCTTTCAATGATTTTGTCACGTAACAAGGACAGACTTCATCCTGGGAATGGGACTGTAGCTCAGTGGAAAAACAAAGTTTGTATGCAGAAGGTCTTCAGTTCAATCGCTGACACTACCACATAGGGCTAAGAAAAGACTTTTGTCTAAAACCCTGGTGAGCTGCAGCTAGTCCGTGTTGACAACACTGAGCTGAATGGACCAATAGTCCTATTTGGTATAACACAATTTCCTGTGCTCCTAAACAGGAAAGAAGTGGGAAGGAACTTATGACCCCTCTTACCCCTGTGCACCATTGAGGTCAGCTTTAGATAAACTGTGCACTTTAGGTAAACTGTGTCACAGCACTGGACATTAAGGGCCTCTTATCCCTTTCTGCTTTTATTTCATTATTTGAACAAGCTGCAGGTCCGCTTGACTTGATTGCACCTTCCTCCAGTGTGAATAGATTGTTTTATAATCACTATAATTCGTACATATGAATATATCATGGGATTGACCATGTTAAAATACTGTGATGAAGTCCCTCATGGTGACATACTGTGGCAGAAAGTAAGGTTCAAGTCATAGGCCTGTAGAATACTCCACTTCCAGCCTTCAGCATTTTCATCTGCAAGCCACTTGTTGGTCAGCTGCTCTTACAGCAAAATCTGACTGAGTCTGCGCATCACTTGCAGAAGTTTTGCTATATGTGTAACAGACTTCAAAATCCTCTGCCTGGATTCCCTTTTTTTTTTCTCTCCTCAAAGCAAGCTTGTTTTGAACCTAAGTTTTGGATATTGTATTGTCAGCTAAATTGCAGCAGGCAGTGGTGTATTTCACAAGTAAATCAGTCTGTTGAATTTTATAAAACTGGGAAGCCACAGAAAATGTTTCTATAGAGTAATGACTTGTCTGTTCTAAGTGCTGGTGCAATGGCTCCTGCGCCAACCTAGAACATCACAAACATGCCATAAAGCACATTTGCAACTACTGGGGAGGCAGCAGAGCCAGCAGGAAGGCCTGCTCTAGACTGCTGTCACTGCATCCAGACCCCTGGACTCCCACAGAGGTAGGAAAATTGGGAGGGCAGCATTTCAGGGTGGGTGGGGTAGGGTGGAACAGGGGTGGATCAGACCCAGGAGGAAGGCAGGATCAGCGGAGAGGCCTCAGCTTTATCATAACCTCCTTCCCAGGCCTGAACATCCTACACCAGGGGTGCTCAATAGGTGGATCGCGATCTACCGGTAGATCGCGAGGCAAAATGAGTTGATCGCGGAGCCCTGTCTCTCCAAACTGTTAATATGTCAGTTTCGTCTAGTGACTAGATGAAACTGACATATTTAGCTGACACTAAACTGAAACTGACACTTTAGCGGCTCTTCAGGCATGCAGCAACAAAGCTGACGAAACTGACTAGACTCCAGCAGGGGCTCCATACATTAAAGGGGGTGTCTGTCAGACGCTTCCTTCCCCCCTGGTAGATCTCCGGGCCTTGCTGGGTTTCAAAGTAGCTCTCGAGCCAAAAATGTGTGAGCACCCCTGTCCTACACATTGCTGCTCGTATTTGTGCCAGCGATTTAATTGATGCAGATCTGAGTACCCCATTGGGCAGGCTGGAGCATTTCTTGGAGTAAGGGGAAAAATATCTCCTTACCTTGAGATCTCCAGGCTACTCCTTACCTGCACTGGAGACAGTGTAGGCCAGTGTTTCTCAAACTGTGGATCGGGGCCCGCTAGGTGAGACCTGAGCCAATTTCAGGTGCATCCCCATTCATTTCAATATTTTATTTTTAATATATTAGACTTGATGCTAGCATGGTATGTGACTGCATTTGAGGAAATGTTTCAGACCTGTACTTTTAACAGGCTACTATATATATTCTTTCAACAATGACAGTCAGTGGGACTTACTCCTGGGTAAGTGTGGGTAGGATTGCAGCCTAGGATTGTTAAAAATGTCCCTGCTTGATGATGTCACTTCCAGTCATGACATCACTACCAGTGGGTTCTGACAGTTTCCCATTCTAAAAAGTGGGTCCCCGTGCTAAATGTGTGAGAACCATTGGTATGCTATACAGCAGGTTAGGATTGGGCTGGGAGTGACTCAATTGTTGTGATATTTTTAGAAGGAGAAGGGAGAAAGAAACTTCAGTTTTTGGGGATCAGGAGGGTTATCCCTTTTGAAAAGACATTTAATTTTTGGAAAATAAGTTCTCAGATTTGTGTACCCAAAATTACTTATGTATTTGTAAGTCACAATGGTTGATGAAGAATTGATCTTGAGTTCATATTTGTTTGAGATTTGAACATACAGTAATTAGCATGCACACTTGTCTTAACTTGGCGGGATGAGTGAATAGTTGTTTAAATCGTGTAGGATTGTACAGTTATTAAGGGCAGTTTTTCAAGTTGTCTTCTCTTAAGTGTGCCTTAGGTGGACAAAAACTACCATAAGTTTCTCCTTTGGAGGCTGATTGGAAGCATAGACAGATGTAGAGGCCAAGCCTAGTCACTTTGCCTTCACTTGTGACTGAATGTTTAATTAAGACCTGGAGGGACCAACCTAGGTAGACCAATCAAGGGTCACGCTCAGTATAAGGCAGCTTCTTATGAGTTTGGGTGCATGATATTCAGAGGACAATGGTGATATGCAGCTTGTTGACAAGCAGATCTGCAAGACTTATAGGATCCTCTTTTCCTACCCACTTCTGCTCTGGTTTTACTTTCCCCTTTTGAAAAATTTTATTAGCAGAGTAGTGGCGTACTCTACTGCTTTGGAGACTGCAACTCTGAACTGAGACTGCTGTGATCCTATAACCTTCACTGGCTAGGTAGTGTTCAAGACTGTAGGCAATTCCTTCTTTGTGGCATCCTCTATTCAAGAACAGGTCTCTACAAATAGAGAGGCCCAATTTTTTGAGACGTGGGGGGGGGGGGTCTGTATTGTGGTGGTGTCTATATACTAGTTTGACTAGTTAAGACTTACTCAAATGAAATGCAAAACTTCCTCTTTGTAACCCTTTAATTCAATGTACAACTGATGTATTGTCAGTCAGTTTTACTGTTGTGGATTAGTGTGCCTTTTAAATGAAAACAGCTCCTTTGGGTTGCTTGCCTGGTTAGCCATGGCAGGAAGACAAATGATTTTTACAGTATCAGACATGCGGTTTCCTGTCTGTGTTTAACTCTGAGCAGAACATCATGGCCAGCTGGTCCACTGCTCCTCCAGACAACTAGATAATAGCCTGTAATAATGTTGTCTTTTGGACTGTCATCCAGATGCACCCTTCATGTGGCTCTTGTCCCATGCGTGCGCACTGCTGGTGCTTGTTTGGTGAAGTGTGGATTTTCCTGTTTGTTTATGTAGATTTTCTTTCTGCCCTATTTAGTTCAGATAAGAGTGTCCGTGCTTTTCAGTTGTAGCGTACAGATGTCAGCATAGTGAGCGAACACCAGCATGAATGAATTTTGAATCAAAGTGGTGGTATGTTATATTTGTTCATCCGGTGGGAGACTTTTAAAATTTTATTTACTGTCAATTGTGATCGCCACGCTGTGTTGAAGATGTTCTGAAACACTGATTTGCCACTGAATAGCAGAAAGACATGTATGTTCTGGGGCTTAAAGAAAGAAAACCATGAATACAACAGCAGGTTCAAATTTCCCGAAGAGGCTAGACGCTAGCTTCTAATGAAATAGCTCTTAGCTACAGGCAACTGAGTTTAAGGAACTGTCGTCCTTAATCTTGTGAAAACTGAGATTGCAAACCTCAGTCTCTAAAGGCACATTTCTTTATATTTAAACTGGATTGTCAGTAATGGTAGTTATTGAGAGCCTCCCAGAAACCTGGATTTGAAAGTATTTGCAGTGGGTAGAGTTAAACCAAGAGCATGCTTCAGTTGTGGATTTTGACTTTTAAACTGCCACTTTGGAGGGGGGAAAACCCAAGCTGGCACCCAGTAAGTGCCAAACAAAATGAACATAATTCATTTTGATGCTTACAACTTTGAATCATACTCTAGAAGAGGTGTTCTCAAACTGTGGGTCTGGGACCCACCAGTGAGTTGTGACCCAACTTTTGGTGGTATGTGAAATTATTAGGGCAGATGAGGTTATGTCATCAAGGGTTAAACAAGCTGCTGTTGGAGGGCGCACTGCTTCCCAATCACAATTATAGCCACACCACTTGAGGGAGCCCCGATCTAGAGTCAGTGTGAGATGTTATTTGAACTGGTATGAGCTCTGAAAATTAAATGGCGTGTATGTCAGAGATTCTTGAAGGGAACCTGATCTGAGACTGATTGATACATGGTGGTGAGGATATGGACATAAAATTAAAATAGTGGAAAGCAACATGCATCATCTGGAGCTTGAAATGCAATGGTATTTCAGTGGGGAAAGTGTCTTTCAAAGCAAAGTTCCAATACAGCCTTCCATAATAAGAATCTTGCTAGATTCATCCTCTGTGTACCAGTGTATGTCTGAATTTTTTTTAATCTTGAAGGAAACGGATTCATTTATGATGATGATTTGTTGTCATCCCAGAAAAAGGAAGCTAACTAAGCTTGGTTACAATGTTTTGTAAAAGAGGAAGAAAACATCTTATTGCCCCAGATGACATGTGTTAGAATTAGCTTTGTCTGCTTAGACAAAGTCTAGCTGTGCGGGAATAAAGCCAGATTTTTTATCAAGTTGTAGCAGAAGGGATTTCAGTAATTGCAGATGGATACAAACTGTAACTAATGCCAGCAAAACAATAATTTTGCAAACTTGTGTGGGACGGGTGCTGAATAATGTGTGTCATCGGGGGTGGGGGGTGGAATATAGCTAGACTAAAGTCATTGATTTGTTCCAGAAAAATTGTCAGCAAACAGTAGCAGATATGCTAAATGTACAATAAAGGATCTATTTTATGTAAAATGTTTGTTTCTAAATGATTGTATCAGTATTTTCAAAGTGTGTTAATAAATACGGGTGTGCACCTCTTAACAGGGATATTTCTCCAGTCCCCATTGTTATGTGATTAGGTCATTAAGTAAACATTCAGTTCAATCTACTAGCTGGCTGCACAGGCTACTGGAGATAGATTGACTCTTCTTTGCATTAAGAGCATCTCTTTTGTGTAAACAGATACTCTGCTGCAGGCTATGGGAGACAGGATTACCTCATTAAGAGCATCTTTATTGTGCTTTGACCACTGTCATATATGCGGTCCGTCATTACGTGAACTGTTAAGTGGCAGCTGCCTGTAGTCAGTTGTAGTGGCTTGCGTCCATGTCCAACAAGTCAGGAGGACTTTGCCCCCAATTGTAGCTTAGGTAGTCAGCTATACCCATATTCATCTATTATCCATGATTGTACTGCTTTCGGTCCCACTGAGCACAAACCTTACATGAATTCAGGATTGTAACAGTCTTAATGTTGTGTATGGAACTTTGAATACCTCTGAGGGCCACACTACAAGGGTGCATGAGCACATGCTCCGTAGGTGCACTGCTAACCAGAAGGACCTCCTTTTTCTTTAAAACTGCCACAGTCCTTGTTAGATTTGGAGTCCATGAGGAGGTACTAGTTTCTTTCCCCCATGTCTCCCCACAAAACCCACTCTGCTCATGCAACAATATACTCCAGAATCACAATTATTACTTCAGCTGGGCAATATTCCAAGGGGGGGGGGGACTGCTAGTGGTGGAACAATGAACATCTTACCCCCCCCCACCTTGTACATGCCAGTCTTAACCAAAATTGGCACACCATGCAGTTGTTTTAAAAGAAAAAGGAAGTTCCTGTGGAGCATGTGTTTGGCACTAAGATGTTATCAGAGCAGGAGTCTACCCTGTCTGATAAGCTACCCTTCAATATGTGGCATGTGCCTTGTCTCTGAACTCCAGATAAATGGGAATTGGTTGTGTGAAAGTTCTCTTTGCTGATACCAAAGAGTTTCTTCTAAATATACTTCTTTTCTACTAAGGTTTTTTTTTCTTCCTTCCTCAAACACGTTCCAGCTTGTGGTATGTTAAGAATCGGGACAGGCAAATGTGATGGCTCTTTGTTCAGACAGGAATACTTGTTCATGACAGTCTACCACTTCTTTTTTTTCTTTTTCCCCTGATGTGCTAAATGAACTTGAACCCATCTATAACTGCTTAAAAGTGACATTTGCTTCTTGAACAAATGCCCTTGGAATTTAGGCTTTAATTCTGAGTTTGAACAGGTGTAGAAGTGTTCCAAATGTGATTTTTTTTTTTTAAATTGCTTATGGTTACAACATGGCACAGGTCTGTACACAAGGCACAGGAAAATATGGCTGCATTTTCAAGGGGAGGCATTAAGAACATAAGAACAGCCCCACTGGATCAGGCCATAGGCCTATCTAGTCCAGCTTCCTGTATTTCACAGCAGCCCACCAAATGCCACAGGGAGCATACCTAATGCTACAGGAGCATTTATGCTACTGGTCACATGACAGAGCAACACAAGCACTTTCCATGCCAACTGCAACAGAAAGGCAAGCACACAGGGAATAAAGGAGTTTTTGGGGGGCGGGTGGCACCTGGAAATGTTCATTGCTTCTGTAAGAAACTCCAGGGAGGGGCGGAATGGAGAGCCCACGTTCCTGGAGGAAAAAGTAGAGAATTCTTTAGCAGTTCTGCCGATGTGTCCTTAAAACTTATGACTCCTTGTGCTAAAAATCTGATGTGATTCACCCCCCCCCCCAGTCTGCTAATATTTCTGTTTTTCTAAGAGGGTTTTTTGTTTTTGTTTTTAATTTTTAACCTGTTAGGTCAAAATACAGGTCCAGCCTTGTTATACACTGATTTTTTATACATGGATTTGACTCAACACTAATGGCCACTGCATATGAGAAGGAATATGCTGATCCCTGGAGAAGGGGAAAAAAGCATCTCTTTAAAATCAGTTTAAAAAACTGAACAGTCCTTTAACAATAGCCTTGTTAGTGAGAGAGAGAGAGAGAGGGCAGCTGGCTGACAATCCATCAATCCTTCTCTCTCCAGGCAACCCTTCCTTTCCAGGTGACCCCTCCTGAGTACCTGAAAGAAAGATACCTTGCATTGGTGAAGGGAGGGGTCAGAGGGAAGCATTTCTAAGCACCTTGAGAGAGACTGTTGGATTGTTCTCTTAATGACTCTATCTTAACATCACAAAGGTCAGCAAGGCTGTAAGACTTTTGTTTTTTTTTAAATGGATTTGCTATAGTGCATTTTTTGCCAACCACTTGAGTGCTTGGAAGGGAACCCATGCGAATAATGAGGCTCAACCTGTACCAGTTTGCCACAAATGTATCTTTTTAAAAAGATTTGTATTCCCCTTGTGAGCAAGATGTTTGAAGCAGGATGCAAACATTCAAAATAAAAATACAGTAAAATATATTTTTTAAAAACTCCATTAGCATCAACCCAAAATGGTAGGGCTGGGGTAAAGAGTTAAGCATGCCATCTCCTATTACTTCTCCACTTTGTTTCATCTTCTAAGTCAGGAGTCTTCAAGCCCCAGCCCGGGGGCCAGATGCGGTCTGCAGCAAGCCTCTTTCCAACCCACAGCCAACCTCTTGTCCCCTGAAAGCCTCTGGCCCACTCAACTGAACATGACCAGAACTGTACTCTAATAGTGTCCGGAGGGTCTTCTGAGGGCCAGAGAAGCTGAATAAATCAGCCCATTCATTCATTTAGTCACTCATCTATGTTCCATCACTAATTTAGTTATTTAAACTTTAAATTTTTTTTCCGGCCCTCCACACCACGCCAGATACTTGATGTGGCCCTCTGGCCAAAAAGTTTGGAGACCCCTGTTCCAAGTGATTTTTTTTCTGTACAAATAAAGGCAATAGGTTACTGTTGTACATATGTGCAAGCAACATTTAGTTTGACCCTAATCTGCTAGCAGATGGATCATTTCCCATTCTGCAACCTGTGTCATTGCATTGCAAGCTGTTGACCTTTACCGTCTGGCTTCTTGTATTCTGGAACCCTTGATTAATGACTCGGGGGCCCACTCCCATCCAGTTTTCCAGTGCCAGAGCAACCATGCCAATGAGGCACGCGCTACAGCCTGTCATGGGGAGGCAGTCACGGAAGGTCCTCAAGGTAATGGAACATTTGTTCCCATACCTTGGGGCTGCATTGTGGCTGCACCGGTACTGGAAAGTTGGATAGGATTGGGCCCTCGCAGTCCAATCCTAAGTAGCGCTGGTGCAGCCAGGCTCCATGGCCTGCACTGTTTCCAGCTCTAGTTGGGAGCAGGCTGGAGGTCTCCTTGGGGCAAGGGGATATTTTTTTTCCCCCTTATCTGTAGTAATGCCCCGGCCTGTCTAATGGGGCAGCTTGGACCTCCTCCAGTTGATTAGTTGGCAGAAGTCTAAGCAGCCCAGTGTCAGGCTTGCTGGCCCAAGATGGGGGTTAGGATATGGCAAAGGAGGCCTCCACCGATCCTATCTCCCCTCCTGGGTCTGATCCACCCCATGCTACTCCACCTGTGCGGCTTACTTGCCAGGCATCATGACATGCCTTGCAGCACATTTGCAACACCCTCTGCTGGCACAGGAACCCTGCACCAGTGAAACTCCAGTTTGGCTAGCGATCTGAGTGACACTTTTAGGTGATTTTTCTAAAATATGAGTTCAATATTCATTAAAAGAAAACAGTGTTCCCTACATAGCAGAACATGGTTCCTTGTCAATAGTGTATTGTCATTTTTCCTATTGACTTCTTTCCCATCTGGTATTTTAAATCCCTGCTGTAAACAGAGTTGGTGGAGACAACCAAAGAAGTGTGCTTGCACAAGCTGCTCATTCCACTGTGGTTACAAGTTCTATTGTGGTACGAGATTTTCAGCAATCGCATAGGGAAGTGGCTCAAAAAATCGGAAACACTCATCTCAAAGCATACACGTTGCTTTATTTAACCAACTTGGTAATAAGACGAAGCATCCTTTGGGTCTAGACTAAACGTTGTCAGTGTGTGTGATTTTTTTTTTTTGGTTTGGTTTTTTTAGCTTTTTTGGTTCTGTGTGTATGAAAGCATCTTGCCGAACAGAGCTGTTGCATCAGCTTCCTCTTTTATCATATATTGTCTCAACCCTATGGCTACGAGAATGAGACTGTGCCGCTTCTAGTGCCATGCTGCAGTGGCATCACTAGGGTTTGTGTCAGCTCGGTGCAGGAGGCCAGCATGTCACCCCTGTGATGGACCTCCTCCCATGAAATGGGTGGGGCAACACCCAGGGCAGTGAGCGTGGGGATGCACCCTGCCCCCACTGTTTTTTTGGCTATAACTTTTGATAGAATAGAGAGATTTCAACATGGTTTGTTTCGCTGCATTCCTCATGAAATTATACATCAAATGATGAACATAATGATATTATTCAAAAATACCAAGATTTTAAAAATTTTGTCTAGTAGTGATGGCGTCACCCGATGCAGCCAGCACCCCCGCACTGCCCTGCTGATCACGTGGCTGAGTCACTTTGGGACCATTAACTGTTCAGTGGTGTAAATAAAACCACTACTGTAAAGAGCCAAAATAAAAAAAATAGTTCCCTTTTTGGTCACGTTACAATTTTAGTAATAAATGCATTGTGTGGATTAGCTTGCTTGCTTGCTTGCTTGCTTTCTTTCTTTCTTAAGAAACAAATATGTTACCCTCAACTATGTAGTCTAGGTGAGCTCACCTACCACATATGAGGTGGGATTTGGAGGTGTGGCAGGATGCCGCTGTTCAAAAAATAGAGAAGTTCAAAGCACTTTTAGGCATACAAAACTAGTTCTGCAGTTCTATGGAGCTATAATGAACTACCTATGTGAACTCATCTTCAGTTCCTTCTTTTTTTAAAAAAAAAATGGTGCTATCCCATCATAGCACTTCATATCTAAGCAATAATTTTTTGTATTCTTTGCTTCCAGATATCAGCTCAAGTCTGCCAGATGTGAGGGATGTGATTTACAAAGTTGCACTCATAAGTCTTGTCCCGCTGCTTGTGATTGCCATGGCTGTGATCTTCGTCTTTTATTGTTACCGTATTCAGCGGAGGAGGAAGCTCAACAAGGCGTGGGAGAAGAATGCAAAGTCCAGGAAGCATAAAGACTGTAGCGATGGTTGTGCCATGCTCGATGATGACCGCTCGGACATCAGCTCCACTTGCGCCAACAACATTAACCATAATACTGAACTGTTGCCCATTGAGCTAGACACCCTTGTGGGCAAAGGGCGGTTTGCAGAAGTCTATAAAGCAAAATTGAAGCAAAACACATCTGAACAGTTTGAAACCGTGGCTGTGAAGATCTTCTCCTATGAAGAATATGCCTCATGGAAGACGGAGAAAGACATCTTTTCAGACATAAACCTAAAGCATGAGAACATCCTACAATTCCTTACCGCAGAGGAGCGGAAGACTGATCTAGGCAAACAGTACTGGTTGATCACTGCCTTCCACTCCAGGGGGAACCTGCAGGAATACCTCATGAAACACATCATTAGCTGGGAGGACCTCTGGAAACTGGGTGGATCTTTGGCTCGAGGCATTGCCCATCTGCATAGTGACCATACGCCTTGTGGACGACCCAAGACACCGATTGTCCACCGAGATTTGAAAAGCTCCAACATCCTAGTGAAAAACGACTTGACTTGCTGCCTCTGTGACTTTGGGCTGTCACTGAGGCTGGATCCTACTCTTTCTGTGGATGACTTGGCCAATAGTGGGCAGGTGAGCTGTGGCATGGTAGAAAAATGAGAGAATGGGGCTAAGCCAAGTGGCTAGTCTTGTGTTTGGAAAAAGAGCTTGCATATTGCAAGAGAGCTTGTATATTGCAAACAATATTGCAAGATGTTGCATCCTCTGTGAAGCCTTATCAGTAAGAACAGGACTACCCTATGTAGGGGTGGAGGGCAGATATTGTCCCCACTGCAGTAGTGTTCACAGCAATGGTGTCCACTGTTCATCTTTATAAAGCAATAGAATAGATTTTCTTTATAAATGAATAGAAGCTGTTCATTTCTATAAGAGAAAGTAAAGGGGGTACCCTTAGAGTCACCATTGAGGTAGTGGTTACTCCTTCTTGCCCCTGTTGACCACAGGTATTGAGAATTGAATTCAGTCCTGCCTGCATAGCTACATAGCTCCTGAATTTTGTTTTTTTGCAGAATGTTGAGAAAACATGCTGGAACACTGGGGCTTTTTAATATAGGGTCAGGATGTCAAATTTGTTTCATGAACTGAAGTTAGCATTCATGGTGCCTGTTAAGGGCTGAAAGTGATATCATTAAGCAGATAATGGCCAGAAATAAGCACTTTTTTTCTCACACAGAAACTCATTTGCAAATGACAGAAGAAAAAATGTGCAAATCTTATTCATTTTTTTTTTCAAGATATGAAAGAGCCCAAATATAATGGGGCCAGATAAATTGGTTCAGGGGAGCGCATTTGTTTGACACCCCTTATACAGAGGCGGGATGGCTGAGTGATTAAAGACTGGACTGTCAACTGGAACATCAGCAGCTCAGGAGTTTGAAACCCCCGTGCTACAGAACGGGATGAGCTCCTGTTACTTGCCTCAGCTTCTGCCAACTTAGCAGTTTGAAAGCATGTAAATGCAAGTAGATAAATAGGTACCACTTCAGTGGGAAGGTAACAGCATTCTGTGTGCTTCAGTGTTTAGTCATGTTGGCCACATGACCATAGAAGATGTCTTCAGACAACGCTGGCTTCCTTGGCTTGGAGACAGAGATGAGCAACGCCCCCTAGAGTGGGCACGACTTTGCAGGGGAAGCCTTTACTTTTACCTTTATAGAGAGAGAGAGAGATGTTCAGAGTAATGGGAAGTTGTCCATGTGCTGTCGTATTATGTTAAGTTTCTGAATAGCCTGCTGAAGGGCATTGAAATAAATTTATCCGCTGCTTTTTAAAATGCTTTCAGGTTGGCACAGCAAGGTACATGGCCCCTGAAGTCCTGGAATCCAGAATGAATTTGGATAATGTGGAATCCTTCAAGCAGACTGATGTGTATTCCATGGCTTTGGTTTTGTGGGAGATGACATCTCGCTGCAATGCTGTTGGAGGTACCTGTGATAAGAGTTGCGTTAGCCCCCATAAGGCCATTTTTTTTAAGCACCAGATGTGATAAAATACAGCCCACCTCTAAAGGTTGCAGAAATATGTTGAGCTTTTTTATGTTATGCCTCACTCTTTGTCCTAGAAGTGCGAAGTTGTTTACATATGGTTCCCAGGTAGTCTCCCATCGAGGCAGCTAGATCTGCTCACCTTTGGGAACAGAAGATACCATGTGTTTTGGACCATTCTCCACAACACTTAAACAATTTCCTCTATTTTAGTAGTAGTCATAATACAATTGTTACCAACCCACAGTGTTGGAATCTGTTCAATATGACCATTGCTTTGGTAGCATGTGTAGCACAAAGAACACGTGAACAGCCAGAAAAACCCTTACTGTGGTTGTCCACGCTTACCCAACAGGTGGTGATTTCCATAAGGCTGCCTTGAAGACTGTTCAGAAAAGTCATCTGATTTAGAACATGACATGTGACACCCATTCTAAAATACCTGCTTTGACTGCCAGTGTATTTCCAGACACAGTTCATTGGTTTGCGGTTCTGGCAGTGAAGAACACTTTTTAACCTGTTTAATACATTGTCTTTAGTTTTAAAAGCACTTGGACAGTAAAATAGGACAGATTCTATTCGACAGCAATACAAGATAACTTTTCAGCCTTATTACTTCTTTTCATATTAATCAAAACATCAGTTTTAATAATACAGCAAAGGAATGGCTGTGCCAACAGTGCATGTATTGTTTGGGTTCTGCATGGGGAAGTAACCTTTCTGCTAAGCTGTGCTTCACAAATGACAGCTGAATTAATTGGACACATTCTAGCACATGTTGGTGTACAGTTACCCTAACTACCCATACAGTATGGTAATTTTCCAGATAAGCCTACAAAGTTCAGTTTGTGAAAGTTCCATATCTTTAAAAAAAACTTTATTAAGAGTGAAGCTTCTCCATGAGCAAACTGGATATCTGTTTTTGCACAGTGGGCATCCTCCACTTGCCCTGTCTAGGGGTGAACAAAACAGTAGAGAAATGACGTCTCTAGCCAATGGAATGCTATGTAGACTTTTGCCCTAAACACTGTGTGTGTTGCGTAACTAAGGGGGGGCAGAGTGTGCATTGCCCATGGTGCCATGCCTTGAGGGGGCTTTTTCCAAAAACTGGAAGTGTCTTTTGGAGACATCTAAGATGTCATATGGGGGGTGTTTAAAATTTTTTGTGCTCCCAGGTGCTTTAGCTATGTTACTGGGTATAGGCTCCAGAGACTGTGGGCCCAGTCCTATCCAACTTTCCAGAAATAGTGCAACCGCAACGCAGCCCTGAGGTAAGGGAACAAGTGTTGCCACAGCTTGAGGAGGCCTCTGTGACCACATCTCCATCATAGGATGCAGTGCATGGCCCATTTGCACAGCTGCACCAGCACTGGAAAATTGGATATGATTGGGCCCTGTGTGAAGAAGTTCATGTAAAGATATCATCCGTTTGGGTGGGGGGGAATGATTATTTTAAGGATTTCAGGCATACAAATGGGTAAGCTGTTTTGTGCTCCTGCTACATTTTCTAATTCACTGGCTGGTTTGTAATCCTCTCCTTTGAATGCAATTAAGAGCGGATAGGATTTTTGCCTTCTGACTTGTAATTTTTTTAAATTTTTTTTTTGCTTATTGCATTCAGCAGCTTGCCTTTTTAAGGCACATGTAAGCTGTTTGCTCAAGCAGCTGCTTTCATCCTGACTGACGCTGGAGGTCTCTTCCTGTTTCTGTTTGATGAGCACACCAGAATAGTGCCCAGGGAAAGCCCAACCCTCACTGAAGCTCAACTCAGGAAATTATGGACCTGCCTAAAATTAATACAATAAGGATTTCATCAGGAAGGAAAAGTCACGTACTGTTTTAGCTAGGAAAGGGTGGAGTCCCTCACAAGTCTCTCTGAAAAGGAAAGAAATATGACTTAATCATTGCGTTGCACAATACAAGAGTAGAATACATATACAAATATATGTTGGTTAATAAATCCAAAATTGCCCATTACTGGTTAGTGGCCATCCAGGATACAATGGTGATTATTTAGGCTAAATAAGCAATAAAACTAGATCAGTTTAATTAACGGCAGCCCAGTCCTACCTAACTCCATATTCTAATAAAGTCTCATCAATGGGATGCATGCTGCATCCTGCAGGGGGGTTTTGAGCCATAAAGACTTCCTCAGGGTCAGTGAGGGAACATTTGTTTCCATGCCCCTGGGTAAGCCTTTGCTACCTTGCTGGGTCTGCTCAGACCTGTGCCAGCGATATAGCTGGCACAAGTCCAAGTGGACCCTGAAAGGGGTATAGTATATCAGTGGCGCTGCTGCCCCCTCATTCTGCCCCTTCCTGGCCTTGTTCTGCCTTCCTCCCCACACCAGTCTCCCCCCAATTCCTTTCCCTCTCCGTTTTGTTCTGCCCACTGCACTCCTATACATGGGTAAGTATGCCCACTCCATGCCCACTGTCCACTGCACTCCTATACAATGGGGAGTAAGCCCCATTGAACAGTGTGGGAATTACTTCTGAGTAGACAAGCATAGGATAGCACTGTAAGTTACAATGATGGCTGGATTGTTAAAAATGCTGCAGATCACCTCTGTAGAATTCCCCACCCCCCATTAGTAAACTAGCAACACTTCAACTATAAATCTGAAGCTTGGGTTACACATGTAAGGTAATATATAGAAAAATGTACAGTTATGTGTTTGGTGTGTGCACGCACATATGCTTGTGCCATCAGACCTATGGGCATGCATTCTTTGGTGTGTCATATAATGTTCATAATGTGTCATTTCAGTGGAATAACAGAAGCCTCCTGAATATGATGGCCTTTGGGTCTACCGAGTTGAATCATTGATCTCTCATTAGCCTCCATGCTGTGGCTGCTGAGCTTGCCACCTTGGGATGTTACCCCTGGTGCTTTAAAGTACTGATTTGGGAAATGGATTGATTCAATGATAGCCCAAGGAGATGCAGAGTGAAAAGGGCCGAGATCTTGAATTAGGGGCAAGACCAGCATTGGTGCAAACCATTTCACAAGATGAGAAGTGTATACTTCCTGTGTATAGTAGTTTGTAGAGTTTTAGCAAAAAGTTTCAATAGAACAATCAACCATAGTAAAAAAGGATAAATGTTCCTACTTGTGTATGGGTGAGGTGCACTGAGGAAATATGTAAGAGAGACTATAACAAGCCAAGGAAGCTTGAGAAAAACCCTGCTATTTCTATCTTGGTCTCTAAACTAAGACAAGAAGGGGGCTATAACATAGAGGGGCCAGATATGATAGGGAGAAACAACTTCAAAGTGCAAGTATAGCTATCCATACCTGTCACTGTTGAGAAGGCTTCCAGGGGTTCAGAAGTTTTGCACAGCTTGTGGAGATTCTGATTTGATAGAACAACCCCCTAAAAAAGTATCTGCTTTAGGTGCAGCCCACATTACTGGCCAAAACAACCTACTGGTCACACCTGCTATAACTGGGCAAAGAGGCACCTACTCTTGTATTTAGCAGGGGGAGAGCAACTGTCTCTATTCAACCCAGCATGGCATCTTTTCCAGTGGCTGTTGCTGGCATCTGTTCTGTATTTTTTTTTTTTTTTTTAAAGAATGTGAGACCTTGATGACCAGGAACCATTTAATGATCTAGTTCTATGTAAACCATTTTGGAACTACTTTGTTGAAAAGCAGTACTTAAATACTCTTAATTATAATGTAAAACACCCCAATATTTATTGGAATTTTGGGGTCATCTCTACATGCAGCTCTGGTCGTAGGAATTTCGTGATGTCTAATATTGTGAGGTACTCAATGGGGGTTTCCCTCTTTATGGGCTACTGTGTGAGCTCTTTATGGGCTACTGTGTGGGCTACTTGATTCCTCTTTATGGGCTACTGTGTGAGCTCATTGGTGAATAGCATCTATATGGGCACCAAAATGATTCTTCTAGCAATAATCAAGGGGAGTGTTTTTCAGTGGGGACAGCCAAAATGCATACAAACAGGAGGTGGAAGTTCTCACAATACAATGAGAGAGGAATTTCCAATGGTATTACAACATCGATCTCCCTCTTCCAAAGTACATGACACACATGAAATGGTATCTTATTGCAAGCAGAATCCAAGATTTTTATGAGCTTGACCTAAGTGTTGAGAAAGCCATGTCCATGGTCCATATTGTAGTCGAGTAATGTGCTTAGCATCAAGAAATAGTCCAAGAATTCACAGATGCTAATAGGGATTATTCATGCTGCTTTCCACAATTTACTCTCACAAGCTCTTGCACTTGGCATATATTATCCCTGCACCCTAAAGCAGTGATTCCCAACCTTTGGTCAGATACTACCTTCTTAAGGAGGATAGTGACCTGAACCTGAAGCTGTTTCTGGGATCTTGCCACAACCAAACACTGGTAAGTTTTTTTAAAAAAACCTTTTGTACTTGCATGCGTGTGGTGGTGGTGGCGGCCGCAGCAAGAACCTGGAAGTACTGTACTAACTGCACCTCCAGGTCCTCGGTTGGATCAGTGCTGTCCCTAAGGGGGTAGCATCTGAAACAAAAACATGACCCACAGGTTGGAAAACACTGCCCTAAAGGATCAGACTAACAGTGCAATCTTGTGCACTCCTTACTACTACAAACAGTGCAATCCTTAGTACTCAGTAGTAAGTCACATTAAGTTGAATGGGGTTTAAACCCAGATAAATGTGTGTAGGGTAACAACCCTACAGGAATTTTTATTAAAGGGGGGGGCAAAACCACTGGGATTTTTGTGGGGTAAGAATGGCACTAACAATTTATTTGGTCAGTGAAATAGTGTGGGCAGGGTGCCATTTTTACATCCAAGGCCTATTTCTCTAACAAAGAGACTCTGTTTTGGGAGTGATTGTGAAATGTACAGGTGTGTTACACAGCTTGTGAGGTGAAGTAAAGGTTTACTGAATAAAGTCTTCATAGCATCCCAGTTATTTTTAGCCGGCATTTGCTTAAAACAGAAATCACACACAGTGTTTAATCTATACACACAGAAGCCGTAAGTAGCAGCGTAGTTGTAGGTGAAAAGTCGCCCTCAGAAAAAGGCCAGCTGCGTACTTGTTGAGCAAAACGCTGGGAAGTGTGTATGTGTGGGAAGGAGGGTATAGTTTGCTTGATGTTTCACTGGAGTATAATTTAGAAGTCGTATTTAGAAACACAGTAATGCCGCTTTTGGGAAAGCTTGAACTGCTCCACTGCCCTGTTAGCTTGGTATTTCAGTCAGCGCGACAGCTGTGTACCAGATGTTACGCTTTGTGAGAAAGATCATTCCCATCCAAGCTTTCTGCCTTTGCAACCGACATGGATACTGTGAGAAAGAAAAGCATGGGGAGCATTAAGTGATTCTCCAGCCCTCCTATTTTTTTCAGTACTTTTGTTGCCAGTGCATGACATCAGTCGGAATCAGCAAATTACCAGGGAATAATTGGGGGGGGGAATACCTTTACAAAATGTTTTCTCTGCCTTGAGCTTCTCTAAAATAATACTGCAGTGCCTGAAAGAGGGTTGGCTTTGCTGAAATAATCAATGCCTTTGGTTTGTGTATAAAAGTCATTACAAACTCTATGTGTGTGGGGGGGGAGGGGAGAGAGAAAATTTTGGTGTTTTTGGAGGAATCACAAGGAAGGGAAAGGGCTCCCTCCTTTTAGATCAGTCTGATGGGAGGTAGACTTCATTTTTCAAGTGCTAAATAGTTTCTGGGTTCAGGGCCCAAATCCACTGTGAGCTAATAGTCATAAGGCCAGATTCAATGGAAAAGACAGAACTTCCTTTTGCCGTGTGCTAAGATTACAGATAGAATAGCCAAGCAATATAGTTCAGAAGATAATCAATCTTTGTATGAAAATGGCAGAAAAACAGAAAACAGAGGTGCACATTTTCATCTAGTTGTGCAACATCTAACATGAAAGTGGGGGGAGGGAGGAAGAGAGAGGACACTACTGCTAATTTCTTCACATTTCTAGAAAGTGTAACAAATTCCTCTAACTAAAGCATACTTAACAGAGGTAAGTTCCATTGAGTTGCAGGAGGACCTATTCCAATATACAGTGTTGCCTCGCAAGACGAATGCCTCGCGGAATAAAAAACTCGCAAGACGAAAGCGTTTTGTGATTTTTTGGTGACTTACAAGACGAATTTTTCTATGGCCATGCTTTGCAAGACCAATTTTTTTGCATTTTTTTTTGGTTTGTTTTAAATCGCGCTTCACAAGACGAAAATTTCGCAATACGAAACGACTCGCGGAACGAATTAATTTCGTCTTGCGAGGCACCACTGTATTTATAGATTTGCAGCCTAGGGAATTGCCAGGGAATACATTCCATTGAACATAGTGGGGCTTACTTCTGAATAAACTCGCATAGGATTAGCACTATGTAAGTGCAGAAACTACTGTCCTGCCCTTCAGCTACTATGCGTGTCTATATTAAATGAGAATTGTGCATAAGTAGAAATTATGAGCAGATTTACCAATGTGTTTAAAAATGGGAGATACTGGCCTTTTTTTGTCAGAAGAGAGGTAGGCAGTCTAAAAATGTCCTTTATTGTGTTTCAAGGAAAACTTGTTTCTTTAGACTGACTGCAGAAAAATATAGCTTGTATCTATTTTTGTTATCTGTCTCCAAAATGTGTTGCAATTTTGTCCCACATCCCTTCATGTCAAAAATAGAGAATGTGAAATTATCTCACCCAGCCTGTAGACTAGCAAGTATGTAGATTAGCAGCGCACCACTGCAATTGTGTGTTTGGCCTGAAAGGCGGTATAAAAATAAACATTTATATTTTTTCATGTAATACACGCTTGGGCTCCTCCAGTTGAGGCTCAACAAAAATGATATGTGACTGATTCTTGGTCAGCATTGGTCAACAAAGATCCATTACCCTTTTCCAATACAAATGATTCCAGGATTGCAGCCTTGTTTGTATTTCCACTGTGAATACATTCCCTAGAGTTTGTTTCACATTTTTCCCTCTTTCCAACTTTCCTCAACTTTTTTCTAGAAAGAAATAATACATAGCAGAAAAACCATTCTCTTGTATCTCCTTCCAATGTCAGCATCATTAGGCATGTCAGTAAATCCTAGGTATGCTTTCCAAGAAAGTGTAGGGATTTCTACATTATACGGAAATTCATTTTCATTGCTTCCCTTCTGCTGAGTTTTGCATAGGTGAAATATTTTATCTTTTATTTGAAACTCACAGTTTTTTCCCCATGAAGTACACAACATGATGAACATAAAAGTAGGGGAGAGGGAACCATCTTGTTCTTTATCTGCCTTAGTTCAGTTTTGTTGGCTTGTCTGCAGCTGTGGATCTCCCACCTCTTAGCAAAATCTCTCCAAACCTGAGCTTCAGCATTATCAAAAGTACTGAGACCTCCCATTACTCAAACTTAGTGCTTTGTGGGTGGTTATGTTGTTTTCATCTGCTTAAAAATCTGAGGGTTTTGCCCTGGCTTGTTCTTGTTTTTAGAATTTGGTTTTATTTGCTGTTTTGAAATATGTCATAATTGGCTTTTATCCCTCAGCAAATAGAAACGAGGCATAGGTTGTTTTTGGCTGAGCCCTGTCTTTCAGCCTTTCTATCTTGCATGGGTTCTGTCCAGAAGAAAAAAGTCTGCACAGAGGTCTATCTTAAGAACTCTTGGTTAGACCAACTAGGAGAGAATTTAACAGGATTTAACAGAATTTAAGAGAAAAGTTGAGACTTAACAGGATCAAGGTTTTGAGTTGAGGAAACCCAACCCAGGCCCGTCTCTGTCGTTGTCAATATGCATTGGTAAGGTGGATAATGATGAAAAGCAACTAGGCAGTCTTGGAAGTCGAGAGGAGGAAATGGAGCTAGAAAAAGAAGCAACAGTGCTTTCTTTGTTGCTGGTCAGATGGCAAAGTTGAAGAGCAATTAGCAGATTTGGCTTCTGTCAGGGATCATAAAACAATCCTGTATGATTTTTGCTTGCAAGCTGAGCTAAGTATCCTTGTGTTTGCTTATTCTCTTGGCAGAGGTGAAAGACTATGAACCGCCCTTTGGTTCAAAGGTGCGAGAACATCCTTGTGTTGAAAGCATGAAGGACAATGTTTTGAGGGACAGAGGGAGACCAGAGATCCCCAACTCATGGCTGAACCATCAGGTAAGAGCATCCATTGTGTTGCCTCATGCAGGGCTTGGCAGAAGATGACCCTGTAGCTAATGGTCGCTCCCACAGGGATCTAAAGTTACTTCTGAACCTTCTGCTTGGCCCCTTCCATCTTTGACGTTTTAATATTCTTTTTCCTTCCTTCCTTCCCAGCTCCTGGGAACCCAGGTCTAAATCACAGCCTAGTTTTATTGGACCCCAATGAGCACTACTTAGTTTTGTGCATGTAAAAACAGCCATTTGGTGTTTGTACAAACTACCATTTTGTGATGGCATCACCATTTTGTGTAACTTGCTTCATCTCCCCAACCTGCTGTTCCATGCTGGTAGCTCCCAAGACTCTTGGGGGGGGGGGGGAATAAAGGAAACAAATTCTTTTTTCTTTCTGGAAGCCTAGTCCACCAACCATCAGTCCCTCCATTGACCTTGCATTAGCTTGCACCAATCCTTTATGCAGGTAATTTGTGAAGAACTGTAGGAAATAGCTGCATATTGCCATGTCTCTGCTATTCAGTTGCAGTTTGCTGGGGCAAAGCAAAGCAAAGCTGGGGTAAAGCATGACCTGTACTGATCATGGCAAATGCCAGTCAGAATTACAGTGCAAACTGGTCTCTGGTATTTGCTGTTCATCCTTTTGCCAGATATTTTTTGTGCTATATTAGCTCTTCCATATTCATTTTCCTTTTCCTACAGTTTCATTTTTCTAATGAACCGATTGCTCATAGTGCTAAGTTCTCAGATGGAGTTTTCACAGCACTTCCCTCCCTTCTCCTCCTTAATGAGATTTGTTGCACTGCTGATTTCAAGTTAATGTTTAATATTTAATTTAACTTTAATGTTGATAATTTCGGTGCCTGCAGAAAATGAATATTGTTTGTATACTTAACAGCAGCATTGTATTGTTGACATCTGTCAACTTCGCCCACTAGGTAAATTATGCAATTAGTGCAGAACTTAGTGAAGCTTTAAAGAGAGGGAATGCAATAATTTTTACCTTGACCCTGTTTAATGTCACTTCTTGAGACCAAGGAGAGAATAATTTTCCTCCTTGATAATAGCTGGGTTTTGCTGCATAATTTCTTCTGTTGGGGGGGGAAAAAAGGCCAAACACTTAAACGATTAAATGAATTAATATGTCTGAGCAGAGAAAAGGAACCACAGAGTGCTCCATGTGATTCAGGCCTGTATTATATCCTGTCTCAAACAGAGCTAAGATTAACCCTTATGTTACAGAATAGTGCGGTGGTCTTCAAACTGGTGGATTGCGACCCACCAGCCTGAGAACACCTGCCTGTTTCCCTTTAAGGGGTAGAGGCAGGGGGAAAAGCAGCGACGCAATCCCCAGGATCGCAGGGGAAGGGGGGCTATTTCTAAACTTAACTAACCCGCTGCCGGGGTCCAGGGGTACAGGGAGCACCATGGAGCGCACTGCAGAGCTCCCCATGTTATAGCAAGTGAAAGTAGTGGTCACGACACGGAAGTGGGTCGCAATAGCTACTTTCTACAAGCCACAGGGAGCCCTGCAGAGTGTTTCACGGGGCTCCCCACACACACCCCCAGACCCTGGTAGCAGATACGTTAAGTTTAGAAATAGGCCTCCCCTTTCCTCGCCTGGGGATCACGTTGCTAGCTTCCCTCGCAAAGACTTATCTGAAGAGGTTTACTCCCGAAAGGGTTGAGAATAGCCCAGTGGAATAGCACACCCACAGCGGGACCTTAACAAAGTGTACTCCATAACATTTTAAGCTGTTCTCTAGACCAGTAATGAAAGTCCAGATGAACAAACACTGATTATGTTTTAATGACATAAGAGAGTGAACCAGGAATTGGAGCTTCCCTGGTTCACATCTCACCTGTGCCCTGAACTCACAAGGTGGCCTTTGGCAAACCATTCCCTCAGCTCCAAAAAGTCTGATAATTATTTTACAGTACAGGTCCCCATATCAAGAGGCACTGCTCCTTGGGGTGGTGCAGTGAACACATGGTTGGCATGGGACACTCACTGCCCAAGCCACTCAGCAGGCCAGCCTTTGCCACGGTGCTCCCTGCCTCCATTCATTGGGCATCCTTTAATCTGGTCCTGCTATGAGCTGTGAGGTGGAGTCAAACCTTGCAAAATCTGCTGCCTATTTGTCTGCCCATCCCTGCTGCAGGTATCTTTTTCAGTGACGTGAATATATACTGGAAACTCTTCCTATCAAAATCGAGGTGCAACTGAGCATTGTGATCACTCTAATCAGTTTCCTACTGTCAGCTTTAATTTTCTGTCTATAAATGAAAATGCTAATATGGGAGTTTTGGATGTAGACTCATTTTCCTTGAAATCAAAATTGTCTCACGTAAGTTGTAATTTAAGCTATTGCTACCCATGGCTAAAATGTGTCTCCTATATTATAATAATAATTAGTATTTGTATAATGCTTTGGAGTGTGCAAAGAACTTTGTATGTCAGTGGTTCTCAAACTTTTAGCACCAGGACCCACTTTTTAGAATGAGAATCTGTCAGGACCCAGATTCTGGTGTCATGACCAGAAGTGACATCATCGAGCAGGAAAATTTTTAACAATCCTAGGCTGCAATCCTAGGATTGCAATCCACACTTACCCAGGAGTAAGTTCCATTTACTATCATTGTTAAAAGCATTTACATAGTAGCCTGTTTAAAGCACAGTGGGGTGTGTGTGTGTGTGTGTGTGTTTTTGCATTTGCTGAGTGCTGTAACTTTCTGATCTTTGAAGCTCATGTTTGCTTTTTCTTCCTCTTTCAGGGTATCCAGAAAGTATGTGAGACACTTGTGGAGTGTTGGGACCATGATCCTGAAGCCCGGCTCACCGCGCAGTGCGTAGCTGAGAGATTCAATGATTTGGAATACCAGGACAGACTCTCTGGGAGGAGCAGTTCTGAGGAAAAGATTCCAGAAGACTGCTCGGTGGACAGTGCCAAGTAACAACCAGCAGGACTGAACTAGTACCAAAGAGAAAAAACATATGTTTTGGTCTGTGCACAAGTTTGAAACAGGAAGAGGTCCCTCGGCCTTGGGTGCCCTTCCTATGGCATTGAGGAGCCCACTTCTCCTTCTACATCACAGCACTAGAGACGCACAGTTTTGTGGGCGAGCCGCGATGGGGCCAAGTGTCATAGCATAGCAGTGGCTGCCTTGACGGTGTCCTAAGGATAAGCTATGTTGGTGCTTCCTCAGCAAGTGAGATTGTACAGATGCCACAATAATGTTTGCACTTTATCGATGCTTGTATATAACTATGGAAGAGCAATTTTTACGTGTACATAAATATACCTATCTAGCTGTGCACACACCACACGCATAAAGAGCAAAGCTCTGCAAAGAGTCTTCCAAGAAACTGGTCAATGGGAAAAGCCCAGCAAAGGGTTGTTGAGATGTCTGCTGTGATACAGCGGCACCCTGCCCAAACCTACAGGGTCAGCAGGTGCTGCAAACACTGTACGTTGCTGTCCTACAAGGGGCAAAGATCACTTATCATTGCTCGGGTAGAGCCCCTTTCAGCATGTTGTTATGACTATGCAATGGTGATTCAGCTGGTTCCTGAATGTGTAGAATGTGTGGGTTTAGTGGAGCATTACTGGTCCAGGTATTTTTCCTAAACTTCACAGAAATAGAAAGGGTTTTTTTTTAACTTTTTCTTTCTTTCATGCCTATCCAAAGGATCATTACTCCCCCTGCTTTCTTTGAACTTGCACTTTTTGTCTTTGCAGCCTCTCTTTACTGTGAGAGGACAGGTCTCCCAGACGCCCCCCCTCCCCACGCTCTGAAAACCAGGCCGTGCCAGTTATAATTGAAACAGATGTTTTGCATTTGCTGTGCATTCTGACACAAAGTAGGATTTTGCTCTCTCCTTTTCAGGATTGGTAACATCATGTCTGGTTTCTTGAGCCCTTAAGTTCACACTTGGTTTCATGCCCAGTGCAAAAGGAGGGCGGCGCATGAGTGCCTTCCCAAATCCCTGAATGGGTGCTGTGGAAAAGATTCGCCACACGCAGTAGAAATGCATTGTGTTTAGTCCCTCATAAAGTGCATTTGTAGCCAGCCCCGCCTTCGAACTGCTGGCAATAAGAATACATTCCTCCACTGATCCCCACAGGCATGGCTTACATTCTTTTCGTCTTCCAAAATATTTAGATTTAGAGCTGGCCTCACAAGGAATTTTAAATGACGGGATTTCAGCCGTCGTTCGTTTTTTGGCTTAGTCCTCTGAATTGTGGAGCTCGTGTCAGTTTATAGGACCAGGAAATATGGTTTTAAGTGCCTTCTTTGCTGCCTCGGGTCAAACAAGAGACCAGCAGTTTGTTGTGGATACATTGTCAGTTGCTCTGCAACCAGAACGATCCTGCAAAGTGAAAGATGCCTTATCAAGTGCAATCCTAAATCTTTCTGTCACACGGGATACTGTTGTTTTTCTCTAAGGGCTGATGCTTTGTGTATCCAATAGGAAAAAAAGGTATATTCACATAGGAGTTAAAAATTTATGGGGAAAATATTTATTTTTTAAAAAAAGGTTTTTTTCATCTGTTTTTATATTAAATTTGTTTTAGAAAATATTTATGCATTAAGGACAACTTATAGCTTAACAGTTGACGTGGAATTTGGGGCCTGTAATCGCATCAGGCTGTGTCATGAACTGTGGAGTTACTGGCAAGACGGGTTGATACTGGGATCACGTTCCTAAGCAGCTCTGGGATCTAGTGACCTCTAGTGGTGATTTTCCAGGCAGCATCCTGGGAAACAACTGCATAGGAAATGAGGAGCTTCATTGCAAACTGGAAAGTAAGGTGCATCTACACTTCAAATCTAAGTCTGCAATCTTGTGCACGCTTAATCTGGAGAGTGAATTCCATTGAACACAGTGGAACCTCTTAATTGAGTTGAACACACCTACCTCTGAATAATCAGGCATTGGATTGGGCTGTGTATCCCTAATTTGATAACTGGCTTAACTCCTGCCTGTCTTCTCCTCTCTGCCCCAAACTTGGGGAATCCTCATGTAGTGGAGGCACTGATGAGACCTACAATTCCTAAAATTCCTTGGTAGAAAGGTGTAAGCAACAAGCAGGCAACTGGTTTAAATTTGCAGTGTAGACACGCCTTTGGTCTGTCTTTGCTCTGAGATGCTAATATGCCAATTACTTTGCATGCATCAGCAAAGATGAAGAAGAGAGCATCTAGTAGCTCCTGGCAACTTTTAACTTTTTGTACTATTACATATAAAGGGAAATCTTAATTCTTTCCTGAAACACTAACACCTTACCATGTGTATGGAAAATAAGAATCTGAACATATAACCTTGTTTTATCAAATGTTTCAAGCACTTACCATATTTTTTTAATAAATAAAAATGTTTTAGATCAAACCAAATATACCTGCTTTTAAAAGTCTTCTCCATATGAATGTGTAGATGGGTCATCGCCAGACTGTCTCCATAATTCATTTCCTTCCTGGAGGCGCTTTGTTTTGTTTTTTTAAAATACCGCTCTTATTTCATGGAGCCTAGGACAATGGGTGAGGGATTCCTAGACACTGGAACATCTGGGCACTGGCCAGATGGGGAGGTGCTTATTTGCCCTTGGACCACACGGGGGGGGGGGCATCTGAATATGAAACTCATCATGTAATGTAGCAATTTTCAACCACCTTGCCTTGGCACATTGGTGTGTCACAAATTGTCTACAGGTATGCTGCAGGAGTTTGGGGGAGGGCCATATATTAGTAGGACCATTGGAGATGTGAGCCCCAGCCAACAGTGTGGTGTGCCTTGTCAATTGTCAACAAAAAATATAGCGTGCCTTGATAAATTTAGCAGTGTGCTGTGCGCTGAAGAAGGTTGAAAATTGCTAATGTAGTGGCATCCTTTCCCATGCTGTGTTCCAGAGATATTTTTGAATTATGCTCTGCTGTTGTAAAGGCCAGGAATAGTCTGTGTAGTGGGTAGCTATGGCCAAAAGGAAGGCTAGTGTTCTAAATACTTATGGAACCATCAGAAAGCATTAGGTGATCTTGGGTGGAGTTATTGTGTCCCACTTTTGATTCCCCAATCTGTAAAATGGGTATTTGAGATATACATACCTCATATGGTTCTTGGGGAGGAAAAATGATTTACACATTGAGTGCTCATCAGTCTCTCTGTTTGAAACAATCTTATCCCAAGGTCCTTGTGTGGAACTTTCCAACCAATTGCCAGATTCCCAGCGCAGACAAGGTTGCTATGCAGTTACTTCTGCTAACTTTACTAGTTTCTAACCTGCTCTCCTTATAGGTGAATTCTTCACTGGCCAGGGTTTCTTAACACTTGTTCACAACTGTTTTCATACAGGTATTGAGTGGTTGTGATGTTGGGCCGTGGCTTGTGTTGCATCCAAGCAATCTGGGACTTTGGTCATAAAGTTGAGCTTTGTGTTGACCGTGATGAGCCAGAATGATAACAGGAAGGGCAATATATTATGATTAAATATAATATACCATTTTTCCACAACGGAGTTCAGAAAGCAGTTTGCACAGTTTTAAAACACCAGTATAGATGCTGGAGAACTTCTGCAAAGTTCAAATGCTGACCTATCTGTTAAGAGGCAGAGCACCATGGTCTATCTCAGAAGTTTCTAAACAGGGGGTTAGGATCAATTCCACACAGAGTGTTCACTATATTAGCCTAGCTGAGTGGTTATGAAGGCATAGCTGAAGGCCACAAGCCACTGCTGTCACATCCGTGTGGCCACCTGATGCAGGTTGCATCAGCAGTTGATTGCGAGGAGTTCAGGGGGATGGAGAATTTGGGGTGCCTTTTGCCATGAGTCTGCTGCCACCACCATCCAACCGGCTGCCAAGGCAAACTGCAATGATCTCAGCATGTAAGGGTCAAGGTAAGGATTATTTTTGGTAGCACAGAGGCAGTGGACCTAAGATGGCATCAGGTGGCATTTTGGGTTGTATTGCCCTGCCCCAAGCTTATCTTAAAGGGTACTAATCCTCATACAGGATGGACTAGAGTGAAGCTGAGGGATCAATCCTATATAAGCAGAATATATATGGTATATATGTTCTATATATGGAACAGAACGTACCATGACATTTCTTCAGTTTATCTGAGTTCAGCTTTCAACTGCAGACAGTGATCGTAAAGAGAATCTGATTTAAAAAGAGCAAGGCGCTCTCAGCAGACCGATAGCCACCAAGTCTGTGTTTGCTGTCCATTAGCCTAATAATATAGTGAACATAGGGAAGGGGGAGGACAAAGTGGAGCCGCACAATAATGGACCATAGGAAAACTGGACCACATGGTTTGGATTAGTTTTTTCCCTACACACACACCACACATATAGGCACATTTGAAAAATCTTTGTGTGTTCTTCGTAGGTGCATATCAGGTATTAGCAAATTACAATGGATTACTGTCAATCTTGTGGCATCACAAGGCAAACAAGTGTTGCCACAGTGAACTTAGTATGTTAAATCGCTACTTGGGGAATAACCCTGGCAATTCTTTCAGCCTTGAAAAGAAGTAAAGCAATCTCTCTACACATTTTCCAATTAAGTCCCTGCAGTACCTTTGCCGTCCTGTAGATGCATTCCGAAGCTTTCTGCTAGTCGCCTTTAATTAGCATGTCAATCATTGTTGGGTTTTGTTTGTTTAACTCTCTCTTCTACAGCATCAAATGAGACAGACTCCGCAGTGTGCAGAAGGAAGTTGCAACATTCTTTCAAGCCCTGGAATCTTCTCTCTTGCTCTGCTTCCAGAGACTGCCTCGATGCTATTGACCCCAGAAGAATTGTGTGTACCCTGTGATTATTCTGCACAGGTGCCAAGAGAGAGAGAACACACAGCATCTGGTGAGGGGCACAGCCTTTCATTCAAGACAGAAAGCACCTTTCTAGCTCTCGCAGTTATACACTTGAAAATGTGTGAGCCCCAGAAACTGTAGTGAAACTGTGATGTAAGGTTTCCAGGGAGAGCCATTGCAGTATCTTGTTCACTTTGGCACACAATTAGTGCCTGTTCCTGGATTTACATAGGAAGCTGCTTTACGCAAGGTAAGACTCTGGGTCTCTCTAGTTCAGATTTGGGTACTCCGGCAGTAGCTCTCAAGTTAGCTCTCCGGCAGTAGCTCTCAAGTGGGCATTTCCCAGCACTACCTACAGATTGATGAATTAGGGATCATCTGCAGGGATTGAAAGGTTAGGATTGGAGCAGGCAAAGCATGTGTTCCACCCCCTCCCCATTATGGACAGTTTACAGACAAGACGCCCTTGTTAGGTCCATTTGTCCCACTGTGCAACAGAGGAGAAAGAGGCTGGTGAGCAGGCACCTACCCATGGGAGCAAGTGGCAGCAGGAGTTCCAGTCAGTTTGCAATGGACCATACTATGACTTTGAGGCTATTGTGGTTCCCAAGGATGGCATCCCCTGATGCCAGCTTTGTTCAGAATCAGTGTTCCCAGCAATGATGAAAACTTTGATTGTGCTAATAACTATGGTGCAGTGCAAATGCACCAGAACCTAAATTATGCTGGATTGCAGTGTGGGCTGAAAAGAAAAGCATTTCTTAAGTACTGAGTAAGTCAGTAAGGAGCTGCACACACACACACCCTTCAGGATCTTTGCTTTTTAATGGGTCATGAGCTGAAGGGGGGGGGGAGGGAAGGACATGACTGGTAGTCTGTCTAATGACCCAACAAGGGCATTTTGCCAGTAATGGGGAGGGGGTAGAGCACAAGCTTCATCTGCAGATGATCCTGATCCTTTAATCCCTGGTGTCTGCAGGTAGAGCTGGGGACACCCCTCCCTCCCCCACTTGCAACTCTCGAGAGCTGTTGCCAGAGTACCCAATTCAAGTCTAAAGTCAACATCCTGGGCTAAGGAGATCAGGCACAGGGCCTGAGGAAAAAAAGCCTCCCAGGAGAGTTCAGAATGGTGTGTGTGTGTGTGAGAATGGTGTGTGTGTGTGTGTGTGTGTGTGTGTGTGTGTGTGTGTAAAAGCAAATTACAGTAAAACCCATCAGTGATCAGTCATGACATCCCACTGAATTATCCATGAACATCAACCAGGCAGGAGAGGAGTCAAAATAGAAAAGATTTATTAACAGCGAGAAAGAAAATCAATTAAATGGGGGAAAGAGAATGAGGAAAAGCGCAAGAAGTCTGATGCAAAATGTCTGTCTAGGGTGAATGGACACAAAGAAATAGCTTCTTTGCATGCACTGCTTTGACCTAAGTGGATGCAGTAACTAATATGCCCAGCAGAGGGACAAGGGATGGTCTTCAAGAAAGAACAATGCACACCAAGTTGCAATGTCTCACTAACCTGGTGATGTTTGCAGGCTGGCTTGCAGCGAAAAGAGCAAATGAGGGGGGCACCTAATGCTGCGTTCCTAATGAATAAAATGCTTGTTTGGGGAAGGACTGCAGGTCAGTGGTAGAATGCCTGTTTTGTATAAAGAGAGTCTCCATTTCAATCCCTAGTACCTCCAGGTAGGGCTGGGCAACTGAAACCCTGGAGAGCAGCTGCCTGTTGACAATACTGAGATGGATGAATCAGGAAGTCTGACTTGGTATAAGGCACTTTCCATATATGTCACAGGAAGGACATGGAGGCTGCTGGCAGAACTTGTTGGCCCCCTGTTTCTGCTCTACAGGTGTTACCCCTCTGGTTCAGCCAAAGGTGTGAGCCAAATGGCAGCAGCCAAAGGGTTCTGAACCCTGGGAACTCAGCCCATGAGCAGCTGACACTTGCAGAGGACTGTATCAAGACGGACACTGCAGCATTTTAGTCCCTCTCCCCATGTGCAATCAATCACCTTTGCATGGAAAGAGCAAGGTATTGGGCAAGTTAGCAGCAATGGTGTAGCAGCATGACATCTTTGCAATCCAAGGGAAAGATCCATCTCTTTATGTTGGACCTGTATGTTCTGTGGCATCAGCTTAAGCTCTGTGTATGCTGAAGAGAGGAGAGACTAAGAGGTACCCAGGCCAGAGGGAACTCTAACTCCGGCTCTTACAGACTCCTGCCTTAGAGTGTTATTTTAATATTGTATTGCATTTTTAAAAGCATTTTTTGAGCTGCCTTGGGCATTCACATTGACAAGAGTGTAAATGCTGTAAGTAAATAAATAAATAAATAAATACACAGTGGCATGGGAGTTGTTGTCTGACAGGTGAGGTCCAAAAATTTTTGTCACTCCCGTATGACATTATTTATTTCACATTTTTATACCATGCTTCCTCTAAGGAACTCAGAGTGGTGTGCATGATTCCTCCCCTTATTTTGTCCTCACAACAACCCTGTGAGGTAGATGAGACTGAGAGATAATAATCGTCATGACATGAATAATAATAAAAATAATAATAAAAATAAAAATGGTCAGAAAATAAATGCAGTGAATATTTATCCACAAGCAATGGATCCCATTCTGCATCAAATGGTATATAACATGATGATCTAAAAGCTACGATTTCCACAATTTTGGTCACTAGGGTGTCACTACACACACACACCCCGCCCCGGAGGATGTTTCATTGGTCTGTTTTGAGTTAAGGCAGTGGTTCTCAAGCTTTTAGCACTTTTCAGAATGACAGTCTGTCTGGGACCCACCAGAAGTGATGCCATGACTGAAAGTGACATCATCAAGCAAGTTAAAATAATTCTAAATAAAGAAAACAAATAATAAGAGGAAGCCGGCCTGGTTCCAGCAGGTGAATTTTCTCTGTAGCCTGTCTGTAATAATACCCCCCCCCCCCACACACACACACACACACAAAAATTCAGTGGGATTTTCGGTCCTATCTAGTGCCCAGTTCAATTTAAGTTCTTATGTATCAAGCATATCACTATCAGGACCCACCTAGCTTTATAAGTCTAAAATAGAAAAAAATCACATTACGCTTCTGTTATATTCTTTGGGGCGGGGGAGCTGCCTTGTGTAGCATTTGTTGAGCTCCATGTTCATCAGATTGGGACCTTTCTGGTGCCCTCACATTCCCCTTTGCCTGACCTGACCATGAGCCAAGGCATGTTTGCTTACTCATGAGTAAACACTTAGTTTCGCTTTCCATAGAGCTCAATATATTCGTCAGGGAGAGAGGGACTTCCTTCTTGAGCTTTTTTTGGGGGGGCTACATTCAGTGTATCAGGACCATTCTGGTGTCGTTGGTTTCCTCTCAGCCTGCTCGAGTAAATGCACATTATGGCTCAATTTCACTTTCCATAGGGCTCCATACATTTTTGTTTTCTGGGTTTTTGGCCATAACTTTTGATAGAAAGGAGATATTTCAGTCCGGATTTTTTCATTGCAGTCTGCTGTTAATTCTGCATCCAACAGGTATATAGTATGATGGAATTATTCCTAACCACTGAGATTTTAGCAATTTTGGTCACATGTTGTCACCTCCCTCAAGGCTGTTAGCTAGGGCGAACCACCCCTTTGCCCCTTGCTAGCTACACCACTGGTTTTTGATCTGACCACAGCACAAGGGGAAGATATTAAAATTTATCACCCCACAAAACTGCACTCTCAATCCCAATTTTTTTAGTCACAATGAAAACTGCACACTCAGATGAAGAGTAAAGCCTTCGGTTTGGTTTGGCCTTCAGTTGCTGGGTGTTGAAAATTTGAGCCTCTATTTTAACAGCATTCAATGGTGCCTGTCATGTTGGGGTGTTAATTATTATTGATGGTGCACTGTTGAGCGCAGCCACAGAGTCTCTGATGAGGCAGACTATGCAAGTTGAAAAAATAATAGAGTGGGTTCCATTCTGTTTCTAAATATGATTTTTAGTAAACTAATTATTGTGTTAATTATGAAATGAGTTCCATAATCGTAGCAGTTCCTGCAGCAGTTTCAGCCTGTGTGCAGCGCCACAAACTTGACTGGTAATTATTTTTTTGCAGGATTGCATTAAAAGTGATGCTGAACAATTGGCATACATGTGTAATTCCCCCCCTTGTTTCTAGTATGAATCCTTTTTTAATGATGGTGGTAATTGACAAGCAGAAGTAATGAAGAAGAAATTATGTGCACTACGAGCCACATGCCATATTTTCATTAAAGTGACATTTGTTTCTCTTTGTAATTTTTGAATTGGCTGCATATTGAAATATTGAGAGCTATTTTCATTTCCAGTTGTGTATTAATCACCGCAAAAAAAAAAGGTGACTTGAGTTCCAAGTTGTATTTCCTCTTGTTGATTTCTACGCACACCGATGATAGGTAGGCTGAAATCCCCTGAAAAATTTCACTGGTCATAAAACATTATTTAGGTTTTCATGATGTTTCTCTCTGAAACCTGGAAATTGGTTTTGAATTTTCTTTTCTTTGACATTTCAGTGCTAACTCAAAGTGAAATGAAATCCAAAGATGTTCTTCCACTTGAACATGTGTGCAAGCATGAGTGGCTCCTCCTCCTCCTCCACTAAGAAAATATTTCTTTACCCAGTGTGTAATTGTGGAACTCCTTGCCACAGGATGTGGCAATGGCACCTGGTCAAGGTGCCATTAAAAGGGATTGGACAGATTTATGGAGGGAAAGTCCATCAGAGATTACAAGCCATGATGGGTATAGGAAATGTCCTTGTTCTAGAAGAAGGCTACCGCTGATTGCCAGATGCAGGGCAACAGTGGCATTCCTAGGTGGACAAGGAGGGGCAAAAGCCCCCAGGCACCATGCAGGAGGGGCAGCAAAAATTTCTCCCCCCACCCAGTTGCACGCCCTCCCATTGCCAGTGCCGCCACCAGGGCCTGAGCAGGAGGTTGGGATCTCAGAGCTCTGCCCCCTCCTCAGATTTAAAGACTCTGGGTGAGCCTTTCAGAAAGGGTCTGTGTGACTGCAGCCCCTCTGAGTTTTTTCCAGCTGCCCTCCCTCTCTCCACTCCTCTCTCCTATTTAAAAAAAAATAGCAAAGGAGCGTGGGTGGCCCCCTGGAGCAGCACAAAAATGCTCTGAAGGAGGCCCCAGTTGCCGCCACCCTTGGAGCCTTTCCACATTGCTCCAGGGGCTGCCACCTGTCCACTATTTCTTCAAAGCAGGGTTCTCCAAACTCTGGCCCGGAAGCCAGATGCGGCAAGCCTCTATCTGGCCCTTAGCCAGCCTCTTGTCCCTTGAAAGCCTCTGACCCACTCGACTGAACATGACCAGAACTGTGCTCTGATTGCATCTGGAGGGTGTTCTGAGGGCCAGGGAGGCTGAGTGAATGAGCCCACTCATTCATTTAAGTTCCATCTCTAATTTATTTATTTAAATTTTATATTTAAATTTTTTTTCCAGCCCTCAGCACTGTACCAGATATTTCATGTGGCCCTCTGGCCAAAAAGTTTGGATACCCCTGCTTTAAAGTAAAGGAGGAGGGAGGGAAGCTGGGGCATGGGCCCGAGCTTTCAAGCACAGCCCCCCCCCCTCCCCAAGAGCTAGGCTGTCCTATCCCTGCACACACTCCATCAATCCCATTGAATCCTTAGCTTGTCTGCCAAGAAAATGGGTAAATAGGTGAAATGTAATTGGCTGGGCAAAAGAGGATGGGATTGCACAAGTCTCATGCAGACCCCTCCTCCGTCCTGTACCACCACCCCCCCGTCAATCTGTTACTTTTGATGGATTCTCTGCAAGGTTGGCATTTAGCTAGTGCAGTGTTTCTTAAACTTTTAGCACCAGGACCCACTTTTTAGAATGAGAATCTCTCAGAACCCACTGGAAGTGATGTCATAACTGGAAGTGACATAATTAGGCAGGAAAATTTTTATCACTCCTACTCACATGTACCCAGCAGTACACCCATTGACTATCATTGTTTAAAGTATATACAGACAGAGTAACTTGTTCAAAGTACAGATGTCTAACAGTTTCCCCAAATGCAGTCACATAACATGGCAGCAAGTCATTATTGATTATTCAAATATTGAAATGAATGAGGACCCACAGTCTGAGAAACACTGAGCTAGTGTGTTGCAATACATGGTGTCTGCATGGCCTTTTCAACATGCAGTTGTTCAAGGCATTCACTGAGTGTCTCACAGTACATCAGTTCCCATTTGATCAGTTTTAGATTTTATTGCATTTGCATAAGGAATGACACAAAACCTCTGCCTTTGTTAATTTCCATGTTAGTGTATAAAATTACCATGTTTTTCCATTGAATTGATATATTATTCCTGCTTAATTATTTTGCAGTTACAGAATTACTATAACAGGTAATTTCACATCTGAAGCAAAAGCATCTAATTTTGGAGAGCATGATTTAATTTAATAATGGGACGGGGCTCCTTTGTCGTATTTTTCTCCACTTTACACAATGCATTTGCCAACTAAAGTAGTTTCAAGTGCATCCAACCTGCAATTAGCATGTTTAATCATGACACAGTGAATACATGCAATTACATTATTTGTGCAATTACAATATTTCAGTGTGTAATAATATTTTATGTAGGATACTGGCCAACCTGCTGATAAAAATAAATTGGAGGCTAGATTGTTCCTAGGAGCCTGATAACCTGCCTGATTTTCTGTTATTATTTTAGGATAAAATTATTTCAAACCTTCAGGGATAAGGAAGAGGGAAAAGTGTTTGGTGTGTGCTCTTAAAGGACATATTCTGATGTGTATACTGATCCAAAGATCAAAAGTGCATATAGTACAAGCTATTTATCCAAATGCTGAATCAGAGTTCCAAAATGTTTAGTTTAGCATTTCTTCTAATGACTTAGGGCCCAATCCTATCCAACTTTCCAACACTGATGCAGCCACAATGCAGCCCCAAAGTAAGGTAGCAAACATTCCCTTATCTTGAGGAGGCCTCTGTGACTGCCCCCCTACCACTGGATGCAGTGTTGGTACAGCTGCATCAGTGCTGGAAAGTTGGATAGGGCTGGGCACATAGTCTAAGGCCTGGCCTATAGTGATATGCTCCAAACATTAATCTGTACTTTGTTAATTAAAGCATGCCCCATTGATGAATTTATAGTGTATGTTATATAAGCAGACAGGGTCTACCTGTTTCAGCAATCTCTTGGCGGTATATAAGAGCTGGTGTGGTGTAGTGGCAGGCTCCCCACTCCTACATAACTCTCCCTGCACTGATGCAGCCACACCAAAAGGGAGTGCACTGCATCCTGTGGGGGAGTATAATGTCCATGGCGGGAGGTGGCCCCTTCCCTGGGGTTGAAGGCGAGCGCGAGGGGCTTACCCGGTCCTTGAACAATGGTCGACGATGGATTAACGGACAGGAGGCGGGTACAGTTGTTTGACACAGGCGGTTTAATAGCGTCAGCCGTTTCACATTCATGAGGACTGTTGCTTCACAGTCCCTGGACCTGACCCTCCCCATCTCTGGGCATTCTCAGCACCAGGCTTCAGCTCTGCACCCCTTGGCCTGAGATCTGGGCTCTTGGAGGATATAACCCTGCTGGTCAGGGTCAGGCTGCCTGGCCTTGGGAGGGCCCCTGCTGTCTCTGCGCTGGTTCCCCAGCCAGCCAGCCCCCATGGGGTATAGTGGGCTTCAATGCCCCGGTTCCACAATCCCGTCCCTCTAGGGATCGCCCTCTGTGTCCAGGAGGGTCCTGGGTCAGGGAAGTCTTCCCCCCAGCCTCCTCTTTCCAGGGCAGAGCCCCGTCCCCTGCCTCTGGAGGCCTCTCTCCTTTCCCTTAGGCAGGGCTGCTGCTTTCCCTCTGGCTTTCCTTGGGCCTTACTCCCCTCTGGAAAGGAGTGACCTCCCTCTTCCCTCTCCAGGCTCCTTATGAGGCCTCTTCCCTCTTGGGTGGGCCCCACCCCTCCTAACCAGGTGCCTGCCTGGTGTTCCCAGCTGGTCCTTATTCCTCCTCCCTGGTAGGTGCTTTGTACGGGACCCCAGTCCTGCGTGCACTTGGGTTTACTCTTGAGGAGGCCTCTGCACCAGAGGAGACCCCTGTTCCTGGGGAGCTCCTAGCCACCTGGGCTGGATCCAGGTGACAGGGAGTTTCAGACCCCAGAGATCTCCTCTAGGTAAGGGAACTTTTGAAGGGGCCAAGCCCTTGGGTCTACTAGAATCTGCACCAGCTACTCTGCTGACACAAGTCAGCTACTCTGCTGACACAGCACGGACTTGGGTGGGGAGATCAAGGCTAGGAAGGGGGTTAGGATTCAATTGTGGCTTATTCTCAATAAGTCTGTTTAGGACTGCAGTCTGACAACTCTCCTGTTATTTCTATGGGGTCATGGTTCGAAACAGCATAATCAAATCAAGTAAAAGGAAAAAAAAATGTTTTCTTTAAAAGGTGTTTGAAGGACACTTGGCTGTAGTACTCTATAGTACTACCATTCCTCCTGGTAGCATCCAGTCTAATGCTCTGGTTCAGGGAGGCTTATGACACTTAAGGCTTAAAAAGCAAATATCTACTGAGCTACTCCAGACTTACCTTTTAGGGCTCACAGGTTATTTGGAGAGCACCTTGGTGTACCGTGTAAGTACAGAAATGCAGGCTTTTCTGCTACTAACAAGAATGAACTGTAATCCCTTTATGAGAGCAGTGTTTAAGGAGGGCTCCTCTGAACATACAAAGCCAGATCTTCTGACCTGAGTCAAAATCTCAGGCATTTCTTAGATGGGCCATAAAGAATGTCCAATGGGAAGAATAAATGAATCCCAGCTAATGTCCTTTAGGAAGAGAATCTTATCATGTACATTGGATTTTTAATAACCCCCCCCCCCAAAAAAAAAAATGGTGCCCATCACTGTATTTGATAAGACTATTTCCAGAATTCTGACAGGCGCTGTCTTTCCTAAAGTGAATCACAAAATAACACAGAAACAAGAAATTGTTCTGCATTTTAATAGGCAAACCTGCTAGGTAATGCGGTATCATGGATGCCTAAGTGTGCTATAACGCATAGACCAGGGTACAGGCCGGGAGGGGCCAGAAAGGCCTCAGCAGGACAGAGCATGGGCTATCAACTGGTTGAGCAGAGTGTGCCTACCCACATAGCAAGTATCTGCCAGAGCCTTCCTTTCTCCTGGAAGTGTAGGACCCTGACTGTGACCAGAGAGAGGTTGGAACCAGGAAGGGGGAGGGACTAGCCAAGGCCAGGAGAATATATAGAGAGAGAGCCCTGGAAGGCTGGAGAAGGCCCTGAGAATGAGGAGGAATAGGGGGCAGTAAACCCCCTCCCTGCCTTTGCTCTGAAGGAAGGAATGAAGGAAGAGGGGGACAAACCAGGTGCGTATGGCCCTGGAAGCCCTACATAGGCTACTGACCTTATACAGTGGCAGGCAGATCCCTCTTCTCAGGGTCTCTGACACTGGCCTATGACCAGGAAGCCTACGACCAACCTATCTGAAGGACCACCAACCTGCTGTTGTAGAGTTTCAGCAAAAATCCTCTTCCCCCCCCCCCTTTTAGGTCTTTCTGTTCCCATAAATGCCCAGTATGAAGTGCTACAGGGTTATTCCCACCTTTCATTTCAGAAAAAATAGCATGTTGTGGATCCCTGAATATATTTGAAACTGGCTACTTTACCTGGACAACTAGCAATTTAAAATAAAATAAAAAAAAAACAAGTCTGGATTACTCTAGAGGAGTAATTACTTTTATTGAAATATTTAACTAAAAACACAGGAGTTTTGCCTTTGTTAGGGTTAAATATATTGCTACAAAAGAGTACCACAACAGTGTCGAAGCTGGACAATTCTGTTATGCACGATACATATCAAAAAGATTTTATAGTACAGTAGCAGGTAAAAATTCAGATGTCTAATAAATTAATTGTTACATCATGCCACAAACTTAATGGCCAAATTCAACTGAGCAAATATAGTATAAGTCAAACAGATGGTAATGCAAGAACAAGACCATGATTAACAAATCTATATTAAAGTATATTGGACTAAACTAAGGGCGCAATCCTAACCCCTTATCCTAACCCCTTTCCAGCACTGGCATAGCAGTGCCAATGGGACTTGTGCTGCTTCCTGCAGTTGGGTGTCACTCACAGAGGCCTCCTAAAAGCAAGGGAATGTTTGTTCCCTTACCTTAAAGCTGTGTTGCCCTTATGTCAGTGCTGGAAAGGAGTTAGGATTGTGCCCTAATTAAATAACATTAGTTAAACCCATTATATGTCTTTTAACATCATAAAAAGTATTTATTTGCCTTTTAATCATGTCTCTATTTGAAAATCATGACCATATTTCAAGTTCCACACCTATATTATCTACAGTGTAATCACTGCCATTCTGTTCACATGAAATTTGGCAGTTTTTACATCTTGAAAAACACATCAGTGGATGTAATCTATACAGTAATCCTTAAATAGCCACACAGCATACAAAAATACAACTCTAGGAGATATATTTATATATGTATATACATATTTTTTCCAAAAGATCAAAAGGACTATGATTAAATTGCGAAATGGTGAACTCTTCAGAAATTATAGATTTTTTTGGGGGGGGGGGGGAATTGGTTGATGAAGATGAATGTTCAACATCAGTGACTAGTTAGCACTTCACTCAAACTCTTGCATCTGCAGAGTCTGTTGGTTCCAAGGATCTAACTTTTAATCAGCACAACACTAAAGTATGTATTTAAAAAAAAATACTAATTGGACTAAGCTCAGCCCTACAGCAATGGTTTAACTCCATTAACTTCTATTGATTTATGACAATTTTTACCAGAGGTTAGTTTGGCCCTCCTGCCCATTAATACCTGCTGACATTAGACACAAAATGTCTCTTTGAAAAACATCATTGCCTTGCTAAAGCAGCAATTAAAAGATATACTATCAATTCCCCATGGGTTCTAGACAGTGGCTTCCAGTCACCTGAACATTTATCTATGGGTTACATTGTCTAGTACCATTACACCACAAGCATTCTTAATCTGTAAACACACAAGGAGCGTCTAGTGTGGTGGAACACCAGCTACAAGTCTCTGCCAAGTGAGTCAATCTCATCGAGCAGGAAGTCCATGTCCTCACGACTCACCTGAGGACTGATGATAACCTGACGGAAGAAATTAACTTTATCACGATGAGGTTGGTACCCCAACATCATGCTGCCTTTTTTCATCATCCTCTCCTTAATGATGGGTGCGACCTACAATATAGAAAAAGAAAATATATTTAGAACAACGGTCTGCAGAGAGACACACATTTGGAAAACTGGGAGTCATGGAGAGATTTTCTTTTTCAATAGGGGAGGAAAAGGAAAAGGCTTTTTAAAAAAAAATCAAACCTTTCGTCTGCTTTGTTTAATGAGAACTTTTATGAAAATAATAAATCTTAGCAATAGCAATTTTTGTTTTAAGTGAAAAGTGCTTCACGTGTATTACCTATTACAATCATCATTGACTGACCTGTCCTCCACAAATTGGTCTAATCCTGTTTCAAAGCCATGCACTCTAGTGGCCGTCGCCACATCCTATGGCATCAAATTAACATCCCAATGCTATTGGGCAAATCCGCAGGTGGGACAAGTGTTCCGTCAGTGGTGAATGCCTTACGGCAGTCATGAAAACATCTCCATCAGGGAGGCTATAATGGCCCTGCATGCAGTGACAGCTCAGAGAAGGCCCGATGACCAAGATAAGCAGGCAGTGGGTGGGGTGGGTAGAATGGGGGTGGGGTGCACATGGATCAGGTCCGGGAAGGGGGCTGGTTTGGTGGCAGTCGTGTCTGCCAAATTCAAGCCCCCTTCCCAGATCTGATCCCATGCCCCAAGTCCATGTGGATCTGTGCCAGCAATTTTGCTAGTGCAGGTCTGAATAGACCCATCTGCACCTCAGAGGTTTACTCCTGGATAAGGGAACATATGTTCCCATCCCCCCCCCCCACAGGATGCAGTGCAAGCCTTTTCGGCATTGCTGCCTCGTTGGGGGAGGGGAGCATAGGAGGCAAGATTCACACTTGGAAAGTCCATTGCAGCTCATCCACTTACTACATGTCAGTAGCTCTTGCCCTTGCAGAGGCCTCATTTCCCACTGGTTGACCAGTGTCCCTCCCATGTGCTTAGCACTGCATGCATGAAAGAGCTGCATGAGTCCCACAACAGATATAGGACATAAATTAGATCCTTCCTAAATGACTCAGCAGCATGGAAGCCAATCAGAATGCAGTTGGTTGCTTTGCTGTATTATACAAAACCTTCTGCTTCATGAATAGTTGTTATGCTTCACGATCAAACAAGTGGTGTGCATTAATTAATGCCTAGCTGGTTAGTGAGCCACCGGATCATCTGAATCATTATTTTGCCCTGCAGCTGCATTGTCATCTGGAGAGAATGAAACTTTTGCAATGAGCAATACATCAAAATCAACATTGGGTGCCATATTTTTCTGGTACATTGCTTCTTTTATAATTACCTTTTCTTTAACATTAAAAAAGAAAGCAGCCAGCAGAATGAACTCAAGTCATCTGATTAGTGAATGTGCTGAGCCGAGAACCATCCCTTGAATACAGGGTGGAAAAACAGTCACTTAAAAATGTTAAAATCTACTGGAATTAGATTCTACTCTTGAAAGCAGATATCATCAGTCTTGAAAGTCCTATTGGTATTTTAGATTTACGCTTGTGTCAATGAAAACTAGCTGCTGACTCTTGTTTCTCCCTTGTTCTTCCTTGGTTTACATTATAAAAGCAATAGAAATCTTATCAGGGAACACACTGCGGTCACGTGAAACCAATTTTTCTCCCCAAATGCCTTTGACCTCAATCTTTAAGCCTGGAAAAGAAGAGATTTGTAACAGCTGTGAAATTCCCAGTTCCTTAGGGTCCATGCCCACTAGAGGGCCCAACTGATTAAGCCAGCCTCTGAGTCCTACAGCCCTGGTGGCAGGATTCATACCACTGCTGCTCTTTAGAATATGAATTTACAAATAGGAGCAAAATGGATTGCTCCCTTCGGGCAGCAAGGAGGAAGAAGGCATCACCACAAAAGGATCGCCTTATTTGTTGCTGAGGAGTAGTCACTGCCTGCTGTACCAGCTTATAAGACTGGTAGCATGTAAGGGCCAATACACCCAAGGCCCAGTGCAGAATTTTGCCTGAGAACCCAAACAACATGGTGCTGTAGGGCATTCTGGGCGGGTTTGTGAGGGTGTTTTCCATTCAGCAGCTCCCCAATCCCAAATCTTTAGCTGCTTTTTATGGTCCCTTAGTTGGTTTTTGTAATTACATCCAAAACGAATACTCAGGCACACAGGAAAAAAAAGGACAACATCTTGTCCTTTATTTCTGCTGACTTATCTTGTGTCAAGATGTAATTGTTCTGGTGCTGGACCCGGAAGATCCAGGTTCAAATCCCTACTCAACCACAAAGCTTCCTGGGTTTTCCTGTGCCAGTTGACCTCTCAGCCTCCCCTACCTCACAGGGTTGTTGTGATGTGAAAAGTAAATAAATAAATCTTCAGGGTTTAATCTGAAACAGGGATTAGTGGGGCTATTATCAAGGCCATGATTAAGTCCTCGAATAAATGAAGTAACAAATAAAAATGAGAGTGCTTCTGAGTGCATGGGCATTCTCTTTTTTTGCCACCACAGCATAGCCAAACCAGGCCCTTAATACCTGTAATGAAGCAGCAAGGGCACTAGATCAGGGCAAAGATCTACCTAATGTGCAAGCTTCCATCTCAGCATCTCTCATTTGCCAAGCCCTGGAACACTCTGTGATGCAGAGGACACTTCTTTGGAAATGCGTTTTGTTCAAATAAAATGCTCCACTGAAATCAAAGACCAGATATTCTTCCAAGGGTAGCAGAATCAAAGCTTCCCTGGTCTGTGCTGGAAATCTTGGTCTGACAAGTACTTATTGAGAAAATAAATACTTGCCATATAACCTTCAAAAACACAGTGTTCTCTCAACCTGCTCTGGGGTGTTTCTTGAAATGAGCAAGTATATTGCCAACTGTGATTTTTACACTCATTTGCTTGGTCTCAAAAAGCCAGTGGCAGAGTCTGCTGCTTGATCTATGAAAGAAATATGATCCTGCCTACTTTTACTTAATAGCATTATTTCTCTTTGGCAAAATACACAAGATACATTTCACTTTACAAAGCCCAGGCAATTAATTCTGTGATAAATGCCAAAAAATTACTCAATACTTTTTCCAATACACCACTCCGCAATTTCCCCCTGCCCTTGCTATATTAGCATCTATTGTGCAAAAGACGGCTGGCTTAAACATCCATGCTTCGATTCAAATGGGGCCATATTTTCACCTTAATTGGCCTCTGCTCCTGTTTGTCTCTGCAAGAAGTCCAACTCTAAAAACTTTTTTCATAGAGGCAGACATGCTCCACATATGAATCAAAGCTCAATGAAAACCTATTCAAAATCTGATGTGCAAGCAGAGCTTTCCTCATTTAATTCAAATGCAAGAAAAAATATGAGAGGAGAAAAAGAATGATTGGTAATAATGTGAGTGTTAAAAGAGATCAGGGGAGAGTTTAGAAAAAAAAATTCTTAATGAATGGAGAACCTTGGAGCATCTTAAAGGCAGACACATTTATTTCAGAATAAGCTTTTGTGGATCAGAGTTCACTTCGACAGATGCGTAAGTCTGGTCCACAAAAGCGTGCACTGAAATCAACGTGCGAGTCTTTCAGGTGCTGCGAGGCTCTTTTGTTTGTGCTGCCACAGACCAGCATGGCTGCAGAGTTCTTAATGAACAGAGATGATTAGAATGCTTGACTACCTGCTTGAAAAGCCTTCGGCTTATGTTGTAATACTCTTAATCAGCCTCACAGAAACATGCAAAAAAATGTCCCAGTCAACTTTCATGCCCGTTGTCGCTGAGCTATTGGTACTGATAAACTCCAGCCCTTGCACAAACAAGTGAGCAAGTGGGAAACTGCAGGTCTATTTCAGAGTGATATCATCTCAGCAGACTTTCCAGGTGACACCCCCGCCCCCGGGACATGTGGACTCATTGAATTATTGTTTAGGTTACAGCCAAAGAAAGGTAGTCTTGTTCTCTCCTTTCATCAAAAGAAAATATGATATCCCTGTAATTGGTATGAACCATTCATTTTCTTTGCCCTGAGCAATTCTGTACTGTGAGCTTGGTTTACAACAGGGACTGTGTGGTATAGAGACTGGCAGAACATGGTTCAGTTAACTCAGACTGCACTCCAACAGGTCACACTGTTAATAGTACTACATATATCATATAAGCCTTGAACAAATCTTATCACAGAGTGTCATGAAAGAGGAGGGAGACTTCCAGCGACCACCCACTAATCCAGGGCAGAGGTTCCTAGTGCCAAGCACTCACTTCCTTCCCGTCCACCACTCTTCCAATTGGTTTAACATGCAGTTTGGTGGGACCAGACTTGGTAGATCTAGTCTGCTGCCACCAGCCCAAGAGATCCGGTTCCCAGAGGGGTTCCTTGGGCAAAACCCCTCCCCAAGAATGCTGTTCAGGGTTGTTAAAATGCTCCTACTCTGCCAGTAGCATCTGCAGAGCGAGGAGACTGACAAATCCACTGATCCCAGAACAGGCAGAGGTTTTAAGCAAAAAGGTTTATTTAAAAGGTGAGGGAAAAGACAATTTAAACAGGCTTGATTGCCTACAAATAAACATCCCCTGAATAGGGCTGGCTCGGCAGGGAAGCTTCTAGCTGCAAGCCTAGAGCCTGAGTCCCCACTTGGCTCCCCTTTGAACCTGAAGCACCTCAGATATTGGAGGGAAATTGGAGGGTGAATCCTCAACAGTAAACACAACTGTTAACTCTTTCATCACACAGAGGTATTATATTGCAGGCATATGCTTGAGGAGCAGAAAAAGGGCCCACGGCTAAAAGGGGCACTGTTCTTTTCCAAATCCACCTCTTTCCTTGCTTCTACATCTAGAATTATGTGTGAACACTGCAGAGGGAGGGGAAGAGCATCCATAAATGCCAAAAGTCCATTAAATCTTAATATCCCTCCACCCATTAGTCCATTTAACCACCAGATCTGGAAGCAAGCTTCCTAGGTGCTGCCACTCTGCACCCACCAGGTTGCTCACCAAGTGCCTTTGTGAGAGAGGAGCAGCAGCACTGATGGAGCTTGCTAACAGCCCACTTCTGTTCTTCCCATCACCCCCCAGCAGATGCAGCAATTTCACAATGGCTACCACGACACCCTATGATGTGATTCTGATGCACAACAGACTGCTTCATGATATTACTGATTTTGATCTATCTGGATCAGTGGACGCCAAACCACTGACCCATGGGCTGGATCTGGCACCTGTTAAAATCCCTCCTCCTCATGAATGGAACTCACTGTTCCACAGGGAAGCCTGCTACCTTTGGCACCAATCTCCCACAAAGTTTGCACCGCCCAGCTGCGTCTGTCTGGAAACCTGGGTGCAGAGCCTGCTGGGGCAGCATAAAACAGAAGTGGCTGGGTGGCATGAACTTTGGGGGAGATTGGCATCAAGAACAGCAAGCTCTCCAACAGAACGGTAAGCTCCGGTTGCACCAGGGAGGCTTTTTCACTGCACAGTGGTCCCGACTTTGAAGACCTCTGATCTGGACAATGGGTGGGTGGATATCTCCAATCCATAAGCCTCTTCGTGCCATCATATGTAGAATCAACTGTTGCTATAGGCTCTTCACTATTTTCATGTATCAGCAGGCTACTATACCACATCTGCCAAGCATAATTTTCACATGATCGAAAGGAGACTGTAGAGACATGGCAACTAGTAGCAATAGCCAGAGTCAAACAATAGCTGAAGATTCCTTTTTTAAGCAGATAAAAAGGCACAACAAATGGTAATGAAAGGGGATATTGCTCCAGGTGGAGAAACATCAATGTGTGAGAGGATCAGCACCCAGCATAAACTGCAGGACTGGGGTGAAAAATGTCAAATAAACTTTGTCTTCAAGTCTAAAATTGCTCATATCCCCAAAGCAGGACATCGTCTCAGTTTTTAAAAAACCAAAAAAAAAACAAACAAAAACCCATTGCCCTTTATTTACTTATTGGGAAAAAATGTCATGCAGCCTAGTGAAATACCACAAATATTTTTGCTTGTATATCACTTGTGTTGTGAAATTGGTTACAGATGAATGTAAAGGCTTTTTCTTCTTTGGTGGTAATTAGAACCAAACCCTGGCTATTTATCAGCTGTCAGCCTGACTGGAACAAACAAAATACCAAATGTTGGCACTCCCAATCGCCGCTTTGGTCGTTTTGCCAAAGCGGTCTGTAAAAACCCAAACATGTTTTTCTTTTGTCTAGAATTTGTTCTGGGCCCACATCCCTAAACCACTAATAAATCATTGCTGTGCATGACTGCACCAGACTTTCCCTAGTGTTATATCATACAACAAAATGGAGAGATAAATGCATTTGTCAAAATAATTGTAACCACTTCCACATTCCTCAGAGCTACTGGAGACTAACTATTAAGAGGAAGAAATAGATGCCTCAGTATTTGCCCCTTCAGTTACATTTAGGGGGGATTTTGGCTGAGAGGTGTTCGTTCATAGTTCCGTGGAGGCAGTTTTACCCCATTGATTTTTAGCCAAACACGTGCATCAGAAACACAAACCATATCCTTCTCAGTGGACTATCATCTGGAGAACTATAGCCACCGTATTCTGACTTCCCTAAACAGCCATTCATTTCTGCCATCACTGCATTATGATTTGGCATGTAGATCGTCCAAGATGGTCATTGTACTTAATGCATAATTAGCATTCCAACATTACCATTTAAACATTTCAATTTGTGGTTTCAGTCGCAGAAAGAAGAGACAGTGGACAGGAATCAAAACTTATTCAAGCATGGGAAGGCTTTTCTAAATGGAGAATCTATTCTGCAGGAAATTATGTTTTGATTTATGTTGGTTCTACTCTATCCTGCTCCCCAACAGTGTTGAGGAGGGAATGGTCAGTACTGCAGGCAGCATAACGCGCTGTGTAAGCAGCCCGCCCCACTCACCTTTGCCATTTTGTTCGGCCAGCACCTGTGTGTTGCCATCGCTGCCCAAATGGCTCCAATGGTGAGTGGGAGGGGCCACTCACACGATGTGTTGCGGCATCTGCAGTACCGACCATTTTGCCTCCCTCTAGCTACGCTATTGCTTCCCAAGCCTCCAATGAGTAAGAAAAATTCAGTTCCTGGATACTTCAACTATGGGTATCTTCGGCTGGGAATGACCCCTGACTTGAAACCCTGGAGAGCTGCTGCCATTCAATTGAACTAGAAGGACCAAGGATCTGAGGCAGGAAGGCAGCTTCATAGGACCAAGCTCATCATGAAGAAACACCTGGGTCTGGCCCATCCACACAGCCACCTGAAATGGGTTGCATCAGTAGCAGATTGTGAGGACTCTGAGGGGGTGGTGGACTCAGGATGACTTTCACCCCAAGTCTGCCTCCCCCGCCTCTGTCCATCCTGCTGCCAATGCAAACCACAATGCACTGCTTCCCGTTCAAAAAGGCAGACCATTTCCCTTCTTATTGTGCTTCTTGCGTCCTGCTGTGAAACTTGGAAGCACAGAACTTCCTGGTTTCAAGGCAGCACGCAAGGTGCATGTCAAGGGTTGGGAGGGGTGGGGTTTGTAGTGCTGAAGCAGAGGGCCTGAGGTAGCATCAGGCAGCATTCCAAAGATGTCATCACCTGTAACTTCCGGTAGTACTTCGAATAGGTGGACCATGTAAATTGGTACGGCCGAAGACAAACATTGAGAAAAACTGTTCTAAATGCCAAGTGTTTCTTATTATGAATTATGATTGTTGCTGTTATTGTTGTAAGAAGCAACAGTCCCTGCAGAAGAAATACAGCAAAACCCCCAAGCGTTTAGATCAGCGTTCCTCCACGTTTGTCTTTTGCCACTTCACATGATTCACCTATTCAAAGTACCACCAGAAGTAATAGGTGATGACATTATTGCCAGTCAGTTCTGGGTTGGTAGGCCAGATGTGATGCAACAGGAGGCTTCAGGCAGGAGGGTTTTTTCAATTGTGGAAAAGCATGCTTTGGAGCCTCCTACTCCTGTGTCGCATTTCTGCTCTTCTGCCAGATGGCAAGTGTCCAGGGGTCCTGCAAGTACCACCAGACACCACCTCAAGTACCACTGATGGTACCTGTACCACTGGTTGAGAAACACTGGGCTAGATCAAACTTAAAAGTCTCACTCTCTCTCAGATTTACTATCGTATAGTTCAGGGGTGCCCAAACCCCAGCCCTGGGGCCACTTGCGGCCCTCGAGGTCTCTCAATGCAGCCCTCAGGGAGCCCCCAGTCTCCAATGAGCCTCTGGCCCTCCAGAGATTTGTTGGAGCCCACACTGGCCGGACGCAACTGCTCTCTGCATGAGGGCGACTATTTGACCTCTTGCATGAGCCCTGCACTGCTTGTTTTTTCATGTCTGTGATGCAGTAGTGGCAGCAAAGGAAAGGCCAGCCTTGCTTTGTGCAAGGCCTTTTATAGGCCATGAGCTATTGCAAGACCTTCATTCATTCATATAAGTTCATCTCTAATATATTCATTTATGTAAACTTATGTAAATTTATTCAAATTTTAAATGTAAATTAATTCTTTTTTTCCCTGGCCCCTGACACAGTGTCAGAGAGATGATGTGGCCCTCCTGCCAAAAACTTTGGACACCCCTGGTATAGTTGATAGGACTGATTTTTAAAAAAATGACCAACAGCACAATCCTATATTTATCTACTCAGAAGTAAGTCCAAATGTGTTCAGTGGGGCTTACTCTCAGGAAAGTGTGTATAGGATTGCAGCCTAATTTACAAAAGTCCTTTCTATGCATCACTGAGTTAAAATATATTTTACCGAGAAGCCCCTTTCCTCCTCTACACAGTGATTTTTTTTTTGTTTTCTAGCGAGGAAAGAAACAGCAGCATGTCAACTCAAAAGAGTTTTTATAAATCCTTTTTATAGTTCCTATGCATTGGGATGAGCTTTTGCTCTTTTCCTTGAGGGGAACAAAAATCATAGTGCAACGTGGAAACGCGTATTCAGTGGGAAATGATACATTATTTGATGACTTGCCATTTAAAAACTGACATAGTTCTACTGTAGAAAAATAAATGTCCCTGGAGACATTGGGAATGGCTCTCTACTATTCAGGATGATGATTACCATCCACCGCCTGAGCTAGCATCTGGTAGAAAACACATGTGCAGCAGTCTCCAGTTTTGCATTACAGTAGGGATTAAAGAGCTCTAATGATGCTTTGTTCTTCTGCTTTAGGTAGATCTAAGGGGAAACATTAACATTTAAGCAAACCCAAACTCTTTTTTTTTTTACACAGTTTAGCAAAAAGTGATTGTAATGGCTTTCACAGAAATTGCTTGGGTGCTCAAGGCTAAATTCCAAGAATCAGTAAAATATACTAAACTACCTGTCCATTTAGCCCTATCTAAATAGAAAGAGGAAAAACCCCAATTTCAAAAAACCACCACCTGCCGTCATTATTTCTACACCTTACTTTAAGAATGTTTAAATTCCACTTTTCACATTCCCCTTAAGCTCTGCTTTTTCTTTTTCTTTATTTGAAATCCATTAACATACTGATGTTCTCACAATGGATGATCACACTAGAACTGGAAGTTTGGTACTATTATCAGTGTTTCACAACCAATGGTACAAGTACCACTAGGGATACTTGAGGTGGTATCTGGTGGTACCCTGGGGGCTGGGGGCTAAGAATAGGCCCTCAGTTTGGCTGTACTTGTCGTAAGAGGCGACTAAACAGCCACCGGGTAGATGGGACTCGTCAGCCTAGGAAGGCAGCTCATCTAAGAGAAGGAAACTCTGACCTCAAACCTCCACTGCCTTGTGGCTACATCCAGTTCTGGAAAAGGCTTCAGGAGTCAACCTCGAGGCAAAATCAGGAGCCGGAGTCCCTTAGGCAGTTCATGGCTGAACACAGTCACGTTCTGGCAACTCCTGCGACGCCGCTGGAACCAACTGTATTGGCTTCTGCCTTTCCATTGGACCATTCCAGCGACGTGGAGAGGGGGGATTTGCTGCATGGGTAACAGCCTATCCTCCATACCTTCTTTACCCAGGCTTCGCGCACTGGAGAGGACACTCCAACTTCGCCATACGGCGTCGGCACAACACGGGAAGCAGCAGTTTACCGGTTATAAGTCTTTGCTCGATTGGCGTAGAGCATGACGCCAGGGGCTGCTTCCGACGGTGGGAGAGATCATTGCATCTCATTGGGTAGCTACCGCCCGCCTTAAGCTGGGCAGTCCCCAGCCAGTAAGGTGTTGCCTCGCCACGGTCCGTTAACCTCATGGGGTGCGTGGGGTTTAGGGTGAAAACCGACAAGCGGATCGACAACTCTGCACCATGCAACAGAAAACAGAAAACTACTGCCCTAAAGCTGGGCACCTGGAACGTTAGGACAATGACACCTGGCTTCTCTGATGACCTGCAAGAAATAGACGACGCACGCAAAACAGCTGTCATCGACATGGAGCTGAGCAGACTGCAGATGGACATCGTCGCCCTTCAAGAGACTAGGCTGCCAGATTCCGGATCTGTCAAGGAGAGAAATTTCTCATTTTTCTGGCAGGGAAAACCACCAAACGAAACCAGGGAACATGGCGTTGGCTTTGCGGTCAGAAATACCCTGCTGAAATCCATCATCCCACCTACTGTGGGAAGTGAAAGAATTTTGTCCCTGCAGCTCCAGTCATCAGCAGGACCTATCACTCTCATCAGTGCTTATGCACCGACTCTGTCGTCTCCAGCAGAAGCCAAAGACAAATTCTATGATGACCTGGCCACCACTGTCAAGAAAATCCCTGTAAAAGAGCCATTGTTCATCCTCGGCGATTTCAATGCTAGAGTTGGTGCTGATAACAGTTCATGGCCCACTTGCTTAGGTCAGTTTGGCACTGGGAGGATGAACGAAAATGGCCAACGCCTGCTAGAGTTTTGCTGTCATCACGGTCTCTGTGTCAGCAACACATTCTTCAACACAAAGCCCCAACATAGAGTCTCTTGGAGACATCCAAGATCAAAGCACTGGCACCAGCTCGACCTGATCCTCACCAGACGCTCCAGCCTTCCCAGCATCAAGATCACACGCAGTTATCATGGTGCTGCCTGCGACACTGACCACTCCCTGGTGTGCAGCAGAGTGAAACTGCAAACAAAGCGACTGTATCACACGAAAAAGGAAGGAAGACCTCGCATTGATACCAGCAAGACCCGGGATCAGAGAAAAGTGGAGGAATTTGCACAAGCGCTTGAGGAATCTCTTCCAGGCCCGGCCGACGCAAACGCATCCAACAGATGGGAACATTTCAAGAATACCGTTTACAACACCGCCTTGTCCATATTCGGCAAGAAGACCAACAAGGTGGCAGACTGGTTTGAAGCCCACTCTGAGGAGTTGACACCAGTCATTGAGGAAAAGAGGAGAGCTCAAGCAGCATACAAGGCCTGTCCCAGTGAGCGCAACCTGCAGGTCCTCCGAACTGCTCGCAGCAAAGTCCAACAGACTGCCAGGAGATGTGCTAACGACTACTGGCTCCAGCTCTGTTCCGAGATACAGATAGCAGCTGACACGGGCAACATCAAGGGGATGTATGATGGTATCAAGCAGGCCCTAGGTCCAACACAGAAGAAAATTGCCCCTCTGAAGTCTGCCACAGGCGAGGTCATCCAGGATCGGGCGCAGCAGATGGACCGCTGGGTGCAGCACTACTCTGAGCTATATTCCAGAGAAAATGTAGTCACCGAAGAAGCACTGAACAACATTGAGTGCCTGCCTGTGCTGGAAGAGCTTGACAGTGAACCAACCCTAGAAGAACTTCACGTGGCCCTGGACTCCCTTGCCTTTGGCAAGACACCTGGAAAAGACAGCATCCCTGCTGAAGTCCTAAAATGCTGCAAAGAGATCATCGTCACTGAGCTGCATGAAATCCTCTGTCTCTGCTGGAGAGAAGGTGGAGTACCTCAAGACATGAGGGATGCAAACATCATCACGCTGTACAAGAACAAAGGTGACAGGGGTGACTGCAACAACTACCGCGGCATCTCTCTCCTTAGCGTTGTAGGAAAGCTGTTTGCCCGAGTTGTACTAAAGAGGCTCCAGGTACTTGCAGAGAGCGTCTATCCAGAATCGCAGTGTGGATTCCGAGCCAACAGGTCCACCACTGATATGGTATTCTCCCTTAGACAACTGCAGGAGAAATGCAGGGAACAACGACAGCCACTCTTTATAGCCTTCATAGATCTCACAAAGGCTTTCGACCTGGTCAGCAGAGACGGCCTCTTCAAGATTCTCCCCAAGATTGGATGTCCACCCAGGCTCCTCAGCATCATCAGATCTTTCCACAATGACATGAAGGGCACTGTTGTCTTTGATGGCTCCACATCAGACCCTTTTGACATCCGAAGCGGAGTGAAGCAGGGCTGTGTTCTTGCACCAACCTTGTTTGGGATTTTCTTCGCTGTCCTGCTGAAGCAGGCCTTTGGAACTGCAACAGAAGGCATCTATCTCCGGACCAGATCTGACGGAAAGCTCTTCAACCTCTCCAGACTGAGAGCAAAATCCAAAGTCCAGCTGAAATGTCTGCGTGACTTCCTCTTTGCCGACGATGCAGCTGTCACTACCCACTCTGCCAAAGATCTCCAGCAGCTCATGGATCGTTTTAGCAAGGCCTGCCAAGATTTTGGACTGACAATCAGCCTGAAGAAAACACAGGTCATGGTTCAGGATGTGGACTCACCTCCCTGCATTACAATCTCTGAGCATGAACTGGAGGTTGTCCATGACTTTGTGTACCTTGGCTCAACGATCTCCGACACTCATTCTCTCGATACCGAGCTAAACAAGCGCATCGGTAAAGCAGCTACCACGTTTTCCAGACTCACAAAGAGAGTCTGGTCCAACAAGAAGCTGACGGAACATACCAAGATCCAGGTCTACAGAGCTTGCGTCCTGAGTACACTTCTGTACTGCAGCGAGTCATGGACTCTTCGCTTACAACAGGAGAGGAAACTGAGCGCTTTCCACATGCGCTGCCTCCGACGCATCCTCGGCATCACCTGGCAGGACAAAGTTCCAAACAACACAGTCCTGGAACGTGCTGGAATCCCTAGCATGTATTCACTGCTGAAACAGAGACGCCTGCGTTGGCTTGGTCATGTCGTGAGAATGGATGATGGCCGGATCCCAAAGGATCTCCTCTATGGAGAACTCGTGCAAGGAAAGCGCCCTACAGGTAGACCACAGCTGCGATACAAGGACATCTGCAAGAGGGATCTGAAGGCCTTAGGGATGGACCTCAACAAGTGGGAAACCCTGGCCTCTGAGCGGCCCGCTTGGAGGCAGGCTGTGCAGCATGGCCTTTCCCAGTTTGAAGAGACACTTTGCCAACAGTCTGAGGCTAAGAGGCAAAGAAGGAAGGCCCATAGCCAGGGAGACACACCAGGGACAGACTGCACTTGCTCCCGGTGTGGAAGGGATTGTCACTCCCGGATTGGCCTTTTCAGCCACACTAGACGCTGTGCCAGAACCACCTTTCAGAGCGCGATACCATAGTCTTTCGAGACTGAAGGTTGCCAATATATCTGGTGGTACTCGCAGGATACCTGGACCCTTGCCACCCAGCAGCAAGACCAGGCACATGCCACAACAAACAATGGTAGGAAGTTTAGCTTGGTGGACAGAGCTCCAAAGCATGCTTTCTGTACTCAGAAAAGCCCTCCCGTCCACCCTGAGCCTCTTACTGGTGTTTGTCGCGCCGCATCTGGTCTCCCAACTCAGAAGCAACTGGCAATGATGTCATCGCCAGTTACTTAGTACTTTGAATAAGTGGACCATGTGAAGTGGTACAGTGGAGGACAACTGTTGAGAAACACTGTACTATATCATTTAGAAGGATTTGGGGAGTTCATCTTGTATTGTTCAAGGATTTCACATATACAGTAATTTATGTGATAGTAACCTCTGGTGCATACATGTAACATACAAATATGTATACTCTCTCACACACTCATTGCTTTTCCATAATCAGTTCTCCTCTTTCATGGTTTCTTGATTATATTGTGGTAGAGTCCATGCTTTACCTGCAGAAGTTCCCAGGTTCAATCCCTGATATCTGCAGATAGAACAGAGAAAACTGTTCATCGCAAACTCTGAATTGTCACCTCTAATCAGAGGTAGACAACACTGGGCTAAGTTAGACCAAAGATCTGACTCTGTATAAGACAGCCTTGTTTCCCTATTTCTTTGCAGATATCGGGCGCAATCCTAACCAACTTTCCAGCACCAAGGTAAGGGCAATGCAACTCCAAGGTAAGGGAACAAACATTGCCTTACCTTGAGGAGGCCTCTGTGACTGCCCCTCAATTGTAGGATACAGCACAAGCCCCACTGGCACAGCTATGCCAATGCTGGAAAGTCGGATAGGATTGTGCCTAACATTGCGTAAGTCACTGCAGAAGCATCAATCCTGATTCTTCATTTCTTCCATTCCTTTTTCCAAGACCAGTTATCAGATCTTGTTTGGTGTTTCCAAAAGCTGGGCTATGCAAATGTGATGGCATTGCAGAAGGAGCTTGAAAGTTCTCATGCGACACTTTCTATGACAACAGTAACAATTTTTCATATGCATAATTCCTGTTGCATGGAGTGTTTCCATGCCATCAATGCCAGAAGATATTATGGACAGTAAGTTGTGGTGGGGTGAAAACTCTCTGCTCATTGGGAACGAGATATGTGACAAGTCACACAGGCAGCCCATTTCATATGCATTGTATTGGCAACCTTCAGTCTCGAAAGACTATGGTATCGCGCTCTGAAAGGTGGTTCTGGCACAGCGTCTAGTGTGGCTGAAAAGGCCAATCCGGGAGTGACAATCCCTTCCACACCGGGAGCAAGTGCAGTCTGTCCCTGGTCTGTCTCCCTGGCTATGGGCCTTCCTTCTTTGCCTCTTAGGCTCAGACTGTTGGCAAAGTGTCTCTTCAAACTGGGAAAGGCCATGCTGCACAGCCTGCCTCCAAGCGGGCCGCTCTGAGGCCAGGGTTTCCCACTTGTTGAGGTCCATCCCTAAGGCCTTCAGATCCCTCTTGCAGATGTCCTTGTATCGCAGCTGTGGTCTACCTGTAGGGCGCTTTCCTTGCTATTCTCCGTAGAGGAGATCCTTTGGGATCCGGCCATCATCCATTCTCACAACATGACCAAGCCAACGCAGGCGTCTCTGTTTCAGCAGTGAATACATGCTAGGGATTCCAGCACGTTCCAGGACTCTGTTGTTTGGAACTTTGTCCTGCCAGGTGATGCCGAGGATGTGTCAGAGGCAGCGCATGTGGAAAGCGCTAAGTTTCCTCTCCTGTTGTGAGCGGAGAGTCCATGACTCGCTGCAGTACAGAAGTGTACTCAGGACACAAGCTCTGTAGACCTGGATCTTGGTATGTTCCGTCAGCTTCTTGTTGGACCAGACTCTCTTTGTGAGTCTGGAAAACGTGGTAGCTGCTTTACCGATGCGCTTGTTTAGCTCAGTATCGAGAGAAAGAGTGTCGGAGATCGTTGAGCCAAGGTACACAAAGTCATGGACAACCTCCAGTTCATGCTCAGAGATTGTAATGCAGGGAGGTGAGTCCACATCCTGAACCATGACCTGTGTTTTCTTCAGGCTGATTGTCAGTCCAAAATCTTGGCAGGACTTGCTAAAACGATCCATGAGCTGCTGGAGATCTTTGACAGAGTGGGTAGTGACAGCTGCATCGTCGGCAAAGAGGAAGTCACACAGGCAGCCCATTTCATATGCATAAGGTAGCCATAATGTGTGGGCCAGCCCTCAGAGTCTCCATGAATATTCAAATATTAAATGCAACAAATCTGCCCTTCAATATCTGCCAATAGATGTAAATATGACTTTAATAATAATAATTAGGACTGCAATAGAATTTATTATTGAGTCAACACGAATAGGATTCAGAGGACATATGGGACTTCTGTAGGAAAGAGAGGACAACAGAGGACCTTGTGGAAACCTCCTAGTTCTCACACAAGGACTGGATGCAACGCATAACATACACAAGATTTCTCAAGTGATTTCAAGTGCAGGCATATATGCCAAATATATGTCAGAAGAGCTTCTATCTTCCACTATTTTCATCCACAGGTACTTCACCATATTGGCAGGTGATGCTCACCTGGTGATGCATGCCATGATGATTGTGTGGCACTGCTTTGCTAGCCTGGAGTGCCACCATCACTAGCACATGGTGGCAAAGTCTGGCTGCATGGCAGGCCTGGCCCTTTCAAAGGGGGACAGGTTAGGCAAAGACAGTACAAAGATCTGGAGATGGAAGCAACTGGAGGGCCTCTCCCTCATTGAACAGATCACCATGCAGCAAGCTACCCACTTCTGCACATGGAAGCCACCTCTGGTAGCAAAAACTGTACATGTGTAAAAAAAAAAAGTTGAAAAGCCCTGTTTTCGAGTTATCCTTGGAAAAGCTATGTGGATGGTTTTGATGCATTTGTTCTTTTTCACATGAATGCTATAAAATGTCAGAACAGGTCCAGATTCTCTCAGCACAGATTCAGAACCTGTGGTTTTAACTAACGGTGGGTTCCAAACTCACGGTGGAAGCCAAACCTGAGCTCCTAGATGCCACAGGAGATGCTTTCTGGCAGCAGCCAGAACCTTTTGAGGCATGTAGAGGCTACACATGGCCTCCACCTGGAGCAGTTTAAAGGGTACTCTGTTTTCAGTCTCTAAGGGCGCAATCCTAACTCCTTATGCCTGTGCTATCCAGCACTGACATAAGGGAAATGCAGCTCCAAGGTAAGGGAACAAACATTCCCTTGCTTTGAGGAGGCCTCCGTGAGTGACACCCAACTGCAGGATACAGCACATGCCACATTGGCACTGCTATGCCAGTGCTGGAAAGCACTGACATAAGGGGTTAGGATTGCGCCCTAAGCCTCAGAAAGGCTCCCCAATGCGATTGGAACAAGATTCCCATTCCATATGGAGTCCCTATAGGTTGGAACGCATAGTTTTCATTATCCATGGGGGGTCTGGGAAAGGATCCTTGCAGATATCGAGACTCCACCTGTATATCAGAATTGGTCTTCAGTTAAGAGAGATATTCATCCTAAAGGGTTCAAAACTATGTCCAGAAATATTCCTGTTTCTCTCTCTCTCACTCACTCTCTCTCTCGGCGGTAATTTAACTGAAAGGCAAAATCTGCTCACCAGATGAGCTTCCAAGCCTTTTTACGGCTCTATTGCCAATAAACAATTTTATTAAATGAGGCTATATGGCTCTCGTTAAATATTTTACAAGTATTCCAATAAAAACTTTACAATTAATGCTGCCCTTAAGCACAAGAGTAGCAACCTCTGTCATGTGAGAACATCCTAATCCAAATATTATAATTAAAAAAAGAAAAACAATAAACTTTAACCATTGATTAATTAGTGATTAGCATTTTAAGCAGAGTTAAGAGTTCTCAGGCAACACATTACTTTAGAGACTTTCAAGCTGGAGAGCCTCTCCTCTGTCTAAAATAAGCACAGGGGAATCAAGAAAACAAGCTGAGACAGCATATATCACAATGCCCTGAAAGCTAACACAGAAGGACACTTTTAGTTTTGGTTCTTTTTTACAAATCAATCTGAAGGTGAAATGTGAACTATGCTACAGCGGTATCTGCACTAAAGCCCAATCCTGATCTTTTCAGCACCGGCGGTACAAGCGTACCACTGGTGCTAGCTGTCATAAACCTGCCGTAAAGCACATTTCTGGCGCTCTGGGTGTAGGGGATGCCAGCACCAGGTCAGTGCACGTTGGCACCGAGCCCCAGCATAGGGAGGACAGCTGGCTGGAGCTCCTGCAGCACCAGCTGGAGGCAAGGCCTTTCGGAGAGGCAGGGTGTGGACCGAATGGAACAGAGGGAGGGGAGGATGGGGTCTGGGATGGGGGTAAAACCCACCAGATCCTATGCTCCATTTCAAGCTGAAAAGCCTGACATGGAGCTCCTTCAGTCTGTGCCAGCAAAACAGCACTCCTCCAGTCTGCACCATCATCATGGGCCTTCCCTGCTTTATGGGGCCAAACAGCCTAATCCTGCTCCTCTCCTTCTTTCGCTGGAGCCGGTCCACCCATGTTTTCCCTGGTGGCTAATGGCAACCCTGCACATGCCCAATCTCATCTGATCTTGGAAGCTAAGCAGGGTCAGGCCTGGTTAGTACTTGGATGGGAGACCGCCTGGGAATACTGGGTGCTGTAGGCTTATACCATAGTCTTTCGAGACTGAAGGTTGCCAACCAACCAATGGCAACCTCACTCACTTCTGCCACCTCCTCCCTGTGGCTCTCCTCACCCCCACCCCCTTGCCCAGCTTGAGGGAGCAACTCTGCGGCTGCTCCACTTGGAGGCACCTCCTGGGCAGCCAGCGCCGGGAAGCCCAGTTGCCGGCTTCTGATTCAGGGTCCAGGGGACACCCCAGAAGGCCTGGAGCTTCCCGGCATCCCCTGGGTCCAGGTGCCTGTGCTTCATGGGCAGCCACGCCTCTGCCAGCCCCCACTGCATGGGGAAGGGCAGTGGACTGCAGAGCAGTGGGCTGTGGGGGCCACATCAGGTCTGGCCCCGGAGAGAGGTGGCAGCCAGTGACCCACCATGTGCAGACAGCTCTCCCAGTAAGCCAAACCAGCAAGGGCCTGCCAGATAAGCCCCATCACCACTGTCCTGCTGCCTGCTGGTTCCTTGGCTCCCATTGCCCGGTTAGTCGGGAGTCTGCCCCTGCCCCGAGATATACATGTGTCCCATATAAACTGTTTGACCTTACAGCTACAACTCATTCTAACCAGGCCCAATGTTTAAAAGCTAGTACGAGATGCAAACTGCAGACTCTTCATTGTACTCCAACTAATCTCCCTCTGTACAAATACTGCTGTTTATAGCAAAATCAATAAAATGCTCCGGGTTTTATACAGAGCAGTTCCAAACATCCTCTCCAGCTGTGCATTTAGTGTGCTCCGCATGTCCTATTTCGATACGCTGGCAAAAGCAAAACACTCTTGAAACTAGTGGAAAGTCAACATGGAGGGAGGATGAAAACGATGACAATGGTGGAAAGAAAAATAAACTGACTTCTGACAACACCACCTCTTTGGATGGCAGATTTGCAATAATGATTAACCGGCCTTCTCATTTCAACCACTCTTCCTGTTTCAAGTGGTCCTGTTCTACTATTTTTTATTGTTTTCTAAAACATTGAAGCAATGGGTTTATTGAGACAAATACTTGTAGAATAATGTCTACTTAAAACAGTTGGATGTGACAGTTCAGTGCACCAAGCCATTGAAGTGGCTGCCACCATGCCTTTCCCCTCTGCCCTTCCCAAGTGTGTGCAAGAACATGAAAATGATTGCTTAGCTACACGGCCAGCTCTTTGCATGATTACTTGTTGGCAACCTTCAGTCTCGAAAGACTATGGTATCATGCTCTGGATGGTGGTTCTGGTGGTTCTGGCACAGCGTCTAGTGTGGCTGAGAAGGCCGATTTGGGAGTGACAATCCCTTCCACACTGGGAGCAAGTGCAGTCTGTCCCTGGTCTGTCTCCCTGGCTATGGGCCTTCCTTCTTTGCCTCTTAGCCTCAGACTGTTGGCCAAGTGTCTCTTCAAACTGGGAAAGGCCATGCTGCACAGCCTGCCTCCAAGCGGGCCGCTCAGAGGCCAGGGTTTCCCACCTGTTGAGGTCCACTCCTAAGGCCTTCAGATCCCTCTTGCAGATGTCCTTGTATCGCAGCTGTGGTCTACCTGTAGGGTGCTTTCCTTGTACGAGTTCTCCATAGAGGAGATCCTTTGGGATCTGGCCATCATCCATTCTCATGACATGACCGAGCCAACGCAGGCGTCTCTGTTACAGCAGTGCATACATGCTAGGGATTCCAGCATGTTCCAGGACTGTGTTGTTTGGAATTTTGTCCTGCCAGGTGATGCCGAGAATGCGTCGGAGGCAGCGCATGTGGAAAGCGTTCAGTTTCCTCTCCTGTTGTGAGCGAAGAGTCCATGACTTGCTGCAGTACAGAAGTGCACTCAGGACGCAAGCTCTGTAGACCTGGATCTTGGTATGTTCCGTCAGCTTCTTGTTGGACCAGACTCTCTTTGTGAGTCTGGAAAACGTGGTAGCTGCTTTACCGATGCATTTGTTTAGCTCGGTATCGAGAGAAAGAGTGTCAGAGATCGTTGAGCCAAGGTACACAAAGTCATGGACAACCTCCAGTTCATGCGCAGAGATTGTAATGCAGGGAGGTGAGTCCACATCCTGAACCATGACCTGTGTTTTCTTCAGGCTGATCATCAGTCCAAAGTCTGCCATATTTTAAGATTTCAAGTGGTTAGTCTTGTATGACCCCTCCAAAAGTCAGTGGCAATTAAGGTAAGATGTACAAGAACTCTCTTCTCTGAAAACTCAGCAACTACAGAGGCTGCAGAACCATATCAAGCATTATGCAGAAAGTTTACCCCAGTGGAACAGTAAGGGAGGCACTCATGGAAATTCCAGCGCTCATGGCGCTCATGGAAAGTCCACCCAAAATTGGGTCCTTACTACAGAGCTACAGAGCACCGGACACCTGGTTTCCCAGAACATTTGGCCTTTCTGTATAGGCTATATACAGGCTATATACAGGCTGTATAGGCTATAGCTGTCACACAGATTCCAAATGGTTCCATCCATTCTTGGTGCATTCAGGGCCACCACAGATAATGGGAACTACAGTTCCCATTATATCTATTGGATACAGTATATGGAAAGTAGAATTATTTTAATGAAATACTAAATAGAACATTTAAAATTACAGAGATAGACTAATGAAAAAGGAGATGGAATGACATGCAGACTACATTTGCAAACCTCAGTAAATTCAACAACCTAATAATAATAGTATTAAAAACTGTAGGTGTATATTTAATAAATCAGCAGTTCTCAAACTTTCTTTGTTCACCGTGCCCTTCAATTGTTTCAGAGTGTTCCTACACAGCGGTATATCTAGGGAAAATGGTGCCTTAGGCAAGCACTGAAATTGTACCCCTGTCCTAACAGAGAAGGGAAGATCATTGGGTGGGAAGCCAGCCTGTCTATCCCACCAAGTGAATTTATTCAGCATTGCAAACCTTCTGCTTCAGGTATATGAAACACCTGGAATTTTTTTTTGCAAGCATTTACCTCTTTTTGGAGGTCCCCTGAAACTGGTGCAAAAATGCACCATTGGCAGAGATGTGAAAATTCACCATCAGTAGAATATAGTTAAGTTCCCACCTGGCGCACCCCCAGCAAGTGGCACCCTGGACATATGTCCCCTCTTGCCACAACCTAGATATGCCACTGTCCCTACAGTTCCGCTGCTGTCTTAGAGACATCCAGCTGGAGCTTCCATAAAAATATTTTATGGTGTGCATAGTGTCCCTGTGAGTTTGCTGCAGTGATCTGGGGTGCCAAGCACACAGTTTGGGAATTGCTGTAATAAAGTTTATTTATATGAATTCCAATCTTCTCTCTACCCAGTACAATTTCATGAAAACTCTGAAAGGTGAAGGAAAGATATGGGTTTCTTCCATTTGTAATCACTAAGGAGACTTCACATCTTTCAACTGATTTTTCAAACAAGCAGGACATGGGCAACTGAACTGTACACACACACTTATAGAGTCCCCTATACAGATTCAGATGCTGAATTAAGAGAAGGTCAGTCATAAGATCTATTGGCCTGATATCCTGAAGGCCAATATTCATTTGAAAAACTACAAATCTCTGGGTTTTGGCTCTTTAACAGAGCCACCCACCCCCTTGCCCAGCTTGAGGGAGCAACTCTGCGGCTGCTCCACTTGGAGGCACCTCCTGGGCAGCCAGCGCCGGGAAGCCCAGTTGCCGGCTTCTGATTCAGGGTCCACGGGACACCCCAGAAGGCCTGGAGCTTCCCGGCATCCCCTGGGTCCAGGTGCCTGTGCTTCATGGGCAGCCACGCCTCTGCCAGCCCCCACTGCATGGGGAAGGGCAGTGGACTGCAGAGCAGTGGGCTGTGGGGGCCACATCAGGTCTGGCCCCGGAGAGAGGTGGCAGCCAGTGACCCACCATGTGCAGACAGCTCTCCCAGTAAGCCAAACCAGCAAGGGCCTGCCAGATAAGCCCCATCACCACTGTCCTGCTGCCTGCTGGTTCCTTGGCTCCCATTGCCCGGTTAGTCGGGAGTCTGCCCCTGCCCCGAGATATACATGTGTCCCATATAAACTGTTTGACCTTACAGCTACAACTCATTCTAACCAGGCCCAATGTTTAAAAGCTAGTACGAGATGCAAACTGCAGACTCTTCATTGTACTCCAACTAATCTCCCTCTGTACAAATACTGCTGTTTATAGCAAAATCAATAAAATGCTCCGGGTTTTATACAGAGCAGTTCCAAACATCCTCTCCAGCTGTGCATTTAGTGTGCTCCGCATGTCCTATTTCGATACGCTGGCAAAAGCAAAACACTCTTGAAACTAGTGGAAAGTCAACATGGAGGGAGGATGAAAACGATGACAATGGTGGAAAGAAAAATAAACTGACTTCTGACAACACCACCTCTTTGGATGGCAGATTTGCAATAATGATTAACCGGCCTTCTCATTTCAACCACTCTTCCTGTTTCAAGTGGTCCTGTTCTACTATTTTTTATTGTTTTCTAAAACATTGAAGCAATGGGTTTATTGAGACAAATACTTGTAGAATAATGTCTACTTAAAACAGTTGGATGTGACAGTTCAGTGCACCAAGCCATTGAAGTGGCTGCCACCATGCCTTTCCCCTCTGCCCTTCCCAAGTGTGTGCAAGAACATGAAAATGATTGCTTAGCTACACGGCCAGCTCTTTGCATGATTACTTGTTGGCAACCTTCAGTCTCGAAAGACTATGGTATCATGCTCTGGATGGTGGTTCTGGTGGTTCTGGCACAGCGTCTAGTGTGGCTGAGAAGGCCGATTTGGGAGTGACAATCCCTTCCACACTGGGAGCAAGTGCAGTCTGTCCCTGGTCTGTCTCCCTGGCTATGGGCCTTCCTTCTTTGCCTCTTAGCCTCAGACTGTTGGCCAAGTGTCTCTTCAAACTGGGAAAGGCCATGCTGCACAGCCTGCCTCCAAGCGGGCCGCTCAGAGGCCAGGGTTTCCCACCTGTTGAGGTCCACTCCTAAGGCCTTCAGATCCCTCTTGCAGATGTCCTTGTATCGCAGCTGTGGTCTACCTGTAGGGTGCTTTCCTTGTACGAGTTCTCCATAGAGGAGATCCTTTGGGATCTGGCCATCATCCATTCTCATGACATGACCGAGCCAACGCAGGCGTCTCTGTTACAGCAGTGCATACATGCTAGGGATTCCAGCATGTTCCAGGACTGTGTTGTTTGGAATTTTGTCCTGCCAGGTGATGCCGAGAATGCGTCGGAGGCAGCGCATGTGGAAAGCGTTCAGTTTCCTCTCCTGTTGTGAGCGAAGAGTCCATGACTTGCTGCAGTACAGAAGTGCACTCAGGACGCAAGCTCTGTAGACCTGGATCTTGGTATGTTCCGTCAGCTTCTTGTTGGACCAGACTCTCTTTGTGAGTCTGGAAAACGTGGTAGCTGCTTTACCGATGCATTTGTTTAGCTCGGTATCGAGAGAAAGAGTGTCAGAGATCGTTGAGCCAAGGTACACAAAGTCATGGACAACCTCCAGTTCATGCGCAGAGATTGTAATGCAGGGAGGTGAGTCCACATCCTGAACCATGACCTGTGTTTTCTTCAGGCTGATCATCAGTCCAAAGTCTGCCATATTTTAAGATTTCAAGTGGTTAGTCTTGTATGACCCCTCCAAAAGTCAGTGGCAATTAAGGTAAGATGTACAAGAACTCTCTTCTCTGAAAACTCAGCAACTACAGAGGCTGCAGAACCATATCAAGCATTATGCAGAAAGTTTACCCCAGTGGAACAGTAAGGGAGGCACTCATGGAAATTCCAGCGCTCATGGCGCTCATGGAAAGTCCACCCAAAATTGGGTCCTTACTACAGAGCTACAGAGCACCGGACACCTGGTTTCCCAGAACATTTGGCCTTTCTGTATAGGCTATATACAGGCTATATACAGGCTGTATAGGCTATAGCTGTCACACAGATTCCAAATGGTTCCATCCATTCTTGGTGCATTCAGGGCCACCACAGATAATGGGAACTACAGTTCCCATTATATCTATTGGATACAGTATATGGAAAGTAGAATTATTTTAATGAAATACTAAATAGAACATTTAAAATTACAGAGATAGACTAATGAAAAAGGAGATGGAATGACATGCAGACTACATTTGCAAACCTCAGTAAATTCAACAACCTAATAATAATAGTATTAAAAACTGTAGGTGTATATTTAATAAATCAGCAGTTCTCAAACTTTCTTTGTTCACCGTGCCCTTCAATTGTTTCAGAGTGTTCCTACACAGCGGTATATCTAGGGAAAATGGTGCCTTAGGCAAGCACTGAAATTGTACCCCTGTCCTAACAGAGAAGGGAAGATCATTGGGTGGGAAGCCAGCCTGTCTATCCCACCAAGTGAATTTATTCAGCATTGCAAACCTTCTGCTTCAGGTATATGAAACACCTGGAATTTTTTTTTGCAAGCATTTACCTCTTTTTGGAGGTCCCCTGAAACTGGTGCAAAAATGCACCATTGGCAGAGATGTGAAAATTCACCATCAGTAGAATATAGTTAAGTTCCCACCTGGCGCACCCCCAGCAAGTGGCACCCTGGACATATGTCCCCTCTTGCCACAACCTAGATATGCCACTGTCCCTACAGTTCCGCTGCTGTCTTAGAGACATCCAGCTGGAGCTTCCATAAAAATATTTTATGGTGTGCATAGTGTCCCTGTGAGTTTGCTGCAGTGATCTGGGGTGCCAAGCACACAGTTTGGGAATTGCTGTAATAAAGTTTATTTATATGAATTCCAATCTTCTCTCTACCCAGTACAATTTCATGAAAACTCTGAAAGGTGAAGGAAAGATATGGGTTTCTTCCATTTGTAATCACTAAGGAGACTTCACATCTTTCAACTGATTTTTCAAACAAGCAGGACATGGGCAACTGAACTGTACACACACACTTATAGAGTCCCCTATACAGATTCAGATGCTGAATTAAGAGAAGGTCAGTCATAAGATCTATTGGCCTGATATCCTGAAGGCCAATATTCATTTGAAAAACTACAAATCTCTGGGTTTTGGCTCTTTAACAGAGCCACCCACCCCCTTGCCCAGCTTGAGGGAGCAACTCTGCGGCTGCTCCACTTGGAGGCACCTCCTGGGCAGCCAGCGCCGGGAAGCCCAGTTGCCGGCTTCTGATTCAGGGTCCACGGGACACCCCAGAAGGCCTGGAGCTTCCCGGCATCCCCTGGGTCCAGGTGCCTGTGCTTCATGGGCAGCCACGCCTCTGCCAGCCCCCACTGCATGGGGAAGGGCAGTGGACTGCAGAGCAGTGGGCTGTGGGGGCCACATCAGGTCTGGCCCCGGAGAGAGGTGGCAGCCAGTGACCCACCATGTGCAGACAGCTCTCCCAGTAAGCCAAACCAGCAAGGGCCTGCCAGATAAGCCCCATCACCACTGTCCTGCTGCCTGCTGGTTCCTTGGCTCCCATTGCCCGGTTAGTCGGGAGTCTGCCCCTGCCCCGAGATATACATGTGTCCCATATAAACTGTTTGACCTTACAGCTACAACTCATTCTAACCAGGCCCAATGTTTAAAAGCTAGTACGAGATGCAAACTGCAGACTCTTCATTGTACTCCAACTAATCTCCCTCTGTACAAATACTGCTGTTTATAGCAAAATCAATAAAATGCTCCGGGTTTTATACAGAGCAGTTCCAAACATCCTCTCCAGCTGTGCATTTAGTGTGCTCCGCATGTCCTATTTCGATACGCTGGCAAAAGCAAAACACTCTTGAAACTAGTGGAAAGTCAACATGGAGGGAGGATGAAAACGATGACAATGGTGGAAAGAAAAATAAACTGACTTCTGACAACACCACCTCTTTGGATGGCAGATTTGCAATAATGATTAACCGGCCTTCTCATTTCAACCACTCTTCCTGTTTCAAGTGGTCCTGTTCTACTATTTTTTATTGTTTTCTAAAACATTGAAGCAATGGGTTTATTGAGACAAATACTTGTAGAATAATGTCTACTTAAAACAGTTGGATGTGACAGTTCAGTGCACCAAGCCATTGAAGTGGCTGCCACCATGCCTTTCCCCTCTGCCCTTCCCAAGTGTGTGCAAGAACATGAAAATGATTGCTTAGCTACACGGCCAGCTCTTTGCATGATTACTTGTTGGCAACCTTCAGTCTCGAAAGACTATGGTATCATGCTCTGGATGGTGGTTCTGGTGGTTCTGGCACAGCGTCTAGTGTGGCTGAGAAGGCCGATTTGGGAGTGACAATCCCTTCCACACTGGGAGCAAGTGCAGTCTGTCCCTGGTCTGTCTCCCTGGCTATGGGCCTTCCTTCTTTGCCTCTTAGCCTCAGACTGTTGGCCAAGTGTCTCTTCAAACTGGGAAAGGCCATGCTGCACAGCCTGCCTCCAAGCGGGCCGCTCAGAGGCCAGGGTTTCCCACCTGTTGAGGTCCACTCCTAAGGCCTTCAGATCCCTCTTGCAGATGTCCTTGTATCGCAGCTGTGGTCTACCTGTAGGGTGCTTTCCTTGTACGAGTTCTCCATAGAGGAGATCCTTTGGGATCTGGCCATCATCCATTCTCATGACATGACCGAGCCAACGCAGGCGTCTCTGTTACAGCAGTGCATACATGCTAGGGATTCCAGCATGTTCCAGGACTGTGTTGTTTGGAATTTTGTCCTGCCAGGTGATGCCGAGAATGCGTCGGAGGCAGCGCATGTGGAAAGCGTTCAGTTTCCTCTCCTGTTGTGAGCGAAGAGTCCATGACTTGCTGCAGTACAGAAGTGCACTCAGGACGCAAGCTCTGTAGACCTGGATCTTGGTATGTTCCGTCAGCTTCTTGTTGGACCAGACTCTCTTTGTGAGTCTGGAAAACGTGGTAGCTGCTTTACCGATGCATTTGTTTAGCTCGGTATCGAGAGAAAGAGTGTCAGAGATCGTTGAGCCAAGGTACACAAAGTCATGGACAACCTCCAGTTCATGCGCAGAGATTGTAATGCAGGGAGGTGAGTCCACATCCTGAACCATGACCTGTGTTTTCTTCAGGCTGATCATCAGTCCAAAGTCTGCCATATTTTAAGATTTCAAGTGGTTAGTCTTGTATGACCCCTCCAAAAGTCAGTGGCAATTAAGGTAAGATGTACAAGAACTCTCTTCTCTGAAAACTCAGCAACTACAGAGGCTGCAGAACCATATCAAGCATTATGCAGAAAGTTTACCCCAGTGGAACAGTAAGGGAGGCACTCATGGAAATTCCAGCGCTCATGGCGCTCATGGAAAGTCCACCCAAAATTGGGTCCTTACTACAGAGCTACAGAGCACCGGACACCTGGTTTCCCAGAACATTTGGCCTTTCTGTATAGGCTATATACAGGCTATATACAGGCTGTATAGGCTATAGCTGTCACACAGATTCCAAATGGTTCCATCCATTCTTGGTGCATTCAGGGCCACCACAGATAATGGGAACTACAGTTCCCATTATATCTATTGGATACAGTATATGGAAAGTAGAATTATTTTAATGAAATACTAAATAGAACATTTAAAATTACAGAGATAGACTAATGAAAAAGGAGATGGAATGACATGCAGACTACATTTGCAAACCTCAGTAAATTCAACAACCTAATAATAATAGTATTAAAAACTGTAGGTGTATATTTAATAAATCAGCAGTTCTCAAACTTTCTTTGTTCACCGTGCCCTTCAATTGTTTCAGAGTGTTCCTACACAGCGGTATATCTAGGGAAAATGGTGCCTTAGGCAAGCACTGAAATTGTACCCCTGTCCTAACAGAGAAGGGAAGATCATTGGGTGGGAAGCCAGCCTGTCTATCCCACCAAGTGAATTTATTCAGCATTGCAAACCTTCTGCTTCAGGTATATGAAACACCTGGAATTTTTTTTTGCAAGCATTTACCTCTTTTTGGAGGTCCCCTGAAACTGGTGCAAAAATGCACCATTGGCAGAGATGTGAAAATTCACCATCAGTAGAATATAGTTAAGTTCCCACCTGGCGCACCCCCAGCAAGTGGCACCCTGGACATATGTCCCCTCTTGCCACAACCTAGATATGCCACTGTCCCTACAGTTCCGCTGCTGTCTTAGAGACATCCAGCTGGAGCTTCCATAAAAATATTTTATGGTGTGCATAGTGTCCCTGTGAGTTTGCTGCAGTGATCTGGGGTGCCAAGCACACAGTTTGGGAATTGCTGTAATAAAGTTTATTTATATGAATTCCAATCTTCTCTCTACCCAGTACAATTTCATGAAAACTCTGAAAGGTGAAGGAAAGATATGGGTTTCTTCCATTTGTAATCACTAAGGAGACTTCACATCTTTCAACTGATTTTTCAAACAAGCAGGACATGGGCAACTGAACTGTACACACACACTTATAGAGTCCCCTATACAGATTCAGATGCTGAATTAAGAGAAGGTCAGTCATAAGATCTATTGGCCTGATATCCTGAAGGCCAATATTCATTTGAAAAACTACAAATCTCTGGGTTTTGGCTCTTTAACAGATGTTAATCCTTCTATTATTCAATCCATTTTATTAATGCTAATTAAATCCAATGCTCTTGTGAGCCATGTGCCAATATTCATTACCAGAACATGAGGTACAATTACTGCATTTCTGATAATTAAATGTAATAATATTCACTGTATCAAAACGTAAAGGGGATGTCTTTTAAAAAAAAAAGCAATAGCCTGATTTCTTCCATTTGTTCATTCTTTGTGTCCAGCTTGCTCCTATTCTTCCTTCAACTAGAATACAGCATTAACTGGAAAATTAACTTGCTCAGACTTTGCATATAGAAGATCCTAGGTTCAATTTTTGACAAGTTATGGAAGATGCACAAGAAATGAGAGAGAGAGAGAGAGAGAGAGAGAGAGAGAGAGAGAACGCCAAGACTCAGAAGAAGAGATAGGAAACTGTGTAGGTTATAGAAATGTTGTTTCTGTCCCCTTTTCCTTTCATGCATGCTGATTTTATGCTTTCAAATCTTCACTCCTAATGCTGAGAATTAGAAACGTATGGAAAATAAAGAATGAATTACAGAGAGCCTAGACCTCTCTGTAATCTGAAAGGGATACAAAGTTGCATGCATGCATAACTAGATTGCAAAAATATTAAATAAGTTCTCTCCTTCTCTTTTTGCTGCAACACAGACTTCTATTCCTCTGGTCCCTGGACGCATACTGAATGGCTGTATTAGTCTGTGACAATTCCTATATACACTTTCAGTTTTACATGGCTGCTGTGTTATTACTTTTATGGAAATACCTGGTAGTAAGAAGCATTATTCCTTTACACCATCAGATGCATTCCAAACTGAATTACAATGACAGCATATTAATCTTATCATCTGCTGCTCAGCAGTCTGGACTCCTACACTCCCAGCAAGCAGCAGCTAATATAAAATCCCCAGTCACTTTGCCCTATCTTCACAAAATTTTATTTTTAACTACGTATGAACTCAAAGTTGACAGAAGTCAGCTGTCCAAATCAAAATATTCTGAAGAGTTGGCTTGTGTAACTCTGTATAAGGCTTGTGTAACTTTGTATGACTAAGGGCACAATCCTGAACAACTTTCCAACAATGGGGTAAGGGCAATGCAGCTTCGAAGTAAGGGAACAAACATTCCCTGACCTTAAGGAGGCCTCCAAGGCTGCCAGCCAACTGCAGGATGCAGCACACACCCCATTGGCATGGCTGCACTGGTGCTGGAAAGTTGGTTAGGATTTGGGCCCAATTCTGATGGAGGAACTATGCTTACATAACCCCAATCTATGTATGTCCACTCAGAAGTAAATCCTATAGAAGTAAGTTATAGTCAATGGGGCTTACTCCCAGGTAAAAGAGGATAGGATTATTAGCAGTTGTACTATGACCATTAACTAGGATTTTGCTGCTGGGATCTTATTGCTACTAGTGAATAAAAATGCAGGATAGAAGGAGAGGCAAGGGAACCTCTAAGCCCCATCTGTTCTTCAGGAACTAGGATTCCTTATGGTTATTAGTGTATTGGCTTAAAAGCATGTTTCCACAGTCATTACATTGGGCATAGGCTGGTGTCCTAATATTAGGTGTAAAGCAGCCTGCACCTCTCTGTAATCTGAAAGGGATACAAAGTTGCATGTGTGCATAACTTCAGATATGTCCTCATGTAATAGGTCCGATTATTTTAGATTTTCACACAGTTTTTGATCAGTTTGTTTTATCCAGACATCAAGTCCTTCCCAAGGACCTGGGATGCCTGACTTTTATCATATTTTGATGTTCTAAATATTGTTGCATAATGTAAGCTGTTGTTCCCAGTAAAGTTGGTTTTTGTAGTTGATCTATGGTAATTTCTGAGGCCCCAGCGCACTGAAGACACCAATCACCACTCCCATTACTCCTGTGGTTGTTGGGGTTGTTGTTACTTTCACTATTGCCTCTGCCCTCCATTATCCTTGACAGTAGCATCCATTTCTAACTCTGTTCTAGCCCCTATTTCCATGGCTTGTACGACAGTCATCGTGTGATTTTGTTGTGCTAGTAAGAACAAAATAATGATTGCATTTAATGCGCTGGTGTTCATTATGAGAATACCACCATTTTTTTTTAAATGTTGCCACATCTCAAAAAGGATCTGGTGAAACTGGAAAAGGTGTAGAAGACAGCAACTGAAATGATTAGCAGCCTGGGGCATCTCTCTTTCAAGGAAAGGTTCCAGGATTTGAAACTCTTCAGCCTAGAAAGATGGTGCCTGAGGGATACATGACTGAAACATATGAAATTATGCATGAGATGGATAGAGTGGATTCAGAGAAGTTCTTTTCCCTCTTGCACAATACCAGAACCAGGGTGCATAAAATTTACTGGTGGGAGAGTCAGAACAGACAAAAGGAAATACTTCTTCACCCACTGTATAATAAATCTGTGGAACTCCTTGCCACAGGAAATTGTGATGGCACTTGGCCTAGATGTCTTTAAAAGGGGATTGGGAAGATTTATAGTGCAAAAGTTCATCATAGTTTACAAGCCATAGTGACTATACGCAGTCTCTGAGTTTTTGTTACATTTCAAGTGGACTTGATTGTAAAAAAGCTAAAAAATGACTAAAAAAATGTCTTATTTTTCTGCCATATCCTCCAGGAATGTCTTTCATTTTCCATAGAAGCATATATTTTCCAGTTGTATTTTATCCCAGGGTTATCTTGTATATTTTCCTTTGCAAATTAACAATACCTTTGGCTACTACTACTTCTTATTAATGCAATCATTTGAACATTGATTTAACTCAAACAGCATTCAAAGCGCTGAAATTAACACTTTGGAGCACCAAAGATCTCCGGTGAAATACTGTGATATGAACTATACCTTTATTTATCCATTATCACCTTTGATCATCTGTTTCAGTACAAATTTCTCTTTCCTTGAAACCTAGTACTTAGCAAGATGGTTAGATTCTTATGGTAAAGGCAGAAGTGTGCTTTTTACAGATGCTGTACAGTTCAGGAATAACCAAAGTTCTGGAAGCTAAAACAGGTGCATACAAAGATATTTATAAAGCTAAGAGCCTGAGGGCCCAAACCTATTCAACTTTGCAACATCGATGCAGCTGCAATACAGCCCCTAGGCAATGGAATAAATGTTCCCTTACCTTATGGAGGCTTCTATAACTACCCTCCCACCACAGGATGCAGTGCACACCCCATTGACACGGCTAACCGCGGTTGGAAAGCTGGATAGGCCCACAGTCCCCAAGGCTGCCTCTACTCTCTATAGCTTTGGCTACAGATGCTGCAATCACCACCTAGTTTCACACCTAGTTTCACCACCTAGTTTCTCAACCCTAGTTGTGTTGCTTTCTAAGAAGAGCGTAGTAGATCAGGGTCAAGAGACATCTAGTTCAGTATCCAGTTTCCTCAGAAGTCCACACTCAGGAGCTATGAGCATATCCCTCTCCTGCCACTGCTTGCCTGCAACTGGTATTCAGAGGCATTAATACATATGGCTATTTGCTGGTAGCCATCATGACTGCAGTACTAGCCACTGACAGAACTTGACCTCCATGAATCTGTCCCATCTCCAAATTCCACAGATTAATTTTGCGCTGCATGAGAAAAGTACCATGGGCACTCTATATCTTCCGATCCGGAGCTCACAGATTTTATCATCCACAGATTCCAAACCCATGGATGGACCCACTGAAGATCTCCCAGAACCTTGCTCTGATTGTGTCTAAGCTGCTTTCTGAGGCCCGCAGAGGCCGCATGTGGCCTCTGCGGGCCTCAGAAGGGCTCTAGACACAACTGGAATCTCGTTCTCATTACATTGGAAGCTTCCAGGTAGCCCAAATCTACGGGTTCCAAAATATGTGGATTTCAGTATCTGCAGGGATTCGGGGAACAGAACTCCCATGGATGACAAGGATGCCCTGTACTTCCTTTTGTCCATTCCGGATCTTCTACCAACAACACTGGTGTTTTGTTTCATTGCACAAACCCTGGCTCTATCATTGTGAGAGGGGAAGAACAATTTATCTCTATCTACTTCCTCTTCACCACACATAATTTTATAAACCTCTATCATGTCTCCCATTACCTTTTTTCTAAACTAAAAGGCCCCAATCATTGTAGCCTTTCCTTAAGCCTTTCCAAGACTCTGATCATTCGGGTTTATCTCCTCTGTACTTTACATTTGGGTTTATCTCTTCTGCACCATCAGCTCCACAGTATCTCTTTTTCTCCTTCCAAATGTCCTTGCTCCTAGACTCTGACTGAGAAAGAATAGGGTAAAAGAACAAAATGAACCAGCCATGAGCAGCACGTAGCTTCCAAGACACAGTTTGGCTACAGTTTGCTATGGATTAATTCTTTCATTGTAAAATACTAATCTAATTTTATTCTGCAGTTATGGGCCACTTTATGGTTGGCTGGTAATGAGAGGAGGAGAAACATTTCCTGTATGCTACAGAATAAATAATACGATAATTACAGTAACAATAGCATATAACGATTTAACGGTTCAGCATCACTCAAAACCTGCCCTTTCTAGCTTAATCTCCGAAAGGATTCTGGAAAAAAGATTAATCTTTCTGGGAGTGGAAAGAGAAGTTTAAATGCTTGGCAAGAGAGGAAGTCAATATTATGTTTTCATTTTCAGGCTATGTGGATGGTGATTGAGGGAAGGGGAACCGCATTTGTGTTGCTTTTGATCTCCATCTAGCGAGTAAATTAAGGAACTGCACAAACACTGAGATATCAGAACTTATTGTCATGCACACAAGAAGACTGAAAGTACTTCTCAACACACTAGATCCCCTAGAATAGTGATTGTCAATCTGTTTTAGCTCACGGTACACTGGAAAAACATTAAAATTGTACTGCCACACCATCTTTTTTTTGGACAGATGACGACACACTCCACTGCAGTTAGCCTGTGTCCCCCAAGTTAGCCTACGTACTTATACAGGATACTGTGTGTGGGAAACCGGACACGTATTTTTCAGGAACTTTGTCTCTTGCTGGATTGTTCTGTTCTGTGCCTAACCTGTACTGTCTTCCTATTCAAATCAAAGGGACAAAGACAACTGCAGCATATCACTACATTTAAAATCTGGAACAAGAAATAAGGAAACTCCAGAACACCACTGTAAAGTCATCTTGAAAAGAGACCATTTTAACATGCAAGCTGGAAAGTTCACGCAAGGCATCCTAACACACAAGTGAGAAATTACTCCCTTAGAACCCAATCCAGAACTCGGCACACCCGCTCACCACCAGCGTGCACCGTCGCAAACATGCCACAAACATGCACTGTTGCAAACGTGTCGCAAATGTGCCCTAGAGCTCATGTTCCGCTGGTGGTAGCCCAGCACTGGTCAGCACTGGGCTACCGCCGGGTGAGCACCGGAGCTCCGCCGCTCAGTGGTTGTGCAGACCGCCGAGGAGTAGTGAGGCAGGGGGAGGCATGGGGGGAGGCGGGGAGTAGGTGTTCCAGGGCGCAGGGAGGCGGAGGGGGCAGGGAGGGGGTGGGGCGGGAGGGAGGAAGGACTGGTGGAGGAAAGCTCCATCAGATTCAGAACTTCCATGTCAGACTCACCGCCTAACATGGAGGCTCTTGATTTTCCACCAAACTTTGGGTGGGTGAAGAATTGAGTAGCCCCACTGCAGGGCTCACTCAGGGGTCAGGGCAGTTCAGGGGTGTTGTGACACCAGGGGAAGCCCATAAGAACATAAGAACAGCCCCACTGGATCAGGCCATAGGCCCATCTAGTCCAGCTTCCTGTATCTCACAGCGGCCCACCAAATGCCCCAGGGAGCACACCAGATAACAAGAGACCTCATCCTGGTGCCCTCCCTTGCATCTGAGCCCAGAGGAGCAGCAGGCAGGAGTTCAGCTCTGGCTGGCCTTGCTTTGCTTCTCCCAACAGCTTCTCCTGCAGGGCGATCCTTTGCTAGCATGTGACTCAAAGCCTGTAATCTACAAAGTCAGTACAACTACAGATCAGAAAAATTCCCCTCACTTCCTCCTTCCCTTCGGGCTAATCCATTACACAGAAGGAATGGCACACAATACTGCATAAGTACCTCATTAATGTCTTCAAAAATAGTAGCACAATTCGGATTCTTTTCCCCCTTTCAATCAGGCTTCGGGACAAGCTGCATCTCTTCCTTACAATCACCTTTCCCTAAGTTTGAGCCCCCCAACTTATCTGAGGATCATGGAACATTCCGTGATTTTTGGCTGAAAACCTGCCCTTGCCTTATCTGTGATATAGTCTTATAGGCGAGAATCTACAGTACATCAGTAGGTCATTTTAAAATGTATTTTCCCCCATCCTGTCAATCTTTGCCATTAAAATCTTTGTCGTACACATATAAATGCAAAACATTACCAAATACAATTTACTAATGCCCCTTACTTTCTTACAGCACACGCCTATGCATGTCTACTCAGAAGTAGTAGAATTTCCATATAAAGTTTCACTTAAGGAAAGAGAATGGATTTTGTCTACAAGAGGACAAAAAAAATTCAAACAAGCTGCAAGGTATTCCCTGGTAGTATCTTAGCTCCTCCGGAAAATAGACAAGCCTACAAATACACCAGGGGAAAAAATATGCAGATGTTTTTAAAAAAAAAAAAAAACTGGAGCAGGCAAACAATTTTTTTTATTCATCAGATTTGCATGATTGCACTAAGAAGACGTTAAGAGGTACACTAATTAGAAACTTGAATACATTTCTGTTGTACTGGTGCCCTCCAATGGTATATTCATTCACTGCTAGCCAAGAATGTAGGGAAATGTTAGCAAAAAGGTGTGCATACACACGTATGTCTTGTGAGATTCACAGGAATCCTTCACACAGCATAAACTCTATCTCCACGATCTCAGTTTTAGAAGCATTCTGAAACCAAAATATTGCAGTCTGAATTCCAAAACTTCTCCATAATCATTTCATGCATTCTGCTTGAAGGTCTGAACAACCTAGCAGATTTTTTTTTTTTTAAAGAACCAAATTCACCTTTGATTACCTTTCTTTCTTACATCCTCCTATAGATTTAGCAGCTGCAGTATGAGCCGAGATTGCACTGCAGTAGTTCACAACATCCTATGGTCAGAAAGCATTGCAGAGTTTGACATCTTCCCCCTACTTCTTCCATATAAAAAGTGGGAGTATGTTGTTTTAGCCCCTGCCTGTTTCAGCACCAGAAGTTGAGGCCCACTTTGGGGATTCTTAGAGTGAAACATAAATGTCTGCCACTAGCTACATGCCAAAAGAGCAACTTGGGTGATATCCACTTACAGAAATACAGAAAATAGTTGAGCCAATCAACCACAGCATACAAGTCTGTGCGAAGTTGACTTGTCTGTAATGGGCTCTACTCCACAAAACCATTATTTAATGAGAATGTGGAGAATGAGGCATTCACACGAATACAGAATCACATGTCCAGCTGGTTTAAGTTTGGAAATGAAGAAAAAAAACTATTTATTGTGAATTTTTTTGTAATCCAATTCCACCAAGAGAAAAGTCTAGCATCATTATCATTTATGAGAGAATGATTTGGACCATGGCAGACAAATGAGCAACTTCATAAAAGATTCAAAACTGTCCAAGCAGGTCCTGTTTCAGTACAATAGGAAGGCAAGATTACATTTCATGCCATTAGCCTAATCCAATTGTAGTCTAATTAGAAAAAAAAACAATGGGTTCTTATACATGCCCCCCAAAGTAAGATCAGTTAAATTAGCCTTCCGCTTCTCTCTTATATGACTCGAGGCAAATCACTAAGGGAAAAGCACCAAAAGACAATTAACTGCCCAGTCCTAAGTGGCAGCCCAATCCTGAGCTGCCCGGGGAGCCCCCACTCAGTGGCACCACGAGGGCTGCCGCCGAATCCAGCACCTCCCGCGCTACTGTGGGAGGCACCTCAGGAGTAGGGGACGTTCGTCCCCTTCCCCCGGGTAAGAGAGGCAGCCCTGCAACGGGGCTACTCTCTTTAGTGGCACCCAAAGGGCGCAGCTAAAGTAAAGGTGCTCGTGTACGGCACGTAGCCTCCACGAGCGCCTAGGATCCTGCAGAGCGGAGCTCCGCGGGTCCTCCTCCTGCCCGCTCCTGGGCACGCCTCTGGCACACTCCCTTCCCCACATCAGGCTGGTCTCCCCGTACCCTGGAATGCCCCTGTCCCCGCCCCATTCCCCGTTCCGCAGCCCGGCGGTCACAGGCACTGCCAAGCTGCAGAACGTGGATGCCCGCCGGGCGGTGGCTCAGCGCTGGCCGGAGCTGAGCCACCTCCGGCAGGAGCCCAGCAGTGGGCCCCACAAATGTGCCTTACAGCACATTTGCGACTGTGGTCAGCTCCGCAGAGGTGCAGTGCGGACCACTGGACTGGGCTCTAAAACAGCAGCAACAACAACAAATTGTAAAAATTCAACTTTCCAAGTTGTGTTATATAAACCTTTCTTAAAAGCTTTGGTGGCGCAGGAAAGCAAAATGTTAATTAAACAGAAATGTTGTCATTAATTTCTTAGGAACCAAAAAACGCTGCCAGTTTTGTCTTGGGCAATTACTGTGCATCCTAATTTTTTCAGATGTCAGATATATATGGTTGCTTTATAATTAAGGTCATTTGAAGCTAACTTGTCGATTCTATATATCTGCAAGCATCGAAAACACTGAAAGAGACATTTCTTCAAGCACATCAGTTTTTTCTCTTTGAAAAAAAAATTGACTGAGTACTGTGATCACTACCAGCATTCAAAAAATTCTGAATGTGCAGTAAAGACATGTACACCCACTCATGGCTGGCCCTAGATTTCCTGATGCATGAGGCAGCATGCCAAATGCTGCAGCTAAATGATGTGCCAGCCTTTGCTCCTCAAACCAGCCCCCCCCCCGCTACTGACACATACGTGAAAGCCTCATTCCTCCCCTCCCCTATGATTTTCTGCAGAAAGAAACACTGATCATTGGGAGAGTTCCAGGGTAGAGATTAGGAGGACAAACTCTACCTGTGAGCAGTGTTTGGCATTGCAAGACAAACACTAATCATGGGGAAGGAGAAGATACAGAGCCAGGATGGTGTAGTGGTTTGAGTGTTCGACCTGGAAGATACAGGTTCAAATCCCCACTCAGCCATGAAGCTGGGTGACCTTGGGCCTTTCACTCTCTCCTTCTCTCAGTCACATCCACTGCAGAGAATTGTTGTGAGGACAAAAGGAGGAGAGGAACAATGTACCTCCCTGAGCTCCTTGGAGGAAGGGTGGCATAAAAATGTGAAAAATAACATAAAAATGCCCATCAAGAGTAGAGGCAGGACATGTTCATAAGAAGCTATTGGACTACAAAGATGGATACCTGAACTTTGTAGTCAACATGCAGAGAGTTAAATATCAAGGTCAGGGTTTCAAATTTCAAGTTTTACACAGACCTAAAAACAACATTAACACTGAAGGCCTGAGCACTGAGGATTGCCATACCTGGAAATTTGTATAAGGGGACTGATCAGGCACAGGCTGGCTTTCTTGGGCATTCAATAGAGAAGACTTCACCACTACATTCTCCCCAACTCACCCCACCCCACCCCCCTCCCTGCAATACTCCAATGCACTGAAGCAGTCCCAGTTGCAATCTTGCTGAGATAGGTGGTAGATAAATCCTACTGTGCCTTCTCCTACTCCTCGCTGACTGTATCATAACAAGAGGATGATTATAGCAGCCACGCGGTTAACAGAGCAAAGGGTAAAGGGGTGAGGGAAAGACTGAAATATGTGCTACATCAAATATGGGAGGCACACCCTAACTGTAGGAATGCAATCTGTAATCCTCTCATTTGTGCAACTGGTACACAAGATCTGTTCTCTATGCAAACAGTACACGAATGTCTATGCTTAAAAATGATAGCAATTCATGAATGAGGGAAAGTAAAGTTTAAATTCCAAACCCAGAAGACAGACACAATCTTATTATACTTTTTTTATACATCCCAAAGCTCCTTTTCTGTTAATTTTATCTAACCGCACACTTGTTTGTATGTGAAAAGGAGCAAAAATACCACCAGGGGGCATGTGCAGTACTTAGCAAAGCAGTCCAAGAGGTTTATCATCCCATCTGCAATGCTATAACAATTTCAGTTCAGCAGCAGTTCTCTTCATATATTTAGCAATAAACATGATCCTATCTCCAGTTCGCTAACCGATCACAATATTTGTTTTCCCTTTACTGGGTTATATTTTGGCACACGTGGGAGTGTTAACCTTGCCTCTGCATTAGCTCGTTTAGTCACTGCCCCCCTGTTTAGCAAAGGGATTCACAAGCATCTAACCGCTCTCAGGTAATCAGAAGTGACATAAGCTCTTAAGAACAAGGACTGATTGCATGTGCATGCAGCTTTTATAATACTCTCCATATTGTTTTGCCTTGGAAAGCAGCTGCAATAAAGGGCAAGCCAAACCAGAAGGTATGAGTCACTATTCTTTAAGTGCTTACCACCTTAAAAGGGGAACGACTGAACCATCTTCTGAGATTGGGCGTTGATACTTTATTGGATTCCAAACCAAACTGGTTGCTCAAATGGATGGTTATTTCTGAGCACTAAATTCTACTGATCAACAATGGGACAAGAGCAAATATGGAAGTCCACATCTTTGGCCTCCAGAGTCAATGGGCCCACAGACCGCAAAGCCATATGGGGTGCCAAGTCAACAGATTATGATTTAGCCTTTGGCATTGCAGTTCTTACTGCTCATAGAGCTCCACCACCTGTTGGTCCAAGCTCCTTAACAAAGTTGTGGCCTGTTTAAAACCAGTTTGATGCTGTTGATTGTCCTTCTAAATGTTCATATAGAACAATGAAAAGATAAGGAAAGTATGAACTCAGCTTAAAAAAAAAAAAAAGCATTGAATCTCTGCTTCAATTTGGCAGAAAAAAAGTTCTCTGTTGGAAATCTACCTCATTAGCAATTTACATAACCAAACCCCCAATCATATGGGATTAGCATAAAAGCACTGCAGATGCATTGTGCCTCCTGAATACAAGATCGGACTGCTGTATAGGGACAGGATATGATTTAGGGGCTGCTCCCTTTAAGACCCTTGAGCAACTTCCACAACACAGCAGATCATAAGGACAAGCTGGAAGATCTACATTAAAAAAAATCATTTGTGTTCCTTTATGTTTGTTTCAAATATTAAAGCTGTAGGAGAACTGGCCAAACCAAGCTCCTGTAAGCAACACAAGCCATTTTGCACCCCCCTCTTCTCCCAAGCAGTTGCTCACAATTTTAATGTACAATTCTACATTTCCCACTCCAATAAATCTCTTGCAGGCATTGCTGTTTATTTTTTCCCCACTTTATGCCCAAGTCCTTGCATTTTTCATAAGAGTTAAAAAGATTACCGAAAGACCTGGCTATTCACTTCATCTTATTCAGACTCTAATTCAGACTTCTATAGGTGGCTTAACGTCAAAAATGTATTCTTAAGCACTTTGGTGCTTATATTATCCATTGATAATGCAAAGCCAGTCCCAAGGACGACGTTAAATGTCTAAAACAGGTAATGAATGCTGTGTCTAGACAACGGATGCAGACATTGTTCATCTTCTCTCTGCTCTGCCATCTGTTAGCAGCTTTGATAGCAAGTGGAAGGTTTGTATAATGTCTACATCTATTACATTAAGAGAGAAACTCAATTAGCCTTGTCCAAACTGAGTCAGAAGTAAACTTTAAAATCTTAAGACATACTTCTCTGTGAACCAAAACAACGTTCTACTTGTACATGCAAAAGCAGATTTCACTTTTGTGCATGTAAGGAACACACATCAGTAATATTGCCTATGCACTATTACAGCTGCCAACATTTTTTCCTCTATCAAAGCCTGCAAGAGCTAGGACAAGCTGAAATTCAACAGTCAGGGCACTGCATGCATGCTGGAAACAGTTTCCGAATTTCTAGTTGCTGTACAGCTGTTAAAGGCAAGGAAGCCCTTTCATTAAAAAGCCAACAAACCACATGTCATACTCACATGATGGAGCTTTTCCCAGAACTCATGTCCCTTTTCCATGTTTCTCAAACTGGGTGGAATGTACCAGAAGCAAATATTTGCATACTCCGGCTGAAGAGGAAAGAAAAAAGATGAAAGTTTTGAGGGCATAGGAAGAAAGTTGTTTGATCTATTCAACCTATTTAATACTGTACTGATTACAGTCTTACAGTCAGTAAGAGTGGAGTACAAATCCTACCTCAGTGTCATGCACTCACTAAGGAGCTTTGGGACACCAGTCAGAGCCAAATTACACATGCTGAAAACATCATTATTTGGGGAAGGTGTTTTTACTTTAAAAGAGCAGCCACATACAGATTGGTACTACACCAGTGCTTCCCAAACTTTTTAGCAATGAGAGTCACTTTTTAAAATGACTGTCTATCGTGAAAGACATAGCTGTACTAGAAAAAAAGTGGTATAGAAAGAAATAATTTTTATTCATTAATAATAATTAATAAAGTATTAATAATAATTAGGGTCCCGTGCTCCTAAGGCTTCTAGAGACCTTACCTATAGAATGTGTGTGTGTTTCCACTGTTTCTAAGTTAAAATTCCCTTCTAGATTTATATAGTTTCTCATTTTCTGCCTGTTTTCTATTTGCTGTTGTGATTTTTCCTTTCTTTTTGGTATATAGTCAAGCGCTGGCTTTGTTACTGTTGCGTAACTGTTTGTTTTCTTTTAATGCCAATAAAGGTTTCAGACTTGTATGTGTGTGTAGACATTTGCTAGACTCTCCCTAGAAAGGGATTGTTCCCCCAAATCTTTACAGTCATTCCAGTGTACCCAGAAGGCTGAACTGGAGAGCAAGATGTGCAGTTAGGGACTTTCAGGCCAGAAAAAAGGCTGAAACTGGGTTCATGCTTGATCTATGGCACTCTAATTACTAGAGAACATGGGAAAATACAACATTTTAATTTGGGGGCATGAAGATTACCTCATACCACAGGTAAGTATCCCAGCCAAGAGAGTGTTCTCTCCATCCGGAATGTCCACTACTGCTATTTTCTTCTGGAAACTGGGCAAGAGTGCTTGCAAAGGATTTTTTTAAAAAAATAATTCAGAAACGTTTCACAACCACCCAAAAATGGCTCACGACCCACTGGTGGGTCCCAACCCACAGTTTGGGAAGCACTATACTACACTGGAGAGAAGGAGGCATTTAACCATTTCCCCACCAATTCCTTCCCCCTCCCCCCCAAAGCTGCTATGGACCCTGGAAAGTGCCACTTGCCCCAATGATACCTTCAAGGAAGGCTGATTTTGAGAGAGGAAAATAGCAAAGAAGAGTTCCTTTTTATAGCCAGAGCCTCTGGAGATTCTAGAGTATGAAAATGTGCCTGTTCTTTACAGAGCATTGACGCCAAATCTGATGGGTCTACATTAACCTCCATTAAGAAGAAAAGCACTGCGGCAGCCTGGCTCTGCTTTGGTGCCAAGCCTATCTGGCATCTTGGGAAATGGATGTAAGTCTGCAAGTTTAGGGGGTGGAGTAGACACAGATCAGTTATGCCTGGAGATCATGAGTCTCCAGGGATACCTTTAGTGCCAATCAAAATGAAAATGGAAGCTTTTTTCTGCATTAAAAATAGCACAAGGGAGGCCCCCCCCCCAGTACCAGAACTGGAAGTGTGTTACAGACAAAGTGGTTCTGGACCATTTCATTCAAACTCCTGAACTATTTACTCAAAAAACAACAAAATTGGATGGTCAATTAAGTGTTTAGGATCAAGTCTAGTGTGAGCCTCAGTCAGTGACAAAAAATGTCACATTCAGTACTCTGGAAAACAAAATGTTTCCCTCCTGCATATATAGCTTGAGGGATTCCCACTTTTTATTTGTAACCCGAAAACTCAATACCCCAAAACCCAATGCCATTTTCAGTATAAACCCAAAAACTCAATAGCCAAACCCAAAATCCCAATACCATAACCCAAAAACTCAATACTATTGTCAGTATAAAAATAAGATGGTACTAGGGGATTGACATCCTGGATGATTATGTCCTAGTCAAAGGCATCTCAGTCATTGGCTTCCCTGGACATTCATGTCTGAGTTTGTTTTTCATCCCATTCATTTGCATCCCAGTATAACTGGACAACAAACTACAACTGGGCAACAAACCACATGTTATATATCCTAAGCCACCTGGGGGGGGGGGTTCCACCTGGACTCACAGCTGCTCCTGGATTCCCAGGTGGCGGCTGTGGCTAGGGGGGCCTTCGCTCAGCTTCGGCTGGTGCGCCAGCTGCAGCCGTACTTGGATCGTGCAGACCTGGCCACGGTGATCCATGCCTCTGTGACATCGAGATTAGATTACTGTAACGCGCTCTATGTGGGGCTGCCCTTGAAGACAGTTCGGAAACTGCAACTAGTGCAGAATGCGGCGGCCTGTGTGGTTACTGGAGGTAGGTGGTTCGACTCTGTCGGTCCGCTTCTCCAGCGGCTGCATTGGCTGCCCATTTGTTTCCGGGCCCAATTCAAGGTGCTGGTTTTGACCTTTAAAGCCCTATACTGCTCTGGACCAGGGTATCTTAGAGATCGCCTGCTCCCGTACAATCCGGCTCGCCCTCTCATGTCATCAGAGAAGGCCTTTTCACAAGTGCCGCCGCCTAGGGAGGTACGTGGGGCGGCTGCAAGAAATAGGGCCTTCTCAGTAGTGGCACCAACGCTATGGAACTCCCTTCCCCCGACTTAAGAATGGCTCCCTCTCTTGAGACCTTTCGGCGAGGCCTGAAGACCCTTCTGTTTAAACAGGCCTTCTGAGTTCTCGGCCTTTAACATCTTTTTAACATCTTTTAATATTTTTTACAGGCCTGATTCTTTTATGACTTGCTGCTGCTCTATGCTCTTTTTTACCTATTTTTTACTCTGACTGCTGTTTTTTATGATGTGTTAATATGTTTTTATTTGTTTTTAAATTATGTTTTTATATGTTGTAAGCCGCCTTGAGTCCCTTTGGGGAGAAAGGCGGGATAAAAATAAAGTTATTATTATTATTATTATTATTATTATTATTATTATTATTATTATTATTATTATTATTATTAAGCCATGTAACCCACCCTAAAGGTCCATCTAATATAAATATACATATATTGGGACAAATGTCCGAGATGGAAAAAGAATGGATGTAAATGTCCCATACAGGGACACAGTTATCCAGGATACAATGGTCCTATCACTAAATAAGACAACTACAAGAACAAACAAGCAAAGTGAAAGTGACATTGTCCAGATTTGAAATAACTTTAACAAATTTGACTTTTTTCCCCTTTATTACATAGAATTCTATGCTGCTATATTGGGTTTTTAATACCACCACCAAAAAGAAAAAAAATGACAAATGAATTAAATGAAATTCCCTTTTCCAGCAGCATTTACAACTATATTTTGTTAAGTAATTACAACAGTTTTAGCACACTTTCCCCTACAGACACTGACTTCTTTCTCAAACACTTCTCGTTTTTAAAACAGACAGATCAAAATGGGAGGGGGGACCAACGAAATAAGTAGAGCATGCTGTCGTTTCCCCCAAATGTGATCACTACCTCAATTACAGTTCTAATCTTCCTCTGAGAGCGTAGAAACTACCAGCTGTGCTAAGTTCTTTCATGAAAGGGCACTGGTTCTATTCATAATATCATTTTCTTCTTTTCTTCAACGAATGTATGAAATACAGTTTAATCATCAAGGAGAATACAGTTGTCAGCAGGAACAGATCAGCAACCATGCCCCCTGCTGCTACAAAATGAGATGAAGTTAAGCTTTTTTTTTTTTTCCTGGCATGAACAGGCCCAGGTTTCCATAGACTTGCTTCTGCCGCCTGAATGCAGGCCTTTCGTTTTCAGAAACTTCTGCAGAAAAGGAAGGTAGTGTCCCCTGGCTACGAAGAGGTGCAGCAAGCCATAAAGATAGTCACATAGGACAGTTTTGGACAGTATCATCTGAGCCCAGGCACCTCACATGATTGGAGTTGCATGTTCTGTCCTCTCCCAACTAGTGTTCCATTCTCATTTTAAGTGCAAGGAGAGTGGCGGTGGTGGTAACCACTACTTCTACTACTTTACCACTACATGTTCAGACTTCATGTGAGGAATCAGTCTGAACCCTCACCCCTCCATGATTAGGAGAATTGGAACACTGTACCAGGAAGGGGAGCAGGACATGTTTGTGTACTTCCCTAATTACATGGGGGACCCAGCTTGGATGGTGGAAGCCAGGTAGCCCATGTGTATCCGTATCCAATTACATATTAGATTATTAGTTACATTCTAAAGATCTCCTTTCTACCAGTCAAAATAGAGACAGAATGTGATGGGACTCACAATTTGAAAACTGTCTGCAATACATTACAAAGGGTTTGGCATCCTTTGCATTATCAGTCCCAAAATGTTTGTTGCAACATGCACACAGAATATGGAATGATATTTGGCATAAACCAACCTCCAGGAGCAACTGAAATCCCTCTCTCTTCTTAATTTCATCCACTAGGTATCTGTAATGAAAGATAAAAGACATAAATCAATACATACAAGCACTAATATTTCATTTGAAGATGGTACCAAATGCCTAAATATTCAGAAACTTTCAAATATGAGATTTTAACTTGTGCATTTTTTTAAAAGTCAGCCAACGTTAACTATAGTGCTCATATATTCACTTATTACCAAGTTAATATATTAGGGCCCCAATCCTATCTCCCACCAGTTTATGAGCTGAGCTGCCAGAGCATCAGGGGGTGGTAGGGAACAGATGACCCAGGAGAAGTAAATAAAATATGTTTTACTTTCCTCCCCATGGGCCAACAGGCTGCCAATAGATGTTGGATCTATGCCAACTATTTAAATGGCCTAAGTCCAAAGAGCCTCAGGAGCAAGCTAGGCCAGGAAAAGGGGTATAAGATCTTGACATGCACTGCTTCCACCAAGATCCTCCCCCTCTTGCCCTGTTCCCCACCATAATCTTGCCCCAAACCACCTATGAAGTGCCCCCGCTACCACCTTATCTGCTCTGGTGAGGCTTTTGCACACCACTGTCATGTGTATGTGGCCTCCAGCCATTTGTACCAGCAGCCCTACAGCACACACCTTTTACAGCATCATACCAGGACTTACTGTGGCGGATCATGAGGTCTGCCATCATATAAGCCCACAATAGGATTAAGCTGCAAGTTTGCTACATTTATTTAATAAGCTTACATAATGGACTATAGATTTGCTTTAGACTGAAGAATGGAGGAAACTGGTTAAATGAAATCCCAACTTCCAGCCAATCAGATGTGCATATCTAGCTTCTGCTAAAAGTTGTACGTTTCCTCTGATCCTGGATTAAAATACTGCATAACTGAGCAAAAAAGGATGAATGCACTTCCACAGTTGACTTTCCTCTCACTGTGCTTTGATGGCCTGGCTACTGCAGCGTACTCTGAGCAAGAGAAGTAGTAGACAAAAGCAAAGAGTTGCACAACTACACAAAAGCTGGTTCTTAAATGGTTCTGCATCCACAGAATTGCACACACATGCACAGTCTGACACAGTGATATTTTCCAAGCCTACGGAGGGATTCACTAAAAGAGAGCACTGGGGAGTATTTATGTCGAAGCAGGGGGAATTGCCAAGGTGCTTGTTGTTAACAAGTCTTGCGCATGTGACTTTTCAACATATATCCATGCAACCAGATTGCCATGGTGAACAGTTGCCAGTAGCACCTACACTGTCTAAATGAATGTGGTATCTCTGTAATAGCAGATACCACAGATACCATGATCTTCATGTTTATCTCTAATATTAGTATGAATATAGCTTTTTAAAGTGGCCAGTGCTTTGCAAAGCACACTGTGAAGCAGATTCTTGTATTCCCCACATTTTACAGAGCAGGAAGGAAAGATGAGAGAAGGTGCCTCACCCATGGGTACTCTAAGCACACAATGGAGGTACTGTGACAGATGCACCAAAGCAAACCTAGCTGTGGACCGTATTACTCAAGCACAAAGTCACAATGTGATTTTGGTAACATGGCTTCAATGGATACATAACATAACATTTCCTATGGGATCCGCTGAGTGCTCTGCTGTAAGTGTTTTAAAATATTAAACCCCTGAAAAGAAAAGGCTCACTGGCTCTCAGATTGCTTTAAATCTATATGAAGGAATAAAAACATGATATTCCTCAGAAGGCAGGTAGGAGACAGGTAAATGGGGAATGTGCACAGCATCTGATATAAAATGCAAGCCAGACAGCAGTTCAAGCAAAACCTTTGCGGCTCAGTCAGGCAGTGGAAAAAATGCTTGCCCTCAAGTTTTAAGGTCAGTAGGCTAGCTCCAGACTGAAGACAAGTCTATATTGAGGGACTCTGTAATATTATCTCTGCAGCATCAAAGTCAAGCTTACTGTAACATATCAAGAAACACGTTGTACGGTTGCTCAAATAGTTAACAAACTTGGCTCGCTGCCCAGAAAAACTGATGCTTCAGCTGCAAAGTCCTGGCGCCTAATGCTCTAAGCTAGCAGGGCAGCTACTGTCCCGAATATCGCTGCTAGTCATTATCAGATGAAGGCAATTTTCTTCTTTGGGAAAACAGTGCCACTTTCAGTTAGACACACCACTCGCTAAATCCTAACCATCAAAAGAAAGTATTGATCCTAACACGATCATTAATTTGTATATTCTTAGCAAAGTGAACTTGGGAGAGTGACCTTGATGAGGAACAATTCTTTTACTGATTGGGGGAATCAGCCTACAAACTCTGGATAGACATAGAATAATGAGACAGGCTGAAAATAGAGACAAGGTTCAAGTTTTTTCCGTAGCCACTGCTCCCCCCCTTCCATTCCCAAAGGGCATCTAACCAGCAAAAGCAGAGCTGGGTTTTGTTTGAAGCATATTTGCCTCTGTAGAGCTATACAAAGCTTACAACTGCATTCTTGTTAAGCCTTTCCTAAGAACTAAGAAGAGCTTTGCTGGATCAGGCAAAAGGCCCATCCAGTCCAGCTTCCTGTATCACACAATGGCCCAATGGATGCCTCTGGGAGCATATAAGACAACACCCATATTCTGTCCTGTGGCAAGGAGTTCCACAGATTCATCAAATGAAATATTTCCTTTTGACTGTTCTGACTCTCCCAACAGTCAATTTCAGTGGATGTTCCCTTGCTCTGGGGCCATACACATACTTAAAGAAGAACATGGTTGGTAGGCAACCACTATGGTATAAGCCTACAGCACCCAGTATTCCCAGGCGGTCTCCCATCCAAGTACTAACCAGGCCTGACCCTGCTTAGCTTCTGAGATCAGATGAGATCAGGCATGTGCAGGGTAACAGTTGCTGCAGCTAAAGAACATGTTTTTGCTTAAAAAGGAATGGTCTTTATATATTTAACCTTTATTGGCATAACGAATGGTCTTAATGAAAGTGCTATGTGGGGATCACTTTTGGGACCAATAAAGCAGGCTAGGTACTATGTTCTCTAGTTCTATATAGCAAAACTAAACAGAAGAGGAACACAAAAGAGGTATTTTTTAGAGGATATTGTGATTTCAAATATTTCAGGGTAAATTCATTAAAAGTATTTATTGCATTTACTGATTCAAAATGTTTTGAATTGCATCTTTCCACTGGCTTTGCAATTTTTTTTATTTCTTGTTTTCCCTGCTGTTTGTTGGCATGTTTACTTACTGTACATGAACAAAACCATCTTTTTAGATATTCCTTCTCATATGACAAACCAATTAAACAAATGACCCATAGATAGCAGGTTGGAACTGCATGTTATCAGAAACAGGCGGCTGGTGCCTGCATGGTAGACCCATGTCAAATTCCCCTCCCTCTCTTAACATATGATTCAACATGTCCTGAAATGATTTCGCTCAGTGTTTCTTTGTTCCTGAGAACTGCCATTAATGTGTGCAAGCACAGTATAATGAGATCAGAACAAAAGGTAAGCTAAGGTTAGACTTAAACCCTCTGGGCAGAAACAAAATCACTACCTCTGCATTCTCAAACTTCCTCTAATATTGATACTAACTGTATATTTATCAAAAACAACAAAAGAGCAAAAATACCAAAGATCATCAGCAGGAGCATATTTTAAATCTTCTTGCAAGAATGTATCAGGATTCACACAACCAGATGTATTTACTATCTTTTATAAGATTTCAAAGTCACCCACACTTGATAGCATTTACAGCTATAGCATTCTTGATTCACACACAGAAGCTACAATCATCCTCTAAACTTTTCCTATACCTTCCAAAATAGAGGCATGCCATATTCAAACGGAAAATACTTCACAGCCCACCTGATGGTGGCTGGTATTTTCTAAATACCAAGTCCTTCCCAAGGACCTAGGATATTTAGATGTATTTGCATAATATATGCGCAGTACCGAGTAAAACGTGTTGGCAAGTTCAAGTGCTTCACATACAGTATTTTGTTATAATGCTTACAGCCACTCTGGAGGAAGCTCGGTCAGTATTATTAATCCCATACTGAAGATAGGGAGCTGAAGAGATCATGGATTGTCAGAGGCCACTTACTGAGATCAAGAAAAGGAACCCAAATATCTGTCATGTAACTGTAAGTGGCCTTCAGAAAGTTGCACACTCCAACTCAGATAGGCTGCATATATAATAATAAATTATAAAAGGGTCTTGTGAATACATGTAATTCATACCAAACTGTTATACCATTTTGCTTTTGATCTGTTACTTTCATTTTAACAAAAATACATTTAAATATTTTAATTTCACCAAAAAATAACTAACTTTCTCATACACTTTTTAAAGTGTGGAATCTACATTTAGTTCAACAATCAGAAAGCAAGTTTCCAATCTTATTTTCAGTTCTTGAGTTCTGTTCCACTCTCACTATGAAAGTACTTAACCTTTGGCTGCCCTCTCTTACTGGTACGAAACTAGTTTATTTAGACATATCTGCTCAAATCCACAGTTTATTGATCCATTTTTGAATGGTAGGAATTTTATTGCTTTCAATAATGTTGCACCAGAAATCTGGCTGATACAATCATATTGTAGAACTACTCTGACTTCTGTTTATGAATGTCTTTCAAATATGTTATTACAAAAACTCCTGGATCCAAAATTATATTCTGCCCCACAGTATCTCTAATTTTTCTAGCTACTCCCTTAGGTCAATTTCTCAAAAATAAATGTTGAGCTTAATAGACTAATCACAACACATCACTGAGGAATTTGCATTGCTTTATGGTTTTATAAGCATGGTGTCAACAATAACAGAACCAGGGGGGGGTTTTGTGGGTACCCAGGGCCCGAGTGATGCGATGAGGCCCCCCGCATCATCGTGTTCCCCTGTACCTGAACTGTCACCACTCCTTTGTGCATGCATGGCTCTGGCCCCAGAAATGTCTCCATTTTGGAACTGTATGAAGCCAAGGGAGGGTGGGAAGGCTGATTTCGCACCTGAGGGGAGCACTATCACCCTCACCCTATCCCAGCAAAGACGGTGGAAAACCACCATTCACAGAGGGCAATCTACTGCCCAGGCCATGGTTTAGCTATGTTACTGGATGTCCCAATTTCATGCTGGAATGTGGTACCTGGCTAATGCAAGGGCTCTATTTACTCTCTCCTCGAGGCCAGTTGTTCCCAGTGCCTTCCATGTCATCCAGAATTTGAATGCATCTGCTCTTCTGCTGCACTGGATTGACTTGTCACCAGTGTCATAGCTGACATCATAGAACTTGTCTTGCTGGAAAAGGTATGAAGCCTTGGCAGAATAGCATCTCTTCAGCAAATCCTGTTTTAGATGCAAGACCAAACAACATTAGAACTTCTTGCATTTTCACTCTAAGCAATTACTACAATGCTGCCATTTCAGAACCAAACACAGCCCGCAGTTTAGTTGCAGAGGTAGAGTCCTTTAAACCACCAGGACTGCTAGAAGCTGTAGTTTCAAAACAGGATACACTGTGAAAATGAGGTCAACTGAATTATGAGACTGGCAACTCCAAACTATCCTGGGAATCGATGGAACACTGAAGAAAACTGCATGAACCAATCTGCAAATGACTTTTTTTTTTTTGTTGAATTGCAGTATATAAACATTCTGAATGAATGAAAAGTTGAGTCATGGGCAGTCCAATCCTAAACCCCACTGGAACAGGGAGGCTGGTTGGCCTGCCCCATATCCAACGCGGGGTTGGGACTGCCTGTGACTCGAATTCATTCCCCTTACCCCAGGTAATGCCACAGCAGCCCCAAGGTGGCTACTCTGATCTGCACCACTTGAGGAGATGGTCACCTCAGATCTGTGCCACCTCAGGAGGTGGTGCAGTTCCAAGCAGCCTGGGGCTACTCTGAGTTGCCCAGAACTGAGGTTAGGATCCGGTACAAATGCCACATCGTAGCCTCTCCCCTGGCTTGGCCACAGTCCACCCACAGGCCTGCCCACTGCCCGCCCCCCAACCCCCCTCCCCCACTGGCTGCCTTACCCTTTCACTGGCCAAGCAGGGCTCACATCAGCCTCTGGAGGCCGGCGCATGTCCGTGCACCGGCATTCCTCTACAAACAGCGGTGCAAAAGCGCTTTTCACAGAAATTAAAGGGCTTTTGCATACATCTAGGTCAGGTCCTTTCTCGTATAGCAATTGCCACAAATGATGAGAAATAATGCTCTCTGTGCTCTAAAGGCCAGCCTACAAAGCAGGCATAAGAAAGGCATCAAGGAAAGAGATGTTGAGTTGAATCATGCACAGAACTAGCTACACCAGAAACAGGAGCTGCTGCATTTCTCCAGAAATGCAGGATGGGAACAGACAAACACATGTTCCATGAACTCCAGTGGGTTATGGATTTCAGAGCAAAAACTCAGTCATGGCCCAAAAATATTTCTCTGGCACCTGCCCCCACTGGTGCAATGAGCCACTGGTGCAACGGAACAGTTCATTATGACCATGTCAAACCTTTAAATGCTATCACATTCTACTTGCTCAGTTTGCCCATAAAGATACAGTCAGCAGACCATCAGTTTTTATCTCTTTTGAAAATTCTACACTGATTTGCATTTAAAACCAGACAGCAGGGAAACTGTTTTATTACACAATGATTCCAATTTTAAAATGAAATTATTTCACTCAGTGATTCATGAGCTTTTTTTACTCTCCAAATTAATTCCATAGAAAATGCCATTACAAAACATCTGAATTGTGATGAGCGCTGGAATATTAAACCAAAATGAATGTGTCTAGAAAATGGATTTCAAAAAGCACAAACTCATACAATACATATTTATAAAGATAGTTTTGAAAGAGCATGAGACACAGGGATTCAAATAAGCAATAAAATTGAGGCCGCTGGAGAGGTCTCAAGAGGGCCTGGTAGTATAAAGCCTGTTAGCAGAGGCACTTGCTATACATTTTGACTTGGCTTTTAAAATCTTTTGGAAACCTGACAGTTTCATTTTTCATTCTCCTTAAGTTTCTAGCCCTCATAGTTTCTGATAAGTTTTTAAAATGTGTTAAAAGTTTTCTTTCTGGAAACTGAAGAGCCAGCAGCAAAGAAAAAGATTGCCCCAAATTCTTACATGTTCTATACACATGCCTTCCAAAGCCACTTCCTGACATAGTCGGGTTTAGAAATACCTGATGTGTTACATACCTGCTGTGTCCACATCAGCAACTAAAATAACTATGTTGATTGTTGATGCCTGAAGCCCTTTTTGTCAGGGTGTGTATGTGTTTACACGTGCATGTGTATCTGAAAATATACATTTTCAGCCCTGAACTATCAACTAAGATCTCAGTTATAGAGCCAAAATATTCTTAGAGCAGTCGCTTCTATTTTCCTGATGGAAAGGGCACAAATACCGTTGTTGAAAAAGTGCAATAGGTTCATCAACTTGGCAGCCACCAAATTAATAATGATCATAATACTGCTTAAGGATAACAGTACTCAGCTTCACATATATTACTTCTGTAGTCTTGTACAGTATCTATAACAGGTAAGGCAGTATTATCTCCATATTTCAGACAGGGAAGTGAGTCAGAAAGGGCCTCGCACTCCCTGGACCAAACCAATTCTAACCCTGGATCTAACCAAAATTGAAAATAGAATTATTCTTCCCCTCATAAACAAAAGCAGGGAAAGAGTGCACATTCTCAAAGCTAGAGGATGTCACCATGCTAAATCCTGGTTTTGCATTATGTCTGAACAGGCCATATGTATGGAAACTTGCTGAGTTGTGATGCTCAGGGGTGTAAGTCACAACCACATAAGTTGTTCAATTCTGAGTCACAAAATGGGGCACAGGAGAAAATGAAATGGATGGATTCGAGCTGCTGAAGTAAGAATGGAAGGGGTAACAGTAAGGTAAGGAATTTTAAATGGTGGTAGGCGCTCAGTAGAGAGGCACTGGGAGGATGTAATCAGAGAAGAACCAGAAAAGCTAAAAGAGAGTTGAAGTCAGTGGAAGGAGCTGGGAAAAGACAATTCTAATTCAGTTCTATCAAAATAAGCTGGTCTCTGAAATATAATTGGTCTGCAAGTCAGCACTCCAGTTAAAAGCATCCTGTACCATTTCTTAGCAGAGCATAAAGAATATAGAACCACACAGCAACTCCAACCATCACCCAATATCTCGCATGGAGAACACAACACATTTTAAAACTGATGCCCGTTCGAGCCGACAGAAAATAAGTTTAGTATTTCGTGCCACTTCTCTGTGTCTCTCCCCTGTCTGATATGAGAAGTGATATGGGAAGAGATTGACAATTCTCGCAATGAAAGTGTCTATATTTCTGTGACCATGTATAAGCTTTTATCTGCATTACAATATAGCATAAATAACTCCATCAAACCATTAATCAAATAGAGGGGGAAAATATGTCAAGGTCAAAACTAATGCCATATGATCCTGACAGGAGCGATCAGGCATCATTTAGAAAATGAATTCTGTTAGACCCCTCTGGAACTTGTTAGAAGAAATTCTGCATTGAAAGCGGACCAGGCTTAGATGGATGCTGTGAGGTTGGGAACACGGTCCTTCCTATTTGTCTCATTGTCTTTTTGAGTAGCAATCAATTCCACTTCAGAAGCTGGTTGATATTCATGAGGGAGTGTGTTAAAGAGACACACAGTAATTGCTATACCTTGAACTGCAGAAAGAATGAAAGTCTCTGGGAAGGTGAAAAATAACCCCCATGGGGTGGCTGCTGAATATGGAATTAAATGGGCTCGGCTCCCCCTGAAATGCCATTTGTGGGTCCAACTCCCAACACAGTTCTGATTATTCTGTTACTGAATGAAAGACATCTCTGTTCATTAATTGGATGGCTTTGTCAATTAATTAATTAATTAAATCTGCATTCATTTGCATGTGAGAAAAATGATTCTAAAGAAAAAAGTAAGCTCTCTTTTATCGATGGATGATGCTCTCATTATAGGCTGAAGAAGAGGCTGAAGCCTCTCACCCAAGACATCCCTTGAGCACAGGAGGGAGCACAGGAGGGAATTCCTCTTCTAAGATGGCACTTTCCACCTGCAGTATTTAGAAGATCTTGCATTAAAAATAACAAACGTTAAAAAAAACACAGCCCAATTAGTCAGGTGCACCCTTTTAGTCAAAGTTTCTGATGAATCAGTTACCCATCAAAACTTTATTAGAGTCAATTAAACATCTCACTGATAAGCAAAGCTGTGTGGATTCCAAGCAGCGTTCCTTGTAAGGCATGCAGCCATGTGGCTGCACACCTCCAAGCTGAGCTCCACACAACATGGCGCTCGGCAACTCTTTGATGACACCAGTGCATGAAGTCTGGCTGCCACTGCAAGCGGAGAGCAGCAGGGTCTGCACAACGACAGACACCCAATGCCCACCAGAGCAAGTACAACTGGGCAGAGGCAGAGAGGGGTGAAATGGGGCAGAAGTGGGTGGAAACTGGATCAGGCCCAGGAAGGTGGGTGTTTCGGCAGCAGCAGTGCCCATCGATTCCTAACCTCCTTTCTCGGCACTATTCCCCTTCTCAGGTCAATGCCTACTTGTGCCAACTATAGAGCTGACACATTTCTGAATCAACCCATGGTGGTTGCTGGGGTTTACCCCAGAAAAGGAAACAAATGTTCCCTTACTCTGAGGAAGCCTCAGCATGCCAAAACTCCTCTGTGGGATACAGTGGAAGCCGCATTGGTGCCACCACATCACCGCATGGAGGGATACTCACAACAGGGCAGTATGTCTGATTGTGTGTTGGCATCCTTCAGTCTCGAAAGACTATGGTGTCACGCTCTGAATGGTGGTTCTGGAACAGAGTGTCCTCTCCAGTGCGCGAAGCCTGGGTAAAGTAGGTATGGAGGATAGGCTGTTACCCATGCAGCAAATCCCCCCTCTCCACGTCGCTGAAATGGTCCAGAGGCCAATACGGTTGGTTCCAGCAGCGTTGCAGGAGTTGCCAGAACGTGACTGTGTTCAGCCATGAACTGCCTCAAGGACTCCAGCTCCAGATTTTGCCTCGAGGTTGACTTCTGAAGCCTTTTCCATAACTGGATGTAGCCACAAGGCAGTGGAGGTTTGGGATCAGAGTTTTCCTTCTTTCAGGTGAGCTGCCTTCCCAGGCTGACGAGTCCCATCTACCCGGTGGCTGTTTAGTCGCCTCTTAGTTTGGCTGTACTTGTCGTATGTCTGATTATTTGCCCAGAATCTCACGCAATACCCTTATCTTCTGAAATGTTATACTTTGCATGAGGAAATACCATGAAGAAGTAGTTACAAGTTATTTTTTCCCCGCACTTTCACTGTTGGAGGAGTGGAAAACTCCAGTCACATTTGGGAAATTAAAAAGAACAACTTACAGAATTATCTTTCACCAGGAGAGCACAGCACTGAATCCCAGCCATAAGCATCTTATGAGGATTCCAAGCCACAGACCTGGCCCTACAGTGGTGAGGAATGGAGGAAAAGAAAATGTTCTTGTAATCACATTACATAGCAGTTAAAACACCCATAAGATAAATTCTTCATGTTTCCTAAAAATCATGGTGGAAATGAACAATCTAAACAGGAGCACTATCCAGCTAAATTAAATACTTTTAAGCTAGCAGTTTAAATAGGGAACAGTCATCTGTCTCTTTAGAAGTGTGCATATTTGGTTTTTAACCATTAATCCTTCCAGCCTGATCTTTGTATACCTGTGGATGCCTTGCAGAAGCTTGCAGTGCTTCCTTGACAGCAACGCTGAGCCGCCCCACGATGCCTGCAGATAATTGTATTAAAAGTTACAAAATGTTCGTTCAGCACTATATATTTTAATTACCATTCAGAAGAAGATTTTAAAAGCTGCAGTAGGGTGGAAGGCATGGACCTGAGTCTCTTATCAGTTTCATGCATTTGTCAAAATGAAATCCTGCAATTATTCTAGGTCAGCAGTTTCTTATTGCTACAAGTTCACACACCCAGGCACTGACTGAACGGAAGTGGCGTTGCGGAATATTCATAAATAGTTTAGCTTCACAGAGAGAAGCTATCAGCAATATAACGTTATCAAACAATACAGAACGTGTAAGGAATGTAGAAGGCTAATTTGCCAATAAAAGGTGTCACACAGGGCTTTAGGGACAGGAAAAGCTCTGGGGGACAGAAGCAAGACAACAATGTCTAAAAATCTGAGTGGGGAGGGAGCAAAGCAGACAGAGGGACTGATGCACAAGAAATGAAGAAAGCGAGTGGGGAATGAATAGAGAAATAGTATACAGTCAGTAGCATAGTTGGGGGGGTAAAATGGTAGGTTCCGCAGGTGCCATAACGTGCCATGTAAGTGGCCCCTCCCACTCACCATTGGAGCCATTCCAGGCAGCCACGGCAATGTGTGGGCACCCACCAAACCAAACGCCATCTCCTGCATGCTGCTGCCCAGAATGACTCTGACGGTGAGTGGGAGGGGCCACTTACACTTCATGCTGGGCACCTGCAGTACTTAACATTTTGCCCTACACCAGGGGTGTCCAAAGTTTTTGGCAGGAGGGCCACATCTTCTCTCAGACATTGTGTTGGGGGCCGGGGGAAAAAAGAATTAATTTATATTTAAAATTTGAATAAATTTACATAAGTTTACATAAATGAATATATTAGAGATGGAACTTATATGAATGAATGAAGGTCTTGCAATAGCTCAAGGTCTATGAAAGGCCTTGCACAAAGCAAGGCTGACCTTTCCTTTGCTGCTGCTACTGCATCACAGACGTGAAACAGCAAGCAGTGGAGGGAGCCCTCATCCCACAGCTCACCCAAGAGGTCAAACAGTCTCCCTCAAGCTGAGAGCAGTTGCGTCGGGCCAGTGTGGGCTCCAACAAACCTCCAGAGGGCCAGAGGCTCATTGGAGACTGGGAGCTCCCTGAGGGCCGCATTGAGAGGCCTCGAGGGCCGCAAGTGGCCCCAAGGCCGGGGTTTGGGCACCCCTGCCCTACACTATACTACTGCATTCTGCCCTACACTACATGGTAGCTACACTACTATGTACAGTTGACTGTGAAGTAACACCTTCAGGAATGTATCAATGAAGAAAGCACAAGTCTAAGAGAAGAAACAGAAGAGAAAGTGTCGCAGAAGGAGGGAGGTTGAGGGAAATTGGACGGAAACTTCATGCAGAGCTTAGGAATAGGAAGGGGTAACATATGCAGTAACATAAAGGGGACCCAGATGCAAGAAACCTGAAGGGCGAAGGGATTGGTTGAGAAGAAAGGGGTGGAAGAGGTACTGTACTACACTGCAAAAAGAGACAAAGACTTAAAGAAGCTGGTGGAAAATCTGGCACAGGTCTTAGAAACATGAGGAGCAGCGTGCTCTTGATAAGATGTTTAATATCAAGAGACTCTTGGAGATGAGGTGTTCATGGGGCAGGCAAAGAAACACTTGAAGAAGAGAAACTAATGTTCGCTAATTGATATAAACTAATCAGCCAAATGCTTAACTGCAGGTCCTTAGTAGCAAGTGATTTCTCTGTGATCAGTCTTTAAAGACAGCATGTCATACAGCTGAGCCGTCCAGGATATATCCAAAGTTAGAAATTGGCTTTGGGCTTATGAGCACACGGCAAACATGAATATACTTCCAATCCAGTGCCACCACCCCAAATGGCCACTTGGTTTGGCATCCATGCTTATGTGGCCAAGTCCCCAAACATACATGCTTACTGAAGTAGATTTCACAAAGAATTAATATGCCGTACTGACATTTTCCTTCGCATGGGCTTGGGTCATAAATAACCACCTATATTTGGTGATCTGAATCCGTCCCCAGTCATTACAAATTTAGCACATTTTATATATAGCCTTTTCTCGGGAGGCTTCCACAGGAGAGAGTGATAAATTACAGCAAAGGTGCCCTTGCAGAATAGTGCATCCATCCATCTGGGATCAGCTCATACCTGAAAGGCATTTTCTACATACTTACACACACAAAAGAGTTTACTTGGGTTAAAGTTACAGAGAAATCTTCCCAGATATGAGTGTGAATGGTGCCTCTTTCTCCCTGGTAATCAAATAACATCCGTATAACAGCTACATCAGTCTCAGACATGAAACATAATATTATGGAAGCAATTTATTTTTAGCTTCTCTTGAATGATTTAGTCAGAAGAAATAAAGTGTCTTTCAACAGAATCATTCCCAAGCAATCAACAGATGACAAATTCAGAAACAAGGGGCAACCACAAAGGGTGGATTCACACATTATGTCTGATAACCCATCTACAGGAAGGGCATAAAAATAGTAGCAACTATACTAAGTACAATGGAAGCAAATTGACAAAGCTATCATTTTATGCTAATCCTTAGTTTTGTTTGCAAAAAAAGCTTTAGTGAAAAGCTTCACTGAAAGGGACTTCTGCTCAAATAATACTTAAATGACTCAGAGCCCAATCCTGAGCTCACTGCACCAGCACTGAGTGCCGCAAACTGCCAAAAGGCATGCCCGTGACACTCAGTACCAGGTCAGCGCTGGCACCGGCTCAGCATCCGTCCGCACTGAGCCAACGCTAGCCAGATGTCCACCGCACAGCACCCAGAACAAGGGACAAGCTCCAGCCAGTGGAGAGGCTAGTCAGGGCAAGAGGAGGTGTTTTGGGGTAGGGCAGGGGGGCAGGGGAGGAAGTGGGGCGGGACCAGTGAAGCCATGCTCCACCAGCTCCAGAACCCTGCATTGGGCCTCCTGACCTGACATGAGGCCTCTCAACTATGTACCAGCAAAATAGCTGACAGAGACTTGAGTAGCCCCATTGTGGGGCTTGGGACTTTCCCTGGGCAAAGGGGATAAATGTCCCCTTCCCTCAAGGAGACTCCGGCAGCTGTTGGGTCTCAGTTACTTGTCATAAGTGAATATTTCTGCAGGCCATATATAAAGAGTAGAATGTTTAAATGTTCAGCAGAGCTACGCTGAATTGCCCCACAGAAACGATCCAAGCTGAAGAAATAAATACAGCCTACAGCCCTGTCCTAAGTAAATGCAATCCACAGAGTACAGCGGCACTGACATGGGCTCTGCGGCATCCTGTGAGCAGCCAGAGTCCACGCAGGGGTGGAGAGAAAAGTAAAAGAATGTTTCACTTACTCTCCTCTGCTCCCGCGTGGCTCCAAATGGGTCTACTCAAATCAGTGCCAGCTATTTCGCTGGTGCAAGTTCAAGAAGAGCAAAAGGGGTGCATCAGGTACTCTCCCCGCTGAGACCCACTCCAACACACCCCGATTTGCCCACTCTCCATTCCGCCTCCTCCCCACCTCCCCACTCCTTTGCTCTACCAGCTGCTTACCTATACTGGCAGGTAATTCTAGTTAGGATTGGGCAGGGAATCTTGTATTCAGAAGCTCATTTGGCAAATCTGGATAATTAAAAGACATCTTTTTCAAGGTTAGTGTAGGAAAATTTCTATTTGGCCCAGTTTCTGGGCATCTGAAAATAGTTCTCCAGCTATGAGGATGAACAGAAGTGAACCAAAGTGCAAATATTATTCAAACTAACTTACATCGACATGCAGCCAAAGGTCATGTTTTTCACAGATGTCAGCTATTTCATCCAGAGGATCAAATGCTCCCAAAACTGTGGTCCCAGCTGTGGCGCTGACAAAAAATGGTGCTGCACCCTGTGGAACGATCCGACACAAAAGAGAGATTGTTTGCATTGTTCAACTTTTCAGTGAATGTGACACGCTAAATACAATAAAGTCTGGGAATCTAGGGCAGGACTATCAATGTCTAGATTTTACATTCTCAGCAGAAAACTACAGAAAAACAGTCTTGAAAAGTTGTCTATTATTTGAAACATACCGAAAAACCTGGGTTACTTAAGAACCAGAATGTCAAATATCGACAGTCAGTTTAACTGCTCTTACAATGTTACAGAGTCAGAGCCTGACTCCTGAAATCTTCAAGCACATGCTGCTGAAAGCAAACTGATTATTTGTTTCTTCGCATTTCTACTGGAAAAAATAAAATTCCATCATGCCAAGGCTTGATGAAGACACTTTCAAACCTTGTAGCAGAAGTGTGTGCACACACTCTGACACACACACACACACACACACACTCTCTCTCTCTCTGCTGCATGGTCCTCCGGCATGACTTGTCCGAACCTCCACAATTCCACTGCATACATTTTTTCCTGTGAGTTAGCACTTGTACAGTTAGCACTGTATTGACAGGGTAATCATCGACTTCCTGCCTGCTCCAGGTTACTGGAAAAGCTTCTCATCCTCATCTTTAATGACGTGGATGACCTGGTATCCCCTCCCCTTATTTCTTCATCACTTCTCTGTTTGTGACATTCACTCTTTCTTGTCCACCACTCTCCTAAAGTGATCCACTCTCCGAAAGTGTGCCCCTTAAAACTAGAACTGCCTCCCATAATTCTTCTGTGATGCCACCTGCCTTATTTCTCTTAAATCCCTCCTCAAAACCTACCTTTTTCATGAAAACCTTGGCCCACCCCCTATTCCCCTTCTACACAGTAACTAAGCCTGACAGCCCAAATCTAACTAACCTCCCAGGCAGATGCAGCTGTGCCAACCTTGAACATGTTGCATCCTATGGGGCAGAGCAATTGTGGAGGTCTACTCATGGTAAGGAAACTTTTGTTCTCTTACCCCGGGGGGAAGGATCCACTGCTGAATGGGCTTTCTTGGGTCTGTGCCAACCGTTTTGTTGGCGCAGGTCCAAGGAGAGTGAGAGGGAAGGGGGAACCAGATTAGGATCTGGTACAAGTTGTTGCCACTGGGAATCACCCCCTTCCTCTCCCATTCTGCCTCCTGCTCTCCCCCCTCTACACATAGAAACTCCCCCATTCCTTCCCCACCCCATTCTGCCCTGTCCATCACCGCCTCCCATTAAGGCTTACCTACCTCAGAGTAGAGCAGCAGCATGCTGGGTCAACCACCTCTACTTGCTGAGGTGTCCCCAAAATGGCCAATGGCATTGCTCTGTGATGGCTTCTCCAAAGTGACAGCTGGCACTGAGCTTTTTGCAACATTGTAAAGGCATATACCATATCATACATGCCTTTATGCCACCGCAAAGGCTAGTTAGGACTGGGCTGTAAGTAACTGTACATGATAAATAATACCATATTCTTGCCCAGTCTTTCTCCTGCATCTACTTCCTTCCCTTCTTCTATCCTCTCCCTCGTGTCTTTGGGACCAGAGACCTGTTTTCTCATTCTCATTCTGTGCAAAGTGCCATGTATGTAGACAAACCCATATCATCATCATTGTGCTAATTATAAGAGTTATTCATTTTTGCTGCTATTGTTGTTGTAAGGGGGAGATGGAGGACACCACACCAAGTGGTTACCAGTCAACACTCAGTTTCCTGTTCCCCACTTTACCTTTTCACTGGGAATTAATTGGGAAAGACTATGTCTCACTGCCACCACCCAAAGCTAGAGACCTAGACAAGAGGAGGCTGTCCTGAGAAAATCTCCCTCCTAATTTAAGACAGAATCCCCAAATCCACAGAGTCTCCTTAAAATCAAATACCAGCACAACACAGGTGATCTGGGAGTCATGGCAACCTACTCCCTCCCAAATGAACTGAAATGAGGTATGTAAAATAGTAAAACTATATAAAGTTTATTAAAAGCCTGGGAAAGATGCAAGGATTGAAAAATAGAAGCAAAGCACTGCTTCCCTATAAGCTTCCTATTCCTAGCAATAAGGTGGTTCTCACTATTCAATGAGCTGTTTCAGTGTTTCAAATTCTTTATTCACTGGGCACTTGACGAAGAAGAAGGTCAACAAGAACAATTAAATAACAAAGGCTAGTAAGCGACCCTTTCAAGAAGCTGAGGCAAAACAGAGGCCTCTGAGGTAGCAGACCCAAATACGTGAAAAAAAATAGGTTAAAAATATGGAGAGATCAGGGATTTCCACCACAATTATCCTTTGCATTTGTAAAGCCCTTTCAAGTGTACAGAACACTTGAAAAGCATTACCTCGTTGTAATCCTTCAAAAGAAACCCATTAGATAAATGAGTATTATTATCCTCATATTGTGAATGGGGAGGCTAAGGCTAGGAGAGGGTGACTTGCTTAAGGCCACCTGTAAATCTTTCCTTTACCAGAGACCATAATACTGGAAGGTTGAGGCAACCTGGTAAAGTACTGTTAAAATCTTGCAACACAAATGGCTTCCATTTCATAGTTATTTATCCGTCTCAAATTGCATTTGTGTACATGAAAGTCAGAAGAGGCCCTAATACCAAAACTGACAATAATATTCTTTATGCACTAATTAGTTCAACTAGTAGTCTACCCAAGCAAGAAAGAGATTCCTCATTCCTCAGAGGATCCTACTCATATTACATAAATTAGTGCTTATTCTTCTTGCCTGCATAACACAAGGAAATAATGGCTGAATTGGCCACCAAATTCGAATGTCAGATTCAGTGGGCCCTTGGAATCTGCTCCAGGACCTCCCCCCACACCATGGATGGGGTCAGCATTGCAAAACCTACCTGGAGGCCAAACCTGACCCTCCAGTGGTCACACTTCGCAGCCTACTCAGAACACTACTGAATGCAACCAGAAGCCACTTCTGATTCATGCCAGCAACCTCCAGTCATGTCAAGGAGGCCTTCTGAGGAGCGGGGAGCCTGTGTGTAGCCTCCCATACCTCAGAAAAGTCCTGAACATGACTGGAAGCTGCTGGCGAGAAACAGAAATGGCTTCTAGTCACGTTCGGGTGATCCTCTGAGGCCTTCTGGGGTGTGGGCTCAGCATCCATGGATGCTCAAATCTTAGATGCCAAGCCCACTGTACTTATCTGAAAAAAGATGTTTGTATGACAGCTTCCCTTGCAGTAGCAGAAAACCAAACACAATACATGGACAGAAGCGGTCGCAGGGTGGGGCAAATTGAGGCCGCAAACACCCAAGACACAAATCCTATCAGGCAGTCTGCAAAGTTCATGCTTCTTTGCCAACTGATGAGGGAGAGATAAGGGACCATCATAGACATCAGCTGTGCAGAGTGGGGACTGCATATGAACCATCTCCACACTGCAACCATCTTCAACGATGAGTCCCACAACTAAATTTCACTGGACCAGTCACCATGAAAGAAAAGGCATGTTTCCAAGCAGGTGACTGGTCCAATCCTATCGTGCAAGGAGCCTCACAGGGAAAGTGCAGCAGGATCCTGAACCCCTGCTGTAGTCTGCTATAGTTCAACTCTCCCAAAATTCAATGAACCCTCATGAGCAACCTTAGGAAATACAGTTGGAAAAGGAAAATTCGGGACATTTGAGTGCCTAGAGTTAATGCTTGTTTGCTCTTTGAATTCCAGCCTCAAGATCAACACGAGAGGTTTCTAATCACACATCCGCTAAAGCCACCATCAATCTGTCTGACGTGGCTTTCCGCCTGAGGTATTAAATTTAGGAATGGAAGTTGGATTTCTGTTATTTGTTTTCTAGGGGCATGATGACCCTCTGCTTGAAAGCACAGGCGTTCAGTCAGCTGCAATGAGGATCACATCCATATAGTTATATGCAGCTATGTTTTAGCAGAAGGAAAGAGTGGTCATTTTATAAATTGGCTTTTCTAAATTGAAGTTACAGACCACTAACAACATGCCCATCTACTACATTCATATCTTGCTCTCTAAATTTCGCTCATCTCAGAGGAACTTATAATAAATACTCTCTTCTGAGAAGCCTAAATCAAAAAAATACTAAATAAAGCAGCATTTTCCCTCCCAAAGCAACAGCTGCAAGTTTTCATTATACTGAACTATTGATTAAAGTTCTTTTCCAGTTATGAACTTAAAATACCGAGCAAGACACAAAGTAATGTCTCCTGCAACCAATGGAACAGCTTCATAAATTCCACTAAATTGGATTATTTTGGCTGTGATATGACTTTAATAGGTTTGCAGTTTAAACCTGGGAGTGGGGGAAGAAAGCAAAAAAAAAAAAATGGGAGTACATTTGATACAATGTCTTTCCACTTTGTTATGCAATACTGGAGCTGACTGAAATGAATGTCAAACACATTTTCGTACAAACTATTTTCAAATGCTTCAATGCTGTTGACATGCCTCACTGAAGAAGATGACATCTGATGCATTAGAAAATTTCTGCATTGGAAAAAAAAAAACAATAAAAAAAATAAAGCTTATGCTTCCCTCCACACTCCGTTTTGGGTAAATCCAGTCTCATGAGAATTTAAAACAGAATAAAGTATCATGTCAGTCTAAACTAAAAATACACTTACTCCAGGCCAGTGATTTCTGAGAAACGGTGGCTTCACTTGAGAAAGCCACTAGATGCATACAAAGGAATGTGTGTCTAAAGCTGTTCTGAAATGAACAAGAAGGCCTATCTGTGCAGGAACTACCTGTATACCACTGGTCCAAATGTGGAACTCTGGATCAGTTCCATTACAATAGTGTTAGAAGATCTGACTGACATACAGAACAATCCTATGCATGCCTATTCAGAAGTCCCATTGTGCTCAACTCAACCAGGTTTCTCAAACTGTGGGTTGGGACCCTGTAGATGGGTCACAAGCCAATTTCAGGTGGGTCACACAGTACCAAGCTCAGCTGCCGTTTAAAATCCTATGCTTAAAATACAGGGTACAGAGCAGCTGGAAAGTGGGAGAGAGGCATGGTGCTCTGTCCTGAATGCAGTGGGAAGATGGAATCCTGGAGTGCTGTGCAGTTAAATAAAGATCCAAACCTGTGTTCTGCTTCAACTTCCAAGCTGGAATGTTTGAATTCCAAGTTATGCAAAATAAAGCACAAAGAGTGCTGAGTAATGGGATCTTTGATTGATCATGGCTTAGGTTTGAAGCCTAAATTGATGATGTCACTCCTGGCCAGGGCATCACTCCCAGGTTAATGACATCACTCCCAGTGGGTCCTGACAGACTTTGATTCTAAAAAGTGGGTCCCAGTGCTAAAATATTGGGGAACCACTGAATTAAGCTAACTCCCAGGAAAGTGTGCATATAGGATTGCTGCCTTAAAACCAGGGCCTAGGAGAGGGGGGTAAAGGGGGTAGTTAGTACCCAGGCCCAGGGTCAGAAAGGGGGCCCAGGAGCCAAAGAAGAGGGCCCAGAAATTTCCTGGGATCTTACATTTTCCTATCTAGTCAGACTTTTTGCCCTCAGGGGATGCTGGGGACACTACCATTAGTGTGTGGCTGCAGCTACTGGCAAGCTATATATGCTGGGTCAAGGAATGCATACATGACACTCCTTAACACAGTGTCAAGTCTGGGAGGAAGCTATACTGCTACAGTAGCTCTTTGACTTGTGGATCTGCTTACCATGAAGAAGTGTATAGGAGCTCAGGGACACAGCTGCGGGGCTACAGTTGCTGCAGAAGCAAGTTTTGGTATGCACAGGACACTTTCCATTCTAGTGCAAACCTAAATATGATGATGCTGATTTTCTGCACGATTTTCTATATTTAAAAGTTTTTAGAGAGACTTAGGAGAGTGTTTGGTTTTCCGTATTACTGTATCTAGCTGCCAATGCCACATGGGTGGGTAAATCTGGGCTCCAAGGACTTTTCCAGCTTTCTTCACCCTGTGCCCCACCCTGTTTTGCCTCTCCCTGCCCCCATTCTGCTTGCCCGTCCCCACTCTGTTTCACCCCTCCCCCTTTGCAAAGGGCCCCAAAAGAAACTTCGTACCACCTGATAAAATTCCTCTCAAATGCCCTGCTTAAAATATCCTGTTCTTGTTACATCATGAAGGAAACCACAACACAGCTACATCCTACCCAAACCCACAAGAGAAGCAGCCCATTAATTAGGTGACTTGATGGCAGATTGCAGGGGGGAGAGGTCAGCAGATTTGAGGAGACTTTTACCTTGAAACTGCCACCAACACTGCCTCCTTCCAGCCTGCCACAAATGGAACCCCCACTGATCTGCTTTCCACCAGCTAAAACCAAGTAGAAAGTGGATCACCTGCATCCTTACCTTGTTCAAGGCACCATCAAACAGAGATGTTCAGGACTTCTGATTGGATTTACAGAGTCAGTGCAAATGAAGGCATTCCTTTATTCACACGGTCCATTTAAATAAAACCAGAAGTCCAGCACTTCTGCAACTTTAGAAAGTCCAGGAGGAGTACTGGTGGTGGTTGGGTTTTTTAATTATGCCAAGTTGTTTCGTATTATACTAAACTTTTTAATTTTTTTAATTAAAAATATGTGTCCTCATTTATTAAATAAAAGCAATGAGCACAAGACATTCTCACAAAATTTGCATCTTTAGGAAAATTTGGGCGCAATCCTGAAATGGGAATGGGCCAGTGTAAGTCCCCTGAGACAACCCAGAGATGCCATTAAAGTGCCTAACACACTTTTGCACCACCACATGAAGCAGGAGGCCAGTACAGATGTGCACAGATGTACACCAGCTTCAGGAGGCTAATGCAGGCCCCGTGGTGCCAGCAGAACCGGTAAGGCCACGCCAGCCTAGATGAGCCAGTGCAGGGACTCAGGGAGGGCCGAAAGGAGGTGTTCCAGGGCAGGGGGAGGGTAGGCAGTGGGCAGGCCTGTGGGCAGGCCATGGGCAAGCAGGGGTGGGTCCAGGATCTGGCACTTGTGCCGGATCATAACCCTGGTGCTAGAGCATCTCCAGGCTGCTCAGATCCGAGTAGCCCCATAGGGCTGCTGCAACGTTACCCGGGGTAAGGGGAATGAATTCCCCTTGCCCCAGACTGAGCCACAGGCAACCCCAACACCACATTGGGTAAGGGGCAGGTCAGCCAACTTCCCTGTTCCAGCGCGGGTTTGAATTGGGCTGCTAGTTAAACAAAGGAAGTACGGTCACAAAATTTGCTTTTATGGAGCAGAATCCCCAATATGTGCCAGTCTCATATTGTATCAGTCTTGTATTTTCTGTAATATCTGAAGAAGTCATATTGGTCCAAACACCTGTCCTGGAGCTATGTTGGGCTGAGGACTGAAAGTACATTTTCCCCATGGGTTTGCACATTCATATCTGTTTTTCAAACATTATAACAACATATTCATATGCTGTGAAAATACAGATACCCACCTTTTCACTGTAACCTGTGAAGCACTGCACAGCAAGACAAAATAAAGAACAACCCTCTCTACCAAATATATAGCAATTACGCGAGCTTATATTGCAATTGGTACTGGTGTTATTTGCTGTAAATCACACACTTGCATTCAGCAAAGATCTTAACAAATGCCAAAATGAGATAAGAGAGCATTTCACATGCTTACAGTTTTCAATCACTTCAGGGAAACAAAACCATAATAAACACAGATAAATATATCTATATTTCAATAAGGATGATTTTCAAAAACTAGCACCGAGAAAGATGCTATAATCAAGTATTGCTTTAGTTGCAATTTAAATCAAGCGAGGTTATCAATGATCCCTTTAGATTTTGAAGGAAATGTTCTTCATTTGGCAGTAATTGTTTTGTCCCAAACAGACTATAGATTAGTTTGTTTTATTTTTAACCTGGATTTTTTTCATATCTTTTTCTCATTACGAGTATGCTCTCAGTCATCTTTGTGTTTCAAAGATGGACACTATGAAAACATTCTCAATCTTGAGGATATTTATAGATATAATCTTACTGAGAAATATGAGACTGGTTCAGACTGCAATGCAAGGGTCATTTTTAGTGCTGCATTTGTAAAATCAAAAATATTTTTCTCATTACATGTTTGCCCTCAGTCAACTTGGCGTATCAAAAATGGACACAATGAAAACTTTCTCAATTTTGAGAATAGTTACAGATATAATCTTACTGAGAAATAGAAGACTGGTTCAGGACTGCAGTCTTAGGGTCACTTTTAGCACCGGATTAGTAAAACCAAAAATAAAACCCAAAAAGAAGGAGATGAACTGAGATACTTCATATTACTTTCCATCATGAATGGAAAACAACATTTTCGAGATGTATTCATTTGAAACTCATGACTTACTCCACAGTTTTAAGCATACAGACCATACCTAGAAAAACATTTGCATATAAGTTACATTTGTATATATGAACTGCCCTATTTAACTTTCATTCAACCTTTTCCACTCAATTTCTCACACAAGCTACACCTTTCACATGTCTCCCTTGTGCTCTCTCGCATTCTCTCTCCCCCTCTCACCTCTTTCCTGGCCCGCTGGACTTGTTTCTCCAGTTCCTCAGGTATCATCTTACCTCTATGGGACACAGATTTAAAACTTTTCAGTTATGTTCAAACAGGTTACTCACTTACAGCACTACTGCATTTAAAAAGGATCAGGCCGCTTCAATGGTTTTGGTTCTCTTACCTTGCATCACTTTTGATGAAGTAAACATTTTGCGTGCCAATCCCCAAAAAAGAGGCTGCCTTCTTCACAGAGTAATGACACTAAGTAAACGCAAGGGATGCAAAAGCACAAGTTAATCAGGCAATTAACAGTGGACATAAAATTAAACAGGCTTCCTAAGGTAAACGAGCTGCAAATTTTGGACACAAAAAGATCTCAAGCACAGAATAGCAAAATAAATGAGTCTTATCTTTCCCCCTCAAAACAGGATGGGAGACAGAAATACTTTTTGAAACTTAAATCTACAATTAGGTATTGAAACTGTATCTCAGGTTGCTAGAAAGAGATGTCAAAACTACAGGGAGTCAGGCAGAAAATGTCTAGTACACAAGTGAAACCAAGGATTTTGTTTTATGGACTAATGAAGGCTCATACCTTTGATTATTCTCATTTTTCCCCCTGTTTCAAGTCTTATTCTAAAGTTTAGACACCACATATTAGACAAAGACAAAAGGTAAGAAAAGTAGAAACAGAAGTGGCCTAGAGTGATGGGTGATAAGTGAGCCCATAACTGGCTCATGACCTCACCCATATCTACAAATGCTGAGTAATTTCCTGAGATAAGTTGGCTGCTTCTGACATGATGTTCTTAGCTCACTGACAGACTTTCTAAAATTGGTCATATGAACAGCTCCAAGTGGAAACACTGTAATGGGGTTAATCTTGTTCCAGAGCTGTCTCCATGATTAGGTGGTGAATAATCAAGGATCCTATTCACAGAACCATGCAGGAAAGATGCTGCAGTCCATACATAACATTGTCATGGTAGTTAGCTGTAGAAAGATCTGTTAGCCACAATAACTAAATGGAACTTTCAGGAAAGGAAGGAAGGCACTTTTGAATACTAGAGGCTGGCAACAGACAAAAGGGGAATGGCAACACCTTCATACCCTGCTTGTGAGCCTCCAAAGACATCACACAGGACACTGTTAGAATAAGTACCCGATGGGTCTTGGGTCTGCACCAGAACAGCAGTTCTTCGGTTGCTAGGGTATTTTCACATGAAAGTATTGCCTAGGGGCTGATTCCACATTACATTTTCCAACCATTAGGAGACACTTGAAGATACAATTCCCTGTTTCCATTTTGAAAACACCTGTAGGGGAGTATAAGGCAACAGGAGTCTCAAACCAGGAATTCCATCAACAAGGCTCAAATGCCTTAATCTCAGCACCATTCAGACAGTTCTTGCTAGAAGAACTGACTGACCTGAGCCTTAAGACCATAAGAGCAGCCCCACTGGATCAGGCCATAGGCCCGTCTAGTTCAGCTTCCAGTATCTCACAGCAGCCCACCAAATGCCCCAGGGAGCACACCAGATAACAAGAGACCTGCATCCTGGTGCCCTCCCTTGCATCTGGCATTCTGACATAGCCTTGCTGCAACACAGTGCCCCCCTCAGCAGTGATGAGAAAAGAAACTACAGTCATCCAGCCCTGGTAAAATCACGTGATCAGAGAGCCAAATACAATTTTTACTAGCCCTATATAAGCACTTCTCTGGGGTTGATCCCTAGTCTGAGCTTCCTGCCTGGAAAGGTGCCAAGCTGTCAATTGTCCACTTACTATCTTATTGCTCTGGAGCTTACCCCAGCTTGACCACACCATTTGCTTCTGGCTCCTCAGTCTCAGCTTGCATGTGTCAGAATCTGACCTCAGATTTGTCTTAGACCACTACACCATCTACCTTTGGCTCTCCACAAGCCATCTGCCTGCTATGAAGTGTGATCACTAACCTGGCAATGTGTAACCAGAAAATGCAGCACACTGACATCTTTTACAGGTGACTAGTCATGAGGATCAGATGCAGGAACTGTGGAGAAATCCCTAGGCATTTTGTAGCCACTTCCTCACATGTGTTTTCAAAACATATGTTTGTCAAGTATAACCTCAGAATTGCTCGTGGACTTATTTCTGTGAACAATCTCTGTGCTCAAATACAACGCAACATGCACCTGAATTGCTTTCCTAACAAGTCTCCTCATCAGCTCTTCAAGTTCATAGGCTGGTAGGAGAAACATTCATACCTACAACACAGACATATGTCTTGTTTCCACCAATATACAAATTGGGGTTGCTGTGGGGTGACCCTGTGAATGGAAAAATGCAACCTGGCCCCGCTTGCAACTACAATCTTTGTATATGAATAACACAGGGTACAATAACACCCAGAGACTATGTTTTCCAAGAATTTCTAATGTTCATCTCATGGCACTCAATCCTGAAAGATGCTGTACAATTTAATAGGCAGAAAAAAAAACCCTTTTGAATGATCAACCTGTAGAAAGAGAAACCTACAAGAACTTACATCATTTCAGTATAATACAAAATATTCTTCTTTTAAGGAAAAAAACAAAAGAAGAAAAAGAAGAAGCAAAGCCTTGATGTTATTTAAGGGTTAAATTTAATTTATTTACCAACAACCTCAAAAAAAGCTTGATCTGTTCTTTCATATACAGCAGGTGAAACCAGGTGGTTAATTAATTCTGTTTTCTTTCAGAGACTTCACACAAATGCAGTTACGGAGGAACATAATTATGAAAAATCTACAACACTTTAATGTGTGGGTATGAATATATTAAGGGTATTCAAGCCTGTCACACTTTCTTTTTATGAGATGGATCACCTCAAAAAGGCCTCCCCCCTCTTGACAGGAAGTGCATCTTTCCTCCGTTTTGGACTGAATGTACAGAATGTATTATCAGCTACCAGCAGCCAATCTTTTCTAACATGACACATTCACAAAGCCTTTGGAACCCTTTCAGACTGTTGTGTGAATAATAACATACAAAGATAGGTAATTAATCTTCTGTTACATTGAATTACATCAGTAATGAAAAACACTTGCAGAGCTGCACCCCAGCACTCACTAGAGATTTGGATTCTGGCAGCAGAAGCGTTTCATTTGAATTGCAACTGATTCTCACAAAATAGCTCCTTATTAGTACACTAACGGTCACCTATTAGGCTCAATAGAAGAGTGTGTGACACTGAGCAAAAGGGAAATGTCAAACCTCTCCAGGGTCAAAAAAATAAGACCTGCAAAATCTATGAAGTAGGAAACCAAAATGGACCTCAAATCACAGCTGTTGCCATGAACCAAGTACAACAGATATAAGGAAAAGAAAATGACCATAAAGGAGCTAGAAGTTTTAAGCATGCGCTTTTAAATATACTGTATTTCAGTACATGAATGACTTCATTTAAATGCATCAATAATGGATTTTGGAGAAGTTATTTCTAGCAATTGTTGCTATCTTTTAAAGTCTCTTCTCATGTAATTTGATGGCAGCTGACTAAAACAATACAGGTTCCATTCCAGAACCCCAGTGGATAAAAAAATCAGTGGATAAAAAAACCCACTTTCAGGTTTTTGCCATTCCATTGCTTCTAATAAGGTTTTGTCTTGACATCTGCAGGAGTTTGATTCTGGGACTCCCTGCTGATACCATAAAATGTGTTAAAAAATAAAAAACTGTGAACATTTACAATTGTGCTTTAAAAACAGCTTTCCTTACTGCTGTAGAGAGACAGTCAGCAATTAGAAATGCAAAGGACCCCTTGCCTTTGCCTGGCTCAGCTGAAGAATGGAATGATCACTTGCATGACTGTCCCTCTACAACAGTAAGAAAAGCAGCTTTTTAAACTAAAGAGATGCATTTTTCCCCTTCTCCAGGAATCACACTGCTTCTCATTTGCAGTGGCCATTCGTGTTGAGTCAAATCTGAGTATAAAAAATCCATGTATAACAAGGTTGAACCTGAATTTTCACAAATGTCAAGACAATTTTTAAATGTGCTGTATCTATAAATTGAAATAGAGAACATATCAGAATATAAAAAACAGCTCTTTTCCAGCTAATTTTTGAGCGGTCTCTGGTTAGCCTTGCAAAGATTTCAGTTATCACTCTGTGTTCTAGTGATTATAGATTTACAGCCCAATCCAGAGCTACCTGGGGCGCTCAGAATGGCTGAGGCCAGATCCTGCACACCCCAGGCTACCATGGGAGGCGCCTTGGGAGAAGGGGACTTTTGTCCCCTTCCCCTGGGTAAGGTAAGCAGCCCCGCAATGGGGCTACTCACTTTACCGCCGACCAAAAGGTCGGTAGTAAAGTAAAGGCGCTCGTGTAGGGTGCCGAGCCCTCCACGAGCGCCTTGGATCCTGCAGAGCAGAGCTCCATGGACCCGCTTCCCTCCCTCCCTCCCCCAGCACGCCTCCAGCCTGCCCCTTCCCATGTCACACTTCCGCATCATGCCTCACCTCGCCCCCACCCTCTCTCCGCCCCCCGCCAGCCTCCACCCTCCCCAGAACGCCTACTCCCTGCCCCCGTCCCAGCTTACTGCGCCGCAGCTTGGCAGTCCATGAGACTGCTGAACCATGGAGGCTGGGCAACTGCCCCGCACTAGCCCAGCACAGGCTGGTGCTGGGCTAGCATGGGCTGGAGTCCGGCAGAGATGTTTGCAAACATGCCTTATGGCACATTTGCGACAGTGCTCAGTGGCACAAAGCTGTGCCGCCGAGCACAGGATTGGGCTCTTACCTGGCTCTAATGAATGCTAAAGAATGTAGCTCTTCTTCCCGCTCTCAATATACAGTGAAAAGATCACATATCTAGTACTGCCATTATACTGCAGCACTTTACACTGAGAAGTAGCCTTTAACTAGAGACCACAAGCAACCAAGCTAAACAGAAGGTCTATTTGGATCATGTGTATATATATTCACACATATCTAAATAAATATAAATGAAATATTCCTTACCAGATTGCCCTTCCCCTTAGAAAAGGACTTGCAATATACTCTACATCCTCTCATCACTGTCTATTGAATGCTTGATGACCCTCAAGGTGTTGAGAGATGACTCCCTTACTCTCCTTCCCTTAGGGCCAAAGTGATGTTTTAAATTCAAGAGTGAAATCTTGTGCTTGGGAGTTCCCATGACTCTTGTTTTAAAAACAAAAACAGTCATAGGAGCCCCAATCCTGATTCAGACTGTGAAATGTCAAGCTTTAACTCTTCCTCTTGAAATATATTCCCACTGAAAATCACATCTCTGAGGTGGCCATATGCTGCCTATTACAAACTTTGAGTAGAAACCCCAGCTCTGTGGGGGGGGGGGGTGATTTTCAGAGGGAAACTGTTGTAAGGAAAATGTTAAACCTTTCACTGTGGAATATGGACTGGGAGAGTCCCATGATACAGATCAAGTGCCCCCATGACTGCTTTTAATTTTTTTTTAAAGGAATGTCGTGGATAAGAACATAAGAAGAGCCCTGCTGGATCAGGCCCAGGGTCCATCTAGTCCAACTTCCTGTATCTCACAGCAGCCCACCACATGCCTCAGGGAGCACACACAAGACTACAAGATACTTGCATTCTTGCTGCCACCTCTCTGCATCTAGCAACCTCCCTAAATCCCATGCACAGTATTAATGCATGCATTTAAAGGAGCATCTAGTTTGTCACTCTGTTACAAATCATTGAGAGTCATGGCTACCATATTTCAGGTATGACAAAATTTTGGCAGAATTAAGAATCAATGGCAGAACAAATATCTAAGCCGGATGGCAATGCCAATACCTGGCAGGAGTGCCGCTATGGTCTGCCCACCCCCATTCATCCTTAAATTGGATTGCAATAGAAAAAAAAATGAACCTTCCACAACTGAGGAAGATCCACAGACAAGCATATGCCTAAAGCAGGGGTCTCCAAACTTTTTGGCCAGAGGGCCGCATCAAATATCTGGCGTGGTGTGGAGGGCCGGAAAAAAATTTAAATATAAAATTTAAATAAATAAATTAGAGATGGAACTTAGGTGAGTGAATAAATGAATGAATGGGCTCATTCACTCAACCTCTCTGGCACTCAGAACACCCTACAGACACTATCAGAGCACAGTTCTGGTCATGTTCAGTTGAGTGGGCTAGAGGCTTTCAGGGGACAAAAGGTTGGCCGTGGGCCAGAAAGAGGCTTGCTGCAGAAAGAGGTTTGGAGATCCCTGGTCTAAAGCTTAGTGTTTAAAGTTATCAAACTCCAATCTAGAACAGAACATGAAAACACTGTTTACAAAGCACATCACATTTATCTTCCGAATACCTTCTTCATAAAGATCATTAGATAAGACCATGGCTGAGCCACACTTTGAAGTTACAGCCACATCTATGACTTCATTCACCATTATTATTCTTAGAGAGAAGTTATTTTTAATTATCAATTCAGTAATCACTACAACCAAGAAAGAAATAATCTCTACCAGCATTAAACAGATGCTTCTCTTTGGTTTTTGCATGTGTCTCTGTGTGTTTATTTACTAAGAAGCAAGAGTGAAAAAGTTTCACGTTAATTTAAACATCATCACTCTATTCCACAGTGAATATAATGGAAAACAAATAATTGTTTTCTTCACTTAACTCTCACACTATAGGAAAGCTACCTGTCAGTGAGAGAAATTCAACAGGGAATAGAGACTGAAGGAGAAAATCACAAGATCCAACCTTGCTTAAGATTTTTGAGTTTATTTAGTTAGCCCTAATAAAGGTATTATCCAATTGTGACAGATTGTCAGTCCTAACATTGGTTGTACCAGATTATGACAAGATGCAAAGAACATCTAATCCAGGGGTGTCAGACACAAGGCCTAGGGGCCGGATGCGGCCCGTGGAAGCTTTATATCCAGCCCTCAGGCTCTCAGCGGCTGAGTAGTGCTGTTACTGCTGTAAGGGCAGCCCACATGAAAATGGCTCTCCCATGTCTTGAATAATGACATCACTTTCTGCCTAATGACATCACTTCTGGCCTTCAGCAGCCATCATGAATGCTGTTTGGCCCCTGGTATGGAATGAGTTTGACATCCCTGATCTAATCAATAGTCTTCTCAGCATTGGTTAGATTTGTAACCACCCACTTTGGTAGTGCAATCCAGTGCACATTTACTCAGAAGTTCCACAGTATTCCATGCAGCTTACTTTTCCCCAGCATGTGAGTCATAGGGCTGTAGCAAATAGAGCAGCATTTCTCAAAAGGGAGGGGGTGGCTGGACCGTGGAGGGCTGCCAAAACAGGAGCTGGCACCAGCAACCCTGTGATCTGAGCCTCCAAAGGAGAACAGCCGGGGCAGTGGTCAGAGTGTGGGGTCCCCACCACCAGCGCCTCCTCCTAGGAAGCGGTACCCTGAAGTGACATCATGATGCTATTGCCCTGTGTGCCACTCCCTCCAATGACGCCTCTGATTGTGACCTGATCTCTGGTGGGTCCCACAGAGCCTCCAATGAAAACACTGGTGATAAAAAGATAAAAAGATAAAAAGAGCCCAATCGTATGCCTGTCTATTCAGAAGTAAATCCCATTAAAGTCAATGGGGCTTACTCCCAGGAAAATGTGGATAGGATTGGGCTGTAAGAGCCCAATCCTGTGCTTGGCGGCATGGCTCCGTGCTGCCAAGCACTGTTACGGCACGTTTGCAAGCCTCACTGCCAGACTCCCGCCTGTGCTAGCCCAGCGCTGGGCTAGTGCGGGGCGGTCGCCCACCTTCCATGGTTCAGCGGTCTCCCAGCCTACCAATTTGCAGCATGGTAGGAGGGGGCGGGGAGAAGGCATTCCAGGGAGGGGGGAGGCCGGTAGGGGACAGAGAGAGAGCGGGGGGAGGCATGCTGGGGGGTGAGCTGGAGGCGTGCCGACGGGAGGGAGGGAGGCGGGTCTGTGGAGCTCCTCTCCGCAGGATCCAAGGCGTTCGTGTACGGCTCCGCACCCTACATGAGTGCCTTTACCTTACCACCGACATTTTGGTCGTCGGTAAAGTGAGTAGCCCATTGCAGAGCTGCTTACCTTACCTGGTAGAAGGGGACAAAAGTCCCCTTCTCCTGAGGTGCCTCCCACGGTAGCCCAGGAGACGCAGGATCCGGTGGCAGCCCTTCTCGATGCCGCCAAGCCTGGGTGCATTGGCCAGCTTGGGAATGGGCTGCCCAGGCGCAATACAAAGGGTGCCTTATGCCGGCCCAAGTCCCTTGGGCCGGCATAAGAAGGTTGCAAACGTGCCGCAAAGCACGTTTGCGCCTCCTCGCGGGGAAACCAGGCCAGCACTCTGAGAAGCGCTGGCCTGCAGAGGCTGGCCTAAGTCTCCACCGCAGCTTCCCCAAAGCCACTTGTGTCAGCACACTTGTGCCGGCACAAGCGGCAAAGGTAGGCATGGGGGGTGGGGAGGAGGAGGAGGGAAGGAGGCGTTTCTGGGCGGTGGATGGGCGACCTCAGGGGCAGGCGCGCAGGGACCCGGAGGCGGGGCTGGGACCGGGCAGTTATGCTGGACCCCAACTCCCGTCCCCGCGGAGAACGGAGTGGCTTCAAGCCGCTCCGCTCTCCTCAGACTTGCACTACCACCAGAAGTGGCGCAGGTCCAAGGAGACCCATTGGGGCCAGCAGCCCTTACCCAGGGGTAAGAGGAAGAGCTTCCCTTTGCCTCTGGCTGAGCTGCTGCTGCCCACAAACCCCCGTTGGATGCAGCGCAAGCCTCCTGGCAGGTCTGGATTGCGCCCTAACTGTTTCAAGCCCTGAGGCTACTCAAAAATCAGATCGCTGCCTTGCAAAGAGCTGAACTCCTGCAATTTGTAAGCGTCTGTACATATAGGGAGATAAATGTTTGAGTGTCTTTTTCTGATGTGATTTTTTCCTCCAAGTTCGTCAAGTTCGACAGGGTAGGTGAAGGCTGAGTCACATAACTAAGCCCCTCAAGCCTTGGGGCTGCCTCATGATAAGAAATGGATCACGTTTGTGTGCACATCAATAAAATGTCACTTGTAAATAAATAAATAAATAAATAAATAAATAAATAAATATTATTTCTTTCTAGATCACCTTTTTAAAAATGTATCGTAAAGCTAGGTGGATCTCAACAGTGAGTCATTTTAAAAAGTGGGCCCTGGTGCTAAAAGTTTGAGAACTACTGAAACAGAGCATGGGGCTGAAGTGTGTTGGCTACATTTGTCCACAACAACGAAAGAGGGTTGTTCCCTTACCCCATGTTGAGCTCGGCTGGTAGCAATGGGTCTCCTCATATCTGTGTCTGCTACTTAGCAGGTACAGAACTGAGGAGGCCTGTGTCAAGCTTTCAGGTAATGGGAAGGGGCACAGAATTCGGTGATAGAGACTCTGCCACTACCCCCACCCCCTCCCAGGCCAGATACCCCGGGTCCGCCCTCCCTCTGCCCAGTTCTGCCTTCCCCCCTCCCCCAACCCCAAAAAGCCTCACCGCCAGCCGCTTCAGTTCAGTGTCTTCCCAGCACTGAGGCTCAGCACTGACTGTCGCTGGTCTTTCCACCAGCGTTGAATGTCTCCCTCTGAAGGAAATTGCCATATGACACTTTCACAATACACAGCACCAGCAGTGTGAGTGCACCACCAGCACTGGGCCCAATAGAATTGGGCCCTTAATGACTCGGAAGTAAACATCGCCGGTCAAACCCAGACACGTAGTTCAGGACCCTGCTTTTATTCTCTGTGCTACATATATATATCTATATGACTCTTTATGCTTATTATAAAAATAAAATTTTGCTAGAATCTTCCCTGCTCTCCAAAATGCATTATTAGAGCAATGACAAAGGAAAACAGTTCTTTACCTCTTCTGATGTGAATACAACCAGTCGTGGCATCCCTGAAAGCCCTCTTTCCTTTATCTCTGGACAATATTTGTATCTAGCCAAGTTCATGGCATACATATTAGAAACAGAGCCACCTGTTTAAAAAAAACAAAACACACACACACATATACATGCAATACAGATAGCCATTAATATTTTAAAATTCCAGTAACATATGCCAAGGTGCCTAAAGCTTTATAGGAAAGATGCCAAAGCCAAAATATTACACCAGCAAAAATCAGCAAAGAATCACCGAAAAATATCAATCAATCAAGGCTTCTGATCAGTTTGATAGCCCAATGATATCTTTATAGAAAATGCTCTATGAATATAGTGTGCTTATTCTGAGGATCATACGTGCACAAGCAGCACTTATGTACCACTGAGTGTGCAAGCATTGGACAGATCAGCCCTACGTTCCCTGACTGAACACACAGTTGAAGGAACCAACAGACCATGTTCTGGGCCTTTCCACCATGAGCACAGGGTCAACAGTGTTAAACTTGAATAGATGCCATGTGAAATAACGGCCTTGGCACAATTACTGATTCAACAAAGGCTTCACCACAATACGTAGTACTAACTGTCAGTGGTGTAACATCACTTTAAACCTGTGGAACACACAGAGGAACACACACACATACCAGGATTCTTACCTGGATTAAATATACCATCCCCTTCTTCCCAACCAATGAATTCAATCATTTTCTTGAGAATTGCTTCTTCCACTAACAAAAACACCGGGGACACTTCATAGGTATAGCTGAATAAAGATAAATGTGACATAAGAAGTAACCATTTTAGCAGTACTTTGATAAAATGTACTGAAGGAAATTGAATGAAAAGGGAGTGAAGCAGATAGGATGAATAGCTGTACAGATAAAATGAATACAAGCATAATGGACTAGGTTATAATGGATACTTTCCTGGACTCCAACAATATCCTCAAGAACACTGGGTAATTGTAACAAAGACCATATGGTCTTAGGGACTAAAATCAACAGAGAGCACTTTGGGAAGATCTACAGTGTGGCATGGCAAGAAATATGAAAATGTGGGACCTGAATCACAGATAGCTGCAATGTTTGAATAGGGTATATGGTAGAACATTCAGTGCACGTAGGGCCAATACCCAGATAGCATTAAGGAACTTTATTGTGCTTTTCTGCCTATGCGTATATCATGTGTGACTGTATAGTAGGACAGGCACGCCATGTGTGTGTGGAGGAGTAGGAGGGTATGATCTTGCATCTTAACTATGCATTCTGGGAGAAAGGATTATCTGATCAGGGCAATGTCTATCATAAGAAGCAGGAAAAGAAAAAGAGATGTTCTCCTGGAGCCATATTTACACAGAATGTCTGATAAATCAGGCTTAAGGCCAGAGGGTTCCTTCTGCATCTTGTTCAAGTGCCTACAAAGAGCTTACGGGCAAATGGTTAACGTACAGGGAAATCTACAGAAAAGACCTGCTTCAATGAAACAGCACTGAAGACTCAGCAGACTGATTAAAAGAAAACACACTTACACACTTGGGTTTAATGCTTCTGTAATGAAACGTGCGGCTAAAGAGTAATAATCAATGCCAGCATACAACTGGTTAAAAAAACGTGGGTGATCTGTAAACAGAGAAAACAAAAAATAGACACATAAACCTGGATAGCTTAAGTGGTAGAGGAAAACAAATGTCCATGATGACTTTTCTACAGTTTTAACTTTAGGAAACATAAGAGGAAACTGAAAATTGCATCAAGGAAAATTGTATTACTTTGTTTTATCATTTTGTGATTTGCTTCTCTCATTCTCTTGCCTAGAAGAAGGCAAGCCCCAAGTTCTATCAACAATGGAGATTTGGAACTGCAGTCATTAGCATGCTTTGCACACACATGGACTATATACACATGCGAGGTGAGTTCATTCAATAAAACAGTGTATATACAGCACACCAGTGAAAGTGCAAGTACTGCAAGTACATTTTATTTATTTATTTTTCACAATTTTATGCCGACCTTCCTCCGAAGAGCTCAGGGCAGTGTACACAGCTGCTGCCCTCCTTTTGTCTTCACAACAACCCTGTGAAGTAGCTGAGGCTGAAGATTTAAAAATCCGAGTTTTGATATTTGAATTTTTAAAATTTGGTATTTAATTTTCAATTTTAGAAGTTCAACTTTTGGGGACTGGATGACAACACTCAACATTACCGGCTGGGCATCCCTTATCCAAAGTGCTTGGGATCAGAAGCTTTTTGGATATCGGATTTTTCTGTATTTCGGAATACTTCCGTATATATAATGAGAGATCCTGGGGATAAGGATATTAAATAAAATATTTTTTAATAATTTTGGGCATGAAATAAGGTTTGTGCATGAAACACGGTTTTGATTTTATTTTCTTAGGCAAAAAAAAAGTCATGCTGGCGCTCAAAAAACTACCACTGTGACCAACATTAATATACTATTGTTTAACATCACACACTGCAAGACTTTAGAGTTTTGTTCCTGAAGCTTTTGTAAGCATTGATTATACAAAATTAACTATGTGCTCTGACCATTTGTTTCTCTTTTCCAGTAAGGAAAGTTTTATGAGAATGTATCGCTTCTTACTGACCTTCTTCATTAAAACTATGGACTGAATACACTTAAGATTATATAACAGCAGAGATTCATTTTAGCAGTAATGTTGTCCAGTTATATCCTTTACTAATAAGCTTTAACATCATCAGGAAAAAAAAAATCAATCAGTGGTTCTCAAACTGTGGGTCCGGGACCCAACAGTGGATCATGACAATTTTTCATGGTTTGTGGAACTGACAGGGCAGATTAGACAATATGCATCAATGGTTAAACAACCTGTTACGGGGGGGGGGGGGGGGGGACACTGCTGCACAATCACAATTACAGACATACCCCTTGGCATTTATAAATTAGGCAGCGGCCTCTAAAAAGTTTAAGAACCACTGACATAGTCTGAACTCTCATTGGATACCCACACTTCTTTCTAAAAGGAGAGGGTCCCCTACTTTTTTCCTGAAATCTGATTGTATACTAAATACATTGCTCTGAAGGTGCAGAATCTGTACTGTCTGCACTGAGGCCCAAGATCATGCCTCTATTTGGCATTATGCTCCAGAGCTGCATAGAAGTAAGGGGAGCCCCAGGGAAGATTTTTAATAGGGTCCCTTTGGCACCAAACTACCTGATCCTCCTCCTTCCTGCCCATTTCCAGATGAAGCACCCCTTGGCAACTGGGACATTTGAGAGCTGCACAGGTTGTTCCCATTTGGCTCCTGTACGATAAACTCACCCCCAGGCTCTGTCAAAGAGTGGATGGCAACCCTAAGTGGGACCCCATTGAAAACTGGGGCCCTGGGAAATTATCCCCAGCAACCCTACCCTCTCTGATGCCTTATTACACTCCTTTCTTGACCCAAGCCCCACCTTTTGTTGCTTACAGATTCTGGCACCTGAAGGGTTATGTGCTTGCTCCTACTTGGCAGAAAAGTGCGTGGCTTGATTTGCTATTCATGCTCTGGATCAAACTACAATGAAGTGGAACTACAATGAAGTTCCATGACTGGAGGTCATAATGTCTTAATCTTTTTCAAAAAGCAGCTGCTTTGGGTATAGGACAGTTTTGAAGCAGGGCTACAGCACAGAAGTCAGGGGTGTAACCTCTTTTCCTATGACAACTGCATTGATTGCCCCCTGGAGGGGTTTGAGGCAGGCGTGCCCCAGCAAGAGGCTTCAGACTTGCTTCAGGGGGAGGGGGTTAAGGCACCCTGGTCTGGCTGGTTTGCCCTCGTCTTGGACAGGAACTGTTGACTGCACAGCCTCCTACCTCACCTCTCTTTCTGCTATTTCTGTCATCACCAGCCTCCTGCATCTTATGGGGCTTCCTGTTTCCTCTTGCCCCTCCCTTTCCTGCCTGAGGGGTTGAAAAGAAGCACCTGCTGGCAACTGCTGGCCCTTAGGCATTCCTGACCCCACCCCTGTTATCCACAGACCCAGTATGGGGCTCTGGCTGCTGGTCTCTGCCTTCTGGGACCCCTGCCCTGGTAAGTCGGGGTCCATGGGGAGCAGGGGAACCCTGACACCCCCACCAAAGATGAAATTGGCCACAGAAGGGGAAGTTTGTGGGCATAAAATTGTGACTACAGCTTTCTCCTATGTGACTAATAGCAGATGTGGGGAGTAATCAGTATGGCAACAATGGATGAAACTCCTTCTCTCCTCCAGGGCTGCTTTCTAAAATGAAAAACGCACTGGGAGTTCGTTTGGAACTGGAAGTTCCAATCATGTCATGTCTGTTTCCCACGTCATGTCCAATCTGCGTCTGTATATGGCCCAATTAATACATCCAACTTGATATACAAATAGGCTATAGCTGTCTGGTGGCACCTCTATACAGATCCAACCATACAATTTCAAACACCGTAACTCAAAAGCCTTGATATCAAGAAGGGCATTGGGTACACATAGTGGGATACGTACTTGGCACCTTCCTTTTGAGGGACAGATCTCCTTCCCATATCACAAACTGCTTTCCAAACTTTGTGGAAACTTTGAAAAGCGATTTGTGACACAGCACAAGGAATCTGACACACTAAAAGAAGAAGTTAAAGATTCCACTGGGCAAGCCCAAGAAGTGCCTTGGACCCAAGGCAAAGTGTGAAAAGGATATGTGTAGGTGACATTTTCAGAATGCACAGGAAGCTGCTTCACACACCTGTACACCAACCTGAAGTCCCTACTTCAGATCTGGTATTTCCTACTCAGTCACTTTTTCCCCCAACTGTATTCCCAATGCTAAGATTAGACCAAGTCCCAACCTCATGACCTATAGTATCCAGTTCTGACTCCACAACAAATCCATTCCACACTTTGGGCCAGATCCTACACCTGGGCAGCGCCAGAGGTTGTTATGCTGCCTGAGCAACCACCCTTGCAAAAATGCTGAAAGGCACTTCTGCACCAGCGCTAATGATGTGGTGCTCGCAATGAGGCCCTCACCAGTCAGTGCTGGGCCTCAGTGCCGAGAAGGCATCAAGGACAAGCGGCTGGAGGGAAGAGTCTCCACTGACCAGTGGAGAAGCATTTCAAGGCAAGGTGAAGGCAGGGAGGGGAAGAACTGGGTGGGAGAAGGGCGAGCCAGAGGGAGAATGAGACCCAGGAGAGGGTGGAGACAGTGCCAGGCTCTGCAGCCCAATTCCATGCTCCTCCTAGCCTGCAGAGACCTACACTGGCCTCCTTAGTTCTGCACCAGCAAAAAAAAAAAAACTGGGGTAGCTCTGAGGACTCCCACCGTGGCCATCAGGGCTTTACCAGCAGTAAGGGAACAAACATTCTCTTGCCCCAAGGAGACTCTGGTACAGCCCTACTGGATACAGCCCCACAGGATACAGTGGCAGCCATTTCAGTGTTGCCGCTCCTCTGGGTGCTGCTGGAGCATAGGATTGGGCTGTTGATTGTGTGAACGCAGGTCCAATTATTGTTTTATAAGCTGCCTGGGATTTTGTAAAATAGGCAGGATAATAAAACTTATAAATAAAACAAACCAATCCAGCAAGTCACCATTTTGCAAACGCCTACACATCTCAAGCTTTCATCTTTAATTATCACTCTCAATAGCGTGAACACTCACTTCCCAATGCAGCCATCCAGGTTTAAGCACTTGAAAAAGGTCAGAGTTATTTGCTACTAAGTGGTCTGCATATAATTCTCACTAAGTCTTTTCTGTTCATTTCCTGGTGAGTTTTATACACACGCCCTGGGCTGTAAGACAGAGCAATGCAAAATCACAAGAACTACAACCATTATGTTGTGAGTTTCTCTGCCTGCCACTGATTACAAGGAGCGGGAACAGGGAAGCTCACCATAGGATGACCAGAACTTATTTAGAAAGTGCTCTCTTCACATTAAGGTGGGCAGTATAAAATTCAGCACGGGAATGTCAGCAGCCTCCCCAGAGTGACAGTAACATGTAGATCAATGCTATGGCCTGGATTCAAAGTGAGCAGGAGAAAATTACTTCACGATATTCCTTGAACTCCTTTGCAAGTCCTAGTGGAAGACTTCCCACAATGGAGAGTCACAATGTACCAGGGGCTGCATATAGGAACATGTCACATAAGGAAGACACAGGCAGTGTGTCACATAATTTTTTTTTTCAAATTGCCCACTTGTTTCTTAAAAGAACAAAAGTAAGAGCAGATATTTGAAAGAAACTACCTGGAGGAACACCACAGGATTTAAAAAAATGAAAAGTAGATACAATATTACAATACATACTGGTTTTGACGCTGAATCGTATTACATCCTGGCAAAGCTGCAAGAGTTTCTGGTGGGTCTCTCCAGTCTCTTTCAATTCCAAATCAATTAATGTCTTCAGCTTTTCAGGAGGCTGCCATTCACACACCTAGTCATGAGAAAATATTGGTCATTTGCATATTGGATTAAGTGAGAAAGAACATCCATGATGATGACAAAAACTAAAACAAGCTCTAAAGAGTTTCCAAGATAGCCTATAAATGGATAGAAAACTAACTTTAAAAACTGTGGTAACCACAACTAACTAAAATTTAAACTAACTTTAAAAACTAAGAAAAATTATGACTTTTAATAATCTAGAATCTTTACAACTGAACCAAGAAAACATTCTTATTTATTGCTTTATATTTCCACTTTTACTAGAACACACTGCTTTAAATGTCACTTAAAAAGAAGTTAAATTCAAAATGCAACATTCAAAACTAAAGAATCTGTAATTTTTGAGTTTTATAATACCCCACTTATTGCCTAATGTAGTTTGATTATCTTCAAAAATCAATATCCTATGATCAGCCCAGGGATGTGCTGAAGCCACACCCAAGTCCCAAGTCCAGTCTTGAGTCTCCATCCTCCTCGACTCAAATTGCCCACAAGTCATAACGGACAACTGTCACAACTTGTCCAGAGCAATTTTTCAAGTCACTTTGTCTCAAGTCCTAGTCTTTCCGTGAAACAAGTTGAGTCGTGGAAGCAACAAAAAGAAAAAAGAAAAAGCGTGTGAGTACACACACATACAGAGTTGCAAAAGCAAGACTTGACTCAAGACTATTCAAATATTTTCATTTTTAGGGTAAAACCCCTAAATCTTGAGTCAGTACCCAAGTTTTTGACATGCATGACAAGTCCGTATGGCTCACAAAAAACACACGTTTTTGCAACTCGACCCTGAGTCATCCGAGTAGCGGTCCATTCCTGGATCAGCCTACATCTCCCAACACCAACTCTCAGAATCATACTGCATATCACATGAGCAATGTGCCTGGCCCTTGAGTGCTTAGTTTTCTTTACCCAACAGAAGCCATAGGGGGCCTGATTCATATGAAAACCATAGCACGGGATGGGGAAGGATTTAAACCATTGTCCTCATCACTGTCCTTGTATAAAGTTTCCTCTTGGAGCAAGCAGCAGCTGGTGTGGAGGGGACAATACAGATTGGGACTGTGGTGGGAGCAAAAGATTAAATCCACATCCAAGCCATATTCTAGATTTCCCCTCCCCAACTGAATAATGAAAAACCGCAGATATCAGGACCAAGTACATTAGCAACATAACATGTAGTTTGACCTTCAACCATAAATTATTGAATAATTGTTTTTAAAAGAATGCTTACATATTTTTTACATCTGGGAGACAGTCCATTTACTACTGTACAAGCAAACAAGCTACAAGTCTAGTGTAATAATACTCAAATGTCAAGACAACTGAGGTTGAGTACTAATTATGTACTTATAGAAAAGATTCCCATCAAAGAGCTCTACCTTTTCTGTAACATCAGCGGCTTTCTTTATCACCTCCTCCAGTATAATCCTACTGGCCTCCTCCACAAACTTCTCTCCCACTTTTGAATCTGCCACCGGGCCATTTAAAATCACACCATCCACTAAGATTGCATTCTTCTTTCTCTGTAGTTTTTCTCGCGGGTTATTAGTTTCAGCTGCAAATGAGGAAGATAAAGTGAAGTACTATAAAACACAACAGTATTCATGAACCGAATTTAAAAAGTAAAATGTCAAAATTATACTCTGTTATACAGAGGGAGAGAGAGAGAATGACTCAGAATAGTGAGTCATATGGAAAGCTGCCCACCTTGCAAGCATTTCCCAGGTTCTTTTTCCCCAAGAGAAGCAAAACTCTTTTGTAAAAATTTGAGGGGTGGTCCTACTGAACTGTTACCGGGGGGGGGGGGGTTATCCTTTAACATGAAAGAAACAACCCCACCAAACTGTTTCAAAATGGTGGCTACACAGTGTGAAAGCCTAGGTTGTTAACTACCAGCAATGCCCAGGGCACCAACCAACTGATGCCCATGACACACCTGCAACCACAGTACACAAATCTACTGAAGGAGCAGCAGAAGTGAAGAAATAATTGTAATGTTTTAGAAGTGGTGGAGTTTAGTGGCTAAGAAACCAGGTGGCGTATCAGGGCTTCCCCAGTTCAAATCATAAGAATATATGAGGAGCCCCGCTGAATCAGGTCAAAGGCTCACCTAGTCCAGCTTCCTATATCTCACAGTGGTCCACCAGATGCCTCAGAGCCCAATCCTGTGCTCAGCGGCATGCCTTTGTACCGCCATGCACTGTCGCAAATGTGCCATAAGGCATGTTTGTGAGCCTCTCTGCTGGGCTCCTGCCAGTGCTAACCCAGCACTAACTGGTGCTGGGCTAGCCCAGGGCGGTGGCCCAGCCTCTGTGACTTGGCGTTCTCATGGACCACCGAGCACGGTAGTCAGGGCAGGGAAGAGGCATTCCAGGGAGGGGGAGGCTGGCAGGAATGGGGAGAGGGCAGGGGAGAGGTGTGACGCGGAGGTGGGTCCATGGAGCTCCGCTCCACAGGATCCAAGGCACTCGTGGAGGGCTCGGTGCCCTACACGAGCACCTTTACCTTACCGCCGACCTTTTGGTTGCCAGTAAAGTGAGTAGCCCCATTGCAGGGCTGCTTACCTTCCCCGGGAGAAGGGGATGAAAATCCCCTTCTCCCGAGGTGCCTCCCGTGGTAGCCAAGGGCATGCAGGATCCAGCAGCAGCCATTCTTGGTGCTACTAAGCCTGGGCGCCCGGGCAGCTCAGGATTGGGCTGCCCGGGAGCACATAAGACAATAAGAGACCAGCATCCTGGTGCCACTCCTTGCATCTGGCATTCGGAGGTAGCCTATTTCTAAAACCAGGAGGCTGCACATACCCATCATCAGGGCCAGCTTTTAGGCAATTGGGGAGATTTTACCCAATTGGGCCCTATGCATAGTGGGGGCCCCATACTGCCCTTCTGCCCATCACTGCTTCCAATTGGTTTGGAACTGGATCACTTCTGAAGCAGCTCCCGCCCACCACTTCTTCTGGTCGGCCTAAAATTGGTGTCATGCAGGCGGCAGCATGCACACCTCACTCTTTCCCTACCCTTGCAGCAAATGGCATCATCCTCTCCCCCAACTTGCTCTGGAGTGTGGGCTGCTGCAGATGGGACAGCAACAGGTGAGAGTTGGGGTGCACTGCAGGCTGGGTGTATGCTCCCTCTTAATATAAATATATATAATATACAGTATTTATATACTGCCTTTCTTGGTCTTTATTCAAGACTTTATTCAAGGCGGTTTACACAGGCAGGCTTATTAAATCCACGCAGGGATTTTTACAAATTGAAAGAAGGTTCTCTCTTTCAAGAACCACCACATTCAAGATGTTACACTCCGATCTGGTCACACATTCTGGCCTCCATCCTCCCACGCTCGGAGCAGATGGAACAGCTCAGCTGCAGCTTGTCAGCTGCTTCAAGGTCGCACGGTGCGGTGCCGGTGGCCTCGAACTGGCGTCCTTGTGGATGTTAATCTTCAGGCAAATAGAGGCTCTACCCTCTAGACCAGACCTCCTGCCCTCTTCCCTCTGGCTGACCTCCCAAGCACCTATTCTACACAACCACTAAAGATATAGGAGTCCTATCCACATGCACAGAAGTAACAGATTTTTTTTTTTCTTGGTCTGGCTCCATTCAAGCTAAGAGTTTTAAAAAATCAATAGCTGGGGGTCCTGCAAAATTATTGGGGATCCCATAAAAGTGTTTCCTACTGGGCCCCGCAGATCCTAAGATTGGCCCTGCTCATCATGGCTTGCAACCTGTGATGGACTTTTCCTCCAGAAATTTGTCCAATTCCCTTTTAAAGGCATCTAAGACAGATGCCATCACCTCATCATGTGGCAAGGAGTTCCACAGTCTAATAACCTGCTGGTTAAAGAATTTTTTTTTTTGTCTATTCTAAATCTCGCCTCTGCCATGAATTCTCACTAGGAGGCCTTAGGCAAGCCACTCTCTCTTAGCCTCACCTTTCTAGCTGCAGCATGGGGCTATTATTACTTACAAGGCATTTTTAGTAACTACATAAGGTAATACTTGGGAAGGACTTGGGAAAGACAGAACCTGCACACTCACACTACAGAAATGTTAAGTACTATTAATACTAGATCCAAAACTACAGTCTGAGTGTTGGAAAAATATGGTTTCACCATAACAGAGATGCTGCTGGAGAGAAAGACGCGTAAATCATCTCCCCCCTTGCCTGTGCAATGGATGCATGCTAACTGGAGAAACCTCTCAAAGGATGACTATCCATGTGCCAAGGAACCACCTTCAGCACATCCGATATAAGAGCTATTGCAGAGCTTCAGATTTCTCTACATATGTCAAAAAAGAAAAAAGCAGAATGATAGTGAATGTATGGGGAGTAGGCGGGTTGTCTGGCTAATCTCATACAGGTATTGGATACTGTGACAAATTCACAAGTGGAAGTCAGTGGAGTGATCTCTAATATGCTTTGGGTATTAAACATTAGCAATTACTAAGCAGAAAATCATCTTCTACATTTCCAATCTGAAAAGGATATCCTGTCAATCAAAGTAAATAAAGCAATGAAGTATATGTAACTCCATTTGATTAGGATACATGGCTGAGCTAGATTTACTTCCAGAAGGGTAGACATGTCAATCTACAGCAGCAAAAACAACCAAGATGCTTGTGGTATCTTAAAGACTACCAAATTTGACATGGCATAAACTTTAGTTCATAATAGTCTACTTCATCAGAAACATAAAGTGTAATCATCAGCAGGAAAGTAATTGACATATTTGATCTCTCTTACAGAGAGAGAGAGAGAGAGAGAGAGAGAGAGAGAGAGAGAGAGAGAGAGAGAATTGGAAACCAGGAGCTAAATGTAAGAGAAAATACAAAAAGATAAGCATGGGGAATATTCACAATAACGGTAATTGGCAATAGTGGTAATTGGCGATAAAAACAATCTCTTCGCAATACTAAGTTAATTAATTATGTAATAAACTGGATCTGAGTACCATACAGATGGTCAAACTGTGTACAGATTTATATGTGGAAGGGAGATCAGAATAGCGCTAGTTGGCCCCAACCCCAGTCTCCCCATATTAGAAGTCCTGGCTGCACAGGATTTAAAAATATTTATAGTTCCAGATTTGAATGGTTCACTCTTCACACAGCTTATTTTTTCTGCAAGCTGCAACTGAAACAACAAAACCATTTGCATTACCTTTTAACTTAAACTTAAGAAATTAGAATATTTTCATTTTTATCGCCTAAATACTTCTCAAAGTTTCCTATAACACAATAGCACCTGACCTTCAGGAAGTGAAAAATGAAGTTGACAAAGGAGTCTGAATCCATATATAGGGCAGAGTGTTTAGAAACATGCATTATTCAGCTATACATGAACAATGTGATTTGATCATGAGTGCACTCACTGCATTCAGCTGGAGTCTTCTTGTCTAGTAGCCTGATCTAATGGGCTGGAGTAAGACAGGAAGGTGTTGTGCCATGGGGTGACACTATTGGCACTCTAGGTGACTCCAAGCCTAGTGACACCACTGGAAGGTAGCAATGAAGCAAGGATGGCACTGGTGAAGAGGCAGAACTTTCACCCATGTGATTGACCCTCCCAACTACCACCCACTCTGCCTGGTCCTATGGACACTGCTGATGCTTCCCTTCTCCCACGTACTGTGCACATTCACCCCAACCTTAATCAGTGGCATTCCTAGGGGGAGCAAGGGGGGAAATGCCATAGGACATCACACTTCCAGGGGTGGTGCCTCTCCCCTCCCGCTGCCACCCACCGCCCCCATCCAGGGGCCTTTGGAGAGCCGGGGAGACTGTGTATGGCCTCCCCAGCCCTCTGAAGGCCTTCTTAGAAATATCTTTAAACCTCTGGAAGGCCTTTAAACCTTAAACCTCCCTGGCTCTCCAAAAGCCCCCGGATGGAGGGGGCGGCACCCCAACGGCCCCCGGCAGCACAGGGGCCAAGATCACCAATGACCTTAATGCCAATTTATTGAAAATTCTAAAACAATAGAACTGGGAATATTTAATAAAAAGTAATGTTATGCCATATTTTATGGACAGTGCAGAAATCTCCAGGCAGATGTGTTCTAGTACTGGGCTATATAAATCATAATGAAAACAAGACAGTCAACATGCAGCAGCTTTTTCACTCCAATATATTTTCCATCTCCAACTCTTGGTTCGTATATTTTTTTTAAAAAAATCCATGTACAAATCACATTGGTTTTGAATTCATGGAACATGATCAGCAATGCAGATTATCAGGCAGGTGTAAGATACAACAGAACAAATCAGATCCCAGGGAAAAGCAGTATCCTCACATGCACCACACACAGTCTCCCAGACTAATTCTATGCATGTTTACTCAGAAATAAGTCCTATTATAGTCAATGGGGCTTACTCCCAGGTAAGTGTGGAGAGAGTTGCAGCCTCTGTTAGTTGTGTGGGCTGTCAGAGTTCATGCAAGCTGAAGCTTCTGCAAATCTAGTCGACAAAGATATCCAGTTCTGAATTAAGAAATTCAATTTCCCAGCCACAAACAGCCTAAAATCCCCATTCTAAAAACAGTGAGGTTCAACTGGCAGAAGACATGTTGTGAATGTGGGACTCACTGATCTACAAGTGGTGTTCTGACATCATGAGGCTTCAATTATGTGCAGCTTTGCAATACCGACGCATCCACTGGCTGAACTGTAGAACTGAGCTTGCACTGAAAATCTCAAAGTTGGTGGCCTTCCTGGCAATGCACTGATGTGGTCGTATGGCTATGCCTTCACAGCGCACACAACAAAAGGCACCTTGAGGCAAGCGCAAATTTGAGATTTGAGATACATGCCTCCAAGCTTGTGACAGCAATTATTACCGCCCAGTGGAAGTGCTCCACATCTGAGCTCATGGATTATCAGCTGTACAAAACAGCTTACAGAGAAAGCCTGAATCAGCTCTGGTACAAATGAACAAGGGTCCTTGGTACTGGTATGTCATTTTGAAATGGATTTATTTATAATATTTCTATCCCAACTTTCCCCCATGGACACGGGTAGCTAGCGTAAAATACACATTATAAAGGTAGAACAATCAAACTGCACATAAAATAGCCAATCAGGGGCAAAGGGAGGGGAAGTGGCAAGGAAAAACCAGCCTGTCTGGGAAAAAACCAGGCCCCTAGCTCTCACCTGAACCTTGCCCCACACCACTGGATCTCTGCCTACACCCCACCCACTTCCCCTCAACTCAGCATCTTCCTCTAACAGAGATGTACCTTTTCCCCTAAGGCAGGGTTTTCAGACTGGGGTGCCATGACGCCCCAGCCCATGGGCCCTGGCCTGTTTCCCCTTAAGGGGGTGGGTGCAGCTAGGAGGCCGGGAGAAGGCAGCGGCACAATCCCCAGGATCACGCCACTCAGGGGGGCTGCAGGGGCTTGGCGGTGCGGGGAGCCTTCACAAGTGCAAGTAGAGCTATCACGCTCCATTTCCGCTAAACCAGAAGTGGAGCGTGATTGCTCCACTTTTACTTTTGAAGCATCAGGGAGCCCTGCGGATAGCTGTGCAGGGCTCCCCGCACCCCCGAGAGGCTGCAGGAGGCTCTGGTAAGTGTACCCAAGCCCCTGCAGCCCCCCTGAGCGGTGCGATCCTGGGGGTTGTGCCGCTGCCTTCCCTCAGCCCCTGCTGGCTCCCCACCCCTGCCCCCACAAGAACTTACTGTGGTTTTCAAACTCTCTGGGAGTTTGAAAACTGCAGCCCTAAGGAGTGATCCAAAAGGCCAACTCTACTTTGGAGTTGCTCCTGCAACAAAAGTTCAGCCAAGGGACCACCCACCACCTGCAGCAGGTGTGTCCTTGAGGTGGGACTTCCACACTTTGCATTCTTTCCCAGTGCTGTGCTCTAAGTGCCTAGAGAAAGACTGATTGATGGATTGCCTGCTTAATGACTCTGTCTAACACCACATATGCAAGCAAGACTGTTTTTAAATTGCCTAGCAAAGGAACATTGTTTTTTAAATGGATTTGCTTTTATGGGATTTTTGCCATCCACATGAGTTCTGGGAATGCAATAACGAATAACGAGACTCAACCTGTAGTGTGTGTTTTTTGTTGCAGCTGCATTGGTGCTGGTGTAATTGGAATTAATTACAACACAAGAGGACTAAATAATCTTCTCTTGGATTACTTATCTGAATATTGCAATTTGTCCTGAATGTCTGGTACATTAATACTGCCTTTCTGAAAGCTTGTTTTTGTGCTTAAAAATGAAGAATAATTTTTAAAGTTTGACTTTTTATGTTTATTGGCACACACACACAGAGAGAGAGAGAGAGAGAGAGAGAGAGAGAGAGAGAGATATTTGTGCTCTGCAAAAAGAGCATGTAGTCTGATGTTTCACTGTGAAAACAGGACAAGAAATCACAAGAAGATATAGTTCTTAAAGAGGGCAGAAGTGGAATGGAAGCTTATTGCAAGACAGCGCAGATCTAGGCATGACTACCAAAAAGTGAGTTCAATAGCATCCACACTACAAATATTTAGGGCATCGATTTCTCTTAAAACGTTTCCATCCTGCTTACATATTCACAGAAACAGCCAACAGTAACAGCCAACAGAAATAGGCAATGTTTCAGAACAGAGCTCCTGATGTACCAAATTAAATATTAAAGATGAACCACAATGATGCTAAGCTGAAAACCCTAATACTCTGCAAGGAATATTGGTTTGCTGCTGTCATACTGTGCAGTGTGTTAAAAACTAACCCGCACTACCTTACATCATTATTTATGGATGACAGGGAATTTACTTTTCATTTGGAGCTTACAAAATCATTGCTCTGCAAACGTACACCATTAAAATAATGGTCAGTGCAGAGATGAAGCAAATACATTTATCTGCAATGAAGTCACTTGCTGTAACTGCCATGGCATAAAAATGAAAGTTTTGATGATTGCAGCATACATGCTTCAGGTTGTCTTAGGCTGCCACCTTGGAAGCACTTGCCTGGGCGGAAGTTCTCTTAAATTCAGTGGAGTAGATATACATTGGATTGCACAGTTGCATAGTCAGGGCCCAATCCTATCCAAATTTCCAGTACCAGTGCAGCGCCAATGCAGCCCTGAAGTAAGGGAACCAATGTTTCCATACCTTGAGGAGGCCTCTATGAATGCCTCCCCACCACAGGATGCAGTGCACACCCCACTGGCACAGCTGCACCAACACTAGAAAACTGGATAGGATTTGGCCCTCAGATTGTTATGAGGCCAAAAGGCAGGGTGCATAAGAGGGGGGTGCAGGGGATAGTTTGTATGCAGATCCAGGATCAAAAAGGGGGCCCAGGAACCAAAGGAAAGGGTCAAATAATTTCCTGGGATCTTACATTTTCCAATATCACCAGATCCCATGAGAGGGGGATGCAGGGGGCGCATCATACCTGGACCCAGGGTCAAAAAGGGGCCAGGGAGCCAATGGAGGTGAACATTTCCTGGGATCTCAGAAAATGTTTGCATATATTATGTGAAGACTTAGCAGACACATTTTGTGTAAGCCTACGTTTTATATATTCACAGAAATTCACAGAAATTATGATCCAATGAAGGAGGGAAAGGGCCCAGATGAATCTCTGTACCCCCAAAAGGAGACCCCAAAACCTTTGTATGCCCTGATAAAATTCCTCTCAGAGACCCTGCCAAAAGGTCATCCCCAAGTGTCTAGAAATAGCATGTGGATCAATTCTTTCTACTATTTTGGGTTGATGGTGAGGGACTGCAGATTTGAATATCCCACCATGCTGAAAATGATTCTTTTAGCATGAGTTAGTACGTGTGTGCATCTGCCCATTTCCTTCACAATAACAGAACCAGCAATATTAGAAAATGAAAGTGTTGGCAGGAGATTCAGGATGGAAAAACAGATGTCTTCACATGGAGCATAATTAAGCCATTTCTGCTAGACACTGCATATTGGGCTGAGCAGAAATGGGTTAAGCTAGCAATCCTAGTTACACTTAACCCAAGCTCAATTGTCTTTAATGGGACTTACTTCTGAGTAGATGTGCATAGGATTGGGCTCTAAATATATGGAATTTTCTGCCATCTGATGTGGTGATGGCCACTAGCTTAGATGGATTTAAACTGATATTAAGATAAATTCATGGAATACAAGTCTTTTATTGGCTATTAATCATGATAGTGACATGCCAGCTCCAGGTTGAGATGCAATTGCAGGGAGACAGGCCTTTCTCTCCTGCTTATGGGCTTCCCAGAGGCAGCTGGCCACTGTGGGAAACAGAATGCTGGACTATATGGGCCTTTGACCTTTTCCAGCAGGGCTTATGGTATCAATCTATGGAAATTAAATGTATCAGAGAGAGGAGCTTCATTCTCCCATAGGCAGGGAGGGCTTTTGTTTCTCTAATATGGCAGAGCTTCAAAAATGGGGTCTTCCATCAGCAGTCTGTAGTAGTAGAACCAAGGACAGTCCCAAGGGCTATTTCTGCACATTTGAATTGTCCTGAATTTGCTGGGTCTCCTACCAAATGCAAGATGCTGCAAGGCACTTCAACATATACTGCAACATATACCCAACATATACTGCAGTCCCAAATTCATTTACTTAAGAACCCAGTCCTATCCAACATTCCTGCACAAATATAGCCACAATGCAGTCCCAAGGTAAGGAGACAAATGTCCCCTCACCTTGAGAAGGCCTCCAGGATTGCCCCGCCACTGCAGGATGCAGTGCATAACCTATTAGCACTGCTGCATCAAAATTCAATAGAAAGCCAGGTGGAATAGCAGGTGCCTTTAAGAAGAAAGGAATTGAACAATAAGTGAATGGAACAGATGGGTGATAAGGTGATTAGGGGTGGGACCAGATCAATTAGAGAGCTGATTAGCTGTGATTTCTTGGATCAGAAAAGCCTGAGTGTTGTCCTGACCCTGAAAAGGGACATCAGACCCCTTTGACATCCCCTTGACCCCTTTGATATATAAGTGGAGTGAAGCAGGGCTGTGTTCTTGTGCCAGCCCTGTTTGGAATTTTCTTCGCTGTCCTGCTGAAGCATGCCTTTGGAACTGCAACAGAAGGCATCTATCTCCAGAACAGATGAGATAGAAAGCTCTTCAACCTCTCCAGACTGAGAGCAAAGTCCAAAGTCCAGTTGAAATGTCTACGTGACTTCCTGTTTGCCAACAATGCAGCTGTCACTGCCCACTCCTCCAAAGATCTCCAGCAGCTCATGAATTGTTTTAGCAAGGCATGCCAAGACTTTGGACTGACAATCAGCCTGAAGAAAACACAGGTCATGTGTCAGAATGTGGATTTACCTCCTTGCATTGCAGTCTCTGCACATGAACTGGAGGTTGTCCATGACTTTGTGTAACTTGGCTCAACAATCTCCAACACTCTTTCTCTTGATACCAAACTAAACAAACGCATCGGCAAAGCAGCTACCACGTTTTCCAGACTCACAAAGAGAGTATGGTCCAACAAGAAGCTGACAGAATATACCAAGATTCAGGTCTACAGGGCTTACGTCTTGAGTACACTTCTGTACTGCAGTGAGTCATGGACTCTTTGCACACAACAGGATAGGAAGCTGAACGCTTTCCACGTGTGCTGCCTCCGACGCATCCTCGGTATCTGGCAGGACTAAGTTCCAAACAACAAAGTCCTGGAACGAGCTGGAATCCCTAGCATGTATGCACTGCTGAAACAGAGACGCCTGTGTTGGCTTGGTCATATTATGAGAATGGGTGATGGTCGGATCTCCTCTATGGAGAACTCGTGCAGGGAAAGCTCCCTACAGGTACAGCTGCAGTACAAGGATATCTGCAAGAGGGATCTGAAGGCCTTAGGAATGGACCTCAACAGGTGGGAAATCTTGGCCTCTGAGCGTCCCGCAAGGAGACAGGCTGTGCAGCATGGCCTCTCCCAGTTTGAAGAGACACTTGGCCAACAGACTGAGGCAAAGAGGCAAAGAAGGAAGGCCCATAGCCACAGAGACAGAACAGACAGAACAGGGACAGACTACACTTGCTCCCAGTGTGGAAAGGATTGTCACTCCCTAATCGGCCTTTTCAGTCACACTAGATGCTGTTCCAGCATCTGTGGATGCTGTTCCACCATTCAGAGTGCAATACCATATTCTTTCAAGACTGAAGGTTGCCAACAACAACAAAAAGCAATCATGTCCTGACACTCAGATGGGAGTTGGCTTTGCAGAAGTCAGATCATAATTAGCCAGGCTTAGGCATCTATTGATGTTCTGGCAGGAATATTTGTCTGCACTTACTGGAGCTTTAACATTCCTGCTCCTAGTTAGTTTTAGTTTTTCTTAGGTGTTAGTTTTTATTCTATTTTTAGTCCCTTGACAATGCACTACAGCAGTGTTTCTCAAACTGTGGGTTGGGACCCACAAGGTGGGTCATGAGCCAATTTCAGGTGAGTCCCCATTCATTTCAGTATTTTATTTTAAATATATTAGACTTGATGCTACCATGGTATATGACTGCATTTGGGGAAACGTTACAGACCTGTATTTTTAACAAGCTACTATGTAATTCTTTTAACAATGATAGCAAATGGGACTTACTCCTGGGTAAGTGTGGGTAGGACTGCATCCTAGGATTGTAAAAAACTTTCCTACTTGATGATGTCCCTTTTGGTTATAACATCACTTCCAGTGGAGCCTGAGAGATTGTGATTCTAAAAAGTGGGTCCTGGCGCTAAATGTGTGAGAACCACTGCTCTACAGCATCAGTTCTCAAACTTCTAGGGAGATGTACTCCCTAAGTGAGTCTTTGCAGGAGTGGGGTGAGAGGAGTGACGTGATCCCCAGGATTGTGTCGCCAAGGAGTGTTTTCACTTACTGTTACTAATATAGGGCTTCTAGAGGCTCCAAGAGGTGCGGGGAGCCCCACACAGACCTCTGCCTTGCTCCCTGATGCTTGGAATGCTGAGAAATAAGCTAGTGCAAAGCACTTCCTGGTTGCAATGCCAAGAGGAAATGCTTTGTGCTCACCTATTTCTCAATGTTCCAAGTGTTGGGGAGCCCTGTGGAGCCTCCAGCAGTCTTACATTAGTGAAAGCAACCCTCTCGTACCCCTTAGCAATGCAATCCTGGGGTTTCGCTGCCTCTCTCTGTCCCTTAAAGGGATTAGGGAACCTTTATATGAACTGGTGGGTTGTGACCCACTAATTTGAGAAACACTGCTGAACAGCACTGGTTCCCAAGCTGTGCTCTGTGAGACCCTGAGAAGTGGTCCGTGAGGACTTGGGGGGCGGGAGATAGCCTTTGATACTTCCAGTGTCACACCGAGCAAGCGCTTCCCCACAGACCACCAGGAGGGTAGAGAATGGACCAGCCGTAGCTGGCACTGCATGTGGTCCATGATAATTCCACTTTTTACCTCACTGGTCTGTAGGCTCCTAAAGGTTGGGAACCACTGCTCTACAGAGTATAGGGTGACACATCCAGTTAAAATCTAGAATTGATGGCCTTGAAACCCAGGAAATGAACCTCTCTCTATGTGATAGTTCTGGTCACAGAAGCCTTAGTTCCTGTGATCATCTAAATGTGTTCACCACAAGGAAAAGGACAGAGTTTTGCACACCTGTACACAGTTGGCTACAAGTTGCTAATTCTCTCATGATACACAAGTCTGATTTGTATCATGGGGGCATGGTAGGCAAATTCCTATGATGCCACTATGGGCTATGAAATGTCAGTTGGTGGAAATGGCACACTGGTTCTGACTTGAAACTCAGAGTTTATGACTCTCTGACCTAGAGATGCTGATTCATAACTATTGTCTGGTTTTAACTGTGACTCATTCTGTTGTAAAAACACACACACACACAAACTGAATTTTGTTCTATTATGAAGTTATGAAAGTTACAGCTGTAAAAAGGGAATATGATGTAATAGATTGCGTTCCCTCTCTTTGGTTGGGATAAGGGGCCCAAATTAACCCAAAGAAAATGGGTGTGGCAGTGATGGAATGTTTTAGAGATGTTGAAGCATTTTTCCAGGTTTAGAAAATAATTCTTGAAGATTGGACACACAAAAGGAAAAAGAAAGGAAAACTGCCTGTGCTTTAGTAGTTATTTTGAATTCCAAACGCTTGGAGAAATTCTCCCTTCCTTCCTTTCCCTATCAATCCACCTCATTTTTTTTCACTGTGTAGAAGGTGGTGGGTTACTACGGAGAATTTCTTCAAGTTATCCAGAATTGGCTTGGTTAATTACCAGAATTCTTACCATTGTGGAACTTGGATAACTTCAGAGTAGATCTGGGACAAGCTTTCAGGATGAAAGTTGCTTAATGTTTCAGCAGTTCCCTCTCTCTAGCTTTCACCAAGTGGTTTTCAGCTTTTTATAATCAAGACCAATACGTGAACGTTGCCAATCTCCTCTAGACTCTCACATTTCATGGAACGGTACTTCAGAAGTCCTTTCGCAGCTTTGGGGGGATATTATTTTTAGGTGCTGAATGCTAAGAAAGGAAGCTGAAGAGCCTGATGCTCTTTAGATCCCATACTGTACCTTGATTTGTAGTCATTTTGCACCTTCTTGTGAACCGATTTTGGACAAAACCCACAGTTGTAGAAAAATTCAGTAATTAGCTACCCAGTTTCCTTAATATTATTTTAAAGATAAGAGATATGATGCAGCAACAAAATGTGCCGTAAAGGACAAGCTACATGTACTGCAAAAGTCTTAGCAGAGAAGCTCTCTGATTTTGGTGCATAAAGTCACATCTGTCAAAATGTCAATGAAAAATCATTGTGTGATATAAAGAATGCTGAATAATCGGTCCCAATATGTGTCGGAGGGAATAGAGCAAGCGTGGAAATAGCTGAGGGACAGAGAGGTGGAAAAATTGGGGAAGTGCATATTAATGTTTGAGTGCTTTACAATTATTTACTGGGTATAAACTGAGAGTCCACTGGATTAAAACATAAGTTTAATGTTCATACTGTGCAAATATGTTTAAGAATTTAAATAATGTGGCTCTCACACATCTGAAGTTTATCATATCTTGCTCTTAAATTAAGCAAGTTCAGCCATCCCAAGTTACTATTTAGCTGCAGATACTTTCTGAAAGCCCATATGAATTTTTTTCCCCATTAGTGGGAGTGGGACACACAATACAGAGCAGAACTGGAGTGGGAACAAAATTGTAAAGGGTTCCTGTTCCCTTTGGCAGTTTTGCCCTGTTTCATGTTGTCACACAGTTTTTGCAATAAAAAGCCCAGAAACAGGTTACACAATTGTTGTAACACACAGTTTAGTCCTAATCATATTGATGTGGGATTTCTCAATAGTACAAAATCCTTGAGCAAGCATTTAAATACTTCTGGAAATGTCTGTTGGTAGAGAGCAAAAGGAATATTAGAGAATCTCTATGTTCTATGTCAGGGGTGCCCAAACCCCGGCCCTCGAGGCCTCTCTATGTGGCCCTCAGGGATCCCCTAGTTTCCAATGAGCCTCTGGCCCTCCGGAGATTTGTTGGAGCCCACACTGGCCTGACGCAATTGCTCTCAGTGTGAGGCCAACTATTTGGCCTCTCGAGTGAGCTGTGGGATGAGGGCTCCCTCCACTGCTTGTTGTTTCATGCCTGTGCTGCAGTAGCAGCAGCAAAGGAAAGGCCAGCCTTGCTTTGTGCAAGGCCTTTTATAGGCCTTGAGCTATTGCAAGACCTTTATTCATTCATATAAGTTCATCTTTAATATATTCATTTATGTAAATTTATTCAAATTTGAAATGTAAATTAATTCAGCCCCCGACACGGTGTCAGAGAGATTATGTGGCCCTCCTGTCAAAAACTTTGGACACCCCTGTTCTATGTCAAGTCCTAAGCACAGGCAATTAAGTACATTTGCCATTTGTCAATTTCCCCTTGAGTTGAACATGGCTAGAAACGGGACAACTTCAAAATTGCAGATAAAGGGAGCAGGCGAGACAACAAATGAGGAATTTTAATTTATAATGCACATTTAAATAATGTAATTGACACTTCCATTCTTTTTCCGTTTATTTTCTAAAAATAAATAAGTCTTGTGTTCATTATCTTTTTACTACAAACACTGCAGCAAGACTTTTGTGCTACATTCTTGTTTCTAGTATTATTGGAAGGGTTAGTGGTAACTCATGTCATTTGTGGTCTCTCGATGCCACATCGAATACTTGCAGCAATCTGCGTCTACAAATTCATGGTACATGGGGCTATTTGATCTAGATAGTTAAGTAATTCTCTTTGCAACAGATTTTGTGTGCATTCGCAGCATATCAGTTCATCGTGGGCCTCAGGAGAATATGAAGTTCAGCACAGATGTTCAGCAAATCTCCTTTAGTACAATTAACCAAAGCTGAATTCCACCTCCCTTGAAGGATTTTCTTTCATGCAGGTGCAGAAGTGCGTTCACTGTTGCTGAAATACTTCCTGTCATGAATTTGCAGCTGGAGAACTTCCCAAAAGTGAACATATCCAAGAGAGGTTTCACATGACTCACAAAAAATAAGAACTAACAGCAGCCATTCTTTCCCTTGCTTATTTCAACAAGTATATGTATTCTATAATAGTCCCATACCAGCATCTGGGGCAGCCCATCCATTAGGCAAAGTGATGTGGGTTACATCAGCAGCAGATTGTAGGGGAGGGCAACAGATTCAGGGTGCCCTTCACCTCAACTCTTCTACCATTCCCCTCCAGATCACTGCAGATGCAACCTGCATGGATCTGCTTTTGCCTGCTAAAAGCAGCATCAGGAAGCATTCCAGGTTGCCCCACTGCCAACTGTATCATTCCTACATGGAGCCATTGCAAAAGTCTCCCACAGTTCCAGGGAGTTGTGAAGATTTACTAGTTCGTTCAACCACATTAAATGGCCTCTACCCTTTCAAAGAAGCAGAACTGTAGTAACACTTATTTTCTGTCAATGGGATCTATGGCTGAAAGAAACACCCTGAAAGGTGGGCAAAGTTACCCCTGCTAACTGTGCAACATGCAGCTTTTAAAGAATGCCCATATTCAATGCAGCACAATGTCTCCTCCAGAGGCAGCCGCTGGTATTGTCCTTCTGTCTTTTGGGAACAGAGAACCATTTTCTTATTCCTTTATAATCTAATAGGCTTTGTGAACACTTCTTGATTGAAAAGCAGTACACAGTATCAATATGCAAAATAATAAATCTCCCAAAGTTGTTTTAGTTCCAAAGACAAAACTACACTGAAATGCACGCAAGGCAAGAATACAAAAATACACACAACAATATGTTCTAATGAAATTGTTCTATTATACTTCTTACTAATATAGCAATATTTCAAATAAAGAATGGCTAGGGTAACTTGCACAAGTTTCGACCCAATGTCCGGCAGCAGTGAAGAAGGCCAATTCTATGCTTGGGATCATTAGGAAGGGTATTGAGAACAAAACGGCTAGTATTATAATGCCGTTGTACAAATCGATGGTAAGGCCACACCTGGAGTATTGTGTCCAGTTCTGGTCGTCGCATCTCAAAAAAGACATAGTGGAAATGGAAAAGGTGCAAAAGAGAGTGACTAAGATGATTACGGGGCTGGGGCACCTTCCTTATGAGGAAAGGCTACGGCGTTTGGGCTTCTTCAGCCTAGAAAAGAGACACCTGAGGGGGGACATGATTGAGACATACAAAATTATGCAGGGGATGGACAGAGTGGATAGGGAGATGCTCTTTACACTCTCACATAATACCAGAACCAGGGGACATCCACTAAAATTGAGTGTTGGGCGGGTTAGGACAGACAAAAGAAAATATTTCTTTACTCAGCGTGTGATCGGTCTGTGGAACTCCTTGCCACAGGATGTGGTGCTGGCGTCTAGCCTAGATGCCTTTAAAAGGGGATTGGACAAGTTTCTGGAGGAAAAATCCATTATGGGGTATAAGCCATGATGTGTATGCGCAACCTCCTGATTTTAGAAATGGGTTATGTCAGAATGCCAGATGCAAGGGAGGGCACCCGGATGAGGTCTCTTGTTATCTGGTGTGCTCCCTGGGGCATTTGGTGGGCCGCTGTGAGATACAGGAAGCTGGACTAGATGGGCCTATGGCCTGATCCAGTGGGGCTGTTCTTATGTTTGGAATACATAAGGAAATACATCTGAACAGGCTTATGTTTGGGGAGTATCTAAGGCCCAAATTCTAACCAACTTTACTGCACTGACATAGCTGTGCCAATGGGGCATGTGCTGCATCCTGCAGTTGGGTGACAGTCACAGAGGCCTCCTCAAGGCATGTGAATGTTTGTTCCCATACCGTGGAGCTGCAATGCCCTTATCTTGGTGTTGGAAAGTTGGTTAGGATTGTGCCCTAAAGGTTATATGCTCCCGAAACACAAGTCTGTTCCAATGCACTTCCCTGTGCAAGTCACCATAGATGTTCTTTAAATGAACTATTTATATTCCATCTATTCACAGGCCAGTCTACAAAGAATCTAACAAAATGTAAAAAATAAAATTCAGATTGTTAAAAGCCCACATTAAAAGCAGTAAATCCAAATTCAGCAACAGCTACAAAATGATCTTCAGCTACCCATAATTAAAAGTTCTTCCCAATAAATCAGTTCTAATGTGTTTGCAATTGAACAACCAAAACACTGTGAGCCAGAAGTTGAGTCTTCAATGCATGAGCATTTTCATGACCTCATGGACATGGTTTCCTGACCCTGGTCTGTAAGCTCCAGGCTCATGCACCACCAATGCTTAGATATGCACATTCTGTAACAGAAAAGTAAATCACACAAGTAGGGAAAAAACCAATGCCTAAATCAATGAGAGCAAAGGTTTTCAAACTGAGTTTCAGGGAATCCAACAGTTTTTGGAAGTCTTCTAAGGGTTCTTCAAGGAGATCACTAAGGTCAGGCAAACTTTTAGAAAGACAGTTGTCCATCACTACTGATATTGCCCTGTAATGTGAAATCACAGGAGAGTGAACCTAGTGTGTTTTAGCAAGGATTCTCAGTTGATGTGGTGCAATGGTGATGCTCTTAAGAGTCCTAGCCAGCAAATGATGTGAACTAATTGGACACTTTAGAACCCCCATAATCCTCCAGGAAGCACTGGAGTTTTGTGGAAGGTGTGTCAAGATTCTTAGGCAGACAGGTCAGTGGACTGGTTTAGACCATCATATAAACCATGGTTTAGATCAGGAGTGTTAAACATAAGGCCCGCAGGTCAGATGTGGCCCCCCAGAAGCAATTTCTCCAGCCCCTGTTATAATTGGGTTCTCCTAGCATGATAATTGGGGTCTCTTGTATCTCGAAATTATGAACAAGATAATCTCTTCTGTCATTTGCAGCTAATGAATTTCTATGTGAAAACAAAGTACTGTACTCATTTCTGGCCATCATCTGCTTAAATTCATACAAATTCTGTTTGTATGACATCTTTAGTATATATCCTAACAGAGAACATCATTTTTGCAGGATGAAAAAAGCTTCTTCTGCAAATTTTAAATAATGATGTACAGTCTGTGAGGTGTCTCTGGCCATAAATTTTCTATCCCAGCACCAACTTGGTTTTTGCTATCTCATTCCAACATTAGCCTACTCATTTTGTGGGGGGGGGGGGGGGACGACACACACTTTCCTGTAGACAAGACCTTGGAGATCCATTTGATGCCTAATTCTGATTTAGATTACTTTTAAATAATAAATTGAAGTTTTCTGTGCTTGATTTCTAATGTATAATGTAAACTTTTACCAAGACTCAAATCCTATGCAAAAGAAGAATTTAACTTAGATTAATTAGGACAGAAAAAAAATCTGGAACATAAAATATAGCCTGTCTAATAAGCATGAAAAATTGAGTTAAATGTGCAATAACGATCCCAATGCATTAATATGCATTAATGCAATAGCAATTTTAGAAGTCTAATTGACAAGATAATTTAATAAAGTATATGATGTGAATTTGTCATTCATCATGACTCGCACTATACACCATCTTGCAAACTACTGACTAAATGATTAGAAAAATGGCAAATAAAGTAGGATAGCTTTACCTTGAGAAACTGCTAAATACTCCCATAATTTTGTCCAGACATTTCTTTGTCCACTGAGCAATGGATACTAACAAAAGGGCATCATAATCTAGAAAGCACAGAGTTCCACAACTTGCAACTCACAAAGCTGAAAGCAGCTCACCAGACATGTATTAACAAAGGGTTTGAGAAGCCCACCTGATTTGTGGCAATAAAGTAGGCAATAAAGGTATTTAGTGAGCCCCTGTGACACCGTGTTAGGTTTAGCGAGTCATAATTGCGCAGACCCATTTTTCACATATGCTAAATTAATGCCACTCACAAGGTCACTCAGCTAAAATATGGGATTTCACTATAGCCCTGGTCAGCAACTGGTTTTATTTACAGGAGGAGAAGGAGATGGAGGGTGGAGCACCAGTACTGACTTTGTTGCATTTCTCCAAAGTGGGCTGTCTGCAAATCTTTTTGTCAGATTCATCACATGCTTCACACATTTATGCGAGCAACTGGAACATCTGGTATACCTCCAATGTCCAGATCAGATCCTAGTGTTTCCAGTTGTGGCATCTTAATCTATAGTGATCACACGACACATCTGCAGCTATCTGTGGCATAGTTTAAATTGTTCATAACCCTGTGGGACTGGTTCACAGCAGAAACTATTCAACAAAGAGAACAGATTCATTTTTGGCACGGACAAATGCCATGGGGCAGTCACTGGGTGATATATGCTAGATACCATGTTGTACTTAGTCATGAGCTGAAACAGATATCCAGCACAGTATAGTCCAAAGGTCCCCACCCTTCACCATCACCAAACGGAAGATACCAAATGGAAAACTTCATCTGCCTAGGTAATGGGCTTTGCAGGAAGAAGGGTTCCATGTTCAATCCTGGCATCTAGGAAACACTGGAAAAGTCTTGTCTGAAACCCCAGAGAGCTGATGCTGGTCAGTTTGAACAATACTGAATTGGAAGGACCAAAGGTCAGATGCCATACAGGGCAGCTTCCTATGCTCATAACACCCATATAGCACAAAGATATATGCCTACTAAAATTAGAGAATTAAAACGTTCAAGGGAACGTTTTAAAATAAGAACAATATTTCATTCATTGAGTGATGGAAATATACAACAGAATAAAATATTCTGGAGATTTATACCCACCAATTTGTTCTTTAAGAATGAGCAACTCAATTTCAGACTTCCCATGTCCCTGGGAAGACATGGAGTAAATCTCTGTTATGCGTGCATCTATATTAAGCTTCCTTAGAAAAGGTCACTTTTATAAGCTGATCCACATTTGCCTTTAAGTACAAGCACCAAGCATGAGATTTGTGTGTATAAAACATTACTCCTCTGATGAAATGTCTCTTGTCAGCGTTACTGGACAATCTGAACTCTCACATTAAACTTAAAGACAAGCAGAGGATGAATAAACTGAAATGCTTAGAATAAACTGAAATGCTTAGGGCCCAATCCTAACCAACTTTCATGCATAGCTGTGCCAATGGGGCATGTGCTGCATCCTGCAGTTGGATGGCAGTCACAGTCACACCGTCCTCTGTGTCAGCTATGTCTGCTTCAGACAGAAACTTAAAATTATGATTTATGACATTATCTTAATCCTGACCAATTCTCCACCCACCCACCAAATAAATATTACAGGCAGGCTTCACTGGTGAAACCAGTCAGCTGAGAGAAGCAACACCTCAGACGCCAGAAGGGACTGGCATTTGTAAAGTGTATTATCTCCCTTTCATATTTCTTTGTTAAAGAAAGTTGACATCGAGGAGAACAGTGTCAAGCAAACCTTTATGGACTAACTGATTTCTTCATCTGCTGCTATAGGAGCATAGAACTGTAGTGCAAATGTGTTAGGGGCATATTGGGTCAGACAACAATATTGTTGGAAGTTAAATATTTACTAACTTTCCTGCTACATCCAGAATGGATGCACAGCCGCAACATGAAAAATAGCAACAGATTAAAACAGAATCTGTCATATAACAGGTCTGTATGGCCTATCCTCACTAGGTGGGGAAACAAGTCATAAAAGGCAGAACGCCATCCAATCAGGATGGCATGGAGTGTTGGGTATTTGTGTTACCACAACAGTTTAAGGGCACAATCCTGTCCAACTTTCCAGCACTGATGCAGCCTCAATGTAGCCCAGAGATAAGGAAGCAAATGTTCCCTTACCCTGAGGAGGCCTCTGTAACTGTCCCACTACAGCAGGATGCAGCACAAGCCCTGGGTGGAATGGCTGCACCTGTGCTGGAAAGGTGGATAGGATTGTACCCTTACAGAGTTACATAAAACCTCAACAAATTATATGTCAGCAGTTTTTGAGATCCTGGTCTAAAAATCTCTAATGGGGCAAAAGTTACTTCCTGCTAATGAGGCAAACAGTCAGTTTTAGGCCTCTCATACTTATTAAGGGAGTAGCAACTGTCTCGATCCATCCCAGCATAGCATCTTATCCAATGGCTGTTACTGGTATCTCCCTGTGTTTAACTTCCGTGTTATCCCACTGGAACGTGGAAGCATCTTCTCATTCCTTTTGCTATGTAATCCAATTTGTGATTTGTTGTTGTAAAAAAGCAGATTATAAAAGTTTGAGACATGTAAGAATGTAGAGAAATATGAGGTTGGTGTGGCATAGAAGCTAGAGCATGCTGGATTTGGACCAAGGGAAGACCAGGGTCTGAATCCCTACTGAGTTCCAAAGTTCACTGGGTAATTTGAGACCTGCCGCAGTATCTCAGTCTAACCTTCCTCAGAGTTTATTTGAGGATAAAAGCAGAGAGAATATGTCTTATCACCCTGCACCCTCTGGAGGGATAACTAGATAAGTATAGGGTATTAAGTGGCATAGGACATTTTATTATTATTATTGATTTCAAAAATCCCCACATAAAATTGAAAGTAAACAGGAGAAAAGTGTTTCTGTTCTGAGAAAGACTACATAAAATTTATTTTCTCAGCTCGCTATCTTTTAAGAATTCTTAAAGTGCATTTCTTTATCATCTCTCCTGTCTAGAATTTTAATCTTAACACAATGGCCTCCCAACTTTATGCTTGCTGAGTTAGGTGTGCCTAATTTGCACACAGAAATCAACACACCCAACATCCAATCAAACATCCAACACCCGAGGCTGTGGCCTCAATCGACAGGTGTTTTATCTCTTAAATCCAGCAGTTTTCATCCTTGCATGGTGAGTCAGTTCACTTTTGGACCAGTCCCACCCACAACTTCCAGGGAAGCTGGAAGCCCTTTGATTTTAACTCCACATTTACCTCAGAAGTACATCCCTCTGAGTTCAATAAGCATGGCTAAAATTCCTGTCCAAATCTTTTGGCTTAAATGTAAATAACTGGGATCAGCCCAGTTTTTGTTTTCTGATCCACCAAATCCCTTAAAATTGTTTTCTTTTTTTCTGGAGAGTCTTTATTAACAACTGCAAAGACAAGGAGGAGCCTTATAGGTCCTTTAAAGGCAAAAACACATTCATGTCAGCATAGTCCACAAAACCTTACAATTCACAAAAACTAAAAGAAAGCTTGCGCTGAATTAAATGCGTTCTTCTTTAAAGGTGTTATAAGGTTGTGCCCCTGGCAGCCAAAACTACAACATTTTTGTTGGTGTTCACAAATTGACTTTAATTTTTTTTATACATTCTTGGATTAAAGAAAACACACTGCTAAAATCTACAGTGTTTTTCAGTATTTCTTCTAAAATCTTCAGTGTTTCTCAATGTTTGTCCTCCACCATACCACTTCATGTGGTCTGCCTATTTGAAGTACCACCAGAAGTAACTGGCAATGACATCATTGCCAGTTACTTCTGGATTGGAAGGCCAGATGCCATGCAAGACACACCAGTAAGAGGCTCAGGGTAGACTGGAGGGCTTTTTTTGAGCACGGAAAAGCATGCTTTGCAGCCTCCTACCGCTGTTTGTTGTGTAATGTTCCTGGTCTCAGTGCTGGACAGCGGGTGTCCAAGGGTCCACCAGACACCACCTCATGTACCACTGGTGGTACCTGCACCACTGGTTGAGAAACACTGGTTTAGATGACACACATCCATCCGCTTACAAACATTGGGTTGAAAGTGAGTGGATATGAGCCCAGGTTGGCACTTTTCAGCAGAAAAAAGAAACTAAGTGTGTGCATGTCTATGAAATGGATTTTTTTGCTTTCCTCCTCCCCCACTCCCAAGCAAGGTATATGCACAGCCAGAAGTTAATGGTCATCGCTGATAAGCGCAGAAAAGCATTAGTCACTTTGCTGGTGGGGACAGATTCCTGCCTCCTCCCCCCCCCTTGAGAGTTCCAGGAAAGAAAAACTACCCACCCTGTCTAAACCCTGCACGTTCTTTGCTTACAGTCAAAGCAAGAGAGGATGCTGGCAACAGGAGCAGGCTGTAAAGTGCGATGGGAAGGAAGGAGTGACAGGTAAAGGAGCAGCATCAGCAGCACTAAGCAGAGGGCAGAAACTTCCTGCTTTCTCTCTCTCCCCTAAGAACAAAGAAGATGCCCAGAGCCCAATCCTATGTATGCCTACTCAGAAGTAAATCCCACAGTAGTCAAGGGAGCTTACTCCCAGGAAAGTGTGGACAGGATTGTAGCCACAGAGCCCAATCTTTTGCATGCCTACTCAGTAGTAAGTCCCACTGTAATCAAGGGAGCTTACTCCAAGGAAAGTGTGGACAGGATAGCAGCCACAGAGCCACATCCTATGCCTGTCTACTCAGAAGCAAGTCCCATTATAGTCAATGGGGCTTACTCCCAGGAAAGTGTGGAGAGGATGGCAGCCTCGATTCTGCAGTCCTCGCCACACTTTCCTGGGAGTAAGCCTCATTGACTATAGTGGGACTTACTTCTGAGTAGAAGTGCCAAAGGAGGCTCTCTGATCATAGGGCAAACCTCTCCCCCCCCCCTTCAGGAGTGGATCTGCCTGCCCGCCTGCACAAAGCCCCAGAGGGCTGGAAGAGCGCAAAGAAGAGGGAGGGAGGGGCGCGCGTGCCCAGCTCCTGCAGCCTGCAACAGGGTTCATCCTGGTGAGAAGTGAGAGCGAAGTGGAGCAGGGAAGGGGAGGGAGAGAAGGGGAGCTCGCGGGCCAGCTTGAGACGGGGGGTGCCTGTTTTTACCCTCCTCCTCCATCCCGGCGCTGCCGTTCATTGGTGCGTCCCCCGTGCGCTCTGCTGGTGCCGCGCGCCTCCGGAGCCTGGGAGCAAATGGCAGCAGGTGGAGCGAGAGCCGCCCGAGGTGCCCGCACGACACCCGCCCCGCCCCGCCCCGCCGGTGGCGGCGGCTCCGCCTCCCGGGCTCTGGAGGGGGAGGAAAGAAGAGCTGCTGGTGATGCCTGCGGGGCCATCAGCTGCTGCGGCGGCCTCCTCCAGCGCGCAGCCGGGCTATAAATACCTGGCGCGGCTGCCGGCCCGGGGCTGCCTGTGCTGAAGAGCGTGATGGAGCCTGTTGGGACAGGGTTATTTTTGTGCTTGGGCAGGCTGCTCCCCCAGACCTGTTTTCCTTGGAAAGAATCCCAGGGAGTTCCTAAGCGAGAGGCTCCCACCCACACCAGCCCCCTCCTGTGCAGGTCTACTCTGAAGTAAGCCCCACTAGCGCCAATGGGGCTTACTCTCAGGAAAGTGTGGATGGGATTGGGCTGTGAGCCTCTGCATGCAGAAGTGGGTCAGACTTAGGCTCCTTCTACTCCTCCACATGACTCCACCCACTTGACCTTGCTGCCTCTTATGCCTCCCATGATGCCACCTCTCCTGTGTCCTTTTAATACCCAGAAATGGATTAAGGCAGCAGTCCGAACCACACTTTCCTGAGAGGAAGCCCCATTGAACAAAATAGGATTTACTTCTGAGTAGATCTGGTTAGGCTTATGCCCTAAGCCAGCTGTTCTCACACATGTAGCACTGGGACCCACTTTTTAGAACGAGAATCTGTCAGGACCCACTGGAAGCTGACCGGAAGTGACATCATCAAGCAGGCCACTCTGTAACAATCCTAGGCTGCAATCCTACCCACACTTACCCAGGAGCAAGTCCCATTCACTATCTGTTAAAAGTTGTTAGAAGAATATATATAGTAGCTTGTTAAAATTACAGGCCTGGAACATTTCCCCAAATGCAGTCGCATACCATGGTAGCATGAAGTCTAATATATTAAAAATAAAATATTGAAATGAATGGGGGCCCACCTGAAATGGGCTCGCAACCCACCTAGTGGGTCCTGACCCACAGTTTGAGAAACACTGGATTAACAGCATGTCTACTCAGAAGTAAATCCCTTTATGGTCAATGAGTCTAACTCCCAGGAAAGTGTGGATAGGATTGGGCTCTTAGAGCTTGGGCTCTTATGCATGTCTACTCAGAAGCAAGTCCCAATATAGTCAGTGGGGCTTACTCCTAGGTAAGTGTGGATAGGATTGCAACTCTAGCCATTTCTGTCCAACAACATTGCATATACGAAACAGGGACCAAATATGTACACCTGTGGGCTGGGCAAAAATGGGTTAATTAAGCCATTTCTGCCCAATGTTGCATACATGCAACAGGGACCAAATGTGGGCTGGGCAAAAATGGGTTAAATCCCTCCACAAAAGGAAGCTGTTTGCCCAATCCTCTAGTCCAGTGTTTCTCAAACTATGGGTCGGGACCCACTAGGTGGGTCATGAGCCAATTTCAGCTGGGTCCTCATTCATTTCAATATTTTATTTTTAATATATTAGGCTTGATGCTACTTAGGTGACTGCATTTGGGAAAATGTTACAAAGCTGTACTTTTAACAGGCTACTATGTATATGCTTTTAACAATGATAGTCAATGGGACTTCCTGCTGAGTAAGTGTAGATAGGATTGCAGCCTAGGATTGTGAAAAATTTTCCTGCTTGATGATGTCATTTCTGGTCATGACATCACTTCTGGTGGGTCCCAACAGATTCTCGTTTTAAAAAGTGAGTCCCAATGATAAACATTTGAGAACCACTGTTCTAGTTCTCATAATAGAGTGTAAACCAGTGGTCTTCAATCTTTTTTCATGCCACAATTCCAACAAAGTATGAAATTGGGGACCCTCTGTCAATTCCCCCCCCCCGGACCCAATCTGCCCACCCCCCCTTCCACCCTCTCAGCACTGTTCACTGTAACCAAATATTCTTATTGGAGAGAACAGAAAAGGTTACAATGAAGCATGGCACTAGCGAAAGCTATTTTAAAAGCCATTTCTGCTCAACATTGCTTATACGCAACAGGGACCAAATGTGTACACTTGTAGGCCAGGCAAAAATGGGTTCACACAATAGCTAAGAATCTGTGCAGGACTGAGACATCATCTCTTGGTACCTGAAGGGGTGCACCAGATGTCTCCCCTCTTTACTTGGGGGTGCTCCTAGTCCAGTGATCTTCCACCTTTTTCATTCCTGTAAGTTGCTGCGACCCCACAACTGCGGCTTTACAACCCCATTGGAGTTCCGACCCCAAGGTTGAAGAACATTGGTGTAAACTAAGCCTCTATAAGCCTACATGGTAAAATAACTGCATATTCTTCCCTTGTTGTTTCCTGCAACAGCTTCCCATCTCCTCTGTTGTCTCCTTTGTGTCTCATTTAGACTGTGAATCTTTGGGACAGGGACCAGATTTTTACAGGCAATGTGGTCTAAGCCTATTCAGAATTTTAGCCCAAGCCTATGCGTGCCTACTCAGAAGCAAGTTCCATTATAGTTAATGGGGCCTACTCCCAGCTAAGTGTACATAAGGTTGCAGCCCTTCTTGAGTTTCACTAAACACAATGGGACTTACTTCTGAATAGACATAAGAACATAAGAACATAAGAACAGCCCCACTGGATCAGGCCATAGGCCCATCTAGTCCAGCTTCCTGTATCTCACAGCGGCCCACCAAATGCCCCAGGGAGCACACCAGATAACAAGAGACGTCATCCTGGTGCTCTCCCCTACATCTGGCATTCTGACTTAACCCATTTCTAAAATCAGGAGGTTGCGCATACACATCATGGCTTGTACCCCATAATGGATTTTTCCTCCAGAAACTCGTCCAATCCCCTTTTAAAGGCGTCTAGGCTAGACGCCAGCACCACATCCTGTGGCAAGGAGTTCCACAGACCGACCACGCGCTGAGTAAAGAAATATTTTCTTTTGTCTGTCCTAACCCGCCCAACACTCAATTTTAGTGGATGTCCCCTGGTTCTGGTATTATGTGAGAGTGTAAAGAGCATCTCCCTATCCACTCTGTCCATCCCCTGCATAATTTTGTATGTCTCAATCATGTCCCCCCTCAAGCGTCTCTTTTCTAGGCTGAAGAGGCCCAAACGCCGTAGCCTTTCCTCATAAGGAAGGTGCCCCAGCCCTGTAATCATCTTAGTCGCTCTCTTTTGCACCTTTTCCATTTCCACTATGTCTTTTTTGAGATGCGGCGACCAGAACTGGACACAATACTCCAGGTGTGGCCTTACCATCGATTTGTACAACGGCATTATAATACTAACCGTTTTGTTCTCAATACCCTTCCTAATGATCCCAAGCATAGAATTGGCCTTCTTCACTGCCACCGCACATTGGGTCGACACTTTCATCGACCTGTCCACCACCACCCCAAGATCTCTCTCCTGATCTGTCACAGACAGCTCAGAACCCATCAGCCTATATCTAAAGTTTTGATTTTTTGCCCCAATGTGCATGACTTTACACTTACTGACATTGAAGCGCATCTGCCATTTTGCTGCCCATTCTGCCAGTCTGGAGAGATCCTTCTGGAGCTCCTCACAATCACTTCTGGTCTTTACCACTCGGAAAAGTTTGGTGTCGTCTGCAAACTTAGCCACTTCACTGCTCAACCCTGTCTCCAGGTCATTTATGAAGAGGTTGAAAAGCACCGGTCCCAGGACAGATCCTTGGGGCACACCGCTTTTCACCTCTCTCCATTGTGAAAATTGCCCATTGACACCCACTCTCTGCTTCCTGGCCTCCAACCAGTTCTCAATCCACGAGAGGACCTGTCCTCTAATTCCCTGACTGTGGAGTTTTTTCAGTAGCCTTTGGTGAGGGACCGTGTCAAACGCCTTCTGAAAGTCCAGATATATAATGTCCACGGGTTCTCCCACATCCACATGCCTGTTGACCTTTTCAAAGAATTCTATAAGGTTCGTGAGGCAAGACTTACCCTTACAGAAGCCATGCTGACTCTCCCTCAGCAAGGCCTGTTCGTCTATGTGTTTTGAGATCCTATCTTTGATGAGGCATTCCACCATCTTACCCGGTATGGATGTTAGGCTGACCGGCCTATAGTTTTACGGGTCCCCCCTCTTTCCCTTTTTAAAAATAGGCGTGACATTTGCTATCCTCCAATCTTCTGGCACCGTGGCCGTTTTGAGGGACAAGTTGCATATCTTAGTCAAGAGATCTGCAACTTCATTCTTCAATTCCTTAATAACCCTTGGGTGTATGCCATCAGGGCCCGGTGACTTATTGATCTTTAATTTATCAATGAGGTCTGAAACATCTTCTCTTTTAACCTCTATCTGACTTAACTCCTCGGTTAGGAGGGGCCGTTCGGGTAGCGGTATCTGCCCGAGGTCTTCTGCCGTGAAGACAGATGCAAAGAACTCATTTAATTTCTCTGCCATCTCTAAGTCTCCTTTTATCTCCCCTTTCCCTCCCTCACCATCCAGAGGGCCAACCGCTTCTCTGGCGGGTTTCCTGCTTCTAACATATTTGAAGAAGCTTTTATTATTCCCCTTAATGTTGCTGGCCATGCGTTCCTCATAGTCTCGCTTGGCCTCCCATATCACCTTCTTACATTTCTTTTGCCACAGTTTATGTTCCTTTTTATTCTCTTCATTAGGGCAAGACTTCCATTTACGGAAGGAAGCTTCCTTGCCCTTCACAGCCTCTCTAACTTGGCTGGTTAGCCATGCGGGCACCCTCCTGGATTTAGTGGAACCCTTCTTTCTTTGCGGTATACACCTCTGCTGGGCCTCTATTACTGTTGTTTTAAGCAGCCTCCATGCATTCTGGAGAGACTGGACTCTTTTTACCCTCCCTTTCAACCTCCTTCTAACCAGCCTCCTCATTTGAGGGAAGTCCGCCCGTCGGAAGTCAAGGGTTTTTGTTAGAGATTTGCCTGGTATTCTTCCCCCAACGTGCACGTCAAAACGGATCGCAGCATGATCACTGTTCCCCAATGGCTCAGTAACGTTTACATCTCTAACCAGGTCCTGCGTACCGCACAAAATTAAATGCATAGGTACCATATACATAGAGGGTACTATATCACTGGCACTCAAACTCACAACTGCTGTGCATTCGGGATGTGGTCCCCTTCTGGACAACATCTGAGCATACCGCTTGGCCACTGTGCAAAGTCCCCCTCATTTGGAGGACAAGGATGCTCTGGGTTGTCACATCATCTGCCCAGCATCCTAGAAGGCCATGCAATAGGACATGCGGGCAGATGTGACTGCCCAGAGCATCCCTGTTCTCCAAACAAGGGAGACTTCACGTGACACCCAGGCACATCCTCCCAAACGCCAGATCCGGCCCCTGGGCCGGGGTTCACATGGCCCTGTACAAGATAAACATTCATTCATTCCAATGGAACTTATTTTCCACATACTTAATAGTCTGATCCTATGTAGAAGTAGATGTGCCTAACTCCACTGAAATCAGGGAACGTAGGAATGCTGGAGGACCAACTGTTATGTGATATGGGAGATCTGTGATTAGATCCCTGTTCAATAATTTTTTTACACATTTGCCTTCTAAAGGTCCAAATCCCTCCTTGGCTGATTTCTGCTGCATTTAACTAATTTTCTGCATTAAAACTGGTTTGTTTTAATGTTTTTAGCAATATATTCTTGGAATGACTTGCCCAAGATGACCATCCTCTTCGTATAACATCCAGCAGCACAGTGTGCCCAAGCAAGTACAGATCTTTAATCTGTTTGCTTCTCAAACAAATATTCAGGAGGGGGCAGTTTACATTCCACAATTTTGTGGGTGGGTGCTGAACAAGAGTAACATTATTTTCGTGCATGTTTGTAGAATGGCAGCTAAATCAGTGGGCACAATATTCAGGGAACCTGAATAAGGAGCTTTGGGGGGGGGAAGTGGAGGGGGAGAGTGCGATTGCAGCTGAGTGATTGAAGACACACACAAAGCAAAAGTCCTTCATCACCAGGGAAGAAAGCTTGTCTTTAAATTAATCCCAAATGAGACATTCTACCTCCCTTTGAGTTAGCTTGTAGCAGGCTTTGGAAAGTACACACAGCACTAGCCTTTAGCATAACTGATGCCCCCCACCCCACCCCCGCAAACCAGCAGAACACATTCTGGATTATGGAAATTACTCTTTTCTGAAGAAGAGGAAAGGAACTGAATGTTCATAGTGTTGGAATAAAAGATCTGAAAGGAAAGTGTTATAGGGTGAAATGCCCCTGGTGATGGTTTCTTATTCCAAATTACTATTGGCTCTACCAGACTATTTCATCAAATAATTTCTCTTTTCTTTTTTTTAACCTTCCAACTCCATTTCTCTGACTTCTCCCAATAGATTTCTTTTGTTAGTCAAGGTTTGTTGTTAATAAGAGGAAGCCTGAGCTTTAATGTTTAGAATGAAAGTGACTGATATTTATATTCTACCAACTTTGAATATAGATGTTTGTCAGTTACAGTTGAAATCTATGTATCTATAGGTTTTTAACAATCTCCTAAATATTATAGAAATTATATTAGTTTTACCAGTCAGAATGTTCCTTTCTTCATCACAATTAATAAAAAAGGTAAATAACATAAGATCAGACTTTATAATTATTTACCTACCAGGTATAAATTGAGAGTCCACTGGATTAAAACACAACTTTAATGTTCATGGTGAGTAAATATATTTAAGAATTTAAATGTTTCCTCAGTATTATGGCTCTCAAACATCTGAAGTTTATTGTATGTGACTGTTATGTTAAGCTAGTTTGGCTACCCCTTTTTTTATAGCATTTATTGACTCCTGTCCTTGCCTAGCCTGTGTGTGAAGTTTATCCTCACTCTCTTCCTGTTTTGTTGTATCTCCCTAGATATCTTTCAGAACCCACAGCTCAGTACCCTGCTGTACTTGGGCTCTGTGTGAATTTTTCCTATCTAAGGCAGTTTGGCACTTCCCTCACAGCTGTTGTGACCAACATTCAAATGATCCCTCAGAGGAATAAGAATTTTGTGAGTGTTCCTCCTATGATTTACAGCACATGTGTGGACAATGCAAAGGAAGGGATAGAAAAGGGGTGATGTCCAGCTGCCAGGTCAGGGTGAGGCAGATGGGTCCTAAATGAAGATAATAATGCTGATGAACCCCTAGATGAAAAATATTTAGGAACGTCAATGAAAAGGCATTTTTAAAAAAATTACTATTTTTTTCCTTGATGGAGATAAACAATTTACAGTGCAATCCTATCATGCATTGGAACAGGCAGGCCAGGAGGCCTGCATTGTATCCAGCATAAGATAGGTGCCCAAAATAGCTGAAGGGAAGGGGAAACTCTTCCCCTTATCCCCGGATAATCCACCACAGCCCCAGGTCTCCTCGGACTTGCACCACCTCCAGAGGTAGCATAAGGAGAGTGGAGTGGCTTGAAGCTGCTCCGCGCTGCTCAGGGAATAGGAATGGGATCCGACATAACAGCCGAGTCCCAGCCCTGCCTCCCACTCTCCACTTGCCCACCCCCAGGACCATCCATTTATTATTAATAAACTCTTGTGTCTTGCAAAAAGTTTAGTCAGTATAAAACTTTAGCTCACTGACTATGACTTTATATTAAAATAGTGAAAGAGCATTGTCATGAATATGCACAGTTTAGGCCTAACTGGTTGGTAACCTTCAGTCTCGAAAGACTATGGTAGAAGCCTACAGCACCCGGTATTCCCAGGCGGTCTCCCACCCAAGTACTAACCAGGCCTGACCCCACTTAGCTTCCAAGATCAGACGCGATCGGGCATGTGCAGGGTAATAGTTTAGGCCTAGTAGCATGTAAAGCCTGAACCAAGCTAAACCAGTAACAAAGAAGTGGCTTGCAGTTCCTAGCTGCAAGGAATTTACAACTCAATGGAAGGTGATAATGTAGCACCTAAGCAGACAGAGAGGCGCCCATGAATCTCCAGTGGGGAGGGGAAGAGCTAAGAGGACTGGCATCCAGCCCCACTTCAGGAAGATTCTGGCCCCAGGAGTCTCTGATTGGACAGTTTAAATGAGTACAGAGTCACCTCAGACCTGTTAGCATGAGAAGTATAAGAACAAAGCCCAAGGGGTGTGTCGTGGTCTTTGTCGTTTTGGTGGAAAAAGGTTGTGGGTGCAGCATCCTGAGGGAGAGCCCGCTCCACAGGGCCATGTGGCCTCTTAGGTAACCTGGCTGAAAGATCTACAAAGGGAAGCTGACCCAGGTGAGAGGGAATAATAGAGATAGCCAGTTAGCTTTGTTATTTTAATGCTGATATGTTTCCTAGAAGTTTTATGCCTCTAGCATTTGCTGCCTTTTGTAACTTTATGTAACCTTATATACTTAATAAAGTAAAAATCCTTTTACTAAGTTGTTTCATTGTCTGTTGGGGACAAAGGTTCAGAATCCTGCCTAACCGTTCAGCAAGCTACCAAATACTCATTGAGGACTAGTAACTTGAGGACTGAGGCTTTAATTAAAGAAAGTGCTCAGTGCCTGCAAGGGTTAGAGTTAAGCCTAGAGGGTCTCAGTGTCCCTGGACTGAGACACTGGGACATACAGGGTGGTGGCAGTACTACCGAACAGGGGTCCTTGAGGGCTCTAGGGTTCGAGAACCAAGAACTCTGAGCACCCCAAAACCCTGGGAGTGTACAACGTTTACGACAAGCATGTAATGCCCTTACAATCTAAAATTAACAAATAATTAAGGAGCATGTGAAAGGTGGTTTGTTGTTGCTGTGCAAGACAACTGTATTTTTTTCATCTTGTTACACAAAGCTGGCTGGATTTCATTTTGGCTGGAAAAGCTCAAGAAAGAACAGCAAAAGGAGGCTTGCACAAAGCAGATTCAGAGAGACACTGCTCCAGCTTCTACAAATGCTGCTAGGCAGAAGCTGATAGTTAATTCTATAATGCAACATTACACTAGTAAATAAGCACCTATTTGAAATATTTATGTATGGCTTTGCTTAACTCATGCATTAATGGATTGAGTTACTGCTGCTGAAGCTATGATCCTCTCTAATGAGATCAGCTATGCAATGGAGACTTAATAAGGGTTGAGTTTGACAAGTAATACCTTACTGCCAAAAAGCAAACTGTGCTGCCCAGCTGAATTATGTTACTGCTGTGTGTATTATGGAAAACTCCATTGATATCACGTTGCAGTACTGAAAGCATCAATGCATTTCGGCTAGTTCCCACCCTTATACTCATGCCAGTCCCCACAAGTATAGGCTTTTACCTTGACATGGGTTTTATATGGCCACATAGAGAAACCATCATGTGTGGCCTGCTACAGTTGAAGCACCTGGTTGAGTAATAGTACACCCCCATGTATGCCTACCAGGGGCGGATCCATGGGTGAATGCCCCCCCCCAAACTGTCTGCCAGCAGGCAAGGGTGCCCACTAGCTATGGAGCAAAATCAGCCATGAGGGGAATGCCCACTGGATGGGCGCCAGCAAGATTGGCTGGAATGGGAGCCCAGGTCTACCCAGCCGGTAGACCTAGGCTCCAAGGCCACACAGGAGGCCTACCCAGCTGGTAGATCTGGGCTCCAAGTTCAGGTGGGGCCAAGGTCTACCCATCCAGCAAACCTTGGCCACAGAGGCCATCAAGTTCAACCAGGAGCCCAGGTTTACCCGCCTGGTTGACCTGGGCTCTGGAGTTGGTACTGCTCATGCCCCCCCCCCAAACACAAACAGTGGATCAGCCTCTGTTGCCTACACAGAAGTAAGCCCCACTGAGTTCAAGGGAACTGACTCCCAGCAAAGGATGCATCAGATTGCCGCCTGAGTCAGTTTCAAACCTGGCCCCAAAGATCTTATTTGCATTGGGCAATTTCACCCAAGAAAGTGATGGTCCCAATGTTCAAAAGTGCTGATTGTTTGTACCTTTTCACGAAGTAAATGAGTGTTGCACAGGCTTGACACATGTAAACATTCAGGATTGTCATTAATTATGGGTACACTGTAGCCTTCTCTATCAAGCCGATCTGCCTGAACACAATCTGAAGACTGCAGCAAGTAACTGAGAAAGAGGAGCAGCGGCAAGATGTCAAAGACTACCCATTATCTTCTCATGCCAAAGGGGAGCTGTGTGGTTGACACTGAAAGTGAGCTAAAGATGAACATGGCTCATGGTAAGCTGAAGAAATGGTGTCAAGTTGCCATGGAACTTTTAGCTCCCCTTAGTTACTTTTGTTGTTGAGTGCAGGTGGGTTGCATGTCAGTCGGAAAAGTACCAGAAAGCCTGGACCTCAAGAACAACAGGCACTATGTATTGATTTGCATTTAAAGGGTTAACCTGAACCAGTGTCATGCACATTGCATATGCCTGCAGTATATTGCACAGCCATGGACTGCGATTGCATGGTTCCTACATTACTCAAGCTACTCACTTGTGACCTGGAGAATCCAGGGTCTGAATGATACAGGTGACCTGAATGATACAGGTGACCGAAGGTTGAATGATACAGGTGACCACATTCTTTATACAGTCAGTTCTCGTTATCCACTAGGGTTAGATTCCGGAAAACATGGTGGATACCAAATTAGTGGATACCAAATCATTGAGCCTATGGGAAAAATTGAGTTAAGTTCTAGAGGACCCTCTTCACCATACACTTTATGAACTTTATGAATCTGAATCTTAACTTGAAGTCTATGGGGCAGGGTGATAGCAAGGGCTCATCAACATCTGATGCTTCCTCCTCTGTGCTGGTTAACCCTCAACTAATTGAAGGTTGCTGGCTGAACAACGAGGCCTCATACTTCAGTAGTGGAAAGGGGGTTGCTTCACCCTTCTCCATTGGTCTCTTGGCTGCTTCCCTGAGCTTGCCCCAGACCCAGAGGAGCCCTCGGGTAGCCTTCCAGAGACCTCTCAACATCAGCCTCTCATCATCACCAGGGTTGTGAGTGTTCAGCTGGAGTTTCCAAGATGGTGCCCAAGATGGCGGGACAAGTTTGGAAGCAGACACAAATGTGTCTGACAATTCTCCACAGGCCAATCCCAATGCCCATTTCCAATGATGTAGAAAACTGATTCAATCCAGACAACTTTCTAAAAAATGAGTATAATTGGCTGGATGCAATTACCGCAACCCCTCCCCCGCCAGCCATATACTGCATACTGCCTCTTCCTCTTCCCCCTGCACAGTACCAGCACTGCCATCTGCTCACACGGAGGCTGCTGTATCTTCTCCTCCTTCTCCCGCAACCTCTCTCACACCTGCCCACTTGCTCGTAGCTGTACTGAGCCCCCCTGCTCTGAGTGCACCAGCACAGTATTCGCAGATAGTGAGAAGAGAGTTGCTGATAACAAGAGGTAGGTAGGGAACAGTTCTGTTCCTCGCAGATAAGCAAATTCACAGATAGCAACTTCACATATAAAGAGAACTGACAATAGTTATGTGCACATCTTGGTACATTCCTACTTGTTAATTTAAACTTTTTCATGCAGCAGCTAATGCAAGATTTGAAGTTTGATTTGGACAAACAAGGGAGTGTTACATACCACCCTGCCTGTACTGGGGTGTCTATCATTTAAAACGAAAAACAAAAACAAAGAAAAAACCAACGTAAGCAACCTAATTTTAGGACATTTTACAAACATACATAATAACTTATGGGCAGGCCAATCCAGAGCTGCCCAGCATACAGGGCTGCTACAGCACCAAAATGGCTGCCCCAGTATCCAGCGTGCAACCAGTCATCAACAGCTCCTTGGGCCAGGTAAGAGAAGCAGCCCCACAATGGGGCTACTTGATTCTACAGCAGCTCTGGAGCTGTCGCAGAATCAGAGAGTCCCATGTAGGACTGTGTGGTTCCACATGGGGTTCAGGATCCAATGAAGCAGAGCTTCACTGGTTCCGCCCCCTCCCTCCCTGCTCCCTCTCCCTGCCACATCTCCCCCCTGCCCTCCCCCCACCTCCCCCAGCCCCAGAATGCCTCCTCCCAGCTCACCCCCAACTCACCTCTCCACTGCCCGGTGGTCTGGACAGTGGAACTCAGGCCCAGTGCCAGAGCTGGCCCAGTGCAGGCTCGTGCTGGACTAGCTCTGGACCTGTGGTAAGGGCTCGCAAACATGCCTTATGGGATGTTTACGACAGTGCACACTGGCAGTAAGCCAGTGAGCAGGGCTCTGGATCAGGCCCTTAACCTGTTTCAGCAGGATCACTGATTGCCCAAGGTCAACCCAAATAAAAGTTTCTTGCACTGCTTCCAAAAGATATTTTGGCTTTGTTTCATTTCCAAGGGAAAAGACAACTAAAGGGCAGCAACTCACCTGTTATCTTTGTCAACATGATTTAATGACCAGGGTAGGTAATTGTAAGCAGAAGTTTATGATTGATTTGCTGATCTACCTTTTACAACATACAGGGCCAACCTTAAACCTCCTGAGGCAACAAGCCAAAAACTGCCCTCCTTACCAACCAATGCACCAGCCTACTGTATGCTTGTCCCACTCTCCAATGTTCTAGCTCCGCACTTCCTTTCATAGATCCTCCACATATCCTCTCTGTTCCCTTCTTCCTTTTCCAATCCAGGGAGTGGAAGGAGAAGTGGAGCAATGTCAGCAAATAAGTGAACGAGTGCCCTTCATCAATCTGCTGCCTGAGGTGACTGCTTCAGTTGGCCTCATGGATGGGCCACCCTTGACAACATAACTAAATCAATCAAAAGCATGATGGCAATAATGATAAAACTGTAATAGAAATAAAACCAGATTTACAATCCTGTGTTTTACAATCCTGTGAACAAGATTGGTTCAGATGATACTCTGTCCACCTGGGAGAGTTCAGGGCCTTTCCTTTAACCACATTGAGGAGGGGAACAGTTTATTGTAACTGCCCCACTGTATGCATTAATTCTAAACATGCTTAAAGTAGACAGGGTGACCAGATACAATGGAGGACAGAGTGCCTATACCTTTAACCATTGTCTAGAAAAGGAAATTTTGTCAGGTGTAGCTTTTTAACCCTTCCATGTTGAGCTGCACCTTCCAAAATTCCCTCTTCTAGACAATGATTAAAGGTATAGGTATATTGAAGGTATATTGAAATGAATGAGAAAACTCCATCAGCAGGAGTTCCATGTTAGTACGGAAGCACACGATGCTCGGTCTGGATGGACGCATTTGTGTGCACTGGGGTACAATGTGGAAAAATCACATTATGAGTCAGTAGGCATTACTATAATAAGACACAATTAGTATAAGAAAATGTATTTAATTATTCTGTTAAGTCAAAGCAAAGGGCAGATATTTAGATAAATTGAATTGTTCGTGCTACGGATTATAAAAAAAACAATATGTTATTTATCTGAGTCTGTATGAAAAACAAATTCCTCTGTGTGTGTGTGTGTGTGTGTGTGTAATTGACAGTAACATTTATGATAAGTATATGCTTTTTTGCATTATTAATGCAAATAATAATTAGATTCTGCTAAGGCCACTCCATTCCAAAGAATATTAGAGAGATTCCTACAATCAGAATTCCCTAGAAGACAAATTCTGTAATACATTAGGAGAAGACAGGTGTGCCTAGAATCTTCCATTCTCCATCTCATGCATATTTTAGCAACTAGGGATCCTCATTTGTTCTTCAGTTTCTCCTTACAGCTAGGCCAGGGAATCACAAACATTAAATATACCTGCACAGGGCATGATATAAGTTCTGCTCTGTTAACAACATTTGCAACTTTCTGGGTCTAATCCTAAACAGGCCTAGCACCGGTGCTGAACTCCAGTGCTGACACTGGGTATCACAAATGTGTCATAAGGCATTTCCACAGCACTGGAGATGAGGGGCTGGTCACCCAGCCAGTTGGCGCTGGTCCTCAGTGCCTTGTGGAGGCCCGGTCAGCGCTCCTCCAGCACCGGCTGGTGGTATTTTCAGGGCAGGGGAGGGTGGTGGTGGATGGAACAGGGAGGAGGGCGGTTGGAGGAAGGGAAAGATTGGGCTCCAGAGGGGGGGTGGAGATGGCAGCCCTCCCTCCCAGCCTGGGCAGCCTGATACAGGCTCAAAAGCGGATGCAGATCCAAGGTGACCCATTGGCGCTGCAGCTGTGTTAATCAGGGTCAGGGAGCAAATACTCCCTTACCCTGAGGAGACCCCTTGGTGCCCACAGGATGCAGCGGTCATCAGCCCAATCCTGAGCTGCCCAGAGTGTGGGACTGCCGTAGCACCAAAATGGCTACCATGGCATCCAGTGCAGCCTGGGCAGCCGCTGCTGCCACTTCTCCTTCTCAGGAGAACAAGACTTTTGTCCCCTTCCTCCGCGTAAGGAAAGTAGCCCTCCAATGGGGGTACTCGATTCTGCACCTGCTATCAAGCAGGGACAGAGTTCCATGTCGAGCTGAGGAGCTCAATGCAGGGCTCCCCATGCCTCCTCCCCGTCTTCCACCTGCTTTCTGCCCATCTCCATCCACCCCAGAAATGTCCTTCCTGCCTCTCCCCATCCACCTTTCCACCACTAGGCAGACCAGGCCAAGTGGTGGACCACCAGCCCCCACACTGGCCAAGGGCGGGCTCCCACTGGGCTAGCTCCAGTGCTGGCCTGTTGCTAAGCCCCACAAACATGCCTAACAGCATGTTTGCAACATTGTGCGCTGGCAGTAAGCCAATTTTCCAGTGCTGGTGCAGCCGTGCCAATGGGGCGTGCACTGCTTCTTGCGGTGGGGAAGCAGTCACAGAGGCCTCCTCAAGGTATGGGAACATTCGTTCCCTTACCTCAGGGCTGCATTGTGGCTGCACCGGTACTGGAAAGTTGGATAGGATTAGGCCCTCAGTCACGAGTCCTAAATCTCTCTAATAATTAGCATCTTTTTTCACTGAAGAAAAGAATTAATTCACACAGGGTTTAAAAAAAAAACACAATATTATTTTTTTTGGCAGAAAATTAGAAAGCAACTAATAGCCACTTCGGTGCTAACAATTAAGACTTGAAAGCCACAGTTCAAAGTACACCATCTTTCAGATGAATTATGCAGATCCTTTCTGATAAGGTGTAATGGGGATAACACTGCTGGGGCAGAAGGTGAGTATTCAAAAGAATGTGTTTTCCATTGATCACTGGCTAGGAGTCCTGCCATCTCCTTGTCTCTCTCCAGGGGGCTTGTGATTCAGAGCTTAAAGAATCTGGAGGCTTTGTTGCTTTTCAGGACACTCCGGCTTGAACAAGTACATGGGCCTGATTGCCAGTTGAAAAAGGCTCATTTGTAAGAGGGCATCACTGTTAAAAGGTGTCCACAAAACAAAGAAGCAGAGCAGACAGCAACTGCATTGACTGTCTCCTCTGTACAAGCAATCAAGACAGAGACCTGTGGATTACTTCAAAGCACAGGGTCTGCCAATAATTGCAGCTGTTCAGACTATTCAGACTGGAAAAAAAAATATTTGCATTGTCTAGGATCATTTTTAAAGCAAGCATACAAGAGATTATTGATGATACAATGGGATGTGTTACAATAACTTAAGAGAGGTGCAATCAATGCATGTCTACTCAGTCGTAAGTGCTATTCAATGCAGTGGGACTTACTCCCATGTAAGTGTGTTTAGGATTGAGAGCAGAGCCACCCAAGCTATAGTGGGTCTGGGCATGTATGTTAGGGCCCAATCCAGAACGAACAACGCTGGCCTAGTGCCAGCACTGAGCATTGTAAATGTGCTGTAAATGAAGCATGTCACATGGCTAGCATGGCTGCCTAATGCCAGCACTGAGCATTGTAAATGTACATGTAAATGAAGCATGTCACAGTGTTTACTGCTGGCTCAGCACAGGTGCCCGCGCTGAGCCAGTACCTGGCAGAGGAGCAATGAGGTGAGCGGCAGACAGATAAGTCGGGGAAGGGGTAGGTGGTCCGGGGCGGAGGAAGGCGTGGTGGGGGGAGGGAATGGGGTGGGAGGGGAATCCATAGCCCCACCGGCACAGAGTCGAGTAGCTGCCTTGTGCATTGTAAGCTTCCTACCTTACAATGTCTCTGAGGAAAGGTTAGGAGCTGCCCATTTTGGCACTGCTGCAAACCTGGGCACCAGGCAGCTCAGGATTGGGCTGTACATCCTCACCAGCAGAAGGAGCCGTAGCTTATTTTGTTATTGGTTTACACTTACAGGTTTGTGAATTGCTCTCTCCTTCTTTGACTAGACCTCTCATTAGTTTCTCTTTCCTGCCTGCGTAACAACGGCTGCAGTCCTTTCCCGGTTGCAGTTCAGTTCTTAACAAAACTCAGACTTGCTGTATGTGGGACTGACAGCACTATCCTACGTATGTCCACTCAGAAGTAGTGTTCAGTTGTGCTTATGCCCAGGAAAGTGTGCATAGGACTGTAGCCTGATTCATTCCCACAGCTCTGCTAACATTATGTGCTGAGTTGAATGTTACCGCATCCCATACTTCTCCATAGCTTTGACAGCACATTAACGTCCAATGAACATGAAACATTTTGAAAGACTAAGCTGTCATCTGTTTACACTCTCCAGAGAAGTATCAAAGGATTTGAATGAAGAGAGAAACCTTAGTGGCAACAATGTGTGAATCATCGTGGTGAACTTGACATAAAACAGAGTAATTAGGAAAAAATTCTTATGATTTTGTGACTCCACAGGGTTGTTTTTTTTAAGTAATATTCTAAATATAATGGCAGCAAGAAGAGCCAATGCTAATTAGTTTTCTACGATAACTACCAAACAGGAAGAAAGCTAATCATTATGATCTCCCTTTCTGGTTCGTTCTTTTATTATTATTATTCATTTAGTTCGAATGCTACTGCTGAGACGGTAAATGTTAAGGGATTTATATCAGCCTGCCCAACATTGATTAAACATTTCTGAAAGGCTGTGATAGTAAAACAATTTACTTAATAAGCATCATCATGCCACACAACACTTTGGGACTGGAAATGAAAGCAGTACTGGATTTCCTTCTTGCTGTGAACCAATTTTACTTAAGTAGATTGCTCTGCCATGCCTATACCTAAATTCAGGCATTGTTTGCATTAACTCTCGTTCAGGATCCTAAACACTTCCTGTTTGCCAGGAGCAACGCACTTGACAACCTTTTGCTAGACCTCTCTGCCGTTCTTGGCTGTGCTTCCGGCCCCGCTGAGGCCTTGTGCTGTTGGGACTAGCATTCCAGCAGCATAAGGTCCTTTGGTTGGCAACCTTCAGTCTCGAAAGACTATGGTATAAGCCTACAGCACCCGGTATTCCCAGGCGGTCTCCCATCCAAGTACTAAGGTCCTTTATGGCAGCACAAAAGCCGGGCCTCTTTTGCACGCCACTAGGTCACTGCTACAAATGGTGAGAGGCACAGCCATGTGCAGTGCATGTGGCGGCAGCTGCAAGAGGGTTTGCAGGAGTGGGTAAGTTGGCAGTGGGGGCGGGAAGAGGGGAAGTTCAGGAGTGTTCTGAGGCAGGGAGGGAGAGGGAAAGAGAGGCTAGATCTTGGCAGCAAATGCACACATCGGACCTTATCGCCCATTTTCCAGCCTTCCTTGCCCCCTTTCTCATCTTGAACTCACGCCAGCTATATCGCTGGTATGGGTCCAAGGAGATTCATAGGAGGCCAATGCAAAGGTAAGCAAAAATAATTTTAATTACCTCTGGCAGGCCTCCTGATCCCCCCTCCCCCATTGGATGCAGTATGTGCTCCACCAGCACCATTGCTTTGGCACCAATGGGGAGGAATAGAATTGGGCAGAAAGTCTGGTATGATCTGGATTGCAATGGACATTGATGCATGCACCCTGTGAGTGAGTGAGTGAGTGAGTGAGTGAGTGAGTGAGTGAGTGAGTGAGTGAGTGATGCGGGGTTCATTAAGTGCAAATCCCATCTGAATACACCAAACATTTGCAAATGTGTTCAGAGACAGACATGGCTTAATGGCTAAATTATAACAACAGTGGGTGTATGCACCTAAGTGAGTATCCATGTACTCAAATGCGCATTTGCATATTACTCAATCCACTCCATCACTGTTATCCTCCAGTCCATCAATATACCTGACCTAATTTCAAAATCCCTGCTGCTGCAGATGCCACTGACATACAGGGTGTTTAGCATATTGGGAATATACATCCATCAGAGCAATATAATGCAGTACAGAAGCGTTCTTCTTCTGTCAGCAGCAGCTGGAGTTATTGCTTGCTTGGTCACCCCAAGGCATTCATAATTGAAAGGCAAGAGTCATGCATGCCAATAGAGGCTATAAAAGACAAATTTTTATGCCAAAAGCAGGTTGAAAATGTCTTTGTCAGTATAGCAAATGGTTTCATTTATACCTTAATGAAGGCAATTTTCTAGGATTTCATTTTTGCAGTTTGCATAAATACATTTGATCTGCTGCAGTGAGGCACATTATGCTGTGTTATGATGGGCCAGTTCCCAAATTGTTAGTTTCATATGTTAAAAAAAAATTAGAATCAATATATATATACACACACACACACACAACTGAAAATATTACAGCCCGAATCTTGTACCTAGTTTCTTTCTTTGTAAATAATCCACATAAAAATCCAACACATTGGGTGGTACCCAGAAAGTGCAGTCACAACTAGGCAACATTTAAATCAATGAGATAAGTTAGTCATGTCTAATTTAAGGCCCATTAATTTCAATGGGATTTCACAATGACAAACATCTCTAGATGGAGGTCCATACTCATCTTCTACTTCCAGTCCAAAGCTTTGGAAATTCTGGAATCTGGTTCCTAACCTCATATCTTAGCAGGCATAACTGGAAACAATGACTGAACCAGCACACTGATGGGCAATACTTGCAAAGAGGCCAGCCTTGCCATGAAAACACCTGAAACAATAACAAGGTACCCCTGGAAGGGTGGCGAGCAGACAAGCCTCCTGCCCATCATCTTCTCCAGCCTGCCACTCCCCTGGGGCTCTGATCCCCTTTGGACTTCCTGAGAACAAGTTGGAAGAGGGTGGTGGCAACAGCAGCAGCCCACTTCCCTCTCCAGTGCTCCTGGGGAACAAAAGCTGCTGCACCTCCAAATCCCTTCTCCTCTCCTCCCCCACCCAGTGCTTACAAATCACCAAGTGGGCACCGAGAGCTGATTTGGAGCCCACTCCCTTTCCCTCCCATTACTTATCAGAAATACAGCGAGCAGCTTCCCTGCTCCACACTGCTTCTGTTTCCAAAGGACAGAAGTGGTGCATGCTGGGAGAAGCAGCATGGAGTAGGGAGCCTGCACTCCATGCTCTTGGTCAAAACAGTAATGGGAAGGGAGTAGGTGGGCTCAGATTCACCTCTCCCTGTTCACTTGGTGCTTCGGGAGCACCAAATGGGTGGAGAAAAGTGAATTGATGTCACAGCATCGTTTACTTTTTTCTTCGTACTTCTCCTTCTAGTAGTGCCACAGCTCATCAGTGACAGCTCACACAGCTCACACCAGACTACTGGTTCACTTGCCTGCTCAACCCTCTGTCCACTCTCTCACTCACTTACATGGGTGACTTACCTAACTTGCCTATCTGCTTCCTCCCACTAACTTCATGAGGCATTTCCTACAGCAACTGAACTGCCCAACTTTGTAAAATGATGAACAAGCAGCATCTCTTTGAGTGGCTTGGATTAGTTTGAATTATGTTCCCCCTGAATGATGCCTGAAGAGACCAATCCTGGCTTGGCAAGACTTCAGAGGAAAAGTCATGACTGACACTATGCCTCTTATGCCCATGTTTGTTCTGGAATGGTAGGAGGCATTTCTCATCACAGCTCTGTGCCAGCGCACAGTCTGTGACAGCAGATGTTCCTATTACTTGTCAGAGTCTTCCTACTCATTGATGTCAAAGTCTCTTACGGTATGTCTGCAAGTACTCATCTCGGAGCTTTGGGTGACCTCTTTGTCTCTCAGAATTGGCTGCTTTGCCCTTCGGAATGCATTCAGTTTTGTATCTGGCGCACACATCCCCAGCCAACGCAGCTGTCCTTGTTTGAGAAGAGTCAGAATGCTTGGTCGGTTGACTTGATGCAAGTACATCCACATTGGTGATTTTTGTCTCGCCAACAAATGGCAAGAATGTGTCATAAGCAGAAAAGTGAACACTGTGCTTTAGTCATTCAGCCTGAGTGGTGCATTCTGTACAGCAAAGAACTTAGATCCCAGGCTTGCTAGATCAGCATCCTCACCTCCTGATGGCTGGTCTGCCATCATCCCAGGCAGGCTTCATAAATCTTCCAAAAGTGGCAGCTGCGTACCAGTGTCTCCAGCAAGGACTAGCAGCAGCTGAAACCACAGGCTAGAGAGAAATCCTGCCCAGAAGCTTTAACAAAGGGTTGAGCCATCTTACCTGTTCTGTCCTCTTTGCTGGGCCAGCTTGTTTTCCCATCATTCTTGGCTGTGACTAGAACTTAGGGCACAATCCTGACTTTCCAGCACTGGCATAGCTGTGCCAGTGGGGCATGTGCTGCATCCTGTAGTTGGGGGGCAGTCACGGAGGTCTCCTCAAGGTAAGGCAATGTGCGTTCCCTTACCTCGGAGTTGCATTGCCCTTATGTCAGTGCTGGAAAATTGGTTAGGCTTGCTGCCTTAGTGGCAGAGTTCAGGTTGAATCCCTGCTCGATGTCTCCTGAGCCCTTCCACCAACTTGTGTTGCTCTTTAAATAATTGGAACTGGGACTTCCTTAACGCAAAGTAGCAGCTCTACCACCCTGCTATGTTCAGGGCTAGCCCCAGATCTTCTGAGGAGGCATGCCAAATGCTGCCCCCCCTTACCAGTCTCTGCTTCTTTCATTCTCCATCTCAGCCCTCTTCTCGACATTTCCTCTTCCTCTCTGTTCCCCTCTTCCTTTTCCAATCCAGGAAGTTGGAAGAAGTTGGACTGGAAGGAGAAGGAAGAACAGTGGAGACGTGTGCCTTTCACCAGTCTGATGCCCGAGGAAACTGCTTCAGTTTGTCTCATAGATAAACCAGCACTGGCTATGCTCCCTCTTCAAAGAGCTTCCAGGTTTAAGCTCTTTAGCAAGAAAGCCATCCTTTCTTGGTGTCTATGCCTTTGGCAGAGCTCCATGTTTACCGCTGGTCTCAGCTCTCTTACTGTGGGCAGTATGTCATGCACACAGCACTGCATCAAGCACAATCTGCACTACTCAGAAAAGCATCTTCTTGTTCCTCCTGGTGATCTTGGTAGCCAATAAGGGAGAACACATATGTGATACCAGGGCCAAATACCTCAATTCTTTCCTGCGTAGTGCAAAAGTTCCCTGAGGGTGCAGTCCTATCCAACTTTCCAGCACTAATGCAGCTATGCCAAGTGGAGGAGCAGTCATGGAGGCCTCCTCAAGGAGGTCAAATTACAGTGGGAGTGTTGGTGTGACGCTCAATGGAAAGATGGTCAGAAGTGAAAAGATTAAGAACCCCCCCTCCACCCCACTGGTTCAAAGTTGCAGCCACTACAGCTTGGTTTGGGGGAAATGCATGTGTCTGAGTGTCAAATATGGTTTAGACCTTATTCACTTTTAGTCTCAACCGCACCAAAGTATCACAATGAGCACACTGGTTAGAAAAAATGAACAGTGTCTTCCATAGCACCAAATATTGCTTTTGGAGTGTAGGGCAAATGCCATTTCTCCACAAAAGAAACACTCCTGAGAGAAGGTGCCTGGAATCTGAGTTACAGTTTTATATTTAGCATAGTTAAAACCATAATTGCTTGGAAGGCCCTAAGTTTAGTGAATCATGATCCTTGTGAATCCCGTGTGAGTAGACGCACTGCAAGCTCATGGAAATGTTAAGGCTAATAAAAGATATGGGATCCTGTATTTGGAAAATGGAAAAGAGAGATGTCTCAAAAAAGCAAGGATTTGATGAGACCTTTGTGACCTCAATACCAGGTAGAATCAAGCAAGAGTCCCTATAAAGCCAGAGGACACTGGAAGAAAGAGTAAGTTAAACGCACATCTTCCTGGCAGCTGAGCTGAAGGGAAATCTCAGGAAAGAAGAAGAGAGCTCTTGGAAGACAAAATGTCAAAAGCTCATTTGAACTTGGAATTCTGCCTGAAGATAAGAGAACTGTCCAAATTCCAACGCTATGAACGGGGAGGGGGGGGAGAGACAGTACTGGTAGCTTGCAAGCATCTGTTACAAGCATCTGCTACTCATAATGCTCACCATTCAAGGTATAAACAAGAACTAAAAATAAGCCCTGATCATGGAACGCTGAATCGCCAATGCCTGAACCATCACATGGGTGATATGATTGGCTTTCACAGGGTCCATTTAGATGGCACCATGCAGTGGTTAGCTGTGTAGGTCCTCTACTTAGCAGTCATAGAAAGAGAAGGAGAAGATCTGGTTTGGCACTTTACACTAATTGATAGAACAGTTCTCTTTCCCAAAGGGCTCACAACTGAGACATAAACACAAAAGAGACTACCGAGGATAGGGAGGGCAGTGGTGACTCCGTCAGTGGAGAAAGAATATGTGATTAGTACACATATATAAATGTAACTTGGCTATTGGTCCAAATGTATGCAATGTGAGTACACTAGGGCAGTGGTTCTCACACATTTATCACCAGGACCCACTTTTCAGAATGACATTCTATTGGGACCCACCAGAAGTGATGACATTACCGGAAGTGACATCCCCAAGTTGGACAGTTTTTAATAATCTAGGCTGCAATCCTACCCACACTTACCCAGGAGTAAGTCCCATTTCCTATCATTGTTAAAAGAATATACATAGTAGCTTGTTAAAAGTACAGGTCTGTGACATTTCCCCAAATGCAGTCACATACCATTGTAGCATCCGGTCTAATATATGAAAAATAAAATATTGAGATGAATGGGGGCCCACCTGAAATTGGTTTGCGACCCACCTAGTCGGTCCCAACCCACAGTTCGAGAAACACTGCACTAGGGGAAGAGTCATAGCTCAGTGACAGAACACATTTTGCACGCAGAAAATCTCATAAGAACATAAGAAGCCCCACTGGATTAGGCCAAAAGCTTATGTAGTTCAGCTTCCTGTATCTCACAGTGCCCCACCAGATGCCTCAGGGAGCAAACAAGACAAGATTTTAGCCTACTTTTCAGATCAGGAGATTACATGTACCCATCATGGCTTGTAACCTGTGATGGACTTTTCCTCCAGAAATTTGTCCAATCCCCTCTTAAAGGCATCCAGGCCAGATGCCATCACCACATCCTGTGGCAAGGAGTTCCACAGACTAATTGCATGCTGGGTAAATAAATATTTTCTTTTGTCTGTCCTGATTCTCCCAACATTCAATTTTAGTGGATGTTCCCTGGTTCTGATGTTGTGTGAGAGGGAAAAGAACATCCCCCTATCCACTGTATTCATCCCCTGCATAATTTTGTAAATCATGTTCTCGCTCAGGCGACTTTTTTCTAAACTGAAGAGTCCCAAACACTGTAGCTGTGTAAGGGAGGTGCCCTGGCCCAGCAATCATTTTGTTTGCTCTCTTCTGCACCTTTTCCATTTTATCCTTTTTGAGATGTGGTGACCAGAACAGGACGCAATACTCCAGGTGTGGCCTTACCATCAATTTGTACAACTGCATTATATTAGCTGTTTTATTGTCAATACCTTTTCTAATGATCCCAAGCATGGAAATAGCCCTCTTCAATGCTGCCACACATTGGGTCGACACTTGCATCGAGCTGTCTACCAGCACCCCAAGATCTCTCTTCTGATCTGTCACAGACAGCTCAGAACCCATTAGCCTATATGTGAAGTTTTGGTTTTTTGCCCCAATGTGCATGACTTTACACTTACTTACAAATGCATCTGCATTTGAGGCCCATTCTCCCAGTTCGAAGAGATCCTTCTTGAGCTCTTCACGATCCCTTCTGGTCTTTACCACTCAGTAAAGTTTAGTGTCATCTGCAAACTTGCCACCTGGCTGCTTAACCCTGTCTCCAGGTCATTTATGAACAGGGTGAAAAGCACTGGTCTCAGACACACCGCTTGAGGCACATCACTTTTCACCTCTCTTCACTGTGAAAATAGCCATTGACACCCACTCTCGGCTTCCAGGTCCTCAACCAGTTCCTAATCCATAAGAAGACTTGCCGTCTTATTCCCCGATGGTGGAGTTTTCTCAGCAGCCGTTGGTGAGGGACCATCTCAGGTTCCATCCCTGGCATCTCCAGATAGGGCAAAGAAAAAAGTCTGTATGAAACCCTCAAGAGCCACTGCCAGTCAGTGTAGATAACACACAGCTGGAAGTACTAGTGATCTGACTCAGAAGCTTCCTACGCACTAGTGATCCTTGGCATAGGCAGGCACTATGCTGCCATGCAGGCAAAAGCTATAAGCAAGTGCATTAACATTTTTAGATGGAACATCAGCCCTGTGGAGCTCACACATTAGTAAAGGCTTTTCCATGCTGGTGCATGCATCAAGCAGCACACTGGTTCTGAATATCACAGGTGCATGGATGCATATGCTTCTGGCTTTTCCATTGCTATGAGTCATAGAAAAGAGGGGAGAAGTAAAAGCTCCTCACATGCTCTGGGGAACATTGTGAACATCTGGCTGCTTTTAATATGTATGGATTGAATGCAATAGAAGAATTCAACCACCTGGAAGGGACTGCAGGGTTGGCCCTGACTGTGAATTTAGTCAAAGCATAGAAATAAGCTGTTTGAATAAGCGCACAAAGAACAAGAGGTGCTGTTACAATTTGAAATCAACCATGAGTTTTCATTTTAGAAAGGACTGTACTGTTTGTGTATGCACTGCTAGCTGCTGGTGTACGGTACAATATATCTCTGCCCAGATTTATACCATCAGGGTTGCCAAAGGTGATTTGTTTAAAGGTAACATCTTTTAAAATAAATGTCCTCATTTCAGAGCCACAGTCCTCTCTGGCACACTGATTTCTCTTCTCAACTGACTCATGTTTGACTGTTTCGATCTGATACCCTCAGCTTATCATTCGGGATGCCTGCCTTATCACCCAGAAATGCCAAAGAACAGGTTTGTATCTGTTCAGTTTTCATTTCTGGCAGAGCCAGAGATGCGTTAAGGTAATTGAAACAATCTACACGATGCGATGTGTCATGGAATCGAATATATCTGAACACTGTAAATAAATGCGCCAGCAAGATGTTTAGGTTTAGGGAAGAACTTGTAGGTGATTTAGCCAACTGGTTATTTCGTTATCCCAGAATTTTAGCATTTACACCAATTGTATTTTCTTGTTTTGGGATGCATTTTTTTTTTTTACATTCTTTCCACAAATCGTTTTGAGTTCATTGTAAGAAAATTGGGGTTAGAAACTATTTGAAAGCTCCTTGGACTATACACCACACTCTAGATCAGTGTTTCTCAGACTGTGGGTCGGAACCCACTAGGTGGGTCACGAACAAATTTCAGGTGGGTCCCCATTCATTTCAATAATTTATTTTTACTATATTATTGATGCTACCATGGTCTGTGACTGCATTTGGGGAAGTGTTATAGACCTGTACTTTTAACAAGCTACAGTGTATATTCTTTTAACAATGATAGTCAATGGGTAAGTGTGGGTAGGACTGCAGTTCAGGATTGTTAAAAATTTTCCTGCTTGATGATGTCACTTCTGGTCATGACATCACTTCTGGTGGGTCCCGACAGATTCTCATTCTAAAAAGTGGGTCCCAGTGCTAAATGTGTGAGAACCACTGCTCTAGATCCTCAAAATTCTATACCTAAAACAAAAATAAAAATGTGAAGCTCAAAATGCTATCTTGGAAAGACTTGTTAGATCTTCACATTCTATGATATGTCAAAAAATAGAATGCCAGGAAGAAACGGCAGCCTTATGTGGCTCAAAGCAGGCAAAGCATTGCTGGCTGGGAATCCAGCTTTCATTGTCAAATAAGCAAGTTTCTGTTCCTTAGGGATGAAGAGATCTGTTTGCCTAATAGCCCCTGTTGTGCAGTTGGGAGATGCTCACCCTCAGTGGAGCCATATCTGTGGGAACTCTAGTGCACAGCTTGGAGCTAATCTAGATGGGAAATCCATGAATGCATCTTCCATAGTTTTCCTCAAAACCAAAAACAGCCACTGCAGGAGTGACTGATAGGCTGGAGTTTTATATTCTACAAAAGAAAAAATAATAATCCAGTGAAATATCCTTACATTATTTATGAAAACATTTATGCTTTCTAAAAAATAAATGGAAAACCTTAGCTTAGCCTCTTATCTCCCCTGCCATCTAAGAAAATTTCTTATGTCCTAAAGCTCAGTGACAGAAACCTTATTTTCACATCTGAGTGCACTTCCAAAGATTTTAAGGAAAAACAGGCTCCGCAAACACTTTTGGTTTGATACTCAGCGAGTTAGAGAAATGGAAGAAAGCCTATCTTTAAAGCATTGGGATGTGCTGAACATTCAGACTGATGATTCCGCTTGCTCGCTTTTAGAGTCCAAAATCCCTGAGTCATCACTGTGATCATTAATGCCACCTTTTTGCTTACTTAGCTTTAAAAAGATTACTGTGATCAGCAAGGGCACCACTTTAATTGGTACATAAATTAAACCAAAGCTTCACTGGTTTTCGTTAGTGATGAATCCTGTCCTTTTGATATTTTGCCTCCTCAGTGGTCCAATAAAGAACATTAACCTCTGTTTATTAAAACGCCATTTTTGATCATAAAATAGCAGAATGTCTGAACTCTGTTCTTAAGATGCATGACTTCTATTCATCCGTTTATCCAACATAATCTATTGCTTTCAAATGAGCCAAATAAAACTAAGGGCCCAATCCTGCCTGGTCCCCAATGGTTCTCTCCAGACCTATGCTGATGTGACCCATTTAGCTGATGTCAATCCAAGGAGAATCCAGGGGAAGGTGCAGGCTGGGAAGGGGAGGTAGTTCTTTGGCCTTTGTGACTGCTACCAAGATCCTCTCCCTCCTACCTCTGAACTGCTTCTGGACTGGCCTACTCCCTACCCTGATCCTCCCCTGATCCACCCCATCACCAACTTAGCAGTAGTGGAGGAATGACAAAAGTTCTGCAGGTTGCTGTTGCCTGTGAGCTGCCTCTGGGAATTTGTACTGGTAGCCATGGCCTGATGAATGGCAGAGCAGTTTTCACACCATCTGTCAGACAGTGGTGAATCAGGAGATCTACCACCATATGCCCAGCGTACGATTGGGCCATTAGGCAAGTGCAGCCCAGCAAACTCCCTGTGTGGTTATGCAGCAGTACCAGCATGGTGTCTGCTGAACCCCGCAGGAAGTCTCTTCAGGGGAAGGGGACATTTGCTCCCTTCCACTGGGGTAAGCCCCTGCCAGCCCAATGGGAAACTCGGACCTGCACAAGCAATAGAGCAGCAATATAGCTGGCACAAGTTCGTGTTGACCCGAAAGGCAGATCAGATCTGGGAAGGGGGTTAGGATTTTCTGGGTGTCACTGCTGCTGAAATTGACCCCTTCACTCTTAACCCAATCCTTCCTCTTCTCCCTGCCCCATCTCTTCCCAGTTCTGCCGTCCCCCACCCCTTTCCATTCCTCCCCGTCTCACTCCCAGCCCCAGTGCAGTCTTATCTGAGGTGGTGGGCCTCCACGTCTGTTGCTGCATAGACCTGGCCTCTCACTGCTTCCAGTAGTGGCCAGGCCACAATCTCTGAAGTTGTCACATTTGCAACAGCCGGTAGTATAACGTTCCCTTAGAAATGGGCCATTCCAAGGCAATCTTAGGCAGGATTACCCAAGAGTAAGTTCCACAGAACAAAGTTGGATGTATTTCTGAGTAGATATGCATGGGACTGCATTATTAGGCTTCCTTCATTTAAAAAAAGGTTTATTCTGGTGGCGCATGATGAAGACGGTAGCAGAATGGCACTCAAGCTATGTGTGATCAAGCTGTTCTATATGATATACTTGCCATGAGAATTGGCATCCCCAGGGAGGGTTTTCCATTCCTCTCAAGCCACAGACAGTGTGGATTTGTAGGTATAGTACAAGGGATGCTGGTGGATATGTTTGGTAGGAGCAAACCTTACATGTGGACAAAAGATTGTGTGTTTTGTATGTATGTGCTTATGCCAAAAAGTTATATGTGAGATATCTACAAGCTTAAGGATGCATTGGACACAGCTGGGAATGGGATACCACAATCCAATGATTTGGAGGGGGGGGGGGAGTAGGACAGAAGGCACTGCAGTGAATACCAACTCAGCTGTCTTTTCTCTTAATTCAGATAAGCATCTTGAGCTTTGATGATGACATTGCCACAACTATCACTTAAAACCACTATGTGCAAAAAATTAGGCTTCTGTGGAAGCCTATTTAAATGTTTACTTTGCAAGTAACAAAACATTGCACCAGCACAAAGCATGACTAGACACTTATGCTACTATACATTTGCTAGTTTTTAAGGTGCCACATGACTATTAGAGATTGCTACCTCTGGTTAATGATGTTAATGTTAGCTATGACTTAGCTCAAGCACCATCTGGAACAGTTAATATGGCCACTCAGCCGCGGACCTCCACAGTCCCGCGCCCAGGGCAAAGTTCCGCAATGGTGCCCCCCCGTGGGCTATCACCACCACCCACACAGAAATCCCCCCCATTCACCAGAGGCTCACAGAGCCTTGCACGACCGCAGCCCACGCCAGAGAATCCTCTTTGAGGTTCCCCGGCACTATAAACTGTGCTTCCGGCAAACCGGAAGCACAGTTTCCGCCCCCATCAGGAGCCTCAGAGAGGCTTCTGCGGGGTCCTAGTGGCCAGCACCTGGCACTTTTTGCCCTGGGGCAGGAGGTCTGGTCTAGAGGGTAGAGCCTCCATTTGCCTGAAGATAACATAAGGTCGTCAGTTCGAGGCCACCGGCACCGTGCGACCTTGAAGCAGCTGACAAGCTGAGCCGAGTTATTCCATCTGCTCTGAGTGTGGGAGGATGGAGGCCAGAATGTGAAACCAGATCCGAAAGAAACATCTGAATGTTGTGGTTCTTAAAAGATAGAACCTTCTTTCACTTGTAAAAATCCCTACGGGGATTTAAATAGCCTGCCTATGTAAACCGCCTTGAATAAAGTCTTGAATAAAGACCAAGAAAGGCGGTATATAAATACCTGTATTATTATTATTATTATTATTATTATTATTATTATTATTATTATTATTATTATTATTATTTCATCTCACCCTATGGTAGGCACGCAACTGTGGTCACTGTAATGTAGTGATTAGCACAGTGGTTCCCAAATTTTGTAGACCTAATTTAAAATGGCACCCTATCAGGACCCACCTGGGTTTACCAGACTTTAAAAAAGAAGCTCTAGAAAGAAATAAAATAAAGAAATAAAATAAGTAATAATAACCAGAAAAAGAAACCCTGAAAAATTTGCCTCCCTATATTTACACATGCTTGCAAACTGCAGGAGCTGTGCTCTTTGCAGAGTAATTAGCAGCTTCAATATCTGATTTTGGAATTGCCTCAAGACTTGAGGCAGTTAGCTATCTGATATTTCCATCATCCTTTGGCAACCCACCAAAAATCAGGTCATGACTCACCAGTGAGTCCTGATCCACAGTTTGGGAATCACTGAATTAAAGCATTAGTTGGGTAGCCCAATCCTAACTTATGCTGGAACACGGAGGCTGGGAGGCCTGCCCTGTATCCAACACAAGGTTGGGGCCAAAAGTGGCTCAGCCTGAGGCAAGGGGAATCACTTCCCCTTTCCCAGGTAAAGCCACAGCAGCTCCAATGGGACTACTTGGATCTGTGCAACCTAAAAAGATGGTGCAGATCCAAGTAGCCTGGAGCTGCCCCAGGTTGCCCAGGAACAGGGTTAGAATCCAGCAAAAGTTCCAGATCCTGGTCCTTCCCCACACACACCCATCATCTGCCCATGGGCCACCCTCCCCCTGCTTCAGAACACCTCCCTTCTGCTGTCTACCCACCCGCTCCCCTTGATCCCCACACCGGCCTGGAAAGGCCAGTGCGAACATTGTGGTCCTGGAGCTTGCTCTGGCATGGGGAGAGCGGCACATGTCCTCACATCAGACTCCCCAACTCACAAGTCATTGCAGACATGCCTTACTGTACATTTGCAACATTTGCAAGGAACTTGTGTCAGCCCATGCACACGTTAGGATTGAACCCTGAGAGTGAGAAGGCCAAAGTTCAAAACTTCACTTAGCCATGTCCCTCACAAGCTGATGTGGAGCCAGTTACTCTCTCCCAACCGAACCTACTTCATAGAGTTGTTGTGAAGATAAAATGGGGGGGAGGGGTTGGGTTATCTTACATACACCACCCTGAATTCCTCGATGAAAGAGCAGGAAATAAATGTGAATAGCAAGCAATGATCACCAGATGCCTATTACACAGGCATACAAAAATGAAGGTCAGAAATTGGTGTAACGTTTAAGGAAGCAAAATGTATGTTGGCCTGTGTTATCAGTTTCCTTTTCAAACCAAATCCCAGGTTTTAGAGCCCACCTGATAAGGCTGACAGCCAACCTAGGGCTGAGATCTGAGCCACATACTTCCACTTCCTCTGTCACCTGCCAGGTCCTTCCTCAGAGAGGACCCACCTTGGATCCATTGGTTGCAGAATGGAAAGCTATAATTTAATAAAAATAGAAATAAAGAAATGTTTTTGTTGGAGATGGGCCATGCTAAATCATGATTGTCAGGGCTCCCCAGATGCCCTGGTCCTTGACTTACCTTGGAGCGAGGTCCTCAGCAGAGAGGTGGTCACCCTCTCTGAGCCTCCGCTCGGCCACAGAGGCAGGCTCCTCCAGCAGGGCGAATCCTGACCACCCGAGAGAGGTGTCCGAGGATGACATCAGGCCACCACAACAGAGGTGGCAGGCACCCTCAGCAGAACATCATAGCCCAGGCACAGAGGTCCAAGGTTGGGAGGCTTCTCTGGAGTTAAGGGGGGGGGCAAAGAGGGATGGCTCACTGGGAAGTGAGACTGGCATGACCAACAGGTAACAAGGAGGGAAGCAGGCACTGCAGGGAAGTGCCTTTTCTGCCTCACCAGGAGGAGGGGAGGGGCAAAGGGGGTGGGCCTGCTCCATAAAAACAGGGAGGCCAGGGATGAGAGGTGGCCAGAGTGAATCAGGAGGCTGTGAGGTGAACAGCCCCTGCTCCTGAGTCAAGCATGGCAGCTGTGCTAGGGAGCAGGACAAGGGTGCTAGAACCCCCTCCCCCTTGAGGCGGTCTGAGGCCTCCTTAGGGGCTAGAACCAGCCCAACCCCAAAACCTACATGGGGAGAACCTTACAATGATTCAGTGAGGAATGTACACTTTTAGAGCCACATGTGGCAAAGGGGCGATTGACAGATCTCATGCTGTGTGTGGTGAAGGTTCTAGGTTCAATCTCTGACACGGCCAGGAAAGAACCCCTCTCAAACCCCAGAAGTCATTAGCAGCCTGCAGAGGCAATACTGAGCGAGATAGACCAATGTTCTGACTCAGAATAAGACTCCTATGTTCTTGGGTACCCAGCTCCACTCAGTACACGTATGTACCACATAGCAATGTTCTGATGAATAACTGACTGCATATACAACAGTGGTCCTGCCGAACTCACTGGGACCACTGTTGTAAATGCTGTCAGTCATTTGCTGGAAAGTTGCTAGATGATGCATACCAGTACCAGGTGGACTTAGGTAACATGAACTTAGGTAACATGGACTTAGGTAACATGAACATAGAGAACATGGGAATCTGTCTTGTTCTGACTCAGATGCTTCCTTCCCAGCTCAACCAGCTAACCAGTGCATTGTGCACTTTTCGTGTGCCCCTAAGAACATATGAACATAGTAAGAGTCCTGCTGGATCAGGCCAAAGTTCCATCTAGTCCAGCTTTCTGTATCTCTTTTGCCACTTTCGCCAGCTAGCTATCTTCTTCCTGGTTTCCCAGCCCTGCAAGGCATCCTGAGGTGCAACCTGGCTGCCATTATCCGAGCAATGATGGATGCACCTAATGATGGGTTTGCAGGTGGCATCCTTGTCATTAAGTGGCACATACCTGTATTTATAAACCCAGGTGACTCCTTGCTACTTAAGCAGTTTTTTCAGGGTTATAATAATCATAATAATAAACATTCACTGCATTCATTAGCAGGCATTGATGATCAAATGTATTTTAGCACAGAGAGTTAAATGGAGCTGGTGTTTATTAAAACAAACACAAATCTGGTCCTAATTATTTTCATGTCAAAAGACCATGGGCAGGAATCCTGACTTTGCATGTGCCAAGCGACAGGAGCAGCAAAAGGTTTTCATTGTCTGCAAACAGAAAGTGCAAAACAGCTGGGGAAAACCAAACCAAACCAAACCCAGAGCTTTTCTGGAAGAGATTAGTGAGAAGTTAAATTATTGACAAATTCGGTGTCCTTGTTTGACTGGGAATTAGATAAACTAACTTACCAAAGAACAATGAATTGATGAGGCAGAAGAACAATAGCATAAAGGGAGCGGTTAACAAGGAAAAGAAAAGCGAGGGCAAAAGAACAAGCATGAAGCTCTTTGCATGCTTCTTAGGAACAAATATTCATCAATTGGTAATATCATTGTTGTGCCCCAATCGCTGCAACACCACAGTCACCGGTAACAACAACTAGCAAACAACAGAAAATGCCACCAGTTCTGATCTGTACTTTTTCCGGGATGCTCTACACCAGTTGAATTCCAGTTGGAAGTCTGGATTTCTGAATCTTAAGTTGCAATCCTGTGCACGTTTACCTGGGAGGAAGTTCCACTGAACATAGTTTGGTGTTTCAGGTGGAGGTTTCGGTTAATGATGCCTTCAATTAATTTTTGTTTGTTTGTTTGTTTTATGTGATGTTTTATTCTGTTTTCTTTTATTGTTGACCACCTTGGATAGGGGTTTCCAAGCTTTCAGTTACCCAGGCCACATCACTTAGGCCACAATCCTAACCAGCAGTGACTTAAGGGCAATGCAACTCCACAGTAAGGGAATAAACATTACCTTACCTTGAGGAGACCTCCGTGACTGCCCTCCAACTGCAGGATGCAGCACATGCCCCACTGCCACAGCTATGCCAGTGCTCGAAAGTTGGTTAAGATTGCTCCCTCAGTCTTGCTTTCATGGTGGGCCAGGTCAATTATTGAAAATAATGCATACATTTTGTATGTAAATTTAAACATTTTCACAACTGGGGGAAAATATTTGCTGCTGCAGGATCTCTGTCTTTGGGCCCAATCCTATCCAACTTTCCAGCACCTGTGCAGCTGCAGTGCAGCCCTGAGGTAAGGAAACAAATGTTCCCATACCTTGAGACGGTCTTTGTGACTGCCTCCCCACCACAGCATGCAGTGCACACCCCATTGTCACAGCTGCACCGACACTGGAAAATTGGATAGGATTGGGCTCTCTCTCTCTCTCTCTCTCTCTCTCTCTCTCTGGGCTATTGGTGAGAGTGACCCAGCCCAGCAGTCTTTTCATCCAGCAGGAGGAAGAAGGTATGTGGTGGCAAGTGATGAGATGAAAGAGTGGGGAGATGCAAATCATTATAATGTTACAGGGCAGAGCTGGCAGGTAAACATGTGTTGGTGTGCTGGATCTGGCCCATGGTCCATAGTTTGAGAACCCCTGCTTTAACAGGCAGGAACGACAGGGTAGAAATGTTTTTAAACAAATAAATAAAATGAGACAGGAGCACCGGTACCATCAGAGTCTGAAGAGTCTTCCGTGAAGAGCATTCTACAATGTGCCTCTGCACTGTTTCGTATGCAAGCCATAAAGTATTGTGTAGCAGTGTACTTGCTTTGAAGAATTTTTTCTTCTTCTTCTGGTCGATTCAGTCGGACTGCTTATGGGCACAAAACCAGAGCGAACAAACGGTTCAAAACAAGACAAAGGGATTCTGTGCCCATGGGGTGCTCCCGTCACATGCTTCATGCGGTTCCCAGGTTTGCTAATGTTTTGTCTTTAATCAAGCCAGCTTGTATTGCTGGCATTTTAGTTAACAAAGAAAGATCATCTGCCCTTTCAGACCGACCACGCTGTTATTAAAAGGTTCAAAACAATCTTTTCAAACCCAGTCTGGTTTTGAATATAAACAGCCTTGCCAATGTTCCACGTAATTGTGCCATCGTATGATATTTACACAGCGGTACATTTGCAGGGCTCTGATCCCTGTCTCGAAAACCATGTATCAGCTCTTTGGTGTGTTCAAGGGGACCTGCATAAACCATGTGGCTTCACTGTTAGTATTTTTCTTCATTCTTGGGAAGGAAATGATTCCCACTAGACAAGAGAGGAGTGCTGATAGTTGCACTTTACCATCTAATTTTTTACAATTGTTAAGATTATTTCTTAAAATAATCGCAGGAGGTATCTTCAGAGAGTTGGCCTTAGGAGCTGCGGGGCCCAATTAGAAACATTTTTTGTGAGGCCCCGGCTCACAGCTCAGGTCTGTAGAATCTTAGAGATATCAATAAAATTTGTTATAGACTTTATTACTCTATGGCAGGGGTGTCCAAACATTTTGGCAGGAGGGCCACATCTTCTTTCTGATACGGTGTCACGGGCCGGAAAAGAAAGAATTCATTTACATTTAAAATTTGAATAAATTTACATAAATGAATTTATTAGAGATGGAACTTATGTGAATGAATGAAGGTCTCACAATAGCTCAAGGCCTATAAAAAGTCTAGCGCAAAGCAAGGCCAGCCTTTCCTTCACTGCCACTGCTGCACCACAGACATGAAACAGCAAGTAGTGGAAGGAGCCCTCATCCCACAGCTTAGGTGAGAGGTTGGACAGTCCTCATGCTGAGAGCAGTTGCTTCTGACCAGCAAGGGCTCCAGCAAGTCTCTGGAGGGCCAGAGGCTTATTGGAGACTGGGGACTCCCTGTGGGCCAGATTGGGAGCCCCTGAGGGCCGCAAGTGGCCCCCAGGCCGGAGTTTGGGTACCCCTGGTCTATGGTACAATGGAAAGCAGTCAAAATGTGCACTTAAAAAATGCATATGAGTTAACGGACCAAGTGGACCTAAGCACATTTTAATATAAAATTTGCATACAGATAAGCCTACAAGTAAACAAACAAAATGTGTAGATTATCTTTGAAAAGTAAATAGTTACAAAACCACTTGTTTTAGTGACCGTGAAATGTTTTAGTGAAAATATTAATTTTATTTTTTATTTTTACCCTAGCACGGGGGACCCTTAGGCACAGGGCCCAATTGGGAGCAATTGGTCCAATTGGCTAAAAGTCAGTCCTGGCAGGAGGTCTGGTCTAGAGGGTTGAGCCTGCACTTGCCTGAAGATAACATCTGAAGGTCGCCGGTTCGAGGCTACCGGCACCATGAATGGCGAGACCTTGAAGCAGCTGACAAGCTCTTTGGAAGGAGCTGCTTGTCAGCCTGTGTGGGAGGAGGCCAGAAAGTGATACAGACCGCAAAAGTGCCATCTGAAATGTTGTGTGGTTCTTGAAAGAGAGAACCTTTCTTTAATTGTAAAAATCCCTACGGGGATTTAAACAGCCTGCCTATGTAAACCGCCTTGAATAAAGTCTGAGGAGAAATCTGACGACCAAGAAAGGCGGTATATAAATACCTGTATTATTATTATTTTATTATTACATTTCAGACCACACAATTTCCCAGTATCTCTGGCTAGAGCTGATTCATTACATTTTGCTGCAGAAGTAGAATACCAAATGGCACCCTTCTCTTTCTTTTCTTTTTCTTCTAATAAAATCACACCCTTAATTTCTTCCTTCCTTTAAATCTCTACTTCTTTTTTTCCTTTTTCTAAGAGAGAGAGAGAGAGAGAGAGAGAGAGAGAGAGAGAGAGAGAGAGAGAGAGAGAGAATTGCACTACAGTTCAGTGCACCATCAAGACTAAAACCCCTGGAAAGCAATGGATCTACTTCTGAGTAAATAGGGTTGCAACTATGCGTAACCGCACTTGCTCATGCTAATTCCTTGTTGCTTGTCACTCCACTGTGAATTGAATTGCACACTCCCAGTAATGTGTTATATGTTGTATATTATATGTAGAGCCTCTGGCTTAACACACCAGGCACCTTAAAGAAGGATTTGATTAATGGTTGAACTGGTATGTTGTTTACAGTGCACTTACTCTGATAATGTTTACAAAAAGGTTGTGAAGAGCAGAATTTTAAAAAGTTAATGAATAAAAATGCATCTTATGATCTTTTATCATAACTTTAATAGAGACTATAGAGTTCTCAGGTAACAATTACTGGTAGATTATTTTTCAGATTATTTACCTGGATCTGGCCTCAGGTAAAATCAGACAAAACTATAGTCAGACACTGTTTAACCCTCCCCCAAATTATCTGAGGGTCATAAAAATTCCATGATTTTGGGCTCAAAACCTGCCCTTGACTTATCTGTGAGTTCAATTTATACTTGAGTATCTACAGTGCCTTTGTAAATAAGCAATTACAAATACACCAAAAGCCTCTAGTGATCTCTCTTCCAAGAACTGTCGGTCCTGTCCCTGAAACTTCTTCTGATTCAGGGAAGAGAGGAGAGTGCATAACAAATACTTTTGATCAGAATCACAAAACAGAAGAAGATCACTTTAGTCACAAAGAAAGGGAAGCTGTAGACATGGCTTTCTGACCCCGGTGGAGTGACAGCAACTGTTACCCTGCACATGCCCAATCTCGTCTGATCATGGAAGCTAAGCAGGGTCAGGCCTGGTTAGTACTTGGATGGGAGACCACCTGGGAATACTGGGTGCTGTAGGCTTATTCCATAGTCTTTCGAGACTGAAGGTTGCCAACCAACCAGAGTGAAGTAAATAGTAGCTACGGCAGGGCCATTTATGCCAGCAAATTGTCTTCCAAACAGAACACCAAGGCTCCGCTCCTATGTATGCTTAGGAGTAAGCGCCATTGAACACAGTGGGACTCCCTGATGAGCAAACATGCACAGGATTATATGGCACACCTTGTCCCATTCTTGACAGTTAAAGAATAGAAACACCCAACAATGTCGGAAAACACACACAGAGAGAGCCACAGATCTCATTTCTCATTCCTGACCAAGGATGGTGTTTGTTTTTATTTATAAGCCCAATGAAACAGAGCATGAAATGTATAAACCAGCCGATAGGCATCACATTTTCTTCATAAACTTGGAACTCTTGCAAAGAAAACTGAAATGAACACAATAGGTAAAAACAAAAAACAAAAAAAAACCATGTTTGACATTTCTGGAAGGAATGTTCCAGTTACTGCAAAAGAAAACTCGGAAAGGCAAGAGTTGTTTGGGCAGCAGATCAGAAGCAACAGGCTTAGAAGGGTTTTTAGGAAGTGAAAATAATAGCAGGAGCCCAAAAATCTGTCTGGAATGAACTGCAGAATCAGCAGTAAGATTTATCTGTTTATTTGGCAGTGCAAAAATTCTGTTTGATTAAATTTTCATAGCAGTTGCTCCCTGCAGAAAGATTTAAAAAAGGGGGGGAGGGGGTTATAAAAGGTTTTGAACCAACCAGCACATGCAGATTGTTTCAAGTCATACTGAGCAACTGTTGGATTTGACTGGAAAAGATTTAAGCATAAAGCGCTTTGCAACTGCACAGAGGCTAGGCTTGCTGGGGGAAGACTGGAGCTTTACCACTGGTACTGATGGCTGCACAGAGACCCACTGGAGAAGGGAAGTCCAGTGCAGGGGCAGAATGAGGGCAGGTGGGGAGGATGGGGCAGATTGGACTGGGAGGTGGTGGGATCTGTGGTACTAGCCCACACCGTAACCTATCCCCCTTCCCAGATCTGATCCACCGGCGTGGATCAGACGTGCACCGGTGATATTACTGGCACAGGTCCAAGTTGACCTATTGCAACTGATGGGGCCTATCGTGGGGCAAGGGGACAAATCTCCCATACCCCGAGGAGATATTCAGCAGCCAAAATTCCCTTGTAGGATGCCGAATAACCCATGCCAGTGCTGGTGCATCACTATAATTTAGTTAGGATTAGGCTGTTACAGTCGTAGGCTGGAACAGGATTTATACAATTATGCCCTTGTCATGAAGGGGCTGTGTACCTGCTTCCACTATGATATTGTGATGCTGCATTAGTGGCAACAGAAATCAGCATCCTCAGATGAGCAGCAGAGGGCCCACTGCGCTGCCCTGATCAATCCAATGCCCATAGCCTATGGTGATGGAATCACAGGTGATGCAACACTTCTTTTCACTGAATAGTCTCCATCTTCTCTCCCATCTCCTCTTGCCTACCACAAACTGGGGAAAAAAAACAGGGGGAGGGGATGGAGCAGGGTAAACGGGGAAGCACACATAATTGCTTTGGAAATACTGCTTTGCAGTAGGAAAAGAGGATCATGGCATGGTGCAAAAGACTTCACACATCCGGTGGGCCATTGTCCTTCCAAGAGAGCCACCGCTTTGACTATTACCTATAGCCAAGTACAAGAAGCCACAGAAGCAATTTCTGTGTGAACATATTTCACACAACTATCTGGGGAGAAGCCCATTCCCTAAAAAAGCAGGGGTGTACTGCTCCAAACAGTGGCTGGGATCCATACAACAAAAGAACTGGAATCCGTTCACTTAGAGCAGGGATGTCCAAAATTTTTGGCAGGAGGCCCACATCATCTCGCTAACACTGTGTCGAGGGCCTGGAAAAAAGAATTAATTTACATTTCAAATTTAAATAAATGAATATATTAGAGATGGAACTTAATGAATGAAGGTCTTGTAACAGCTCAAGGCCTATAAAAGGCCTTGCACAAAGCAAGGCCAGCCTTTCCTTTGTTGCCGCTACTGCATCACAGATGTGAAACAGCAAGCAGTGGAGGGAGCCCTCGTCCCACGAGAGGTCAAACAGTTGGCTGTCACGCTGAGAACAGTTTCATCAGGCCAGCGCTGGTTCCAGCAAGTCTCCAGAGGGCCAGAGGCTCTTTGGACACTGGGGGCTCCCTGACGGCTGGATTGGGAGTCCATGAGGGCCACAAGTGGCCCCAGGGCTGGGGTTTGGGCACCCCTGACTTAGAGGAAGAAGCTGTGTTCATGCATCCCTTTGTGAAGGTGGGGCTTTCCAGGCAACTGAAGGGCAAGGAGAAGCCCTCCAAGGTTCCTCTCTTCTCATAGATATGTCTCATTATCTGAAAACACTGAACACTCTTAATAATATGAACCTTACATTGTGTAACAGCATTGTGGTAGCATTTGTATTCTACTTGCTACAACCTATTTTTTACATTTTAAAAAAAATCCAGCTTTCTTCTTCTTCTTTAGGGAGCCCCTAAGGATTTAGAGCTTAATCCTGAGCTTGCACCTAAACCTGAGCACAAAGCATGTTCGCAGCCCTCAACGCTGATCCAGCGCCGGTGCTAGCTCGGTGCTGGCCAGTGTTGGGCTAGCACTGGTGGATCATGTTCCGCTCCATTGTTGCCTGAACCGACAGGCGGAGAGGAAGGTGGGGACGTGGGGGGAAGCAGGGAGGAGGCATGCCAGGGGAGGGAGCAGGGTGGGAGGGAGGTGTGACTGGTGGAGCGCTGCTCCTCCTCATCCAGGGTCTCTGTGTCGGATCTGTGGCCCAACGCAGGGGCTCTCAATTCTACAGCAGCCCAAGGGTTGTTGCAGAATCAAGCAGCCATACTGCAGGGCTACTTGCTTATTCGGGGGAAGGGGACGGATGTCCCCTTCTCCCGAGGTGCCACTAATGCTGCCCGGTTAGTTCTCAGGATGCTGTGGCAGCCATTTTCGGCATCACATGCATTTGGGCTGTTATGCATTTGTTTTAAAGTATATCCACTCAGTATGTGGCTAATGGTTTCTGACACCTAGCCTCAAATCTGAGATTGCATCTATAACATGCCTTGTGTAATGAACGTCACATGTTCACTCTCTAACCCAGCGTTGACAAGGCTCTTATTAATTATTGTTTTTGTTTATAATGCATGATAATTATTTTCTGGCACAGTGCCCAGAAGCTCCTGGAAAGATGCAGATCCGACATAATCTTTGTTATGGATGAATACAGCCCTATTCTAGAAGAGTTTCAGAAGTTGAGGAGGCAGGCAAGCCAATCCTACGGCCCTACAAATGCCACATAGCAATGCCTTTGTACAGGTCTGTGTAGTCAGGATCCCGTGCAACTCACAGCATCAAAGGAAAGAGCAAACAACGTCAGCACAACAAGAAACAGCATAGCAATGTTGATGGACACTCTCACAGCGTATCGGGTTTGTTCAATGTTTCCAATCAAAAATGTCATTGTGCAGCACAGCACCAGTCAATATAGAAAGGTGGCAGGACACCATGAAACACGGATTTATTCTAATGTTGCATGCCTCCGTCCCAAATTGGAAAAACCCTGAGTTTCAGCAGCTCAATTTATATAGCATAACTGCTGTGCTGGTAGTATACAATGCTGGCACACATCTGCTTCGCTGTAGAGTAGATGGCAAAAGGAGGCCTGCAAAAATTGGGGATTTGAAACTCCTAGGAAACAGCTACCCAGTGGGTGAGAAAACTGCACACTATATATTCCTTCTGTTCTTCTTGTAGATAAGGACATTGTTTATTTCTTGGTGTCAAAGCACACAAGATATGTGTGCCGCGTTTTTAAAGCATTATGGGGGAGAAGCATGCAAAACACAGCAAAATAATAGCAAAACAATAATAGAGTAACAGAGTTTTGCTATTTTGCACCCAATATTGCTCTGAGTGATACTGTGTGCCCCAGTTGCTCTGTGTGCCCCAGAGCAATATTGCTCTGTGTGCCCCAGTAGTGGGCATTCAACATTCCAAACTGGCTGCCCCTGCAGACCAAGGCAGTACTCCTGGAAGGCAGAGGGTGGGGCTTCAGAGCATGAGTGAGGCTTGTCAGCATGCACTAATTTATCATTTATTTATTTAAAGCAGCAGTTCTCCAACTGTGGATCGCAACCTATAAATGGGTTGTTACCTGATTTGGGGTGAGTTGCGAGGCTGGTATGACCCGAGAGCTGGAAGGCATTGTAGACCATGTCATGTCCCAGAATGCCTTGTCACTTTTGGATAGCATTGGCACATGAGCCACTTCAGGGGCGGGTAGAATGGGGCAGAGAAAGACAGGGACTGGGCTGGAAAGGGGAGGTGTCAAGGGCAGAAAGGGGGTGCAGCAGTGGCTCCACCAATATCCTATTCCTGTCCTTGATGCACCTCCCCAGGTCCACTCAGAGTTGTGCCAGCCAAAGAGCTGGTGCAGGTTTGAATAAACCCATTGGGGAAGCTGATACTTACCCTGAGGAGGCCTCCAGGACTGCCCCCCCCCCCCTGCAGGATACAGGTAATGCTCCGTTGGTGCAGCTGCATCAGTAGGGGAGATTTAACTTTAGGCTTGGGCTGCATATCTGATTTACAGATACCAATATAGCTAAGAGTGGAACATTATAGTTAAGTTCTTCTTTGTGTATTCCCTTACTGGCAACATCATTTCTTTTCAAGCAATTATGAATGAATCCCCTTTGGTTACAGAATCCCTGTACCATGCAGTACAATAGTTTCCTCCACTGTGTTGCTTGCTCAAGTGAAAACTCTCCTTAAAGAAGGTCATCATCTTCTACTCCTTAGAGAGGGCTATAACCTTCTGCTGTAAAATTGTTGTCGAAAACTGGTCGTGTTGATATGAAGCCTAGGAAATGCTGTGTTCTCAAGCTCTCTCAAAATAACCATGCATATTTGTCATGCATCAAGGCAAAACAGTATGTTAGCCACAACAGGGGTATTGCCGATCCCAGCCCTGCTTTCTCTCAATCCCCCAGAAGTTAATGCAAGTAACCTAATTCCTGTTGGTGCCTGATGTAGTTGGCACCTGAATAGTTGAAGTGATGCTTTAGGACCAATGAAGAAAGCCCATAGGAATCGCATTGCCAGAAGTGCACGCTAGAGGCTCAATAGAGGTTTGTACCGTTGTCCGTATTGAACAAGAGGAGACTGGAAGAAGGTGGTGCAGCTGGACTTCTTGAAGACACTTTGGTAACTTCCGTTGCTGCAGAATGCAGTAGCCTGGGTGTTGACCAGGATGAGATGATTTGACCATGTCTCACAATTGTTGTTTCAGCTGTGCTGGTTACCAGCTTGCAGGGATGAGAACTCAAGTCAGGTGACTCGAGTCCGAGTTGTAAAACACTTTTTTTTTGCTGACTCGTGCAGACTCAAGTCACCTGCATTGATGACTCGGGCAACGACCTGAGTCTGAGGCCACTGACTTGGCACTCAGTCCCCATGCATGCAGACTCAAGTCTGTCTGTGTCTGGGTGTGCTTGCTTACTTTTTTGCAGCATGAAAGACCTTGTGGGGCCATCATTCAGACCAGGCGAGCAACTGGTAAGTTCCAGCCAGGAGGCAGGGAAAGGTTAATGTTTGGTTTTGCATTGAATGGGAGCAGGCTTTCTTGTCCATCTCTGAAGGAACCTGTGATCATTGGACAAAGGATGGGCAGTCTGATATTTTTCTTTGGATGAGGTAGGGTAGAAGGTGGAGTCCAAGACGGTTTTTGCTTTAGAATTTGCTAGAAAATCAGGCAGGGGGAAAAAGAAAGTGGGGAAGCCAGGGGGAGGTGGTTTGTCGCTCCATTGTTACTTGGGAGGAGGAAGCCTCATTGAATAACTGGTGAAAATGGGACTACTTCTGACTAGAGCTGCAAAAGTTGGGCCATACTGGTAAGCTCCCAGCTGCAGGGCATGACCCTCCTCCCTCTTGCTGCTTCTGCTCCTGCTTTTGCGCAGTCCTCCCACCCCCTCCTGCCTTGTTTACGGATGGGATGGGGACATCAGAATAGTGTTTAAAGAGATCTCTTTCTAGCACACAGAGCGCAGCAGCAGCTATGTTTTTTTCTGCAGAGCCGCAGCTGGCTTTTTAAAGGGACTCATGACTCGAATCTTTTCAATTCTCCAAAATGCTCTAGGTGACTTTGAAAGTCCACCTGTTGGGACTCATTTTTGAATTGTCTTGGGGGGGGGGGTGGAGACTCATGATTTGACTCAAGCAAGCTGCGCTTGACTTGCCCAACCCTTCCATCTTGTTTCTGGGCATTATCCAAGGTGCAGGTTAGTAACTTGGCGAAGATACCTGCCCTCCTTCCTCCATATGAATGGAGGGAGGTTCATTTGGTTGCGATATGTGAGAGAGCCTTCTCAGTAGCAGCCCTCATTGTACAAAATTTCTTGCAACAAATGGCAGTCATATTCAGCCAGAGTTGAAGATCTGACTCTTCTTACATTCATTTTCCAAATTCTCCTGACAACCTTATTGTCTTCCACTGTTGCGATTTGCTTTATTATATTTTTATTGCTTTGTTTTTAATTAATACTGTAAGTCATCTTGACACCTCTAAAGGAAGAAGGCCAGAGTAATTATATTAAAAAAAATAAGAAAGTGCAAGACAGAGCGTTGCATTGGTCTATCCTCGGAGATCATTGTCAGGGTTCAACAAGGGAGGGAGAGGTCAGCTCCACTGCAGAGATACTTGGAAGGACGTGGCCAATAGTGTAGCTACAGGGGGATGGCGTGGTAAGTATTGCAGGCACCACAATGCACTGAGTAAGTGGCCCCTCCCACTCACTGTTGGAAAAATTCTGGGCAGCGATGGCAACTGCATTATGGTTACATGGCGCACTGCTTACATGGTACTTGCATGGCGCATTGTGGCACCTGCAATACTTACTGCATCACCCCCTATAGCTATGCAACTATAAATATGCTATATATAAATACTGTTAATAATAATAATAATAATAATAATAATAATAATAATAATAATAATAATAATAATAATAATAATATGGTTGTGGCAATTTTGCCAGAGAAAAGCAGCAGTGAAGGGGACCAATGAGGGGGATATGAAGGAACAATGAAATGGGGAGGCATATGTTGTATCTTTTAACCATGCATAGTTGTTGGTACAATGCTTTTAGGCTCAATACTCTGACTTAGCCACCCAGCTGCCTGTTTGAAGTTTTACATGAATTCCAAGCTAGTCTTAGTTAACCACGTATCACTTTTCTGTTCTTGCCAGCTGGGAAGATTAACATTCATAACTTTGACATGGATCCATTTTGCTTCATTAGCTTTAAGTAATAAATAAAATGGAATCTAGAAGTTCTGCCAGCCCCATTCCCTGACTCTAAACTGTAGCAATATACTGTAGCAATATACCCACCAAGGCAGGATTCTATTCAGGCTTCTTCACCATGCAATGGCTCACTTCAGCAAGCGGTTTAGAAGTATGCAACAAAGGCAGCAGTGCTGAGCCTTCTTCTGGCAGAACATCCCAATTCCTAAACAGAACAGAATCTATATTTAAATTAAAATAATGTCAGGCAGAGGCTGTGAACCAAGAGCGTGTGAGCATGGCAGGGCCATCAAAATCACCTTTCCAAGCACAGGGCAGATTGTGAGCCGTGTAGTTCACAGTGTCTCCAAAGAAATATTAAATCAATAAACCACCGAAAGGTTGCTAGCAAATTAGACAATGTTCTATAAAAAGCCAGGGTTTCTTTTTTCTGTTTTTGCTGAGAGGCAATGTAACAGCTGAAGATCAATTTGGCAGGAAAAGGCAAGCCATTCCATTGTGACCCCTTCATAGTGTGTCACCTGAACACCTGCAAGCATTTCTGCTTATTGCTTCTCTTTGACATGGACTCTTGCTTGGCAAAAGTTAGTGCCCTTTGTAAATGGGGAGTTTTTGTTTTGTTTTGGAACCCGCTTCCTGCCTGTGGCACCTACAATAGCAGTCCGAAGAGCTGCGCTTTGGCATCATCCATGCAAATCGATACTGTTTAGATTGTTCAATAAACCTCCTCTGGACTGATTGTTCCTCACTAGATTACCTTGGCAATGCTGATCACCCACCAAGGTCAATGTGGTTGTCACCTCAAAGATTCCAGGTGAGAAAATGCATTTTAAGTCTGCCCTTTGCAGGAGCTCGGAACAAGCATGGCTCTATTCTGACAGAGCCCTAGTGAGGAATGGCAACCCTCAAAAATATTGCTCACTCTTCATGGCTGAAAAACATGCCAATTGCACGGCAAATATATGATCTGGAGCAAGGGTGTCAAACTCAAGGCCTGTGGGCTGGATGCTCTTTATCCAGCCCATGTGATCGTTGGGCTTTCCCAGCACCACCATCAGCTGCTCTCAGCTGCTGAGTTCTGTAATGATGCATTGGCAGAAGCAGCATTGTTAAAAGGGTGGCACTGGAGAGCCCAATAATCATAGGAGCCACCCTTTTAGCTGTGCTGAGATGTCACTGCTGAAAGGGCGTCCCACGGGATTATTGGGCTCTCCCAGCACCACCCTTTCAGCAGCACAACTTCGGGTGCGGCACTGGGAGGAAGAGACAGAAGGAGGCCACAAAAGGCAAGGAACAGTACGTGGGAAAAGTCAGACCAATAGGGGTGAGAAAGAGAGAAGCTGCGAATGCACTGTGAGCCACCCTTTCACCAGCCCTGCTTGTGTCAAGGGATACCTTTCAGATCACCTCGGCAGAAGCGGCACGACTAAAAGCATAGCCTGCGTGATAATCAGGCTCTCCCATATCTTAAAAATATGATCAAGATTTGTGTATTTTCTCCTCTGTCATTAGCAGCTAATGAATTCTTAAGTGATAGAAAAGGACTTATTTCTGGTCATCACCTGCTTAATGATGTCACTTCCTGCTTCATGACATCACTTCTGGCCTCAGGAAGCTCAATGAATGCTGTTTGGCCTGCTGTTTGAAGCGGGTTTAATATCCCTGGGCTGGAGTGTTCAGTATTTTTCAGGTCTCAGAAATTTTGCCCCCAGCTCTGTACAAAGTGACATGGCTAACAATACTGCTTTTTGAGCATGCAAGGCACTTCACATGCGGCAGCCCGTGTGGTCACTGGAGCTAGGCCGTTTGACTCTGTCAGTCTGCTTCTACGGGGGCTACATTGGCTGCCCATTTGTTTCCCGGCCCAATTCAAGGTGCTGGTTTTGACCTTTAAAGCCCTATACTGCTCTGGGCCAGGATATCTTAGAGACCGCCTACTCCCGTACAATCCAGCTCGCCCTTTCAGGTCATCAGAGAAGGCCTTTTTACAAGTGCCGCCACCCAAGGAGGTCCGGGGGGGCGGCTGCAAGAAATAGGGCCTTCTCGGTAGTGGCACCAACATTATGGAACTCCCTTCCCCTTGACTTGAGAATGGCTCCCTCTCTTGAGAGTTTCCGGCGAGGCCTGAAGACACTGTTGTTTATACAAGCCTTCTGATTCTTTGGCCTTTTTAACATTTTTTACACATTTTGTAGTTTTTACAGGCCTGATTCCTCTGTGACTTGCTGTTTTGTACTCTTTTTATTCTGTTTTTTTAATCTGACTACTGTTTTTAAGGTCTCTATTAATGTGTTTTTAATGTTTTTGTCTGCTATTTGTCTTAATTTATGTTTTTAAATGTGTTTTTTACATGTTGTTAGCCGCCCTGGGTCCCTTTAGGGAGAAGGGCGGGATATAAATAAAGTTTATTATTATTATTATTATTTATTCACATGTATTATGTTGATGTTGTTCTTACAGCCTGTAAGGTAATATTATCCCCATACTGCAGATAAGGATGACTGAAGCTGAGAGAAGTGGCTTGCCTAGTGAGATCACCTAGTGAGATTATGGCAGAGGTGAGAATGAAACCAAGTCCTGATTTACCGCTTACTTCCTTAGTTCCTATGCTATGCCAGTTTAAAGGATGATGCTTGAGAAGGTGATTGGGCAGTGCAAAACCCAACTTGCCCTTCACCTCTACAGAGCTGGTACCAGTGCTGGTTTCTGGCAGCCCTGGGGCAAACCCTTGAACTGGGCCCTCCATGGCATCCCTAGCTCTCTGATGACACATTGAGCATTACCAGCGCCACCAGTATTGGGGGTTTAGGAATCAGCCAAGGGGCTCCTCTGGTGGTCACAGTCCTTGGCCAGGGCCCAATCTGACCAATCTGTGATGCCACCCCCAAGCCCTCAGACCAGTGTTTCTCAAACTGTGGGTCGGGACCCACCAGGTGGGTTGTGAGCCAATTTCAGGTGGGTCCCCAGTCATTTCAATATTTTATTTTTAATATAGTAAGACTTGATGCTACCATGATATGTGACTGCATTTAGGCGAATGTTACAGACCCGTACTTTGAACAAGCTTCTATGTATAATCTTTTAACAATGATAGCAAATGGGACTTACTCCTGGGTAAGTGTGGGTAGGATTACAGCCTAGGATTGCAAAAAAAAATTCCTGCTTGATGATGTTACTTCTGGTCATGACACCACTTCCGGTGGGTCCTGACAGATTCTCATTCTAAAAAGTGGGTCCCAATGCTAAATGTGTAAGAATCACTGCCTCAGACTATTGAGAAGCAGGTTGGCATATGGATGTGCCATGGGCCCAAGTGTATATTTCTTGATGCTGAGGTATTGGCTAGTATGTTTTAGACAACCAGATAAGCGGAGAATGCTACAGTTTTCAGGAGGATATATTTTTCTTCTGTGTCCTTGGCAAGCTTTAGACTTATACCCCAATCTCTTTTCTCTATGTCCTATGTTTTCACCACTAATTCAATATACTCCCTCTGCACCTGTGTGTGTGTGACATGTAACTTCCAAAAAAAACACTTCTCTTATTTTGGGTTTTAGAAGAAGATCCGTATTTCAACAACAAATTAAAAAGTGGAAAATGGTATACTTTGAGAAAATGCATGTAATATTTAATGACTAGTGTTGAATGTCATATGCATTTTTCAGTAACCAACTCGGATTTAACAAGGACAACACCCTGATTTGAAAAAGCAGCACCTACTGAATATTTATATTCACAGCATTAGTATTGCTTCATTTAATCCTTATAAATTGGTTACATGACCTCAGTTGTCATGGTCCCAAAAGTCCATAGACTGTCATTGGCACAAAACATTTCCCATCTATTTGTTCAGTATGAAGACAAATCCCATGCATGCATATGACTCTGGATTGGGGCATTAACACCAATTTCCAGTGGGGTGGGGTGTGTAGGTCATTTCCAGCTATCCTGGTGGCCTAGTTCTTTGGACAGTAATCTGAAAATATATTCTGTCAAGTGTTCACAATTCTTGATTAAGCTGCTGGAGCTAAGTAGCCCTCTCAGTTACGCTGACAGAACTTTATCACCTCTAAGAACTGGTCTCCACTGAGTAATTGAGTAGAAGAGTTGGCCAAAATCCCAAGGATATCGCAAGTCAAGGATAAATGTAGAGGATCTAACAGGATATTCTTTTGACTATGTAAATCACTTTGAGGATGTATTTTTTTTTTTTACAACTAGTATTTAACTGTTTCAGTGCTTCCCAAACTGACCAGTGGGTCACAACCTGATTGTTGGTGGGTCCTGAAACTGACAAGGAAAATACATTGAGCCCTATGGAAAGTTTAACAACTGCTTATGCATGTTTACTTCTGAGTAGGCAACTGTGCCTGAGTCCACTTTGAAGGGCAGGCGGAGAGGAACACAACACCACCACACTGTCCCCATCAGTGGAATGCAGACCGCCCCAAACACTGGAGAACAAACCCACCCCGCAAGCTAAGGAAAAATGTATTGAGTCCTGTGGAAAGTGAAACTGAGCCACATGTGTGCTCAGTTTAGTGCTTGCATGAGTAGGCAAGCATGCCTTGGCTTTTATGGAAATCTAGGCAAAGGGGAACGCAAGGGCACCAGTCTCGTAAAGCTCTGTGAGTTTTAGTCTCATAAAGCTAGACAGGTCCCAAGAGTGTCATTTTAGAAAGTAGGTCCTGGTGCTAATTTAGAATGTTTGGGAACCACTGTTCTAAATTACAATAACAATAATAAATATCATATATAATAATAATAATAAATATCTTAGATCAAGCCATTGCTTCCATTATCTTAAATGATCTTCTGAATTTCCACAAAGAGTTTTTTTCAGAAACCCTGAATATGCCAGATCATAATTATCCTGCTTTTATCACTTTATCTTTATCAGGTTTCATTACAAGGTGCCTGGAATATGAAAAAATTAGCAATGTCAGAAACCCTTTTCTTTTCCTGTCTTTATTCAAAGGATGAACTCATCCATGAAAACACCTTATGTAGCAATTAAGTTCAAATTGTCTTGCTCATGACCATTTGAACAGCCATCAATGCACTGAGAGCTGCATCACATGTTACAGACTTGGCACATGCATGGAGTATACCTGGAGTCTCCAGCATGGTGTTCACAGGTATCTGGTGGTGCTTCATCACCTAACCTCTGCCTTACCTGCTCTATGGGCATGTGTTTGGAAAAACATCATTCATTGGCATCCTTCTGTCTTGGGAGACGATGGTATTGCGCTCTGAAAAGTGGTTCTAGAACAGTTCTAGTGTGGCTGAAGAGGCCAATTTGGGAGTGACAATCCCTTCCACACTGGGAGCAAATGTAGTCTGTCCCTGATGTGTCTCCCTGGCTGTGGGCCTTCCTTCTTTGCCTCTTTGCCTCAGTCTGTTGGGCAGGTGCCTCTTCAAACTGGGAGAGGCCATGCTGCACAGCCTGCCTCCAAGCAGGCCGCTCAGAGGAAAAGGAAGTGTGGACAGCAGAGAAGAGTGGGAGACTTTTCTCATCTGACCAACACTGTTGCTTCCACTTCACTCCTCTTGAAATCCAAACATGTGCTGAGCCAAGCAATGTTTCATAACAAAGACCACCAAACAGGCAGGTGGAGGCCAGGCAATGAGATGGTCACATTGACAAGGTCCATGAAAGCTGGAAGAATGGGTGAAAAGAAAGTGCGTGCATGTGTCTGGATGGGTGACTGGTTGAAAGGTGCATGTATGTGGATGGATGGATGGATTGCCAACTCTCAGCTGCCTTGAGCCCCTGGAAGGATGGAAATACAAGAACAGCCCCACTGGATCAGGCCATAGGCCCCTCTAGTCCAACTTCCTGTATCTCACAGCGGTCCACCAAATGCCCCAGGGAGCACACCTGATAACAAGAGACCTCATCCTGGTGTCCTCCCTTGCATCTGGCATTCTGACATAGCCCATTTCTAAAATCAGGAGGTTGCACATACGCATCATGGCTTGTAAGCCGTAATGGATTTTTCCTCCAGAAACTTGTCCAATCCCCTTTTAAAGGCGTCCAGGCCAGATGCCATCACCACATCCTGTGGCAAGGAGTTCCACAGACCAACCACACACTGAGCGGAAGTGGAGCGCAATTGCCCTGCTTTCACTTTCACTGCTGCGGGGAGCCCTGCCAAAGGTTTGTACCGGGCTCCCGGCACGCTGGGGAGGCTGCAGGAGGCTTGGGTAAGTGCACCCAAGCCCCTGCAGCCCCCTGAGCTGCTTGATCCTGGGGATGGCGCAGCCGCCTCCTCCCTGCCTCCAGGCTGCCCCTGCCCCTCAAGGGGGCAGAAGCCAGGGCCCACAGGCTGAAAAGTTTGAAAAGCCCTGCTTTAAGGGGTGGGGACAGGGGGGAGGCAGTGACACGATGCCCAAGATCACGTTACTAAGGAGGGGCGAGGAGTGGCGCTTTTACTTCCTGTGGGCTTCTGTAAGCAGCTGAAGGTGTGGGGAGCCCTGTGTAGCCTCCTGCAGGGCTCCCCAAGTGTTAGAAAGTTGAGAAACAGCACGCACAAACCACTTCGGTTTGCCGGAGGTGGTTTCAGCACACTGTTTCTCAACATTCAAACACTTGGAGAGCCCTGTGGAGGACTATGCAGGGCTCTCCGCACCTCCTGCTGCTTACGCTCACTGTAAGTAAAAGCCCACAGAAACCCACAGTAAGTAAGTAAAAGCACCACCCCTCCCTCCTGGGGATCACGTCGCTGTCATTGTCAAAAACAAACATTATGGGCAAAAAGAGGCTTGGATCTGGCATCTTCTAATAGCAGGAACTAACAGTTCACTATGAGAGTGATCTCAAAGGCAATGGACATATGATATGTTATGCATTCTCATTTCTAAGTACCTCTCCAATTTGCTTTTTGATCCTCCCCTTTATTTCCTTCCGCCAGGAAAAAGTAGCACCCAGGACACAGTAGCAAGGCTGTGCATGTCTGTGCTGTGGTTGCAAGCTCTTGCCACACCAGTCACTGCTCCAGTTGCTATTTGCTGCTCCTCTTTTGGAGTGTGGCTGCCTACTCAACTAGCTGATTCAGCATTTCCAGCAGCCATGAAGGCCTCCATTTGGAAGCACTCCAAGTGCTTAAGTCATAGCTGTCTGAATTGGAAGCATTTCCCACATGTTGGTTCCATTTCACTGGGCTAGTACAACTGGGAAGTGGAATGATGGAAGTGAATTAGCTTCCTTGCCCTGCTTTTGCTGCAATGAGGCCAGATGATGCCTGATCCTGCTAGCTTTTGTTTTTCATTCTCCAGAATTCAGGGTTCTCAGCAGGGATGGGCAAATCCAGCACGGCTTGACTCGAGATGAGTCATGAGTCTCCGCCCCCCCCCTGCGACTCGAGTCAAAAATTAGTCCTAATGGGGGTACTTTCCAAGTCGCCCAGAGCATTTTTGAGACTCAAAAAGACTCAAGTCACAAGTCTATCTGATACATGTGTCAGACACGATAAAAAAAAACAGAGCTGCTGCCAGAGTGTGTGTGTTTGTGTGTGGGAATTCTCTTTAAACTCTCCCCTGCTGCCCCATCCCATCTGTAAACAGGGCGGGAGGGGGTGGGACGGACTGCGTGGGAGTAGGGACAGAAGTGGCAAGAGGGAAGAGGGTCACACACAGCAGCTGCAAGGCTTACTAGGACAACCCAATCCTTTGCAGCTTTACTCAAAAGTAGTCCTACTGCAAATGGTCATTCAATGGGGCTTCCTCCCCCTGAGTAACAACAGAGCAGCCGTGATTGGAAAGTGTGATCACTAAGTGTTGGAGGAAATTTAAAATAGTTTCCTCTTTGGGGGGGAAGCAGCGTAGCTTAAGCAGCAGACCCCCCCTTTTCGGTATCACCCCAGGGAACCTCCCTCACCCGGCTGACTGCTAATCAATAAAAAAGACAAAGAGGCAAAGGCTTGTTAAAGTTGCAAAAAGAAGTTATTTACTTACAGTTCCATTGAGTGTATATTTACAGCATCTGATTAGGATCAGAGGTTTAGCTAACACTTAAGAGATAGCAAGGCCCTGGAGCTGCCTCGCCCTGCATGCCTTGCACTCAAGATGGCCTGGGCATCAGAGCCCTGGTATGCGCCACCTTAACAGGTTGGTGGTCAAAGGACAAGAGGAAGTGCTCAGAGGAGAAGGGAAGGATAAAGGGTTAGGGCCACACCCCATAAGGACCACAGGTAGAAAGGTCAGATTCACTGGGCCATAGCTTGACCCCTTCTGGACAGCATCCTGCCCCCTCTGGACAGTAGAGGGAGTTGCATCAACTCCAACACTAAGAATCTCCCCCCCTCCGCTTTCCTGCTTCTTTTTTCCCTGGGCTTTTCCAGCCAATTCCAAGGTAGGGCTCCTCCTCCTGCCCTCCCTCATCCAAAGAAAAAAGCCAGACCATCCATCCTTTGTCTACACTGGTTCCTTCAGAGACGGGCAAGAGAGAGCACTCCCGCCTCCCCTGGTCAGATGCAAAAGCAAACATTATCCCTTCCCTGCCTCCTGGCTGGAACTTCCCTGCTGCTTGCCCGGTCTGAATGATGGCCCCACAAGGTTTTTCACGCCATGAAAACAGTAAGCAGAAAACAGTAACGCAGACACAGACAAACTCGAGCCTGCATGCGTGGGGACAGAGTGCCAAGTCAGAGGCCCTCGACTCAAGTGTTTTGCCAAGTCTTTCATGTGCATGACTCAAGTGTGCATGAGTCAGCAAAAAACACAGATTTTCACGACTCGGACTTGAGTCGCCTGACTTGAGTTCCCATCCCTGGTTCTCAGAATATTCTGAAGCATGTTGCCCTCGTTGCACCAAGTTTATCCCACCCTCTTAGAGAACATAGTACAGCAGTGAGGAGACCATGCTTCAAATTGGGCCTTATTTATTTGTTTTCAAAATTTACATCCCGCTTTTCTCACAAGGGCGGCTTACAACAAAAATCCAAATATAAACACTATAACTGAGAATGACGGAAATAAAAATGAACACAAGAAACATACCAGGTAGGAAACTAGCAGCTTATGATGAGACCTGATGGTAACAAATCTATGAAAGCCTAACAAGAAAGCAGGGCTTCAACTGGTGGTGAAAAATCTGCTGCAGTCACATTTCCAGGGGAAAGGAGTTCCACAGCCCAGCTACCACCACTGAACAGCTATCTCATGTGTCTGGCCTCAAGGGAATTCTGACAGCAGTAGAACCCAAAAGAGAATCTCTCTAAGAGATCTTCCAGGACATACAGATTGAATTCCAGGCCTTCCCAAGACTTCCCTCATGGCCATTCCACCCATGCAGCAACTAAAAGTGGCCGCACTGGCGGCAGACTGAACGGTCCAAGGAGGCAGTGGTATCTTTCACCCCAAGTGTGCTGCTGCTGTACCGTTCATATGCCATACCTTTCATCCCAAGCACGCTGCTGCTGATTGTGACATCAATAATGTTCCCAGAGGGGGGTCACAGTGCTAGCATTTGCAGGCACCTCAGCGCGCCATGGAAGTGGCCCCTCTGCCTTGTCTTTGGATCCATTCCAGGCGGCAAAAACAAAACAGAGAAAACGCCTCCGCTTTGCTCTCATTCCTGATGAGGAATGGTTCCCAAGGTCGGGGAAGGGGCCATTTCCATGGCTCATTGAGGCGTCTGTACTGTGACCCTCTCTGGGAACACTACTGGGTGACACCACAGCCCTCCAACCACCATCACCTCCCTCCCTCAATCCAAAAATGACTCAGTCAAACATGAGGTAAATTGTTCCCATACTTATGGCCCTCACGCACTGACTTGAAACCTGGAGGTGTGTAACTTCTGGAAGTGTGCCAGAAGTCTTGCACTTCTGGGTTTCAAGGCAGCACCCAAGGACCATGGTAAGCATGGGGGGGAGGGTATGTGCAGGGGTGATAAACCCATGTCAACATCAGGCAGCGATTCAGGCCGCACAACCCCTGATTTCACTTCAGCCATGAACTGACTAGGTGGTCTTAGACAAGCTTCAGAGCCTTGGCTCAAATGCAGCAACATGGAGAGAATAACACTCACCTGACAGGATTGTCGTAAAGATTATATCAAGATAGTACCTGTGAAGTACTTTGCATACTCAGAAAGCATGACACACATGCTAAGGAGGATTACCCACGGGTGTCTAAGTTCTAGTGATGATATCAGTGGCATATATCTGCACCATGATATCCATGGCATATACCTGTACCATTGACCACATACCTGTATCATTTAAGGCTTCTGCACCTGCAGTGATCAGTATAGCACAGACTAGGTCCTTTCTTGGCAGAGCCATCTGAGGAGCAGATAAGGAGGTCATGTTTTTGGCACTGCACTGAAAACATTGAGAACTAAAATTTGCAGCTGTGGGGCAAAAATCAAATCCTGCACTTACTGATGGATGCCAACAAGCTGCTGTGGTTAGGGGGACAACACAGGCAATGTACTTCCTGTTTCTACCATGCAGCGCATAGGTCCCTCCGCCTCTGCAAGAATACCATATTGGAATCCAACTCTCAGCTGGCAACATCTCTTCTCCCCTGCAGATACTGCTCCTTCTGCAGTTATTTATCTCTGCAATTGGATTATTTAATTTTGCAGAACATTTGGGAATTCAGTTTAATCAGGAAGGTGCTGAGTGTCAGGGAAAGATTCACTGTATTCCTAAATCAGACTTCAATTAATGCAAGTTTAAGAGCAAAAACAATAAAAAAAAAATTAAAAGCTTCCCATGAATGCTTGCTTTGATTAGTTCATTCAGCATTTGATCCAGCGTAGCAGGAGAGAAATGTTTTGCCTTCGTTCCAGTCTCCTTTTTTTCAATGTACATATACCCAGTAGAAAATGTTCAGATCAGGAAACAGTTCTTCACTGCAGCCACAACTCTTTGTCTCAACAAAAAAATAAGAACACCTTTTCTGCATCAGTGCATCTTTCCAATTAAGCAGCCTGTCCCCACTGCTGCAGGGTTTACCAGTTAGATAATGGACCGCAACAAGAGATGCCCAAGTTGGATGCAGCAACAAAGAAGAAACTTTTGCTGGCAAAAGAAGAGAAAAGATAATGCAGAAAGGAAAATTCTATAGAACAACTGCATTATGGTCACATAATACACTTATTAAAACATGAGAAAAATGGAAAATGTGTTCACTCTCTTTAAATGGCAGGTAACAACCAGATTCATATCTCGTTCATGGTTCTATAGAATGTGGGTTTTTCTTTTCTTCTTATGAAATTCTCCAAAATCATCCTCTAAGAATAAAATACACTTGCTGTGGAATGATACTGGATTTCTTTTATTAATTATAGAACAGATCCTCTATCTGCTCCATTCATTCTGGAATTCTTTTCTATGGCCTCTGTGTTAGTTGTATGAGAATTGAAATCATAAGAAAATGAATGAATGAAAGAAAGAGCTCCAGTTCTCCTGGATAATTCCTGGAGGTATCACAGCTGCCTTGAAATTTGGGGCTGCTGCCACCAGGAAAAAAAAATTCAAATTAGTAGCAAGCCCACAGCGTAGCAGGCAAATCAGTAGCAAATAGAGACTAGAGTTTCAACAAGAGCTCTGAGGAAGGACAAATGAATGTATGACTATGAAGTCAATCAAGGATTTGGGATGGAAATGCTGGCAATAGTATTGGTCCAGTGGCTCTCTCAGCAAACTGGCACACCAGCAGTATGGCTGGTGTAAGTAAAAGTGCAATTGTGAAAGCTACTTTGAATAGAGCAGGTGGTTAGCTCTGAGGTTTTAGGGAGGAGCTGTTGCTCAGTGGTAGGGCATGTAATTTACATACCAAAAATCTCAAATTCCATCCCTGGCATTGAACTGAATAGAGCCACTATCAGGCAATTGAGATAATACTGAGCTACGTCTGATGGATGTAGCAGTGTCTTATGTTCAAGGGCTAGTTGTCTCTCAGCCAGTTTGGAGCACACAGGTTCCTTTTCTGGAGTGCGATTTCACTGATCTTCCCATCCATTTAATGCTGCATTCAACCTGTCGAAGCTGCAATTGTAGCAGACGGTTTTGACAGATAGAAGTACAATGGACCAATATGCGTCATTCGTGACACTGGAGCCAGATACAAATCTCTGTTTTCCATAGTGATCAGCTTTTTCTGACAAAACAAAGGGAGAATGTTTCCCTTACAAAACTAGAATGAAAAACCTTGTGGTACAGGAAGGCATTCTAACATGCCAATCAGCTCTTATGATCAGTAGCTGTTGAAACTTACAATTTTGCAGAGGGTTTCATGATCTATGAAAAAGAAGGCTTTACTTTTTATGAGAAAGGACAAAATGCAAATGAGTGAGTCATTGCTCCAATTAGTATCAAGTGCCCTCTAATGGCCAGCTTCATTCTATCTGATTCATCATTTTGAGAACCCTGCACGTCTCCAGAATATATAAACAGCCATCATTTAAGACATATATTTAACTCCTCAATTTTTCATCATCATCTGATACACAAGAGCACGTTAATCCCATGAGACCACCGGAAGAACCAAGACGCGTTGCTTGATTGAACGTCCTGCAAGATCCAGAAAATAAATGGATTTGAACTATTTAAAAAAACCAAAAACTGTGGCAATGGGCCTGGAATATGGGGAGAGATTTAGCATGTTAAAGGTGAACTTGTAGAACAGTATTTTCCACCAACAAATTATGCCTTCTGCAAAAATGAATATAAATCATGATAGAAGGAGAGGAGAGAGAAAAACAGACATTTCCTAAATTCAAGAAAAAAAATCCTGTGTGTGTGTGTGTGTGTGTGTGTGTGTGTGTGTGTGTGTGTGTGTGTGTGCCTCTGGCTTGAATATGATACGTGTTCTTCTCTTCCACTGGAGCATAACTTCTTCATAGGCCAAGAAAACATGTGGCTCAAAGGTTTGTAACAATGGGTGTATATCAAGGAAGGGAGAGGCACCCTGAGACCTTCTGGTACATGAGGCAGCATACCAAATGTACTAGGCCATGGGAGACACTCTAGGCCAGGGGTGTCAAACTCGTTTCATACAGCTGGCTGAACAGCAATCATGATGCCTGTTGAGGGCCAGAAGCGATGTCATTAGGCAGGAAGTGATGCCATTAAACAGGTCATAACAGAAAATAAGCATTTTTTCTCACTTAGGGACTCATTAGCTGCAAATGACAGAAGAGAAAAAAAGCAAATCTTGATCAAGATATGGGACAACCCAATTTTAATGTGGGCTACCCTTTCAGCAGTAACACCACAGCGCTGCTCGGCAGATGAGAACCTGAGGACCAGATAAAAAGCTTACACGGGCCGCATCCGCCCCCAGGCCTTATGTTTGATACCTCTGCTCTAGGCCATCTCTCTCCTCCACACTTCTACTCCTTTACTTTCTTCCTTTTCAAGTCCAGGAAATGGAAGGAGGAGGGGTGATGGAGGTAGAAAGACATAGGTGGATATCCCCACCACCATCAATTGGTTGCCTGAGGGAATCCCCTTATTGTATTATTCTATAATGTAATAACTTTATATGCATTTATTGATTAGATTTATATGTTCTGAGCTACCTTGAGCATTACTCCTTATACGGGAACACTGAGATAAAAATTGATTAACCCATTTCTGCCCAGCTCAGAGGTATACACATCTGATCCCTCCTGGACATATGCAACGTTGACAAAAAATGGTTTAAATAAATAAATGCATGCCTAAAGCTATAGGAGTGGGTGAGATTGAAGAAAGCCAGTGAGAGATGATGGGTTTACTTTAACATGTACCAACAAAGGTACAGAAGATGTTGGGATTCTTCACCCAAAATACACTCCTGCTAAACTGTAATAGGTATTTTCAAGCACACGTAGGCTCGTAAATGACCACTCTAGCATGCTTTTAATGGCATTGACCACTTTAAAAGTTCGAATATTGAAAGAACAAAAGAAAAGAAGTTCTAAAAACAACAGAACTAACAAGTTCAAGGAGAAAGCCGCATTATGATCTAGCATAATAAAGGAAATGTTTTTCTTGTTGCTCAGAATTTCAGTGCATATGCTTGTCTTTGTACAACAACAGTGGATGGATGCTTTGTTAATGTGCAATGACAAATCTCAGTGAAGGATAGAATAGTTCAGGGGCAGCCAACTAACACTAACACAACTAACAACTAACACAACTAACACTAACACATTCGGAATCCTATGAACCTTCAGCGGCAAAGATGAGAAGAAAATGGGAACACGCCAAACAGAAGAAAATGTACCAGTTTCCCCCAGCATCCATGGCAACATTGCCCACACACACCAATTACAGTGTGGCCTCCATGAGAGATATATGTGGAAGGAATCCATCCATGCATGGAAATAGGGATACACCACCATGACGTTACCTGATCCTACCGTACACACAACCTACCAGATGCAAGGATGCCAGAGCCCCTTAGCAGTGTCAGCTCCTTGGGGCATATCACAGCAGGCTTCAGGGTTCTCTGGAGTACTTGCAAGGGTTCTGAGATAATATGTGTTAGCGATCTAACTCTTCCTATATTACTTTGAGACCAGGTTGTTGGTGCAAACTGCTTCTTTCTTTTGCCGAGTGCTCTTCCATCATAATTTCCATCACTCAAGTCCACTCTTAGGAAGCTCCCTTATACTGAATCTGATCATTGGGCCATCTAGCTCAGTATTGACAACAAGCAGCTCTTCGGGTTTCAGACAGGAATCTTTTGCTATCATATCTGGAGATGCAGGGACCTTAGTTGGCAACCTTCAGTCTCGAGAGACTATGGTATCGCGCTCTGAATGGTGGTTCTGGAACAGCGTCTAGTGCGGCTGAAAAAGCCGATTTGGGAGTGACAATCCCTTCCACACTGGGAGCAAGTGCAGTCTATCCCTGGTCTGTCTCCCTGGCTATGGGCCTTCCTTCTTTGCCTCTTTGCCTCTTTACTCTGATTGGACTTGCAGGGACCAAGTTGAAGAAAACTTATCACCTTAACAGCCCTATTCAGGATTGGGCCTGTTGCATGGAAGTGTTTACGACAGTGAAACAGAATTCCACTGTTGTAAAACGGCTGCCAGCGGAGCGCACAGCGCTCAGCCATTTTCCAAGCACTTCCGCAAGACATGGCAGTGCACCAATCCCCAATGAACCCTGCTGCACCGGCCAGATAAGGTAGCAGTGGGGGTAGGAGTGAAAATGGGTGAGGAGGAATGGGGAGCAGTGAGGCTGTGGGAGGGGGTGAATCCAGCAGCAATGGTGCACACTGACTGGATCCTATGCCCCTCTTTTCCAAACCTCCTCTTCCCTTTCTTATTCTGACTTGTGCCAGCTGCAGAGCTGACACAGATCCAAGGGGGCACACTGCAGAATAGGAGGCTTACAGAGGGGTAAGGGAAAATAATTCCCTTTTCCCCTCTAAAGCCTTCCAACCCGTAAACCTCCATTACATAAACCACAGTGTGGAAAGTTTTCGTGTGTCTGCATCAGCGGGGGAGGGGGGATAGGACTGGGCTCTAAGCACTGCTCCTACCCCAGTATATCTGATGCCACTCGGTTTGGCCCTCAATTGACAGAGCTGCACAAGCAGTGGGGTTACATGGAAGTAACAGTCACCACATAACAAACCTGCATAGCTGCTGTGACACACTTTGAAGAGACCCCAACAACAGCATATCTTCACAATCCACTGATATACAGAACTTAGATGACACCTTATTCCTCTCCATACAGTGCAACTGAACCACAGGATTGCAATGTCAACCTCCTTGTTCTAAACTAGGCTGCAATCCTATACACACTTACCTAGGTATAAGCCCCATTGAACACACAGGGACTTTTCTCTGGGTCAACATATGTAGGATTGCTCTGCAAGTTCCTTACTTTAGCACAGGGGTGTCCAAAGTTTTTGGCAAGAGGGCCACATCATCTCTCTGACACTGTCAGAGGCCGGGGGGGGGGGGAAGAATTAATTTACATTTAAAATTTGAATAAATTTACATAAGTTTACATAAATGAATATATTAAAGATGAACTTATGTGAATGAATGAAGGTCTTGCAATAGCTCAAGGCCTATAAAGGGCCTTGCACAAAGCAAGGCCAGCCTTTCCTTTGCTGCTGCTATTGCATCACAGACATGAAACAGCAAGCAGTGGAAGAAGCCCTCATCCCACAACTCATACGAGAGGCCAAACAGTCGCCCTCACGCTGAGAGCAGTTGCATCGGGCCAGGGTGGGCTACAACAAATTTCAGATGGCCAGAGGCTCATCGGAGACTGGGGGCTTCCTGAGGGCCGCATTGAGAGGTCTCGAAGGCCGCAAGTGGCCCCAAGGCTGGGGTTTGGGCACCCCTGCTTTAGCAGAATGAAACAATCCTGGAAGATTTGCACTCTTTTCTTCTGATCAACATAGATATAGCTGTACTTTCTTCCTTTCTCAGAATGGTTGTCTCAGAGCTGTCTTCATGTTCACTGATAGGTCAGACCTGGATGATAAGAAGCCCCTTGGACTAAATCCTTCTAGGTTTGCACAGCTGCTATGCAATGTGCTCCGTCCAGCTGGTGTCTAAGGTGAGCAGCTGAGATTCAAAATTCAATGGCATATTTGATGTCAGCAAAATCCAGGCAGCCTCAATCTTCTTCTTGACCCCAAACTTCCCTCTGGCTCTGTGCATCTCTCCAACCACCTGCTCTATGCTTTTTTGTCTGCTTTGAAATATTGCTGAGATAAAGTTCCACCCCTGGGCCAGTGCTGTGACCTTCATTCCTGCTTGCTTCTTCATGGAAAGGTTGCTTACACAAAGCTTTCATAGTCAGATTTCCAACAAATTCTCTGCATGCTGTGCAATGAAAATGTGAAGATGCCCAATCAGACATTGTTACAATACAGTGCACGCCCAACAGTTGGTTGATTGCACAACATAGGGTGCAATCCTAACCCCTTATGTCAGTGCTTTCCAGCACTGACATAAGGGCAATGCAGCTCTGAGGGAAGGGAACAAACATTCCCTTACTTTGAGAAGGCCTCCGTGAGTGACACCCAACTGCAGGATGCAGCACATGTCCCATTGGCACCGCTATGCCAGTGCTGGAAAGCACTGACATAAGGGGTTAGGATTGCGCCCTTAGTTGCAGAAGCAAAAGCTAATACTGTGGATATCTGTGGATCTCATAACCGCGATTTCACTTATCCATGGGTCACAAATTTTCCCCCATCATGCTAATTACTTATCTGCCTCAGATTGCAGCCCTCCTGTCACTCTCTCCTGTGCCTCAGTTGTCTCTGTGCAAATGCTAACAGGAAGCACTAATGGGCAGCAGGTTGGAGGGCTGAAAACAGCATGCCACTTAGGATCCCAATAACTGGGGAAGGGAATGGCTCAGTCATCCTGAGAACACAGGAGAGAGAAAGTACCAGGACAGGTAGAGTGCAACTGGGGGATATTGTAACCTACCTAGGGGGAGGCACCAGGGCCGCGTCCAGAAAGAGGTGGAGCAGAGGACTCCTACATGCAGTAGTTCAAAGCAGGCCTGTGAGGAGGAGCCCAGCACCTCCTCACAAAAATGGCTAGCTCTCACTCTGCCCTGTGAAAGATATGCCCAGGCTGGTGGAGGAGGACTGGGGTCAACCCCCCTCCCCACAACACCCTCTGAGGTCTGACTTGGAGCCCTGGCCACCCTGTACAACTGGGGCACGTGGGAGGTCCCCGCTGCGAATAAAAGGAATTGAAGATAGTCCACTGGGACAACTAGAGTGCCTTACAACTGGCTAATATTCTAAGGCAGGGAACTTACCACGCCCAAGAGATATATGTGAGACTAATTACTGATTGTTTCTTCATTGCATGTTGATAAGTGAGCACATTGTTTACCTAAGTTTATAAACCTTGAAATGAAGGTGTGGATTAAAATGGATTGCAAGACGGGCTTTGCTTGCAGAAGAAGAGTGCATAAGCGTGATGATCAGTGGTATGCTATTAAATGGTAACTATCTCATGCAAAGGCAAAAGATTCTGCTGGCATTACTTTTGAATTCCTTGATGAAAAATGTCCTTAGAGCATTGTACAGTTAGTACGATTCCTCCACATATAAAACTCTGACCACTGCTGCCAAAAACAGTTGTGATTGCAGAAATGCCTGCCGTTTGTCAGGATGACTGTATGCAGCTTCCAGGTTTAAGAGGTAGCCTGTCTCTGAATGCCAGATGCAAGAGAGCGGCAACAGGATACAGTGTGTGCTCCCAGAAGAATCTGGTGAGCCACTGTGAGATATAGGAAGCTGGACTGGTTGCCCTCATTGGGAGAAAGGCAGGATATAAATCTTTTAAATCAATAAATAAAATGAATAGATGGGCCCTTGGCCTGATCCAGCAGACATGTTCTTATGTCTCCGTGTACCACCTGCATCACACCCATGCTTCTCCAAGCACTGGAATACTCAGATGCAAAATCTATTTATTTTTCACATTTTTATACCGCCCTTCCTGCAAAGAGTTCAGGGTTGTGTACACAGCTGCTCCCTCCTTTTGTCTTCACAACAACCCTGTGAGGTCGGTGAGGCTGAGGGAAAATAACTGGCCCAAGGTCACCCAGGGGCTTCATGGCTGAGGGGGCATTTGAACCTGGATCTTCCTGGTCTAAGCCCACTCCCAAATGATTACACCACCATGGCTCTCCACAGACAAAAGAAATTCCACAAACAAAATTCCATAGACAAAATGTACATGTGTGAACTGGCTCTAATTTTCTTGAATGACATGTGTTTGAATAGAAAAGTAGCCCTGCTGCATCAGGCCAATGGCCCATCTAGTCCACTGTCCCTATCTTTGCTACAATGGCCCACCGGGTGTCTCTAAGAAGCAGGAAAGAAAGGCACGCCTCTCTCCCTCCATTGCTCCTGTGCAACTGGTATTCAGAGGCATACAGAAGCTGAACAGCAGGTAGCAGATTTTGAAGAATATTTAAGGAATATTCTTCTTAAATATGCCTTTTAAAAATTAAGAAATAAAAAATTATTATCTTCATTTTCTGCATGCATAAGGATGTCCAAATTTAAAATAAAATAAAACAATATTATCTACAAACATCTGTTGAAAATGAGAGAGAGAGAGAGAGAGAGAGAGAGAGAGAGAGAGAGAGAGAGAGAGAGAGAGAGAGAGAGCAGGATGATCTGGGTTCAAATCCCTGCACATTTATGAAACTTACTGAGTGACCTTGGGTTAGTCACCATCTCAACCTAACCTACCTTACAGGGTTGTTGTGAAGATGAAAGCTGAGGCAGGAGCCATATACATACATTGCCCTGAGTTCCTTGAAGGATGGTAAATAAAGATGTAAAACAAATCAAAACTATAATTAACCCATTTTTGCCCAGCCTACAGGTATACACATTTGATCCCTGTTACATATATGCAACGATGGACAGAAATGGTTTAAATTAAAAGCAAAATCAGTAAAAGTCACCGCCATAATTGTTCATTGCCATTTACTAAGAAGCATTGTTAGAAAATCTACATCCACAGGACAGCAATACAACAAAAAACACTCAGCAAATGTCCTTCCAAGTAGATAATTCTTTACTTGTGACAACATGAAAGTAAAGAAATGGAGAGACAGATCTCTTTTTGGGGAGGGGGATGCATGTTAATATGTTGTCTGCAAATACATGAAATTAGGGCAAAATATACACTCACACCATTTTCATCCATTGCAATGCATGCCATTTTCTCCTCTACTTATGCCATCAATTGAGTGGTTCCCATAGTGCTACCCAGAGGACAGTTATTTCGGTGGCATACTATAAAGGATTAAAATAAATGACCATAAACTGAGAGACACACATAATGGGTCTTGTTTTGTTTTTTTACTACCAGACGGTTGTTAGTTTAATTGCATGTGCATGTGGGAGTGCTGACATCTAGTGTACATATGAGGAAACCATGTGTTGATTAAGTCAAAGAGGCCTTCACACAAAAGAGTTGCCGTCATCAAGAAAATTTCATGGAGAATGACAGAAGCAGATTTTCAGTGCAGAGTTAGGAAGATACTCTCATTCGAGAGCTATGGGGGAGCCATGTTAGTCTTTTGCAGCAAAAAAGGACATTGAATGATGTGGCAGCTTAAAGACCAACATATTTATTGTAGAGCAGCTTTTGTAAACTGGACTAGAGCCCATCAGAGGCTCTTTTACTAATGGGGTAGGGAGAGATGCTTTAAGTGATGGCTCTCTTATAATCTAGCAAAGGGAACAGGGAAGAGATGGGGGATGGAGAGGAGGGTGGATCGGGCCTGGGATCCCTGGTAGGTTTGGCAGCAGTGGGTTTGGCAAACCTGGTGGGCACACCTGGTGGGCACACCAAATTCTACCCCCCTTCCTGGGCCTAATTCACCTTCATGGGTCAAAGCAGACTTGCAACAGACAAAGCAGATCAATAACAGAGCTGGTGCAGGTCCGAGTTGACCCATGGCAGCTGCTGGGGCTAGGGCAAAGGAACAGCCTATGCATTGCAGAGGAATGTCCATCTCATTTCATCACTCTTATCTAAAGCCAAAGGAAAAGCAGTTTAGGTGCCATATAATATATGTAAGATAGCAACTCCTCATAGCAGGAGAAGATCCAGTAGCTCCTCATACTGAAAAAAGATCCAGTAGCTCCATTCAAGAATCTTAGCAAAAAGGAGATAACACACATGGGACGGAAGCCTGCACATATTTCGTGCTGTGCTTGCTGATTTGCTGGAGCCATTCCCATACCAAAGAGACAAGTCACTAATCGAATGCAGCAAGCAAGCAAAACTCTAGCTATAAACAAAGCTATCAAATTCATGTCCCTAGTTTGGCTTCCGGCCATGACACAGAAAGTGGTTGGTTGGCTGTGCTTTCAATTGTTATTCATATAAAAAAAAAAGCTAGACATATATAAACACAACACAAATAGCAAATACATTCCTAAAACACTACACATGAATATAACCAGACCTGCATGAAGAGATTAAGTATAATTATATGAATTTAAAATTATCACATTATCTTATGCATAATGCTGAATATAAAATTTTTTTTTTAGGATGCTGAATATAAAATTGACAACTGAACTTCAAATTGTGAAGATTGATGGGGTATATAGTTATAGACTTCAGGTATGCTGTTAAACTGGATGCAAATAAGCAACTCATAAGTTTTCCTTAACCATTCTTTTTAATTAGGATTGCCTACAGAAATTGACAGGTTACCTGTGTGGGTCACATTGTCCTTGCTTCCCATGTTGAGGTTCCAGTTGGGTGTTTATGTGTGGAGACCTCCTGGGCCAGAATACTGCAATAAGAATTCTGAGAAGACAAGCATTAACGAAATATCTTACCATATTGTGAGGGACAAGAGTGCTTGTGCAAAGCCCTCCCTTTGCACTCCAAGTGCCCTTTCACCATGGTTCCCATCACCATAGTTCCTCTTTGAGGAAACAAGAGAAGCATAGCCTGATGCCACACGTCTTCTCATCTCAGTAGTAGTCTCCCTGATGGGCTTTAATACTGGGGTTGTATGCTGTGATTGGCTACCAAATGGATCCTGTATCCTATGCTCCATTGTAGGAAAGTGGGTGGGACAAGGTGGCAGGAAGTGCAATTTTCTGCTGTTTTTCCCTTCCCCATTGGGTCCTTATGGGGTCACTCCAACGAGTCCTACCTATGCCAGCTCTGTCATTGGCATAGCATTTTTCTAGCTTTGGGAGCATGTCTACTGTCTGAAAGAGTATTCGGATTTGCTACATGTTGACACCTCTTCATCCCTCCCACATTCCTCCAATGCCCCTTCCATGTTACACTCCAATTTCTCCGCTTTGGCCTCGCCACTGGCAGTATTGCGCTAGCATCCAAGAGACATGTGTTGGAACACCATTTTTCCAGCACTGCACCAGAACCCATTATGCATCAGCAGATAGACTCCAGAGTGTGCGACAACATTGTGCAACTCCCAGCAGGGCTGTTGTTGCTCCAACATATGTAGAAATACACTGGTGTGTAGGATTGAGCTGTCAGTCCCTTATAGTCCTAATTCAAACTAGTTCACCCCTGCCAATGCAGTGTTGCCAAGGAGGCACACACTGCATCCTATGGTGGGAGGGCAGATGGAGGTGCCTTTTCAGAATAAGCAAATTTTTATCATTTACCCTGGAGAAAACTTCCACTCTCCCTATGAGACTCCTCAGTCCAGTGCCAGCTATTTTGCAACCAAGAAGTGTGATGGCAACAGAAAATGGGAGAGGATTCGGTTGCAAATTCTTGTGGCTGAATTTACCATCTCTCTCCCTTGTTCTGCCTCCCTCACCCCTTCCCGCCCAGAAACTCCCATATTCCACCCCTCTCTCTGATAATCTTCCCACTGCCTATCACCATCACCACTGTGCTGGTGAGTGATGATCGGACCACTGGCCCATGCACACAGCCGCCAGCAATTGTGCTGACAGGCTTGCTGTGCTGGCTAGCAGCTTTGGAGTGTGCAATGTTGTGCAGCTTCCAGCAGAATCCAACCACATCTGCCTGGATTGTACCAGTTGTTCTGGCAGAACACACATTCCGCCAGCGCAAAATTTAGTTTGGATTGGGCTGACCGGCTGCAACCCTATACACGCTTACCTGGGAGTAAGTTCCATTGAATTCAATAGTGTTACTTCTGAGTAGACATGCATAGGCTTGTGCTGCTAGCCTTATGCTTCAGTAGCTCTCAAGGTGGCACAATTCACTTTTCCAGGTGCACATACTAAGTGTCAGTAAGCCTTCTAACGGAAGGTGACAACAATCACCTCTAACAATACCATCAGCATGACCCCTTATGGGAGATTTATTCTAAATCTTTTTTACTCAGCTGCCACTACGGGAGAAGCCATTCCACAAAAATGTTATTTTTCCATTTTTTTTCGCCTCAATGCAAGCGGGACAGCTGATTTACTGCCTTCACAAAGCACAAAACCATAATTTTCTTTTATGGAGCTCACCGGGGTTAGCCATCACTCTCTCAAAATGCAGATGGTCATCTCATTCTTATTCATCCTCAGAGGACAACCGCTGGAACGCTGCTCAGGTAAGCAAAGAAACGGCTGTGTATGACCGCGTGATCAATGGGCAATGTTAACTAACCATAGTTAGCCATCTTCGGTGGCACAACTTGTATGAATTGCTGTTTCACAAGGACTTCAGGAATATGCATCATTAGGAGAGATTTACGAGTATGTTCTGTCATCCAGACAGAAGTAATATACTTATAGCAAATAAAGAACAGGAGACGTTCGCCTCTAGTCACAGCCAATTTTGCATTGTATTTGCTTGACATATTGCAGTTAAATGATTCAATTTTCCTTTTTGGATCTTTCTTCCCCCCCCCCCCCCATGAATGTCCCTTTGCCACAGCCTTTTTCTTTTGTTACGATATTGCTTAATGGTGTTTGACTGTGTCTGTTCCTGTTGCTGGGCTAGCACTTCTGTGTCGTAGCAGAATGTTAGCATATCCATCCCAGCTATTGTATAAAAGGGATATCATTTGCTCATCACTGGGGCCTGCAGTGAAGCATCTAGCAATCCAGCTGCTGGGATGTCTTAATGCTTCCTAGCCTAGCCGTGATCAGGAAGGAAAACGAGGCAACCTTGGGGAAACTCCTTGTTCCTAATCCTCTGGTTTACAACCTGCATAACTGGAGGGATGCTCTGCGCTGGCTATTTTCACACAGGCAAGACATTTCTTGATTCTGCAGTCCTTGAGGAATGAACCTGCCTTTGTAAAATCCACAGACCATACACTTTTCAGGAAGACATCTCTTTTTCAAATGGACCACTGGATGTACACTGCCTGCATTTCAATTGCTATGTCCTGTTGCATTTGTGACTGCTTCTCTGAAATGTGCTTTTTGAAGATTTTCTTAACCATCGCTGTTATTGATTTGTAACCCACCCCTCTTTACTTCCATCATAAATGCAAGGCAGCATTCCAAGAGTAGATTAGTGGTCAAAATCGAGACACTAAGTGGAGCAAGATCTGCTTAGCTTAAAAAAACCATTGTGGTATCATGCACTCTCACAACATCATTGCAGGTGAAATATTTGTTACCTCAGTTGGTTGGCAACCTTCAGTCTGGAAAGACTATGGTATAAGCCTACAGCACCCGATATTCCCAGGTGGTCTCCCATCCAAGTACTAACCAGGCCTAACCCTGCTTAGCTTCCAAGATCAGACAAGATCAGGCATGTGCAGGGTAACAGCTGCATAGCTAATTTCACCTGTTGATTTAAATGGTGCCAGCAGCCCAATTCACCATAACTCCCTGACTGGCAATGCAGCAATATTGGCTTGGGCTCTGCAGAATCTGGCAAGGACATTTTGGCCTCTGGAGGCCACCTTGGGTAAGGGAACATTTGTGCCTTTTCCTTGAGTTAAGCCCCTGTGACCTTGGTGGGTCAACACAGACCTGCACAAGCTCAATAAATAGCGCAAGTCCATGTTGACTCAGAAAGGTGGATCAGTGCCGGGAAGAGGGTGAGGATTTGGTGTACACCACTCCTGCCAAACCTACCCCTCTCCTGGGCCTGACCCACCTGCCCCATCAGTGCCCCATTCTGCCCTTCCCCTGCCCCATTCCACCCCAGCACCACCTTACCTGCTGCAGTGTGTCTTCGGCCATCCACTGGTGTGCAGGAGGCCACATTAACATCTCCACCAGTGGCCTGGAAGAGCAGGCCAATGGAGGCTGCTTTCCATCTGCTGTAAATCAGCCTTCACTGGTCCAACACACTTCTGTGCTGGCACCCAGCTGGCATAGGATTGGGCCATTAGTCATTGAATACAACCCATTGCTGCATAGTAGTTCAGTTTGCTACAGTTTAGCTATCAGCCTGTCAGGATGTGGCAAGATATTACTTTAGGAGATCATTGTTGCTATAGGACGGATTCTTTGCTGGCTTTCTAGTTGATACAGAAAGCAGTAATAAAAGAAATCTACACTTAAAAGAATAAAACTACAAGGAAAACAAGGTTGAAGAACCACAAACTGATCCTCCATCCACTCGCGAAGTCAATTTTCCCCTGCCTTTCTGCATATGCTTCTCCTTTAACAGCTTTGCCCAGCAATAAACCATGCGGTCTTGAGTCAAGTAAATGGATACTGCATGGCCCATATATTTAAATAGGCAACATAAATCCAACTTGAGCTATTTAGACTGCCACCCGCCACAGTAGTTTCATATTAGTTAACTCGCGCACTGTTAAAATTATCTGGCTAAATTTAATAATATTAAAGCCCGATATGGTAAATACTTTGGAAAGGATTGGCTAGATATTTTTGAAAGGGCTAATAGTTGTTACTGAACTGTACATGAATTCAACAGACCAAAACTGGGTTGTTAAAGTTTTTATCCTAAAAAAGTGAAGCATCCGGAAAGCACTTCAGGTTCCTGAATGCAACTTATGGTTTTACTGGAAGTGATTTCTAGATGCTTCTGTGGGCCATTCTGAGGCCTGTGGTGGTCAGTAGAATGGGTCACATGACCTAGGAGAGGACTCCCAGGCCTTCCAATGAGGGATTCCAGTTCCACGAGGAGCATCGTGACCTACCATTGGGGAAAAGGTGGGTCACAATGCAGAAACATTTGGAAGCATACTTATAATACAATACAATAATCAAGCTACACATGATTATTTGTGAGTATACCTGTTCACACTTGCCTCATTATGGCTCCAAAGCAATGCAGAGTTAAGCATGCTTACCACTGAAATCAATGGACCATAAGCATGCTTAACTATGTGCTACATTGGGGCCATTATCTGCCACTTCGCCTCCTGCTGCGCTGATAAGCACATGCTATTCATAAAACGTACGCCTGTCATGTGCTTATGATTCTAGCTGAGCCTTTGATCGCTGCATATGAGCATTACATGAGGATTTAAACATATCATTATTTTGACTGAATAGATCTCATGAACCAACATCCAATACATTCTTAACTCAACAATCCCATTTCTTCAGAAATTGAGTTGCAAGAATCATACAGTCAGCAGCCGTCACCATTTTAAGGAGCAAACATGGAAAATAATTTTTAAAAAAACAAACAAAACAGCCAGCCTTGGGCAGCTGCATTCATTCCATGTCAGAATAGACTCTGATCACTCCACTAAATAACCTCCAGAGAGTGACATTAATGGGGAAAAAGAAACACTATCTTTCCTTTTAAAATGGATTATCTATAAATAAATCACTTTAAAAGCTTGATTGCTTTTATTTTAGTTTGGCAGGAAGGACGTGCCTTAATTGAAGTAGACGGAATTCAATTGGTACAGAAGGAATCCTGAATAACGGTCACACACATGGATTTTAAGTGATCAAAGAGATGGCTGGAAACAAATACCCAGCCAGGAGGAAATGAAGACATCATTGTACATGTCCAGTTCCCATGCCAGAACAGTAAAGCCTTCTTTGCAGTTTAAACAACAGCATGGGTTAGTTTTGCTTTGTTTATAGCCAGTACAACATCTTAACAGATTTTTTCACGTTCCCTTATTCTCCTCCCATTGCAACCTAGTGTTACTTGGAAACACTCCTGAGGGGTTGATAATAGATATATTATTCTGTTGCAGTAAAAGCAGAGATTACAATGCCACAATCCTATGCATACTTACATGGGAATAAATCCCACTGAACACAGTGGGACTTAGTTCTAAGGAAACATGCATAGGATTGTACAGCAACAGAATTGTTATGGCACAGATTTTTGTGAACTAGAGTCCATTTCATCTAATGAATGAAGCATTATCCTTAATTAGCAGATTGTGGGCACAATCCTAACCCCTTATGTCAGTGCTTTCCAGCACTGGCATAGCGGTGCCAATGGGACATGTGCTGTATCCTGCAGTTGGGTGGCATTCACAGAGGCCTCCTCAAAGTAACGGAATGTTTGTTCCCTTACCTCTGAGCTGCATTGCCCTTATGTCAGTGCTGGAAAGCACTGACGTAAGGGATTAGGATTGCGCCCTGTATGTAATAAATATACATATGCACATATACACAGAGAGGTCTTGAGTTAAAATAAAGTACAAATGGAGGGGGGAATGACCATGAAATATAAGAGACAACAATTCTGTGGCAATTCTATTAAATTCTTAAATATAGACAATATCACCATAGTGTCCATTCACAAGAGAAAATCTAGGTGATAACAGAACCATCCTACACCACAAGCCTACGCATGTCTACTCAGAAGTAAGTCCCATTGTGTTCAATGAGACTTACTCCCTGGAAAGTACAGCAACAGTACCCAGAAAAGTGTGTATACTAGGGTTGTAGTCTTACAATGCAACCCTAACCCTTAGCTGAGTAGGTGCGACCAACTCTGTGCTGGCTCAGAGTATCGCAAAAAAGTTGTATCCCATCCCTGTGCTGCATTCCAGTACTGCGCTGGCCCTGCACAGGTAAGATTACACCAGATGACAGAGAGGGTGGCTGGAGGGTATTTTGGAAGCAACATCCTTGGCTCTCATCTGCTGACCTGTAATGTCCTTTATACAGTAAGCCTGAGGTATTCAATCTGTGCGTCCCGGCTCTCTAGGGAGGCATGGCTAGCTTCCAGGGGGGTCGTGAGTCATCATGGGGAGAGAGGTGGCTGCTCAGCTCAGTGTGAGGTGGGGAGGGCTGTGAAACATGGTGGGGGGAGTTGGGGGGAGGTGGGGGAGCCTCCCAAGCTGAGAGAGGTCGCCAGCCCAGCCATTCCATCCTCCTGCGCTGCCTGCGCTTGGGCTTCTCTCCCTGTCTGGAGAAGGCTTGGCCAACGACTGCACTGAGCGCTGTGCAGAGTAGGACTATTGTCCCTGGCTTCCCTCTTGGTCCGGAGAAAGCTTGACTGGCGAGTACAAGCCTGCTCTGTACAGGGAGGGAAACCTGAAGTCAGAGAGGACTGGGTTGGGCTCCCCTCCTGCTGCAGAGAGGACCCAGCCAGTAAGCAAGGTCCCTCACTGAGCATGCTTGCCAGGCGGGTCCTCTCTGGTCTCTGGCTTCTCTCATGGTAAGGAGCAGGCTTGTGCTCACCAGCCAAGCCTTCTCCTAACTGGGAGGGAAACCCAGGGATGCCCTCTCAGTCCAGAGAAGGCTGGACTGGTGAGCAGGAGCCTTCTCCATACCCAGAGAGAAGCCCAACTCTAGAGAAAGCTGGCTGGGCGGCGCTGTGTGTGCTTACCAGCTGAGCCCTCTCCACCATCCTCTGACACTAGAGAAGGCTTGGATGGAAACGCATGCAGCGCAGCACCTCTGAATCTCACTTGTGCTCCAGGGAGGACCTGCCAGCAAGCATGCTCAGCTCTTGCCACCCGCATTGAGCATTCTTGCTGGCTGCGTCCTCTCTGGAACAGGAGAAAGCCGAACTGAGAGAAGGCTGGCTGGGCTGCGGAGGAGGTGCTGCATCTGATCAGGCGCTGCTGTTCTTTGTGATATTTTTGAAAAACTAAATACAATGAGTCCTTGCAAGGCTGTGATACCAACATTTTGCAGCTTTCAGATAAAGTTGATGAATTGAAGAAGAAGAAACTGATTCACTGGAAAACTAGCATAAGTGATGGCAATTGTACATGTTTCCCTTCTTTGGATCAATTTCTGAAAGAAAAAGAGATGGTATTAAAGGAGGATCTAAGGACTGTTATTGTGCAGTATTTGACCCAACTGCATATTTACCTCCAGAAGTATTTTCCTGATAATGGTTGGTTGGTTGGCAACCTTCAGTCTCGAAAGACTATGGTATAAGCCTACAGCAGCCGGTATTCCCAGGCGGTCTCCCATCCAAGTACTAACCAGGCCTATGAAGTTGAGCCAATGCAATGGGTGAGAGACCCTTTTAGTGCTGAGATACCTCCACGTTTCACAAACCAGGAAGTGGAACAACTCATTGACATATCAACAGACAAGACACTGAAATTGAGGTTCTAGGTTCAGTCACTGCCTGAGTTTTGGTGCAAAATTTAAGAGGAGTACCCAGAGATAAGTACGAGAGCCCTGCGTATTTTAATCCCATTTGCCACTACTTACCGGTATCTCTGTGAAGCTGGTTTTTCTGCTGTTGCTGTCATTAAATCAAAATATAGATCAAAAGTGAACATTGAAAGGGAAATGCGTGTGGCAATTTCAAAAATAACATCACGATTTGATGAGTTGTGCAAAGGAAAACAGGCACATTCATCTAATTAGGACTTCTTGTGTGTAATCAAATGTGTGTTGTTTAAGGTTGTTCAGAAATAATTGTTGGAAATAAAACTACAGTTTTTAAACCAATTAAACTACTGTTATAGTCTTAGTTTGTTATTATTGTATAATTATAACACCTTCATCTCAATTTGGGGGGTGAGGTGATATAATGGGGAGCCATGGCTAGTGGCCACAAGGATCAGGGGAACCGCAGCCCGGAAAGGTTCGAGAACCACTGAGTTAAGGTGTCATCAAGATTTGACTGGGCAGCCTAAATCTATCCAACCTCTCCTCCCCCCATACCAATGTCAAAATACCTTTCTATGGGGGAAGTTGGAAGGCTGGAGGTATCCCTGAGGTAAGGAAACATTTGTCCCCTTGCTCCAGGGAATGTTCCAGCTGTTAGACCTGCACAAACTAAGTACCTTGCGCAAGTCAGAGTGGATCTGTCAGCAGATCTGGCCCGGGGAACATAAGAACAGAAGAGCCCCACTGGTGTCAAGCTAGTGGCCCATCTAGTCCAGCTTCCTATATGTGAAAGTGGCCCACCAGATGCTGCAGGGAGCACACAAGACAACAAGAGAGCTGCATCCTTGTACCACTTGCTTGCATCTGGCAATCTGTGGTGGCCTACTTCGAAAATCAGGAGGTTGCACATACCCATCATGGCTTGTAACTTGTGATGGATTTTTCCTTCATAAATTTGTCCAATCCCCTTTTAATGACCTCCAGGCCAGATGCCATCACCACATCCTGCGGCAAGGAGTTCCACAGACTAATTACAGGATAGGGAAGGAGGATATAGCATACATTGCTGCCACCAATCCCATCTCCCTCCCAGGCCCAATCTGCCCACCCCTGCCCTGTCACTGCCCCTTCCCGACCCCGTTCCCCTCTGTGCTGCTCAGCATGGAAATCTCAGCATAGAAACACCTACCATGGTATGCAGTGCTCCTTCTGCTGGTACGTGTGACAAAATGACAAAGCTATGTCATTGCAAAGTGCTTTACGGCACTTTTGTGATGGCTAGCACCAGTGCAGCATGCACTGCACCAGCCAGCATGCTGCAGAGGATTGTATTGTTAGGATTATAATGCTTAGCACCCATTGCCCTCAGTTTCAGTATTCTCATGTAACATCATCTTGACTGATTGTTTCCTCCTCAGAGAAAAATAGGAGTAAATGTTCTTCTCAGTGGTTTCTCCCTCCTCAACCTGATCTGCCTATGATTTACCTGGCGCTGCTCTTGTACAGGCTTAACGGCTCAAAATACAATCACCATGCTTGATAGTGATGAATTAGCATTGGCTCCACTTACCGCCCTTTCTTCCTAACAGCCTATTAAGGATTTAGCACACATGCTTCACGTGTGTGCACTTACACATCACACACACAGAGACGCAATCCCTTGATTAATTTGTGCTGTGCCACATAGCCTGCACCTTCTCATTAAACTATCTAATCTATGCAAAATACTTCTGCTTGGCGCATGATTTATTAACATCTGTCAGAACCTCAGGTTGGATAATGAGCATAATGAAGATCCACAGAGAGAGGGAGAGAGAAGAATGCAAAGTTTTTCTCCTCTCCATGTTCAGGAGGAAAAAAAAGATTATAGATTGTTATTGTCTACGCTTGCCCTACCATCTTGAGATTAAGCCTGGAAATAGCTCTGCTGGTGCGATTTCACTGCTGTTTTAGTTTGGCAAACATCTGAGTGTTGCCTCTACACAACACACTTTGGTTACATGTCAGGCGAGAGTGGATGAAAGTTCACAGTAGCGAGTGCAGGGTGTTCCCCTGGGCCCAAGAAAGCTGTCAAAACAAAAGCACAGCAGGGGAAACGATGTGCATTCAGAGCTGTCATTGTGCAGCTCACAGTTTCCGCAAACATGACTTGGTACCAGTGCCTTGGGTTGCCACACAGGAGAACTCCAAGGTCTCCAGACCGTCCGGTGTCCATATCAAATTTCCTTCTGCTGCTGGAGACGTTATTCTAAGATGAACAGTAATTGCAAGCCTAGGCACTGGCATGTTTTTATTTTTATTGTTCATTTTCATGCTGACTCTTTCAAATGATACGGTAGCATTCTTCTCCCTACGCATACTACAAATGTGCTGAATTTGACTCCAGTAATGTGCTGTGCCTACCAACCTCTTCAATTTTAGTTTATGGAGCACATACTATACATAGCATAGTGTATTCGCTATACTATTTGTGGGAAATGTGAACTCTGCTAATGTGTACTGCCAGCACAAGGTTTATGGATGCCTGCAGCCCACTGGTGTAGCTACAAGGGGGTGGCATGGTAAATACTACAGGTGCCGCAACATGCAATGTAAGCAGCCCCTTCACTCGCCATTGGAGCCATTCTGGACGTAGGTGCTCCTGTGCATCCCCATCGCTGTCCAGAATGGCTCTGAGGGTGAGTGGGAGGGACTGCTTACACTGCATGTTGCGGCACCTGTAGTATTTACCATTGAAGCACCTGCAGTACTTACTGTGTTGCCCCCTGTAGCAAAGAGGTAGATGGGGGTGTGTGGAAGGAGATGGGGAGAAGGCGTTCTGGGGCTGGGGGAGGTGGGGGAGGGCAGGGAGAGGGCAGGGAGGAGGCGTTTTGGGGGAAGGTATTGGGGCAGGAGGAGGAAAGCTCCACCAGATCCTGAGCCCCTTGTTGGGCCATGTGACCGACATGGAACTCTTTGATTCAGCAACAGATCCAGAGCTGCTGTAGAATCGAATACAACTCATTGCAGAGTTATTTCCTTTACTCATGGGAAGAGAATGAAAGTCCCCTTCACCCAAGGAGGCAGCAGTGGCTGCCCAGGGTGCTCTAGATGCCGCAGTAGCCATTTTCAGTGCCCTAGCAGCCTCACACTCCAGGAAACTCAGGATTGGACTATCAGTCATTTATAAATCAGTGTAATCCTATGCATGTCTATTCATAACATGCTGGATTATCGGCTTGCTCTGAATGGGGTTGCACTCCTTCTGAAGGAGCAGGTTTGCAGCTTGGGGGTCCTCCTGGACTCACAGCTGCTCCTGGATTCCCAGGTGGCGGCTGTGGCTAGGGGGGCCTTCGCTCAGCTTCGGCTGGTGCGCCAGCTGCGGCCGTACTTGGATCGTGCAGACCTGGCCATCGAGGTTAGATTATTGTAACGCTCTCTATGTGGGGCTGCTCCTGAAGACGGTTCGGAAACTGCAATTAGTGCAGAATGCGGCAGCCCGTGTAGTCACTGGAGCTAGGCAGTTTGACTCTGTCAGTCTGCTTCTCCAGGAGCTACATTGGCTGCCCATTCGTTTCTGGGCCCAATTCAAGGTGCTGGTTTTGACCTTTAAAGCCCTATACTGCTCTGGGCCAGAATATCTTAGAGACCGCCTACTCCCGTACAATCCGGCTCGCCCTCTCAGGTCATCAGAGAAGGACTTTTTTACAAGTGCCGCCACCCAAGGAGGTCCGGGGGGCAGCTGCAAGAAATAGGGCCTTCTCGGTAGTGGCACCAACATTATGGAACTCCCTTCCCCTTGACTTGAGAATGGCTCCCTCTCTTGAGAGTTTCTGGAGAGGCCTGAAGACACTGCTGTTTATACAAGCCTTCTGATTCTTTGGCCTTCTTAACATTTTTTACACATCTTGTAGTTTTTACAGGCTTGATTCTTCTGTGACTTGCTCTTTTGTACTCTTTTTATTCTGTCTTTTAATCTGACTACTGTTTTTAAGGTCTCTGTTAATGTGTTTTTAATGTTTTTATCTGCTATTTGTCTTTAGCACATGTTTTTAAATGTGTTTTTTACATGTTGTTAGCCGCCCTGGGTCCCTTTAGGGAGAAGGGCGGGATATAAATAAAGTTTATTATTATTATTTATTATAAGTAAACTCTGACTTTAATGAAACTTACTCTCAGGTTAGTGTGTATAGGATTGCAGCCTATCCAACTTGCCAGTGCCAATGCAGCCATGCCAACAGGGTGCATGCTACATCCTGGCATGAGGGGGCAGTCTTGGAGGTTTCCTCAAGGTAAGGGAACATTTGTTCCCTCACTTTGGGGCTGCATTGCATTTGCCTGGGTGCTGGAAAGTTGGACAGAATTGCAGCCTGGGTCACAAACTGGAGGCTCTGCAATTTTCCCTCACTAGGGCAAAAATAAGCAAGGAGGGGGAGATGAAAGGATTTGAATCATTCCAAAAAATTACAGACTGGATACATCAGGACTGACATAATTGACTGGAATTACACAGTCTCACTCAGCAGTGCTGCTTGGTTTGTTTTCGTGACAAAAAGGAAGCCCCCAAATCATTATGACAGCAGAGGATTTGTACAATATGTGAGGTGCCGAGTCTTGAAAAGGAAACTGTCAGTCCTGGCTCCTGGCTTCCATCACCACATGAGTCGCAAAGTGGATAGCCTTTTGTAAAACACATTTCTTGCTGCTGCTGCTGCAGCAGCTGGAATAATAACATTACATATTGATGATAAAACACAAAGGGAAGGAAACTCAATATTGGTCTTTTCAGCTCCTTAAAGACTGAAAAATATTGTCGTCGGAAGTGCAGAAGCAAGTGGAAGGCAGCGGTTGAGACCCGCCAACAACCTGCTGCCCGAGGTGATCACTTCAGTCAGCCTCAAGGACAGGGCCGGCCCTGGTTTTACTGAGAACTGTGTGAACAAAGAAGCATCAAAATACATGCAGGCTAATTTTCAGTCAGCCGCAAACAAGGCAGGCTCTTAACAATTTGTTTGTGGGATGAGTTATCACAAGAAAGTGGCGTTCAAATTAGAACTCAAATTCATTTTCAAATGCGGCACGGAAGTCACTTTTATTTCTGCACTGATGGATACCGCTTTCAACACCACTTCCTACGTCGTGTTTTGTGTGGGAGCTTGTTAATGAAGGAAAAATATAAGCCACAATCTTGCTCACTGAAAAATATGTAAATGCTAACACATCACAGCAGGGAGTTTACCCCTGCTGAGTTTACCTCAGATCAACTCATTTTTTAAAAAATCTATGATTATGATGATGAATATTTATATATTTATAGGTGATATTTCAGCAAAAACAACATCACACCTGCTCATTTGTATTTCTAAGACTAATGGAGATGTGATTGGCTTACAGATCTAGTGTCATGTTTGTGTTTCGACACCAAGAATAAATGTTACAATGGAGTTTTGTCCTCTTTGGAGACCTACAGTCCAATCCTAACGGGACTGCCCAAGCTGCGATACAGTGGTGCCAAAATGGCCACCGCTGTACCTTGTGCAGGCAGACAGGCAGCTGGTGGTCTCCACAAGGTAAAGGAACATTTGTTCCCTTATCCCGTGTTGAGCCCCAGCAGCCGCTATGGGTCAAGTTGGAACTGTACCAGCTAGATCACTGGCGTAGAACCAAGTAGTCCCATGTAGGGTTTTCAGGTCCAGGAGAAGGGACACAATCCATCAGCTGCTTCTACTGCCACTCCTGCCCCGTCCTGGGCCAGGTCCACCCAGGTCTGCCACATTCTCCACCCAGTTTCACCGCTTCCCACCCTTTCCCACCCCAGAATGCCTCTGCACCTCTCAGTGGCAAACTTACTACTGTCGGCTCGCAGGGTTTCTCCGAATGGTGCAGAGGCTCAGCATCCACCCATGCTAGCCTCTGTGTGGCACCTGCCTCTTCTTGGCAGTTGTGAAGTACTTTACAACACTTTCAGGACAGCTGTAGCCAAGGCTGCACACCTGAGGTTGGCGCTATGGCCCTGTAGGGCCTCCAGTCTGTTTTTGAGAGCCCACCTACAAGTGGGACTGGATCTCTTGGGGTCAAAGGAGCTTTCATGTAGTGTGTGTATCCATATATTTATATTTTAAATGGCACTTCACACAGCATGAAAAATCAGACATGGCCCCTAATGTTCACTACTACTACTACTACTACTACTACTACTAGTAGTAGTAGTAGTAGTAGTAGGAGGAGGAGGAGGAGGATGAGGAGGAGGAGGAGGAGGAGTAGAATATCGAATCACAATCTATGCCAGGCTGGTTATAGTCTGCAATTCAGGATTGTGCATGATCCTGGGAGTTGCAGAGATATCACCATAGGATTCCTGTTGTTGCTGTTGTGTTAGGCAGATGTTGTCTAATCCAAAATATTATTATTATTATTATTTTATATATATATATATATATATATATATATATATATATATATATATATATATATATATATATATTAAAGAGAAATGGTTCTCCTTCCATTATGGTCAAACATGGTACATTGATTTTGTGACAAAATGCATAATGTGGATTTTCCAGTTCACATACTGAATTAGTGCTGGGACTTACCCTGGGGCAAGAGGACAAATGTCCTCTTACCCCAGGAGACCGCCAGCAGCCAAAATTTCCCCACAGGATATCGCATAGCCTGTGCCGATGCTGCTACATCGCCGTGTGAGAATTTAGTTAGGATTGGGCCATAAATGCAGCTGTCTGTCAGACAAAGAGCATAGCTGACAATGTTGTCAGTCATGTAGTACTGAGAACTACAAAATTTCTCCATGAACTGGTTAAAGCCGAAGAGAATTCACCAGAAATGAAAAGTTGAATGAAAAAATGCCCAGAAGGCAGCAAGGCATGCAAGACTTGATGTATTAAAGGAGGATTCTTAAGTCAAGAGGTCCAGGAAAGAAATATAATTTCAAAGTGCTTCTTATGTGCAAACAAGCCAATTGCCGGTGCTGAGCATGACCTAATCCCCGAAATATTTCAAACGTCAGTCTTTTCAGTTTTGCCAGGGCAAAAGCATTTTCAAAGTTATATTGCAATTCCTTAAGTTTTATGGGAAGCTGTTAAGAGGGAATTGAAGCAGAGAAAAGATCCTTTCAGGTTTTTATGGCAGGCCTCACAAATTGTTTTATATTCAAAGGAAATGGCTATTCCTTTCCCTACTGTGTACAGTAATGATACCCAGGAAATTGTTACCAACGTTAAATCCATTTAAAATGGAGGATGCCTCTCTCACTCTCTTTTTTCCCCTCATCTTATATTAGAGCTAGTCTCCCAAGTTACTTTCCTCATTAAATATCTTGACATTTTTTGGCCATATTGAAAATGTAGAGGTGTAGAGGGCCAATATCACTCTGCTCCCCTGCTAGAATTATTTATGAAAGCCTCCGTGCAAAAGAAAAGCTATGGGTCTTACCAATAAGTTGCTTAACCCAGAAACACTTTGAGGTTTCTGGGAATAACCTGGGAGTTCAATTTTCTGCATCCTATCAATTTAAGGTGGAAAAGCTACTTGTTAGCCCATAACTTTTTGGGCAATGAAAAGGCAAGTGCCAACATCACACAAAAGGAAAGATTAAATTGCCCGGATCTAGACATCTGCTGTTATGTGTGAAGACTCTGAAACATTCTGTTCCGCCCTCAGAAGGGTTTCCTTGTTCATTCCACTAGAGCAGGGTGTCAAACTCACGTCATACAGAGGGCTGAATAGCATTCATGATGCCTGTTGAGGGTCGGAGGTGATGTCATTACACAGGAAGTGACGTCATTAAACAGGTCAAAACCAGAAATAAACACTCTGTTCTCATGTAGGAACTCATTAGCTGCTAATGACAGGAAAGAAAATGCACAAATCTTGATCATATTTCAATATATGGGAGAGCCCAATTATCATGTGGGCCACCCTTTCAGCAGTGTCACCTCAGCATTGTGCAGCAGCTGAGAGCCTGAGAGCCAGATAAAAAGCTTCTGCAGACCACTCCCAGCCCCCGGGCCTTATGTTTGACACCCCTGCACTAGAGAGCCCGGCCCTGCCTAAACAAAGGAATGTTATGAAGAACCAATCTATTACATTTGAGTGGGCAAAGGCTGTTCATGTTCATCATGGCATACTCAGGACTATAGACTGGGATGAAAGCCTTTAGTATTGGGTTCTTCATTCCTCAGTTAGAAGAAACACATCATTTTATGATGCCATTGATTGCGGGAATTTTTTCTAAAGGGCATGCAATCTGGCATGCGTGTAAATGGGATATTTTTATATTCTTTCCTTGACAGTTGTCTCAGATGGAAGCTGATTCTCATGCGGGTGCGCGCGCGCACACACACACACACACACACAGAGTTGTTGGCTATTCTGAAATATGCAGGCCTGGTTGTAGAATCCTGAATCCAAAATAGCCTCTTGCAGAAGGAGGTGACATTTCACTCAAGAAATCATATTCAAGCTACTTACACTTGCCACCAACACAGTCTTAGGTTCAAAAATAGGTAAACAAGAGAACTGTTAAAGCAACATAACTTAAGATACCAATGGGTGGTGATTGACAACCGAATCCTATCTGGCATGAACACCACTGGAATGTGGCAGAACATACTTTATGGCATCATAAATCCCACTCTGGAAGTGTATGGAGCCATATGCTTCCGGGTTGCCACCATAGACACTGAGAAGGACTTTGTGCATGGGAGTGGCAGAGAAGACATGTCACTGTTGGTAAGTTGGTGGAGTGGGCAGAATGGGACAAGAGGATGGGCAGATTAGGGTGGGCCAAGGGCATGTCAGAGGCGGGAAGGAGTGACATTCAGCGCCAGTGACTTGCACTGAATGACGTCCCCCCACAGAGCCAGCGGACACACCCCCTTTTTCTCCTCAGACTTGTGCAAGCTAAAGAGCTGGCATAGGTCTGAGGAGACCCATTGGTGATTGAGGGGCTTTTTGAGGAATTAAAGAAAATACATTCCCATACCTCTCAATCCGCCCTCCCCCCACCATAGCATGCAGGACAACCTGGTGCAGCTGCATGCCTTGGGGGGGGGAGGAGGATGAGATTGGGCTATAAGCAGGGCTTTTTTCTAATGGAACGCGGGGGGACGGAGTTCTGGCACCTTTTTGCAGGGGCCCCTCCCCTTCGGAGGCATTCCAGGACGGGGGGAGCAAAACAGAGGCATTCGCTGGGTGGGTGCTGGGGGGTGCAGGGTGGGCGGGCGCCTGGCCCCTGCCTGACCACACAACGACCCCCTCCTGCCCCATCTCCAAGCTCTCGCCTGAGCCCAGCCAGCCTCCCCTCCCCCCGTGCTCTGCTTCCCCGCACAGCTTCCAAGCCGGTGGAGGGCACGGGGGACACGCGCCGACACTGAGGAGGAGGATGGACAGCCAGCCAGCCAGGGAGACGGGCTACAGCACCCATGGAACGCCCAGGTACTGGCTTGGCGGACGAGAAGCAGAAGGAAGCTGGCTGGTGCAGCCCCCATGTCAACCTGCAGCACGTGCCTAGGTGTGTCTACTCAGAAGTAAGTCTCATTGTGCTCAATGGGGCTTGCTCCTGGGAAAGGGTGCATAGCCTTGCAGCCTGAGAGCCCAAGCCTATGCATGTCTACTCAGAAGTAAGTTCCATTGTGTTCAATGGGGCTTACTCCTGGGAAAGTGTCATAGCCTTGCAGCTAGAGTAGACAGGCAGAGGAAAGGTTCTAAGGCTGCAGTCCTCTCCACACTTTCCTGGGAGGAAGCCCCACTGCCTCTAATGGGACTGACTTCTGAGTAGACAGCTATAGGCTTTGGCTCTGAGGCTGCAGTCCTCTCCACACTTTCCTGGGAAGAAGCCCCATTGACTCTAATGGGACTGACTTCTGAGTAGACAGGCACAGGATTGGACTCTAAGGCTGCCATCCTTTCCACAGTAAGCCCCATTCACTATAATGGAACTTACTTCTGAGTAGACATGCATAGGCTTGGGCTCTTAGACTGCAATCCTAGGCACTTTCCTGGGAGTAAACTCCATTGACTAGAACAAGACTTACTTCAGAGTAGACATACCTAGGATTGGGCTCTTAATCCTGGCAGAGATATATATCTGCACCCATTTTCACATGCTAAGGGCAGGTGAAATGGGATTCTATGTGTGTACAACATGCTGTCCAACCTTGCCAGAGATCCTCCTCATCCTTCCCCCACAAGCATGCCCTCCGCCAGCCAGCGTTTACAGCTCCTCTCCAGCAATGCACAGCAGCTGCTCAGGGCAGCAGAGAACATACAATTGCATGCCAAGTGCCTTCCCAAAGACACAGAGTATTCTGATACCTGAGTTAAACCATATGTAATCACTTGTTTGCAAACGTAGCTGTTTCTGTGTGTACCTAAGGACCCCTCTCGTGTAAGAATTCCTTTTTTGTTCTTACTCCCACAGTTGCTTAGAGTAATTTTACTACATGGAACTCATATAAGCCATTTTTCGGAATCCATTCACTGCTTCCTCTCCTTGAAGTAGTGCCGCACTACATACTACATGCTACAAGTATTTTTCCCCATGTGTAGAAAAAGTAGCTAGGGGGAAGGGGATGTGGAGATTGTCAGCCCAATCCTATGCATGTCTACTCAGAAGTAAGGTTATCTTTAGGGGGGAAGCACATAAAAAATATTTTATTTCTCCAATAAAAAATGGTTCAAAAATAGATAGATAGATAGATAGATAGATAGATAGATAGATAGATAGATAGATAGATAGATAGATAGATAGATAGATAGATAGATAGATAAACAAGTTGTGAGTTCCTGGACCCTTTTTTTTTTTTTTTTTTTTTTTTACAAAAAAAGCACTGGCTATAAGTAAAGTCAATGGCACAGATACCTGCCCATGACTGCACTGAAATAATTGGGAGCCATAGCACAGGCTGGGCTCTGTGCAGAGCTTATGCAGTTGTGAAACTCTACAGACAAACCGATGACAGCAATTTGAATTCCCTCTTCTGGAGTCTGGCAAGGCATAACTACACAGTTCACAGTGGAAATAGGAAGCATCTAATCAGGCCAACTGGGCAATGCTGTTGCAATCATTGAAGACATGCAGCTTTGGTGATATTCTGAGACAACTGGTAGCCTCTCTTCACTCTCTTTTGCAGCAAAATTCCTGCTGAATGGCACATGCTGACAGATCATTTCAGACTAAACTGAAAGACAAGGCTAGTTCCTCTCTCCCCCACCCCTTTAAACATTCTGGTTTGGTTATCAAGCCCTTAGCAACGAATAGCAGGGAAATGTAAGGGATTTGAGGTTTTTCAGTGAACTGATGAGATCACAAAGCTGTGCTCTCAGATGTGCAGGGGTGCCCTTCAGATAGAAGAGCACAGACTATCACATGTTCTACAATTTAAAAAAAAAAAAAATCCCACAGCATTGGTGAGTGTCACCACAGATTGGAGAGATCACATCACATCACTGGAGAGCCACATAGGAAAGGGAGGTCTGTGACACAGACAAATTTGCCAACAACTTTCTAATTTCAGTTTTGATTGAAAACCTTAAGGTTACATACTTTGGGAGGAGGCTGTTTTTAAAAGGATTGCACTGATGTTTGTGAAACTCTCTTTCTGTGTGTGTGTGTGGGGGGGGGAGATCACTGGGTCCATGGCATGAGCTAAGACACTCCTCCCCAGGCAAAGAAGCAGGAACACATTGGACATGATCAGAACTGAAAGTTCACGTCCAAATCCTGACTTGTGAACTTGAAACACTGACATTCAAAACTTAACATATGAGGCTTTTGTTTGGTGTGAACTATTGTCCTGCTACCCATCAAGTGAGATAGCTAGTGATGTGGAGAGGAAGAAAATCAGGTTTGCAGGGTTTCCGGCTGCAGGGTCTTATCATGCATGAGGGACAGCTCACCCTCAGGCCCACCCCAGCACTGCTGAAGCTCCACAGTCCCTCTGGCCTCACAGTCCTGCAAGAAGCCAGCCCACCTTTCCAGACACCCTTCTCCTACCTCCTGATTCTTTACCTAGGCTTCCTCTTTCCTCTCTTCAGTTCACTCTCTCTCCCCTTCTCAGGTAGATTGTGACCTTTTGGACTTTTTCTTGCTCTTCTCCCACCTCTCCACCTTGCTCCAGCCAGATTTCTCCTACTTCCTTTGTGTCCTCCTTGCAATTTTCCTTTTCTTCTCCCACTTTTCCACCATCTATTAGACCTTGTCACCTTGGCCACTTTCATCAACCTTCTCCCTCTCCTCTCTATTCATACCCTGAAAGAAGGAAGATGACTCCATAGCTTTATTGGTGGATACTAAGAGGCAGCATCAGAGGTGGGGGCAGCTGGCATGGCACAAGCATGACGCCATCAGGAGCGCAACTCCATAATGACATGCTAACTGGCCCTACCACTGAAAATGATTCTCAGTGCTTGCCAAGCTGATGACAACCCTGACTGAAGCTTTTCCTTTTTATTTTTCCCCCCAGACTGTAATGTTGGAACTTTCTTGAAGTTTCTATAAAATCTCCAGAACCGCTTTCAGGAATCAACCTGAGCATTGATGCCAATTCCTGGAGAGTCCAGAACAATCTTGGACGGTTGGCAGCCCTAGAGGCTACAGGGGCACCTTCCCCTCAATTACCACTGTAGAAGGACACAATATATTAGAATGTGTCTTTGTACGATTTATTCTAATAGCTTGCTTACATGTCTTGTAAATAAAAACTGTAATAAAACATTTGATGTTTGAAAACATGTATTTGGCTGCAAAAAGGTTACACATTATGCAGGCATCTTGCTTAAGACTACCTCCTGCTTAACAGTGTGCAGAACATTAGCTTACTACAATCAGTCATTGACAAGTGATGCTATCTTATCAAGGTCCCTAGATAAATGGCTGCTCCTTGGTTGTTCTCAACAGATCTGAGACAGATGAAGATGTCATATCCTCTGCCTTGATAGATTATGAAGTGTTCTCAGCCATTTGTCAGGCTCTTGGTGCCAAAGGCGGCATTGGTGAAGTACCAGGCAAGCCCATCATTTTGGCCTGGAATATAAATGTGCATTCCAGTACCTTCAGAAGTCCAATATGGATATACGTTGCTGCATCTGAGACAGCTGTCAAATTTTGAGCATTAAACTCACCTTGAAAACATTAACGTGACAAAATCACTTGTTAATCATTTCAATAGGTGATGGATTATTTAATATATTCTTTGCACAACTGCCAACGAGCTGAAGTTGTAGAGTAGAAGGGCTGGCACACAAAGGGAAATAGTCCCTGGGTTGATGGGATTAAAAATGGGCAGATGCCACTCCTAGTTCTGCTTGAGTCAAGCTTGGTTATCTCGCAAACCCAAAATCTAGTCTTAGCCATGGAAGCTTCTCAACAGTTGCCTAACTAGGTAGCACAATGCTGCACAGAACTGAATTTTACATATTGGAAGAAAAAGTAGTGACAAGGTTTGCAAACTGCTGTGAAAGACCCAGCTCTGTTGGAGTTAGGTATTTCTCTATGGGTTGATGTTAAATTGCTTTATTAATGCTCCACATCTGAGTAGGGCAGGGGAGAGGGAAGGAGCTGATCCTCTAAATCAATGGTTCTCAAACTTTTTGGTCTCCAGGTTAAGGAAAAAGAAGAGCCACGAACAGGGGAGGCAGGAGGGAAAGACAATCAAACTGGGCAAGGGGCAGTGATGTGTATATCACATCACTTCATATATATATGAAGTGCTCCTATTTTTGTAATTTTTTTTCCAGCCCTTTAAAAAATTCTTCACAAGGGAAAGGATGCTGCATGAAGGAGTGAACATGTTCCCATTTCCTCTTCAGCAGGACTGATGCTCCCTTACCCCAGTCCAGCTGTGCTTACTTGGGGCAGAATGGTGACAGGGAGATGTATTAAAATGCAGATCCCACTCAAAGTAATGCATTCACATTACTGGACACCATCCACATTCAGCTGCTTGATCTGATGCCATCCAACCACACTGTATTTCTTTCAATGGGATATGTACCTCCATCCACATTCTAATAGCCAAGCAATGATTTATTAATGTATTTAAAAGATGTATATCTTGTCCTCCCCCCCACACCAACCCACATTAACAGGGTCCCCAGGATGGCTTACAACATTCATTAAAATAGAGTAAAAAGTAGAAAAACAAAGGCCAGCATACAGTACCACGAAAATCCAGAAAATACATGTACAGTCCAATCCTAACCTATACTGGAACAGGCAGACCATCTCAGATAAATGCCGGTGAAATCACTGGTGGAAATCTGAGCAGCCCACAGAAGGCTGCTTAGGCCAGGGATGGGGGTTAGAACTTGGTACAGGCTGTTGCAGCCGGTCCCGCCCCCTCCCAGGTCTGATCCGCCTCCCGGTCCGCCCATCCCCTCCCAAAAATGCTCCTCCCCACCTCTGTAATACCTTCCTGCCACTCTCTCTCACCCTCTCTGCCAAGCTCGACTTAACGCTCTTCAGCTGGCACTGGCACAGAGGCTGGATCTAGCCTCTGGGAGCCAGGCCACACTGGCTAACCAACTCCCAGGTTGGCACGAACATGCTTTATGGCACCTCCACGACACTCAGGAACCGGCGCAGGGGACCTCATGTACAACCTTGGACCACGCTCATAATGTAACAGAAGCAACAATAATAAAAGCATCTAGAAAACAATGACTCTCAATCAGCCCAAACAGAACAGAAGATCAGCAAGACATATAAAGCTGCACACACCTTGAGCTCAAACAGGGCAAGCTAGTCTTGCTGCGTGGCACTAGCAGACAATGAAACTGCCAGCATGGGAGAGCAGCTACCATGTTGGGTCAGCTAAGTTTCCCGACCGTAGGGATGCATTCCCTTATTTCCTCTCCAAACCACAATAGCAATACCTGTGGCGGAGGGGGGAAATGCCTAGAACAGTTGCAAAAAACAGTGTCCCATAATGATAGGTTGAGGTATTTTCAACATTTTTATGATCCTGAAGTGACAACTTCCACTACAAAATCAAACCTAATGAAAACATGTCTAGCACTTGATAGGTTCCTGTAACACTCATGCTTATAGCAGTGACTCTACCAACATTATTGCAGTTGCCTGGAAGAGTTGTGTAGCCTGAATTCTGGGAACATGTGAATTTCCCCACAATGGCATGATACCACAGAGCAAACGTTTCAACTTCCTGCAACAGCCACACACCGACTGTGAAATAAAATGACCATCTGCAAAGGCCCTTAAAGCAGCTTTCGATAGCCAAGCAGTCTTATGTGACACTCCTGTACATTACAGAGAAAGCTGTGTTGACGCTCCATTTGTGTGTTCCATCACAAACTCATTTTCTTTCAGAATGTTGCTCAAGCCTTGAACTCAAGATGTGTAGCACAAGGACTTCTAATGTGGATGGTTTGTCTTAAAACATGGCTTTAACAGAAAGCTGATCAGAGAATAAACAAACAGAACTCAGCAGGGCATCTTGGCTGTTTATCTTTAAAAGAATGAGCTACTGCCACTCAGAATGGAGGTTGATGCTATGCGTCCTTAGATCTTATGCAAACATGTTACATTTACCGTAGAGGAGAGAATCTTAACAGTATCTCTTTTGAAAGGAAGGTTTATATGAATGGGTGTTATAGTAGTATATTTCTTTCATGGATCTCCCGGTAACTTGCATGGATGCCCAGGTCATTTATCCAGGCACTAACTTGCTTAGATTCAGCAAGGTGGCTGCATCAGATGCCGTCAGAACCAGAACCTGGGCCAATCCTTCTTGGTTTCAGATTATGCCAGTTGGTGCTCTAGTGCTAGATACAGCTCCTGTTCCGTTTGGGCCATGCAAAGGTGTTCATGTAGCTCAGCTGGGGCAGGGGGAGCTGACGTAACACTTAACAACACACAACTCATAACACCTTTGGCAAGTTTGCAATTTGCTGGCTTAGGGTGCAACCTGGGTTAATTCTAAGACAGCAGTTCCCAAAGCTTCCTGCTGCGACTCCCTCAGAACCCAGAAGTGAGTGGTGGTGAATGTGTCACCAGCCATTCACTTCTGTATTTGGAGGTCATCTCAAACCTCCAAAGAATGATAAGAGGATCAGGATGGGTGGGAGGGCTTTTCTGCAGTGTGCGTTTTTCACATGCTGCAGCTCTGTGCTCTGCCACACTGATCTTCCTGCTGCTGCTTAGAGGCTCACACCACAGCCAGGGTAGCGGGTGGCCTGCAACACCACGGCAAGTGCCTTGCAGTTGCTCAGGGCATTGAAATGCACAGATTGGGAACCGCTGATCTAAGGTAAACAGCTCTGAAAAGTAAACTATGGTACAGATACTATATGCACAATATATGCAAGCTATATATATGCAAATATTGAAAAGACCGAAGGCACCGTTATAAGTTTATAATATTTTTGATATAATATATAATATAATATTATCAATATATATTGATAATATCAATATATATATAATAATATCAATATAATATATATCAAATATGTAATTGATCAAATATAATTTTGATATATTTGGGATATAAATACATTGTGTATGTGTGTTTTATATTTGCCCAAATGTGCGCATGTACACACATTCTATTCTAGCTCTCTGAAAGATAAATCTTACCCAGATAATTTCGTCCTTTTATATTGTTATGTATCAGAGTGGGTACTTGTATGATGGAAGACACAAAGCATCATAGCATCATAGCCTGTCTTTCCTTCTTGCCAGCAAAAGAGATACACCACTGATTACCAATGGGTAGACATGTGGTTATATCTCTGGTGTGCCTACCTTGCAAGCAGCTTTGGGATGAATGCTATGGTGTCCCAGTCCCACCTGAGTCAGTCTAATAATCAGACTTTGTATGTATGCTATAATGTGGACCAGAATCCCCACAGCATTTTATAGATGACTTCAGAAGAGGTGAAAAATTCCAGCCAGTTTGAACCCCCTCCCCAACTGTGTGCAGGCACCTGTGATTAAAGGTAAAGGTAAATGTGAATGCATGTGTCTCAGTTTTGTCTAACACTAAGTAATCCTTGCCTATTGCTATAAGACTTTCACTTAGTTGCATGTGTTGGTCCATGTGACTTTTACTTAGTTCCAGCCTGCATACTTATACACACACCTATTTGGGCAGTATGTCTTGGACAGTGCAAAATAAGTTCCTTATAAGAATGACCTTTTTGGTGGTGTATGTGTGTGTACAAATGATTGCTTTTCATCACAAAGCAGGCAATTATATCTAGAAATGCAAGTGTTGATCATCGATCATGTTCACTTGATTGTTAGTCCAAGGTTGTTCGCCAAATTTTCTATGGCCCCCTTGTTCACTGGCCCCTGAACTCAGCCCCACTCAGCCCCACCAGTGTGAGCCACTGTTAAACAACCCACCGTGGGTAGAGAAAAGACACAGATAACAAACAGACACCCAAGAGAAACTGAACAAGGACAAGGAAGTTTATTTTGGAAAAGAGATAGCAGTAAAGGTTTGTTTGTTACATAAACAAAGGTTCCCCTAAGCATCTACCTATAAAATCATTCCCTCCCTGAACCACAACTGGGCAGATTATTGGAAGAGAAGGGGTTAATGGGGTATTCAGCTGCTAGAAAGCCAAAGCTGGATCTCTGGGCTGGAAGGCTCCTTCCTTTCACTCCCAGACCAACAGAGAACTGTGAGCCCTGAGTCATAGTTTGCTCCTCTTTTTATACTCTGGCCCCAGAGACCCTTCAGCAGAGCAGTCAATCAGATTACTCCCCTTCTGGTTTATCTGCATAACTCTCAACCCTCTGTCAACTGGGAGGGGCAGAGGAGAAGAGTTTAACTCTGTATATACCAATCCCCCCCCCCCACACACAGGTTTTCTTGTCTTTCTGAGGACAAAGATACTTTTTGTAACATTGTGATCTTAACTATTTTTTTTTTTCCTAACAAGATGATTTAATCCAAACCAACCTTAGAGCTTAGGCATTTCACAATGTTGGAGCCCTCTGACAATGATGGTGGAATACTGGTCAGTAGTAGCACTCTCCTTTATGGTTGGCTCTCAAATGCAGTTTTGGAATCAGAAGTACTGGGGGAGCCCCATTCACATCACACATTACCTTCTAATCCTTCCTTAGAAAGATTTACCTTGGGAGCCCAGTAAACTTTGTAGTGCTATTAATATGATTTCCATGCACAGTTAACATGAAATACAAAACTGCATAAACTCTGTTATGTCTGTTTAGGGATCTCAGGCATACAGCAGCATGCATTTGTGGGACAGGGAAGGATATTTTCCCAGTGTTTTTTGGGGGGTACCAAGTAGAGGTCCGCAAGGGCAAGACTGGGCCATGACAGAATGGTAGGGGGCTCAGATTTCACAAGACCCTGACTAGATCCACAGGACCAAGTTGCTCTGACAGGGGCCTCAGGCAGACAGAAGCTTTCATACTTCCCGACAAACTACCCCTTGTGGAATGAACCTTCCTACTTAGAAGGCCTAAAAGGCACAGCCTTCTGACCTGATGCCTTATACCAGTGGTATTCAAACTGGGGCGTCAAGACACCCCAGCCTGTGGGTCCTGGCCTCTGCCCCCTTAAGGGGCGGGGCAGCCAGGAGTCAGGGGGAAGGCAGCGGTGCGATCCACAGGATTGCGCCGCTCTGGGGGGCTTGGGTGCACTTGCCCAAGCCTCCTGCAGCCTCCTGGGGGTGCGGGAAGCCCTTCGGCAGGGCTCCCCAGGTCAGGAAAAGTGAAAGCGGAGCAATCGTGCCCCGCTCCGCAAAACTGGAAGCGGAGCACGATCACTCCGCTTTCCCTTCTGAGGGGCTGCAGGGAGTGGGATGCACTCACCAGTCCCTGCAGCAGCCATCCCTGTGCGTGGGGAGCCCTGCACGAGCGCCTGCAGGGCTCCCCAGGTCAGGGAAAGGGAGAGTGGGACATCACACTCCGCTTCCGCTTTTGCGGAAGCAGAGCAGATTGCTCCACTCTCCCTTTCCCTGACCTGGCGTGCCCTGCAGGAACTTGCGCAGGGCTCCCCGCACACAGGGACGGCTGCTGCAGGGACTGGTGAGTGTATCCCACTCCCTGTAGCACCCTGAGCAACGTGATTTTGGGGATAATGTTGCTGCCTTCCCCCTGCCCCCGCAAAGACTTACTGCGGGTTTCAAACTCCCGGAGAGTTTGAAAACCACAGCCTTATACTTTCTCTCAGGCTGCAATCCTATCCACACTTTCCTGGAAGTAAGTTCCACTGAACACAACAGGACATACTTCTAAGTAGACCTGCATAGGATTGTGTCCTCAGTCACACCCTGCCTCACCTGTTGCCAGCATTGGTGTTCAGGCACTGGGGAGCATGAAGGTCTTGTCATGGCAGGGCAGGTTCTAAAGGGGATTTGGAGAGTTACAATTTTGAATGTGCTGCCCCGAGAGCTTCTGTTCTGGGGATTGTTCCAGCTCTGAGTTGGTGCGGAAGCTGGAAATGGATTTAGGGAACAATTCTAACCAGGTCTACTCAGAAGTGTCCTATTTTGTTCAATGGGGTGTACTCTTAAGACAGTGTGGTTAGGATTGCAGCCTTAGCATGGTACCTGCTTGTTGATTTTAGGGCCACCTGGATGTGTTCATGGAGGATGTTCCAAGATGGATGCGTGTTGCATTCTGGAGAAAGTTCCAAGACGGTGTTTCTCAAACTGTGGGTCAGGACCCATGAGGGTTGGGAGCCAATTTCAGGTGGGTCCCCATTCATTTCAATGATAGTCAAGGGGGCTTACTCCTGGGTAAGTGCGGATAGGATTGCAGCCTTTGGGATATTTGGAGAATTTTTTAAAAACAGATCAGCAACTGCTTGGTAGGGTTAGGAGAGTTCTCCTTTATTTTAAGTAAATTTTTAAGCTGATACTTTTTGTAAACTTTTGACTTACTTAGGCCCAAATCCTAACCCACTTTTCAGCACTGGCATAGCTATGCCAATGGGGCATGTGTGGTATCCTGCAGTTGGGGGGCACTCACAGAGGTCTCCTCAAAGTAAGGGAATGTTTGTATCCTTACCTAGGAGCTGCATTGTCCTTATGTCATTGCTGGAAAGTGGGTCAGGAATGCGCCCTCAATTGATTTGATTTTGTCATGCAGGGCGGGGGCGTGCTAAAAATTTTCCTGCTTGGTGATGTCACTTCTGGCTATGACATCACTTCTGGTGGGTCCCGACAGACTGTCATTCTAAAAAGTGAGTCCCGTGTTGGCATCCTTCAGTCTCGGAAGACTATGGTATCGCGCACTGAATGATGGTTCTGGAACACAGTGTTCTCTCCAGTGCGCGAAGCCTGGGTAAAGTAGGTATGGAGGATAGGCTGTTACCCATGCAGCAAATCCCCCCCCTCCACGTCGCTGAACACTGCTAAAAAGAACCACTGTTTAGAAGATATATCCAATTCAGTTCCCTTTCTCTCTTTACAACTCTTTATCACTGGTTTCCCCATAGTGCTCCCCTGACCTAATCCATTCTAGTCCTCTCCTTCCTTTTTACCTGTTTATTCTTCAATTGCTCTACAGGAGGTCAGTCTGAATAAACAGACCATTTTTGAAGTGTCTGAAGAATGAGGGAAACCACATGATCATTGCAGGCACAGACAGATTGGGTTTTCCAGTCTTCTCTAGGCCACTCCTGCCTCATGAGAAGGCCATTTCATGAGAAGGCAAGGAGAGAGTATTCAGTATACTGAATGTACAGTATATTGATTTGTAATTGGAAGAGTCAAAAGGAAACACCTAACTGCACTCTTGAAACAACTAAATACAGTGCCACCTAGTGTCTGAACCATGTCACAACACTCATCTACACACTGCCCAGATGGCAAAATCCAGTTTAAGTGCCCCATCTGCTGTAACTTCCATTTACTCTTTGGGTAGTCGCACACGGCCATTCATCCTCTGACAATTAATATTACACAAAATGCAAAACAAAGGCCTTTTCTTCCAAGTAACATTTTTAAATCACAGCTTTTTCGTGAATTATGGATCTGAAGTATAATTTTTCATTTTTACTCACTGAAGCGTTCCAATCGTGTGACTTCAATAAGTGATGAGTGATTAGGGTAAGTGATGATTACAGCTTTGCTAAAGTTTCTCTTTTTACATTGATGGTGTGGCTGAATGAGAACAGACAGGCTCATCAATTACTCTGAAGATTTCATTTCCACTGTCATCCTTGACCAGAATATTCTCACTAATCAAGATGCCATTCTGGGACAAGTTGACTTTGCATTTTGGTTTTGCAAACCTGAAATGGACCCTGGTCAGCTCCCGATCAAGGTGAAAGCATCAAGAGTGGTGCCAGAGGTTAACACAGTTGGGCATTGACCATGAGCCCATGAGCATAAGAGGGCCCAACTGGCTGGACCAACCGCTCAACCCTTAGTACTAGTAGTAATGAAAGTGCCCAATACACTGTCAGAGAGTAGATGGGGTGCCATGGGAGGGGCCTAATGCAGGGTTTTGCCCTGTAGCCCCCAGCAACCTGGCATCAGCACTATGTGACATCCTGAGTGACACATTTTGTATTACATTGATGCCCTTCTCCCCAAGGAGCCCATATTCACCTTACAATAACTTTCTGAGATGGGCTAGGCCAGTGGTTCCCAAACTGACCTGGGTCATGATGCTCCCACAGCTTTGGCTTCATGGCTCAGCTGGGTGTGCCATCTTTAATCTTGCAAAATCCAAGATGGCAGTGCCCAAATCTTCTGAGATTTCATTAGATCCAAGATGGTAGCATCCAAATCTCATGAGTTTCAAGCACCACCATCTTGGATCTCACAAGATTTCAGGAGATCCAAGATGGTGGCATGTGGGCGAACCAGAAAGATGGGCCTCTGGGGAATTCTCACGGGGCCCCAGTGAGTATGCCACAATGCCCTAAGGCATTGCAACATATACTCTGAGAACCCCTGGTAGGCTGAGAATGACTTGCCCAAGGCCATCCACTGGCTTAATAGCTATGCAGGATCTAACAACCTTTTGCCTTTATCCACAGTACTACCTTAGAAATGCACATAGCTCTTCACATACATGACCTCATCCTGTTCAGTCCACCCAGCAGACTTCATGACCTATCTGTGAATGCTTCTCCAGAACTTAACAGGACAGTTTGGAAGGTGGCAGTGATGACAACATTAATATTTAACTGTTAACACAGAAGTTGATTTTGCTGGTGTCTCTGTGAAGCATTTGCTGCTGTGAAACTGGAGAAAGCTAAGAGAGTCTTTCTTTGCTAAAAGGATACTGCTTTTGAAAAAGGAAACGGAACATTTCTGGAATTGCCATACAACATATGGAAAACTTAATTACAGGAAGAAAATTATATGTTCCAGCTGAGAGAGTAACCTACTCAATATTGTTTACGCCGAACTCTAATTTACTTGTCTTATACCTCATTAAGTTTGAGATATTATTGATTATTTTCCTCCTAATAGATGGTTTAGTGGATAAAGAAGTATAGTTTTCTATCTAGGGTCTTGGTTTGAGCTTGATCTGTAAACCTCCATTAAATGAGCATGGTCAGCTCCAGTCGTTCTCTTACGCAGCATAATGAGGGCAGATGTGCCCTGATGCCACCAGGTCCTTGCAAACAAACTTTAAAAAATAAGTCATTTGAACTAGTGCTGTCCTCAGGTCTTCGGAGAGGGAGGCTTAGTTGAAGAAGGAAGCAAACTGTGTATTGATTTTAATTATGTAGCTTGGCTTTTCTGTTTCCACTTTCAATGGCTATGAATTTGGTCCATTGACCAAGATACAAATAACACAGACAGCCCCAAACCTTTAAGTCTTATTTTATCAGAAACTGTGATGGCAAGAAGAAAGGGCAGAACCGCTTCAAGGCACAAAATTTTCCCTTTGCAGCGTGCCACTTTCTTTGCCAATCGTTACAATTCTTTTGGTCTTACTCAAATTGATGTTTAAACAAACAAAAACCAGCATAATTTCAGGCCACCTGCTGGAGATTAAGTTAAAAAAATCTGTGATTTTCCAGTGTAAGCAACACTGGAACTTGCTTATTGCAGCAAATTCAGCCATTTCCCCATAAACTGTTAGACGCATCCTCAGCACGTCTGCAAAACAAAATTCTGTTTCTAGGAATTTTTGGCTAGGGGAGCCACAAAAATAATTAAATCAGGGTGTATCTTCTTGGCAAATTTTGACGGGTAATGAATGTGCATCCAATACACATCCCAATTCGCCCCCCCTTCCAACTCCAACACTCATTCCAGTATCCATCTTTTTATCTCTGGCAGGTTCTGATGCATTCTACAAATATAAGCGGCCTAGGATCTGTACCTTAAAAACCTGCCCGTTCATGAAGATCATCAGGAAATGCCCTTCTCCCCAGAACTGCTAAGTGCCTCCTCCATTTCCAAAAGCCAAGAGCTCTTGATGCCACCTGCCCACAGGAATAGTGTAAATGAAAGTAAAAACTTGTAGGGTGTTTTCGTTGTACTTGCAGTTTGCTGGAGGGGGAGTTATGATGTTCCAGGTCAGTGCTCCTTCTCAGAAGCAGATGTCAGTGGAACAAAGCAGAGAAGAAAGAGATGTGCCTGAAGACAGAAGAAAAAAAGGCTGGTCAGTGCCTTGATAGAGGCCTCACAGTGTCAACAAGGAGAGAGGCTAGCCTGCACCCAAATCTTTATCCCCATCCATGACTGTTCTGCAGGGCTTCCTTCTCTCAGAAGTTCCCTGAAGCTCTCAGTCTCCTCACTGCCCTCATCCTGGGCCAGTAAAGAGCTCTTTGGGCCCAATTCTATCCAATTTTCCAGCACCAATATAACAGCAATCCAGCCCCAAAGTAAGAAAAACAAACAGTCCCTTACCTTGAGGAGGCCTCCGTAACTGCCCCTCCCCTCTCGCAGATGCAGAGTATGCCCTATTGGCACCGCTGCATCAGTGCTGGAAAGTTGGATAGGATTGGGCCCTTAAACAACCTACCCATATGTGTTCAGGCCTCTGTCTACTCGGGACCCAGATCAAGCAAGTCCATGACCAAGGTAACAGGGGTTCTGGCCAATGGTCCTTCACATGGCTTGAAGGATTCCTGGATCACTGTTGGTGCCCTTCTTTTTCTCACTCCCCTGGTGGCAGCACACAGAGTACTCCAAATCGGATTTCCTCTCTCCTGAAGTCAATTTCAGATGTTTTTCATGGTTTGCCCAATTCATTTTTTAGATAACGACCAAAGCTCCACGGAAGAGCATCTCCTTTGCATACAGAAGGCTCCAAGTTGAATTCCTGGCATCTTCAGAAAAATTCCAGTCTCATCTTGGAAAACTGCTGCCACTCAGGATTGACATTTCTGAGCTAAATGAATTGACTCAGGAGAAGGCAGCTTTCTATGTACCATGTAAGACAAGCTGAGGATCTCTGTTGTTGAAAGAGAGCATATAACTATTCTAAATAAATAAATATTGTTCTGCTCTTAAATTTTTGAATCCGCAGCTGCAAGGCAAGCCACACAGGTTGTCCATTTTGTTCTCATTTCATTCCTACCCTTTAATGTCCTTAAGTGCTGAAGGGGCAGAAGACAGAGCAGGCATCTATAGAAAGGAGGTCCTTCCATTTGCAATTCATTGTTTTAGAAAGAGCTGCGGGGCGTCTCTTTTGCTTTCCTTCTAATCCCTGCAGAAGAGCAAAGAGGCCTTTTAAAATTAATCCCTATATGAAAATATTTCTTATCATCTTTGGAACTTTTCAATTCTTGTGGATCTGTATTTTTATTTTTTTTTAATTGAATGACCTCAAGCGATGACAATCTTTGAGCTTAAGGTGGTATTATCGATTTTGAAAAATGACCTTTTAAAATACTCTCTCTTCCTACAGCTAAACATCTGGTTTGCCTTTTTCTTTATATTGCCACTGGGTAGTGAGCTGTTTGCAATGCTAGACTTTTCTTTTTCTTTTTTTTTGCCACTTCATTGCTTTTGTATATTGAGAACCTGTCAATTTCGAATTGTCAATTTCGAATTTCCAAATTCTTCTTTCCATTACCACACATTTGTTTCTATTGAATATTCGTCTGCTGTTATATTTTGCAAGATCTGCTTCTTTTGTGACTTTGCTGACTGACCATTATGTGAATGCAAAAAAAAAGAAAGAAAGAAAGAAAGAAAGAAAGAAAGAAAGAAAGAAAGAAAGAAAGAAATTGAGCAAGGATAAAGGAATTCCATTGGCTTTCATTGCACCTTTACTGTAGTATGTTGTTGGCAACCTTCAGTCTCAGAAGACTATGGTATCGCGCTCTGGATGGTGGTTCTGGCACAGCGTCTAGTGTGGCTGAAAAGGCCGATTCGGGAGTGACAATCCCTTCCACACTGGGAGCAAGTGCAGTCTGTCCCTGGTCTGTCTCCCTGGCTATGGGCCCTCCTTCTTTGCCTCTTTGCCTCAGACTGTTGGCCAAGTGTCTCTTCAAACTGGGAAAGGCCATGCTGCACAGCCTGCCTTCAAGCGGGCAGCTCAGAGGCCAGGGTTTCCCACTTGTTGAGGTCCACTCCTAAGGCCTTCAGATCCCTCTTGCAGATGTCCTTGTATCGCAAGGACTGTAGTATGACTTCATGGCATTTGTTCTCAATCTTCTCTTTTCCCAACCAGGGCCCCGACCTGAGGATGGATTTCCATGGGAACATACTTATCTGTGGTATGGCATATTCAGGACATCAAAGAACAGCCATGAGGGCCAACGATCCCTCATAGCTACCAGTTTGCATAAAGGGCTCTAGTCTGATCCACTCTGGATCCTATCTGTAATTTCGTATTCTATCATTTTGAATTTGATCACCTTTTATCCACTCCTCATTTTTAAGTCTCTTCCATTAAACTTTGGGCTGATTTGGACAATACTCTGATTGCCTAATGGATGTCAGGTGATGGACACGTGCCCTCACACCCACATGTCCCAGCTTCTCCTGTCCTTTCTGGGAGAGCTTAAGGCACTTTCTTTAATTGTAGGGGAAGGTCGTGTATGTGGGTTGACAAGCCTATTTTTAAAAGATACTCATGCGATTAAAGGAGATCGCCCAAATGCAAGAGAGGCAGCATGGACATGTGTCTTCCATAAGCACGTATGCAGGGTGACCTGATGTCAAAAAGAGAAGGCACCCCAAAATGTAGGGCATCTAAGAAAAATGTTGGACATGACAAAATTAAAGCTAAAATCACTCTTACATTAATTTCATTTGGTTAATTTAAACACTATATTACTTAGTTTTAAATTTAAAACTATATTAAATATAATTTTATTACATATAATTCATTAATTAAAAGAAGGCTATGCGCTGGCTGCTTACAGGGAAAAGGAGGACATTTACGTTCTTTCCCAGGACACGAGGCTAAAAAAAGACATGTCCTGGAAAAAAGAACATCTGGTCACCCTACATGCATGGCTTTACTGTGTGGGTCCAATTGGATATTAAAAGTATCACCTGAAGTGGTCCCATGACTGTTTCAAATCTTTTAGAATCCTGATCCTAGGGTTCTAAGTGGTTCAAGCAATGACTTGATTTCCACCTCTGTTCCAACCATGATTCATTTTCCAGAGGCCCTGCTCCTCCATTAGTGTTAAATTCATATGGTTCATACCCATTCCAGACTTTGTGGATTGGGAGGGGGTGAAGGGAGTCCACTGCATGCTGCATTTCGTTTTGTCCTACAAAAGCAGCATAAACTCATTTCCAAGGCAAAGCTGTATAAAGACCTGAGGGAGGGGAAGTTGATACTTGGGCTGGAACTATGGCCTAGCAGTGGAATAAGGGTCCAATCCTGAGCTGGGCCAGCACCAGCACTGGAAGTCAGTGTTGCAAATGTGCCATAAGGCATGCCCACAACACCCTGCGCTGAGTCGGCACTGACCCAGCACCAGCCAGATGCCACCCAGAGCTAGGTAAGAGCTCCAGGTGGTGGTGAGAGCTTCGGGGGTGGCAGGAAGCATTCCAGGGTGGTGGAGAGCAGAGCAGAGGGAGGAACTGGGTGGTAGGGGGCAGGACTGGCAGAGCTCTGGTCCGCCGGATCCTGAACTCTGTGTCGAGCCAGAAAGTCCAACATGGAATCTCTCAAGTCTGCAGTGGCAAAATAGCTGGTGCAGACTTGAAAAGCCCCATTGTGGGTTTGGGGCTATTCCAAGGAGACCTCCAGCCGCTGCCACAGCATCACAGGATACAGCAGTAACCGCTCTGGTGCCGCTGCACCTGGCAGCGCTGCCACCTTTAGGATTGGACTGTACGTTGTCCATTGCATTGGCTATGTGAACAGCTGCCTCCACCAATGGCTCGCAGTATTAGCATGAAAATTTTTGCAAAGCAGTTTATACACCCCTGACAGCCCAATCCTATCTCCCACCATTGATGACGATGCAGCCACACTGAGGGAGTGCACACTGCATTCTGGGATGGGGACGGACTAGAAAGCCAACCAGAGGGAAGTAAAACATTTACTTATCTCTGGGTAGGTCTCATGGATGCCTATGGGTCTCCTCAGACCCACACCAGCTAGCCTATGTCTGAGGAAAGAAAGGGGCGGGGTAGGCTGAAAAATAGAGGCAGGATCCAGCATGCACATTTGCTGCTGAAGTCCACTCCTTCCAGCCCATTCCCCGCCCCCTTCCCCTTCCCTACCTCTGAATACCCCTGAACCTCTCCTCCCTGTCCCCGCCTCCAACATTCTGACATCTGCAAAGCCTCTTGGAGATAATGGCACACATGCTGCTCCTCTGGTCATTTGCAGCATGAGTCATCATCCTGCTTAATTATTATTATTTTAAATGTTGGCAACCTTCAGTCTCAAAAGACTATGGTATCACGCTCTGAAAGGTGGTTCTGGAACAGCATCCAGTGTGGCTGAAAAGGCCAATTCGGGAGTGACAATCCCTTCCACACTGGGAGCAAGTGCAGTCTGTCCCTGGTCTGTCTCCCTGGCTATGGGCCTTCCTTCTTTGCTCTTAGCCTCAGACTGTTGGCCAAGTGTCTCTTCAAACTGGGAAAGGCCATGCTGCACAGCCTGCCTCCAAGCGGGCCGCTCAGAGGCCAGGGTTTCCCACCTGTTGAGGTCCACTCCTAAGGCCTTCAGATCCCTCTTGCAGATGTCCTTGTATCGCAGCTGTGGTCTACCTGTAGAGCGCTTTCCTTGCACGAGTTCTCCATAGAGAAGATCCTTTGGGATCCGGCCATCATCCATTCTCACAACATGACCGAGCCAACGCAGGTGTCTCTGTTTCAGCAGTGCATATATGCTAGGGATTCTAGCACATTCCAGGACTGTGTTGTTTGGAACTTTGTTGGAACTTTGTTGTTTGGAACTGTGTTGTTTGGAACTATTATTTTAAACAATAAATAATTAAATAATATTATTTTTTACCCTGGCATGAGGCCACCATAGGCATGGGACCCAATTGTGAGCAATTGGTCATTGGCTTGAAGCTGGCCTTGTCTCCCTGATCAAATCTCACCCCTCCTAGTAGGGCCGACCTTAAGAGCAACAGGGCCCAATTGGAAACACTTTTGTGGGGGCCTCCCTCTAATTTTGTGGGGCCCCCTCTACTAATTTTTTTAGCTCTTAGCTTGAATGGAGTCAGACCAAGAAAAAAATATATGTTACTTTGGTGCAAGTGGATAGGACTCCAGTACCTTTAGTGGTAGTGCAGAATAGACACCTGGGATGTCAGCTGGAGAGAGGAGGGAGCGTGCGGCCAGCCTGCAATGCTCCCAAACTCTTGCCCATTGCTGCCCTGTCCACAGCAGACCGCTCCAGAGAGGGTGGGAAAGAGTGAGATGTGCATGCTGCAGTCTGCATGGCACCATTTTTGGACCAAACGGAAGCAGCAGTGGGTAGGAGTTGCTTCCAAAGTGACCCAATTTCAGGCCAATTGGAAGCAGCAGTGGGTAGGATTTGCTTCCGAAGTGACCCAATTTCGGGCCAATTGGAAGTAGTGGTGGTCAGAAGAGCAGTGCGGGGCCCCCACCATGCATGGGGCCCAATTGGGTGAAATCTCCCCAATTGCCTAACTAAAAGCTGGCCCTGCTTTCTAGGTAGCCACGGGAGCAGTCAGATTTGATCAGGGAAACAGGGTCAGCTTTAGACCAATTGGACCAGTTGCTCTCAATTGGGCCCCATGCATAAGACAGCCTCACACTAGGACCACTCCCTCTCACCCTCGGCTGCAATATGATTTGTTTGTTTATATGCAAATTTGTACCCCACTTTACCTTACTAACAAGCATTCAAAGCAGCTTACAAAAATCATAACAATATTGTCTTAATGTCTATTAAGAGCTCCTAAAAACCGGTAAACAACATAAAAATCTCATTAAAAGTCAAGAACAATTGTTAAAAAGCAGAAAACCAGCAGCATAAAAATTCTAAACCTCCACATTATCTATCTTACAGTGTTGTAAGAATGATAGCAAGGTAATACATGTGATGCACTTTTCGCATTCAGAAAGCATGACACCAGTGCTAAAAAGAAACCCAAGGTAGACACCAGCAACAAGCGCTGGGAGGGGCCCAGTGGTGAGTTGAATAAGGACTCACTCACTGCTCTGCCCCTGCTAAATAGAAGACAGCCAATACTTAAAAGGCACTGTTTTGCCCAGGTAGCAGAGGATGCAATTTTATTTGTGATCCAAGATTAGGGGGAAAAGAAACAGGGGAAGCAAAGATGCTTGGAAACGAGCATAAAAGTTGTAGACCCTGGGCAGCTATTGGATACTAATCAATGTAAAGCCATATACCCAGGGAAAGAAAATAAAAACAGCACAGGTATAAAATGTGCCGAAAAGACTGAGCAGCCATGCCCATTGCAGTAAAGTGCCTTCATTTTATTGTCTCTTTACTACTGTACTAATGGGCCATTTTAATCTAAAATAAACAAGCCTTTCCCAAAAGCTGTCAGGAGAAAGAAGGAAGACTGGGGAACTGGGGAAGAGAAAGGTGTGCATAAGCTGCCCTGCCATTAGGAAGTTAACCTGTGTGGTATGGCTGGGAGATGCATTGACCTGCAGGCACACAGCTAGACTGAGTATATTATGATCCCTGTATTTATCGGCATGTATGAGGGTTTAAGGTTTATTCAATCTCAATGCCCCCCCCCCCAACACTCACACACACACACACACAAAGCCTACTTTGGCAATTTGCACAAACACCATCCATTCTCCTGTAAGCACACAAATATTGCAACGACAAAGTTTTAAATGCATATCAGAATTGATTCCAAGTAGTTTTAAAAAAATCCTTAGTAAACATGTTAATGGGCACCCCACTGAGATGGAACACTTGCTCCTATTAGATTACTACAGCCTGAACTAAACGAAAATATACGTGACACATGACTTGCTACATCTGTACAAAGATGGGAATTTACAAGGTTAGCCTTGTATTGTACTGTCTGGGGCCACAGTTGAGAAGTCTCCCAAACAGTGGCACTACTTTAAGCAGAGTGTCTCCTGCTCATCTTAATCAATGAGTGACCTCATGTGAAGGAAAGTTCTCCAGGATATATGAGAGCATCTCATAAATTTGGAAGACGCTTTGGAAGTGCCCTGTCCTGTGAGGATAAGCTTCCTTGAAGAGATGGGCTGGAAACAACAACCTGATGAATGTTACTAAATGAGAGGTATGGCCAAACTCAACAGAGAAGATTGCAAAAAGAGGCAAAAAGGTTCTCTGTTGTGAAGTCCTCATGTTAAACAGCTGCAGTACAGTTCGTTACTAGTATACAACAGTGTGTGCCTGGTGAGTGCTGCCCATCCCTTTTGCTGTGGTGCCAAGACCTTTCAAATGTCACTGCCTCCAACTGCTGTGGCTTCCTCTCCATGGCAGGAGTGGTGTCAGATGTTGGTCAGATCAGCCCTGCCTAAGGATCCACATCTATCGATCTAACTGAGGGCACAATCCTAACCCCTTATGTCTGTGCTTCCTAGCACTGACATAAGAGCATTGCAGCTCTGAGGTAAGGGAACAAACATTCCCTTGCTTTGAGGAGGCCTCCGTGAATGACACCCAACTGCAGGATGCAGCACACGTCCCATTGGCACTGCTATGCCAGTGCTGGAAAGCACTGACATAAGGGGTTAGGATTGTGCCCTAACTGATCCACTAACTAACTAAGGCCCAAATCCTAACCAACTTTCCAGCACTGGCATAGCACTGCCAATGGGACGTGTGCTGCATCCTGCAGTTGGGTGTCACTCACGGAGGCCTCCTCAAAGTAAAGGAATGCTTGTTCTCTTACCTCAGAGCTGCATTGCCCTTATGTCAGTGCTGGAAAGCAGTGACATAAGGGGTTAGGATCGCAACCTAACTAGATCCAACTGCTCTATCTAACTGGTCTACTCATTTGGGCCATCTAAACCCTTCAGTAGCAGTGGTAAAGCCTAAGGAGCCATCAGGAGGTGGGTAGAGATGCCATGTGGGCTCAGTACTACCCCAGGGCCTTCTTGGTAACCTAGTGCTGACAAGGTTCCTGGGATTCAAAAAGGAAGTGGAGAATAGAAGAAGAGTAGAGCAGAGCATGACATTCTAGTCCACTGCTCTCCTTTTTTTCACACTTTCTCTTCCACCTTCAAGAAGATCATGTCAGTTTACATGGTCCCCTCTCTCCAATTTATTCCCACAAAAATACTGTGAGGTACATTAGGCTAAAAAACTGTGACGGGGATCCCTTTGGGCACCTGCCTGAGAGAGAGAGAGAGAGAGAGAGAGAGAGAGAGAGAGGCATTTTATACTTTACTTTTACCATAATGCAAACCCTGGAAATAAAATATTTCTAAACAGGCTAAACAGGCTTCTCAGTGAAGTGCCTGTTTAGTGGGAAATGAACATCCATTTGTCTGATACTGTTCTTCAGATCCAGAGGATGTTCATTTTACACCCCATTTCCAGTGAAGTCATCCAGGCTGCTCTTCCCACACAGAATGCAGAGAAATGACACATAAGCTTCGACAGAACTTTCAGGCAACTTGACACCAGCAAGAGTCTTGGGTTAACTTCCAGGTTTTCTCTCAGATGTTTCTTCTAGGGTGGAAAGAGACAGCGCAGACAAGTGTCACGATATCTTTCTCTCTGCTGTTACGTTCTAGTCTTCTGAAGAGGCAGGTACATGAAATCCACCAAGGTGGTTGGGGAACAAGTGAGTTTTGTATTTTGCTCTGAGGTGACTCTGTGTAAGAACCAGCAAAGAGTCAGCCAATGTTTTTTTTTAAAACTAGTGTAGGTCTGATTAAATCTCGTTTTAATCCCTGCAGCTCTCAAAGTGACCGCTTAGCAATACAGACCATGGGTGCCACAATAGCCCTTTATCTGTGCGCAATGTAGATGATAAATTGTTCTCTTTTTATCAACGTCTTACAGATGAGATTAAGGCAAGATTACCTGCCTACCTAAGAGGGAAAGGAAGGATTGTTTTTAAAGAAGGGGTGGCGGGGGGGGGGAGAGGGAAAGCTATTCTGGCAAGATGTGCGTTTAATCTTGTATGCTTTTTAAAGACCAGGAGATCAAATGAAACCTTCTCACCCATCTTTGTTGCACTGATGAGCAGACTCTAATATTGCAAACCAGAAGGTAAGGTGCTGCTGGCACTGCTGATGTCATGTTCCTATGTATAATTTAGCAACCGTTGTAGGCATTTCTAAGTGGGTGGACTGTTGCCAGTATCTCACCAGCTAAAGCTAGGGTTCCCAACCCATGGTCCGTGGACCACTGGTGGTCCACAGCGCCCTCCCAGGTGGTCCGCGACCTCTCTGGTGAAAAAAGAAAAAAAAATGCCCTTCCAGGAAGAAAAAAAGCCTCTGCAGCACCAGCAACCAATCAGAGCAGCTCAGAGCATAGCCTTTCTCCGTCTCCTGCCTTCCCCCTCCACCTCCCTCCCCTCCTTGTCTGTGAGTGCCCAGACAAGCGAAAAAGTGAAGCGCAGGGGCCTTGTAATGTGTGCGCATTTGTGCAGCCTCCTGGCTCAGCTGCATACAGAGGAGAGGTGCCCTGCCGCCCACTGCCTCCAGCCTACTGCCTCCATTCCTTGACCCTGTGCCTTCAGGTGAGCCCTGGCAGCCTGGCTTTTCAGGAGTCAAATCAGGACTGCAGCCAGCCTGGGAAGTCTCTTGGGCAGGCGGGCGGGGGGGCCGCCACCACCAGACTAGGAGGAGGAGGTGGGGGGCCTGAGAAGGGGAGGAATAAGAGTAATAAGGAGGACGAACAGGAAGAGGCTCCCAAAGGCATCGCTGGCTGGCTGGCTGGCTGGCTGGCTGGGGGGGGGGGGTTTCCCTGGGAGTGGGTTTCTCTGGATGTGATTGCCCTGGGAGTCCAGACTCCAGCTGGCCAGGGAACACAGAGGAGGGGAGTTGGAGGCAGTGTGACAGCAGGAGAGCGGAGAAACAGTATGCTCAGCCCCCAGCCATGGTACCCCCTCCTCAGTTGGCAGGATTGGGCCCCCTGGATGTGCTCTTCTAACGCCCAGGGGTAGAGCAAGGGATCCAGGCAACCAGGTTTTGGCACCTCTTTTGGAGTGGGAAACAGGCAGCAGCTCTGCTGTCTTACTGCAAGCTGCTCACCTGGGGAGAGCAATCCCAGAAGTTGTAGAACAGGCACCACCGTAGCCAAGTACAGCAGGTGCAACCCCTGACTCTTCCTCCTCAGAGAGCAGCAGGAGCTTTGTCCATGGGGAGCCCTCCCCCACCTCACCCTTGGCCAGTTCCCTATCTCCTCAGATTGCAATCCTATGCATGCTTACCTTGGAGTAAGCCCCATTGACTATAATGGGACTTACTTCTGAGTAGACATGCCTAGAATGGGGCTGTTAGTCACACTGTGGCTGTGATAAACTTCTCCAGAAATTTCTCCAATCCCCTTTTAAAGGCATCTAGTCTAGATACCATCATCACATCCTGGGGCAAGGAGTTCCACAGACTAATGGCAGAGTAGGCAGCTGTTGTTTTGTGGCTGCAGCCTACCTATAGGCTTGCTCACACTCTCTTAGCTCCAACCAAAGTAGTCCACAGCTAGAGCATGACAGCAATTAGAACAGGAAGTGAAGAGAGGCTTTTCCCCCCTAAAGACCTTGCAGTGCACACCAAAAGGACTTTTCTTCCTGAGACATGCAGCAGCCATTCTGAGATGTCTCTCTGAGCTGGTGCTTCCTTCATGCGTCTCTTCTCCTTCAGGACCCACCTGGCTAAATTGTGTTGAACACTTTCCTAAGGACTCTGAACTAACAAGTGGGGGGGAAGCAGGGCCAGGGCTGTGTAACAAAAGGAACTGTGGAGGGATGTGTGTGCTTTTTGTTGACTCATTTAACTACCTTGCATGACTTGTCTATAATCCCCTTGTGCTTACCCTCTCCCTTTTTGAGGTGTTTTTCCACACTTAAAAAGGCAAGGGCTGTGTGTAATGTGGTCTGGTGTGGGGGAAAAGAGACTGGATTGAATTGGGTGGGTGTGAAAAACTCTGAGTTGGGGGGGGAATTATTATGTGTTCCATGTATTCCATGTAAACCCAAGACTTTCACAGCTAGTGAAGCAAATGCAAGCACAACCATCACATTAATTATTAAATAATCTTCTTATATATTACAAATTTAATTGTATTTTTTTGTGCAAGGGGGTGTTGCATGTGGTCCTCACCATCTCAAAATTTTGCCTTCGTGGTCCCTGAGCTCCTAAAGGTTGGGAACCAATGAGCTAATTCGATGGTAATCAGACGCATATGGTGGGTCATTGGGAAGAGCTGAAAGTTTGCTCTTAATGAAGAGCCTTGATCTGCTTCAAGTTCTACAACCCTAGGAACCCCCCTCCTTCCCTCATCACTCACACATGCTAAGGCAATATAGCTGGCCATACCTCAACTTCTTCCCCTGAGGGCTGGGGATAAGAATAGGCCCTCAGTTTGGCTGTACTTGTCGTAAGAGGCGACTGAACAGCCACCGGGTAGATGGGACTCGTCAGCCTGGGAAGGCAGCTCATCTGAGAGAAGGAAAACTCTGATCCCAAACCTCCACTGCCTTGTGGCTACATCCAGTTATGGAACAGGCTTCAGGAGTCAACCTCGAGGCAAAATCTGGAGCCGGAGTCCCTGAGGCAGTTCATGGCTGAACAAAGTCACGTTCTGGCAACTCCTGCGACATCACTGGAACCAACCGTATTGGCTTCTGCCTTTCCATTGGACCATTTCAGCGACGTGGAGAGGGGGGATTTGCTGCATGGGTAACAGTCTATCCTCCATATCTACTTTACCCAGGCTTCACGCACTGGAGAGGACACTCTGTTCCAGAACACTATTCAGAGTGCGATACCATAGTCTTCCGAGACTGAAGGATGCCAACAACAACAACCTCAACTTCTGCATTATAGCCATAATGAAGTTCTAATTTCAATTTGAGATGAATGATGTCATCTCATTTGTGATTGGAGACTCTCTAAGGACAGTAGATACGCTTGTTAAGTGAACATGCTAAGCTAGGGGAATGGATATCTCTATAGTGAATAGCCCCAGTTGTGTCTGTGTGTGCATGTATATGAACTGACCCTTTGGTTACTTATTTGTACATCAGCAAACAGACATTTTGTCCACTAAAAGGTTGTGTTTTTTTAACATCTTAAGGCACATATCTTAAGCCTAGTCAATGAAACATAACAGTATATTTATATTTCAACTGAGGTGTCACACAAGAGAGGAAAGAACAGGTCCATTCCCTGTGAGGTTCGCAATCAAGAAATCCAACTGGGATGACAGTGGAAAGTAGGGGAGTGGAGGGGAAGATTGATTAGTACTGGGAATGGGTTTACACTACTATAAATAGGATTTGATTGGAGGATGAGGGTGGATGGTATTTTAGGGTTGGGAAATTTTAGGGTTTTTGTTATTAGGCCTCACTGGTTTTATGTGTCAGGCTGGAGTGGGGAGCAATGGTGATGCCACTATTAAGAGGGCAATGGGCTTTGGGAGATATGGCAGTTGGAGAGGGCCAGCCATTATAAGAGAAGGAGGGGTAGTCAGAGAAGGACCATTACTCTCTCTTGCCCTCCATCCAGTGCTAGGACTACCAGTGGCTCTAATGGTAACGTTGATTACCTGAACCTGCTGTTCTTAAATGCCAAATCAGTGAATAATGAGATCAGACTGACCCAGGATTTAATCTGGTACGGGCAGCAATCTGACATGTATCTGGAATATCTAATCTTTGGATTTTAATGTGACTAACAGTCCAATCCAGCATAACTCCCCATGCAGCGATGCAGTGGCACCAACGGGGCATCTGCAGCATTCCACGGGGGAGGTTTGGCATCCAGAGGCCTTCTTGGGGTAAGAGAACATTTGTTTCTTTGCCCTGGGGTAAGCCCATGTCAGCTCACAACATCTACTGAGACTTATGCCAATGATATCCACGTGGACCTGTGAAAGTTGATCAAGCCCAACAAGGCATGTTTTCTGCAGAAGCCACTGCTACAAAACCTGCCCCCTTCCTGTCCCAATCCACCCTCCTCTCCACCTCCTCCCCACCCCTGTCACTGCCCCATTCCACCCACTCCACCCTGTTCCACCCTTCTTCCACCTCCCTTTCCCCCTGGGCCAACAGTAGTCTAGAGGCTGCTGGGATGTGGAACTGGTTACTCACCGCTTGCATTTTGCAGCTGACAGAAAGTGCCTAGAACACCAGAACACTAGCTGGTGCTAGCCATTTTAGAATTGGGCTGTAATGGTATCTAGAACACCTCCTGAGTGTGCAGCCAGGAGTTTCCTGGCCTTGATTAAATATAGATGTGACCATTGGATGCAGCACACGCACCATCAGCACAGCTGCATCATCAACAGTGGTGGGGGACAGATTGGTTTTCTCTTCTCCAGGCTAAACATACCAAGCTCTTTTAACTATTCCTCAAAAGATCTGGTTTCCAGACCCTTCACCATCTTATGGCCCAATCCCAACATGGCTTTACACTGCCAGAAGTAGCATTTGGCAGCATAAGGTCCTTTATGGCTGTTCCAGAATGCAGCAGCAAGCAGCCAAGTCCGTGCACAGGTGGTTCATCCATGCCCATGTCCCCCAGTGCTGGTAATTCAGCATGGGGGCCAGAGAGAGGCAGGGCAGGCAGAACACGGTGAGGAAGGGGTGGAACAGGGAGACTTGTTTCATTGAGGAGGACTTTGCAGCTTGAAACTCCCCATGGAATGCAGCACATGCCCTGTTGGTGTGGCTGCATCAGTGCATGGGGAGTTAGGTAGGTTTGGGCTGCCTGTTATCTTCTGACCCTGCTCTAGCTTCACAACGTCCTTCTTCAAACATGGTGACCAAACCTGGACACAGCATTCCAGTTTGAGTCTGTCTGATGCAGAACAGAAACAAACTATTATTCTCAACCTCAGCACAATCTATGCAGCCCAGCAATGTGTTTTGCTTTTTTTGCAGCTTAAGCTTAGTTGCAGGAGGGCAAATAAATTACTAATGGTAAAACTAATAATAGCACTAATACTACTGTACTAATCATCATCATCACATCTATCATGCCAAAGCTTCCAAAACATTTTTTTTTCCACAGTGAAATGAAAAACATCCCCCAGTGTCATTTCTTGCACATTTCATTTCTCAGAGCTAGGAAAGGGTGACTCAAATGTTCAAATAAATCACCTTTTATTTGAATCAAGCACAAAAAAAGGGAAGTGGAACCCTCAGCACAATGACTCAGCATAGCGTAGCAGGTTCTCCACATTTACCAATAAATCTCTTAAGTCTGATAAGCGCGTGCACACATGCCATGCTCCTTCCAGCTGGGCACTTCTGCCGCATAAGCCACCAGCTCAAAGGCTCACAACACAGAGGAGCAAAGCTCCAAAATTTTCCCAGTCACTCAGCAAGCTTGCAGGAGAACTTGCCTGCTAACCTGAAACAGCTGGGAATCCAATCACATAAAGAGGATCAAGAACAACTTTAAAGGGCGTTTGATCCCCCCAAACAGTCAGAACTTGGCTGTTTTACTGAGCCTCCCGCACACTAATGCTCCATCTCCCCCCACCCCCATTCACTCACTGGCACTCAAGATAAAAAGTTCTGATCCTGCCTACCCCTGAGGCTGCCGATAGACCTACAGAGAAAAGGTTGAATAGAAAGAGAGCCTGAACTGCTGGCAGCAAGCATTAAAACGCATAATTATGAGCCAGCAATATTGAAACCATATGAAACATCACAGGTGCTCCTGCACTCACAATTGCTATTGGTTTAATCCCTGCAGGATGCCATCGTGAATGTCACATTCAGTTATTTCCCCATTCTCTGAGCAAATCAATGCTGAATCTGTCAAGTCCCATTGCAAACTGATCCTGATTCTAGTGCAAAAGCTTCAGAACACTCCAGGTTCATGACAAGGGTCTGATTGCTTCAATGAACACACGGATGAATGGGGAGAAGGGAATGTCTTGCTGCTCTCATTGAAGTAGGAGGGGTTTTAGCAAGACATATGCATACCTGTCAAAACTCTCCAGCAAAACAGACAACCAAAAATACTCCCCCAGGCACACATTTGCATCAAGAAATGTAATGCAAACTGTTATGTGCGGCCCTATTTCCTTTATGTTAGACATTCTATTTATGCTAAAGAGCTACACCAGTTTAATAGTTTTCTGCTGTCCCTAGAGAACTTTGGAAATGGGTGTGAGGGTGGAGGGTGGATCACTTACTCAAAATAATCACTCAGAAATAGAAAATTCCCAGTAGTCTTTGGAGAAAGGCACAACAGTTGATGTACAACTCGTACAAGTTTGACACATAGATATGTTCACAGATGTTTTGACTTAAGCCATTGCAACAGAAGATAAGTGGATTTCTGTAACACAGATTGCATTAAAATGTCTGCAATTTGTAAGGGCCATTTTAAAGGGGGAAAAGGTAATTTTAAAAAAAATGTGCAGAAATGGTCTGTGATGGACATTAATGGAAAGCTTTTCCAGTGTAATCTAGCCTTTACTGGGGAATAGGAAATAAGCAAGTTTAGCAAATGATAATATTTATAGAAAGGGACAGGAGGTGTGTTCTAGAGGCAGAGCTGTTGCCTTGCTGAAAAAGCTAAGCAAGATCAACTCTGGTCTTGCCTTGGATGGGTGACTAGAAGCTGTTGGCTAGAGATGAAGGAGCATGGAAGAGTCTACTGGCTAAAAAAGAATAACATCCCGAGAACCAGTCCAAGGTGTGTTTTGCAGCTGCCTATGGAAGCTTGGAAAACGCAAGAGCTGTGTAGGCAGGGTGACAACTGCACTATGAAGGGAAACATCTAGAGCAGTGGTTCTCACACATTTAGCACCGGGACCCACTTTTTAGAAATGAGAATCTATCATGACCCACCAGAAGTGATGTCATGACCAGAAATGACATAATCAAGCAGGAAAATTTTTAACAATCCTAGGCTGCAAACCTATCCACACTTACCCAGGAATAAGTCCCATTGACTATCATTGTTAAAAGAATATACACAGTAGCCTGTTAAAAGTACAGGCCTGTAACATTTCCCCAAATGCAGTCACATACCATGGGAGCATCAAGTCTAATAAATTACAAATAAAAAATTGAAATGAATGGGGACCCACCTGAAATTGGTTCGTGGCCCACCTAGTGGGTCCCTACCCACAGTTTGAGAAACACTGATCTAGAGAAATGGAGGGTTCTGTGAGTTTCTTATAGAATAATCCTTGTCAAAACCCCATTCCTTATGCTCAGCCTACCTATGTAAACCGCCTTGAGTTTATGAGTCTCATGTTTATGAGTCTACAAGAAAAGCAGCATATAACTACTGTAATTAATAAATAAACATTTTCTTTGGAGTGGTTCTTTGGTGAGGAACTGGCTGGTCACCATATTGGGAGCTGAGGAGGAATCCCCCCTGCCTCCTGTTCAAACCAGCAAATGATTTTGAAAGGTTTTTGTCTAGGTGAATGTCTCTTGCAGTAAGCCTGTATCAGAGCTATGGATAAACATACTCAAGCCCAAACCTGTGTGTTGTTTTCCCAAGAGTCCCTGGGAGTGCAGGAGACAGAAGATTCTGCTCTGCTAACCAAGCAAGGGCAGAAAGGTGGCCTCCTAATATTTATACCAAGTGTCACCAATCCAGAGGTTCAATGCTGCCTATAGGTCACAGGAGCTGAGGTTGCACATTCCTATGACAATAGCTAATGAGGCTAGATTAGTTCAGGGAGTCACTGAAATTTGATCTCTGTGGCCATGGCAATTGATGGGAGGAGTGAATGGTCCTACCTCAAAGTAGGAGTTGAACTACTCAATTTTTCCTGAGTAAACTCCTTCTAATTGCTTCTGAGGGTTCTGAGAGCTATGGATACCATCCATCCAGAGTCATGCAGGTACAGAGACAGGATAAGACAGTGGACTGGGGAGAGGACTCTGATGAACTGCCCTGCAGCCTGCACCACTGATCCCATTGTGCTTGCCTGATCCAGTGGTGAAGAATCATGTAACCAAACATCCAGCAAAGGATCTTCATGTCACCTTGAGATCTGGTCATGGACAACAGTTTAGCAAATGATCCAGAGAACATCTGAGTGTATGCACACAATAGCCCTGAATCAGATAGAACAGAAAAGTTGTGCCAGTGACAAAGGGACACATGGCATGACTTTTTTAAAATGTCAAGGGCACAGAAGCTAATTAAATGTCTGGGAATCACAGCTGTTTTGTTCATCCATATAGATGTGCCCAATCAGATGGGCGTATATGCAGTTTTCTAATTTGAAATGGCAGACACATTGCCAAGTTGATGTGAGCTGTGAGACCCATGTTCAAGTGAGGTTAGGTATGCACTGCTGACCAGTTTACATATGATTTGACAAATACAGAATATTGCCAGCTTTGATTACTTTGTTCCTATGGCATGGTATTGTTGATAATTACAGACTTGCTATATACCACAAAGCCATTTACAAAGCAGAAAAAATGAATGAAAAGAGGATTACTTGTCCCAAAGGGGCTCACAATCTAAAATCATTCTGTAAATTGCAGGCCAATTTGGCTAGTTCCACAGTAATTAAAAACTGTTTCTGAGTGCACAAGGTTCACAGAAAACAAGCCGAATATACAAACCAATAGAGCAGTTGTCTTTGGGCACCTGGCCAGCTAAATACTAACTGCACAGCCACTTAATCATATTTCATTCTGAGCCAGAGGAGATCTTTGGGGGGAAATGGTGCTTGAGTCATAATACAACCGTACATTCCAAGAGAACCAAATTGTTCGACTGAACCCGTTGCATCTACAAAGGTTTGCAGCTGTGCTCTCACTCACTCAACCATATTGTGGGGCCATCCATTCAGTACGTTCTCCTGGTTTATTTGTCAACATTCACAAAAAAATACGGATACAGAGATGACGTCACATGCAAATATCCTCCTTCCTCTCCCCCTTTCACAGCCCAATCCTGAATCCGGCAGTAACCCAGAGGACTAGTGGTGCCAAAATGGTGACGGACTGTGGATGCCTTGGCAGCCTGTGGGTCCTGAGGCTACTACCAGGGTCTCCTTGGGGTAATGCCGCTGCAGTGCCAATGGGTGTACTCACCTTTGCACCCATGTTTGAGCAGGCACAGAGGAGAACCTTGTTGGGTCACTGGGCTTGGTAGGGGGTTCAGGATTTGGCGGCAGACTTTGCTGCCATCTCCATCCCCCTCAAAGGCCTGATCCTTCCCTTACACCACTCTCCCTTCCCCCCATTCTGCCCACTCCCTGCCTCTCCCTGTCCCCAAAATACTCTAGCTGGTGTTAGAAGAGCGCTGGCCAGCCGCGTGGTGCTGAGGCCCAGCACCTACTGGCGCTGACCTAGCACTTGTGCTCTTTCATCCCTCGGTGCCACAAACATTCTGTAAAGCACATTTGCAACACTTAGAGCCAGCAGGTATGCACATCTTGCCAGCAGTGAGCCCTCAGGATCAGACTCTCACTCCCTCCAAAATCATTGATGATATCACTATTTTAATAACATCACAGGACCAGGATTTAAGACTAAACTCTAGATGTCTTGTTTTTAAACTCTGATCTTGGCATTTCCTGCTTAGTTTGCCTGAGTAGTGGAAAAACTTATTACGGAACGAATGATTTGGTAGATGTATGATTCCAGTTGTTTTAATTGGGGTAATAATTTCACTGACAGAATCTATAGGTACTGTGGGTAAATATAAGGGTTTCAAGTGTTCACATTCCCCTGAGGGCTGGGGATAAGAATAGGCCCTGTTTGGCTGTACTTGTCATAAGAGGTGACTAAACAGCCACCAGGTAGATGGGACTCTATAGCCTGGGAAGGCAGCTCCTCTGAGAGAAGGAAAACTCTGATCCCAAACCTCCACTGCCTTGTGGCTACATCCAGTTACGGAAAAGGCTTCAGGAGTCAGCCTCGAGGCAAAATTTGGAGCCGGAGTCCCTGAGACTGTTCATGGCTGAACTCAGTCACATTCTGGCAACTCCTGCGACGCTGCTGGAACCAACCGTATTGGCCTCTTCCTTTCCATTGGACCATTTCAGCGACGTGGAGAGGGGGGATTTGCTGCATGGGTAACAGTCTATCCTCCATATCTACTTTACCCAGGCTTCGCACACTGGAGAGGACACTCTGTTCCAGAACCACCATTCAGAGCACAATACCATAGTCTTCAGAGACTGAAGGATGCCAACAACAAGTGTTCACATGAAACTTAAAAGCACCCTAACAACATGAGATAATTGCTAGGAGAAGCAGCAGGGGAGAGGATTAAGCATAATGTTGTTTTTTTTTAGAACTACATTTCATTTAAGAGCCAATTCCAACATGCAATTTCCACCAAGCTACAGTTCTCCCATAGGACTGCACCACCTCAGAATACATGTGAGGGTTCATTTGATTGAAACAGCATTCACTGCAAAGTTTGCCGGCATGTCAGAAACAAGCAATATCCAAGAGACGCCCTTGCCATATGAAACTTTTGAGCCATCTCAAGTTAGATTTCCATATGCAAGGAGTTGTTTTGATGAGGGGGCATTTCCAAACAAGCAATCCCTCCTGTACCTTCTGATGCCAATAAAGCAGTGTTTCTCAAACTGTGGGTTGGGACCCACTAGGTAGGTCGAGAGCCAATTTCAGGTGGGTGCCGATTCATTTCAGTATTTTATTTTCAATATATTAAGCTTGATGCTCCCATGGTATGTGACTGCATTTGGAGAAATGTTACAGACCTGTACTTTGAACAGGCTACTATGTATATTCTTTTAACAATGATAGTCGATGGGACTTCCTCCTGGGTAAGTGTGGGTAGGATTGCAGACCAGGATTGTCAAAAATTTTCCTGCTTGATGATGTCACTTCCAGTCACGACTTAACTTCCAGTGGGTCCTGACAAATTCTCTTTCTAAAAAGTGGGTCCCAGTGCTAAATGTGTGAGAACCACTGCAATACAGCAATACCTTGACATTCATCCACTTGACTTCCGACACTTTGCTCTTTCAGCAGTTTGCAGTTAAAAGCACATTTCAAATTTTGTCCATGCGCTTTATTCTTTTGTCTGATTTCATCCAATCTTCTATTCATATGTTTATTTTTCTTTTATTTCTGTTTATTTAGGTTTTGCACATATTCATGTGTTATATAATTTTTTTTTCCACTAGCAAAAATAAATTTGCTCACCAGCAGCCCAATCCTCTGGTACTGTGGCACCGCTAGTTTTCAGCAGTGTCAAAATGACTGCAGGGCCTGAGCAGCCACCAGAATCTCCTCCTGCTATATAGTGGGCACAAAACCGAGGAGGCCAATGTCAAACGCCTTGGCTCAGGAGGGAGCATAGGATTCGGCAGCAGACTCTGCCGCCAACCTCAACCCCCTCTCGGGCTTGATCTTCCTCTTGGTTCACCCTTCCTCCATCCATTTCCATCCTTCCTCCACCTTCCCCCTGCCCTTCCCCCAGCCCCCAAAAGTCTCACTATCAACCAGTGGGAGCGTTTACCACCTACTGCTCTGGTCCGGTGTCTTCTTGGCACTGAGGCCTAGTGCTGACCGACTCTGGCCTCTCCATCAGTGCAGCAGGCTTACCACCAGTGGCAATGTCCCTTATGGCACTTTTACGGTGGGCAGGGCAGCTTGCCAACCTCTGGCGCTGCCTCAGCATAGGATTGGGCCCTAAACAAGGCTATCCTTTTACTTCATTTTTTACTTTTCTTCATGCTCTGGTCCGTCACCAGATGAAAGTGCGTGGTGCTGCTGTACTCAGATATGACTAAACCATGTGCATGAGGGCACACGTAAACTGATTGCCAGAACTGCAGAAGTTCCATGTTGTGCACCAGCTCCACAAAGAGTATCAAACGCTGGTGAATGCCCATTTCAGGGGTGGCCTTGTTTGTTTTTCAGGCCTCTGTAGGCATTTCTCAGCATAATTTATGGGCAACTAAACTCAAAGAGCAGGCAAGGCAAGCATGTATTTAGTCTTGGCTGGGATTGTTTATAAAAGAACCTTGATGGAGAACACCTCTGTTTCCCACTCTTTCCTGACAATCTTGGCTTAATTCATTCTTATTGATTTTAAAACCAATCCATTATTTTTTGCAATGGCCAGACAGCAAAGAGGCATAAGAAAAAAAGCTCACACCTGCATATTCCAAATTTAATAGTCATCAAAGTCAAGATCCTTGACAGATTTTAGAAATAAAGCCTTATTTATTCACCATCATTTTTTAGCAGAACACAAGACAGAAGTGGCAGGAATGCATACTGTTAAGGGAACCTACAGACCGTATGTATGTGATATATGCGAGCTTTCCTCAGGTAATTCTCCCCGCCTCCCTTTTTGGTTTGGGGTGGGGAGAGAAATCAATTATTAATGACATTTTGCCAAATAAAGCCTTATCCTTCTAGGCTTACATTTATTTAACTTCTCCAAAAGAGAGACAGAGAGGGTCGGTGGAAAAAGCATCTTCCAAGCTGTCATTATAGATGATAGACAATTCCACCAGGCAGTTCTCCCCAGTGGCGGCTAGTTTCGTGCCTGCTGTCAAATGATTTTTATATATATATATATATATATATATATATATATATATATATATATATATATATATATATTTCCAGATAACACACATTCACACAAAGTTTAAGAAGAGCGGCTGGTGGGGGTGATCTAAATGGTTTTATTAGCAAAACTCAAATACTGTGGTTATTTTCACAGACTTTGATATGCACTTAAAATGCAAAGAGAAAACAATTGTCAACTCGGCTATTGCAGAGAATAAAATATGTGACTGGAGAGAGAAAATGAGATGGGAGGCTGTTCCCTCCATATCTACCCAAAGGGCTAGCAGGAATGTATGTATATGCTACTCTATGCCTGAAGTTCTATCCCAAGCCACATCATTCCATATGGCTCATTAACTATCATATAGCACTTTGGCTAAATTTTCTAGTGGTGCAAAGAATCACAACAGAGAAGACAACAAAGTTACCAGATCAAGTTTTCAAAAATAAGAAATGCAATATCTGGTGTTTGGATTTCAATGTAACAAGAGCATTCTCAAATGCTTCTTATGTTCTGTGGAGTATGCTAGCCCGTAGATGTTCCAGATCAGAGGAGAACCTCCTGCACCTGCAGCAGGAACAAAAGAAATCAAAAAGGTGCCCCACAATGGGCAGGGAAAGTAGGTTTGGTGAGGGCAGCTACTGAAGAAGAGGTGCTCCAAGTGGGCAAAACCTCACAAAAACATAGTGGAAGTATTCATGTACCACCAAAATGGACAGTGTGGATCAAAAGTGTTGCTAAAGGCATTGGCATCTGGGGTGGTGAAATCCTGATGTTGCGATGTCACATGACATAGTGACCTCATTTCTGGGTTCTTCCAGAGGAGGCAGTGGTGGCAGCAGCTTTGTGATCTTGCTGCCACCCTTTTCCCTCTCTTTGGAAGAGAGCCTCCAAAGGAGAAGGAATGGGGTGGCAGTGAGATCACAGAGCCACCAAAACACAAGGAGGAAGACCGCAACCACAGTGATGCTGCTGCTTCTCCTGCCACTGCCATCTTGGCTGGGCCTCACACAGCATCCCCTTCCAGTCTGGCACCCAGCACAGACTGCCCCCCCACCCCCTGCTTGCTATGCCACTGGTATGTTGGATGATCTCAGCTGCAAAGAAAAAGTCAAAATTCTGCTCCTGGGGCAGGGGTAGCTACAGAGCTTTGGACAAAGAATGCAAAGACATTCTTTGCTGAATAATGGTATCTGAAACATCTCCTGGTGTGCAGCCAGGAGTTTCCTGGGCTTGATTGAGTTAAGGTGTGTTCTTCCAGAAAGGCTTAATTGCAGCCCAATTGGAGAGGTTCCTGAGGGATACAAGGTATGGCAGGGTGTGGGCGGCATCCATGCTTAGGTTGTTAGTTAGATGCTCCCTGGTGAAGGAGGCTTAAAAGACTGTGCAGGTGGCCTGGCCAATGGGCAGATAGGCTTAATTAAGTATGCCGGAAGACCTGTGCTTGCCTGAATTTGCAAGACCTTACAGGAAGGTGAAGCACAGCTTCCCCACAGTGCTACAACTTTCCTTTCTGATCATTAGCATGATTAAAGGGATTCATGCCTCACTCCCTCAAAGGAGAGGCCCTGGCCCTTCCCAACTGAGGAGGCTCACAGCAGTGGTAACTATCACTCTGCACAGAAGCTCCAGGCTGATTCCTCTGGATAGCCTGTTCAGCTTGAGCCACAGGCAGGCACGTAGATGATCCGTGACCTGAAGGGATACTGTGGTCCTGCATTTTATGAGGTGTAAGAACGGTTTGAACAGTTCCTGCAAGGGGTGAAGGTGGAACCTGGACCAATCCACCACATCCTGGCAAGACACCATTAGACCCAGAAGGGAGGCCAGCTCCAGGAGCAGCACACTTTGCGCTGACCTTGTGGGTTGGAGCAGTCATTAGAGAATGTTGGCGTTCTGGAGAGAAAAATGCAAAACTCCTTGGTGTCCACTAGAAGGCCCAGGTGTTCCAACTGTCGCGGAGTCAGGTAGTTCTTCTTCTCATTGACAACAAATCCATGTCGACACAGTACCCGCAGAGTGGTCTGAGATCCCTCTCCTCATGAACAAAGGAGGGGGAATTTGATTAGGATATCATTGAGATACAGGAAGAGAGCAATTCCCTATTGTCTCAGTGATGCCACCAGCATCACTGGATGAGGAAAATCCTGGATGAGGATTTTCGTAGAGACGCAGGGCACTGCCATGAGACCAAAGGGGAGGACTCTGTATTGAAAATGGCACCTCCCGTAACAAAATCTGAGATACTGCAGATGCTGGGGAAGGATAGGAACATGTAGATAGGCCTTGGATAGGTCTATGGAAGTCATGAAGTCCCCTTCCTCTATGGCAGCCATGATTGACCTCCAGGTCTCCATCTTGAACCTCTTCTTGACTAAGAAGTGGTTTAGACACTTGAGGTCTAATATGATTCTCATGTCCCCATTCCTCTTCGGGACTAGGAAGAACACCGAGTAGACTTCCTTGCCCCTTTGGTTCCGTGGAACTGGCTCTATTGCCCGGATATCCAGCAGGTGTTGATAGCCTGCAGCTTCTGTTGGTATTTGGAAGGGTCCCTGGAAATTGGGAATTGCCAAAACCTGGTTTGTGGACAACTGGCGAACTCTAAGGAGTATCCTCGCGAGACAGTCTGGACCAACCAGGCGTCGGAGGTGGTAGCCCACCAGCAGCCTGCGAATCCAAGGAGGCACCCCCAATATGGCAGGGGGAGTTTCCTGGCCTGGCGTCATGCCCACCTTGGGTCCTTGAAGGACTTGGATGTAGCCTGCCCTCTGTTGGAGGAGAGTCTGCCTCTAGGGAGAGTCAGGCATTTGTCCACCTGGACCTGGATTTTTGATGGGGCTGGTCACATCTGCGAGGACTGCTGCTGAAGTTGCACAAGCCTGCACAAGCCTGCACAAGCACAGAGCCAGCTCTCATTTACAAAACAGCTGGACGCTCCAGAAATCTGGGCAGGTCCCAGCGAGGCTGCAGCTGCTGAGAAAAGGAGAAACACAACCAGCATAGACCATATTCCTTTTCCTGAAGCAGTTCGTGATTCATGACATGTCATTCTTTTCTAACACACAATAACGGTCTGTTGGGGTTATGGCAGGGTTGTGGTTGTTGTTGTTCTCTTCTCTCTCTTTTTGCCATGCATGTGCTTTTCATGTGAACTTAGGCCAGCCGTCACACAGAAAACAGCCTCCATGAAATATTCATTTATGTCAGATCACGGCGGCATCTATTTTATCAAATAGCTGACAGCGTCTACACTCCGCTAATCGAACCCCCCAGCAGGAGGCTTAAGGCAGTGAGCTGCACGGGTAGGAAGGAGATCTGACTGTATAACCTCAGCACACATTTCTCAACAAGGAAGGAAGGAAGGAAGGAAGGAAGGAAGGAAGGAAGGAAGGAAGGAAGACAGGTTCACATGAATTGGAGCTAGTTGGTCACATTTGTTCCTATAGTAACCTTGCAAGGACACAGAGGAGGGGGAGTGGAAATATGACATTTTACACCACCATTTGATCATGAGCTCATCACGTAATCTCCACCAGCAGCTTGCTGTTCCTAAGATTTGGGGAGTCACAGCAAGCCATATGGGAGAGCTAAATTCATCTTGCTACCATCATAAACAGAGACCTATAAATGAAGTAAATATTATCTTGCTTCAATTTATTACAGTGTTTGTAGAGGCAATAGCACTGAAGTTCCTTTCATTACACTCTTTTGATCAATCTAACTGATTACAGGAAAACCTTTTATTTAATACATTCCATTTATTTTAACCTTATGTCCCTATTGCGATGCCTCCAGGTTTCCTTGGATGGTCAGGTTATTGTTTTATTGAATGCGTATTCATATTGCTGCAGACCTTAGATCAGGGGTGCCCAAACCCCAGCTCTGGGGCCACTTGTGGCCCTCGAGGCCTCTCAATGTGGCCCTCAGGGAACCCCCAGTCTCCAATGAGCCTCTGGCCCTCCGGAGATTTGTTGTAGCCCGCAGTGGCCCGACGCAACTGCTCTCAGCCTGAGGGTGACTGTTTGACCTCTCGACTGAGCTGTGGGTTGAGGGCTCCCTCCACTGCTTATTGTTTCACATCTGTGATGCTTTTTATAGGCCTTGAGCTATTGCAAGACCTTCATTCATTCATATAAGTTCATCTTTAATATTTTCATTTATGTAAACTTATGTAAATTTATTCAAATTTTAAATGTAAACTAATTCCTTTTTTTCCCCTGGCCCCCAACACAATGTCAGAGAGATGATGTGGCCCTCCTACCAAAACTTTGGACACCCCTGCCTTAGATGTATGCATTCCTGAGATACCCCAGAGAAAAGCTAAAATGCAAACATTTTTAATCCTACCTGTATATGTAGAACAAAACATTTATTTCCCCCTGACCCCAATTATTTATTGCATTTATTCCACCTTTCCTCTAAGGAGTTCCAGGTGGAACACATTGTTTTGTTCCCCCTTTTTCCTTCACAACAACCCTGTGAAGCAGCTTAGCTGGAGTTTTAGCCATTCCAGGAGATGTCAGCAGCAGCATTTGTAGTGTGAGGCAGAAGATGGTCTGACCTGTTTGCTGGGATAGTGTTACATATACACCATTACCAGCCCTGACTAGTTCTTTGCTTTGGCAGACTTCTGCAATCCTATGCATAAACTTTAAAAGGAGAGCAGCACAGACACTAGTTTCCCTGTAGTCTCTCCCTCTACTAGGAAGCCCTCAACTTCCTTGATCTGATATATGAGAACTCATAAAGGCATTCTGCACATGTTCTGAGCAGTCCTGTGGGGGATCCTGGCACAAATCAAGCTGTGGTCTAATCTCCTCTATAACAGAGACATTAATCTGTAACCCTGGTTGTTCAAAAATTGGATGTGGTTACTTTGTGATACAATGAAAAGCTGCCTGCCTATGCACTCATTTAACCACTCATTCTTCCTGGAACCTCTTAAGACTCTTAATATCGAAGGCAAAGGTGCTGGAACACAAGCATCCCTACCAAACTTGCCTTCATTGTGGAAACTGCTGGTTGTGGTGATGATGGAGTGGGAGAAGTCATCTACACATGTTCGAAGGCACTCTTTTTTATTACTTACATTCAGGAGGAGGAATAAGCCAAAACACCTAACTAAAAAGAGTTGTGTTTTCTTTGTTTTGTCATCCATTTGTTTTGTGTGTGACACACACACACACAGAGACAAACATGTTTACCCATACTCTCTCTCTCTCTCACAGGCACGCACACGCACACGCACACACACAATTATTGAGTAGAAGCTTGTTCATATTGTACTCAGTCATTATTCAAGAGTACAAAATATCTAGTGACAATCAGGCCTCCCTTAACAATGCAAATCTTGTTTCATGGTTCTTCCTGAAAGAAGGAAAAAGCAGTATATAGAAGTGGCTACTGTGCTAAGATTTTTGAGGTCCTCAGGGAAGGTTGAACTTCAAATATCACCTACTCCTGACCAGCAGGAACACAATCTACATGAGTTTCTTTGAATGTCAGAAGCAAGCATGCTTGTGAAGGTTTCCTTCTGATCTTCCTTCTGATGTTCCAAAGAGCATTCAGAGAGCAGGGGAGGGGGTAGAGCCTGCCTCTGCCCTGCTACTGCCTTCTGCTTATTATAAAGATGAGTGCCTATAAGGGGCATCTGTCTACTACACCGCATAAGCTCCCTGCCTCAATTAAAAGCTGTCAATAGTTAAAAAAAATTAGCAGCACAGACATTAACAGGCATGGCACCTAATCAGAAGTGACTGAGGAAATGCATATGGTATGTCTTAACTTGGCAAAGAAAACTAGACAGAAGTATGCTGCCAGGTGTGCATCCCTGTGGAGAGCTTTCCATAGATGCAGCATCACCATTGAACAGTCTCTTCATGCAGCAACAGTTCCCCACCACCACACAGGACCAGCCCATCCATGAGACCAACTAAAGCTGTCACCTCAGGCAGAAGATTGGAGGGGCGCACCCAACTCTACCTACTTGCCTCCACTGATCCTCCACTCTGTGATTGGAAAGGAAGAGGGTGACAGAGAGGAAGAGAAAACGTGGAGGGGAGAAGAGTGCTATGAACATTGGGGAGAACATTGAGGAGTGGGAGGAACAGAGGCTGGCACATCATCAGGTAAAGGGGGTTAGCATTTGCTGTGTGTTGAGGAGGTCAACACAAACACACACACACTCACTCAGATTATTGTCTGATTCTGCGAGTTAATCATCTCCCCATTACACATGAAGCCCAAACTCAGGGTGTTATTAAGCTTCCTGGACCACCCCTTTTCCTTCTCAGTATCCTAGTGGCAAGACCATGAGCAAGATGCTCAGCAGGTTGTGATGGAGGTCAGGCCTGGCCCATCCAAGAGAAGCAGCCACTTCACGTGGCCTCCACTAGCACCTCCACTTGGCCATCTCACTCTGCCACTCCCCCCCCAACAGTCTTCTCGTGCACTGTACCCCTCCATGTTCAGCAGTGGCCTAACTTCACCTCCGCCACCTCCAGCACCATCTCTTTTAGCAACCTCAGGGACAAATCAGACCCAGAGTGAGCACAGAATTCCCAGCTAATTTCATTCCACCACAGTTTCACCCCACTTTCCCCCATGCTGCGATAGTGTTCTGCTGGTGTAAGAGTTACACTAGCAGTAGCCATGCACCAGCAGAAGGCGATTGATAAGCTGCTGTTATTTTTTATCTGGTTGCAAAGCACAAAATAGTGTGCTTTGGAAGGTGGTTTAGAAGCAATCCCACCCCAACTGGCACACACAGTTCCATAGGTGGCACCAGAGGGGGGCAAGCAGAGGCAAGCTAGTAGCCCACCACCCTCTTTATGGAACCCTGTGGCGACTTGCAGGAAAAGCACTGTATACACACACAGAGAGACAGAGAGAGGGGGGAGTGAGTTTATTATCCATCAACAGATATAAAGAGCAGTTCCCTACTTTCACTGATGTTTGGGATGGGAGCACTAACCTGAAATACTTGTCTTGCAGAAATGTATCATGTGAGACAATGTTTGCCTTTCCAGTATGCACTTTGCCCCTTCTTTGCTCCCCTCCCATATATTTTTTTCTAGTGCTGCCACTGCTTTGCTCTCTGTTAGAAGGTGCACATTTTCCATAGAGGCACTGAATACTGACAGGGGCTCCATGCAGAAATATCTACTCACTGACATTCTCCCACGTTCACTTTCAAGTCCTACTGTTGCTGACTTTCCTCCACCCTTAGAAATGTAGTCTAACAAGTATTCCCTGAGGTCAAACAAGAGAGGGTGTGCACACAGTATATTCCTGCCACTTGCACAAACTCTCTGTTCAGGTAGATAGAAGCAGTTACACCCTAGCAGGGAAATATCCACAGTCAGTCTGCAATGATTTAAAAGAGGAACTAAAAAATGAATGCTGTTTGCATTAAATAAATCAATTTTAACAAGGTATTCACCACCGGCAAGCAAGGATCCTACTGTGGTAGGTGGCTGTTACTGGTATATACCATGTTAAATCAGCTGTAAAATGCTACTCCAAATGAAGTTGTGATTATTGTTTTTATGACTGGGGAGAAAGCCCAAATACATGAATCCTCACCACTCAAACCGAGAAGGCACATTAAAAAAAAAGCCAGTGTATTATTTTTGCAAATCGCATGTCTCTGTAATGTTGCACATTTTAAAGAGGAGAATACTGCCAGCTAGATGGCAACACAAAAGTGTTCTGCTTTTGTTTTTTAAATCCTACCACTGAATCAGCTTCTTGCCAGAATTAGCTGCCACTCAAGTTTGTTGTGAAAATTCACAACAGAGCCAAAGATGTTTCAACATCTCCTGATTGTCATTGTTGCCCATGATGGGCTATCAAATCTTAGCAGCCACAGTATAATTTTTAATTATGCTTTTGCTCCAGGTATTGCATCAGTGGCTAAAACTGTCAGGTGTAAGCCCAGGTGACCTCCATGTATTTGACAGGACCACGTTACTATAATAATCTAATTGATGGACAGCTCAATCCTGAGCTGTCCAGCATGCAGGGCTGCAGCGGTGCCAAAAATAGCTGCTGCCACATCCTGCATGCTCCAGGCAGCCACCAGTGGCTTCCAGGAGATCCCCGGGTAAACCAAGTAGCCCTGCAAAGGGGTTACTTGATTCTATGGCAACCCAAAGGTCAGCGTAGAATGAAAAGCCTCCATGTTGGGCAGCCAGCCTGACACAGAGGCTCTGGATCCGGTGGAGCAAAGCCCCGCTCCTTTCCCTGACACATCTCCTCCCCACCCTCTCCCCATTCTCCACCCTCTCCCCATTCTCCCCCCACCTCCCCCGCTCCCTCCCCCGACACACCTCCTTCCTGCCCTCTCCTTGCCTAGGCAGCCACCAGCAAATTCACAGAGTAATTTCCCTGGTTACTGTTGCAACAGGATGGTGGACTAATCAGAGACAAGCAATTTGCCCAAGGCAACACACTGAATGGAAATCTGAGTTCCAAATCTCTCCTTTGATTCTGCATTTGTGATGCAATTCAACACCCATTTTACAGAAAGAAGTTGTTACTTTTGTATTCAGACCTTGCCCCAGATTGATTTTTCAAAGCCTATTAGGCATGCCCCACCAAATATGTGTAAAGTGGCTCTAGGCAGGAACCTTTATAGCAGCCTCTTGGGCACAGGCTGGTGACCCAGCTCCATGTCCAACTGGCTGCTGAAGCAGAAATCCTCTACTGCCACTGCTGCCCATCATCTGCTAAATCAGACTCCATAGAGTTGCTCACTGGGCAGTGGAAAAGAGAACAAGCAGGAGTGAACTGCTTCATCCCTTGCTGCAATTTTAACAATTCCTGGATGCCCTTCCCCCTCCCCATGCAGCATTGGAGGCCAGGGCATTGAAGGACTGTAACATGGCAGGGGGTGAAGCAGCCAATGGTCCACCACAGCTGCTGGTCCTCATCACCTCCCAGTAAGCTAGCACAGGGCCCAATGGAGAGCCTTAGCAGGAAGTAGTAGGGAGCAGTCAGTAGCATTGGATGGGAATCCTCCTTCATTCACCCTGTGGCTCATACTACAACAGTTACAATGAACAAAGAACTCGGTGAGCCCAGTGAGTTTTCCTGGGCAAGGAGCACAAGTTGGCACAAGTTCACCACTACTGCTGTATCTGAAAGCAATAGCACAAAGGAGGACTTGAACCTGTTTATTGCTGGGTTCCTAAGCCCAGACGAAGTCACTGGAGCATGCATGATATGGGGGGATGCATCATTGAAATGCCACTACTGCCATTTTAAATTCTGTTTACAGTTCCGATTCTGCTGATTCTGCGTGTGAAAGTGTGGGAAGCGTAGAGTTTGAAGGGTGTGAGGAATTTTAGCAGGGCATTTTCTGAACTCCTGCTTAAACTGAGGTTTGATTCCTCCAGCTTGCCTTGGCTGACAGCCCTAGGTCCAGACCTTGCCCATCAGCACCTAACAAATGTTAGCGTTAAGTTGCTATGCTTGGCTTGTCAGGGTAAGATTAACACATCTGGGTGTTTTATTGCCATAACCTTCCTATGACCACTGTAGAAAAATGGATGCAAGAGATACAGAAAATGGATGACTGCATTCATTCAATATATGGTTAGCAATCCCTCTAGAACATCTAAATCTAGCCTGATTGCTCGAAAGCCTCAAGGCACTTTCTGCAGCCCATTGTTCACTTGGAGCCATAGAAATGCCCATTCTGCAGGAATGGAGCAGAGTAATGATTGTGGAGGGATGCCATCACTAACACTCCGCCTTCCTGTTTGTAGTGCTAAGAAGATAACTACAAAGAAAATAATAGTTAAACTTAAAAAAAATTTTCAAGTACTGACCCTTTTTTATCCATCTCATGATAAATTCAGTGAAATGAGAGCAAAAAACTGAAATTCATCATTTTATCTTTTTTTTAAACCTCAAAATAGCTCTTTCACTTTGAAGCAAGAGAGTTCTCAGAGCACTCCACTTGATAACGCTCCAAGCCTCCTTTGCAACCACTTTCTCTTTTGATACCTGCTTCACAAGCCTGCTCCAAGCTGCCCACAGCTAGTTTTAGATACAGAAAGGCAGGAAAAGAAGCAAGACTCATCTTGGATGGGATTGATAAGGAGCAGTGTATTGTTCATCACCCTCTTGCTGTGCCTCTGATTTTGAGTCACCAGTTGAAACCTGTGTGCTTATCAAAGCAGAGTACACCAGTTGCCGTACAGTAAGTCCTCTCTTAAAGTTGTTGATGGGTATTTGGAAACTGCAGCTTTAAGCAAAATGACTTGTAACAAAACCAATTTTACCACAGGCAGACTCAATGACACTTCTCTCAAGTGGAGGGCTTGCAGTGTGCTTTCCTATCGCATCACATTGTCATGTCCCAGAATGCACTGCACTACCCTCAAGGCATTTGGGGGTGAAATAAGGCCAAGGAAGCGGGTGGTGGGCCTGGTGCAACCTGGAAACGGCTTCCGGTAGCCCTACAATAGGCAGCTGCAGAGGTCAGAAGATTGAGAACCACTGACCAACTTTAAAATGAAACAAAGTTGAATGAAACAACTTTAAGTGAGGATTTGCTGTACTGAATCTGATGCCAAATTAGGTTTGCTGATCATTTTGAACATAGGAAGATGCCATACACTGGGTTAAATCACTGTTCCATCATGGTCAGCATTGAGTTGGCATCCACTCTCCAGAATTTCAGGTAGGGATCATTTCTCAGTCCTGCCTTGAACTTGGAACTTCTGCATGCAAAGCAGAAAGAACAAAGGCTGCTCAGTATATCCTGCAAAGAATTGCAGACAGAAAGCACTGCAATGAGTACATATGCAAGTCAGGCTTAGAACTTCAGATGAACAAAAAGAACGTTCATTTTTCGGTGACGAGATGCATTTCCTTAATTGCAATTTAATTCCCAGCAGGTGCTACAACCTGCTGTGCCTGAGCAACATGGCAGCCCCCACAAAGATCAGCAGCCCTTTTCAGGGAATTGTGACATTTAAACAACAGGCATTTTCTTTCTTAAAATAACTGTGGATTTTTTTTTTCCCCATAGACAATCCCTATTGCTCAGGAAAGATTTACTGAGCTGCCAAAAGAATTACCAATGAAGGAGTGCAGAACTTTTGTTTCTGAAAGAAACTTTCTGTGCAGAAAGGAAAAGAAAGAACTTCGCTGGGAACATTTTGTGACTTGTATAACAGGGCTGGCTAGACAAGGCCTTGACAATTGAGAGACCTCCCAAAGGCATCTCGCTGGAGGCAAGTACAGTGCCTCCAGCTGAACTGGGAATGTACCTGCTGAGATGGTTGATGCAATGCACATTTAAAACAGGTGCTCTGTGTGCCATTCCTGGAACTTGGAGAACTGCTTCCAGTATTACTTTTCTCAGGCTTGGGGACATACATATATCCAGAGGCCAACTCATCCCACACAAGATCAGTCAAGGCCACCTAGCCACGCATGAATGGAAGTAAAAACAAGTTGCAGCTGGCAATGTAACAAAACAGGTATGTGATATGTGTCCTGTATTACAGGAAGAGGGATTTTCAGCACATGACAAATTCTTTATTCTTCCACCCACTGCACATTCTGAATTTATCTGGCCATGGGATATAACAATCAGATGATCAGTCTGCCGTGCAGCCGGTCAGAATGCACAGTGGATTTGGCAAACACTACCACTAATTTTATTCATTTATTTACATTTTTATATCTCCCTTCCTCCAAGGAGCTCAGGGTGGTGCACACGGTTCCTACTGTCCTTCTTTTGTTCTCACAACAATCCTGTGAGGTAGGTGAGGCCAAGAGACAGCAACTGGGCCAAGGTCACCTAGGATGCTTCATGGTTGAGCAGGTGTTTGAACCTGGATCTTCCAGGTGTAAGTCCAACTCCTGAACCATTACACCATCCTGATTCTCTCCACATTCACAGCTGAACTGTGATTGAACATAAGAATGTAAGAAAAACCCTGTTGGATCAGGCCAAAGGTTCATCTAGGCCAGCATCCTGATTCCCACATGGCCCGCAAGGGTTGTGAGAGGGTTGTGCACAAGCAAAAAAAGAAAGGCATATTTCTCTCTCAACATTGCTCATCTGCAACTGGTATTCTGAGGCACACTCCCACGAAACCTGTTGCTGGCATGTAGCCATTATGAACAAAGAGTCAGCTATAAAACCACCTTCCATTTGATTGAACAAAAGAGGATTTGTTCAATCCTCTTTTACAGCCATCCAAGCTAGTGGCAATCACCATATCTTGTGACAATGAATTCAACACACTTAACTAAGCATTGTGTGAAGAAATACCTCCTTTTATCAGTCTTGAAACTCCAACCAATCAATTTCATTGGATGTTCCCTAGTTTTAGTATTAAGAGAGAGGAAAGAAAAAATGTCTCTCTCCACACCATGCAGATTTATTTAAGTCTCAGTCGTGTCATCCCTTAATCCCCTTTTTGCCAAGCTAAAATGTTCCAAAAGTTGTAGCCTTTCCTCATAAAGAAGGTGCTCCAGTCCTCTGATCATTGTGCTGGTCCTAAAAAGCATATAAATAAGATTCTCTAGGCAGGGCCTATGAGAGTGGAGTTCAGGGGGTAAACTGTACCCAATCAAAAAGGGGGCTCAGGCGCCAAAGGAAGGGACCTGTAAATGTCCTGGGATCTTACATTTTCTGATCTCATCAGGACCCATAAGAAGGGGTGCAGGGCAAACGTTGTACCTGGGCCTGAGGTCAAAAAGGAAGCCAAATAATGAGAGCCATTGTTTTATGGGATCTCATAAAACGTTTGCATATATTGTGTGAGGACTAGTATTCACATTTCAGGTAAGCCTACGTAATTATATATATTGTAATTTGTAAAACTTCTGATCCAATGACTGTATGAAATTATGATTCAATGGAGAAGGGAAGGGGCCCAAAAGAAACTTTGTACCCTAAAAAGGGCCCAAAAGAAGCTTTGTACCTCCTGATAAAATTCATCTCAGAGGCCCTGTACTTTCCTACCCCAAGCAGGGCAGCCTTTTACAGTGTCTGTGGGGAAAGACATCTGGAGACAAGTGGGAAGCAAGCAGCCTGCTTTGGGGTCACAGGCAAAAAGAAAGGCCAATACCATCTTTGTTTTTTTCTTCAAGTGCCTATTGGGATCTGCACCAGAGAGTAGACAGGCAAGTAGTGAGTCAGGGATAAAAGACTTTGCGCCCAGTCCTATCCAAGTTTCCAGCATCAATGCAGCCACAGTGCAAGCCTGGGGTAAGGGAACATTTGTTCATAAGAACATAAGAACAGCCCCACTGGATCAGGCCATAGGTCCATCTAGTCCAGCTTCCTGTATCTCACAGCAGCCCACCAAATGCCCCAGGGAGCACACCAGATAGCAAGAGACCTCATCCTGGTGCCCTCCCTTACATCTGGCCTTCTGACATAGTCCATTTCTAAAATCAGGAGGTTGCGAATACACATCATGGCTTGTACCCCGTAATGGATTTTTCCTCCAGAAACTTGTCCAATCCCCTTTTAACGGCGTCCAGGCCAGATGCCGTCACCACATCCTGTGGCAAGGAGTTCCACAGACCAACCACACGCTGAGTATTTTCTCTTGTCTGTCCTAACTCTCCCAACACTCAATTTCAGTGGATGTCCCCTGGTTCTGGTATTATGTGAGAGTGTAAAGAGCATCTCCCTATCCACTCTGTCCATCCCCTGCATAATTTTGTATGTCTCAATCATGTCCCCCCTGAGGCGACTCTTTTCTAGGCTGAAGAGGCCCAAACGCCGTAGCCTTTCCTCATAAGGAAGGTGCCCCAGCCCCGTAATCATCTTAGTCGCTCTCTTTTGCACCTTTTCCATTTCCACTATGTCTTTTTTCAGATGTGGCGACCAGAACTGGGCACAATACTCCAGGTGTGGCCTTACCATAGATTTGTACAACGGCATTATAATACTAGCCGTTTTGTTCTCAATACCTTTACCTTGCTGAGGCCTCTGTGACTGCCCCCCACCACAGGATGCAGTGCACACCCCATTGGCTTGGCTGAACTGGTACTGGAAAATTGGATTGGATTCGGCCCTTTGTTGCCAGCAGTTATGAAGCAGGGCCTAGGCTGCAATCCTACCCACACTTACCCAGGAGTAAGTCCCATTTGCTATCATTGTTAAAAGAATATATGTAGTAGCTTGTTAAAAATACAGGTCTGTAACATTTCCCCATATTCAGTCACATACCATGGTAGCATCAAGTCTAAGATATTAAAAATAAAATACTGAAATGAATGGGACCCACCTGAAATTGGCTCGCAACCCACCTAGTGGGTCCCGACCCACAGTTTGAGAAACACTGCAGTAGGGATTTGTTAGTGTTGTGTATTGGGTCTCCAGGGCCTATGGACTACATTTCCAGGCAGGCCCTGGGACTCTGATCCTGAAAGGGGGAAGAGGTCTTGCTAGAGGGCTGGAAAAAAGGAGGGAATCAGAAGGCCACAGCCCAGTGAGAGAGGGAAGGCCTAGGAGAGGAGGTGGGTGAAGGCCCAGCAAGGACTGGAAGTGGCAGGTTCTTGGAGAGAGAAAGGAAGACACAGAGCTGAGGCTTTGTGGTTGCACAGGCTGCACTGGGGAAGACCCGAAAAGAAGGTCCTGCTGAATTCTCCTTCTGCTCCTATGGCCTATGTTGGAGTGGCAGCCACAGGGCCTGGTTCAGGACCTTCCTTACGCAGCCCCCTTTGGGTCTCCCCCACTGATTGCCAGGCCCCTGCCTTGCCTGACCTATTCAACCATCTGTTCTCATGCCCTGGATATTGGGGTGATTGCTGGAAACCCCTCCACCAGTGTCAGTGCAGAAAGGCAAAGCTCCCATCCCAGCCCTCCTCCCAGCCAAGACTGCCTCTACATGGGAAGTTAGTTAGCTCCTAACCATCACGACTAAGATCCATCAATAGGCTTCTCCATAAATCTGCCCAATCTCCTCTGTAGCCATCACTTCCAGTAGTGGAAAGGAATTCAGGTATGTACATCAAGCAGGTATATAAGGTTAAAAAAAACTCATACAGCTCTCCATTCTCTTCCTGACAGGTAGCAGGGAAACAGGATCTAATGCAAAGCAAACCTTTTGGAGGATCAGAAATGGCTGCCACTCATCCAGGCCAGGTGAGGGAGATTTGCAAGGAACAGCTTGGGCCTCTCCTCCTGTAACATTCTCAGCTGCAGCCTTTTCGCCTCAGTCTGGTCTATCTGTACCACACTTGCTTCCTTCCTATTAACACCTCCCTGACTTTCTCCATTCCCTACGCCTCTGAATCTTCTCCTTCTTCTCCAGGGTTCCCCTGGAATGACCAGCTAACTACTTCATCCCTTCTCCCCCTGCACTTCCCCCCCCTGCACTGTGCTTCTCCTCCTGAAGATTTCCTCTCTTCTTCCCTCCCTTTTTCTGCTCCTCCTAGCTACTTTCCTTAGGGGTCCATTGCGTGCGCATGTCGATGGTCAGGGTCTCCCTGTATCTTTTCAGAGTGGCTGTGTCCAAGGATCCAAGCTGAAACCCCATTTTGGTTTTTAAGCACTTTCAGTAAACGTTGGTGCACCTTAATTCTTATGGTGAAGTACATAGACTTGCTATTATCTTCAACCCAGAATCCATGCATGCCATTGCTTTACCCCTTGTGTGTGCATGTTATACTGCTGGTAACATAGAGCGGAGGCTCAGGTGGGTGGAAACCCATCTGGGCAAGTGTCCTCCACAGTCAGAGCAGCAGAAAGTGACATAACGTTTTTGAAAGTAGGGATTATAAATGATGGGGATTATGTGTGAAAACAACTACACAATGCACAAGATTCTCAGTCCTGGGTATGCTTTCCTGTGAATAAGCACTATTGGAAACAGAAGGGCTTCCTTCTGGGCTTGCGTGCATAGGATTGTGGTGTCAATTTTGGAACAGTAATGGAAGGAAAGGATTCTCTGAGACTCCTTTCAGGAATTTTGGGAATCTCCATTGCACTTGCAATGTGCAAAAAGTGGACATGCAAAATTGAGAGGGAATGTGTGTAAGAAAGTGTTTTCAAATTTAGAAATGTTCTGTCCTTTCATGGAAACTGGAAAGCACTTCTCTCTTTGCTGAAGTCTTGGCCTACACTGACTTGTAAACATAACATTTCTCCTTTTTCTTTCAGAGACCAATTTCATTTGCAAAGGTAGCTCTGTATTTCAGCAATGAAGAATGGGCTCTACTGAATCCATACCAAAGGCAGCTCTATGAAGCAGTGATGATGGACAATCATGAAAACACTATCTTTGTAGGTAAGGAGGATCATTTGGCCCTTAATTGATTGATGCCCCTGGTAGGAACCTCTACTCCATTGAATGTAGCCACGGGGAGGTTGTGGCCAGGCTGCATGACTGGGGTATGGCTGCTGCAACACCTGATGGCCCTATATCCTCCCCTTCCGACCAGCCCAGATCTGGGTCTCTTGATGAGGAGGGTAGCTCCTGCCTAGGGACACAGTGCCATAAGTTAGTTGGAGGTCCCTTGGCTGCCCTTTGGGGGGGGCTGTTTTGGAGGGCACTTCCCCCTGTGTTTGGGCTCTCCAACTGTGTGCAGGACCCACCTGAGAGCATAAGCATTCCTGCATAAATAGTGAAGTGGCATTGACAGCTCAGGGCCCAATCCTATCCAACATTCCAGCCCTGGTGTAGCCATCCCAATGGGGTTTGTGCTACAACCTGTGGTGGGAGGATAGTTATGGAAGCCTCCACAAGGTAAGGGAACATTTGTTCCCTTGCCTAGCGGCTGCACTGTAGCTGCACTGGGGCTGGAAAATTGGATAGGATTGGGTCCTCAGTTAGCAGAGCAGCAGAAGACAGATTTCTCTGGGTAATTTGGAACTTTTGGCATTTGGAGCATGCAGGGATGAAAAATAAACACACTGAGGCTTTCACAACTGGAGTCCATGTTAAGACAATGAAAGATTTTCAGGCTAAGTGCCGTGGTCTAAGTAATAATATACTAGGAAACTAAATAAACACTAAGCAGCTAACCTTTCTGCTGCTTGGCTGTCAGGGCAACCGCTGAGCAGCGGAGGCTGGGCACCTGCCTGGTGCTAGCCCAGCACAGGGTAGTACTGGGCTAGCACTGGCGCTCACCCAGTGTTAGGACTCGCAAATGTACCTTATGGCATGTTTGCACCAGCAGTAAGCCAGTGCGCGGAGCTCAAGATTGGGCTCTAAAACCACACACAAAGCTAAAAACTAAGGATTAAAACTGAAGACTAAAAACTCAAGTCAGGGCTAAAACGTCAGCTAAAAGATTAAAAGTAAAAGCTAAGAACTAAAAACTGAAACCTTAGATTTCACCCACTACTTTGGCAGACTTCTTCAGAGGCTACAGTCTTTCTAGTAATGTTCTCAGTGCTCACCTAGGCTTTTATTGGTTGGAATTGATCACCCATGGTATTAAGAACATTGCTATCAGCTATCAACTGTAATGGATTCCTTACTCTCTGTGTAGTAATATTCTTCAGGGCTGGTATCCATGCATTACTTACTCTCATGGTTTCTTATTTCTTGTTCATATTATTTTGGTGTTTGTCTATTTCTGTTGCCTCTCTATACATACGTGCATGGTAATGAAGTGCTAGACACTTCAGTTGGTAACTTCAGGTCAGCAACGGACCTCCCTTGTCCTGCACCTGGGGCAAAGGTCTGTATGGTGCCCCCTGTGGACTGTTGCAACCCCTCCTGCATGAAAATCTGCCCCTCCCCCCACTCACCTGAGGCTCACAGAGCCTCACATAACCCAGGGCTGCATCAGGGAAACCTCTCTGAGGTTCCCCAATACTATAAACTTTGCTTCCAGAAAACTGGAAGCACAGTTTCCGACCCCGCCGGGAGCTTCAGAAAGGCTTTTGTGGGGTCCTACAGCCTCCTGCCTGTCACAGGGTGGGGCAAGTTTCCTGTTCCTTTAAGAGGTTTTAAGCTGGTTGCTAGGCAGAAGATCTGAGATTGTCCAGGTGTAGTTCATTGATAATTTAGAGCAGGGGTCTCCAAACCCCCGGCCCAGGGGCTAGATGCAGCCCGCAGCGAGCCTCTATCCGTCCCGTGGCCAGCCTCTTGTCCCCTGAAAGCCTCTGGCCCACTCGACTGAACATGACCAGAGCTGTGCTCTGATTGCATCTGGAGGGTGTTCTGAGGGCCGGAGAGGCTGAGTGAATGAGCCCACTCGTTCATTTATTCATGCATCTAAGTTCCATCTCTAATTTATTTATTTAAATTTTATATTTAAATTTTTTCCCGGCCCTCAGCACTGTGCCAGATATTTCATGCGGCCCTCTGGCAAAAAAGTTTAGAGACCCCTGATTTAGAGGGTAAAACCTGGGTGTCGGTTCTTAGAGAAGAGAACACAGGAACAGTAGGAACAAGGAAGCTGGAGCATGCTGGAAGGAGTGAGGTGGCTGATCTGCCTGTAATGGTGGTAACGGTTGTTAGCTGAGCTTTCTTATTTTATCCTGTTATTGTAAAATGCATTTATTAATGTTTATGGAGCAACTAGAGCTCCCTTAAAGTTTAATAATAATAATAATAATACAGGTATTTCTGTACCGCCTTTCTTGGTCCTCAGATTTCTCCTTAGACTTTATTCAAGGTGGTTTACACAGGCAGGCAAATTTAAATCCCCGTAGGGATTTTTACAGTTTGAAAGAAGGTTTCTATCTTTCAAGAAACCACAACATTCAGACGTTTCTTTCTTGATCTGTTTCATAATAAAATCCTTCTAATTGAAGATTAAGTACACTACATTTTATTGACCAAAGGAATGTATTTTAAAAGAACCTGGGTACTTACGGTATTATAAGCAGAACCACATTATCCTTTAGGGCAGTGTTTCTCAAACTGTGGGTCGGGACCCACTAGGTGGGTTGTGAGCCCATTTCAGGTGGGTCCCCATTCATTTCAATATTTTATTTTTAATATATTAGACTTGATGCTACCATGGTATGTGACTTCATTTGGAGAAATGTTACAGACCTGTACTTTGAACAAGCTACTCTGTATATTCTTTTAACAACAATAGTCAATGAGACTTACTCCGAGGTAAGTGGGTAGGATTGCAGCCTAGGATTGTGAAAATTTTCCTACTTGATGATGTCACTTCCGGTCATGACATCACTTCCAGTGGGTCCTGATAGATTCTCATTCTAAAAAGTGGGTCCCAGTACTAAATGTGTGAGAACCACTGCTTAGCGGTTAGGTGGATTAGGTTGGTGGAGGAGGGTGTGGTTTACATCCTGCCAGAGTTTGGGAATTCCCTCTATTCTCTCCCTGACCCTAAGGGTGATGGTTGTGGCAGTGCCTGGGGCATTTTCCCCAGCAAACCCTATGGTAAGTCTGCAACTGCTTCAGGTACAAACCACAGTGAGCACTGCTGCCTGTGGGTGGACCACAAGTGGGTCCTAAGACTACTTACGCCTCCCCTAAGACAAGATTCCTGGTTGCCCAGGTAACAGGGACACTAGGGAGGCAGGTTCTGGGTTCCTTATACTGGGACCACATATGCCTATGAGGCAGAACCTTACAGGCATAAAGGGTTCAGTCAGCACCAGTAATGAGATGGTAGTTGCAGGATGCAAGGCTGAGGACTCTGTCTTTGTAGCCACTGGAAGATACACTAACCCAAGGGTACCATGCTATGTAGAGGAAGGGGCTGCTGCATAACACATATGCTCGTTTTCTCTCTCTAAGGATTTCCTCATCTCTGTCTTCTCCTCTGTAGATAGCAACGACTTAAGTTTAGGGCTTAGCCAGACACATGGCTAAGGAACCTTGAATTGCTTTTTGATTCCCTTTCTCTAAATTTGTAACATTATCGTCAAAGTAAACGTTTGCTAGCTGCCCCTCTTCCTTCTGAATAATAGAGCTGTGCCACTGGCCACTGCACAGGGTCCCAGGATCCCAAAGGAATTTCTTCTGTACACACGTATATGTGTGTCTGAAAAGCACACCCGGTAATGGTCTATAGCAGTGCCTGGAAAATACAGTGATGGTTGGATCTGGAACTAACAAAAGGAAGCTTAATCAAGACAGTGCAGAGGGCCAATTTCTTATTCCTCCTCTCTAGTTGTGGCCTTTATTTCCCTGAGATTCCTTCGTCTCTAAGGAAGCAAACATGATATTGATAGGGGTGTTCGAAAATTGTTTTTTGTTTTTTTTTGGCAGATTTTGTGATCTGAAAGGCATAAAGCAGTGTTAGGTGCTTTTATTCCAAGTTCTCGTTCCAAGTTCTCATTTTTATTAATTTTAAACACTTTAAAAGTGTACTAGGTAGGTGATAGAGGGGTTAGCAGATGCAACCACAGTATTATTTCTAACTGGAAGAATAATCTATTTTAATTTCTGGAAAATTTCTTAAACACCAAAATGTGGTATTTTCGTGTTTTTATCAGATACAGTATTCTAAACACAAAATGGGGGTGTTTAGTGTTTTTATGTGTTTTTTTTAACAACAAAAACAAACAAAAATCCCTCAAAACTTTAATGAAGCCACTTGCATGTAAAGGTTGCTGTGGCTGTTACAGGCCCTAGTTTTGTTAGACAAAAAACGCTTTTTGGAATTAACCCTGCAGAATTCCCTGCAGGAAGCTGCAGTTTCCTTCTTGGGTTTCTTACTACATTTCTTTTTTTATTTTAACAGCGTCAATTTGGACCCAGATTGGAAGAACAAGGAAGCAGACTCATTTATCACAGCAAAGAGCCCACATGGGGGAGAAACCCTATAAGTGCCAGGAGTGTGGAAAGAGTTTCATTGTCAGCAGAAGCCTTATACTTCATCACAGAACTCACACAGAGGAGAAGCCCTATAAGTGCCAGGAGTGTGGAAAGAGCTTCTGTTGGAGTGGTCAACTTAAGCGCCATAAGAGAACACACACAGGGGAGAAACCCTATAAGTGCCAGAAGTGTGGAAAGACCTTCCGTCAGAGTGGTCAACTTAAGTTCCATGAGAGAACCCACACAGGGGAGAAACCCTATAAGTGCCAGGACTGTGGAAAGAGCTTCAGTCAGAGTGGTAATCTTAAGATCCATGAGAGAACCCACACAGGGGAGAAGCCCTATAAGTGCCAGGAATGTGGAAAGAGTTTCATTGTCAGCAGAAGCCTTATACTTCATCACAGAACCCACACAGGGGAGAAGCCCTATAAGTGCCAGGAGTGTGGAAAGAGCTTCTGTCGGAGTGGTCAACTTAAGCTCCATGAGAGAACCCACACAGGGGAGAAACCCTATAAGTGCCAGGAGTGTGGAAAGAGCTTCAGTGCCATCGGGAATCTTATACCCCATCACAGAACCCACACAGGGGAGAAACCTTATAAGTGCCATGAGTGTGGAAAGACCTTCAGTCGGAGTGGTCAACTTAAGCTCCATGAGAGAACCCACACAGGAGAGAAGCCCTATAAGTGCTTATTATTATTGGCAACCTTCAGTCTCGAAAGACTATGGTATCGCGCTCTGAAAGGTGGTTCTGGCACAGCGTCTAGTGTGGCTGAAAAGGCCAATCCGGGAGTGACAATCCCTTCCACACCGGGAGCAAGTGCAGTCTGTCCCTGGTCTGTCTCCCTGGCTATGGGCCTTCCTTCTTTGCCTCTTAGCCTCAGACTGTTGGCAAAGTGTCTCTTCAAACTGGGAAAGGCCATGCTGCACAGCCTGCCTCCAAGCGGGCCGCTCAGAGGCCAGGGTTTCCCACTTGTTGAGGTCCATCCCTAAGGCCTTCAGTTCCCTCTTGCAGATGTCCTTGTATCGCAGCTGTGGTCTACCTGTAGGGCGCTTTCCTTGCACGAGTTCTCCATAGAGGAGATCCTTTGGGATCCGGCCATCATCCATTCTCACGACATGACCAAGCCAACGCAGGCGTCTCTGTTTCAGCAGTGAATACATGCTAGGGATTCCAGCACGTTCCAGGACTGTGTTGTTTGGAACTTTGTCCTGCCAGGTGATGCCGAGGATGCGTCGGAGGCAGCGCATGTGGAAAGCGCTCAGTTTCCTCTCCTGTTGTGGGCGAAGAGTCCATGACTCGCTGCAGTACAGAAGTGTACTCAGGACGCAAGCTCTGTAGACCTGGATCTTGGTATGTTCCGTCAGCTTCTTGTTGGACCAGACTCTCTTTGTGAGTCTGGAAAACGTGGTAGCTGCTTTACCGATGCGCCTGTTTAGCTCGGCATCGAGAGAATGAGTGTCGGAGATCGTTGAGCCAAGGTACACAAAGTCATGGACAACCTCCAGTTCGTGCTCAGAGATTGTAATGCAGGGAGGTGAGTCCACATCCTGAACCATGACCTGTGTTTTCTTCAGGCTGATTGTCAGTCCAAAATCTTGGCAGGCCTTGCTAAAACGATCCATGAGCTGCTGGAGATCTTTGGCAGAGTGGGTAGTGACAGCTGCATCGTCGGCAAAGAGGAAGTCACGCAGACATTTCAGCTGGACTTTGGATTTTGCTCTCAGTCTGGAGAGGTTGAAGAGCTTTCCGTCTGATCTGGTCCGGAGATAGATGCCTTCTGTTGCAGTTCCAAAGGCCTGCTTCAGCAGGACAGCGAAGAAAATCCCAAACAAGGTTGGTGCAAGAACACAGCCCTGCTTCACTCCGCTTCGGATGTCAAAAGGGTCTGATGTGGAGCCATCGAAGACAACAGTGCCCTTCATGTCCTTGTGGAAGGATCTGATGATGCTGAGGAGCCTGGGTGGACATCCAATCTTGGGGAGAATCTTGAAGAGGCCGTCTCTGCTGACCAGGTCGAAAGCCTTTGTGAGATCTATGAAGGCTATAAAGAGTGGCTGTCGTTGTTCCCTGCATTTCTCCTGCAGTTGTCTAAGGGAGAATACCATATCAGTGGTGGACCTGTTGGCTCGGAATCCACACTGCGATTCTGGATAGACGCTCTCTGCAAGTACCTGGAGCCTCTTTAGTACAACTCGGGCAAACAGCTTTCCTACAACGCTAAGGAGAGAGATGCCGCGGTAGTTGTTGCAGTCACCCCTGTCACCTTTGTTCTTGTACAGCGTGATGATGTTTGCATCCCTCATGTCTTGAGGTACTCCACCTTCTCTCCAGCAGAGACAGAGGATTTCATGCAGCTCAGTGACGATGATCTCTTTGCAGCATTTTAGGACTTCAGCAGGGATGCTGTCTTTTCCAGGTGCCTTGCCAAAGGCAAGGGAGTCCAGGGCCACGTGAAGTTCTTCTAGGGTTGGTTCACTGTCAAGCTCTTCCAGCACAGGCAGGCACTCAATGTTGTTCAGTGCTTCTTCGGTGACTACATTTTCTCTGGAATATAGCTCAGAGTAGTGCTGCACCCAGCGTTCCATCTGCTGCGCCCGATCCTGGATGACCTCGCCTGTGGCAGACTTCAGAGGGGCAATTTTCTTCTGTGTTGGACCTAGGGCCTGCTTGATACCATCATACATCCCCTTGATGTTGCCCGTGTCAGCTGCTATCTGTATCTCGGAACAGAGCTGGAGCCAGTAGTCGTTAGCACATCTCCTGGCAGTCTGTTGGACTTTGCTGCGAGCAGTTCGGAGGACCTGCAGGTTGCGCTCACTGGGACAGACCTTGTATGCTGCTTGAGCTCTCCTCTTTTCCTCAATGACTGGTGTCAACTCCTCAGAGTGGGCTTCAAACCAGTCTGCCGCCTTGTTGGTCTTCTTGCCGAATATGGACAAGGCGGTGTTGTAAACGGTATTCTTGAAATGTTCCCATCTGCTGGATGCGTTTGCGTCGGCCGGGCCTGGAAGAGATTCCTCAAGCGCTTGTGCAAATTCCTCCACTTTTCTCTGATCCCGGGTCTTGCTGGTATCAATGCGAGGTCTTCCTTCCTTTTTCGTGTGATACAGTCGCTTTGTTTGCAGTTTCACTCTGCTGCACACCAGGGAGTGGTCAGTGTCGCAGGCAGCACCATGATAACTGCGTGTGATCTTGATGCTGGGAAGGCTGGAGCGTCTGGTGAGGATCAGGTCGAGCTGGTGCCAGTGCTTTGATCTTGGATGTCTCCAAGAGACTCTATGTTGGGGCTTTGTGTTGAAGAATGTGTTGCTGACACAGAGACCGTGATGACAGCAAAACTCTAGCAGGCGTTGGCCATTTTCGTTCATCCTCCCAGTGCCAAACTGACCTAAGCAAGTGGGCCATGAACTGTTATCAGCACCAACTCTAGCATTGAAATCGCCGAGGATGAACAATGGCTCTTTTACAGGGATTTTCTTGACAGTGGTGGCCAGGTCATCATAGAATTTGTCTTTGGCTTCTGCTGGAGACGACAGAGTCGGTGCATAAGCACTGATGAGAGTGATAGGTCCTGCTGATGACTGGAGCTGCAGGGACAAAATTCTTTCACTTCCCACAGTAGGTGGGATGATGGATTTCAGCAGGGTATTTCTGACCGCAAAGCCAACGCCATGTTCCCTGGTTTCGTTTGGTGGTTTTCCCTGCCAGAAAAATGAGAAATTTCTCTCCTTGACAGATCCGGAATCTGGCAGCCTAGTCTCTTGAAGGGCGACGATGTCCATCTGCAGTCTGCTCAGCTCCATGTCGATGACAGCTGTTTTGCGTGCGTCGTCTATTTCTTGCAGGTCATCAGAGAAGCCAGGTGTCATTGTCCTAACGTTCCAGGTGCCCAGCTTTAGGGCAGTAGTTTTCTGTTTTCTGTTGCATGGTGCAGAGTTGTCGATCCGCTTGTCGGTTTTCACCCTAAACCCCACGCACCCCATGAGGTTAACGGACCGTGGCGAGGCAACACCTTACTGGCTGGGGACTGCCCAGCTTAAGGCGGGCGGTAGCTGCCCAATGAGATGCAATGATCTCTCCCACCGTCGGAAGCAGCCCCTGGCGTCATGCTCTACGCCAATCGAGCGAAGACTTATAACCGGTAAACTGCTGCTTCCCGTGTTGTGCCGACGCCGTATGGCGAAGTTGGAGTGTCCTCTCCAGTGCGCGAAGCCTGGGTAAAGAAGGTATGGAGGATAGGCTGTTACCCATGCAGCAAATCCCCCCTCTCCACGTCGCTGGAATGGTCCAATGGAAAGGCAGAAGCCAATACGGTTGGTTCCAGCGGCGTCGCAGGAGTTGCCAGAACGTGACTGTGTTCAGCCATGAACTGCCTAAGGGACTCCGGCTCCTGATTTTGCCTCGAGGTTGACTCCTGAAGCCTTTTCCAGAACTGGATGTAGCCACAAGGCAGTGGAGGTTTGGGATCAGAGTTTCCTTCTCTTAGATGAGCTGCCTTCCTAGGCTGACGAGTCCCATCTACCCGGTGGCTGTTTAGTCGCCTCTTAGGACAAGTACAGCCAAACTGAGGGCCTATTCTTGGCCCCCAGCCCCCAGGGGTATATAAGTGCTAGGAGTGTGGAAAGACTTTCCGTCAGTGTGGTAATCCTATGAGCCACCAGAGAATGCGCTCTAGCGAAAAGCCTTATGCAACTTAGGAGTGTTGAAAGTGTTTTTGTGCTCAGTCAGGCAACAAAAGTTGAATCCCTTGTTAGCCTCAAATAACTGAAGTTTGAAAAATTCCTGATTTTTCTGCAGTGTTTGTTGGAAATGTAGATAAAGTACCTTGCTTACTATCCCTGATTAGAAGGTCTCCTGCATGCCAGAGATTTCACTCAGGGGCCTAACAGCACCTTTGGCTCCTCACTAATATCTTTTATGCTGAGGGGGTGGCTTCTTTGTTCAGGTTTCCAACTGAATGAGAAAGACTCGGGCTTTCTGCTTATTCCTCTGAGGTTATATTCTGAAGCTACTGGACATTTGTGTCTCAGTCACTTTCTGAAGTTGGTTTCCAGCACCAATCACTATGATACAGAGAACCCTGGGTACAAGATGGTGATGCCACCTGGTCTGCCAGACCACCCATATCAGAGACATTGATTACTTAAGGGTTTGGGGAAAATGAACACACAAAGAACATCCTTTCTGTATCACCAAATAATAAATCCCAGTTCCAGAAACACATCTGATTAGGATCCCCCAGAATTAGATCCCAAGAGATGAAATCCAAAGATGTAAAAAAAAGAATCCAGAAAGCTTGACATCCTGTAAGAATCTCACTAAGATTTTAGTCTTCTCAGTAGCCATGGGGAAGGAACTAAAGAGTAGAGCACCTCGAACCCTCCTCCCCCCCAAATCATTTCCTTATCGGTGCACCATATACAAGCACATACATGCTCACAGCACAATGTAGGAACACACACAACCACATCAATTAAGATAACTTTCACTGCATTTTTCTTGAGCCATTAATGAAGTACCTAATGATGAAGTACTTTTTGATGTTTGTTCTTTTACAATAAGTGGCCCAGTTCTATTGAGCACAATTCTGTATTGTACCACCACAGCACATGTTCCAGCAGTGTAACAGGTTTTTGGGCAGTCTGAGATGCAACACACTAGACCACATGTGCTGGCCACAACTGGAAGCGATGAATGGTCAGCTGCATGCAGCGATGGACACCAGATGTTGGCTGCCCCAGATAGGATTGTGAAGGGGCTGGAGGGAGGTATGGAATAGGGGGTATGTAGAACAGGGAGGCAATGGGCAGGGAGTAGGGCAGCTTGGACCCAGGAAGGGGACTGTTCGGTGATAGCAGTGCTCACCAAATCCCAACCCCTACCTCAGACCTTATCCTACTTTGTGGGTCTACATGGACTTGTGCTGGTGATATCACTCTCCTTTGGAAGGGCAGCAGTCCTATATTCTGCTCCAGAGAACATTTATGAAATAGATCCTCCATGCTGCTCCCCTGATCTCACTTTAGGGCATCCACACCCTCTCTCAGAGCCAAAGATCACTGAATGACAATCCCCAGCTTCTCACTGTCTATACTAGGGGTGTCGAACTTGTTTTATACAGAGGGCCAAATAGTATTCATCATGCCTGCTGAGGGCCAGTAGTGATGCCATTAAGCAGGAAGTGATGTCATTAAACAGATCATAACCCAAAATAAGCATTTTTTCTCATTTTGGAACTCATTAGCTGCAAATGACAGAAGAAAAAATACACAAATATTGATCATATTTCAAGTTATGGGAGAGCCCAATTTTCATGTGGGCTGCCTTTTCATCAGTAACACCTCAGCAGCTGAGAGCCCAAGGGCCGGATAAAAAGCTCCCGCAGGCCGCATCCAGCCCCCAGGCCTTATGTTTGACACGCCAGGTGTATACCCCATGTACAGCAAAAGAGGGAGGCCAGTTTGACCAAGAGGCCAGGTCTACTGGGCAGGTAGACCTGGGCTCTGGAGATCATCCAGCTGTTGCTACCTTCCCTGTGCCCTGTTTCACCCCCTCTCCTCATCCCACCTGTCCATATTGCCCCTGCTCCCTCCCTGCCATGGTTCTCCCCCTCCCCCTTTGTGAGCAGGCTCTCTTTTCCATCTCTGAAGGAACCAATGGTCATTGGACGAAGGATGGGCAGTCTGATTTGTTTCTTTGGTTAAGGTAGGACAGACGGAGGAGCCCAAGGGGGTTGTTGCCTTAAAATTGGCAGAACAACCAGGGAGGGGAGGAGGCAAGGAAGCGGAGGGGGGGTGGTTTGTAGCAATAACACTTTCCAACGCATGGCTCCTTTTGGCTCTGTTGTTACTTGGGAGGAGGAAGTCTCTAAACAACTGGTTCAAATGGAACTACTGAAAAGGACTGGGTCATGCTGGTAAGCCTCCCAGCTGCTGAATGTGACCCTCTTCCCTCTTGCCGCTTCTGTCCCCACTCTCACACAGCCCCCCACCTCCCATCTTGTTTACAGATGGGATGGGGACAGAAGGGGAGTGTTTAAAGAGACCTCTGACACACGCAACCCAGCAGCAGCAGCAGCACCGTTGTTTTTCCCATGGAGCTGTGACTGGCATTTTAAAGGGAAAGACTCATGACTCAAGTCATTTTGAGTTGCCAAAATGCTCTGGGCGACTTGGAAAGTCCATGTTAGGACTTGTTTTCGAGTCGAGTCACTGGGGTAGAGACTCGTAACTCAACTTGAGTCAAGCCGCACTGGACATGCCCATCTGTGGGGAAGGAGCGGGAGGGATGGATCTGGTGGCAACAGCACATGCCAGATCTTATCCCCTCTTTGAAAAATCTTCGTGCTCCTTTTCCCTCCTCAGCCAGAATAAGCAGTATATGTTCAAGGAGACCCATACAGAACCCAAGAGCTCGTATGGAGGTAAATAAAAAACACGTTTACTGACCTCCTGTTTGATTTTGGGTTGCCCCACCACCACCATAGCAAGTGACCCTTTGCCAGGAAACAGATATTAGAAAATATCTACTAATATTTTTGAAATTAGAAAAATAGAAATTGGTAAAATTAATAGTAAATGCCCTTTTCATGTAGCAGCATAACAGCTAGAATTGACCCAAGTCTATTAATAGTAGTCTGGCCTCTGTCCAGTGGGCTTCTATTTGCTCATATCTTTCTGTCTTATTTAACTACTATTGTCAAAGGTAAGTATCTTTATGAGACCTTCTGTAGGGATCCTGAAATCCTGTGATGTTTGGCCTGGGGTTAAGACACAGATGAGCAGCAGAAATGCATCAGGAGCCTGAGTGGAGACAAAAACATTGAATTCCACCTTCTATGGAGTCAGGCCATTGGTTCATCTAGGCCAGTAGCATCTACACCAAGACGTTGCATACTTGGAACTACTGGAGATTGAACCTGGGACTTCTGCATGCCAAGCAGGTGCTTTACCACTGAGCTGTTTTGAGCAGCAGACTTTATTTATGCCACACATTTATTAGTCACTTTTCAGCTGAATAAGCTCTCAAAGCAACTTACAAAATAAGAAAAAAGGCATGTGTTACTCAAATTAACTGCCATGTTAAAGTGTATTAGCCCTTCATCAACCTTACAGTAGGTGAATTGCTGGCAATTAAACAGAGACACCCTACCCCTCCTGGCTACCCAAGGGGAGGGTGGAACTCAGGGAGCCACCTTCAGTCTCTTCACCAGACCAAGTACAGTCTTCCCTGGGAAGGTGTCAGTGGTCTGGCAGGGTGGTGTGAATAGGAAAACAAAATCAAGACGGCCTCTTTGGGTTGCCTCTCTGATGGAAGAAGTGATCAACCAACATTAAGGAACACCGCAACATGTTGTGGGGAAAACTGGAGAACAATTTTAGTATTTTCACTAGGACAGCAAAATGTCTGAGGCTAGCATTATAGCAATCAGTGAATGAGGAAAGACAGGAGAACCTGTCTGCTCACTTCATGGGCAGCCCAATCCTTTCTAAACCACCCTCATCCCCCCTTCACCGATGCAGCCATGCCACTGGAACACATGCCGCATCCTCTGAGGGGGTGGACACAGTCCGGGAGGTTTTCTCTAGGTAAGGGAACATTTGTTCCTTTGCCCATTGGTAAGCCTCTGCTGCCTGAATGGGTCTACTTGGACCTGCACCAGTAGTTTTGCTGGCAGAAGTCCGAGTGGCCCCAAGAAGGTGGATAAAGGTGAGGAAGGGGGATTGGATATTGTTGGCCCTGCTGCCGCCAATACTATCCCCTTCCTGGCCTCAACACACACCCCTCCCCACCCTATCTCTGCCCTTTTCCTCCCCAAAGCCACCCTCTTCCTCCCTGCTTCATTCTGCCCTCTCACTCCTGCCCACCTCTATGTTGACATACCAGCACCAGCGTTTTTCCTGAGGCTGCTGGTATGTGACCATGGCATCTTGCTGCTTGTGGCAGTGGCCCAGTTGCACAGAATAGCACATCGCCTTTTAAAACCACCATAACATGCACTGCGCTACCAGAATGCAAGTTCTGGAGGTGCCCCATGCCCAAAGGATTGGGCCCAAAATCTTCATTTGGCTCCTATGAGCCTGTACACCAAAACAAGGTCATAAAGTGTTAGAAGACTAAAATCTTAGTGAGATTTTCACAGGACGTTAAGCTCTCTGGATTCTTTTTTGTACAGCTTTGGATTTCATCTCTTGGGATCTAATTCTTACAGTGAACAGGGAAAGTCTAAAAATGGACCCAAAGTCTGTTTAATTAGGTTGTCAGAAACTCTTTTTTGAAGTTATCTTACCTGAAATGACTGAAACTGGGGACAGCTAAGCCCTTTGCAATATTCAGTGAATTTATGTGGGAGACAAAGTGAGGCAGCACCATAGCAGGTTCTGCCTCCAAGCTGCTCTAGTTCATTAGAACATTTGTCAAGAGCCCCCACTATATGCGAAAAGGGCTCTCCTTGTGTGATAAGGGACCCTGAAAAAGCTTGGAACTGTTCTAATATGGGGGCTCCTGATGTTGATGTCATGGTGGCAAGATACTATTCAGATTCTCCCTTCTCCTGAAATTTGTCAAGGTGCCTACCTAAGATCCATGTGGTTCCTGTTGCTTTTACTTTACCTATCACAAAATCATACAGTGGCAATTTTGAAAAAAGCCCCATTGAAAAGCTCTAGTCAACATCATGTTTGCAATGTGCTTCAAGCATCAAAAGCCAGCACAGCTTCTGGTCCAATCACCCTACCCAAAAGCAGGGTCCTCCACACTACCAATTCACTCACATAATACAGACCACAATTGTGGTGCAAGCCTTAGTATAGGGGCAAAATGATGACAATTTTGCTGGACAGTGACTGCAAAACAGAGAACTGCAGCTGGCTCAGGAAAGTCAGCCAAGTTACATGCTACAAGGGAAGACCAAAAGACCTCCAAGGTCACTAAGCCAATTCTTGCTACCAAATAATTCCCCCATTTGTCAGGAGAGGGTCCCGAAATCTATTTTGCAGTGTAAATAGGTCCTAAAATAGCTGGCACTTTATGCCTTCAGCATTATTTGCCTTCCCTGCCTAACAGTCAGATTGCCTTTTTTTTTTTAAGTTGATTTTGTTTTTGACAGATTAACTTGAACCACAGCAGTTTGTGAGCTTCAGATCCTTTTAAAAAATTCTGCATGCATGCTCAAATCTGCCACAGGCATGATCGGAATTATTTCTGGAGACTGTAACACAAAGGACTGGCTAATAAAACTCTTGGTTATGAAGTCAGAATGTCGAGTTCAATAAGCTAGATCAATTCATTTTCAGAATGTTTCTAAAGATTTATAGATCAGCTCTTCTTAACACTTTCTCTCCTCTCCTGTTGCTCCCTCCTTGATAGAAGTCATCTTAGAATAATTGCCCTTAGGCTATATAGTCCCACCATTATTGCATTTTTCTTTTAAAAAATCAGAATTGTTTGTAAATTATGTACACAGTGAATAAATGGGGGGATTGCTGTTTACAAATGGTTTTCAATGCGTACATCTAATTTGTGCATTCATGACATTCCAGACAATGTTTGGTGTGTTTTGTGTTGTTACTTTTATCTGTTCTGAAGTGCAGGAGGGGGGATATGTTTTGTTACTCTCTGAAAGGTCAGAACTAATTTTATGCAGTAAAACATAGGAAAGAACATCAAAGTGCTTTTTCTTCAAATAGCAAGGTGTCCCAATTATTAACCAAATGGAACTCCTCACATCAGAAAAGGAGGAGAGCAAAAGAAAAAGTGATTTAAAACATGTTTTTAGCTCCTGCAGTCCCAGCTGAGCCTATTCTAGTGCCAAGCCAAACCCCCCAAAAAAGAATTGGAAATTGCTGTATAGATTTTCATTCTGCAGCTGATTTATGCCACCTGGTTATTAGCTTTAAGGGTGCTTTCTCACATTGCGGTGTGAATCAAGCCAACCTGCAATCCAACAAAATCGGATCCCAGCGTGTTAATTAGTCTGTGGAACTTTGTGCCATAGAAAGTGGTGATGGCATTTTACCTAAATGACTTTAAGAGGGGGTTGGACAAATTTCTGGAGGAAAAGTCCATCATGGGTTACATGATAGGTATGTGCAAGCTCCTGATTTTAGAAGCAGACTACCTCGAAATGCCAGATGCAGGGGAGGGCACCAGGACACAGGTTTTGTCTTGCTGTCTTTTGTGCTCCCTGAAGTATTTGATGGGCTACTGTGAGATACAGGAAGCTGGACTAGATGGGCCTTTGGCCTGATCCAGCAGGGCTCTTCCTATGTTCTTATGTAGGCTATAAGCTCAATCGGGAGCCCAGGTCTACCCATGCAGGTAGACCTGGACTCCAAGTCCAAGTGGGAGCCCAGCTCTACCTGCCCAGCAAATAGCCACAGAAGCTATAAACTCAATTGGAAACCCATGTTCCCAGAGTAAGCTCAAACTCCATTGGCATGGCAGCATCAGCAGGTGAGGAATTTAGATAGCTTTCAGCTATTAATCAAGCTCCCACTCATGTACTGGTAACCTTTAGACTTTTGTCCAGCTGTGTGGGAACAGCTTATCTCTGGGCCACTCCCATGCCCCTGAAAGACCACTTAAATTAATTTACTATATCAGTTGATAACCAAGACATTTTCTTTCACAAGCAGTGCTAATTCTGTGGGAAAGACCTTATCTGATAAGTCTCTGTCTATTATCAGTCCCAAAGCTGGGCTATTTAAACATTATAGCAGCCACATGGAAAGTCACCGAGAGATATAAAGCTCCCAATAGGAGAACATCTGAAAGACACTGTTGTCTCATCTAAAATGAGAAGTGGTGTATCGTCCTCCACAGGGAGAAGTGCGGACTCTGTGAAGCACAAATTCTCTTTTCAGAGATGACATATACTCAGAAGAATAAGGGAAAGTCACTCACCCACCTGTTTTTCTGTCACATATTCACCCTGTTTATATGACATATCAGTGATCACTATGTGCATGTAGAAAGAGCAGGGTTGCACCTACTGACCCGGTTCCAAATCTCCACATGATCATCAGACCTTGTGCACCAAGGATATGTGAATATCCACCAGACCTATATAAGCTCTCTTCATGATGTCCATCCTGCAAAGCTTGTACCTTTTGTGCATGAGATCAGGGGCAGGGCAAGCAGCCAAGATCCCAGGCCGCCTGGGGCCAGACTAGGCTGCTGCCCCCCCCCCCACAGTCTCTCCCCCTACCTCCTTTCAGGAGGCCCAGGGAAGTCATATGCAGCCTCCCGACCCTCTGAAGGCCTTGTAAAACCCTTGGAGGGCCAAAAAACATCACTTTTGGTTTCACAGAACCAGAATGCCCTTTGATGGCTTTCTGAGGGCATCAAAACATCACTTCGGGTTTCCTCCGTGAAACCGGAATTGATGTTTTTCAGCCCTCTGAGGGCTTTGCAAGGCCTTCAGAGGGTTGGGGAGGCTGCCTGTGACTTCCCTGGCCCTCAGAATACCTCTGGGGAAAAGGCCCTTAAGAGGTGGCCCTCAGATCAGTGCGCTGGTCGACTGAGTGCTGTGGGGGTGCCACGGGATGGTGGCACCATCCCTCAAGCCTGGTGCCTGGGGCATTTGTCCGCCTTGCCCCCCAGGTACACCACAGCCACTGCACCCTCCACATGTCATTGTACACGAACATGTTGCATGAATAGGGCTATTGTAATATGTGAATGAATTCTCAGTCAAATTCCACAAACACTAATTCTGGGCAATCAACCTAGGAGTTATAGGTTGGTTAGAAACTCTAATAGGGTATAAAAGGAAAACGCATTCCCTAGTATGTATAAATAAGTTTCATTTGAAATTGACTCCTGAGCCTATAAGTATTTTATTTGCTTGACTTGTAACTTCCTGCATGTATGCTCAGGCAAGTTTGTGTTTTTTTTTGAAATCTGAAGCATTTCCTCTGGTCTTTTCTAGAGCTTAACAAACAGAATAAATCACCTCATAAATCTTTGTTAAAGTGGTATTAGAGCTTTTGTGATTATCATTATTAAATTTGCTGTTTCCATGACACAATATTCTTTCTCTCACAGTCAGAAACCAATTAAGGCAGCTGCATGATGGTCTTCAGAAATAAGGCTGGTTTGTAAACTATGATGTGGTTTGCACATGTACACCTCCAATCCTTATCGTCCCCACCACAATGTGAGGGAGTTTACAAGATCTCTCTTATTCTCAACAAAGTAATTTAAAATAAATGTCACCACCCAGATAGCATTCTCCCAGCCCCTTCCCGAGAAAGCCATCCATCTGCACTACACAGTCTTCTACCATTTTCAAGTGTACCTAGTGGGGATTAATCATCCATTTCAACCTTCTGTTTGTTCAATCTGGAAGGCCAACAGGGAGGGAAGAGGCAAAGGTGCTTGCAGAGTGTTCCAGAATCCCATTCAACAAAATCTCAGGTTGAAAGGCTAGGAAAGTACCATATATGATATTTTATTACAGCCCACAATCCTTCGCATGTTTATTCAGAACCTACTCCCACTATATTCCATGGGACATACTCATAGGTAAATGCGTATAGCACTGGTTCCCAAACCGGTGGGTCGCAACCCACCAGTCAAGGAAGCACTTGTTCCTTCCCCTTTTAAGGGGCAGGAAGGGGTGAAGGTAGCAACACAAACCCCAGGATTACACTGCTGGGGGAGGGCGGTTTGAATTTACCTAAGGGAGTGCTGGCCTCTGGAGAGGGTGCGAGGACTCCACAGTTGCTTCTGCAGGGCCTCTCAAGTCTCCAAAACATTTTTAAAAAATGATCAAAAACCACTTCCATTTCAATCGCTTTTTAAAAACTGTTTTGGAGACTTGGGGAGTCCTGCCGATGCTCCCCACAACTCCTGGAGACCAGCAAACTCTTAGATAAGTTTAATCCCCCCTCCCCGGCAGCAGCGCAATCCTGGGGATCGCATTGCTGCCATAGCCCTTTCCTCACACTTACTTCCAGAGCTCACAACTCCCTTGTAGGAGTTTAGGAAGCACTAGTGTATAGGATTGCAGCTTTAGAGGGCTCAGGATAGGTGAACTAAGGGCCCAATCCTATAGTTACCTAACACCAGAGCTTAGCCCTAGTTCTGGCACTGGGTGATGCAAACATGCCATAAAGCACATTTATGGTACCTTGAGAGTATGGAGTGCTAGCACTGGGCCAGCACTAGTCAGACGCTGGGCCCAGCGCCAGCAGAAGGAGGATACACTACCACTGGGCTAAGTGAAACTGCCAGGAAGCGGTGCAGCCTCTGGAGGGTGGGAGAAGGCAGAATGAGGGCCGGGGAGGGGGAAGAACTGAGGTGGGGGAGGAACCACGTGGGGGGGGGAGAACTGAGGCCAAAAGGCCCGACACAGAGGCTTTCACATTTGTGTGGGCAAAATAGCTGATGCAGACAGAAGGAGACCCAGCTGCTGGAGCTGGGGTTTCCTCAGGAGAAGGGGACGAAAGTCCCCTTGCCCCAAGGAGACTCCAGAAAGCTTTCTGGTACCCACTGGATACAGCGGTAGTGGCTTTGGCACTGCTGCTCCAGCAGGCGCCAGAAAGCATAGGATTGGGCTGTAACTTGGAAAAAAACAGGTTCTTGTGCAGATTCCCCTCCCCCACAAAATCATGTTTGTGGGAAATCCCAGTCCTTCTGTACAATGTTGGCATATTCCCACATCATTAACCTGCCATTCTTCCTTGAAACATTTTCTGGAAGCTTGCACAAATTCATTAGAAGAGTGGGAGAAATTCATCTTTGTACCAGTTCAAATACCCCACTCTGGCCCAGTTTAATTGTCTTGAAGTCTTTCCAGCACTGGCTGTATATCAGGTTTGCCACAATGCCTTGGCACTCAGCTACCATGCTGTTTAGGCAGCTGTACTCTTCCGTAATTTCCAAGCCTCTTTCCCTTCCAGTATTCTTTATGACTGCAACACTTCAATTCAAAGCGCAGAAAACCTTCCTGTGATGCCCTGTGTCCTTTTCGCTCTGAGCCATGACATTCACAAGCAGAATCCATAGATCATTTTTTATTCCTATGATGCTATTACCATCCACAGACTCTGCAGTAGGGTGGGCTACAAATCGAGGCTACATATAGAAAACTGCTGTGGCATAAATGGCTAAGAAACAGAGCTGTAAATCTGAACTTCCTTGGTTCAAATCTCACTTATACCTATGAGGCTGACAGGTTATCTGAGACAGCAAAATGGCAGGGGCTGCCAGCTCTGTCTGCCCACTTGCCTCCACTGCTCTTGCCATTCCCTAGATTGGAAAAGAACATTCTAGCCCACCTCTTCTCCTCCTCTTCTTCTTCTGCCCAATCCCCCTATACGTTTACCAATCCAGGGAGTGGGAAGAAAAGGAGCTGGCACATCACTAGGTAAGAGAGAGAGCATCATTTGGCACACCACCTCAGGTGCCAGGAGGTCTTGGTCAGATCTGCATGCCATAAATTCACTTGGGCCACAATCCTATATGCAGTCACCTGAAAGTGAGTTCTATTGAAATCAGTGAGACTTACTTCTGAGTAGACATGTCTGGGGAGTATGCTGCAGGTGGCCTAAGGCAAGCCACTCAGCTTCAGCTGCAAAATGAGGATTATAAGAATATTTATTTATCTTGGAGCACAAGCCTATGCATGTCTACTCGGCCCCACTGAGTTCAATGGAACTTACTCCCATGTAACTGTATAAGATTTTAGCCTTAGAGCAGCAATTTTCATCCAGTGTGCTGTGGAAGTTTGGGTAATTTATTAATAGGCCATTGGGGATGTGAGCCCCCCACCAGCAGCGTTATTTAGTCAATTGTCCAAAAAAAAAACAAAACTGATGGTGTGCCCTGAAAATTGTAGTGCCTTGTCAGTGTGCCGTGAGATGAAAAAGACTGAAAATGGCTGCTTAGCAGCTTATTCTAGCACTTTAGCACACAATACACATACTAAGTATTAATGTTATTACAGGCCTACATAAAAGGAGCAGCTTGCAATGAATTCTGTTTTAGAGAGGAAATGGGAGCACATGATGCCCAAATCAGAAATGGCCGATGTTATTTTGGTGCCTAAAGCAGAAAATCAAATGGCATCCCCTCCACCTGGCTGTAACAATGTAATAATAAAACAAATTAACTGACAATTTGCTACCCTGTAATGGTATTTCAGAATCTGCTGCATTGGGGTGAGCTGCCTCATGGAAAGGACTGACCCAAATTACTCCTATGTATGGCTCCATCAGCGCACATGTGCTTCATTCCAAAATTACTGCCTTGGTTCTTTTGTGGGATGTGACCTCTAGTTTTAACAACAGAACATGTGATTAATTGATGGAGCCAACATAAACCAAAGACAGATCCTTGCACCAAAGAATTAACTATCTACATTTAATGATTTTTCACCTTGCCCCATAGCACTTTTGCCCCTTTTAGAAAACTAATAAAGTCTGTTTTATCTTTCAGCAAGTTTTGAAGGGTGCCCCTACCTGCCTACCAAGGACAAAAAGCAATTATCCCCGAGGCAGGCCTTTCACTGTACACCTTATTTTGGTAAACAAAAGATTACAGATTTGTAATTAGGCCATTAAGGCTTTCCAGAATCCAACATGTTAATCCCTGCAGTAGAAAGAACTATATTAAATCACTGGACTGGAGCTCTAATGGCATGTTAGGTTTTCTCTTTGTTGTTTAGATGCTGCACTTGCCAATTTCCTGAAGATCTGCTTATAAAAAATAAATTAACCCACCTATGCCCCAGTTCAGAAGAGTTTCTACATTTACCAATTCATTTTATTGCAAGTATCATATTTATTTTAACACTATTCATGTAAAAGGTGCATTGATGTATGTTTAAAGTCTCTCTCCTGTACTTATCTTTCTTTTCCTTCTGCAAAATCCAGTCGAAAGTTGGGGGATATCTTTGCCAGATATCAATGCCTACTGCAGGTTTACAGTCAATAACTATACTTTATACTGTGCAAGCAATCCCTTTACATGTTTGCACAGAAGTAAGTCTCACTGTGTTCAGTTCTCTTTCAGTATTGCATACATGTCCACCCTGGCTGTGTTAGCCAGGGTAACATATGAAGCTGGTTTGAACCAAGTCACAACATTGGTCTGTCTAGTTCAGGGGTCGGCAACCTGCGGCTCTTTCAGCTGTCTGCTGCGGCTCCTTCTGGTGAAAGTGGCAAAGGGGTTAACAGGAGGCACCTGTGTTGGGAGGGCAGGCTGCTTCCCTCCGCCCAGTGAGCTCACTGCCTTCCTCTCCCTTCACCCCCACCTGCCCCACATTTGTTTCCCTTTTCAATTTTGCCCGCTCTGCAGGCTTAAGCTCCCTGTTTTTTCCCTTCCCCAACTCTCCAGCAGGCTCAGCCAATCAGCATCCAGCAGGCTCCTGGCTTTTTCTGTTGGAATGGCTCAGGGCCCTTCACTGGCTGACCACCAGCCAATCCTGAGCTGCCCTCCTCAGCCATTGCAAGCCCTTGCAGCCCGCCTTTCCTTGAGCAGGTCCCCACTCAGTGCAAGGAGAAGCTTTTCCTCCACAGCAGAGGAGACATCCTGTGTGTCTACTCAGTAGTAAGCCCCATTACAGCAGATGAAGCTTACTCCCAGGAAAGGGTGCCTGGGATGGAGCCTGCTCAAGGCCAAGTGCAAGAACGGCTGAGTGGGAGCCCACATAGGTCTGTTCGAGAGTAAGCCCCGATGTAGTCCCTGGGCTACTCCCAGGAAGGTGTGGAGGGCTATAGCCTCAACCTCCTCCTGTGCAGGTCTACTCACAAGTAAGCTGTAGTCAGTGGGGCTTCCTCCCAGGTAGGTGTGGAGGGCTATAGCCTCAACCTCCTCCTGTGCAGGTCTACTCACAAGTAAGCTGTAGTCAGTGGGGCTTCCTCCCAGGAAGGTGTGGAGGGCTATAGCCTCAACCTCCTCCTATGCAGGTCTACTCACAAGTAGTCAGTGAGGCTTCCTCCCAGGAAAGTGTGGAGAGGACTGCAACCTGCGAGCTCCAACCAACTTGTCTGCTCAGAAGTCCCATTGCAGCCAATGGGGCTTACTCCCAGGATAGTGTGGAGAGGGTTGCAACCTGAGTGAGGGAGGGCAGGCAGGAAGGGCAGAAGCTGGCCTGTGGCTGCCCGACCTTCTTCTCTTCCCCACCTCTGGTGTCTGTGTCCTTTTTTCCTTCCAGCAGGGTGCCTCTGGAAGGTGGGGGGAGTTCTTTAGTATCCATGTAAGATAAGCAGATGTAATAACATTCCATATGTATTGGAATCCTGGAAGATCTGGTAGCATGTGGTGTCAGCATTGGCCCCTTTAAGGGTAAGGCCTGGGCATCCAGCAAAGTGTGCTGCACAGCTGCAGCCACTTGAAGGCAATAGGGCCCTCAGGGATATAACGGGCACCTGAGGAAGGGGGTGTGGGTTGTAGAAGGAGCGCAGCTTGGAGGTAGGAAAGGAGACTGAGTTTATTGACTTTGCTACTCTGACTGATTGGACTGACTTACTTTGGAATCTGATCTTGGACTGTGACTTGGCTTATTGACTTTGGACTCTGCCCTGGATACTCTGACTGACTTTGTGACTAATTGCTGGAGACACCGGAGTTTGAATTGTGGCTGCTGTGCCCAAGACCTGCTGAGGACCAAGGGGCTGCTGTAGTGGTGGGAGGCTGCTGGCAGGAGAGAGGACCTCTGCAGGTTGAACAGGCGAGCTACCCTGGAGGTGGGGTCCAGCAGGACTACAGGGGAGAACCAGGGGGGAAAGAGGGGGAGCTAATTTGCTTAAAGTGGGCATAATTCTCCAGGCAGAGCATGGCCTTGGAATCAGGCAAAACACCATAGAGGACCAGGCATCTGAAAACACAGGACAAGAATGTATGACAAAACTAACTAAAAGCTACAAGAGGGGGCTACATTATAAAAATGGGACCTATAAGAGCATAAAGGTAAAAAAAACAAAAAACTATATATGCAGTATTATCTTCATTTTAGACGTCAAAAGGGTTTTGTGGCTCCTGAGGTTTTTTCCCTCTGGAAAATGGGTCCAAATGGCTCTTTGAGTGTTTAAGGTTGCCGACCCCTGGTCTAGCTTATCCTACCAAAACAGCAGTGGCTTTCAAAGCTTTCAGACAGGAGTTTTTCTCAGTCCTATTTGGCAATGAACCTGGGGCCTTCTGCATTCAAAGCACTGAACTAACACTGAGCAGGGTGGCCCATACATTAGGCCAACTGAAGCTATTCCATCAGACAGCAGATTGGGGGGGGAGCGCTTTCTGCTGTCCACTTTCTTGCATCCCCTGCTCATCCTCCTTTCTGAATACGAGAAGGTAAGGGGAAACAAAGATGAAGAAGAAATGTTGGGGGAGGAGGCTACTGAGCTAGAAGATAGGAGAATGGGAGAAGCAGAGGATGGCATATCATCAAATGGAGGGGCAGCTTTTAGCACTCCACCTCAGCCATCAGGAGGTCTTGGACCAGCCCTTCCACTGAGCTACATTTCTTCCCTGTAACACTAAGTGGAGATGTGAGGATGACGCATATAGTAACTAGAAAAGCATATTGAAAAGCACAGAATTATGTCTTATGACCCAAACCTATCTCCCAATAGATAGGGTGGAACCGGTGTTCCTTCAGCACACGCTGTTGCAAATGTGTTATAAATCTCTTTGTGACAGACTGAAGGCTAGAATGACACCCCTAAGACAAAGTAAGGCTGGTGCAGGAGGGGGGGGGGAGCAGGGAGGAGTGTAACAGGGAAGGGGGCAGTGACGGGGTGAGGGGAGCAGATCAGGCCCAGGAGGGGGCAAGAATGGCAGCGCTTGTGTGTACGATATTCTATCTTCTTTCCCAGACCTGATCTGCCGACACAGATCAACTCAGACTTGCACCGGTGGTAGTACAGTTACAGGTCCACATTGCATCTGCTGGGGTTTACCCTGAGGATACCTCCAAAATTCCCGCATGGAATGTGGCAGAGCCCATACAGTACTGCCACATGGGAATTTAGATAGGATTGGGCTGTAAGAAAGGGACATTATGGAATCCAGATGTATTTTTTCTGTTACCAAAGTGTTCAAAAAACTCACTGGTTGCACAGTAGAAAATCCACCCACCACAAACTCATGGGTCCAGTTTTAAAAGATTAAATCATTTTCTTCTGTGAAAGAAAGATACGATTTCACCAATATACCTTTTCATAAGACAAATTATTGCTGGGGTGGGATCAACTACTCCCCTCACCATCACAAGAGACATCATTCTGAACAAAGACTGAAAAATGAAGGCTGAGAAATAAGTGCAAACATATGGGCCACTTCTCACAAAATAATCTGCGAGAACACAAAACCCCCAAATACAACATGCATGTGAACTGCTTCAGGGACAAAAATGGGAGTTTCAGTAACCTAAGCCTCACTTCTAAATACTCTCAGCCCCAAACTTTCCCTGGTCATTGTATACATTTTATTTATTTTTTAAAAGGAAAGCTAAATTTGAAGCATGGGGGTGCTTCTTATATATGGTAAGTGGACCCTCTTTTATATGGTAAGTTATCCACAGGTTCAACCTCTGCAGATTTGAGTATCCGAACATGCCAAGCCCACAGCTGGAGGGCCTCAGAAGCAATTAGAAGGCACTTCCAGTTTCTACCAGCAACTTACAATTGTGTCTGGAGGTGTTCTGGGGTGCAGGGAGGTCATGCATAACCTTCAGAGGGCGCCCAGGCACCTCATGAATTTCATTATCTGTGGAATTCAGTATCTGCAGGGCATCCTGAAATTGATGGTACCAAGGGTCCATTGTAATTGCTAATTAAAGAGGCACCTTTTAAAGTGGTGGCTACTATATGTTCAGCAGGAGGAAAGTCCCAGCTTAGCATCTCTCCCACCATGACTATTTGCTCAGGTCTCCCTTGGGACTTTTTTTTAAATTGTGAGGTACAGAGAACCATCTTGTTTGTTGTTTGTTTGCCATCTAAAGCACTTCATTAAAAAGTATATATAACTATTCTTAGGTTGCAATTCTATGCATGCTTCTCTGGAAGTAAACCCAATTGAACATAATGGAATTTATTTCCATCTATACAGTCCAATAGATTGTGCTGTTAAAAATAATATTTTGTACTCCCATTTTTTTATATGGCCCTAATAGCTAGTACAATGACTAGCACAAACCACTGACCAGTACTATGAGAGGAAGGAATGAAAATGAGTCCACTTGTAGTTGTAGAAACTGTTCTGTGAAATCAAGAACAGAAGGTCATGAATATCACAGATAGTTAGTGCATGTTAACTGTCAAAGACTATCAAATAATGCAGGCCACAGCATTGCCAGCTGGCAGATACTGTCAAATACGGATGGATACTGTATGTCAGCTGTCAAAACCAAATACTAAACACCACCGAATGCTGGCTATCAAGTGCATGTGCTATAATAATAATACAGGCATTTATATACCGCCTTTCTTGTTCGTCAGATTTCTCCTCAGACTTTAATTCAAGGCGGTTTACATAGGCAGGCAGGCTGTTCTACATCACCGTAGGGATTTTTACAATTGAAAGGTTCTGTCTTTCAAGAACCGCACAACATTTCAGATGGATCTTTTATGATCTGGTATCACATTCTGGCTTCCAGTTTCCTCCCACGCAGGCTGACAAGCAGCTCCTTCATCTCTCCAAGAGCAGGTGGAATAACTCAGCTGGGCTTGTCAGCTGCTTCAAGGTCTCACCATTCACAGTGCTGGTGGCCTCGAACCGGCGACCTTTGGATGTTATCTTCAGGCAAACGGAGGCTCAACCCTCTAGACCAGACCTCCTGCCTATCAACAGTATTCATCAATTAATGTTAAATATAACACAATATTTAACATTAATTAACACAGTATCACAGAATTTGATATGTTGACAAGTTCCTCAAATTCCTCAAATATTTGCGTAATCAGAGGACATTTTGGAAATATTTGAAATTTTTGAATGTGACTTTCTGAAGACAAACATGTTTCACTTTTCAAGAGAGAAATGCATTTTGGGGTTCACTTTTAGCATGGGTCTTGTATACAGGCAATCACTTCTCCGGCACTTGAAGGTGGTATTGTAGGGCTGGTTTTGCCTGCAGGGTTGTGTCCTGCTGTACATAGTTTCTGGTCAATGTGGCTTTTAGGTTTGCATAATGCCTCAGACTATACCTGGAACTAATTAAAGTACTCCTTAGAAAACAAAACCTGGACATTCTGCTATGGGACCTATTGGATAATGTCCACAACAGGTAACAGACTTCCTTCTCACAATCCACCACAATAGTTTTGTTTTTAAAGGTATGTTTTGACTAGTGATGGACAAACTCTCCTTTGCTTGACTTAGTCATGTCACAGTTTGCTGAATTTAGCAAACTGTGCCAGACCCTATGGGGGAGGGCATGGTAATGCTTTTTTGGTTGGGCAATGGACCAGTCTTAAGCTGGAGTTTGCTGCAGAAATAGGGTTTATTTGTGGTCCAGCAAAACAGATAGAAAAGACCCAGGGCTATTAGGGTAAGACACTTTATCTTTCCCTCCCTTGTCCCCCTAGTTCTGTACACTGGGGAAGCCCGCTCTAGGTAGTGCACAATTAGCTTCTTCAAGTTATGGCAGTTGGGGTGTCCAGGAGAAAAGGCCATGCCCAGTGACAGGCACCAATCAGGTCTGGTAGAATGGGACGAGCCCCTTGTTGGGGTGTTTGAGAAGATGCCAGAAGCCTTTCTGTCTTCTGATTCTCAGTCCCCATGCTGTTCATTCCTTCTTGTTCCCTTGGCCCATACTCCTGTTCTTCTCCCCAGTTGGCCTCCTTCTTCTTCCCTCCTCCCCTTATACCCTTCTGCCCCCACTCTATCTTGTGTTCAGTAGGTTTCGTATGTTAAAAATTGGTTACGTGTTTAATAAAGTGGCCCAAATTAAATCCAAGTGCAGTCTAGTGTCTTTGTTGGAGGGCTGTAAGGGTAAATAGAATGCCAGATGCAGGGGAGTGGCAGTGAGATGTAAATATCTTGTGTGCTCTCTGAGGCATCTAGTGGGCTGTTGTGAGATACAGGAAGCTGGACTAGATGGGCCCTGGCCCTGATCCAGCAGGACTCTTCTTATGTCTTGGTGCACTTTCTCTCATACCACTTTCCCCCATTTGGTCTCTCCATCTCTCATTTCCATCAGTGCTGTTCCCCCCCCCCCCAACTTCCTTGTTAGTTTCCCTTTTGGTCCCCACCCAACTCTATCTTTCCTCCTTTTAAACCCACCTACTTTGACAAGCTCTACCCCCTCCTACGCTCCTGTTTTGGCAATCCCTTCTGGGCTTCTGTAGTCTCCAAGGCCCCTGGCAATGGCAGCATAATGGTCACATTGGAAGCCCCTGAATGACCAGAACAGTGGCAGCCAAGCTGTGCAAGTGTGCAGAGTGGGGTAGGATGCCACACAAGTCACATTAATTTTTCAACAAACTGAGAAAGGGCTACCTTTTTCCTCAAGCCCATTTCTGTAACTTGCAACCACATCACATTCCTGATGTCATCACTGGAAGCAATTTAACACCACTCCTCCTAAGTTCCCCCAAACTCTCTCACCAGCCCTACAGATCCCTCCCCTCCCTCATGCACACTCTGCCTACCTTTCACTCAAACCTTACCTGGCGGTAGCAGCAAAGCAAACTAACACTATCTGACCATGTACTTTCCAGCAACGGCTCATACACTGTGCCATCACAGGTTTAGGTAGTATTCCCTGATCTCTATAAGGGTTTCTGATCAAGCTTTCTGCCTCTGACTTCCTCTCTGTCTTTGCCTTATCTATCTCACCCCACCCTCAACAAGAGCTGAGTCTGACACTGAAAGGTTGCTGAAAGTTCTGTGCCCCCACGGTGCTCCTACCCATCCCTGATGGCCTCTTGGATCACTACTGCCACTGGTACTGAGGGTTCAGGTACCGGCCAGGTTGACCATCTGATGTATGTTAGTTCTTGGCCATTATCCACCTTCAGTGAGGCTTGCCACCATCCTTGCTCAAATACTGCATTTTTAAACAAACAGGTACTACAAAAATACTATGCATTTCCAGCACACTCTCATCGCAATGAGTGTATACCTGCTATCCAGGGTTGGCCCAGAACCTCCTGATGTCTGAGGCTGCATGCCAAATGCTACCCCCCCCTTTACTAGATGATGTGCTAGTGTCTGCTTCTCCCACTCTCCAATGTTCCAAGACAGCACTCTCCTCCCCTCCACAATTTCTCTTCCTCTCTAACCCCCCACCCCTTTCTTCTGCAATCCAAGGAGTGGAAGGAGGAGGAGGAGCAGTGGAGGCAAGTAGCAGAGAGAGAGCCCAATCCTATCCAACTTTCCAGCACTGATGCAACTGCAATACAACCCCAAGGTAAGGGAACACATGTCCCCTTACCTTGAGGAGGCCTCAGTGATGGCCTCCCCCACTCCAGGATGAAGCGCACACCCCACTGGCATGGCTGCATCGGCACTGGAAAGTTGGATAGGATTGGGCCCAGAGATGGGTACCCTCCACCAATCTGCTGCCTAGGTGACTGCTTCAGTTGGCCTTATGGATGGGCCAGCGCTGCTACCTCCCAAGCTTCCTATTGCCCAGAAAATATGCCCCTGCCAAAGAGTATTTCTTTCACGTTTCACAACTTGAACTTTCACAGGCTAACCAGAATGATAAGTGACTTTGGCAGGGGGTGTACCAGAATGACTGTACCAATATTACACATGTAACTATGACATTGCCCTGACATTGCAGGCAGCTACAACACACAAATATTTAAGACTGCGGGGATGGGGCTGAAAGCTGTGCTAGATCAGCCCAGTCTATTTCAGCTGGGCCTAATGATATCATTTTGGAGTAAGTCATTTCTGGATTGCAGCTGTAATGGGCTGAAAATGAGGTGTTTGATGTTTTAAATAAATCTCTTCTGGAAAGGAATACCACGTCAGAGCAAAACACTTTTTAAGGGAAAACTACACTTCTTCCATAGATTATTTTTAATGGCTGCCTGTCTGAAGAAAATAAAGTTGAGAAACTATTAGACACCAGTTAAATTAAATGAAATTACACAGCTTGGAATGCTGCCATAAAAACTCTCTACATGCCGTTCATACCAAATGAGCCTTGGGAGAAACTGAGCTCACACTGGAGTTTCCACTTTTGTCTTCCATGTATTTATGCAGTTCCATTAAAATCAAAGGCACTGAGATGATCCTCCATTTAGAAACACTAGTAGAGGTTATTTGGAATGAAAGGTGTGCTCCTTTATTACATAATTAATTTTGAAAATTCCCTCTAAAAGGTTATTTAATATAAGCGCTGGATATCTAGTCGGAATTGAGTGGGTCTTACTTCCACCTAAGTGTTACAGGATTGTAGCCTTATAGCCCAGTCCTAGCCAACCCCACCCTGCACTGATGAAGCAGGGACAGCGTGGGCAGTGCCGCATCTATGGGAGAAGCTGGAAGACTGGCTGGCTCCCTAAGGGGACATCTGTCCCCTTGCCAGAGGTAAGCCCCAGCTGCTGCAATGAGGCAATTTGGACCAGAGTGGCACAAGTCCATGTCGCCCCATGTTGACAGATTGGGCCTGGGGAGGGGGATAGGATACAGTGCATGCCGCTGCCACCAATCCCAGTTCCTCCCAGTCCAATTCGCCAACCCCTACCCCATCGCTGGCCTCCCCTGTCCCATTATACCCCCTCGTCCCCCTTCCCTGCCCCCACTCTGCTCAGCATGGAACTTACCGCATCTGAGGTGCACTGGGTCTTTTGCTGGTGCGCGTAGGTCAGCACAAGCCTTTGCGCCCACACTAGCAACTGCTATGCCATCCTGAAGTACAGTGTTCGCTGTGACAGTGCACATGCTGCTTAGGATTGTGCCATTAATACCTAATTTTACTCCCTTAGCATGGATTTGTAAGTTGGCCCTGTTATTTTAATGAGCCTTCCTTTCAAAGGAGCTTGCTTAAAGTTGTGCTAGGCTAGAATTAAATGCAACAATGAATGCATGACTGCCACTGAAAGCATCACATCTCCTCCCTCTTCTGTGTTTAATGTCTAGAGGCTGTGACCCTTGGAGTTGGTATAGCAGAATGGCTAAGAGAATTAACTGAATCAGGATTGCTTGTTTGGAAACTCACCTCTTTCGAGAACTCACTAGGTGGCCACAAAGAAGGCTCTCGCTCTCAGCTCCAGCTGTAACAGGGGGAAGAAAATACTGTCACGGAGTGGGGCAAGTGCTTTTCCCTTTAAGATGGATTAAGTTGGGTGTTTGTTACCCAGGTGTAGTGCATTAGTAATTTAAAGAATAAAACCTGGGTGTGGGTGCTTGAAAATGGAGACAGCAGGAGGAAGGGAGCTGGGGGTTAACAGCTTTTATACTGGAAGAAATGCTGAGAGACCTGTAAAATGGTAATTTTAGCCTCTTTTAGATATGATCTTTTCTTGTTTTTAAGCTACTGTAATTCATGTACATGTAATTCATGTAATTCAGCCCCTCCCCTGGGGGCTGGGGATAAGGATAGGCCCTCAGTTTGGCTGTACTTGTCGTAAGAGGCGACTAAACGGCCACTGGGTAGATGGGACTCCTTAGCCTGGGAAGGCAGCTCATCTGAGAGAAGGAAAACTCTGATCCCAAACCTCCACTGCCTTGTGGCTACATCCAGTTATGGAAAAGGCTTCAGGAGTCAACCTCGAGGCAAAATCTGGAGCCAGAGTCCCTGAGGCAGTTCATGGCTGAACACAGTCACGTTCTGGCAACTCCTGCGATGTTGCTGGAACCTACCATATTGGCCTCTGCCTTTCCATTGGACCATTTCAGCAATGTGGAGAGGGGGGAATTTGCTGCATGGGTAATAGCCTATCCTCCATACCTACTTTACCCAGGCTTCGTGCACTGGAGAGGACACTCTGTTCCAGAACCACCAATCAGAGCGTGACACCATAGTCTTCAGAGACTGAAGGATGCCAACAAAAAAATTCATGTAGATATGTTTCTTGGAGCAAATGAAGCTCCCTTAAAGCTATAATAAAAATCTTTTACATGAAAAATTGAATGTAATAATTAACCAAGGACATGTATGTTAATAGGACCTGGGGCTTGGAGTAAGCTAAATAAAAAACATTGCTCTTGGGGGTTTGTGGAGGAGGGTTAAATCCTGGTTGGCTTGGGAATCTCCCCATGTCCTTCCCTACCCCAAGGGTGATGTTTGTGACAAATACTTACAGGGTTATTTTAAGAACTGGGTCAAGATAATACGTGTGACATGTTTTGCACACTCAGAAAGTGTTATGCAAATGTAGACAAAGAAAAGATCCTGGGCTGCTTCTTTTGGCAGCAAATATGCCATGCACTATAACACCTATTCCTGACTTTAGGGCCAAATCCTGTCCAAGTTTCCAGTCCTGGTGTACCTGTGCCAATGGAGTGTGCCCTGTGGTGGGAAAGTAATTATGGAGGCCTTCACAAGGTAAGGGAGCATTTGTCCTCTGACTGCACTGTAGCTGCACTGGTGCTGGAAGTTGGATAGGACTGGGCCCTTATACTGCAAACTTTCTGGGTGACAACTATGCCAGGTACTTATTAAAGCAAGACTAAGGGCACAATCCTAACCAGGTCTACTCAGAAGTAAGTCCCATTTTATTCAATGGGACTTATTCTCAAGACAGTGTGGTTAGGATTGCAGCCTAAGGCAAATTTCTAAGTTTGCCTCCTTAAGCCTCTCAGTTCTTCTCAGCTAAGGTCCTCTGAAAGAAGGCAGCAACTGAGTACTCCCACTGATGATGTCACCATAATGACATCACTGCTACTCCTGTAGAAGGAATTCCCCTCACCCACCCTCAACTATACTCCTGCTTTAACTCCTATGGAAGCACGTTCAGAACTATGATGTATAAATAATCCTGTAAATGTAAAGACATAACTCCCCCGAATATAGATAAATACTCAGTTTATGTTTGTGTCTCGCAGTGAATCTCATTTTTATAGTTCTCTGCTGAAATACCAAGAAGAATGAGTATTTACTGTTTCAGATCTAACTTTGTTCAGTACACTTTTAAGCTGAATGTCTTTGCTTTCCTCTTGCGCATTGAGCTGGTTTCTACTGTAACCCCACACAAATGTGTGCTACTTTGCTTTTATGTGTACTAGTACCAGGTTGCTCGGGGAGGGAGAAGGTCTGAGGCAAAATGCTGCATTGGGCCTCCCCACTGTGCCCTTTGTCCATGCTCTGATAATGCATCAGACAGTTCCACTTAAACTGATACTGAGAGTTCAAGGATCAACCCATTCAGGTGGACTCTCAGGCAGTGGCTGATCTGCTGCTATCCCTATATCTTATATTTCATGCACTTTAACCTAAGAAATTTCTACTGAGATATTTCTGGTAGTTTTTGTCCCTAGGGCAGTTCTACCAACATTTTAATTTCTACAACCCATGAAAAAGTTGAGTGCTTCCCCATGGCTTAATTATAGCAACCTAATCGCTGCACCATTAAGATGAAATGTTAGCTCCATGGGCTCACATGGGGGATATGCTGACTTCAATTGGGGGGGGGGGGAAGTCGGCTTTATTGGGTTACAGATCAGTACTTATTCTGCCTATTTACATATCAAGAAACAAAGTTTGAATTTCTTGGAAACCATTTGCAAATCGCACAGTTTTGCAACAATATAGTCTGGAACTCTAGCTGGCTAATCTTACGCAATTTGTTTCCCACAAATTAGCAGCTCGATTGGGTTGTACAATCAGCAGCCACAATCACTGTCTTCTATGGCAACCACTTCTCTACTGAAAACAGCAATGCAATCATGTTCTGTATAAAAAGAATATCCTAGACATCTTTTAGCATCGTTTTAGGTCTTCCCTGCAGATATTTCTTCTATAGTTTAAACTCCCTTTTCTTCCTTTGTATCTATATTTCTCTACCTATTGCCTTTATCTCTCTCCTTTTCAATACTTTACATTTTTCCCCATGTTTCACTCCTCTCTTTGCTTACACCAATCTCTAAATTGATGTAATCGTAGTAACTTTACTGGCATTGTGCTACAGCACAACGAAATTTATGCACCTTTGAGATACAAGCATAAATATATACTACAGTTCCAACAATCACACTCTACACACTCAACCACACATTCTATACAACATGCATCATAATATAAAAACAGTATAACAGACCGTAATGCCCATGGTAACAACTATATCGCCTTATTCAACATAATTATGGCTGTGGGATAAAAACTGTTCAGGAATTGTGTGGTGCATGCTCTAATAGTTCTGTCCATGCAATATTCATTCAAAATTAATGCTGTGACACATACAGGGCTGCCAACTCTGACTGAAATGATTCCTGGAGATTCCCCCCACACACAAACACACACATAATGTAATGATATTTAGCCAAGGAGGTTCTGTTAAAATGCCCAGGATTACTTGCTGTAATTGTCTGGAGGTTCATGCTGATTCTTGGGAACTCTGGGCCAATCCTGGGGGTTTGGCAATCCAAGACACATACAATAAAGGAGGGAGGTGAAACCTCTCTTAACCATTTCTGTTTCCAAGTGACAGAAACAACAGACAGTATAGATTTACTGGAGAGTATGGTTTGAATGAAAACCTGACTTAGGTTTTCATTCAAACACAAGCCTAACCAAGTCTACTCAGAAGTAAGTCCTGTTTTGTTCAGTGGGGCTTACTCTCAGAAAAGTGTGGTTAGGATTGCAGCCTAGGGGTTCAATCATTTCATTGGGTGGCTCTGGTGCTGGGTGTTGTAAAAGCACTGCTCCAGCAGCTGGAGTAGGTGAGTGTTGCACCAGGAGGTGGAGAGGCAGGAGGAGGGTGGCAAGAGAGGTGGGGAGGGGGTATTTATGGGTGGCGGGAGGGCGGGGAGAGGGAGTTCAGGCCTAGGGGGCAGGGACACCTGTTCAGGCCTAGGGGGCAGGGACAGTGGAACAGGCCTCCTCTGCATTCTAACTCCTTCCTGAGTTTGCCAGCCGTAAGCAGCTGGCACAGAACCAAGTATCCCCATTGAGCAGGCTGGGGCACTTCCCTACCCCAAGGAGACCTCCTGCTTGCTCAAATCCAGTATTGGATACACTGCCCCAACATTGGATAGGATTGGGCTGTCTGTCAATGGATTCTACACCATCAGAATGTGTAGATTATATTTGGATTACATAAAATTTCTGAATACAGTACATCAGATTAGCCATATCCAGTCTATATCCTATATGTTTGATGGTGGCAATTAGACATGACAGATTGCCTTCCCAGAACATGTGAAGAGTCATTTAGTCAAATTGTTTAAAACTTGCTGACACTTCCTTAATTAGAAGCTGATTAACATTTTGGACAGAAAGTTAATTAGATTGTTGTTAATTAGTTGCAGTCTTGGTTCAAACATTCAAAGTCCTCTTTAAGTCAGTGAAGCTATACCATATAAAGGCCTTATGAATGCTCAGAAGACTTCTCCAATTAAATTTGCTTAAAACTGTTACTATAACTTTATTTTCTTCATGAGCCAGTTTGATTAATAATGTTGTCTTTCCAGTTATCCATGATGCCTTAAAATTGCTTTGAAGAAAGTTTAAGGATAACTTCTTTTAATCTTCTTCTGATGCATTTAAAACCTAACACGTTTAAAACAGACAAAAACCTCAGTACAAAGGTATTTTTGGAAATGCACAGACTGGGCTAGGTAACAAGTTACACTTGTCAGATTAATGGCCTCCCCAGATGGTCTTCTCCAGTGCAGGCTCTCTCTCTCTTCCCTGCTTTCATATTTGGAAGTCCTTGCCGTATGGCTTGTGGCCATCACAATTCATACAGGAAGGACATTCAAGTGTGATTTACTCACCATAGGGAGGGCTTCTTAGGCAGTATTCTCCATGGGCAGAAGTGTGCTCCAGCCCTTAGATGTGTTTTGTGTTTCAAACACATGCTCTGGGAGCCCTTCTCTGCCAAATAAGGCAAACCTAACATAACAGAAACTTACAGTCAACAATTTACCTAAGGCAGGGAAATCCATTCTATTACGTATGCATCAGGAGGTTCATTTCTGAACACTCACAGCCCAATCCTGTGCATGTCTACTCAGAAGTAAGTCCCATTAGAGTCAAGGGGGCTTACTCCCAGAAAAGTGTGGATAGGATTGGGCTTTAAGGCTACAGCCTTTACACGGGTTTACGCATTTACACGGGGGTAAGTCCATTTAACTCAGCTAGGCTTACTTCTGAGTAAGCACGCATCAGACTGCACTATACATGAGTTTTTATGTTCAAATTCAATTGATCAAGACTTTTAAAAAATGCCTGATAAGTTACTGGAAGCTCAATAAAAGTGAAATTATATTTTTCATTTATTCTGATTAGAAAACATTGATTTATTACATATAAATAAATAAGTTTTCTCACACATGCCAGATGTTAGTTTGGGAAAGCATACACATCACACATTTGTTCGTATATTACAGTGGTTCCCAACTTTTTTACCACCAGGACCCACTTTTTAGATATGACAATCTGTCACAACCCAACCCCCCAAGAACAGAAATGATGTCATTAAGTAGGAAGTGACATCATTGTGCCAGCAGGGCTGGAAGTGGTGTCATTAGGAAGTGATGTCATTGTTTTAATAAATCATTTTAAATAAATGTTTTAATAAGCATTTTAAATAAATCACATGGATGAATCAGTGTGTGTGAACACCTTGACAATTTTTCAATAGCTAAGCTATGTGATCAGTAAAACCATGTCTTGTTTTTTGAGATTTTCTGGGGTGAGTTCAGCTTTTTTGCATGTTTTCCATAGGAATTAATACTCAGCACCCAGGGCAGTGTCTGTAAAAAAAAACATGTATGTAGACTACCATAGATTACCAAATGCAACAGTTGAACAGTTGATTCCCTGAAAAAGTTGCAAATATGCACCTTTTTTTAAAGTTGCACAAACACATCTGTAGTAGTAAATGGGGTCTCTGCAACCCCCTGAAAATCAACTCATGACCCCCTGATTGGGAACCACTGGCATTACAAAGCCTTTTGGTATCAATATACATCCTGGCTAATGTAAAATTGTAGAGGTTTCTGGAGGAAAAATCCATTACGGGTTACAAGCCATGATGTGCATGCGCAACCTCCTGATTTTAGAAATGGGCTATGTCAGAATGCCAGATGCAAGGGAGGGCACCAGGATGCAGGTCTCTTGTTATCTGGTGTGCTCCCTGGGGCATTTGGTGGGCTGCTGTGGCATTTGGTGGGCCGCTGTGAGATACAGGCAGCTGGACTAGATGGGTCTATGGCCAGATCCAGTGGGGCTGTTCTTATAGGTGAAGAACAAATAGCCCCTTGTTCCATCTCCTATTTCACATTAATGAAACTGAAATTAAGGAGAGCAAGTTTCCCAATATTCCCCTTTTCTTGTATGGCCAGATCTGTATAGGAATTCTGTTTCCATAGCCACTATTACTGAGCTTGGTTGCTATTTCTGAAGTTTAGAAGTGTTGGAAGCTGAGCTGCATGGCTTCAAGCTTCTAAGCAGTTAATTTCTGAAGAAACCACATTCATCTCCTGTGACCATACTTAGGCTATAAGAAGAGAGATTCCGGAAAAGTTAAGCCTGGAACAAAAGCTTTTGGGAACTGAGATCTGTGTCCTGAAAGAGGCTGGCAGTTATTCATCCTGAAACGGTTTCCGCCAGGAAACTTGCTCTCTGTGCAGCGCAATCCTATCTTGCGTTGGAACAGGGAAGCCAAGAGGCTTGTGCTGTATCCAGCGCAAAGCAGGGCGCCAAAGTGGATCAACCAGGTAAGCCACTGCAGCCCCATGGGTCTCCTCGGACTTGCGCCACCGGAGAGTGGAGGAGCTTGAAGCTGCTCTGTGCTGCTCAGGAACAGGGGTTGGGATCCGACAAAACAGCCAGATACCAGCCCCACCTCCCACTCCCTGCCCGACCGCCTGCCTGCCCCTGGGACTGCCCTTCCTACCCACCCACCCCACCCCACCCCAGAGCCTTGCATCAGCTGAGCTCAGTCAATGCAAGGCCCGCCACGAAGGCTGGGTGCAACCTCCGTGCGCTGGAGCGGCTTGCTCCCAAGGAGGTGCAAAGGTGCTTTGCAGCATGTTTGCGATCCTCCTAGGCTGGTGCAAGGGACTTGTGCCAGCCTAACTCATGGTTAGGATTGCACCCTTAGTTTCCTTTTACAGGACAATCTATTTGGCATCTCACAGAGGAATCCACATAATTCAGACCATGAAGTGCTGTAACGTAAACAGAGAACGTAACGTAACATAAATAGAGAAGAGGTGTGCTGCAAAGCAAGGTACCTGAAAAATATGTAATTTCAATGGTCTCACAGAGAAGAACCAAGCCATAGGTTGGAAATGGTGAAACACCACCAATCTTTGGGGCCAATTTGACCAGGGGAATACCAAATAATACCAAATATATGATTGTGAGCAGTCAGAGTTTGAACATGAACAAAACACATGCACTGAGAGCCTGAATGTACATAGTTTATTTTTCTTACTTTTGTGTCATATTAAAACCAAATGTTCCACTGAGGGCCCAATCCTATCCAACTTTCCAGCACTGATGCAGCCACACCAATGGGGTGTTCTGCCTCCTGTTGTGGGGGAGGCGGTCACAGAGGCCCCCTCAAGGTAAGGAAACATTTGTCCCCTTACCTTGGAGTTGCATTGTGGCTGCATCAGTACTGGAAAGTTGGTTAGGTAGGATTGGGTCCTTTGGTGATTAGCTGAGGTGGTAGAATTCTAGATTGTTCCACTTCAGACTACAGGTAGAAAGTCTTATTTTTTCAATCCTCCCCATCCAAAAAAATATCTTGTAAACCAGCAAATCAAGGATAAGTCTGCACTAAACTTTCCTCCAATGTGGTCACATATTGCATGTAGTGAGGAGGTTTGGGGGGGAGGGGAGGTTGCATGGGGGAAGCATTCTAAACTATGACTATCACACCTGCAGATGGAAATGGAAGAGTCCAGAATTCAACACCGCTGTCTCCTGATGCTGCATAATACGTAGCTTGGGATTGCAAACCATTGTTTAAGCTGTTAACCACCTTGAGTGCTTTGGCAGAAATGCATCATATAAACTGTAGCAAATAAATAAATAAAACTCTCTGGAACCCAGTGTGGTTCTCTGCTCCTGCGGAAAGGAATTCAATGTATCCCTAATTAAATTAACTCCCTGCTATAATGCCTGACATTTAAGAAAACCGCAAGTCAAAAATGAATAGAATTAAAAAAAACCATCTTGAGGGTGCTTGCCAAGCTATAATTTAAGAACCCATGAGTGCATTCTGCTGTCATTCTCTCTGCCTCAAAATGTAGGAGGATGAATGTTCCACTAAGGGTGGATTTAGTTGACTCAGTATATGTAGTGGCCAATTATGTACCCATTTTACAGTGGTCACATCCACACAAGGAGCTGATTGTCTATAGTGATTGACTAGCCTCGCATTTGTACCAGAAAAATAGTCCTTTTAAAATCCAGATAGACAATCCTAATTATATATATTCCTCTTCCCCTTACAGTTTGAGAATGAGACCGGGGAATAACATGCAGGACTACAACAATGATGTTAAATCATAATGTGGGAATAGTGCCTCACACCTGCCTGGAGATATCTTCGGCCTGGTCTACCCTGTGCACCAGGATGAGGTGGTAGACTCCTGATACAGCAGAGATGGTTGTACCATTTCCAGATTGCATGTGGGGGATTCCATTTTGGAATGACTCTAAATTGCATCTCAAAGTTGCTTTTTCCTATAATGGCACATTTGGGAGCAAGTATCTCGTTTCTAATAGTGGATTTCAGTGGGCAAAGAGCATGAGGGCGAAGAGTCAAAGCATCTCTTCACAGGGCAAGCCCAAGACATTCCAGCACCTGAGACGATGTGCCAAAATGCTCCTTCCCTTACCCAGAGGGACACCAGATCTGTAAATTTGAAGGAAAAAAAAGGAAGAGGGAAATAGAGCAGGAGGAGAGGAGACTAGTGGGCTACAGCAGTGTTTCTCAAACTGTGGGCCAGGACCCACTCTGTGGGTCGCAAGCCAATTTCAGATGGGTCCCCGTATATTAGACTTGATGCTACCGTGGTATGTGACTGCATTTGGGGAAATGTGACAGACCTTTTAACAAGCTACTCTGTACATGCTTTTAACAATGATAGTAAATGGGACTTATTCCTGGTAAGTGTGGTTAGGATTGTTAAAAATTTTCCTGCTTTATGATGTCACTTCCAGTCATGACATCACTTCCAGTGGCTCCTGACAGATTCTTGTCACGGGGTGGGGCAAGTGCCTTTCCCTTTAAGGTGAATTAAGTTGGGTGTTTGTTACCCAGGTGTAGTGCATTAGTAATTTAAAGAATAAAATCTGGGCATGGGTGCCTGAAGACACACAGCAGGAGGAAGGGAGCTGGGGGTTAACAGCTTTTATACTGGAAGAAATGCTGATAGACCTGTAAGATGGTAATTTTAGTCTCTTTTTAGATATGATCTTTTCTTGTTTTTAAGCTACTGTAATTCATGTAAATATGTTATTGGAGCAATTGAAGCTCCCTTAAAGCTATAATAAAAGTCTTTTACATGAAAATTGAGTGCAATAATTAACCAAGGACATGTATGTTAATAGGACCTGGGGCTTGGAGTAAGCTAAATAAATAAACATTGCTCTTGGGGGTTTGTGGAGGATGGTGTAGGTGGAGGAGGGTTAAACCCTGGTTGACTTGGGAATCTCCCCTGGTCCTTCCCTACCCCAAGGGTGATGTTTGTGACAATTCTCATTCTGAAAAGTGGGTCCCAGTGCTAAAAGTGTGTGAGAACCACTGGGCTACAGCATCTCTGACACTCCAGCCCACCACTCTCCTCCACAGTGCCTCTTCCACCCCATTCTTCTCTTCCTTTTCAAATCCAGGGAGCAAGAAGTGGGTGGGTGACCCTACCAATCTGCCATCTGAGATTACCACCTCCTTTGGCCTCATAAACAGGCCAGTCCTGTCTCTCTATCTGCATCCCTCACAGCTGCTATTTTGGAGGAAAAGAACATACACCTAGGAAATTGTGTATTTAACATCTACTGTAGTTAGGCCCTACAAGAAAGTAGGGAATAATAAATAATAATAATAGTTTTTTACCCTTCTTTGTTTCAGTCCAGGACCCTCCATGGCAACTGAATTCTGCAGATAATGAGAACCATGGCTGGAGGACCTCAGAGGACCTCCTGGACATAACCAGAATTTGCTGGCGTGAACCAGAAGTTGCTTCTGGTCATGTCCAGGAAGTCCTTTGAGATCCTTCAGCCGTGGGCTCAGCCACTATTGATACTGAAATCTATGGATGCAGAGCCCGTGGATGAGGATGGCCCACTTTGCTTTCTGAGTGTGTGTCACAGAAATATGCATGAAGAGCAGTTAGTTTGTGAGGGTTAAAGGAAAAAGAAGCTACAGTTCAGTGGTACAGCATATTTTTCATGCAGAAGGTTCCAGGTTCTACTTAGTAACTTCAGGCAGAGCTAGGAAAGAGCCCTGCCCGATGTTCTGGGAAGCTAGTGGATAATACTGAATTAGGTAGAGCAATGATCTATTATTTAGCTAGTCTATTCTGGAGGACAATTCTTTTCCATCTCCAAATATAGCAACTGCCCAGACTCAGGTGTGAGAAAAACAGCCATTCAGTCTTCCCAGTGGAAGTTGTATTGGTCATGTCAATTTTTTGATGCCCACATCCAACCACAATTTGGGCCTGTGATATGTCAGCCACATCACATTCAGAATAAACCCATGCAGTCCATATGTGACAAACGTAGCAAGAATTGTCCACATGATGTTATGTGACCAGCTGTGATCACAACTTTTCTCCTCTTTGTTCAAACAGCAAGACAAAAATATCTTTGCCATGAGCACAAATCCAACAGGTAGTGCTTATGGATGGTGCGATGTATATAAAAAGTAATGATTGTGTAGGTCTTGGTTGGCAGGGGAATGCATAGATTAACATCTACTGCCACTTACCTCTATTGCAGGAAAAGTTTCATATTATCTTAAGTGCTTCTTCACCAACTCATCATGGGAACAAACATTTTATATCATCGGCCACAGATTGTCTTTGGGCATAATGAACACTGCAGCCACTTGGTTCTGTTTTTTCTCTCTTCTGTTTTCTTTCATGTAGACAGATACATTTCATATCCATCACTCTTTTTCTCCAGGGCCACCACCTGGTCATTAGCTGCTTTCAAACTGTTCAGTATTTTTTTTAATGGTTGCACGTTCTGCTATCTATAGATTTAACATGACATTTTGACTGTTAATTTGCTGCCTAGAAAAGTCTTCCTACTCACTTGCTGAATGCTTAATCTTTTACTGAACTTGGTAGGATTTGCTTTTTAAACAAACACAGGAGAGGGTTGCAATTCTACATACATTTGCTTGGATGAAAGCTCCAGTGAACATCAGTGCTGGTCCAAGACCTCACAGCACCTGAGGTGGGACAACAAATACCACTCCCTTTGCCTTCTGGCAAATCCTAATGGTGTTGCTCCTCCTCCTCCTTCAATTCCCTGGGTCCATAAAGGAAGATGGGAACAGATGGAGAATGGTGGGCTAGAGCTGTGTTTCTCAAATTGTGCTCCTAGGAGTCCTGGGGCTTCCTTTCAGGAGTTTCATGAGCACACCATAGGGGGTGACCATAAATGGCCACCTTCTGTTTAGCACTGCACCTGTGCATACACAGGCACTCTGGGGTCTCTCTGAGTCGCATGCACCAATAGGGCTCCCCAAGACTCTGTTTAGGCATGTAAAGGACTCCAGGACCAAAACGTTAGAGAACGGCTGGACTAGAGCATCTCACTTTCCTCTTCTCCACACTTACACTCTGTTCCCCTTTTCCTTTTTGAATACACTCAGCAGGAGGAGGAAAGGTGGAGGTGGGCAAATGGCAACAGGTGCCACCCACCTACCCACTGGACTCAACCATGTTAGTCAGCCTCATAGATGGGCTGGCCCTATGGGACTTACTTCCAAGCAGACATTCACCTGATCACACTGTAGGAGTTTACCTCAAGAACAGTAGAAGCTTCATCAGTAGCATCCTCATTTTCATCTGCAAGGCACAAATACCAGACTGGTTCCTGTAGGTGCTTGGCAAGTAAAGCAGCCATTAGGCAATATAAATACATATAAATTGTAGTTTATTCATTTGCTCCCTTGATGAAACAGTACACCATTCATTTCTGTTGATTTCTCAGAAATAATATGTTGCAAAAACAGTTATGGGAGCAGAAAGGAAAGTGGTTCAGCATTGATAAAAGCAAATCTACATTTAGATTTGTTAGGTTGTTATTTCTTGGATGTTCCATCAAACCATTTTACTATTTGCACAAGCAAAAGAGTTAATAATGGCGTGTCTTTGATTTTAAACTCATGGTCTTCCATTTCTTCATGTGCACACACACAGTGTTGTTACCCACAGCACCACAATGTGATGCTGTGTATATCTGCTGTACACCTTAGGATACCGTGGGCTGAAATAATGTTCCATTTATCATAATTAGCTAATTGCCTACCTAAGAAGATCTGATGGTGGACCACCTGAGTTGTCATTGAACAAATTGTTGTCATCGCTCATTAAAGTGTTTCATGTGGTGAAAGTGTGCTTATAATTTGCTCAAGTTGAGGGTAAGCTTATTTTAGGAAGTACTTTTACATCAAGAGCAGAGTTAATAACAGAGAATATCACAGTAGTACTGTGCTGTACCTTTATGGACAAGTATATACAAACTTCAAAAACTGTGATGTATGATTAGATTACTTATCCCCCAGTTACCAAATATAGGCTTGCGCGCTCGCTCGTGCTCTCTCTCTCTCTCTCTCTCTCTTTCTCTGAGAGAGAGAGAGAGAGAGAGAGAGAGAGATTTAGGGCGCAATCCTAACCCCTTATGTCAGTGCTTTCCAGCACTGACGTAAGGGCATTGCAGCTCTGAGGGCAGGGAACAAACATTTCCTTACTCTGAGGAGGCCTCCGTGAGTGACCCAACTGCAGGATGCAGCACAAATCCCTTTGGCACCTCTATGCCAGTGCTGGAAAGCACTGACAGAAGGGGTTAGGATTGCGCCCTTAGAGTGCCTAACGCACAGGTTTAAGAGTGCCTAACCGAATATAGCAGGCTATCACTAAAAAACACATTTTTAACTATATAAAATATCTACAAAACACAATTATACAACTTTGAAAAAATACACACAAATGTTTCAAGGACTGTGGTTACAATCTTATAATTACTTACCTGAGAATAAGTCCCAATAAACTCATTGGGGCTTACTTCTGAGTAGATAAGATTGCAAAGCCAGGCTCAGAATAATTGGTCAACTAGGCTGGAGGCAACACATGACTTAGAGCCCAATCCTATGCATGTCTACTCAGAAGTAAGTTCCATTATAGACAATGGGGCTTACTCCCAGGAGAGTGCGGATGGGGTTGTAGCCTTAACCCTGAGCCCCTTGTCTTACAGTATAATCTATGTGTGTCTACTCAGAAGTAAGTCCACTGTGTTCAATAGGAAAGTGTGTAGGATTACAACCTTAATCAAGGACCTGAAGCACTATCTGTGGTTGAACTCCTCAGAAACACTGATCACGGTGCCTTTATATTCAACAATGATGTAAATCAAAGGTTGCCCAGAAAGCCCAACATAGTCACATTCTTTTCTGTGAGAGAAGAGGAAAACTCTCAGAAAAGGAGAATTGCTAAAACTGCAGTTCATCTGAACGTTCTTGTTCCAAAAGGGTTTACAGAATGTGAAAGAGCTGATAGGGTTCAGAACAAAACAGGCCACAGTGAGGTCGTTTGGGTGAAATATGAAGGTGCTACAGGACTTTGAGATGAAAGCCATTTTGAGGAAGAAGTTTCTTGTAAAGATTTTGTCGGGGGGGGGGGGGTGCTTACCACTGTTTGGTGGGGATAGCAGCAAGTGTGACCTTTCTTTTTTATAGAGTGTGGGCCCAATCCTATCCAACTTCCCAGTGCAGATGCAGCCTCAATGCAGCCCCGAAGTAAGGGAACAAACTTTCCCTTACCTTGAGGAGGTCTCCATGACTGCCCCAACACCACAAAATGCAGTGCAGTTAACTCAGCGGCAGCGGCATGCTGTCAGCCCAATTCTATCCACACTTTCCTGTGAGTAAGTCCCATTGACTCTAATGGGAGTTACTTCTGAGTAGACATGTATGGGATTGGGTTGTGTCTCTCTACAGACCACAGCACCAGCATTTGTTATGACAGCATGTCATTCTGAGGGGGATTCTAGGGAAACAAGGGCAACCTGTCAGTAGCCTGAGAATTTTCCCTGAGCCTGGTTGAGAAATTACTAGAATTAGATCCCCGTTTCCACGACCTCAGAAAAAATAGTGGCAAAAATGGGAAGGGTGTTTCTGAAATGAGAGAACATGGTGGAGAAAATGGAAAGGGCATTTCAGGTCAGCATTTAGAATGACACTAAAGAGCCAGGAGGGTCAACTCTCTTCAGAATGTGTCGGAACGACTGCAGACAATATAACAGAAGCTCAAATGGCACAAATTAGGAAAGGCATACAGAAGTCTTGGATTGATGCAATATTATTTATATTTATAAAATGGAAGCTGCCTATGGTGACGCTGGCTATGGGTGTGTAATGTAAAAGAACTGGCTTTAAGCAGCGCAGGAAGACGCAGCTTGCATGGGCTTTGTGTGCACCCAAGATAATGTGGCATGCTATAAAGTAAATGATTGCATAAACAACACATATATAATCCAGTATTAATATCCATCATCTCAGCGCACTGATTTATTGCACTGCTAGGATGCTGAACACCTGCATGGGGGTCAGCATTTTACCAGTGAGAATGAATGCTTGTCTTCCAGCTCTTTCCTCTGTATACACTGGATTTCTCTTTCAGACAGAGGGGGGAAAAAACTGGTCTATAAAGACCTGCTTGCGCCAGAACAGTAGAGGAAAACAGCTGCTTGGGGTATGAGTGTGTTGTTGGTAGTTTTGCAGAAAAGAGCCCTGCTGTGCATCAGCTCTGAGATCATTAGTATTACCAAGCCGTGCTGAAGTCAGAAAAAATAGGCTGCATGGATGATTTAACTCCAAAACAATGAGGGTGGTGTTCAGTCTCACATTAGCAGCTCTGCTTCCTTTGAATGTCCGCCCTATGTTGTTATTCTGAAAGAAAGGTGAGTGCAAATACCGTCACAGTCTAAGACAGCCATTTTCAACCACTGTGCCGTGGCACACTGGTGTGCCGCGAATGGTCTGTAGGTGTGCCACAAGAGTTTGGGGGAGGATCATTTGTTAGTCGGGCCACTGGGAGATGCGTGCTTCCGATGTCAGTATGGTGTGCCTTGTCAAAGAACTGATGGTGGGCCTTGACAATTTTCGTGCTTCTCAGTGAGCCATGAGATGAAAAAGGTTGAAAATCACTGGTCTAAGAGTAGTCTGCTCTATGAGTAGGAGGGAAGGCAAGCCATTCCCTTCTGGCTCTGCCCCACCTGTGATCTTCCCCACAGCCACCAACACAATCAGCGCCAGCGCAGGAAGCAGTAGTGTAGCAAGAGGGGGGCAAAAAGAAAGTACTGTGGCTGCGGCAATGGGCTGTGTGTAAGCAGCGTCCACTCACCATTGGAGCCATTTTGGGCAGCAACAGCAACACTCAGGAGACACCATTTGGTTCTGTGAGTGCCTGCGCATTGCTGTCACTGCCCGGAATGGCTCAGCCAGCAAGTGGGAAGGGTTGCTTACATGGTGTGTTGAGGCCCCTGCAGCACTTACTGTTTCCCTCCCCCCCAGCTATGCTACTGGCACAAGGTGTACTGCCAGTGGTCGGCATTCTTAGAATTTGGTCCTACGATAGCTTTTCTAGTTCTGGTGAATTATTGCTTCATTATTATTTTTTTAAAGCAAAACTTTGCATAATTTTCTCAGTTTTGTGCTATTCTACTCATTGAGCCTAGCGTTCAATGAGGTGGTAAACCGGTGTCTGGACTTTATGACTTCAAATTGCAGATTGGAGCTCACATAATTGAATGCTTCTTTATTAACAAAAAGAAAAGAAAGAACACAATACACAGAAAACTAGCATACCAGGGAGAAGTCTAGACAAGAACCTTTTCTCTCACATCTCATTGTCTATGTGGGGCGAATGTTGTGTGGAGGAGTGTTCACTTGAGGTTTCCCTCTCTTGAAATTGCCTGAAACCCTTCTGCACGGACAGAGGAAGATGACCTCATTGAGAAGAAGGCCATAGAACCATCCTAATCAGACATGAACACCCAATCCTACCTAAATTCCCCCGTGAAGATTCAGCGGTGCCAACGCAGCTTGCACAGTATCCCACAGGGAGAATTTAGCAGGCGGGATGGTGTCTTCAAGGCATGGGGACATTTGTCCCTTTGCCCCAAGGAAAGCCCCAGCCAGCACAATGGCTCTACGTGGACCTGTGCCTGATAAATCACTGGCACAAGTCCAGCAGATTGGGCTCTGGAAGGGGGATAGGCTACTACTTGGACTGACCTACCCACCCTGACCCCTCGCAACCTTCCCCCTGCCCCTGCACTGTGCAGAGGAGCTCTTACCTGCTCTGGAGTGCACTGGGTCCTGCACTGGGGTAGCCTTTCCACCAGCGCTTCCTGTAGGCATGCTGTTCCAATGTGCTTTACGGCACGTTTGCGGCAATCTGTGTCTGCAGAGCGCTTGCTCTGCCAGCACTGAGACACCATCAGGTTTTGCTTCTAAGGGTGCAGTGCTAGATAGATTTTTCTGAGAGTAAGTCCCACTGAACCTAACTTCTGAGCAGACATGCATAGGATTATGCAGTGAGAGTCCTTCAGGAATAAACTTTCCTGTAACGATGTATAATGATAAATCCCAGCTTGTCATAAGACCTAATGGCCTCTTGGTGTTCCTAAACAAGCAAATACTCTTTTATAGTAAAATACTATCTTCGCAAACCCTTAACCCTCAACCACATTTATTTTTAAAGCAGCATAAACACCACAGCATATGTCTTCAACATATAATAATTTTTATTTAGGTTGTGCTCCGTAGTGGGTGGTTGCTTGATATATTTCAGCAGTTAGCTGTGTAATTGGCCTTTCTGTAGGTAGAAGACAGTCTGCAGCCTCTTCATTGATTTTTCCCTTGCAAAGTTATATCATTTTCCCCAGACTGTATGTGCAGTAGGAAAAAAAAGAGATTGTTGTTAGACTATGGAAAACAATAAATGTTCTTGCTTGATACATAAAATGCATACTGAAGCCGACGGGAAGCTGGAGCTTGTCAAAGTAAATTTCAAAGGCCATATTAGTATTGACATGCTTGGCTATCAGTGCTTTTTTCTTCTTCTTTTCCTTCTTTGCAGCAATCTTTCTGCACTATTAAGACATCTGCTTTCAAACGTAGCGTGAGGAAGTGGACCGTTCCAACTCTGTAGAGACACTACATGACTGCAGAGGAGCTTTTTATGCTGCTGCTTTGTCAGGTAGTAATCTGGCTAAGATGGGGTCTGTGAGGGGGATGGGAAGTTCTACCTGGGCAACACAGTGTTGGCTTAACCATATCAGGATGACAGGTTGCATTGGCATTAGTTCTATTTCTATGCCCTTTCACCAAGGGAAGTGGAGAAATGCAATTCACTTGTGTGCACTGCTCTTGTTCCTGATCATCACATTTTGTTGTTTTGCACAGAGCTTATAGTTTTACCTTGCTAACAACACTGCTCATTCACACACACATGTTTAGTCTCTCTCTCTCTCTCTCTCTCTCTCTCTCTCTCTCTCTCTTACTCTCTCACACACACACTATTCCTACCTGTGGACACACACACAATAAACTCAAATTGATCCAAATAGAGAGAATTAGTAATACTTGTAGACATAGCGGTCAAATTCAGCTGTGTCTGATAGTTTGGAGATTCTTGATGTGGATAGTGGCTCAAAACAACCTCAAAGTTCATATATGAAGTAGAAAATATTTTGTAACCTCTCATTGGCCGTCTGATTGTCCACCCCCGCATGGCATGAACCATGTGCTCTGTTGGCATGGTGGCATGGTGGAAGATTGTGCAGGATAGGATTGGGCCCTGAATAATGTAAGGAAACATATTAGAAATAAATACAGGCTTGTCCCAGTTTGCGTGGGGGTTCCATTGCAGAACCCCCTGTGGTTACCTGAAACCGCAGAGACTGGGAACACCCCACCCTCACCCTTCGGAGGCAAGGTGAGCTGTGTCCCACTCCTCTCCAGAGGCTCTTTTGAGTCTTGCAGAGGCCATGTGTTTCAGAATGGCTGTACCAGTGAAAAAGTCACTTCCGGCTTTTCAGCAAAACCAGAAGTGACATTTTTATGCCTTTAAGGGGGCAATCCTATCCTGCACTGGAACAGGCAAGCCAAGAGGCTTGCAGTATATCCTGTGCAGGATATGGGCCCAAAGCAGTTCAGCCAGAGGTAAGATGAAAAGTTTCTGGCTATAAGGGGAAACTTTTTCCCTTACCTTTGGGTAAGGTACCCTGGCCGCTATGGGTCTCCTTGGACCTGCGCCACCTCCTGAGGTGGCACAAGTCCAAGGAGAGTGGAGCAGCTTGAATCGCTCCAAACCCCCCGGGAGCAGGAGTTGGGATTCGGCATAACTGCCCAGCCCCACCTCCCACTCCCCGCCCGCCCCAGGGGCCACTGACCGCCCACTCTCCCCCCACCCTGGAACGCCTTCCTCCCGCCTCCACCCCACCCACCCCAGTCTTGCATCGGCCTGGCTCAGCCGACGTATTCCAGCCTCTGCAGGCCAGCGCGTCTCTGCAAGGGACTTGCAGGGACTTGCACCGGCCCAAGTGCAGCTCAGGATTGCACCATAAAAGGCATTAGGAGGGCCGCAGAAGCCCATGCACAGCCTCTGCATGAATCTGCAGATAGGGGGGCCCCCTGTACGGACATATTATAAGAAACTTTTTAGCAGCTGGAGAATGTATATTTTGGTAACATTTGCATCCTCATATTTGTGTATAGTTGTTTTTTTTTTTAAACACTGACCATCTCTGCTCAACTTCAGGATATCTGGAGATGTAACCAGCGTACTTACTTGAAGTAAGCCCCATTGAACATGGACAGACTTACTTCTGAACAAATATGCATTGGATTGGGCACACAGGGTGACTTTGAATGTAAATGGTATGTATAAATGCAGAAAACAGAAATGTGTTACATTTCCAATATCAGTGCATATCAGTAATTTATACAGGATTAACTCACATCTCCTGGGATTCATATCCTCCCGGTGAAGATCAGAGATGCTCACAGTGGCCTATCAGTGACCCAAGAATGAAACATGCATAGATGAAACATCCCAAAGCTTATTTCTGAAAATATGCATCATTTCAGGATGACAACTTTGTGCTATGAAAACTTCTGAATCAGAAGGTTGGTGTTAAAGACCATCTCCCAGTGGAGAAAAGAAACTTGTGTGCATTCAGCTTTGCACACTCCTTTAATTTATATTGTGTGACCATTCCCCTTTGTGGGTTTTATATTTAGTAACATAGAAGGAAAAGAAACAATAAGAGAATGGAGTTATTTACAAAAAAGAAATGTGCCTAGGGATCCATTTTAGCACTGCTGGAGATTATTAATGTTAGTGGTGTTGAAGAAGGAAGTAAGCCTTGAAGTAAGATGGTGGCATTAACTTAATCTAACTGGTAGTTTAAATGATTTTGCTGGTGGCTGCCTCTGCTGTCAGTGATAAATAAAAAGCAGGAAGAAAACTCCGAATACATAACTTACAGCTCTTTACCTCTCGCCAGACAAATCTGTACCTGCTTTCTGGCAATATTAAATTTTAATATTATGTGTCCCTGCAAGGCAAAAGGAAGGTCATTCAAAACTGGTCTTTTAATAGGAGAGAGATGTTGGCAGCATCTTAAAAAGCTATTTTAAAATGCCGCCTGTGTAACTAAAAAACCAGCATCTAATAATTGCAATTCAACTTCATGCTAGTAAACAGATTTCCTCAACTTCCTTTTCTCACAGTGTACACACACACACACACACACACACACACACACACACACCCATTTCTTCTACAATATCTCAGAAATGCCTTCTTGCCTATTTACCTCTCTTTTTAAAATGTTGCATACCCCAAAAAAGTTAACGAATATGCCAACAAAGTATAGGGGTGTCAAACATAAGGCCCATGGAAGGTATTTATTTGACCCTTGCTCTCCCAGCACCACTATCAGCTGCTCTCAGCTGCTGAGCTGTGCTGAGGTGTCACTCAGTGGCAGACCTCTCCAGCCCCACACCCCAGGGCAAATGTCTGCGATGGTGCCCCCCCCGTGGGCTGTTGCCGTCCCTCCATGCGGAAATCTGCCCCCCACTCACCTGAGGCTCATGGAGTCTCATGTGACCTGTGCCTGCATCGGGGAAGCATCCTGAATATTCCCCAATGCTATAAAGTGTGCTTCCAGGAAACCGGAAGCACAGACTTGACCCCATTGGGAGTCTCAGAGAGGCTTCTGTGGGGTCCTAGATGCTTGTGCCCAGGGTATTTGCCCCACAGACCAAATGGGAGGTCCGCAACTGGTGTCACTGCTGAAAGGGCAGCCTGCATGAAATTGGGCTCTCCTGTATCTTGAAAATATGATTAAGATTTGTGTATTTTCTCTGCTGTCATTTGCAGCTGATGAGTTCCTAATTGAGAAAAAAGTGCTTATTTCTAGTCATGACCTGTTTAATGACATCACTTCCTACTGAATTACATTACTTCTGGCCCCCAGCAGTCATTGTGAATGCTATTCGGCCTGCTGTATGAAACGTTTGACACCCCAGTATAGATCATAACATAATATCCCAATGTGCCAAGACTATAATTGGGAGTCAAGTGTGTATGTGCTAGAAATGATGTACAATGCACAAAAATGAATGGAGCACAGAGAGAACGAGGGACAATGTCGCGATAAACAAAATGTTAAGACTTGCATGAAAGGTGTATCAGTGCAGACACAGTTGAGTTTTCAAGCTGCTCATCTGGTTCCTGGAAAAACAGCACAGCACAGAAAGTTCTTATCTTCTCTTCATCCATTCACTTTCCTGTTCAACCTGCTCACCTTCTTGAATGCACTAGTCTGACAAGAGGGAGCAAATTTCATATCACCAGGAACTTCTCCCAGCCAGTCAGATGGGGATGGGAGGGGAAGATGGAACTGGTTCTCCTGAAAGCACAACAGGTACATTCATAGAAAATGCCCTTGCAGTCATATCTATGAATACTGAATGCAATATCATGTGAAAGTGGTTGTTTTGCTTCCAGCTTTGTTCAGTTCAAACTGTACTTCAAGCAACAGAATCAGAGAGTACGTGGCAGATGTACATGGCAGATGAGTAAAGAGGCCAAAGGAATATAAGGGAACATGCATACATCAAAGATTTGTGGATAGGGACACAATGTATAGTTGTTTTCACTTTATATGCTTATGCTAGAAGCCTCAGAGACAATGTGGAAAAACCAGAGTGCTTGGTAATAAAGTCAGAATGTAGATACAGTGGCTTTATCAGAAACCACGTGAAATGGCAAGAATCAGCGGCACATGGTTCTCCTTGGATACAAACTCTATAGAAAGAACAGAGAAGGCTACATCCTGGTGGTAGAAAATCCTTAATGTGCCCTTAGGTATTTTTACTGCCTCAGAGGTGTATTTCTTGTTAAAATGTGAAAGTTGTACTGCAGCTTTCCCCTTTTAAGACACAGGGCACAATCCTAACCCATTTTCCCACACTGACATAACGGCAATGCAACTTCGAGGTAAGGAAACAAACATTGCCATACCTTGAGGAGGCCTCCGTAACTGCTTCCCAACTGCAGGATGCAGCACAAGCCCCACTGGCACAGCTATGCCAGTGCTGGAAAGTTGGTTAGGATTGCGCCCACAGTCACCAACACCTTGGTCCATAACATATCCAAAATATAGCAAGATACCATTTTCAGGGCCCATTCCTAACCGACTTTCCAGCGCTTATGCAGCTGCAATGCAGCCCACTGGCCCACCTTGAGAAGGCCTCCATGACTGCCCTCCCACCACAGGATGCAACACACTCCCATTGGCACAGCTGCATCAGCACTGGAAAGTTGGCTAGGATTGGCCTCTCCGTTTATTTTCCATAAATAAAATTTTCTGGGATAGAATTTTCATCCTGATAACACTGACAATTCCTCTCAGGGTAAAAAAAACAAAACAAAAAAAACAGCCATGTTTGCACTAGAACTGGATTTTGGAAGTTGAATTTCTTTGTTGGCGGGGGGGGGGGGGGGATTGCATTCAGAGTGGTCCTGAGAGGTGCTAATTGCTGTTAAACAACTCTGCCTTCAAGGATTAACCACAACAGACAGTCTGCACTTCAGGAAACCTAATCTGAATTTCTAAACCTCAGGCCTTGGTAAAGACTTTGAAATGGTCTAAGAATCATTAAAGGGATCAAATCATGTTTTGTTTTGTTTATTCCTTCATCCCTGCAAAGGAGCAAACAGCCTTCTAGAAAAATTCCATCTACATAAAGGAAGGGCACAGATTGCCTTTAACAAAACAATTGGGAGAGGCAAACACGGGCTACTTCAGGCAAGCTTGGTCTTCTATGCTGTATTATGGTGCCAAATCTTGTTAATTTCACAACAAGGAGCAGAAGAGTGCTCAAATGTGAGGGTTTTGAGCCTGTGTCAGAATTAATAGGTTGTCTCTGCATAAAACTTAGGCAGTCCTTTCTCCTGAAAAGAAACATTACTTACAGGATTGGGCCCTACCACCAGTGGAACGTGCATTCCGCTGGCTGCAGCTGCTGAAAAACAAGCAAGGAAGCCAGCGGGGGAGGCGGGAGGGAGTGAGGGGGCAGAACAGGGCAGGGAGGCATGTTTCCTCCCCTCCATGGGCAGCCTCCTTTCCCCCTTTCTCCTGAATGCATTCCTTGGACTTGCACCAGTTAAACAGCTGACACAGATCTGAGGAGACCCATTGCAGAGCAGGGAGCTTACAGAGGCATAAGGAGATCCCCTTTCCCCTCTGAAGCCTCCCAATCCCCTCCCTCAGCTGGATGCAGCGTTCCCATTTTTGGCATAGCTGCACCACCAGGGAGGAGGATAGGATTGGGCTGCTGCTAGTGCCATTGAAAATGATGCCGTGTTGTCTCATTTGTAAAGTGTAATTTATACAAGAAACGGATAAAATTTTATTCTAGATCTATTTTCCGTATACAAGTTTTCTCAGGCTCAATTCCTGAACAAAAATCTCCAGTCTTGATTCTGACATCCCAATCTGGGGTGATGTTCTTATTCCATTTTATATAAAAACATCCTTTGGGGTTTTAGAGATGCCCCAAAGCCTGTTTCAGTTTATCTTGTCAATGGACAGGTTGAGAGAAACAAGCTCCTGCACAGAATCACTGTGTGTAATAATGCCGCAGGTATTTAGTTTTAGAAGGTAAGTTAGTTTTTACCAAAACTTTGAAGGTTATCTTAAGATAACAAAATCAGGGAGGGTTCAAAAAGGAGCTCTCCAAACTGGGTTGCCCAAACCAGGTAACAAAATGGCAAATGAAGCTCAACATTAAACAAGTGTAAAGTGATGTATGTCAGGGCAAACAAGCCTAAATATATTTTATACATACACTAATAGCAAAGAAGTGCTCTATGAAAACAATAGTGTGTGAAAACAACTATTTTAAAAAGGCAGATTCCATGTGAGAGATTGAAAATGCTTTCACATTCAGGATTATAATGTCAAAGATATCTGTGGTGTGGCCATACTTGGAATACTGTATATACAGATGTGATCAGTCCATCTCTACAGAGAGAAAAGGTGCAGAAATGGGCAACCCTATGAGGAAAGATAAAGCATTTGGGGCTTTTTAGTTTGTAGAAGAATAAACTAATAGTTTATAAAAAATAAAGAATAGTTTATAGAAGAAGTGAAGGCATGATGGAAGCATATAAAATACTACATGGTGTGAAGAAACTAAATACAGAGAAATGTTTTTCTCTAACTCATAATAGTAAAACTCGAGGTCATCTAATGAAATTGCTTGGCATTCGATTCAGGACAGACAACATAAAATACTTCTTCATACAATTAATTCCACAGGGCAATAAAATTAACAGCCACAAGATGTAGTGACGACCGGGAGCTGATACAGCTTTAAAAGGGGTTTAAATAAATTCATGGAGGGCAAGTCTCTAACTGGTTAGTCATGACTATATGATACTATGTAGTCATGATGGCTATACGCCACCTCCTGATTCGGAGACCATATTTGTTGAGAAGCCGTAGTTTAGAGCAGCAGTCTCCAAATTCCAGCCCATTATTCTAGGTGTGGCTCAGCGGTGGTGAAACCTTAGCATTCTAGCACACAGCAACCAGTTTTCATGCTATGTGATTGTAGAGCCTCACTCCAGGGAGCTGTTTCTGCTGCCAATAGCCCCACGTGGCTCTGTGCTACAATTTTCTGGGGAAGTGGCACCCTGCCTGAAACTCTGTGATCACATGGTGCGAAAACTGGTTGCTGCACATCAGAATGATAAGGCTTCACCATCGCTATGCCATGTCCAGAATAATGTTCCATGGATATTTTTGGCACAGGTGCACCAGTGGGGAGGGAAGGATAGGATTGGTCTGTTAACGTAACAGGAGCTACGTACTGTTTCTCAGCTAGCCCTCAGGTTAAATGATTGCCTAAGTACAATGGTTCCCAAACTTTTAGCATCAAGACCCACTTTTTAGAATGAGAATCTGTCAAGACCCACCAGAAGTGACGTCATGACCAGAAGTGACATCATCAAGCTGGAAAATTTTAACAATCCTACCCGCACTTACCCAGGAGTACATCCCATTTACTATCATTGTTAAAAGCATATACACAGTAGCCTGTTCAAAGTACAGATCTGCCAAATTTCCCCAAATGCAGTCACATAGCATGGTAGCATCAAGTCTAATATATTAAAAATAAAATATTGAAATGAATTGGGACCCACCTGAAACAGGCTCGCAACCTACCTAGTGGGTCCTGACCCACAGTTTAAGAAACACTGGCAGGGCAGCTCAAGATCCGGTGCACATCCAGTGGCATAAAATGGCTGCCACAGCGTTCAGCATAACCCAGGCAGCTGCTGCTGCCTCCTTGGGGAAGGGGGCAGGGGGCTACGTGATTCTATGGCGACCCAGGGGTTGGAATAAAATTTAGCACCACCGTGTCAGGCGGGCAGCCCAGCACGGAGGCTCAGGATCCCTCCTCCCTTCTGCCCCGCTCTCTCCCCCCAGCATGCCCTAAGATAATTAATTTTTGCCCTGGTCAAATATCTCACTTTGCCTCCTGTTGAGCCTGATACTTCTTGGGTACGGCCCTTTGGAGAAAAAAAAAAAATCAAAGGCAGCCCTTGTGTGCTGCTGATGTCAAAACTGATATAGGAGAAGTCACAGAGTATTCCCATTCTTCCCATTCCCCCTCAATTGCACCCCTCCCAAGACAAGTATGCTTAAACCTGCCTTTACAGGAGACATACATGTGAAAGCCTTTGGACAGGTCTGGAGTAATCACTGGGACAGCATCTAGCAACCGTGTTTGACATTGTCCTGTACATACAGAAAACCTAGCTCAAAATCTCTTTCAGGGGCCTTCATGTGTGTCTTTTCTCCAGTTGTTTGTGGCAACTGTTACCCTGCATGTGCCTGATCTTGTCTGATCTGGGAAGCTAAGTAGGGTCAGGCCTGGTTAGTACTTGGATGGGAGACCGCCTAGGAATACTGGGTGCTGTAGGCTTATACCGTAGTCTTTCGAGACTGAAGGTTGCCAACCATTTGTGGCTTGCTACATGTGGGACCCTGGCAGGCAGTATTTTCCCCATCAGGCCAGAGGAAGGGACATGGCAGGCTTTCATGACTTACGCTTTTGTTGGTGGAATCAGCAAGGAAAAAAAACGATGTGACATTTACACAGTCTTGATTTATTTTCATGGCTGAAGACATACAGTGCCACATAGCCCATGATCCAAAGCAATTATAATTATTGCCATTTTAGCCACTGAAACTCATCCAAAGTCATTCATAACAAAAGCTTGGATGTTGCCAGAAAGCCACAAGAAGAGTTTATGACAGGGATTTATGTCAATATAAAGCTCTGATCTTTAATTAAAATGAGCAAGCTATACAGAAGAGCAAGTTAAACATGCTGCTTTACATTTACTTATTTTTTTCTTCTTCTTTTTTTAGATCACAGTGTTCCTAGCGAGAATTTGCATCTTTAAATAAGATACCTTTAGGGAGAGAGAACGGAATATTTTTAAGGTTGTTTTTCCACATTTACAAAAATGGTTATTATGTAGTGTCTGAAGAGGGGTTCGAGTCTTGACTCCCCTCCAATGGTCCAGGGTCTGGAAAAAAGAATGTTCTCCCTATTGCTATTGTTCTTGCTCTTTACCACAGACTCGCTGTCTTTCTTCACAATGGCCCATTGGCCCACCTTACTTAATATCTTGCTGACTTCACCAGACCCATTCTTGTCAGTTCCAAAAATGTTGCCGTAGCAGGAGCCAGGCTGACCAAGAGACAGACAGAAGCCATATGGCTCCAGCAATTACCTCAAATATTACAGAATGCTTTTTAGGCAGAAAAAAAAGAAGCCTTGGCACCTGCATGATAGCTTTGTGTTTTTTTTTAAAAGAAAAAGAAAAATGAAGTACCCAAACCTTTCAAGTCATAAAGGAATCTGTCAAGATCCCAGCACTTCTATTAAAAGGACAAAGTTCTGAATCTAGCATGAATTGTAGTTAATACACGATATACATATTTTTCGTCCATCTTTGCTTCTGTGGTTGGGTATCACAAGTGGTAGCTCACAAGTGGTAGTTATTATAGCTGCATGTGTCCTATCGCATGCTACCAGCTTAAAATAGTTCTAGGCCCATGTGCAAAATAAGCTGATCACTTATGCCCCAATCCAATGGGGGACTTATGGCAGCATATCTAGCAATCTGCTGCCATTCGGTCACTTTTTATGATGGTGCAAATACTATACCATTGTTGCGTGCAACAGAGCTGCCAGCAGAAATGGCCGGAGGGTCCATGTGGGTTCCAGGCCTACCACTGCTCTTCCAGTGCAGGTAAGGTGGCAGTTCAGGGCTGGTTCTGGGAGGATCCAGGCAGGAAGTGGGTCAAACCAAGAGGCAGTTCAAGGCTGGGAGGGAGCAGATCCTGGTATCAATCACACACAGGAGCTCCAGTTCCCCTTTCCTAGCCCAGACCCACCCTGATGCTAAATAACTGGTGTAGGAGGTCCAAGGACGCTAGTTGTTAGAAAGTTAGAAAACATATTTTTACTTACCTCTCATGGGCCATCTGGTTGCCCACCCCTCATCACAGCACAGAGGGCACATAGCATCCTCATGGTATGGACTGATGGGGGATAGGATGGAACTGCTACTCTCCTTTTAGATATACAAATTCTCATGTCAAATGAAACACTGACAAAGTCACATGCTGGAAAAGCAAGGAGATATAATTAACCTCCCAATCCTAGGGGTACCATATTGCATTCAAAGGAGAAGAAATGAGCATTTTTAATGAACATTTGTACTGCCCTGGCCCTTTCTGAATTTGAATTCCTTAAAAGTATTCTATTAATGGTTTTGGAGATCCAGGTGCTGGCCAATTCAAGTCTGCAAATAGCCTGGAAATCATACTTTCACCACAGCAAGAACTTTTCTAGGCAGCTGCAGTTCAAGATAACCTGTGTGAAAAACCTTCAAAGAAAAATATATCACTGTGTCTACTTAATTATACATCAAAGACTACTTAGGAATGAATTCTGTTGTCTGCAATGTTCAATTTTTTAGCCCACTATCTCCATAATAATTTGAGAATACTGCTACTAGGCTTAACCGTGAATTTATGCTCCCTATATTCAGGTATTAGAGGTGTCCAAATGTCCTTTACAAATCCACTTTACCTTTGTAGTTAAATATTCTCAATTTATATTTCTTGCAAGTATATTCCATTGTTCCTCTCAGAGAAATGACTCCATTTCCGAATAACTGCTGCCTGTCAGTGTAATTTTTTAAAAACAAACAAACAGCTGAACGTTTAAAAGCACATTGGTCCACCCATACCAATTCTGCACTTATTCCTCCATTTCCAATTGTTTCTACAGTTCTCACAGTCCCATTTTCCTCAGCAAATATTTATGTCAAGGCAGCCCCATTTTACATGCACAAAAGTATATTGAATTTTGATTGCCGACTGGTACATTATCTATCTGGAAACAACTTTTATTATATTTGTCAACTAATCATCATGGGTAAACATGCAGTATAATATCTGTAGATTTAGCTGTACCATTCTTGTGTACATTAATAGAGAGAAATACTAAGCCTGTTCAACACTCTGCAGAGAAAGTACATAGCAATAGTGAAGTAAAATAAAATACGACCTTGTGAGGCTTGCGACGTGCATGTAGATTTCAAGTCCAATAGATCTCAGTGTGCTGGAAACCACCCTTTTGCTCAGGGCATTCTGGGTCATTACTGTTTGCTTACTCTCTCATATGCATATGATCCAAATATTTTTTGAATGTTGGCTTTTCAGCTGTCATAAGGAAATCTCTCTGGAAATGTGTGCAAGAAGAGGAATATGACTCCTTATTATAGATGAGGTTGTTATCCTACGGCAGGGCTCTCCAAACCCCAGCCCATGGGCCAGATCTAGCATATTGAGATAACACACCCCCATGTGAGCAACACTTACAGTTCCACCCTACTGCTGCTGATCCTGGCCCCTTGTGGCACACACAAGAACACTCTGAGCAGTTGCATCTGCCTGGACATTCTGTCGCAAAGCCTGCTGGGGCTATTGGCAATCGATGTGACCACCTAGTGCATCCTTGTGACGAGATCAGATGCCAAGAGTAGCGGAACGGCAGAACTGGAAGCGGTATAAGTGCTGGCTGGGACAGAGAGGGCTGTTTAGCTAAACAGCGGTCTCCAGTTTGAGGACCACTGTCCTAAGGCATTGCGCCATGAACAAAGAATTTCCATTCACATACGTTCTATTTCACATACTGAAAATTGGCTCATGAGGGATGGTAGATCCTGGTGCTATCATTTATCCAACTAAGCAGCTGCATAGGCTCATAGCATACCTCATAGTGGCTCAATACTGATTTTTGAGGGGCACAGTGTGATACAGCGGAGTTCCCTTTGGCTCTGGAGGGTGGGGGGGGAGGCGTTCACCTGTATCTGCGGCTTGACTTAACCACAGGATGAATGTTTCAGAATGGAATCTCCATGAATACGGAGGCACATCTGTACAGTTGGACTCTGCAGAATGCACGGAAATGGAAGGTGCTCCAGTAGAAGGTCTGCAAGGCAAAGGAGGTTTTGGCTCCCATTAGTTTCAATGGAAGGTCCTGAACTGTTTGAGCCCAAATTTAAAAACATAGGCAGCAACAGCCCTAAATTCCGCACTCATCTATGACGGGGCTATTTGCTCCAACCAGTGCAGGATTTAAAAGTTTGACCCATTTAAACTGCAGAGCTGCTACCTTCCAAACACAACCCCCATCCCCCCAGCCATGCATTGAAAAGGCTGAAAAGCTGACTTCAGTTACCACCCATAGTGAGAGTTGTTATTCAGAAGTCAAAGGCACGTTCAGAGGGCCTTTCTCTTGTGGGGAACAAAACTGTCTTAAAAAAACACACACAAAGGGATTTGAAAGCAGGGTGCTGCTGAGCAAATTGCTAAAATCCAAACAAAAGACAGGCATGAACCAACAGACCACCTGTAGGAAGAGTTCTTATTCAGACCTTAAAGGTACATGCAGAAGGCCTTTCTACTGTGGGGAAGCAAACTGATTCAATAGTTATATAAAGTACTGCAATACCTTGTCTTTCATCCACTTGACTTTCATTGCTTTGCTCTTTCAATCATTTTTAATTATAACCACATTTCAAATTTCATCCATGTGCTTTCCTCTTCTGTCCGATTTCATCAAACCTTCCATGATGTTTGACCATGTTCTTAGATTTATTTTTCTTTTCTTTTTGTTTATTTAGGTTTTGCATGCATTTACATGTATTCTATAGTTAGGGCACAATCCTAACCAACTTTCCAGCACTGACCTAGCCACAATGCAGCCCCAAGGTAAGGTAACAAACATGCCTTACCTTGAGGAGGCCTCCTTGACTACCTCCCCACTGCAGGATACAGTGCATGCCACATTGGCACAACTATATCAGCGCTGGATAGTTGGTCAGGACTGCGCCCTTAGTTATTTACGTTTTTCACCAAAATACATTTGCAAGCTAAATAAGGCTATACCTTGACATTAATCTATTTTTGACTTTCATCCATGCTCTGATTACTAACCAGACAAAAGTGCAAGGTATTTCTATAACAAATTAATGGCTTAGGATCGTCCTTGCACTCTGGTGCCCTTTAGGCATTCTTCCAGTGGCACAGGAATGCAAATTGTGAACAGCCCCCATATGGCTAGGAATATGACTCACGTAAGCAGGAACTGATCTCCAAGATAATAATAATAATAATAATAATAATAATAATAATAATAATAATAATAATAATAATAATAATAATACAGGTATTTCTATACCGTCTTTCTTGGTCCTCAGATTTCTCCTTGGACTTTATTCAAGGCGGTTTACATAGGCAGGCTAATTAAATCCCCATAGGGATTTTTACAGTTTGAAAGAAGGTTCTGTCTTTCAAGAAACCACAACATCCAGATGTTTCTTTCTGATCTGGTCGCAACATTCTGGATCTATCCCATGGGATCAGCACACGCACTGGCCCTGTGTAGAAAATATTCCCCCTGCATTCAATGAATGCATGAGCAGGGATCATGTCTGCTAGCCACACTCAATGTGCTACAGGCCATGCCCCTGATGCCAACATGGCCATTGACTATGCTTGTGGCAACCATACATTCAACCTTGAATTGACCAAGTTTCAAAGCCACGTGAATGAGCTTTTCACAGATGCTACTCAGCCCCTGTCAAACATACAATGAATGTCTGTTTGGCTGAGATATCAGCAGGAATGTCAGCACTGAAGGATGTGCCTCGTTTTGAACAATCCTGATCTCCTCACCTGTTTATTGGACACAGCTGGGAAGTTTTCTGAATTGGCCCCCATTCACAGGGTTTGAATATTTAAATATTCTCATTTAAATATTCTCCATCGATCCAGGAGGTGCTCATGATCATTTCCAACATGGCTGGGAAGGCCTAGTCCATTCAGGAGGCTGACTGATCATATTAGGTGGTAGATTGTTGGGGGAGAGCCCTTCCCACTTCCTGGTTTTGGAAAGTAAGAAAGGAACAGAAGGTGAGTGGTGGGTCTCCAGCAGCAATCTCCAAACTCTGCCCCCTGGTCTGCTGGACTATTCATTTCAGGCTTGGCACAGCATTGGCAAAGTCTTACTGTTTCAGCACACAGCAACCGGTTTTTGCACTGTGCGATTGTAGAGCCTTGCACTGGGGAGCTGCTTCCATTGCTGATCACCCCGGGTGGCTCTGTGCCCTGATTTCCTAGCAAAGTGGCTTCCTGACACAAAGCTCTGTGATCACATGGTGCTAAAATGGGTTGCTGCGTGCTGGAAAGGTAAGGCTTTGCCACTGTGCTGCACCCAGAATGAATATTCCTTGGACTGGATCCAGCCCATGGGCCAGAGTTTTGAGGCTCCTGGCCTGGAGTACTAGAGATGCTCCATACACCTTCTTCTACTCTGTTCCTTTCTACCTCTCTAAAATCAAGAAACAGGAGTAGGAGAATTAACAGCCAATCCTAACCAACTTTCCTGCACGGATTCAGTCACAGTGCAGCCCCGAGATAAGGGAACAAACATTCCCTTTATCTTGAGGAGAGCTTCCTGACTACCCTCATCGCAGAATGCAGCATGTGCCCCATAGGTACAGCTGCATTGGTGCTGGTATGTTGGTTAGAACTGGGCTGTAAGAAGAATAGGCAGAGGGTGAGGAATTGTAGCTGGTGCACCATTGGGTAAGATGATGGAGGCATTTGGCACACTCCCACAGGTACCAAGAAGTCTTCAGCTAGACCCGTGGCTGGGAAAACCTCTAAAGAAAATCTCTGTTTCCAGAAACCTGCAAGGAACTGTCATAAGAATACAATAAAAAACATGCAGTTGAAACAGCTGAAGCCCCACATGTGATTTCAACATTTTATCTCTGTGCTTAAAAGAAACTCCTCATTTTAACTGTTAAGATACAGAAATTTTGGGGGAAAGCATCATAAATCTTTTAAGTTTCCTCTGAAATTCTATTAGAATTCTCAAGGGTAGAAGAGAAAGACCCTGAAAAATCCAAAGTTTTTACACTAGTGCTTCCATTATGAAATTTTTTTTTATTAACATTTCAAAGGATAAAAATTAATAGACTGAATCTCAATAGTTAAAAGCTGATAATGTCTTAAAATAGTGAATATATTTTTAAATTTTGGGGACTCTTTTATGCAAATACCTTAGAGCTTCTAAGGTTAATTCATAACTTAAGAGTAGGTTTTTAGAAAATGAAACGACCGGCTCTTACCTTGCACACTATTTGGAATAATCTTCAAAAAGAGTAAGACCATGACTTCAGTGGGAATGGGGAATTTAAGGATTAAAGCTGCTGTATACCAAGTGCTTAGCAAGAAAAAAAGCTAGTGAAGTTAATGGAAGCCCCAAAGGTGCTGTGCTCGATGGAGGAGCACACCTGTATACCCCACCATGCTTAAGGCACCCATCCAAACTCTTGGATGGGACATCTCAGTCAGGGTTAGTTGGCTGCATCCCCTTTGAGCAACTGAGACCTGGTTGACATGAGCAGCCATTTTAAAGACTGGGGGATAACCATCACAGACACTCGCGCTCTCTCTCTCTCTCTCTCTCTCTCTCTCTCTCTCTCTCTCTCTCACTCACACACACACACACACACACACACACACACACACCTCTACCTCAGCAGGCAGCAAATACTGTCCATGATAGCTGGAAGCAGAAGGAAAGACTAAGCCAGTCTCATTGTGAGGTGAATGACGGCCCAATCCTATCCAACTTTCCAGCACCAGTGCAACTGCAATGCAGTCCCAAAGTAAGGGAACAAACATTCCCTTACCTTGAGGAGGCTTCCATGACTGCTCCCCTACTGCAGGATGCAGTGCATACCCCATTGGCATGGCTGCACTGGTGATGGAAAGCTGGTTAGGACTGGGCTGGGAGGCTACTGTCTCAGGTAGCAGGTTATGAGGGGGTAGAATGAAGAGGCATTGTGGCATACTGCCTCAGTCTTGCTTGCTTGATGGTGTTGCCACTGCTCCTATGGAAGGAAAGGAGACACTCCAGAGTAGACCACCAGCACTCTCCTTTCTTCTTCATTCTTCCCCCTTCCTCCATTTCAAATTCATAATGAGGCATGAAGAGGAGACAGAGTGGTGGCTATTCACCTGCCTACCGACCAGGCGCAATGCAGTGCTGCATGCCAGCAGCAGCAGGCAGAGGACAGGGATAAGGAGTGAGAGCTATTTGGCTGCCTGCTAGCTGGATGAGCAGGCTCAACCTATCACCACGTGCCATGTAAGGGGGTGGCAGTTAGAGATGTGGCCATTTGGCACCCACGTCCATGCACCAGAATGTCTGTGCTCCCCTTGGAGAGACTTTTTACCATCTAGCCCATGCTTCTCTATTGTTGCCATGACAAAGTGCAGGAGACCAACCAGGAGCTGTTTTGTTGTTGATTTTCTTGTTTAATTTGCGTTTTTAAAATTTTAATCTTTGATTGTAATTGCAAGCCATTCTGGGCACACTCCGAGTTGAAAGGTGGGATTTAAGATCCTCTATTAATTAATCAATAGGTGCATCGTAGGATAACCCAAAGCAAAGATGGACATGTATTTTGTTTAGGACGTCTGGCTCAGTTGGTAGAGCTGCCGCCTTGTATGCCTGAAGATCTGATGCTGCCAGTTCAAAACAATCGGAAGTACCCAAGAACTGAGGACACGCTGATATACTGATGAGCTGACCCTCGGTGGCAGAGAGGAGTTGCCGTCAAGTGGAGCGTGGGAGGCGAAAGGCCAGAGAGAGGCCAGGCCGGGAAAGAATCCAGCTGGAAGGAGGAGTTCTATGAAAGACGAGAACTATTCAATTGTAAAAATCCCTACGGGGGTTTAGAACAGCCTGCCTATGTAAACCGCCTTGGATTAAAGTCTGAGGAGAAATCTGATGACCAAAGAAAGGCGGTATATAAATACCTGTATAAATAAATAAATAAGAGCTTAGTGAAAGGATTTATATCCTGCTTTTCCATTTAAAAATGTTCATGATTGCTCACTTTGTTAAAAAAAATAAAACAACAATTAAAAGACCACAGAACAATAATTAGAAGACCATAAAACAATAAAAGCAATCACCAAATAAAAGCATTACAAAACAAGAGCCACCCAGAGGACAGTCAGCAGATAAAACCAGGTAATGGTAAACAAAGGTAAAACCTCATTTGTCCACACTCCAGAGAATCAGAGAGAATTCTACGAGCCAAAACCCCATTTGCAGAGAAAGATTTTCATCTGGTGATGGTGTGGGACAACAGAGAAGGACTGAGGCAAACCTCCTCAGGGAATTCCATAGCTAGAGTACAGCTACCACATAGGAGCACTGTCCCCTTTACCTCTGCTCCCCCTGTGATGCTAGCACTTACAGGCGCATATACTGATCGCGGTGAAATTGGCAATGAAGCACACTTGGGCAATATACGCACATCCTGTTTAGAGGCCATCACCACCACATTCTTTAAAAATAAAAAGTAAGCTTCAAAAACTCAAGGCAAAACTGGACATATGTTTGATATAGGGCTACCACCAAAAACAGCAACCTTGTGTGGAATTCTCTCCCCACTCCACACTTACATTGTGATATCATCTTATTGAGTGTTTCCAGGTAAACAGCACTAATGACAACGGATAATGTGAAGCAAGGTCAGGGAAATATTCACCATAATGCTATCACAAGGAGGGTAGGTGCACCTAAGTGTTATGAGAAAGAGTGAGAAAAAGAACCAGACACAGCAGCAGCCACATATCATGCATAATGTCTAGTCATCTTTGCAGAGCAAAGCTTAGAAATACATGATATATATATATATATAGAACTGTACTGAGACCACAAAAAACCCTATAAAATGTCAGAATTTACACAGAAAAGGCAATTACCTGACTTCCCTCAAACAATAACTTAAAGAGTTTTAATCTAGCAGACAACCAAGACAATAATAACTTCAAATCTGGCAGAACCCTTATTCTACCCGTTGAGCAATATTAACAAGCATAGTATATAGCACAAATTAAAAGTGCAGTTCCACTTCCTTGCAAACTATTATTGCAGACAAATAGCTCGATGGCAATGTGGAAATAGTAAATTAATAATGAAAACGAGAATGTAATGCCAGAGAATATTAATTATGACAACTGTGTCAGACAGTGCTGGAGAGAGAAGAATTGCTTGCTTTAGTACTGTGAGGAAGGGGATAGTTTTACAGCATGCTGTATTTCAGTAAAGGAGAACAAGGAAAAATCACCATCGCAGAGTAACTACAGGACTGCTGGGTAATTGTAACCCCAATGCACTTGAACCAAGAAGGCTGAAATGAACTGTAAAGGGGACAGGAGTTTCTTCTATCTCAGCAATTTTCAGCCACTGTGCCGTGGCATATTGGTGTGCTGCAAGTGGTCCAGAGGTGTGCCTCAGGAATTTGCGGGAAGATTATTTATTAGTAGGGTCAATGGGCAAGTGAGCCCCCCACTGGCAGCATGGTGTGCCTTGTCAATTGTCAAAAACCTGATGGTGTGCCTTGACCATTTTAGTGCCTTGTCAGTGTGCCATGAGATGAAAAAGGTTGAAAATGGCTGTTCTATCTAGAAAAGTAAAGGGTATGTTGTATTCTACCATTACTTACAATTCTGTCTATGAGGCTCATGAGAAATTAAATGCTGATAGACAGCAGAAGCTTTCTTTTCAACAGCCCATCTTCATTCCTTAAAGAGGTGCCAGAGGAAGGAAGCAATAAGCACCTGATATAGATTAAAATCTAGTTTGTGCCCATGAAGCTGTTTGAAGATTGTCAACCTGCGATTGGTTGACCTCTAAAAACCAGCAGGATGTGAACATTCAGAACAGTGATTTTCAACCTTTTTCATCTCACGGCACACTGACAAGGCAATAAATTGGTCAAGGCACACCACCAGGTTTTTGACAATTGACAAGGCACACCATGCTGCCAGTGGGTGTTCACATCTCCCATTGGTCCTATTAGTAAATGACCTTCCCCCAAATTCCTGTGGCACACCTGTGGACCACTCACGGCACACCAGTGTGCCATGGCACAGTGGTTGAAAATGGCTGATTCAGAAGATCAACTGTTCTTTCACAGTGTGGAATTAGGAAGTGACAAGTTATTTCAATTCCAGTTCTTTCAAGACAGGTGCTTTCTTGCTGTTTTTAAATCGCAATGTTGACCGAAAGAGAGAAAATACCACAAAATTACATTCCAGCTCTGAATAAACACTATGAAGAAAGATCAGGCAGACAGGAGGGAAACCAGAAATTAAATAATCCTAGAATTGACTACTGTATATTCTGTCTGCATGTCTACACATTGTTCTGGTGAGAAACACTAGCTAGTAAATAGGAAGTAGCTTGTTGGGAGTTCAGAGCTTTGTAAGAGTGAGGAACTGTGGTGAAAATACCAGATTCTCTTCTATTTCTTTTACCTGATGGGCAGCCCAATCCTAAAAGGGGTGCCACCACTGGGTGCATCAGGGCCAAAGCAGCTACCGCTGCATCCTACGGCACTGTGGAAACCACTGGAGGTTTCCTCAGGGGAAGGGGACTTTCATCCCCTTCCCTCAGGGAAAGCCCCAAGCCCCATAGTGGGGCTTCTCAAATCTGCACCAGTTACTTTGCGCTGGCTGGAAGGCCTGAAAAGGAGTTCAGGATCTGTCAGAGCAGAGCTCCACTGGTCCCGCACCCCCTCCTGCCTCTATCTGCAGAGCTGTGCTCCCTCCAGAGCTGTGCTCCCCTTGCCTCTGGAAGATCTTCTGAGCCCAGCAGAGGCTGCGTGCATTCACCTGTGTGCATTCTCCTGGCATCCTCTGCCAGGCCCAGAGTGACTGAAAGTTGCAAAAAAAAGCTACTTCTGGATTTTCATGAAACGAGAAGTGATGTTTTTAATGCTGTATATTTCTGAATATATTTCTGTATATTTAATGCCATATATTTCTGAATTGCAGATCACAGTTAGCATGAAGTGTGTGTACTAGCTGCAGGACTTTCCTTAATGTACATATAGATTAATGCCTTATAAAACATTAAAAATGTCACTTCCGGTTTTCACAAGAAAACAATAGTGGGTTTTTTGCTACTTTCAGCCGTTCTGAGCCCAGCAGAGGCTGTGGGCAGATGTGTACGGCCTCTGCCAGGCTCAGAAGACCCTCCAGAGGTGAGGGGAGCACAGCTCTCCTCACCTCTGGGTTGTGGAGTGTGGAGGTCCTTCCAACATCCATGGGTAAATGAATCTGTGCGTACAGGATCCACAGATACGGGGCCCTCCTGTAAACATTTTTCACTTAGTAGTAAATGAGGAAACTAGTGTTTTAGAAGTCACGTGTAGTTGCCCGCATCTTTTAAACCACAATTCCTTTCCAGACTGCATCAAAATCCTAACTGGAAAGTATTTCTTAATATCATCAGAGGAGTGTGGATGATTATAATGATACTTATAGCCTTGTACTGAATTTTTGAAATCTGTGAAAAACTTCACATGCATTATCTGGATGGAATCCTACAACAGCCAGGGTTGGTCCTAGGGCAATGGCACTGATTTGACCCAATAGACTCTATGCTAGGGAGGTGAGCAGATCGCCCACTGCCACAACCGGCACCTTGCTCATCAGCGGATGCTCATGATGCTAGCGCAGTGAGTGGACCATCCCCACTGGCTTGCCCTGCTCATCCATCCCATGTCCATTTGGCCCCAAATCCCCCCCAAAACAGTTTGCAGTTTCATCATCACATTGCAGCAGGCACAATCAGCCCTACTACTTCCCTCAGTGAGTGGGGAGCTATGGGGCACGGGGGCTCCATGACAAACAGTGTCACATCAGGCCCCACAGGTCCTAAGGCTGGCTCTGATTTATTAAGTAAGCAAGGGTGTAATCTTAAACATGCTTTCCTGGGAGCAAGCCCCATTGAACTCAATGGAATTTATTTCAGAGTAGAAATGCATAGGATTGTGCTGTAAATAAGTGTTATCCCCATCTTGCAGCTAGGAGCTTAGGAAATGTGGCTTAGGCCACCTAATGAATTCATGGCAGAGCCATGATTTGAATCTGGGAACTCGTAACTTGTAGCTCACTCTCTTAGTCACAACACTCTACCAGCTCCTGTCATCTTATATGTTTTCAGGTTTGGGGCTGGATGGGCCTGTGATACCCAGACAGCATACATGGAGTTCAAATCCAGTCGATTCTGAATTAACTAGGCCATTACGAGAGGCACCTTATCTAAAATGTTTGCCAGCCCTTGTAAATGGATATATAGTAGTCTAGATGCTGATAGTGGCCATTTATTCGTTTTCATAGGTTTTTGGAAAAGTGCAGGGAAGACGTATCCGTGGTGATAAACTGAGCTGTCAGTGCTACAATCCAATAGGAGTTTGGAGTGCATATGGGGGGGAGGGATTAGAAAACAAAGGGCACAGGAAACATTGGAAAGAATTGTGGCTGCTAAATTGTCTGATAGCAGCTGTAGACCTGACTGAAAGTGTTATGACTGCAGCAAGGAGCAGGAACAAAGGCAAACATTCCCTCCCTGGTGGAGTATGCTAAGTTAGTTCCTTTGATGCTTGAATCCAATTTAATATGCCGGCGTATAACATATTTGTTGTGTCAAGCTTTTGCAGGATTTAGAAGTCGCAGATCTCATTGACATTTGCTGCGGCTTCATTTTTAATAAGGATTCATTTGATTGTATGTGCACACACTTGTGCATGTGTGATTTAGGGGTTGTTTTCCATTATTCTATCTCATATAAGCAATTCTCTGAGAATTGTATGACTGATTAAGCAGGATGGTAATTTAAAAGACAGAAATAAAAATATAAAGGGGAGGACCTGAGGCGATCCTGGTTACATAAAGCAAATGATACTTTTTCTCTAACCTAAGTTATCCACTCATTAGTACCATCCAGTATGGATTACTGCATTGTGCTTTATCTGGCATTAAATCCAAAGACAGTTTGGAATGTAGCAGGAGGGCTATTTTCTGGGTGTAGCCACATGGTTCGTATGCCAACTTCACTGGCTGCCAATATTCTTCCAAAGCCTAAATTGAACTCTTGGTTTTGACTTTGAAACCGATAGGCGTCTGGGACCAGGTTATCTTAAGGACTGTCCAATCCCAAATTAACCTGCATGTTATTTAAGATAATCAGAAGACAACCTTCTCTCCAACGCACCACTCAGAAAATATAATGATTTCAACCAGAGAGAGAGAGAGAGAGAGAGAGAGAGAGAGAGCATTCTCTCTGGTAGTTTTCCACAGAGAAAACTACTCTGTGGAATCCTACACATCCACACAAAACTGTGCAATCCTACACATGTTTACTCAGAAATAAGTCCCCCATGTTCAATGGGGCTTACTCCCAGTTTATGCATAGGATTTCAGCCTTAGACTGGGCAGGAGGTCTGGTCTAGAGGGTAGAGCCTCCATCTGCCTGAAGATAACATCCACAAGGTCACCAGTTCAAGGCCACCGGCGCCGTGCAACCTTGAAGCAGCTGACAAGCTGAAGCCAAGCAATTCCATCTGCTCTGAGCGTGGGAGGATGGAGGCCAGAATGTGAAGCCAGAATGGAATGAAACACCTGAATGTAGTGGTTCTTGAAAAAAAGAACTTTCTTTCAAATTGTAAAAATCCCTATTTAATAAGGGATTTAAATAAAGCCTGCCTATGTAAACTGCCTTGAATAAAGTCTTGAATAAATACCTGTTGTTGTTGTTGTTGTTGTTGTTGTTGTTGTTGTTGTTGTTGTTGTTGTTGTTATTATTATTATTAGACTGGCTTTTTCCCTAACAACCTTCAGGTACCAGCTAATGACCTCCAGGATTGAAAAATCTTTCTGGTTTTCTTTCTGTCTTGATTCACATTTTATTTGTAAAAAAATTGTCATTGTTATAGTTTATTCCTAATTGCTTTAAGTTGCTTTGGTAATCTTCTGAGAAGCAGGATACAACTCAGGCAAATAAGTGAATAAATACTGTGACAGAAACCAGCGATTTGCTGATCCGCGGCAGTGAGACTTGAGTTCTGATCCCCCACGCCCTTTGACTCAACTTGTGCACGAGTTTTAATGGGCAGACTTTGGGATGCAGCCAGAGTCTTTTGGGGACTCTGACTCAAGTCAGAGTCTTTTCAATAGTCAGGCGCAACTCCATAGAAAAAACAGAGCTGCTGGCAATGGGTGTGTGCATGTGTCAGAGTTCTCATTTAACACTCCCCTGATGTCTTCGTCCCATCTGTAAACAAGAGTTCTGCTGTTCTTGGAGTGAGAGCAGCAGTACAGGAAGTGCGAAGTTTCCAAGTCTCCACTTGTTCCCGAGAAAAATTCCAGAGTCCTGATTCACTTCCAGTTTCAAAACATGTGTGTCTCAAGTCCACAGGAGTCTAGGAAACATGAGTTTGGTGACTCGAGTCCTAGTCTTATGAGCTGACAGCCCAATCCTAGCCATACTTTCCTGGGAGTAAGCCCCATTGACTGTAGTGGGACTTACTTCTGAGTAGACAAGCATAGGATTGGGCTGTAAGTCACCCATCCTTGCCAGAAACAAGAAGCAGATTTTCTTCCCCCGGTACAGAAGAGAGGTTGGCAAAACATTTCAGAAATTCCAGCTAATGTCCCTGTATTTAAAGAAAAGAGGATTGTGTATCTCAAAATACATGCAGATCACCCTGCAGAGAAGTGAAATTGCCACCAGGGAACCCTTATAGCTCTGGGTCTAGGACAGGGGTCTCCAAACCCTGGCCCGGGGGCCAGATGCGGCCCGCAGCAAGCCTCTATCTGGCCCGCAGCCAGCCTCTTGTCCCCTCTTGCCCCCTGAAAACATCTGGCCCACTTGGCCAAACATGACTGGACCTGTGCTCTGGTTGCATCTGGAGAGTGTTCTAAGGGCCAGAAAGACTGAATGAATGAGCCCATTCATTCATTTATTCACTCATCTAAGTTCCATCTCTTATTTATTTATATAAATTTTATTTTATTTTTTCCAGTCCTCAACACTGTGCCAGATATTTAATGCGGCCCTCTGGTCAAAAAGTTTGGAGACCCCTGGTCTAGGAGGATACAATGTGGCTCTCAAAATAAAGTATAGATCTCTTCCCTAATGTGTGCAGAGAAGCCAGGGACCCTGGGATCATCAATTTCATTGCATGTTCTCTGCTTCCAATTTTTCTCAACTGACTATCATAGTAAACATATTGAATAACCCCTTATCATAACAAAAAGTTTCTCTCATCAACCTTGACAAGTCATTTGCAGGTTGTGTTATCTGCTTCTATATAAGCCAGCAGTAATTTTCTTCACTGTTTGCACGCTTGATTCCAGCTGATTTTTTAAAAAAGAAAAATCCAATAGAATATTACATTTTTTGTTTAAAACAAACAAACAAACTTTAATCTTTGAAGGAGAATTGAATAGAAACAGTTTTGAAAAATCAGCTTACCTACCTTTCTATCAGGTTGTGATGCAGAACCAAAATAATATACTGCTAGATTCATCAATTTGTAGAAAATGAAATGGTAGTGCAACAGAAAAGAGTACTGAAATGGAAAATATTGAGATGGGGAGCTTGAGTCCTGCCATTGAGAAATATCAAATTGACCAGCACAAGACAAGACTCATCTTTTGCCTGTTCCCAGCAACAATGGTGTCAGATGTAAACAAGATGGAAGGGGGAAGACTAGCACCCTCTTCATAAGTTCTCTCACTGTGGAGAAGGAATACATGCCAGGAAGATAGTATGAGTGTGCAATCAAGCTCTACCACAACTGACTGTATAGCCCCCATCCCCTCAGCATGACAAACAATGCCCACAAAGAGATATTCTCCATGGTTATTAACTGCAAGCTTTCCCAGTTATGGGGCGAATCATGGGAAGGAGGTGGTGCAACAGGGCTAGGGCTCACCAGCTATAAGCATGGCAATTCTCCATGCTTACAGAACATATAAATAAGGCTTATGACTCATGCTTTTCAGTTCACAAAAGTAATCCCTTAAGGAAGAAGGATGCACAATGGAGTGTTTATACTTCCCCAAGAGCTCAGAGCAGCTACTTTGGGAGCAAGCAGCAGCATCAGAAGAGATTTCCAGCAGAAAAATTTCCAGCAGGTAGGGGGGAAGGGTTACAACCTCCTCCCTCTCCAATCTAGATAGGGGGAACTCCCAAGCACAGGATTTACCCACACATTTCAAGTAATGTCTGGTTTGGCCCTGAGTCAAGTCGACTATTTAGGTCGCTACTTAATTTTTGAATATTTGGCTCAATATATAGGTTTACCAGCATCTCTCTCCTGCCCCTCCCAAGCTGCGATTCTAAGCACATTAACGGAGAAACAAGCTCCATTGAAATCAATGAGATGTGCTGCCAAGTAAATCCATTTAAGCTAGAGGTGCCTGACTATCCATCTTCCTCTTATATTTTCTATTGATGTGACTGGGGCATGTGCCAAGAGAATATGTTAGAGCTTAGCACTTTGGATGAAGAAAAACTCTTTTCCTTGAATCATCAAATGTAAAAACCAAAAATGCACTTATGTTTAAATGCTCCCTGCAATGAGGAAAACCAGTTCTGTACCCATTTCTGTCCAACCCTGAAAATCCAAACCTCTTAACTCACTAGGGCACAGGGTTTGTCTGCTGACAAGGCTGAGAGAAGGAGCTAATTCAGGTGCTGATCAACTGAAGTATAGGGTGACCTGCAGGAACCCCATATCTACTTTCCATGACTAGTCCTACCACCAGCAGCCTTGACACTATCACCTCCTTTTCCTATTCCTAGAGTAACTGGCCCACCTCACCCCAGCAGTGTCTTTTCTAGTGGCTGTCTGCTGGTATGCATTTGCATCTTTTTAGATTGTGAGCCCTTTTGGGACAGGGAGCCATTTAGTTATTTGATTTTTCTCTGTAAACCGCTTTGTGAACTTTTAGTTGAAAAGCGGTATATAAATACTGTTAATAATAATAATAATATTCCTTTGAAAAAGGCAGAGTCTTTTATGGATTTGAATCAGAGGAGAAACCAGAGTGGTGGAGAGAATAGAGTAGTGGCTTGGACCATCTCCAAGGACACTCTAAGGAAGGGTGGCAAATTTGCAGCATGTGGACACTTTCTAAGTGGTACATATAAAGTCACTATATATTTTGGCAGAAAAAAATTTAAATAATGACAAAGAAAGGACCACAGCAGTTTACAATGTGCTTTGCTTCTTTGCTACTCCTTACACAACACCCCCCCCCCCCCCCATTTCTAATGCTGCAATGGGAGCACTCAGGGCAACAATGCCGACTCTGCTTGATTTGTTCTGGTTGAAAAAGTGGAGAGAGAGGTAGGAAAAGAATGATGGGAGAAAGCCAATAGCAAGAGACTTGGGCCACTGCTACACCAGTGAGTAGAGGAGCTATTTGGAAGATACAAACTACACAAGGAGGTTCTAGATAAGCCTGGATCAAGTGTACTCTCCAGGCCAGGTAGATGAATGCCCTATTTTTGTATCCCTATTTAAGCCTATTTTCCCTTATTTTTGAACACTTCTAACTCTCCAGAAGTACCCACACAGGTTCAGTAGTCTAAATTGCTGCTGGGCCATCCTCCTTGATTTTCAACCAGACTTGCAACCATAGTGACTGCATTTGGGGAAAGGTTACAGATCTGCCTTTTTAACAGGCTACTATGTATGTGCTTTGAACAATGATAGTCAATGGGACCTCCTCCTGGGTAAGTGTGGGTAGAGTTACAGCCTAGGATAGTTAAAAATTGTCCTGTCTGATGATGTCACTTCTGGTCATGACATCACTTCCAGACAGATTCACATTCTAAATGTTGGGTCCCAGTGCTAAAAGTTTGAGAACCACTGGCTTAGACATTCCACTGGCCCAGGTAAAGTAGTGGAGGGAGCAATTCAGAGGAGATTAAGAGAAGGGAGGAGGGAACCAGTGTTCAGGAGAGGGAGGGGTGTATCCAAACAGTAGCAACTTGCGCCAGGATCCTATCCCCTTTTGTTGCCTGTCATACTCCCTTCCTTTCCTTGAACTTATGCCAGTTACATAGCTTATGTGCGTCTGAGGAGACCCATTGCTAACTTACCTCTTATTGAAAATGGTGTTATTGATTTTATTCAGAAGTAAGCCCATTGTGTTCAGTACAGTAAGACTTAGGCTGTAATCCTGTTTTACTCATCAGAAACAAACACCTCTACTTATTGGTAGTAACATGCAGCATACACTCCACTGGTCAGTTTCATGCTATGGAGTGGGGGGGATAGACCAGGGCTGTTGGTTATTTTAAACCTATTGGCTCTTTTTCATCTTTTTGTGTGTGTCTCTGTGTCTCTTTCTGTGTGTGTCTTTGTGTTGATTTGTCTGTGAATGGCTCCAACACAAAGATTCACCTCAGTTAATTACCTCTCTCTCTTTTTTGAATTGCTCTATTGCAAGAACAATCATAGTCTGCTTAGGGGGACGCTTCTGCTCAAGTAAGCAGAAGCAGTTACTAACTTGATTTTTGGCTAAAAATATGAAGTAAAAATTGCCATCCAGCCAAGATCATGTCTTTCATGCAAGTTTAAAATTATTAATCTTACAAAGCTTTTTGGATCTGAAGGAACAGGGATGACTGAAGGTTAATTCTGTGTTATTTTTAAAAAAAAGTAATTTTGAACTGTCAGTTTTAAACTCAGCGTGTTGGTGGGGTCTTGTGCCACTTTGACCTTGCAGTGGATAAAGAGATTTGAAAAACAGCATTCAGTTCTGCCATTCATAATTTGTATGTGTCTTGTTTTCAACTCTAATTCACCTCTGTTCCTTTGGAAATATCCATAATCTTTTAAAATCTTGCTATATCTGGAATACTCTAATCATTTTTATTCTCATTCAATGCATCCTTATTCATTTCATCCATTTTCTAATTAAAATAGTTATCAAAAGTGATTCAAGGTGAAAAGGCAAGATTGCAACTATAGTTTAATGTTCCATTTTGGCTTGCTTACAGCTTAAGAGTAGCTCAATAGATATCCATACCAGACAGTTCCTATGGTCTGGTAAAGGAACAGCAGCTCAATCCTAACTGCCCCGCCTATGCAACTGCACCAACAGAGCATGCACTGCAGGGGGGGGGCAGAACAATCCCAGAGACTTGCTCAAGGTAAGGGAACTTTTGTTAACTTAGGGTAAACCTCCACTGCCCAAATGGGTCTCCTCAGTTCTACTTCAGCTATTTCACTGGCATAAAACTGAAGAGAGTAAGGGAGAAGAACATGCTGGGGCCACTGCCTTTTGCATCAGCATTTAAAAAATGGCCAGTGGCATCCCACTGTTTGTGATGTCATAAAGGCATGTACACTACTATACATGCCTTTACAATGCCACAAAGGCTGCAATCCTAACCAAACTTTCCTGAGAGTTAGCCCCATTGAACAAAATAGGACTTACTTCTGAGCAGACCTGGTTAGGATTGTGCCCAAAGTCCAATTAGGATTGGGCCCTAGGTGTACATCTTCACTCTTTATACCACATACCTAAGTATGTGATGTGGACACTCCACATGGAGACCAAGTACACATGGAGTCACCCCTGTGTGATTCTTGTCACTCACAAAAATGGGAGGGTGAAGATGATATGCCCCTATGGTCACCTCAAGATCTTACAGCAGCCAAGGCAGTGCATTACATTCTCCCCTCATACCATGAAATTATGTGTTCCTGGGAGATTCTCTAGTCAATCACTCTTCTCTCCTCCACACTTCCTCTTCTACTCCATTTCCCCTCTTCTTTTTCAAATTCAAGGACCATGGGAGCATAAGAGGTGGGGAGAGGGTGGCATGGGGGAGTGTGAAGGCTGATCTCTGTCATTTGGCACTTTGGTTTGCCAAACCTCCAGGATTTTCTTGGCATCTCCAAGAATCAGCCTCAATCTCTTGAATCTCTGGGGATTTCCAACATTACATCATGCTTGAGGAAAAAAATCTCCTGGAATAGTTTCAGTCAGAGTTGACAACCCTGCTGCTACCTGAGGCAATAACCTTATCACATTAGGTGGGTGGGTGAGTGAGCATATGCCTGTTTCCCTACCACCAAAATTCCCCAGAAAGAGTATCAACTTACCAGGCAACAAGATTGCAATCTCTGAAGCCCAATATCTATATACATCAACCCAGCTACTATTGTAGCCTGCTAGATACTTGATAAACTCAGTTTTTAAGTCCTCTGGTATCTGGCAAAAGGGTTTGGAGGCCTGCCTTCTAAAATGAACAACTGATGTCCAGGGTGGGGGGTGGATTGGTGTAGGTTTGGGGGGAGGAGAATTGTATTCCTTAAAAAATATTTCTCCTGAGTAATTTAGCAAAGCAAAACTCTTCCTTGTTTTGTTCTGCTAATTTGGAAACAGCATGTAGGTATTTAAATATTAAACACAGACTGTGTTTTCTCTGCTGCTGTGTCGTTTCCTCTTATACCGTGATCCTAAATATGTTCTGTGCCTCTCTTTTATGTCTGTGGAATTACTATATATCTTTCACATTATAATCACAACTTAACAAGGGAACATACATACACACAGAGACACACTCATGGGGCTTCCTCCTTGCCACCTAAAAGAAAAGAGCCCCATGCATTCTTGCAGCACATTCTTTCCCAGTCAGCAATGAGAGCCTTGTGCATATGAAGGTAGTGTTACTGCCATCTTTTCCTGGCTTTTATCCAGTGGTGTCGCTAGGGGGGTGCGGGCCGCACTGGGTGATAGGTACGGGGCGGGGGGTCACGCCAAAATAGCCAAAACCATGATTTGTAGGAATAATACCATAATGTTATACAGGGCTTTTTTTCTAATGGAACACACTGGAACGGTGTTCTGGCACCTTTTTTATGAACCTTTTTGATGGGCTTCCCCCGCAACCAGCAGCCACTTCGCTCAGTTCTGCCTCCCAGCCCGGTGCCTGCCTCCCTCCCTCCCTCCCCTCAAAAGCACAGCCACTGAACGAGGGTCCCCCCAGCCTCCCCAGCCCAGCCCAGCACAACCCCACCCCCATAGGGCTCCTCCCCCCACCCCATCCTTTCCCAGGCAGGCTTCCTCCTGCACCAGGCAACTCTGGCTGACAAGTGCGAGGGTGCAGTAAGCCCCGTTGACTCTAATGGGACTGACTTCTGAGTAGACAGGCAGAGGAGGGGCTCTGAGGCTGCAGTCCTCTCCACACTTTCCTGGGAGGAACCCCCTTTGACTCTAATGGGACTGACTTCTGAGTAGACAGGCAGAGGAGGGGCTCTGAGGCTGCCATCCTATCCACAGTAAGCCCCATTCACTATAATGGAACTTACTTATGAGTAGACAGGCACAGGATTGGACTCTAAGGCTGCCATCCTTTCCACAGTAAGCCCCATTCACTAAAGTGGACTTCTGAGTAGACATGCATAGGATTGGGCTCTTAGGCTGCTATCCTAGGCACTTTCCTGGGAGTAAGCTCCATTGACTAGAACGAGACTTACTTCAGAGTAGACATACCTAGGATTGGGCTCTTAATCCTGGCAGAGATATATATCTGCACCCGTTTTCACATGCTAAGGGCAGGTGAAAAGGGATTCTATGTGTGTACAATGTGCTGTCCAGCCTTGCCAGAGATCCTCCTCATCCTTCCCCCACAAGCATGCCCTCCACCAGCCAGCGTTTGCAGCTCCTCTCCAGCAATGCACAGCAGCTGCTCAGGGCAACAGAGAACATACAATTGCATGCCAAGCGCCTTCCCAAAGACACAGAATATTCTGATACCCGAGTTAAACCATATTTAATCACTTGTTTGCAAATGTAGCTGTTTCTATGTGCACCTAAGGACCCATCTCGTGTAAGAATTCCTTTTTTGTTCTTACTCCCACAGTTGCTTAGAGTAATTTTACTACATGGAACTCATGTAAGCCATTTTTCAGAATCCATTCACTGCTTCCTCTCCTCAAAATAGTGCTACACTACATACTACACACTACAAGTGCACCTGTACAGTATTTTTCCCCATGTGTAGAAAAAGTAGCTAGGGGAAAAGGGATGTAGAGATTGACAGCCCAATCCTATGCATGTCTACTCAGAAGTAAGTTCATCTTTAGGGGGAAGCACATAAAAAAATTTTTATTTCTCCAATAAAAAATGGTTTATAAATAAATAAATAAATAAATAAATGAAAGATTAACAAGTTGTGAGTTCCTGCACCTTTTTTTTTTTTTTTTTTACAAAAAAAGCACTGATGTTATATACCATTCAACATTACATACTATTTGATGTGTAATTTACAGCAGAATGCAATAAAAAAAGAGTGAACATACTATCAAACATTCTATCAAAAGTTATGGCCAAAAAATCCTAGAAAACAAAAACTAACTTATGTAACAAAAAAAGTACATTTCCTTAATTCAAAATGGACCAATGAGACTGATTGTTCAAAGAGCCAATGAGGTGTTATTATGACACAGTATGGAACCAATAAGGTGTTAGTAGAGTGACACCCTGGGGGGGTGACACCACTAGTGGCCAAAATTGCTAAAATTGCAATTTGTAGGAATACCCTCATGTTATACACTGTTTGTTGTATAATTTACAGCAGAATACAAAGGAACAAACCATAATATCTGTGTTCTATCAAAAGGTATAGCCAAAAAACCATCAGATCTGGGCAGTGGGACGTCACCATGCCCACCACCCAGGTCATTGTCCCACCTGTATTGGAATCGCGGAAGATCTGGCAGGGAGGTAGGCTGTGGTGTCTTTAAGGGTAAGGCCTGGGCATCCAGCAGAGTGTGCTGCACAGCTGCAGCCACTTGAAGGCAATAGGGCCCTCAGGGATATAAGGAGCACCTGAGGCAGGAAGGGTTTGTGGGTTGTAGAAGGAGTGCAGTCAGATATTCTGACTGACTTTGTGACTAATGGATGGACTAACAGACTGCTGGAGACACTGGAGTTTGGTGTGTGGCTGCTGTGCCCAAGACCTGCTGAGGACCAAGGGTCTGCTGCAGTGGTGGGAGGCTGCTGGCAGGAGAGAGGACCTCTGCAGGTTGAACAGGTGAGCTACCCTGGAGGTGGAGTCCAGCAGGACTGCAGGGCAGAACCAGGTCCATTTGTTGGGGGAAAGAAGGGGAGCTAATTTGCTTAAAGAGGGCATAATTCTCCAGGCAGAGCTTGGCCTTGGAATCTGGTAAAACACCACCCACTGCATGGGAGGAGGTCCATCATGGGGGTCATGTGCTGGCCTCCCGTACCAGGTGATGCAAACCCTAGTGATGCCACTGCTTTTATCAGACAGGATTGCCAATTGTCTGGATTTCAGATGGCCTGGGTAGTTTTTATTCATAAAAGCCAGTCCTGTGATTATGATGACCACAATGACAAAATCTGAGGAAGGCCACTTTCCCCTTCACATTGATATCACCCTGTTTATTTAATTATGTTTTATTATTTTGTTCATCATGCAACCATGCTATGGAAGAGGGCACCCTTAGTAGTGTTCTAGATGTGCATCCACCACTGCACATGAAAAACTTCAAAAGGGGAGCAGGCAGCTGTGGCTACAATCTGAAACTTGTTTCAGGGGAGCACAGCAGCTGTGATGGTGGTTTTGATGGCAGGTCAGATCCACTCACATTCTTCTTGCGGCAGCTCAACGTGGTCAATGGCCAGCCAAGAGGGCTGCTGTGGTTACAGCAATGGTGCTGGATGGATTGCCTGGCCCATTTCATCCTAGGCCAGTTGGGTTGGTGCAGGGCCAAACTGACCATCCATCTGCTCCATTTCATCGTTGCTTGAGCATGTAGTGGCAGGTCACCCTGTTTCCTTTCAGGCCAGCTAGGTCAGAAGTCCAAAGACACAGGGATACATGGCAATAACGGCCAATCCACTCAACCCCTGCAGTCCAAAGTCTGCAAGATACATTAGTGTTTGTAACCTAAGCCATTCTGAGCAGTGGTGGACCTCTCCAACCCTGCGCCCCAGGGCAAAGGTCTGTGATGCCCCCCCCACAGCAGGATGTTGCTGCCCCCTCTACGCAAATCCCCCTCCACTTACCTGGAGCTCACAAAGCCTTGCACAACTCCAGGAGGTGTCGGAGAAGTCTCTCTGAGGTTCCCCAATGCTTTAAACTGTGCTTCCGGAAGCACAGCTTCTGACCCTGTCGAGAGCCTCAGAAAGGCATCTGCTGGGTCCTAAGGCACGCGAGGCTCCACTTCCGGGGCATTTGCCCCATAAAATGAATGGGAGGTTTGCCACTGATTCTGAACACTATTTTCAAGTACATCATCTTCAAGCACAATATGACAAACAACCAGGGTAACCTGACAAACAATTGAGGGTAACCTGTGAAAACATCATGAGCTGGTTGGCTGAATCTCATTTGCATTTTTAGTGAGCATAATTAACAAATTGCAATAAGGACACCTTCACACTTCCTCTATAGTTTCTGCACCTGAGCCATGTCAGTTTGAATTGCTGCCTCTTGTAGTGTATCTCCATTGACAAATACTTCTTGGTAGGTTAGATAGTAAAGGCTTGGAACACCTTATTTATGAAGAAAGGCTATATAGCATTTGGACCTTTTCCATTTATAAAAAAGCAACTAATAGTTTTTTAAAAAAATTCATAAACATTGAAAAATTGAATTAAAAAATATCCCAGATAATTATTTTAGAGCTAGCCAATGCAAGTAAATCTCACAGTGTTCAGCAGGATCTACAATTAGTACGTGTGTTAACATCATAGCCTTAATGCAGTGGTTCCCAAACTTATCTGGGTCATGACACCTCTGCAGCATCCTCAGCCAGGTGCTGCCATCTTAGATCTTGTGACATCTCTTGAGACTTGGGTGCTGCCATCTTGGATCTCACAAAATCTTGTAAGATCCAAGATGTTGGTGCCCAAATATTGTGAGATCCAAGATGGGTGTAGGAAGGGTTAGTGCGGACATTCCACAGTTCCTCTGGAGTGTCCCACAATGCTGTTAGGTGACATGACACACACTTTGGGAACCCATGCCTTAATGTAATATGAGCAACATACTGTCTCTCAGCCAGCTCTTAGGAAGGCAATGGCTCAGACTTTAAGGTTACCAGTTACATACTGGGACAGATTGCCTATACCTTTAGCCAATGTATAGGAGAGGGAATTTGGGCAGGTGCAGCTCAACATGGAAGGGTTTATAAAGCTGCACCTGCCCAGATTCCCTCTTCTATACAATGGTTAAAGGTATAGGCAATCTGTCCCCATTTGTATCTGACTCAGACATACACTTAGGGCGCAGTCCTAACCCCTTACGTCAGTGCTTTCCAGCACTGACATAAGGGCACTGCAGCTCTGAGGTCAGGGAACAAACCTTCCCTTACTTTGAGGAGGCCTCCGTGAGTGACACCCAACTGCAGGATGCAGCACATGTCCCATTGACACTTCTATGCCAGTTCTAGAAAGCACTGGCATAAGGGGTTAGGATTGTGCCCTTAGTCAAGTATCTCAGGTGGCCTCCTTCAAGCCTGATGCTTCTTTTCAACTAACGTCCTTTGGAAAAAAGTTTCAAATGCAGCACCTCAGTGATGTCACCGCTCCTGTTGTAGGAAAGTCCTGGAGCTCCCCCTCAACTACACTAAAACAGCACTTCTAGACCCTGCAGTTAGAGCTGCCCCAAACATGTACAGGCACTCTCCAATTTGCGCAAACTCAACTTGCATAATTTCAACTATACTTAAATGTTTGGGCTATCTCTGTAGGGATGGGCAAGAGGAGCCACCTGGACTTGCAGCTCTGCCACTTGCTGCTCTGAAAACAGAGCAGAAAATTCAGAGATTGCCAGGACTGCTCCCAACATGCTCAGCACCACCCCTTTCATTTCAAGAGCCCACATGGATTGTAGGAGCCCATGCAATCCTTGCAGGACAATCCTTGGAGTACAGCAAAAGGGACAGCCCTTTCATGATTTTACCTTCCTGGTGGAGGAGGGAGCAAGGTGAAAAGGCAGGGAGCAGATCTATCTGCCGCAAGGATTGTGCGGCAGCATTTTGTCATTTTTTTTTTAAAGAAAGGCAGGAGGGCAAGATTTGTTCTACAAAAGGGAAGAAGGCAAAAGCAATTGCCTGGGCAGTAGGATCCACTTCTCCATCAGCACTTCTCCCCCACTGCTACGACTTGGCGTCTTTAAAGTTGCTCAGGGAGGGAGGCACGTTAGCTCCTCCAGTTGCATCTTGGGAGGAAAAAAGTTAGCGCTCCCTTCACCAGCACTTTCTTGCCTTGTTTTATTTACAGACCTGCCATTAACTCAATGGGGCAAATGCCCTGGGCACAGAGTTCCACACCTCTCTAGGACCATGCAGAAGACTCTCTGAGGCTCCGGTTTGCCGGAAACACAGTTCAAGATGTCGGGGAAGCCTCAGAACGATTCCCCAACACTTCCTGGAGTCATGCAAGGTTCTGCAATGTTTTGGTGAGTGGGAGGGCAGATTCACACATGGGGGCTGTGGCATCTTGCAGGGGGGGCACCACCACAGACCACTGTCCCAGGCACAGGGCTGGGGAAGTACACCACTGCAGAACAGCAAGCCCAGGAAGATTTACTTGCTTCTACTCCAACTTACCTAAAAATCAATTTACATAAGGTATCTGGAACAGAACCTGAATGTAAGTCAGGGAGCACTAACTTGTACCACAGCAGGTGGTGTTATAGTCTTTCCCAGACTGTACTAATTCAGAACTTGGGCAAGGGGTGATTGCATGTTTAAAACTTTGCTAAATTTTTGAAAACTGTTTGAAAATCACATTTGAACAAACTCACAACATTACAGAATAAACTAGGATAACAGTGCAATTCTGAATTAATGCAAGTTTGCTCAGAAGTCCTCCTGTGTTCAATGGGATTTACTCCCAGAAAAACATGGATAGAATTGCAGCCTAAAGATCTTCTCCCTGACTTGCTAGCTTTCCAGGTACAGGCATTTGTTTACACAGGTCAGCTGCATTCAGACACTAACCTCTTACAGACATTAAATAGGGGTATAATTGAACATATACAGAAGGGAGGGGCTTCATAGCAGCAGGCTCCAGTCTGAATTACACACATTCATAGAGCTCGCTGCATATAAAGCAAGTGCTTTATATGAAGATGCATATTCAAGTGAGAATTTCCCATATCATATAGAATCCTGCCTTTACAGGGTTCTGATTGCAGCTGCCCAATCCAGGTTGGGTTCACATTTGGGGGAGGGGTCAAGGATCAAGTCCCCTTTCCCCACCATACTTTGGTCCTAATCTATTGGGTAGGAAGAATCTGTCTTCTATTCCGTTAAGCACATCAATGTTAAGCACAAGCTTAAAGTAACATTTCGTTTGACTCCAAGTATAAGGTTCTCTCACTTTAACAAACACCCTCTAGGCTTGTTCCAGACTGCAATTCTTTGCTGGTTAAATTATACATTTCTTTAAAAATAGCAAAAGTACAGCTGTATTTCAGGCTCCCAAGTAGACAAGCACAATATGCTCCTTTACTTCATTCTACAGTTGAAGGGGGCCACATCTGCTCCCCTCTCAAAGCAGATGGATGTTCACACACTATATCAGCTCTGGTATTTCAAGAGGACATTTCAGCAACTGTGGTGTCGCAGCTTAATTCAATACAGCTGATTAGACTTAGTTTTTTTAAGCTTCCTGCATTGACTGATAGGACACTGGCTTCCTGAACAGACTCTTGTTCTCACTACATATGCTGTGAAGTGAGTTACAGAAAAGTTTCAAGAAAAAATAAGTTGAGGACAGCTAATCTGACTCTTCCTGGTTTGCAACAATTTTGCTTGAGTTCCATTTTATGCATGGCTGTTCATGCTTTTAGGGCAGCCCTTGCGTGGCTGTGTCAGGGGCTGTCATCTGTGGGCAACTGCCAGGGCTCAGGGCCATCAACTGTACAGACTACCTCCGTGTCCATCACCTTCATGCAGTGTTGGTGAAATGACTCTTTCAGTCAAGAGAGTTAGGGCCCAATCCGATCCAATTTTCCAGTGCCAGTGCACTCATAACAATGGGGCATGCACTGTATCCTGTGGTGGGGAGGCAGTCACAGAAGCCTTCTCAAGGTAAGGGAACATTTGTTCCCATACCTTGAGACTATATTGTAGCTGCACCACTGCTGGAAAGTTGGATAGGATTGGGCCCTAACTCAGTTATCACCTCTTGTATTCCATAAATCAAGAGAAGTTCCACCACAGGCCTTCAAGGGTGCTCAGCCAGATTGGAGAGGGCTCAAAAGGATAGCTTGCTAAGGGTCCTTTGAAATCTGAACCCACTTTCTAATGGATTCAGTAATCACTATCATCTTGAAATATAAGGGCCACTGTGACTCCAAGACTTAGGAACCTTCTAGTCTAGACTTCTGTCTCCAACTATGGTTAAGTCAGGAGCCTCTAGAATGCCACAAGCAAGACATGATGGCAATAGTTTTCCTGTTCTGTTTGTCCACAACATATAGGGCATGGAGATTTCATTACTAAAGCTAACCAGCACTGATAGATCTAGTCTTAATGAATTTGACTAGTCCTTTTTCAAAACACTGTCCTTTTATTGTTACTACTTTTCTATTTGTTTTTAATCCGGTTTAGAAGCTGCTGTAACTGCCAGTTAAGAATGGCAGAACAAACATTCCTAAATAAATAAGCAAGCAAACTTGTGTACATCCGCATCCTGAAGCCATGAAGTCCGCAAATAGCATGGTGCTGAAATATCTCCCAAAAAATGAAACTAAAGGCAAATTTCAAGGTCAAGACATCTGAAGATTTTCAAGAGAAGCCAGAAGCTCCTTTAAGACAAGTAAAATTTCTCAGATTTCTTCAGTTCCCTATGGCTGGCACTGAAATTCCACATGAAGTTACATTTTAAATGTACAGTGTTGGCTGCAAAACAGCCAAGAATTTTCAAGAGAAGTCAAATGAATTTATGATAAGTGAAGTTTCTTGGGGGGGGGGGGGATGTTTCTGTATGTCCAAATATCTGCAAATTAATTATATGCTATGTGAAAAACCACTCCCTTCTGTCTGTCCTGAATTTAACACCCAACTGTTTCCCTGGATGATGCTAATGCAATGTTTTCAGATGGTGAGGAATGGTTTTAAAGAGAAAGGATCACTGGAAAGGAATTGTTTGATAGTCTACCTCAATGCCCAGAGCTACTAAAACAACCGAAATCTACATCACAATTTAGAGAGCTATGAAACATTCCTTGGCATGTTTACTGGCTTTTCACAGGTCTACAGTGTAGAACTACTAATCGCCAATGACAATCAGAAAAATCCAGTAATGTCCACCAAGAGAGCACATCGGGGAGAAAGTTCATACACAACGCATGCTGAGTCTAGAGAATTACTGTGTTTCTAGAACTTCTAATCTCTAGAACAGTGTTTCTCAAACTGTGGGTTGGGACCCACTAGGTGGGTTGCAAAGCAGTTTCAGGTGGGTACCCATTCATTTCAATGCATATTTTATTTTTAATATATTAGACTTGATACTACCATGGTATGTGATTGCATTTGGGGAAATGTTACAGATCCGTACTTTTAACGGCTGCTATGCATACATTTTTAACAAAGTCCAGGGTGAATGTGGATAGGACTGCAGCCTTTGGGATGTTTGGGGAATCTTTTTAAACAGATCAGCAACTGCTTGGGAGGGTTAGGAGGATTCTTCTTTATTTGAAATAAATTTTTTAACACTGTAAACCTTAAAGGGCCCAAACCTATCCAATTTTCCAGTGCCAGTGCAGCTGCTCCAATGGGGCATACGCTGTATCCTATGGTCGGGAGGCAGTCACAGAAGCCTCCTCAAGACAAGGGAATGTTTGTTTCCTTACCTTGGAGCTGCATTGAGGCTGCACCGGTGCTAGAAAGTTGCATAGGATTGGTCCCTCAGTTAATTAATTTGATTTTGTTGCATATGGGTATTAAAAATTGTTTGTTGTCACTTATGGCCATGACATCACTTCCAGGCTAATGACATCACTTCTGGTGGGTCCTGACAGATTGTTATTCAAAAAAGTGGGTCCTGGTGCTAAAAAGTTTGATAACCACTGCTCTAGAAGCATGACTGACAAAGCGGTATGCCCTAGATCTGTGGTTCCCAAACATTTTAGCACTGGGACCCACTTTTTTAAAAGATACCGTATTTCAGGGGTGGGCAACCTTTCGATTTTAGGGCTTCTGGACCTTGAGCAATTGTGTAGAGGAGGTAATTTCAGCAGGTGCAGCTCGTCATCAATTGTTAAAAGTTCAGGAGCCCTAAAGTTGGCAGGTTGCCCATCCCTGCTCTATTGGGACCCTATTGTATTAACTTTACATGACTAACAAAAAAGTTTTACTTTACCAGCTGCTCAAGCCTCTGTTTTTATCCATTTTACTGGGCTGCCTTCTGGAGCATCTGTTGAGTTCCATGTTCATCAAATGGGGACCATTCTGATGGCCTTGTTTTCCTTTTGCCTGGCCTTTGGTAAAATGCAAGACACATTTGCCTACTTGTGAGTAAACACACATCTGGCTCAGTTTTGCATTCCATAGGGTTCAATTGAACCATAGAGTTCAGTACATCTTCCTTGTCTGCTTGGAGGGGGTGGACTTCCTTCTTGAGAGTTTATTGGGGCCTGTGATCATTGTATCAGGACCATTCTGGTGGCTTTGCATTCCCCACAGCCTGCCCTTTGAAGTGGCCCAAGGCACATTCGCCTACTTGTTAGTAAATGTACACATGCTGCTTGGTTTCAGTTTTCATAGGGCATACATTTTTCTTTTCAGCTATCAGCTTGACATTTTCATGACCCATCAAAAATCTGGTTACAACCCACTGCTGGACCCCATCCCTTAGTTTTGAGAACTACTGCCCTAGTTATAGATAACTAATAATTCAAAGTGCAAGTAATGAGGGACAGGCATATCTTTAGGCATTGACCAGCGTCCAAAGAAAATTATGCAACTAGTCCATACACCCAAAGGGACACTGTTTGTCATCCAGAAGCTAAAGAATTTCAAAAGCCATTTGTCATATGGCATGATGATCAGCTATTTGGAGAAGGACAAAGAAATCAACTAATCTACTGGGCTGGCACAAGCCACAGGGTGCAACTGAAGTAGCTCATTGTATCCTTATCAATAGGTCTCAATGTATTTGTTGGGGGGGGGGGAGGTTAATGGTACTTGAATCTGACCAATCATGTTCTTATTTAATGAGAGTAAAAGGCTTTTCTTGAGAAACACATTGAGATGCAAAGTTATGAACCCTGCAAAGTTGATTATTTATGTAAATATAGGCTTCAAAATATCCATTCCAACATTGATATGCTAATTAAAAAACTACAACTGTACAGCCTAACAATTCCACTGGGTAGGAATCTTTATTTTTGTTTTGTTTTCTGCAGTATTACTTTCTAAGCATTTGGCAATTTTACTTTAGTTTTAAAAGAGCCTTTTTCTTTTCTTCCTTTTTTTTAAATTTGTGCATTCCAGGAAAGTAGATAAACATCAGTGAGAGAAACTTAGTGGCAAGCAACCAAATAAGCTGTCTAAATAGTGAAAAAGAAAGCTAGGAGATTTAGATTTTGAAGTGCCAGTTAAAAAACATTGAATAAAAATGCTTTAAGCCTCTGAGAAATGCTCGCCTTTCATTCCGTCTAAATAACGATCATCTACGTGACATGCTTTTCGCATATCGCAGACTGTGATATCAATAGTGTGAAGCTGAAACTATCTAAAGCCCTCTTCAAAGCCCTCACACACTGCACAAAGAGAAATGGGTTTAGAGGCTTCTATGAACCCAGGAACATGAGGATACAATTAAAACTCTTTAGGCTACAGCTCACAACCAAGTTTCCGGTATGAAACTAAATGAGAGAATCCACAGCCTAATGAAAAATATATGTCTGTCCATGGTGCAAAGAGCTGTTTACAAATCTAGCACACAGTCTCCCACCACCTAACTACCAAGAACTAGAGGCTTGCTTGGCTCAGAACTATGCTTTGTTGCACACCAATTATTTATTATTTTATTATTTTATTTATACCCTGAAGGGGACCCAAATAAATATAGGTTGTTTCATGAGAGATGGTGTTTGAACTAACTTTAAAATAAATAAAAAAATCCATCTTAACTAAAGAATGAATATGTTTCACATTGAAACTTCCAACTTTATATAATGCCAATTTACTGAACTAAACTGCATTATTATGCCCAGACTGTGCCCCCTTCCAAGGATAGTACTCGTTCACATTCTAGCTACATCCATGACTCATCTCATCACTCAATTAACTTCTTGATCATGTTTTTTAAAAATTCAAAGTGGCAGCTCCTTAAGTGCTTTTTAATTTAGGGGCACATAATCTAGCACTTGACCTAATTATCCCTTAATACTCTTGAACCTTCTCTTTTTAATTGCAATCAATGCAGTTGAACAGTAGCACCAAGAGAGACAAGACAATCACTTGCACACTTACCTGGTTTCCTTTAAAGCATGATTTGGATGGACAACAGTGACAGTCACACTTCTTGGCACTTTTGCAGATGTTAAATGTGTATGTGCAATTTTTCATTTTCCATTTGTTCCCTGGGCATATCTACAGCATAAACAGTTATACCAGTTTAACTGTCATACAGTAAACTTGAAAGAATCTTGGCAAGAATTTGAGAATCCTTTCCTAGAGATCTTCAGACCTGCTGCTAATGTTCTCACTGTTATACCTGGAGGATAGGATTATCTAGTGATAGAATATCCCTAATCACCCGTTATCCTTCACAGGATGTCCTAGTCCAATCTTAACTCTTTGTTTAATAGGTGGCAAGGTGGACCAACTGCAGGAGATGGGCCAAATCCTTTCTAACTTCCCAGTACTGATGCAGCTGTACCAATGGGATGTGCACAGCATTCTATGGTGGGGGGTGGAGGCTGTCACAGAGGCCCCAAGGTAAGAGAATGTTTTTTTCCTTTACCTTGGGGCTGTGTTGAATTGGCACTGAAAAGGTAGGATTGCCTGAAGTCTTGTGGGGGGAGGGGGGGATAGGAATTATGTATCCTATAAATAATGACATGGGATAAAGAGAGTGCTTATCCTTTGTCTATATGCATTTATTTAAATATAAAAATAGCTTTCTTAAATATGAAAGAAATCTCTAAAACGGTCAGTTGCGTGCCTACCATAGACCTGCCTGGGGCACATGCCCCAGGTGCCGGCTGCTGGGAACCCGTAGAAGCCTCTCTGAGGCTCCCGACGGGGGCGGAAACTGTGCTTTTGGTTTGCTGGAAGCACAGTTGAAAATGCCGGGGAACCTCAAAGAGGTTTCCCTAGCGTGGGAGGAGGTTGTGCGAGGCTCCGTGAGCCTCTGGTAAGTAGGGGGGAATTTCTGCCGGCAGCGGCGATAGCCAGCAAGGGGCACCATCACGGAGCTCTGCCCCGGGCATGGGGCTACCGAGGTCTGCAGCTGAAAAGCGTGGGACAAAGCTGCAAAAGGAAGAAGCAGCAATCTTCCTGTTAATTACTGTTGTTTAAAAGAGCAACATAAATGCTTGAATGAGTTACTTAAGGAGCACATGAGCTGTTAAAAATTACAAGTAAAATTTAAGAAAAATTGAAAATAGTTTTTCAAAGATTCACATAGTGGCAAAAGGTTGAGGGGTCATTTCTACTGACATCACAGTCACTATCTAATTGGAATGTACAACATTTATGCAACAGCATTCCAGTGGTCAAGCTACCTCAAGGTAAATAGAATATCCCCAGTGACAAAAGACTGCTGTTTGTTTGCTGCGAAAATGTATTACCCTGGAGCATGTGTTACCTTTGGTAAGGACATCTTCACTAAAGAGAATAACCATGATGTCACTGGATTGAATGCTTCACTTGGACTGTGGAAAACCTAGGTTCAACTCTCTTCTTAACCGCGAAGTTTACCAGGTACTCTTGGGCCAGTCACCATTGCTCAGCTTTGCCTAGACAGGGCTGTTGTGAAGAGAAAAGGGCATAATTGCATATATTGCACCCCAAGGAAGATGGGATACAGCTATAATAAATAAATGAACAGTCAGTATTGTTGACACTGACTGGTGAAGGCTCTCTAGGGTTTCAGGTACGGGTCTTTCTCAGCCCTATCTGAAGAAGCAAAGGATTGCACCCAGAACTCTCTGTATACAAGGAAGTGCTCTACTACTATGCTATGGCCCCAACTCTGGACCTCTGGTAACCAATGAGCATTGATTATGCTACATACCAATCATCTGGAAAAGATCTAACAGCAACAGCACATGTGATAATTATCACAGCACCTTGATTTTTCTTGTATCTTACATTATTTTTACCTCTTATTAGTGTATTTTGTGTGACCGTGCTGTCATACCTCTTACCTAAGGGCATTATCTGGAAGTTCAACCATCTGTAATTACACAACAGCGTTAGCAGAATTTCAGCTGTGTGCACTGATGTCAGGGATGCTCCAAAGCCCTCCTTATCTCATATTTGTATGTTGATTACAGTTGCTCAGTGGAGACACGAAGACATTCTGCCCAGCGTGAAAAGCAGTGGAAAAAGCGCTGACAAGCACACGAGATGGAAGGCTGTTTCAGAGAATGATTTCAGGAAACCCAAGTCTCTTCAGTGTTGAATCACTGACAGCCCAAACCTGTCCCCTACCATTGCCAATGATGTGGCCACAATGACAGAGCAAGTGCTGCATCCAATGTAGCTGATGTAAGTGTAAGGAGAGAAAGGGTTTGTGAAAGAGGGAATAGAACATTGGCACAAACGGCTTCAACTGGGATCCACCCCTACCATCTCCTGCCCTCCCAGCTCTAAATCTCCCCCTGTCCTCATAGCCCACCTATGTCACCAACTTACCCACTCACGACCATCTTTGCCACTCATGACCCACCTCTGCCACCAACTTACCAGCATTGATGGAAGCTCCAGGTGCCACTGCTGTGCTTGCTGCCCCGCTGCCCATTTCCTGCTGCAGCCTAGAAGCACATGATGGCAGCCTGTCTTTTGTGCTGCCACAGAAGGGCCTTGTGCAGCCAGAATGCAAGTTCCGGCACTGCAGTGCAAGGCCCAGATAGGATTGGGCTCAGAGATGCATCATCTCTGCATTCATACAATGATAAAGAGAGTGCTTCCAAGCATGTGCAGAGTGCCATGCTTCAGGCTTGACAACTCACTTTATAACTAGCGAAGCGCTGCCTCTTCTTGTCATTTGCATTTTCCTTCCTTCCTTCCCACTGTGCCCCTTAGTGATGAGAAGCTTCAGAAGAGCACACAGGACATTTGGAGCAGCCTTTCTGTTTAAATCCTCCAGTCATTCTGGATTAAGCCTCATGGTCTGCATGCCTGGAAACACCTGCAAAAAGACAACAGTGGAATAGTATTGCCACAACATTGCAGCAGCCCTGTGGTGAGTAATAGCCTTACTGCCGCGTGGGAAATAATAACAGAGAGTGCTCTTGTTAAAAGGGAAATTGCATTAATCTACAAAGTGAGCAGATAGCAGATGCAAGGAAGACCACAGCACTTACATCTGACACCCCTTAAGGACGGTTGCTTTCTATTAGCCGCTTCCATTCCTGTTATGGCCAAACTGCAGAAAGGTGATGGATGAGTACACACTAAACACAGCTGTAACAGAAATATTTAGTGCTTTCTATGCAGTAAGGTATGAGAGTGACTCATTCATTAAAGGTGTGCAGTACTCCGAAAAGGATTGATAAATTCATGGAGGGTAGGTCTATCATTTGCAAGTAGCCATGATAGCTAAATCAATCACTGGTGTACCTGAGATGGGGGGAGGGCAAATGCCCTGGCTGCCATCTGGTGGAGGGACAATGCAACCCCCTCCCCCTGCTGCTTGTATTTTAAAAAAAATTTAAGGCCCTTTTTCTTAGAAGGCCTTCTGAGTGCCGTGCAGACCACACACCACCTCCCCGGCCTCCAGTGGGTCTTCTGATGCCTCAGGAAAGCATAAAAACATCATTTCACCGAAACAGTTTTTGGTGAAAACCGGAAGTGATTTTTTCGCTGGGGGGGGGGGCAGCATTTTGCAGTCCTGTCCCTGGGTGGCACAAGGGCCAGGATCTGAACTTGAAATCAATAACAAATGCTAAAATCAATAACAATCAACAGTCTTTTCCAGTGGCTGCTGCAGATGTCACTTTTGTGTTTTGTTTTAGTTTGTGAGCCCTTAGGGGACAGGGAACCATTTATTGTTATATTAACCTATGCCAAGAGGGTAAAGGGGCACTTTTTCAAGGGGTGCTCCTTCTATATTTAGTACAGGGAGAACAACTGTCACCCTAGCACACTTTCTTTTTTAGTGGCTGTTGCTGGTGTTCTTTTGCATCTTTTTAGATTGTGAGCCCTTTTGGGATAAGGAGCCATTTAATTATTTGATTTTTGTCTGAAAACCACTTTGTTTTCTTGTTTCCACTTTTCTTGTTGAAAAGCGGTCTATAAATACTGTTGTTTTGTTTCGCTCCGAAAGCCACTTTGTGAACTACTTGTTAGCCTTATTAGTTAATAAATATTATCAATTAATTCTTAGAGTATTTAATTAAGGCTGGGCACAAGGAAGGGCTATTGCCTTCATGCCCCACCAGTGAGATTTTCAAAGGTATCTGGTCGACCAGTTTTGGAAGTAGGATATTGGACTATATGAGCCTTTGGTCTGATCCAGCAGCCACTTCCTACATTCTTATGCTTGTGGGTCAGGCCTGAGATTTGCTGACAATAACAGTGATGGGCTTGATCAGGGGCAGGCCAACCCTGAAGCTGACTGAAGCTACCACCCCACATAGCAGATTGGAGGGAGTACTGAACTGACAAGAGGTACCCTGCTCCCCATATCTGTCCACTGCTCCCTTCTGGCCCTCCACCTACCAAGCCAATTGGCTCTTGGCTCACTTGCTGAGTGTGGGTGTGAAAAGGATTGGGGCAGCAGCAGCTCACTCCTTTCTCCAGTCCGGCAAACTGATACTGGTTATGAGGTGAGCCAACCCTTCCCACCAAAAAACTTTGGCTTGTTTTGCAGCTAGTACCAACCACCCCCAGGTCTTCCTGAGACCAGATTGCTTGGAGCTCTGGGACAAAGCCCTGCACTGGAGCCTCCATGGTACCCCCTGCTGACGCACAGGATGCTGTCACTGCCACCAGTCCTGAGGGGTCAGGAATCACTGCCAGAATGCTGGAATCCCAGCTAAATGGATTTAAGACTTTGGAGCATGTAAGTGGCTTGGCCTGCATGACTCTCTGTGCTATCATAATGCAGATCTGCTTCCTAGGTCTTCTGGTGGCTCCTTAGTGCAGGACTAGAACCCAAGAACTGAACCCAGAGGGATGTAGATTTAGGCTAAACATGAGAGAGAATTTCCTACTCTAAGAGCTATCCAGCAGTTCAATGACCTGCCTCATACAACAGTGGGCTTCCCGGCAAAAGTTGGATGGTACCTGTCAGGGATGCCGTAGTAGGTGCCTGCACTGAGCAGGGGGTTGGACTAGATGACTTCAAAGACACCTTCAAATAACAGCTATGTGCCAGCATTCCATTCCAACCCCACTTCCAGTCCTGCCAGGACTCGGTTTTTCTTCTCTACTCATGCTTGGCTGCCTATGGCCCAAGTGCTGATAATAATAGGGATTGGAGATACTAGTGCATCCATCACTGTGTGGTTTTTTTCTGAAAGATGAAAAAGACTTCAGATCTGAAAATGTCCACATTTCATTCTTTAAAAGCGGGGGTCAGAAACAGATGCATAGGAGAAACCAAGAACTCAGAGGCAAAAGTAAATTTGCACACCAGCACTTAATTGGAGTTCTTTTTAAATTGCCAGTAAACATGTTAATCTGATAAAACTGATTAAATGATAAAGGCTGCAGACCTAAACTTGAGACAGTTGCTAATCAATGATGCTTCCACCTAAGATTTAAGCTATGGAGTTGCCACAGGAATAGGAAAGCAAAGGCCAATCTGCCATAAAGAGAGCAACTTATAAACCAGCACATTCCTCAGGTTTATTCTTGGAGAACTTTTCCTAAGGTATATTCCTGAAAATCAGTCCTGTCTGTGAAGAACAGATGAGAAATGGCACCCTAATGCTGAGCTACAAAAGCTATTATCTGATTAGCAGCCAAATCCTACCTAAATCCCTGCGTGGCAATGCACAGCTTTCTGCTACATCCTTTAGGGGATTTTCAGTGGCTGGAGTCTCCTCAGGGTAAGGGAACATTTGTCCCCTAAGGATAAACCCCAGCAATAGCTATGAGTAGAGGTGTTTGTTTCCAATGAGTAAGACAGGTTTACACCCTAAGTCTACTGAACACAATAGGCAAGTCTGAGTAAGATAAATAACACCATTTTCAAACAATGCTAGCTGTGGGGCAACTCAGACCTGCGCCAGTGGTATTGCTGGCACAAGTCTGCGTTGCTCCGTGGAAGTGGATCCGGCCTGGGAAGGGGATTTGGATTTGGTTTGTGCTGCCACCACTGAAGCCACATCCTTCTGGGCCTGATCTGCCCATTCCCTACTCCATCTCCTCTTTGTTCCACCCCCTACCTACCCTCCCCCACCCCATTCCACCCCCTGCGCTGGCTTAACTGCTCCAGTGGGCCTCCCAGTGTCCAACAGCAGGCTTTTGCTTTGGCTCGCCAGCTTCTTGTGGTGCTGCAATGTACTTTATGGAAGTGGCATAGCTAGGTCATTTCACACCCAGGTCCCGTTAATTAATTAATTAATTAAGAGGTCACTCTGGCTGCCAGATGTCTCATTCCGTAGACTGGCTAGTTGCGCAACATGGTCAGTTGGAAGTCTCCTTGAGGGTTTTGAATAGCATGCCCATCAGAGCCTGAGGAAATGGACACCCCCTACTAATTGATTGATTGACGATATTTATATACCATATTTTTATACCACCCTTTCTCTAAGGAGCTCAGGGTGGTGTGCATAGTTCTTCTCCTTATTTTATCCTCACAACAACCCCATGAGGTAGGTGAGACTGAGACAGTAATAGTCAAGACATTAAATGAATAATAATAATGGCCGGAAAATTCAATAAGGGGAAGCCAGCCCTGTCCCACCAAGTGAATTTTCACTGTAACCTGCCTGCAATAACACCCCACACACACACGCACAAAAATCAATGAGATTTTCAACCCTCCCCAGTACCCAGTTCAATGTAAGTTCTATATTTAAACCTTATCACTATCAGGACCCACCTGGCTTTACAAGTCTAAAAGAAAAAAAAATTGACCTTACCAGCTCAAGCCTCTGTTTCATTCTTTTCAGGGGGGGGGGGGGAGCTGCTTGCATTCCTCTTTGCCTGACTTGACCATGAGCCAAGGCACGTTTGCTTACTCGCGACTAAACGTGTCAGTATGGCTTAGTTTCGCTTTCTATAGGGCTCAATATATTTGCAGCTTGGAGGGAGAAACTTCCTTCTTGGGTGTTTTTGGGGGGCTGCATTCATCGGATTGGGACCATTCTGGTGTTAGATTCCTCTCAGCCTGCTCTTTCCAATGGACTAAGGCACGTTTGCCTACTCGCAAGCAAACGTGCAATATGCCCCAGTTTCACTTTTCATAGGGCTCCATGCATTTTTGTTTTTCTGGTATTTTGGCCATAACTTTTGATGAAAAGGAGACATTTCACTTTGGTGTTTTTTTTTATTGTATTCTGCTGTAAATTCCGCATCCAGCCGTATATAGCATGATGGGATTATTCCTAACCACGGCAACGTTAGCGAGTTTGGTCACTTGTGGTGTCACCCCTCCCCCAAGGCTGGTACCTAGGGCGGACTGCCCCACCTGCCCCTTGCTAGCTATGCCACAGCTTTATGGCTACCTTGCAATAGCCTGCAAAGTGGAATGCTGTTCCACCGGTGCTAGCACTAGATAGGATTGGGCCATAAGTCTAATTGTAGGTGATTTTTTTTTAATGGCATTTCAAATGAAGAAAAATGTGATCACTAATAGCTCGAAAACTGAAAGGGGCTATTCTTGTTCTACTCTGTCTGGTTGTGCTATGGGGTAGCAAAGCATTACTGCTTCTTGGTGCATTGTAGAAGAATGTCAACAAGTACAGGGCTTTTGTTACTCACGTTTTCTCATCTGCCACCTGCACTTAGGTTCTGCTTGCTTTCTTATATTTAATTTATGGGAACACCTACATCATTCCTTTCTAGAGCTGAATATTGGCCATTGACAGTGATCCAAATATAATCCTCCTAGGCCATAATCATCCTTGAACGTTCGTTCCTAGAGGAATGCAAATGGAAATCATGAAGCCATGACATCATGGTGCAACCTTGGTCTGAGTTGGCAATGGCAACCATTCCTATATGGGCGGAAAAAAAGAACATCCTTCATTATAAAGACTTACGGGAGGGCTGGATCCACTGCTGAAGAAAATTACTTCAAAATAGTTTCAGCTTCGCTGCCCATAGCATTCATTAAGTTCACTGTGTTGAGCATTGCTGCAGTTCTAAATTTAGTGTAATACTGCTTTCAATCAGGCTAATGAACATGGCAATTCTGAAGAGGGTGAATGCTAGCATTTTCTTTCTTCACTAATTCTTTCCTAGCTCTTAAATTTTCCAGGCAGACCACCTCAAAGCAGAATGAAGTCACTGAAAATTGCCAAGCCTACTGAGAAGGCTTGACGTGCTGCTAGGGGGCTGGAGTGGACGTACCTATTTTGAGCATGAGGGATGGTGTACGGATCAAGAAGACTGAGAGTCAGTCTGTCAGTGTGACATTGAGCTTCTAACTAGCTTAAGCTTAGATGTAAGAACATTGATGAAGGAATCTGTGGGATTCCAAATCAGGCTCCTCGCCTTTCAACACTACGCTGCACACATATTGGTGGACCACATTCCATTCGAAAACTGGAAGGGACATACAGCGCAATCCTATCCACACTTACCTGGGAGTAAGCCCCATTGACTCTAATGGAACTTACTTCTGAATAGACATGCAGAGGATTGGGCTGATAGACAATACTGTTGGGGCTGGTGGCCTGGAGGTGGCTAGTTCCATAGATAGATGAGCAGGTGGAAAAACAACTTGGTCTGCATCTCAGTAGCAAGTTGCTCCGATGGAGGATCCAGGCCCAAATCAGAACCTTTGCAGAGACCGCTTGGTATTCTTGGCTCCTTTTGTCACTTGAGCCCTACTGGGCTGGAAACTAATACCACTCCTCATCCCTCTGTAGCAATGCTGCTGCAGTGATGAAGAGATCAAGTTGCCCACAGTATTTGTAAGCTTCCTTGATGGGATTGGGAGTAAGGTGGTTGAGCATCTCCACCAGAGTCCCTGAAACTCAACATATGACACTGGCTTATACTGAGTAAAATTGTTTGATGAGTCTGGTGCTGTCTATTGCAGCAGGCAGCAGCTCTCCAAGCTTTCCAGCAGAAGTCTTTTCCAAACCTGCTACCTGAGATCCATTTTAATGAAGACACCAAGGGTTGTACCAGGGGCTTTCTGCATGCAAAATTTATTCTCTGTCACTTTAACTGGGAATCTAGTCTAGTGACTGGACATTGTAAACCCCTGTTTGTGATTGAGTCTTAGGTACAGAAGGGAAGTGTACCATTAGCCTCTGACGCTGGAAGATAATACATGGTCTTTGGAACCTAGAACTTCTGCATTTCCCTGGTCAACACCTGAGACAGTGCTTACATTTGTACTTCCTAGGGCTTGGTGTAGAAACTTCAGTGGCTTATAATGCTAGTCTTGAATAGGAGAAAACATTACATCCCCTAAGTTCTTCTCTGACTCAGATTTTGAATCCACCAGTTTTATGATCTTCAGAGGATCTCCTCTGCTGTCAGGGAGTAACTAAGGGCCAAATCCTATCCTCTCCCCCTGCTGTTGCTGCCATCCTATCCTATCTCCCCTAAATCTCTTCTAATCCTATCCTTCCCTCCCTGACTATTGCAGTAAAGCTCCCAAAATGGCCACCAATGCAGTGCTGTCAGTGGCCATTTTGTGACAGAAGAACTCTGTTTCATTGTCAGAAAGTGCTCTGTCCAGCAGTCCAATCCTGAAAAGTATTGGACTGTAAGGAAACGACTTCCTTAGTGATGGAACAGATCCACACAGCACCAATAATGTTATCTTGTAAACAACAGAGGCAGATCTTTTTATTCTTCAAGGTTTTTATTGGGTGGATGGTAGTTCTGCTATCCAATTTATTTTTTCTAACTTTTTGGCTGCTGCTTTGTTGATTTCATGTGTAGTTTGTTTTTAATTGGAAAATATGTTGTTTTTGTGTGTGTGTGTTTTTTAAGAATTGTGAGCACCTTTGAATTTGTTTAATGGACAAGTGACCTATAAATATTGTAAATAAAAAGAATCACATAAAGTTGGCAGTGGCTGTTGGAAATGTCATTTTTCCCAGGGCTACTGACATCCTATGACCCTCTGAGGGATGCCAGTAGCCCAGGAAAAATATTTCCCTGAGTTACAATAATATATGTTCACTGCCAAAGAAAAACTTCCCTCCCTCTCCTTCCTGCTGCCACCATCAGAGCAACAGAAGGAAGAGAGCAGGTGTAAAGTAAATGGTTAGTAGGGGGGTAGAAGCTCACAGGTGGATCAATGGGAAGGAGGATTCACAGGGAACTGGTGAAGGGACTGTGCTCTTCAACTATACTCCCAATTTTGCTAGCAAGAGTGCAACAGTGCTCAGTGGAATTCATAACTGAACTCAAAAACTGATCTAGTATTTCTCAATTTGAGGAAAAAAATGAGTTGGTTTTCTTAGTCAACTTAGGAACGGGGTGGGTGGGGTGGGGGTTATGCGCTTTGGAGCTACCCCATCATGCCATATACCGTTGGATGCGGAATGTCCGGCAGAACGCAATGCAAAAAACAGAATTGAAATCGCTCCTTATGTTCAAAGGTTATGGCCAAAAAACTGGAAAGAAAAAATGCATGGAGCCCTATGGAAAGCGAAAGTGAGCCGTATCGCACGTTTACTCGCGAGTATGCGTACTTGCCATAGTCCGTCAGAAAGGGCAGGCTGAGTGGAATCCAACGACACCAGAATGGTCCCGATCCAATGAATGAAGCCCTCCAAAACACGAGAAGGAGGTCCCTGCCTCCCACCCAGCTGCATCTATTGAGCCCTAAACGAAGCCATATGGCTGCGTTTACTCACGAGTAGGCGAGCTTGCCTTCATCCAGGCAAGGACTGAGAGGACTCAGGGCAGGCTGAGAGGACTCCAAGGATGTCAGAGTGGTCCTGATCCAATGAATGCAGCCCCCAAAAACTCAAAAGGGAGAAGGAGGTGCCTCCCTCCCAGCCCTATGGAAAGCAAAGCAGCCTCAAGGTTGCATTTACTTGCGAGTAGGCAGACAAGCCTTGGCTGGTGGTCAGGCCAGGCAAAGAGGAATGTGAAGACACCAGAATGGTCCCAATCCAATTGAACTGAAGCTCAATGTATGTTCCAGAAGGCAGCCTCTCTCCCCCACTAAAAAGGACAAGAAAAGAGGCTTGAATGGGAGGGGAAAGTTTTCTATTTTGCACTTGCAAAGCCAGGTGGGTCTTTATCTGGATGTGCCTTAAATGGAAGAACTTTAACTGGGCACTGGGGAGGGCTGGAAATCTCACTGATTCTTTTTGGGGGGTTGTTATTGCAGGCAGACTACAGAGTAAGCTCCATTGACCACTATGGGACTTACTGCACAGTAGACATGCATAGGATTGGCCTCACAGGCTGCAATCCTACCCACACTTTCATGAGAGTAAGCCCCATTGACCACAATAGGACTTACTTCAGAGTAGATTCACTTGGTGGAACAGGACTGGCTCCCCCTTATTTAATTATTTCTTTTATTTTAATTTTATAATTATTTATTTTAATTTGCTTGATGATGTCACTTCTGGCCATGACATCACTTCCAATGGGTTCTGGACAGATTGTCATTCTAAAAAGTGGGTCCCAGTGCTAAAAGTTTGAGAACTGCTGCAATAAGGTGTTCGCAAGTTGACACGGGGAGGGGGGTTGTGAGACTACACGTTTTCAAAATCACTAAAATCAGAGTTTGGAGGAATAAGACCATCATGTTATATATCAATCAATGTGTAATTTCATGCAGAATGCAATGAAACAAACCACATTGAAATATCTGTGTTCTATCAAAAGGTACTGCCAAAAAACCAGTGGGGGCAGGGTAATGGTACATGACCACGCCCACCACCTGGGGTGTTGCCCCACCCACGGCATGGGGTGTCGCACAGGCCTCCCTCACTGCGTGACGCAAATCCTAGTGACGCCACTGCTGGGAGTGCTGAACACAATGGGAGTTACTTCTGAGTAGATACACATAGGACTGTGCTGTAAGTCACTGACACAAAGAACTCTCCACCAGAGAACATGCTGTTAAGGTCTGGTCCACTACACTTCAACCACAGATTGCCAAGACCAGCCAGAAGATTGAATGGTGTAGACTGGAATCACTGGTCTTTGCTTTTCTATAGGGATTCATAAGAGAACCCAGGAAATACAGGGATTCATAACAGAACTTTCATCTTGGCTTGTATTAGTTTCTCATTCTATAAGTCTTGATTTATAATTTAGCAGAGGCATAGTTTGTGATTATTGGCATCCATCTGAAGGTGTCATTTACAAGCTTTGAAAGCAAAATCCTCTCTCCCTAGAAGAACTTAAACCTGCTCTCTATAGTGTGAAGGAACTTAGTGTGAAGCCCTTGGAGAGCTGAAATCACTCATGGTTTTCTGGCCTGTAGAAAACATAAATATGCACAATGCATTGTTATGCTGACGTTGCATCACGCATTTGAGATGAACTATTTGTAGGCAAATAGCTAAGAATACCAAGACACAGAGCTCATTTACAAAATTTCTCCTGCAGGAATTCAAGGTTTATCATCACGTTGGTTCTGAGATATAGAACCAGCCAGACACGCCTCATTTCTTTACTGTTCTCATTGCTCTGTTAATCCTCTAATTTACACCAGCAAAAATACTGTTATATACATTCTTATTACATTAATGAGACTCTGTTACTACTATAAAAAAAAAAAATCTGTGCTTCTTCCAGTTTTGTTCTGTGCAGTAAAAATGGACTTGTGGTTTTTTTGGGTGTGTGTGAGTGAGAGAGAGATTTATATTCATTTTGATCTATCATACAGGCAACTCCCACACGTTTGACAGTTTAGGGACCAGAGCAGTGGTGAAAAGCAGAAATGATTGAAAAGTGGAACCTGTTTTTGTTGTTGTTGTTGTTTACAGATGTTGCTTCCAATGCTTTTTTACATAGAAAATTGCAAATGCTTTCTTTATCTTGAAATTTCCTGCAATCACACAAAGATTTCTGCAAATGCACTCTCATTAACACCTTTGGGAATGGGAATAGACCCAGGTATGGTTGTGGACCCAGCTTGAAAAGTAAAGTTTTCATAGATATACCGTGATAAGCAAGGGGGTAATATGCAGGAGATGTTGGCACTGGCATACCTGGGGGGTCAGGGGGCAAATGCCTGGGGGGTTGTGCCGCAGCCTCTCCGCCCACCACCTTTTTTTAACCAGCCTTTCCAAGGTCATTTGAGGGCCCAAGAGGCTGCCGCAGCCTCCCCAACACAGAGAAGGCCTTCTGACCTCCAGAGGGTCTTCTGAGGCCTACAGAAGTCCTAAAAAAAGTAACTTCTGGTTCTCAGTAAAAACTGGAAGTGACATTTTAGGTCTTCTGGAGCCCTCAGAAAGTCCCAGTGGGGGTGGGATGGCATGGGGGGCGGTACTTTGTGGTCCTGGTCCCGGGCAGCACAGGGGCCAGGGTCGCAATTAGGTGTTGGAGTGTGTCTTGAATGGATTGGATGCAGCCCTTGGACAATTTACTGCTGACACTGAAAGAGGTGTCTAAACCGTTGTCTAAACTGTCAATCTTACCAGCATTCCCTCCTTAATATTTAATTAAGATATTCTTTGTGACAGTGTGTGCTTGTGAGTGTGTGCGTGTGCACGGAGGGCGCATGTGTGTGAAAATGCTTCATGCAAATTGGTGAAAGGATCTTTTTTTTTATGTAGCAGCACCAAAAATTGTGTTGATTAATAGTTTTGCTTCATCTTTGGTTCTCCACCCCTACCCCCTACTTAATAGAATCCAAAGGAAGAGACGCTTTGCATCAGAGAATAATAATGAGGCCTCATTAGTTACCATAATCAAGGTTTCTGTAACAACACTTACACTAGTATAATTGTTAAGGGAGCAAAAGCAACTGTAAAATCACAATGAAGTTTTGCAAGGGATTAGCCTGGTCCCTTATCTTTTTCCATTAGGGAATGGACATTCCAGCATTTTGATTAATCATCCCTGAAGTTTCACCCATTAGGCGATTAGTATTCTCATCAGAAAAGGAACTCCAGCTTGTCACAGATCAAATGGACTCCCCCCAATAACAAGACACTCTGTTTTTATAAAAATGAGGTTATGCAGTCCATTGCTGAAACAGCTTGAAGACACCAGAGTATTAAAGCAGAGAGGTAAAGACAAAGAATGCTTGGCAGTGCTCAGATCAACAGGGATTTGATTTAACCTTGGCTTTTAAAATATTTGCTAAAATGTCCAGTTCACCTGTATTTGAAATGAAGGAAGAGGCTTTTTCTAAATTAAGGAAGGAATTTGCAGTACGTCGAAGAGTAACATTTTCAGATTTTAATTTGCTGTTGGGTTACAGAAAAAAAAATGAGCTTATTTATCAACTGGAAAATGTGTCTTAACACTTTAGGATTTAAATGACCCCAAAATAATGCATTAGCTGGTCAGAATGCTTACTAAAGGTGCTCTCTATAAGCAGGTGAGCATTTGAGAGCACAATCCTACACACACACACACACACACCCCACTGATGCACCAGTACCAGAATGGCTACCACTGCATCGGGAGGGGGGCAGATGACAGTTGTAGAGGTCTCCTCTGGATAGGGATGGAAACTCGAGTCAGGTGACAAGTCCAAGTTGCAAAAATCAGCATTTTTCCCTGCTTCGTGGAGTCTCGAGTCACCTGCACTGATGACTCGAGAATTGACTCAAGTCTGATGCCACTTGACTTGGCACCGATTCGCCACGCTTGCTCACTGGAGTCTGTCTGTGTCTGGGTATACTTCCTTACTTTTTTTGCAGCATGAAAGACTGTGTGGAACCATCATTCAGACTGGGCAAGGAGCAGGGAAGTTCCAGCCAGGAGGCAGGGAAAGGTTAATGTTTTGATTTTGCATAAGGCAGGAGGCAGGAGCAGGCTCTCTTGCCCATCTCTAAAGAAACTGATGGTCATTGGATGAAGGATGGGCGGCCTGGTTTTTTTCTTTGGATGAGGGCTGGCAGAAGGAGGAGCCTAAGGGGGTTCTTACCTTGGAATTGGCTGAAGAAGCCCAGGGAGGGGGCGGTTCATAGTTATCACACTTTCCAACCACATGACTGGCTCCTGTGAGCTCCAGTGGCGTAGCTAGAGGGGGTGCAAAGCACTAAGTTTTGCAGGGAGCCCCACCTTGGCTTGCAAAGCACTACATGGAAAAGCACCACAGCTGCCTCACCTACTTATGCCCAAGGAGACTTTCCTTACACCTGAGAAAGCGGGTGTAAGGAGATTCTCCTCAGGTGTAAGCAGGCAGGGTAGCTTCGGTGCTTTTCCACGGACAACAATGGGGCGGTTCTGCCTCGCCTGCCACCCCCGCTCTGAGGGAGAGGGGGCTGCTTGCATACCTGCAGTGAGGCTCCATGCAACATGTAGTGCTTTGCAAGCCGAGGTGAGACTCCTTGCAAAACTTAGTGTTTTGCATCCCCTCTAGCTACACTATTGGTGGGCTCCATTATTACTTGGAGGAAGCCTCACTGAATGATCAGTACAGATGGGACTACTTCTGTGTAGCACTGCAAAGGACTGGGTCATCCTGGTAAGCCTCGCACCTGCTGCGCATGACCCTCCTCCCTCTTGCCACTTCTGTCCCCGCTCTCGCAGTCCATCCCACCCCCTCCCGCCTTGTTTACAGATGTGATCAGGACAGCAGGAGAGTATTTAAAGAGAACTCCAATACACACACACACATTCCAGCAGCAGCTCCATTTTTTCCCCACAGCTGTCTTTTTAAAGGGAACGACTTGGGACTCAAGTCTTTTCGAGTCACGAAAATGCTCTGGGCGACTTGAAAAATCTGCCTGTTATGACTCATTTTCCAGTCAAGTCATGGGAGCAGATACTCGTGACTCAATTCAAGTCGCGTCGTGCCTAACTTGCCCATCCCTGCCTCTGAATAAGGGAACAACGGGCAGCGACTGCTTCACACCTGACTGCTTTATGGCACTGACTGCTTTATGGCACTAACTCTGATGGCTTTACAGCAGTCAGCGCCAGCGGAAGAGGCATGCCACCATCACCCAGCCCAGGTAGGACTGAGCCACCATTCATATAAAAATAATAAAGATACCTGTGAACATAGTTTATGTACATCAAAGTATTCCGATTGACAGCTTTTGCACATGGCTTTCATTGTCCAGACTTCATCACAGGATCTGTTTTAATAAGTGTTCCACATCCAGGTTTGTTTTTTTTCTAATGTGAAAGTTAATACATCACTAAATAGGTTCTAACAGGTAACAGGTACCAACCTATTCCTGATGAGGACCAGTTGCTTATTAATCATTTTCAATTATGAAAAGTATCATGGAGTCTGCAAATTCAGTCATTTCTTAATTAAAACTTATCTGCTATAGATAAGGTTTCTGCTTTATTAACATATGTAATTTGAGCTTCATTTCTTTTTAAAGTCATTACAGATGTATTCATCTTTTGCAGCCCAATCCTACCCCCTCCCCACTATCTTCTGCCATACAACCAAGCTGACACAGTGCACATTGTATGCAATGGGGAGGGGGGGGTGTTGGATCAGACAGCCAGCAAGAGATAAGTAAAAATATTTTTTATTTACCTCCACGCATGCTGCCTGCTCTCCAACAAGTATCCTCACATACACCAGCTGTTTTGCTGGAAAGGAAAGGGTGGGTCCATAAAGGGGGACAGATCTGGTATGTGCAACTGCTGCCAAGGTCCACCCCCCTTGACCTAAAACTGCCCCCCATTTGGCTCACTCCCCATCTTGATTCTTCCCCAACTGTCCCCTCTGCCACCTTACCTGCACCGACGGAACATCTGGGTGGTTCTTGTGCATACATGGAGCCTCTGGCCATTTCCACTGGCAGCTCTCTAGAGCAGGGGTGCTCACACTTTTTTGGCTCGAGAGCTACTTTGAAACCCAGCAAGGCCTGGAGATCTACCAGGGGGGAAGGAAGCATCTGACAGACACCCCCTTTGATGTATGGAGCCCCTGCTGGACCAGGTCAGAGGAGGCCCACCAGGTCCAGCTTCCTGTGTCCCACAGTGGCCCACCAGATGCTTCAGGAAGCACATGGGAGGCCTCTCCTCTCTCCCCACCCCACATACTGGGTGCAGCCACAGGTCTCCCCAAGAGGCACATGCCCAGCCTTGCTGCACTACAGGGGGAGGAGCTCACCACTCCCCGCCCCCCCAAACTCTTTGTGGCTGCGCCCCGAGACCAGCAGGGAGAGGGAGGCGTTGCAGGTCCTCCTCGGAAGGGGCGGGGGGCTTCCCCATTTCCATGGAGAGGGGCTGCGCATGCAGGCAGCAGGCGGGGGAGACACTGCTCCCACCGGCCCTCCTCCTGCAGTGGTGGGGGGGCCAGGGGGGTCATCTCACCTGTCAACCCCGACCGAGAGCAGCAGCACTTACCTCTGGGCTCCTACAGGGGCAGCTGGGCCGGGCATGGCTGGGCTGGGTTGGGCCGGACTTGACTTGAAGGGAAGGGGAGGGTCACTCGGGGCCTCCCGCGGCAACGGCCATCAGAGCGACTCCATCTCGAACTCCCGCCCCTCCCCCCTTCCGCTACGGAACCCCAGGAAGCGCCTCAGTCCAGTGCAGCCCAGCTCCCCCTCCCGCCGCCGCCCACTTTAGCTCCTGCTCTTCTGGCATGCAGCGCCACGAAACGGATAAAACTGACTAGAGTCTAGTCAGTTTCGTCAGTTTTGTTGCTGCCTGCCTGAAGAGCAGCTAAAGTGTCAGTTTCAGTGTCAGTTTAGTGTAAGCTAAATATGTCAGTTTCATCTAGTCACTAGACGAAACTGACATATTAACAGTTTGGAGAGACAGGGCTCCGCGATCTACTCATTTTGCCTCGCGATCTACCGGTAGATCGCGATCTACCTATTGAGCACCCCTGCTCTAGTGCATGACAGTGATGCAACATTTGCACCGTTTTAAGGTGACTTGGGGTAGCATATTGCTAAATTTGCTGCCATAAGTGCCCCATATGATTGTGTTGTTAATGCAGCACCCAGATGCCCCAACCTGGTTTGAAAGGGGCGTGTGGGTGCAATCCCACCCAATCCAGTTGCTTAACAGTATGGGGTTTGGTTTTTCTGACAGAGAAGGCCTGTCACACATCACCACTTATGTGAACACACAGGAAGGCACTCTTATTTGATCTCAGTGGGGAGGCAGTCCTTCAAGTACTTGAGTCCCAACCTGTTTAGAGCTTTAAAAGTTAAAACCAGCACCTTGAATCACACCCTAAAACAGACCAGCAACAATACAGCTAATAAAGCAGAGATGTGATGTGATCACCACATTTGCCTCTGCTAACTGGGCAAAGAGGCACTTTTTCAAGTGGTGCTCATCTTATATTTGGCAGGGAGAGAGTAACTGTCCCTCTTGACTACAGCACAGTGTCTTTTCTATCAGCTGTCTGCTGGTGTTCTTCTGCAACTTTTTAGATTGTAAGCCCTTTTGAGACAGGGATCCATTTAATTATTTGATTTTGTCTGTAAACCACTTTGTGAACTTTTTGTTGGAAAGTGGTATATAAATACTCGTAACAATGAACATTTGAGTCAGAAGGCAATCATGCAGCAGCATTATGCACTAGTTGAATGCTCTTCAAGGGCAGCCCCATATGAAACATGTTACTGTAATCCAAACTTTATGTAACCAGTATGTAAGCAACCATAATTCTGAACTGAGGCTGTAATCCTATACACACTTTCCTATGAGTAAGCTTCATTCAACACAATGGGACTTATAACTGAGTAGACATGACTAGGATTGTGCTCTGACTGAATCAAGAAAGGATACAGCTAGCACACCAGCCTAGGTGAGGCAAAAGCATCCCAGACCACAGCCAACAACTGGACATCCGGGAACACTTCTGAACTAGGAACCTGCTACTTCAAGGAGAAGTCCCTCCCAGAACAGGCTGACAACCTAGGTTGCAGGTCCTTAACAGCATCTCATCTGGATTTAATTTGTTCACCCCCATCCAGCCCAGTACTCCAGACACTTGTTGCTCCATAGCTCCCCAATACCAGATGGAATGGACATACACACTTTCTTATGATGTCCTTTGCCAAATATGAAGAAATTAAAGCAACTACACCAAGATGTGACATACATAGACACTATCAAAATGGGGTATGACTGTGGTTCTCAATATTTTTCCTCCGTTGTACCTTTTCACATGGTTCGAACTACCACCAGAAGTAACTGGTGATGACATCATCACCAGTTACTTCTGGATTGGGAGGCCAGATGCAATACAACAAACACCAGTAAGAGGGTCAGGGTGGATAGGAGGGCTTTTTTGAAAAGCATGCTTTGGAGCTCTGCCCACTGACCCAAGCCTCCACCACTGTTTGTTGTGTCATGTTCCTGATCTTGCTGTGGGGCGGCAGGGGCATAGTGAGTACTACCAGACTCCACTTCAAGTACCACTGGTGGTACCCGTACCACTGGTTGAGAAACACTGGTGTATACTGTATATTTCTCTGTCTCACTTTCATATGCCCTTGTTAAATGAGTAGAATTTATGCATGCATTCTGAGTACTTCCTGAAGAGCAATGGTTCTATTTGCATCCTTTGTGGAATTACTCCATTATACTTCCTAGATTTTAAATAGAAAACCTGATAGAAAACTTTGAGTAGAAAACAGATGGCTTCACAGTGGAGTGCCAATGAAAAATTAGGTCCTGTTCTCCTATGCTGCTATTGCAATTATATCCTTTAAGCATGCTCTGTGTGCATTGGTTTTTTGTGTCTTAGCTACAAGAGTTTTTCTGTAATTGTGCATCTTTGCAAACAGTTGTATTTTTCTCCCTTTTTTTGACTAGTCTATATTTCAGTATTAAAAAACACTCTGCCTTTTTCTAAATTTAGATAAGACTTAACATTCAAAAGCTTGACTGAAGCTAGATCAGTACTCCTATAGTTAAATTAATGATGAAGGAGAAGAATGCTTAAATACAATCTTCAAAATGTATGAAAGAGATTGTCCACATTCACTGACTGATTTTATCCAAGTCTTCCCTCTGATTCTGGCTTTAAAATGTGATTAAGGCCCAAATCCTAACCAAATTTCCAACGCTGGCATAGCTGTGCCACGGGGATGTGTGGTTCATCCTGCACATTGGTGGCACTCACGGAAGCCTCCTCAAAGTAAGGGAATGTTTGTTCCCTTACCTCAGAGCTGCATTGCCCTTATGTCTGTGCTGGAAGTGGGTTCTGCTAATGTGCTTGGCCGGCATAAGTCGCTTACACCAGCCGGAGAGTGTCGCAAACAGGTCATAAAGAACGTAAAGAACTACTCCCAAGATGGGGAGGTTGGCACAAGGATGCATGCTGGTCTTCCCATGCCAGATCCAGGCCAGCGATGGGTGAATGTGCATAGGAGTGGGGAGCCTAGCGGGGGGGGGGGTTTGGGGAGGGAGGCGGGAGGGTGGAAGGGGGTTTTTCAGGGCAGGGGGGAGGACAGGGCGAGGATGGACCGGTTAGCAGAGTGGCTCCAGGAGGGGGTGGGACTGGCCTCCACCACTTGGGCCATATCCCAATCCCCCTCCCAAGCAGCCCAATGTTACACCAGCTTGAATCCACATCAGCAATTTAGCTGGTGCAGATATGAGTAGCCCCACTGGGGGGGTGGGGGTTGGCTGACTGGCTGGCTGGATAGATAGATGGATAGATATCCCCTTACTCCAAGTTGCGCTCCAGTCACCTCCAACCCTTCATTGGAATTGCTCAGGCCAGTTGGCCTGCCTATCATACGATTGGGCTACCCAGCTGCAATCTTATATATCCTAGGAAATAAGTCCCATTGAATTTAGTGGTGCCTACTTCTTCGTAGAGATGCATAGGATTGTGCTGTAAGGCTGCGATCATATGCACATTTCCTTGTAAGTAAGACCCACAGAATTATGTGAGACAACTTCCAAGGAAATGGGGGGGGGGGCGCGCCAGTCCAGGCTGTCCACTGGCTAAGTCTACACCTATCAGAGAGTCAACTTGACCAGACCAGCTCTTGCTCTCTGTGTTTGGGCAGCATTATTAGGCCCGAAGCACCATGCATCATTTTGGAATGTTCATTTCAAAATCAGAAAAAACCGATCCAGTTTCAATCAGGGTTTGCAGAATCATCTTCTACATCCCTTCCCTCTACCTTCACCATATGGTTGTTCCTCCAAAGCTTTACAAACTTGCAAAGTCTGTCCTGAAGGAAAAAGGTCAAAGAAGGAAGAACACTAAATAATATCTTTATTTTCCGGCTTCCTGCCTCTTGAAATCAAACTACATTTTTGCTAGTTCACAGACTATGGGTTTTTGTTTTTTTATATATTTGTGAAGTCCTTGGAGAGGTGCTAAGTGTGTTAAAAGCTGATATTCTCGGAAATAAATCTCTATCCAGTGTTTGGTGGGCATCCTGAGAAAAACTGGATTGTCTTGATTGCTTTCATGTTAAATGGAGTGAAGATTGGAATGATTTCCCAGCTGTCAGAAGTTTTCCCATTAAGCTTGATTTGTCCAAATCCTTTGCTATGGCAATCCTCATTTATGGATCTCCTGTGAAAAGAAATCAACCATTGCCAGCCTTCAAAGTAGGGAAGTAATGCTTCTATTATAACTTACGGACTTTCCAGGTCTCAGACCCAATCTAGCGAAAGCTAGTCATGACTAAACCCTACAGAAACCAAAAGGAGAAGTTAATTGTGACTCAATTTCCATGGCTTTCAATATGCTAAATCCTGCTGTGCTGAGTATGATGTTCTCGAAAGTCAGTGGGGTTCAGGATTGAATTCCTGGTGATGGCTAGGTAGATTGGGGCCAGGTCTTTGTGTCATAAACACACATTTGTTATGCATTTATGGTATGCAGTCCTGCTATCTTTTGTCAATTTTGCATTGTTGCATGGGACTATTGCAATGTTCCCAGTACTGAGTTGGATTCACCACATTTTGTGAATGTAGAGAAAATGCCATTCTTTTCTAGACAGGACATCCTTTGCTATTTGGTTTGTTAAGTGATGAAGGGTTCAGCAGGTGTCATGGACATCTATTGGATAAGGACATAAACTTAGAGGAGCAACACAATCCCTCTCATGCACACACCTGTGACATTTAGGGTGCAATCCTAACCAACTTTCCAACACCAAGGTAAGGGCTATGTAACTCTGAGGTAAGAAAACAAATGTGTGCTGGAAAGTTGGTTAGGATTGCACCCTTAGCACAATAATGCACTTCTCTTTACACAGTGCCACCAGCGGAGCACCAAACATCTTTAATCATTTAGAGCAGGGGTTCCCGAACTCCTTAACTTGGTGACCCACTGGATCATCCACAGTGGATCTGGGGCCCGCTGAGGCCAGGATGCTGAATGGCACCATCTAAGGACAAACACCTGAAAACCAGAAAGGGACTGTTGCTATACAGGCACAATATGTTTCTGAAGAACCACACACATAAAAAAATGACAAGCAGAGGGAAGACCACTTCTTCTCTCCTTGCATCAGTGCACTTCCCCCATTTCATAAACCTTTTTCTTTTATTTGACTTAGGCTGCAATTCTATACACGCTTATTTGGATGTAACTTCCATTAAACTCAACAGAACTTACCTCTGAAAAGATATACAAAGGATTGCACTATTCGTTATTTGTAGGCTCTCCATTTCTCATTCTGGGACTCATAGCTATTCTGTTTTTCTTTACAAAAAATGTTAAAGAGAAAGCATCAGTAAAGTTTCCCCCAAGCTACAAAGCAATCCCTCATCCACCAAATGGACAAGATAAAAAAGGCTAAAATGCAGCTGGGATGTATATTCATTGGTCAAAGGCAATTCCAAAACTTAGGCTGCAATCCTAACCACACTTTCCTGAGAGTAAACCCCACTGAACAAAATAGGACTTACTTCTGAGTAGACCCAGTTATTTATTTATTTTTTTATATCCCGCCTTTCCACTCCAGAAAAGAGCACTCAAGGCGGTTAACATTAGGGCTACAGTCCTATACATTGTATAGGGTGGTGGGTTTTTCACAAGGATTCCATGGCTCCCCAGGGAATATGAGTTTAGCCCTTAGACCAGTGGTTCCCAAACTGAATTTGGGAGCCACTGGGCTAAGGGCTAAACTCATATTCAGCATACTGTTTCAACACTTTCCCACACACAGCTATTTAATCCTTAAATATTTAGGACTCTTTCTTTCCCTGGCGCTAGAATCAATTCAAAGGTCTGAGCATGTCTTTTGAATCTCTTTATCACAATTCTTGGCTCATATCCTCACAGTGGTATGCTAATCCAAGCCACATTTACTCCCTGACAGTTGCCTAGCTTGGCTTTTCCAGTTAATTCCAAATTGTCTCAGCGTAGCACTTGAGACATGTCCTCAAGGGGTTTCAAGTCTTGACAGAGAGATTTCTTGGCGCAGAGTCAGCCAGGGCTTAAAACTGCCTTGAAATCTACTCAGTCTTCACAGTTCAATAATTATGGTCATTAGTTATTTTTTAAGGAATGGTTATCCCCTGATTTTTCTATGAGAAACATATTTAGGCGAGAACTGATAGAAAGTTCTTATCATAGGAATCGTATATGTATATTTAGAATATAAGAATATAAGCACTTCCAAACTCTCAGAAATAAAACAGGAAGTCCCTTGAACAGAAGTTGGTGCCTGTCATCACAGCAGTTTATAGCTATCATTGTGATTTTTCATGATGGCTGCTGGTTCTACCAGCAACCTGTAAAATGAACATTGTGGTTGGCTTGTGTTGTCTAGCATGCTGATGTGCCAGTTGTCATGTTTGTAACAAATGAATTATTTGATCTAGACCAGCATTTAGAGTGCTACCACTCTCCAGCTGAGAACAGTCCTGGAGTTTTAAAGAACTGTCAAGGTTATATAGTGATGGGCAATATATATATATATATATATATATATATATATATATATATATATATATATATATATATATCACTTGTTTTTGTTTAGAAATAGCAGCTGTTGGGGGGGTGTCTCTGATATGGTTCAGTACCATGGCACATGGGGAAGATTTTTTAAAAACTGTTTCCCCATATTGTTTTCCTACTGAAAATTGCTATTGAAATTTCATACTGAAAGCTATCATTTGCCCCCAAAGGCACCATTTGCTTTGGAGGCAAGAAACAGTTTCAGGCAAAACAATTTTCACTGAGAAAATGGCTCGGGGGGGGGGGAGTGTCAACCCTCCTCCCCCATCTGTGTACACCATATGCAGTATATGTGTGAATTATATTGCATCATACATTTGAAATTATAAAAGTGTGTGTACACTTTCTCAAGACACTCTGTACAACTCATTTGACCCTTGGCTGAGGTTGCTGGGGTTTTCAGCCTGTACTAGCTATGAGCAGGATGGCTGCAAAAGCAAATAAAACAAAAGGGAGTAAAGGAAAGGCCATTTAGATTAAATTAGATTAAATTAAAGGAAAGCAATTTAGCACTTTGCCCCTGATTAATTAGTAGTGAATGCATTTACAATTTCCTAAAGAAATATCACATAGCCAGGTCCTAGGCATGTTTGCTCAGAAGTAAGCTCCACTGTGTTCAATGAGGCTTACTCACAGGCAAGTCTTCATTCCACTGTAAATGCATAGGCTGCAGTGGCTGCCTGATATTTGCGGTGACACTGAAAAGGCAGGAAAAGCAAATATGATGGTTTTTCCATTGGCAATGTACTTGGGAGACCCCAGATTCCTTTCAGCAACACTCAGCTGTCAGAAGCTACCTGGCTGAAATTAGTACCTGTCCACTAGGTGACCAGTTAGATCTGCAGCTGAAATAAAATGCTATCAGGCTCTGGACTTGTCCTGCCTATCCAGACTAGCAATTGACAGCCCAGTCCTATCCAACTTTCCAGCACTGGTGCAACCACAATGCAGCCCTGGGGTAAGGGAACAAATGTTCCCATACCTTAAGCAGGCCTCTGTGACTGCATCCCCAACACTGGAAGCAGTGCATACCCCGTAGCACAGCAGCACGGGCACTGAAGAACTGGATAGGATTGGGCCCTCAGCCTTGACTATGTTGCCTTATTTGATTCTTGGTTCTGGCAGCTGGCTGGCTGATTTCATGGGCCTCCCCTATCTCTACCCAAAACCCAGCTTTGGCATCAGCTATGAATTGATTGGATGGCCTTGAGAGTATCAGTCTCTTCAGTGTCAATTACCCCATTGTAAATGGGCAGCGATGGCAACTTGCAAGGGACATTGTTTGGTTCGGCAAGCTCCTGTGCATTGTCATTGCAGCTTGGAATGTTGCAGTGCTTGCAGTACTAACCATTTTGCCCCCCTCTAGCTACACTACTGATAGTAATGCCCCAAGTACAGTCCATCACTACAAGTCCTGTGCTTAGAAAAGAGTAGCACCTAAAATACCTTTTAGCAGGTTGTTTTGAACTGGTTCATTCCTTGCAATAAAAACAATTAAATGTACTATGTAAAACAACACAAGAAAAAAATTGTAATTGAGGTGACACTAGTCAATAATTTCCCAGGGGATGCAATAGAAGCACAATTATATAATATACGTTTAAACTAGATTGGATAACCCTGCTGGAAAACATACTGTTGGGAACTATTCTGTAATGGAAATGAGATAGAGGACTTCTTCCATCTCTGTTATTCGTATGGGACACAAAGGAGATCTATTCGTTTTAATAATAAGACAAACCATAATGACAGTGGTGCCTTTTGGAAGAACTTAGCTTTTCTACATTAGTAGCAGCAAGGCTGAATAATTTGACATGCTAGCTAATGTTTCTAAATTGAAAGCAATTAATGTTCTCAGTCTAAATGCTATTTCATAAATGCCCTTATATACAGTATATGGTTTTTGAATCTTGCTTGGTAGAGTCACTTAGTCCTTCCCAGGGATGGAGAATGTAAGACATAATTTGATCTGAGCGCCTAGATACCCTAAACATACTTACTGAGGAACAAGTCCCTGTAATTGGGTATGTTTTTCAGAACATGGATCGTTTTAGCAAGGCCTGCCAAGATTTTGGACTGACAATCAGCCTGAAGAAAACACAGGTCATGGTTCAGGATGTGAACTCACCTCCCTGCATTACAATCTCTGAGCATGAACTGGAGGTTGTCCATGACTTTGTGTACCTTGGCTCAACGATCTCCGACACTCATTCTCTCGATACCGAGCTAAACAAGCGCATCGGTAAAGCAGCTACCACGTTTTCCAGACTCACAAAGAGAGTCTGGTCCAACAAGAAGCTGACGGAACATACCAAGATCCAGGTCTACAGAGCTTGCGTCCTGAGTACACTTCTGTACTGCAGCGAGTCATGGACTCTTCGCTCACAACAGGAGAGGAAACTGAGCGCTTTCCACATGCGCTGCCTCCGACGCATCCTCAGCATCACCTGGCAGGACAAAGTTCCAAACAACACAGTCCTGGAACGTGCTGGAATCCCTAGCATGTATTCACTGCTGAAACAGAGACGCCTGCGTTGGCTTGGTCATGTCGTGAGAATGGATGATGGCCGGATCCCAAAGGATCTCCTCTATGGAGAACTCGTGCAAGGAAAGCGCCCTACAGGTAGACCACAGCTGCGATACAAGGACATCTGCAAGAGGGATCTGAAGGCCGTAGGGATGGACCTCAACAAGTGGGAAACCCTGGCCTCTGAGCGGCCCGCTTGGAGGCAGGCTGTGCAGCATGGCCTTTCCCAGTTTGAAGAGACACTTTGCCAACAGTCTGAGGCTAAGAGGCAAAGAAGGAAGGCCCATAGCCAGGGAGACAGACCAGGGACAGACTGCACTTGCTCCCAGTGTGGAAGGGATTGTCACTCTCGGATTGGCCTTTTCAGCCACACTAGGCGCTGTGCCAGAACCACCTTTCAGAGCGCGATACCATAGTCTTTCGAGACTGAAGGTTGCCAATATATATATATGTAACATGCGCACACAGGGAAAATCAATTGTGTGGGAGGGGGAACTGCATTTGGTAGCCAAGGACACAGCTCAAAAGTTTGAAATATAAGGAAGAAGGAGGTAAGAGTGAAAGTGAAACAAGAACATTTTTGTGGGGATAGTAATAGAAGGGTAGAAGGGACATTTAGCACCTCAAGTTTTTTTCCTACTTCAGACTGGAGAGGGAGGGAGGTGTGTTCAGTAGACTTCATGCGTTAAAAATTGGTCACTTGTGTTTAATAAAGTGGCCCAAGTTAAACCCAGGTGTAGGCTGGTGTCTTCAATGGGGGTGTGAGGGTACATAAAATGCCAAATGCAGGAGTGGCAGCAAGATGCAAGTTTAGTGTGTGCTCCCTGAGGCATGGACTAGATGGGCCCTGGGTCTGATCCAGCAGGGCTCATCTTGCATTTTAAAGGGAGGAAAGATTAATCAAAAATAAAAAGCAAGTCCATGTGTCATATGACTAACATAAACAATTCCCATTAGCAGACCCAGCACTTTATGAACAGGGCAAATGCTCCAGCTGAGCCTGTCAACACTAGGACTGCTTGGGAAGCCTCCCTGATGGGAAGTTCATCACTGACAATTCATATGCAAAGGGAAGAAAAAAGCGGGAGGAAATTCTTACAAGAGAAAGAAGGTGTGGGATGGTACAAACAAGGAGTAGAGAAAGGAGGGGAAAAGGGATATGTAAAGAAATCAGGTGGGTAACCCAGGGGGAACTAGACTGGAGAACCAGGTGTTTTGTGGTAGCAGAAAATGAGAACTGAGGGAGAAAGGAAAGAGAAGCAAGAGAGGTTCCCAAGGTTCTGGATGTGGTAGAGTGTGACTGACAGTGCAATCCAATCTTGTGCTGGAGCAAGCAGGCTAGGAGGCCTGCACTGTATCCAGCACAGGATTGGGGCCTGAAATGGCTCAGCCGGAGGCCAGGGGAAACTCTTCCCCTTAGCCCCGGGTAAGCCACCACAGCCCCAATGGGTCTCCTCAGACTTGCGCCACCTCGAGAGGCGGCATAAGTCCGAGGAGAGCCGAGCGGTTTGCAGCTGCTCCACACTGCTCAGGAAATAGGGTTGGGATCCGACATAACAGCCAGGTCGCTGTAAAAGTTCCACACTCACACACAGGCGGCACTTACACTCAGGAGGAAAATGACAGAGGCATTAGGTTGGCAACCTTCAGTCTCAAAAGACTATGGTATAAGCCTACAGCACCCGGTATTCCCAAGCGGTCTCCCATCCAAGTACTAACCAGGCCTGACCCTGCTTAGCTTCTGAGATCAGACAAGATCAGGCATGTGGAGGGTAACAGAGGCATTAAGTGTGCTGTCAATTTGACTGCACAGTGGACAGGAAAAGAGAAGGGGGCTTTGGGGTCAATGGCTGGGCTTTGCCAAGGATCAAGATGACCTAGCTGTTTCTGCTGACTCATGTGCAAAGCATTTCAAGAAATGCTGGCCTAGGTTGAAGCAGTATACAAAAGGCAAAAAGGGCTTGAAAAGCAAACCCAGAGATTAGGCTGTAGCTGCAGCTAGTCGTAGGGAGGGAAGCAGGGCAAAGGAGCCAATGTTGTTTGCTGGCAGAAGGGGGCATGTTGCAAGACAGCTTGCAAAAAGGTGTGGTGAAAGATTGCTCAGGATACCCTGCTCAGTGCTCAGCATACACTGGCACAGCAACTTCACACTCAGGAAGGGCAGCTGCTCAGAGGCTGCTGAAGCAGCAGTTTTTCAGAGAAAGGGAAGTGGGGAAGAAGGGGGAAAAGACTGGAAAGGAAAGGCCTGTGTGCCAGCTTGGTACAGTGGTTCTTGGACAGCAGTTGGAACGGGAGTGCTTTCCACAGCATTGGCAGGTCAATGAACAGCAGCAGTGACACGGCAGCGTGCAGGACCAAACAGAAGAACAAAGACACAAGGGTCCAGTGACCCAGCTCTTTACAGTCAACCTTTTTTATTCACAGAACCCAAAGAAATTTTTTGTGGGTTGAGCTCATCAAGGAACCTTTCCTTGTGATTTGATGATGGTCCTCAACTGCTCATCCCTGGCCCTAAGTGGGTGCTTTTATCACTTTGCACCCTACCAAGGATGCAGCAATTAGCTCTAAAGGCCAGTGGCTCAGTTAGCATGGTCTCCTTGATTAAATTTAGCCTGGGACTTAGCGTAGGCAGCTAGGGTTGGGCACCCTTCTTCTGTGTCACTAAAGACTTAGTTTCACTCCAAGTCTAGAAACTCCCAGGATCTGGCTTTTGTTCACAAGGTGCTGTGCAAGCAAGGTGCAACCACTCATGGAAATTTCCAGTGAGACATGGCTTCTTCCAAGCCTGCTTGACAGAGTGAGTGCTCCGACAAATTAAAAGTATGACCTTCCTCGCAGCCTTTGGGAACTATGGCCTCTTGCCATCAATTCAGCTCCAAAGTTACATTACCGGCCTGGATCATGTGCTCCTGGCAGGCACCTAGTGCCACACATCATGCATCTAAATAGAGGACATAAAAGATTTGTCAGGCAATATCACATTAAACTCGATGGGACTGATTTCTAAATAAACCTGCTTAGAACTGGGCTGTAAGGCTTTAATGCTGTAAATAAGATCCTTTTTTTTTTCCTACAGAGGCCCATTCTGTTGACAGAAATAAAAGTCCAGAAGAGTTTCTTTCAGAAATAAAACTGTGCTTCTCATGGCAGTAGAAAGTAAAATGCAGAATGGGTTGTCAAGAAGAGTGCTAAAATATGATGCCCTTCTTGTCTTCCTGGATAATCTGTTCTGTACTCAGTGCACATTTCCATTAGAAGTAATACTTAATTTTGTGGGAAAAGATCTGTTGGATTTTTATTTATTTGAATAGTCTGATGAAAATATTCACCCTGCAAAGGGTTCTTGAAGCTGAGCAGTGGGCACTTAGAGCAATAGATTATATTGTTGAAAAATGTTCAAGGAATTCCATTCAAAAAGGTTGTACAAGTGAGGTACTGGTTTCCTTACCATTAAGTAGACAATGTTAAAAAACATGTAATAAACAATAATAATTCAGCAGGTTCAGCCAAGGGTCACATCCACCCAGGAGAACAGGACTTATATTCTGTACCATATGGGCATAGCGCCACACACACACACACACACACACACACACACACTTGCAAATGTTCTGAAAGATTAGAAATAAGGCAAATGAAAATGCTTTTCAGAGCAAGTACAGCTGGTGTACATACTGCACCATGCCCCCTGGAACTTAACAAATGCTGAGTTGGCATAAAGGGCATGTGCTCATCCTCAGCCTGGGTCTATTCTACTGTAATCCACATGCACTGTACCAAAAAGTGCAAGGTGATCTTGGTGGAGGACTTGTCCCTGCATAAATACAGGCTGTTACTGTGCATTCCTTACCAGAAGACGTTGTCATTTCCATTTCCAAGGGCCCTGCTGCCGCCCAACCTCATGACGTTCTTCTGGCGGATGAGATCAGATGACATGCCAAACCCTTCTTGTTCTTCTCGTTTGAAGAACACGCTGTCCCTGCAGCTGGCTCCTGGTTGTCACCTGTTACTGGAAGAAAAGAAAGTGCTCCATTAATGCAAAGCCAGTATAGTTGTCATATAAGCTAAACACACACACTGTGCACCGCACACTAAAATTAATCATGGTGGCTAAGAGCAACCAGCCGAGTTTATCAATAGGCATTCATAGAAGAATTAATTATAATAACTTATATGCCTAATAAAGGTTTGTTGTATGTTGTATAATAACTTTACTATTGTTCAGCTCCTGTATTATATTACTACATTGTTACAGTTGGCTAACCAAAATCAAATTCAGTACCCCACAGCCTATTTTGGTCACATTCAATTGCATACACTTCCTCTTTAAGATCTGTTGTTAGCAATAGGAGCTTTTTGCAAAATGTGGGGAGGGGAGGCATACACAGTTTATGAAAGAGGAGGGTGCCTGACTGAGCACAGTTGCACAGGGGAAACATCAGGCAGTTGTGCAATCCAGCCTTCTGTTCTTCAGCGAGCAAACAGGAATTAGAATGAAGGGAATGATCATGCTCAGAACCACATTCCAGTGTCAAGCACTTTTCTAATCTTCCCCCTCCATGCTGCCCCAGTTCAGCTGCTCCCTTAAAACAAATAGCCGAGGATAGCACATGCATGTAGCATAACATATGCTTTTGCTTAGGCCCATATTTAGCTATTAACCAGCTCACCTACACACAAGAAACCCTGCAAGAGTACTTCACTGAACAGAACAACCCAAACACTGTGCAATGGGAGTGCTTTCAATTTCAGGAGGTGAGAGACATGATGTGGTACCTTGAAGGTACAGGGCCCTTTCACTTTTATGATGATCCATTTGTTGAAGTATCACTCAAGTTCTGTGGTTAGTACGCAGCACATGAAATCAATTTATTGCATGATGTCACATGCATGTGGGACAGCATCTCCCCCTCTTGCAATGAAGTTCCCAATGCGTTTTTGCAAAAACACACATGAGCAAAATGGTACAAGAATCAGATGTTGCTGCACTTTGGTCCATTTAACTGCAATGAAATTTACACATTTTCCTGATGTCTCTAGGATCAATGGAGAAACTCAGCCTGCTCACCCATCTCTAAAATAAATGTAGGGCTGGTCTGAACATGAAACTATTTTTGGGACTCCTTTGCATGTTGCATAATTACCCCAACTGTTATGCACTCAGAGCATTTAATGACTGACTAGCAAGCTGAATATAGACATCCTCTGTTCAATCCAACACTCTACCCACTGCACTACACACACGCTTGCAAAATGACCTTGATGCAAATACAGAGAATACATTTGATGAGAACACTTAGGAGCCATTGTATGGCTGGCTTGTTCATTATAAACTGGAACCAAACTCTCAACAGAACTAGCTAATTGTAGTTCAGCTTCCCTGTTCAAAGCATTTCATTCTATTGTGCTGCCCTACAAATTATAGTGTTGCCAGATACAAGGGAAGAATTCCAGCTTCATAAAAGATGAGACAATGGAGTAAGATTTTGGACTACATCTTGTACTACAGGCAGATAAAAGCTATTACTTAGCTGACCAAGGATGCAATCCTAACTAACTTTCCAGCACTGGCCTACCTGCAATGCAGCCCCAAGCTTGCCCTTATCTTGAACAGGCCCTCTTGACTACCTCCCCACTGCAGGATGCAGTGTGCACCACATTGGCACAGCTATGTCAGTGCTGAAAAGTTGGTTAGGACTGAGCCCCAAGTTAGTTTTTGGAACACTGAAACTACCCACAAACAATCTCATGGTTGAGTGAGACCAACAGGCACGCAAGCAGGACAGAGCCTTCCTGTCCCCCAAGTTGTGGAACTCCCTGTCTCACAAAGTTCAAAAAGCCTTCCATCTCCTCCACCCCCTCCCCCCTTTCTCTCTCTCTGCTTTTAAAAAAGGCACTCAAGATCCACCTTTTCCACCAATCTACTGTGATCTGTAGAATTTTATTTTTTATAACCTGTTTTATAGCCGATCCTAAATGGACCTTACGCTGCTGGAACAAGCACTCTGGCAACTTAAGGTCCTTTACAGCTGCCTAAAATGTGTCTAGGGAATTTACGAGAAAAAAACAGCAGCTTCTGCTGCCACCACCCAAGCCTAGGAAGGCCAGACAGAAAGTGGTTACCTTGGGAAAGCCTCCTGCCCAGGTTTACCAAGGCCTCCTGCCCAGGCCCCTAAAAGGGAGAGATCTCACTTATAATAAAATAGTAGTGAAATTGTGGTATGGTCAGTGCAGTAACCTGTTCTTCCCTACTGAACTAAGAGTAGGCAGGTAATTAGTTTTATAAAGAGAAGTTTATTAAAAGTGTAGAAGAATACAATAAAGTACGGGAGGAAAGCAATACGGAAAAACCAGGCATAGTTCAAAGAACAACCAGGAGATGCAGAAACAAGGGAGAGGGGTTGCCGGCAAAGGTGGGCCCAAGGGTTAAAACAAACCCCTGATGCAAATAACCAAGTAGTTTCTTACTCGTGTTCTTCGAAGAGTCCAGCCCTTGCACTCACATGGTATTTGGGCATGACGTCTGCTAAAACAGTCATTGCTTTAGTGACATGACAGACCAGGACAACACACAGAAGCATCTCTATGCTTACCTTACAAAACCAAGTGTTGAATATGTTATAAGTTCATCCAACTGGATGATTTACAACCACCTGGACAGCTCTACCTGGCCCTTGAACTGCTCAGGTGGAATGGAGTGCTAATGACTGGCACATGCCAGTCCCAGCAAGAGGGCTGGCTAGGATCTGTTTTTTTCAAGGAAGCCAGAGAAGAAGACGATGAATCCACAGAACAACCTGAGTGATGTCTCAGGTGACCCTTCTGTAATAGTACCAAGTTCAAAGAAGCACTTGCAGCCTGATTTAAGAGGCTGAAGCATCACAGAAGCTCCTGGGTGGTGAGAAGAGTCCAAAAATAGGTCAAAAAAGGCACACACAAAAACTGGGGAAAACAGAGATTTTTTACCATAATGTGATTTATGTTTTCTTCTATTTGCAGTGCAAAACAGAAGACCTACATTAGCTAGAATACACTCAGTTTTTTTTAATGTCTCTTGTGTATTTGTGTCTCACACTAACACCATTCACGCAAATACCATAAAAGCAACTTTGAGTGCTTTTACTGTCATGTGTGAAAACACTGCCCGAGTTCAAACAAGGGAACAGAAGTGCATGGCTACAAACTGTGTTTTCAGGCTCTGAGAGAGAACACCTGTTTGTCTCAAAAGCTACTTTGGCAGGACTGTGCGCAATTCACACAAGGCCCCCCATTAATGGATTGACATTGACAATGCAAGATCTTTTCTAAAATCTTTGAGGCCATACTTGAGTACACACGCTTGGCAACTGGAAGCAAACCAGCGATTCAAATCTGACATTTTTAACAGGCGCATAAGCGCCACAAGATGCATTTCAGGCCAATTTAAATATTCATTGTTTGCAATATTGCAGAGCCTCCTCTCACATTCCATTTCCCAATTAAGCAATGTGCAAACGTGATTTGCATAACAGTGCCTCGGTGAAATGGAGCATAAGTATGGCTAATTTACTAAAATGCTGCAAGGTGGGACAAAGGGAGGGGGAATGCAACTCCCAAAGACTACAGACAAACAGAGGTGGCGGTTGGAAGCTCAGCTAGACATCAAGTGTGTCTTCTAGGGAACAGGCAGGTTGGGTAGCCACAGCAGCTTCAGCATCACTGAGGATTTGGCGCTTAACCTTGCGGCCGAAAGGGTTTCCTCCGCTGTCAAGATTAGATGTCGCCCTACTTACTGCACCACATGAATTGTTAATTACAGGATAAGATAAATGAGAAACTTAAATATTGAAATCATCCTTTTAAATCTTAATGAGAAATATAGCTCCTAAGACTACCCTTATCAGTAACAGATACAGAGAATTGGAGGGGGGGTAATAGATGTGAATCCTTCAGTCATAAATTAATGTGATTCTGCACTGCGTACCTGGAAGCTCTCAGGGTTTGACCTTGTCTTTCAGCATTTTTTAGGAGTCCTTCTGGCATTCCAGAACACAGTGGTATTATGCTGGCAACAGGTGCTTATAATCCTCTCGAGAACTGGGCCGATCTTCTGTAATGTGCTTCTATCTCAACTAAAATAAAAGCATTATATTGAAAGACACTCCAGAGCATTCTTCGTCCCAGCACTTGGTATTCAGCTTTCATGGTATGCTGGCTGTGATGACCAGTAGCAATCTCATGGAGTGCTTACAGCTCATCTGTGACTGGGTTAATAACAATTTCTCCCTGTTGCATTAGAAGAAAATGCATTAAATAAGCCTCTGTGTGAGAATGTAGAGCTGCAGTGGTTAACCCTTAAGTAACAGGTACCACAGAAAGAAGAGCAACAATGTCCTATCTTCAGTTCGGAATTGCCAGCTTCTTCTGATTTTGTCAAGGTGTTCTAGAAATCCACTAAGAGCATGTCAAGTTGGTCCTTTATGTGCAGGACTGAGCACAGCGTTTCAACGATTCTTACCTCCACAAACTACATGGGATAGGGACTCACTCTTCATATAGCTCTTGCTGTTTCATTTAGCTAGGAAAGATCAACATGGGACCAGGGCAAGCTTGTATGGGTTGTCCCCTAAGGTGAGTGAAGGATGCTGCAGGGATAGTAGCCATTTGTGGGGACACTTCTCTCACCCAAAGAAAGGTGCCAGCGGGACATGTCCTAGCACAGCAATTCTCCAACTTTGTATCACCATGACCCACCTCATCCTCTGCGATGGGCTGTGACCCAATGCTTGCTGTCAGGCTGCAAAGCATTATTGGGAACTACCAGAGGCTGCTTTCAGGTCATGCCACATCCACAACCCATCCACAATCCACAACTGTTGACCATCTTGGGCCCCATAAGCCCTTTCAGGAGCTGTACTGACATTCATGTCAGGACTATCAGAACAAACAGCAGAACGCTCTGTGCACATGACAGTGACATGCATGAACAAACATGAGAAAGAAATTCGCTAGGTTAAAAGCATAATGCTGTATTTCTAGGTTTAAAGATGCAGCTTATGAGACTGGATTCCCACTGTATTTCTAGGTCCGGTATCCACAGATTTCAAAAACCGTGGATTGAAAACACAGGCCTACACACATTTTGCAGTCTGAAAAGTTATACCAATTCTTGGGTATATTTGTGATGCTGGACCCACAAATGACATTGGTTTTGCTCTAGATTTGGGATCATGGCATAGCCACCATATATACTGATTCAAGCAGCTTCCTCATAAGGAAACCATGGCATGACAGAAAGAGAGAGAGAGCGGCACGCGCAAGTGATACGGTTCTAGCAAGTGATTTTTCTTTCAAAATTTTTGGGTGGTTGAAAAACTTGTTCAGGCACAATGCTGGAAATCTTTTTTCTCTTCTCCCACAGTAATGGCCAGTCTAAATCTTATTTGAAAGCAGTGCAAATGGACAAGTTAAAAAACGCAAAGAAATGGTTAGGCTGTCCTCGTGGGACTGTTTCAGAAATGGACTCTTGTTATTCTATTCAACAGAATATGTATTGTAATACAGTAAGAATGGGTGGATATTGTGAAATATATTTACTTTTTTTTTAAGGAATACACTGCTCTTGTGCACAATACAGAGGTTGGGGGGTGACGATGTTTAATGATTGGTATCTTTTCTTGCAGCAGAAATCCTTGCAAGGAGACACAAACGGAATGAACTCAGCAACTTGAGACTGATGGTGAAGTTTCTAATGCCTTTATTAGTACCATTGGCCAATTGTTTGGAACCATTTATATGGAGACTGTCAGGATATTCTTGAGAGGGAAAAGGTTCATTAACCTACTGAGTCCTGCATTTATAACTGATGCTAAGAAACAGAAAAGTCTCAAAGAGACAATGAACCAAAAGAACTGGACATTTCAGACTGGGTTGGCTTTGAGACTGAAACACAGTGTTGGAACACCTTGTGAAATACTGTATGTTAAACACAAGTATTCTCAACCAGTCGGCATTTGTCAGTCCTTGGAAGCTTCGTTTGGCTGCCATAGCCATAAAATGTTGGAACAAGAGGTAAGGTAGTAAGACCCATTCCACTGGCTTAGCTGGGACCAGCTGCCATTTGGCTTCTCCATCCCAGAACCATTTCCTATAGTAAACATTTCTTCTGGCCATCTTGTAATCTCATGAGTACAAAAGCATTACTACCTGAAGGCCCAATCCTGTGTTTGGGCAAGGCCAGCAGCCCATGCACTGCCCCAGCAACAGCTGCTGCAAATGTGCTGTAAGATACATTGTGGCAGCCAAGAGGGAAGAGGTGGTGGTAGAGAGACCAGCACCAATTGGCCTCTGCACCACTCAGAAGGCCGAGAAGAGCTCGCACTGGTGAGTCGGCCACCAGGGAGGTGCTTCTGGGCAGGGAGGAGGGCAGGGAGGGGACAAGACTGGGCAGGTGGAAGATGGTCCAGGGGGCAGCTCAGGCCCAGGAGGGGCGAGGACAGTGGCAAATCCTATCCCCATCTCTTGTGCCTGAAAACCCAACATGGGCTACTTGATTCTGTACTAGCAATTTCGCTGGTGCAGAATCAAGTAGACCCATAGGGGCTGTGGGGGCACTACATGGGATAAGGTAACCAATGTTCCCTTACCCCAAGGAGACCTCTGGCTGGCTCGCGCCCTGCAGGATACAGCAGTGGCCATTTCTGTACTGCTGTACTACGGCACTGGAAGCAACCATAGGATTAGGCTATGAATTTTCTTATTTTCCTTTTTCCTGCCAGTTTTGTTTCCCCTTTCACATCTTTTGAGATTGTAAGCTATTATGTTAAACTGTGAACTGCCTTGGAGAAAGGCGGCATGCAAATATAATCCACAACTCAGTGGCAAATTAGTTTAGCAGGACCTTACCTGTGTGAGATTGGCTTTGTTTCTTTGGAAAAATGTGAGGGGAAAAAAACAGAATTATTGTTCAAAGGGAGAAGAACCTGCGCCATTTTAGAACCATCACCCCACTCCCTCCACCCTCAGCTAAAACACTTGGGGCCCATTCACAGACAGCAGCTCTAACAGAAATCTCTCAGGACTGCCAGAGGAAGCTGAAGGTCTATAGGCACTCTCCACCTCCTTAAAGATTCAGAGCAGCACAAAACACCAATGCTCTTTGCTCCAAGGCCCTGGGAAAATATGCAGTAATGTGGATGATGTGGCCAAGATTGGATTTAGGGGAACCAATTCTCATAAAAAACTCAGCTATAGATTTTGTAAATTTATTAAGATGTATAAATATATAGGGTATATATTTAGGTTATACAGAACTCAGAAGTACCAAAACAGATTTACAAGTAACAATAAAAAAGCACTGCAACAAATAAAACAACAAAGCTAACTCCTAAGTCTGGCGCACCCACCACCAACAGTACTGGCAGGAATCAATGGTGGGACAATGATTGGCCTTAGTAACACAATTAGTACACAATTTCCTGGGAGTAAGCCCTATAGTACACAGCAGGACTTACTTCTGAGTAGACATGCATAGGATTGTGCCCAGAGTTACATGCCTGAGAGACTATCTTTCGACTATCTGTCAAATTTGGAACCTGGGTTATCTAACGCTTCCAGAAGACTGACGTCACTGGCCAATGCAACCTCACTCACCCCCTCCCAACCTGAGAACCCCAGCTATAGTCCATTTCCAATTAGCAGCTAAGCTTCTTTAGCCCTGAAGAGCCAAACCAACAGTGAACACTCAGGTGGCCAGCCTGGGAAACTGCTGATAAGCTCTTCCCCCGAGTACAGCAAGGCACAGCAATTCTCGGCAAGTCAAAATGGACTCCAGCCTGTCAAAATGGAGTTCAGACCAGAGATGGGTTTTTTGGATTTCTGGACAAACAGGCTCTTAGCCTTCAGACAAATGGAAGCAAAGTGATAATTTCTCTGTGCCGAAGCAATTGCCAAGCCAGGGAACAGAATGTGTTCACTGAGCTGCCGCTTACCATTTTCTCCGTTTCCTTGCCAGCATCTTTGTTTTCTTCGTTGCTCTCTCACTCTTCAACATCAGTAGCCACTCCTACTCCTAGTAGCATCTGCCCTCAACCCTCCCCCCTAAGCCACCTTGGGCATGTTGAACAACTTTTCCCCCAGCAACAAATTATCTCGGCCATCCACACTGCCAACCTTGCTGTCCCACTCCCAGTAGCCTCCCTCTATAATCCCCATTCGTCAACATGAGTGCTTACTAACTTCTCCCCTAACCCATACAAATCCCATTGTTTCCTGTGGGATTGCTGGTTTAATTTACATGTTTTCAGTGTATGCACTGGCATCGCTAGGGGGGTGCGGGGGCTGTGGGCCGCACTGGGTAATGCGCACAGGGGGGGTGACATGCACTGGGGGTGTGACACAGTAAAATCATGGTGGTTAGGAGAAATACTGTCATGTTATATACCTTTGGATGTGGAATTTCCAGCTGAATGCAAAGCAAAAAACCAGAGTGAAATATCTCCTTTCTATCAAGAGTTATGGCCAAAAAACTGGAGAACAAAAAAATGCATGGAGCCCTATGGAAAGTGAAACTCGTTTACTCGCGAGTAGGTGAACTTGCCTTAGTCTGTCAGAAAGGGCAGGATGAGAGGAATCCAATGACACCAGAATGCTACTGTTCCAATGAATGCAGCCCCCCAAAATACCTGAAAAGGAAGTCCCTCCCTCCAAGCCGACAAATGTATTGAGCCCTATGGAAAGCAAAACTAAGCCTCACAGTTGCATTTACTTGTGAGTAAGCAGATGTGCCTTGGCTGGTAGTCAGGCCAGGCAAAAGGGAATGTGAAGCCACCAGAATGGTCCTGATCTGATGGAACTAGAGCTCAACAAATGCTCCAGAAGGCAGCCTCCCTCCCCTCCCCCCACTAAAAAGGATCAAAACAGAGGCTTCAGCTGATAAAGTGAACTTTTTTGAGACTTGCAAAGCCAGGTGGATCTTGACAGTGATATGGTTTAAACAGAAGTTCTTAAATTGAACTGGGCACTGGGTAGCGCTGAAAACCTTACTGGTTTTGGAGGGGGGATATTATTGCAGGCAGGCTACAGAGGAAATTCACTTGATGGACCAGGGCTGGCTTCTGCTTATTTAATTGTTTTACTTTAATTTTTTATACTTATTTATTTTAATTTGCCTACTGATGTCACTTCCACCACGACATCACTTCTGGTGGGTCTTGGTCAGACTGTCATTCTAAAAAGTGGGCCCCAATGCTAAACGTTGGAGAACTGCTGCAATAAGGTATTAGTAAGTTGACACCCAGTGGGGTGTGTGACACCACTAGTGACCAAAATCACTAAAATCACAGTTTGGAGGAATAATACCATCATGTTATATATATCAATCAATGCGTACGGTAATTTCATGCAAAATGCGTTTTATCTTTGTTCTATCAAAAGGTACAGCCAAAAAAACCAATGGGGGCGTGGTGATGTACCACCACTCTGCCCACCACCTGGGGTGTTGCCCCGGTGGGGGGTGACATGCTGGCATCCCGCACCAGGTGATGCAAACCCTAGTGACGCCACTGAGCGTGCACATCATTTTCCAGGAACGTAACCTCTCAGGTAAATTGAAAGCTGCCTGCACTTAAAAATAAGTTATTAAAAATAATTTAAAGATTTACGGGGGGGGGGGTTCCCCAACACTGAGCAATTAACTGCACACTTAAATCTCAATGGCACTCAACTACATTTATATTTTTCTGGTTTGCACTCATAATGTCTAATTCTGTACTGATAAATCTTCTGACCTCTAGTGTGTTTACTGTAACCCTATGGAGTGCTTGAATAAGAGCACTTTTTAGCCTTGCGTCTCAGTAGCAGCACACTGTGAGAAGCAAAGAATTTTTAACATTTTAGTGGTGTCTCTCAACCACCCACTAACCTTTCTTTGGAAACATCAAAAATAGTCACATCTGGAGATGGAATTTCAAGCAGACTGGATGGGGGGGGTATGCGTGTGCACATACATGACATGATAAGGAAATGTTATGTGGGGTTAGTTGAGCAGACACAGTTTGCTGTTATACCCAAGAACGACTTGCTCTTCATATTGGTCACTGGGACCACAGCTGCAGCTAACTCTGGAATATTTTTGCCTTTCTAGCACAGAGCACAAATTGCTTGCTTGAGCAATCTGGGCATGTTTTACTGAATGTACATATTCCTCCTGCTGTGACTCCTTCTTGTACACTACACCTCAGTTATTCCTGTTGCCCTGCTTGTAGCACAGTATGAAAGTACGTAACAGGATCTAAAGAGTGTAACAAGAGTACGTATTTATGAAGTACAGTAACTCAGAGATTGCAATGCTGTATAAAAATAAAAATAAAGGACAAGCCCTGCCATGCACTTTGGAAAGGTGGAGGACAAAGGAGGACAAAGTAGGCAATCCCATAGATCAGGGGTCTCCAAACTTTTTGGCCAGAGGGCCGCATCTGGCAAGGTGTTGGGGGCCAGAAAAAAAATTTAAATATAAAATTTATATAAATAAATTAGAGATGGAACTTAGATGAGTGAATAAATGAACGAATGGGCTCATTCATTCAAACTCTCTAGCCCTTAGAACACCCTCCAGATGCAACCAGAGCACAGTTCCAGTCATGTTTGGCCAAGTAGGCCAGAGGCTCTTAGGGGACAAGAGGCTGGCTGCGGGCCAGATAGAAGCTCGCCGTGGGCCGCATCTGGCCCCCAGGCCAGGGTTTAGAGACCCCTGCCATAGATGATCAGCTGGATTCCCACTTGTTGCTGCCATTTAAAAAAAAGAGTTAATAAAATCCCAAGTGCAAATGAGTTCATTGCAAAACTAACAGATTTCAATGGATTGGCATTTTGCACTACTGTTACATACCCTGCAACATAAAAGCTTTCCGCTAAGAAGAAAATAAAAATATATCACAATGCATGTGTGGCACCTTAACAGATAACCTGTAGATTTGACTTCTTTTTTTTTAAAGGCACAGAGCATTGCGATCTCAAAATTCTGCTATGTGATAGTATTAGATGCACAGAGGCAGGATTTTGTTCCTCACAAAATTGAGTGAAGAGAAAGGTCAAGCTGCAGTGACTTCATTTTGCTCACTATGACACTCGTTAAATACATTTTGAGTTTTACTCCTTACATTGCTTGAGGGCTGGTTGAGTACAAGGATTTTCTAAGCAAGTTATAAAACCTTGCTATCGTGTACAGACAAATGTTCCCTCCACCATCCCTCCCCCACCCCAAAAAAACCCCAAGGCTTTTGCACTAGGGGTTCCTTTCAGAAAATCCTTCCAACACAAACTTATTAAAGATCTGGAGACTGCTTTGGCATTACCAAAACCTTACTAAGGGCTGCTACTTTTCTCCTAGACTGAAATATTCTCTGTGAAGGAACAAATATGTATCCAATCAACTGTGAAATGCACAGCAGCTTCCTGACCTGGGCACTGGCAGTAAAATAAACACTTACAAAGCACTTCTCCAGTGATAATTTTCTTGCATACAGACATGAGCTTCATGAAGGAAAAATGTGATGTGTGAAGGCATTTAGAGGAGTTAAAGCTGCTGTACATGTTCTTACTTTTTTGATAGTTTGGGTTCGTATATTCTTCAGCAAAGAAGATTCTTGTGATTCTCAATGCATATATAAAAAAAATATGAACATATGCAGCCTGCCCCCAATTCCATGAGACCCTGTCATTAGGGAGAGTTCCCATGGCTGCCTCCTGTGAGGAATCATCAGCAAGATGCCCTCTGGTGGCCCCTCCAACATTGGTAGGCCTATCTAGAGTTCATAGGAGGGCTTACTTCGGTGATAGGACTTTTTTAAATTCTCACTCTCACCATTCTGGGACACTGTGAGAAAAAAATGTGCATTCACCAGCAAAATAGTGGCTGTGCAAACCTGCTAGGGGGTCCTTGGTCAGGCATCATCCTGCCACGGCTTTAGGGTCCGGCAGCTACCTAAGAGTGCCATGTGCTGTTTTCAGGGCTGGGAGGCCCTGTTGTGCTCTGGCCTGCAGTTATGAGGGACAGGACTTTTTCAGTTGTATTAACCGCCAGTGGCATCAAAACGGGGGGGGGGGTCAAGGGAGCCCAGGGTGCAGGGACGTGACTAGTGACCAAAATTGCAGTTTCTAGGAATAATACCATCATGTTATATATAATTTGATGTGTATTTTACAGCAGAATGCAATGAAACAAACCAGAGTGAAATTATCTCCATTCCATCAGAAGTTATGGCTAAAAAAAAATCAGCAAACAAAAATACAACTGTCCTATATAATAAAATGTATATTTCCTTAATTCAAAACAGACCAATGAGGCTGATCATTCACCGAGCCAATGAAATGTTATGATGACACAGCATGGAACCAATAAAGCGTTAATAAGGTGACACCCTAGGGCAGTGGTTTTCAAACTGGGGTGTTGCGATGCCCCAGCCTGAAGGCCCTGGCCTCTGCCCCCTTAAGGGGCGAGAGCAGCAAGCAGGCATGGAGGAGGCAGCAATGCGATCCCCAGGATCGCATCTCTAACAGGGAGTTAGCAAGTACAATTGCTCCACTTTCACTTTTAAAAGGCTGGGGAGCCCTGTAGATGCTTGCGCAGGGCTCCCCGCACAGCAGGACGGCTGTTGTAGGGACTGGTGAGTGCAACCCAGTCCCTGCAACCCCCCTTAGCAATGTGATCCTTGGGATTGCGTCGCTGCCTTCCCCCTGCTCCCTCTGCCTCCCTCCCCTCCCCTGCAAGGACTTACTGTGGTTTTCGAACTCCCTGAGAGTTTTAAAACCTCAGCCTTAGGGGTGACACCACTAGTGACTTGGAGCCCATATCTACGTGCTGGGTAGACCTGGGCTCACATTCTGACTGCCCTCTGGAGTCATCTTTTCCAGGTGAGTAGACCTGGGTTCCTGGTTGGACTTTGGCCTTTGGTTGAGGTTTGCTGGGCGGATAGACCTGGGCTCCCACCCAGACTTAAAGCCCAAATTAATGAATTTTGTTGTATGGGTGGGGGTGTCAAAAATTTATGGGCCCCGGGTGTCAAATGATCTAGTTACACCAGTGTTAACCACTCTGTACGATTTGCTCTCTAGTTAACGTTATCGAACCCATTCTAACACAATGTTTTCATAAAGAGGGAAAACCCCTTTTATTTCAAAGGATATTGAAAAACGTAGGTCAATTGCTTGTTTTACAGTCAACTTCTATCCAGGGATTATGGTGGCACTGGCACATCTCATGAGTCCAGGACCAGCGATGCAAAAACCATGCTGCCCTTGTGAGCTTTGGGGCTGCCTCTGAAAACAGCCAGAGATCCCAGACATGTGACAGTGGCTCCCAGATTCCCCATTGGAGCAGGTAGGTCAATAGCAGGGACAGTTCAGGAAAGGATTGCGGCTGAGTGGTGTGGGGATCAAGCCAGGCAGGGGGTGGTAGGAGGCAGCAGGGAGAGGATCATGACATCAGTGGTGTACACCGAGATCCTATCCCCTTTCCATCCCAGACTTATGCCAGCAAAATATGTGTTTGTTTGGGGCATGTCCAGGGAGACACACTGGAGGCCAGAGGGCCTATGGGGAGATAAGAAAAAAGTTTTACTTACATCTCCTGGGCTGTTTGGTTGCACTCTCACATAGCATGCGCTCTGTCAACAACGCTGCGGAGGATAGGATTGGGCCCTTATTTTTTTGTTTATTCTGCCAGGAATATAAACCTGAGAAACCAACAAACTATAGATGTGACAGATCCGGGGGGGTGGGGCACTCTTCACTTTCACTTTTAACAAATTATATTGGGGGGTAAAAGGGATTCTCAGCAGCAACCAGGATACATGCTGTATTTCCTAGTAAATCATAATACTGTTTCTTTGCCGCTTTTTGGGGGGCAGAGTTGATATGGGAATGAGATTTACCACTCTGTATGGGATAAAAATGACAGATGAGCATTATGAAATATTTTTACACAGCCATACAACACAGTCAACCCATTTGCAGTATGAAATCCCTGGTTGAAGGTTATTAATTTTTGTGATGTATTTCAGCTGTTGTCATGGGACCCATACAATTTTAGTTGATGCTAGCTCAGTGTCTAGATTAGAAAATTTAAATCAAAGATTAGCTTCTAAGTTTAGCCACAGCTGAATTTTATTCTCAGACATATTTTGGTCACTTCTCTGACATACTTACTACAAAGTAAAATTATACTTCTTCTCTAAGCACATAAACTTTGTATTCTGTGGAATCACTCAGTACGCAAGATATTTTTCTTACAATTTTGACACATTCATTAACACAGCAGAGCTAGTTTGTGGAATATCAAAGGGCAATGAGAAAAAAAACCAACATGGGCAATAGGATTCCAAATTATTAGTAATTTTAATACACTGAAAATATTATTGGGTAAAATAACTCATTGTCCCTCAAGGCAAGAAACATTTAGGCTACAAACCTCATAACAAAAAGAAGCTGAAGAAAGCTTGACAAGGTAATTTTTCAGGCATGAAGAGCTCTTTGCTGACATTAACTATACATGATCTTCAGAATTTTTCTGCCTGAATTACAGCCCAATCCAACGTTAATCCCTGTGCGGTGATGTGGAGGTGCCAGCGCAGGCCACACTGCATTCCAAGGGGGATTTCTGGCTGGTGGAGGTCTCCTTGGGGTAAAGGGACATTTGTAAGCCATGGGACAACTCAGACCTGTATCAGCAGTATCACTGGTGGAAGTCTGCTTTGATCCATGCAGGTGGATCAGGCCTGGGAAGGGCCTTGGGATTTGCACCGCTGATCCTGCCCCCCCCCTTTCAGGGCCCAAACCATACACAGGCACCCCCTCACCACATCATTCTGCCCTCCCCCACCAGGTTCAACTCCCTTCCCCTCCCCTGTCCTACCTGTTCCAGCACAAGATAGGATTGCGCCAAAAGTAACTCAAGTCCAAGCAAGCCTGGGATGGCTTGACCAACATTTCTGCCAATCCTAAAATGTGTACAAGTCAGACTTTTCAAACCTTCAGCAATGGGTCAAAATGTTAAATTGGCAATAAGAGTACATCCCTGTTAAAAACCTCACAATTCTAAGGCAGCCTGATCTGCCAACCAGTTAAGAGGCAATACCTGAATTGAATTAGATGTGGATAGATCTGCAAACATTCATAGCAGAAGCTCTCTAGCAAGGGTTGCTGTGCTCTGTATGCAGTACAAACTGTTGTGACATTAAGCATATTCAGCTTCAGAGTGCGATCGATCAAGTCTTGATTCCGAAGCCTGGCACATTCCTTGAACCTGAGTACTAGTTAAAATGGAAAAATACTGATGGGGTCATTGACTGCATGCTTTGGCTAGTGAAATATATATCTTTCACTAACAGATATGACTTGATGGATGAATACAGCTTTTCATTTACGAATACAGTTTGATAGGAAGCAGTGGGAATGTGGAATACGGGTTTGTTTCTGACAACACCTTTCCAGATGCTTTAAACAGTCATGTTTGTATCTGAGAAATGAGTTCTTTTTTGGTTCTTGGTGTACCATACTACAGATTTGTGGAGCTAAAGGATTTTAAAAGCACTAATAATTTTTAAAATACACTTTGGCAATGTATGGATTCCAGAAAGCTTACATAGCTCACACAATTACCTGAGAGTTAGAAATAAACCAGCAGTATAATCCAGCTGAAGTCAAGCACTTTTAAATTCCAGTCATTTGAATGGGGGAGAATGAAAGAGGTGCTTAACTGTCCCATAGAAATGATGGGAGTTACAAGTGCTTAATTTTAGCCAACTAAATTTGGTGTAATATAGTGCCAAGAGACTAAGGGCCCAATCCTATCCAATTTTGCAGTGCCAGTGCAACTATGCCAATGGGGCATGCACTGCATCCTGTGTTGGGGAGGCACTAATAGAGACCTCCTCAAGGTATAGGAACATTTGTTCCCTTACTTTGGGGCTGCATTGCGGCTGCACTGGTGCTAGAAAGTTGGATAGGATTGGGCCCTGAGTTGTGAATCTAGTTATCCCTGGACTGAATTTTGCCTATGCCTTAAGCAAGCTACTCCCTCCCATCTGCAATATAGGGGTAATATTTGCCTTACAGGGTTCTTTTAAGGAAAAATCAGGGTAATGCATGGAAAGCACTATGCATATTCAAAAGGTGCTATACAAATGCTAAGTATTATTACACAGTCCTAATTTTGGATGGGGAAACTTTAGGAACCTTTTCAGACAACCAAAAATATCTGCTCTTCCTCCCTCGCCTTTAACACTCACAGTGTAATCCTATGTATGTCTGCTCAAGTGTGCACAGGATTGCAACTTAAATGCAATTAGGCTGAATCCATATACAGGTTGAGCCTCATTATTCGCTGGGTTTGTTCCCTTCCAAGCACTCAGTGGATGGCAAAAAATGCACTATAGCAAATCAATTTAAAAAATAAAGTTTCTTTGCTCCAGTGATTTAAAAACAGCCTTGATAACCTTTGAGATGTAAGATAAGAGTCATTAAGAAGACAATCAGTAGTCTTCCAAGAGCTTAGAAAGGCATTTCACTCAGCCCCTCCCTTCACCAATGCAAAGTGATCACCTTTCTTTCAGGTGCTCAGGGAGAAGGGAGGGGTCGCCTGGAGAGAGAAGGATTAATGTATTGTCAGCCAGCTACCCCCTCCCCTCTCTCATTAACAAGGCTATTAAAGGACTGTTCAGTTTTTTAAACTGATTTTAAAGGAATTCGTTTTTCCCCTTCTCCAGGGATCACACATTCCTTCTCATTTGCAGTGGCCATTCCTGTTGAGTCAAAACTGTGTATAACAAGGCTGGACCTGTCCACATGCACCAAAGGCAGGGCTTTGATGCAGGCAGAACAATGCTAGGCAGTTCCCTACAGGCCTCAACTTGTAGGCTTTTTGACCCACTCCTAATCCAGCACAGGACCAGCAGTGCTACATGGCTACTGCTCAATCCTGTTGTAGATCCTAGCAGGCTGGAGGTGTCCTCAGACCAGTGGCATCACTAGGATTCGCATCACCCAGTGCGGGAGGCCTGTGGGCAAGGCAACGCCCCAGGTGGTGGGCGTGCTGATGTACCATCACCCCGCCCCCACTGGTTTTTTGGCTGTACCTTTTGTTAGAACACAGATATTCCAATGTGGTTTGTTTCATTGCATTTTGCATGAAATTACGCATTGATTGATATATAACATGATGGTCTTATTCCTCCAAATTCTGATTTTAGTGATTTTGAAAACTTGTAGAGACACACACATGTGTCAACTTACTAACACCTTATTGCAGCAGTTCTCAAACTTTTAGCACTGGGACCCACTTTTTAGAATGGCAGTCTGTTCAGGACCCATTGGAAGTGATGTCATGGCCAGAAGTGACATCATCAAGCAAATTAAAATAAATAATTATAAATAATTAAATTAAAAGAAAAGAAATAATTAAATAAGGGGGAGCCAGTCCTGTTCCACCAAGTGAATCTACTCTGAAGTAAGTCCTATTGTGGTCAATGGGGCTTACTCTCAGGAAAGTGTGGGTAGGATTGCAGCCTGTGAGCCCAATCCTATGCATATCTACTCTGAAGTAAGTCCCATAGTGGTCAATGGGGCTTACTCTCAGGAACATGTGGGTAGGATTGCAGCCTGTGAGGCCAATTCGTATGCATTTCTACTGTGCAGTAAGTCCCATAGTGGTCAATGGAGCTTACTCTGTAGTCTGCCTGCAATAACAACCCCCCAAAAAGAATCAGTGAGATTTCCAGCCCTCCCCAGTGCCCAGATAAAGTTCTTCCATTTAAGGCACATCCAGATAAAGACCCACCTGGCTTTGCAAGTGCAAAATAGAAAACTTTCCCCTACCATTCAAGCCTCTTTTTTTGTCCTTTTTAGTGGGGGAAGGAGGCTGCCTTCTGGAACATATGTTGAGCTTCAGTTCCATCATTCTGGTGTCCTCACATTCCCCTTTGCCTGGCCTGACCACCAGCCAAGGCTTGTCTGCCTACTCGCAAGAAAATGCAACCTTGAGGCTGCTTTGCTTTCCATAGGGCTGGGAGGGAGGGACCTCCTTCTCCCTTTTGAGTTTTTTTGGAGCTGCATTCATTGGATCAGGACCATTCTGATGTCCTCTCAGTCCTTGCCTGGACTAAGGCAAGTTCGCCAACTCGTGAGTAAATGCAGCCATGTGGCTTCATTTCGGGCTCAATAGACGCAGCTGGAAGGGAGGCAGGGACCTCCTTCTCGTGTTTTGGGGGGCTGCATTCATTGATCAGGACCATTCTGGTGTTGTTGGATTCCTCTCAGCCTGCCTTTTCTGACAGACTATGGCAAGTATGCCTACTTGCGAGTAAACATGCAATACTGCTCACTTTCACTTTCCATAGGGCTCCATGCATTTTTTCTTTCCGGTTTTTTGGCCATAACATCTGAACAAAAGGAGCTATTTCAATTCTGTCTTTTGCATTGCACTCTGCTGGACATTCTGCATCCAACGGTATATGGCACGATGGGTTAGCTCCAAAGGCCGCGAAAGCGCATCCTCCCCAGGGCGCATCACCCCCCATGCATCACCTGGTGCGGCCTGCACCCCCCGCACCCCGCTAGCAGTGCCAGTGCCTCAGACTAAGGGGACATTTGTCCCCTTACTATTTCAATTAGTTATTTTGCTGGCACAAACTCAAGAAGCCTGGTGTCAGGCTTCCAAGCCTAACACAGGGGATAGGATTTGGCAGAGGAGGCCTCCTTCGGTCCCACCCACTCCCAGGCCAGTCCGTCCCCCCACACCTGCTCTTCCCCCACCCAGAAACACGCCCCCGTCCTCCTGCGCTTACTGCTCTCCAGTAGCAGCCAAGGCTCCAACTATGGCGTCAAAAGAATGGCACAAGCTTCCCTGCTAGCACCGCTTACTTTCTGAGTGGTGCAAACATGCCTTATGGCACATTTGTTCAGTGCCAGTTGTGCAGCAGCTTTAGATCTGGTTGCCCGAGGGAGTGAGGGCTGTGCGGTCACCACTTAGTTCTCGTGAGGAGGTCATATCTACCTTACAGTCCCAATGTCTGGACCATATTGCACCAGTCATCAAAATATGATTCCTTTTGTTATTTTACAAATAATTACTGCAACAGAAGGCATCTATCTCCGGACCAGATCTGACGGAAAGCTCTTCAACCTCTCCAGACTGAGAGCAAAGTCCAAAGTCCAGCTGAAATGTCTGTGTGACTTCCTCTTTGCCGACGATGCAGCTGTCACTGCCCACTCTGCCAAAGATCTCCAGCAGCTCATGGATCGTTTTAGCAAGGCCTGCCAAGATTTTGGACTGACGATCAGCTTAAAGAAAACACAGGTCATGGTTCAGGATGTGGACTCACCTCCCAGCATTACAATCTCTGCGCATGAACTGGAGGTTGTCCATGACTTTGTGTACCTTGGCTCAACGATCTCCGACACTATTTCTCTTTATACCGAGCTAAACAAACGCGTCGGTAAAGCAGCTACCATGTTTTCCAGACTCACAAAGAGAGTCTGGTCCAACAAGAAGCTGACGGAACATACCAAGATCCAGGTCTACAGAGCTTGCGTCCTGAGTACACTTCTGTACTGCAGCGAGTCATGGACTCTCCGCTCACAACAGGAGAGGAAACTGAACGCTTTCCACATGCGCTGCCTCCGACACATTCTCAGCATCACCTGGCAGGACAAAGTTCCTAACAACACAGTCCTGGAACGTACTGGAATCCCTAGCATGTATGCACTGCTGAAACAGAGACGCCTGCGTTGGCTCGGTCATGTCGTGAGAATGGATGATGGCTGAATCCCAAAGGATCTCCTCTATGGAGAACTCATGCAAGGAAAGCACCCTACAGGTAGACCACAGCTGCGATACAAGGACATCTGCAAGAGGGATCTGAAGGCCTTAGGAATGGACCTCAACAAGTGGGAAACCCTGGCCTCTGAGCGGCCTGCTTGGAGGCAGGCTGTGCAGCATGGCCTTTCCCAGTTTGAAGAGACACTTGGCCAACAGTCTGAGGCTAAGAGGCAAAGAAGGAAGGCCCATAGCCAGGGAGACAGACCAGGGACAGACTGCACTTGCTCCTGGTGTGGAAGGGATTGTCACTCCTGGATTGGCCTTTTCAGCCACACTAGAACGCTGTGCCAGAACCACCTTTCAGAGCGCGATACCATAGTCTTTCGAGACTGAAGGTTGCCAATATAGATATAATTACTGGTACTGGTGTTCACTTTAATAACACTTCACCTTTGTATATCAAGTATTATCTGCATTTTATATGAATTGTTTATTTATTTATTTATATTCCACCTTTCTCCCCCAAGGGCACCCAAGGCGGCTATTATTTTCTTGTAATCCTTACCAGGTAAGATTCAAATCAGGAAAGGCCTTGAGTCATAGCTCAACCTGTGCTGCTGTACTATAGCAGCTCTCACCTTGATCTACAGGGAGATCTAGAAAGCTCTAAACAAGTTGGCCCAACAAGTTAGGAGACATCTTTTTCTCTGTTCTTTTAGGATCTCAAATATCAGAGTACTCTTCTATTTTACATCAGTGTGCTGAGCTAGAATAGCAAGGCTTTTCAGAAATTTCTTGTTGGGTGCCATACACTTGTGAAGAATAAACTGCCTCTCCCTTGGAGGCCTACTAAGATGTTCCTTTACCTGCCCCCCTCGCACATTACACATATTCAGAAAAGCAGAAGTGACTCATGTTTCTGTTCTATTGAACTATTCAAAGTGAGACAGAGCTTACTCACTTCATACATTATGGCAGAAGTGAGGAAAACTTTGATCGTTTCTAAAATGCGTCCATAATTTTGTCATAATCCAGCCATTTTGATTTGACTTAAGTTACTCTGGCATATTTATTCAGCAAAGTTTACCCACTAATACAGTAATACATTAACTTACGGACCCATTCTACTGGAAGGAATCACAGACGGAACATGTGTTCTGTGGGTGACAGCTTGACCTGGTACCCGATTCTCCCAGGCAGTGACAAGAAGGTAACTAATTTTTTTTTTTACACAACTCAGATGTTTCAAAAGGATAATTATGTTCCTTGTAATCCTAATTGTTGTTTTCCTAGACAACTGATGCATTCAAAATCCTTTCCTGAGCTTTCTCTCAGTTGAAATAGCATAATGCTAAGGTGAAACAGAGGGACCATAACCTCCTTTGTGCATTATCATTACCCCTCAGGCAACTATTTTTGATGGTTTGTGAAACTGGCAGGGCAGATTAGGCTCTACTTGGAGGGAGCACTGCTGCCCAATCACCATTACAGCCACAGCCTGTTGGCATTTATAAATCAAGCAGCATTCTCTAGGGCAGGGGTGTCAAACTCGTTTCATGCAGAGGACTGAAGTTAGTATTCAGGGCTCCTGCTGAGGGCTGGACGTGATGTCATTAAGCAGAAAGTGACATCATCAAGCAGCTAATGGCCAGAAATCAGGCCTTGTTCTCATATAGAAACTCATTAATTGCAAATGACAGGAGAGAAAATAAGCAAATCTTGATCATATTTCAAGATTTGGGAAAGCCCAATTTTCATGTGGATTGCCGTTTCAGTGGTAACCTTAGCAGCTGAGAGTCTGAGGGCCGGATTAAAAGTTTCTGGTGACTGTATTCAGCCCCTGGGCCTTATGTTTAACACCCCCGCTCTAGGGCTTCTAAAAAGTTTGAGAACCACTGTATTAATTGAATAAATGGTGGTCTACTATATAATCCAAACAACTTTTCTCATGTATTAGTGGAGTCTGCAGACAAACACCGTACCTGCTTCTGTGGGGCAAGGCAGGGTTACAGAAAAGGATTACCATTGCAGAAGTATGCAAATTAACAAACTTCATACTGCAGCTGCAAGATTCTTGGCAGATAAAAGGCTGGAGCCCAGCTGACCATCCTTGTGAACACTGCCTTTGCTGGTTTTTCAGCACTAAGAATACTGGGTTCTAACTGTTATCAGACACCAAACATAGGCCAAGGATGATAAGGGTCAGCTCCCTGAAGTTAAGGCAACCCCCAAGGAAGAAGAACTACATTGCAAAGTCCCTGACCCTGTGTCCCAAGTTCCCAAAATAATTAAAGCTTACTCCCTCACAACAAAGAAACTGACATTAGGACAATTCAGAGAAGCTATATAAAGAAACAGAAGCTGCCTGGAGAATACACAGGTGAATGCTCTGCTGACAATATCATATAGTTGCTCTGTCAAAAAAGAGTTAACAAGAAGTGGTAATTCCAGAGTAATCAGTCTGGAAGCACTCTTTATTTGCTCTACAACTTGATTGTTCAGAGGAGAGCATATAGAGGCTTCTGACAAAGGCTTACTTTTTGCCCAAGGCTAAGGCCAGGGCAGCCAAATCTGCCTATGGCATTGGTTTGGAAAGATAGTAATTCTACCTAAGCTTCTCCTCCTCTGAGGATTCTAGTTACCATCAAATCAGCTTCCTCTGGGAAAACTGGAGGCTGGTGCTTCCAGGGAGTTTTGCTTTTGCCCTGATGCCATCGTTGAGAAATCATTGGAATTAAGGCAATTGAAAGAGGGCACTGGTTCACTAGTGTGACCCTCTGGAATTGACATTGGGTATAGGGCAGTGGTCTTCAACCCTTTTTGTGTCATGATCCCAAGAAAGAAAGAAAGACTGGGGACCCACTGTTGGTCCCACCCATCCCCTCCGGCCCCTGACCACCCACCCACTGCCCTGCTTCCACCCTCCCAGCACTGTTCACTGTAACCAAATATTCTTACTAGAGTGAAAAAAGTTGCCATGAAGCCCAGCACTAGTGAAAGCTATTTTAACACAATTGCTTAGAACTTGAGCAGGACTGGGACACCAGCTCCTGGTCCCTGAAAGGGTGTACCAGATGCCTCCCTTGTTACCTGCTGGTGCTCTAGTCCAGTGCTCTTTAACCTTTTCCATTCCTGTAAGTTGCTGTGACCCCACAACTGAGGTTTTGTGACCCCATTAGGATCCCGACCACAAGGTTGAAGAACACTGGTGTAGGGCAAGGGATACTGTTGATTTGTCCTAAGGTGTGAAATTGAAAACAATTTTATTCAAAGAGGTTGAAGACTTCAAATCTGTTTGAAGACCAGATATAAATCTATGAATGAATGAAGTGTGCGTAAGATTGTAGCTTTCCTCTATACAGGTGTGCACTGCCTAACAACTGTCTGCTATATGTTGGTGGTCGAAACACAACAAAGGGGTTCGTAATGAGGCAATCAGATCTCCCATAGCCTGCAGCACAGTGTCTGTTTACTCAACAAAGGGTGCAATCCTAACAACTTTCCAGCACCAAGGTAAGGGCAATGCAGCTTTAAGGTAACGGAACAAACATTCCCTTACCTTGAGGAGGCCTCCATGACTGCCACCCAACTGCAGGATGCAGCACATGCCCCCTTGGCACAGCTATGTCAGTGCTGGAAAGCTGGTTAGGATTTGAGCCAGAGAGTGCAAAGAAGAAGCAAAGGGTCTCCGGTAGCCTGTACAACCAGCTAGTGTCTGTTTGGAGTGTCCACTAGATGGGGCTGTATGCTCGCTTAACGACCTAATCACATAACAACAGGGATCAGAGAACACATCCCCATCAAGTGACACACACCTGAACAGTCTTGCTGTATCTATACTTCTGCTTGCCTGCATTTCTTCTCAGTGAAACCCAAAGCAAAGAAATTTGGAAACAGAAATTTAAAAATAAAAAAAGTTTTTAGTGGGATGGGAGCATCCAGTGGGAGGGAGTTCCACAGGCTCCAATTGGAGTCTAATCAATGGGGTATACATCTGAGTATATCCTTCGCAATTAGTTGAACTCCCTAGAGCCAAACCAAAGGAGCAGAATGAAAAACAGCAGGCTCCTCCATTGCTGTAGCCCAGGGATGTGTGGTTGGTGGGGAGGCAGGTGAGGCAGAGTGTCCCCACCCAAGTCCTTCACCGCCATCTATGGGAGGCACCCTGGTGAGGCAGTGCCTCCCCACAGATGCCTGGGTGCCTCCCACAGGCAGCGGCGAAGAACTATGGTGGGGAAGCTCTGCCTCACCTGTGGGGAGGCACTGCGTTACCTGCGTGCCTCCCACAGGCAGCGGCAAAGGACTCCGGTGGGGAGGCTCTGCCTCACCTGTCTCCCCACCCACCACACCTCCCTGCTGTACCCACAAAGACGAAGCCCAGCGAAGCAGGCAGGGCTCCAGAGCTCGCTGCCGGCCTCGCTTCGTTCTATTAGCCTCACAGAACGAGAGCATTTGACAGGTGTGCGGCTCAGCCACTGGAAACTACAAGTCCCAGCGTGCAGTGCGCCACCTGGCTGCGGATCCCAAAGCGCCAGAATTTCCTCAACGGAAGGAGCCCTGCAGCCCCCCAAAAACTCATTCACCTCACGTGACATTAAAAAAAAACCAACCCGCACACATCCCCGCATCTTGGTGGGCGGTGGACTCTCAATGGTGGGCGCCTCCACCAATCAGATCATTCCACTTAGCACGGCCCGTTCCCATTGGTATAAATAGGTCAAGCGACCACCTCCTTTTAAATCCGCGCCTGCGGCTCTAGCTCGCCATTGGACATAATGCCTGCCCTCTGAAGTACCTGTCGCTCTCTGACAGGTCGGTTGGGAGTCTCTGACGCGACGGGGGCGGGGCAACGCCTCAGCGCAGGCTCCGCCCACTTAGTGTGAATGTCATCGGTTGGGAGGGTCGATTTAAACGTCGTCGTCGTCCAGTTCGGCCCCCCCCCCGTTCGCGCGCGCCACCGAACGGCCTCCCCCACCCCTTTCTCCTACAGTTCCCCTCAGCCGCATACGCTCTGTGCCTGTGAGTGGCTCCGTCCTCTCTCGAGCTAACGCTTCGTTCTACCCGCCAGGCCACACCCCCTTTCCCCTCTGTTCTCCCCTCCCCTTGACGCGCGTGCGCGCGCAGCTCTGGTCTCGCGCCCGTTCTCTGCCTTGCGCCGCACTGGGATGTTGACGGCGGCATCGGGCGGCAGCTCCCGGGTGACTGAGGGGGAGGAGGAGGAGGAAGTGGCCGAGGTGGCTGCCCGTGAAGCAGCGCGCGCGGAGAGACCGAGCCGCTCTGGGTGCCCCCTCCCCTCCCCTCCCCTCTGAGGCGCGCCGAGGGAGCGGGGCGGACTCTGCCCTCCCTCTCCCTCTTCCTCCTCCTCCTCCTCCGCCCGCCTGCCCGCGCGTTAGGCGGAGAGACAGGCAGCGAGGAGCCCGGGGAGCAACATGGCGGAGCACTCGGCCCACGACCACAAGCACAAGCCCGGTGCCGCCGCCGCCTCGCCCGCCGCTGCCAACTCCTCCGCCGGCTCCCAGGCGCTGGTCAACAGCCGAGGCTCCTCGTCCGCGGTGACCGGCGGAGGTCCCCCAGCGGGCGGGGGCGGCGGCCTGTCGGGGGGCCTGTCGCAGCCGGCGGGCTGGCAGTCGCTGCTCTCTTTCACCATCCTCTTCCTGGCCTGGCTGGCCGGCTTCAGCTCCAGGCTCTTCGCCGTCATCCGCTTCGAGAGCATCATCCACGAGTTCGACCCCTGGTAAGAACTGTTGGGGGGTTGGGTGGAGGTGTCACCAGCAGCGAGGCTGAGAGCCCAGTCCTAGGTGTGTCTACTCAGAAGTAAGCCCCACTATAGCCAATGGGGCTTACTCCCAGGAAAGTGGATAGGATTGCAGCCACAGAGCCCAAACCTATGCATGTCTGCTTAGAAGCGAGTCCCATTATAGGCAATGGGTCTTACTCCCAGGAAGTGTGGATAGGATTGCGGCCACAGAGTCCAAACCTATGCATGTCTACTCAGAAGTAAGCCCCATTATAGGCAATAGGTCTTACTCCCAGGAAAGTGTGCATAGGATTGCACCATGAGAGCCCAATCCTATGCATGTTTACTCAGAAGTAAGTCCCATTGTAGGCAATGGGTCTTGCTCCCAGGTAAAAGCGCGTAGGATTGCAGCCTGAGGCAGGCCCACGATTGGATATGGGCTGGGGTTGAGGGAGTTTCAGGGGAGAAAGGAGAAGAGATGTCTCCTGGAGGCAGGAGCCCAGGTGCAGAAAGGCATGGGGGGGGGGCGGAGAGCACCTTTTGTGGTGCAAAATAGGGCTGTAAGGGTGAAAAATCTGAGAAAAGGTGTGTTAGTTGGGGGAGGACTATGGAGGAGAGGGAATCTGGAGTTGGCTTTGTTGGTCAGAGGTGGGCCAGTAGGGGCTGAGTGGAGGTACTGTATACCCAAAGTGGTCTCTGGTGCCTGCGATGTCCAGGCTCTGGCTTCCTCCTCAGAGGTCTGGAGTTTGCTTGGGGATTTACTTACCGATCTGCATGTTATCTAATTTAGAATGAAGGGCGACCTGGAGTCCTGCTCATTGACTCGAATCCCAAGCCTAGGCTTGTCTACTCAGAAGTAAGTCCCATTATAGTTAATGGGGTTTACTCCTAGGCAAGTGTGGATAGGATAGTGGCCTCAGTCAGCAAACTTGTGCTGGCTATCATCTCTGCTGCGGCAGAAACAAGGAATTCGTGTGTGAATGAGACAGAGAAGGAGGGAGCACCCTCATAGATGCTTTTGAGGCATGAAAAACTGGGTGGGGGTGGTGGCTCTTGGCAATAAGCTGTTGATGGGACATTAGTAAAGGGACAGTGTGTACAGTATACAGTTGTGTTGTGTTGCAGTAACTGACCGAGGGAATAGCCGCGATATTTAGAGTATTTGGGGAAATTGGTGTAATCCCAGAAGAGACTAGATTTTTTTCGTTTGCTCTGTTTCTGGTTCTCCAGGGAGCATATTGTGAACTGTACTATGCAGAATCTCGGAACTATCTGCAAAATGTGATTTGGGGCATGAGAGGTAATTGGAAAGTTGCAAGGACAGCAACAAGGATATTGTTGGTAATAACTTTGAAATTGACTGAAACAAAAAAAATAGTATGCTCATAGTTGAAATCTGACTGGCTTTGATTTTTGATATTCACTCATGTTTAATGGGTTTCGACTTTTCTTTGCCTTGGTTTTGTAGGATCTTTTCATTTTGCATGTAAGTTCCATTTCACTGGACAGTGTCTCAGCTACAGAAAATGCATGAATTGATTGCACATCAGATGTCGGCCCAGTTGCACCGAGGCAAGTGCAAATCTTGGCATCTGCTTTTGTGTGTTCAGGAGTACTTTCTGTGCTAGCTTGTCCCATACTGCACTGTTTGGCTTTAAATTCATATTTTATGTTATGGGACAGTTCATCCTTGAATGTTCTGATAGGTGTAGCCCTAAGGTTATTTCTGACTGGGAGCTTCCCATGGTTCTGATTCTGCATTTTTAATATCCAACAGGATGTCGTTGTAATAGCATCTAGTCTCCTTTCACCCAACTGGTAGCCTTGGTGTCCCTCCTGTGTAGTGAATTACATCACCTGTTCAACTCCCATGATTCCTGTAGACTGCCACATTGCTCATTAGGTAGAATATTTTGAATTGGGGGGTTTAAGAAGATTGTAACTCACATTGGGGCTGCCCTTGAAGACAACTGATAAACTTCAATTGATGTGGAACATTTCTGTATGTTTTCTGAATGGCACTAAAAGGCAGGGTAATGTTCAACCTTTTTTTCTCCAGCCACCCTGCTGTATTGCTTGCTTCTGGGTCAAACTCAGGGTGCTAGTTTTAACCTTAGGAGTTAAAACTCAGGGTGCTAGTTTTAACCTTAAGAGCCTTGTCTGGAGTACCTTAAAGGCCTCCCTGCTTGCTATCAAGATCCAGGCAACTTCCTTTTTTGTCTGTCCTATCTCTATCACAGGTATGAACAGTGACTGCAGCCAGAATAGAGATTTCATAGCAGCTACTCCAAATCTGTGGAACCTCTTCCCAGTAGAAGTTGAAAATTTCCTTCTTTGCTTTTTCTTTCAGTTGGGCTGCAGGGCTTTTCTTTTTAATTAGTCTTTTGATTGAAGTCCTTTTTTTTTCTTTTTGCTCCTTAGGTTTTTGACTTTGACTAGCTGATAATATGAAGATATTTGTTGAGTTAATTGTATCTTACTGCTTTATGAACTACTTTGAACAACAGTAAAGTCATTTTAAAATATCTTTTAAAAATCTTGAGGGAACATTATCCTGAAATAAATTAGTCTTTAGGGTGCCCCTAGAACAGGGGTGCTCAATAGGTGGATCGCGATCTACCGGTAGACTCTGGTAGATCTCCAGGCCTTGCTGGGTTTCAAAGTAGCTCTCGAGCCAAAAAAGTGTGAGCACCCCTGCCCTAGAAACTGTTGTTTTTTCTTCACGTAATAATCAGTGTGTGATTACTTTCACACCAATATGGTGCAATGGAATAAAACAGGGGTGCCCAAACCCCAGCTCTGGGGCCACTTGTGGTCCTTGAGGCCTCTCAATGCGGCCCTCAGGGAGCCCCCAGTCTCCAGTGAACCTCTGGCCCTCCAGAGATTTGTTGGAGCCTACACTGGCCTGACACAACTGCTCTCAGCGTGAGGGCAACTGTTTGACCTCTTGTGTGAGCTGTGGGTTGAGGTCTCCCTCCAATGCTTGTTGTTTCATGTCATGCAGTAGCGGCAGCAAAGGAAAGGCCAGCCTTGCTTTGTGCAAGGCCTTTTATAGACCTTGAGCTATTGCAAGACCTTCATTCAATAAGTTCATCTTTAATATATTCATTTATGTAAATCTATGTAAATTTATTCACATTTTAAATGTAAATTAATTCTTTTTTTTTTCCTGGTCCCCGACACTGTCAGAGAGATGATGTGGCCCTCCTGCCAAAAACTTTGGACACCCCTGGAATAAAAGGTTGGGCTTGGACATGGGAAATCTGGGTTCAGCTACCTGCCAGTCATTCGTATGCTATTGTATTTCCTATCTTGCAGCCTAACCTAACTCACAGGGTTGCTATGAGGATAAAATGGAATGTATATTTCTCTGAACTCCTTGGAGAAATAGTAGGATACACATATAATAGATCTTGATGGGTATGCATTTCAGGTCCATGGCATGTACATGGGTATGCATTTCAGGTCCATGGAAATAACTTAAAAATGGTTTTTAATGTACGAAGCATGTACACTGCTGTCCATCCCAGTGAGTTTTCTTATGTTTTTTGAGGCAAGGCCATTTCTTCTGTTTCTTGAGGAGAGGTCTCATGCTGTATCCCTGCAATTTCCGATCAAAGATCTTAGGACTAAGATAAATGTGACATTGAGAGATCTGTGATACATCATTTGCTTTTTAAGTACAGTAGAGACAGCCATGGGGGTGGGTATTTGAACTGACGCCACAGGAATAAGGAGTGGAGTTTAACTGTCCTGTGCTGTTGTCTTAATCTGAATCTCAGACCCCAAAAACCTGCTGTTTGTCCTACAAGCAAGAGAAAACTTATAGGTACCTGCATTTTTTCCCTTATGGAACATAACGACTGTTTTTTGGGAGCAGGTTTTTAAAAGAAAATAACATTCTCACACTTACCATATATACCCTATAGGAAAAATATTTGATGGGAGGGGCAATTCAGATTTTAATTCTCCTTTTGCCACTAGTACTATAGCCCTGATCTGATTTTCTTCCCCCATGCCTTTGCAGCTGAGTCTACCTTTAATGGGGGAGTGGGCAATTTTATCTGATCCAGTATGACATCTAGATTGACCTACAGATAGCAGGAGGTCCAACTTCATATTGTGAAGAGCCACCACTAGTCAGAGTGAATAATACTGGGCTTGACTGATTGGATAGAAGGTAGCTTTATATATTCATTCTAATAGCTATACATCTCTTTACTCTGTGTGTGCATTATGACACAGAACTAGTTTTAAAAAGGTATGTAGCCATGCCAACCATTTTTGTTTCAGTGGATACATGAACCAGGTCTGTAACATGCACCCATTAAAATATAATGCAAGAGGCGGTCCTGAGTGTACTTAGGATTGTAGCCAGGAAAGAATGCAAGGAGCAGACTGAGAGTAGTAACCTCACAGAAAAAGCTTGAGAGATAAGGGTTAGAATGATAGTACTGCTTTACTTCCAGGTTCTTCAGTGTGATGTTTTTGAAGTCCCCTTTTTTTCCAAAACATTGTGTTAATTGCTTTAATTGTTGGTTCACCTCCTGTAGGGGATACAGTTGAAATTTTGGGGTTAGTTGTAAACTTAGTAAAGAACGTGAAGAACTTATTTACAGACAACTCTGGTAGTTATTTGTGGGAGGGGAAATTTTTCGTGCCATATAAAATACATTTTGGCCATGTGCATCTGATACTGTCAGTCATCTTTAGACTGCACAAAAAGGCATATTAAATAAGAGGCTTTTTTAAGACAACCAGATCTCAGTCCAAATTAAATTGTTTGTGGTAGGTGGTTGATGTTTTGCATAAATATAGGGGAGATAATGTAAGTGTTAATAATAGATATATAAATGGTACAGATTTTGCCTTTATTATGGGGCATATTTGGGAGTTTAATCCTGTTGAATACTAGATAGTCGCATATGGCATTCAATTGAAACATTTTCTTTCTGTAAATAAAATGTAGAGGATGTTCATTCCAGGTCAGATCCACAGTGGTGCAAAGAGCTAAATATCCTACTCTTCCCCTTCCCTTCAGTTTAAAGCACTAGTGCCCAAACCCCTGCCTGGGGGCTATTTGCAGCCCTCGGGGACTCCCAGTCCAGCCCACAGGGAGCCTCCAGTCTCCAGTGAGACTCTGGCCCTTTGGAGATTTGCTGGAGCTTGCGCCGGCCCAAAACAACTGCTCTCAGCATGAGGGTGACTGACCTCTCGCATGAGCTGCGGGGCAAGGGCTCCACCCACAGCTTGCTGTTTCATGCCTGTGATGCAGCAGCGGCAGTGAAAGAAAGACTGGCCTTGCTTTGTGCAAGACCTTTTATAGGCCTTGAGCTATTGCAAGACCTTCATTCATTCATATAAGTTTTGTCTCTAATATATAAATTTATGTAAATTTATTCAAATTTGAAATGTGAATTAATTCTTTTTTTCTGTCCCCTGAGACAGTGTCAGAAGATGATGTGGCCCTCCTACCAAAAAGTTTGCACATCCCTGGTTTTAAGTATGGTGTGTTTTGACCCTAAGAAATAGAATCAAGGCTGGAGCTGTATAATAAGGAGCAGGCTCCTGTTAAGATACTAAAATAAGAAAATGGGCTGCAGTCTTAAGTCACTACTGAGGAGCCTAAACCTGCATCTTGCCCTGACATTGTGGTTACTAGAGGGGAGCAGGGAGCAGCTTTAGCATCCACATTTGACTCTGTAAAATATTCAGATGGGCATAGTACAGTGATTACTCTATGGTGATTTGATTAGCTAGTTGAATGAAAAAGGCCGCTTTCAGACCGCTTTCTTGTTACTATAGATCTTGTTGACTGCTGTTAAGAAAGAACAATGAATGAGGGAGGAAAATGGGAGTATATTTTTCATGAGTCCTTTTTCATGAAAAGGTATATTCCCTTTTTTTTACTTTGCTTACTTTGTTTGCGAAAGTACATCAAACTTTTCCCAAGAGAGAAGGAACTATGCATTTCCTCGCCTCACTTCAGTTGTCTATAGTTCACAAGTTGTGGCAGAGTAGGGATGCTCATTTGGATTGACATCCCCATTCACATTTTTCTGTGGCTAGTCTGCTGCAGCTGGTTATGCATACATGTGAATAGAGCTGCATCAGAGCAAAAGTCTTGCTGTGCATTTCTGGCAGGCACTGAAATTACTAGCACAGCAAGATGTAGAGAGTTAACTGTTTACTTTTGCCTCTTCTCTCCCAAACAGTAAAGATTACTGTATAAAAGAGCTGCACTAATTCTCAGTGACATCTTATAATAAAAACTTGACCATCACATAATGCCATCATGTTCACAATGTGATTCACTGTAAACATAAAATGAAGAAAAGAGGTTGACAAATATTGCTTAAGCTTTTGCATATTGGGGCTATGAGCCAGTGTAGAAAATTTTTTTGAGGCACTTTTATGCACTTTGACAGTTTGCTTTTTGCTTTGAAAGTGTTCATATGTCAGAATTGCATGGAGCAGTAGAAAAAACAGGGACCAAAAAGAGTATACTAAAGAAAAGAGTATACCTCAAACTCTGGGGTAAAAGCAGTGTGAGAATTATAAAACTGATTAAAATAAGAATTGTGTTAATAAGAAGTACAAAGCAAAGTTCCATTCCATTCACTTATGCAATTGGGAGTCACAGGAATCTGAATATAAAATCACCTTTAATAACAAAAGCATCAAAGTAAGTAGGTCCACGAACAGACTAGCCAGGTGTCCTCATCAAATCCTTCCACATGCTCTCTTGATTCCATTCTGTCTTGGATCCTAATTTTCATCACTTCCTCTATTCGTCATTGACCTTTATCTTGCCTCAGGCTCCTTCCCTACTACATTCAAACTTGTCACTGTCTTCTCTATTCTACAAAAATAAAAAATCCCTTGACCTATCCTTCCTCTTTAACTACCCTTTGCCTCCAAACTCTTGGAATGCACTGCTTGCTTTTGCTTGCCTCAACTTTCTCTTTTCCAATTCTGATCTTGACCCTTCCAATTTGACTTTTGTCTGCTGCCCCCCAGTAGTTTTTATGAGAGTAGTTTCATTCATCCCATCACTCTCAATTCAAAAGGTCTCCATTCTGTTCTCGCCCTCTTTGAGGATGAGGTGCCCTCTTTGAGGATGAGGCATCCTCTCTGTTGCCTTCGATTCAGTTGACCACTTTCTGTTGCTTGATTCCCTTCATGACTTAGATCCCTGTGATTCTTTTTCAGATAGTTCTCTTCCTATTTGTTTGATTGCTCACTCAGTGTTTCCTTTCTCAGGGCACTATCCTGACCCCCTTGCTTTTCTTTCTTCTTTGCTCTGTTCCTAGGTTACCTCATCAAATCCCATGGCTTTCAGTGCCACTTGTATGCTGATAATATCCAGGTCTACTTTTCTACCCCACAACTTTCTTCCTCTACCCAATCTTGTACTTCCAATTGTCTGATACTTCAACCTAGATGCTGCTTCATCATTCTCAAGCTCAGTATATTCCAATTTCTTATCTTTTATTTCAGATCCTTGTACTCATTATCCATTGAAACCCTTCCACATAAAACAGGCACTGTCTTGACTTTGACTCCTCTTTCATTTGTTCCCCATATTTAGTCTATTGCTAAATCATGTTGTTTCTCTCTTGACAAAATTCTAAAATTCTTGCTAAAATTCTTCTGTCTCCTTGGCAAAAACTCTCATTTACATCCTGGTCATCTCTTGCCTCGATGACTACAACCGTGCTGGTTCCCTCACTGTTGTTCAGCACTCTCCTGCTAAGGCAATCTCTCTCATAGCACTGATCATATCATGTTCTTTCTTAAATATCTCTACTGGCTTCCTGTCAGTTCTCAGGTCCAGTGAAAGCTGAAGTTGAGGAAAGGGAACTTTCACTGGAACTGAGAACTGACAGGAAGCCAGTAGAGATAGAAAGTCCTTTGTGGCCTTGTCTATCCTGACTTGCTGTTGTATTGCCCATGACTTCTACTCCTCCATATTCACCACCTTTGACCATTCAAAGGTCTCCTCCTTGCTCTGGAACTCTGTTGTTTTGGAGGGACCACCTTTTTTGCATTGAACTATGTTCTGCGGAATGCTTTTTGCTAATTTCCTTCAAATCACTTCTTAAAACTCAGTTTTTCTGTGTCAGTTTTGGTGCCACATCTTAGTTAATTCTGTTCTGTAATAAGTTTAAGTACTTAAAACCCAAAGAATTGCATATGCTTTCCCTGTTTGTCCCTGCCTCTATCCCCCTCCCTCCTTTTGTTATCCCTTGTGTCAGTATCTGAATTGTAAGCATCTTGGAGCAAGGTGCAATATTTTTATTCTGGGTAAGACCCATTTACTGTAAGTTGATTGCTTTGGAAATTGCTTATTTATATGGCACCATCAATGTTCCATCAATGTAAATGAATTGTTTCAGGTATTGTCAGTAAAGATAGGTGAGCTGGCTGAATTTTGCCTTGAACTAACTCAAACAAGCCACTCTTTTCCCCACAGAATTGGATCATTTGTCAAGTTAGTTCAGTTTAAACAAAACCAAGGTCAGAAATGCAGCAGAGGAAACTCTTTCGGCCTAGCATTTTCAGATTGTGAAAGAGATGTCAGGTTTTTTTTATTATAAAGAAGGTAAAGTTCTCCAAATATAACCACAGTAACCGAGAAATGCTTTTGATACAACCCAAGGCTGGTTGGAGTTATCCTTTGAATTCTGTGGCTCTTTATAGATTGAATACTTAGAACTGAGTATTACAAAACCATCACTGTGTTCTAGCATGTATTTACGTCATCTGTTTATAGTTCAATTAAAACGTGTACATTTCCTTAAATAATTTAATTTCTGGTGAACCTAAGAGTGGTACAAGTGTCTTCAGCCCCCTTTCCCTGTTTAAATTATTGTTATTGCAATTGATTTTACCTTGTAACCAGAGGTGTTCCCAGGCTTTCTTGCACCGGGGGCCGCCTTTGCCGCCGCCACCACACCCCTGACCCAGAAGTAATTGTGATGTTGTCATCGTGGCCACAGTTACTTCCACGCGGCTGCCTTCTTCGTTCCCCCTTGAGAAAAGGCGGAAGGGAGGAGGCAGGCCAGGCCAGATGGAGCCTTCCGCGCTGCTTGTAAGCGTTGCAGAGGGCTCCATCAGACTGTTTTGAGCCACTGGAAACAGTGCCCAAGACAGATGAGCACCGCTTCCAGTGGCCCCAAACCACTTCAATGGAGTCCTCCACACTGCTTACAAGCAGTGCGGAAGGCTCTGTCGGGCCCTGGGAAGCGGTGTGTGTCTCCCCCAAAATTGGAGGAGGCACGTGCTGCTTCCATGCCGCTCTAAGGGGCGCCCCTCCCCTTTCCTTAAAGGGAAGGAGAGCAGGTGGCCCTCAGATGCAGCCGGGATCTGCACCAAGAGTGGCTGCAGGAGCACAACTACTCTTGATGCAGTTCTTTGCTGCTCTGAGCACCACCTTCTCCCCTTCAAAGGGAGAGGGAACAGCCTTCAGAGCAGCGCTGCTCCCAGTGCACTGTCACCAGGCTGCGCCACCTCCTCTCCGGAGGAGGATACAAGAGGGCACCTACAGAGGGAGTGCACTGGGAGTTGCAACTCCTGGTGCACTGATGCTCTAGGCCACCCTCTTGTCTCTTCCTGTAAAGGGGGAGGGGGAGGGGCAACTCAGTCTGGCTCTGAATTGCTGCCTCTCCAGCAGGATTCTGGGTGCCCTCTGCCCGGAGGAGGGTTTTTTAAAAGGGAGAGAAGCCGGTGGAGCTGTCGGCCTCTTTCCCTTTAAATGGATGGTGGGAGAGCATACTTACCTGGGAGTAAGTCTCCCATTGAACTCAGTGGGTCCCACTTCCCACTAGATTTTTGCCTTTTTGTATCCTCTCTTGGTTATTGTGAAACTCTTAACAGCTTCCTGAATTATGTGTGTGATAGGCTTATTCTTAGCCAGCAAAGTCATTCTTATGCTTTTTATAGCTACTTCAGCTATGTTATGGTTCAGATGGTTCCACTGTTATAAAGTCAATGGGCGAAGATTCTGTACCAACTACTATGGAATAAAAAAATGTGATAGTATGAATATTACTCCAAGTTCTGGAATTGCTACTTCTGTCCAGAAGGACACGCATTTCCTGAAAAGGGATTTGCGTCTTGCGTTTTGAGAGAAACAAATTTTAGGGCAGTGTATTGTGAGAATGGTTACAAAGAGAAATAGGTAATGTTGCAAGAAGATAAAATATGAATGTAACTAGCATTAATTTCAATTGTTCATGCTTATAAACTAGAGATCTATTTAAAAAGCAATAGAGTGGTATAGAGACCAAGTGACTGAGCTACTAATCAGGAAGTCCTTGGTTTAAATCTCCCATCATATAGTTACTAAATGACTTTAAGTAAACCCCTCTTCCCCCCCCCCATCTGCAGTATGGAAATGGAAATCAGAATACTCTAACCCAGTGTTTCTCAAACTGTGGATTGGGACCTACTAGGTGGATCCCCATTCATTTCAATACTTTATTTTTTAATATATTAGACTTAATCCTACCATGGTATCTGGCTGCATTTGGGGAAATGTTACAGATCTGTACTTTTAACAGGCTACTATGTGTATGCTTTTAACAATGATAGTCAGTGGGACTTACTACTGGGTAAGTATGGGTAGGATTGCAGCATAGGATTGCAAAAACTCTTCATGCTTGTTGATGTCACTTTTGGTCATGACATCACTTTCAGTGGGTCCTGACAGATTCTTATTCTAAAAATTGTGTCCCAGTGATTCCCAAATGTTTTAGCACCAGAGCCCACTTTTTAATAAGACCACACTATCAGGATCCACCTAACTTTACAAGATTTAGAAAAAAGTTTCACCTTGCCAGCTGCTCAAGTCTCTGGTTTTTATCCTTTAAACTATGGTGGGGAGGAGACACCTTTTGGAGCATGTGTCAAGCTCCATGTTCATTGGATCAGGACCATTCTGAAGGCCTTGCATCCCCCTTTGCCTGGCCTTTTGACAGGAGCCAAGGCACCGGAGATACTCGTCTATAAGTCGACCCCACAGTTAAGTCAAGGGCAGGTTTTGAGCCAACTATCATGGAATTTTCTGTGACCCTCGGATAAATCGGGGTTTAAGCTTAGGGGGGTGTCTGACTATAGTTTTGTCTGATTTTACCCGAGGCCAGATCCTGAAAAATAACCTACCGCTAATTGTTACCTAAGAACTGTAGTCTCTAATTTATTAAAAACATGGTAAAAGATCATAAGATACATTTTTATTATTTTTTAAATTCTGGTCTTCACCACTTTTTTGTAAACACTCTCAGTGCACTGTAAACTGCATACCAGTAAAACACTGGTTCCCAACTTGGTATTCACGTACTCCCAGGGACACTCAACAGGATCTTTAGGAATAATTGAAAAAGAATGAAATAATGGCAGAAAAAGGCAGGCTGTGCTCCAGAATGATGGCAGCAATGCCTTGGAAGGACCAGCAAGGCAGGAAGGGAGGTAGCTAGTTGACTGTGAAAGCCACACCAATAGCTAGTTTTTGGTCATCAATTCATCTATGAACCAGTAATTGAAAACCAACACAGTAAAAAAGCTGAAACATAATATGAAAAGTGATCAATCACCCAGAATTTCTCAGCACACTTCTGGTGCAAACAGTGCAAAGGCAGTCTTCTGTTCTTCAAACAGATGAAAAGAGAAAATATGTGATAAATACATGAAGTCTGAGCTTTCATATGGAGGAGATGAAGGCTTGTATTATTAATGACAGACGTTTTGCCAATATGAAGGGTACAATTTATGGAAATGGGCTGCCAAGGGATATGCAAGTGAAAAAGGTTGGGAACCACTGCAGGAGATCCATGAATCAAATCCACCTTTAAGATGGACATGAGGAGAACCATGAATCAAAAACACCTTTAAGGTATCTGGTGTGTTAAGCCAGAAGCTCTACATACAACCCATAACACATAACTGAGAGTGTGCAATTCAATTCACAGCAGAGAGATGCAGCTACATATATTTACAACCCTTTTTACTCAGAAGTAGACCCACTGCTTTCCATGGGTGTTATTCTTAAGTCATGGTGCACTGAATTGTAGCCTGGGAAGGAGGGTCCCATCCTGGTGTTTCATAAAACAGACCTGCTTTGCAAATACTTGCAAAGCAGAACCAGGCTGTGGCAGAAGGAAGGAGAATAAAAGGTTGGCTGGAATGTCCCTGGAAAGTAACTATAGCAACTAAGGAGGTGCCTGTCTGAGCTTTGCTGTGCTGAGCAGAGAAAGGAAACTGTTCAGATTTGAAAGGCTCTGCCCTCTGATTGACCCGGAGATAAGGCAAAGTGATAATTGGAGCAAAGATAAGGCAAAGTGAGTACTTGGCAAAAATTTCATGAACTATAAGTGAGTATCTACTTACTTGAGTATGTTTGCTTACTTGTGAGTAAATGTGCACCATGTAGTTCAGTTTTGCTTTCCTTAAGGCTCAGTACATTTGTCAGCTTGGAGGAAGGGAATGTTTTTAGTGTGTTCATTGGATTGGGACCATTCTGGTGGTGTTCCTCTTAACCTGCCCTTTGAAATGGACTGAGGCACATTTGCTTTTTCACAACTGAATGCACAATGCAACCCAATTTCACTATTCATAGGCTCCAGTTCATTTTCTTTGTCAGCTATCAACTTGTCAGTTTCAGGACCCACGGTTTGGGAAACACTGCTCTAACCTATCTTTTACAGTGGTTGTGAGAATTACAATAATCTAAAATAGAAGAGATGCTTTGAACATTCTAACAATGTACAAGTACTAAGTATTATATTGCAACTCTCATAGTATTGTATTAGACCACTATGAAGAACTAAAATTAATAACTTTTAAGCAGAGTCAAGGATTATAGTCTTAACAGAGAATTCCCAATTTGATTATTTTGATGGTGAAAGGTGAGCTCTGCAACAAAGACCTTACATAAAGTTTTAGATCAGTCTGATTTGTAACCCAGCATGTCTCTCAATATTAGAATTTATTTTTATTTCAGTTTATGTCCCGTTGTGCTAATGGTTTATATTCTTTCAAAGTGGAGGAGTTGAAGAGTACTTACTTTTATTCATGGTTGGTTTGAAGGATAGTTTTCCTTAAAAGTGCAAAGACAAGCTGTACCCTTTATTTGCAACACCGCAGACACCAGTCTATAAGTTGATCTCACAGATAAGTTGAGGGAAGGTTTGAGCCAAAAAATCATGGAATTTTCTATGACTCTTAGATAAGTTGGGGGCAGGGGCAGCGAGTTTGATTTTATTCAAGGCCAGATCCTGAAAAATAACCTACCAGTAATTGTCACTTAAGAACTGTACAGTCTCTAATTTATTAAAAATATATCAGAAGGTCCTAAAATATATTTTATTCATTAACTTTTTAAATTCTGGTCTTCACAACCATTTTGTAAACACTATCACAGTAAGTGCACTGTAAACAGCATACAGTAGAATCAGATCCTTTTTTAAGGTGCATATTGTGTAAATTCAGAGGCTTTACATATAACATATAACTGGGAGTGTTCAATTCAGTTCACAGCAGAGACACGCAAAAAAGTCTGAGCATGAGCAAGCACAGCTATGCATAGTTGCAACCCAGTTTACTCAGAAGTAGACCCGTTGCTTTCCATTGCTTTCTTAAAGTAATGGTGCACTGAATTATAGCCTTGGACTGTGTTTCAAATGGAAACAAGGATTAAATCCTGGTATGTAAAAAACCTTACCACTGGAGGAAATGCAGGGTACATATTTTTAAAAATGAATCCATTTATTTAGTCTGCTTAGATGTAAAGGTTAAAAAGATGAGACACTGTATTGAAGACTCTTTCGATTAAACAGAAATATCACAGTGGCCAGTATTTTTGGTTAAAATAGTGCTTTTGATTGTCATGATTTGAAGTCATGACAATTCACACTTCTAATATTTGATCCCTTTTGGATTTATTCTGTTACAGCATCTTTCAAAAAACTGTAAGTTTCAGTTAGTGTCCTGATGCAAATAAACAGTGCTAAGAGAATAATGTACAGGAGACTGTATCCATGGATTCACTTATTCGTCAGTGAGTCTGCAGAGGACCCCTCTGTGCCCCCTTCCGGAGGTGAGAGGAGCCTCTGCGTTCAAAGTTGTCTGAGCCCAACGGAGGCTGCAAATGTCTGTCCACGGTCTCTGTTGGGCTCAGGCTAAGCTTTAGAAGGAAAAAGTCGCTCAGAGCTCCCCTTGCTACTTGGGGGGGGGGCATTTGCCTACACCTGCAGTTTCAGTCAACCATAGGGGGTTTGGAACAGAACCCCTATGAATATCGGGTCATGCCTGCATGCTGGTTTTCTCACTGCCCCATTTTTAATTCTCAGAGTGGAGGCATGTTTCTGTCATTATGAAGTCTAAGCTATTAATCTGGGGAAGATTACACTTTCTCTGACACCTTATTTTTGCTGCTTTATTCAAAAATCTTAAAGATTTTGCCAAATTTCCTGTAAGTTTCCTGTAGAAAACAGGTACTTCCATTTTATAATGTTTTGCATACAGTTCACTATCTGTTCTGTGTATCCTGTAGATGGAATGCAATAAAAGGAGTTGAGTAAGCAGACTCTTTTAAAACTAATGGTACAAACATGCAAAAGAGTAAAACTTGGTACTCTCACAAGCACTTATGAAATTGCCTCAGCAAACATGAGTGTCTCTAATCTTAATGTTCTTTTACTCTATAAATAATTACTGTATATCATAAACAGTACATTATTATTCCATCAAGTTACAAGGATATGGTTTTAAATAGATACGGTTTTAGGGAGTTGTGACAATTTATGCATTTTTCTTATCTCTGGATGGTGTTATGAATTTTAAGAAATTCCTAATTTTTTTCAGTTGGTGTGGTTTGCTCTGATTGGTTTACACTTGAAGCCATGTCATGCTTTTACTTGAGGCCCATTGTGCAACAATACAGCATGAATAATGCTTCTTTTCCTTGAGCTCCCACTGTATTTGGGTATATCATTTCCTAAGAATATGAAGGGGTATGTTTCTAGCCCTGTCTAAGTGGATATCCTAGATGTGCTATGGTACTCTCAAAAGCAGTCAGCAGATGCTGCCAAACAAATCACCTTTCAAATTGTGTGCCTGGGGAGAAAGGAAACCAATTTGAACGTGCAGTGGATCCATGGGTCCAGCATCCACAGATTTGACTTACCATGAATTCTAGCAGATACCAGGGTCTGCATTTAAAGGGCTTTAAAAAGGAAAAAAAGGGCACTAAAATTGTGTTTCCTATCTTTGCACGGCCAAACTGAGCCATTTCCCAGGCAGTAGACCTATTTTTAGCACCCACATCCAGGTCGCACAGAGGTTCCTTGTTCCTTCCAGCTTCACCCCAGAATGCATCGCAAGGAACCTCTATATGACCTGGAAGTGGGTCTTTAAGCACCTAACATAGCTCTACTGACTGGTAAATGGCGCCGTTTGGTCGTGCAAACGTAGGAAACACAATTTTGAAACTTTTCTTTTTAAAGCTCTTTAAATGTGGACCCTGAAACCTGTGGGGGTTCCAGAACAGAACTCCCATGGATGTAGAGGTGCCACCCGTAATCAGTGAATACCATAATCTTGATTAAATTGTGATGTTTAGGTCACATGAGTCTTTTGAACTTTTTTTAAAGAAAAAAGTCAATTGTTTTTGCAGTCATTTTCTACCTGCAATTCAGCTATTCTGCATTATAGCATTGTTCAGGATGTTGCAGCTGAAAACTAGATCTGCAATTCATGGATTAGCTATACTTATAGATCTTAAACCCATAGTGTCTGAGAAGTAAAATATTTTGTTGTAGTACTGTATTAAGTGGCTGGTGGGTCAGTGCTCTGGCAGTCATTCATAAGATTTCTTGAAGTTCACTGGAAAAAATGATAGCTATACTGTGATTCCCTACACAAATGTAGGAGAAAGTCGAGCTATAGGGTTGTTTTTTAATTTAAACTATCTGGTGCTGTATAGCAGGCCTCTGGTGTCTGTATCTAAAGCACGTTGTTTATCCCTATGATGAGTCTCTGTGTGTTCCTGCTTTTTCAGCATATTTCTTGCCTTTTTTCTCATATTTTGAACAATTTTTGTCTAATCAGCAGCACCTATGTCATTCAGTGCTGGAATCTACCTGCAGGCAGCTTTTGTCATTTTGTCTCACAGTCTGCATTAGCCATGAGGGGTGATTCAACTTCTGTCCAAGTTAGTGAGTTCCTGCCAGAAATTGCAATGTGCCTGCCAATTGGCTCACATTTCTATCTGTTTTGTTTCACTCCTCCAACCAAATAATTCAATTACATCATTCCAGCCGAATGTAGAAATGTCCAGCATATGGGAAGGCTGGTCTTTTTCCCCTTCCAAGAGAAGCACCCAGTTGCTGCACAGCAAGTGAAAAGGGCCAGAGATTGCTGCATGAAAGTGACTTAGGGAGCAATCCCTAACCCACGCTGGAGCAGGCAAGCCAAGAGACTTGTGCTGCATCCAACGCGGGATTGCAGTGGACAGCAGCTCAGCCACAGGCAAGGGGAAGCTCTTCCCCTTACCCATGGGTAAAGGCTGTGTGCCCCTATGGGTCTCCTCGGACCCGCGCCACCTCCAGAGATGGAGGTTGGGATCCGGCATAACTACTGGGTCTCAGCCCCGCCCCCGGCTCCCCACGCACCCGCCTCCGGGTCCACCCTCCTCCCACCCAGTTATGCCCCCTCCCCATGCCTACCATTGCTGCTTGTGCCGGCATAAGTGGCGGCACAGGAGCCGCGACGGAGGCTTCTGCCTCTGTCCACATGGCGGCATATCTGGATGTGCCGACGTGGCTCCCACCTAAGGAGGCGTGACTCCTCCGGAACACCTGTGCCGGCATAAGTGCAGGTTAGGATTGCTCCCTTCATTAGGGAAAATGTTTAGCTAGGTTGCGTCAGCTTTCAGGTTTATTTTGTCCTGTTGTGCAAAGTCCTCCTGGCGACTGAAATGTCTCTTGAGCAAGACAAACCAACCGAGTAGCATTGCTGTTCCATCTGCAGGACATTACTGGTAACTGCACCTTTAGCAAACCTTTCCATTATAGTTAGGCCTCCAATATTTTCTCTTCATCTACTATCATTTTTGACACCCCTCTTCTTCTCCTAGCACTGTGCAGACTTTTAAATAAAACTGGTTCTATTCAACAATTAGTCTCCCTGTTTAAAGGAATGTTCAGTGGATCATAGTGTTTGCTCTGTGGATTATGTTGTGTGTGTGGGGGGGGGGAGGAGATTTTTAATAGGAACCTCTCAGTTTAGTGTTCTCTTGGGAGGGAAATTTTGCCCAGATGTCCCCTCTGTCTGATCTTATAGCCTGGGCACGTAGTCTGCCATGGTTTTTCTCCATTCAGCTGTGTATCAAACAAAGGGAAAGTGGGGATCAGGAAATGGAGAGTGTGTTTACTAGACTGAGGGTGTTAAACATAAGGCCTGCAAGCAGGATACAACCCTTAGAAGCTCTTTATCTGGCCTGCGTGATAGTTCGGCTCTCCCAGCACCACCATCAGCTGTTGAGCTGCAAGGTGAGGCATTGGCAGTAGAGGTACTGCTGAAAGGGTGTTGCTGGAAGAGCCAATTATCATGCGGGCCACCCTTTCAGCGTTGACACTTCAACAGAAGTGGCATTGCTGAAAGGGTGACCCACGCGGTAAATGGGTTATCCTGTATCTTGAAATGATATGGGAGAACCCAGTATGATCAAGGTTTGCATATTTTCTCTTCTGTCATTTGCAGTTGAGTTTATGTGCTTTTTTTGGCCATCATCTGCTTAATGATGTCAGTTTCTGTTTAATGCCCTCAGTAGGTCATGAGTGCTGTTTGGTCCGCTATATCAGGGGCATCCAAACTTTTTGGCAGGAGGGCCACATCATCTCTCTGATACTGTGTCCTGGAAAAAAAGACCAGGAAAAAAAGAATTAATTTATATTTCAAATTTCAATAAATTTACATAAATGAATATAGTAGAGATGGAACTTGTATGAATAAATGAAGGTCTTGCAATAACTCAAGGCCTATGAAAAGCCTTGCACAAAGCAAGTCCAGCCTTTCCTTTGCTGCTGCTGTAGCATCACAGACCTGAAACAGCAAGCAGTGGAGGGAAGCAGCAAACAGTTCATGCAAGAAGTCGAACAGTTGGCTGTCACGCCAAGAGCGGTTGCGTTGGGCCAGCACGGGCTCCAGCAAGTCTGCAGGCCAGAGGCTCATTGGAGACTAGGGACTCCCCAAGGGCCAGATTGGGAGTCCTTGAGGGCCACAAGTGGCCCCAGGTCTGGGGTTTGGATACCCCTGTGCTATATGAAATGAGTTTGACAGCCCTGTACTGTACACTGTTTTTCTGGGTCAGCCTGCATTCTCTTGGGAGTCCTCTTGACCAGGACAGTCCTCAATCATCAAAATATACTAGGTTTAGAAAATACAGTATGTATTACACCTACCTGAACCTTCTTTGACAGTTTTCTGTAGAAACCTGTGCCTGGTATTTTGCTTCTATTTGTATTCTATTTTGCTTCTGTTTGTATTCCCTCACCTGATTTAATTCTTATAATGATGAATCCCATCCTGTCCTGCCATTGTTGAAATCATAGGTAGAAATCTTTTCTATGCTCCTCTGTGAACTCTAATTTCTTATTACCAAACAAACTTTAGGAAATTAAAATGGTGAGAAGGGCAGCAGTAGTGTTCAAGCAGGTGCTACTTGAAGACCTGTTCACTGTGAAGACCCATGTGTTTGAACCCTTAAGTCAAGATCTGTTACTGCACACAGAACCAATAGCTGGGCTCCATATATCTAGCTGTTTTCATTTAAATGGTAGCTCAGAAAGGCTTTTTGAAGCCTTAAATTACTTGTTATAAATTCAAGGACATTATGGGAGAAACCTTGTCAGATCTCATCACATACTTCAAAAGCATCTAGCTGTGACATGTCTTGAGTTAAATTTTGCATCAGATAGTTCTATTGATCTTGCGGAAAGTGTTCAAACTTGACAAAGAAGCCCAAAATGTTTGAAGATTAATTCAGAGGTTGCATTTTAATTTCTCATGATCATATGTAAATTCATTAACGTTGCCCGTGCATCCCTGAAAATGCTTCCAAAATGGAGCAGGCTTTCCATCATACTGTAGCTTAGCTCAAGGCACATGAACATGAAATCATCACATGTTCTTTCCCAGTTTGTTTATGCTTTCATTTTCCTTCCCCTGTTGTCTCCCTATGTCAACAGAGACATGTCCCTATGTTAAACTGAACCCTGGGGAAAGCCGGCATCCAGTTTGGAACTTCTCATTCCTATGGGATGAGGATGGGGAGGTTAGAGAATAACAAGCTAGTGACAGAGGGGGAATTGGGAGTGGAAGCATGATGGAATGTGATAGTCAGTCCAGCAGAATGAGAGGCTGCAGAATGAAAGCGCAAATAACAGCCCATCTTGGTGCTTTTATGCAAATACCTGACGTCTCCGAGCAAAGATGGGGGAACTGAAATATTTGGTGGCTAGGGAAAACATTGATATAGTGGGTATAACAGAATCATGGTGGAATGAGGAGAATCGTTGAGATACTGCAATCCCAGACTATATAAACTCTATAGTAGGGGCAGGAGGGCCATGTTGGAGGTGGGGTGGCTGTGTTAATGAAGGGGTAGAAGCCAACAAAGTAGAGATTGAAGGCAGGCCTGATTCCACCATAGAATCACTGTGGGTTAAATTTCCAGGCTCGAGGAGCAATGTAATACTGTGGGCATGCTATCATCCTCTGAACCAAAAACCTGAAGGGTACCTTGAAATGAGGAAATGAGGAGATCAGGGAGGTGTCAAGGAGGGTAGTAATCATGGAGGGCATCAGTTATCCTCATATTGACTGGGTCAATTCATGCTCTAGAAACTGAATTCATGAAAAAGAAACTGTATTTCTTCATTTGCTAAATGACTGTGCCTTAGAGTGGCTACTTATGGAACTCACCAAGGACAGGTGACTCTGGTGACCAAGGACAGGTGATTTAATATTGTGTGGTAGTCCGGATCTGGTTAGAGATGTAAATGTTACTGAGCCATTGGGGACCAGTGACCATGCTGCAATCTGCTTCGACGTGCATGTCGGGGGAAGAATGCCAAGCAAATCTGACACAAAAACCCTTTACTTCCGAGGGCAAACTTCCCCCAAATGAGGAGAGTAGTTAGAAAGAAGTTGTAAAGGAAATTAAAGAGTCCATTCTCTCCAGAGTACATGGAGGCTGTTTAAATCAATGGTAATAGAGGCCCAGCATAAGTGAAAATCGCAAAGGAAGAAGGGCTGAACTAAGTCCAGGAGGGTGCCAGCATGGCTAATGAACAAAGTCAGAGAGGCTGTAAAGGGCAAGGAAGCTTCTTGCCATAAATGGAAATCTTGCCCTAATGAGGAGAATAAAAAGGAACATAAACTTTGGCAAAAGAAATGTGGCAAAAGAATGTGATACGGGAGGCCAACAAAGACTTTGAAGAGCATATGGCCAGCAATATTAAGAATAAGAATAAGAAAAGCTTCTTCAAATATGGTAGAAGCAGGAAACCTGCCAGAGAAGTAGTTGGCTTTCTGGATGATGAGGGAGGGAAAGGGGAGATAAAAAGGAGATTTGGAGATAGCAGATAAATTAAATGAGTTCTTTGCATCTGTCTTCATGGCAGAAGACCTCATGTAGATACCACTGCCTGAATGGCCCTTCCTGACTAAGGAATTAAATTACATAGAGGTTAAAAGAAAAAATGTTTCAGACCTAATTGACAAATTAAAAATCAATAAGTCACTTTGCCCAGATGGCATCCACCCAAGAGTTATTAATGAACTGAAGAATGAAGTTACTGATCTCTTGACTAAAATATGCAACTTGTCCCTTAAAACGGCCAGATGATTGGAGGATAGCAAATGCCGCACTGATCTTTAAAAAAGGAAGGAGAGGTGACCCAATAAACTGTAGGCTGGTCGTCCTAATGTCTGTTCCACAAAAGATGATCATCAAAGATAAAATCTTAAAACACATAGACAAACAAGCCTTGCTGAAGGAGGACCAGCATGGCTTCTGTAAGGGCAAGTCCTGCCTCACGAACCTTTTAGAATTCTTTGAAAAAGGTCAACAGGCATGTGGTTGCAGGAGAATCTGTGGATATTATATATCTGGATTTTCAGAAAGCGTTTGACACGGTCCCTCACCAAAGGCTGCTGAGGAAACTCCACAGTCAGGGAAAAAGAGGGCAAGTCATCTCCTGGATTAGGAACTGGTTGAGGACCAGGAAACAGAGTGGGTGTCAATGGCAATTTTCACAATGGAGAGAGGTGAAAAGTGGTGCCTCAAGGTGCTTTTCAACCTATTCATAAATGACCTGAAGACAGGGTTAAGCGGATGATGCTAAATTTTTCTGAGTGGTAAAGACAAGAAGGGATTGTGATCTTGGGCTGCAATCCTACCCACACTTACCCAGCAGTAAGTCCCATTGACTATCATTGTTAAAAGAATATATGAGGGTCGCCCAGAAAGTAATGCACCACATTTTTTTTCTTCAACAATTATTTATTGAACACAATGAAACTTACACACAAGAAAGAATGATGTTTCTTCTACACTCCCTATTTTTCCATGTAATCTCTGTCCAGTTCTATGGCCTTCCTCCAGCGAGACACAAGGGCATGTATGCCCTGTCGGTACCACTCCTTGTTCTGGTCACGAAGCCATTTCTGCACTGTGCGAATCACCTCTTCGTCATCCTCAAAATGTCTTCCACGAATGGCATCCTTTAATGGCCCAAACAAGTGGAAGTCTGAGAGAGCTAGGTCAGGGCTGTAGGGTGGATGGGGTAGCACAGTCCAACCCTGTTTAGTGGTGTGTTCCAAAGTCCTCAAACTTGTGTGAGGTTGAGCGTTATCATGTTGAATCAAACATTCACCTGGGTTGTTATGGTGCCGAAGTCGCTGGAAGCACTTTTTGAGTTTGGTTAATGTCTTCACATAAGCTTCAGAATTAATGGTGCTGCCTCTTGGCATCACATCAATGAGTATGACGCCCTCACAGTCCCAAACACAGTGAACGTGACCTTACCGGCGGAAGCAGTTGCTTTGAATTTTTTCTTCTGTGGAGATTGAGGATGACGCCATTCCATCGACTGTCGTTTTGTTTCGGGCTCAAAATGGTGAACCCAAGTTTCATCACCTGTCACAATCCTGGACAAGAACGCTTCCCCCTCATCTTCAAAATGTTTCAGCAACTCAGAAGAAATGTTTTTTTCTGAGAGATTAGTGGTCCACCGTAAGACAGCACGAAACCCATCGTGCACACACTTTTGAGTAATCAAGAGCACGGATGATTGCATCCACACTTCCTTTGCTGATCGACAGCTTCAGCGCCAACTGCCTAGTCGTTATGCGTCGGTCCTCGCGAATGAGCACATCAGCAAGCTGCGTCTTGTCAGGTGTGACAGCCGTGGATGGCCGCCCCGAACTCTGCAAATCTTGGAGCTCTGCCGAACCACCTTCTAATGGCCTCACCCTCTGTGCCCAGTGACTAACCATACTTCTGTCGACTGTAGATTCTCCATAAACTGTACACAAACGTTTGTGAATGTTCCCAACAGTTTCTTTCTCCGCAGTGAGAAATTCAATGACGACACGCTGCTTGTAACGTACATCACTTACAGATGCCATTTCGAAACACTGCTGCAGCTACGCTATCTGTCTGAAGAAACCAAAAATTTGTGTGCGCACTCCTGAAAATTCAAATGATGTATATCTAAAGTTTCGCATTTGTACCATTACTGTAGGCTGAGAAAAAAAATGTGGTGCATTACTTTCTGGGCGACCCTCGTACATAGTAGGTTGTTAAAAGTACAGGTCTGTAACATTTCCCCAAATGCAGTCACATACCATGGGAGCATCAAATCGAATATATTAAAAATAAAATATTGAAATGAATGGGGACCCACCTGAATTTGGCTTGCGACTGACCTAGTGCGTCCTGACCCACAGTTTGAAAAACACTGGGTTAATGGGTTTTGAGCTAATGGGGTGCTGGTGGACATCTCAATGAAAGTGTCGACTGAATGTGTGGCAGCAGTGACAAAGGCTAATTCCATGCTTGGGATCATTAGAAAAGGTATTGAAAATAAAACAGCTAATAATATAATGCCATTGTACAAATTAATGGTAACGCCACACCTGGAGTATTGCATCCAGTTCTGGTCTCCGAATTTCAAAAAGGATATAGTGGAATGGAAAAGATGCAGAAGAGAGCGACCAGAATGATTACTGGGCTGGCGCACCTCCCTTATGAGGAAAGGCTACAGCTTTTAGGGTTCTTCAGTCTAGAAAAGAGGTGCCTGAGGGGGGGCATGATTGAGACATACAAAATTATGCAGGGGATGCATAAAGTAGCTAAGGGGCTGTTCTTTTCCCTCTCACACAACACTAGAACCAGGGGACAGCCACTAAAATTGTTGGGAGAGTTAGGACAGACAAAAGAAAATATTTCTTTAACTGGCATGTAATTAGTCTGTGTTTGCTCTTTGCCACAGGATGTGGTGATGGCATCTTACTTTGATGCCTTTAGAGTGGGATTGGACAAATTTCTGGAGGAAAAGTCCATCACAGGTTACAAGCCGTGATGGGTACGTGTAACCTCCTGTTTTTAGAAGTAGGCTACTTCAGAATGCCAGATGCCAGGGAGGGCACCAGGATGCAGGTCTCCTGTTGTCTTGTTTGCTCCTTGAGGTATCTGGCGGGTCACTCTGCAATACAGGAGGCTGGACTAGATGGGCTTTTGGCCTGATCCAGCTTGACTTTTCTTATGTTCCTATGTCTCTTGAAATCCTTTGAGTCCTTTTGGGACAGAAATGGTATGGTTTCTGTCTTCTGTAATCTGCTGTGAGAATAACTTGTAGTATAATTCTTACTCCAGGGGAAAAAGGTGTGCAATGGGAAGCCTATGTAGGACTTGTAGTCACAGAACACAAAGCATTTTTCCAAATATAGGATTGTACTTCCAGTTATCTTTTGCCTTACTTGTATGTCTTGACAGCAGACTGCTTTACAGTATGAGATGAGCAACATGACAGAACCTTCTTGCAGCAATGGAAACTCCCTACAAATATGTTAGTAGAGAATTCTTCATTGTCCGCAATTTCTTGGATTGAGAATACAAGTTGTATAAACCTTGTTCTTTAGTTGGCTCAGTAGTTCAGGGATTGTGTATTCTTTTTCAGCCCAGCATTGAGCTGAAAGAATCGAGGCAAACAGTAGGTGCATGCAAGTCGCCAAAGATTTTAGCTGGACTTCATGGAGCTCATCCTTGTTTGGCTGAGTCTCAGAAAGCAGCAAGCACCCAGATCAATAATGAAACTTTAGAATATTCTGTTAAACATTAATTTGTTCAAATTTTGTTATATAGTGTTAATGTCCAGCTTCATATGACTCCAAAATGGAACTAGTTGTTCAAAACGCTGTCTAATCCTAAACCTGCAGTCTTATGCACAGTCCTAGTCAAAAATAAGTTGCACTGATTCCAGTAGGATTTACTCTCAGTAAATATGTGTAGGATTGCAGTCTTAATTACTTAAGGCAAGGATTAAAATTGTATTACTTTTCCAGGTTCAACTATAGATCAACACATCATCTTGCATCACATGGATTTTATGAATTCTTAAACTGGTTTGATGAAAGAGCATGGTATCCACTAGGAAGGATAGTAGGTGGGACGGTAAGAAAAATTTATTCATGTTTTAACAAATCATTTATTCAAAACTAATAGTATTAAAATAAAATGCTCCCATGTCAATGAGTTGATTTATAATTTTGAGAAAAATAAAAAAATGATTTCTAAATTGATTTTTAATGTAAATTTTCAGTAAATGTTTTTGAACAAATAACCTGACTTTTAAAAAAATTGAATTTGTTACAAACATGTTAAAACCTACACTTATTCTCAAGTACCTCTGCTTGAGCTGCACAAGCAGTATATGCTTATGTTGTTGGACTGTCGCTTTAGACTTGAGGTCTAAATGTTAAATGTTCCTCCACATAAAACAAAAAGATCCTGATATGCTAGTATTACATTTGCATGGCACTTTTTGTATCAGTGAGTTGTTGGAAGGAAATGTACACAAACCTTACAACCTAAAGTGGTAGAGTTAAATCTGAATCTGGTAATCGTTTAGTCTGGCTCTATCATCATCTTGGGAGGAGAAGCTTTGGGTCTGAGACCCAGACAATAAGTACGAAGAAGGCCGCATTTTGAAATTGTATATATGTGCTGTACAGCTTCCTTGGAGAACCCATTTGCTTTCCTTGTTTCTGTGACTTAGGAAACTTTGTGAGGTCACTCTCTTTCATCCACTACTGTATTTCTTCAGGGTTGTCAGGTGAAAAATTTGTGATGGTTTCTGAAGAGCATGCCACTTAACTCTGCCCCCCTTCTAATGACACACATCTGTTACCTTTAGCAACCCTCTGATCAGCTTCTGAGGTGACAAACACTGAACACGTAGACAGATTCCTTCTGTCTTGGAATCACAATACATGCACATAACCATCTCTTTAAATAAAGCATAATGGTTTCTTAAGTATACTAGCTTGGTAGAATTGGCTGTTAAGCATCTTTTGAGATCACAAAAGCTTGAGCAATATAAGATGTTCTTTCAAACAAAAGAGCTGCTTTTCTTATTTCCGATGATACAATTGTGATAGGATAGCATTGTTATAACATAAATCTGTGGGATGAACCATCTCCAGCTTGTGCAGATGTACTCTTGAAAACCAGTTAGAAAAAAGAAGCTATCTGAGAAGTGCTGCAAGTCAATAAACGAATTATCTTCCAATCAATGAAACACTTTCAATGAAATCAACTAACTTTTATAAATTTTTGATTTTTCTGTTTTAATTTGAATTGTTGTATCATGAAGCATAAATCTGCTAGTTTGAGCAACATCCCCCCAATATTTACATGATGTGATTGCATCATACAGTAGTACTGGGGTATAGATGTCCTTTTAAAATTAGAAGTATACTCTTCATATATGAATTGATTGGATGTTGCTACTGAGGTCTTAAAAAATGAAATATAGTAAACGGATAAATGTATGCTATTTTTGGCAACTGTGTTTATCATCTTTTAAATCTCATAGCCACTTTCAGACCAAGTGAGTTTTACAGACACAAACTGAATTTTTTAAAAAATTGCCACCATGTTGGGATTATCTGAAAATGAATATTGAATGAAAGTGCATGAGCATTCGGGGTAGAAAACCCTAAAAAAAAAATCCACTTTAAATGTTACATAAATCATTCTCCCCATAAGCCACCTTGCATTCTCTGTTAAAACAGAAGTTTCTGCTGTTCACTGATTTGTTGCTTCCATTTACCCAGTTAAGGTTCAGCACTTCTGGATTTCCAACCAGTGGCCTGTGTGCTGCTTTGAGTACTTTTCCACATGCATTTTAAACCAAATTGGATTTCTGTATGAGTAGATCCATCTAGGCAGTGGTGGAGAAAAGTCAGGCACAGCCCTCACAAAGGGCAGATTTTCACTTGTTAACTTATGATAAATGTTTCATATGGAATCTAAATTTACCAGAATTTCTCCTGTTGTGGTCTTGAGCCATCCTTGAAATCCAAAGTATGTATAATTTTTTTAAAAGCCTTTGTACTTTGGAGCATGATATGGAAGTTATTTAGCTGCAGGTGATGAACAAGCACTGTTGTCAATTTCATTTTATTTATTTGAAAAATGTATGCCTCTCCCTTGCCAAAACATATACGCATTTTATACTGGTTCCTGAAGTACTGGTTCACTTTTGTAGGATTTCAAAATACTTTGAGTTTCTTTAGCATCCATTCAGATAGATGGGAAAACATGTATTTAGACTGCAGTGTGTTGAATTGTGTTTTTTTCCCTACCTCCCACAGGTATACCCAGGGCTGATGGTGACAGCAGGTCTTATACATTGGATTTTAAATATGCTTAACATAACTGTCCACATAAGAGATGTCTGTGTGTTCCTTGCACCAGTTTTTAGCGGCCTTACGTCAATATCTACTTTCCTGCTTACTAGAGAACTTTGGAACCAGGGAGCTGGGCTTTTAGCTGCCTGTTTTATTGCTATAGTACCAGGTTACATATCACGGTCAGTTGCAGGATCTTTCGACAATGAAGGGATAGCTATTTTTGCACTGCAGTTCACATACTATTTGTGGGTAAGTAACCATTGAAACTTCATACATTTCATTTACGGTTTTAACATGTGTATATCTATTTTTAATGTTTTGAGATCTTTTGTTTTCTTTATCAAAAAAAAGTTGCTTCAGCTTTTGAATGATTTTGTTTTTGTCTTCTGCTAATTACTGTGGATTGTATCCAAATTGCAGCTTGAAGAAGTTCTAGCTACTGTCCTGTTGTGTAAGAGAAAGGAGGCATGATTTTTGCCTATGTCCCCTTTCCCCTCCCAAAAAAAGGAGCTCCTGATGCTCCCTCAGCCTGTTGGACCCAACTTAGTCCTAAATGCCCCCAGTGATGGCCATGATCTCTAGTGTGTGTGCTCAGCTTTGACTGGTGCAGCAGGTGTGCCTGTTTCTGTCTCAGGAAGGCCTGAGTCATGGTTACTCATGCCTTGTGTACTTCTTGGTTAGACTATTGTAACATGAACTACAACTATGTATGAGCTGTATTTGCATTAAACCCTCTGGATAATTCAACCCGTACAAATGCAGCTATAAGAGTTCTGACATGGGTGAGACCTTGCTGTAACCTCACACCACTGTTAACTCCAGCTACATTGGTTGCCAGTTTGTTTCCAGGTACAATTGAAGGTGCTGGTTATGACCTTTTAAAAGACCAAAATCATGTGGGGCCAAGATAATTGAAGAATCCTTTTCTCCTACATAAATCTTCCTGCATTTGAGATCTTTTTGTGAGGCATTTCTAAGTTTTGGTGGGTGGTAACTTGAGAGATAACTTTGTTAGTAATGGCCCTTTCCGTGTGGAACACTCTCCCTCCTGAGCACTTTTCCCCTGTGTTCTGCCTCCAGCTGAAGGCCTGCCTGTTTTGATTAGTTTGACCTAAGTGGTTTCCTTGGCTGTCTTCTGTTACTTGGCTGTTTTCATTTGTGTTTTGATTTTATTAAAATTATTTTTATGTAAGTTGTGGGTTGTAGGCTGCCTTGGATCATTTCAAGAAGAGTTGGTGCAAATTTTTTAAAAATGTATTTTCAGGGTGTAGAACTGGGAATAGCAAAAATGCTCTTCCTCTTTTTGTATGAGCGTTGAGTAACAAGGGGAAGGTAATTGTCACATGCGCAAGCTGAAGTTTGGATACAATGCTTTCTCTTAAAAAAACTAGTGTTTTTATATGATAAAATGGCTCCAAATTAGGAATAGTCAACAGTACATGGGTTTTAGGTAGATATGGCTTGAAGTTTACTTTTATATGGAAATTGGGATTAACCGATTTTTAGCGTCTTTGTAATTTGGGACAAAAATGTTTTGACTTGTGACTGCAGTGTGCCATACAGAAACGAATGAAGTACAGGAGGTGCTGTAGTAAACAAAAAGCATGGCTTTATAGTTTGTATTGTAAGCATTTTCTGCATAAGGATAGCAGCACAGATATAATTGTAGGAAACATTGATGTTATACAGTTCTTCTGCAGCAAGTACATGCATATTTTACTTCAGTGCTTCACATGCTATTGTGGAAAACACTGATTTTTTATCAGTATTTTCATAAATAGCTCTTGTCCTATTCAGAAGTTATCTGCTGCTTAAACCATGTGTGTTTATCACCTTAAGCTAACTTTAAATCCGTATTCCTAAAATAAGGTTGCTATAAGGGGCTTGAAGTAAGCCATTTCAGGGTTTGCATTTCTAACTCTTGAACCATGTTCTTGCATGCAGCAATCTTGGAATACTTCATCAAGTCATGTTGATACTAACAGGGATCATTACTTGGGCAAAACACAAGACTTATAATCCAATTAGTAAAGTTTATATTAGTCTGTTATCTTTTGATAACAGTAGCAGATACAGTATGTTTTTACCATATCCCCAAAAGGAATGTAGCTGTTTGTAAAATTCATATGAATTGGTGTACCTAATTGAAGTTTTTGCATAGTTGATTTTTTGTTTGAATTTTTGAAATACATAAAACTTCCAAAACCGAGTTAGCATTTAGCAAGCTAGTATATTTGAAGGTGGGGGAATGACTCGTAAATCTATATATGGCCATCTTGTTAGAATCTTAGTCGTGAAAAATTATGCTGGCATAGCATCTGCACAAAACCCCCAACTGCTGTTTAAGTAGCTATTTAAGTCAGTGTAGAATTTGAAATTTAAGACCTAGAATAGAGTGAAATGCCAAATCATAATAGGAAAGTCTGTTGAAAATTCTGCATTATCCGTATACTTCTTGATCATTGTGAACTTTATTTGAACTTATTGTGAACTTTAGTTGAAAAGCGGTATATAGATACTGTTAATAATAATAATAATAATAATAATAATAATAATAATTTGTTCCAGTAACAATAACAGCCCAATTGAGATTTTTTTAAAATAAACCTTGAGCTTGTGTGCTGCCGCCTCTCTCCTCCATGAGGAGTGTTAAAAAATTTTAGCTTGTAATTTACAGTAAATAGCAACTTCCCATTTTGCCCAAATTGGTTTGTGCAAATCATGGTTCATTCTTAAACCAGAATTGTTGTTAGATATGCTCAGACATAATGTGAGGCAGTGAACTAAATGACACTTTCTCAGTGAATTCTGAGAGGGAGACAGTAAAACCATTGTGTAGTTCAGTTTCTCTTAATAATTAACTTTTTATTTCTATGACTAACTTTATTTCATTGTTTTTCACTTCTGTGTTGTAATTCAAACTCCTTTTGTAGGTGAAGTCTGTGAAAACAGGATCAGTCTTCTGGACCATATGCTGCTGCCTATCCTACTTCTACATGGTAAACGATACTGTTAATTTGTGCATATATGTTATCTGCATTGTAGTCTGTACAATTCCCCTGGGGGTTGGGGATAAGAATAGGCCCTCAGTTTGGCTGTACTTAAGAGGCGACTAAACAGCCACCGTGTAGATGGGACTCATTAGCCTGGGAAGGCAGCTCATCTGAGAGAAGGAAAACTCTGATCCCAAACCTCCACTGCCTTGTGGCTACATCCAGTTATGGAAAAGGCTTCAGGAGTCAGCCTCGAGGTAAAATCCGGAGCCAGAGATCTTGAGGCAGTTCATGGCTGAACACAGTCACGTTCTGGCAACTCCTGCGATGCCGCTGGAACCAACCATATTGGCCTCTGCCTTTCCATTGGACCATTTCAGCAACGTGGAGAGGGGGGATTTGCTGCATGGGAAACAGTCTATCCTCCACATCTACTTTACCCAGCCTTCGCGCACTGGAGAGGACACTGTTCCAGAACCACCATTCAGAGCACGATACCATAGTCTTCCAAGACTGAAGGATGCCAACATGGAGTCTGTACAAAAGATCGTATTCGCACAGAAGACCTCTGCTAAATTTGAAAAGAAATAATAATTTTTTCTGCGACTGCATAAACACCTCCAAGCTTCCCTTCTTCCAGAGATCTGAAGATAGTTATGTTTGAGCAAGCCTTCATAATCCTGGAGGACACAATATCTGGTTTTGTCAAATGCCTTTTAGTAAGATGCTGTCTCCCACAATGAGACTACTACACAATACCCATATGCAGTTGAAGATTTTTCTGATCCATTTCAGATAAGCAGAGCCAAAAAATGGTCATGGAGGATGTAAACATTTTGGTAGCATTGGATCTCTTGTGGCCTTCGAAACAACCATTGATCAAATCTGGCTGAATCACCTAAGGGATTTTGTTTGAAGTGCAGCAGCACTCTGTCTGATGCTTCTAGTCATCCTTCTCTGTACTGTTCAAAAAGCACCATTAGGCAGCTGCTGTTCTATCCCACAGAGATAAGCATGTTTCAAAATTGTATGGCATTTTTCCATTGAAGTTTGATTTTATGCCTTGGGTCTTTTTGCTTGTTTAGAACTGCTCACCCCAGCACTTGCTCCCCATGCCAGATTTACCAAAGAAGGACCCAAAGAAGATTTACCAGATTTACCAAAGAAGGAATGTAGTTAACATTCCCAGTAAGGAGTCTGCACTGCTGCACAGACCTCTTAGCGTGTGCTCAGCAGTGCCTTGGTGTTTCCAAATGCATGTCAATGATGTCAGACATCACCAGAGTTCTGAGAGCGCTGAACTCCGAGCTGTGCAGACATTGGCTCTGGAGGACTTGGAGGTGCATGTTTACGCAGTTGAAAAGGAACAGTGCTTATAAAAAGTAGTATCTTAGTTGGTAGTTTCACTTAAAAGAAAAATATTTGGAAGACAGATTTCTATCCGTTGCCAAATGGAAGGGAGGTCATTGTTGAGTTAGTGTAGTGAACTATCTTGGAAATATCTGTTCTTGGTTACAGCAGTGGTTCTTAAGCTTTTCCAGCCCGTGGTTCCCCTGATCCTTGTGACCATTGGCCATGGCTCCCCATTACATCACCTCACCTCAGTTACCCCCAAAATGGGAATGCAGGTGTTACAATTATACACTAGAAACAAAAAAACAAGAGAAGCCAAATCTTCAGCAGAGCTGCCAGCACTCTGAGGCTGCAATCCTAACCACACTTACCTGACAGTAAGCCTCATTGAACAAAATAGGACTTACTTTTGAGTAGACCTGGTTAGGATTATGCCCTGAGTTTGTTAGCAGCACATCTGGAGGGTTTTGGAAAGGGATGTTTTTCTTTCCTGTAAGGGGGAGAGAAGTGATGAAATTTGCTGTGGGAGGGGAAGACTTTATTTTGTATCTGCTAATTGCAAACTGATGTGAAACTGAGACCCAGGGACTGTTTGGCTGCAATCCTAACCTAACTTTCCTGGGAGTAAGTTCCATTGAACACTATAGGACTTACTTCTGAGTAGACCTAGCTAGGATTGCGCCCTTTGTCTTATAATAGCAGCCAACTTGGGAAGTTCGCCCCCCAAAAGGAGGCAGGAGGAAAAAGGGGTGTGGCTGAAAAGGAATGGATTTTTTAATTTTTTTAATCAATTTTTGGAGACAAAGCTTGACTGATCAAGAGCGACTTTTTTTCTTTTTTGAAGGGGGAGGAAAAAAAGTGAAGATCCTTGGTTAAGCTGACACAGACCCCAAGCCTGTGTAGGTCTACTCAGAAGTAAGTCCCATTTGAGTCAATGGGGCTTACTCCCGGGAAAGTGGAAAGGATTGCAGCCACACAGAGCAAGATTACAACACACCCCCAAAGTAAATGGGGCGTGCTCACACACATATACACCCAAACATGCAGATGCCACCCCTATTCCCCCCAGGCAAGATGGAGGAATGCAGGCTGTGGCATTTGGACACCCCTCCCCCCCACTAAGAGCAGGTTGGACTCCCTCCTTCCCAAGCAGAGGGAAGCACTGTGCTGCCTGCAATTACTGGTGGAGCTCTCTCCAAGTCAGGCTTCCCTCCCAGTTTGAAGTCTGCCAGGAGCCCTACTCTGATGAGATTCAGCACCTCCATGGCTGCCCAGGAAGCCTCCTCCCTGTTTGGCTTCCCTCCTGCTCCAGGGAGGACGCAACCAGCAAGACTGCTCAGCATGAGGCAGCAAGAAACCCTGTGCTTGCTGGCAGGTCCTCCCTGGAGCATGAGAGAAGCCCGAACCCAGAGAAGGCTGACTGGCAATGAGATTCAGCAGGCGCTGCATGCTTTCCAGCCAAGCCTTCTCTAGTGCCAGAGGACGCTGGAGAGGTCTTGTCTGGGAAGCACACAGCGTCACCTGGCCAGCTTCTCCGAACCAAGAGGGAAGCCCAGGACAGCAGTCACACTCTGCACGGCGCTCAGTGCAATCGCTGACAAGCCTTCTCCAGATGGGGAGGGAAGCCCAAGTGCACACAGCGCAGGAAGCTGGAATGGCCGGGCTGGCGACCTCTCACCAGTGGTAAGCCTGATTCCAGTAGGGGGGGCAACTCCCCCACCTCCCCCCACCATGTTTCACACACCCTCCCCACCTCACACTGCCCCACCCACCTGGTTCATAGTCACAGAAAAAACAGCAAGTAGGGAGGCAGCATGTGCAGCTGAGCAGCTATGGCCACCTCTCTCCCCAGGATGCCTTGCGAGGCCCCTAGAGGCTTTCCCCACCTCCCAAGGGAGTTCCAACTCACAGATTGAATACCTCAGGGTTACAGTGATATCTCTGATGCCTTAAGGTTGTCAGAAGTACATGTTAATTCTTACACTGACACTGAAAGTTATGACTAATAAATTCCTCAGAATTTAGCTGCCTGGAATGTGGGTTAATGTTGTGTTACAGACTCTTAATAACCATCAATGAGTGGCAGCTTGATTTTTTGTGGTGGTTTGCTGTGCATGTCCCCTTTGAGAAGCTGTTAACCTTGGTGTTTTCTAAGTTAATAGTCATCTCCAAAATACTCTCATTGTTGTTCATTTCTGCAAGCAAATCTGTAAAGGTATCAATTCAAAAATTTAAAGAGTGCCTATTTAGAAGTATAGAATATATTTATTGTCGGGGTTTCCCTCCTCCCACAAGTCCCCAACTTACACAGGGAGAAGGCTTCTGGGCCAGAGGATCAGGGAGGAAGCCGGTGGAACATGGGGCCACATCCCCATAGGCTGCCTGGGCACTCCTGTAGGCGGCAAAGCACAGCAGAGGAACACGGCGCACTGAACCCCCTGCTTCTCCCTCTGCCTTGCAGGAGGGAGGGGGGAGACAGGACGCAGGCCGTTCGGCTGCTGGGCAGTCACCCCTCCCTCACCTCGGGGGGGGGAAGGGGAGCACTCCCTCGCCCAGCCAGACGGGACCTGCCTTGCCACAACTGGACCTCCTGACGTCGTCTGCAGAGCTGCAAGACCCGCCCAACCCCCAAAGGCAGAGACCAGAGTAGAGGCAGCAGCCTTCCCTGCCCTCTCAGGAACAACCCTGGCAGCTCCAGGTGGGAGGAAAACAGAGAAAGGAAGGGGAGGAGTTGTGGTAATCCCAAAGGGGTGGGGTCTGCCCTACATAAACCTGGAGGCCAGGGATGACAGGGCAGTTGGGAGTTAGAAGAGCAGGCAGGAGGATCTGCTGCTAGCAGCCCATGTTCCTGACGGGCAAACTTACAATGCAATCCTGTGCATGTCTAATCTGAAGTAAGCCCAATTGAGTTCAATGAAGTGTTGTCCTAAGTAAATGTGTAGAGCAGCCATTTTCAACCACAGTACCATGGCACATTGGTGTACCGTGAGTGGTCCACAGGTGTGCCATAGGAATTTGGGGGGAGGTCATTTGTTAGTAGGGCCAATGGGGGATATGAGCCTCCACTGGCAGCATGGTGTGCCTTGTCAGTTGTCAAAAACCTGATGGCGTGCCTTGACAATTTTAATGCTTTATCAGTGTGCCATGAAATGAAAAAGGTTGACAATCACTGGTGTAGTGGATTTCAGTCCTAGGATTGTATAAGTAAATAAACTACTATAAATTAGGCAAAATGAAGCAATTTTCTGTTCATAAAATTATGAAACATAACTGTGTATATATTTTTTTCTTTTCCATTCCAACCTTCTTTATATCCTATTTAATTTTTTAAAGATCTGCAAAGCATATTTCTGTTCTGCAGATTGTTTATTATCTTCCTGTTCCCAAGTGGTTTGGATTACCTTTCTATTGTGTCTGCCTTGAAGGTGCAACTTCTGGTAATTCATGGCTAAGTGTCCAAGTGACCAGCATTATAGTCGGCTTGAATGCCTCGCTGTATGAAAATAACATTCATTAGACTTGGGCCTAAAAATTTTAAAAATTAATGTTAAGTCACTGACTATCACAAAGTAGAATGGTTTCCAATTTCTTCACATAATTATGCTGTAATATATTCTTACAGGTTTCTGCATGGGGTGGTTATGTTTTCATCATCAACCTTATTCCACTGCATGTGTTTGTACTACTGCTGATGCAGAGATACAGCAGGAGGGTCTATATAGGTGAGTGATCTTGTTGAATATGTAGTTTTTCTTTTTCTTTCTTAATTCAGTCAGTCAATTTTGTCTAAATGCTTAAGAAATTTTGTCTAAATGCTTAAGAAATTAAATTTCAACCATATTTTATCTTCGACTAAAACGTGCACCACCTAATAAAGTAGCATCAGTTACAGTTTGTTGGTTTTTAAATGGGCCAACTCAGAAATGTATGCAATTTTTTTGCTCCTCCTCGAGTGAGAAGATACTGGTAGAAAGTGGTAGATCAAACCCTGCATTTTGACTACCAGATGGAGTGGGTGGTGCCTACTGAGTGGAACGCATCTGATCAAAGGCTGATCTCATTAACTATTTTAATCTGGCAATTTATCATAGGTAAAAATAAAAGATTTTATTTGTATTGCAAAGGTAACTTAAATGGGGTTGTGTGAAAAGGGAATGGGGTTGTGTGAAAAGGAATTCAAGAGACAGCCATCAATATTTAAGTTTCATCTCTCAGCTTTAGCACATCAAGGAATGCTGGATAACAGACAAGATTATGGGTAAAAAATTTCTCTAGAAAGTCCTTGTCATATTTGCTTTTTCCAATATCTCGCTCAGTCTGAGACCTTTTTGCCACCTTTTGGGAAAGAGTCAAAGCCATTTTACTTTTGCAGAGAAACATGTCACAATGCACTGTGCTCAGTAAATGTGTATTTGCAAGTCCATACCTGATGGAATCATTTATAGTCCTAGGCAAAGAGATAGTTTCCTTCCCCCCCCCCCCAATGATTTTACAGGGTTAAATGGGGAAAACAGAGGGAGGGATAGACCCAACTATATATAGTTAGGGCCTCTGTATCTGTGAGGGATCTGTTCTTGGACCCCTGCAGATGCCAAAAACTGTGGATAAATAAATTTTGTGGTTTTTCAGCCCCTTAAACCCCCCAAAGGGTGCCGGAGCTCTGCTCCATTCGCCTCCAGAGGGCTTTCTGAAGACCGCAGACACTGTGTCCAACTGTGGGCTTCAGAATGGCCATAAAAGCCAAAAAATGCTACTTCTGGTTTTCTGGAATTTTGATTTAAGACTGATTGGATTTTGTTTTGATGAAATTGTTTTTGTAATATTGTAATATTTAATGTGAGCCGCCCTGGTGGTCCATTCAATATGATAGAAAGCGCAGGATGTAAATATATTAAAAAATCAAAGTTGATGTTATGAGAAGCAGAAAATTGGATGGTGGAGATATGTACATTGGGCATGGTGTACATAGTCTGAAAAGTCTGTCAGACTGAGTATAGGAGAAGTGAATCACTCAGGTTGATTAACCTCACTGAGGGCCCAGTCCTATCCTTGTGGCATACTAATGCTGCAGTTGCTCTGCTAGTTTGTTAGTGCTTCTGCATGAACCAGAAGGCCACATGCCACTAGCAGCACCACTCAAACCGGCTGGCAACAGGGTTATTCCAGCAGTGGAGTCAAAGCAGGGTGTGTGGGGGCAGATCCAAACCCCCCCCCCATCCTGGACGTAACATGCCTTCAACAGGCTCCTCAGATCTGTTCCAGCAAAAGAGCTACTGTAGATCTGAAGAGACCCATAGGGTAATGGTTCCCAAACTGTGCACAATGGCGCACTCGCAGGGGTGCAATGCAACCAGGCTGAGATCATATGAAATCTTGCATGATTCTTTTGAGATTTTGTGTGATGGTGCTTCCGTGACAGGGTGCCATGTATGCAGGGTACCATGGCAGCAGTACATTTGGTAACCACCACCATGGGGGACTAGGCAGTGACTGGAGAGGTTATCTCTTTCAACCAGCCTAGTCCCCTGCCAGCCCTGCATCCTCTGCACCAGCACGGGATAGCGTTGAGCAGTTGGTGTTAAGGCATTGTTCTTGACCTGCACCCAGGGCTTCTGCAATGAGGAAGCAATGCCTCCCCCCCCCCCCAGCTTTGCAATATACAAAATCCTTTGGTTAATTTCTTTTGTCTCAAGTACTAATTGAAGCACATGTGGCCTTTGTAAGACAGATAACAGAAGTGAAAGTGAAAACTGGTAGTCTTCATATTAGCAAATTTGGAATTAACTTTAGATGGTACAATTGGTAAAGAGTCAAAGCCAAATTGGTGGTAGTCCCTAGTGGTTGGAGGGCATTTTCACTCACTCACTCACACACACACACACACACACACACACCCTTCCAAAGTTAAAGTTCCATCTTTAGGTGCTACTTTATCGCTGTCCTCCAGTTTCAGTTAATGCTAACATAACTTTTCCAGAATGCAAATTCTGTGCCAGGAATAGATTTATTTTATAGCGTTGATAAAAAAGATGCATTGCTTACAGTCATTTGACCTACTTGGCATTGTAATAGAATGCTGACTAAACTCTTGCTGCCTGCTCATGCATATTTGATGTAAAATTATTGATGTTGACATCAGCATGACTGCTTTTGGAACCGTTTTGGAATATTGCACAAGATCTGCTATAAATTTTGATAGTGAGAAGTTACAGAGCTGAATACAAGGAATTTTCAAAGACAAAATAAACTATGTGCTGTGTTTTGGATCACAATCTAGTTGTAAATATAAATTGCTAAATTGGATATACATTTGTCATCTTTCAGGGAAGCATAGGCAGCACAGTGAGTTATTTTGAAGACTGCATCTAAGCAAACACTTTGAGCGCAATTCTACTTATAAACTTCTTCTAAGAGTAGAATTAAGCCACATTGAACACCAATTGATTGGGTTCTGTTCTTTTCTTATTTAGTAAGACACACTTTTTAAAATCAGTATACTTAAGCAGCTGTAGTATAGTTTTAAGGAGATACTCAAACTACCAACTGAGATAATTCCCATATTCAAATTTATTTACTAGAAATCATGTACATTTTTTCTTGCAAAACCCAACAATATTGAAGTATCCATATTGAAGATAAAATTATAGAAAGTGTTACCTTTTAGACTTTGTAGTTAGGAATAGTTTTTACAAATTCTGGTGACAATGATGTGGATAAAACAGCAACCTTCAGGATCAGATATATTCACATAGAAAAGTGATCTTGGACAAGAATAGTTTATTATCCATGAGGTTACATATTTCTGCAACATGCTCTGTATCTCATTTATTATCTCTCTCTGGTGAAAAAGGTCAAACTTCTGATTCTTGTATCATTACAGTTATCTGTAACAGTGCAGTGTGATGACAGTAACGATTTTGCAGTGCATATATGCTGCATGAACTGAAGTTTTGGATTTATGCACCTTATAAAGGCTCTTTTTAGTTGAAAGCCAATATATGTTTTCATGATTTACAGCAATTAGGTAGTGTAAATGCTTGCTCAAAAAGTATCTAAAATGGAAAATAATTTAAATCAACAATGTACTCTGCTCCAAGCTATCTTTACATTCTGCCATACAAATGTCATGAGATAGCTTAACTGCACACTTGCACTCTTGTGAGTCCAATAAACTAATATTGTGTGACTCATGTTGTATTTGTTTTTGGAACCAATACAGAAGCCTGTGCTCAATTAGGAAAATATCACATTTAAAAATAACAATACTTAGGTTTTCTACAGTGCTTTTTGAGTGTACATGTATTTTCTTGATGGAATCCTTACAACAACCGTATAATATAAGTATTATCTCCCATGTTGCAGCAATAGCTGAGAAGGTGTGGTTTGCCTCAGGCCACTTACTGAATTCATTTCAAATAGTTGAGCTGGGGAATAATAATAATAATAACAGGTATTTATATACCGCCTTTCTTGGTCTTTATTCAAGACTTTATTCAAGGCGGTTTACATAGGCAGGCTTTATTTAAATCCCTTATTAAATAGGGATTTTTACAATTTCAAAGAAGGTTCTTTCTTTCAAGAACCACTACATTCAGGTGTTTCATTCCGATCTGGCTTCACATTCTGGCCTCCATCCTCCCACACTCAGAGCAGATGGAATAGCTCGGCTTCAGCTTGTCAGCTGCTTCAAAGTCGCACGGTGCCGGTGGCCTCGAGCTGGCGACCTTGTGGATGTTATCTTCAGGCAGACGGAGGCTCTGCCCTCTAGACCAGACCTCCTGGGAAGTTCTTATCCTCAGCTCTTAGCCATTATGCCACATTTAGTAAAAGAATCCTAAACAGTCCATTCAACAGGTTTAGCAACTTATGATAACCAAGTTTGCCTAAGTCTTTGCAGTAATAACTATAGTCAGCATCATTAGTGCATTTTTCAGGTCATAAAGATAGATATGCAGATAATTGACTAATCCATACATGATTGATCATAGATGCAACATAATAACTGTGCTTACAGAGCAGTAGTTCTGGTTTTCTTTCAGTGGGATCTGCTTCCAAGGAAGCATGTCTGGGAACCCATAGCATTTCACAGTGACATTTTTATGTATGTATGTATTTTTATGTATCTAAAAATGTACGTAATAGAGTATTATAAACATATAAGCAATAAAATTATACTGGTAAGAGTATGATGGGTAAAAAATGTTGTAGTATAATCTATTGCTTATCATAGCTTTTAAATATGTTTTCTTTCCCTATTAAAATTAGGCTATAGGCAAACTTCATGACTCTTCTTATATTTGGGGCGCAATTCTAACTTGCCCTGGAACAGGCAAGCCAGTAGACTTGCGCTGTATCCAGTGCAGGATTGTGACCAGCAGTGACTTAGCCAGAGGCAAGGGGAAACATTTCCCCTTACCCCTGGGTAAGGGCTGCTGGCGCCTATGGGTCTCCTCAGACTTGCGCCACCTCCTGAGGTGGCACAAGGCCAAGGAGAGTGGAGCGGCTTGAGGCCACTCCATTCTCCCCGGGGACGGGGATTGGGATCTGGCATAACTACTGGATCCCAGCCCCGCCTCCAGCTCCCCGCCCCTGCCCCTGCCCCTGGGCTACCCATTGCCCTGCCCCCCCCCACGCCTAGCTGTCAGCCTTGAGTTGGTTCATTCGAGCCCCCAACCCCAACCTCATTCGAGCCAACGCAAGGAGCCAGGACGAAGCCAGCACAGGGGCCTTCTGGGAGCGCCAGCCTGGCTTCCTCCTGAGGAGGCGCAAATGTGCTTTACGGCACGTTTGCGACCCTCCCAAGCTGGCCCAAAAGACTTGGGCCATCCAAACCCGGGTTTGAATTGCGCCCTTGGTTATGTAGAGGAAAGTAAAACTATTTCTGAGATGATTCACATACTGTTTGAAAGAATATCTGTGCTCATTATACATAGCATTACTTTTTCCTTCTATATAGTCTGTAGTAGATGTTAATCCTTGACTTCCAACTCCTGGCATGAAGCATAAAATTGGTGCAAGTCAGCCATGTTTATTAACAACAAAGCAACTTTTTATTTGGTTGACAGAACACATTGGCTTACTTGCATTAAGAATAAGTAGAATTTGTTAAATCAGATGGGAAAGCATCACATGCTTGCTGATGTACATGTTGGCACCTAGTTTTGCCATATGTTTTACACAATATGCTTGTCAGAACTGTAAGTCTGTCAGCTCTTAACAAATTAAGTATTTGTGCTTAGTGTATCAAAATAAATACCATGTAATAATTCATTAACACTGATAACTAACTAGTTTTCCTCTCTCTGTCTCCCTCCCCCAACCTGCACCCAGCACCAAAAAAACTTAGAAGCAGGTAGAGAGCTGTGTGTATTTCCCCATTCACAAATGGACCCACCCCCACCTTCCTCCCTCTCTGCCAGCAACCTCAACAAGCAGAAGCAGCAGGCTTCCTCCACATTCAAACATACCTGCCATTTCTTTCCTCCAGCACCACCTCTGACACCAAGCACTCACAGCGCAATCAGATCCGCACTTCCCTGGGAATACGCCCCACCGACTTTGATGGGACTTACTGCTTGAGTAGACATGCTCTCCAGTGACATTCAAGCATCCGCACGACTTCTCCCCTGCAGTGCCAGCCCCCAGCCCCAAGCACACTCACAGCCCAATCGGAGCCACACTTCCCTGGGAGTAAGCCAGTCTGACTCTGATGGGACTTACTGCTGAGTAGGCATGTTCTCCAGCGGCATTCAAGCATCTTGCGATTTCTTCCCTGCAGTGCCCACCTCCAACACCAAGCACACTCAAGCAGCACAAAGAGACCCACAGTTCCTCCTCAGTGTCCACCCCCAAGCCAAACTCGAGCAGTACAAACACACCCACGACTTCTCACCCCATCAGAATCCTGGACTCAGCTGCAGCCTCCCCAACCTAATGGGAGTGTTGTGGATGGGTGGGGCTTCCACAGAGCTCTCCTGTAAGTTCTTAGCCTTTTCCTAGCTGTCGCTGCAAAGAGCCTTTTCCTAGCTGTCGCTGCAAAGAGCAGCCGCATCGGGCTCCCGAAATCTCCAGCTGACCAGAGGCTAGTTGGAGACCAGGGGCTCCCTGGGGACCGCATTGGGGGTCCCTGGGGGCTGCAAATGGCCCATTGGCCTGGGTTTGGGCAGCCCTGGGCTATAGGATACAGTGGGGTCTCTACTCCCTTCACGCAGATCTAGAAGTGGATTAGCACTTTCATAAGAAAAAGCAATAGTGACTTTGGACTAAAAGCCACCTAATGTAATGTGAGATAGGGGTAAATGCTTTGAGCTGAGTTATAAAACACTTTTGTAATTGTAAGTTGCTTAAGAGCCCAAAATAATAAATGCCACAAGGAGGATAATTGCTGCTAAATGCCACAGGATGGTGGTGTTGCAATAACTTTGCAGTATTATGAATTACAAAATATTGCCAAGTTTCACATCTTTAGCAGCTGGAAATAAATGTCCTTCGTAGGTAATCTCACAAATCCAGAACTGAAAGGAACAATAATGTAAAGCCTCATGTTGTTGATCGTTGCATGTCTTTGCTAGTGTATGAGTTGCTTATGGACATCCATCTCAGTGTAGCAAGGTATAGGATGACATTCATCTAAACCGGAAAAGACAACAGTGGAAGGAGTCGATCAGTTGCTACTTAACTAGAGCAGCTGGTACTGTTGATTCCCAACTTTCTTCTTCCTGTCCTCCCTGCCACACTTTTCAAACAACAGGAGTTGGTCAGAGAGGTGGAACTGCCCTGGCACAGCCAGGGCAACAGGGGCAGCTACCATCAGCAATGACTAAGATGGTAGGGAATAGGGTGTGATGAGGGGGGAGTGAACATGGGACATTTTGCCTATCTAAGCAAAAAAAAAATGGAGGGAGTGAGGCAGTACATGGGCTTGGTCTAGGCCTGGATGTATCAAGTATATTGACAACCTCATTTTAATATTTTGTGCATTGCTAGCTTCAACTATGTATCCTGCTACGTGTTTAATGGGCTTCTTTAGCCAATTCTGCCAGGTCTTTTGCACCCATTGGCCCAGGTGGAGTCTTGGAAGGGGAGGGCAAGGAGAGCAGTTCAGGCTTGGTGAAGGAAAAGAACAGAGCACTTCTGAGAATTGTTAGAAGATTTCTAAGTAATAGTTTTTACAATTTCTAGGTGCAACTGTTGCTTCAGGGCTAGCCCTGTCTGCCTGTGCTTGCTTGTACAATTTTTTAATAGTTTCTCAGCTTGTGAGCACATGAATAAAAGTATTATGAGGTTTGTGTTTGCATATATATATATATATATATATATATATATATATATATATATATATATATATATATATATATATATATATATATATATATATATATTGTTTATGCATTTATGAAATTAAAAGATTAGGACTACAATTAAGCTGCAGTTCTATATCCAACTTGCTAGTTCTTCCAGGGACATTTGAAACAAATGTTATGGAACCATATATAGCAAACGTAGGATAAATCTGAAAGCCTCTTTCGTAATACCAATTTTATGCAATGGTGTGTTGCTTTTTAAAAAATGTCTCTTTCCATTGCAGGCACTATGTTTTATTTTTATCAATGTGGTTTTTATAACCTCTGCATAATAATTTGCCTCTGCTATTTTCTTGTTCACAGCATATAGCACTTTCTATATTGTGGGCTTAATATTATCAATGCAGATACCTTTTGTTGGATTCCAACCAATTAGAACAAGTGAGCACATGGCAGCCGCAGGTAAGAAAAACAGTTTTAATGTACCAAAAATAATTTCTGTGCTATAATTCTATACCACAGTCCAATCTTGTGGGGTTGGTAATAAAGTGTCAACAGTAGACAAAAATAAGATGTTGAAACAGAGTTTTCTTTTTTACCTACACTTGGCAACAATGCTGCTGTCTATGTTGTGTACAGGATAAGTAATTGCATAATACAATCATTGAGAGAGGTGGGTTTTGAAAACTTAAATGAGAGTAATCTTCTTTTTTTAACTAGGTGTGTTTGCACTGCTGCAGGCCTATGCCTTCTTACAATATATGAGAGACAGGCTAACAAAGCAAGAATTTCAGACCTTGTTCTTCTTGGGTGTATCGCTAGCTGCTGGGATTGTATTCCTGAGTGTCATCTATTTAACATATACAGGTAAGTACATTAAATGAATAATTTTTGCAGGTGAATGAGGTTTTTCAAGAGTATTATTGAAGTGTTGACCAGACAGTTATTCATGTATACTTTAATTTCTCCAGTAGTTCCAGGATGGTTCAGTCTTTACAAGCTACTCCGCTCAGTAGTTGCCAGGGTCATATGATCTGAAGAACACCAAGGGGAGGGGCACTTCCTGATCCCAAGATGAATCTTCCCTGGCTAGCAGGCAACAGGGTTTTTGTTTGGATTCATCCAAACTTCAGTTATTTGCAGCAGCAGTATCCCTTTCACTAATTTCCTTTAGGGGTGTTTTTACTGCTGGATTGGCCTCTAACAGTTCTTGTGCCTTTCTCAGAGTCGAGCTGTGGGAAAGGGCAAAGAGGAACATTGTGCGAGGCTTCAGCCCACTTTGATTTGTCTTATTCTACTTGTGGCAGGGAAGGCCATTTAAGCAACACAGAACAGCTGAACTCAAGACTCAGTGTTGTATGAAGGACTTGACCCCTCTTTATCCTTAATGTTTATTCCAAGTTTCACAGGTCAGAAAATATTGTTTTCTCTTTCTTTGCCTGTACCTGGTTCATCCCCAGGAGCAGAACTGGCATACTTGTTTTCCAGACTCTGATCTTTAGGAGATCTGAGGTGACTGATTAATGTAGGCAATCCAGGTTGGAGTCAAGGATATCTCCACTCACCATACCTTGGTGGATTCAGGATTTGGCTATAAAACTTAGGAGAAAGTAGCCCCATGGTGCACTTGGGTGCCCCACGGCACAGTCTATAGGAATTGCCTACTTTATAGGCCATGGGTGTCAAACATAAAGCCTGTGGCCTGAATGCAGCCCCCAGAAGCAATTTATCTGGCCCCCATTATAAATGGGCTCTTGCAGCTTGCTAATTGGGTTCTCTCATATCTTGAAAATATGAAGAAGACTTGCATATTTTCTATCATTTGCAGCTAATGAGTTTCTAGGTGAGAACAAAGGTACTTATTTCTGACCATCATCTGCTTAATGATGTAACTTCCCACCCTCAGCAGGCACCAAAAATGCTAACTTTGGCCCTCTATATGAAATGAATTTGAAATCTCTGGTCTAGGCCATCTGTAAGGCCGAAACCTGGAGATCCGTGCACACTTTCATAAAACATTGCAGGATTGATGCTTTTAGCTAGTGCCATGTTTGGCAGGCGAGTGCTACAGAAGGAGGTGTAGGAGTCTGCAATGTAATTATTGCCTTTATGGAGTAACTGCTTGGATATATCCTACATGACAAAACTAAGCCAATCTGGAACTGCTAGAGAATGGGGAAATCTGTTCTTACCTGTGAATTCCCCTTTTCAGTGGTTCCAGGTTCATTCAGTCTACTCCTGCTAGTTAAACAAAGCATGCATGATGTTAGGGTATTGAAATTGGAGAGCCTACTACCTTGGCCATGGGGTTACACAGTAAGAATTCAGTGGACTGTCCGTGCAGGTATACTGATTTGACACTGAGGTTCTGGTTGTGCTGCTGTTCAGTTACTGCAAGAAGGGCTCCAGATGCTCAGTTCAGTCTGGGGATCAGGGGAAGCCCCTCCCCTTGGTGTTCGTCAGATCATGTGACCCTGCCAGCTACCAAGAGGAATTTCTTCCCACATACATATATCAAACCACTCTGGAACCATTGAGAAAGGGAATTCACAGGTAAGATCAAATTTTCCCATTTTCTGTAAGGTTTTAAAAATAACTTTGTTTCTGTCCTAAAGGTTCTTTGCCCATTTAATATGTTTGAGAAGTAGATGCACAACTTTGCAGAAATCCATGGCATTGATCATTGGATGTCTTAAGTATGTTTTTCAAATATTTTAGGTTATATTGCACCATGGAGTGGCAGATTTTATTCACTGTGGGATACTGGGTAAGTATGAATGTAATAAAGTCCACCAGATGGTTTTCATCCTGAATTGTGTTATTTTGAAGCTAGCTTATTTTGTAAAATTTATGTAAAATTATTTTGTAGATTTATGTAAAATCTATCTGGTTAAAGAATATAATTGGCCCTTCCTTCCCCCCCCCCCCCAATTCGGCCTGGGCCTCCCTAGTCATCTACTTTTACAAGTGTGAGTGTAACCAGAATGGTGGGCAGGCAGAATCCCCCCTCCCACAAGGCTGACACAAGGGAGTATGTGTTTAAATCATTTCTAGTCAGTCTTTTGTTGCAGTCAAGCACTCAAATTAGCAAATAAATGTTAACTTGGGGAATCCAGTAGAAAAAGGCTGTAAAATCTCTCAGGTGGCTATACCTGAAAATGACAAATTTAGCATTACTGGGCATTCAGTTTAGTGCATTTAATACTGTATCATGACTTTTCTACAATCAGAGTCTTATTTTAGTGCTTGTCTCAAAAATTACTTGACATAAACATTACTATTCAAAGATGAGTGTTGCAATAAAATAGAGTGGGTGTTGGACTTCTGTGACTTGGACTTATATCTGTGACAGTAACTAATATGATTGAGTTCATGGGTTGAGTGCTTGGAGGAAGCCTTTAAAATTGTCGTAGTCCAAGAGTACATCCTTTTTGGATGGATTGAAAATTGTATATTTGCATAATTTGATCACTTTGCTACTGTGTAATTAAAGGATAGAACAGGGGTGTCAAACATAAGGCCCGGGGGCCAGATGCGGCCCGCGGAAGCTTTTTATCTGACCCTCAGGCTTTCAGCTGCTGAGCCATGCTGAGGTGTTACTGCTGAAAGTGCAGCCTACTTGAAAATTGAGCTCTCCCATATCTTGAATATGATCAAGATATGTATGTTTTCTCTTCTGTCATTTGCAACTAATGAGTTCCCAAGTGAGAAAAAGTGCTTATTTTTGGTCATGAGCTGTTTAATGACATCACTTCCTGCTTAATGACATCACTTCTGGCTCTCAGCAGGCATCATGAATGCTGTTTGGCCCTCTGTATGAAATGAGTTTGACACCCTTGGGATAGAAGGAAGTTTTGTAATAAGAGCAACCTTTCGGAAGCTTACAGGCTCTATTTTATTTAATCCCCAAAATATTAGAGTTTTTAAAAAAGGTTAAAGTATTGTTTTCCTACCAAATATTAAGGGCTTGACCTATGTAAGCTAAAATGTTTCAGTAATCGTCAGTTGTACTATCTTTAGTAGATTCATCACTTCACAGTAATTTGAACTGAAATTTTTTTTAAACAAGGTATGCGAAAATTCACATCCCGATCATTGCCTCTGTGTCTGAGCATCAGCCTACAACATGGGTTTCCTTCTTTTTTGATCTACATATTCTCGTGTGTACTTTCCCAGCAGGGCTATGGTTCTGCATCAAAAACATCAATGATGAAAGAGTTTTTGGTAAGAGGAAATGAGCTAATTTTGAAAAATCAGTTAAGCTTAAAATGCCCTAACTTGTTCATTTGTTTGTTTTGTTATTTTTTTCCAGTGTTTAGCTAAAAATATTTTCTAAGGAACTGAATAGGTTCTAAGGTTGCTTAATATTGCTCTGTTTTGTTGGTTGACTTCCCTTAGGATAGATTATTCTCATACCAAGGAAATATCTTGCACTAATAAAAAGTTAGATCCTTGTCAGCAAAGCATTGATAATGTGGTTAATAGCAGTCTAACAGAGAATTTTGATCAGCAGGCACGCTTGAATTATTTTAAATAATGAATTTTAAACTATTTTAAACAGATTATGACTTTGCTAGAAATGAAATGCAGGAACTAGTATCATGATTGTCTTTATTTTAAGCATCTCATAGTAAAATTGAGTGGTTTTGTCTTTGCAGTGGCTCTGTATGCAATCAGTGCGGTTTACTTTGCTGGAGTGATGGTCCGTCTGATGTTAACTTTGACTCCAGTTGTCTGTATGCTATCTGCAATTGCTTTCTCAAATGTGTTTGAGCACTATTTGGGTGATGACATGAAGAGAGAGAATCCACCAGTAGAAGACAGCAGTGATGAGGATGATAAAAGGAACCCAGGAAATCTCTATGATAAGGTAGGACTTGGAGATCTTAATACTATCAAGGAGATTTTGGCAATAGCTGGAGGTGTGATTTTGGGGGGGGGGTGATAACGAAATATATAACACTGCTTTCTGCACTTGACAGTCTTGTTTAAAAAAAAAACCAAACCACCCAAAATCTGCAAATAAATAAATAAATTGGAAAACCTGCAACAATGATAATGGGCTGGGCCGGGTAATGAATAATGACTGTGGCTGCATCTGCTGACACTATACCACTTATATTACCTACCTACTACACTTTAAAAATGATTATAATTAATTAAATGTGCCCTTGGAATGAAAACATGACACTGCTTTCTACACTTCTCTTCCTTGGGGGGGGGGTGGAATGGAATCTGCAAAAATATAAAAACATTAAGAACACCTCTAGCCATAGCTCAATGGCAGAGCACATGCTTGGCAGGCAGAAAGTCTCAGTTTCAATGCCTGACCTCTCCAGGTAGGAGAAAATGCCCTATCTGAAGCCCTGTAGTCACTGCCAGGCAGTACAGACAGTGCAGTAAAAACCTGAACAATTAATAATGCCCACCTGGCAACCCCTCTGGTTCTGTAGTGTTACTCTGCCCTTTCTTTCTCATGAGGACTTTCTATGAATGGGTACACTCTATTTCCTTAAATGGCCCTTTCTGAAGGAAGTGAAAGGTCGTCATTCTTAGAGGGCACCAAGGAGGGTAGAGCCAGCACAGCAGAAGAAAACCTGTCTAGTAAGCAAGGGAGTAGGCAAGTGTCTTTGTTGACTGGCAGTTTATTGGTGAACAAACTCAGTTACCTGGCATCTCCACCCTTTATCTCAGGCAGATGAAGGTACCAGTTAACCAAATGTACTACTCTAGATGGACCAACCATCTGACTTTTTGTTTGAAAAGAAATTTCTTCTATTGTTGAAAATGCAAAAGACTTGTGAACTTTTAAAATTCAACATAGACACAAAACTTCCAACAACTTTAATGATTCTTTGTTCAGGCAGGTAAAGTGAGGAAACACATATCTGAACAAGAAAAAACTGAAGAAGGTCTTGGGCCCAATATCAAGAGCATTGTTACGATGTTGATGCTAATGCTGTTGATGATGTTTGCTGTCCACTGTACCTGGGTAACTAGCAATGCCTATTCCAGTCCTAGTGTTGTTCTCGCTTCTTACAATCATGATGGGTAAGAATCACCATTTGTATTCCCTATATTTCAGGGTTTGGCTTTGTGTGAATGGTTAAGATTGCAGAAATTTTGTTCAGTCATATATGACACATTGAAGCAGTGGTTCCCAAACTTTATCAGGCTGCTGCCCTTCTGGCTCCATAAATTCATTCCTAGTGCCCCCTAACCTACTTTACCCTACAAAAAGTATTATCCGTGACCCACAAAGAAAGATGACAATAAGATTCAAAACAGCAACAATTAATTGCATGTGTATGCAAAATCCAATTAAACTCTTTATGTTAATTCAACAAAATTGATCAGCTTGGCCCAGTGATACCAGCTTTTCAAAAGTCTGAGAGCCATTTAGCAAGGATTTGCTAAACATTGATTAACAGTTGATAATACAATCAAAAAGGTTGTTAAAATGCCTCATAAGAACAGCCCCACTGGATCAGGCCATAGGCCCATCTAGTCCAGCTTCCTGTATCTCACAGCGGCCCACCAAATGCCCCAGGGAGCACACCAGATAACAAGAGACCTCCATCCTGGTGCCCTCCCTTGCATCTGGCCTTCTGACATAGCCCATTTCTAAAATCAGGAGGTTGCACATACACATCATGGATTGTACCCCATAATGGATTTTTCCTCCAGAAACATGTCCAATCCCCTTTTAAAGGCGTCCAGGCCAGATGCCGTCACCACATCCTGTGGCAAGGAGTTCCACAGACCAACCACACTGAGTAAAGAAATATTTTCTCTTGTCTGTTCTAACTCTCCCAACACTCAATTTCAGTGGATGTCCCCTGGTTCTGGTGTTATGTGAGAGTGTAAAGAGCATCTCCCTATCCATTCTGTCCATCCCCTGCATAATTTTGTATGTCTCAATCATGTCCCCCCTCAGGTGTCTCTTTTCTAGGCTGAAGAGGCCCAAACGCCGTAACCTTTCCTCGTAAGGATGGTGCCCCAGCCCCATAATCATCTTAGTCTCATGTGAGGCTATCAAAAGGCCTCACATGATTGCCTTTTGATAGCCAATGAACATCAGTATGAAGCAGCAAAAGTTCAAAATCATCATTCTCAACACGAAGCTCCCAAAATAGTCAGTCATTGAGAGCATGTGCCGTAATGATTTGTGCAGATGATTACTGAGGTTTTATGCAATTAATGACAATGAATGTCACAGTGAATGGTGAAGACACCTGGCACTGCTTTTTCAAGTAAGCAACCAGTCATGGTAGCAACCAGTCATTACACAAGCAAGTATGTTTATAAACAGAATTTCCTTGTCTTTGAGGAACTGCTCAATAATATGAAATACTTACTCCCCTTTAGTGTAATTAGTTGCCTTGCAAATAACTCTTGAGCCAAGCATTTGTCTCTTAGAAAGCTCTCATAAGTGAGAAGCAAAAATTCATTGCCTGGCAGGGCTGGCACTGTAATGCAAATTCTGTTGTCCTTAGTATAGTGCACAATACGTCTTCCACATTTTCAGCTTTTCATCTTGGGTCTTTGCACTGAATTGTTGCTGAGAGGAATCATTTTGATTAAATTGTGGTGACGAATACAAAACAGTACTTGGAACTAGTTGTATGTGGCTTTCCAGACTTTTGTCTGTATGTATTATACAACAGTGAAATATTGTCTGATAATGCAAATCATCAGTGTATTGTTGTGAAGAATTGCGAGACATTTCTAACACTGTTGGTGGATTTGAAATTTATCCTAAAGTGATTGAAAAAGAGTTCATGTTTATTTGGTTTAATATTCCAAAGGCTATAATTTAAGAATTATAAAAAAACTTTGGACAATTGAAAAAGAGTTAAGTTCTTGCCTTGCCTTGCCAGGACATACCTTCAAATGTTCAATCAGTTTGGAGGTTTCATTGCCTCATTAGAAGAGACCTTTTTCACATATTGGGCACATTGGCAGCAGGTTTGTTAGTGCTGGTATAAATCCATACTTCAGATATTCAAAACTACATTATTTACATTTATTTTTTTATGATAGTTTCTCACAACACAGTATACTGGTCTTACTAGAGCTCTGGTGGTGTGTTTACTAAAGACTTTGATACTTTCCACCAGATTTAAGCACACTGGAGAGGCAGAAACTTGGAAGTACCATTTGCCAGCATGTGCCATAGTTCCACCATCTCCAGTGCCCCTCTTCAGCCCCCTTGCTGCTTAGTGCCCCCCCCAAGGTAATCCTACCAGTCCTCCACGGGATGGTACCATCCACTTTGGAAATCACTGAACTAAAACTTATCAAAACAATACAGGTTGAGCCTACTTATCCATGGATTTGGCTCAATGGGGATCTCCAGACCTCCATTGGGCAACATTTGGCCCAACCTGAAGCCTCCAGAGGCAGCTGGAGCTGTGCTCTAATAACCTCCAGAGCTGTTCTGAGGCCTGTGGAGGATACATGCAGCCTCCATGGGCCTTAGAATGGCCTCCAGAGGTCCTAGAAAGGGCACTTTTGGTTTTCAGCTGAAAACAGGAAGTGCCCTTCTAGGACCTCTGGAGGCCATTCTGAGGCCTGTGGAGGCTGCATGACCTCAGAACAGCTTCAGATGTCGCATTTGGAGCTCAGTGGACCCTGAAATTTGCGTGATTTGATATCAAGTGAAATTTGGTATCCATGAGGCATCTGGGACTGGAACCCGTGGATAATGGGATTTTACCTGTAGAGTGAATGCTTGATTTAATGGATTTGAGTTTAGCAATCTTCAGAAATGATGGATGTTTGTCTGATTCTTTAAAAACTAGTTGGTGGTTGTATACATGTGCTAACATGTAGCATGTTTATTGTCAGAAATGCATTTGGATTTAATAGAGCTTCATTATTAATGGATGCCTCTTTCCCTTCATTAGGTTGATAAATTGAGGGCTCATTGTTCTCCTGATTAATGCTAAAGCAATATTACACTTATTGTGAACTTTTCCTTCTGTTGCAGTACTCGGAATATTTTGGATGACTTCAGAGAAGCATACTATTGGCTAAGGCAAAATACGGATGAGCATGCCAGAGTAATGTCTTGGTGGGATTATGGTTATCAAATAGCAGGAATGGCAAATCGGACTACCCTTGTTGACAACAATACTTGGAATAACAGCCACATAGCCTTGGTGTGTAGTGGTAATTGTCTGTTTTGGGAACTGGGTGTCAGAGCATTTTTTGTTGTGTTTAGAAAGATTTAAAATTTAACATTTTAATGTGCTGAAAGTTAGTTTCCATTATGCACCAGTGTTAATGAAGACCTGCTTTGTAGATGATTGACAAAAAATTGTGCACGTTTAAAAACTACCATTTTTATTGCAGGTTGGAAAAGCGATGTCTTCAAATGAGACTGCAGCTTATGAGATAATGAGAAGCCTAGATGTAGATTATGTATTAATAATTTTTGGAGGTGTAATTGGCTATTCTGGTGATGATATTAACAAGTTTTTGTGGATGGTGAGAATAGCTGAAGGTGAACATCCTAAAGATATTAGGGTAAGTCTTAATATAAAGAATCAAAACCCTGAGTTGCTGATCCCTGGAAACAGGCAATATTTCTGCCAAGTGTTTTATTTGTACCACCTGATACATGTCTATTATCCTGCTGTACTTGCAGTGAGAAATTGCTGCAGGTTTGCTTGATAGATGTGTTCTGTGGTTTCTGGGTGTTTTCGGGTATAACTGCACAACATTCTAACAGTTGGTGTAAAAGTATTTTCTAGTGTAGAATCGGTTACTAGGTGTGTTGAGAAAGACAGCGTCTCAGCATAACATAACCTGATAGGATAATTGTGAAGATAAAATGGCATTAGATTATACTCCACCCTGAGTGCTTGTAATAGGGCAAGAAAGTAATATAAAGAAGCAGAGTTACAATGTTCAGAAATGCACTATGTCAACAATACACTTGACTTATCCAGAAGCTACCTTATGAATAATTAATGCAATAGTTGTGTTAACATCACCACCTCAAAGAAATGGAGTTTTGGCTGGATAATAAAAGAAAGTTTTCATTTATCTGTCTACAGTTCAGACAGCTCCTAGGAGCAGATTTCAGAACTTTAGGTAGTTACGTTTCCATGTCTTCTTTTTCTGAATAATTGTGGTGACTTCACTAAACTAATTCAGTAGACTAATGTTATTTCCTTTCTTCTTCAAGGAAAGTGACTACTTTACTCCACAGGGAGAATTTCGGGTAGATAAAGCAGGCTCTCCAACCTTGCTAAACTGCCTCATGTATAAAATGTCCTATTACAGATTTGGAGAAATGCAGGTTAGTGAAACTTGGATTACTTGCAAGTTTTACAGTTAAATGTTAACAGCTTCCTTGACTATGTAGTCAGTATTAGTTTTATCTTACCACACTGTCACAAAAAGTTACTTGATTCTTAGTACAGGGTAGCCCAAGACCTCTGGGAAGCCTTCTGCCAGTGGGGATTAGCTCAGCCTTGTGGCCCAGTGGGGCCTTTTCGGGTCAGGTCCCTCAAAACTTCTTCCTTGCTTCTCTCCTTCTTTTGTCTCCCTTCCCTCCTCCTTGCTTTGCCTTCTCTTTTCCTTCAAGGCTTGACCTCCTCTTTCTAAGCTGCTTCTCCCACTTCCTTTCCTTCCATCAACTTTGTCCATGCTACTTTCATCCCTTTCTGTCACCTCTCTTTCCTGCTTACTCTTCCATTGCACATCTTTCTCACTGCTTTGTTTATCCCACCCCATTGTTCGTTCTTCATTTTAAGCTGGGCTGTTCCTGCAAGGACATTATTGAGGTCCTGACTCAATGGCCAGCCACCCCTTTAAATTATCCCCCATCAGAACCCTACAAAAAGTAAACAGTGAAGCTATTGGTTGTATGACACTGCCCCTCTGGTTTAGGTGCTTGGTTGTGACATCATTGCCTCACCTTTCATCCTGCAGCAGGTAACCACTAGCACTTCCTGATAACATGATATTCCCAGAATCCACATAACCATCATGTCTAGTAGCCTATGATAGACCTTTACTCTCTCCGTAAAGTTGTTTGATCCATTTTTTAAGTCAAGCTAAGTATATAGTTTTCAGGTATGGTGTTGAACCTCTGGTTAAATGTATACATCAAGTCTATATAAATCTAGTTCTGAGAATGCCTCTTTCAGTCCCGTGCACTTGAGAAAGTGCACAGAGCAGTCTCTGTAAATGTCTACCAAGAAATAAACTCCATTAAGTTCAGTGGGATTTACTCCCAGGTAAGTGCATCCTAAGCCAACTAGATATGGGCAAAATGAGTATAACATTAGGGTGTTAGACTAGACCCGGGTAGACTGGTTCAAATCCCTACCCATTCATGAAGCTCACTGAATTACCTTGGCCTGGGCACCGTCAACCTACCTTAGAGAGTTACTGTGAGGATAAGTAGGGAGGAATCCTGAACTCACTGGAGAAAAGCCAAAGGTACTGGCAACACCTTGCCTGGCACAGTCTGAAAATGTCTGTGTGCCACCACTGACTTGGCAGTGTAGCTTGGGCACGCCATGTCATCCTTTACCTCGGGCAGCAGATGTCTTAGGCTGGCCCTGAACACTGTAAGATAAGAATTTATTACTAAGTTTTAATTGTAAATTGACATTTGAGACCAGATTAACTGATGGTTGTGGTTTTAATGCTTGATTGAATATCGATTAAAGTTAACCCCCATGGCAGTAACCTGTTGCAAAACGTTAATGCGTAAGCTGATGAACTGTATTGAAATAGAATTTTCAAAACTACAGGACATTTTTTAAAGTGGGACTTGTGTATGTATACCTATTCCCAGCATTGCGATCCATATTTTCAAACTAATGTGTGCCACTAACTTTGTAGCTGGATTTTCGGACACCCCCTGGATTTGATCGTACACGGAATGCTGAGATTGGGAACAAGGACATTAAATTTAAACACTTGGAAGAAGCCTTCACGTCGGAACATTGGCTTGTTAGAATATATAAAGTGAAGCAACTAGACAACAGAGAGACACTGGATCATAAGCCTAGGCTAACCAACATTTTACCAAAACAGAAGTATTTGTCAAAAAAGGTGGGTTCCTAGTGAACTATTTCAAAGGAGGCTCCTTGTCTTACTTGTGTTTACTAGCTATACAATTAATTTGTTTCACTAGCTGAATACACAGAAACAGTGTGACTATCAGATTTACTTGATGGTAGCCATGTAACTAGCCCTCTGATTAATTAAGCATGTGAGGACAACAAAATCTAACCAATTAGTAGTTGGTAGACTTTCAGAAACTGTTCCAAAGTCTCTCAAAGCCCAGCTAAATGTTACACAAGTATGCTATATAAAATACATTAGCAGTGTTTCAGTAACCGTGGCAGCTTGCTTAGTAAGTTGTGAAGTGTCATTCTGAAAAGTGGTGCCTTGAAACTTCAGAATGACTTTTTGTAAAATAATTAAACCTGGAGTTCTTATGGGCAGCTTGAGTGTCCGACTTCTTGTTCTTTTTTTATTTAATCTTGCTCAGACACATTCATTTTGACACACTCTTTTCATGTGGGCTGTACTAATCTTAATGTAGTACGACATAAAATTTCTGGTGTGGAAAATACTTTCCCTGATTTTGCCATGGTTCTTTAGGAAATCAGTAATTCAAAGTTTCTAGAACTTCGTCAAATATTTGTTTTGAAATTTGATCAATAAAACAATTCTGTACAATTTTAGAAAGATCATTTTAGGGACACAGTTATAGAGATGCTAGGGTAGAGGGCATATACTTATTTTATCTTCCTGAATATTAGTGTATTCAAAAGATAAATTGGTAGCTTAATGTTAGAACAGAATGAAATCTTGTGGCCAGATGGTAAGGCTACATATACATGTTCCCCCTTTAAAATCTAAAAAAAAAATTCTAATAACTTGTTTCATGGTATTTACTTGGGGTCTGCATCACTTATGTACACCAAGACCTCCTGTTGTATTGATTTCCCAGTTTGCCTTATGAGGCACTTCTGCTTTTTTTTCTTGGCTTTCCTGCGTGTACAACTTATACAGGTGTACAGAACTCTGATGGAGTTCTGTATCTCTACTGGATATACAGTATTCAGGCTGATGCACTGTATGAAGAGGAAGGATGTAAACATTTTCTTAAACTTTGAAAAATATGGCATTCTAACAAAGTTACTCATGACTTAAGCACCACTGAAATAAAGACTAGTCACAACAAACTTTGCAACACTGTGACCCACCTCATCCTTTGCGGTGGGTCGCAATGCTCCTGGTGGTGATGGCAGCCTCTCCTGGCTTGGCAACATGATCTGTTGCCAAGCATTCATCTGCAAAGCAAAGCATTCATCTGTTTTGCAAGTTACTTTTGTCAACGAACTGCAAACATCTGTCCAAACAACATGTTATCAAGTTAAGCTTGCTCTTCCCATATGCTGAAGTTCACCTTTTTATAGCCAATAATCTTGTTTTGCCAATAAGACAATAATATTTTTTTAGCCAGTAATCTAAAGTGAAAAACCACATTCCTGGTATTGAACAAATGCAGAGTAATCAAACATTCAGACCTTAATATGAGCTGCCATTTCAGCCACATATCTTGTTTTTTTAGAATCTTTTTCCAGAAAAAAGACCCCATGTGAAATTCTCATTTCAAAAATGCAAAATTACTTTGGAATAGTGATGCTTTTCTTCACCTAAATAATTCTGTTATTCTGTTCACTGCATCAAGTATGATACCCTGCACATGGTATCTTATAGAATTCACACAACTTTTAGTTGAAAAGCGGTATATAAATACTGTTAATAAATAATAATAATAATAATAATAATAAAGCTTTATGATCTCGTGTCAGTGAATAGTTGTATGTCTGTGATAGTGGAAATAGTTACCATGTTTAGTTGGTATATCAGCCCACAGACTAACTATGCTATCTTTGCTGCCTCTCTTCCCATTTTTTGTGACAAGCAAACATTGTTTGAACATGCAGTTATTTGGAGTAAATTTCAGAGTCCTACTTGTGCTCCTCCATTGATAAATGTAGTAGTGCTTAATTGTGTGTATTAACTAAACAAGTAGATCTAACTGCAATAATCAATATATTTGTATAAAAGATGCTAAATTACCCTTTATTTTGGAAAAGCACATTAACTACTAATTTGACCATGTGAAATGTTCCATTGCTTTGGTTCTCACATGAGTAGATTTGTAATAGCTTTGTCAGGGCAGGAAAAATAATTCAGGTTCTGAGGTGCTAGATTTCAAATTCCAGCTAACTCTGTAACTAGTTGACTGCCATCTTTTTCCAGTCCCGAAATTTAATGAAGAACAATGCAAAAACATGATGCAGTCACTAGAGCGTTATATTAAACTAATACATTATTCTGTTTTTCTTTTTAGACTGCCAAAAGGAAGCGTGGCTACATTAAGAATAAACTAATTTTAAAGAAAGGCAAGAGACCCAACAAGAAGACAGTTTAAATGCACTGTTTTGATTGCTAATATGAAGCAGTTGTCCTTGAGATAACCAGTCTTTGCCTTTTAGCTCAAGTCATGTTTCACAGCAACATGAGGGTACAGAACCATCACTGGTCCAGATTATTGTACAAAACTTTCAGGCAATGTCTGAATTAAAAAATTTTTTGGCTTATTAAGAACAGCTGTTTTAGATTTGTATTGTGGAGCAAGACAGAGCTGCTGTCCAGGTCTAGCAGCAGATTTTTTTTATTGGTACATATTATCCTTCCAATCTATTGAATTTGGACTGATTGCACCAAAGAACCCTTTAATTCGGTCCTTGGCACATGCATACTTGTCAGTTTTTTAAGTTCAGCTGAACAGCAATATCTTAACTGAATGGTGAAATGTGTGAATTGACTATTCTCAGTCTTGACACTTTCAGAAGTGTGAATATTTTTATAGTCAGCTACTAGAACAACTCCTTTTGAGGTATTTATTTTACAAGATTTCATTCTATGTACTCTTCTATTACTATATGTTGTGATCAGGACTGTAAACCAAGCTGCAACTTCACTAATCACGGAACAGAGTATATCCTTGATGATGCAATTTGTTTTGAGAAGAGGTCTTGCTGCCCTTTATGCAGGTGTGTTCCTGGAAAAACAGAGGGCAGATCTTGCACAGAGAAGAGAGATACAAGGGCTACATTTGTATCTTAAATATAACACGACAGTAATGAATGCTACTGAGCACCTTAGCACCTGGTGTTTTCAGAATTTGCTTGTTTAGCTACATATTTACAATAATTTGGCCTGTCAAGGAAGAAAATTGACAAGTATTGAAACTTTCTGTGGCTATAAAAGTAGAAGGTTTATAAACCTGATCTGCTTTTTTTGTGGGGTTGGGTTGGAAATGACTAGCTTATCTCCATATTTTTAGTGCTTTAGTTGATGAAATGTCTGCTTGAATATTTCTGCTGTTATATTTTACTAAAGACAATTTATCAAGTGCACTAAAGTACAAATGGAGATCACCCATGTTGACTTTCCAGCTATAGGAAACTTGAATGTTGTTTCATTTTAATAAATATTATAAAGGGGGGGTATTCACTTGACAGCCACAGGATATAATTTTGATATAGGAAATGGTTTATACCAGATGTATTGGTGTAAAGCAGAATAGTATGTACCTTCCAAACAAAGTTTCTGTTGCTCAGTGAGAATGTTACTGTGGACTTCTCCTCAGATGTATAATTTTTATTTTGTAAATTCATTTTTGAGTAAAGAGGTTATTAGAACAAGAATGCAGTGTCAGCATTTTCACAAAGCAATCTGGATTTCTGACCCTTTGTCATTGAGATTATTTTACTGTTGCTTTAAAGCTCAATGCAAGACCCGTTGTTGACTCTAGGGAAAAATAAAGTTAAACCAAGTTTTGTGTTAAGTGAATGGCTGCTATATTTCTTTAGTTTCTCCAGAAGGTGCTGTGTTAAGGACCGGAGTCTACACTTATGAAATCTATGCAGGCTGGCAGGTGGTTTTTTAGTTCTGGTTATGATTTTACTTACAAATAAATTTTTCTTTAGATAAGATTTCTTTCCTCTATAGACCTCCCATATAAACCAATTAACTTAGTGCTTCAGATGTTAAAAGGAGCCAGTTTTTCCCAACACAGAAATGGAAGATTTTTGTTTTTGCCAGAAAAGATTTTAACTAAGCACAAGGTTAATTGTTGAAATTCTACTCTAATCCATATCATAGTCAGACTATTGATGTGAATTCATATTTATAAATCCTTCTTTTTTTCATCAAGCTTCTTATTGGGTTCTCTTAACCAATATCAGATTTTTACATTCATTTTAAAAATCTGGATTTGTTCTAGTAGGAAATGGCTGCTCTTAGTCTCTTCACCCAGATCACTTACAGAACTATGGCTATGAATGCTTTGGAATTATGAAAGTGTGTCTTCAGTCACAAAGCTAAACCAAACTTAATTGCCTAATAAATACACAATCAATTGCAAATGCAAGAGTTGCTCTTGAGTAACTTTGCTTTTTAAAATTGTAACACCAAAAATCACTTTAATGTAAATTAGATATTGATTATCTAAATAATTTTGATAATTACAATCTAAATTATTAGATTGTGATTTTTTTAATTCTCATTTTACTGTAACTTACAATTAGCAAATCGGTTCTTGACTACTGTTGCCTCACACTAGTAGCTTCAAGATCTAGAACTGCAGTATATGGTTAACCATTTCTGCCCAGCCCACAGGTGTACACATTTGATCCCTGTTGTGCATACGAAACATTGGGCAGAAATGGCTTAATGAACCTGCTCCAACTTTTCTACCTATTCAGTTGGCCCATACCGTACACACAATTGACTTGCGCGAATTCAAGTATACGTGCTCAGCCCACCCAAAAAAAGACACACAGTTTAAATAGTGCAGGTGACTCTTCCCACCATTCCACTTGCACTATTTAATGAAACTTCTGGCCCCTCAGTTCCTTTATGCCTTGTGCTGTGTTTTTAGATCTTGAGTACATTTGTTGGCTTTGAGCACTGACCTCAGAGCATAACCCTTGTAAGGATTGATTGTATGTGGTTCTCCAGACACACGCTGCAGGTGCAACTAAAAGATATTAACTTCCATAAGAGGCAAAACCATGACCAATTGTAATGGTTGCGTGTCTTGGAGGCAGAGGGAAAGTTTCTAGTAAAGGAACTTAGCACTGAGTGCTTAAAAAAACATTTTGCCCACCATCTACCTATTTCTGGTGAGCAGTGTATGGTGCAAATCACCAAGGAAAGACAAACAACCCAACTGGAGCAGGTAAGACCTGGGTAGACTTGGATCTTTATGGTAAACAGATCCATAAATTGGTATATCCTGATTTTAAAGCATATCTACTGTACACACTAGGCAGCTGCTTTCATTAATGGCATTCTGTCTGGAAGCACTTCTTCAAATTTAGCACAGCATCCTGGCTAATGTTATCATACATTAACTGAATACAGGTAGGTTGTTCATGCTGGTTCTATTCCTGTCTACAACTGTAGAACACTGAACCAAATTTGAAGGCAGGATCAATGGCATGATTGGTGAGTTGTCTATGGGCAGAACACAGTCACAATCCGATCTCTATATTTGGTTCTTGCCTTTTTATTCTTTCCATTGGGAAAGACTAGTCCATAAGTCAACTAAGAGAAAGCGTTCAGTTTGCATAGGATCTCTTCAATGTCATTTTGGATACTTGTGCAAATGACGAATTGTAGCTGGAGAAATGAATCCAGACTAAGGATCACTGAAATTTAATTGAACTCGAAGCTATCAAGACAGTGATTCTTCTGTGTGAGCTGCTAACTCCCCAGAACAGCCCTCTTCATGATGCAAATGAGCCTATTGACATCAGGTGGCAGATGGATTCTTGCTTGCTGCTCCTCTACTCAGGTACCAACCACATTCTCCCTGCCTTTGCTGCTGCAAATGTAGCTGGCCTTCCCATCCCCTTCCTCTTCAAGCTCTTTAATTAAAAAAATCAGGGTATTTTTTTATTCTTCCAACATGCCCTGTGGTGGCTGCCTTGCATAAACAGCCCCATGCAGCAGTGAGCTTGCTGTATTCCACTTGCCAGAGCATAGCAACCTGGCTTTTCACCTCCTGCCACTAGGTGTTCTAAATGAGTCCAGTGGGGGAAATGTACAAGATCACTCTTCCTGAGGCTTTAAAACAAAGGAGGTAATATAGAGTTATCCTGGCACACTTTACATTTCCTGCTTTGATTCCAGAATGTATGTGAAAGTTGGAGATAGCGTTACTTACACCCTAGTTGTGAGCAAAATGTCAGGAAATGACAATCTTCTTAGATTAGCTTGAATAGTTCTTACTACAACACTAGCTTTAACTATTGCTATTCCTGCCACTGCCTTAACTGTAACTAGTAGCCTGAAGTTCTGCACTATTGATCCACTGATGCCTTCAAGCCACTTTATAGTTAAGCTAGATCGTCTGTTTGCAGTCTCAGTGATACTTTGGGCCTTTTTAAACAATAAGACAAATAAGACTTCTACTGCACAAAGAAGTTCCATTTCTTGCAGTTAAGCAGATATTTTCAATTAAAATTCAGAAGATCAGTATGTAGAGCAAACAGAAGGTTGGGGTTGTGCATCAAGACTAGGATTGTACATTAACTTGCATCTTAATGCTAATTGAAAGGGCTCAGTCTGGGCTTTCTGTGTCTAGATGTGCATGAATGAAGGTACAAGGAGCAAGCTTATACAACTACAGTATGGCATACAAAGCAAGTGTACTGAAGGGAGATTAAATATATAAGAATCAGGATCTACTTAGACTTGCACATTGACTGAGCATGTCAAGCTGCCTGTGCTTGAATCTGAATTCAATGAATGAACAGCTGAAGTTCCTGAATAACTAGATAGCTCCTGGTCCTGTAGATAAAGACCAGAAAAATACAATGTGAAATTATATTAAATGATAGTTGATCTGACAAATGAACTTGCTTATTCCATCCACAAAATAAGACTCCGTTACTGTTAAGAGGAAAAGGCTCACTGAAAGCACTGTGAAGGAAGACAAGCATTGCATAGTCCATTTGTATTAAAACCCATTTCTGTCCAGCTCACAAGTATACATATTTGATCCCTGTTGTGTATATGCAATACTAAGCAGAAGTGGCTTAAACTTTAGTTTTAGTGTATTACTAGTTCATATGCATTGCTAATTTTTACTTTTAAAAAATTCTACCCCCCTTTCCCTTGCCAAAGCAAATGCTTGAGGCAGCTTACAAAATGTTCATAAATATAAAAAATCTTTACAGTATATAAATTAATTAGGAGTCTGCAGATTCAGTTTTGCAATATAACCAGGAGTGAAACCTTAACAACATGATGTGCAGAACAGCAAATAACCAATCTGCAGGTACAGGGGGCCCAATTCAAAAGTCATCCATTAAAAGCTAAATTAAATGTTTAGCCCACACCAAAAAGGCAGACAGAAGAGATAGTTCTTAAAGAATGTTCCATAATTGGTACCACTATAGAGAAGTCTCAACTCTTGTGCCACCATTCCTTGACCCAAAACAGAGGCAACACTTGTGGGAGAGCTCCATCTGATGACCAAAGAAGCTAGAATGTATGGGTGGTGAATGTATGTATGGTGGTCCCTCAGATAACATCCTTCATGATTTGAGACCAGGTTAAGTCAATACTAGCCCCTTGAATTGGGTGGCGAATCAAATGTGCACTTACCAGTCTCTGCAGCAGCCTTCCTGTGGTGCTGGGAGGCCTGTGCAAGTATCTGCAAGGCTCCCCAGCCTTCTACAAACCAGTTCCGGTTTTGCAGAGGCCGGGTGCGATTGCTCCACTTTCACTTTTGAAGACCTAGCGCAGAGCTCGTTGCACCCCCAGGAGATTCTGCAGGCTCTCCTCTGGTAAGGAGGCTCTGGTAAGTCCAGTGAAGCCCCCACCCCCACCAAGACTTACTGCAGTTCAAAGTCTCCGTTTGAAAACCACTGCATTAGGGTTTTGTGATCAGGACTGCCTACTCTGTTTCAGTGCCAGCATTGGAAGCAAAGATTTGAAACCAAGGCCTCCAAGAGGAATTTTATCAGGGGGGTACAAAGTTCCTTTTGGGCCCCTTCCCAAAAGGGGGAGGAGATTAAACCCTGGGGGAGGGTGGTGACAAGGATGGGCAGAACTGTGGTGGGGTGGGGTAACTGGAAAAGTCTTTGGAGCCCAGGTCTACTGGGATTACCAATGCAAAGTCCAGGTCTATCTGCCCATACAGCACTGGCAGCTAAATACAGTAATTTGGAAAACCAAATAAACTAAATCTCTAAAATCTTTTAAATATAGTAAAATCATTGCAAAAGAATTAGCATCATATTTAGGCTTACATTAGAATGGAAAGTGTCCTGTTTGCACCAACACATACTTCTGCAGCAGCTGTGTCCCTGCACACTCCTTCATAGCAAGCAGATCTACACTCCAATGTGCTGCTGTAGTAGGTCAGTTTCCTCCCAGATTTGATAATGTGTAATGAAGTATCATGAATGCATTCCTTGGTTCAGCACATATGGCTTTGGTCACGGCAGCAGCCAAGTACCCAGTCTCCCACACAGGGCAGCGAGTCCAGGTGAGAAAGGAAAATATAAGATCCCAGAAAATTTCTGGGCCCCCTTCCTTGGCGCCTGGGTACAAATTACCCCCTTTACCCTCCCCATGGGCCCTGTTTGAAAACATTATGTGAAAATACTCCTGAACCCCCTATCAAAATCCAAATTAAGTTTACTTGGCTTAGGAAGTCATACTTTGCACCACCATGATAGGAGAGAATATAATGAAGTGAGTCCTGAATCAGTTTGTTTTCTGCATAAGCCCATTGTATCACCTGCTGTTATAAAAGCACGTAAGGTCTATCGAATCAGAAGTTGCATATCATAACAATTTCTGAATTATTGCAGTTACATCATTTATCAAGTTCTGAAACTGAACATAAGTCCAAAGAGACAACACAGACAATGCAACACAATCAATAAATACATTCAAATAAGATTTATTGTGTTTGATTTTTGTTCAGATTATGAAAGGAAGGCTAATCAGAAGTGACTGCCAGAGAATCTGATTTAACAAATAAGTATAAACTTGTTTATGAACAGTTCTATTTAAGAAAAGTTTGCATAGGTTCCTACAGCTGTGCACAAAGGTTAACTGGAAGTACATTAAAATTTACATTACTGTTCAAAGTATCTACACTGAAAGAGTTCAATTGCGTGTGTAAGACAAACATGAAATGACTACAAATAAGGCATGGTGCTTCATCTCAAAATGTTTCATAATTTGAAAGGAAGCAAAATTTTCCTGGCTTCCTTTTTGGAATCTCTGGTTAATCAGTATTATCCAAATAGGATCCTGTGCCTCAAAAAAATGCTCACAAATTTTTAGTGGCTGCAGGCATTTCAGCAAGATTTACCAGAATGTGAATTAGTACATTTCTATTGCACACTGACATGCTCATGCTGAGATGCTCTCGAACAAAAGCATAAACTTTTCTAGTGTAGTAGCTGCATGCTACAGCACTGATAACAATTCTTATCAAATCAGTGACAGAAAATACAACCCAGAACTCTAGACAGAGATGTGACTTTTTTTTAAGCCTAGTAAAATGTAACACTTCTTTGGTGACTGAGCAAAGTACAGGGGTCCACCCATATCCATGGAGTCAGTTATCTGCAGATTGGGGGGCCATGCCCCTGCGCCCATTACAGTACCTTAGTTTTTGTTCAATAGTACTAGTGTTTCTTGCTTTAACGAAGCCACATTCTTGCTGACCTGAAGAACATGAAGTGCAGGCAACGAGGCTGCAAGCTATAGGGAGAATAACAATGTTAATAGGAAGTGTTTCCTCTTAATATTCAGTTAGCATGCAGGCTAGTTGCCTGCATGTTGCTCTTCAATGAAACAAGAATGTGCCTTTGTTAAAGCAAGAAATACCAGCACTTCCTGTACTACTAAACAAAAACTAAGGTAAGAATGCAGGGGGCTACTATTTGAATAGGGTTCCTCTGTATTTGCGGTTTCCATATCGGGGGGGCAGAAAGGAACCCCTACGGGTACAGGGGGTGCCTGTATTTAGAAGTTACTGCCAGTTTCTTTCAGAAGACTACTCAAGAACAGCTAATTTGCTGTTTTATCGATTACTTTCTAAGCTAACAAAGGTCAGTTCATAGAGGTTTGACATATACATATACATATATTTAACAGAACAGCATAAAGAAAGTTTTCCTTTCAAAACAAGGTTTGTAGACATCTGAGGCTGTACAGTTTTGTTTCCTTTAAAATACTTTTAACATGTTTATGAAAAATCCTGCTTTTGTAAATACAATGGCTTTATATGCCGAGGCCACTATACAATAAATAGGCTCAAGAGTGGGGCTTGATCACTTAAGTACGCAGACAAGTGTTGATGCTCATTTTAAAATAAGAGTTAACAGAAGTAAATTAAGATCAGATACATTCCTTTATATTGGTAACATGTGTAGAGTTTTGACTGCACCTCAGATTTATGCTGAAAGTACTAAAAACAAGTAAATTTTTCCTGTTTATATACAAGATGCACATCATGAATTCAAGCAGACAAAAAGGCACAAAAGTAGTACAATGTAAAGTTCGGCATTCTTAACTAATACACATGTTTTAAAGGAGCACTGTAAAGAAACTGAGAAGGACTGAGGAAAGCATCACTACATTTAAAAATTAAATCTGTTTTGCCATTATGAGGTATGAGCAAGCAGAAGTACAGCTAAGACTGACTACAACTAGAATTTAGTCAACTTAGAATTTCAAACATAGTAGATTCATGTCCTGAAATGGCTTTTGCAATTCCCAATTGCATCCCAATTCCATCTGTAAACTGCCCAACACGTGTTCGAAGTATACAGAATCACAGACTAATTGCTGAAACTAGCTTCACTCATGTGAGCCTTCTGAATCATTCAGGAGACAGATCTATCGCCCCATGCAGCTAGGGTTCGCAATGCGTCTCCATGCAAGTGGCTACTGTACACATTCAGTTTTCCTGTTCAAATCCCTCAGCTGTAAACACCACCAGCTAATTAGGATGAGAAATAAGGGGTGGGGTGTAGTCACCACTCCCTCTCCCCAGCTAATCAACAGAATATCCAAATCAAGCCCATAACAGTTTGAGAAAAAGCTATCTCATGATAAGGAGGGAAAAGACAGATCTACCTAGGGCATAACTTAAACACTACAAAAACTGGTGCAGGGTTTTTTCTCCCACACTCCCTAAAGCCCTTACTTTTGCCATTAAGTATCATCTCAGTCACAATATTGTTGTCCATTGTAAAGCTTGTTTTTTCTTAGGACATCAGACATATGCTCCCTATGTATAGGCAAGCACTTAACAAAAAAAAAAGAGAAAGTTCAGGACAGCCAAAATAACAGTATGCAAAACAAGATAGAACTACTTGGAGATTCAAATAAAAGTTATTGGCATATAAAGTACGGTATTTCAGAGGTCTCTGGCACGTGACTCACCAGGAGATCCAAAACTCCCAAGGAGGAAAATATGGGCACAAAAAGTATATCTTTGAAAAGATAGTGGCAACAAATGAACAAGGCTGCTTAAGATATTCCTACAGGATGCCAGGAAACAAGCGCTCAAGAGTCAGTCACAAAGACAAAAACATGCTCTTACATAAATATCCAAGGAGAATAATCATTCTTGTGTCAAATAAAGCAAGTAATTTTAAGTCACGGGCTTGACCATGAAACGGCTGTCAGTGTCAAGTGGTCTTTTAAGTGCAAAACGTTTTTGGCAATGTGAAAAATAGAAAACTTACATTAAAAAAGTGTTAATTGCCAATGTGAAACCTGATCTTGCAAGCAATGCGGTACACATCCACTTCAGTGCAACAGATCAGATCCTTAATCATTGTCTGTGTATATACACACACAATAGGCTTCTTTCTAATAATACAGTTAGATTGTGCACATCTGGACATGCACGCAAAATGGCTCTTCAATAAATGAGCTTTTAATCTGTTTGGAGCTGCATCATTCACAGTTTGCAGCTTCTCATTTATAACAAGACTGAATCACACCTGAAATGTAAATAGTGCATCTTTTTAATGCCTTTAGAAAATGGACTTCTTACAAGTCCTGGTGAGCTTATCAATGTTTCTTGAAGAGGGGATCAAAGTATATCCACCCATCACCCTGTAAAAGAATCACAAACACTGTGTATTAATTTCACCTTATTACTATATAATGAGAACAAGAACACCATATGCACAAAAGGTACGTCCTTTGACTGGTCTCCGCAACAGTTCCTCCTCCTGAGGAGGCAAGCCACTGTTCAACCCTGCCTTTTTGGGCTGCAGATCTGCCACAGAGAAAGCTTCAAAGGAAGCACCAACAAATGCATGTCACTTACAGTAGCCATTATTAGCTTCATTAGGAAAGACATGTTTCGTAGACTCAGTGGCAGAACAATTTTCCTACTGCAATGCCTTTAATTAAGAGAGAGTCTCTCTGCTACAAAACAGTATTTCAATAACTTCTGTATTCTGACCATAGTTTATCTTGGCCTAAACAGCTTATCTACCTCTTTCCTCTAAATCAGGGGTGGCCAACCTTTCAACTTTAGGGCTCCTGGATCTTTAACAATTGTGCAGAAGAGGGAAATTTCAGCAGGTGCAGCTGAAATGTCTCACAGATGACAAGCTGCACCTGCTGAAATTCCTTCCTCTACCCAATTTTTAAAGGTCCAGGAGCCCTAAAGTTGAAAAGTCGGCCACCCTGCTCTAAGTATTCTGTCTAAATGCAATTCATCTGTGTATTTGTCAGCAATAAGTAACCCTTTTTCTAGCCAATAGTACTGCCAGCTGGAGATAAATTGCTAAATTCAGAAACCACCAGGAAAAAAAGGCATTCATATGGCTCTGAGTTAATTGCTTTAACTTTCTACTTTGGCTCATGATAGTTCAGACTTAAGCAGAATGCTGTACGTTTTTCTATAAAAAAGTTCCAAAAAATATGCTCTATTCTGATAACAGTTATATGATTCCATGCATCTTGTCCTCCTCTCCCCTTCTTTTATTAGGAGCATCAAAGTCCCTATTAAAAATAAATTAGAATACCCTGAAAGTAACTGTTATAGCATCTAACTATTTCTGAAGTTCACAAGCATTTTTCAAAATGTCCAGTGCTGGTGCTGAATGAAGCATTTCATTCTTCTGAGTACAGAAATTTTTATTAACTACTGAGAGCAGCGATTTCCAACCTTTTTCACCTATGGCACACTGACAAGGCACTAAAATTATTAAGGCACACCATCAGGTTTTTGATAATTGCCAAGTCACACCATGCTGCCAGTGGAGGACTCACATCCCCATTGGCCCTACTAATAAATAACCTTTCCTCAAATTCCTGTGGCACACTATGGAACACTCGAGGCACACCAATGTGCCATGGCACAGTGGTTGAAAATGGCTAACCTAGAGACTAGTCAATATCCTAGCATATTAAATAGGAAACAATAATTCTGGAAAATGTTTTAATAAATATTTAACATTGCTAGGGCCTGCAGAAGCTAGAACATGTTCTATGTCAGTGGCTGACAACCTTTTTCTTTGAAGAGGCCAGACTTTCAGCAGTGACACCATCACTTCACCATTGGATTGCCGTTTGAGTTGCCAAGCTCCTGGAAGTAGCCCACACAGAGCTCAGTTTGGGGGGTTGCACCTCCCAGCCCATCACTACAAGCCAGGCAAGAATGGCAGAGCCACTCACCCAGGCTCATGAAGTCCCTGCACAGGGATTCCATGAGCCCAAGCGGGCAGCTCCACCATCTTTCATCAGCAACTTGGACAGGATGCAAAGTCTCCCAAACCAAGTTCCACACAAGCCAGACCCAGCCCACAGATTGCCAACCCTTGTTCCAAGTCCATGAAAACTTCAAAAATTAAAATGATCCTAAAGATGCCGAGTTGTACCCTAAGAAAGTGAATTCTGATGAAGTCCCACTGAAATGAATGGGATTTCAATGAGACAACTTAGTTGTGACTTAACTGATATCAGAGGTGCTTAGCCAGGATTCATTTCCTTTAGACACAATCCATTTAGTTTAGTGGCTTGGTGAGTGGAAGTCAGGAAGTGTAGGGGTTTTTCACTCTGACAACCTAATACAATATTATTCCCATTACCTCTTTAAGAAAGTATTTTGGTTTCCATGGTGTATTGCTAACTTCCCGTTGCCTCTCCTCCACTCGCTGCCTCTCCTCCAGGAAGTGCTTGTGTTCTGTTGCGGCGACAATGTTGCCTTCTTTCAGGGCGCGGGTGACATGTTGCCAGAGATGCCTATTTCACAGATCAGGCCAAACCAATAAGACACAAATTAGTGTTTGGGGACCAAAAGCAGGCATCTCCTACCATAACTTGATTGCCAGTTTTTGTGGAATGGTGAGGAGCCTCCATGAATATTGGGGTCAGCAAATGTGGCCCAGCTCCATATGTCCTCTGGCCATGAGACAACATGCAGCAAAAACCTTCTAGTCACAGCCTTCGCCTCTGGGGCATATTTTCTGAGGGAGGCCCACTAAAGCCGAGCACTCCAGATTTTCAAGAAAAAGGCAAACATAATTTTATCTTTAAGATCTTCCTATACATAAAATTACAAACTACAGCAAGTCCTCACTTAAAGTTGTTGATAGATTCTTGGAGACTGCAACTTTAAGTGAAACGACTTATAACAAAACCAATTTTATTGTAGGAGACGAACTGATATATGCAAACAAGAGTTAAGTTCCTATAGCATATCTCTGGTCACAAAAACCATCAACCACCTTCTCCATGAAGACCCAAAACACTTCTAACGTTAAATGCTGAAATAAATGAGAGCTTTCTGGGCCAGAGAAACCCACAGAGACATGGGGAGAATGTGCAAACTCCACACAGGCAGTGGCTCCAGCCAAGAACCAAATTTTTCCCCCTCAACTACTTTAAGTGAGGACTTGCTGTAATTTTTGACTCCATGGTAAAAGAGATGAGGAAAGAGATACAATAAGGCGGCGTGTGTTAAATTGCATAACGTATTCAATATCAGAATAACAGATTTGCCTTTACATTGGTCAAGTTTTACCATGTTGTTTTGCTACATTTTTAAAACAACAAACCTGTCTTAAAACTGTGGTGCGCAGCTTTGCATGTGGTAAAGCTGATCAGTAGTATTATCTTGCATCCCTTGGCAACTGACACACACTTTTCCATATAAATCTGCTCCTTCTGGTTCTCCCACCTCTCCAGCATATCACTTGATCATCTGTCTAAATGGCAGATTCATCATGTACAAAACCACTGATACAGGAACTTAAACAACGCTCGTTCAATATCAGTTTTGAAATTATATTGTGCCAAATCCATTGCCAAACTTACTGAAAAACAGCACTGGCAAGGACTCCTACTCCAAGACTTCACTGTATCAAAAAAAGTTTAAGATACTTTAATTTTCTTGTAGCAAGACCTTCCAAAAGTGGATCTGGCCTCCACTTGACCATAAGCGAACTACTTGGTCCACTCAGCAAAGTTTATTAACAGGTGTGTACCAAGCAGGAAGTTGGGAGGACAGATTGGATGCTGGCAGTGTTGTAACATGGTGCCACCCCTCCCATCTGATCTCTTCCCCATATGAGTCCATTGCTTTTTAAGTCAGAATGTGGTAACAGCTATTGATTTTTTTTAAGGTCGCAATGCTGTGCACACTTATGAGAAAGTCCCACTGAGCTACTTCTGAGTAGGTATGCACTGTTAAGGGGGGTCTTGTCCTAGTAGCGTAACCAAAGCAACTAAATACCCATCAAACTTTGTTTATCTAGTGACTTCTCCAGGGATGCCAGCTAAAGGAGAGGCAAGAACTTCCCAAAATATCCCCAGGGAAGTCACAATATTTTTTTGCCAGGAGTTTAGCTTCTAACTATTAATAAAGATGCTGTAGAAAGACAGCAGATAGAACCTAACTGAAATTTCTCTTTTTTGAAATGATTGCATTGCAGGCTTTAGAGCTGTTTTTATACATTTTTCTCACCAGCTTGGTATAGGCCTCCCTATTGGAAGGGTAGGCTTAACAAATAAAAACCACACTGCATCACAGGAAAGTAGTTTTAAACCATCCAAGAACCTTTTCAACAACAGCAGTCAGCTAAGTCAGTGGAAAAGCCTCCATGCACATTATGGCTGTCCTCATGCTGATTCAGCACATGCTGGCCAGCGCTTAAGCCATCCGAAAACACCCTTAGAGAAGCCAGACAATCCTGCTACTTTTTAAGTATTTCTGAACTCAACAAGGAATCCTCTTCCAAGTATTACTTCTCTTAACTGCAGCCAGAGATAATAAAATTCCAAGAACACTTTCTCACCTGGATTCAAAGGGGCCTTGCTTTGCTATTGGCCTAATCTTCTTGCGGATGACGGGTAGTTTGGTGGTGTCAATTATTTTGGTTTCGCCATTGCTGTATGTAAATTCTAGCGTGCCATTCCACTCCCCTTGTGCTTTACATACTATGGTGTTGGTGGGATTATGCTTCACCTCTGCTGTGACCCTAATTCGAGTGATAAATACTGAGGTTAATTACACATGTTGCTTCAAGGAGTGACACCCCCCCCCACAGGCACTAAACAATTCCACCACAACTATACTGAGAAGTGAAGGATAGCTCAGAGCATTGGTTTTTGTGACGGAAAGGGGCTTTTTGTTGTTTTTAAAGAAATATATATTCATTCCATATAGCTTTCCAAGTGGATAGCACTGATGATACTACACTGAAATGTTTTGGATGGTTAATTGCTTTTTTCTTTCCTATGCTTCAGACCACTTTCAACATAAAAAGCAGCAGTCTTTCACACAAGCACATTGTCAATAACACAAATGCAAGATGAAGCACAATGTGTGCCTCCCCCCCTTCCAGGGATGAACACAACCCACTGGAAAAATCTGCTGCAAACTATATTGGGCTGCATACCAAGTTGTTCTCTTGCTCCTTTAAGGGGGCTTGCATATGTGGAAGTCACAATGCAAGGATCATGTGCACAAAACTTCAAATGGAATCCTGACCTGGTTTTCTGCCTGTCAACGGGTTGCACAAGATGTCACACGTAGAACTATCCGTAGCACATTGTTGTGCAATTTCTTCTCCATGCAGAACAGCACAAAATGCAGCCTTATTTGCGCATGCCCTTCTTACAAAGCGTCCACTTGCTACAGAGTTTCCATTTTGTTTCATCCTAAGATTATGTAGAAGAACTTGCTGGTGGTTTGTGGCCCTCAGTACAATTTAACACACCGTGCTGATCTCGAACCGTCTGATGCATAACACAGCACTAGACTCGGACCAGAATTCAAAACTCTTGTGCAGTTTTGCTCACAGAGTGGGCCAAGTTCTGTGCCTCCACCCCAATTCCCCACTGGTGAAGCTAGGATAGTAAAGAGCAGGAGCAGCATCCCAAGTAGGGACAATGCTTTGCAAAGCACATTTTGTTGTGCAGAAAAACGCAGAGTATGGCTAGTAACTACGGAACTGAAAAATAGCAGGCATTTTGAAATGTAATGCTGCTTGCCTTAGTATTTTAACAGAGCCATCTAATAAGAGCACACAAACAGTCATTTCAGTACCTGTGTACCTTTCCCCCATAGAAGGGCTTGGTGTGGAATGTGACAGTAGCCGAGTAGCCAGTCTTGACACAATGAATGTTGATTTTGCCTCCCAGTTCCACCCAAGGGATGGTAAGTATAGAGCGCGCATAGGCACAAGGCAACGTGAAGACATATTCCTCCTCGTGTTCCATTAGATAGAGAACACCTAGTGGTACAAAGAAGCAGAGGACACCACATCAATGAAAGCACATAAGAAATGCCCCATATTGCAGAAACGATGAAGTCAGTTAGTGGCAAACTCCAGCCATCTGTAAAATCCAATTGCATTTACGGCCAAAGTGACAACCAATAAGTCAAGAAGCTTTTTGAAGGATCGTCACCTCCGATATTAATGCAGGAATGTATTAATATATTTTGCCAAACAATATATTTTGCAAAATCTTTACAGTAAATGATGTTCAATGTATTGTTCCAATGGACTAGGGGTAGGAAAAGAAGAAAAGACTGATGGAAAAATAAATAAAATTTGATTCGTTTTACTCTTGGTAAAAGTTAATTATTGCAACTATTCCTTTCCAGAATTCTCCAAGAGAAACTGGATCTCTTGAATCAGTTTTATCTATTTGACCAATTACACAACCAAGTCATTTCTAAATTCTACAGTAACTATGCATGTTTCAAAGAAATATTCCTCCTCAAGGCTGGGTGTCCAAGAGATTGAAAGAAACCAGCCAGTTCCCTCTCTTGGTAGCTAATAAATATCAATGCCCTTTGCCGCCTTCTGCCAATCCTGCTAACAAGTTACAATAAGAGAATCACCCATTTGCATCAAAATGCTAGATGAACTTGCATATGCTACAACCCATATAAGTCATTATATTATTGCCAATAAGTGCATTATGCTTATTGCCAATAGGCTGGTGAGCTACATAACCAAATTCCCCCAAGCCAACAATTACTAGTCACCTTAAGAAGAGATCTTTGGACCTTATTCCCATCACTTATTCTTTTTTAGAATATTTATATCCCATTTTGTTAAGTTCTCAAAGTGTTTTCCACAGCAAAGAAATAACACAATTCTCTATCTCAAAGGGGTTCACAATCTTAGAGATGCATGAGACAGAGGGAAGGGAAGTGGAGGCAGGAAAAGGCTTTATATACTTAAAGCACACATGTCTACCCTTTGGGAAGATAAGGCAGCTAACAGTAACAATATTTATATACTACTTTTCAACAAAAAGATGAAAAAATAGCAAGGTGGTTTGCATGGCCTTGGCTCCCTGTCCCTGAAAGGACTTAGTTGAAAAACTAATATCTAAAATGATAAATACAAAAATACAGCCCCACAATAACAGTCATTAAAACATGACCATGATAAGGAATAAATAAACCACTCTGGAAAAACTCTGGAAAAACCTGTGAAAACAGTCAGGTCTTCAATCTCCTGCAGGATACTGGAAAAGAAAAAGACAACTGCATGTGACAAGGCAAGGAATTCCGTATTTGGGGTGCTGCCACTGAGAAGGCCCTCTCTGGGGTATCGCCACCAACAGAAATTCAGAGGGTGGCAGGGCATACAAGACAGCCTCCCTCCCCAATCTTGATGGGCAGTTTCTTTCATACTGATGAAGGCAGTTCTTCACATATCTTGGCCCCGTTCCACCTAATGCATTAAACGCAATAACCAGTACCTTGAGTTGGGCCTGGAAAGAAACTATGAAGCAACATAGCTGAAACAAAAATGACAAGACACGACTGAATTGTCTTGAGATATCCTAGTGGAAATGGCTGCAGGAGAACATGATTTTCAGAGAGGAGGGAATCAAACAGCTGCTTGTCCTTGCCAGGCCAGTGGAGAGAGCCTCAGTGTTCTACATCTCTCCAATATTATTACCAAACAAAAATGGCTTCAGAACAACATAGCTCAAAGAGAAGACGGGCCAAAACTTACAGTCACCCAGAAACAAACTGTATTAATTAGTAGCTTCACCACAAAACAAAATTGCAAAGTTTAAGTTGGGCCTGTGCCTAGAGAAGGGCTGTACTGTGGTGGTGGCTTTGATTTGAGCCCATTCCAGGATATCAATAAATGCTCCCAATTTCCCCACCAAGATCAACCCTCAAGCAAATCAGTCTTACGCAGTGGTTCCCAAACTTTTTCAAGTGGCAGCTCCCTTGACCTCCTGGGCTATGGGTTGCAGCTTCCCATTAAGGCCACAGTTCTTGTATAGGGTGGCAGGTTTTTGCAACGATTCCACATCTCCCGGGGGGGGGGGGGGACACACCGGTCACAGTTTGGGAACCACTAGTGAGTCTAATGGTTACTATTTATGTAGGACAAAGCAATTTCTCACCAGGGCATCTGCTACATGAATAGCACTAAACTAACCGATTTGCTAAATGTCCTCACCTCACCCCAGCACTGTCTGTTCTAGTGGCTGTCTGCTGGTATTCATTTGCATCTTTTTAATTGTCCCTTTTGGGACAGGGAGCCATTTAGTTATTTGATTTTTCTCTGTAAACCGCTTTGTGAACTTTTAGTTGAAAAGCAGTATATAAATACTGTTAATAATAATAATAATAATAATAATAATAATAATAATAATAATAATAATAATAATAATAATAAATGTGATGTTTTCTTTCTTTGGAGACCATACCTAGAGCAATGCACTTCCTGCATAATGTTGAAATGCACAAGTGCTCTGCTAGGTCTATATACAATTAAGGGTTGACTACAAAGCCATCTAAAATAGTCAGTATTATATTCCCTTAAGAACTAGGGGGAAAAACAGCATGGTGCAGTGAAAAGTCCCAAGCAGCTTCATACAAAAGAGCGTTCTTGTGCATCTCCCACATCGTGCATCTTTTGCCACATGTAAGGCAAAAGGCTAGGACTGTTCACATGATTACAGCAAACAAAATCTACATTGATTTGTGGAACAAAAATAACTGCAAAAGTGGCATCCAAGATGACAAGCATAAGCCTCATGATGCAATTCCACCCTCACATGAGCATCAGTGATCAGCAACTTCAGAAAGTACTTGAATCATACTTGCATGGCATCTAAAATACAAAGTACACCATGCCTGCTTCAAGAGATCCCAAGACAGATCGAAACAGTGACGGAATCCGCTTTCACGGACAAGAGTTGCAATCATTCCCTATATTAGAAAATGAGTCATGCCAGCATGCTGGGTAGTTCTCTGGAGGAATGCATTAGCACCTCAAAACATCCGGGGCAAAAAAACTGCATGTGTACTTCCAAGCTACCAAGCAAACAATGGCAGTAGAGTTAAGTACACAGCTAAGCCCTCAGCTGCAATTGCTGGATCTCTGCTGAAGGAAAGCAGGTAGCCTACCATTTGCTTCTCTTCTCATTTGGCAGTGCACACCCCAACATTTCTCTCCTGCCACCAAAGCCATTAGGAAGGCCACTCTACTTCAATCCTTTTCGTGGCCAGGGCATTTCCCCCTCCTGGTGAAATAGTCCTGGGTAGAAGGGAAGTATCCTCAGAGCACGGTAAGCATCCCGTGTTGCATATGTCCTCTAAACTCCTTGTCCAATAGTCAACTCTTGGTCCCAGCCAGTTCCTTCCAAGCATAAGCAGTAACATGTAGTTGGGCCCAAAGACTTATTTCATTGCTCTCACTGACTAGAAGAAAGGAACAGCTGAAACCTTCTACCCACAGAGCTGCATGTTGCCCCCAAGGAAAACTTACTGGTTTAGGGGGGCTTATCAGGCCGAGTGTGGAAAATTTATGCTCTAAACATGTTCTCTCTCTTTCATTTTGTATTTGTATCTAATAAAAAAAATTGCACACACTTCTTTTGAAACATTAAGAGTTGCATATTCATACTTCGGACACAAGGTTTGAAGCAAACACAAACTCAATCCCCCACCCCTTTGTACTGTCATAACAATCGTTTGGATAGCACATGTTTTATTTATCCCACACAGGGCTGAAGCAAACAAACAAAGACAACAGGAAATGCCTAGCGTGCACACACAACAACAGCACAACAACACAAATGAAGCTGGGAAGAACCCACAGCACGGTGACAGAGCAAACAGGGTCCCAAGGTCAGTCCCTGGTATTTCTAGTTGAAGATCTTGGTGACAGGGCAGGCTAAGATTTTGGAGTGTATAAAAATGGGAGAGGTGCACCATCAATGACTGGGCAGCAGAACATACAGAGGGACAGATACATCTGTAGAAAAAAAATTTAAAAATCACACTTGTCACACACCACTCCAACAGAAAGGGGTCACCCAGAGGTGCATGTTTTTCAAAAGGCCACAAAATCCACATCTTCTGGAAGCTGTTCCCCTTTCAGCAACATTTCCATGAACTAGTTTATAAACTCAGAGAACTCCTTCTGGTCCCACATTCAGCACAGTCTCTTAGCCTGCATAAGGAGGCAAGAAACCTTATCTATGACAAGTAAGGAGGAGCTTCAGAATACCTCTCACTCTCCATCCCTTCCAAGTCAACAGACTGGACAAATTTGAGACAAGAGTTTGGCATTTGGGGTGCATGTTTGTGCTCAAAGTTTGCAAAAGTTAACTGTGTGCCTCCCTGCTATGGTTATAGCTCTTTATTAAACAAAGGCTTTAATCTTTTAAACAAAAGAAATTTCACTGCTGTACTGTGATTTTTCCTGGTTTGACCTATTCTACCAAGGAAATATTTGTTTCAAGTACACCCATCAGGACACACACAAAAAATGACTCAACACATACAGCCACCCAGATTTAGACACACAACTTTTATCCACTAAGCATGGAGAGCAAACAAACTCAATACCACCAGAGAATGCAGATCACTGCCTAGGCAACCAGAGGAATTTTGCCCTTTCCTTAGCACATGTTTAATTGCTGGACTAATTTTTCCGAATGCCTTACTGAGACAGCATTTCTACTACTTGTACCACTTGTTTTCATGTCAAGAAGCTGCCCTGTTACTGTTATTTTCACTACATTTTGGGGGGAGATGGTGATTTTAAAAAAACCCAAAAAAAACCCCCAGATGTCTGTTTGGTAAGAAAGCATGTTATAAAGGGATAATTTTTTATTGCAGAGTATCTTACCTTCACCTACCATAGAAACACCTATAGACATTCCCATGAACTTGCTTTTGGTCCACACGTGAACATTCGCACACACCTTCTTCTCCTTGCACTCGCAGTAAAAACCAGATACCGGTGGGTGGTGGGACACTTGTTCGGCCACAAATCTCAGCTTGTAGCAGTCAGACGAATTCTGCCCAACCCCCTTCCCTTGGGTCTTGGGAGAAGCAGAGGCACTGTGAGTTCTGAACCCTTTCACTCTGTCCTTAGGCACATCCCAAGAGCAATGAAAAGTCTCCCCAATAACTGGATTATAGGGCTTCTTGGCAACAGCTCCTTTTCGGCCTTCGTGAAAGGCTGTCAGGTAATACTCCACAAACCAAATTATTCTCTCTTCAGGAGTGGCTCCAGCAGTAATGGACAAAAATAGGTCTGGATGGGCTAAGAAGTTTGCGTACATCTCAAGTAGGGACCTCTTCTCCAGAATAAAGGTTGGGAGTACTACCTGTATGGAAAGTAGAAGAGAGGCAAATAATCGTGTTTATTACTACACACCAGGAATAGTAAACCATTAAGATGGCTGCCATACTGACTGTCCCAAAAATCAACCTTCTCTCAAAATTTCTCTCAGAATCTAAAGGGTTAATTAGGAGCTAAGCCAAAACTTACCACTTCCCTCAGTTGTACAAGCCACTCTCTATTTCACCAGTCTGTCTTCAAGGGCCCTGACAGCAACAAGGTCACGCTATTCAAACTGCATGGGCAGTTCTATTGTTTCCCTTTGCTTAGCTAATAAGCGGCCCAATTGTTCACTGACAGCATCCATTGTTTACAGAAAAGTAGCACATCAACTTGGTTCAAGTTAATTGAGTTCAACTTGAAAGCCACCAAATCTGGCAGTAGGCAGGCTGGATGCAAGGAAATTGCATCCAGAAGCCCAGCAGCTCTACCAAAGTTTAATCAAGAAGTGGCAAAAAATGTTGGGGAATGGTTTTCATCATCAGAAAAGTTAACGAAATGTATTCCATCAGATACAAGAGCACACTATTCCACATTAATGGCAACCAACATCCCTTTCTGATGTAATGCTTCATGTATGCCAAAGGAATGGGGCCACAGATGAATGGAAGAGCACCTGGTTTGCATGTAGAAGGTCCCATGATTCAATCTCTGGTAAAGGTTGAGCAAGACCCCTCTCTCAAAGAGAGCCATCATCAAGCATTGCCGACAATACTGAGCTAGAGGTGCCAATGTTCTGACTTGGCATATGGCATCTTCCTAGATACATATGGCATGTGCTCCACAACCATGAAACTGTTACTACTAGGTGGCACTGACTACCGAAACACCTAGTCATCTGTGTCATTTAGTGACAGAGTACAATATATCTCTGATTCTCAAATCACTACCTGGAGAAGAAGGACCTTCAGGAAGACATAAATTGACCATCCCTTATTTATGGAGAAGTCAACCAACTGTCTGGGGGCCAACTTATTGTCTAATACAATTGCATCAGGGAAGAGATCCTGGTAAATAAACTAGCTATGCCCTCTTCTAACTCCCGCTTCTAACTACCCCATCAAAATTATGGAACCAGCAAGAGGCTAGTCAAGATTCTGCTCCCACTTAAGTTCCCTCCTTACCACCTGTATGCTGGGGTTATCAACCAAGATTTGGAGCATATGAAGCTGTCTATCAAGTCAAAGCCTTGCTGTATCCAGTATTATTCACACCAGCAGGCACCAAACCCCGGCCTGCAAGACGGATCCAGTACCCGTTTACGATCCTCTCGCTGGGTGAATGAAGCTTACTGTCCCACCAAGGAGTTGCATATATTCCTCCCAGATCTCTCTCATACGTCAAACCAGACAACCACTTCTGCATTCCATCGCCCAAGCCGGCTTTGTGCCCAAGTTTCCAGGCAGACGTGTTTGCCCAGTGCATCATTTGGAAGAGATCAGGAAGGAAAATATGTGGCTCCCCTGCAGAACGATAACCTCCATTCACGCCAGGGAAGGAATTTTTGGCACTCAACAGTCTCCAGGAGACTGCAGATTTACACTGACTGGCAACAGCTCCCAAGGGTTTCAAACAGGAATCTTTAGCCCAGCTCTACCTGTAAACACCAGGAATTGCACCTGGGACCTTCCGCATGCAAGCTACTGAGCTATATGGTCCCGTCCCCCTGACATATAATTGTGGTTACTCAGCCACTTTCCTGTTGTAAGAAAAGACAGACTATGTTAGAATGGGTTCTCCATTCAGATGCAGTTTAAAGAGTAAAATCACTGAAGAAGAAAAAAATCTGTCTGCACATCTACAGCATCAGTGGACTTTTGGAACTTGCTAGGACAACTGCTAAATGTGGTTTCACACAATGATTTAGGATTAGCAGTAACTGGGTGAGGAATGGAACCCTAGCAGACGCTCTGGAATAAAGCCCAGTATTGCCCTCATTGATCCGCCCACTCAATGGCATATGCACCATTGATTAAGCCGTCTGCCAGTGCCTATTAATGGCTGGAATGGCATACAAGTCATAAGACTAACGGCAGCTCAAACCATATTTTACACTGAAATGGCAAGAGCATGAGGAAGCATGAAACATTATTCCACACCAATTTGTATGAACTGGCAGATGGCTTCAAGGCAACCATGATGCTAATTCAGTTCAGAACCTGGTTGTCTAAGCAGTGACGTTCTATTTGGGAAGACAGCCAGCGTAACAACACTCTGTGAGAAGATTCAGCAACGTGACTCTCGACACCTGCACAATACTGCACGATAATATTGATTTGCAGAGAAAACATAGCGTATGTGCTCAGAGGCTACAATCAACAGATCACTGAGAAATCAGCATTTACAACAGGGGGGGAAATGTGACTTCTGGTAAAGCCCCAGAGGTCACACAACAAGCAAGTCCTTCAGGAGAGTTCTCCAGTCAAGACTGAACCCACATTGGAATCTGAAGTTTAACAAGGAAAAGGCCCAGAGACAGCTGGTGCCAGCATTTGGGTTACATAAAGCAATGTTTATACAGGTTGAGATTAATTATTCGCAGCACTCACATGGATAACAAAAAAACGCACTATAGCAAATCAATTTAAAAAACAAAGTTTCTTTGCTCCAGTGATTGAAAAATAGCCTTGCTGACCTTTTGACTCTAAGATAAAAGTCATTAAGAAGACAATCTATCAGCACTTCACTCAGCCCCTCCCTTCACCAATGCAAAATGATCACCTTTCTTTCAGGTGCTGGGGAAAGGGAGGGGTCCATAGGTGAGAGAAGGATTGATGGATTGTCAGCCAGCTGCCCCCTCTTTCTCTCATTAACAAGGGTATTTATTGTTAAAGGACTATTCAGTTTTTAAAACTGATTTTAAAGGGATGCATTTTTCCCCTTCTCCAGGGTTCAGCACATTGCTTCTCATTTACAAGGGCCATTCCTGTTGAGTCAAATCCATGTATAAAAAAATCCATGTATAAATAGGCTGGACCTGTATATAAAAAGAAAATTATAAACCTGGCACCTCTTCTGCGCTAACCCAAAGGTGCATACCACAAAACTGTAGCAAGGTATAGAAAGGCTATGCTTTTACGCGAAAAGTTCAGAGCTATCAAAAAACACAAGTGACTTTATTTTTCAACTTAAATATGATTTTGTATAGAAAGCTGAAATAAGGGGGAAATGACATGCGCACAAACACACACGCTATTAGATGCACCTGAATGTGTTAGGGTATATCTGGGAGGGGACGTTCAGAAGAGGAAGCAGCATCACCCTCAAATTCTGGAACACCAGAATGAACTCCTTTCACCTTGCAAGAGTGGCTGGCAGACAAAAAGCTGAGAACTCCCTCCCGTCTCAGCTAGCGATCAGAGGGAGAGAAAGCAAACACCAGGCACATTTCCATCATGCCCAGCCCAGCTCAAGCCAAGAATCCTCTTCTTCCAACATCAACTGTATTCCAGTTTTAATTGTTATTTGTATTGAATTTCAAATGCCACATGCCACTCTGGGTGAAAAGCAGGCTAAAAATGATTTCTAAAACTAAATGGAAGGCTCACCTTTGCCAAAATTTGACAGACAAAATAAAAATAGGAATGTGTGTTGCAGTAAGCAAAAGAGGAACAAGCAATCAAGATACTCTGTGTTATTACAGGTACTCACTATACACCAACCTTGTGACTGTTACCTTCTCTCAGGTTCTTAACTTATCCCCAGCTCTCCAATAGCTAATGAGAAAGCACCAAGAGAGGTATCACGTTTTTCTCTCTTTGGATAAGTGGCAACTCTTGAGAAATTCAAAAAACAAAAATTCACATAGAAAATCTGAACAGCTTTCATAACCATTTTTGTTTTGAGCTGGTAGCTGTTTCTCCTACTTCTGAATGGGAGGAGGGTAAGCTAGAAAGAGAGTGTCTGCCTACAAACACCACCGTCCTGGATAGGTCAAATGTGGCCACAGTAACACGTGCCTTCATCATACCGTGTTTGGATTACTGCAATGCACTCCGCGGGGCCTGCCTTTGAAGAACATTTGCACACTGCAGCTGGTCCAAAATCAAAGCAGCTAGAGACTGCGGGCTGGAGTGCGTGAACAGCACCACCAGACTCCCATATGAAAAACAGCCACGCTGGCTTTCAGGCTGTTTCCAGACTTAATTCAAGATGCAAGTTTTGACCTTTCAGACACTGTATGGTTTGGGACTGGGGTACCTGAAGAAATTCCTACTCTCATACGGGGCTGCCCATTCCTTACAATAAGGAATTTTTAAGGCCCTCTTTGCATCCCACCAAGTCTGAGATGAGTTTGGTTGGGATACAAGTGGAGGCTGCCTTGGGGGGGCCACACCTCAATAATGGGACACTTTACTTCATTAAACTGGTCTCCATCGTTCATCACCAAGTTAAAACCTTACACTACCAGCCAAACAGCTACTTAAAATGTAGTTCCACCAATGCCATCTCTTACCGATTTTATCTGTGCTTCTTGCTCCTATATTAAAACTGTTCTGATGTGTACATTTTTGTATTTTCGTGTTGTGCGTGACCTTGAACCAAGTGAATCAAGGAAATCTTGGATCCAACTCAGTAAAAAAAAAAAGTTGACATTGATTTCCAAAAAGATGTCTTTCCTCTGAAGAAGGGAACCTTTGGAAATCAATATGTATATTTTTATTGCTTAGATAGCCACCGGAAGCTTCTTAAGATGAATTATTTGTACTGTACTTCTTTTGTATGCATTAGTGTTGCTGTTACTCCCAAAGAGTGAAACAGGCATCTTTTCATTTGCATATGTTAAATTAAGATTACTCATTAGTGAGCATTTCAGGTCAAGCATTTTTTCCCCTCACACAAATTCAGATGAGATAAGAAGGAAAGTGTAGGCCAGCCATTTTCATCCACTGTGCCATGGCACACTGGTGTGCCACGGATGGTTGGCAGGTGTGCCACAGGAGTTTGGGAGAGGATCATTTGTTAGGAGGGCCACTGGGGGGATGCAAACTCCTGTTGTCAGTGCTGTATGCCTTGTCAATTGCCAAAAAATTAATAGTGTGCCTTGACAATTTTAATACCTTGTCAGGTTGCCATGAGATGAAAAAGATTGAAAATGGTGTAGTAATAATAATAATAATATGTATTTCTATACCGCCTTTCTAGGTCCTCAGATTTCTCCTCAGACTTTACTCAAGGTGGTTTACATAGGCAGGATATTTAAATCCCCGTAGGGATTTTTACAATTGAAAGAAGGTTCTATCTTTCAAGAACCACAACATTCCAGATGTTTCTCGAGACTGTAGAAAAGTGTAGACTGGGAAAATGACTGGGTGTAGGCAGAAAGGAAAAGAAGCAACAGGACATGCAGATTTTCTTCTGGATATTTCTCTGTGCCACTGAGCCCACTGTTGTTAATTTAGTAAGCAATTTACATTTTGCATTCCGATCACTTGGTTCAAGCGGCTCACACCAAGAAAAATCTACTGATTCTTTTAATAAAATATCAAGAAGCCAGGTTTGATTATGCATTCCTCAAGACTAGAACTAAATCCAGCGGACATCCTCTCTCGTATGTGAGCTGTTGCTATCCTTAGGATAATAACCTTCTCTTTGCCCTCTTTTCCAAGGAAGACCTGGTGAGGCAAAGGGAACACAAGGACAAACAACATTTCACTTATCCTTTCAATCCTGGCGGTGATCAGATATCACATGAATCCACAAATATCTCAGCATGCCTTTCAAGGCTTTAACAGGGGAAAAAAATAAAACAAATGACAGAAAGCTACTCATCAAACTGAGTAGCAAGGTCCACAACTCTGTTCAGGCTCAGCCAAAAATCAGAACTAGTTTTTCTTCAAACTCTTAATCAGTTCTTCACAATTAAAATGCTTCCCTTCCCCCAAATCTCTTGTCATAGGCAACCCCTTCATTTTGTGCCTAGACACTGGGTTTAATCAGAACCAGAATGCAATCCACCAGGAATTTTTTCTCCACTCTAGGACTTATAAAGGTCAGTAACACCAAGGAGGTTTTCCAGCCTCGTTTTGTGCCAACCCCTCTCTCTATACCAGCTCCAGGACTTGCAGAGAAGTCTTCTCACCCTGCCTCTTAAGTTCATCTTGAGGGGACAACCTAGAGAGAGTTGATGCAGAATGCATGCTTTGGCGGGGTTTTTCTCCTTTTTGGAAGAAAATTGAGAACGAGAGAAATCAGCTGCAAGCATAATTGTTACAAAAGGCACTTGCAGGAAGGGCTGCAGAAGGAACTACAAGAAGCCCTTAATGAGACAGAGATGCAGAGAATAATAGTCAACAAAGGCATACATGAAACTGAATCAGGCTGAGGGAAGCAAGCTGAAACATACCACTGCCAGCTCCCACTCAGCAGACAGGATGGAGGACTGTGGAGGTGTGGCTGGGGCTACAGAGGCAGGAGTGGCAATCTATAGAAGATACTGTGAAAGTTCAAAGAAAGGGTAGGGGGAGAATACTATGGCTGGGAACACTGCACACCAATTTTGATCACCAGTTTGCAGCGCTCCAATTAGCGACAGGCCGCATATGCAACCCTGCTGCTGATCCCTGCAAACCCTCCCAAAGCCTCTGCTCCCCTCTGGAGGCTTTTCTGAGCCTCGAAGACGCAGCGCACGGATGCGCGCTGCCTCTGTGAGACTCAGAATGCCTGAACCGTGCAAGAGATGCAGCTTCCAATTTCCTTGGGAAACCAGAGGTTGCATCTCTTGCACAATGCGGACATTTTGAGCCTCTACAAGGCTCAGAAAAGCCTCCAGAGGTGAGGGGAGCACAGCTTCCCCTCGTCTTTAGAGGTTTCGAATAACATCAAGCCTCACTTGACAACGGGGGTGCCAGTCCACATCCCTGTCGCTAAGCGACACGTGACTGTATTAAAATATTCTTTGTTGCAGTGACAATCGCATTCATGGATTCCTGACAAAAACGGATATTGATACATCTGGTGGAAAGAATGGAGATATCAGCACTGCCTCTTTGCAAAGGGCATTCCTTATGCATTCTTCTGTGTTCCCAATTATCTCAGCTCCATGCAATGTAATGACCCTTACACCTCGAGAACCCAACATGCCAGTCCCTACAGAATCTACCTAGTTTGTTGTGCTTTTTCTTTTTTGTTATATTTAAACTGATCTGTCACACTCTGTGCCCCATGACCCGGAGGAAGTGTCTGGTGACAAGACAACACACATTTGGCATTTCACTGAAAAAAAAAAGAAGAGGGAGAAATATGAACTGTCCCCCTTTTCCACACTGACAAAGCTCATTTCTTCCTTTTATCCACACTCGATCTGGTCTGTGAACTGTGGAAATTGTAGTAGGGACCCTGTAGTAAATCTTAGCACCATCACAAAATTACAAATCCCCCAGATTTCCTTTGGAGGAAACCACAAACATGGCTGGATACGAGTCAGATCTGAATGATATTCAAGACCTCGTGCAAAGCACGCAAAGAACATTATCTTGATGATGTCCTTACAACATCACCCTGCAAGGTCTGCAGGCATTATTTTCCATCTACTACAACTGAGGAGCAAAGAGCCTGGCCACCAAGTGAGTTCCTAGAGGTAAGAGATGAATCAGAGAAGTCTTGATCCACAGATCGGTTTCTTAGCCACACCAGCTCTGTACACAAGTTTCTCATTTAATCAGTGGCCAACAGGCAATTTGGTACAGACCAGACATGTTTAGAAGTCACACAGTGCACTAAACGACAAACCCCAGAAGTAAGCCAATTTAAAATCAACATAGTTTTAGAAGGGCTGGGCTTTAACATTTGGGACATCTAGTAGTGCACTTGAGGCCCAATCCTATCCAACATTACAGCACTGATGCAGCTGTGCCAGTGGGGGGGGGGTGTTGCATTCTGCAGTGGGGAGGCATTCACAGAGGCACCCTTAAAGGTAAAGGAAGATTTGTTCCCTTACCTTGGGACTGGCATTGGCCCTGGACAGTTGTATAGGTTTGGGTCCTCAGACAACACTCACTGGAGTACTGCTACATAGATAGGGCTGATCTTGGGTTGCCCACTTTGTGACCATACGCACACATCAAAACAGAGAAGACACAAAATGAAGCCCAAAAGACCAGAACTCTGATTGTAAAGAGTATGAAATGTATCTTCAGAAGCTTCAACACAACAGAACTATTAGGCACACATCTTCCACCATCACAAAAAAAAATATTACCACATATTTCTCTTGGTCAAAAATAAATTTTATAACAAAATGTTAGCTCTGACAGCTTCATCGCAGTATCAACAGATAATTCAAGCAAAGAATCCTCAAGCGTGCAAATAATTTATTTAAGAGTATTCTATTTCAAGCTTGGCTATAGATTCCATTCGTGGGAAACACACACATTTCATCAATTTATCCGCTCTAACTGTCCTTTAAATTTCATTCACTCTATGAGGTCAGACCTTAAAACCATTTTCTTTTCATGCATTATTCAGGAAAGCACTCTCAGCATCAGTGTATTGGGTTACTACACCAATCAAAATCAATGGCTTTCTGACCTTCTATGTTCAGGAAAATGACACACACTCAAGATAACAGCGCAGCGTAATGAGAACTTTTTGCAGTGCCGCTACCTTGCATATTCAGTACAATATACACACTAAACTACTAGATTATTATGCATTCAGTATTTACACACAGGCATAAACAATGTTTTCCTAGCATTATGGTCTAGCTATTAGTATCATAGCTAGAGTGTTGTGTCATTTGGCAACATTGGATAGGTCAATTCTTTGAAAAGGTCAACAGGCATGTGGATGCGGGAGAACCCGTGGACATTATATATCTGGACTTTCAGAAGGCGTTTGACACGGTCCCTCACCAAAGGCTACTGAAAAAACTCCACAGTCAGGGAATTAGAGGACAGGTCCTCTCATGGATTGGGAACTGGTTGGAGGCCAGGAAGCAGAGAGTGGGTGTCAATGGGCAATTTTCACAATGGAGAGAGATGAAAAGCGGTGTGCCCCAAGGATCTGTCCTGGGACCGGTGCTTTTCAACCTCTTCATAAATGACCTGGAAACAGGGTTGAGCAGTGAAGTGGCTAAGTTTGCAGATGACACCAAACTTTTCCGAGTGGTGAAGACCAGAAGTGATTGTGAGGAGCTCCAGAAGGATCTCTCCAGACTGGCAGAATGGGCAGCAAAATGGCAGATGCGCTTCAATGCCAGTAAGTGTAAAGTCATGCACATTGGGGCAAAAAATCAAAACTTTAGATATAGGCTGATGGGTTCTGAGCTGTCTGTGACAGATCAGGAGAGAGATCTTGGGGTGGTGGTGGACAGGTCGATGAAAGTGTCGACCCAATGTGCGGCAGCAGTGAAGAAGGCCAATTCTATGCTTGGGATCATTAGGAAGGGTATTGAGAACAAAACGGCTAGTATTCTAATGCTGTTGTACAAATCTATGGTAAGGCCACACCTGGAGTATTGTGTCCAGTTCTGGTCGCCGCATCTCAAAAAAGACATAGTGGAAATGGAAAAGGTGCAAAAGAGAGCGACTAAGATGATTACGGGGCTGGGGCACCTTCCTTATGAGGAAAGGCTACGGCGTTTGGGCCTCTTCAGCCTAGAAAAGAGACGCCTGAGGGGGGACATGATTGAGACATACAAAATTATGCAGGGAATGGACAGAGTGGATAGGGAGATGCTCTTTACACTCTCACATAATACCAGAACCAGGGGACATCCACTAAAATTGAGTGTTGGGCGGGTTAGGACAGACAAAAGAAAATATTTCTTTACTCAGCGTGTTGTCGGTCTGTGGAACTCCTTGCCACAGGATGTGGTGCTGGCATCTAGCCTAGACGCCTTTAAAAGGGGATTGGACAAGTTTCTGGAGGAAAAATCCATTACGGGGTACAAGCCATGATGTGTATGCGCAACCTCCTGATTTTAGAAATGGGTTATTTCAGAATGCCAGATGCAGGGGAGGGCATCAGGATGAGGTCTCTTGTTATCTGGTGTGCTCCCTGGGGCATTTGGTGGGCCGCTGTGAGATACAGGAAGCTGGACTAGATGGGCATATGGCCTGATCCAGTGGGGCTGTTCTTATGTTCTTATGTAACACTCTTCAGGTAGAAAATCAGTTTCTCCTTTGAATTTACTCTAATGCAGTATTGTACAAGGATTGCTTTAGAAACTACATTTAGCCTATTCAGGTTTCCCAGGTGATTCACACTGCATTTGATCTTTCCTTCAGAGAACCTGTTTGTATGGGGTAAATTCCTGTTCTGTGCCAACTTGCGCTTCAGAAAATTGGAGGCTGAATATGGGCCCCCTGTGGTATGGCTTTGGAAATGGACTGTGGGCTCTTACTCAAGCAAGCATACACCCTACCCCACTGGTGTAAAACATAAGGCCTGCAGGCCAGATGCAGCCCCTGGAAGCTGCCCTTTCAGCAGTGCTACTTCTGCCAAGGTGTCACTTCACAGACCAACTCTCAGCTGCTGAGCTGCAAAGTGATGCTGCAGCAGAAGCAGCACTGCTGAAAGTACAGCCTGCGTGATAACGGGCTCTCCCATATCTTGAAAATATGATCAAGACTTGCACATGTTCTCTTCTGTCGTCACTTGCAGCTAATGAGCTTCTACGTAAGAACAAAGTGCTTATTTCTGGCCATCATCCGCTTAACGACATCACCTCCAGATCTCAGCAGGTGCCATTGTTCAGCCCACTATATGAAACGAGTTTGACGCCCCTGCCCTACACCCTCTCTCAGGATGGAGTGCTTTTGGCAATACATTATTTTCTTTTGTGTTCTGAGTTCCAAGTTACCCAATTTCCTAATAAGCAGCCTGCATTAAGTCAACTGCATTATCTTGCTTATGGATTTGAACATTCTGTCCCCACCTTTAAATGCTATGCTTTAAATGCTATGCTGTGCTACACAATGCTGGTAATGAGATAATCTGAGCATGTTACAGAAGAAACTCTGACACTCTCATTCACCTAAAGTGCTAAAATATTAAGGCCCATGAGAAGTTGCTGCAGCTGTTTATTCATATTCAATATAACCACAAGAATGTAACACAGGGAACAGTCCAACAGTGAAAGGTTAGGAGGCTGATTTTTAAAAAAACCTTGTTTAGCCCTGGTTTTTTCACATACATATCCTACGCATCTTTGCATTTTTATAAAATCCACTTTATATAATCCACTTTACATTTTACATTTCCCAGTGACATTTCCTCCACCTTAGTGTGGCAAGTTGCAAAGGTAACAAAATAGTACCACTAGTGATGCAGAAGCCATAGCCCTTGGTTCATTACTTGAGCCAGCCCCTGGATCCTTTCCAAGGACAGGCTGGAGACAGCAGAAAGTCAGCTCAATTACAGGTCTGTCCACTTTAAAAAAGCAGTGGGAGTGATCATAGTGAGCTGAAGCCTAAAAATCTCTCTCAAACAGTACACTGCTCCTAAAAAAGTTGACTGGATTCATTGCATACATAAATGAGGCAAAACTCGGAGGGGGGGATACATTTTCAGACCAGATTTTGTGAGGAGGTGGGCATTAAAAAAGGCAGCAAATGAGAATGAATACCAAGTAAATTTTGAAAAAAAAATTTTCATACCCTAGTTAAGTCCATTCCAAGTTTGAGTTGGGAAATGAGATGAAGAATTATACTACGCTGTTCTTCCATGACTCCCAAATCGTCCTCTTGGTTATCTTCTGTGTCTGTCATCTCATCTTCAACCAGGATCAATTCACGAGTGGAACGCTTTACACACAAAAAAGAGAGAGAGAAGATGAAAGATACATGTCACTATCTAAACATCCGAGGAATGATTATAGCATGCATTCATACAGTATTACATACCTCTAAAAACACTAAGAAAATTTCCAAATATTCACTAAGGTTACAAAAAGACAAGTATAATCAGCACTAGGTTATGAACAAGAAGGATGGGCAAACTGCTGAAAATTGATACAAGCCAATAAAACAAAAGTTCTAAAAATGAAGCTGACCATTTCCAATGAGGCCACCACACATTCCTAAAATGAGATCGCTGACTTGTTCAGTGAGAAATACAAGGTCACTTTCCAAATTTAGTCAATCACAATTAAGGAAATTAATCATAACAGTGCGATCTTATACAAGTCTACTCTGAAGTAAGCTCAGGTTAATTTAACAGAATTCACTACTGAGTAAATGTGTATAGGATTGCAGCCTAAGGGTGCAACCCTAACCAATTTTCCAGCGCTGGCATAGCTGTGCCAGTGGGGCATGTGCTGCATCCTGCAGTTGGGGGACAGTCATGGAATCCTCCTCAAGGTAAGACAATCTTTGTCCCCTGACCTCAGAGTTGCAGAGTTGCACCCCTGACCTCGGTGCTGGAAAGTCAGTTAGGACTGCACCCTAAATCTCATTGATTTTAATGGACTAACAGCACAATCCAGGCATGTTTACACAGAAGGATGTCTCACTGTTTTCAAGTAGGCTTACTCTCAAATAAATGCAGACCAAATTACAGCACTAGTTATGATGGACTAAACTTAGGATATAATCTATACAGTTGAGAACTGTTGTTGGGTTTCCACCTGTTAAATCACGGGAAATACAAATGCCAATTGCCTAAATTTTTCAGTCGGATTTGCTGTAAGAGTGAAAACAATCCAGTCACTATTTTAAGAGACAAATTGTACCGTGAACAAGGCAGAGATATTTAGGGAGTTCTGTACTATTATGTTGTTTATATTAAAGGTAATAGCAATATTGCACATCTATTCATTTTTCAGGTTTTAAAAATATTTCTATATTATTTATTTCAGTATTTTTATACCACCATTCTCATAGACTCAAGGGAGTTTACATAGGCAGGCTGTAAACCCCATTTTTTCTATAAGGTTCTTGCAGGTACAGGCATGCCCGGTATCTGTGGGGGTTCCGTTCTGGAACCCCCTGCAGTTAAGTGAAACTGTGGATACCAGAGAGCAACCCTTCCACCCTCTGGAACACTCCCTCAACCCTTATAAGGCATTAAAATGTCACTTCCAGTTTTTCGAAAAACTGTAAGTCACATTTTTTTACCTCTAATCATCATTCTGAGCCTGGCAGAGACCACGGGCAGAGGCATACAGAAGACCCTCCAGAGGCGAGGGAGGTTACATGAGTGCATGCAGGAGGCCCTGCAGACCTGACCCGCAGATAACTGAACGTGGATATGGGATCTGCGGATCCAGGGCCTCCTATATTGTTCCATAAGAAAATCTCATAGAGCTCTCTGTTGCTCAAGGTGTTTCCCTTCATAGTGGGAAACATCCTGGCAGCTGACCCTAGCAACCCCCAAGCTCCTGCAGGCAGCTGTAAACCCAAAGGTTATCCATTTTCCAGTTGACATCTCCATACTCTTCCACAGACAGGGCCGGTGTTAGGAGTTGCAGAGTCCAATGCAAAACATTTTTGCAGAGAGAGGACATTCCCCCACAGCCCCCCCCCCCACTCACCTGAATGAATAGGAGTGGTGAGACACCCAGTAGCTGCATTACCACCAACTGTTTCTGGAGAAACCAATTTCAAGCCAATTGGACCAAAGGACAGGAGGGAGGGCCGTCCAGCAGCAATGCTCCACTTGCCGCACTCTCCTTGCAATGGCTTGGCATGGAAGATTCCATGCCAGAGCATCAGCTACAGAGTGAGGTGCCAGCTGCAGGCTCCCCGCTCGCTGACGCGATGTGGGGCCCCTCCAGGCGCAGGGCCCAATTTGGCCAAACTGGTCAAATTGCTCTAAGGCCAGCCCCGTCCTCAGAAATATGCCAGCTACTTCTCAAACTGCTTAGTCTCTTTCAAGCGGCTGATCCTGCTTAGCTTTTTCAGGCAAAGCAACAGCACAACCTTCAGACCAAACATCCTGCCCACTGCTTTTCAATGAAGACATTTGGAGCAAAATAACATTTTAACATATTGAAGAAAAGCTGCTTCTATTCCAACAAAGTCACAATCTGACACAAGAAACAGCCAGCCACTGAAAGAAATGTTGTGCTAGGATGTACAGGGACAATTTCTCTTCCCCTGTTAAATATGAGGGTCACCAATTAAAAAGGTGCCTCTTGGTGGGTGCAGAAACCAAATCTTGTTTTCTCTCTCTCTAAAAAGAAAGTGAACACATAAAATCTGAGCAGTGTATTTGAAAAAAGAATTCCAAGGTTCCCAATTAGTGTCCCATGCTCAACACCTTTGCGCAAGAAACATTAAGGCATGAATTAACTAGGCTAGGTAACAGTTAGCTTCTCTGCTCTTTTTTGGGGTGGGTTGGTGGCTTGTTCAAGAAAAAGTTACAACTAGACCACTCGCATTTCTGGAGGCTATATCACTGCTTAGATTTAACCAACCACCATGGGAAATTGGTTTCATATATATTTCATTTGATAAAAGCACAGCAACAGTTCCATAGCAATAGCTGTTCTAGTGAAACCAGCCAATAAAATTTTTTAAGCGGTTACAGAAATAGCTATAAAAGAGTCACTGTTGGGGGGAGGGAGAGAACCAAAACCAGAACATTTAACTTCCAGGAGAAAAAAACAAACAAAGGTGTTTTGCTCATTCTTCTATTTCTGGAAGACATTTAATGCAATTTCTCTTTATCTCCAAAAAAAGTTATTTTATCCAATTCCTACTAGTCAAACATGAAGGAGGTTCTTTTATCTACATTCCACCCAGTCAGACACTGTTATATAAGCATCCTCCAACAACACAGAATGAAATTCAGTTCCATGAAACCTGAATGTACTAATAAGCAATCATCCAACATGTAATATTACTTCATATACCCTTGTACACCGAACAGCAATACTTTTTGAATCTGACATCATTGCCCCACAAGAAAATTACAAAGCTGCAACACTGCCTGCCCTGACAGCACCATACTTAATATTAGCCAGAGCAAGATAACTTTGCAGTGGCTCCGAAAGAGTGAAATTACTACTTTTTCCATCATACAGGACAACATCTTTGCATACAGTGTTTTCCTTACTATTTATCCTAAACAAGCAGCTTCCATTTGAACACTTAAAAAAAAAATCTACTTCTGTTAACCTAATGGAAGCTGCAAAATATCAAATTCCCAATCTGTAAAAAGTACAGAATTTCAGGGGGAAGGCAACAGAGAAGAACTTATTAGGAGTAGTTTCAGAACTTACAGGAGAGGTGTCTACTGCAGGCTTGCTCTTCATCCAGCTCGACCTCATTGAGCGTCCTGGAGAAGGCTAACAGCACTGCTGTTTTCAGCTGCTGCTGCTGCTAGCTCTCTTAACAGCAGACAAGCTGGAGCTAGGAATTAGTAGCACCAGGAAACCAGTCAAGAGAACTTTCCCTCCCTGCTCAGCCCCCACCTCCTTTTTAATTTCCAGTGAATTTGAAAAGCATGATGTCAATTCAGCATGAATCTGCTGCCTACATTTCTAGTCACATGACACTGGATCAGTGAGCTTAACTACAAATCGCTTACCACTGGAGAAATGTTGGTCTCTGTTCCCTCTCCAACCCAGCCCCACCCTCTTAGGTGCACAGCAGCTAGCTCAAGAAGGGGCGTCTTGAATGGAGAAGGGTAACAGATTTTGGCTATTGCATGTTTGAAACCTCTCCAGTCCAAAAAAAAAACAAAAACAAACCACATTTCCCATATTTTAATTAAAGCTTCAGATGCCAAGAGCCCTGGAGGCATCCCCCAGCCTTCGCTTCTCAGAAAAGGGAGTTTGCAATTCTACTAGGAAGTCATCAGAAAGATTAAAAGATGTTAAACTGCATCTAGACTGCAAAACTACAAAGATGCAAATGCAGTCACACACTCCTGAGTAATCAAAAATGTTATTTTCAGGGAATTCTACTATCCACTGGCAGTTTAGTGAAGAAAATAAAGGTCATTTTCAGTCTTACTTTTTACCAACATGCACATGAAGATGTATGCCTTGATGGCTACTTCATCATGTTGTTCTAATACCAGGTGTTAAAGAGTTGTGACCCAACAGCCACAAATGGTGGCTCTGCAGGGGTCAATCTAATTGTAACAGATGGGGTTTTAAAGCCAAAGTGGACTGAAAGTGATCCTTTTAGGTCCCCCAACAGTTCCAGGAGCATAGAATGCCCAGGGGAAGGAGCTTCGGATTACCTATTTACTATGAATACAGAGAGAGGTGGCATTCCTTCCACTGGTCATACCTCATGGGGTGCAACTCTAAAGAGTCTTGAAGGCTTTGGTGGAGTCTCAGAGGGGGAGCTGTTTGAAGGGGGAATTTAAAAGTCCATGGACTGCCTGGTGCTCTGAAAACTCACAACAGTATGGAGTAACGCTGAATAATTTCAAGGTTAACTAGCTAAAAGAATTTTATGTTACCGAAGATCATATCATGTCTCCCATTCTGCATTTATTAATTACACTCTGCATTAAGTATGTACGTACTTTTCAGATTTCTTACACTAAAAGAAAAGGGTCACTTAATCAACACTTTTAAGAGTTATATTTAAGTGTAAGTTACCGGGATAAGTAATACTTAAGTTATAATATACAAGTTATATTTAAATATAAATGCTTAAAATTTTAAACCAATGACAGATACATAATTTTTTTTGTCACATTTTTTGTCACAATTTTTTTTGTCACAAGCTAAGCAAAAATTCCAAAATTCTCTCACACAGACAAGTAAAACCAATGTGGCCTGTAATAAAGGAAATACTTTTCCCATATACACATTATTATAGAAATCAATATAATTGCATGTTAGTTCTCATGTAAAATAATTTCTCTTTTTCTATTCAACCATTGAACAGTCTATACAGAACCAGTTTTTAGAAACTTGTTAGCACAGTAATTAAATGACGTTCAATGCATTCGCATAAGCTGGATTAGTTACTGATGACGTCTTTTAATGCACAGCTTGGGATAAACATAGAGAATGATGTGTTACTGTACTTAGAGAAACATGTCCCTTTTCCTATGGACCAAACAGTGACTAGTCAATTTACAATTGTATTCTATAGGACACGCACACACACACACACACACACACACACACACTGATGGCTCTAATGTACTCTGTGGTCCTTTCCCCTCAGCAATTAGCCAATATAACCTATTGAATTGTCAAAGCACAAAGTCCAAGGTCACATGTTGTTCTCTACCAAAATCAAATAAAAAAACAACTAGTTAATCTCTTGTTTTACCCCAAGGATCAGAGACATTGAAACATTCTGCTAAATCACTTCTAAACTATCAAACTAGATGTCAGCATAAGCAAGTAATTGGGGCTGGCATACTTGCATCTTATTCAATAAACAGCAGCCAGTTTTTTGGGGTGGGGGGGAAATCGATCTGGGTCATGGCATAGAAGGAGAGTTTAACCCTTTGCACCCATTGTAGTCCCAATCTAGACTGGGTCCCCCCAAAACTATTCACTGGGGGGGTCTCAATGCACCAAGGGGAACTACCCCCCAATCCAAGCAGCAGTCATAGGGTAGGGAGAGCTACTGAAACCATGGCAGGGCACATGGTTGAACCTCCTGTGTTGGTCAAGGGTTCTGTAACCCCTTTCTTCCTCCAACTGACTCTCATTCCAGAATAAAGAGTTAGTAATAAATCACTGCTACCAAAAAACTAAAACTAGATCCAAGGGCGCTTAGAAATCCTCCCAGATGCCTAGCTAGAAGCCTCAGATTCTCACAGCGTTCCCCAAACATGGATGCAGCAGCATAAACCAAGCAGTTGCAGAAGTGAGACAACACTATCCTTAATTAGCCACCCAGATCAGGTAGATTAAAGACCAAAGCAAGAGGGAAGTTTATTGAAAATAGAGGCAGAGGCAAAAAAAAGGATAAGGGGTAGTTACAGAACAGGTATATGGAAAAGGCTTATGTGATGGAGAGCCTAGGCACAGTCCTTACAGCACAAGGTAATTAGGTAGGCAAGCAGAAAATCCAACATGACTTAGTCCCCAAAATGACGTCTGTCTTACTCTCTGGATGATAGTTCCCACCCACCATAGCCTCTCTCTCCCCAAAAGGTGGACTGGATTCTGACAATACTGTTCAGCATGGACGTACCAGCATCACAGTGCCAAGTCCTGAGTCAGTGACCCCAAAACTCGAGTAGAGTCGTGAAGCATATAGCATGTGCTGTCACGACTCATGGAAAATTTTAAGGCATTTCAAGAAATGAGCCAAAAAAAAAATTAAGCCTTACTCCTCCCCTCAGTCCCTCCAGCTTCACCCCCTGGAACGACCTACCCCCCTCCCACCATGTATGCTACTGTCGCCAGTCTGAAGGGCGGCTTCTGGATCACCCACAGGTCTCTTGGGGCAACACAGAAGTGACCCAAAAAAAGTAAGCAAAACCAAGCAAGAGTGCACACACTAAGGAGAGTCAGGACTCAAGTCAAATACAAGCCATGACTCTTTTTGCGTAAAAATCCAAGTCACGAATCAGTGCCCAAGTCGGTGATGCTTGTGACCCGAGTTCCCAGGGGCCACAAAAACATTTGTTTTCACAAGAGTCTGCAAATCTTGAGTGCCCATCCCTGCTGATCATTGGTTAGCAAGGCCAAGAGAATCCTTAGACCAGAGGTGTCAAACGTAAGGCCCATGTCAGCCTAACTGGTTCTCTCAATTATCCAGGCATATCTGCTCTCAGTTGATGAGCTGCAGAGTTGTAGTAGGAACCCTGAAAGAAGCTGCTTATCTCTTTCTGTTGTTCTCCAAGGATAGAGAGAAGCCAGGCGATGTGTGCAGATCACTGACAGGAATGATGCTGGCAGGGTCTCTGAGAGGAATTTTATCGGGGGTACAAAGTTTCTTTTGGGCCCCTTTGCAAAGGGGGAGGGGAGAATGGTGACAGGTGAGCAGAACAGGGAGGGGTGAAGCAGGGTGAGGGGAGGGTAGAGACAACTGAAAAAGTCTTTGGAGCCAAGGTCTACCCACCCATGTGGCATCAGTAGTGTCCCCAGCATCCCCAGTCATGGTAGTGTCCCCAGCATCCCATACGGGAAACACGTTTGAGTAGATAGGAAGATGTCAGATTCCAGGAAATTTCTGGGCCGCCTCCTTTGGGTCCTAGACCCCTCTTTGGACCCTGGGCCCAGCTACAAATTACCCCCTTTAACCCCCTCTCCTAGGCCCTGGATGCTGGCGTGTGTGCTATGCAGATAGAAGCATGCTTCTGTTTGCCCCATCTCTGGTAACAGATCCTATACAATCCTATACATTCTTCAACAGGAATAGTTCTAGTTGAACACAATGGGACTTGCTTCTGAGTGGACGTGCATAGGCCTGTGCTGTAAATCTATACTTTCAGGGGGTCTGATCTCATTTTACCAGAATCTCTAGTATTCCGTAGAAAGAGGATACTTTTTGTCCGTTTAGCCCAGTAGTGTCAAACTTGTATCATTCCGTGGGCCAAAGTTAACATTCATGCTGCCTGCTGAAGGCTGGAAGTAACATCATTAAGCAGATGATGGTCAGAAATAAGCACTTTGGTCTCACACAGAAACTCATTAGCTGAAATGACAGAAGAGAAATTGTGAAAAATCTTGTTCATATTTTCAAGGTATGATAGAACCTAATCATCATAATGAGAGGGCCCAAGAATAATGGGGGCCTGATGAATTGCTTCTGGGGCCACAACATCCCTGGTTTTGCCCGTTTTGGGACAAAAAGCAAGAAATTTTCATTAAACCCCCCCATCATGTTCTCAATCTAGCTACTATTTACTGAACAAGCAAGCTAGTTAGCCAGTCAGCCCCAACTACGTGCTTAAAGTAACATTCAGTTTAACCCTTAGTGTTTTAATTGCAATGTCATTCGTTAAAGCAGTGGTTCTCAAACTGGGGCATCACGACACCCTAGCCTGAGGACCCTGGACTCTGCCCCCGTAAGGGCCAGGGGTAGGCAGCAATGCAATCCCCAGGATCGCATTGCTAATGAGGGGGCAGGGACTGGCATGTACTCACCAGTCCCTGCAGAAGCTTCCTAGGGGTGCAGGGAGCCCTGTGTGTCCCTTCACAGGGCTCCCCAAGCCTTAGAAAGTGAAAGCAGAGTGATCGCGCCCCACTTCTGGTTTTGCGGAGGCAGAGTAAGACTGCTCCACTTTCACTTTCTACAACATAGGGAGCCCTGCAGAGGGTTCTGCAGGGCTTCCTGAACCCCTGGGAGGCTGCAGAGACTAGTTAAGTACATGCCAGTCCCTGCACCCCCCTTTAGCAACACGATCCTGGTACACGTAGCTGCCTTCCCCCTGCCCCTGCAGCCTTCCCCACCCCCCTGCACATAATTACAGCAGTCCTCAAACTCACTGCAAGTTTGAGAACCATTACATTAAGGCAAGGAACGCTAGCTAACCTATTCACTGGATTGCATTGAAGGGTTCAATTCAATTCATATTAGTCTTAAGATTCTAGTCTTATGCTAAGCAGAATCATTGAAAGTTTCAGAGCGTTGAGAAACCTTTGGATCATACAAAAATAATCTTCAAGCCTTGGCATTTGTTTTTGAAAAACTGAATATTCTTTTTTCTTGCAATACAAAATTCTGAGTAAGAATCCACACCTCAAATACAAAATTAGGACCCCCCCCCCCCCCAAAATCTAGAAATCTACATGTGGGTCCAGTTAATTGTCAATTCTGCTTACAGTTGCATTCTTCCATTCAAGCATTTTACAACACTGCAAAATTGTAGAAATGATAACACAAGGGGGTGCAGTCTAGAATGAGGGAGGTAACAGCTGGTTGGTAACCTACAACTGTTCTGCAGTTTCTTCCACCTCAGGAAGGTTTTCGGCTTACATTTTCTCAAATAGCTCACGCACGCACACGCAGAGAGAGAGAGAGAGAGAGTGTGTACTTTTCAGACTAAGACAATGACTTCCAGAAGCAGTCTGCTATGTAGCTGGGTGGACTGATGTTCAAAAACAAAAGTCAAAATTTCACTGGGCATGCTCAAGCCCAGCAGAGCTCAAGCCTAAAATAGCTCTTTGGATTCAAGCTATTAACATCTGATAATGAGGATGGCAAGAAGGGAAATAAGAATATGGTTTCTGTTTTGAGAGCATTATAGATCTCAAGACAAATGTATTTTAATCAAAGCTGCCATCAAATAAAAGAAACACAGACCAGCAGGCAAAGAAGAGATTTGAGATGATCAAACAAAAAGCAAGACTCTATAGGTTTGTCCTCAACAAAACAAGTGCACACACACCCCAAAATTAAATCGGATTTCACAGGATTGTATTTTATATTAACCTAAGCAGCACTAATACCACAGAATGTAGTTCCCCCCCCCCCAGAAGCAATGTCATCCTACAGAAGAAATTAAATCACCCTGCTCAAGATTTATCTTTGGGATCCACAATTCTCAGTGACTACCTCCATACACACCCCAAAAAACTGATTAACTTCACAATACAAGAATTACTCACAGCTTACAGGATCATTATTCCCATGTGTATCAACTCATCCATTCAAATAAACAAAAAAGACCCTGTTCATATCCATATAGAAAAGGACCTTTTTTTGTCAAGGTGTAAATGCTAGAGACAGGCTCAGAAGAATTTCTCAAATAAGCTGAAAGTAGCCAGAACATAGCTTTCTTCCTAAAATCCCCTAATTAGAATATAAAAAGAGTTGGCAATGTGGCCTTGATCTATGCATCATAGGCAATATTTATGGAAGAATTTACTTTCTCTTTCTGCATCACCTACTTAACAGCAGAACAGCTTAAGGCAGCCTCTATTTCCATATCACCCTAGACCAGTGTCCAGCACACCAATCAAAGTTCAAACTCCTTCCAATCCCTTTTGCTAATCCCACAACTTTTAACATTCTCAGCACAGTGACCCAACTTTGTTCTTTCCATCTGGTTTGAGGAACCTAAAGCAGAAGTCAGTAAAACACAAAGCTTAAATAAGCAAAGGAACATTTTCTGCTTTCTCTCATGCAATATGTTGTACCCAACGCACATAGTCAGCCATCTTTGCTTCTGTGATCCATCACAAGTTCCAAGACCATTTTGTTGGATGTCATCTGTGTATTGACTGCAAGTCAAAGCCCCCAGAAAGACATTCCCATCAACTGCTTTGTAACTACAAAATTTCCTTGCTGTAAGTACTTGACAACATTAGATGATCTTTCCAGAAAGGTGTTACAGGATATTTCCTAATGCAATTTACATGGAAAGTATAATGCCCGAGCATGCAGTCTTTTAGAAAGTATTTTTATGCAGGTCATCTTCTGAACCCTAGCAAATCCACAAAGTACAACAGAATGGCAAATGAGAATGGAGTCAAATAAATAACCAAATAATGGTTATTATCTCCCTCTCCTAGAGCCACAAGAGACTTCACCCAATCCTCTCAGCTTTCCTCTACCACACACTTTTCCCCTTTCCTCTTTTTGGAAACAAATAAAAAAAGATACCTGTTACATCTATTCAGAACCAATGATTGACTCCTAGAGGTCTTCACTTAACTTCAACAGTGAGAATCTACATTAAGAATAATCACAGACAGTGAACAGGCCAGTTGTGACCTATGTGTAGAGGTGTTTGTTTCCAGTGAGTAAGATAGGATTACAGCACAAGTCTTACTGAACACAATGGGCTTACTTCTGAATAAAGTAAATAACACTGTTTTCAAACACCTCTAACCCACGTGTCTTTATAACAGCCGGCAAATTTTCAGTGCTTAGCTAAGTAGTACTTGGCAAGCCTCACTCACAAAGTGAGCTTGCAAGTTAAAGAACCATGCTACACGGAAACAAACATAGGTCCCCAGGACATCAGCCCCAGTCAAAATAAGTACATGTGCTTCCATAAGAGCCTTATAAAGCACAGCATTGTTTCATCACGCAATATCAAAACAGTTAATATCTGCAGTCAGGTTATTGTGGAAGTGTTGGCCCTCTCTTGCTATACAGCGGAGTACAAGAAAAACACAGCCATCTTTTTGTTTGGATTAACTGCAATCTTACATGGTCTACTTTTTTAATATAGGCATCCCCCGCATCCATATCCATTCTGGAACCACCACCACCCCCAGATACGTGAATCAGCGGATACAGGGGCCTCTCCCACCCTCCAGAGGTGAGGGGAGATCCGCTTTCCTTGTCTCTGAAGGGTCTTCTGAGCCCTGCAGAGGCTGTGCATGTCTGCCCATAGCCTCTGCTGCGCTCAGAACAACTCTTACTAGCAAAAAAAGTCACTTCTGATTTTGCAAAAGAACCGGAAGTGACTTTTTTTGCTAGCAACAGTCATTCTGAGCCCAGCAAAGGCCATGGGTGGATGCTCACAGCCTATGGTGGGCTCAGAAGATCCACAGGAGGTGAGAACAGAGCTCCCCTCGGAGGGGACATGGGGGGGCCATGGAGCCCCAATCTGAGGATGTGAAACTGCAGTTATGGGGGGCCCCCATACTGAAATTCCCATGAGCCACCAGTGTTTTGTAAACAGGCACGTTTATTTTGAAAAGTGCATACTCTGAATCACTTAAGAGTAACCTGAATTAACTTTAAGTTTAATTGAAGGCACGATTAGGTTATTATGCTAAGTTAAGTGGTCTAGAGCAGGGGTGTCCAAAGTTTTTGGCAGGAGGGCCACATCATCTTTCTGACACCGTGTTGGGGGCCAGGGGGGAAAAAGAATTAATTTATATTTAAAATTTGAATAAATTTACATAAGTTAACATAAATGAATATATTAAAGATGAACTTGTATGAACGAATGAAGGTCTTGCAATAGCTCAAGGCTTATAAAAGACCTTGCACAAAGCAAGGCTGGCCTTTGCTGCCACTACTGCATCACAGACGTGAAACAACAAGCAGTGGAGGGAGCCTGCATCCCACAGCTCACACGAGACGTTAAACAGTCGCCCTCACACTGAGAGCATTTGTGTCAGGCCAGTTTGGGCTCCAACAAATCTCCAGAGGGCCAGAGAATCATTGGAGATTGGGGGCTCCCTGAGGGCCGCATTGAGAGGCCTCAAGGGCCGCAAGTGGCTCCAGGGCCGGGGTTTGGGCACCCCTGGTCTAGAGTATGAATTTTGAATTAAGAACATTAAATGGGTAATACATTTCTTTTATCTGTATCTCCTTAATTTATAAAACCTGGGTCCATCTAGTCCAGCACTTATTAGATAATGAGCACCAGATGGTCCACCACAAGCAGGCACGTGGTTCACTGGTATCCTGTCTACCTTTTGTTCACCCCTGCTGCACAGATACAAAATCTTATTTTGAGGCAAACAATTTTATATTTACTTGAGATATTTATTATGTATTTACATGATATAAAGCAATATCTTTTTCTCATAAAAATTTATCCTGAATATTCTTGCACAGGATAAAACAAGATGAAGAAGCTTTGGCTAAAAAGAGGTTTGCTTCAGAATAAAATATGTACGCAAACAGGTTTACCATAGATTTTACTTGCATGCACTACGTCTGCTGCAGCAAGCTACAAGATCAAGATTAGTTAGATTAGACTAAGTCATTTCTATCAATGCTGCTATAGCAGGCTTACTGTCATTTAATTCTACTTTTAGTGTAATTGTACATTTAATGACCTGAGCTAAGTGTACCTTACCTGGGACTTTCCAATTGAGTCAAATGTCATATTTGGACAGCCTGATAGCAAATAAGCTTAGAACAGTAGCATTTTGCCAACAGATTAATTTAGCTGTACAAATCATTATAGGCTAAAGGCATTTGCAGTACTATGCAGCCTAAAAAGGATTTAATCAAGCATAATGGAAAAAGGCAGACCACAGTAAAAAAAAATCCTTTAATGTCCCTGACACAAAGAGGATGCATCCCACTATGCAATCCTAACAATGCTCTTGTCAAAGCTGAAGCTGCCTACTTTCAGACATGTTTGTTGTTTTGTTGAGTTGGGACCACCAAATACTATGTTTATGTCAGGTACAGGGCATCATGAAATATTCCAGTTTCAAATAACAGGAGGTGCTAGTTACTGGTGAGTAAGATAGGATTACAGCCTAAGTCTTACTAAACACATGGGCTTACTTCTGAGTAAATACCATTTTCAAACATCTCCACAGATTACACTTTTTAAAAACATCCAGTTCAGAAATAAAAATCCTTGCTTTTCCATTTTCTGAAGCTTAATTTATTATTAAGAAAAATCAAGATGCCAGTGGTTTTAGTATGATTTGGTTGATTCACAAAAGATCAGAACCAAAGCAAAGTATAAAACAGTAAGAGTATATCTTACTCTTCTAGATAGACCATCAACTAGACAGAGTGCAACTGGTATGCAACACAGTTTTGCTACTCACCTGAGCTGGGAATCTAGCTGTCCCTGGGAAAGCACCCGAGTGGCAAGAGGCCATATAAAAAACCAGCAGCATCAGGACGAGAACTTGGTTAGAACTTTTCTTCTTGATGTACAAAAAAAAAATCAGACCTAGTACATGATTTTCAGTCCTTTGAGAGCACTTTATGCTGGAAAACAGAAAGTAGCTCTTGCAGCCCTCAACAAAAATACAGTTAGGATATGAAAAGATAAAAATATGGGATGGAACCAGTGATGAAGAATGAGGACAACTGGGTACTCAAAAGTAGGAATTTTAAAAAATGAAGCTAAAGACAGGAAGAGTGGAAAAGTTTCTGGTCAAATCAGTGGGATAAAAAAGAATTACGTGAGGAAAGGGTGAAATTAAGGAAAAGAGAATGAGAAGCAGAAAAACAATCTTGTAAGAATTATGGATACTTTGTAAGCCAACACAACTGCTGGAGTGGAAAGTAGGGGGAAGAAATCAGAAGCGAGAACTGAGATGTGGAAAGAAATGAAGGAGAATGGGCTGCACACCTGATGTAGGAAGGGAGATGTTCAATTAAAAGGTGGTACTTTATGGACAGGGCAAGCTGCAGCTATGTTGTCACAATGCTACTTCTGATGTATGCAAGTCATAAATGAAGGCTGTCCAGGATGGGATTTGAACAAAACACTCTCTAGATGCAGGAGTAGTTTACTGGAAAGTAATCAAGGACTCAACATGTTTTCAGCTCACAGGTTCTTCATCAGTCTCACACCCAAAAGAGAGCTTAGAACCCTCCTGCGGGACAGTTCAGCAGGAGGGTTCTAGACTCCCTTTTGAGTGCGAGTTATTCATGCTCACCAAGTGAGGAAGCTGCGAGTTCAAAACATGTTGAAACCTTTACTAATTTTCAGTAAACTACTCCTGCACCTAGAGAGTCTTTTGCTGTTCATTTTCTACAGTGGTGCTGCCTCCTTATTTAGTGGCAGGATGAGATTTGACATGCTTGAGATTCGCTCCACAGGGCACCCACTTGCAACCTGAAATACAGTTGGCCCTTGTTATTCACAGAGAATTTGTTCCTGGACTGCTGCAAATATGGAAACCCATGGATAATCAAATCTGCTTATCCATGCCACATTGGACTTCCAGACACAGCTGAAAATACCGTCCAGTCATGTCCAGTGGTGTTCTGAAGCCCAAAGAGGCCATGCACAGCCTCCCCAGGCCTCAGAAATCTTCCTGGATATGACTAGAAGTTGCTTCCAGTCACATCTGGGAGGTCAGGTGGGCAGGTTCAGAACCTGCATTCCAGCACAAGTTCAGAACCTGCATCAAGTCAAATCTGCAGGTTCCAAACCTGAGGATAAAAAAGGCTCACCTGTATATCCATTTCCTTAGCTTCCAATACAATGTCTTTTTAAATATTTTGCTTTCATGTGTACGTGGGGTAGAGCTGAAAGGGGGATGCTTTTCACAAACATTTACTGTAGCATCATAAAGCATTTGCGCTTTGATATTCTCAGCTCTGGAGGTGTTTATTCAGGAAGAAGTATTTCGCTCACCCTGACCTGTCTTCATTTGCCTCCAATGAGGTGACATAACACTGCAGTGTGGTCTTGTTTACTACACAACAGCTAACCCAGAAATAAAGCAACACCATAATGGAACTGTACAAGTGCTGAGAGCAGCAGCAGACCAGGAATAAATAGAATAAAAAAGGAACTACTTCTCTCTCTCCCCAATGCACTACTTGCAATCCAAAAGTCAAAACAAGAACATTAGACATCATTCTAACATCAAGCCTGCATTCAAACATCATTCTGAGTCATGATTTGGTGCTATGTGTACGAGCAGAGGGGAGCATCAAGCTTACACTCCCTTTCCCATTTGAATTCCAAGCATTACTTCCTACCATAGTTTGTCCGTAGCCATGATTCACCTCTGGTAGGAACCATGGTCTACAATGGGAAGGGAGGAGGAAGTTGGAGCAACTCAAGATCCCCCTGTGCTGTCTCAAAGCTCCAAACCATAGTTTAGTATGACCTTAATCACCATATCCAACAAGGTCTCTTATCTGGGAGATTTTGCCCCTTACAGAGTTTTGCATCTGGGAGCGGGCGGGGGGGAGCATGACTACAAACACCAAAACTACTGCATCAACACCCTCCTCTGGTTGCCAATATTTTGCACCTTGATTATCATAAGATGGCCCATTTATTTATCGTTTGTAGTTCAAAAAGGCCCATTTGTCTGAAAAGGAAGGTTTGCGCAACAAGCAGAAACACTTGTAAAACAAACTTTTCCAGGAGCAGACATTCTTCTTTTCCCTTCCCCCTGGAACATTTATTAAAGGGGTGGGGGGGGGGGAAGACACATCTTCCTTAGCAATCTTCCTTGCATCTTATTTCAAAAGTAAGGATTTGCTAATATGAATAGTTTTTTTGACATTATGCTGCTACATTTCTATGCGGTTTGGATATACACAAAACAGGGAAAGAAGTTAGCACATCTAGAGCCCAATCCTATCCAATTTTCCAGTGCTGGTGCTGCTGTGCCCATGGAGTATGCACTGCTTCCTGCATTGGGGAGGCAGTCACAGAGGCCTCCTCAAGGTGCGGGAACATTTGTTCCCTTACCTCAGGGCTGCATTGTGGCTGCACCAGTGCTGGAAAATTGGATAGGATTGGGCCCCTAGTTCCCACTTTCAGAATAGGTGTTTAATGGAACACATTCACAGACTAACACATATGATTACTTATGTGTTACTATGAATGGTTCCATTAAACACCTATGTTACACATAATAACACATAATAATATCCTTCAAATGGATATTCAAAGACTCACTGAAATTCTGTACACCTTCAGTGACTGGATCCCAGATGCTAACAATTTTTGGTAGGAGAGGGCAAAAAGGAGAACTCCTCTATTGTTGATAGCATCCTACTGGCTCAGTCAATCTCCGCAAGGGTTATATTTCATGAACGGCTCATTCTGTTTCAAGGCACAAGTCAAATCTCATTTTTGTTTAGTTGTTAATTGCAATGTATATGTTGGATGTCAGCCAAAAAAAGCTCTCTCCCCTCGCAGTCAAGTTATGACCTCCAATGAAGAGGAATGAGGCATATACCAACATTCCATAAACACAATTTAAGTGGAGAGACTTGTACAATTCAAGTTGGTGTGTAAGTACTCAAGGAAAAAGCATCATCACCACGTGACACACTGTATTTTCTCTATTTCTACCCTTTTTCAGAATCTACACAAGCTAATTTGCGAAAAACAAAGTCACTGACAGTTATCATGAAATATACTGTTACCATGAAACATGCACTGCAATGAATACTATCCTTTTCTATAACTGGTTGTGACTGCAGAACCCTGAAACTGCTTAAACTCTGCACATTAACAAATCTGAAAAGTGGTTGTGAACAACACTGCATGCACAAAAGTGAATTTTATTCACAGTATCCTACTCTTCAGTCCCAAAAGGACTTCTAGAGAGACCAAGACCAAGCAATAATCAGTAAAACAAAGTCAAACCAACGAATAGAGCAGCCAAAAAGATTCCGCATTAAAGCCAAGAGTGAAGAAATCTGAAAAGCCATGGCAAATTAAAACAAAAACACAACAGCAACGTTTCATCTGGGGTCTAAAAGATACTTGACTTGGTACAAAGGAAGTCTCTCAGGGAAGAGCATACCAAAGTCAGGGTGCCACAGCTGAAAAGGCCTTATCCCCCAATCATCAGTTGCCTCATCTCTGAAGGGCCAGGATAAGGGTGTCCAAGGATCATCTCAGTACAATTCTTAAAAACATACACCATAATGATTCTGAGTTTTAAATGCTGGTGTCTCTCCAGCAGTTCACATCCAACACTCCCAATGGTGTAGCTAAGGGGCTACAGGGGGTAGCAGTCGCACTGGGCAACTAGCTTTGGGGGGGGGCCACAAGCTGAGCTTGACACTCGTGGCCAAAATTGTGAAAATCTTGGTCTGTGTGAAAAATACCATCATGTTATATATCATTGGAAAGGTAATCTAAGGCAGAATGCAATGTAACAAACCTCATTTGAATTATCTTTATTCCATCAAATGTTATGGCCAATTAACCAGAAAACAAAAACACAACTACCATAAGGAAAAAAAAGTGGACTTCCTGAACTCAAAACTGACCTATGAGACTGATTTTTCTGAAAGCCAATGAGATGTTGTGATGATAGTGCATGGAACCAATAAGGTGTCAATACAAGTCAGCTCTCGTTTCCATGTATCAAAATACAGCTACTCCTGCTAACTGGTAAAGAGGCACTTTTTCAAGTGGTGCTCCTCTTAGCAGGGAGACAATAACCGTCCCTCTTCGCCCCAGCACAGTAATCAATAGGGGGCACATTTTTTTATTTATTTACTTAATTAAATTTGATTTTGTCATGGAGGGGGGCTACAAAATCTCCTTTGATCCCGCATAGCAGATAGATGCCTTAGCTATGCCACTGGCTGGGGCAGATCAAGCAAGTGGTGAACTGCTGGAGAGAGGAGGCAGGTTTCCCTCCTTTTGCACTTTTTAAAAAGCCTGGGCATGATGTCACTTCCGGTTGTAACATCACTCTAGTGGCATCATTTTGAGCTCTGCACCAAGCTACACATTCATTAGCTACACCACTGAACACTCCAACTGCTTTTTAAACTAAGGATTCAAGCAACTGTGTGCAATTTTGAGCAGTTAATCTCCTGCACTTTGCTCAGACATACCCTCAGTGGCAGACCTCCCCACCCCCACACCCTGGGGCAAAGGTTCGTGATGGTACCCCCCCGTGGGATGCCGCCACCCCCCTGCATACGAATATGCCCTCCCCACTCACCAAAACCTTGCAAAGCCTTGCACAACTCCAGGATGCGGGAGCCTCAGTGAGGCTTCCGTGTGGTCCTAGAGAAGCGCGAGGCTCCACGCCTGGGGCATTTGTCCCATTCAGTGAATGGCAGGTCCGCCACTGCATACCCTTCTTTCCATAACTAAGTCCAGGGAAAATGTGCTCCTACATTGTGGGAAGAAATGGGCATCTTTATTCAATAAAATGTACATGTGGCACTTTAGAAGCTTAAGGAAAAGAGCAGAGAGCCTTCCTCAAGCACAAAGAGCAAACTAGTACTTAACCAAACAAACGACACATCTGTTCTTTCACAGCAAAGACATGTAGAAGCCAGGCTCACCCCATGGGAGAAAAAACTGCAGCAAATTCTGTTTAAGGTATATCTGTATGCAAGCCAAGTAGAGTTAATAAGAGCCAACCGAGATAGCGAAAGAAACAGCTACAAAAAAAATTCACAGCAAGATCACAGAAAACTAGTAAATTTACTAAAGTTCAGTACAGAAGTTCACCTATTTAAGAACACATTAGATTCCAAGTGTCTATTCATAAGCTGCTTCATTTGAAAGTACAGTAATGACCCACCTCTGTGGCTGCAGCTGCCAGTTTAAAAGGAGTCAACAGGACCACTGTCCATTTTACTCAGAACACGTCAGTTTCACTGCAAAGCCACTGGGAATGTTCCTGAGCAGTTTCTGTAATCAGCCACACTGGTTGGAAGCTGGCCTGCAGGTGTTTGTTCATAAATTGAATGTACACAACTAGGGGGACTTCTGTATCGCAACAGTAAAGATTTCAAAAAAGAAGCAAATTCTTCACAGGCAAAATTTGATCTTTTCATATAATCAAGAACCCCTAGGTGGCACTTAAACTCTAGCTCAGGGATCCCCAACATGGTAGCTGGAGTCACAGGGAAACTGCAGAGCTCTTCACTGTCACCCAGCACTGCTACCATCCCCCAAAGCCCAACCAAGATGAGGAAAGCAGCTGCACGTGGCAGTTAAAAAAAGTACGGGACAAACTGGCATCTCCATTGCCTTTGCGATCCCACAGGATAGGAATTTTATACAAGGGTCCCAGTGCATTTTGAACACAGACTGCACTCTTCAGGGAACTGTAAAACACATCTACACACATAAAAATATTTTCATAATACTGCATGAAATTAGCAGATTGCCTTCGAAGATGCGCAAAGATATATAAAAGGCAGAACAGATTTCTTTTTAAAAAAAAACAAAAAAACGCCAACCACAACAATATAAACCCAATGACCAAAACCATTCAAACTCAAAATCCTTCAATAAAGCCAAAATAACACAGAACTATTTCAAGGAACTTGCAACCCAGAATGAGAACTGGCTATCTGCCCTCAAGGACTAGCATCCTAACATCACTTCAAGAGAATGACTCTGTATAAAGGGGGAAAATACTACTACCACACTACAACTGGGGTAATTAAACTCAACTGCACCGAGTCATACTATAACTGTACATTTAAAACCTCCTTTAATCCAAGGCACCAGCCTACGTAACCCAAGATTCCACTGGGTTTCTTTAGTCTTATCACTTTGGACACGACTTATTCAGGTGTCCAAAAGCAGAGGACTTTGACAGCATGGTGATAGTCTCTCCAGTGCTCGACTCAAACACTGTTGACTATCCTTACAGTGCGTGTTATGTTTCCCAGTTCTTTTCTAATAGCTTTACACACATAAAAACAATCTACAAGGATATCATAGAACAGACAATGTGGTCAAAATTACAGGTGGCAAAAATTAAACAAAGTGTAGCACCCACTGTCAAAAAGATTGACAACATTATACCTGCTTGTATAAAAATCAATCTCTACAATGGTCACATGGTATCAACACAAGAAACGTGAATCCACAGGGAGGGTGCTTTTGCCTTTTTATTCATAACCAATATTTTACTTTATGCTACCCAATTGGCTATATATCTGGTGTAACTATGTATCAGCCCTGGCCAAACCCTGGCCGAGGGGCCATATCCAGGGTTTGGGCCAGCCATTTTCAACCACTGTTCCGTGACATTCTGGTGTGCTGCGGATGATCCCCAGGTGTGCCATGAGAGTTTGGTGGAGGGTCATTTATTAGTAGGGGCATCAGGGGATATGAGGGCCCCACCAATGGCATGGTGTGCCTTGTCAATGGTCCAAAAACTGATGGTGTGCCCAGCGGTGTCTCTAAGCAGCCTGCCCTCCTCCCGCTCTGTGCACAGATAAGGGGAGTTACTGCTGCTCCTCTATCTGCCTGTTTCCCACCTGCCTAGATTTGCTTTGCAAACAGGCAACTAGCTGTGCTTGCAAGAAGCAGGCTTTGTTTTTAAAGAGACAGCAGCCCTTCCAGCCCAATCCTCTGCATGTCTACTCAGAAGTAAGTCCCATGATAGTCAATGGGGCTTACTCCCAGGAAAGCATGGACAGGATTGCAGACTTAGAGCCCAGTCCTCTGCATGTCTGCTCAGGAGCAAGTCACATTAGAGTCAATGGGGCTTACTCCCAGGAAGGCGTGGAAGGGCTGCTGTCCCTTTAAAAACAAAGCCTGCTTCCTGCATGCCCAGTGAGTTGCCTGTTTGGAAAGGAGGGCTCAGTTCTGCCTTTGCCCCCTGTTTTTTTTTGGGGGGGGGGGGTTGGAACTACCCTTTTTCTGGGTGGCTAGACTGAGCCTGGGTGGTTGGATGCACCCCAACTGCAGGCTGCACTCAGAAGCCCAGAGAGAGGACAAGGAGAGTGATGGTGAGGAGGTGAAGATTTCCTTCCCCCCAATGATCATGGAGGGGGGAAAACAGTTTGTTGCCCAAAAAAAGGCAGCCACTGGAAATCTGAAATAATGCTCTGCAAAAGTAGATGGGGAGGTGGAGATCCCCCGTCACTTGCCAACAGCAGGGAGGTGGGAGCAAAGGGCTGAGCTAGTTGTAGCCCTGATGCTGTGTGTAGGACCAGAGACATTTGTGAAACCCCCAGCAAATTTGCCTCTTCCTTGGGCTTCTCCCCTTTCCCTTCCTCCCTCACTCCCTCAGCCTATATATTTTCAAGACTTTTGCCTTCTCCAACATTCTCTACATTTTAAAACTTCCTTCCCCCCCCCCCCACTGTTCTTTCCCACCCCAGACAGACAGAACAGAACAAACAAACAAGGAGGGGGGATATCTGTAGAGAGAGTTGCAAGAGAGTCAGAAGCTGGAGAAGGGGGGAGGGGAAGCCTGGAAATGCGTGCCTCTCTGTAATATTGCATCCCTGCAGGATCAGTGTCAGGGCAGTACTACAAGGGTTACAGTGGAATTCTATCCATGCTTACTTAGGAGTTAGCCGCAGTGTATTCAACTGAACTTACTCCCAAGTAAGGATGTGTGGGATTGCAGTCTCTTCCTTTGATTGAAATTGAGCACTGGAAGTTGTTGTAGGGTATATCACAGAACAGCATTTGCACCATTGCATATATATTTCACAGGATATATGTGCTCCAATTACAAAACTGGGAATTATTCAAGATGTTGAATTTTTGATTTCTGTTTTGTTGAGGGGAGAGCTGGGGAAGAACAAGGAGTGATGATATTCAAGCTAGTACTATTGGTAGGGAAATAATGAGACAGGAACTCAAATCTCCTAGAGCTAAGAACTGCTGTAGATTTGGAGGCTTTTGAAGAGAGTGACACAGTGTATCTTTAAGCAGAGGCTGGGTAGCCTCTAACTGGAATGTTGTAGCTGTGGATACACTGCACTGGCTGAGAATTGGACTTGATGATCTTGAAGGTCCCAACTCTGATTTCTATTATTCTCCATGTGACATCCTGTGATGACTCTTCACATGATGCTGAACACTGCATGTAGTATGATTTCACACAGAAAGCATTGAAAACCAGAATGTGTGTGAATAGAACAGGCATGTTCTCTATTGAAGTCAGTAGACTAAACCTGTTGAAGCTGAATCAAGTTCAGTTCTACAAATGTGTACATTTAAGGCAGTGTGTATGATATTGTAATTTAAAGGTGCAATTTTAATGATGGGGGCAGTGATGTGGGACGGAGCAATGATACATCACCACACCCACTCCTCAGGATCACTGCCCCACCCACTGCACGGGAGGAGGTCCATTATGGGGAGGTGTCGCACTGGCCTCCGGCACCAGGTGACACAAACCCTAGTGACGCCACTGGGTGTGCCTTAACAATTTTAGTGTCAGTGTACCATGAGACAAAAAGGGTTGAAAATCACTGGTTTGGGCTAATTCTTCCCTCCCATAACTGGCACTTAAGAGTTCCAGTGCGCTGCAGGACTTCATGTTCCCAGATAGGGACAATGTGACTCTCGTGTCAATGAGCATTCGTGTCTACCCAGAAATCCAGGCACAATGCCTTCTAGGACACTTTGCCATAGACACAATTGGTCAAGCATCACGTCATCCTGATCTGGGGACATGTAGTCCCACGGCACACCAGAACTGTAAGTGCCGGTAGCGCTGAGGAATGCATTCCCGGCACACAGCAGTCTCCAGTTTGGGGGATGCTGCTATATATCATAGGTTTGTTGTGACAACCTGGAATATTCTGAACTAGGAACCAAAGTTTAGAACTAGATCTAAAAAATTCAGAATATTCCAGGTTGTCACAACAAACCATTATATCATATAGTAATTGTCATTATGGTACTGTCCCCCTCATTTCTGACTAAGGAATCCCTACATAAACCCAAAAGGGCCTGAACTGCATGCTTGCAAGTTACTGGGCTTCCACTGGAAAGGAAGGAGCTATTATCCTGGCAATGCCTAACTCAGCATTGGGAAGAATGCTAATCTATGACCACAGTCAACTTTAGAGATTTCACATGCACCTGAGGATGACTCATTTGTTGCATCTTCAGCTGTCTGGAGCCTACAGGAAGGGGGATGTCTCTTCCATGATTCTCTTGTGAGACACTCAGCTCCCCATTCCACTTAGTAGAATCCTGCATGTGCAAGGCAAGAGCAGTGGAAACACAGAGGAATTGAATGTGAAAACTCAGACACAGCAAACAGAGCCAGACACTCCCTTTTGTTATAGTGCTTCAAAATAATTATGCCCTCTAAGCATTCCTCAGTGCAAACAAAACTTGATGAGGATAGACTACAGTATTGCTAATTTTTAATTAGAAGACATAAAAATATGGACAGTCAAATCACGGAGCACTAGACTACAACAAAATGCAGTATTTTGTCATCTTTGAAACATATGTAGCTGCCTTATATGGAGTTGGTTCAACAAGTTCCGTATCATCAATAGCTGCCAACAGTGACTCAACAGGGATTTCAGACAGGTATCTTTCCCTGTCCTACCTGGAGATCCTGGGGCTGAATCGGGGACCTTCTGTATGCAAAACAGGTGCTCTAACGTTCAGCTACAGCCCCTCTCCATAAGAAGAAAAACCTTTGCACAGGCTCCACATGAGCCCCACTTCTTTACTTACTTTAGTAAGTAACAGTTACTTATTTAGGAGAACACAAGTCCCCCAGATGCCTCACCGTTCAAAGAACAATAACTGTTTAGGGAGCCAGAATGTGCCAAATGATACTATTAACCAGAGAGAACACAGGAAGAATAATCAGTAATGCCTATTACACAGCTCCTACAATCAACGAGGTAGGACACCATATTTCAGCTATCAGGGCACAGGCATGTTTGTTCTGTTGAAAGGTTTCGCAGCACTTCAATACAACATTTGTACACTCCTGCTGTAAAATCATGTTTCTCGGGCTGCCATGACTAATTATATATATTGCTTCAGTAATGCCATGCTATTTTTAGAATACTACTGTTTTAAAATGAACGATGATCTTACAGATGATGTGGAGATAGTATCTTGTTTTAAGTACTTTTGAAAATGTGCACTGAAGACTAACACATGGTTCTAAAGCGTGGCCATTGTGGCAGTACATGACCAGCAGATGGTGCTCTGGGGCAACACTATATTGCTTATCAAGCATTCTATCCTCTCTTGGTGCAGCTGCTGAGGGCAGAAAAGACTTAGAACCTTTTCTAACAGCAGAAAAGAGTCTGCAGCCCAGTTCATGCACATCCTATGGTTAGAAGCCCCAGAGAACTTCAAGAAAGGCAGCAGGTGGACTTGAAGAGACCATGAAGCAAAAACCTGAGAAGAGGAAGAAAGAGCCAAAGCAAGTCACAGGCTGTGGGAAGGCAGAACCACACACAGCTGTAAACAAGGAGTTAAGGCATGGAGAATGCAGACAACAAGGTCAGGCAGCCTTAGTCTGGCAAATATGTGCCAAAATCAGCACTCATGAGTCAGTGAGGGATTGGGACACAGGGCTGACTAGCACAAAATGCCATATACCACAGACTCTCAAGGAGGCAGTAAACGTATTTATCTTGTCCGAATGATTCGCCTTTGTGAAGTAAAGGTATAATTCAGCAATACTCCGAGGAATGTGAAAATGAAATATATTAGCATGGTGACGAGGGGCACTATTTCATTATTAAAACAATTCCTCTCCATGGAGGTACCTGTAGCTTCTGTGTTCCTGGATGAAAATGCCATGCATCACTTCTGAAGCAAACTGCAAGCAACATGCACAATTTATGGAACAGACCTCACGATGCTGGCTGTCCAGGAGCCAGTTCCAATGTGCTGGAACGTTTCCTTTGCGAGCCATAATTCAAGGTGGCCTTTGGAAATCATTCAGCAGAAAAAAGGGACCTCCTCCTTCATACTTGCTGTTATTTGCTTCACTGAACAGTGCGATGAACAAGACAGGGAAAGGAAGGACTGTCTCTCTCTCTCTCACTCACACAACTATCTCTTAGTGCAAGTAAGGACTGACCACTGCTTCTAAGTGCAAATACACTTACAGACTGTTGGGCTATAATGCTGGCAGAATTAGCATTCCACAAGCATTAACAGCCTTATAGCAGTAGCAAAACGTGCTCTAACAGCACATAGAGACACACACACCGCTAGAGACCTAGAGGGAAGGCCACAGCCATGCCACACTTGATAGTGGTTCCACTGGGACCCGCCAACAAAGGCTAAATCTGTGGGGGTGGATCATGTAGCAATGGCGCACACAGGATTATATCCCCTTCTTGTTCAAACTCTGAACACTGAAACAGGCTTGGGCGCACCTCTCCCCAGTGAAAGATTCATAGAAGTTTCTGCTTGTTTGAGTGTCAGAAAATGACAGGGGGGTCAACCTCCTTCAGCACCACTTCTCTGATCAAAACCAGAGTTCCCTGCCCCAAATTTTTTCAAAGAAAAAACAAAGTCATGAGATCCAGTTATAGATCTCCTGATTCACATCTGCTTTGGACCCAACAGCGGGGGAAAAATGAAGCACTGTAACAGACTATGTTAGCAAGTACAAGAAAGCACTATAGCAGTGGTTCTTACACTTTTAGCACAGGACCCAATTTTTAGAATGAGAATCTGTCAAGACCCATCAGAAGCGATATCAGACCGGCAGTGACATCATCAAGCAGGGAAATGTTTAACAATCCTAGGCTGGAATCCTACCCACACTTACCCAGGAGTGAGTCCCATTTATTAACATTGTTAAAAGCAAATACAGAGTAGCCTGTTCAAAGCACAGGTCTGTAACAGTTCCCCATATGCAGTCACATACCATGGTAGCATCAAGTCTAAGATATTAAAAATAAAATGCTGAAATGAATGGGAACCCACCTGAAATTGGCTCGCAGCCCACCTAGTGGGGGTCTAGTTTGGGAAACACTGCATTATAGCAATTTTGCAAAACAAAGTTATATAAAACACAGAGGGAGATGAAGTTCCAGCTCAGACAAGATCGGTTTGCAACAGAAATGCAAAAAAATGATACAAATGCTACTTGATTGACATGTACCTAATTAAGATTATTCTCCAAGCTACTTTCACTGCTCAGAAGAACAACAGAAAGATTGGGAAGAGGCTTTTAGGGAAACATAAAAGGTATAACAATAAGAGTTGGAAAATACATCTAGTATGCACACATTTTTAACTCTCCAAGACAAACACCACTTTATAGTTCAGACTAATCCAATCCTTCACAAGCCACTTGCTGACATATTTCAATCCATTTTATTTTTATCAATTAGAACTCTCAAAGAGTTCATAGTTGTCGTTAATATCTCAAGAGTTACTTCAACTATTCAGTTGTGTACATACATGATGCAGCTTAACACACAACAACACTAATAGTACAGTTTGGTTTTTTTCAATTGTACACATTCACTCACCTCTAACTGCATTTGTCCATCCTGCGTTGTACCCGGCACTAACGCCCATGTCAGATTGGCACTAGCAGATGTCAAAGAACTAAGGGCACCATTTTTTAGTGGCTCTGCGGAATGCGATTTTGACCCATGCCATCCTACAAGGTTTTCTGAAACAGGAGAACACAAAAGCTTTCTGCAAGGCCCGTTCTTCAATTAGTGTCCATTTTTAGGAGACCCAGCAATGCAAGGGAACAGATAAGAACATCTGTCCAAGCCAACTGTTTCAACACAGCTGTACCCTGCATGCAAGAGTCTCTTGCTACCAATATCTCATCTCGGTACTAGTCATCACAATGGCTCTCTGTACCCTTTTGTTCAAACCAATGAAGTTCCATTGTTGCGAAGCCCAGTATACAAACCCCATACTCAACACCATAAGGTTTCTCTTTTATTTGTTCTAGTTTAATAAGTAGGGACAACATCACTTCTACATTGCGTCCAGCACTCAGAAAATGGAGAAAAGTATACCCAAAGTCTAAGTGTCAGTCACTAACTGTTTAAATGTCACCCATGTGGTTTTTTTCCGGGCCTAACCTGGAATTTCAAAGGTACCCAGGTATTAACACACCACATCGTCCATTTAATAAGACATAGTGTTTAGCTCCCCAACACAGGGAATGCTGAAACATCCTTTTATTCTAAAGTCATTGCAAAATAATCAAGCCTAGATTAAACTTCTTTAAGACTAGCATGAAAGTTGTAGACACGTCAACAGCCAAACACCTGAGTTTCTTTGAGATGCATGGAGTTCATAGCAGCAGCAGCAGCAGCTACACAAAGTCCGCTTTATGAAAAAGAAAAACCTTATAGCGGTTGCCATTCCTCCTCTGGAGAGAGGATGACATGGGTGACAACACAGAACCCTTCAGACATGTGATGGAACTTTGTGATGAAACAGAGGAAGAATTCCACAAGTGGCACTTGCAGTTCTCTTTAGACAAGATGCTTCACAGTATACTCATGCCAGACAGACTCTTATAGAACTGTTTAATTGAAACTACTGTGACATTTCCACTAAACTGAACACTAATTGTCCAACAGGCCACACTGTATAATGCCATCGTGAACAGCAGGTTACAAGTTTCCCCTTGGGATCACCAACAGAAAACCTTCATCTGTCATTCTGAAAGGGTTCAAAGTCCTTCTCCACCTTTGCAACATACTGTGGCTCATAAACCAGAATGCAAACAAGAGCTTCAACGGTATAATTCAGTGAAGATTCATGTATTGCTTTGATACATTCCAGGGGGCTGGAAGCTTCCTGAAGAATGCCAAGCCACGGCTTACCATTCCAAAATGGACAGCAGCAAACCTCAGGTTCACCCAGTATGTTCTCCCCTCCCTTCATGCACAAGGGGAGGCGATTAGATGTTTCTGCTTCTAGTTTGTCACTGTATCTAAATGCAGCAAACTGTGGTGTGCACAAATTTTGTGCATGAGTCTTGCAGAGGTTCTGGAATGGTGTACCTCAAATAAAAGGATCCCTGTCCATAACACAGGCCAACACACATTTTGCTTCCTTAAACATTACACCAATTCCTGGGTATATTTGGGGTGCTATTTCCAAAAATGGCATCCGTTTTGCCCTATCATGTCTAGTTTTGGAGACATGGTGTAGCCTCTTTAGTGAATGGTTCAAGCAGCTTCCTCATGAGGAAGCCTACACCATGACTTCCTCATGAGGAAGCTGCATTTTTGGAAACGGCACCCCAGATTCATATCAAATCACCATAAAGTTTGGGAAAAACTTTTCTGACCCTCAATTTTGTAGCCCTGTGTAATCAATCAGTTGTATCCTAAATTTAGTCAGTCATGCCTAATTATGACTTTGTCATAACAAAACAAAGGATTCAAGAAAAAAAAGCAACACAGCTTCAGAGTTTTTAAATGCTTGAATGCACCAACATTTAGACTCTCTGTTGTGGAGACTGTACTTGGTTGCTGTGGGATTAAGATTGCAATCGTAGCCACATTTTCCTGGAAGTAAGCCCAATTGAACATAATGGGACTACGCAGACGTGCATAGGATTGGGCTGTAAAGCAATTTCCAAGATTTATTGACTAAAAACAAAACAAAAACTATGGGTGGCATCCAGAGTTTCTCTGGCTCTAGGAAGGGATTTTGCAGATGCCACCCTGCAAGTATGAACCTTGAGTGCAAATCTGTAGATGTCATGGTGCACCAAGAAGAAAGAATGAACTTCTAGCAAGGCTTTTCATCTATCAATGGGTTACATTTGCCAGTTTTGCACCTCAGACATAAATGCAGGGTTGTCACCCAATAACTGGGGCCTGAGTACTTCCTGGGTCCAAGCCCTGAACTAGTGCCCCCTCCCCCATGTTACTCACACCCATCGCATCCTGTTGTGCTTTGGGTGCTACCACCACCAGTATTGAGGCTACCCAGATGGGCCCTCAGATGGGGATGTGGAACCCCATTTGAGGCCAATATCACCAACCCTATCCGAATGTCTCTAGTAGGATAACTGCCTGGTACCACAAGGTAATGCTTTCTGAATTTGTAGAATTCTAGGTTCTTATTTAGTACTGGCAAAATAACAGAATGCATTTCTTTAGTATTTCTGTATTCACTTTTTAAGCTGCATAGCCATAAGGTTAAGAAAAAACCACCATACCAAAAAAAGAGCAATCACTCCAATTTTAAAACTCAAGCAAAAAGTTCAGTATTAACGCCGTTCATGATTCATTGTGAAGGGACTTCACCAGTGCCATCTTCCCATTCCTTACACTTTGGTTACAGCCTTGTGTGTCTTTTTAATAAGGACTGGACCTTATTTTTTTTTTACAGAAAAAGAGATCTATTATACTATTGCAAACCCCTAACAGGAGTCCAGAAAAACAGCTTTGCTCACCTGAAGACAGTGTCCTGCTATTGTGTAGGCTCACTTGGTTTATGCTCTGTTGTAGCAAATGTAGGCATTCTCCAAGGCAGCTGAGGGTGGCAGCAGAGGTAGCTTTTAAGAGCAGCAAGTCTTGATCCAAGGCAGAAAGAGGACCAGAACCTGGAAGGGATTCAATGGCTTGCACGAGGTTCTTCTGCTGTCCCTCCACTTGACTCATGATCTGCAAATGTTTAAAAAGAAGTAGAAACACACAGGACAATTTCTCAAGAGACAAGTCTTTATTATACTGTGGCACCAATACCAACACCACAGGGACAGTTTTTAAACTGCGCAAAAGTATACACAATATTCAGGGTAACTGGAGTTTATTGGAGGGGGGAAGTTCTATGCTGTCATTTAGCCCCATTCAATGGAACAGCAAGATAACTTGCAGAGTATAAAACTGAAATATAAAAACCAATCATAACAAAGCCTTGAAACAAAGTAAAACAGAAAATTGGTAAGAAAAACTAAAGCACAGAACAGAATGGAAAAGTCAGTAGATCACTTAAAAGAAAGCCAAACAGAAAAAGAAAGTATTCAAGGCCCAGTTAGATGTACAACACTGAGACCAGTCGAGCTTCTCAGAGAGGGAATTCCACAGTTGAGGGTCTGCCACTGGAAAGATCCTATCCACCATTCCCACCACACAGACCTCCAATGGTGACGGAACACAAAGCACAGCCCCCGATGATGGCTGCAGAGTGTAAGAAGGTACATGTGGATGGAGACTATCCTTCAAGTATCTGGGCCCAAACCATGCAGGGTTTCATAGACAATAAACAGCAGCTTGATCAGAGTTTGAATGCATACTGGAAGCTACTACAAATCATGAAGTATGGGTGCAATGTGTTCTAACCAACAGGTTCACCCAAGCATCCTGGCTGCTGCGTTCCACACCAGTTGACGCTTCCAAACCATCCCCAAGTAGAATGCCTTACCATAGTTTAAACAAGATGTAATCGGGGCATGGATTATCATAGCCAGGGTCACCCTCCTTCGGAAAGGGCGGCACCTGTGCCAGCCAATTGCCCAAGAGTGCTACTGGCCACAGCCACCATTGGTCACTCCAGGAGCATTCCCAGACTGAAACATCAAGAGAAGCACGACCTCATTACAAATAGGTTGCAAACCCATTCCAGAGTCGGTTTTCCTACCAACAGCACCTCTATCTTGCCTGAATTAACCTTTACTTTGTTAACCCACATCCAGTCTTTCACAGCTGCCAAACATCAGTCTACAACAAGGGTGCCCAACCCCAGTCCAGGGGCCATTTCTGACCCTCAGGGATCCCCCAATCCGGCCACAGGGAGCCCCCAGTCTCCAATGACCATCTGGCCCTTCAGAGACTTGCTGGAGCCCATGTTGGCCCGACATGACTACTTTCAGCGCAAGGCGTGACTGTGACTTCTTCCATGAGCTGCAGGCCAAGGGCTCTGTCAGCTGCTTGCTGTTTCACGCAGCAGCAAAGGACAGTCTGGCCTTGCTTTGCACAAGGCCTTTTATAGGCCTTGAGCTATCACAAGACCTTCATTCATTCATTCATATAAGTTCCATCTTATATATTCATTTATGTAAATTTTAAAAGTAAATTATTTTTTCCCCGGCCCCCAACACAGTGTCAGATAAGTGATATGGCCCTCTTGCCAAAAAGTTTGGACACCCGTGGTCTACAACATCCACAGCCTTTCTGGTCCCAGACAGAACGAAGAGGTAAAATAGGTTATCATCGGCATACTGGTGACACCACACTTAAAACCTCAACAACTTTTCCAGTGGATTCATGCAGATGTTAGGGGAAGGATCAGTGGTAGAACACATGATTTACATACAGAAGATCCCAAGTTCCAGTATCTCCATTTAGGGCAGAAAAAAATTCCTGTCTGCAACCTTGGAGAGTCACCATGAAAGAACATGGACAATATGGAATGTCATGGAGGCCAATGGCCAAGAGGCCAAACACTACCTTCTGAAATCTGCCTGATACTTAGAAGTGATGCCACCATAAAAACAGTGACTCCCACCCCTGCCAGGTGAACTAGAATATTGTGGTTGATGGTATCAAAAGTCACCGAGATGTCCACTGAAACAGATATGTACTCTCCTTATCTAGTTCCAAAGAGAGGTTCATAAGTCAGGGTAATGAAGAATATGTCGGTCCCATAACCTGGTCTGACACCAGAATGAAAGTGATCCAAGGTGATATCACTACCAAAGTACCTTGGTAGCTTGATTTGATCATCAAGCATAAATATGGCAAATTTGACACTGGCCAATGCAGGTGTGCATCACTTAAGAACCGTCCGCTTAACGACAGACCAAATATACTGGTCAAAGCACAACAAAGAGGCTCTTAATGAGCCTGCAGCAGAGTGTCTGTTTACACAACAAAGAGGCTCTTAACACAAAGAAGCAGCAATTCGTCTCCAGTAGCCTGTTCAGTGAGCTAGTATCTGGCAGGGAGTGTCTATATACACAACAAAGGCACTAGATTGGACTGAATGTTCGCTTAATGATCTAATTGAACAAAACGGACCAGAGAAGTATCCCCATAGTTAAGTGACACACACACCTGTGGTTGTCAAAGGTCACCACCATTGGTTTTTCCAATAGTTTAACAATAGCCTCCTTTCAAGCAGCCTCCTTTCAACTCCTCTCTCAATTAGGCACATACAACTTCTGCCATACCTCTGGCCAGCCCTTCCTTTGCTTCCCAATGCAGCCAAAATGGGCACAGTATCGTCTCACTTCAGCAAGGAATCTCAGCAGGGTAGTTTTTATGTTTCCCCGGGGGGCTGGGGATAAGGATAGGCCCTCCGTTCGGCTGTACTTGTCGTAAAAGGCAACTAAACAGCCACCGGGTAGATGGGACTTGTCAGCCTGGGAAGGCAGCTCATCTGAGAGAAGGAAAACTCTGATCCCAAACCTCCAGTGCCTTGTGGCTACATCCAGTTATGGAAAAGGCTTCAGGAGTCAACCTCGAGGCAAAATCCAGAGCCCGAGTCCCTGAGGCAGTTCATGGCTGAACACAGTCGAGGCAAAATCTGGAGCCAGAGTCCTTGAGGCTAAACACAGTCACATTCTGGCAACTCCTGCGATGCCACTGGAACCAACCGTATTGGCCTCTGCCTTTCCATTGGACCATTTCAGCAATGTGGAGAGGGGGATTTGCTGCATTGGAAACAGTCCATATCTACTTTACCCAGGCTTCGCGCACTAGAGAGGACATTCTGTTCTAGAACCACCATTCAGAGCGCGATAACATAGTCTTCCGAGACTGAAGGATGCCAACAAGTAAAGTTCTCATGTTCACTTGTCACTCACAGCTCTCAGTCAAAACTGTCCAGCACATCAAAGATCTATAGCCAATCCTGGAAGATAATTCCCTCCTTCCCATTGGCCTTGGGCAATAAGCAAAGGCAAGCCTATGGCCACACACACACCCCACCCCCGCAATTTGAAGTAGTTACTCATTTAGCAACCATGGGTTAGTTAGTGGAAGAAAAACCTCCAGAATTAGTCTCTACCTGCAGCAGGTTCTAATTCTGCATCCGAGTTCTAATTCTGCCCCCTTATCTACTTGGGTGACATGATCCAGAATGTCAACAACAACAGTCATACCATTGAAGGCACATTCACCAGTAAGAGTCACAAATGCACTCAATAAATTCAAGCAGGGCTTTCTTTTGTTTATTCTGGCAAGACTTCCCCCTCTCCACCCACCTCTTCTTGATCTGGGAAATCCATCCTTCTCTCAAATGTCAGCAATAAGGCCTGGAACGGAATAAAGCATCTCATGACTTTTCTAGGCCCAGTATCACAGAAACAAGTTCCCACTACAATCTATAGACTTAAGCATCAATGCTATTCTGATGATTCACTCCTCCAGGGAGATATTGCACTACAGTGTATTTTCAACTTCCCTCTTTGAAAAGGAGTTCTGGGGGTCCAGCTATAACTCTAATCTGAAATGTAGAACTGCATCCTGAATGAGCACACCAAATTTCATTCCACTATTTCCTTTATGAGATAGATTACAAACACAAACACACACACATACCTAAACCAGTTACAGTTCCTCTTTGATAAGACCATCAGTAGATGAAAGCCAGTCTATTAAATAATGAAATTACCATAAAGTCAATGTCACTAATGCAATTTCTGTAGAAGTAAATTCATGAAAATAAAGCTATGAGAAATTCTACAACTCTATAAATCTGTAATCTTTCTAAAGGCCTCACCACCCCCATTAGACAGAGACTTATTACTGCTCCCCCCACCAACTCATGTTTGTCATCTCATCATTCCAAAACAATCCATTCAGAAATGATCATATAACATCATCACCATAAACATGCAATTCACATGAAACTTTAGTTATCACCCTGTACTTTTGTTGAGATTTTCCACCTAGGGACAAACTACACAACACCCCACTCAAACAGCCTCTATTTTGGATGCAACATAAACTATTTTGTCCCTCTCAAAGCTTCAGAGTTTACAGGAAGTTAGTAAGCTTTCCACACTTAAGAGAATTTAAGAATTGTGGCCTAAGGTGTCAAAGTTCAATTGTAGTCTGCTTCCTATGATCACATATTATTTGGTTGGAGTAACAGAAGTACAGCAATGGAGCCAGGATAAATCTCCAATTTAGTACAGTATGTACCAATCCTGAATCTATCATGTATTAATGATATACAAGGCGGTGTTCTAAGTTTATCTTGCAAGTTCCATTTAAACTCTTCCCTGGGATATTTTAAGGTAATAATCAATAACCTCACAAGTGTTCTCTCTCTTGTACCAATCGTTGTACTTTGTTTACAGTTTCCTGTGCTTTCCCCCCCTCCTAATAAGCATTCTGGATAAGCCACAATTCCATTACCAAAAGCTTTTTATTTTTACCCCTCAGAGATGAGACTGCAGTAATGGCTTCATGCTGGAAAAGATTGGTCAGCCCAGTTCTGTCTCATATTTGTTTCACAAAGACAAGTCTGAAAAGACTTCAGGAGGAGCAGAGTTCAGGTCAGACAGGTTCAGACTACCCAAGAAGCCCTAGTGGGATGCACTTTCTAAACCTCCCAAGTCTGCACACTCTTTTTCAACTGAGGCACAAGATAGCATGGTTTGTTAAACTACAGCTTTGCGATTAATTCAAACCAGAATCTACTGTTTAATTGTAGCTTACACTCCATGGATAAACCAGGTTGAGAAACAAATTCAAACTCAGGTTTACACTCTAACTACGGTTTACAAACCACAGTTAAAACTGCAGCAAGGCACTGAGCTATGGTTTAATAAGCCATGATGCCCTTGTTAGAGCTCCATGCTAGAAATCAGTAAATAAATCAAAGGGAAGAGAAGAGAGGACATGGACTTGAGATGGCAGAAACCATGTTCACAATCCAACAAACTGGATTTATTTGCTTATTATCTGAATGTTTATTAAGTTTTAGTGTAGTATTTTGTAATCATGCATTGCATAAGTTATATTCAAGTGTCTTAAAAGTTATATTATTAGAATACAATTACATCATTGTATCTTTAACAACAATTCCCTTGAGAATGACATCTGAAGATACTTGCCCATAAGGCAAGAATTTTCTGCCAATAAATCAAGTTTAGATAATCTCCTAGTCTAATCTGTGGGTCACTCAGAGATTCGAGCTGTTCAGGCTCATCGCAGCAACCAGGAGAAGCCCAGAGGAAAGCAAAAGGACAATACACAGATAATTACAAGGCAATCAATGTCATGGTGATGGGCTCCCAAGCAAGATGCAGCCAAAGTTAACCTTTTCACTCCTCCTGAGAAAAAAGTAAGCCAGGACTCAACACTTCCATTTACAAAACCTGCCCTCAATTTATCTGTGAGACTGACTTATACTCAAGTATCTATGACAGTTTCAGTCAATGTGCATCAGGTATAAAGCTACTACTCTTCCAGATCTACTAGCTGTTTTTTCTTCCCCACATTTTTCTCAACCACACATCCCTATATTAGAGATCTTGGCCTAGATCTTGACATTTATACTCTTAGAAGAATTCCATTCTTAAGTAAATAGTAGGATTATTAATCTCCAGCATGGCAGGGCAAAAATTCATCTTTTCTTAATGTAAAAATTTAAAGAATTTGTGCATGTGTTTCTCTCTCACACACAGGGTGTTGAGCTTGGACACACAATTCCAACCTACATCAATAAATGCTGCAAACCATTAGAAATAACTTATTCAAAGCTTTTTCAATCATCCCTAGTCTCAACTTTTGGTCTTAATTTGCTAAATCCTTTTACAATAGGCTGCCAAAGCATGCTGAATGTGGAATTGAAGATCTAAAGGCTACAGCAACCACACAGAAATAGAACAGTCATTGTCAATAAGAAGCAGAGATCAAATGCCTTTTACAGCATCCATATAAAAGATATCAAAAGGCAGTAACGCTATGAACTTAAAAGTACAGAGAGATGATGAAATTCACTGATCACCAAGTGAATACACATCTGGGAGAATAACCTGAAGCTGAATGCACAAATTAAAATTCCAACAGAGTCAATGTATGACAGAAGTTATTAACCAAGACACAGCCAAATTATACACCTGACCCAACTGCATTTGGAAAAGTTTACACAGAAGAAACAAAACTTTGCACAGGAAACGAATTAATCATGATAGAGGCTATTATGAGATCTCCTTTTTGTTCACATCATGAAGGATGGGTTTGAACACCAGGGCTCAAATGTTTTTACTTCACTGACACCTGCCAATGAACATCATTTGTTTCAGATGATCTAGAGCAGAGGTGCCCAAACCCCAGCCCAGGGGCCACTTGCGGCCCTCGGAGACTCCCAATTCGGCTCACGGGGAGCCCCCAGTCTCCAATGAGCCTCTGGCCCTCCAGATACTTGTTGCAGCCCACGCTGACCCGACGCAACTGCTCTCAGCATGAGGGTGACTGTTCGACCTCTTGCGTGAGCTGCAGGCCAAGGGCTCCCTTCCCTGCTCGCTGTTTCACGTCTATGATGCAGCAGCAGCAGTGAAGGAAAGGCCAGGCTTGCTTTGCGAAAGTCTTTTTATAGGCTTTAAGCTATTGCAAGACCTTCATTCATTCATATAAGTTCCATCTCTAATATATCCATTTATTAAAATTTATGTAAATTTATTCAAATTTGAAATGTAAATTAATTCTTTTTCCTGGCCCCTGACACAGTGTCAGAGAGATGATGTGGCCCTCCTGCCCAAAAGTTTGGACACCCCTGATCTAGAGACTGTAGTGTCACGGAAGCTCAAATTCCACAATCCAGTTACATTTCAGTCATTTATATCTGTTGATCAACTTCAGTGTAGCAAAAACTCCAAGTACTTGTTCTAAACTCGGTTGTGGATCAGGCTACACATTAGCAGCTACCACATTCAATTACAAAATTCCTCTTGCCACATAGTGCTGGTGTAGCTACTCATATCCACTGGCACAGAACAAAAGGAACAGAGGTCATGGCGGTTTCAGATAGTGAGACAACAGAATGGTACAGTCTCATTGAATGAGCATGCCAAATGAAAACATTAAATCTCTCAGAGGTTGAAACTAGAATGCCAACACCTCCATCAAAGCCTGGCATTTTAAAAGCTTTCATTCTGCCAACTCTGCCTTGATCAAAGCTGTTAAAACCTCAAGGAGCACAGATCCAATAGCGGTTTCCTCTAGGGGCAGTATCAAGGGCGCCTTATATGCCTGTTCAAGCAGCTTCCTCATGAGGAAGACATGATGTTGGCTTCCTCACGAGGAAGCTGCTTGAATCAGCGTATGTGGCTCTGCCATACCCCCCAAAATAGAGACAATTGGTCAAAACCGATGCCGTTTTTGGATTCAGCATCCCAAGGATATCCTAAATTTGTTCAAACATCTTTGGCAACTGAAAAAAGTTGTAGGCCTGTGTAATTATAAAGTTGATCCAATTATGCACACCTTCAATCGCTCAAACTCTCAAAACGAGCTCTTTTTCTCTGCACAATAGGTAGAAAGTTCCTCAGAAGGGGAACTTATTTCTAATGAAAACAGGACAAGCTGGTTAGGGGAGAGAAATACATTTCTGTCTTACATAGAATTACTTCACCTATTTGCCCAGGACATATTTTTAATCGGCTAATTAGCTGATTTTATTAACTCACAAAAATACACAAGCCCCTTAAATGCTGCAGCAATAATGTGATGTCATCTTATAAAACGGCAAGAAACTATTCAAGTCAAATGCCTGAAGATTTACAATTGCAACCTCCTCCCCACCCCCCAAGAGATTACAGTATATGATTTACATGCCAGCAGGGAAACTCCATACATCTCCTACCTCTTTGACTTCACGGAGCTGGCCAGGATGCTGGCTCTTCGCTCTTCGAGCGGCTGCTGGCGATTTGTGATGTGTAATGGTCACAACTGGTGGTCCGCTCTGATTCATGTTTTTCTGAGAGCCAGGAGATGTGGAGTTGACCGCTCCATATGGCGACAAAGAAAGGCCTTTCATTCGTGAGGTTGGAGTGCCCTAGAACAATCAGAGACTAAAAGTAAATATTATGATGGCATGGGGAAAAAATCTGGATTTAAAATAACTTTATTACCGTGAGAGCACTGCAGTTGATATCAACAGTTTTATTCTGTTCCTCCTTTTTTACTGAAATTTGTACATAGGACATACAAAATGTTCAAACCATACGATGCCAAGTGTATGAAGTTAGAGCATGGGCAGAAATCAGCAGAAAGCAAAGAACACATTTTTTTCCAATGTTTTACTACTGAAAATGGTATGACATATTTATATGATTTGTAATCTGCCTTTCACCCTGGAGGGCACCCAAGGATGCCAACAACATTTTAAAAATCATAAAATACATAAAAATCACTTAACAATGAAATTGGAGAATGATCAAACACACCAAGGTGTAGCTAGAGAAGGAGAAGTAATATAACAAACAGAGGAGTGAAAGAAAGAGTCCTGAAGAATATATTAAAAATAAAATATGAAAATGAATGGGGACCCACCTGAAATTGGCTTGCGACCCACCTAGTGGGTCCTGACCCACAGTTTGAGAAACACTGTATAGACTAATGAAATAGTTTTGTAATTTCATTCCATTTTCAGCATCTCTCAACATTTGTCCCCCACTGTATCACTTCACTTCACAAGGTCCACTTGTTGGAAATACCTCCAGAAATAACTGGCTGTGATGTCATTGCCAGTTACTTCCAGATTGGGAGACCAGATGCAACACAATAAACACCAGTAAGAGGTTCAGGGTGGACAGAAGGGCTTTTTTGAACATGTGAAAAGCGCACACTGTAGCTGCCTGCAAGCCAAGCCTCCTACTGCTACTTTTCAAATCGCATTGCTGGTCTTGGGCCACATGTAATCCCAGACTCCACCTCAACTACCACCGGTGGTGAAAGAACCGCTGGTTGAGAAACACTGCATTAGATTCCCTTATTCACATTATCTAGTGGCTGAATGCAGTATAGCATCTATATCAATACATTCTGGGGAGACAATGGAGAAGCAAGAAACCTGGAAGCAGAACTATAAAGCTATCTTTCCGCTGAGTTGGTATCCACTGATTTTTTTTTTTTAATCCACAGAGGGTTCCAAACGGAACTCTAACGGATAACGTGGCACAACCTGTACAGCTGAGTATCATCAGATAAAATATGAAAATACCAAAAGACTTGTAAAGGATTAAGTACAACAACTGGAGAAAAAAGAGAAGAAACACAGTGGAAGACAGCAAAGAGGGAAAGGAAGCAATGAAGACTAACGGAAATTGAAAAGCCAGCAACCTGAAAACATGAACAAGAAAACAAAGAGCTGGAGAAAAGCAGCATAGAGCAAGCAATAAAAGACCAATTGCAAAGAAAGGAAGACGGAAAAAGTGATCTTTAAAATGCTGTTCAACTGAAGAAAAAGAAGCAAGGTAAATTAACAGTGTTGAAGAGTTGCTCTTGACTTAAGCAAGGTAAATTAACAGTGTTGAAGAGTTGCTCTTGACTTGCACCAACTGAACATGGAAGCAGCAACATGTCAATTTCAGTAGAAAGCTTTATGGATGTGGGGTGGGGGGTCAAACACTGTCAATCCAATACATTTGACCAGCCAGAACCAAGTTTGTCCAGATTGAAAAGAAAATCTGAATGTATCCATTTGACCTTTCCTCCCCCCCTCTAACATTTTGCACGATATGTAATGTGCAAACATTTGTAACACAGAGACTGAAAGTTGAACCTTTCAGGGGGCATTTAAGGCCAGTTGAACTCATTGGGGCTTACCGCAGACACTCACCTATAAGGAGACCCCACAGATAAGTCGAGGGCAGGTTTTGAGCCAATCATGGAATTTTCTATGACCCTCGGATAAGTTGGGGGTTAAACTTAGGGGGCGTCTGACTATAGATTTTACCCGAGGCCAGATCCTGAAAAATAACCTACCACTAATTGTTACCTAAGAACTGTAGTCTCTAATTTATTAAAAACATAATGAAAGATCATAAGATACATTTTTATTCTTTTTAAATTCTGGTCTTCACCACCTTTTTGTAAACACTATCCATGCACTGTAAACAACATGGATACATACCCCTCATACATACAACATTTCCCTCATTTCCCTCTAAGAAAGTGGTTCCCAAAATGTGGGTTGCAATCCACCACTGGGAACCAAAATAGGGCTATTCCCCCTTAAGGGAACTGGCCCAGGAATGGATCCACAACAGTGCCGCAGCTATCATAGCACAGGGGGGTACCTGCGGTTGCCCTGCAGTCTCCCCGGGGGGCCTGGAGGCTTGCAACCGCCTTCACTACCCTCTGCATGGCTGCAACAAGCTCCGTTCTGCTCTTGGAGTTCACATGTGGTTTGCTATTGCACAAACCGGAAGTGAGCTCCAAGAGCAGAATGGACTGTGTTGTAGCCACAAGGAGGGTCATGGAGGCAGTTACAAGCCTCCAGGACCCCCTGGGAGGCTGCAGGGCACCCCCAGGTACATGGAGATGTCCCTGGATCCCTGCAGCACCATGATCGCTGCAGCATTGTCAAGGTTACTCCCCTGCTCCCACAACAACTCACAGCTGTTCCAACGCCCAAGTAGAACTTTGGGAACTGCTGCTCTAAGAGCAAAGGAGACATGCTATTAAGTCCCATCAATGCAATCATTCAGAACTTTAGAAGTATGTTTTAAACATTGGACTACTGCAGAGAGTGCAGCAGTGTTTAGAAAATGTCAGCTAAACAAACATCAAGAAAAGGTCAATTAAGATAAATATTCTGCTTAGTATATTACTGTACTGCTATTAATATAACATAATCACTGCATCTTATAAAGTTTTTTTGTCCCAGGTGTTGAAAATGGCAAGTTTTCTTTTTCCTATTTTGAAAAAAGAAAGGGGGATATGGACCAATTCTTAAAGCAAAATGCAAAGCAGCAGTTTGTGCTGAATTGGTTATATTTTAATGGTAGGTCTTCCCCCTCCTGAAATCCAAGAAGTTAATTGCTCCATTTTCTTTGTATATGTGTGTTCTTTGCCTGTCAGCAGTAAATCTCATTCAGGTATATATTTGTACAAAACAGTAAAATTTTGCTCTCTTGTAGTCTCTCTTTGCAACACATCATAAGTGACAAAGGATTGTGTTCTAAAAAAGTTAGCCATGACGGGCCACCCAGTCCTGAGCTTCCTGGTGTCCACTGGAGCAGCTGCCCCAAAGCGGCTGGTATCCAGCAGGCACCAGGAAGCAGCCAGAAGTTCTCTGGAAGGGAAGCCCCAAGCCCCACAAAAGGGCTTCTCAAGTCTGTGCTGGCTATTTTGCCAGTACAGACTTGAGAGACTCCATGTCGGGCCTTCTGGCACAACATGGAGTTCAGGATACACTGGAGCAGAGCTCCACGAATCCTAACCCCCTCCTGCCCTGGTACCTTCCCCACCCCGCCCTCCCCTGACCCCAGAGGCTGCCCCACCGCCTGGCGGTTGCATTTACACCCGGTGATGGCGCGTCCTCTTCCTGCCAGTGTTGGGCCTGGTGCCTGACTGGTGCGAGCCCAGCACCAGCACTCCTTACTCACAGGATGCTCGACATGAGCTTTACAGTACCCAGCATTCACTGGGCTCACTGCCTGTGCTGGGTGACTTTAGGATTGAGCCCCAAGTTCTTCAAAAATTAATAGAACAAGTTAGTCACAGCTAACTTATTACCCCAATTTCAATGGAGCTTAAACACAGTCAACCTACTTTGGATACAACCTACTGCAACAACTAGTCAACAGCTAGTTGGGAAACATAATTACAAGGGCCATTTTGTTTGTCTTATTAAAAAAACTATTGTAGTTCAAACAGTTCTGCTTCACTCAATTTTTCTCTGAAATTTGTGAAAATATTTTGAAATAAAAATGCCTTCTAAATCTTATTTGCTAAGAGGAATACACCTCAGCTGTTGCAGGTAAGCAAAGATGAATTTAAGAAACAGCCTTTTACCAAGGGGGATCATCTACTTCAGCACTGTCTGCAATAATCAACAGTGACTCTCCAGAGTTTCAGACAGGAGCTTTGTTCCCAGGCCTACCTGGTCATCTCAGGAATTGAACCTGAGAAAGTCAACACAAAAAGCACATGCCCTCTCATGGAACTACAGCCTCAACCCCAAAGGTCATCCTTCTCACCCCAGCTGCCATAAAAAGACTTCTACTAACAAACAGGCTTGCCTTGAAAGGGGGGGGAGCAGGACCACCACTACTTATCAAGCTCCTAGTGATTCCAGTTAATTTGGACCCTCTCTCTGTCAACTGTCCCAAAGCTGCTAAAGAATATGCCTGCCCTAATGGAAGGATTAGGAAAGACACAGAACCGTTCTAAGAGAGCCAGTTACCAACAAGCTTGTGGAGTTCCAGTTAATGTAGCCCCTCCCTCTATCCAACTGCCATGGAACTTCAAAAGAATTGCTTGTCCAGAGGTGGACAATTTAAGGGCTTCATAAGCATCTGGTCCTGGACAGAACTTGGAAATCTCCCTCCCACATTCAACTCATGCTGCACAGATATCAAAGTTATTGGAAGGGGAAAGCAAGTGGATGATTTGTCTTACCACTAGATGAGACTGAACACCACATCTGAAGAGTGGGAGCCCTTCTAAATGAGAGAAACTAGAAGGTTGGAGAGGTTAGGAACTGTACGAGTTTTGACAGCAAATTTACTGGCAGGGGGAGAAGAGCGTGAATGACATTCTAGGGCAGGGGTGCCCAAACCCCGGCCCTGGGGCCACTTGCGGCCCTTGAGGGCTCCCAATGTGGCCCTCAGGGAGACCCCAGTCTTCAATGAGCCTCTGGCCCTCCAGAGATTTGCTGGAGTCCACACTGGCCCGACACAACTGCTCTCAGTGTGTGGGTGACTGTTTGACCTCTTGCATGAGCTGTGTGATGAGGGCTCCCGCCACTGCATGCTGTTTCACATCTGTGATGCAGTAGCGGCAGCAAAGGAAAGGCCAGCCTTGCTTTGTGTAAGGCCTTTTATAGGGCTTGAGCTATTGCAAGACCTTCATTCATTCATTTAAGTTCATCCTTAATATATATGTTTATGTTAACATATGTAAATTTATTCAAATTTTAAATGTAAATTAATTCTTTTTTTCCCCAGCCCCCAACACAATGTCGGATAGATGATGTGGACCTCCTTCCAAAAACTTTGGACACCTCTGTTCTAGGGAATAAGGAAGAGTTTCACAAATGGTGCCACGTGCCTCAGGGAACGTGGTAGCCATAAGCTTGGGAAGAAAATATGGAAGGGAGGCCAGGGACTATGGCAAAGAAAAAAGGAGTAATGGATGATGGAAAAAATATTTTTTAAAAGTGGCAGTACCAAGGAGGTAGTTTACTATTAGAAAATTTAGATCTTGTTTTGTTGTAACTATATGCAAAACTATGGGAAAGGTGAACTCCAAAAAGGAAGGTTAGACAGAGAATCAACTGAGAGCAACTGTTACCCTGCACATGCCCGATCTTGTCTGATCTTAGAAGCTAAGCAGGGTCAGGCCTGGTTAGTACTTGGATGGGAGACTGCCTGGGAATACCCAGTGCTGTAGGCTTATACCATAGTCTTTCGAGACTGAAGGTTGCCAACCAACTATTTTGAAGACATCAGCTGCACAGGTTTCAGTCAAGACTTTCACATTAGAATTAACTAGCATTGCTAAGAGATTATCACCACACCTATCTTGTATGTATTATTGAGCTTGTTACAAAGGCCAGCACAGTTGCATTTCCGTTTGCAATTGATTCTTCTGTTTCCAAATAATTTTCCCCCTCTGTTCTCACAAGCGCATGCACACATTCCCTTGCTTGCTGAAAATTTCACTCCATAAACTGTGGTACTCTTTAAAGTATCACAAAAGTTCTGCTGTTTTTGCAACTATAGACTTACACAGCTACATCTTTGAAAGCTACAGAAATTTTATGACCAACTTTCATATTTTAGGATAGCATGAATCCTAAAACTGAGATCTATCAATACAGGTGGTGACTCTGTATCCGTGGGGGATCCATTCCCAGACCTGCTGTGGATAAAAAATGTGGTTTTCTGGCCCACTGGAGCTCCAAACATGACCAGAGGCTTTCTATAGTCACATCTGGAGGCATTCTGAGAATGCTCCCCCCCAAAGCACCAGAAGGCCACTTCCGGTTTCACCAAAACCAGAAGTGGCCTTCCAATACTTTTGGGGGGCCTTTCTGAGGCCTCCAAAAGTCCTAGAAAGGCACTTCCAGATTTTGGCTTAAAAGAAATGTCCTTCTAGGGCCTCTGGAGGCTTCAGGTTGGGCCAAATCTGACTCAGTGAGGGTCCACGGGACCCACGTTGAGCCAGATCCACTGATATAAAATCTGTGGATAAACAGGCTCCACCTGTACTAAGAAGTGCCATACAGCAAAAGAGACACGCATATATTGCATAATATACAAAACCAAGAGCTGCCTCAGAGTTATCAAGCCTCCAAGTCCTTGTCTAACCCATTCCCCAGTTAGCCAATAACAAAAGCACACATGGAGTCACTTTTGCCATCAGTGAAGTGAAGCAAAACAGAGAGCTTCGGGATAACATCTGCAGACTCTGGTAGGAGGCAAGCCAAAACATTGTGTAGCATGAGGGCAGGGCTTCATTTAGCAATCTGAACTCATGGTTTGGATTTTAAGCATACAACCTGTGGTTTGATGTGATATCTGAATGGGCCTTCAGTTATCAGCAGTTGGTTATTAAGACCACCAAGAGTACACTAGTGAAATATGAAAATTGCAAAACCAACCACATAAAATATTTGTCTGGCAGAAGCATTTCTACTGACAATAAAATACAAACAACACTACAAGGATTTTAATTTCCTATTCAATTGTAGCGGTTTTAGCAACCAAGATCTTCATCAATTTCAGATACCACGTTCTGTGGAAACTGAATGGTGACAATACCTTTGATCTCCTGTTTTGAGATGTTTAATAACCATTCTCAGAAATGTATTGGACAAGTTTTAGCCTCCTTGCTCTTGCGTAGAAACTCCCTAGTATTTACCTTGGGGTCAGAAAGTATTCTCTTACCCAGCAAGCAGAATTCTAATACCACTCAATAGACTGAATATCAGTACAAACAATTTATTCCAAATGAAATAACCTATTGCAATTAAGGTTAACCGAATGTTTTAAAGTTCTTTTTTCATGCCATGTTCAAGAACGTATTGTTTCACTCTTATACAAGAGTTGGCACCACCTCCCAGTTTACCAGAAATGTGCATTTGTTCATTTTAAATATAGCTCCACACGCTGAACATCAGTAATTCAATTTCTTGAACAGACCACATTACAGATATTGGAGCTAATTTTGTCCTCCTGCAGATAGAGTCCATTTTAATACATTCTTTGCATTTTGTTATCTTTTACTGCACCATGACTTAGAATATGAACTATTTTTCCCCTCTGTTTTTTCTGCAACTTGCCTTGATTCCATAGTTCAGAACAAACCAAGAACTGATCAGAGAAATGGCAACATTTTTAACTCGCACTAAATCAGCACTGTACTATGCTGAAAACCACTCAGCTGTTGTGTATGCACTTTGTTACACAATCCTATATATTTTAAGTTCATCTTTAGGAACACTTCTCTAGATATTCTGAGAGAGATCTCATCTCCCCATCATCAAAAGATACAGAAGGCAATAAGAAACTAATTTTCCCATAGCTTCCAGCATTCTTGGACTATAAAAATGCTCAGGAGTTGACCGTGCACCTTTCTTAACACATCTTCCTCTTCACTGCTGTTCTCCACTTCTCACAAATATACCCAGGCCCAACCTATATGCGAGGGATCCATTCTCAGACCTCCCACGGATATAGAAAACCACAGATAAGAAAATCTGCAGTTTTGGCCCCTTTAAACCCTCTGAAGGTGACCAGAGTTGCACTTTGGTCACCTCCAAAGGGCTTTCTGAAGCCTGTAGAGGCCATGTGCGTCTGCAGGCTTCAGAATGGCTCCATAGCATGAAAAAATGCTACTTCTGTTTTCCCTCATAAGTGACGTTTTATGCCTTTCAAGGCCTTCTGAGACCTGGAGAAGCCCTCCCTCTTCTGACTTCTCTTCAGAAAGCCCTTTGAAGGCAACCAGAGTACAACTCCAGTCGCCTTCAGAGGATTCAGGATGGGCCAAGGTGGCTCAATGTGGGTCCGGGGAATGCGCACTGAACCAGATCCATGGATATAAAATTCATGGATAAGTAGGCTCAACCTGTATTGCAAAGTGGGGGGGGAAGGGAACAAGCAGTGGCGCCACTAGGGTTTCTACCACCTGGTGCAAGAGACCAGCCTGTCGCCCCCTGATGGAACTCCTCCCATGTAGTGGGTGTGGCAACGCCCCAAGCGGTGGGCAAGGTGATAGACCATTGCCCCACCCCCACTGGTTTTTTGTCAGAGCTTTAGATAAGAGGTATTTCAACAAGGCTTTTTTCATTGCATTCTGCATGAAATTGCGCATCAAATGTTATATAACATGATGGTATTATTCGAAAATACCAAGATTTCAAAAATTATGGCCAGTAGTGATATCACACACGCTCCCCATGCACAGCACCCGACGTGGCCTGCACACCCCACACACCCCTAGCAACACCCCTGGGAGCAAGCAGCATTCTCTAGAACTCAGGGAGGGCAAAGGAGATTCCAGACCCTGTCACATGCCAAACACCAACATCGGGCATTTGTTCAAACAAGTGAGTACTTAAAGACTGGAGATGGTTAACTCATTTGTTGAGAGTACAAAAACAGAACCAGTTGTGTTTTTCAACACTAGGGCAAGTTGCCTTGCACAAGTGAAATCTGATTGCATGAACAGAGCACCTGTGCCAAACTTAAAGAATGATGTTCACAGGCTTCTCTGAAATCTGTCAATAGTAACCCAAGTGTACAAAATGTTGCTTCAGCTTGCGGGCCCAACCCACACTTACATTGGGAAGGGCAGGGAGAGGCCCAAGAGGGGAAAAAAGTATGACAATTCCACTTCTTAATTTTTGCATTATGAGACACTCTCGTCTACTGCCAAAGTGGCATTAGTATGTCGGAAGCTCCTTGCGGCCAGTTCAAACACTTCAGCATAAGAGGTTTCAATTTTGTATCAAAATGAACACATTTAGTAAGTTACGTTTCCTCTACACTTCTCAAGCTGCAGCTACAAGAACCACACACAAAGCAACACAGGCATCCGATCATAATATGATGAAACAGGAAAACTTTAGAAGCAAAACCATTCACTTGCTCTTTTCTTTAGCAATCAGCTCCCCTTTCAAAGAAAAATGCTAATGACTTGCTCCAACACAACAGGGCCTCCGAGAGGAATTTTGTCAGGGGGTACAAAGTTTCTTTTGGGCCCCTTCCTAAAGAGGGACAGGGTGAAAGAGAGTGGGAGGGTAGCAATGGGAGTGAGCAGAATGGGGGCAAAACAGGTAGGGGGAAAGTGGTAACAGCCAGAATAGTCTTTGGAGCCCAGATCTACCAGTCCTGGTAGACTCGGGTCTACCTGCCTGCCTGATGTTGGCAACTATATACAGTAATATAAACACACTCCTAAGTATCTCTAAAATCTTTCAAATATGGAAAATGTCCTGTGTACACCAGAAATGACTTCTGCAGCAGCTACAGTCCCACAGCTATGTCACTGAGCTCCTATACACTCCTTCATGGTAAGCGGATCCATAAGCCAAAGAGTTACTGTAGCAGGTCGGTTTCCCCCCAGATGTGACACTGTTAAGGAATGTATGCATTCCTGAGCCTGGTGTGTATGACTTGTGGCAGCAGTCACTGCCATGTGCCCATGGTAAAGCATCCCACGTTGGCAGCAAGTCTGCAGGACATTGGAAAACGTCAGATTCCAGGAAATTTCTGGGCCCCCTCCTTTGACTCCTAGGCCCGCTTTCAGACCCAGGGCCCGGGTACAAATTACCCCCTTTAATCCCCTCTCCTAGGCCCTGCATCACATACCTCTGAAGCAGCATGTTCAATAAAGACATCAGACATCCAAATTCAGTGTCCATGTTTCCTTCAAAACTCCTCATGACCACTCAGTTTATTTCCCTCTTAATAGCTACTGGTGATCAATGGAAAGCCTATAATGCTGCTATTATCCAAAAACTTGTGACTAGACACCCTGTTTTGCCAACTACTCTTTATGGAACTGGGAAAACAGAAGGGCTCTACCCGTTGACAAACTTAGCATTGTTTTTACTAGGTTAACATTCCCAGTTTTGACCTCAAACAAAATACAAGAGTGCCATTTCCTGACCTATAATTATTATTTACCTTCGAATTACCTTCCGTGTGATACCTGGCACAGGAACGAAGCTGAGTCACCCAATACTGTCTCTCCTTTGTATCACCAGCTAGAAAAGAAACAGAAAAAGATATTCTAATCTGTAATGCAGTTGATTTCAAACCGTGAAAAACTACAATTTGAGCAATTAATGACCATCCATTCTCAATGCAGTTTATGAATCAGGTAGGAAAATTTAACCGCATGCCAAACAGCAAATAAAATTTTGCTCTTTTTTTTTGTAATTAAAATTGAATATTGACTTAACCCATTTCTGCTTTAATATTTACCATGCAACACAAATACCTGTGGAATAGAGGGGGAGTATCCGAAAATTCAGTTATCAGTTATTCAGGTCCGCGGCCCCCCCCCCAGCTCACCCCCACCGGAGGGCCCTATGAGCCCAGCAGAGAGTTCTGCTGGGCTCAGACTGAGCCTTAGAACTGAAAAAAAAAACTTCCTGTTTCTTTGTGAAACCAGAAGTGACATTTTTAATGCCTTATAAGGCATCAAAAATGACACCTGGGATTTCACGGAGAAACCGGACACAACGTTTTTCAGATCCAGGGCTCAGTCTGAGCCCTGCAGAGGCCATGGCAGGTTCTTTTCAGTCTCAAGAGACTTAATTCCAAGCTAAATAAGGCAGTCTTAAAACCAAAAATTAATCTAATGCCAACATAAAGCTTAGAATCCAAAATAATATTAAGTCGGCACAATCGCTTCATGAATGCACTGTTATGATAATCTGTAATGCAGTGGTTATTAAATATTTAGTTGGCAGATACTTTTGAAATGTTGGAGGAAAAAAACCAAGTCTTTCCATGTATACTTCTTATGCAAGAATTATTAAAGAACTTATTTCATTCAGTTCCACGCACTGGCAATGGTAACCATGCACCATCTTGTACTGGTCGTGGAATTCTATTATAAAAAGGAGGAAGATGGTGAAAACTAAGTACCAAACATTCCCACTTGACACAAGAACAGCTGCAAAGTAGTACGAAGGGGAACAACCTTATGATAAAGCCTTATTGCTAGCATTTAAAGTTCAACATTATAGACGCAAATACCTCTCCTCATGTAAATGTATAACAAAAAGGGAGAGAATAGCAGAATATCCTCATGGTACAGCACATCCTTGGCATGTAGAAGGTCCCAATTCCACTCCCTTGCATCTTCAGATTGGACAAGGAAAGATTCTTGGTAAGACCTTGAAGAACTGCTGTCAGTCAGCACTGACAATACTGAGCCACATGCACGACAGACCTGACTCAATAGAACACAGTTTCATTTTTTTCCCACCCCTCTCCTTGGCTGGCCAAGGGTGAGTGGGGAAGGAAAAAGAATTGGTCCATTCTTCATGAGCCACTGCGTGCATCTTCTTCATTTGGAAAATGCATGTGCTGTACCCTGGCGGGAGGGGGGAGGTTGGATTGGGAGGCTTTAGAAGGAGAAAGGGATTTAAATCCCTTTAACCCTCCATAAGCTTCCTACTCCACAATGGGTCTCTCTTGGCACAGGTCCAAGGAGAGAAAGAGGATAGAGAGGCTGCAAAAAAGTAGGATAGGAACCAGCGCATGCCATCACCACCAGATCCACCCCCTACTGTATTCTCCCTGCTCTCATTTTGCTCTTCCTGTTGTCACAAGTGATGAGCAAACCTGACATGTGAGAGAAGGCTCCAGCCTTCCCAATGGCGCTCAGGTAGTACACGTGCTGCCTGAATCACTTTTATAACAGCAGTAACATCAGGCAGTGCTAATGGAACATCTAGCCCGCCAGCACTATGAGCCCATAGGGTTGGGCTGTTAAGCAAAATGTAACTGAAGACTAGACAATGAAAGACTAGTAGCAAAATCACAGATAAATTTCAGTGGCATACTTAAAAGAAACACACTGACCAACATACCTCTCAATTTATACATTTCTCCATTAGCAGAGTATACTACCAACATGTTCGGAGCTTCATCACTGAGAGAAACTACAGCCCCAGCTAAGGACAGCATGCCTCGTGGCTTCTGGTTTTTACTTTGCTCGTTCACAAAATACTGCAGAATTCCAGTTTCAAAATCCAGCATGAAGTACCTATTAATGAAAAAAAACAAACCACAGAGACATATCATCACATTTCCTAAAAAATTATACTATGCAGAATGTTATAAATGCCCTGATCATTTTATTAAAATGAATCAAACTGAACTGAGCTCCTTTACTGGTAGTTCTCAAGGTTCCACATTTAAATTTCTTCCCTCTGACCCATAGCTCTTCCAAGTAAATGGAAACACAGAAGGGCATCCGAGTTCATGTGTAATTCTAGTCATCTGATGACTTGGAGGCTTTGCAGACATGGTTTTACCCTTATACCCTTGCTACTAATTTCTAACATAAGTGTATAGCTACTATTGGTTTTTACACTTGCTAATTGGGTAAGAGGCACTTTTTCAAGTGGGTGCTCCTCTTTTATTTAGCAGGGGGAGAGTAACTGGCCCTCCTCACCCCAGCAGTGTCTTTTCTAGTAGCTGTCCGCTGGTGTTTTGCATCTTTTAGATTGTGAGCGCTTTTGGGACAGGGAGCCATTAGTTATTCAATTTTTCTCTGTAAACCGCTTTGTGAACTTTTGTTGAAAAGCGGTATATAAATACTGTTGTTATTACTAGTACACTCCTGTGCTGCTATATTATTGGGGTGCAAAACTGGCAATTTTGTGATGCTGACATAATTATATCACCATTTTTCAAATGTTTTATTACTCTAAGTCAGTGGTTCTTCAAGTGGTGGGTCGCAACCCACCATTGGAACCAAAACAAGTCACTTTCCCCTTAAGGGGAGTGACTCAATGGGTGTCCTGATGGTGCCGCAGTAATTGCAACATTGCGAGCACCCAGGTACATTTACACATACCTGGGGGGGACTGTGCAGCCCCCTGGAGGGTCCTGGAGCCTCGCTGCCTCCTCCGCGAGCCTCCCCTCCACTGCAATGGGCTCCAATTTGCAGTTCGAGCCCTCTTCCAGTTTAGGAAGCTGTGCTGTGGAGCTCTGAACGCAAACCGGAAGTGGGCTCTGACTGCGAATCAGAGCCCACTGTAATGGAGGGGAGGCTCGCGGAGGGAGCTGCAAACCTCCAAGACCCTCCAGGGGGCTGCACAGGTATGCCTGGGTGCTGCGGCACTGCCGCCACTGCCAAAGCATCTCCCCCATCCCAGTCCCTGCCCCCACAAGCACTTACCCCAGGTTCTCAGACTCCCAAAGAGTTTGAGAACCACTGCTCTAAGTAAATCCATAGGTTCAAATAGGGGGAGGAAAGAGAACACCATTTTTCCCTCTTTATTGCTTCAACATACTGACAAAGTCTAATTAAAATCCAATAACTTGCTATGTGAAGAAGAAAAATTTGTTAATATAAATAAAAAAGATAAAATGTGTGACTGTCCAGGTGTTACTGGCATACAGCGGGGACACAGATTGTAATTTATAATACTTGCATTAAAGTTTGTCTGCTACTACTTTCTCCAGCCTACCAATTGTTATAGATGCGTACTTTGTAAATTGCATTCACCAAATCTCTGCACATTCTTCAATGTAATGAAAAAACATAAAGACTATATCCAAAGAAAGTGAACCCTGAATAAGCACCATTAAAGCTAATGGAACTTAAGTAGTCACAACCAACTTGTCTCATTGATTTCAGTGGTGCTTAGATAAGAAGATTGTCTGGATAAAATCCAGCGCCAGTTGTACTCAGGGAAGTGATTTACACACATTTCTTAATTCTGCTTAGCATATCTAACAGCTTCAAGGTATTCCAAACACACCAATGGGAATACACTTCAACCTAAACTACACTCCTCTGTAAATCAGTACATTTCTTTGCACACACCTGAAGCCATGTCAAGCAAAGTACTCATTTTCCTAAGGAGGACACTTTCTTTTAAAAAAAACCTGACAGAAAAATTCAAAATACAGTAATATCTCATACAATATGGGTGATGTTCTACTCTACTGGAAAGTCAAGCACTGCATAAAGCAAGTCTACAGGAGAGACAATGATAAAGAGGCAGGAAACTGATTAGCCTCCTCTTACCTAAAATTGCTGCCCCACTGGCTACAATAGCTGTCAATCATGCTAGAACAAAGAGGGCTGTAAAAAACAGCCCTAAAGGAAAAGCGTTATGAGTAGTATTATACTGTAGTGCAGCAGACCACTTAAGCTGGTGCAATGCAGGAAAATGATCGTGCCCAGCACCAGCGCCTCTTTAAATTGCAGCACATGGGTTGGCACCTACCACAGAGTTTCAATACTTATGGAACTGGTTGGGAAAAAAAGAATGAGGGGATGGGGAAACTGTGTGTGCCTGACACTGACTACAGAATATTGAAGCTACTGAATGATTACCAAGAAATGACATCTATTACTCTCCCTTAGTCCCAGTTTATCACCTTACTGAAATAGACCAGCACAATGGTACATAATGACTGACACTATTACATCTTAAAAGAGGCAGCAGCACCATCCCAGATTCAACCTAGCCTTCAAACTCAGGGATGAGAGAACACTGAGGACGGGAACAAGAGGTGACCACAGCAATGTTGAACACAAGATGCTCTGAATGTCCACTAGAGAGAAAAAGCCAGATATAAACTCGTAAATAAAGAAACACTGCCCTGGCCCAATCTAGCTGCTAAGGGAATGGGACAAAAAATTATAACGCAGAATGAAAAGCGCTGTGATCTTTTCTGTGTGTATTCACCTCAGCCATTGTTCTGCCATTGTTCCGATTCAATCACTGTTGAATAATTACAGAGTACCATTAGTTGTTTAATCCATAAATGACAAAAGGAGAAAAGCTCATCCCCAAATAAGCACAAACTTAGCCCTAAACTAAGCATTATAGGTTGTTCAAGGGACCCTATTAAAGTGGCACTGCTAGGTCATTCGACACCTGGGGCCCATACATTTTTGTCACCCCATACAACATAACTAATTTTTCCAGGGATGTCATGCTGGAAGTGACATCATCAAGCAAGTTAAAATTACAGGTGCAGCCTATTTATGCGCATTAGTTCAATTCTGTGACCCATCACAATTAAAAAAACTAATTGAAAACGATTAAAACAAATAAAAAACAATTTTAAAAATTGTGCTGAATTGCATAGAGTTACAGCTGCAGCCTGACACTTGGGGCTGGAAGGAAACTAAGGCAATCCCTGCTCCTTTGCCTCCCCCTCCCGTACTCAGCCCTCCCAGCACCACAAAAAAATATCAGTGAGATTTTCACCCGCACCCAGTGCCCAGTTCAATTTAAGTTCTAAAAATCACCTTACCACCTCAAGCCTGTTTTATTCTTTTAAGGTGGAGGCCTGCCTTCTGTTGTTGAGTTCCACATTCATCAGATTGGGACCATTCTGGTGGCCACAGATTCCCCTTTGCCTGACCTGACCCAAGGCATGTTTGCTTACTCATGAGTAAATGCTTAGTTTCGCTTTCCATAGGGCTCAATACATTCGTCAGCTTGGAGGGAGGGAATTCCTTCTAAGGCAAGTTCACCTACTCACAAGTAAATGCATGATATGGTCCAGTTTCCCTTTTCATAGGCTCCATGCATTTTTTGTTTTTCGGCTATAACATTTGACAGAATGGAGATATTTCACTCTGGTTTTTTCATTGCATTCAGCTACAAATTCCACATCCAATAGTATATAGTATGATGGTATTATTCCTAACTGTTGAGATTTTAGCCACTTGTAGTGTCACCTTCCCTAGGCTGGTACATAGGGCGGACCACTCTCCTCGCCCTACGCTAGCTATGCCACTGCCCTATTAAATTTATGCCGTTTACAATTTGTGGTTCAAAGAGGAGACCCAAAGACATTTTCTGCACTTTCCCTTTATCTTACAAGAAGCAGAGTATGCTGGAAGGCTCATATTTTAAAACACATTTCCATTAGTCTCCAGGAAATAACTTTGTTTACCTGAATGTCAGCATCAAGTATTCAAAAGGCAAATGATAAACAGGTCACCTCATTCTGGCATTCCTTATAATATACCATTCTCTTTGGGCTTGTTTTAATATTAACATTCCTGAGTAGTTTATTGCTAAGAAACAACAAGGAAGGATAGCAACACTCCGGCTTTGGATCAGGCAGACAACAAGACCATGAACTGGCTGAATGGAGCATTTTTGGCTACAAAAACAACAGCAAGCCAATACCTTCATTAGGACCAACCAAATGCTACAGGGAGCAAGCTTTCAAGCCATTCAGTAGGGTTACAAAATGACTCAGTAAATGGAGCTGGCTATTACAGATCTGGATTTAAGTGCTGTCTCTGCCATGATCTCAATCTCTGACCCATTAAGGCTACACTTCAATTTCCCAATCTATAGGAAAAGAATAGATTACCTCTTTCACAGGGCAAACACACTAGATACTATGATACAGGCAACTATTAAGTGCTACATAAAAGATCCATAGTCGTGGAAGAAGCAACAAATTGCACTTTTTAAGGCATTGGGGAAAGCGTCCTGTGCAAAATCAACACTGAATTACCAAACCTATGCATGGCCTTCCTTACTGAATTTTGGCTTTAGGAAGAAAACCTGCATAAACAGAATCCTAGTCTGAAAGAACAGATTAACAGACCCCAAGCTGTTCAATGGCAGACACATGCTATTAGTTTAAACTTTTATTATGGGAGCAACCAGCAGAAGATGTTTTCCCTCCGTGCTTGCCAATTTGCTGTACCGTTTGCTAGGCTGTGGAACCCAATACAACTTCAGCTACTACCAAACTGTTGTATGTCAAACACCCACATGCACAACATAAGTTCCAACAGTATGATTTTCAGTTGTAAACTCATTTGAGGAAGATGTATACGTCAGGTAAGGCTGCTGAAGCTTTGGGCACTTGTAATTCTGCTCACGTCCAAGATGTCTACTGCTGTTCTCGTTGTGCAATATGACATACATATTAACTTGGCTGTCTTGAGTCAGCAGAGTTCTATGCTGAAGTCATCATTGGCATTCCCTCTCCATGGCAGGCAGGCCTTTACAGTTCACCCTCCACTTTAGCAACTCTCTGCCCTCAGCAAGAATTATTGCAACACACCAGCAAATCTTCAATGTTAGCAAGGAAAAACATTAACTTTCATAGACAGATAGCTCCAAGGTAGTTTTCTATAACATATTTATGCTGAGCAATAAACGGTACAAAAATGTTAAATATAGCACAGTAACACCTGAACGTTCATAAAACTATTTGGCCCACTTCTAAAATAAAAGAACAATTACTACTCAACTAATTTGTATGTGTCTTTTAGATTGTTCTGATTTTTATTGTTACTTCTGGTGTGGGTTGTAAAGGGGTTGAGGGCACATCCTTTTAATATTAAATTGCTTACTTGTATATCACTCAGGAGTTTTGAAATGAATCTGTTTCCAAATAAAAATCAGACTAACGATATCTAAGACATCCCTATACCAATCTTTACCCAGAGCACCACTGGCTTAAATGAAGCCTTAAATAATTTTTTTTTTAAAGTGTCCAACTTTCATAAGCCATGAGTTTTCTAAGCAGTGGAACAATCACTGGACTCCATTCAACATAACTTTGGGTTTCTTATTTTACATATGAAGGTTTCTTTCAGTTAACCAATTGAAACTTGATCTAAATTGGAACACACGAACATGAACATTTAAAAAGTCATATCAAAACCATTTAACAGGAGAAAGTCCAGGATGTGTTGTCACATGCACATCTAAAGTATCAATAGACGCTTTGCATGACCCTGAATTTTCTAGCTGATTTCTAGTAGTGTTCCAAAAGACAACCTCAAGGGATGAAATTCTGCCTCTCACCAATATCTATGCAACTTGCAAGTAGTGCCGTATAACCAATGAAAATTATCCCCATGCACACAGTTTACTGTTTTTAAGTACTCCACAAGTGCACATGAAGTAAATAAGGAAGAGAAGCAATGAAATTAAGAATGAGAAAACAAGCATCAGACAACCAAGGGGCCTTGTGAAGATATTGCGAGCAGTCTATCTGCTAAGAATATCTATAAGGTCCCTTTGTATCCAGCACTTGTTTGTTTAGAATCTTTACTTGAAAATCAGAAAATATCTATCAAATTCAATGAGTCATCTCTCCCCTAGATTATTTTTTTTTTTAAAAGAGACAAAACCTGAGAAGGTCTAGAAGGCTGCACAAGATAGAGGTGAGAATGTTAGACTAGGAACAAGGAGTTTGAGGTTCAATTTCTGGTTCAACCCTGAAGCTCACTGGGTGAACTTATGCCAGTCATTCTCTCCAGGCTGTTGTAAAGACAAAATAAGGGTAGGAACATTCATGTATACCACCTTGAGCTCTTGGAGGAAGGCTACTATAAACCTGCAATAACAGAACAGAAGGGTGGAATATACTGTATGTTCTAAAAAAAACCCTCCTAGAGTTGTTCAATGTACTGACCTATAAACCTTCCCATCAGTGAAAAATGCTGTCACTTCTGTCTGATACACATTCATTATGCACACTCTTCCATTTGGATTTTATTTTTCCACTAAAGCAGCAATAGTCTCAACAGAAGCAGTAGTATGGTAGAGAAGCCTTACTGACATGTTGGTGATGCTACTTTTCAGTTTTTAAAAGGTTAAAAAGCGTACTCACTGTACTGGTACAGCAAGGCATTCAGTACAGTACTCTAAAACAGAACATATTTCTTCAACATGGCATGGGTGGAGAGGGAACTTATTATCTATGATGGAATGGGTACTAGCAAGTTGGTGCTCATTATATTCGCGCAACCACATTCCATGCAATATTTCATTGCTTTTCCTAGCATTAAAACACTGTGTGCTGGGAAAGATCTCTCTGCAACAAACATCCTAGCTAGGTAAGAGATAGTGTGTGTGTTTTTATTTAGCTGTAAGGGTTTATTATTGTACACCACCCTGAGCTCTTTTGAAAAGACAGTATATAAATCAAAACAGAATAATCCCATTACAAGACACTGGTAAACCTTAAGAACTGCAAACCTATTGCACAACAAAAATTACTGTCTGCAAACACATATGCACTCTCATCTAACCAGTCTTGCATACAACCAGCATTATATTTAGCCCCAACCAACTAGTTTTGCTGCTCACTTTGAAGGCACCCTCCTGGGACACAGTAGGGACCAGTCCCAGGCTGGTTGTTTTATATTTAAGCAGGAAGACATCTGTGACACCTCCCACACTCGCCTAATGTCATGACTAAACCAGTCTATAATAGTCACAGTTTCTAACTGCTAAATTAAAGGCAAGGCCAACCCAAACCAATATTATCTTGCTATCAACGACAACATACAGACACCACCACCACCACCACAGACCCTCAATTCTCTCAAACACCAACTACTAAAATAAATGTAAGAAGAACGTTAACCACCTCACAGTCCTTATCCTGATTGAATAGTATACTATATGATAGTGCTCAAGACCAGCATGTACATACCACCAAGATGCTAAACAAAATCTCATGAGAAGACAATACCAAGACTGTAGTGAAGCAGAGTATAGAAAAACAGCGATGTTGGGCATCTGTAATGGGGAGGAATTGCTTGTGCATGCTGGTAGAATCTTAGTTTTACAATATATCTAACTTTTACTTTAGTCATCTGGGAAAGTAGTCACTTAAAGCAGTGGTTCCCAAACCCAGGGCACCATGATGAACTCATAGGAGCACCATGGGATGTCTCCAGTGACCTCTTTTTCCAGGCTCTCCAGGGTGCCACCATCCTGACCAGGCCAAGATCACATGCAATTCTCACAAGATAGCACTCTCAGGAGTGCACTGGTAGACATCTTGCCCTCTCATGGTGCAGCACTACCACGGGCACCATGAAAGAAGGGTGCCATGTTCACGGTAAGTTTGTGAACTACAGCCTTAAGGAGCTGCTATGTTCAGGCAAATATCAATTTTGTAGGGGTGACTGAGAGCAAATGTATTTTTTTTTAATCTGCCTCAAAACCTCCATTTATGGCAAGGTCTTTGGCTTAAACCAGGGCTTGGGAAGGTTGCTTTGGATCTAGGAGTCAGCCCAAAAATTCAGGAGTTGGACCTTTCCTCTCCTTGCCTATTGTCTCCTGCGACATGTAGGCAATCTGCGACACACAATCACAACCCTCCAACAACAAAAGAGAAATGGAACCAAAAAGAAAAGGTAAAGAGAAGCTAAAGTGTTTGGATTTTAAGAAAGTATAAGGCAGTTTAGAAACCTAGATGAGGATTGCAAAATATGAAGGAAAATTAGAGGATAGAGAGGAGGGGTGGAAAGGCCAGATTATAGCACTGAAGTGACTCTGAAGACTTAAAGGTGGAGCAAAAGGAAGCTACAAGAAAGAATTTTGAAGCAAGTAAAAGCAAAACAGAGTTAGGGAAGAAAAGTTGAGTGGATGAGGCAAGCAAGTGGATTTTCTAGCAGTGACCACATACATGCACACACCCATCCACACTCATCCCTTCCAGGGTTGAAGAGAAGGAGCTAAATGAGGAAAAATGACTGCACAACCCACCCCAATCACCCACCTAGTACATTAAGTTGGCCAACACCCAGCCCCATTCTCAGGGGATAATCCTTGCCTGATTAAGACTGAAGGTCTTAACACTTTGCTCTTTGGGTAAAGTGTCTAGTCTGGAGAGACCAGAACTGCAACCCAATGCATTTAAAGGGGAGTAAGCCCCAATGAACTTAGTGGGACTTACTTCTGATTAGATATGCACAGAACTGTGCTGTAGCCTGTAGGTGAGAGGGGGCCAGAGACGGAATCTGAGTGAGCAGCCACTGGAGTCGACAGGTCAGGGCTGGGGGAGGAAGGAAAAGATGGAGAGAGTGAGATTCGGTGAGAAGCAAGGGGAGTGGACGGGCCTCCAAACAGACAGACTCCATGAGCTGTGGGAGCCAAAATGAAGCTAGCAGACTTGCAGGGGACTCTCGCTTCCATCCACCCACTGGCCTCCACTAGATTGGCAAAGGGGGAAAAAACAGAGATGTGCTTAGGCAGCAGGAAATCTTGGTGCCTGCTCTGTGGAGGTCCTTAAATGAATCCCTCCCTCAATCATCCCTTCTCCTGAAAGGTTAAAGAAAGAAGAGCTGGGAGGAAGGTAAAAAGAGGAAGAGAGTTGTGTGGAGCGAGATCAACAGCACACACTGCTGCCAACAGGCTGCAGCTATTGTGGCCTTTGGAGATTCACCTTCATCATGCTGCTGCAGCCTCCATATTCACAGACTGTTGCTGGCAGTGCACATGTCCAGGTGGCTACTGAACTTGGCAGCAGGACATAGATGCGGAAAGAAGATGTACCTGTGACAGGAATTGTGTGGAGACATTACATCAGGGGTGCTCAATAGGTGGATCGTGATCTACCGGTAGATTGCGAGGCAAAATGAGTAGATCGCAGAGCCCTGTCTCTCCAAACTGTTAATATGTCAGTTTCGTCTAGTGACTAGACGAAACTGACATATTTAGCTGACACTAAACTGACACTGAAACTGACACTTTAACTGCTCTTCAGGCATGCAGCAACAAAACTGATGAAACTGACTAGACTCCAGCAGGGGCTCCATACATTAAAGGGGGTGTCTGTCAGACGCTTCTTTCCCCCCCCCCCCCGGTAGATCTCCGGGCCTTGCTGGGTTTCAGAGTAGCTCTCGAGCCAAAAAAGTGTGAGCACCCCTGCATTACATCATATATTTTTTTACTGCCCACTCCACGATACCCTTCATAAGATCTATCTGGCTCCACTGCTGAACAAAATGCAGGGCTGGGAGGATTCATTTAAATTACAAACTCTTCTTTCCATAGAGGAAACGGACTCTCTCGACAAAGTTGCCAACTTTGTTTCTGGGATTCTGGCAGGACGGAATTCTGGGTCTTCTGCTATATTATGGTGAATGGGGGGGAGGGGGTATTGGATGATTACGAGTGTTTTATTTTATTGTGTGTGTGTTCTGAATGTCTAATGTTTGGTTGTTGTTTCGTATTTCCATTATCTATGCCAATAAAGGTCTTATGTAAAATGTAAATATGTAAATGTAGCCATAGATGCAGAACAGCAGTTCTAAGACAGCTGAAACAGCCCTCCAAGAGTCAGAGTAAATATTAGTCACTACAGTCAGTCAACCTCCAAGTTATCACAGTGACCTCACATCCAGGGTTTGTCAAACCCTGGCTTAACCCCTTGCTCCTCATTCCCCACTACAGTAAGTTTTGTCCACAATCATTCTTTGCTAACCTTATTTCTCCCTCTCCCATCCTCTTGTTTTTCCATTACCTATTTAAAAATGTAAGCACCATGGGGCAAGGACCCATCTGTAGGTCTATAAGGACCTATCTATAAGGGCCCAGTAACTCCATAAAAAGGTACTACACACAACTCATGGTGCCATATGCTTAAATTAGAAGAACACAAGGCCAAGAGGATTCAAGATCTCACTTCATACAAACAAGCCTCTTACCTCCAGGTAGACCATCTTTCTCTATCTTAAAAATGCACCCACCTTGTACTCAATAATACTTATTTAATTATTCATTTGCTCTTTTTCTACAAACAGTTATCATTTTGCTGACTTAGGAGAAGACTGCTCTGGATCGGCCTACAGCAAGCGAAGTGCATGAGCTGGGTAAGTAGCTTTTTCCTACAGGCTTTTACACCTTAACACCCAAGCATCTCACAGATATTATTTTAATCTTATAACACATGCCATTGTTCTCTTTGTAAAATGGAAACTAAGCTGCATAGTTGCTGAGCCAAGAATCTCTGGAATCAAAATCTCAGAAAAGAAGCTAATGCAGTAGGTTCTAAAGTCTGTTTTTCAGATGCTTTACTGAGGTGTGTAGAAACTTCTCCTGATCAAAAGAAACATTTATTATTCTTCAGCAGCATTCATGCTTGCACTTGTGCACCCTTAAAAAAAAATCCTATCCCTGCAATAACTGCATCCTCCCAGGATCATCCACAATGCACAATAGCCAGGATGGTGCACTGGTTCGGGAGGTGGACTTCAACATGGAAGTTCCAGGTTCAAATCCCTGCTCAGTCATGAAGCTTCCTGGGTGACCTTGGGCCAGTCACCCTCTCTCAGCCTTACTTATCTCACAGGGTTGTTCCAAGGACAAAAGGGAGGGAGGAATTATGTACAACAAATCATGATTCCCTTATGCATAAATCACCTCAAAAATCTATTTGGTTATAAATAAAATAAGGAAGCTGTGCTCTCCTGGCTTCAATATGGCATGCTGAACTATCCCTCCAAATATTCATAAAGACCTACAAAACATTTTAGTAGCCAGTCTACCAATACACCTATGTGTATTTCAAAGCAATGTTTGAAAGGGGGGAAATCTATCAGTCTTTAGAGAAACAGGTTTAAAAAACCAGCATATTCTGGGACATCAACATTTTTAAAAGGTGACACACACATATATACAGGTGGAGCCTATTTATCCGCATTAGTTCCGTGACTTGGCGCAATTAACAAAAACTAAATTAAATTCCTAAATTTCATAGAGTTACGCAAATACACTGCAGCCTGACACTTCTGGATAGAAGGAAACTAAGGCAGCTGTTGTCAATCACCTCCCCTCCGTACTCAGCCTTCCCCATTGCCAGCTGCCCGGCTTCTTTCACATGGGATGATCTTTTAAGAGTCCAGCCCTATGCATTTCTTCTCAGAAGCAAGCCCCTTTCCAGTCAATGGGGCTTACTCCCAGGAAAGTGTGGAGAGGACTATAGTTTGTGTAGGCTATATCTCATGCTTTGCTTGGTGGGAAGGCTTGCTTGTGTTGGTGATTGCCTGCACCATGGGGGGGGGGAAGCTGCTTGTGTCAGTGATTACCTGCTCCATCTCAATGGGGGGAGAATTTGGCAAACACTCCCTGGGTTTTTTAAAGCAATCCCGTCTGTTGCTACCACACCTGCCCCTGTGAGAGTGAGTAAGTGAGAGAGAGAGAGAGCTCCACCTTGCTGCAGGTGTTCTGGCTACAGAGATTTTGGGGGGGGGGCCTTCCCCGCTTCAGCCTCTTTGCTGGCTCAGGGGCTCCAGGAGTGTTACTGTTCCTTTGCAAGGGGAACCTCTTCCAGGGCTCCAGGGCTATTTCCCTGCCTGGGCAAGGCAGAGCCTTTTTGCAGTGTTTTGGGCTGCCTGGAAATGGATCTAGAGGCCAGGGCAGGGCAAAGGAGGCAAAGGTTGTGTGACTTTCGGTTCCCCCACCCCATTCAAATTCGTGGATAAATAGGCTGCACTTGTGTATATATATATATATATATATATCTGGTCAAGACAACCAGAAGACACCCTTATGGGTAACAACGGAAAGAGCAACAGGAAGTATTTCTCATTACATTAATACAATTATTCCAAAATCCAGAAAATCTAAAATCCAGACACCTTCCTGGTTCAAGCAGTCTGGACAAGGGATATTCAACTTGTACCAAACATATATATAAATTGTGACTATAGTTGCGTAGGAGCCACAGAAAGTAGCTCAATCCCCTTTATAGATTCTAAATGGCTGACAACAGAACTTTAGCCACTGGAGAAATGTTCACCATCAACTGCATCTGATATTCAGTTGCAAGAAGCTGCCTTATGCTAAATCAGTTACTTGGTCCCTCATGCTCCACAGTATACACACTGACTGGCAGAAGTTCTCCAGGGTTTCAGGTAGGAATTGTTCTCTCTGCTCTACCTAGAGATGTCAGGGATTGAACCTGGGGAGTGAGGATTCAAACAAATTCATCTTTGAATACCAGAGGTCCAAATCAGGCAGCTGGGCAATAAACGTTCTATTTTAATGCAACATAATGTCACATCCAGCAGCAACTTGTAAGGCATAATCTACCTTCCAACAAGAACAATACTACACATCAGAATAACTGTACTCCTAAATCAATTTCTCATCTAAAAATTTATGATGTATTCCATATTAAATTTCTGTTTAACTGGCTCACAGATGCAATAAAAGATAATAGATAATCTGAATAACTATTCTATTTCCAACAGTGGGGCAAAAGGTTAATATTAACTAACTCACAACAACAGTGGTTGGTTTATGCAGAGCATAATAACAGTTATACTTTAAAAGCTAAAGCCGATAATTAATAATCACAGACTGCAGCAGCTATATTAAGGAAAAACAGGTTGACAAAAAAAAAAAACATGTGCTTAAGTAGCTCCCAATTAAATTAATGGAACCTTAAAATCCTTAGCTTAGGTTGGGTTGTGCTGTCAATTATTAACTGAGAGGTTTTTGTAAGTAATTTAATGTGGCTGTTGCATTACAAAGAACCCAATTATTTTTCTTAAGTGTCACAAATTTGGACTAGGCAATAAGACGAACAATTAGCAACAAGAGCCAACAATTCCCTAGACACCTTCTGCTGACATCCTGTTTGCCCCTTTAGAACTACCAAACACCAGAAACTGCTTTTAATCCTTCTCAGAGTTTCAAAATCAGCTTGTTAAGCAAGGTATGAGAAAGTTGCTGTATGGGGTGGGAAGCCAGGAACCCACATTTTATGGGATATAATTGACAACAGTTCACAAAAGCACCTGTGCATTATTGCTACCTGCTGGTTATTTTCTTGTATAGATCATTATTTGAATAGTGTTGTGCACAAAATGCTTCACACATTATTTGATATAGTTCTTATAACTACTATCCCCAAGCCTGAGCTTGGAAGCTCAGACTGAGGGGGAGTAGTTTGAGTGGGAGTAGTTTGCTTAAGGCCATCTAATGAGTTTCATGGCAGAGGTGAGATCTGAATTGGGGAAGTCTGGTTCTGCAGTTCAATTTTAGTCACGACACAAGCTCTCATTGTGTCTTCCCACTATCGAGTATGTCTTCATACCATTTATGACTCTGAAGGGGACAGTCCTGTACTTTATAACACCTACAACTCTAAACATTAGGTTTTACAAACAGTTCAAGGTTAATCCCTTCCACAAATAAAACATGGTAAATACAAGTCCAGCCTATTTATACATGGATTTTTTATGCACGGATTTGACTCAACAGGAATGGCCACTGCAAATGAGAATGAATGTGTGATCCCTGGAGAAGGGGAAAAATGTATCCCTTTAAAATCAGTTTAAAAAACTGAACAGTACTTTAACAATAGCCTCATTAATGAGAGGGGGGGCAGCTGGCTGACAATCCTTTTCTCTCCAGGCAACCTCTCCCTTCCCCCTGAGCATGTGAAAGAAAGGTGATCACTTTGCATTGGTGAAGGGAGGGGCTAGCTTGGAGGACAACTGATTGACATCTTCTTAATGACTCTTATCTTACATCACAAAGGTCAGCAAGGCTGTTTTTAAATCACCAGAGCAAAGAAACTTTGTTTTTTAAATTTGCTATAGTGCTTTTTTTGCCATCCTGAGTGCTTGGAAAGGAACCCACTCAATGAGGCTCAATCTGTAGTATAATAATTATGTTATCTGATCCATGGAACAAGAAGTTTGCTGTCAAATCCAAAACTAAAAAAAATGAACCATTGTCAAATGGCAAACATTCAATAAGCATATAAAGGCTTCAAAAGTCCAGCAAGTACAGAATAGGGTTCAGGCAAGATTAGTACGACCCACTTCACACAAACTGACAAGCGACCATTTGTTGCAACATAAACACCATCAGAATCTGCACCAGACTCACACAATTCCTGTGGCTGGTTGCAATAAAAGAATATGACACCATGTTTTAACAAGCCAGGAGCTTTCCTCACAGCCCTGTGCCCAATGTGCAAACCAGGTGCACACTGACACTGTCAATCACATTCTCAATTTGACAAACCATGGGTTGCTGGATCACATGAACTGGGCCATTCTCTAATTAGAAAAGCAGAACTGTTGACAAGGGACATATTTTTTCCAACTTAATGGACTGAATAATTTAAGGACAATTAGCTGCACTGGGAAGAGAAGAGGATGCTAATTTGGCAAACAGAAAGTGACAACATGTTTAGAACTTATTTCTGCAATTGTTTTCCAGGAAAGGTGCATTTGTAACAAAAATCTGGCAGCCTACACAACTACACTGGGGGGGTGTAGGCCGCACCGCGTGACGCACACAGGAGTGGTGACACACTAAAATCGCAGTGGGTAGGAATAATACCATCATGTCATATACCGTTGGATGCGAAATTTCCAGCAGAATGCAATGAAAACCACTGGAGTGAAATATCTCCTTTCTGTCAAAAAGTTATGGCCAAAAAACAGGAAAACAAAAATGCATGGAGCCCTAAGGAAAGTGAAACTGAGCCATATCGTGAGTTTAATTGTGAGTAGGCGAAATTGCCTTAGTTCGTCGGAAAAGGCAGGCTGAGAGGAATACAATGGCACCAGAATGGTCCTGATCCAATGAACACACCCCCCATGCTGTGTTGCATGAAATAACATGCAACTTGTCCTTTCATTTTGGACACTAGTGCAATACACAGACTTGCAACACTGCAAAAGTAAAATATATCACTATGAAACAGGTAGTATTTACTTGTATTGAAAGCCTTTCATTTGCTGATGACAAAAGTAAATTTACTTTACCTAAAAGCAAGAAGAAAGATATTGAAGTAAAATATAGCAACGCCATGGAACATTAGTTTTTTACAGTATTCATAACTTTTAAAAAGCAAGGTACAGAAGATTTGAAACTCCCTAGTAGAGCTGAATTCTCCTATCTTTCTGAGAATTGAATCTTCTTAGAACATTTTTCACACTTAAATTCTTGGTTCTCTTTAGCTCAAAAGCTAGGTATACTAAATTAGCCATTCTTGAGTAAGACATTGATAGTCTTTGAGGTCTGTTAATCTGTGTAAGCACTGAGAAGGTCGATTCACAAACTGCTGTGCTACATGCAAAAGTTCATACTGCCGCTAACATACTGCAACAATCTTCAAAGGCACTCCGGTGTTTGTATATTTCACTGAAGAAATCTCAAGAAAATATTTTACTACTTTCATTTCTTCTTTACTTGGAATGGTAATATTGAAATTTTTTAGATAATTAAGCCTACCATTTTCATCATCTAAATTTTCTGCTGCAATTATTGCCTGAAGAATCTCTTCATTGTCATGGAATCTTCTTTTTATTTCGGCTAGCAGAATTTCAAAATACATCCAGAATTTCAAAAAAGTCAGAAGCATGCTTACTGTGGGTGTCACTACATGATGCTCTGTTACCTGTTGTTTCAGACACCACATAATCATCAAGTAAGGAATTAAATTTCCTTTTCCTTGGCATTTTTACTTCTTCCTCTTTAGCCAGTTTTGATGTTTCCTGCAGAACTGATTTCAAAGTCTTGCTGTTTCTTAAGTTTTCTAGATAGATAGATGATAGATAGATGATAGATACTTTATTAACGGTCATCCGACCAGCTACTCACAAAACAGCACAACAAAACACACAAAATTAAAACCAACATCCCTTTACACATACATAAAATCATAAAATCATCTATTTATACTCTCAATTTTCTTTCTTATCAACTGTGCAGCATGGCAGAAACGGGCCACCCTGAGCCCGTTCTCAGAATATCAGAATTTACATCAGATAGCAGAAAAGCAAGCTGCTCCTCCACCTGCATCCCCGTTACAGCGCCAAAAATCGGGGAAATAAGTTTAGATCGCAAATCTTCTTAATTTGGACATTGCAGAATAATGTGGGCAGTTGTCTCCACCACATTATAATGGCAGGGTCTTAAGTTTTCTAGTGAACTTTCTGTAGCTTGAATTAAGTTATAGGCCTGCTCCAAGGAAATGTCATGACTTTGGAGTCCCTTATGTACTGGAGAAAGAATTTCCAAAATATTTTTCATTACCACGAGACAAAATCTAAACTCTTGCTTCCGCATTATAAGATGGAGACCAGTGCTAAGAACCACGTCTTCCCCAGGAAATCTTTTTCCATTTTTTATTGATATTAGTTCAAGAGTTCTGATATATTTTTGTATTCTTCAAAAATTGTCCTACACACCTGAAGATGTCCTGACCATCTCTGTTCCAGCAGACGAGAAAGAGCTTTGCCTTCCTACTCAGTAGCTACTACCCCACAGGACAAAAAGTTGTATAATTCCACACATTGTCCAAAAAATTCCCTCACCATTGGCACAACTTCAACTGCTTTAACTACAACTAAATGCGGCCTGTGATTAAAACAACAGACATATGGAATTTATTTCTTCAGTTTTTTTTTTATTAATGCCTGGACACCACCTTTCTTGCCACTCATAACTGATGCTCCATCGTAACATTGGCTCAACAGATTGTTAGGATTTAAACCATACCTTCTAAAGTTGTGTTTGTAAAAGTCTCAGCATCCAAAGCAGTTGTTGTCTCTATGGATAGCATGGATTCGTAAATTTCACCATCTTTAACATATCTAGTAGCAATTGCTATATTTTCTCTTCAATTTTTGTCTTTTGTTCCATCTTCCAAGACAGAAAAAAATGGGACATCTGCATTCTTTATGTCATTGGAAACCTCCTCTTGAATGAGATCAGTCATTACTTTATTTCATTTTGAATTTCTGAGGATTGGTAAGTGGCATTCTTTGGAATAATTTTATAAGATTCAGCTAGTTTTGGGTCCTTTTTGAGGGTATATTTGAAAAGGTTTTTAAATAAACTTTCCTCCACATGTTCTTCAATGTTGTATATTCCCCTCAATGGAAGCTCATTAGCTACAAGAAACTGAATGATTTCAACAATGCTTGAAATTTAATACCTATGTTTTTCAAGCACATTGTCATTAATTAGAGTTGAAATAGATGTGTTTGAATCAGTTCTTTGGTTTCTTTCAGACCACATTAACATAGCCTGCACGTGGGTCTCAGATGAGGCATGCTTGAAAAATCCTAATTTAGTTTTATCCAATGCAGCCTTCCAATTGCTAAATCCCTTTTTTATGTAAGCTTGCTCTCTAGTAAATGGAACAAATTGGTGACACGGATAGCAAAATGCAGCATCTACTTTTGAAGAATATTCCAACCACTTAAAATGTTGAAACCACTCTGATCTGAATGATCTGCCGTCTTTGTTCTTTGGATGTTTACCAAATTTAATTTGTTTAATAGGCTCTCCTACTCCTGCTAAATCATCAGGCGTCTTCTCATTAATTGCCTTACTGGTGCTAGCAGAAGCAATGATATCTCTATCTCCACCTGTTGTTCCCAAAGTTTCTTGATTACACGAGTTTGAAGCTCGGTTTGTTCTAACAACAAAATGGTCCATGTTGGAAGATTTCAACACTAATTCTTTTGCACTCAGTTTCTTCAGAGTAAATGTCTGTTTATTTGGTGGTGTATATATCCAATACCCATGGGGGAAAAAACTCTGAGATCTCTAGGAAAGATTCAAAATCTTAGAGGCCAGACCCTTGCTTTCCTCTCCCCCCTCCCAAAGAGAAAGGCCCTACCAGACCCAAACAGCAAAAATGGCCCATCCAAAATCTCAGGTGCCAGAGCCATGCTTTTCTCTCCCCCCCCCCAAAGAGAAAGGCCCTACCAGACCCAAACAGCAGAAATGGCCCATCCAAAATCTCCTGCCTGCTCACCCCCAAATGATGCCAGAGTCACTCAGCAGCAGCCTCCAGGGTCCTGCAAAGTGCCTGCACAGCCACTCAACTCCCAGGAAGGTGATTGAAGGCACTGAGCACATTCCCTCCAGGCTTTTTCATGCCCACCTCTCTGGTGTCACACTGCCTCTCTAGGGCTTCCCTTTCCTCTCCTCCTATAAAGGTGAGAAGGGGCAGCCCAGTCCTGCGCTGAGGTGCTGGAGAGGCAGCTTCTTGCTGCCTCCTCACAGCAGTCCTGGGCGCTCCTCCTCCAGCGGGGGGGGGGCGAGGCAAGGAGGTGCCCCCAGAGGGTCGGCACCTGAGGCTTTTGCCCCATTTTTCCCCCTCCAGGTATGCCAGTGCCACCAGAATGGTCCTGATCTGATGAACATGGAGCTCAACAAATGCTCCAGAAGGCAGCCCCTCCCCACAAAAAAAAGATAATAGAGGTTTCAGCTGGTAAGGTGTATGCAATGAAACAAACTGCACTGAAATACAGAATCTGTGTTCTATCAAAAGGTATAGCCAAAAAACCTGTAGGGGTGGGCAAAGGTTCATTGCCATGCCCACCACTCAGGGTGTTGCCCCACCCACTGCATGGGGGTGATGCACTGGGTGAAGCGAATCCTAGCGATGCCACTGTGTTGACAAAACCTATGTGCAGCCCACATATCACCCAATACCATCTCATACATGTTCAACAGAATACTGCTACAATAAATTACCAACATCAGGATTTTCAGAACTGCTTTCTACTATTACTACCCAGTGTTTACTTCTTCCAGTAAAAAATTTTTTTATTTTTAAAATAGAATAAAAGGAGAAATAAGTCTCTTTCTAAAATCAGAATCCTTACTCTGGTTCTAGGAAGAAGGTGATTAACATCACAATTTTCATAAACCCTTCTGACCATTGCTTTGCATTCATTTGCTTGAGGCAGAAGTAAATCTTCGTACATTTGTAAACTCCCAGATCCATTTTATAGAGTTTTAAAAGTTGTAAATTCTGCTCCAGGTAAATGAATGGAAAGCAAAGGTAAGAATACTAAAACATATGGATGACTGGATATACAACAAACCTTGCCAAGAAGAATTAGCAGGGTTTTCACAAGGAAAAAAAATCTTATCTCATTAAAGATAACCTTGGCTCACTTTTTTTAAGCATGCAGATAGGAAAGAGCAAAGAATGTACTTGGATTTGCAAAGCCACCAAACATACACAGCAGTCATGGATCAAAAGTGGTCTCAAAATCCTTAGCTAATCAAGACAGAAACCAAAACATAGGGATGAACGGTTTTCACAGACCACAAGTTACTTTTCACAATGTCTGGGATACAATTCCCAGCTCTCACAGATGTATTGAGAAATTAATTGGATCTAGGGGTAAATAAGGTCTTCAGATGACACCCAATTATTAAGAACCGGGAGCTGAGCAAGCTAGCAGCAATGGATTAGCAGCATGAAACATTTATGCTGCCCAGGGGAAAGATCACCCTCCTTAAGTTGGACCCCAGGATCTCCAGCCCATGTTGCAAATGCACATGCCCCAAGGGTAAGAAAGAAGAGGTGCCCAGGCCAAGGTGAGCTCACAACAGCCATTCCTATGGAGTCTAGCACTGGCCTGGGAATTTTATTATTGTATTTTAGGGACATTTGTAAGCTGCCTTGGGCACTTGCTTTGGCAAGGGAAAAGTGAGGAATACATTCTTCAAAAAAGTATTCAGAATGGTGAAGCCTGAACCAAACTGGATAATTCCACACATGCCCTTAAACTTGGTGAACAGGCAACAAAATATCAGATAAGATTATGCGAGATACAGGCAGGCAGACACACTGGGACATAAGTCATCCAGCTTGGCATATATATTTATGAAGTTTAAAAGAAGCTGAAATTTTTTAAAAAAGATCAAAACAGCATTACAAAAACATCACCTCTCTAGTATAAGGTGCACAATTCTGATCAACCTATGTCAAGAAGGATATTGCAAAGATGAAGACGATACAGAAGCACGTTTATCTTAAAATCTTATTGATTCTTAGTCACTATTTCAAAGTAATAATGTTTAACTACCTTTTTTCTCTATCAACAGCAGCAGCACCAAGAAAATACTACAAATCCCTGGGAAGGAAAACAGTTGCAACTGACAGCTCCTGGGCCAAATTCATTATCCCACAAAGAAGTTGCCTGACCCCCATCGCCTTTCCATAAATCAAAACAGGATGGCAGGAACAGTAGCAGGTCATCTTGGGGGTGAATTCATAGTGGGTAGTTAAAGGGCCTTGGTCCACTACTTACTCTCTCAAAAGTAGTTGCTGGTCTGTGGTGTAAAAGCTCACACTGAGCCAAATGTACATCTCTGCCAATTTTCTCCATTTTAAAACAACTACTTAAGATTGTCTACTTCCACCTTTCCCATTTAACAGTTGTATCAGGGAGCTCTGTAAACCCAGAAGCACCAACACTATTAAAAACTTTTTCAACAAAGATCACCTTGGGGGGGGGGGCTATTCATGCCATGAGCATTAGACTACACTGGAACACCCACACAAGTAGTTAACAGCATTTGCACAGGGGAAATGGGTAGCTTTAAGAACATAACATAAGAACAGCCCCACTGGATCAGGCCATAGGCCCATCTAGTCCAGCTTCCTGTATCTCACAGCGGCCCACCAAATGCCCCAGGGAGCACACCAGATAACAAGAGACCTCATCCTGGTGCCCTCCCTTGCATCTGGCATTCTGACATAGCCCATTTCTAAAATCAGGAGGTTGCACATACACATCATGGCTTGTACCCCATAATGGATTTTTCCTCCAGAAACTCGTCCAATCCCCTTTTAAAGGCATCCAGGCCAGATGCCGTCACCACATCCTGTGGCAAGGAGTTCCACAGACCAACCACACGCTGAGTAAAGAAATATTTTCTCTTGTCTGTTCTAACTCTCCCAACACTCAATTTTAGTGGATGTCCCCTGGTTCTGGTGTTATGTGAGAGTGTAAAGAGCATCTCCCTATCCACTCTGTCCATCCCCTGCATAATTTTGTATGTCTCAATCATGTCCCCCCTCAGGCGTCTCTTTTCTAGGCTTTAAGAAGCCACTTGGAGCTCCTCTCTTTTCTCTGACGTTTTATTTGTAGGAAAAAGCTGTGACTTTGTGCACAAACAGAATTGTACAGGTTTGTCATCATCTGGCAAAGCTGCAGCAGTTATTTTGCTTTTTACACAATCACCAGTATCCAATTATGTTGAAACAAAAGCCTGGAATTTTAAATTACTGTACTTACTTTTCAAACCACCAAAATAATAGAGTCTTCACCATTCATTTAAATCAAGTGTTTCATAATCAAATTATGTTAATTTACATAAAGTACAGTACAGCATATTCTCCCAGATAAGTGGATGTGGTAACCAAACAAGGATGCTCTCTGCTGCACAATGTCCCACCCCATAGTAAACAAAAACAGCTGCTAAATCCCAATGCCAAGTTCAAAAATCACAAACAGCGTGATCCTGTGTGGGTCTACAGAGAAGCAAGCCCTGTTGTGTTCTATGGGGTTTATTCCCGGGAAAGTGCGCATAGGATTGCTGCCCAAGTCCAAATTCCTGTTTCATCCATCAATTTCAATTGACCCAATGAAAACCCACCACACTCTCTATACCTGCTCATCCTGAGTGTGAAAACAGTGGCTAATCCAGGCAAACTAATCTCATACACTCTTAGAAAAAAAGATCATAACTTTATCTTGATCAGTAGCCTATCTAAGGCATATGCTACCCGGGGTCAAAGAAGATTTTGTAGGCTCCCCCCTACAAAATGAACAAAATCAAATTTAATTAATAAATAAAAAGTTTTCTGGTCAAATTTTAAAAAATCAAATTTAATTAAGTAAATAAAAGTTTTCTGGTTAACCCATTTCTGCCCAGCCCACAGGTGTACATATTTCATCCCTGTTGCGAATATGCAACATTGGGCAGAAATGAATTGGTCATAACATTGCAGATATACATAACAATACAGATATTCCAATGTGGTTTGTTTCATTGCATTCTGCATTAAATTACCTTTCAAACAATATATAAGATGATGGTATTATTCGTACTACCAAAGTTTTCACAATTTTGGCCACTAGTGTCAAGCTCAGCTCGTTGCCCCCCTAAAGCTTGCTGCCCAGTGCAGTTGCCACCCCTGCACACCCCTTAACTACACTGTTCTTGATCAACGCAGAATGACTGCAACCCTCACAGCCCACACTGAAAGACATTTCGTAGTCTCCATTCCCTCAATATTATGCAATCAAATGACGAGATCAATTCCCCCCAAACCTTTAAGTCACCCCAGTTGTGAACATGACGCAGTGATTAAGAGCCCAATTCTATGCCTGTCTACTCAGAAGCAAGTCACATTAGAGTCAATGGAGCTTACTCCCAGGAAAGTGTGGATAGAATTGCAGCCTTAGAGACAACAATGCTAAGGGACAACTGAACAGGAGTACAAACTAAAGAATACTAACCAGTCCAAACATTTCAGATTATTTATACAGACAGTTCACATCTGTTAGCCACATGGCGAGTAGAGAAAAACCCTGCACTCTGTGTCCTTTGCTGAGCTGGTCAAACACACTAGACACATGCCTGATTCAGCAACCACCATGAGCCAGGAAGCCTCAGAAAGCTTATGCTTAACTACAACCAGCTGACAAAGAACTCTAAAGGCACTAAAGAAGACACTAAATGCAGACTTCTGAAACTCTGGACTAGTGACTTCCATTCACACATGAACACATACAGAGAGGAGGTTTGCTACATAGAACATGTGCTGAAGAGTAGCGAGGAAAGAATATAGTACAGGGGCGGACAAACCACAGCTCAGGAGCCACACATGGCTCTTTGACACATAATGTGTGGCTCACAGAAATATGCCCAATTCTATGCATGCTGACTCAGAAGTACATTCCATTACAGTCAATGGGACTTACTCCCAGGAAACTTTGGATAGGACTGCAGCCTGAGCTCCCTTTTTGCATCACAATTACAAGCATCTCCTGGTATCCACAGATTCAGTATCCACTGGGACAGGACTGGAGGGGTGGAGAAACATATCCCCCACAGATGGAGGGGGGAATATAAAATGTAAATATAAAATGTAATACCTGTAATGTAAAATGTAAATAAGAGACTGTCAAGCTTTATAATTATTTACCAAGTATAAACCAAGAGTCCGCTGGATTAAAATGTATCTTTAGCATTCATAGTGAGTGAAGATATGCAAGAATTCAAATGCTTCTTAAATATTGTGGCTGTCAAACATCTCTCTTGTGACTTTCAGAGCCCAATCCCATGCATGTCTACTCAAAAATTATATATTATAGCCAATGGGGCTTACTCCTGGGATTATAGCCTCAAATATCTGGAGCACATCATATGTGGCTCTTATGTTAAGCAAACTTGGCCACCTCTGATGTAGTGCATCAAATGACAGACAGGCATCCAATTCCAGTCAACACCTTCTCGAAGGAGCCTATCAGCTCTGGGGGATCCATGCACAAGAATGTGCTGTGCATTGCTTAAAGTCTCACAGGAAATGGGCTGAAGGGAGAAACAAACTTTGACAGCAGCCTGGCCATCCTGTAGAGGAAGCCTGGTGGAGGAAGATGCTTTAGTGAGGGGGTGATGCTCTCAGGGACTACTAGAAAGATGGGGGGCAAGCTGGGACAGAGGTGGAAAAGTCCCATGAGTATGGGATATGGGGGTGAACATAAGAAGGGCCCTGCCAGATCAGGCCAAAGGCCCATCTAGTCCAGCTTCCTGTATCTCACAGTGGCCCACCAAGTGCTTCAAGGAGTAGACAAGACAAGTCACAACCTGCGTCCTGGTGCACTCTGAGGTAGCCCACTTCTAAAACCAGGAGCTTGCACCTACCTATCATGACTTGTGACCCATGATGGACTTTTCCTGCAGAAATATGTCCAATCCCCTCTTAAAGGCATCTAAGCGAGATGCCATCACTGCTTCCTGAGGCAAGGAGTTCCACAGGCCAATGAGGATGGATGCGGAGAAGGTGCGCACGACCCCTGTGGAAGGGAATGAGGAGCTGATGGGTCAGCTGGGTCTGGGGAAACCCCGTCCCCTGGAGCGCCGCTGCCCGGAGGCCCTTACCTGCTCTGCCAGCCCTGGAGCAGGTTGGTGTACTTGCTCAGGGTGCCCTCCAGCACCGCCTCCAGCCTCCTGCCCGGCGCCAGCCCTCCACCTCCACCTGGGCTGGCCGCGGCTGAGCTGGGGCTGCTGCTGCTCCCGCCGCCGCCTCCTCCATCTGGCCTCCCGGCTGCAGTGGCCGCGGCTGCCTGCCTGGCTGGGAGCCCCCGGCTGGCGGAGGAGCAGGGAGAGGAGCCCGCCGAGGTGGGGCGGCTGCTGCTGCGGCTGCTGCTGTTGCTGCCGCCGCCGCCTGCAGGAGCTGGTCCCGCTTCGCCGCTGCTCGGCGTCGCCTCTGCCTTCTCCATGGGCGCTGCGAGGAGCCGGGAAGGACCTGACTCACGCGCGGGGAGCGGCGAGGGAAGGAGGGCCCGGGGAGCCCCGCTGCCACTGCCGCTGCCTCGTCCTACGTCCTCCTCCCCTCTCCCGGGTTGCTCAATCCGCTGGGAGGGGAGGTGGCGCCGGCGCTTTGTGTCCGGTGGCGGAGAGATCCGCCCCGCGTCCCCGAGGCTCCCTCAAGCCCGGCCTCTCCATCCAGGCGCAGCCATGAAGCTCTGCGCGCTGGCTGGCAAGGCAGGGAGACTCCCATCCAGCTGGGCCAGGAGGAGGAGGAGGAGGAGGAATCGACCCGCCCCTCGCCCCAGGCTCTTCCAGCCACGCAGGGGTGGGGATCACCACTTGGCAGCACTGCCTATTGCATGCACGCGACTGCAAGCCTGCTCCGGGGTAACTGATCCAGGATAAATTCCACTGCAAGGCATCATTGCAAGCCTGCTCTGGGATAACCGATCCAGGATAAGTGCCACTGCAAGGGATCTGAAGTCACAATCCAGTTTCAGGGTTTAAGGGTTCAACTTTCCAGCGCTGGTGCAGCCACAATGCAGCCCCCAGGTAAGGGAATATCTGTAAGGGAGCATCTGTTCCCTTACCTGGGGGCTGCATTGTGGCTGTACCAGGGCTGGAAAGTTGGAGAAGATTTGGCCCTTTAACCCTGAAACTGGATTGTGGCTTCAGATCCCTTGCAATGGAATTTATCCTGGATCAGTTACCCCAGAGCAGGCTTGCAATGATGCCTTGCAGTGGTACAGATGTTCCCTTATATTGGGAAGCCTCCATGACTGCCCCACCACTACCACCCCACCACCCCATTGGCACAGTTGTATTAGTGCTGAAAAGCTTGATAGGATTGGGGCACTTGAACTCCAAGCCTATGCAGGTCTACTTAGAAGTAAGTCCCATTGTAGTCAATAGGGCTTACTCTCAGGTCAGTGTGGATAGGATTGCAGCCTTAAGGCCCAATCCTATCCAATTTTCCAGTGTTGGTGCTGCTATGCACTTCTTCCTGTGTTGAGGGAAGCAATCACAGAGGCCTCATCAAGGTATGGGGACATTTGTTTCCTTACCTCGGGGCTGCATTGTGCCTGCACCCGTGCTGGAAAGTTGGATAGCATTGGGCCCTGAGTCTGGCAGCATAAGAAGCAGCAACTCTGCTGAAGTAGATCCGGGTCTGGAGAATGTCTGAATGGGAGACCCTTGGGACATCTGCCTTGCGTTCCCTATTGGGAAACAGAAGGATATGATAACAAGATAAATTCGCAACTATGGGTGGAGTATAACGACCTCAAAAGCAGGCACTTCTAGAACACCTAAGGAGAAATCAAAACTGTGACAATATACTGTACCCTGATCCTGTGCAAAGAAGACAATCCTGTTGAAGGTCGCCGGCCCATGACACACAATGGACAATGGGCAGAAAGATGCCACCTTTGAATACCCCCTTGTCTCAGTTGAAATCTCCCTGCAAGCAGAAAAGTAGAACTGCAAGGAGTGATAGCCCAATCCTAACTAACTTTCCAATGCTGAGGTAGCCGAGCCAATGGGCCATGAGCTGCATTGTGTGGTGAGTGAGCCATTACAGAGGCCTCCTCAAGGTTAAGGAAATGTTTGTTATCTTACCTCAGGGTTGCAGTGGCTGTACCACTGGAAGTTGAACAGGATTGGGCTGTGAGTTGGGAAAGGGTTGTACATATCTCCCAGATGTGTTAGGGCACAATCCTATCCAACTTTCCAGCACCAGTGCAGCCACAATGCAGCGCCAAGGTAAGGGAACAAATGTTCCCATACCTTGAGGAAGCCTCTAACTGCCTCTCTATCACAGGATGCAGCGCATGCCTCATTGGCATGGCTGCACAGGCACTGGAAAATTGGATAGGATTTATAGCCCAATCCTATCCACACTTTCCTGGAAGTAAGCCCCATTGACTCTAATGGGACTTACTTCTGAGTAGACATGCATAGGATTGGGCTATCAGTTCTCTACCTGCAGGGAGGGGTTTCTTTTTTTTAAACACAAGGGAGTGTTCCAAAGTGTCATCTACTGCCCGCAGTGTGAAGAGGTGCTTTCTGCTCTGGCACTTTATTGTGCTGCAGGTGAGGACCTGCAAGAGGGATCTGAAGGCCTTAGGAGTGAACCTCAACAGGTGGGAAACCCTGGCCTCTGAGCGTTCTGCTTGGAGGCAGGCAGTGCAGCATGGCCTTTCCCAGTTTGAAGAGACACTTGGCCAACAGACTGAGGCAAAGAGGCAAAGAAGGAAGGCCCATAGCCAGGGAGACAGACCAGGGACAGACTGCACTTGCTCCCGGTGTGGAAGGGATTGTCACTCCCGGATTGGCCTTTTCAGCCACACTAGACGCTGTGCCAGAACCACCTTTCAGAGCGCGATACCATAGTCTTTTGAGACTGAAGGTTGCCAACAACAGGTGAGGACCAGACCTGAGCTGAGTGGCCTTTTATAAAAGATTATAGCCTTAGGCTGTAATCCTAACCACACTTTCCTGAGAGTAAGTCCCATTGAACAAAATAGGACTCACTTCTGAGTATACCTGGTTAGGATTGTGCCCTTTGAGTAAATCTTGTTGAACCCAGTGGGATTTGGTTCCATGTAAACATGCACAGGTATAGGATATGAATGTATTCAGGACTGCAGCTTTGCCCAGACCCTGTTTAAGGCTGACAAAGAAGAAGTCAGTAGCTAATCTTTGTCAAATGACTTCAACACTCCTTCTGTCATGGTAACACAACACTGGTGTTTATAGATCATTATGCATAAAAAGAAACCATAAATAATATAATTAACCCATTTCTGCCCAACCCACAGGTGTACACATTTGATCCCTGTTGTGTATAAGCAACGCTGGGCAGAAATAGCTTAAGATGGAGGGAATGTGAACTGTAAACAGAGTGTTCAAAACAGTGCAGTAATCCCTTGTAGAGCAGGGAGGTGGGGTGTGCTTTTGTGGCTTGGCAGGTTTAGAACCTTGCCTTCCCTAATCTTTGGTGTCTCATTCACTGGAATGTAGGTTGCAACAGATCCACTACTCCTTAGCCTTCTTGGCCTTAGTCCTATAAGGGGGCTGTTACATCTTAAAGTAACAAATAAGGCTGCAATCCTAAATACTCTTTCCTGGGAACAATCCCCATTGAACTCAATGAGACTTACTTTGGAGTAGGTGTGCACATAGGATTATATTGTTAGTCTTTGCTGCTTTCATGAAAGACTGACAGTGACTCGACCAATTAACAGTGCAAGCCTATGTATGTCTACTCAGAAGTAAGCCCCACTGAGTTCAGTGGGACTTGCTCCCAGGTAAGTGTTTATAGTAGGGGTGCCCAAACCCCAGACAGGGAGCCGCTTATGGCCCTGGGGGGAGCTCCCAGTCTCCAATGAGCCTCTGGCCCCCTGGAGACTTGCTGGCCTGACGCAACTGACTCAGCATGAAGATGATTGTTCGACTTCTCACTTGAGCTGTGGGATGAGGGCTTCCTCCACTACTTGCTGTTTCACCTCTGTGATGCAGCATCGGCAGCAAAGAAAAGGCTAGCCTTGCTTTGTGCAAGGCCTTTTATAGGCCTTGAGCTACTGCAAGTCCTTCATTCATTCATATGAGTTCCATCTCTAATAAATTCATTTATGCAAATTTATTCAAATTTTAAATGTAAATTAATTCATTTTTTCCCAGTCCCCGACACAGTGTCAGAGAGATGACGTGGCCAAAATGTTTGGACACCCCTGGTTTAAAGGATTGCAACCTGAATCTCCTAGGGGAGAGAGTTCCACTGCTATAGAGAAAGCCCTTCCCTGCATCCCCATCAACTGTGTATCAGCAACTTTTGTTGAAAAGTACAGTAAATGAGCAGATTTGTTTCAGAGTTTATAATAATTGATCACATAAATAATAATTTATAAATAATAATTGATCACATAAATACACCCCTAAACTCTGATACAGGTCTGCTCATTCACTGTATTCTCATTCACTGAATTGGTTGATTCAGAAAAACAACCACCACTGGATGTGACTTCACAACCATTAAACTAGATTAGAATCATCTGCATAAACAAACATGTTCTTGAGAGTAAGCTAAGGAGCAACTAAGCCATGTTAAGTAGTGTTTTCAACATTCACATGAAAAATTACCAAATCATGTTAAACAATCTTGCATCAGTTGTTCTAAAGTAAATACCTGCACTCTTGTTATTGTTACAAGTAGTTCACCTGTACACTGCTGAACACTGTGGATTCACTGGCAATCTGAGTCTAACCATTACTGCCAGTGTTTCTGCTTGCAGAGCCTTTTTATTGATGTTGCATTGCACTTAAACACTTAATCTATCCATGTATTAATTGAAGCAAAGGTAAAAACATGTCCCCATTAATGCAAATGGAGCTCAACTGAATCACCTTTGTTGTGATTCCAGTGTTCTATATGTATGTACTATGTTATGAACATAACAGATGGCTGAGCCAATAAATGAGCACTGACAGGAGATAATGTTCATCTTTGCACAGCGTTTATGAATCCTGAATCCCTTCAATAAATATACAGTATATGAAATTTAGGCTGCAATCCTAACCACACTTTCCTGAGAGTAAGCCCCATTGAACAAAATAGGACTTACTTCTGAGTAGACCTGGTTAGGCTTGTGCCCTAAGTTATATGAAAAGAAATCAGGACTTGGTGATATAAAGAAATCACAGGCCTGTTCCTCACCATCTATACTTGACAGTAACTCCTATTTCCATTACTTACTTCCAAACAAATGTATGGAAGATCATTTGGTAGCCCTAGACATCAGGGCTGGCCCATCCATGAAGCCCATCCATGAAGTTTCTCTGGTGGCTGCCTCAGGCTGCAGATTAGGAGGGGTGATCATCATGAACCCTCCTCTGCTACCACTCCTTGGATTTGAAAAATAAAAGAGAAACAGTGTGGAAGAGGAATGCAGAAGAGAGGTGAGTGATAGGCTAGGCAGCCTATTTTCAACCCTTTTCATCTCACTGAGAAAATGCTAAAATTGTCAAGGCACACCATCACTTTTTTGACAGTTGACAAGGCACACCGCATTGCTGGCTGGGAGCTCACATCTCCTAATGGTCCTACTACAACACACTGGTTAAAAACCACTGCTCTCCTCTCCCTTTCACTTCCTCTTCCATTTTTCCTCTTCCTTTTCAAATCCAAAAAGTCAAAGGAGCAGCAGCAGCAGGTTCTACTGCCAAAGAAAGGGGGTGGCATTTGACTCAGCACCTCAGGGAGATCTTGAGCTAGAATTGTGAAATATGAAGTATGATTTTCTAAAAATAAATAAAAACACTTGCAGCCGGATTATGATACTGTATAAGTAACAGCGCAATCCTATGCATGTCTATTCAGAAGTAAGCCCCAATAGGTTCAGTGGGACTTACTCTGAGATAAATAGGATTGCAGTGTTAAGATATCTGGAATATTGATACTTACATAACACTTTTAAAGTGTGAAGTGTGATTCATTTTCATTTCAACTCTTACATTTATTCTCACAGTCATTTTATGAAGTAGGTCAATAGTATTCTTATTTTATAGATGGAGGACTGAAGCCAAGAGAGAATGTCTTGCCCCAGGCTATTCATGAGGAATTGATCTCAAATCTCCTACTGGGTACCAGTCCTTCACTAATGATCGGTCAAAGCACCTTCTTGCAATGTAGCATGAGGTTATTCAATATTGCTATATGCTGACACACGTTTAAGAACAAAGCACTAGCTATGGTCACGAATGGCACAATACTGGTCTCCTTTATTTTGCAAGTGTACTTGCATCATTTTGGGATATAGGAACGTATTAACTGTGTCGCTCGGCTTTTGTGATTCATATTTATATTTAGAAACTTCTCACTTCTTAAAGCCCAGAGCTAGCACACAAATACTGGATACTGTCCAAACTGTAAGCCAATACAATGTAAAAGTTATTCCATGATAAGCCTGAGAGAGAGAGAGAGAGAGAGAGAGAGAGAGAGAGAGAGAGAGATTATAAAATGGAGCAAGAAAATAAGTCAACTTGGTTCACCAAGGGTGCAATCCTAACCCCTTATATGTCAGTGCTTTCCAGCACTGGCATAGCGGTGCCAATGGGACATGTGCTGCATCCTGCAGTTGGGTGTCACTCACAGAGACCTCCTCAAAGTAAGGAAATGTTTGTTCCCTTACCTCAGAGCTGCACTGACATAAGGCGTTAGGATTGCGCCCTAAGTTGAATATCTCAGGCTGCAATCCTAACCGCACTTTCCTGGGAGTAAGTCGCATTGAACACAATAGGACTAACTTCTGAGTAGACCTGGTTAGGATTGTGCCCTCAGTTAATGTCAGATTGCAGACACAAGGAAAATGGTGCCAAAAACAAGGACTTGTGTCAGGAGTAACTCAGCTGTCCATGTCTAATACTTTGAAATTCAAATGTAATGATGCATACTGTTCAAGTGAATTCCTTTTCACATCTCTAGAAACAAAGCCCATTCCATTCAATGTATCCTAGAAGAGAGGTGAATGTCACAAATGCAACGTTTGTTCCTTCCTCCTTTTCAGATCTCAGAATTTTCTTTACCCAGTCAGGAAAGGCATGTTCATAAGATGGGGTGAGTCACCTCAGGTGATGACTTGACCAAAGATGTTCACCTCTGCACACTCTTCTACCTCCACCACTTCTTATCCCCCATCCCACTCACTGGATTTGAAAAAGAGAATGGACATGATCTTCATATTTCCTCTTCCTCTCTCACCACTAAGAAAGGAGAGGGTGGCATTTGGTGCATTGCCTCATGTAACAATAAATCTTGCACCATACCCTGTCCCTAACACAGAAGAAGGATAAACACTTTGCTGTGATTCCAGTTATGTTTATATGGAAGCAAGTTGTACTCAAAACAAGACACTGAGGGCCCAATCCTATCCAATTTTGCTGTGCCAATGGGGCATGCACTGCATCCTGTGGTGTAGAGGCAGTCACAGAGGCCTCCTCAAGGTATGGGAACATTTGTTCCCTTATCTCGTGGCTGCATTGCTGCTCACCGATGCTGGAAAATTGAATAGGATTGGGCCCTAATTCCTCATGTATTATGTTGGCATCCTTCAGTCTCGGAAGACCATGGTATTGCGCTCTGAATAGTTGTTCTGGAACAGAGTGTCCTCTCCAGTGCGCGAAGCCTGGGTAAAGTAGATATGGAGGATAGACTGTTACCCATGCAGCAAATCCCCCCTCCCCACGTCGCTGGAATGGTCCAATGGAAAGGCAGAGGCCAATACGGTTGGTTCCTGCAGTGTAGCAGGAGTTGCCAGAACGTGACTGTGTTCAGCCATGAACTGCCTCAGGAACTCCGGCTCCGGATTTTGCCTCGAGGTTGACTTCTGAAGCCTTTTCCATAACTGGATGTAGCCACAAGGCAGTGGAGGTTTGGGATCAGAGTTTTCCTTCTCTCAGATGAGCTGCCTTCCAAGGCTAAGGAGTCCCATCTACCCCGTGGCTGTTTAGTCACCTCTTAGGACAAGTACAGCCAAACTGAGGGCCTATTCTTATCCCTCAGCCCCCAGGGGTATCCTCATGTATATGCAAGTAACAAGTTACCCCATTGCCTGCACGTACCAAGTAAGACTGACTGAGAGGCCATGACAGTGACCTGAATTCCGTGGCACCTGGCAATGATGTCACTGCTAGGCTCTGATTGACCAGGTAGTGTGGTCAGGGTAAGGAACGCAGGTGAGGCACTAGCGGAGGAAAGTTAGTTAGGATTGGTGCGCACTGCATCCTGAGGCGGGGCAGTCATGGAGGCCTCCTCAAAGTAAAGGTTTGTTGACTTACCTCGGGGCTGCATCTGCACTGGAAAGTTGGATAGGATTGGGCTGCCAGTATAGCAAAGGTGGAAAGGTTTTTTCAGTGTTCATTAGGATGCTTCAGTGGAGACTGAAGCAAAGGGCAAACCCATCCCCCTTTCTGTCTCTGCCCCATCCCAAAAAATTTCTTGCTTTATCAAAGAAGCAATCATTTAACAACTCAGAAATGCATCATTGCTAATACGTCCATAGCCCATCCCAAATGACATCATTAGATAACTACATTCATTGTCTTGGATGTCAGACCACACCTTGGAGAAAATGTTTCATGAAATCCCATTTTCAAGCACTTCTAGGTCCTACAAGATCTGATTATATTTCCTAGTATTCCTTGCATTATGTTGAAGAGACAAACTGTCAAAGAAAACTGCCTAGAAACACAAGGATTGCCAAATTCTGTATATTTATCTGTGTGTAATGAAATGCTTCCTCAGGATGACGTTTTCTGAATTATGGAGAACTGTGTTTTTGCTTATATTACCTTTAAAAAGAAAATGAGCAAACATAATGTTTATGGGAAAAATGCAATGCATTGCTCTATCAGCCATAAAAAAGTCAGAAGAGAGTTGTTTATAATGTTCCAAAAACAAAGTGAGCAGTTGCATAAAAGAAGTTCAAACCAGATGTGATTGTAATAACCTTCAATTAGTTAATTTGTTAATTAATCCTGCCTTTCTTAAAATAAATTCAAAACACAATAACAAAACAGAAAGCACAATTTTTTAAAAGTGTTCATCCAAAGGATATAGTAATATATCCCCAAAGAACAATAGATTTGAAAACATCCAAGTGCCTTACACATAGAGGAGTGCTTTTGGGATTTTATTTTCTTCTGCAGATTTCATTTTTTGACAAAAATGAGAAATGCAGAAAGCAGTGTTATGTGTTTTTATTCAAGGAAGCATTTTTATAAACTAAAAAAGTATACTAAGTAGGTGATATACATGGTATAATGTCAGCAGATGCAGTCACATGCAGGTGGAGGTGTTAGAGAATATGTAGTGGTATAGGAGAATAGTTTTTTGTTTTGTTTTGCAGATTTAGGGTTTTGTTTTTTTTTATCAAAATGGGAGGTGCAGAAAGCTGTGTCTTATCGCCAAAAAACTCACCTTGACTTACACAGAGTGAAAAAACCACATCTTTAATCTGCAAATAGGATACAGGAGAGCCCAGTGCAAACGGAACATAAGAAGAGCCCTGCTGGATCAGGCCATAGGCCCATCTAGTCTAGCTTCCAGGATGTATATGGCTTTGGTTGATGACCTGCACCAGGGACTGGACAGGGGAAGTGGATCTCTCAGCGGCCTTCAACGCCATTGACCATGGAGTCCTTTTGAACTGGCTTGGAGACACTGACTTGCAGCTGCTGGGGCTTGGAGGTACTGTCTTGCTTACTCACCCAGCCAGGTAAGCAGCCAGATGGACTCAAGGCAAAGCAAGGTGGAGCCTGGACATCCAGTGGTCCCTCCCTCTTTCTATTCCCTTCAGTTCTGGTGCTTCCCTGTCCTGCTTGCTCTGTCCACTCCTGCTAGTTTCAAGCAGGAGAAGGCCGCATCAGAGCTCAGGTTAAGAGGGCAATACCAGCTGTGGGGAAAAAGAAAGCTATTGAGGAATCAATACAACAGGTTGATGTAGAATGTGCTCCCATGGAAGCAAAAAGATACGAATCCCATTGCATTCTGTGGGGCTTGTTTCTAAATAAATATGTGTTGGTTAATTATCTGGGCTAGTCCATCCATGAGGCCAACCAAGGCAGCAAGTTCAGGAGGCAGGGAGGCACCCACTGTCTACTGCTGTTGCTTCTCCTGCTCCCCAGATTCAAAAAGAAAGTAGGCAATGGAGCAGATGAGAAACAATGGAGGAGTAGAGAGTGATGGGCTAGTGTCCTCGCTCTCCTCCATCCTTTTTTCACTCTGTTCTTTTCAAATCCAGAGAGGAATAGGAGGAGTGACAGAGGCAGTGACTGGCACACTGCTGGGTAAGGAGCAGGGTGGCATTTAGTATGCTGGTTCAGGCATCAGGAGCTCTTAAGTGAACACTGTTAATGATGAGGGCACACTATATAGGCAACAAGGATTCTACATGGCCTTACCTACTCAGATTAGAGACTGTCTCACAATCTGCCTCAGTGAGTAGTGTGGCTAAAAATGTATTTATGTAAATAGATCATATGCTAATGGTCAGCATACCTTGTTTGTCCTTCCAGAGAAAGGATGCAAATTATAAAAATGCTGAGTGTATTTGTTTGTGTGCTATCTTGTTCACTTAGATTCCTCTTATTCCTTTATCCCTAAGGCTCTAAGTGGATTATAATGTATCAAAAACCTGAAAAGGAATTCTAAAAGGTATGAATATATGAAATGCAAAGATAAGAACCACACAGAATCCAATGCCATTACAATGCTGAGTACATGAGACTTCTAGAGAAGAGAAGGAGAATAGAAGAGAGGAGAATATTCTGTGGAAGGGATTTAATCAAACAAGCCTCATGGGGAGAAGAAAGTGATATATTATAAAGATGATTTCATGGTGTCTTCTATTGATCCATGAACTAGATAAGTAGAATCCCTCTACAGAGCGGCTATGCAGGCTGCATACAGAGCAAGGATTCAATCGCAATATGAAAGTCAAGGAAGTACATTATGACATTGCTAGACTGTAAGTCCACAATCTGTTCTGTAGTAAGAAAATCATTATTTGTTCCTGCTACTATTCTTATGCAGGTTTACTAGGAAATAAGTCCTGCTGTGTTCAGTGGGACTTACTCCCAGGAAAGTGTGCATCAGATTTCAGCCTTAATTCCATGTAATTCTTCTGTTCTGCATAAACAGTGTTTCTGCCTTTCTAAGTGACCTGTGTAATAAATTGCCTAAAATAAAGAGCACTTAGATTGGCTGGACAACTTCTACAGTGACACTTGAGACTAGCACACACTATCACAAGTGTAGGAACCACTGGAAGTACTCCAAGGTAACCAGAGCAAAGAACACCAAGCTATTGTGTTGAGCAGAGGCCAGGTCCCATAGACAACTGGACTGTGAACTGTGGTCTGTAGAGAGCACTATTTTTGTAACAATAGTTTTCCAACACATTTTTGTTTCTGTGGCTGGCCTATGTTCAATTAGCTTTTGCTTTTCTCTGACCACTGCTTGTCCCTACCTCACTTCCTTCAAACAATCGCACATTTTGTTATACTGGCAAGCAGTATTTGACCAATTGCCTTCCAGGTTTTGTACATAACATTCAGACAAGTGGTGTGGCCAGGGTTTATCAATATAGCACTACTCCAAAGGGGCAAAAATACCCAATGGCATTTATTTCTGTACACTTACCAAAGTATACAAGAAGATCTTAACATAATGAATCTCCAGGTCAGTCAGACCTGGCCAAAGTGGTCCATACGATCTTGATTGGGCTACTGCAACACCTTATATGTGGGGCTGCCCCTGAAAACAGTTCAGAAATTGCAATTAGTGCAGTGGTTGCTGGGGTTCACCATTTCACTTCCGTTGAGCTGCTGCTCTGGTGGTTTCACTGGCTGCCCATTTGTCTCTGGGCCCAATTGAAGGTGCTCATGTTAACCTTTAAAGCCCTATATGGCCTGGGACCAGGGGGTATCTTAGGGGCCACCTGCTTCCACATAATCCAGCCTATTCATTGGATAGTTCCACCACTGTCAGAGATGAAAGGAATGGCAGCAAGAAGCAGGGCCTTTTCAGTTGTGGCACCATGTCTCTGGAATTCTCTTCTAGAGAATTTAAGAACAGCCCCTTCACTGGAAAATATCTGGCAAAATCTAAAATCTTTTTTGTTTCAGTTGGCTTTTGGGGGGGGGGTGTAGGAGAGTGGGTTTTAATAAGTTTAATCACTTTTGCCTCTTGAGTAATAAAAAAGACCTTACTGTTTTATTTGCTTGTTCTGCGACTCTTAGTGCTGCAATATGGTGTTTTTATATTTGCATTTGATTTAAACCTTATGTGTGAAAACAACACACAGCACTGATCAGTGTGCTGGCACCAGGTAGCTGGAGGCCCAGGGAAAGCTTAGCACTGGGCCCATCAGGGCACCCCCTGATGGCTCACTGGGCACTGTCATTGGTACGGATAACAAGGATATGCAGACCATCTGATGGATGAGGGTTCTCAGCCAGTGCCCAGCTGATGCCACACCTGCTTCTATGAAATATGTTTTAATTACACCTGCCAGAAAACTTGAAATAGATTTTGGTTTGGGGCAACAGCTCCCTTCTCATGGGAAACATGCTTTGGTGTTAGTTTGTAGAGGTTTAAGAAAGAGAATATAGAACAGATTATTTTAAAATGCTTTCTGCGTTATTAACTGAGTAGAATCACTTCACTTTGTGACTGTGGGTATTAGTGGTAGACGGAAATTCCTGAGAAAAAAAGAAATCCCCCTCCGTGCTATTTGTCATGGGTTTTGAGAGCAGAACAGGTTTGTGAATGTAAATAAAGTCATAATGTCAGCCTGCCATTTCCTGAACATCTGCTACACCTCAAAACAACGGTCACATTAACATTTAGCATTTCCACTCTGAAAGAAAAGTTAAAATATGCTGGGTTATTTAATCCAATTTGGTATAAAATCCCAGAGGTGTTACAGCCATTAAAAGACACGGGCTTGTTCAATGTCATTTTCTTTGTTAATTACTAAAGCACCAGTTATTAACGTAAATGTAGTTGAATATGTTTGAGAATGCTGGTGATTTGATTGCATATAAATTCATCTTGAAGAGCTTAATCACACATTTTGTATCATGTTCCATCCCCCCCAATAATTGTATAAAGAGCTCTTTTGATCTTTCAAATTCTGAAATCCAAAGCTGCAATCGCAATACATTGTGTCATTGGCTCCCACGGATGTCAGTCAGTCTTCCAGGGTGCAATTAGTCCTCTTTTGAGGTCAGAAATTAGGGCCCTCTGGGAAATTGTCACTAGTTCTCAATAACTCTCCTTAGGTTCACTGAGACATAGTAAACAAGCCACAACAGAACCAAAGCAAGTTCTCTCTCTCTCTCTCTCTCTCTCTCTCTCTCTCTCTCTCTCTCTCTCTCTCTCTCTCTCACACACACACACACACACACACACACACACACACACACACAATGTGGTCACTGGGGCACATTTAGCCCCATTACAGCCCAATGGCTGTAAAGGTTCAGTAAGAGTCAGGGTCTAGAAACAAGGGTAGTTCATGATCAGTCTAAAAGGACCCCAAGCATATGGGTGGGTCAAACTCCACAAGATCAATCAAAATGAAAGGACAGGGCATTTCATGTCCTCACACAAAAGATGGGTTGCTCAGATGAGGCCCAGCCCAATATCTTCTCATGCTTCAACAGGGGTGGGCAGATTGGGTTCAAGAGAGGATGAGATCAGTATCAGTGTGCACTGTAGCCCAGAGGTTTTAAATCAGTGGGTGCAAGACCCACAGGTGGGTCATGATCTAATTTTTGGTGGTTCACTAAACTGATAGGGCAGATTTAGGGCGCAATTCTGAAAATGAGCTGGGCCGGAACTTGTGCCGGCCCAGGAGGTACGTTTGTGCCTCCTCGAGAGTAAGCCGCAACAGCGCAAAGAAGTGCGCCGACACACGGAGGCTGAATCCAGCCTCCATGGCGGCTTCCTCCGCAAGGTTTGTGTTGGTCCAGCTGGGCTGATACAAGGCTCTGGGATGGGTGGGAGGGAGACGTTCCTGGGTGGGGGGAAGGGCAGCCCCAGGGCAGGCAGGTGGGAACATAAGAACATAAGAACAGCCCCACTGGATCAGGCCATAGGCCCATCTAGTCCAGTTTCCTGTATCTCACAGCGGCCCACCAAATGCCCCAGGGAGCACACCAGATAACAAGGGACCTCATCCTGGTGCCCTCCCTTGCATCTGGCATTCTGACATAACCCATTTCTAAAATCAGGAGGTTGCGCATACACATCATGGCTTGTACCCCATGAATTTTTCCTGATTTTTCCTCCAGAAACTTGTCCAATCCCCTTTTAAAGGCGTCTAGGCTAGACGCCAGCACCACATCCTGTGGCAAGGAGTTCCACAGACCGACCACATGCTGAGTAAAGAAATATTTTCTTTTGTCTGTCCTAACCCGCCCAACACTCAATTTTAGTGGATGTCCCCTGGTTCTGATATTATGTGGGAGTGTAAAGAGCATCTCCCTATCCACTCTGTCCATCCCCTGCATAATTTTGTATGTCTCAATCATGTCCCCCCTCAGGCGTCTCTTTTCTAGGCTGAAGAGGCCCAAACGCCGTAGCCTTTCCACATAAGGAAGGTGCCCCAGCCCCGTAATCATCTTAGTCGCTCTCTTTTGCACCTTTTCCATTTCCACTATGTCTTTTTTGAGATGCGGCGACCAGAACTGGACACAATACTCCAGGTGTGGCCTTACCATAGATTTGTACAACGGCATTAGAATACTAGCCGTTTTGTTCTCAATACCCTTCCTAATTATCCCAAGCATAGAATTGGCCTTCTTCACTGCCACTGCACATTGGGTCAATACTTTCATCGACCTGTCCACCACCACCCCAAGATCTCTCTCCTGATCTGTCACAGACAGCTCAGAACCCATCAGCCTATATCTAAAGTTTTGATTTTTTGCCCCAATGTGCATGACTTTACACTTACAGTCAGTGTAAAGTGTACATTGTACACATAAAATGTACGCATCTGCCATTTTGCTGCCCATTCTGCCAGTCTGGAGAGATCCTTCTGGAGCTCCTCACAATCACTTCTGGTCTTCACCACTCGGAAAAGTTTGGTGTCGTCTGCAAACTTAGCCACCTCACTGCTCAACCCTGTCTCTAGGTCATTTATGAAGAGGTTGAAAAGCACCGGTCCCAGGACAGATCCTTGGGGCACACCGCTTTTCACCTCTCTCCATTGTGAAAATTGCCCATTGACACCCACTCTCTGCTTCCTGGCCTCCAAGCAGTTCTCAATCCATGAGAGGACCTGTCCTCTAATTCCCTGACTGTGGAGTTTTTTCAGTAGCCTTTGGTGAGGGACCGTGTCAAATGCCTTCTGAAAGTCCAGATATATAATGTCCACGGGTTCTCCCACATCCACATGCCTGTTGACCTTTTCAAAGAATTCTATAAGGTTCGTGAGGCAAGACTTACCCTTACAGAAGCCATGCTGACTCTCCCTCTGCAAGGCCTGTTCGTCTATGTGTTTTGAGATCCTATCTTTGATGAGGCATTCCACCATCTTACCCGGTATGGATGTTAGGCTGACCGGCCTATAGTTTCCCAGGTCCCCCCTCTTTCCCTTTTTAAAAATAGGCATGACATTTGCTATCCTCCAATCTTCTGGCACCGTGGCCGTTTTGAGGGACAAGTTGCATACCTTAATCAAGAGATCTGCAACTTCATTCTTCAATTCCTTAATAACTCTTGGGTGGATGTCATCAGGGCCCAGTGACTTATTGATCTTTAATTTATCAATGAGGTCTGAAACATCTTCTCTTTTAACCTCTATCTGACTTAACTCCTCGGTCAGGAGGGGTCATTCGGGCAGCGGTATCTGCCCGAGTTCTTCTGCCGTGAAGACAGATGCAAAGAACTCATTTAATTTCTCTGCCATCTCTAAGTCTCCTTTTATCTCCCCTTTCCCTCCCTCACCATCCAGAGGGCCAACCGCTTCACTGGCGGGTTTCCTGCTTCTAACATATTTGAAGAAGCTTTTATTATTCCCCTTAATGTTGCTGGCCATGCATTCCTCATAGTCTCGCTTGGCCTCCCGTATCACCTTCTTACATTTCTTTTGCCACAGTTTATGTTCCTTTTTATTCTCCTCATTAGGGCAAGACTTCCATTTATGGAAGGAAGCTTCCTTGCCCTTCACAGCCTCTCTAACTTGGCTGGTTAGCCATGCGGGCACTCTCCTGGATTTAGTGGAACCCTTCTTTCTTTGCGGTATACACATCTGCTGGGCCTCTATTACTGTTGTTTTAAGCAGCCTCCATGCACTCTGGAGAGATTGGACTCTTTTTACCCTCCCTTTCAACCTCCTTCTAACCAGCCTCCTCATTTGGGGGAAGTCTGCCTGTCGGAAGTCAAGGGTTTTTGTTAGAGATTTGCCTGGTATTCTTCCCCCAACGTGCATGTCAAAACGGATCGCAGCATGATCACTGTTCCCCAATGGCTCAGTAACGTTTACATCTCTAACCAGGTCCTGCATACCGCACAATATTAAATCCAGAGTCACCTGTCCTCTGGTGGGCTCCGTGACTAGCTGCTCTAAGCCACAGTCATTTAGCACGTCAAGAAATCCGGTTTCCTTATCGTGACCAGAACACAAATTGACCCAGTCAATATGAGGATAATTGAAGTCCCCCATGATTACAACCCTGTCCCTCCTTGTCACCTCCCTGATCTGTTTCCTAATTTCAAGGTCCCCTTCCGATTTCTAAGGTCTGGAGGACGATAGCACGCCCCTAGTATTACATCACTGCACAAGCCTGGTAATTTAACCCACAGAGATTCTACGGTGGAGTCGGACCCACCTTCAATCTCTACTTTGCTAGATTCTATCCCTTCCTTAACATAAACGCCCCTGCCTGTCCCTCCTGTAGAGTTTATAGCCCGGGATTGCGGTATCCCACTGATTCTCCGCATTCCACCAGGTTTCCGTTATGCCCACTATGTCAATGTTTTCCCTTGTCACCAGACATTCCAGTTCTCCCACCTTTGCTCGTAGACTTCGGGCATTCGCATAAAAGCATTTGTACACGGAATGCCCTAGGATGGGCTGCTTATTCGCTCCTTTGTCCCCGCATCCTCTCATTGTGCCAAACCGTCTATCACATCCCATCACGCTACCTTTCCCAGTTTCTTCTCCTACTCTGCCTTTGTCTTGTTGTTCTCTAACCTCCCCATCCTCATCCCACAGGGATGAGGAGTCCCGAACCGGATGCCCCTCGGCTCCTGTCGGCCTTCCCCCAGGGATCAGTTTAAAAGCTGCTCTGCCACCTTTTTAATGTTATGCGCCAGCAGTCTGGTTCCATTCTGGTTCAAGTGGAGCCCGTCCCTCTTGTACAGGCCCCGCTTGTCCCAAAACGTTCCCCAGTGCCTAACGAATCTAAACCTCTCCTCCCTACACCACCGTCTCATCCACGCATTGAGACCCCTGATCTCCGCCTGCCTAGCTGGACCTGCGCGTGGAACAGGTAGCACTTCAGAGAACGCTACCTTTGAGGTCCTGGCTTTCAGCTTCCTGCCTAAAAGCCTAAATTTGGCCTCCAGGACCTCCCAGCTACACTTGCCCATGTTGTTGGTGCCGACATGCACCACAGCCGCTACCTCTCCCCCAGCACTGTCTACTAGCCTGTCTAGACGAGAAGTGATGTCCGCAACCTTCGCACCAGGCAGGCAAGTCACCATGCAGTCCTCACATCCGTCGCAAACCCCCCTCTCTATGTTTCTAATAATCAAATCCCCCACTACAAGAAGCCCCCGACCCCCCTCCCGCCGAGGAGTATCCTGAGTGCGTTCGGATACAGGCCCATCCCCTGGAGAAGGGTTCCCCCCTAGGGGATTGTTTCCTCCTCTCCAGGATGATGTCCTCCAGCCCCGAGACTTCCCACCCAGGCAGCTGAGGAGCTGCACGCCTGAGGTTGGGACGAAGCCTGATCGTCCCCGGAAGTCTCCCCACGGTCCTCCTCTGCCTGCCTGCGCTTCTCCAGGTCGGCCACCAAGGCTTCAAGGGAGCGGACGCGTTCCCTGAGACCCTGGAGCTCCTTGCACCGAGGACACACCCATGACTTATGCCCCAGAGGCATATAATCATACATGTGGCACTCAATGCAGAACACTGGATAGCCCCCACCCTGCTGCTGGCTGTCTGACTGCATAGCTTTTTTGTTGTTGCTGTTGTTTTATCTAGGGGTCCTTTTAAAAACCCTACACTGGATAGCAGCCCTCTTCTCAAGGGAAGAGGAAGGGCAGTGTATGGGGCCCTGGCCTCCTCGCCCTGCTGCTGAACTCACCCAGATGCTAAACTCTCAGTTTACCTGGCACTTAGGGTTCCCAGAGGCCACACGCGTCTGGAGAGAGCCTCACGCGATGGCAGGCTTAGCTATATACTCCTGCCTGGCTCCTCCTCCCTCCTTCCTTCCTGATTGAAAGGGTGGCTGGTCTTCCCAGGTGAGTTTACAAACGCTCAGGAAGACAAAAGGCTGCTGATGGGCGTAACCTACTCTGCAGGCTCCTGAATGGAGTGCTTGGATTAGCCTAATGGGGCTCTTATCACCCCCTAAGGTGGTGATGCTGAAATTCTAAAATGGACTGTGCCTGGGTGGTTGGGAATTGGCCCTTACTAGGTTCTTTCCCTCCTAGTTCTGGGAAGCGAAAGGCAGGGCTGGGATCCAGCAGTTATGTCGGATCCCAACCCCCGTTCCTGGGGAGATTAGAGCGGCTTCAAGCAGCTCCGCTGTCCTCGGACTTGCGCCACCTCAGGAGGTCTCACAAGTCCGAGGTGACTCATAGGGGAGAGAGCACCTTACCTAGGGGTAAGGGAAAAAGTTTTCCTTTGCCTCTGGCTCGGTCGCCTTGGGCCCCTGTCCTGCACTGGATACAGGCCAAGCCTCTTGGCTTGCCTGTTCCAGCGCAGGGTAGGATTGCGCCCTTAGGCTATGCACATCAAGGGTTAAACAAGCTGCTACTTGGGGGAGTCAGCACTACTGCCCAATCACAATTACACCCCTTGACATTATTAATCAGGCAGCAGCCTCTAGGGCCTCTGAGAACCAGTGCCATAGCCTTTCCCCCTTTCCAGACCCAATCTGCCTGCATGGATCAACTTGGACTTTTACCAGCAATAGTTGACCCATTGTGACTGCTGGGGCTTACCAGGACAAGGGAACAAATGTCCCCTTACCCTGAGGAGACTTTCAGCCCACTCCTATGCATGTCTACTCAGAAGTAAGTCCCATTAGAGTCAATAGGGCTTACTCCCAATAAAGTGTGGATAGAATTGGGCTGTTACAGCAATCAAAATTCCCCTTCAGGATACGGTGTAGCCTGCACCAGTGCCACTGCCTTGCTGGGTGGGCGTTTAATTAGTACTGGCCTATAATTTTTTATAAAATCTGAGTACCATTGTAGGCATCCCAGTCCAGACTGCATGATGGTGCAGAATAATCTGCACTGCTTTAGAAAACACAGCATGCTGGGGCACCTTCCTTATGAGGAAAGGCTGCGGCGTTTGGGCCTCTTCAGCCTAGAAAAGAGACGCCTGAGGGGGAACATGATTGAGACATACAAAATTATGCAGGGGATGGACAGAGTGGATAGGGAGATGCTCTTTACACTCTCACATAACACCAGAACCAGGGGACATCCACTAAAATTGAGTGTTGGGAGAGTTACAACAGACAAAAGAAAATATTTCTTTACTCAGCGTGTGGTTGGTCTGTGGAACTCCTTACCACAGGATGTGGTGACGGCATCTGGCCTTTAAAGGCCTTTAAAAGGGGATTGGACAAGTTTCTAGAGGAAAAATCCATTATGGGGTACAAGCCATGATGCGTGTGCGCAACCTCCTGATTTTGGAGGTGGGCTATGTCAGAATGCCAGATGCAAGGGAGGGCATCAGGATGAAGTCTCTTGTTATCTGGTGTGCTCCCTGGGGCATTTGTGAGAGATTCCTGTGAGATACAGGAAACTGGACTAGATGGGCCTATGGCCTGATCCAGTAGGGCGGTTTTTATGTTCTTATAGGAGGCCAGACGGCTATCTTTTCAGTCAGGTGCAATCTAATTAGGAAGGATTGCTATAATATGTCTGGGACATAGAATTCTGCCAGTTTCATTGGCTCTGTGAGGACCAAAGGTCTTAGTTATAACATGTATCTGAATTCTCTCCAGTCCAAGCCCTAGCTGAACCACAATTCCCACATCCCCTCTCTACACAATTCATTCATGGCACCTTTGTAGACCAATGCAATACTGCAGCTTGAGAGAGTTACTGCCAGCCCAGAGGTGCACTAACATTGCCCCATACTGCAGCATGGTGCAACTTCCTGGTAAAATTGTGTGATACATCTTGATGCCACATGTTCCACTTCTCAGCTAGCAAGAATATATTATAGCCCATAGAGTCTGTACTTCAAAGATTTCTTTTAAGTGCAGAAATTAAAATATCATTATGCTCATATGGATTCCAGTTCCAATATACTGGTTTTAAAGTCCTGTCTCAACTACCATTTGTTGAGATCAAAAGGTACTTTGAATTATAATTGTACCTTCCCATTCTTTAAGAGATCGTTCCATCCAATATTTCTTACTCTTCTTGGACATGCTGCATTAAGCCTCAGTGATCCATGTATAACATCATTCATGTGCATTTGTATTTTTCTAAAATATAACCAACAGCACATTTCTCTCTAAAAGGTATGGTAGTGTCTAATTTCAAGCATGATATTGTACAAAATCAAAATAAAATAAATCTACTTATCCCTCAGGCACAAAAATACAAATGCAATCTCTGATAATAATTTGAATTTCAAATATTAAAATACTTAACATTTGTTCTTATTGCTGTACTCATGCAGCTAAGGTTCCTTATCCATATGACATTGGTAAAAATAACTGTCCAAATTCTTTGATTGCCCATTATTTCAAACTGGTTATTGGAAAAGTCAAATATTTTTTTCCTAATATTGATGAAAGAGAGCCAAGGAGGGAAAGAATGGGACACATTATCAGAGCCCACATATCCAGTGAGGCATCTTGGGTTGCAGTTGTTAGATCACCCTTGAAGATGTTTATGCAAATATATTTTCCTGAATCTAAATGGGACACAATCAGATGCAGTATTTGAATGGAACAGTGGATCAGTACAGACAGTATGTCCAAACTGTTCCAACCCACACATGATTAGGGACATTCTGGGTCAAACCCTACTCCACACCAATTGGAAGGGTAACAGAGTGTTGAAAGGAGTGGCTTGTACTTACGCACATCCTTAATTGCATGTGAGTTGGGCCAACTCAGACATATTGTCCAAACTAGGCTAATCTGAACATGAGTTGCTGACCCAGTTCCTCCTCTAGAACAAGCCAGAGAAAGGACTTGCACAAGGAAGCTCTGGGGCTTGTAGTCTGAGTGGCAAAGAGAAGTATGCCACTCTATGTGACATGTTCTCTTAAGAACTGTAAGTCCCAGCGGTCTTGTTGGCATTTCTTGACCACCTGCAGGAATCAGCAAGGAATGGGCAATGGAAGGGAGGCACAAGCACATAATAATCTCAGTGACTGAGATACCAAGAACAGTGGGAGTCAGTGTGTCTGATAGAATTTACAGGCCCCAGAACATGTGTGTGTAAATGAGCTAGGGGGCCTTTCGATCTTCAAAATGCATAAAAGTGACACTATGTCCCAGGGGAGGAGCAGTGTCTAAAGGGCGTTTGTCACGTGGCTCATTAGACATATCTGCCATTTGGCTATGTCTTGATTATAAATGTGAATTAGATCGCCAGAAACATAAGGAACTTAAACAAATGGACCTAAAAAACTGAAGGATACCAATTAGTCCTCCAATTTTTCAAAATAGAGGAGGCGAGGGCTCATTCAGGACCAATACCACTGGAGAGAAATGGCTAATGGCCCAATGCTCAATCCTATCTAACTTTCCAGCACTGATGCAGCCGCAATGCAAATCTGAAGTAAAGGAATAAACATTCCTTGATGAAATATGGTTAAGGGCCCAATCCTAAACCAGGGCAGTAACAGCAGCTGACATGCTGCCCAGGCAACTGCCGTCATATAAGTGCTGTAAGGCATGTCGCTACCAGTGGTAAGTCCACAGTGAAGGCCAGCACCAGTAGGCTCTGGGCCTCAGCACCGGGAAGATGCACCACTGGAGCTCTGGCTGGTAAGTGTTCCTGCCGGCCAGCAGTGAGGCTTTTTGGGATGGGGGAGGGTGGACTGAGGGGAGGATAGGGCCCAGGATGGGGATAGGGATGGCGGCAGAATCTGCTGCCAAATCCTATGCCCCCTCCTGAGCCTGAAACGGCTACACAGGCCTCCTCAGTTCTGCCCCGCTAAACAGTGGATGCAGCTCCAAGAGGACTCATTGTCGACTGCAGAGCTCAACAACCGTTCCCTTACTGCGAAGAGACTCCAGTGGCTGCCACAGCCCCATAGGATACAGTGGCTGCCATTTCAGTGCCACTGTAACACTGGGCACTCACAGGACATAAGATTGGGTTGCCCATCAAATTAAAGGCATTTAAAATATAATCTAATTCTATCACAAAATGGTAAACATCAGATATTCTTTGCGCATCTAGCAAACAGTGGGTATTGCAGAAGTATATCCACATTGAAGCACTGTTTCCTGTGTTGCGAAATCATTAATCTTTCGAATGAATTCCTGTTCGGATATTGTTTGAAAAGTTTCAAATTCATCATTTTAGTTAAGAACATGCACCCACACCAGCTGAGCACCAGCATTCTTCCTGCTGAAATATCTCTAGGAACGAACTAGTCCATATGTATTTATCCTTTTTCGTTCCCTTTTTATCTTGTACTTTGGCAGTAACTATGCCCTTTCAATAACTTCAATGCACCAACCAGGCACCTGGACTCTCTAACTATGCTTTTGCTTCACCCAGCCCATTCCCCTTTGATCTTCCCTAGTGACTTCCTGCTTACTCATCCAATATATAACTCCACTTCAGAATTTCTTAACACTCTTGCATCACTTGAATCATGCCTTTTTGTGCTTTCGAAGGCTACAGATGTGTCCATATTTTATTGAGTGAATAAAGTTGAATTTAATAGCACTTGCTTTGCACATTTACTTGGGAGCAAAGGTAAAAATGCATGAAATACGGATGCATGTGACCTCTGATTCACAACCTAATCCTAACCAACTTTCCAGCACTGTCAACAGTTCATGTCAACAGGGCATGTGCTGCATTCTGCAGTGGGAGGGCAGTCTTGGAGGCCTCCTCAAGGCCAGAGAATATTTGTTCCCTTCTCTTGGGGTTGCACTGTGGCTGTATTGGCAAGAAATTTGGTTAGTATTGGGTTGTAAGAAAACCATACTCTCATTTCATATAAGGCAACTCTTTATATCTGAAATCTCTTTGTTCTGAATCTGCTGGATCTTGTATCTGATGCACAGAAATTATATGACCATGTGTGTTTATGCATGTCCACAGTAAGTGCCACTATTTAAATAAAATAAATAAAAAAAACTTAAAATGCTCTTAATTTTATTAAAGAAACTGAGGGCCCAATCCCATCCAATTTTCCACCACTGATGCAGCCATAATGCAGCCCCAAGATAAGGGAACAAATGTTCCCTTACTATGTGGAGGGCTTCATGACTGCCTCCTCATCCACCCCATTGGCACAGCTACATCAGCACTGGATAGGTTTGGGCCCTGAATAGCCACATATTACAAAACTGGTTATTATTAACTGTATATTACTAGCTCACATGACCCAGTAGTGCTATGTGGTGGCCAAAAAAAAAAAAAAAAAAGCATTGCTCAGCTGTATTAGCAGAGGCATAGAGTCCAGATCACAAGAAGTAATAATTCCTCTCTATATTGCACTAGTCAGACTTTGGACTTCTGTATCCATCTTCTGGCCACCATGTTTTTGGAAGGACATTGCCAAGAGGGAATGGGTTCAGAGGAGAACAACTAAGATCGTGAGAGGTCTGGAAACAGTCCTGGAAGGTCAAAAGAGCTTGGTATGTTCAGCCTGGAAAAGTAAAGGATATATGATCATAGTCTCTGCAGGGGTGTCACACAGAAGTAGGGGAGGACTTGCATTCTGGAGTTCCTGAGGCAGGACTAGAACCAATGGATTAAAATGACAAGGAAGCAGATTTAGGAGAGACACGAAGATTTTCCTAACTATAAGAGCTGTCCAGCAGTGGAACAATTTGCCTCACACAATGGTGGGCTATCTGTCACTGGAAGTTTTCTAGCAGGGGTTGGATAGCCATCTGTCAGGGATCCTGCAGCAGTCTGACCAGATATCATAACCAGAAAAGAGGATGAGGCACCTCAAAATGTAGGACATCCAAGAAAAATGTAGGACATGGCAAAATAAAAGCTAAAAACACTTGTATATTGATTTCATGTGGTTAGCTTAAACACTATATTACTTATTAAAAAATTTAAAACTATATTACTTATAATTCTTAACATGTGATTAATTAAATCACAAGAAGGCTCTGCACTCTTGCAGGGGCCTGCTCACAGGGAAAAGGAGGACATTTAAGTTCTTTTCCAGGACGCGAGGCTAAAAAAGAAGACATATTGTGGAAAAAGAGGACGTCTGGTCACCCTGTCCTGCAGGTGCCTGCACTGAGCAAAGGGGTTGGACTAGATGACCCCAACATCCTTTCCAGCTCTAACATTTTAGGATTCTACTAGCTGGATACCTGTGCTTCGCAATGGTGTTTAACAGCTTAAAATCCATTCTGACTCCAATACACTTCCTTTTGATTGCAATGAGCAATTTAAGTGCAGCCCAACTACCCCACGTCAGGCAACACCCTCTCATTATTCAGAGTCATGGTGCCATCGAATGACATGACTGACACCACGTTTTATGATTCTATATCATCCGCGATTTGCTAGGAGAGTGGGAAAGATCCCAGTGCAATTCCTACATTATCAGAGTCGGTTGCAGCAGCATGCCTGCTCTGGACTTAAGGCTGGAATTCTAAACACACTTAACCTTGGTGTAAAATGCTGCTGAAAAATACTGTACAGTGGAGTTTTAAAGTATACATGCAGAGCTCTTTCCATTGGAGAATTACACTTTCCGCCTTAAAAAGAAGCAGCAATGCAAACCAACCCCCTTATAGGTTTGCAAGGGCTGTAAACTCTATTTTGTATTGCAACTTTTATGGAAATAAAATAGGGACTACAATTCCCATCAAGCCTCTGGGAAGGAGGGTGGTCTCTGGCAGTCCTCTGGGGTGGAGTTGAATCATCCTGTGTCTGTTCTGCATGGGTGAGGGCGCGTCATTTGCAGCGGCCATTGGAGGGTTGCAGAGTCCTGCTCTCCCCACCCACCTACCCCGCGCTGCAACCGGTGCCTTCTTCTCTTGGCGTCCCAGGAGTTGCAATGGCTCATGCTGTGGGGGCACCCTTGAAAGTCTCCATCGTGGGTTCAGGAAACTGGTGAGTGTATGGGAGGGCATGGCCAGCAGCTTGGGTGCAAGGGGCACACCTGCTGCCCACAGGTCTTGCTGCTCTCTAGGGGTGGGATCAGGTGTGTGCCCCCCTTTGGCACTCACCTGTCATTCTGATCCTATAACGGTAAAGGAGCTCCTTCCAGAATGAGAGGCTGGGCAGGCTGCTACCTTATGGTAACACTTCTTCACCAACCAAGCCCTCCTCCCTACTTCCTTGTTGGGTGGCAGAGCAGTTGCACTCCTCTCCTTTGCAAATCCACTTCACTGCTGAATGTCCACTTTCCCTTCTTGTTCTACTCCAGGCTTGTCATCTCACAGATGACAAGCTGCACCTGCTGAAATTCTCTCTCCTGCACAATTGTTAAAGATCCAGGACTCCTAAAGTTGAAAGTTTGCCCACCACTGCTCTAGGCTGAGTCCCTGGGCCTGAATATCTACTGGGGTGTTCTGGCATATGCTGGTTTAACCAGATGGTGTGCTTGTTAAGTTAGAGCAGTGATTTTTCAACCCTTTTCATAATAATAATAACTAGGTATTTATATACCACCTTTCTGGTCATCGGATTACTCCTCTGACTTTTTCATCTCATGGAACACTGACAAGGTGCTGTAATTGCCAAGGCACACTATCCATTTTTTAACAATTGACAAGGCCAGTAGGGAGCTCACATCCTCCTATGGCCCTACTAATTATTGACCCTCCCCCAAACTCCCATGGCACACCTGCGGACTATTTGTGACACACTACTGTACCATGGCACAGTGGTTGAAAATAACTGATTAGAGGAAGCACTTACAATCTATAACTGTGCAGTCATGGGTGTGTCTACTCAGAAGTAAGTCCCATTGAATTTAGTGAGACTTGCTTCCAGGTAAGTGTTTATAAAGGATTGCAGCATAAGGGCATGACAGTTCCACCTGGACAATAGGGAAGGCTTACATTGGGGGATCAAATTTTGGAAACTGGAGAATACCCTTTGAAAGCTGGGTGCAATGTGAGATCTCTTTTCTTGAAAGGTGTTTGCCATGCTTTTGGTTTAGTGCTAAAAACGTTGTATGAGAAACTACCACGCAAAAATCTATATTGTGCACATACCCCAAAGTGAATGTAATTCTATTGTCCTCCACTTCTTATGGGATGATGGCATTCCTACTTAGTCAGCAACTCTCCTGTTGGCAACCTTCAGTCTCGAAAGACTATGGTATCGCGCTCTGAATGGTGGTTCTGGAACAGCGTCTAGTGTGGCTGAAAAGGCCGATTCGGGAGTGACAATCCCTTCCACACCGGGAGCAAGTGCAGTCTGTCCCTGGTCTGTCTCCCTGGCTATGGGCCTTCCTTCTTTGCCTCTTAGCCTCAGACTGCTGGCCCAGTGTCTCTTCAAACTGGGAAAGGCCATGCTGCACAGCCTGCCTCAAGTGTCTTAAATAATGGTACACACAGAAGTTACAAATTACTGTAGGTGCATTAGTTTTTAAAAAATATTTATGCCAAAGTCTGTTTTAATTTGCAACAATTTGCATGTATTTTTGTGCTTCCTTGGTCTGTATTTTGGGTTTGAAACATGAAATCACAAGAATAAGCACCTAAAAATATCTTCAAATGCTCCCCCACTCTTTACATTGCATTAAAAACACTCACATGACTATAAAAATACCTTTCACTTTGGGATGCATAATTTGTGAAAACTTGGCCTGTGCTTTTCTAAAAGATTGGCAAAGGCTGGATAGACCAAAACTATATACCAATACGTTTTGCCTGATAACAATCAAAAATTATCTGTCATTTGATTAATTGGCTTCTCTACTTCTGGTAACATGTGAGAGCTGTAGGCTATAGCATTTCTTTGAACACTGAAGTCTTATTTCTGAAATGCCTTTTGTTAGACACTAGAGTTTGTTAACGTTTTGGAGGAAAATATTTGGAGGAAGTATTTGAATGCTTAATTCATAAAGGTGAGTGTAGTATTTGAATGTTTAATTCATAAAGGTGAGTGTAGTCTCACTTACTACTCCCATTCTCCTCCCCACTTAGATCAGTTGTACAATTTAGCAGTAACTCTGTCTTTATTGCTGCTTGATACTTCACAAAAAAAAATATTTTCAAGTGCTCTGCAGTGCAGTCCGATGCATGTCTACTCAGAAGTAAGCCTCACTGTGTCACAATTGCAGCTGTAGAGCAATATTTGTAACTTGACTTTTGTCTTGTGCCCACTGGTATCTTATACAGGTGACAGATCCCATTCAAATAGCTGAATGTTATCAGTGAGTCAGTGCTGACTGTAGTGCCTGAAGGACAGAAGTTTATATCACCTTGGTTCCAAAGTAACCTCCTGTAGAAGCTGTCAGAAGCATTTTACAGAGAGCAGACTGTTCAGCATCAAAGAATAAGAAAATGAGATGGTCTGCTATTTTTGCAGTGTCGTGTTGCTGTCCTGGTTATTAACTTCCTTGAATCAATCTCTTATCTTGTTTTGATACCTACTGTCACCTGCCAATTTTATAAATTGCAGATGGAAAACTGCAATATACCATAAATTGTTTAAGGCAGCTCCTATAACTCGTTTAGTTTTGCAATTTACTATAAAGATACTAACTGAATGTTGTTGTTGTTGTTATATAGCCTTTCAACAAAAAAGTTCACATAGCAGCTTTCAGACAAAAATAATTAAATGGTTCCCTGACCCTGTCCCAAAAGGGCTCACTGTCCCAAGAGAGCTCACAAGTTAAAAAGATGCAGAAGAACACCAGCAAACAGCCTCTAGAAAAGACACTGCGGGATTGAAGAGGTATGTTCCTCTCCCCTTGCTAAATATAAGAGGGGCACCACTTGAAAAGTGCCTCTTGCCCAATTAGCAGGAAATATAATATTTCATTTTAGTCCAGTTAGTATATTGATGGAAACTTTGAAAAGTGATCAGAGAAACATATTTTTATCAACATGGTAAACCTATTGGGCTGTTAGAGCAAACTCACAGGATAGCTTCATTAGCAGAAACTAATATTCATAATTCACTATGTAGTTTTCTGGCAGCCCAATCCTAACCTGCACGGGGACAGGCAGGCCAAGTGGACTGCACTGTATCCAGCGCAGATTAGGAGGTGGCTGGAGGGCAACTCAGGGTCGGATATTTTCCCCCTTACTCTGACTAACGCCCCGGCTACTCCTGTCCAGCTACTCGCACCTGTACCAGCCAAATTACTTTTGCAAATCTGAATTAAGCATTCAAATTGGGGTAAGTCTGCAGGGGCCAGGAGTGGGGTTAGGATACAGTTTTGAGGCCCTGTGTAGAATGAGTTTAGCACCTTATAAAAACATGATGGTGTATCAATTTCTCTGTGTATTTTTTTTTCTTTTTGCTGCTGATAGTAGAGTGCAAACAACATTGGACTGTGTTTCCCTATGCATTGTTTGGCAATGCATAAAAGCCTTCATTAAGATATCGGATTGCCCCTGTTTCTAATTTTACCACAGTCCATGTGATGATTTCTCGCCAGCAATCATGATAAAGAAATGTGTGTGAAAGAGGGTAGTGTGTGTCCCATGAGAAAGAAAAAGCTCTCTTAATTCTTGTAGACCCTGTCTACAAAGCTCGATGGGGACATGATACAAAAAAGCCATGTGAAACTTTAAAATCTTCCTTTTCTTTATTTGGTACCGCCACACAAGGATCAAGTGTGGAGGGAAGATGGTGCCAGTTTGCAAACTGTGGAAGCAGAAAAGTGTTTTGGCTGATGATTTATGCCTCCAGCGTGAGCATTATCTGGCATCTGGAGAGCAGATCCATTTTGTTCTGAGGGCATAAATTTTTACCTTGTATGGGAGGAGTTTTGCTATTCAGACTATCTTGTTTAAGTTGAAGTAGTTTAGCCTTGCCTTTGAAGTGCCAAACTGGTGATTTATTTAAAGTTAGCATGTAACTTAATCATTCAGTCAGGCTGCCATAGGCACATAATTTTGCATATGAACCCAAACTGCATAGGAAACTTCATAGCAGGAATTTGATTGCCTTGCTTTGCCTTCTGTCTTGGCTGCTTGAAAATGCTCTGCTAGCAAATTCCAAGGACATTCCATATAAAAGAAGCCAGCTTTCTGGTGTCAGTCTGAGGACAGATGAATAGAGATGCGTGTTGATGCTGAGCTCCCTTTATGGCAGTGTAGATTATTTTATAAGCTTGCATAATTTGCTTTTCAGTTTTGATGAGCTGAGGTGAAACAGAAGGCCCAGAATTCAAATTATGACATCATTTCTAGCAATTGTTAAGGGCAACTTGTCTTTTCAGTCTTCTGTTTCAGAGGACTAACATGAAGACAGTTTCATTTATGGAAAAAAATTCTGGGCATAGCACACAAGCCAGAAACTCAACACAGTATTATGTATACCAGGGGTGCTCAATAGGTGGATCGCGATCTACCGGTAGATCGTGAAGCAAAATGAGTAGATCACGGAGTGCCAACCCCCCCCCCTTCAGGTGCCTCTGGGAGGAAACGCCGGGAGTAAGGCCCATTGTACTCAATGGGGCTTACTCCCAGGTAAGTGTGGCTAGGATTGCAGCCTCACTGCCTAATCCTAGGCATGTCTACTCAGGAGTAAGTCCTGTTATACTCAGTGGGGCTCAAGGTACACCAACATACATTGTACACATAAATGTTATATGTTATGATGGCGCGAACATTGTAAAAAAAACTCTGGTAGATCTCCAGGCCTTGCTGGGTTTCAAAGTAGCTCTCGAGCCAAAAAAGTGTGAGCACCCCTGATGTACACTATTTTAAAGAGGCTAATTTTGAATTATAGAATGCTAACTACAAGCGAGAGATTCTTCAGAAGAGAAGCTATCAGTGGATTGTATTCTTTCTCGATTTTGTTCCTATACTGTATATCCCAGCATAACACTTCTATCAGTGACTATTTGCTGGTATCACTTGTGTAATTTTTTTCTGTTTTTTTAGATTGTGTCACCTTGCACAAGAACAATTTTCTTAGTTCTTTGCTACATAAATCACTTTGAGAATGTTTGCTGCTGAGAAGCGATATCTAAATATCCTAAATAGTAGTGCGTAGTAGTAATAATAATAATAATTATATTCACTAAATCCTCAGGGAGTTTGAGAACCGAGGTAGGTTGTTACAAGGGAGGAGGGAAGGCAGCAATGCAATCCATAGGATCAATACTAACACTTTTATTTAGTGCAGAGGTTCTCAAACTGGGGCTTCAGGAGCCCTGTAGAGAGGTCCCCAGGCTCCGTGGACACTCTGGGAGGCTCCTACTGGCTGCAGGTAAGTAGAAAAAAACCCTTGTCCCTGGCAGCAGCACAATCCTGGGGATCGTGTTGCTGCCTTCCTCCCTTCCTCGCCCCTTCAAGGACCAGAAGGGCTTCTCAGGCTGCGGCATCACGACACCCCAGTTTGAAAACCTTTGCACTGAATAAAAATGTCAGTATTGGTAAAGCAGAGTGTATATCTCAGGTTCAGATTCTTTCCTTTTGTACATGTTTTGTTTCCATTGGCATAATTACAATATTCCTTGAAAAAGCAGATAGACCACATCCAGAGCTGGCTTTAAGCCAACTTGACCAATTGCTCCCAATTGGCCCCAGCACCTAAGGGGGCCCCATGCTAGGGTGATCTACTCTAGTCTTGTCAAATACACCCAACAACACACTGCAATCAACACCTAACACATTGCAGGTTTTATAGAGAACAGCAACGATTTTAATTTTTTTCTGAATTCTTAAAAACAAGTGGTTTTGTAACTATTTTGAAAGGCAATTACACATTTTGTTTGTTTACTTGTAGGCTTTCATGTATGCAATTTTATATTAAAATGCACACAGATCCATTTGGTCCATTAAGAGCACAATCCTAACCCCTTATGTCAGTGCTTTCCAGCACTGGCATAGCGGTGCCAATGGGACATGTGCTTCATCCTGCAGTTGGGTGTCACTCATGGAGGTCTCCTCAAAGTAAGGGAATGTTTGTTCCCTTACCTTGGAGCTGCATTGCCCTTATATCAGTGCTGGAAAGCACTGACATAAGAGGTTAGGATTGCACCCTAAGTCACATGCACTTTTTAAGCACCCATTTTGTTTGCTTTCCATTCTAACATAGAGGTATAAAGCTTATAATGTTATTTAATGCTACAGAGTTTGGCTGTGAACCTGGACCCCCCTGCAAAAAATGTTTCTAATTGGGCCCTGCAGCTCCTAAGGCCAACCCTTACTGCCGCTCCGTGTGAGCTCAAGCGTTACTGCCTGTGTCTTGACAACAAAACAATACTGTTCAGTGCCAAAGTTCACTGGCACTGACAAAATATACTGTATCTTTAAGCTTCCTGCGTATTGCATAAAAAATTGGCAAGAATTCTCAGCATGTTTGCAGTGAAAAATATAATTAGAAAGAGATGTACCACTTCAGCAAAATAATTTTTCTGAGAAAGCAAAAGCTGGGAGAGTAAAATAATGAAGAGTAAGCGGAAACCCTGCAAAGTGTCACTCAGCTGATGGCAGTCACACTGGGCAGATTTAAATTGAATGCTAATGTATATTGAATGATATCTTCTTGACATGAGCAATACCTTTTCTTGACCTCCTTAGCTATTTATTTATTTCTATGGTTCACATTATGCTACCCTTCCTCCAAGGAGCTCAGGGTGGCATACATAGTTTCTTTTCTTTTGTCCTCAGAACTATCCTGAGGACAGTGTAGATTAGGCTGGGAGATTATGATTGGCTCAAGGTCACCCAGGAAGCTTCATAGCTGAGTGGGCATTTGAACCTGGATCTTCCAGGTCTAACTCCCAAACCAGTAGTCCATCCTGGCTGTTGATGCCTATTGATTGATGGAAGATACTTTTGTAGGTTGTAAGGTTGCATACATCTTACAAGATACTTTTGTAGGTTGTAAGGTTGCATACATCTTACATTGTAAGCTTGGGGGTCCACCTGGATTCGTAGCTGCTCCTGGATTCCCAGGTGGCGGCTGTGGCTAGGGGGGCCTTCGCTCAGCTTCGGCTGGTGCACCGGCTGCGGCTGTACTTGGATCGTGCAGACCTGGCTTCGGTGATCCATGCCACGGTGACATCAAGGTTAGATTATTGTAATGCGCTCTATGTGGGGCTGCCTTTGAAGATGGTTCAGAAACTGCAACTAGTGCAGAATGTGGTGGCCCGTGTGGTTACTGGAGGTAGGCGGTTTGAATCTGTCGGTCCGCTTCTCCAGCGGCTGCATTGGCTACCCATTCGTTTCCAGTCCAAATTCAAGGTGCTGGTTTTGACCTTTAAAGCCCTATACTGCTCTGGGCCAGGGTATCAGAGATAGCCTACTCCTGTACAATCCGGCTCGTCCTCTTAGGTCATCAGAGAAGGCCTTTTTACAAGTGCCGCCGCCTAGGGAGGTAAATGGGGCGGCGGCAAGAAATAGGGCCTTCTCAGTAGTGGCACCAACGCTATGGAATTCCCTTCCCCTTGACTTAAGAATGGCTCCCTCTCTTGAGACTTTTCGGCGAGGCCTGAAGACCCTTCTGTTTAAACAAGCCTTCTGAGTTCTTGGCCTTTTTAACATCTTTTCAACATCTTTTAATATTTTTAAATACTTTGTTACAGGCCTGATTCTTTTATGATTTGCTGCTCTATGCTCTTTTTACCTGATTATTTTTTATCTGACTACTGTTTTTATGATATGTGTTAATATGCTTTTATCTGTTTTTAAATTATGTTTTTAATCTATTTTAACCTGTTGTAAGCCACCTTGAGTCCCTTCGGGGAGAAAGGCGGGGTAAAAATAAAGTTGTTGTTGTTGTTGTTGTTATTATTGTTATTATTGTCACTCTTTCAGCTGTCACCATTGGAAATACAGTAGTATCTTTGTTTCTGCAACTTGTGTTTTACAAGATTGGTTCTGAGACTGTACAGGGGAAAAGTTGTGCGTCCCCCATCAAGATATTCACAAAACTCTTCATAAATGTTTCTTGTACTCCGAACTATCTGAAATGGTTAAATCCACTCAGTGTATCAGATAAGTCTGTCACATAATTAAAATATTTTAAATACGAGCCTTTTGAATTTGTTTGCACTGAATTATTGAAATCTCACTTGAAAGTGAAGATAAGCAGGAGTATGTGGGTTTTAACAAGAAATCCGGATTGCATTCCAGCTGCCAGAAAGCACCTGACATGAATGACCTTGCATGTGTTTTCTCAATTCAAGAATCTTTGATGAGAATTCTCCCCTGATTATTAAATCCAAACTCTTTCTCTCCCCTCCCCTTCCCCAACTTTCTTACAGGGGTTCAGCTGTAGCCAAAATAATCGGCAAGAATGTACAAAAGCTGCAGAAGTTTGCTTCTACAGTGAGAATGTGGGTCTTTGAAGAAAACATTAACGGAAGAAAATTGACAGATATCATAAATAATGACCATGAGAATGTAAAGTACCTCCCTGGATATAAGCTACCAGAAAATGTGGTAAGTCTTTGGATATATTCACTTGGGCCAGGATCCAAAGATCAAGGCAACTAGTTGTGCATGTCCCAGGAGCTCTGGACTTACATTTCTCTACCATCACAGCATAGGGAAAATACTTGTAAAAACTAGAAGGACTTTTGAAAGCACTGTCAGATATGGCAAGGTGCTAGAATGTCTCTTGTTGGAATAATGAGTGCCGGCAATCTCATTGGGCATGCTGTCTAGCTCCTGGCCTTGACATTCCATGCAGTAATATACCTGATTACAGAGAAGTTAGTCATACTATGTCAGTGGAACTTACCCCCAAGTACGTGTATGTAGAATTGCAGCCTTAATTATTTGAGTATAGTGTGGAGAAGGGGCATTTTCATTCCGATTCTGAGAGCTTGAAAATGACAGATCTGTCTGTGCAACAGTCGTGTGGCCTTAAGGGAAGCAAAAAAAGAAATTGGTAATGAATAGAGTGGTGGGTGTATGTTGATTATTTTAATACATTTTTATCCCTCCTTTCTTTCACCAAGTGATTGCCCAGTTTTTCCGTTGATATCTCAGAGAGGGCCACTGGAGCAAGGGTAACCTATTCAATCAAATAAACATTGATACAGAATCACAGCACCTGGAAATATTCCTCACCAGCAGTTTCTTGTTGGATTCTGATAGAAGCAGTCAGGGCTTCACTACCTTTAGGAGAGCAGCATGTGTGCATGATGAGAAGCGCTTTTGGAACTGTTCTTTACATTGGAATGAATGGAGAAGCCCCCCTCCCCCAGAGATTCTCTTGGATTGGGGTGTCTGTTAATATCTTAACAAATGAATGAAGGTAAAGAATATCTGGAACTAGATTGCTCTTTTTCTTTTTAATAGAGCCTGTAAACTGTCCATCCTCCGATCCAGTTGTCTAATTGGTGACTAATTCCTTGCTACAACTTTTTAAAACTCTGGTGCTGGGTGTCGCAAACATGCTGTGAGACACATTCATGGCACCCAGGGAAGAGAGGCCATCAGCATTGGGCGTCAGCACTGAGTGGCCATACAGCACTCCTCCAGCACTAGCTGGTGATAAGTCTTATTGGGGCGGTGAGGGGGGGGAAGCAAGGAGTGGGGGGAAATGGGGCAGATGGAGGGCAAAGAGAGAGACGGATCGGGGCTAGGAGCAGCCTCTAACCTCCCTCTTGGCCCAGGCAGCCTGATACAGGCCTCCTTGGGTCTGTGCCCACTCAAAAGACAGGAGACCAATTGGCACAGTGGCTGCATTACCCAAGGTAGGAGAGCAAATGCTCCCTTACTCCGAGGAGACTCCCGGCGCTAGTCTGGTGTCCATAGGATCCAGCGGTAGCCGTTTTGGCACTGCTGGAGCCCTGGGTGCCACTAGGTTTAGGATTGAGCTGTATATGTTCACCCAAGAAAAATATATCATTTAATTTAATTCAGCTTCTAAGCAGGAGGTGATCAGAAAGTTTACTAGGCTTCGCTGGGTGAGACTATGTTCACAGTTTGCACCCATTCTAATTTGCCATTACTTTCAGATAAAAAGCTAACTACTATCCATCTGTCAGGTGTTAGCATCTTAACTATATGGATTATTTACAGTATGAATTCAGATTTTTGGATTTCCAGCTGGATGCGCATGCCATGATAGTGAGAAGGCACGTGCAGTACTTGGCACAACATTTAGTTATTTCTTTTCAAATCATTGTAATTTTTAAAGCAATGTACTAAAATAGTTTTCGCAAATGAAATGAAGATTCAATTTAAAACAACATATGGAAATTGAGACAGACTGTTAAAATAATTGTTTCACTTCTTCCCCCCCCATGCTTAATTTTTTTTCTACAGGTTGCTGTCCCAAACCTGAGTGAAGCTGTGCAAGACGCAGACTTGCTGATTTTTGTCATTCCCCACCAGTTCATCTATAAAATCTGCGATGAGATCACAGGGCATGTAGCTAAGAAAGCTGTTGGCATAACACTCATTAAGGTATATCATATGCTATAAGCATTTTCAGCATATGAAGGAATTATCTGAAGTCATTTATTTATTCCCTCCTCTTTTCCCTCTTTTATTTCTTCTTTTGTTCTGAGGAGTTAGCCATCCAATCATTTTTCTCAGTTTTTTTCCTTCTGCTGTTCCTGACAGAGTTCATCCTAGATCTTAATTTTATTTTGTGCTTTTCCATTAGGGAGTTCATAGCGGTGTGTGTGTATGTGTGTATCTTCTTTTTATAAAAATTTGTGTATATATGCAATGCGTGACTTGTTTAAATACCAGCTTGTCTTCCAGAATTCTGGGCAGTGTATATGGTTCTCCCCCCAACCCAACCAATCCTCCCAGCAGTCCTGTGAAGTAGAGGAGACTGGTCCAACATCTCCTTGCCCATTTTCCCCCCAGTCCTAGTCCAAAACTAAACACTATACCAGTGATTCCCAAACATTTTAGCATCAGGACCCACCTAAACAAATGTTTCATTTTACCAGCTGCTCAAGCCTTTGTGGCTATAATGGTGGTTGGGCAGTAGTGCTTCCCCTAAGCAGCAGATTGTTTAAACCTTGATGCTCATAGCCTAATCTACCCTGTCAGTGTAACAAACCACCAAAAATTAGGTCATGATTCACTGATAGACCACAGATCTACAGTTTAGGAATCGCTGCACTATACTATGTGAGGTCTTGTAAGCTTTTAACACTGAAATTCAGGGTTTGTTTTTTTTAATAAATGCCCTGCTCAGCTGTGTGCTTTTCAGCTTTCCCCTTCTGGCTGTACTCAAGGAATTTCAACTCCTTCCCCAAAACAAAAAGATTGAGAGAGACTCCAGTAGTTCCCAACCTTTAGGAGCAGTCTGCTGTCCACCCTGTCTGGTGGTGTGTGAGGGAGTGCTTGCTCAGCAAGATGCTGGAAGTGATCAAAGGTGGGTTTTCTTCCTGAGACCTCATGGATCACTTCTCGGGGTCTTGTGCACCACTTGTGGCCCACAGACTATAGGTTGGGAATCAGTGCTCCAGAGTGACATTCCATGAGGCGATTAGTAATTTCTATGTTAGTTACTATACAAATTGTAGGTGTAGAAATCTAGTTACTGTAGTTTACTTAAATTCTGATTTTGAATTTTTTTCCAGCCTGTTGGTTGAAATTAAAACATTAATTCAATGAAAGAAAAACCTTCTTCCCACAGTTGAATTTCCCCTTTTTGCCAAATGTTTAGTGAAAGTATTCAAGAAATGAAATGAGTTCAGTAACACTAACCCATTGTCTTCTGCCAGATGGGTAACTACGTTAGGCTGCAATTCCACAAGCGCTTACTCCCAGGTAAATCCCTAGTGTGGTATAGAGTGATTATACTCTCTGCTTATTTGTGAATAGAGATTACCATCTCACTTGGAGGATGTTGAGACCAAAAATTCTAGATTGATAATTTCAGAAAAGTGTATAAAAAAAAAAGTCGTAGTTGTGACATTGCTAGTCAATAAGGCTATGGCAAAGTAGTTCCTGTAGTCATAAGGGTTCCATTTGATGCTAATGATGTATAGAATCCATTATAAATTCCATCCACTGGGAAGGGGAATTGTCAGTTTTCTTCTGTAGTATGACTACTGATTTGAGTAATTCTCTTTTAACGTTTACTGCAGGGAATAGACGAAGGCCCAGAGGGACTGAGACTCATTTCTGATATCATCCGGGAGAAAATGGGAATAGACATCAGTGTGTTGATGGGAGCCAACATTGCCAATGAAGTAGCTGCAGAGAAGTTCTGTGAAACCACAATAGGTAATTTGGACAAATACTTCTAAATAAACACATTCCCATTGTTGATATGTTTGTTAGAAGGCCCACATCTTCTCAAATGTACTTGTTCATCTTCTCAGTGTAGCAAATGCAAGCAGCAGAAAGGTTATATAGGAAATGTGGGAGGGAGGGGGGGTTTCTTTCAAACGTCATTGTGTCTTCAGAGCAGAAATTTACTTTTATTTTCTAAGTGATGATTTCCCAAAGTTTTAGAGATGTATTTTTAATTCCAATAGAATTGCTCAGGAAAACACTTCTAGGGGTAGTAAGTAGTGCAGTGCTCTTCAAAGGCCTTTAATACAACTTGCGAGAGAGAATGGAACCTCAATTTTATTGCTGTCTCTTTCCATAAATCCTCTTTAAACAAAAATAAAAAATGGACTGTCTTCTAACTAGGCTTCCAGTGTTTTTTTGCACGTATTATTCTTGGTCCTGCAGTTGAAATTGCCAGCATGGCCTCCTGTGTTGTTGCTGGTGCTTGGTTTTATAGAGGCCTGAGTGAGAGAAGCTTATCACTACTTCAGGCACAATTTCCAAGCCTCCTCAGGATACTTGCAAATTTAAGGGTATCACCACACTTTGGCCCTTCCTTGCCCATCTTACTTGCACTGGCCTTGCTAGTAGTTAGGCATATTTGGGCGTTTTGGCTATTAATGTTGCTAGATGTTTAAGCATGAAATCTGTGCTTTAGGTGACTGAGCTCCAGCCACACATAAAGATGTCCTATTTTATATATTGATGTTCTTCAAATACATTGTAATATTTATTTGATTAAACATATGACAACTAATTGCAGGTGAAAAATTAGGGGCAAACTATGAACATCATGCACATAATTTGACAGCATAGAATTGACATAGATGGCATAGAGACATAAACCCACCTGAGACTTATTTATTCTCTTCTTCATCCAAGGGGGTCAGGGAGACATGTATAGTTCCCCTTTTCATTTAGAGACTTGCAGCATACTCATGTGGTACCTACCTTATGCTGAAAAATTGTAACTGATGCAAGGTGACAGAGTCCAGTCCTGTCTAACTTTCCAACACCGATGGAGGCCCAAGGTAAGGGAACAAATATTTCCTTACCATGAGAAAGCCTCAGTGACTGCTCCCCCCCACCTCAGGATGCAGTTCACAACCCATTGGCATAGCTGCATCAGTGCTGGAAAGTTGGATAGGATTGGGTCCCTAGGGAGCTTCATGAGTGAACAGGAACTGGAATCTTGTTCTACCTGATTTAAATTCAACATTCTAGCCCTATGTCACATTAGCTCTCAACTGTTAATCTGCACATTTTAGAGAGATAGTGCTAAAGCATTTGGAACATTTAAGGACTTGAGCGAGGCTGGTAAATACTTATCTTCACCCCCCCCCCCCGTAATACTTGCGTCTACTGTCAAGAGCCCTAAAAGCATTTCCCAAACTGTGGGTTGCAACCCACCGGTGGGTTGTAAGCTGATTTTTGGTAGGTTGCAGGCCAACCACAACAAGGAAGTTGCACAGCAATATAGGGATGCCTTGTAGCACAACAGCTAGTGACAGACCATGACCCACCATGGTCAACAGAGTGGATTGTGGAGGCAGAAAGAACTGTTACCCTATACTGTGAGAGACGGCAGCAACAGACCAGGCAAGGGACCAGGTCTCAGTATTTCTTGTGAGACCTGACATGTCCAAGAGATTCAGCAGTAGAATGGCAGTTGGAACATCTGAGGACAGGCTTGTAAGCATTTTTGTCCCTTTCCCTCCATAACTTTTTCATCTGCTGCCAGGAGGCATAACTGACAGACTGAGTGAGAAAGCCCAGCCCAGTGTGGGCCTCTAACATCCTGTTTTGCCTGTTTTTATTGTATTTTGAGTATGTTGTAAGTCACCTCAAGAACTTTGTTTACTAGATGGGGTATAAATGTTAAATAAATTGAGAATAAATAAATATAACTTCAGTTTAGCCTTCTTTTTCTCTTCCCCCTGCTAGGCTGCAAAATTTTGGAGAATGGTTTCCTCTTCAAAGAACTTCTTCAGACTCCAAACTTTCGAATAACTGTGGTGGACGATGCAGATACTGTTGAGCTTTGTGGTGCTCTTAAGGTAAAAATGTGCTTGGAACAGGAGAAGTGAGATTATTATAATAAATGTATCAAAGTAAAAGTTCTGTCCCCACTTTTTAAAACCATAGAGAACGCTCTGGGAACTTGGTAGCAGGGCCAGGTTCCTTCCTATGTGACCAGGAGCAATGTGTTGATACCTGAGCCGGATTAGAGGGCTATTGCAAAATTCCTCTCAGCCAGCCTGCCTTACAGGCAGCTTCCTCTTGTGTGTCTGTCGGAAAGCAATGTGGTTCTGAAGCTATCTTGTTGTATGGGGAAAATCCCTCCAATGGTTTCTAAGCACAGTAACACATTTCCACCAAAAGAAAGGCATTAAGTCCAAGTTGTAACTTACCTGTGCTAGTGTCATCCAGTAATAAGTTTATATAACTCCATTGATGTGCACAGCACTTTATATAGAAAGCAAGATCTTTGCCCTGAGTAGTTTACAGTTTAGATATTAACACAAAGGAGTCATGGGGGGGGGGGTGGTCAAGATAGTGATTATCTGCAGAATTTAAATGTATATCAAAATATGTACTGTGTCTGTTTGGAAACCAGAAATCAGTCCTGAGGAATAAATGGGAGTGTTGCCAAATATACAAGCCCCCAAGATGAGGGTCAGGCCGTGTGTCTCATTAATATACTGTCCTTATCAATTACAGCATATTTATAATCTTTCTTTCCTCCTCCCCCCCTGCTCTTTTTTTTTTCTCAACTCATCTAAACAAAGATTATTTCAATAAGGATTTTTGCCATTCTAGCAGGCACAAACATTTTCATAGGAAAAATTCAGAATGCAATACTCTTCTAATTGTGATAGTTTTTAGCTCTGAGCACATCCAAATTCACTCTCTCTTTAATAGCTATCACAGCTGGAAGATGAGAAAAGAGTTGCTGCTCAGATGCTCATGTTCTGTGTATCCACTTCATTAGATGTATTTTTGTTGTCTCTGTCAAAATGCTGATGGGGATGCATACACAGTGTTGAAGAAGACTAGCACTGGGCGTGATTTTTCTTCCCTTTAAATAGCAGATGTGTCAGGTGGCTATTGGCAGTACTTCAAGAGCTCCTGCTCTGTTTCCAGTGGCTATGTCTCTCACTAGCGTCTAGTCTAGTGAAATATATGTAAGTCCGGGGTTGGCAATCTATGGCCCACAGGCCCAAATGTGGCCTGTCACCTAAAGTCATCAGGCCTATATGGGGCTCAGCTTGGGAGGTGAAGATTCCCTTCCAGTTTGCCATGTGCTGGGCAGGGAACGGCAGAACTTCCTGCCCAAGGACTCCACTTTCCAAACCGAACTCATGGAGCACACAAGACAACAAGAGACCTGCATCTTGGTGCCCTCCCTTGCATTTGGCATTCTGAGGTAGCCTACTTCTAAACTCAGAAGTTCTCCCCCCCCCCCGTAATCTCTTCCATTGGTGAGTGAGATCCCTTCCCTTCATGCCCAAAGGAATCCAGTAAGGATGGAAGATTTGGTTCCACCAATGTAAGCTGCTGCCCAATGCCAGAATTTTGAGCTCTTCCAGGTCTCCGGAAAATGATGCCCTCAGCCATGTAGGGAGGCTTTCCTCCTGGCCGTTGGTCCTTTGGTTGGCTGTCACTGATTTAGTGTTTTTTTTTTCCTCATGTTGAGGAGCTTTATTTTCTATGTCTTGAGGGAATGCAAGAGACAATCCATTATTCATGTAGACTCTCATCTAAGTTTGGCAAAATGTATGTAGGCAATCTATTCTGAATTATATCAGTATTACCAGAGTTCTCTCTGGTTCATTGAATGTGAACTCAAGCTTGTGATTCATTGCCTGTCTTTCTGTGCTGGGTACTGACTGGAGGTAGAAAGAGCTATAACAGTGGTTCCCAAACTTTTTAGAGGCTCTATAGGCTGCTGCCTGATTTATAAATGCCAAGGAGTGTGGCTATAAGGGTGATTGGCAGCAGTTCTCCCCCCCCCCAAGTTGCAGCTTGTTTTACCCTTGATGCACATAGCCTAATCTGCCCTGTCAAGTTGCTTGAACCACCAAAAATTGGGTCACAACCCTCTGGTAGGTCCTAGACCCACAGTTTGAGAACCACCGAATAAGCAGTATCCATCAAATGAATCTGCTTTGTACAGTCAGACAATTGATCTGATAAGTCCTGTCTGCTCCAACCTGTAGTGATTCTTGGTCAGAGAACTTTTCTGCCCCTCCTGCAGGAGATGTTCTTTTTAACTAGAGATTGAACCTATGTCTTTAACTATGCATCAGTCCCATTGGGGTTTGAATGTGTGTTGAATCTGGCATAGAAGGAAGATAAGGAAACAATCTCTGCTAGGCAGAGTGTATTGTGCTGTGTTGTGATCTCTTAGCAAAAAAGGATAGATTATTAGAGCTGTCATTGCTCAAAAATGGGAGTCTTTGTAGCCTTCCGGTGTTACCCTTCTATAAGACCTTGGCTAAATGTGGCTGCTTCAGATATTATTGTTCTGTCAACATTATATCTCTTTTTCCTGCAAAGATTTCCTTATGGGTTCTGTTTCTGCTTAGCAATCCTGTGTAATTGCTCTGGCCTCCAGAAGTGCAGCCATATGCTGTACTGATTTAAACATTTATTCACGTTTGGCATGACATCAGATTCAGCCACTGTCTTTGTTATAGTAACTGTTGCAGTGCTCATGAATCTCCTTGGGGGGGAGGACAGGGGAATGGGACCCAACACAATATTAGATCCAAAATCATTATAATATCCATTTTATATCTAAAATTGAACTGAAATTTATCTGCCAATTGACCAGTTGGTACAGGACTTGAAGCAAAATTACCTTTGCATAGGTCCTAATAGTCTCTCCACTAGACCATGCTGGGTTTTAAAACAAAAGCAAGGATGCAAAACGTTTATGTATCGCTCTTCAGGATCAGAAATGCACTTAAAAATTAAAAAATGTAATTGTGGCTTCAGAGTCTTCTCAGAGCTTACCTTGGTGTAAAGTGTGTTTTTTCTCCTTAGAATGTGGTGGCAGTGGGAGCAGGTTTTTGCGATGGTCTTCGCTGTGGCGACAATACCAAAGCTGCTGTCATTAGGCTCGGACTAATGGAAATGATTGCCTTTGCAAAAATGTTCTGCAAAGGGCAGGTGTCCACCGCCACTTTTCTGGAGAGCTGCGGAGTTGCAGATCTTATCACGACATGTTATGGTGGCCGCAATCGAAGAGTGGCCGAAGCGTTTGTTAAGACAGGAAAGGTACAGTCTCTGGGATTTGCTCTTCTTTTGGGTCACTGTCCTTTATTTGACTCCAGTAGCTTACTTGTCCATCTGGCCTGGAATAACCTTGTGACAAATCAGTTGTTGAGATAAAAACTGTATATCTGGGCCTAATAGTACCGTCTTGTGATCTTATGGTTATGTTAATGCAATCTTATTTCTCCTTAAATTCTCTGGATTGTTGTAATAGGTAGTGTTTTGAATATGAAACACGTCACATGGTGTAATGGAAGTGCGCAAGATACCTCGAGGAGATAGGATGTGGTGTCAGCAGTGGCCCCTTTAAGGGTTAAGGCCTGGGCATTCAGCTGCAGCCACTTGAAGGCAATAGGGCCCTCAGGCATAAAAGCCCCTGATGAAGGGAGATTTTGGTGTGGGTAGTAGAAGGAGAAAAGCATGAGACTGGAGAGATGGACTGTGGAACTAATGGCTAATGGACTACTGGAACTGCTGATGGACTGATGTGTGAATGGACTTTGGAGGCTGCTGGAGCAGAAACTGCTGGAGACACTGAGATTGGTGTTTGGCTGCCATGCCCAAGACCTGTGGAGGACCAACTGCTGTGGTGGTGGGAGGAGCTGTTGGCAGGAGAGGGGAGGAAGGAGGACCTCTGTACAGGTGAGCTACCCTGGTGGTGGGGTCCAGCAGTACTACAGGGCAGAACCAGGGTCATTTTGGGGGAAAGAAGGGTAGCTAATTAGCATAAAGTGGGCATAATTCTCTAGGCAAATGTATCATAAGCTGAGAAAGATGTATTTTTTTCTGGGAATAACTGCACATTTGGTCTGAGCATAAGAATGGTGTCTCCAGTAGTAGCATACCTTTGGTTATGAGTGCTGCAAACCAATAGAGATAGCTACATCCCATTTTACCCTGCTTGTGACATTCTTCACTGAATAAAGTTTGATTTCTTTCTGAATGGATACAAAAATATAATGGATAAAAAAGTCACCCCATTTTCAGATCATTATCTACACTGATGAATCATTCAGTTGTTAACTTTTTTTATCTATTCAGTCTATTGAAGAGCTAGAGCATGAAATGCTGAATGGACAAAAACTTCAAGGGCCGCAGACTTCTGCAGAAGTGTATCGCATCCTCAAACAGAAAGGATTGGTGGAGAAGTAAGTGACACAGTGTGAGACACATTTAACCCATGCTAGCATCTACCTTCTAGAATTTGCTGGCCCTGACTTCTAGTAGCTTTCTGTCTAATGTCTCGAGCGGAGTTTTCCAAACTGTGGAAACTAGGGGCTTTAAGGCTCTAAGACTTCAATGCTCTAATACAGGGGTGTCCAAACCCCGGCCCTGGGGCCACTTGTGGCCCTCAAGGCCTCTCAATGCGGCCCGCTGGGAGCCCCCAGTCTCCAGTGAGGTTCTGGCCACCCAGAGATTTGTTGGAGCCCACACTGGCCCGACGCAACTGCTCTCAGTGTGAGGGTGACTGTTTGACCTCTTGCTTGAACTGTGGGATGAGGGCTCCCTCCACTGCTTGCTGTTTCACATCTGTGATGCAGTAGCAGCAGCAGCCTTGCTTTGTGCAAGGCCTTTTATAGGCCTTGAGCTATTGCAAGACCTTCATTCATTCATTCATATAAGATCATCTTTAATATATTCATTTGTGTAAACTTATGTAAATTTATTCAAATTTTAAATGTAAATTAATTCCTTTTTCCCCCGGCTCCTGACATAGTGTCAGAGAGATGATGTGTCCCTTCTGCCAAAAACGTTGGACACCCCTGCTCTAATAGAATTGCATTTTCAGTTTCTGTTGTTGTTGTCAAGTAGGATTTTAGGCAGTCACAAATACTTGAAAAATGTTTGGCTCTTCCAGTTGCAACAATTGAGTCTCAACACTCTTGTTTCATGGTGGAGCCAAATAACACAAGAAGAGAGAACAGGAAAAAAAGTGTCACTTTGGCTCTTAGGTGAGAGTGAAGTAGCATTACTTCAGTATTTCAATTCAGTGCCATTGAGGTACTGCTAACATGTTTTACCATAAGGGGTGCTTCCCTCATCCAAAGCAGCATTTCTGTTGGCACAAACCAAAAATGCCTTTCTGAAACAGTGGCAGACTGTTTTGAAAGTGGTAGGCACTCTCTTAAAAGGTCTAGAATTTTCCATGTGGTATTGCAAATCAATGGATAATCAGCTAATTTCAAGGGTGAAACGTTGTCTCTTTAAATGCTTTAGAGGGGTAACTTCTAAAATCTCGCCTAATAAGGAGAGAACCCAAGGCAATTAGAGCTAAAACATGAAGACTGCCAACTACTGTCTCAAGAGGGGGCACCTCTCCATGGGACAGCTGTTTTTTTGTTTTTTTTTTCCCTTCCCAAATATTCCTGAAAACTTTAGGTGCAACAGATGTTTCTGATAAGGGGGGAGAGGACGACTAATGAAAGAACAATAATTTCTGCTGTCATCTGGAGTTTAGATGTTAAAAATAGAAATGGCTAGCTGAGATTAAAGCCATTGATATATAATTTCTTGCTGATGTCTAATATATGGGAATGGGTGAACTCCTGGTTCAGGGCAACTATTTCCAGCTCTTTGCCCATATTCTAAAATACTGTTCAGTATATACACAGCTGTCGTAAAAAAAGGATATGAAACCAGCAAAGGGGTGGGGAAAGGATAGGATTGGGCTCTAAATATTTTAATCTGTCATCATTATGTAGCATTATGTATGCTGGACACTCTCCTTCTAGTAAGATACTGCCTTCTTTCACCTCTTTATTTTTTAGGTTTCCATTATTTGTTGCTGTTTATCAAATCTGCTATGAAGGAAAACCTGTCCAAGAGATGATTTCTTGCCTTCAGAGTCATCCAGAGCATATATAAAGCACTTCTTCACCATTGTCACAGCTCCACCTGTCCGTAATCATATGTAGACTCTGATGATATAATGAAACTTCACAAGAAGCAGCTCCATTAAGCAGTCATAGCAACGTGAATGTGTATGAACTTGCGTCAGTCGTTCTTGTTTAACATGATACTTCTGCTTTTAGATTCCTTGCTCATATTTTTACTGGGGAAAAATGTCAAGTGGCTTTCCAGTCTCCAACGCACAACTTGCACGCTCCTATTCTAAGAATACTACATCTTCACAATATGGAAGAGACTGACTGTTGCTGGAACTTACATTCCCGTGTTTCCTGGTTGTGAAGGATTCCAGCTGGGGCCTGCCAATGACTATGGGGAGAAAAAAAAAATCCTTTTCCTTAATGAGAATTGAAAGTGGCCTATTAGTGGCAGTTCATCATGGGGATGTTTTGCTATAGTACACAAAGATTTAGTAGTGCACATTCAGCTTTTAATCAGGCTTGCATGCCTTTCATTGACATTTGCCTGTTTAATGAATATTTTCAGTGATAATACTTTGATAGTATTTATTGGATGAGAGAATGGCATTTGACCTTTTTCAGAGTTAGATTTTAAAAAAGATTTTTAGAAACACAAATATGGAAACGTATTTTAGCAGGGTGAAACTTCTTTAAAAGAAGTATGCTATAGACCAGCAGTCTCCAGACTGGAAACTGCTGTGTAAGGGAAAGCCTTCCCCATCCTGCGTGGAGATTACCATTCTGGGTTGCACTGTCTTATCTTTCAATTCAATCATCTCACAAAGTTGTCCTGGGCAGCCGCTTCCACCTGGAAAGCCAGGCTCAGAGCCTGCTGGTTCAATGGGTAAGGGAAGTAGTTGCCTATGGTATTGCATCAGAAAATAAGATGGTGTAGCGCAGAACAGTAAACTCCATGCACAACGGGGAAGGCTGTTTGCAGGCACCGTATCCAGCCCAAGGGGCGGGGTTTGGCACCTGCTGCTATAGACAGTAATATCTATCTTCACTCATGTTTATCTTCTATTTTGTTTCTTTTTCTCTTCTGGGAACTGCATGCCAAATAAGGGCACTGAGGGACCATGCTTTGGCATCGAATATAACTAAATATCCCTGTGGCCTGGATTGGCAACAGCTTGTTGGGGGTCCTGCAGCAAAACCTTGCACTGTATTGCTGCCCTCGTGGCACCTATTACCCACCCCCTGATCACTACCACTGTCACCAGTCCTGAGGGCTCAGGGGTCAGCCCAGCCAGTTGAAACTTTTGGCATTTGCCCTCAGCCAGTGGCTGACCCAGTCAACCCCTACCCGTGGCATTGGGAACAAGTATATGTTTGCAGCCATCCTCTGTCCTTGGTGGGTATTGGCAAACCATGATGACATGGGATCATGGAGTGGGGTGGGATACAGCATGCCTCAATGGTGAGTCTGCAACTCACTACTACTGGCTCAGCTCAGCTCAACTTCTAAAGGAATTTCCAGGAGATAGTGAGATGCAAGCTTTCCACTGTTGGCATGCCCTGTGTTGGAAATGGTTGGCATGCACCTCCTCTTGTTTGTCCAGCCAATTCTGACTCCCTTTTCACAGGAAAACTTCTGCACTGTTGGCCTTGTGGGTCGATTTGTCAGCTGTACATGTGGCTTTGTTCCTTTGGCTGCTTGTTTGGCTGCTTGTTTGGTGTATGTATTCCTAACACTTGAGGGGATGTTAGTTTTGGCTAATCTACAAGCTACAAGGAGCAGCTCAGATTACAGCCACTAAGGAATGAGAATGTAGTAGGAATTCCCAGTAGTGCATGATTGTGTCCTTCAGCAGACTGTTAAAATGTGTACTGTTTTGGTGCCTGTTATAACTGCTAGGTTACCTGTCTGATCTACCTTTTAAAATCCATTTTAACCCTTTCAACCCTTCAAACGGGAGAACTTCCTGGATGCTATTCATAGTCCAAACTGCCTTGATTTCCTGGTGTCTTAAAGGAATGAGAGATTGAAATGACCTCGTCTTGACACAGAGAGTTTGATACATTACTGAATTTGTCTTTTCCCCAATTGATGATGGAAGAAAATACTTGCACTTTTTGAAAAAACTAGTTATAAAAATGTACTAAGTGAGAACTTAGTCTGGAGAACAATGCTACTGAGCATAATACTAGACCTTAGTCCTGTTCTGATAACCAGCAATCTGCTTTATCTTTACACACACTCTTAGCCCAGGACTTCATGCATGGTATTCCCACCTGTATATGTGTGCACTACATGAGTATGGGTTTCATACTACTTTTGTATGTAAATGCTTTTTGGGTAGGGAAAGCATAACACGTGAACCAGAGTCTATGTGCAAACAGAAAATTGCTTCACCCTTTCAAAAACTCCAACCAAATTGCATTATTCTATACAACTTAAGAAATGTAAACATGCAGGGATGCATCCAAAGAAAATGAGTAACAGCCCAGTTTTGAACTGCCCACCACCCAGAGGAGCAGCAGGGCCAAAATGGCTTTCACTGCATCCTATGCATGCCGGGCAGTTGCCAGCATCTCCTGGGGCAAGGGAACATTTGTCCCCATCTCCTGGGTAAGGGTGCAGTCCCGCAGTGGGGCTATTCAACTCTGCACCAGCTGTGTTGCCGGCACAGAGTTGAGAGGCCCTGTGTTGGACCAGAAGGTCCAACATGGGGTTGAAGATACGGTGGAGCAGGGCTCCACCATTCTCACTCCCCCCCCGACTGACCCGTCTGCCTCCCGGAGCTCTCCCCTTGCTCCAAGTGACACGTGGTGAGCCTCTGGCTGGTGCTGAGCTCAGTGCAGACTGGCGTTGAGCCAACACCAGTGCTGACTGTCACGGGCGTGCCTTGCGGCATGTTTGCAACACTCAGTGCCAGCATAGAGCCAGCGCTGAGAGCACAGGATCAGGCTCTATCTAAGCAGGAATGAAATTCATGAGACTTAAGTTGGTCACAACAAGCTTGAATTGAATTGGCTTGAAGCCACAAGTGGCTTGAATTTTATGTTGCAGCATTAGAATTGTTTGAAATCATGGGAAAGTATGTCTGAGAGAGTGTGGGTGATCCAGTTGTTCATTGGACATCTTGGGACTGGATAGTGCACATTCCTCTTGAAGAATAAAGCCTAACAGATTTTATGTGGAAAAATTTGATTTTTCTTTTAATATTTAATAATCTAGTTTAATGATGGTGTTGCCTTTTCTATTTCAAACATGCAATGTTTATAACTATTGAGTTTTTGTAATACATTAAGGGCTATGTAACCTGAACATGGCAAGTTGCATGTATTGTTGAAATACTATTTACTCCCTTTAATAAAATGAATAACTTTTTTTTCTATAAAGGCACTTGATTTTGCAAGCTGATGAAAGTATTCCTGAATTGTTTCTCTAAATTCCACTCATTTATTTTATTACTTCCAATAAAATGTAAGATTGTTTTCTTGTCTTCATTCATAAATCTAGGTTTAAGGGCATGAGAGTTCACTTTGTTGGTTTACTTCTGTCACTTTTTCTAGTAAAAGCAGCTCTCTTCAGTAATTACAGGCAAACTGGGATTTAGTGCACTTGAAATGCAATTGTCCCATGTGAGTTTAGGGAAGCAATATGGGTTTCGAGGTTTATGCCCTTTTCCAGAGATCCATATGTACTTCAGTGTGGGACAAGTGCTCCTGTGCATACACGTTTCTGCGTGAAAGATTTGGTCTCGCACAGCTTTCTGTCTGCCACCATGAGCCACATTATTCCATGCCTGCACTAGAACTCCCATGTTAACTGGAAATAATAATAATAATAATAATAATAATAATAGGTATTTATATACTGCCTTTCTTGGTCTTTATTCAAGATTTTATTCAAGGCGGTTTACATAGGCAGGCTTTATTAAATCCCTTATTAAATAGGGATTTTTAGAATTTCAAAGAAGGTTCTTTCTTTCAAGAATGACTACATTCAAGGTGTTTCAATTCCGATCTGGCTTCACATTCACATTCACGTGAAAGAGACATTTGTGAAAATAAATTTTTGTTCTAATGCCAAGCATATACCATATCCTTAAAAAAGTTCTGATCCTATCCTCTGAATTCTTCTGTGTATTTGACTAGAAGGAAGGACAAAAATTGATATCTAAGGAAATTCTGCGTTTTCCAGAGGAATAGCTGTGTTAACCTGCGGAAGTAAAAAAAAAAAAAAAAGTCTTTATGGCACCCTAAAGACTTAACAAATGCAGGGCACAATCCTAACCCCTTATGTCAGTGCTTTCCAGCACTGGAATAGCAGTGCCAATGGGACATGTGCTGCATCCTGCAGTTGGGTGTCACTCACGGGGGCCTCCTCAAAGTAAGGGAATGTTTGTCCCCTTACCTCAGAGCTGCATTGCTCTTATGTCAGTGCTGGATAGCACAGGCATAAGGAGTTAGGATTGCTTCCGCAGAGTGCAATCCTACATTTTGAGACGTAAGTCCCACAGTGTTCTATGGGGTTTACTCTCAGCAAAACATGCATAGGATTGTTACCTTATTGCAGCCGTTTTCGTGGTGTGCTGTGAATGGTCTGCAGGTGTTCCACGGGAGTTTGGGGGATGGTCATTTATTAGTAAGGCCATTGGGGGATGTGAACCTCCCATCAGCAGCATGGTGTGCCTTGTTCTTTGTTTAAGAACTGATGGTGTGCCTTGGCTATTTTAGCACCTTGTCTGTGTGCCATGAGACAAAAAAAGGTTGAAAATCACTGCCTTATTGTGTTGTCTGCCCAGTGTCTGGAACAACAGTAATAATGTTCCACTAGAGGCCGCTGCTGTGCAAACCATGTGCTAGGCTGAAGAAAACTATATGTCAGGGTACAGATGCTCTTCCAAGTTCCTATTCTAGCTCTGATGTTCTCCAACTCCTTGGACTTGTGTTTACTAATGTCATTGTCCCATAGGAAGAGGATACTTTCATATGAATGAAACCCCAGGCAGATGATTGCATTTAGCGCAGACCATGTGTCTGATCCACAACAATCTTCTCTATATAACTTGCAATACTACTGTGGCATGATCATTTGTGAAGTTATATTGCAACTGTTGTGCTAGGACAACTGAATGCATGTAGGGTTGTCCTAATAGTCTCTGTCTTGAATGGGTAGCCCACAACTGCTGTATTAGAATTTGATAAGGCTCTTGCAACCAGCTTCAAAAGTAAGGTACACAGAGCCCTATTATAATAAGCATTAGAGTTTACCACCTTTTTGCTTTCTCATGCCTTCTAGGAAGGTGTACAAAGGTTAATGCTTCCTAATGGGGTTGTTCTGAGCTATAACATAAGACCAGTTCTGGTGTAAACTAGAGCAAGTTCATCCTCAGAGGTAGTTGTATGAACACAATGCAGGATGTTGGTATCCTTGCCACTAATGCCAAGTACATCCAGTTGCGCAGGATCCTCACAGTGTGAATATTAATGTTTTTCCCTTCCCTTTTGTTATAGCTGTCAGTCATGCTCTGAACATGTGGCTGCTCTTTAACACTTTTAAAGCCATCCAATGCTCGCTCAAATTCACATGATCCTTGGATGATGATCCAAAAAGTGGAGTCAGTGGGTTGTTGGTTCCCTGGAGGAGGGCTTAGACTTTAAAATACACGGATAGAAAATACTAAAATGGAATGAGTAACAAAGCAACAAGTTGATGTATTCCTGCTGAGTCAACCCACCAGTCCACTTACTTCAGCACAGTGTTGTCTATCCTGACTGACAGCAGTCATCCAGGGTTTCAGGTACAGAAATTTCCCTACACTACCTGGAGCATCCAATAAATTATCTTGGGACCTTCTGCATGCAAAACAGGTGCTCTACCATTAAGCTGCTGCTTCTCCCCAAGGCTGAAAGGATCTGCAGAGGCCAAAATCCAGCTGCACATTTCCTTGTCACATAGCTGGAGGGCAATCAGCAAATCCCATACTTACGGGACTTGTTTGTTCACTCAAATATTTACATACTGCTGTTCCAATAGTCCGGCTTGTTTCCAACCAATCCTATATGTATGTGCATGTGTGGGCTTGTACACATGCGTGCCATTCAAAGATGTTTAGAAGCAAGAAGGTCCTGCAGTCCCTAGAAAGACAGTAGAAAAGAGGCAGTCTCAAAATTTAAGGGCCATTGTCAAGCAGCCCACAAATGCTGCTGTTCTTCGCTGAAAACACAGACAGTTGTGCTTAGGGACAGGACCTTAACCCATTTTTGCCCAGCCCACAGGGGTACACATTTGATCCCTGTTGTGTATATGCAACATTGGACAGAAATGGTTTAACTGGCATACAATTGGGTTCACACAGGGAGAGACAGGGCCTATCCAAGTCCTCTCTGCACCTGAAGAAGTGTACCAAAGGCCTTTCAGTCATTCTCAACTGGCCATGCACAAGCCTCTGTTGTCAACAGTCAACAGTCAACAAAACCTTTATTAGGCATAAACATTTGATAGGTGAAGACTCTGTACAGAAATCGTAGAGAGAGTATAAACCTAAGTAGTACCTAATTATGTATATGTGTGCACCTACGTGTACACACAGAAATGAACGTATTTTACATTTTACAAACATGAATTATTTAAAAGTCAGAAAACAATCAGTTACTCTGCAGATCTTGCCAAGATGTAACCTACTCAGTGATTACTTGGTACAGAAAGCTTGGCTCGATTCAGAATACTCAAATTTAGGAACTGTGCAACTGAGAGGGTTGTATGCTCTACATCACCTGCTAGAAGGAATTGAATTATATCTTTCTCAGAATGCCCTGTTTTAGGATGGAGCAAGGGAGAGAGAAATTGCTGTCTTAATGACACAAGCCTCTGCTGCCACTCTTCCCTCCATTCCCTGGATTCCAAAAGAGATAAACCAAGTGGAAGAGGGAGAAGAGAGTGGTAGGTTAGATCAGTGCTTCTCAAAGTGTGGTGCATGGACCAGTATGATAGGCAGCATAGCTCCAGCAGCTTCTGGCTTCTCCAGCAGGTCAAGGGCATCCAGAGAGACTTGGTTGTTGGTAACCTTCAGTCTCGAAAGACTATGGTATCGCGCTCTGAAAGGTGGTTCTGGCACAGCGTCTAGTGTGGCTGAAAAGGCCAAACCGGGAGTGACAATCCCTTCCACACTGGGAGCAAGTGCAGTCTGTCCCTGGCCTGTCTCCCTGGCTATGGGCCTTCCTTCTTTGCCTCTTAGCCTCAGACTGTTGGCCAAGTGTCTCTTCAAACTGGGAAAGGCCATGCTGCACAGCCTGCCTCCAAGCGGGCTGCTCAGAGACTGCAAGAGACTGAGAGAGACTGGAGCTGTGCAAGAGGAAAGCCTGAAGGACCGCAGGGCAAGAGACGAGAGAAAAGAAGAGCTAAGCTATGTGCCTCTGTGGACGCACATGCCCTGCTCTCTCTCTGTGCGTGGATGTGTGTATACAAACACACACATAAATACATACACACAGATACATTATATGTACATTTTATAAAATGTATAGTTCATGTTGCATCAGATCATATGAGAAGCACTGGGCTAGACCACTTCCGACATTCTAGCCCTCCACTCTCTTGTGTTCCATGCTTCCTCTTCTGCCCTATTCCCGGCTTCCTTTTCAAATCCAGGAGGAAAAGGAGCAGCAGAGGTGGCCAGGTGGAGGGAGGCAATTCTTCTGCTTCAGTCACTCTCTCAAACACCACCAGCCCTGGAGACAGTTCCTAAAGTACGAGGTGAATTTTTGGTGATTGAAATGCAATGGAGCTCCACAGACTCTATTATCTCAAAAGGAAGCATGTCAACTGAACCTGAGCTGAAGGACTCAGATTAAGATGCAATTTACAAGAAGTGTGAAATGAACAAAAGGCAGTGACCAGGAAATGGTCACACATATACCATTCTTATCACAGAAGTACAAACAGGGAACCACAAGATAATGAGGTAGAATGATGCAAGCTTGAAGCCTGATGAAAAACTTGGGGGCAGCTACCTGGGGGGGAAAAGAAGCCAGGGGAGCACTAATAATCCCTATTTAATATGCAAATAATTTATCAAAATTTTCCACATCTAAGAATTTCCCAGTGATCCAGGTTCCACATATCTGAACATTCTGAACATCCAAACCCATTGAATTTTCAACCGTTTTCATCTCACAGCACACTGGCAAGGCACTAAATGCTCAAGGCACACCATCCATTTTTTGAAAATTGATAAGGCACACTGTGCTGCCAATCAGGAGCTCACATCTGCAATAGTCCTATGAATAAATGACCCTCTCCCAAAGTCCAGCGGCACACCTGGGGACCATTTGCGGCACATCAGTGTGCCATGGCACAGTGGTTGAAACTAACCAAAAGGCCAGGGCCAGTATACACCTACATAAATAATTTAGGGCGCAATCTTAACCCCTTATGTCAGTGCTTTTCCAGCATTATGTCAGTGCTTTCCAGCTGACATACGGGCAATGCAGCTCTGAGGTAAGGGAACAAACATTCCCTTACTTTGAGGAGGCCTCCATGCGTGCCCCCCAACTGCAGGATGCAACACACGTCCCACTGCCACTGCTATGCCAGTGCTGGAAAGTACTGACATAAGGGGTTAAGATTGCGCCCTTATTCTCTTTTTTCTGGGCCTTCCGTTATTTAAGTGAGTTATCTCTGCTATTCTTTCAACATTCAGATAAGTTGGACTAGAGCAGAACATTGAAAGCTTGGCTTGGATATTGTTTTTAATATCCATTTTTATAAGCTGTGGTTTGGGTTTTTGAATAAAAGTTCAAAGGATATTTGCTGGGTGGCTTGCATAAAGGGGGGGTGGGAGTTGGAAAAAATATGCAGCCAACTGCTATTTTTGGAAATAAACATGTTTTGATTGCTACACTGATCACACCAGAGCACTAATTACATACATTATAGCATGTACTAGAAGTATTATAGCAATACAATAGCTTGAAGAACAGTGATGGTTGAACAGCTTTTCATTATTGCAGGATTACATTCCAGCTGCCATTCAGTCCTTGTTAATTATACCTTCTATTAAATTCTCTACAGTTAGTCAAGATGGTATTTTCCATCTAAAAGGAGCTCTGAAAGCTTATTTCCTTTAGGTTTTGACCTTTAAAGCCCTATACTGCTCTGGGCCAGGGTATCTTAGAGATCGCCTACTCCCGTACAATCCGGTTCGTCCTCTTAGGTCATCAGAGAAGGCCTTTTTACAAGTGCCGCCGCCTAGGGAGGTATGTGGGGCGGCGGCAAGAAATAGGGCCTTCTCAGTAGTGGCACCAATGCTATGGAACTCCCTTCCCCTTGACTTAAGAATGGCGCCCTCTCTTGAGACTTTTTGGCGAGGCCTGAAAACCTTCTGTTTAAACAAGCCTTCTGAGTTCTCAGCCTTTTTAACATCTTTTTAACATCTTTTATATTTTTACAGGCCTGATTCTTTTATGATTTGCTGCTGCTCTATGCTCTTTTTACCGGACTATTTTTTATCTGACTGCTGTTTTTATATGTGTTAATTTGTTTTTATTTGTTTTAAATTTTGTTTTTAATCTGTTTTAACCTGTTGTAAGCCACCCTTCGGGGTGAAAGGCGGAGTAAAAATAAAGTTGTTATTATTATTATTATTATTATTATTATTATTATTATTATTATTATTATTATTATTATTATTATTATTATTATTATTATTATTTCCTGGAGGCACTTTCAGAGCACTATCGCAGAGGGTACATACTAAAGATTAGGGTTGGCAACATTCAGTCTCGAAAGACTATGGTATAAGCCTAAAGCACCAGTATTCCCAGGCGGTCTTCCATCTAAGTACTAACCAGGCCTGACCCTGCTTAGCTTCTGAGATCAGATTGGGCATGTGAAGGGTAACAGTTGCTGGACATGCTAAAGATATTGCCTATATTGTTCCATCAACTTTGTATTTCTGTGAATGCGTGTTACATTTGTGTGCAATTATCCACCATGTTTATCTTGTTTGCAACAATTCCATGGAATCCAAGATAGTCAATCAATCTGCATACAGGAGAGCACAGGAATTTTCAGTATACATGAACAAAACACAGTGAAAGGAGTTGGTAGAAGGATCCTTTTTCACATTTGGCTCAAATTACTTTCAAAAGTTTCTGTGCTATTAGCATAGTAGCAGAACTGTTATCAGTGGTGGCCTGACCTAGAGGGCCACCCCACACCAACGTCACAGCTGCTGCCTCTGCTGCAGTGCTGTAGAAAAGAGAAGAAAAAAGTTCCTTAAACCAGTAGGAACAAGTTGTAACATGTCCAGTCATTTTCAACCACTGTGCCGTGGCACACTGGTGTGCCACGAATGGTCCCCAGGTGTGCCGTGGGAGTTTGGTGGAGGGTAATTTATTAATAGGACTACTGGGGATATGAGCCCCCCACCAACAGCAAGGTGTGCCTTGTCATTTGTCCAAAAACCGATGGTGTGCCTTGACAATTTTAGTACCTTGTCAGTGTGCCATGAGATGAAAAAGATTGAAAATCACTGTGTCACCCTGAGGGTCTTAGAGTACAAGCCATGTAAATGTTGCAAAAGCCTTTCCAGTGCAGGAAAAACTGCTACATCTTTATGATGTTATAAAGATCCTCTTTGATTGTTGTGTTTATGGCACTAGAGAAAAAATGCTGCTGTAGAAGTCACTTCTGCAGACTGCATAGAACTCAGTGCTGACATCTTATCTGTTCAGGTTGCAATAAAGAAGATCTCAAGGGAAGGAATTTCCTTCTCTTTTGGTTCAGTAAATAGGATAGCTCCTTCTGTTTCCCAAAGCTAGAAGAAAAATATTTAATGCGGTCTTGTTAGCTGCATGTTTAAATGACACCATTTGTTATCTTGGCTTGTCATGTTCTCATTGTGGATGGAAGGGGCTGCCACATTTATGGGCTTCTGGCAATGATTTCCCAAAATGGAGATGTTCAGGTACTCCTAAGGTCCTCATTTGTAAGGTGCTATGATAGTGCCTGTGAGGCTTTAGCCAGAGCTGCTTTAAATGAGAAGGTTCTCCAACAAGCATTCTTGCAATAACATATAAAGCTGCTTTCTACTGAGCCAGTCCATTGATCAGTAGCAGTCCGGGGGATGGACGGACAAGGGGGCAAAGGTGAGTCCTCTTGGGGTGGCACCACTGTGCCCACAGTGGCACTGCCTTCAACCGCTGTGCCACTGCTGCTGCCTCCACCTACCCTCCAGAGCTGTTTCTGGGGCAGGCAAAGCCCCGTGCTGTGACTGTGGGAACTCTGAAGGCTTTCTGAGGCCTCTGGAGAGGCTTTAACAGTACTTCTAGTTTTTGCCGGAAAACCAGAAGTATTGTTTAAAGGTGCTTAAAGGTGCTTAAAGCTTTTGGAGTGCTGCGGAACATTGCATGAGGCTCCATAGCCTGGGTAGGTATCCCGGGGGGGTGGCATGTTGCAAGGGGCTGGCATATTTTGGTCCTATGCCCCGGGGCAGCAGAGGGGCCCAGCTAGCAACTGCCAATTTGGTTCATCTAGTAAAGTACTGACTACACTGACTCAGAGCACTTCTCCAGGGATTCAGGCAGGGATCTCTCTAAGCACTACCTGGTGAGGGCAGAGACTGAATCTGGGACTTTCTGCATGCATCATATATCCCATTCTGCTGATCTATAATTCTTTCCCACGTGGTTAAGTTCAGATCTCCTTGTTCAAAAATATCAAAGTAAAGACTGTCCTCATATCACCTGAGCAAAAATATATTATTGAGAACTGTTCTTATATCTCTTAGGGCACAGTCCTAAACAGCTGTTCCAGTGGGGCGGGTGCTGCATCTTGCAGTTGGGGGACAGTCACAGAGGCCTCCTCAAGGGAAGGCAAGGTTTGTTTCTTCAGAGTTGCATTGCTCTTATCTGGAAAGTTGGTTAGGATTGCACCCTTAAATGTTTGGCTCTAGCCTGGTTCAAAGTCTGAGGAATCTTCATTTGCATTATGTATTTGAACTATATATATATATATATATATATATATATATATATATATATATATATATATATATATATATATATATGGCACCTGCTGCTTGATACAGGGCATGCCAAACTGGAAAACAGTGTAACAATATGCCACTATTTAAAACATTTAATTATGTTCTAGTCTAGAGCCTGTTCCTGAAACCAGAGGCAAAAATCTTCCCCATTAAGACTTCCATCCTACCCCCAAAACAACAGAGAGTCTTGTGGCTCCAGAAAGACTAGCATATTAATCTCAGCATAATTTTTTGAGAGTGTAAGCTTCCACCGCTGCTGCCTCATGTTTTGGTGGTTTTGCTGCCACCCCGTTCCTCTTCCTTTCAAGGCTGAGTCTCCAAAGGAGAAGGAATGGGGTGACAGCAAGATCACAAAGATGCTGCCACCTCCTCATGTTCCACCACCATTGCAACTCCTCCCCTTCAAGCTCAGCACAGCAACCTCTCACTCTGCCCATCGCACCCCTCCTCCCCCCCCAGAAGCTCTTGAGAACAGGAGAGGGTGTGGCTACCAGGTTGAGAAGCTGCTTCCGCTATGGCATGGTAATGACATTGGTTCACAGTAGAGCAGGTGGTACTTGGTCCTACTGCTACAGTGTTCTTGTGGCATTGCCCTTCTTGGCCCAATGCCAAGTGGAGATGGCTGGAGCTGTGATGCACCAGTGAGGTGCAAGACATGACTGCCTGGTTCTTCAAAAGAGGCACAGTCCGGAGAAGTAGGGTGCAGAGCAAAGCGTCAACAGTGGGTCAAGCTATTTACTCCTGTATACAGTTGCCATTTGTCATTGCCAACTTGGTACCCACCTAAGGTGGTACTTGCAATTAAAAACATAAAGTTGTGCAAATTGTGCACAAAAGTTTATGCTGAATAAATGTGTTAGGACCCAATCCTACCCATTTTTTCAGTGCTGGTGCTGCTGAGCCAATGGGGTATGCACTGCTTCCTATGTTGGGGAGGCAGTCTCAGAAGCCTCCTCAAGGTCTGGGAACATTTGTTCCCTTACCTCGGGGCTGCATTGCGGCTGCACTGGTGCTGGAAAATTGGATAGGATTGTGCCCTTAGTCTGCCAGATACCACAGGACCCTCTGGTTTTTGCTAGCACAGCTACTCCTCTGGAAGACCCAATTGCCAGAAAGAGAACAGAAGATTTACCAGAAAGGAATGTAATTTTTTTTTTCTGTGACAGCTTGGACAATAGATGGTCCCCATGCCATTAAAATGTTCTTTCACTGGTTTTTCTTCAGGCCTTCCACACCAGAAGCTATGTATGCCTTCTAATGATTTATGCACTTAAAGCAGCAGGAAAATTGGTTCAGACTCCAATTAATAATTCCTCACTTCATTGCTCTCCTGTTGCCATAGCCCAGACAGCAAACATGCCATCAGAAGTCACATGTGCTCTTGACACAGTGATTTACTCTGCAAATTGCACAGTGCTTAACTCTTCATATTAGCACTGTTGCTAAGAGCTTTTTGTGCAATGTTGATTTGGTTTATGTGACGCAGTTGAAGCCATTCTTTTTAGAGAGGATATTACAAGTGGATTATTTTTGCTTCAGGCACAGAAATAAATTGCTGTTCCCATTTCATTGTCCCACCTGCACTCTGTGGGCAATCCTAGGACAGTGTCCAAATATGCGTAGCAATAATATGGCTATCTGGGTTTCCAATGTCTGTACCAATTGAAGGGAAGAAATGCCTAGTAAATAAGGAATTGTGGTGCAATGTCTCAACAGAGCTATCCATCCATGAGGCTAAGAGCACAATCCTATGATAGGGCAGTGCTGATGCTACAGCCACAGTGCCAGCACTGGGTGTCATAAAAATGCCATAAAGGTGCTTTCTGAGACCCAGTGAGTAAACTGCACCAGTGGGAAGGGCTGCACTGACCTTCAGAGGCCACATCCCATCCACCAGCCGGTGGGGCAGGTACGTGTTGCACTGGGTGGCAGAAGGGCAGGGGAGAGGATGTGGAAGGGCATTCTGAAGGTGGGGAGGGGTGTTCTGGGGCAGAGGACAATGAAAGATTTCAGGGCCCAGGAGGGACAAATGTCCCAGCAGAGGACAATGAAGATTTCAGGGCCCAGAAGGGAGGCAAGGATGTCGGAGAAGGTCTCCGCTGCATTCCAACCTCTGTCCCAGGCCTGAAAGTCCTACATGGGGCTATTTGGTTCTGAGCAGCCCCAATGAGCAGGCTGGAGCACTACACAGATTAAGGAAACAAATGATCCCTAATCCTGTGGAGACCTCCCACCTGCTCTAATCCAATGCTGGATATAGTGTCGTTTCAGCAGCCTCACTGCACCAGCATTGGATAGGATCAGGCTCTGAAACGGTTACTACATTCAAAAAAGAAGAGGGGGATACAGCAGAAGAGGGAATGTAGAGGAGAAATCTCTGACACTCACTTCTTCTCCACACTTCCTCTTCCATTCTGTTCACCTCTTCCTTTTTCAATCCTGGAAGAGATGGGAGGAGACAGAGCAGAGGCAGAGGTAGCAGTTGACATGCCTCGTGGTAAAGGGGCATGGTATTTGGCATGGTAAGGATCCACGCAAGGGAGCTGGCAGCATCTGGTGTGCCATCTCAAGCACTGAAATGTCTAGTTCCAGCTCTTTGTCTAACAGACACACAATCACAAGATGTACCCTTGATTTTCAGAAGTATTTACTTTCTAAGCATTTTATTTTAGGTAGACATTTGGAAAGATTCATCTTATATTAATGCTTTCTCAGATTGTCTCAAGTGAAACAGATAAACACTTCCCATTAATGCAACACTTCCAGACTTTTAAAAATGATCCGGCTAATTACTTTAGTGATCCCACCAACGTAACTTTATCTGATCAACATACCTGTAACTGTCTTAAATAGATGCAATAGCACCTTTGCTGAAAAGAGAATATTTTGTACACAATTAAATGCTCGGGTTCAAATAAGCTTTACTCAGAAGGAGATTCCTAAGTGTTGAGTTTGAAATGGAAAAGGTGCAAAAGAGAGCGACTAAGATGATTACGGGGCTGGGGCACCTTCCTTATGAGGAAAGGCTATGGCGTTTGGGCCTCTTCAGCCTAGAAAAGAGACGCTTGAGGGGGGACATGATTGAGACATACAAAATTATGCAGGGGATGGACAGAGTGGATAGGGAGATGCTCTTTACACTCTCACATAACACCAGAACCAGGGGACATCCACTGAAATTGAGTGTTGGGAGAGTTAGAACAAACAAAAGAAAATATTTCTTTACTCAGTGTGTGGTCGGTCTGTGGAACTCCTTGCCACAGGATGTGGTGATGGCATCTAGCCTGGATGGCTTTAAAAGGGGATTGGACAAGTTTCTGGAGGAAAAATCCATTACGGGGTACAAGCCATGATGTGTATGCGCAACCTCCTGATTTTAGAAATGGGTTATGTCAGAATGCCAGATGCAAGGGAGGGCACCAGGATGAGGTCCCTTGTTATCTGGTGTGCTCCCTGGGGCATTTGGTGGGCCGCTGTGAGATACAGGAAGCTGAACAAGATGGGCCTGTGGCCTGATCCAGTGGGGCTGTTCTTATGTTCTTAAATGGAAAATATCTGCTTAGGAAATCAACTGAAAAAGAAACACATAACAATGACGGAACATATTGATATCCCCACAACTGATTACAGGTATTGAGTAGTACAGAAAAAAAGATGCAAGGTTTGTTACACATTATTTTGCCAAATGTCTTATAACCCAATCCTATCCTTCCTCTCCCCAACCAATGCAGAAACACCAAAATAGCTACCACTGCATCCTGCTGGGGGGAGCAGTCATGGAGGTCTCCTCTGGGTAAGGGAACATTCATTCCCTTACCTGGGGGTAAGTCTCCATGGTGTCTACTTGGACCTGCACTAGCAAAATCGCTGGTGCAGGTTCACATGGGCACATGCTACAAGATTGTGTCTAGAAAGAATGCTAGGATTTGGTGCCTGCCACAGCTGCTGAAGTCACCCCTTCTCGGAGGTATCCATCCCGAACCCCATCACCATTCCACCCTTCTCTGTACCTGTTCTGTCTTCCCCCACCTTGTCCCACCTCCTCCACCAGCCTACCTTTGTCAGTGGGGCCTCAAGTGGCTGCTTGTGGCAATGGCCAGGCCACACTGAGTTCTGAGTCAGGACTCAAGGGCGGGCACCAGGATGCAGGTCTCTTGTTATCTGGTGTGCTCCCTGGGGCATTTGGTGCGCCGCTGTGAGATACAGGAAGCTGGACTAGATGGGCCTGTGGCCTGATCCAGTGGGGCTGTTCTTATGTTCTTATGGGTCACCTTCTGTGATAATTGTAAAGGGCCTTGCACTGTGTTCTAGTGGTATAAGGCCTGAATAGGATTAGGCCACAAGACACCTACCTCAGTTGGTCTCATTAATGAACCAGCATTACACATGTTATTTTTGTCACTGAGAGTTGGCTTTAACTGCTTAAACAGGTTCCCAAATTTTGAAGTTATCTAAAAATAGCAACTTGTTTGATGTAATTAGATCTGTGAAAGCAGAGAAGGATCCCAGCCCCTCTTGTCTCAGAGTATTTATCGATAAACAAATGTGTTTTCAGCTGCTGCAAAGAAATTTCTCCTGCATCTGTTTGACAGCATACCATCACTGTTTAGTCAACGCTAGAAATTGTCTGTTTACAGAAGTGCAAATTTTTTTGAGTAGAGAAAAAAAACTGGCCATTTCACACTTTTGCTTTAACAGTTTGGTGCTAATGCCTATTCTGGAACTGGGTCTCTTCAAGTAGCTGGCGGGGGGGGGGGGATGTGTGTGCATGAGAGCGAGTGGGAGGTAGAAAAAATATATATTTAGAATATGTCTCTCTAAGCGCCCACATGCACACACACATACAGAGAGAGAGAGAGAGAGAGAGAGAGAGAGAGAGAGAGAGAGAGAAGATCATACTGTTGATGTTGTTTCCATTGTTGGAAAGGTTTTCTCCCCATTCTTTAGAACATGATTTCTCAAAGTATTCCCTGAGGTTCCCTGAGGTCCCTTAAGGGCTCCATAATCACACCATAAGTGGCCACAATCTGCTTGTAGCTGCACCATTCTGTGCATGCACTTGCACTCTGGGGCTCCCCAAGATTCTGTCTAGGAGTGTAAAGTACTCCAGAGATCAACAGGTTTGAGAACATCTGAGACGAGTACGATATACTGGTTTATATGTTGGATAGAGTAGGAGAGTCCTGGGTTTGAAATTCAACTAAGAAGCTTACTAAAAGCTCAATCCTAGACTGTCCTACTGCTGGTGCTGCAGCCCCAGCACTGGTGGTGGGTGTCGCAAACGTGTCATATGGCACGTGTTTGCACACCAGGAGAGGAAGCAACACCAGCTGGGAGGACTGCGCCACACTGTTGATGCCACAGACTGACCCCCAGCCACCACCAGTGAGCAGGTAAGTACAGAGTGATGCAGTGGCATGGGGAGGATGGCAGGAGGGTGGGGGAGGAGTTTCTAGGCGGGGGAGGGACAGGCCAGGGAGGGAGGTCGAACTGGCAGAGGCCTCCTCCACTGAATCCTAGCCCTATTTTGGGCTTGAAAGCCCAGTGAAATAGCTGGCACAGACTCAAGAAGCTCTATTGAGCAAGCTGGGGCTTTACTCAGGGTAAGGCGACAAATGTCCCCTGCTCCCAAGGAGACCTCTAGCCTGCTCAGATCCAGCACAGGATCCAGCAGTGGCTGTTTGGAGCTGCTGCTCTTGTGCTGGATAGGATTGGGCCCTAAGTAAACTTGGAGGAAGAGTTGTTACATTGTCAAATGTAACAAATACATTTTAAAATCTCCTAACATGGCTATAACAAACAAGGTCTGACTTGCATCTTACAGCCCAATTCTATTCTTCCTTCCCCCTCCACCCACCAATAAAGTGGGACATCACTTCAGTTGCCTGGGACCCTCTGCTGCTGACCTGAAAATCATAATTCTCCAATCAATAAACTTCAAAGGGAAACTGTGAAACTAGACTATATTTGCAGATTTGGTTCCTTAAATGCTCAAAAGAGACAAGAATTTTCTCTTCTGCCACAGGGGTCACATTAACATAGCAAAGCTAGGAAGATTGTCTTATGGCCAGTTATCACTCTTGCCAGTGGTCACTGCATTTATTTTGCATAGATTTTATTTAGCATAGATTTGAGTGGTGCCAACTGAGGACAATGCTTCATGCAACTGAGGAAGTGGGCTCTAGTCCACAAATGTTCATGCAGAATAAACAAACACCTTCCTCATTGTTGCTTTACCTGAATTCTAACCATCTTCCAGACAATCTTAAAAAGCAAAAATATGATACGGTAATGCAGTAAGGGTGAAAGTTCCAAGTTCCATTATTTAACGAACACTCTTTTTCTTTTACCTCTTCAGATTTTTGCTTTGTTAGATTTTCAGTTGCATATTTAATAGGATGTTCTTGAATGAATATTAATCCTAAAAAAAATACTGGATTTTTCCAACCATTGAGGATGAACCTTCCCCTAATCTGTTGCCCCATAGCTTTGGATAATCCACAAAATAATCTGAATTTTATAGGGTTTTTCTCCCCCCAAAAAACCAGACAGAAAATGACTTTCTTCTGCAAAATCCCAAACATAAGTCACTGAAAATGCAAATTCTTAGTATTAAATATAGCTGCAGCTGTAGTTGTTCTTCTTTGTAATGATACGTGAGCTGGTTCCCTACTTCATTCCTTCCCACATTTATCAGATTGAAAAAGCTGCCCTCTAACATCTTTATTCTCACATCAAGCATTGCTCTCTGAACACACACACAACCTTACACATTTCTTGAGGTGTTTTATGCCTGCTGTGTTAATATAATTTGATATAGCCTACCCTGAACTGAGCTTCCACAGCAGGACATGCTGCTAAACTGGCCATAACAATTTGCTTTAAAAAAAACAACAACTATCAGAGTGTTCACAGGAGGTTTAGTCTTACAGAGGATGTGGTTACATCTATTATAAAACAACTATACAGCACAAGCGCAGAACTAGTGTGGTGTAATGTAGTGGCTAAGAAACTGAGCTGTCAATCAGGACTTCCTTGGTTTCGATCTTGCCTCTGCTATTAACTCACTAGGTGGCCTGAGGCGAGCTTCTCCCTAGCTACAATACGAGGATAATAACAGCTATTGACTTTATAGAGTTGTTATAAGAACTATATTGACATGCCTGTGAAGTGCTACACACAAAATAGCTCACAAAATGCTATAGAAATGCTGAGCAGTGACTATCTGTGTGGGCAGCAAGAGAGGGATGTAAGGAAGCAATGCAGTGGCATTTTGTGTCGAAACAATCATGATAGAATCAATAGCCATAGCCACAAAGATGGTGTCTGCCTTAGAGATGTACTAGAAAACACACCTATCCTGCAATATGTTATCATATTATCAGCTATGTTTTATTAATCTGTTATACCTGCTGTTGGTCTATGTTTATGGTAATTTTATTTTATTTTTCTTAATTGTTTTTAGGAGTTTTATATGGTATACTGTAATTAATTTAATTGTGTCATGCTCAGCTTGTTGCCCCCTAAAGCTTGTTGCCCGATGCAACTGCTACCCACTGCACCCCCTTAGCTATGCCACTGTCTCGGGTTAAGGGGATATATTTTCCTTTTACCCTGAGTAAATCCCCAAGCACCCCTATATTGCAGGCGCAAATCCAGGAAGCCCATGTAGGGCTGCCCGGCCCAGGAGTGGGGGTTAGGATATGGTGGAGGAGACCTCTGCCAACACTGCCACCTTCCAGATCGAATCCTCCCCTGTTCCGCCCTCACCCATCCAAAAATACCCCCTCCCCATCTTCAGCATGCCCTCTTGCCACTCACCCCATACCCCCATGCTGCCTGGTACAATCTTACCTGTGCCAGCCTATTCAGGGTTTGGATCCAGCGTGGACCTTTGTGCCAGCCCAGGTGACTGTCGAGTAGGCACAAATGTGTCGTGTAGCACATTTGTGACACTTTGAGCCCATATAGGGACAGACACGCTGGCTCGCCCCAAGGTTTGCACTGCACTGTTAATTACTTACTTTGCTATAAGGCTATATTTGTTATTTTTATATCAACAAATAACATGCAATCCATTTATATCATTGAAAAAGAGCATATTAAATCAAAATGAAAAATACTCTTCAGTAAATTGTAGCATGGCACTGTGCGTCATTCTATACCTCTTTCTTCCCTCTTACATGAAACACAAATCAAACATACTCTGCACTCAGGATTGGTAATGTTTGCTATCAGCTATATTACACACACACACACACACCGCCTAGCAAAGCTAGTGAGCAAAGCTTGGACAAAGTCAGGATAGGAACTTACTGGTTGAGGGTGAAGCCAAGGTGGAATCTCAGTGGCAGGCAAGATTGGAACCAGATCAGAACCTAGTACAGTACATCATAGGTGTAATTTGGAAAATTCTGGAGTTTACTAGCTTTTCTGACCTCAGTACCTGTTATCTGACAGATTACTGGTTAGTACACTAAAAGACTGAGCCATTAGCAATGCAAGTTGCACTGTTTCTTTATGAAATGCCCTTTTCTTCCTTCGAAGTCTATTCCTTTCTTAACCTGGAAGAAGGAGTGGGGGAGATCCTTAATTAAATCTACTACTAGTCCCAACCCCTTACTCCCACCAGTTTTAAACAATGTATGCCTCCCATTGTCTTCATAAAAACAATATATATGGGGAATGTTGTGAGGGCCCCCTCCCACTCTGTAATCTGACTCTGTCACATAATATAATGAACAAGAATGCAATTCAAAGCCACATAAGTTTTAATTCAGCGGGTTTTGTTACAACTAAAAGTGTCCCTCTTTTCTACCTAGTTGCAATTACTGTATACTTTACAGATATGCTCATACTATTTTTTTCCCCTCACATATCTGGCTGCTGCATGGGATGAACAGCCACTGTTGACAGCGGCATTGCTATCTCTGACTAGTTCTCTAGATTCGAGAACTTTAATTCCCAAAGTGATATAGGGTCATATCACATAGGGCCTGTTGAGATCTACAAGATCACATTCACTAATCCAGTGATTTTCAATCTTTTTCAGCTCACAGCACACTGACAAGGCACTAAATTGTCAAGGTACACCATCAGGTTTTTGACAATTGGCAAGGCACACCATGCTGTTAGTGGAGGGCTCACACCCCCCACTAGCCCTACTAATAAATGACCCTCCCCCAAATTCCTGTGGCACACCTGTGAACCACTCATGGCACACCAATGTGCCACTGCATAGTGGTTGGATTTTGGGAACTACTGCCTTAGTGCAGCACAGTGCCTAAATTGTGGGTTGCAACCCACCAGTGGGTTGTAAGTTGATTTTTGGTGGGTTGCAAGGCCTTCCAGGCAAGTGTTGCCTGTATCCAGGCAAGTGTTCTGTATCTCCAGACCTAGCAGAAGACCCAAGCTGGCCATGCCATCCACACCAGCTATGTCAACACCCAAATGCAATCAGGCAGGCTAAGCGTCAGCTGTGGTGCCACAAGGCATTCTGGGGTGCTAACCTGCTAACATGGCTGACAAAGCTTTGGAAACCATGCTCAGGCTTGCTAAGTGACTTGGCATCATGTTATTTAAATTATTTATTTATATAGAGTGTGCCATGGTGCTAAGAAGTTTGGGAAGCACTTCCCTAGAGATTGGTGCCACTTCCTGGATACTCCAGGCCAGTTCTGGACAACTAGCAATTGTCCAAAATTATTGCAAAGCACTTTGCATACTAATAATACTTAACTGCAGTTGTTCAGGAATTACCTTCTTGAACTGCTATGTCCAGGTCATTTGCAATAATATGAAATAATGAGGTGAGCCCAACTTTGTTCGATGGAAGCTATTGCTAAGTAAGGGCCCAATCCTATCCAATTTTCCAGTGCTGATGCAGCCATGCCAATGAGGCATGCACTGAATCCTGCAGGGGGAGGGCAATCACAGAGGCCTCCTCAAGGTTTGTTGGCATCCTTCAGTCTCGGAAGACTATGGTGCCACGCTCTGAATGGTGGTTCTGGAACAGAGTGTCCTCTCCAGTGCGCGAAGCCTGGGTAAAGTAGGTATGGAGGATAGGCTGTTACCCATGCAGCAAATCCCCCCTCTCCACGTCGCTGAAATGGTCCAATGGAAAGGCAGAGGCCAATACAGTTGGTTCCAGCGGCGTCGCAGGAGTTGCCAGAATGTGACTGTGTTCAGCCATGAACTGCCTCAGGGACTCCGGCTCCGGATTTTGCCTCGAGGTTGACTCCTGAAGCCTTTTCCATAATTGGATGTAGCCACAAGGCAGTGGAGGTTTGGGATCAGAGTTTTCCTTCTCTCAGATGAGCTGCCTTCCCAGGCTGATGAGTCCCATCTACCTGGTGGCTGTTTAGTCACCTCTTACGACAAGTACAGCCAAACTGAGGGCCTATTCTTATCCCCAGCCCCCAGGGGTACATTTATTCCCTTACCTCAGGGCTGCATTGCGGCTGCATCAGTGCTGGAAAGTTGGATAGGATTGGGCCCTAAGTGTGCATAGGACTGTGCTGCAAATGGAGCAAGGGTCTGACTCAATATAAGGCATTCATTCAGGATGACTTAGAGCACAAAATGCTCCCATCCAACTCAGGTTTCTAGATTGTGGCCATTATCCTTTTGGCTACACTTGCTATGAACTGCTATGAGTATAAATGAACTCAACAGCACATTGGATAAAACTGAACGTGCTGAACTTTTTTTTTGTATAATTTGACTAAACAGAGGTTGACTGAAGTCTCACAGCATCCTTGTGGTACACTTATGCAAAAGGTTCATGATGAAATTAAGGTAAACAGACCCCTTCTTTCATTGGGACTGCGTTGCAATAAAAGGGTGATTGTTCAAGTTGCAGCATTCAGTTATTTTGTCTCTGATGCTATCTACATGTAAGAAAATATAGCCTTGCTTAGTGGGTCTCTCAGCAATTTTCCATTTTGCTCTTCAGAGTAAGGATGTGGAAGGAAATAAGACTCCCGGAGACTCAAGGACCCTTTGAGATAGAACTCTGCTAAGACAATTCAGCTAACTAGTAAAAAAAATTCCTTTCATGGGGGGCTGATAAATTAACTTCAGTGATATGAAATGCTTGCTGGTACTGATTTTTGCAAGAATTTGCTGGCTGAAAACTGGCAAACTGTGCATGCCAGGGGAACGTCTCCTGGTGAATCTCCCCAGGGATTCAACTTTCAAAAAAAAAAAAAATACAAGAAGGGTTTAGGCAGCTAGTTCATGTTGAATTTCAGTGGTGAAAAATGCAGCATAGCAATTAGGTAGGAAGCATTTCCTGAAGGGAATAATAACCCTGATATGCTTAGGAAAAGCTACATTAACTCTTGTCTGTTTGCCAGAGTAAGGAAACTGATGGCTGTGCAAAGCATGTGTAAAATTTCCTACTGGTAAAAACAAAGAGACGCCCTTATTTTCTGAAAGCAATTAATTTTTTGTGGCCTAGAAGTGATGTGCCCTCAGTACTAAATCCACAGTCTACAGATTGTAGGAAACAAATTACTTTTGCATTGATATTCTTGAAGGGGTGGGGAGAACCTCAAGAAGGATGAGCTACACAATATGTTCCATCATTTATCTTGTAATATAGAAGGAGCTCCACAAGTGGATTCTGTCTCCTTGATCTCATATCTCATTATCTTATGCATCTAGTGCAGGGGTGTCAAACATAAGGTGGGGGGTGGTGGATGTGGCCCCTGGAAGCTTTTTATCCAGCCCTCAGGCTCTCAGCTGCTGAGGTGTTACAGCCGAAATGGCAGCACACATGAAAATTGGGCTTTCCCAAATCTTGAAATATGATCAAGATTTGCATACTTTCTCTTCTGACATTTGCAGTTAATGAGTTTCTATATGAGGACAGGGTCTGATTTCTGGTCATTAGCTGCTTAATGATGTCACTTTCTGCTTAATGACATCACTTCCAGCCCTCGGCTGGAGCCCTGAATGCTAACTTCGCCCCTCTGTATGAAATGAGTTTCACACCCCTGATCTAGTGGATGACATGCCAAACATGAGTCAGGTCATGAGGTATGAGTCAGCCCATAGGCCCATCGAGGTCAGTATTATCAACACAGACTGGCAACAGCCCTCCTTTATTGCAGTCAGGAATTTTTCTCTGCTCTACCTGGAGATGGAAACTGGGACATTCTGAATGCAAAGCATGCACTCTGCAATTGGGTCACAGCCTTTCCTTCTGGCTAAAATTCTTATTGATAATATACGGGTGACCAGATACAACAGAAGACAGAGTGCCTATATAGTACCTTTAACCATTGTATAGAAGAGATAACTTTGGCAGCAGCAGCTTTTGAAACCCTTCAATGTTAAGCTGCACCTCACAAAATGTTCTCCTCTATGCATTGGTCACTGGTATATGTACTCTGTCCTCCATTTTATCTGGTCATCCTGAATACTCTACATTTTCTGGAAGCACACACCCCTTCACATATATGATTTGATGTAAATTTTACAAAAATCCTGTAAGGAAGTATTATTATCCCCACAGTACAGATGAGGCTGAGAGGCTTATGTAAGGCCACTTATGACCCAATCCTATTGGCTGTTTATGTTGGCAGTATGCGCATTCCACCAGCATAAACAGCTATATGACTGTTGCAGATGTGACAGCACCACTATGTGCGGCCTAGCTGCTGCCACAAATGGAGACCTTATGCTAACTTAATGCAAATATGCTTAGCAAATGTTCCCTTATGCTAGCAGTTCCCAAACGCCTTGGGAGTTTGGAAACCAGGATAAGTCTTTGTTGGGGAAGTGGGTCAAATGGAACATAAGAAACGACACTGTATCAAGGCCGTTTTGTCCTTGCACCTTCCACAGGATAAAGTGATGAAGTTAATAATTATTTCTCTATACGCCTAGTACTCCCCACTATAAATATGTGCAGAGTCACCCCAAAACTTATGGTGCCTAATGTGGCATGTCATATACTGCCCCCCAATTACCTGGTGATGTGCCTCCCATTCTCTGGTTTGGAAAAGAGGGACAGAGCAGAAGAGGAAGTGTGCAGGAGAGGAGAATGGTGGGCTTTTGCTCCACTCCCCTCTTCCTTTTCTAATCCAGGGAATGGGAGGAGGACAAAGAGCACTGAAGGCAAGTGGATGGATGGAACTGGGCACCCCCACCAATCTGCTACTTGTGGCAAGTGTCTCAGTAGTCTTCTAGGTGGGCTGCATACATGCATATAAAAAAAAGTAAAATGCCTGCTATACAGAAATAGTAACTAATAGAGAAAAGTTTGAAGTAACAAGGCAGTGAAAAGCAGCTGCATGTTATTTTAAGCCAGTTACTAGAAACAGGTGCTTTTTGTCAATGCACTAAGATGGGGGTGATGTGACTAACCTTTAAACTTTAGGGCTCCTGGACCTTTAACAATTGTGTAGAGGAGACAATTTCAGCAGGTGCAACTTATCATCTGTGACAAGCTGCACCTGCTGAAATTCCCCCCTCTATATCAGTGGTTCTCACGCATTTAGCACCAGGACCCACTTTTTAGAATGACCCACCAGAAGTGATGTCATCAAGCAGGAAAAGTTTTAATAATCCTAGAGTAGCTTCTTAAAAATACAGGTCTGTAACATTTCCCCAAATGCAGTCACATAGCACGGTAGCATCAAGTCTAATATACTAAAAATAAAATATTGCTATGAATGGGGACCCACCTAAAATGGGCTCATGACCCACCAAGTGGGTCCCAACCCACAGTTTGAGAAACACTGATCTACACTATTGTTGAAGATTCAGAAGCCCTAAAGTTGAAAGGTTAGCCACCCCTGCACTAAGACATGTAGAGCTGCCCACTGTGCATACTGAACCCCACAAACTCCTGTGTGGTACTTGCACATCTGAAAATGCCTACAGGCTACCTAAATTTAAAAAGAAAGATTTAATGTTTTGGAAATTTAAATACTTGACATAAAACCTGGATAGTTCAGTCCAGGGGTGGGCAAACTTTCAACTTTAGGAATCTTGGACCTTTAACAATCTGTGAGGTGACAAGCTACACCTGCTGAAATTCCCTCTTCTATACAACTGTTAAAGGTCCAGGATCCCTAAAGTTGAAAGTTTGCCCACCCCTGGTCCAGTCTTATCCACGTCTACTAAGGGCCAAATCCTATCACATTTTCCAGTGTTGGTGCTGCTGTGCCTATGGGGTATGTGCTGCTTCCTGTGATGGGGCGGCAGTCACAGTGAACTCCTCAAGGTATGAGAACATTTGCACCCTACCTCAGGACTGTGTTGCAGCTGCACTGGTGCTGGAAAGTTGGATAGGATAGGATAGGGCCCTAAGGCTACACTCCTATGCACACTTAACTGGAAGTGAGCCTCAACTATAATGGGACTTACTTCTAAGTAGACATGGGTAGGATGTGGGCTGTGAGTCCCATAAATTTCAGCATACATTGGATTGTAGCCTCCCAGCACTATGTGTGTGTGTTTACTCAGAAGCAAGCCCCCTTGTGTTCAAGGGGACATAGGATCCAATCCTATCCAACTTTTCAACATTGGTGCAGCTGCAATGCAGCCCTGAGGTAAGGGAACAAATATTCCCTTACCTTGAGGAGGCCTCTGTGACTGCCTCTCCATCACAGGATGCAGTGCATGCCCCATTGCCACAGCTGCACCTGCACTGGAAAATTGGATAGGATTGGGCCCTTACTACCTACTAAATGCGTGGAGGATTCTAGTCTTACAGCCCAATCCTGTGCATGTCTCCTCAGAAGTCAGTCCCATTAGAGCCAATGGGGCTTACTCCCAGGAAAGTGTGGCTAGGATTGGACTGTGGGTCATTGAGCAAATGTGAGGACTTGGATCGCTTCCACTCAGCTCCAGACGTTGCGAACTGAGGCACAGAGGAGCAAATATGCTCCAGGCAAGGGGGGGGGCACAACAAACTACTGCCACGTGCGTTGAGAAGAAGGCAGCTCCTCCTCCTCCCCACACACTCCGTGCAGGGGGGTGTTTCATCGCAGCTGCCCCCGCCCCCTGACTAGCTCTGCCCCCTGGAGCCGCGCCAAGCTCCTCCGAGGGCAGCCACACAAAGCAGCCTCTTCCCCCGGGGCGTCTCGTGCGTGGGCAGCCCTGCGCCCAGCCAGCCTGCCTGCCTGCTGGGCGAGCTGAAGATGGAGCAGCCCCCGCCGCACGAGCCCCACCAGCCGCCCCCGGATCGCCCGCGTTCCCACACCGTCACCACCACCACCAGCAGCTCCTTCACGGGTCGCTTCTCGTCCGCCTCCAGCACCCTCGCCTACGACCGGGAGTTCCTGAGGACTCTTCCCGGACTCCTGATGGTGGCGGAGATCGTGAGTACCGCAGGCTGCGGTGCCTGTGCGCGCTTCTCGGGGAGGCGGGACCCACTGAACTCCTCGCAGCCGCGCTACGGTCCTCTCCACCCTTACCTGGGAGTAAGCCCCACTGACTATAATGAGACTTACTCCTGAGTAGACAGGCCCAGCACTGGACTCTCAGAGTGCTGATTTACTTCTGAGTGAATCTAAGACTTACTCCTGAGTAGACGTGCACAGCACTGGCCTCAGAATGCTGACCGCTGGTTTACTTTCGAGTAGACATGCACAGCATTGGGCTCTCAGAACGCTGATTTACTTCTGAGTAAATCTGAGATTTCTGAATAGACAGACGCAGCAGGGGCTCTCAGAACACTGAGTTGCTTTTGAGTAACTCACTCTCCTTCCCACACATGCTTACTCGGAAGTAAGTCCCAGTGTGTTCAGTGGGGCTTACCCTCAGGTAAATGTGTGTGGGGTTGCAGCCACAATGTGTTTTCTCTCCACTTTAGTGAGGATCATATTTTTTTAAAGGTATCTAGAATCTCTCTTCTCTTACACAAAACTTACTCACTCAAGGAGAGGGGGTCACAACTTGAACGAAATAGGGCTGCAGTCCCACTACATTCAAGAGGGGGGGGTCACAGCCATAACAAATTAGGGCTGCAATCCTACTACACACACACTTTCCTGGGAGTAAGCCCCATTGACTACAGTGGAACTTACTCCTGAGTAGACATTCATAGGATTGTGCTGTAATACTAATAGATACAGCATTGTGCATGTCTTGAAAGGAACAGATGTACCTGTTCTCTCATTTAGAACTAATGTTCAGTACTTGAAAGGAAGAGTTTTGTCCACCAGGAAGGCTGAACCCTACCTGCTCTCCTCTCTGGCTAGGAACTTGCATTCAGCATATGATGGTTACAAAGTGGTGTAGCAAAGGCACTCTGGCTATGCTCAGATGCACTCTCTTCTTTCATCTTGCTTCATTTGCACCAGGTCTGTGCCTTAGCACTGTAAATTATAAGACTATTTATATACTGCTTTTCAGTTTAAAAAAAGTTTGCAAAGCAGTTTATTCGCAGAATAAATGAAAAATAAAATGGTTCACAAAGGGACTTGCAATATAAACAAAGTGATGCACTAGGAAATGGCCTCTGGAAAAGGTGCTATGCTGGAATGAATAGTTCCAGCATAGCTCTCCCCCTTGCGAAACAAGAGAACCACCACTTAAAAGGTCTCTCTTCACTCAGTTCTGAAAGGTGTGGTCCAAACCCTTGCATGGGTTACATATGTATTTGTAATTGGGCTATGAACTGAACCATGGCCTGAATGATGTATGGATTTATAATGATATATAATGCAACACTTGTGTGGGGATGCCCTACCTGAAAAGGAAGTAGGATACCTTTCCCTGTTGCTGCCCATTTCAGTATCTCCATGTTGTAATTAAAAGATGTAAATCTGTCCTGAGTTTCCAAAGAAAGATAAGAGGCAGACTCATAATCCTAGTAGTTGTTCAAGGAATTGGAATTTCCTTGTCTGTCAGATTTGAAAATACAAGTGTGATCCAGTCTTCATCCCAAGAAAGCTTCTTCAGTCTTTCCTGCTTTTAGAAGTGCTGTTCCTCTTTCTCATCCTGTGTTTTGCTTTGTGTTTGTTCCCCACTGACATCCTTATGGTCTTGCTGTCCCCAATTTGTTGTAAATTCATTCAAGCCCCACTGACTTCTTTGTGTAAAATCTCTGCTGCTCAAGAAGGCACCCTGGACGCTGGAATGTGGGTTCGTTTTTCCCAGCTGTTAGAATGAAAACTTTTAAGAAACATCTTTGGGCTTCTCTTCTGTAGTTTTGTTGAAACAGAGGGGCTAAAGTAACTGGTTCTGTGGGGTGAACGAACTATTGTGAATAATGGAGCACTGAAGGCTATATCTGAATCTGGGTGTCAGTTGAATCCTGAGGAACCTCGAGTGAGTCCATACGTTCAAATCAGATTTTACACACACCACACACCTTAATAACTAGTCAGAAGCCCATCCTCTTAAGCCTTTGATGGTGAAGAAAGCTGCCCAGGAATGCAGTTATCAGCCCAGACATCCATTCCAAGAATGTGTGTTAGAGGCGAACAGTTGGGAGGGAGGTGGGAGTGTAGGGATGTCATGAGTAATTCGTCATCGGGGTGTGTGGTATAGTGTGCAATTCAGGAGTAAGGGACTTGTACTGTAACAGGTGATTATGTAATCTATAACTTTTTCTTTATTTTTAAAAAAATCATACCTTTTCATCATGTGCATCAGATGTCCAAGTTGACTTCAAAACAGTATAATTTAAAATATTCTTTTATTCTTTTTTTAAATTTTAAGGGTTTCCATATGCAGGAATGGGGGATGTGTATTAGCTTGATTGTAGTGTACACATTTATAAAATAAAGTTATTTTAAAAAGCAAAAGTAATAAAATAGCCCAGTTTTCGGCAGGAGGGCCACATCATCTCTCTGACACTGTGTTGGGGGGGCAGGAAAAAGAATTAATTTACATTTAAAATTTGAATAAATTTACATAAGTTTACATAAATTAATATACTAGTGGTGGAACTTATATGAATGAATGAAGGTCTTGCAACAGCTCAAGGCCTATAAAAGGCCTTGCACAAAGCAAGGCTGGCCTTTTCTTTGCTGCCGCTACTGCATCACAGATGTGAAACAGCAAGCAGTGTAGGGAGCCCGCATCCCACAGCTAACTCGAGAGGTCAAATAGTTGCCCTCACGCTGAGAGTAGTTGCATCAGGCCAGTGCAGGCTCCAACAAGTTTCCAGAGGGACAGAAGCTCATTGAAGGCTGGGGTCTCCCTGAGGGCCGCATTGGGAGTCCTCGAGGGCCGCAAGTGGCCCCAGGGCTGGGGTTTGGGCACCCCTGAAATAGCCAATCAGCAGAGAAAAATTTCAAAAGGGAGCACAGAAACCATGTATAGAAATGCCAAAATGGAATTGTCTTTGCTTGGAGTCTGAATGCCAACAGAGGGAGCCATCTGGCAGCCCAATCCTGAGCTGCCCGGGGTGCCCAGGCTTGGTGGCACCGAGAAGGGCTGCCGCCAGATCCTGCATCTCCCAGGTAAGGTAAGCAGCTCCACAATGGGGCTACTCACTTTTCCGCCGACCAGAAGGTCGGCAGTAAAGGCGCTCATGTAGGGCGAAGAACCCTCTATGAACGCCTTGGATCCTGCGGAGCAAAGCTCCGGACCCGCCTCCGTCTCTCTTTTTGGCACGCCTCCCTCCCTTCCCCTGGCATACCTCCCCCCGCCTTCTCTCTGTTCCCTGCCGGCCTCCTCCCTGCCCCTGCTTAACGTACTGCAGCTCCGCGGTCCGGGAGATTGCTGAGCCGCAGAAGCCGGGCAACCGCCCTGTGCTAGCCGTGCTAGAGTTTGGCACTTGGAATGCTAGAGACAAACAAGGAGCAAGCAGTAATAAAATCACACACTTTAATTCAGTGCAATCAAACTGCTACTCTTATTTTAAACAAGCAATAACTCAGGGCCCATTTCTAAACAGGGCATGCCAGCTGGTATCACAGCTGGCGCGCACTGTTGCAAGCGTGCTGTAAAGCATGTTTGCGCGTCCTTGCCAGCCAAGCATCAGAGCTAAACCAGTGCCAGCAGTGCTGGGCTAAAACCAGTGGCTAGCTGGTGCTCCACCACTCAGTGGTCACCTGAACCCTGGGGCGGCACAGAGGTAGGTAGGGTTGTGTGTGTGTGGGGGGGGGAGGCATTCCAGGGCAGGGAGAGGTGGGGAGAGGAGGGCAAGATGGATGCAGCTCCGCTCGCTACACAGCCTGACAGAGAACTCTGATTCTGCAGCAGCTACAGAGCTGCCACGGAATTGAGTAGTCCCATTGCAGGGCTACTTTCCTTATCTGGGGGAGGGGGACAAATGTCCCTTTTCCCCAAGGAGCTACTGGCAGCTGCCTGGTTGTACTTGGGATGCTACAGCAGACCCAGGTCTAGGCAGCTCAGGATTTGCCCAGTGGTCCTATACCAAGAACACTCAGAAGGCAAATAGGGATCTGCAACAGATCAGGAAGGTTTCCAATTCCCATCTTGTCAGTAATACAAGCCTCAAAAAGTGCTTTCCTGCTTATTAGGGATAGTATTGGGGGGGGGGGAAATTCCTTGGCTGAGCATGTGCTTAGACTAGAGGTGCCTTGATACTCAATTCTGTATCAGTTTCCGAGCCAATGTTTTGCAACTAACTCCATAATTTTTGGACCTCTGGATTCCAATATAAAACAGCGTAGATCCCACAAGCCAGAAGCTTGCCTTCCATGGACTCAGCTCTTTACACCAGTCTTTATTACAGGTTGTGCCTCATTATCTACTGATTTGGCATCCACTGATACCAGGGTCCACCTCTGAATGCCTTGTATCAAGGAAAAGAGCTCTGAAATCCTATTTCCTACTTTTGTGCTGTTAAACAGCACTGGTTGCAAGCTTCTCAGGGTTAAAGATAACTTTAAAGACCCACTTATGGGTTTCCTGCTCCTCCACTGTCACCCCAGAATGCACTGGTATAGACGCCATACCACATTCAGCCATAATTTCATTCCATTAGTTTCCATTATTCACCCTATCTAGTAGCTGAATGCGGTATAGCGTCTATACCAGCCATTTTCAACCATTGTGCCATGGCACACTGGTGTGCCGCGGGAGTTTGAGGAAGGGTAATTAGTAGGGCCATTGGGTGATGTAAGCGCCCCATCAATAGCATGGTGTGCCTTGCCACTTGTCAAAAGACTGATGGTGTGCCTTGAAAATTTTAGCACCATGTCAGGGTGTGCTGTGAGTAGAAAAAGGTTGAAAAATCACTGGTCTATATACAGTGCATTCTGGGGCAACATTGGAAGAGCAAGAAACCTGAATGTGGGTCTTTAAAGCTATTTTTCCATTGATTTGGCTTCCACTGTTTTTTTTATCCGCTGATGGTTCCAGAATGGAACCCCAGTGGATAATGAGACATGACCTGAAATCAAGGACTTTTTATAAGATGGTGTTTCATTCCATCTCTATTCAAAACAAGTACAATGTTAGCCAATTAGGGTGAAAACATAGCAGCTTTTATTTCAAAAAGGGGAGACATTGGCAATGAAGGCAGGCAGTGCTCAGCGGAAATCAACGTGAAAATAAACTTTCAGACCTGATCTTCTAGCACTGATAGACTGTATGTGAGTAAACAGCTGAAGCTTCATGCAGACAAGCAGAAGCGTTTTAGGACAGCTGATCCTGGGATAAAGATATCCCCAATGAGGATATTGCTGCATTTCCAACTCCCACAGAAGAATGAGGTTTGGGAATATTCCTGCCAAGTGTCTGTAGAACCATGTGGCAGTGGTGGCCAGGAGTGGTTTTGCTAAGCTTGGACTATTGTGCAAACTAAGCCCATTTCTACAGAAGGAAAGAGGACATGGTCAGGACAGGACTGGCCCAGCCATAAGGGTACTCAAGTGGCTGCTTTGAGCAAAGGGCTGGAGGGGGTGGCAAACTGATGATGGGTGTCCAACATTTCACATCTGTCCATTGGCCAACTGCCCACCAAGCCACTTCAAGTGGTGTTCCACTTCTCGCTTGCTCAGAGCAATTGAAGATTAGGGCAGCAGCAACCCACCTTTTCCTCCAGTGCTGTTGCTGTGAGCAATCATAGTGGTGGTGCTGCCGGAAGACGAGGAAAGGCAAAGATTTTACTATTCTGATCACTTGCTTTCACAAGCAGTGAAATCAGAATTGGTCTACCTTCTTCTTCTCCTCCTTGCTTGCAAAGCATGGAGGCAGAGCTCCACTACTCCTTTTTAGGTCCATGCGCCACCTCCTTCTGCTCAGGTGCATTCAAACAAATTGGCTGGGTGGAGCATGGGAGAAGTACTGCTACTCCCAGTATACTCCACCCACCTTGTTTGTTGAATACAGCCAAGTGGAAGCAAGTCGATGGCAGGGGTGGCAGATCTGCACCAGTTCAGGTAGCAATCTGTGTGGACTGCCCTTGTATTGGCTGGCTTTTGAACAGTCTATGAAATTTGTTCCAAATAGGACATGTTAACAGTAATGTGACCTTGATTCCATGGGTGAGGGTAACAAATGTAATCTGGGTCACATTACTATTAACATGTCCTATATGGAACTAATTTCATAGTGTTCAAAAGCTAGCCAATTCAGAATGAGGCTGCTAGAGCTTTGACTTGAGTCAGTTTTTCAGATTGCTTAACACCATTATTACACCAGTTTCACTGCCTCTGATCTATTGCCAAGCATTTCTGATTACTTAAAAGTTCTAAATCAGGGGTGCCCAAACCCTGGCCCTGGGGCCACTTGCGGCCCTTGAGGACTCCCAATCCAGCCTTCAGGGAGCCCCCAGTCTCCAATTTGGCCCTCTGGACACTTGCTGGAGCCCGCACTGGCCTGATGCAACTGCTCTCAGCAGGACAGCCAACTGTTCAAACTCTCATGTGAGCTGTTGGATGAGGGCTCTTTCCACTGCTTGCTGTTTCACATCTGTGATGCAGCAGTGGCAGCAAAGGAAAGGCTGGCCTTGCTTTGTGCAAGGCCTTTTATAGGCCTTGAGCTATTGCAAGACCTTCATTCATTCATATAAGTTCCATCTCTAATATATTCATTTGTGTAAATTTATCCAAATTTGAAATGTAAATTCATTCTGGCCCCCTGACACAGAGAGATGATGTGGCTCTCCTGCCAAAAAGTTTGGACATCCCTGTTCTAAATGATTAGAACCAGGATATTTAAAGAACCATCTCCTCCCACAAGACCCTGGCCCATCCAAGTCATCAGCAGAGGCCCAGTTCAGCCTACCACCGAATCTCCCACCACTGACAGAAATTCAGCTGGTGGCTATACCAGAAATGGTCTTCTCTTTTGTAGCCCCCAAGCTTTATACCTCCTTGCCCGAGGAAACCCAGAGCCCAATCCTGTGCTCGATGGCACGGCTCCATGCTGCTGAGCACTGTTGCAAACTTGCCGTAAGGCACGTTTACGAGCCTCACCTCCTACTCTGAGAGGCAGGGCTCTTAGAAACTGTGCCTTTATTTGATATTAAAATAGTTGATTCAAAAGCCTGGACAGCATAGCGTCTTTTTTTGAGAGTTGCGTTAAAGGCAGAACACTTGATTTGGTTTTAACATGCCTGAGCCACCGCTCATAAGGAGTAATTGTTGAAAGTGTTGTGTTTTTTCCAGTGAGGTCAAGTGCCTCTTCATGTGAACTCTGTAATGGTAACATTTTTTCTCTTGGGTCTTTCAGCAAGTTACAATATTTACTTATCCAGTCATCTTTATAAATGCTGCTTCACAAATACTATTTTATGGAAAAAAACAGGAGGCAACCCTTTCCTGCCATGTTAATTGGCCATTGCACCTTCAGTGTGGTGTTCTGCCTGAGTTCTTGCAGGTTTTTTTAGGCTGTGGAATGTCGCTGTTACTGTGTAAATGCTTTAATATAGGTTCAGACAGTTCAGAATATTATGCTACATTATTTTCAATGACAAAAGATACTTGCGTTTTCAATCCATAAACTCCTTAAGTTGGAGTACAGTCAGGCTGCCACAAAGATTGTGAATGTCCTTGCCTACATTGCTGCAGAGAGTGTCACTGTGTCTTTTCCCCTGCAAATTAATTTTAAGGTGTTAATGATTAGGAGATCCAAGACAGTTTGTTCTACTTCTTTAGAAGTGTTTCACCCTTGGTTTGTATGAATTGTTCTGCTTGAGTGTTTGGCTTTGAAATAAAGGCATTTGCTTGATCCTGCCTATACTCTGATGTTTTGAGGGTGTAAAGTGACTTTGTTTTTGCAGATAAATTAGGGCAGTGGTGGAGTGGTAATTCCTTTCTCCATTGTTTCAAAACAAAAGCAGCCAGGTGGTATGGGTTTTTCTATAAGAAAAACTTCACAGCAGAGGAATGCTGTAACAAAATGCTAGCTAACATGGGTTGTGAGTAGCAGAGAAATATTCACTGCAAGGGGCTGGTCTGCTTGTATTGTTAAAGTTCTCAGAGTGCTTTCTATGTGTACCTCTAATAGCAATTACAGCTTACATTGAGATGAAACTTTTAAAAGCACTTGCAATGTTAGCGTATTAGCTGATGTTTGCAAATATTGTGATTCTTCTGAAATAGTGTTTTGTCAAATATTTAAAATATCAAGTTTTGTATTTCCCTTCTCCCCAAATATTCTCTTGCACATTACCCTTCCACATCCAGCTCACAGCATGATGCTCAAACTTTCTTTGGTTTGAAAAGATTGACTTGGATTTAAGTCGCTTTTTTCAGGCAGTTCAGTGAAACAGGTTATCTGTACCGTATAAAGGCTACAAAGAACAAAGGTGACAGGGGTGACTGCAACAACTACCGCGGCATCTCTCTCCTTAGCGTTGTAGGAAAGCTGTTTGCCCGAGTTGTACTAAAGAGGCTCCAGGTACTTGCAGAGAGCGTCTATCCAGAATCGCAGTGTGGATTCCGAGCCAACAGGTCCACCACTGATATGGTATTCTCCCTTAGACAACTGCAGGAGAAATGCAGGGAACAACGACAGCCACTCTTTATAGCCTTCATAGATCTCACAAAGGCTTTCGACCTGGTCAGCAGAGACGGCCTCTTCAAGATTCTCCCCAAGATTGGATGTCCACCCAGGCTCCTCAGCATCATCAGATCTTTCCACAAGGACATGAAGGGCACTGTTGTCTTCGATGGCTCCACATCAGACCCTTTTGACATCCGAAGCGGAGTGAAGCAGGGCTGTGTTCTTGCACCAACCTTGTTTGGGATTTTCTTCGCTGTCCTGCTGAAGCAGGCCTTTGGAACTGCAACAGAAGGCATCTATCTCCGGACCAGATCAGACGGAAAGCTCTTCAACCTCTCCAGACTGAGAGCAAAATCCAAAGTCCAGCTGAAATGTCTGCGTGACTTCCTCTTTGCCGACGATGCAGCTGTCACTACCCACTCTGCCAAAGATCTCCAGCAGCTCATGGATCGTTTTAGCAAGGCCTGCCAAGATTTTGGACTGACAATCAGCCTGAAGAAAACACAGGTCATGGTTCAGGATGTGGACTCACCTCCCTGCATTACAATCTCTGAGCATGAACTGGAGGTTGTCCATGACTTTGTGTACCTTGGCTCAACGATCTCCGACACTCATTCTCTCGATACCGAGCTAAACAAGCGCATCGGTAAAGCAGCTACCACGTTTTCCAGACTCACAAAGAGAGTCTGGTCCAACAAGAAGCTGACGGAACATACCAAGATCCAGGTCTACAGAGCTTGCGTCCTGAGTACACTTCTGTACTGCAGCGAGTCATGGACTCTTCGCTCACAACAGGAGAGGAAACTGAGCGCGTTCCACATGCGCTGCCTCCGACGCATCCTCGGCATCACCTGGCAGGACAAAGTTCCAAACAACACAGTCCTGGAACGTGCTGGAATCCCTAGCATGTATTCACTGCTGAAACAGAGACGCCTGCGTTGGCTTGGTCATGTCGTGAGAATGGATGATGGCTGGATCCCAAAGGATCTCCTCTATGGAGAACTCGTGCAAGGAAAGCGCCCTACAGGTAGACCACAGCTGCGATACAAGGACATCTGCAAGAGGGATCTGAAGGCCTTAGGGATGGACCTCAACAAGTGGGAAACCCTGGCCTCTGAGCGGCCCGCTTGGAGGCAGGCTGTGCAGCATGGCCTTTCCCAGTTTGAAGAGACACTTGGCCAACAGTCTGAGGCTAAGAGGCAAAGAAGGAAGGCCCATGGCCAGGGAGACAGACCAGGGACAGACTGCACTTGCTCCCGGTGTGGAAGGGATTGTCACTCCCGGATTGGCCTTTTCAGCCACACTAGACGCTGTGCCAGAACCACCTTTCAGAGCGCGATACCATAGTCTTTCGAGACTGAAGGTTGCCAATACAATAAAGGCTACAATCCATTGAGATATGGATATCTTTGATGAAGGCATCTCTCCTATTCACATTTGTCTGGAGGGTAAACTTGATTGGACACAGTGGTATTTATTTCTGAATAAGCATGTGTCAGATCATGCTATAAGGCTCTGAGACTCATTCCTGCTCATTCTGGAGCAGGAGTTCCTTTTTTAACTGCATGAATATTTTCCATTGTGCTAACAGGCAGCTTGAATAAAATCATTTTAAATTGATTCTTGCTGTTTCTCCATTCTGAACACAGTGAGTTGTACAATAAGAAAAATCTACTTTATTCTTTGAAAGCATCTGATTACTTTTTAAAAGTGGAAAACATTCATAGGCAGTTAAGAAGTAAAATTTCATATCCCATCCCAGTTTGTGGTTATATTCATGATGCCCATTCTTGTCATTGATGGCTGCTTACACACTATAGGAGATACAGGGTTTCTGCAGAGAATGGCATTCCCATGTTGAGTTCTCCCCCACACTTCTGTAACATGTAATATTGCTTACCCCAGGATGCGATGTCTTAGTACTAGCTGTTTCCATGCCTTTGATCAGCATAATTGGCTGACACTCTTGGAGATGGAGAAAATGTACAGCTTGGGGTAAGTGATGCTGCATGTTATGGAATGGGAGAGAGAGGACTTGGTATGAATTGGGATGCCACTTTGGGTGTGAAACCTGTGTGTTTTGTAACATTCAGTTCCACCCCAAACATCTGATGGTTAAGTGCCCAATCCTATCCAACTTTCCAGTGCTGATGCAGTAAATGCCCTGTTGGCAAGAGTGCAGTAATGCTGAAAGTGGGTTAGAATTGGGCCCTAGAAGTATGAACAGAATTTATCGACTTATGGGTGTTAGAATAGAAAACTGTGTACTGGTAGGCCCCAGTATCCCTGGATCTGGTATCCATTTCAATTATCTGTGGATCTGGGGTCCCTAGCGCCCACTAACATTATTTAAATGCATACCAAGCAAAAATGTTCTTGCTTTACAGCAGTGGTTCCCATTGGTGCGTTGTGACCCACCAGCCTGGGATACACTAGGCAATGCCTCTTTAAAGGACAGGGAGGAGGGAAAGCGGCAACTAGATCCCCAGGATTGTGCTGCTGTTGGGGTTGGGAGGAGGTTTTTCTACTTACCTGCAGCCAGCACTGCAGTCCTGTGGGGTCTGGGAGGTGCGGGGAGCCCAACACAGTGTTTCCTGTGCCTGCTAAAGTGTAAAAAAAGAAAGAAAAGGCACTTCTGGTTTCATTGCGAAAACGTCACACCCCCTGGACCCCCCCAGGACTCCAGCGCTGGGTGCAGGTAAGTAGAAAACACCCCAGCCTGGCCCCAGTGCAATCCTGGGGATTGCATTGCTGCCTTCCCCTCCCCCACAACAATTTACAGTGCTCCAATTCCCTTGTAGGAGTTTGGGAAGCACTACCTTACATGATCACTATAAGCATACACACTTATGTATGCTTATAGTGACCATGTAAGGTAGTGCTTCCCAAACTCCTACAAGGGAGTTGAACGCACAGGCTGCCTTCTAGGTTAACCCATTTCTGCCCAGCCCACAGGTGTACACATTTGATCCCTGTTGCATATATGCAATGTTGGGCAGAAATGGCTTAACAGGAAGTTAGCCACTTCCTGTTGCCCTGGATCTAGTTTTTTCAAGTGTTCAAGCTGCTGGGAGGCAGTGTGCTAGTTGCTATGAGCTTGTGTGCTAATAGTGACTCTTTAAAGCAAGAACATTTTTGTTTGATAAGCATTTAAATAACATTAATGTGTGCATGGAGGACCATGGGGGGGGGGGGTTCACTATATCTGCATGTCCATATCTGTGGGAGGGGGATCCCTGGAATGGATCATTTAGCTATAGGGTGTGACTATTTCTTTGAAGAGTAGCTACTGCTTAGAAAGGACAGAATACCCAGTGGAGGAAACTGGGGTGGTTTTGAGTTACTGTTCTTCATAGAAGGTAACACACTGCTCAGAATTGACATGCTGTTGCACCTTCTTGTGTCAAGTATGTTTTGGGGGTATAACCATACAAAAGCAACTAATACAGTGAACTGGTGCCACTTTTTGGTATGAAGGTTCTGTGTTTTTTTTAACAGCTGCATGATGAGCAGGAATCCAGATACAAAGCTTTCCCCATTATGGTGTCTCTTCTCATGCTGGGAAAAGCCTCACTTGTTGTTTTCCCTATTGTGTAGGCAGCAGCCTTAATAATGCATATATTTATCTTTCCAGTAATGTCATTAGTAAATGCTAACAGGCTACCAAGCTGTCACAGATCTGTCTGCAGACTTATCAGGTCACTAAGGACATTATTATCAAAGTGTTTACTTCCTCAACAAGACCTTAGAGAGGATTATTTTAAGTTAGCTGAATTTCCAGACAATACTGAATTCTTAACTACTTGACCCAAGTCTACATTATTATTCCAGAGAAAGCAATGAACAAATGTTCAATTGCTACATTTCCAATGCTGAATTTAAAAGGATCTCTCTTTTTAAAAAATTTAATGACTTGGGATGGGAGTGCATGTCTTTGTAAACCCTGGCCTACCTTATTCCTGATGTGTAAAGCTGCAGGAATTATGGGAGGTGCATATACTTCGTGTCTTGCATAGATGCATGTGGGCAGTTTAGTTGTGTTTGGTTTAATCAGCATTACTTGGCTCAGAAAGGCCAAGAGCTCTCCCACAAGTGAGATCAGCTCTGAGCTACAGTACCATACCAAAGGCATGCATGTGTGTGTTTGTACACACGCCTTTCCTATGTTCAAGGCATTGTACAACTAAATAAAAATACAATAATAAAACATAGGAATAAGAAACATTAAAAATACAGCATTAAACAGTGCCATCAGCATCACAGGGTCAATTTTTTTTCAAATGCTAAACTATAAGCATAAGATCAGTTAAGATCTGTCATGACTATTGATGGAGCCAGTTGTACTATTGGCATTCGCATCAAACTCAGTTTTAACTGGTGAAATCCAACTGGTGAAATCTTCCCAAGTACATTTAACCTTGACATGTTGGAATTAGTAGTCTCTTGATGAGATCTGGCATTTATTCTTCATACAGAAAATTTAGAAATCATTGTTTTATGTACTCTTCAAATAAAAATGTGCTATAGGAATCCTAGATTCATTTATGCTCTTTCCTTCCCGTTGTTCAAAGCTTCAGTTGTAGTCAAAATGCAAGAGTTGGTATATTTCCTAAGGATTTTTTTCTTTTAAAAATGGAATGGTATTTTCAAAGCAATTAATATTTATTTTAAAACATGGATAATCATAAATCTGTATACTATGTGCACATATGTACATGTGCAGAAACATTTTAAGTTGTCTTCAAAGTATAGAATTTTCTAAAACCATTCCGTGTCATTCCTACAGTTCCCTAGACAACAACTGTGTTTCCTTAAGAAAAGCTGTTGTGCTGTGTGTGTATTAAAGGGTGAGGACTGGACATCGAGAATAATGAAAGATGGGATATGGAATGTGCCCTGAGCACAAAAGAATTGGAAAGATTGACAAGGCGTTTACTAACTGTTCACAATCAACTTGAGGGGCCTCAAAAAGCCAAACCGAAAAAGTCATGCACTTTTTTTTACACAGAAGAAATTGAGTCAAAACTCACAGTGAAGCTGCTTGAATCGTGCACTAATGAGGCTATGACATGAAAGTAGACATGACAGGGCAAAACTGATGCCATTTGGAATTGGTAGCCTTAATTCATATAAAACAACCATAAACTTTGAAAAGTTTTTCTGACTCTCAATTTCGCAATCTTGTGTAATTTTCATAATGCTAGAGTTTGGGGTTGCTTTATTGTGTGTTAATGTTGTATGTTCTGTGAATTGAGTAAATTATTCAGACTGTTTATACTTGGCAAGTGACTTGATAGGATTGTATTTCAGGAAACATTACTGAGGAGTCAAATGTTTTCAGATAGTGGTTCTCACACTTTTAGCACAGGGACCCACTTTGTAGAATGAGAATCTGTCAGAACCCACCAGAAGTGATGTCATGGCAGGAAGTGACATCATCAAGCAGGAAATTTTTAACAATCCTAGGCTGCAGTCCTACCCAGGATTAAGTCCCATTGATTATCATTCTTAAAAGAATATGCATAGTAGCTTATTAAAAGTACAGGTCTGTAACAGTTCCCCAAAGGCAGTCACATACCACGGTAGCATCAAGTCTGGTTTTTTGATTTTTTTAAGATTAAAAATAAAATACTGAAATGAATGGGGACCCACCTGAAATTGGTTCGTGACCCACCTAGTGGTCCCAAGCCACAGTTTGAGAAACACTGTTTTAAGAAACAAGATTTGAATTCTCAGGTGCAGTTAAGACTGAACAGTTGCAGTCTGGTTGGTGGCACTTACTCTTGTCCTTAGCCCAGGCACCTAGTTCCGCTTTTCTGTTCTTATTGCCAAACAATCAGAACCACATACCTCAGTGGGAAAAAGCTAATACTTGCATAACTGTTCCATCCTTTGTCTTCTAAAAATGTTTTCCAAGTTAGTTTTAAGTTTGGATCTTGTAGTTTTTAAAGGTGACTGAAACAGTCTCTTCCAGTAATTTGTTGGAGTCAGAGAGAATCTGTACTTAGGTATGCATGATTGATACCATAGAAATAGAAAACAGAAACAAATGGAACTGTCCTATTACACTTTGAATTAAGCTGTGAATCAGCAGCTGTGTTTATTTTTCTTCAATTGAATAGACGTCATATCAGTGTGAATGAATAGTTAAGAAGTAAAGAGCCACAAAGTATGTTACATAGGTCTGTATTGCTTGGTCAAGAGAATCTTACAGTTCCTGCATTACTAAGGGAGACGATGTGCAAGCGTTCAACAAAATATGTTGTGTGGTCACTTTGTGATCTGCAGTTTTTCTCACAGCCTGTATGATAAGTAATATGCACATATTATTTGATAAGAACCTGATTTCAAGTCTTTACAAAAAATGAATTTTTATAAGCTCACAGTGGTGAGTTTTCAAGAATTGTCACTAAATAAGTTTCAGTTTTATATAGGCATCTCTGGTAAACATGCAAGTGAAAAATGTGTTTGGGGGTTCTGTGTGATCAAAAAACCAGAACAAAATATTGATTGCTATGCCCTTTTCACTTGCATATATTGTGACAGTGCTGAAATTTCAACAGCACATGAGGACAATTAACACTGAGAAATCCTTTTGGATCCTGTTAGGCCAGTTGTCTCTACTTGAGCATAAGTACATTTTTAGCATGAGTACATATTTTTAAACTTGAGCGTAAGTACAAATTCTTTCCATCACTGTTTTTCTAAATTGCTAACCTTTAACTCTCTTATCTTTCACACTGAGAAGTTACTTTAGCTCAGGGGTGCCCAAACCCCGGCCCTGGGGCCACTTGTGGCCCTCGAGGCCTCCCAATGTGGCCCTCAGGGAGCCCCCAGTCTCCAATGAGCCTCTGGCCCTCTGGAGATTTGTTGGAGCCTGCACTGGCCTGATGAGGGTTCCCTCCACTGCTTGCTGTTTCACATCTGTGATGCAGCAGCGGCAGCAAAGGAAAGGCCAGTCTTGCTTTGTGCAAGGCCTTTTATAGGCCTTGAGCTATTGCAAGACCTTCATTCTTTCATTTAAGTTCATCTTTAATGTATTCATTTATGTAAACTTATACAAATTTATTCAAATTTTAAATGTAAATTAATTCTCCTGCCCTGCCCCTGACACAGTTTCAGAGGGAAGATGTGGCCCTCCTGCCAAAAACTTTGGACACCCCTGCTTTAGCTGATTATATCAATCCATGTGTGTTTGAGATTTCTCTTTATTTTGACAAAAGCAGAAATGCATAATAAGTCATTGATTCACTATCTATTGGATTAATCCAATTTAACAATTTTAATTGGCATGCATAATACTTTAATGAGTGCTTTTCTTTTCCAGAGTCTGGTTATCAGATGTAACCAGATGCTTTGTGCTAAGCTAACTGGACTGGCTGTTCATTCAACAGAAGAGGTTTTGAGGGGCAAATATTTGCAGAGCAAGATAATCTTTGACAGGTGATGGGCCTGCTTAGAAAGTGTCATTCTTGGAGCCAGTTAGACTTCACTTCACTGCACACAAGCAATGAATTAAATTGAATTCTTTAAGCTAGTTACATATTAGGTGTTTGCATTCTCCAGAGAAACTGTGAAGAAATAAGCATCGTGGAATTTACTTGACTGCGTGTTAGCTTTTATTCCAATACCTGGCAACTTAATAGTCAGAAGAATTGCTTGGTATTGCCAGTAGAAATTTTAGGAGGGCAAGCGCTTCAGCATACATGTGTAAACAGTAACTATATTTCTTTACTGGTCACAGTGGGAACATGAAGGCTTTCTGCATGCTTGCCCTTGGATAGGTAATTTTTGCATACTGTATTTTGTGCCAGTGATGCAAAACTACTTTTTAAAAAAATCTGTGACTGAAGAAATTTGGTTGACTCTCAGGATAGTTGTATCTTTGCTGATCATAGCAATCACAATTGATTTTGTAAAAGTTGTGATTATATCTAGAGCAATGATTCTCAAACTTAAAAAAAAAAAGTCCTAGAGGCTGCTGCTATTTTATTAATGCAGAGAAGTATGACTAATGGTAATAGGGCAGCAGTGCTTCCCTTCCCCAAGTAGCAGCTTGTTTAACCCTTGATGCACATAACCTAATCTGGTCTGTCAGTTTTGTGAACCACCAAGAAAGAATTGGGTCATGACCTACTGGTGGTTCCCAAACCCACAGTTTGAGAACCATCTGATCTGGAGAATTCAAGGTAATTGTTGTTTAAAAAGACTAATTTGAAGGGTGAGTGCATTCACAAATGGTGGTATTGCCCAAAATAAAACAAAGTGAAGAAAGGTGTTATTACTTGAAAGAGATTCTTGGGATTCAGTTATCAAAATTGCTGTTTGGTTATAGGATTGGGCTATTTGTACAAAGTAGTACCAAAGGCTTATCAAGAATCGTCAGCAAAAATTGACACTAGCATTTTTAGAGCAAATAGCAATGCCAAAATTGATAAATGACTACAAACATTTTGTGAAACAGTCAAAACTATGATACAAGCATACCCCGGTTTCTGTGGGGGGATAGGTTCTTTCCCCCCCCCCCCCATGAACACCAGAAACCGTGGATATGTACAGGGTATTGCCACAGGATGTGGTGATGGCATCTGGCCTAGATGCCTTTAAAAGGGGATTGGACAAATTTCTGGAGACAAAATCTGCTATGGGTTACAAGATGTGATGTGTATGTGCAACCTCCTGATTTTAGAAATGGGCTATATCAGATGCAAGGGAGGGCACTAGGATGCAGGTCTCTTGTTATCTGGTGTGCTCCCTGGGGCATTTGGTGGGGCTGCTGTGAGATACAGGAAGCTGGACTAGATGGGCCTATGGCCTGATCCAGTGGGGCTGTTCTTATGTTCTTATGCCGCCTGTCTCAGCAACCCCCCCATGAGCCCATTAGTGTGGTTGCTAGACTTACCCCAGGCAACAATTCTTCCTTAAACGAGGTTGCTATAAGCTTAGAAGCTCATACCATAGTCTTCCGAGACTGAAGGATGCCAACAGGTATATTAAACAACTTCTTAAACCAAAAGAGGCAATATTAAGGCTTTCTCCAGAGTGCCTGTTCAAGGTGGTTGTATGTCTTTAAGGTGGTGAAGGCTCTTTATTAGTTTATCCTAATACATTCAAAACTAGGCAAGACTTGTTCCTGTCTGTTGGTGCCAAGTTCCTGTAGAACATTATTACTGTATTGTTCCAGTACATTTTCTACCCATGTAAGAATATTTGTTTCCTTTGATGGTGCACAATGCAATAAGCTCTCTCAAGTCCATGGTTTGTCTTGTTCAGCCCCCTGTCTCCCTCCAATGTGCTCTTGGCAGAATATCATAAATCCAACTCTTGTTCTGATATTTATTTTGGCATTTTTAATGCCTGTTGCTTTTATTAATGTGAATGTTTTAAACTGTGCCTTATGGATTCAATTGTTTGCCTCCTTGTGGGCTTATTAGAGTGGCAGCATATAAACTGGAAAACTAAATCAGTAAGTAAAAATAAGCTGTATTCATTATGATTTTAAAATAAACATTTTAATATTTGTGTGATGGAATTAATAGTAAACGACAATCTCACTTCCATATTATGTTCTTATCAGCTTTAACTGGTTGTTAAAATACATTGGTGTTGAACTGTTCTCCTTTTCTCAATGGATTCAAATAGGACTGCAAATAATATATTGGACATCAACCAGCTGGAGGGTCTTTTAACTATACATGTCAAAACAGAAGTATATTTTCAAAATGTGTTTTGATTTTATTGCTTTCAATGTGACATCAAAATTACTAACTTTCAATGGATTCTACTCATTATGTTTACCTCATCCTTCACAGAAATGTTTGTCTTGGCAATTGTTTCTCAATATGCATTATTTATCTAAATAAAAGCGATGTTGCTGAGAAGAAAACTTGAAGTAGCTAATAAAAAATAACCAAATACAATAATCTGTGCATACATAATAAACATGAGAGAACATATATTAAAAATTGGGAATTTTTAAATCCATACAGCCCAGTCCTATGCATATCTATTCAGGAACAAGTCCAATTCTGTTTAGGGAGACTTACTCCCAGGAAAGCATGAATAGGATTGCAGCCAATGCAAACCAGAGAATGAAATGTCTAATGTGGAGTGGGGAAACTTTCTTATCTGTCTCCTGATGATCTGGTTGTTGCTTAGTTCAGATGTCACATTCCAAGTCCAACTAACTGGGGCTTATTGGATCAGGAGTGGGTGATATACTTGAGTGCCTCCCTCCCCTTGTTCACATAAATGAGGGAGTCTTCTCTTAAGCCACAGTTAAAACACCCAAACTAGGAAATCGTGGTTTGAGTACTCCCCACAAACCTGGATAACATCATGGTTTGCAGTCCTAATTTATAGGGGTCTACTTGTTGTGAATTCCCAAGAATTCATCTCCTTGGGAGCTTGCATCCAAGCATACATGCTTGGCAACCAAGTTTCACACCTATTCGTGGGACTTACTTCCAAAGTTATAAGACTTGTTGAACATTTCATCTAAACATGAAGAAAAATACTGTAAAATTATAGGGCTGATTGTTTTATTGCTTCAGCTCCAAGGTTTGTCCCTGAATTGAAAAGTTCTTAAAGTAGTCATGTGTAAGCAACACTAATATTCTAGGAACAACTCTAAATAGTATAATTAACAGTAGCTATGCATTTTTTTGAAAGACAGCAAATGTCTCCCATGGTATTTCTGGTTCTGCTTTTGTTTATGCCTAAATAAGGCTTATGTGACCTTTGTTAAGGAATTTCTGGCCGTCACTGTTAATGACTCCTGTCCAGAGGTTTATTTATATAGGCTGGTCTGTTTTGGTGGGTTTTTGTCTGCTGCAAAGGAACAATGCTGTATGCATCTGCTTCATTAATAATGTTGGTCTTTGTTGCTTTTTTAAAATCTCTGCTTTCCTGTTACACCACCTATATATAGCTGGCACCAGTATTGTTTTGTGAATCTTTTTTTAAACATAGGAAAAGCTTTACAAACACGTTAGACAAGAAATGTGCAATCAAAGGAACTTAAGAACCCAAGTCAAAATATTTTCTCACTAAAAAAGGCAATGGGGGGAGGAATCTGTCTGTTGCAATCCAATTCTGTGGGACCATTCACGATTTTTATCAAAGGACTGGGCTTTCTGCATTTAGGCTTCTACAGTACTTTCAGACACTATGTGAAAAGGAGAGCCAGTATGATGTAATATTTGGACTACAATAAAGGAGACCCAGGTTCAAATCTTCACTTAAGTTAGGAAGCTCACTAGGTCATAATCTTCATTCTACTTCACAGTGTTATTGTGAAGGGAGAACCATGTGTGCTGTTCAGAGTTCCTTGGAAGAAGGGTAGAATATAAATGAATCATACAAAAGATAGCTGTGCAACTATCTTTCTTGACATTTTCCAGCATAATACATTCCAGGTGAAACCAGCATCTCCCATAAACTCTTTCTCTAGCTTTATGGTAAATGATGCAGAGACAATGTCCAAGTCTACTGACTGAAATGGATTTTTTTTTTAAAGCCCCAGTTACTGAGAGTCTGAATTTGGAGACAACTAACTGAAATTATTTGCTTTTGGAGAAGATGGGTATGCATTTGAGTTGTAGCTGGCACAGGAAGACATTGATCTGTATTCAGCTCTTACATTTTTCAGGTATTCCTCATAAGCCACATGATTAATGATACTGCTTAACATTTGTGTTGGGAAGCACATGGCACACTCAGAAAGCATATACATTGTGATTGGATCCTTGGAGCATCTTTGTAAGAGAAATAGTATCATCCCCATATTGCAGATGGGAAGACTAAGGTGGAATAGATTGCCTAAGGATCCAATCCAATTTTCCAGTGCTGGTGCAGCTATGCCAGTGCGGAGTGTGCTGCATCTTGTGGTGAGAAGGCAGTCACAAAGGTCTCCTCAAGGGAAGGGAAAATTCTCCAGTGGGATCTCCATGTCCATCTTAGTCCTCCAAGTGGGTAGCTCCTCCCTCTCAGGTAGGCAGGCCAGAGATTTTTGAACTTCCTGAGGGGGAGGGGCTGCCTGGACCTCCCCAGTCTGGCCTAGCCTTTTGGGAAAGCAGGACAGAGTTGTGTTCAGAAGAGCTGAACCCACTGGAGAAAGCAGGGAGGGGAATTTGGATAGGATTGGACCCTAGAGCAGTGTTACCCAAACTGTAGGTTAGAACCCACCAGTGCGTGAGGAGCTAATTTTTGGTGGGTCATGAAACGTTTCTGAAATATTTTTAAAAACTTGGAACCACCTTTGCCCAGTTTGCAGAAAAAAAATGGCAGCAGTGGGCAGTCTGGATGGAGAGACCACTGTTGTGGCTGGAATGCTAATTTGTGGTGTGAGGTAATCTTCATACTCCCAAATTGTCACATTTTCTGATTTTTCTCTAGTAATTGCCTGCCGTACATCAAGTGTGAACCCAGTTTCAGCCTTTGGTCTGACCTGAAAGCCCCTAACTGCACATCTTGCTCTCCAGGTCAGCCTATAAATATTGTTATTGTTATTCTGGTTACCCTGGACCAAGATTTGTGGGAATTGTCTTTGAACTCCCATTTCTAGGGAGAGTCTAGCCAAATGACTACACTCCCATGCTGTATGTAAGGTCTCTAGCAGCTTTGGGAGCACAGGACCCTGCTTATTAATACATAAAATTTCTTTCTCAATCTTTTTTGTCTAGTAAAGCTATGTAGGTCCTGGTGCTAAAAAGTTTGGGAAGCACCAGCCTAAAGTCATCTGGTGAGTTCATGGCAGAGGTGAGGCTGCAACCCGATCCTCCTTTATCTGGGAGTAAGCCCTGTTGACTATTATGGGGCTTACTTCTGAGTAGACACACATAGGATTGGGTATCTTGTCTGCCCTGTCTGCTGACTGGGCAACCAAAAAAGCCTGGAGGAGGTCTCGGCAGAGTGAGAAGGAGGAAGCTAGGGGCAGGCAAGCAGGTAGCCAGCAAGTCTGCTGAGGCTGCCAGCCTAAGAATGGGCTGGCTGAAGTCCCTTTTCCTTGCCACAGTTGCCTGCAGCTCCCCAAATTGACCCTCCCTGCCTCACCTTTGCCTTTCAGAGGAGGGGCGTTAGGCCACAATCCTATCCACACTTTCCTGGGAGTAAGTCCCATTGACTATAATGGGACCTACTTCTGAGTAGACATGCCTGAACTGGGCTGGGCTCTCAAGTTCCTCTCCTAGCCCCACTTTCCTGGGAGTAAGCCCCATTGACTATAATGGATTTACTTCTGAGTAGACATTGGACTTTTTCTGAAATACAGGGGCAGGCAATGGGGGGGGGGAGAATGTGAGGCAAATGATTCTGGACCTTTGGAAGGTGTGGATCAGTGAGGGGAGGGACAGTGGGAGAGGTGCTAATTGCAATTATGAGATAGGGGAAATGTGCCTGTGGGAGGGGGTGGTGTGAGGAGAAGAGAAGTGCCAGTTGCCTGCTCCTGTATTTGAGAAAAAAGAGTGCAACCAAAAGCCCAATCCTAGGCATGTCTACTCAGAAGTAAGTCCCACAGGTACATCCCCCCCATGTCTTTGGCTGCAATCCTGACCACACTTTCCTGAGAGTAAGCCCCATTGAACAAAATAGGACTTACTTCTGAGTAGACCTGGTTAGGATTGTGCCCTTTGTCACATAATGATTTAATTGTATTAATTATATTCATTAAAAATTAATTGTAATGTGGTAATTAAATGTAAGTAAAAAACTGGGAGTGTGCCTTGACAATTTTAGTGCCTTGACAGTGTGCTGTGAGCTAAAAAAGGTTGAAAATGGCTGTTGTATAGTAACTTTCCTGGGAAATTCCAGCCAAGGTTAACCTTTTATTCTCCTCTGTTCCCTTTTGCTGCTGCAACCTGGTTCCTTTTTGCAAATGCATTTGGCAGAAGTCTTTTTTTCAACACCAGGACGGGAGCCTCCTCTCCATCAGAAATTCAATTCAGGCTACAATTCAGTGCACTGTTACTTAAGAATAACACCCATGGAAAGCAGAGGGTCTACTTCTGAGTAAAAAGGGTTGCGAATATATGCAGCTGCATCTCTGCTATGAATTGAATTGCACGTTCTCAGTTATGTGTTATGGGTTGTATGTTATATGCAGAGCTTCTGGCTTAACACACCTGACACCTTAAAGGTAGATTTGATTCCTGGTTCTCCTGCAGTGGTTCCCAACCTCTTTCACTTGCATATCGCTTGGCAGCCTATTTCCATAAATTGTACCCTTCATATTAGCAAAATGTTTGTAATAATACAAGCCCTCATCTCCTCCCAGACTATGAAAGCCCAGACTTCATGTATTTATCACAGTGTTTTCTCTTTTTATCTGTTTGAAGAACAGAAGACTCTGCCTTTGCACTGTTTTGCACCAGAAGTGTGCTGAGAAATTCTGGGTGGTTGATCACTTTCCATATTATGTTTCAGCTTTTTTACTGTGCTGGTTTTCAATCACTGGTTCATACATGAATTGATGACCAAAAACTAGCTATTGGTGGGGCTTTCACAGCCAACTAGCTACCTCCCTTGCTGCCTTGCTGGTCCTTGCAAGGCATTCTGGAGCACAACCTGCCTTTTTCTGCCATTATTCCATTCTTTTTCAAGCACCCCTAAAGGTCCTGTTGAGTGTCCCTGGAGTACATGACTGCCAGGTTGGGAACCACTGTTCTACTGGTATGTTGTTTACAGTGCACTTACTCTGATAGTGTTTACAAAAAGGTGGTGAAAATCAGAATTTAAAAAGAATAAAAATGTATCTTATGATCTTTTACTATGTTTTTAATAAACTATAGACTACAGTTCTTAGGTAACAATTAGTGGTAGGCTATTTTTCAGGATCTGGCCTCAGATAAAATCAGACAAAACTATAGTCAGACACCCCCCTAAGTTTAACCCCCGACGTATCTGAGGGTCATAGAAAATTCCATGATTTTTGGCTCAAAACTTGTCCTCAACTTACCTGTGGGGTTGACCTGTAGGCGAGTATCTGCGGTAGTCGTGACTGGCTTTCTCCAAATGCAATCCATGTTTCTTCATCCAACCCAGTGGTTCCCAAACTTTTTAGCATCAGAACCCACTTAAAAAAAAAATGTTTCACTTTACCAGCCCCTCAAGCCTCTGTGGCTATAGTGGTGGTTGGGCATCAGTGCTCCCCCCAAGTAGTAGGTTGTTTAACCTACTCTGCCTTGTCAAGTTTCACACCTTACCAAAAATTGGCCATGGACCCACAGTCTGGGAACTGCTGATCTAACCCATGCTGGATGCTCCTTTGCTCTACAAAAACTAGTTTTTGCCACTATGAGTACAAATACTATTCAGTTGCCACTTCGAGTTTACAGATATGCCCTGAGCATTTTAGTAGTGGTATAGAATACTTTTCCACCTGCAGCATATTTTAATTGATGTTCTCTTTCATGTTCAACATGACTTGGGGCATATAACAGGTTCCCACATGAAAAGTAAAACATTAACTACTATTAGGTGCACAGTAATAGATAAAATATAAAACACCCACTATTCAGTTGAGGAAAGAGTTTAGTGCATACATGGTTAATGGGGGCGGGGAGGAACCTTTTAGAATCAACCTGTCTGTTTCTATCATCTCATATTTTCTCTTTTTAAAGTGTTTGGGGGAAAAAATGACCCTCTGCTTTCCATGTCAAAAACATGGGATGTATTGTTACAGCCCTCTCTTAAAGCATACCCTAGCCTTTTGTTTCTAATTGCAAAGAATGTGCATGAATGAGAAGAAAAATAGCAGAAAATTTTAAAAAATACAAGTGTACTAAGTCAGCTTAGCATCAGGTAGCAAGGGGCACGGTGGCAAAGTCCTGTGCTGCTCCCCCCCCAGTACATGGTACACTTCCCCTCAACCAAGCACTGCCGTGGGCATGTTCTCTGAAGAATTTGTTGCCGTCATTCCTTTTGCCATACTTGACTAAGAATGGTGAAAGGGAAGGCAGATGGTCACTTTTTAGTTCTCTTCCATTCCCCCTCGTCATGTCCTCCCATTCTCTGCAGCTACCTGTGAATTGTTTTTCTAGAAAACACGCTTGTAGTTTGGAGGGCAGGAGAAGGCAGTAGGCGTGTTAAATGGTGCTCATTATTCCACCACTACCCCACATAAAGATGAGTACTGGGGGACTTTCAAGTTTGGCCTGGTGGGCCCACAGGGCAATCAGCCACCACCTGACTTGGCTGATCTTTGATAATGCCCTAAGGTGTTTTTTTTTTTAACTTTCCTCAACTATGCTAGTTTCCTAGCTATGTTTACAAAGGTGTACTCTAACTTCCGCACTCTGAGTGACCTTCATGTGCACAGTTAGTTTTCTTGAAGTAGGGTGATCCTAAGGGAAAATTCTTCTCCGCATAAATACTGTATTGCACTATTTCATTTGCCGGCATTAGAAGCCATGTGTCTGATGTGCTACATTTCACATTCCACTTTTTACCTGGAAGCCTACCCTACAATCAGTAGCATAACGGGGGGGGGGAGTACTGCAGGTACCACAACATGTCATGTATGTGGCCTCTCACAATCTCCATTTGAGCATTCCAGGCAGCATCAGCAACATGCAGGAGGCACGGTTTGGTCTGGAGAGCACCTGCACATTGCCATTGGTGCCCAGAATGGCTCGGGATTACAAAGGAGAGTGGCTGCTTTCACGGCATGTTTCAGTGTCTGAAGTACTTACCATTTTGCCCCCCTCTAGCTATGCTGTTGGCTACAGTAGTACTTTTCAATATCTTTTCTGCAACCTTGTTCCATAAGACTGAATATTACCTGCTTTGTGATGCCCTTTACTAAAAAGAAAAAAGTTTTTTAAAATCTCCTGCAGCATGATCCTGTACATGTTTATTTGGAAGCAGGTCCCACTATATTCATTGAGACGAATGCCTAGGTAAGTGTGCATAAGTTTGCAGCCCTGGTATATGTTGATTTTTATAGTAAGTATAAAAGCACACATTAAAACCCAGATTTTGAATTCTTCCGTTGGGATAAGATAATTTGCATTCACCTGCTACTTTTTGTTTTTGTTGCATAATATTTTTGCCTGTTTCTAGAATGTTGATTTTGTGTGTGTGTGTGAAAAGAGTCAGAATGCTTAGGAACATTGTGGGAGAGAGGAATAGAAGGAGTGTCTTGGAGCAGTGGGAAAGATAGTGACAGGTAGGCTGAGTTTAGTAGTTCTGTATTGAGTAGTAGAATTCTGACTGTTATTCTCTCTGAATCCACTCGCAGGGTCTAAGCACTGATAACACAGGCCTACAAAACTGAGGGTCAGAAAAGTTTTTCCCAAACTTTATGGCGGTTTGATATGAATTTGGGGTGCCAGTTCAAAAACTGGCATCCGTTTTTGCCCTATCACATCTAGTTTTGGAGATATAGTATAGCCTTATTACTGAATGGTTCAAGCAGCTTCCTCATGAGGAAACCATGGTGTAGGCTTCCTCATGAGAAAGCTGCTTGAAACATTCACTAAAGAGGTTATGCTGTGTTTTCAAAAATAGACATGATAGGGAAAAATGGGTGCCAGTTTTGGAATCGGCACCCCAGATATACCCAGGAACTGGTGTAACGTTTAAGGAAGCAAAATGTGTGTTGGCCTATGTAATTACATAACCAGCAAAACCATGCACTTTAAAGTTCATTGACATTCAGGTTGGGTTGACCAGGTAAAATATAGAGGACAGAATTCTTCCATCTTTAATAGCTGAAGGAGCCATCCAGTGCTGCAGAGGATAAATAAATTGTACCTACCAAATTATCCATTTACACTTATTAAAGATACAGGAGCTCTGTCCTTCTTTGCACCTGGCCACCCCAGTTTAGATTCCCAGGCTTCTGTGAGAGCTACCAGCTGGTGTATTACTTGCCATCTCCATTCTGTGGCTCAGATGGTTGTGGCTTTATGGATTCCTAGTGCTTTCTAGATGTGTGTGTGACTTCTTTGCTAGGAAATTGGTAGGTATGATTACAAAGACAAGAAAGCATGTGGATTCTAAGTACTGAAGGAAAAAATGCTTTTAACAAAAAGGACAATCGGGATATTATGAGACAGTCTTACATAACTTGTGGTTAGTCAACTTCTCAGCATGCCACACTGCATGAGAAAACTAGCTAATAATGCATAGATTGTTCTGTTGTGTGTCCTAGATGTCAACGGTATGGCCTCATATATTTTGTTGCTGGCTGGGTCTGTGAGTATTTAATCATTCTGGAAGAGACATTTAAATCTGTTTGCTGCATTACTTACCTATCTGCAGATATAGATTCATTATCAGTCAAGAGCTGAACTGACCTTTTTAAATGCTAATCAAGAAATGTGTAATATTATTTTGGAGTTTGTCAGGCTTGATAAAATACAGTGTTTGATTTCCCTGAACCGTCTCAGAATGTCAAACACTCCTCAATCCATTATCTCAAACATACAAAGAAAATAAATGGAATGTGCCTCAGAACACACAAAGAGGCTTGTGGCCCAATCCTATTGGCTTGTTGGATGGCCATATGAAAAGGCAGTGCACCATAGAGTATAGTGGTTGCCATCACAAGTGATGGGTGGCCTCACAACAGCAGCCAATGCAAGAGCCTTATTGTCAGTAAATTGGTGGGTGAGGACAGGATATAGACAAGGGTAGGGAGGGGTGTGTGTTGAGGCTGGAAAGGGGTAGTATCTGCAGCAGTAGCACTATCTATAGCCTAACCCTTTTCTGGCCTGTATGCACCTACCTGGATCTGCTCAGATTTGTGCCAAGTAGCTAGTGCAGGTCCAAGTAGGCCCATTGGGAAGTGGAGGCTTGCTCCAGGACAAGGGAGCAAGCATTCTGTTAACTTCAGGGAGGCTTCTGGGACCTAAAACTTGCCTGTAGGGTGCAACACACACCCCACTGGCATGGCTACATCTGCACAGGGGGATTAGGCATTGGGCTTATAGAAAAGCATCAATTGAGCACCTTTCTTAGAAAAAATTGTGTTTTGCAGCTAAATCTCAACAGAGGGTGCTTGGAAAATGAAATGAAATTGCATCAAAGTCATAATAGCCCACAGTATGCAACTTGGTAAAAATAGTGGATTTTAATATTGCTAAAGTAATGCTTCCCAAATTTACTTGGATTGCAATGCCCTTCATGCTGCACCGCTTCCACCCAAAACCTCAAAGTAACAGTGACGCAAAACATGCCATGCAATGACATCTGCCGGTTATGTCCAAATTCATTGGTTGACCATGACCCTGCAAACAGTAAGAGGCACCGTGGTGGGCAGGAGGGCCTTCCTAAGCACATGAAAACCACATGCAGCAGTTATGCCGCTGTGCCAAGCCCCCTGCTGCAGCTTTCAGGGTCTTGCTGCCAGGCAGTGGGCACCCCATGACACCCCAGTGAGTGCCTCATGATCCCCAGGGCATCACAACACACACTTTAAGAATTTCAGTATTAAAGGTTAACACTTGTTGACAGTCAACAAAAAACTAGTTCTGTGTTTGACCAGTTTTCCATACCAAACAAGGAAGAAATTTAGGAGTAAATTTGATTAATGTAACTGATGTTTACAGAAAGCATTTTTTAAAATGATGCACAAGGGCTTCAGCTTTTCCTGCACTGCTTAAATCATTGTTCAGGCAAATAAAGGAGGGAAGAGGAGAATTTGTGCAAGAGAAGCCCCTGAAGTGCCAGTGTTGCATCTTCATTGAACGAATAGAAACAAAGCTACCATATGCAATGACAGAACTCTAGGTAGCTGAGCCCATACATACATTTAATGCATAGACGCTGAAACCTGACTTGATTGTTAGAACTGCCATTATTACAGGTGAATTGGAGGTTATGAAAAGCATTTACTGTAAGTCTGATTAGATGTGATCAACTTGGAATGTGTGAAGTATTAGACAAATTGCTGTCGCTTGTATTTCTCAGAGCTGTAGGCTTGACCAGGCCTAAAACTACTGCCTGATTTCACCAAATGCTGTTTTAAAAACTGCCTTGTTAAGAGTGCTGCTGAAATTTTTTCTGTGGAACAAGGGTGACCTCCAGTGGCAAGAGCCAAATTTGTATTTTGCTTATTGTTGAAGTTATAGTTGGCAACTTGATATCTCATGAAAATAATGATGAATGGTTGGCATCCTTCAGTTTTGGAAGACTATGGTATCACGCTCTGAATAGTGGTTCTGGAACAGAGAGTCCTCTCCAGTGTGTGAAGCCTGGGTAAAGTAGATATGGAGGATAGACTGTTACCCATGCAGCAAATCCCCCCTCTCCACGTGGCTGGAATGGTCCAATGGAAAGGCAGAAGCCAATACGGTTGGTTCCAGCAGCGTTGCAGGAGTTGCCAGAATGTGACTGTGTTCAGCCATGAACTGCTTCAGGGACTCTGGCTCCGGATTTTGCCTCGAGGTTGACTCCTGAAGCCTTTTCCACAACTGGATGTAGCCACAAGGCAGTGGAGTTTGGGATCAGAGTTTTCCTTCTCTCAGATGAGCTGCCTTCCCAGGTTAACGAGTCCCATCTACCCGGTGGCTGTTTAGTTGCCTTTTACGACAAGTACAGCCAAACTGAGGGCTTCTTCTTATCCCCAGCCCCCAGGGGAATGAATGATGAATATGATGAATATGTCTACTCTTATTAATCAAATTATGCACATAGAAATTTGTCATGTGTGCTTGCAGTTATGTAAAACACTGGGTGCTAGCCAGACCTTTGGAACAGCAGTGTGCCATAAGCTCCTTCCATTACTGGAGGGAGCTTCTAGTGAAGGCTGGTGCAACACCAGTGGTATGGGCACTGCCATATTTGTATAAATGGTTGGTTTTATTCGCATAACAAATGAAGATTATATTTGGATATGTGTGTCAGAAAATGATTCTTCCTGGTTCTTTTTCTTTAGAATTGCATGGAACTAAGAAAAGATAAAATATACTGTATACACTCTGGGTTTTGGAATCCACATTTTGCATAGGTTAGCATTTGGTTGAAATTTAGATAATCTAAAATGTTGATTTGGATATTTAAAATGTGGAATGTGCTCTGAAAAATGTTCAGAACATTTCAAAGCACTCTGGTAAATGATATTCTGGTAATATAGTTAATAACATTTTGGTTAAAACGGTTGCATTCTTCATCTTGCAGTATTTTGAAGGTGTATGTAAATAGTTTTGTAGGCCTGTGGTTGAAACTAAGCTAAGTGTAGTGGTTCAGAGGAAAGCTAGTCAGACTTTAATTTTATCCAGGATTGTACCAGAGAGGGAGTTTGCCTCCCTTGTTCTCTCATTATGGGAATGAGTGAACAACTGTACCACTCATGTTTGACCACAGAGTCTCATGTTTGACCACAGAGTGTCCCCTGATCTCATGGAACTAAACTCTAGACTCTAAAGACTTTCCTCCCCCCTGCTAAAGAGCTGTTTATCTGGTGTATCTTTTTTGCCTAGCTCTATTTTCAGCATTCTGTTGAATTACCCACTTCTTTAACTCTTTCAGACCCCAAGTTCCAAAGTTATTCTTCCCTCTTATTTAGTAATATCTCACATCTCATATCATGCCCATCATAAAAAACACATTAAAACCAAATTTCTTGGACTGGCATTAACGCACAACCTGTTCTCATTGAAATATCACTTGATTCACCTTTTAGATGGGGTTATATCCTGATTCCAGTGAAGTCAGAGCTAGTTCTGATTGACTTTAAGAGTTGTATCTTAATGCTTCAACAAAGTTTAATACTTTTTGTGGTATAAATTTTGAGTGAAAGGGAAGTATGAATGGATTTTCTGTTTTGGTAACCCAGTTTTATAAAACAGGATGATATTCTAGGGATTAGGTCTGGGAACACATGTTGTGTTATAGTTACATGTCACATAGCCTTCATGTGGCAGAATGGCTCTCTCAAGGCCCACCCATCCATCTGAGCTGATTACCTGAGAGATCCAAATAAACAAGAACACTCAGCTATTTAATATCAAGTCAAACCATTGGTCTATCTCAGTATTGTCTATGTTGCAGATCTTCAGGGCTTTAGATAGCAATTTGTTCCAGCCCTGCCTGGAAATACCAGGGACTGAACCTGAGACCTTGTGCATACAAAGCAGGTGCTGTACCACTAAGCTGTATCTCCTAAAAAGAAGTGGGATCATGGAGAAGTCACTGCCAATCTTTCTGTTCCGATGAGCCCATGCATTAAATTTCTTCCTTCCCTCTGCCCCCTGCAATGGCACTGTGTAATCGCTGTCCTCTCCCTTAGCACTTTAAATTGCTACCGTCTTCGGCATGCAGCATTTGGAAGGGCTTCTACTTAACACTGCCTCCATGAGGCAAGATATCCTCACCAGTTGTAGCTGTAACATTTGCACATACTTCCCACTGACTCTTCTCTCCCCCAACCCCCAGCCCTATCACATCTTCATTAGGGATCTCTTAAATGACTACCATTGTTGGCTGCATCTCCACAGTATCCATGCTCCAGTATGTGCACAGATCTTGTGGTGTACTGCAGGCCAGTGCAATAGCATAGATATTTAGAATCAGATTTCTTATTTAAAAACAAACATGAAGATAATTCACATTATAGTAGTAGACTTCTTCTTTGTGCTTGTTTCTGTGCTACCTTCAGTCTGCATAACAATATCTTCTTTCCTTTCCTCTTTTTTTTTTTTTTTTGCTTGCAGGTGTTTGGATTGCTGGTATGGACGTTGATTGCTGGAACAGAATATTTCCTATATCCTGTCTTTGGCTGGGTGATGTTTGTGGCTGTATTTTACTGGGTTCTTACACTCTTCTTTTTAATTATCTACATGACGATGACATATACAAGGATTTCCCAAGTTCCATGGACCACAGTTGTGAGTATACCAGCTTTTCTCCATTCTTGAGTGTGTATGTGATTTTGTCCTGTATTTCATGTGCTTACAGAACTGCCCCTGTTCAAAAAAGCTTCCTCATTCCCATCAATGAAAGCCTGGGGTCAGGCATGGTCCTCCCCCTTCCCCATCACTAGTTTTCCCGAGCAGTAGAAATTTTTGTCACCAGTATGACCTCTGCTCTTAGTGTTGCATACATTTCCAAGCAAGACTTATGAGAAACAACAGCTAGTTTTATCTGTAAAATCTCTATTATGCTCCAGTCCTACCCTTCCCTAGCTCACAGTGTGCACTGCTGCCCTTGCAGCATCTGCTGCATGCTGTGGGCCAGCTGGAGACCAGGCCAATAAATACTTTTTCATGCCTCCTGTGTTACTCCAAGGTCCCCAATGGGTCTACTCATATCTACACCAGCTATTTTGCTGGCATCAATCTCTTGAGCCTGGGGATGGGGGAATAGGATCATTTGGAGCCACCCCTGGCCCAGCCTGATCCCACCGCTACCTTACCTGCACTGACAGCTGGTCTGCAGCATGCTGCTGCTAGCATGGATCTAACTGGGCTGTTAAACTCCTGAACTGGCCTGATAGGTAGAGGGGATAGTTCTGGGGGTTGGTTCAATTGGTATTGGATGTGGTTATCACGGCCAGCCTTAGGAGCTGCAGGACCCAGTGCAAAACATTTTTGTGGGGGCCCCCAATCACCAGAATGAGTGGTAGTTGAGAGGCATCCAGCATCTGCATCACTGCCAGCTTCTTCTGGGAGTTAGGCCAATCTGACTTGGGGGCAGGCGGGAGGGAGGGCTGTCCAGCAGCAATGCTCCACTCACCACACTTTCTTCACTACACTTCAGCATGGAAGATCCCATGCCGGAGCTGGAATCAGCCACAGAGCGAGGTGCCAGCTGCAGGTGCTCTGCTTGCTGCTCTAGTGCAGGGCCCCTCCGGGCAGGGGGTCCTAAGTCCGGCCCTGGTGCTCAAGCAATGCCAAGCCTCTAAGAACCAATTGGAGAAGCTGGCTTCACTTAGGTCTTTGTTCCTCAAAGAAAGTTTGTAAAGAAAAGGAGATGTGAACAAAGGACTCTCCATTTTTGAGTTAGACACAAGAAAACTATAAAGTGATGCTTCACAACCCAGTGTTTACAGGAATTGGGAAACTTTTCTAAAGCATAGGACACTGAAAGCTGATTTGGTGGACTTTGGCTAACAGAATGAAACGAAGTAGAGCAGAAAGAGATCCTGAAGCTGATATAAGACAGAAAAACTGAAGACATACACATCAGACAGACTGCTTGAGAATTGTGATGGTAGGCCCTGGAAAATACGTAGTCAGTTAGGTGAAGTTGACCAAGCTGTAAAAATCTGTAGGGCACCTCCATCACAGAGATCTTGGTGCATGCAAATGGGTGTGCATGGAAAGCTGGCCCCTCCATCAAAATGAATGGGGAAACTAACTTGCAAAAATACTGTTTGTGCATATACATTGTCCCCTACCTTCCGTAGATACTCACATATAGTAATGAAATTTTTGCCAAGTAATCAAGTTCCAATTATCACTTCACCTTATAAATAATAATAATAATAATAACAGGAATTTATATACTGCCTTTCTTGGTCTTTATTCAAGACTTTATTCAAGGCGGTTTACATAGGCAGGCTGATTAAATCCCCGTAGGGATTTTTACAATTGAAAGAAGGTTCTGTCTTTCAAGAACCACAACAGTCCAGGTGTTTCACTCTGATCTGGTTTCACATTCTGGCCTCCATCCTCCCACGCTCAGAGCAGATGGAATCGCTCGGCTTCAGCTTGTCAGCTGCTTCAAGGTCGCACGGTGCTGGTGGCCTTGAACTGGCGACCTTGTGGATGTTATCTTCAGGCAGACGGAGGCTCTACCCTCTAGACCAGACCTCCTGCCCTTATCTCCCGGTCAGTCAGAGGGCAGAGCCTTTCAACTCTGAACAGTTTCCTTTCTCAGCTCTGAAAAGTTTAGTTTCTCCTCTAACCTCAGGCAGGCACCTCCTAAGTTGCTATAGGAATTTTCCTGGGACATTCCAGCCAAAGTTAACCTTTTATTCTCCTTCCTTCTGCTGCAGCCTGGTTCTCCTTTGCAAATGCTTGCAAAGCAGGTCTGTTTTTTGAAACACCAGGATGGGAGCCTCCTTCCCAGGTTACAGTTCAATGCACCATGACTTAAGAATAACACCCATGGAAAGCAGTGGGTCTACTTCGGAGTAAAAAGGGCTGCAAATATATGTAGCTGCATCTGTCTGCTGTGAATTGAATTGCACATTCCCAATTATGTGTTATGGGTTGTATGTTGTATGTAGAGCTTCTGGCTTAACACACCAGACACCTTAAAGGTGGATTTGATTCATGGTTCAATCTTTTTCACTTGCATATCCCTTGGCAGCCCATTTCTATAAATTGTACCCTTCATATTAGCAAAATGTTTGTAATTAATAATACAAGCCCTCATCTCCTCCATATGAAAGCCCAGACTTCATGTATTCATCAAAATGTATCTTATGATCTTTTATTATGTTTTTAATAAATTAGAGACTACAGTTCTTAGGTAACAATTAGTGGTAGGTTATTTTTCAGGATCTGGCCTCAGGTACAATCAGACAAAACTATAGTCAGACACCTCCCCCCCCCCCCAAGTTTAACCCTGACTTATCCGAGGGTCATAGAAAATTCCATGATTGCTGGCTCAAAACCTGCCCTTGACTTATCTGTGGGGTCAACTTATAGGCGAGTGTCTGCGGTATATGCCAATTGGGATCCAGGCATGCCCCCTGCTGCTGGAATGGCTCCATTTGGGAAGCAAAGAAAAGTGGATTGGGCTAATTTGTGGTGCTTAACTGCTTGCAGTGACAACTACCCTGTGCTTGTCCAACCGCACCCCCCCATCCCCACAATGAGCCCAGGAAACACCTGGAGCCCCACAGAGGGGGAGTGCATTGCCCCAGTTGCCCCCTGCACACTACCACCTATTTTTATTCTAAAAATAAGATAAATTTAGACCGCTGTTAGCCTGAGTAGATCCAAATGCCTTGTGAATTTTTTAAAAAAGCCTTAATCTTCTAAAATAGTTAAGAAGGGGGCATCATTGGGTGCCACCACTGGAAAAGGCTCAGTCTCTGGTACCCACCAATCAAAATCAAGCCTCTGTCAGTGGTGGCCCAGAGAGCAGGAAATGGAGCATTAATCAGTTGCTTTACTGTGGGTTGGGTGTGAACTGCAGCTGCAGTTCCTGGGGCCAAATCTTAAGACGAAGTTGGTTTGCCAACAGTAGCTTCAGCTGATTGTGAACAAAACAAGAAACTTTTCCAGCAGCAGGGGGGCTGTATGAATGACAGCAGGTTCTGTAGCCACAGGAGTAAGTCCTCTTACTTAAAACCTGTATTGTACAAATGGTTTCCAGTCGAGTGAGAAGTGTGCATGAAGAAATGTCCATGGAAAAATTACCATCTTATTTTTCTTTACCCTACAGGGTCTATGTTTCAATGGGAGTGCCTTTCTTTTGTACCTCATTGCTGCCATTGTAGATGCATGTGCAGTCACCAAAGAACTGAACAGCCACAATTACAACAGCTGGGCAGCTTCTTCAGTAAGTTGCTTTTAATTAAGATCAGTGGTAGCATTTAGGATATGTTTCTGGGAGGGCATGGGGATTGTTGGCTTTTGTTTCAACAAAAGCCATACCCAGGGCCAAGCTACATGTATCAGTTGCATGAGTTGACCCTTTAGCTTTTAGCTAAAGGTTAGCTTTTCTCAAAAAATAGCATGCAGGGGGTGCTGAAATGCAGAGTGAAACCATGGTGGAAGGGGCTAGAGCAGGGGTGTCAAACTTGTTTCATACAGAGGACCGAATAGCATTCATGATACCTGCTAAGGGCAGGAAGTGATGTCATTAAACAGGTTGTAACCAAAAATAAGCACTTTTTCCTCACTTAGGAACACATTAGCTGCAAATGACAGAAGAGAAAAATATGCAAATCTTGATCATATTTCAAGATATTGGAGAGTCCAATTTTCATGTGGGCTGCCCTTTCAGCAGTAACACCTTAGTGCTACTCAGCAGCTGAGGGCCGGATGAAAAGCTTCCACGGGCTGCATCCGGCCCCCAGGGCTTATGTTTGACACCCCTGGGCTAGCGGGCTTTAACATTTTGCCCTGCTGCAGTTTTGATTTGGATTACACTTACACACACAAGTACGTTAGTTTCAATTGAAGCTTTTTTGTATGTTGGCAAACTTCAGTCTCGAAAGACTATGGTATAGCGCTCTGAAAGGTGGATCTGGAACAGCATCTAGTGTGGCTGAAAAGGCCGATTCGGGAGTGACAATCCCTTCCACACTGGGAGCAAGTGCAGTCTGTCCCTGGTCTGTCTCCCTGGCTATGGGCCTTCCTTCTTTGCCTCTTTGCCTCAGTCTGTTGGCCAAATGTCTCTTCAAACTGGGATAGGCCATGCTGCACAGCCTGCCTCCAAGCGGGCCGCTCAGAGTCCAGGGTTTCCCACTTGTTGAGGTCCACTCCTAAGGCCTTCAGATCCCTCTTGCAGATGTCCTTGTATCGCAGCTGTGGTCTACCTGTAGGGCACTTTCCTTGCACGAGTTCTCCATAGAGGAGATCCTTTGGGATCCGGCCATCATCCATTCTCCCGACATGACCGAGCCAACGCAGGCTTTTTTACTACTATCAATAGTGTGGGAAGGGGGCATTTCTTTACCACTACCACAGCATATATTGGATTAGATGGATGAATAGTCTTACTCAGTATAAGGTAGCTTCCTATGTTTGATATGCTAAATATGCATGTCTTTGGAATTAAGATGGATACTTTAATCTTAATTCCATCATGTCTTGATGGGAGGTGTTCACATGATATTAAAATAGCAAGTATATTATGTATGAGTCTTCATTGCTCTGGGGGAGTCTTGCATACATGTAATTAAAAGCTATTATCACATTGGTGTGACTGATATTGGTGACTTCTCTTATCTGATGTTGCCATTCCAGCCCAAAAAAACTCTATTATTTCAGTCAAGGATTGCCAACTAGAATACTGCCAAGACCAGATATGTATTCTGTGATTCCATGTAGGCACCATACCAGTAGACAATCTGGTACTGAGTGGGGAATTCAGCACCTCAAGAATCTTAAGGGCCTAATCCTTTTGAGCCACTGTCCTGCTGGAACATGCATTCTGGCAGTGCAATGTGTTTTATAGGGTTGCAGAATGTGACCCACTAGTCTGTGCAGCCGGGCTCTCACTGTAAGGGGTGAATAGCCATGCACCAACAGCCTCTGGAGGAGCCCTGGTACCAGTAAGTTGGCACAGGGGGTGGGAGGAATGGACTGGAGATCAGAGTGGGAATTATTATTATTATTATTATTATTAACAGTATTTATATACCGCTTTTCAACTAAAAGTTCACAAAGCGGTTACAGAGAAAAATCAAATAACTAATGGCTCCCTGTCCCAAAAGGGCTCACAATCTAAAAAGATGCAAAAAGAACACCAGCAGGCAGCCACTAGAAAAGACACTGCTGGGGTGAGGAGGGCGAATTACTCTCCCCCTGCTAAAAAGAGGAGCACCCACTTGAAAAAGTGGGAAGGGGAGTTTATTTGAGTCTGGGAAAGGGGTGGTATTGACAGTGGCAGGTCTGCCTATATCCTATCTCCTTCCTTAGCCTTGATCCACCTACCTTGGTCCATTTGGACTTTCACCAGCAGAATCACTGCTACAGGTCCAAGTAGACCCATCAGGGCAGTGGAGGCTTATCCCAGGGCAAAGGAGCAAATGTTCCCTTACCTGGAGGAGATCTCCAGGACACCCCCCCCCCCCCGAGGATGTACCATGTGATCCTGTGCACAGCTATTTCAGTTGGGGGGGGTTCAATAGGATTGGGATGTACATCCCATATTTAAACAAAAGCATGTTTCCCTGGGCAAGGAAGCATTGGCATTGTTCACTCCTGGGATGGCCCTTCCCCTCAGGAGGTAGAGTTGGTCTTAAGGCAAAGGCTCTGTCCCTACTGGTCATAAGGCAAATGAGGTGTCCCTACTTCTCTCAGACCACCTTCCCCTTCCGAGGAGAAGGGTCATTCCCCTGGTCGCACCAGAGCATAACCCCTAAAAAGAGAGGGGGAAGGGGGTCACTCTCTTCCCTCTCTGCACTGTCTTCAGCAGCCGGTGGCAGCAGCAGCTCCGCTCCGTCAAGCCCAACCAGATAAAATGGGTTTGTAAGAAGGGAACACTGTTTTACATAAGCATCCTGTTTTCATTGTGGCTAATGCTCATAGAAACAGTTTCTTTTCACATCTTCAGACATGGAAACTTCATTCTTGAATGATGTTGAGCTAGACTTAACTATTTTTGTAGACAGATGTAAACAGCTAATCTTATAATGACTTGATCCAGCGTATCATACACACACTTCCCTGAATTAGCGTTAATGCTTAGATTGTCACAGACACCTCAGAGCATGGAAAGAGAATTTGTCCATTGGACAAGAAGAGTAATAGCGTTCAAGATTTAAAAATGTACTGCCTTTGTAAATTTTGTGTGTTTCTCTAAAGCGCTAACTCCTGCTAAAATTACCTTATTTCATGGAAGTTGGAATAAAAGGTTTCATTGTGATGAATTAGGCATTGTGGGTGCTAGCTTGCAGATATCTGAATACCCCGATGCAGCATTAAATGCAAAATGCAATTATTATTGTTCAGAATAATTATACACTACTTTAAAAAAAACTCACCAAATGGTTATTTTATTTATAAAACCCAAACAAGAAAACAGATGGTGATAATGTAGCAGCCTTGAGTGCCCTTTGTTGGGATAGAAAGGCAGGGTGTAAATTCTTTACATAAATAATACCAAAACTAAGACAAACCCTGAAAACAGAACTTCACACCAGTTCAGATGGGTTCAAGAAGCATCATTCAAGGTTCAAAGGTTTTGCAAAAAAAGTCTCAAAGATGTGGTGAAGAGCAAGCAAGGAGAGGAGCCAACCTTATTCTGCAGGCCAGGAATTGCATATGGCAGAATGAGAATATTGGTTTCCTATCTCAGAGTGCATAGGTACAAATAACAGTCTCTCTGCCAATCATAGTGAGTCCCCCATCTTCTCTTTGCCCCAGTTAGTAGGGGGTCAAATCAGATTAACAGGACTCACACACCATTGTTTATTTTCACTTAGGTTAATGGGGCTGTGCTTTTTCTGCATAGAAGCAAGATTACTGATATAGCTAGTTGAACAGTTTGAAACTTGGCAGTGGGGCTGATGTACTTCAGGTCCTATGAGAGGTGAAGGAGGATTTTGCAGTTTTGTTTTATTGCGTTGATTCTTTGAATGCAAATAAAACTACGATAAATTACTTCTACTGTTCACTAATAGATTTTTTTTTCCTCTTTCCTCTACAGTTTTTTGCTTTTGTTGTCACTTGCTGCTATGGTGGAAATGCCTATTTCAGTTTTGTATCTTGGAGATCACGGACCTTGCAATAAATGTTCCCAAAATAAAATGTGTTTGTATAAGGGTGGACAAAAGATTTCTACTTAAGAGAAGTGCTTGCAGTGCATCCTGATGCTATGTGTTTAAATATCAGAAATGAATCTCAGTGATTGAATTCAGGCATCATAGCTGAACTACTGGGTTTGCCTAAGGATGGCTTTTAGTAATATGTTGTGGGCTCCTAGAAAGGAATATGCTTTCTCCTTTCTTGTACTTATTGATTGCCTCCTCCATTGTGGTAGTAATAGTTTGTTGTCACAACCAGATTGTGTACACTATGATTAACATGAACCAGAAAGTGGAGGACAGAATTCATATTTTAGAAGGGGCAGAGAAGGAAGTCTGTATGTGCCCCAACCCACAGCATATTTCTGATGGTTCAGAGGTTTGGCCATAACCTCTGAATTGAGTCAGTGATGTCAATGGGGACAAGGCATTATTCATAGGATTGCTACTTTAGTTAAATTTGATGGACAGTATTTTGGAAATGTGATTGAAACATGGATTTATTTAAAGTATGATTTTTTTGTAGCAGGGATTAGTTGTCTCAGTCTGAAAGTATTATGAGTAGATTTTTATACTATGTATCTGTGACAACAAACATGTTTCAATAGGCAGTATGTATGTCATTGTAACGGAATTGTTGATATGCCTTGTGTTTTTTGTACTTTGTAACTATTAAAACTTCTGAAAAGTGCCACAGAAATCAGGATAACTGGTTACATACAAACAAAAATAATTTATAATATTTTTATACCTATTAGAAAACATTCTGTATTTGAGAACATGTTCCTGCTTAAGAGTCTCTGTACACAATTCTGAAGATTTAGAGATCTGCACGAGATTTCTGCAGAGCACTTTAATGTATTTTGTAAATCATCATCAATAAATGTGTTCCACCCTGATTATCAAAACAGAAAACAATCCCACAAATCTTCACAGAACTGATCTACCTAAATTTGCCCAAAAGTCAACATAAGCTCTTCTAATGCTGCTACAGAAGAAGCTTATCATGATTGGGGAAGTCTAAATCGAAAATATTGCAGAATGAAAGAGAATAAATTTTCAAGATCTTACTTAATGTGAATCTTCCCCCCTTCCCCAATATAACATGAGTAGCTTCATGAGGGATTTTTCATGAATTATAAATATGAATGTGGTTATGCCTAAACAGGGGAACAAAGTTGGTTTAAAAAATATTCTAAGTGACTGTTTCATGTTAGTAAAGTAGCTCTCTGGAAGAAATGGGGGATATCCTCAAAATATAGTATTTTTGCACATTTATTTCCAACATGTTGGGTTTCTTCTTTACGCTTGCTAATAAGCAAATTTTTCCTTTGAAAAGAATGTGACTGTGATATTGGTGCTATGATATTTAACAGAATGCATGTTACAAAGAGGTTCTTAAAATCCATGTATTGTCCTAAAATCAGCATGCCAAACTTAAAAGGGGAGAGGGGGTATTGGCTTCTATGTAAAACTTGGTACCCTCTTCTCCACTAGATAAGTACATTCCCTGTAACTCTTCTATGTATATGAAAATGAAAACATTTGTATTATAATTCCATCATAGCAGTGGTGCTCTTTATTAGACTTGCTAATTTTGAAGTGGTGAAGTGCTATTTGAAGGAGTTTTCACCCATCTAGCAACCCAATCCTAAACTGCACTGGTGCAGCCGAGCTGCATGGCCTATATTGCATTCCAGCGCAGCTCAGAAGGTGGTTGGAGGCTTCCTCAGGGGTAAAGGGATATTTCCCCACACCCTAAATAAAGCCCTAGCCACCCCTATGGGGCTTTTTGGATCTGCACCAGCTATATAGCTGGCGCAAATCTGGAAAACCCTGTGTAGGGTTGCTCAGCTGGGAGGTTTAGGATGTGTTATATGCCACTGCCACGGATCCCAGCCTCTCCCTGGCCCAATCCCTCCCTGTTCCACCCTCCCCCATCCAGAAATGCCCCCTACCCACCTGCAATATGCCCTCCTGCCACCCTCTCCCACCCCTGTACTGTCTGGTACACACTTACCTGTGCCAGCTCAGGGCTGGGATGCTGAGCTGGTGCGGGCCTCCACACCGGCCCAATTGGCATTCAAGTAGGTGCAAATGTGCCTTATGGCATGTTTGCAACTCTCTCAGCTGGCATGGAGACCATCATGCCAGCTTAACTTCAAGTTAGGATTGCATTGTTAGATGCACTACAGTTCGTAAGTACATACAGCATATGCAGAGACCTTAACAAATGGGGGGGGGGAAACTCTGCAGAAACTGAACATGCAGCAAAAGATCTCTAAAGCATGTGCAGCTGAGTCTTAGGCTGCCCCTCTCCCTCCCCAGAAATTTATATACGTGCACACTGAACTGAAAAGGGGGCCTATCAGCTAAAAAAAAAATTGTGTCCCAGAAAAGCAATATATATGCTAGTAGTGCATAGGAAGGTCATTCATTCACTGTTAATAAGATGCCAGGCAGTGCCACGATCTTTTGTATAATTAAAAAGTGGAGGAAAGGAATTGAAATTATGCATCATGTGGGGCAGGGGCGCAAATTATAGTTGCTGGTAATTTTATTTGCTATGGTCCTTAACTTTTATGTTGAAAAGTTTTCAAACATTTAAAGGAAACCATATTGAGGAAGTGTTACTTCCTGCCTTCTGGGGTTTCATTTGAGCCATGGTCTCCAGACTTGCAACTTGTGTTAAATGTCAAGACTTGACCCTATAATATATGAAGTCACAGTAAGGAACAAAGTGCCTCAATAATCCTTTTGGTATGGCTTGCTGGATTAATGACTAGATCTGCCTACCAGTAAACTTATTTGATGAAATGCAACTTCTGTTCTGAATATGTATGTTGTAAACCAACCTTCTGTTAATGTTTCTCATCATTATCTTATGTACTGCTGAGTTTTTTCAATAAAATATTTAAAAAGGATGGGGCTTCCATATGAAACACTCTGCTGAATCAGACCAAGTGTCCATCTATCCCACAATCCTGTTTCCATTAGTCACTAAGGCAGATGATTATGGAAACTCACAAGCAGGGCCTAAACAAAAACCATCACTCAAAAGCGAATGCCCAGCAAATAATCTTTAGTATCACACTGCTTTATCATGGTTTATTGTTGCTGTTAGACCTGTCTGCTATGAATTTGTCTAATCCCTATTTCAGGTCGCCTAAGCCTGTGCTCATCATGGAGTCTTATGGCAGCAAATTCCATAAATTAATCATGCATTCTCTGGAGAAGTACTTCCTTTTGAAGAGACTGAATCCACCTTCAGTCAATTTCATGGAGGGAACCCCTCACTACATACAAAAGCAATTTAGTGCAGAATTCTCTGTACCTAGCAGTATTGTATCTGCAAAGTTAATATAAAGTGAACCTGACCTGGGAATAAAAGTTATGAATAAGACAACTTAATGTAGCATGGGCAAGATTCTTGGAAAGAATCTTCAGGGAGATTCTGGGCTGTACTAGTATTCCAAATTTAGAAGGCCAATTTGCTATAAAAAGATCTCACACAGTGAAATAGTCTGCTTTGACTACTATGGTGAGAGTAAAATTGCTGTTAGAACACAAACACACTCGTCTGCCAATGGCCCATCTAGTCTAGCACCCAGTTTCTCACAGTGGCCTGGTAGCTCCCTCTGGGAAGCCCACAAGCAGAAGAGAAAGATTGTTACTGCTTCTGTACAATGGGGTGCATTGCACAGGAGCATAAAAGCTCAGATATTTGCATGGTTTTTTAAAAATAATGTTCCAATTCTACTTTCAGTATTTAACTTGCATTTTGTTGCATAGAAAAAATAAAATCTATATGGGGCAGTTTATGAACACTTTTAAAACATTTATGACGGGGAAGTTAGTATCTTTAAGTGTGTTTATACACTACATGACCTTTAAATGAGGCTCATGGTAATATTCAAGCCAGAGATGGTCCATTTGTGAGGTTGTCTGAACAGTTGCCTTAGGCAGAAATTTGCCCAAGAACGTCAGCGCTCTTCCACCCTCTGAATTGAAAAAGGAAAGCGGATGGAGCAGAAGTATGGAGGAGAGAGCAGTGCAGGCTAGACTAGAGCATCTCTCTTCACCCAGCGTGCGTAAGAGGCTGGTTCATCACCAGGTAGGAGGGACAGTATTTGGCACAAGACCTCAGCTACCTGCAGGTATTGAGCTGGCCCTGATCTGAGACATTTTACATTGTCAACCCAACCTTTATCAATCAACATTGCCTTTAAAAATTCGCACGTGTGATGTGCATTAAAACTTTCTCGTGTTGGTGCTGCTGCACTAGAAGCTCTAGTCTAAAATATCTAGTCTAGATCTCTAAACAGATCTAAATTTTTTTTTCTTTTCAAAAACCGCATCAAAGCGATCAAATCTGGCGCAAAAACAGCAGCACAATCCAGTGCGTGTCTACTCAGAAGTAAATCCCATTGTGTCCAATAGGGCTTACTCCCAGGAAAACGTGCATGGGGATTGCAGCCCCAATGAGGAAGATAATCCAAAAGGCTGATCGCCAAAATCTGCCAGGTATCCACTGCAAAACAACCCGGAACCTTTTAAGGTCACCATTCAAAGGGGAAATGGAAAAAGAAGCGCTTACTTGGACACCCTCCTCCGGATGGGCTGGAGGAGAACACGCGGTTTTGCAAGGGCTCCGAAGCGTCGCCTTTCCTGAACTGCTGAAGGGACTGGCTCTCGTTTGTCTTTGGAAGGGAGAGGAGGGCTGTGTGTGCTTCTAGGCAGTGGCGTAGCCAGAGGGGGTGCAAAGCACTACGTTTTACAGGGAGCCTCAGGCTGCAATCCTATCCACACTTACCTGGGAGTAAGCCCAACTGATTATAACGGGACTGACTTCTGAGTAGACCTGCATAGGATTGGGCTCTGTGGCTGCAATCCTATTCACTGTCCTGGGAGTAAGCCCCACTGATTATAACGGAACTGACTTCTGAGTAGACGTGCATACGATTGGACTCTGGCTGCAATCCTATCCACACTTTCCTGGGAGTAAGCCCCATTGGCTCTAATGGGACTGACTTCTGAGTAGGCAGGCATGGGCTCGGGCTCTCCCCCCAGCGTGCCAGGGGCCCCTCCCCTTGGTGGCCCTTCCGTTTTGCTCCCCCCGCCCAGAATGGCTCCGAAAGTGAGGGGGGGCCCTGGCACACTGGGGTGAGGCTCCCTGCGTGACTTAGTGCATTGCACCCGCTCTGGCCACGCCGCTGCTTCCAGGCGGGGAGCGTGTCCAGCTCTGAGGCCGCTCGCACGTCGCCCGAAGCTCTCGTGGAGGAAGCGCGCGCCTTCCGTCCCCTCCCCAAACTTTGTGGGGCGGCGGCTGCAGCGGCCACTCTGGAGGCGCAGCCCCTTGGGCGGGCGGGCAGGCTGCTGGCTCCCTGGCTTCCAGGACAGGCTGCCTGGGAAGGGGGCAGCGCGCCGGAGCCTTCCCCGCCCCGCTCCAGCTGTGCATAGCGGCGCTGCAGCCGGGCCCGCCCCGCCCCACCGCAGCCCGCCTCCGGAGCTGCCAGCGCTGGCCGCGCGGAGGAAGGAAGGGTCCACGCAGCCAGCTGCCCGAAAGGCGCGCGCCATGTCCCACGGGGTGCGGGTGGTCCGCACCGACGTCAGCAGCGCGGGGGTCTCCGCCGCCACCTCGGGGCCCAGCGCGGGGCCGGTGGACAGAGGCTACGCGGGCTCCTGCCCGGCCGTGCTGAAGGTGGCCCAGATGGTAAGGCGGGTCGCGGGGAGGGGCCGCTGCAGCACCTGGACCCACCAGGTGGCGCCTGCCAGGGGGGGCTTCGCTCACCAGCCCAGGGCTGCATCTGCTGGGACCCCAGAGAAACCTCCGGGCCCCACAAGCCGCTCTGGCCCACACTGCTTACAAATTGGGGCTCCGCTGTGTGAGAAGGGTTAACACATATCTACGGTAGAGTGGGATAGTCTCGCCACTCACATTGATTCATGTCTTGTTGTGTTCAACACGTTTCAACAATCCCAAAGCTGCTTGCAAAGGAGCCCCCATAACAGTTTGTTAGTCTGCGGAACTCCTCGCCACAGGAAGTGATGATGGCACCTGGCCTAGATGCCTTTAAGAAAGGCTTGGACAAATTTCTGGAGGAAAAGTCCATCATGGGTCACAAGTCATTATAGGTATGTGTAAGCTCCTGGTTTTAGAGGTGGGTCACCTCTGATGCAGGGGAGGGCACCAGGGCACAGTTTGTGTCTTGCTGTCTCTTGTGCTCCCTGAAGCATTTGGCAGGTGCCTGTGAGGTACAGGAAGCTGGACTAGATGGGCCTTTGGCCTGATCCAGTGGCGATGTTCTTGTGTTTGTGTTCAGCTCAAGCTTCAGTGCCCCAAAAATGTATGTCCACCGCTGCATCAGGGCCCCCCGCATTGGCACAGAAAAAAAAACAGAGGCTGTGATAACTCTGGACAGTTTCTCTGCAGGTGGGGGGGGGGGGTTCATATCTTTTGAACCCTTCCCTGGGCAAAAAAGGCAACACAAAAATTAGTCCTGGTTTCATTCAACCCCATCAAACAGGTTGGGGGAGGGGAACTTGTTCTTGAGGTAAATCCAGGAAGAGAGATTTGCTGATCTCATCTCTATACAGTGAGGTTGGTTTGTTTCTTCCATGTTTGTTTTTCTGCAAGGGAGAACGTTGTAAAACAGCAATTTTCCACCTTTTCCATCTCACTACACACTGACAAGGTGCTTGTTTTGCCAGATTCCCAGTCCAAGCTCTGCCTGGAGAACCAATGCCCACTTTTAGCTAATTAGCTCCCCTTTTTTTCACTCAACCATGACTCTGTTTCTGCCTTGCAGTCCTGCTGGACCCCACCAGCTCGTCTGTTCAATCTACAGAGATCCTCTCTCCTACCAGCAGCCTCCCATCACTACAGCACCCCCTTGGTCCTCAGCAGGTCTTGGGCATGGCAGCCACACACCAAGCTCCAGTGTCTCCAGCAGTCTCCAAAGTCCATCAGCAGTTCCATTAATCCAGTCTGTCCTTCCTCAAACTTTTCTCCTTCTGCTACCCACACCAAAATCTCCCTTCATCAGGTGCTTTTATGCCTGAGGGCCCTATTGCCTTCAAGAGACTGCAGATGTGCAGCACACCCTCTGCTGAATGCCCAGGCCCTAACCCTTAAAGGGGCCACTGCTGACACCACATCCTACCTCCTCGCCAGATCTTCCTCAATTCCAGTACAGCCTAAAAGTTGTCAAGGTGCACCATCAGTTATTTGACCATTGACAAGGCACATCATACTGCTGGGATTGGGCTAATATCCCCCATACTAATAAATGACCCTCCTCAAAGTCTTGTGGCACACCTGCAGACCATCCATGGAACACCAGTGTGCCATGGCACAGTGATGGCTGTCCTAAAATATTTCTCTTCACCTGCAGTACGAAATGGAACACCCTGAACCCTACCACCTCAGTTTTTACCACATCTGCTTAAAGTGTAGATTGGGGGCCCAATCCTATCCAACTTTCCAGTACTGATGTACCTGCAATGCAGCTCCAAGGTAGTGGAACAAGCATTCGATTACCTTGAGGAGGCCTCATAACTAGCCTTCCAAGGATGCAGCCCACACCCTGTTGGACCAGCCGCATTACTGCTAGGAAGTTGGATAGGATTGGGCCCTGAGTCTCTGCCTTCTAGCAGACAAACTGCTGTTGTGTTACTGCGACCACCAGTCTTCTCCCTCCAGGAATGAATGCGTTGATGCCCAGGTCCATGGAGGACCAAAGGATTTCTTGACACACACACTCCTTGCAATCTCTTGACAATCCATTCTTCAGCTAAAATACTTTCAGGGAATTGGAAACACTTTAATATTATTCCAGCTTTTGGGTGACCACGGGGCTGTAGCCACAGTGCTGCCACTTGGCACCCTGACCCATCTAGGATTTGAAGGGTAAATTAACTTTTAAATTTGTGATGTGATCGTGCCCATATAAAGAATAAGATCCGGTTTTACAAACAAGAACAACTGTCTTTTAAATTTTTTTAAAAATTGTTGTTGCCCCTGAAAGTTCAGTAGTGTTTCAAACGCCTGCCTGCCCAGCTCAGCTCTTCTTACTTAAGATTTCCCTACGTAAGAGTGTCTTTTTCATGATGATAACCACTCATATTCTTCCTTAAGTGATCCTGCAAACACCTGGAAAAAATGTTAGCCATTATGATAGTGAGTAGTCCAGTGATTGCTGTGGCCAAGAGCTTCTGCCAGTTCATCAGCAACAGCCTACCTATGGGATAATTCCCTGACTTTCATTAGTCATGCATTCATTATGCTGACTTTCATTAGCCATGCATTACATCTAGATAGGACTATTGCCGTTAATCTTTGCAGGGGTGCTCCTGAAGGTGGTTTGAAACCTTTTGTTGATGCAGGTTGTCCTGGCTAGAGCTGCACACAGCACATTTCACCAATTCTTTGTCTGCTCCGTTGACTGCCAAAATGCTTCCAGGTCTGATTCAGAGTGATAGCTTTGGCTTTTAAAGTCCTAAAGGCCTGGGACCTGATTACCATAAAGATCATCTACTCTCATTCATCATCAGGAAAGGTACTTCTCTCTGACCTGCCACTGTAGAAATCAGGCAGACCTCAAAAGGAGAGAAGTCCTTCTTAGTGGTGGCACCTCATCTGTTCAGTGCCTTCCCAACAGATATTGGACAGGCTCCCTCCATGCTGGTTTTTTTATTTTTCTAAAAATCCTGGCTAAAAGATTTCTGTTCCATTAAGCTTTCAGTTCACTCCTGGCTTGTTATATTTTAAGGTTGTTGGTTTTCTAAGAAATTTAGGCTGTAGTCCTGTGCATGCTTACCTGGGATTAAGCCCCACTGACTGTAATGGAGCTTACTTTTGAGGAAACATGCCTAGGATTGGGCTTGTTAATTATTTTATTTTAGATTTTGTATTGTGTCATTTGTGAGCTGTTATATTTAATGAAATTAAATAAATAAATGAGGTAAATAAATACCCACACATGGGGCAAGGAGAAGAATAGGAACACAGTGAACATTTTGATTAGCTGGGCAACCAGGCCTTATTCATATGACGGTTTCAAGCATCCCAGAGTTGCACTGCTGGACATATCAACATTTATATAGTTCAGTATGTAAATTTGCAGAGGTTCTGAGGAAATAACAGATTCATGTATTGAAGAATCAACCTACTTGCAGGGTGGGTTCTGAGATTATTTGGGCAATGGAGGAAGGTTGCAGAAGCAGCAGGGGAAACAGTTGTGGTTTTGAATTTGAGTCAGACACAGTATTCGTTTCTTTGAGTCTTGTCAGGGTGGTGGTCTCATTATATCCTCTTAAAAGGATGAGTGGAGAAATGTGGGGAGGAGAATGTGACTGCTTCCATAACATCTAGTTTGGTTCTCAAGTATCCATGTAAACATACAATGTGTGTAGACTTTTGTTACTAGGCAACAGTAGGGATGAAATCAGCTTGGTTTCCTTGGCATTTCGATTTGCCTTTCTTAAACATGAGGAAGCTTCGATCGTTGGTTTCTTGATTTGGTGAGGCTTGCTCTGTAACATTTGAAAAACTCGGAGTTAAAAAGTCATCGCTCAGCAGCCAGAGAAGATGCAATAATCTTTTTCCATGTTGGGAGGTATTATTTATGCTGCCCTGGATTTGTCTTTTATTGCTCAAAATGTAAAACCAATTTTATGTCTTTGTTAAAAGACTTCAGTTCTGCACTTTTCTCTCTCATCAGGGAGTTGCTCAAGTTGGCTTACAACAAAATGAAATAAGTGCATTAAAAACAAGCGAAATACATTAAGAGCAACAAAAGCAACAAACCCAATAATAGAAAATTCCAACAACCATCGAAACAGCAGGAATTTTTCTTTAAAAAGTAGCAGAGAATGAGAAAGTATTTCTCTGGGACTGCTATTGACATAGGTGTAGTACTGGCTTACCTATTTGGGGGAAAGAGTGCCACGTCTTGGGTGTCACGACAGTGAAAACCCTTTGCTACATCACTACTGGATGTACTTCTGTCCCTTTCACAGAAGGGCCCTCTCAGATTACTTCAGAGTGGGCAATTTCATGTGGAGAATTGCACTTCTTCAGATACTGTGGTTCCCAAGTCATTTGGGCCTTAAAGGATAAAACCAGCATCTTGAATTGTGCTCAGAAACATTCTAGCAACCAATGCAGGTGGCAAAGCACAGGCTTGAAATGCTCTTTATACTTTGTTCTGGTCAGCAATAGAGCAGCAACAGTCTGTAGATTCCAGGTGGTCTTCAAGGTCAGTCTGTTGTAGAGAATGTTACTGTAATCCTGAGAACATGTAACCAATGCACATACAACTGTGGTCAGGTCTGACTGGCCCAAGAAAGGATGAAGTTGGCATACTAGCATAAGTGGGCCCAGTGTTCATATTTGTCATGTCTTTTTTCCACCATTGTTCAAAACGGGTCCAGACACTTAACAGTCAGCTTCTCCCCTGTGAACCAAGCTGTTGCCTCTATAAATAGAAGAGATTGCTCGGGTATAATTGTGTCAATAGCCTTGGTCATGCCCTTGTTCCAGAAGAGACCAGATCCATCAGAAATCAATTCAGATGCATAAATCTCTGAGGATGGGTCTTTATAATAGGCTCCTCTGTGGAGGAAAGGAACCAAAATGAGCCTAAAGTTACCAGGTACTGGTAGTCTGTCCACTGCTGGTCCAACCATGAAGCCACTTGATGTGGCTTGCATCAGGGCAGGTGGCCAGAGGAGCTTCAGACTGAAATACCTTTTGCCCCAGGTCTGCTGCTGCCTCTCTCCAGCCCACTGTGGACAAGAGTTACATTGTTCCCCCAGCTCACTTGAGCAAGAAGCAGATAATCCTCACTATGCTCCTTATGCAGTTTTTGCAAACCTTGAAGTTCAGGGTTTGCAGCTATATTTACATGGACTGTGTGAACACGGAGCTTCTTCATGTGTGTGGTCCCTTTAAAGACATAAAACCAAGAATTACACTTCAAGGATTGCAAAAACCATACCATGTAGCATGTTAAGGGTCTTGCTTCTCTCTCCAGAGTTCCACGGCAGAGGCAGTGGTGGCACCGGTGCCAGGTAGTGTGCCAGGTTGTGCCCCGGGCCTGTCCATGACAAGGGGGAGATGTTAATCCCCTCCACATCCAGTTTACACTGTTAGAATACATTAGTTATTTCCATTGGGATATTGAAAGCAGTCCTGTGCTTGGCAAAGTGAGTATCTATTATTCACTCTTATTAACAAAAGGTTTAGGAGCCACTGGTAAACTAATCATTTGTTGCTGTGGACAAAGAGTGTCTTGTAACAATGCTTGTCATCCCTTTATGTAGACTTGCAGGCTGGTGCATGATATTTTCGCATTATGAAATGACATTTGTCTGGTCCCTAGGGGGTAATCCATGCATAAACTATTTTTTAATGTAAGGTCTCATTTTTTTTTGTTGGCAATAAGAGACAGCAGTGGGGTTCAGCTTCTGATATGAGATGCACTTAATGATGTAATAATCATGCACTTAGGGGGAAAAAATTGTTGTAACCACTTTCATCTTTTTTTCAAAAATCCTTTCTTGACAAGTCTAAACGATTTGTCCTCAGAAGTCCCATTAGTTTCAAAGGGACTGATCCTGTTATATGTTTGGAATTGCAGACAATACATTTTCTCTTCAAGAGGGTTTCTTTATCCTACGTCTGGGTTTTGTTTCATTTTTTTCAGTTGAAATGTTTTTTCTTTTAATCTAACTTTAAAATATTAGACCATTTTTCTCACACTTGTTGAACTTTTCATGCATCTTCCACCCCCCCCCCCCAATTCCATCTTATTTCTTCTTCTCTTTCAGCTCACGCTGCTGATTGGATTCATCTGTGTCAGATGCTCACGTTGGACAGATTACAGAGCTTACAACTTCTTTGAAATAATCACCATGTGTGACTTTGTTATGATTCTCATCTTCTACATTGTCTACATCTTCAGAGCTTACCGGATGCTGTCCTGCATCAACTGGCCACTTGCTGTGAGTTGTTCCTAACTGTAGTCAATTTTGTTGCAAAACATTTTTACGTATGACAAAAGAGCTTCCTACAAGAAACCAGCTTTGTGGAATGTTAAAGGTAACATATTTACTGCTTAAAAGAAAAAGTAAACTTTGGGACCAAAAGGCGACAATGTGTGACAGACATCACATTTCTTTGGCATTACCCAAATGTGTATAAGAATAAAGCAGTCATCTGCTTCTAACACCCAACTCATAATGGTATATTTGTATAGCAGAGGCACCTTTTAAAGTAGGTTTATCTTATCAATTGCAGGGGGAGAGCAATTGCCCTTCACCCCAGCATGTTGCCTTTTCTACCAGCTGTTGCTGGTGTCATTCTTGTGAATTGTCTTTTAGATTGTGAGCCCCTTGGGGACAGGAAACCATTTATTTGTTTAGCTATGGAAACTGTTTTATGAAGTACTTTTTGTTGAAAAGCAGTATGCAAATATTCTTAATAATAATAATACCTTTTACAATACAATAATACAATGTAAGGTATTTCTGTGAATCACTAGTTACATTACTCCTGTTATTCCTCTTGTCTGCTCAGTCTTCTAACTTTTGTAGCAATGGGATCCCCCATAACTCCAGGCTGTCTCAGTATAATCAGTGACTTTCCTATAATACTTTTTCAGTTACTGATGGTACTGTAAAGTCCCATGGGGCTTCAGTCAGAAGTAATGTTTTCAGGAACTGGACATAGCGGAATCCTCCTGGGACTGTATCACTTCAGAAAGCAGATGGAGGATGAGAATATTTGTAAACATTTAAAAAAATCCTTCCTTGTACATAGCAAAATAACATGGTGGAGAAAAGGCTAGTCTTGGACCCTTCCCTCTGAATTGCTAGCTTTCTACAATAGCATTCAGACATTTGATTTTATGCCTGCATTCTGAAGCAGAGTAGTCCCATAAAGGTCGATAAGGGCTCTCTCACATGCTACTTCTGTTGTTCAGCTCTGTTACCCCTAGCCTCTCATTGGCAAACTGTGTGTGTGCGACCCCTTTTGCAACAGATCCAATAGATTTCACAGCTAACTGGTTGGCCACATTGGGAGACAAAATGCTGAAGTACGTTTTTAAATTTCATCCATCAGGGCTTGTCTTGCATTCTCAGGGATCCTTCAGGTTGATTATTTGTAACCTGAGCTTGTTTAGAAAAATGGTTTCTAGTCCCTATGTTTGTGTAGAAAAGTATGGAAAGAAAAGCCCTGGTATTTCTGTAAACATCAGAAATCGAAAAGGACTACATTTTCAATGTAGCCAGCATGTCGTATAGCTTCTCATTACTTCTTGTACTTGAAACCATGTTTATGTTCTCCCACCCATTCAGTAAATAAATAGCAGTCGGAATGAATTGGGGCATGTCTAGATGGCCACTTCCTGAGCTGAGTGAATGGGTGTTGAATTAGCAACTTGTAGGGACATAAGAAGCGGCTCCCTCTGAATCCCACCTATCTTGTCTGTGTTGCTCAGTATTATCTGTGGTGACTGGTAGTGGCTCTCCAGGGTTTTAGACAGTCTTTCCCAGTCTTGCCTTGAACTGCCAGGCAAGCAGTGGCATGTTGTGCATATGAAGCAGTTGCTCTGCTACTAAGCTATAGCCTTTTCCTCATATTCAACAGAGAATGCAGACATAATCCTTGGGAAGGATGAGTATTTAGTCCCTAGACATATGTGTGACAACCATATACAGCCAGCCATATTGAGTGCATCTCCTTTAGGCAGCGGTTCCCAAACTTTTTCACCTGGTGGCTTCCTTGATCTACCATTGGCCATGGCTCCTCATTAAGACTACACTCCTATATATTGTGGGACGGGGGGTTGCAAGGATTCTACAGCTCCCTGGCTGGTTTCTGCAGCTTCCTAGGGAGCCACAGCTCACAGTTTGTGAACCACTGCCTTTAGGGAACTGCCTTTAGCCTTTGTCGGATATGTAGGGAACCAACAAGGGTCATGAGTTTGATATGTAGCAAGCTCTGACAATGTGCATGGTTCCCAGAACGAACTTTTGGAAAAAGTGAGTTGTAGCCAGATCAGTTTTAGCGGACCAGCATCTCAGTTTGTTTTTTTTTTAATTTGGCCAAGAAATGCGAACTAAGCCAGAAAGAATTAACAGCTCAGTTTTCAGGTTTCCTTCTTTGCATTCATTCCCCAGTGCACGAATTCATTGGCATGGTGAGACACACTGAAATGTTCTCTTGACATATTTCTCTTCTAAATTGGGTTGTTTTTTTTCTTTTCAGGAGTTTCTCCATTACCTGATAGGCACCCTCCTCCTCCTTATTGCATCTATTGTGGCAGTAGCAAAAAGTTATGGAACCGCAGGACTTGTAGCTGGATCGGTGAGGCGGATCATAGACATACCCTTTAATATATGCAATGATTTTACTGCTTGAATTTTTAGTTTGTCTCTGGTGTGATCTGGTCATGGGTTGTGTCCCCAGTTTTCCGTATAATGTGCTTCTGATATACAGCATAAGGAAGTATAGTCAATACCACCCCTTGGGATTTATCACTGTTTGTGCTGTGTGCTCTTGGATGAGGGTGGTAGAAGGAAGCAGTGGTTGAGCAGTGAAGTGGCTGAGGGTTGAGCAGTGAAGTGGCTAAGTTTGCAGATGACACCAAACTTTTCCGAGTGGTAAAGACCAGAAGTGATTGTGAGGAGCTCCAGAAGGATCTCTCCAGACTGGCAGAATGGGCAGCAAAATGGCAGATGCGCTTCAATGTCAGTAAGTGTAAAGTCATGCACATTGGGGCAAAAAATCAAAACTTCACATATAGGCTGATGGGTTCTGAGCTGTCTGTGACAGATCAGGAGAGAGATCTTGGGGTGGTGGTGGACAGGTCGATGAAAGTGTCGACCCAATGTGCGGCAGCAGTGAAGAAGGCCAATTCTATGCTTGGGATCATTAGGAAGGGTATTGAGAACAAAACGGTTAGTATTATAATGCCGTTGTACAAATCGATGGTAAGGCCACACCTGGAGTATTGTGTCCAGTTCTGGTTGCCGCATCTCAAAAAAGACATAGTGGAAATGGAAAAGGTGCAAAAGAGAGCGACTAAGATGATTACGGGGCTGGGGCACCTTCCTTATGAGGAAAGGCTACGGCGTTTGGGCCTCTTCAGCCTAGAAAAGAGACGCTTGAGGGGGGACATGATTGAGACATACAAAATTATGCAGGGGACGGACAGAGTGGATAGGGAGATGCTCTTTACACTCTCACATAATACCAGAACCAGGGGACATCCACTAAAATTGAGTGTTGGGCGGGTTAGGACAGACAAAAGAAAATATTTCTTTACTCAGCATGTGGTCGGTCTGTGGAACTCCTTGCCACAGGATGTGGTGCTGGCATCTAGCCTAGACGCCTTTAAAAGGGGATTGGACGAGTTTCTGGAGGAAAAATCCATTATGGGGTACAAGCCATGATGTGTATGCGCAACCTCCTGATTTTAGGAATGGGTTAAGTCAGAATGCCAGATGTAGGGGAGAGCACCAGGATGAGGTCTCTTGTTATCTGGTGTGCTCCCTGGGGCATTTGGTGGGCCGCTGTGAGATACAGGAAGCTGGACTAGATGGGCCTATGGCCTGATCCAGTGGGGCTGTTCTTATGTTCTTATGAAGGGAGATCTTACATAAACCCTTGTATTTATTCAAAGGCAGAAACTGTTGCAGATTTGGCCATTTTCAAAGACTTGTGCTTTGCACCATTCCAATCTATCTTCCTCATCGAAGCCTTTCTCAGATTAGTCGTGCCTTCCTGGAATCCCTGCGGATGCCAAAACCTACGGATAATCAAGTCTGCGGGTTAGGGCATGCTAACCCTCTGAACATGACCAGAGCTGTGCTTCGGTCACATTCAGATGGCCTTCTGAGGGCCGGGAAGGCTGTGTGCTTCCGGTTTTCAACTGAAAGAGCCTCCAAATGTGACTGGAGCACTATTCGGCAGATTGCAGGTGGGGCAAATCCACAGTAAGGTAAAACCATGGGTACCAAATCTGTGGATATGCAATCACAACCTGTAGTACTGTTTATATTACATTTTCTCCATCGTAGACATGCATAGGCTAGCTTTCTAACCTTTTATATTTATCTGGGCTATTTTTAAAATCTGTATTTCATTTGTTATACATTTATTTTATAACTATTGCAACCAATTTCAACAGTTTACGATGAGATGAGCCAGATCTCTAACTGAAGGATAAGTTTCAAAGTAGAAATAAGGGTCTGGAGAAGGAAACACCCAAATTAGAAACTTGGGGCCCAATCCTATGGTCCTCACTGCGCCTCCGCAGCGCAGACCACAGTCGCAAATGTGCCATTAGGCAAGTTTGCGGGGCTTACCGCCGGGCTCCCACCAGAAGTGGCTCAGCTCCGGCCGGCACTGAGCCACCGCCCGGTGGGCGCCCATGTTCTGCAGCTTGGCGGTGCCTGTGACCGCCAGGCTGCAGAACGGCAAATGGAGCGGGGACGGGGGTGTTCCAGGGGGGAGGCCAGCATGATGCAGGGAGCGGGTGGGGAGGCTGGAGTGACCTGGGGAAGGGTGTGTGTGCCAGAGGCGTGCCTGGGGGCGGGCAGGAGGAGGATCCGTGGAGCTCCGCTCTGCAGGATCCTAGGCGCCTAGGACCACTTGTACCTCCAAACTAGATAGATTACTAAATATATGGCTCTTTTTTTAAACAGATCTTTGGCTTCTTTGCTACAGTTCTGTGTATTATGAGTATATGGCTGTCCTACAAAGTCTCATGTGTCACTCAGTCAACAGGTAAGAATTCAGTAACCTGTACTGCATTAATCTAGGGCAGGGGTACTCAATAGGTGGATCGCGATCTACCGGTAGATCGCGAGGCAAAATGAGTAGATCGCGGAGTGCTGACCCCCCCCTTCAGGTGCCTCTGGGAGGAAATGCCGGGAGTAAGGCCCATTGTACTCAATGGGGCTTACTCCCAGGTAAGTGTGGCTAGGATTGTAGCCTCACAGCCTAATCCTAGGCATGTCTACTCAGGAGTAAGTCCTGTTATACTCAGTGGGGCTCAAGGTACACCAACATACATTGTACACATAAATGTTATATGTTATGATGGCGCGGACATTGTAAAAAAAACTCTGGTAGATCTCCGGGCCTTGCTGGGTTTCAAAGTAGCTCTCGAGCCAAAAAAGTGTGAGCACCCCTGATCTAGGGTCATGCTGTATGCTTTAACTCCCATGCAGCTTACTTGCATCGTAACACAGGATGATAACTTGGTAGACCTGAGTACAATGAAGCCGAAAAACCATGACCTCCTGGCGGTGTCTGAACCATTTTGAGTACACCAGGGCAGAATGACATGATTCATTCATTGTGTTCCCTGTGACATCAGCCCTCTGCCACATAATCATGTGTGGGGGGGTCAGTATGTCAGAATTTCCCTACACACACAATCTGAATGTTATTTTAAATTGCACAATGAGGGGCAGTTTAAACATGTTTATGCAATGGTGGAACAGTGCACCAAAGGGGTGGGATATGCATACCAGTGCTCCTCCCCACTTGATTTGATGGGTTGGTCGTATCATCCAAACAAGCCCTCTCATTTTTTGAATACTTCCTACCCTTTAAGAAACAACTTTTTAATATTACAATACTCTTAGGAAAGAGTTAATTAAATCGAGCATGGATTTGCTCATTAGCAACACATTAGCCTCTGTGAGGACAAGGAAAGTACAATAAAAGTATTTTAAATGACTTAATACTTGGGTTTTAATCAATACTGTATTTTAGTGAATGGACTTTTAGCATCTATCAGCTAAAAAGAAGATTTTTCTGAACACACTTGGGGTTGTTTGTTTTTGAACTCATGTCTCAATTTTCCTTGCATTATTTATTAGAGAAGTGTGCTTGATGGGCACTAGCCTAAATGGCTGCAAAGGGGATTATTCATGAAAGAAAGATTGGTCAATGGCCACTAGTTATGACGGCTGCAAGCTGCCTCCAGGTGCAAAGGCTGGAGGGCCCGGGCTGCCAGTTGCCAGAGGAAAATGGCAGGAGAGGGCTAGGACTACATGACCTGGTTGTGGGCTTCCCAGAGGCATCTGTTTGGCCATAGTGAGGAACAGGATCTTGTTTCGTGTCAGGTGGTGTGATGCAGTAGGGCTCTTCTCATGTTCTTAGATTCTTTTGTTATCTATTAAATTAGTTATTTTAAAGAATATTTATATGGGTTTAATCTTCAGTGTATCAAATATTATAAAGATAGATATTATTATTATTATTATTAATGTTTGTAAGCCTGTAGTAGAGATAAGTGGAAGTCTTTTAAAATTTTGTGTTAGTTCAAAAATGTAATGAAAATAATAAATAAGTTCTTAACAAAAAGAATATTTATATGGTATGGTGCTTTAACTTTTCTGCAGCAGTTAAAAATATTGTCCCCCAAAAGTGTTTGGCTCACTGTTGTTTGTACAGGTGCCCCCCATATCCATGGTTCTTCCCCACTCCTTACCCATTACTTATATGTAAAAGGGGACTCTATACTTACTGTGGCACCAAGTACTCAGGTCTCTTTCTTTGCAGCCTGTTATAGAATGCTAGAGGAGCGACGTGAGAAGCAGTCAGCCGGACTGCTAAGTGGAAGCTTTCTACTTTCTGTTAGCTTTCTCTTAGTGTCCCTCCTCTAGCATTCTGGCTGACTGCTTCTTATATTTCTCCTTTAGTGTTCTATAACAGGCTGCAAAAGAAGAGACATGAGTGCTTGGTGCTACTGTAAGTACAGGGTCCCCTTTTATCTGTTGTGTTGGGAGTGCTTGGATGTATCCTCAGTAGATACAGGGGGATGCCTGTATGTAAATGATGATTTAAGCCCAACATCTAATATTTCTAGCAGCATTTATGTGGGGCTGGTGGTGACAGCAGCTCAGTACTGACAAAATGAATGATAGATCAAGGCAACTATCAGCCTGAGCCTTCTCAGTCTCTACTTCTATAATGAAAGAATTCTAACATGCCATGAAATGTTGGTCTTTTCACTTGGAACCAATTACAGGGTCAGGGGGACACTCTTCCTGGCTGGAAGTTTGAAAGTGGATAGCCATCTTTTGGGAATAATCTAGCACTGGATTTTCTTCATTGAGCAGGGGGTCAAGATGCTGTATAAGGCCTCCTACAACTCTTTGTTTCTGTGACTTAAAGTCTCCCTTGTAATCAGATAAGTTTGTTTGTGGCAACTCAATTGATTCTAGCCTTATCTTTTTATTTTCTTGTTAAAATATGAAGGTGCTGCTGTGTGAGAGTTGCACCTCTGCAAGATATGAAGACCAAAGAGAGGAATTGCATCCTGCCAAGAGACCGCAAATGTATGCAAAATGGAACTGGGACCTGGTGCTCCTTAAGAATGTGCTTTAGGTTTCCAAACCCTTTTAGTAAGTGGATTGGTCACCAGAATCTTCTGAGTCTCCTCCCATGTTCCTTTGCCTAAAAAGGAAATGGCTCCAGCAATGTTTACACTGCATTATTTCACTGCTTTGTCTCAACGCCTGCTTTCTACAGTCTGTGGACCATTTTCCTAGATACTTAGGTCCCGCAATTTGGAAATCACTATAAGAGAGCACTCTGGATTTGTGTGTTTCTTTAACCAAAGAGAGAAACCAGCTTCTTTGGAATCAAAGTGCCTTTGTCAAAAGTTGTGTTTCTCGGACTTCAGACCTTTTATGAGGAGCTAGCTTCTCCCTTTTTACACTGACAGTGTTCAGACTACCTGGGAAGAGGAGTTGAATTATGACTTTCAAGGTGAGAAATATAGTCTGCTTGCTTTCATGTATTGCTAACAGATGTGGAGCTGGTGTAGCATAGCAATTAAGAGACTAGGCAGCAAATTGAGACCACCACCACACCCAACCTCAGATCCTCAGCTACTAAAGGGGAATACTTACATACCTTGCAGCTTGTTAGAAGGACAACATGGATCATAATACATGTGAAGTGCTTTGCACATGCCAAGAGCACTGTACAAATGCTTAATAATATTCAGTACTTCAAATCCAGTCTGAACTGGAAGCTGTGACATAACAAATTGTGCTTATGTCTTACCTCTGTTTTCCCTGGCTTTTTGTGCCTTTTGTGAGAAAGGGCATTTTATCAATTGTGTTTTGACCAGCTTACTGTGAATACTTGTTTAGAAATGAACTAGAATTTACTTTACATGGCAGTGTTCCTGTTGTTTCATTTAAGTATCTTATGCCTGATCAAATACTTTTAATTCACTTCATAGTGCATGTAGGATCATTACATGTATACCCTTCTTAAACTAATATCTGTCTACAACATCCCTTTCTCACCTGGTACTGAAATGATAAAATTTATTCATATAATGTTGATCTAGATGTGGTGCCAATAGGGCTATAACCACTTTGAGTGCCCAGCAGGGAGAGAAAGCTGCGTAAAAACCTTGTAAATAAATGAGGCCACCTCCAGACAGATGTACCTGTATGTAGCATTTTAAAACATTCTAAATGCACACCACTTATGGTACCTTTAATGGGCAAAATCCCTCTCAAAACAGTTTGACAACTGCATATTCATCACTCCCTTCACTTACTCAAATCATTCTGCCTGCTGCCCAGGGAACGAACGTGGGGGCTAACAAGAGAGAAGTTTCTTAGATGGGCTATAAACAAGCTAGCACAGTAATTTCCTTTTGGGAAGTGAGAGATGTGTTTTTTTCACAAAGTAGCACAATTCATTTGAAGTCCACGGAGGGAAGGGGAGAGAGCCATGGAGACTGAAGACACATGGAGTGAGTGCTTACAGTGTGATTGAGCATGATTTTCTGAAGAAACCTTGTAAGTCTAGTGGAACTTACACGCAGGAAGATATGGACGATAGGCAAGAAAAAAGGGAATGAGAAAAGGCTCAAAACCACATCCACGCAAACTAATCACTTGATTAGAAGGCACGTTTACAATGAAGTCAGCCCTACATAGTTCAGTGAAAAGCTGCAATCCTATATACACATATGTGAGAAACTCAAACTCAATGGGGCTTACTTCTGAGTAGACATGCTTAGGATTTCACTGTTGGTCTCAGAACAATGTGGACAAAAGCTAAAAATCTGGGGGAGGTGGGATAAAGGGCTCCTACCAAGCATCATCAATCTGTTACTTTGATCCAGGGCATGCTTACTCTGAAAAGACGATTGTGAACAATAAAGGCTTGAATAGGGATGGGTGGGAAAGGCACAGACAAAGAGGTAATGGGGAAACATTGGGGTGGATACAAAAAGACAGAAAAGGCAAAGAAAGAGAAAATGCAGGCAATACACAGAATGGTAGGGTATATACCAGCTTTAGCCTATGTGCCCAGTTAAAAGCAAAGGACTTCATTTTGGAGGCTGCAGCATTTTGTGGTGGGCTTCTTATATTGCTTTTCAATAAAATGTCTGTTAAATGGCCTACAGAGCTAAAGGGAAAAGGTGGCTCCTTGTCTGCAAAGGACACACTATCTAAAATAGTTGGATTCGAATGTAGCTTTGTTGTCCTCATGTACATATGGAGGGACTTCCTGGTTAATTTGCTTCTTCATTATGCTTGAGTTACTTGTTGAGGGGACTTTCCAAAACTGCTTTGTCCTTTAACATTTTGGGGCCAGAGTACATGGCTGCTAGAGCCATTTAGGGCTAGAGCACAGAGAAAGGTGCGGGTGGCAAGCAACAGCTTCCAGGAAAGACAAAGATTTATTTCAGTATTAAGATTTGTGGACTATAACCCACTTCATTAGGTGCATGAAGCTTTACTCTTTTTGGACAGATTCATACATACATACGAAGGGGGGAAATGGAAATCAAACATTTGAACCTTGTACACATCTGACACACATGCCAATTGAGGATTACCAATTCTAGCGCAAACACTTGTGCTAACAAATGTACAGCCTAACATGGCTACCCCAGCAGTTTGAGTTGACGTCTTTAAAAAACCACTCACTTAAAAGTATGCCAGTAATTTCCATGACAATTGTTGAATGTACCCTATAAACCGCTAAGGTGACAGTCCTATACACATCTACCTGAGAGTAAGTCAATTGAACTTAGTGAAAGTTACTTCTGAGTAGGCAGGCGAGGCTTGGGCTCTTAGTGCACTTACGTAATTGATTAACCCCACCACACAGCAGTTTAAATATTTTTGGATGTTGGAGATATTTCTGAGATACTCATAGAGCACATAAAATTAGTATGGTATACTTTTAAAGTTTTGCTTACTAATCTAGAAAGCCAACATTTGCTAAAGCAAGTCCTAGTAGATTAGGACAATGCAACATTTTCCAGAAAATCCCTGTACCCAAACAATGGATGCACATGGATCTAGTGCTGCAGCTCAATGTTTTGCTTGGTGGGAATGCTCAAATGCGTTTTTCAGCTGCTTCAGCTGCATCCTTGACTGATCAAAGAGGTCTTGACCATGGTTATCTGTGGAGCTACTTTGAGAAAGGGTTGAAATTACCAAGTACACTGGCTCATACTTCCCAGGCCCAACTAAACCATTACAGCCCTAAGCTGTTTCAAAGCTGGCTGCTGTATGACACTACACATGCTCACATCACCTTCAGAGACCCTGCTTCATGTTACCAACCATCTTATTTCACAGGTAGGTGGCTTACATGGGACAGAGCCTTCAATGTGGTGGCACTGAGGATATAGCTTCCCTTTTCCAGTAAGTTTACTTATTTTTCCAGATCTCCACTTTTTTGTGCTTTTTAAATTGAAGTTGGGGAAGGGGTCATGTTTGTATCTTTTGCTTTATTCTAAAGTAGTATCAGTCATATCATACATCCATGTGATCAACAATGACATAGAGATACTTTACTTACTTAAACCAATTTACAATAGGTCACAGAGCCTTACTCAGTGTCACCTCTCAGTGTGGCTCAGCAGCAATTAATATTGCAGTTTCTGAATCATGTGGAAAAGCAGACCAGTTAGATTAACAAAGCTTGAACTTGCACACATCAGACTCCTCTTAGCACTGCTGGTCAGCAAAACTGAATGTTGCTGAAAAAGAAATGCTCCAAGGAAAGTTCAGAAAGGCTCTAAGTAACCTGAGAGGGTTCACGTGATGTGCTACTGGTTGGCAACTTGATTTTGCATGATCGGTGGCCGAGCCAAGAGCTATTAAGACTACAGGCTCAGAGAAAGCCTCCATCAATATTACATACTCCGCAGTTGCTCATGCATGACAGTTAAGCAATTAATGCTCTTGGCAGACGTGGACTACACAAGCAGCAGGCAAACAGAAGCTTAAAGAAAAACAAGAGCAACTGCTCCAAACCCAATTCTTTTTCAAAGCAGGGATTCACTACATGTTTTTCCATGTATTAAGATTTTATACAGATTTTATATAAAATCTTTATAAGATTTGGTCATTAAAGGTTCACATACAGAAGGAAAAAAGTCTAAAAAGCAATAAGCTAACAGAAGACATGGCCAGATACAGTAAGAGATAAGAACATGCTGAACAGGAAAGAAAAGGAAAATGTGGTACAGAAGGAGGTAAAGGGGAAGCACAGAATAAAGGAACCAGGTAATGCATGGAACTACTGCTCAGAGATGGAGAGTGAATTGTGCCTTATACAGGTAAGGAGATCAGGAACATCTTGTTGATTATGTGTTTTTCCTTAGCACAAAGATCCAGCATATTGTTAACTCAGATTCCTTGATGGAGAAAAATACGACACTAGCAAGCCCATATGAAACATAAGCACCGCATTTTTGACCACTCCTAAGCAAATGTTACTGAAGGGGGTGTACAGTTGGCATTTTCATTTACCAGGTCGTTAATGTCAAGAAGAATGTTCCACAAAGTATATGTATCTGAAACAACGGCATATGCTTCTATTCACCTCTTTCCACTGTTTCCCTCAAGTCAGTAACTAAACTGCAAGCCCCTTGGGATCAGCCTTGTCACTCCAGTTGAAAACACCGACATTGATGACACTATAAATTATTTAGTAATGATAATATTTATAACTCTGACTTCTAGTAAATGAACATTTTCACTGGGAGTAAGTTTTTTTAGCCAGACAAATTGAACATGGGAAGATATGTAGTGTAGTTCTCTATATCAATACTTACAAAGAAGACCCCCCAAAAACATTAAACAGTATCATATGATTTTTCAGTGATGGCAATGGGTATCTTTTACCCACCTGAGGACATCTATACTGCAAGACACTGGATGGCTGTTTGTTTACATTAAAAATAAAGATTGTAGCAAAATAGAAAATGTTTTTGATCAGTCTGTATACAGATCTGCTGTGTAGATAGGGGTCTAGGTCCTAGGTCCTATAAATAATTTCCATGTATGTTAATTATCCTTTTCAAATTTTAAAAAGCGCTCAAAGCAGCTAACAAAATATATAGACACAATTTAGAACATCATAAGCATTTATAAAATTATGTTGACACAGCACCATTAAAAATACAATCCAAATATTGAAAAATACATCACAAAAGTAGACAGACTGAAAATACTGTTTCCAGTGCCCACCAAAAGGTGAGCAGGGAGGGAACCAGAGTGACCTTTAAGAGCACGTTCCAAAATCTTGGTGTCACAACAAAAATACCCTGGCCCTTCATACCCACCAGTCATAGTTCCAGGAATGGAAAAATGCAGAGTGAGGTCTCCAATGATGATCCCCACATTTGATCAGATGCATATGTGATGCAATAGTTCTTATGGTATCCTTACACATGGCTCAGTTCCCGTATTTACTCAGACAACACAATGCAAGTGCTCAATTGGCCTGGTTCTTGCCACTTGGTAGAGGGTGAAGATTGTGCAAATTGAGCTTGCACACGTATAGGCCTCCACATCCCATACCATATTAGTCATATAGAAAGGAGAAGCAAAACTTGTATTCATTCATGTAACCAATTATGCCCCATTCACAGCTTATCACTGGACAACAACCTTTCCATTACTGCTGCTATGATATTTGCATGAACTCAACAACCGAAACTGTTGTGCATGTTTGGTAGAGGAGTATAAAAAGAATATCAGGCAATAAAATTGAGAAGCAACACATTAAGAACTGCAGCAAAGGATGATTCAGCAGCTGATGTTTAGTAGTGTTTACCTAGAAGGAGAAAAAAATCTACATTGTCCATGCCTGGACATTTTAATGCCTAATTGCTTATTTGTCAAGCATCCAGTTTTCCATTCAGTGAAGTTGCTTGGAAATCACACACATTTTCCTCTGTACATGAGACATCAGAGATAACCTATTATGCTTCCGAGGCCCTGAAGAAATGATCTAATACATTGGTTCCCAACCTGGGGTACGTGTACCCCCCGGGGGTACTTGCCAGGACCTTTAGGGGTATTTGAAAAAGAATTTAATAATGGCAGAAAAAGAAAGGTCTGTATTAGAAAGCTTAGTGGGGCTGGCAAGGCAGGAAGGAAGGCAGCTAGCTGGTTGTGAAAGCCTCAGCAACTGCTAGTTTCTGCATCAATTCATGTATTATTAGATATGGAGCAGTAGTTGAAAACATAAATTTGAAGTAACAGCAGCTATATTAATTTCAAACATTTAGCTAATATGAGGGGTACAATTTATGGAAATAGGCTGCCAAGGGGTACCCAAGTGAAAAAAAATGTTGGGAACCACTGATCTAATATACAGGTCCTCTTGCACAGCAATTGGTAGGTCCATTTCTTCAGGAATACTTCAGACCAATATGGAATATTCTGAAGGATGTTTAAAAAGGCACTTCCATGACAAGGCACACTGAAATGAAAGGCAGAGGCTCTTGATTTGGTTGTAAGTATTGCAATATCTTCCTATGTGACAAGTCAATAGTTCAGTCCTGACGGAGAACGAACAAGGATGTCATGTCTTTTCATACCCTTAAGATTAAGTGAATTCTTGCAACCAAATTAGCAATAGCAAAAATGAGAAGTACTGCAAAGCACTAGCATTTTCTACAGCTTTTATTAAAAACATAATTACAAAATGATTATGTTAATCCAAGAGACAGTAAAAACAGAGCGAGGCCACAAAATGCAGAATGGAGACATCCTGCAGTACATAATACGATAAAAGCAAGCAGTTTATAGAAGAGTTTTTCCATAAGAAATAGACAAATCTCCTAACTTATGTCTAGTACAAGATGGGCAAACACTTTTTACAAAGCAAACCCAAAGAATAATTTTTATTCCATAGATTATCTATAGATGGCTTTAAAAACCCTATTATAAATACATACATATACAACATATTTTAAACCACAGGAGTGTCTTCTTACCTTCAAACCAATCTATTTTTCAAATGCTTTCTCATATTACAGACTCACAAAATGACTACTGGGATTATGATCCAAAGGACAGTAGTAGCAATTCCATAACCCCAAAGTGGCCTTCAAGCTGTTGTTCCTCAAACAGCAGCCTTCTGTGGCATATGGCAAACCATTTTTGAAATCAGGGACTTTTGAAAGTGGTTTCTGATATGGCATCGGACGGACAGAGATCTGCTGTTCAAAGGAACAATGTCAACCCACCGACTGGGTATGCCCAAACCTTGGATCATAACCGGTGTTAAGCAATTCCCTCTTCTCCCATCTAGTACACACAATATGTTCAATGGCTTGCCTTAGGATTTCAAATTGTCTATAAAAATAATCTAGATGGTATGATAATGTCTGAGTCATCAATGTTTACCTCAGCTACACTTTCACGCATGTGTTTTTTTTGGAGGGATAGGAGCTTTGAAAAAAGCCATGTGTTCCAAATCAATACAGGCTTTATAATCCAAGGAGGAAGAGCTGGTAATCCTGTTTTTATTCCAAACTTGTTGTGTGCAATAGTCTAAACCAGGGGTGTCAAACATAAGGATGCAGCACACAGAAGCTTTTTAACTAGTCCTCAGTCTCTCAGCTGCTGAGCAGTGCTGAGGTGTTGTTACTGAAAGGGGAGCCCACGTGAAAATTGGGCTCTCCCATATCTTGCATTATGATAAAGAGTTGCATATTTTGTCTACTGTTATTCACAGCTAATGAGTTCCTAAGTGAGAAAAAGTGCTTATTTTTTGTTATGACCTGTTTAATGGCATCACTTCCTGCCTAATAACATCACTTCTGGCCCTCAGCAGGCATCATGAATGCTATTCAGCCCTCTGTATGAAATGAGTTTGACATCCCTGGTCTAAATTAGCATGTGCCAAACTGGCCCACAGCCCAGATTCATTGCCTGCAGAAAGCCTTCCCCATTGTGATCAGAGCTTACTGTTCTGTGCTGCCCCATCTTATCTTGCCAGCCAATTTTCTCATAAAGTCATGCCGGGCAGTCACTTCTGCTGCCTGTTGCTCCAGCAGACTTTGCCCTTGTATTTCCAGGTGGAAGTGGCTGCACAGAGTGACTCTGTCAGAAGATCAGCTCCGCCCACAACGGGGAAGGTTTTTTTTTATATGCGCATGGTCCATAGCTTGGAGATCCAAACAGCCAAGTTGTCATCCTTTCAGAACAATCCACAGGAAATGGTCCAGCAGTACTATACTCATGGTTTACTTAGAAGTCAGTCTCACTAGTTCCATTATGGCCAACCAGATCTCTCCAGGTTCAGTGGTACAGTGGCCAGATTCTTCTTCACAAGCTGAATGAGTGCAATTTAACACAACAGGCACAAAACTGAGAACGAATTTGAAAAATAGGTGGTTTACAGATCAAACTGACTATTAAAATGTGTGGCAATACAAATGAAGACAACCTTGCAAATAAATAGCCCACAAAAGCTTTTACTAACTCACTTCTTCACACACTCTATGTTAAGCACAGATAGTTTTAAAATAAAGAGAAAAAAACCCAACATGCTTTAAGTTTATAAACCTTCAATGCCACAGTGAGCATTGTGAGCAAAGATCACAGTGAGCAGCCAAGCAAGTGACCATTTACAATTCTGCACTGTGAAGCAATCAGCACTGTACCTTTTCTTCTATGTGAATGCATTTATTTAAATTGAACAAGCCATCTAAGCAACAGTATTTTCTATTATCGCCCAACTGCGCAAAAGTGTTAAGACACTACTAGCTTACCGTGGTGCCCAATTAGAGCACCCCACCATATTTTAGTTAACCAGATGCTTAATCTGGCAATAGACTGAGATTTACTCTTCCTCTCTAGGCTGTATATACAAACAACCTCCCAGCAGCTTTCATAACCCTGCAAAATGTAGTTTTGGGATTGAAATCCTTCATTTGTAGATTCAGGCCAACACCCCAGAAAATACAATAGAAGGACCACAGCCTTGCACTCCAGTCTTCAAGTCAAACAACATGCAAATGTGAAAGGCATCTGTGGAATATTTGACAAATAACACTTCAGTACAATCTCCTGAAATATTCTGCCCAAAAGCAATTCCAATGAATTAACAGGAGAATCCACAATCACATGGTTTTCAGTCTGTGGTAGGAGTTGCATTTCTTAGAAAGCAATCAGTTCTGAGATAAGCACCCTAATTTTATCCAAAATGCTGTAACTGCAACGCAACTTCCTTCACCGGTTCTAAAACAGTTTTGGGTGAAGTTACTTCTGTTCAGAAAATGGAAGTGCAAAGAGTTCTTGGGGAATATAAGCCTGCCCTGGGAAATACAGGGCAAGCTGTGATAGCATTTCACAGTGAGGAGATGTCATGAAAGTCTGACAACCATTACTTTAATTTTGCCTAACTCGGTTTCTCAACCAGTGGAACGCAAATCACCAGTGTCTGATAGTACACACGGGACCCCCAGGCCCACCACTCAGTAGTGAAACCAGCAATGCAAACAGAGGTAGGAGGCTCAGCTCAGTGGGCACAGCTTCAGTGGGTGCTTTCTGCATACTTGAAAAAGCCTTCCTACCCACCCTGAACCTCTTACTGGTGTTTGTCGCATCGCATCTGGCCCCCCAACCTGGAAGTAACTGGTGATTACATCAGATCTAACTGGTTACTAGATGGATACATTTCACCCTGTCTGAGATTTGCAGCAATGTCCCGGGATACCCAAACGTTTTACCACAGACCTATTCTTATTTGAATGTTATATATGATCTTTTCTTCAATTCTCAGAATGGAATTAACAATTCCAACCCTGGGCATCAATGCACAAGTTTGGTCATGCTTCCTTCTACTCACCAACAGCATCTCTTGAAAGTCATATCAGCTTCTATGCCAAGAAGCCTGAGCAGTCAATGGGTTGTATCCCAAGAATTTCAATCATGATTAAGCATCATTGAAATCAATGAGAAAAGTTCATTGCAACTTATTTTCACCCACAGCACACAATCATAAAGTCTTACCACAGAACCCTACAGGAATCATTCATAAGAAACCACATATCAATCAATTACATAAGATTACATAATAGTGCAAGGAAGTCACAATTTCAAAACATTTAACTAATAAAACAGTCACTTGCTCACAAAATTCACTTTTTTTTTGTCTTTTCAATGTTAAGAATTTTTGTTTTATGTTTTCAGGTAGTTTTGTCAACATTTTAAGTTGTTTTCCCCTTTTAAATAAAAATGTTTAGTTCTGCACCTTTTTTTAAGCAGGCTCATTTTGTTATTGCTGTGTCCACTTCCTACAATTTGTAATAACTCTTTTAGCATCTCAGATATATTGCAAGATTTCTACATTGTACTGAAAAGATTCTAAAAAAGAAATTACTTCACTGTGCATCATTCACTGTGCACTGAATTTTGAACATTAGTACGTTGTATCTCAGTTGTGTAGCTGGGGGGGGAGGTTCACAGGACCCCAGACCGCAGTGAGTCCTGGTGTGGTTAGTGATGTTAGTGAACTCAAGAGTGATGTTAATTGCTTCAGAAGAAGAAGTGGGTGGCATCATTCCAAGTGACCTGAAAGTAACTGCGGTGATGTCATCACATCACCACAATTACTTCCAGGGCAGAGGGGGCAGTAGGCTGACTGGCATGCCAATGTCAATTCTTAGAAAATATTATAAAACACTTATTGCTCAAGATAAAGCCAAGTAAAACTCCAAGGTTTTATCTAAGTTTGCAGAAGTGAGATGGCTGGTGCAACAGAAGAAAGAAGTCAGGACAAAGTTGTCCCTCGCCCAAATGTTTGGAATGTGTCACTGTTTTATTTTCCCATGTCTGGCAACTTCACAAGTCCATCTCAAAGTTCCCTTGTATTTTCGCCTATTGCATCTATTTATTGGTGATAAAAACAAAAGAAATCACCTGCTAGATCAGGCCAATGGTCCATCTAGTCCAGCTTCCTGCATCTAACAGTGGCCCCCGACATGCCTCAGGGAGCACTCAGGACAACAAAATACCTGTATCCTGTTTCCACTTCCATCTGGCATTCAGAGATAGGCTACCTCTAAAATCCAAAGGCTGCATACAGTCATCATGACTTGTAACCTGTGATGAACTTTTCCTCCATAAGTCTGTCCATTCCCCATTAAAGGCATCTATGTCAGGTGCCATCATCTCATCCTGTGGCAAGGGGTTCAACAAATTACTTATGTGTAATGTACAGGTTCAAGGTTAAACAGGAGCAGTTGTGTGGATCCAATGTTATTAATGGAGAAAACGGGCCCACAATGCAGGAAGTGCACACAAACGGGAACTGTACAAAGACTAAGTACTGGGACAGATAGAAATGAATTTTCACAATCTGAACAAACCTTCAAAAGCAGAACCATTTCAGTTTCACTCAGCATCTAAAACAATGATGGGCATTTTCAGAGTTTAGACTTGGGGGTTATTCAGTGGCTGGTTCTCTGTTTGATTCACAGTGTTGGCTGCAATTTCTGGTTTTTCCTTTTTCACTACGTATTTCTTCCGAATCATCATGACAGCATCCACGGTAAACGCAATAGTTGCCAAAAATCCAAACACCTGTTAAATAATGGGGAAGGTTAAAGCACAGGTTAATGCACCTTGAAGTTTGCATTCCACTGTCCTGCTGCTCATCACTGGTGTAACAACAGCTCTGAAAATCTCATACAGACTGAGCTGCTCCAAAAGCTCTTTCTTTTGGCTACAGCAAAGCTGGTTACTCACACATACTAAGTCTGCACAGCTCCCTATTTCCTCTGGTTTATTGCTGTGCAGCAACAACCAAGGACTTGTGTGTTGCATCCTGCTGGTGCACTCACAGGGGCAGGGGAGATGGAGTGAGGGTGGGGAGGAGACATGCCAGGGGAGGGAGGGGGACGGGAGTGAGGCGGGACCGGTGGAGCTTTGCTCCTCTGGATCCCGAGTCTCCATGTTGGGCCGTCCACCCAGCATGGAGGCTCTAAATTCTACGCTGACCCTTGGGTCACTGTAGAATCGTAGCTCCATTGCAGGGCTTGTCGCCTAACCCAGGGGAAGGGGATGAAAGTCCCCTTCTTCTGAGGAGGCAGCAGTGGTGGTGGCTGCCTGGGGCATGCCGGATGCAGTGGCAGCCATTTTCGGTGCCACTGCAACCCCGCGCAGCTCAGGATTGGGCTGTAAAGCTTCATTCCTATAATACTTTACTGAGAGTAAGCCCACTGAACACAATGGGAATTACCTCCAAGTAGATATGCACAGAATGTGCATGCGACATGTCTCTACCAATCTCAAGATGCTTCAATCTTCAAGATTCACTTTCCTTAGAAGCAACTCGTTCAGTCATTGACCGTGAAAACCTGACATTTAAAGGAAACTATCTGAACCAAGAATCTTTTGCTTGTTACTAGACAGCCACAGAAAGAAATTCTACAACTTTTTCAGGTTGCTCTGTATAAACTTGGGCCATGCTGCAGTTGCAAGACCATGCAGAAGAAGAAAGACTGAAGAAAGGTGCTTACTCTTAGAAGGCTGGTAGGCAATGAGCACTGGAAGAAAGATGAGACCAAGACTTCAAGGATGGACAGGGCAGTGCCGTGCCTGGAGGGGGGCAAGTGGGGCTAATGCCCCAGCCGCTGACCCTCCGGGGGTGCCTCCTAAGCCTCATGCCCCCTGCCGCCTGATTGCCTTTTTCTTTAAAGAGAGAGAAGCCAGCAGCTCTGCTGGCTTCTCTCCCTTTTAAAAAAAAAAAAAGCCTTCTCCCAAGGGAGGAGGGACACCCAGAGTCGCTGTGGAGAGGCAGCTTTCGGGCAGCCACTCAGCACAGGACTGTGCCACCCCACGCTGTCCTCCTCCTTTATAGAAGGAGAGGAAAGGGGCGGCCTAGAGAGGCAGCATGATGGGAGCTGTACTCCCGTTGCACTGACACTCTAAGGCACCTGTTTCCTATCCTCCAGAGGAGGGGAGATGGTGCCCTAGAGAGGCAGTGCAATAGCAGTCACACTCTCATCACGCTGACGGTCTAGGACATCCTTTTCCTCTCCTCCTATAAAGGAGGAGGGCAGGGGGGACTGCCCACTTCCTGGGCCCTAATAGAGCCATCTGTGCCGCTTAGGTCTCCTTTGGAGAGATGTGGGGCTGCTGGAAGCAGTGCCGAAGATAGGCGAACTTCCAGCAGCCCCAAACTGCTCCAAAGGAGACCTCCGTGCTGCTGGGGCCTGGGCTACCTCCTTTGTTCCCCCTTTTTCTTAAAGGGGGGAAAGGAGGAGGTAGCCGCACGGAAGTAATTGACGTCACCGCAATTACTTCCAGGTCAGAGGTGGGGGGCGCAGTGGAAAAGGGGGTGTGGGGGTGGAAAATTGCATGCTGGGACACCCAAGAACACCACTGGGACAGGGTAGACTAAAATACCTTCTTTGCATCTTCCTGCAGGGCCAGAGGGTCAGGGCTACACACTGAAAGTGACACCACACTCACAGCACAGAAAGCAAGTGCTGGGGAGAAAAGTAATTAACTTACAATTGCAGCTGTTTCAGCAGATGTCTTGCCATTTATTATGGAAAACACAATTGATGCAAGTAGGAGAAGGACTGCCAGTGCTAAAATGACGTAGAAATCCTACAACAAATGAAAATTCAAATATAGTTTCAAAATGTTTAGTTTAAAAAATGACTCTTCCTTCCTAGGGCATAGTAAACAATAATGATAAATATATTTTTATCATCTATAATTATATGGGGGCTCTGACTCACTAAATACTTTTGCCTTTATCTCACAGCAAAACCACCAGAGGAGATCACTGCATTCCCATTTTACACATGGGAATATGAATATGAAGCAATATATTCCCTCAGGCTTCCCAAGTAGTGCGGCCGAACCTGAAACCCAGTTCTCTCAGCAAAAAGTGCACCAGGCTACTTCACATGCTGGCTTCAACCTGACAGGAAACCTTTGCTTCCTGTGGGAGCTACAGGCTTGAACATTCCCCTCATCCCTCTCCTCTTTGCATATTGAGAGAGTCGGAAAACATGTGTGTTCCACTGTGATGAACACAGTTCTGCATTACATACAAACTTGTGGTTTCATTCAACTAAACCACAGTTGCTAAGTTTTGTAGGAAAGCATGTGACCCATGGCTTCCTTTGGCCAGTTCTCAAAGTGGGAAACCCCAGCTTCACATTAGCTTTGAACCTGGCCAGAGGGATGGGGAAGGGGGAAGAATTGTTATTAAAAAACTGCCTGTGGAACTCTGAATTTGAAAAATGTTTTTTAGGGACAGGAGGCAAGTATAATATACTGTTAGCTACAACTATTTCAAATGCAGCTCAACAGATAAATGCTATAAACAAAATAGAAATGCATTTGTAAATGCATGCAAACAACAAAACATTACCCAATATGGCACCCCTCATTTTTCCCATCCCCATTATTCCTTGTCCTCCCACATGTGCAGCTGCCTTCTATAGGGTTTTAGACCATTGGTCCATCTAGTATTGGTCCATCTAGTATTGGACCATACTGTCTGCATCCTCCAGGGTTTCAGAAAAGACAAGAATCTTTTCCAGCCCTACCTGGAGACCTCAGGGACTGAACCTAAGACTGTCTCCATGCAAAACAGGTACTCTACCATTGAACTATAGCCCCGACCAGACAGTGGTCACTGGCAGACAACAGCTTGACATTTACAGTTAAAGAGGAAGAGGTGTGGCAAGAGGAAGAAGGAGCACTGCTGAGGGGGTAAGGCCAAAGACAGCCCAACATCACTCTATGCCCTAGGAACCACAGGAACTTTGAGCTGCCCATTGGCTGTAGTAGGATTTTATAGTTCATAACCTCAGATGCAGTACACACAGGCTCCCCTCCCCAGTTAAAAAAGTGCTTCTTTAAAATAAACTACCAGGTTTATTGGACAGCCCCCAGCTAAAATTTACCTTCCTATTGTAATCAACATGAAATGTTTCTTAAGATGCCAGTACATGTTTTGAACTGATCAAACTGCAAACCCCTCTGGCTTTTATCCAGAAAAATACCAAGGCCAGGCCCCATATAGTACTCCTGAGCATGCACAAACAGAGTTGGACTGAACGGCTGTAAGTAGAACAATGCTGTAAGTAGCACCAATGCTGAAAAAGGGCTCGCTTTACCAGTTTTTGGACGTTCTCCTTCCCGGTTTTCTCATAGAGGGAAGTGCAATACACAAGGAGGACCAGGATGCTCACGAGGAAGGCACTGCAGCTGACAAACTCAAAGAAGTAAAGGCTGCTGCAACTGGTGCACACTGCCACAACTTCTTCACATATAAAAGCCAAGAAGGACAGCACCTAAGGGAAAAGAAAAAGGCCACCTGTCATTGGAGAATCTCTTCCACAGGTGGGCTGCACAGCATCATCCTTATTCAATGTATGGAAACATTTTTAGTATACAGAGTGCATTACAATCCTTAACGTCACCAATGTTGTAAGGCATGTTCTCAGGTTTCCAGTTATCAGATATGAAAGCCTAGGTGCATAGTGACTGAGGGTCTGAGTTTTGAACGAGAATGTCCCCCTTTCGAATTTTACCTCTGCCATGAACTCCCTAGGTGGCCTCAGGAAAGACACTCCCTCTCAGCGTCAGCTTTATAGGTGCAATATGGGGGAGAATAATACATTCTTTGCAGGGTTATTGCAAGTATTACATCCAAGTAATACATGCGAAGTGCTTGTACACTCAAGTGTGCTGTCCAGTGATTTCCAGCCAGAGTGCTGCAGGAGGGTCATTTACTAGTAGGGTCATTGGGGAACGTGCGCTCCCTCTGCCAGCAGCATGGTGTGCCCTGCCAATTAGTCAAAAAAAGCAATGGTACGCCTTGACAATTTTAGCACCTTGTCAGTGTGCCAGAGGATGAAAAAGGCTGGGCTATTCAGACGCTAAATATTATTATTGATTGTGGAACTTGGATAGAGAGATAGGAACATGCCCACCAAGAAAATTCAAGACATACTTGAGACTTGCCAAGTGCATGTGTCAAAATCTTACTTGTCGAATCACACTTGTTGTGAATGAGAGACATTCCCTCCTCAACAATGGGTAACAGGTTATAGCCATATTTGTTTTCCCCTCTCAAGCAAACACATTTAGAATATGGGGGAGGGGGAAAGAATACAAAATTACCCTCTGCCTGCCTGCCTCTTTCATTCACACACCTAAGACAGATGAATATGAGAGTCAAACAGTAATCAACAAGATAGGCCACCATAGCAATTAAATGAAAATGAAATTAAGATCAAACTGAAAAGGGTGTCCCATATCTGGACTGAATCACACATGGATATATAGGGAGTACTCACCTCCATTATCTATTTCCCTGCAATTACAGGTGTAATTTTTTTTTTGGGGGGGGGGGGAATTGTAAACATTCTTAGCTATTAAAAGATCCTATGAAGAGGCAAACAGCAGCAATGGAAGCCACATGGGGCAGACAACCCAAGCAGCTCTGCATTAAAACCATAGTACAGTACCAACATGTTGGATTTAAGCTCTCTGCTGCCACCTAGTGACTGGCATGTTTACCTTCTTCCAAGCACTGCTCTGCTTATCCTACCATTTGTAATGAGAAAATGCATAAAGCAAGTTGTTGGCATCCTTCAGTCTCGAAAGACCATGGTGTCACGCTCTGAATGGTGGTTCTGGAATAGAGTGTCCTCTCCAGTGCGCGAAGCCTGGGTAAAGTAGGTATGGAGGATAGGCTGTTACCCATGCAGCAAATCCCCCCTCTCCACATCGCTGAAATGGTCCAATGGAAAGGCAGAGGCCAATACAGTTGGTTCCAGCGACGTCGCAGGAGTTGCCAGAACATGACTGTGTTCAGCCATGAACTGCCTCAGGGACTCCGGCTCCTGATTTTGCCTCGAGGTTGACTCCTGAAGCCTTTTCCATAACTGGATGTAGCCACAAGGAAGTGGAGGTTTCGAACCAGAGTTTTCCTTCTCTCAGATGAGCTGCCCTCCCAGGCTGACGAGTCCCATCTACCCGGTGGCTGTTTAGTTGCCTCTTACAACAAGTACAGCCAAACTGAGGGTCTATTCTTATCCCCAGCCCCCAGGGAAGGAAAGCAAACGACACTTGATTCAAACAAGTCAGGGAATCACAATCCTGGACAAATGTTCCTACTGTAGACGAAAGTGTCCAGATGACAAAATCTGAGCCTGTACAGTAAAGTGACGACAAGACGGCAGATGAACCTTCCCCTCTGGTTCTGTCACTCCCTATCTTTCTACTTAAATCTCATTACCATGAATGACTTTAACATGTCCTACCTCGAGAATGGCCTACCAAAACATTTTTCTTAAGGTTTGTGTGGTAACAAGAATTCATAGTCATTTATATTTTTTTTAAAGTATTCAAAATAAGTTTTTAGGGGAGCTTGATTCAAATGTTCTGGTTTCAACCAGAACCTTTTTCCTAAGGAAAAAAAGTCCCTGCTAACCATGGATCACTATCCAAATAAATTTTATGGTCCCCATAACCCTCCATTAAGAGGACCTCCTGTAGATGGGAGCTTTCAGACATCAGCCTCCGCAAATGCAAGCTAGGAGGAACTCAAAAGAGCAGAAAACCAGGTGTGGCTGTGAGTCACTTTCTAGCTAGCTTATTACGCAGTGCAGTTACTGCAAGCCTTACACAAATGAAACCAAGTCCTGCTCTCCTGGAACTGTTAATATTACTAAGGCCCCAGTTCTATCAAATTTTCCGGTGCTGGTGCAGCTGTGCTGATGGGGCAAGTGCTGCATCCTTTGCTGGGGATACAGTCACAGAGGCCTCCTCAAGGTAAGGAAGCATTTGTTCCCTTACGTTGGGGCTGCATTGCGGCTGCACCGGTGCTGGAAAGTTGGATAGAACTGGGCCCTAAATCAAGGAATCATGCCTATAATTCATTTGTTTCTAGAAACAAAAAGTAAAAATGATTCTGCATGTGTATATCCAAACACATCAGTATTGCTGAACTGCTCCAGATTCTCAACATTTCCTTACCAGAAGTTACATATACATTCTTCACTTCAACTTATTGCCAATCTCACTGGACATGCTTTGTCTCCTGACTGAATCTTGCCTTCACCTGTTTACATGTGTAGGACAATGTGACTTATACTTTCTTTTGCTTTCAGTTTTTGTGAGTTTCAGTATTAGACTTGTTAAACAGTTGTCACTAAATCCAAAACTATACAGAAGCAACATCCGCTGACTTTTGTGATGAAAACAATGGCTACGTTTCATTGATGAATTCATTAGATTAACTGATTTTTTAAAAGATGTACTTTAACTAGAGCACTTTTTAGTTGATTAAAAAGTTATTTTTGATTACTTTTGAAATAAAAAGTTATTTTTGACTACTTTTGATGCAGAAAACAGAGCATCATCTTAAAGCAACACCCCCCCTTTTTGAACAAAAAGTTCACTATTAGATTCATATAACAAAACAAATGACACCATCCCACAAACCAACTACTGCTGGGGGTGTTTACATACCCGAGTACCTCAAATATTAGTGACAACCCAGTGTGGTACAATAGAAAGTATCTATATAACTAATAGTGTTTGTATATCACCAGTTTATTATTATATCATATACAATGTGATCAACTATTTTTATTTTTTTGTCACCAGTACTTTGAACTCTTTTCACTGAAAAATGGAAGCTATTCCTTGGGGAACCCTCCAAAACAGGAAATGCTGGTTGGCAGGTACAAAACAACCAACCACAAATATGCCACTAGAGATCCTCAGGGGTTTTGCTTTCGCAGCACAGAGCCAACCAAATACATATGCTTTTGTTCACTACCACCCAGTTGATCTCCTTAGGTGGTCTGGTTTTTTAATGCACAGCTTCATCTCCAACAGACACAACTATGGGAAATATAACAAGGTGGAGCCAGGACCAAACAAAAGGCTCAACACGGAAAACAAAAAGACTGATGTGCATTTTCTGTCACAGACACCTGGCTACTGCAGAATCCAATGGCTCATCTCCCACAGAAAGCAGTTTGGCTAGATGATCCTACCCAGCCATAAGACTCTCACAAGTAATCCACCCATGGCTATGTCTGGCAGCAGTAATGAAAAACCTGCCTGCTGAGGGTGGCCTGTATGGAAACACTTGCTACTGTCTTACATTAGCAGTTCCTCCTAAGAAACTTGTATGCATTGCTGTGCACCAGCATGACCTGCTTTTTCCATACAAACAAGCCCCCAAATGCAGAATCTACAGCATCTCTAAATCACCTGCTATGTATATGCTTGAGTAGATGTATTACGCTGTCATAATCTGTAAGACTATGACAATGAAGACATAACCCATAACAAATCAGTCAACTATAACACTATATAAATCAAATCTTTTATTTAAAAAAATCAATCCATTTATTCAAGTCAACATAGCAATGAAAATGGTGGGACAACAGTGTCATTAGACATGCTCAGATCCTGCAAGGTCTGCCACTCCCTATTTCTGCCCTGTGAGTACAGTACAGAAAGATGAAAATGCTCCCTTGCCAACATATCTTTTAAAAACAAAGCATCATGCAAGATGCTACAATGGGAAGCATTTCTCTATGCTTTTCTGTGTTAAACAGAAAGCAGCCTGTCATTCTGCCAGCAGTTATTCCTGCACATGATTCCTATGATAGATAAAACAGTTCTGCTGTTATCTTAACATGGACAGCAATAGTGGTGGCTTCTGCACTGGTTCCTAGGTCAAAGATCCTGACCTATCTAGTTGATGATTAGAACAAGACAAGATATTCCTTGTCTGAGAAATCCTCACCCCTGCATCTCCCATTCAGAGAAGTTCCAGAATTCAACTCATTTGGGTTGTGGGAAAGAAACATCTTCACATTAAGATTCAACTTCCTTCCCTTACAAACAATGTATTTCCTCAACGGCTGGTATGCCTATCATCCATCGCTTTACTAGGAACATTGGTCTATTTTAATTGAGGTCCCAACATCCTGCCTATAACAATCATGAGTTCATTTCCTAATATATTCAGGCTAGGATGTTCATCAGGAAGTGCCCTACTTTGAGATTATGTTCGAACACTGAAATTCAGTTTAATATATGGGTCTCTCCATCACATACCAAGAGACACTTTCAGAGGGAGTCTAGACAATTAAGTACAAAGATGAATGCATGCACAGTAATGAGGGAATACCATGAATGCACAGCCGGTAGTTTGAAATTTTGAGTGAAACCACTATGGCTTTCCTTCTAGCATTTAGGCTGCAATCCTAGACATATTTACCTAGTAGTCAATCCCACTGACCACAATGGAACTTTCTCAGTAGACATACCTAGGACTGTGCTGGCAGAAAAGCAGTATGAAAATATATTTTAAATCTGAATTTTTATTTATTTTTCATATTTTTATATCACCCTTCCTCCAAGGAGCTCAGTGTGGTGTGTGTGATGTTCCTTCCCTCATTTTGTCCTCACAAAAACCCTGTGAGGTAGGGAGATTGTGATTTGCCCAAGGTCACCCAGGAAGCTTTATGGCTGAGTGGGGATCTGAACCAGGGCTAAGTCCAACTTACACTATTTACCACTGTATCAGTGGAATTTTAATCTGTTCCTTTTTAAAAAAGCCATTTTGGTTCAAGGGAATAACCCACCCTCTCCAATGTGATGAAAAAAGGAAATATTACAGGTGGCTTTCCTGTTCAACAATCTGATCACTTTTGTTATTATGGTGCATACAAAAATAATCCAAAAGCCACATTCTAGATCCCAGTACTGGGATCAACCAAAATGACACCAAATATTGAGTAGTAAGCTTTTGAATCCATTGGACTCCCTTATCAGGTTGGATGTTAAGAAAAGCAAGAACCACAATAATAAATGGGAGTAGACAGTTATGCCTGGTGAAGGCCCCAAACGACGGCATTTTATAATAGTCTTAGCACCAAATCCTATGCATGACTACTCAGAAGTAAGTTTCATTATAATCAATGGGCTTACTCCCAGGTAAGCATGGATAGGACTGTAGCCTGAAAGTGGAATCAGCAGGAGTAATGTAAAGCCATACAGATCAGTCTCACTAGGTGCTAGCCATGATCTCAAGTTACACTCAGGGTCTTGGAGATAAAGAGGAATCAGTGTTGGCCGTACCCACATTTTTAGGACTGAACCCATATTCTGAGGACATACAAAATCTAGCAATTTACTCTGTTCTATCTCTAGCATTAATCGAAACATGCAAACACTTGAAGCACACAGGCTGGTGAAGAGTTCTGCCAAACTAAAAAGCCCGCTTCTCAAGGCTGTTATTTTGGATGATCTTAATAAAGGTATTACTAAAATGGGGCTTCTGTTTATTATATTCTCATACCTGGAAGATACTATCCAACCTCCAATGTTCTCAAAGAGACACCTACCTATATTGGGATTTGGTACTTTGCAAATCTGTTTAGAACACAATCCAAACCTCCAAGTAAGCTGGCAAAGTACCATGCACTGTCCAACAATTTTCATGAATGTGCCATAAAGCACATTTGAGACAACTTGTGAGCTGGGTACACCAGCACAAGGATGCATGCCAGCCTCCCAGTGCCAGATCCACTGCCGAACCTGGTGAGTTCGTGCTGGCACGGGGCTTGGAGGGAGTGGCAGGAGGACAGGGCAGGAGCATTTTTGGGCAGGCCAGGGTGGATCAGGCTGCATTCCTTAGACTGGATCCTAACGCCCCTCCCAGCCACGCTGGTATTACACTGGGCTGCTTGGATTTGTGCCAGCGACTTTACTGGTGCAGATCCGAGTAGCCCCATAGGACTGACTGGCGCAAAACACGGTGTACAGGGATAAATATCCCCTTCTTCTGAGTTGTGCTCCAGTCACCTTCTAACCTGTGCTGGATACGGCGGAGATCACTTGGCCTGCTTGTTCCTGCGAAGGTTAAGATTGGGCTGCCCATCTATTAAAACATAGCAATTGGCTGAGAATTCTATAGTAACAGAGATGAGAAATAATTAGCTGGGTAAACAGTGCTATCATCTGCTTGCTAGTGTCAGCGTGTCTTTGGTTATGGGAACTCTCTTCCATGAACCAAAGAAGTACTAACCACTAATAACTACAAAGGAACTTGCTGACACACATTCCTGGTAGGAATGAACAGTTGAATACAATCAGTGTTGTAATTACTGCAAAAAGATGGTTGTTCACAAATCTAACAGAGCGACAAGCAAATGCAGAAGCACCACAACACTTCTGTCACCATGTTGCTAAGCAATACCAGGAAATGAGGTGGGGCAGGATGTATTGTGTAAGTTCATAGGTTAAAACTTACATACAAAAGGGAATTCTGTCTTAAGCAGCCTGATAAAGAACCACACAGCGAAGTTAATCAAGTGCCATTGTTGTTTACCAACAAATCACCAATGGTGAACAAAGAGGGTCTGGAAATGTATTTAATACTGCTTGGTGCTGCATAGTTTATAAGCCAATGCACAACTGTTGGATACCAACACTGCACAAAGATGAATAATAATTAGGAATGCAAGATTTTAATGCACTGTGGTCTCAAAACCTGAGCAATTTTAATTTTAAACATAACCATAGTGACCATGAAAGCCTTAGGACAGTGATTTTCAATCTTTTTCATCTCACAGCACACCAGCAAGGCACTAAAATAGTCAAGGCACACCATCCATTTTTTGACAACAGACGAAGCACACTGTGCTGGCACATCCCCCAATGGCTCTACGAATAAATGACCCTCTCCTAAATTCCCGCGGAAAACCTAGGGACCATTCGCGGCACACCAGTGTGCCACAGTGTGCACAGTGGTTGACAATGGCTGCCTTAGGAAGTAGGAATAAGTTCAAACTCTTTAGACACAGTATTTGAGATGCCTGGTGTCAAGGATGTGTTCTCTTTGCCCTAATATTTCTTCTCATATAATCTCTTTGCCAAATATTCAAAAGAAAGGGGTGGTCTCACATTGTTATACAGAATATATGCACGTCTTCTGCACATAATATGCGCTAGTGCTATCCAAATCTGCTTTTCACTACAAAACTGGCATCAGGAGAGCAAGGCAGTTGATGGCTCAAACACAAAGTATAAACTGCAAGGAGTGGGAAGGATAGAAGCGCTTGCAACCTGGAGGTTACAGCAAAAGTGAAAGCTGTTTTAAAATCTCATCTCAAATGTTTTAGGCCAGGAAGAATTTACAGAGATCTTGTAGCCATGTATGTCTCTGTTGTTAAGTCACACCAGTTTTCACAGCTGTCTCTAACAAGAGTTCCCCATGGCCATTTGCATCACGCTGGGCATCATTTGCATATGCCTGTGTGGTAGTAATTTAGAATTAGGGACTTTCTTCTACACTGGCATGTCAACTGTGTGGCACGCAAGCCTGCCACACATATTTTACAAGCTTGTTTTGTGCATTTTCATGGAGGGAGGGGGAAATCAGAGCAATAAATCTGAAGTAGGACTAAACAGGATATAAACACTGTGGCAATAAGCAGAAAAACACAGATGCAAGTACAGAGTAGAGCATATGGATTTTTTGAAAAGTTCCTATGCAGAGTTTTAGTTGTATATGTTATAGAGCAGCTTGTATATGTTATAGCTGCAGCCAACATGGTTCCTGGACTTGAACCAAGAACACATGGGTTCAAATTCCCATTTAGCTATGAAGTAAACTAGGCAATCTTTGCCCAGTCAATCTCTCAGCCTAACCTACTTCACAGGACTGTCCTGAGGATAAAAGAGATACACCCTAAACTCCTTGGCAGAAGAACAGTACAGGCGGGCCCTCATATATGCAGATTCAGTTATTTGCAGATCTCCACCCTGTGCGCCCATTAGTTAAAAAGTTTACTGGGGCAAAGTGTTCTCGCTTACACAGGTCACTGTAAGCATTTAAGCTTATAGCACTGCAGAAAGCCTCAATGCTGGATGAAACTAACTCTAATGCTAAACAGAAAGCAGATGGTAACAGCTTCCTGCTTAGTGTTAAGTTAGTTTCATTCAGAATTCAGGCTTTCAGCAGCCTGCACTATTGCGCTTATAAGTTGAAATGCTTAGAGCAGCGTTTCTCAAACTTTGAGGGAGCTTTACTCCCTCAGTAAGTTCTTGTGTGGGAGGGGCTAGGGCAGCAACGTGATCCCCAGGATTGCGCTGCAAAGGGGGGCGCTTGTGCCTTACTTTGCATGATGCTGGGTTGCAGGCAGCCCTTCACAGCACTCCCCGATGCTTGGAACCTGCAAAAGAAGTGGGCGCAAAGCACCTCCTGCAAAACGGAAAGTCGGGGAGCGCTGTGCAGGGCTGTCTGCACCTCCTGCAGCCCAGCATCATGCAAAGTAAGGCACAAGCACCCCCCATGCCCCCCTTAGTAACGCAATCCTGGGGAACATGTTGCTGCCTCCCTTCCCTTCCCCCGCCCCTTAAAGGGACAGGGGAAGTGTTACACGAACTGGTGGGTCATGACCCACCAGTTCGAGAACCACTGGCTTAGAGCAATCTGTGCAAACAAGAACTCTGCCCCAGTAAGATTCATAACAATGTTAAGATGTTAATGGGCATGCTGGGAGGGAATGGGGCTTCCATTTTTATAGCTTCCTCAATATCCACGGTTTCCAGATTGGGGGTCCATGGAATGGATTCTCTATGGATATGGGGCTCGCCTGTATATGAATGCTAAACAAATCAAATAACACACTTGAAGGACTATTAAAAAGCCAAAGACCACACATTGGGAAATGGCTAAAGCTGTTGACCCTTTTCAGTTCAAGCATAGATAAAAGGTTCATTCATATCACCTTTTAAGCCTGTAGCAGCAGGACTTGAATCAGCCTGCACAGTGGCAGGATGAGCAAACTCACACAAAGGTGAGCCTAAATCAGCTTTAGGAGAGATTACAGTGGAATGCAAACTGCTCAAACTGAAGCAATGAAACTGAACATTGACTACTGCAGTTTTGTGAGTATGTCCTAATCTAGGTCTTGAAGAGATCATATTTAAGGAGGTTAATTTGCCTTCTGGTTTGTCTGGTTTTACCATAGATGGCAGTGTATTAAAAGGCAACCTTTAAGAAATAAGTAGATGCCTTTTAGAAAACATCGAAAGTCTCCAAAGTCAGCATTGTCTACTGGTTTCATCTACATTGCAAATGGGAATGAAATCTAATCTGCCAAAAGACAAGAGGAAAACATACTAAACCATGGTACTCATCTTTAGGACCTTAGCAGGAGAAGAATTCCCAGAGTAGGATATCTAAGCCAATGCTCTCCCAGCAATGGTTAGGGAAGTTGGTCTTCTTGGAGGGGAGGGCAACGACAATGTTGTGGGAACAACAGATATTTTCAGATTTTGGGTAAATTAGTTAAAAATATTTATTCCACAATGCTTTCCATGTGTCAAATACAGTCAGGTTCATGAAATTGCATTTTTATCTCTTTTAAAGTATGTTCTCCTAAATTTAAAAAGAAACTTCATGGAATCAGCAGTAAACTTTAAGATTGCAGGAGCTCATCATGTCATTCCCCTATCTTCTCTACCTCCTCCTCCCTGGGGACTGAGGAGTTTTGGGTAGGGTCACAAAGGCCAGTGAAACACTATTCCAGATATCAAATAGTTCATTTAGTCCAGGGGTGTCCAAACTTTTTGACAGGAGGGCCACATCATCTCTCTGACACTGTGCCGGGGGCCGGGAATAAAAAAGAATTAATTTACATTTCAAATTTGAATCAATTTATATAATTTGCATAAATGAATGTATTAGAGATGGAACATATAGATGAATGAAGGTCTTGCTATAGTTCAAGGCCTATGAAAGACCTTACACAAAGCAAGACTGGTTTTTCTTTTGCTGCTGCTGCTGCATCACAGACGTGAAATAGCAAGCAGTGGAGGGAGCCTTTGTCCCACAGCTCATGCGAGAGTTCAAACATTTGCCCTCACACTGAGAGCAGTTGCATCGGGCCAGCACGGGCTCCAGCAGGTCTCTGGAGGGCCAGAGGCTCATTGGAGACTGGAGGCTCCCTGGGGGCCGGATTGGGAGTTCTCGAGGGCCACAAGTGGCCCCCGGGCCGGGGTTTGGGCACCCCTGATTTAGTCCAACAAGCAGTTAAGAAAAACAAGTAAGTTTTTCTTTTTTCTCCAGCTCAACTTCACCATTCTGCACCGCCCTTCTTTGGAGGAGCTTTCACAGCAGCTTAGTTGAAGGCTCTTTTGCAGTCATGAAGGCCAGGATAAGGGCTTTCATGGTATCAGAGACTCCAAGCCATTTTTTGGCTCACTGTAGTTCCCAAGGCCCTGACTGGAATCCTGTGAATCTGGCCCTGACTCTTACCTGGGTAAATGCAGGCCAGAGCTGACACCTGCTTCTTACTCCCCAGGCTTCCCACCTAGAGATGTGAAGGCCCGGAAAAAAAACTGGAAAAATTCAGAAAAATATCGGGGGGTTTTCCATTTTTTCCTGAAGACTTTTTTTTGTTTTTTCTGAAAAATTGGAAAAATTGAAAAAAGAAAAATAAATTGATTATGGTATGTTTTATTTTAACATGATGAATAAAATATTTTAAGACAAGCTGTTCAAATATTTTCCAAATCATTTCTAAAAAATATGGTATCAGATTATTCTAATTTCTGTGCACTGAACAAGTCCTAGGTTACAAATGGAACTCTCCAATGCAAGAACAAGATACATTTCTTCCTTTAGGAGGTTCTGCTATTGTCACAAGAAAAGAAAAAGGTTCCAGTTTTGTTTTTGCATGTGGGTGGTTTGGTTCTGTTCTGTCCTCTTCACTAGGCCTCAAAGCATTGGAAGAAAATACAGAGCAACAAAAGGTCCTGAAAGTATATACCTAATTTAAAAAGATAAGAGTTTACATTTATCTGATTCCAGAAAACTGAATCATTTAGCTACATTAGTTCATCTTTATAACCTTTGTGTAAATAATGATTTAATTACTACTAATCTGGTTCTTTACTTCCCCTACCCACAACCATAGATTAGTGTATTCTTGCAAACTAGCCATTAAATTATTTTTCTTTCCAACTCCATTCAGGAAAATGGTGAGATCAACATCCAGCATTTGGAGACATTTTCACATTACAAGTTCTTCTGAGAAGAAAAATGTGATTTGCAAATATTGTCAGATGAAATATGCATTTTCCAAATGCTACCAGGATGACAAAACACATTCTTGTATATAACAAGTGTCCTGTAGATATTAAAAATTCCTTCATGGATCTGAAGAGGACCACAATGAATAAAATGCACACAGTTTCTCAGTGTTCAAGAAGTCCTCTTTCTACTCCATCTGTAACACCAGCAGCAACACAAAGTGTTGTCCCATCAGCAGCATCTTCAAGTAAACAGATACTGAAGACAGTTGCATCCAAAAATTATTCAATAACTTCATTTGTAGACAAGATGACACCTGACGATCAGGCAAAAATTGATCAAGCTCTTGCAAAAGTAGTATATTCTTCTGGAACATCATTTTCAATAATTGAAAATATGTACTGGCAAGAAGTTTTGAAATTACTAAGACCATCATACCATTTGCCCAGCAGACATTCTTTGAGGAAGCCTCTTTTGGAGTCGGAATATGAATGTGTCATGGAATCTGTGCAAGGAAAAATTAATGAAGCACTGTGTCTTGCACTACTTACAGATAGATGGACAAATGTGAGAGAAGGAATTATAAATTTTGTTATAACGACACCTCAACCTGTTTTTTACAAAAGCATTGAAACAGGAGAGAACAGACATACTGCAGAGTATATCAGCTGTAAAATATGTTAAGTCCTAAAAAAAACTGGGAGTGGCAAAGTATTTGCTTTGCTGACTGACAATGCCAGCAATATGAAAGCAGCATGGAAGATCATAATGGAGAAGTATCCACATATTACTGCAATAGGATGTGCATCTCATGGGCTCAACTTGCTTCTTAATGATATCATGAAACTGGACACCCTTCAAATGATCTATAGATGAGCAAAAGAAGTTATAAAACATGTAAAAGGTACTCATATTGTAGCTGCAGTTTTCAAGAAGAAGCAAGTAGAAAAAAATGCAAAGAATAAAATAGTAACACTGAAGCTCTGTAGTCAAACTTGGTGGGCTGGAGCGGTGATCTCCTTTGAAAGTTTACTATAAAACGAAGAAGCTCTTCAAGAAACAGTAATAGCTGAAGATCTTAAAGTACCCAGGAGTGTGAGAAACAATGTTCTTGATCAGGATGTCTTCTGGGTTCAGCTGCAAAGTTCCCTGAAGATTCTAAAGCCAATTGCTACAGCAATCACTGGATCTGAATCATTTTTGTCAGCAATTCCTTATTTAATGACCAAGATAAAAACAACTGTTTTTGCAAATCTCAGTATATCTCCACTTACAACTACAGAAGAAAGTGAAAATTTTATTTAAAAAAGGGAAGAATTTTGTTGCCATCCAATACATGCTGCTGCAAATCTGCTGGATCCAAGATTCAAAGGTGGAAATAGAAGTGATGATAGCACTGTTACTGCATTTGACTGGATTATAAAACAAGCATCACATTTAAGACTTGAGGTTGGGAAGGTACTTTCAAATGTTGCAGAATTTAGAACATCTTCAGGGATTTGGTCCAGGAATGCAATCTGGGATTCCGCCAAACATATTCTCCTGCAACATGGTGGCAAGGTCTTTGCACAACACAGCCTCTGACTCCTCTTGCTTCTCGCCTTCTTCAGATTCCTCCATCTTCTGCAGCATGTGAAAGAATCTGGTCTATGTTTGGAAACACTAACACTAAATCAAGAAATAAGCTGACATGTGAAAGGGTAGAGAAGCTTGCTTCAATCCAGGCAAACCTTCAGTTTTTAGAAGTCCATAATAACTGTGATAATAATGACAGACACAACAGAGGAGCTGCAGAAGCAGAGACTGAAACTGATAATTACAGCTCAGAAAATGATTCTGATTAAATTTCATGCCCATTCATTGAAACTTAGTCCCACTCCCTTCTATACACTTCCCCCTCTTCAATTCTTTTTATGAGAATTGGTTTTCTTTTTATTTAATACTGTGGAGAGGAAATATGACTAATTGTTACTTCTGGATTTTTAAAAATTGTTTTGTGGAGGTTTCCTTGTCTGTTCCACATAAACTAGTAAACAGTTCAGGAGATTGTTGCTCCATTTGTTACAATTACAAATAAATATTATTTAAAAAGTAAATTATGTTTGTAATAATTGTTTGGATACACTATATTTTTAATATGCTAGTTGTGATAATTTTATGTCAAGTCAAATTGTCCATAGCCATATTTTATGTTTCTAAAATGACTTTCTATCTGGAAAAGAGAAAAAAAGTGCTAATGTAGCCATTTTTTCAATTTTTCTGAAAATTTCCATTTTTTTCCAAGCTTCAAAATTTCCGGAAATTTTACATCTCTACTCCCACCAGGTATTTATTTTTTATTTATTTGAGAAATTAATGCCCCACCTTTCCTATGCCGAAGCAGCACAAAGTATCATACAAGAAGCATTTAAAACATTTTTACATTAAACAATGAAACACACACGAAAAAAACCTAACACATATTGTTGAGCCATTGGGGGAACAAATAAGTCCAGGGAGGCAAGTCCCAGTAGTATTTCAGAGGTGAAGAAGGCCAATACCTACTCAGCAACCAAATGCCAGATGAAACAAATATGTTTTCAGCCTTCGCTTGAAAGCCATGAGGAAGGGAGTAGTTCTCCATTCCCCTGGAAGGAAACTCCACAGTTGTGGCACCACTACAGAAAAGGCTTGCCCCCCAGCTATCACCACTCTCACTTGGGACAGAGGTAGCACTTTTAGAAGAGTCCCCTAAGATGACCTAAGAGGACCTAAGAAGGTACTCGAAACTGCCTTCCCAGGCTCCACCTCTCTATCTTGTTTCCCTCAGGTCGGGTTTGCCCCCATCTTATCTCTTCTTGCTCCCCTTTCAGGCGTAGCTTCCCCACTGTTCTCTGTCCTCTTCTCCTTGCTCACTAGCCTTCCATGGCCAGTGGCTAGCTCTTTCCTGTCTTTCCCTACCTGTCTCACGCTTGTCCCCTTTTTCATCTGCCTTTGGCTCAGGGGTCTCCAAACCCAGGCCCGGGGGTCAGATGCAGCCCACGGCAAGCCTCTATCCGGCCCACAACCAACTTCTTGTCCCCTGAAAGCCTCTGGCCCACTCAACTGAACATGACCAGAATTGTGCTCTGATTTTGTCTGGAGGGTGTTCTGAGGGCCAGAGAGGTTGAATGAATGAGCCCATTCATTCATTTATTCACTTATCTTAAGTTCCATCTCTAATTTATTTATATATTTAAATTTTATATTTAAAATTTTTTTCCGGCCCTCAAAACCATAGCAGATATTTGATGCGGCCCTCTGGCCAAAAAGTTTGGATACCCCTGCTCTGGCTCCTTTAGGCCCTCCTCATTACCCCTTTTCTCTTCATCTGTCCCCTCACTTCCTGCTCTCACCTCTGCTCCCTCCCCCCCATTCCGCCCCTCTAGAGCAGTGTTTCTCAAACTGTGCATCAGGACCCACTAGGTGGGTCACGAGCCAATTTCAGGTGGGTCCCCATTCATTTCAATATTTTATTTTTATAGCATATTGACTTGATGCTACCATGGTATGTGACTGCATTTGGGGAAATATTACAGGCCTGGACTTTTAATAAGTTACAATGTATATGCTTTTAACAATGCTAGTCAATGGGACTTACTCCTGGGTAAGTGTGGGTAGGATTGCAGCCTAGGATCGCTAAAAATTTTCCTGCTTGATGATGTCACTTCCAGTCATGACATCACTTCTGGTGGGTCCTGACAGATTCTCATTCTAAAAAGTGCATCCTGGTGCTAAATGTGTGAGAACCACTGTTCTAGAGGACTTTTAAAGGGCTGGAACTGCCTCCTCCTGGAACCAGCACTGCCTCATAAGGGGCTGTCCATCAAGCCTTTCAGCTAGCAAAGGAGAGCAAGTGGTACAGTATATTTATTTATTTATTTATACAAGAATTTATTAACCTTTCTTTGGTTGTCAGATTTCTCCTCAGACTTTAATCCAAGGCAGTTTACATAGGCAGGCTGTTCTAAACCCCCGTAGGGATTTTTACAATTAAATAGTTCTAGTCTTTCATAGAACTCCTCGTTCCAGCTGGATTCCTTCCTGGTCTGGCCTCTCTCTGGCCCTTCGCCTCCCACGCTCCACTTGACGGCAACTCCTCTCTGCCACCGAGGGTCAGCTCATCAGTATAGCAGTGTGTCAGTTCTCGGGTACTTCCAGTTGTTTCGAACTGGCAGCCTCAGATCTTCAGGCATACAAGGTGGCAGCTCTACCAACTGAGCCAGACCTCCTGCCCAGGAGGTCTTTATATATTTATTCTGACAATATTGCCAGCTGTTGCTCCACCATCCAGCTGATCAGAGAGGCAGCAGATTGTACTGATTGTTCTGTCACACTGACACCCCATTCTACTGCTATGCCCCATTAAGGATATAAGAAAAAAATCACATTTAAACTTCTTTATTAGAGATTTTTCTTCCCTTGTTATTCTAAATCTTATTATACTTCTGTTAAAGATCTAGCTCATTTCATCCTGAGCTCCTGGAGCAAGCAGTAGTTTTAGAACTACTATTTTTTATATGTATACAACTAGAAAACAGGATTGAAAAATATACCAAATAAATTTAAAAGATAGAGTTGTAACCTACTCAGAAATAAATCCTACTGTGTTCAGTAGTACTTATTCCCAGGTAAATTTGTATAAGTCCAAAGCAATAATATGTAATTTGAACTATACAGTGTGTCTCAGGTAGCCCCATGTCATCCTTGCAGCACTGAGGACCAGAGCTGGCGCTTTTTCCTCGGTGGGTGCTACGAACATGCTTTACGGCACTTTTGCAACACCCAGTGCCGGCAGTATGCACATACCACTGGCACAGAAGAAGATAGTATTGGGGCCTCAGGGAGTAATGTTGCTTACCAACAGCAATGACTCGCGTAGTACCTAATACTTGCTACAGTGCATGTAGAAAATGCCTTTGCAATTGCTGTGACAGATAGAACTGCATTTTTCCTATGACACAATAGTACATGTTGTGCACAGGGAAATCATATTTTCTTGCTCCAGAAGAACCTTTTCAAAAACATCAGGACCATACACAATTTATGTCAGAGTGCATGGTCCTGATGTTTTGGAAACGGTTCTACTGGAGCAAGAAAATGTGTCATAGGAAAAATGCTGTTTTCTGTAGTTGAAAAATCAAGGGGTCCTGAAGCACCTTATGGCTTTTATTTTGGTTTTCCTAGGTCTTGCTACATATTATGAAAGTTATCTACAAAATATTATACCATAATAAACCCAACCTATTTTTAATTTTACATTTATATTTTGTCTTCTGCATAGTCCCACCCTATTCTCTGGATTGAACACTGGCAGACCCTTATAGAGAATTGGGTCTGCTACCAAATCCATTTAAAGCAGGGGTTTCCAAACCCCGGCCCGGGGCCAGATGTGGCCTGCAGCAAACCTCTTTCTGGCCCGCGACCAACTTCTTGTCCCCTGAAAGCCTCTGGCCCACTCAACTGAACATGACCAGAACTGTGCTCTGATTGTGTCTGGAGGGTGTTCTGAGGGCCAGAGAGGTGGAATGAATGAGCCCATTCACTCATTTATTCACTCATCTAAGTTCCATCTTGAATTTATTTATTTAAATTTTATATTAAAATTTTTTTCCGGCCCTCCACACCACGTCAGATATTTGATGTGGCCCTCTGGCCAAGAAGTTTGGAGACCCCTGATATAAAGCAACAGGGATGGAAAACAAAACACTGTGTAGGTGGGTGGAAAGAGCTGAACCTTGCCCCCATTTTACCCATTTGTTTTTGGTGAGACACAGCGATAGGGGCTCAACATGTGTCAGAGAAATTGTTATTCTGCTAATTAAAAAAAGTAAAAATTTAACTTTGCTAGTCAAATATGGTTAATAAAAACATACCTAACTGAACTGGTTAACTAACAGGCTGAAATCCCATCAACCTGTACATTTCTATAAACTGATTCAGGTACATAGGAACCATTGCATTATATTGCTAATATGCATGATTAGCAAGAACTCCCTATGTCCAAGAACTCCATCTGATGGACTTGCTGGATGAGCAACAAAAAGAGAAAGAGAAACAGAAAGGACAAAATTGGGGGGAAATGCAGGAATGTGGATCTGGATTTATTTTGTTTAGACACACATACACACTGTATTTTATATCAAAGGCCAAATGTTTCTAGTCTTGGTTACAAGATGTTAGAAGTTTCTGTCAAACTGTATTGTTTAGTCAAACAGCCCGTTGATTAAGAGATTGTAATTTTTTTGAATCTTTTCCATCTGCCACTGACCTAGCTACTGATAAGAGTAAATAAGAATTTTTAGAAAATAGGCTTTTGTCTTAACTTTGGAACTGCAATGGCAACTAAATTAAAAATGATTTGCTCAACACAAGATACATTTCTTGCTTAAGAAAACAATCATGCCAGAGATGTAAACAAACTGAAACTCTGAAGATAATGGGGTCTGACTCATTTGTTCTAGGTTAAGATTAAGGAGTTAAGCTCTGTATCTTTGTTTTAAAGCTGGGAAACAATGGGGGGAACAGTTTAAACAGGAGTTTGGAATGGGGAAAAAAGTGCAGGGGGGAATCTCCTGCAGCTCTACCCTCTCGTTGCCCATGCTGTGCTTTAAAATAAACCTCAAACAAAGTGGATAAGTAGTACACCAAACTCCAATGCCCTTTGGTACATATATAATTTATTCTGCCAATCTACTAATGGAGTACAATGCAAAGATGCTTGGAACAAAGCTGAAAACACAGAAGAACACACTGGACACAATCTTCCCAACCCATCTAAGACAAGAGAAATGATTCATGATGCAACATTCCTTCATTCCAATTAAGAGTCTCTCCCCACGCTAAACTTGAGACTTGTGCATTGATGAAGCTGGCAACCAGCATTGGAAACAACAGTTCTATGTTCATTAGATCAACATCACATGTTCCGTGTTTCTTACTCCAGACCTGCACAGCTCTTAAGAGGCTGAACAATCTATTGTGCAGCTGTTATTTCAAAATTCATCTGATCATTTTATTATACCCAAACATTGAAAGAGGCCCCCACCCCTCCTATTCAAACTGCCTCTTATTTCATTCCTTATTAAAGAGAAGCTTGCATCACATTTAAAGCCACCCTGGTCTCCCTCTAGTCCACTAATTGTCACACCCCTCTTATCTACTCCAGTGAGTTTACTGTATAACTAATGGAACCCGCCACCACATGGGACAAACTCTAAAGAAGTGTATAATTTTAAGAAGAAGTACTTCTGAATGGAGCAGAAACAGGAGCACAAAGTGACAGATGTGATTACTGGGGAATTATGCAGGACGGGTAAGATATTCCCTTCAAATTCATCATCAGGCCTAACATATAACTTCCGGAGGGGTAGCAATCTCATTCTGTGGCTACAAAAAGCACAACTAAATTTTGTAGCATCTTAATTTCTCAGTATAAGAGTTTGTGGGCCACTGCATCAAAGCTTGCATGGAAATAAGTTAACCAGTCTTTGAAGTGCTACAAGACCTTTTGTTTGTTTTTCCTTAGAATACTAGTACAAGTTGGACATCCCTTATCTGAAGTGCTTGGGACCAGAAGCATTTTGGATATCACATTTTTCCATATTTTAGAATACTCGAATATGAGAGATCATGGGGATGGGGGCCCAAGTCTAAACACAAAATTCATTTATGTTTCATATACCCCTTATACACACAGCCTGATAGTAATTCTATATAATACTTTTCATAATTTTGTGCATGAAACAAGGTTTGTGCATGACAGTTTGCAAATTTATTACTTTAGGCAAAAAATGTCTCTTGAAAAAGTCTTGTTGGTGCTTAAAATGTTTCCATATTTTGGGATTCTGGTTAAGGTAGCCATCTCAACCACTGGGCCGTGGCACACTGGTGTGCCGTGAATGATTGGCAGGTGTGCTGTGGGAGTTGGGGGGAGGGTCACTTATGAGTAGGACCATTGGGGGATGTATGCTCCCCCAACAACAGCATGATGTGCCTTGCCAATTGTCAAAAAACTGACGGTTTGCCTTGACAATTTTAGTACCTTAGTATGCTGTAAGACAGAAAAGGTTGAAAATCACTGGAATAAGGGATAACCTGTATAAATTTGTTAGCGCTTCAGCAACACATGTAATCCACTAATTCAGTGGTTCTCCAACTTTTAGCACTGGAACCCACTTTTTAGAATGAGAATCTATAAGTGATGTCATGACTAGAAGTGACATCATCAAGCTGGAAGTTTTGTTCTTGTTTTTACAAACCTAGGCTGTAATCCTACCCACACTTACCCAGGAGTAAGTGTAAGGAGTATCAATGTTAAAAGAATATACATAGTAAGGAGTATCATTGTTAAAAGAATATACATAGCAGCCTGTTAACAGTACACATCCGTAACATTTCTCCAAATGCAGTCACATACCATGGGAGCATCAAGTCTACTATATTAAAAATAAAATGTTGAAATGAATGGGGACTCACCTGAAATTGGCTCGCAACCCACCTAGTGGGTCCTGACCCACAGTTTGAGAAACACTGCACTAATTTATTTTTGTTTCCTCCATATAAGCCAGCAACTTATTAGTTCAGGAAGTGTACCCAGGAACCCAACAGGGGATATAAAAAGCGACCCACACTTTTCAACTTCTCTTCCTCTATGGAAGCCACACACCTAGCAGGGGTTCTCCATGAGACTCACTGTACAAAGCCTCTTGACCACGGGTGAAACTGCTTCCAAGGGGACTTTTCCTGTGTTTGGTTCTAGTTCTGAAACTCTAATGAGATGTCACTGAGGGTGCAATCCTATGCGTACTTTCCTGGGAGCAAGCCCCACTGAACTCAATGGGACTTACTTCAGAGTAAACATGCATAGGATTGGGCTCGGAGGCTGGCATCCTACCCACACTTACCCAGGAGTAAGCCCACTGACTATAATGGGACTTGCTTCTGAGTAGACATGCAGAGGCTTGGGCTGCGAACCCGGAAACAGAGAGGAAGAGCCCGGCTTCTGCAGGAGGAGGCAGGCACGCTCTGGGCAGGAACCAGAGTCCCAGAGGGAGCCTCTTGCCCGCCCCTGGCGCAGGCGCTGGAGTTCCGGGGGGTGCATAACACTGTGGCCAGGTCCAGAACCGCGCGCGCTGGCCAGGCGAGCCTCCCGGGGACTCACCAGTTCCAGAGCCTTGAGGAGGAGGCGCCGGGGCCCCAGGTGGACGGCGGTGAACACGCTGCAGCTGGCCCGCTTGCCCGGCGGCTCGTTGGCGGGCACGGTGGTCTCGGCGTAGACCGGGGCGCCGTTCTCCATGGCCACGAAGAAGGGGAGCGGAGCAGTCGCCCTCGCCGCCGCCACACCAGCGCCTGCGAGAAAGCGAAAGGAAAAGGCAGCCCCGCCCTGCAGAGGCGGAGTTGCCCCGAGGAGGCTGGCGCCGGCTGGAGCCCCCACCCCACCCCCCAGGCGGCTCCCCCGAGGCAGGCTCGGAAGCAGCAAGCCAAGCGGAGCTTCCAGCAAACTTCCAGACCAGTCCTGTGCACGCTTTCCTGGGAGTAAGCCCCACTGACTCTAATGGGACTTACTTCTGAGTAGACATACCTAGGCTGGGGCTCTGTGGCTGCAATCCTCTCCACACTTTCCTGGGAGTAAGCCCCATTGACTCTAATGAGACTTACTTCTGAGTAGACATGCATAGGCTGGGGCTCTGTGGCTGCAATCCTCTCCACACTTTCCTGGGAGTAAGCCCCACTGACTCTAATGGGACTTACTTCTGAGTAGACATGCCTAGGCTGGGGCTCTGTGGCTGCAATCCTCTCCACACTTTCCTGGGAGTAAGCCCCACTGACTCTAATGGGACTTACTTCTGAGTAGACATGCCTAGGCTGGGGCTCTGTGGCTGCAATCCTCTCCACACTTTCCTGGGAGTAAGCCCCACTGACTCTAATGGGACTTACTTCTGAGTAGACATGCCTAGGCTGGGGCTCTGTGGCTGCAATCCTCTCCACACTTTCCTGGGAGTAAGCCCCACTGACTCTAATGGGACTTACTTCTGAGTAGACATGCCTAGGCTGGGGCTCTGTGGCTGCAATCCTCTCCACACTTTCCTGGGAGTAAGCCCCATTGACTCTAATGAGACTTACTTCTGAGTAGACATGCATAGGCTGGGGCTGCAATCCTCTCCACACTTTTCTGGGATTAAGCCCCATTGACTGACTTCTGAGTAGGCATGCATAGGATTGGGTTCTTCCTCATCTCAGAGGTGTTGCTTACCAAATCCCTGCGTGTCTACTTGGAAGTAAGCTCCATGGAGTTCAAAGGGATTGACACCTTAGTAAGTGTGGAAGCTCCCCTTGGAACAAGCATGGAGCTTAGGTTTGAGCAAGCCTGAACAGTCACACCTTCATTCTGTTCAGAAGTGAACCTCAAATTTTTTTTTTTTGAATGAGCCAGGAACACAAGTGCACTAAGAGGAGACAGTGCTTCTGAGCGTGCACAGAATGCAAACTAGGGTGTGGCATGCGAACAGAGCAGCCCTGTCCTTATACAAATTAAGCTCGACCACCCTGGCCTCAGCAAGAAAGTCACAACCACCAAAGTCTCAGTGACAAAGAAAAAAAAGGATTTCTATATTTCTCCATATAAAAGAGAGGTCACTAATAGTTTTGGTGTATTCACTGCTGAAACAGAGACGCCTGCGTTGGCTCGGTCATGTCGTGAGAATGGATGATGGCCGGATCCCAAAGGATCTCCTCTATGGAGAACTCGTGCAGGGAAAGCGCCCTACAGGTAGACCACAGCTGCGATACAAGGACATCTGCAAGAGGGATATGAAGGCCTTAGGGATGGACCTCAACAAGTGGGAAACCCTGGCCTCTGAGCGGCCCGCTTGGAGGCAGGCTGTGCAGCATGGCCTTTCCCAGTTTGAAGAGACACTTTGCCAACAGTCTGAGGCTAAGAGGCAGGGAGGGAGGGCCCATGGCCAGGGAGACAGACCAGGGACGGACTGCACTTGCTCCCGGTGTGGAAGGGATTGTCACTCCCGGATTGGCCTTTTCAGCCACACTAGACGCTGTGCCAGAACCACCTTTCAGAGTGCGATACCATAGTCTTTCGAGACTGAAGGTTGCCAATACATGTTTGTCTTGCATTTCCCACAGCTGGGAAGCTTGTACATAATACCAGTAACTGTGCTTCAAAATGGCTTTTCTGCTCTCTATTCCCCCCCCCCCTTAAGATATAGATAGAGCTACAGGCCGAAGATGTACTTCAGGGGGAAAAAATACATTCATGTTTACATTTGAAATGCAGCCATGGAAAATGCAATGTAAGCATGACAAGTGTTAAGAGGCAGGATGGGTAAGCATTTGTGGCAGCTGTTAAAGATAAAAAGCAGAAGCCTGTATTTGCAATACCCAGTGAGCATTTCTTGGGAAAGTGGCACCTAGTGGAAAGCACATTTGACTCAATGTTTTAGGTATTTTCCCAAGCAACACTAAGAATACTCTGGGGATCATTTTTTTTAAGACTGGATGAATGAAATCACTTATCAGGTAATAATCAACTTATGAAAGACAGTTAAGGTGAGGAATTGTAAAGTTATTGTTTTATTATGTGTTTTATGTGATGTAAAGTTACTGTTTTATGATAAACTAGCATGAGGCTAGGAAAGGCCCTCTGTAAATATTTTTTTGTATTTCAACTACTGTGTACACTGGCTATCTGCTTTATCCACACAGTTCCTCCTTCCCCTGGATTTGTGATCACTTGGAGAGCCATGCTAAGGTTCTCCATAACACTTGGCATGACAAGACAGTCTTAAAGGGCCTTTGCTTTTCAAACATATTATAAAAACAAAAAGCATAAAAATAAAACTGACAAATCTGTCTGCACCTCCCACCCCTGGCTGATAAGTCTTTGGAAGAATTCAAAATTAACTATGGAAATTTCATTTTCAATCCCACATTAACATTCACTTATTACACCTTCCACAAACAGTTTTCTTAGTAGGACTGTGTGCCCATGTACAATCACAGACAGAATGCTGTACTCTTGAAACAGAAACCTGGGTTCAAGTCTCTTGATCTTGGGGAAGGTACTCTTACAGCATTTCTCCTAAACACTTTTACATGGAGCAATAAGACTATCTATATACAACACACAGAGTTAGGTGGTAAGCTAAAATGGTAGAATTCCAGACTGCTCCACTTCAGATTGAGGTGGGGACTCATATTTTTAATGCTTCCCCAGGCAAGAAAAAAAAATCACACATAAAACTGCATGTAGCAAGTCAGGGAAAAGTCTACACCAGGGGTGCTCACACTTTTTTGGCTTGAGAGCTACTTTGAAACCCAGCAAGGCCCAGAGATCTACCAGACAAGTTTACAATGTTCACGCCATCATAACATATAACATTTATGTGTACAATGTATGTTGGTGTACCTTGAGCCCCACTGAGTATAATAGGACTTACTCCTGAGTAGACATGCCTAGGATTAGGCTGTGAGGCTGCAATCCTAGCCACACTTACCTGGGAGTAAGCCCCATTGAGTACAATGGGCCTTACTCCCGGCGTTTCCTCCCAGAGGCACCTGAAGGGGGGGGTCAGCACTCCGCGATCTACTCATTTTGCCTCACGATCTACCAGTAGATCGCGATCCACCTATTGAGCACCCCTGGTCTACACTAAACCTTTCCTCCAATGTGTTCTCTTACCACATGCAATGAATGAGTTTGATGAAGAAGCATTGCAAAGTGTGACCCAACAGCTGCAGCCTGAAGTGGAGCTTTCCAGAATTTTACACCACCAACAACCACCCCCACTCAGTGTAATGTGTGAGTAAGGCCTGGAGTTGCTTCCAGACCAAATATGAATACAGTCAGTTCTTGTTACCCGCTAGGGTTAGGTTCCTGAAAACCCTAGTGGATAGTGACTTCACAGATAATGAACCACTGATCCTATGGGATCAGTGGGGTTAGGTACAAAGGGTACCTTCCCTGTCATCAGAGGAATTTTGCAGAGACCCTCAGGAAACCAGCACTGGGGTCTGCACTGGTCTGCACTGGTCACAGGCATCATTCTGAAGGTCCCTGGAAGGTCTCTACATAGTGGATAACAAGAACAGAGGTGTTGATAAAGAGCAAAAGTAGCAATTCTGTTCCTTGCAGATAAGTGAATTTGCATATAAAGATAACTGTAAAATAATAAAACTTTAAATTCAGTGACCTACTTCATAGAGATATGCAGGAGCAGATAAAATAAAGATTGTATTCAATCCATCTAACTCGCTTTAAACACAATGCTTATGCACGCCTGAAAACTGATCTGCAACATTGAAGTTTTTATGCTTGTTAGGTTATACCAGTTCTTCAAGTTATTCCTTAGTTAAGTAGTGTATATTCTGCAGTCTCCCTCTTGTGGACATCAGTAAAAGTACAAACACATTTTTCCTCTAGAGTAGTGTTTCTCAAACTGTGGGTCGGGACCCACTAGATGGGTTGCGAGCCAATTTCAGGTGGGTCCCCATTCATTTCAATATTTTATTTTTAATATATTAGACTTGATGCTACCATGGTATGTGACTGTATTTGGGGAAATGTTACAGACCTGTATTTTTAACAAGTATGTATATGCTTTTAACAATGATAGTAAATAGGACTAACTTCTGGGTAAGTGTTGGTAGGATTGCAGCCTAGGATGGCTAAAAATTTCTCTGCTCGATGATGTCATTTCCAGTCATGACATCACTTCCGGTGGGTCCCAACAAGATTTTCATTCTAAAATGTGGGTCCTGGTACTAAATGTGTGAGAACCACTGCTCTAGAGGAGTTTTTAATAATCTTTACAAACACAATCAACCTATAAAATCAGATGCTCAAGCTCTTTGGGATATGTCTGATCTTTTAATGCAGAGGTTGCCAACTTGTGGCACGGGTGCCACTTAGTGGTATATGGAGGTGTGTGGAGTGGCACACAGGATACCCATGACATTTATTATTATTATTAACAGTATTTATATACTGCTTTTCAACTAAAAGTTCACAGATTTAAAAGATCTTTAAAAAGTTTTGCCCCCAAACTGCACCATTGCACACTCTTTGAAGGTGCAGTGAGCCTAGGCCCTAGGAGGACGTGCATTGCTGTGTGTTGCTGCTCTGGGCTTCTTCTCTTTCAGAATGTGCCTCTCTGCTATTTCATGGCCTCATTTCAGGCCGCTGATCAGCTGCTGAGGCAGGGCATATTGACAGTGCTGTTGGATCATCCAGGGCCTGCTGCATCTCCCAGTGAGAGCCTCACCTGACTCAGAGAGCTTGCTGCTCAGTTTGGGGGGGGGGGGAAGAAGAGTGTGTGTTAGGGGGAGAGAGCTCCCAATCATCTCACTGCAGTTTGGGGGAGAGAGAAAGAGTCGTTCCCCATTAGTTCATTGAAAGACTGGGGCCTGATACAGGGCCAATAAGTGTTAGAAGAAAGGATGGCTTAAGTAGCACACCCCAAGATACAAAAAGCCTAAAGGTGGCTCATTCCATAAAACATTTGTCCACCACTGTTTTAAAGGATATCTTAGTACTGGAAGTCTGTTGTGTAAGCAACAGAGAAAGAGACAAACACAAAACGGAAATACAGAAAAATGGATCTGAATTTATAGCCTGTCAACATATAGTTGGCAACCTTCAGTCTCGAAAGACTATGGTATCGCGTTCTGAAAGGTGGTTCTGGAGCAGCGTCTAGTGTGGCTGAAAAGGCCGATTCGGGAGTGACAATCCCTTCCACACTGGGAGCAAGTGCAGTCTGCCCCTGGCCTGTCTCCCTGGCTATGGGCCTTCCTTCTTTGCCTCTTAGCCTCAGACTGTTGGCCAAGTGTCTCTTCAAACTGGGAAAGGCCATGTTGCACAGCCTGCCTCCAAGCGGGCCGCTCAGAGGCCAGGGTTTCCCACTTGTTGAGGTCCACTCCTAAGGCCTTCAGATCCCTCTTGCAGATGTCCTTGTATTGCAGCTGTGGTCTACCTGTAGGGCGCTTTCCTTGCACGAGTTCTCCATAGAGGAGATCCTTTGGGATCCGGCCATCATCCATTCTCACGACATGACCGAGCCAACGCAGGCGTCTCTGTTTCAGTAGTGCATACATGCTAGGGATTCCAGCACGTTCCAGGACTGTGTTGTTTGAAACTTTGTCCTGCCAGGTGATGCCGAGAATACGTCGGAGGCAGCGCATGTGGAAAGCATTCAGTTTCCTCTCCTGTTGTGAGTGAAGAGTCCATGACTCGCTGCAGTACAGAAGTGTACTCAGGACGCAAGCTCTGTAGACCTGGATCTTGGTATGTTCCGTCAGCTTCTTGTTGGACCAGACTCTCTTTGTGAGTCTGGAAAACGTGGTAGCTGCTTTACCGATGCGTTTGTTTAGCTCGGTATCGAGAGAAAGAGTGTCGGAGATCGTTGAGCCAAGGTACACAAAGTCATGGACAACCTCCAGTTCATGCGCAGAGATTGTAATGCAGGGAGGTAAGTCCACATCCTGAACCATGACCTGTGTTTTCTTCAGGCTGATTGTCAGTCCAAAATCTTGGCAGGCCTTGCTAAAACGATCCATGAGCTGCTGGAGATCTTTGGCAGAGTGGGTAGTGATAGCTGCATCGTCGGCAAAGAGGAAGTCACGCAGACATTTCAGCTGGACTTTGGACTTTGCTCTCAGTCTGGAGAGGTTGAAGAGCTTTCCATCTGATCTGGTCCGGAGATAGATGCCTTCTGTTGTAGTTCCAAAGGCCTGCTTCAGCAGGACAGCGAAGAAGATCCCAAACAAGGTTGGTGCAAGAACACAGCCCTGCTTCACGCCGCTTCGGATGTCAAAGGGGTGTGATGTGGAGCCATCAAAGACAACAGTGCCCTTCATGTCCTTGTGGAAGGATCTGATGATGCTGAGGAGCCTGGGTGGACATCCAATCTTGGGGAGAATCTTGAAGAGGCCATCCCTGCTGACCAGGTCGAAAGCCTTCGTGAGATCTATGAAGGCTATAAAGAGTGGCTGTCGTTGTTCCCTGCATTTCTCCTGCAGTTGTCTAAGGGAGAATACCATATCAGTGGTGGACCTGCTGGCTCGGAATCCACACTGTGATTCTGGATAAACGCTCTCTGCAAGTACCTGGAGCCTCTTTAGTGCAACTCGGGCAAACAACTTTCCTACAACGCTAAGGAGAGAGATGCCACGGTAGTTGTTGCAGTCAGTCAGTTGTGAGTCAGTCACAAGCCTTCTATGTCAAATATAATGTGTGTATATGTCAACATATACACACATTATATTTGACATAGAAGGCTTGTGACTGACTCACATACACACATTATTTGCCAACCTAAGTCAGATTTTTCTAGTCTTGCATAAAGGGTGCTAGACTTTTCTGTAAAAGTCTATTGTTTTATCAAAACTGACAATTGCATTTCATAGACAAAGTTTTACTACCTGCTTAAGATGGATTGTTTAAATTGCTACTGATGAGATTAATCAAGGCTGTAAGATTTGTGTCTTAATATTGGAACTGTGATTTAATTTAAAAGACTTGAGCAACACTAGGTACATTTCTTAGTTTAGGAAATACAAGAGAAAATGCAACTAAATTGTGAAACCTCATGTCTTTCCAAATTTTCTTTTAACTCAGGAGGAGAGAAAGAGTATAAGTAATTGCATCACATGAAGTCTGTCCAAGACCCAAATGGCCATTATGGTTCTTCCCTGACCTGACTCCCGTCAGCTGCTTCTCTGTATGTAAACCTTGCTTAACTACCTCAATAAATCCAGAGTTGCTTGTATCCATAGAGAACTGCCCAAACATGTTTGCTTACCTTCACAAACTACTAAAGCTGGAAGAACTCAGGCTCCAGGCAACAGTTATCAATTTCTCTAGGCCTTGCTGGAACAAAAACATGTACTTTGCTAATCTGCTGTGGGGGTCATATTTGCTGCAAAGGAAGTCATTTAGATAAAATGATAGTCTAGAGCAGGGGTGTCCAAAGTTTTTGGCAGGAGGGCCATATCGTCTCTCTGACACTGTGTCGGGGGGCTGGGGAAAAAAAGAATTTACATTTAAAACTTGAATAAATTTACATTAATATATTCATTTATGTAAACTTAAGATGAACTTTTATGAATGAATGAAGGTCTTGCAATAACTCAAGGCCTATAAAAGGCCTTGCACAAAGCAAGGCTGGCCTTTCCTATGCTGCTGCTACTGCATCACAGACATGAAACAGCAAACAGTGGAGGAAGCCCTCATTCTACAGCTCACGTGAGAGGTCAAATAGTCGCCCTCACACTGAAAGCAGTTGTGTTGGGTCAGTGTGGGCTCCAGCAAGTCCCCAGAGGTTCATTGGAGACTGGAGGCTCTCCAAAGGCTGTATTGGGAGTTCTGAAGGGCTGCAAGTGGCCCCAGGGCCGGGGTTTGGGCGCCCCTGGTCTAGAGCAGGGGTTTTCCAAGTTTTTGGCAGGAAGGCCATGCTATCTCTCTGACACTATGTCAGGGGCCAGGAAAAGAAAGTTAATTTACATTTTAAATTTGAATAAATTTAAATAAACGAACACATTAGGGATGGAACTTATATGAATGAATGAAGGTCTTGCAATAGCTCATGGCCTATAAAAGGCCTTGCACAAAGCAAGGCCAGCTTTTCCTTGGCTGCTGCTGCTGTATCACCGAAATGAAACAACAAGCAGTGGAGGGAGCCCACAGCTCACATAAGAGGTCAAACAGCTGGCCATCATGCTGAGAGCAGTTGCTTCAAGCTAGCAAGAGCTCCAGCAAGTCTACAGAGGGCCAGAGCTCATTGGAGACTGGGGGCTCCCAGTGGACCAGATTGGGAGACCTCGAGGGCCACAAGTGGCCCCAGGGCCAGGGTTTGGGCACCCCAGGTCTAGAGTGATACTAGTAAAAAAAAAAAAGTGCAAGGCCCCATTAAGTATACCCTTGGACAGTAAAGTAATAGCAAAGGCAGTGCTCACTCAAAAATGGGTCGGTAATAGTGGTATTTTTGTATGTACTGGCTGAGTGCTGGTCATGTTTTATTTCCTTCTCCTTGCATTTTCAGTTTCACATTCCCAAAATGATCCCAACACTATCAGAACACATACTGCAATTTACAAAAATGTACAAGGGGCAGGGGATGAGTAAACATGAAACCCCTTGTCCTGTTCCCTAAAGTTCCTCTGTTTCATCACTTCCTGTGCAGCCATCCTTCAAACAAACATCCCACAGGGATCACTGACTCTTACCTTCCCTATCACTTGAGGCCTCTTCCTAGACCTTAAATCTGTCCTCACAAAAGCTATTGCTGCTCCTAGAGCTTGTGGAAGGTTGTACACTGTAATAATTTTCTTGATAGTTTCTCTACCTCCTTATAACCTGAACCTCAAGCAGCTTTTGATTCCTAATAGCTGGATTGCTTATGTCAATACACCAAACAAGCACCAGAAGCTGCACGATCACAAGCAAGGATACAGCAAGAACATCTCAAGTACAGTAATATTTAGGGTGCATAACCACAACACCAAACTTTTTAACACATGATATGCTGCATCAACCTATCTATGGAACATACAGAAACTTAGCCAAATTGCTTTATTTGACAATAATATCTGTCTATAGTCCTGCTCAGACAATTGTTTCACATACTGTACAATCAAAACATGAGAGGGAGGACTAGAAACATGCTTGCTGACTCCATTCCCGATTCCCATGCATCAATAGTGTCATATCTATGTAAACTTAATATAGACAAGATGTACATATGTAGGTTCTTTCTGCCTGTACATTTGTACCCTGCATTTAGGTGGGAGAGGATATGTATTTGTTTACTAGACTAGGGTATTTTAGGCTACTTCCAATTACGTTGTTTTCTTAAAGGTACCATGAAACATGCTGGAAGATAAGAATGTTGCTCAGTTTCAAGAGATCTTATGTCTATTGTTTGCGTGGCTGCCCCCACTGTTCATACCCCATTCTCAGAAACAGATGCTCAGAAGGGCAGGTATCAGCTGTCTAAAGGTGCTTGTCTCCAACTGATCTGGGCTAAGCGGTTCCTCCTAGCTTATCTCAGTCATGTTTCCATGACCAAAACAGCCCCTGTGCAAATGATGCAATCAACACACAGAGGGTGAGGCCAGCAAATGCAATGCCACTCTCCATCTGCATGCATCAATTTTACAAGCCATTGTCATCTGAACAGAACTAGTAAAGTTGCCATACCATTACACACAGAAGCCAAACTTATTTGTAAACTGTCTTAGTATTTAAAATTCTTAAAAAGATCTGATTTCAGTATTTTTCTAGCTTTCAGGACCACGAAGACATTGTGTGTTGTTTTCATGCAGAAACAAACCTAGGCCCTCATATTACAGATCAGGTTGTCACAGATGAGTCTACATTACAGATAACATTCATATAGGTATAGAATCCAAAAGTATTGATTAGTAAATTCCTTTTGGTTTGTTTTTCCCCCCCAAAGGTTCCTTTACCCTTACAATCTAAAACCATGGTGTCTGAAGTGAGCACAGTCAATTGCGTGAACCATTTCCATGCAAATCTGTGTGGAGACTTCTGGGTCCAGAAAAGCAAATTGTTACTGTAGTACTACAATCAGGAAACACTTGGAATTTTAACAAGCATCTCCTTAAATATGAACATTAAAGATGTTTTGGAAATGGGTAATGCAAAGGTATTAGTTTTGTTTTTTAAAAGTTGATTTTTCTACTATTTTAAATAGTTTTTAAACTATTTAAAAACTATTTTTAAATAGTTTCATCTGGACACAGGAAAAATAAATTTCAATGTACGGGGGGAAAAAACATTTAACATTGCATATTCTTTTTTTAGAGAGGCCAAGTGACTGAATAGCAGCTGAATTCAGGTAAGCTGAAGGATATTCAGAGTATATTTGGTCTGTGTACAGTATCTGGCAAAGGTGTAAATCTCCAATCCTTAAGTTTTCCATTCTTAACAGAACAGGGTTGTTAAAGCAGGTCTGAATATAAAATGAATGCTTCCTAGTATGACATAATAACTTCGCCCTTAGTTCTCATAGGCCCAGTCATATTTTAAGGGAAAACAGCTCATTATTTAAAGCATCTTTCTGGCAGAATTAAAGTTCCATACACATGAGAAGGTCTTGTATACATCCAAGCATTTTCTTTTATAAGCTGCAGAAAACAAACTTTCCTTATATAATATGTTTAACAAGTATTGAGGAGCACACATCTTAAGCATTCAAAACCTCTGCTTTCTTTGCAGGTGGACCTGTTTTGGCTCCAGTCTGATTAGTTTTGCTATTATAGGGAGAGATGTGAGACCCATATTAATGAACTTGAGAGGTCTGTAACTTTTGAAAAAAAACATCTCCAGAGGCAGCAAGTCCAAAAATGCTTTCCTTTGCAGAGAAACTAAGGGTTAAAGAAAAAGAATCTTGATTCCTAGAGAAATTTCAGTGTTTGGTATAAACATTTCTTACCCAGAGGAAACATTCCAGGTGAGAGAAGAATGGAAATACATTAGGAATGCTGGCTGAAAGGTGCTATCATGATGCTAGGTTTAATCAAGATAGCAATTTTGTTTCCATAAGCTGATAAATACAGAGAATAAGAGCTCAGAATGAGCAAGCAAAACATCTTTAAGATATTAAATACTGTAGTACCTAGATTCTTTGTGCAGATAATGAAGAATCAGCAGTATCAGCTATTATTCCAGATCTTATATTGTTCTACTCTGAAAATTTTAGTCCAGTAAATGAGGATTTTCTCTAGTAATTTCAAAAAGATGGGTCCACATTTCTGCCCTGGAAACTCCCACCCATAGGTCGAGATCTGAGAAAAACTATTGCAACAAATCAGTAGTAGAGGACGGTAATCCTGTACATGCTCATATAGATTTTATTTCACTTGTTCCAAAGGTGGAACTCTGGCTCAAAACGAGCTCTTCCAAATGCCACTATTTTGAAAGTCACTTTCATGATAAAATATGTACATGTCAAGTCCTGATGTATGTCAAACAGCTGAAATTAAAATAAATGGCATCACAGTACCTTTTTCTAGTCATAACTCACTTATCTGTGATTTAGGAACAGACTTTCTTGCATGACTTGCTTGTTGACATTCATAAGCTGCTTTGGGTAGCCTATTTACTAGCTTTAAAAACCCCAAAATTTTCAGTAACGGAGCATGATAGGTATTTATATGAAAGTGTCAGCTCAACTCAGTTTTGTAATACATGTAAGAAAATTTTACTTTTATAACTTTTCTCTCAGCTAAAAATGTGAATCTGCAAGTTTTTACTTTTACTACTTTAGGGAAATGCAATTTTTTTTGTAGTTTTCTGCTGCAACACTTACTAAATCATGTGTTATGTCAACTATTTTTAATACTGCGTTAGAGTTCTCTCTGCCTGGCATCAACAAGTTCCTGTAACAAAATAGATTTACCCTGATCACTGCAAAATAAGATTCTAAATGTGTCTATATTGCAGGTACAGCATACCTAGTCCATGCATTTGAGCTGCTAATACAGTAGTCGTTTTAAACACTGGATAGCTAGGGCCCAACCTACCTGAAAGGATGTTCCTGTCCTTATATCTCATAGAGATCACGGATTCTGATCTATTTGACACGAACCTTGTGCAACGTCTGAGTGAAGGAAGAATTGAAAATGGCATTCTAGGTGGTGGCTCCCCAATATTCTTTTTCCCTAGAACGGAGACAGAGCACATTCTAACACCGATGCTAGACTTTGCTATTCCGCTGGTGTTTAGTGGTGAGGGTTAAAGCTTAAGGTATTTTATATTAGTGTATTTTAGTAATGTTAGTATCCTTTATCTCTTATCTTACCCTTCTAAAACATATCTTCTCATTCAAAATGCAGTAAACTAAGCATTTGCATAATGCTTATTTGCCTGTACTTTTGTTTTCTATGATGGCAAGATGCACTCTTATGAACGCTAATATCTGCTGAAACACATTTTCCTAAAATCTATAGAAAAGCTTATACTTTCCTATAAAGATATTCTTATGTGAACAAAATACAGATGTGAAATACAAAAAAAGAACCCTTACAAAACTGTAGCTGAACAAATACCGGGTTTTAACATGCCAGCAAGTTTTAGGCTTGTTGCAATTCAATGCTTTAATATAAACATTAATTGAAATTAAGGTATATTACTTACCTCAGTTGCAGCTAAATTCCTGCACATCAAAGTGTTCATTGCATTTACACCGTAATACATCTGTTCAAAGGTACAATTTGTGCCATGCATTTGATTAGCAATGAAAAGCGTCATAGTCTTCTGTAAAGTTGCTCCTTGTCAGATTAAGCACTTGTTTAATAAAGTCACATTTTAAGATGTAAACCATTATTTGAGCTCTTTATCAGGTAGTTTAGGAACTGGAAAGGTTTAATAATATTTTCTTTATTGAATTCTAAATCCAGAGAGCTTTACAATCAGACTTGCTTCCAAAAACCTTGTTGAACCTCTCCCCCTCAAAAAAAAAAAGACAGACCACTGACCTTTCAAATATGTTGGGTCTCAGAATGTATGAATTCTGCACTGGAGAGAAATCTCTTCTGTGTTGAAAGTTTTAGAAACAGCACTTTCAAGTATACTGTAGCACCATAACTAGATGCAAGTTAACTTTTTTCCACATATATTGATCAAAGAGCCATATAAATAGGCCCCCATGCACTTGAACTTTTGGTCTGGTTTCTTTGAGCAGCAGTCCCACAAAACAAAATATCCCACAAGTGCTGGCATGTGGCTCTGCTGTTCACAGGGGAAAACTACCCACGAAGTACACACTATAGTAGTTCTGTGGAGTCAAGCCCATGTATATCCTGTGCCTTAAAGAAACAGAACCCCCTAAACTTGTTTTAGAGACCTTAATTTAAAGCTCTAGTCCAGTATAACCATGAAGAAACAGTTTTCTGTTAGGAGCTATCCAAAACCCAGGATCTTGTAGCAGATATGGCACTATAGTGAAAGAATTTCACTATACTAAAAATGAATTTAGTTTTTAATTTGCAATCTTATCAAGACATTTGACAAGCACTCTCGATTGCTGCACATCATCCACTAACTTTGGTCTGTTTGGACTGGGAATGCAACCGTAATCCTAACTATTCCATGGAATCCCTCCTCCTCCCTTTACCTTGCCTCCCTTAGCAATCCTGATGTTTTTAAACAGTGGCTCATGTAAAGCCAGGAACTTTGTGGTTTAGCCAGGATGTGAAACTAGAATTTGAGATCCTTAAGTCACACTTCCCATCTTTGCACAAGTCAAGGAGCTATGGTTTAAACATCAGGCTGCCATGCTAAAGTGGGAGGGAGGTTGTAGGCTCATTAGGTTTTAGATGACATTCCTGCTCCTAGCCAACCATCGCTAGCTAGGTGAACAGAACCTTGGAAGTATTAGTTTAGGGCCCAGTGAATGGTCAGAATTATAGATAAGCAAATCTGGATGTGATCAGCCTCCTGGGATAGGGGGCACACTTATCAATGGGTACTCCATATAAGATAAACATTATGTTGCTTTAGACAAGCACTTAATATTGTAAATATTGTCTTCTAGAAGTGTCAAAGTTGGCTTAACTGATCCAGAAAGCAACTTGTGAAAAAAGGGTGTATGTGAAACTGATGGTGGCTTTATCAATCAAGACAAGCACTGTATACGAGCACTCGTTCTTCAGTTCAATGCACTGGCAATCTATTTAGATCCATATGCTGAAAATAAATTTGAAGATTACAGCCTCACATCAAAGGATTCAAGAAATCCCAGATTCAAGAAATGAAACATAAGAAATAAGACAAGTTTGTATGTAAAGCAATATTTGAAGACCATTATCCTGTTATGATGAGAAGTATTTATGACTTTTCTACATCTAGACACTTCCCAGAAGTTTCAATAATTCCCTTCCTACTAAACCACCAAATTGCTTTTTACATTCTTAAATTTTATTCAACTTTCTAAAAGTCAGGAATGTATAAAGCACTCTGAGATTCAATGGGGAATCCTCAATAGTGTAACACACTATTCTAACATGGAAGATTTGTCCAAATAGTACAATTAAACTATTTAAATTGTATGCAGGATCAGGACAGTGTCAAGTCATATTCCAAATGAAGTGTTCAATTTTATTTGAGTTAGTTTATTGATGGTGCACAAACGAACAACAATTGATCAATCTCTTTCCAACAAATCTAGTAAATCCATTTCCTTGAGGTTAATTTGTAAAATTGCATTAACTAAAAAGGTGGGAGACCAATATAAATTAAGTGCCCATGTTGCATATCACCATTCCAACTCTTCAAGCAGCTTCTGCATCACAAATGATTAAGTGGACATTTTCAGTTTTACAGAATTACACTGACTTAACAAAATCCAGGAATTAGATACTTCTGTATGCCACACTGTACTGTGAAGAGCAGTCTTACATTGTGTGATAATTTTCCATCTGTACAGTTCCCTTTTACAAAGTTGGGCAACACAAAGACATCAACTGCTCGACCTTCTCCAAAAGTTTTTCAGCTCCCTAGTCCCAGTCACTGAAGGAAAGGCAGAGGCAAGTTTAAATTATCCCAGAAACCAAGTAAATGGCTATGTTTGGTGTCTTCAAGATGCTTCACCTTCTGCGGGGGATGTAGGTGTCGTTGGGGAGGCCAGATCTGGTTTTCGTGACATTCTGTCCAATTCAGCTTGAACATCTGTTAAGACAGGCTTCTGGCCTACATACAGAAGATGATACAAAACAATCATTTAAACAAAACTTTTTCAAGAACTATTATATTTTTAAACCAATTCCTTGGGAAGAAATGCAACTATCTGGACAGCTTAAAGATACAGCTACCTACATCTACTGTAGCTACTGATGTACATCTACATCTACATTTCTGAACATCTACCTACAGATCTGGCTATCAGTGACTATGATTACTAATGAGGCTACACAGTTCTCAGTTTAAAGTACCATGCAATATATCTGAGTGAGAGAGTACAAGCAATTTGTTTTCAGGGTTACAGAGGTCAGTATATAATTACTACAAAATATTCTCAGCAAAAAATAAGTAACAGCCAGTTAAACATATACTGTAGCTTCTGAGGTGCTACAATCCTTTCATATGCAAGAAGAAAGGTGGACACACTGTTTGACTGGTCAAATAAAAATGAATGACTGCTAACCTAAGTATAATCAAATATTACATAAGCTGATGATCTTTCCATAACTGGCCTGCTGCCTGACTAGTACATAGACCTTTAGAAACTGACTTAAAACAAAGTGACAGCAAAGAAAAAATTGTAACTATACTCCAGTGGTCCAGAACAAATGCCAAAAAGAGCTGTCCAGTAAATCCTTTATATACAGAAATGTTATATAACATGATTAAAAATTATAACATTTTAAAAAAATTAAAACTGTTGTGAAACAATTCTTGAAATTAGAATATAACTGATAATTAGAATATTAGACCAGCTGTTGATGGTCAATGAGGTCAGGCCCTAGAGGTCCACAATACAATAACAGCTGTGAGTGGAAGAGGGATTGGGAAGAAGAGGAATGCCATAGAACTTAATGTAAAATTTAAGCTCACTAATGATGTAAACCGATAAAGGCCACTGATGTTCCCTGAGCTGTCTCCCAGCTCCAACATCTGCTATGGATCCTTACATCTCACTCATATTAACACACAGCACAGTAAAGAGAGAATGATCTCTCTGCTATCCAATGGAAGTGCAGCAGATGCCATCAAAAAATGGCAATACCCACAACCAAGATAAATAAAATATTAAAATCCTAGACTATACTCAGCTCACTAATTCAGTTAATGTTATTTATTGTTAGTATGTTAGCATATCAAAAGTTTGGAGTATTCCAATTAGATGAAGGTTCATAATTAAACTATTGGAAGGAACAAGGGGTGGGGAAGAGAGATTTACGGATTCATCCTATCCACCTCTCTGTCCCAACATTACCTAGTTTGAAAGTTTTCACAACATAATTCATGTAGCAATACAGACTGTCTTCTATCCTTCTCTCTCCAGCAGCCAACCTGAAGACATAATTCCCATCGGAGTTTGACTCCTGGCTCCAGTTCTACTGTGTTCTTCTACTCTACCAGCCATCATCAGCCGTAGTCATAAGATAGGAGGATGTAACTAAAGCAATGTTTCTCTCCAGTTTCTTTTTAAAATACCCATACCTTACCTGGATACAACTGATTTGAAGTTTTAGATATAGAGGACAAACTGTTTATAATTCTTTGAGTGGTCATCTGTACAGAAACATGGAGTACAGTTCTGCACACGTGCAGTGGTAATCTCACAAACTTCCAGAGCTTTGTTGAACATTCTGCACCTGCTCTCAAGTGGGGGGAATCCCAAGCAATTCAAGAGTGGGAAGAACATCCAATCCCTCAGGTACTTTGTGGACTGCCCTTTAAGTTCAAATTGTAGCCTTTGAAGAGAGATCTAACAGATGAACACAAACCTGTACGAAAGACAGTCAGGTGGGTTGCATGCCTGCCCAGAGAACTACCTGAAGAACTATAGTTACAGGTAAGCAACCTTCTTCCTTTGCAGTCCTTTGCAGCCTTCTTACTATGCAGTTATACATAGTAAAGGCTAAGCTAACTGTACACCTTTGCATAAAAGTGGGTACAGCTAAATCAGGAGAAGAAATTCTGCAGGACAGTGTGGCCAAATGAGGCACCACCTCTCAACCTCATGTCTGGGGCACAGTGCTTGATAAAGATAGAGTACTGCTGCTATGCAGAACTGTGGGAAAAGAACACTTTTCAGGCTTGTGGCAAAGGATGAAACCACTCTGGTGGCTCTCTCATACTACCCTCCTGGCTTGCCAGTTGGCCAACACTGCAATCCCATGTAGGTTTACTCAGAAATAAGGTCCATTGTGTTAAGCAGGGATAGAAACATTTTTACTTTTACTGGGCCCCTGATAGCAGATAGAACAGCCAGTTGATCTAGCCAGAATGATATCCATAACATAGAAAGGGCTTGCTTAATGTCCTACAAGTGCAGAGCTCTTCCCAGCTCTGAAGTTTGTTTTCTCTCAAAGCCCAACAATATCGAATCTTGGTTAATCTCAAGTGTTGAGTCTACCTTTAGACACTGCACTTTTACTTATCTCAACATGACTTCGTCTGAATGGAATCTGATGGAAGGTTAAAATGTATAGTTCGGTATATTCTGAATTAATGTCCACTGAAATTAATGGCCTTGAAGGTTCAAAAGTCTTGCTCATGAGCTGGTGCAAAAAAGCCAGGTGCAAACCCCACACTGGAACCAGAAGCTTGACAGGTGGATGCAAGTTAGACTTTTGAAAGTCTTTCAAGTAGAGGACGTGAGAAACAGATATAGAAGATGGAAGGCAGAATGGCAAGAAAGGGAATTCTCAGAGAAGAGTTAGCCAGACCTATAGATCAGGGGTCTCTGAACTTTTTGACTGAAGGGCCACATCAAATATCTGGCAAAGTGTTGAGGGCCAGAAAAAACAATTAAATATAAAATTTAAATAAATACATTAGAGATTGATGAATGAATAAATGAATGGGCTCAAATGCCCAGGATTTCTCCAAGTACCAACACAGCCCAAGAAATAAAGCACACACGGTGGTAAATATATGCACAGGCACTGGGCTAAGTCTGAGTATGTGGCAACAATGACAGCAGGCACACCTGCATCTGCACAAAGAACACTTTGCTGCCCTTGGAAATATGCTGAGCCCTCAAGCCCAGTACCGGTAAACAATAGGATGTTATGAAGAAGCACCCCTTATCTAAGAATGTTGTGGTTAGCTAGAAAGCCAACTAGTTACAGCCAGTGTAAATCTCAGCAACCTTCAGTAATTTTCCCTATTGCTTCATGTGTTTTGAGACTCAATAAAAAGGGCTTGTTGGGAGTTAAGCGGGAGCTTTTTCTTCAGTTCCAGCTCTCCCCCCGCCATCTACATTTTCAAACCTGTCTGTTGTCTTTTTATTTTGCTTCTGCGCCTGCACTATTCCACCACCCCACAAGCACAACTCTGGTTGTGTCTGGTCAACTGGGCCAGAGACTCTCAGGAGATCAGAGGCTGGCTGCAGGCTGGATAGAGGCTGGTCGTGGGTCGCATCTGGCCCCTGGGCCGGGGTTTGGAGACCCCTGCTATAGATATTGTAATGTATGACTAGTCCTAGACAGAGGCATTTCTTGGTTGAAGGACACTGCATAGGCACAGAAATGTGTCTACATTGCCAACTAAGTGTGCAATCCTATGCACATTTTCCTGAGAGTAAGCCTCACTGACTAGAATGAGACCCACTTCTGAGTAGCCATGCATAGGATTGGGCTGTAAGCCTTGCAGATTTCCTTGAGTGGTGCAAGACATTTTTAAATTCTCCCTCAATGCTGATTAAAGTTGAATCTTCCACAGCATTAGTGTTTTCAGGCTATGATGTAGTATTTGGCCTTGATTCTGAGAAGAGGATTAAGTGGAAGAGTAGGTGAAGGCTCTCATCTTGAGCAGGGGTACAAATAAGATTAGCCTTGACTGTTGCAGTGTTATCAGGGTGTGATCAGTGGTAAATTTATGTTACCCACTGATGAATTTGTCAGTTAGCAGAAAGGGGGGAAAGCACAAAACAGGGCCTCTTTTCATGGAACTAAGGATGTATGTCCAGCACAGCTGAACTTGTGGCATGTGATGCTGCATTTCAGGCATGGGTTAAACTTCAGAATGAAACCAATCCCTTTGGAAATGAACTCAAGCTGGCGAGTTCCAAGTCAGAAGTCTTCTCGTAAGTATCTGTAGCGGCCTCAATGCATCTGGCCTTTAAACAGACTATAATTCAGTCACAACGTACTTGAGATAAAAACTGAAGGATAGCTTGCCCAAGTCCCAAAGCCTGAGCTAACTTTTTTCCTGCATAAATATGAACGTTGCCATCCCTGTGATGGGATAAAACCTGTTTACTTACACATAAGCTTCAACACTGAAGGCTTTTGCCTAGGATTTACTTCATGCTTCTCATACGAGGTTGAATGCTGGAATTCCTTTTAGGATTGTGTTGACAGTTTCAATTGAGAAGACTTATGTGCACGCCTTAGGGATGCCAAAAACCTTTTCAGAATGGATTCTGTGCAAGCAGCTTCAATACAGGTGGTGTATGTCCTCCCATACAACATGTCCTCCCATACAACATGTATCTAAAAATCACAACTGTGGTTCATTCTGTGAGAACTTTTTTTTAAAAAACATTCTCTGAGAGGATAAATTCAGAGAAATGGCAAGGGGGATAATTCTCCATTGTTTTCATTCTCCTTCATTTCTTTTTTATAGCAACACTAAGGTGACCAATAAAGAAATATGAGGTAAGAGATATTTCTTCTCTCTTATAAAGGTCAGTCTATTTGCCATAGGGTGGTGGGAGGAACACACTAATTTTTCAACTACTAACAGTAAAGTGAATAAAAAATAAAAATTGAGGTATTAATGTTTCACTGAATAAGGTACTGAGGCAGAAGTAGTATTCCATTAGTGATGCTGCTGAAATGGTGGTTAAAAAGGAACTGAGAAAATTGGGTTTCTTCTTGCTGTTGTGGTACACAATGTAGATGGAGTCCCATTCCCACACACCCACCTTGAGAGCAGGGGCAGAATGCTCAACGAAGCTCTAAAGGTTCTGTGTGTTGACTCTGCACATGTGCACAACTCCACTATGCATAACTTCATAACCATGATAAACAATGTACAATAAAAGCTTTTAAATTGACATTTTACTAAATGGAAAACTCAGCTGCATCTCCATCTGGCAGGCAAGCGGAAAAGTGGGCAGTGGATCCTGTACCCAAGGATGTGGCTTGGCCATGGCTTGCTCAGCACTGCTGGCCAATGGGCTCAGCTTGGAGGCAGGCGAGGCCCCAGGCATAGTCACTGCCCACTCTATGCTGCTGCTGGTCAGCAGACCCTGCCCAGCAGTGGAGGTTAAGCAGGTTGTGCATCCTGGGCACAGTGGTATATCACTCAGGTAAAAGCTCTGTTAACTGGCATATTCAATTAGCCAGTAACTTCAATTCTCTGTGGGTGCTGCTTAATAAGCTTTTTCTTTACTGTGAAGTTGTTCATCTCTTGTTTTGAGTCACTCTCTTTTTACATAGCAGGCTTTATTAAATCTTGAGAAACCAAAATAGATTTGTACATCCCACACCATCATAAAAACAATTACATAATCACAACAGTCTCACACATGTAAGTTCCTGTTGCAGAGAAGAACCCTGCTACTGTTTAATTTATATAAATCAAGAAGGTCTACACCCATTCTGCATCTAAAAAGGCAATTAAAGCAGTCTGAAATACAATCAAAGTGTTCTCACCTGACTTTTTTGCAGATGGTGGTAAGCTGCTGCCACTGCTACCCCCTGTTCCCCCTACTCCTCCTGGACTTCCACCACCACCAGGTCCACCTGGTGATCCAGTTTTCTTAGTCAGCAAACTGTTGAAGAAGTTAGCAAGGACTCCTTCACTTGTAGCTCCAGCTTAAAAAATAATCAAACACAAAACATACATTTGCTTCTTCAAATATACTGATAGCTTACATTAATTCAGCATGGCATCTTTTCTAATTTACAACTTTTTCTAAAATAAAAATATACACATCATTAACACTAAATAAGGTTTCAAAATGGCTTTTTTAAAACTATCCTGTCAGCACAAGTGTTTCTCTTTTGGACGTTAAGTATACAAAGACAAATATTCCAACAGCGTTTATTCCAAAATGAAACAAAATCAGGGCACAATCCTATCCTGTGCTGAACAGGAGGCATGCACTGTATCCAGTGCAGGATAGAGGCCAAAAGTGGCTCAGCCAGAGGCAAGGGGGAACTTTTTCCCTTACTTCTGGGAAAAGCGCCCTTTCCTCTATAGATCCCCTTGGATTTAATGCCACTCCGTTCTCCCTGGGAACTGGGGTTGGGATCTAGCATAACTGCTGAATCCCAGCTCCACCTCCAGCTCCCCACCTGCCCTTCCCCCACCCAGGAACGCCTCCCTCCCGCCTCCTCCTTGTCCCCTCCCCACCTACCTCAGAGGTCTGTGTTAGCCCAGCCGGGCTGACACAAGCCTCAGTGCCTCCATCGGCATAAAAGATTCTTCCAGTCTCTGCAGGGTGGCATGCCCTTGCGTGCCGGCCTAGCCAACTCCTGAGGAGGTCTTGCACCAGTCCAAGTCAAGGGCTGGATTGCACCCTCAGTTATTCTTCTCCAAGCATAACTTCTAAACATATTTAGAAGTTAAGTGGACCAAATTATTTCTCTAAATTTTCACCCAAACAAGTTCTATTCCAACTCATTCAAAGACACTTCCTATTTTGAAGACAGAAAGTCTGTTTCATGTCCCAAAGATTACCATAGTTTTCACCCGACTACAAGATGCAAGTAATTGCTTCCTATAGTTTGAAATTTAACAGTTATCTGACAATATTCTGCAGAATAAGGGAGGATTCAGGACACATGTTTACTGCTTACTGCTGATATACAAAGTCAAATATACAGAAGAATTGTTTAAAACTATTCATTCCCATATTTCACCTTTCATACTAGGATCAATTTTTTTGGATCCAGCAGGGATCGGAGTAACACTGGCAACGTTGGATGTTACTGATCTATTTGGTGTCCTAGGGGACCCTCCAGGAACTCTCGGTGAGGTATCCTAGAGAGAATTTGATAAAAGTATGAAGTACTCAAGCTAAAACAATGAACTTCCAGAAACAAAACAATCCTCACAAATTAAAAGTTACATGAGATACTCATAGCAAGAATCTATTCAATTAGAATAGTGGTTCTCACACATTTAGCACTGGGACCCACTTTTTAGAATGAGAATCTGTCACGACCCACGTGAATGAGAATCTGTCATGAAGTGAAATAATCAAGCAGGAAAATTTTTAATAATCCTAGGCTGCAATCCTACCCACCCACCCAGGAGTACAGAAGATACTCGCCTATATAAGTCGACCCCACAGATAAGTCGAGGGCAGGTTTTGAGCCAACAATCATGGAATTTTCTATGACCCTCGGATAAGTTGGGGGTTAAACTTAGGAGGGGGGGTCTGACTATAGTTTTGTCTGATTTTACCCGAGGTCAGAAATGCTGCTTTGCAAGCATTTGCAAAGCAGAACCAGATTGCAGCAGAAGAAAGGAGAAAAAAAGGTTAACTTTGGCTGGAATGTCCCAGGAAAATTACTATAGCAACTAACAAGCTGACTGCCTGAGCTCAGCAGAGAAAGGAAACTTTTCAGAGTTGAAAGGCTCTGCCCTCTGATTGACCTGGAGATAAGGCGAAGTGAGAATTGGAACTTGATTACTTGGCAAAAGTTTCATGTACTATAAGTGAGTATCTACAGTACAGGTCTGTAACATTTCCCTAAATGCAGTCACTTACCATGGTAGCATCAAGTCTAATGTATTAAAAATAAAATACTGAAATGAATGGGGACCCACCTGAAATTGGCTTGTGACCCACCTAGTGGGTCCTGACCCACAGTTTGAGAAACACTGAATTAGAAAGTGAAATGCTACCAGCAAGAGTCATAGTTACAAGCAATTAAAATAGTAGGTTTATAATGGGAGAGGGAGAAATCAACATTGCATTCACCACCACCACCCTAGTTCAACATCACTGCAGCAAAGCACGCAGTGGAATCACTGCAGCAAAGCACGCATCACCCGTATGACTATGGTGAAATAATTCCTTCACTTTATTATAAAACCTGCATAAGGCCCAACTATAAGAACCACTGTCGTGATTGAGAAGTTACTGAAAAGTCAAAAATTTAGTTCTAACAATCATCACTTGGACATGTTCACAAACAGAAGCTGGCAGAGCACTGAAAGTTACATATAGCAAACAAAGCAACACAGATTGACATTTTATTCTGCAATCCCAGAAAGTCAACTGAAAAGTCTATACATTAACGAATGAGGCTTGGGGGAAAGGGGATTTGCTTTTCCCCTGTGAAACAAGACAAAAAGGAGCAATACCTAAAGAGGCATCAGAGTTTATTGCAAAGTAGTTCATTGAAAATATGGACTAACAATAAAATCCTTAATTTCTTAGAAGTTAAATATTACTAACCACTGGCCTTCCAGCTGCAGTTGGTGGTTGCTTCGCTAACAGAGACTATGAAATAAAATGAAATATACACATTCAGATATTTTGCCAGAATGTGGACAATACATACAAATTAACTTAATGTAAGATTGCTTAAATGAAAAGCAATTAATACAGATCAATTTGTACCTGTTGCTTCATCAGAAATACTTGGTCATCTTCTGCTACTATCTCTTTCTCATGTACAAACTGCAATAAGAAAAAAAGAGGTCACTGGACTAGTTCAACTGTTGATCCTATCTAGCAGGGCTCTTATATGAACTGCTACAGTCTCCTTTTTTTGGTCTTTAAAGTTTAAGGTTATTGACATGGATGCTGCTGTGGCTTTTACTTGGTTTTTATGCTTTTAGCTGGTTTAATTTTTGTACAAATGTATTTTTTAATAATTCTTAGCTGCCTCATAGCAGAAAGGCAATGACCATTTTAACAAAAAAAAAGCAGACTTAATTTGATAAGCCCTTTCATATATTTAAATCAGTGACTTAGCTTTGATGTTTGTACAAACAACAAATTATTAACTATTTATTATTTTTATTAACAAATTATTAACAAATAACTATTTTATTAACAAATAACTATTTTATTATTATTATTATTAACAAATTATTAACTTGATAGCAACAAACTAGTTGCTATCAAGAACAATGCCACTTCCAAGGTTTCTCTTTAGAAAAACTATAGCTATGGAAGGCAGCATGTACATGGGTTCAATATTTAAGTAAACATGAAAGGATACCCTAGTAAACATAACTGTTCATTTTACTCCTTCTTTCACTTTTTAAAATACACATTCTAATACACAGCTTACACCATCCTACATGGAAGTTCTTATCAAGCTCCCCCCCCCCAATCCCTGAAGTTGTGTGTAAATTGTGATGGTACAAATGTAATGATGCATGTGGGGGCAGGGTGGCAACTTCACAGCATCACTGTTCAAAACTTCCATTTAACGAACTGTCTGCTCCCACATGATCCTGCCTGCCAGCTAAGGTCTCCTTGGCCCAGTTAGCAAACTTTACCCATCCACCCCAGTGTGTCTGATGAAGCCATTTGGTTTTTCTTCTATTCAAATAGGTTTATTGTTGCTGTTTTTTATTTGAGTATAGCTGTGTAATGCTGTGAAGGTCCTTTTGGGGCAGAAAAATAGTTCATTAATATACTATATTACAGCTTTTGGATTTTTTCCTAATGGACCAACACGGCTACCTATGTTTTTTCCTACTTAAATCTGTTCATCTTTATAGCCTACTCTATTGGTGGATCTCTCCAATTCCAACCCCGTGCGCATCAGGAGTAGATAGTATACTGACAACAAAAACACATGTTACTGAAGCACTCCTACATATTTCAAAGGGCATTCACCTCCAAACATACAGGATCACAGCCAGAAAGTCACAGCAGCTGTGATAGCAAACACAGGATATTTCTGTAGCTTAAAGGAATTTCCTGTACTTAGAAATGAGAAAGTGAATTAAAGTTGGAAATACATTTCTTTTAAATACACAAATAAGTATTTACCTTCCTGACAGGGGGCTTTGTAATGATATCCTCAAAGTTGTCATTTGCTTTTAAAGTCTGAAAGTTCTCGTGCAATATTCCTATCTTCTTTTCATTGTCCCATCCTGCAGGACTGAAGCAAATAGAGTTCACATCTCCAGCTGTTCAAGGTTTTGGGTCCCTTTCTATCCAATGCCATTCTTTGCAAAAATTCCTACACAGTTTAAGGCAGAGCTTAAATCAGCTCAAGCAGTGCTATTAAATCTATTATCATTTCTATACCCACATTGTACAATGTGCAGTGAAGGGCACATAGCATACTATAAACATCATTACACTAAAGAGAACTAAGAAAAGTCAAGTCAAAAACAGACAAGTCAAAAAAGACAGTCAAAAGATACCATCTACTCCAGTGATTCCCAAACTTTTTCACATAGTGGCTCCCTTGACCTATTGGGCCATTGGCCACAGCTTCCCATTAGGGTTATAACCCTATGCATGTGTATAGGGTGGTGGTGGGTTTTTCACAAGGATTCCATGACTCCTCTGGTTAGTTTCTACGGCTCCCTGGGAAGCCTTGGCTCACAATTTGGGAACCAATGATCTACTCCAATAGCAAAAGTTGCTAGGCCCGACCTCATCTGGCAGCAAAACAGGGAATGCTGCAGACCATGTCATGTTCATGTACATATTCAGGGAGTTCCTCAGGTAAGTAAGAATGTATTGTCTTGGATCCAAAGAAAGGAAAAGCCTCTCCCACTCACAGAAAGGCCATTTGCAATTCAGCAAAAGCACTCTGTGCAAAAAAAGAGAGACTCGAAATCCAAAGAAGTGTCGGCATTTATATAAGCTCCAGTGCAAGACTTTGCACAAGTTTTTTTGATAGCTTTCATGGCCCACAGGAGGTTATATGCCACAGCTGGAATCTTCCCTATTTCACCATATTTTCTATGCTATACTGCAACACCCAATATTTTGTAGCTTTGCATTATAAGATGACTTCTGCTTGAGTGTGTGAAACACCAACAGTGGAACCCCATGCCTACTCAAAAGTGAGAAGACAAACCCACACAATACAATGGGACTTACTCCTATGTAAGTGTGCAGCCAGTCATTTCTAGTTTCTGCACCCTATTTTCTAGACAAGTTACTACAATAGATTAGTAAACGACATCAACCACACACATAAACCAAAGGTCTCCAAGAGTCATGCAACACTGTCAGTTAAGAAAATAAAAATGTAAATATTAAAAAAAATAATTTTTCAATATAAAAAGAGGGTCTAGTTTGCTGGTATCTTTTCCCCCTCCTGAAAACTTCTTCAGCATCCTGCAAGCCTGAAGACTTTGTAAGACAGGTTGACTACAGCTCTGATCACCCCATTTGTAGGATTCACTCAAAATATTAAATTAGGTTAACTTACATAAATACTGCATCTTTTTCCACAACAACAGCAGGTATATTGAAGGGAAATCCATACAATTTTTGGACAATATATTTATACACTATATCAATATTCTTATTTTCCTTCACTGAAGTGTAAATAAGTGCTGCACCATCTGAACTATTTGTTAAAGAAAAAGTGTATCTGCTTGGTAATGACAGTTTGAAATAAGTTAAGATTAGTTTTAATGTTACATGGAACGGAACCCATAAACAAAGAGAACTGAAGTTACTATATTTTTAGATTTGTGATTACATCCATAAAGCTTAAAAAGTTAGGCATGTCTACTCAGAAATAAGTCCAACTTTGTTCAGTGAAGCTTCCTCCCAGGTAAATGCATATGACTGCACTGCATGTCTATAACCTAACAGATTCATGTTCCTTCCAAAAACGGTAAACACATCTTTATAAAACAGAATAAAATAAGTCAAATGTTGACTTTATAAGAGGTTATGTGAAAACTCTTCATTTCAAACTCTTCAAGTGGTATAGAAATCAATTTTTTAAATTGACAATTTCTGTTAAGACAATGTAGCTACTTCATATGATGGTTTACCAACCAAAATATCATTAGTGTACAAAAGAAAGTATACCCTTTAAGACAGATAAGACTTAATCTTATAAGAGACAGTTTTTTCTGCATGGAAATGATTCCTGTCCAAAAATAACGATCACCAAGTATGAAGCATCAGCCTTCATACCTTAAAAAGCTTTCAGTCTTAAAAAGCTGGGTGCTGCCTAGTTTCCTAGTAACATCACATCTTATGATACATGCACATCCCTAACTCTGTTTGCCTTCCTGAATTCCCTGGGGAAAGAGCATGATACCAATAATAAATATGTATATGATTGATACTGTACATACCATAATGTTTCAATACCAATGAGCAGTGAGTGTCTGGTGCAGGTTTCAGGGGCCCTATCCTACCTGGGCAAACCTCAAAAGTGGCTTCAATGTAACCACACATATAGCATATGAAGGCAACAGGCACAGAGATGATCTCAAGGATCAGCAGTGGACATGGCAGAAACCCAATGATGCCAACTCCAGACTAACTTTGAAAATTACAATTATTAAAGAAAAACCATACTGCATCATGATCGGACAGTTTAGGTACACCTAAAACACACCTGTTTGATCATAGCACAACGTGCTTTGCTATGTACACAGTAAGCATTTTTCAGATTTCACATGAGAATTTCAGACCAAGAAGGTACTTAATAAAGGCTACCCCAGCAAGTCATGGAGCTACACCAATTATCTGATTCCAGAACAAATTTTAAATTTGACAACTACATTTTTCAAGGATACATTGTAAACAAAACCGTCGGATATGTGACTGAATAAAGTCAAAGTGCTCATCTCTATAGTCATGTTCTTTTTCCAGCAAACTAATGGCATCACACTGCAGGAGAAAAAAAAGAAAGAATTGTATTAATATTGCACTTGAAGCATCCTATCATCACCACAAATCAAAAAACCCCACTATATGAAAATAGTAAGTAGTGCTCCTATCTTAAAAACTTCATTTTCCAGTTCTGGTCTTCCTAGACTCAATAATTATGCTGTTCAAAAATCCCATATGTAACAGCACTTGCTTTCCATCCTGCAGATACAGACCACCCTAGAAAAGAACCAGGTCTGAGGATACTTAGGGGCTCTCTCTGTCACTGGTATCTCTTAAAGGAGGACCATTTATAATTTAAGAACAAAACATAAGAACCACCCTGCTGGATCAGGCCAAGGGTCCATCTAGTCGAGCTTCCTGTATCCCATAGTAGCCCACCAGATGCTTCAATGAGCACTCAAAACAAGATACCCGTATCCTGTTGCCACTCCCTTGCACCTGGCATTCAGAGATAGGTTACCTCTAAAACCCAGAGGTTGCATATAATCATCATGGTTTGTAACCTGTGATGGACTTTTCCTCCATAAGTTTGTCCGATCCCCTTTTAAAAACATTAAGCCAGGTGCCATCACAACATCCTATGGCAAGGATTTCCACAGATTAATTACTTGCTGGCTAAAGAAATATTTCCTTTTGTCTGTTCTAACTTTCCTGCCAATCAAGAATTTAATAACAGATCATCTTGTGATTTGACCATTTACAGAGAGGCCATATCTGCTGACTGGATCTGCAGCGCCCCCCAGCGCCCCCCCCCATGCATGCTCCCTTCAGAGGCAAGGGAGCTTTGCTCTCCTCGCCTCCAGAGGATCCTCTGAGCCCAGCAGAGGCCACAGACATCTGTCTGAGGCCTCTGCTGGGCTCAGAAGGCCCTTCCGGAGGGTGTGGTGGGTTGTTTGTCTGTATCTGTGGTTTCACATACACTGATATGGGAGCATACCTATACAATTTTAGACCAATGTAACAATATGCAAGTTTCAGACAACTGAGGGGCTCAATTTGGTAGAAAATATTAATTGTATTACATCATTGCGCACTATATGCAGAACCTCCAATAGCTTTCTCTGTCTTTCTGAACACGCAATTATAATGGTCAGTATCCAAAAAGCTACTTTAGGTATGTCCAAATTCTTGTGGCAAAAGGTATCCAGTCTGAGTTCCAATTTTTCCAACACAGGTTATAAGAATTTGGAAATGAGTTAATTGTCTGGAATACTTTTCTATGATATTAATAGAAATGGCAAAGTAAGAACAAAATCAGAATACTTGATTTGGCTATTCTTCTCCCAAGACAGTCAGAGCCCACTGAACCATAATAGAAAAGGTCCATATTTATGTTTCCCCACATTTCTCCTCAACTTTGAGGAACAAGATGCAAGTTTTTTCCACACTTAAATCCTTTATGTTTGGATGATTAGAGGATGGGGATGCCAAGGAAGAGAGATAAGTGAAGGAAGAACAGGCAGATATAATAACATAAGAACAGCCCCACTGGATCAGGCCATAGGCCCATCTAGTCCAGCTTCCTGTATCTCACAGCGGCCCACCAAATGCCCCAGGGAGCACACCAGATAACAAGAGACCTGCATCCTGGTGCAGGTAACATAGCCCAATACCATATACCAAGGTATTTTATACTCTCTCTCGACTCAGAACAAGTTCTTGTGCAATGCAAAACAAAAAAATTTGAAGCACAGAACAAACTACTTTTGTTTGTTTGAGCAGGAGGTCTGGTCTAGAGGGTAGAGCCTCCATTAGCCCGAAGATAACATCAGAAGGTCACCAGTTCGAGGACACCAGCAGCTCCCTGAACAGATGAGAATGGCGAGACCTTGAAGCAGCTGACAAGCCAAGCTGAGTGATTCCATCTGCTCTTGCTGTGAGCAAGAAGCGTCTTCTTCTGCCCTCCATGTGAGAGATGGAGCTGCTTGCCAGCCTGCGTGGGAGAACCTGAGGCCAGAAGTGAGACCAAACCAGGAAGATCCATTCTGAAATGTTGTTGGTTCTTGAAAGAGAGAACCTTTATGATTGTAAAAATCCCCTTGAGGGATTTAGAAATGCCTGCCTATGTAAACCGCCTTGAATAAAGTCAGAGGAGTAATCCGATGACCAGAAAGGCGGTATATAAATACAGAGTTATTATTATTATTATTTTTGGTCAGACGCTTAAGTAGTTAAATATTACACTTGAGAAAGTAAAAATTAATGATGCTAATGGTAAACCAGTATTCAGTGTTAAGATTTTAACATAATTATTGCCTGCTTATTTTATGACATTTAACCAATTCTGACCCTTTATAGAAATGCAAAAATAATCTGAAACATGAACAAACCTTTGTACAAACTACTACTACAGGAATGCCTAGGTTACATGTTAGTGTATCTGCACCCAGCGGTAAAATGACGCTGTCATCTTTGTCGTCTTGTAATGAAGTATTTCTCCTCTGTGGTGAAGCTGGAAAGTCTTCACCTGGTTCTGTGTATTCTTGAAAGTCTCTTACCACTGAAACCAAGAAAAAAAGCTGAATGAGGTTCTTTGAAGAGGAGTTATGCTGCAACAGTTTGTATTACTATAAGGAACCAAACATTATACTACCCATGGTTTGTTGCTATAAGCAGGCTGCTTAATAGGGCTTTATGACCAAACTGGTTTGCACAAATTAGTTTGTCACACAATGGCAACAGCAATTAGTTGCAAATCATGAACAGAAGATTCTCCGTATCTCCCTTCATACATGTGGAGGAGGAAAGCATAAGAAACAGAGACAAACCATGATTTGCCCATTACATTACGGCCAGACATACTTTTTCATTTTGCTGGTTTCCTAAGCATCAATTAGGTTTGTCTTATGTACAATTGATATCTGATAAGTAATCAGAAATTCAAAAAGGGGGTTTTGAATTTTCCTTGTTAAACATGTAAAAAGCATAGTTCTTCCAAAGAACAATGTTAATGGTTCAAGGGAAAAAAACATTAATTTTTAGTAACCTGAACAGATATTATACAAGCAACATCTTTAAACGCAACCTGTGGATGACATAATAGAAAGCATTCATTTTTTCAAAAACGTTAACAATTAGAAGTTTTCTAATCAAAAAAGCTGCAATAGCCAAAGTTAGTTTAAACCTTAAGAAATCTGTTTCTCTCAACACCATTTTTCACTGCAAGAAGTTACCCGATTAAGGCTGCAATCCTAACCCCACTTTCCTGGGAGTAAGACCCACTGAACACAACAGGACTTACTTCTGAGTAGACATGGTTAGGATTGTGCCTAACTTGCCCAATGTTTCAAAGACTGACTCAGTCAAACTTTTGACTTTGAATTCAGTTTTCAACAGCATGGCAACTCTTATTTTGGAGCCAATACCTCTTTTGTGGTATTTAGAAGATAATCCTGCAAGTATGTCGAAGTCTTCACCATCACAGCCACAATAGATTTTTTAGAGTTTGGTTTAAAAATGCTTTTTGGTTTACTTTTTGTTTTAAAAAAATTTGGTGAAAAGGCAGGACATAAATCAAATAAGTTTCTACTCAACTTTGATGCTTATGGAACACAAATGTATAGAATAGTTACTTAAAATCCATACAGGGAACTAGTTACACTGAGGTGCTAGGTGCATGGTTATATGCAAAAGCCTAGATTATAGCTCAGGGTTGTTTTTTTAAAAAATAACTTTAAGTCACTTCAAAAGGACACAGTTTGGCATAAAAAATGGCAGGCATGCAAAGAATCAAGCACACCCTCCACTTGTTCATGCTCAATTGCCATCTCATATTCCTAAAAAATTCCTTTTTTAAAAGGAAAGGGGAAAAATGTGCACATACAGACACATACACCCCTGGTGTGTGGGCTCTAATATATACACTTGGGCATAAGATGTACCTAGCTCCTATACAAGTTAACTTCAAAAGAGACTCTAGTCTAAAATTCTTTCTGCTCACTTGCCTCTATGACTGTGCTTATGTCATGCATAAAGAGTCTATTACATAGCACTGAATATGCAAAGGGTACACTCAATTTGGCACTCAAAGCATCTCTATTGGGGGGGGGGGTTATCCTAGAAAGTTTCTTCCAACCATCTAGAAAGTCAAAAAGTATATTTTTTGAAGATTCAAGTAGTAAGAAAGAGCAACAAGACTTTCGATAAACAAATGATGGGATGTGCTATATAATTCTTCCTCCCCTTCATCACCCTTTACAACAAAATATTCTGAATTTCACGAGCAACAGATATTGCATTCAAAATTAATTCACTACAAATTTTCTTTTGTAGTAAACCTCCCAAAGTAGAGCTTGAACAAAACAAAAACAAGTGAGGAAAACATGCCAGCATTTAATAAAATTACTGACTAGTGTGGCATACAGTCAATAAAACTAACATCATTGGCAGTACAGGCACTGAACTTCCTATAATATAGTAGTTTGCAATGGGAGAAACTCTTAGTCTGAGAATATTCAGTTGAATATATCATGACCACCATGTGCTCAAATTGTGCAATTCTCCGGACAAGTTGTGAAGAAAAGGCTTTATATTACCAGGTACCACAACCATATTGTAATTAGAATTTGAATGGTCAACTGAAAAATTTTATAAAACTATTGTAAACCTTAAGAGCAGATACAGCTCATCAACTGATTGCTACAGAAATGCAATCACTACATCAAGTAAAGGGAATACCTTTTAACTAGTAACCTCTTGAAAAGCAAGCAGATTTTCACAAAGATGAATTTAGATTTCTCTCCAAAACCTATCGTTAACAGTGAACAAAACACTTACTCTTTTGTTCCATTTCTTTCAGTTCTTCAGGAGGAATTTTTAATTTGTCAATATGCTCCCTTACAACACTTGCCCATTTTTGTAAAGAGTCCAAAGCAGTCCATGGCTTAGACATATCTACCACCAGCATTATCAGAGTGTCCTTAAGAGAGATGGCTTCCATAGCAAATTTAAGCAGACCTTTATGATACAGGTCACCATCCAGAATCCATACATTACATCTTGTCTGGTCTGTAACAAAATCAGAAAATAAGGTTTAGTTGGGGAGAATTCATGGCTAGCATTTATAATATGATATAGAACAGTTTTAGATCCAAATTCTTATGAAACTGGATGATGATACCAGGACATTTCTCTCTTCTATAGGTTTTTAAACAAGATTCTTGCGTATACCAAGGTTACCGCAAAACATCCAACAAGCTGTAAAGAAGGAATAATTGGGAATACCTGTATTAATATTAATACAATATTAAATGAAATACCTGCTTTTAAATACTGAGGCTTAGATCCAAAGAATCATAAGAAAAATGTACCAATGCTAGTGAGAGATTTCTTACAATACAGTACCACATCACATCAGGCTGGCATTGCAGTACATGTTACATTTGCAGTACCTTACTTTCACTAGATAAATTATTCTGAAGAAAGTCAAAAATTAGGCAAAAAAACCAGAAAGATGGTAGTGAATTAGAAGGAAAAGACAGAAGGATTAAAGGAAAAATGGAGGATGCCGGAGACATAAAGGCAGGGAGGGATGGGGAGGGAGAGAGCATGGTTTAGTGTAAGGCTCTTTGGGAGCTGGGAAGGTATGAGATCCCATGAGGAATAAATAATGTAGATGTGGCTTAGGGAAAGGTTATAGAGAATAATGGAAGAAGGTAGTCTTTTAGGTAAGGTGCCTGTTCCTACCTGCCAGGCAAACCCCAGATAGCGAACATTTACTCTCACGGATGTCACCCTTCCTAGCCTGCTGACTATCTCCCCAGAGCATTTATTCTCCTCAATGGCACAAAGAGGATAAAGAGGAAAGAAGGATGCATAGCTTGTGGTGGTATCTAGTCATTGCTGAACAGTGAAAATAGCATGCCTTTTAAAGGCCAAGTTAACTCCTAACCACTAACATGTAATATTACCAGACTGGAATCGCCAGAACTTGTACTTACCATCTCTGTCTTCATCATGCACATTCAAGTACAAGTATTCCATGCCTCTTCCTTTCTTGTATTCTTCAATTCCCTGAAGTTTTCCTATTAAACTAGTTTTACCTGCTCCATCTTCCCCTAAAAAAAATTAAAAATGGAAATTTATTAATAGCACACTCCTAACAGTTTTCAGTACATATTACCCACTAGTGAAACTTTTTTGAGGTAGAATGCCTTAAAAAAAACCAGGCCTGTGCACAGAGTGCCCATTGCGTCATACACACAGACAGGGTATGAAGGATGCCACTCACTCCTCCAGTACATGTACACACATTCAGCAAGGTTGTTCTTACAACTTTCATTGCCATTAAAAATAAAATACAGAACAGACTGGAATTACTCAGTTTGTGGCTATTGCATGTCCCAAGATCCCTGTTGTCATTCAGGGGTGGGGACCAGAGAGTAGCAAATGAAAAAGTGGTGGTGGGATACAGTTAAGGCCTCCCCGTTTCTCCACTGTAGCAGCTGAGATTTTAATAAATAAGGAAGCTGTGGAACTTGCTCCAGTTCAAATGCCATCTTATTTGATTCTTGATAGATATACACAAACATATTTTTGCAGTGTTCCTATTTTAGGTTTCTCTTCTGTGAGAAGCATTTTCAGTTTTACTGCTGTTTAGGTTTTAATTTATCAGAAACACTCCTTAAGCTGCAATCAGAAGGAAATGGAAAACAAGATATGCTAAAAACACAAGTTAACTTTCCCAAAGTTAATACTTTGCTACAAAGCTACATTACATCTCCAGCAACTATTCTTTCAAAAGACAACAGGTGCTTCACTCATTTGCAGCTAAAATAGCAAAAATCAAGTTCTCTTTAAAATAAAGTTAGCCAGTGGTTCTCAAACTTAATACCGGGACCCAGTTTTCAAAATGAATTTGAGAAACACTGAAATTCGCAAAATATCACAATACACTTGCAGATAGGTCTAGAAACACTAGTTCAGTTTTAAATGAACTCTTTTTTCTGTGGATACTTTGCTCTTTTGAACAGTAAGGATGAATACAAAGCCATCCATTTTAAGAGTTGTTTGTTTTACATAGATATGGTATATATTAAGAGCCCTAACTGAGCAAACTCACTTGTGTTATCCTATTTAATTACTTCGTGAATACTTGAAAATTGTGAATGAGTAAAAACTAAAGTAAAATTGAGCGAGCCATGATGTTCAGATCTGCAAAAGTGAGATCTTCAGAAGTTATTCAATTCAATGAGTATTCTAAACCCAAACATACTAACTGATTATCATTCAGTTCTTATTGTTCACAAGATATTATTTATAGCATAATATACCATATTTTTCGCTCCATAAGATGCACTTTTTCCGCCCCAGAAAGTGGGGGGAAAAGTGTGTGCGTCTTATGGAGCGAATACTGCAAAAAAACAAAAAAAAAACTCCGCTCCGGCCCTGGCCCCGCCCGCTCTGCTCTGTTCTGCTCTGCTTCCCCGGGCAGTCAGAGGCTGAGCTGGCTGGGGAGCTCCTGCAGAGGCTGAGCTGGCTGGAGGGAGCCCAAGCCCGCGTGTCTACTCAGAAGTAAGTCTCAGAATCAGTGGGGCTCACTCCCAGGAAAGCGTGGGTGGGGTGGCAGTCTCGCTGCCCAATCCTGTGCATGCCTACTCTGAAGTAAGTCCCATTAGAGTCAGGGGGGCTTACTCCCAGGAAAGCCTCTCTCTCCCCCCCAAGCCTGGAGCATCACAGCCTCTCCCCCCCCAAACCTGGAGCATCACAGCCTCTCTCTCCCCCCCCAAAGCCTGGAGCATCACAGCCTCTCTCTCTCCCCCCCCCCAAGCCTGGAGCATCACAACTTCTCTGCAACACAAACACTTTCCCCCCTCTCTCACACACACAAACTGCCCCCTTCTCTTACACACACAGATGCTCTGCCCCCCCCACACTCACACAGCAGGGGAGGGGCACTTTCACTCATCTCATCCAGCATCTGAATGTAAGCCCCCACCCCCCCCATCACAAAGAAAGAACTGTCTCCTTGGTCAGAATGCCAGTGTTTGCTTATTGCACAAGCCCCAGGTAAATCACCATAAATCCAGAGGTTTGTTGTGTCTTGAGAATTCAAGTTGTGGTTGGACTTTCCAGTTGTTCATTTGTATTGGAATCACGGAAGAACTGGCAAGGAGGTAGATGTGGTGTCAGCAGTGGCCCCTTTAAGGGTAAGGCCTGGGCATCCAGCAGAGTGTGCTGCACAGCTGCAGCCACTGGAAGGCAATAGGGCCCTCAGGGATATAAGGAGTACCTGAGGCAGAAAGGGTTTGTGGGTTTTGAAGGAGTGCAGGTTGGAGGTAGGAGAGGAGACTGACTGGGTTTATTGAATTTGGAATCTGATTGTGACTGGACTTGGATACCCAGACAGATTTGACTAACCTACCTGGAACCTGACCTTGGACTGTAATTTGGCTTATTGGCTCTGGACTCTGATTTGGCAACTCTAATTGACAGGACTGATTTACTTGGCATCTGTGGACTAGAACTGGACTCACTTTTGCTTGCTGCACTGGTGAGTTGCACAAGGGGGACTGATCAGCCTTAAGCGGGCACGAGGTCTAGTGGATTGGAATTTGGCAGAACATCATTGTAGCAGAAAGATAAAGTGATCCCCTATTTGTGTGCACCTGCTTTTGTGAGCTTCATAAATTCTGACTCTAGCGATGATGAGTTCTTGGGGTTTCCAGAAAACTAGAGTATTCAAACCTTTAAGTCTCTCCATTTGTTAATGACAGTGATAATGGTTCTTAATGCCACTGTGGACTGCTGTTCACTTTACATGGTTCAAATGTTATTCTGTTATAGTTTATTAAATATTTTATTACACTATTTGGTTCAGAATATTTTTTTTCCTGTTTTCCTCCTCTAAAAACTAAGTGCGTATTATGGTCAGGTGTGTCTTATGGAGCGAAAAATACAGTATTCTGGATATGAGAATCCATTAATTTTAGCAAAAAACAGGAATTTGCATTATTTTCTCTATTTTTTCTATTTGAGGACTGTAAGAGAAAACAGTTAATCCTATTTTCTATTGGAATCTTTCAACATTAAGAATTTCTGTCAAACTACTTTATTAAAATTATGACATGAAATAAAGTAGCTACAGTGAACGTACATGTACATCAATCAAAGAAAGGCACAAATTATACTATACACTAAACAGCACTCTTCTTTGTACTCCATATCAAAACTCACAAGCACCAAATGGTGAAAAATCCCCAATTTACCCCTATTTTAGGACATTCAAGCCCACCTCCTGATTTCTGTAATGCTTTAGGCTCCTAACCGATGTTGCTGAGAAATCTTGCTACAAGAGCTCTTTTAATGCATGTCAGGGTAGTAAAGTCAGACTGTGGGCTGCTTGTCAGAGTCCAGGTCCAAAAATAGATCCTAGGCTGTCCTCCGGCTGGGACTGGCATGCAACAGTTGAGTGAGCATCCCAGCCCATTAAACCAGGCAAGGTGGTAGGTAGAGGTTCCTAGCAGGGTTTTCGCTAAGCTAAGCAGTCAAGCAACTTGAAGTCATCATTTTTGAGTGTTCAGAAATGGCACAGTGACACAGTCGCAATGCTGCATAGCTACAGAAGGGTTAGCATAGTGGCACAGTTTCCTTATAGGGGAACAATGGTGCACATGTGGTTGTAAACCACCCAACTGGACAGACTTTATCAATCCTGAAGTCCTGCACAGGAACACCTGGTTGGGTTGTCCAGTTAATCTGAAGAACAAATACTATTTAAAGAGGCACATCCAACCCACCTTGCTGCATTGTTCACCAGACCCTGAGAACAGCATGGGTAAGAAAGAGTAAGGAAAAGCATTTAGCTATCTGTGTCAAGGATCTGTTTTATGAGTGGCTTGTGTTTTAATTTCTTTGCCACCTTTTGTTACATACACTCACTCTTGTTTTGGTCATTCCTGACCATTTATCTTGATGTGTTAATCAAGACTTTGCAGTCTTTTCACTTCTTTGTTCTCTTTAGACCTTTAATAACACTGCTTTTAAAATAAATTTAAACACACTATTTGCCTGCCTGGTATAACAGGGGTCTCCAAATTTTCATTACAAGGACCATATTGTATATTTTACACTTTTGGGGGGGCTGAAAAAAGCATTTTTATAAGTTTAAAAATGAAATTTAATTGTCTTGGATTTTTTTGTAAAAGATCCACAGCATGGTATGATTCAGAATAAAAGGGAAATGTTACAAAGCAACAATGCTGTGCTTAAACTGAGAAATGATATCCAATGAGTAAGAATGTCAAACATTAGCAAATGCTTTGGTCCAAAAAAAAATTGCTACAGGTCGGATGTGGCCTCCGGGCCATAGTCTGGAGATCCCTGTAGTATAAGGTTGTTCAGGAAGAGCAGGTTGCCATATTTCCTCAGACTGTCCAGTTTGGTTTCAAAGAAGATCCCTTGGATTTTAAGGGAACCTTGGGTAGCTGGGAACAGGGACTTTTTTCAAGGTCACCTATTCTGTGTCTGGGCTTCCTAGCTTTGTGGGGTGGTGGAAAAATCCTACTGATTCCACCTTAACCCCCATCTGACCAGGAACATTTGCCATCACAGTACCATCTTGCACTCTGCCCTTTCTTCTTCTACCACATTATTACTCAATTCTGAGCAACACACATTTCTGAGCAGAATTTGCAGCACATGTATTCGATAAACAGTTCCTTTGACAGCAAAGCAGCTGAAGATCAAAACATATACCAAGATCTTAACGTATGAAATGCTAGGAATATAGGTAATTTGACTTGGGTATACTGATAGCATCAGAAGGCCAAACTGAACAAAGTGTTTAGTGACACAAAGGTTTTCTCTACCAATCCTTCTTTTATAAAATCTTGCCATGAAGACTGCAATCTGAAGACCCATGCAAGAAGAAATATGAACCAATACATCTTAACACCTCCCACTCCACCAGCTTCTCTGCTCCCCAATAATGAACAGAAAATGGGGAAAGTGTTAAGCCTCTGCTCCCCCACCCACATGCTCTCCATTACAAATTAATGCCTTATTTTTGTAAAAAGAAAATATTGAGGGAAAGTATATGCCACTGAGTACTACAATATGTATAGTTTAACTCAAAACTGTGATAAGATACAATGATATAAATCCCAAGGGCTATAATTTGAACTGATCTTGGAACTAAAATGGCATACAACTGAAAATCATTTGACTTTTTATTTCATAGTTCAAGGGGAAAACCTGAAAGTCTAACAAATTTTTTAAATATTCAGATGTGATAACGGTATGTATTTTGTTTATTTCCGGAATAAAAAGTTGACTTTGGTTTCCTCTTAATTCAGCAATCAAAATAAATAGTGACTGATATCCAAGAGAGGCATGTTGTGTTCCACACAAGCTTTTCTGGATTTCAGCCAGCAGGACTCCATACAGTCAACAACTCAAGTATAAGTAGCTGAAATGTGACAAAGCAATATCTTTAGCTAAAATCTTCCACTCACACTCCCAAATCTGCATGAAATATTAACAGCTTAGCACTGCTGTTTTCAAACTCTCAGGGAGTTTGAAACCCACAGTAAGTCTTTGCGGGGGCGGGGGGAAGCAGCAGGGGCAGGCAGGAGGTAGCAGCGCGATCCCCAGGATCGCGCCGCTCAGGGGGGTTGCAGGGGCTTGGGTACACTTGCCCAAGCATCCTACAGCCTCTTGGGGATGCGGGGAGCCCTGTGCAACCTTTGGCAGGGCTCCCCAGATCAGGGAAAGCGGGACGATTGCACCCCGCTCCACTAAACTGGAGGCGGAGCGCAATTGCTCCACTTTCCCTTCTGACAGGACTGGGGATTGTGCCGCAGCCTCCTCCCTGGGTCCTGGCTGTCGCCACCCCTTAAGGGGAAAGGGACCAGGACCCTCAGGCTGGGGCGTCGCAACGCCCCAGTTTGAATACCACTGGCTATTGGTACCTATGTGGTCCAAGAAGTTCATCATTAGGTCTAGCCCAGCAGTACAAGGCAGGCAAGCCAGTTAGCTTCCAAACCAATGTGTCCCACAAACACAAGCCAAGTGTTTGTAAACAAAGTTATTAAGTAGGTCACTACTCAGGATAGCCCACCAACAAGACTAAGAATTTGAGCAAAGTACGAGTAGTATGGATTTCCTTAACATTACATTTTTCCTTTTCAGCAGATCCCATAAAAAATCAGTTCATTATTCAGATATATGCAGCTGGTGGTAGTGCTGCAAAACGAGTCCCCATTGATATTATCATGCAGTTTATCAATATATTTCATGTTTGTTTGAACCCCACAAACACATGAGGCTCTAAATTGGTTAGAGCCTTTTCTTCTACCATCATCCTGCTTTGAGATAAATGCAAGAAACTTGCACTTAAACCTGCTCCAGAAACCTGGAGGCCTCTGTCATGCTAGTGCCATTACTGGTTCCTCACTTTGCCTTTTAAAGAAGCCTGGTAAGTGAGGAAGAAGGGTTATTAACCCACTTCACTATCATGGCACATCACACTAAGCACTCTTAAGAAGGATGCAATTCTACAAATTTGTTTGGTAGTAAATCCTTTTGAAATCATTTGTATCAGAATTGTGTTATAGTGCACAATCCAAAAACTCTGGTCTTTGACTTTTCTTTTTTGTCTGTACTATTAGTCAAAGGACGATCTAGAAGATTCAAACAACAAATATATTCAAATGTTTGATTTAGAATAAAAGTTTAAGACCATTCAGTATTTCATAGTGGTACAAAAGAATACCGTCAAAATTCTTACGGAAGAATTGTATTCCACTCCTGCAAAAATTAACCAAAAAAACTGAATGTGTAGCACTCTTCTGGAAGTTAAAAGAAATCAACAATGCAAATTCTAATCGAGAGATAATAGCAATATGATCCTGCAGAACTTTGCAGCCCAATCCTAAATGTATTCATACTGAAGAATTCAATTCCAAGAGTCATCCTTTTTGGTGACTATATTAAAGATTGCTGCTCTGGACTATTTAGGAAAATACAATATAGCTTAACTTGAAATTTGTAAAAGAATTTAACACACTGAATTATTGCTTATATTAGTTGCCACTGAGCTGTGTCAACATTATCCTTACTAATTTAGTGTTTTCCCCCTCGCTATATACCAGAAGTATGGTTTTCTGATTGCAAAATAGAAATCTAACAATTTTGCTGCAACAATGTTTCCCTAATGAAGTCCAAAGTTTAATATATCACGTGCAGTGAAATCAACCTACACCGCGAGCATTCTCATTATGGAGGCTACATTTTAAATAAAACAATTGACACTTTTCTATGTATTCTTCCCACCTTTCTATATATTCTTCCAATTTGTAAAACAATTAAGGCCTGTACTAAACTTAAAACTATCAAGGGATTATACCAAAGGTCTCCAAACCCCGGCCCGGGGGCCAGATGCAGCCTGCAGCAAGCCTCTATCTGGCCTGCAGTAAGCCTCTGGCCTGCTCAGCCGAATGTGACCAGAGCTGTGCCCCAGTTGCATCTGGAGGGTGTTCTGAGGGCTGGGGAGGCCATGCGCCTCCCTTCTGAATGCCTTCTAAAGGTCTTTAAACATCACTTCCTGGTTTTCTTGAAAAACCAGAAGTGACGTTTTTGGGCCATCTGAAGACATTAGGCTTTCTAAGGTATGTATTTAAACTTTATATTTAAAGGGCGCAATCCTAACCTCTTATGTCAGTGCTTTCCAGCACTGATATAAGGGCAATGAAGCTCCAAGGTAAGGAAACAAACATTCCCTTACTTTGAGGAGGCCTCTGTGAGTGACACCCAACTGCAGGATACAGCACATGTCCTATTAGCACCTCTATGCCAGTAATGGAAAGCACTGACATAAGCGGTTAGGATTGCACCCAAAATTTATTTATTTTTCCAGCCCTCGACACCATGCCAGATATTTGATTTGGCCCTTGGGTCTAAAAGTTTAGAGACCCCTGGATTATACTATCCCCATCTACCAAATTTCTACCACAGAAGAATAGCATTTTGATGCCAAATATAAAGCATACTAAAATTAGCTGGTCATAGTCAATGTCTCACAATGGTACTCAGTGTATTCTGTGAAATACAGGTGGGACCTTGGTATTCATGAAAGATCAAATCTCAAACCCTCTCAGATACAGAAAACTGCAGATAACGAAATCTGCGCTTCTGGGCCCCTTTAAAGCCTCCAAAGGTGATCTGAGCTATACTCCAGTTGTCAATGCTTTCTGAAGCCTGCAGAGGCCACGCACATCCATCCGTGGCCTCTGCAGAATGGTGGAAAAGACCCCAAAAACACTACTTCCAGAGGGAAACCAGAAGGGATGTTTTTAATGCCTTATAAGGCACTGGAAGGCCTGAAGAAGCCCTGGAGACACTTCAGAAAGCCTTCGGGAGGCGACCAGAGCACAACTCCAGTTGCTTTCAGAGGACACAGGTGGGGCCAAGTCTGGCTAAATGCAAGTCCAGGGGACCCACGCTGAGCCAGATCTGTGGATATAAAATCTGTGGATAAACAGGCTCCACCTGTAATACAATACACATAACTCACACTGGACAGTTTCTTCATTGTTTCTCTAAAGATAATGCTGACTGGAGACCACACATAATGCAGAGAGGGAGTAGTTTGAATACAGCCCATTACTACAGATTCTAGTACCTCTAAAAAGCAAGAAAGGCTAGTTCTGTACAACAGTCACCACGTGATATAAAAACATTAAGTAGTTATTGGGAACAGATTTTCAAATTTGATCATGCTTGACTAACCTGAAGTACAGTAAAATAAGAAGTCCTTTCTGAGATTCCCTAAATGTAACTGAGTCAACCAGTAGGCAAAACCATTGCCCTAGGCTCAGTTAAGAGGCAGTTCAAAGGAGAAAAAAAATCAAAATGCCAAGATCAAATATTTCCAAGGGGGAAACAAGGCCAGAATACTAAACAGCTCGTTTTAAGGAAGAACAGCTCTCATCAGTGCCTTGTGATATCAACAAACAATACCCCCAAAAAATATGGTTTACAAAATCATCCACTGTGCATAACTTGGTCAAGGCACATGACACAGACACCTTGCTGGATATGAAGATCTGGTCATCAGTGTTTGGATGGACAACACCAAGCAAGCCATCTTTAGTTTCATGGCAGAAGGCAAGATGCAAATGTAATAAGATTCAGAGGGAATAAAGCACACTGACAAATCACATTTCTAGAAGCTTGGCTCTCATTCCCTCATCTCAGATTTACGTGTGACCATTTTTACACAAAGATGCAGACCTGCTTGTGTTGCTTTAGAACATTAGTAAGAAAACAAACTTCAAACACTGGTATGTTTTATGGTATATGCTTTAACCATGGTACTAAGTCATACCCATTTCTTTAATTTTTTTTTAGCTGAGTAAATACACACACGCACACACACCCCAAATAGTAAAGCCCAAAAGATATTTTTTAATCAAATCCATCTATGTACCTCAACTCAGTTAAGTACAGCAATTTGTTGAAGCTTCCCTAGCTTCTAGAAACAGAACAATTCCACTTCTGAAATTTTGAAAAAAAACACTCGGCTGCATTGTTTATAAGTGTCAGTGGAAGATCTACAAAATCAATTTTGGATGTGAAAAGCTTGTTTTGCATTTTAAAATCACTAATATACATTTCACACACCCCCCTTTTCTCCACTTACATGGGCACCCAAAGCAGTTTACATAAAAATAAGAATATGCAATATTCTGTGGTTATGGGATGGAGCAATCAATGTCTGCATTGGCTCTTGCTTTTTCTACTGATACTTGCTTATCATATTATACTGGTTGGCTTGTTTTACATAAGAACATAAGAACAGCCCCACTGGATCAGGCCATAGGCCCATCTAGTCCAGCTTCCTGTATCTCACAGCGGCCCACCAAATGCCCCAGGGAGCACACCAGATAACAAGAGACCTCATCCTGGTGCCCTCCCTTGCATCTGGCGTTCTGACAAAACTTATTTCTAAAATCAGGAGGTTGCGCATACACATCATGGCTTGTACCCCATAATGGATTTTTCCTCCAGAAACTTGTCCAATCCCCTTTTAAAGGCATCCAGGCTAGACACCATGTTTTGTTTTTAAGCATCTTCTTATCAGAAACCACAATGTGAATGTAAACACCTCAGATTTTAGACTTTTTGCAGGAATGGTACTGAAAGCATTTTTATTTGGCTTCTTCAGCAATTCTCTAAGCACTTGATTATGCTGAATTTTATTTAAATTAAGACACGTTATAACTTATCCAAGCATTACAGAATGCCATAAGTATTTCTGAAATTTTAATTTGAGCTATCTGCATGCCTTTGATGCGCTAATTTTGCAACTCATTTATAAACTATTCTTTGAGGCTATACTTACTCTTAATGTTATGTATCCCAAAATGATAAAATAACTTTCAGTTCGATTCTATTAATATTTACTTGAAAATAGGTATTGCTACATTTGGTGGGGCTTATTCCTGGGTAAGCAAGCATAGGATTTACCCTTAGTTAGCTGAGATGTACAGATGCAGGTATATTTTAGGGGCACTGACAATGTCAGTATTACACATTCATGGAGATTGGTTTCTAATACAGCGAAGTGTCTTTGCAAGAAAGAATTGTTTTATAAGCCATTTCTGCCCAAGGTTGCATATATGCAACAGGGACCAAATGTGTACCCCTGTGGGTTGGGCAAAAAAGGATTAAACAAATAAATAGGCCAAAGCGATTGCAAGGCCCTCATCAGACTTCTGTTTAATACAACTCCTCCCTCTCCCCTTAACTGCAAAATTAAGCACTACATCAGAATCAACAATGAACATAGGTGTAACCAGGGTCAGGCTATATACCAACTGTTCATAAGGCATCTTGGGGGGGGGGGGAGCTGATGCATCTTTCTACACCCAAATCTCAGTTTCCCTCTGACACCCCTATGAGAACATCCCTTCTGCTGACAACCACGAAAACATACACACCTACCGAGAAGGTGCTGTACATATCTAAAGGGTAGAGAGAGCAAGATAATACCAGACAGCAACAGAGACAGGTTACTGTCCCCAAGACACATTGTAACAATGCTGTTCACAGGCCTTAAGCATGTGGGCAGAGCTTAGTCTCTTGGTCTGCCAGCCAACAAATGCATTTAGCAGATTATAGAATGTATACCACAACACCGTAAACAATTGTGCACCGAAGAAGTGAGAATGGAAGGGAATTTAACACTGTTCTGATGGTGCATTTTCCCTCAGGCAGAAGCAGAGAATCTGCCAGAGCCAGCGTAAAGAGGCAGGAGGGAAACGGTGCGATCAATGAACAGCAGCAGCTACTCCTCCCTCTCCTGCTCCACAAACCCAGAAAAACACACACACAAGGCGGCACCTTGCAAGCACTGCACACACACCCTTCTCTGAAAAAGCATGGCCCGGCCCAACTCCTGTTATGCTGCAGTGGTTCCCAAACTCTTTTGACTGGTGGCTCCCTACTGGACCACTGGCTGCAGCTCCACGTTAGGGCTCCACATTGTATAGGGTGGGGTTTTTTTCCAAAAGGATTCTGCGGTTCCTGTGGATGATTTCTGGGGAGCCAGGACTCAGTTTGTGAAAGACCGGTACAGGGATGTGCAGTGGGTGGGGAGGCAGGTGAGGCAGAGCCTCCCCATGGGAATCCTTCAAAAAGCACCGCCTACGTGTGAGGCGTCCAAGCACCCACAATCCACGCGCTCTGCACATGGGTTGTCGGTGCTTGGGTGCCTCACACAGCAGAGGCACTTTTCGAAGGACTCCCATGGGGAAGCTCTGCCTCACCTGCCTCCCCACCCATCGCACATCCTTGCACTGATATACCATATACTTATATATGGTATATAAATGTATATGGTATACACATGCATGAGATGTACATATAAAAGAGAGGGATCCACTCACCCAGCAGCAAGACGTTCTTCCCTGAAGGCAGCTTAGATCGCGACCGAGTGGAGACCTCGCTGAGGATGCAGGACCTGCCAGGGGAGAAGGAAGACAAGGGGGCAGGTGAGGATGAGGCTGGCCCCTGTCATGCCCCAGGTGGGGGGAGGCAGCAGGTGCGGAGAGTGGGGGCTGCAGGAGAGGGAAGGGAGCCTGGGGGAAGGGGAGGAGAGCCCCGCTGTGAAGCCCCACCAGGGACGTTCCACTCAAGGACCTTCCACGCGCGAGCGTGACGCGTGGGAGGGGGCGGGGCCATGCGAGGAGAGAACACCTGGCCTGAAGGCGGGGGGAGAGGAGAGGGCGGAGTCAAGGGGTAGTAACGGTCTGAGGGGGAGGGGGAAGGGTCGGTTACCAGAGGTTCTGCCCATCGTCGTCGTCGCCGCCGCCCGCTCTCGCCTCAGCCCCGCCGCCGCCGTTGGGGGCGCTGAAGGCGGCCGCAGCCCCGTAGCCCGAGCCCAGCCCCGGCGAAGAAGAGGCGGCGAAGGAGCCGGTTCTCCCTCTAACCACCGCCGCCATCTTCGCTGCTCGCGTGTACGCACGCTCCCTTCCCCTCCACGGAGCTCTTGCGCGGCGGCTGCTGCTACCGCCGTCGCCGCCACCTTGCCTCAATGAGTGAAAGGAGCGGGCGGCGTTGACAGGGACCCGGATGTTGGGGTGGTGGGCGGGGCTGGAGTCGGCAGGCCGCGCTGAGGAAGTCACTACCACTGCGCGCCTAACTTCTTCCCCCTCCCTGAGGGGAGAGGGCGTGGCGAGTTTTTGACCGGCGCGTGACCAAACAAAGGCAGGGGAGTGGTCGCCTGACACGTCGGTCACAGCATGGCCCCGCCCACTCGCGCCTGGCCGAGCAGCCGCGCCTGTGGGTCTTCAGTGCGTCAAGGGCCGTTCGATCGTCAAGTTTTTTGTGGCGCTCCTGAGACGCTACGCTGAGCATCCCTCTGAGGGGCGGGGCAGGCTGGAACCCAAAACGCCTACCTGTCATTAAAGGAGAGGGATGCTCAGTGCTCAACTCCCCTGGGAGCCACAGCCTCTGATCCTCTTAAGGAAACAGTCCGGTGGCCATCTTCAGGTTGAACAGATTCACTGTGGCCTGGGACCCACTTCAGCCAGTGCAATAGAAAAGGACTTCTATTTCTTTACTCAGCACGTAGTTAGCCTGTGGAACTCCCTGCCACAGGACGTGGGGGTGGCATTGGCCCAGATACCTTTAAAAGGGGATTGAACAAATTTCTGGAGGGAAAGTCCATCACGGGTTACAAGCCATGATGGGCATGTGCAGCCTCCTGGTTTTTGAAGTGGGCTGCCTCAGAATGCCAGGTGCAAGGGAGGGCACCAGGATGCAGGTCTCTGATTGTCTGGTGTGCCCCCTGAGGCATCTGGTGGGCCACTGAGATACAGGAGGCTGGACTAGATGGACCTTGGGTCTGATCCAGCAGGGCTGTTCTTATGTCTTACATTGAACGAAGCTTCCTGTAGTCCAGCGGTGTCAAACATAAGGCCCATAGGTCAGATGTGGCCCACGGAAGCTCTTTATCTGGCCCTCAAGCTCTCCCAGCACCACCATCAGCTGCTGAGGTGTCACTGCTGAAAGGGGCTGGATGCAGCCCATCCAGCCCTCAGGGCTCTCCCAGCACCTCCATCAGCTGCTGAGCTGTGCTGAATTTAACTGCTGAAAGGGGCTGGATGTGGCCCATGGAAGCTCTTTATTCAGCCTCTTGGGCTCTCCCAGTGCTACCGTCAGCTGCTGCGCTGCGCTGAGGTGTTCCTGCTGCAAGGCAGCCTGCACGATAATTGGGCTCTCCCATATCTGGAAAATACAATCAAGATTGGCATATTTTCCACTTCTGTCATTTGCAGCCGATGAATTCCTGAGAAAAAAAAGTGCTTATTTTATACCACAACCAGCTAAATTACATCACTTCCCACTTAATTACATCACTTCCACCCCTCATGAATGCTATTCGGCCCTGATTTGCATTTGAAACCCTTGCTCTAGTCCATGGAAATGTATGCCACAATATCACTGTGACAATAAACCTGTTGGTCTTTAAGGTACCACAAGTCTCTCTCATGCGTAGAGGTGCTTGTTTTTTGTTGATAACAACATAAAAACACAAAACCCCACAGCTCCTCATTGGGATATGAGTTAACTGTTCTCTGTTGTGATTATGTGTATGGCAGATTGTCCCAGGGAAGGATGTCACCTGTGTGGCAGATGTCAGCAATGATGCAAAGAGGGGAAGCAGGTCCTGAGTCTTGGTCCATGCAGTGCTCCTTTTGATTGGTTCACATGCTATTTTCTCCCTGCCAGGTGTGTCTATCTGTGGCGCTGCAATATACTAAACGTTCCATGAGGTGCTCTTTGCATATCTTCTGCTGCATCTAAGTGGTTGGAGAACAGATTTGTAGACTGGCCTGTGTAGGGTCCAGAAATGCTTTCACCTCTTCACCAGAGAACTGCTTTCTGCTTTCACAAGAACTGCTTTCACTGCTCAGACACAACCTTCCAAATGTGGCATAGCTTGGCAACCATTGATTTTGCAGGAAAGTGTGATCCTGAGACATGCAAGGCCTAGACTTGTCCTACTTTTATGTTCTTCTTTCCTACTGATGTTGCTTTGGCTCCTTCCAAACCTTTAACACAGAGCTAATGCTTAAGTCTGCTAGTGTTTTTACTAGCTGTTAGTCATATTCAGAAACAGCCCTGCCTATAATTAATGAACATAGAACTTGTCTTGCTGGCAAAGGAAAGTCTCTCTGCAGCTAGGGCAACTGCTAGTATTATTATAAGAAGAATGTACTTTGAGCATTGTAGAGCAGTGTTTCTCAAACTGTGGGTCAGGACCCACTAGGTGGTCACAAGCCAATTTCAGGTGGGTCCCCATTCATTTCAATATTTTATTTTTAGTATAGTAGACTTCATGCTGCCATGGTATGGGACTGCATTTGGGGAAATGTTACAGACCTGTACTTTTAACAAGCTACAATATATTTTATTTTAACAATGGTAGTAACTGGAACTTACTCCTGGGTCAGTGTGCGAATGATTGCGGCCTAGGATTGTTAAAATTTTTCCTGCTTGATGATGTCACTTCCAGTCATGACATCACTTCTGGTGGGTCCTGACAGATTCTAACAGATAAAAAGTGGGTCCCAGTGCTAAATGTGCGAGAACCACTGCTGTAGAGGGTAGGAAGCTTTTGAATTTAAAAAAAATATGAGGTCACTGAAGGGAAGCAAGCTGCGTGAGATGGGCCTCTGGCAGGTGCTGGCCCAGCGCAGGTTGGTGCTGAGCCAGTGCTTGCGCTGAGTGTCATAGGTGTACCTTAAAGCACATTTGCAACACTCAGCACTAGCGGAGGGCTGCTCTGGGCCTTCTGGATTGGGCCTTAAGTCAGTTTAACAATAGGGCAGTAGTTCTCAAACTTTTAGCATCAGGACCCACTTTTTAAAATGACATTTTATCGGGATTGTGTTTCTAATTTGTTACCTACCTGAACTGTCAGAAATTGGGAAAGCTAAAAAAAAACCTGAATCAAAGACTTATGTTGAATGTCTTAATGCTGTTGCTTCTATTTAAACAAAGTACCTTATCCTGATGCAGGGTGCCGCCCTAAGTGGCCCTTAAAATGTCTTTCAGGTCCATAATTCTGTGAACAGTATGAATAGATGGGTTAAATCTATATGCATGTTGCCCTTTTTGGAACTTCATAAAAAATGACAAATGTCTCCAACGAGGTCACTGCAAACAGCAAGTTTAAGAATAAGTGATTAGGTAACACATAGAGAGAAGAAAGTGTGGCGGAGAGGGGACTGTAAGCACATCGCAGCCAGAAGTAAACACACATAAATATCCTAGGGAAGAGAACACATGATAATAAGATAATCACTGTAGGAAAAAGCTGTGCTGAGAGATGCTGTTTCTAGACTCTCTAGTGTCCTCACAGATCATTAGCCCTTCCTTAAAATATATAGCTAGTGACAGACCTGCCAACTTTCATTCATTTTGCTGAAGGCATAGTCCTTTTCTACTCCCTCGTTTCTGCATTCATTTATGCAAAAAAAAGAGCGTTTTTTGTTTTTATTGTTTTGTCTTCTTGCAGTGGAAGAATTGCTGGAGCCGTGGATGTCACTGATGCCTCTTGGCTATTTATATATATTCTCTGTCATACTGTTCAGATGGTCAGAGCCTGAAAATATCACTGCATACTGTGAATGCTTCAGCTTTCCACACACAATCCCCTCCCATCAGAATGTAAATGGGGAACTGCTTGGTCATTGTGCACATTTAGGAACCAACACACAGATTCAGGATTAGGAAAAAAAAATTCCTTTTTTGCACAATTCTATTAGAATTCTGTTAGAATCAGCTGTTACAAACAGCTGCTATACAGAGGAGCACTTCTATGTGTGGAAAAGCCTTGCAGTAAAAAAAGACAAGCAAACCTGGGGGAACAGCAATAGTAGAGGAAGGCAGCCACATATAAACCAAAAGAACCACTTGCTACACACAGTGTAATTCTTTTCTATGTCCACATATGTATAGCAGAAGTTTAAAATGTGTTTAATAGTCATTCCCTCTCCCCAAGGAATTCTAGGAACTGTAGTTTGGTTGGGGGAAGGGACTAGCGTTATTGAACACTTAATTCTCAGCAACTTAGCTGCAATTACCAGGATGCTTAATTGAGTTGTGTCACACTGCCAAATTCCTGATCACAATTATGAGAGACAGTCTTGCCTTGGCCAGGTTAAGCTGCAGGGTGCTGAAGTGTGGTTGCAGGGAGGCCCAGTTTAATATACACTAGTTAAATTAAACTAAGACCCAGTTTAAAATACCCAGTGCCTTACAAGAGCGGCCTTATAAAGTGTCAGACAGTTATTCCACCTAGCCCAGAACTGTCCATTTTAACTAACAGCATGATGTTCTGCAACATCATTCTAGATCATGGGTTCCCAACCTGTGGTCCGGGGACCACAGGTAGTCCGCAGGACCCTGCCAGGTAGTCCGTGAGATCTCTTGAAGAAAGGGGGGGGGGAACTCTCAATGCATCCCAGGAAGGGAAAATAAAACTTTGCAACCCTGGCTACCAATCAGAGCTTGACAGTGCCATCTCGTGGCTCTCCCCTCACTCTTCCTTAAGAACATAAGAACAGCACCGCTGGATCAGGCCATAGGCCCATCCAGTTCAGTTTTCTGTATCTCACAGTAGCCCACCAAATGCCTCGGGGAACACACAAAACAACAGGAGACCTGCATCCTCATGCCCTTCCTTGCACCTGACATTTTGTGGTAGCCTACTTCTAAAATCAGGAGGTTGTACATGCACATCATGGCTTGTAATCCATTATGGACTTTTCCTTCAGAGATTTGTCCAATCCCCTTTTAAAGTCATTTCACCTGACACAATCCTGTGGCAAGGGGTTCCATAGACTAATGGTAGAGGGGAGAGCAAGCAGCTTGGAATTGGTTGGACACTAGAGACAATGTCTGCATAGCTTTGAGCAACAGTATAAACCCAAGAATTCCACAGCTAGTGAAGCAAATGCAAGCACAGCCATCACATTAATTCTAAATAATCTCCATGTATTATGAATTTAATTGTATTTTTGTGTGAGAGAGTGGTGAGTTGCATGTGGTCCTCGGCGTCTCCAAATTTTGCCTTAGTGGTCCCATAGCTGCTAAAGGTTGGGAACCACTGTTCTAGATGTTTTTTGACAGAAGCCTCTTTCACATCCCAGCTACCTGATGAGTCTTTAAGTGCCAACCTCAAGGACTGAACCCTATACATGCAAACCATATGTTCAACCCCAATGCCACATGATTGAACTGGGGCAGGTGTAATGCAAATTTAAATTTTGGCTAAATGTAGGTTTTCTTTCACATTACAAGTAGATAGATGTTGAAGCAAAGTCCACTTTATGACTAATTTGTGAATGCTCAAGCGTGACCTAATGGCTATGGTTTATTACACCATCATGGGAATGGCCTTAGACAACTGCACACACACACACACACACACACACATCTTTTTTTATCTCTGAAGATATTTCTTGCACATATCCATATTAACAACTGTGCATTTATTGGGCAAAGAAACCATCTGAAAGACTATACGTTTTTAATGTATTTTTTAACAGCATTTGGTTCAATCAGGATGCCAAGATCAATGTACATATTCATTAATTTAGTAACTACAGCATCCAAGTGATAAACATGGCAGTTCAATTGCTGAAGAGATTCCTAAGCCTCCCCCTCCCCATCTACTGTGCCGCTAGTCGGCGGTCCGGGAACCGCCAAGCCGCAGGAGCTGGGCGACTGCCCAGCGCTAGCCCAGCACCAGCTGGCACTGGGGTAGCATGGGCGGGAGCCAGGTGGCGAGCCCCGTGAATGTGCCTTACAGCACGTTTGCAACTGTGCTCAGAGCCGTGCTGCCAAGTTCAGGATTGGGCTCTCAGTAGATAATTCTGAGACATCATTTTAGATGTTCCTGAACAGGATGTGGGCAGTGTTTCTTGGTAAAAAAGATACACAAACAGCAATCCTATGCATGTGTACTCAGAAGTAAATCTCATTGTGTTCATTGGGGCTTGCTCCCTAGAAAGTGAGTACAGAATTACAGCCAACTATTTTTTTTAAATGTAGAACAAGCTTATTTTTAAAGTGTGTCAGTAGAATCAACTTCAAGTTATTTTTAACAACTTCTGAAAGCTTATCAGGCACATAGTTAATCCGTTAGATGGATTTTCAGGTATTCATAGCTTAATAAGTCAGCATGGCAGAATGAAACAAACAGAAATTTGCATTCACTGAAAGAAAGCCTTTTTAAATATATATTTTAAGTGGAAATTTCCAATCAATAATAACTCTCTTCTCTTGACAATCACATTCAGGTAACTGAAATGGAAGAAAGGCCTAGGGTAAAACTGTCATGCTAAAGGTTTAGTAATAAATAGGTTTTCTATTTTTAAGCTATATTTTTAAACTGAAACAGCTGCCCTAATGTATCATTTGGAAGCATGTGTAACAGGTAACAGCTAATATCTCAGATGCATAGGGCTGACTCAATTTTTTGTGTGTCCCCCCCTTGTGTTTTATCAATACATATAACAGAGCATGTTATTGTTGACTATCATATGACCAACATAGTGGAATACAGGGTAGCTCTCAATTTACGTGGGGGGTTACATTCCTAGAAAATCGCACATGTATCAAAAACACCTAAATGAAAATTGACTTTCCCATAGGAAACAATGGAAACAGTATGGGTAGAGGAATGTTATCAAACACTCACATTGAGGAATAGTGATTACAGAGGAAAGCTATTGGGAATGGAACAGTGAGGCTGCTGATGTTGATGGCTGAGATAATTAGTTGTCAAGATAAATGTAATTTAACACACTGGTCTAGTGACTTCTGCCTGCTGGAGATGCTGTAGGGGAGGGGTTGAGGAGGACAATGGCTATTGGGAGTGGGAGGGGCTACTGATGTCAATAGCCGAGAAAGCAATGAGGGGGGAAAAAGATGCTAGTAAGGAAACAGAAAGTGGTCAGCAGCAACTCTGTGATCATATATTTTTTTCAACCCATTTCTGCCCAGCCCACAGGTGTACACATTTGAGCCCTGTTGTATATATGCAACTTTGGGCAGAAAGTTAATCTTCTGGCTTTTGAGGAAACTCCCCCTGCCCCCACAGAAAGCTGCCAGTGTATAAGGGGTAAGCAACCAATCAGCAACTAAATGACCACGTTATTTCAAAAAATGCCAACGTAAATTGGACTTTCCATATTAGTTTGCGAATCACACTATTTCAAAAATGTGCAAATTAAGACTACATTATTTGAGAACTGCCTGTATACCCAAAACAGCCAACTATCTGACAGCCACATTCTGTATCAAATTGTTCCAAGATGTTACACTGTTGGAACACTTTCTATTCAACAGTAGATAAAAGGGATATTGAAAAACTATCTGCTTCTAACAAAATTTCTGCCCCAAAGCAAAGACACATGATGTTAGAAGTACAAAACAAGTTTTAGCAAAGAAACACAGATTTATTTCTGTGGGAAAAAATAGAACCTTTGAACAATACAGTATTTATAACACTAATGAGTAGTTTGTTTCCAGTGAGGAAGATAGGATCACAGCCCTTACAGAAAACTATGGTAAGGTATGGTAAGGTAAAAGCACACTTTTCAAATACCTGTACTAATAAGATGGTAACCAAATGGGGGATATGTATGGGACAAGGCCACAAAGACAGGCTACATGTAGTTGTGTGGGAATATAGGTGTCTATTTCTATTTTCCATCCCAGCTGGCTTTGCTGCCACATTCTTTTCCGTGGCCTTATGTCCTCCAATCTTCCACTTTTAAGGCCCCCAATTCCTGCATCTTTCCTTCCATTAGCTCCCTTTCCATTGTCTCAGCACTCCTCTTTCCTCAAGTCTCTACCATCTATACTCCCCATATCTCCTTGGGGTGGCATTCATTTTGGAATGAATGAAAACACTAACCAAATGAGAACCACTGAGTTGATTTTTACAGTCTGAATCACTGTACCATTTGTGCTATTCATTACTCTCATTTGTTTTCAGAACTAGAGGCAGAGAAGTTTACTTGTGGCATGACTAACCAGCAGACTTTTCCCCCCTTTAATGTAATAGTTTTTAAATGCTGAAAAGGAGTGGGAGATGCTCGCCCCACCCCTTCTACAGCCTCCCAGTGGCTGCCATATTTCTTCTCCACAATACCCCATAGGCTGTGTCAGTTCCAGGCAGTGGGGGGGGGGATATGGCTACCACTAACTGCCATCCCCCCCCCCCGAAGTCTGGACCAAAGCAACGTTTGGTGTACTACAGAGCAGCTCCCATAGGGCTGATGAAGGAGAGAAATTCTATTCTTTTTCAACTTTAAAAACAGTTTTTTTAAAAAAGGAAAAACAAAACTCAAATGATTTTAATATCCAAATGAACTGAGTAACAATATGAAAAAATGCTTGCACCTTCCCAAATCCTTCCTGTGTTTCTCCTCTTTCCTTCACCCACCTGTGTATTTCCCTTCCCTTAGCTCCTGCTTTCTCTGTACTTCCTAATCCAGGCTACCCAGTTTCTCCATCCCTTGTTCCCACTGCCCTGCCTGCTACTTGCTCTGCTCTCTTGCCTCAGATGCTTGCATCCTTATTCTATTTCCTTTAGTCATAACTCAGCTTTAACAACCAATTTCTTGGGGTTTCCACTCATGCAAATAGGTGTGGAGAGACAGAAGGGAGAATGATCTACTGGCTGTTGATGTCAGAGGCACTCAAGCCTGCATAGTCATTCTTTTCACAGAAAGAACAACAAAGGTCTTGAGCCCCTTAAATAACAACCCATTTATTTCAGCATAGAGGCTACAGTTCACATCTTTCTACAGGCTACCCTACTGCAGTCCTAAAAACAGATCAGCAGATAGAGGCTCTCTCCTAGCTGAAATGTCATAGATACACCAAACAAAGCCTACAGTGCTAGGTTGAAGTTGGCCCCTGGTTGTGACTTCTGTATTCAACACAGAGGTGCATAAGAATCCTCCCTATTAAGGAACTGAAGTGACTGTAAATCTTGCACTTATTTTGCTCTTCCTCTCAGCTTTCCAATAGTACCACCCCAGTCTGGCCTGGATGAGCAAAGCAGTTTAGGAGAAGAAGGCAGACTTGCATACAGACAGCTGCATGAACATGACCTCAGTTGTCCACTTACATTCCTAAAATGCACATCAGACTTGATCTTTTTCTACTCCATTAAAATACATGGTTTTTAATGGTTTTTAAAGAAAAAACTCCACAGTCAGGGAATTAGAGGACAGGTCCTCTCGTGGATTGAGAACTGGTTGGAGGCCAGGAAGCAGAGAGTGGGTGTCAATGGGCAATTTTCACAATGGAGAGAGGTGAAAAGCGGTGTGCCCCAATGATCTGTCCTGGGACCAGTGCTTTTCAACCTCTTCATAAATGACCTGGAGACAGGGTTGAGCAGTGAAGTGGCTAAGTTTGCAGATGACACCAAACTTTTCCGAGTGGTAAAGACCAGAAGTGATTGTGAGGAGCTCCAGAAGGATCTCTCCAGACTGGCAGAATGGGCAGCAAAATGGCAGATGCGCTTCAATGTCGGTAAGTGTAAAGTCATGCACATTGGGGCAAAAAATCAAAACTTTAGATATAGGCTGATGGGTTCTGAGCTGTCTGTGACAGATCAGGAGAGAGATCTTGGGGTGGTGGTGGACAGGTCGATGAAAGTGTCGACCCAATGTGCGGCGGCAGTGAAGAAGGCCAATTCTATGCTTGGGATCATTAGGAAGGGTATTGAGAACAAAACGGTTAGTATTATAATGCCGTTGTACAAATCTATGGTAAGGCCACACCTGGAGTATTGTGTCCAGTTCTGGTCGCCGCATCTCAAAAAAGACATAGTGGAAATGGAAAAGGTGCAAAAGAGAGCAACTAAGATGATTACGGGGCTGGGGCACCTTCCTTATGAGGAAAGGCTACGGCGTTTGGGCCTCTTCAGCCTAGAAAAGAGACGCTTGAGGGGGGACATGATTGAGACATACAAAATTATGCAGGGGATGGACAGAGTGGATAGGGAGATGCTCTTTACACTCTCACATAATACCAGAACCAGGGGACATCCACTAAAATTGAGTGTTGGGCGGGTTAGGACAGACAAAAGAAAATATTTCTTTACTCAGCGCGTGGTCGGTCTGTGGAACTCCTTGCCACAGGATGTGGTGCTGGCGTCTAGCCTAGACGCCTTTAAAAGGGGATTGGACGAGTTTCTGGAGGAAAAATCCATTATGGGGTACAAGCCATGATGTGTATGCGCAACCTCCTGATTTTAGGAATGGGTTAAGTCAGAATGCCAGATGTAGGGGAGAGCACCAGGATGAGGTCTCTTGTTATCTGGTGTGCTCCCTGGGGCATTTGGTGGGCCGCTGTGAGATACAGGAAGCTGGACTAGATGGGCCTATGGCCTGATCCAGTGGGGCTGTTCTTATGTTCTTATGTTCTTATGGTTGTATCCTTAAGATCTATGCCTGAAATATTTCCTAAAACATTTTGTAATCGTGCACAGTTTGGAATACCATGTAACTGCAACACAATTTAGATGACAAAAACAAGCAAATCAATGAAAGCTTCAAGCACTATGGTGAAATAAATGTATCTAATTTACAAGCTAACTGCACTTGAACTCTATTTGGGCTATCGATATATACGTGTGTGTGTGTGTGTGTGTGTAGTTTTTATACCACGCTCCTGTAGTTCTTGTATACATGTGTATTGTTGGAGGGCAGGAAGGGGAAAGAGGAGTGAAGAAATAAACATCTGACCACGTCACAAATCCAATTAACTGTGATGAGGCTAGTAAAATCCAGGGAGCAACAGAGTAGTGTTGTCTGAAAGCAGCTTTGTGTTTGGAATTTCACTAGAGGTTGCTGGTCACCAGCTGGTCAAAGCAGAGGGGAGGAACACCAGATTGTTGTGTTCTCTGTTCCTAATTAGACTCCCCAGATATACAGACTGAGATACTACAAGCATCTTTTTTGTAATTGCTTTTAAATGCTGAAAAGGAGTGGGAAATGCTCCCATGCCTTCAACAGCCTCCCAGTGGCATCCGCTCTTATTTGCAGGGGAGTGGAGAAGGAATATTAGCAAGCAAAGTAGTTATTCAACTTGCCAATGATCCCAAAAGAAGAATTAATATACTAGTAACAGTTAACGATAACTGCAAGACAGCTCACTTATAAAGGGGTGAAGCTTCAATAGCCCTTGAAGAGGCAATTCTCTTGAACCACATCTCACTCTGAAAACCAATCCAGCAAGTGGCTTTCTTTCCTATATCTATACCCAGCCTTTCCAAGATAAAATGCTCAAGGTGGCTAACTAAAAGCTCCAACAACACAAGGAAAAAATACGATATAGCAACAAAATATTTTTAAAAGCAGACAGAATAGTTCCAGAATAATACATAGCAAGGCAGCACAAACTACAGTCCCTCATGCATCTGCAAACCATTTCAATGGTTTCACAAGTGGAATACATTTCAATGGTTTCACAAGTGGGCATAACGGAAACCTGGTGGAATGCGGAGAATCAGTGGGATACCGCAATCCCGGGCTATAAACTCTACAGGAGGGACAGGCAGGGGCGTGTTGGAGGTGGGGTGGCCCTTTATGTTAAGGAAGGGATAGAATCCAGCAAAGTAGAGATTGAAGGTGGGTCCGACTCCACCGTAGAATCTCTGTGGGTTAAATTACCAGGCTTGTGCAGCGATGTAATACTGGGGGCGTGCTATCGTCCTCCAGACCAGAAATCTGATGGGGACCTTGAAATGAGGAAACAGATCAGGGAGGTGACAAGGAGGGACAGGGTTGTAATCATGGGGGACTTCAATTATCCTCATATTGACTGGGTCAATTTGTGTTCTGGTCACGATAAGGAAACCGGATTTCTTGACGTGCTAAATGACTGTGGCTTAGATCAGCTAGTCACGGAGCCCACCAGAGGACAGGTGACTCTGGATTTAATATTGTGCGGTACGCAGGACCTGGTTAGAGATGTAAACGTTACTGAGCCATTGGGGAACAGTGATCATGCTGCGATCTGTTTTGACGTGCACGTTGGGGGAAGAATACCAGGCAAATCTCTAACAAAAACCCTTGACTTCCGATGGGCGGACTTCCCTCAAATGAGGAGGCTGGTTAGAAGGAGGTTGAAAGGGAGGGTAAAAAGAGTCCAATCTCTCCAGAGTGCATGGAGGCTGCTTAAAACAACAGTAATAGAGGCCCAGCAGAGGTGCATACCGCAAAGAAAGAAGGGTTCCACTAAATCCAGGAGGGTGCCCGCATGGCTAACCAGCCAAGTTAGAGAGGCTGTGAAGGGCAAGGAAGCTTCCTTCCGTAAATGGAAGTCTTGCCCTAATGAGGAGAATAAAAAGGAACATAAACTGTGGCAAAAGAAATGTAAGAAGGTGATACTGGAGGCCAAGCGAGACTATGAGGAACGCATGGCCAGCAACATTAAGGGGAATAATAAAAGCTTCTTCAAATATGTTAGAAGCAGGAAACCTGCCAGAGAAGCGGTTGGCCCTCTGGATGGTAAGGGAGGGAAAGGGGAGATAAAAGGAGACTTAGAGATGGCAGAGAAATTAAATGAGTTCTTTGCATCTGTCTTCACCGCAGAAGACCTCGGGCAGATACCGCTGCCCGAACGGCCCCTCCTAACCGAGGAGTTAAATCAGATAGAGGTTAAAAGAGAAGATGTTTCAGACCTCATTGATAAATTAAAGATCAATAAGTCACCGGGCCCTGATGGCATCCGCCCAAGGGTTATTAAGGAATTGAAGAATGAAGTTGCAGATCTCTTGACTAAGGTATGCAACTTGTCCCTCAAAATGGCCATGGTGCCAGAAGATTGGAGGATAGCAAATGTCACGCCTATTTTTAAAAAGGGAAAGAGGGGGGACCCGGGAAACTATAGGCCGGTCAGCCTAACATCCATACCGGGTAAGATGGTGGAATGCCTCATCAAAGATAGGATCTCAAAACACATAGACAAACAGGCCTTGCTGAGGGAGAGTCAGCATGGCTTCTGTAAGGGTAAGTCTTGCCTCACGAACCTTATAGAATTCTTTGAAAAGGTCAACAGGCATGTTGATGCGGGAGAACCCGTGGACATTATATATCTGGACTTTCAGAAGGCGTTTGACACGGTCCCTCACCAAAGGCTACTGAAAAAACTCCACAGTCAGGGAATTAGAGGACAGGTCCTCTCGTGGATTGAGAACTGCTTGGAGGCCAGGAAGCAGAGAGTGGGTGTCAATGGGCAATTTTCACAATGGAGAGAGGTGAAAAGCGGTGTGCCCCAAGGATCTGTCCTGGGACCGGTGCTTTTCAACCTCTTCATAAATGACCTGGAGACAGGGTTGAGCAGTGAAGTGGCTAAGTTTGCAGATGACACCAAACTTTTCCGAGTGGTAAAGACCAGAAGTGATTGTGAGGAGCTCCAGAAGGATCTCTCCAGACTGGCAGAATGGGTAGCAAAATGGCAGATGCGCTTCAATGTCAGTAAGTGTAAAGTCATGCACATTGGGGCAAAAAATCAAAACTTTAGATATAGTCTGATGGGTTCTGAGCTGTCTGTGACAGATCAAGAGAGAGATCTTGGGGTGGTGGTGGACAGGTCGATGAAAGTGTCGACCCAATGTGCGGCGGCAGTGAAGAAGGCCAATTCTATGCTTGGGATCATTAGGAAGGGTATTGAGAACAAAACGGCTAGTATTATAATGCCGTTGTACAAATCTATGGTAAGGCCACACCTGGAGTACTGTGTCCAGTTCTGGTCGCCGCATCTCAAAAAAGACATAGTGGAAATGGAAAAGGTGCAAAAGAGAGCGACTAAAATGATTACGGGGCTGGGGCACCTTCCTTATGAGGAAAGGCTACGGCGTTTGGGCCTCTTCAGCCTAGAAAAGAGACGCTTGAGGGGGGACATGATTGAGACATACAAAATTATGCAGGGAATGGACAGAGTGGATAGGGAGATGCTCTTTACACTCTCACATAATACCAGAACCAGGGGCCATCCACTAAAATTGAGTGTTGGGCGGGTTAGGACAGACAAAAGAAAATATTTCTTTACTCAGCGTGTGGTCGGTCTGTGGAACTCCTTGCCACAGGATGTGGTGCTGGCGTCTAGCCTAGACGCCTTTAAAAAGGGATTGGACAAGTTTCTGGAGGAAAAATCCATTATGGGGTACAAGCCATGATGTGTATGCGGAACGTCCTGATTTTAGAAATGGGTTATGTCAGATTGCCAGATGCAGGGGAGGGCACCAGGATGAGGTCTCTTGTTATCTGGTGTGCTCCCTGGGGCATTTGGTGGACCGCTGTGAGATACAGGAAGCTGGACTAGATGGGCCTGTGGCCTGATCCAGTGGGGCTGTTCTTATGTTCTTATGTTCTTAAGTGGCTCACAAGTTCTCTCCATTACACTCATCTGTTTTTGTTTTGTTTTCCCATCTGCAGCCCTCCAAAACACTTCTTGTTAGTGCATGCCCTCCAAACTGCTTCTTCTTCACTCCTGCTCGTTAGTACTAACAAGCACACACAAAGAGGAAGCAGTTTACAGCCCAAGCCTATCCAACTTTCCAGCAACAGCGTAAGGGAAAAAATGTTCCCAAACCTTAAGGAGGCCTCTGTGACTGCACCCCCAACACAGGAAGCAATGCAAACCCCATAGGCACAGCAGCACCGGCACTGGAAAATTGGATAGGATTGGGCTGTTAGATGGCAAGTGCTAACAAGCAGGTGCAAACAGAAAGTTGTTTGGAGGGCTTGTGTAGAGCAACTTCTTTATGCTTGCCCTCCAAACGGCTTCCTCTTCACGCTAAAACTCATTATTGCATGACCAAAGTCATGAAGAATTATTCATTAATAAGTTAGTAGCTGCATAGGTTGTATTGACATGATACCAGAAGCAAGATAATATATTTTTCTCAAGAATACTTAATTTATGGTACACAGTGTGTTGTTGAAACTGACAAACTAGAGTTACCAGAGAGATGAAAATACATATGAATGAACCAGCACTTCAAAATTTTTTCATTGTTTATTTGTACTATATAAGCAGCTAACTCCAAAAATATTATAAATTACCTGAATAAGAATGCAGTTGTCTTCATCTTATGGTCTGGGCTATGGCAGAAAAGACAAAAGCAATGACACCCATGCCTAAAAACAGATTATTATGCCAAAATCTTAAGATGCCCAAAAAGCTAATTCTTTGCTGTATTGCATATACACATCACAAGAAACAAGTCCATGTGATATTCAGTCTTGTTTCAAAATCATCAGCAGCTGAATTTTACACGGGGTGGTGGCAGTAGTGTTTTGTCCTTAGGTTAAAATAAAACAGGAGACAAAACCTCTTCTATCTCAACAAACAACAAAAACTTCTATGTTCTTATGCCATCATGTCAAGCAGCATGACTATAACATAAAACTAGTGAGGCCTACAACAAAATGTTGCAGTGTATCCCCAGCCCCTAAGAGAAGTGCTTGCTTCAGGAACCTAGCAAGCTTAGAATAGGATCCTAACTGGAACAGCCTTGGGAGCAGGAGTTTCAGGAAGGAGAAAAGGAAACTTTTTATTTCTCACTCTTCCGATACCTTCCTCAGCTATGTTATAAAGCACTAGACTAGGGAGCACTTTTGGGGCTAGCCACTAATCTCAAACCTCAGCATTTTGATGTTATATGGGGGGCGGAGGAAGAGGAAGGGCATTCTGAATAGTTGGAAAGGAAAAAGGTATCCTATTCTGTCTCTTGAAACATTTCTGTGTAGTGGAAAGAGGGACGTTTGTTAATTTCATGGCATGCACCTTCTCTAACCTGAATTTCCTCCTCTGAGATACTTCCTATAGCAGTGGTTCTCACACATTTAGCACCAGGACCCACTTTTTGGAATGAGAATCTGTGAGGACCCACTGGAAGTGATGCGATGACTGGAAGTGATATCATCAAGCAGGACAATTTTTAACCATCCTAGGCTGCAATCCTACCCACACTTACCCAGGAGTAAGTCCCATTGACTATCATTGTTCAAAGAATACACATAAATAGCTTGTTAAAAGAACAGGTCTGTAACATTTCCCCAAATGCAGTCACATACCATGGTAGCATCAAGTATAATATATTCAAAATAAAAGATTGAAATGAATGGGGACTCACCTGAAATTGGCTCGCGACCCACCTAGTGGGTCCTGACCCACAGTTTGAGAAAAACTGTCTTATAGGCTACCAGAACAAGAGACCAAATTCTTTCCATCTCTCTTCTGCCTTATTTCCCTCCTTTTGGGGGGTGAGTCGGAACAACTGACATGTCCCAACTGCTCTATATTCTCACCCCTCAAGCAAATAGAGATTAAGGACAAGGGAATTTATTTTCTTTTTATTTTATATTTGTATACCACTTTTTTGTTAAAAAAGATTTTCATTGTGGTTAACAATAATTAAAAACAAAAAAAGCAATATTAAAAATAAATATAACTGTAACAGATAAGCAGGAAACGTTAAAAACCAAGGAACCCCCACTTGTTAAAAAACACAAATGGCACAATTGAATATACAGGTTTGGATCACCTACCTGAAAACTGAGATGGGACAAACTTCCTCAGAGAGGGAATAAAAACATAAGGCCACTTATGTTCTTCACATGTACTCACCCTCATCAGTAATGCAACTAGACCCAAAAGAACCTGGGTCCACAGTAGAAGCTATTAAAGACATTTTCTAGGTATATAGGTAATAAAATAAATGATCTATAAGGGCTATAACATCTTCCATATGAAGAAAGGCTACTGAATTTGTGATTTTTAGCTTGGAAAAAAGTAATGAAGGGGAAACATGATTGAAGGGTGTTATGAATGAGACATTAAACTATGTATCATATGGAGAAAGTGGATAGAAAAGGGTTTTTTCCCCTCTCTCATACTACTAGAATCATTCAATTAAACTGAGTGGTTGGAGATTCAGGACAGATAAAAGAACACAGTGCATAATTAGTCTGTGGAATTCATTGCCATGAGATGTAGCGATAGCCACCAGTGCAGGTGGTTTTAAAAGGAGATTGGCTAAAGTCATGGTCTGTTAATGCCTACTAATCATGATGGATATATGCTACTTCTAGGTTTAGTAGCAGCAGGTCTCTAACTACCATTGAGAACAGCAGCAGCAGGAGAAAAGTATGCCTTTCTGTCCTGCTTGCTGGCTTTTCAGAGGCAGCTGGGGGCCACTGTGGGGGGGGGGAAATGCTGGTTTAGATGGGCTTTTGGTATGATCCCACAGAGTTTTTCTTATGTTCTTGTATGCAGCTTTGATACAATGCAGCATGCTATTCCCTTCTCTCACTTGCTTACCTGGATGTGATGCATTGTGCTTCTTCCCTTGTCAAAGCAGAGGTTCCACTGGAATGTTGGTGTGTGGAGTCCTCCTGCAGCAGAGTACCTGCAATAAGAATTCTGAGAAGACGAGTGTTAATGAAGTATCCTGCTATATAAGTTGTGAACGTTGCAGGCTGTTTGTGTGCACATCATAAAGCCAGAGAGCTACAGCTCCATGTTACATGCTCTCATCTGAGTTCAGGTCTCTCTGGCAGGGGCTTAAGTTCATGTGCTGTGATGGGAGGGAGGAGCCAACAGTGAACGAACAGACATGTCTCTAGGGGCTCCTGTGAGACAGTTTGTTTTTCCCCAAAAACTGCAGATCTGAAGAGGATCTGAATGATCTTGTCAGGAAAGACAAGATTAGCTATGGTGCAAGATACCTGGCAGATTGAAAGTCCGGGGGGGGGGGCTTTCTTCTCAGGAGAAATCTAACCTTTAGAGGCAGCAATGGGGGAGGTGCAGTGATCTGCAATTAAGCTGCTGGCTCCTTGCTGAGATACCATATGAAAGAGAAAAGCGTGAAGCGTGAAGTTCAAGCTGGAAATTTAGATAAGTAAGTGTTAATATTGTCCCCAATCAATTAATCTGAATGACTGATTTGGTTAAAAGCCCTGGATATATTGGAGGCGTTAATGAGAAACTCTTTAAGGATTTTGGAAGTGCTCTTTCTATTTGTAGTGGAATAAATCGGTGGTGGACTATAAATACAATTACAATTTGGTCATGGATTAAAATTCAGAATTATCTTTGGACATAATTCTTAATACATCTGGGAAAGTTTTGTCTGCTTTGTACCAGAATATTAGAAACTTTAAAATTGTTTTTTTTATCCTACTTCTCTCTTCACTAACCACAGTGGAATGTGAGATACAAGAGGAATTTATGGAATGTGCGGTTAGCACCATTGAAATGGTGGAAGTAAGGAGAATAATACGCTGTGGACATCTAGTGAATTAGAGAGTAATTGCAAGATGGAATCAGTTTCAGAAATTTGGATACAAAAAGTGTTGACAAACACAGAGAGATTGCTTGCAATGGGACGACAGTGGCTGAGTTGGTATTTGCAGATTCAAGTTGGTTTGGAGACTCTCTCCCAACAGATAGATGTGTGCAAGGAGCAATTGGGAGATGTGAAGAAACAAGCAGAAGATGAACAAGGGTGTTGTTGTTGGCATCCTTCAGTCTCGAAAGACTATGGTGTCACTCTCTGAATGGTGGTTCTGGAACAGTGTCCTCTCCAGAGCGCGAAGCATGGGTAAAGTAGGTATGGAGGATAGGCTGTTACCCATGCAGCAAATCCCCCCTCTCCACATCGCTGAAATGGTCCAATGGAAAGGCAGAGGCCAATACGGTTGGTTCCAGCGGCATCTCAGGAGTTGCCAGAACATGACTGTGTTCAGCCATGAACTGCCTCAGGGACTCCGGCTCTTGATTTTGCCTCGAGGTTGACTCCTGAAGCCTTTCCCATAACTGGATGTAGCCACAAGGCAGTGGAGGTTTGGGATCAGAGTTTTCCTTCTCTCAGATGAGCTGCCTTCCCAGGCTAACGAGTCCCATCTACCCGGTGTAACAAGGGTGTAAGAAAGTGGAAAGGGTGATGGTGAGGGACGGAACCACCATCAGAAGAGCGGACACGGTAAGAAATTTACAGGATGAAGAGGAGGTGCTGATGGAGATCAAGATAGATAAGATGGACAGAGTAACATGGATGCACAAAATACAAAATTTGTTGGAACAAAAAGGAGAAAATACATCCCAGTTAACTGGAAGAATGAACACATTTTATCTATTAGATCTCTGTTATAGAAATAAATTATTAAAGATATTACAGGAGAAAAAATGGAAAGTAAGAAAGAAAAAGAAACCTGAGGGTTAACCTGAGGGTTAAAGAAAACTAGAGGATTTACTTAGTTAATAACAATGGCTCAAACTTATCTAAAAAAAAAAAGAGGAAAAAAATATATATGAAATTGATAAATATGAATTAGAATGTATTAAAAAAAAATCCCTGGAAATAAATGTGTGGAAGAACTGTTCTATATGTGGCTATTAAACCAAGGGGGAAAAAATGTAATCAGATTGGAGAATGGTAAAGAAAATATTATAAGAGATTGTTGGTTTCATCACAGTTTGGAAATTAGATTATTTTTATTTAATATTAATGAGTAATTGAATTAGCTGAGGATTGATAGAAAGTCAGTATTTAGCAAGTATATTATGGGGAGTCTGAAATTTTTTTTACATGGTATAAGAAATGTATAAATGATTAGAAGAGGTAGAAGTAGATGGAAGAACTGTTTTATATGTGGTTATTACTTTATTGGTTATATATATATATAACCAAAATGGAGTATAGTAAAGAATCGATCACAAAAGATTGTTGATTTTGTTATATTCTGATAATTAGATTATTTTGTTTTAATATTAATGAGTAATTGAAGTTAGTTTATGTTTGTTAGAAAGTGAATATTTAGAAAATATAGTATAGGGTATTAGGAAGAACTTATTGTATATGATATAAATAAAAGGATAAATTAATAAGAGGTAGAAGTAAATGAATAAACAGATTAGGAGGTATAGTAAGATTAATTAGTAATGGTATATGGTATTTAGCACTCTTAAATGTATGTTATATGTTTGTATGCCTGTGTGGGTTTTATTTAAAAAAATCAATAAATATTTAATAAATGAAAAAAGAAGTTCATGTGCTGTGATTTGCTGAAGAGTTTAATCTATATCCAGTAGCATATGCCAAATCCTATAATGCTCAGAATGGCATTTCTCAAGCCTACTATAGAACTGGGAGGTGAGACTGTTTAATCAACTGGCAATCTTTCCCTGATTTTTAAATGTTATTTATATTTTTATTATCATTAACATAATAATTCTTCCTCCAAGGAGCTAAGCGTGGTATATTTAGTTCCTTCCCTCCTTTTCCCCAGACAACAACCCTACGAAGTAGGTTAGGTTGAGAGATAGTGACTGGACCAGGGTTACCCGGGAAGCTTTAAATTCATGTCTACTTGGAAATAAACCCTATTAAGTTCAATGGAACATACTTTTTAGTAAGTGTGTATAAAATTGCAACCTGAAAGAGGCATTCTCATTTTTGTTCACATAAGACAGAATGCCTCTTTTAAAATGCCTATGCAGACCATCTGAAAACAAAGGAAGCATGCTTTTTGCTCCACAACTCTTATTTCGATCTATATACAAATCTAATTGGTAGATTAATTTATTAATAATGAGAATTCATACAATTAATGCACTAACAAAACAATTGCATGAATGTCAACTAAGAAGTAAGGCCCATTGAGCTCAGTTGGACTCATTTCCAGGTAAGTGTGTGGATAGGATTGCAGCCTGAGATTCATTTATTTATTTTATTTAGGCTAGTTTAAATCATAAATCAGTTTTCTAAAGGACAATGTTTTGCTAAGCTGTAAATGAATTAACTTGAAGTATAACGCCATCTAATGGCAGCAACCTTTAAAATAAATACTGTATAGTAGGTCAGTGTTTCTCAAACTGTGGGTCAGGACCAATTTCAGGTCCCCATTCATTTCAATGTTTTATTATTAATCTATTAGACTGGATGCCACCATGGTCTGTGACTGCATTTGGGGAAATGTGACAGACCTGGACTTTGAATAAGCTACTATGTATATTCTTTTAACTACAATAGTCAATGGGACTTACTCTTGGGTAAGTGTGGGTCGAATTGCAGCCTAGGATTATTAAAAACTTTCCTGCTTTATGATGTCACTTCTGGTCATCGCATCACTTCTGGTGGGTCCTGACAGATTCTCATTCTGAAAAGTGGGTCCTGGTGCTAAATGTGTGACAGCCCAATCCTATGCAGGTCTACTCAGAAGCAAGTGCCATTAAAGTCAATGGGGCTTACTCCCAGGAAAGTGTGGACAGGAGTGTACGCACAGGCTGCAACCCTATGACACTTTTCTGGGAGTAAGACCCACTGAGCACTGGGCTTACATCTGAGGAGACCTGCAGAGCATTGTGCCCTCATTGGGTCGGCGCCAGAGCCCAGCCTGGCCAAGCAAAGCAAAGCAGGGCGCTGCAGCCAGCGTGAGTGCACCACCCTTTGCGGCTCCCGCGGCCCCACCCACAGACCTGTCCCGGACGCGCGCGCCACTTGCACAGCGGCCACGCCCTCAACAGGCACGTTTAGGCCCCTCCCCTCAACCTTCCAGCTGGCGGTCTGTACGCGAGGGCAGCGAGAGGACGTCGCGGCCTAGAGCGGCCCTCTCCGTCTGACCCCGGAAGTGCACGCCGTTTCCGTCAGAACCTGAGGGGTGAAAGCAGCAGTGGTGGTTCGTGTCTGCCTCATCTTTCTCTCCGTCCCGCCGCCTCCCCTCCGAAGGCGCCTCCGAGGCTGTACCGCTGTGGAGGCGATCGGGGCCGTAGAGCTGAGACTCCTAGAGAGCCTTTTTACCCCGCGCGAGCCTCCAGAGGGAAGCCCGATGGCTGCGGACAGAGGCGGAGGTGCGTCTCTAAGGGGGGGGTGGCAACTGTAGGGACTACTTTTTCTTCCTCGAGAGGGGTTGAGCCGTGGCGGAAGGATCCCTCTCGTTCAAGGGGTACGGGGCATTCCGCGTCTGTGGGGGGCATCTTGTTGCGTATCCCTCCGCGGGTGACTGGGGAGGGGGGAAGTAGTTCCAGCCAGTGGGTGCCTGAGGGGCTCCCCTGCCAGGCGGGCGAGAGTTCTTGGCCTGCGTTCTCGCGAGAATAGGGATAGGGAAGCCCATAGGCGTGAAAGGGAGCTGGCATGTGAGTGGCTACTGCTGCCTGAGGTGAAAGAGGGGTGCAGAAGGAAGGCTGCAGCGCGTGGGGCTACTGAGGGGGGGGGTATGTCTTGCTCATACTGTTGTATGAGCAAGACATACAACATTACACAAGGGCTGGACACAAGGATGCTCTCTTCCCTCTCACACAGCACCCTACCAAGGAGACAGCCACCACAACTGAGTGTTGGGAGAGTTACCACAGACACAAGAAATAGCTCTTTTCCTGGCGTGTGATGGTCTGTGGAACTCCCTGCCACAGGATGTGGTGACGCCGCCTCGCCTGGACACCTTTAAAAGGGGATCGGACAGATTTCTGGAGGAAAAGCCCATCATAGGTTACAAGCTTGATGGGAATGTGCAACCTCCTGGTTTTAGGCTACCTCAGGATACAAGGGAGTGGCACTGGGATGCAGGTCTCTTGTGTGCTTCCCGAGGCATCTGGTGGGATACAGGAGCTTCCTGCAGGTGCTTCCTGAGGCATCTGGTGTTATACAGGAGGTTGGACTATATGGGTCTTTGTCCTGATTTTCCCTTTGCAGATGTCAAGAACGTAACTACCTTGCTCACTTCAGAACACCAGGTGCAAGGGAGGGCACTGGGGTGCAGGTCACTTGTCTTATGTGCCCCCTAAGGCATCTGGTGGGCCACTGTGAGATACAGGAAGCTGGACTAAATGGGCCTTGGGTCTGATCCAGGGGGATTCTTCTTATGTTCAGATGCAAGGGACGGCACCAGGATGCAGGTCTCTTGTTGTCTTGTGTGCTCCATGAGGCACCTGGTGGACCACTGTAAGATTCAGGAGGCTGAACTAGATGGGTCTATATAGCCTGGTCCAGCAGGGCTGCTCTTAGGTTCTTAAGCCAGGGCTGCAATTTCTCTCTTCCCTGGAATGGTGATGCTTTGAAAAAAAAAAGAAGATTGTGCAGTTTGAGGTTCCAAATCCAACTGTGCTATCCAGGAGTCTTCACTATCAAGCTTCCACAAGAAAAATGGTTTGTTTTTATATGGGAAGACCACTTTTCTCTGGGTTCTGCCACACTATCTTGGTGTACATTTCTGTGGACATACTTTATGTATGAAGTTTATGTTCCTGCCTTTTGCAGCATAATACAATTCAGTGCAGCACATGCAGCACAGCAATGGTGGTCATTATGATGCGTGTTTATATATTGATTTTTCAACAACAACAAAATTCAGAAAGTAGTTTTATATAGCTAAATAAATGGTTCTCTATCCCAGAAGAATTTTGTAGAATTGTGTTTCTTCATAGGAAGTGTGGTGCTGGTTTTATCATACAAGCATCATAGGCTTGGGAGCACAATTCAAGTGGTTCAAGGAAGTTGTGAGTTTAGTGAACAGGTCAGTAGTGGAGCTCACACTTGCCAGATAGAAGGCTCCCGCTTCAATCCTTGACATCTTTAGGTAGAGCTAGGAATCTGACTAGAGTTGCACTAGACTTGCTGCCACTTACCAGAGCCTGCAGCAGCCTCCCAGCGATGTGGAAAACCCAGACGCCAGCCTCTGCAGGGCTCCCCACACTGAGGAGACCCTCAAAATTGTGATTGCAACCACTTCCAGTTTTGCATTCACAAAACCGAAAGTGGTCACAATCATGATTTTAAGGGTCTCCGCATGTTTGGGAGCCCTACACAGGCTCTGGTAAGAGGCAGCAACTCCCTGCGCCCCTCGAAAGCGGTGCGATTCAGTGGGTCATGTCACTACCTTCCCGCCTCCCTGCCCCTTAAGGGGGCAGAGGCCAGGGCTCTCTGGCTGAGGCATCGCAACACCCCAGTTTGAGAATCACTGAAACAAAAACTTCCAAAATGGCTTGTAACCACAAGAGAAATAGAAATCGCAAACATGATTGTGAAGATATAAGAGTGCGTAAGGGTTTGTTTGGGAAGAGGCGGTGATTTAGATTCCTTTTTCAGATGTTTTAGAGCAGGGGTGCCAACCGTAAGGCCTGCAGGCTGAATGTGGCCCCCGGAAGCTATTTATCTAGCCCCGTTATACTTGTGCTCTCCCAGCTTGATAATTAGGCTCTCTCATATCTTGAAAATATGAACAAGATTTGCACGTTTTCTGTCACTTGCAGCTAATGAGTTTCTACAGGAGAACAAAGTGCTTATTTCTGGCCATCATTTGTTAATGATGTCACTTTTTGCTTAATAACATCACTTCCGTCCCTCAGCAAGCTAACTTCTCCTCTGTATGAAACAAGCTTGACATCCCTGTTTTAGAGCTTTAAATATCAAAACTGGCATATTGAATTCGGATTCAAAATGAGCTGGGGGGGGTCAGTGAAATTGGAATAATATTGGTGTATGGTCTGAAAAACAGGCTCATATCATAACTGAGATGGTTGTATATTGTACCAGTACATGTTTCTCTGCCCTTTTCAAAATCAGCCTCTCACAAAATGTGTTCCAACAATCTAATCTGGATGTAACCAAGATGTGTACCACAGTGACCTTACTGACCTTTTCCAGAACCAGCCTAAGCTGAGCAAAAGTGCTCTTGGTCATTGTCCCTGCTGAATGATCCAGGAGCAGTGCTGTGAATACAGGAGCACTGCAGGACATAAGAACGTAAGAGCCCCGCTGAATCATACCAAAGGCCCATCAAGTCTAGCTTCCTATATCTCACAGTGGCCCACCAAATGCCCCAGGGAACACACAAGACAACAGACACAACCTGTGTCCTGGTGCCCTCCCCTGCATCTGGCAATCAGCCTCTCACAGAATGTGAACCTGTGAGCAGGTGGTGAACCTGGTTTGTGAGGGGGAGTGCAAAGAGGTATGCTGCTGTGGTAAAGTGTCAAGCCAGCCAAACATTTAAGTTGCTCCTTCAGTTGAACTATCCAATTTACAGTTCTTGCTGCCATAACATGTTAACTTTTATAAACTTAAAATGGCTTTAAAATATTACAGGGAAAAGGATGTCAATGTTATCAAATTCAGTATCAGTAACAGAAGACAAATGGGATTGGAGTTTGGGTATGAAAAAAGCAATATGAATTTTTCTTAGAATAACTTGAAAATATCAGAGTTGACTTTTCTATTTTCTCTTGTAGATCAAGGCCCAGAGAAACCTGAAGGAGCAGGTACCTCTTCTGAAATTACTGATCAAGAAAAGGAGCTCTCAAACAGTGCACTGCAAGCATTTATGGTAAGCGAATTCTGTGGTAGGTAGGTTTCCTGTTTTTTAACCTACTTCAGTGTTTCTCAAACTGTGGGTCGGGAGCCAGTTTCAGGTGGGTCCCCATTCATTTTAGATTTGATGCTACCATGGTATGCAACTGCATTTGGGGAATTGTTACAGAACTGTATTTTTAACAAGCTATTATGTATATATTTTTAACAATGATAGTAAATGGGACTTACTCCTGGATAAGCGTGTGTAGGATTGCAGCCTAGAATTGTTAAAAATTTTCCTGCTTGATGATATCACTTCCAGTCATGACATCACTTCCAGTGGGTTCTAACAGATTCTCATTATAAAATGTGGGTTCCAGTGCTAAAAGTTTGAGAACCATGGTATTATGTTAACAAAGAGAAATCTACATGCAAAGTGTTAGATTGTCTTAATCCACTTCCTGTAGTCTGTGGATGGCATCCTGACAAGTTTTTCCTCTGTGAACGGAACAACTCTTCTGCAAAAAGAAAGCTTCTTTCAGTTTAGTATTTGTAACTTGAAAGGTGGTGATACTTTCCTGTTGTGTTATATATGCATTTAGTGCTGAACATTGTTTTAATTTTTTTTTCACAAGAGAAAATAAAAATATCCTAGGAAAAATTCTGGTTTTATGTGACTTGGCCAAAATTGATGAGTAAATGTTCTCAAATCTAAATAGGCACATTAAAACATTATTTTGGTAGAAATTGACTGCTATTATAGAAAAGAAGAAATGGACATTACAGTTTCCAAAGTCTGAGTAGCAAGTGCTTCAAAAAAATACTGCATTTAAAAACTTATATACTCAAATCTTGAGTGGCTAACTGTGGAATTTACAGGCTGGAAATTATGAAGCATGTGTGCAACACCTTAGCTGCTTGCAAGAAATAAACAAAGATGACTACAAAATACTTCTGAATATGGCAGTAGCAGAATTCTGCAAAAGCAACCAGACAACAACGGATACCTTGAGGCAAACACTTAACCAGTTGAAGAACCAGGTATTAATTTTTTTATTCTTTGGGTGGTGGCCCTTTTTGGGGGGGGGCAGGGACTTTTTTTTCTCTTGTTAATTAGGGTTTGTTATGTTTCTCAGCACCCACAATTTTACAAAGACAATTTCATAAAGGGAATGAAACCTTAAGGCCAGCAAACATTTTAAGGAGTTCCTTGATTTTTATTCTCCTTTTGCATTTTTAGTTTTTGAACCAAAAGCAGCCAGGGCAAAGTGTGATTCTGATCATGGAGATTCTACTTGGGCCCTTCCCTTAAGTTATTTTTCAGGCTGCTTTTTCACCCACACAGTGTACCCACAACTCAACATCTAGTTTGTCCTTTGGCCTCTTTGATAAACAATGTAGAGTTAATTTACTGACTAGGGCCCAATCCTATCCAACTTTCCACCACCGATGTAGCCTCAATGCAGCCCCGAGGTAAGGGAACAAATGTTCCTATACCTTGAGGAGGCCTCTGTGACTGCCGCCCCACCACAGGATGCAGTGCATGCCCCATTTGCACGGCTACACTGGCACTGGAAAATTGGATAGGATTGGGCCCTCAGTCTGCAATCCTCTGTAGTCTTGTTCTGAAAACAAACAAAATCAGTAGGACTTGTTTATAGGCAAGCATGAATAGGATGTATTGTGTACATGAAGTTTGTTGTGCACACAAAGTTTACTGTGATCTCTGTAATTGAAAAGGTATATATTAAAGGGTTTGCTAATATGTTTGATAAACATATTAACAGATTGATTTGATAGAAAAATTAACAGATTTTAGATGAGACTTAGACTGGCAAAAGACGCCATGTTCAAAGAGGAAAATTTTGTCCTGAAATCCTTTTACTCTATCCCCTTCTGTTTTTTAAAATTATTTTGTAACATTTTGGGATATGAGACCCTTTAAGTCATCATTTGAGAAACTGTGGACCAAATATGGCCCCCCACTTACCCAAAAGCTCTAAGGCAAGTGGTAAACAAGTGTTTATTTGCATTGTATCATTTATATAATATATGCTACTTGTTGGTTGGGCTTGTGTGGGTAGTTTGCTTGCCCTCCCCCAGACTTTTTTCCAAAGGGGTCAATCAGCAGAACTAGTTACAAATCAAGGTTTTAAGGCAAATAGGAGTTAAGTAGTATACAGGTTTGCCCTCCTTATCTACAGGTTTGGGACCCACAGATTTGACCCAAAGTAGATCAGTAGGGCCTCCCTGTTATGTATGGGACTGGAAGAGACTTCTGGTTGAGCCCGGGAGGGAGGCCTTCTGAGGGCCCGAGAAGGCTGTGTAAGGCATCCCTGGGCCACAGAAGGCCTGCTGGAGGCTTCTGAAAGGCACTTCTAGTTTCTAGCTTAAGTCCTTTCAGGGGCCTTTGAAGGCCTCCTGCTTTCTGTTATTCTGTTTCTTTCAAGGTATAGGAACCTCTAGCGTGCTGGCTGGTTGCGTACACGTTCGGTTCTTCAGTTCAGCAAGAATGTTTAAGCAAGAAACACTTGGGCTGCAAGTACTACTAGGGAAATAAAAAGTTACTGTAATGGGCATGGGGGGGGGTCCCTTATAGCTACAGATTAGTGCTTCCATGGATACCAGATCTGCTATTACGGGGGCATACCTATCTTTTGTGGTAGCATTATCTTGGCATGATTTCTATTTCTACAAATCTTTCTTTGTATTGATGCATTATTTGTAACAGCTTGGTAGCATGTAGCACATGGACCAATTTGTAGCACAAGCTGTCGTACTAAAACTATGTTCTCAGTTGGTCATCAATGTAGAAGGACCGGACAGTTAGTTGTGTTTGCGTTCTCTCTTTTTCTCCATACCCCTTATAGGTTCATTCTGCTGTTGAGGAGATGGATGGCTTAGATGATGTTGAAAACAGCATGCTTTACTACAATCAAGCTGTTATTTTGTATCATCTGAGGCAGTACACTGAAGCTATAATAACTGGAGAGAAACTTTACCAGTTCATAGAACCTTTTGGTATGTTGGCAGAAAAGGAAAAGGATCCTGGTACTATTTTTTTTCCCCTCAACCTTTGGATAGATTTTGGGCAGCTGCTGTTATAGAACATTGTGATCAATTCAACTCTGTGTTCCTAAATTTGAATTAGCAAATGTTGTTTGATTACCATAGTCAGTTTTTAATGCATTTGTCACTAGTCTTAAGAGAAATTTTTCAATAACAAATGTAGAGGAATTCTGAGCATCTGTCTCAAAGATATCATGAAGATACTGTAATTGGAGGAGCAAATGCACTGATTCCCTAAGTTAGGTATCTAAGTTAGGAACACCCGCATCGATGGTTTTGCATGGGTGCAATACACCCTTTGGTGGTGCTTTTGTGCAGACATGAGCCAGCAAGAACTGGCTCTTTTGATTTCTATATATTTTGTCTTCAGGAACCAAACTGGTACCAGGAACCAAACTGGTTGGAGACTTGGGGCGGGCGCCTGTAGGCAGCTTACAGCCTAATCCTGAGCTGCCTGGGGCTGCAGCAGCGCTGAGAATGGCTGCCGCCGTATCCTGCGCACCTCAGCCTGTCATGGGCGGCGCCTCTGGAAAAGGGGACTTTTGTCTCCTTCTCCCGGGTAAGGGAAGCGGCCCTGCAATGGGGCTACTCATTTTACCGCAGACCAAAAGGTTGACAGTAAAGGTGTTCGTATAGAGCGCTGAGCCCTGCGTGAGTGGACAGGATGTGGTGGAGCTGAGCCCCACCGGACCTGCCTCCTGCCTCCCCGCTTCCTCGCTTGGCATGCCTCCTGCCTATCCTATCTCTGCCCCCGCCTCCCTGTCACACCTCCCACCCGCCCTCTCTTCACCCTCCCCATGCCTCCCCCCTCCCTGGAACGCCCCCTCACCGCCCCCGCTTACCATGCCGTGGCTCAGCGGTCCATGAAACTGCCGAGCAGCAGAGGACAGGCGCCCGCCCCATGCTAGCCCAGCACCAGCAAGCGCTGAGCTAGCACAGATGCTGGCCTGGTGGTAAGCCTCGCAGACATGCCTTACGGCACGTTTGCAATAGTGCACTCTGGTGGAGCGCCAAGCCTGATCAGGATTGGGTTCTTACTTGGTGTAAGCTGCATGAGTTCAGCTACCTCTTTTATATCCACATATCTGGAAGTTTGTTGGATCTAATATATAATTGTATACATCTGTATAAACAATATTCTGTTGGCATAGGACACTTGCAGGTTTAACATTTTAAATCGGAAATGTACAGTGAGTTTGGTTTTCATAGGGAATTCTAAAAGGTTAAAATAGTTTTTGAAAATATGATGTGGGAGAACACTTTGGGGTTCAGAAGATAAAACCTTCTGAGAATACGTTTGTATATCATTTGTTGAACCCTTTCAGGGGGAAAGGCAAAATTGTTTATTAATTATCTTTGTTTACACAGAGGAAAAATTTGCTCAGGCAGTGTGCTTCTTGCTGGTAGATTTGTACCTGCTGACTTGCCAAGCTGAGAAAGCCTTACATCTTCTTGCAGTGCTGGAAAAAATGATTTCGCAAGGTGGCAGCAGTAAAAATGGGAAAAATGAGGTGGGTCTGTGAGAACATAGTAGACATGTAGTAATTAAACATTTCTTTTAATGATTAATTACAGTTACTATGGAACCAGTATCATTTGGATTTCAACTTTTCACATTAGCAAAGAAAATGATTCCAAATGTCATAGAATGGTTGATCATTGTGGCCAAACAGAGTCTCTTCAAGGCGACCTCTTGCCTCTGACTTTGTATTATTTGCATAAGAAGGAGTTTTTGTTGTGATCTGGAGGGATACAAGTGCCTATTTCATATGCATACCTGGTGACTCTCCACAATTGAGCAAGAAGCAACTGCTTTTTTGACAGTGCCTTTAGTTGTATGATTAAGAGAGGGGAATATTCCTTCCTGAGAAGACAATGTGCAGGAGCTGTAGAGTATCTGTGAACTCAGTTTTATGTAACATTTATTAGTTTCAAAAACTGAAACCTTTTCACCTTTCAATTTGTGATCAGACAGGTAATAATGCTAGTAAGGAAGCTTCCAATCACAAAGCTGAAAGTGGAGCCCTCACAGAAGCTGCCAAGTCTAAAATACACCAGGTGAGATCCAAGATTCATAAGAACATAAGAACAATCCCGCTTGATCAGGCCATAGGCCCATCTAGTCCTGTATCTCACAGTGGCCCACCAAATGCCCCAGGGAGCATTCTGTGAATGTATTTCTCTTAAACCTACTCTACATGACGGTTGGTGTGGCATAGTGATTGGGAGACTGAGCTTCAGATCAGGACTTCCCTGGTTCAGAACTTCCACAATTTTTGCATTAGCCATGAACTCACCAGATGACCTTAGACAAGCCAGTCCTCAGCCTCTGCTTCCCAACTACACTACTCACCTTTCAAGTTTTTGTAAGGATGCCAACAATATATGTGAGGTACTTTTGCACATTCAAAAGTGCTCTACAAATGTTATCTTATTATAATGTCATCTTGAAATACAGTACATGCTGCTTTGCATTTTAATGCATTATAAAATTAACTTGTGGCTGATTCATATATGTGAGCTTCAGGTTTATTTCCTGTGTGTAATCCAGAGTAGCATTGGTGTGAATCAGACACATGGATATTGATAGTAGCAGTAATTGCTCTGCAATAATGGCTGTGCTTTTTCCAGTTTGATTGAAGAAATGGCTGCTAATTGTGCTTATGTACAGCCCCAGTGACATCAATGTTTACTACATAATACCATGTGTGAATGATGATATATGGGTAAAATAAGCACCTAGCTCAGATGTGAACTGACCCTTTGTTTTAATATTACGTTCTTCTTATGTTTTGTAAATATACAGTGTGTGTGTGCACGCACGCACTTTTTTCCCCCTGTGCTTTTCCTGCATTGCCTAAGCAGAGGTAGGCAACCTACAGCCTATGGGCTGGATCTGGCTGCCACTCAGAATCATCTGGCCCTTAGTCCCCAAAAGATATATCCACCTGGCCCATGGTACTCCTAAAAAAACACTCACGTTTGTAGTTCTGTCTCTGTAAGACTTACTGTGTATGCAAACCAAGGGCATCTGGGCATACGTTTCCCTGCCCCATGGCCATCACTTTTTTCTTAGCCCTGTGGTCTAATCAGGAGGTCTGCACATGCATATCAAATGCATCTGTGTTCTTACTATTGGTGAACCCTATGTCTGGCCCCTACGTAGGCTGCCGACCTCTGGCCTAGAATAATGAAGACATGCTTTGCCTTACAGTGCTTGGTATGAATTCTCACATGACCTTTCCAAAGTGCCAATGTGCTTTCAGTTACTGGCATTGTTGAGAACATATTCCTTATCTGCTTTAACATAGTTTTTTTTATCTTCAGAACATTATCTTAATATTTGAAATTTTTGTTCAGCAAGTTGTATTCCTCTGCACATCCGAATATGATGTATCCCAACTATGATACTCGAAGCTGGGTAACTTCTCAGTCACTTTCATGTTTTTAGTTCAGTGTAATGTTAAATGTCTCCTTAATTTTTAACAGTACAAGGTGCGAGCCTATATTCAAATGAAGTCTCTAAAGGCATGCAAGAGGGAGATCAAGTCGGTTATGAATACCGCTGGAAATGTGAGTGCCTATGATCATTGTGTTATAAATATGCTTATATTTCTAAAAACACCCCCAAAAGACCCCACCTGCTAGCTACTGATTCACTTCCAGCATTTGAAGGATCTGAAACAAAGCGAACCGCACCTCATTTTTAGATTTTGAAAGAAGGATATAGTGGGGACTTCTTTCTACAAAATGGTTAGGGTATCTGCTCTTTACTTAACTTCCTGATTTTGGATTGTGTTTGCTTCTTCCATAGTCCTCCTAGTTATCTTGCTTTGTAAGGTGACACTTTTTACTATAATTTACTAGGTTTTGAGTTGGTAATGTCTATTATGACACAACTTTTAGCTTTAACATTACACCTGTATGCTCTGGAGGCTTGGCATTGATATAAGAGAGGTTTTAACCATTCCTGTGTACTAGCATTCCTTCAGAGTGTCTGTACTATCAACACCCCTCATACACCTGTGTATTCCATTGCTGCTCTGTCTCTTCTCTGCAGTTTTGAATTCTTCCTGCCTTAGGGCCCATTCCAGTTCAACTTTCCAGCACTGGTGCAGCCGCAATTCAGCTCTAAGGTAAAGGAACAAATGTTCCCATACATTGAGGAGGCCTCTGCTTCCTCACCACAGGATGCAGTGCATACCCCATTGCACTGGCACTGGAAAATTGGATTAGGATTGGGCCCTTATTTTTTCGTTTTGTTAATTGTGTTGTGTGGAAAGATTCTCTGTTTTGCCTTGATAACTCGCTGCTTTATCAGCCATATTTCAACCCAGTGTCAGGTCCTGTGAAGGTCAGGAGTGCTCAGCAGTGGCTTTCCAGTTGAAGAATGTGCCATCACAAGCTACCTATTTTTATATCTTCTGCTTTGCCTATCGTGGAGTACAGAGTTGCACTCCAGCTTAGCATAACTATAGCTTTGGTTTTGTTCTCTTCACAGTCTGCTTCTTCTCTCTTTTTGAAAAGCAACTTTGAGTATTTAAGAGGCAATTATCGGAAAGCAGTAAAGCTACTGAACAGCTCAAACATTGCTGAGCATCCAGGCTTTATGAAGACAGGTAATTTAAACTTGTGCATTTGCAAAATAGGACCCTTCTTGTCACACATTCCTTTTTCCTGAAGTGGTGAGACATGCTTGTGTGGATACAAGTTTCTCTGATAGACTTTCATTCTTCTATTTTTCTGTGGTTCTGGGTTTTGTTTGAAAAGCAAGACTTGTAAGCAGTTGGGTAGTACTGCCTGTATTTAGAAATGGCTGCATTTTTACTTTGTAATGATGCTCCCAATAGGAGCAACTCCCAATAGGAGCAACTCCCAATAGGAGCATCATTACCGATCTCTGTTTTTTTTAAAATTGGGGTGGATCCAAATTATTAGTAAAATTTCTTTGTTGCTTTTCTGTTTTAAAAAAAATGCTCAAAGCAGGGTACAAGTAAACAATCAAAAGCCATAACACATTTTAGAATGTAGAACATCAGTCATCACAAACAAATGCTGCAGACACCATAGAGGCATAAAATCTACCATCTGTTCTTTGAGAGAATGCCTGTCTAAACAAACAGCAGCAACCAAGTGGCAAAAAACAGATGAGGAGTCAATTTGAATTTCTGGAAGGGAGGTTGTTCCACAATCGGGAGTGCTGCCACCTCTATTACTGTCAATCAGACTTCTGAGGGAGATGGAACATGGATTAGGAACTTTGCTGGAAGGGTTCCTTCTGGCAGGGTTATATGGGAGATGGCCCTTCATTAGACCACTGAGTTGTGTCAACTTGTAGTAGTGGCTCTGTTGATTGCTCAAACTATTTTCTGAGACAGTAGAGTGTCTGGATCCACTGATCAAGATATTTAAATGATTCCTTCCAGAGAGGCTTAGTAAATACCCATACCTTCACTTCTTCAGTGCTAACTGCAGATTTGGCCATACAGTTGATCATCTTATGTATTTATTTGTTCAGAAAGTTTTTAAACTGCACAACTTGTATTGATAATGCTTACTATCCTGGTTGAGACTAGTTAATCTTTTTCTTAGTATATAATTGGATTTACTTGTATTAACTTTATAAAGTGTTGTGAGCAGATAGTGTCAGTAAACAATTTTCTCTTTAAAAAGAACCATCTGTCATTAGTCTGCAAGTGTTTACATATGAAGTATGAAGAGAGCTTTTCAGATTACAGTGTTTTCAAGTGGGATCAGGCAAAACAGTTTTACACCCTGCTGTTCTTAAAACATGATGCAGGAGATAAACTCTCAGAATGTCATGTCAGTCATTATTTAGCTAAGGGACTTAAGATGTGTGCTTAGACAGTGTATCTTGATTGTAGGTGGCTACAATAATCCCATGCAGCTTTAGTGTGTTTATGTAGGGATCAGCATGTTCACATATACACTACAAACCACAAAACACGGCAACTGAAGAAAACTAGCATGTTTCTACCCTTAATTTGTGGTTAGATCTGAGAGAGGATGAGCAGTTTCAGTTAAAATGTTAATTAGAGCAGGGACAGACAGAGTGTAGATTGCTGGACACTTGCAGCAGATCTGAGGGTGTTTTTCATTCCCAGTAGCTGCAGCAACAAATTGGGCTGTTACTTCAGATCAGGGTTTCTAAGATGTACACCTGTCTTTCCATATGCAAGCCATCCCAGTGTATAGCTCAAAGTGCTGTAAGCAGTTGGCTCAACTGAAAGCTGCTATTTTTGCTTCTATCTCCAGTTAGTAGATCTTGGGTATCTAGTAAAAAATAAAATCTGCTTGCATCTGGAATAGAAAATAGGATGGACATGCACAGTGATCTGGGAGAAATTGTCATACTCAGTGCTTTATTCTTCCTGTGCAGAAGAATTTGTATCCTTGACTCTGAACTGTCTTTTGCTACATCCTGAATGACATACCTTCCTCTCATTTTGTCTGACATTTTAAAAAAATAAAATGGCTTCTTCAGTTGCTGCAGCTAAAGCCAGTACAAAGTAACCAAACTTAGTTTTTGTCATTTATTTCAGTATCTTGTTTGAGGACTATAGATATTCGTAACGTATGAGATAGTACTGAACTTTTGGGCACTTTGAAGATAAGCAATCCACAAACAAATATTTGTTACAAACACTTTCTCCTTGAAGTCCAAAATTTCATTTTCCTCCCTTTTAACTTTTCTCAGGTGAATGCTTACGGTGCATGTTCTGGAATAATCTTGGATGTATTCATTTTGCAATGGGGAAACACAACTTAGGAATTTTCTATTTTAAAAAGGCTTTGCAGGAAAATGATAATGCCTGTGCACAGCTTGGAACAGGTGGCACAGAGCCAGGTAAGGTGGGCTCATAAAAGAATGTGCCATCAGGGCTACTGGGTGAGTTTATGGGCCATAAAATACTCATGTAATTGACCTGTCTTCCAAGTTTGAAATAGATCATTGCTGTTCTTGTTAGTGCTTTCTAATACACCCTTAATATGCAAAGTCACTTCAATATTTTTTGAATTGTATGAGGGTAAATTGCTTCTGTTCCCATGTTACAGTCAGAAAGCTGTAACAAAAAGTAGTGATTTATCTCTCCAAAGTATTTATATATAGAATGGTGTCTTGAACATCACTTAAAAGAGATAAATTACAAATAAAATGAGTGCGATGCTGAAATTGATTTACAGCTGGTCAAAGCTGACAAACAAAAATATGGAAAAACACCATTTATATAATGAAGTCATTGTAGAAGTAGTCAAATATTTACTAGAAAGTCTAGGTCAGTGGCTCTCAGACTGGTGGTTCGTGACTCACCAGTTTGTGTAAAGGTTCCCCCATCCCTTTAAGGGGAAGGGGAGAGGCAGGGAAGCGATCCCCAGGATCATGTCCGTATGGGGGGGAGGGGGGTGCTTTTGACTTTATGTAGGCAGGGCTGCAGGAGGTGGAGGGAGCCCTGCACAGTGCTCTCTGAGGTTCGGAACATTTGGAAAAAGCGGGCGCAAAGCACTTCGCTTTGCAGGAGGTGCTTTGCCCCTGCTGTTTCTGAATGTTTCAAGCCTTGTGGAATGCTGCGCAGGGCTCCTCCCGCCTCCTGCAGCCTACTGCAGCCCTGCCAACATAATGTAAGTCAAAAGCACTCCCCCTTGCCCCCCCCTTAGTGACATGATCCTGGGTATCATGTCGCTGCCCTAGCCCCTCCCCCACAAAGGGTAAAACTCCCTCAGAGTTTGAGAACCACTGGTCTAGTTAGTGTCTGGACAGCAATATTTTATTGAAGAGATTGAAACAGAAGCAAGTATGCACATGGTGTGAAAAGGGGGTGGTATCTATGAGCATACCATAGAAAGAGTGTCCTTTTATTTTGGATGAATTAATTTGGAATAATAGTTACCTTTGGTTTCACCACAGTCTGCAATGTGCAAGTCATCATTTCTCACCCTAAATTCTCCCATCTGTAAATTTTTGGATGTTGTAAGATCAAAGTGAACACGGACAAAGTATTATGTTAAATGGTGCTGATTTCATTACTAGTACTGTTTAACTCCAAGATGACTGGTCTTTAAAATACCAGTTTTACATGGTCCTTTTCTGGGAATGTCCTCTTGCTTCTGTCCTCATAAATGGCAGTAAATGTTCTTTTTTTTTTCCTCCAGCAGGCAAAAAGTTTTCAGGACGACCAATGTGCACCCTGTTAACTAACAAGCGTTATGAGTTACTGTATAACTGTGGAATTCAGCTTTTACACATTGGGAGGCCACTAGCTGCCTTTGAATGCCTGATAGAAGCTGTCCAAGTTTATCACTCGAACCCTCGCCTCTGGTTGAGAATTGCTGAATGCTGCATTGCTGCCAATAAAGGAGTAAGACTGACCTTCTTTCTAATCTAAAATAGTTTTAAAACACACAGGTGTAAGTCCAGTTCTGGGAGTTGCTTATATTTAATCCTGTGGTCCTTTGTCGTTTTCACCAAGTCATCAGCTGCTGCTTGGATATTGAGATAGATAAGCATTCAGATAATTTCCAGAATAAATAACCTGTATTCCTTGTCATCTTGTAGTGAAGAACTGAATCTTTAAATACATTGGAGAATTATTAAAAGGATAAGAATAATGATTTTTTTCCCTTCAGATTCTTTGTGAAAACAGAAATTTTTGTTAGATTGTTTGGTTAGTTATAATACTTTCATCCTGCCTTTCCCTCTGCTGCTATGGGTGCCCAAGGCAGCAAATATACACAGTAAAAGCAGCAGACAATATTAAAACAATATATAGATGTAAAAACAAAGAACATGGCATCAATAAAAAGCAGCATCAATAAATAACCACAAAATAGTTCACAACATTAATATCAGTAAAAAGTTAATGAATGATAAAATGGCAGCAGAAATATTAAAACGGCAAAACAATAAAAAAGCAGCAAGGTGGGAATAACAGTGAGACAAGCTAATCATTAAAATGGAAATGCCAAATAAAAAATATAAGATTTAGACCCATGCCAACCAAAACCCCTCAATGCTTCAACTGTTTCTTTTCTCCAGCCCTTGCAGGTGCTGCAACATTTAACATTTCCTTCAGCTCTCAATTTCTCTGCAACGATTTGACATTATAGAATGTTTAATTTGTTTAAAAAAATGTTTTAACCAGCCTTTCTTGCGAAAGACAAGTCAAGGGTGGCTTTCAACAAAAGCAATCTCCTCTAGTTTTCTTACTAAAGATGTTGAACTGACAAAGTCCAGGCATATCTTTGTAGTATTAAATCTTGATTCTGTATCCATAGAATCTGCTCTGCCAAAGCAACTTGGGGAGTTGTTTTATTTAGAATATGGTACTATGATATTATTAGTCCATCATACCCCGAATAGTTACTGCTAATACAGGACAGCTGTTCTTGGAACTCTGTACGTACTACCTAGTTTTCTCAGAAGAGCTTGGTAACATTATGGTATCATGGGAATACAGATGTCATCTCGTGGGTGGAAACTATGTTGGAACAACAATAGGAAGTAGTTTTGTGGAGAGCAGTTTTTTCTTTAAAAACAAAAACTTTTCTTAGAGCCCAATTCTGACGTCCGTGGCACGGCCCCGCACCACGGACCTCCATCATAAACATGCCGTAAGGCACGTTTGTGGGGTTCACCGCCAGGCTCCTGCCGGAGCTAGCACACAGTGGTTGCCCAGGTTCCGCAGCTCGGTGGTCTCCTGAACTGCCGGGCTGCAGAATGGGAGGTGGGGGCGTGGGGGAGGCGTGGCCGGGGGCAGGCGGGAGATGTGTTGTGGGGAGGGAGCGAGGCGGATCCGCGGAGCTGAGCTCCACAGGATCCAAGGGGCTTGTGCAATGCTGTGCGCCCTACACGAGCGCCTTTACTTTAGTGCCAACCTTTTGGTCGCCGCTAAAGTAAGTAGCCCCATTGCGGGGCTGCTTCTCTTACTCGGGGGAAGGGGGCGAACTTGTTGGATTGTGCAGGAACAGATAGTTTTCAATGCCAATGCAGTTTCCTGCCATGAGCTCCTGAGCCAGTGGTCTGACCTGGAGTATCTTGTTGTGAGTTATGTACTTGTTAGCCTGTTTTTAGTAATGACTATACTGAAAATCTCTCTTATGCCCAGAAAAAATGCATGTAAAGAATTGGGAAAAGATAATGCAGGTTATAATCATGCTTTGAACAGGACTGGGAAACAGGAAGGAGATGAGAAAGAAGAACAGGAACAGAGCAAATGCAGGCCTTTATAATCTAGTAAATACGCTGCTTGCCATCTTCAGTGTCCTTTTTTTCCTTCTAGAGTTCAGAACAAGAAACAAAGGGCCTTCCAAGCAAAAAGGGCATCGTACAGTCCATTGTAGGACAGGGTTATCATCGTAAAATAGTCTTGGCATCCCAGTCTGTACAGAATGTTGTTTATAAGTAAGTACCTTAAATGATTTTTTTGTTACTGTTCTCCAAGAGGGAAATGTGGTAGTTGTCTAGAAAGAAAATTCTAGCCTGGGCTTGCTTGCGGTTATTCTTATATTTAAGGATGCATACAGTGGATTTACAACAAATCATGCAGCTCAAAATGCTTTGTATTGCATTGTCTGCAAGATCAAATTGTGAATCGGAGAAATTGCTTTATATGGCCAGCAGAGGGCTTGCTTGCTTATCTAGTGTTTTTTGCCCCCATTTCCTCTTTCGAGGTAGCTTACAACAAAAGATCTCAACATAGTAATTAACAGAGCATCAAAAAACAAAACTAACAATAATTAAAACAAAATCAAGACAATCATAAAAATTAAGAAGAACCAACTGAGAGCTAAACTAAATAAACGTCACAGAGTAATAAATGACATAGGGCATCATCTCAGCTGAAATGTCTGAAGAAAAAGGTTTTTGTTGGGCAGTAAAAATCTCAAGAGGGGACAAAATAGGCCTCAAGAGGGGGAGGGGATTTGTAGACTAGGGATGGTGACTGAACAGTACTTTTTTTGTTTAATAAGTCTCTAGTGTTGGTCTCTTATACTTGGCCAACTTCACAACTGCATTCTCTGACTTCAGGGAGTGGAATCAAATCAGATCAATAACTGTTAAGAGGATTGTGTTAGTTGTCATGGCTTTATAAAAACAAAATCATGTTCCTAAGCATAGATGATAAATAAGAATAATGGTATCTTTAGGTTGTGGACTTCAGAGAATAAGCTGTCAATCCTATACACAGGTCCCAGGGAGTGAATCCTGCTGAATTAAATTAGACTTACTTCTGAGTAGATTTGCATAGGATTACGCAGTAAAGCACTCTAATTGTGGTGTTAAGGTGTTTATATACTTCCATTATGGAATATGTCCTCAATGCTCTTTGACTAGTCAATAATGAAGCACAGCTTAAAACATCATATTTCGCTGAGACAAACCTATTTTTTTCTTGCAAAAGAAGCCCATGTTGCTTAAGCTACACCTTCTAAATCCTTGCCTTGTATTAGTGTAATATGAGTATTAATATACTTTGCTCTTTTTTGTAAAGTGATGGTCAGTCTTCAGCTATACCTGTAGCCAGTATGGAGTTTGCAGCAATTTGTCTAAGAAATGCCTTGCTGCTGCTTCCTGAAGACCAGCAGGAGCCAAAGCAGGAAAATGGATCTAAAGTTGGTAACCCTTTGGGAGGGAGTAATGAGAACAGTGAAAACAATGAGGCGTGCAGGTAAGTTTAGTGGTAGATGTTTCTATTGCTTGTTTCACCAACCTTTTTTGCGCCATTATAGAGATCCCATGGCTCCTAACAGTGGTTCTGTGGCTGAACAAGAGGGAGCGCAAGATTAGTAAAAGGAATGAAAGAAAAATGAATTGCAGCTAAATAAAATTAGGAAGCCTGTAGTTCTGTACACACTTTCCTGAGAGTAAACCTTTTTGAGCACAGTGGGATTAACTTCTGAAGAAGTTTGCATAGGATTGTGCTATATATCAGTGGAATGTAGGATGTAACCCTTAGTAAACATGCTGTTGAAGAAAGATGCTGTTCTACCACTAGATGAGCATATATTCTTACACAAGTATGAAACTAGAATAGTTTTGTTTATCTGTAAGTTTCTTCCTACTGAATACCAAGGTAAATCAAATCTTGCAGTGCTCAAACATGGAAGTTGCTTCCTCTTCACGAAACTGTCTTATGGACCTTTTTGCATTCTCCTAATCTGAAGAGGATGGCTAAGAAACAAACGGTTTTTAGTTTTAGAGGTCCCTCACACAATCTTCCTCCAATACCTTTTAAGTACTGTTTCTCCTGATGTATTTTTCAAAAAGGTGATTTGTTCACTTTTAGTCTTTAAATATCCATCTTTTCTTTCCTTCCTTAACTTTTCTTCAGCATACTTAACTGTGATTTTTTTTCTAAACAAGACTACTCTTGCTGTCTTCATTTCAGCAGTAAAAGTCATGAAGGAGACAAATTTGTTCCTGCTCCACCATCTTCTCCACTGAGGAAACAGGAATTAGAAAATTTAAGGTAGGTTCTAACACTGCAGACTGTTTTCCAAACACATATATGCTCAGATTTAGTTATCTCTTTATGGAGACTCTGTTCCAAGTTTAAGAAAAGTTCAGTATTGATCCTCTATTCGAATACCTTCATGCTTAATACCTAAATGAAGCAACTTCAGCTTTTGTAGATATGCAGGTAAAGCAAACCCTCACTTTAAGTTGTTTTGTTATAAGTCATAAAAATTATTGAGAAAAAAAAATCAATTCCCAGCCAGGGCCACTGTCTGTGTAGTTTGTACATTCTCCCTATGCCTCTGTGGGTTTTTTCCAGCCCAGAAAGTCACATTTATTTCAGTGTTTAGTATTAGAAGTGTTTTGGGTCTTTATAGTTTGAAGTGTTTGTGACCAGAAATATGCTATAGCAATTTAATTCTTGTTTACATATATCAATTAACCTATGGTAAAATTGACTTAAGTCGTTTTGCTTAAAGTTGTAAGTTCCAATAACTTATCAACAACTTTACAAGAAGATTTCTGTATGTTAACCATCTAGAAGCAGGTCAACACTTTCTTAAGCTTAGATGATGAAAAATATTTTTGTTTTGCTGTACTGTTTGGTTACAAGTGCTGTCTACAGAAAAGAATCTTAGTATATCCCCACAACCAAATCCATATATTGGCAGAAATTTCCCCTCTCCTTTGTAATGGGAGTTTGACAGTGCTGATGAAGATGTTAAACTTGAGCCTCTTTCTAGTACTGGCATCTTTTGTACTTTTTTCAAAACATTTTTGTGGTGTATTAGGTGGAAAGGGCTTTGGTGTTTAGTAAAATGTTGTTTCCTTGGTGTTCTCATGGAATCTAGTGCCACTATTGAGTGTTCTCAGGCCCAGATACCAATCAAAGGGAAACTAGTGTGCATTTTGTTTAGATGGCCTCTTGGCCTGGCTTATATGTAGAATAAAGATTCATAGGAAAGAGTTTATTCTGTTCAGTTTTATTACTCTGAACTCTCTTTTTGGTCACTGATCAGCATAAAAATAACAATACAATCATAGTACAAGTCCAGCCTATTTATACACGGATTTTTTATACATGAATTTGACTCACCACGAATGGCCCCTGCAAATGAGAAGGAATGTGCTGATCCCTGAAGAAGGGGAAAATGCATCTCTTTAAGATCAGTTTAAAAAACTGAACAGTCCTTTAACCTCATGTTGGCAACCTTCAGTCTCGAAAGGCTATGGTATCGCGCTCTGAATGGTGGTTCTGGCGCAGTGTCGAGTGTGGCTGAAAAGGCCGATTTGGGAGTGACAATCCCTTCCACACCAGGAGCAAGTGTAGTGTGTCCCTGGTCTGTCTCCCTGGCTATGGGCCTTCTTTCTTTGCCTCTTTGCCTCACTCTGTTGGCAAAGTGACTCTTCAAACTGGGAAAGGCCATGCTGCACAGCCTGCCTTCAAGCAGAACGCTCAGAGGCCAAGGTTCCCCATCTGTTGAGGTTCATTCCTAAGGCTTTCAGATCCATCTTGCAGATATCCTTGTATCGCAGCTGAAGTCTACCCGTAGGGCGCTTTCCCTGCACAAGTTCTCCATAGAGGAGATCCTTTGGGATCCGGCCATCATTCATTCTCACAGCATGACCAAGCCAACGCAGGCATCTCTGTTTCAGCAGTGTATACATGCAGGGGATTCCAGCTCATTCCAGGAGCTGTTTCCAGCTCATTCCAGGGATTCTCAGCAGGGACGGCCTCTTCAAGATTCTCCCCAAGATCGGATGTCCACCCAGGCTCCTCAGCATCATCAGGTTTTTCCACGAGGGCATGAAGGGAGTCTCACTAGGGACAAAGTCTGGGTCATTATATAATTCATGGAAGTGCTTCTCCCAGATGCCTGGCTGTATATAGCAGTTGGATAAAGTTGGCCCATAATTAGGTAAGTTCTTTATCAGTCTCCAAAACCAACCTGAATCCTTGGCTCTGGCAGCCTGTATCAATCCTGCCCACTTATTTCTCACAGCCACTTTCTTTTTGTAGGTCACCAGCCTTTTATATTGCTTTTTAAGCCACAGAAGCTTCTGAGCAGCACCCAATCCCCCCTCAGATTTAAAAGTTTGGTACGCGTTGTGTCACGCCTTTTTGGCAGTTATACATTCCTTGTCATACCACTGTTTAGAGAGGGGACGGTCACTCTGATAACAATGAGGCAGGTCAGATGTCCTACCAGAGAGCACCTGGTTCAACTTATGCACTAGTTCGTGATAACTATCCACAACCTTAGTAGTGCTATCACTATTACATAACAACACCTGGATGTGTTTCAGGGGTTCAGAAGCAAGCAATACTTTTATCTCCTGATCAATACATGGGCTCCATCTTTGGTGATGATATATTCCTCCTTCCACAGATGGCTCACACTTCTCAATTGTTGGCTAGGGAATTTTAGGGTCAGAGCCACCGGGAATTGGTCACTATCAAACTTGGGTATTACCTCCAACTCATCTAAAATGGGAAACAAGTTAGAAGAAATAATGAAAAAACAATTTGACTCATTTTAGGCCCTGCAAAATAGGTATAGTCAGCTGGATGGTCTTTCCCAAAGGCCCTGTTCAAGATATGCGAATTGAGTCTTAAAGTAAGTTGTTTCAGAAGGGGACCCACATAATTCGACTTTTGGTCCTTGGAACAGTGTTTGTATAGTGGACCAGGTCCTCCAGGCGAGGGCAGATAGAATCCTTGCTGCTCACAAAGAGTCTCATCATCTCGAGCCAGCCTTGCATTAAGGTCTTCAGCAAGCACCACATGGGCCCTAGGATGGCGGCTGAGCAGTGTCCCTACATACTACTCAAAGAGTTTATTTATTTATTAAATTGTTGCTTGACAAGTACTGAAACACTGTATTTTTTTCAGTTACCCACATGTATGAATTGTTTGTGCAATTTAATCTGTGGTTGAGAAAAATCGCATTCAGATTTTACAATCTGACGACCCAATCCTATCCAACTTTCTAGCACCAATGCAGCCCTGAGATAAGGGAATAAACATTCCCTTATCTTGAGGAGGCCTCAGTGACTGCCGTCCCACCACTGCCCTCCCCCCCACAGGTTCTTATAAAACATGAAGTTCTCACAAGTGTGAACCTTTTCATCCATAGTGGTGAACATTTGTGACTAAGACATATCATGTTCTCTTATATATTGGTCTATTAGTGCATATATATTAAAACGTGGGAATGGCTATGTCAGCATGCTTTTTAAAAAATCAGACTGTTTGGATATGGATACTGGAAGCTGTTTTCCAGTGCATGTGCAAGATAGGATTATTCACATATTTACAAAATGTACATGTCATTGAAAGCTAATACAGACCTGTGTATATGGAAATGCATAGTATAATTTAGTCCACCTGATAGGTTTTTCTTCAAGGATCTGTAACTGGGCCATGTTTTCCACAGATCCTATTTAAATATTGGTTGTTTTTGACTATAATTCCTTAAATGGAAGGATTTGGTGTAAAGTGGATATGTAATGCAAAAGCTGTGAGAACAATCTCATGACACTACATGTGCTGTACAGAAAGGAATATAATCTTTTGCGATCAGCTGTTGTTCTCTATTGATGAAACTTGACAGCCTGTCAGGGAAATCTTGTCATTGCAACCAAAATGATTGTATGCTTTCTAGTAAGAACCAGCATGAAAGAAAAGGGAAGAAAAACATTGATTTAGCTACTTTAAATCTTACTCTGAGTGGTTAAAGCTGAGTGAGCCTGGCTTTGCTACCCATTATTTTTAATCTTACACACAGGATGGCTGAAAATAGAAATTCTTTGTGGCATAATCTCTCATTTGTCAAAATATAAAAAGAGTAATATTAAGTTTTAAATTAAGTCGTATGGCACCAGTGTTCTCATATGTACAAGCATAATGCTAAACTTATGAGAAACTGTCCAGGTGGTAGAAAGGATCTTCACTTAAATGTGCTGTTGTTAATTTGTGAACCAAACACCACTTTAAGAGCCAATGCTGATCCTGACAGTTTTTTCATTCAGAATGGTGGTTGTGTCAGTGCATCAAAGATCTTTTTAAGCGTAATTATTTTTCGTGCACTTCTTGTTGAAAAGCAGTACAGGTAGGGCCTCCGTATCCATGGATCTGGCTCAACCCAGGTCCCCCGGACTCATGTTGAGCCAGACTTGGGACCCACCTGCACCTCTGAAGCTGACCGGAGCTGTGCTCCAGTCCACTCTGGAGGACTTTCTGAAGAGTGCTGAGGCTGCATATGTCCACATGCCTCTGTGGACTACAGAATAGCCCAGAGAAGGGAAAAACACAACTTTCCCGAGGGAAAACAGAAGCGATGTGTTTGTGCTTTCTAAGGCATTCTGAGGCCTGGGGAACCCCCCGGAAGGCTTCTCAAGGGAAACTGGAAGGAAACCTGAGGTAAACTAGAAGTGGCATTTTTTTGCCTCTCTGGGCCATTCTGAAGCTCACAGAGGCTGCAGGCGGATGCTGGACTGGAGGGAGCACAGTTTTACTTCCCTTCAGAGGGCATGAGGGGCTGAAAATTGTGAATTCGCTTATCCACGATTTTTGATATCTGAGGAGGGTCTGAGAACAGATCCCTCTGTGGATTCTGAGGCCCTACCTGTATATTATTTTTATAATCGAGATGTTGGGGCAGATTATTAGGTGACACATAAGATATCTTAGGTGTTGATGGTGTCTTTCAACTCCCCATAAACCCCCTACTACAGTGATTCTCAAACTGATGGTGAGGTGCTCCCTGGTATCTGCCGTTTCAGTTAACTGCAGGGCATTCCAGAATGGAACCCCCATGGATACCGGGGCATGCCTGTCCTGGACTTTAATTTTGGACCAGCATACCATACCTAGGTTTTTAGGTCTTTTTAGACCAGTACTTTGAAATAATGTTTGCTTTTTAGGGTTGTTAATGAGAGTCAAGAAAACAGATGTTGATGAGCACTGAAATCAAAAGCACTTCTTTAGAGTCAGACAGCTTTTTTCTAATCAAGCTTCTATGCCTTTAACAGCTTCCTGGCATGAAGAAATTGAGCCTTTGTTGAAGATATGGGTGCCTTAAAGGAAGTTAGTAATCCTAGCTTGTATTTCTTCTTTTGTAGAACAACTCTTGTGCTGTGTTTGGAGGCTGCTTCCAAAATTCCTGAATTCTGGGGCAGTTTGTCCAGCACAGCAGGGACTGTTTCAAGAAAGTTGATACAACTGTGTGTGGGATAAGAGAGAAGGACCAATGTTCTAGGAATGCAAACAAATCCTGAGGAAATCTTTACATAGCTTAGAGGTTTCTTGCATTTTGGTTTCATAGCCACATGATAAAAGAAATATGTTTTTAGTTCCTTTGTATTCACTGCTGATCTTTAAATAGCATTAGTATTAAATAAATACTTAAATATTAAATATTTAAATAGCAATAGTATTATTAAATAGCATTTTAGCACCATAATTGGTCTGTCTTGAAGAAGATAAGATCTTGTTAGTTTAGAGATAAGAAGAAGAAGATAAGATCTTGTTAGTTAGTTTAGTTTATTTGGTCACATTTTTAAAGTTGCTTCATAGTGAAGTCAAATGTAGTTTCTGCGTTCATTTCAGTGATGAAATTACCCTCTTGGTCTTTCATATGGTGTAAACTTTTGTTTTGCTTTGAGATATAGTGACTTTGGTCTAACTGATAGGTCTTTTGGTTGCTGAGTATGACCAGTTTGACAGTTATCAGTAACACTGTGAACCCTTGTTTAACAGAATTCAATTTAATAGACTTTGAAAACGACAGATGTTTTCTCCTAGTTGCCTAGTTGTCATGGAGAAGAAATCTTTGATGGCAACATCTAGTAGAAGTTCAAAAATGAAAGGAAGTTCCAAGTTTGCAAGAGGCTTTTCCCTGGGGTTTGTGACACTCCCTGTGGCCCTTTCCTCTTTCAGACAGGTTGCTGATGCACATCCCCTACTCACTTCTGGTAGCAAAAGTGGAGGAGGAGAGAATTATACATTTTTCCTAACTTGCATCTTTTGTTCCACCATGAAGCTTGAGGGGTGTTGGGGAATAGTGGGATGGTTAATGCAATTGACTGTTACTATGACTAGTTTGTGAACAGTTTTCAAAATATAATTGAAAACGTTGTAATGTGCCTTAGTATCAATATGGATATGACAGGATATGCCTTTTTAACATAAACAAAACTTTGCAAAGTGCATTGTCCATGTACAAAGTCAATTTGGGCACTATGTGTTGTTTTGCACCCAGTTTGTTCTTAAACAGGGCTTCCATGTTACAAGCAGAAAAGCAGCCAAGCCACTTGATATGTAGTAATACCCAATTTCTTTCAACGGCAGCAATTGATTTAAAGAAACAAAATTGACCTGGGCCTGTAAGAATGCTTACTTTCCTTGAAAAGCTTTTGTATCTTCTATATTAGATGTGACATCTGGGCATGGTAGAGAGAGAAAAGTAGAGAAATTTTCTATCTTCTATGCACAATTAAAGTGTGTGCCTCCTGGGAACTGGGAATAAAGGAACCCCAGGGCCTGCCGTGAATTAACATGGCTTACTGCTGAACCAAAAGTGGGCTTGACAGTTGCCAGAAGGCTGGAGCAGTAATAGCCCACCTACTGGCTAGAGAGCTTAATGTACTCCTTTTGCAGTTCCCCTCACACCAGATTTGTCCAAGAGGATCCCCTCACTCTGCCTTACCTATGCAGAGACAAAAATCTGTTTGCACAGTAAGGCAGTCAAAGGCTCATACCCTGAAGCCAAGAAAGCCTGCCTTGAACTCTGCCTTGTGAAGTGGAAAATATCCCAAAGTACTGTGTTAAGGGAGATTGGGGTGGGGGTGGAATTACAAGCTGTAAAAGCTTGACCCAATACTGACATCCTGATGCAGGCCTTTTGTTTGAAGCTGTGGAATGTGTGGCTCAGATTTCAGGGTAAGAATTTCAGGACCACATTATGCTTTTTTGAAGGGGAGGGACTCCCAAAAAAACATTTTTGCTCAATGCCACCAGCATTACTTGAGCAGAATTGTTTGATGCACTTCCTCCATTTCTCTTTAAATCCAACAGTAATGCTGGAAAAGTGTTCTCAGTCTAATCTATGCTTTTCTTATGCTGCATTTCATTTGCTGGATATTTCATGGGCAGTTCAAATAAATAGAACTCCTTTTTATTTAAATTTTGGTCTACAGAAAATGTCCCTTATACAGGGTGGGCCAAAAGTAGGTATACAGTACAATTCAGACTTGGTTGCAATTCTGTGAGATAATGTATAACTAGTTTTCTCACCAACCAGACTGACTTAATAAGATCATCTGGTCAGATGTGAACTTATCAAGGCAAGGTTGGTGAGAAATTCAGTTACACGTCTCACAGAATTGCAACCAATGGTCTGAACCATACTGTATATCTACTTTTGGTCCATCCTTTATATGTCTAGTAAAAATGGGTATCCTAATACAGTATCCTATTTATTATGTCTTAAAGTATCTCAGAATGTGCTTGTTTTGGTGTTTTGTATGTTATGTGTCCATTTCCTTTTTTCTTTCAGGTGTTCCATACTTGCTTGCAGTGCTTACGTGGCTCTGGCATTGGGGGACAACCTTATGGCTTTGAATCATGCAGACAAGCTTCTTCAACAGTCAAAATTATCAGGCTCCCTAAAGTAAGTTGTGCAGTATTTTGTTCTTACAATATTTCCAAGATGTTTTATTTCTGCATACAGTGCAGGTGTATTTCACTTCAGTTAATACATAAAATGCAGAAGAAGCAGAAGGGTAATTCTTCTGCAATGTTGGAAGTCAATTCTAACCCATCCCCGGAAACTAATGTATAGCTACATGATGGGGAGAGAAAGAATAGCTATAATGACTTGTACTGGGCATTGAACCTGTCATAATGATTGATGCATAGTCTTTTTAATGAAACAAAATCTCAGCTGAATTGCTTTGGTTTGTGGTCCTGCAGGCACATAGGCATGAATAGCTGTAGAATGGCAGGCAAGGAACAGGAATTGAAGAACCTCCACATCTAAATGCTGGAACTAATTGTTGGATCAAACAAATGTCCCCTTCTGCTGGTCACTCTGAATGAGAGTGCTTTCTGGGCACAGTGAAATAGTTGCTCAGATAAAGATATCCATATTCTCTGCTCTTCAGCAGTTGCTTGCTTGGTGTGACTTGTTGCCAAATTGACCTTTGTAACTGTGCACTCTTGCTGTTGTAGGTTCCTTGGCCATTTGTATGCCGCCGAGGCTCTCATCTCTCTTGACAGAATCTCTGATGCCATTACTCACTTGAACCCTGAGAATGTCACTGATGTGTCCCTGGGGATTTCTTCAAACGAGCAGGATCAAGGTTAATGAGTCATACTTGATTAGAACCGGTCATGCTTTCAGCTGCTTCCTGCTGTAACTTGTAACGGCTCTACATTTTAATGCAGTTTTCTAGAAAGCATAGCTGTTACTTCCACTTTTCTTACAATGTACGCATTTCTTGAAGGTGAAATGCCTTGGAATATTTTGTCAACAGTTTTTCTAAGTATTGCTAAGACTGACTTTTATAAATGAGTATTGTTTTTAACATTGTAATCACGCCTTAATAGAATCTCCACTATTTAAAAATATATATATTTCGTGGTTGCACAGAACTTAAAATTGAACCACCTTTCAATCTTTTACTATGGCATGGAGTAGCAGGGGAATAAAAACACTCATACCAGATTACGTAGAACAAAAAAAGAGAAGTCCAAATAGGTTTATCTGCTTGATCAAATTGGATTGGCTGGTAAAATTGCAGTGAAAATGCCGTTGACTTAAATTTTGGCATATTCAGTATTAATATAATAAAAAAAATTGGATGAAGACTGTAAATGTCTTACACCATTCCCATATATCTAACAAGTTGGTTAAAAGCTTGCTTTGTTCATTGAAGTTTATAGATGAAAATGAAATCAATTCTTGCTTCTCATAGTTTGAAATTATGCCTTGCTAATGGTGCATTCTGGTTTAACCTCTTGGCAGGATCTGATAAAGGAGAAATTGAAGCTATGGAATCCTGTAAGTATCCACCTCTCTAAAAACCAATATTTCCTTATTTGTTCTGTGAGTATTAATTTATGTTACAAAGCAGAGGAAACTCTAACACGTGCTTAGGTGCCCTTTCTGGAGTGCATGTTCATATCAAAATTAGTTGCTGAAATCCCTTACCCTTCAAAGTAGCTCTCTTTTCATAGAAACCTGTTAACAATTATTGTTAGAGATGCATTTTGATCTTGTATGTGTCACCTCTGACTTGTTAAATACCGTAGACAAAAGTTATTTAATTTGAACCAAAGAGCCTTATTGACGTTAAAATGCTGGAAAATCTCTAATGTCACTGGGAACATCTGAAAAAAGGCTTGTATAATTGAAGGAGGGCCAGAAAGGACCAGACTCTCAGTCACAAAGAATGATCTGTGCACCCATAGAACCATCCAATTCTAGACTTCTTGAAAACCAGTGCTTTCAGAGTAGATAGCTCCAGGTGGTTCAGGTAGATGATCTGAACCACACATGGTAAAGGAAAGTCTTAGTTGCTTCACACTTTAGCTGTCAGCTTGAAAACCAGCAGCATCTATCAGTTTTTGCAACAGTAATCACATAAAGTAAGAAGGAATGCCTCTCCCCAGATACACAATAGATAACCACCAAGGAGCCACAGCCAACAGCAGCTTCTCAACAAGTGCTTGCTGTGAGACCCCAGTGTACTGTGCACATTTGGAGATGATCTCCTCTTCTTATTTCGTGTTCACTATAGTGAATGCTGGTACACCCATCTACCAAGCTAAACATGCAACTACTGTTGGTACAGTAAAAGCAGTGTAACACAGGAGATGCTGGTTACCCAATGTGTTGGTTACCAAAGCTTTCACCACCCGCAGGCCTCCTGCTCCCTCCTTACCTGACAAGCTTCATCTGCAGTGCCTGTCTGCCCTCCTTCAATGAGGGCCCACTAGAATCTTTCACTTCCTTATGAGGCCCTCTTGTGGAAGGAATTGGATTGTCTTCATTCCTGCAGGCTCTTGTGAAGGAAAGAAGGCGAAGATGTACTGTCAGGTAAGGAAGGGTTGAGGCTTGGAAACCAGCAGGCAGCTAGCTTAACTGATGCTTTGTTAAGCAACCCACTAAGCAATGGCATCTCTGCCCTTTCTCTGAGGATCAGATAACACAGCTTGTACTGCACACATTTTTCTTGGGAAGTGCCTGTTGGCTGCTAGGAATTCTCATAACTAATTCTGACTACATATTAATTTTTAATCATTTTATTTCAACCAATGTGTTGTATCTAATGTTGGGTTTTTTTTTTCAGCTGGTAAGCAGACACCTCAGTGTTACCCCAGTTCTGTCACTTCTGCCCGAACAATGATGCTGTTTAATCTTGGAAGTGCATATTGCTTGAGAAGCGAGTATGACAAAGCTCGGAAGTGTCTGCACCAGGTAACAGTTTTGCTGCATCCTCATTTGAAGAAACTGTGATAAATATTGCATTGTTAAGGCCCTATCTTTTCGCTGTGCTTGCACTTTTGTGTTCACGGAGCAACTCAGCCACATCCATGGCACCCTTTGCACAGAGTCCAGTGCTGTTTCTTCAGCCAAGGACACTGGTAGTTACCAGGTTGTAACATATCCTGGCTGGAGAAGCACAGAACCGCTCTGGGGCACCACATGGGGATGAAAGGGGCAGGTATGCATGTGTGCCATCATGCAGGGCTTAGCTTGTCTGGCTGAAGAAATGAAACCCTGGCAGTGCAAGGTTGGAATGGGCAAAGACAGAAAACAAAAGGCTGATGTTACCTTGTGGCCCATTTCTCCCAGATCAGTTGTCACATTTATTGATACATTTCCTTGATGTTCAATATATTTTTATTGGCAATCTTAATTGGAATATTAGCACTGCCGTTGTCACCTAGGAGCCTTCAGTGGTCTTGTGGTGATTGTACTTCAAATTCAGATGTTTGAATATGTAGGCTCCTCACAGGAACTGTAAGTTAAGGTTCTGTACAACTTTACACAGTGTATCACTAATACTCTGTTTTGTCAAACTTTAGTTATTTATTTTTCCGTTTGTGGGGCACCAGTAATGTGTAGCAAGAGACATTTCTAAGAATTCCCCAAAACCATTGTAGGGAGTTGTAAAGCCAGCACCAGTCTCAGTAGGGCTTATCAAACCAGTATTGACTAGTTGATTCACAACTGTATTAATTTTACCTACTATGGACAACCTTGTCATCCTTAAGGTTCTAGGGCTCAACATGCCTACACAGATTTCCTTCTCTAGAAATGGCTCCCTTCTGTAAATTCAGCCCCAGCACAGCCTAAGCCAAATCATTTTTTTCAGTGTTTCCTTTGCTTTATCTTTATGAGATAAGGAAGATCCAAGGTCCAAATAACAAGGACCCTCATTCACTCTCTCCTCAATAAAACTTGAGATTTCTTTGACCTTTAACTTTTGGGATCCTGAAAATTGTGCTGTTTCCAGATCCCAAGGCTTCATTCTCCCCTTTCTTCCATGAGGCAGTGATGTCAGGAAATGGCACATGACTATACAGTTGGGTCACACGTGTAACAATTTACTTTGTTATGCCATTATAGCCAGTAGAATCATTCTTCATAGCACATGTGATTGTGGCAGAACTGTCATGCCAGATGAAAAGATTCAGCCTTTCAATTTCAGAAAGAAATTAATAAAGTAAACTAACAAGCCAGAAGCATTTTTATTCTGCTCAATGCTTAATATTATCTAATTAGAAATCCTGTTATGGATTAGTATTCTTGTTAAAAACCACTGGTTTAGACTTATAAAGCATTTTTCATGTGTTCAATCCTTTTCTCTTTGTCTCAGGCTGCCTCACTGATTCATCCTAAAGAGATCCCACCAGAGGCCATCTTATTAGCAGTGTACCTTGAACTTCAGAATGGTAAATATCTGTAATTATGCTAGTTTAAATCCTGTTAGGTAAACTTTTCCAATTGGTGCTGCTGCTTCACCTGCTACAGTCTGTGTTTACAGAAGTGCTAACCAACCTAAATCTCAAAGGCCTTTGAGAGTTTAGTTGTGGTTTGCAACACCCCTGCCACACTCCACACAAATCACTGAACCAAGAATTCTAAGCTAGGAAGCAATGCTATTATAGCATATGATTGTTTCAATGCACTTCATTTTCCTGTGCACACCACAAATTTGAATATCTGTGCTGCTAATTTGAAAGGAATCATAGGAGAGACTGATGCTAGAACATGCAGTAGCAAACTAGTGTACAGCTTCAAAAGCCAAGAGGGAGATTTGGGTGACAAATATTTATTTGGGCAAGATGGAGGAAGACAGTGGCATGTAAAAAGGACTTTGGAAGGACAGACTGTGCCATGTGCAAAAGGGAGCTTAGAGCTTTATGGCTGAGAGTTGAAAGCTGCAGGGGCAGTTGAGAGTACAGTACTGACGTCTTTCGGTAGGCAGGATGTGGAGGGTTGCACATTGGGCTTGGATGGCAAGGACGCTTTTCAAATTAACCCCCTGTGGTTTTCCAGCTGGTATAACTTCAGTGATAATTAGTAGCCCCTGAATATCTGCTGGGTGAGGGTTTGTGCTTCCTACAAAAAGGCAGAGTGATGCTTTAGGGCAGTGGTTCTCAAACTTAGGGAGAGTTTTACTCCCTAAGTATGTCGTTGCGGGGAAGGGGCTAGGGCAGCAAAACGATCCCCGTTAGTGACACAATCCTAGGGGTGAAAGGGGGTTATTTTTACTTACTGAGGGCTGCTGGCAACTGCAGGAGTTGCAGGAGCCCCGAGCAGCCCTCCTCAAAGCTCCCCAATGCTTAGAATGTTGACTTAGAACAGTGTTTCTCAAACTGTAGGTCGGAACCCACTAGATGGCTGTGAGCCAATTTCAGGTGGGTCCCCATTCATTTCAATATTTTATTTTTAATCTTTTAGACTTGATGCTACCATGGTATGTGACTGCCTGTGAGGAAATGTTACAGACCTGTAGCTTTAACAAGCTACTATGTATATTCTTTTAACAATAATAGTAAATGGGACTTACTCCTTGGTAAGTATGGGTAGGATTGCAAAATTTTTCCTGCTTGATGATGTCACGTCCTGTCACATCACTTCTGGTGGGTCCTGACAGATTCTCATTCTAAAACGGGCTCTGGTGCTAAATACGTGAGAACCACTGACTTAAAATGTTGAGAAACCAATTACTAAGCACTTCCTGGGTGCTTGGCGACCTGTTTTTCTCAATATTCTAAGCATTGGGCAGCCCTGTGGCAGGCTGCTTGGGGCTCCCCACAACTGCCAGCAGCCCCCTTTCACCCCTGCTAGCGATGTGATCCTGGGGATTGTGTCACTATCTCCCCCCTTCTCCTGCTCCTTAAAGGGATTGGGGCAGCTTTACACAAGCTGGTGGGTTGCAGCCCACCAGTCTGAGAACCACTGCTTTAGGGCTTATATATCAAATGATCATCTACGGTCCTTGCAAGAAAGGGAATGAAAAGTTGTTGTAGACTTTTTGAAAATATTCTCCTAATTGGGTGTTGGACACTGTAGAACAATATTACTTTTAAAAGTTATTGAAAATAGGTGTATAAATATTAATATTCTGTACAACTAAATTATTTCCTGGCAGAAGGTCCTCTTAACAACTGCATGGGATTTTCTTTTTGTGTTGTGTGCTGAATTTGAGTACTTTTTTATAGAGTTGTACAGTCGTAGATAGGAAAACTGAATTTCTCCCTCCTGTACATCTGTTTAGAGAGACACAGGAGTCTGTCAGGAAAAGAATTTGCAGTTGTAAAATTAAATTCAGGTTTAGTGTTCACATTCTTCATTGAAGCAGTAATGGGATGTCAATGGTACATTTGGCTAACATGAACCTCTCATGTAAAAGATGCATTTTAAAACTGTACCTGTTTCATAGGCAATACTCAGCTGGCACTGCAGATCATCAAACGAAACCAGCTTCTCCCTTCAGTGAAAATGCTCTCTGAGATGAGAAAGAAACCTGTATTTCAGCCTGCCCACCTGGTTCAGCCCATTCAGATGCCAGCATTCACCACTGTTCAGACTCAGAGGAAGTGAAGCTCTGGAGTGTGATTGGCCCTCTGAGGGAACGTTTGAGATCTTTTGTATTTTTTTTAACTGTTTCTGGTTCCTGGAGATATGATGTACTGAAATGTGCTGATTTGACTTTTTTAATTAAAAAGAACTACAAAACAGTGACTCTGAAGGCTTATTTAAAACTTCTGTGCAGTAATCCCTACATTGGTTAGTGGAACTGACTGCATTGTTTCTTGTAAAGATGGATGCTTTACTATGAATCATTCTTAAACTTACACATACCAAGCATGCAGTTTTTCCAAGATTTGTCTACATGTAAAGCTAGAGTATAAATCTTATAACTAAACCCTAATTGAAAGACTTGGTCAGATATCTAGAATAATCTATTTTCTCAGCTGAAAAGATACAGACTAGTAGAAAAGAACAAAGTTCTGGAAATGAAAGAGTCTGCTTGTACATCTACAATTGGATTGGTAATAAATCCAGTCTTTGAAGTGTTATGTGGACTTCCTGGTTTCATACTAATTTTTCTGCTATTGAATGCTAATTATGAATATTTGCCTAAAGTTGTGTGCAAAGACTGTAATGCAGACTTTGCAGCGAACTGTATCAGTTTAAGTTTTCTGCCAGGAGTGAGAACAATAGACCACCAGCTGATAACTGCCTTGGAGAAAGCAGTGATCTGTAAGTGCTTGTTGGAAGTAGCACCATGTCACCTTTTTAGCCCTCATTTCTGTCCCCTCAAAGGAATTAGAATGGTGTTTGCTTGGAATTCCTTCCTTCATAGGCTGAGTGGGACTGTTGGATACTTCACTTGTACACTTTTCTTCCAAACATGCAGCAAATAATGGATTCTGCTTAGCCTGAGCCCTTGACCAGCAAGAGAAGGTCAGGCTCTAATTTTTGCCTTGATTCCATCTGAGCTATACAGAATATTTGTACCTTTCTTTGTGCGAGACAAAGGGATACTGATCCTTTGACTGTTACATGTGGCAAGCTGTGTGCTATATGTTTGGTAGGGGAGTATGGAAATAGCGGTTAGTGCAGTAGCAGCCTATACTTTTTTCCCTAAGAAACTGGTGCTAAACTATTGCAGTGTTTCTTTAGGAATAGCTGCTATTTAAGCTATTAATGCACTTGGCTAAGTCTCAGTTGTATCAATACACTTTTATTCTTAAATCTACATCGGTCCAGCCTAGATGACAAGTAATCTGGGAGCCTATGATCTGCTTTGCTGCTGTCTTTATCTAACACTTTCCCCCTCCAGCTATAGCGAACAAGATATGAGAAAGCCTCAACATTTGCTCTGTCATGCGTACTTTTTTAGCCCTATGAAGGTCATGTGGCTGCATAGCAGAATGACAGTGCTGTGTATGTCCCTTGTAGAACCAGACCCATAATCAGTAACCTTCAAAGAGGTGCTCAGTGTATTGGTTTTTTAAAACTTTAATTGCAAAGATAGCTGTGAGTACATGGTTTAATAACATAGTCCAATTTGCTGCTGAAATTTCAGCCTAGATGTTTAAAAAACCATTTCAAAACTATAGCTGGTGATTCTTCTGCATGTTAGTGCATACTGCTTTAACCAAACAGCCAAAAATCCTCAATCTGTTTTTTATAACCTTCTTCCCGTGTAATTGCAACTTCACAGTAGAGAGACAAATGCTTCAAATTAAAGGGAGCCATAAATTTGTCAAGCTGTATCAGTATTAATAAGGTAACTCATAAAACAGATAAGAACCTTAAAAGCAGTTTCTCTACTTCCACTTAACTTATTTCTCTAAAAAGCAGGGGTGGTCAGCATATGGGCAGCATGCGCTCCTTATGGCTAGAGGGTGGAACACCATCCATTTCCTTAGTCTTGGTTGTAGACTTGTAGTTCTTAAAACCCAAATTTTGTTCCAGGTAGAATAGCAGTGCTATTCAATCAGTGCTATACAAAAGAGATTGACAATAGCATAATTCATTTTGAAGGCAGGGGGCTTCAAACAGTGGTGTCTTGCCACATAGCTCCAGCTGCTAGGTGAATGTTGATCACCAATAAATTCAGAAAATGTACCATTTTTGTTAAATATATTATGAAAGAATTTAGTATAGCAATCTACACTTGCGTGAGAAGTCGACCTCAGTTTCAGTGTTTTTATAAATCCAAAGTAATCCTGAATGGTGTTAGTCTAATCCAGTGGTTCTCAAACTGGGGCATCATGACACCTCAGCCAGAGAGCCCTGGCTTTTTCCCCCTTAGGGGGGGAGGGGGAAGCAGATCACCAGGATCGTGTTGCTTTGGAGGGGCATAGGGCCTTATCCGCCTCTGCAAGGCTCCCCATCATGCAGAGACACTCAAAACCACAATCATGACCCATAAGAACTTAAGAACAGCCCCACTGGATCAGGCCATAGGCCCATCTAGTCCAGCTTCCTGTATCTCACAGTGGCCCACCAAATGCCCCAGAGAAAACACCAGATAACAAGAGACCTCCATCCTGGTGCCCTCCCTTGCATCTGGCATTCTGACATAGCCCATTTCTAAAATCAGGAGGTTGCACATACACATCATGGCTTGTAACCGGTAATGGATTTTTTTTCTCCAGAAACTTGTCCAATCCCCTTTTAATGGCATCCAGGCCAGATGCCATCACCACATCTTGCGGCAAGGAGTTCCACAGACCAACCACACGCTGAGTAAAGAAATATTTTCTTTTGTCTAACTCTCCCAACACTCAATTTTAGTGGATGTCCCCTGATACTGGTGTTATGTGAGAGTGTAAAGAGCATCTCCCTATCCACTCTGTCCATCCCCTGCATAATTTTGTATGTTTCAATCATGTCCCCCCCTCAGGTGCCTCTTTTCTAGGCTGAAGAGGCCCAAACGCCATAGCCTTTCCTCGTAAGGAAGGTGCCCCAGCCCACTAATCATCTTAGTCGCTCTTTTACACCTTTTTCATTTCCACTATGTCTTTTTTAAGATGCAGCGACCAGAACTGGACACAATACTCCAGGTGTGGCCTTACCATAGATTTGTACAACGGCATTATAATATTAGCCGTTTTGTTCTCAATACCTTTCCTAATGATCCCAAGCATAGAATTGGCCACTGCCACCGCACATTGGGTCGACACTTTCATTGACCTGTCCACTACCACCCCAAGATCTCTCTCCTGATCTGTCACAGACAGCTCAGAACCCATCAGCCTATATCTAAAGTTTTGATTTTTTGCCCCAATGTGCATGACCTTACACTTACTGACATTGAAGCACATCTGCCATTTTGCTGCCCATTCTGCCAGTCTGGAGAGATCCTTCTGGAGCTCCTCACAATCACTTCTGGTCTTTACCACTCGGAAAAGTTTGGTGTCGTCTGCAAACTTAGCCACTTCACTGCTCAACCCTGTCTCCAGGTCATTTATGAAGAGGTTGAAAAGCACCAGTCCCAGGACAGATCCTTGGGGCACACTGCTTTTCACTTCTCTCCATTGTGAAAACTGCCCATTGACACCCACTCTCTGCTTCCTGCTCTTCAACCAGTTCTCAATCCATGAGAGAACCTGTCCTCCAATTCCGACTGGAGTTTTTTCAGTAGCCTTTGGTGAGGGACCGTGTCGAACGCCTTCTGAAAGTCCAGATATATAATGTCCATGGGTTCTCCCGCATCCACATGCCTGTTGACCTTTTCAAAGAATTCTAAAGGGTTTGTGAGGCAAGACTTACCCTTGCAGAAGCCATGCTGATTCTCCCTCAGCAAGGCCTGTTCATCTGAGGCATTCCACCATCTTAGCCGGTATAGATGTTAGGCTGACTGGCCTATAGTTTCCTGGATCCCCCCTCTTTCCCTTTTTAAAGGTAGGCGTGACATTTGCTATCCTCTTCTGACCCACTTCTGGTTTGTGATCACAAAGCCGGAAGTGGGTCGTGATCGTTATTTTGCTTGTCTCTGCATGTTGGGGAGCCCTGCAGAGGCTGACACAGGGTTCCCCACACCCCTGGGAGGTTGCAGCAGGTGTGGTAAGCCCAGATAAGCCCCTGTGCCCCTCCTATGCAATGTGATCCTGGTGATTGTGTAGCTGCCTCCCCCTCCCCTGCAATGACTTGGAGTGGGGCTGGAACTCCCTGGGAGTTTGAGAACCCGTGGTCTAACCCAGAGGCCTCCAAACCCTGGCCCAAACTAGAAGTACCTTTGTGTGAAGGCCTTAAGTTTTCTATGATTGGGGAGACCACCCCAGCCCACAGAACACACTCCAGGTGTCTCCTTTGATGTACTGGTTCTGAGGTATTTACTCCTGTATATTTAAGTAAACTGCTTGGGAAGTGGGGAAAAGGGGGTCCATTTAAGTGTGCTTTATTTCTGTGGTAATGTGTTGGTGCTTAGAAAAATCCTGGAAATTTGAGTCCATTCATTCATTGCAGTTCCATTTCTAAAATTTAAATACAAAATGTAAATATATATTTTTTCTGGTCCTTGACACCATGCCAGGTATTTGGGGATCTCAGGACTTTGCAAAATCCTAATCAGCATTCTTAGGATCTTTAATGGGACAAATCAATGTTTTGAAAAGATCAGGAAATTAGCAACTGTGCTTGTGCAAAAAAAAAAAATTAGATTTCTAATAAAGGAAGAAGGCAGTCTTTATATTGTCAAAGCTGGTCACTGACATAGGCGGGAAGATTTTTACAAGACTGCAAAGGGTGAGATATGGTGCCATTTCCAAATTATACCATCTCTGCATAAAGCTGATGCAGTTTTATTTACTGAGTGGCAAGAATCCATAATTGCAGCAGAGTTATTCAAAGGAACAGACTTAGTTGTGACTCTGCTTAATCTGTGTAAGAAACCAGGTGATTTTTTTTAGTTGCCATATAAAGGTCTTCTCAAGCTAACAAAAGCTAACTAATTTTTTGCTTGGAGAAAAATGTATTCTAATTTTTGTGGTCCATTGTATGGGGATTGTAAACACACCCCTAAAATACGTTTTCCTCCATTTATAGTGATGGTTCCATTTTACTCACATTTCTCTTGCAACTTAAATCTTTGTGTGTACACACAAGAGCAAACCTTTGACTCTTGCTATGAATTTTACTCTGGGATAATGTTTCAAGGTGCAGAGATGTAGCATATTAAAAAAGCAATTAGGTTGCTAGGGAGAACAGAAAACAAATCTTGCTTTTTGTTGGAAGATAATATTAATGCAATGCCCAGAGAAGCCAGCTCTGAAGCTTACTGATAATCTTGGGAGAAACATCAGAATGCTATGTCCTCACAGAGAAATAAGATGGACACTTGCTATGCCCATGGATGTGCATTTGAAAAAAGACTACAGATCAAAGATGAAGTGAAACTCACATTTATTTGATTAAACAAAAAATAAAATAAACTGCATAGAAACATTTTAAAGTCCAAAGAGACAATGACTTTGTTTTAAGGCTGCCAGTAGCGGATACATCGTCTCCTTGCTACATCCTTCAGCCTTCTCCATGGACCACAAAGATACATTCAGAAGCCTCCATTAAAAACATATAATCTACCATTTTTTTTAGCCTGTTAAAACAAAGCTTGTGCCTCACCTGTCCTGCTTTTTTACTCTGCAGTCTGCAACATTCACAGTTCTGAAAAGCCAGTTCAGGTTTTGTTTTGTTTTTTAAAAAGAAGGCTTCCGTTGAAGAGGGAAAAAATAGTCTTGACCTAAGTTAAACACTGTTGGCCACAAGGACAATGCTTGTTCTACAAGACCTTTCCTAATAGAGGTACAACAAAAAACCAAATTGATGTGCAGCAGAGCAAGAAACTACTGAAAACCAACTGGCTTAAGAGAAGCACCTTTTCTAAGAACATGCAGAATCCCAAATACACCTCAATGGAATGCTGAACTATTTAAAAGGTTGGCTTCTTCCTTCAATAATTTGGATTTACAAGATCAAATTGTATTTCGAAACCAATGGAGGATTTTAGTCTGCAGAGTTTTCCATGCTGGGTTGACGGAAGTGTTTTCTTTTGGTCTTAGACTTTCCACTTTGTGTTTAGGCACAGAAAAATACTGAAAATGCTTTGGGGAAATAAACAAAAAACCCAACACACTCTAAGGCATGTTGCACTGCAGTTACTTTAAAAAGTGAATGACTCTCTAGGCAGATACTCAACAGGTGAGGCACAATACAAGCAGTATCACATACAGTAAGAAAAGTCACCCCAACCAATCTGGGTGACTGTACACACGTTACATTAAGTATTTTTAAAAATGTCTTAAGGGGAGGGGCTAAAAACCAAGATCTCTCCCTGGGAAAGAAGCTACATAGACTGAGAAGCATTCTATAAAGCTACAAAGAAACTTACTCATTTGGTGGCTTAAAAGGACACCATTTACTCTACTACATACACTTAACATTCAGTCACCAAAGCTCTGACAAAGGAGCTTCAAACAAAATTACAAGGCAACCTGAGTTTGTAAGTTGATACAATCATTGAAGAGGTCTAAGACCATGCAGGTACACAAAGCTTTTCATTTTTCAAAGTTTCTTCCTGAAGAACCATTACTGGTTAAAACATGCTGGAGAAAAACCAAATGCCAGCCAGTCTTGGCTTGTTAACCCGTAAGATCACTTAAATATACACAAAATGGTACATCTTCCACTGTAACATATACCAAGCTCAACACAGCATAATCACTGGTGGTTTCTGTACCCATTTCTCCAACTTGTCACTAAGAAGACTGAGGGAGAGGCAGGGGGTGACAATTTGGAGGATATTCCCCACAGTAATTCAAAAGTGTGCTTCTTTTCTACCTGTGCTGCTTAAAGGAAATGGATGACACCCCCCTAAGTCAACTGCCTCTGGTATAAATACCTTAACAATGCCTAAAGCTTCCCATTGTGTCAGAATTTCCAGGATACTTTAAATACACAATCCACAATCTCATTCCCTTCAGTCATGTATAACCATTTGTTCTTTAAAATGTAAGAGAGTATTGTAACCTTTGATGAAATCTCAACTGCAAAAGAGAGTTCAACACCAGGCATTTCCTAAAACTTCCTGCAGGTATCACCAGATCAGTTATTTTTCTCTTGCAGAGAGGAGACCTGTGGTCACAAGAACTCTGCAAATAAGAACCTGTTCTCTGTGTTAGCCAGCTGTGCCGTAACACTGAAAAGTTATATACATTCCTAGAGAAGTTCAGTACATGAAAAAAGATTATCAGTAGACTTGCCTGAGATTTCCAAAGCATCTCTTATTTACACTTCCATCAGTGTGGCTGGCCTAATTTCTTTCTTCTTTTTTTTTTTACAGACAGACAGCCACTTGTAAAGTCACTACATTTTAACGTATAGCACTACTAAAAATGAAAACAAAAAACCAAACACAAAAGCACAACCTTATTCCGCTCCTACAGTTAATTCCTTTCCTCCTCATGTTGAAAAACCACTTTCTTCTATGACTTTTTGATGCTAAGTTTGAGGTAGACGCTTTGCTTCTTTTTCCAAAGTGAGGTAGAACTTTGAATACATGTTCAGGTATCCTGTACCACAGCAAACTGGGTTCTGCTGGTTTCCCCAAGGACTCAAGGACCAGAAACAGTGTTTGTCTAACGCAAGTACCAGTGTTTACTTTTTACACAGCTCCAAAACTGTGTAAGAGTGTCTTAAACATCTTTTTTTCCTTAATACCCTATTACCTTTTGGCACCATTTGGATATATTATTTAAAAAAACCACACACACACACACACACACAATGCTTTGGCACTTCTCAATTTAAACCAGAACTTGACATAGGAATCTCTTGGTCTTCAGAAGATATCAGAGATATGGCTAAAAAATAATCAAGCAGAGACCTCTCTCCAATAAATTAATTTTGGCTTAAACTAACTAAACAGACTGCACCCATCTCTCACAGTTCCCATAAGCAGAACCTCCCTTGTTCTGATTAGGGCAGAGTCTCATTCACAGGATCTCTCAGGTCCCCATTGCATTATATGGGATGCCCCTGAAGGTTTCCCGAAATAAGTTATACTTCAGGGTACCGTTTGTTACCTGAAGTTACTGCTATCTAGCACTACAGCTTTCTATGAGGCTTTCAGCAGGAGATAATTAGGGCAACAATTGGTTCAAGGAACACTATTTGGTAGCACCAAGATTTGATTCACACAGCTGAAATCAAGAAGGCAATGAGAACTGGGGGGCAGTATTTGGGGCAGAGCTAACAAACAAAACAAAAAACACAGCCCCAAAACAAAACACAGTTTATAGCAGTTCAAATTCCTTTGAAGTTTTTTTAGTGCACAACTGTCTTCCGAAATGTAGAATGTGGTAGAGGTTATCTCAGTTCTTTCTTATGCAGGTTCACTTGCTTTCAAATAAGTACAGGTTAGTTGCCCATTCTCAGACCTGTGCTTATTCAGTTTTTTTTTGTAGTCCTGTCTCCTACTCAATCTAGGTATCTGGATTACCCAGTTAAGCCCAGGAACTATGCAAACAGATGGACTTCAAATCCTGTCAGTTATAAACCCAATAAAAACCAATCCCCTAAGGGGCATTTTATGTTGGCATTAAATGTTTATGTTGGCATTAAATGTTTAAATTGTTGCACTACTTAGCTTCACAGCGTTACAAACACTCCCCTGTCAGAAGCCACATTAATACTCCAGTGGGATAAGGTGTGCTTTGCACTACCTACTGTGGTCACTGCACAGGAGTCACTCTGGATAGACAAACAACAGCATTTAAAAATTTTTTTAAAAAACCTTTTGATGTGCAAGTTGAAATTTTTCACGACTATTTTTTCCTTTGCTTTGTGCCAAAATAACAGATACACAGATCCACCAGTAGAGGTAAACAGCATATTTATGGAAGAACTCACACATGTTTGTGCAGTCCTTCTCCATAAACTAAAGAGATTTCTGGCTTCTCCAAGCATGTGGTGCAATACATATAAGTCATGAAACCTGAAAGGATTATCAGCCAGTGGCTTCCCTACAGCATGAAGAGATGGAATGGCACAAAGGGAACCTTTATTTAAACAAATACTAGAAGTAGCTTATTTTAAGAACACAAAACACACACATTAGAAAACAAAAAGGGTTATCAATAGAAGAAAACCAAGTGTTTGCCTTACAATACACACAGGAGATTCTACAAACTCTAGAATTAAAGCTTTTTAACCAGTTAATCTTTGGTAGCTAGTTCTGCAAGTCTAACCTTATTCCTCAACTCAAATCACAAACATTCCAACTTGGGATGCCTTCAAACCATTACATGTAGTCCCAAATGCACAAGCATTGCGTGGTCTCCATGACCTACTCCTTTCCCTGACCCCAATGACAAAAATGCCATGCACTCTGGACAAGAACAACACAATGGACAGCTACTTAGAGCCGCCTGCTAAAAACCCACCCACTACCTTTTCAGAAGGAAATGGGACACTTGGTGTTCTCACAATGCACAAACGTAATACGATGCAAACGGCCAAACATTTGGATTCAATCCTAAAGGAAGGAATGCTTCTGCTAGAGGAAGCAAACCTTAGGATAGAACTCATAATGTGACTGACTCTTAAAGAATTATCTGGTTTGCATCTTGAAGAGTGTAGGGATGTGGCTGTTAGGTCACAAAGATAATGCTTGGCCTCATACCCATCGGCTCTCCCTTTCTGACGAAACAACTTTGCAACTGATCAGCTACATGGAGTCCAGTAGGATCAGGCATTACCATCTTTGGCTCAACAAGAGCAGCCGTGCACAAGAGAAATCGAGTTAGAAATGCCACCAGAGGAACATGTGTACTAGTTCTCAGTGGCTGTACGGAATTGCAGTTTAAATCATCCAGGTCTGGGTTTCTCCCCTTTTAAGAACAGCTTACAACAGATGAACCCTACACATTAAGCCTGCTTAAAAGTAATTGCTCAGAGATGTTGCTGTTGGTCAATACAAGACCAAAACGATTCAAAAATATTAAAGATGAGAAAGAGTTCAGAGTCTCATCAATCCTACATCTCTCATATATTTGGAGAAGAGGGAACAGTCACAAGGTCTTACAGGACAGAACACAGCTTTCAAAACATCCAGAAGTTAGTTTTTAGGAAATTATGAAAAGCGCAGAACACAATCTTTCTAGTACAGAGACCTCTTTATTATTTCTGATCAGTAATAGATATATAGGTAGAGGAGGCGTGCCTTCCTCTGCCTTAGCTGAAAGGAATTCCAGCCTCCATGTTAAAAACAGAAACTGGTGGCGATTTAAGACTGTTCCTTGCTAATGGTTGCTGGATAATGCAAGACAAAGTGTCATTGCTACACTGCAAACACGGAGACTACCTTATCAGCATTTTGCATTCCCAAACAGGACCTCAGAGGAGAGACAAGACAGTGTAGTATAAATGTGCCTCTTAAGATAGCTATTGTCCACCATGCACTAGCTCAGAAGTAAAGCCATATTGAAATACATGGACTTTGCTTCCAAATGGGGATGAACACACCTTAAAATGATGGGATGCATACTGAAGAAACAAAGGATTCAAAACAGAAGGAATCACATTCCTATGATTTGGTACAAAACTTGAAATTTGGATCTTCTTAGAGAAGTAAAAGGAACCTTGATATTTTCAGTGCTAAATTTTGTGGCTGATTAAAATCTAGACACTCACGTTTTGGTTTTAGATACTGCACCCCATTTTACATGGCATTCTTTGGTGGTGGAGCAGCAAATGAGGTAGGGGTTAGGGCAGTTTTTCTCTTGCCCATAATCTCTGCCAACAGAGGGAGCTACATGGCTATCTTAGCAAATAGCAATTTCCCATGTACATGTTTTACCAAAAGCAGGAGGGCAGTGAAAGAAGAAAAAAGCAGAAGGCTGAAAGAGGCAGGAAGCAACACACCAAGTTAATGCCAGTAGAAAAATTAGTTACTACAATCTGTTTTCCTTCTGAAACACACCCTGAACCTCCAAATTTGTGCTTCCTGTTTATCTCTGAAAGATTAAATACTTCTCTTGACAGAGCTGCACATAAGGACACAAGGAGAGAAAGTTAAAATTCTTCAACAGAAGCCTTCAGAACAGTTTGCCTCTTCAGAAAAAATGGAACATTAAACTCAAGCATTTGGCTCATTGCCACAGATTGCCCATGTTAACCCTCCCAACACAGAGAGAGAGAGAGAGAGAGAGAGAGAGAGAGAGAGAGAGAGGCGGCTTTTTAAAAAGTCTGGAAAAGGGGTTATGAGAGAAAAAAACTGGCTCAAAAGGAAATCCATATTCAACTTTGATAACTAGTTACACCAAAGCTACAATCCAAACGATCTCCTTTCATTAACACAGAGGGCATGCAATTGTGCACTATATAGTTTTTCTGGCTTGCCTCCACACCTCACCTGCAGAGGTCACTCCCAAAGAGGAGAGGAACTTGTCCAACAGTGAGGAGAGCTGCTTCCAGAACATAAGGCAGACTCAGGGGCCCTGACACATGAGCAGCGCTTGGCCATTCAGCCCTTCGGATCAAGGCTGAAAGCCACCAATAAGAAGATTAATAAACACATTTGTGCATTTCCTTGAACAGTTTTTCTTTGTGTTGTGGATTTACTGAATCTTGCAAAACTGACATGCAATGACCCTAGCCTTTCCCTGGTGAATCCTATTCCAATTTGGGGAGAAAAAAAATCAACATCTTCTAGAAACAAGATAACTATGTCAAACAGTATGTCAAATGCACTGAGGTATAAAAAAGGAGAACAAGGAAAGAGTTCTCTGCTGCAGCAGCATCTAGAAACACAACCCCCTTCACCCTCCTCCAACCCCCCCCCCCCGAATAATCAGAACACAAAATTAAAAGTCTCTAAAACTACTGAGGTTTTTTTTTCCTTCTTCAAGATGAGAGTGCGCCTTTTTTGGCAGAGTCTACAAGGTTACCACACAAACCACCAAATGTGCACAGATACATGTTTGTGCATGATGCCCCATCCAGGGAAAAAGAGGTTAATTTTATACTGCGCTGTGTATACTGTAGAGGTAAAGGAACACAAGATAATGAGGTAGATACAAGTTTACAACACCACAGGATCTTTCCCTGCAGATAAAAGGGGAAGTACATTCATCTATAAAAAAAATTAAAGATGAGGTAGGTTTGAACTAACTTTGTAATTTTTTTTGTGTGTTCTCTTAAAATAATTTTCCCTGAGACAGTTTCTTCCTAGTACAGATTAGCACAAATTAGAAGATGAGAATTCGATTGTTTCCAAAGTCAACTACAACGATCATGCCATCTGGGGTGACTGTAATACCTGAAGGACGGTCCATCTGACCAAAGCCACTTCCCTGAGTGCCAAATTTGCATAAAAAACTACCATTCGGCTCAAATATCTGCACACGATGGTTCCTGGAATCTGCCACAATGATACGACCTTCCTGGTCCACCGCCACACCTTGTGGGCGCAGAAACTGGCCGTTACTTGTGCCTTCAGACCCAAGGAAGCGTGCTGACTGACAGTCAGGGTGGATAACTAGAAGGCGATGATTGTTGAAATCTGTCACGACGAGATGGCCCTCATGATTGAATGTCACACCTCTTGGGGAATCAAAGTGCTTCCAGAGTGCACCTTCAAAACCATACTTATTCAGGAACACTCCGTCTGGCCCAAACAGCTGAACTCGATGGTTCCTAGTGTCAGACACCAGGATTTTGCCTTCAGAGTTGACTGCAACATCCCATGGGTAATTGAACTGCCCATTCTTGGTTCCTTTCTCCCCAAACTTCAGAATGAACTGGCCATCAAATGTGAAGATCTGGATACGATGATTGTCCTTGTCTGCCACAACAATCCTCCGCGAGGAGTCGGAGGCGACGCCGGCAGGCCTATCAAACTGACCAGGCCTGGAGCCCAAGGTGCCAAACTTATGGTGGAAAGCACCACAGGGCTTAAAGACCTGAATGCGGTTGTTGCTGCGATCGGCCACAATGATATAGCCTTCTTTATCTACACTGACACCCCAAGGGCGACACAGCTTGCCGTCACTATCCCCCTCGCTTGCAAAGCAAAGTCCTGGTAGTCCAATGCCAACGTAACTGCGCCCAGATTTTACCATGACTTTGAATGGGCTACTTTCTATGTGCTGGTTGCACATCATGACTGATATCAGGTGTTCTCCCTCCATTTGGGGCCTGTAGTTGACGAGATAGGTTCCATTCTGCTGATCGCCAATATCTGCTCCGAAGATATTTCCATCTGGTCCCATTACCACAGCAGAGATCATGTCTCCTCCTGAAAGGCGAGGCTCTCCATCATGGTCATAGCCTATCACAGTGAAAGAGGCCACTTTGCCTTGCAGTGCACGTTTGAGACCTTCCCCAGTGGCTTTGGTCAGAGGAGCGAAGGCACCACTGCTGACAAACCCCATGGATTTGATGGCCATATACAATGCCTGATCAGGAGGTGTGAACATGACCCTGTCATCCTCTTGAGGCTGCAGGAAGCCTCTGACATTCTTCAGCTCCTGTACCTGAGCAAGCATGCGGTCTCGAGCCAAGAGGATATCCATGTTCCGCCCTTCCTCTAGGACTTGCTGGACTGCACTGATGGTGTTATCTAGTTTGTTTAGGTTTTGACGCAACTTCTCAACTTGCAGGTAGAGTGACTTAGCTTTCACCTGCCGTATTTTTTCCACCTAAAAAAAAAAAAAGATACACACATGCACAGTTAAAACCATTGACACATATCAGAGTAGAAGCATTATTTTATTTGCAGCGTTGAACTGAAAATCACAACTGCTCTGATGCTCAGCAAATGCACTTCATTCCTCTCTTCTGCTCTGCAGGATAACAGGGTGGGAAGGTTTGGGATTTGGCGTTTGTAGGTTGCATTGTAACATTTCCTTCTTCCTAAGGAAGTACTCTTCCTCTAAAGGAAGGAGGCACTCTTTTTAGAAGAAAGACTCTTTTCACAGAAGGAAGGAAATCTCACGGAATAACCCAAAATTGGAGGGGGGAGAAAATCATATTTTATCCCCCTAAAATTCATCTCTGATGGAGATACAACAATAAGGTGACTGAAAAAAAATGAAAAAGTCCCTACTGGTTTGGGCAGGAAGTATAACCACATTTTTGTGATAGGCGCACTGAGGTAAGAAGAAAGACATGCTGAAATGGGGCGGCAGTGGAAAGAGACTATCTTGCACCTGTATTTTATCTGTTTCTCAGCTGGACAACATTGACACAAGTTCATTGTCAGAGACAAAATCAAAGTACTTGCCCAAATGACTGCCTGTGGCAATGCAATGGGCATTAGTGGATGCTCCTGTCCCAGCTGTCAAATGCCCCTTCAAAGCATATAATGGCACAGGCCGTGGAAGTACATACGCCATGGCACATGACATGGAGAATTCATGGATCATTCAGCTTTCCCCCTCCCTTTACCTTCCACAGCAGCTCACACTCCCTTTCTTCAAGGGCCTTCTTATGCCTAGATGTCACTGCCTTCACTTCGGATTGTACCATCTTTGCCTTCAGCTCAACTTGTTCCGCTACTGCTTGGGCTTGCTCAATACTGAGCTAAAATGAGAGGAGATGGGGGGAAGCTAATTAGTCACAGAAATTACACAGCAGTGCACAGGGAATTACTTGCATCCCCAATGCTTCTAGCACAATAGACCAACAACAGAACATAATCACAGCATGGCCTAAAATTTCAAGATAGCACCTTCAAGACTAGACCACAATCATTACCAGTTTTAACTGCAACAGACTGAAGAGTCCATGCAGGATCTAATCCTAGGGTACTTGGGGACAAGGCTTAATTTTCTAACTTATTACTAGAGTAAGTAACTTATTCCAGTGAGTAAGATAGGATTACAGCCTAAGTCTTACTGAACACAATTGGTTTATTTATGAGAAAAACAAATAGTTTTCAGACACCTCTACTTATTACAATACTGTAAATAAAGTATGGGACGGTGTTATTTGATATAGAGCTCAAATAAATTTGTTGGACGAATGAGGCACGGATGGTCCCCTGGGCACAATCAGATTGACTTGCAGTGAATCACCTCTTAGAATTATTATTAGTAATAGTTTAGGGCTATATTTTACATGACTGCATGCAACTCTCTATAGTCTATATCTTTACCCAATTTTTTCTTATGGGAAAAAATTCCCCTTTTTCAGTCTAATGTAGGGCATAGATGTATATATTGTTCCTACTACCTGTTTTTTTAGGTAATCTAAGAAAAGGGTTAAGAGTAACGGCCCACCAGTGCATGGAACCAGAACCTGGTCTGAATGCCATAGCTCTGGACCAAAACTATGCACAACGTTAACAATGGGCTTAACCAGGAAGTGGATCAGAAGTTCACTTCTCATATTCAAAACACAGCTGCTGGGGGAGATAATTCAGCTCTGAATTCTGGAGGGGTATCACGTATGTATATTTATACATACAGTAAAACCCCAATAATTCAGCATCTTCAGGACCAAAATTGTTCTGAATTATTGTGAACCCAGATATGCTGGACTATTCGGAAGTGGTATCCTGGCCCAAATTCAGCATCCCTGTTGCTATAGGAACAGGGTTGCTACTTACATTTATTACCAAGCTAACTGGTTGCCCCGGAGGGGCTTCCATAGGCTGTCTTGGTGACACTATTGCATCTGTGCAGGTCAGGAGTCTTCTTCTGAGTCAAGAGTGGACAATTCTGATGCTGGGATATGAGAAGTTCACCTGCAGTTTTACTATATGTGCATTAAAATAAAAAATTTGCCCCTGCACCAGATTTCACACCTAAAATTATCTTCTGAAGTGTCTATTAGTTCAAATAATATAGAGGGGGCAATTTTCAGCATGAAAAGTGGGATAGGAGCAAAAGTGTATTACCTTTCACAGCATGCCACGGTTCTGAGTGGAGTCTCACTCACTCACTCACTCACTCACTCACTCACTCACTCACTCACTGTAATTTATGAGTATAAGAGGGTCTCTTCAGTGTTTCAAATCAACTGAACTGGTCTTATTTCTCAAGCTGACAAGTCTTCTTGGACAGTGCATACTGATTTGAGATGGCTCAATAGTTCAGTCTCCTCAGGGTCTTTCGCCTCACTCATAGTCTCCAACAACTCACAGAATCTCCCTCAGGTATTTCAGAATGACAAAGGTCTAAAGGGCGCGTACCCCACAGAGCAGTGGTTCTTACACATTTAGCACCAGGACCCACTTTCTAGAATGAGAATCTGTCAGGACCCACCAGAAGTGATGTCATTACCTGGGAAGTGACATCATGGCCAGAAGTGACATCATCAAGCAGGAAAACTTTTAATAATCCTACCCATAATTACCCAGGAGTAAGCCCCATTGACTATCATTGTTAAAAGCATATACATAGCAGCCTGTTAAAAGTATAGATCTATAACATTCCCCAAATGCAGTCACATACCAGGGCAGCATCAAGTCTAATGTGTTAAAAATAAAATTGAAATGAACAGGGACCCACGTGAAATTGGCTTGTGACCCACCTGGTGGGTCCCGACCCACAGTTTGAGAAACACTGCCATAGAGGACTAGACTCACTACAGAGGTTTTACACAGCATGTACAGAGTGTATCTTGCTCACCACTAATGAAATAGCAACCATATTTAGGGTTGATCAAAGAGCTCAGAGGAATGTGGGGAATAAGACCAATGAAGATGTCCTGATCCCCGTCCCCCCAACACAAAAACTCTAGTGAGCTCAATTACAATAACTCCCTGTCCTCTTCCACCTTCTAAAAACAAACATCACATAAGTCTAGCTAAAGAGCAAGTATTCACAATTCCAATTCTCTAAAATGTCAGCAAAAGATGTCTGTCCCACAAATTGAAGATTAGATAAAAATCCAGTGTGCATGCCTCAGCCCGCACAAAAAAGACTCTTTTTTGGTCTTTGAAATGTACCACTACTCACACAATGGGAAACCCAGCACTGCACACTTCCATGAGTTCTATTCGCTTTTCAGTTCCTGGCCCAGAAGCTTCACCTGACAACAGTGATCCTTATAAGGAAATGTTTGTGAAAAGCAGCCAATTGCACAAAGCTTCTGAGCCAGGGACCAAGAATGAGTAAGACTGCATGGAAATTATAAAGCAGCCTATGAAATACCTCTTACCATTCCTTGGTTCTAGCAATGAGAACAAGAAGAAGATTGGTTAGTGGAACAACTATATTTTTTAATCCTCTCCAGGGTAGATTACGAAAGAGGAACAGGCTGCACACAGCAATCAGAAAAACACTATGGTTGATGCCATGAAGAACCCTAAAGAACTCTAATTTCATTTTATTCTTTATTGTCTGGAACAGCCTCATAGCTCATAATGGGAAAACTTTCCCATGCAACTTCTAAATATTTCCCGACTCTCCCAACTTTTTAATTGGGATGTTGCCAATAGCAGATTTCAGTACATTTTCCAAAGGTCTGCATCCACAGACACCTGGCATTGTCATAATCATCACCTAGAGGAGCTTTTCTCAAACTGTGGACTGCGCTAGGCTGGTTACAAGCCAATATCAGGTGGGTCCTCATTCGTTTTAATGTGTATTTTATTTTTAATATATTAGATTTGATGCTACCATGATATATGACTACAGTCGAGGAAATGTACAGATCTGTACTTTAAACAGGCTACTATGTATATGCTTTTAACAATGATAGTCAATGGAGCTTACTCCCAGGAAGTGTGGATATAGGATTGCAGCCTTTGGGATGTTTGAGGAATTTTTTTTTAAACAGATAAGCAACTGCTTGGGAGGGTTCGGAGTCTTCAGAGGGTTGTTCTTTATTTTAAATAAATTGCTAAACATATACTTACGACTTTTAATTTTCTTACTTGATTTGATTTTCTCTTATGGGAGGGTGTTAAAAATTTCCCTTCTTGGCCATGATATCACTTCCAGGTTAATGAGATCACTTCCAGTGGGTGCGGACAGACTGTCATTCTAAAAAGTGGGTCCCAGTGCAAAAAAAAGGTCGAGAACTTCTGACCTAGAAGACAAGCTCTAAGAGCTTCCCCTCCAACCCAACAGAGCCAGGTGAACACAACACACAAATAATAAAGCCTCTCCGGCAAGGTTCCAGGGTCAGTCCTGGCACCATGAACTAATCATTTGAAATTGGTAAATCACATGCCCTCATTCAAAACACACTTACGTCAGATAGGAAGGATGCCTTTTTTAGAGCAAATGTCAGGTAGTGTATGATTAGAAAATTAGGACTAATGGCTTTACCACTACAGATGGAAGAGTCCTGACCTTTGGTCACCTAGATTTTTTGTTTTAATTTAAAGGTTTAGATTTATGAGCAAACATGATCAACACACAGTTAGATAAGTAGAATTTGCCAGAGGGAAAGCAGTGATTGAAAAATCTACAAGTTCATACCCTTGAGGCTTTTACAAGGGGAGAGTTTCCCTAAAGAATGATTTATTGGGGCATCAAGGTATAGTTTTGCAATGAGACAGAGAGCTGGAGAAAAGATCTAAATGCAAACTCAGCAGTTGTAGAAAGAGAAGAGAGAGTTGCTGCAGGACCCTTCCCACTTTCCAAATTTGTTCTTCTTCTTACAGATGTTCTTTAACAAAGAAAAGCCCATGGAATTGATAGAATGTTTATTTTGGACAAGCCTGCTTGCTCTGCTTCGGATCAATGGTCCTTGGCAGAGCTGGGCTAAAACTGCATGCCCTGCACACAAGACCAGGTCAGTCTGGGGACCCTGGGCAAGCCGATCCCCCTTAAACTGACGTGGATTATTATCTGACCCCACCTGTACAAGAGAGAGGAACTTCCCAGTTGCTCAAGACTGAGCCACCCTGGAACCACTGGAGAAGAAAGTCAGGAAGAGCTGTTCAACCCAACTCCTTTCTTGGCATTTTGGCATCCAGTAAACCTAGTTTCTTTTCTCTACAATTGAAGTTTTTGCCCAGATGAGACCAGAGATGCAAGATTCATCACCTGTTATCAGGTGATACAGCAGCCTATGTATTTTTGTCTAGTTCGGGAACATTCAACTCATCTTCACAGAGGTCTATACACAATGCAAATAACCAAGGATATGTTTTGTAAATACATTGTAATGATTCCTGAATAGTTTGCAATAGCTGCATCTTCTTAACCTATCTGAACATTTCCTTTTCTGAGAATCTGGCTCTGCAACCAAGGGAAATTTTCCCCACTATTTTTCCAGCCTTTGAATTTAGCACCTGCTGTTCAGAATAGTTCATTTGCATGCATCCTCAGAAATTCATGTAAAAAATTAAAAACAGTGCCAACAGATGGCATTATTCAGAGAGAGCAATTCATCATTCAAAATCCTTTAGAGTGCATGAGATTTCAAGCTGCAAGTTGGACTGCGTGATCTCTTCTTGAGATTTAGGAGGCAATGCCCCTCAAGCTCCACACCAAGGGTTATAGTACCTACAGATTAGAGCAGTGATTTTCAACCTTTTTCATCAAGCAGCCCACTGGCAAGGCACTAAAATGGTCAAGGCACACCATCAGCTTTTTGACAATTGACAAGGCACACTGTGCTGTCAATGGGGGCTCACATCCCCCAAAGTTTCTATTGATAAATGATCCTCTCCCAAATTCCCACGGCACACCTGGTGACCATTCGCAGCACACCAGTGTGCCACGGCACAGTGGTTGAAAATGTCTGGATTCGAGTTATAGTGGAAAGATTAGAAAATGCTTCAGGGTAGTAGACCATGGCAGATTACAAGTATACCGACAAACTAGCAGTTTTTCATGAGCTGGGCCTGTTCAGTCTAAGATCCAAAGGCTAATCTGTATTACCATTAAAAAAATACCAAACACATACACTCTTAGAGGGGAAAAAAGGTCAGTTTTAACAACTTTTTCCCAATCTAAGAATAATGAGGCACCACTTAATGACACACAAAAGCCATAAGACTAAGATTTCAGAGAAAACATGCTGCACATCTTAGCCAAAAGTCAAAGAAACAGAAAATTACTGGTCTAGTGATGGGAGTAAATTTACTCCCTAGGTCCAGCATGTAGGGAGTAGGTTCAGGAGGCTTTGCAAGAGGTTTGCAGGATTGAAATAAAAAGTGCTGAAAATGCAGCTCCCGGGCTCCGAATATTCAAAAAGTGCAGCTTGCTGGTTTCATGCCTTGGAAGCAACAATACAGAGAGGATAAAACCAACAACATAAAAACAAACCTTTGATATAAAAACTTGCTTCTATGTACATATAAAACTTAGAGCAGTTTTCATACCATTGCATCTTAAGGGAAGAATTTTGGCCTAAGAAAAGGACAATTTTCCAAGAGGAAAATCTCTTTATCCAAGTCTAACAAGCTGTACTAAGGTAAAGCTCTTTCCACAAAAGTGGCTATAACATTTGCATGTGCTTTTATGCAAGAAAAGTATTACTTACAATTAATACGAGGGCAATATAATATTAGCAGTCTTATTCAGGATCACTTTCCTAATGACTCCAGCATGGACTTTACCTCCTTTACAGATATTGCACAATCGGTCCACATTTTCTCTGGACTATCTTGCTATGACATCATGATCTCTTTCTTTTTCCACCATTGACAGATCCTATCTGTGTATATATGAAGATGGAATTTGTTGCCCCAGAGTGCATCACTTTACACTTATTGACAATTAAACACATTTGCCATGCGGTTGCCCATTCAAGCCGGTTTAGAGATAGATACCTTTTAGAGCTCTTCACAATCTGATTGGTTTTCAACCACCCTGAATAGTTTGGTATCATTTGCAAACTTGGGTACTTCATTATTTACCCCTAACTCCAGGTCATTTATGGAAAAAAAGCACTCGTCCAAAGATAGTTCCTTGGGGGACCCCCACTTCTTACGTCTCTCTACTATAAGAATTGCCAATTTATTCCTAATCCCTGCATCCTTTTCTTTAACTAGATACCATAAAGGGACCTGACCTCTTATTCCATGACAAGAACCTTTGTGAGGGACTTTATCAAAAGCTTTTTGAAACTCCAAGTATATAGCTAGATCTCATCTATCCACATGCCTGCTGAAATCTCAAAGAATTCTAGAGTGTTAGGCAGGCAGAACTTTTCTTTGCAGAAACCACACTGATTCTCCTTCAACAAGTCTTATTCTTCCAAGTCATAATTACTAAAATAAGCTTTATGCCAACTTGTCCAGAACAGATGTGAAGACAGCTGTCCTGTAGTTTCCTGGATTCCATCCCCCTTCCATCCATTCTTAGACATAGGCTAATATGCCACTCCCTGTCCCCACTATATTTACATCTCCTTTGCAACCAAGCACTCCAGTTCCCCCATCTTGGCTCAGAGACTTCTGGCAACTGCATATAAATCCTTTCCCAAATGTCATTGATGTGTCTTGTCCTCTTTTACCTGCTGATCTACCATATGCTCATTTCCCAATTGTACCTTTTTTCCTTCTGGAGGGTCTGGAATATTTACACTTTCAACCCTGCTAACTGGGCAAAGAGGCACCTTTTAAAGTGCTGCCCTTTTATATTTAGCAGGGGCAGGCAACTGTCCTTCACCCCAACATTGTGTCTTCTCCTGTGGCTGCTGGTGGTGTCTCTTCTGTATTTTTTTTTTAAAGATTGTTAGTCCTTTGGGAACCATTTGATTTATTTTACTATGTACGCTTTCCCGTGAACTACTTTTGCTGAAAAGTAAAACAACCACTACCACCACTACCTTAGGGATGACTTTCACCTGGAATGGATTCTGCCCAGCTCCTGTTGGGCTTCCCCCAGAAGTCTGTTAAACTGTTGTGCAGCCTTGTTAATGTTAGGCAACAGCAGATTGATTCCATTTAGGTTAAAATGGAGTCCATCCCATTTGTGCTAATACAAATTTTGGCTTGTCCCAAAATATTACCAATGCTTAACAAATCCAAACCTCTACTCCCACCATCTATATCTCATCCAGGCATTAAGACTCTTCAGCTACTCCTGAGGCCCTGTGTATAGAACTGGCAGCATTTCCAAAAAATTGCACCCTTGAAGGAAATAATGGCCTTCACCATCTTATCCAGCAATGAAAATTTGACTTCCAGGAATACATTCCCCAACATCATTCATGCAAAGTGCATCAGAACTGCTGACTCCTCCTCAGCACTGTTTACCACCCCATCTAGATAGTTAATAACAATTGCAACCTTTGTACCTGGTTATCCAGTCACAATACACTCCACATACGCATCACAAACCCATCCCCAAGTTCCTATTAAGTCATTCACTGCTAGGAGAGTCCTCTAAGTCCCAGAAGACTATCCTTGACACAAGAGCTCATTATGCAAGGAACAGGTCCTTTAAAAGGGATTGCTCCTTCTTTCTTGAGCTAATTTTCTTCCCCTAAAACTCATTCTCTGTGACAGAAATGCAGCTGCCATCCAGGGAATGCCTTATACTAAGTCAGAGTATCAGTATAGTCAACACTGACTGGCAATAGATCTTCAGAGTTCCAAATAGCAATTTTTCTCTGCCCTACCTGGAGACTGAAAATCTGGAACCTTCTGCATGCAAGATATTTGCCATTAAGCCTCAGCCCTTCCCTGAATGATTAGCTTATCACAGGGGTGCTCACACTTTTTTGGCTCGAGAGCTACTTTGAAACCCAGCAAGGCCCGGAGATCTACCAGAGTTTTTTTTACAATGTTCGCGCCATCATAACATATAACATTTATGTGTACAATGTATGTTGGTGTACCTTGAGCCCCACTGAGTATAACAGGACTTACTCCTGAGTAGACATGCCTAGGATTAGGCTGTGAGGCTGCAATCCTAGCCACACTTACCTGGGAGTAAGCCCCATTGAGTACAATGGGCCTTACTCCCGGCATTTCCTCCCAGAGGCACCTGAAGGGGGGGGGGTCGGCACTCCGCGATCTACTCATTTTGCCTTGCAATCTACCGGTAGATCGCAATCCACCTATTGAGCATCCCTGGCTTATCAGATGGTTTCTGCTTGAGGTTCATCATATAAGTTAGCCACTAGGATGTCAAACAACAACTATGCTACTTGCATATTTACCTGAATAGCCTGGCGTCCTTGTTGAGCATCAGCTAGTAGCTGAATGGTAAGGGTCCTGGAGTCCTGCAGGGCATCTTGGAGGTAGATAAAGCTGTGACCCACATGTCGTCCCATGGTGCATTCCCGGCAGATGGGGACAGAACAAGTGTCACAGTAGAAATGTAGCACCTGTAAAAGAAAAAGTGAATACATATATGTAAGCAGAGCCACTCAGGGGAGGGGACCCACCTGTGCAGTCTTTACTTTTACAACAATTACATATAAAATTTATTGAAAGCCAGGAAGTTCTTCTTTGTAGGCTCCAGGTATGTGCACAAAGCTATCTTACAACAAAGAATATTCTCTGAAGTTTGTCCAAGAATAAATTATGCAATTACAGCTTTTAGCTAAAGTGTTGTCAGTAAGAAGCTTATTAGTGAAAGATTCACCAGCAAATCAGGATGCTTTTTTCACATTCCATCCAGCAGAGGGCAGTAGCAGAGTACTTTGCAAAGGTGGCAAGGCTTAGTAACTCATTTAGAGAGCTGGCAAAAAAACTCAGAACCACCTCATAAGAAAAAAACTAAAACTGTTGCATCATACTGCAATTGATTTAGAAGACCATCCTCAAAGAAGCCAAGTGAAATGCAATGCTCAATCAAACAACATATACCAGTTTTGTTTAAACACAAATAGTTTTAAAAGGCATCATTAACATGAATTGAAATTGGTTAACCACTTCAAAATTTGGGCTAAGGTGATAAAAAGGATCAATTCTTCCTCAGGTTCACTTCCCAGATGTGCATCAGCTCATCTTAGAAATTAAACCAGAGGATAGATATTTCTTTTTCATCACAATGTGTTTGCCTAAACATACGTATTATTTGTGGAGGAAATGAACTTTTGTTAGTTCATTTAGAAATTCATTTACCTTTTCTACACTTGCATTACAGCTAACAATGATTTCCTTAACTGCTGCGGAAAAAAATTATGTACTTTTCACAAAGTGCAACCTTTCAAAACAGAACTAGGAGAATTAGTTGAGACAGAAGCCTTTATTTCATTTTTATTTGTGCTTAAGCAGACTTTTGTACTGCTCTTTCAGCAGCACAGAACTGTGTGGTGCTTTGTATAAAAACAGTTTTATTGTAATGAACTGCTAATGTTTTATTCCAGAACTTAAGGCTAAGTAATGGTTAAATGTGCATAGAAACATACTCTTACTAAATTTTAAAGCACTAAAGCAGAAACCAGCAGGGGGTCAGCTATCAAGTCACATGAATATCACAATTCTCCTGCTTGTTAGAGGAGGATCCCCCCCCCCGCGCTTCTAGTCAAAAGGGGCCAACTGAAGAGAAAATGGCGTCAATATGAGCAAAGGTTCAGCTTCAAGCTAAACCTACTATTAACCCTCTGAAACAGTTAATGCCAGAAGCAAAGCGAGGTCAAAGGCCAGAGAGCAGCCCTGTCATGCAGATCCAGATGCTGCTTCCCGAAAGAATACAAGGCACAGTGTAGGAGTCACTCAGCCACACAAGCCACAAAAGAGAGGAAAAAGTAATCAAAACAATTAACAGATTGTTAAAGAAAGCCTCTGGGTCCTCTGATCCAGTAAGAAATCACAGAACCTGTGCCCGTTCTGTGGCACTGGTTCTCCAAGGCCTTCTTCAATGCAAAAAAGTTATTTTTGTTTTCTTAGCAAAAGGAAAATGTTTTTTTAAAGTCTGGAATATAAAACTGGTTTTTCAAGTCAGGCTCCTGACTGCAGGAGTCTTCACAGGCTCACAACTGAAGTGTTCTCCGCTAGCCATTCAGCTGCTCAATTCAGTCCATCTCATACAATTGCATCAAGATACACCAAGATCTCAAGCTACTGGTCTATGTGGGAGTAGGGAAGAATCACCATTTGGCCTGCCTATTTTCTTCATCTGACACATTTTCTCAATGAACCTCAGTGCCCCCGTCCAGACCAAAGGCAAGGAGGAGCACTAGGATATTTCTGCCATTTTCAAGAGGCTGTTTTCCTTCTTGCCTCATCTGCAGTAGGGGTAACCAAAAACAGAATTGCAACTACCACCTTCCCTGCCAAGCCCAGCTACTTCTGACTGACACTTTCACACATACTGCTGGTAAGAGAGGATCCCCATGTAAATTACCATGCAGAGTAAAGGAAAAATGGGAGTAATTTTGATGTCTTTATTCTCAGCCTTGCCAAAGTTCCCCATTTCTATTGCAAGTACAAAGCAATACAGGGCAAGGGGCTCATTTACAGTTAATCTGCATTCAGAACTTCAATGTGGGGGGGGGCATGATTGAGACATACAAAATTATGCAGGAAATGGATATTGTGGATAAAGAGACGCTCTTTTCCCTCTCACATAACACCAGAACCAGGGGATATCCACTAGAATTGAGTGTTGGGAGAGTTAGGACAGACAAAAGAAAATATTTCTTTACCCAGCGTGAAATTAGTTTGTGGAACTCCTTGCCACAGGAAGCAGTGGTGGCATCTTGCCTAGATGCCTTTAAGAGGCGATTGGACAAATTTCTGGAGAAAAAGTTCATCACAGGTTACAAGTCATGGTAGGTATGTGCAAGCTCCTGGTTTTAGAGGTTGGCTACCTCAAATTGCCAGATGCAGGGGAGGGCACCAGGACGCAGGTTGTGTCTTGTTGTTGTCTTGTGTGTTTCAGGTTCCCTGAAGCATTTGGTGGGCCACTGTAAAATCTAGGAAGTTGGACTAGATTGGCCTTTGGCCTGATCCAGCAGGGCTCTTCATATGTTCTTATGTAAGTAGGGATGAGGGCACTGCTGTGTTAGGCATGTCCTTTCACATACTTGACCAGCCAAATAACAACTTGCTAGTGTCCCTTCTCATCCCTTAGTTGCCTTCTTCAAGTTTCCATAAGCAAAAAATGATTTAAAATTTCGCCTCCTTCATGTATCTCCTACCACAGAAACAGACAGGGGGATCTCCTTTCATGGAAATCCAGTAGAAACACAATAAGGGCTACCAACAGAAAGCAAGGAAAAAATTTCATGATTAAAGCATACCAAGCACTACTGAAAATGATAGAACAATTTGTGCTACACATTTTTCCAAACAACTAAGCTTGCACATACCTTTTCACACGAACTATATTTAACATGGAACTTCCATAAGTAATGTGAGAATTTTGATAAAAATTACACACCCCCAGTTAACCTTCAATCTACAGCCAAAAAATTTTTAAAGATGTTTTATATGGATATTATGTACCTCTAACTGAATCTTATTATTAAGAAAATTTCTTCACCACTATTCAACCAAAAACACAGCTGTGTCTTGGCATCCACGAGGGTTTTTTTCTGGAATCAATAAACAAACCAATGGGTCAGAGCACACCAGACCTCTGAACACAACCAGAGCTGTGCCCTGGTCATGTTTCGAGGGTGTTCCAAGGCCTGGAGAGGCCGCACATGGCTCCCCAGAAAAGGATGATAATGCCTTAACCATCCTACTTCAACAGAACTGCCAAACATGTAGGCAATCAGCCTGCACACTAGAGGAAAGCTAGGCTTCCTGTCAGTCTCTCTGTAGCATGCAGGCTAGTTGCTGCAGGTTCAGCAGTTCAGTTGAAGCAGAATGGTTAAAAAAGATCATGCTGCAAGCAATTCTCCAGTGCAACAAAGGTAATTTAATGGGGGCATGGGGAGGGGTCGCTATTTATATAGCATTTCCCCAGTGTTCACAGTTTCTGGTATCCGTGGGGGTCAGGAAAGCATCCCCCACCAATGCTGAGGCAAAGCTGTATAACTATGTCAGACTTCTTATGCACCAACACAAAAATACACAACTTAAGGCAACAAATGTTAAGTTGGGCTTACCAAGATATTAATTTCCGTTAAATATGGAGTTTATGTAGTCTTTGTGTTATTATGCCAGTAAAGGTTCCTGGGTACATCTCTGTTCAAGTCATGAAAGAGGCTGGAAGCACAAGAGTGCCTTCCAAAACTGGTTGATACAGTCCAGTAGCAGCCTTACAGATGGCCTTTAGAAGGTTGGTAGGACAGCAACCCTATTGATGGAGCAAAACGTCAACCCAACAGCCTGAATGACAATAATTCAGTGCTATGTACACCTTGGATGCAAGAACCATCTCCTTAAACAATTGAGAGGTGCATGACAGGTGGCCCTATCAGATTATAAGAAGGGGCAAGCGGAGACCTCAAGGTGGTATTCAGTTCCATTTCACACACACATCCATTATTGGATTAGATGGTTGTTTAAAGATGCAACTGCTACCATGACCAATGAACCTAAAGTGTAACACCCTTTGGATGTAGGATGGATAACTTCTCCATTGCAGATGCTTCAGCAAAAATGGGTTCAGGGGCACCATAGACTCATTGTCCAGTGAACTAAAGAGTGTTTCCATCTGCCACAGGGTAGGATTCCTATTTTCCACCCATTGCCCTGGAAGGTAGAGTGCTGATCACATCACCAGGGAAGGGATATTCCTGTACAGCTCTTTCCTGAACTCTCATTTTAATACCTTTCAAGGGACAAGATAATGGCTGACAATTCTAAGGTGCCAGGGACTGCTGGTATCCAGATTCCAGTACAAGCAAAGCAGCCCACTCGTTGAAGAAACTGCAGGCTAAACTGCATGACCCAGGTGCACTACTTAAGCTATATGTCTTGCCTTCACCTTTTTGCCTTCTTAGACATGCCACTTACTTTTGGTTCCCACCTGGCTGATGGCTTGCTCCTGCTTCATCTTGTTAATTGACATGCCCCAATTAACACGACCCACCAGCAACCCTTTGCACTCCCTGTGCGCCAACAAGTCTCCATCAGAGGTAATATTTAGGACCAACCAAAAGCAACACAATATTAATCAGTGAATTTTTAATCATTCATCAGATTGAAAAAAGGATATGGGGGAAGAAAGGGGTATGTTATAATAATTCCGACAGTCTGCAGTTGGTGTTCAGGGTGCCTTCCTGCAGGCATGAATCATCTCTGAAAAGATATGTGATGATTTCTACACACAAGTAGAACTAATGAACCACCATGACTCCATACAACTTTGTGAGTGGGAGAATGCTTAGCCATCCAGAAGGGTATTTTAAACCGAATTGGGGGGGCATTTTTTACAACTAGATGGTGGGATTCTTATTTCTGAAGAGTGAAATGCCCTCCAACATCAATTTGGGTTCAAGTTAACTACATTTTAGGTGCTGCAGTAAACTGAAAGTCAATCTTCTGCTTTATGAAAACAAAAAATCATCTTATACATCTGCTTTGGAAGAAGCCTGAGTTTCAAGCAGGGATGCCAGAAAAATTCTCCAAGTCTAAATAAGTTCTGCAACGGTCAAAATCGTTTTCCACTTGGGAGAAATTCACTGGATCACATTACCCGTCACCGTCCCCAAACACCTATCAGCCCCTCCATCCCTCAAAAACATAAATAGAAGGGGTGTGCATTTACAGTAGTGGTGAGGAAGAGGAGCAGCAGCGAGAGTGGAGTTGGAGAAAGGATTCTGGCAGGTGCCAACATAGAAAGTGGCAAGGGAAGCAACATACAGCAAGTAAGGAGTTGGTTTTATTTTAAATGTTCCCCTTCCCTTTCTCTCTGTCAGTGTTCCCGCCAGCAGCAAAGGGAAAGCTATGGGGGCTTGCACTCTCCTACCATTGCAGGAGGTACTGTACTGTAGCACTGGCAGGAAACTACAACCCCCCAAAAAATATTTAAGAATATTCAGCAGTTTACATAACATAAAAAATTAGATGTCATCTACAAATCACTGGAGGTTGCTGCTCTCTTGTATTTCTTTTTTGGATTATAAGCCCCTTTGAGATACAGAGCCATATTCTAAGTACAGGTGCAGCCTATTTATCCACAGATTTATCATCTGTGATTTTTTGTCTCAACATGAATGGGGTGGGGGTACTGAAAGTCACACACACCTTTGCCTCCTTTGCCCTGTGCTGGCATCTCCCTCCATTTCCAGGCAGCCCAAAACACTGCAAAAAGTCTCCAGGCAGGGAATAGCCCTGGAGCCCTGGAAGAGGTTCCCCTTTTGAAGGAACAGTAACATTCCTGGAGCCCCTGAGCCAGCAAAGAGGCTGAAGAGGGGGGCAGAAAGCCCTGTGTAACCAGAACACGTACAGCAAGTTGGAGCTCTCCCTCTCCCTCCCTCTCTCTCTCTCTCTCACACACACACACACACACACAGGACGGTGTGGTAGCAACAGAGGGGATTGCTTTAAAAAACCCAGGGAGTGTTTGCCAAATTCCCCCCCCCATGATGCAGGCAATCAGACACAAGCAAGTCTTTCTAGCAAGCAAAACATGTGATATAGCTTAGGTTCCTCTCCACACTTTCCTGCGAGTAAGCCCCATTGACTATAATGGAAACGCATAGGGCTGGACTCTGAAAAGCTCAGCATCCCACCCATGAAAGAAGCGGGACAGCTGGCAACTGGGAGGGCTCAAGAGGGGGAGGAGAGGGGATTGCTTTAAAAAACCCAGGGAGTGTTTGCCGAATTCCCCCCCCCCATCCCATGATGCAGGCTCTCCTGCTCCAGCAAGCCTTCTCAAGCAAGCCTTGGGAAGCCTTGGAGAGACAGGCGAGGGTGAGCAGAGGAGGGAGCAGAGGGGCAGAGGAGCTTCCATGATGGTGGCCAGGGAGGGCTGCAGAAGTGGTGGCAGCAGCAAAGAGGAGGAGGAGAACCTGCAGTGCTGTTGGGAGGCCACCTGGGACACAGAGGACGAGGCTTCCAAAGCAAGCTCAGCATCCCACCTGTGAAAGAAGCAGGACAACTGGCAACAGGAGGGTTGAGTATGGAGGGGAGGGGATTGAGAACAGCTGCCTTAGTTTCCTTCCATCCGGAAGTGTCAGGCTGCAGCGTGTTTGCGTAACTGTGGAATTTAGCACAATGCGTTTTTTGTTAATCGTGTGCCGAGTCACGGAACTAACATGGATAAATAGGCTCCATCTGTACTCAAAAACTTTAGTTTGCAATGGTGCGCACAATGAGAAGTTTGTCAACGAAAGAAAGAGGAGTACTTTGAATTGTGCCCCCAAATAACCAATAGACAGCAGGTCCTGTGCTGGACATGTCAACATATCATAACTGAGCCACCACATTTTGCACCAGCCATTATTTCCAAAATATGGAACTTGGAAATAGCACAAGAGGGAGAAAGACGGCTGTAGGGATGAGATATGGGCAACAGCAGGGAAAGCAGAGAATCTACAACTCTGTATTTTGCCTACACTCCTTTGGTTCCAGGATGTTGAACTTATAATGCTTATCAGGCTGTCACCTGCAGATAGAAACAGTCACGCAGCCCACTGGGATTTCTCAATGTCTCCCTTGGACTGAATAGGAGGGAAAGCAATTGCAGGCCCCGCTCCCATCCTTAGTGCAGGGGCAAGCAGTAACCTATGCTAAGGACCCTTATGGTAAATTATACTGTAGGACTTCCACAGCTCTCCCAGAACAAGGTGGAAAGGAGAGATAGCGTTGGGAGTCATCAGCATACTGGTTACACCTCACTCCAAATTCTGCATGATCTCCCCAGCAATTTCATGTGGATGTTAAAAAGTGTGGGGGATAGAACCCTGCAGCATTCCACACTAACACTGAGCAAGTAAGTGTTCCCCAGCATCACCATCTGAGAACTGTTGACCAAGAAGGAATGGAAGCACCACAGAACAGTGCCCCCCTCAAACCCCAACTCAGCCAACTGACCCAGAAGGATACCATAGTTGACAGTATCAAAGGCTGCTGAGAGGTCCAACCAGACCAGTAGGGACACACTCTATCTAATCCTTAATGAAGAAAATCTTTTAGGGAAACCAGGGTTGCCTCTGTCACAAAGCCCAGCCTTTTGCTAGACTGAAAAGGGTCCAGATAATCTCCCTTAGGATCTCCTGGAGCTGGGATGCCACCACCCACTCCATCACCTTACCCAAGAAAGGAAATTTGGAAACCAATTGATAATCGTTTAAATTGGTGGAATCCAGAGATGGTTTTTTTTTTCAGGAGGGGGGCACACAATTGCCTGAGTTACTCACTACTAATCTAATCTTACCCCCAGGCAAGCAGCAAAATGAGATGGTTTAACCAACAAAAGAGATGTGCAAAAGCAGAATGACAGGTTCTTTAGATTGTAGAACTGCTGTAAAGCTAACACAGGTTGCCCAATCTTTATCACTCAAAAACTACCTTCTCTCTGAAGCAACACACTCATCAATTCCATGGACAAAGGCGAAATATTAACCTCTTGCTTGTACAATTCAAGGATCCAATTACAAGCTTGTAATACGCCAGGGCCTGTTCAATAGGACCAGGTCTCACCAAAACCCCACAAAGTATTTGATGTTTGAGGAGAAGAAATGATTCAAAGCACAGCAGAAGTTAGCAGAGCTAAACTCTTTGACAGGTTGTACTTTGCCCCTCCCTGTTTTCCCCAAATGAGAGCCATGCTAAATACTTCTTAGCACTTGTATAATGCTTTGATGGTGCAAAGTAATTCACAGGTGTTATCTTGATGTATGTAATTCTAACCAAGAATCAGTTCCAAGAGGGACTGCAAGGTCCCCCTTATATCTGGAACTATCTCCTTAGAACATGTACAAAATGTCTCCTCACAACCTTCAAATCCCATCTGAAAGCCCATCTTTTCCAGAAGGCTTTGGACCATGCTTTAGTCCCAAAGCCTTGTGACTAGGGCCCAGAACAAACATGCAAAAACCCATGTGGAAATCCACATTTCCCAAAGAACAACTGCATGCTTTGATGCAAAACACTCATGGGCTTCCTCATCCATGAGTTTTTTCCCAATGGAATAAGCCAAGTACCCTTTTCACTCCTTAGTCAGAGAATTCCAAATCTTCCATGTGCAGCTGGAAAATTCACATGGTTGTCAATATCCATGAGTTTTGACTCCTCAGAAGAGGCGAGAAAGCCCTAAACTGTCTCCCAGCAGAACCCTCCTTTGTCAGAGCTCATCCTCCCTTTGCTTTAAAAAGGCGGCTCCCTTTGCATGGGTGTGGGGGGAGGGTGCAGCACCTACTCAGAAGTCAGTCATTGAGTTCAGTGGAGCTTACTCACAAGAAAATGCATATAGGATTTCCAGTGGGAAAGGAGGATGCTGACAGCTAATCAATATGTTCCTCCAATCCCATGCTGAATCAATTTAATTTCTTTCTACATCTTTGTTTCATAAAAAAAATAATTGTTTGGACTTGAAATTTCTTTATCTGCTCTTCCAAGTGTGGACATGAAGGGCTGTGGGGCAGCTGCTTGGATGATCATCCCCACACATTTGCTTTGGGACAAGATTCTACGCCAGTGGTTCTCACACATTTAGCACCAGGATCCACTTTTTAGAATGAAAATCTGTCAGGACCCACTGGAAATGATGTAATGACCAGAAGTGACATCATCAAGCAGAATTTTTTTTTTTTTTTAAACAATCCTAGGCTGCAATCCTACCCATGCTTACCCTGGGTAAGTTCCATTTATCATCATTGTTAAAAGCATATATATAGTAGCCTGTTAAAAATACAGATCTGTAACATTTCTCCAAATGCAGTCACAGCCTGGTAGCATTAAGTCTAATATATTAAAAATAAAACATTGAAATGAATGGGGACCCACCTGAAATTGGCTCGCAACCCACCTAGTGGATCCAATCCACAGTTTGAGAAACACTGTTCTACGCCCATTTTCTTAGAAGCAAGTACTGAGGAGAGGCCAGGGGTTTGCTCTTGCATGAGTAAAGCAGCCCTCTGTGCACACTGGTGCAGCAAACACATAGTAGGCAAAAATGTCATCACTTACAGGAGTAGGAAGTTTACTTCCCTCAGAAGGGCAAACGCTCAGGAGGAAGCTCCCACCCCTTTCGGCTGCCAAGTACTACTGGGGTACATAGGTTTTTGAGCTAGCCAGCTAGAGGTGTACGTAAATCTCCCCGTGTGCTATGGGTGCACATGTTTTTAAGCTTCTAGCACATCTGTGAAACTTGCAACTTTTCATCTGAGCCTGAAGGTATGGAAGCCACCATGCATAACATCATTTGACTCCCAGACAAAAGTAAAAATACCAATATACCCCAAAATTCATTCAAGACCATTGAGGTGGCTTGCAGCAACACTTCTCATTTTCCGATTCTGGTTCTAGCTCTCGTAAATAAATATTTAACATCGCAAAAGCACCATGAAGTAAGTTAAATGCCACATTCTGTGCTTGCTGTTTGTTAATAACTGAGCTAGAAGCATGCTAGCGATGTCACTTCCTGTGATAGAAGCAATCGTGGCTAGCTCAAAAACGTATGCACCCTAGGATACGTGCAGACACAGGAAGTCTGCCAAACAATGATTGGCAATGCTGGAGGATGGGCTAGCACAACTTTTTCCATGAATACCCCTCCCCCAAGGTTGAAGTGAACATGTGGTAGCAAATCCCACATGGCTGAAACTTGCAAAGGTATTTTTCCACAGAATAAGAGCACATTTGGTCAGGGCCTGAGTTAAGTGTGTGTAACAAAACAATTTGCATATGCTTCTTCAGTCCATCCCTGATTACTCTGCTAACTGCATAAAGAGGCACTTTTTCAAGTGGTACTCATCTTATGTTTAACTGAGGGGAAGCAACAGTCCCTCTTCATTCCAGCTTAGTGTCTTTTCTAGTGCCTATTTTCTGGCCTGTCTTTTTAGATTGTGAGCCCTTTTGGGACAGGGGAACTTTGCTTTTCTCTGTAAACTACTTCGCAAACTTTTTTGTTTAGAAGTGGTATATAAATATTCTTAATACGAAGAATTAAGAATAAATACCTCCACCTGTCAAATTTCTAGATTGTAAGATCCTTGGGACAGGGGTTTGTCTTTTTACTTTGTGTAAAGCACCATGTACATGGATGGCGCTATTGTCATACAGCTGCTGAGGTTAAGAGGGAATGACCTGATGCATGGCAGAGGTGAGATTTGCACTGGAGAAGTCCTGATTTATTGCCACTGTGCTATACCAGTATGGTAATGGAATTCTAGTTCTTTACAATTCTATACTTTGCAGACTACACCAGGGATCTCCAAACCCCAGCCCGGGAGCCAGATGCAGCCTTCAAGGAGCTTCTATCTGGCCCCTGGCCAGCCTCTGGTCCCCTGAGAGCCTCTGGACAACTTGACTGAACGTGACCAGAGCTGTGCTCCTGTTGTGTCCAGAGGGTGTTTTCAGAATGCCTTTTAAAGGCCTAAAAACATCACCTCCTGATTTTCCTGAAAATCTGGAAGTATCTTTTTGTGCCCTCTGAAGGCTTTAGAAGGTTTTTGAGGGTTGGGGAGGCCTCCACAGCCCCCAGAACATGCTCCAGGTGTTTCTTGTTATTTGCTGGTTCTGGGGTATTTACTCCTTTATATTTAAGTAAGCTGCTTGGGATGTGGAGGAATGGGGTCCATTTGAGTGTGTGCTGTATTTCTGTGGTATGTACTTGTGTCTGAAGAAATCTTGGAAATTTGAGCCCATTCATTTATTCATTCATCTAAGCTCCATCACTAATGTTCCATCTCTAATTTCATATTAATTCTCTTTTTTTGGCCCTTGCCAGATATTTGATGCAGCCCTCTGGCTGAAAAGTTTGGAGAACACTGCTCTACACAGTTTTTCAACTGTTGGGTAGCAGTACATTGGTGTGCCACAAATGATCCACAGGTATACCGTGGAGGGTCATTTATTAGTTGGGCCATGGGGGGGGGTCCCCACCAGCGGTTTGGTGTGCCTTATCTCTGGCCAAAAAACTGGTGGTGTTCAGCACCTTGCCAATTTTAGCACCTGGTCAGTGTGCCATGAGATGAAAAAGGTTGAAAATAGCTGCTCTACAATTTCCAGGTCAGGTCATAGCCCAGGAATATCCTAGAGGCCCAGCCCACATCTAGAAACCCAATGCATTCAGTCCCTGTCCATCCCACCATAGCATATCTTCTAGTGAGCATTTGCAGGTATTTCCCTTACACCTGTTTGTTTAAAACTGTGAGCCCCTTTAAGACAGGGAACCAATTTTTTGTTTTGTTTTACTATATAAATGCAATATTAGCAATGCAGTTTATCAAAAAATTAACAATGAAAGAGGTATTAGAAACAGCATTCAGAAATTCTGGATTGTAAAGTTGTGCATGCACACACACTTATGGCAAGAAGAATCAAACTCAGAAGTTTCAAGCCAATGCTTTTAGCTCCTGGAATTACTAAATTGCTTCCAATCACAACTGTTTAAAGCTTCCACAAGTACATAAGAGGTGTTCCACAGAAGAAAACAGCTATGCTTCACATATGGTGATGCACTAGTTAAGCTTTAGCAATATTCCAGTTCAAATCATTCCTGCAGAAACCATGTGGCATCCTGACAAGCACCAGCAAAAGCAAAAAGGCAGGGACAAAAACCTCAAGAGATGCTTAATAGCAATTTGCATTCTAAAGAGACATTAACTTCAAGTAAATGGATCATTTCCTAAAAAACAGGAAACATTTCTTCAGTTGGGCATACACACTTTGAAAAATGCAAAAACACAGTAACAGGAACCCATTTCATTTTCAGAAGCCAGTGAAGTATATCATGAGGCCATTCATCTTTTACAGCCACAGCAGGCCAAGGGGTACCAGAGCAAGGCCATAAACCTGATTGCTCTAGGAAAGGGCTTTATGGAGCACTGTAAAAAAATTTTACAACCCCAAGAATTCCTGGGTGTCATACTCTTCTTCTCCCCTCTTTTTTGGTCCATCTGTTTTCAAAGAGCTCATGGGGGAAGGGCAGAGATTCAGATAAATGTCTCCTGGGAATCCATAGCAATCAACCCACATCTGATGAATGGCCGCTAAAGTTAAACTCTGACCTCACTGGACAATTCCTATACCGGCTCCCTTCCCCCCACTGTTGGTCAGCTTTCCAGTATGCCCCACCCACCTGCCTCCCTTCTCCAAAAGTTCTCAAGTGCCAGGCACAGTTAACAAAAGCAATGGAATGTGGATTTCTCCTTGCAGTAGCTTCCAGCAAAAGCACTGATGCAAAAGAGACTTGGGCTCTCTGTGCTGCTGAAGGGGACTGCTTTACAGATTGTCATGCTCTGCCTAATTATTTATGTATGGATGCAAGACTGAGAAAGGGCTTGCCTTCCAGTTCCTAGGCCCAAGACTAGTGACTATTCTTAACACCTACAGGCATGACTCTAAAACAGAATATCTGGTGGGGAAGATTCCTGGGGATGGAACAGAAAAGGGTAATGGGGAATCCTGTGTACCCCATGTACATGTTCAGAAAACTATGGCATTTATACCTCTTTTCCATGCTGCCAGGCAGACCCTTTAACAAGTTCTATAGGATGTCATGGGAGATATCGTTTAAACCTACCAAAAATTCTAGTCCTCCTATCTCAGATACAATATTCCGCTCAAAAAGATTATCTAGCAGTGCAAGATCTCTACCAACGAACCTCACACTGAAGTTGCTGTTTCACTAAAAACTATTATTCTGGTTTTTTCATTCAATTGAAAAGCTTTAATATTCATTCATACATACAACAATTTTTGGCAGAATAACACAATGGCAATTCTACATACATACACTTGCACTTACATCAGAAGAACAGATGTGAAGCTCTTTGTATATTTGGAAAACACTATACTAATCTTGAAAGCCTGTTCATGTTTGCTCCTCTAATGAGATCACAAAAACAAAAGCCATAGAAGAGGTATGCCAACTACCTCCTAGTCAATGAGATTCTGTAAGTTAAAGGTATCTTGAATAATAAAAGGAGAAGTATCATCCAGTTTTAGTAATGAATTCAACAAAATAGAAGTCACCAACTTCCATGCTGCCATTTGAGGATGATTTCATTCCAAATCATTTCAGTCACAGAATACAAGTTGAGATGACTTCAGGCTTCTCACTCCCTACAGGTAGGGAAAAATCATGCATCTTGGAACTCAATTCATTGAACCTCACTGTCCGCTACACGATTTAATCTTGGTGTGAGATTTAAGTCCTGTATTATGCTATACTGCTGCCACTCAGATTAGGGGCATTCTCTGGTTTTAGTAGACTGGGATAGCCAAGTTAGTGCATTGGATCATAATTCAGCAGTAAATGATTGTTCTGATTAATGATTGATAATTGATGATCATTAATGATAATGGCATGTATTTAGTAAGGAGGATGGCAGGAGAATCATCTACAGTATTTAACTGCTGAAGTTTTGTTTGCTTACCAGTTGCTTGAAGTTGAATTCAAGCAAGATATGGGCCAACAGCAGCCAGAGCTGAACACTGAATATACCAAGGATTCCCAGAGGGCTCATCTCCCCCCTCCCCCCATGGCACTCACCATTTGGTGAAGACATTCAATGTGCTTACAAGCCTTGAATCATCACTGCATTCACCTGTTTCTGTCACTTGCTTTTGTACTTTCTATTACTTATTTTGTTACTAAGGGGTGGTCCCTCACAAATAAAAAAAAAGAAAAACTGTTTAAAAACCGTACTGATTGTATCTACTAAATGTCATACTCTGAATTCAGCAAGAGCTGGAGGTCCAGAACAAGGATACATTGACTCATCATTCCCACACATGCCAAGACACCAGCAAGGAGTTTTTTTGTTTGCGTGGGCAAGTCAAAGACAAAGAATTTGGCTGCATTTTTCCCTTGGACACATCAGGTACCAATTCTCATGTGCAGAACTGAAGTGCATAGAATGGGAAGAACTCTGCCCAAGTATCTCTCCTTACGTTCTTCTATAGTGTCTTGGCCAATGTAGAAAGAGAATTTGAGGAACACTATGAGCAGAAAGCTTTTGGCAAGCAAGGGCCTGGCTTGTTTTCTTTGCATCCTCTGTGGTATGTCTGCTCCAGGATAGGCAACTGGCCCTCTGGGGCTTCATTCTATCCCAGTAGAATGCTTCATCTCTTAAATGACTTTGTATTCTACCACAAGCCAAGTGAATTATTAAGAATAAGACTGCTTGAAAAAAAATTTCTGTTCTTTGGGGAGGAAGTCGCATGCAATTAGCACATGCTCCTAAGAGATGCACTTTAGTACCTTGATCTCAGTTTGATTTCTTTCAGCAGAAGAGGACTCCTTTGATATTAGTTGACAAGATAGAAATCAGAATGCATTTTATCTGGTTTCTTCTTAAGATTTATTACCACATGTGTATTATTTAGCACAGAGTATACTATTCTGAGTGATTATAGCAGCAGCAGAACTTCAGGTAAAGAGATTAACTTTACAGAAAGCATTTGAGTGTTAAAGGACAAAACATTTTATGCATGCATAGGATGTACAACATCAGATTACCACACAGTTTGAATTTCATGTTATAGCAGCAAACATGCACACATAAAACCAAGTTACGTTCTTACAAAAGGTTTAAAAATAGCTGATTTTATAAAGCAATCAATCTGAAAGAAGTTACACTATCATAATTTGCAACATTGCAAAGTATAGCAACCTTCACTTTATAGGCTGCAAAATGGACTACATTACAACTAACCAGGTGTACTAGGGAAATTAGTATTGTGACAGCTCTGCGATTAACAAATTTGTCCTTAAGTTGAAGAATGGATGGGTCAACTACTTATAAAAGTAGATTAAAAAGACAGAATTTATGTGCCATGGCTGTTCTTGTGGATTAGAAAGTAAGGGCCTAATTTCAGCACAAATTCAACCAGATTTTATAAAACCGATGTAATTCTAGCTCCCAAAGCACACAGAAGCGGAAGATCTGTACAGACCATTAATCTGAACTAAACTATCCATTTAATATATTACTAAATAAAGTAAAATTATTTTTAAATTTCAAAACTTAAGGAAGTCTGAATTTGCAACCTCTTCAAATTATACAAATAAGTTATAAAGGTTGCAGATTCAAGTTTTTGTTTTTTTTTAAAGCAAAGAAAATTGTTAAATCGAACTGCCTTCACTAGTATTGTCACAAATTAAAGAAATAGTAATCAATTGAACATAATACGTTTTAGTCAAGTAAACAATTGACTAAATTTGCATAAAGCCAAAGACAATAGTTCTGAAGAAAGCAGCATATTTTGTTTCTGAGTTGCATGAGACATTCTTCCCTTCGTGGGGGGGAGGAAGGGAAGATGCTTTTTGAAAGCTGATGCCTCACATCTACACTTTTTGTAAGTATTTGCATTGAAGTGATGTTTTTGCTTAAAACTGCTGCCTGATTAAAAGAGATGGGGGTATCTTTCATATTAAATCTGTGAATTTATCCAATTTAACAGCACTAGTATGGAGAATAGCTCAAGCTTTTAAGAAAGGCACCCCCATGGCATGCCAAATATCAGCTTTCTCCAACTCTCCTCCATCAGTTGTTGACACAAGATGTTCTATTTCTGTTATGTCTAATTTGTAGGTAATATAGCAATATCAAATACATTCCACTCCTTCACATTCTGTCACTGGGCAGGAGGTCTGGTCTAGAGGGTAGAGCCTCCATTTGCCTGAAGATAACATCCACAAGGTCGCCAGTTTGAGGCCACCGGCACCATGCGACCTTGAACCAGCTGACAAGCTGAGCCGAGTTATTCCATCTGCTCAGTGTGGGAGGATGGAGCCCAGAATGTGAAACCAGATCAGAAAGAAACATCTGAATGTTGTGGCTCTTGTAAGATAGAACCTTCTTTCAATTGTAAAAATCCCTACGGGGATTTAAATAGCCTGCCTATGTAAACCGCCATGAATAAAGTCTTGAATAAAGACCAAGAAAGGTGGTATATAAATACCTGTATTAATTATTATTATTATTATTATTATTATTATTATTATTAGACTTCCAGAGCCATCCCTTGGGTAGGGCAACTGGGGTAGTCACCCTGGGCTCCATGATTTCATGACCAATATATGGCCATAATGGGGAGTGCACTGGTTGAAATGCCCCCCTGCCCGCACCCTACTAAGGAGCCTCAAGAATAAAAGAGAATTTAACTACCAGAAATCAAGGGAAGGGACATTAATGCTCAGTAGCCACTGGCCATTTCCTAAGAAAGGTTTTCTTAAGTCCCATTGAAATTAATGGTCCTTCAGTTACAACCAATTTGTTTCATTTATTTCAATGGGGCTTAGTCATAACTAGCTTTCTTATAATTCAACCCCAAGTTCTCACTCAAAGAAACAAAATCCGTCCAATTGTATTACTCCCCCAACATCAAGCCAGCTCTTCATATCAAGCAATACTACCAGCCTTCCAGAATCCAGATAAATAATCCAAATCCAGATTAGCAGTGTGATCACAGCTTTTAAGAGGTACCATACCATTAAAATTTTATACTGAAAACAGACCATTATCACCAATTAAACTGAAGTTAGAAGTAGTGGTTAACACAGAACTGGCTCTTTAAAATGGAGCAATTGCGTGTTAATGGCATGGAGGTTCACTATTTAAGCCTATCTTCACAAAGAATCTTTGCTCCGTGAACTAGACCAGGGGTGGCCAAATTTGCTTAATGTACAAGACATACATGACAAACTTCAAATGCTTTTCACTATAAGATACTACTATGCAAATGTACTTCCAAGTAGCCTCATTGTGCTAAGCAGCTCCTGCTGCAGCAAGGTCACTAGCAAGGCGGTGACATCACTGCTGAGTGCCCAAGGTGGGAGATGCACTGTCAGCAACCAAAAATTTGGGTATAACCAACACAGCCAAGCAGCAGGAGAATTCAAAAGGGAAGGTAAAAAGTTAGAGTGGAAGAGAAATTAGATGATGGCAAGAAAAACCAGTAGCAAGAGAAAAAGGCTAAAAAAGAAGAACGAATGAACGAGGATGAAGCAAGTAAAGGGGGGAAAGGGGCAAGACTGACTTGGACAGAGAAGATTGGAAGAGAAAGACAGGAGGAACAGTGCAGGCAAGGAAGGAAAGGTGAAACAGCAAGGAAAGAAGAGAGAGTGTGGGGGAAGGAAGGGACATCCCCAGAGAGCTTCACTGGGTTGGATATGCCCTCACAAGCAGGGAATCTCCCAGGCTAGTCAGGACTGAGAGAAGAGACAAAGTCCAAAATCTTAATCAACTTTCCAATGCTGGCATAGTGGTGCCAATGGGGCATGTGCTGCAACCTGCAGTTGGGTGGCTCTCATGGAGGCCTCCTCAAAGTAAGGGAATATTTCTTCCCTTACCTCGGAGCTGCACTGCCCTTATGCCGGTGTTGGAAAGTGGGTTAGGGATTATGCCCTAAAACAGATTGCCAGCTACTGCCAGACATAATACCCAAGGAGGCTTGCCTGATCAGTGCCCCAGCAGCCCAGGCATACTCAGCTCACACCATCCAAAGGTGGCCTATGTAGAGGCAGAAGGGGGCCAACACCTGCCTGAACAAGGTTTATATTTACAGTAAGGGAGTAGGGAACACTGTGTTGGGTTCACAGGCCAGTTAAGAAGTTATGACACCTTTATGATGCCTGGTGTTATATTTGGGAGGCTTCACTGCCTCCCTCTCACTTCACCTGCCATACTCCATTCTCTGTGGTGTGGAGCTCTTGCCTTGGGATGAAGTCGGGGTAGCAGGGGTAGTTATAGGGAGTAAGCCTTCTTCATACAGGTTGAGAGTTTCTTCTCAGTGATTTGCAAACTTCCATACACATGCATTCTCCACCTGCAATATGTAGCAGGGCCCTACCTGCTGCTAAACTCCTGCACACAGACTCTCTTTCAACCTCCCAGGGTTACTGCAAGAATAACATGAAGATAGCAGCCCCATATGCTGCCTCAAGCTCCTTTGAGGAAGAATAGGCTAAAAATTAAATAGATTGCCCTTAGCTGAAAATATCTTTCCAACCTTCCTTTGCAGAGGCTGCATATGAAAATCAAGTGTTTAACTGAACGATTAAAACAGTTTTTGATTTTGTGTGTTTTGTTGAAAGTTTGTTCTAAACCAGTGGCTATCAAACTCACGACTGCTATGCACCAAAAACGTGGTCCCCATTTGGACCACAGCTTACCGTTCTAGCCCCATGTAGCTTGTCGTATGAGAAGATCTGAGCCCTGGGATGCTCTGGGCAGTCATGTCTGCTGTCCGACAACCCAGAAGCTGTGCAATAGGAGGTCCGGGCAGACACGACTGCCCAGAGAGTCCCGGGGCCCACATCTTCTCAAACAACAAGCCGAGCAGGCCTGGAATGGTAAACTCCACTCACAGAGAGGAAGGCATTCTCCAAACCCTGGATTCAGACCCCAGGCCAGGATTTGGAGAAGCCTGTTCTATACAATATAACTCTATTTTAAATTCCAATCTAGATATGGCTAAATTAACATTAGCCAAAACTAGCTAGACAAATTATGTATGTTGCATGATGTTAATATGTTTGTGTATCTGTTAGCAAATAAGAGACATATAATCAAATACAAAACTCCAACTGTGTATTCTCTCTTCAAGCTTAAAAGTTTTAGTGACATGGGGGGGAAGAGTTTAGCAACAAACCTCAAAATGCAAGATACATCTGGAAGGAGACAAAAGCCAAGCAATACTGGGAAATTAAAACATTGGGTCTTATTCAGATGGACTAAGCAGTCAAAGGTCAAAGCAGCATTAAATCATTAGTTCCCCAGCTGCCACCAAGGCGTGGTGTTGACCTCTGATTTTGCAAGAAGTGGTCCATGCAATTTTCTCGTGGCAATCTGGTAAAGTTGAGTATTTCTCTTGCATTGCACAATTTTTTCCTATGATAGCCTTAAAGCGACACATTAAAATAGCCAAGCACCAAAATACCAAAGTGGATCAAATTAATGTTACATTTCTGAACAGGTACAGATTGGTTCTCTCCTTTTTGTTCTTTGAGTTTTTTTGTTTGTTTGTTTTACAGACTACACACACAGAGCACTGAATATATAGCTAGTAAAAGCAGTGGTATAAACAAGGGTCATTGGATCCAACAGAGCAGTCAAGACCGTTAATAACTAAAGCCTTTTATTTTTGGCTCAGTTTTGTAGAAGTAACATAAAATAATGTTTACTGAACTATATGCAGCAAGATAGTCTGAACCGATCTCAAAAACAGTGCAAGCTTTAGTACTCTGTTTAAAAGGCCTTCAGGGTCACTTAAAAATGATGCTCTTCTATGTAGGAAAAAAAAATCACCATACAAGTACTGTAGTCCCTAATGTACCTGAACTGAAGCAATTTCCATTGAACCACTGAGCCCCAGCGTCATTTTCTTAAGACATAGATTAACTCGGTATACACTGTCAATGACAGGCCACGTGTATTGAAGTGGAACAAGCAAAATTTTGGACATTTTAAATTATTGACATTTTATGACAAATCTTACAGGGACAAACAGGATCCTCCTATGTGGGAACTGAGAGGTGAATCCTTTGAGAACCAAGTCAAACATTTTGGAAGCAAAAACAATGGCAGGCAAGAGCACTCTGACAAATATTTGTAGCAGATGATGCAACTTGTTACACGATTTCTCTACAGTCCTCTTACAACAAGGAAAATAGCAGCAAGTAGGAGTGCTAAACAATGGTGATCAATGCAACATGCTGGAAAGAGCAGAAGGTCAAAGAAAATGATTCCAAAGGATCTGTGTAGATAACATAAATGAAGTGTACTGGACTGGCTCACAACACCCTTACTAATAAGTACTTATTTTGACCTTCTAGCAAAGGCAAAGCTATGTTATACTGTGCACTCAGAGAACTATATACACCCTCCCCAATCCTTGAGCAACATCCATTCAAGACCTACCTAATTCCCATTTTGACTTATCTGGTAAAAGAAGTTTGTTGTTAACATCTGCTTCTGAACTTTTTTGGCGGGGGGGGGGGGGGTACAATTTATATTATCAGCACCCAGTCTTGATCCAAATGTCACCAGTGTTGCCAGCTGAACTGCCAAGTAATGGTAGGATTTTATTTCCATCACATAGCCCTGGATGGAATACATGAGATTCCTAGGCAGCCACCCATCCAGGAACTGACCAGACCTAGGCCTGTTTCGTTTCAGCAAAATAGCTACATCATACAATAAAGAAATACCACTGTTTGTTAACAGTGATTTGGGTCACTGCAACTCATTTGACTTATAAAATGGTTTGCACCAAGCAACTGGCAATTGAGAACTGGCAATTGAGAATGTGTCAAGCAAATGGAGATGCCAAGACAGACTTGGTCACTGCTGTTTCTGTTATCACGGTTGTATGTTTTCTATTTCTGTGCCTACAACTGGTATTGTTGCACATCTACAACTTCTCAGTTTAAATACCTTAAATTAGGTCCCAAGCACGAGGTTGTTGTTTTTTTTTTAAAGGCTTGGTGTTGATCAATGATATGGACCTTCAGAAGATTTTGAATTGCAGTTTTCCAATGCAATTATAGAGTATGATAAGATATGTCATGTTTGATTTATATTTGCTAAACAAAACTAAAGTCTCTCCTCCCCATCTGATGACCTCTGATAATTTTCTATCCAAATAGAAAATAGCCACCAGTATTTGAACTGAAATATTTGATTAGGGAACAAAATTAAACCATGTGTAGTTCAAACAAAAGTGTTACAGTCTTGGCTTTCCTTCCACTGCGGTCCAAGACGAAATAAGAACATTAGCTTTGGCTTGGATTTAAGCCATTTCTGCCCAACGTTGCACATATGCAACAGGAACCAAATGTGTATTCCTGTGGGCTGGGCAAAAATGGGTTTTAACCTACATAGTCAAATCAGATGACTTCATACTGTGATGTTTGATCTGGACTATTATGGATACACCGTTTTATTTCAACCCCCACTTACAAATCACTGACACATATGTATTCTCTCACACGTATGTACTTCCTAGGAATAAGAATCTGAAAATTCTTTGAAATTGCCACCCTTGCCTAATATTGTACTGCCAAGAGCATCCATCTGTTACCGACGAAGTTTATGAAATGAATCTTCAGAAAGGGAAACAATTTCATTGAAAAAAATTAGGCATTGAAAAGTTTTCTGCTCTACCCCTCTGGGGCTGACCAGTATAGGAATTATCAAAATTGTTAAGGCTATTTGCACACTACCTAGAAAGTTAGCATTTTGGGATGCAGATAGTTCAGTTTACTAGAAGAATCTATTTCCAACCCTGGATTACTTCATAACAGAGACTCACATTCCAAAGCAGAACAAGCTAAGTCACAACTGGACACAATACTGAACTAAAAGTATTTTATTACTGTGAACGCTTTAGGATTGGGGGGGTAAGGCGTTCCAGTAGCAGCCAGGAATGTGTACCTTTGTGTGAAGAATGCAAGTTGTATTTACTAAAATACAATTAGATCAGGTTTCAACTGCTATCACTTCATGAGTGAATGCTTGCATGCACACACAGAGGCTGACTAGAAAAATACACCTTTGTGCTACAATAAATGTGACTTTAAATGAGGCAAGCATTCTTAAAAAGAATCTCAAACCACCCGTTTAACTCAGACAGAAGACTGCAATTATGCAAGATTAGATTGTTACACTTTCATTGATTCAAAGTGGTAAGGAAGCAGTCCAAACTAGCAATGTTCTTCTTGATACCAAAAGCTAATACTTGACTTACCAATCGGATCTAGTACTAATCTTTACTACAAAAAATACATACTTTTTACTCCATTTGTGTCTCTGTCTGTGTCTTTCAGGCAGGTGACTTACCACCCAAACATGCCAACAAAACTTCCTCTACAGGTCCCAAAGAATCAATAATTCTTGTTAAGGCTATTAATTTGTTATCTTTTTAAAAATGGAGGTGGGTTTTAAAGAAAATCAGCTGCCACAGTTATAGAAGGAAGATAATGGTCTTTTAAATTTAACTAAAGCAAGCTCAGCGTCTGCTCCACAAGCACATGTAAGGAGTAGATGTCCTTCAACCTACTACTTGAAATTAAAGACCTCTTGGGATGCATGCTCAAGGAATTGCCATGCCATACATTTAAAATGTTGATTTTCTATTTGTTTATTATATTGATCTAAATCAAAAACTGTAGCTTAAAAAGGGAAGACAGGAGTTTCTGCTTCGCGTGCTAGTAAGAAGCATAATGACCGTTTTAGAGAAAAGCAGTATGATTTCAAGTTGCCATTCAATTAACACTGGAAAGCTTCACACACTGCAGGACCCAATTTCAGATCATCCTAAATCCATAACACCTTAATAAAGATCACTATTGTTTAACAGATATATTGTGCACTGGACAGCCAGGGGAACATTCATTATTCCCATTATTTCCAATATGTGCAATGCTGGTAAAATAGAGGAGGGTGTGCAGAGCCCACATTTCTGTTCAAAGGTAAGGCTGAGGATCAGAGTTACCAATTCAGAGTTACAAGCTTAATCTATAGAGTTCAATTTAATCTACAACACTGCTGTGAAGAACAAAAAAAGAAAGACAAACAGGAGGATCCAACTCATGGAGATGCTACCAAGAGTTCACCTTCTCTCTTCAAAACAAAGTTTATAGACTGAACTTTGTTTTTGCTCAAGGAGAACCATTTTTCTTCCCTATTGTTTTTCTTTAAAAAAAAGAAAAGAAAAGCAAATTCATCCCTAATAAGATTTTGATTTTTTTCCAGTTTCCTTAAAAAAAAAAAAAAAAAAAGTAATCCCTTCCCTTTCCTAGTAAATTGCATGATACCATTTCACCAGGCAGCACTTGCCACTTCAACTTGGTTCTCATTAAGCCACACAGTCCTGCCAGAAAGAATAGCACGGTATTCAAAATTTACCAACTCTACTGCACTGAGAACACAAAGCACTTCACCTGTACTGTCTTCATATATTCCTTACAACACTCTGTAAAGCAGTGGTTCCTGAACTTGCTCATGGCACCCTTCCTCCAGCAGTGCCTGTTTCGGAACCCAGAAGTGCTGATGATGTGTGACAGCAGCAGCACTTTGTACCTGGAAAGAAAGCTTGAAAATCAGTGTAGACACAGTCAGGAAGGGCAGTTAGGCTCAAAAAACATTGTGTGTGGCCCTCAGCTAAGGGAGCTGAGCTTCTGCTCTGTGATCTCTTGTGTTCATGTCACTGTGCAGCTTGGCTGGTGTGCAGCCCATGATGCCCTTGGAGAATCGTCACAACACCCCAGGATATGGCAAAGCACAGTTTGGGAACTTCTGCTATATGGTGAGCAAGTATTATCCCATATTGTGGCTGCAGAACTGAAGTTTACCTAATCATAGCAGGCAAGAAATGAACTGTGGAAATCCTGATATGCAGCTCAGTCATGATGCTACATCAGCTTTCACCAAGCTTTGTTTCAAGTCTCCTCTCTCTCTCTTTGTACTTAAAGTCATTAGATGTCATCGCCTGCAAGTCTCCCCAACAAACACTAGTGCAGAATGGGCACATAGGTAAGGAAACGTGTCATAGTTACATGTTACAAATAACCAGAAGAGAAAACACACATTTTGCCATCTTAAAAATTAAGACCTATTCCTGGGTATGTTTGGGGTGCTAATTCTAAAAATAGCATCAATTTTGCCCTATCACATCTAGATTTAGTGATATGGCATAGACTCCTTAATCATGGTTCAGGCTTCCTCATGAGGAAGCTTCCTGAACCACTCACTTCCTGAACCACTCATAGCCATAATGAGGCTATGCCGCATCTCCAGAACGAGATGTGATAGGACAACCTATCCTATAGGAGAACCTATGACACGTGTCAAAGGTGACATGCCACAACATTTTGCATGAAATGTCAGCATTCACCAACATCTGACAACAGCCGAGTTTATTTCATTTTTTATAAGTGACATTCCTTTATAGAATGCATAAGCCCACATAAGATTGGACTTTTTTTTAAATATGTAAAGCAGTGCTTTCCAAATTTTTAAAAATGATAATCCATTGTGATCCACTAGATTAAAAAGATCCAGAAAGAAATATTTTATTAATAATTAATTAATAGTCAGGATCTTCTGCTCCCAAGGTTGCTAGAGACCTTACATAGAGAGAGTATATAGACATTAGCTGGACTCTCCCTAGAAACAAAGTTCAAGGACTCCCCCAAACCTTTACAGTCATTCCAGGATACCCAGTAGGCTGAACAAGAGAGAAGATGTGCCATTAGGGACATCCAGGGCAGATGTAAGGCTGACCCTGGGTTTACAACATGCCAATTACTAGAAAAAAAAAATCAGAAAATTGAACATTTTACTTTGGGGATATGACAAATACTTCATATCACAGGTCATAACAATTTTCTTCTATAAACCAGGGAAAGGTGCTCAGAAAGTATTTTTTAATGTTTCAAAAACTTTTGCGGCCCACCCAAAAAAATCGGCTAGTGACCTACTGGTGGGTCTCAACCCACAGTTTGGGAAACACTGATGTAAAGAATTATGCCTCTTTTGTTGGGGGGGGGGCAGCGACACACCAGCATAGTCAGGTTAGACATTTTCCAAATTTCACACCGAGTCCAAACAGTTCACCATCACTGCGACAAAGCAAAACTTAGGCCACTTTTTGAAACAACAACAACAACAGTATTTATATACTGCTTTTCAACAAAAAGTTCACATAGCGGTTTACAGAGAAAATCAAATATCTAATGGCTCCCTGTCCCAAAAGGGCTCACAATCAGCACCCCAAATTCATATAAAACTACCATAAATTTTGGAAAAAAAGTTTGACCCTCAGTTTTGTCGGTCTGTGTAATAGTTGCAGTGACAGCTCAGCCTCTCTTATACTATTGAGGTTGGCACAAAGCATTCATTATATGAACTACTACATTCAAGCAGACATTTAGTTAAAACTGGTATCATCAGTACAGGTGAAATGTGTTGACATTCTGATTATACACTACTGAACTTCTAGATCAGAAGTTCTTAGCTTCCTTAGGAGTTCAGACTCCCATATGATTGCCCAATATGTTCCCATACTCCCTTCAACAGATTGTCAAAATCAGCACCACTAGCAATCCTATTAGGCACCAGTATGACTGCAAAAGATGTCAATAGCTTAGTTTTACTTTACATATAGATAGCCAGGAACAGTGCCTCAATTCGTATAGATAATGGCAATGGTTAATCTAGGGCCCAATCCTAACCTGTTTTCGAGCACAAGGGCAATGCAGCTCTGAGGTAAGGGAACAAACACTCCCTTACTTTGAGGAGGCCTCCGTGAGTGAGACCCAACTGCAGGATGCAGCACACAACCCATTGGCAAAGCTATGTGCAGTAAAGTTGGTTAGGATATGGTCCCTAATCTAACATTTTTGAATTGTTCAGAGATCAAGTCCCATAACCCCATCATTTGGTTCCCATACACCCCAGGGGGTAGGGATAACCCCGGTAAAGAATACCGGTTCTAGATTACAGTTGCAACTGTCAATACTAGATTTAATTTTAACTCAGTAACTACAACCATGCCATTATTTGGAAAGACAGTACTGCAAAAATAAAAATAACACATTTGAACTGAATTATATTCTGCAATTCTTTTTGCACAAAATTAAAAACAGCCCTGCATGTCTATTCCCCTACTCCATGTTAAAAATGTGCAACTGATTGACCAGTTACTAAGAAGCCCACAGAAAGACTGTAAGGGAACTACTTTTAATCAGCAACAAATTCAGAATTTCGTTTAGAATCCATAGTTTTGCTAGAACCAGATGCATCCAAGCATGGCCAGCATCCAGTCTTCTTCTGATCTTTTCCCTGCTATAAGTACAACTAGCTGCTGTCTTCCCGTCCCCCGTCCCCCAATTCACAAGGGCAACATAATGAGCAGCATTTGACAACCACTGGTATTCATCATTGCCACTCTTTGGTTTCTAAGGAAATGCAACTTCCTGGTTTTCATTTAATACACAGTTAAGATGGCAGACTTAAGCCCACACAGAAGATACCAAGTTGAGACTGCAGTGCAATGCCTTCCAATTTCAATTTTTAACATTACTGCTCTAGGAACATAATTTTCCTTGACCATGGTTTAATGATGTACTAGCTCCTCTCCCCCCCCCCCAACTGAAAACAGAAATAGAACATTAACATTCACCTCAGTAGGTTGAGGATTTCATTCTAGAAATTAAGCTTGAGGAACAAGGACCAAGCTGTAATGATGGCTGTTTTAATGCAGTCAGCCCATGTTGAAGAAGCACAATCTCAATTAATATGCTCAAGTCAAACCACTCAAAAGTTCAAGAGGTCACACAGCTCTGCCAGAGCAGGAACCAAAATTCCAGGAAGACTGATCAAGAGGTTTGACTCAGGCTTGAATCAGAGCAGGGGCTTCCCATCATATTACAGGTGATAATTAACTTAGCAAGGCTAGGAAGCTTCAGTTATCTCCAGTTAGTTCCCTTTTGATTTGTCAACTGTGCTGATCATGTATACAGTTAAGCAGCATACAAAATTGTCACCAATATAGGGTAGGATCCCAGATCATTCATGTTAATCCATTCTTGGAGGGAATCCCTAATGGTAGAAGCTCTAGACAGAATGCCCCCAAATCTCTTGTATTTCATGGCCATTTGATCCCACTGCGCACTTGACAAGTGGGAACTAAACTGTACGCATCTGCTCAAAATGGATTATAGTCCTTGTTCAACAGTACCACAACACTCTTACTGCTGTGCAATGGCCACCTCGCACCCCTGCCCCAAGGAGCCAGTTTTCATGATTTAAAGATGAACAGTTTTGCTCCGTGACTCATTTTTAAGAGTACAACCAAATCCACATCATCTCAAGAGTGAGTCCAAACTTACCTTACAGCAGCCTTTCAGAACATGCTCTTCTCAAGGAATTGGCATGCACCATCACATGACTGGGGCACTGAGCAGCAAATGGCTTCAGCACAGCTGCAAGGCTTTAATTTCATCAGGAGTCAAATGGGTTGCAAAATCCAAACACCCACTCTTTTGCTGCACTTCCACACATTTTTTCTACCAACAGCCCCTTAAACCTCAGGGGATATGCCAGCCTTTTACTGCAGATGGTAGTAAGGAAGCCAAGGCTTCCAAGATGAACTTAGATGCAAAGATGAACTTTGCTATCTGAAAATTATACTGTAAGCCACTTCAAACCCCCCCCCCCAGCTGTGGCACTATTACTCCTGCCTCCTCCCTGGCACTTTAAGGCCAGGATTTCTCCTTCTAACCTAAATGATGGCCACAGGGCACAGCCTGCCTCTTTCATATCATCTGTTGTTTCAGAGAGAGATGCATTTTACACACAATGCTTGCACATGTCCCACTAACAATTTTTGAAGTATTGTACTTTTTCAGTGTTACTGCTATAAAATACTATTATTGGGGGGGGGGGGGAAGAGGGCAGGGGAATGAAAATAAGTTACAAGAACCCAGAGATTCTCAAGACTTTTTATTACTACGAATATTGATATACCATTTTTCAACAGGAGTATTTCAAAGCAGCTTATGTAATAAAAATTACTAGGAACAATGCCCCATGCCCACATTGTGTTTCAGCCTTCTAAGCAAAACTAAAGCAAAGATGGGTGAACCTGTCTGTTGGAAGTCAAAGTGGAAAAGGCATTTGGGCTCACAGTGGGGTACTGTACTTCCAAAGGACAAATCCCCACCAAAGGCAAAAAAAAAAAAAAAAGCCCATAGAAAATATGGAAGTGCCCAGTGAAAGAATCATCCTACAATGCAATGGACCGGAAAGAGAAAATCAGGAAATACAGAAACTAGCCTTCATGTAAATTAAAAAACTGAAGTCATGAGCTCAAGAACTCCAATATCTTTTTTATCAAGTCTCGAACTAGCAAACTGTATTTTGACTGTCTCACTGGCTACACCTTTATGTGACCACTGGGTCTGCTTGTTGGAATAGCTAAGCACCATGCAATTTGCTGTTCAAACAGTTTTCCAGAGATACTCAAATAACTGAGGTAAACAATTCTTATTATTTCAGTCTCACATTTGTCACAGATTGTTTAAGAAACCAGAAGGTGATAGTGCTTTTAAGTATCTTTCAAAGTTTGTGTAGTGGTTACATTCCAAAGTTTAAAAAGAAGGCAACAGTATTGCAGGAAACCTAGATCTAGACTGAAGTACAGTGGTTTTCCCCCTCAAATTTGCCATTTCTGTTTTGCTACAAATATATACAACTGCCACCCAATGTCATCCACACCACCCACAATCATTTTAAATGTGATCTGACTCTGGAAACCAAACACTGCAACACTAGCATGTTAGGATTCCATCTCCTTTTAAATTTTTACTTTAAGTAGATGTTAAATATCTCAGATTGGGGGCTAAATATCTCAGATTGGGGGCACAAATGGTTTCATCATCCAACATATCAATGAGAAAATGGGATGCAAAAACACGGAGCAACTCAGGAGGGTGATTTTCTTTCTCTTCCACTCTCCGCATTAAGAGAAATTGAAGTAAGAGCAAATCTTTTCTGGTAGGTAGAAAATATTTCTTCAGATTTTGGACTGAAACCCTGTTCTGCATAGAGTAGAAGCTTGTTGCATTGGGATTAAAGGTTTATAAAAAGGTACCACAACTAGGTTATGTCCACACTCTGAGAACACTATAGCACCATGCAAGACAATGCTTCAACAAACAACATTCCCTTCTTCCCTCCCTTCCCTTTTCAAACTCTGCATTTTCAACTTCCCCATGCCAATATACACAACTAGAAAGAGATAAATATGTTTGCCCCTTGCCTTAAATGCATCCAGTTCAAGGAGACTCCTGATCTCTTTTTTGTTTGCTGAGGAAATAGCAAAGAAGTGGAAGCACTGAGAAGACTTGCCAGAATGAGAGCATGAAAAGCATCTTTAAAAAGCATGGCAGAACTTCAGGAAATAACCAAGAGTGGGTAGATGGCCAAATGGGAATATAAGACAGAAAGAGGATAGCAGTCAAAGTCATAAAATGACTGCATAAAGGTTTGCCAATTTTGACACACCAGCATTAAGTTTCTAGGTGCCTAGATGATTAAGCACATGAGATCTTTCAAGAGTTAAGCAATGAACAATATTGTGAGATTTGTCCTATCATATCTGGGACTTTAATCCCAGGTGCCTTTTTCATCCTTGAATTGAAGACTTGGTGGCAAAATGCAACCTATTACACACAATTCTGCACACACACCCCGATCCAATATTTTCCTAACTCTCAACATTTATTTTTTTTTTGGAACTGATACAACAAAATAAACAAGTGTCATTTCATTCCTTTCTGATTTGTTGCCTACATATTTTCACTGCTCAAGCTACAGCTTCACTTTTAGAATTCAGGATCACATTTTTAGAACAACCAATAACTCACAAAGGGCATAGGTCATACAGTATATACCTGAAGAACAATACTTGCTTCATTTTCTATTGCTGTTCTGATTTAACTTTCTGGAAGCAAGAGTTTTAGCTCACAAAACTATCACTTTAGGTAAAGACCATCACAAAAAGGGAAGGCTGATGTAAATTGATCCACATAGCAAATGGATCAGATCAGACAATTTTTCTCTATGCCAGGAGTGTCTGCTGTGATACAGAAAAGTTGCCTTATCCATGCGGCCAACTTGGCTGCCTTTGAGGCAATTTCCACACAAAGCAATTTAAAATTGTCCTCCGCATAGCAAATAGGATGTGAGACGTGGCCTTTTACAGGCTGTTTTAGCAGTATACAGGGCAGACATCTTCCCTCAACTAAAGAATTAAGATTTGGCACTGCATGTCATGCCTTTAATTTATGTGCTCCCTGATGCGCAACAGTGCATTAAAGTACATTTTTCCCATTATAACATACTGTCAGACACTTCCTTTAAAAATGGGTATTAATGAAGTTTTAGTGACAGTGTACCCAGACACTTATTCATTGACCATCCACTCCAAAAGTGGTAATCATTAACCATTACAGACAAATGAAGGAATGTGGTTTCTTCTACACCAATTTGAAGATTCAATTGTACAACTTTACAGGCAGTATAGTCAATCAATATGCATGGCATTTTACAAACAGGTCATAAGAGCATCACACCATTTAAGTATTTCTCAGCATGCTACAAGATCTATCATTTGGCATTTCAGTTCTGTGTTAAAAGAGTTTAATAGCCACTACTACCTGTGCTATCTAGCCAGAGCAACAGGGTACAGTATTTCTATTTTTTTTCCAGAGCGACCTTGTGACGAAAACCAATACTGAATTTCTAATTAGAAATATTATAATACATGCACCAGTACCATGCATTGCTTAGACTTTCCTTCTTAGATTCGCATTTGGAGTTCCAATTGTCCTTCAGAGGTTCACAAATAGGCAAGAGTATTTGTCAAACACCAGAAAACTCTGTGGGAGAGCCAAGTGCTAACAAGGAGATTTTTGCATTTCCTCAAACCCTTCCTGAAAAGGCTTTCTAAACATTCCTTTTATTTACCAGATTCAGTGATTCTTTTCCATTTTTTCTGAATAATCACCTGGGGAAAAAACTTTGCTAATTTCCTGGTATGAACCCTACTTGACTACCAAAATGATCTGCCAAGAATAAAATGCAAGCAGTTTTTCAGCTAAACAAAGTATTTACATAGCAATAATCAAGGGAATCCTTCACCCATTGAGTCCTCAGACATGGATCTTATCTCAAAAGGAGTCAGGAATAGCCAGAAAACTTTAGGAGGGAGTAAGCTATCCTCTGTAACAATGAAGCTAATGGAAAATTCCACAGTGGCACTGAGCAAACTGCCAAGAGGAATGTGGACTCACAAGCTGAACTTCAGTTCATGCAGTTGCATCTAAGATATTATTTCTCTGACATCTGAATCTGTACTAATTACCCCATATTAAAACAACCCATTTTAAAATATACAGCTGCAAAACCTAATTCATGCTGGTGATTAGAAATATCAGAATTATCAGGAAATAAACGCATCTAAGGATCACACTAAATTCCAGTGTGCTACAGCCTTGTATTTATGCACTACTACAGTCCCTGTCCTACCCAACAGTTAAAACAAACCGTTTTAACAAAGTAACAATCACTACAGTCGTCCCACCAATTGTTTTCTTTACCATTCTCTCATTGCCACAATTTTCTTGCATTCTTAAAAACGATTTCTATTGTTGTCACACTGCTCCAACTACCCCATACTAATCTGCCCTTCCTGTATTTCAAATCTATGCTAGTAATGAAAAATTTGTCGGAACTTAAATGTAAGGGCATCTGGCCCTTGTTCCAAGTCCTTAGTTTATCAGAGGTATCCATCCTACAACTATTTTGTTGTTTGCTAAAAGGGATCTACAGTTTCCTCTTTACCAGCTTATAAAACCTCCCCATCAACCCAGTACTAAATAGTAGTACAAAATAGTACTAAAAGACCATGCCAACATTTTCATGGATGCTTTCCAACATCAGGTATGGAAACTGACACTACTCCCTCCACCCATCTTTTCCAAATGGATAGTCATTGTGAGCATTAAATAGACCTAAAAGTCAAGGAGATAGTAAGCTTGTAATACCCCTTTCCTGTTTTGAACTAATGCTGGAATTAGAGACATACCCTCCTCATCCACTATTTCTAGCTATTATTAAGAATATTTACATACCAATTTCTACAAAAATGTTGATAAGTTAAAATATTGGTAACTGAATTATTTCGTTCTTTTCCCTACCTCAAGCATCCTCAAAGCCATGAAAAGCAGGATTTTTTTTTTTTACAGTTTCAAACATTTATTAAACATAAACGGAAACCATAACTTTTGTTTTTAAAAACACTGGACAACAAACAGAACCAGTTTTACAATCAGTGTTTTTGGTCAACTAGAGAGTAAGACTCAATAAATTAATAAAGAGAAAGGCACAAATGAGTGTGTGCACACACTAGGCATGAAGTCCACATCTCTGAACCTGGAAGCCATTAAAAGATCTGGATTGTTAGATGCAAGGATCTATACAATAGTGATAATAGTGATAATTCAGTAGTGATATATCACTATCCAATAGTGATAATACAAAGGTACTCTGCACATGCTCAGAGATGAACACACACACCCTAACTTCCAAGCCTCAGTTGTAGGTCATATTAAACTCTTCTAGACTGAAGTTCTAAATCTAGAACTAAGTGTTTTAAATATATATTTTACTTGTCTGTCATACCCATTCCAAGACATGCAAGTTAGATAGTAACCTTACACTTCTTTCACAATACATCAGGGCACTTCCAACCAGTAGTATCAGAGAAACAAATAAATTGAATGACAGCAATCTGCTCTTTAGAAAATAGCAAATTTTTGGGAAGGGTGGGAAGGGGTAGCTTTAGTGTCCTGCCCTTCTCAGAGGATGCAATACCAAGAAGCAGCACACAGCAAAGATGAAAAAGCTTCAAGCTGCAGGATTTGCAGGGCTACAATTAAAGGGGAATTGAGCTCTCACACTGAATTAGCAGGATCCCCATGGAACACAAGGAATGTCTCAAAGTAACTTCAACAACCCTCTCTCACCTGTGGAGCGTATATAAAAGCACCACAGCTTTGCACAGTACACTACTCTGAAGATTTTACTCCAGTTAAGCATGGACAGCTCCACGTGAACAAAGCATGCAAGCGAACAGGGAAGTGCATGCTGGAAGCAGAAAGCATACTGTGTGGCCAAATGAAGAGAGAGTGGAAAAAGAGAACCTATTTAAAAGGGAATTAGGGTTGCCAGATGTTCTGGAAATGAAGGGCAATCCTTGTAAAGGTGTCTGGGAGGGGGAGAACGTGACAGCTCTGTGGAAAACAATGGATGTGTTTCAATTTTGGAAGACTTGAATGCCACTTGGTAGACGACCCCGACACAGCTCCAAGCCAATATGACAAATGTTAAAATGGGGGAAAACAAAGTTATAAAGGCAATGAAGCTGGAAAGAAGGATGGAAGGATTGCCAGACATCCCTGACAGAGTCACACTTGTGCAGGAGGGGGTTCCCTATTCCATGGAACACAGAAAAAAATGGTCTAAGAGAAAGAGGTCTAAGAGAAGGCTACTTAAAAGGCAAGTTACTTTGCCAACTTTCACCTCACTCTGGAAATCACAGCACAAGTCAAAGAGTGGGGGAGTAATTTGCTTCCCTTTTTTCCTCACCAGTGCATGCTTGTGAATGAAATTATTCTAATTCAGGTTAATAATGAGTTAATACTACAGAAGCAGCCAGGATCCTGTACTACAGCACACTAAGCCTGCACAAACCCATGTTGAAATGTTAACCAGCAAAACCGGTCAAAAAAAAATTATCCTTTTACAGCACTGCCCCCTTAATCCAGATCCCACAACACAGCTCCCCATAGAAGATCTTGTTTTCAAAGATCCCATTGAAAGCATTCTTAAATGTCTTGAGAAAAGATGCCCTTGCATTCCCCTTTCAAAATTCCCTCTCCTAAAAAATGAAATAAAATGAAACCCATCTCCATTCTCGTGACTTGAGCCCAGGCTCAAGAACTCTCAGCCCAGGTACCTGTTTACACATGCTTCCAACAGCCTTGTTGCTTCACTCCCCCTCCCCCCAACGGGAGAGCACAGCTTAAGGGCACAATCCTATGCATGTCTACTCAGAGCTCAGTCCCACTGAGTTCAATAGGACTTACTCCCAGAAAAGTGTGGATAAGATTGCAGCCTAAATTTGTGGGAATGTGGTGAATCCTGGCACCTCTCCTTGTGCTTGCTCAGGGGAGGCTCACTGCCTTCTCCCCCAGCCACCCAGGTGGGTTCCCTGAGGCAGAACGGGCTCAGAACCCAATCATATGCATGTCTACTCAGTAGTGAGCCCTCTTATAGTCAAAGGGACTTACTCCCATGTAAGCGTGGAGAGGATTGCAGCCTCAGAAGGACCCAGGAGGCCCACTGCCCAAGCCTATGCATGTCTACTCAAAAGTAAGTCCCATTGTGTTCAATGGGACTTACCCCCAGGAAAGTGTGGATAGGATTGCAGCCCCAGAGCCCCATCTTACACCTATGAGAAGTCAGTCTCACTATAGTCGATGGGGCTTACTCCCCTGTAAGTGTGGCCAGGATTGCAGCCTCAGAAGGGCCCAGATCCCAACCCTCCGCCTGTCTACTCAGAAGTAAGTCCCATTATAGTCAGTGGGGCTTACTCCCATGTAAGAACTGCAGCCTCAGAAAAGCCCAGGAGACTCAGAGCCCAGCCCTCTGCCTGCCTACTCAGAAGCAAGCCCCCTACAGGAATGCGCGGCCGGGAGCGCAGACTCACCTCGTCGTCGTGGTGCTGGCAGTAGTTGACCCTGTCCGGGAAGACGGAGAGGATGTTGTAGGGCGCGGCGGAGTAGGGCTGCCCGAGGGCGAGCTGGGCGGCGGCGGCGGGGCCGGCGGCGGAGGGGGGCCCGGGGCCGAAGCGCTCGATGAAGTGGTCCTTGGTGAGGCGGACGCGCTGGTGGGCGCGCACGCAGCTGTCGCACAGGTGCTCCTGGCAGTCGAGGCAGCGGGAGCTGACGGCGGCGCCCTCGTCGCAGGAGCTGCAGCGGGGCTCGCCCTGCCGGCTGTGGGGGCGCCCCCGGAGCAGCAGCGCCGAGCCCCCGCCGCCGGCCGCGGAGCCTGGCGAGGAGCCCCCCGTCGGGGCGCGGTGCTGCTGCTGCTGCTGGGCTGGCTGCTGCTGCTGCTGCTGCCGGGGGTGGTGGTGCCTGTTGTTGGTGCTGCTGTTGCTGCCGCCCCCGACGCCTACCCCGGGACAGCCTCCGCCCCCGCCTACCCCGGGGCGCCCGTTGTTCTTCTGGTCCTCGGCGGCCGCCGCCACCACCACCACGTCCAGCAGGTTGCTCAGGAGGAAGTTGGAGGAGGGCAGCGCGTCCATCCCCGACGGCTCGGAGATCACCACCTTCTGGTCGCACACCGGGCAGCGCAGCTTCAGCGAGTCCCCCGCGGACGGGTGGCGCTGCGCCTCCAGGCACTGGCGGCAGAAGGCGTGCAGGCAGGGCAGGACGTGCAGGCGCCTCGACGAAGAGGACCCCCCGCCGCCACCACTGCCGCCGCCACCACTGCCGCCTCCGCCTCCTCCCCCGCCTCCGCCTCCTCCCCCGGACGAGTTGGACGTCTGCGAGGACGACGACGAGGTGGACGAGTTGGACGAGATGGGAGCGGGCGAGCCGCACATCTCCTTGCACAGCGGGCAGACCTGGAAATCCGACTCGGGGAACGAAGCCATTGGGGAGGGGCGGGGGGGAGGAGAAGGGGCAGGGGGGAGGGGGCAGCGCCTTGCTCGGCTAGCAAGGGGGCAGCAGCAGCAGCATGGACTGTGGCGAGCGCCTGCCCGCGTTGCAAGCCCTGGTGGGTGGCATCAATGGGGCGCTGTGGGGGGCCCCCCCGGACGGCTACAGGGAGCTGCTACTTCTCTTTCTCCTCCTTTGCGGGCTGGGATGCTGTTTCAGCTCTTTCTTAAAGAGGCTTCCACCCCAGGCGCTCCCACGTTGCTGCCTCTCCCCCGGAAAAGCGCACGTTGCTGGGTTTCCAGGCGGTCCCCGAGGGCAGCCCTTCTCCTTCCTGCTCCTGGCTCAGCGCTGCTTGGACGGCGTGGGGGGCTTCCCTGAGCAGAAAAGTGCATCAGCCCCTTCTTCACATCCAGCCCGCATGGGAGCTTCCAGCGTCTGTTCCTCGATTCCTTTTATGGGGGGGGCGGCGAATTGAGTTGGGGGGGTCTGAAGTCCAGCAGCTCTGCTTAGAGTTGGTCTAGTTGCCTTGCTGGACGAAGGGGGGATGGAGGGAGGGACTTTCCTCCTGGCTGATGGGGGGAGAAGAAGAGGAGCGGGGAAAGGGTAAGGTATTTGGGTTCACTTCTCCCTCCGGTGGGTCCCCCTCAGGCTCCGGGAGACGCGCAAGTGGCCCAAGCAGGATCCGCCAGCTCCTTTCTGCCCCAGCCGGCTCCACCGCATGTCTTCTAGAGAAGCGAGAAGCAGAGATGGCGATCCCCCCGGCGCAGCAGCAGCTTATGGGCCGGCCAAGAGAAAGGAGGGAGGGTGGGCGAATGAATGGATGGCTGGCTGGGTGGAGAGGGGCGATCTTACACTAAGGAGCCTCGTCTTCTTTCCTCTCCACGCCTCTCCCCCCAAAGTCTCTCCAGCCGGTTCCTGCAACGAGAGATCGCATGATCAGGTTCCCTCTTCCCTGGCTGGGATCTCCCGGGCCAGCTCTCCTCCACCCCCAGCCCGGCAGCGTGCACGCGGTCTTCTCCTCCTCCTCTTCCTCCTTCTCCTGTCCTCTCGCTTGGGCGCACACGCGCTGAGCCCGGCAAGGAGTCGCCACCAGGGAGAGAGAGGGGCAACCACGGCAGGTCCTGGCTGGCTGGCCGGGCTGAATTATTAATGGGGGGCGTATTATATTCGCTGGCACAAATGGGGACTGCGCTGCAATGCTATCCGAGCTACCACCACTACCACCCCCCGCTGGATCCACCCACCCACCCCCTTTGCCTTCTCTCTCTCTCGCTGGTCCTTTCACCCTCCCCAACCCTGCAATGACTGGGATCACATTTCCTTTGTCATGTCGCCTCCTTCGCGTGGTGTGTGTGTGTGTGGCGGGGTCGATCTGTTCTTTGAAACCCCCCCCCCCACTTTACTCTGCGATCATCAATAAAATCCCAACCTCAGGACCCAAACAAAGAACAAACAAGTGGAGAGTGAGGTGGGGGTGGGAAAAGCTAACAGGGTCCAGAATCAACAGCACTTACACCGCAGCAGCCCCCAGGGACTCGCCTTCCAGTCCAACAGAGCCATCGCGCTCGATCATGGGTGGTTGTGTGTCCTTCCACCCTCCCCCCTCCGGTGCTCTTGCTTGGAGGTTTGCGCCTTTAAAATTCCCCCTTAGGTGAGCGTGGTTTGGGGGAGTATTTTTTTAAGGGCACCGACGTGATCACATTCCTCTTGCAGCAATGCCTGTTACTGAAACTGATCCAGAGTTGGGAATCCTTTTAATCTCCCAAGGAGCGCATTCACTTCCGCCTGGGCGCAGAGAAGGGTGGTTAGGGGGGAAGGGGGGGGGTCTAAAAGGCAAACAGGAAACATTAACCCTCTTGCCACTGCTGTCTTTTGTGTAGTGTGTTGCCTGCGACCGCCTCTTTCCCGAGAAAGCCTGAAGATTCTAGCAGTCGGAGGGGGGGGGGTTTCTTTTATTCATGGTTTAATTCAGGGTTGTTTTTTTAAGTGACCCTACACAGGCTTTAAAGGGTGACTGCAGGGAAACCTGGCTAGTTTAGTCCCCCCCCCTTTAAGGACTTTGGTCTTAATTATGGCTTAAAATAAAGGCCATTTGTCTTGATCCATTTCATGATCCCAATCCTGTCCTACTCAGACCTCATGAGTCACATGGGTTTCAAAAGGACTTACTCCCACGTTGCACACGTAGTAGGTCTGCAGCCTCAGACCGGTTTTAGGGTAAGGTTGGAATTGGAACACACAGACTGCAATCCTATCCACATTTTCCTGGGAGTAAGCCCCGTTGAACACAATGGAACTTACTTCTGAGTAGATATGCTGTTCCTGCTTACAATACTTACCTTAATGGGCGTCTTCCGTCTAAGCGCTAAGAGCCCATTCTGTCCTGGGCAGCAATAGATACACTTAGGAGGAAATAAACTAACAGCAGCGTTGTTGTCATCGCAAAAGGGATCTAACTAATGAATGGGCTGTTTGGGAAGCCAGACTTAGCTACAAAATAGCCAACATCACAGAGATGGAACCAATATCATTTCAGCTCCAGTGTCCACAGGCAGCTGCAGAAGTTCTCTACAGCCTTCTTACTCTAAAGATCAAGGCTACAATCTTATGCACACTTTCCTGGGAGCAAGCCCCATTGACCATAATGGGACTTACTTTTGAGTGGACCCGCTTAGGATCGGGCTGCAAGGCTGCCCCCCTCTTGACTAAGATGTAATCAATCATAAAAACTTTACAATTCAAGCCTAGGTATGCCTACTCAGAAGCAAGTCCCATTGTAGTCAATAGGGCTTACTCCCAGAAAAGTGTGCACAGGATTACAGCCCCAGTCAAGTGATTATCTGTGTGCATAAATAAAACAATTATCCACAAGAAAGCAAAACATTTACTTTTTTAGGTTTCATGCACACATGAAATGTCACATCTTAAAAGAGGCATTCTATCTTATGTAAAGGCAAGCAGGGAATGCCTCTTTTGATATAGTGTCAGCTACTATATTTTTTTGCTATCCTAATTTATCTGTATTCTCCCTTTCTACAAAATTATGCCTAAGGGACAACAAATCAAATTACCTGCACATTAATGAGAATCATCAGTTGTATGTACTTGCATTAAAAAATAATTACCTGCGACTTAAAAAGCTGCTGCCTGATTGATTAAAAGGTGCTCTTAATTAATCAAAAGATTTTCAGATGATTGATCAACTAAGCAACTGCAGAAGAAAGCAATTTTTTTTCTACTGAAAAAATATTTGGAAATGGATATGCATTTTACCAACAGAAAATACATGTAGGATGATTTGCCTTTCATACTGAAAACTAAGTGTTTTATTGAAGCTAGTAAAATTTTGTGGAAGGAGATAGATTACAGAAAGCAGAAATGCTTCAAGTATACAACCATAAATGGGGCAGGGTGTTAAAAGAAAGCTGCATTTAAGGTGCCATTTTAAACCACACTAAAAGCCAGAGGAACTTGAGTAAACATGGACAGCAATCCATTTGTTAGCCTTTTATAGGTTTCAAACCTGAAAGAACATGCATTTCAAAAGGGCATACCTATGTAGCTTAATACTGGCTTAAATTGGAACATAAGTTTCCCCAGGTTTTAGTTCAAGCCTGGAAAAAGATCATAGACATGGGAAAAGATTATAGGCATGTTCCATATATCATCAAAGTATCACGTAGAACTGACTCTATGCTCAGTTAAGTCAGGGGGAAATGGCAACCCCCCCTACGGTACCAAAAGTGCAAAAGCCTCCTTGCTTTTCAATACAACAAAAACATAAATGCAGAGAGGAGTGAGGGATTTGTAAAAATGCTTTGTTTTACCACTTTTCCTAAAAAAAAAAATTTTTTTTTTATTCTCACTGGTTGAATTTGTGAATTAAAAAAAATGCACAAAAAAAATTATTCCTTGACTTTTGTTTCAAAAGTTGAGCCCTTATGTACAGGATTGCATGCACTGAATTGCGTTTGCATGACTGATAAATCTTGCATGTGTAGAGTTGAGGTTACATGACTGGGGGGCACAAGGTCTACTCAGAAGTAACTCCTATTGTATTCAATAGGACTTACTCCCAGGAAAGTGAGGTTAGGATTGCAGCCTGTGTCTCATGCATGTGTCTCATGCATACAACATACATGCTGCTGTGATGCTAAGAGAAGGGCTTATACTCTTTAAGACTCTTGTCAGGATGTGTTACAGCCTCTCAGGGCCCAATCCTGCCCAACTTTCCAGTGCTAGTGCAGCTGCAAGGTAGCCTGGAAGTAAGGGAACAAATGTTGCCATACTTTGAGGAGGCCTCCATAACTACCCTCCCACCACAGAATGCAGCCAAACACCCCATTGGCATGGCTGCAACAGGGCTGAAAAGTTGGATAGGATTGGGTCCTCAGTGCTCAGAGAGCTAGACTTTGTTCCAAACTCAGCATTTCCCAGGCTCCCAGTTTTTCCTTCTCTATTTGAAAGCTTTCCTCAAGGAAGTCATGGCTTTCACTTATAGAATTTTCTTATCCAAACCTGCCTTTTTTGAATGTTTGAATGTAAAACTATGTATTTCTTGTTATTTTATTCTTCAGGAATGTGAACAGTAACTCAAGGGCAATTTTGGAACTTGGTTCTGAAATAGGAAGGGTGGGAGCACCGCGCAGTTAAACAATTAATATAATTACTGTTCTACTTTGTGCACCACTAATCAGCTACATTGCTAGTTTCTTAATATGTCCCTTGCTTCATTATTTTAGATTACCATAACTTGGTTAAGTTTTTTCCCCTTTCCTTCCTTATTCAAAATCAGGAAAAGTATGTTGTGTTTATAGTAAATCCTGAAATGTGCACAGTCAGAGATGCAAGTAGCAATTTAACAAAATTGATTGCAAATGCATGCATGTGGTCTATTTTTAAATTAAAGCTGCAGTCCAATGTAGAACTAGGTTGAGAACTGGGGTGTGAATTGCTAATTTCAACTCCTAAACAAAGACAAAGATAGCAGTAACCACAAGAGAAAAGAATGTCTTCTCTTTTGCCTTCTGCAGGGCATAGACAGGAATAGGAGTTAATATTGGGGGAGGCAAAAGAGATTGCCTCTTCCTATATCTATCCCATTCTGATGGCAATTCCTTGCCATTTAAAATATGCTAACCTGGTGCTTTGATGGGAGAAAAAGGTAACCTAAGTATTCAAGACTTGTTACTCTACTTTTACTCAACTATTACTCTGCTGTCCAGAAAACCAACTCAGGCTGCAATCCTGTGCACACTTTCCTGAGAGTAAGCCCCATTGAATACAATGGGACTTACTTCTGAGTAGATATATATAGGATTGTGTTAGTTGTTTCTGCTAAAGCAGTGTTTCTCAAACTGTGGATCAGGACCCACCAGGTGAGTCATGAGCCAATTTCAGGTGGGTTCCCATTCATTTCAATATTTTATTTTTAATATATTAGACTTGATGCTACCCTGGTATGTGACTGCATTTGGGGAAATGTTGCAGACCTGTACTTTTAGCAAGCTACTATGTATATTCCTTTAACAATGGTAGTAAATGGGACTTACTCCTGGGTAAGATTGCAGCATAAGATTGTTAAAAATTTTCCTGCTTGATGATGTAACTTCTGGTCATGACATCACTTCCGGTGGGTCCTGACAGATTTTCATTTTTAAAAGTCGGTCCTGGTGCTAAATTTGTGAGAACCACTGTGCTAAAGATATTGTCATCTTATGTAGTGAAGAATATGATTCTCCTATAGAAAGAGATTCTCCTAGCCCTTCCTCCCAGACAGCATCAATACTGGTTCTGTTTGGGAACAGACCTGGCACTTCTTGCCTATTATTTTGTAGGAGGTCCACAACAGGAAGTGAAACCACCAGCTGAGGCTTTCTGATGGTTGAAGAGGCTCTGAGTGTTATGTGCCTCTTTTATTAATTTGTCTGTGCTGAAGAATATAAATCAATCTTCTCTGTGATCCTCCCACAGCTTCAGAATAAAGTAATGGAGAACCACATTTGTTTTTTAATTGTTATGTTTTTCTTTGCTAAGTCAAAGCATGGAACGGTTTTGATTACAGTGCTATAATTAAGCTATACTCCTACATGCACTTTCCTGGAAGTAAATTCCATTGAATTCAGTGAGACTTATTCCTGAGTAGTCATGCATAGAGCTGTGTTGTAAGAATCTTGCACCCATTTTATAGCTCAATCCTGGGCTCGGCCCTGCGGCTCCATGCCACCACACACTGTTGCAAGTGTGCCGTAAGGCACGTCTGTGACACCGCTGGGCAGTGGCTTCCCTGCAGTTCGCATCACCCGGTGCAGGATGCCAGTGCGTCACCCCCCATGTAGTGGGCAGGGCAACACCCCAGGTGGTGGGCATGGTGATGTACCATCACTCTACCCCACTGGTTTTTTGTCTGTACCTTTTGATAGAACAAAGATAAAACACATTCTGCATGAAATTATGCAATGATTGATATATAGCATGCTGGTATATAGCATGATTGATATATAGCATTCTTCCAAATGTGATTTTAATGATTTTGGTCACTAGTGGTGTCACACACACCCCAAGGGTGTCAACGTACTAATACCTTATTGCAGCAGTTCTAAACTTTTAGCACTGGGACCCGCTTTTTAGAATGACAATCTGTCCAAGACCCACCAGAAGTGATGTCATGGTGGAAGTGGCATCATCAGACAAATTAAAATAAATAAGTATAATTAAAGTAAAACAAATAATTAAATAAGCAGAAGCCTGCCCTGGTCCACCAAGTGAATTTCCTCTGTAGCCTGCCTGCAGAAGCACCCTCCCCCTCCAAAACCAGTAAGGTTTTCAACCCAACCCAGTGCCCAGTTCAATTTAAGAACTTCTGTTTAAATGAAATCACTGTCAGGATCCACCTGGCTTTGCAATTCTCAAAAAAGTTCAACTTATCAGCTGAAACCTCTGTTTTGATCCTTTTTAGGGTGGGGGGATGCTGCCTTCTGGAGCATTTGTTGAGCTCCAGTTCCATCAGATCAGGACCATTCTGGTGGCTTCACATTCCCCTTTGCCTGGCCTGACTACCAGCCAAGGCAGATTTGCTTACTTGTAAGTAAACGTGACTGTGAGGCTTAGGGCACAATCCTAATCAGGTGTACTCAGAAGTAAGTTCTATTTTGTTCAATGGGGCTTACTCTCAAACTGGATCCAAGGCGTTCCTGCACAAATGCCTTTACTTTACCACCGACCTTTTGGTCCCATTTTTTTGAGCCCATTGTGGGGCTCTTAGAAGGGGACAAATGTAGCCCCAGGTGCACAGGCGCACAGGATCCAGTGGCATCTGTGCTCAGTGCTGGCTCCCTGGGGCAGCTCAGGATTGGGCTGTTAGACTTAACAGAAAATGATAGTAGTGTTATCAGAATTGGACAACAGCATTAAAAAAATATGGAAACTTTGCTGCTGATGTGACTTAACTATCCACTGTGGCCATTTTGTTAGGATTCAAGTGTATATAATTATAGTCACTTTGAAAGTGTACTACGTAGGTGGTATAGTGTCAGCAGATGCAGCCACACTCATTACCTATGCCCCTTTTTGTCCAGTCCATTATTGTTTTCAGATTTACTAGTTTATTTTTTCACATACTTTTGGAGTTTTCCTTTGTTTTGTGTTTTACAAAAATGAGAAGTGCAGAAAGCAATGTTATGTGTTTTTCATTTTGTTATCATCCAAAAAAAAAAAATCACACCTCTAACTATAGAGGAGCACCACTTGAAAAAGTGGTGTTTCTTTGCCCAGTTAGCAGAGTGCATACCACTAGGACAACCTGTCAAATTAATATACAGGTGTGTGTTGCTTCCATCCACCTAAGGATGGACCACATCTACAATGGTGGTCAAAGCACGACAAAGAGGCTCTTAATGAGGCAATCAGGGTGTGTTTACACAACATAGAAGAGGCAATCATTAAGAGGCTCTGAATGCAAAGAAGAGGCATTCAGTCTCCAGTAGCCTGTGCAGTGAGTATCTGGTAGGGAGTGTCTGTTTACACAACAAAAGCACTAGATTCAGATAGATGTTCTCTTAACAACCTAATTACATAACAGGAATAGGAAAACACATCCCTGTTAAGTAATGTAGTAAAATCATCTATATGGAAGGTTGCTAAATTATGCTCAACTGACAATGCTAACACACTGCTTTGTGTTTTATCAATTACAAAATTGTTATAGTAATATTAGTAGAAAAAAATTACTTGAACCTTGTGGTTTAAATGACAGATTAATACCAGTGTTTTTGATGGGGGTCATACATAAAAGATGGCTTTCATATTGCTCTCATCATTACTTGATCTTGTGACAGACTACTTCAGTCAATAGCATAGCTAGAGGTTGTGCAAAGCACTAAGTTTTGCACAGTGCTCACCCCAGTGTGCAAGCAGTCCCTCCCCTTCAGAGCCATTCCAGGCCACTAGAGCAAAACAGAAGAGTCCTCCATTTTGCCTAACAGCCCAGAATGGCTCTGAAGGGGAAGGGGAGTGGCTGCTTGCACACCACAGTGAAGCACCATGCAAAACTTAGCACTCTGCACCTCCTCTACACAACTGACTTCAGTTTGATTCCATTTCTCTGTGCATTTGGCCTGCCATGCTAAACACACTTAGTAAGAAGTGACTTCAGTGAACACAATTCTGACTTGTGTGTGTGTGTGCGCGCGCGCTCTCTGCGCATAAGTGCATCTGCTAAGCACAAGCTTTTAATCGCTGACTCCAACATTGATGATGTCCAAGTTATTCTGATTTGTTGTTTGAGCAGCACACATTTACTATTCTCGTCTTTTAAATCTTAAATTTTATTTTTAAAGATCTGGAATATAATCTTGAATATAGAACCACTGCCCGCATATAACGTGAGTGTTCTGGTCACAGTCCATCCCAGAGTTAGACGCACTGAATTCCATGCACTTCTACTAGCTCTGGGTTGCCTTATGCCTCTGTCTTCAGTTCTGAAGAGTATATTTGAACGCACCAGTTTTAAAATTAACTTCTTCCTTCGACCAAACACCTAACTACATTTTTGTGAGATTCTATCAGCTGACAAAAATTCCCAGTTTATTGCATTAGCAGAGAGTACAAAGTTTTCCCTGCTATTATAATTAGATACAATTAAAAAACCCTCAACTGTGCAATCCTATGTATGTTGGAAGGAAATCCAATCTTGTTCAGTGAAACTCACTCCCAGATAAGTATGCACAGGATTGCACCTTAAATGTCTCTTGTATGTATTTCTTAAGGCTTAGTCACATTTAATTTGTGGTTATCCTTATTGTTCACCTATATATCAGTAGGTGTTCTCCAAGGAGTTGCACTAACCACAAACAATCTCTGTAAGACCAAGAGCTTTAACCATAGCTTTTTGTATGGGCTATTGTTAAGCAAGGATGCTGTCATGAAAGCAACAAGCTTAACTGAAGATCATCAGGATTCCTGTTGTAATGAATATATCATCCACATTATTGTAGATACTCCTTGAGTGGTTTACATAAACGTTGATGGGCTACCACCCTGTGCATGGGATGGCACAGGGGCCTCTGAGTGTCCAATAGCAAAATACAGAGGCATGCCTGCTAGGTATGCTCTCTGTTTGTACATGCTTTTAGAAGCAAAAGGAAATATTTATCATGGATAGTTAATCTGTGGAACTCCTTGCCACAGGCAGGATAACCACATACAATAGGGGAGCGTGCCTATCTCTTTAACCATTGTATAGAAGAGGGAATTTGGGCAGGTGAAGCTTTTCAAACCCTTCCATGTTGCACTGCACCTGCTCACATTCCCTCCTCTATGTAAGAATTAAAGGGTTAGGCACTCTATCCTCTGTTGGAACTGGTCACAGGATGTTGTGATGGCACCTGGCCTAAATGCCTTTAAAAACAGACTGGACAGATTTTATGGAGGAAATGTTCATCACGGCTTGCAAGTGATGGTGACTATATGCAATCTCTGGGTTTTAGAGGTAGCCTATCCCTAGATGTAAGGGAGTGGCAAAAAGATATGTTGTCCTGGGTGCTCCCTGAAACATCTGATGTGCCACTGTGAGATACAGGAAGCTGGACTAGATGGGCCCTTGGCCTGTTTGAGGGATGCTCAAGGAGAAGGTGAAGAAGTTGGCTATCACAGAAATCATATTTAGTATTTATATAGCACTTGTGATTCAGAGTACTTCACAGGAATTCTTTCGTTATTATGCTTACAAACCTGCAGGTAAATACTGAATTATAATTCCTATATTGCAGCTGAGGCCGAGGGGGAGCAGCTTGTCTAAGACAACCTAGTCACTAGGTCCTAGTAAGATTTGAGCCTGAGAAGTTGTGTCAGCTCAGGGCCCAATCCTATCCAACTTTCCAATGCCAGTGCAGCTGCAGTACAGCCCCAAGGAAAGGGAACAAGCATTCCCTTAGCTGGAGGAGACCTCCATGAAAGCCCCACAACTACAGGATGCAGCACATGCCCTGTTGGCATAGCTGCACCAGCACTGGAAAATTGGATAGGATTTGGCCCTCAGTCTTTTAGCCATTCTCGGCTCAGTCTTTTAGCCATTGTGCTACAACATCAGTGCCCTGGAGAAGAGTTCGGTTCTGTAACAGTACTGCATGCTAGTGTAGCATAGTCACAAACTGCACTGAACAACTTGAAAGAAAATATATAAGGAATGAGATAGACACCTCTACTTATTAATTAGGCACATGTCCACATTGTACATCAGATTTCAGAGCCATATGAAGAAAAATAAAACAAAACAATTCCATCCTGTGATGTATGCAAATGTTCAAAATACCATTACAGAATATTTGTCAGGCAGCCCAATCCTGAGCTGCCCGGGGCGCCCAGGCTCGGTGGCACTGAGGAGGGCTGCCGCCAAATCCAGCACCTCCCGCGCTACAGTGGGAGGCACCTTGGGAGAAGGGGACATTTGTCCCCTTCCCCTGAGTAAGATAAGCAGCCCCACAATGGGGCTACTCACTTTACCAACAACCAAAAGGTCGGTGGTAAGGAAAAGGCACTTGTGTAGGGCACGCAGCCCTCCATGAGCGCCCTTGATCCTGCAGAGCCAAGCTCCGTGGATCCTCCTTCCTTCCTCCCTCCCCCCCCCGGCATGCCTCCCTCCGCTGACCTACCTCCTCCCCAGAAAGCCTCCTCCCTGTCCCCGCCCCTGCCCCCGCCTGCTGTTCCGCAGCTCGAAAGTCCGAGCCGTGGAACCTGGGCAACCACCCCGCGCTAGCCCAGTGCCGGCCGGTGCTGAGCTGGCATGGGCAGGTGCCCAGCAGTGAGCCCCATGAACGTGCCTTACAGCATGTTTGTGACTGTGCTCGGTGGCACGGAGCCATGCCACTGACCACACGATTGGGCTCTAAGGCACTGCTCTAAGGCAGTGGTTCCCAAACTTTTTTGACTGGTGCATCTCTTGACCTACTGGGCCATTGGCTGCAGCTCCCTATTAGGGCTACAATCCTATACGTTGTAGAGGGCTAACTTTTGTGAGGATTCTGTGACTCTTCTGGCTGGTTTTTATGGCACCCTGGGGAGCCACAGTTCACAGTTTGGGAACCACTGGTCTAAGGGCTTGATCCTATCCAACTTTCCAGCTGAATACAGCCCCAAAATAAGGGAGGAAACATTCCCTTACCTTGAGGAGGCCTCCATGACTGCCTCATCCCACCCCACCTCCCAGTGGATGTAGCCTATGCCCCATTGGCATAACTGCACCAGAGCTGGAATGTTGGCTAGGATTGGGCCCTAATATCTGTAGTCCACTTTTCCAGCTAATGACAGTTTAAAAACGTGATAAAATAATTGGAATAAGCCACAATCATGCAAACCAAAAATAAGCACAGAAGATGTTATGAATAAAATACCACCACTGTAGTAATAGATAATGGATAGAATGCCATTTCAAATTTCTATTTTGTAAGAGTTGAGAAGGAAGCATTGAAGCCCCACTCTCACAGCTGCTCAGGGCTTAAATGAATCTCAAATAATCTGAAGCTGAATATATTGATAAAATAGACTGAGATCCAAAGAGCTAACTTAAGTGCTCTTAGCATACACAATCCCATCAGTGCTTTGAAAAGCAGACTCCCTTGCCCTATCAAGGACTGAAAAAAAATCTCTCCAGTTTCCCAAGTCGCATGGGAAGGAAGAGCACTGCTCAAGAAGCACAGTCTGAAGCTTCCCTTGAACACACAGAACCAGTTACATAGCTCTTGAGACCTGGCTGTAATTCATACATATTCTGTGGGGCTATCCCTTTGATCTGCCTTGAATGGTTTAGTAAATGTTTAAGGTCTCTAACTTTGTAAATATTTGCCCAGTTCAATGCAAGCCTAAATCATTTTTGACCTTCCGGTGATAGAATTTGTTGGTTTTGGGTTGTTTCATATTTCTCAAACCTGAAATGTTATGTTATGCAAATAATACCTCCCTGCGCCTACATTAACTCTTTAAACAAGTAAAGTTTTTTTAGATATCTGGTACACTTTTAAAAAAAAAGGTACAATAGACACTGGGCAAACCTGTTGCAATATTATTATTATTATTATTATTATTATTATTATTAACAGTATTTGTAATATCCCTTTTCAACAAAAAGTTCACAAAGTGGTTTGCAGAGAAAATCAAATGAGTTATGGCTCCCAAAAGGGCTCACAATCTAAAACAGGGGTGCCCAAACCCCAGCCCTGGGCTCACATGCAGCCCTCAAGGCTTCTCAATGTGGAGGGAGGGAGGGAGGGAGGGAGCCCTCTCCTCAGGGAGCCCCCAGTCTCCAATGAGCCTCTGGCCCTCCGGAGATTTGCTGGAGCCTGCACTGGCCCTCAACGTGAGGGTGACTGTTTGACCTCTCGTGCGAGCTATGGGTCGGGGGCTCCCTCCACTGCTTGCTGTTTCATGTCTGTCATGCAGCAGAGGCAGCAAAGGAAAGGCCAGCCTTGTTTTGTGCAAGGTCTTTTATAGGCCTTGAGCTATTGCAAGAACTTCATTCATTCATATAAGTTCAGCTTTAATATATTCATTTATGTAAACTTATGCAAATTTATTCAAATTTAAAATGTAAATTAATTATTTTTTTTCCCTGGCCCCCAACGCAGTGTCAGAGAGATGATATGGCCCTCCTGACAAAAACTTTGGACACCCCTGATCTAAAAGGATGCAAAGGAACACCAGCAGACAGCCACTAGAAAAGACACTGCTGGGGTGAGGAATTAATCAGGAATATGAGTTCTTCTAAGTATTTCCTTTTATCTAGTCTTCATGTTAAAACAGTATAGTGGAAACTAGTGAATTTTCTCATTTACAGAGCTCCTTTTTCCTGGAGCACTGTTGAAGCTACAAGACTTTGACTGGGCTAGCATTTAGAGAGCAATTTTCAACCAGTGTACCATGGCACATTGATAAGCTGCAAATGGTCTACAGGTGTGCCATGGGTGTTTGGGGGAGGATCATTGTCTTGCCACAGCTTCTCCCCACTGGGCCTTGTGCCCACTTAAGGCTGATTAGTTTTCCTTGTGAAACTCACCAGTGCAGCAAGCAAGAGTCAGAGCCCAGTTCCGGTCCACAGATTCCAAGTAAACCAGTCCAATCAATGAGAGTTGCCAAATCAGAGTCCAGAACCAATAAGCCAAGTTACAGTCCAAGGTCAGGTTCCAGGTAAGTCACTTAAATCAGTCAGAGTATCCAAGTCAAAGTCCAAAGTCAATACACCAAGTCACAGTCTAAGGTCCTATTCCAAAGTCAGTCAGTCCCCCCCCCCCCCTCTACAACCCACAAACCCTTCCTGCCTCAGGTGCTCCTTATATTCCTGAGGGCCCTATTGCCTTCCAGTGGCTGCAGCACACTCTGCTGGATGCCCAGGCCTTACCCTTAAAGGGGCCACTGCTGACACCACATCTACCTCCTCACCAGATCTTCAGCAATTCCAATACAGTCATAATATTAGTAGGGCCATTGGGGGATGTGAGCATCCAGCTGGCAGTGCGCCTTGTTGATTGTCAAAAAACTGATGGTGTGCCTTGAGCTTTAGTGCCTTCTCAGTGTGTCATGAGATGAAAAAGGTTGAAAATTGCTGAAATCCTAGGCATGTCTACTTAATAAGTTCCACTGTGTTCTGTGGGGCTTACTCTCAGGATAAGATCGTATAGGATCGCAGCAGTAGAGGCTAGTTAATACAGGGTAATTTTTAGTTGATTGCAATGCATAGTACGTTGATGGATATTTTTACTATTAATTGTAGAGTTTCAACTTACTACTAACATGTAGCCTAAAGGAAAATTGGAAGCAAATTTGGAGATTCATTTACAAAACATGTGAGGAATTATGAGAAAAGCAAAAAAGGAATTTTAATTTTATTTAAAAAAAATACTTGCCTTTCTCAAGAGAAGGTGCTATGCAACTGATTGGGGTGGGGAGTTGGAGGTCCAGTTACATGCTTTGAGATCCTGGGAAGAGCTAGTTATAAATAAATCAATTTTTAAATGTATGCAGTGGCATCGCTAGGGGGGTGTCAGGAGTGCAGGTCACACCAGTTGTCACCCATAGGGGGTGACACTACTACTGGCCAAAATTGTTAAAATCTTTGCACTTTTGAATAATACCATCATGTTATATATCATTTGATGTGTAATTTCATGTAGAATGCAATGAAACAAACCACACTGAAATATCTCTATACTATCAAATGTTATAGCAAAAATACCAGTAAGGGCATGGCAATGGTGAATGACTACACCCATCACCCATGGAAGGAGATCCATCATAGGAGTGACGTGCTGGCCTCCCACACTGGGTGAGGCAAACCCTCATGACACCTCTGAATGTCTGTACTAATAGCTCTTTCCAATATTTTTCTATTTAGGAGTTATATGCTGTAGCCTACACCATGGTTATTCATCAGGTCACAAACAGACTTCAGAGATGGATATAGAATATAGCATGCTTTGTTATTTGTACATATAAGTATTCAAGAAAAAATGGATGGATGATACAATGTGTTGTGAATTATGAGAACCATGAATTCCCAGTCTACTTTTAATGGAAGGCTGGTCCAGTGATGGAATAAATTCTTTGGTAACAATTCTTTTATAATGTTGCGGTTATTAGCCCTACTTACAGATACAGTATTTCTCTTTATAAGGAAGCATTATGGGGAAACTTAGAGGATGATTTTCTTCCATCAGTGCAAAGTTCTAGAGCAGGGGCGGGCAAACTTTCAACTACCAGGATCCTGGACCTTAAATAATTGTGTAGGAGAGAGAATTTCAGCAGGTGCAGCCTGTCACCAAGCTGCAGCTGCTGAAATCCCCTTTTATACACCACAGACACCCGCCCATAAGTCAATCTCACAGATAAGTCAAGGGCAGATTCTGAGCAAAAACAATCATAGAATGTTCTATAACCCTTGGATAAGTCGGGGGGTTGTCTGACTATAAATGTAAAAATAAACCATGATATTCTAACTCTTCTAGCACTCTAGAACAGGGGTCGGCAAACTTTCAACTTTAGTTTGGACTTTTAACAGTTACTGTAGATACTTGACTATAGTACCTTAAATTTCTCCCAAGTAATCAAGCTCCAATTATCACTTCGCCTTATCTCCGGGTCAATCAGAGGGCAGAGCCTTTCAACTCTGGACAGTTTCCTTTCTTGCTCAAGAGGGTCATTAGAAGCAATGCAGAGACTAGTTTCTATAGTAACTTTGCTGGGAAATTCCAGCCAAAGTTAACCTTTGATTCTCCTCTGTTCCATTTTGTGAATGCTGTTGCAGCCTGGTTCTGTTTTAGCAGAGATCTGTTGTTTTTTTCAACACCAGGATGGGATCCTCCTTTCCATTTGAAGCAAAGTCCCAGGCTACAATTCAATGCACCATTACTTAAGAATAACACCCATGGAAAGCAGTGGGTCTACTTCTGAGTAAAAAGGGTTGCAAATTTTTTTTCTCTTCTCCAGCTGGAGGTACACCCTGGAACTAATAAAGATGCTGATCATAAATCCTATAGGAATTTTGAAATGGACAAATTTTCTCTTTAGATTCTGTTTGGCAGGGCATTCTTAAAGGAAGGGTATAGGGTAGGAACCTGGTAACTCAGGCATAAGGCAGCAATCCTGTACGCCAGTGGTTTTCAAACTCTCCTGGAGAGTTTGAGCCACTGTAAGTGCTTGTGGAGGGGGGGAGCCGCTCAGGGGCCTGCAGGTGCACTTACCCAAGCCTCCTGCAGTCTCCCAGGGGTGCGGGGAGCCTTCAGCAGGGCTCCACGCAGCAGTGAAAGTGGAGCTATCACACTCCACTTCCGCCTTAGCTAAGACAGATTGAGATCGCTCCACTTTTACTTTCACTGCTGCGAGGAGCCCTGCTGAAGTTCGTGCCAGGCTCCCCACACCCCCGCGAGGCTGCAGGAGGCTTGGGTAAGTGCAGCCAAGCCCCTGCAGCCCCCTGAGCTGCCACCTCCCTGCCTCCAGGCTGCCCCCACCCCTTAAGGGGGCAGAGGCCAGAGCCCACAGGCTGGGGCATTCTGACACCCCAGTTTGAAAAGCCCTGCTGTACGCACTGTCCTAGGAGTATGCCCCAAATGGCATCCCATAAAACTTACAGCCCAATCCTCTGCATGTCTATTCAGAAGTAAGTCCCATTGTGTCCAGTGGGGTTTATACTGACTTGTAGTTACTCTCCATGGCAGCTATTTTCAACCAGTGTTCAACAATGGTCTGCTGCATATGGTTGGCAGGTGGGCCATAGGAGTTGGGGGGGGGGTCATTTATTAGTAGGGCCATTGGGTGATGTGAGCCTTCCAGTGTGGTATGTCTTGACAATTTTAGCATGTCAGTGTGCCATGACATGAAAAAGATTGAAATTGCTGCTTCAGGGATTCAGGCAGGGGGTCTTGCCCAGTCCTATCCAGAAATGCCAAGGACTCAACTTGGGACTTTTTGCATGCAAAGCAGGTGCTTTTCCTTTGAATTGCAACCCCTCCCTACTTCATTTAGTGCTGCTCAAGTTCACAGGAAGAGGCTAAAACATGAGCTTGCAAAAGTAGCCATATCAGAATGCAAGGTTTCTTAAACATCTTGAGCTGCTCTGAAAGTACTGTCTATAATTATAATTGTTCCAGTTGGGCCCAGCTGAGAATTTGGCTCTTCCAGCGCCTAAAAATAACCTGTTTCCAGCACGGAGAGCAGACTGACAGTGCAAACACCTAGAATTATTAAAATTATTTTGCTTCATGTAAACAACCATCCTAATTTTGCTGCTAGAGCTTCACAGATGTCAATTAAATTACACAATTTATATCCATTGATAATTTGCATATAGATGTGCTAACAAAATATCTCCAGAGGCAATATTCAGCAGCCTGCGGTTATGATAGTGCAGAAGCATTCTACTTAGAAGTAAATCTCACCAAGTTCAATGGGACCTACTCACCCTTAAGAATGTTTCAAGTTGCAGTTACAGTAGGATGCAGGTTTACATGAGTGTATAAGTGCAATCCTAAGAGTGCACTGAACACAGTGGGTTGTACTTCTATGTCAGGGGTGCCCAAACCCCGGCCCGGGGGCCACTTGCAGCCCTCAAGGCCTCTCTATGTGGCCCTCAGGGAGCCCCTAGCCTCCAATGAGCCTCTGGCCCTCCAGAGATTTGTTGGAGCCCACACTGGCCCGATGCAACTGCTCTCAGCGTGAGGGCAACTGTTTGGCCTCTTGAGTGAGCTGTGGGATGAGGGCTCCCTCCATTGCTTGTTGTTTCATGTCTGTGATGCAGTAGCAGCAGGAAAGGAAAGGCCAGCCTTGCTTTGTACAAGGCCTTTTATAGGCCTTGAACTACTGCAAGACCTTCATTCATTCATATAAGTTGATCTTTAATATATTCATTTATGTAAATTTATTCAAATTTGAAATGTAAATTAATTCGGCCCCCAACACGGTGTCAGAGAGATGATGTGGCCCTCCTGCCAAAAACTTTGGACACCCCTGTTCTATGTAAACCTGCATAGAATCAATTCAGTGTATAGGCTGATTGATCAGCAGGACAAATTTTACACATTAGAGCTGAAACTGAGGCAAACAATTGCTTGGTTTTTAAAGCTATTTTTTGGCTTTGGTCTTTTACTGCCCCAGGAAATTAAAAATGACATTATTAAACACAGCTTTTATTTCCAACAACAAATAGTAGCATTCCTTTATTCAATGGAAAGTAATCTTGCTCTTCCTTTAGTCTCCTCAAATACACTGAAGTTTTGCCAACATGCAAATTTAATTTATTTAAATATAATCAATTAATTGATTAAAAGCCAGATGATTATTCAACTTCAGATCTTTAACTGGTGGACAGGTCTAGTTATTACAGTTATTAATTCATGTGCAGATTGCCAAGTGAACACTTATTGGTATAAAATCCATTTGTGGTCCAAGTTCAGAATACTATTATTTTGTCTGTAAGGCAAGATTAAAAAAAAATGTAATAGAAATAAACAGATTACAATAGCAAATAATACTACATGCAGTAAATTGATTCTACATTTAGGAAAGTCAGCTATTAATTTGGGATATTGATTATCTGCTCACCAATGCAAAATTAAATTCTGCATTTTCAGAAGAAGCCTGCTACAGTTCTGTGTCTACCAGGCAATGGCATAGTATTAGGGAAAGCTGTGAAAAAACCAAGGAGACACAGAACAGCTGTCCTTAATTTATAATCCAGTAGCTAGAATTCAACTCCATAATATCATTTTTGTAAGCTTGATGCTGTTTCTTAGGACTGAATATTTACCACTCCATCTGTACTTTAGAATAATTGGATAGACTACATACAATTGCAAGTCTCAATAATTATGTGAAAAAAGGAGAGAAGTATTTCAGGAAGCAGAATTAAATAGCAAAGTATGCATTTCAGGAAACCTTCCCAAGACTCAGGGTGTAATGCAGGTGAAAGAGAACAGAGAGGCAGGAAACCAAGGAAACAGATGTGACTGCATCAGGAGGAGGTAATCTTAAGATTTTAAAGGAAATAGTGTCAAGTGAGAAAGCAAAATGCCTTCTCTTTTCCTCCCCTTTCCGAACTTCCCATTATGCAATGCATGGAAATACAACCAACTTCTGCATTTAGAGTTGCCAACTGACCAGAATAAAAGCCTGATTTGCTCATGTCCTTCAACCAGTTTGTGTGTTGTTCAAAGAGAGGTGGTAAGCTGAGATGGTAGAATTGTGGGCTGTTCCACATTAGACTGTAGTGGGGTAATCATAGTTTTGAATCCGACCCTCCCCATACAAAGAACCTTCTACATGCAACAAACCATCAAATTAGGGAAATGTCTGAATTAAAACCCCTCCAACATGCCAAGACGGTTGTTTTTTTTCTTGCATGGGGAAGCATTCTAAGATATGACTCCCCACTTGCAGTCTGGAGTGGAACAGTGGGATGTATTTCCCTTACTCCTGAGTAATGCCTCAGCCAGCCCTATGGAGCTACTCAGCTCTCTATGCCAGCTATTTAGCTGGTGGAACTCTGAGCCCATGTAGGGCTGCCTGGCCTGGCAAGGGGGTAAGGATATGGCAGAAAAGGCCACTACTGATCCTGTCCCCCTTCCAGGCCAGATCTGCCCTCCCCATTGTGCCCTCTCCCTGCCCTCAAACACCCCTTCCTGCTTCCCTGCTACCTTCCCCACACCCCTATACTGCTTGGTGCCTTACTTCCTTGAGCCGTGGCCAGGGGCTCTGACTGTGGCGCTAGTGGGGCAGGGTGGGGCAGTGCAGGCAGCTTTGCCAGCACTGCTTACTTGCATTGTGTCATGATGTGCCTTAAGGCACTTTTGTGACACCTTCTGCTGGCACAGTGGCTACTGTGCTAGAGGAGCAAGCGCATAGGATTGTGCTCTGACTGCTAGTGGCTTTCTTACAGATAATTTTTTTTTTTTTGGACAGCCTAACTATTCAAACCTGGTATTTTACACATGCAAACATGTGTACAGAATTCACTGGAACATTTCTTGCTGGTGTGCACTATCAGCAAGAGTTTCAGGCTGTTAGTTGCTTAACAATAGTAAGGACAAAATAAGTAGTTGCAAAACAATAGTAAGGACAAAAAGTATCCCCTTCCGCACACGAAATGCTGAAACAAATAAAGCTTGAGAGTGAAATCAGGAGTGATTGATCAGGAATCAATTGTGGTACTGAAAACAAGTATCTGGGCTGACCATGGTAGATCTATCCCTTAATTCCAAATGCCACTCACACTCAGGGTGACCAGATACAATGGAAGAGAGGGTGCCTATACCCTTAACCATGGTATAGAAGAGGAAATTTTGGCAGGTGCAGCTCAACATGGAAGGGTTTAAAAAGCTGCACCTGCCTAAATTCCCCCTTCTATACCATGGTTAAAAGTATAGACACTCTGTCCTCCGTTGTATCTGGTCACCCTGCTCAGAGCTCCCTTATGGATCTGAGATTTCTCATCAAAAACCAGAGTAGATCCTCCAAGCCTGAAGTCTATTCCCTCCTAGTCTACAGCTCTCCCCGCTCTATCTTTGTCTTCAATCCCATACATATACTGCAGTCATCACTGAGTTTGCAGCACAATGTCACAAAGCATCATTAACTTCTCAGAGGCATTTTTGCAAGCAGCTCAGGTCTTGCCAGCCTAATTATCAACAAGAAATATGACAGAAGGAGTGGGACACTGTGACACAGTATAGCAAAGAAGCTTGTGTCTGCACCCTGTCACGCCACCACTCTGAGGAAAGAGGCAGCAAAAGGAGCAGCTGATGTGCAACAAATCTCTCTTCAAACGGGACAAGTGAACATGTGCTCTCTGTATGTAGGTTTGTCCCTGCTCATATGGCACTGTGCCTCTGGTGAAGAAATGACCCCAGACCGACCCCAGCCAATGTGCAGTAAAGGCTTCCTATGCAATTGGCTCTCTCTTGCTAGGTCCTCCCCCTGGGGTGACCACAACACTGAAGTGCATTCTGCAGCTTTCCACAAGATAAGTGTAATAGGAGAGTAGGCCCCAAGCTGTCTGTTGTGTTTTCTGTGTGATGATCAACCTCCCTCCCTCCTTTAGAAGGGTCATAACAGGCCAAGTTATCTCATGATTCAGAGCACCTGCCCACTGTATTGCCACCTGGGTTGAGGCTGAATTGAAAACCTGATCAAGCATAAAATGCTACTAGGAATATGCTCTCGAGAGATGGACCACAGGAAATTCCCAATCAACGTTATGCCTGAAATCATGAAGCTTTAAGGACATGCTTGGTAATGGGATTACTGCAGCCCATAGATCACACCATTTGTTGCAAGATCAGCATGCAGCCAACATGGTGGTTGACAAATCTCAGAGTATGGCTATTCTTCTCAGGGCCTCCAGGGGAAGGAGATGAATTCATGGAAAACAGGCAGGGGAGTTGCAGAATCATCAAGAAAAACCCACTGCCCTATACAATGTATATGATTGTGGGCGTAATCCTAACCTCTTGTGTCAGTGCTTTCCAGCACTGGCATAGTGGTGCCAATGGGACATGTGCTGCATCCTGCAGTTGGGGGGCACTCACAGAGGCCTCCTCAAAGTAAGGGAATGTTTGTTCCCTTACCTCAGAGCTGCATTACCCTTATGTCAGTGCTGGAAAGCACTGACATAAGGAGTTAGGATTGTGCCCTGTAGCCCTAATGGGGAGCCACAGCCAATGGCTTAGTAGGTCAAACGAGTTGCCAGTCAAAAAAGTTTGGGGACCACTGATTTAACCCCTTTTAATTTCCCAGAATGCCCTTCCCATGTCAGTATCTATCACATTTCCATGGAAAAGAGTGAATAAGAGATGGACACCAGTACCCTAACAAATATTTTTGAAAACACATTGGAACTGAGGACAAGGATCCTAATCCTGCATTTGAGATCCATTAAAGGGGAACCTTGCAATCTTTAAAAAAAAAACATTCAAAAACTAAAAGCTGCCAGTTACAGCATCCATAATCTCCCAGAATTTTACAAGTCTGACTTTTAGCGGATGGGGCAACCCTAATGGGCTTATGGGTGGTTAGTCAAAGCATGGTCACACAAGCTGTTTCTCGGTTGCCTAAACTGCTAGAAGAACTTTTTTGGTCATCATTGAGAAGCAATACAGACAGACCCATCCATATTTAGTTTTCTATTTACAGTATAATTGCCTGAGCTCCTGAAAAATGAACTATACATACTAATTATGAACAGGTGGCAATGTTTGGCTGGAGAGCTCCTTCCTCCCAGGCTGGCTATTTAAAAAAAAAAGACTTTATGTGTACTGCAGAATCCTTCCCCACACACTTGCACTAATAGAGTAGAAAGTTGTACAGTTTCCTCCCTCACCCTTGTACATCTACTATGTGGAGCTCTATCTGACTGGCTAACAAGGACTCAGCAATAGTGTTGTGTTCTGTACTCTAATATAAAATATATGTGCATGAAAAGCATCATGTTGATTTGCTGCTTCTTGATTTCACCTGACAGAGTAAGATTTTCCAGTTAGACTATTTTTAGGTCTGCTGGAAAAGCAATGCTCCTCCCCTTCAAAGTGGGCCATTCTGGCTCTGCATGGACTTCTGTTTACCTGTGGATTTTTCAAGGTTTATCCTTCCAGGCTGGAAATCTTTTGTTCCTTATGTACCTCTCCTTTAGGATTGCTAGTCAACAGAAAGACTTCATGATCAAAGAAAGGCCGGATCAACTTATTGTTCAGTGTTCTTTTGAGAAAGACAAAGCAAAGAGATAAAAATAGCAAATATTAACACTAAACTTTAGTGAAGAAATATCTTCAAGTCACCATTGAGCAGGTGCCTCAACTTTTAACCCTAGGAGTCTAGGAGACTAGGAGACCAAGTGGGCCATTTCAATTAATGAAGGTTGGTTTTGTCATTTTGCAAAACTGTAATGTATAGTTGTATGCTTGAAGAAGACTAAGGATGCAATCCTATGGCACACTTTCCTGGGAGTAAGCAACATTGAACACAATGGGACTTACTTCTGAGTAGACATGCATAGGCTTGAGCTGTCAATTGTTATGTCCATCCACCTGCTTCCATGAAATCTAATTTGGAGTGTTAAACTGCTTGAATAGGTACTTGTTGCTCACATTTATAAGAGCACCAAAATGAATCACAGCAACAACAGCCAGTGTTGTAACCAAAATCCAAATCTAGGTATAGTCATGCACAAGCTTCAGTCATGCAACTAGTGGCCTGAGACAGGGGACTGGATATACCTCTTCAGCAGCATTGTGAGATGGAGAAGGCACATCTTCAATAGAATCTGCTATCCACATGGGTATTGCATTAGGTGCCATGCTTTGGGATGCCCATCTGCATTATCTGCCCCTGAGGTTCCCAGTTCAGCAAGGAAAATGATGTTTGAGGCCTGGATTTAGCACATATGAGATGAAATTCTTGCTCTGCCACAAACTCATTGGGTAGCCTTAGCCAAATCATGCCCTGGTCTCAGTTCTGAGCCTGTAAATGGGGTTTACTAGTGATCGACCTCACTGAAGAGACACTTGGCCAACAGTCTGAGGCTAAGAGGCAAAGAAGGAAGGCCCATAGCCAGGGAGACAGGCCAGGGACAGACTGCACCTGCTCCCAGTGTGGAAGGGATTGCCACTCCCGAATTGGCCTTTTCAGCCACACTAGACGCTGTTCCAGAACCACCTTTCAGAGCGCGATACCATAGCCTTTCCAGACTGAAGGTTGCCAACAACCTCACTGGGCAGTTGCAAGATGAATGACACGAAGATGATAAAATACTATGCACACTTTCTGTAAGATATTTGGGGGGGAATATGTCCCAAGCTTTGAACTTGTATCAGTAGGGGTAATATCTTATCTCCATGTTAGACTTGTAAGGTGGGATGGAAATAGTGGAGAAAACAGTTGTGTTGCTCTTTTAATTATTTGGGGGTGGGGGAATGGAAGTGCTGAACAACGCAGAAACACAAAATTATAAAAGACATATAACAGCAGTGTTTTATTTAATTCATTTCACTATGGACATCAAGTATATGTCTTGATGAGTTCATTTTTAAAAAGTAAAATCTCAAGTATATAATAGTTGTTTTTTTTAAGGCAGCTGAAATGGTGATGCTGTGTGTGTGTTTGTGTACACATGGCCCAATCCTATCTGGGCTAGCCATCATCAGTGCATCTTTTCTGCTACCACTGACTGCTGTAAAATAGCAGCAATACAGGCAAACAGCAAACAATCACAAAACATTTTGTTATTCAAACGTGTAATATAAGACAGTAGCACTATGGAAGTTACATTAGTTAGAAGAGGGATCTCCAAAACCCAGCCCAGGGGCCAGATGTGGTCTGCAGCGACCTTTCATTCGGCCCGCAGCCAACCTCTGATCTCCTGAGAGCCGCTGACCCAGTTGACCAAACACAACCAGAGTTGTGCTTGTGGGATTGGGGAATGGGGGTCCATTTAAGTGTGTGCTTTTTTTCTTGGGCTATGTTGTTGCTTGGAGAAGTCCTGGACATGTGATTCATTCATTCATCTAAGTTTCATCTCTATGTATTTATTTAAATTTGATATTTAATTTTTTTTCCCGGCCCTCGACACTGTGACAGATATTTGATGTGGCCCTTCGGCTGAAAAGTTTAGAGACCCCTGGTTTAGAACAGTGGTTCCCAACCTGGGATACTTGCCAGGACCTTTAGGGGTACTCAAAAAAGAATTGAATAAAAGGCAGGTCAGTATTACTCGTAGAATGCCTTGAGGGGCTGTCGGCAGGAAGAAAGGGAACTAACTGACTGTGAAAGCCCCACCAACTGCTAGTTTGTGGTCATCACTCTGTGTATTATCAGATGGATTAGTAGTTGAAAATATTTCAAATTTATATAACAGCAGCTATATTAACTACAAATATTTAGTTAGTATGAGGAGTACAATAATGGAAATGGGCTGCCAAGGTGTATGCAAGTGAAAAAACATTGGGAACCACTGATTTAGAACAGAGGTGCCCAAACACCAGCCCTGGGGCCAGTTGCAGCCCTCAAGGCCTCTCAATGCGGTCCTCAGGGAGCCCCCCTCCCCCCCCGGTTTCCAATGAGCCTCAGGCCCTCTGGAGATTTGTTGGAGCCCACACTGGCCCAAGCTGCTCTCAGTGTGTGGGCGACTGTTTGACCTCAAAGGAAAGGCCAGCCTTGCTTTATGCAAGGCCTTTTATAGGCCTTGAGCTATTGCAAGACCTTCATTCATTCATATAAGTTCATCTTTAATATATTCATTTATGTAAACCTATGTAAATTTATTCAAATTTTAAATGTAAATTAATTCTTTTTTTCCCCACTCTGACACAGAGTGCCAAAAACTTTGGACACCTGCCAAAAACTTTGGACACAACTTTTTCCTCCTGCCAAAAACTTTGGACACCCCTGATTTAGAAGAACCAAGAAATTATCAACTGTTCAGTTCTTCCTGCTTAAGAATTCAAAAGCTCACACCTTCTAAATCAAAAGCTTTTAAATCAAATCACACATCTTCAGTCATTATGTGCTTCTTCCTAACCTTTTAACCAGAGCAAAAAACAGTGACAGCACACAGTGCTTAGGAAGGAAAGAGATCCTGGCCTTATCACATTTAAGAAATGTGACATTAGCATCATGGAGAAAGGTAAGCATCAAGGCAAAGTTTCTGTAGGCACAGTTCAAGGATCAGAATTTCTTATCCAGTTTCAGAATCAAGTAAAAAAGGAGATAGATACAGATATCCAAATAGCAAATAATGTTTTCAAACAGATTTTGCATCTATTTTCCAGCTGAAGCTGGCCCAGTTAAAACTTTGCATTTTCTATTTGGAAACAGGGAAGCATTCCTAATAGTTATTTCAATTTTGGGACATTCTTCTACTTGATGAATGGGCATGTTTGATTAAGACAGAGAGAGTTTTTTGTGAGCCAATGGACAATTTTCAGCACTTTTCCTAAATATTAGATTTAATCCCAATTACAATACTATTATTATGGTATTTCACTAGGATGATTTTGTCTCCTGCATAAATTTTGTGATGTTGAAAGTGATTTCATGTCTTTGGTAGCACAGGGTTCTGGAAGCATACCAATGTTTCAATAAAAATTAAAAAGATGTGCCAGTTTGTTCTGTAAGCCTACCCATTCTCCCCCCCCTCCCCCCGTGCAGTATTATGTATTGGCAACCTTCAGTCTCGAAAGACTATGGTATCGCGCTCTGAAAGGTGGTTCTGGCACAGCGTCTAGTGTGGCTGAAAAGGCCAATCCGGGAGTGACAATCCCTTCCACACCGGGAGCAAGTGCAGTCTGTCCCTGGTCTGTCTCCCTGGCTATGGGCCTTCCTTCTTTGCCTCTTAGCCTCAGACTGTTGGCAAAGTGTCTCTTCAAACTGGGAAAGGCCATATAGGCCTTTCTCAGTATAGGGCAGTATAGGGCAATTATTCAATTAACAATTGAGCCCCAAGGTGAAAGACAATTTTGGGCTTGCAAATTCACACTCACCCAGAGCACTGGCTACTCTCTGTTTTATCATTGATTGTTGACAACAATTCATTGATTTTATAGGGGCTTCTATTCTTGCAATAGCTCCGCCCCCCCTTTTTTTTTAAAGTGAGGAAAAGCTGGGCAGATTGACTCCAGGGCATTTTAAAAGCTCACAAACCAAATGATTAGTAAAAAGGGATCATCTTCTTATAATCTCAGGATTCCTCAACCAAATTGCTGCTTTTACTTCTGAAGCACAGCATAGTTTTAGAAAGCTTGGGTTAGGCCCTAATGCAACCATATACTGAAAAGAGTTAACTAATTTGACTCTCTTCCCCACCCCCATTTCCTCTTTTTTCATCTGCTTAGCAAGCATTTCTAGTTGGACTTGCATCTACTATTGATTTTTGGGAAGCCCCACTCCCTGCTGATTTCAGCAATGAGGCTTGCATGCAAATAGATAGCAGGGGTGTGATCCTTGAGATTTACATGTGCTAATGGGAACCCCAGGGTTTAATTTGAGCCAGAGCTCACCAGGGCCCCTGGAATCTCCTTTCACAATACCAAGATTTAGCCCTAGAGTAGATCCAGCCAATCTGAAAGGAAGAGGATATTTGCACATGTGCAGAGTGTTACCTTCACCAATAAGTAACCATAGTCAATACACAAACATCTAGGTCTAGGATTAAAAATATCCATGTTTTTAGCTGCTCTTTTGTGTTTCATGTGTTTTTATGCTGCTGTTTTAGCTTGTTGGCAGCTCTTTTAGTTTAGTTAATTGGGTTTTAGATGGATTTTCTTTATGTATTTGCTGTTTTTCATGTTACCTCTTGAACACATAACAGAAAGTGGGATATATAGACTATATTACTAACAGGCAGTGTGGGAAACCTGAGTCAGTGACTTGGACATGAGTCGTGAAAATGCATGATTTTGGGTGATGGTGACTCGCAAGTCGTGCCCGTGGAAGACTCTGAAAAAGACTCGTGTCAGGGCCCCCCGACAGTCTGCCTGTACCTGGACACACCTGCTTACTGTTTTCGACGCATGGAAAACCTTGTGGGGCCAGCATTCTGATGGCCAGCTGCTGGGAGTTCCAGCCAGGAGGCAGGAAAGGGTTAATGAATCTGGTGGGAGGCAGGAATGAGCCCTTTTTCCCCATCTCTGATAGGAAGGAAGGAACTGATGATCATTGGACAAATTATGGGCATTTGTATATTTTCATTGGCTAAAGGAGAGCAGGAGGCAGAGCCCAAGGGGGTTCTTGTGTACAATTGGCTGCAAAAGCCCAAGGAGGCAGGAGAAAGGTCTTTTGCTGATTCTGCTTTCCATTCTCATGACTTCTTGCCTCCATTGTTACTTGGGGGAGCAAGCCTCATTGAATAAGAGGCTGAAGTGGGACTACTTCTGAGTAGGGCTGCCAAGGATCAGGTCTTCCTGGTAAACCTTGCAGCTGCTGCTCGTGACCCTACTCTCTCTCGCTGCTTCTGTCCTGGCTCTCACTCAGTCCCTCCCACCCCCTCCCGCCCTGTCCCTTACCAGATGGGGGGGACAGCAGGGGAGTGTTCAAAGAGAACTCTGACACACACAGCCTGGCAGCAGCCCTGTTTTTTCCACTGTTGGCTTTTAAAGGAGGGGGTGTCTCAACTCAAGTCCATTAGGGTCACCAAAGGGTGACTTAGAGACTTGGAAAGTGCCCCCTTTAGAACTTGTTTTTGAGTTGAGTTGTGGGAGGTGATGACTCAGTGACTCAACGAGTCAAGCCCTTCCGGGTTTCCCAACACTGCTAACAGGATGGCTTCCAACCAGATAATTGTGGCTAGAATGGCAGACCTGACCATGAGTACTAATTCACACAAAACAATCAAGCTCACTGGATGACCTTGGGCCAGTCACTTATCTCTCAGCCTACCCTATCTCATAAGGTTGCTGTGAGGATGAGATGGGGACAGAAACTTATATGCTGCCCTAAACATTTTTTCATATAGCACCCACCAGGCTGCACAGCACCTCTTTGATCTCATGGAAACCATTCATAACATTATGCGGGCTAATTCCTACATTTCAGTTCATGCAGTGGATGAACTCAAGAAAATGTCAATGGGCAAACCATTTATTTGCAAAAAAATGGCAAAAATCCTGTTACACTCTCATCGCCCAGTCCTAACCTGGCATGGCTCAGCACGGTCTGTGCTGTATCCAGCACAGGTTAGGAGGTGGCTGGAGGTCTCCTTGAGTCAATGGGATATTTGTTCCCTTACCCCAATTAATGCTCCAGCCAGCTTTATGAGGCTACTCAGATCTCCACCAGCTATATAGCTGGCAGAAGTCTGACAACCCTGTAACTCTGGCTGGCCCAGGAGGGGTGTTCCGATATGGTGGTGGAGGCCTCCACCAATCCCACCGCTTGTGGAGCAGATCTGCCCCTTCTGTCCTCCCCTGCCCAGAAAAGCCCCTCCCCACCTCCAAAACACCTTCCTGCCACCCTTTCCCAGCCCCTGTACCACTCAGCAACTTACCTGTCTGAACTGGCAGCCATCATCATGGATGTAGCGCTGGTGGGGTAGCACAGGCCACTCCACTGCTGCTGTTTAGTCACCAGGGGTCGTGAAGCACTTTATGTTGTTTTTGCAACAACTTCTGCCAGCACAGAGACTGCTGGGCCGACAGAGGCGCCAAATAGGATTGTGCTGTCAAGTTGTTTTGGATGATGCTTTAAACAATATTTACAAATACCTGTAATTGCCCATGGGTTGATAAAGAAGGGCAACCTAGTTTAAGAGCCGAATCCTGTGGTTGGCGGCACGGCTCTGTGCAGCTGGCCACAGTCACAAACGTGCCGTAAGGCATGTTTGCGGGGCTCACTGCCGGGCTCCTGCCGGTGCTAGCCCAGTGCTGGGCTAGTGCCAGGTGGTGGCCCAAGTTCTGTGGTTTGGCAGTCTCCTGGATTGCTGGGCTGCGGAATGGGAGGCGGGGGTGTGGATGGGGGTGTGGGGGAGGCGTTCTGGGGAGGGGGGAGGCAGGCAGGGGAGGGTGGGAGGTGTGCTGGGGGTGGGCAGGAGGAGGATCCGCGCTCTGCAGGATCCAGGGCGCTCATGCAGGGCTGCACGCCCTACACAAGCACCTTTAGGTTGTCAAAAGGTCGGTGGTATAGTGAGTAGCCCCATTGCGGGGCTGCTTACCTTACTCGGGGGAAGGGGACGAATGTCCCCTTCTCCTGATGAGCCTCCTGCGGTAGCGCAGGAAGTGCAGGATTCGGCAGCAGCCCTTTTCGGTGCCGCTGAACCTGGGTGCTCCACGCAGCTCAGGGTTGGGCTGTAAGACATTTAAGGATATAATCCTATACAGACATACCTGAGAATAAGTCCCATTGAGCTCAGTAAAATTTACTTCTGACCAAACATGCATAGAACTGCACTATGCAATAAAAATAATTGTTTCAAACATGCGTTTTTGCGAAACATGGTTAGAAATACCATCAAAGAAAAATATGCTACTTGGTTAGAACAGGACATGAGAATGGGTTGAGGAAAGCACCTATATGATGCTGGCGTCTTAAGATCATGTGGTTTCTATAAAATTGCAATCTTCATAGAAATTCTTTTGTGAAAGATTTATTTTGTTATTGTTTGCTATGACTAATTTTTTTTTGGGGGGGGGGGGGTTCGTTTTTATTAAACCGGATTGTAACTTTTTTCATTTTGGTTATGTATTGAGTAATTAATGAATCATCCAGACCAGTGTTTCTCAAACTGCGGGTCGGGACCCACTAGGTGGGTTGCAAGCCAATTTCAGGTGGGTCCCCATTCATTTCAATATTTTATTTTTAATATATTAGACTTGATGCTACCCTGGTATGTGACTGCCTTTGGGGAAATGTTACAGACCTGTACTTTGAACTATGTATATTCTTTTAACAATGATAGTCAATGGGACTTATTCCTGGGTAAGTGTGGGTAGGACTGCAGCCTAGGATTGTAAAAAATGTTCCTGCCTGATGATGTCACTTCTGGTCATGACGTAACTTCCGGTGGGTCCTGACAGATTCACATTCTAAAAAGTTGGTCCTGGTGCTAAATGTGTGAGAACCACTGATCCAGACTGTTCTGAGGAAAATATAAAATGCCACTAATTCTAGGGTTCTACACTCACCCCAGAAAAGAAATGGTGAAGAAACAAAGTGAAGGAATTACAATGTATATTGTTTTTACCAAAGATGCAACAAAATTTATGGTAGAGGTTCTCATCAGGCACAGGAAGAGGAAGAACAAATTATTTCTGCTGTTTCTCACTAAATCTTTAGCATGCCTGAAACTATTGGGGGTGAGCTGGGATTTGAGTGTAACAAGTCTCCCAACATCTGCTAGTGGCCTTTCTACCATGACAGCATCACACAAAGTTGTGCTACTTTTTGAAGAGAGGAAGATATTTTAAAGAGCTGCAAGACTGATGAATGATAGGCAGCATCTCCTGGACTTTAACAACATAAATTTGGTTTTAGTGTTCTGTTTTTGTAGGACAACACTGGCCCCCTGTGGCTGGTTTTTTCATCACATGGGTGTTTTCCTCACAACTATTCAGGGCATAAGTAGACACTTCCGCACTTACAGGTCTCGGTGTGAGAGCCCAATATCTTTGAGTTACGGGATGAGGCAGTGAAGGCAGCCTGCTGGCTTCAGGCCATTTTCTGGAGTCTGATTATTTGAACATGTAGAGATAAAGGATCCATCTGACTCCACTGGCCTTGTGTGGACAAAGCAACAGTGCCCTTGAGACCGTAAGATTCACTATTGAGATAGTATTTATCATCACAGATAGTAGTTTTGTTTGCCATCCTGTCACTACAAAGGGACACTTTGAGCGCAGATTTCAGAATTGCCTCATTGTATTAGAAAACTGGTTCCCTTTTAAAGCAGCACTTCTACCCTAAGCACAGTTTTTGAAAGTACAGCCATTTTCTGTTTGTTTCACTGGACCTTACTTTCAAGTTGGCATGCAGTCTTAGGGGCCAGTTCCAGGGCTGGCACATTCCGAGGCCAATTGAGACATTTAGAAATTGGCAAGAGGCACTCATGGCGTACCTCATCTGTTCTCCTCCCACCTCCCAGATTCAAAACGGAAGAGGAAGTGTAGAGGAGAGAAGAGTGTTAAAGCCCTGTTTGATTTTCTTCTTTGCAACCCAGGAGGAGAGGTTCCTGGTGTGCCACCATGTTAGAGGTGTAGCATTTGACACAGCAAAGCACTGCACCAGAGGGTGTGGCAGAGGATTTGGCATCTTCTCTCAGATACAGTAGCTTAGCACATGGGTGTGTGTGTGTGTGTGTGGTGGTCCACCCTGAATACCATGGCAGAAGGGGGCACTGCATGGCTGCATTGTGGCCACACGTGTGCTCCAGAGTTTTAAAGAGACCCCAGCAAGCAAACAAGCTTCATTAGAACTCTGGAGACCTCTGGAACACATGTGTGGCCTCATCGTATGTTGGAGACTCATAGAACTTCGGAGCGCTTGTCAGCAGACACTTTTGTAAAGAGTCTTCAGCAAGCGCCTGTCGGCAAGTAACACAGCCATGCCTGCGCTCTGGAGTTCTCCAGAGTTCTAAAGAATCTTGCTTGCTTGCTTACTGGAGAATCTTGCTTGCTTTGTGCTTTAAAACTCCAGAGTGCCTGCAAGGTAACACTGCTTACAGGCAGATGCTTGCTGGAAGTGACATGATGACATCACATCATGTGACAATGTTGTCTCCTCCCTGGGTGCTGCCGTCCCTAGTGATGCCACTGCTCAGATGGTGGGGGATCTTGAGCCAGTGCTGGCCAATTCATTCCTAACTTATGTTGTCGCTGGCTTGACTTAATTTGGTGCAGTTCTACCACTCTTCTGCCCTGGTGGAGAGGGTGTAATAGGGGTTGGGAAGGCTGCGGGAGTGGGAAGATCCATTGCAGATGGTCCACACTGGATCTGCCCTCCAGCAGAAGCCTCCTCATCCCCTTTCTTTCCTTGGACTTGTGCTGGCAAACTTGGGTTCTTAATCTTATTCTTCCCCCACCACCATTGCAGCCACACCGAACTGGTGACTCCTATGCTGTTGAAGCACTTTGCTCCAGTCAGTGCTGTCAGAGGTGAAAGATCAGGCTGTCAGTGATGTTCTGAAGATATCTCTGCTCACCACCCTGCCATTTTCAGTTTATTAATTCCAGGATAGTCTTGATGAGTCCATGTCTACATACACCACAAGTTCCAACCAGTTTAAACATGGAGTTGCTTTTAAACATTTGATTGCTTCCTGCCTTTGTAATAATGCCACAGGGGCAGACTCTCTAACCCTGTTCCTTCATCTTCCTTCATGATGTGGATCTGACAGGCTGATTGGACTGTCTATATCCATTTTACTGCCATGGCTTCCTCCAGAGTATCTTGGGACACTTCCGTTTTATGGCTGCTGAAAATGTTTTGTTAGATATATCTCCTCATAGAACTCAGATCCCTTTATGGGGTGCCATGTCAGTTAAGAAGATTTAAAACTGAACCAGCTATATAGTGTAGACAAGTTTTAAACTATGAAACAAAGCTTCCTCAGAGATCTTTGAAAGGGTTACTCTGGAAAAAAATAGACTGATCATAATTTGGTTTTTGGCATTATGACCTACCAGACAATTAGGCAACAACCTTCAATCTACTCTGTTGACAGACCAAATCAAATTTTTGCAGAAGTAAAAGTGAAAAGAATAGTTAACCATTAAAATAATCCCAGTTCCAAGCTACATTGTTAATAGCAGTAAATACTGGACAAGTTACTTCTGAAAATGGAGAGAATTCTTGCTCCATACACATATTTCTCTTATTTGCTTGCTTTGTTTAAAACAAATTAGATATAGATTTGAAATAACATTTGGGGAAAAAGTCTCTTATTATACATTAAATTATAAACCATGATGTGTTTTAATAGTACAGTATACGTGCCAATCTATTTTTAAATGTATTTTAAATTACCCAGCGCAATGATCTCACGGAATTCTCTTGCATTAATAAAATGAGAAATAATTCAGAGCTGTTCCTTAAAAGATGTTCAATACTGCCCTTGTATCCTCTTATTATGTGAGAATTCATGGAAGAGATGCTATGAAAGAACAACCCCTGGTGGGTCAAGAATTAAAATGAGATGGGGGATGGGGGAATACAAAGTGACCCATGAAACCAGTGCAGAAACCAGCCCAGCCATCAGAGGAAATGAAGTGAGAGATCTGTTGGGAGAGAGGTTGTTTTCTCAAGGCCTTTCATTTCACTGCAGTTAATTCAAAAGAAGTGCTGGAGTTTTACACAACTAGAATCTTCAAGGCAAAAGAAGAGACGAATGCATGCTTTCTGACTCAAAATAGCAACCTTTGCACCAACTGGGCCTTAATTCCCCTTCCCCAAAACATCTTAAAACTGAATCAGAAGTAAGCAATTGTTCTCACTGCTCTTTAGTTCTTTTGATAAGATTTATTCTTATGTCTTCCAAAACATTCTAAAATCCTGTTTGTGCTCAGCTAATAGTGCAATCCTGTGCATGTTTACTCAACAGTAAGTCCTATTCTGTGCAATGGGGCTTACTCCCAGGTAATTGTGTGTAGGCAATAAGGTAAGTACAGTATGTGGGAGTGTTGTTTTGAAATGCACTCTAAAAGTAGAAGTTGCACAATAGTTTATAACAGCCCATGTAAAATAAAGTTTACTAGATTATTTTACAAGATTATCCATTACCTTTATCCATTAACTTTTGAACTGCGTGGCTTGGCTGCAGTGTGTCTCTCCAAGCTAACAGTAAGGAAATAAAAATTAATTTTTCCAATATCTTTGGAGAAAAACAACAACATCCCATGGCAGTTTTTGTGTACATTCCCTGTCCCCATTATATACTTATTTGGCATAATTTGCTTTGAAATAAGATTGCTGAGGTTTGTGGCTTATATTGGCTTAAAGTCTCAAGATGTACTATATCCTGGTTTTGTGATCGTGCTTACTGAGGTGTTGGACCAGGACAGCATCTGGAATCAACCAGATTGAGTATTGGCAAAGGGTTCATGCTCATCAGAGGGTTCACCCCACCAGGCCAGCTCCTGAACGCCCAATACTGGCTGTAGTGCCATGAGTTGGCCAAGAGATTTATTCTATTGTTTAGCTGGCACCCCAATCAGCAAAGAGGAGCATCTTCCAAGAGCCACTGTGACATTGTTGGGCTTTTAGGGTCTGCTCCCATTGCTCAGTACATAGGAAAGAACTGCTGTCAGCAAAACTTCCCATTTGCTGATGAAGAAGAGAGGGGGAACTGCAACCTTGCCTGCTTCCAGTAAGCTTGCTGGACCCCATGGTCCAGTACACCATGGGGGAGGCTATTCAAGGTTTTGGTCTCAGGGCCCCAGCAACTTGGCTGTGTTATGTTTTAGCATTCTGTCATAGAAAGCACATGTACTTGATTTTGAGGTGCCCTCTTCCCCTCCTGGTGTATTGTTTAAACCTTTTTACATTGCAGTGAATGTGGTGGCCTGCCATACAATCTAACACGTAAGGCAAATAAACACTCCCAGGTGTGCCTTGTCTCTCATACAGCTTTCCTGAAAAAGTAAACATCCAAGTGACTTGGGCACTGCAAAGCAGTAATTAGATCCATGGAATGCTCCAATTTGCCAACACAGTCTTTAAGGTGATTAAGAGATGCCCTCTATATCAGTATTTCTCTACGTTTATTCCATAACACTTTGCACGGTCTACCTATTGGAAGTACTACTGGAAGTAACTGGTGATGATGTTATCATCAATTACTTCCAGTTTGGGAGGCCACAAACACTGGTAAGAGGCTCAGGGCAGATTGGAGGGCTTTTACGAGCACACAAAAAGCACACACTGGAGCTCTGCCAAGCTGAGCCCCTTACCACTACTTGTCATGTTGTGTCTTGCTGCCAGGTGGTGGAGGTCTGGGGACCTGCACATACCACTGGACAACATCTGAAGTTCCACTGGTGGTACAAGTACCACTGGTTGAGAAATACCGCTCTCTATTATACCACCTATGTACTGTGTGCCTATAGAAAGGAGTTGCTGGTAACTGAGCTCTTTCATGAGTCCAAATGTATACATACCTGAGAGGTTTGGGAGATGCCTTCCTGTAGGTTAATTAGTCCTATCAGTGTCCCTCTAATAATTTCTTTTAAAAAAAACACAAATTTGGAAGTTTATCAGGAGCTCCTCCATGGAGAAGATCCAAAACTGTGGAAACATTTCCCTGAAGGACAGCTGGCCCCCACCAACTGCAAATCTTCTCTGCAATTTGCAGTTGCAGGAGAATATTGTATATGTTCTAGGACAGGTCATAGCTCCCATTCATGCAAACAGTATATCTGGCCAGTGCCCTGAGACTATAATTTACTGAGACTTTAATTTAGAAAATTTACCAGCATCCTTGCCAATGCACTTGAATTTCTTTGGCACATATTCAGGGTTTTCATTTTATTGGCAGATTAATTTCAGTGGGAAGGGTTTCTTCATGGTAAACATGGCTGAAACCCACTGGCCTATAAGGAGTATCAGTATGAGTTAGGTGAAAGGTGTTGCTTCTTTTCAGCCCAGCATTTACCCCTTCCTAGGGGAGGGACATATGCTCATTGGAAAGGACCATTTCATTTGCCTGACCCACATGGTACCTTCTTACAGATGTTATGGCCAGAGTGGCATTGGTTCACATTATGGGTATAAGTTCCTGTGCCTCTCTGATTGAATTGGGCTGGAAACTCACTCATCACTTTCGCCATTCCCTGCAAGCAATGCATCTTAGTGTTGTATGGATAGTCAGAGAGAAGTCTGATTTCAACCACTGCAGGGATAAACAAGATGTGCGCACAAATGCACTTCCAATTGAAAGCCTGCTTCTTAAAATATACCCTTACCTGCAAGTAGGTCCCATTTTTGTCAATGGAATGTGCTTCCAAGTTGACATGCATAGGATTGGGCTGTTGCACTTTGTTCAGTAACTCCTCTCAGCACAATTCTATGCACACTTACCTGAAAATAAGCTCTAGTGAACACAATTGAACTTCTGCATAAATGTGCACAGGATTGTATTGTTAGTTTTACTTTGTCCCTGTTTCTGATGACTGCTAGACACCGCTTGCTATGTGACCGTATATATTAGGAGAATTTGGTAGGGATTCCAGAATGTTTAATTGTTCTATATCTGTATAGATAGCTGTTCCATATGAAAATTTGTGTGTGTGTGATAAACACCTAGGTGCTACTATGTTGTTGTGGATGATCCAGAGGTCTTCCCACAAAGAGAGAATACAGTATGCCTATTTTTGAGTCTCATATGCAGAAATGGCATTTTCCCAGCACTCAAACTGCATTGTTTCCTAGAAAATACAACTCTTTGCCCAGCTAGTATTCACATTGCAATTTAAAGTGCTATATAGTATGTGGTTGTGCAAATGACAGAATTGCCCATGACGTCACCAATGACACATTTTTGTCATCCCACATCTCCAGGCTGTTGTTAACCTAATTATTTTTAGAGGGGAAAGCTTTTTAAATGCTTAAGAAAATTATTTCATCTAATGTTAATGGAGCTGGACAGCACAGGTATTATAATGTTATCACTATGATTATCATTACATTAATAGCCTGCTTGGCCATGCTGTAGAAAATGGCCTTTGATTGGCCGATCATGGAACAGGGTGTGTGTGTGTGTGCAATTTTACTACATGTCAAATCAATTTGCAAAAGGCAAAATGGAATTAGATAGTAGACTTGCAGAAGAGTTTGCTTTGGGGAAAAAAGTGAGGAATTAAAGAACAGTATTTTACCGCATGACTGACAAATTGCCTTATAATAACTGATTTTGGCATGATCCATGATCAATAATGTGGAAGCATTACTACAGAGTGGTGAGAATGCATCATGAAACACAGACTGAACCTGTATATATTTTTTAATCCTTCCATGAAGCTAATAGCAGCTTGGGGGGGGGGGGGATTCAGATAAGGGAAACAGCATTAAAGGAGTTAACCCCTTTCCACCTGCACCTATTCTCTCAGTTTAGCAGCCCCACATGGCTGCTTTGAAGGGAAAAGTTCCCACATTAACTCCTGATCAAGGATTTCCTTTATTAGGTCATGCTGACTGAACTAAGGAATGGCCCAAATATGATAAGGGTTATAAGCCATTGGAAGAGGTGTTTGCTTCCAGTGAGAAAGACACCAGTGTTTCCGGTGTCTTACTGAAAACAATGGGCTTATTTCTGACTAAGGTAAATAACAGTTTTCAAACATCAATAGCTATTGGTAGCTAGAAAATTTGAGACTTGAGAAGCTTGCATTCAAAGATGTCCTCAGCCACGAACTCACTGGGTGTACAGTATTTTGAAAAGTCACCATCTTTCAGAATCAGTTTCCCTATCAAGAAAATGGAGCAATATACCTCAGGGAGTTCTGAGGATAAAAGTCATTAGGAATGTTGCCTACCTTAAGGGTGAGTTTGGAGTTTACTGTAAAGTAAAGATATCTGCATTAAACAAACTTGTTCATTCAGCTTCTAGAATGATAAGCCTTAAAGTTGATCTTCGATTCCTCTACCTCTATTTGGGAATATCACATGATACAACCCTTCCTGAATTGCACTACTTCAAAGAGCTTGGGGTGTGTGTGTAAGTAAGAAAGTTAATGCTCCCTTACCACAATAAGCCTGTGCCCTGTGGAAAGCTAATGCAGCAGGAGAAGGATTGTAATCTTGCCTTGTTTTTGATGTGCTAGTAGTTTATACACAGATGAGTTTTTAATGAAGTGAGAGACCTTTAAAACCTGCAATCACTCACCTGATGTGGTATGGTCCAGGAAGTGTTGCACCACATGATAGTTCTGAAGTTCTGATTTTTCCCTTTGTTCACTGCCTATAACAGTGAACCAGGATATTCTGTGTTGTTCCAGATTATTTTAGGGCAAAATAAGATGATTCTATGCCCCTCTTAGCTAATTGACATTATAATGGCTTTTTCAGATTTACTATAGTCCTATAAAACATATATACTCTATTTTCCCCCTTCTTATTTTGTTTCCCTATCCCGTTACTATCCTATAGTCACACAGTTCAGGGAATATAGCCAGAAACGGGTTCTAAATTTATAGCCTGTGAATTAGATGTTGTAATATTGATGTGACATGAGATCTGCTTCAGGAACCACACTATCTGCGTTGGATGTCAGGGCTAAGAGCCTTTACTGCCTTCTGTCAACACTCTAGCAGTGAGCAAGGAAGTAATATTGGCTGCCAGTGATGTGATCTTTTCGCTGACATTTTAAATCAAAGCTGCTGTCGGCAGTGGGGGAAAGATCTCCTGACACCATTTTGATTTTTTTTTTAAAGAATAAAGGCATTCATATCTCCAGCATTAGTTTGACTTCTTCTGCTATCCTTCTGCTATCCTGCTATCCAGTAAAGTTCCTTCATGTTAAATAGCCCTCTGACATTGTGCCTATTGCAATCATGAGTACAGGCTTAATATGCCTAAATTAGTGGGCATATCTAACCCCATTTGTTGTTCTGATTTTATATTGTGGAATAACTGGCAGTTTGGCTGGGTGCTTTTCTCTCCCTCCATGCCCCCCTCCCAGTTTTACCTTGGAAGGAAGAAATTAGCAGCCTAATCCTATCCTTCCACCACCCCTTGCTGGTGTAGCCACACCGAAAAGATGCACACTATATCCAGCAAAAGGGGGGGGGCAGAGTGGGAGGTTTCATAAGCCTCCCACCTTGCAATGGGTCTCCTTGAACCTGCGCCAGCGAGGAGTAATAATGGGATGGAGGAATGAGATATTTCAACCTCAATTTTATTCCCATGCCCTTATCAAATAGTGCATCTAAATCTTTTCCCACAAACATAATTTTTGCCTACTATTGCCTTCTAAGCCAATAGTTCCCAAACTTTTAGAGGCCCTAGAACAGTGGCTTCCAAACTGGTCGGTCACAACTCACCAGGGGAACTGGAAGCAGGTCATTTCCCCTTACAGGGAGTGGCCCAGCAAGGATGGCAGTGATGGCACTGCAGTGATCACAGTATTGCCGAACCCAAGGAGCTTCCTAAAGTACCTGGGAGGGGTAGCCACTCATAACCCACTTCTGGGTTTGTGATCACAAACCCAGAAGCAGGTCAAGGAGCCTTTCTGAGCAGTGGGGAGGCCTACAGAGGAGTCTGCAAGCCTCACAAATACTTACAGTGTTCCCAACTTCTGAGGCTGATGCCTGATTTATAAATGCTAAAGGGTGTGGTGATAATGGTGATTGGGAACTGCTGATCTAAGCCACGCTTGGAAGTCAGCCCTAGCCCGCTTTTCACTTGACATGTTCCCTAAGCACAAAGGTATTCACCAATCAGGAAATGTGCAGGACCACATTGATTGCACATATTGTAAAGAAGTGAGGGATTTTTGGCTTCTGTCACTGTGGTATGTTTTTAAGGCTGCCCAGACATATGTTGGATAGCAACATGCATTAGCAGGAGGACTGACACAAGCTGTGTTCACTACAGTTAGCTTTTTACTAGCCCTGACTTCACGCTGTGCCTTTAATGTCAGCTTCATCTGCAGCCATTAGTAGCACATGACTTTTCTCCATGGCAGGAGACTCTTCATTGTTGATTTCATTAAAGGTTCCAGAGCAAACAAAGCTTTACAGAAAATGTATGGAGAATACCTTTAAGATTTGCTCACAAAGAGGTAGATTTGGCCTTTATGGTACAATCCTATGCTGAAGTTGTGCCTGCATCATTGCTACATCAAAGCAACGCCAGCACACTATCTGTCATATCCTAATCCCATCTAGCACAAAGCGAGAGGGGGAAACAAGAACCTAGGCTATTCCATGCTGGCACAAACTTCCACCCACTAATGCTGCCAGCATCCGTGGCAATGTTGACACAGCCCACCAATCGGGGAGTGAAGGGTGATATCATTATAGTGTCAGTGTGATGTCAGCCTAATGCCGGCACAAAGTTGGCCTGATGTCAGCCTGACATTAGTGTACCAGCAGCCTGATGTGCAAGGAGCTAAACACTGCATCTACCCAGTCCCAGCTCCAGCAGCCAGAGAAGCATTGCCAGGGAGAACCAAGCAGAGGGTGGGGGCAGGTGCAAGTCCAATGTGCAGCCAACCATTGTCAATACTGGGCCCTCTGCCACCTGGGGCCAGGACTGCAGAATGCCACCCCCCTCACATCCAGGGGCCTCCTCCAGCCCTCTGAAGGTCTTCTGAGGCCTCTGGAAGGCCTTAAAACATCACTTCTGGTTTGAAAACTGGAAGTGAGGTTTAAAGGCCCTCCAGGGGAGGCGCACACAAAGCCTTGCCCTCCGAAGGCTTTCAAATAGGGTGAGGAAGGGGATGGCGTGTGAGGAAGGCACCACTGCAGGAATGGCATGCGGGGACATTTGCCCCCTTGATCTTCCTAGGTATGCCAGTGCCCTCTCAGGAATGAGTAACAAAGCAATAGTTGTTGCTGCCTTCCATGAGGAGATGCCCCAATGACACCCCCTGCACAAACACAAACAGATCCTGCCAGGGGAGGAATGGAGGTGAGCCACAAGAGGAATTTCAGCAGCATTCAGGCAAGCCAGGGTGCTGATATCCTACTGTGCAAAGATGCAGCCTGGGAGCCCAGGGTGATCAGATACAATGGAGGACAGAGTGCCTATTCCTTTAATCATTGTACAGAAGAGAGAATTTTGGCAGGTGCAGCTCAATAAGGAAGGGCTTTAAAAGCTGCACCTGCCCAAATTCCCTCTTCTATACAATGGTCAAAGGTACAGGCACTCTGTATCAGGTCACTCTGTGGGAGCCAGAAAAGGCAGGTGTTTGTCATAACCAAAAGCACACTCCCTTTCTGCATAACTGGCCAGAAATATTCATGGCAGGGACAGAAGAAGGGTTGGAGGTAGGTCTTGAATCCACACTTGTTGAATCCATCCAAGCTGTTTTCCAGCCATGCAACCACAGCAGGAGACAGGTAAAGAGCACCTCATGGGGCATTGAGCATCCTGCAGCACCAAGAATGGGCATACCTGGTGGAGTGATTGTAGCACAATGACCAATCAGAGGGAGAACTGCATAGGCTAATCATTGGCTTTCTTGTAACACAGGCTTCCTATTGCTGCAATCCTCCAATTTAGCCACACTTTTAACCACCCATGCCCTTTGCTAACAATAGCCCTGATTAGTAGCCCGGATGTAGCTGTCATTTTGCTCCCCCCCCCCCACATCTGTGTGCCTTATGCATAATAGCAGCAGAGGACAAACAACTCATGATCAACAAGGAGCTCCCTTCACCACTCATAGGATTCCAGGAGTCAGAGGGTGGGAATGCAGCAGACCCTGAAACCTGGGACCAGAGATGCCTCCCTCCCTTGCAGAGTTCCACTCTGAGGCCAGCTGTGGTAAGAACCACCTATGGTAGGAAGAAGGGGACCCAAAACAACAACAAGCATGATCAGGTCAAAATTAGTATTTAGTTCACTGTATTTTCTTAAGTTTGCAAAGCCACAGGGGCCTGCCTGGAACAAATAGGTCAGCAACCTCACAGAGGAACACTTTGGATCACACTTCAGACAGCCTGTATACTTTTGATAACAATGTGCCCATGTGGTCTGCATGACTGGCCACCTGTGTCTTCTTTGCCTGTTGGACAGCTGCCTGTGGAGAGCAAAGAGACACAGAACAAAGAGGGTGTAGCAAGAATTTGACAGCAACATCAGAAATACCTAATCTCTGGATTGGACTTCATACTTAGTGTTTGTGAAAGAGACTGGTGCCACCTGGACAGGCATGTAGCACAGGGGCTTGGAGAGTTACTGTTCCTTCTCCTGTTCTGCCTCATGGGCAGGAGGTCTGGTCTAGAGGGTAGAGCCTCCATTTGCCTGAAGATAATATCCACAGGTCGCCAGTTTGAGGACACCAGCAGCTCCCTGAATGGATGAGAATGGCGAGACCTTGAAGCAGCTGACAAGCTGAGTGATTCCACCTGCTCTTGGTGTGAGCAAGAAGCGTCTTGGCTGCCCTTCATGTGAGAGATGGAGCTGCTTGTCAGCCTGCCTGGGAGAACCTGAGGCCAGAAGTGAGACCAAACCAGGAAGATCCATTCTGAAATGTTGTTGGTTCTTGAAAGAGAGAACCTCTATGATTGTAAAAATCCCCTTGAGGGATTTAGAAACACCTGCCTATGTAAACCGCCTTGAATAAAGTCAGAGGAGTAAGCTGATGACCAGAAAGGCAGTATATAAATGCCTAGTTGTTGTTGTTATTATCTATGTGGGATGCATTGTTCTGGCTCCCCCTTTTGGGGTGATGGGATGGAGGTCCCACTTGACTGTTTGTGTGTGTGTGGTGTTGTCCTGGGATAGAGTTTCTATATTTGGAATGCTAACTAGACAAGTATTCACAAAGTATGTTGTCATATATGTTGTGAGAGGCAACAAATAGTTTGAGCACAGTGCTCTTTCTCTACAGTTCCAGTGTGTATGTGTCTGCCCTAAGCATGGATGACATGTGGCCAGAGAGGTCTAGCTCTGTGCTGCGCACTCTGTCATCTATTCTTCCTGGCAGGGGTTGGTGTGCTGTGATTGGCTGTGAAATGCAGTCTGTATCCTGTAGTAAATATAGAATGCACAAGCACTAGGTTTTGAATGCCTTGGCAAACGTGGCAATAGCAGAACACATTCTGCGCCTGCGCGGCAAGAGCAAACTCTTGGCCTTGGTGATGACTCTGAACCCAGTGCTGTGAACAACAGAATCATATCTCAGGAATGTGTATTGTGGTTAAGCTAGAACTAGCTAGTAGGCAGCCAGTATAATCTTATTAACCTTTAATAACCCTTAATGTTGTAATAGTATTGTGTCATGTTTTTAAGCTTCAATAAAGGCTGAGCGGGCTAGCCGGGAGGAGCGCATTCTCTCTCGTTCTCCCAGCGTTCTGCTTCGAGCTCTCCTGCCAGCATTATACCCTTTGAATCGATGACTGCCATCTCATCCTTGCTCTGATTCCTTGCTATTTCAGTTCCTACTAACCCTTCAGTGCATCTGCTTTCTGTACTCCCAGCAAGCCACCAGGCCCTAGGCCTTGTGGGCTTCCCAAGCAGCATCCAAACTGCGACATCTTTCAGTGCGCTGCACTCCCAACAAGCACAAAGCCATAACAAGCCTTGGGTGCTTCCCAATGCAGCATCTTGCACTGCTACAGTATTCTATGCCTGTTGGAAAGTGGATGGGATGGTGGGAGTGTTCATCAGAGATTTAGTAGATGTGCTAGTGTGGGAAGCATGTCAGAGTGGCATTGCACCAGTGTCCATGGCACATGCATTGGTGCAACTGGAGCTACAGTGGTGAAATGGTTATTGCACTGGCATTGCTGTCATTGTGCTGTTGTCCACGAACATATACCACATCCTTTGCTGCTTGGACTGGCATTTCAGTAGTATTGGACTGCACCCTTAGTTGCAGCAAGAAAATTGGAGAACGGGTCCTACTTGGTCTGCCCAAGCAGAAATGACTTATTTTTATTCTAAGATGGATAGTAAAGGCATAACATGACTCTTCTGAATGTCCTAGCCATTGTGGGTGGTGCTATTGTGATAAATTAATGCCTAGACTGACACTCTTCTTTTAGGGTATTACTGGTAAATATGGTGTTCTTTTTGATAGCCTCTAAGAAGAAGGCCCTTATACAAAATTGGTTGCACTGATAATAAAACAATGTACTTTCCCTCTATTAAAAGGAGAAATACAAACCTGGTTTGTGGCAACTGCATCCTGGCAGAGACAAATATAGGAGGTTTTATATGCAGCCCTGCAGCTGTTCCAACCAACCGAGAATTGAACCATCTCTGCCCACCCACTGAAAGTGATCGGATATCCTCAGGAAGGAGAGGCTGGTTTGGCATGCTAATTTTTGGAATAGGACAAGGATAAACTGGCTTTCCATCCTCCCTCCCTTCTATCCTTACGCCACCAGCTCAGAGAAAAATAATCAGGGCCATTGTACACTAAACAACATTTCTCTGCAAAGAGCGTGCTGAGAAAAGCTGAATTATTCAAATGAGCTTTTGGCCCACTTCTATCCCACCTCTGCACTGGCAGAGCAGCAGAGAGAGAGCAGGGGAAGGGCAGGTGTGGGCGGATCAGGCCCGGGAGGGGGGTGGGATTGGCAGCAGCAGCAGTGTACACCATATCCTAGCCCCCATTCTGGGTCAGATCCATCAACATGAGGCAATGTGGACTTGCACCAGAAATTTAGCAGGTAAAGGTCCAAATTGTCCAACTGAAGCAGCTGGGGCTTACCCCAGTGCAAGGGGCGAATGTCACCTTACCTCAAAGTGCTCACCAGCATCCCAACAACCCCCACAGGATGCAGTGGAGCCCACTCTGGTGCCACTGCATTGGTGTGGGGGAGGTTGGATAGGATTGGGCTGTTTAATTTGCCTAATGTATAGTTGATTTGCTTTGTTTTGCATTATGTATTCTAGTTTTTGGTCAAAGAAGAAGATAAACAAGACCTGCATACAGCATGAATCTCTGCACTCTGACCCTGATCTTTTCATGCCCCCCTCCCCCCAGTTTCTAAGATCTCATTAGGCATTGTCCACAGACTTTGAAACCTCCCCTTAAAGGCCAGAAAATTTACTTAAAATCAATGGTGATGGTGGTGGGCAGTCTTGGAGGCCTCCTCAAAGTAAGGGAACATTGGTTCTCTCAACTTGGGGCTGCATTGTGACTGCATTGTCATTGGAAAGTTGGATAGGTTTGGGCCCTGAATCTTGGATTTTCTGAGTGTAAAGGATGTACTCTTCCACTGAGCCATAGCCCCACCAATAAGAGAGACCGACCTGTTTCCCATATGATGTGGGGCTGCCATCTTGGGCAGGCATATTCACAGACTACCAATGCATGCCTGGTAATCTAGAAAATTAGTAAGTATTTCCTTCGCAAAGCAAATACATTCTGCACATGCTCTAGGACACTGTCATTTGGTCTTAACACACAAACTATGCCACCAACCTTTGCACGCCATGGTGGACATGGCATAATCAAAGATGCCAGATACTTGCAATTGAAAGTTTACAACCCTGGTCACACCCTTAGTTAAGCTCACTCCCCTTGGCAGAGGCTGTCCAGCTTATCTCAAGAAATGGGGACACTTATATTATGGACTGACACTCCTTCCAAGTCATGTCTGCTTTGCTTCTATCCTTCCTGCTTGAGAAATCATCTGTGGCACCTTCTGGCCACACATTACGAGTGGTCATTCATTCCAGCCTCAAAAAGAATCAGTAGCTCAAATACATTAGCTGCATTAGGGCTGACAGCTTCTCTCTCACATTTAATCCACAAATGCTAAAAAGCAGAAATTTAAGGTTCACAATGGTCGATCTTCTTGACGTCTAGTTGCCATAGCAACTGCTGTGTCCCATATCTCAGAACTCCATTTGTAAATCCATAGTTCTCTCCTGGTTAATCTCTCTCCACACAGTGAAGTTTGTGGAAGGTAGACAGAGAAATAATTGGATGAGAACATGATGTGAAATTCTGGTGACGACTCAGTTCACATTTTGAGATGGGTTAACATCGAAATTCAAACGTATCTGCCAGGATTGGAATATGTAATGAAGGCATTGCTGGGAAGAATTTCAAGAGCCAAAGGATGTAGGGTGGGTGTATAGAACATTAACTGAAATACCTCATCATGTTGAGCAAATAGTTCATTGGTAAGCACAGCAGTATGCGCGGGGGGGGGGGGGAAGGTGTATTCCAGGATATGTAGGTTTTAATGCTAGAAGGACAATTGCCATTATACAGGCCTTCTGTAGAGAATAACATTGGCAACTGACCTAGGACCACATGAATGAATGCAACCATGTGTCTGTTTAGCGATTTTACCATTTTCTTTTATAATCAAATCATTCCCACCTGCCCTAAAATGAAACTTAGCAGAGTGATCCTATGCATGATTACTCAGAAGTAAGTCCCTCTGAGTTCAGTGGGGCTTACTCCCTAGTAACTGTGTTTAGAATTGCAGTTTGAAGTAGGTTTAATTGCATTTGCTTCCATTCATCCCTTCTGGTTGGGGGGCTGGTTGTGTTCAGGGCCTCTGAGAGGAATTTTATCAGGGGGTACAAAGTTTCTTTTGGGCCCCTTTGCGAAGGGGGAGGGGTGAAACGGAGTGGCGGAGGGTGGTGTCGGGTGAGCGGAATAGGGGCAAGGAGGGGCAAAGCAGGGTGAGGGGAGGGTAGAGACAGCTGGAAAAGTCTTTGGAGGCCAGGTCTACCCACCCATGTGGCATCAGTAGTGCCCCCAGCATCCCCAGTCATGGTAGTGCTCCCAGCATCCCATACGGGCAACAAGTCTGAATAGATAGGAAAATTTCAGATCCCAGGAAATTGCTGGGTCCCCTCCTTTGGCTCTTGGGCCCCCCTTTTGACCCTGGGCCTGGGTACAAATTACCCCCTTTACCCCCCCCCCCCAGGCCCTGGTTGTGTTAATCTGGTGCAGCAAAAACAACAGAGAATCTTCAAGATCAACGACTTGATATCAGCGTGAGCTTTTGTGGACTATGGTCCACTTCATCAGCTGCATGGTGTAATTCTCTGTTCCATACACACTCACTCTCACCAGTAAAGAGACAAAGGAATAAGCAGTGATATCAAATGACCTTGAAATGCAAAAGGTATCGATGATAACTCTATGTAACATCTTGTAATAATAAAATTGTGAGTTTCTTGAAGTAGGGATCTGTCACTGTTGCTTAGTGATGTGTCATGCACAGTGATATCACCACAAACAAATGCACAGGTCTCAACATTTGTCTCTTTTCACCAAAATATCACAGCTCTTCACCAGATCTGAGAAGAGGAGGGATAGGAAGGGATCATGTGGTCCTGGGAAGGTTCAGACCACATTCCTGACACAGCAAGCCACAGTTTGTCATCTGAACTGGCCCACTGTTTCAACCTAGCCTGCCTCACAGGGTTTTTGTGAGAATAAAAGGGACATCCAGCCATCAATGTCTTTTGAGCTTTTTGGAGAAAGGATGGGATATAAATATGAATGATAATGGTCATTTTAATATAGTTCATTATTGGAATACATTATCCAAATTTTTTTTCGTTTGCATGCTATGTTTTAGCTTGCACAATTTATTCATGATCAAGGGAAGTGATAAACTTCCTCCTCCAACCAACAGAAACCTTGGTGAGTACTTCACGGCTCCTGAGGTTTCAGCAGGCTCTGTCCCTGCACTTTGTAGCCAGAAGGGCTAGAATCATGGTGCACACACAACCCTGACTTTTACATTCCCTCCTGCATAGCTTTATTCCCATGTTCCAATATCTTGTTGATGTACACACCTTAGTACCATGTTGAGAAATGGGAGGATGCCAATTTTCAAAAGTCATATACTGAAATGAGTTCTAATCATTCTCACTGAATTTTAGGAGTCTAGAGTTAAGCTGGTCTTGTTTACCACCCTTTAGATGACACTTAAATAACTGCGGCAATAAACATTGGACATTTTTACTCATTTTGATATGGTCTTCTTGCATGAAATACAGGGACTATGTCCTTGAGGACAGCCTTCCACCCATGTCTGCCTCCTGAAATCATCCAGGGAGCCCTCCTGCAAGTCCTACTGCTACCTGAGGTGGTGACATCTGGGATGGCCTTCCTTGTGGTAATGGCCACTCGGTGGACTGGTAGCATAGGTAGAGAGGTGGCAAAATGGCAGGTGTGGCAATGTGCTGTGTAAGTAGCCCCTCCCACTCACCATCGGAGGCATTCTGGGCAGCGATGGCAATGTGCAGCTGCTCACTGAACCAAGTTGTGTCTCTTGTGTGTTGCCGTTGCTGCCTGGAATGGCTCAGACGGTGAATGGGACGGCTTACACAGCGCATTGCAAAGCCTTTGCTGTTTGCTATGTTGCCCCTCCTCTAGCTATGCTACTGCTGTGGACCCCGCCATGTAAATGCAGGCAGTGTCCTCTCTACTAACTTTTGATAGGACCTTAAAACATGGTTTCAGGAGGCTTTTGCTGAGTTCTGTCTTGTTCTCTGTGTTACTCCCCCCCTTGTAACTGATAACAGGTTTCAAATTTATCACCAGTTTTTGTTTTCATATTATTGTTGTGCGCCATGTGGGGGTCCTTGTGGAGAAAAGCAGGGTATCGTGTTTAAAAATAGAAACGCGGAATAAGTATTATCTGCTTCCGATAATTTGGAAAGTGTGTGTTTCAAACATGGTGCTCCCAGTTTCCAACACTGTGTGACAAATGTTGCTACCAGCATCGGATGACAGAAGGAAATTCACAAGGGTTGCTGTTGGCTCTGAGGAACACTGTGGGGAGAGAGCTGTTGCTTCCTGTGTGCCCTCTGGGATCAAGGAGGCCAGTTATCTGAGAAATGTGTTATTTTGTTTCTGTGTTCTCATTCACGATTATTGTTTGTCATCACTGTGTTTTATTTGCCTGTACAAGGGTTGGGAGTGGTGGTGGTTCCCAAATCTAGAGATAAACTACGCGTCTATTACAGTCAGGGGACAGGCCTTGCAGGGGTGGTGTTACCTTTGACCTCTACAATATCTGATGTCCCTTTGTTACTGGGAAAGGAATGTAACCCTGTAACCCCTGCAACATTCATGGGTGACAAAAGAGTTACTCAGGGAACCAGTGAAATGGTGCCGGCATCTAGGTTAATGTTGCCTAGCAACTGCCAAAAAATGCAAAGTTTACTCCATGTCAGGTTTGACATTGGCAGAACCGTCATCCCTGGTCTCATGTCTTTACAAAGGTTAGTACAGAAAAAATGTATGGTATAGCCTAGTATTGTGGTTCCACCATATACCTGAAATAACAAGTGATAACCTTTGTAGCTGAACACCCATGAACGCAAAAACAGAATTGTAAGCAGAAACTGGAGGAGTGACTTCAGCAGTTGGGTTGCATTTTTCTTGGGGTGGAGGCAGGCCCAGACCTGCTGTAATAATTCTCCCTTGTAACAACATCACCAGACTGTTGTTGGGATTCTCTTGGCGGCCCAGTAAGTTTTGGGGACATGCAGATAGAATGCACAAAAGTGGTCGTAACTACTTTGAGCAATCACTTCACTGGAAAACTCCTATTGCGATCATTACTTTAGTTACAGTTGGTTGCCTTCTTGTTGATTCTCTTCACTCCCAGGAGCATTCAACTGTTTTGTCTGGGAAGTGAAAAAGGAGCATCATACAAATTATGGGATTTCAGAAGCATCTATTGCTAAACAGTAAGTCCCATTGACTTCTGTGGTAGTTAATCTCACATAATGTGGTTCAGAGTGTCAGAGGAATGACAAGATGGGGGAACTCATTACACAGGCCTACAAAATTGAGGGTCAGAAAAGTTTTACCCAAACTTTATGGTGGTTTGATATGAATTTGGAGTGCCGATTCAAAAAACGACTAGTTTTGGAGATATAGTATAGCCTCATTAGTGAATGGTTCAAGCAGCTTCCTCATGAGGAAGCTATGGTGTAGCTGCTTGAACCATTCACTAAAGAGGCTATGCCGTGTCTCCAAAACTAGATGTGATAGCGCAAAACAGATGCCATTTTTGGAATCAGCACCCCAAATATACCCAGGAATTGGTGTAATGTTTAAGAAAGCAAAATGTGTGGTGGCCTGTGTTATCAGTTGGGAAGTGAATATGCTCTGAAACTAGGCTGTGAAGTACATGCTACTTTCATGATCTGTCAGGAGTTTTGTTATTCCATAATTTGGGTGGGGAACAGCTTGGATCTTGGTCTCAGTGTATTGCAGTGATTTTTATCTGGTATGCTGTAGCTTTGGTGTGCCACAAAAGGTCCACAGGTATGCTGAGGGAGTTTGGAGCACAGTGTTGAAAAATGTTGAAAAACTCTTCCAGGTTCTGTGGCTCTGATTCTAGGGCAACTGTCTGTAGGAATTGTCTGTCCCTCTTCCAGTTTTGTTAGACCATTTGCTACTATAGACAGTTGCCCTAGAAACAGAACCACAGAATCCAGAAGAGTCTCCCAGACGCTGGAAGTGACATCACAAGAAGTGCAAAGATCATAGAGGTCAGTGTACCATGAGAAAATGTTGTAAATTGCTCATGTATTGCAGAGAAAGATACTTTATTCAACTGGACTATTCCACTCCTTTACTTGCCTCCTCTATTTGCCTGTGTTGTATCTACCTAGTGATATTATTATGGTCATTTAAACTTTGGAGAATCTTGAAAAAGTAGAAACTTTGGCAAAGGGCTGCTCCCAACCCCCTGCTTTCATGCATGTACTAATGAAGAGCTTTTTGTAATGTGAAGTCAGCTGTCAGTCATTCTGCTTGTATTTAGAATGTCTGATTCCTGGCATCTTAAATTTAAGGTTTTGCAATCAAACCTTGTAGATGAAGCCTAGTTTACAAACTTAAGACACAAATTTACCATTAGCATGGTAATATAAAGCATTGTACAGGTCCAGTCTATTTATACACAGATTTTTTTATACATGGATTTGACTCAACAGGAATGGCCACTGCAAATGAGACGGAATGTGCTGATCCCAGGAGAAGGGGGAAAATGCCTCCCTTTAAAATCAGTTTAAAAAACTGAACAGTCCTTTAACAATAGCCTCCTTAATGAGAGAGAGAGGGCAGCTGGCTGACCATCAATCCTTCTCTCTCCAGTGGAGAGCATGTGAAAGCTCCCCCCTGAGCATGTGAAAGAAAGGTGATCACTTTGCATTGGTGAAGGGAGGGGCTGAGTGAAGCGTTTGAAGGAGACAATGGATGGATTGTCTTCTTAATGACTCTTATATTACATCACAAAGGTCAGCAAGGCTGTTTTTAAATCACTGGAGCAAAGAAACTTTGTTTTTTAAATTGATTTGCTTTTTGAGCAAATTAATTGATTTTTGCCATCCATGTGAGTGCTTTGGAACGGAACCCATGCAAATAATGAGGCTCAACCTGTAGTGGTTTTTATTTGATCATATTGTTAGGCTATAATACAAATGGAAATACCTGCACACTATCATTTTATTGAATTTATTTTCCTATTAGATTGGCTGGTGGAGACAGAGAGGCAGGGTCTACTACCACTCCATGATCTGTTCAGAAAGCACTGGGCTGGATTCAGTCTCCACCCTGCATAGTTGCATTTATATATCACCATTGCTCTAAGGAGCTTGGGACAGCATACATGATACTCCCATTTTATCCTCACAACAAGCTTGTGAGGTAGGTTTAGCTAACAGATTAGCCCAAGGTCACCCACAGAGCTTCTCAGCTGAGTAGAGATTTGAACTTGTATCCTATTTTGACACTTGAATGCTCCATCACATTGGCTGTACAGGGCAAATGACAGATGATGCTTGGTTTATTGAACTACACTGGGAAGTCCAACCCAGGAATTGCCCAATCAGGAAAATGGTCATGCAGTCCCACTTTTATACATATATTGCCTTTGATTGGATTAAATGTTTATAAAGTTGTTCCAGGAAAGAAATAAGCCTATGCTGCTAATGGCTCAAGCCGGAGTTTTATGTAATTAATCCCTCCCTCCCAGCTGGTTATGTGTGAAAATGATGATTATCAAAGGTTTCAAATTAAGCACGGAAGTACAACTGCAGGCTTACAATCCGACAGTCCGTGAAACTGTCTCCCACATCCGGCTCTTGTGGTTTGGGCTGCAGCAATTATGGCTTTGTTGATTGATGCAACAGCCTGAGCCATTTATAAAGGACACTTTATAATTAGGGGTTTTGTGTCCCCACCCCCCGTTTATTATTTTTAAATGAGGAGCCAAGAGCAGCAGGCAGGAAGTAAAGATGGGGCAAGGGGGATAGAAAGCCAGTCCAAGACAGACAATCAATGATAATGATCAGCTCCGGAGCACTCCAGGGCCATGGATTTGCTCTCTCTCTCCAAAGGGCAGCTGCTGGAGGCCCAGGGAAGGAAAACCAAGTTGGTAGAGAAAAGCAGTGCTGGAATATAGCTGAGGTCGTGACACTTGACCTTTCCATTCCTTTTCCTCTTTGAAACCTGACTCTCTCTATTTTTAGGCACATGGCTGGGGGAGGAGCAAGGAAGCCAGGGCAGCTGACCCTGGCACGCTAGGATCTCTCAAATTTTCTAGCCCACTGTAACCCCATTGTTAATGAGGAACTATGAGTAGCAGCACTCCTTGAAACAAGCTCCAGCTGCATCAGAAATCACAGTGTAGAGGCGTAGGTTGGCTTGCAAGAGCTGCTTTTTGTCTCTCAAATACTCTCTAGCTTAAAAAAATTTTTTATCAGTCATCAATATATAGGCCTTTTAATTATTAACAGTATTTATTAATAATACTGTTATTATTATATTATAATTATATTATAATTATATTATATATATAATAAATTATTATATTATATTATTATATTACTATTATATTATTTTATTATATTAATAATTATTATTTATATTATTATATGATTAGTTATTATATTATTATACTATTATACTGTTATTATTATACTGTTAATTATATTAATTATTTATTAATAATAATATGTGTTCTGATCCTGAGCTTGCCCATCCTCACACCCCTTCAAGGTAGGCCACTTCAATTCTCAGTTCACAGCATCTTAGGTTTTCAACTAGGTAGATATAACTTTAGTGCCATGGATTAATAACCCAGTTCTATATGCAACTACGTTGAATTGTTCAATTGATATTGATAGCACATACATCCAAGTAAGTTTGTTTTAACAGACCACCAAGTATACCACCTCAAAACCATAGACACGAGTGCTTAAGTGTATAGAATACAAAATATGCATGTTTTAACTTTGTTTATACATCTGACAGCTTTCAGAACATATAGGAATCTGCACATGCACCAGACAATTTAAAATTTAAGTAGGCTACCTCAAAATGCCTGGTGCAGGTCTCTTGTGGGCTCCCTGAGGCATCTGATGGGCCACAATGAGATACAGGAAACTGGACTAGATGGGCCTTTAAGCCTGATCCAGTGGGGCTCTTCCTGTCTTCTAAAAACTGACCCCTAGAACCCAAAAGATTTTACACCTGTATTAAACTTTTTGCATTCAAATAGGAAGATAATTTATCTGCACCCACTCTCTCCCCGATAAGATAAAGTAGATAGGACAAATTTATGGAAGACAGGTCTATTAATGGCCACCAGTCCTGACAACTATGCACCACCTCTGAATGGCAGTTGCACAGGAGCAATAGCAGGAGGGAAGGTGGCCTTTCTCCCCTGCTTGTGGGCTTCCCAGAGGTAGCTTATGGGCCACTGTTAGAAACAGCTTGTTGGTCTAGATGGGCCTTTAGCCTCATCCAGCAGGGCTTTTCTTACATTCTTATGCATGGGCAAACTTTATTGAAAGCAAACTAGAGTTATGGACAACCACTTCTACTGGCTGCCTAGCAACAAGCTGCTGGGAATGCCTATCAATTCTCCGTTTATAATAATCTGAGACAGACCCAGTTTTTGTTTTCCCTGGGGAGTGTCTCCCGTCTCAGCTCTATAATACATGCTGTATAGCTACAAATTCAGCATGCATTTGGAAAATGTTGCCTAGAAATACTTTTCATTCTGTTTGCTTACTGTCTATGAACTGCACTCTCACTTTTTAAATCATGTAATACAGGTGGCCCTTTAAGAACATAAGAACAGCCCCACTGGATCAGGCCATAGGCCCATGTAGTCCAGCTTCCTGTATCTCACAGCGGCCCACCAAATGCCCCAGGGAGCGCACCAGATAACAAGAGACCTCATCCTGGTGCCCTCCCCTGCATCTGGCATTCTGACATAACCCATTTCTAAAATCAGGAGGTTGCGCATACACATCATGGCTTGTACCCCATAATGGATTTTTCCTCCAGAAACTTGTCCAATCCCCTTTTAAAGGTGTCTAGGCTAGACGCCATCACCACATCCTGTGGCAAGGAGTTCCACAGACTGACCACACGCTGAGTAAAGAAATATTTTCTTTTGTCTGTCCTAACCCGCCCAACACTCAATTTTAGTGGATGTCCCCTGGTTCTGGTATGTGAGAGTGTAAAGAGCATCTCCCTATCCACTCTGTCCATCCCCTGCATAATTTTGTATGTCTCAATCATGTCCCCCCTCAGGTGTCTCTTTTCTAGGCTGAAGAGGCCCAAACGCCGTAGCCTTTCCTCATAAGGAAGGTGCCCCAGCCCAGAAATCATCTTAGTCGCTCTCTTTTGCACCTTTTCCATTTCCACTATGTCTTTTTTGAGATGCGGCGACCAGAACTGGACACAATACTCCAGGTGTGGCCTTACCATCGATTTGTACAACGGCATTATAATACTAGCCGTTTTGTTCTCAATACCCTTCCTAATGATCCCAAGCATAGAATTGGCCTTCTTCACTGCCGCCGCACATTGGGTCGACACTTTCATCGACCTGTCACTTTAACCTGCACTGGACGGCCCTATCTGACCTCCCAGCCATATCTGAAAGATTTTCTGAGGCCCAGAAAGGCCACATGCACAAAAACCAAGTGTCTTTCTGACACCTCTGCGCCTTAGAACGCCTCCTGGAGGTGTTGGAAAGGCACTTCCAGTTGTGTTCACCTGCAGTTTCTATTTGTGGGTTTTGGTACCCATGGGGGTGGTGGTCAGGGAAGGATCCCCATGGATACCAAGGGCCAATTGTACATCTTAAATCCCAACCTCAAGAGATGTTTATTCACTTAAAAATACAAGAAACCTTAACAGCCAAGATGGTGTAGGGGTTGAGGAATTAGACCTAGAAGACCCTGGTTCAAATCTCCACTCAGCCGTAAAGATTCTTAGTGACTTGGCCAAGGTCGCCTATCTCTCAGCCTCTCCTACCTCACAGGGTTGTTGCAAGTACAAAAGGGGAGAAGGAACCATGTACAACATCCCTGAGTGCTTTAGAGGAAGGGTGGTTTATAAATGCAAAAAATAAAACCACCACCAAGAACCTTGACAGCTTTTGGCTCAAGTAAATATGGCACAGACTAACAAGCGTAAGGAAAAATAATGCTGGTTTGTATCCTCTCTGCTGCCCTCTAGTGTGTTATCAGTATGCACGTCAAAAACAATTCAATGATGATAATCCTGAGGAGTTGAATAATTCCTAAAGCAGTTTTCAGTGTACAAAAACTTCTTCCCAGAAGATGGAACTGTAACTGGAGCCAAGGAAGTCAGATACTGGTTGTCTTCAGTATTCAGACATTGTTCTCTTCTTGAAATGGAAGTGTAGAATGAAAGTGGAGTCTTTACTTGTGAATCTTTTTTCTCCAGCTGAACACTACTCCAGCCTTGGCCCCAGCTCAGGTTTTCAGAATTCTTTTGGAAAGCCTGTTCCCTACTGGCAAGGCCAAAGGCAATGCAGGGCAGTGCTTAAGCTCAACAGCAAGAGCAGGTTGGGAATCTAGTTGGGTTTCCTTTAACCTGTGAATTTATATGATCCTTCTTTATGTTCTAGGGCATGAACAAAATAATGGTTAAGTTATAACATGCACTTTACAAAGACAGGTAGAATGACAGACATATATTGTAGTCTGTCAGATGCCCATCACATGTAGCACATGCCCATCACACACAGAGCAAACGGGATTTAATAACATTTGTGTAGCACTATTAGCGTACAAAGCATTTGACATGCAGTCATGACAACAACCTTGTTAAGTATCCTTATACCCATGGTACAGCTGGGGCTGAGGAGTGGCTTGCCTAAGGTCACCTTGTGAGTTCAGGGCAGAGGTGAGATCTGAACCAAGAAAGTTTCAATTTACAGCTCAGTGTCCTAGCAACTGCACCACATCAGCGTTCCCTGATGTACTTCAGCATACTGTCAATGGTTGGTAGGTGACACAGTACAGACCTTTAACAAACTGCATTTATTAAGACAGCTCTCTAATAAAGACACATAGCATTAGATTAAAATACCTATCGGTCTTTATAGAGCTCTATTTTTTGCTCAGTCACCAAAAGTATTACTTTTCCACCAGCTGTTTTGAGGCTCATGTTCTTTGAAGTATACAGAAGATGACACTGGAAATTGTGGGACTCCCAAAGCTCACCCATTCCTGTCCATTTGGATCCATCAGCTGACATTTATGCATAGCTTTAAGTGACACAAAATAGGTCAGCTTATGAAAATAAGACCTGAAAATTCATCAAGCCATAAAGAATGCAAGTGGTCACACAATCTTAGGACTTGGGTTTTATTTTTGAAAAACACCGACATCTCCTCATGAGCAATTTAAAAATATTGAACAAGGACCATAGAACTTTCACACTATTCATATCTAGCAGCCAGAAAAAATATACCTAAGGGTTTGGGGAATTATCCTACGAGGATTTGAGTGCACCATCAATTTCCAATGAATTCACTGGGACCTGAGGTGCTCTACCATTTGCAGAGTTCTAATGCCCCTTTCATTTACAGATTTTATCCCATTTTTACATTTTAATATGCACATGAGCACACACCCCTTTTCTAAAAAATCCAGTTAAGTTCAAATTTAAAAGAAAAGTTTCAGACCTAGAGTTTGCCCCAGAGATGTTCAGTGCAATACAGCTTGACCGTATTTTTACAGCAAATAGATCTGCACCAATGAATTTCCACTTCAGTTCTTTTATTTCAACGTACTGATAAAGCGAAACATATCATGATCTTTCCAAAACAGTTCTCTCCATCTTCCCTTCATGCTAATGAAATCATTAGCGCTGTTTCTGTGAGCGGATGACCTATATCTGTCTCTCTGAAGACAAGGGCATATCCTCATGGTGTTTCATTCAGGGACTCAATCCCTGTAGTTCACAGGCATCACAGATTTCAGGTGAACTGGTCCCCCCACCCGTCTAGAAAACTGCAGCCTGCACAAATGGCTTCTTGCTGATAGAACAAAGGTGGCCAACCAGAAAAGGGAGTAGGAGGACTGCCTATTCCAGAAAGACACCCTACACTTCTGGCTAGGTTTCTACAGCACCCAGTCATATGCAGAGGCACCTCCAAGGTGGTCATAATCTACACTTCTGCTGAAATAAGCTGCAAGTTTCCACCAATGCACCTGCAAAAAACCACAAATTGGCTCCTTAGTTTAAATAATAACCGCTTACAAATCATGTGCAGAATAAAGATTCCAGCACTTTTGTAAATCTACCAAAAATATATATATTGAAGTGCAAGTTCTAATGGATACCATTTTTCAATAGACATTTATAAAAGCTTAAACAAGCTGTAGAACTTCTGCAAAATAAATACTCTTACCATAATATTTTATGTACAGATACACAACATTGGCAACACCACATGGCCTCAAATATTTGTTCTCCAGTGCGCACAGTCCAACTTTTTCAGGGCCAAGACCGCCAGTGCCCGAGACAGTGCATCAAACTCTGCAGTCTTCACCCTCCATGGTGCCTTTTTGTGTCAAATGCTGCTGCTGCCTTTTTACCCAGTGGCAGATAAGCTGCTGCTTCTGCAACTCCTCCAAACACCTGGGTATGAAAAAGAGGGGAACTGAACACAAGAGAAAGCGTGAAGGAAAGGACAGTGGCAGGCTAAAACATCTACACTGTCTCCTCACCTTCACATTGTTCCCCTCTTCAGACCCAGGGAGTGGGAGGAGGGAAACAGTGCGCATCTGTCCGATCTATGACCTGAGGCAACTGCCTCAGCAGTTCTCACAGTGGTCTGGTTCTGAACTTTATTAAGCAAATATGCACCCCAGATTACCTTCAATCGCCAGTTTCGGTTTGGAGAATGCTTCTCTCAGCAGAGTTTTTACTATATTAAAATCTATACCAGTAAGTTTATGAAAATTGTGGAGTATATCAATCACAATTTTGTATATATGACACTTGCATGCTTTTGTGCAGTTTCATACATTTTGTATAGCTCATTCCCCAACAGATCCTTTCATCAATATCTTCATTTTGTATGGAACCCATTTAGTCTTTTGTAAGACTAAACAAATTGTCTCAGAAATAGTTTGCAGCTTTTGAACAGCAGTTAAAAACAAAGGAACTTCTTGGGTTGCATGCAAGATTGCCACAAAAATGTACCATTCAATAATTTACTCTCAGCAGTGTTAATGTTTCCTTATACAAAATATAAAATTTGTCATGAGACATGCTCTCAGCTTTTCCAGTTCCAGGGGATACAGAGGTCTCCATCCTGCAGCACAGAATAGAAGTGGGAAATGCAGAGATGCATGCCTTGCAGGGATGGCAGAGACTCCTCCAACAGTTTATTGCACGAATGTATCATCTGCACGCTGGAAACACTGGGCTCCTTGTAGAGCCGCTGAAGAGAAAGTTTCTCAGCAGAAGTCTTGATCAGCTCCTTTTCTAGCACCTTTGACCTGAAATAGAAAACACATCCCCACCCCCCAAAGTCAAACAAATAGGTTTCCAGAGTAGGTTTTTGCATTTTCCCATCTTCTAGCTTCCTTTCTCCCCAATTACAAACCTTCTGTTCAGTGGGTTAATATATAGTCATCTGAATATATTTTTATTATGTGTAAACTGCCTTCTGACTTTCCTTTGGTTGAACAGTCACATACAGTAAACAATTACTACTGGCACACAAGGTGACAGCACCAGATTGACAGGGCGGGGGGGGCAACTTTCAGGGCAAAACCCTGCACCGGGCCTGCCTCCAGTACCAAGGATTCAAGATTCAACCTGGCTGGATGGACTCAACCCCAAATCATTCCCCCTCACTTTCTGTCTGTCCCACCCAGCACCTTCTTTTGAGGTAAGCACCATTAAGCTTTGTTCAGTTAGAAAACAGGGTACACATTTTTTTCAAACACCTACCACTTCCAATTTAATTAGTAAGGCAACAAAGGTTTGTTAGGGTTGACCAGTACAGAAGCTGGGTCAGAAACTAGCCCTCTCATTCTCTTTGGGGAGGTGGCATTTTACCCCAAAGAATCTGGATTTTAACTTATGAAGCCAAGCATGGTGCAAGCAGGCCACAAGGGAATTTTACACTTCCGTGAAGTAAAATGCTTTTGAAGCATGTTAGTAATTTTAATTTTTTTTAGCTGAAGTTTACGTCTATAAATTCTTTGAAGAGAGCCATCTCCTTCACAATAATCTCCTTGAGAACCTCACGTGATGTCTGGCACAGAATGGAACACAAGCAGCTGCGTGTTTTAAAAAGCACTTACTCTTCCTTCCTTTTCAATTTTTCTCTTGCTTGTTGTGCTTTGGCAATGATAAACCACTGGAGGGTTGCTGGATCACACACTGTTGGGATGATAAAGTGTCCGAGTTCATGCAGGTTTGGCGCATACCTGTCACTGCAATAAAAGGAGATGATGCACTGAAGGTCAGTGCAAGCCAGCTGATCTCACTTCTTGCACTAAAAGACATGGCATAATGTAATATTCATAAATATAGGACAAATTCAACCCACAAAACAGGAGAAGTTTTGTATGTTCCAGGAATGGAAGAATATCCAGATTACAGACCATTTGAATAATACTGTGATGCAGGGAAGAAGAATTTTCAAAAGCAGGGTTACAATGCATTAGGATCAGGAGTTGCTTTGAAACAACAATGAGGCTTCCATGAAGCACAACATGAACTAGGATCCATGAAGTTCTTAAGTTAGAACTGCAGCTTAGCTATGAATGCAATAAGTGCTGTGGGCACCATGTGTCTGTCCTCAGCTTCCACCTGTAAAAATGGAAATAATGTTGGTGTTTCTTCTTCTTCTTCTTCTTCTTCTTCTTCTTCTTCTTCTTCTTCTTCACAGTATTTATATACCGCTTTTCAACAGAAAGTTCACAAAGCGGTTTACAGAGAAAAATCAAATGACTAATGGCTCCCTGTCCCAAAAGGGCTCACAATCTAAAAGGATGCAAAAGAACACCAGCAAACAGCCACTAGAAAAGACAGTGCTGGGGTGAGGAGGGCCAGTTACTTGCATGAGAGTTGTAAGGATTACTGAAATGATGCATATGAAGTACTCCAAGTACTTAGCAAAAGCACTATAGCTGAAATCTACCCTCCCACCTCGAACATTTGAGCAGAAAGCACATGTATGTATGCATGCATAAAGCTGCCTTCCCATGGCTGCCTCTCCAAGGGAGGCCTGGAGGCCTCCTGACTCAGAAAGGGCATTTTTCAGGAGGAGGTGGCTGATGCTGAAAGGAGAGGAAGATAAAAAACCCCTTTGAGCGAAACGTTGCTCATTTGATTGTAGCAAAAATTACTTATAAATGCAATCAACTGTAGTAAAAAGAAGATCTATCCAAGGAACAGAGCTTATTTTTACAGACACTCACCTCTCCAGAATCATTTGCAATCCTCGCAGACTATGAGGGTGAAACGAAAGCCTGCTGTTACGTACTCTGTTATAAAAACCATCGAGAACAGAATAATACTCTTCAAGCATCAGCATTGGCTGCAGATCTTCCATGTAAGTTATCTGTATGCCTCCTAAGAGATGGCTTATGCGGTCCTCCAAAAGCAGCCCTTTTCTTTGAAGTGTGGCATAACTTGGCAATCTCTCAAAAACCTGCACAAATTAAAATACTTGACATAATAAAGAACAAATTCCTCCAAAACACTTTTTTTGAAACAATATCAACATTGAGACATTTTTGCATTCTTTGCTATTGAGATCTTAATGAAAAAAAGTTTTACAGTACTTAAGTACAGGTTGAGTCTTCAGTACAGTTATTCTTTTCATTTTCACTTCCCTGAAGTAAAATGCTTCATTTTACTGGAGGGTTTCATTCCCAGAACTCACATGGATGGCAAAAATTGCATAAAAGCAAATCCATTTAAAAAACAATGTCCCTTTGTAGGTTATTTAAAAACAGTTGACGTTGCTGACCTTTGTGATGTAAGACAGTCATTAGGCAGACAATCCATCAGTCAGTCTCTTTCCAGGCACTTAGAAAGGCTTCACTCTGAGCCAGCGACCCCTCCCTTCACCCAGAGCAGTGATTATCTTCTTTCATGTGCTCAGGTTACTTGCCTTGGAGTGAATCTGTTCTAAGTGCCTGGAGAGAGAATGATTTTTTTAAATTTATTTTTTATTATTTTCCAAAATAAAAGCAAACAAATATAAACAAACACAAACTCAATACACAACACACAAACAAAAACAAACAAACAAAAACACACTGTTGGAGGGTGCAGGCAATCATATATCAATATATCTAATTAATCAATACATATCTTCTAATCTTGTTCTTCTTCTAGCTTAGCCTCTTAATATCATTTATCATATATCTTGTATAATATATCATGTATACAATATATTCATCTAAATGCCCTCTCTTATACATCTACAACTTCATTTTCAACCAAGCATAAAATGATCTCCATTGCTCTATCTGTGTCGGTTTACGCTGTTGAGCCAAAGTCTCTGTAAGCCTATCCATTTCCGCCACATTCATTATTTTCTCTATTAATTCATCTTTCGTTGGAATTTTAATAACTTTCCAGTATCTAGCATATAAAATCCTTATAGCAGTTAATATCATAAAAACTAAATACAAACCATTTTCTTTATCTATAACTTTATTAAATAATATTTCTTTATCCATAATATCTAAGATAATATTAAGCAAATAACTTTTGCAATTAAAGGAAGTCTTTCGTTTTTGAGGTGAATTTAAGGCATTTATGTTGACAGAGTAAATACTCCATCCTGCCTTAACCATCATGTTTCTTTTTACTATTCACCTTCTCTTTTTGTCTTCTTCTTGTTGCTATCAGTGAGTGCCTCCTTGCCCCTCTAGTTTCTTCCTTCTCTGATTCCTCAATTGTCTCTGAATCATCTGATTTCTTCCAGCTCCATTTCTACACTTTCTAGTTCTTTTCTTCTCAATTCCTCTTCCTCATTTTCTTCATTTCTTGTCTCACCTTTCATCACTGTACTAAAAAAACTTTCTGCTTTCATTGTTGAATTTATATCTCTGTGACTGGAATTGAAAAAAACATACCTTCCGGGAGAAGCCATCTATACAGTATTTGCTTTCCTCCTAAAAATTTTACTAGCTCATCATATTCTTTTCTCTTCTTTCTCACTCTCCATGGGACATGTCTCAGAATTTTCACTTTGCTACCCTCCACCATCCATTCCTTTTCCTGTGAGATCTTCAGTATTTTATCTCTGTAAAAAGTTCTGATGAATTTCACATGGATTTATCTTGGTAGTTCATGTTTTCTTAGATAGAAAGTGCTCACTCTTCTCGCTGAATCCAGATCCATGGGTATCTCCTCTGTTGGCGTGTCGATCCACTCTGATATTAAATCACCAATCAGACGTCCTGTATCTTTCCCTTTCTGTTCTGGTACATTTTGTATTCTTACCACTCGAGCTGCACTCTCCATCTGAATTTCCATTAAAGTTGCCTCTCCATCATATTGGTTTTGTTTTATCTCCAATATTCTAGATTGATCTTTTGTTGTCTTTTTTTTCTAATCTTTTGTGTATTCTCATCTGCTTGGTCTTTAACGGCTTTCAGCTGCACACTAAGATCTAGTTGTGTAGTTAAAACATCCAGACTAGCTTGAACCTGCAAAAATGGATTTGTGTGCTGCTGTCCCATCATCACTAATTTTTCTATATTGTCTTGTAATGTCTGCTTCCAATCTTTCCCTTTCGGTTCCTTTTGTGTTAGTTTTCCCAAGCTTGACTCCAGGGCGGGGGAGCCCCTAACTTTCGCTCCTTTTCCTGTCATCCTTTTTCTTCCTTCTTATATCTTCTTTTCTGTAAAACTCAAGTATCTGTTATCACATATATCACTATCAGTTACCCATACATCACATCATCAAAAAAAATTCAACACCCATAAAAACCAACACAGGGAAATTTTAAATCAAATAAACCTTTGCCTTGCAATGTTTTTTTTTAACACCACTAGATGTCCTCAGGGTATGGATGATCCTTACTTCACTTGTCAAGTCCTGTTCTTATCCTTGCAATGTCTCCACTAGATGTCCCGGATGTTCTATTCTTCTTATTCTGTTATCTTGGTTCTATTGCTTATGTTTGTTGCTATATCAACCACATTCTGTTCCAAGAGATAGTTGGAGGAATTCAAAACAATGAAACCGCTTTTGCAAAACAAAGAAATGCAGATCTCCAGCTCTCTCCCCAGGCACTCCAAGATCTCCACAGGAAAACAAACTGAACATTTCAAAGCAAAGTTTATATTCCAAAATGATTAATTTGTAATCCAATGAGTTTTAGATTTGTAAAGTAATTATGCTCTCATATTTCCATAACAAGCTCTGCAGGTCTCCTCCAAAGCTTCTTCTCACACAAGCAAACAAATGAGTGGAGAAAGCCTCCCCCCTCTTCCCAGAGGGGGAAAACCTGCCCCTCCTTCTTCTTCTCAGAGAGAGAATGATTGATGGATTGTCAGATAGCTACCCTCTCTCGATTAATGAGGCTATTGTTAACAACTCTGTTCCTTTAACTGAAAGGGCCCTTCTTGAGATAAAAACACATGTACAAATCTGTGGATAGTTAGGCATACCTGTATACGGGCATATGTTTCAGTTACTCAAATGTTCTTATCGTATTATCATAAATGTTCTTATCGTATCGTCGTATTTGCCATGCAACTTTCGATATCTGCTTTCATTTTTATATCTATATCTTTTTCTATTTATATCTATTTATATCTATTTCTAATTTTTGGAGTTTGTATGTGTTAATTTTTTGCGTTATTAAATAAAAATTTAAAAGAGAGAGAGATGGGTGTATGGATATCATCATAATTTCTACTGTATATTGCAACTGCTCACATCTACAACATAGTAATCATGCATTAAATAGTATTAATGAGTGGAAAAAAAACGAGTGGAAAAAAGTCAAAATGTGGCTGATAAAGATTCTGGTTCACTCTTAACTACAGGCAAGAGACAGAGAGCCAGCAATTGGATCATGTAGTTTCTTTCATATAAGTGTGCAAATCTATCTTCACCAGAGTAAAGGGCTACATCAACTTTAACTACAGTTGCATTTAACAGAATTTTAAACTACTATATTATTTAATGCTGTATGTAAACTCTGGTTCAACAGGAATCATGACAAAGGTGATGCCAACATATCCCTTATGGCATGTTGGGATGGGATTATGTGAATCACTGGTCTACTCTTGATTGATAACTACTGTAGATACTCACCTATAAGAGGAGAAATTTCTGCCAATAAATCAACTGTAAATCACCTCCTCACATTATATGCAAGTCACTCAGGGTTGAGAGCAAGAAGATAATGCAGAGATAGAGGGCTATGAGTCTCCAAGACAACGAGGCTGCAAAGCTACAGCCAAAGTTAACCTCTTCACTCCTCCTGAGAAAAACGAAAGCCAGGGCTCAAGGCTTCCATTTAAATCAAGCAAGTCTCATACTCTTGGCAGGATTACATCCAACCTTTCTGCACCCTTGTTCCATTTTGCAAATGTTTGGCAAAGGTCTGGTTTTTAAGACACCAGGATGTAGTTCTCATTTCCATCTGAAACAAAAGTCCCAAGCTACAATTCAATTCACCATTACTTAAGAATAACACCCATGGAAAGCAATGGGTTTACTTCTGAGTAAATCAGTTTTGCAATTTTGTTGCTGCACTTGCTTATGCTCATTCCTTGTTGCTTGTCTCTTGTTATGGAAGATCAGAAAATCATTCCATGTTTTGACAGCTGTTTGACAGCTCTGGGAAGGGCAGGGCTGGCTCCACAGCTGTAATCAATCAAGACCAATGGAGACCTGGTTGGACACCTGAGCTTCATTTGACCTTGATGGGACTTTGAATGGACATGGACTGAAGGGATGGCTCACCTGAGCCTAATTTGGATTTAACAAGGGACATACAAGGATAAAAGGCAGCTTCAAAAGGAGCAAGGCTACCTGACCAGACAGAGCTACCTGACCCAGACCTACAGGAGAAGGGGACTGCCAGGACACAGAAGACACTGCTGGAGGACACAGAAGAGAGGATTGCCAGGACCCTGCTGGAGGAGACACTCTGCTGGAGAGGAGGGACTCTGCTGCAGAAGACTGGATTGGGAAGACTGGACTGTGCTTTGGAGATTAGACCATGGACTTGTACTGGACTTTGGACCGTGGACTTTGGACGTTTATCCACTGAGTTAAGTGGAGTTTTGGGGAGGGAAAGCCTCTGGACAAGAGGACTTGCAGGGAGTGTATGTGTTTGTAGTAATAAATTCTTGTTAATTGCTCAACTGATAAGGAGTTCTGTTCATTTCTTTGCACACCACAGCTGTTGTTCTTGGAAAAGGAGGGTGTTAATTAGCCAAAAAGTGGGCATTAGAAGGGAGGTGGAATATTTGGACGGGACAAATTGGCATTGTCGGCAGGATAGGGAGAATTTGGGCAAGACATCTCTCTTCTGTGAATTGAATTGCACATTCCCATGAATGTGTTGTATGTTAAATGTAGAGCCTCTGGCTTAACACACCAGGCACCTTAAAGAAGAATTTGATTAATGGTTCTACCCAGTATATTGTTTACAGTGCACTTACTCTGATAGTGTTTACAAAAAGGCTGTGAAGACCAGAATTAAAAAAGTTAATGAATAAAAATGTATTGTATGGTCTCTTACTATATTTTTAATTAATTAGGGATTGTACAGTTCTTAGGTAACAATTACTGGTAGGTTATTTTTGGGAGCTGGCCTTGGGTAAAGTTAGACAAAATTAGAGTCAGGCACCCCCTAAGTTTAACCCACGAGTTATTCAAGTGTCATACAAAATTCCATGATTTTTGGCTCAAAACATGCCTTCATCTGTGAGATTGATTTATAGGCGAGTATTTATGGTAGTATTCAGCTGAAGCCAGAGTTCTGTTCTGGCCCAATGTATTAGGACTCGTATTAAGGCTTTCATACTTCCATTCATATTTTTAATTTCTCATTATTGCTTAATTCACTATATTCTACGTTTGGAACAAATAGCTTTATAGACGCTCTAGCCCAGGACTGTGTTCGTAATCACATACATATATAATGCTGCGAATTCCACCTTCTAGCAGCAAGGTGAATTGCGTTTAAGAAATCATTGTAAGGTTTTGACAATGTTTACATAACACATGCAAATTAAGTTCACAGCAAACTATCAATGCTAACTTTTGCATGCTTAGTTTGAGGATTTGTTTTTGCTTCACAAATACGGAAACATATATTGCAACAACATATTAAAAAATCCTCCTAGGCACTAGTTCTTACTTTGGTCCAGTGGTGGTGGACATCCATCGTTCCTAGCATAATGTAGCCTGTTGCACTCATACCTGAACGGTCTGTAAATATCACTGTGTGTCCTGTTGGAAAAGAGGGGGAGGTTTAAACCACTATTCAGAGTTATTTTGTTAAGTCATTTCCCAACACTGGGAGTTTACAGATTCCCAAATGCATATTAAATATGCTCTGCTGGTGGTTGAGGCCCTCTTGATGCCTTATTTTCACATATGAAAGTGAGCCAAATTGTCTAAACCAAAGTAATGTCAAATGGTACTTCCGATCATCATAACGGGATGTGTGGAGAAAGGCAGTCTTGTAGGTATAGATGACTTGAGCCATTTAGGGTTTTATAGATCAAGCCCTGCACCCCAAATTGTGCCCAGAAGGAAAACAGGAAACTACCTTAGATACTCGCCTATAGTATGTAAAATTTTTGCCAAGTAATTTTGCCAATTATCACTTCGCCTTATCTCCAGGTCAATCAGAGGGCAGAGCCTTACGACTCTGGACAGTTTCCTTTCTTGCTCAAGAGGATCATTAGAAGCAATGCAGAGACTAGTTTCTATAGTAACTTTGCTGGGAAATTCCAGCCAAAGTTAACCTTTGATTCTCCTCTATTCCATTTTGCGAATGCTGTTGCAGCCTGGTTCTGTTTTAGCAGAGATCTGTTGTTTTTTTTCCAACACCAGGATGGGATCCTCCTTTCCATTTGGAGCATAGTCCCAGGCTACAATTCAATGCACCATTACTTAAGAATAACACCCATGGAAAGCAGTGGGTCTGCTTTGAGTAAAAAGGGTTGCAAATATATGCAGCTGCATCTCTCTGCTGTGAATTGAATTGCATACTCCCAGTTATGGGTTGTATGTTGTCTGTAGAGCTTCTGGCTTAACACACCAAACACCTTAAAAGTGGATTTGATTCATGGATCTCCTGCACTGGTTCCCAACCTTTTTCACTTGCGTATCCCTTGGCAGCCCATTTCCATAAATTGTACCCTTCATACTGTATTAGCAAAATGTTTGTAAATAATACAAGCCCTCATCTCCTCTATATGAAAGCCCAGACTTCATGTATTTATCACAATGTTCTCTTTTTATCTGTTTGAGGAACAGAAGACTCTGCCTTTGCACTGTTTTCCAGCAGAAGTGTGCTGAGAAATTCTGGGTGATTGATCACTTGTATGTTTCAGCTTTTTTACTGTGCTGGTTTTCAATCATTGGTTCATAGATGAATTGATTACCAAAAACTAGCTATTGGTGGGGCTTTCACAGCCAACTAGCTACCTTCCTTGCTGGCCCTACAAAGCATTCTGGAGCATGACCTGCCTTTCCCTGCCAGTATGCCATTCTTTTTCAAGTACCCCTAAAGGTCCTGTTGAGTGCCCCTGGGGGTACATGAACTCCAGGTTGGGAACCAGTGTTTTACTGGTATGTAGTTTACAGTGCACTGTGGTATTTATGTGCATAGGTGCTGGGCTTTGAGATACCTTGGCATATTTGACGACAACAACACAGCAGAGCACACTCTGCTTCTGCGCAGAGCCCACTCTGCCATCAGCCTTGAAACATGCTGAGTGTCTAAAGCCCAGTGCAATGGTATTTTGGAGAAGCGCCTCTTATCAATGTTGTGGTTAGCTAGAAAGCCGGCTAGTCACAGCCGGTTCCCTAGCAGTGTAATCTTTGTAACCTTCAGTAACCCTCGTTGTATTGCAGGGTATTGCGACACATGTTTAAGAATGAATAAAGCTTGCAGAAAGCGGGTGAGGAACTCAGATCTGTTCCAGCTTCAAGCCTCCCTGCATCAACCCTCTGAATGTCTGCCGTTTCTCATTCATTTGCTCTGATTCCATGCTCTATCAGCTCCTGCTTATAGTCTCAACTTTCTCAGTGCACTCTGCACTCCCACCAGGCAACAAGGTCCAAGCCTTGTGTGCTTCCCAAGCAGCATTGCGCTGCTACAGTGCACTTACTCTGAGAGTGTTTACAAAAAGGAGGTGAAGACCAGAATTTTAAAAAGAATAAAAATGTATCTTATGATCTTTTACTATTTTTTTTTTAATAAATTAGAGACTGTACAGTTCTTAAGTAACAATTAGTGGTAGGCTATTTTTCAGCCGATGCCTGCGTTGGCTCGGTCATGTCGTGAGAATGGATGATGGCCGGATCCCAAAGGATCTCCTCTATGGAGAACTCGTGCAAGGAAAGCGCCCTACAGGTAGACCACAGCTGCGATACAAGGACATCTGCAAGAGGGATCTGAAGGCCTTAGGGATGGACCTCAACAAGTGGGAAACCCTGGCCTCTGAGCGGCCAGCTTGGAGGCAGGCTGTGCAGCATGGCCTTTCCCAGTTTGAAGAGACACTTTGCCAACAGTCTGAGGCTAAGAGGCAAAGAAGGAAGGCCCATAGCCAGGGAGACAGACCAGGGACAGACTGCACTTGCTCCTGGTGTGGAAGGGATTGTCACTCCCGGATTGGCCTTTTCAGCCACACTAGACGCTGTGCCAGAACCACCTTTCAGAGCGCGATACCATAGTCTTTCGAGACTGAAGGTTGCCAATACAAAAAATTATTCAGGATCTGGCCTCCAGTAAAATCAGTCAAAACTATAGTCAGACACCCCCCTAAGTTTAACCCCCAACTTATCTGAGGGTCATAGAAAATTCCACAATTTTTTGTTCGAAACCTGTACTCGACTTATCTGTGAGATCGGCTTATAGGCGAGTGTCTGCGGTGCGTGAGAATGCCAGATCAGTGCCAGTATATTTTGCTCCAACTTCAAGTTTTTAACTATAGCAGATAAATTCTGATAGCAATCTTCTACAAAGAACATTCCTGGTATAGTATACTAGTGACTGAGCTGCAAATCAGGACTGCTGTGGTTTTATCTTGCTTCTGCCATGAGCTCAACAGATGACCTTAAGTAAAGAAGTCCCTCTCAGCCTCAGCTTCCCAGTAAAATATGGGAATAATCATACTTTACAAGAATGCAGTAAAGATTACAAAATACACGAGAAGTGCTATGAACAACCAAAAAGCGATACACAAATGCCATGTATTATTAATACGAAAATAATCTGCTGCCAAACTGGATAAATGAAGAGCAATAGAAGAATGTACCTTTTGCATTCCTTAGTGCTTCTGGGCTCTGTTGAGCTAACCGACTTAGACTATGTAGCTGGCTACACCGATGAGCAATACCCCAGCTCCTCTGCCATCTATGACAAGACATGAGGATTTTCATTCCTTTACAACTGCATAGCATCGTAGGCACACAAAACAGCAGAGATGGTAATGAAGAGCACTTCAACAGATAAGTAGTGTGAAATGACATCATATATGTTATACTGTATAGGAATTATACAATTCCTATAAAAACTGGCTGCTGTGCACAACAGTCGCATATGAGAAGTTTCTGTACATTTGACAGTTAAAAATGTGTTCTTACAAGCAGCTACAGCATCTGATGTACCAAGCAAAATGTGTAGTAATTGCACAAGATGTTTACAAGTATGCAAGTGCAAGTAATCCACTGAAGTATAGTTACACTTTAACTGCATTCATGATATGAAAAGTTGTAACTGCCTACCGAAAGGGTCCACCAGATATAATGGGAAGGAATGGCAAATTCTAGTTCTTTCATGAAACCTACTCTCCATGTCCAGCATAAAAGTCACTGCCAAGGTCCTGCCTTTGTTCCCAAACACCACTTTCCAAACCATAATCTATCTGGAATTAAGTGTAGAGAAGCATCCTTTCCTGCCACTCAGAGGGTGAAACAATGGAAATCTATTGCTCTCTCACCCAGGTGTCATACATGCAAGGATCCTATTTTATCCTCTCAGACTTTCTGTTAAATAGAGAGTGACCAACCTCAAGTAACCAAGTAAAGTTCATGGCTGCAGAGATCTGAACCCAGTTCTCCCCAGTCTGTGTTTAACACTAGTATACCATACTAGCTCCTTTTAAACCAATTGGAAAATGGACTCTCATTTAAACAGAACATTCATAAACTACCATTATTAATGCATATTGTGGTTCCTTACTTTCCACACACTGACCACCATAACCTTTTAAATACAGTGGTTCTCAAACGGTGGGTCTGGTACCCACAAATGAGTCATGACCCAATTTTTGGTGGTTCGTGAAACTGACAGGGCAAATTAAGCAATGTGCATGAAGCGTTAAACAAGCTGCTACTTGGTAGGGAACACTGCTGCCTAATCACCAATATAGCCACACTGCTTGGTATTTATAAATCAAGCAGCAGCCTCTAAAACCTCTAAAATGTTTGAGAACCACTGTATAAAGATATCGCTTGCCTGAAACAACTTCCCTCAGAAGAAAATACTGAACCACTGAAATGTGTAGCTTCATATTTGTTGCCTAAAATTTTGGCATTGTAATCATCATATGCAACACAAAGAACACATATGTGTAAAATGCCACACAGTAGCCTACTAAACAAACTGCAACTAAGCCAGAAACCCTTTCAGCAAGAGATCTGAAAGCCTGTCACCAAATAGTGGCAATTTTTACTCAATAGAACCAATTTTGTCACCATTTTTATGACAGTCTCAATGGAACACAAGTTCTTTGGTCTGCTAAAAATACACTTGCAAGGGTTCATCTTAGCCTAGCTGTATCACTCTCTGCACCTTGCATCCCATCTAGAAATGTGCTTTTTCACCCAGTAAAGTTAATTTGTTACCTAATATCAGAGAGGTGTAGCTGACGAGAGAGTTCACCTTTCAAACGGTCTAGTTCCTTCCTGAGTGGCAAGCTATTCTTCAGCTTCTTCACTGCACTCTCTGCATTATTATCTAACCAGGAACTGGAAAAAACACACCACAGATCACAAAGACATTTTAAAAACAGCAACACCACATCATTAGGCTAGATTAGATCAAGTAGTTATTTAAAAGTGGTCACTGACATGCTCCAATAAATACAAAACTCTGTAGGTAGAAGTGTTTCTCTGAAGGGATTAAATCCTATTTAGCCAGTCTACCAGTATTTCTATGGCTTTACTTATGGAATGTTTTGGCTCACACGTTTCAAAACTGTGTGCATCACATGTTCCCTTCCCCATTGGGTTTATCAAGATTGGTAACTTCCACAGCAGTAAGGAGTTTGTTAAGGAAAGCTGAACTGTCAATCTGTGTGCATGTATAGAGTCTGAGGGACATATGTCAGCACTATGCAAATGTATTAGAGTGGTTGTCAGGCTAAGGTTCCCCACACCTACATCTGTACATACTCTCAGATCTTGGAAAAGGATGTCAGCATTTATGGATAATTCATTAAAATAGGTTGTCTTGACTAGATAATTACTAATTTATTTTAAGAACAGCACTTTCTTCAAATACGTGTGTTTCTTTAATTACTTTTTATACTTTGTGTTTGGTTTTTCCTTTCACGTACTTGACTGCTGGGATAAATACAAGTGTCCTGATGCACTGCAAAGCTCACATATATTCACCCTATTGTCATGACTGGTTTAATAGATTTTTCTATCAACGCAGTATTGTGCAAGGTCCTTGGCCATTGCTCAATAGTAGGGTACATGTTTCAAGCAAGAAGTCCTTGCTTCTTCAAGCAAGAAGTTCTAACTTCTTAGGAGGAAAAAGTTAAGCTGAGAAAACCCCTTCCTGGAACAAATGAGAGTCACTGCTAGTCAGCACTGGGAAAGATGGACCAAGGGCCTGGCTGGGTAGAAGGCAGCTCCATATGTAGATACCTCAAAGTTGTTTCCATCCTCTGGGCTTGCTCAAGTTCTTCCTCAGGATCCTTGAATCCTGTAAAAGAGTAATAAGTCTTGTCCCATTTGATAGGCCTGTGGAATGTTCTTTGTGTTCCTTGGTTAGACCGAATATCTGTATTGTCATTCAAGCTTTGGACATGTTTGGTAGATAAGCTACAGGCATTCAGGATGTCCAGTACCGTGCTTAGTAGGTCCCTGGTGCGCAAAGTGAAACGGACTGCTCGAAAACCTGTAAAATGCAACACCAGGATAAGAATAAAGTAGTGTTCAACACAATGTAGTTACATTGGATTTTTGGCTTGTCTCATACAACTCACGGTGGATGATTAATCTGCTAGTGAACTTTGGTCAAATCATTAGTGCCAAGCCCTTTAGTGTTACTAACGATTTGTTTTTACTGTCAGTGCTCCTGGATTTAAGATCTAAACCTCTATATACTAAGTGATAGACAAAAACCCCACTTTAAAAAGCATTTTGTAACATTTGGGATGAAATGAACTAGAGCAATGGTTCTCAACCTGGGGTCGCAACCGCTCAGGGCAGTGGGAACCACTATTTTCCCCCTTAAGGGGAGTGGCAAGTCAACACTTCTGGGTTTCTACCAAATAAAAAAGGGGTTTGGGGACTTCTGTCAGCCCCCCCTTTTTGCTTAGTTGATGCAGACCTGGAAGTGCCATTGCTGCCAACTCGCCACTCCCCTTACTAGCCCCCCCACACACTCAGTGGTTCCCTCACCTGCAGGTAAAGGTTGAGAATCACTGCAATAGAGATTAAGACTTAAAAGTTGCACTGCAATATAATGTGCAAGAGACATGAATACACATGCATATAATGTAAAAGTGGCAATATCTGACATCTCCAGCAGCACTGAAGCATTGGTTAATATTGTAATTTTCAGATATTAGAACATCTCCATTGCTGCAGTTGTCAGTTTCACTACAGAACCCCTTAGAATGCTCCTGAGCAGCTTCTATAGTAGTTAGTGGGTTACAAACTGGATATTGGGTCTGTTTAGCTCACTGAGGGCCCAATCCTATCTAATTTCCCAGTGCCAGTGCAGCTGTGCCAATGGGGCATGTGTTGAATCCTGTTGTGGGCAGGCAGTCACAGAGGCCTCCTCAAGGTAAGGGAACATTTGTTCCCTTACCTCGGAGCCGCATTGTGGCTGCACTGGTGCTGGAAAATCAGATAAGACTGGGTCCTGAGTTTGTTAACAGAGTTTTTTGCATAATCGAATAGCAGATATCACAACTTTTACTGCACTATTTAAAGGAGTAAGTTATGAATGAATTGTATGTTATGCTTATTAACACAGTGCACACGCTACTAATCATTTGATGGAAGATAAGAGATCCTAAAAGAAAATTTGCTCTTTTCATAATTAAAAGATTTTCTACAATACCACTTCATTAAAGCAAACACATTTCTCCTTAGAGAAAAATTCAGAAGCAGCACGTATATCCAAATCACCATTCATTTTCACATTAAGCCCTACTGGTCCACACTGGTCATTGCTGATTAGCAATGACGTTTTTATATACTGTATTGTGACAGAATGAAAATATTTGTTAAGGACATACAAACATATTAATCTGGTCATCATATTCAGCTTGAACTATAATGCCTTTTAAAAGGATTCTTGAACATGATCCAGTTTTTAATGACTAGTGACTTTAACAGCAAACTGAAAAAGCTCTAGAAATTCATTAAGAGTTACAATGCTTAAAAGGTATGAAATGGTCTTCCAGCATTTAATTTTGTAAGAGGAAAACAAATCTAAAGTGACAAAAATACCTGAAGCACCAAATGATTCCTGGACATCGGAAGGATTGTGTTCTTTTTCTCGTACATAAAAAGTGAGCGTGGTTGGTTTAAAAGACCTGAAGCCTGGTTTCTGGAGATTCTCCAAATATCCATTTAATCTTTTCAAAGAATTTTCATTGATTTCCTGAAAACAATCACCCCAGAAAGGACCTCAGATCTGAACACTGCCTATGTTAAAACAAATATACACAGATGAACAGTATTTGGTCATGACAACCTTGCTTCCTCTGTTTTTCACTTTTAACTGCATATCCTTACTTTTCTCTGGCTTGTACCAACTTGTGAAAATGAAAATAGGACAAAGGCAACTGTATTTTAGTATTATGACTTGCTCACATCTCTGACCAATATGACAATACGATTGTTACGTTTCTGTCTTCCACATTGACACACCCTTTCCATATCGATTTGTCTTTCACCGAAACCAGTGCATTGTAGTGAATCCTGGGTCACATTCTAGACTGGGCTGTCACCCAGTTCAAGATATCTTAACTGTATGACCTTCAATTGCTCAATCAAATTGGCAAACTAGAACACACACACAGCACACTGATTTTAGCCGAGTGCATATGCTGCAGCAAGCACTATTCCAGAAGAAGCATTCCTCTTCCTCTCTCACACAGAAAAAAAATAGTGCCTTCCATTTAAGTATTTGAATTTTAAAAATAATGTAAAATCTGATTAATTAATCCGTCCCCTCCCGATAAATCAGTTTTTAAAGAAAAATTTACTTATCTAAACCAGTCAGTTATCTAAACCAGTTCTAAACCAGATTTATCCAAACCAGTTCATGCAGGGCAATGTCAATTCATTGAATAAAAATGTTTTTACCCTCTCCCTGGGATGCTGGCCAAAGAAATCTGGATGTACTGCAAAATAGAATGGTCGCAGGGCATTCACAGCATCAGCCCCTGAGAAAGCTCTTGCCCTTATTACATGCTTCAGTGGTAGTTTTTTGACAGACAACCTAAAAAATAAAATTATAATTAAGCATCCCAACTGACTACAAAATTCTTCTTAGATAACTGAAACACAGCAGTGAAAAGACCAAGGTGTTATTGTGTGAACTGAAAGCACTTCTGATCATATCTGCATATAATATCTACATATTCATATGCAAGTTTTACTGATCTCCCCTTCTCACTGCAGCTGCCTCTGCACCTCAACTATCCTATTTTGTACTAGAGATTCTCTGAAGCCTCAGGAACAGATGGAGGGCACACAGGAAGCTGCCGTGGGATGGGGAGGTCAGAAGTATTAACACCCCTGTGAAGGCATCAGAGAAGCTAATGTATTATTGGATAATCACGCAGGACTTTGGACAACAATAAAAATGACCTAATAAAAGTCAGACTAAAGAATACATCAAAATGTATCTATAATAAGCAGAACATATCTAAAGTATTTACAAAATGGATTAAATTGGTGCTTCTAAAAACTGCTCAGTTATTTTAAGAGTAGGTAAGTATGTTTGATTCAAGGGAGACGCCTCTGCTTGAACAAGCATGCTCTAATTCATTGACTGCTTGTGGACTCAAGGCACATGGAAAACTCTGTCATCCACAAGAGTTTTCCCATTAATTTCAATAGAGGGTCCCAATCTGTGTACACACACACACACAAAAAAAAAAGTCACCACTTTGAAATGAGTAGGAACGTTTGCACACATCTGATAATATCAAGTTTCTGGATTGGACAGTGTTACTGCTATGGTTGGCTGTCATCTCTCCAATCTTGCTTAACTGCCTAACTTGAAGGCTATGCTGCAGTTCTTAAGCATGTTTCAAATCTTTTGAATTTTTTTCTTTAAGGATAAACCATGAACTTCAAGATGCTCTTAGGCTTGTTAAAAGTTACATCTACATTTTTAAAAGGGTTTTAGAATAACCTATAAAAAGCAATAAAATCAAGTAGCAGGAAGACTCAGCTATTCAACAAGTGAAAGTACTGCTAATACCCTTTTCCCCATTCTGACTGCAGCCAAGAAAAGAAAACGTACAACAGTGGGATGAAAAGATCCTTGCAGTTTAAGATGTGAGATTTTGAAGGAAGAAGACCAAGAAACAACTGCATAAAGTTGGGGGGGGGGGTCATTAGAACAGGGGTGTCCAAAGTTTTTAGCAGGAGGGCCACATCGTCTCTCTGACACTGTGTTGGGGGCCGGGCAAAAAAAAAAGAATTTACATTTCAAATTTGAATAAATTTACATAAGTTTACATAAATGAATATATTAAAGATGAACTTATATGAATGAATGAAGGTCTTGCAATAACTCAAGGCCTATAAAAGGCCTTGCACAAAGCAAGGCTGGCCTTTCCTTTGCTGCCATTGCGGCCTCAGACATGAAACAGCAAGCAGTGGAGGGAGCCCTCACACCACAGTTCACGTGAGAGGTCAAACAGTCACCCTCATGCTGAGAGCAGTTGCATCGGGCCAGCGTGGGCTCCAACAAATCTCCGGAGGGCCAGTGGCTCATTGGAGCCTGGGGGCTCCCTGAGGGCCGCATTGAGAGGCCTCAAGGGCCACAAGTGGCCCCAGGGCTGGGGTTTGGGCACCCCTGCTCTAGAAGAAGGAAAAATATGGGAGACAAAGAATGCATCCAGATACAATAAAAGAAATAGCAGGCCCTGGTGCTAGAAATATTGTTGCTCTATTGGTGGGGATGAGACTTCTATAAATGCAAGATTGATGATCATATGATATAAAAAAAGGTAATCCAAAGCCATACAGTTCCATATACATTCATTTCAATAATGAAATAGTAGCAACTGTCCACTCTTAAGAGCAACATAGAACCATATAAATGGTTTTCCATGAGGAAAGAGATGCGTACAAATGTCATGGTTATCTTTAAAGATATTAATATTTTCTGAAAACAAGTGTAAACTTGTATAACAAAGGATGAGGGATTATAAAACATTTATGTCCAGGATTTATAGATAAAATTACAAAATTTCAAAGTGGTCACGTTTGTTAAAATTAAATACATTAAGCACTCCGATTATACTGAGTAGGAACAGAGCCATCTTACCTCCTCACTGTACCCCAATGGCAAAACATCTTAGTGCTTAATCTCGCTTCCAAAATGCCACCAAATTTCTTTGAAAAAAAGGAAAATATATTGTATTAATGCCTTTTTTGTGCTTTTTAAAATAATGCTTATACTTTAAGCAGCTAAATTCGTATGAGTATGAAAAAGGTTATAGTTCTGTACAAATATAATGGAGTTATATGAGATCGTAAAAACTGAGGGAAAGGGAGAGAGAGAGGCCTGTTAATTGCAACTTGGCCCTTAGTAGCAGCCTTGGCACCAAACAAGGGTCAGGTAAAATTGGCTAAGACTGCAATCCTATACACACTTCAAGAGAGTAAGCCCCTTGAACAACATGGGGCTTACTTCTGAGTAAACATGCATTAGATTTTATGCCACTGACCAGATTGCAAGCAGCTTTTAACCTAGTTAATTTTGTTGTGTTGCAAAATTTAAGGAGATGTCTTTGACTGCCAGGTGCATTAATAAATGAGAGAGGTATTTATTTATTTATTTAGCTTGTACTCTACTTTTCTATAAGAAATTATACTCAAAACAGCTTCTGAAAACAAGGAGAACAGTGGTTCCCAAACTTTTTTGCACCAGGACCCATCTAGCTACACTAAAAAAAGTAGCTTCACCTTACCATTTGCTCAAGTCCCCATTTTTAAGCCTTTTTACCATGGTGAGGAGGCTGCCTTCTAGAGCATTTGTTGAGCTCCACGTTCATCGGAGTGGGACCATTCTGGTGACATTGCATTCCCCTTTGCTTGGCTTTCGATAAGAGCTGAGGCATGTTTGCTGCTCATGAGTAAATGCGCAGTGTGGCTCAATTAAGCTTTCCATAGAGCTCAATACATTTTCCTTGTCAGCTGGGGGGTACTTGTTTCTTGAGTGTTTTGGGGGGCCTTCATTCATAGGATAGGACTATTCTGGTGATATTGCATTCCTCTCAGCTTGCCCTGTGAAGTGGGCTGAGGCACATTCACCTATTCATAAGTAAGCACATGTGCAGCTCAGTTTCACTTTCCATAGGGCTCAATACATTTTCCTTGTAAGCTGTCAGATTCTGTTTCATGAACCACCTCAATCAGGTCAGACCCACTGGTGGGTTGAGTCTCACAGTTTGGGAATCACTGAAGTAGAATGATAATCAAGCTGAGCAGCTAAAGGACACCAAATACACCATTACAAAGTTTACAATTAAAGCAAAAAAGGTAGCAATATTAGACTAATACAATATTAAAAATAAAACATTAACACACTAGAAGTCTGTTAGAAGAATTTTCAAAACCTATATGAACACATGACAGGGAGCCTGACAGATATCATTGAATGGTTGGCAACCTTCAGTCTTGAAAGACTATGGTATAAGCCTACAGCACCCTGTATTCTCAAGTGGTCTCCCATCCAAGTACTAACCAGGCCTGACCCTGCTTAGCTTCTGAGATCAGACGAGATTGGGCACATGCAGGGTAACAGTTGCTGCTAGAGAAAATTCCAAAGCTTCAGAACCATCACCAAGAAGGCCCAGCCTCTTGTTTCTGTCCATAGTGTCTGCTTTTGTGTTTCTTTTTCACCGGGATGCAAATGTGGATAAGCATTCATGTCTTCAGTACTTTACTTTTTTTAAAACTCCAAACATCAATTCCAACATCACTCCACTTGCTATTAAGTAGATGCCTACACAACAGTCATACTAAAGTTTAGTATGTAGCACTGTTACAGCAGGGCTAGTTGGGGTGTTTGCTGAAAAATAGTTTAACCTTTTCCAGGGTACACTCTGAAACATTTTAGGAACATGCAGTACTGTTTGATCACTGAAGGACAGAAAAAATGAACTGTGAATATTCACAACTTTAGAGTACCAAGGATCATTTTTGTGCATTTCATTAATGAAGAACTGAAACCCCTACTTTCAAAAAATCAAGAATGCTAATGAAAAATCTTAACAACCTTATAAACGAGATTCTAACATGCTACCACACAAACCCAATCTCCCAGAGCTTTTGTGAGGCTAAAAACAGAACTTGGTCTAGGGAAAAAAAATCAGACCATGTTTGTAAATGGAAAATTTAAAATGCAATCCTTCTACAATCAATAGATTCACAATATAAATAAATGACTAGGTATGTTCTGGAGTCTGAATTGTGTATGAGTGAGACAGTAAGCAACTACCTCCTGCAGCCTTCGAACAAAGCCAACCTCTTGTAGAAGAGAGGTGGAGCAGGAACCTTTGAGGTAGTGTAACCTCCTTGAATTGGCAAGGTGCTATATAGGACAAGCTGATTGGATGGCCAAAGTTATGTTTTAACAGCAACAGCTTACAAGCACACAGCACAAGGCCTGTATGCTGAATGATCAGCTGATGGATTCAGAACTTTTCATGCTGATCATCATTACACAATTACATCCAGTAGCCTGCACAGCCAGGTAGTTTCTTGCAGGGAGTGTCTGTTTACACAACAAAGGTACTAGATTGGGCTGAATGTTCACTTAACAACCTAATCGTATAACAGGGATCGGACAATGTATCCCGTCAAGTAGCGCACACCTGTAGTTGTAAAAGATAACAGTTATATCCCCTCAACGTCTACTTCAGATAGGATTTTCCCATTTCGCCACACATCTACTTCTCAGATATTTGTAGGCATGGCTACATTTGTAGGCATGGACTACATTTGCAGGCATGGTTGCATTTATGACTACATTCAATTATCAGTTTGAACTTAACATTGATTCAATTTCTATTTTCCTTTCCATTTACACCTTAAACTTTTTGTATTTGTCTACTTTCCACTACAGAGACTCATAGAGCCTGCCCAATTTCATTTATCTTCTCTGGAGAAAGGGGGGAGAGCAAGACCTACACATATAACTTATTATTTTAGCGTCATCGTAACTGGGCAAGAATAGTGTCTCCCCCACCAAAACCCTCACAAAAGTTTCAGTTCTGAGTTACAGTATTCTAGCATTTTCTACATCCATGCCCTTAAGATTCCATAACATCCTGGAAGCTCGCAGGGCTGTTTTGAAGAGTGAATTAAAGTATTTGTTATCTTTCATAGTGAGCGCAAGTACATCGAAATGTTTACCGCAGTGTTTCCCAAATTGTGAGTCAGGACCCACCCATGGGTTTTAAGCCAATTTTTGGTGGGTTATGAAAAGTTTTTGAAACATTGAAAAAAAAAAAACTTTACAAGCATCCTTGCCCAGTTTGCAAAAGCAGACTGTTAGCTGGGATGTAGATCTGTGGTATGATGTAATCTTTATATCTCGAAATTAAAATGTCACATTTTCTGATTTTCTCTAGTAATTGGTGTTCTGTAAATCATGTGTGAAGCTACTTTCAGCCTTTTGTCTGACCTAGAAATCCCTAACTGCACATCTTGCTCTCCAGACTTCTGGGTACTCTGAAATATCTGTAAAGATTTAGAACAGTCCTTAAACTCATTTTCCAGTGGAAAGTCTAGCAAACATTTACAAACACATACAATACGCAAGGCCTCCATCAGCCTTGGGAGAACAGGACACCATTAATTAATTAATAATGTACTATTATTAATAAAAATATTTCTTTCTAGATTTCTTTGGGGGGGGTCAAAATAGTCATTTTAAAAAGTGGGTGCTAAAAAGTTTGGGAAACACTGCTCTATTGTTTGCTTGGGAAGTCCTTTCCAATTCCAAATGGACAGGCACTCAGCCAATTATCTGAGATGAATACATAGCATGAGGTATACCAGGCGTGTCAAACATAAGACCCGGGGGCCAGATGCGGCTCCCGGAGCTGCTGAGGTGTTACAGCTGAAATGGCAGCCTATATGAAAATTGGGCTTTGCCAAATCCTGAAATATGATCAAGATTTGCATACTTTCTCTTCTGACATTTGCAGTTAATGAGTTTCTATATGAGAACAGGGTCTGATTTCTGGCCATTAGCTGCTTAATGATGTCACTTTCTGCTTAATGACATCACTTCCGGCCCTCAGCTGGAGCCCTGAATGCTAACTTTGGCCCTCTGTATGAAAGGAGTTTGACACCCCTGAGGTATACGGTGCATGGCTATAGCTTCAATTTTAAAAGCAATAGAAACTACGAGGGTCGCCCAGAAAGTAATGCACATTTTTTTTCTCAGCCTACAGTAATGGTACGAATGCGAAACTTTAGATATACGTTATTTGAATTTTCAGGAGTGCGCACACAAATTTTTGGTTTCTTCAGACAGATAGCGTAGCTGCAGCAGTGTTTCGAAATGGCATCTGTAAGTGATGTACGTTACAAGCAGCGTGTCGTCACTGAATTTCTCACTGCGGAGAAAGAAACTGTTGGGAACATTCACAAACGTTTGTGTACAGTTTATGGAGAATCTGCAGTCGACAGAAGTACGGTTAGTCGCTGGGCACAGAGGGTGAGGCCATTAGAAGGCGGTTCAGCAGAGCTCCAAGATTTGCAGCATTCGGGGCGGCCATCCACGGCTGTCACACCTGACAAGACACAGCTTGCTGATGTGCTCATTCGCGAGGACCGACGCATAACGACTAGGCAATTGGCGCTGAAGCTGTCAATCAGCAAAGGAAGTGTGGATGCAATCATCCGTGCTCTTGATTACTCAAAAGTGTGTGCATGATGGGTTCCGCGCTGTCTTACGGTGGACCACAAATCTCTCAGAAAAAACATTTCTTCTGAGTTGCTGAAACGTTGCTGAAACGTTTTGAAGATGAGGGGGAAGCGTTCTTGTCCAGGATTGTGACAGGTGATGAAACCTGGGTTCACCATTTTAGAATGGCGTCATCCTCAATCTCCACAGAAGAAAAAATTCAAAGCAACTGCTTCCGCCGGTAAGGTCATGATCACTGTGTTTTGGGGCTGTGAGGGCGTCATACTCATTGATGTGATGCTAAGAGGCAGCACCATTAATTCTGAAGCTTATATGAAGACATTAACCAAACTTAAGAAGCGCTTCCAGCGACTTCGGCGCCATAACAACCCAGGTGAATGTTTGATTCAACATGATAACGCTCTGCCTCACACAAGTTTGAGGACTTCGGAACACATCACTAAACAGGGTTGGACTGTGTTACCCCATCCACCCTACAGCCCTGACCTAGCTCCCTCAGACTTCCACTTGTTTGGGCCATTAAAGGATGCCATTCGCGGAAGACATTTTGAGGATGACAAAGAGGTGATTCGCACAGTGCAGAAATGGCTTCGTGACCAGAACAAGGAGTGGTACCGACAGGGCATACATGCCCTTGTGTCTCGCTGGAGGAAGGCCATAGAACTGGATGGAGATTACGTGGAAAAATAGGGAGTGTAGAAGAAACATCATTCTTTCTTGTGTGTAAGTTTCATTGTGTTCAATAAATAATTGTTGAAGAAAAAATATGTGGTGCATTACTTTCTGGGCGACCCTCGTATTAAAGAGTCATTCCTTGTAAGGCTGCTACCAATGCAAAGAAGACCCCTTCTTAAGCAGCATGGCATTGAAAGATACCATTAGTTCCTATTCTTCTTGGGGAGGGGGGCCATTACTGCCCAGCTCACAGGTGAACACATTTGATCCCTGTTGCATTTATGTAACCTTGGGAATTAGTCCCTATTCTTCTTCTTGGGGGAGGGGGAGGGTGTGCCTTTTTAAATGACTTGTAGTCCTGGTTCATGCATGCAAGGCATGACCTTCTGCATGTTTACTTGGAATTAAACATTACTTCCAATGTGCCACTGTATCAATGGCATTTACCCACAGTCCTGGGTGCAGGACTGCAGCCTGAATAGGACTTCTTGGTTTTAGGAAGTCCTCCATGACAGTACCTGGCTGCAGCTTTTATGGTCAGAAGGATAAAGGCAGCAGGGCTTGGCAAATGGTTTAGCTATTTCCTCCAAAGGCTAGTAGTGTTCTGCATAGTTATGAAAGCACTCTCATGCCAAGCCACTGAGAATGCAATCCTATCCAGACTTACCTGAGAGTAAGCTGCATTGACTATAATGGGACTTGCTTCTGAGTAGACCAGCATATAAGAGCGGGTCTGTGGCTGCAATCCTGTCCACACTTTCCTGGAAGTAAGCCCCATTGACTATAATGGGACTTGCTTCTGAGCAAGCTTCTGCATAGGACAGAGCTCCGACCTCCCTCCTGCCTGCTGTCAGGCAACTCCATCAGGCTGCCACTGCCCAAGCCTGCCCCAAATCTCAGCTCTCCCCTCCCCACTGGGCGCCCTCAGAGGACGACTCACCTTCGTAGTGGCCCGGCGGCGGCAGCAGCAGCGGCTTCCCGAGGTGCCTCACCCCCCATGGCCCCAGACACTGACTGAAGCACTGAGGGACGCACTCGGACAGCGGGTGACCTCGCGGGCCAAGGCAGGCACCTGACTCCTCCGAGGAGAGCCACCATGGGCGGGGTCCATGTCGTGAGGACCCCGCCCCCTGACGTCACCGCTCGGTCCCGCTACTCCCTGGACGCCAAAGGGTAGGAGGTGCCTAGAAGGCTCCTTTCAGGGCGGAGGGCCTGTTCGCGCGTGCGCAGATGGCGCTGGTGTGGGGAAGCGGGAGCCTTGTGTGCGACACGGGGTTTCATTGTGGCACTCGCGTGCCCGCTATGCGTGCAGCTCCGCCTCTGCAAACTCGCTGCTGCTTTGCATGCACGTCTCTGTCGTTAGAACTCACGCGCTGGACATTTCCCAGCACTGTGCTTAGGGAGCCCTAATTAGGACCTCTTGAGCCACTGAGAGCCCAGTCCCAGGCAGGTCTACTCAGAAGCAAGTCCCATTATAGTAAATGGGGCTTACTCCTGGGAAAATGTGGATAAGATTGCAGCCACAGAGCTGAAGCCTAGGCAGGTCTACTCAGAAGTAGGGCCCATTATAGTCAATGGGGCTTACTCCCAGGCAGGGCCGCAGCTAGGAGGGGGCAGGGGGGACTTTGCCCCCCTGAGCCAGCAGTTTGCCCCCCCCCCAGCATTTTTTACAAACCTGTCCTCTTTATCTAATCTGGCGTCAATTGGGGGTGATTTGAAGCCCTTTTTGCCACACTTTTTGTGCACAGGAAGGTGCTTCTGGCAGGGATTGGGAAGGAGAGAGAGTGCATGTGTGTGGAGTGAGTAGAACAGGGTCCTGGGGGGGGTGCTCCTTTGAAGTTATGACCTCTGGTCACCCTGCCCCCATCCAGTGTGGGGCTGGTCAAGAGCAGTTCCAAGAAGGTTGGGTGAGATTTCTCCTTGTACTGGCTGGGGAAAGGGAAAGTACTATTTCTTCTACTGTGGAACATACTAATTACTATAATGGTACTGCTGGGGGGGGGGCAGGGAGAAATGCTTCTGTCTAGAGAAATCCTGGGGGCAGGTTCTTGGCTTTCAGATATACTTTTAAAATTAATGGCTGCTGCTTGGGGGCTGGGGAGACCCTTTTTCTGGTGGGAGAAAACATGGAAAGCATTTGAGCTAAAGAGAGCCAAGTGTGGGGAAAGGTTCTAAGCAGGGGCGGATCCGGGGGAGGACATGGGTGCATACCCCCCCCCCAACTGTCCTGCCAGCAGGGAAGGGTGCCCATCAGGATGGAGAGCAAAATCAGGTGTCAGGGGAACACCCACTGGACTGGTGTCAAGGAGATTGGCTGGAATGGGAGCCCAGGTCTACCCACCCAGCAAACAGCCACAGAGGCTTTCAGCTCAATGAGGAGCCCAGGTCTACCCAAATACGTAGACCTGGGCTCCCAAGTCCAGGCGCGAGCCCAGGTCTACCCACCCAGCAAATAGCCACAGAGGCCTGAGGGGTGACATGATTGAGACAAATAAAATTATGCAAGGGATGACTAGAGGGATGTTATTTTCCCTCTCACATAACACCAGAACCAGACGACAGCCACTAAAATTGAGTGTTGGGAGAGTTAGGACGGACAAAAGGAAATATTTCTTTACCCAGTGTGTAATTAGTCTGTGGAACTCCTTGCCACAGGATGTTGTGATGGCTACTTGCTTAGATGCCTTTAAGAGGGGATTGGACACATTTCTGGAGGAAAGTCCTTCACAGGTTACAAGTCATATGATAGGTATGTGCAAGCTGATTTTAGAAGTAGGCTACCTCAATGCCAGATGCAGGAGAGGACACCAAGATGCAGGTTGTCTTGCTGTCCTTTGTGCTCCCTGAAGCATTTGGTGGGCCACTGAGATACAGGAAGCTGGACTAGATGGGCCTTTGGCCTGATTCAGCAGGGGTCTTCTTACGTAGGCTATAAGTTCAATCAAGAGCCCAGGTCTACCCAAGCAGGTAAACCTGGGCTCCAAGTCCAGGTGGGAGCCCAGGTCTACAAACCCAGCAAATGGCCACAGAAGCAATAAGCTCAAGCAGGAGCCCAGGTCTACCCAGTTGGTAGACCTGGACTCCAAGTCGAGAGCCCAGGTCTACCTGCCATAGGCATTATATAGGTGCTAGATAGGCATTATATAGGTGTTAGATAGCCACTATAAAGGTGCTGGATAGGTGTTGCATAGGCACTAGGTAGACACTATATAGGTGTTAGGTGCTAGATAGGCGCTATATAGGTGTTAGATAGGTGCTAGATAGGCGCTAGACAGGCACTAGATAAGCGCTAGATAGGTGTTTGATAGGCACTACATAGATGTTTTATAGGCACTAGGTAAACCGCTTTGTGAACTTTTAGTTGAAAAGCGGTATATAAATACTGTTAATAATAATAATAATAATAATAATAATAACAACAACAGGTAGGCATTATATAGGCACTAGATAGGCGCTATATAGGTGCTAGGTTGGTGTTAGGCACTAGATAGGTGTTAGAGGTGCTATATAGGTATTAGATAGGTGCTAGGTGTTGCATAAGCACTAGGTAGGCATTATATAGGTGTTATATAGCCTAACACCTATATAGCCTATCTAGGTGTTAGATAAGCGCTATATAGGCATTAGATAGGTGTTAGATGCGTGCTAGATGGGCGCTAGATAGGCATTATATAGGCGCTATATAGGTGTTAAATAGATGTTAAATAGTATTTACTTGATTGAAAGTGCCTATCTGCATCCCAGGGATAAGTTTTACTTTTGCAGGGTTGCAGGCCTGTGCATTGCACTGGTGTGTAAATGAAAGGATATGTTGCATGTTATTTCTATGTAGGCAATACATTCTACATGGCATGCAGAGATGCACTTATTCTTTGACAATTATTGTTTCATTGATTTACAGATAATGAATGCATCTTTCGAAAAAAACAAAACACAACCCAAATTATTTTCTCTTCATGAAATTTGGGGGAGTTTCGGGTATTTGATGTTTCTACAGACTTACCCTTTCATTTTGCCCACCAGTATATCACTGACATCATTGCCCCCCTTGAAAAAATAGTAACCCCCACCTCTAGAATCCTGGCTATGGGTCTGCTCCCAGGAAAGTGTGGATAAGATTGCAGCCACAGAGCCCAAGCCTAGGCAGGTCTACTCAGAGGTATGGCCCATTATAGTCAATGGGGCTTACTTCCAAGTAAGTGTGGATAGGATTTCCAGCCTTAGAGCCCAAGCCTATGTGTGTCTACTCAGATCAGTATAGTCAGTTGGGCTTACTCCCAGGTAAGCGGGGATAGGATTGCATCCTGAGTGAGGCTGCAATCTTATGCACACTTACCTAGGAGTAAGTTCCATCAACTCAATGAGACTTCCTTTAGAGTAGACATGCCCAGGGTTGGGTCAGGAGCCTGCTTGAGATCTTAGAAGGCACAAAATGCAGTCCTCCTCCACAGTTGGTCCAGAGGGCCCTGCTTAGTGCAAGAAAAGAATTATGTACAGTAGTAAATTAAAAACCAAACTATTTATTTCAGCAGAAACCTATTTATTTCAGCAGAAACTTCCATGGACTCCACTCCACTATTCATCTGATGCATCTGGTCGATGTCTTGGGCTGCATGCCTATCCACAATGGGACTTGCTTCTGAGTAGGCATGCATAGGATTGGGCTGTGAGGCTGCAAGCCTATCCACATTTTCTTGAGAATAAGCCTCAGCAAACACAATAGGACTTACTTCTGAGTAGACATGCATAGGATTGTGCCCTGAGATAATGGGCTCTGATTCTGCTCATTAAGTTCATTAGAAGTTCTTCAGGTGCTAAAATACCTTTTGTTACTTCTGTTTGCATCTTGATTTTCCCATACGCATGAATGCAAACCCCATAATAGAGTGCACAGAGTTCCCCAGGTCCATAAATGCCCCATTTTTACCTAACTGTAATTTAGCAAATGCAATCAGATTACACAGTACCATGAAATCCAGTTGTAACTTACTGGGGTCATCTATGCAGTTGTGATAACACATGTTGATACCGTGCCCCACAAAAATGCATTACAACTTTAGAAAAATTAAGGTTGGCGTGTAAGCATTGCTATTTTTCTAGTCCACAAGAGCTTCTATTACTACAAGATAGACAGTACTCCAGGGCCATCCCTAGAAAGGTCCTGGAGCAACTAAACCATTGGGGTGGGGCACCTCTGTGTGTGTGTGCGCGTAAAATAAAGCATGATATAAACAAGTGCGTATATTAAGATATGCCCCCAAATTCAAACTAACAATAAATTTGAGCTCATTAAGGTTCCAATCCTATCCAGTTTTCCAGCACCAGTGCGGCCACAATGCAGCCCCAAGGTAAGGCAACAAATGTTTCCATACCTTAAGGAGGCCTCTGTGATTACCTCCCCACCACAGGATATAGTGCATGCCCCATTGGTATGGTTGCACTGGCACTGGAAAACTGGATAGGATTGGACCCTCAGGCTACAAAATCCTATCCACTTTCCTGGGAGTAAGCTCCATTGACTATAATGGAACTGACTTCTGAGTAGACATGCATGGGATTGGGCTCTAACTCCCTAACAGAAACTTTTAAAAATTTTAAATATACAGGTATATATATTCAAATAAGCCAGCTAATAAGACAAAATAAATACTAAAAATTGAATAAAAAAATGCCAATTAAAGCACTTTAAACTCAACTCAGGCTACAATCTGATCCACACTTTCCTGGTAGTAAGCCCCAGTGACTACAATGGGATGTAGTGAGTAGACATGATTAAGATTGGGTTCTCAGTCCCCCCCTAAAAGGGGGATCCTTCCCTCTTTTTTTGGCATATCAAATATGTACTGCCTTTTTGAAGAGGCTAATAGCAAGCACCTTAAGGAGAGAAAGAAGAAAAAAGTGGGAAGAAAACACCAACTAGGAAGCAAGGTAGAAAAAATGGCGGGGGGGGGGGAGGAAGGCAGCTTTTAAAATGGGGAAGTTCCTGAGGCATCCATATCTTATGATGTATACAAAATCTTATTTCAAAGCAGCAATTTTCACAAATCGCTGCAGCTTCCAGGACATGAAAATACTCTGCATCCCCTCCTCCCATGCACAACCTTGTGTTTAGTCTCTTAGGAGAGATTTCTCTCTCATTTGGTAAATATAAGATCTGAGGATGCTGCATGCAATAATAGGACTTCAGTCTGTGGGAACCCTTGATGCGTACTGATTTGTAAAGGGCATAAGCGGTAGCTACTTATGAGATCATTATTTTTAACATAGGGCAAAACTCTGTCTACTGTCTTCCTTCTCTAAAAGCTAAATCTTATACATACCTTGGAGTAAGTGCCATTGAAATAGCTGGGATTTACTTTTGAGTAGATATGTCTAGGATTGTCTTTCATTCTCTGACTCCACCCAGTCCCCAGCACTTTGCTATAGAAGTGGGTGCAGACTAGCCCTAGGCCTCTGCCTCTAACTACGGTATTGCTACTTCTGAAGTAGTTTCTTGCCACAGCAACAAGGGGAGACATGAAATTAGGTGCACCACACTGCAGGCTCACTCCAAAGTGTAGGGAATCGTCCCTGCCCCCCTCCCCCCCATAGGCCATACCACATATTCAATGATTTTCTTTACATTTGGTATGTTGTACACCCCATAAAATTTTAACTTTCCTTGCCCAAATCAGTATCAATAGTGTTTTTCTCGTCACCAATTACATTCTCCAGCTACACCAGCTCAATGCCAACTGCCCACCCTTGCAGCTCTGGCTGCTGTTGCACACAGAAACCTGGCAAGTACAGCTGGGACACACCTACTCCTTGCCAGGTTGGCACCCTCCTCCAAAATCAAATCCTGGATCAGGCTAGTCTTATTAACTGACTTGGCATTCTGCAGCAGGAGTTTCAGACCAGAGTAGTTGCCACAAGGGGTCCCAAGACTGGAGAAAGAACCAGAAAGAACAGAGGATTGATCACAGACTCTCCTGCAGTGGCTGGCCCAATAACATACCAGGGAGGAGATCAAGGGGGGTCACTTGATCCCAGGTGGCACATCTGGGGGGAGTGCCCCAGCCATGCCCCCTGCCTCCTTTCTGGAGGTCGTTAAGGGCTGGAGAGACCACACCCTACCTCCTTGACTCTCTGAAAGCCTTGTAAAGCCCTCAAAGGACCGAAAAACAAGTTTCCCTGAGAAACCAGACACGACATTTTTGTGCCCTTAGAAGGTCTTCTAATGGCTGGAACGGCCTTTCCAGCCTTCTGAAAGTCTCCAGGAGGCAGTGGGTGGGACCAGTGGGAGGGGAGGCAGCTTACAGTTGTGGCTCCAGGCCAGGATCACCACTGAGCTGGCCCAGCCCCCCCTACCTTCCATGGCCCTTCACCCTTCTAATGGTGGCACTGCACTCTCCCTCACCACCTGGGAAGAGCTTACCCCAAAATAACAGAACCACTTCCCTTCATTTCCACCTACCCTCCTCCACTTAAACCCATCCCTATCATCTTCCACCTCCTACCCCCCCTTTCTGCCAATACATTGAGGGAATGATGAAAACCCTTGTTTTATAAGGGGGTCAGCCTAGCTCTTACCTAATCCACCACGCACTAACAGATCACTTCCCAAGGCAACCCCTCACTCTGCCAAACACATCAATGTCTTGATCTCACTAAAACCGGTTCAAGAAGAGGAAGGGCCTTGCAGCTCATCCAAGGGGCAACTCCCTTTTGTACCGCCCTCTTCAGTAGCAACCCACCTCCACAGGCATGCCTGGGGAAGATACCTACTCCCTGGAAACTTTGTCTTCCAGTCACTGCACTGCTGCCAAATACTGTGCTCTCTGCTCTTTACCCCAGCTGAGATGGAAGATGAGGGAGTTGTGCTGTGCTAGATACAAGGTGACAGGGGAGAAGGCAGGAAGACAGGGCAGTATATTCTTGCTTTATTTTCCTTCCCTCACCACATGTAGAGGGGTTCTCCCCCGCTCTTCATGAGCCAAGTGCAAAGAGCTCTTTGGCTTTAAGCCTTCAGCTTGTGGCTCTGGCCCCAAAAGAGGAAGACAGGGCAGCCAATTACTCTCTTCCCCTTCCACAATCAAGCTGTGCCCCACCTATTCCACAGTGGGAATCCAATGGTCCCACATCTTATAACAGGGTTGATTTAAAGCAGGGCTGGCTGAATTCTGGCCCGACAGCTGGATCTGGAGTTTGGCAGAATCCATTCACGCCATGAGCAGATCTTTCAGTTCTGCTTCAACGCTGCACGATGCCCCCCTCACTGGAGAACAGGGACACTCTGGGCAGTTGTGTCTGTCTAGACATCCTATTGTATGGCGTTCTGGGATGCAGGGCAGACAACCCAACTGCCCAGAGCATCCCTGTCCCCTGAATGAAGGGGACATCGTGCAATGCTGGAGCAGAATGGAAAGTTGTCCAAATTGGGACCGCTTTGCTGTTGCACAGCAGTCACTACTTTGAGCGCTGCTGATTTAAAGAAGTGGTTTCCAATCTGTGGTTCTTGGACTACAAGTGGTCCACAAGGTCTCAGCAGAAAAAAAGATTGCCTTCTATCACTTACAATGTTTTGCTCAGTAAATCATCCCTCACAGACGACCAAAGTGGTGGCAGTGGGCAATCCATTCTCTGCCCTCTCTTGGGGTCAGTGGAGGGAGCACTTGCTTGGTGAGATGCTTCCCCATGGACTGCCAGAGAGGGTGGAGAATGGACCATCCACAAACACAGGCAGCACTTGCAGTGTCTCAACAAGTGCTTTCCCAAGGACTACCAAATTTTTTGTGCGCAGGGAGTGGGGGGGGAGGTTGCATGTGGTCCAAGCCAATTCCAATTTTTGCCTCAGCCGTCTCCTAAAGGTTGGGAACCACTGATTTAAAGAAAGCACATTAGTCAGAAATCATTGTCAGATTTCAACATGTCCTCTGTGCTGTTATTAGCATTTTTCAAATGATAAACAGGCTCCACCTGTATAGCAACGGATTTTATATCCCCATATAGCTGTGAGTTCCGGAATGGCCCTTACAGGCAAAAAAACACTATTTCTAGTTTCTGTTGGGAAACAGGAAGGGAAGTTTTAATGCCTTTTAAGGCATTCTGAGATCCAGGCAAAGCCCCTGGAGGCTTGTGCATGGCCTCTGTGGGCTTCAACAAGCTCTCTGGAGGCAACTGGAGTGCAGCTACAATAGCTTTCGAAGTGTTTAAGGAGCCAAAACAGAGGATTTAGTTATCCACTAATGAATGTTAGCTAAATGGCTGAATTTTATATACCAACAATACGAAAAGACTGAACACAACAAAAACTATCTTTATTGATTCATTAGTTTGAACAATGATTATTTTAAACGGAAGCCTTTATCAGTGACTACTGAAAAAGCCAGGCTTTTCCTGCCCATTTCATATTCTCTTTCAACCATCTAAGTGCAGCAGCATATTCCAAACTATAAACTTGCTCCCCGTTAACATTTACTGTCAAATGCTTTATGAAAAGCTTTGGAGTGGATATACGAGCAGCTTGAATTAGCCGGTCCGTTGCAGTACGATAGTCATCCTCATTTCTTACATTGTCACCATCACACCTGCAAGGTTTCCAGAATTAAAAAAAAATGATCAGCATTCAAGTACTCTGACAAATTTACAATGTCAATATGATACGAGAAACAGTCTTGCCTTTTTTCTTAAAATGTAATTCCAATTATGTGATGTCACTGTTTAAAGATCAAACAACTTATGTAATACAGGGCACAATCCTAACCCCTTATGTCAGTACATTCCAGCACTGGCATAGCAGTGCCAATGGGACGTGTGCTGCATCCTTCAGTTGGGTATCACTTACAGAGGCCTCCTCAAAGTAAGGGAATGTTTGTTCCCTTGCCTCAGAGCTGCATTGCCCTTATGTCAGTGCTGGAAAGCACTGACATAAGGGGTTAGGATTGCACCCACAGTGTATTACAGTCAGCAGAACCTAAACTATGACTTGGAAGAATTTCTCTAAGCTTTCTACAAATTTTTGCAAATGATAACACTAATACAGTATCAAAAGTTTCTAGTTTTACAGTGTAAAATCCAAGGCAGTTGACACAGAGACACCAATACTGAGAGACACTGATTTTTTCAAAGCACAAAAAGGCAAGCTACCAATTTAGTACAGCAGGTTGAAACAGACACTAAAATACCTTCACATAAGATGGTCAGTGAAATGTTCAAGATATTTCTCAAAAGAACTGCTAAGAGATTTGATGATTTCAAAATACTGAAAAATACAAGTGCCTGATATGCCTGTGGCTTGTCACCTTGCTGACTGTCATGCAAGACACTAGGTTCTCTCATCTGATTCTCAATTACTGTTCCTATATCAACTAATTAGTTTCTTAAAATCTCATTATAAGCTGCTGCTGCTGTAAATTACAAAATTCTTTTCCATGATATGTCAATTGACTGACAAAAGTTCTTAAGAGACTACACAGGTACACATTTAAAAGATATACTAACCTTTTTAGAACTATTTGAAGTATGTGACAGGAAGCACCAGGACTCTGAATGCTACTAGCATTTGAAACCAAGAAAATTTCAATTGCTAACAGCATCTCAATCTCAGTCAGGTAAGATGGAATCAGTACAATTTTACGGTAAAGGTTTCCTTCCAGGGGTGGGTAGCAACCCAGTGCTAAAGCACCTAAACAGTTACAATAAAAGATAAGGAGAGGGGTTAAATTGTCCTAAACAACAAACATGTGTAGGTTTATGTATAGACAACTTAGCTCATTTATTACTTTAAACATTGCAAAAGTTTCCCATCTCAGACTGGTTGAGCTTCTAGGCAACTTGCAGCTATTTCATTCTTTATCTTAAGGTAACTGCTGTTTTGGACACTTTCAACAAGTTGGTTGGCAGCACAGAGGAAACTCCCCTGCTTGTTTAGTACATCTCTCTCTGTTCTCTTATAAAATTAGAAAAAAAACTCAAGTTTCATTTTCAAAGGCTTGCCAAGAATTTTGCTGTAACCTGACAGATTGTTTTCTATCCCCCTTCTCCAAATGACACCAGCCAATTATTACTTCTTTCTTTACCTATTAAAAAAATTAGTATTTAATACTAACAAATGCATTTATATTTCACTGGAAACTATTTTAAAGAGCAAACTTAATAAAGGAGGGTCTATCTGGGCATGTCTGCACATATTGGAAAAGGTACTATACTTTTCCAAACAATATCTTAAAAAAGCAAGCCATAAAAAAAATAAATCAAAAAACAGCCATGGAAATGCCTCTCTAACATTTGGTTTCCAGACTGCCTCACTAGATACTTTGCTCTATTTAATCTATCACATATTCAAAATAATATCCAAACAAATCTTCAAAAATAATTTTGGGCAGTACAAGACCAACAGATATCTGCATAACTGTGAGTAAGGCTGCAGGTGAAGTGTTTCTAACTTGAGTTTTTAACCATCTAATGGAGTCACTATTACACTGAAAAGAGCTTACGTTTATAACATGTCCTAGCTTTAACCCACAAACAACTTCTTCCCAGTGTTGTGATTAATGCTCTAAGCAAATGAAATTCAATAGGGATGTTCTTTGCCAGCATGAACTCTGTTATAGCTGAAGATATGCTGAGGTTCTTGCCTTCTGAACAAGCAGCTAGAAGTTTATTAAACAAAAGGCTGTACTGGGATACATCTAGAGTATCTGTAAGAGAAAGCACAAATTTTGGATCATCTCACAAGAAATAGAAATTTTCTTCAAAGATTAAATGGACATCTGATTTCAGCAACATAATAGTGAAAACTCTACAAAGATGGTTTTTCCTTTGTTTAAAGGGCTTTTCCCCGAACAACACAAGAGAAAAACCTCATGAACTAATCATTATTATTATTAACAGTATTTATATACCGCTTTTCAACAATTATATACCGCTAATCATAACATACACATATATATATAGTGATGCAGCACAGTATTTGCACCCATACTGTTAAGTATGCCCTGCTTCATAGATTGCTTATTTAAGAAATGCAAGAATAGTATTTCCTAATTCAGTAGGACTCTAGAGATAGGTTTAAAACAAAGAAATTGAACAGTTGCTTCTCTTTTCTGGAAGAAGGAAAACTATTGCCAAGCTTCTAATGAAATCAGCCATCAAGAACAAACTTTAACAACCTAATGAGATTACCATTTGATTTTAGTCAAAATAACTAGAAACCACATAAAAACTTACTATTTATTGAAAATGGAAATATTTATACTTACCACAAGAATTCTGAAAGCCTGGCAGATTTTTCAAGACTTCAAATGCTTCTTTATAACAGCTTTTAGTAATATATTCAGATGCTACTGTACATAGCAGGTTATGTCGATTGAGGACATCCATTCTATCACATGGCCATGTGTGTGTGTTTATTACCCATTCTGACTCTGGAGAGATGAATACCAATTTTTTAAAAACAGTTTAAACAAAGTAATGACTGACAACTGAAAAAAGTATAGGGCTCTAATCTTCTATACCAGGGGTGCCCAAACCCTGGCCCTGGGGCCACTTGCAGCCCTCGAGGACTCCCAATCCAGGCCGCAGAGAGCCCCCAGTCTCCAATGAGCTCTGGCCCTCCAGAGAGTTGCTGGAGCCTGCTGACCTGACGCAACTGCTCTCAGCGTGACAGCCAACTGTTTGACCTTTCCTGTGAGCTGTGGGACAAGGGCTCCCTCCACTGCCTGTTGTTTCACATCCGTGAGGCAGCAGTGGCAGCAAAGAAAAGGCCTTTGTGGAAGGCTTTTTATAGGCCACAAGCTATTGCAAGACCCTCATTCATTCATATGTTCCATCTTTAATGTATTTATTTATGTAAATTTATTTGCATTTGAAATGTAAATTAACTCTTCTTTTCCAGACACAGTGTCAGAGAGATGATGTGGCCCTCCTGCCAAAAAGTTTGGACACGTCTGCTCTATACCACTGTCATGCAGCACTGCAGACCCCTTTTCCCCACACAACTCCTCAGCCATATCTGGGAATAGAAACCATCTTGCTCTGCTTTTATGCTGCTTCTACAAATGCTGCTTTAGCAAGGAGAAGCTGCCTCATGCTAGAAGCTACAAATGTATGCATTCTGTTCCCAGGATGAGTGCTGCTGAAATTGGTCCTCTGGAAGATTTATAGCAACAAGGTGAGGTAGCAGATGAAGCTCACCAGAGTCACGTTTGCCAGGGGAACAACTGTATAGCACCTTGCAGTGTTGTGCAGCAGACTTCCAAATCTCTCAGAAAAAGGCATAATTAGGGAAAGTTGCAGTGTTAAAACTTTAAGGGACTCATAGATCTAACATTTCCCCATCCAACAAAATGTGACACTTATAGAACACCAAATTATTTTCCCCTTTGTTCTTTGTGTTTTACATTATCTTAATGTATTTTAATTACTTTTCAAGACCAGGTCAGCAAGTGCTCAAAAATGTAATTGCAACTTGTAAGTTTGAGACTTATTTTTTGCTTTCTCAGTATTAACATGTACTTTTGCTACAGTATTAAACTTTGACAGGCAAACCTACACAGATAAAATATCGTTTCAAGTCTTCATGTTTATTAAACAGAAATTTACCTCTCAATACCCATAATGCTCCATCTAAGTTCCCACTTTTAAGAAATATTTCCACAGCAATATTAACAATTTGGCATCTCGGTGCAGACCGCTCCTGACCAATAAGCCCCTTCAAAAACGTGAAAGGTATCCGTAAAGCATAAAGTGTATCCAGAATTTTCTTGGCCTACGATAAAAAAGGGGAAAAGCAATATTGAGCCCTACCACTTAGTATCTTGCCTTAACAATTGATAATGCAGAGCACCATGCATTTTTAGGTGCAGGCTTTTTGTCTTGGTAACTACGTAACCTCAGAAAGAGTGAAACTGCTTAAGTTAAAAAACAGGCTTGAAATACAAATACCCAGTTTTCAATAAACAACTGCAATCTGACCCATGCTCCCTAAAATAATCTTCTGCTTTCAATTTATGTCAAGAATATTATGAGCTTGTGCACCAATTTTGTATTCATGTTCCTCAGACCAGACAATCAAAGTAGCAGCTGCTGTGTTGGTGCACATGTTCAGGGATTGCTGAAATTGAACTGAACTTTAAAAAATGGATATTAAATGTACAGAACATCCTGGTTCCAAAGTCCTGACCTGAGTAGTTTGTTTGGCTGGAAATTTTCCAAGTTTGAAAAAAAAACACATAAACTTATGTATGCCCCAAGAGCAGCACATGCATCATGTAAAGGTGATCCCCAAATCAGGTTTCCCCAAACCAGTTCTCAAGAGACATTAACACATATACATACCCTGGAAAGAAACTGTGCACTTACAATTATGAACCAATTTAGAACGCTTAATAAAAAATGTATTTTTCCTGAGCATTCTCCGATGCTGTTTGTAATTGTTAACCAATTTCTGAGTACAGTATCTCTACTCAGAACACACTGTTTCAAAAGGTACTGTCTCCATCAAGGTTGGCTTTTATTTATATATCTGGGATATGATGTAGCTAACAAACACCACTAATTTAACACATTTCTGCCCAGCCCACAGGTGTACACATTGGATCCTATTGTGTATATGCAATGGTGCACAGAAATGGCTTAAATAGGAGTGCACATAATTTTAGGAACCAAAGTAGTGATTAAAGTGTTAAACTAGAACCAAGTAGACTTGGATTCAAAACTCCCACACAGTTATGAGGCTAAATGTCACTTACTCTTAGGCTACCCTACTGCCCAACGTGGCTGCTAGGTTAAATGAGGTGGGTTGGGATGAGGGAAAGAAGCATGCATTCCCTGAGCTCCTTGGAAGAAAAACAGGATTTTTTTATTTGTTAAAGTGCATCTAAATTTAGCTGGATCATGCTCTTAAATAGTTATCTTAAATTGTATTTTAACAGTTTAGGACAGTGGTTCCCAAACCTTTTCGACTGGAGACTCCTTTGACCTACTGGGCCACTTGCTGTTGTACCCCATTAGGGCTACAATCCTATACATTGCATAGGGCAGTGAGTTTTTTGTGAGGATTCCACAGCTCCCTGGGGAGCCAAGGTTCACAGTACGGAAACCACTGGCTTAGGACTTCTGACATGTTCTGTTGTTTTCAATCAAAGATTCAAAAACAGTTACAACATATATTCTACTATCTTTCTTTCAAGGTTTAAATTAGCAATCAAGGTGAGAGTTGCTCAGTTAAGCCTTTATTTTTTAGTTTTCTTTTGGAGATTCAAAGTTTGGCAAAGCCATGCTGCAATAAACCCAAGGCTGATTGGGTCAGGAGACAAGCAACCCAAAAGGTTCACAACTGAAAAAGGATTTCAACATGGATCTCTCCAGTCCTAACCCAATATAATAACCACCACACCATATATACATATGGAAGCAAGGAAACGGGGGAAACCTATGCTGTCAATCTTTCATCTTACCACCACTTTTAAAACACGGTATCTTAGGAGTTATGTTAGGAGAACAGTCTGAACCTTATCTCACAACTAGATATTGCAATGAGGCCAGAACATTTATTTGAGGCTTATTATTTATGTTCCTGTGTGTAAAATCTACTATACAACAGGGCCATGTGTGAACTGGACTCAGTGTCTTCACTTTTCCAAATTAAAAATTTCAGCCAGAGAACAAGCAATGTTCAACAGAGAACAGGTAACTCAGTAAAATACCTTTGACCATTGTTGGGTTCTGTAATATGAGAACAGAACACTGATACCAATCCTTCCCAATAACGTTGTGTCTGCTTCATTATGACGTGAATCAGTATAAACTAGAAAAGAAAACAGCAACACTACCTGTGGCTTTAGATTTATTGAAATTGTTTTTTAAAACAGAAATAAGCTGGTAGAAATTATATTTAGAGAACACAAGCTATTTGCAACTAAGATATTGCTTGCATCATACTCCTGTATCAGCAAACTTGTAAATTTTGTACAGAATATTCAGACCACCACCTTAAGGGTAAATTGCATATTTGTCAGCAGTTGTATGTGCTACATACAAGATGTGGTGAATAGGAACCCTTTATCCTTTTGAAGAAACCTTTAACATGAAGCTGGTTTAGCCTGTGTCTACTACTCTGACCTCTATAAACCTCACATCCTGGAACTTATGAGTCAACTTGAAATCTATACTGGGCCACACCCATGTGGCTGTAACCTGTCCCCTGTGGAACAATAGACATTGAAAGACCCACTGGAATCCCATTGAGTTTTGCTTGCACTTAGCCAAAGGATAGTCTACTGCTGACCAGACAGGCAGATTTGGAAGGAAAGGTGGGATAGAAATAATTTAAAATTAAATCAATAGAGGTTCAAGGAATTGGGTTTTGTTTTCCCACTTCAGGACTGACTAATGAGGAATACTGAAATCCTAAGTCCTGGTAACCAATAAAATGGGGCAGCTGGGGTGAGAGGTGATGTGTATTATTCCAGCAAATTCAATGCTACTACTCAGGCTATCTCACCCCTCTTGTCTACAAAGTGAATATGGATCTTCAGTCTGTAACGTGCCTTAGGCAGAAAGTGTTTAAAATGAACCCAAAAATCAAGATAGCTGAGCTTAGAAGCAAAGCAGACTGTGTGTTCTATGTCTGTCCCTTCTTTTAATAAATTTTTTTTCCAAGAAACTACTTCACTGTCCCATTACAACAAAAGCTCTGACAGTGCCTTCCACTGTCAGCTCAATGCTACAGTGCTAGATGTGCATGCACAGAAAAACAAGGACCACCCCATCCCCTCCTCCAGTGACCAGCTTTGGTGCACTGCCATACCTAGGTTATTGGGCTAACCCCTTGTTGAGCCTTAATCCTGTCTCGGGTGGCAGTGAATCTATCCCCAAGGGATCGGACTAGGACATAACAGCAATAGCCAGGACAGGATACCATGGTGTGCATCAGCATTTCTTTAAGGAAACCAAAAGTGCATGGGAAGCAGATTTGTCTAGTTCCTCATGATCACATGAGATTATATAGTATCTTTACTTTTCAAGCCAAACAATACTCTGGACAGTTAGAGGTAGTATGTATACCTGTCCTCTGGTTAGGAGGATATAACCCAAGAACCTCTGTGAACAGACTGTCCAAGTGCATTTCATTTTAAAAAGCCCAATTCATGGCTCAAGTGTGAGGCATAGCCTGTATCTTTGGGCTACTTAGAGTGGCGGTAGCTCTTAAGAATAAAGGTCAACCCCAATAACCTGGAAGTTTAGAAAGAGGTAAGCAGATCTTTACATAGCCAATAAAGGCAAGGTCATATACAGACTGCTTTTTGAAGAGATACATGTTTAGAAGTACAGTGGTGCCCAGTATCTGCAGGGGGTTTTGTTGATTTAAACCAGGGGTGCCCAAACCCCGGCCCGGGAGCCACTTGCAGCCCTCAGGGACTCCCAATCTGGCCCGCGGGGAGCCCCCAGTCTCCAATGAGCCTCTGGCCCTCTGGAGACTTGCTAGAGCCCACACTGGCCTGACTCAACTGCTCTCAGCATGAGAGCGACTGTTCGAGTTCTTGTGTGAGCTGTGGGATGAGAGCTCCCTCCACTGCTTGTTGTTTCACGTCTGTGACGCTGCAGCAGCAGTGAAGGAAAGGCCAGCCTTACTTTGTGCAAGACCTTTTATAGGCCTTGAGCTATTGCAAGACCCTCATTCACTCATATAAGTTCCATATCTAATATATTCGTTTATGCAAATTTATGTACATTTATTCAAATTTGAAATCTAAATAAATTCTTTTTTACCAGCCCCCAAAAGTGTCAGAGAGATGGTGTGCCCCTCCTGCCTAAAAGTTTGGACACCCCTGATTTAAACTGTTGACTTAAAAGTTCCAAAGTACTAAGAAAGGACACAACCACTGCACCTCCTAACTCCTGCCGGTCCTTTTGTCTATCCTTCTCCCTCAACTGCTTATAACAAGACAACTCCAGTTTTATTTCACAGCATGCAGAGGAGTGCTAAAGAGTTCAGTGGAAGTATGGGTTTGAAAATGCATGTTCTCACAGCTTTACAGAATCTTTCATAGTTCAGAATACCTGAGAAACTTGATCAAATAGCCTGGGCCACAGAACAGAAGTAGTAACTGTTGTACTCGAAAGACGCATTTGTATGGAAGCCAGAGAAATTTAAACACAGCGGTGCAAATAAGAGAAGATGGAGCATGACCAGCTCTTCCTTTCCCTTTTTTGTACTATGGTGGCTGAAAAGCTTTTTACCCTATTCTAGCTCAACTGAAGTATTACAGAATCATAAAAATAAGTAACATAGCCTTATATAGTAATAATATAATTACTCCTCAAAGAGCCATCTTAGTGCAGGCATAATATTAGAGCTTAATGCCTACATAGTGCAGGCAAACTGACAAACATGGAAAATCTTACTAATAGGCCAGAGACCAGGGTAACACAAGCACTTTCATTAGAAGACTGTTGCTTTTCTTTTGCATATGACTCCAGTAAAATTCACTATATTTTTTGAATTACTCATATTTCAATATACAGGTATATGCTTCTATTCACTAAAATAAGCTATATGAGCCATACAAGATATCACTATTCTACAAGTTTTACCTGAAGATGCAAATTTACAAAAAGGAACTTCTGGTATCTCTTCCTTCACAGAAGTAGCTAAGATGTTAGCAATGTACAATGAGTACTTTTCAAAGTCATCAAAATTTTCACAAGATCTCCTTACATTAATGTATAAAGCTCCCAATGTAGCCCAATCACCTTTTTCTTTACAGTGCTGAAAGAGAAAAGTAAATAAAATTACTCAAAACACTTAACTACATCATGGCTCAAAGACAAACTAAACAGACATATTTTTGCTTTATTATTATAATCTCAACTAAATTCAGAATCTTGGACTTGTTATTTGGCCACTGTGCAGCTATTACATCATGAGGTTTTGTCCATTTTTATGCAACCCAAGCTTTCCAAATAGTTATTGTGCAAAAAGAGTTGGAATTGCTTGATTAAGCTGTTCACAATTACTGGACAAACAATGAATTTTGATCAGACATCATTCTTGTAAAATACTGTTCAGATTTAACCTGTTGGGAAATATGAAACACTGTCTCAAATAAAATAAGTTAAGAATGTTTTCAATGGTTTCTCTGATACCCAACTGTAGCTTTTGAATTTTCACTTACAGTAGTTTCTCTTAAGAGTCAAACTACAATGTTGCCAGAAATACAAGTCTTTCACATCAGGAATACATGCAATATACCATAGATAAAACACATGTTTGTTTTTCAGCCATGACTTCCAACTGAATTCCTGTTCAACTATTAAGAACAGGATGAAAAGCCAGTGGCACAAAAGTCACCAAGGCACAAGGGGCACGCTCATGCATGTCACACAAAAACGTGAGTCAAGCTAATAGAAATAGTTTTGATTGTCAGAATCGATGCTGAACATCCAGAGTTATGGCAGATGATGATGCAAAGCAGGGCTTTTCAAACTGGGGTGTTGCGACGCCCTAGTCTGTGGGCCTTGACCTCTGCCCCCTTAAGGGGCGGAAGCTGCCTGGAGGTAGGGAAGAGGCAGTGGTGCGATCCCCAGGATCCCCCTCCTGCAGCCTCCCGGGGGTGCGGGAAGCCCTGCGCGACCTTCTGCAGAGCTCCCCGCAGCAGTGAAAGTAAAAGCAGACCAATTGCACTAAAGCAGAAGTGGGGCGCGATTGCTCCGCTTTCACTTTCACAGCTGCAGGGAGCCCTGCAGAAGGTTGCGCAGGGCTCCCCGCACCCCTGGGAGACTGCAGAAGGCTTGGGTAAGTGCACCCAAGCCCCTGCAGCCCCCCTGAGTGGCATGATCCTAGGGATCGCGCTGCTGCCTTTCCCTGCCCCCGCCCCCTCCTGCCCCCGCCAGCACTTAGTGGCTCTCAAACTCTCCCAGAATAATTTGATAAATCATCATAATTTATATTATTAAATACATAATTATAATAATTTAAATTATTAAAAATTATCCCAGAATAATGAAAAAACTCTCCCAGAGTTTGAGAACCGCTGGTGCAGAGGTAAGGTAAACAGTGATATTAGCCATGATTTATGAGACAATGAATCTGCAAGCTATTCAAATCAGTAGAAAAATGTAGATTGCCATGGGCAGGTTGACACAGTGATCCGATTCCTATCCTTCAAATGAATTACTTTTTCTAGCCCTGTTTGTGAATGTTGGCAAATGCTCCGAGCAGAAAAGTTGTCAGTATGAATTATAAATAAAATGGGACCAAGGAACACCTTATCAACATTTTAGCCTTTCACGTCTCTAAAATTTTTATATCAATATTTTTACATTTCTTTATGAAAGTTATTATTGCCTTCAAGTTTACAAGTAACAGAGTTACCAAGAACTGGTATATTATTTAGCACTTTAATTCTAATTATACAGAAGTAACAGTATTTATTCTTGTAGATATCATTCTGCATATCTTGATTTGCCTAAGGGTGTAAGTACTCTCTCAAGTCTGATTTCAAGACAAAAATATGGTTCCGTACCTGAAATTCTGCTATTGCTGAATCAAAATCACCAAGGTTGGTTTTGTAGAAATGTCTTGCCTGAAATCTTAAATATCATACAGTTATTTGTTTTTGAGAAAGCTTCAATTTGAATTTCACATAAAAAGCAACAATTCAAGCCCTAAGTCATTATTTTGTCCTCCTTCTATACTGTACCCTACATACAACATACACTTGGCAGTCAAAATATCCCACTTTTGTTATGCTCTAAAAAGCATGCTCCACATGAGATGCCCAATATAGTCCAGTCTCTGAAGTCAAATGGGTCTTTGGTAATTCATCATTCAGATGGCCTATGTAAGCTACTAAGGGCCCAATCCTATGTAGTGTGTGCTGGCTTAGTAAGAACATAAGAACATGCCCCACTGGATCAGGCCATAGGCCCATCTAGTCCAGCTTCCTGTATCTCACAGCGGCCCACCAAATGCCCCAGGGAGCACACCAGATAATAAGAGACCTCATCCTGGTGCCCTCCCCTACACCTGGCATTCTGACTTAACCCATTTCTAAATAGTGCCAGCACGCACTATTGCAAATGTGCTATAAGGAACGTTTGTGGGGCTTAGCGCTGGCCAAGCACCAGGGAAAGCCTGAATTGCCAGGCGGCAGAGAGGTAGGTGGAGTGTGTTGGAAGGCAGCGTTCTGGGGTGGGGGGAGGCATGGAGAAGGAGTGGTGGGAATGGGGCAGGTGGAGAGTGGGACTGTTGGAGCTCAGCTCCACTGGATCCTGAGCTGCCAGCTGCTGCCCAGTTGAGTGGTAGGATGCTGCAGCAGCCATTTTTGGTGCTGCGGCCCCATACTCTGGGCAGCTCAGGACTGGGTTGCCGTTTCTTGTAGGTAGGGTGGGATAACTCATAAAATAAACTTCACCCATATTAAAACCAAACAACTAACAATGCAGTAGAGTCTAGTAAAGTGGTTAAACTGAACCACTCAATCCTAAAATCCACAAAAGATGAAGACATGGTTGCATAACAAAAAAGCTTCTCACATGATTATATGATCTAAGGATCACACTAATAGATTATTTTAAACATCTAACTAGCACACACGATTGCCTATGCAGCCTTAGATGGTATGGCAACTTCCTGATCCCTTGGTGTAATACACTTGAATCACAGAATGTTGAAAAGCACCCTTGAAATCATCTGGTCCAACTAGCAAGCTCAATTCATGATGCTACAGCAGTGCATAAATATACCATCCATATCACAATGGAAAGCACAGGCTGCTGGAAGAAAAAGCACATTATTGAGGATGTTTTGTTACTGAAAGTTTCCTTGCTATTGGTTATGTCAAATGTTGTTGAATCCATCCACAATATAGGGGAGTTATTTAAAAATCTAGAAAAGTGTACTCTCAGATACCGTATGTAATGGAAGATCATCAGGTGGATGATGTGGTGTTGACAATGATTCCCATGTTTTGACAGCTGGCTGACAGCTCTGGGAAGGGCAGGGCTGGCTCCACAGCTGTAATCAATCAAGGCCAATGGAGACTGATGGACACCTGAGCTTCATTTGACCTTGATGGGACTCTGAATGGACATGGACTGAAGAGATGGCTCCCCTGAACCTAATTTGGATTTAACAAGGGGCTCCAGAGGGACAGTAGACCTACAGGACAGACCCACACACTGGGAGAAGGGGACTGCCAGGACTCTGCTGGAGGACTGACACAGAGAAGGAGACTCTCTGCTGGAGAGGACACAGAGGAGGGACTCTGCTGCATTGGACTGGCCTAGGAAGACTGGAGGCTTCAGACCTTTACCCACTAAGTTAAGTGGAGTTTTGGGGAGGAGAAAGCCTCTGGACAAGAGGAACTGCAGGAAGTGTCTGTGTTTGTAGCAATAAATTTTGTTAATTGCTCAAAATGATAAGGAGTTCCGTAGTCATTCCTTTGCACACAGCAGCTGCTGTTCTTGGAAAAAGAGGTGTTACTTAGCCAAAAAGCGGGCACTGGGAGATGGAGTATTTTTTGGACAGGACATCATATATCAAAAATTTAAAGGAGATGCTTCGATAAAAGCCCATAGGTTCCCAAACAGGGGTGTCACAATACCACTGCTAGAGACACCTCATCTCTGCATCCTTAAGGGGAGGGGCAAAGGTAAAGGCAGTGACATGATCACTACAATTGTGCTGCTGCCAGGGAGGGGGGGAGAGGGTTGTTTTTTTTAAACTTACCTGAGTCTGCGTCTGTCTCCTGGGGGCTCTGGGAAGCCTGCAGGGTTCCCCAAGCCTCCAAATTGCTGCAATAAAAACTGGAAGAGGTCATTTTTTACTATTTTCAGCAATTTGGAAGCTTGGGGAGCCCTTGCAGGGGGTCCACAGAATCTCAGACTCCCCCCCCCAGGCTGGTGCTGCCTCAGCATTAGGTAATAACTGCACAACGGTGCTTGAGGTCCATCTGTTGCTAATTTTGAGGGCAGAGGTAGATGTTCATTATTCTAATGCATATCCTAAGCTGTAAGTACATGACTCGGCATCTTTTTCCCCAGTAAGACAAAGTACTGTAATTAAAAATACAGATGTATTTCCAGAACTGGAGTGGGCTGGCAAGAGTCACATTTTAGGGATGGAAGAAAGTAAGATACCTGCACTGTCTACTTTCTGCACACCAATTTAAATACTGCTGATAATGCCCTAACAGCTAGGGTCTAGTTGGTCAGGTGTTTTATTTCCTTCTAATTGCTGCTTTCCCCAGGTCAGAGCTTCTAAAACAAATTGCTCTGATAAAGCTTTAGGTTCAGTTATAATATTTTCTGTTCTAAAACATTAATTTTATTACATTTTACATACTCATTTGAAAACTATACTGCCATTTACAAAATTTATTTTAGGAATTTGTATTCTAACATAGCTTACAAGAGCCCTGGGCAGCTTACATCATATAAATCATTACATCAAAAAATGCTACATAATAAACTATTACTAGGACAAATAAAAAATACCACAGAATCACAGCATACTGAGATAAGAACTAAACATTCCATACATGTTCTAAACTAGAAGATGCACAAAATGATACATTCAAATTTTTACTACATACGCAGTTGGGAAAAATTTATTTTAAGTTATATGTTCTACTAGAACACATTTATATATGAACTGTAGTACAACTACTATAAAGTATTTGTGCTTGGTAAGCTATTTTGTGAGCTTCCTTTCTGTTGCAAAGTTATATGAATATGTTTGTAGTTAATAATAAAGTACATACCTAGAAGTAAAGACAGTTATTTCCTGACTGGAAACTTGTAGCTGGTTTAGAAACTTGATGATATAGCTAAAATGCTCACATTCAAGAACCATTCCAACATCAACAAGCTATAGTAAGAAACAAAAATGTGAAAAGGAACATTATTGAAAGAAAACTTCCTAAATATTTAAATGGTTAACTGTGTCCTTTGAGAGAGACAGTAAATACATGACTTCAAAAATGAAGTCAACAATAACACCATAAGGCCAAGCTAAATGCAGAAGCTGGCCCTTTAAGAGTTGTGTTTTTTAAAAAATACTATGATGTGGTGGCAATCTGGAGTGAAACCATGGAAAAGGGATTAGGGGGCTTTCAGACTTTGCCCCCACTGTGGTTCCAATTTGGATCACACTTTCCCATGTGCTACTTAAGAGTCAAAAAAGCTTCTAAAGAAATTCATGAAAGCTTTCCTGCCATAAATAGCATAGGTTTGTATACAGGCATGTGTGCAAGGTCCCTGCCGGGCTCAGAATGACTTGTACAGCAAAAAAAATGCCACTTCCGGAAGTTGCTTTTTTGGCTGTACAAGTCATTCTGAGCCTGACTGAGGCTGTGGGTGGATGCGCACAGCCTGCTGGTTCAGAAGACCTTTCAGAGGTGAGGGGAGCATAGCGCCAATCACATCTGAAGGTGGGGGGGTGTTCCCTGGTATCCGCAATTTCACTTAACCACGGGGGGGGGGGGGAGGTCTGGAATAGAAACCCCACGGATACCAGGGCACACCTGTACATCCAAGCGCAATCTAGGTCATAACCACAGAACAGGCAAACTATTGTAGGGGCTATCTGGAGTCAGTAATGGATTGCAGGGAGTGAATAAACTGAAATCCAGATAAGACAGAGATGCTATTGGTAAGGAGACCTTTAAACCAGGAATTGGATTGTCAACCGGTTCTGGTTCGGATTTTAAAGGATCAATGGACAAGGGGTCGCGGCCCAGTTTGGGAAACACTAGTCTACAGTAATGGAGCAAAAGGGCATCCTTCATGGAAAACTGTTGCTTTTTTTAAAACAGCTAACTTTCTTATATGAACTGCTTTGGGATCAGATATTGTTTGTTCCTCAAGTAGCATTCCCTTGTCCCTGCCTTCAGTATAAGGAGTAAAAATCAACATAAAATATGACAGTGTCATTTGGGAAATCAGTAAGATGATATGTAGCAGGAGCAGAGAGAAACTAGCATAGAAAGCAGACACACTAGAACAGAAAACATTTTTAATATTTAGGAAGGAATCAAATCATCCAGCAATACCTTGCAAGAGATGTCAATTAATTCAGGCACTGCCTCTCTTATTTTCATTATAGTCACATGCTCAAACACTTTGAGGAGAAAGTCTACCGATGGCTAAAGAAAAAGAATGTCTTAAAATCAGGATTAAATACATTGGGCATAATTAACGCAATAAATATAAGGATGCATTTTAATTTGAAACATACCAGCTGTCTCATTTACAAGGTTTCAAAGGATTTGTATCTACTTCTGAGATGTGGCTGCCACTACATGGTTGCTTGGAATTCCATAGCAGCTTTGTATCATTTGCACTGCTAAAGTGCCAGGCAATGTAATGCTGGTGCAGTGAGTAAACATGATGTCCCAAACTATGTATTGGCTATTGTCAATACATCTTTGGTAAGGAATCCCACCCACATGGTAAAAACAACCACACTGCTACGGACTTATCTTCAAGTCAAACACAGCTATTCTTTGGAAATTCCACGTATGACCCCTGTACTAGAGTTGAGCACCTACAAACATGTTTGACAGATTGCTTGGGGTGAGTGCTCCTGGACTGACAAGATACCAAGCAGCCTCCCAAATGCTTTGCAGCTTGAGGACAGTAACAAAGAGAACATCTTTCCCACCATTTTTCTTTTCCATACCTCAGTGCAAATAAGAAATCTCTGCCTCTCCCTTCACGCCTACAACAAGTGCCAAAATTGTGTGTTCATTTGGAAACAGTAAGACAAATACTCAAGGAAATAAAACTGAAAGACTTTATGATAAACAGAATAAATCACAAGCCAAAAGGTTTTTTCAAAGTGTATCATAAGATTTCTTACCAATATTTTAATTGTTATGCTACTGTGAAAAACGCAAAATAATTCCTTCATCAAACAGCACTGAAGTAAAGATGTTAGCAATTCATTTAGTATGTGTGAATCCAAGTGCACCACAGTAGTAACCTCTTTGCAGAACTCTGTAAATATCTGGACTACAGAAAACAGGATATTTGTGATATTATTAAACCTTAGCTGTATGTTATTAAAAAGCAATAAAGTTGTAAGTGGAAGTTCTACTTTATTGTGCAAGGCAATTTGTAATATTTAGAGCAGTATTTTGTCCCATATGATAAAAATAGTTATCTCCTGTAAATCACTGAAAACAGAATATCAACTTGTTTTTCTTTACAGCAATTGATGCAATAAATTTGGGATCTGGGATCACTTATACTCCTAGATGAATGCTTTTACCCATAACACCTAGAAGAAGAGCTCACTTTTGCATGTCAATCTCCTGAGCTATTTTATGACTCAGTGGTTCATATCTTTACCCGCATCTGGGAAGGAATACTAGTTAATACATCACAAACTTAAAACAAGCCTGCCTTAATATAAACAAATTCTCTAAAGAATGCCTTGCCGAACATTTTTCCAAAATATTATGGTCAAGTGTTGGGAAAATGCACTTTTCTTGACCACAGAAGCTCCATCATATCTGGATCCCCATGCAATAACTGAACTTGTTACTATGTCACATTCCCCTGAATATTCAGAAAGCTCCCTAGTCTCAGATGTACAATAAGACTTCCCCTTTCAGGCATTAAGTTAAAATATACCAAATACCAAAATAACTTACAAGACAAAACTCATTCAATCAGACCAATTCTAATTCTAATTATAAAATTCTCTATATTAGAAAACACAGTCCTCAGACTACATACCAGTGGAGCCCCTTTATTTGTGATATTTTTAACAGCAAATCTGACTCAACTTGCATCCCTAGAACTGCGTGGAGCCAGTCTTGGCCCCACCTGAACCTTCTGGAGCTGTGCTCCAGTCACCTCCGGAGGCGCTTCTGACACGCAGCCTCCACAAGCCTCACAACGGCCTCCGGAGGTCCTAGAGAGGCACTTCTGGTTTTCAGCTGAAAACTGGAAGTGCCACTCTAGGACCCCTGGAGGCCGCCTTACTGAGGCCTGTAGAGGCTGTGCATGACCTCCACGAGCCTCAGAAGAGCCTCCAGAGGCGACTGGAGAACAGCTTCAGTCGGCTCCGGAGAAATGGCCTCAGAGGCTTTCAGGGACCTTTCTGAGGCTTGTGGAAGCTGCGCATGGCCTCCATAGGCCTCAGAAGTGCCTCCGGAGGCAACTGGAATACAGCTCCAGTCACCTCCAGAAGGCTCAGGTGGGGTCAGGTCTTGGAAAGGCCTCCAGAGGTCCTAGAGAGGCACTTCCGGTTTTCGGACAAAAACTGGAAGTGCCTCTGTAGGACCTCCGGAGGCCTTTCTCCAACCTCCATGGTCCTCAGAATAGCCTCTGGAGGCAACTGGAGAACTGCTCGCTGAGGCTTTCAGAGGCCTTTCTGAGGTCCACGGAGGCTGTGCGCAGCCTCCACAGGCCTTGGAAAGGCCTCTGGAGGTCCTAGAGAGGCACTTCTGGTTTTCGGACAAATACCGGAAGTGTCTCTGTAGGACCTCCAGAGGCCTTTCTGAGGCTCGTGGAGGCTACGCGTGGCCTCAACATGCCTCAGAACAGCTCCGGACGTGATCCGAGGAAGGCTCTGTTCATGTTTGGAGCTGGGTGGAGCCCAAATTTCATGTGACTTGGTTTCACACGAAATTTGCTATTTGCATGGGTTCCAGGAACGGAACCCTCGTGAATAATGACCAATTCTGTATTTTTCCAATTATTTTACCAATTAATCCACCTGTATTTTTGCCTTTGCTTGAGACCTACATATTGAGAACTGCTGCAATACCAACATCCAAGCCTGACAACTCATCTATCAGACAGAATTCTCACTGTTTACTATTTGAAAACAGGAACTACTCTCCTACAACAGAAACACCATGATAAGTCTTGAGTTATTAATAGGATGTCTTATATAGCCATTTTATAGAATCACCTAGCAACTAGTACATGTCATTATTTAAGCTCAGTGAGTTGCTTGTGTGATAATGGTCAAATTCATTATATCATACCTGCCCGCTGCAGCAAAACTACTTCACCAATACTTATATATTTCTTGAGCATTTCATTGCAAAGCTAGAAAAAACCACACACAATATGAATGTCTAAAATATGAGAAGCTACAATCATTATAAATAAAAAAATTTAATACACAATGATTCTGGTTTAGTATGACTAAAAATGAAAATGCACAACAAATTAGTAATCAAAGGGAATGCTGTTAGTCAAACAAAAAACTGATCTACATACATTCCCCCAATGAAGCGACTATTGCATTTATTATTATATACAGAACACTTTTACAATTCAGGAGTTTCCACAAAAATCAGTCAGATTTTTTCGAAGCAGATGGCAGAATCCCCAGCAATGACAGTAGCTGAAGGAGGAGTGCAATGTCAAAATCCAAGGAAAATGCTAGTCTCAATTTTGGCAAGTACCAGACATCTACTGTTAAGTATGAAGACTTGTGCCACAAATTTCTACAATAGGATTACATTAAGAGCTCCATCATCACCTGTGATGCAAATTAAGTTGCAAGGTACTCACATTCCTTCTCAATTATAAAGCTGACAATGAAGAGACAGGACAAACCTTGGTTAAGAAAGCTTAACTACAGTTTGGTGCGATATCTGAATTGACAAATCATACCTGACTGTTCCGTTTCTAAAAGCTATTTCATTTAGGTGCAATAGCATGCACTTAGCGTGCCTGTACTGAATTTTATTACAGACAGAACACAGATACCTTTCTAAGCATTCACTCTCCAGGTGCTTAGAAAGGCTTCACTATGAGGCAAGCAACCCCTCCCTTCACTTCACTGGGAGTTTAGGACAGAATGAAAGAGGAGGTGATAATCACTTCTGCTTTGCACTTTCATGTGCTGGGGGGAAGAGAGGGGTTGCTTGCTTAGGAGTGAAGCCTTTCTAAGTGCTTGGAGAGAGACAGATTGATTTACTGCTGCCATCTCTCCCCCATTACAATGATATGTAAGGCTGGTTTTTTTCATAGCATTGAGATAAAAACCGAGGATGAAAAATCTGTGGATAATTAGGTTATACCTGTATAAATCCCACAATGGCCTAGCAGCTGTACGGCCAAGTATCTCCTTTGACTAGATGTAGTCTCCATGTGTACAGAAGTGCACTGCATAGGATACCATTTGTAACCTACTGCAGATACTCGAGAATAAGTGTATCTCACAGATAAGTTGGGCAGGTCAAATTCCAAAAATCATGGAATTTTTTATGATCCTCGGATAAATGGGGTGAATTAAACTGGGGGGGGGGAATTATAGTTTTGTCTGGTTTTACCCGAGGCAAGATCATGGAAAAATAACCACCAGTAATTGTTACCTAAGTATTGTATCGTTCCTAATTTATTAAAAATACTGTATAGTAAAGATCATAAGATACATTTTTATTCATTAACTTTTAAATTTTGGGTCTTCACAACCTTTTTATAAACACTAAGTGCACTGCAAACAACATACTGGCAGAACCATTAATTAAACCCTTCTTTAAGATGCCTGGTGTGTTCAGCCGGAGGCTCTACATATACACTTATAACACACAGTGTGCAATTCAACTCACAGTGGAGAGACAAGCAACAAGGAATGAGTGTAAGCAAGTGCAGACACACATAGTTGCAAACCGATTTACTCAGAAATGGACCCGACTACTTTCCATGGGTTTCTTAAGTAATGGCGCACTGAATTGTAGCCTGGAACTTGATTTCAAAAGGAAATGAGGATTATATCCTGCTGTTTAAAAAACCAGACCTCTGCCAAACATTTGCAAAATAGAACAGGTGCAGAAGGGTTGGGTGTGATCTTGCCAAAGAGAATGAGGTTTGTTTGATTTAAATGGAAGTTTTGAGCCCAGGCTTACTTTTTTCCTCAGGAGGAGTGAAAAGGTTAACTTTAGCTGCAGCTTGCCCTGAAGCAGCTATTTTCAACCTTTTTCATCTCAGGGCACTGACAAGGGGCTAAAATTGTCAAGGCACACCATGAGCTTTTTTATAATTGACAAGGCACACCATGCTGCAGGTGGGGGGCTAACATCCCCCAATGGCCCTAATTATAAATGACCCTCCCCCAAATTCTCATGGCACACCTGCAGATCATTCATGGTACACTAGTTGAAAATTGCTGCCCTGGAGACTAACTGCCCTAATTCTCTCTGCATTGTCCTGTTGCTCTCCTGTGGGCTTCTCCTGACTGCCATGACCCCTGAGTGTCCTTGCAGATAAGGCAAGGAGATGATCTACACTTGATTGGTGGAAATTTCTCGCCTTATAGGTGAGTATCTACAGTAAATGCATACTATGAAGGTGCACAGTATTACTTCATACATAAATGCACATCAATCAATTTCACTACCTTTATCTGCACTTATGTGATTCAACTGAAAAGCATGGTTTGAGGAAATAAGAAAACTTTATTTGTGATGGCTGCATCTGCACATGCAAGTCAACAACTATTGAACATATACATGTGAAAGGCCACAGAGAAGAGTATCTTATGCTTCACAGTTCCACTCTTATCCAGAAAACCTGATAAAGCCCTCAAACCTTGTATCCTTTTTATGCCAGTGCAAGCATTTTACGCAAAGAAGGAGAACATACTGACTTTTTACTATACCTTCTCTATCAAAAATGCTTTTACCTTTTCATTTCCTGATGTAGGAACATGCAAATACCAGCATTTTTTCCTCTGGCAGCCATTCAATGTATTGAAGTATTGTCTGCAATATCCGTATGGTAATCCATTCAACCCTAAATTAGTCTGAAATGTAACATTAGAGAGAGAGAGAGAGAGAAATAGAGAGAGATCATTTCATACCAGAGATCTCATGTGAAAACCAACAGTCTTTCTCTGTACTTCAAATCTTTCAAGTATGTCTACACTGGAGTTTAGACACGTTAAACAGAGTAAGTACAAACACTGGTAATTATGCACGCAAAATGGTGTCAATTTGTTTGCATTCTCTATGCTTTTGTATGAGCATGCAGAATCCTTTCACCATCATTTGGAGACCAAGCACTACACACAATTGTCTCTTAATGTAGTGAACATCCTAAGTGAATGTGTGTATTAGCCACTTAGTGCTAGTTTTTAACTGAAAAAGGGGCTAAAACCTCTAAAAGAAATAACAGAGGCAATTTTGTATACCCAATACAGTTAAAAACCCAACATAACATGCTATATTCCTTTTAGCCTGCATATGATTAAGGAAGCTAGTATAGTTGTGAGCTTACTATTTCTTCTAACATGAAGACTGTACGGGAGACAAACATTTTGAATATTTATAAACAAGTTCTTTTTTGTTTCTTTGCAATATTTTTCTTCTAAAGTTTTAGCCTCATTATCTCCATTTAATGGAGAGGAGTGTTATCCTTATATTTAGCATGGGGAGAGCAACTCATCACCATTATCACCACAGCATGTCATCTTCTCCAGTAGCTGTGGCTGGTCTCTTCTGCAGTAACGTTTTAGACTGCAAGTCCTCTGGGGACAAGGAGCCACGTACATACGAGGGTCGCCCAGAAAGTAATGCACCACATTTTTTTTCTCAGCTTGCAGTAATGGTACGAATGCGAAACTTTAGATATACATTATTTGAATTTTCAGGAGCGCACACACAAATTTTTGGTTTCTTCAGACAGATAGCGTAGCTGCAGCAGTGTTTCGAAATGGCGTCTGTAAGTGATGTATGTTACAAGCCGCGTGTCGTCATTGAATTTCTCACTGCGGAGAAAGAAACTGTTGGGAACATTCACAAACGTTTGTGTACAGTTTATGGAGAATCTGCAGTCTACAGAAGTACGTTTAGTCGCTGGGCACAGAGGGTGAGGCCATTAGAAGGCGGTTCAGCAGAGCTCCAAGATTTGCAGCGTTCGGGGCGGCCATCCACGGCTGTCACACCTGACAAGACGCAGCTTGCTGATGTGCTCATTCGCGAGGACCGACGCATAACTAGGCAGTTGGCGCTGAAGCTGTCAATCAGCAAAAGAAGTGTGGATGCAATCATCCGTGCTCTTGATTACTCAAAAGTGTGTGCACGATGGGTTCCACGCTGTCTTACAGTGGACCACAAATCTCTCAGAAAAAAACATTTCTTCTGAGTTGCTGAAACGTTTTGAAGATGAGGGGGAAGCATTCTTGTCCAGGATTGTGACAGGTGATGAAACCTGGGTTCACCATTTTGAGCCCGAAACAAAACGACAGTCGATGGAATGGCGTCATCCTCAATCTCCACAGAAGAAAAAATTCAAAGCAACTGCTTCCGCCGGTAAGGTCATGTTCACTGTGTTTTGGGACTGTGAGGGCGTCATACTCATTGATGTGATGCCAAGAGGCAGCACCATTAATTCTGAAGCTTATGTGAAGACATTAACCAAATTCAAGAAGCGCTTCCAGCGACTTCGGCACCATAACAACCCAGGTGAATGTTTGATTCAACATGATAACGCTCTGCCTCACACAAGTTTGAGGACTTCGGAACACATCACTAAACAGGGTTGGACTGTGTTACCCCATCCACCCTACAGCCCTGACCTAGCTCCCTCAGACTTCCACTTGTTTGGGCCATTAAAGGATACCATTCGCGGAAGACATTTTGAGGATGACGAAGAGATGATTCGCACAGTGCAGAAATGGCTTCGTGACCAGAACAAGGAGTGATACCAACAGGGCATACATGCCCTTGTGTCTCGCTGGAGGAAGGCCATAGAACTGGACGGAGATTACGTGGAAAAATAGGGAGTGTAGAAGAAACATCATTCTTTCTTGTGTGTAAGTTTCATTGTGTTCAATAAATAATTGTTGAAGAAAAAAAATGTGGTGCATTACTTTCTGGGCGACCCTCGTAATTATTTAGCTATGCAAGCCACTTTGTGAACTACTTTTTGTTGAAAAGTAGTATATAATTATTCTTAATAATAAGGGCAATATCCCGATAACTCCACTTCTTTAAGTCATCATATACAATTTATTCAATTCCATTATCAATTTAGCGGCTTATATGTGGTTCCTAAGAGGTCACCCATCCAGGCACTGATGAGGCCTAGACCTGCTTAGCTTCAACAAAATGGCTATACCAGCGGTTCCCAATCTTTGCCACACCACAACCCCCCCTCATCCAAAGCGACGCTCCTGGTGGTGCTGGGGGAGGCCTCTTCCAGTTTGTGCGGGATCAGTGACCCACTCTATTTGGCCTATGTGGGCCTTAGAATGGCCCTCAGAAGGCTCTGGAAGTGACTACCGGTTTTGGGAAGCATATCAGAAATTGCCTCTCAAAGCCAGAAGTTCCTTCTGGAAGCAATTCTGATACCTGCAGAGGCCAATACAGTGAGTCTCCTGTTCAGTACAACCTGGAAGTGGCTTCCCTGAGAGGAAGAGGTGTTCCGGGGGTGGGGAGAAGAGTAGGACAGGAGGAGGGATTAGCCCGAGAGGGGTTGGGACCAGTGCAGGCTTCCTCTGCTGGATCCTGTGCCCTGTGTTGAGCTCAGAAGTCTGACAAGTCTGCGCCAGCGACCTCTAGTGGCTTCCTCAATCCCACAGGATACAGTGATGGCCATTTTGGTGCTGCTGTAGCCTGAAGCACTGGGAATTACAGGATTGGGCTGCCCATATACTCTAAAGACTTACCATTTCATTTTTGTTGAGTTTCCAAGATTCATAACTATTAGGATATGCTAAAGGCAAAGGAGGACCTTTCCTTGGGAATCTGAAATCTAAGATTGAAGAGGAAAATGTGGTTAATCTAAATACAACAGTCATGTGGCACAACTTTAAACTCAGAACATTGTTATAACATTTCACTGACTTTTCACTTGTTTTATTTCAGACAGGCTTTGAAAACTGAAATTGTCAATGTCCTCATACTGACAGTTTTAGAAACCTTTTAAAAATAAAGGTCTTAAATTCTCAGGATTCCAAAGAGTGCAACACACTATACAAGAACACAAATTCTGCTATTCTCAAAATGGCTGTACATCATAAAGGCTAATTTCTTACAGAAATATCACATTTATACATTAGTAATCTGGAATAAATTTCTTTGCTTAGAGGAAAGTTGGATGACCATATGAAAACCACATTTCACCAAACATGATGTTGAAAATGCAACAAAGTTCTTAATCACTGTCTATAAATGCAGGATAGCAATCAGGAATTTCCTTCTGTAAACCAGAACTCTTGATAAGATTTCTGAAACTTTGTCTTTAGCTCAAGGTCGTTTTGTAGCTCAATTATTTCTTCCTCCACTACCCCAGCTTCCTCAGTATCTGAAAATGGATTTATAAATCAATCTGGAATTTCCATGTTGAGAACCACAGCTATAATAAATGGAAATTGTGCCATGTATTGAAACAAGATCTTGATCAAAGTGTCACCTGATCAGGAAATAAAAACTTTCTGAAAACAAAAGAGTGACCAGGAACTAAAAACTGCTTGAGTGTGCATGCTCAGTGGGATTTTTTTTTAAATCTTCCTCTTTGAGCAGCAGACCTCTACGCTGTTGCGTAGTTTAACTTGCAACATGGCAAAGAGTACTTCAAGATATAGAACACTAAAATCCCCTTGCGTGCCTAGAACTTGCTGCAGTTATTTGTATCCTCACCAATAATGAGGTATCAAATGGGTGGCCTTAGATCACTGAACATATACATCATTCGGTATAATAAGATTTGGCAACTATATTTAACCATCTTTAACTGTCATCTAGTTTTTGTTGTATTTTGAGCAGACTGACATTTCTTCTGAATAAGGAGTTATTTATTCTAATTCCCTACTAGTTATTGAGCTGAATTCAGACTGGTTAGGGCAGATAAAGGTCCCAATCCTAACCCCTTATGTCAGTGCTTTCCAGCACTGACATAAGGTAAGTGCAGCTCTGAGGTAAGGGAACAAACATTCCCTTACTCTGAGTAGGCCTCCGTGAGTAACATCCAACTGCAGGATGCAGCACACGTCTCACTGACACCGCTAGGCCAGTGCTGGAATGCACTGACATAAGGGGTTAGGATTGTGCCCAAAGTATCATAATTAAACCCTCACATGTGGATACAAAACCAAATGCAAGCAAGTAATTGGGATTAAAAATTGAAGTTTTCATTCTGACATATTACACTGCTTTTTGTACAGGTTGCACGTATTTTGGCGAGCCTCAGATATCACCCCCAACCATGATTTCACCATCTGAGATGTGCTGTAGGTTCATATGCTTCCCTTCTTCCAAATCACACATCCTGGTCTGACATTACCATAACTTGCCACACCCAAATCAGGCAAATTATGGTTGCCACTAATCATAGTTTGTATCTAAACCAAAACCAGCTTCAAATCATGGTTTCTAATTCTGGTTTGGAGACAAGCTATGTTTGACTGATTCACATAGAAAGTGAAGGTAGAAACTGGTCCAGGCAAGCAGAGGGAGGGACTGTACAAGCTCACAGCATGCTCCTGATTACTCCCAATGACTAAACCACAGTGATGTCCCTTTACAGGGACAAAGAAAAATACTGTTAAAGCAAACAAGAAAACACTCATGCATTATGAACTAATAAAATACCGTTCATCCATGGTTTCAATACTGCGCTTTGCCATTTGAGAGCAGCTGCTTTCACAGCAGGCGGCGGCTTAGGATCATGGCTTGCAGGGTCAACATATTGAGCACTCTCACTAAATGCAAGTGAAGAAAAATACATTTGTGCAACTATTGATGCCAAGATCTCATATTCTATGTTTTACACAAACTGTATTATATTTAACCAATAATCCCTTTTTCAATGAAAAGTACAGGACAGCTTCAGCACCTAGATGGTCTTATACTACTTGCTGATTACCAAGTGATGCAAAGAAATGTTACTAGAATTCAGTGGAGATCACTCTAGTTTTATTACAATTTTACTGAAGTTAGTTGTATTTTCTAGTTTTTTTAAAGACAGAAGGGATATAAATGTTTATCAATCTCACATCTGAGTTTGCTTTAACTTGTGTGGAAAATGCAAATTGCATCCAGCTGATCAGAGGGAAAAGCGGTAATACACACAAAGATTTAAACTTGTGTTTTCTAATTCACCACTGCTGACCACCAGTTTATTGCATCAAGTCAAAAGTTGTTTTGACTTGCCCTTTGCTTCAGTGAGTAGGTCTCCTTATCTTCATGCTCACAGGCCTCTCCATTGCAAAAAAATTAAAATATCAATAACCATAAATGTGTGCTGTGGATTGTACTGAAAATACTGGCAGTGGACAGGAATTACAGTTGACAGAACATGTTATTTACAAAGATCATCTTCCAGCTTCTCACGCAATAAACCTTAGCTACTTGTTATAGAAGTTGATGATGAGGGACTCTGCTCTGTGGCACCTGTGCTGTTCAAAAGGGCTCTATTGTATCTTCTACACCTACAAGAAGCCACTGAATGATGTCATTCAGGGACTGGACCAAGGTGTTATCAGCTCTATTTTACCTTTTTACCATACCCAAGTGAGATAGTAGACAAGCTAAATGGGTATCTTGAGATCAGACATGGACAGGAGGAGAGCCAAAGCTCAAGTCTAATAAAATATTATGGGCAGTATTATGGGCAGGCACTTCCCTGGTGGTGAAGTGGTGTTCAATCTGTTCTGGTACCACAGCTACAGCTTCTTAGATGGTGATAGCCTGTCAAATACCCATGCCCTGATATATCCAGATTAGACTACTACAATGAGTTGTATGCATGGTTGCCTCTGAATACTAAGATACTTCATTTGGTTCAAAATATGCCTACTAGATTGCTGACTAGGTCTGGTCAATTAGACCTCCTTGACAATTATAATATTAGGGTTTTTAAGTAAGGGGATCATCATCAACTGTCCCTTCACAGATGACAACGGCAACAACTGCCGCCAAGGGTAGGTGAACTTCTGAGATCCTAGAGCAAGCTTTGGCAGTTTCCTATGTGTGTAACCACCACTGGTCACTGTGCAGAAAAGGGACAAAGATGAGGCACAGGCAGTTATGATACTACAGGAGATCCCCTGTGTGTTCCTCCCAATATTCAATGTCCATTTGTTTGGGACCAGAGGTTAGCCTGTTCTGCAATCACACTCAATATCCCTTTCAAAAAGGTTCATACAGCCCTATTACTACTTGTCCTCTGCCAGGTGGCCAAGACATTTCTGTTCCAGCAGGCTTTTAATTTATTGGGGATTTTGTCTGATGTTGTCACGTTCCTTTTTAACTGTTGCACTTTTATTGCTTTGGCTGATTTTTTTGTTTTATGTGTTTTTGAATTGTTGTAAGCTGCCTTATGCATTCTGCATAAATATGTAAAATATAGATCCAGAATCACAGTGCGGATTACGAGCCAACAGGTACGCCACTGATATGATATTCTCCCTTAGACAACTGCAGGAGAAATGCAGGGAACAACGACAGCCACTCTTTATAGCCTTCACAGATCTCACGAAAGCCTTCGACCTGGTCAGCAGGGATGGCCTCTTCAAGATTCTCCCCAAGACTGGATGTCCACCCAGGCTCCTCAGCATCATCAGATCCTTCCACAAGGACATGAAGGGCACTGTTGTCTTCGATGGCTCCACATCAGACCCCTTTGACATCCAAAGCGGCGTGAAGCAGAGCTGTGTTCTTGCACCAACCTTGTTTGAGATTTTCTTCACTGTCCTGCTGAAGCATGCCTTTGGAACTGCAACAGAAGGCATCTATCTCCGGACCAGATCAGATGGAAAGCGCTTCAACCTCTCCAGACTGAGAGCAAAGTCCAAAGTCCAGCTGAAATGTCTGCGTGACTTCCTCTTTGCTGACGATGCAGCTGTCACTACCCACTCTGCCAAAGATCTCCAGCAGCTCATGGATCGTTTTAGCAAGGCCTGCCAAGATTTTGGACTGACGATCAGCCTTAAGAAAACACAGGTCATGGTTCAGGATGAGGACTCACCTCCCTGCATTACAATCTCTGCACATGAACTGGAGGTTGTCCATGACTTTCTGTACCTTGGCTCAACGATCTCTGACACTCTTTCTCTCGATACTGAGCTAAACAAACACATCAGTAAAGCAGCTACCACGTTTTACAGACTCACAAAGAGAGTCTGGTCCAACAAGAAGCTGACGGAACATACCAAGATCCAGGTCCACAGAGCTTGTGTCCTGAGTACACTTCTGTACTGCAGCGAGTCATGGACTCTTTGCTCACAACAGGAGAGGAAAATGAACGCTTTCCACATGCGCTGCCTCTGACGCATTCTCAGCATCACCTGGCAGGACAAAGTTCCAAACAACACAGTCCTGGAACGTGCTGGAATCCCTAGCATGAATGCACTGCTGAAACAGAGACGCCTGCGTTGGCTCGGTCATGTCGTGAGAATGGATGATGGCCAGATCCCAAAGGATCTCCTCTATGGAGAACTCGTAAAAGGAAAGCGCCCTACAGGTAGACCACAGCTGCAATACAAGGACATCTGCAAGAGGGATCTGAAGGCCTTAGGAGTGGACCTCAACAAGTGGGAAACCCTGGCCTCTGAGCGGCCCGCTTGGAGGCAGGCTGTGCAGCATGGCCTTTCCCAGTTTGAAGAGACACTTGGCCAGCAGTCTGAGGCTAAGAGGCAAAGACGGAAGGCCCGTAGCCAGGGAGACAGACCAGGGACAGACTGCACTTGCTCCCAGTGTGGAAGGGATTGTCACTCCCTAATTGGCCTTTTCAGCCACACTAGACGCTGTTCCAGAATCACCATTCAGAGCGCAATACCATAGTCTTTCGAAACTGAAGGTTGCCAACATGCAGATGGGGTCTCGGTATATATGAGGGATCCTTTCTCAGACTCCTGCAGACACTGAATTTCGCGCCCTACATGAGGCAGGACGGCCTTTTCCGCAAAAAAATGCTACTTCCTGTTTCCCAAGAGAAACTGGAAGTGACATTTTTATGTCTTATAAGGCATTTTGAGACCTGGAGAAGCCCCTGGAGAGCTTCAGAAAGCCCCCTGGAGGCAACCAGAGCACAGCTCAGGTGGGGCCAAGTCCATTAAGGTCCGCAGGAACCCTGTGTTGAGCCAGATCTGCTGATGAATACTCTGCAGATATGGAGGCCCCACCTGTACTACATGATAATCTAGTTAGGAAATGAGTGTAGATCATCTTTCTGCTCTGAACAGGGTTGCATTCCCTTTGAAGGAACAGGTACACAGCTTGGGGGTTCTCCCGGATTCGCAGCTGCTCCTGAACCTAAGTGGAAGCTGTGGCCACAGTAAGAAATGGAGGCTTATCAACAGAGGCACCCACTTTACAGAATTTCCTCCCTTTAGGTTTACAGACTGCTCCCTCTTTAACCATTTCTGCCCAAAGTTGCATATATGCAACAGAGACCAAATGCGTAAACCTGTGGGCCAGGCAAAAATGAGTTAAAAGCCTTCCATTAGGATGTTAAAAAGGGCTTGTTTTTAGATTAGCCTTCTGATTTTATTTTGGTCATTTTAGTAGTGGATGTTCTGCACGTTTTTATGGATGTGCTTTACTGCTGTTCTGTATTTTTATGCTTTGCTCTCTAATTCTTTTATTATGGGGTGACTGCTGCTGGTTGTGTTTTGTATTAGTTCTCATTTTTTATATTTCCAAACTTATGTATTTTCAACTGTTTCATGTATCTATATATTTTAGACTATGTTTTTAATTATAATTTTTTAAAATATTTTGTAAGTCATTTTGGGTGTCCATTTGAGAGAAAAGTGGAGTATAAATCAAATCAATCAATAAAACCAATAAATCCGCATTTTCTACATACTATTATTAGGGGAGTTGTTTACAGGCAACATGATGGTTGGTGGAAAGTACTGAGCTAATGAACTGGTTGCTGTTGCAGCAACAGCACTGATTTGTCTTTCAACACTGTTAAGCTATGCTGAGCTACTCCTAAATGGGGAAAAGGTACTGTCGTGGTGGTTAAAGGATGGATATTTGTTCTACCACATCTGTTTAATAATTTGCCATTTTAGAAAGATGGACCATACCAAATTGTAAAGCCAAAAAAAATGTAATCTACCGTCAAGCAAATTAAAGAAACCTGATATTGGCTTGCCAATTCTAAACACAACAGTAGTCATTTTGTCTAAGGCTTCTGGCAGGTAAACTTTTTTTCTCTCTGTAGGTTATTCTCAACATTAAGAGTGAAAAGCCAAACTAGATGCTACTTTAAGCATATGCTATGGTTGTTTCTTCTATGTAAAAATTGCAAAGAATCTTATCTAGACTGGGGCTCTGGTAGGGGAGGTGGAAGCTTAAATCCTTTGGGCCTTTTATGTCCCATTCTAGACAAAGGCTTCTAGTGAGTGATCTGACCTAGGAAAAAAGATTGTACACAAAAGATAGAGTAGCACACTGGTGCAAATCAATAGAAGCCATTTTTCCCAGATCAAATAGCATGGAGGCAGGGGAAAATCTGGGACAGCACAGATGCAGGGGAAAAAAAAAAAAATCACACCTAACTAAGGTGTGAAAAGTCAACAGCTCATATTCCCACCAACTAGATCAGTCCTGCATATATTTTACACAGAGTAAGCAAGTGCATAACATGCTTTTTAAAAAAGCTTTGTTTGACCCTCAGAGGAATATTTTGAGAAAGCTGTCTTTCACTTCTTCACACAGTAAAACGTTACTTAAACGTTACTACTTTAAAAGTCGATACATACATTTTTGAAATCTCCTGAAAATTTGTCTTTTCTTCTTTTACAGCAACCATTTTGCCTAAAGAGTTGTACTGTAAAATTAAAGTTGTAATTCAGTGAAACTAGAACTTATTTTTACTCTATAATACAGTCTTAAGTGTACCAGTTCTGCTCACTAACTTCAGCAAATTACCTTCATTGTGAAGATGAACAATCCCAAAAATATTTTTAGCATCAAAAAGCTAATTATGTCATTTGTACTGTTTTTTGCAGCCGGTAGGTCAACTTTGTTGCAATTACAGAGTCTTGCAAATGCACCCAAAGATTCAGAGGGAAAACAAAGAAAACTTGACATATTTGTTTTTAAAAGAACATCTGCTGGTGTGCCTCAAAAGAATTATCTACTCCTAAACTCAGGACGGTACAACTTTGAGCAGCTAGGGGGCCGCATGACCCTTGACTGACTGCTGGCTATGCCGACCTGGAAGTAATTGGTGGCGACGCAACAACTTCACTGCCAATTACTTCCTTGTTCTTAGCCTGCCAGGAGGGGAGGTGGGTGCAAGCAGGGTTTTTCATGGAACAGCATGGCAGGGAGATTAAAAAAGCTACTGATGCAGGAGGAGGCAGTGGGAGACAGACTGCAGCTGGGCTTTCAGGGGCTGCCAAAAAGGGTCATGTGGGGCTGCACGCTGGACCACCATGTCCTAGCTGAACCCGCCAATGCAGGACATACTATATAACAAAAGCCTGCCAATCTCTTCTTCAAACTTAAGTTATCTACAGCTTCTTTAGTTGCTCACAGCATTACTGAACTAATGTTACAGTCGGGAATTTAGGTATGTGCTTTTATTAGTTGTAACAGTCTAAATTCTTTGCTTTATTAAATTTGATTAACACTAGCCTAGTTCAGGTGATCCAACCAAAGATTTTTGGATGTGAATGAATACACCTCCACTCTCCTCGATCCTCCTTCCAGGAAAGAAAAATATCCTGTACTAGTTTCTGAGATCAGTTTGGTGTGACTGTGGTTTATAATACACATAGATGAACTGTGCTTGAAGAAACTAGTATGTGTTTGATGCAGCCAATGCAAGGAGGAAAACGTGCAGGCTTGTTGACTCACTTGTTCGGTCTCTCAGCAGAGTGATTGGCAGCAAAGCTTTGCATGTATAAAGAAGAAATTAAGAAATAACACTACATAATCTCCCAACAAAGCTTTTCAGATGGCCATCCAATGAATCTTGTAGTGTTAAAGGCCACAATCTTATGCATAGTTATTTGTACTATTGAATTCAATGGGTATTACTTTTCAATAAATATGCAAAAGATTGGGCTGTAAAAGTAACTTACTACATAGAAAAATTAAATCTTTTCAAATACGTTACCCACTGCATACTGTAACATTACTATTTATACAAAGGGAAAAAGTATCAAAATACCTTTTCATCAGAGTCAGAATTCTTTATTAGATTATCCAATTCAATCAGCTGCCCATCCTCGAAAGAGGCCTCTGATAAATCACCTGTTGAACCAGTTCCACTTGAGGAATCTGATGTAGTTTTATTAACTGGAAAAACACAAGCACAATTGTTTTGTTTGAATTACTTTGGAATTAGGAAGAGTGCCTAACTAAGAAATTGGTTATGTTACTGGTACTGAGAGAGGGATAATTTCATACAAAGTCAATCAAATATTGAATATGAACTTTCCATGTTGGACACCTGCATGGAGAAAGACAATACTCATGATTGCTCATGTCACTGACAATTGTTTTACATGTCCCAAGTCATGAAATAATCGAAGTTAACACATGAACATGCCACTGTGGCCTTCATTTTAGGAGCCAAAAAAAAAGTATAAAGAATAAGTATTCTCTATTATATACGCCTAAAACCATTAAACATTGTGGTAATTTAAGGCTATGGCTATAGGGGACAGCAGCTATTTTCTGTTTATTCAAGGACTCAGAGTTAACAGAGTATACAACAGACGAGAGGTGACCAACCCACAGCATGCGTGGCACTAATTGCACGTGGACACTTTTTAAGTGGCACGGCCATGGCAAAGTCACCTGTCATGGCTGTAGCAGCTGACGCAGGGCTCCAGAGCTGCGAGAAGCTGGCGCTCCAGAAAGGCAGCAACAAAGCCTGCGGTAGAATGAAGATAACCGAGAGAAGGCTCGGCAGATCACATGGGCTGGCAAAACACCCAAATAGGTCTGGAGAGGGCTGAAATAAGGTGGAATGGCACATTCAAGATTCTGTAAACAAAAAGTGGCATATAGTGTGCTGCAGGTTACCCATCCCTGCAACAGACCTACAGGTTTCATTGGTTTCTAATGAATAAGCTCAGTGCTGTTAAGGGTATGGGAGGGGCGCTATATTCGCAGATTCACTTATCTACAGATCAGGTCCACGGCCCACCTGTGTGGGGCCTCCCTGCGAGTGAGGGGGGGGCTCTACTCCCTTCACCTGTGAAGGGTCCTCTCAGTCCAGCAGAGGCCACAGTTGACTGTCCATGGCCTCTGCTGAGCTCAGAAAAAGCCTGAGAAACAATGTTAATGTTAACTTGAGCCAAGGTTGCTCCTATACCTGTTTTCAGCATAGGAGGTTGCCAATTTATTTTTTATACCACCCTCCCTCCAAGGAGCTCAGGGTGGTATACATAGTTCCACCCCTCCTTTTGTCCTCACAACAACCCTGTGAGGTAGGTGAGGCCAAGTGTGACTGGCCCAAGGTCACCCAGGAAGCTTCATGGCTGAGCAGGGATTTGAACCTGGATTTTCCAGGTCTAATTCCCCAAATCATCATACCACGGCTCTAACCTCTCCAAATCTGCACTTTAAAACTCCCATTCTTACCTTCTATCACTGAAACATAGCCATCTGCAACAGACTTCAGAGTTCCATAATCCTTGATGGGATGTTCTCTGTAAACAGATTTTTACAAAAATCTAACTGAAGGAAAAAAAATGTGAGTTGCTAAACCAAAGGCATATTCATCTAGCTAAGACATGAAGAGCGGAATACAAGATTTCTCTTTGCTACAGACACCCTCAACAATTCATCTTCTCACATCTCTTTGCCTTAGTATTTCTTCTTCTGTTGCATGCTTATGCTGCAGCAGACAGGCAAGAGCTGATGGCAGTTTCTCCACCTTTAGCTGTTCATTATAGTCAAAGCTCACAAGTTGCATAGTATTAGAATTTACAAGTCCAGCCAAGGGGTGTCAGTGGTGTCAGAATCAGATGCAAATGGCTGCACTGGCAGGACAATAACTGGGCTACATTGCATTTGCCAGTTCACACAGAAAATGTTGACCAGGTGAAAAGTAGATCGTAGGTAGAAAAGGGAGCATGTAGCCAAAAATAAGTGAGGCCTGGAAACGTAAAACATTTGGGAAGGTAAGAGATTAGAGATGTGGCATCTTAGATAAATAACTGGGGGCCTACAATTCTACAGGTGTTTGGCCAATGTAATCAGGAGCTCCAAAGACTGGTCTAAAACAGAAGATGGTATAATTCCTCAAGGAAAGAGTGAACTCTTCCACACCAGTAGTCACAACCACTAAGCTTGTATCCTATCTCTTTTCTATAATTAGTGATATAGCCAACACCACTGCTGTAAGCCTCTTCCTTCTAGACAACTGGTCAATATTTACAGGACAAGACTTAGCTAACAAATTTTCTGCAGGCATATATCCTGTTTTCTCTGGCAACTTGAACATTTCAAGAGAAACATTAGATTTTCAGTGATTCATAGAAGATATTTTCATGGAAACAGTCACCTCCTGCTCATCTCCTGCATCAACAAATATTCCCTTTCCACATAAAGCTTCTTTTTTTTAACCAGACTTTCATCTATAGTCCTGTGTTTCTCAAACCATGGGTCGAGACCCACTATGTGGATCGGGAGCCAGTTTCAGGTGGATCTCCATTCATTTCAATGTGCATTTTATTTTTAATATATTAGACTTGATACTACCATGGTATGTGACTGCATTTGGGGACATGTTAGAGATCTGAACTTTTATTTATTTAAAAGATTTCTACCCCACCTTTCCTCTGCTGAAAGCAGATGCCCAAGACGACTTACAATTTATAGATTAAAAAAATACAATATACTATTTAACAGGCTATATATGCTTTTATCAATGATGGTCAGTCAATGGGGCTTATTCTTGGGTAAGTGTGGGTAGGATGTTTGGGGATTTTTTTAAAACAGATCAGCAACTGCTTGGGAGGGTTCTTTATTTTAAATAAATTGTTAAACATACGTATTGTAAACTTTTAATTTACTTGATTTTATTTTATTGAATGGGGATGCTAAAAATTTTCCTGCTTTATGATGTCACTTTCAGCCATGACATCACTTCCAGGTTAATGACATCACTTCTAGTGGGTTCCAACAGACTGTCATTCTAAAAAGTGGGTCCTGGTGCTAAAATGTTTTAAGAACCACTGATCTATACTACTTTAGTTCTAGAATTTTTTGCAAGAGACTCTGTTCCAACTCTCTAAGCTGGAAGTATGGTTGCTTACACAACATAATCTACATACTGTACCATTTTCTACATATTATCAAGTACTTTCTACTTTTTTCCTCTTTGGTTGTAGTTTACAAATGCTTGCATGAAAAACTGATAGGTTATCTGCATCCATTCATAATACAGTCTTTAACATTAGATATCAATGCCTGGTTAACCAAATATGTGACTGATGTATAAAAAACAGAATTCAGTAAAGCTTTAGAATGGAAAGGTAAGAATTTAGCACTTTACTACAGTTGCATTGAGCACCATTTCTAAATGTCACACTTTTACCAAGAACTCTTTAAAAACTATAATGGCCTATATGAACTATTACTTCCACATCCAATTTTAAGAACTTTTTCTAAATGTCCCTTTACCCTTCCAGTCTTAAGCTCACTTCACCCTGATCTGCGTTTCTATTAAAGTTCTGAATTTCTACTTATATCATTGGATTAATACTTACTTAGTGCTCAAGGGAAATAAAACTATAATAATCCATTTCCACTGATCCCCAGCTGCCACTGACTCCACCACTGTGAATAAGCTTAGTATATTTACAGTTAAGAATAAAATCTTATTGCTTAGAACTGTGCATCCTTCAAGCACTCCCCCACTATGCAAGCACACAAAGGTAAACCAACCATGCTTTCAGAATCACCAGAGCTTAAGCTTGATGACGACTCAAATATACCCATTAAACAAAATTTTATACAGAAACATGAAATATGCCTACCTAGAACTACATTCCAAATGTTTGCTCCTTGGAAGCTGAGATGATTCGAATCCTTTTAATTCCAGCTTTACTTTTGGGATATTGCTGGCATCAAAGTAGCTTTTAGTATACTCCTTTGTTTTTGTGACTTCCTGTTCATTAGTATCTCCAAACAGATCAGGGTCATCCTGAATTACATCAAGTACAAGAACATCATTTTCATAAGCCTTAAGAACGTCTGCATACAAGTTATCTTTGTGCTGTGCAAAATTATTGCAGTCATCTTTTCCTTTAATTTCTGATATAGCAGAGTCCAGCATTTGTTTCTCTATATGTCCAGTATTCAAAGAGTTGGAATCTTCTTGCCAAGTTGATGGTTCTAGCATGTTCCCATGGGAAACTGCAACACCTTCATTATAAATACATGTCTCCTTAAACTGGCTTTCAGGAAAACCACTATCGAGTTTGTCTACAGGTTCCTCCGATACAGTTGCAGAAATAGCATTAATCTGCTTTGAGAAGTGCCTGAAATTTGCCTCAGATGACATCTCTGTAGCTCTGGCTTTCTGGATAGAAGAAACAGCAGTATCTTCCAGAACATCTAAAGGATTGCAAGTTCCATTTACTAGTGTTCTAGCATATTCTATTTTTGGGGATACAATTCCTTTATTCTTAAGTAAAGGAATTTTGAAGTTTGCGAGGTTCCTTGTTTTTAAGGTTCTAAATACCTGCTCTTTGGCATGAGAAGGCTTCTGATAACATGTCTCTCTCTTACTTCTGTCTGCAAATACACCATTCGGCATATCTACAGGAATATTTTTCTTTGCTATACTTCCTTTATTTTTACTTGGTGAGATTAAAGTCTTTTTAGATTTCTTTACCTTTTTGGTACTTGTCGATGTGCATTGTTTAGGCCCTTCTGTATCTGTACAGAAAAGTCTAGTGTCATTACCGACAACTGTGATAGCCTTATATGTACCAAGCACAGATTCTGAAGCTGAGCTTTTGTCAGGAAGGTCTGTTTTACATTCCAGCACCTTATTCATAGAAGCTGTGCTAGTATCTGTCAATAGTTCATGTAGCTCTACTTGACCAGAGTTGGCAACTGAATCAGTACTTCTTAAAAATTCTCTCTCCAAGTTCCGTGCATGATTCTTATACACAAAGCCAGAGGTCCTAGCACATGATTCACGGGGCCATTCATTTTTACCAGAAATTGGTACTACTCTTTGACAGCTGAACAGCTGCAATTTCCTCCAAACTTTACTTGCTGTTTTTCCTTTTGGTATTCTTTTTTCTCTTTTCAGATGGTCACCAGCATTAGTGCTACAGTGGGTGGTTTTTTCACTAGCTAACATTTTCGCCATGGTGGGATCCTCCACCTCCACTTGATTGGTCAGGTCAATTTGTGGTTCCATGCTTTTGGACTCAAGAACATTATTGTCTTTTTTAAGAAGTTCAGATTTCTCAAGGTCACTGCCATTGCAAGGGACAAACTGTGCTTCATTCACCTTCTTATCAGATAAGCTGACTGTCTCATCTGGGCATTTTTGAGTGTCCTGGTCCAGAAGAAAACCAGATATATCAAGTGAAGATAAAGTAGCTCCATTAGACTTCAGTTTTTCTGAAGCCACTGAAAAATCAGCTATAGATGTTCTGTCCGCCATTTGCTGTGAGCACACCTTGTAGATAGTCATGTTTGTGAGAACTTTCTCTTCTGCTTTTTCCAAGTTCTCAGACATTTTTATCATTTTGCTTGGCTTTTCAAAATCTATGCACCACTTACTTTCCCCAAATTGTTTCTTTCCATTTCGACATCTTGAGAAGTTCTTCTTACTTTGGCACATACCTTTTTCAACCAATATGTTTTTGTGTGTGAATGATCTTCCAGCTTGCACTATGATAGGGCTACTATTCAAATCATTCTGTCCCATAACATTGCTAGAAGACAGAACCTTTGTCTGACCAGATGCAACATGCAGGAATCCACAATGAACTTTATCAACAGGGATGCTCTCATTAGCTATTGGTTTTAACAGTGCCTTAATGTAATGGCAGTCCAGCAGACTTACTACTGGATTCTGTTCTACTTTACATGGCAAGCGACTGTTAACAAGACATCTGGATTTGTCATCCTGGTCCACTGTCAGTGAGTTCTTCTCAGCTCTCTTTTCAGTTTCCTTTATATCTAAAACCTGCAGTTCTTTGGAGCTTATAACAGAAAAAGAGGTTTCACCACAATAAACCAGAGCCTCCCTTCCAAAACAAGAGCTAGGAGATTCTTTGTTTTCAGTCTCATCTGGTTCAGATATTGGAAGATTTGTAGACTGCTCTACCAGATTCTGTAGACTGCAATCCTGAGAGGTACTCACATCAATCTCTGCTAATTTTCCTTGCTGTATTCTTGAAACTCCTGGGTTTTGCTCTCCTGATTAAAAAAAAATCATTTAAATATGTAAGGTAGCATTTAGAAAATGATTACATTCATTTTCTAAAAATGTCATAAACTGCTTTATAAACTAATAGAACCTAGCAAATCAAACAGTTTTATATATCAAAAATGCTAATTCTATTTCACCATGGTTGGTGTATAAATAAGTTTTAAAGAAATGCTTTTAAGATCAAAGCAATTTGATATTCTAATAGTTTTTCTAGTATATCAGAATAACCCAGCTACAGCATCTTAAATGAAAACCCGTACAAAACAGTAAATTTAGTTACAAGCAGAATGACTTAATGAGCTTTCATGAGAATTCATGAAGATAGTCAACAGTACCCAACAAGGAGAGAAAAATCTTGGAAGTTTTTGTTCAAACTATTTCTAGTTTCAAACATGTATGGCTCTCTTAACAGAAAATACTTACACTGCACTTTGCTGAACATTCCCTTGTAAAAATAACAATGTGAAATTGAAACATATTAAACAGTTTCAATTGTTTGCTTTTCAAAATTAAAAATGGCGGTATTCAATATTTTTCGTAGTCAAAACAAATGCAAAGATGAACAAAACTACAGTTTAATGGATTCAAGCAAAATCTTCAACAAGCAGCACTCTTTAGTAGTGACTCATGATGTTTTCATTCAGTATCATGAGTACTTTTATGCATTAAGTTTTAGTTTTGACTCCCTGCCCCAATTGCTTTATAGAATGTTTCCACAAAAATTAGTGACTACTTTTAAAACTCTAGTTATAGTCTGAAATTTTAAACTACAGACATTGTTTCATTTTTATATTAATTTTACTACCTTTACCAATTTGACTAACATGCACACACAATCAGAAAATGGAAGAACACAGAAGCCCAAGTACAAGACCTACAAATATACAGAGAAAATAGGAAATAAGTGTTCTTACTATATGTTTTGATCTTTATTTTTAGTTCAGCTGAAGGCACAACTTCATCATTTCCATCTGTGTGTTTCTTGCTACTACCCCCCACTCTAGTAATTACTGGAGCCACTGTGGTTACACTGTCCACTGTTTGCCCTATACCAATTTGCTTTGCCAGGGTCCCATGCCTGCACCCTGGAGGGTCTGTAGCAACACATTTCCCTGGCTTCCAGTTCAGTTTCCCACCATCATGTTCACATATCTTTGTTTTCAAAAAAGCTCGGGTAATGATCCTTTGCTTCCCCTCTTCTGCAGTACTTCTACACTCCTTATTCTTTTCTAGATTTGCTACACATTCCAATAATTGTCTGCTATTTAGTTTTTTAGTCCCTAAATCCACATAACAATTTTTCAAAGACTGTGCTGTGAAAATGTTCCTATTCATTTTTCCAGAGGCTTCTTCTGTCTCCTGAGGCTCTACCATCTTCAACGTGGGGTATTTCACTAGATTTTCTGTTCCTTCTATAAGGTTACCACTTGACAGGTGCGATACAGAAAATGACTTCACCTTCGCTGAACACTTTTCAGGGGCCAAGCTCTCTGGCTGTGATATACAGTAACCAATGCCCCTTTTCGTTTGCCCCTCTTTGCATTTCTGAAGACTTAAACTCTGCTCTAACTCAAAGAATAAGTTTGTCTCTGGTTTTTCATATTGGTTCCCAGAAGCCTTCTGCCATGGCTGCAATGATTTAGTCTTCTCTCTTAAGCACCACGTTTTCTGTAGGGGTGCTAAGGTAGAGCATTTCTTATGTTTTTGTAGGCCCCCTCCAACTTTTTGAGATTCTAGTTCAACCACTGATTTCCCTCTCTTTTCTGTTTCATTTTGCACTCCCTTGCAAAGTCTAGATTTTACCAAGGAACAGCTGTACTTTTCTTTTAAGCTCCTTATTTTCTCCATGTAGCTCTGGACTTTTGGCTCAGGTTCTACCAAGAGATGAACACATCTTCTCTTTGGAGCTGTGTCTTTTCCATGGAATTCCACTTCTAGCGAGGAGCTACCTTTCTTCTTTCTGACTCGTGATATTAATTTATTTTGCAAATATCCACTAGAAGTAGCATCACACTGCTTCCCCCCCACAGGCCGGATAGACCTCTTTGAATTATTTCCTTCCATCAATTCTTTTTTCTACAATTTTAAATCTGAAGCACTATCTACCTTTGTTTTACAGCTCTCTGACGCCAAACTGCCTTTTTTTAACAACTTCCCCACCTTCCACCTTTCAGATACAAGTTCCTTGTTCTGTTACTGCTTCTCTTTTTCACTATCAAGGACTTTCTTCCTTAAGTTACGAGTTTGCACCAAAACTGACAAAGAAAACAAGGATGGTTCTGTGTGTGTGTGTTATTTTAAGAAACTTCTACGGCAGGAGATGGCTGTCCAATTTAGGTTTCCATCCCTATTTTTGGAAGCTCACAGTTTAGGCCTGCTTATTCTTCAGACAATTTTGCACCATGGTGCAGAACACTTATGAGTAAAAGCCCAAACAAAACTATTCACTTATAAAAACCAATTATAAGCTTCCCTAGAAGCTTGCCCCTCATCTACAATTTGCAAAATAATGCAGGTACACAAGTGACCCTTCCTAATTTGTTTAAAAAAAAAGAAAAAAAGAGGAATAGCAATCCAAAAATAACCTTAGCCTTCCTAGTCTAATACTCCAAAGAGGTTCAAACTGGGCAAGCTTTTAAAACTTGTATTAGGTAACACTTCTTAAGCTCCCCAAGTCATTTTCAGGGAGAAGTGGGAGGCTATCACACCCCTGAAACTATTGCAACCCCACAACATTAATCTTCACCCTTCAATGTACTATAACAGAGACACAAAACCAAGCTGCTGCCCCCCAACTTGAGAATTTGGAGCACCTTAAAGAGACTTGGACAACCTGCAAAGTGACTTAAGTGACCACTTTGAGTGACTTTAAAGTGACTTAAGCAACTGCTTTAAGTGACTTTAAAGTGACTTGGGCCACCCTGCAAAGCAAGGAGCAAACCCACCAGCCGCCTATTTGAGCTCCCTCTTTAGCACGCTGACTAGACCACAACCCACACACCACTGAACCCCCCCCCCAAAGCCCCCCAGTCACTGCCCCCCCAGTCGACTGCAGGCAAACACAACCACCCCTTCCCCCCAGCACAGCGCCCCTTCCCAGCCCTGCTCAGGCTTCCCCAACGGCCCCCAGCCCTGGTCGCAACCCTCCCTGCTAAACCGTCCGCCGCCGCCTCTCCTCCCCTCGCACACTCACAGGCTGAGGAGAGGCGGGCCCGCCTTCCCGGGTGGAATGAGCAGCGGCGGGGCGCTGCCTGAGGGGCTGTGGCCGCACGCAGGCGCCTGGGGAGCGGAGCTGTGAAGGAGGCGCCCTCAACGCCTGCGGGGCGGCTGCTCTGCTCGCGCGAGGGGCGGCGGAGCCCCTTCTGGGGCCCCCCCCGGCGCTTCCCTGAAGGGGGAACGTCGGTGGGAGCTATTCCCCTGCCTGCCCCCCCCCCAGTGTTCCTTTAAAGCGCTTTTCTCCTCACGAGTCGCACCCGCAGCCGTTCAGAAAGGGGTTGGGGTGGAGGAGTCACAAAATGGCGCCTGGGCCCCTTGCTGCAGGCACAGCCACTCCCAGGCTCACCTCCTTCTCCCTCAGGCTGTGGGGAGCTGGGCGCTGGCCCTGCGAGTCAAAAAGGGGGTGCTTGTGTGTCAGGGGAGGGCTTGCGAGCACTCACTGGTTGCACAGCCCTCTCTTTCTTTGCCCCCCCACTTGGTCCTTAACCACTGCTGTGGCACACTGGTGTGCCACGAGTGGTCCCCAGGTGTGCCACAGGACTTTGGGGGAGAGTCATTTATTAGTAGGGCTATTGGGGGATGTGAGCCCCCCAAACTCTGGTTTCTCTTTAGATCCTATAAATCTTCACTAAAGATTTACAGCCCAATCCTATGTGTGTCTACTTGGAAGTAAGTCACATTATAGTCAATGAGACTTACTCCCTGGTAAGTGCGCAGGAATTGCAGCCCTATTTGCTTGAAAAAATTTAGATCTTGCTTTTCCCATGCTGGAGCAAATGCCCAATCCTAAGTGTGTCTACTCAGAAGTAAGTCCCATTACTGTCAATGGAACTTACTCCCATGTAAGTGTGGATAGGATTGTAGCCTGAGAGCCCACTCCTATGTAGGAGTCAATGGGGCTTACTCCCAGGAAAGGGTGGATAGGATTGGGCTGCAAGGCAGCTATGAAGACTGTGCCGGTTGTGTGTCTGCTCCAGCCATTTGTGACTACTGCTGTGGCACATTAGTGTGCCACGAGTGGTCCACGGGTATGCCACAGGAATTGGGGGGGGTGTCATTTATTAGTAGGGCTGTTGGGGGATGTGAGCCCCACATACTCTGGTTTCTCTTCAGATTGTATAAATCTTTCACCTTTTACTAAAGATGTATATATTTGTTGAAAAAATTTGTATCCTGCTTTTCCCATGCTGAAACGAATGCCCAAGGCAGCTATGAGAACTGTGCTGGTTGTGTGTCTGCAACAGCCGTTTTCAACCACTGTGCCGTGGCATATTGGTGTGCAGCAAGTGGTCCCCAGGTGTGCCACAGGAATTGGGGGGGTGTCATTTATTAGTGGGGCCATTGGGGGATGTGAGCCCCCCACCAACAGCATGCTGTGCCTTGTCAATTGTCAAAAACCTGATGGGGTGCCTTCACAATTTTAATGCCTTGTCAGTTTGCTGTGAGATGAAAAAGTTTTAAAATTGCTGGTCTGTTCCATAAAAGGCACTCTGCAGATGCTCCAGTGCCTAGGACATGGGATGCTCTTTTTGTGCACCATCACACACACTGGTTGCTCTGGGAGAGGAAAGAGCTCTGCTTTCCAACAAATGCAAACAAAATATGGGAGGACTGGAGACATGCCAATTCTTTGCAATATAGATATATAACATCTCCTGAAAAGGCATGCAAGAGCAGCATCACTTGGTTCTGTTTGCTGGAAAAGATACCTTTTTGATGAACTCAAGTTTAGTAGTATTTACTCAAGCTAGTGTGGTTACGGAGACCTGGGTTTATCCTTAGGCCCAAATCCTAACCCACGTTCTAGCAGTGGCATAGCTGTGCCAATGGGACGCATCCTGCAGTTGGGGGGCACTCACAGAGGCCTCCTCAAGGTAAGGGAGTGTTTGTTTCCTTACCTAGGAGCTGCATTGTCTTTATGTTGGTGCTGGAAAGTGGGTTAGGATTACACCCTTAGTCTTAGAACTTGCTTGATAGTCTTGGGCCTGTTGCCAACTCTCAGTACTACTGTGCAAGGTTGCCATGAAGATGAAGGGGTGGGGGTGTGTGGGTGTATATGATCCTGAGCTCCTTGGAGGAAAAATTGAATAAAAATTTAATTGTACTGTAATTCATTGGTAAAAGGACTGGAGCCTAACCGGAAGCTCTGCTTTAATCTAGGACAGTGCTTCCCAAACTTTTAGCACTGGGATCCACTTTATAAAACGACAATCTGTCGTGACCCACCAAACAAAAAAAGAGAGCACTAGAAATAAATAATATTTTTATTTATTATTAATAATAATTGGGATCCTGTATTCCTGAGGCTGTTATAGTATGTGTGTAGACATTTGCTAGACTCTCCTTAGAAAATGGAGTTCAAGGACTCTTCCACCAAACCTTTAGTCATTTCAGGGGACCCAGAAGGCTGAACTGGAGAGCAAGATGTGCAGCTAGGGACTTCCAGGCCAGACAAAAGGCTGAAAGTGGGTGCATATGTGATCTGTGGCACACTAATTACTAGAGAAAATCAGAAAATGTGACATTTTAATTTGGGGGTATGAAGATTATCTCATTTCATAGGTTAGCATTTTAGCTAACAATTTTCTTCTGCAAACCAGGCAAGGGTGTTTTAATGTTTCAAAAACTTTTTGCAACCTACCAAATTTTAGTTCCCAACCCACAGTTTAAGAAACACTGATCTAGAAGCATAGATTTTAAACTATCTTCAAGAACAATGAGATAGTGCTTTATGGGAACCTGAAAATGTTTCTAAATCAATAATAGCGTGTGTTGACCTCATACTTGTGTAATATTTCTTGGACCAATTATTGGTGAAAATGCAGGAAAAAGGTCCTTACATACCTTTCTTCAATTTGATTTCAATTTCTGCTGTAGCAGAAAATGGGGAAAATGTTGACAGTTAAGATAAATGACAATTGCCTACCTAGTTATGTCATGTGTCTACCTACCATGCGTTTTCCATTCTTCATTTGCATCCCTCCTTGGCCTAACTACAGCACAGACTTGTTTTAAGGATAAAAGGGAGTAAACCTGAGCATCTTGGCAGAAGGGAATAGTACAAATATGATTAAAAATTCCCACTTCGCACCTAAATAAAACTGTGTACATCTTAGCCCATAGAACGGTGACTGTCTCAGCAGTTTTTCTTTAATAAATTTTAAGAAGTGTGTATGTTGCTTCTCAGCACAAGGTTCCCAGGATGGCAACAGTAAACAGTACTGTTTTATTAAAACAGTAAAAAAAATTCAAATAAATTCAATATGTGTTGCTTTGCAGTAGAGTATCCAATTATTCTTAATTCCCATTTACCATGTGTGTTATGTTTACTTCATTTGCATCCCATGTCACTTCATTTTGTGTGACCTGTCTTTCATCGGGTTCTTTTCTGTGCTTGCAGCGTTCTGAATATTTATATTTGGAAGGACACCCTTGTGGTATTTGGCAAACTCATTTAACAGGGGTGGCCAAACTTGTTTAACATAAGAACCACATACAATAAACTTCAAATGTTTAAAAGGTGCAATATCTAAGAAGCATTTAAATTCTTAAGGGCACAATCCTAAGTGCGCCTTGGGATGTCACAAGTCCCTTGCGCCAGCCCAGGAGGGTCACAAACATGCTGTAAAGCACATTTGTGACTCCTTTAGAGTCGGCTGGTCCGGTGCAGGGATGTGTGCTGAATCCAGCATCCACATCGACTTTGGAGAGAGGCTTGAATCAGCTGAACTCAGCCGATGGTTCTGATGGATGGTTGGACGGTTCTGGGGGTGGGCAAGCAGGGACCGGGAGGCGGGGCTTGAACCCGACAGATATGTTGAATCCTAGCCCCCGTCAGTGGCATCACTAGAGTTTGTGTCACCCAGTGTGGAAGGCCAGCACATCACCCCCATGATGGACCTCCTCCCATGCAGTGGGTGGGTGGGGCAACACCCTGGGTGGTGGGACTGGTGATATACCATTGCCCTGCCCTTCTGGTTTTTTGGCTGTATCTTTGATAGAATACAGATATTTCAGAGTGGTTTGTTCCATTGCATTCTGCATGAAATTACACCTCAATTGATTTATTATTATTATTATTATTATTATTATTATTAACAACAACAACAACAACAACAACAACAACAATAATAATAATGTTTATATTGGTCACCCCCCCCAGAGTGTCAACTTACTAACACCTTATTGCAGTGGTTCTAAAACCAGGACCCACTTTTTAGAATGACAATCTGTGCAGGACCCACCAGAAGTGACGTCATGGCCAAATGTAACATCATCAAGCAAATTTAAATAAATAATTATAAATAATTAAAGTAAAACAAATAAATAAGGGGAAGCCAGCCCTGTTCCTCCAAAGGAATTTTCTCTGTAGCCTGCCTGCGATACCCCCCCACCAAATCAGTGAAATTTTCAGCCCTACTCAGTGCCCAGTTCAATTTAGTTCTTGTGATATGTTTAAACCATATCACTGTCAGGATCCACCTGGCTTTGCAAGCCTAAAAAAGGAAAAAGTTCACCTTACCAGCTGAAGCCTTTGTTTTCATTCTTTTTAGTGGGGAGGGCTGCCTTCTGGAGCATTTCTTGGGCTCCAGCTCCATCAGATCAGGACCATTTTGGTGGCCTCACATTCCCCTTTGCCTGGCCTGACCAGAGCCAAGGCATGTTTGCTTACTCACAAGTAAACACCTACTTGCAAGTAAATGCTTAGTTTTGCTTTCCATAGGACTCCATGCATTCATCAGGTTGGAGGGAGAGACTTCCTTCTCTGGTGTTTTTTGGGGGCTGTGTTCAATGGATTGGAACCATTCTGGTATTGTTGGATTCTTCTCAGCCTACTCTTTCTGATGGACTCAGGCACGTTTGTCTACTCATGAGTAAACATGAGATAGAGCTTGGTTTCACTTGCCATAGAGCTCCAGACATTTTTGTTTTCCAGTTTTCTGGCCATAACTTTTGATAGAAAGGAAATATTATGCTCTGTTTTTTTTTCATTGCATTCAGCTAGAAATTCCACATCCAACAGTGTATGACATGATGGTATTATTCCGAAAAACTGCAAGTTTACCATTTGACCTCACCAGTGCACGTCACCTCCCCCCGTGCGCGTCATCCAGTGCAGCCTGCACCCCCGCACCCTCCTAGAACACCACTGGCTCCCGTTCCCGGAGATGGTGCAAGTCTGAGGAGACCCACTGGGATTGTGGTGGGTTACCCAGGTGTAAAGGGAAGAGTTTCCCCTTACCTCTGGCTGAGCCACTTTGGGTCCCTATCTTACACTGGATACAGCGCAGGCCTCTTGGCTAACCTGTTCCAGCACAAGATAGGATTGCACTGTAAATTTATTTACTCATCATGAACATTAAACTTATATTTTAATCAGTGGGCTCTTAGTTTATACCTGTGAATAATTATAAATCTTGAAAATTTCTTAAATATTTTTTATATTAATTACTATGATTCCATACTATTTTTGAGTGCTATATGTCAAAGAGCTGCATGTGGCTTGTGAGCCATGATTTGGCCACCCCTGGCATGTAACTACTACGCAGGCTTGTTTTAAGGATAAAATGAAGTTGATCTTGATCTTGGAGGAAGGGAACTGTACAAATGTGATTAGAATTATCTTATTCTCCTTCGAATTAAAACTCTTAGCCATTATTATTATTATCATCAACAACAACAACAACAGTATGTACATATTGCTTTTCAATGAAAAGTTCACAAAGCGGTTTACTGAGAAAATCAAATAACTAATGGCTCCCTATTCCAAAAGGGTTCACAATCTAAAAAGATGCAAAAGAACACCAGCAAACAGCCACTAGAAAAGACACTGCTGGGGTGAGAAGGGCATAAGAACATAAGAACAGCCCCACTGGATCAGGCCATAGGCCCATCTAGTCCAGCTTCCTGTATCTCACAGCGGCCCACCAAATGTCCCAGGGAGCACACCAGGTAACAAGAGACCTCATCCTAGTGCCCTCCCTTGCATCTGGCATTCTGACATAGACCATTTCTAAAATCGGGAGGTTGCACATACACATCATGGCTTGTACCCCATAATGGATTTTTCCTCCAGAAACTCGTCCAATCCCCTTTTAAAGGCGTCTAGGCTAGACGCCAGCACCACATCCTGTGGCAAGGAGTTCCACAGACCGACCACACGCCAGTTACTCTTTCCCTGCTAAATAAAAGAGGAGCACCCACTTGTAAAAGTGCCTCTTACCCAGTTAGCAGGGGTTAGAGCAGTTAGAATAGTGACTGTCTCTGCAGTATTTTTCTTTATTTAAATGTTAAGAGGTGTGTATGTTGCCTTTCAGCACAAGGCTCTCAGGCAGCACGTTAAGGCTGCAATCCTAACCACACTTTCCTGAGTGTAAGCCCCATTGAACAAAATAGGACTTACTTCTGAGCTGACCTGGTTAGGATCAACCTGGACCAACTTTCCAGCTCCAGTGTAGCCACAATGGCAGCTCTGCGGTAAGGGACCACCATACCTTAAGAAGGCCCCAGTGACTGCCCTTCCACCACAGGATGCAGTGAATACCCCACTGGCACAACTGCACCAGCACTGGAAAATTGAATAGAATTGGGCCCTAAGATAGCAAGTTTCTAACAGGACATGGAAGCCAAGAATACCAAACCTGATGTCTTCTCTCACTCTGCTCTGCTAACTGAGCAAAAAGGTACCCTTTAAAGTGATGCTCCCCTTAAATTTATTGGGAAAGGAGCAACCATTTCATATTCACCCCACATAGCTTCTCTTCCAGGGGCTGTGTGTTGGTTTTTCTTCTACTTTTTTTAAAGATTGCTAGCCCTTTTAGACCATTTATTTTGCCATGTAATCCATTTTGTGAACATTTTAGTTGAAAAGTGGTATGTAAATAGTCTTAACCATAATAAAGCTTAACCTGCTTCTAGAAAGGCTGGAATGACAGATGGACTGTCTGATCAACCCAGTGGCTCAAATCCACTGACTGTTGTTATACACGATATCCTGCAAAGGCTTTTATGTTTGTTGCTATGAAATGTATTAAGTATGTGAGAAAACCATCAGTTTTAAAGACTACCCATGTTAAGTTGACTTATTTGAATTTGAAGTGACCTATTTGGTCTCTAAGATATGGATGAAACAGCTGTGACCAACCCTCTTCACAATTCAACACCTAAAGAAGATAAATACACCCCTTTCATATTTTTTTTGTGTCCCAGTCACAAACAGGGGACTGAATTATGCCAATATTTGATGAATATAGTAATGTACTTTAGTCCTAAAACAGGGGTGTCCAAACCTTTTGGCAGGAGGGCCACATCATCTCTCTGACACTGTGTCAGGGGCTGGGAAAAATAGAATTAATTAACATTTCAAATTTGAATACATTTACATAAATGAATATATTAGAGATGGAACTTGTATGAATGAATGAAGGTCTTGCAGTAGCTCAAGGCCTATAAAAGGCCTTGCATGAAGCAAGGCCAGCCTTTCCTTCACTACTGCTGCTGTATTACAGATGTGAAACAGCAAGCAGTGAAGGAAGCCCTCCTCCCACAGCCCAGGTGAGAGGCTGAACGGTCACCCTCACAGAGAGTAGTTGCGTCAGGCCAGCATGGACTCCAGCATGTCTCCAGAGGGCCAGAAGCTCATTGGAGACTGGGGGCTCCCCATGGGCTGGATTGGGAGTCCTCAAGGGTCACAAGTGGTCCCAGACTGGGGTTTGGACACCCTTGTCCTAAAACATTAGACTTATGTTCACATTACTGTACTGTACATTTTTATCAAAAGTATTCCTCCTGTAGTACTGGAGCCTGCCACTAGATGGTGCTGCACTGGTGTGCCTTGTAGAAGTTGACTACATGAACCACATAGATTGTAATTATTCAAAATTCTAAGGAAATGAGAATGAGCTTTTAGAAATAATGTACCCTAATAAAACGCATAGGCAATCTTACAATTATGTATGCATGTGTACACATAATACCACATAGCTTAGTCTTTTTAAAAAGTGCTTTGCATTAATTTGGATATAGCTGTCTTGTCTTTGTATTATATAAGACTCCATGATGTTAAAATTGTGGCTTATGCCTACTTTAATGCACTGTCAGGCATGGGAGAATTTTCTGCCTTATGAGCCCACCCCACTCTTTGTTCAGGTCAGATAGAAAGCTGTATTCTGAATTCCATCAATATGAGAAGTGAAAGTCTGTAAGGGAACAGAACAAGAATTTCTCAGTGACTGAATTCTATTCTGATTGAGACCATGTAAAGTCTGATTTTACAATATCACAACATTTTTTATTTCAACAGAGTTTTATATAATTGCTGATAGTTCTGCTCACACAATGATGCTTGCATTTGTAATTGTGACAATGCTTAGGAATGTTGCATAATTTTGAGGTAGATGCCAGGGGATTGAGCAGGATGTAAAAATCAGTGAAGCATCACATGATTTATGGACAATTCCTTCATGGATACCAAGTTCAAATGGAAATATGGGGTAGTGCTTGAGGGGGGAGAATGGAAGGGACTTGTTTTTGCCCTTTACCTTATTACCTCCTTCGTCATTAGAGCAATCAGTTTCTAATGATGGAGCAACAGACTAGCAGAAAGAACTGCATACAACATATGGTTCTGCTGAAATTGTCCAGTCTTATTTTGCCAATTCTAGCTTTTGTCAATCTAAAATAAAATCACTTTGGGAAAAAGCTATGACATACTGTTAAAAGACTTTATTATTTCTATAACATCCTATGTGGTTTGCCATATGCCGTATTAAAAATGGGGAGGCTGATGTTGAGTTATAGTAGCTTGCATAAGACCATCCAGTGAGTTCATAGCAGAAATGTGAGCAGGAGACCTTCTGGGTTCTAGACCATGCTCTTATTACAATATTACAATAAACTAGCTTTAAAGGAATTAGCATGTTCTGATATTATTACTTACTCATCTTCCTATTTAGTATTTCCCTAATGCGTCCATAAAACTTGACTTTTGAAGTGACTGACAAAACTTCTAACGTTTCACCATGAGTTGAGTGTTAGCTTTCACCCATCAAGGCAACTTTATGCAATTGTTCACTTTAATTTTATTTCCTTCTTTGCCACTCTGGCGTAGACACTGGACCTTTGTAGGGATGCTCATGTTCATAGCTGCAGAACATCCCTCCCAGCAGCTCAGCAAGCAACCATTTATTTTTAATTGCTCCCCACAGTGGAGGCCAATTAAGGATGAAGACAGAAGGGTAAGGATCACTCTCAAACCCTTTGAAGGGCACAGACTAAGCATTTGCTTTGCCGGAAGGCTGCCAATAACACTTTTCATTTGTGTGAGAATGGAAACCCTTGGATGGATGGACACATTCTGTAGAATCAAGTGCAATACAATTCTACTACAAGTAAGTTTTAGTGCAGATGGCAACAGAAGTGGCAGAATATTGCCCCTAAGGTTATAAACTTTGAAAATTAGATTTATATTCTTTACCCCTCCCTGTTTCAGCAGGAAACACCTGCTCTGGCAGCTCCGAGACATCTCATTATTTTTACTATCAAATATCAGGTTTTACTAATATACTAAGATTATGCTTTTGTATCTTTGGATAAAAATGTAGCTGGAGAATAACATATATACCTGTACATTGCATTGCTTAATTTTATGAAAAAAGTGATTATTTGGCTCTAATGTTTCTGCTCAGCTCTTGAACCTTGAGAATATCATTGGCATGACATTCTCTTTAAAATGGCACAATAATTTTTAAAAAGCATTTGCCCAATCTAATGGAATTACATTCTGTTTAAATCCAGGTTTATGTTTTAATTGGCTTGTGAATTGAAACCACTTGAAATTGAAAGGCATGCAATATATTGTAAATTGAAATGTTAGATTTATTCAGGTTATGATTAATTTTCCTTTACAATCCATTTACACATACAGCATTTGAATATATTAAACCATTGCTGATTACTCGATGAATAGATTAAACCGTTGTTGATTACTCTGCAATGAGTTTCAAAGAGCTTGTGACTTTAAAACTTCTTATCGCAGCAGGGATCCTGCAAACTTTTCTTGCAGAAAGCTAAATGAGTCTCAGTTTGTTCACCTCCCACTAGAAGTTCCCCATAACTGTTCATGATGGGGCTACACGGAACACTGTAAATATACAGTAGTTTAAAACATCCTCCTGCATCTTGTTTGCATCTCAAGAATATCCCATGCTGTTCAAGATGGTTGTCTTTAAAAGAAACCATATTTAACATTTTAAAACAAGTTTTCTCTCTCTCTCTCTCTCTCTCTCTCTCTGGTAATTTTTGTTCTGATGTTATAGCTATTCACTCTGAGGCAGAACTTAAGACTCAGTCAAAACGATACAATTGCCACACTATAAAAATATTAAACTGTTGATTAAAGATGAATTGAGGTGGAGTCCTAAGATAGAAAGGGAAGGAATCTGAAATGATTCAGAGTATCATGGGAATAATCACTTAACCATGAAGACAACCAACTTTAGACTGAGCCTCATTTGAATTTAGATCAGGTATATTTTATGCGTTGTCTGCTTGTTTGCCAAATTGCATCTGTTTGGGGACTTATAGCTTGGTCATGTAATAAGTCACTAAGGGTGCAATCCTAACCGAAAGTTATGCCGGCATAGGAGCCCCTGGAGGGTCACAAACGTGCTGTAAAGCACGTTTGCGTTTCCGTGGGAGGAAGCTGCATCGGCGCATCCAGATGTGCTGACGCACGGAGGCTGGCAGAAGCAATCTGGAAATTCAGCAATGACGTGATGATGTAATCTCTGAATGTCTGGCAGCAGCATTGTTATGTTGTACAACTGCCAAAGAGAGATCCACTCACAAGCATGGACACTTTAGAGGAAACTCTGGTCACCAGGGCCTGGCAGTTTGACTCTGCCATGCCATTGCTCTGGTGGCTGCACTCAATTCCTTTCAATTCCATTCAATTCCAAGCCCAAGTGATTGGTGATTAACTTTAAAGCCATATACATAGGCCCGTAGCCAGGATTCTAGAGGTAGGGGGGTGTAATGGAAGATCAGAAGATCATCAGGTGGATGATGTGGTGTTGACAGCGATTCCCTGTTTTGACAGCTGTTTGACAGCTCTGGGAAGGGCAGGGCTGGCTCCACAGCTGTAATCAATCAAGGCCAATGGGACTCTGATGGACACCTGAGCTTCATTTGACCTTGATGGGACTTTGAATGGACATGGACTGAAGGGATGGCTCACCTGAGCCTAATTTGGAGCTAATGAGGTAGCTCACAGCTGAGCTGCATTTGGATCATGAGACATCCAAGGATAAAAGGCAGCTTTGGGAGGAGACAGAGCTACCCTGACCCAGGACCAAGAGTGGGACCCTGACCCAGAGTGAGGAGCAGGATGCTGACCAGAAGGAGGACGCTGACCCAGAGGGAAACCCGGACGGACCCACACTGGGAGAAGGGGACTGCCAGAACACTGCTGGAGGACACAGAAGAGAGGACTGCCAGGATCCTGCTGGAGGAGACACTGCTGGAGAGAACACTGCTGGAGAGGAGGAACTCTACTGCAGAAGATTGGTCTGGGAATACTGGACGGGGAAGACTGGACTGTGCTTTGGAGACTGGATTGGACTTTGACTGGAGGCTTCAGACCTCTATCCACTAAGTTAAGTGGATTTTTGGGGAGGGAAAGCCTCTGGACAAGAGGACTTGCAGGGAGTGTATGTGTTTGTAGCAATAAATTCTTGTTAATTGCTATAGATAAGTTCTGTGTTTATTCCTTTGCACACCACAGCTGTTGTTCTTGGGAAAGGGGGTTGTTAATTAGCCAAAAAGCGGGCATTAGAAGGGAGTTGAGATATTTAGCAGAACAGGGGGTGACTATTTTTTCAGGGGGGGCAATTATGTTGGGTATCTATAATGGTGTGCAAAATGAAGGGATAAGTACAGAGACACATCAAAGACCTGTAACTGCCCCAAATTTCATGAAGAGAAAATATGGGGGGGGGGGGGTTATTAAAACACGCATTCATTATTTGTAAAGCAATGTAACAATAATTTGCATAGAATAAATGCATCTCTGTATGCAATGTAAAATATATTTGTCTACATAGAAATAACATGCAACATATCATTTCATTTTACACACCAGCATAATACACAGGATTGCATCCCTGCAAAAGTAAAACATATCGCTGTGATGCAGGTAGTATTTGCTTGTATTGAAAGCCTTTCATTAGCCGATGACACATTGCTGATGCTTTGATACATACTAAAATAAAATGTATTTACTTTACATAAAAGCAAGAGGAAAGATATGCAAGTCAAATACAGGAAAGCCATTGGAACACTAGTTTTTTTTACAATATTCGTTACTTTTAAAAAGCACAGAAGATTTGAATTATTGAATCTACCTAGTAGAGCTGAATTCTCCTCACTTTCTGAGAGTTGAATCTCCTTAGAATTGGGTGAATCCAGTGTCTGTGGGGGGGGGGAGGTGTCCGTGAGCACTACCTTCAGAGCCCTGGTCAACCAGGCAGGTAGATCTGGGCTCCTGTCTGGACTTGGAGTCCAAGGGCGCAATCCTAACCCCTTATGCCAGTGCTTTCCAGCACTGGCATAGCTGTGCCATTGGGACTTGTGCTACATCCTACAGTTGGGTGTCACTCAAGGAGGCCTCCTCAAAGTTAGGTAATGTTTATTCTCTTACCTCAGAGCTGCATTGCCCTGATGTCAGTGCTGGAAAGCACTGACATAAGGGGTTAGGATTGTGCCCCAAGTCTACCAGCCAGGTAGACCTGAAATCTTGATTGAGCTTATAGCCTCTGTGGCGATTTGCTGGGTGGGTAAACATGGGCTCCTGTCTGGACTTTGAACCACTTGTGCTTATTGCCTCTGTGGACATTTGCTGGGTGGGTAGACCTGGGCTCCCACCTGGACTTGGAGCCCATGTCTACTTGCTAGGTATACCTGGTTTCCCAATTGAGCTTACAGCCTCTGTGGCTATTTGCTGAGCAGGTAGAACTGGGCTCCCACTTGGACTTGGAGTCCAGCTCTACCTGCCAGTCACAATTTTGTTGCCCCCCCCCATGCATGACACAGTCATTTTTATGGCACTTCCTAGAGGAATAAAATAGCTTCTCGGAATGCTACCAGCAGTTCAGACACTGTTGCCCACACAAGAGGCATGGCAAAAAAGTATGTTAGCAAAAATCCCTAAAGCAAATGTTTTTAATTTTTTTTTTAAATTTAGATTTAATTTAAAATAATTGCATGTTATTCTTTGTGAAGAATGCAAGGAGTTTGGATATGGGATTTTCTTGCACTAAGTCTTATAATGTTTTGGCACACAAAAGGGCATCTTTGGATTCAGCCCTGTATGTTGGTAATTTTTAAAATCAGTCCATTACCTTGAGTTAAATGGTGATTTGTCTTGCTGTTAATTTAAGGGTTGACAGGTAGCATATTTCAATTCTGAAATGCTGGCATTGGTTTTTAATGACTTTTTAAATGAAGATCTGGACATGGTTTCTAGAATCACGGCAAATGCTGCCTGAAATAGAATATGGGATATTTCTGAAGACATTAGGATGGTGAACCTAAAATGCATTTGAAACCTTGCTGTGACTGGAAGCGCTCCCTGCAGAGTTCTTCAGAACTCTTTGCATATGTAATCCATCTTTCTGTCTCCCACTAGCTTCCTGAATTTGACTGACAACTCACTAACTGGCTGACGTCCAGTAAATGGGAAAGAATCTTCATGATGTACATGACATTGTTTGGTAAGATACAACCCACACTCTTCGAGACAGGTTGATTTTTAGGTAATATCCTTTTCTTGTATAGACAATGACGAGGATACTTATATTTAGAGCAAAGGTACTGAGAGTGTTTTGAAACATGTTTAAGTGGCTTAATTCTCAAGAAATATAATCATTACCACCTTGCATAATAAAAAAATTAATCCTTTTCATTGCTGAATAATGGAGATTTCATTTCTAAATAGTAAATAGTGAAAGAGCCTAGCAGAAATCTTGTCTTAACCACAGATGGAGGCATGAGACTTAGAGCCCAATCCTATGCGTGTCTACTCAGAAGTGAGCCCCATTGCAGTCAATGGGGCTTACTCAGTGGGGCTTACTCCCAGGTAAATGTGGATAGGATTGGGCTATTAGCTCATGAAGATTTTTTCTTTCTTGGAAGCAGATAATTTGAACCTAGTGTAAATCAGGCTCAAATCAGGTTCAGAGGTCTCCGTATTGAGACCATTAGACCAAAGAGGCCTCTGCAAGAGAAGAATGGTGTGATAATGCCCAACTCATCAGGAATTGATGCAAAAATTAGGATTTGGGAAAGAGAGGAACCAAAGAGGCAGAAGCACAGGCAAAGTACATTGCACAGTAGTCAGAGATTAATGCATGTGGTTTGAGAATGATTACAGAAATTTATATAAGGGATATGGTATAATCAGATGAGGGTGGTGTAGCCATTCAGTAAGTTCACAGTCCTTCCAGCCCGAAACTGTACGAACAATCTATTCATGATGTCAGAATAATGTCTTGAGATCATGACCTGTCCACCCATGATGCCCACTGAAGCTGTCACTTCAGGTGGTAGATTTGCATGGGGCACCCACTTCTACCCACCTGTTTGCCTCAGATGCTTCTCCTCCTATTTCTTGGATTGGAAAAGGAAGCGGGGGACAAAATGGAAGTACGGAGTTGAGGAGAGTGGCGGAGTCGAATATCAGCAGAGGCTGACACATCACCAGGTAACGGGGGCAGCATTTGGCATGTGACCTCAGGTGCTAGGAGGTTTTGGGTCAGTCCCATTTGAGATGCTAGCAAAAAGTCAGGGTTTGTGATGTATGGCTATGCCTGCATTATATTGAACCTATTATATTGGACATTTATCTTCAATTACAGCAAATCCTCAGCTGTTAGAGGGTGGCTGCCTTCGCGAACAAAAGCCTACAGCTCTCTTGTTTGGCCAGAATAGCTCTATAGTGTTCTGTCTACATTGCTTAATTATGAACCTGCAGAGCAGACAAAGTGTTGAATCTTCCTTCCTGGCAGGTGCAGTGGGTTTTTACCCTATAACAATCTACAGGTTTCTAACAAAGGCTTCCTCTCTCCCACCCACCCATCCTTTTCCTACTTTTATTCCAGCTGGCGGGTTCTCATTTCTTTTAGGAATTGTTGTTAGTTCTCAGCAAAGCTCCATATGCACCCGATTGGTTGGTGACTTGTTTAAAAGGTTCATAATCTTCTGTAATATAAAATGAAGACATTTAAATGACTCTTCCCACAGAATAATATTTATGTTATGAAAATGCTTCTCATAAAAGTACTACGCAACTGGAATACAAAGGAGTCTGTAAAAATCTCTTTACAGTTGGGTTTTATTGCGAATAGCTTTACTGTGGTAAACAGCTTAACGTATGGTGTCTTGACATGTCATTCAGTGTCATATTTGAAATTTAGATGATGATTTAGGGAAAGATGCAAAATCCTTTTTAGTGTGGAAAAAATTTAGAAATATAAGAGGGACCAAAAGATCAATTTATGGGGCTAAATGTTGACCCTTTTAGTTCTGATTGGTCTTCTGTTGCTTGGAACAGTCCATAACACTGTTTGCAAACATATTTTAAGGTAATATGTAGAAGTTAAGTAGTATTTCATTTATTAACGTTGCATTTATGTCATGAGTCTCGAAAATATTGTCAATTGGGACAGCGTTTTAGTAATCATCCCTGTAGCACTTTTCAGAATTCAAGTGCTTATTGTCTAACTAACACAACCTCCAAACAACCTTGTGAGATTGTCTCTGCCTAACCTATCATGTGACACATGGGTGAGTGGGGATTTCAACATGGGCCTTGAATATGGAAACCCAATGCTCTTATTTCTGGCATTACATTGCTTGTATAATTAGCATGATTATTTAATCTTGTCTTCAGGGCTATTAATCACTTTATGCTATCTGAATACATCAGGAATGAAATCTACCCATTAAAATAGGTACATAATATGGCAGGAGAAATGCAGGGAACAACGACAGCCACACTTTATAGCATTCATAGATCTCACGAAGGCCTTCGACCTGGTCAGCAGGGATGGCCTCTTCAAGATTCTCCCCAAGATTGGATGTCCACCCAGGCTCCTCAGCATCATCAGATCCTTCCACAAGGACATGAAGGGCACTGTTTTTGATGGCTCCACATCAGACCCCTTTGACATCCGAAGCGGCGTGAAGCAGGGCTGTGTTCTTGCACCAACCTTGTTTGGGATCTTCTTTGCTATCCTGCTGAAACAGGCCTTTGGAACTACAACAGAAGGCATCTGTCTCCGGACCAGATCAGATGGAAAGCGCTTCAACCTCTCCAGACTGAGAGCAAAGTCCAAAGTCCAGCTGAAATGTCTGCATGACTTCCTAAGAACATAAGAACATAAGAACAGCCCCACTGGATCAGGCCATAGGCCCATCTAGTCCAGCTTCCTGTATCTCACAGCGGCCCACCAAATGCCCCAGGGAGCACACCAGATAACAAGAGACCTCGTCCTGGTGCTCTCCCCTACATCTGGCATTCTGACTTAACCCATTCCTAAAATCAGGAGGTTGCGCATACACATCATGGCTTGTACCCCATAATGGATTTTTCCTCCAGAAACTCGTCCAATCCCCTTTTAAAGGCGTCTAGGCTAGACGCCAGCACCACATCCTGTGGCAAGGAGTTCCACAGACTGACCACGCGCTGAGTAAAGAAATATTTTCTTTTGTCTGTCCTAACCCGCCCAACACTCAATTTGAGTGGATGTCCCCTGGTTCTGGTATTATGTGAGAGTGTAAAGAGCATCTCCCTATCCACTCTGTCCATCCCCTGCATAATTTTGTATGTCTCAATCATGTCCCCCCTCAAGCGTCTCTTTTCTAGGCTGAAGAGGCCCAAACGCCGTAGCCTTTCCTCATAAGGAAGGTGCCCCAGCCCCGTAATCATCTTAGTCGCTCTCTTTTGCACCTTTTCCATTTCCACTATGTCTTTTTTGAGATGCGGCGACCAGAACTGGACACAATACTCCAGGTGTGGCCTTACCATCGATTTGTACAACGGCATTATAATATTAGCCGTTTTGTTCTCAATACCCTTCCTAATGATCCCAAGCATAGAATTGGCCTTCTTCACTGCTGCCGCACATTGGGTCGACACTTTCATCGACCTGTCCACCACCACCCCAAGATCTCTCTCCTGATCTGTCACAGACAGCTCAGAACCCATCAGCCTATATCTAAAGTTTTGATTTTTTGCCCCAATGTGCATGACTTTACACTTACTGACATTGAAGCGCATCTGCCATTTTGCTGCCCATTCTGCCAGTCTGGAGAGATCCTTCTGGATCTCCTCACAATCACTTCTGGTCTTTACCACTCGGAAAAGTTTGGTGTCGTCTGCAAACTTAGCCACTTCACTGCTCAACCCTGTCTCCAGGTCATTTATGAAGAGGTTGAAAAGCACCGGTCCCAGGACAGATCCTTGGGGCACACCGCTTTTCACCTCTCTCCATTGTGAAAATTGCCCATTGACACCCACTCTCTGCTTCCTGGCCTCCAACCAGTTCTCAATCCAGGAGAGGACCTGTCCTCTAATTCCCTGACTGTGGAGTTTTTTCAGTAGCCTTTGGTGAGGGACCGTGTCAAATGCCTTCTGAAAGTCCAGATATATAATGTCCACGGGTTCTCCCGCATCCACATGCCTGTTGACCTTTTCAAAGAATTCTATAAGGTTTGTGAGGCAAGACTTACCCTTACAGAAGCCATGCTGACTCTCCCTCAGCAAGGCCTGTTCGTCTATGTGTTTTGAGATCCTATCTTTGATGAGGCATTCCACCATCTTACCCGGTATGGATGTTAGGCTGACCGGCCTATAGTTTCCCGGGTCCCCCCTCTTTCCCTTTTTAAAAATAGGCGTGACATTTGCTATCCTCCAATCTTCTGGTACTGTGGCTGTTTTGAGGGACAAGTTGCATACCTTAGTCAAGAGATCTGCAACTTCATTCTTCAATTCCTTAATAACCCTTGGGTGTATGCCATCAGGGCCCGGTGACTTATTGATCTTTAATTTATCAATGAGGTCTGAAACATCTTCTCTTTTAACCTCTATCTGAAACAATTCCATAATTCCTCTTTGCCGACGATGCAGCTGTCACTACCCACTCTGCCAAAGATCTCCAGCAGCTCATGGATCGTTTTAGCAAGGCCTGCCAAGATTTTGGACTGACAATCAGCCTGAAGAAAACACAGGTCATGGTTCAGGATGTGGACTCACCTCCCTGCATTACAATCTCTGCACATGAACTGGAGGTTGTCCATGACTTTGTGTACCTTGGCTCAACGATCTCCGACACTTTCTCTCGATACCGAGCTAAACAAATGCATCGGCAAAGCAGCTACCACGTTTTCCAGACTCACAAAGAGAGTCTGGTCCAACAAGAAGCTGACGGAACATACCAAGATCCAGGTCTACAGACTTGCGTCCTGAGTACACTTCTGTACTGCAGCGAGTCATGGACTCTTCGCTCACAACAGGAGAGGAAACTCAATGCTTTCCACATGCGCTGCCTCCGACGTATTCTCGGCATCACCTGGCAGGACAAAGTTCCAAACAACACAGTCCTGGAACGTGCTGGAATCCCTAGCATGTATGCACTACTGAAACAGGGACGCCTGCGTTGGCTCGGTCATGTCGTGAGAATGGATGATGGCCGGATCCCAAAGGATCTCCTCTATGGAGAACTCGTGCAAGGAAAGCGCCCTACAGGTAGACCACAGCTGCGATACAAGGACATCTGCAAGAGGGATCTGAAGGCCTTAGGAGTGGACCTCAACAAGTGGGAAACCCTGGCCTCTGAGCGGCCCGCTTGGAGGCAGGCTGTGCAACATGGCCTTTCCCAGTTTGAAGAGACACTTGGCCAACAGTCTGAGGCTAAGAGGCAAAGAAGGAAGGCCCATAGCCAGGGAGACAGGCCAGGGACAGACTGCACTTGCTCCCAGTGTGGAAGGGATTGTCACTCCCTAATTGGCCTTTTCAGCCACACTAGACACTGTTCCAGAACCACCTTTCAGAGCGCGATACCATAGTCTTTCGAGACTGAAGGTTGCCAACTATGGCAATAATACAATAAAAGGCAGAGGAATAGCATCTTTATTACACATGCCAAATCTTTTTTTTGGGGGGGGGGGTCTCTGCCTCCACTATTTGCAGCCAGCCCTGTGTGCTATGAAGGATGAACTTCACCCAGCAAGGTTAGAGTCTAGGCTAGTGGTTGAGACCTCTACCCTTGTCAAAATCCTACCCTAGGGGGGATCCCTAGGGATCCTACCCTAGGGGGGATCCCTTCTCCAGGGGATGGGCCCGTATCCGAGCGCACTCGGGATACTCCTCGGCGGGAGGGGGGTCGGGGGCTTCTTGTAGTGGGGGATTCGATTATTAGAAACATAGAGAGGGGGGTTTGCGACGGATGTGAGGACCACATGGTGACTTGCCTGCCTGGTGCGAAGGTTGCGGACATCACTTCTCGTCTAGACAGGCTAGTAGACAGTGCTGGGGGAGAGGTAGCGGCTGTGGTGCATGTCGGCACCAACGACGTGGGCAAGTGTAGCTGGGAGGTCCTGGAGGCCAAATTTAGGCTTTTAGGCAGGAAGCTGAAAGCCAGGACCTCAAAGGTAGCGTTCTCTGAAGTGCTACCTGTTCCACGCGCAGGGCCAGCTAGGCAGGCGGAGATCAGGGGTCTCAATGCGTGGATGAGACGGTGGTGTAGGGAGGAGGGGTTTAGATTCGTTAGGCACTGGGGAACGTTTTGGGACAAGTGGGGCCTGTACAAGAGGGACGGGCTCCATTTGAACCAGAATGGAACCAGACTGCTGGCGCATAACATTAAAAAGGTGGCAGAGCAGCTTTTAAACTGATCCCTGGGGGAAGGCCGACAGGAGCCGAGGGGCATCCGGTTCGGGACTCCTCATCCCTATGGGATGAGGATGGGGAGGTTAGAGAACAACAAGACAAAGGCAGGGTAGGAGAAGAAATTGGGAAAGGTAGGGAGATGGGATGTGATAGACGGTTTGGCACAATGAGAGGATGCAGGGACAAAGGAGCGAATAAGCAGCCCATCCTGGGGCATTCCGTGTATAAATGCTTTTATGCGAATGCCCGAAGTCTACGAGCAAAGGTGGGAGAACTGGAATGTCTGGTGACAAGGGAAAATATTGACATAGTGGGCATAACGGAAACCTGGTGGAATGCGGAGAATCAGTGGGATACCGCAATCCCGGGCTATAAACTCTACAGGAGGGACAGGCAGGGGCGTGTTGGAGGTGGGGTGGCCCTTTATGTTAAGGAAGGGATAGAATCCAGCAAAGTAGAGATTGAAGGTGGGTCCGACTCCACCGTAGAATCTCTGTGGGTTAAATTACCAGGCTTGAGCAGCGATGTAATACTGGGGGTGTGCTATCGTCCTCCAGACCAGAAATCTGATGGGGACCTTGAAATGAGGAAACAGATCAGGGAGGTGACAAGGAAGGACAGGGTTGTAATCATGGGGGACTTCAATTATCCTCATATTGACTGGGTCAATTTGTGTTCTGGTCACGATAAGGAAACCGGATTTCTTGACGTGCTAAATGACTGTGGCTTAGATCAGCTAGTCACGGAGCCCACCAGAGGACAGGTGGCTCTGGATTTAATTTTGTGCGGTACGCAGGACCTGGTTAGAGATGTAAACGTTACTGAGCCATTGGGGAACAGTGATCATGCTGCGATCCGTTTTGACGTGCATGTTGGGGGAAGAATACCAGGCAAATCTCTAACAAAAACCCTTGACTTCCGACGGGCGGACTTCCCTCAAATGAGGAGGCTGGTTAGAAGGAGGTTGAAAGGGAGGGTAAAAAGAGTCCAGTCTCTCCAGAGTGCATGGAGGCTGCTTAAAACAACAGTAATAGAGGCCCAGCAGAGGTGTATACCGCAAAGAAAGAAGGGTTCCACTAAATCCAGGAGAGTGCCCGCATGGCTAACCAGCCAAGTTAGAGAGGCTGTGAAGGGCAAGGAAGCTTCCTTCCGTAAATGGAAGTCTTGCCCTAATGAAGAGAATAAAAAGGAACATAAACTGTGGCAAAAGAAATGTAAGAAGGTGATAGGGGAGGCCAAGAGAGACTATGAGGAACGCATGGCCAGCAACATTAAGGGGAATAATAAAAGCTTCTTCAAATATGTTAGAAGCAGGAAACCCGCCAGAGAAGCGGTTGGCCCTCTGGATGGTGAGGGAGGGAAAGGGGAGATAAAAGGAGACCTAGAGATGGCAGAGAAATTAAATGAGTTCTTTGCATCTGTCTTCACGGCAGAAGACCTCGGGCAGATACCGCTGCCCGAACGGCCCCTCCTAACCGAGGAGTTAAGTCAGATAGAGGTTAAAAGAGAAGATGTTTCAGACCTCATTGATAAATTAAAGATCAATAAGTCACCGGGCCCTGATGGCATCCACCCAAGGGTTATTAAGGAATTGAAGAATGAAGTTGCAGATCTCTTGACTAAGGTATGCAACTTGTCCCTCAAAACGGCCACGGTACCAGAAGATTGGAGGATAGCAAATGTCACGCCTATTTTTAAAAAGGGAAAGAGGGGGGACCCGGGAAACTATAGGCCGGTCAGCCTAACATCTATACCGGGTAAGATGGTGGAATGCCTCATCAAAGATAGGATCTCAAAACACATAGACGAACAGGCCTTGCTGAGGGAGAGTCAGCATGGCTTCTGTAAGGGTAAGTCTTGCCTCACAAACCTTATAGAATTCTTTGAAAAGGTCAACAGGCATGTGGATGCGGGAGAACCCGTGGACATTATATATCTGGACTTTCAGAAGGCTTTTGACACGGTCCCTCACCAAAGGCTACTGAAAAAACTCCACAGTCAGGGAATTAGAGGACAGGTCCTCTCCTGGATTGAGAACTGGTTGGAGGCCAGGAAGCAGAGAGTGGGTGTCAATGGGCAATTTTCACAATGGAGACAGGTGAAAAGCGGTGTGCCCCAAGGATCTGTCCTGGGACCGGTGCTTTTCAACCTCTTCATAAATGACCTGGAGACAGGGTTGAGCAGTGAAGTGGCTAAGTTTGCAGATGACACCAAACTTTTCTGAGTGGTAAAGACCAGAAGTGATTGTGAGGAGCTCCAGAAGGATCTCTCCAGACTGGCAGAATGGGCAGCAAAATGGCAGATGCGCTTCAATGTCAGTAAGTGTAAAGTCATGCACATTGGGGCAAAAAATCAAAACTTTAGATATAGGCTGATGGGTTCTGAGCTGTCTGTGACAGATCAGGAGAGAGATCTTGGGGTGGTGGTGGACAGGTCGATGAAAGTGTCGACCCAATGTGCGGCGGCAGTGAAGAAGGCCAATTCTATGCTTGGGATCATTAGGAAGGGTATTGAGAACAAAACGGTTAGTATTATAATGCCGTTGTACAAATCTATGGTAAGGCCACACCTGGAGTATTGTGTCCAGTTCTGGTCGCCGCATCTCAAAAAAGACATAGTGGAAATGGAAAAGGTGCAAAAGAGAGCGACTAAGATGATTACGGGGCTGGGGCACCTTCCTTATGAGGAAAGGCTACGGCGTTTGGGCCTCTTCAGCCTAAAAAAGAGACGCTTGAGGGGGGACATGATTGAGACATACAAAATTATGCAGGGGATGGACAGAGTGGATAGGGAGATGCTCTTTACACTCTCACATAATACCAGAACCAGGGGACATCCACTCAAATTGAGTGTTGGGCGGGTTAGGACAGACAAAAGAAAATATTTCTTTACTCAGCGCGTGGTCGGTCTGTGGAACTCCTTGCCACAGGATGTGGTGCTGGCGTCTAGCCTAGACGCCTTTAAAAGGGGATTGGACGAGTTTCTGGAGGAAAAATCCATTATGGGGTACAAGCCATGATGTGTATGCGCAACCTCCTGATTTTAGGAATGGGTTAAGTCAGAATGCCAGATGTAGGGGAGAACACCAGGATGAGGTCTCTTGTTATCTGGTGTGCTCCCTGGGGCATTTGGTGGGCCGCTGTGAGATACAGGAAGCTGGACTAGATGGGCCTATGGCCTGATCCAGTGGGGCTGTTCTTATGTTCTTATGTAAAATACAGAGTGTCAGCCAATTACTCTCTCCTCTTGTTCTGTAGATGATGCAAACTAGCTTTATGTATTTTACTTATTTGTAGACTGTAAACCTTTACAGCCCAAGTAATACAATATTTTAAAAAAAGACCGACCTTAACTAGCATAGCCTCAGTGCAATAATGTTGTCCAGAATCTATCTCTGACTTAGCTGATAACCACTTCTTTGGATGGGGTGGTTAGGCTTTTGCTTGGGCAGTGTGACCAATCCACCCAGGGCCACAGGGGAAAGCATGGACCAATCCTGCTCACCTGAAGAAGTGAGGCAAAGGGACTGGGGAAGAGGTGAAGCAGTGTGCCATTTAGAACTATTTCTGTTCTGAGGCATTTGGGATGGGAAAGGGCAGTGAGTGGCAATAGGTGAAACCCCAACCCCAGAGCAACATGAAGATTATTCAAATACTGTACGTAGCTCTTGTATCCTTCTGTTGAACATACCAATTGTTATGACAAACATTATGTGCAGGGCTGGCATTGGAGGTTGGCAGGTACGGCACTGGCTGAGGTTATGAGAGTATAGCACACCCATCAGAAGAGCCATCCAGTCAGTCTGACCCCTGAATTCTTAGCACTGGTGACAGTGAACCAATGCACCATCAAAGATAGGCAAGTGGACACAGTTTTTTTTTGGGGGGGGGGGGTCTGGTGTGGTGTTGTGCAGGGTATTGCCCCAGGAACCCCAGCACTCTGATGCCAGCACTGATCAAATGCCAAGTAATTGCTGGTGTGAGTGTGTGTCCCAGACAATATCTAGAAGAAAGAAAAATAGCCTGGAGCATGTCCTGCTTTATGTGTCCAAAAAGAAGCATCTGTTAATAAACAAGGAAAGAATTTCTGGACTGTTTGTTCCTATAAAAATGCCAGGCAGCAAGTCACAGAACTAAATCACATTCCCCGTGCTACAGTGAATAATTTTGTATGTATACAGTATGCACATAAACCAGCCCAGCGCTGAAAATGAAAAAATATTTGCTACTGGTGCTAAAATATTTGGAAATTTCCCTAAAAATTTAAAGCAAATGGTTGAGAGGTCTTTAATAGCACTGAGTCTGAAGATAATGTGAGCTATTCATTTTCTTTACCCTAAATACCCAGTTACAGTTTTAATTCCTAGATCTACTACGTGTCTTTTCTGATATAATCAGCCTAATTTGTCTTCAGCTGCAAGCAAGTGAACCAGGCTTCATCTGGTTAAGCAAACTAAGCAAAAATTTATTTTGGCTCACAGATGGATAAATCACGCAGCATCCTTAGTAAAAATGAATGCCTGCAATACAGTTTTGGAATGCTATAATAGAGTGCAAACCAGTTAATCCTAATACTGGATTTATCATAGAGTGAGGCTATTTAAGTAGGGGAAACCCCTGTTTATAAAACCTTTTGACTTTATTAACATTTAGAAGCTATAACTTTTGACAAATCACTTATTTTCTAATGATCCCCAATTAGTCCTACGATCATAGCTGCCTTAACACACTGGTGGGGCCATACACAATGACATACGCTTAGGGCACAATCCTAAACAGGTCTACTCAGAAGTAAGTCCTAGTTTGTTCAATGGGGCTTATTCTCAGGAAAGTGTGGTTAGGATTGCAGCATTAGAGGGTAATGCTAACCTGTGTCGGTATAGTCAGACTGCAGTGGCCTGCGCTGTATCCTACGCAGGTTAGGAGGGTTCTGGAGATCACTTCAGGTGCTAAACTTTACTCCATGTAACACCCCAGCCTGCCCTATGGGGCTATTTAGCTGGCACAAACCTGAGCAGCCCTTGCTGGGCTCCAAGACCCAGAAGTGGGGGTTAAGATATGGCATGTACTGAACACAATGGCAGTTACTTCTTAGTCAACATGTCTAGAATTGCACTGTTAACGAGTTTTCAATGAACTTACATAGTTACACAAACGAGTTTCCCTTTGTGGGAGTAGAGGTCTTTACTCTCCCACCCCTTGCTTGGGAGGGGAAAACCTTTCTTTGGAATGTATGCCATAAAAATATTTATTTATATTACAGTATTTATATAACAGTTGAAGATCTATCAGACGGTCATCTGGCTGGTCGCACTCTACGGAGCTGAATGTTGGTCAGCAACGAGAGAAGCCGAACATCGCCTTGGGATCATGGAGATAAAGATGCTGCATTGGATCAGTGGTATCACTCGCTTTGACTATGTCTGCAATGGCGACATTTGACAGTGGTCCAATCGTGACAAGTTGAGAGAAGCCCAGATTCAATGGTACAGCCATATTCTGTGCCCCGATGGTGATACACTGGCGCAGAAGGGCCTTCAGTCAACAGCAAACGACCAAAGGGCCAACTGAAGCAAGCGTTGGCTTGACAGGCTGCACAGTGACTGAGGGAAATGTGGACCCCGCCACAACATGGGACAAATGCTAAAGAGGAAGAAGAAGATTACAGTATTTATATACCGCCATTCTTGTTGACTCATAGACTCAAGGTGGTTTACATAGGCAGGCTGACCATAAACCCCATTTTTTCTAAATGTTTTTCTATTCTATTTTTCAAGTATTATACTATGAGAGTATTCATCATAGAACCCTCCATTTCTCCAGATGTTTCCCTTCATAGTACAGTCACCATGGCTGCACAGCTCTTGCACTCTCCAAGCTTCTGCAGGCAGCTGCAAAACATGCCTCAAGCTGGTTCTCAGGAATTTATTCATTTCTTGCCTGTTGACTCATCCACTTTCCTTCTTTGTTAACCAGCGGCTTCCGATCATCCATCCAAGACAGGACCCGAACTGATCATGCTTAGCTTTTATATAGCATCATGCTGCCTGGATTTTGTTTTTTAAATTTTCCAGCCATCCACTGCCACAAATGGTGGGCAAGAGAAATATAAGGGTAAAGATATATGTGTTCAGATGGAAATGCACAGTGTGGCTGGGGGGATCAGTAACCACAATGTCAATTATTACATCAAAACCCCTCCTGTCAAAAAGTTAGGCAAACCAGTTTAAGCATCTGCACTTTATGGTGAACATGAGGGTGCACTGCGTCAAAACTTAGTACAGTAATGCCTCTCATAATACTTGGGATCCATTTCTGGAAAATCAAGAAATGAAACAGCATTTCTGCATGAAACAGCACTATACAATGCGTACTTTATCCAAATAGGCAAGAAACAGGAGCTGATTGGCCCAGAATGTGTTGGCTAGAATAGCTGTAAATCTCACCAGAACGAAGTACTCTAATGAGTCAGCAGGAAAGGAGCCAGTGTTGTGGGAAGTATTACTGTAATGAATTAATAAAGGTGATGACTTAAATATGAACAACAGGATGAAGACGATGATTGAACAACCTGTAAAAGTGATGTGAACAAATACTGTGCCTCCTGCACTAAACACCCTGTCTAGAAGGAGCCTGGCTTTTTGTTTCTCTCAAAATCAGCGACTGAAGCCATTTTATTGTTGTTTGCTTTACTGACAAATATAGAAGTCCTGTATAAGTGGAGGCAAGCAGGCAGATCCCTGGAGAGCAATTTGGGCAATGCCCCAAGGCTGTGCATCCAGTTCCAGCTCACTTCGGTTAGAAATGTTCAGCTCTCTGCCTTTTTGTCTCTTCCACAACTGCCTCTTGCTGTGTCACATGCAACTGTCCCCTCCTAGGTGTCTCAGTCAAAAGCATAAGGAAGTTTCCAACTATCAACTATTGCCCTCCCCTTGGACTCCCGCTAATGGAACATCAACCATTCTAGACCAGCAGCAGTCTGCCTGACAAAGGTTGGGATCAGCTAGTCACACAGCCTCTTCCTAAAGAGCCTGGTTTCCAGACAAGATCTGTACGTTGTTCTTCCTGGAAGAGTTACTGCTTTTCAGGATGGACAGGTTTAAGAAGAAAGATTATAAACAAACACAATGGTGTTTCCTCTGCAGCATATAAATAGCCATTTCAGGATCACAAATATACATATGTATATACCCCTCTAGAACAGGGGTGTCAAATTCATTTCATGCAGCGGGCCGAATAGCATTCATCATGCTTGCTAAGGGCTGGAAGTCATTTAGCAGGAATTGATGTCATTGCCCTGAAATAAGCATGTTTTTCTTATTTAGGAACTCATTAGCTGCAAATGACAGATGAGAAAATATGTAAACCTTGATAATATTTTCATGATATAGTAAAACACATCACATGGGCTACCCTTTCAGCAGTCCCACTGCTCACCAGCTGAGAGCAGCTGATGGTGGTGCTTGGAGAGCCCAATTATCACGGGGAGCAGATAAAGAGCTTCCAGAGACATATCTGGCCCACGGGCCTTATGTTGGACATCCTTGTTCTAGATTAAAAGCTATTCATGTGTAGTTTTTTGCAATATTCATTCATGCATGTCACAAATTAGATAAGGGAGTATTTGGCCATTTTGATAGACTCATGGTGAGTTTACCTTTTGAGCCTAAAGCATGAGTTGAAGTACTTGATCCACAGTCAAGGACTGTATCACTACCACCAGACTCTGTGGAACAGAAGGGCTGCTTCTGCGGTTAGTGTCGGCTTTAAAGCAGTGGATAAGTAGAATAATTTTTACTGCTGTGGAATAAAGGTTTAACTACTAATAAACATGCCTACTAAAAACATCCATAGGTGCACTATTACTAAAAAAAATAGTTTTGGGCTAGTAACTTTTAGTCTTATTTATTACTGTTTGAGAGAGAGGGTGGTGTAGTGATTGGAGTATTAGACTTGGACTCGCAATAGATCAAATCCCTGCTTGTTTGCTAGCTTACTCTCAGTTTAAGCTGCTTGAGAGGACTGTTGTGAGAATAAGAGGCAGGGAGTAGTAGTGTGCACAGATTTCCTCAGAGAAAGGGTAGTATATAATATATCTAATATAATTCATATATAATATGAGTAGCTTGCATTGATTTTAGTAGAAGTTGTTAGGCAATTGTTAACATGTTTAATTGTTAACATGTAAGATTACATATTAATGTAATAAAACAGAAAATAGACATGGGTATAGAAACTTCTTTTGTACCGAGTTCTCTTCCTCATCTATAAAACCTTGCAGGGAACTGTTTGAAGTTCCAAACTGTTTGTTTATCCCAGAACTACAACTTCAAACTTCAACTTCCCTGGTGCATTTGGTGGGCCGCTGTGAGATACAGGAAGCTGGACTAGATGGGCCTATGGCCTGATCCAGTGGGGTTGTTCTTATGTTCTTAAACCTGAATTTCCAGTCTTAAAATGGTATGTAAGAAGGAACGAGGGAAGCAGTTAAGTATTAAGCATGATGTTATAATTTGTACACCCAAGCCTGCAGAAATGTGCAACATTTCAGGACTACCAAACATTTTTGGACAACCCTGGATTAACTTGGAGATGCACCTGTTTAATCTTCCTGCAGCTATTTTATAAGGAGCTCTTAACAGAGTTATGTGTGGACTGACATGTGGGTAAGAAAAGGGGTGTGTTACATTCAGTCCCATTGTCTGTGGGGCTGAAACAGCAAATGTTAATATTAGAAACTTGGGGCTTGCCCTTTATTTAATTCAGGCAAAAAGAACCCAAGCAAGGGTCGCTTTGGTCCTTCCCCAAGATACCTTTAAAACACTGGACAGATGCTGTTTGAAGTATGAGTAAGTACATATTGTAATGGCACCTTGCCCAGATGCCTTTAAAAGGGAACTGGACAGAGTTATGTAGGAAAGGTCCATCACAGGTTACAGGTCAGCCCCCGGGGGCTGGTGCGCAGGGAGCCGGGGGCGGGGCTGGGACCTGCCAGTTATGCTGGATCCCAACCCCTTTCCCCCGTGGAGAACGGAGTAGGTTCAAGCTGCTCCGCTCTCCTCTGACTTGCGCCACCTCCAGAGGTGGTGCAGGTTCAAGGAGACCTATTGGGGTGAGCAGCCCTTACCCAGGGGTAAGGGGAAGAGCTTCCCCTTGCCCCTGGCTGAGCTGCTGCAGCCAACGAATCTGCATTGAATGAAGCGCAAGCCTCCTGGCTTACCGGCTCCAGTGCAGGTTTGGATTGCGCCCAAAGGCACTAGATTGGGCTGAATGTTTGCTTAACAACCTAATCGCATAACAACAGGGATTGGAGAACGCATCCCCATCATTAAATGGCACACATCTGTATTTTGTTCAAGTTTAAATGAAGAGCACCAAGTAGGAATGTGATGTCTGTTTTCTTTTTTTCTTTTTGCATATTTAGAGGGCAAAAACCGGCAGAAAATGTTCTTTATCAAGTGTGCATCTTATTAAATGGCAACAATGGATAAAAATTCCAAACCTGAAAGCACAACTAAGAGAACTTTAAGACCTCAGCCATGTGAAAATTTCAGGTTTCTCCCTTCATCTCCCAAACCATCTCATGATTCTTCTACCAGAGCAAATAAATGGAGAAGACGGGTGCAGTGGCTGCAAAGGAAGACAGTCAAATAGGACTGCCTCAAAGCGAAGAGCCAACTCTTACAAGAAAAATATGGCTTACATTTTTGTTGTTAAAGCGAAAGGCAGACACCTTAATCTCAGCCCTTCTCTGGGGAAATAAACAGTCTGCCCCATTTATTTATTAAATTTTCACTTGTGCCTCCTGGTTTTATCGCTGCCATGCTATTGAAAGCGCCATTGTGCATTTGGATGGCATTATCTCCACCATTTGAAGGCCCGTATAGGGAAGCAGCAATCATGTGCTGCCTCTGTCTTGCAGTGACCTCAATTACACATTCCCTCCTGTTCTTTGCCTGTCAGATATGGTGCAGTCGCTATCATGTAACACACCTGCCTTCAGATATCAAAGAAAGGGGGGAAGGGAGAATTCAGTATTTTTTGCTTCCTTTGTTTTCAGATATCGAGCTGGCTGGCAGAGGCTGCAGCAGTTGAAAACGTCTGTAAGAATTTTGTTCTTTGCTCTTATAGTTCCATGCCACTTTTAGCTTTCCCCCCAACACAGACTGTGTCCAACCAAACAAGACCAGTATATGGGCCAATAAAAAAGTCCCTTTAAGCCAGTTAACTGATAACCTTTTGTTGTTTTCAGCCAAATATTTGAGCATTTCCTCCGACTTTAAACATATGACACTGCTGCAATATATTAAACCAGAACATGGCTCTAGCTTCTATTATTTATATAGCACAATCAATGCATATATATCAATGCATATATGGATAGTGAGAAATACTGCGATCTTATCCCCACCCCACCCCTTCTTCCTTGTGAGGAAGAAGCAGTGGCAACCAGTGACCATCCTGACACCTTCAGCCCCAGTAGAAGAGAAAACTAGATTATTTTGTTGTTTATTGCACAGAAATCACAAGCAGCCTTGACTTGAAAGATGTTAATCAAATAAATAAAATGGCACTTTACTTGGAGAGAAAAAAATAAGTCACTGCCCAAGAGCTGATGGTTTAAATATTGATACAAGGGAGAAAACAAAGGGAGGGAAGACGATGGAGGCAGGAGAAGGATATACTCTTGTTTTGGTTATGTTTCTAAGTGTTCATATGCTTTGTTACAATCAGGAAAGAGGACTATGGGGTGACATCAAAGGCTTCATGACAAATGGGGGTTTTAAGAAGGGATTTGAAGGAAGCAATCGAGAAAGCATCCTGCAGGTGCTTGGGAGACCCTGTATGGTCTACAGTGCCTCTCCAGGCAGCCAAGCTACCTGACGTCTTTACTTGGAGAGGCCAGGGACTTAAAACATGTGCTTGAAGATGGAGTTATGGTCTGTACTCAAATGGAGCAGCAAGGGAACGTGCCATGTGTGAATGAGGCTGCTATTCTCAAATTGAGGTCACTAAGAATTTCTTTCCGTCTTTGCATTGACATTTTAAAGCTTGCATACCATCTTGGGGTCTCTACCTAGCTGAGCTAATAATTTGTTGTTTTATATTGATTTGGTATTTAGTGATCAGCAGATAACAGGGGAATCTACAGAGGAAAGTCATTGAAAGTGAAACCAGAAAACTGTTGTACTGGATTCCATTGGGCTTGTTTGTTCTTGCACTGTGTCATAATGGAAAACATCTATTGAGTTTTATCTTATAATAAATCAAAATAACACCCCCCATAGCAATTTCACCTATCCCTGGTTGAGCATTTTCGATGTGGAACACAACATGCTGCCTTAAAAAAAATTAAATTAAAAAACTTGTTTGTTTATTTAAGATTTGTAGCTTCTCTATACTTCATACTAAGGTAGACCTTGGAAATAAAATAAACCATTTTTGTTTATGCAAAGCGTGTGTTTTCCAATACACACAACTCTTGCAAATGAAGGACCATCTGTGGTCCAAAATGTGTTGTGTTTTTTTGAGTTGATGTTTTTGTTTTGAACAAATCTGTTTCTGCACTACTTACAAACTGTTCTTATGTTAAGCATATTAATACTAAAGCAGAAGTGTGTGCGTATGGGGGGTAGGGATTGCCTCAAAATTAAACACATTGTGGTACAGGTGAATGGTCATGACGATGCACAGATGAGCAACTCAGACTGGAAGCATCTTCTGGGGATTGGTGGTGTTGAGTGAGGCTATGAGTCTTCCTCCCTGTCCCTAGTAGCTTCCTACAGAGGTGTACTCAGAGATTAAAGATACTGAGTATGAGGACTGTTCATTAAGAGAATTGCTGTTCTTTCATTGTCTTCTGTACACTATACCCAACTGTTATATGTACCACAGACTCAGGAAACAGTGGGTAGTATCCCACATGGAGTTAGCCAGAACTATATTCCATTGATTTAAATGGAACTCATGACCCAATCCTATGGGCTCTTTACAAGAGCGGAGCTTGTGTTCCACTGTAACAAATAGTGCACTGCTGCTGAGTATTTCAGAGCTGCCAGCGCAAACAGCCAGCAGCTCTGTAGCCCTCCATGGACAGACCCATCTCTTACCAGAAAAGATAAGGTGGCAGCAGAGCTGGGGCATGAGCAATTTGGGGGATGTATAGGATGGGGAAGACACAGGAAGGGAGGGGGAGGATCACTGCAGTAGTAGTTTCCTGGTCTGGACCCATTCTCTTCCTCTCTTTGAACTTAGCAAAACAGCTGGTGTGGGATTCAAGGAGACCCACTGGTGATCAAGTGGCCTATCAGAAGTAAAAGCAATTTTTACATATCTCTTGCTGGTTGTCTGATTGCTGCCGCCACCACCACCACAGCATGCAGTGTGTACTACATTGGCACAGCTGAATGCTATTGACTAGCTGAGCCTGTTGTTCATGCTTAAATGTGGAATATAAGGCAGTAGTTTTGACACTGTGTTTATGCGAATCAGTGTTACACCCATCTTAAGGGTCAGAGAACAAATTACACTTAATGCACAAAGTGGCCCACTACTATTTTTTTCTTTTCTAAATATTGCAAGGGAGAGGAGATGCCAGGGTGGCGGGGAGGTTTCCAATCCTGACCATGGCTGCCACCACTACCCCTTGTGATATTTTTATTGGGAAAAGAACTTCAGCTGGCTTTTAGTAGAATATTTTCCAGTAAAAAAGATGTGGCTAGGATCAGAACCATACTACTAAAACTCACCTACAGTTTCATGTTTGCCTTCTTCCCAGTGTACTATTTATAAAGGGGGGAAAAAACAATCATGTAGCCACAATATGCATTTAACACAATGCACAATTTGTCCCTTAGGGACCAATCTTGCATAGCTTATGTGAATTGGACTCCGTGCCATTAAGAGAAAAAAAAAGGCAGCATGGTACCTATTGTGCCACGTGGAAACCTCTTCATATAAGAACTGAAATTGGTCCTTGGGTGCATCTCACAAACTTAATGATCAGTCAACAGCTGACAGAGGCATGGGACCACCCAAGTCAGAGATCTGGAGCAAATAAGTGGAAGGTTTGCCACGCGTTTAAATGTATAGTTAAATGTAACCTCTTGATGGTTCACCAAAGTTCTAGTCTAGACATCTTAAACTAAAGAAGAAACATTTTTGATCCATTGTATACTACAACTTTTTGATGTAGTCTGGTTTGGAAGATAGGATGTCTGGTGTTGTAGCACTTTTGTGTGTTACTTGTGGTGCAGAATACTTCACACATTTTTGTGTGTTAAACCTGGTCTTAGTGGAAGCTTCCATAGGCCCATAGCAAGTTTTATATGCTGAACTATGTGTGTTAGAATCAACTAAGCCCCACATTATCCACAAATAATCAGTTTATTTCCTTTTTTTAAGCTATTGCATCAACATCCATAAAATTTGAGCAAAAGTTATACAAAATCAGCAATATGAAAGCTAGTTCAGACCAAGACACAAATGTCAAATACAATGTAAATCACAGAAATTCAGAATAAATTAGTATTTCTAAATACAGTTGGTCCACAACATATGTGAGGGCTATGTTCTGAGGTTGGAGCCAAGATTGCATACAGGTCCATGCTGTTTATCTGCAGGTTTGGAACCCGCAGTGAAGGGCCTGACCTGTGCTCCAGGATGCAACCTGAGGTGTTCCCTAGTCACTTCTGGGAGGCTTTCTGAGGGTTGGACAAGCCACAAGTAGCAGGCACTTCCAGTCACGTTCCAAGGTCAGGTAAGCCCCAACCTGCGGGGAACGGAACCCCTACAGATGCTGAGGTCAGGCTGTGTACGCAAAATTGCCTAGAAAATCCCTGACATCTAGAAAGTGCGTACTGTCTTTTTAAAAATGAAGGGGCAAAAGTAGGAACAGCAGCTTCATTTTCTGATGTCAAGGCTCCTTCCAGAGCATGTATTTAATAAGTAGAATGGTGGATGGAATAACTTGCACTATTTAAACGGCTGGTTTGTTTTTTCTTTGGTTTGCTGACACATGAAGTTGAATTCACACAAGCCTATCACACACAAGATGCAGGCAGACTGAATACACAAGGGAGAAGAATGTGATTTTCATGTGCCGTGTAGCTAGGTTTACTTGAGTCTAGAAAATCATTGCTAAGATGTAAGTTTTTCAGATTTCTGGCCCTTTCTACCTATAAAGGCAGATATTGTTTTTTATATATATTGTTTTATGTTGGTATTGTTAGCTGCCTTGAGTTCCCTTTGGTGTGGGAGAAAGGCTGTATAAAAATCTGATGAATGAATGAATGAATGAATGAAGCTCAATTTTACTTCAGCCTGCACCTCTCTGCTTTACCTCTCCAGCCTCCTTCACTTCTGGTATCTGAACTAAACTAGGAGAAGAGAGCTTGCAGCAATCAAGTGCAGGAAAGTAAGACTACAGAGCAGAATCCTTTTCCTCTTCATACTTGTTTAAAAAATTAAGAGTCCCTGCACTCATCTTGCTTCATATGTGAGACGAATCTGGTTCTTTGTTTTGCCTCTGCTAAAGTCCAGATAAAGGTGCAAATTTGAAACATTCATAAAAATAAATATTGGTCACCAAAACCAGCTGTTGTCTGTGATACACTGCTTCAGTATGATTCCGCGATTGTTTTTACTTCTAACCTGCTTTTTGGAATCAAGCTCCCACAAGACTGCTGACACAACAGAATAAATAAAACTGACAGAAGAAGCCACAATAAAATACAGGTCCAGCCTATTTATACCCAGATTTTTTATACACGGATTTGACTCAACACGAATGGCCCCTGCAAATGAGAAGGAATGTGCTGATCCCTGGAGAAGGGGAAAAATGCATCCCTTTAAAATCAGTTTTAAAAACTGAACAGTCCTTTAACAATAGCCTCCTTAATGAGAGAGAGAGAGAGAGAGAGGGAAGCTGGCTGACAATCCATCAATCCTTCTCTGCAGATCCCCCAGCACCTGAAAGAAAGGTGATCGTTTTGCATTGGTGAAGGGAGGGGCTGACTGAAGTGCTGATGGATTGCCTTCTTAATGACTCTTACCTTAGAGTCAAAAGGTCAGCAAGGCTGTTTTTCAATCACTGGAGCAAAGAAACTTAGTTTTTTAAATTGATTTGCTATAGTGTGTTTTTTGTTATCCAAAAACAAAAGTGCTTGGAACGGAACCCACAGGAATAATTAGTCTCAACCTGTAATAGCAGAAAACTGTAAAATACAGAAGGACCTGGTCAAGTAGTAGAGTAGTTCGTTTTCAAAGTGTGTTTGAAAACAGGGGCCATGGAGTGGGAACATGATGGCACTTTTGAGGAAAGGAATGCTGTAAGTGCTGGTGCCACCACAGAGAAATTCATGTTGCCTGATATCCACAAACAGTAGTGTAGTGGGCTCTTTGTATGCCCAGGGTGGTGAATCATTACATCAAACTAAACCCCCCCCCCCCCCCGCACACAGACCCAGAAGTAATTGGTGGTGACATGATGATGGTGATGATGGTGGTGACATGAAGCCACCATCAGGAAGCCATTTGGCTCGGAGTCCAGCTTTGGGTTCTTATGTGTGTGCTCATGAGAACCTGAACATGCTGAAACTGAGCTCCAAGTGGCCGTTTTTAAAGCTGGAAAAGGGTGGAAGGGCTGCTGGAAGGAGGCGATGGCCACCATCTTGACTGGCTTCACATTACACCCCCTCATGTGACACTGTGGGTTGGAACCTTGGGCAGCTGCCCCCCCCCCGCTAGCTACATCAGTGTCCACAAACTCTGAGATAAAGGCAGACCAGAAAGCAGGGCCTGAGATGTTGATTTTAAAACTTTAAGGGTGGACACCTTTCAACATCAGCACAATCTAAAGAGCATATTTGAATAAAAATGATTCATTTAACACAGATTTTCACCTTTGACAGCTGAATACCCCATCAACACTTTTAACATTAGGTTTTAGAAGCTACAGAATTATATTGGGTACAATCAGCTTTCTTGTCTCGGGTAGGGAGCCTTCTTCTTGTAGCAGGTCTTTGGGCAGCTGATTGCGGCAAGGGACAACCCTGGTGTTGTGAAGTAGCCGTTCTCTGTTTGGTGACGGCCTGATTCACAACACCAGCTGCTACACCAAGCCATACATTTTGGACCTCTGCACTTCGTTCTCTCTTGTGTACGGTTGGTTGGTTTTCCCTTTTAGCGCCCAAATCTACAAAAGAGAAAACAAAGAAGTGATGTTAGGTTTGAATAAGAACCGATTTCATGGTTTTTTTTGCTCTTTTAAGCATAATCAAAACATAGAAAGACATTTTCCCAAATAAAAATCACCCACTTGATGTAGTGTTAATAATCTTTCCTTAAGCATAAATCAAATGTAGTGAAGCCAAAGTAATAACATCAGGCTGACTTCACACTGTTTTATTTTGTGTTTGATTTTTCAGTGTCCTGGATAAAACCTGCTATAGAAGATACAGAATGGAAAAACCCTTGCTTTTCAGAGGGGTAGCTGTGTTACAGCACAAGCCTATCCACATTTTCCTGGGAGTAAGACCCACTGAATCTAACAGGACTTACTTCTGAGTAGATACGTATAGAATTGGGCTGTTAGTCCTTTGTATAAACAAGAGTCCTATGTCACCTGAAAATGTAACAATTTTATTGTAGCATATGCTTTAGTTGGGTTGAGTCCATTGCCAGATTGATTTATCCTCAGTTGTTGGACACAGGATGCACACAGGAGTGCAAGGGGCAAGGGAGTTTGTAAACAGCAGGGTAAGGACCAAGAGGTGGCAGAAGTCTGTAACAATTATTTGCAAAGCTCAAATGTACAGACGTGCCCTGGTATCCGTGGAGCAGTGGTTCTCAAACATTGAGGGAGCTTTACTCCCACAGTAAGTTCTTGTGGGGGAGAGGTTAGGGCAGCAACGCAATCTCCAGGATCGCATAGCTATGGGGGGCAAGGCGGGTGCTTTGCACTTGCTTTCAGAAGGCAGGGCTGCAGCAGGCTACAGGAGGTGCAGGGAGCCCTGTGCAGCCCTGCACAGCGCTCCCCGAGGCTTGGAGCTTTCACTAAAAGTGGGCGCAAAGCACTTCCGTTTTGCAGGAGGTGCTTTGCGCCCACTTTTAGCTAACATTTCAAGCCTCGGGGAGCACTGTGCAGGGCTCCCCACACCCCCTGTAGCCTGCTGCAGCCCTGCCTTCTGAAAGTAAGTGCAAAGCACCCCCCCTCGCCCCCCTTAGTGATGCAATCCTGGGGATCGCATTGCTGCCTCCTCCCCTTTCCCCGCCCCTTAAAGGGACAGGGGAAGCATTACACGAACTGGTGGGCCACAACCCACCAGTTTGAGAAACACTGCCATGGAGATTCAGTTCTGGAAATCCCTCCCCTGTGGTTAAGTGAAACCGTGGATACCAGAGGACACCCTAGGCCCTATTATTGATAAGGCTGACTAGGCTGAAGCCTAGGAGCCCCGCAGGGACTAGGGGCCCATCTTTTTTTCCTGAGGCACCATTATCTACGCACACATATATGCGAATTTTATTGCTGGCTGCTTTGTATTTTATATTGTCTGTTTTTATTGTTTTAATGTTTTTATCTGTATTTTGTTATTATTGCATTATGTTTCTACTTATTGTTAGCTGGCTTGGATGCCCTTCGGGGAGAAAGATGGATTACAAATCCAATAAATAAATAAAATGCCCTTTTAAGGCATAAAATGCCACTTCCGATTTTCGGAAAGCGGAAGTAGTGTTTCTTGACCTCTAATGGTCATTCTGAGCCTGGCAGAGGCCGCGGGTGGATGTGCACTGCCTCTGCTGGGCTCAGAAGACCCTCTGAAGGTGAAGGGAGCAGAGCTCCCCTTGCCCATGGAGGGTGCAGGGGGGCCCTGGTTAATTGAAACCGTGCATATGGATTCATGGACACGGGGGCCCTGTTTTCAAAATAAAAGAATGACCATTCAAAACAGAAACACTGACAATAATACACTTAGAAGACAACCACTTTCTGAGAGGTACCCCCAATTTTGATTCAGTCTGAATTGATTAGGGAATGGGCAGCCTTGTTGAGGTGAGTGTTCATCTCCCTGCCGATTCATTTTTCCACACTCTGTTCTTCAAGACAATGCTCTCAATCTTTTTACTTCCTTATAATAGTACTTTACCCTTAACCTACAGGAGTTAGCAGGGCATTGTAATTTACATCATATGATTTTACAGCATATATTGCAATACTTTATCATACTAAACTGCAGTAAGCAAATGTACAATCGTACGACATGCATCGTCATGCACATTAGGATGCCTGAATTTTAAGTAATATTGATTTCTGCATGTTAAATGCACTTTATTCACATAAATTCACATATTAGCAAAGCACAATATTGTACAAAGAAATCATTCAGAATGAAATGCTGAGAAACAGAACAATGGGACAAAGGCAGCTGTGCCATTGCTGGCCAGATTGCAGAATCTTTGTGTGGAAGCAGTGCAGCAGCAGCATCTTAGATATTTGGATGGGGGGAGGGCTTTATTCAATTCTTACTGTCCTTGTCTTTCCACAGCTTGGGGGCTTGGAGGGCTTGGAGGGCTTGGAGGGGGCAAGCTGGAGGGGGAAAATGCAGTCCAAATCAGCCACTGGCAGCCCAAGAAACTGGGCACCTTGGAATCAGTTGGACACTGGTGACGTATGCATAGCTTTGAGTAACAGTATAAACCCAAGAATTTCATAGCTGGTTGGAATTTTACAACCATCACATTAATTCTAAGTAATCTTCTCCATGTATTACATATTCAATTGTATTTTTTGTGTGCAGGAGTGGTGGGTTGCATGTGTGCCTTGGCGTCTCCAAATTTTGCCTTAGTGATCCCTGAGGTCCTAAAGGTTGTGCTAGCAGAAGAAGATAACGGCTGTGTGTGTGTGTGTGTGTGTGTGTGTGTGTGTGAGAGAGAGAGAGAGAGAGAGAGAGAGAGAGAGATGATTTTTGTTCTGTGTACTACTTATGCCATTTTTTTTTAATCTGAAGAAAGTAAAAGTGTTGCACAGAACCTTTATCTCTTGAGGTCTGGATTTAAACAGTCAACGCTATAGAGCAGAGATGACCAACTTGCTTAGTACAAGAGCTGTGACAATAAACTTCTGATGTTTGAAAGCCACAATATTTAAGAAACATTTAAATCTTAAATATATCTAATCACCATGAACATTAAACTTATGTATTAAACCAGTATACTCTCAGTTTATACTTGGAAATTAATTATAAAAGTTGCAAATCTCTTATTTACCTTTTTTTATTAAAAAAGGAGCTCAGCGGACATATTCCTGAGAGCTGCATATTATACATCAGAACCACATGTGGCTTGTAAGCCATGGTTTGACCACCCCCACTATAGACTGAACAGGGATGGGGGGAGGCTCTACGACCTTGTCCCTACTGTGGTTCAGATCTGATCACACCCAAGCCTTCCAAGCCTCCCCTGCTGCAGTTCTACTCTATGCCCCCACCCCCAGCAGATATAGGAAAAGAAACAAACCAAACCAGTGGGTCACATCATACATTTCTAAGAAAACTTAGTTTGGCCTCAAACTTCACACTTTAGATTGCACAGATAGCTTAAGGTTAACCTTAAGACAGCAAACAATCACAGCAGGATGTTCAATGACTGAAAAATCATATAGGAAGAGTTTCCGCTGCCTTTGTTACTCCTAGTAAAAGAGGACGCACCTGTTGGAAATCATCCAAGCTAAGTATGCTAATTGAGTATGCCAAATCGGCATATTTATAATTTTATGGTATGCAAATTGGGTTGGCTGGATTTGCAGAGCTGAGACATGACTGCCCTTGAGGGATTCTCCACCTGTTGCCTAGATGCTCCTGAATTATAAAACTGAACCCTGTTTATGCATGAGCCACCAGTATAAAAATATCCTTCCTGAAATGCATGTTAATACTTATATAGAAAACGAGTCCAATATAACTCTGATATCTAACTTCTGAGTTTCCTCTCATTCCTGTTCAACAGTCAATAAAAAGAGTAAGAGTTGCACATCATCAAGCCACATGCTTGCTGGCATTATGCTGCTGGGGGAAAAGAGGCTCCCATGAGTGCTACTGTTGCCATTGGTGCTGAGGATTGCAGGCTTGGCATGACCAGATGTGCCCTCCGCCAGTGTCTGATCCGGCCAAGCTCTGAAACCACCCATGCACATGTTTAAATTAAGCTGTACAGAACTAGTTTGTCTCTGCTCCTTTGCTCATCTTCTGTTTGCATTTGCAAAAAAAAAAAAATAGTACAGTACTATCATTTCGGGAAGAACTTTGTGAAAAGGTGCACACATTTCTTAGGCCAATTTAATCATCATATTTGTGAAATAATAAAGGGCGGTAAAGAGTTAGCATAACTAGTGGACAGTTTTCTCAAATCTAATGATATTAATTTCTTCAGTGTACAATGCATGAAATATATAACATGACTGAAGCTGTGATCATCTGAAGTTCAATATACCTTGAAACCTCACAAAAAGCTCATCAAGATGAACTGCAAAAGATCTGATACAATATAGCTGTTAATCATACACTAAATGTTTGGTTCATCCTGGCCCTGGATAATGATGTGGACTTTTGCTGTACAGCAGAAAAGTCTTGTAAATTTGTCTCTGACAAAGTTGTAGAACAAATTTCTACTTGCAAATCTGTTCTGCGAGCTAAACTAAATTTATCTCTGTGTGTTCTGAGTGTAAAAGTCATATTTGTTCACCTTGTTCTTAACAGAAAGCATATCTGCATAAATGTTTCCTGGGAAAAAGAGAGATGACCGGGAAAAATAGCATATCTTTTATTAATCTCAGCACTTAGCTTTCACTCAGATAAAGACACACTTTGGAAAAAGAATTCAGAATTGCCTGTTATCTGTTGCCTGGTGAAATGACAATATTGCAAATGGCTGCTTGTAAACTGATTATACATGGAGGGGCCTGTATCTGCAGTTTCACCTGGAGCTTTCCCAGCCCTCTGAAAGCCTTTTGAAGGCATAAAAACGTCACTTCCAGTTTTCAGCTGAAAACTGGCAGTTGCATTTTTCAGCCTCTGGGAGGCATTCTGAGCCCAGAAGAAGCCACAAGCGGATGCACATGACTCTGGTGAGCTCAGAAGACCCTCTGGAGTCGAGGCTCTCCTTGCCTCCAGAGGGCGAGGGTCCCCTTGTATCCACAGTTTCACTTAACTGCTGGGGTTCCGGAACAGAACCTCCGCCGGATGTGGGGGCACCAGTGGTGTTGCTAGGGAAGTGCAGGGGGTGCGGGCTGCACTGGGTGACATGCAAGAGGGGGTGACGCGCCCGGGGGGGTGACACGCTACAACCGTGGCAGGAGCTATCATGTCATGCCATACACTGTTGGATGCAGAATGACCAGTAGACTGCAATGCAAAAAACAGAATTGAAATCGCTCCTTTTGTTCAAAAGTTATGGCCAAAAAACAGAAGGAAAAAATGCATGGAGACCTATGGAAAGTGAAAGTGAGCCATATCATGCGTTTACTTGTGAGTAGGCATACTTGCCATAGTCCATCGGAAAGGGCAGACTGAGAGGAATCCAATGACACCAGAATGGTCCTGATCCAATGAATGCAGCCAAAAAAACACCTGAGGAGATTCCTCCCTGCCAGCTGCGAGTCTATTGAGCTCGAAACAAAGTCACGTGGCTGTGTTTACTCATGAGTAGGCAAACTTGCCTTAATCCATCGGAAAGGGAAGGCTGAGAGGAATCCAAGGATGTCAGAATGGTCCCGATCCAATGAATGCAGCCCCCCAAAACACCCAAGGAGGTTCCTCCCTCCCAGCTGCGAGTCTATGGAGCCCTATGGAAAGCAAACTCAGCCACATGGTCGCGTTTACTCAAGAGTAGGCAGACATGCCTTGGCTGGTGGTCAGGCCAGCCAAAGGGGAATGTGAGGCCACCAGAAGGGTCCCGATCCGATGGAGCTGAAGTGCAACAAATGCTCCAGAAGGCCCCCCCCCCTAAAAAGGACAAAAAAGTGGCTTGAACTGGTAAGGGGGATGTTTTCTATTTTGCACTTGAAAAGCCAGGTGAGTCTTTATCTTGATATGCCTGAAATAGAAGCACTTTAAACTGGGCACTGGGGAGGGCTGGAAATCTCACTGATCCTTTTTGGGGGTTGTTATTGCAGGCAGACTACAGAGTAAGCTCCATCGACCACTATGGGACTTACTTCTGAGTAGACACGCATAGGATTGGGCTCACAGGCTGCAATCCTACCCACACTTTCCTGAGAGTAAGCCCCATTGACCACAATAGGACTTACTTCAGAGTAGATTCACTTGGTGGAACAGGACTGGCTCCCCCTTATTTAATTATTTATTTTATGTTAATTTAATTATTTATATTTATTTTAATTTGCTTGATGATGTCGCTTCTCATTGCATGGGGTTACGCACAGGCCTCCCGCAGTGGGTGATGTGAATCCTAGTGATGCCACTGGGGGCACACTTGTATTGTCTGCTTATTTCATGCTATATAATGTCTACTGTATCAAAGGAGTTTGGGAGCATTAATCTGCTGGAGGACAGAGCTGTAGAAAGAAAAGGGGACTGAATTAATAGGCTATTACCAAAGAAGGAAAATCCATTTGCATGAAATATTAATAAACCTCTAGCAGGTGAATTCCATAGCATATGGATAGTGTTTGTAGCCATGTTCATCCTGGAAAATAAAAAGCTACAGAATAGGTAACAGGATAACTTCCCCAGACATTACAATTAATTTACCTGATAACTTGAAAGATGTGTACACTTTTCAATTGCATGGGCTTGTTTGGACACTCATTCCTCCCCCGAAAAGGATTCTTCATGGGTCGTAGGTGTTCCTCCTCCCCACAGTGAGGAAAGGTCAATGCCTGAATCCAGTGATCCATAGTTATTTGAAAGTGGGAACTCTTGCCATGGAAGACTAAATTCTCTCATTATCAAAAAACTACAGGATATTCTTACTTAGGTGTTCTTTTTTCCTCATAAGGAGATGTGTTTTGGGAACGGGGGGTGTGCACGTGCAAAATGTGCAGGGTGACAGATCCAATGGAGGACAGGGTGTCTACACCTTTAGCCACTGTATAGAAGAGGAAATTTTGGCAGATGCAGCTCAATATGAAAGGGTTTAAAAAGCTACACCTCAAAAGCTCTAACACAAAGCTTTAAAACATGAAACTGGGTCACGGAATGTAACAGGCAACTAGCAACAGGTCCGCTATTTCTATATCTGTGTTTGTATATGCATGTGTGTGTCACATTTATATTCTGAGTACAACAGCAGCAGCAGCAACACCAGTACCAGTTTGCACTAGCAGTTTTCCCTGGATTATGAGAGGCAGATTGGCTGGCTCAGGGAAGAAAATGTAGAAATTCAAATGTGTTTCTCCCTGACCCATTTAATACATAAACATAATTCCTGAGAAGTCACTAGTTTTGATAGTATGCTGTATCCAGGCAACCTATCTGTGGCCAGTCCTTGGAAACAGACAAGGCTTTTCACTGGAAATTCATTCCGACAGTCCATGTGCTTATTTGAGAGAGGTTTGCATCGGTCCTTCCCCATCATGCGTTCTTTCAAGCCCATTTAGGGAAGCTTACAGTGTCCTTTAACATTATGAAAGACAAACAAGACTTGGTAGAAACATGAAATTGAGATAATTAAGAAAGTATTAGCACAAAAATCTTGACTGTCAGAGGTAAGATGCACTTTGTACATTCTAAAGGCTAATGCCATACACTGATGCATCAAGTGTGACACAGCTTGGAGAAAGATTGTACATTATCCAAATGGGCAGGTTCCCTCTGGAATACTACTGACAGAGTTAATGCACAAATCTGTGCTCAGGGCCAGCCAGACCATGAGGCAGGGTGAAACACTGTGCTTCAGGCAGTAGACTGTGGGTCAGCTCTCAGGGACAGCATGACAGATCACATAGCACTGTGCCCCAAATGACCCGTAAAGGCAAGCAAATGGCATCACACTACTTTTGCTCTTCCCTTCCTAACAGAAATTGAAAGGAGGAGTTATTGGAGAGAAGGAAGGAATTGGGATGTGATTTTAACAGAAAACAGATAAAAGGCAGACAATCATTTGGTGCTCCTCTTCAAGCAGCAAAATATCATGGGACAGCACTATCTGTGCTAGACACATTTCAACTCCATGGTCTTCCTCAGCAGCTTGGAATACAGACTATTCCAAAAGGCAGTGATATGAGACAATAACTCTTCCTTCCATACACTTTTAAGATACACTTTTCCTCAGAATTTGAAGATGTAATATACATCAGTTTATTCAGAGGCTACAAGTATCTCTCTGCAATTAACAACAACAACAACAACAACAACAATAATAATACAGGTGTTTGTATGCACTAAAAGTCATCTAAATGAATCAACTGCTGACGCTAGTCAAACTGAACCTTCAAAAGAGTATTATCTACAAGGCATATATATAACAGTAGAGCAAAACTACAAAACCATACAGTGCAACCGTATACATATCAACTCAGAAGTAAACACCATTAAATTCAATGCAACTTGCTCCCTGGTAAGTGTATGTAAGAGCCCAATCCTGAGCTCTCTAGCACTGGCGGTACAAGCTCCATCAGATCCAATGCTCCTTGTTGGGCTTAAAAGCCTGATATGGAGCTCCTCCTGTCTGCGTTGGCAAAATAGCTGGTGCATACTGGAGGGGACCCATTGCAGAGCCTGCACCCTCAGCATCCCCTTCCCCCGAGGAGACTCTGACTGCTGCTGTGGGACCCATAAGATGCAGCAGTAGCCATTTTGGCGCCGTTGCTCATCTGGGAACCGGGCAGCTTCGGATTGGGCTACATGATGCTAGTTTTCTGCTTCCTCATCCAGAGGAAGGTTCCCTTCTAACAGATATTTATATTTCTCCACATGAAGATTTTGCTTAGTATATTACATAATCAACATGCTTGCCTCACCAGTAGGTGTTACTGTGACTCCTAACTTAAAGGACCATTCTCCCAAGGGATGGTACTGAGAACAGCCTAATGCAGCCTAATCATAAGTAGTTGTATACATGGTTAAAGTAAAGGAATCTATTAGATTTACTATTTGCAAATTTTGACACCTAAGGGGCTGAATGAGGATATGAACTGGATGGCTGTGCTGTAGAGAGAGGAGACACTGTCATCTCTATCTTTTGGCAAGGCTGAAATCAATTCTATTCAATTAAAGTTTTTTCCTTGCCATTGTTTCATTATTGTAACTTTTACCTATCTTGCATGTTTAAGCTTGAGAATTATGAGACGTGGCATGAATTAGAGTGGGGAGAGTATTTACAGGCACTTAAGGCTAACGTGTAGCATCTTCTAAGTGGATCTGCATGGAGCCATTCTATTGAAGAGGTTGTTCACTGCTATGTGCGAGTCACATCACAAAGTCAAGGAAATTTAAATTTACTCTGCAACATCACATTTTCTTAGCTACCCGACTGCTGTGAGTCATGCATCATACAAAGCTGGGGTAGATAGTCCCTGGTGGGACCCCTGAAAGTATGTGGGCCCCCAGTGTGGGCCTGAGTAGGCCCACATTCTGGTGTCACCCCTACCTCCTGGCCATTTTTGCTATTTGCAGGCAATCTTCATTAATGGGGGACTTGGTATTCACAACAAATACTTCTCTATCTCAAGTCCCCCCCCCCTATTTTTTTTCTTTTTGTATATACCTGTGCAGCTTTCTTGCAAGCACAGTCTGTGTTTCTTTTGTTAAGTTTATCCTGGTCCCAAGAGAGCCTGGAAGCCTGAGGAGGTACAGGAAGAGGATGACAAAGAGCTTATTCATGGGGAAATATTTGACCAGAAGGAGTCGGGCAATAGTGGCTAAGCTTAAAACAATATGCTTTTTATTGATTAATCAGTCAGTCAAAGGTTGCAGCCCCTTTCCATTTAAAGACACTCAGAAATACTCATTTCCTTTTTATCTGTTTGTAACATTGCGCATTTAGACTGTATTCGCCTTCCTGCTAATCTTATTATTCCAATACTTTGCAAACATTCCCCGTTTCACATAGAAAGATAAACAATCTTGTCTCCCAACATGCTTACGTATACACATGTACTAAGAATCACGCTTATGTCTTCCCGCACCTCAACCGTGAACAGAAACTGATTCTCCAGTGCTTTGTGCATAGAATCTTTGCTACTACCAACATACTGTATATGTTATCTCTCTAATCTCTTGTTTGTTAGCCCACGTCTTATGTGAGGGTTACATACAAAGGTTGGCACGTAAGACCAAAATAGCATATTGCCAAACTACTTTAAACAAACAAACAAAAAATACACACTATCTCTTTTTATTTTTTAGTACGAGTACTAAGAATCATAGTACAAGACACAGATGGGAACTGACAGCGCAATCCCAACTTGTGCTGGGACAGGACAGCAGGCCTGTACTGTATCCAGCACAAATTTTGGGCTGTCTGAGGCTCAGCCAGAAACTCTTTCCCTTATCCCGGGGAGAACCACAGCAGCTCCAGCAGGGCTACTCAGATCAGCTCCACCGAAATCTGTGGCGCAAATCAAAGCAACCCAGGACTGTCCTGGGCTGCCCAGTAATGGGGCTAGGATCCAGCACAAATGCCAGATCCTGGCCGTCCCTCTACCCCAAAACACCTCCCTCCCACCTCCTCCTAGCCCTTCTGACACCCCCCAGATCTCTGTGCTGGCTAAGCTAGGCCGATGTAAACGCATCCATCCCTGGGGCCTGCATTGGCGTGGGAAGGCTGGTGCATGTCTGTGTGCCAGCCGATCTCCCCAAAAAATGGCGCGAAAGTGCTTTATGGCACTTTTCGCAACACTCTTCGGCCGGTGCAATGGAATTGTGCCAGCTGAAGGGGTGCTTAGGATTGTGCCCTGAGGTTCAGCTTCATTCTCCTATTTCAGGCTTATTCCAGGGCAGTGGTTCTCACACTTTTAGCATCAGGACCCACTTTTTAGAATGAGAATCTGTCAGGACACACTGGAAGTGATATCATGATCAGACAAAGCAGGAAAATTTTTTAACAATCCTAGGCTGTAATCCTACCCACACTAGCCCAGGAGTAAGTCCCATTTACTACCGTGTTTCCCCAAAAATAAGACCTACCCCAAAAATAAGACCTAGTGTGTTTTTTTGAGAATTGCTGAAATATAAGATCTACCCTGAAAATAAGACCTAGTTGTGATCAGGGCTGGGATGGGGGATGGGCAGAAGGGGTACTCGGGCAGGGGCGGGTGGACAACGAGACCAGGAACGCTGCACTCCTGCGCGTGCCACATAGAAAGCACCTGCTGTGCTGCATTGGGCAGAGGATGCTGAGGAGGAGCTGAGGCGGGAAGCAGCAAGCGAGGCAACCCTGCCTACTGGGCTCTGAGGCTCTCCACACTTTCCAGGGAGTAAGTCCCGTTAACTATAAAGGGACTGACTTCTGAGTAGACAGGCAGGCAGTACACTGTTGTACATTAAAAAAAAATAAGACCTACCCCTAAAATAAGACCTAGTGTATTTTTTTGAGCCCCCCAAAATATGACAGTGTCTTATTTTCAAGGAAACATGTTATCACTGTTAAAATCATATACATAGTAGCCTGTTAAAAGTACAGAGCTGTAACATTTCCCCAAATGCAGTCACATAATATTTTAAAAATAAAATCTTGAAATGAATGGGACCTACCTGAAATTGGCCTGTGACCCACCTAGTGGGTTCCGACCCACAGTCTGAGAAACACTACTCCAGGGCATATACTGAGTAAGCAGAATGGCGAATTGAATCACCTGTACTGATTCAACTGTTGTTTTCCTATCTCTTTTAACTTTTTTTGGCCAAGCATGTATAGAGGTATGCACTGCTTAAGAACCTTTCACCTATGAAGGATCCACAAATATGACAGTGATCAAAGCAGAACAAAGAGGCTCGTAATGTGGCAATCAAGTCTCCAGTAGCCTGCACAGCAAGTTCACACAACAAAGAGGAGGTTCTTAGTAAGGCAATCAGGTCTCCCATAGCCTGCTGCATAGCCTGTTAACAGAACAAAGAAAAGGCTCTTGAGAAGAGACTCTTAATAAGGCAATTGGTCTCCAGTAGCCTGTGTTGTGAGTGTCTGGCAGGGAGTGTCAGTTTACACAACAAAGGCCCTAGATGGGGCTGAATGTTCGCATAATGACTTATGGTTGGCATCCTTCAGTCTCAGAATGGTATCGTGCTCTGAATGGTGGTTCTCGAACAGTGTCCTCTCGAGTGCGTGAAGCCTGGGTAAAGTAGATATGGAGGATAGACTGTTTCCCATGCAGCAAATCCCCCCTGTCCACGTTGCTGAAATGGTCCAATGGAAAGGCAGAAGCCAATACGGTTGGTTCCAGCGGTGTCGCAGGAGTTGCCAGAACATGACTGTGTTCAGCCATGAACTGCCTCAGGGACTCTGGCTCCAGATTTTGCCTCAAGGTTGACTCCTGAAGCCTTTTCCATAACTGGATGTAGCCACAAGGCAGTGGAGGTTTGGGATCAGAGTTTTCCTTCTCTCAGATGAGCTGCCTTCCCAGGCTGAGTCCCATCTACCCGGTGGCTGTTTAGTCGCCTCTTACGACAAGTACAGCCAAACCGAGGGCCTATTCTTATCCCCAGCCCCCAGGGGATCTAATAAGGACCTAATCGCATAATGATGGGTATAGAATATCCCCATCATTTAGTGATGCACACTTGTGCTTGAATTTGGACAAGTCAAGTCTGCTTAAGATGTAGGCCGACCATATTTGTCAACAGGAATAGCTCTGGTTCCATAATGAGATCAAAAACTGCTAAAACACCAAAAAAAGTACTCCCATTTAACCCAATTCTGCCCAGCCTACAGGTGTACAATTGATCTCTGTTGCATATATGCAATTGGGTATATGCATAATATGCAATTATAACAACTGTAGGTGGCAAGCACCATCTTAAGAGGCATTCTCCTGCTCCCTTCTACTTGAAGCTAAGGTACAAGTTACATTAAAGCACGGTATACTTGTATTTCTCCAGGTGTCCTAGATTTTTTCTACCTTAAATCACAGTTGCGAGTTGAGGACAATTGGGTTCAGGGCAGTGGTGGAGAAAAGGAGTTAGTTTTCCCACACAGTGATCCCAAACATGACTGTGCCTTCTACTTTAGGTAGAAAAAACAAGCACACAGGGACAGACATATACATTTAAACTTAATGTGCACATAGGCAGGAATTTTTGTTGTCATAGCACATGTCATCTATCATCTATAAGCAAACTGTGTGTCTTGCTCCAGAATTATTGTTTTCACCCATATGCAAATTTGATTGATTAAATTGGCTGAGATTTCTTTAACTGGGACAGCACTCTAATTTAATAAATTATAAAGTTTTATACTTGTATGGTTACAGGGGGCTCTCAGTGGACTTCTTATCCAAGGGATCAATCAGGTCCACACTTTCTCCGCTTTGCCAGTGCAGGAGCATCAGTTGATCTCAGGCCACTCAATGGGCCAGCTAAAATACCAAGAACAGCAGCAACAGACCCTACCACTGACACAGCCTGACTATCCCAACAGCTGCTTGTTAAAGAAACCAGTTTGGTAAATTTCAGAACTGAAGGATAACCACTGTTGGCCAGACACTCTGTATTAATATGCAGGCAGACTTTCCTTTCTTTGGTAACAGCATCCAAATAAATCAGCCCCACTTGTCTGTTATATCTTTATCCTCTGCAGGTTAATCCTGCCAAATTTCTTGGCCATAGTACATGTCACACAGTGTATAATATCCAACAATACCATTTTGCTAATCCTGTTTTATGAGCTTTGTTGCCCTGTCTGGTCAATCCAATAGTTGTTAAAAACCTCATGCAAGGGGTTTTGCCAAGATCTCTTTTTTCCTATATGGTTTCAATTAAATGGTTTCAGAGCCAAACATTGTATTTGGACATCTGCCAATTTCCTTCAGACACAGAATGTCAAGACACTTAATTAAATAAGCCTCCAAACCCTTTCAGACACCCCATCTTATCCAGTCAGCTCGCACATACTAACTGGAAGTGGGGGAGAAACACCAGTTCAAATCTCGTTTACTGCATTCTCTGCACAATATAGACTTGAGGTCGGTCAAGTCACAGCACATTCATTGCCCATTATCTTAGAAGCAGATTAAGCAAACGTGTAAAGACCGTCTCATTAACGGTTCTTTTGTTGCCTTGTTTACCATTTAGTGGGACTCATTAACATTAATTATTAGACCAGGAATGCGTCAATGCTTTGTCAAGCCTGATCAAATCACTAAGTAAACTAAGGGCACAAGCCTAACCAGGTCTACTCAGAAGTAAGTCCTATTTTGTTCAATGGGGCTTACTCTCAGGAAAGTGTGGTTAGGATTGCAGCCTAAGGAATCTTATTTTTCCAGGAAAGATTTACATGTTATCAGCGTGAAGCAAAGCCACAGATCTCTTGCTTTTGTGCCTTACAGTGTGAATCCTTCAACCCGTTCTCTAAATGCACAGGACTTTGTTGATCAGCCCTTAAATGAATAACACAAAGGAACAGCAACACTCTAATATCAATTTCAGCACAAAAGTGATATGCAGAACAACAACAGGACTGCTTCTTCCTCTCCCCCAGAGTGACCCCACATAATATGCTAACTTGCTTCATTTGCTTTTAAAGGTTATTTCTTACACACTTGCACACATATATGTGTGCATGTAGTCGTGAAATGCAAGTCTGTGTAGGTATGTAAGTTAATACTTATATTTATATATCTTATCATGCATACTTATAACTTACATATAATATTTGTGTAGAACGTATTCAGTGTGTAAAGTAAGCATGTACTGTTATATTTCAGCTGCAGAGGCTAAAAAGGAGTGGCTTGCTTAAGGCCAATTCAGGGCAGAGATGAGCTATGAGCCAGTGAATTCCTGATTCCTGTATGGTCTCTTAGTTCAGTCTCTTAGCTTCTATGCCACACCAGCCGCTGTATATATCATAGAGCACAAACCAGGATTCCACAGTGTTGCCTTTCCCTGGGCATAAACTAGGCAGAAAGCCTTAACTGCCATGATGAATCAAATAATTCACAAATGGCAATTATAATTGTGAATAGTAAATGAAATTTTCTCCCCTGTGTGGCAGGCTGTTAAATACTTGATAGCATTCTCTCTCCATCCAGGCAACAGATATAACTGTGATTCAGAGCAATAAATTTAACTGTCTTTGGTTGAAAGAAGCATTTTCTTTAAACAGCATAAAAAGTTCACATATATTGATTGTAGTAATTCTGTTTTTAGCTCAATAATTTAAAAAGGTGAAACTAAGGGCCCAATGCTGTGGTCTGCACCGCGCCTCTGCGGCGCGGACCACAGTTGCAAATGTGCCGTAAGGCACGTTTGCAGGGCTTACTGCCGGGCTCCTGCCGGAGGTGCCTCAGCTCCAGCCGGCGCTGAGCCACCACCCAGTGGGCGCCCACATTCAGCAGCTTGGCGGTGCCTGCCACTGGTGGGCTGCGGAATGGCAAATGGGGCGGGGACAGGGGCGTTCTGGGGAGGGGGGAGGCCGGCATGATGCAGGAACGGTGGGTGTGCCAGTGGCGTGCCTGGGGGCGGGTGGGAGAGCCCTTTGGGTGCGGCTAAAGAGAGTAGCCCCATTGCAGGGCTGCCTCCCTTAAGCAGGGGAAGGGGACGAACGTCCCCTGCACGGGAGACGCTGGATGTGGCGGCAGCCCTTGTGGTGCCGCCGAGCAGGGGCACCCCGGGCAGCTCAGGATTGGGCTGCCCCTTAGGATTGGGCTGCCCGGCAGTTAAAAATTCCACTGGACTACAGCATCTCTCTAAAAACAAGAATTAATTTACAACTGAGATGTGACTCATACAAGAACCTAAGAATTGTCTTGAGATGGATCAGACTAAAGGTTTCTATCTAGTCCAGCTCTCCACAGAACAGGATGGAGACAGTCTAGCGTCTGCCTCTAAAGTAGACCTCTCAGCTTAGAGGCAATAACGTTCTTGACTATTATGGCTAACGAACACTGGCAGACTCATTCTCCTTCAAGAAGCGTTTGGGGGAATGTGTGAGATTCATCCAGGATTTAACCCTTTGCTCTTCGAGCGTCTATCAATTTATCCAATCTTCTGAGTCAAGGTTTTCCAATACGATCCACACAATTATTTAAAAGGTATGAAAACTCTTGTTTGAATTTGCAGGGGCTAAACATCAGGACTCATCATTTCTGCACTTTAAAATAGAGGATAGAGAAAGCTGTGTCAGTGGAGTTGTTTTTTTTAAAACATACTTTCACTACCAGTAAAGCAGTAGTGTGAACCTGACTAAGGGCCCAATTCTATCCAACTTTCCAGCACTGAAGCAGCTGTTCTAAGAGGGCATGTGCTGCATTCCACAGTGGGGCGGCAGTCATTGAGGCCTCCTCATGGTTGCATTATGGTTGCATTGCTGCTGGCAAGTTGGATAGGATTGGGCCCTAAATGTTTAACCACATGTCCACCTAATGGCTGTATCTCTGCTGTCTTGTTGTTGTTGGCATCCTTCAGTCTCGGAAGACTATGGTGTCATGCTCTGAATGGTGGTTCTGGAACAAAGTGACCTCTCCAGTGCGCGAAGCCTGGGTAAAGTAGGTATGGAGGATAGGCTGTTACCCATGCAGCAAATCCCCCCTCTCCATGTCGCTGAAATGGTCCAATGGAAAGGCAGAGGCCAATATGGTTGGTTCCAGCGGTGTCGCAGGAGTTGCCAGAACATGACTGTGTTCAGCCATGAACTGCCTCAGGGACTCCGGCTCCGGATTTTGCCTCGAGGTTGACTCCTTAAGCCTTTTCCATAACTGGATGTAGCCACAAGGCAGTGGAGGTTTGGGATCAGAGTTTTCCTTCTCTTAGATGAGCTGTCTTCCCAGGCTGATGAGTCCCATCTACCCGGCGGCTGTTTAGTCGCCTCTTACGACAAGTACAGCCAAACCGAAGGCCTATTCTTATCCCCAGCTCCCAGGGGTATAAAAACACAAAACCAGGCACTGACTTCAGCTGTTGTCCCTCACTTGTACATTGCTAGTTTTAGACAGCAGATCAATGAATTGCTCAATGAATCAATGAGTGCCAGAGGAAGCTGGTACAAGGATATGTATGGAGCAGCACTGCCAAATGCTGACCCACATCAAACTGACAAATCAAATTTCTCCCTCTTTCACCTGATTCTAAGTACTCATAATAAAAGAAAATGCACTGCATTTGCCAGCATTCCACATTTGGCTTTGCATGTCTTCCATGTTAATTATAATGTGGAACAATTAAACTATTTGCTAAATTAGCAATTCTTGCCCTATAGTCTTGTGGCTGAGCAGAGGTCTTCAGAGAGGGCTTGCCACCATGTTACCTTGGTGTGAATTTGTGCTGACAGAATAGTCCATTCGTCTTCACGTCTTTAGACAGCTGTGCTTACCTAGCAGAACGTAAACATCTTTGAACTTTGCTTACTGGATAAAATGAAGCTTTAGTTTCCTACTGCATTTCCTCCTACAAGATCAATCATACATGTGGGCTAGACACAGCATCCCTGTGTTTGCAATTAATCTCGTAAAGGCAGAACATCTCTGGATCGATTCCACGCTATATTTGTCTGCGGGAGAAAAAGAAGTAAAGATTGGAAAAATTTATGTGGCACTATCAGAATAATAATCAGACAATCACTTTCAATTTGTACAGGTAATACACATGTAGAAAATCTATATTTTACACATATAAAGCAGGAAGATGCTTTATGTTATCTGATTAATGACTGGAATTATCATTTTAAATTCATGCTTATAATTTTCAAAAGGGAACCTGGAACTGTTACTACCTTGTTGATGGAAACAGGCTCTTCAGCTGATCACATAAAGGTTAAGAGTTTTGTCTTGATTTACTCTATAAAATCATGTGCCATCCAGTTTTCAGCTGGAAAGACCTGGATTTGCTCTTCCTGCAGACTATCGAGTTGCAAGTCAAAGGATCTGAATTAATGCTACCATCCACTATGGGAAGAGTCTGTATGTTAATACGTGAGTTTTTAAATACACTGGGAAAAACTGGCTTAAAGATGATTGCACTGTACAGACATTTAAAATGTGCCATTGTTGGGAAGAAATACCTTAAATTAAGAGGAAGCAAAATGTAAAGACCAAGTGCACTATGCAGATAATAGTGGTTGTTCTGCTTTCTGTTAATGTGTGAAAATTGAATGAGCAGAAAAATTAAACAGTGGGCAAAATACACTGGATGCAAATACTAAGTGGACAATTACAAAGGTAGAAACGGAAAAAAATGAACAGTCTTACTAAACATGAAAGAACTGCTTGCACATTTCTGTTCAGGCCTTATGTTGCTTGAAGGAAGTACACCTGTTCATGAGGAATACTAAACAGCACAATCTTATGCATGTCTACCTAGAAGTAAGCCTCATTTATTTCAGTGGGACTTACTCCCAGGTAAGTGTGGTTAGGATGTGTGTGAATATACATCCCTCTTATTTTGCAATGGCACTGTTTGTTTGATGAACAAGAAAATTGCAAATAAACATTTACATGACAATGAAGTCAGCTCTTTCCTATGAAAAATGCAGCAAGAAGACCTAAGGCTATTGTTAGCTCATCACAATATACAGAGATCAGACTCAATTTTCCTTCCACATTTTAATTTTACAAGCAAAAAGCTTAACGCTTATGGGCATGTCAATCCATGGTAACCATTGAGATTTTTGGTTGACTTTCTCTTATGCTGCCCATGGGAATGCCACCTACCACACACCCTATGTAGGGCCTGGGTTAACATTTTGAATGGCACTACAACCAGCAGTTGAATTGTCTCGTGAAAGCAAATTTGGCTTCAGTGCACAGTAAGCAATAACTGGCAGTGATCATACAAGTTGTTTAACTTTCATACGTGTGCCTGAAAAACGCAAGTACTTAGGTGCAACTGGGCGTCCCAACACACATTCTTCTTCCATTAAGAATGAAAGAAGAGCTCTGCTGATTCAGACTAGTGCAGCATCTTCTTTCCCACAGTGACCAACCAGATGCCTTGAGAGAGCCTGAAATGAGGAAATGAAGGCAATTGCCCTCTCCAGCTGTTGGTCCCCAGCAACTCTACAGAGCCATATTGCCTCTGAACCTGGAAGTAGCTTGTAGCCCTGAAAGGTGTTTATTATAATTTCCTGTTTAGGAGCCTGGGAAATACTATTCTGAGGATGATAATATTCACACAGCTTTAAATATTAATATGTTGTTTACCAGGGTGTTTTTTTAAAATACACATTTTTATATTCAAACTACTGTAGCATATAATACATGTCTTGGAATTTTTATGAAAATGGATTTTTACTTCAATAATGATAGCCAATCACCCAACAGTCTAAAACCATTATAGGTTTGCAAAAGGCCGTAAAATGCAAATGTTCAGAACTACATTAATTTACATTTTGACTTCTTTTTATTGTTCCATTCTGTGAGGGGGCTTTTTCAAAGAAAAAAATTTCAAGAAGATTTTAAAACAACTTGTACAAAATGTTGTTAATCAATTTCTTCTGCACTGTTAGTATATAAAATGGAAATGCAGAAAGGAATTGTTCAGTGGTGTGGTTCCCCCCCCCTTTAAGCCATTATGTTTATCCTCCAGAAAATGTGCAAAGTTAAAATAAAATGCCCTTGCTCCAAACTACATATTTACGAATAACCAATTTTTCTGGTCATCCTTGTTGTAACAAAGACTCTTACATATACCCATATGTATATGAGCTGGCTGGTGTTTTTGAAATCTATGGCCATTTAGAAGATTGCCTGTTCATTGTTTGGAGAAATTACCAACTAAATCAAGTGACAAATCACTGGTCTGAATCTTTCTGCCTCTATTAATCAGCTCCCTGTGTAGCAAGCTCCTTGCGGCCACGTACAATCAGATGACAGTGGTGCTCTCTCCAGACTGTTGATGCAGGCACATAAACTGAAATGACAGACTGTTCTCGAATATCATTACGGTGCCTGGTCTAAGGCTCCGCTTTTCCCTTGGTGGCTCAGAGATGGGTCACTCTGCACTAATAAATACACTTAAATCTAGTTCTTACAGCATGAATGGTAGGGAAGCTGTGACCAGCTTTGTGCAATTTTTGTAGTGTTAGTGTCTGTATTCCTGCAGAAATTTATAAGCCACTGGCCCTGCATTGCTGTTCACATTACATGACAGGAGAGAAGGGATTCATTCCCCCCCCCCTAAAAACCATTTATAGATGGATTAGTACTGGGGTTGTGCCACAAACGGGAAACCACTTGAACATACCAAAAAACTGGGCCAACGAGTCACCTACCTAGCAAACAAATGAGGAGAAGCATGCTAAAGAGATTTTTCATAATTGCAAGACAGAGACACAGCCCTTAAGAAAACCACTACTTTCTTCCCCAAGGCTCCCTGTTCTACTTTCTGTCTTTTTCTTTCTTTGAAGCTTTTACAATTTTATTTTATTTTTTATTGAAACTTTTTATATCTATTAAAAAGCAGATTTTCCATAAATTGATCAACAAGAGCTTAATTTACATGCTTTTGCCTCAAAGATTAGGAAACGTCTCCAAAGTTTATTGTTATAGACAGAGGTGTTTGAAAACGGTGTACTTATTTTACTCAAGAAGATGGAAGCCCACAGTGCTCAGTAATTCACCGGAAACAAACACAATTACGGAACATTAATATACTGCTTTTCAACAAAAAAGTTTATGAAGAGGTTTAAACAGTAGAATAAATAAATGGCTCACTATCCTAAAAGGACTCATACTCTTAAGAAGGAAAAAGGTGCAGCAGAAAACACCAGCAAATTGGAAATATGTATTGCTGGAGTGAACAGGGACAGTTACTCTCCCCCTGCTAAATGTAAGAGGAGCACTATTTAAAAAAACAACCTCTTTGCAGGGGTAAATCTCTCTCTCTCTCTCTCTCTCTCTCTCTCTCTCACACACACACACACACACACACACACACACACACACAGAGAGAGAGAGAGAGAGAGATGCATTTTAAAAGGCATAGAAATAATGAATGTGAAATACAAATACAGCCCATTACTAGGATAAAATCTTGCAATTCATAACCTACATTCACACTGTGCACACTGACCAAGGTGTGCAATCAGCAAGACTCAATGGGAGGCTGGTCAGTGTGCTATTGCATACAAATATTATTCATGAGTGTACCAGTGATTTATCAATTAGAATGGTGTAATTTCCGTTCCAGTGATACAGCTCCTGCTAACTGGGCAATGAGACACTTTTCTTATATTTCATAGGGGGACAGCCACTGCCCTTATTGATCAGCATTTAGCATCTTTTCCAGTGACTCTTTGCTGGTGTCTCTCTTGTGTTTCTTCTTACATTGTGAATTCATTTGAAACGGAGAACCATCTTCTCGTTTCTGTACTATGTAGCCACTTTGGAACCTTTGCTCTGAAAAGCAATAAATACCATAACTGCTGTTCTTACTACAGTAATACTAATGCTATAAATAATAATTACTATTCTTAGTAACAATATCATATAACCAATATGTTGCTCAGTAATATTTAAATAATGATAGCAATGGTTCGTCTTCATAACGGGCCACACACAGTACACAGTCCCCCTGCTCAAAATTATGCATGGTAGGAGTTCAAAGTCTGTGAAATGTATACCCTACACAAATTTGTATACATTTGCTTGTTTGCCATAATTTTAAAAGAAGGTTGCAAAGATGGCAACATCTGGCCTGACACAGTTTCACTGAGAATGCTCTGAGACGCACATCACCATTGTCTCCCACACATCTCTTTAGAAATTTAGAATATTTGCCATTTTGCAGAATCAGGCTTGGTGGAATGGACCAGTATATTTCTAAAACAGTGATATTTCTATAAACTGTTTGAGCCAAATTACAGGGAAAAATCAGAGAGTCTTCACCCCCACCATGCTTTTAGAGGGAGATCAGCCTGTTAATAGGAGGAAGAAAAGAAGATCATTTTTTTAAAAAAGGAACTAGCAGGAAACTATAAACACTGTATATGTTAAACATTGCTTCTCAATGAATGGGTGGTATGAAGGGAAGGGTTTGATGAACATTTTTCAAGTAGCATGGAGTGGCTTATCTTTCATGAATGGATTGTTCCCCAAATGGTGACTGTCATGCACGTAGTCTAAATTAAGTATATGAAATATGACTGGCAGTGAAGAAAGAGAGGGGTGCATTTCTTAGTAGCCTCCTGCTCCTTATTTTGTACCCAATGAAAAAGGCAAACTACTTCCTAGCAATGTGTCAGTGCATTGTAGTTCATTCACAGCAAGATTTATCAGTGTTTCAGCCATTCTCTTAAGTGGCCTAGTTTGTACATTACCTTCCCATGCTGCCCTGGGTAGCTTGTCTTTTCTCCACATGACTCCGCATGGGTTGTGCAGTTATACACCACGTTGGCAGGATCTGTTCTACAGGACAGGAAGTATGATGCCAGTGTACTCTGTAGCCATGACAACCACTTTTGTCATGTGGATGAAGAGGATATACCTGTTACCTTGAGTAGGGTGGAATGCACTGGCAAACATGTTGTTCCAAGTAACATAACAAGGCATTCTGTAATTCACTTGTTATATATATATATATAGCAAGGCTCCCTTAGAGCCCCTTCATTTGCAAAATATAACTGTAATGTTCACCTTTGTGCTGTGTTTAAGAGCTCCTAGAGGCCAGCTAGCTGGCCACTGCTGGAAAAAAAGATACCAGACTAGATGGACCTTTTGGTGTGCACTGGGAAAACAAATATGTTCTCAGAGGATGAAAAATGTAGGCTATTATGTATTCCAATTTTACACTTTGAATATATGAAACTGCCTCCTCAAGACAAACCATTGGTCCATCTAGGTCAGTATTGTCAACACTGACTTGGCAGCAGCCCTCTAGGGTTTCAGGTGAGGGTCTTTTCCAACCTTGCCTGGAGAAGCCAGGGACCAAACCTGGAATCTTCAGCAGACAAAGCAAGTGCTTCTTCCACTGCAAGTGATGGACCCTCTCCAAACTCATGCACTGCAGCTACGAACGTTTGTAAGCTACATTTGGAAAAGCAGGCCAAGCTGGGAACCACAGAGTACTATCTCGAGCAACTCAAACCTGGCCCATTTCAATGCTGGTTTTAGGGGAATAAAACTATGATGTGCCATTTGGCTAATGAAGGAACTAACAATGCAGTATTCTTTTGAGATTTTCTTTATAAAACTGCAACTTTGAGTCCAGGCCTGAAGTATTTTAGCTGCTGGTATTGTATAAAACACAGTTATAGCTTTAAAGCGCTGTAAGAACACTTATTCAAAATACTAAGCAATCTAATGCCTGGAAGATGAAGATTATAAAGAGTCTGGTTTTATGCTTGCAATATAATTAACAATAAAGAGCTGCTTCACCCGCTCTCTCTTGCTTTGGAATATGTTCCAACTTCTTTATCATTCATGGTGAATTGTGTAATCCAGGAACAATAGACATTATAGGAGGTGTTCTGAGCAACAGAACATTTGTAGTTGGCTTTGGTCTTAATTGCACTGTCTTCTTTCCTTGTTCACCAACAGAACAGTGTGTTTTGTAAGTATTTGTTTATTCTTATTTATTATTTCTTTAAAAAAAATCTGTACCCTGCCCTTCTCAACAAAGAATCAGGGCAGCTTTCAAAAAAAGTTAAGAATCTATATACTTAAAACAAACAAGTCCAAAATAACCAATAGGAACGTACTTCCCCTGTCCTGTTACCAGTGTAGGTAACATCAGTGTAGGTAACATCAGAGCAACCAAAGTTATTTCAGTCACCAAACTATGCTGGAAACTGGACTAAAAATTGGTTTCCTCCAGGAATCTCTGAAGCTGGGCAGCCACTACAAGCTGAAGCACCTGGCAAGTTGGGGCCTGGAAATTACACAATATAGTGAGTTTATAGTTGATCACTGAGTGATCAAGGTGACCTCCACCATTTCCTACAGGTCAAGCTGTAGCAAGCCTTGTGCTACTGGGAAAAGCTCCACTGGACAGTTCTTTGCAGATGCAATGGTGGCAGAGAAGTAAGTCACCTTTGCTGTCAGCATCACCATCAAGCAGGCTGGATGTTGGGCTCTTACCTGTTGAACTCAGTGTGAATCTTTCAATCTACCTGTTGAACTCAGTGTGAATTTTTCTCCATCATTGCTCTAGGGCAGAGTCCTAACCCCTTATGTCAGTGCTTTCCAGTACTGGCATAGCTGTGCCAATGGGATATGTGCTGCATCCTGCAGCTGGATGTCACTCAAGGAGGCCTCCTCAAAGTTAGGGAATGTTTGTTCCCTTACCTCAGAGCTGCTTTGCCCTTATGTCAGTGCTGGAAAGCACTGACATAAGGGGTTAGGATTGCGCCCCTAGTTGGATACCCAAGTGTCTGACTGTCTGCAATTCCACAGAAAACCATGGATCTATCCTGGCTGTATGATTTGGAAAGAGAATGCTCAGGAGTATGAATATGCTTCATCACATCTAAGCAAAAGTAACAAGAATTTATTTCCTAGCCTTTGAATTTTCAACTCCTGACAAATGTTAAAAACTTACATTTACAGGAAGGAAACCAAGTTAGCATTAATTGCAAAACTTATGTACTTATAAACATATAATCTCACTTTTTAATTATATTCATATCTGCATCGCCATGGATCCAACAAGATCATGTAGAATTTTACTTTTATCATTTTATCCCCACAAGAACCCTGGGAGTAGATCAGACTGGATGATAGTGATTGGGACAGGATTATCCGGAACTGAACAATATTTGAATCCCAAACTCCCACTCCAAATCTAGCATTGTATTCACACAACTATCTCAACAATATCATGGTGCAAACAGTGATCCCAGTCCAACAAAGCAAGAGTGTAGGGCAAACTAGCCGTGTGTGTGTGTAGATAAAAGAGTGCATGAAGCTCCACTCATGCGCCTGAAGAAACAAGCCTCATTTTAAACTGTAGAGCAGCCTGCCTCTTCAGCCATGTGATTGGCTGTGGTGGAAACTTCAAAGACATTTCCATCTGTGAACTGTACGGTACATGGTTTTCCTCACTTGTGCATACAGCTTCAGTGGGTTGTGCCACTGTCTATAGAAATCTGGATGGGCATCCCTGGCTCATGATGATAGGTGTTTTACAACACCCACAACATCACTGCCTTTAAATAAATAGTTATCAGAGGGAATTTGCCTTGGGGAGTTGCGTTGGTGGTCCTTTAGCAGTCACCAAGATGCGATATGTGCTTCCTTTGAAAACGATAGAGTCACAAAGCATTCTGGAGAGAGAATGAGTGCTTAGTTAATAGATGCGCATAATTGCTAGGTTACAATATTCCTTGATGGGGAATTTTGACAGCCAGTTTTGAGTGGCATCACAAAGACACCCAATGTATTCAGTGCCTGCATTCATTTCCCTGGAATCCTCCATGTTATCAGCTGTAATTAAAATAAAAAATAAAAAGTTCCCAAATATTTCAAGATCTCAAACAGGCATCTTTGTTTCATTGTGCCAAAGAAGTGTGCATAGGCGTAAGATCAAGTGTTGCTAGTTCCCTTTTGTTCTGGCTATATGCTGTATAAGACAAACTGAGAATGAATCGCATGGGAGCTGAAGGGAATGGGGGTGGAGGAGGTGGAAAGAGCATGCTATGGTGGGGGGGGGGAAGCTATAATTACCTTCATGTGTACAGGAAGGTATTAGAGAAATGAAAGGGAGATTGGCATGCTAAAAGCCAATTTATGCTCCACCCAGTGAGGCAAAGAGAAGCAAAGATGCTGCAGGAAACCAGCTGGCATGGGCAGTATTCTGAAGAGAGGCACATGCTCCAAAGGGCACACAATGTTCGACAGCCAAATGGCTATTTTTATTCTTTGGATTTTGTTTTAGAAGCAATTTTAGTCCCTTTCCCTTTGCATTAGACCACCGCCCTTTTTTGTTTTCCAAGTTTGCAGTATGCATACAAATCTAAAACTCTGCTGCAGACAAGAGAAAGATATTCAGAATGCAACTGGGAGCAAGATGTATGTGTCGTTAACCCATAAGCATTTAAATAGTCATCCATACATATGTTCCACGCATCCCCAAAGGGATGACCTAGCCCTGGGGTTCTCAAACATTGTTACTGTGACTGCTGAAAAATTATATATGTATATGTATGTACATATACGTATAATGTATATGTATACTTACGTGATCCCTTCAGTTTGTAAAGGAGTTCTCCCTGCCCACTCACCTTGCCCAGAAGGAGGTGGAATGCTCTTTGCATGGCACAGGAGGGGAAGAGGCAAAAGCATGTAGTTTGGTTAACTACAGACTCTGCAATGGGGGAGTCACAACTGCAATGGGAAGTCAACTCCCCCTCATACAGTACAGAAGTTATTTACCTCCTGTATATCCTTCCTCCATGGAGTTTGGCAGACAAGCATATCCCATTCATCTTAACAACCGTGTGACATAAATTAGTCTGACGGATTTCCCAAAATTGCTAAGTAAGCTTCATGCTCAGGAATGATCTGAACCAAGTTTTCTCCAGGCCGGGTTCAACTTTACTATGCAAGGCTGACTCCTATTAATAAGACAGTAGCACTCTTTTCATAGTGTTTTACTGCATTTAAAATCTATTCATTTAGCAAGTCCAAAGGCCTAATCACATAAAGCTCAGAGCAGCCAACTGCATTTTCAGTATATTATTAACTCAACTTTCCAAGCTTTCTTGCTCATTAAAAAAAAAAAGAGCAATGAATACATGATCACCCAAAACATGTACACATAGACAGATAGCAATGGCGGAATATTTGGATGGGCTGAATAAACAAAACCTAATATGGTTAGGTACGTATAGTCTACATTCAGTCCAAGTGTCAGGTTAAGTTAAAATCAAATCATCAAGCAAAGTTCTGGATACAATAATGCTGACAGGGATAACAGATTTACAACACAATGCTATGCATGTCTACTCAGAAGCACGTTTCATTGAGTTTAATGGGGCTTACTCCAGGGAAGTGGGTATAGAACTTCATTCTCTGTATTTTGGATGTTTTGGAGGGAAGACCTGCAAAAGGTGGTAAGTATCAGTTATGCAATCAATCTTTTTTAGAATTACTTTTGGGGTGCATTTTAGTCAACTGCCTTCAGCTGGTTATGGTAAACATACGAGTAACTTGATTAGAAATGGATATCCTGCCTTCCCCCAGGCATCCAAACTCAGTTCTGTTTGTTTGCCTGTCATATTTTACAACTAGAAATGTCATACTAATTTTTAAGGAAAATCCAAACATACCTAGGCAGACCCTTAAAGTTGGATTAACTGTCAGACTTGTTGACTCTCAGGCATGCCACACATAGTGGGAGTTTTGGTTCCAGGCAAAATGATGACAACCAATCAACCTGGATGTATGACAATCCAAGCCTCCTGAATAAGCACAACCCGGAATTTGTACTCCATACATTAAAATCTCTCCCTCCCCCCACGCTGCCCCACATTAAAAAGCAAGGAATGGACCTTCTATAGTTAGGACTGCTACTACATATACTTTTGATGATTCACAGTGTAATTCTCCCATGATTTTAGAAAGATAATTTTGCCTCCATGTTTTTAAAATTGGGGGGAAAAGAAAAAAAGTGTATGAAAGGAAAATGCATCGTTTCTATTTATTCGTTACATTGAGATTCTGTTTGCCTTAAGGCAGCTTACACCGAATTTCCAGGCACTCTCCTATCCAGGCCCTGACCAGGCTCAAGCTGCTTAGCTTTAGCAGTGTTGCTGCATCACAAGCCTTCAGTCCATGTGCTAGAATCTTAATTCATCAGTGGACAACGTCCAGCCCCACCACTCCCTGTGTAGCCTATATATCAATGTTTTATGATATTTTATTTATTCACATTTTTATACCACCCTTCCTCCAAAGAGCTTAGGACGGTGTACACAGCTGCTCCCCTCCTTTTGTCCTCACAACAACCCTGTGAGGTAGGTGAGGCTGAGAGAAAGTGACTGGCCCAAGGTCACCCAGGAAGCTTTGTGGCTGAGGAGGGAATTGAACCTGGATCTTCCAGGTTTAAGTCCACCTCCCAAACCACTACACCACCCTGGCTCTCTCAGAACTTCACTAATAGTATAGCATCCTGTTTGCTGTAACTCCACCCTCTTTATCGATTACCTGCAATGTAAAGTCACATTAAAATACTACTTGCCTCTTGCCTTGCTGAATGTTATTTCAGAAATCTGAAATGTTTTTTATTTGTGCTTCTCAAATATCTGGAGAGGTAGCTTTGCGCAAGCCCAAGATGCTTAAGGCAACTTAACCTTTGTACAGTGTACAAAGCCTTGTACTGGGCCTTTGTACAGTGCTTTTTGAGTGTGCAAAAGCATTTCACATTTGCTTCACATCTTGCTGAAATTCTTACAATCCAGTGAGGTGAGTATTATGCCCATACTGCAGCTGGAAAGACTGACGTTGAGAGGGGATGACTTGATTAAGGGCACAATCCTAACCAGGTCTACTCAAAAGTAAGTTCTATTGCATTCAATGGGGCTTACTCTCAGGAAAGTGTGGTTAGGATTGCAGCCTAAGGCTAGCAAGTGAGTTCATGGCAGAGACAAACTTGGAACCAGGGAAGTTCCAATTCACAGTTTCCAATTCGCAGTTTCCTAGCCACTACCGTATGCCAGCTTTCATGTATTATTCAGCAGTTCGTTAAAATATGCTACCATTGTGAGCCACCTCCCTCAAATGAATTTAAGAATGTCTGCTATAGAAAACTATGAAGATACAAAATGGGAGCAAGTTGGTCCAACTCATCATGTGTTTCGTAGTGTACAAGCCCTGTTCCAGAAAATCCATATGCACTTGGATCTCAGTCCTCATTTAAATGAAAGGCCTTGTAAGCAAAGGAATTGAACACTGAAGCTTCTGTGCCCATAAGAAAGCACTGAATCAGGATGTGTGCATGTGCATGTGTTTAACAACTGTGAAGAAGAGGGCTCTGTGTGCCAAGTCCTGGTGTGGGTTAATCGCAGTAACATCTTTATTTCCCTGCCACCTCTACTCCATGTGGACATTATCATCTGTAACTACATCAGCAGGTTTTTCTATACTATGACACTTGCTTCCCAGCTGAAGAACAGGTGCATAATCAGTTAGCATGGTGCTTTACCTCTTCACAGCACTACTGATTCATCACATAGAACAGGGCTCACTTCAGGCCACTGTTTTATGCTTTCCTCTAACCACAGGGAAACAAGTGAGATGGATCTGTTGCTTGAAATGCAAGGACCCCAAATAGCATGCTTGTGCATTGCATACACATGTGCTTTTGGTTTCTTTAGCAAGATGAGGAAGCTATTGTGGGAAGAGAGGAAATTTTGTCATGTTGGTTGTCACACATCAGGTTTTGCCCACTTAATAGGTCTTCTTATAATGCAAGTCCTTCTTAATAGGTTTGATTTGCCGCTCTGGAACAGGGGTCGCCTAGTGCTAGAGCTGGTCTCTGTTGATCTTCTTTTGTCAGGTTGCACCATCTGTGCCAGCAGTGCTGAAATGACTGGTGCAGGGCTTTGAATGGGTAGAGAAAGAGATCAGCAGGAGATGGGCAACAGGAGGTTTATCTCAGAACCCCTGCTGAATATTGGCTCCCCCACTATGTAAACAGCGTGTTGGCATTTGTTATTAGGGCTGCTCAGCTCCAGTAAACCAATACACAAATCTGTAAAGGAATTTTGTGTTGCCAGCAGACTGATATTCATAATAGCACATGGTGTCAGCCGCAGAATGATTTAGTTTGCAAAAATCAATGCTAAACTGATGAAATCTAAAAACCTGAATTCAAATGTCACAAAAGAAGCAGCTCTCAGTGATAAGTGTATGACTTACTAACAGCATCCTAGATTACATAGAAAATGCAGAGCCAAAATTATATTGTACTCATTTAGTTAACTCAATTAAATACAAAGACAAATCACTCCTACGTTTTCATGCTTCATCTGGATATACATTTGCTCTATTGACAGCAGCTAGACCATATCACAAGGCTTCAAAACCATTTTGGTTGACTCTATTTATCTTTGTTGCAGTTGCACAAACTAATTAAAATTGCATTCCAGTGGAAATGTTTTTTTCTTGGATTTGGCACAATTTTTTTCTGAACTAGATTAAGGTGTGTGTGTGTGTTTTTCCCAGGCATCACCCTCAATCATACACTTCGTAGGACAACAGTAATAGCTTCATTTATAATCTGAATGCTGAAGCCAAAAAATAATTGACCCAACATTTCTTAGTGGCAGAAATGTTTTATCCAAATGCACCAAAACATTTGCCTTGGGGTGCGTATTATAATTTTGACCTTTCAGACGAAATCTGAAAGGAGAATGAAAAACTTGGTATATAAGGAAGAAGGAGTTGCACAGGGTCTCTAATTTCAATTACGTATATTATCTAATTTTGCATTGAGCCCGATGGTGCAAGCTTATACATGCCACTCAGAAGTATGCCTTATTGAGTTCAATGGGATTTACTGCCATGTAAGTGTGTACAGGACTGCAGCCTAATGCATGTGTTAGAAAACATATCTTCCTCAAGAAAAATGTGTTTATAAAAAAATACACTTGAGTTAAACAGATGCTTAAGTTATTCCCACTGACAGCAAAGTGGCTACAGTTACACAGAGCCCTCTAGCTAGTCAACCAAATTCATTCTGAAAATAATTTGTTCTCCATTAAGCCATTTGTTCCCTGACTAGTTAAACATACAAATACTTTGTGGTGCTATGAATATCCTTGTGCCAGTAAGACTGCACTAGCACTACATGCCCTGAATGTATATTTAGCCAGACAAGAGAAGCAAGCTGCAACACTGCCTGCTTGATACTTTTGCGAGCTAGACTATTAAAAATAACTTCCAAACTACAGCTTCAAATGCTGCACGATGGAATATTCTGGCTTGGCACTGTGCATGAATGTTTTCTATTTTTATTTCCTTTTCTTCTTCGATTGAGTTAGGTTGCTAGGCGACGAAAGTGTTCTGTTCTATTGGTTAATAGCTATACTGTATTTCACATAATCAGTTAGTATATTTGGGCAAATTGTCCAAGGAGAAAAAGACAGCACAAATGGCTGCCTTTTGGACACCAATTGCTTATAAACTGTGTAACCAGCTGTCCCTACTTACGCTCAGAAAGCACTCGGGCGCCATTCAGTTTGCAATTTGCAGAGGTTGTCTCGGCTATGAAAGGGAATGACAATTTTCCAAAGCAGTACCCTCAATAAAAGGCAATTTGATCTGTTTAATTTTCTAAAGAATACCATTAAACACACACACACGCACACACACACAGAAAACACATTGTGCTTTCACAGTGGACAGGATGTTTTTGCAGAGAGGAGTCAACATGAAAACAAAGTTGCCTTGAGCTGATGGGAAAGTGTAGAATCAATGAATACATAAGGTTCACCATTACACAAATGGCAATAGGAACATGACCGTAATGCCCCAATTCTAATTCCAAGGAACAATTTGCAAGCCCCACCCTTGTGACTACTTCACATTGTCAGGCATCTTTCTTCCTTGTTCTGTATACCATATTCATTTGCAATTGCCTGTTCTCCACTGATTTAAGAGACACAATTGTATTTGGTTAAAGGCACAATACTGACTTACTACATTTCTATCACACTCTTCCTCCAAGGTGCTCAGGGTGGCATACTTTTTCCTACTTAAAATTTTATCCTCACGACACCCTTATGAGGAGGAAGGTTAGGCCAACAGAGAAAACAACTGGACCAAGATTTCCCAATAAGTTTCATGGCTGTGTGGAGATTTGTCTCCACCCCACATCCCGCCCCAATGATCTGATAATGACACTGCACTGGGTCTCATGCATTGGAAAAAAATATTATCCTACAATATTTTTTCAATAGTTCAAAATACATCTCAGTAGCTGCAAAGTCTGAAACACATGACTTGTAGCCATGATATTTATGCATGTACATCTACATGTATGTACATTAGAGATGAGGTGTATCTACTTTCTGCCCCAGCACAGAGATTAAACTTCTGGTGGCCCTGGGGGTGGTGGGACTGAATGCTGAAGAATGTCAAATCTAGCTAACTCACACTAACAAAATTAACATGGCATCCTGCAAAAGCAGGACAAAACAGGGACTGTAAGCCAGAAGAATGAGGAAGGGTTATGTAAGGAAACAGGACCACGTGTGCGCTTTATACTGATAGAAGCACTGATAAAGACAAGAGACCTTTATCAAGCACTCTTAAAGGTGAAACTTTTTAAAAACAAAAATAGTGTTGTTTTTTTCAATTGCACTGCAAACGTGATGATTTATAAGTGTTTTTACAATGGCAGCTCAGTGAAAGATTTGTCTGTTAGAAAGATTTGCAAGTTCTAACTTGCAGATTCCCCAGAGCACAAATTCGTATCTAAGCACCTGTCCTACTGCCTGGTTATTTAAGGGTCATTTGCTATAAACGCTACTCTTTCATCCTGTCACTGAGGACAAACAGCCATGCAAATAAGTCTACAAAAATTGCTAGCCAGCCCACCCACTCTTTCCTAGGTTAGTCATTTGTAGAGCTCTCTGGCCCCACTGGTTGCAAAGGGCAACTCTTTTTACATGACTGAGGTAAACTATGATGGAAGTGTGGTTTTTTAAGCATGATTTGCTGTTGGTGAGATTCTGAAGTGCATGCACTGAAGCCTCTTAACAACTCTGCAGCAATAGTGTAGCTGAAGGGGGGCAAAATAGTAAGTATTGAAGGTGCTGCAACATGTTGTGTAAGCAGCCTCTCCCACTTGGTGGGCCACTTTGGTGAGCATTTGGAGGGCCACTGTGAGATACAGGAATCTGGACTAGATGGGCCCTTGGCCTGACCCAGCTAACTTCTTATGGGCTCTTCTTATGTTCTTATTTGTGACCAAAGCCAATCTGGGCAGTGACAGCAATGCACAAGAGACACCATTCGGTTCAGTGGGCACCTGCATGTAGCAATCAATTCCCGGAATGGGTCCAATGCCAAGTGGGAGGAGCCTCTTACACAATGTGTTGTGTTGCCTGCAGTATTTACCATTTTGCCCTCCCTCTAGCTATACCACTGCTTCACAGATTTTCACCAATAGCAGCAGCAACTAAAGTGTTTCAGGGCCATTGAACTACTTGGAAGACTCATCTCAATTGGTCATGCATGGTTCCTCTGTTCCAGTAAGGCAGGGCTTTTCAAACTGGGGCGTCACGACGCCCCAGCCTGCAGGCCCTGGCCCCTGCCCCCTTAAGGGGTGGGGGCAGCCTGGAGGCAGGGAGGAGGCAGCAGCGCGATCCCCAGGATTGTGTCGCTCAGGGGGGCTGCAGGGGCTTGGGTACACAGCCTCCCGGGGGTGTGGGGAGCCCTGCGCGACCTGCAGCAGGGCTCCCCGCAGCAGTGAAAGTAGATGTGGAGCAATCGCTCCTCGCCTCCACTAAAGCAGGTCACGCAGGGTCACGCAGGTCCCTTTAGCAGGGCCTCCGCTAAAGCAGGTCACGCAGGGCTCCCCACACCCCCGGGAGGTTGCAGAGGCTTGGGTATGTGTACCCAAGCCCCTGCAGCCCCCCTGAGCGGTGCGATCCTGGGGATTGCGCCACTGCCTTCCCCTGCCCCTGCTGCCTCTCCCCTCCTGCCCACGCAAGAACTTAGTGGCTCTCAAACTCTCCCAGAGAGTTTGAGAACCACTGCAGTAAGGTATGGTGAACAAGGGTTATCAGGCACAACAAACATGAGAACCAGCAAAGCATGGAGACCAGCTGTGTGAAATTGCACATTTACAGGTGAAAGTGCAGCGAGAAAAAGATGTCATGCAAACTGAACACTTGGGCCTGTTTCTTGCTTTCCTAATGAAGCTGTGATACTCTGTAGATGCTGTTTGTAAGCATGCTCAAAGGGAATAACGTTTTTATAAAAGGGCGGCCAAACCAAAGTGCCAATGAGAAAATAGACATGAGAGGATTAGTAGTACAGCTGTAGTCCTATCTGAGAGCATACCTCTTCTGCAGTCAGGCGTTGCAGACATATCAGAGTTCAGGTATGATTCCTACCACCTCCAATGTACGTGGGTAGCAACACCCTTCACCTACTGTCCCTCTGTGCCCTCTACGAAAACTGCTGTAAGAAATCTTATAGTAAGACAGAGACTTGCAACTGAATCTTATATCTGACTCAAGCAAATTTAATGACACAGAATCACTGAAGGATCTCAGCTGAAGCCAAAGTAGAAGCTGGGGGAGAAAGAGAACAGTTATGTATATTTCCCAGCTAAATCAAATACCGTATGTTTGTTTGTTTAAGTACTGCTTGGGCAGTGCTGCTTGTATTTTGAAAATAACAAAATTGGATGATTTAATTGTGGCCAGCAAGAAACTGTGTTTTTAAAATTTGACCACAATCAGAATGTGCAATCATGTGAGCTAATTAACTAATACCTCTATCCCTCACTTCTCTCATTCCAATGCATACACCCCTTCATATTCACATACCCACTTGCAGGGGAAAAGAAAAGGAAAGAATGATAGATGGATGTGCTTCAAACTCTAAACAGCTGTGACTCCTTGTGAATTAATTTTTAACCTTTCTATTAAAGATTCACAAATGGCAACTTGCTGAAATGCTTTTATTTACAGGAGTGCCCAATAAGTCGATCCCGATCTACCAGTCGATCGCCAGGCAAAACGCATTCTTGGGAGTGAGCCCCGCCCTGGGAGTGAAGCATCCCTGGGAGTGAGCCCCGCCCTGGGAGTGAGTAGTCCTGGAGTGAGTAGTCTACTGGGGCTGACTCAGGAGTAGTCCTGGAGAGGAGCCACTGGCAGGCTTCTCTCCCATCCACACATTCCTGGGAGTGAGCTCCGTTGACTCTCCTGGGGATGACTTACCTTTCCCCTGTTTTTGCACTGGTATGTATGGAGATCTGCCCCCCCCCCCCAACTTCCATCTGTTGGTTCTGTGTGCAAGGGGTTTTGCACTGGTCTTGCTGTGATGCCTATATAGAGATCTTCCCTCCCCCACATCTTTCCCTTGTTTTTGCACTGGTCTGTATAGAGATCTGCTCCCTCCCCCCCCCCACTTGTATTGGAATCGAGGAAGATCTGGTGGGGAGGTAGATGTGGTGTCAGCAGTGGCCCCTTTAAGGGTAAGGCCTGGGCATCCAGCAGAGTGTGCTGCACAGCTGCAGCTACTTGAAGGCAATAGGGCCCTCAGGGATATAAGAGCACCTGAGGCAGGAAGGGCTCCACTTATTTATGTGAGTCAGCCTTTTCCTACATGAAGACCTTTAAGTCCAAGTTCATCAGTTCCACCATGACCGATGAACATTTGGAAGTGTGCTTGAAGCTGGCTGTCAGCAGCTACTGTCCGGGCTATGCATCCTTGGCTGATTCACTTCAGTGCAAGTCATCAAAGTAAACTCAAGTAATTACAAAAAATGTTTATAGTTAATTATGTTGTGTTGTGCAATATTGGCTCATGCGGTTATGCAAGGTACACCAACATACATTGTACACATAAATGTTATATGTTATGATGGCGCGAACATTGTAAAAAAACTCTGGTAGATCTCCGGGCCTTGCTGGGTTTCAAAGTAGCTCTCGAGTCAAAAAAGTGTGAGCACCCCTGATTTACAGCAACTAAAATAAAAGTCAACATTTGCAAAGAGTGTTTCTTGATTTTTCTCAAGTAAGCTCCAGTACTATTAAGTGTAATATAACTGGGACAGGGGAGGTTCGAGTCTGACAGGCAAATTTATCCAGTTCACTTTACGATGCTGCCGTGGTCCACTGACATGCTTCTTCTACCTGCTATGATATGCAGCTGGAATTCAAATGGGCTCAGATTCAGCATGGAAAAGGAAGAAAGTGGCCAACACTGGGACTAAGGATAAAGAGTGTAGATCAGAGTGTCAAAAATAAGGTGGAAAATGTTTATGAAGGTGACATACCCAATGTATATTGGTGCAACATCACAGCTGATTAGAATCAGCACAATTTGTCATGGGCACCAATGGTGCAATTCTATGCATGTCTACTCAGAAGTATGTCCCACCGACTTCAATGGGACTTACTCCAGGATAAGTGCTTTTAGAATTGCAGACCAAGGCACCCAGGCTAGTTTGAGCCAATGGGTATTTTTCAATAAACTCCTAATGTAATAAAACGTTAAGTGTGTGAATTACCTTAAAGTTTGCGGTGAACTTAAATCTTTTACTGGGCAGGCCACGCATTAATTTATTATTCTCTATGGATGTGATATTTATACTTCCCTACAGGGCTGTTGATCTTGGTTTACTGCAATATTTCAAAATACATGTTACTTCGGTAGGTCTTAAATGAATAATTCATGGACAATTAATTTTATGAATATTGGTCTGTGCCATGAATCATTTTTTTAAAACTAGCTCCATATACTGGTACAGGGGGACATCTGTAGCTTAAATTCTGGAAATTATTTTTTTATAATTACACATGTAGAAGAAGCAACCCTGCTCTTAATGTTAAACACTTCCTGCTTCTGTCTTTTGGAAATACCTGAGAACCCAATCCTATTTATGTCTACTCAGAAGCCAGCCCCATTATAGTCAATGGGGTTTACTCCCAGGTAAGTGTGGATAGGATTGCAGCATGAGTCACACAAGCGTACATTTATTGGAAGGTCTAATTCTACCAACTTCTCTGGGGGCTGTAGCTCTGAATAATTTATTGATGTTTAAATGTTAAAAGTATTAAATCAAAACATTCTGGGTCATCACAGCATTCTCCATTGTAAATCAGTACAGCTTCATTTATTTAACTGGAAGTGGAGACTGAAGCTGAAGATTTGCTCCATGCCCACGGTAATGATTATATTATAAGGTGGGAGTGGGCAAAATGAAGGGGCTATTACAGTTGCCATCAGAAACTCATGAAATTCTGTTAATCTTGCTCTAAGGGTTGCTTCACTACATGACATTTTTCCAACACCAAAATAATCTCCATGTGCAGAAAATCATGTATGCTATATTATGTAAAATTTGTGTGAGCATTTATTTTTCTACAGATTCATCGCTTGGTAAACACTTCTTAAAAAATCATTTTTTACATTTTAAAATTGAATTTAAAAAGAAATTTTAAAAGAAAATTGGATTATTCAATATAATAATGATTCTGAAAATTCAAAAGGTAAGTATACTGTTTATATTTACAGAAAAAACTATATACAGAAAATACAGATTAAACAATTAAGGAAAAGTGAGTTGGAGGGATTAAAGCATTCAGTGGACAACCTCGATCTATGGGTCATCCATGTGCTTAGTTTGGACGTGAAATTAGTTCATTCTTTACTAACTGTGCTGTCATATTTTCATACAGCACTGGGATAGCAATGCAATGTGAGTGAGACAGTGATAGTTATGTTACATCTTTCAAAAAATGTGTTGGTGCCATGTGCAGTTTCCATAACTATTAACAGTTAAATTAACATGTTATGTTAAATGTGTAGCTCATCATGTTTATTTTTTAAAGTGGGAATAGCAGCTGTGGGGGAAGGTGATCAGAACCATGGTGTGTGTGGGGTATTTAACTCTTTTTCTGCTGTGCTTCTGAGAAAAATCACACCTATGAAGCTGCTATTACTTCCTGGAGATGGCCCTTCATTGGTGCCAATGGAAGTATCCTTCCCTTGGCTTATAGTTTTAGGACTATGATTCACTGAGACCACAGTGGGAAAGGGTTAAATATAACTCAATGGTTGATATTTGCATTAAGGCAAATATGCACACAATCCCAAACCACAGATTTAATGCAATATATAGCTTTGCTCTTTGATGTCAATTTAATGTCTTAGAGCTAATCTGGCCGTATGCGTATACCTCCGGCACAGGGTATTACAAATGTGCCATATAGCACATTGCAGCACCCAGAGAGAAAGGAGTGCCAGCACTGGGTATCAGTGCTGGGAAGAGGACTTCATGCAGCCACTGGCGGTAAGTGGCACTGCCAGGTAGCAGTACAGCTTTTTGGGGCAGGGGAAAGCAGGGAGGGCAGAACTGGGTAGGGGAGTATCAGGCTAAGGAGGAGGCAGAGGCAGGCTCTGTTGCCTTAGCCTATGCTCCCTCCCAAGCTTGGCAGCCCAACACAGGCCTCCTAGGTTCTGCGCCTGCTCAAAAGCAGGCACAGATCTGAGGAGACCCATTGGCCCCCCTGTGGTGTTACCCAGGGTCAGGGAGCAAATGCTCCCTATGCCTGAACAGACTCCCAGCATTAGTCCGGTTGCCATTTTGGCTCTGCTGTAGCCCTGGGTGCAGGCATAGAATTGGTCTACCCAACGACGATTTAATAAACTAATATTTAAACTGTGTTTTGTCTCTTTATCTCCTCTTAAATAGCTATTTCTAAAACTGAACCAAAAATTACTTAAGCCTCTGCTCCAGGTTGCCATTGTTTTTCAAAGACACTTAAGCTTTGTATGTATGTGCAACATAATCTTCTTTTAACAGTTCCTGCAGCATGTTAGTCCGTTGCACCAGCAACAAGGAGGACGCTTGTGGTACCTTACAAACTAACACATTTGCTAGAGAACTTTCAAACAAAGTGAATAGTAGTTCACAAAAACATATGGTACAATAAATGTGTTAATCTTTAAGGGGCCACAAGACTCTGTTTCTTAAGTTTCACATGTCACTCGGTGGCTAAGATCCAAATGACATTGTGTGTGAGTAGAAAACATTTTTTGCTTTTGGGCGGGGGGGGGGGGTCTATCAAGTACCCTCCAATCACAGCCCATGATACACCCAGAATTCCATTTGCAATTCTTTGAATCCAATTTATTGGTTTGATCATAAACATAGCTTTTAGATAGTTATTCTAAAGTACCCACATCCTTTTACTAAGGACACAATACTGGGCAAGGGATAGACATTGTATATTACTTCTTGACTTCAAAATGTTGGAATAGCTTATCACATTTTGAGCGTTGCCTTTGCATTGCACCTTTGAAGCAGTTGTGCCCAATTACCTATTGCCATCATTCTTGGTACAGAATATAGTACGTACATCTTATTGAACAGAATACATATAGTAAGGCTTTTCAGAAATGGTTGAGCCTCCTTCCTAAAATTCATCCACCGCAAACTGTACAGAGTTTACAACAAAGCCCCAAAAATGTTATTCAAAGACTGATGATCTAGAAATGGTCTAACCGCATGATTTGTACAGTCACTTTACTATACTTCAGAATATTGTATTTCGAAGTGGTGCCATTCTAAAGCTGTCTTGCTATCACATCTCTTTTAACACTTTTCAAAAGGAGTCCTTAGTCTCTTGTACATGTACAAACTCTTGACTTGTACTTAACAGCAAAAGCCCTGGAAGTTGGAAAAACATTTTTTTATCTGAAACTGTATAAATATTTCCACACAAATACAAACCCACCAAAAAACCCTGACAACTATAAACCAAGCAATTTAGAACCACCTAGACAGAAACACTGAAAAGCAACCCAGGAAACAGGCAGGTATTTTGTTTATTCCCTTTTACATCCAAGTTTCAAAATTCACTTAGTATTGGAGTTTAAATGAAACTCTTCGTATTTTCAGATGCATTTTTTCTATTGGAGAGAATCATATGAAATATGTAAATTCAATCTGTAAAATGTGTGATGGCTTAAATATGGTCTAAAAGGAACCTAAACTTAGTGGACTTGGGACAGAAGGGAGGTGCACTATTTATTAAGGACTTTGAATGCTTATAACAGAAATTAATTTTGTCTTGTACATTTCAAGGAAGAAGGTTTTCATGTAAAGCTTCACCTTCAGGATTAAATGTTTAATCTTGCTTCTAGTATCTGCACAGTGCTCACCTGTACATAAGTGCTCTGTACATAAGTACAGTGGTGCCTCGCATAACGAAATTAATTCGTTCCGCGAGTCCTTTCGTTATGCGAGTTTTTCGTTTTGCGAAGCGCGTTTTCCCATAGGAATGCATTGAAATTTAATTAATGCGTTCCTATGGGCAAAAAAAGTCAGAACAAAGTCAAATTTGGTTTACAAAGTGTTTATTAAGTGCTCTTTAAAGACATACCATATTTTTCGCTCCATGTAAAGTGAACAGCAGTCAACAGTGGCATTAAGAACCATTATCACTGTCATTAACAAATGGAGAGACTTAAAGGTTTGAGTACTCTAGTTTTCTGGAAACCCCAAGAACTCATCATCGCTAGAGTCAGAATTTATGAAGCTCATTTGATCACAATCACTGTCATCACTTTCTTCGCTGTCTTCCCCCCCTTCCTTAGGGTGAATGTGAGCATAAACTGGCATGACGATCCCCCCTTATTAGGGTGAACATAATCATAAACTGGCATGAAGATCCCCCTTCTTAGGGTGAATGGGATAATAAACTGACATGAAGATCCTCCCCTTACTAGGGTGGACAGGATCATAAACTGACATGAGGATCCTCCCCTTACTAGGGTGGACAGGATCATAAACTGACATGAAGATCCCCCCTTATTAGGGTGAATGGGATCATAAACTGACATGAAGATGCTCCCCTTACTAGGGTGGATGGGATCATAAACTGACATGAAGATCCTCCCCTTACTAGGGTGGACGGGATCATAAACTGACATGAAGATCCCCCCTTCTTAGGGTGAATGGGATCATAAGCCGACATGAAGATCCTCCCCTTACTAGGGTGGATGGATCATAAACTGACATGAAGATTCCCCCTTCTTAGGGTGAATGGGATCAGGCTTGCGGGGGGGGGGGAGGCTGCGATGGCAGGGTGCTGGGGGGCTTACATTCAGGTGCTGGATGAGGTGAGTGAAGGCACCCCTCCCCTGCTGTGTGAGTGTGGGGGGGCAGAGCATCTGTGTGTGTAAGAGAAGGGGGCAGCCTGTGTGTGTGAGAGAGGAGGAAAAGTGTTTGTGTTGCAGAGAAGTTGTGATGCTCCAGGCTTGGGGTGGGGGGAAAGAGAGGCTGTGATGCTCCAGGCTTGCGGGGGGGGGGGAAGAGAGAGGCTACGATGCTCCAGGCTTGGGGGGAGAGAGGCTGGGATGCTCCAGGCTTGCAGGGGGGGGGGGAAGAGAGAGGCTGCAATGCTCCAGGCTTGGGGAAAGAGAGGCTGTGATGCTCCAGGCTTGCGGGGGGCACAAAAACGGGCGGGAGCAAGAACGTGCAATCCCTGACATGCACACAGGAGCCTGGTCCTGTGAGTGAGTGAGTGAGTGAGTGAGTGAGGGGTGGTGAAGAGAGCGTAAGTGTGTGTGTGAGAGGGAGGGAGGGATGCTGACTGACCCGCTGCTGCGCGAGGAAACCCCAAGAACTCATCATCCTTCCTTAGGGTGAACGTGAGCATAAACTGGCATGACGATCCTCCCCCTTCCTTAGGGTGAATGTGAGCATAAACTTGCATGAAGATCCCCCCCTTAAAACAAACCAAAACAAAACAAAACAAAATTCGTCTTGCGAAGCACGGGTCATAAAAATTCATTGTGCAAGTCACCAAAAATCGCAAAACGCTTTCGTTCTGCGAGTTTTTTGGTGCGCAAGGCATTCGTTATGCGAGGCACCACTGTACAGAGAAGTCAAATAAAATAAGCTGGATGCATTAAACAAACTTCTCTCAGGACATCTGCCACTGATTGCTGTTTGTGAAACAAACAGCTTTGCTTCAGATCCCAGTTCTACAAAACTGTGACTTCTTCACCGAGAGCATTATTAAGTGCCAGGTATAAATAAAAAAATCAATTGCTCTCCAAACATCTGGGATCTTAAAGGTTTGTTCAAAATTAGCTTGGTTTTTTCTTGAGGTAACAGGTGGTTGGTGGTGTTTGATGAAGTTCCCTCACAATAGCTTCACTGAATTTTAGGTCAGCCATCTCTGAAAATAAGCCAAAAATCAAATCCCCACAACCACTAGCTGTTTGATGGACCTAGTTCACCAACGTATGCTTGTGGGTTGCTTGTTTCCTTGGAAGATCACCAGTGAGAGTGAGGGGATGATATATTAGTGACCATCTGTTTATGCCAGGATTCTAATTTCCTAGTTGTATCTACTAGTTTTCCACACCCACACTGGTAAACAGGTACAGTTGAGCTCAAAGGATAAACTCTACTTGATACAAGAGTGGGTTAAGACCTTTGAAGCTTCACATTCTATGCATGGGTAATGTCAAATCAGTGACTGAAACAGAAATCTAGAAAATTGGATTCCTTTTGTTTATATTTCCTAACACTAACTTGATCCTAGTACTGTGGTGCAGAACTCAATCACTCTGAAGGGTCACACCTACATTTTAACAATTCAAGAGGACTGTGCTGCCACATAAACCGTACAAAAGCATTTCTGTTATAAATTTGATCTCCGTGTTTGTTTTTTAACCTACTTTGTTAATTATTTTTCTCTCTGTACCCAGCCTGGGGGTACCGTACCTCTAGGGGTACTGCAAGGTGATGTATTCCCCAATCATCCTCCACAGCTTCTTCCTGTTGATATCACCATATGGCTTTATTTCCCTCCACCAGCATTTACAGCATGCCCCCCCCCGGTAAAATGATTATTTCTGGCCCACCCCATCCTGTATGCTCAGACAGACCACAAAATGAAACTGTGACAAAACACAGAAAGATTTCATTTCAGTGAGTGACATTTACCCACCCTCCCCCACCTGAGCTCCCAAAACCCAGCCGAAAGCTCTAATGTCTGATGCTTCTGAAAGGTGCTCAAGATTGGTCACTGGCAAGTTTTCAGTGGAGCGGAGTTTATAGTTGTAAGGCAACCACTGAGAATACTTTCAGTCCCTCTGTACCTGTATGTGATACAACTTCTTTGTCTTATTTCACATCTCTTGGACCACTGGAAGCAACAACATTGTACATACACATTATTTGTCATTGTCTCTTCCTGGTGCCACACTGATACTGTATTGTATGCATTTATCCAGACCACAAGCAATTGAACAGTGGGAAGTAGAATTTATGGACACCATCTGCAAAGTCAGTTGTACTTTAAAGCAGTGGTTCTCAAACTGTGGGTCGCGACCTGATTTCTGGTGGGTTGTGAGAAGCTGGCGGCAGCCATCTTAGAAGATGGCAAAAGACCTAGGCGGCACCATTTTGGAAGCGGGCAAAGCCTAGGTGTTGCTATTTAAACTTCCCAGTATTGAGACATAACTAAGAGCGGCTTGCACATGTGCAAAGAAAGCAGCGTGCCTCTTTCCCCCAGAAGACATGCTGCTGCCTTCCAGTTGGACCTCCCTCTGCACTTGGAGGCTTCCCTCAGGGGGGCCAATTGCGGAGTGCAGGCTTGGATTGCAGGCAAAGAAGGACCGGGAGAGATGTGGATGAGCCAGCCAGGCTTCTCCCCACCAACCTTTGTCAGCTTGGCTACCTTGATGAGATGGCCTGCCTCAGGGTTTCAAGACAGAGCAGCTCCCCCCCTGCAGCTGGACTGGGCTGCAGAGTGTAGGTGGAGACCTGAACACAGGGCTTGGGTGAGTAGAGGCAGACCCGCGTGATCTCCCCTCTTGTGAGCCTGCTTCGAGAGCAGCATCGCTGCCGCTGCCACCCCACTGCCGTTCTCGTCCTCTGCATCACAACCTCTCTCCCTCTCTGAAATCACCTGGAAGCCATGATTCTTTCCTGCCCTGGTTAGCACATCCTCTCTTTAAATCTTTGCTGGGGTGAGGGGGGATCCCTGGTTGGCTGGCTGCCAAGAGAGCACCCAGGAGGTGGGGGAGGAGGGAAGGCAAGCCTGGCATGTGGGGGGGGGGGAGTATCCAAGGAGAGTGCTGCTCCCCCAGCCGCTTCTCTGATGTGCACCCTTCCCATCTTCTTACTTCTCTCTCAGGCTGCAATTTTGTCTACTCTTACCTGGGAGTAAGCCCCATTGCCAATAATGGGAGTCAATTCAGAGTAGACGAGCTTAGGCTTGAGGGACATGAGGGGAAGCGTCCCTGCTTATCTTCCTTCTGGGGGGGATACTACTGTTTTTATTTCCTTTATTTACAAAAGCTCAAGCTACTTCTTGTATTGAGGTGCATGAGTAGGGTGCACTTGTTTCTGGCTAATGCTGAGTACAGTATCAACAGCCACATCAATGTTTGTTAGTTTCAAGCGCAGTACAAGAAGTAGCTTGAGATTTTGTAAATAAAGACAGAAATAAAAACAGTAGTAAATACACAAATATTTTGTTCCAGATGTTTTATTTTTTGCTTGATAGCAATGGTAGCGAGGGCAGGGAGAATTGGAAGAAGCTTCTGAGCTGGAATACTGTCTCTTGTCATTTACAGTTTGAGTTTCTAGGCAAGAACTTCCTGCTTGATGACATCACTTCTGGCTCTGACATCACAGTGATGTCATTTCCTGTTTGATGATGTCATTTCTGGCTATGACATCAGTTCCAGGTTGCTGACATCACTTCTAGAGGGCCCCAGACAGATTTTCATTCTCAGAAGTGGGTCCCGGGCTAAAAAGGCTGAGAACCACTGCTTTACAGGTTCTAGATATTCATTAAATAATATCACCTAGCATTTATTCAGTACAGTGATCACACTTCACATATTTTCTGCGCAATTCTTATGATGACACTGTAAAGTAGATCAGAATGGCTATCCCCATGTGGCACAAAGAGACTAAGAAAGAGTAGCTCTTAACGTTACCGACTAAGTTCATGGCAGAGACAGTAGGCTGTAGCTCAATAATAGAGCAATACAAAAGGTCCCAGGTTCAGTTTGGCATCTCCAAGTAGGGCTGAGAAAAAAAAGCAGCATGAAACCCTGGGGAGCTGCTGCCAGTCCAGGTAGCCAGCACTCACCAACAGGAAAGATAGTCCTACTTCTCATAAACCAGTTCCATATGGTGGTTGGTCACTGAGTTCAACACAAATCATGCTGGGTTTTGAAAAAGAATGGGTGGGGCAAACAACCAATAAAAACCTAACTGGGCTAATATAAAGCAACAGATGGCTACCATTTTGCAATTTTTAGAGGCTCTTCTTGTTTACTCTTAGGACACAGGTGTGGGAAGTCACACCAGTGCCTGATGTTGGATGAAAGCATCATGCCACAGAAATAATGTGTCTTTGAGAGGAATGGACACAGTACAGCATGCTAGCTTTCTCTCTCAGACACACCTTATTATGATTCCAATCCTTGATGTATCTTCAGACATGGAAATGCTTTGTGAACCAGCCCAAGACTAGAAGAGAGGAAAACTGAGATAATGGTTGTTTGGCAGGAGACATGCATGTATTCTGCCATGCTCTTAAATCCTGATCCTAATCATTTGATTCATAGAGAATGGGACTGGGAAGAAATCCCCCCAGATACTCTTGGTATTAACAATTGCTTATTTAAGGTGTGGTGGCTGTCAGCTCTCTCCGGTCCCTGGAAAAACCAATTCAACTGGTCAGCAATGGAAATGTGATTTGTAAAAGGTTAGGGTGGAAATGGACCAAGAAGCGACAGCTCATCATCCCCCCTGTGATTCTGAGGTCTGGAACATGGCAAATGTGTGTCGTCTTTGTGCATTAAGGAGAATATTATAGACCTGTTTGTATAGCTAGAGAGTTAACTGAATGGGGCCTGGCTGAACCACGGCAATCTATCTTGCTAAAATGACCCAAACTTCATTAGACTGAGCTGTCACGCTGCTTCCCTTCTGATTAGTGATATGGCTCCACCAAATAGATGGAATTTAGTCAGACTGCAATGACTCCATAGTGTCCAGAGGAGACAGTTATACTTTGTCTTGTATAAAACCAGAATAATTGCTTCCTGGCTTTCATTTTCTTTTTCAGCCGCTTCCTCTGATAACAACGGATTTGTGATCTCTTTTGCCTGCATTTAAACTCTATTGTCTACTCTGGAAATTTGGATCTCTTTGGTGTTCATACCATGCCTTTCTGCAACTTGTGACTCATTTTTCACCGTTTGGTTTTTAACCATATCTACCTCACTCTTGTTTAGTACAGACTGAATATCCCTTATCCGGAGTGCTAGGAAAGTGTCTGGATTCCTGATCCGTCCGGATTTCAGAATAATTGCATAAATATAATGAGAAATGCTTCCTCTTGCTCTTTTCACTGTTTCCTATATGGGTGTCTCTTTGCCATTTTCAACAATGTCTGTAAAGGTACACACCATAGAACAGAGCACAAAACCTTCTAGTGTTCACACTACAGAAAACAAGTCTTGGACAAAAATGTTCACATTTTGGAATAGTCCAGATTTCAGATATCTGGATAAAGGGCAAACTGCCTGCACTGATTCACTGTGTATTTGGAACAATCTGGAACAGAATTCTGTTGAGCCACAACTCCAGTTTTGCCTTACTCAGTGGGGGTGGCCTTAACCCATTTTTGCCCAGCCCACAGGTATACACATTGGTTCCTGTTGTGCATATGCGATGTTGGGCAGAAATGGCCTAAGCTGTTCAAGAATCCCAAGTCCAAAGACCCCTTGGAAGCATGGTGCTAGTTGTTTGGCTTTTTAGATCCTGATCAAAGTATTAATATTAGTCATTTGTGCTTATTTCACCAGATGCAAAAATTTCTGTGTAAATACTCTTTTTTTTTTCTACGTGCAGGAGGAGTGCAGCATTGAAAATGCAAGTGTTGACAGCACAAAAATCAAAAGCGTTTTTAATACCAAGCCTCAGTTATCATTTGACGTTGATTCTATACTGATAATAAAGCCATTTATCATTCCAGTACCTGAGCTGACTCAATATCAGATGGAAAGCTGATGATTAATTTCATTGATTCCACTGGAATATCAGAGTACAGCCATGACTCCATCTGGCTGTCGTGCTTGTACAATTTTTGATTTGGGGAGGGCAGGGGGAGTGTTAATAAATAAACCATTGATTACAAAATGGGCCCTGACAATGCCTGACAGAGCTGATTTACACCTGTAACTCTCTTGTTGCAGCCCCTAATGCGTTACAACAGAACTGCTGTTGACTGAAGAGCAACTCGGTTATGACAACTCTGAATAATGCCACCAGTTAGTCACTACAACATATGCCAATTACACAGTATATGCTTACTATGGACAGCAGCTTATGCCAGAAAAAAAACTATTAACTGTCTGCAACAGATTACAAGGTCTAAGGCTGAAGCTTATACTATCACCTGATGCTGGAGAAAATTTAATCTTCCATTATTGTATCTTATACTGTAGATGAAGGAAGGGGTGGATTTAATTACTAAATCCTGTGCAGTCAACAGAACATGAAAATATTATGATAAAATCTCTTTGTAAAATCACTGTCCTTCCCTAGTGTCCTGGGTCAAGGTGGAATATGTCAAAATGTCACAGGAGATGCATACAGAGCTTCTATATACAAGATGACAGTGTCTCAAAAAATACAGGTGAGTGCTGCTTAACGACGCTCCAGCCAGTGACAGGTCAGCCACCGCTGGCTCCTGTCAACTCCTCCATAGCTTCTGAAGGTGAGGGGGAGCTATGCACCCCTTGCCTCTAAAGGCTCTTCTGAGCCTCAAAGAGGCAGTGCGTGATTGCGCGCTGCCTCTCTGAGGTTCAGAATGCCCATTTTGGGTGAAAACATGTGACTTCCAGTTTACCAGAAAACCAAAGTCACATCTTTTTGCCTGAAACAGGCATTCCAAGCCTCCAGAGGTAAGGGGAGCATGGCTCCCCCTTGCCTTCAGAGGCTTCACAGACTGTCACAGACTTCACAGACTGTAACGTAAAAAGAACAACGCCTCTATATATACAGGTCCAACCTAATTATACACGGATTTTTTTATACACAAATGGCCCCTACAAATGAGAAGGAATGTGCTGATCTCTGGAGGAGGGGAAAAATGCACGCCTTTAAAATCAGTTTAAAAAACTGAACAGTCCTTTAACAATAGCCTCGTTAATGAGAGAGAGAGAGAGAGACAGAGAGAGAGAGACAGAGACAGAGAGTGCACGCACAGCTGGCTGACAGTCCATCAATCCTTCTCTCTCCAGCAGACCCCTCCCTCCCCCTGAGCAAATGAAAGAAAGGTGATCACTTTGCATTGGTGAAAGGAGGGGCTGAGTGAAGCTTGTAAGCCTTGGAGGAGGACTGATTGATGATTTCTTAATGACTCTTATCTTACATCACAAAGGTTATCAATACTGTTTTTAAATCACCAGAGCAAGGGAACTTTGTTTTTCAAATGGATTTGCTATAGTGCATTTTTTGCCATCCATGGGAGTGCTTGGAACAGAACCCATGTGAATAATGAGTCTCAACCTGTACATGCAGTGGGGTGAAGGAATAAACGTTGGGCTCTTTCCTCCTTGTTATAATGTACATAATCTTTAATACGAATTGGCATCTACTGGGGGCAAATTACTATGTGAACAGGTTTCATACATGTGATATGATCTTATGAGCGGAATGTACTTGTTCAGGGACTGGTTCACCTGATAGATTGATTCTACACATGATAGGAGAGGCTTACAAGTCAAAATATTGGTCCCATGCCTCCAGCGGGCTCCTGTCGACCCCCCTAAAGCCTCCATATGCTGCCACGTGCAAAAAAGCCCTAAATCAGATACGGGCAGGTTCTTAGACCTGAACCTGGCCTTCATACTTTCTGGGCAGCCAACCCAGCCTTAGCATCTTCATCTCACCACTACTGCTGTTATGAATCTTCCCATTTTTACGAACTGTGTCTGCCAAACACTGTTCTCAGGAAATATGTGCATACAGCAAGAACATAGAACCTACTCTAGGAAGCACATTTTCCTCATGTAGAAAGTGTACACTCCCTCCCCAGCTGTGAATGAACCCAGTAGAGGAGTTGATTCTCCAGTTGCTGCAGCAACTGGCTGGTAAAATTCACCCTCCTCTTTTACTCCTTCCCAGATTTTTGATTCAGAGAAAAGGAACAGCATCCTCACTGCCTGCTTCCCTCCTGCTTAGGAAGACAGTGAGATAAGCTGTGTATTCACTCAGTGGCTCTCACAACTCCTGCAAGGCTTCCAGATCTCTCCAGGAGGCTGAGCACAACACCATGGCAACAGAGGCATGCCCAGCTTTGATGTTTCCAGGCAAGCAGCAACTTCAAATGGGACTTCCTGTGCTTCTTTTGCCCCATTTGCCATTTGGGGGATTCTGGCCAGCCTCCAACAAGTTGAGCAATGGAGCAATGTTGGTAAATGGGTGACAGGTATGGCAGAACCCAGACATATACTTAACAGAAACTATGTCCATATTCTAATCTGTTAGTATTGGTGGAGGGTGTTATCCTTTTTGGACAACTCCTGCAACAGCTCTAATGTTGCTAAGTTAGCAATGCTAAATATTATTGCCTTTAACCTTTAATTTCTAAATGTGGTAACTATGCATGCGGTAATTCATGCCTGAATTCTTCAAGTTTCTGAGCTGGAATAAAACACGAGATTAAGTAATACCCAATGTGCATCACCATGTAAAATCAGGCAAAAATCAGATTGAGGGAGACTACAGAAAAGGTCAGTCTTCCATTAAAGTCAGCACAGTACATCTACTATGCATTTTTAATCTCTTTAAATAATGTAGTTCTTTCATGTCAGGAAATAGTTTCCAAAAGCAAATAATGTGAGCATTTAACTTAAGAGGAGAAATATCCAAATAAGTATATTCTTATTTCCCCCCTCAAAGGATAAAGTTGTTAATTCATAAGAACCTTAACCTTATAAACGGAGGTTTCACATCTAAAACTAGTGATGAAGAACCGTATGGATGCACTGCTTTGATCTTTGAAAGAGCATTCTAGTTCACAGCTGTTTGATAGGAAGAGGCAGAAAATGGGTTATCTGACTCTTTCCATTTTCCTGTTGAGAGATTTTTACACTTGCTTCACTCTCCTGCCCCTGCCTTGTACAAACCTGGCTTGTGAAGCGGCCAAACCATACTTATAATCCTAGTGGGAATTGTGTCTGCATCATACTTGATTATGTGTTGATTCTGAAAATACTCCAAATTGCCTTCAAAAACATGTGGGGCAAAGCATGGATGCATACATCTCCCCAATACGTTGTCCCCTACATGCATGTGGTGTGTGTGTGTGTGTGTGCATGCAGTTAATCTGAACCAACCCACATTATGCGATTTAAATACTAAATCACGAAGTGAGAGATCTCTTGGGTGACCTACTTCCACAACTCCCCATGGCTCCCCAGGGAGCTGCAGAAACCAGCCAGGGGAGCTGCAGAATTCTTGTGAAAAACCTGCCACTCTATACAATGTATAGGATTGTAGCCCTAATGGGGAGCCATGACCCAGAGTAGGTCAAGGGAGCTTCGAGTTGAAAAAGTTTGGAAGCCACTGCCCTAATGGCACACTGAGTGCTATCACTGGTATAGAGGATTCAGAGATGGTTTATCCAAGTAGACTATCAGAGGACTGTGGGCCTTTGGCCACTGCCCGACTTGGGGGATCTCTAACACAACCCCTGTATGAAACAATCCAGTTACAAAAACTGTATAGATGAGTGTTTCTCAAACTGTGGATCAGGACTCACTAGGTGGGTAGCAAACCAATTTCAGGTGAGTCCCCGTCAATTTTAATATTCTATTTTTAATATATTAGACTTGATGCTACTATTGCATGTGACTGCATTGGGGGAAATGTTACAGATCTGTAGTTTGAACAGGCTACTCTATATACGCTTTTAGCAAGGACAGTCAATGGGGCTTACTCCTGGGTATGTGTCAGTAGGATTGCAGCCTAGGATTGTTAAAAATTTTCCTGCTTGATGATGTCACTTCTGGTCATGATGTCACTTCTGGTGGGTTCTGACAGATTCTCATTCTAAAGAATGAATTCCAGTGCTAAAAGTGTGAAAACCACAGGTATAGATGATATAAATGGGGGAGTACTCTACTGTAGAAGAGCTGCATGTTTCCCAATGGACTACTACTTGAAATAGAATCTTTCTGAATATTGATACTGCTCAGGAAGTGTAATTGTCACATACTGTCATCAGCAAGTACAAGACTACTAAATAATATTTGTATTTTCCCCAATACATTACAGCCAAACTGCCAGTTTGATATAAATAGGAAATTCCAACTGGTATTAAGATACGTTCAAATTGCACAGACAGATCTGTGTTGGTGACACGGTTTGAACAAGTCTCTAAACCTCACAGGCTTCCATAGAAAAAAAATTTGTGAGTCCTGTATCAATCCACTGTATTCAGTGTGTGGGGCTTTTATGTTCTTATTTCATCCAAAAATATATAAAACACACAGCAACTTTCCTAAGATGGCAACAAAGAAAATGTACCGATACTGAAGAAACAGCACTGTCATGGACCATCTTTTTTCTCTGAAGTAATGACAACTTCTCCATGTGTTGAGTCATCATCATTGCAAACCACTGATGTGCACCTTACTAGAAGTAGAAATCATGGTGGAGGACCTGGGGAAGACAAAACATAACAAAGTTACTGGCACAAAGAGTCACTTATGTAGATATCCCTCTAACCCAGCGATTTTCAACCTTTTAAATCTTACAGCACACTGAGAAGGCACTAAAATCAGCAAGGCACACCATGGTGATAGTGAGGCCTCATACCCCCAATGGCCCTACCAATAAACGATCCTCCCCAAAACTCCTGTGGCATACCAATGTGCTAGAGCACACTGGATGAAAATCACTACCACTACATCACTACTCTTGGTAATCTTTTAGAATGAAGTACATTTGTTGAAGCATGCTACTTTCCTCCAAAACCTTCACAACGATGATGCCTATTGGGTGAGAGAAGGAGACTTTTTGTGCTGGGAGATTTGCAAGGTTCCACTATGGGGAAATCTTGTGTCTCTTTACACTAGGGGCCTGAGTATCAGGATTGGCATTCCCACATGTCACCCTTGGACAAATGCAAGGGTCCAAGCACCTGGGAGATGTACTGCTGACACCTGCCTTGGCCTTAGAGAAGATTAGGTTCAGTCAGCAGATTGGGGCCTCTGGTTGGTGTTCATCACCTAGCACAACATTTTGACTGGCTACTGCCCCCACAATGCCCCACACAGTGCTGCATGTCCTCAGATCTTGGAGAGGGGGGAGGAGGACATGGCACATGGCTAGGACACTGCTCTTGCTGTTACTGGGCCATCATCCCCAGAGGCAATGGCAGGAAAGAATGTAGCGAAATCCACATTCGCAACCACACCCATTGGGAAGGTATAAGGAGCAGCTTGCAGAGGGCCCAATCAAATCTGGGGCTGCCTCTGCCAGATATAAAAGAAATAGTGGGTAATTCAGCTGTGTTTCTTGTCATTCCCACATAATGTTGCACTCAACATGGCTCTCAGATAAGTGGAAGATATGGATGTCAACCTTTTTAGGAAAATCAGTCCATTTTCTTTGTCAGCGTTTCTTTTTTTTATCTCTCAGCGACAGCCACTTGTGTAACTAGCCACAGTTTTCCCTCTTAAATGAGCTTTCCTGATCTAAGAATACTCCCTAATCTTCTGAACAATGAGGTGCTATCACAAGATGGGAGGACAAGTGAAAGAATGGGGACTCCTGCATCTCCTGACATTCTGTCACAGCGGATCTTGAAAGATTGGGGGGAAAATGTGTGCATACTCAAAAGTCAAACAGTAATTTACGAGCATATTTAAAAAAAAAATACACACAGCCAAAGGAGGGAACAGACATCATGCACATTGTGGCAATGCTGTGGAACTGTTGCTGTGAAAATAAAGTATATACATGAGGTGACCCAAATGATATTTCTGTTGCCCCATTAATCATATTTAATGCAGAAGTCCAATAATGTTATCTTTGGTTCCAGCTTCGACAGCCCATAATTTAACATGAGTGACTCTTTCACAGGGTGAATCAGGTACTAGTCTGTCCCTTTCAACCTCTTTTGTGCTTCTAAATTAGAAAACCCAAATGCTATTTCCTTCAGATATGAAATACAGTCAAGGTCAGGGTAAAAGAATAGAGTAATTAACTTTCCAAGCAACTGTCTGTAGAGAAATAGAGCACTTGGAAAAGTGAGTGAGAGACCTAAAACTGTTCAAGAAGCATTTTATAAAATATAGTTCAGGAGTGATAAAAGCAAGTCCAGAGGTTCCTGCCAAATGAATCACATGTATTCCCCTCCACTTCCCCCCTCAAACACTCAATTTTGTTAGCCACCTCTAGCTAAATTCTCTTCATTGCACCTAGGTAAGTATATTTTCAATTTGGTGCTCAAGGTGAGGAGAAGGAGACGCATGGTTAGCATTCACTGGTGTCCAGTACCAGACATTTCAGCATTCCCAGAGCAGGGAGGTATTTAGGCAAATCAAGGGGACAGATCCCACAGGCTTGCTGTATGAGTAGGAGCGCAACCAAACCCTACACTGACCCCAAATCCTCCCTGAGCTAGTTACTGGACATGAAAAATCTAGCTTCCAGTTTCTCCTGGCAGCTTGAATTAGCCACCCGGTGTTCTAGGAGAGAGGAGAAGAATTCAAAATAAGGCAAAATAATTTGAATGAAAAGCAGTTTGCTACCACCATGATTTTTTAAAAGCACAAAAATACTTTTAAAATTTCAAGAAATTTGCAAATCAGCAGCAGGATAAAACATGGAACCTTGTTCAGCCATTTCCAGGGAACATGCAAACATAACCAGCTCAACAAGACAGTGGTGCATCTTGGGTATGGCATCCCATGGCATGTGCTGTGGGTGTCACTTTAAGAGGGGATAGCTGTGTGCACACACTCCTGTTGCTTTCTGAGTTCGGAAGTGACTGCAGCATGTGGGCACCCACAGCAGCAGCAGGGAAAATTTCCATAGCGGCTGCTGGGGTGATTTCATTCCAGCTGCTGCTGTAAGTGCAGACCTGTGAGTGCCTGGAGCACTCACAGCAAGGGTTAGAGCTATTTTACCCCAGCTGCCACTGTGAGTGTGCCTGTGCTCCTGCCACTTCCTGGGTCAGGAAGCCACTGGAGCGCCTGCCACCTGGGCACTTTCAGCAGAAGTTGGGGTGAGCTGGAATGTGAGAAGGGGACAGCATCATCATGCCCCAGTCTCTTCCACCCTGACTGTGCCTTCCTCTCCACCACCTCCTGCACAGCTGGGGGGGAGGGGGAAGCATGGAAATGGCTGGCAAGGAATGTAGGCTGTGCAGAAGGCAGTGGAGAAAGAGGTGCGGTGTGGGAAGAGGCTGAAGCATGATGTCATTCCCCTCCTCGTGAACCTAATGCTCCTTTCATTGTTGCCTTCCTGCTTACCGACTTCCCCTCTTACTCTTCATTCTCTGCAATACACAGGCTTTCAGAATTTAAAGGGTGAGAAGGAACTCTGTGCCTCCTCCTCAGAAAGGGGGCCCAGGAGCCAAAAGATGAGGCACAGAAAATTCCTGGGATCTGACATTTTCCTGTCTCACCTGAACTTGCTGATGGGCTCTGCATCAAGAAGGCTAGTAGTCCAGAACTTCAAAGACTATTGTGGCTGTCAGCACTCTCCCACTATCCTATTTTGCCCCCTGTTCTGCTGCCCCCATTGTGCCCCTGTCCCTTTGGGAGGGGGCCCAGAAGGAACTTTGTACCCCCTGATAAAATTCCTCTCATAGGCCCTGGAATAAGAGAGTTGCGAGAGGGCTCATGGTCTAAAAAGAGATAGCAGGAAATAGCCATCCGGAGATATTCACTGTGCTGTGTTGAATAGGGGCAGCTGCTCTTCCCCTCTTAAACATAAGAAAGTGGGCACTTCAAAAGGGATTTCTTTGCCCAATTAACAGGGGTTGTAAAAGTCGAGGAAGCAGACCAATAAATGTCGGCTTATAGATGTATCAGCTCTGGTGCTTTTCTAAAAAAAGAACTTTGAAAAGTTGGTATCTTTTGCTGATCTCCCATCCTCACCCTGACAGAGTTAGAACATATTAAGCAGGTTCTAATATGCTACATTATACTTGCTTCTCTCTCTTCCTTTTACTTAAAGGAACATATTGACTTTACAGAGCTGAATCAGGAGCATATTTATTTATTTTGGATAGCCTCATCAAAGTACATGGTGCTTGACAAATAATGAAAAAAACAGGTCCCTGTCCCAAGGGGCTAAGCATTAGAAAAGAAGTAAAAGAAGGCATCACACTGCTCTTTGAGGAAGCAGCTCCAAGCACAAGGGAAAGGAAGGGAAGAGTAGTGAATGTGCTGCTAGGCTACTAGTTTAATTGTCAACATGCAAAAAATGAAAGCTGATATTGTTTTGAATGTCTATGTATATGTTTATGTATTTAGTCATGAGGATATAATAATTTTGGATGTTATAGATAGAGAAATGATATATGTAATTATTAGGATAAAAGTTGTTAGAATTTAATATGTTAGATATTGGATTATGATGTTAATTCTTGTGAGGATTTTATATGCTAGATATTGGAAAGACACGGAGATCCCAAAGAAAGATGAATTAATAGAGAAAATAATGAATGTGGTGGAAATGGATAGATTTCTAGAGAGCTTGGATTAACAGTGAAACCGATATAGATTGAGTAATGAAAATTATTTTATGCTTGGGTGAAAGTAAAGTTGTAGAAGTATAAGATAGGGTATTTAGATGAATGTATTATATATATGATATATATGATATGATATTATATGATAGATAAATGATAAATGATATTAAGGGGCTAACTTAGAAGAGGAACTGGATTAGGAAATATGTAATGATTTATTAGTTATAGTGATGTATGATATCTTGCACCCTCTAATACTGTGTTTATGTATTGTATGTATTGTATTATGTGTTATGTGCGTTATTTTTGTTTATGGAAAAATTTTTAAAAATCAATCTTAAAAAAAGGTTACCCAGTATGCAAATGGTTACATGAAAGCAGATTCCACAGGACCACGCATCACATTCTGTCCACAAAGCCACACAGACTCTCAGTAGCTTCATCAGCTGGAAAATTCAACTATTCTTTGTCTTCATATTTGAACAATAAGCTATTTGGAGAAAGGTCTGTTAGATGCCTCTTCAAAATGCTTGTGGCCTTAAGAAAAAAAGTGCAAGATGAGGCATAGGTCTATCAAGAGATCATGACAGCTAGGAAGTAACCTCTTTGTTGGAAGCCACACATAGCAGATGCTGGGGACAAAAGGTTACTCATCTGGCTGGTCGCTGTGAGGGAGATCAAGTGCTAAGCTAAATGGAACTTTGGCTGACCCAGCATGGTGATTCTTGGGTTCTTTGGGGCATGTTACATTTACAAGGGTTACCGGTACATTTTACTCTTTTAAGTGTTCACTTTGAAAAGTACATTTTTAACAGGGTGTGAGAGAGGAAGGGGAGGGAAGGGGGTACAAGTGCCAGGAAGCTAATATTTTACCAGGGTTCTCTGCTTATGTATGTGCAGTGAAAAGCATGTACTTGTCACATGAATTGTGTCCAAAACAGTAACTGGCCTTTAGCCAAGCTGTTATTTACCCTGGTCAACAAGAAACATCTTGGAATGATGCTGCAATTCAGTGCCGGCTAAAGACCTCTGAGTATATCTGCAGAAAAATTTTGTATTCCAAGATTAGGTGTGTTCATCTATCCATTCCCAAGCCTCAGGATCCATGAGTAGCTAGTACTGATTGCCCACAGCTGCAGATACAGCTGTTACTTAAGATAGGGAGAACAGCAGGCTCAGACTTGATGGTACAGTCCACCCAAGATGAGAGATGCCGTCACTGGAAACCTCCGATAGGTGACTTTCAGGGAACAGGTTATGACTGTTTCCCATTATTAGAGCTAATCAGTGGCGTCACTAGGATTTGAGTCACCTGATGCAGGAGGCCTGCGCATCACCCCATGTAGTGGGTGGGGCAATGCCCCAGGTGGGCATGGTGTACCATGGCCCGTCCCCACCAGTTTTTTGGCTGTACCTTTTGTTATAACACAGATATTTCAATGTGGTTTGTTCCATTGCATTCTGCATGAAATTACACATTGATTGATATATAACATGATGGTCTTATTCCTCCAAACTCTGATTTTAGTGATTTTGAAAACTTATAGTCTCTCTCTCTCTCTCTCACACACACACACACACCTGTGTCAACTTACTAACACCTTATTGCAGCAGTTCTCAAACTTTTAGCACTGGGACCCACTTTTTAGAATGACAATCTGTCCAGGACCCATTGGAAGTGATGTCATGGTCAGAAGTGACATCATCAAGCAAATTAAAATAAATCATTATAAATAATTAAATTTAAAATAATTACATAAGGGGGAGCCAGTCCTGTTCCACCAAGTGAATCTACTCTGAAGTAAGTCCTATTATGGTCAATGGGGCTTACTCTCAGGAAAGTGTGGGTAGGATTGCAGCCTGTGAGCCCAATCCTATGCATGTCTACTCTGAAGTAAGTCCCATAGTAGTCAATGGAGCTTACTCTGTAGTCTGCCTGCAATTACAACCCCCAAAAAGAATCAGTGAGATTTCCAGTCCTCCCCAGTACACAGTTAAAGTTCTTCTATTTCAGGCATATCAAGATAAAGACCCACCTGGCTTTGCAAGCGCAAAGTAGAAAACTTCCCCTTACCAGTTCAAGTCACTTTTTTGTCCTTTTTAGTGGGGGGGGGGGGAGGCTGCCTCTGGACATTTGTTGCACTCCAGCTCCATCGGATAGGGACCCTTCTGGTGTCCTCACATTCTCCTTTGGCTGGCCTGAACAGCAGCCAAGGCACGTCTGCCTACTCGCGAGTAAACACGACATGTGGCTGCTTCACTTTCCATAGGGCTCCATAGACTCGCAGCTGAGAGGGAGGGATCTCCTTCTCTGTGTTTTTGGGGGCTGCATTCATTGGATCAGGACCATTCTGACCTCTTTGGAGTTCTGTCAGCCTGCCTTGACTAAAGCAAGTCTGCCTACTTGCGAGTAAACGCGACCATGTGGCTTCATTTTGGGCTCAGACTCGCAGCTGGGAGGGGGGAGCTTCTCCAGGGGTTTTTTGGGGGCTGCATTCATTGGATTGGGACCATTGTGGTGTTGTTGGATTCCTCTTAGCCTGCCCTTTCCAACAAACTATGGTAAGTATGCCTAATCATGAGTAATTGCGCAATATGGCTCGGTTTCACTTTCCATAGGGCTCCATGCATTTTGGGGTTTCTGATTTTTTGGCCATAACTTTTGATGGATAGGAGATATTTCACTATGGTTTTCTGCATTCCACTGGAAATTCCACATCCAATGGTATATGGCATGATGGGGTTACTCCTAACCTTCGCGATGTTAGTGATGTTGGGTCATTTGTGGTGTCACCCCCCCCAAGGGTGGTACCCGGGGCGGACCACCCCCACCCTCTGCTAGTTAGCGCGTCCTCCCCCCAGGGCGCGTCACCACCCCAGCGCATCACCCGGAGCAGCCCGCACCCTCCGCACCCCCCTAGCGATGCCAGTGAACCTAATGCACCAAACCTGGAGCTAAGGAAGTTCCCACTCTGACATGTCCCAGTATTGTAGGAGCAACACCAAATGCCTGTAGTCTCTTAAATATTAACCTCTTGATGCTTGGTTGCTTCTAACTCCCAAAGACATCCTTGTACTTCTCAGAGAAAAAACCAAACTTACCTTTCTGCCTGCACAGCCACTGATTCTTTGCTGGCCTAGAGTGTCACAAATGTGTCACATGGCATGTTTGTGGCTACTTGCAAGTCAGTTGTGTTAGGGGGAATGGCCTGTGCTGGGTGCCAGGACTACATCCCATCCCAGGGCTGCCAGAAGAGGTAAGTACACTGCCAAGTTGTGCAGGGGCTGGGAGATGGTGGGAGGAGGGAGTTTTGGAGACGGGAGGGGGGCATTTCTGGGCGGTGAAGGTCTCCTCTGCCATATCCTAACCTCTTCTCTCTCCTGCACATTACACAAGGTATCCTTGATTTCTACCAGCTATATATTTATTAGATTTGTAATCCGCCTTTCTCCCCAAAGGGCACCCAAGGCGGCCAGCAGAGATCTGAGTAGCCCCACTGCGCAGGCTGGGACATTACTTGGGGTAAGCTGAAAAATATCCCCTTATCCTAAGGAGACCTCCATTCACCTCCTAACCTGTGCTAGATATAGCATGGGCCATGTATCCTGGCTGCACCAGGGCAGGTTAGGATTAGGCTCCCAGTCTCTCCACTACCAGGCTTCACTCTTGAATCATACACTCTTGAATAATGCACTATTGTCAGAAGACATGGTGGGAGAGCCATATCAGATCCTTTGCTCCAATCCTTCTAAGCCCTCTAAACCCCCTCTGCTTATACTTATATGGTGTCATATGACAAGGAGAGGATTTAGGGGTTATGAAACCCATTCACCATCTAATAGGCCTAAAGATGGCCTAAAGATAGGCCTTTAGGCCTGATAACTAAAGACCAGAGACGTAGCTAGGTCATTTGACACCAGGGATCCATAAAATTTTGTCACCCCATACGACTCAATTAATCAATCAATTAATTATAATTATAATTATCTTATATTATATGAATTAATTCACATTTTTATACCACCCTGCTCTAAGCAGCTCAGGGTGGTATACATGGTTCCTCCCCTTATTTTGTCCTCACAACAACCCTGTGAGGTAGGTGAGACAGAGATAATAATAGTCATGACATGAAATGAATAATAATAATGGCCACAAAATAAATGCAGTGAATATTTCCCCACAAGCAATGGATGAAATTCTGCATAAAATGGTATATAACATGATGGTATTCCTAAAAGTCACAATTTCCAGAATTTTGGTCACTAGGAAGATTGTGGGGGATCCAGGCTTGGGGGGGAGAAAGGGAGATTGTGGGGGGATCCAGGCTTGGAGGGGGGGGAGAAAGGGAGATTGTGGGGAGATCCAGGCTTGGAGGGGGGCAGAAAGGGAGATTGTAGGGGGATCCAGGCTTGGAGGGGGGAGAGTAAGCACATCACTATCAGGACTCACCCAGTTTTGCAAGTCTAAAAACAAGTAAAAATTCACCTTACAGCTGAAGCCTCTGTTTTATTCTTTGGGGGGGGGCTGCCTTCTGGAGCATTTGTTAAGCTCCACTTTCATCAGATGGGGACCATGCAGCTGGCCTTGCACTCCCCTGTGCCCAACTTGACCAGGAACCAAGGCATGTTTGCCTACTCGCAAGTAAATGCAACCGTGTGGCTTCCTTTCGCTTTCCATAGGGCTCAATATATTCTTCAGCTTCGAGGGACTTCCTTTTTGGGTGTTTTTTGGGGGCTGCTGTCATTGGACAGGAACCATTCTGGTGTCATTGGATTCCTCTCAGGCTGCCCTTTCCAATGGACTAAGGCAAGTCCGTCTACTCATGAATAAATGCACGATATGGCTCGGTTTCACTTTCCATAGGGCTCCATGCATTTTTGGGTTTCCAGTTTTTCGACCATAACTTTTGATGGAAAGGAGATATTTCACTCTGGTTTCTTGCATTCCACTGGAAATTCCACATCCAACGGTATATGGCATGATGGGGTTACTCCTCACCTTCACAATGTTAGTGATGTTGGGTCATTTGTGGTGTCACCCCCCCCAAGAGTGGTACCTGGGGCAGACCAGCCCCACCCCCCGCTAGCTACGCCACTGCTAAAGACCTTTAAGCACATATTTTGTGCGGTTTCGTAAACCGCAAAATACTGTATAAAGTGATATATGGAAGAAACTATAGGGCAAATGTCCACTGAAAATATCCACATAGGCCAGCTATCTCATCACCCATTTCTGTTGCATTATGTTTAATGAGGCTTGTTTCAAGCTGAACCACTAGTATATTCTCCCTTCAGCAGATGAGAAGTTTGAATCTTTAACTCTTCAGTTCATTTTTCATTGATTGTGTGTGGGGTTTTTTTTTTAGGCTGCCAATTCCCATTCCCATTTTCCCTCTTGGGACTCCCCAGTGATCCTGAGCTGATTAAAACTCACCCAATTTCTCACATAATGCACTTTCTAAGCTCCTTCATTCTCAGCAGGTCTGTCCACAGAACTATTATCAGCTTTATCTGCAAAATAGTTCATGAATGTCATTCCCACCCCCAGCTTTCTTGTAATACACAGGGGCTTCCTTTTTAATAAGGGGAAGAAGTTTGTCCTACATTTTTTATTGTTCAACTGCTGAAAAGAAAAGTGTGAGCTCTCATCTATTTAGTGCAAATTCCCAGCAAAATGGGCAATCCTGAAGCACCAACTCAAGCTTAACAGTTAAATCCTTAACTAAAGTGGTTAGAAGTTAAATAGTAGAAATCTATGGAAGCAAAACCAGCCCCAGTCTCAGCTTCTCCAATGAGTGGATGGCACATATGCCTCAGATTGAAGGGCAGTAGTGGATGTCTAACCTCACACTGCTGGGCACTTCAGACATAGCCCAGGTAAACCCACTGCAACTGGTGTGGAGCTCCAATTACTGGTCTGTCCAGGTGACAGCTGGTAATTCACAGGTCATTTGACTATGATTAATAATCTTCAGACTGTCTTGTATGTTACAATATTGCACAAAAATCATGCTAAGCAAGAACTGGTGTGGGATTACATTCCAGCGTTATTCTTTTAAAGGGACTTCATCTTTAACCCCATGCATGTTATTGTACTGAATGTTTCTATTCTCCTTTGCAATAATTGTGATATACTATTAATATTATTGTTACTAATTGCATCTGTCTAGCACTCACAGGTGTTCAAAGCTTTTCACATGTAGTGTCTTGTGCTTACAACAACGCTGTAAGGTAAATAAGCATTATTATCCTCTTATTACAGGCTCCTTATTTTTCCAAAGATTGTCCCCCTGAAGCTGTAGTAATCAGGCACTTGGGGGGCAAATAGTCACTTCAGGAAGGGCAAACAGTGAGAGGGGAAACTCTCTGTAGTCACTGCAGGAAAACAGTGAGAGGGGAGTCTACTTCCCTCTCTCCACATGCCATGATCAGGATATCTCACTGCAGCTGTTTTTTGTTTGGTTAAAAAGAGGCACTTCTGATTAGAAGTACACCTCTTGACAATCCATTCAGGTGCACGTCTAGTTTGACCCCAAGATTGCCAGGATGCTGAATTAATCTCTAGGTACCAAATTCTGGGCTGCTTTAGTGTGACTGCAGAACCCTTAACACCATTATGGATTTATTGTCTTGGCAACTATACAATACACTTCTAAAGGCCTAATAAATTTGGTGCTAAAGACACAGTATTATGTCTTCATTCTATTCAATCTAGTCAAATGTAGTTAGGCATAGTCACCGGCTGCCAATGGAAGTTTTAATGTCTCTCCTGGAAATAGTGTGAAGGGAAGGGTACAATCAGGGTTGGAACTACAACAGAGTCAAAACTCCCCTGTTCTTGGCTAAACAGGTTGAGCTTGTTTATTCGTGGATTTTTCATCCGAAGATCTGGTTCAATCTGGACCTTCGGAGGCAAGAGGAATTGTGCTCCCCTCACCTCCAGAGGGAGTTCTGGGAGCCAGGCAGGCTGCACATGACCTCCCCAATGTTCGGAAGCCCTTCTAAGGCCTCTGGGAGAACCTGTTCTAAGGTCTCAAACATAAAGACCAATGACCAGATGTGGCCCCAGTAAGCAATTTATCTGGCCCCCATTATAATTGGGTTTTCCCAGCATGATGACTGGGCTCTCTCATATCTTGAAATTATCAACAAGATTTGCATATTTTCCTTGTTCTGTCATTTGCAGCTAATGAGCTACTATGTGAGAACAAAGTGCTTATTTCTGGCCATCATCTGCTTAATGATGCACTTCCAACCCTCAGCAGCTGCCATGAATGTGATTTGGCCCACTATATGAAATGAGTTTGACACCCCTGCCTTAGAAGATCACCTCCAGCTTTCACCAACAACCAGAAATGATGTCTTAAGGCCTTTGGAGGGCTGAGGAAGGCTTCTCCGGCTCTCTGAAGGCCCTTTAAGGCCTTAAACGTCACTTTCCATTTTTGGCAAAAACTCCCAGAAGCCTTAGAAGGGCTTCTGAGCATCAAGAAGTCCATGTGCAGAGGGGAACAGAGTGAAAAGTCCAGAGTGTTAAAGGTGCCTTAAACCATGGGTTTCATTACCCATAGTTTTTGGTACCTGGGTGGGGGACGGTCCAGGAACAGAACCCCCACAGATAACGAGGGTCCACCTGTAGTTTTGTAATGTTGGATACCTCCTTCTATGTTACTTAAAAAAAAAAGAAAGAAACCACCAGGCCGGTTTATGCATTCTGCACTCACATGTTGTCAGGTACTTCTGGTCACATTCAAGAGGTCAGGTGGGGCCCTCCAGCGTGAGTTTGGAACCCTCACTGAGTCAAATCTATGGGTACTGAATATGCAGATACAAAGGACCTACCTGTACTCTCAGTACTACCTTGTACTTTTACAGCCTCTAGATTCTTTGAGTCCTTATTCTTCCCTTCTGCTTCCTTGCAAAAGGAGCTGTGCATTAACACACAACTGACTATGTACCCACAGTAGCCCCAAACGCTCCTTCGCATCAATGGGGGCTAAAGCTGAATGTATATTCAATTCACAAAGGGTTTTTTCTTCTTCTAATATTAAGAACTGTAACACTAATTAAATAGTGGTTAGTGAAAAAGAGAGAAAGGGAGGTGGAGGCTAGACTGGGGCTAATAAATTCTTAACTATGCCCAAAATGCTTTGTGCTAATAGCTATCAGCTATGATGAAGTTACAACAGCTTTTCACAGATACATCTTCTAGCATTGTAGGAATCTAGAAAATCTTAGCCCTTTAAAAAAAAGTGCAACAGAAAACTGAGACTGCAAACTGATACACACTTACCTGGGAGAAAGTCCCACTGAATTCAATGGCATTTACTTCTGAGTAAGGCATAGACTTGCACTATATAGCCAAATTAAAGATACATTTACCAATTCATTGCATGAATTTTAATAGATTAAATCTGTTTAGATTTGAATATGAATCAAACTATCATTCTGAAGATTTAAGATGATGCTACCTTTGCAGTAGCTGTATAACTGAAGTGTCATTGCTGCAACAAGCACCATCTAGTAGGTACGGTATTCCCTCCTATGTATAAGAGAAAAGGGGAATGCCTCTTCAGAGATGGTGCCTGAAATCTGTGGTTGTTAATACTTTAAAAAATGTACATTTTTTTCCTTAAAAAAAAACTGCTTCCCAGTTAAACTTGGGCACCTTTAAAATATGAAAAGGTGCTTAAGGCTGCAATCCTAACCATACTTTCCTGAGAGTAAGCCCCACTGAACAAAACAGGATTTACTTCTGAGTAGACCTGATTAGGATTGTGCCCTAAATGGATTAATCTGAATAAAAGTTGTAGTCCTTAATAAAAACATTTGGGTCCATGATCGTTCTACAGAACTAACCCATGCATTCATGATTCATAGCCAGATGATTAGAAACTGTGCTAGCTAGCAGCATGCAGGATTCATTAAAGGGACTTTGATTACAGGAAATTCAAAGACTAAAAAAGAGAAAGAAGAGAAAATGTTTCTTGTTTCCTTCTCCTAATCCTGTCCAGTCTAAGTTCAGGGTGCCTGAAAGGGAAAAACAGCACTTCAAACCATGAATCTAGACTCAGGGTACGGTTACATTCTGGGCAGTGAAGAATGCACAGCACAATACTCAACATTTATAGATTGTTCTCTGAGAGTGAAAATAACTTCATATGTATTCCTTGGTGTTATCTGTAAAAAAAACCTCCAAAATCAGTATTAGTGTCTCCATACTCAGCTGGGGAGTTAAGGCCTAAGGTCACCCCACAAGTTCATTACTGAGGAGAGAGTAAGACCTGATTCATGACTTGGTTTCTTGGCTCAGTCTCTTGGTCTCTATGCTACACCAGCTGGATAAGAAGAGTACTGTATATAGGAGTGTGAATACATCCATCCAGTTAGGTACTACTGTCTCAGTCATTCAGTGCTTTCCCAAATGTTGCTGCATCAACAGAGGTCCCCAAACATAGTTGCCTGAAGCATTTGTAAGTCTCTTCCTGGTGACATCTTGCCCCTGAACACCTAGTACAGTGTTTCTCAAACTGTGAGTCGGGGTCCCCATTCATTTCAAAATTTTATTTTTACTATATTAGACTTGATGCCACCATGCTATGTGACTGCATTTGGTAAAATGTTACAGACCTGTACTTTTAACAAGTTACTATGTATATTCTTTTAACAATGATAGGAAATGGGACTTACTGCTGGGTAAATATTGGTAGGATTGCAGCCCAGGATTGCTAAAAAAATTTTCCTGCTTGATGATGTCATTTCTGGTCATGACATCACTTCCGGTGGGTCCTGACAGATTCTCATTCTAAAAAGTGGGTCCCAGTGCTAAATGTGTGAGAACCACTGACCTAGCATAAAGGGAAGTGATCCTTCCCCTGAGTTTCCAGTGCACTGCAGAAAAGTCTGAGGGAGAAGGGGCTTCTCACTTTGTGCTTGTGGCATAGAACGTGTGTATTGGCAGTCTTGGCCCCTGTGCTGCCCCTTTGCCATCCTTACCCCTCAGTTCACTAAACAGTACTGTTGCACAGTGATGTCTGGGGGGGGCAATATTTGGGGAAGAGGCCTGGTGCAGCATGAAACAGCTACTGATGCTTTAGGTTTTGCAAAAGGGTTGCTTGAGTTTTTGCAAATAAGGGCCCTGGGTTACAGTGTTGTGACAATGAAAACAAACATTGTCCTAAGTAAGGTAGTGCCTGTCCTTTTGAGAGATGAAGAACATCTAAAGTTTTATTACAACCATGCTGAGGGGAGTGCTAGAGACTGTGCCCCTCCCTTGAGTTCTTTGGTGTGCATAATTGCAAGAGACACTGGGGAAGCTGAGAAGCAATAATCTTGATGTGTCTGTTTCCAAAGACATTAGTCTCTACCCAGAATTTTCTGCATGTTTTGAGATAACTTGAGGGTGGGAAGGACAGAAACTGGTGGCAACCACCAATAATGGTTTGCCATTATTGAGGCTGGTCAAAATCTGTAGACCAGGGGTGCCCAAACCCTGGCCCTGGGGCCACTTGCGGCCCTCGAGGACTCCCAATCTGGCCCTCAGTGAGCCTCTAGTCTCCAATGAGCCTCTGGCCCTCCGGAGACTTGCTGGAGCCCACACTGGCCTGATGCAACTGCTCTCAGCGTGAAGGCCAACTGTTCAACCTCTCACATGAGCTGTGGGATGAGGGCTCCTTCCACTGCTTGCTGTTTCACATCTGTGAAGGCAGCAAAAGAAAGGCTGGCCTTGCTTTGTGCAAGGCCTTTTATAGGCCTTGAGCTATTGCAAGACCTTCATTCATTCATATAAGTTCCATCTCTTATATATTCATTTATGTAAATTTATTCAAATTTGAAATATAAATTAATTCTCCCCTCCCCCCCCGGCCCTCAACACAGTGTCAGAGAGATTATGTGGCCCTCCTGCCAAAAAGTTTGGACAGCCCTGCTGTAGACCCTTGAAAATCCACACAAATTGCAGTAAATGGTACATCCAAATATCAGTATGTAAGGTGTGAGGTTTTCTGGACCTGATAAGGATTAACAGAATTCATTTGAAACATCGTCCATGGAGAAGATGCTGAGACACCAGAAGTTACTGCACCACATTGCAAAGTGTTGAAATACAGGCTGTCAAAGGCAATTAAGAGATGATACTTTTCTGTTTGGTATGCAAATGATAACCATGGTTCAAAAAAGCACATAAAACATGCATTTTCCACCAGGGATGAGATGGGAGAGTTCCTAGAGAAGTGCACCAATGAACCTTTACCAGAATAAAAACCAATGGGAAGCAATTACAGTATTTCTAAATACAGAAACACAGGCTTGCTTCTGTCATACCTTCAAATATATGATTTTCTTGTCAATGCAACCAACACAGATATTGTTACTGCACAATAATTCAGCTCCCCCCCCCCCATCAATATGTGTTTAGTGATCTCTGGATCTCTCAGCATTGTTTACAGGTCTTCTTTCATTTGTGTGAAGGGACATAACGTGGGGAAAAGTACAACAGGACATTTAAGTGTTTGCAGGGGGCTTGTGGAAGGAAAAGAGACTGAAGTAATCTGTTGCCAGGAGTACTCCCTGATTCTTCTGCATGATCACAGAAGGCTCTCAGGTAATGTTCTATTTCCTATTGGCAGCAAGGAAGCTGAGTGTGACCCTCTCATATGCAATTCTTTCGATGGCCACTGGGCTCTCCTCTGATTGGGAGATTGCTTCAATAGCTCTTGCATCATTACAAGGGTCTCTGGCATGATCTCCCATTTCATAATGGGTGGAGAGCCTAGCTCTCCCCAACTTCTGCTATCTACAGGCCTCACGCGGTACCTGACCATGCTGACTAGTGACTGATCAGGTTAATTTAAAACCCAGGTACCACTACAACAAACCCCGTAATGGAGGTGTGTTAGCAATGTTTAGAACATGCTGTACTGGATGCAGAATCTCAGATTTTGTTTTAAAAAACCAAGTTGCTACCCCTTACGACTGAGGAGCTGTGTGTAAATGTGCTGAAATACAAGACAACAGAGGGGCAGCTGAACAAAATGTCCAGAAGGAAGCAGTGATCCAATACACCGCATGGTTCTTTACCTCTCCTTTTATCCTGTAAAAACAGAATAAATGATGCAAAGAAGAAAGTTATGCAAATATATTCAATTTGCATAGTTCATACAGGCTGCAGAATCTGTTTTCTTGGTGCAGAAATTGGATTATTTGGGCTAAGAGATTGAGCTGAGAATTGGGACTTTATTCAGATCATCTCTTTCATGAAATCACTTAGCGTTAGCCAAGCCCCATCCTCTCAGTCCTAACTTTCCCATCTCCAGTATAGGGATAGTAATATGTACCTTACAAGTCCTTGTAAGATTACATACAATATAATATAGGTGGAGTGCTTATAAATCTATTAATAACCATGTTCTAGTAAAGTTAATACTGTATACTTATTATTTTTTAACCATTTTTGATTGGTCAATTTTGGGCCCAATCTTTTTTGACTGGTCAAATGTCCAACTCTGTTAGGTGTAGGATTTGACATATAAGCAGGGCTGTACATACTCTGTGCTAAACAATGACACACACACACACACACACACACACACACACACACACACACACACACACACACACACACACACACGAGGAAAGGTGGTGCTAGCACCTATTCAGCTTTCTCTTCTTTATTCTTCCCATACAGATACAAGCAACCAGGCATTCTGACCCCAACCTGATAGCTGTGTGAGCTGTTTTCAAAAGACATGTTATTTCCTTTGTGTTCAAATGCTGAATAATTTCTGGTGCATGGTGGCCTGACTGTGCCTTAACAGAAGCATAATTAATACGTTCTATTAAACCAACAAAAAAGCCATTTCAAAAACACAATTTCTTTATGCAAAGGAAGGATTGAACTGAAGAGGCTAGGAGGAGAACAAATGGTAGCTTGGTGAAAGCCACAAACATGCACTGTCTAAGCGTGGCCTACGTTCAATGCTAAAAACCAGGATCCTGTTGATCATTGTCAGAATATGACTCATATGAGTTTTAAGGAACGCTAATTGACCCTATTGTGGATAGTTCAGTACTGTAAAATCATTGGCAGTTGCATATGTGGGCGGCTGTAAACCTTCGTGCAATACAAACAAGGTTGGGAAGCGAAATATCCAATCTCTCAGGAAAGATGGAAGACCTTAGCATAAGCACAAAGCTTTAGCTCAGTGGCCCCCAAACTGGAGACTGCTGCACAAAGGGAAAGGCATTCCCAGTGTGACTGGCACTTACCGTTCCACTGAAGAGCCGTCCTTCCCCACTACCAGTCTCCCCCAAACTGAGTTCCAGTCTGCCGTGCCTGCCCAGAAATCGGGGCACAGTCATTGTTGGGGCAACAGAACCCAGAGGCAGCAGGCCAGAGCTCAGGGTGGGAGAGAGCAGCAGCAGGGAAGGACAGCTCCCCCGTGGAACAGTAAGCGCTATTCACATGGGGAGGGGGAGAGAAAGGCAGGGTACTGGATCCATCTTGCAGGATAGAGTCTGGAGAGCCCTGCTCTAGCTTTATCACTTAATCAAATCAGGAAGCAAGTTTAAAATTCAATAAGTGACGAGTGTCGTTCCTCCCCTGTCCTTGGGCTATCAGGCTGTTCCCACAACTCTTCCCTGAAGTTAAAAAGGATTCATGCATTATTTGGTCTAGAAATGCAAACACTGAGAGACAGCCTGCAGATTGTCAGGATACAATTCATGGCATTTTACAAGAAACTGCAAATATATTTTATCTGGAGCATGGTGGGTGAGAATCTGGAATCAACACTGTGGCAGTAGTCTTAATATAGAATAGGCATGCATGCGCACACACACTATACTGTAGCAATCAGCAGACAAACAGATTTAAAAGGGAGTTATGAAAGACTGCACAGCACTGCTTTCTCATTTACCTGCTATTGAAATCATTGCCTATATGGCACATCATGAAAGACAAATCAAGGTGTTTAGTGATGTCAGTAACCACGCCAGCCAACACTAACTAGAGTACATCTCAAGAAACATAAGGAATATTACTTCACTTGGTTGTCAGTTGGCCCCAAATAACTCTATTTCTCCAAGCTTTTTCTCTCAGGTGGATGGACGGCGAAGGTTATTCTTGAGCCTCTTCTGACTTGCTGCTGGGTACCAAATACCTGCCCCCCATTTTCAAGAACTGGCTGACTTGTGGCATCACTACATGTCATCTTGTGACATCACCAGGCCCTGCCTCAGAAATACATCAACACTGGCAACCCTATTACCTTGCCATATCCATTTGAATGTTCTAGGAGAGCTTTTATCAACATCTTACTTTCTCTGCCCTCTTCCCCACCCACTGGTTTTTACAGAGCAGGCTATTACGCCATCCCCAATCCTCGCTACTTCACAAACATGGCACTCTGGTGCTCAAAAGGCAATGGCTGGCAATTTGTTTAACAGGGACTGCTACAATGAAAATAGACAGAGAGCTATGGCTCATTTGAATACTATTGGCACATGATTAACAAGATCTGTGTGGGATCGTTATAAACTTGGCAGAAGACCATATACAGTTGGTGGCTACATAGCAGGAATCAAACAATATAAAGCTACTCTGCAACATTCTGAAACACTGCAGCATGAACAAGAAACAGGATTCAGGATAGGGCTATGCAGATGGAGATGGTTTGGGTTCTCAGTTGCTCCCATTGAGTTATGGGGTCAACACAAATGGGTTGCAATCTGGTATATAGTTGAGAGGGAACAAACCTCATGCAGCAGGTGTGGTCTGGGGTTAAGCAGAAGGCACCCTGAAGAATGCTAAGCAGGAGCAGTCCTGGCTGAGTTTTAGATGGGAAACTGAAAGTTGACAAAATGTCATGAGACAATAGAGCCAGGAGAAGTTTACAAGTTGGCCAAACTGAAACTGGCCCCTACTGGAAACTTGGAAGGCATCTGATACCTAGGTGTGACAACTACACCATGAAGGATTCTATCTGGAAGAGAAGGGCTCTATGAACTACCTGTAGAACAATTATTGTAAACATGACAATGGACCCTGATGTGCTCAGGACTATCCGTGTAAATGGCACCACCCGGCCATGTGCTGAGATGTTCCAATATCCCAGCTTGACAATTGTGGTTGACGGCAGCCTGAGTCACGAGACCACTGCGCGAGTAAACACGGCCTGGACAAAGTGGCACACAATGACCAGTGTCCTTTGTGACAAGAAGATCAGTGACCATCTCAAGTCGAAGATCTACCCAATGGTCATCTGGCTGGTCGCACTCTACGGAGCTGAATGCCAGCCGATGTCAAGAGAAGCTGAGCGTCACTTTGGTGTCACGGAGACAAAGATGCTGCGTTGGATCAGAGATATCACTCGTTTTGACCACATCCAGCAGCAGTGCGGCATCACTCCAATTGCCGACAAGTTGAAAGAAGCCCTGCTTCATGGTACGACCACGTTCTACATGTCTACAGTGATATGCTGGTGCAGAAAGGTCTTCAGGTGGAGGTCAATGGCAAATGACCAAAGGGCTGACAAAAGCAGTGCTGGCTTGACACACTGCATGACGACATGAAAATCACCTGCCTACACCCAGACCAAGCCTGCGATTAAGGGAAATGGCAACTCAGATCCAAAACAGTGGACACCGCCACCACACAGAACAAATGCTAAAGAAGAAGAAGATCCTCAGACAGTAGAGTCACCAGGGCAGAGTGTAAACCTAACAAGAACTTTAGTGGTGGCTTCATTTCATATGTTCTTATACATCGATTCTGCAGCAGGTATCAGAACAGATGTAGTGGAGCGGGGCTAAGAGTCTGAGCTACTAATCAGGACTTCCCCAGTTTAAAATTCACTTCTGCATCATGCGCTTGTCAGGTAGCCTTAGGCAAGCCACTTCCTGTCAGTTTCAGTGGCAATATATGGGCATAATACTGCTTTATATGATTGTTGTAAAATTACATCAAGATAATACATGTGACTGGCACTGCATGCACAGGGCTGGCACATCCATGAAGCAGTCGCTTTTGTCTGCCTACTTGCCTTTACTGTTCCTCTTTTTCTTTCCACTACCTGAATTGAAAAAGGAAGAGGGGGACAGAGAGGAAGAGGAAATGTGAAGGAGAGAATAGTGCTGAGCTAAAACACTGGAGAGCAGGACCACTGGAGGCTGGCACATCTTCAGGTAAGGGGGTAGCACCTGGCATGCTGCCTCAGGCATCAGGTCTTGGGTCAGCTAGAGTGCACACTCTGAAAACACTACACAAATGCTAAGTATAATCTCTGGTATACCATGTTTTTCTGCCATGACACATCCATGGAAGCCCCAGAGGCGTCGTTAGGGGGTGCGGGGATGTGGGCCGCACCGGGTGACACGCAAGAGGGGGGTGATGCGCTAAAATCGCAGTGGTTGAGAGTAACCCCATCATGCTATATACCTTTGGATGCTGAATTTCCAGAAGAATGCAATGCAAAAAATCAGTGTGAAATATCTCCTTTCTGTCGAAAGGTATTGGCAAAAAACCAGAAAACAAAAATGCATGGAGCCCAATGGAAAGTGAAACAGAGCCTTATTGTACATTTACTCAAGAGTAGGTGAACTTGCCTTAGTATGTCAGAATGGGCAGGCTGATAGGAATCCAACAATACTGGAATGGTCCTGATCCAAAGAGTGCAGCCCCAAAAAAAACACCCGAGAAGGAGGTCCCTCCCTCCAAGCTGGCGAATGTATTGAGCCATATGGAAAGTGAAACTAAGCCACATGGTCGCGTTTACTCGTGAGTAAGCAAATGTGCCTTGGCTCCTGGGCAGGTCAGGCAAATGGAAATGTTAGGCCACCAGCATGGTCCTGATTTGATGCAACTGGAGCTCAACAAATGCTCCAGCCCCCCCCCCCCCCAAAATGAAGCAGAGGCTTGACAGGGTAAGATGAATTTTTTTTCTGTTTTCGGCTGCAATCTTATCCACACTTTCCTCAGAGTAAGCCCCACTGACTCTAATGGGACTTACTTCTGAGTAGACAGGCATAAGATTGGGCTCTTAGACTTGTAAAGCCAGGTGGGTCCTGATAGTGATATGCTTGAAATATAAGAACTTAAATTGAACTGGCTACTGGGTAGGGATGAAAATCTTGCTCATTTATTTTTTTTGCGGGGGGGGGGGGGGGTGTTACTGCAGGCAGGCTATACAGAAAATTCACTTGGTGGAACAGGGCTGGCTTCCTCTTATTATTTGTTTTTCTTTAATTTAAATATTTATAATTATTTATTTTAATTTGCTTTTTAATGGGTCCTGTCATTCTAAAAAGTGGGTCCCAGTGCTAAAAGTTTGAGAACCGCTCCAATAAGGTGTTAGTAAGTTGACACCCTGGGGGGAGGTGACACCACTAGTGACCAAAATCACAGTTTGTAAAAATAATACCATCATGTTATATATCAATCAATGTGTAATTTCATGCAGAATGTGATGAAACAAACGGCATTGAAATATCTTTATTCTATCAAGAGGTATAGCCAAAAAGCCAGTGGGGGCGGAGTGATGGTAGATCACCACGCCCACCATCTGGAGTGTTGCCCCACCCACTGCATGGGGGTAACGCTCTGGCCTCCTGCACCAGGTGACGCGGACCCTAGTGACGCCACTGGGAAGTCGTATGTTTTTAATGTTCTTGCCCGAAGGGGCACATTAAATGTTCTACATTTACTTCTCTGAATATTCAGTACCACAAACTCATTTTTCAGACACATTACGAGAATTGTTCATGTAAGGTTTCATCTATTACCCTTACCCTCAATGTGCCAATATTTAGCATTTGCTCAGCACAATCACAGGAAGTGCTTCACAAACACTTAACCACTGCTGTCCCTGGTTTATTTTGCTGTTTTTGTCCATTGTTGAGCCAGTTTTATCTCTTGAGTTACAGAACTTTCGAGAGGTATGACCCTGGAAAATTCATTAAGACTATCACAGTGAGGTAGGGCCTGAGCTATGTGGCTTGAGACAGGTGCCTGAGGATACCATGATCTGGAGTTCGGGGTAAAAAGCAAAGTAGTCAAGTTGGCAGACGACACCAAACTATTCCGATTAAAGCCGATAAAGGAATTGGACTCAGATTAAAGGGTGAGCAGGCTAACAAATAGTAAATCTGATTCCATGTCAATAAGTGTAAAGTGATGCACACTGGGGCAAAAAATCCCAACTTCACATACACCCTGATGGGATCTGAACTCTCAGTGATGAATGAGGAAAGAGGTTTTGGGATTGTGGTGGATAGCACAAAGAAAACCATCAACCTGATATGCAAAAGTGAAGAGAAATGCAAATTCCATATTGGGGTTATTAGGAAAGGGATAAAGAATCAGATAGCTAGTATCATACTGGTCCTATTCAAATCACTGGTGTGGCCACATTTGAAATATTCTGTATATTCTGGTTGCCATACCTGAAGAAGGATACTGCAGTAGAGCTGGAAAACTAGCAGCCATATGAACAAAGGAACGGAGTACCTTCCTTATGACGTAAGGTGATAACATTTGCAGTTTTTAGCTCGGAAAATGTGATACAGGGGGACAAAATTGAAACATAAAATTATGCATGGTGTAGAGAGAATGTATGGAGAAATTCTTCACCATTCTATTAGTTCTTGGTGTGCAATCATAAGGCAAAGCCCACATTTCCTTTTATGCAGTTTAGATTACTGGGTGTTCGACACTGAGCATCTGCAGTGCTAAATTAGGGTCTTCTGTTATAAGGAAAGTATTCAAGAATGCAATGATAAAACAGATCCATATTTATGTAGTTCAGTTAGCCCAAAACACCCTCCTTCATGCAGTACTCATTATGCACAATAGTAATGCTAGATGCACTTATCTTCATAACCTCAAACCCCACCACTTAGCAAAAGATTTTCTAAGTAAGTTGGATTTTTGTGCTCTCTTTACCTATCTAGGTCATCGTTACACAGGGTTATTTTTGGGTCTTGAGTACTAATTTTCCATACACCTTAACCTCAAAAGACATAAAGGCACCCATCCATAACCAGCCTAAACTGTTTCAAAGAGTGAAGGAGCATCATGAGTAGAATCGCATTAACTGCACAACCCTATTTTGGAGCTCGGGTGACTCAGCAGTTGCTACGCCAGCACAAGCCCATATAAAAGCACCATAAAGTGCTAAATGATGACTCAGAAGCAAGTGCAGGTGCCAGCCCACCAGCACTGATCCAAGCCCCTGGCTGCTGGTGGAGGCATGTTTAGCACCAAGCAGTAAAGGGGGTTGGGGAGGGCATTTCTGAGGGGGGGAGGAGGGGTTTCTGGGTGGGGGGTGGCAGAACGGGGGCAAATCAGGCCCAAGAAGGAGAAGAGATTGGCGGAGACTTCTTCTGCCGTATCCTAACACCTTTTCTGGGCCAGCCAGCAAGCAACATCAGGCTGCTCAGTCTTCCACCAGCTATACAGCTGGTGATCTGAGTAGCTCCATAGGGCTGGTTGGGGCGTTATTCGGGGTAAGGGGGAAAAATATCCCCTTGCCCCGAGGAGACCTCCAGTTGCCTCCTCACCTGCACTGAATATAACACAGACCATGCAGCCTAGCTGCACCAGCGCAGCTAAGGACTGGGCTGTCAGGCCCTGTTTGCAAATATATATATATCACTAGTCATCTTTTAATTCCGACTTAGCACTAGTTTTTCAACTTTACATGTGAAACTACCTCCAATGAAAGTCATTTGTCTGAAACAATACAGAAGTTATGGGCTTGAACTGAAGGTACCTTCCTCCAGAGGAGACAAACCTTTGGATGCAACCCTGTAATTAGTTTTCAAACACGCATGCAAATGCTTGGTATTGCAATCACTGAATAAACAAGCTTGTGTGAACACTCCCCATTGCTTGGAAAGAGAAATGCTGTTGACAGAACTAAGTGTGCACACAGCTAATTGGATGTCTTGCTACTGTGATCCACCTTTAAATATAATTTAAAATATAATAATTTAGAATCATGCACAGAGAGACATGGTCAAACTCCCTTTCAGTCTGAAACAATTTTCTCATTAGAACCAATATACCGGGTTGAATCCACTGGTATAAGGGGACTTGCGCACACGGAAGCGATACCATACACTTGTGTCCAGTTCTGGTCGCAACATCTCAAAAAGAACATAGTGGAAATGGAAAAGGTGCAAAAGAGGGCAACTAAGATGATTGCTGGGCTGGGGTACCTTCCTTATGAGGAAAGGCTACTGGGCTTCTTCAGCTTAGAAAAGAAATGCCTGAGGGGGGACATGATTGAGACATACAAAATTATACATGGGAAGGATAAAGTGGATAGAGAGATGCTCTTTACACTCTCACATAACACCAGAACCAGGGGATATCCACTAAAATTGAGTGTTGGGAGAATCAGGACAGACAAAAGAAAATATTTCTTTACTCAGCGTGTGGTCGGTCTGTGGAACTCCTTGCCACAGGATGTGGTGATGGCATCTGGCCTGGATGGAGGATGCAACCTCCTGATTTTAGAAATGGGCTATGTCAGAATGCCAATGCAAGGGAGGGCACCAGGATGCAGGTTTCTTGTTATCTGGTGTGCTCCCTGGGGCATCTGGTAGGCCACTGTGAAATACAGGAAGCTAGACTAGATGGGCCAATGGCCTGATCCAGTGGGGCTGTTCTTATGTTAATTCTTATGCACAGTAATCCATATTTAATCCTAATGTGGTATTGCACAACAGGTTGCATGAGATATCACACAAAGCTGTCAGCAGCTCATTGTTGTGTAATTTCTTCCACATGTACTTGGGCAACTGCTTGCAGAACGCAGCAAACTGTCTCCTCCTTTCTGTGTGTGCTCCTTGGGATGCAACACATCATCCCAATATAGCAATAACTTACATTGACAGCTGAAAGACTCTTTCAAAATACCATATAATAAGTTAACTCTTCTGAATGTTCAAGAATGATGACCTAATCCAATTCAGCCAAAATACAGGAAGTTACAAATATTAAAGTTGTGGGGTGTCAGCAGGTGACAGTGCAACATCCACAATTATTACTGTTCTGGGCTAAGAACATTGTCCCCTTTTTGTGTACTTAACTTTCAGAGTGTGGAAAAAAGCTTTTGATGCTCCTTAGTAAGGGAGATGACCAACAATTGTAGAAAATACCTCAACTCCATGTTCATATTCAAAAGGCATTTAAAATCAAAACTTTTTTTGTTCATCTCATGGATTCTTAAGCTTTTTATGATTAAAAACCCTCAATGATCGCCCAATATGTCTCCATAACCCCTTCGCCAGACTGATGAAATCACCACCACCAGTCCTACTAGGTCCCAGTATGAATTTAAAAGATGGCAACAGCTTGGTTTTATTTTATACATGGATAAAACACCTCAATCCACATTGATAATGAGGTGATAGTTAATCTAGCAAAAAATTTTTTAACTGTTCAGAGATAGAGTCCTGTACCCCCCCCCCCATAATTAGGTTCCCATAGAGTATGGATACCTCCAGTTAATAATTCCTCATCTAAAGGAACCCAACCCAAATGTTGAACAGACTGCATATAAATTTAGGACCTATGATCATTTTGTAAATTTTAAAACTAAACTTCAGAGATTTTAAGAGAGACAATGTTCTACTTGTTCAGTTATTGGAAATCACTGGCCTTGCAAGGAAACAGGAACAAAAGAGTCGGGGGGGGGGAACTCCCCACAAGAACTCAATATACAATAACATTTAAAATTCAATACATTTTGTCAAGGTTCTTAGGCTGTAATCCCAGCCTGGAAGTAAGGTCCATTTAACTCAACAGAACTTACTTCTGAATAGACATAGAGGATTGTACTGTTAATATACTACATTTTAGAACATGGAGACATGGAGAACCAGCTATTTTTTTTAAAAGTCAGACTTTGGCACAATATCTAAAAATATTACTGTTTGCATATTCCATAGTGTCATGGAGTTTGCATTAATGTCAAAATATTGGTTAATTCTTAAAAAAGCATTTTTTCACTACTTGAGAACTTCCAGTTCAATTCTGATAGTATAACTCTTCAGGTTAAACATACTCCATTTCACACTTCCTCCTTCTGGTATAATAAAATTTTGAGCTGAAACTGAAAAAACCACAAGCCATGGCTATCTAATAGATCTTTGGTGAAATAGGGTGCATTAGGGATGTGCTGATATCCAATTTTGTTTTTGAAAACATTTAATTTATTCTTTAATGTACATGACCACCTTCATACACATTTGAAACATTTTATTTACATTCCATGTAAAAAGGCTGTATCTTTTCCTAAATGCTCATGGTAAAGTACCATCTTTAGGATCTAACGAGTTAAAGATGATAAAATGATATTAACAAAGGAAAGGAGGGTCTTCCTTTGTTTCCCATAGAAGGCAGGTTTCTAGCAATAATGTACAGATGTAATTTAAAATCCCCTGATATAGTTATTCTTCAGTCTCATAAAATTTTCTACACATTGTGGAGAATACTAAGCATTATTACTTTATTGTATTTTAGTATTTCCTCTTTACCATACACAATTTTCTCCTTGGGTTTTATGATGTATAGCAATCTGTACTGTGTTTTGCACTTAATTTAAAAATATCCTCCTATCATGAAGACACTAGGATTGTATTTGAACTGTCTGCGAAACAGATGTTGCTACCAAATGCAATCATAACAAAAATTGTATTAGAAGTTTTAGCAGATCTGAAATTGTGCGAAGATGTCAGCAATCAATCTTGGAGCTTTAGTTGACTAAACTGGTCTGTAAATTTAGAGTAAGACAAGACATTCCCCCTCCTTCATTAGATGAAACAATGATATACAAAGAATAATAATTAGATATTTGGGGCCCAGTTCTTTCCTATCCTGAGATGAACCTTCAGGAATGTGATCCATTGGAAACAATAGGATAATTATAAGGGAAAAGGACTAATCATGGCAAAGAAAAAGCTGATTTTAATGCTTCTGTCTGTAAAATAAAACCTAATAGATCTGAATAGCAACTTTTACAAACTATATTTCAATATTGGCATATCATCAGTATAAAATATATCATTTGCTGCTAAAAAAATCACGTTATTTAAATCTTGCTTTGACATTGAGAAATTGTAGCATAGCCATCACCCACTATAGATAAGACAAATACACCTACGTTATATTCTACTTTCTATGGCTTGATACCCAAGTGGACAAGTTTTTAACCATATGCATCACCTTTGTTTCTCTTGCAAATCCAGCCTAGCACAAAGGTCACTAACAAAATATGGGACTTGATCACAGTGAATCAATGCATGACTTAGTCATTGGTGAGAGACTCACAATACGGAGCCTCTCAATCGTTTTAAAACAGCTGCATATTTTATTGCTGAATTTACATATCTGTCAAAAGTGTCCTTTTTCATCACATCACTGGGAACAGGTTTTTTAAAAAGTCTAAACTACGTGTGTCCTCAGACTTTCCTTCTGAGAGGTTAAAAAAAGTGTGTTAATATATTTTTCTTGTCTCTTTGTTACACCCTGAAGTTGAATTAAATCTCTGGAATGTAATGGACATGAATGCCTGCACTTGCTAGACCTGCAAATTAAACAAAGCACGCACAGCTTTGAAAGAAGCGAGAACTCTTCCACGCTTAGCAAAAAGGTAGAAGTGTGCAATTAAAAGACAAACGATTTCAAAGTAATGAAGAAATTTTCAGCTCATAGGGAAATTGAATACATTTGTTAATGATGACCCAGGATCATTTTCACGAGGGCACTAATTGCATGGGAACAGTCCACACCTACAGAAGTGAATGGGAAACAGAGGCATATGGATGAAATGAAGAGCTAGAAAAGGAGTACTTGACACACTCGGCAGAAAGTTCCAAATTCCTTTACTACAGAAAAACCGGATTAAAATATTTATACAGTATATGGTTAATTCACGATCTGTCTTGAAAGAAAGCAAGTCACATTCCTATACACTCACACACACAGTATCATTGAAACTAAATGGAAAATTAGAATGGAAAAGAATAAATGGATGCTGGAGACAGGAGACCTCCCTGCATGTTGCGATACTCTGCCACAGAAGACTAACGTTTAGTAGTCTGTATAATAGTGGAAAATTACTCTGCTCATTTCAAAGTACTTTGCCATTGCCTTGCACAGTCCTGAACTTCCAGCACTGTTCTCTTGCTGCAGGGGACTAAATGAATGAGTGATGGAGACAGTAGCAGCGTTTTGAAGCGTGCCTCTTGACAACGATCCGGAAATGCATTCCTCTGCATTATACTGGGAGCGCACAAGACAATGCTGCAACCCAGCTGTCTCCGAGTATAGACAATTACATCTGCTGTTTGCCTTGCATCAAGCCTAACCTTTGAATCATGCAGATAACACTGCTGTTCTACAGAGTCTATCAGAAATTAGCGCTCAGGACAAAAGCCTTTGTTTAGCTACACTAGTGATTTGCAATCCCAGGAAGTATAAATCGTCCTTTAAGATAATAATATGCAACATCTGGGGGCTTGAAGGAACTTCCCCCCTCTTTTTAAAAAAATTAACTTCCATTAAATGAATATTCCCTGACCCTAAGCAGTGTGGGGGAACAGTTAAGAAAACCAGTCCTCCATGCACCCTTGTCTATTCAGAACAACTGCTACAAAGAGAGTTGATTCAAACTGAAAAATGCAGAGGCTTGTAAAAAAGGAACCGACAAGGCAATTTCCATTTGCAGCCATCCTCAGGCTGCATGTCAAATGATACAGTGCAGCTCAGGTTCCTTTATGAGCTGCATTATCTCCGGTCCCCAGCAGAAAAGGGCATCCACAACACAGCACTATTCCAAGTGAGAAGCCGGAAGGCGCTTACCTTTCTGCAATGGTGACAAAAGAAAACCGCTTCGCTGCTCCTGCAGCAAACGCCTCTGTGAAGAAATGCAAAGAGTAAAGTCATCAGCTTGTGAGCGGCTTGGAGGAGGCTCTACCCATTAAACTGGTGCCCTTTTTCAGGCACCAGGCTGATAGTGCCTGACCAACCATCCCTCCTCTTCCTTCCCCCCACCGCTGCATCACAGCAGGCTACTGTAGCCAAGAGACAGAGGTGCTTAAATTAGAAAACCACTGCCAGAGGAAATAAACAGGAACCACAGCGACCCCCTCGACCCCAGCAGCCATCAAATCCGGGAAGATACAGTGCACATCTGTTTCACAAGGCCCCTTGGGAGCTCCAACTCCAGCTACTTACCCTGTCTGCATTATTAATAGATGTTAATGGCTCCATTATAACGAAAGGAAACCCTTTCCTTTCCTATAGTATGGAAATCTGGAGTAGTGGCTTTAAAAAAACCATGGAGATAGCAACTGCCCCTGTGGTCCTTCTACTGACAGAACTGTTATTCCCCCCCCCCCCCGACACAAACACACACATGCTGCAGGTACCCCACCCTTTCACTATACCAATTTGGTAGCCAGAAATTGATTCAAAGCAGTGAACGGCAACAAAACAGACAAGCAGTCTGTTTGTCACAGACATCCTGTCATCACAGTCATCCTGCCATCGGTTTATTTCTATAGAAATAATTTTTCCACACCGTCCACATCACTTCATATAGAGCATTTTTATGTTTACATGATGCAGGGAAATTGATAATTTAATTTAATTCTTGACACGCCTGTTGTATCTGCATATACAACTTAAGTTAGGGAAAAAAACCCAGGATACCTTCTGCGGCAGAAACAAAGAAGAGTATATTTACTTTGACTCTGACAAAAGCCTTGGGCCCTCTGATTTAGCAGATGTTTAAAAGAATACAATCATGCGATATCCCTAGACAGTGTTTTTGTTAATGTCTTCATTTCCTAAGGGAGGGGTATGACCCCACAAGGTATCACACTTTAAAGTGTGCTGGGCTCCCTTCTTCCCACACCACCCCCCACAAAGATATTGATCTATTTTAAATCCTGATCTTTCTAAGAATGCTGTGAAGCCACCACTGGGGAATATAGTGAACTAAAGGGGTTTTAAACTCCCTTTTGATAGCAGTACAAAAGAGGACCTCCACTTGTCAATGCAGTACTACATATTCCTTAGGGTTTGGCATCAATATGGCTTGATTACTCAAGGATCTGCAAGCGAGGGGTACATGCAGTGGAAGATGTTCCACAATACTGTCTACTCATTAAATTGCTGCACATGTGTGCATCTCTCCCTGTCTCTCTAGTGTCACATTAAATGATTTCTTGCTAAATTTGGCTTTCAGTACATGAACTGGCAGCAAAACCCTTTTTATCCAATGTGTGTGTGGGGGGAGAGTAATGTTTAAGTTTCAACCAATTTTTTCCCTCTCCCCCCCCACACCACTACATGTTCTTATAGAGGCAAACAATGCATCTTCAAGGCTATTAACATATTTACACTGTGGCTTTTCATGGTTGAGTAGGAGGCCTTGGCATCAGCCAGCCTGCCAGCACCCCTCTATTGCAGATGTAAGATAAAGCTGCTTGCTTACTTCTGACAAATACAAAGTGTCATTAATTCTTCTAAGAAAAAGGTAAAGCGATTGGCTTTGTTGTCCGCTGCCTCTATGGAATGCTGCTGTAAGTATTCTACAGTAACAAACAAACGAAATTCACATGGAACAACTGTATTAACCGATTTACAGACAGAAAGCCTCAGCACGATAGTCTTCATCTCACTCTCTAATTATTTATACAGATAGAGCCTGACTGCTGGAAAATTAGCTCTCAACAGGAGGTAACTGATCTGAAAGCTTCATTTTGACTGAGAAATTATGAACTGCCCACAATACAGAGACCAGCAAGTCACTTCATGGACCATAGTAACATCCTTTCTAAAAACCGATTTCCCTTACTGCATCTCCAGAAAAGGAACTATGAGTTTGAGAGAGAGAGAGAAAAAAACAAAAAACTAGAAAGAATTTATATTCAGGATTTTTTAAAGCATTGAATCTGCCTAGCCATTTGAAGTAGATTGGCTTAAGGAAAAGAAAAAAAAAAAAAGACCTGGAAGAACACTGCTCATTTCTCATTGTTATCATTTGTGTATGTGATTCTATTTGCTTTATGCAAACAAAGAACATTTCAGTCCTGACTTACACAGACAGGGACTTCATTTTTTACTGCATTAATTCACTGTGAATATTTATCCTCTTCGGTTCTTTAGACTTTAACCCATGTCTTAGATTCAACACAGTCTAATAAAAGAATGAACTACAAACACACAAAATTTTATTTTACTTGTCTAGAACCCTATGAAAGAGAAAATTAAGACATTTTATTCCCCACATTCAGATCTTACAAATGTTTGAAAATATGTTCATTTCTCCCACAGCCAACTTCCCTTGACATTCACATTACCTCCCCAACCCCTCCAAGTTTTAAGGATGAATGGTACTGGTACTCCAATTGTCATTTCTCTGTAGTGGGAAGAAGGCATACAAAGCATAGACCAAATACAAATAGACATGTTTGGGGGCCAAATAATTCCAGTTAAGACAAAAATCATACCCACAAATAAGAGTTTAAAATGCAGTAATATAGAAACATATCCAAGTGGCCAATTAAATTATATTGCTATGCAACAAAGTAACTGGGGAGAAAAAACTGTAGCTTGAACATTAATGTACTTGAACAATGGTAACTATAGTAAACTACAGGCAATTACTACATTTTTCAGGACAACTCGTATTCTTCATTGTATTTGCGATGGCATTTACCTTCGTCTCGCAATGTTTTTAATTGCATTTGTATTTTGAATGCCAAACAAGCTTAGCAAAACCACCTGCATTACCTGACTGCTGAACAAAGAGCATTTTCTTCTTCTATCATTTGCTTCCTAAGCCACACCCTTTTGTCTATACAAAGCACAGACTTCTTTCAATGTTGCTTTCTCTACCCCCCCCCCCCAAACACACATGGATGGAGGTGAGCATTTTCACAGCAATTTTATAATAGTAACAACTCGTGTTTCCCGGAACAGCAAAGTACTGCGGTTAAACTTGCACCCAGGGGTAAAATATGGAAGCATGTGGTCTGGAAATGCTATCATGCCCACATTTTTGTGCCTTTAGAGCATGGCTATTAAGACACATTTCTGGAGCCCAGCAGGTAAGCACAAAGCCTGACTGTGTGCATAGTGACACCTGCATACTGTATTAATAATGCCTGATCAGGGTCTAAGATTTGACAAAAGTACATTAATGTTCATTAAAGTATGGAGTAGATATTTCTTTATGAGAATTCATTGTTAGGAGATGGTCTCTGGGCACTGAGATCTTTCTAGAATGTTTGAAATGGGGATGTAAACCAAGTCAGATAATTTCATGCCAGGTAGGAAAGACAAACCCCACCTTACTCCTAAGATCTCAGCTTGTGCCAATGACAGAAGGTGAAGTTCCCAAGATTAAGTTTCAAAGGCCGCTTCAGAGCATCTCCAAGGCCCAGAGTGAAGAGAGAGACTAACCCCTACCCTCTCATGAGTCCCGAGTACCAGAGGGCATTGACTGCCACCCTTGAGGTGGTATGAAGCAATAGCTTTGAGCAGTAGGCTGGGAAAGGTAACAAATGGGTGCCCTGAACCTCCCTGCCAACAACCTTGGCCCAGCACCTGCCCAACCGCTGCCCCTTACTATTCTCACTTGCTCTCTTCGAAGAGGGAGTGATTGGTGAATGGTTCACTTCCTTGCCCAGCACTGCGGTTGAAAGGCACAGCAGCAGAGCTGTAGGAGGCTGTAGGAGTCACTGCAATACTGTTCCCAATTTTTCTTGGAAAGAAGACTGGTACCTCCTTACCTTCTCCACCTCCCAGCACTTTGTTAAAACTGGCTAGTCATGCAAGACCTTTGGGAGCCCCACAATCCTCCCCATCCCAGCAGTTTAGAAGATTTGCCTGGCAGAGCATGTAGAGACAGACACAGGGTGGGTGGGGCACATTTATATGCCACCTTTCTCATCATCAGATTTATTCAAGGCAGTTAACATAGGCAGGTTATGCTAGACCCAATAAGAGTCTTTGCAATATTGTTCTATTCATATACAGAACTTTTCAGCTTCCAGATGTTTCCCTTCAATGGTGTGGCAATCTGTCTTGGCTGCACAGCACATGCCTTCAAGCTTCTGCAGCTAGCTAAGAATCACGCCAGGCAGAACCCCGTTGTTATCACTCTTGCCGACTGACATTCTCAGCATTCCATTCCGCCCTCTCACTACAGCACAAAAGCAAATCTCTGTCACAGAGGGTTATGACAACTGGTCAGCAGCTTCCAGTTTCATTCCAGGCTCCCTTCTAGGCTTGATCGAGCTGTTCACGTTTAGCTTCAGGCAGGCCATTCAACCTCCGGACCTCGCCTCCTGCCCATGTTAACAAAAAAAGGGGTGTGGAATTTGGGTGCAATTTCAGGTAGCAATCCAGCTTCTTCAGAGGATGAATGGAGTCAGTGGCAATTGTAATTATGGCTACCAAGTCTAGCCAAAATGTGTAGTTTCTTGATTGTGTGTTTGGGGTGGGGAATGCACCAGAAGCTATTTGCTCATATGATTCAGTAGTCAGTATAAAAGATACTTGGAAGACCTCTGGGATGTACCCTGGAAATATCTTAGACCGCAAATTTTTTCCTCTCTGAAACTGCCAATACATTTCCATCTCTAGCTTTCTCACTGTTCTGTTCTCAGGGGTGTTATCACAAGAGATGAACGATTTGCGTTCTTAGCAGGGGGATGGAAGAAGACAAAGGGAATGAAGATGCATCTGGCCTATATTGGTTTCCTCTTCAGAACAGTGAAGAATATCCCTTTTTCACATGGCACTACAATATTATTATTGTTTCGACTCATTATTTTAGACTCATGGGGCTGGGATAAGTGAGCCACTGAAACTCCCACTCCCAGTTGCTCCCAGTCACGGACTCTCTTGATACTCTTTGCTTAAAGCATCTGGGAGCATTCTGAACCTGGCATTCAGTTGGTCGGTTTACAGGTGGTACTGAATTAACGGAAGACAACTGGTTAGGGATTCATGCAAGGCCATTAAAAAAAATTAGAAATAATTTTGCTCAAGAATTCACAATCTTGGATATTTTCTGGGAGATCCACAAGAAGCATTTGTTAGTCTTGCAGTGATGGAATGTCAGTTGAAAAATGCAGCATTAGCAGACTGGCTACTGTCACCAGAATTCTTTATCAGGCACAGAACAGCAGAAGAAAAAGTACACTGGAATTTAAAAGAGAAAGGGGAAAACATGTTGAGCTGGAAACACATGCACTGTTGCCAACAGAGAACGTGTTATTTGCCAAGAATCTCCAGTATGTGCAAGGATTAGTTCCAAAATACACAGACAGAACCAACAATCTGTAAAGACTTCTCTGCAAGAAAGACCCTCCACATACAGAGGTCCAGAGTCCATGACCTGATTGAAGCAGACTGAATATGGGTGAACATTTACCAGGCAGTTGCTTACAGTATACATGTAATCACCGTATACTACTGTCCTGGAGGGTGACAAGAAGAATCTTGCCCAAGTGGTGCACCTGATTGGGGATCCAGGAGATGAAGGAATCCATCATTATTGAACAAGTGATCTACGTTCATCCCGACAAGGTACAAAATTTAAATACTCAGACAGTAGCAGTAGGCAAACAGATAAAAGGAAACAATTCTTAGAAGCTAGTAATAATTAGTAAGTTACTAATTTTAGATGATGATGATGATGATATTATTATTATTATTATTAATAATGGCATTTATATGCCGCCTTTCTGGTCATCGGATTACTCCTCTGACTTTATTCAAGGCGGTTCACATAGGCAGGCTATCTCCAAACCTCCGAGGGAATTTTTATAATAACAAAGGTTCGATCTTTCAAGAACCACACAACATTTCAGATGGATCTTTCAGTCTGGTATTACTTTTGGCCCCCAGTTGCCTCCCACGCTGGCTGACAAGCAGCTCCTTCATCTCTCACTTGAAGGGCAGTCAAGACGTTTCTTCGCTCACACCAAAAAGCAGATGGAATAACTCAGTTCAGTTTATCAACTGCTTCAAGGTCTTGCATCTAATAGTTAGATGTCAGTAAAGAAAAGGTTTGATTTGACGCAAGCTGGATGAAATGAGCCTTCGTTGGGCTTGTCCATGCATGCCTGCATGTCAATGAATGCCCAATCATACCCTTTCTCTCCCCAGCTGCACTGTAGGAGCACAAGCTACATCCTGCAAGGGGGAGGCAGTCCCAGAGGTCTCCTCCAGGTAAGTCTCCAGTTCCAGAATGGCTCTGCTTGGACCTGTGTCAGAGATGGTGCAAGTTTGCATGGACCCAGGAAAGCAGATCAAGCCCTGGAAGGGCAAAAGAATATTGGCAGCACTGCTGCCACAGACACTGCCCCCTTCGAGGCCTTGTCCTACTCCAATTTTGCTCTGTCTCCTTCCCCTTCTGCCCCACACACTGACTTACCAATGCTGGGGCCACTGTTCACCACTTGCTGCAGCAGCCCACTTGCTCCTGTCAGCACATCGCATCTGTGACCATTGTACAGTGCCCTCTGCTACCAGAATGCTAGTTCCAGTGGTGTAAAGAACTCCTAGAATTGGGCTACCTATTTCTCTATCTTGATTAGGGGAAGTTGAAGCTAAATGCATGAATCGGTTTCACTAAAAATCATTGTCTTGGATACAATATGAACTATCCTTGTATGATGTCCTCTATGCAGTGGCCCATTCACATGTACAACCCATGGCATGATGACACAGCCATTAAGCATGTACAAACCTGTCTTTGATAAATCTTACATTGAAGCAGATTTCAACCAGGAACATGTAAGGTTAGAGATGTACCTTTCTCTTTGCATTTTCAATCTCGATGCACTTCAGTAGTGAACGCCAAGAGAATTATAATATGGATAGGAAGATGCTGTGAATTATGGTTTGAGTCTTAATGCTGAGAAAACATTGTCTCTGTAGTTAGTAAGAAAGATGACCTAATATAATCTAAACTTCATACAGGTGAAACATAAAGAGGAGAGAAGGGGGTAGAACATGGAATGCTCCAAGGACATCTGAGCTTTTTCTATATGTTCATTAGTGTTGAGAGAAAGAGAGGCTTCTGTGCAAGCACTGAGTCATTACTGACCCTTGGGATGACGCTGTGTCTGTGACGCTTTCATGGCAGACTATAAACGGCGTGGTTTGCCATTGCCTTCCCCAGCCATATTACCTTTGCACGGTCCACACCATGTGGCAGAGAAATCGACAACTATGAGCTTAGGACCAGCAGCTGCCAGTTCTGTCTTGAATTAGTCCAGGCTCCCGACGATCTTGACCATCTTTGCGGGCTCCGAGGACTCTGCGGGCAGCGGGGGCTCGGGCTCTGCTTCCGCGGCCGCTGCTGGAGCATTCTCTTTTCCCATATTACCTTTCCCCCAGCAAGCTGGGTACTCATTTTACTGACCTCGAAAGGATGCAAGGCTGAGTCGACCTCAAGTCGGCTACCTGAGATCCCAACTTCCACTGGGATCGAACTCAGATCATGGGGGAAGAGTTCTCAGTTGCAATACTGCGACCTACCACTCTGTGCCACACAAGGCTCATTTGGTGTTGAGAGAGCTGCCTAGTTATCAATATGAGAAATGGGATATCTCCCTACTCCCTTGGCACCCAGTACATAGTCCTGCCATGCATCCTGTCCACACTGCAATATACAACAACTCCAGTTCTCAGGTTCTGTACGTTTTCCTCTAGTTCCCTCCCTGCCTGCAGCTTCCCCACAGTTATTTGACTCTACTACCTACCCAAAATGCATGTCTCCTCCTTACTTCACTGCCTTCCCTGACCTACTTTTTATTTAAAACATTTTTATGTTGCCCTTCAATTTAACAGAGCTCTCCGGGGGGCTCACAACTATACTAAAAATAACAAGGTAAGAAACAGAACAGCAAACTTGAGCCAGCAGTACCAGTTAAAATCAGATTAAAACCAGTTTAGATTCTCAAGTTTTCCAGCATGCTAACTAAAGTCTTTAAGTTCTTTTGGCACCAGGTGAGCCTCTCCTGAGAAAGGGGTGAGGAAGGTAACCCAGCCCTTTCAGGCACAGTCTCCACCTATCTTGCTTTCAGAGAAACTCAGAAAAGACTCTCGGGCATGGTCTTAATATTTTGGTCAGCCACATTTGGATAGGGTTGCCAGGCCCAAGGCATCCCAAGCCTAAAATTCAGGAGGCAGTGTTCAGTCTATTGAACAACCAAAAAACTATTCTTTTTATTCATTTTTTATATTGGAAAAATGGCAAGATTTTCTTTTTCAGACTGATGAGTGAAATACTTCCTGAAGTAGCATTTTAACATTACAGGGGAGGGGATGTAACTGCACATTCCCAATCTGTGGATTGGGTCCATGTCCCCCACCCGGGCACATTCCCTTGCCTCCAGAGGGTCCTCTAAGCCTACCAGAGACAGCGGATGTCGGTCTGCAGCCTCCGCCAACCTCAGACTGAGTCCAACAGTAAAAAAAAGCTATTTCCTGTTTCTTTGTGAAACCATGACTTAATACCTTATAAAGCGTTAGGAGGCGCAGGGAGGCTTCCTTGAGCCTCCTAATGCCTTATAAGGCATTAAAAACATCACTTCTGGTTTCACAGAGATCAGAAGTAGCTTTTTTACTGCTGGGCTCAGAGGACCCTCCAGAGACAATCGCCTGCATCCACGGTTTCATGTAATCACAGGGGGGGGGATTTCCGTTCCGGAACCTCCTTAGATACAGGGTCACACCTGTATTGTCACAGCCAGTGCTGCTGCTGCAAAACTCTTGCTGTCACAGCACTTCCACCTCCTCCTGCCTTTCCAGGCCAGCTGAAGGAGGTGGGGCAGCATACTACACTGCTGAACAGATATACATACATACATTTTGAATAGATATGGAATGAGGCAGTAGAGGTGGCCCTCCTCTGCACCAAGGTGCTAATGAAGCTGCAGTGCAGCTCCTAGGTAAGGGAACAAATGGACTTGCTTTAACCAGATGCTATAAACATAAAGCTTATAAGGCACAAGAGTTCTGTGTTTTAAGACATGGGGGAGCAGAGGATGGCAGAATGGTCAGATTTCTCTTTAATTCCAGATGAGTGAGTGTAGAAAGGGCTAACTGAAGTCATGAGAAAGTAATCTGTCTTTAGGAGATCACAAGTAAGCAATTCAGCCTTGTTCTCAGACTATAAGTATTCTGCTTTCTATGAACAGCTACAGGATAGTTGGAGCGTCTTTGATTTCCCACCCTTTGAGAGTGCCCATCATAGGTGGGCGAGACATTAGGTTTGTGATATTTTAATGGGTAGTGGTCTCAAAGTCTGGAGAATTTTAAAGATAGCTATAACAACTATGAAAGCCTTAGAATGTACATCAGATAGCTTATAGCAAGATAAGCAAGCAGGCAGCCTGCAGCTAGGGAGGATGACTCTGCAAATGTTAATAGGAAACGGGAAGTGTGTTCGCTGAGTCATCCCCCCTTGCCTTGCTGTTAGCAGAAAGCTTATAGCCAGGGCCTAGGAGAGGGGGGTAAAGGGGGTAATTTGTACCCGGGCCCAGGGTCAAAAAGGGGGCCCAGGAGCCAAAGGAGGGGGCCCAGAAAGTTCCTGGGTTCTACTCAGACATTGTATAGAAGACTTGTTGCCCACACAGGATGTAGGCAACACTACCACAACTGGGGATGCTGGGGACACTACTGATGCCACATGGGTTGGTAGACCTGGGCTCCAAAGACTTTTCCTGCTGTCTCTACCCTCCCTGTTTCGCCCCTCCCTGCCCCTGTTCTGCTTGCCCATCACCCTACTCTGCTTGCCCATCACCCTTTTGCAAAGGGACCCAAAAGAAACTTTGTACCCCCTGATAAAATTCCTCTCAGAGGCCCTGCTTATAGTATCTGGTTAAAGCAAGTGCACAATTTCTTTGGACTATACGCAACAACAAATGAAGGTAATGAGGACTGGGGGAGAACCAGATCCACAGATACCAGGAAATGCCTGTATTAAAAAAAAAAAATTGTTTCATCGTTGAGCACTTGCTTTGTTTTTATTTGTCACTGTAGCCATATCCAGTCTTTCATCTCTCTATGGAATTGCAAGTGTGCACATGATGTGCATACTTAGTGCTGCCTTTGCTGCAGCTATGAAAAATGAACATGGAAAGTTTCTCTCTCTGAATGCCACCTGGAAACAGTGGCATAGTCAGCCACTGTGGCATCCAGTGAAAAGTTTATACTCCCCCCAACGTCACACTTGGAAGTGACATCACTTCATCATTTTAAATGTAAATTCTTTCTTTCCCCCGGCCCCCGACACAGTGTCAGAGAGACTATGTGGCCCTCCTGCCAAAAACTTTGGACACCCCTGCTCTAAAGAAAGCCCTCGTGTGTTTGTTTCTGTGAAGAGGCAAATGCCTGATTAAGGTTGTGTTAGGGTCATCTTCACTTTGTAAGTTGGCATCACATTTTCACAATATATAAGATGTATCAGTAGTTGTGGAGGGGTCACCAGATCCCAGCGGCATTCTTTTGGGGAGTGGCAATGCTGTCACCAGTTTCTGTGCCCCCTCCAAATATGACCAGAACTGTGCCCTGGTTGCTTCTGGAGGCTGTTCTGTGGTCTTAAAATGTCACTTCTATTTTTTTTGGCAAAACCTTCTGAGGCCTGAGTAGGCTGCACATGTCCCCATCCCACCCCTCAGAACACCCTCCAGGTGTGACTGGGGCACAGTTTCAGTCGCGTTTGGAGGGGTCGTGGGGTGCCCACATCAGGGGACAGACCTGGAAAGCGTGCCAAGGGGTGGCACACCTTCCAGCTATGCTGCTGATATGTATGATAAAAATAAAAACAATTTCCAATAAATCAGCACTGTTGGGCTGCCATCTCATATCCAGATGAGTTCTGACATACCAAAACTTCCTTTTATATAAGGGTCACATACAAAGCATTATGTGCCTGAATACCCCACAGTGACATCCTATGCCAAGGAACTGGGGTACGTCTGCTCCCAGAAGTTGCATAATCTGCATCGTTACTGAACAATTTATTATTGAGCATGTAGGGTTGGACAAATGCAAGTGTTGTGTTAGCTTGAATACTCTTATGATGTTGAGTGGAGCAATCCTAGACCACATCATATGGTACGAGTTTCTGTCATCCAGATACAGTTTTGTACATAATTCTTGTAAGACATTTGCCACTAGTCGCTGGTAGGACAAGGGTATGGCTCTCTAGACCAATGGTATCACACATGCATGCAGAATTTTAATACAGTGGCTCGTCAACTTATGGATATCAGAGTTACAAACAGCTGCATTGGCACTTTCACGCAGTTGCAGCAGTCCTTTTTGGTGCTTTTGTGCAGGCACAATAGCACTGGCTGGCTAGAGCTGGCTGTTTTGAGGTACATATGTTCCAACTTCTAGACAGACCACAATGGTTGACAGCATCAAAATCTTTAAGTGATAAGCACAGGCAACTCTCTAGGATGAAACAGAACCCCCAATTCAATTTGCTGCAGTATCAAATACGCAAACACTAAGTACTATTTAGAAATTGACTGCTAATAATACATAATGCACCAATGATGAGTTCACACTTTTGAGCATTTTACATACAATGGTCACAACAATTTTCAATCTCCAAGATGGAGATGGAAAAGGGAGTAGACTCAGGAAAAAGCATACAGGAGAAAAGAGAGAGATTTTGAGTTCACATCTGGAAAAGCCTAAAAAAGAAGGAAAATTATTGGAGAAAGAACTAGCGGTTGATTCTCTACAATCCTAGTTTACCACAACGTTTGGTGCCAATGGCAGCTTCCCTCCCAGGCCGAACAGCAGCTGGGGCAGGATGGGGAGAAGGTAATTTTGGGGATTGCAGCAGGACTAAGGGTTACCCCTTCATGCTGCCGCCCACGATCCCCCACAGCTGTTATCTTAAGATTACAGATACACAAGAGCAAACTATGAATTTAAAGGAATGCGTAGTTTAGCCCCTTATTGTCAATTTGAAGCAACCATAATGTCAATAACCCATATTGTCCGCATTAACAAGATGTGAAAATTGGTGCCGGTCAAGTGTCAACTGCATTAAACTTTCACCTGGTTTTTAAAAAAAGGGGGGGGAACACTCTCCAGCTTCAGGTTAGAGTGTTATACAAAAATATGCATGGATAAAAATTTCAGAAGTTGTGGCCTTGTAACTATGATTAGCAGGTTGGGCCTGCCCACTCACTATTTCCTTTCTCTCTCTCTCTCTCATTGTCTGCTCCATGTGGTTTTAAAGGCTGGGGGTGGGGGCTTGTGCTCATGAGACTGAGCTGTATGGCTAGCAAGCACTACCATGTGCAATGGTTGCAATATCATTGCCAGGGAGATTTAACTGCAGAATACTGTATGTATAGCTGCCCAGCTACAGCAGAAAAAGGGTACCTAGATAGCACTGCTGTCTTCATGAAACACGCATGCAATCCAGGGATGGTAGTGTGACAGGCCAAGTGCAGGGTGCCATAAATAAGTTGCAGCTCAAGTGCCTTGGGGTTAATCACAGGAAACACAAAGGTTATGGGAGTTCAGACAGACCACACACCTTCTAGAAAACCCTGATGGTGGTTTAAGAGTAGATTTATCAGCAGCTGCTTTTCCTCTGGATTCAGCATTGGAGGTCAAGGCAGGGACCTTGGATGATAGGCAAGTCAGAGTCTCCAAAAGTGGAATATATAAACACATAAATTCTAGGAAAAACCCTGTATGTGTGCTTCTGATAGCAGAAAGCTAGGAAGCTAGGGTGGAAAAGAGGAAAGTCAGGCAATGTGATTTACAACACAACATGAAACAAGAGTTTACTTGCAATGAAGATATAACCTAGGATAATCGCTGACATATACAACACCAGGAATAGCCTAATCGAGAAAAAAATAAAATAAAGAGGATCTGTTTTGTCTTATCAGTTACTGGAACTAGAATGTATAAGGGTGGATTAATTTAAATCAAGTCAAAAAAGGGATGTATTTAAAACATTTAAAAATTAATTTCCCCATTTTGAAAATTCTCCTTGAACACAAGCACACTGCAACTGCTTAATTGCTATAACAATTAACACATATGGACCAACAAAGTAGAAGCTATGTACATCACTTAAGAATATTAATCCAACATCTTTGGATGGGCAGTCCCATGTGCCACCTGCACTGCTGAATTATAACAGCTGAGACGAGAGTCAGATTTCTGTTTGACTCTCTCTGTATGCATGCAAGGATAGTTAATCAAGATCGCTTACCTGAAGGATAAGGCAGCAACCCCATCTACACCTGGGAGTTGGTCCAATTAAATGAAGTAGGACTTCAGAGCGAGCGCCTAGTCAGATGTGTGCTTAATTGTGCAACTTGCCCCAATTGAGGTTTGGATTTAATTATAGACAGCAAGTAGGGGAAGCCACGAAATGGGACAAAACCATGGAGGTGGCAAGAGGAGATTGAGGGGGGCTTTAGCAGCTTGTTCCCACTGTCCTATTCATTCTGATCACCACCCCTTGGAGACATTTTTAAATGAAAAGAATTTACTATCAATACAAGGTTTCTTTTATTTAAAAATGGTGCAGGGGACATAATCAGAATAAAAACTGTGGTGGAGGCATCCTACTAAAGTTTCACTACCCCCTGCTATGGTTTACCCCATATTGTGCCCTCTCCTGTTTATAAATAAATCAGGAACACTAATCAGGATAATCAAACACTGGGCAAAAAAGTGTGTCTCAAAAGCCTTGTTCACAGGACTACGAGAAGGAATGCATGGGGATGGCAATAAGAGTATGGATATTTCTAGGGTTCTCACTCCTCCATGTGAGTTCAGCATCACTGAAAGAGACTAAAAGCATAATTCTAGGCATGCCTCCTCAGAAGTAATTACCATTGTATTCAGTGAGGCTTCCCTTCAAGAAAGTGTTACAGTAGTGCAGACTAATGGCTGATCCTAGCCAGGGCTGGCCCAGAGCATGGAGCAGCACTGACACAGCCTCAGCTATATGCTATGGATCAGTTGGGAACCAGGGAGTGGCAGACAGGTAAGGAAAGAACTTGTATATTTACCTACTCCACCATGCCATGGTCCCTTGTGGATTTACACCAGCTGTTTTACTGGCATAAATTTGAATAGGTCCAAGAGGTCATGGAAGGTCTCGGCAAGGGGAATAGGATAACAGCACAGCCACCAATATCTGCCTTCAGCCTTCCCCCTTGACCTGCCCAAGACTTGACCCAATCCCCATCACAACCCTCCCTGGAACATCCCCTCTGCCAACCTACCTGCTCCAATAGCGGCCCCAGACTGTGCACCATCACAGCGACTGCTGCATTTGCAGTCTGGGCTTTCCATTGACAGAATGCAAGTTCCATCACAGAAAGGACCAGATAAAATTGGGCCACAAGGATTCAATCGTATACATGCTTACCTGGGAGTAGGTCCCACTGAATTCAATGGAATTTACTTCTAAGTAGACAAGCACAGATTGAGTTAGGAATGTCTACAAACTGGAAAAAGCAGGGGATCTGATCACACACAGGCTCTTTCAAAGCAATGCAAGCAAGCAGGGTCATATGAGTACGGCTACAATACTTCACCACCACTCTACGTGCATTCAATGTACTATGTGAAGAAGGCTAATGAAATGGTAAGTAAGCGTCTACATAACAGAGCATGTTCACTTAGAGATAGTGTGGCATAGCGGCTAAGCGTTCAGAGCTGCCAATTAGGACTTTCCTAGTATGAATCTCACCTCTGCCATGAACTCCCAAGATGGTCTTAGGCCAGATATTCTCAAACTAGGTCAGGAGGCAGTAGGTCTGGTCTAGAGGGTAGAGCCTCCGTCTGCCTGAAGATAACATCCACAAGGTCACCAGTTCGAGGCCACCGGCACCATGCGACCTTGAAGCAGCTGACAAGCTGAAGCCGAGCTATTCCATCTGCTCTGAGAGTGGGAGGATGGAGGCCAGAATGTGAAGCCAGATCGGAATGAAACACCTGAATGTAGTGGTTCTTGAAAGAAAGAACCTTCTTTCAAATTGTAAAAAATCCCTATTTAATAAGGGATTTAAATAAAGCCTGCCTATGTAAAACGCCTTGAATAAAGTCGTGAATAAAGACCAAGAAAGGCGGTATATAAATACCTGTTATTAATTATTATTATTATTATTACTACTAGTGAGTCACAACCCACCAGCCAGGGAAGCCCTTCTCTGCCTCCTTAAAGGGCGAGATGGGGCGGGGCGGGGCGGGGCGGGGCATGACAGCAATACGGTCACCATGATTGCACCACCACTGGGGACAGAAGGAAGGGTTAAGCACTTAGCTATGCCAGCGCAGACCTCTGGAGGGGATGCAGGGAGCCCTGCAGATTTGTCTTCAGGATCCCCATGCCTCAGAAAAGCTAGAAACAGCTATTATGATCCACTTCTGGGTTGTGATCATGAAACTGGAAGTAGGTTGCGATTGCTATTTTTAATTTTCTGAAGCCTGCAGAAGGGTCAGCGGGGCACCCCGAGCCCCCTCAATGTCAGTGCTGGCATAGGTATGTGTCAAACCCCCTTTCTGGCCCAGGCTGTGGTATGATCATGGTGATCACATTACTCTTATCCCCCAACCCTGCAAAACCTCTGGTGGGTTTGATAACTGCTGCCTTAGGCAATCCATGTTCTCAGCTGCACTTTGGGGATAATATTACTTGCTCTCCTTAGAGATGCTGCAAGAACATTCGCAAAAATAATATATGTAAAAAGTGGTATACAAGCATATTACCCATAAGTTGACTGGATGATCCTAGTGAAAGCTATGATGGCATCACCTGCATTCCTTTGATTTTTTTAAACCCAGGGAACAGCAGAAAGGCCACAGTAATAAAATACATGACTTATTGATGCACTCATTCTCCCCCCCCCCCCAGTTTCCTTCAGTTAAAAAAAATAGTGAAATACAGGGATGGGAACTCGAGTCAGGTGACAAACTCAAGTCACAAAAATGTGCATTTTTGCTGACTCGTGAGTTGTGCACATGGAAGACTCAGGAGAAAAAACACTAGAGTCAGGGGACCCAACTCATGACTTGCATTCCACTCCGACGACTTGAGTCGCGTGCCAATGGACACGGGTTCTGCCGCCTCCCTCTTGCATGAAAAACCTCTTGCATTCATCCATGAAGCTGTTCTTTGAGTGCACAAGCTCCAGCACCAGCTGCTAGCAGGGTTGATATGTTCAGAGGAGGACTGGGGGGTGGAGTGAAATAGTTAACTTTTTTTGTTTGCGCTCCAAAAAAATTGGCTGGGTCTTGTGATGCAGTACCTGTTGCGGTTTCTCTGCAAAATGTATCCATTTGAGCTGGGTGCTGCAAACAATCCAGACAGCAAGGTGGTTGCAGCAGCCTTCTCTGCATCCATTGGACAGAGGTTGAGTCTCTGGAAGAGAGAGGAGGACAGGAAGAGCCTTTTTCTCCCTGGGAACAAGTGCGTTCTGCAAGGAGAAGGAGGGACAGCAGGAGCTGGGGACAGCGGGGAAGTGACTTATATTACCTACACTATTCTTCAAGTTTCTCTTGGCAGAGTTTTCTTGTCATCGTCTTCCTGCTGTTTTTTCAACTGCATTTTCTGTTGCAGAAGGGGTGGGGAAGTTCCACATTGGTGCCTGATAGATGGATGGGCAGGGACAGTAGGGAAATGCTTAAAGGGAATGCCGAGACACACCTAAAGCCTAGCGCAGTCCCGTTTTCCTCTGTGGAGCTGCAGCAGACTTTTCCTTGCTCGCTTGGCTCTTGCTGGCTCCCACCCCATACCCTCCTGCCTGGCCAAGCTGGGATGCATCCTCATTCCCTGCCATGCCCGTGAAGTGCAGGGGGGTTTCATTCATTGCGGCAGGGGTGGGATTGTACGGGGGGGGAAAGAAAGGGGTCGGCGCATTCTGCACTGCTGCTGGATATTGGGGTGGGCGGGGATGGTGGAGAAGCAATGAAAGGGAACGAAGTAAGCACACAACCCGGCAGCAGTCCTATTTCCCTCCGTGGAGCCACAGTGGGTTTTTTAAAGGGGGCAACTCGACTCAAGTTCTATCAAGTCATGAAAGGGTGATTTAGTGACTCGTTATGACTTGTTTTCAGGTCATGTTTTCAAGTCAAGTCACAGGGGGCTCATGACTCAACTCGAGTTGTGCTGTGCTGGACTTTCCCATCTCTGGTGAAACAGCATTTAACTCAATACTGGGTTACATGTTTTATTATTAGATGTGTGATTTTTAAAAATAAAATAAAAAACACAAGCACCGGTTTCTGCACTTTCATTTTTGTAAAAATACCAAAGTCTGTGAAAAAAATAAACTGCAAAAAAGAAAAAAGAAAAATAGTGGACTGGACTGAGGGGTTGCATGTTGAGCTATGAATCATTCCCATTTTATTGAACTCTGTTCCAAAGATTTTTATAATTGCTAGGAGGAATTTTAAACTACGTGTGCATGTGAGTATTGATTAGAGTCCTAGTTTTATCCAAATCCCCCCCACTGATGCACACCTTCCAAGGAAGTGTGTGCTGCTTCTTATAGTGTGGGGAGGGGGAGATTGGGGCACTAGTTGCTTCGTCACTCTCCATTCTCTGTGAAGACAGCCTTCATAGAAGCTGGGACAAGACATGGTGAAGCCACCAGTGCACCACTTTTGGGGAGAACCTTGGGGCAGTTACTGCCTTGGGCACTGGGGTGATATGTCCCTACCCTTACCCTGGGAAAAGCCTCTGCTTTCCCTATGGGTCTTCTTGGTTCTGTGCCAGCTGTTTTGCTCGTACAAGTCTGCGAGGAAGGGGGCAGTTCAGGTTGAAAAATTGGGGACAGGATCTGGCATGCACCTCTGCTGCCATGACCTACCCTTTCCAGCCTGCTCCTCAGCCCCTGCCCCAATCCCTCCCCTGAACGACCCGCTTACGTGGGCTGGTGGAGTATTTGGCGAGTCTAGCTTACGAGAGGAGCTGTTGGCTACTTCCATCAGTGGTTCTGTTATATGTAGCAGTGGCACAAGTTTTGCGCTATTGCAAGGCCATTGATGAGAGTGGATCAATATAGCTGCTGTCATGTATTTCCCATATGATTGAAACGCAAGTTTCCTTTCTAGGTTTTTTTATTTAAATAAATTTGGGGGAGGAGGGTTTGCAACAAAAACCTACTCCTGGGGTAGGAGGCAGCTTTAGTATTTATACCATCACATTTCCAATCTATATCGTGTTCCCAATGCAATTGAAGCTTTTCCTCCATCAAAAATAGTGTGCAGAAGACCACGACAGTGATTAGAACCACAGTGGGGGGAAAGCACTAAAACTTTCCTACCCTTTCTCATATGGTTTCAGTCCATTTCATCATTGTCCCTTGCATGCTATTTTGTTTTTAAAAAATAAAAACCCCAAAGTGCTGCTTATGTGTTCAGAGTCACATCCAATTTGATAATTAGTGCTAGAGCTGTTAGACGCTTCCTCAACTATCCTGGCCTAGATCAGGTAGATGTAACCCTTAAATGACACACTGGCACTATTCTTAATACAAATAGCTAAAAGAAATTTATAGCTAGTTTAATACTTTACACACGTTTGCAGAAATTTTTGACCCTTTCTTCTACCCTGTATTAGCTGTCACATTTTATAAATGTGAAAATCTGTCTTTTCATTAGGCAAATTGCAGAAAATTGTTTAGAAATTAAAAAAAAGACAAACCATCTCTTCAAATAAGATCTCTGTGTTGTATGTATCGCAAACACAGCTCCCATTTAAGAAAAGCTCATGCAACTCAGTGGATGACTGCTTTATTTAAACAGATTCTGATCTTTGTTTGTCACAATTTTAAGTATCATGCAACAATATTGGTTCTATCTATAGCCACACTGCAGAAACACAGATTTAGAACACACTGGACCCAAAATTTCGCATTCTGAAAAACTCAGCATCTGAATGTTTCAAATTGTGAGCCACTTTAGGATAATTTAGAGGGTTTATGGAGCAGCAGTAATGAGGCTATATTGCTTTAGGCACTGAAGTAGCTATCAGCTGTTGACTTAAGGTTAAGAACATGAGATAAGCCCTGGAGGATCAGACCCAAGATTCATCTAGTCCAGCATCCTGTTTCCTGCAATGGCTATCCAGATGTGTATGCTCTTCTTTCTCACCCCCCCTTCACGGCTTACCAGGCAGCGGGGGGGGGGGGGACAGTGATAGCACCAGTTCATCTTTCTTGGGCCCCCAGCCATTTAAGAATTCCCAGCTGCCCCAGCTCCTGACGCTGCATCAAGAGTTGGATATCTGGGAATTTTTATAGGATGGAGGACAGATTGCTCTGGCTGCTGCTCCTTTCCCCATTGCCCAGTAAACCACAGAATGTTTATTGGCAGCCCTGGATTAACTATTTAGCAAAATAAGTATGTGCTTAGGGCATCAAGGGAAGGGGTGCTAACTTAATATGAGTGTTCAAACTTTATACAGGTTGTGTAGTTCTACTTTTCTTAGCACAAAATTTAAAGTGTGGAAACAAACCCTGCTCATAGTCTTTCCTATGCTCAGGCTTGTACACTAAAACACTGGTTCTCAAACTTTTTAGCACCAAGACCAACTATTTTAGAATGACAATCTGACAGGACCCAACAGAAGTGATATTATTAACCAGGAAGTGATGTCATGGCCCAAAGTGACACAGTAAATTTAGGCTTCAAACCTAAGCCATGATCAGCCAAAGATCAGCCTGCTTGTGCCATTTTGCATAGCTTGGAATTCAAACATTCCAGCTCAACGCAGAACCACACAGCCCTCCCCGCTTTCCAACATGCTACCCTCCTACCTACTTCATTGCAAAGCACCACACCTCTCCCCCACTGTCCAGCAGGTCTGTAACCTGAATTTTCAGTTCTGTATTTTCAATGGCAGCTGGACTAGATGAAATTAGTTTGCAATCCACCTGGTGGGTTCCGACCCACAGTTTGAGAAACACTGCACTAAAAGACATGTTTCACAGTTCACACCAATGCATTTTATGTAGTTGTAGGAACCTAGGAACTGGACAATGGACTGGTAAGAGTTCCTGGTTCCTTCATAGCACTACAATTCCCAGAGATTCCTAGCAAGTGGCAGGGATAGCACTTTAACTATTTTAAGTCTGATGTGTGGTAGAGCCCTCTATGCCTCACCACAACATAACGCTGCTCCTATCCACTGAATCCAATATCTGCTCACACAATTATTTTGGTTGTGTGAATCAATATTTGCTAGCCCAAAGAGCAAAGCATTAGATATCAAGAAATAAAGTGATGTTTCTTTTTAGAGTGCTGTACAGCCAACTGTTCAAAAATAAGGAAAATCTATTATATTCTATGGAGCCATAAGTGCTCAGCAGACAGGGACTGGCTGGTTATCTACAAATAATCTTGTGAAAACTAGACTGTGCTGCATATTGAAATATGTTTTTGAAGGGACATTTTAAATACTACTATATTGGCAGTGCTAATCAAGGCAATGAAAAATAAAAACAAAATTGATGGACATTCTAAAATATTTTTTTAAAATTTTAAATATTCCACTAAAGAGCATTTAATTCTGGCACTTTTATGCCATAATGCTTAGAAGTATCTATCTTTTCCATGGGTAATATTGTACAGGTTACATTACTAAACAAGCTTTCCAAAGCCAGATTACTAAGCAGCAATAATCATATATTTTTTATGATTTCCATTACTTCCACTGCAGAGTTGGCTGCTCCTCATCCAGCATACAAACCCATGTATAAACTTACATGTGAAATTCCACCCACCCCAACTTGGTGGGCTGACACACACTGAACTGAATTACATTTGAATGTTTAAATTTCAATAAGTCATACTGCAATAGGAACGAAAGCAGAAAAAGTCTAAGAAAATACATTAATATCTTAGGCGTATTGCATGGTGATAGAAAGATACATAAATTTGTTTCTCTGTCTTTTAAAGGTCATGCAAAATGATAGGACTAGAACTTCATCTCAGCCATTTTGCCAGACAAAAGGCAGAGTTGAATACTGCATTGTGCCCCACCCAGCTCAGTATAAGAAGGATCTTGTTTTCTACTTTGTAACATTGTTGTACTACAGATTTCTAACTAAATTATCTGCTTTGTGTGCTATTTTTCCAGCATAAACACACATGCAAAAAATCATCGTTTGCAACCCAATTATGCACAATCCAATTATGTTGAAAGATCACAAAGCAAGGGAATATTCTTATTTTTCATTATCGTGGAGAAAATGTCAACACTGATAAATGCAAGATAATTCTTAAACAGTTCTCTTTAAGCTATTTAAACACACCTTCAAAAAGGAATTAACAAGTGTCATCTGAAAGCACAGAGATTCTACTTTAGCTCACAAAACTAGAGTCGCTGCATTGTAAAAATACCTTTTTTCCTTGTGCAACAATACACCAGGTGCATTTATTTAAGTGTGAATAAGCATTTCTAACAGTCCAAAAAAATTGAAATGTGTCAAAACCATGAAATTTTCTAATATTACTGAAAAAGCGGCCAATTACCCCATATAATTGACCACGGTGAGCTAGGCAGCTCATATTACAGCAATAAAGCCAATTATGTTGGTAGAAGTAATCACATTTTTACAGACACAATTCAAGAGCTGAAGACCTGCAAAAATATAGATCACTGTATAAGCAATGGAAAACGAAGCAACCTCTATGGACTCAGAAAATCAAGTCTGCACCAACACGTTAATCTTACCACTAAAAAAAAAATCACTAGAAGAAACTTATTCTTACCCAAATCCATGAAAATTTTAAAAAAAATCAAGCTGCATATTCTGCAAATAGAGAACTGCTAATATTCACAGATAAGTAAAGGAACAAGATAAAGCAAGTCAAATTTTAAGTCAATAAAATGTAACACACCCAAAGGCAAATTTTCTAATTTCTCCTGGGCTTTTTATTTTAAGTTATAGATGCAAGTTTGACATTCCAATTATTATCTATTTTAGAAGAGAAAGAAATGCATAATTAGCATATGCTAATAATAGGTAATGGTTAGAATATAAATGTGTTTCTGTCTATCATATGCCCAAGTTAGGGCAACCTGTTGCACTTCCGTTTCATACTTGTGTATGAATGCATGCATTTTTTAGTGCAGTAACATCCACAAAAATAACCTTTATAGCCTAGATACCAGATTTAAGTGAAACCTCTTGTACGATTTTTCTGTGCATTACAAAATAGATCCATACAGTATGGCTCACCAGGCTAAAAGTGAAAAGCAGCTTAAATAACCTTGAGAATTGTAGCTCCATCCATGGGAGCTCTCAAGATGTCCATCTGAATATTCTCAATCACTCATCAGGCTACAATTCTCAATGTTTCTTGGGGAAAAATATGACACTTTAAGTCCTTTCTAACATGCATTGTAGATACAATCTGTCATGTTGCAATCCTGCCCCAGTTGCCTCACCCTATGCCTTTTGACTTTGGTGGAATATGTACTGTAAAATAGGCACAGATACGCCCAACACAAAGACAACTAAACTTCATTTGTATGTCTTTGTTAATCTTTAACAGAATGTGGAAGTTCTTTTTTGCTCCACTTAAGCCATAGTTACTTGGTCATTTTTCATTTGAAGAAAAGCCAACAGATTCGGTCTCCCAGTGCACCCAAGAGAGATTAAGACTACATATATGTAAAAGAGCTTTGGAAATACAGGGGAGACTAGTTTTCGAAATCAAAAACCCCACTGGGCATGTCTAGGTCTTTGGGCATGCCTAAAGTAGTTTTTTGGACGCTGCCCACAATAAACAATAACAAAAATATTTTAAGTCAGCCTTGAAAAAAGCCATAAAAGCTACTTTATGATAACACCACCAAGTTACTAGCGTATCTTGAGAACACTTGTCATCCTGCACACAGTTACCCAAAAGCAAGCCACACTGAATTCAGCGGTGCTTTACTTCCACGTAAATGTGCGCAGCATTGCAGCTTTGGTGAAGATGACCTGAAAAGTGGGGAGAGGGATCCTCAATTTTTCTTCCAGTGACTCAAAGCAATCTGGACACATCACAGGTAGCTAGGTGAGCACCGAGGGACAAATCTGAAAAACTGCAGCATTCATATGATCCAAGGAAGAATAGCCATTGCTTCTTTGTCCCAGTTTGCCTTGTTGCAAATGAAGACCTTTTTCTCCACCACAGTCTAATCCAGTAGTTCCCAAACCTTTTTGACTGACTGCTCCCTTGACCTACTGGGCCATTAGGTGTGGTTCCCCATTAGGGCTACCATCCTATACATTCTATAGGGTGGCACGTTTTTCAAGCTCCCCTGGCTAGTTTCCACAACTCTCCAGGGAACCATGGCTCACAATTGGTAACCACTGGTCTAATCTAATTGAAGTTGCAATCCTATCCACACTTACCTGGGAATAAGCCCTGTTGACTATGACTTGCTTCTGAATAGACATTCATAGGATTGGACTGTTCATCCACAAAAAGCCTCTTCTGCTCTACTGCAAGACCATTACTAACAGCAATGTGGGATTTCTACCATGTCCAGCACTATCTTTCTTTCTGAGCACTCCCCCCCCCCCCGCCCACTGCATTTTTGGTGCTCAGCATCCAATATGAAAAAAGTTCAAGTATATTCATAAGTTTAACTACAACTTTTGATCGGTCTGAATAAAGGTATTGGTTTGCTTTCTCTGAAAGAGATTCATTGTTAGCTTGCTGGTCAGTGTATGTGTTACTGCAGTAATAAAGGAGGAAGTAAAGACAAAGAACTGGCTTCTTTAAAGCTGCTCATTGAATGTCATCAGTCATTTTCTAGTTTCCCAGAAAAGGTTGCAGGATTTCACACTCCATTACATTGTCACCTGTCCTCTACCAAAGGTTTCCGCATATACCCAAAGTTGGACAAATCTAACATTACAGAAGGCAGCAAGCTCCATCTCTGTACTGCCACAGTTCCATCGTACCAGCAACTTCACTTCCCCTAGATTTGCTGTGTCAGTTTGAAAAGTACAGTAATTGTTTATTCAGCTTAGGTGGGTGTTCTAGAATGCACCAATCCATAACCCTATGCGCGTATTCACCAAGATAACTTGACTAGCAGTTTTAGTCTGGAACATTCTCCCGCATCAGTTACAGGGAAATCAGCCAGAACCAGAATGCGCTTAATGACTACAAGTCCTACAATGTAGGGTTTTTTAAAATAAAGATATTGATTTGGGCACTAGCATTCTTAAGTGACCTTTGTGAAATGTTGATAAATATATCTGGCATCCATCGCGCTCCCAATTATCCCTCGATCATTACTGATCCCCAGGAACCAAAATCCTGTTCAATATAACAATCAAATCAATGTTCCCTGCATATATCTCCATAAACATAGTGCACAGACATAGAAGTTTAGAATCCAAGCCCCCAGAGAGAGATTTTATATATCAAGGAATATTTAAAAACATAACTTTTTTAAAAAGCTTTTAATTTTACTTTCTTCAAAATGTATTCAAGTGAATTCCAAGAACTTTTAACTTGCAGAATGGAAGACTAATCATTCTATCTCAAGTTATTCATGCTGCAGGTTCCACCCATCCACCCAATTCCTACATGACATCCAATCTTTGCAGCACATCAGAGTCCTTTATACATCCTATGATCCAGAGTGATATGCTTAGCCAATAATGGTTTTACAAATCCATGAATTTTAGACAATCTGATCTTGTTAATGCCAATGCAGAAATCCAGATGCATCCAATAAAGGCTTAGTCCCAGGAAAGAGTCAGTTAAAAGGCCACCACACCTAATGGCAAATTGGACTGACACAACACATTTCATCCGCTTAACCACAGAAATGACTTCTGTGTGGCCCACAGCTTTGACACTATCACTAACCAAAAAAAAAAAAATGATGTTCAGGATCAGATTATGTTCTTCATCAGTGCACAGATTTTGAAAATGTGATAGAAGCAAGTCGCTGTAGTCCAAAAAGCTACTCTAATACCACCAAGATTAAACATAAAATGGCATAAACAACTACTATCATTTACTTATTCCATTATTTAAAAATGGATTGCTGAACATCTTTTTGCAGGGCACCACATTAATCCTAACTGAAACAAACCCAAGCCTTTTAAGCTGTTTTATGCAGAAGTCCCACTGCACAATCAATCTCTATATACCATTGTCATTTTCCTACAAATATTTATGAAATGCCCAACATCACAATGAGGATGGGGAGGGGAGAAGAGGACAGCCTACCATTTTGTGACTTTACCACAGTTCTCTGTATAACTAAAAGGGAATGTGGGGTTCATATGTCATTCTGTATCTCTCCATCTCCCCAATTCCCACTATACTTTAACAGAATATAAAGCTACACTTTAACAAGTTTTTTTTTTAAAAAGCCAACGTTCTCTTAAGGAAAGATAATATTTTTAGTTGACCAAGGACAAACATGGGCCCCAAGAAGGACACATTCATTGGGAGTTACTGCTCCTCCTCATTTGTTCCACATCTAGTGCTATTTATTGGCAAAAGTCAAGCCCCTGGCTATCTCTAACTTCATTTTGGACTCAGCAAACATGCAGTCCAGACAGGAAAAGCATAAGATACAATTTTGGAGGGGGGGGGGAAGTCTCATTGACACACCCATTCTTGGATTTCACCAACCTATTCTCTCCTCCCCCTCCAGAGCAAATGCAGCTTTTCAAGGAGATTAATAACCAAAATCGTCAATCCTTAATTACCTAAGTGAACACTTTCCTTGTTAGGATTCAGCATTTTGGTACAGTCTGACCTGATATACAGGTCTCAGTAATCATCTCTAGGGGCTCTCCACTTATCATTCAAGATCACCATCTCCATATCCCTCCCCTAGTTGAAAACTCCGCTTTTGCTTTCCAGTCTGCCTTTTCATGACTTGACATACACCTCTGTGGCACCTTCCAAGTTCAATTGACCACATCTAGGCTCATAAAAAGGGAAGGTACCCAATTCTTTCTCTCTGTTTCCCAATCATTTAAAACAAGCTTATTTTTCCTCTTCCTTTTTAACTGATAATAAAAAGAGCACACATACAACCCAGAGAACCACAAAATGCCTGTTCCAAAAGATCAGGGAAGCAGATCTTGCCATGGGACATTCCATGCTGATCTAAGTGCATTTTGTCTAAGAGGATTACATGCATCCCACAATCCTGTCCATTTGTACCAAGACAGTTGCCTTAAAGACTTATAAAACTTTGTTTGGTCCTGCAGCAAAACAGCCTCTACCTGCTGTCCTGTTCTTTATACCTGAAGATTTTTTTGCAAGCAAAATGCATAGGAAAACCTTTGCCTTTATTAAAAAGAAAATCTGTATTTTAATTAAAAATCCAGGTACATGCCACTGGCCATTCTATAAGATGATCTCCATTTCAGTGATCCCCCCCCCCCAAAAGGCTCCAGCACTTTTTTTTAACCCGATAGCATCCGGAACAGAACCCCCTTTCCCAAAGCCCTGCTTAATTGAGAAGCCCTCCCCACGATGCCATTCCCACAGGAGGACCCAACTCATCATAACGGGGGCAGCTTCAGTCCATCGCGGGGAGCACAATGGCTGGCCGCTCCCCTCTCGCCTGCGAGTGAGGGAAGGGGATGCTGGACCGACTCACCTGTTCAGGAGAGGCTCCTTAGTGGGCGGTGGCTGCAGCGCCTGCGAGCCGGTCTGCCTGTGTCGGCGGCGGCAGCAGCCCGAGGTGGAGATGCAGCCGGGCAGCACAGGGGAGGGGCTGCAGCGGTGTCATATACCAGACACTACCATTGCCTCCTTACTTATGGGGGAAGGGAGGGGCGGCGCGCCTGGCGGTCAGGTGACAGTGCTGCGCCCTCCACTGCAGAGCCGGGTGGTTCCCAGGGGTGGGGGAAGGAAGAGAAGAACCCTCAGCCCCGCCGCATTCGCATTTAGAACTCCCCGGGCTTCTAAGCGTTCCAAAGGCTGGAAGCTGCTGCTATGCTGGGGAGCGGCGGAGGCGGCGGCGGCTGCTTCCGCACGTGACTGAGAGGCTGCCCCTCCAGCCTGGCTGTGTGAATTCCGGCTCCTGCTATGGATTCCCAGCCGCCTCGCCTCATGTTCCCGCATTGGGGGGGGGGGGTTGGAGATGGCAGCCCCCCCCATCCCCTGGGCTGTTGGCTGCACTGCGTGAGCCTTGTGCAGGCGGGGGAGGGCAACGTTCCCAGGGAGGGAGCCTGCCACTGAGAGGTGCCCCGCGCGCTAGCCAAGGAGGAGACCCCCCTCAGGTCCATATCCTCCGCCCCTCCCCACTGAGAGGCGCCCCACGCGCCAGCCAAGGAGGAGACCCCCCAGGTCCGTGTCCTCCGCCCCTCCCCACTGAGAGGCGTCCCGCGCGCTAGCCAAGGAGAAGACCCCCTCCCACTGAGAGGCGCCCCGCGCGCTAGCCAAGGAGGAGACCCCCCCAGGTCCGTGTCCTCCGCCCCTCCCCACTGAGAGGCGCCCCGCGCGCTAGCCAAGGAGGAGACCCCCCCAGGTCCGTGTCCTCTGCCCCTCCCCACTGAGAGGCGCCCCGCGCGCTAGCCAAGGAGGAGACCCCCTTCAGGTCCATATCCTCCGCCCCTCCCCACTGAGAGGCGCCCCACGCGCCAGCCAAGGAGGAGACCCCCCCAGGTCCGTGTCCTCCGCCCCTCCCCACTGAGAGGCGCCCCGCGCGCTAGCCAAGGAAGAGACCCCCTTCAGGTCCGTATCCTCCGCCCCTCCCCACTGAGAGGCGCCCCACGCGCCAGCCAAGGAGGAGACCCCCCCCACTGAGAGGCGCCCCGCGCGCTAGCCAAGGAGGAGACCCCCCCCAGGTCCGTGTCCTCCGCCCCTCCCCTCCCCCTTGAGATACTCGAGGCCCCCTCCCCCCAGCTCTGCCGTAATTGCGCGCATCTGTGGGCAGGCTGTGCATGTGGGAAGCACCGTGCAGGGCTCTGAAGCGGGGCGCTCCCAGGGCGGGCGTGGTCACAGCGCTTGGAAGTCCCTCTCCTACAGTCTTTTCATGCCTGTATCGCGGTGCGGTGGGAAGCCGGGGACTACAAAGCCCGCCACTGTAAATCCCGCCACCGCTCAGTGGCGTAGCTAGAGGGGGGGCCAAGCGCTCAGTCTTGCAGAGAGCCTCTCCGCAGCGTCCCTTCCCTGCGGAGCCATTCGGAGCGTATGCCTCCGTTGGGCTCCCCCCCAAATAGCTCCGAAGGGAAGGGGCCCCTTGCACACTGCCGGGAGGCTCCCTGCCAAACTGAGTGTTTGCCCCCTTCTAGCTACGCCACTGCCCCCCCCTCTTGTCCACACTCGGACACAATGAGAGTCGATCCCGCTGATGAACTCCATGGGGCTGCGTTCAGCATCTCGGCGCAGAGGTTGGGGCTGCAGCTTGACTGCCCAAGCCCAGGCATGCCTACTCAGAAGTAAGCCCCATTGTACTCAATGGGACTTACTCCCAGGTAGGTGGGAATAGGATCGCAGCCACGGAGCCCAGTCCTATGCGTGTCTACTCAGAAGTAAACCCTATTATACTCAATGGAACTTACTCCCAGGTAAGTGTGGATAGGATCGCAGCCACAGTGCCCAATCCTACACGTGTCTACTCAGAAGTAAGCCCCATTCTACTCAATGGGACTTACTCCCAGGTAAATGTAGATAGAATCGCAGCCTGACTTGGTGGACTTGCACCGCTGCTGCCCTGCCACCCCTTGCAGAGCAGGCTGTGCTGCCCTCCTTGGTCTTGGGTGGCAAAGGCAAACTGGAGGTTTTGGGGGGTTGCTTAAAGCATCCAGCAGTTTCTCTGCATTGTGCAAATTCTTTGCCCAGACAGAAGAGGAAACCTGTGGTCTTCTCCTCCGACAGAGACACTCCTGACTTGCCTTCATTTTGTGAGCAAGTGAATTCTGGAAATGGTCCAGAATTAACTGCTCCAAATTAAGCAATGTCCAGCATTTCCATGTTGCCTGAGCACAAAGGACATATATAACTGTGTGCAATGGTGTTGGGAGAGTTAGGACAGACAAAAGAAAATATTGCTTTACCCAGTGTGTAATTAGTCTGTGGAACTCCATGCCATAGGATGTTGTGATGGCATCTCGCCTAGATGCCTTTAAGAGGAGATTGGACACATTTCTGGAGGAAAAGTCCATCATGGATGACAAGTCATGATAGGCATGTGCAGGCTCCTGATTTTAAAAGTAGGCTACCTCAGGATGTCAGATGCAGGGGACACAGGTTGTGTCTTGTCTTGTGTGCTCCCTGAAGCATTTGGTGGGCCACTTTGAGATACAGGAAGCTGGACTAGAAGGGCCTTTGGCCTGATCCAGCAGGGCTTTTGATTTAGATTTTCTATAATTCATAATTTATACCACAGGTGTCTTTTGGCTAGGGTGGATTTTGCTAGCTCCTACTTAAGTGCTAATCTCTGAAAGAATGCAAGTCCCCAAGACTAACTTAGTAAATAATTGACCCTGGATTTTCTTCCCAATAAGCAGGTGAGAGTGCAATGAAGAAGCTCCAGGGAACACAATAGGGCTGACAGGGTTAAATATGCATGGGATCAGCTCTTACAGCACAATCCTATGCATGTTTACTCAGAAGTAATTCCCACAGTATTCAATGGCACTTACGCCCAGGAAAGTGTGTATAGGATTGCAGCGTTAGACTCACAGCCCAATCCTGACCAACTTTCCAGCACTGATGTAGCCTCAATGGAACCCCAAGGTAAGGGAACAAATGTCCCTTTCCTTGAGGAGGCCTCCCTGACCGACCCCCAATGTAGTGTGCACCCATTGCCACAGCTATATCAGTACTGGAAAGTTGGTTAGGGTTGGGATAGCGTTGGGATATCAGAGTATTAAGCCTGCAACAGTTTCCCTCTAAGCTATGATTACAGTGAGCAACCTATATTACATTTCTCTTCATGGCCACTATCATTTCATCCACATAAACCAACAATCTCACCACAACTTTGTGAAGTGACTTAGGCTAGGTGGAAAGATGGTGACTGATCCTAGCTCACTCCAAGTGGGGATTTGAAGAACCTAGGTCCACTACTCTGCCTCTGCTGTGCAGCCCTGGCTAGCAGAATTAATGGATTCCAAGATGACTTGGCATTTTTGAGCTCTTGAATCAGAAAACCACACTACATTGGTTCTCTTTTGAATTTCTTCTGAATTTTGATGCTCACAATAGATCACAAACAGTGTGGAGGCTGGCCTTCTTGGAATGCTGCGTATTTCACTTTATGGGTGGAAGGAGGGGAATGTAATCCAAGCAAGGTGCCCAAAATGCCTTTTCAATTGGTGCAAGTAAGAGGAATCAGGGCCTAGGAGAGGGGGGTAAAGGGGGTAATTTGTACCTGGGCCCAGGATCAAAAGGGGGGCCCTGGAGCCAAAGGAGGGGGCCCAGAAATTTCCTGGGATCTAACATTTTTCTGTCTATTCAGACTTGCTCCCTGTATGGGATGCTGGGTACACTACTGATGCCACATGGGTGGGTAGACTTGGGCTCCAAAGACTTTTCCAGCTGTCTCTACCCTCCCCTCACCTTGCTTTGCCCTTCCCTGCCCCTATTCTGCTCACCTGTCATCACCCTCGCCCCTCTTTCACCCTTCCCCCTTTGCAAAGGGGTCCAAATGAAACTTCGTACCCCCTGATAAAATTCCTGTCAGAGGCACAGTGGGTGTGTTGATGGAGACAAGGACCAGGACATTTGGGAGTGACCTGGGCAGCCAAATAAAGAGGGATCAATGGCTGCTTTGGAGATCTAGTATTTCATCCCTTAAAAAGAAACGAAGGGGTTTTTTTTTAAATACCTGCCTAGAAATTATTTGCTCTTCTTTTCCAGGTGCCGGAAATGCACTTTGTGTTTGCTCATCTGCACTTCATGATTGCATCACATGTTCCAGAACCCTAAGCCTCAGGCTGCAATGCTCCCCACACACTTTCCTGGGAGTAAGTCCACTCTGATTGAACACAGAGGACTTCTGAGTAGACATGCCTGCCTAGGCTTGGAGTGTAAGACTGTAAACGGGTTGTGGAGAGGGTGATGAAGTGCTGTATTAGGGCCACTGCTCACCTGAGGTCCTGTGTTGTCAGCAAAGCTGGGCCAGCAGATCCAACTGCACCGGGAAGCTCCCACGCGGCCCCTGCAACGATGGATCAGTGGCCCGCCTGACTGTATCATTTGCAAACTGCCTACGAGGGTCAATCGAGCGAGGCGGTGTTAGCAAACGGCTGCGATTCCCCACTGCTGGCGAAAGATCGTCCTGAGCCCTGCAGCAGATTCCCCGCTTATTAGATTAACCCTCCCCCTGCTGCTGCCCTGCTTGACTTGAAAAAGGGCTGTAATAAATACAGTATCTAGTGGCAGGAGAGGCCAAACGCCCATCAAGTTACCCCCCCCCCCATCAAGATGCTTTCCATTGGGCGGGTTGGTTGTGTGGCTCCCCCAAACGAGCTTGAATAGAATGGCCCAGAAAGAGGCGCACCGAGAGCACAATCCTATGTATGCCTACTCAGAAGTAAGTACCATTGTGCCCAATGAGGCTTACTCCCAGGAAAGTGTGGCTAGGATTGCAGCCTTAGAACCCAATCCTAGGCATGTCTACTCAGAAGTAAGTCCTATTGTGTCCAGTGAGGCTTACTCCCAGGAAAGTGTGGCTAGGATTGCAGCCTTAGGGCCCAGTCCTAGGCATGTCTACTCAGAAGTACGTCCAGTTGTGCTCTATAGGACTTACTCCCAGGAAAGTGTGGCTAGGATTGCAGCCTTAGAAACACTGCGGGGGTGGGAGGGGCGGACCCAATAGCGGACTCCTTGCTCTTGGATCGCAGGGGCCGAAGTGTGCCCAGGCGACGCTGCGCCGGTCTGATGGGGTTCGGTGGGTGTGACGAAGGCTCCTCTTCTAAAGGTCACTTAAAACAATGCCAGCTAGTGGTGCGGGAAGGGACACGCTGAACGCTTGAACTGGAGCAGCGGGGGTGGAGTGGGGAGGGGGAGCTTGACTATTAATCATCCATAAAGATAATTGCTTTTCCTATCTGAAGCAAAATGTGGCCTCTGAGTTCTATGGTATTAAAACTGTTGTGCTTTCCCTCCTCTCTCTTTGAATTAAACATGCCTCCCTACCTCCAGCCCCACCCGGAATTAAATCCATTCTGTACCATTCACATCCTCCATGGTCGCCAATACATAAATGCCATCACTTATACAGCACCATAAAATATTTTGGTCGATTCCCCCCCCCCCCGTTCGTCCTTTAATGGAACTGCAGTGCCACTGCTCCGGTGGGTTCTGGCTTGGACCAGTTAAAAGCATCGTGGAGCAGAAGACAGGATGAGGACCTTGCGAGGAAGGGTCGATACTTAATGGCTTAAGCAGATAGCACAGACTTTTTAATGGGAGATCTATGGCCAGGGAGTGCACCGTAATGATGTCTGGGGGGCGTTTATGGACACGCAGCCCTTCTGCTGAAATGGGATGCCATCAAGCATGCCAACCGAAAGAAGAGTTCGTGTTCCATCAAGGAAATGGAGGAAGGCCTCGCTCCAGTGGGGCTTGTGGGTATCTTGGCTGCAAAGGGCCACTCTACACGTGTAAAGGCACTGTCAGAAGGACGTTCTCTGATGGGGGTTTCTCTGAAACAAACAGGAATTGGGTAAGATCACCAGCATTTGTTTCAAGGTGGACTTCCCCACTGCGTTCATCCTGGTGATCCCATCGTCCTATATGCCCATCCGTGCATACAGAGTGGGGAAAGGTTTTAGAGGGTTGTAACGACTCAAACCTATAAATTACTCGATTTAATTATTTTTTTAAAATGCATCTTCTTAAAAAGAGAGGGACAAGTTGTGATTTTCCAAACCCCCCTTAAGAGATACTTCTTTAAGAGATCTAGGAGGAAATAGAAAGCATTTGAAAAACTAGATTTTTATAGGATATGGCTGACCATGTTTCCGGTTGCCTTTTTTTTTTTTAAATGGAATCAATACCTGATGACGCGTCAACAATAATAGCAATGGAGGCCAACTCCTAATCAGAAGTCAACACTGCCCGACGGATCAATAGGAGGCCTTTTAGAACATTCCGAAACGTCAGCAGCTCTTGACCGAGATTTTTGAGAAGATGGCAGCTATTTGGAAACCATCGACAATCGGTATATTTTGGGACAATTAGAATAGGATCACCTTCCTGTTCAGAGTACTGTAGTTTTATCTGGAATATCTACATATCTATGTATCTATATCTAAATATAGCAATAGATAGATAGATAGACCCTGTTTAGAGTACTGTAGTTGGAAATATATAGAGGAACTATTAGATAGACCCTGTTTAGAGTACTGTAGTTGGAAATATATAGAGGAACTATATCTATTAGATAGACACACACACTTCCTCTTGAGAGTACTGTAGTTGGAACTATATAGAGGAACTGTATCATATAGAATTGTAGAGATTGATCAAAATACTGTACGCAGAGTCTTGTTCTGCTGATTTTAAAAAAATTAATAACACAGGGACATAGTTATAAACACGACCAAAATGCAGCAAGTGATGTATTTTAAAATGGGCGTAACTCCCTGAAAATCGTGGTTCATTTTAACAGCTTCAGCTCAAAAAAATAAAAATAAAAAACCACAACCCCACAACCTAAGCGAATCTTGCTAGGAGTTATACCCAACCAATAGCACAAGCCTACGCATGTCTACTCAGAAGTAAGCCCCACTGGGATCAATTGGACCTACTCTCAGGTAAGCGGGGACAGGGTTGCCCAAGCCATCACGAACTTCATTCTGTCTGTGAATGACAACCGAAGACCGGGTCTGACCGTGGTCCTTGGACCAAGTGAGACTGCGGATTTCCTAACCAGAGTCTGGAAGAGTTTCTCCTTCTCTCTCGCAAACTGCGGAAAGTTTGCAAGCCGAGAGGTGCGCCCATGTGCGTTCCATTCCCCCACCCCAAGCAGACCCCACAAAGTGCTGATTCAAGGACAGGCTGCGCTGCCCAGGCTCTGGGGGGTGGGGTGGAATTCTGGTTCCGCACTAGCTTCTTTTGCAGTCATTGCTTGTATTGACTACCCTTCTAGAAGAAACTGACAGCCCAATCCTAGGCCTGTCTACTCAGAAGTAAGTCCCATTAGAGTCAATGGGGCTTACACCCAGGAAAGTGTGGATAGGATCAGGCTGTGAAATAGCACAATGCAAAGATTTAAATTTTCACAAAATCCATGGCAGACAATATAGGATATCTTCCCCCCGCCGTGTCCTTTAAAAGAAATAAATAATTAGCTAATGATCAGAGAATCATAAACATTATGGGGTTTCTCTCTCTCTCTCTCTCTCTCCCGAAAACACAAAGATCCCTCCTTTCTTTCACTTCTAGTTGCAGCTTATTCAGATTACAAGTTGTTTTTTTTACTCGAACAAATTTATTGAAAAGTGATAGAGAAATGGGACATGAGATCCTTTGCAAGGAAAAGGAAAGTACTGCTAAAGGGTTGTTTTGGTTTTTTTTTAACCCATCAAGATATCAGTCGTTCCCAAAAGAAATAAAAAGGGGAGCATAATTCTGTATATGCAACATTAAAAGGGACTGACAGCCCAATCCTATGCATGTCTACTCAGAAGTAAGTCTCATTAGAGTCAATGGGGCTTACTCCCAGGAAAGTGTGGATAGGATTGGGCTGTGAATGGCCCCAAAATAGGGACTGGTTTCTTTTTGCTTGATTTCCCAATAACTTTGATAATTACTAAACTCACTATTATTTCAAAATTATCTGATGAGATTGCAACAAGGCTTTTAAATTACCGAATAATTACTGCTCTACTACTTAAAACCGGGCAAAACCCGAAATGTTACACACACACACACACACGTGTTTTGACGCTGATTATATACACCTGCGCTTATAACTTTGAACCTCAAGCAGATCGCCAAATGCACTCTCCATGTTATCGCTTTGCAAGGGTAGCACAACGGCTTCACGCCTTTTCTCTCCGTGGGGAGGTTCACGTGTCTGTTGCGTTCTCACTGGAACGCGAGTTAAACCCGCAACGTCCTGGATGGCGGCAGTGGTGCGTGGGGTGGGTGAGAAACACGCCCCTCCTGCCTTCCTAACTCTCCTGGAAGTGTTGTGGAAAATCCACTTGCCTCCCCCTCCCCGGTGTTTCAGAGGGTCACAGCTTTTCGGTGCTTAGTAGCAAATACCTGGTGTAAAATACACATAAACAAGGGGATTCCGGTCAAAATAACTCCTCCCTTCTGTCCGCATCCGCTGGGAGGGTCAGAAAGGGTAAGATTCCCTCCCTTCGTCCCTTGATTGCAAGTTGCAGACTTCACGTGTCATGAGTTTGTGCTACATACTCCGCGTTAACACATCTTGCCGGCTCAAGCAGAAACAGAGAAAAGGGACAGTGGTGGGCTCCCCCCTCCCCTCCTGCAACACACAACAGGGGTCATTTTGGGACAAATAATAATAACTAGGTATTTATATACTGCCTTGACTTTATTCAAGGTAGTTTACTCCATCTCTCACATGGAGGGCACCCAAGAAGCTTCTTGCTCACACCAAGAGCAGGAGGAATCACTCAGCTGGGCTTCTCAGCTGCCTCAAGGTCTTGCCCATTCTCAGCCCTTCAGGGAGCTGCCAGTGTCCTCTAACTGAGAACCTTCTGATGTTATCTTCAGGCTAAAGGAGGCTCTACCCTCTAGACCAGACCTCCTTCCCAAATGCAGCTAAACCTTACAGAAAAATCTAGAATCACTGAATTGTATTCCCAGTATGTTGTACAGTATGTTGGAAAAATACAATCATCCCCTTGGAATAAACTTAAGGAAACAGAGAAGATGGTGGAGGATCTTTACCTCTCATTTGGAAGGAAAGCACCAGGATATGGGTACAGTAAAGGGCACAATCCTATACATGTCAACTCAGAAGTAAGTCTCATTGTCTTCAGTGGGACTTACTCCCAGGAAACTAGGATTGTAGCCCAAGAACACTCAGAGCCCAATCCTAGGCCTGTCTACTCAGAAGTAAGTCCCATTATTGTCAGTGGGGTTTATTCCCAGGTAAGTGTGGTTAGGATGTTCAGCCTTATTGCCCAAGCCAATGCATGTCTACTCAGAAGTAAGTCCCATTATAGTCAATGGGGATTACTTCCAGGAAACTGTGGGTAGGATTGTAGCCTCCTACTGCTGCTTTCTCACCCCGCTCTATCCTGCTTCCAAGGCCCGCCGAGATGTTAAATAAGACCAGGTATCAGGGCTTATGACACACTATAATAAATGATCACCTGAAAGCAAGTCCCATTGAACTCTGGAACTTTCTGAACATGGGCTTCAGTTGCAGGGAACAGTCCACCAGTTGGCAAAAGCACTCTCTCAGCCTCAATGAAGGGCTGCAACATGAGGGAAATAATATTGACCAGATGTAGTGGATTGCTAGGATAATGTATATTAAGTGCTGTGAGCTTTGGAAAAAGTGCTATGTGAATACTCAGCATTATGAACCCACAGAGGGTAGGTTCCTACATCAGTGTTAATCACCAACTAAATGCAGTGGCACTTAACATGTGTGAATAGATTATCACAGATCAAGCACTACAGAGACAGAGGGAGGTTTCCTATTGTCAGTGCATTTGGTTCACACATTCACAATGCTATCTTATGCCCCAACTATAGCAAGTGTGAATGGTATAGGAGTTGGCAGAGATATGCCTCTGCCACTTCTGCTATGCCAGTGCTACTGCATAGACCCACCAGTGGAATATTGCTGTAGCAATGACATTGGAATAACTGTACCATAGGATTGTTCTGCCATAAAGATCTGAAACCCAAGTAGTGTGTGAACAAACCTGGAGTCTTGGAAAGGAAAATATAGGGGATATCAGAAAATGAACACTCTATCCTGGCCCCTCCCCTTGCCTCTGAGAGAATTTAGGATTTCTCCTATAATTTGGGAGATAGTTTGACCTATCCATCCCACTACATGCACTAATAAAATTAAATATGCAACAATTTCCAGTCAACATAGAGACAGCACTGAGCTGGATAGACCAATCGGCCTGACTCTTCACTACTTATAAATATTCATATACATATTATAAATGATAATAGCTTATAAATATTCATATATCTTCCTCCCCCTAGTACCAAGATCAACCCTGCTATCTCATATGCAACCATGATTAGTCATTAGCCATTTTCATACCATGGTGGTACAACACCGTTCATGGCCAACTACCACAGCAAGTTTCCACAGAGTGGAAATGGATGAGTGGATGATGAAAGATGTTCTAGCAAGACCAGTGGAGAGGATCTCCCTCAATCACCAGTGACAGTATTCCACCAGCATTATTAATGTGCTGAAAGCGAAGTGAAAGTGGGAGACATAGGATGCAGTCCTAACCCCTTATGTCAGTGCTTTCTAGCACTGACATAAGGGCAATGCAGCTCTGAGGTAAGGGAACAAACATTCCCTTACTTTGAGGAGGCCTCCATGAATGACACCCAACTGCAGGATGCAGCACACGTCCCCATTGGCACTGCTATGCCAGTGCTGGAAAGCACTGACATAAGGGGTTAGGACTGCACCCATAGTGTCTTTACTTGGTCAACAAGAACAAAATACTTTTAGTGCTGGTGCTAGTGCATCAAATTCAACTTAAGATATGGATCTTTGATCAATTTTAATAAGCAGGAAGTGTGTGGATGAATTCAATTGGTTCTAGAATTCTGCTTTCACTCTAACCTTGCTTGATAAGAAAAAACTATTGTTATTAAGATGGAACTACAGCTGGTTGAAAATTGCCATTGACTATCAGTTGCTAAGGGACTGGCATGTGATTGCAGAAAGAGGTATTTCAACCAGAATTCTGACTAGATCAGTACCTGCCTTGGTGGTGGTCACCATTTTAATTATGAAAGAATATAGTTTAGATTTTTAAGACAATGCAACACTGAGAGGAAGCATAAATACTTTGGAGCAGGAATGGTGCGGGGGGGGGTGAGGTGGAAGAATTTTGCTAACTTTTTAGGGTTGGTTATTCATAAACTTTGCAAGGAAGAACTATGAAAGCATCCTGGAGGGTGTGGTTAATTTTCTGTCAGGTTATGTGTTTTTGGGAGAAAGAGATGCTATCCACCCAAGCACCAAGGTTTAGGTTGTTCTTACAAGAAGAGGCATCCCAATGTTAAAAGAAATTAATACCAGATGGTATATTCACAGTTTTATTTAGTTGTTCCTGACAAAGTTCAAACACAAGCCCTTGATTAGGGAGACAGACAAGTCAGAATAGCCAACATTTTAAAATAATTGATGCTTTCTGAATAACTTCTGGAAGTAACTGTCTTATAGGAAAAAGAAAGCAGAAAAATGCATCACTTTCAGATATTGCTCTTGCCTGAACATTTTTATTCTTAGTGCTCAATAAAACACACACAAACACACACACCCCACAATCAGGAGAATTTAATGGCTATCAATATGACATACTCTCAGCGAAGAATAAGGTACCCTCCCTCACTAACCCACCAAGGTAAAAAAGATCAACCCCTGCCAAACAAGGAGGGTTGGGCAAGGGCTAAGAGTTGGGCCCTCCCTCCTACCTTTCTATGCTACCAGCCATGTTTAAGAAAAACCATGTGATGGTGCTGCATACTCAGTTACCAGGATTGTATGTCAAGGGGTCCATTGTGCCACAAGAGAAACAGATGGCCAGGGTCTCCTGAGAAAAGAACAGCATCTGCTGTCAATTAACCAAGAGGCCATGAGTCAGGTGGGGCATGACAGGCAGGAGAGAGTTTGGGACAGCTGCTCAATATGGATGTGGGGTTGAAGTAGGAGGAGCAAAGAAGAAGTTGCCATTGGCCCTCTCAGACTAGTGTTGACCACTCTGGTTAGCTCTACTGAAACATCCCAATCGGCACACCTACTGCCTGTGTACATTGCACACAAGATTTTGGACCTGTTTGCATGTGCATTTATCCACTGGTTATGTTCCAAGGGACACCTTTTAAAGTGGTGTCCCCTTATATTTAGAGTGGTGAGAGCAATTGTCCACCCAGCACAGTGACTTTTCCAGTGGCTGCCACCAGTGCCTCTTCTGCATCAGTTTTTTAGAGCCCTTTGGGGACAGGCAACTGCTCATTCATTCATTCATTCATTCATTCATTCAAACCACTTTGTGAAAGACCATTAGTTAACAGTATAGAAATATTTTTAATAATAATAATAATAAATACTATACCTGTACAGTACATTATCAAAGGAGTTGGTCCCTGTGTTGATTTTTAAATATGAATGCATGTACAGTCATCCAGATGAAAATGTGCATCTATGTCCAGTGTGACAAAGGAATAGTCCAATAGTCATAAAAAGCTGCCTCACATTGAGTTGGTCCATCTACCTCAGTATTGCTGACAATGACTGGCAACAGCTTTGTTGGGTTTCAGACAGCAATTTTTATCTGCCCTAGCTGGCGATTGGGCCTGGGACCTTCTTGCATGCTCTGCTCCCTAGTGGGGAAAGTCTGTAGTTCAGAGAATACAATTTGCATGCAAGAAGGTCCTTGGGAGCAGAGGAACATTGGAAACAACCCTCTCCATTTTCAGACAGAGTTTTTTTTTTCTGTTGCACCTACAGATTCTGCAGGTTGAATTTGGGACTTTCTGAATATCAAACATCTGTTCTTCCACTGATTTATGGTCCCTGCACTAGTCAACAGCTCTCTACTTTCCAGTGTACTAGATTAAGGGGGCTGGTCTTCCCCATCTCTTAGGGACCCCTAATCTATAGAGGCCAGTGATCAACTTGGACAGTAAGTATAGAAATCATATGTATTTCAGATACCCCCAATAAAGGTAATACAGCCAGAGATCAGTGACAGTGGGGAACATTGGCAGTGTTGTGGGCCAGGCTTATTAGATACAGATCTTGCCATGAAGCACTGGCTGCCTGTTCTGCCAGATTCCAAGGCCAAGCTCTGCCTGGAGAATTATGCCCACTTTAAGCAAATTAGCTCCCCTTCTTTCCTCCAATAAATGACCCTGGTTCTGCCCTGCAGTCCTGCAGGACCCCACCCCCAGGGTAGTTCACCTGCTCAACCTGCAGAGGTCCTCTCTCTCCTGCCAGCAGCCTCCCACCACAATAGCAGACCCTTGGTCCTCAGCAGGTCTTGGGCACAGCAGTCACACAACAAACTCCAGTGTCTCCAGCAGTCCCTTAGTCACAAAGTCAGTCAGAGTATCCAGGGCAAAGTCAAGAGTCAATAGGCCAAGTCACAGTCCAAGGTCAGATTCCAAAGTAAGTCAGAGTATCCAAGCCACAGTCCAAGGTCAGATTCCAAAGTCAATAAGCCCAGTCAGCCTCCTCTCCAACCTACACTCCTTCTCCAACCCACACCCCCTTCCTGCCTCAGGTGCTCCTTATATCCCTGAGGGCCCTATTGCCTTCAAGCAGCTGCAGCTGTGCAGCACACTCTGCTGGATGCCCAGGCCTTACCCTTAAAGGGGCCACTGTTGACACCACATCTACCTCCTCACCAGATCTTCTGCAATTCCAATACACTGCCTTCGTAGTGTGCTGGTTGTGAACCATAAGTTTCACAGCCAGAGTCTTGCAAATCACTTCCTGCATCACTGTGGGAAATTTGCCAGAAGAGGGAGCCATTGATGCCATAAGTCATCGACTGTTCTTGGGCCTTGCTGATGTAGCTAACTAGGAGGAGACTGGCTGTCTGGTTATCCAGGCTGACTCAGCAGTTTTTCAGGTGACCCAAGGGTTGTTTTCACCTTGCTGTATATATCCCCAGAGTCTGACTTAGCTCTTTGGTCTGAGGGTCATCTACTTATTTGGTCACAACTGAGGTACAGACTGATGCTAAGCTGAAATGTGTGCACGTGCATTTTGGGAAAAATATGCCTCCTGCAAAAGAAACTCACAGTTTTAGCAGTGTTTTGCACCCCATGGTGAAAGGATGCAAAACTATTTGGAATGGGACAGGTGTCAGAGCTTGAGGGAAGAAGGCATATCTGCTGCCAAGGCATCTGGACCAATCCTAAGCACATCAGTGCAGAGGAGCAACAACCTGCATTTGGATACAGGTGTCTGCACTGCAGTGGGGGGGGGGCACTGGACTGGTTGCTTTGGCAACAAGGATGTATTCCCTCTTCCCCCAACATCTTTCTGCTCCTCTGAAGCAGCAGAAGGCTGGGGAAATAATGGCTGTCAACAAGCATGAAAGAAAGTGCAAAAGAATGAAAGGTAGGGTATTTTTTGATTACCATTTTCAAGTCCCCAGAAATGGCAAATTTCATAGGAAAAGTCAAGCCTCATTGCAGATAACACCTTCAGTATTTTCAGGCGTCAGCGATTATGGAGTTGCTCTACCCAGTTAACTGTTTCTGCATGCAGTACACCTGGGCATAGAGTTTTATTTTGTGCAGGCAACACATATCAGAAACACAGAACACGTGGCTCCAATTGTCAACTGACCCGCAATTAAAACAAAACAAAGATAGTTCAACCAGGCATAAAATTATTGTGGGTGCTTTCGGATGTCACAAATTCAGTCCAGGTTAGTTGCCTCTGTTAAACATAATGCGGTGAATGATGAACACTTAATTCAGCACAGCAGATGGATAGATTGTCCTGAAATGGCAGGGAAAATATGAAAGAGACAGGACTACACAGCCGTGAGTGGCCTTGAAACAGGTTAGCAGTTCAGATAGCAATGAAAGCCCCCCCCTCTCTCACACACACACACCCCTATGTAGCCAGCCTTGAATATACCCTACATGGCGCATCACCAGGTCATGCACCATATTGTCTGCAGCTTTCTGGTCACGGTAGGCTTGGGACCCACCGCAGATGATGAGGTGTGTTGTGAAGGTAAGGAGTTTGGGAACCACTAATCTAGATCACAGAAAGCTGTCTTCTGCTGAGTCGACCCATTGGTCCATCTAGCTTGGTTTTGGCAGGACAGGCTAGTTTCAGACAGGAATTTCTGAATTACCTAAGGACTGAACCTGGGACCTTCTGCATGCAAAACAAATGTTTTTCCTCTGAAGTATGGTCCATCCTATAGAAAGGCAGGTAACATGACATTGTTTTGAATCTGAACTAGTTATGTGCATGGGATAAGAAATAAGTTTTAGCTTGTATTTTGTAAAACAGTACATTCTGGCCACCTTCTCAAAATAATATCCTCCTGTCTTTCATCTCTCCCCGTGCCCTTTTCCACTTCTTTCATAACTCCATTTCTAAAATGATGTGATTTAATTGTGAATTGTTTCTAATCTTTTAGGAAATAATTTTCAGGGTCTTTTAGGAACTGTGAGGATTTATATGACTAACATCCATAATAAATACCTCCTGTGACAATGGGAATAGACAATAAGACAAGACATTCTATTTTGGAACCTATTCTTTCAAAATGAATTGGTTCAATTAAGAATTTGTTTCATGGACAGCTGTCAAAAAGGCACAGCTTTTCAATATACAGTAATTCTATGACTTAGTGTTAATGTTTCGTTCTACACTACAGCAGATGAGACTACCTGAGTACACCTTTTCCCCATCCATATACATCTGTAATCATTTTCCTAATTGTTTTTAAGGAGCTGTGGGGGCTCTGCTTTGAGATTGGAGCAGTGGAGCTGGAGTGGGGAGGAAGGTGTGTAATTACCCTTCCCCTGCTGTTTTTCTTGTATGAGGGCCCAATCCAGAATCCTGGCAACTGCCATCACTAAAGTGCCGACAGGCACTCCTGTGCTGGCAGAGAGGATGCCACCAGGATGCCACCCTGAGGCCAGCTCTAGTTGGTGCTGGGCCTTAGTGCCGAGAAGACAATAGTGGATCATGGCCAGTGGTATTAGTATTAGTGGTAAGTGGTATTAGGGGTATTACTGCTGGCCAGCGGAGAGGCTTTTTGGGGCAAGGGGAGGGCAAGATGGGGGCAGAATTGGGTGGGAGAGGGTGGGCCACAGGGAGGATTGAACCCAGGAGGGGGGCAGAGATGGCAACCGATTGTCAGTGAATTCTGCACCCCCTCCTGAGTTGGAAAGCCTGACATGAGCCTCCTTGGATCTGCACCTGCTGAATAGGTGCAGGTGCAGCTCCAAGGAGCTCCAAGCTCCAAGGTGCAGCTCCAAGGAGACCCATTGCTGGCTGCGAAGCTTGACATAGTATAAGGAAACGTTTGTTCCCTTACCCCAAGGATACTCCTGGGATACACAGGATGCGGTGGTGGCTGTTTCAGTACTGTTGCTCCTTTTGGCAGCCCCAGGGCTTACGATTGGCTACCCATTACTCCACAGATACTATTAGCCTTGAAATAGAAAAATATAGGCATGATAAGAGTATCAATAGTTGTTTCCCACTGTTGGACTAGCTAACAGTAGTTTCAGGGGTGCTTATAGATCAGGAAAGTGTGTGTGTGTGTGTGTGTGAGAGAGAGAGAGAGAGAGAGAGACTCCCCTCTTCAATGCCATGGTTCTAATCAAAATTAGAGTCCCCTGCAACAACTTTGAAATTGGAGTGCTTTTAAAAATTCATGCTATGCAGTCACAGACCTATCACGTATGGCTTGGCCATGAAATGTTTAAAAGAGAAGCCAGTTTCATGTTCTCAGAGCATCCCAAGAACTAAGTATGTCAATAAAAATGGAACAAACAGCCCAGTCCCAAACTCTGCCAAAGCTCCAGTGTGTATGTATGTGTCTCTGCATGCACACATGCGCATGCAAAACTCCCACGTGGGCACAGGCTTCTCTGTTCACATCAATTTCAGGGGCCAACCCTGGGCATTCATTTGTATTGTGTCCTCAACAATGGAATGTATGGGAAGCCCTTGATCATGCAAAAGCTTTATGCATTGACTGATGGTCCTGCAGAGGTTAGAATCAGATTGATGGTTTTGCTTTCATTTATTTTCCCTTCAAGTACCAATTCTTTTTTATGTTCAGGAAAAAAAAAGCTGAAAGCATGGTGCTTTTAGGTTTTTCTCAGTTTTTGGCACTTCAGTAAATTTTGTTTCTATTTGGATCAGGATATGTTTGAACTAATTCTAATTATTTTTCCCCAGGAATTTTCCCTCCCAAGGAAAAGGATTGGTTTTGCAAGTATATATGTCAATAGAAGTGTTGCAAATGTATCTTCAGATCAACTTATAGTTCAGTACGTCATTCCTGATCTGGCTCCTGAACATGGAAGATAGTAGAACGAAACTGTTCTGATTCACAGTAGAAGGGACCAGGGGCAGCACATGCCTCATGCCACCCGAATCACACCTAAATGTCACCTCTGTGAGCATGCACATCCCTGTGTATAAGAGTGAGCAGGCAAATAAGCAGGCATGCCCCCACTCTCCTTTCCATCACTTATATGACAACCATGGTGTGCAGCTTTACTGTTCTGTGCCGCTTTTCTTTAAGAACACAAGAACAGCCCCACTGGATCAGGCCATAGGCCCATCTAGTCCAGCTTCCTGTATCTCACAGCGGCCCACCAAATGCCCCAGGGAGCACACCAGATAACAAGAGACCTGCATCCTGGCGCCCTCCCTTGCATCTGACATAGTCCATTTCTAAAATCAGGAGGTTGCACATACACATCATGGCTTGTAACCCGTAATGGATTTTTCCTCCAGAAACTTGTCCAATTCCCTTTTAAAGGCATTCAGAACAGATGCCGTCACCACATCCTGTGGCAAGGAGTTCCACAGACCAACCACACGCTGAATAAAGAAATATTTTCTTTTGTCTGTTCTAACTCTCCCAACACTCGATTTTAGTGGATGTCCCCTGGTTCTGGTGTTATGTAAAGAGCATCTCTCTATCCACTTTATCCTTCCCATGCATAATTTTGTATGTCTCAATCATGTCCCCCCCTCAGGTGCCTCTTTTCTAGGCTGAAGAGGCCCAAACGCCGTAGCCTTTCCTCATAAGGAAGGTGCCCCAGCCCCGTAATCATCTTAGTTGCTCTCTTTTGCACCTTTTCCATTTCCACTATATCCTTTTTGAGATGCGGAAACCAGAACTGGACACAATACTCCAGGTGTGGCCTTACCATCGATTTGTACAACGGCATTATAATATTAGTTGTTTTGTTCTCAATACCTTTTCTAATGATCCCAAGCATAGAATTGGCCTTCTTTACTGCTGCCGCACATTGGGTTGACACTTTCATCAACTTGTCCACCACCACCCCAAGATCTCTCTCCTGATCTGTCACAGACAGCTCAGAACCCATCAGCCTATATGTAAAGTTTTGATTTTTTGCCCCAATGTGCATGACTTTACACTTACTTACATTGAAATGCACCTGCCACTTTGCTGCCCATTCTGCCAGTTTGGAGAGATCCTTCTGGAGCTCCTCACAATCACTTCTGGTCTCCACCACTCGGAAAAGTTTGGTGTCGTCTGCAAACTTAGCCACCTCACTGCTCAACCCTGTCTCCAGGTCATTTATGAAGAGGTTGAAGGGCACCGGTCCCAGGACAGGTCTTTGGGGCACACCGCTTTTCACCTCTCTCCATTGTGAAAATTGCTCATTGTCACCCACTCTCTGTTTCTTGTTCTTCAACCAGGTCTCAATTCAGGACAGGACCTGCCCTCAAATTCCCTGACTGTGGAGTTTTTTCAGTAGCCTTTGGTGAGGGACCGTGTCAAACGCCTTCTGAAAGTCCAGATATATAATGTCCACGGGTTCTCCCACATCCACATGCCTGCTGACCTTTTCAAAGAATTCTAAAGGGTTCGTGAGGCAAGACTTACCCTTACAGAAGCCATGCTGATTCTCCCTCAGCAAGGCTTGTTTGTCTATGTGTTTTGAGATTCTATCTTTGATGAGGCATTCCACCATCTTATCTGGTATAGATGTTAGGCTTACTGACCTATAGTTTCCCGGGTCCCCCCTCTTTCCCTTTTTAAAGATCGACGTGACATTTGCTATCCTCCGATCATCTGGCACCGTGGCCGTTTTGAGGGACAAGTTGCATATTTTAGTCAAGAGATCAGCAACTTCATTCTTCAATTCCTTAATAATTCTAGGGTGGGTGCCATCAAGGCCTGGTGACTTATTGATCGTTAATTTATCAATGAGGTCTGAAACATCTCTTTTAACCTCGGGCAGAGGTATCTGCCCAAGGTCTTCTCATTCAATTTCTCTGCCATCTCTTTTATTTCCCCTTTCCCTCCCTCACCATCCAGAGGGCCAACCACTTCTCTGGTGGGTTTCCTGCTTCTAACATATTTGAAGAAGCTTTTATTATTCCCCTTAATGCTGCTGGCCATGTGTTCCTCATAGTCTCTCTTGGCCTCCCGTATCACCTTCTTACATTTCTTTTGCCACAGTTTATGTTCCTTTTTATTCTCCTCATTAGGGTAAGACTTCCATTTATGGAAGGAAGCTTCCTTGCCCTTTACGGCCTCTCTAACTTGGCTGGTTAGCCATGTGGACACCCTCCTGGACTTAGTCGAGCCCTTCTTCCTTTACGGTATACACTTCCGCTGGGCCTCTATTACTGTTGATTTGAGTAACCTCCATGCTTTCTGTAGAGACTGGACTCTTTTTACCTTCCCTTTCAACCTCCTTCTAACCAGCCTCCTCATTTGAGGGAAGTCCACTCGTCGGAAGTCAAGGGTGTTTGTGAGAGATTTGCCCAGTATCCTTCCCCCGATGTTCATGTTGAAACGGATCGCAGCATGATCACTGTTCCCCAAACATTGACATCTCTAACAAGGTCTTTGAAATGAATGGGAGCAGGAGATGCTGGGAATCCAGCATTCCCTGCTCATACTCATTGGAAACAGAAGGGCAACCTGCTGCCAAGGCAATGACTTCAGTTGGCCTCCTGAATGGACTGACTCTGGGTACAGGACAGGACTGAGCAAGACAAACTAAATACAGTGCTTTTTGTTTTTACACACCGTATAGTCAACTTGTGTAATTTATTGCTGCAAAGTGTTGTAGTCAGTAGTATTGATGCTCTTAGAAGAGAATTAGGAAAGTCAGATCTATCGACATTTGATGGCTAAAACAAATCAGAATGATTTAATGAAAGACTGGATAGAAATGTATGAATGAATGAATGAATTTTGTGGCAATGTACTTTATAACCTATAAAATACCAGAAATCTAGGAAAAGTCAAATTGAGCAACACAATGCCTTAACTCTGCCCTGTAACACAAAGCTGTGAAAGGAATCAAGATAGCTACAATGTTCTATTTAAAAAACTGCAACAAACACAAATAAAGCAACAATTAGAAAATGCAGAATGCTATTTGAAGAAATCATTCAAGAGAGATTTTTCTAACACTTTTAAAAATCAATAGTTTTAATAAAAATTATCTTATTTGTAACTGCATTATCTGAGCATCAAGTGTAAATTATAATGACAGCCATAAATGCAACTTGGTAATAAGTAAAATGGAAAGTTTTAATCAAGAGGATGAATCAAAGATGTTCTTATCTAGCTATTAACATGGATTTTATACTAATCTAACAGAAGGGTTACAATAATACAGCTTGAATGAATATATGTATAAATTGAAATGTGGAATAAAATGTGCACTTTAAATATTTAATGAAACAATTAAGTTTTATTTTTCAGATTAAAGATTCATTTTCATCCCTTCCATCCTTCTTCTCACCACCTTCATTGTAATTTTTTGCTATATAATTTCACAAGCAGCTGATGAATATTAATTGCATAATTTATACTTTAACCTTACTATTAATGACCCAAATAGCCAAACCCATCCCTGCTGCCATGAAACAGGACTCAGGATTCCTAATTGTCATATAAACATATTCCGTGTTGCCATGAGTGAGCCTTTAAGGCAGCAACTGTTATCCTGCACATACCTGATCTCATCTGATCTTGGAAGCTAAGCAGGGTCAGGCCTTGGATGGGAGACCGCCTGGGAATACCCAGTGCTGTAGGCTTATACCATAGTCTTTCGAGACTGAAGGTTGCCAACCATAAGGCAATAACAACAAACAGGCTCTTTGGATGTAGAAGTGTAGAGGAATAGCAGAAACATCTCAAGCTGTCCATTCACATGTCCATTCACCAGCTGAACTCCCTTCCAAGTGGCGCAAAAGTGCTTTATGGCACTTTTGCGACACTCTTGGGCCAGTGCAAGGGACTTGTGCCAGCCCAAGTGGCCTTTAGGATTGCGCCCTTAGTTATAATTTAAAGATATAGGGATGCCTAGCAGGGCTGACATGTCTAGAAAAATAGATTAGGTATGGTATAGTTCTGCCAGGTAACTGCATCAATTCATAGCTGCCAGGTTGCAGCCCTGAGATCTACAGTGAACCTTTAAATTATCCAGTGGAAGAGGAGGCAGTTGGAGGTTCTTCCAACCATTCCTTTTCTGGTCTTCTCATTCAGTCCCCCCCTCCCCATAATGATATTATGGTTCTTATGCACAGCCTGACAGATGTTGGTGATAGAATTTGGCCTGTTGAATGTTAGGTCCTTCCCAAAGACCTAGGATATTCACACATATTTTTGTAACATGTGTGCTGTTCCAAATAAGGTGTAGTCCGTGTGTGTAGTGACTTCATTTACACCAAGGGTGATATTATTATGATTCTAGAATCACAGAATCACAGAATTGAAAGTCACCATCAAAGCCACCTAATCCAACCCCCCTGCTTGAAGCAGGCAAAACCTTTCTAGAAAATCTCCAAAAGGTGCCCATCAAGTCTCTGCTTGAAGATGTCCAGCAAGGGAGAATCCACCACTTGGTAACCAATTCCATTGTCAAAATGGTTAAGAATTTCTTCTTGATATCCAACTGGAATCTCCACTCTTGCAGCTTAAGGCTGCAATCCAATATACTCAATACACTCTTTCTGAGAGTAAGCCCCCTTGGACAGAATGGTACTTACATCTGATTAGACATGCATAGGATTGTGCTGTAAGCCCATTAAAGCTAGGCACCCTTTCTACTTTGCTATTTCTATCCTTATGAATCTTTGGTAACCTATGGGGTAGATTGTTCTCATTTTGCAGTCGAAGAAATTGAGACCAGGAGAGGGCTGGATTCAGGGCTCTGTGGCGAGTTCACCGCTAGGACTTGCATTGTAATGCTGGGCATTCTCATCTTCATGAATTAACCATAAAATACCTCCTACATTCAGATATCATAATTATTTTAGGTTGTTAATGGAAGGATTCGTTGATTAAAAGCAAGCTTTAATGTTTGATCCATCTTTAGAAATGTATGGTAGATCTCAAATACATCCAGGTATCCGGGGGTTATTTGCATCCTTTGAGGGGAAGGTTTATTGCTATCTGAGCATAGAAATTTGTGATAAGGGGGGGGGGACACAAAGCCCATAGGCAAATTTGAGATGTGATGACTACGACTCTATCTTTCTACAACAGCCAGCGTTATTTAGTATAACAGCTAGTCATTATTTTGTAGCTATAGGAAATTTTATCCTGCTTAAAGAGTCAAACCCTATTTTTAGTACAGAAAATTGCAGATGCCACAAACCCTCCCCCAACACTGTCAGTTTTGTTATATGCATAGGATATTCCTTGTATATACGGTACAGTGTGAATATATACCTATTTATCTTTGTCACTCACCATCCAATACCTTAACAAGAGCCTGGCAAACTAACCAATCCCCATTTGATATGCACAAACACATCTTCCAACCTCCATAGCAACACAACTGACAGCATGGTAACCGCAACTGCCACACAATAGAAAAAATGTAAAGAAAAAAATTGTGTTTATATATATATATATATATATATATATATATATATATATATATATATATATATATATATATATATATATATATATATATATGGTATGTGATATTTTAATATCTCACTATCATTGACATAGAATATTCATTTTGTAAGGGCTGTACATTTTCTTGTATGTACAGTTTGAGCACTGCATGGAGAAAAATGACACAAAAGACTGAGTCCATTGCGTACTTCCCATTTCCAGACCTCTTCTCCATGTCTTTTTTTTTTTTTTTAATTGTGCAGGTTACAATTAAAATTAAGAGAGGTGGGTTTCTGGTTTTAAACTCAGACAGAAGACTCACAGTACTTGAAAAAACACTCCATGTGATGTAGAGTTTCCTCACAAGCTGAAAAACTGTACCTCAGAGCAAGGACTGGCCCATCCGTGAGGCCAACTGAAGCAGCAGCAGATCAGGGGGGCACCTATCTCTGCCTGCCTGCTTGCCTCCATTACTCCTCCTTCTCCTACCTCTCTATGGGATAGAAAAGAAGGGGGGACAGAGGGAAAGGGAGGGGAGAGGAGTGTGGAGCTAGAAAAGTGGAGAGAGGGAGGAGCAGAGGCTGGCATATCATTTGGCACGCTGCCTCAAGCATCAGGCAATCTTGGGTCAGTCCTGCTCAGAACCCACATTTGATTGTTTGAGACAAATACAAAACAGCTTTGCGGCATTTTGTCAGCAGATAATGGAAACCACAGAGGTGGTGGGATTATCTCATTTTAGAAAGCAAAGCATTTTCCGCTCTCTTTTATGCCTACAGAATTATGGAGTGCGTCATATGGATCTGAAACATCAGTGACTTGAAAAGGGTTAACTGAAACGAGACAATACATGTGATGGTCTCTTTTTCTTACATAGCAATTATCAAAAGTGTCAGTCTTGCTCCGTTCCCTAAATCGGCTATATATGTATTCAATCTCTAACTGCTTGCCCCAACCGCATCAAAAACTCTCACAGATCATTTGTGTTGTGAGAGGTTTCCGAATATGCATTTCCAGTGGAATACGCAGCTCTGCCTTGAAAAATTATTTTTAACAACGCAGAATGGTATTGACCCAGTAGGGGATTGCAACAGAAGCGCTGCCGTTTTGTTACAAGACAAGCTGTAATGGCTTCTCCTTCGCTCCCATTATTTCACGGCGGCAGAAATGCTGCTGACTTATTGCGAGCGCAGAACTGCAGATAATGTGGGAGGCAGCAAAGGAAATCTCGGCTTCTTATTTTATGGGCGGTGCCACTTTGCGATTCGTGTGTTCTACTTTGGTTTAAGTCTCAGGCTTGGTTTTTAATGCCGCTTTCATATTCAGAGGTATAAGCAGTCTCGGAAATGAGGAAAGGGAATAATAATATTTATGTCCCTTTGTCCTGCTCTCATCATTATAGTGTAACGGTGTGCAACAATGAGTGTGTGACCATGGCAGAAGTCAGGAAACCGGCCTCTAACAGTAGCGTGGACTCTAAAACTTTGGATTGGATCCTAACCCATATCCCCAGCCTGGTTGGACTTACATGGTCCTCTTGGATTTGGCCCATTCATGCCCTTGTGGAATTTGTTTTGTCAAATGAAAACTGACTCTAATGGTTCTGATTTGGTTCACTCTTTCATTTGTCACAAAGCAAATACCCTCCCCTAGAACAGATGAGCATAGAGAGAGGGGGGGGATGCAGTAGTGGTAGAATCAAATTGTAAGAGACACGGAGTTGTACCCAAAGGTTCCACCTTCCTCTGGATCCAATGGAGGGAGCTTCCTCCAGAGAAAGATTCTTCCTTGGATGAAGGCTGTAAATTCAGCCGGGGAGCTGCTGATAGGAGGTGGAATGTGGCCAGATTAATTAAGGGCCCCATCCTATCCAACTGTCCAGCACCAGTGCAGCTGCAGTGTGGCCCCCAAATAAGGGAACAAACATCCCCTGACCTTGAGGAGGCCTCCATGATTGCCCTCCCCCACATTGGATGCAGTGCATGCCCTGTTGGCACATCTGCATCAGAACTGGAAAGCTGGATAAGACTGGGCTCTAAATTATGTCTGTAAAGGTTGCTTGTATTCATTCCATCAATAAATGGTTAATAAAAGTGTTGTGTTTTTTCTGTAACTGGCCTCTTTCTTAAGTAATCACATCAGGAGTTAGGAAACCTGGACTGAGTTATAACCCTTGTCACAATGCATTTGTGGGACTCTGGATTATGGAACTCCGTTCTCCAGTTTTTCTCTAGTTGTTTTTATTTTCAATACAATCTGCTAGATATTAGCATTAGCAAAGGGTTACACTGCATGGATACCAACAACCACTTTATTAAAAGAAGGGATATCTTTGTTATCTCTGCCATTTGCCTCCTTCTTTACGGGCTGCCGTGAAGCCTATTCTTGTCTTGGAGGGTTTGAAAGGGCACAATGACCAAGCAGAATTATGGACAGTAAACAGATCAGATCAAGATAATGACTTGGCTGGTTTTTGGACACTTGATGTTGACTCTTTGCAAGAAGGTCATTGGATTTTCTTTCTGAGTAGCCAAATGCTACATCCAGTGGAAATCGGTCCAAAAACTCTGATTCTGTAATTAGTGTCCATGGCTGTAATTAGTGTCCATGGCTGTAATTAGTGTCCATGGCTGAATTGAAATCCTCCTCCTGAATTGAAATCTGTTGTTTCTAAAATAGCCACAACACCAATACTGAACACTTTATAACAGTAAAATCCTATATTTATTTACACAGAAGTAAATCTCACTGGGTTCAATGAGGCTTACTGCCATGCATAGGGTTGCACAGCAAAGTTACCAAAGAATTATATGTACAGTACATATTTTGGCTCCATAACTAGTAGGATGTGATTGGTTTTGGCCCAAGTCCTTGTGTGCAAATCGTAGGTTTTTAAGTTTTTATGTTTACAATCAAGGTATATAGACATCCAAAGTGGAGCTAGAGGGGGGCAGTGTGGTAAGTACAGCTCGCTCTGCAGCTGTGCTGTATAAGTGCCCCTCCCCCTCAGTGTCAAAGCCATTCAAGGCACCGATGGTATGCGCTACCACTGCCCCAAATGGGTGCCTGGGGGGGGGGGAAGAGCCACTTACATGGCACAGTTGCACAGCGTGCTGTACTTACCACACCGCCCCCCCCACTCCACTTCTGATAGACATATAAAGAAAATGCTAAGAAAAAAAAATCAGACATTGGTCTAGCACTGTTAGCATCTGGCAGCATAAAGCCTGCATATGACAACTGAATTTATTAGGGAGAAATAGCAGGGCTACAGAAAATGCCGCCTTACTGAAAAATTAATGGGGTTATGAGACTCTCTCCCAGCTTTTAAAAACATTAAATCCTATTTTTATTCCTATTACCTCCATTTTAATGATTAAACAGATATGTATGAAGTGTCCGTAAATAGCAGTTCATAAATATGAACTGTCCATCTTCCCAGATGCCCCTTTGAATCGCAAGTGAAAATATAGTGCCCCTTCAACTTACTATTTGCTGGGTGAACTCTTTTGGCTTGCTTTTTGTTTTTGCTATGTGCATTGAGCAATTAGAGTTTAAAAAAAAATCATAGTAATTATCTGTATTCCGTGAAACTTAATAGAGCTTTCCCAGTTCAGATGGGTTAGCATGAAATTTAATTTATCCTAATCTGTCAGAGGCCAGGGAAGCGTGAAATACATTGTACAGGGGAATTACCTGTTTTTCAAGATTCTAGGTCAGAGATATTTCTGTTTGCGATTTTTTTAAAAAGAAATATGTTTGCCACAAAACCTTCTCTAAATCCAGAGTCTTTAAATTATATGTTTATATATTAATCGCTATATTTTTCTGCTATAAAAGGGCAAGAAAATACCCTCCTATGCATTTATTTAGAAAGGACACATTTAAAATCAAGAATTTATATATATAAATAAGTGACAGCCCAGTCCTAAACTGCACGGCCTATGAGGCATCCAGTGCAGCTCAGGAAGCGTCTGGGAGTCTCCTCAGGGCAAGGGAATTTATTAGCCCTTACCCTGAGTAAAGCCCCAGATGTTGCTATGGGGTTTCTCGGATCCACACCAGCTAGTTAGCTGGTGCAAATCTGGGAAGCCTAGTGTAATGCCAGGTGGCCAGGAGAGGGGGTAGGATACAGTTGAGGCCTGCTTCTCTAATTCCAGGCCTGACTTTCCCCTCCCCCACCCAAAAATGCCCCTTTCCTTCCTCCAAAACGCCCTCCTGCCACCCTCTCCCACCCCCTGCACTTGCCCTATACAATACCAGCAGGCTGGTGCAGGCCATTGGGTCAACCTGCTGGCTCATGAGTGCTTTGCACTGTCAGATTCTTAGATGAAATTGAAATAGAGAAGACTGTGTAAACTTACATAACAAACAATTTACAAATAAAAGATACTTATCTTACAAAGAGCACCTTTCATAACCTGCTTCTGTAATGACATTACTCTTTTGCAATATGTCATACTTAATATTATCTCATTATGGTGTGTATTATAATTGGGTCCAACCCTAATTTATTTTATTTTTTTAATATGTTGTCCAACTTTGCAACAGAAGTCTCTAAATCTGCTCATAAGATACAGATCCAACAGATCCTACAGATACAGATTTTTAATACACAGATTTGACTCAACACAAATGGCCACTGCAAATGAGAAGGAATGTGCTGGTCCCTGGAGAAGGGGAAAAATGTACCCCTTTAAAATGCTCTTCTTGCTGTTGTAGAGATTTTTATCTCAACATGATGAGAAGGGCCCTTTAAATTAAAGGAAAACAGTCCTTTACAATAGTCAGAGAGAGGGCAGCCTGCTGACAATCCATCAATCATTCTCTCTCCAAGCGACCCCCTCCCTTCCCCCTGAAGAGTGAAAGAAAGATAATCCTTTCTAAGGGCCTGGAGAAAGATTGATTTTTGGACTGTCCTCTTAATGACTCTGTCTTAACATCACAAAGGTCAGCAAGGCTGTTCTTAAATCACCTGAGTAAAGGGACTTTGTTTTTTAAATTGGTTTACTATAGTGCAATCTTTGCCATCCAGGTGTATTCTGGGAATGGAACCCTCGAGAATAATGAGACTCAATCTGTACACAAAAACACAATTCCATGTTTTAATTTTTAAAGACGATTTAAAAATTAAAATCTGCAAAACAAGATAGTTGTTGGACAGTGGGCAATCAATTTAAAATAATGCAAGGCTGCAATCTTGTGGTCACTCCGTGGTCACAGAGTAAGCCCTGCTGAACTCAGTGAGACTTTCTGCCAAGTAAACATGCATAGGATCAGGCCTGCTTATTCCTTTGATGCTTGCATTTTTCTTGATGCTTGGCAGGAAAACCCAGATTGCAATCACTGCCTGACTCGGCTCCCTGTGTACATATGGTAAGATTTATGTCACCTTTTCAGGATCTTCTGGCTCTTTTCTCCACAGAAAGCTGAGGTGCAGAGTTCCAGAAGAACTATGTGGAATTCATATGGTATTCAGATCACAAAGATGAGAGCAGACAGAGTGCTATTAGGCATCACAATCAATTTCTGCAAAGCTGCTTAGACAAGAATTAGGACGACAACTGCAGACATGCCTAAATTCTAATGAGAATGATGTCTTACGGCACAGTTACTGTGTGATGCATATCAGAATGAAGATGTAGGCCATGTCCATAAGGGTGGAGGTGTAACGTTGGCGTCACTAGGATTTGCATCACCTGGTGTGGGAGGCCTGCGTGTCACCCCATGTAGTGGGCAGGGTAACACCCCAGATGGGCATGGTGATGTACCATCACCCCACCCCTACTGCTTTTTTGGCTGGTTTTCTACCTTTTGTTAGAACACAGATATTTCAATGTGGTTTGTTTCACTGCATTCTGCATGAAATTACGCATTGATTAACATATAACATGATGGCTATTCCTCCAAATTCTGATTTTAGTGATTTTGAAAACTTGTAGAGTCACTCCCCCCCCCCTGTCAACTTACTAATAGCAGCAGTTCTTAAACTTTTAGCACTGGGACCCACTTTTTAGAATGACAATCTGTCCAGGACCCATTGGAAGTGATGTCCTGGCCAGAAGTGACATCATCAAGCAAATTAAAATAATTATAAATAATTAAATTAAAGTAAAAGAAATGATTAAATAAGGGGCAGCTGGTCCTGTTCCACCAGGTGAATCTACTCTGAAGTAAGTCCCATAGTGGTCAATGGGGCTTACTCTCAGGAAAGTGTGGGTAGGATTCCGGCCTGTGAGCTCAAACCTATGCATGTCTACTCTGAAGTAAGTCCCATAGTGGTTGATGGAGCTTACTCTGTAGTCTGCCTACAATAACACCCCCCCCCCCAAGAATCAGTGAGATTTCCAGCAATCCACAGTGCCCAGTTTAAAGTTCTTCTATTTCAGACGTATCAAAATAAAGACCCACCTGGCTTTTCAAGTGCAAAGTAGAAAACTTCCCCTTACCAGTTCAAGCCACGTTTTTTCCTTTTTAGTGGGGGGGAGGCTGCCTCTGGACATTAGTTGCACTCCAGCTCCATCGGATAGGGACCCTTCTGGGGTCCTCACATTCCCCTTTGCCTGGCCTGACCAGCAGCCAAGGCTCATCTGCCTACTCACGAGTAAACATGACACGAGGCTGCTTCACTTTCCATAGGGCTCCATAGACTCGCAGCTGGGAGGGGGGACCTCCTTCTTTGTGTTTTTGGGGGCTGCATTCATTGGATCAGGACCATTCTGACCTCTTTGGAGTCTCTCAGCCTGCCTCTCAACCTTCCTTGACTAAGGCAAGTCTGCCTACTCGCAAGTAAACACAGCCACATGTCTTTGTTTCGGGCTCAGACTTGCAGCTGGGAGGGGGTGATTCTCTGGTGTTTTGGGGGGGCTGCATTCATTGGATCAGGACCATTCTGGTGTTGTTGGATTCTTCTCAGCCTGCCCTTTCGGACGGGCAGTAGGCACCTACTCACGAGTAAACACGCAATACGGCTCACTTTCACTTTCCATAGGGCTCCATGCATTTTTTCCTTCCAGTTTTTTGGCCATAACTTTTGAACGAAAGGAGTGATTTCACTCGGGTTTTTGCATTGCACTCCGCTGGCCATTCCACATCCAACGGTGTATGGCATGATGGGGTAGCTCCTAACGCCGCGATGTTAGTGCGTCCTCCCCCCAGGGTGCGTCACCCCCTGGCAAGTCACCTGGTGCGGCCCACACTCCCCGCACCCCGCTAATGACGCTAGTGGTAAACAGTGTGTAAAATGCAGCACATTAAGCTGACTAGGCCCTCTGATTCCCTAGACCTAGAAAATCAGCTTCCCAAGATAAAAAAATACATTGGACACACACACACACACACACACACACACAGAGAGAGAGAGAGAGAGAGAGAGAGAGAGAGAGAGAGATTGGTTCTACAAGCAGTGCTTCCACCTTCTTAACTTGAAAAAACACTGAACATTGTTTGCAAGAATAGACAACGGTATGCACTGCAGCTAAGAGATATTTTGCTGATTCAATGCCAGCCCAACACAGGATCCTAAGGATTTTATTTTTAAATCATGGGTAACACTTTACATAATAAACAGAGTTTCAAGCAGTGCTTTTCAACCTTAGCTTTTCTTCTGCAAGTATTAGTATTTGCAAATATTACTTCTGTGTCCAGAAACAGCAGCTGTGCATAAGAGCAGATGGCTTGCCCCACAGCTGGGCCTTTGCTTGGCACCCTCCTTCCCCAAACTGGTCCTTCCCTAAACTGGTCCTTCCCCAAAGGACTAGGCACCCTCATGGCGACAACTTGCCAATTGGTGCAGCATTGCCACAGTCGTGACTTGAGGCTTTCCGAGTCATGAAAATGCTCCAGGCAACTTGGAAAGTGCCCCCATTAGGACTTGTTTTTGACTTGAGTCATGGGGGTGGTGGTGGTGGAGACCATGAATCAACTTGCATCAAGCCGCACTGGATTTCCCCATCCCTGGTTAGGAGCCCAGGGCACCCTCTAGTGGCACTTCATAGTATGGCAGGAGATACTTGGTCCAACTGCTACAGTGACTGTGAGGCATTGTTCTACTTGGTCCCTGATAGACCATACGTCCTGATGGAGATTGAAATGCCCTTTTTGATCCTGCTGGGCAGTGCTTGCACCAGGTCTTTGGGAACCCTTGGCCAAGGGCAGTTGGGAGGCCCCCACTTAGTGGCAGGCAGGCAACTGTATTGTCATCTGCCATCTTTGTTTACCTACAAATGTTCCTGTTGACATTGCATCACTGGATGAAGCAAAGGGGATGGGGCATTGCATTATAGTTAAAACAAGGATGGAGAACTTTGGTTGTTGAAGAACCTTGGCTGCTGAAGAGCATTCTGAGCCACCATCACTAAGACAGTCCCCACAAGGGAAGAGGCTTTCCTTGATACAAATAGTGGGAACAACTCAGATCAGTTCCATGGCACCCACCTCTGTCACCAGGGTCTCTGGGGTCAGTTGTGGGCCCTTTCCTGGCTTTGGAGAGTTGGTCAGTGTCCCAGGTAGCCAATCCCTGACCCTGGCCCTATTCCTGGGTGAAAATGCTAGAGTAGATTCCCATCACCTGCAGGATGATGTAAAGCAGTAAACATCACATCTCTGTTTGCAAGCTGTTTTAGTAACATAGGGTGTTGGGTCTCTGGATCATTTTACTAAAATCTCCTGATTGAAACATGGGTTTTCATGAGCTACACAATCTAGCTGTCAAAATCAGCTACTCTCTTTCCCTGAACTCCAAATCCCCCTTCACTAGAGCTTACTTCCACATAAAAGAATTTAGGACTGCGGGCTTAATACCAAGTGCATATGATCATATCCTCGTACAGTGTTAATTTAATATGATTCCATACTTACCATCAGTAATGCAAATTCAAATCCACACTTTGCACATAAGTGCACTGAGACAACCACCCTCCCTTTAGCCATTGTGTTAAGTGTGACAAAATGCTTAAAGGTTCTTATTCCACATGAAGTGATCCTGGTAATTCTTCAGTGTTGGAAAGTAATTCAGTGTCCACTTAAATTCATCTAGATCCACTTATCTCAATGGAGTTACCTGGTTGGTTGGCAACCTTCAGTCTCGAAAGACTATGGTATAAGCCTACAGCACCCAGTATTCCCAGGCGGTCTCCCATCCAAGTACTAACCAGGCCTGACCCTGCTTAGCTTCCAAGATTGACTTCAGGGACTAAATGGTTATTTAGTACAGGCTGGGTTTTTTTCTATGAAATGGTAAGCATGCAAGAGATCCATTAGCTGAGTGCAGAAACCAGAGAGCTCCCCTCCACCCCCTGCTATTTAACAGTCTTTTTTCAGATTCTTATCACACCAACATCTGAATAGTCCTTCTGTATGCTGCTGAAACTCAGTGGTTGACTGGTACATATGCCTTGCATACCAAAGCTCTCTGTATGCAAGAAACCAGTTATTTCTCTGGTTCAGAACATATCCAGGTATGTCTTGGATGCTCTATCTGGCATAGGCACTGGTGGCCACCATTGCCTTATTTTTTACCAGCATCTCAAGAGCCAGCCATGGACCATCAATGCCTGACTTGACTGAATCATGATACCAGTCTCTACCAGTCCCTCTGATATCTTTACAACACAATAATATGAGTCTATTATGGCTGCAGTTCAATGGCTGCAATCCTAACCACACTTTCCTGAGAGTAAGCCCTATTGAACAAAATAGGACTTATGTCTGAGTAGACCTGGTTAGGATTGTGCCCTATGACACTTACCTGGGCATAAGTCCCATTGAACTCAATGGGGCTTACTTCTAAGTAGACATGCCTAGGCTTGCACTGTAAATATCAGTGCCTTGCAGCTGTGTCATACACACAGAGTGACCAGATACAAGAGAGGAGGAAGTGCTCAATGTGGAAGGGTTTAAAAAGCTGCACCTGCCAAAATTCCCTCTTCTATACAATGGTTAAGGCATTACTGCCCAATGTTGCATATACAACATTGTGTACACCTGTGGGGTGGGCAAAAATGGGTTAAAGCATAGGCACTCTGTCCTCCATTGTATGTGGTTACCCTAGATATACTGTATATAGTTGTTTGTTGTTTTTTTAAATGGTAGGTGCACATCTAAACCTGATTTTAAAAAATGAAATCAGATAGTTCTATGAAATGAATGACATTGGGTCTGGCTGAGCTCTGAGAATATGGCTGATGTGGTGTGTGAAATAAATAAAATAAATAAATAAATAAATAAATAAATAAATAAATAAATAAAGCATTGAAAGGGATTTGATGGACTCAGCTGAGTGGCATGAAGTTATTTCATACAGTCTACTTACAGTGCATTAGGACACTTGTAGTATTATCAAATCATTGAGAAGACACTCCTGCCATGCTGCCGGGGAGGCGCACAGGACATAGATGTGATTAAAGTGCAGTCAGAGGCATGCTCCTCTATCAAAACCATGGAGTCTTTCTTCACTGCCATTTCCACTAGCCACACTGCTTGGCAAGAGATGGTTAAAAGCCCTTTGCAGTTTTGCACATACATCGGACTGCGGCTCTAATTGGAAGGGATATTGATTTTTCCCTCTTGTGTGTCTGAACAGGGAAGCTCTTCTCATTCCAATACACCAGATCATCATTTCAGAGCTGCCAAAGTGTAAGAAATGAGTTTTGAATCCCTCCACACACACACACACCCCACTTTGGTTCGCTGTAGCCTTTTCACTTGGGGCAGGGAGGAAGAGAGCACACTTGTTCATGGCTCATTCATGCATATTGCATTAACCAAGAAGCGATACTGTGTTTTACAAGCCTCTGTACACACAACCTACCTGCCTACCTTCACCATCTTGCCCACTGAAGCATTATGGGATCGTTTAAAGGCTTTCTTCCCTGACATAAGGAATAACTCCATACCAAGCAGAGACAGAAACCATTCTGTGCTTCTAAGAGTTAAGTAAACCTTCTTAAGCCAAATGTCTTGTCCAGCTTTTTGCTGGTTTTCATGATGCTTGATTATTATGGTTTGTTTTTTTAAAAACTTGTTTAGTCTCATCCTCCAGTAGAAGAGGAGTTTTTCATGTCTTATGACAAAGCACCACAGTATAGGAAAAGACAGTTGTGTTTTGTTAATTGGCCATGCATATGTTCATAGAGAAGCTTTAACTTTACTGGACTGTTGCAATGTTCTCTACATGCAGATACCTTCCAAACACAGTTCAGAAACTACACTTGGTACAACACGGAGCTGGCAAAATTCTGGCAGAAGCACAACAATCAGAGCACATCACACTTATACAGTACCAACAACATTTTCAAGCTCAGTTTAAAGTGTTGATAGTAACTTGGTCACCTTTGCCTGTATGAACCTCAAGGATCACCTTTGCCTGTATGAACCTGTTCCAGGTCTTAAAATTGGCTTCTGAGACTCTGATCTTTGACCAATCCAAGTTGAGGAGCGGGGCACCAGAGATGGAGTCTTCTTGGTGGTGGCTCTATAGTTCTGGAACTTCCTCCCCAGGGGACCCAATTATCTTTCCCTCCCCCTTTAAGATGGGTTCTGAAAATATTTTTCTTCCAATAGGCATTTGGTGTTTGATTTTGTTTGCTGTTATATGCTGGCTTTACTGCTGCTGATTGGTTTGAGGGCTGCATTTTGGGGGCTGTATTTTTAAGACAATGAACCCCTGCTAATTGGGTAAGAGGCACTTTTTCAAGTGGGTGCTCCTTTTTTTTAGCAGGGGGAGAGTAACTGGCCCACCTCACCCCAGCACTGTCTGTTTTAGTGGCTGTCTGCTGGTATTCTTTTTGCATCTTTTTAGATTGTGAGCCCTTTTGGGACAGGGAGCCATTTAGTTATTTGATTTTTCTCTGTAAACCGCTTTGTGAACATTTAGTTGAAAAGCGGTATATAAATACTGTTATTATTATTAAGACAATTATTTTAAACACAGAAGCCTTATTCTTTGATATTTGTATGCCTCTGTGATTATGCTTGTAAAAAGCAGCAGGTTAGTAAATAAATAAACAATAATATAAATAACACTTGGCATTTGTCACACTTTTTGAGTGTATGAAGGATGAAAAAGGACTAAATTTGCTGACCAAGCAAGGTGAGATTGGTCATGGAATTTTTCTTCATGGAAGCCTTTTCCTAAGTCAGCCAGTGAGAGGCAGAGTGAAGGTTGCTCAAAGAACCAAAGTTTGGCCTTTTCCCTAAAGGCCTGTGGGACCAGGTGCTTCCTTGTCATCAGAACTTCTTTTTGACCACTCTAAATCTCCTGCCAATCTGTTTTCTTGGGCAATACCCAGTAGCGTAGCAAGAGGGGCAGCTGAATGGTAAGTACTGCAGGTGCCGCAACGTGGCATGAAAGCGGCCCCTACCACTTGCTACTGGAGCCATTCTGGCCAGCAATGTCAATGTGCAGGCGCTCGCCAAACCAAACAGTGTCTCATGCTTGTCTCATGCTGCCCAGAATGGCTCCAATGGTGAGTGGGCGGGGTCACTTACATGGTGCATTGCAGCATCTGCAGTACGTACCGTTTTTGCCCCCCCCCGCTATGCTACCAGTGATCACTGGTTCTAATATTGTGAGAGAAGGAGAAAAGCCTCTCTCTCTCCACACTGCATCATTTTATGTCTCAATCATGACTCCTCTTAATTGCCTTTTTTCCAAGCTGAACAGACCCAGATGCTGCAGTCTTACCTCATAAGAAAGGTCTCCCGGCCCTCTGAGAGCTCAATCCTAGGCATATCTACTCAGAAGTAAGTCCCATTATAGTCAATGGGGCTTGCTCCCAGGAAAGTGAGGAGAGGATTGCAGCCTCACTCATTTTGGTTGCCTTCTTTTGTTCCTTGCCTACCTCCAAGGCTCACAGGACCCCTATTAAGATGTGAAAATATTTGCATCCTGTATATCCTAGAGGTCATACAGAAAGGCATCTATACTGAGGAGATGAATCAGTCTGCCATTGGTGTATCTGCACTGAAAAACCAAAACACCAAATCATCCAGCGAAGCCAGGTAAGGGGTCATTCCAGCTCCTCCACTCTCAAACTCAATATTAAACCGCATTCCGAGTGTGAAATCACATGGCCACATTGCAAAAAGGAAACACCTTTTCCTACCTGCATCCTTTTCATTTTACTTTGTGGATCCCTTTGCCGAGTGGGAAGCAGCAGCCACCTCCTGTGTGCCAATTCTCCGTTTCTCATCACGAGGTTGATAAGACAGTTCAGCTTCATTATGCTTCTGCCACTAGACTCCAAGCATTTTGACTCTGTGCACTAAAGAGACCGTTCGTATCTTCCAGGGTAAAGGAGAAGATGCCTCTCTCAGCCAGCTCTGCTGGAATACTGCTCCTAATGAACAACAAATCAAGGAGTTGAAGTACAGTAAAGCATATAAAGCAGAGAAACATTATCGCGGAATGAGCCAGAAATAGACTTATACCAGATGTCATGAGAAACAGGCAGTACTTCATTCTGATGCTATCTAGGAGGCCTCCTTCTGTTCAGACATGGCTCACTTTTCAGGAACTTAAACAGAGGCTGATCTTTCTCTCCCCTTAGCTGAGATAAAAACTGGAGACAGTCAATGATTTTTAAGGAAGCTAAAGGTGATTTGATTGTGGCATCATTGCCAGTGATGTACATGTGGAATGCATTTTTTTGTTCTCTTTTGGCTCTGGTCACACCTGTTTTTGATGGACTATAATCAATCAATCTACGGCACACACATGGCTATTGATCTATGAATCCAGTTGCCATGTTGACTTTTTATGAACCCATGTACAGTTGTTCAGATAAAAACAGGTACAGACCCTTGTATGCACACACAAGGCAATGTGTGAATAGCCCTTCTAACTTCAGACAATATGTGCAAGCCTGACACTGGTGTCGCTAGAGGGGTGCGGGGGGTGCGGGCCGCACCGGGTGATGCGCTGGGGGAGTGACGTGCCCTGGGGGAGGACGTGCTAAGATTGCGGCATTAGGAGCTACCGCGTCCTGCCATACACTGTTGGATGAGAAATGTCCAGTGGAATGCAATGCAAAAAACAGAATTGAAATAGCTGCTTTCTTCAAAAGTTATGGCCGAAAAACTGGAAAGAAAAAATGCATGGAGCTCTATGGAAAGTGAAAGTGAGCCGTATCACGCATTTACTCGTGAGTAGGAGTACTTGCCATAGTCCTCCAGAAAGAGTAGGTTGAGAGGAATCCAAAGACACCAAAATGGTCCTGATCCAATGAATGCAGCCCCTAAAACACCTGAGAAATAAATCCCTCCCTCCCTCCTGCAGTCTATTGAGCTCTATGGAAAGCAAACTCAGCCACATGGTCGTGTTTACTCACGAGTAGGCAGACATGCCTTGCCTTTTGGTTAGGTCAGGCAAAGGGGAATGTGAGGACACCAGAAGGGTCCCAATCCGATGGAGCTGGAGTGCAATAAATGCTCCAGAAAGCAGCCTTCCCCCCCCCCCCAGTAAAAAGGACAAAAAAAGAGGCTTCATCTGGTAAGGGGAAAGTTTTCTAATTTGCACTTGCAAAGCCAGGTGGGTCTTGATATGCTTGAAATAGAAGAACTTTAAACTGGGCACTGGGGAGGGCTGGAAATCTCACTGATATTTTTTTTTTTTTTGGGGGGGGGAGGTTATTGCAGGCAGGTTACAGAGTAAGCTCCATTGACCACTATGGGACTTACTTCTCAGTAGACATGCATAGGATTGGGCTCACAGGCTGCAATTCTACCCACACTTTCCTGAGAGTAAGCCCCATTGACCACTATGGGACTTACTTCAGAGTAGATTCACTTGGTGGAACAGGAGTGGCTCCCCTTTATTTAATTATTTCTTTTCTTTTAATTTAATGATTTATAATTATTTATTTTAATTTGCTTGATGACATCACTTCCAATGGGTTCTGGACAGACTGTCATTCTAAAAAGTGGGTCCCAGTGTTAAAAGTTTGAGAACTGCTGCAATAAGGTGTTAGTAAGTTGACATGGGTGTGTGTGTGGCTCTACAAGTTTTCAAAATCACTAAAATCAGAGTTTGGAGGAATAAGACCATCATGTTATATATCAATCAATGTGTAATTTCATGCAGAATGCAATGAAACAAACCACATAGAAATACCTGTGTTCTATTAAAAGTTACAGCCAAAAAACCAGTGGGGGCAGGGTGATGGTACATCAGCACGCCCACCACCTGGGGCGTTGCCCCGTCCACTGCATGGGGTGATGCGCAGAGGCCTCCCGCAGTGGGTGCCGTGAATCCTAGTGACGCCACGGAGCCTGATCCACTCAAGTCAGGGAAAACTTAGCTATTCAATGGCAGGAGAGTGTTAAAGTCTGTGTGTCCCTCAACATTGGCTGGATATTCGAGGGTGGAGACCCCCTCCACCAATCCCGCCCTCTCCTGGGCCTGTCCCAGCCCCTGTTCTGCCATCCCTGCCCTGAAATGCCCCCCTCCCTGCCTCTGGAACGCCCTTCTGCCATTGTCATATCTCCCAGCCCTGCACTGCTTGGTGCTGTACTCACTTCCACCAGTAGCCAGGGGCTCAGATTCAGCACGGGTAGGCTGACTCAGGCCTTCCCACCGGTGCTGCTGGTTCACTAGTAGTCGCAAATATGCCTTATGGTACATTTGCTATACTCTAGACTGGCACAGAGGCTGCTGCCTTGGCAGAGCCAGCGTTTAGGATTGTGCTATCTGTTTCTGTTGGAGGCATGGAAGCCACCTCTCTTTAATGATGGGGAGGAGGAGGTTAATGCACCATTTGCTCCTTAATACTATAGTTTCTATGCAAGGGTCTCTGTGCTGTATAGTACATATCACATGTATTGATGTATGTGTAATCTTCATAAGGTATGACTAACTGCTCTTATGTACAGATCAAAAGACACTGTTCCCAGACTGTACTCAAATTGAACCTAACACATGAATAGGGCTTTGTCTCATCCCACATCAGATCACTTTTATTGTAATTCGTAGTTAAGCAGAATACACTATGCACGCACTTAGGGAAATTTTTTTAATGTTCAGTGCTGTTGTTTGATCTACTGAACCACCCATAAGTCTTCAGATGAAAAATATAGTAGTACAGAAAACCACACTACCATTCTAGAACATTGAGGGTCAATGCAAACTGTAATGAAAGATGACAAGGAGTGCTGGTATTGATATAGCATCCTTGGGGATTATGTTTCTGTTAAGGAGGCCTAAAATGATATTGCCCTTTTGTGCTACTGTATAACAATGCTAGCTCTTGTTCAGTTTGTTGTCCACGCTAAGCCCTAAAATCTTCCTTGGAGGTACTGGTGCCTAAGCTGCTGATTTTATAACTGCAGCTGAGGAAGCCAGAGTCTGTATGTTCTGCTAGTACAGGATGTGCAATTAACATGCCATGTGTTCACATGCTGAGCAAAGTGCCCGTTCCTTACAGAAATTAAAGATTTATTCGGTGGGGAAAAAAGTCACCTATGACCCATCACACAAATGACCTTGCTAGTCTACAGTAATCAAACCTTCATTCTTAATAGCTTAATGCCATTGTAATGGTGGTTAATTGAATTTGAGGTGTCTAAGATCATTTGAATAATGACAGATTAGGGTCACCTTGAGTTACAGTTTTCACTGCTGCAGAAATGGGAGAATCACAGCAAGGCCACCTCTCCAATAGAGGTGCTGCTCCTGCCCCTACTTTCCACATCAAGATACAGGGGGACACCTGAATTCCTATCAGTGGCTCTTCTGACTTTAAACAACTTCATGGTGGATAAAAGACATCACTAGATTCGAGATAATAAAAGCTGCACCTGCTTGATATCCACACTGGTTGTTAAAGGACCAGGAACCTCTGTTAAGCAAAGAGGACTAGAAATTTTTTTTAAAATATGCATAGCTGATCTATGCAGGCAGATCAGGCCTGTGAAGGAGCCCAGGATTTGGCGTGTAGTGCAGGTGCTGATCTTGCCCCTTTCCAGGCTTGATCTGCTCACCCACACCATCGCCTTCCCATTCTGCCCTCCCCCACAACCTGGTTTACCTGCTCCAGCAGGCCTCTTTCTCTCTACTGTTGCACGTGGGAAGGCTCTGGCCTTCTCACTGGTAAGCTGGCCCCCTGCACTGCTGCAAAGTGCTTTAGTGACAGCCATCGCCAGTGGAACACTTGTACTGCTAGTGCTGCCTTTAGATTGGATTGGGCTGCAAATACAGTTAAAACAAAAAAGAGGACCAGAAGTTTCTTTATTTTTTTCAAAAAAGAGCTGTGCGGGGATATCTGGTTTGAGGTCATAGCATGTGGGGAATTGGAACGCAGTGAGTGATGTCAAGAAATACATTCTCCAGTGTTTCCCCTCAGAAAGCTGGTCAAATCACCAGCCAGTTGCCAACAGCCACTCTTTGCTAGGAGAAAAAGCTAGGATTACATGGAGAAAGGACTACCATTCTCATCCTAGCAGACAACCAGTGGTCTAGCGCTGGTTGGGGGAAGAAGCTTAAAAGTAAAGGAGGCAATCCTGCAAGTGACAATTACAGCTAAAATCTATATATTAAATGAGAGGGTTAATCATATGATTGATTCTCATTGAAATCAATGGCACCTGAAAGGTCTTAAGAGTGCAATCCTATACACATTTAAGTGGGAGTAAGACCTATTGAACTCAACAGATATGCCTAAGCTTGCACAATGAGTTTGGTCAGATTTTACCCAAAATCTATGAAGGTTTTCTTAAACTGGCAAAAACATCAACTAATTATGCTTTTCTTTTTAGTTATACTGTACTGAATGTTTACATGCATAACCTCAACCAAATTTCATATTTCCTGGCTAGGAAAGAGGAATCTCTGCACCTTGTAACACTCAATTCAAAGTGAGTATTACAACTCTGAACTTCTTTTCTGGCTCAGCTTCTAATCCTTCCCATCCATCCCTGTTTGCACAATTTCATCACATCCAGTCCCTGTAGTACACCTGGGCAGGAAACTAGACAGCATACCTGACTGAGAGGCACTGAAGCTAGACCAACATGCCATTTATATTGTCCAGATACGGCTGGCTCTCTGCAATGAGCATGGGAGATTTCCAGGGGAAGAAGTACTTGCTTTCCCCAGGGACACTGTGCACCAGTGCCAAAGCAGGAGCACAGGAAGCTGCCATCTGGGAGTGCCCTAAGCAAATCAAAGCTTTATTATTCCAATATCTGTCAAAGGACGATGCCAACTGCACGTATCCTGTCCTTGCGGCACTGACAGATGGAGTGCTGCAAGGACAGCCAGGATGTTATTAATGCCATCCACATGTAAACCCACATGTAGCTTTGCACCTTGGTGCCCTCTTTTCAGCAATCTGTAGGCGGCTCCAATGGAATTCTTAAAAGAGCACCAGCTTCAAGCAAACAGACTATTAATGACAGCGGTCAGAGTGAAGTGCACAATTGCGTCCAACTGGCTGAAGCAGAAACTACACCTAACTGCATCCAAGCCCAGGAAGGAAGCAATTAGGAATCTTTTCAATCTACAGTGTTACAACTGACCTAAAGAAAAGAAGATTCTGGGCTGGCCCCGCTGTTAGGAAGGATGAAGTGGCCCTCCCTAGGTGGCCGTTTGGCAGGGGACACCATTAAATGGCAGCAAATGGTCAATTATTTAGTTTATTATATTTTTGCCACTGTGGGGGTGGATTTCTGCTTCAGCCACCAAAATGTCTTGGACCATCTCTAGATAGATTGCACCTCGGAGCTTTCATCTGCTTGTTGCTTTCCCCAGCAGAGCATTTCTGCAGCTTTCAGCTGTCAGGATAAGGAGCGAAGGGTAATATTGATCAAGGACTGGAAGTCTTCAATTGATGCTCTGTGGGAGAAAACACTACTAATTAATGTCACACTTAACACTGTAGATTGCACACCTAAAATACATGTGCACACTTTGCTTTTGAAACATGCAGAAGAAAGATGTGTTTGTTTGTTTTTTAAAAAAACCTCATTAAACTTGGCAATATCTAAGGGCCCAATCCTATCCAACTTTCTAGCACCGATGTAGCTGCAATGCAACCCCGAGGTAAGGGAACAAATGTTCCCATACTTTGAGGAAGCCTCTGTGACTGCCTCCCTACTGCAGGATGGAACACACACCTCATTGACACAGCTGCACCGGCACTGGAAATTTGAATAGGATTTGGCCCCTAGGGCTGCAATCCTATGCACACTTGCTTGGGAGTAAGTTCAGTTTAACTCAGTGGAACTTACTTCTGAGTAGATACACATAGTCTTGTGCTGTAAGTGTAAGTGCATCCACATAACACAGCCAATTTTGGGCCCAATCCTATCCAATTTTCCAGTGCTGCTGTGCCAATGGGGCATGCACTGCATCTTGTGGTGGGGCAGCTGTAACAGAGCCCTCCTCAAGGTATGGAAACATTTGTTCCCTTATCTTGGGGCTGCATTGCAGTTGCACCAGTGCTTGAAAATTGGATAGGATTGGGCCCTAAGACTGTTAATGAATTGATGAAAAATTATAGAATGCTTTTCTATTTTTTTTTTAAAGGACCCCAAGTGCTATATAAACAAAACAAAAAACAAAAAAACAGAAATGGCCAAAGTAGTACTGAAAAAATGTTCAACAACAAGTGAAAAACAAGATTAGCAAATCATTAAAGGGATTTTTTTGACAAGCTCCTTCCACTCATACACACAGTACGATGGGCAGCAGGTAGCATAGCTTAGTGATACAGCATCTGCCTCACATGCAGAAGGACCCAAGTTCAATCTCTGGCATCTCCTGGTAGGGCTAGGAAAGACCACCCCCTCCAAACACCTGGGAAAGCCCCAATAGACAGCATAGGATTTCTGTAAAGCACTCTGCATGGCTACCCTTGAATACCATTTGGAAACGTCAACTAGTGCAGAGTGCTACTGCATGAGTTATTGTTCTTATCAGCAAAGCAGGCTTTCTGTATTGTGCAAGTGCATATTTAAAGAGTCGGCTTACCCAAAGTAAAAACCAAAAGCCATGTCTGGGAAAAGGCCAGGTTTGCTTCCCTATTCAAAGCTGGGGAAATCATCCTATGATTACATGTGAACATGTGTACCATCCAACATTGATGGGATGGAATTCAGGCTTTTTTGTACCCTTATTTAAAGAGCAAGGCATTCAGCATCTCTCACTGACTAGGCCAGGCTTAATGGGGCTAAGTAACCTCCTTCCTAAAAGTAACATGGGAGGAGGAGACAAAAAAGTACATAAATAACAAGATCCATCCTTAACCGGCACGCAAGGGTGGCGCATCCAGCTGATAAAATTTAAAAAATGAATATGCTTTGGAGCAGCCAGAACCTTATCAAAGCCACTGCTTAATTAAAAGAGATATATAATTAAAGTGAAGTAATTAACTGTTCTGTAATTAAAGACTCAAATAATTACATTGAAAATAAACATGATAACATCCTGTTGTCATGGAAGGATTTATATATACTTCCATTTGATGAATTGTTGTTGGTGTGACTCTGAGTTCCTGAAAAAGAAATGGAGTTCATTCTCTCTCACACTCACAAGCACCCCAGCTATTTGGTGCTTCTATGGCCATAGAAACAAAATGCCCAGAGTCAGAAAGAATCAAGCATCTAACCAAATCTGCTTTTGCTTGGCCAAATCTCATTTCCCCCTCCAGTATTCAACACCAGTAGATACCTGCCATTTAAGTAGCTCCAGATAGTGACATGATTGATTTGTTTCTTACATTTTTTTTTCTTCCACAGTCCTGGCCTTTTTCTCTTTATGTGAAATAGATTAGAGTGAGAGACTATTGCTCTACTCCTACATGTATTTCATTTTATTCTTTTAAAATATTTTTATACTGCTTTTCTCCTGCCAGACATACAGTGATTTTCAGGAACGCATTAAAAGCAACACAGTCCCACATTAGAAGCAATGCACAGAAAAGGGGGACCTACGTACAATCCGCTCCCCCCACCAGTCCAGAATGTGCAGTGCTGCCAATGGAGTGCATGCTGCATAATATGATCCAGCAGAAGACCAGACAGCCACTAGAATACTGGGGGGGGGGGGGGATCAGCTGGGCCTGGGTGGCATGCCTATGGAGTGCTGCCACCATCCACTGCTCACCCACTGGATGCAACTGAAGGTGTGCTCTGGTCACATCCAGAGGGTGCTCTGAGGCTCCTTGTGTCTTAGAGGGCCTGCATGAGGCCTCTAAGATGCACTTCTGGTTTTTCTGAAGTCTGGAAGTGCATCTTAAATGCTTCCCACGGGCATTCTGAGATGCAAGGAGGCCACACGCTGCCTCCCTGCATCTCAGAACACCCATCAGATGCAACCTTAGGGCTCCTCCAGTCATATTCGGAGGCCCCCTGCAGCCTGACTGTGGAGTTCATTATCCATTGTTTTTGGCATCCATGGGGGTTCCAAGAACAGAACCCCTACAGATGCTGAGGCCTGACTGTGATTGTGGCACACCTCAGTTACTTCTGGGTCAGGGAATGGCATTTTAAGTGACAGCCCCAGGGCAGCCCAAGCCCCAGGAATGCTGTTGCAGGCATCCCAGGAGAGGTAAATAAACCACATTTTTACTTACTTCCCTGTAGGCTGCCTACAGTGGGACAGTGCTTACAGGAGACCAGTGGGTCTCCTCAGACTAATGCCAGCTCTTTAGAGAGCCATGGGGCTGGCCGGGGTGGGAAGGGGGATGGAATGAAGAGTGCTAGATGGGGGGTGCCATTGTGGAGCTTTGCCCCAGACACAGGACTGCAGAGGTCCGCGGCTGGGTGGGTGGAGAGTTTGCAGACAACTGGGTGACTTGGACAGATGCAGAGGAACGGCTCAAGGACTTCTGCTGCTGGAATTAAAATCCTAGCAGGAGAAGAACTGTTGGGGGGTGTAGTATCATCTTGCAGATGAGGCAAGCAAGGTAGTGAGGGGTTGGCTAACTTGGGCACTGGCTGAAGGCCCACCAAAGGGTACACCTGGCCAGGCCCATCCCTGCCTGAATCCCGATTACTGGCAGCAGTGATACAACCCTGTGTGCAATTGTTGGCAGGTGGAGATGTCATGGTCAGGCTCTGTGCAACGCTTTCCTCCAGAGCCCCCCAGCAACCTGGCACAGACACTGAAGGCAAAGGCTCATGAGTTCTGTTTTTTTTTCCCCCCAGCCAGGAAACAAGACATTTGATATCCCTAAATGCAACCCACAAAAAATGTCTTTGAATTTGCTCCTTTACTTTTCCCTATCTAATGGGGGTGGGGGGGTGGGTGGGGGTGGGAACAGAACAGGACAGCTGAAGACAATGTTGATGACAATGTTGCAATGAAGCAAAACCTGTTTCCTGATGGTTGGTGGCCAGGCCTTCAGCAAAAGGGACTGCCCGGCAGGGGTGCAACGTCTTACAAGTCACCTTAAATCACTACAATATAGCACAACTCACACACACACACACACACACACACACAGAATGACGGGTGTTTTGAGGTGCAAAATAAAAGTGGAGTTTATTAGTAAAGGACATCAAATAAATTAGCATCAAAGGGGTTAAAAAATTTTTGCTGTTAACTGCACTTTAGGCATGCAGAGACAGCTAAGCAAAACTCTCACAAATATTATTTATCAAAGCTGTCCTCAGTGCTGTGAGAGGAAAAAAGAAAACCTGTCTTGGCAGTGGCTGGGATTGTCTCTTTCCAAGTGTGCTTTTATGAGGCTGCCCCTTTTACAATGGAGTTCAGCAGTTGGTGGCCTGCATGCCTACTCCTCCACACATACCGCAATGCACCGCTATGCTGAGTTTAGTGGCATTTACATTCAAACACTGCAAACTCAGAGCTCTGATGCAGCATTTTGCGAGCGCTGAGTCATGCCACACAATGAGTCTGGTCTGTGTCACGATGGGGTGACATATCCTTCCACTTCACTCGGCACTGCGAAGTGGGATCTGCGAATGACGCATACCCTCTTCTCTCGCACAATCCTGCTGGCATCAATACGGAGAGGTAATGATCTCTTGGCACATTTACACTCTGGCATCACTGGGTGACAGCCAGATGTATACCGTCTGAATCAGGAACAGCACTGATGACCTTCAGCTCCAACAATTTCTGTACAGTGAGATAAAGAAAATGCTTTGGTGTGCTGCTCTGGAGAGCAAGAACAGTGGAACTGCAGACTGGGATTGTAGATTCATGCCAATATTCAGGATTAGAAATGGAACAGAGGCATCAGGCCCATGGACGGGTCCTGGGGGAAAACTGGTTTCAACAAGAGCTTGGCAATAATGGAACCCTTATATATTTCCTGAGTCCAGCTACTCCCAAACCCCACTGCCTTGGGGTGCCTTAAAATATTTTTAAGGAATTTAAAAATATTATGAAAGGTCAAGCCAGCCATCTGACTCGGAGCATCGCATTTCATGAGCCTTGTCATGAACAGGTTAAATCTAGGCCCAAGTTTGAACCAAACTGTTAGTTGCACCAGTTCTCTGTGGCTGTGAGAAAGTAGGCAATTAGCTGAGTAGGAAGGAATGTGTTACCTATCCTTTAGTAGCCAGGTAACTAGGGAGTAATCTAGTAGAAGGCAGAGTGCTTTTGCAGGCAAAGGTACTTTTATCAAAGGATGATTTGCTCCAGCTGTGTGTTGGAGTATGGGAGGGAGTATGGAGTATGCTCTTTAAAAATAAAGAGCATTAGCAACTAGCTTCTTCTAGAAGTTTCCAGCCATCAAGCTGCCTGGTTGGCTAATTCAGAAGTCATCATAAAGGCTGTGTGTGTGTTCCCTCTTGGACAGAGAGTCTGAGGTGTGGCCTGGCTCCATTGACCATCATGGGCTACTGGCCTCATAGGTAGCCTGGGAGCCAGCTTGTTCTTTGGTGGTTGACTGACGCAGGAGAAAGATGTTTAAGTTTAGAAAGCTAGCTTTATTATTTTAGAATGGATGCCTGTACTCTTGCAGTTGCTGCCTTAAACCTTTATGTTTGTGTAACATTATTGTCTTTAATAAGGCCAAAATATCTTTTACAAGCCTATGTTATTGTGTATTGGGAATAAGAGTTCAGAATCCAGTCTAGCCACTTGGTCAAGCTACTAAGTAATGTTTGTTGCAGGCTAGAGCAGTGATTCTCAAACTTTTAGGGAAATTTGCTCCCTAGGTCTTTGTGGAGAGGAGCGAGGGCAGCAAAGTGATTCCCAGGGTTGCGTTGCTGGGGGTGTGTGTGTGCTTTGACTTACTGTGGGCTTCGTCAAGCAGCAGGAAGTGTGGGGAGCCCTGTGCAACCCTCTGTAAGGCTCCCCAAAGCTTGGAAAGTTGAGAAATAGTGCACACAAACCACTTCTAGTTTTGTGTTGCAACCAGGAGGTGGTTTATGTGCACTGTTCCTCAACATTTCAAGCCTTAGGGAGCCCTGCTGAAGCTGCGCAGGGCTCCCTGGACTTCCTGCTACCTGCTGAAGTCCACAGTAAGTAAAAAAACCTCCCTCTCCCCCTTAGAGATGCCATCCTGGGGATCATGTTCCTGACTCCCCCCTTCTCCTGCCCCCTAAAGGGATGGGGGAAGCTTTACATGAACTGGCAGGTCTTGATCAGTCTTGACCCACCAGTCTTGATCCACCAGTTTGTGAACCACTGGTCTAGAGCTTTGAGGACTGGGTCCCAAGACAAGAGGGAGCCCAGTTCCTGCAAAGACTAGAGCAAAGCCGGAAGGGTTCCAGCTTTCTTGGATTGGGACACAGGCTAATAAAGGGTGGTGGCAGTTCTATGAAGATTGACTTGTGTTCTAATTAGACAGTGTCCTCTGAGCAAAGCTAGTCAGCAGGGTCATACGTGACAAATGACCATTAGGTGCCTGAGAGGGCCTGATCCTACCTGTTAATGACAGGCCTCTTTCACTATGTGCACTGTCTGCAGTGGTGAATAGGCTACTGGGACCATGAAGTCCTTGGCAGTGAGGATGCCAGTCCCTTGTCATTATCTGGCTCACGGGTCTGGATCATAGGATCTGGTGCTTGCCATGGCTGCTGAATCCACCACCTCCTGCAGCCTCCCCACCCTCTTCTGCCCTCCCACAAACCCTCCCACCTTCCCCCCCTTCTTGTCTTCCTTGGTGGTGTCTAACACTTTGGCAATGTGTGTGAGAAGGCTTCAGCCTTCCTGCCATCATCCCAGCAGCATGCTGTCAGAAGGCGCTTTACAGTTGCAGCTGGCAGCAGAACGCATATGCCGGTGGCAGCTTCAGCCCATAGGATTGGGCTGTAAATAAATAAGTTGCAAAGATGCAGCAATTGGATCACAATACTTTATACCGGGGAGAAATGTGATTATTCACTTAAGTACCGCATTTCCAGATAGGAGTGGAGGGATCGCTAAAGGAGGACAGAGAGACAGCAGAGAAGCCACATGCATTCTCTGTGTTGATCTTCGCTATCAAAGATGTTTGAAGATCCCTGCACCCGAACAGATCTTTTTTCTTTTTCTTTCTGGGAGTCAAACAAAGCTAAAAAGAGATGACATTCTAAGGATAATTGACATTAAAAATTAACAAATTGCTGGGTCCAGATGGCATATATCCAAGCATTCTGGAAGAATACAAATGTGAGATTACTAATAAAAATATTCAACTTGTCGCTAGAATTGGTCTCCTTACCAGAGGATTGGAAAGTAGCCAACGTAATGCAGATTTGAGAGGGAGAGAGAGAGAGAGAGAGAGAGAGAGAGAGAGAGAATTACAGACCAGTTAGTTTAACATCTGTTCTGGATAAATTGGTGGAAGGCATGATTAAAGACAGAATTATTAAGCCTCCTGGGGGTTCTGGGGCAAAGGTTCTGTGAGGACCTCCCAGTGACATGCTCTGTCATGCTTTGGAAAGCACATTGCAAAGCATGCCTCCCGCATGGTACCCAGGAGCCAGGCAGCTGATGCATAACAAATCTCTTCCACTACCACTGCTGTAGTTACAAGTGGCAGTGTGGAGGACTCATGTCCACTGCCTTTCCATTCCTTGTAGCTCGGTAGGGAAAAACCCACTTCTAGTGAAAGATGCCAAGAAGACGGGCTGCATTTATAGTTGGTTTTGGATGTTGTGTGTGTCCTCTTTTGCCCAACGCTTCTGGCTTTTCATGAAAAAGCAGTCAGAGCGGCTTGCAACCACTCCAAGTGCCCACAAAGGGAGGTGCAGGAGGTGTCCTTGCCACAGCAGTACCTTCACCTGAACCCTCACAAAGCCTCAGGATTGGGGGTGTGGGTTGGCATCTCCTGAAGGTGTGGTGCCCAGGGTAATGACCCCATTGCCCCCCTTAGCTATGCCACTGGAGTGGGCAAGTGGACATGAGTGTCCCACAAAGCTGCTGAAGGTAACCACTTCAGGCAGCCTCATGGAGGGGCTGGCCTTGCAGGTTCAGGGGAGGTTATATGCCACTGCATGCCAGTTGCTGGGGGGGGAGGGGGCAAAAATAAGATGAAGCGATTGCCTTCATTACCTGCTTGTGCACTTTCTGGAAGATTTTGTTGGTCACTGTGGTAAACAGGATGCTGGACAAAATGGCCCTTTGACCCAATGAGACTCATATGCATTCACTACTATTGTGACTGCGATATACAAAAGGAGATATACTGTGAAGATATACTGCGATCTTCACATGTGGTCATAATAGGTTCTACCTGCTGAATAGATTTGTCAGAGCACTAGAAAACATGGGACCTGGTTCCTCCACCATCACTTGTGCCAGTGCTTAAACCTTCTTTAAACAGTTTTAAAAGATGGTGCAGCCTTCCACTATATCCTTCTAACCTAGTCACTTTGTCCTATAATGGTTTCGGCCCAATCCTACCTACACTTTCCCATGCTGATGCAGCAGCACCAGCATTGGGCATATGTTGCAGGTGGAAAGTCTCACCAAGGTAAGGGGACATTGTCCGCTTGTCCCAGGGTAAGCCCAGATTGTGGGTCTGTGCAATGATCCACGTTGCTGCATCAGGCCTCTCACTGAGTGGCAGCACCACTGATCCTGCCTTCCCCTTTGGCCTAACCCCCAGTCCCTCTCACTGCCTTCCCCTTACCCCATTACACCCCCTCCCCTGCCTCCCCCACAGCTGTGCTGCTCAGTGTTGCACTAACCCACTCCAGCAGGAGCTATTCTTTATTGTGGCACTGGCGGGAAGACTCTGCCTGTCCTGCCAGAGTCCCGCCAGCCCTACAGATGTACCATCACAAAGGGTTTTACAGCACTTTTATGACTGCTAGTCTTGGTAGAGTGCATGCTCCACTGGTGCTGAAGGGGGATAAGCCTGGGCCATTTATCTGGTAAAATGTAACTATGACACAAGACACTCAACAGCTTATGTGTGCAGACAGCCCCTATCCACATAATTTACTCATTAGGGATGCATAAGAAAAACATCATTTTGGACACATTTTGGCTTTTTAAAATTTGATTTATGTTGGTTCTAATCCATTCATATTTTTTTCATTTTGGCTTATTCTCAAATTCATGTTTGTTTTCCTTCCTTTTAAACCACCCCTTCATTAGACGCGTTGCCAACTTCTGTATCTGTGGTGGGCATCAGAGGTCCGCTGCTCACAGCCCAATCCTGTCTGAAATGCACGCGCTGCCATGTAGCAGCGCCAAAATGACTATCACTGTATCCAGCATGGCCAATGAGGCTGCTGGAGGTCTCCCCAAGGTAGGGGAACTTTCCCCCTTACAATGTAAGCCCCAGAAGCTTACCTATGGGGCTACTCGGCCCTGTGCCAGCAAAATTGCTGGGCCCGGCATTTGCAACCCTGTGTCAGTAGATCGGGCCTAGGATGATGATGATGATGATGATGATAATAATAAAAAACTTTATTTATATCCCACCCAGGGCGGCTTACAACATATTAAAAACAGATTAAAAACATAATTTAATCGCAAATAAAAACATATTAAAACACATTAACAAATACCCATAAAAACAGTAGTCATATAAAAAGTCAGATAAAAAGAGCAAAACGCAGCAAATCATAGAGGAATCAGGCCTGTAAAAATACTAAAAGATATAGAGAAGATGTTAAAAGATAAGATCCGGTGGCAGTCTCTGCCGCTGTCCCTCTCCCTCTCCGGCTCAAGCCATGCACCCCAACCCCTGTATCATCTTCCCCCTCCCTACCTTCCCCCTGCCCTGGATGCCACTGGGCATGTGGCAGTGAACTTACTGCCATTGGCGCCTAGTGCCTCTCCTACTGGTGTGAAGGCCCAGCACCTGCCCATGCTGGTGCCTGCCTCTGCTTGGCCATTGCAAAAGTGCTTTCTTGCATTTTTGCAATGCCAGGGGAAAGCACTGCGTCCCTGGTAGATTGGGCTGTTAGGGCGCAATCCTAACCAGCAGTTATGCCAGCATAGGAGCCCCTAGAGGGTTACAAACATGCCATAAAGAATGTTTGCGCCTCCATGGGAGGAAGTTGCATCGGTGCATCCAGATGCGCTGATGCACAGAGGCCAGCAGAAGCCTCTGTGGCGGCTTCCTCCCCGCTGCTTGTGCCGGCGCACCCACGCCGACACAAGCAGCAAAGGTAGGTGTGGGGAGGCGTGGAGGAGGCGGGAGGAGGTGTTTCTGGGCAGGGGGACGGTGAGTGATGGGCGGCCCCTGGGGCGGGTGCACAGGGAGCCGGGGGCGGGGCTGGGACCCGTCAGTTATGCCGGATCCCAACCCTCATCCCCGAGGAGAGTGGAGCGGCTTCGAGATGTGCTAACGACTACTCTGCTTGAGGAATTTGCAAATTTCTCCACTTTTCTCTGATCCCGGGTCTTGCTGGTATCAATGCGAGGTCTTCCTTCCTTTTTCATGCGATACAGTCGCTTTGTTTGCAATTTCACTCTGCTACACACCAGGGAGTATACATTCCAGGATGTAGTAAGCTGTTAAAGGAATACTTAAAGGAAGTTCAATTAGGTTTTAGGAACAAAAAGAAACATAAGAAGCCATCCTTGTTTTTCAAATATCTATAGAGAGATAATTAGAAATTGAGAAAGTTACTTATTGATTTAGGGGAAAAAGCTTTTGACAACCTCAGTTAGAGGAACATGTGTCCCATATGATGGGAAACTGGAATGGGGACAGAAGAATAATGTACTATCTATACAAAATCTAGGAAGCCACAATCTGAGTAAATGATGTTAGAAGAAATTGATGAAATTAGTTAAAGGGAGGGGTAATTAAAGGCATTCTCTGCTCTCCTCCCCCCCCCCCCCCAATACTGTTTCACACATTTATCAGAATGGTAATCAGCATCAAGAAAAAATACATTTAGGTGTTAATATGAAGGAAGTAAACAGGCTATGCTCAGAATATCGCATGGCTGTAGCAAAGGAGGAGATGCTGCAGAAGATCTTTTTGAAATGAAAAAGGGCAGGAGGTCTGGTCTAGAGGGTAGAGCCTCCATTTGCCTGAAGATTAACATCCACAAGGTCGGCAGTTCGAGGCCACCGGCACCGTGCGACCTTGAAGCAGCTGGCAAGCTGCAGCTGAGCTGTTCCATCTGCTCGGAGCGTGGGAGGATGGAGGCCAGAATGTTAAACCAGATCGGAGTGTAACACCTTGAATGTGGTGGTTCTTGAAAGAGAGAACCTTCTTTCAATTTATAAAAATCCCTGCGTGGATTTAATAAGCCTGCCTGTGTAAACCGCCTTGAATAAAGTCTTGAATAAAAGACCATGAAAGGCGGTATATAAATACTGTATATTATTATTATTATTATTATTATTATTATTATTATTATTATTATTATTATTATTATTATTATTATTATCTTAAATGCAATGTTGTTCGTCCAAAATGATAACTATATGAGAATAAAATATATCGTATTAACAATATATAAGGAACCTTTTATTTACCCATAAATGCTCAATGCATTGATTCCTCTCAAGTTCCAGAAATATAGTATACGGCACAGCTTCCCAAACTTTTTGGGCCAGTGATGCCCTGCTCCTTGTGCTGCCGGTCACCAAACCCAGAAGTAAGTGTCAGTAATGTGACAATGTGGTGATGTCATTGGTACTTACTTCCAGGTTCAGCAACTTCAGAGGAACCTAAAATGAGAACAAAAAGGTACATGAGAACAAAAAGGAACAAAAAGGTTTCATCTGATAGCATCACATTGTGAGGGGGCCCATCTTTTAAGGTGGCAGCCAATGCAGTAAAGTGTGGGCAATGCAGTAAAGGGTGGGCAGGAGGGCACACAAAACCTGATGAAACAACACACAGCACACGGAGCACAACCTTTGCTCCACGGTCTGTCTTGTCGCATCACAATTGCATTGCCAAGCAGCTTGGTTGGAGCACTTCCTGCACTGCCCCTGGGGACTTGCTGCAACAGAATTTGGTAATCCCTGGTATATGGTGTATGGCATTCTACTGGTACATCTTCAAAATATGGTATTTGAACACATAGGCCAATTGCATATCATCTAATTCTATCAGACACAACCCCGGAGAGGAAATGCAAGTGTGGTAGGGATTGTATTGAGACTATAACACATACCTTTTTCTACTGCCCACTACATGACGTTTCACGCAAGAAATATCTAGGCCCATTGTTAACTAGGATGCAGGGCTGGGAGGACTCAGTCATGCTTCAGTCTCTCCTTTCCACACCTGACTCTGAGACCCTTGATAAGGTCACTTCCTTTTTATCTGGGGTAATTGCCAGGCAGAGCTCTGGGACTATGGGCAGTGTGTGAGGAAAAGACCGATGTCTATGTTGTGTTGTCTTTGTATATTTTTGTTTTGTTCTGTTCTTTCTCTGTATTTTATGTCAATAAAGGTCTTACTGAACTGAACTGAACAGAACAGAACAGACACATTATTATTGTTGGCAACCTTCAGTCTCGAAAGACTATGGTATCGCACTCTGAAAGGTGGTTCTGGCACAGCGTCTAGTGTGGCTGAAAAGGCCAATCCGGGAGTGACAATCCCTTCCACACCGGGAGCAAGTGCAGTCTGTCCCTGGTCTGTCTCCCTGGCTATGGGTCTTCCTTCTTTGCCTCTTTGCCTCAGACTGTTGGCCAAGTGTCTCTTCAAACTGGGAAAGGCCATGCTGCACAGCCTGCCTCCTAGCAGGCCGCTCAGAGGCCAGGGTTTCCCACTTGATGAGGTCCACTCCTAAGGCCTTCAGATCCCTCTTGCAGATGTCCTTGTATCGCAGCTGTGGTCTACCTGTAGGGCGCTTTCCTTGCACGAGTTCTCCATAGAGGAGACACAACCCACCAGATATCCCACCATCCTCTTCATTGCTGAGAGTGCACAATATGCATTGAGCATTATTGTCCTGTTTCTTTTTCTAACTGTTCAGTTTTATCTTTTATCATACTTGCATCTTGTCCTTCTGCATAGAAATTCAGAGCCTGCCCCATTTTCTCTTCATTCCATAAGGGGCATTAGGCAAAGAGATAATGCTGTACCCAAGGTCACTCAACGAGCATCATGGATGAGTGGGGTTTGAGTCCTGGTTTCCCCATTGCAAGCTGAATATGCTGCCAATGATACCGCATTATGTTTACAGAGGTTGATGCACTACGGACTTCCTATACCCTTATGTAATAAGACATTTAAGCTACTAGTACATTCAATGTACTCCTAATAAAGTCAGTGGAACTACATCATTTTAAGTGGTTATTGACTCAGGGCCCGATCCGGAGCCCTGCGTGCTGGCTCACTGCTGGTGCACATTGTTGCAAACATGAGAGTCCTTACTGAACCAGCACAGGGCCAGCTCTGGTACCTGGCCTGTGATCTGCCACCCGGCAGTGGCACAGACCACCAGGGGGTGGTGAGTGGAGGTGTGGGGGGAGGCAGGAAGGAGGAATGCCGGGGTGGCGGGAGGTGGGGGAAGATGGGTGGAAGGCAGAGAAGAAGCGTGGCAGGGGGAGGGAGCAGGGATGAAGGGGGGGCAGGACCGATGGAGCTCTGCTCCACCAGTCCTGAGCCCTGTGTGGGACCGCATGGTCTGACACGGGACTCACAGTTTCTGTAGCAATAGAAACAAGTAACCCCATTGTGGGGCTGCTACCCTTACCCAGTGGAAGGGGATGATCCCCTTCCTCTGAGGAGCTGCTGGCGGCTGCCTGGTTGCACATACTTCAGGAAGCCACAGCAGCCATTTTGGTGCCATGGCAGCCCCGTATGCAGGTAGCTCAGGATTGGGCTGCCCTTCAGGTGCTGAACAACGTGTTCTCAAAGTACTATGGTGATGTGCCTCTTTTGAGTTTGATTTACAGAGATGTTACAAGTGAAGTAAGGACATCTGCAAGGACACAAGGACATCTGCAAGGATACAAGGACATCTGCAAGAGGGATCTGAAGGCCTTAGGGATGGACCTCAACAAGTGGGAAACCCTGGCCTCTGAGTGGCCCGCTTGGAGGCAGGCTGTGCAGCATGGCCTTTCCCAGTTTGAAGAGACACTTTGCCAACAGTCTGAGGCTAAGAGGCAAAGAAGGAAGGCCCATAGCCAGGGAGACAGACCAGGGACAGACTGCACTTGCTCCCGGTGTGGAAGGGATTGTCACTCCCAGATTGGCCTTTTCAGCCACACTAGACGCTGTGCCAGAACCACCTTTCAGAGCGCGATACCATAGTCTTTCGAGACTGAAGGTTGCCAATACCACAAGTGAAGTTGTGATTATTGTTGACATGGGAAAGTGATTGTTCATTTACTAGTATTTCATAATACAGTATTTTTAATAAGGTTGTCAGGCTTTTTTTTTTTCTAAACTGCAACTAGCTTTTGGTAGATGCTGTGAAAATACAGGCAGGTTCACAAATTGCATGATCAAAATAACAGGTGGATCATGATGCAAACCTGGAAAGCCAGCTGTTCTTCCTTAAACTTTGGAAATGAAGGAAATAAGAACTGTGGGTCAAAACAACTTTAGGAGATTATCAGCTTCTTACTGTCCCTGTTTAACTGTGCATCATTTTGGAAAGGCTAGATGGGGCAAAGTGCAGTATCGATTCAATATCTTGATATTGTTGCACATTACATATTCATCAAACTGCCTTATCATTAATGTATTAAGGAGCTGAACAAGCAGTAAGGCTAAATGAAATTAAGAATAGAGGGAACGGCGGGGAGTTGACATGGATTTAAAGCCTTTGCCTTGGCATCAGCACTGGAGCCCGTTATGTGCCACACCCCGTGGTAACTTTGCACATTGCTTTGTTTCCAAGTGAAGAGACTATCAGTCATCCAGGGAGGGCGTCAACTCTTCATCATGACGGAAGTCAATAAGTAAAATAAATGGGAGTGGATCAAATTGAGCAGCAGACTGTACAGTAGAAATTGATTGCAGCTTTAAGGAGAGACGCTGCTTCAGACGCAGAATTGCTCTGGCTTGGCTTAAGCCAAGATTACTGGCAAAGCCTTGCAGACAAATCTCAGAATGGAAGACTGCCTGCACCAGAAGCAGAGGCTGAGCTTGCGCACATTGTGGCTTTGGAAAGCTGAAGTTGTGTTCCCAGGGTCAAAGTGGATGAAGACTTTTGGGCACCTGAGTTGGGATACCAAATGCCACTGCTGCACCTTCCCCCTGTCTTCTACCAGCTTTCCCCCTGCCATTTAGCAGCAGCAGTATAAACAACTGTTCTGAAACCTCTTTCTGTCTTCAGTGTGCTGGACTGAAAAGGAAGAGGGAGACAGAGTGGAAGAGGCATTGAGGGGGGGAAACCGTGGACTAGATAAACGACCCAAGCGCCTCTCCTGCACACTAGTTCTAGAGAAGACATCTTTTTGGTGGTGGCACACAGCCTTAAAATGGCCTAATAGATAAAACACTTGGTGTACCTAGAGGGGGGCAAATGGGGTTAAAGCCCTGCGCACCTACCCTCCAGGGGTGCCTCCTCAAGCCTTGCCCCCTTGCCACCTGTTTGCCTTTTTTCCTTAAAGGGAGAGAAGCCCGCATCTCTGCCAGCTTCTGTCCCTTTAAGGATAAAAGCCTCCTCCCGATGGAGGAGGGGCGCCCAGGAGCGTTGTGGAGAGCCGAACTAGGCCCAACTGGGCCGAACTGGGTATTTGCCTCTCCGTCAGCACCTCAGCACCGAACTGGGCTGCCACCTCTCCCCTCCTCCTATATAGGAGGAGATGAAAGCGGCGCCCTAGAGAGGCTGCGCATTGGGAGATGCTACTCCTGTCATGCTGATGCTCTAGGGCACCCGTCTCCTATCCTCCAGAGGAGGGAAGAGGGTGCCCTAGAGAGGCAGCATTGCAACTCCCAGCATGCTGCCACTCTAGGAAGCCCTCTCCCCTCCTCCAGAGGATAGGAGATGGATGCCCCAGAGTGTCAGCACGCCCGGAATTGTATCTCCTGACGCACTGCCTCTCTAGGGTGCCCCTTTCCTCTTCTCCTATAAAGGAGGAGGAAAGAGTAAGCAGCCCAGTCTGGTGCTGAGGTGCTGACAGAGAGGCAATTTCGGAAGAGACGTGTGCCATTTCCCAGGCCCTGTCAGAGCCTTCTGCACCACTTGCAAGCAGAGTGGAGATCTCCATTGGAGCGGTTTGGGGTTGCTTCCAGACTGCTGCAATAGAGGCCTCCATGCTGCTTGTAAGCAGCACGAAGTCTCCTTCAGGGCCTCAGCTGCCTCCTCCTTTCCCCCTTTGAAAAAAGGGGGAACAGAGGAGGTAGTTATGCAGAAATAATTGCAGTGATGATGACGTAATTTCTCCTACTTCCTGAAGAAAGTCTGGCTCTCAGTGATGATGCTCCCCTACCTCAAGGTCTCCTACCTCAAGCTCTTATGAGATTCCAAATGCCCAGCCTATAGGACTATGCACCTATACTGGCCCTATGAACAACTTTGTGGACTATAAATGGATTCCAAGATGAGAAAGGCCAGCAAGCAATGTTTGCATGGGGTTGGTTGCTTATTATTATTGCTTCTTACCATAGAGAGAGTATGTCAGCATGATAGTGAACCCCCTAAAAAGAAACCAGTGCTGGGACTTAAAATGTAGGGCCAGTGGACCCCACCACCACCTATCTGTTCCAGATGATACCAAACAGTCTGTGACTGACAAATTGAGATCTTTAATGGACTGCTGATTACTACTGTAAACCAAAAGGAAATGTCAGCTTCTTGCAGATGAGAGGAAAAACCAGCCACACCGTTCCAATGAATAATTCAATAAGCATCAATGGCAAATGAATGTTTTTTCCCCACCAGTGAAAGAGAAACAGCACATTCTGTTCTGGGATTTCTCCTTTCAGAATGCAAATAAAGCTCTGCTTTGTGGGCCCTGCTGAAGAGAAGGCATCTCCAAACTCCTTGTTTGTATACGATACACAGGAATGAAACACGGGGGGGGGGGGGGGGAAAGAAACCACAAAAGAGAACCATGACTCCCTCTGGACCAGCTAATAGCTGTAAAAGCTTTTCTACATCAAGAGATAATAGTAGCTGGGGTGAGGATGGTTCTTCTCAAGTTGAAAATATCACAACAAGAAGGCAAAGCGTAATACAGGTGGAAACTCTTTATCAGCAGACTCGGGACCCACAGTTTTCCTCATTGTGGGTCCTGAACCTGCGAATCTGCCCCACCTGTTGTTCTCCTATTGCGACTGGAGCTTTGCTCCGGTCATGTTCAGAGGCGCTTCTGAGGTTTCCAGAAGGTTGAAAATTGGCACTTCTGCTTTTCTGCCTTTGGCCTTCTGAGGCCTCTGGAAAATCTGCCTCCCTGACCCTTCAAAGGGCCTCTGAACATGACCGGAGCACAGCTCCAGTCGCGATGGAGGATAGGTGCCACAATTCACGGATTTGATTATCCGCAGATTTCGATATCTGCAAGGGGTCTGGGAATGGGGCACCACCTATAGAGTCTATTACAGATGGTACTTGTCCTTATGGAGTGTCATAAGGCCAACCATGATACTTTCCTGCCATCCTTATTCCTGCATCCAACAACAAACAGTTAAGCCAGAACAGCCAATGACCATGCCCTTTCCCCATGTCCTGAGCTGTGTTGCAGCAAGAGCAGAGAGCAAGCGATGGCACACAAGCATTAATTGCTCCTTCTCAGGGGTTGGGCTGGGACAGGTCTTCATGTATTTGTGCTTGCACAGAATTTCCTCCTGAATACAAGAATCTACACCCTGAAGACATCCACTGAATAGACTTAGACTCTGTTTTGGTTCTACCCTCTTATCTGGTGAAAGTCTGAGTAGATCAAGGGGGAGAGGAGGCTGCCAAAAGGTAGGATAGGATCTGGTGCATGCCATCACAGCTGATCCACCCCCTCCTGCAGCCTCCCCAACCCCATTCCTCCCCCCCTCCTCCTCCTGTTTTGCTCCCTCCCTGCTCCCTCTGTAGCCTTACCTGCTCTGGCGGCTGCAGACAGGTCCAGCAATGGATGGGTGGTGCTGCCACCTCTTGCAGCAGTGCTCTCAAAATGATCACTGACAGAGCACTCGGTGCACTGTCGGTGGTCATTTTGTGACAGTGAAAGTCTTTTCCATTGCAACGAAGAGTTAAAGCCCGCAGCCCAATCCTGCATAGGATTGTGCTGTAGCTGCGCAATCCTATGCATGTCTACCCGGCAGTAAGTTCCAATGTGTTCAAGGGGACTTACTCCTAGGAGAGTGTTCTAGGATTGCAGGCTGAGCAACTGTCTTTGGTTTCTTAATGTTTTATCCTTTCCTCAAATGTCTGACTGCATTGTTTAGCACAGTGGCGCAGCTAATGATCGTGTAGCCTGGTGCCAAGATCAAAGTGATGCCCTGGAAGTGATGCCACAATCAGAAGTGACATCATGGCCAGGTGAAAAATTGGAGGGAAAACTTGCTTCCTTTCTCCAGCAGCTTGCCACCCACTTGCTCTGCCGCCTCCCCCCAGCCAGTGGCATAGCTAAGGCATCTACCTGCTACCTGGGGTCAAAGAAGATTTTGTAGCCTCCCCTCTCCATAGAATCATAGAGTTGGAAGGGGTCTAATAGGTCATCTAGTCCAACCCCCTGCCTTAGGCAGGAAATCCTCTTAAAGCATCTCCAACAAGTGCTTGTCGAGTGTCTGCTTGAATATCTCTAGTGAGGGAGAGTCCATCTCCTCTCTCGGCAAACTGGTCCACTGCCAAACTGCCCTGACCATCAGGAATTTTTCCCTGATGTCTAATTGAAATCTTCTCTCTTGCAGTTTGTACCCATTGGTTTTAGTTCTACTTTCAGAGACAACTGAGAATAAATTATTCCCTTCTTCCCTATGACAGCCATTTAGATATTTGAAGAGAGCTCTCATATCCTCTCTCAGCCTTCTCTTCTCCAGGCTGAATATACCAAGTTCCCTCAACCTTTCCTTGTAGGGCATGTCCTCCAGTCCCCTGATCATCCTCGTCGCTGTCCTCTGAAACCGCTCCAGTTTGGCTGCATCTTTCTTAAAGTGAGGCGACCAGAATTGGACACAATACTCCTGGGGAGTTCTAACCAGTGCAGAGTAAAGTGGAACCACAACTTCTGGTGACTTGTAAGCTACAGTTCTGTTAATGCAGGCCAAAATTGCATTCGCCTTCTTTGCAGCCGCATCACACTGCTGACTCATGTTCATCCTGTGATCCACCGCAACTCCAAGATCCCGCTCACATGTAGTGCTGCCTGCCAAGCCATGTATCTCCCATTTCATACCTGCATCTTTGGTTGTTTTTGCCCAAGTGCAGAACTTTGCATTTATCCCTGTTGAACTTCATCTTATTCATTTCAGCCCAGTATTCCATTTTGTCCAGGTCTTCCTGAAGGCTTCTACTGTCTTCTATTGTGTTTGCAACTTCTCCCAGTTTGGTGACATCCATGACAAAATCAAATTTAATTAATTAGGTAAATAAATAAAAAATGTGCTCCTATTGGTTAGAGACACTGTGCTAGGGTGGAGAGGGCTGTTTATTCTCCCCCTGCTAAATATAAGAGGAGCACCACTTGAAAAAGTGCTTCTTTACGCAGTTAGCAAGGATAACTCTATTATGGTACATGGAAATGAGAGCTGACTCATATTAATGCCTCATTGGTTCAGTGCTGTATCATAACAACATCTCTTTGGCTCTCAGAACAATCTCATAGGTTAGTTTTGAGTAAGAAAATCCACTTTTTGTTCCATAAGGCAGTTGTGTTTTCATTTTCTGTTTAATTGGCCATGAGGTTTCATAGAATACAGCTATTCCAATGCGGTTTGTTTCATTGCATTCTGCATTAAATTGCTTTTCCAATGATATATATAACATGATGGTATTATTCGTACATACCAAGGTTTTCACAGTTTTGACCACTAGTGAAGCTCAGCTTGTTGCCCTCCTAAAACTTATTGCCTGGTACAATAGTTACCCCCTGCACCCCCTTAGCTACACCACTGGATTAGCACTCTGGCTTTAGCCAAGCCTTTTCCTCCTTGTAATCTGTGCAACAGACTACCCAGGATGAAAGACCACTTTTTGCAGATCCAAGCGTGTAATTATTTATGAAGCAAATTTCACCTGCAAGGCTACTTATATAGCCTTGCTGTTGATGCTCCCGTCTAAGTACTGAAGTCATGGCCCATCTGCTTCTCCAAGTAGAGTGTATCTAGATTAGTACAAGGACATAAAATGCATCCTTTCAACAATATGGGTAATGGATGGGTTCTGGCAAAGATCACTGTTTCAATGTAGCGAAGTGCAACTCACTTATACGATGAAGGGACTACCATCTTTTCCCGTTCTGTCCTGACAAAGGCATCTACTGTTTGTTCTCAGCAGAGTTTTTGATAATGAGGTTTAGTAACACCAATGCCAAAAATCTGATGGCTTTTTAAAGTCTTACAAATATTTGCAAAAGGAAAAATGGGTGGGGTTTGGTTCATACCTGCTTGTGTACTGAACTTTGCAAGATGAGGAAGGGTTAACGTCGGGGCCTTGAAAGAGACATTAACTCAGAAAGCTGGGCTGGATAGAAAATGGAAAATGAAACCCACAATAGAATGACAATAGACTGATTTATGAGCCTTTCTTTCTGAGGTTCCACTCTTTCAGCAGCCAGGACTTGCTGACTGTTGCAAAAATGTTATATCCAAAGGCTAATGAAGTGCTGACTCACCCAGGTACGCTCTTACAGAGCAGTGATACAGCAATTATACTGGAGTTAATTGTAAGCCATCAATCTTGCCTAAAAAGCAGGGTACAAATAAATTAAATAATTTAATGCAAATACATCTTGGCAGAGAATTTTCTCACTGATCCAAGTGCTTTCCTTGAGTCCATATGGAAGTCAGAAGCAGAGAAGTCTGTGACTTGGGCACTTCCATGGCACAAAATTGGGATCCAGCTGAAATAATATGTCATGTTCTTAGCACCAATATAGCTCTCTAATGGCATGGTCCTATGTAAGGGTATGTAGAGGTAAGTCCCAGGAGAGTCTGCACTGTCACAATGTGCTTTCTGGCTGTCTGCGACAGTGCACATGCTCATTCCATCAGCATTAGGCCAGTTAGGATTGCTCTGTTAATGGGATTGTATTTGTATACCTGCACACACCAGAATCAGAATGATCCATCCCAAAACTCACCTTCTGAGCCAGGACAAATGGACAAGGATCTAGACATGACACACTTGTGGTCATGGTCAGATTCAAGGGGGGGGGCATGGGTGTGCGCCCCACCCAACTGTTGCACCAGTGGGGAAGGGTGCTCACTGGGATGGGGGGGGGAAATCAGGCACCAGGGGAACGTCCTCTGGGCGGGTCGTTGGTGGTGAGATCATGCCTTCTTTGACTGGAAGAGGTGGCTCCAAAGGGCAGAGTTGGAATGGGAGCCCAGGTCTACCTGGCAGATAGATCTGGGCTCCACGTCAGGATGGGAGACCAGGTCTACCTGCCCAGCAAACCTTGGCCATGGAGACCAAAGTCAATTGTGAACCCAGGTCTACCCACCTGGTTGACCTGGGCTCTGGAGATAAGGTAGTGCCCATGCCCCCTCCCAATCACAAACACAAGATCTACCCCTACTTGTGGTTCACTCACAGGTGCACTGCATTACATGCTTTTGTCGTTTTAACACTGCATGAAGAAGCAGGTATTCTCACATACACCTTTCGCTCCTGGTTATGGTGGGATTTTGACGAGATGATAGGAACTGAGTGAAATAATTACAGTGTCACAAGACAAAGATTTTACAAGAATGCTGAAAGAACATCATGGTGCTGAAAGCACTAAAACAAGCATTTCTTGAATGTGGCAGTTATGACCCAGCCAAAGTAGATATCTGTAAGTCAGCCAATAGTTACTTTGGAAAAACCATACATTTAAACAGAAATAATTCAGTAGTGATTCTAGATCCCATTCCATATGTCACCAGGATGTAATCTGCTGATTCAGGAGCACCTCACAGTGCAAGCGGGTCCCATCAGATACCCATTTTAGTTGCCACAAGCCAACAGTGGCATGCAATAAATAATTTGGCCAGATTTGATCGTAGCCTGTGGAAACTACTACCCTTATCCCAGCAATGTCACCTTTAAAAAAATACTGTAATAACTAATTCAATTAGTTCATTAATTGATTAATCTGCTTAAAGCAAGACAATTAATAGACTCATAAAACTTTGGTTGGTTGACAGTCCCTGATATTCATTGATTCTTCCAGGCAACAATTCAGAGAGAGATAAGGTTATATGTCGCTTCAGACATTTTCCATTAGGATTTTACATCTTGAGCTTTATGAGGAATCTGCATTTGACTCCTGTTGGGTTTTTAACAAGTTATAAGCCAACTTAGGCCCAGTTCTCATGCAGCAGTGTTCACAGTGTTTATGCAGAAATGACTACATCTGAATGCATATTTGGCATTGTTTTCAGATTTGTCTGTATCAGGCTGCAATCCTAGCCACACTTTCCTGAGAGTAAGCCTCACTGAACAAAATTGGACTTACTTCTAAGTAGATCAGGTTAGGATTGTGCCCTTAGATGAATCTATTGGGAGATCAATACAGTTTTCTTTCCTTTGCATGAAGCTGAGGAGTAGCATCTATGTCATCTGAAAGGCAATGAGAAGGAATCCGTGGACCAGATGACATCACTCATGGATGTGTAAGCGGCTAGTCCACAATGTTGTTTAAGAGCTTTGTCAAGAGACATAGTTCCATGCAATGTGGTGACATTACACTCCTCTACCTCTACTATATTCTGTTTCAACCACATCAACTCCAATTGCTAGTACTACTACTACTATTCTTGCTACTTTCTACTACAACTATAATTGCTACTACTATTCTTGCTACTTGCTACTACAACCATAAATGCTACTACTATAATTGCTACCACTACATCAACTATAATTGCTACTACTACTGTCACTTAACCTTCTAGCGAAACTCCAGAAACGTCCCTTGAAACCTTCTTTTGAATACATTTATTTTATTCTTAAAGGTTTTTGCCCTGCTTTTCTTACCTTGTAAACAAAAGCAGCTAAACACTATACATAATCAATAATTTACAGCACAGTCCTATGTGTATCTACTTAGCAGTAAGTCCTATTGTGTTCACTGGGGCTTACTCCCAGGAAAGTACAGATAGGATTGCAGCCTTAAAAAATTTCAGCCATGACAAACACCTTCACAGCAAACTGAACAGAACAGCAGTAAAAGATAGATGGTGCAATCCTAACTTGCTCCGGAACAGGCAAGCCAGGAGGCTTGCGCTGTATCCAGTGCAGGATTGTGGCCAGAAGCAGCTTAGCCAGAGGTAAGGGGAAACTTTTCCCCTTACCCCTGGGTAAGGGCTGCTGGCGCTTATGGGTCTCCTCGAACTTGTACCACCTCCTGAGGTGGCACAAGTCAGAGGAGAGGAGAGCAGAGCGGCTTGAAGCCGCTCTGTTCTCCCCAGGAACAGGGGTTGGGATCTGGCATCACTGCCAGATCCCAGTCCCACCTCCTGCTCCCCGCCCACCTGCCCCGGGGCTGTCCATCGCCCTCCCTCCCCCCTCCCAGGAACGCCTCCCTCCCTCCTCTTCCCCGCCCCCCATGCCTACCTTTTGTCCTTGCATCGGCTCATCCTTCTTGGAAGGATGAAGTGCACTTCTTGGAAGTGCATCGGCACTTCTTGGAGCACCGGCCTGGCTTCCTCCCGAGGAGGCGCAAACGTGCTTTACGTTTGCGAGCCTCCCAGGCCAGCCCAAGGGACTTGGGCCAGCATAGGGCACGGTTTGGATTGCGCCCAGAGTATATCAGCTGGGCCCAAGTGCCTTACACAAACAGGTTTTAACTTGGCATCTGAAGACACACAGTGATGGAGCCAGCTGAACCTTTATGTGGAGTGTATCCCACAATATGGGCCCATTACCAATAATGTTCTTGGCACTGAAGAGCACCCAAATATATGACCTATATTAGGTGTGGCCAAGGCCTGGCTTGTACATCTCACGGCCCAATCGTATCCTCCACTCTATCAGTTGCACCAAGGAAGCTCATGCTGATGCTCTGGGGGCAATCAGATGGCAAGTGAGAAGTAAGTAAAAATGTCTCTTAAGTATCTTTCAGTAGGCCACCTAATCACCAAAGGGTTGCCCCACAAGTCCAAGGAGGGGAAAGAGTTAGGTCCTGGCCGTGAAAGGGGGATAGAATCTGGTGTGCACAACTGCCGCCAAGATCCTCCCCTTCCCACCTCCCCACCCCAGTTTGGCCCACTCATCATCCTGAACTGCCTAGAAATCACACCCTCCATCACCGTACTTGGATTGGTGGAGCATCCCAGTGGTTCTGGCACATGCACAGCACCCCTGGCTGCTTCCACTGGTGGCCCCATTGCATGTAATGGCAGCACGGTGTTTGTGCCATTGCTAGGTCACTTATGCCAGCAGGTTGTAAGATCCGCTGTTGTAAATGGCCCAAAGGTTTGGTCCATTAGTGGTATACTTGCAGCTGGACCCAAGGACAGTGTGGACTCCTTTCCATAATATAGGAGGCCATTTGTGTGAAACCAACACAAGATTCACAAACTGGTTGAACTCTCCTGAATGATATGGGGATCTGCTTCACTCAAATGGCTTCCCACACAGGAAAGGCACCCACCGCTATATAAACTAGGTTTGAAAAGTATCTCAATGTATACATTGCTGTTGCTGTTAGCAACCACCTGTCTGATGCTTAATGTGAGCTAGCAGCCAATGAGAAAGGACATGCTGGAGAGAAGAAAAATTGTTCGTTATGAAGAACGTTAAGACAATGCATGACTTCTTTATGTGCTTGGTTCTCAAATATGCACACTGGAAGAAATGAAATACAGTACATTCATCATGGAACAAATTCATTCTGATGTGCTTTCCCCCCTTACATTCAGGTGAAGCAACCTTAGTTCCCACACTGAGTTCTATTGAGCATGTACTAATAACTCTATACAGGCGTGCTCTGCTTAATGACCTTCCGCTTAATGACGGACCACATTTATGATGGTAGTCAAAGCATAACAAAGAGGCTCTTAATGAGGTAGTCAGGTCTCCCATGGCCTGCAGCAGAGTGTCTGTTTACTCAGCAAAGAGGCTCTTTAAGCAAAGAAGAGGAAATCAGAACCCAGTAGCCTGAGCAGCCAGACTCAGTGTTTTGCAGGGAGTGTCTGTGTACACAACAAAGGCACTAGATTGGGCCAAATGTTTACACACCATCGCTCAGCGGTCACACGGACAACTGAACAGAGGAGAGGAAAGTGGGGGGAGGCAGGGAGGAGGCGTTCGAGGGAGGGGAGGCAAGTAGAGTGAGGGCAAAGGGTGGGGAGAAGGCATATCAGGGAGGTGGGGAGAGAGCAGGGGGAGGCGTGCCAGGGGGAGGGAGGGAGGCAGGACCTATGGAGTGATGCTCCACCGGATCCTGAGCCTTCGCGTCAGGCTCGGCCTCTGACACAAAGACGCTTACCTCACCACCGACCTTTTGGTCGGCGGGGAATTGAGTAGTCCCATTGCAGGGTTACTCCCTTTACCCAGGGGAAGGGGATGAAGTCCCCTTCTCCCAAGGTGCCACCCGCGACTGCTGTGGGTGTGCAGGATGTGGCGGCAGCTGTTTTTGGTGGCACCACAGCCATGCGCCCCGGGAGCTCAGGATTGGGTTGTAAGTCCCTAGAATGTTAGACACAGTACACTAAATCTGTTGAATCTGTGACTTCATGTGTCAGGCTATCCATGATTGCAGGTCAGAAGGTTCCCTGGTTTATGATGTGCTCTTAGGCTCCCATGATGTGGGATGATGTGTCTCCCATGATGATTCCCATGTGACTCCCATGATGATCCTATGATGTGTCTTAGGCTCTTAGACAGACTGCACTTGCTCCCAGTGTGGAAGGGATTGTCACTCCCGAATTGGCCTTTTCAGCCACACTAGATGCTGTTCCAGAACCACCTTTCAGAGCACGATACCATAGTCTTTCGAGACTGAAGGTTGCCAACTTAGGCTTCAGAGTGGCTCTGCCTTCCAGAGCAGCCCATTGGCTTCTCCTGACCTGGTAGGACTATGAAAACCTCCTTTTCAGGCTGGGACTTGGGCAATGAGCAGTATGGTTTGCTACTGCGATCTACCTGCCTGTTGTGTGCAGCTCATGGCACCAAGGACTCATGCTGCCTGCTTTGTTTTCTGCTTACCTTCTGAGGTTGCTGAAGGGACAGCATTTCATGCACACGTGTACATTATCCAACCATTAATATCCTGCATCTTCTTATTAACAGGAAGAAAAAATGACTCTAAATGTGTCGTGACCTAGAATTACACCCTGTGAAGCACAATGATTGTACATATATGTGACCTGCTGCTTATCCAAAGGTCCTACATACCACTCCCCAAAGTTGGTTATACAGCTAAGGTGTGCTTATGTGAATCAAAAGGATGGATCTCATTAGCTCTGCTCTTGACTATGACGCTGGGTTTTACTGTAGGGATATCTTGTTCCCATGGTGAGGAACAAAGAAGGAACTGACCAAATGCTGAAACCGGTTCTTGCCAAGCACTTAATTGCAAAAGCATTTGCCTCCTGTTAAGCGCTGAATGGAAGCTGCCCTTCTGCAAATTGCACCTAAGACCTAGCTTTAATGAGTCCAGATTCCACCTTCACCTTTTCCTACAAACAAAAAGAAGCAAAACTATTTCTATGTTTTAATTAAGAATAAGTTGATGTATTACAGGTGCAATCCTATCTTTCGCTGGAACAGGCAAGCCAGGAGGCTTGCACTGTATCCAGTGCGAGATAGGGCTCCACAGTGGCTCAACCAAAGGTAAGGGGAAACTCTTCCCCTTACCCCTGGGTAAGCCACTGCAGCCCCTCTGGGCTTCCTCGGACTTGCGCCATCTCAGGAGGCGGCGCAAGTCCAAGGAGAGTGGAGCAGTTTGAAGCCGCTCTGCGCTGCTCAGAAACAGGAATTGGGATCCGGCATCTGAGTCAGGCCAGTGTGGGGCTCTGGGGGATGTATTGGAATTGCAGAAGATATTGCGAGGTGATAGGATGTGGTGTCAGCAGTGGCCCTTGCTGTGGTGAATCTGGAGAACACAGGGTTAAGGCCTGGGATTTCAACAGAGGATGTGTTGCACAGCTGTAGCCACTAGAGGCAAGGAGGTCTTCAGGGATATAAGGAGCACTAGACGCAGGGAGAGTTTGTGGGTTGTAGTTGGAGACAGAGTGGAGGAGGGAGAGGAGACTTGCTGGCAAAACAGACTGACTTTTTGGCGAAACTGACCTACTGGTCTGTTGACTCACGGCTCTACTTATTGGACTGACTCTCTGGCTAACTGACTTTCTAGCACAGTAATTCATGGACTGGCAAGCAAACAACTTCCTGGCACACCAACTCACGGACTGGGGGACAAACAACAAACTGGCACCCTGACTGGAGGAAGGACCAGGAAATGGCACACTGACTGACGGACTGACCAATGGACTAAACCAACAGAGACTGTTGATTGGTGGAGAGCTGAGGTGGTGCTACTGTACTCAAAAGAACTGCTGCTTGAAGGAGGGACCCTGCCAACTTACCAGCAAGCCAGCCATCTATTAATCTCCATCCTACTGGTGCTGGGGTACAGTGGTAGTTTTTGCAGTCTGCTAGATCTAGGGGGAGCTAATTAGCTTAAGGTGGCCATAGGTTCTCTAAGCAAAGCTTGGACTGGGAATTTGGCAAAAGAGGGGGGCAAGCGGAGTGCAGGAAGGAGGAGTTTCAGGGCAGGGGGAGGGTGGGTGGGTGGCAGTCAGGCCTGTGGACAGGTGGCTGCCGAGGGGTGTAGGACCAGGATCTGGCACTTATGCAAAATCCTATCTCTGGTCCCAGGCAGTGCTGGGCTACTCGGTTTTGCGCCACCTCTTGAGGTGGTGCAGATCCAAGTAGCCCCATTGGGGCTGCTGCTATATTACCTGGGGTAAGGGAAAAGAATTCCCCTTGTCCTGGGCTGAGCTGCAATTGGCCCCAACCCTGCTCTAGATGCAGGGCAGGCCTGCTGGCCTGCCTACTCCAGGGCAAGTTAGGATTGGGCTGCCTGAGTCAGAATGAATACAGCCAGCTGGTAAAGGCCTACCAGGACAAAATGGTTGTCACTGGAACACAGGCAGAAAGGTCACTGAGCACATCTCACAAGGCACGGAATTGGGACATGGTGACTAAGAAGGGCATGCCATGAATCACTGCCAAAAAAGCCTCAGAAGGCAATGCAAAGTGTCTCCTTCAAAAGGAGAGGAGCCCCAAAATTGAGGGGACCAACTAGGGAATTTGGGTGGGATGGGGGATGAAAAATAGGCAAATGTACCAGCTAAATCAGTGGTAAAACCTTTCTTCCCAGCAGCTGCCATTTTTTTTTAATCCAACTGTCCCCTCACCACAACTTAGTCAGTATAGTATAGTACAGTGGTTTTCAAATTCTCATGGAGAGTTTGAGCCACTGTAAGTGCTTGCAGTGGCGGGGGGGAGGCAGTGGGGGTGGGTGGAAGACAGCGGCGCGATCCCCAGGATTGCCCGGCTCAGGGGGCTGCAGGGGCTTGGGTGCACTTACCCAAGCCTCCTGCAGCCTCCCTGGGATGCGGGGAGCCCGGTGCGACCTTTGGCAGGACTCCCTGCAGCAGTGAAAGTCAAAGTGGAGCGATTGCGCCCCACCTCCGCTAAAGCGGAGCGCAATCGCTCCGCTTTCACTTTCACTGCTGCGGGGAGCCCCGCCAAAGGTCGCACCGGGCTTCCCGCACTCCAGGGAGGCTGCGGGAGGCTTGGGTAAGTGCACCCAAGCCCCTGCAGCCCCCTGAGCTGCCTCCTCCCTGCCTCCAGGCTGCCCCTGCTCCTTAGGGGGGCAGAGGCTAGGGTTCACAGTGTGGGGCATCGCAGCGTCCCAGTTTGAAAAGCCCTGGTGTAGTACCCAAGTGACTCACAGCCCAATCCTATGCATGTCTACTCAGAAGTAAGTCCAATTAGAGTCAATGGGGCTTACTCTCAGGAAAGTGTGGGTAGGATTGGGCTGTCAGTGTCCAATCCTACCCAACTTTCCAGCACTGATGAAGCCACAGTGGAGCCCTGAGGCAAGGAAACAAATGTTCCTTTATTTGTAGAGGCCTCCTTAACTGCCACCTCCTACTGCCACAGGATGCAGCGCATGCCCCATTGGCACAGCTGCATCAGTGCTGGAAAGTTGGATAGGCTTGGGCCCTCAGCTGTGAACCTGGACTTCCCTGGTGTGAACTTCACCTCTGTCATGAATTCAGAGGGTGGCCTGAGGCAAGCCACTCCTTTTCAGCCTCACTCTTACCCAACAGCAATAGGGGGAGAATAATATTTGATAACCTTAAATGGAGGCTGTGAGGCAGGGGTCTCTAAACTTTTCAGCCAAAGGGCCACATCAAATATCTGGCTCAGTGTCGAGGGCTGGGGGAAAAAAAATTTAAATAAATGCATTAGAGATCGAACTTCGATTAATGAAGGAAGGAACGAATTAATGGACTCAAATGTCCGGGATTTCTCCAACCACCAACACAGCCCAAGAAATGAAGCATACACTTAAATGGACCCCCCATTCCCCCATCCCACAACTCTGGTTGTGTTTGGTCAACTGGGCCAGAGACTCTCAAGAGATCAGAGGCTGGCCGCGGGCCAGACAGAGGCTCTCCGCGGGTTGCATCTGGTCCCTGGGCTGGGGTTTGGAGACCCCTGCTGTAAGGAATACATCAAGATAATGCGTGCGAATGCTTTGCACTCTCAAATAGTGCTACACAAATGTTAAATATAATTATTACAACACTGTAAGCCTGTGTAGACACACATGGTGGTGATTTGGGCGAAACCTAGGTTGTCTGGATAATATGGCACCCTGACTAATCTTTCTTAAAACATAAGAAGAGCTTGACTGGATCGGGCCAAAGGCCCATCTAGTCCAGTTTCCTGTATCCCAACAGATGTCTCAGGGAGCACACAAGAAAACAAGAAATCTGTATCATGGTGCCCTCCTTTGTGGAATTCTGTCATAGTCAGGATTCTATCATAAGGGTGCAAAGGGAGAGACAGGGGAGCACTGGAGTGAGTAGCAAGACATCCCCCTTGCCTGTGAGAAGTTGATTCCCATTCATGACCACTTGCCTCCTTCCTGTTAGTACCATAAAGACCAAATATGTTAACATCCGGCTTCATTCCTGCCAATGTGAACTCTGATTTATTGTGGCTGCTGCCTCCTACACTAACTCTGAGTCAGATCTCTGTCTGTATTTTTTTTTTTTTTGAAGAAAGAAATCCGCTACCATAAAAATAAGTAGCAAAGAAATGACTTGCATAGAAAGATGAACAGCACCAGCCAAATGTTCTTGATGCACTTAGACCTGGCAAGCAGTGCTTTAGTGCATTACCGACAGTTCTCGGCATCAATTTTTCCCCCCAGTATTTTTCTGGTGCATCCACAACCCCAGAGGAGCAACCTCAACCTTACATCTGGCAAGGGAGAGGACACTAGTTTCCCATGGAAACATTGGCAGAGGAAAATGTATCAAGCGCTCCTTGGTTTTACTGTTTGTTGAATTGCATTTAGCTCACAGTGTTAACAGATGAACAGACCCTGACATGCAGCATGTCTCTCCATAGGGGATTGATCTTCTGGGAGACACTGAGGGTGGAAGGAAGAAGGACACCATCATGTTTGTAAATCATTCATGACTGGAGGGCTTCCCTGAGTCTCCAGTGTCTCCATGGACTCCATCAGTCCTGCAAGTGTGAGTTACTTTCCTATCTTTTGTTGCACTCGGGGAGAGTGTATCTATTACATGTCATCACCCAACATATCACGCTCGTTTCGTCCCATCACAGTCAGAGTGAGCTGGAAGTGTTAAATGTACACCACATGCTGGGAACAGATGAATGATGCATTTTTACAGCTGGAAACGAAAAGAGGCCATCACCCTGCTTAGCAGTGTTTTAAAAGCATACAGTTCAGTGAGGAGGAGCTAGAAAATAAGGGATGGGAAGGGGAAGCAGAGGATGGTGTTGATTGCTTTGCGGACTTGAAGACGCAACAGAGTTTTTTTTAAACAAGCTAGAACCTCACAGCTGTTGTTGCGGATCATGAGCGCGCAACTCAAAGGGTAGACACACGGCTAAAAATGGAAATGGGTTACTTATGATGTGAGCAATAATGTGTCCTAGTTTTTGTAAGAAAAATGTCTTTTGAAGCAAAGTTTGAGCAGGACGCCATGTGGCACCAGATGTTCTTATTGGCAGCTGATTCCAACCTGCACCCCCCCATAAAATGTTTCAGTTCTATGGCACTGATTGCATTGTCACTGGGGTACCCACGCAGACAGTGTGATGCAAAAGGGTGGCAATTTCTGTGCTTCAGAATGGTCTCTCCAGAGAAAGCATTTCAACAAGCAAGCAGCAAACGAGCACCTATTTCCAGTATCCGTTTGCCACCTCTCCCAGACTCACCCCCCCGCTATATGCTCAGCACGTTCAGAGTGTGCATGCTTGCCTGAGAGTGAGCCCCATTAACCACAGTGGGGTTTACTGCTGAGTCAAAACATGCATTAACTGCGCTGTCAGAGCATGAACTTTCTTTTCAGTCTTGCTGGTCTTTTCATTCTGGTTTGGTTTTGCAACAGCCCTTGGTCGCAAGGCTGGACCATGGTTATTCAGTGACGTGTGGTGAGGTCCAACCCGGGGAGGCAATACACACTCTCAGTCTCCCCCACCCCTCCCCTGTAAGCTCTGTCTCTGATACACACTCTCTTTCCTTCCACTCTGGAAATAAAGTTCAGTCTCTGAAGCAAACCCCTCCCCCAGAAATAATTTTTTAAAAAACTTATCTCTTCTTCCCCCATGCTAAAATATTTGCACTTTAAATATCTTTCACAGAGAAATACTTGCAAAGATTAAACGTTTGCACTTTACCTCTGAAAAGCCCTCCTGATGATCTATGGGTCTCCTTGGACCTACTCCAATTATAGAAAGAAGCAATGATTCTGAATGTTAAAAGCATTACTAACATATTATGAAATATGTAACTTAATACTATTTAGCACACTATAACAATAAGTTGAATTCCATCTTGTATTTCTACGAACATACGTTCTGTAAATGTGAGGGGGGTCTGCAGTCTTCTGCAGGAGAGTGCAGCCCCCTGGGCTCCTGAAAAATGACAGTGAGGGTTGGAGGTTCCTTAGTAGGAGCTGACTGGAGGGTGCAGCAGGACGTGGTGAAAATCACCCCTTCCCTCTTGCACTAACGGAACCTCTTTGAATCAAAGAAATAGGATTCAACCTACTTATTTTTTTCAGAAGATTTCCCAAAGGCATATAACAGCATAATAAAACAAAAGACAAAAACCAAGATTAAAAACAATAAAACATTTCAAGATTAACATAAGGTAACAAACAGCACAATCCAAGGCATGTCTACTCAGAAGTAGATTCCATTGTGTTCAATGGGGCTTGTTCTCAGGAAAGTGTGCATAGGATCACAGCCTAAATCAGGGAAGACATGATGAAGCAAAATGGACTTTAGCTGTTTCCTGAAGGAGAAAAGGGAAGGAGCAAAGTGAATTATCAGGATGTTCATCATCATCTCAGCCCATCTCCTGGTTCCTGTCCAAGAACCCCTGCTACTGAAGGGGGACATGTTTGAGACATACAATATTATGCAGGGGATGGACAGAGTGGATAGAGAGATGCTCTTTTATGGTAAGCATAACAGCAGAACCAGGGGACATCCACGAAAGTTGAGTGTTGGGAGAGTTAGGACAGACAGAAGAAAATATTTCCTTACTCAGTGTGTAATTAGTTTGTGGAACTCTTTGCCACAAGAAGTAGTGATGGCATCTTGCCTGGATGCTTCTAAGGGGGGATTGGACAAATTTCTGGAGGAAAAGTTCAATACGGGTTACAAGTCATAGTAAGTATGTGCAAGCTCTTGGTTTTAGAGGCAAGCTGCCTCTGATTGCCAGATGCTGGGGAGGGCACCAGGACACAGGTTATGCCTGTTGTCTTGTGTGCTCCCTGGGGCATTTGGTGGGCCACTGTGAGATACAGGAAGCTGGACTAGATGGGCCTTTGGCCTGATCCAGCGGGGCTCTTCTTATGCTCTTACTCTTTTTTCAAAATGCTCTTAATCCTTGAAAAGGGTAGAGAGTCGATATTTCTTTGGGACCTACATTTCTGCATGTACTGGAAATGATGTTGTGATCTATCACAGAGGGAGCCGCTCTGCCTTGCAATTATGCCATATTAAAATTTGATATCAGCAGAGGCAACTGAAGTGCTCCAGCACTTCCCCCATGAATAGCTTCCCATGGCTTTATCCTGCATCACTCCATCTGTTGAAAAAAGAAAATTAGAAAATGGCCTCAGCATACTTGAAAGGGCTGCTGTTTATTGATATGTCCAGCAAAGGGCGGAGCAGGAGAGGAGGACTTTCATACTCTAAATAAAGGATGAGTTTTACAAGACAAATAATATCTCCCCATTAGACAGACTAACATTGATTTTGAATAGCTGCATGACACTTAAAATTTTGGGACACCAAATGGATTCCAAGCTGGTTAAGTGGGAAGACTTTGTCAAACTTAGAGAAGGGAAAATAAGTCCGGGTAATTTTTTTTTAATTAATAAGTAGATTCATTTTAGTTGATAACAGAACTTGCAGGAGCAGTAGTTAGAATGCCTCCCCCTCTCCCTGGGTTCGTTTGTGTGTTGCATTTTAAAATTGTGAATTAGAAAAAGCTATAAACTTTTTCTTGACTTACACATTAGGTTGGTTCAGGCATGGTAGTCAGAATAAGGAGAGGAAAGTGGGGATGGGAAAGTTAGAGGTGTCCCGTGGTGTTTTGACTGAACATTTTCCTGTTAGATGGGCATTTCCACATGTGAGTCAGGTAGATGTGCATAAAACATTGATAAAAAGTTTCATCTCCATGGGGGGAAGATACAAGTGAACACAAAGACTTGAGAACTGTGGCTGTGTTTCAATGGAGGAGCCGCTCTCTACCACACCGGGGAGAAGAACTTTCCTAATCGAAGGCTACAAGTCTATGCACATTTCATAGGGGGTCAGTACCATTGAACAGAATGGAATTTACTTCCCAGTAAAATTTTGGATTTTGTTGTTAGGCTTCAAGTGAGTAATGCCTTGTCCAATTTTGCTTCTGCAGCAGAGACAGGCATTGCAGGACCATAATGGGAATATATATAGTGAGATACAAAGTGCCTACATGGAACCACAATATTAATTCTCCTTCCAGCTGACTGCCGAAGTGCAGTGTCTCAGCAGTGCCTCAGAAGGGTTCTCATGTGAAAGCACTCCCAGTGATTGACTGGAAATAGTCCAACTGGTTTTAGGTTGCAATCGGTGTACACACTTTTCTGGCAGTAAGCCCTTTTGAACACAATGGGGCTAACTTCTGACTAGGCATGCATAGGTTTGTGCTATTAGTCATGACTACATTCCGTGTCTCTCTTGGTATTGTGAGATATTTGTTTCACATTTTTCTACTGCCCTTCCTCCAAGGAGCTTGGGATAATCCTTTTATCCTCACAAAAGCCCTGTGAGGTCGGTGAGGCTGAGAGAAGGTGACTGGCCCAAGCTCACCCAGAAAGTTTCATGGCTGAGCGAGAATTTGAACCTGGATCTTCCAGCTGTAACACCAGAACCACCGATGGTACACCATCCCAGCTCTCTAATGAAAAAATAGAGATAATAAATGCTCTAAAGATGTACTGGGATTCCCCCCCCACCCCGTTTTCAGCACTTTAACCTAAATACTTCAAGAGCAAGCTTTTGAAATGTTCTGGAAATGGTTCCTATCCTCTACTGCTGATGTGTCTTTGTTCCCCTTCCCAAATGGTGTCGTTCCAGTGGAATTGGGTTTTTTTTTTTCTTCCAGAAAATTCAGTGATCAGGATCCCATAGGCAACATTGCCTTCAACTCTCCAGAGAGGTGATCTGAAAGCCGTCTCCTGTGGAGAAAAATGTCACACGTTGAACCACCCCTAAGGAAACCGATAGCACCACTTCCTAAAAGGCATTTTCCTAGTATGTGCAGCAGCACTTCCTGACTGGCATGCTCAAAGTGAGAACAGCCACTTATGCCACACCTCATAATTATAGTGTGTACATGCACACTCCTGTACGAGAAATGATTTCCATGGGGGACAAATGTAACAGTTGGTTAATGAAGGAAGAATTGCATTTGTGCCTAATTAGCTACACTCTCGACTTTGCCAGCTCTGTTTGTATAAAGCGCCTCCTTGTGGTAGAAGGGAAGAAAGTACCCTGTTTCTCCAGATGTGAGGCAGGGTCCTCTATGGTACATAAATGCCTCCTGGGGTGTGCTGAGTGCTCTTATTCAGCATCTTCAGGGAAATGTTCACTGTTGGTAGGAATCAAGCACAGCAGTCACCATGTTTTACCTGTGGCATTTCAAAACAGGAGACAAATAGCACCCCACCAGGCAGCCTTTCCCGCCCTGCCTCAAACTGAAACAGACATTAAGCAGACATGTCAGCTGTAATATTATAAAGTGATTAGGGAAACAATTCAGTGAAACAAGTGCAGGAAGTCACTGCAATCCCCAATAGATCCCCATACTCAGCTAATTTTAATGACTAAAAATGAAAAATGACTAGGTGGTCACATAGGCAAGAAGAAGATTAGACTTGGATTCTTTTCCCAGCTCTGCCACAGAAATCTGGCATGGACTTGGCAATGTCTCTTATTTTATACCAGTCTTATTTCTAGAAAAGTGCTGCTGTATAATGTAACCTGTGCACATCTACTTGGAAGTTAATCCATGGAAGTCAGTGGGGTTACTCCCTAGTGTGCTTAGGATACTGGGTAAGCATGCTGCTCCAGCAACAGCACAGTCTTCATTTGTTTAGTGAACAGCAGCCTCAATCTACCGTTGTGCTAGTGTGAGCATCTGGAGGTTGAAAAGCATTGCACATTCCCTAGCTGGTTTGTCATCAGCCATTTGTCTAGAAAGGAATTTTTTCAGACACAGTTGCTAGTTGTTATGCTTTCATGCTTTGGAAAAAAAAAAGTGATAAGGTATGCATGCTAAAGCACATCAGAATCTGTTTATGGTATTTGTATATGGTTCATTCATTCATTCATTCAGTTGGCTAGTTAGCTGTGCAAGTCAGCTCTTGTTATCTTGCTACGAGATGTTCTAGATCACCACTCCTCTCTCCTCTACACATCCTCTTCCACACCATTCCTAGTCCAGTAAGTGGCGGGAGCAGCAGCAGCGCAAGAAAATGGCAGGTGGAAGTTAGTCCCCCAGCATCTTCTGCCGTCTGAGGTGGCCTTCTCAATCAGTCTCATTGATAGGTAAGCCCTCTGCATATGATATGTACAATAAACCTCCCAAAATCTGAGATTTTTGTGGTAGGACCTGTGATGTCATAAGAATGACAACTCTGTAAAAATAGGCAGGGAATCTGGCAAAGGGATGGGACTTAGTAGTGGGCCACAAGTAGCCTGAAAATAACATTTGCCACCTGTTCATCTGAGGGGGGAAAAAGAACTAAACTAGTGAAACAGTGCACTGGGGGGGGGGGCAGCTAGCAATCCTAATAGTACTGTGAATGTCAAGACACTGGAGCTAGTCACCATTCCCTAGTTAATGTGAGATTCACTCCAGCGATAATTATCAACATTCACCAGAAATACTCCAAAACTGATAAACTCTCATTATTTCTAGCCTGATCTGGATTGGTGGCAGTGGATTCAACCTACCAAAGCTTTCCCCCAGTAAGCTGACTATCCAAACAAGGGGAAGAGAGGGGAACGGAACGGGTTCTCTGAACTCTGACATATCTCCTTTTTTCCCTGGTTACTTCCTATGTCAGACCAAGAGGCAGGCTCTCTGCCTGGTGAAAGCTTATAGTATAATGCATCTGCTGGAGCTGCTTGCATGGGCTTGTAACATCACTCTAGAGATTGCATTAGTCGACAGCCTCTCATGTAATGACTGCGGCTGCTGTCACTCTCTCCCCTGAAAAGTATTATGTGGCACTGCTACAGATGTTCTGTCTGTAGTGTCTAATCTGTGACAATAGATTCCGCATGTGTGAATCCTCCCTGTATGAACTCATCCTAATATGTCTCATTGCTGTTGCAGAAAACAACTCATCTGCCAGGGGGTATAAAGTGTGTATCTCAGAATGAAAATGGGTTGACCCCTCCATGCAGTTGCCTCAGGTGGAGGGTTGGTAGAGAGAACCTATTTCCATTCCTACTCCTTTCTCTCCTTGACTTCAAAAAGGAAGATAGGAATGGAGTGGAAGAGGAAGTGTAGAGGAAGAGGAAGTGTAGAGGACAAGAGAGTGGTGAGCTAGTGCATCCTCTGCTTCAGTGGTTCTCACACATTTAGCACCAGGACCCACTTTTTAGAATGAGAATCTGTCAGGACCCACTGGAAGTGATCTCATGACCAGAAGTGACATCATCAAGCAGGAAAATATTTTACAATCCTACACTTCCTACTCACACTTATCCTATCCACACTTATCCAGGAGTAAGTTCCATTGACTATCATTGTTAAAAACATATACAGTGTAGTCTGTTAAAAGTACAGGTCTGTAACATGTTCCCAAATGCAGTCACTTACCATTTTATCAGCAAGTCTAATATATTAAAAATAAAATATTGAAATGATTGGGGACCCACCTAGTTTGAGAAACACTGTTCTGCTTTACTGCAGCATCTTGTGGAGGGAAGTGCCTCTGTGAGGGTGGAACATTCAGAAGGAGAGGAGGTGGTGGTGAGGCCCTGTTATAGTCTCCACTACTCCCAGCACCTCTCCATTTGCAAATGGGCCCTTTCTCCCTCTCAGAGACCCCTGCATCTTGCCATCTCGATTAGCAGATAGGATGACCAGGAGGAGATGGCAACTGAGAGAGTCTCTCCATTTTCTCTGCCACTAGGTAGTTCTGGGATTGGCAGTGAGAGCCCAACAGACCCCAGCAACTAGGCACGAGAACCAACCAGCCAGTCTGGGTTCTAAAGCCAAATACAATAACTGTTATTAATAGGGAGGCAGGTTCAGAAAGACAGAAGGAAGTGAAGCTCTGGGTGGAAATGCTTTATCTCACAACTGCACTGAAAATTGTGATTGCAATTAAAGGATTTTCATCTTGTAGATCCATCATTTTATTTGACTTAATCTGTTCTGTTTAAAAGAAAAAAAAGAGCAAGTGCTAGATTCCTATCACTACCACCTGGAATTTAGGATACTTTTTTTTTTTTTTCCAAGATAACTTTATACATGCCCATGTCCAAGAGCCAAGAAGGCATCTTGAACTCATTGGATCTTCTTTAACAGGTCCTGACCCACTGAAATACGTAAAGCAGCAATGCTTCTTCTGGCTGTCTGTGCGTGACGTTGATTTATGACTAGCTTTCTGGTCGAACCACTGTAATTTTGTGAAATGATAGCAGTATTGATTCTAGAAAGAGTTTCACTTTCCTGAAACTACCAGGCTAGAGGAACTAAATGAAGCCTTGAAGTGAACAATATAGCTTTCCACTTTATCAATTTCATGTTTGCCTCCCATCTTTGCTTAACAAGTTATATACCCCCCCAATTCGGTTTCCTTTTTCTTATTCTCACTGACTTGCAGCCTTCTCTGGGGTCAACAAACTGAGTCTATCGAGTGTACCTGCAACCCTTGAGAAGTTCTTCTCCACATGCAAATTATTTTGCATTAAACTCAAAGCAGGGAATTGCTTGTCAAGGATGTCAGGGTCATTCATGCTTTTTGTGTCCTTGGGGGCATTTCAATACTCTTAATCCTGATCTTGAGAAATATTGATGCAGGGAACCGAAAAGTTGCTTTTAGCATTATGGTCACTGCATTTTCCACTAATACATTTATCATACTTACATCCTATTCTACCTTGGAAAGCACAGTGAGGTTGAATATGGGGGGCGGTCCCTCACTTTATGGTGGTTTCTGATCCAAGCACTGACTGGGGCCAGGCCCGCTTAATTTTAACTGTACTACAGCACTGGCAGGTAAAAAAGAATAGAGATTTCCAGGGAGTATGAAGGGTACCTTCAAGGGATTGTCAGGCAGTGTGGGCAGTACTGTGCTGGATGGGCCAATGGCCATCTGAGTAAGGCTGACTCTGAGTAAGGCAGTTTTTATATAAGCAAGAAGGGATTCACATCAGGGGTTCCCCCTTTTTATGAACTGTAGACACAGAGTATGCCCAATCCCCCTCCTCTCTCTCTCTCTCACACACACACACATAATCCAGCTGGCTGTATGCCCCCTAAGTGACTATTTGCTGCAAGATAAGACACTTGGGGAGCAAACCACTGCTTGGGGAGTGGGGAACATGTTTGATGGGAAAATGGTGCAGAGTAAAAATGTGAAAACTCCTCCACTTTTGTTGTAGTCCCAGGCCAATTCCATTCCCCCCCCCCCCCCACACACACACCTGCTATTTATCAGCAGCAGAAAAGCAGGCATTGTTATATTGATTGCAGTTGAGATCCTTCCACTGCTGGGACGACAGGACCTATTCATGTATTTACAGAGTGTTATGAATGGTCATTATACCACGGTACCAATTTAACATTATACACAGTGAGGCAATGACAACGTCAGATGACTCTTTGCTTCTCTGTCATTGTTGTGATAGGCTCATGGTTGTGACAATTTGACATGCTTTACCACAGCCATGTGGGAGACGTTGATCCAATGATTCATAGTTTGAACCAGAGTATTAAGTTCTGTTTCACTTTGCCCGGAACAACCAAATGCTGGCAGTGTTTGCTTTGTGCCACTTAGGTTGCTGTCATCATTTCCAAGAAGTCCATCCCTTCCTCTTTAAGCTATCACAATTAAGTTTCTGTTAATTGTGTTTTTAATATGTTTTTATCTGCTTGTTAAATTATGTTTTAATCTGTTTTTAATATGTTGTAAGCCGCCCTGGGTTCCTTTAGGGAGAAGGGCGGGATAGAAATAAAGTTTATTATTATTATTACTATCTATACAGGATTCCAGTGACCATTAAGTAGCTCTCCCCCCCATTAGCCCAGAACCATTTACAATCTCATAAAGTGTCCCCCTGTCTTCAAAAACCCATCAGAAAGAAATTCTCCTTGATTGCTTTGGTGTGGGTGACAGCAGCCGAGCTCATCAAGGATGGGCTTCCCCACTGAAGCACTTAATCAACAGAGCACTTGCACCTCCCACCAATGGACCCATCCACAGAAGAAGTAAATACCAACAGAGAGAGTTTCATGAAATGCGTTAATCACAGGCAAATGAGCCCAGTGTCATGGTGGGTACCACAGAGAAATCTTGTCCTTAAAAGCACACCAAAGTGCTTAATAAGCATAAAAGCACCCGAAGGATTTATTTTTCGTCATTTGTGAAAAGAAAAGCTCTCCCATGGCTAGATTCCCCCCCCCCCACTTTTAAAGTCACTTTCTGTGTGTTTCACTTGTAAAGCGTATCGCAGTTCCTCATGGGTCTTTGGTGGTTTAAGGCAGCCTCAGTCAAATATGTCACATGTCAAGAATGTCAACTGTCATTTCCTATTTAATACCATAATTCTCAAATACTTGCCACAAGGCAGAAAGAGGGGACCACACACAAAAGCTGTGATAGGCATTTCTGCTCCCATGCTCCAATGTCTGTCTCCCCTTCTCTTGAGCTTGGTGATGACTCCAAAAAACCACCAAATAAAAACAGGACATTTCAAGGCGGTAAAATTTTGTTGTAATCTTATTAGTCATGGCATGTTTTTCTGCTCTTTGGTGAGTCAAAAGGCTGATGGATACCATTGCGACATGCCCTGGCTCCATGACATGAGCTCCTGAAATACACATGAATTTAGATAAACAACAGGACACCGTACTCTAGGCCAGGCCTGTAACTCACTGCTAGAGCACAAATTTTACAAGCCAAAGATCCTAGTTTCAAATCCTGATAGAACTAGGCAGAGAAAAATTCAGTCTAAAATCCTGGAGAGTCCCTGCCAATGAGTGTTGACAACATTGATGGCCCGGTCCTAACCTCCCTTTATGCCAGTGGAACACGCATTCCAGCAGCATAAACTAATTTATGGCTGAACAGCACCAATGTGCATGGCCAGGTAACCTCCATGGCAAGCTCCACACAAAGGAGGATACTGGATGTCCACCAGTATAGTTAAGCTGGAGGCTGGAGCAGGGGTTGGAGGGACAGGGGTTGAACAGGTTGGGGGAAGGCAGAATGGGTCGGTGATGGGGCAGGTGGAGGGGGATTGGCACATGCTGAATCCTGACCTTCTCTGGCTTGATCTGCCTTCATGGATCAACTCAAATTTGCACCGTCTCCTTTACCTCTTCTGTCCTCCAAGTTCTGCTCTTGCAGTATTCTGTGATCTGTAATATACAGGTGGAGCCTATTTATCTGCGTTAGTTCTGTTCTGTGACTCGTCACGATTAACAAAAAACTCTTTGTGCTAAATTCCATAGAGTTACGCAAATACACTGCAGCCTGACACTTGGGGCTGTAAGGAAACTAAGGCAGCTGTTATCAATCCCCTCCCCTCCTATCCATACTCAGCCCTCAGCCCTCCTGTTGCCAGCTGTCCCCACTTCTTTCACAGGTGGGATGCTGAGCTTTAAAGAGTCCAGTCTTATGCGTTTCTACTCAGAAGTAAGTCCCATTCTAGTCAATGGGGCTTACTCCCAGGAAAGTGTAGAGAGGATTGTAGCCTAAATCTCATGCTTTACTTGCTGGGAAGACTTGCTTGAGTCATTGATTGCCTGCACCATGGGGGGGGGGCGGAATTTGGCAAACACTCCCTGGGTTTTTTAAAGCAATCTCCTCTATTAATAGCGCCCCTGTCCCTGTGTGTGTGAGAGTGAGTGAGTGAGAGAGCTCCACCTCGCTACCGCCCCCCCTTCCGCTCTTTAGCCTCTTTGCTGGCTCAGGGGCTCCAGGAGTCTTACTGTTCCTTCGCAAGGGGAACCTCTTCCAGGGCTCCAGGGCTATTTCCCTGCCTGGGCGAGGCGGAGCCTTTTTGCAGTGTTTTGGGCTGCCTGGAAACAGAGTGAGACGCCAGCACAGGGCAAAGGAGGCAAAGGTGTGTGTGAATTTCAGTTCCCCCCACCCCATTCGCACTGAGACAAATTGCAGATAAAAAATCCATGGATAAATAGGCTGCACCTGTACTTCTAGCTACATACAAGGAACTGAGGCAGAGGAAGGCTTGCCCAAGGCTGCTCCTGATGTATTTGATAATGCCAAGAGCAGAATCTGATGATGACAAAGTGCTAGGGGAGCACCTGAACTCTTTCATTCTGACTTTCTCCTTACACAGGTGGAGAAAGTCCCCCACCCATGGGCCCTGCAACCCATTTACACTTTCAGATCTACTATAGATATCAAGTGAAGATGAAATCACTCATTATTCATGACTGGCTAGTGAGAGAGTGCAATAAAACAAATTAACAGCCAAAAAGGAAGAGCTGAGGATGGAGAAGGGAAGGAAATGACTGGCTTCTCACTGTGTATTGTCTTCCTTATTTGATGAGAAATTCTACAACCTAGAGATCCATCCATGGAGTTGTTGTTTTTTAAGTGCATCAATGCCATGACGAGACACTTTGACTTCACAATATGCCTCTGTTTATCCTGCCCAGTTAATAATTAATGGATTTTGAAAGTCAACCCCCTCCTGTGAATTTCAGGCAAAATATGATTTCGCTTCTGTGCTGAAATTAAAGGAACATTTGGGGGCAACCTTCGGGTCTTTCAGATGTGGACAGTCACATATATAGCTTATACTGCAAATCCCCTACAATTCAGGTATAATACCAGGAGGAAGATGTATGCTTTTTACCGTTGTTGCTGTTGTAATGTCACATAAGGTTGTTCCATTTCTGGGGGAGGACTTCAGGAGGGGCAAAATTGGCAACAACAGAAGTTGGCCAAGCTGGCCAGATGAACAGGTCAACCCCTGCACCCCCTAGAAGTGGTGGCAGTGATGGCACAAGTTGGCTGACAGATTCATACAACCAGTATACCCAGAAGCAGCAACTGTTACCCTGCACATGCCTGATCTCGTCTGATCTCGGAAGCTAAGCAGGGTCAGGCCTGGTTAGTACTTGGATGGGAGACCGCCTGGGAATACCGGGTGCTGTAGGCTTATACCATAGTCTTTCGAGACTGAAGGTTGCCAACCATTTATACCCAGAACCTCTACCAACAAATGGGACCACTCCTGAAAGAACCTGGCAACACTGCAGTCCCCATGGGGTTATACTACTGTGTGGAGAGCATAGAAAGAACCACTACCTATCATCAATCACCCATCACCAGTAAGCTAAGGGGCCATGGTGGCCCAGTGTGCCATAGGGGCCCAATATACGTGATTTGTCCCAGTGCCTTCAGTAATCACTGGCTGCATGGTTGAAACAGCCCTCTGGATTAGAGGGGGGGGGGCAAAGGAACAGCTGAAGTGGTAGAGAGGGAAAATCCTAGGTTCTTCTTTTGGGTTTGATCTATGTTAGATCTATGAATGAACCAATCAAATAAATTAAGCCTGTGTATTTGGAGCCAGCTGTGATTTAACTATTAATAATGGAAGGACACAGTTCAGACAGTGTGTAGCCTGTTCCTATGCATATTTACTTGGGCATAAGTCCTACTGATTTCAAAAGAACATGTCTGCAAATACGTGCGCATATAATTGCAGTTGTATCGGTAACTTTGACTACAGTCGTATACACTTTTATCTGGGAATAAGTTACATTTAATTCACTGGGACTTACTTCTGAGTAGCCATGCATAGGCTTGCATTGTTAGTCAACTACTGGCACTGCAATATTCTAAGTTTATTTTTCCCAGTAACATTCCTTCCGTTAGTTCTGCTAACAAAATTAGGATGCTTGAGGTGGAGCCTGGTTTTCCTAACTGTCCCTATCCCTTGGTAGATATATTTATAATCAAGGGTTTGGGTACTATGGCTGTAAATTGGTTGGGTCTGCATTGCAAAGAGAGGAGAACTGATGTCAGAGGAGCAGGCAGGAGGCAAGATCTACGTATTCAAAGATGAAAGAGGGAAATTGGTTGGGAAGCAAGAAAGGGCATGAAAAGTGTCTTGCACGAAACAAATGTCAAGATTGACAGTAGCATTCTAGCTGTCGACAAACTGATAACCCTACCTTAGTATAATCTCTCCTCTGGCCCTGTAGGATGATGAGCTTAATCTTCTGAAAATGTCTGACAATTCTCCAAATTCTCTATTTTTCTGATATGTAGGAATCACAGAGATGCAAGTGTTCTCTGTTTTCATTTTGGATCAGATGATATTATTCCCTAGGAGCCCTTGTTATCTGTGGCCAGCTTACTGGTTCAGAGCCCAATCCTGAGCTCATCGTGCCAGCCTTACACCAATGGTGGGTGTCGCAAATGTGCCATAAGGCACACCCGTGACACTCAGCATTGGGTTAGCATTGGCTCAGTGCCAGTCTGAGCTGAGCCCAGCTGCAGCTGCAAGCCAGGTGCAAGCTGCCCAGAGCAAGAGACAAGCTCTGGGTGGCAGAGAGGTTTGTTGGGGCAGGGGGGAGGTGTTCCGGGGGAGGGCAGGGAAAGGCAGGAGGAGGGCGGGATGGGGGGGATGAAACAGGGTGGGAGTGGGGTGGGATCAACAGAGCTCTGCTCTGCCAAACCCAGAATGTGTTGGGCCTTCCTGCCCAACACAGAGACTCTTAAGTCGGTGCTGGCAAAACAGCCAGCTTGGGACTTTCCCCGGAGGAAGGGGACAAATGCAGGGCTTGGGGTTGAAAGTCCCCTTCCCCCAAAGAGACTTTCAGTTGCTTCCCAGCACCCGCTGGATGTAGAGGTAACAATTCTGGCACCTCTGCCCTAACAGGCGCCAGCAAGCTTAGGATTGGGCTGTCAATGTTCTGAGTGGGAGTTGCTATACAATACATTATATCAGTGGTTCTCACACAGTTAGCACCGGGACCCACTTTTTAGAATAAGAATCTGTCAGGACCCACCAGAAGTGATGTTATGACTGGAAGTGACATCATCAAGCAGGAAAATTTTTTAACAATCCTAGGCTGCAATCCTACCCACACTTACCCAGGAGTAAGTCCCATTAACTGTCATTGTTAAAAGAATATACATAGTAGCTTGTTAAAAGTACAGGTCTGGAACATTTCCCCAAATACAGTCACATCCTATGGTAGCATCAAGTCTAATCGATTAAAAATAAAATATTGAAATGAATGGGGACCCATCTGAAATTGGCTCAAGACCCACCAAGTGCAGTGTTTCTCAAACTGTGGGTCGGGACCCACTAGGTGGATCGCGAGCCAATTTCAGGTGGGTCCCCATTCATTTCAATATTTTATTTTTAATATATTAGACTTGATGCTACCATAGCATGTGACTGCATTTGGGGAAATGTTTCAGACCTGTACTTTTAACAAGCTACTATATATATGCTTTTAAAAATGATAGTATATAGGACTTACTCCTGGGTAGGTGTAGGTAGGATTGCAGCCTAGGATTGTTAAAAATTTCCCTGCTCGATGATGTCACTTCCGGTCATGACATCACTTCCGGTGGGTCCCGACAAGATTCTTTTTCTAAAAACTGGGTCCTGATGCTAAATGTGTGAGAACCACTGACCTAGTGGATCCCGACCTACAGTTTGAGAAACACTGCATTATATCATGTTGTGGGCTGTTCTTCTGTATTAGATCTGCAGGCCAAAGATACAAATCCATTTGCTAATTCAGGGACGTTGATAATTGCTGGTTCCATTTTGGTAGCACTGCTGTAATAACAAGGTTTTCCAGGGCTGGCCCCAACATGAGACTGAGGAATTTGCCTTAAGCAGTAGGGTGGCAAGAGGGCACTACCTCTGTCTGCCACCCACTGGCCTCCATGACTCCTTCTCCTCCCAGGATTTAAAAAGAAACTGAGGAATTGGGGGGGGGGGGAATGGAAGGATGGAGGTGAGGAAGTGGATGGAGGAGATGTGGGCTAGAGTGTCCCTGATGCTCTAGTCTGCTGTGGTCCAACCCACAGCCCGCAAGGCCTGTTTTGGCTTTCCCACCATCCACTGCCTCAAAAAGCCCTACCACCCACTGCTTCCTCCTGCTTCAGCAGGTCTCTATCTCTCCTTTGAAGAAGGAGAAGCTGGGACTGTGCAGCAGGGAGATACAAAAAGTCAAACCTTATCCACTGCCTCCTCCTTTGTGGCCTCTGCCTCCTTCTCCTGTCACCTGAGCCTGCCCAGTAAGCTTGGTGGCTCAGAGCCTGAAAGCAATTAGTGATGATATCACCACGTCACCACAATTGCTTCCATGTTGGCACAGTCAAGGGATGGCACCAGGGTGTTGCAGCCTCTGTAGTATCAAAAGTTGGACCACGCTGCTCTGGCCTATCATTTTCTTCTCCACCCTACTTCCTTTTCTCCTGCACCCTCATCTTCAAGTCTAGGGAGGAGGAGAGGCCGAAGCTGGGATGCTGCTAGGCGGAGTGTGTGTGACCTTTGGTGTCAGGATTTCTTGGACCAGCACTAAGCTTTACACAAACACAACAAATGCTCTTTGAATACATGACTCTTTTGAGCACTGCAACCATGAATATAATTGAGAAGGAGCATTATTAAATCTTTCCCTTCTTCTGAAATGGCCCCTGTGATATCAGGGAGAAAGTACTGCTGTAGGAGGTCCAGATGACAAATTGAAAACCGTGATCCATGAGGCTGTAAAGGGAGCTGGGACCAGGTTGAGCCTTTGCTGCTTGCCTCCTGAACGTAGGAGCTGACCTCCTGCTGGCAAGGCAGAAGTGCTGACCACACTCCTCTGCTTCCTTCTGCATTTGCTCTCTGGCAGTAATGCCCACGTACTCCGTCCATAAATATATTATTCTGTATTCCTGCCAGCCCCAGACTAATAGGCCTAATGCTTCCTGAGGAGCAGCCCAAAGCTGCATTAGCTGCAGATGTTTGATTGATTTAAAGCAAAGAGCCTGACCGCCAAGCAGCTCTATATGGTTTCTCTTCCTGTCACTCTGCCTGTAGGGTTATCTCTGAAATGCAATTAAGGTGCTTAAAAGTACATTTTCAGGAAGATGCGGAATTGATGATGATATCCATGCCAATGGGTGCCTCCAAATGGTTAGTGCTGCAATGAACAAAGTCGTGCCCTCCTCTTAGCAGCCACACGCAAGGCCTCCCCACCCCCACTTATACTGGGTATTAAAAAAGAGAACAGGCAGGATACAAAGTGCCCCCCTCCCATTGGTAAGAGTGTGCATTAGGCCTCCTATGCCACTTAGTGCTCTCTTTCTCTCTCTGTTCATTTATTATTAAAAGTCAAATGTTACTCTAATTATATGTTTACTCCGGAAGTTAATCGCTGCAGAAATTTCACTCATTTCGTTTCATTTTTGCCCTCCTTGCCAGCATCCACTCTCTGTCTGGCTGGGGTACCAAATTCATCTTCTTCACTCTCAGCTTGGTTCAAGGTGACACTCGCTGTTAGAGGCTTCTTTGTATAAACACAGGATGGCTGTGAGGTGTCACTAGGTGAGACTGAGACACACGTGCGTGCGTGCACACAGTCCCTGTACTTCCTTTCAGGCTAATGTCAAAGGTACCCTGACCCTCCCCCCTTCTTTGTGATAGTGCAACATGTGGCAGTTGAGAGGAGAAACAAGATATAAGATGGTCATTTTAAAGATAACTAAATTCAACATGGATAGGACAGGAAAGAAGGGCCTTCTTTCCAATTATAATTCTCAGTGAATGATCCACAGCTGTGGTCTTAGCTGTGATCCACAAAAGAAGAGTACTGCTGGATCAGGCCAAAAGCCCGTCTAGTCCAGCTTCCTGTATCTCATAGTGGCCCAGCAGATGCCACAAGACAACACCTCCTTTATCCTGGTGCCACTCCCTTGCATCTGGCATCCTGTGATAGCCTACTTCTAAAATCAGGAGGTTGCACATACCCTCTGGACATCTTCTAATAGCACTGTCAGAAGATATCTCTCCCCTCCCCCCAACTATCTGTTGATCTTGTGCCTTCTCTAGAAGCGTTCAGTGGGAGTGATCCTACCGTTCAGTGGATTCTTGGGGTCATAAGAAATGAGACAGAGATATATAAATCTCCCCTCTTTTATCAAAGTGTTGCAAATAGCAGCTTCAGGGCTCTGGTTCAGATCAGAACTTAAGCAGTCAGGAGAACTGGTAAGTTTTAACTTTTTTCCCCATTTTCACAATAAATTCCTAACTTCCCCAGCTTTTGCTGAGCTATGGAAAGATTAACTTATGTGTAAACAGACAGACTATACAATTATGTTTCCCCACATGAAGCAAATAGCAATGTTGGAAAGGAAGGCAGATTTTCATTGTGAAAATGCACTGGATGAAAGAGTTAAATTCCTTTTCCTCAGTGCCGTGGTCCTGATCGGAATCTTCCTTCTGTCCCATTCGCTGCTATTTCTTCAAATGTAAAGAGACAGGATCCAAGAGATGGATCTCCACAATTTTGTCTAGAAGACCCTGAAAGGAGTAAGTAGAGCTGGCCCAAGACCTCCTGACTCCTGAGGTGGCATACCAAGTGCTGCCCTCTTTACCTGATGATATGCCAGCCTCTGCTGTTCCCATTCTCCAATGTTCTTGCTCAGCTCTCTCCTCCCTTCCACATTTTCTCTTCTTTTCGCTCCCCTCTTTTTTTTTTCCCAATCCAGGGAGTGGAAGAAGAAAGGGAAACAGCAGAGGCAAGCAGGACAGAGCTGGGCATCCCCTACCAATTTGCTGTCTGAAACAGCTGCTTCAGTTGGCATCATTCAGTTGGCCAGACTTAGGAGTAAGACAGTAATGCACCTTGACTGATCACAATAGCATTATCAAGTTGGTCTTCTGACTTTTTGGCAAAGTGTTGTGTTTCTGTCACAAGAGAAATAGTTAGTATGGCTACTTGGGCAAGACAATCAATTTGATGAGACTGATGGCCAATAGAAAAAAGAAGAGGAGGAGAAAGGTGAAAAGGAACCATAAGAGATTTCAGGTTTTGAAATCTTACCAGGAAACTCTTATTTTCCTCTTTCAATTGCTTCTCTCTTCCCTGATGTCCACTTTTATCATTAGTGAGCTTAAGGGCCAAATAAAATGTTTTTAGAAGCAAGGCTGGTCTTTCCTTTGCTGCCGCTACTGCATCACAGAGGCCTGATTCGGTCTGGAAGTGCAGCCAACAGTGAGGGAGGAGTTTAACACTCCTCCCACCATCATCTCACACCAGAAATTCTGCCCCTTCCCCAAAGCAGTGGTTTGCCCTCAATGCTTCCACAAAAATACCCTGATTTTTTCAACTTTTGCTTCACATTCTAGAACAGGGCTGGGCAAACATTTTGGCAGGATGGTCACATCATCCCTCTGATACCTCTGATAATTCATTTTCATTTTCAATTTGAATAAATTTACATAAATGAATAGACATGTGAATGAATGAATTTTACTGAGCTCATTTATAAAACACATGAGAACTATAATACAGGGCACAATCCTATCCTGCACTGGAACAGGCAAGCCAAGAGGCTTGTGCTGTATCCAGTGCAGGATAGGGGCCATAAGCGGCTCAGCCTGAGGCAAGGGGAAACATTTCCCCTTAACTCCAGGTAAGGACGGCTGGCCCCTATGAGTCTCCTTGGACTTGCGCCACCTCTTAAGGTAGTGCAAATCTGAGGAGAGCAGAGCAGTTTGGAGCCGCTCTGTTCTCCCTGGGAACAGGGGTTGGGATCCGGCATAACTGCTGAATCCCAGCTCTGCCTCCTGCTCCCCACCCACCCGCTCCTGGGGCTGCCCACCACCTGCCCTCCCCTGCCCAAGAACGCCTCCCTCCAGCCTCCACCCCACCTACCTCAGAGTCTTGCATTGGCGCAACCAGGCTGATGCAAGGCGCTTGGAGGAAGCTGGCGTGAAGGCTTGCAGCCAGGCCGACGCAAGGCGCTCGGAGGAAGCCGGCATGGACGCCTTACGGCACCTTCTGGGTTGTGCCAGCCCAAGTCAAGGGCTGGATTGCACCCACAGGCATGTAGAATCACATGACATGAGAACTGAGGTTCGCCACACACCTCTTGTAAGGGAAATCATACAAACCAAGCCAGAAACACATGGAGACATACCGGTAAGTTGTTCAGAGGCAATGGGGGGGAGGGGTTAAAATAGTGCCCAGGGAAAAGCAGAAGACACATGGGGAATAAAAGGTCTTGCTCTAACTTGGTCCACAGCTCACATCTGGTGGTCGTGACCAGCTGCTGTGGGCCAGCACAGGCTCCAACAGTCTCTTATAGGCAAGAGACTTATGGTTTGCCCACCCCAGATCTAGAATGACTTGCAGCTTATGACAGAGCTTGCAGACGGTCTCTTTGCTTCTTATGGGACTGAAATGAATCCCTCTTCTGTCTTTCTCCTTTCTCTGGTTATTCCCTTTTCTCTTCTTCAGTTCTCTCTGAAGGTGCTACTCATAAATTTGCAAGGAAGGGTGGCTGAAAAGCTAGGAAATCACAAATAGAATGTACTTCAGGTTTCCTCTGGCACAGGATGCAGCAATTGCCTCAATATGATCTCATGGAGACACACATCAGTCTGATGTTGCTGGGTGAAATCATTCAGAGATGAACTGTCAAGGGAGACATTACTGGATCTGTTGCTAGTTGCTGAAAGCATAGTCATGTACAGTTTGGTCAGGAAGGACAGAGATGAGGAGTGAGATGATTGCATTACCTTGAGGTGTCGGTCCCCATGTTCCTTCCAGGAATGGTGGTTAGAATTACAACTTCTGGTATCCCTGTGAACATTGTCCACCAACTTTCCTCATACTGTTGTAATCAATACCAACAGAGATGCCATTTCAGATTTCAATGGCATGGAGAGATTCAAGGCCTCAAAAACCCACTCCTGAATACATTCGAAGTGGTAAAAACATTGTTTATTTTAAGAGACTATGGGCCCAATCCTAACCAATTTTCCAACCCTGACGCAGTTACAATGCACCCCTGAGGTAAGGGAACAAGTATTCCCTTAACTTGAGGCAGGCTCTGTGACTGCCTCCTCACCACAGGATACAGCGCATACCCTGTTGGCAGTGCTGCATCAGCATTGGAAAGTTGGATAGGATTGGGCCCTATGTTGTGATGTCTGTGTAAATGCCATGATAGCTCTGGAATGTTATCAACATAGAAAAATAATTACTTTGGCACAGGGATGTGTGCGTGTGTGTCTGAGGGGGAAGGACAGGACACATGTACTGATCGTGATGCATAATGGTGACAGTCACTGACTCATTAAGGGTGCCAGCTCAACCAATGAACCTTTGAACAGTCACCTGAATGCCAAGAGTTATGACTGTTCTAATTTTTTTTCCAAGTATATTCACAAAGCCCTTCTTATATAGGTCATCATGATAGAAATTACGGCTCCAGAGACTCACAGCTGTTCCCCTGCAACATGCCTAATAAGGAATACAGGCCATTAAGGAATGAAGCAAATTATCTAAATGAGAGAGACAATAGAAATTCTGTACTAGATCATTTTGTTGTTAATAAATCATGATGCTCTGCTCCCTCTTTTTATGAGATGGATTTTAAAGAGCATTCATGGACAACACTGAGGAAGGTGCTTCAGTGGCTGGAGTGCTCTGGCTTACACCCAAGTGCGTGATGCAGTGGTTATGGGGTTTCTGATGATGTTTTAAGGTTAGCCACCCTCCAGCCTGATGCCCACCTGTCCCACTGGGCTACTAAACTTGCCGTATGACTCTATTTTTAATTGAGATATTGTGTGGGCTGGTTCATCTGTGAAGCCAACTCAGAAGGTGGATTGGCAGGTGACAACCATAGGCCTGCCTCCATCAGGCAGGAGGTCTGGTCTAGAGCAGGAGTGTCCAAAGTTTTTGGCAGGAGGGCCACATCATCTCTCTGACACTGTGTCAGGGGCCGGGGAAAAAAAAGAATTAATTTACATTTAAAATTTGAATAAATTTACATAAGTTTACATAAATGAATATATTAAAGATGAACTTATATGAATGAATGAAGGTCTTGCAATAGCTCAAGGCCTATAAAAGGCCTTGTACAAAGCAAGGCTGGTCTTTCTTTTGCTGCTGCTACTGCATCACAGACGTGAAACAGCAAGCAGTGGAGGGAGGCCTCATCCCACAGCTCACGTGAGAGGTCAAACAGTTGCCCTCACACTGATAGCAGTTGCATAGGGCCAGTGCGGGCTCCAACAAATCTCCAGAGGGCCAGGGGCTCATTGGAGACTGGGGGTTTCCTGAGGGCCACATTGAGAGGCCTCGAGGGCCGCAAGTGGCCCCAGGGCCAGGGTTTGGGCACCCCTGGTCTAGAGGGTAGAGCCTCCATTAGCCTGAAGATAACATCGGAAGGTCGCCAGTTCAAGGCCACCGGCAGCTCCAGGAATGGCGAGACCTTGAAGCAGCTGACAAGCCGAGCTATTCCACCTGCTCTTTGGTGTGAGCGAAGAAGCGTCTTGGCTGCCCTTCAAGTGAGAGATGAAGGAGCTGCTTGTCAGCCTGCGTGGGAGGCAACTGGGGGCCAGAAGTGATACCAGATCAGAAAGATCCATCTGAAATGTTGCGTGGTTCTTGCAAGACCGAACCTTTCGCTGATTTTAAAAATCCCCTCGGGGATTTAGAAAAAGCCTACCTATGTAAACTGCCTTGAATAAAGTCAGAGGAGTAATCCGATGACCAGAAAAGCAGTATATAGATACCTAGTTGTTGTTATCACTCTTCATGTGTGTGTGTGTGGGGGGGGGGGGGAATGGAGCAGAGCAGAGTGTAGGAGAGCAAAGAGGCTAGAGCAGAGATTCCCAAACTAGGACATTACAACACCCCAGCCAGGGAAGCCCTGTCTCCACCTCCTGAAGGGGCAAGGCAATGGTGAAGGCAGTGACACCATCACTATGATTGTGCCACTGCTGGGGGCTAAAGGTTTTTTTAAACTTACCTGTGTAGCAGCTCTGGCCCTCCAGAGGGTCTGGGGAGCCTGCAGACCCTCCCCTGCAGGGCTCCCCATGCCTCCAAACTGCTGAAAATAGTGAAAAAAAATCAGTTACAATATTCACTGCTGAATTAAAGTTTTCAGTGTTACCAACTGGTGGGCAGTGAAGCAGCATCTCAATCGGATAGAGGTGAGGTGAGATGCCCAAGTTCTGAGAAGGCAGAATAGACTGTTCCATGACAAATGATGGGAGCTGGTTCACATTACAGTCTGTGAAAAGCACCATCCACTAGCACATGAGGAGGGGGCTGGATTACAACAACAACATCTCTCTCGCTCTCTCTTTCATTTTAAACATTTTTATTTTATTTATTTATTATTATTAATAATAATAAATTATTATTATTATTTAATAATAAATAAATTATTTATTTATTAATAAATAATAACTGGGTCCCGTTAGGGAGAAGGGCGGGATAAAAATAAAGTTTTATTATTATTATTATTATTTTTTTTCACATTTTTATACCGCCCTTCCTCCAAAGAGCTCAGGGCAGTGTACACAACTGCTCCTCTCCTTTTGTCCTCACAACAACCCTGTGAGGTAGGTGAGGCTGAGAGAAAGTGACTGGCCCAAGGTCACCCAGGAAGCTTTGTGGCTAAGGGGGGATTTGAACCTGGATCTTCCAGGTCTAAGTCCACCTCCCAAACCACTACACCACCCTGGTTCCCACCCATTTTTTAGATGGGTAAGCATTATTCTCCTCCCGTCTGTGGTTTTACAGTTCATTTCTACCAAGGAAGTGTGGTGGGGGGGGCAGCAGGTGTAATGGAAGATCAGAAGATAATCAGGTGGATGATGTGGTGTTGACAGCGATTCCATGTTTTGACAGCTGGTTGACAGCTCTGGGAAGGGCAGGGCTGGCTCCACAGCTGTAATCAATCAAGGCCAATGGGACTCTGATGGACACCTGAGCTACATTTGACCTTGATGGGACTTTGAATGGACATGGACTGAAGAGATGGCTCAGCTGAGCCTAATTTGGACTTAACAAGGTAGCTCACAGCTGAGTTGCATTTTGGATGATGAGACATCCAAGGATAAAAGGCAGCTTCAGAAGGACCAAAGGCTACCCTGACCCAGAGGGAGACGCTACCTGACCCAGAGGAGACCTGACCTGGCTTACCTGGACTTGGACTGTGACCCGGCATATTGACTTTGGACTGTGAGTTGGCAATCTGCATTTATTGGACTGGGACCTGACTCTGACTTTTGCTTGCTGCACTTGTGAGTTTAACAAGGGAAACTAATCAGCCTTAAGCGGGCATAAGGCCCAGTGGGGAGGAACTGTGGCAAGACAGCAGGTGAGGCAAATCCGCCCCATCGATGTTCATGAAATATGTCACAACCAGCCCTGCCAGCTTACACCAGAGGAGGCTCTCTTTACAGGGTGTACCCACCATTCAGGGAAGAGCAAGTGTTAGCAAGTGTTGAGCTTGCCAATCAGCAGTTCATTCCTCATAGCAAAAGTCTCCCTGCCCATTGGCCTTTGCTTTTAATTGTTTCACAAGCCTTTGAGTCAAAAAAAGTGAGGTGTTAAATGTGTGCCATGCATTTGTATCTCTTAGTTTTTTAATCTGGATCAGGACTATGGTATGCATGTGATGGAGGAGAGATTTAACTCTTTCCCCCATATTATAATCCTGATGAAATTCCCCCTGCTATGTGCCAGGGTGGTGGTGGTGGTGGTGTTGCTATTAATTTTTTTTTTTAACCCTAGAGATGCAAATGCAAAGGACACACTTAACATCTTCTCTAGTTTGGCCCAGATTTGAAACTTCCTCTGGAGCCTGTTGCCTGTCCCAGATTCATTTACAGTCTTGCCTGTCTTGTACTCGGTGTTCCTGGTTTACCTCTGCCTTGTATCTTTCCTCTTGCCTTTTGAAAGAACATCCTGCCACCCCAGCACTGCCCAAGCAGTGGCATCACTCGGGGGGGGGGGGTGCAGATTGCACCAGATGATGCACTCGGGAGGAGTGACAACACTACAGCCAAAATGGTAAAATCTTGGTATTTTCAATTAATACCATCATGTTATATATCATTAGATGCATAATTTATTGCAGAATGCAATGAAACAAACTGTGTTGAAATATCTGTATTCTATCAAAAGTTATGGTCAAATAACCAGAAAAAGAAAACACAATTGTTCCACAATTGTGCAGGAAACGGTTCTGACCAATTAGACTGGTGGTTCTGAGAGCCAATTAGGTGTTATGACACAGTGACACATCAGAGAAGCAATTTAATTCATTTTATTTATTCTGAATGGTCTGTTATGGGAGGAGATCCATCATGGGGATGACACAATGAGCTTTCGCAGCAGGTGATGCAAACCCTAGTGATGCCTCTGCTCCCAAGACCAAACGCAGCCCTCTGCAGACACCAAGCACAGGCCTGCCACTTGCTTCACTCCCCCTGATGTGTCACAAAATGTCCAGAAACTTCCTTGGAGCACCCATTTCAGAACAAAGAACATGGACACTGACTGGGTGTATACGGTATATGTGTAGGTGGATAAACGTCCGGATGGATCCCATTGAATACTTTTGCAAATAAAAGAGAGGAGTGATTGGGACAGGAGTGATTTTAACCTGTTCCCTTTGTGCCTCCCATCAAAGATGTCCCTGAGTTTTGGGCAACCTTTAGGAGAAGATGTTAAGGGACCATAAGGGACAGTCAAGGAGAGAGAGGCAAAAACCACCCCTTCCCGCTTTTATGAACATAATTTTGGCATGATGGCTCTGTGCTACCTCTGGGTTCAGTGGCAGCATGCCTCCAAAGAGCAGCTGTGGGGAAGCAATGACAGGAGAGAAATATGCCTTTCTCTTCTCAGTGGTAGCTGGTCGGTAGCAGGATATTCGTGGACTTCCCACTGGGTAGCAGGATACTGAACTAGATGGGCCTTTGGTCTGATTGAGCAAGGCTTTTCTTCTGTTCTTAATTTATTCTATTTGCAGAAATGTTAGTTGGGATCCAACCCGCTGGTATCTGCCATATGTATCTGTTTTCTGCAAGCCATGATGAGAGAGTGTATTCCCTCCTCTTTCTGTGTTTGGTTTCTATGTGTCTTTTTTTTTTTAAAGGACATTTTCCTGGCTTAAAAGAAATGGTTTTTTATTAAGGTCATTATAATGAATTTCTGGGGTATTCTGACAAAATGAGGACAGCAGCAACCCTAGTGGAGAAAGGGGCTAGGGAAAAGCAAGCTTCTCCAAGTGTTTTCAAGCTTATTTCAAGACACGGGGGATCAGGCTCAACAATATCCAGTCTCCTGCGTCAGTTATTGCACAGACTGAAGGTTGAGCAGTTCCAGAATTTGAAGGTTCATGTCAGAGAAATCTGGTTGGAATGAATGGTTGATCCTTCAAATGGCACACTTTGCATGGAGAGGACTCTTTGAATTGGAGGATGCCCAAAGTGTTTTGCACTCACTTCAGAGCTCCTCTGCAGCAAACTGGAGTCAATTTGCAGTGCAAAAACCATGCTAGGGAAGTGTGCTCTCTCTCTCTCTCTCTCTCTCACACACACACACACACACACACACACACACACACACACACACACACACACACCATGAACTTGAGCTGCACTGAGGCTTCCCTGCAACCGTTTCATGACATACATGGACCACTTCCAGCCCACCTCCTGGTTTAAAACCATTCCACTAAGGATTACCTTAATGTCACATGAAATTTGGTCAAGCAAAAAATGTTGTGTGCCCCCTTCTTACGTTGTTGAAAGAAAAAGAAAATTCTATATAACTGATGCGTTTAAAAATAACTCATCCTTCCAATTTTCATTTGCACACCTGACTACCAGCAACAGCAAAATCTCCAGAAGCCTATGACATAAAACCTGATACATACATGCGGACATTACCAGAGTCCTTGACGCATCTGAGTGCATAACAAGCTACGTCTGCTTTGCAGTCAGAGCAGGACATGACCGGAATAACCTCTTTTGCCTGCAGACCATCACTTGCCTGCTTAACATATTTACAGTGTCTGATCCGTTTTTCAATGCTGAAGGAAAAACAACATCAACAGGTAAGATTGAGTGTAAGGAATCGGGAAGCAAGGGGCTAGACAGCCAAGAGACACCAGCAAGAAAAATAAATTGTATATCGCAAAAGGGAAGATAGCTGACATGACTGATTTTTCATGAAAGCCTTTTGCGTTCTTCCACTGCTGCGCAAGGTGAAACTCAACAGCAATAAAGGCAGTCTTTTTAAATGTCCTCCTCCCATTATGGAGTCATTGCATGCTCCTTATTCACTATAATAGCAATTACTGTAGTGGAATTATTTGTTACTTTTCAATAGCCTGTCTGCAGTCCAAACAAAAGGATCACTTCCTGCTAGCTGGGTGTAAGGGAGATAGGAGAGAGGCCAAATACACAGTGACAGGCACTGAGCACAAGGATAGGATGCATTGTGAATGATGGTTGCCCCCTGCTGGCCATGGCTGGAAACGCTTGCCCCAGCTGCTCAAACCCACATTTTAAAAAATGCATTATTTTATGAATTGAGTGCTAGGGATAATTGTAGTAATGTGATCTTAAAATGGGCCTGGCTTGGGCTTTTTCTGTATACGTGTGTGACTCCAAATCAATAAACTGCACTTATTTTTAAAAGGTCTTTAAAAATAACTTTCATGGTTAAAAGACAATAAATTACTGGAAAAATATTGAACATGGAAAAACATTGTAAAGAAGGCTGAGAAAAAAATACACATATACACACAGAGAGAGAAAACACAAATATATATGTGTGTGTGTGTATGTAAATATATTTATCATATATAATATAATTATAATATTTATTATAAATAATTTATATTCCTGGGTGACCTTGGGCCAGTCACTAACTCTCATCCTCACGTACCTCACAAGGTTGTTATGAGGACTAAGGGGAAGCAAACTATGTACACCACCCTGAGCTCCTTGGAGGAAGGGCAGTATAAAAATAAGAAAAATAAAATTAATTTATTACATATTTAATAATAATAATAACAACAACAACTTTATTTTTACCCCACCTTTCTCCCCAAAGGGACTCAAGGTGGCTTACAACAGGTTAAAACAGATTAAAAACATAATTTAAAACAAATAAAAAACATATTAACACATATCATAAAAACAGCAGTCAGACAAAAAATAGTTAGGTAAAAAAGAGCATAGAGCAGCAGCAAATCATAAGAATCAGGCCTGTAAAAAATATTAAAAGATGTTAAAAAGATGTTTAAAAAGGCCGAGAACTCAGAAGGCTTGTTTAAACAGAAGGGTCTTCAGGCCTCGCCGAAAAGTCTCAAGAGAGGGAACCATTCTTAAGTCAAGGGGAAGGGAGTTCCATAGCGTTGGTGCCACTACTGAGAAGGCCCTATTTCTTGCTGACACCCCATGTACCTCCCTAGGCGGCGGCACTTGTAAAAAGGCCTTCTCTGATGACCTAAGAGGACAAGCCGGATTGTACGGGAGTAGGCGATCTCTAAGATACCCTGGCCCAGAGCAGTATAGGGCTTTAAAGGTCAAAACCAGCACCTTGAATTGAGCCCAGAAACGAATGGGCAGCCAGTGCAACCACTGGAGAAGCAGACTGACAGAGGGCGCCTACCTCCTGTAGGAGGGCGCCTACCTCCTGTAACTACACGAGCCGCCACATTCTGCACTAATTGCAGTTTCCGAACCATCTTCAAGGGCAGCCCCACATAGAGCGCTACAGTAATCTAACCTCGATGTCACCGAGGCATGGGTCACCGTGGCCAGGTCTGCACGATCCAAGTACAGCCGCAGCTGGCGCACCAGCCGAAGCTGAGCGAAGGCCCCCCTAGCCACAGCCGCCACCTGGGAATCCAGGAGCAGGTGCGAGTCCAGGTGGACCCCCAAGCTGCGGACCTGCTCCTTCAGAGGGAGTGCAACCCCATTCAGCGCAAGCCGATAGTCCAGCACCTGCATTGAGGATTTCCGAACCAGGAGAGCCACTGTCTTATCCGGATTTAATTTCAGCTATATTTAACAAATATAATTATAATTAAGGAAGTATCCCATGTATGTGAGGGGGGGAGGAAGAGAGGGAGAGAGAGAGAGAGCAACCTGTGAGTCAACTTTTTTCCTGCCAACACAAACCAGAAGGAATAGAAGAGAAAATATAAATATTTCTATATAGAGAGTAAGAAGAAAATTAATGTTAAAAGGTGAGGTAGCAGGGCTATAAATGTGCACACTGAGCTGTCCTACACTTTGACTGCACTTGCAGAAAAAATGTGTACTTTCAAAAACCTTATTGTGACTGATAAAGTGCATGGTTGTCAAAAGGGCTCTGTTTTTGATGATTGGGGTTCAGATTCTGTGCTGATTGCAGTATTCATCCCAAATGGAGGGCAAGAGAGCTTTCTATGGCGCACACCAGACATTCTTTGGAACAATGCAATCAAGTGATGTTTTTGGAAGTAGCTTGGTTTGAAACAGATTTTTAGAACATTTGGGGTTTGTAGGAGTTGGCGTTCTGCGGGGTTCTCTGGAGACACAAAATGTACATTCTTTCAGAACATCCTGAAAGGGAGCTGGTGGCTCAGTGATTGAACCATGAATCAGGACTTCCCTGGATTGATCTCACCTCTGCCATAATTTGAGCAGGTGGCAATAGACAAGCCATTTCCTCCCAGCTGCGATGTGGAGAAAATAATATTCACCGTATAGATTTCTTGTAAGAACAACATGAAGAAAGCACTGTGCACACTCAGAGTGTGCTCTACAAATGTATAACAATTAGTATTACTGACTTTCCTAGTCTGTGAAATAAATTTTCCTAGAATGGCTTCAACCATGGTTAGATGATTGCAAAAAAGTTCCGATTTAAAAAAAAAAAATTTAGGGCCCAATCCTATTCCCAGCCAGCACATAGAACACAGCACCACTGTTGGAGCACATGCTGCATGCTATTTGGGCAGAAGTGGGTAGCCCAGGAGAGATAAGTAAAACTTTGGCTTACCTCCCCATAGGCTGCTTGGCCTCCAATGGGTCTCCTCAGACTTACACCAGTTATTTTGCTGGCATAAGTCTGAGGAGATTTGACCCATGGTGTGGTTTAGGGTGAGGAAAGGGGGGTAGGAGCTTATGTGCCATTGCTAGCAAAATCTTCCCACTCCCTCCCCCTTCTTGGCCTGCTGCCTGCTGCAAAACGCCAACAATCTTCCCTTGAACCACTCTGCACCCAACCTACCTGCTTCAGTGGGTCATCCAGGCAGTGCTATCATGTGAACGGGGCCTCCAGGCATTTTACTGGTGGCCCTGAAGTGTATGATGTTGACTTGGCTTTCGCATAACCCGTCCATGACTTATGGTGGTGGATCATGAGATCTTCCACTGTAAGCTGATCTTCCACTGATCTTCCAGTCTGTGGATCAGATTGGTCTGCAAGTCAAAAGTGGATGTGAAAGATTTCACTCTCCTTTTCTTGAACAAGAAAGCAGAGAGAGAGGAAGCATACAACTCCAAGACCTGCTGAAGGTCATGCACAATTTTCTGAGCCATGGTTAAGACGATCCTCTGAAGTGGGTCATAGAGTCATCATGATGTGTCTGGGAAGCACCATTAGTGGTTTAATCTAGATGAACACATGATGAAAATGAGGGATGCCGAGAGGTCAAAGCCTAGTTAAAACAAATCTGAACACTACCCTGTTAGTCTTTAGAAGTAGTACCAGCACCAAGTTGACAGGAGTGCTGGGCAACTTTAGGGTCCCCATGAAGCTGGCACCAGCACTGTATTGGGTGCTCTCACTGCCACTGTTGTTAAGCGCTCAGAGGTTGATCTGGCCTGGTAGGCACTTGGCCAGTGCCCTACCTGGCCAACCCATGATGCCTCTCCTGTTTAGATCTCTGGTAGCAAAACAGTGGTAGAGTCAGTTCTCTTTATATACTAATTCACTAACTGCGAATTCTATTATCTGCAAGGTGCAGAATTTCCACCCACCTCTTGTAATCTGTTGTAACTCAGTTGTTATCTGCTAGTACTGTGCAGGTGCACTCAAGGTGGGGTGGGCTCAGCACAGCTACAAGCAGGCAGGCAGCATGAGAGAGGTTGCAGGAAGAGAGACAGTGGCCTCCTCATGAGCAGAAGATAGCACTGGTGTCGTAGAGAGGTGAGGAAAAGACACCTATACATTATACAGCTGATGGGGGAAGGGGATTGTGGTAATTGTGTCCAGCCAATCATACTTCGCATTTTTTAAAAAGTTGTCTGGATTAGGTCAATTTTCCACATCAAATGGGCATTGGCATTGGTCTGTAGAGAATTGTCGGACACATTTGTATCCACTTTCAGACTTACCCCACCATCTTGGGCACGATCTCAGGGACTCCAGCTGAATCTTCACAACCCTGGCGAGTGGCTGATGATGACAGAGGTCTCTGGAAAGCTATTTGAAGGCTGCTCTGGGGCAGGGGCAAGCAAAAGACAGGTGGTGGAGGATGAGGGCCCCACTGCTGAATTTTGAGGGCCCAATCTTATCCATCTTTCCAGCCCCAGTGCAGCTGCAACGCAGTCCCTTGGCAAAGGAACAAATGTTCCCTCACCTTGTGGAGGCTTCCATAACTACCCTCCCACCACAGGATGCAGCACACACCCCGTTGGCATGGCTACACCAGGGCTGGAAAGTTTGAATTTGGTCCTGAGTTCTTGTTGTTGGGTCAGCAACCTTCAATGACTTGAGGGATATCCAGAACAGAGAAGGAAGCATGAGGTGTTGAAGATGTTGATGAGTCCTCACTATCACCCGGCCCCATAGACTTCAAAGTAAGATTCAGGTTCACAAAGTTCATACAGTATATGGTGAAGAGGGTCCCCTGGAACCTAACCCCATTTTCCCCATAGTCTCAATGAGGTTTTCCAGGAACCTAACCCTAGTGGATATCAAGAATTGACTGTATTTCCTACCAAAGTATGCAGCTGGTCATAAAATTGATGCTTGAAAGTTGAATTATGTTGCATTTGTTGGCACAATGCAAGAGAAAAAATGACTGAGGTACAGCCTCATCTAGCTAGTGCACTTGCTCACCCCATCCAGGCTGCTCAAATGCCTGGAAGCTGAGACTATTCTTGGTATCTGACCATGGCCATCTCTTCACAGTCTTCTCCCCATCTGCAGTGATTCTGTAGCTGCTTCCAACATCTACAAAAACACCTCTGCAGGCCTAGCTATCTTCTCATGATTGCACTCTTCCATCCCCCCCCCCCAAATCCTCAGATAAAGACCTATTATGGCTAGACCAGGGGTGTCCAAACTTTTTGGCAAGAGGGCCACATCATCTCTGTGTATGGGGCTGGGGGAAAAAGAATTCATTTAAGTTTAAAATTTGAATAAATTTACATAAATGAGTATATTAGAGATGGAACTTATATGAATGAGTGAAGGTCTTGCGATAGCTCAATGCCTATAAAAGACCTTGCACAAAGCAAGTCCTGCCTTTCCTTTGCTGCCACTGCTGCTTCACAGATGTGAAACAGCAAGAGGCGGAGGAAGCCATGGCCCACAGCTCGAGCGGGAGTTCAAACAGCTGGCCCTCACACTGAGATTAGTCAGGTTGGGCCAGCACGGCCTCTAGCAAGTCTCTGGAGGGCCAGAGGCTCATTGGAGACAGGGGGCTCCCTGAGGGCCAGATTGGGGGTCCCCAAGGACCACAAGTGGCCCCCGGGCTGGGGCTTGGGCACCCCTGGGCTAGACAGTGTTATCCCTAACCCTTTCCCCATTGTTATAAATATCGTTAATCCCTTTTTGCACATCTCAAGTTTTTATTTGGCTACTGTATCGATAATGGATGACATCCTCTGTATTAAATACAATTACCAGGGTGGTCAGTTATTGCTAGGCAGTGTGAAGTACATGCCAATAAAACAGAATAAGTTGACACCCTGAAATTGGAGTAGATTTTCATCCAAACAAATCTGGGATTAAATCCCATGTACTTTACACATGAAAAAGACCTGCAATGCAGATGCCATTTTCATGAAATTATGTATAGGTTTTTGTTTTTATTTTAAATTAAATACGGAGTGTATATAGAGACCTGTGTTGAAGTCACGGACATTTTTGTTAGCAATTGTACCCTTCTATTTTTATCTTTATTTTAGAATGCCAATTATGCACCCTGGAGGGGGGGGGGAGAGAGAGAGAGAGAGGAGCTGTTTTAAATCAGGAACCTTTCATTTCCTGCTTGGTTTCAACATATCTTAACAAAGGCATGAGATTTCAAAAGCACTTGTGGAGTAGATTAGAATGTTAAGAGAGGCTTGGAGGATGACATGAATAAATATGAGGTAAACAGCTGCACTTAAGACAAGTTAGTTCAAAGAGGTGGCAAACAAATGTGGCGCTTCAGAATGGTTGCTAATTTTTCAGACAGAATCCAGGAATAATTCATTGCCTACATGATGTTATCTCGCATGCTGTCTTCATCTATATCACCTTTTAGTCACTGCCCAAATCAGGGTGTCCACCAAGATCAGTTGGAGGTTGCCAAGATGTGGCCCATCTTATGATCTATACTGACAACAAAATACTATAGCCGATCTTCTTCCTTCTCTTTTCATGTCATGCCTTTGTAAAGCAGTGAGATTATTGCCTGTGAATTCCAGGAGAGCCAGGATGGTGTAGTGGTTTGGGAACTGCCCTTAGACTTGGAAGATACAGATTCAAATTCCTGCTCAACCATGAGACTTCCTGGGTTGACCTTGGGCCAGTCACTATCTCTCAGCCTCTCCTTCACAGGGTTCTTTCGAGGACAAAAGAGGAAGGAACTATGTACACCACTCTGAGCTCCTTGAAGGAAGAACAGTATAAAATGTGAACAAATAAATACTCTAGACTGCTTTGCTTAAAAGTTATTTATTACTTACTTATTGCATATGGGGGTGGGGTGCCATTCCCCCCATCCCGTTCCAAATTTTTTCCCTGCTTTGTGTGTAGAGTGTACCAAGCATCCAAATCCTGGTAGATTCCTCCGTCCTTATTTTTCCTCTGACTGCTTGCAACTCCTCCTCCCTCCCATCTCTTCTGTCAGACATCTGCTTTGCTTTTGAAGGCAGATAATGGAGATTGGGACCAGGAGTGTGGTCAGAGTAACCACACTGCTCCTTCCTTTTGGTCCCCGGTTCCACCATCTGCTTTTCCAGAAGAGGGTAGCTGGAAGTAGGATGGGAGAAATCAGCAGCCACCGGATGGCAGCAACTATTGCCACCACTGGAGGAAGTGGTGGACATCTTTGCCAGTGTGCTGGCCTGAAGTCTGGGGCTCATTAGTAGTGAGAACACTAGGTGAACAATGAGAAATCCCAGCTCACTGGAATTTGTCTTTGGAGGAGGGATCACTGATGGCTTATTGTCTATTTGTAATAAAGGCAGCTCTCAATTTACGCAGGGGTTAAGTTCCTGCAAAAAGGCACGCATATCAAAACTGTACAAACAATGACTGACTTTCCCACAGAAAATAATGGGATCAGCCTGGGTTAGGGGAATGGTCTGTGAGCACACCCATTAATGAATGGCAATTACAGGAGAAAAATACTCTGGCTAGAATTACAAGAAGCCACTTAGCAGCAACCAATTAGCATCTAATCAGTCAAATTGCTTTCTAGTGTACAAAAATGGGCAGCTTCCTTCATGTTGGTTAGCAGCCCGAGTCACTTCCAATCATGCCTCAATTTGCCCACACAGCCGTCACAAAATGAAAACCAGTCACACAAAAAAACCCCAAAAAACTAAAAACACCTCACAACCCTGCTTCTGCCAGCTCATCCAATACCCACAAGGTAGATGGAAATGATAGCAGGTTAAGATTTATGTAACTGAAAGGGTATTCCACCCCCTTGCTCCACATTATTCAGGGAGGAGTAGCAGGTTTTGCAATCTCTGCATTAAAGAGAGCTTGAGAAGAATGAATGATACAGGCAGCAATGATCACATGCACAACAATAAGCCCACTTTGCTGCCTATACACAATGGAAGTTAGCAGCCAAGTCAGCCAGGTAAGTTAACTCAGCATAATGTGCTATTTCAAAAATAAGCCAGACAAATCGAACTTCTGGTATAAATTTTTCAATCATTCTATTTGGAAAAATAGGTCAATTAAGAGCCCAGAAATTGAGAGCGACCAGTCTTTGCTTCGTGTACAAATATACGTTTTGATATAGCCTTAATCTGTTGTAAGCCGCCTTGAGTCCCTTCGGGGAGAAAGGTGGGGTAAAAATAAAGTTATTATTAATTATTATTATTATGATTATTATAGCAGAATATAGCAGAATACTCCATACATAGAACAAAAGGCTGCATCAGGTTTTTAGAGAGGCATTCCTGCACCTTTTGATTTCATATCGAGGGCTAAATGGCATTCATGATGCCTGCTGAGGGTCGGAAGTGATGTCATTTGGCAGGAAGTGATGTCATTCAACAACTCATAACCAAAAATAAGCACTTTTTCTCACTTAGGAATTCATTAACTACAAATGACAGAAGAGAAAACACGCAAATCTTTATCATATTTCAAGATATGGGAGAGCCCAATTTTCATGGGGGCTGCCCTTTTAGCAGTAACACCTCAGCACTGCTCAGCAGCTGAGAGCCTGAGGGTCGGATAAAAAACTTCTGCGGGCCGCATCCTGCCTCCGGGCCTTATGTTTGACACCCCTGTGCCAGAGACCTGATCCTTATGTTACACTGAGCATACAAAGGGGGGGGGGGTGCTTGGTTACAGGAAGTTACATGATATCTTACTAAGCTCTACTAGCCCCTTCCATACTGGATACTTCAAAGTCATTAATGCCTCAGTCAGAAACCTGGTTGAACTATTAGGGATTTGTTAGAGAAAGAGTTGACCAAAGTAGAAGCCATCCCCTTAATCTTATACATAAAAAAGTAAATAATACAGGCCTACACACATTTTGTTGTTGTAAAAGACCAATTCTTGGGTATATTTGGGGTAATGAATCAAAAAATGGCATCTATTTTGCCTGTTCTTGTTTTGGAGGTATGGCATAGCCACCTTATATGCTGATTCAAGCAACTTCCTCATGAGGAAGCCTTGGCATCAGCTCTCTCACAAGGAAGCTGCTTGAATTAGCATATAAGGTGGCTGTGCTGCACCCCCAAAAGGAAAGCCAATTGGGCAAAACTGATGCCATTTTTTGATTCAGAATTCCAAAAATATCCTAAATTCATTCAAACATCCTTGGCAACTAAAAAAAAAATTTTTTTTTTTGTAGGCCTTAGTAATCAATAGCTCTAATCCACATCATGGGATGGCTAATTTGTTTTGTAAGCCCCTTGGGGCAGTGACCTTCCTTCTATGCTGACAGCACTATAAGAATAGTCAATCAAATAATATTTCCAAAACCACTTCTTCAAAAGTTGAATAAAACCATCAGTGACTTCAAAGGCAAGTTACATATTCAAATATTTCTTTTAATGTTAATTGCTAAATGTTAATTTTTTTAAATGTTAATTTTCATATCCTTGAAACCATTCGTAACTCCCTGTTGGGGCAATTTTATTACTTCTTGCAGAGGTTTTTCTTTTATTTTTTAAATAGAAAAATAAGGAAATTCTAAGTTGTGGCAGGTGATTAAAAAAAAATTTAATGGTACTGTCAAATGCCTGCCTGGTTGGGGAAGGAAGACTTCATTGTGCTCAATAAGAATCAGGGACCAGTCTAGTAACTGCTGTGTCCTGTCGACTGAATGTAAAACCCAGAGACAAGATAAATGCTCCTGTTATGAGCCAAGCTGCATTGCAGCAGTGAGATTTGTTTTTAATAGAACCTCTTCTGTTTTTTAATATCCTGTCAAGACACACAGTGCACTGTCTCTGTCCAAACAAAAAAAAAAAGTGACAAAAGATTGTTATTTTTAGATTCCAGCATCTTCTTGTATCATAATGGAGAAGCAACAAGAAAAGCCACTTCCGTATCGGCCTGTTGAAATTTGTATCCATGTCCTGCAATATTAAAACCCACACATTGCTCAAGTTTCTAAGAGCGTATCTGTCTAGCATGCATAGGTTCGGTTTTAGCTGGTATAACACAGTGGTTAAGATAATGAACTGTGAGCCAAGAAACTCCATTGTAAACAGTGAATCTTTACCATAGACAAGCTTCTGTCTAATATAGAGGTGAGAATACTGATTTGTGTTGCACAGTAGTTGTAAGGATTTGTATATGTATATAAAGTTCACTGAACCCACAAATAAAGAGCTATATACATTTAAACATTATTACTATTAAGGACCAAATGACAGATTTGCCTATATTTTTTAAGATCTGTGCTTAAAACTAGACTTGCCTCCTTTTCCACCTTTGCAAAAATCAGCCATACAAGAGCCTGATCCTGTTTTGGGACTGTTACTTGTGGGGAAGGAGGGGTTAACTCTTTCCCCACATGTTCCTTTCCTATTAAAAATCATCATCTTGAAGTTGGCTCTCATAGGATCTCTGTGCAATTAGAAAGGATTTTGGAGGAAGAAAGGCAAGGGCCTTGTTTAAATCCAACCAGCTTCTGTTGCTACAGGAGTGATGCAAGCTTATGAATGACACAGAATTCTTTATCATTCAACTGCATTATGAATGTTCAGTATAATCCAAGAATTTGCTATTACTAATCATTTTTAGTGCAGCGACTCAGCATTTTAAAGTTGTCAGGTATGCAAGCATCTCTGTGGTACATGCTCCAAAAAAAAACCCCAAACAAATTTGACCCTGGTGAATTAACTGGAAAGATGCAAAATTAAATGTTTAATTGAAAGGGCCAAAGAAAGGGGGGAAAAGCAAAAGTGTCATGAATTCCCTGTAAAAAGGCTGCAGAAGGACAAGGAAAAGGAGTGGAACACTTGTGGGTCCGGCTGCTGGACTCCAACTGCCTTTTGTCCTCCTCCTCCCCACATCTTCAGTTATATCAGCCTCTGGTGTGTGAGCCTTTGGTGCGAGCTGAAGGGCAAGAGCCAAAGGGCTCTTTGCCCATGGCTCTTCGACAGTGGAGGCTGTATGACTCTTTGTTATGGCTCTTGTTGCTGAATCTTCTTTGGATGCTTGATTGCCAGCACTATACCCTTCCCTTTTATGCAGTGCCATGCTGTTTAATGATTGGACATCTGGGAGGGGTTAGGCGGTATTGTGTCAGCATTAGGGTTTGTGTGAGACTGAATGCAGGATTGTGAGTGGATTGAGGAGGTGTCATGTGACTGAGTTTTGGTTGTGATTCAGGAGTGTTAACCTTTGGTCTTGGATTAAGGAACTCAAGGAGAAGCTGGTGTCCTCTGTCTTGGTGAGAGACGGACAGGGGAAAGGATGGAAACGTCTGGCTCCATGAGAAGGGGACAGGGGGCAAAAAAGTTCAGCGAGAGGGGGTGTTGTATGTAGTAATAATTTAATAGTGAAGTGAGAGTGATTGAATGCCTAGTGGAGTGTGTGGTCAAGGTTGTGTGGTTTATGGGTCAACCCGACTAAAGGGTAACGTGTTTGACATCTCGAGGGAGTTGGGGGGTGTGAGTGCAGCCACCATTAATAGAGTGAGTAGATTTTTAAAAAATTTATTTTAATATTGGGTTCCAAGTTTTATTGTGTTTTATTGTTTTTTGTTTTATTTTTATATATATTTATATTTTTATGTTTTTTATGATTTCTTTTGTAAATAAATAAATAAATAAAATGAGTGAAAAACTATTCAGGCTTCACTCAGAAATAATCAATAGTTAGGACTGTACAAATCACTGCTTATTCAAGACTGGCGCCTCATCTGTGTCCCTGGTCGACCTCTGGAATGGGGAAATGTCCAAGGCTGTGGATGAGATTGCTCCGGAGCGACCTCTGCCACGCCGCAGACTCGGAGCGGCTCCTTGGTTTACTGAGGAGCTGCGAACGATGAAGCGGCAGGGCAGGCGTCTAGAGCGACGGTGATGATGAATCTCATGATGAATCCGATCGGACACGGAGTAGAGCTCATTATAGAGCCTACTCCGTGGCGGTGGTAGCAGCGAAGAGATCGTTCTTCTCTGCTACCATTGCGTCTGCTGATAGCCGTCCGGCAGAGCTGTTCCGTGTGGTGCGGGGCCTCCTTCATCAGGCCCCTTCGGTAGTCCAGGAGGAATACATGGTCAGCCGCTGTGACGTGCTTGCCCAACACTTTGCAGATAAAATCAATCGTATTCGTCGCGACTTGGATGCCACATTGACAATGTCTGTTGATGTCCCCTTGGCAACTGCTTGTCCAGTATTGTGGGATTCTTTTCAGCTTGTGCAGCCTGAGGATGTGGACAGACTCCTTTGGAGTGTGAGGCCGTCTGCCTGCCTGTTTGACCCTTGCCCAGCTTGGCTGATTAGAGCGGCCCGGGGGGGACTGGCTGAGTGGACAGGGAGGGTGGTCAACTCTTCTTTGATGGAGGGGACATTGCCGCTCGCCTTGAAGCGGGCAGTGGTTCGCCCCCTCCTGAAGAAGCCCTCCCTGGATTCCACTGTGTTGAATAACTATCGGCCAGTCTCCAACATCCCGTTTCTGGGCAAGGTAATTGAGCGGGTGGTGGCGACCCAACTCCAGAGGGTCTTGGATGAAGCGGATTATCTGGATCCTTTTCAATCTGGTTTCAGACCGGGCTTTGGGACGGAAACTGCCTTGGTCGCCTTGGTGGATGACCTACGCCGGGGACTGGACAGGGGGAGTGCGTCCCTGTTGGTCCTGCTGGACCTCTCGGCGGCTTTCGATACCATCGACCATGGTATCCTTCTGGGCCGATTGGCCGAGTTGGGAGTTGGAGGCACTGTTTTGCGGTGGTTCCGCTCCTACTTGGAGGGTCGGTCCCAGATGGTGGTGCTGGGGGATGCCTGTTCGACACCCTGGCCCTTGAGGTGCGGGGTGCCACAGGGTTCAATTCTGTCCCCCATGCTATTTAATATCTACATGAAACCGCTGGGAGAGGTCATCCGGGGGTTTGGAGTGAGGTGTCATCAATATGCTGATGACACCCAGCTCTATCTCTCCTTTCCTCCAGACTCCAAGGTGGCGGTTGAGGGCCTGGAGCGCTGTCTGGAAGCAGTGAGGATCTGGATGGGGGCTAACAAGTTGAAATTAAATCCGGATAAGACAGAGGCTCTCCTGGTTCGGAAATCCTCGATGCAGGTGCTGGATTATCGACTTGCTCTGAATGGGGTTGCACTCCCTCTGAAGGAGCAGGTTCGCAGCTTGGGGGTCCTCCTGGATTCGCAGCTGCTCCTGGATTCCCAGGTGGCGGCTGTGGCTAGGGGGGCCTTTGCTCAGCTTCGGCTGGTGCGCCAGCTGCGACCGTACTTGGATCGTGCAGACCTGGCCACGGTGATCCATGCCACGGTGACATCGAGGTTAGATTACTGTAACGCGCTCTATGTGGGGCTGCCCCTGAAGATGGTTCGGAAACTACAATTAGTACAGAATGCGGCGGCCCGTGTGGTCACCGGAGCCAGGCGATTTGACTCTGTCAGCCCGCTTCTCCGGGGGCTGCATTGGCTGCCCATTCGTTTCCGGGCCCAATTCAAGGTGCTGGTTTTGACCTTTAAAGCCCTATACTGCTCTGGGCCAGGATATCTTAGAGACCACCTACTCCCGTACAATCCGGCTCACCATCTCAGGTCATCAGAGAAGGCCTTTTTGCAAATGCCGCCACCCAAGGAGGTCCGGGGGGTGGCTGCAAGAAATAGGGCCTTCTCGGTAGTGGCACCAACATTATGGAACTCCCTTCCCCTTGACTTGAGAATGGCTCCCTCTCTTGAGAGCTTTCGGCGAGGCCTGAAAACACTGTTGTTTAAACAAGCCTTCTGATTTCTGGCCTTCTTAACTTTTTTATACATCTTTTAGTTTTACAGGCTTGATTCCTTGGTGATCTGCTCTTTTACTCTTTTAATCTGACTACTGTTTTTATGGCCCTGTAGTGTGTTTTTAAATGTTTTTATCTGTTTGTATTAATGTTTTTAAATTCTATTGTTTTTTAATATGTTGTTAGCCGCCCTGGGTCCCGTTAGGGAGAAGGGCGGGATAAAAATAAAGTTTTATTATTTATTATTATTATTATTATTCCAGATACAGTCATATTCCTCAGCGTTCACACAAGTAATGAACACGTGGAAGCCCCTGTACTTATTTGATCCAGTACAGAAATCTAGACTTTCTCAGGTCAGGGATATGGTCTGAGAACACGATACAGTCACCTTGCTGAAAGTAAGCAGGTTTTAATCTGTCTGGTGTGTGAAAGAACTGCATGGGAAATCTTATATTTGCCCATTTTTTAGTTCTCCTGGAAGAAAGGTGCGATTTGAAGAAGGGTAAAATTACATCTGTATAGGCTTGAGATACAAGAGAAGAAATTAGATTATGAAGATCCAATACAATGAAGCTTTTTCAAACTGAAGTGCACAGGAGCTGGGTGGATGTGAATATGTCTGCATACTGAGAATTGGCCTAATGTGAAAATAATTTTAAGATTTACCTCAGAAAACCTGACTCCTGATCTGACAAAATTATTCTGAATAATTTGAGCTGAGGCTATGGGATTGGTTGGACTCTGATGTGTACTGTATTTCCAAATGCCTTGTTTATTTTTTTTCAAATCTGAAGGAAAATTTGGATAAACTTGAAAATAAATAGTATTGAAAATAAAAAATAGAAAATAAACTACCAGAGGCTACAATCGTATCTGCACTTACCTGGGAGTAAGCTGCATTAACTATAATGGGATTTACTTCTGAGTAGACATGCCTAGGAACTAATCATTCAAAAAGTTAGACAAGGTCATACCTTTAACTGAGATGTTGAAAAAAATCCACTCTGCTCACTAATTGTATATTCTGTTGAGCAACCACACAAAACAGCCTAACATTCATCAGATAAATTATTGCACTGCTACCTTGCTTAATGCTGCTTTTTAATGACAAACGTTTCTCCTGCTTTTTTTTTTAAAGTGTGGATTTAAAATGCATCTCAAATCTCCACTCAGAAATGCTGAATGAAAAATATTTGGACGTCTGAGAAGGGAGCCCATATGTCATCTCTCTGTCTCCAGAGCAATAAATGCAATGTACTGCTTTTTTATTCTACATGGCATCTTCCCTCATACTCCCTCAAACGAGGAGGCTGGTTAGAAGGAGGTTGAAAGGGAAGGTAAAAAGAGTCAAATCTCTACAGAGTGCATGGAGGTTGCTGAAATCAACACTAACAGAGGCCCAGCAGAAGTGCAAAGGAAAAAGGGCTCTGTTAAGTCCAGAAGGGTGGACTTGGCTAATGAGCCAAGTTAGAGAGGCCGTAAAGGACAAGGAAGCTTCCTTCCGTAAATGAAAGTCTTGCCCTAATGAGGAGAATAAAAAGGAACAGAAACTGTGGCAAAAGAAATGTAAGAAGGTGATACGGGAGGCCAAGAGAGACTATGAAGAACACATGGCCAGCAACATTAAGGGGAATAATAAAAGCTTCTTCAAATATGTTAGAAGCAGGAAACCCTCCAGAGAAGCAGTTGGCCCTCCGGATGGTGAGGGAGGGAAAGGGGAAATAAAAGGAGACTTACAGATGGCAGAGAAATTGAATGAGTTCTTTGCATCTGTCTTCATGGCAGAAGACCTCGGGCAGATACTGCTGCCCAAACGGCCCCTCCTGACCAAGGAATTAAATCAAATATAGGTTAAAAGAGAAGATGTTTCAGACCTCATTGACAAGTTAAAGATCAATAAGTCACTGGTCCCTGATGGCATCCACCCAAGAGTTATTAAGGAATTGAAGAATGAAGTTGCTGATCTCTTGACTAAAATATGCAACTTGTCCATCAAAACGGCCATGGTGCCAGTGGATTGGGGGATAGCAAATGTCACGCCAATCTTTAAAAAGGGAAAGAGGGGGGACCCAGGAAACTATAGGCCGGTCAGCCTAACATCTATACTGGGTAAGATAGTGGAATGCCTCATCAAAGATAGAATCTCAAAACACATAGACGAACAAGCCTTGCTGAGGGAGAATCAGCATGGCTTCTGTAAGGGTAAGTCTTGCATCACAAACCTTTTAGAATTCTTTGAAAAGGTCAACAGGCATGTGGATGCAGGAGAACCCGTGGACATTATATATCTGGACTTTCAGAAGGCATTCGACATGGTCCCTCACCAAAGGCTACTGAAAAAACTCCAGTCAGGGAATTAGAGGGCAGGTCCTCTCCTGGATTGAGACCTGGTTGAAGACCAGGAAACAGAGAGTGGGTGTCAATGGACAATTTTCACAATGGAGAGAGGTGAAAAGCGGTGTGCCCCAAGGATCTATCCTGGGACCGGTGCTCTTCAACCTCTTCATAAATGACCTGGAGACAGGGTTGTGCAGTGAGGTGGCTAAGTTTGTAGACGACACCAAACTTTTCCAAGAGATCAGGAGAGAGATCTTGGGGTGGTGGTGGACAAGTCGATGAAATTGTTGACCCAATGTGCGGCGGAGGTAAGAAGGCCAATTCTATGCTTGGGATCATTAGAAAAGGTATTGAAAACAAAACAGCTAATATTATAATGCCATTGTACAAATCAATGGTAAGGCCACACGTGGAGTATTGTGTCCAGTTCTGGTCGCTGCATCTCAAAAAGGATATAGTGGAAATGGAAAAGGTGCAAAAGAGAGCAACTAAGATGATTGCTGGGCTGGGGCACCTTCCCTATGAGGAAAGGCTATGGCGTTTGGGCCTCTTCAGCCTAGAAAAGAGACGCCTGAGGGGGGACATGATTGAGACATACAAAATTATGCATTGGAAGGATGAAGTGGATAGAGAGATGCTCTTTACATAACACCAGAACCAGGGGACATCCACTAAAATTGAGTGTTGGGAGAGTTAGGACAGACAAAAGAAAATATTTCTTTAGCATGTGGTTGGTCTGTGGAACTCCTTGCCACAGGATGTGGTGACGGCATCTGTTCTGGATGCCTTTAAAAGAGGATTGGACATGTTTCTGGAGGAAAAATCCATTACGGGTTACAAGCCATGATGTGTATGTGCAACCTCCTGATTTTAGAAATGGGCTAAGTCAAATGCAAGGGAGGGTACCAGGATGCAGGTCTCTTGTTATCAGGCGTGCTCCCTGGGGCATTTGGTGGGCCACTGTGAGATACAGGAAGCTGGACTAGATGGGCCTATGGCCTGATCCAGTGGGGCTGTTCTTATGTTCTTATCTTCTGGATAACACATGTAGCTTTCTCAGATTCTACCACAAATGGCAGAAAAATTACTCAAACTTTCTCTGTTAGTTCTTGTTCACAGCTTTTGGAAACAAAGCAAAGAGGCACAACATAGACATTCTGGGGAAGAGGAAGCTGTTGTTCATACATACCCCCTTGAAATGCAAGGCATCTGCTCTGATGCAGAGGAAGTTGCTTAACATTTAAGGCTGCCAGTGGTAGTACAGTGCCAGGAACTGAGGAGGGCCTCTTTTTGTTAGGCTTATAATCTGATGTACAGATAGCAAGACATGAGGAATTGCAGTGTACAGCTAAAATCCTTTAAATCTGTGAAAGTAACACATCACAAACACATTTTCTTTTGCATTAGTCTTTGACTCTTGTCTCTTCCTGAGCCTTAAGCTTTTTTATTTCCAAAGTTGAAGGAATATTTGGATAAAATTGAAAATATTTAACTACCAGAAGCTACAATCCTATCCGCTCTGGTCTTTAGAAAAAACATTTCAAAGGCAGCACCTGAGTGTTCTTGCTGATGACATCACCACCTCTGCTAAAGGAGAAACCCTGATATTGCTTTCCCCTTGATGAGTCTCAGATTTCCACTGGCCATTTCTCTCTCTCTCTCTCTCTCTGTGTGTACACGGAGCGATAACATGCACAAGTTCTTACCCTGTGAAACGGTATCATTATATTGTGAATTGCCACACATTCTCACCGTGCTGTATCACTGGTGACTGCTGATGCAAGTTGAAAAACTTGCTATGTGACATTATCATCAACTGGTAAAAGCTGTTATAAGTAACAGGTAGAATTCAACACAAAGAGGCAGATCACCATGGAGGCCACAAAATGTAGCCCAGCCAGTCCAGTGCTTTTGCCCATAAAAAGGAGAACCACCCCAGATCACATATACTAACAAGGACAGAATGCACCTTCAGAGCTGTAAAGTTCTATAAATGTCATGTCTTCCATCGCAGTGATTGAAGATAGCACGTAGCAATGAACGATGTACAGTTGCAGAGTTCTGAAAAGGACAGACTCATTTGGAATATGGACATCCTTTGAAACATGGACTTCTTATCAGTATTACAAATGACATCTTTAAGATGACTGATGAACATGTTGATAGCTCACATGAAACATTCCCATCAAATTCAGTCTAGAGCAAACAACTGTTATTACAGTTTAACCTCAGTGATAGAAGTTGGTCCTTTAGAAGACATCAACTTCATCCACAAAAGGTGCCACACATTTTTGAACTGTGCAAGGTTCATCAAGTGTAGCTATTCAGAGCAAAAGAGGAGGAGGAAAACAGGGGTTGTTCTTATGTATTCAAGTAGATTAGATGACTCTAAAGTCTCTGAGGAGGTTATCTTAATTGGATTAGGGTCCTTGTTGATTATCCTCTGGAAGTACTAGTTCAGAGCTCAGATTATAAATATTTTAGGAACAATGGTGCAAAGTACAGGCAAGAGAGGCATTTGGTTTCAACAGATGTAGGTTAGCTTAGGACACTAAGTTCACGGGGGGGGAATTCTTTAAAAACCTAGAAGTATTAGAATGCAGTGCACTAAATGCTACCATTGGTACTATATTTGTTATAAGTTTGATTGTGCCCCCAACCAATTATATCAGTCATGTAAATTTCATTTCATACTGATTCATATGATATTGATTGCTCTCTCTAGCAGTTGACTGGTTTCATGAGGCTCTATTAGATCCACAGAAACTAGGCCTGGTTAGATATAGTCTTCCTCTGCAGGTACACTGGGCCTGGACTAGCCAAATATGGCCACTGTCTCAGAACTATAAAGAATGGAAACCTTCTTCCCACACATTTATTTTGTTGGTCTGTTGATTATAGATACAACTCTTTCTGTATAGTCAAATCAACTCTTTAGCGAAAAAATCACTAAACTTCTTAGTCATCTGGGACCCCGCAATTGGTACAAAATCTAGAAGAAAATATATCATTGACAAACTTGCCTTTGAATCCAAGGGAATTTAGGAAGCTGCATGTGTGTGCTTGCAAAGATAGTTGCTGAAAGGAAATATCGCAGAAAGATTTAGGTGTGCAGAGAGAGATGGCAAGAGACTCTTTCACACCTCTAGTGAAATATAAATTACGGTTGACAAAATGTGGGCCTGCAGGCAATTTCATCAGGATCTCCATTCCCACAACCTTGTTATATCCTAAACCTGCAGCATGGTGAGAGATGGAAGAAAAGTAATGCTTTGAGGGCAAACCCCTACAGAATTTAGTAGAAAGTCAGGAAGTGAGGAGGTGAAGAGGATCAGGTATGATGACTGCATTCTCATACGGTTCCCTTCCTTGCTTTTCAATTCACACTCCAATAATAATATGTACTACAAAAACATTTAATTGAACCCACTGATAAATCTTCCGGGGGGGGGGATTGGGTACCAAAAATAAAATTACCCACCTTTGGAGGTTGGAAATTTTATTACTGAGTCCTTTCTATTTTGTCTTCTATTAAGCATGGAGGATTCAGAGTTTGCCAATATTTTATTCACAGAAATGGCATTCTATGACCAGGATATAGTAGGACTTTGTTCAAAGATTTTGCTTTGAGCCATGAATCATGTCCTACGTTTGTTTCAGACATTTTTATTCCCTACAAAGACTACCTTCAGCTTGTCAAACTTTTTTTGGATAAGGTTCAGGGTAGATGAAAGCAATAAAGCATTATTAAAATGGTTAAATTAGGTTAACCCATTTTTGCCCAGCCCACAGGTGTAAACAGTTGGTCCCTGTTGTGTATATGCAATGCTGGGCAGAAATGGCTTAAGACATTATAATGGGAAAACATGCATTGGAAAAAATTTGAAATATTGTTCCTTCATCTAACGTTGTCCTCTTCATGTAGGCATATGTCACACACAGGGTGCAATTCTACCCTGCACTGGAACAGGCAAGCCAAGAGGCTTGCGCTGTAACCAGCGCAGGATATGGGCCCAAAGTGGCTCGGCCAGAGGGAAGGGGAATTTATTCCTCTTACCTCTGAGTAAGGCACCCTGGCCCCTATGGGTCTCCTTGGACTTGTGTCACCTCCTGAGTTGGCACAAGTCTGAGGAGAGCGGGGCAGATTGAAGTTGCTCTGAACTCCCCAGGAATGGGGGTTGGGATCCGACATAACTGCTGAGACCCAGCCCTGTCACCTGCTCCCCACCAACCCACCCTCCAGGGCCACCCACTGCCCGCCCTTCTCCTACAGTGGAATTGATATGTGATTGGGAGAGATACTATTGGGAATATTCTGGGTGAGGGAGGGATTTTGCTAGCATGTGATTTACAAACTACTAATTTGTAGTCTGTCAGTTCCCCACAACCCACAATAAAATACAACAGCGCTGCAAGAGGGCCGAGTACTTGGACTCCTGCACTCCTGTAATTAAAAGTTACCTCCTTTCAGTCCATTTTTATTGCTTCCTGGTTAGGGCAACTGTGGGTTTAGTGATCACTTGCCCTTGTCAACTTCAGTTTCTTGCCAAATAAATGTGGGTTAATTACTGCCTTCCTGGCATCCCACTCTTTGCCTGTATCAAAATAGCTGTGCGGACCTGCCCACAGTAACCCTTGCCCTAGTGACATCTAGATTAGATTATTGCAATGCACTTTACGTGGGGCTGCCTTTGAAGACGGTCCAGAAATTACAATTAGTATAGAACGCGGCTGCTCGTGTGGTGGCTGGAGCACGTTGGTTTGACTCTGTCAAGTCATTGCTTCGGCAGCTACACTGGCTGCCGGTTCTGTTCCGGGTCCAATTCAAGGTGCTAGTTTTGACTTTTAAAGCCCTTTACGACTCGGGTCCGGGGTATTTGAGGGACCGCTTCCTTCCTTACAATCCTGCCCGTGCTCTTAGATCATCTGGGGGGCCCTTTTGACTGTGCCGCCACCAAGAGATGTGAGAGGGGCGGCAGCCAGGAAGAGGGCCTTCTCGGTGGTGGCCCCTGAACTTTGGAATACCCTCCCTTTAGAATTGTGAACTGCTCCCTCTTTGCTAACATTTCGGCGTAGACTGAAGACCTTTTTATTTCAAAAAGTTTTTAATTGTTGACAGGCTGGCTGGCTTTCTTGCTTTTTATATGAGAATCCACGGGGTTTGTTTTTTTTAGATTTTTAATTATTTGTAAGTTGTTTTAATTATTGTTTTTAATGTTGTATTTTTAATTGTTGTAAGCCGCCTTGTGTGCCCTTTGGGCATAAAGGCGGGATATAAATTAAAATAATAATAATAATAATTCATTATAGAAAGAGAATATAAAAATGTAATCTGAAGTATTTAATTGTACAAAACATACAGAAACAGTGGTTCACTAGCTAGCAGAGCTAGCTGAAAAGGTTAAGGAAAGAAATGTTCATATTTGGCCTTTAAACCTCTACATTAGTGGTTCTCACACTTTTAGCACTAGGACCCACTTTTCAGAATGAGAATCTGTCAGAACCCACCGGAAGTGATGTCATGGCCAGAAGTGACACCATCAAGCAGGAAAATTTTTTAACAATAATAGGCTGCAATTCTACCCACACTTACCCAGGAGAAAATCCCATTGATTATCATTGTTAAAACATATACAGAGTAGCCTGTTAAAAGTATAGATCTGTAACATTTTCCCAAATGCAGTAACATATGATAGCATCAAGTCTACTATATTAAAAATAAAATATTGAAATGAGTGGGAACCCACCTGGAATTGGCTCGCGACCCTCCTAATGGTTCCCAACCCACAGTTTAAGAAACACTGCTCTATCTATATTCCTACATATGGCAATGTGGTTCTCTCAACTTTTAAGTGCCTAAAACAATAAAATTAAACTACTGTGTTTAATGGGATTGCCCCAAGTACCATCAGAAGTTACAGAAGTCACTTGATGTAGGCAAAAATCACTTTTTAAAAAGTAAGTTCAAAGAACATGCAACTTTTCAGGTGATCTTCTTGTACATTCCAAAAGTTCAGATGCTGGTCAACACAAATTGATAAATATAAAATGGAATTCTTCATTGAAGAGTAATCTCATGACTATTCTGCTCTTTAGAGTGATACTGGTGCACTAAAAGAAAAATCAAAGTTCTGTGTTTCAGTTTTAAAAATGCAAGGGTTTACTGTGCAATACAAATGGAGATGAAAAATGAATTGCACAAATGCGCCAATATTTAGTATAACATTTCACATCAAAATCAGAAAAGTTACAGTTCAACATTATCACAATACCTATTCCTTCAGTAGTACAATCCAAGATTATACCTTCCAGATACAGTAGAGTAACTGGTTTTCAAGAATAACTTCAGATTTATTCAAATATGTTATGCAAGAAAGATAAAAGATTCAGTAGTTATTTCAACATTTCAAAGTTAATCAATAAATTACTGCGTAGCTATTTTGGTTTACAAACTAGTTCAACATATACCTTTTAGGATACACAAAAAAATCTGCTTCTCTTAACCAGGCACCAAAAAAACGAGTATCAAATTACAGTTCTGTATAGAACTTGAACCTAAGTAAGTTCTCATTTAAAATACTGCATAAAATCAAGTATTTGAACATTGAGGTAATATTCTCTTTCTTTCTTTGTATTTTTTAATTTAACATGCTTTTCTAGAGAATACCTGATGTTGACAATGTAGGTTTCCATTTTCCAGTTACTGGCTCACTATTCCAGTTACTCATAAGAAAAAGCATGATAATCTGGAGAAAGTTTTTCAACAGCATAATTAGAAGTGGAATTCTTGCTAGCCTCTAAAACCTATAGAATCAGGCCTACAAGCAATCTTGTAATAACCATATTTCAAATGCACAGGTTGTGCAACTAAAAAGGCATTTTAGTTTCCACTGGATTGTATCTACTTTAAAATTTTCCAAGTGTAATTGAAATCAATGTTAGTCATAGTCATCTCATGCTCTGCCAGCATAAGCCTTGGATCAGTGGCACAAAATCCATGCTGCCATTGTGCACTTGGGGCCACTGGTGCAAATGGTCAGAGGCCCTATGTGCATGACAGCAGCTCCCAGATACCCCGCTGGACAAAGTAAGTCAGTGGTGGGGGCAGTTAGGGAATGGGAGGGGGAAGAGCTCACCATATGCTGCTGCCGCCAAGATCCTATCCACCTTTCCCTGCCCTGAACCACCCCTTCAGGCTTACAAAATAGCTAGCATAAGTTAAAGGAGACCCATTGGAGGCCAGATGTCCTAGAGGGAGGTAAATATGCAGAATGTGCTCTGTCATGGTATAGGCTGGCAGGGGATAGACTTATCCCTAAGTAGTCTCACCGATTTCGGTTCGGCTTAGTCAGGATTCACTTTATACAAGTCTACTGGATTCTACAACATCTCTTTAAAAACATATATCGGCAATATTAGTGCATCTTATAAAATGACGTTTTCTTAAGCAACTGAACTCACAACATTTACTGCATGAATTAAAAGGTGCTGGAGGAGAGAAATTCACTACTAACATATTTTTCTTTAACTCTTCCTAGTTTTGTTCTTTTTCGTATTGCTTATCAGCGCTAATTATTTTGGCAGTCCCACTTCATAAGCTGCAATAAAATGTTACAATATTCTATGTACTCTTCAGCTACAAAAGAGGGGGGGAAACTGAAACATTTTGACTCAGAATTTTATGAGACTGGTAAATACATGAATTGTATTTCAAAAATGTAAATGTTTCAAAAATCCAATTTGAGAAAATCTAGTTTTAAAATGTTATATTTTATAGAGACACACATACCCGGTCTAAACAATACAAAAACCAGTATCTAACTAAACTGTACAAAGTTTTTTGTTAAAAATTTCCCCATCCCAGGAAAAGGCACTATGTACTGTAGTTTAAAGTGCGCAAATAACATCCTCCTTAAAGAAATGGTGCAAAGAAAAACCTGTTTTTTTAAAAACCTCTGTATTTCTTCATAATATTCTACCAAGTATTGCCTTGAATTATATCTGCAGCTGGTTTTCTAAAGAAGAGAATGTGATCAGTCCACAGAATTGCAGATATCTTTTATTTTCTGATTGAAGTCTTCAGGTTGATCAGCATACACATAATGACCTGCACCAAGGATAGCCTATGGAAGAGGTAACAAAAGAAAGAAATGAGAAATTCAAATAAGAAAACACATCCTAAAGGTCCACTTTCAAGAAAAACCAAGTGCTTAACATAACCAATAAAGTGACTTGTAAAATTAATTATGAATATGTAAATTCTCCCAACATTGCAGATATGCACAACAGGGTAGCACACTGAGCAGCTCATACTGAAGCAATCCTACAAAACCATCTTTCACTTTAAATCCCATTAGAAGAGATTATATTGCTTACAAAGCACAAACTTGCACTAACACAGCTCTTCTACATAACAAAAAATACCACCATGACCTAAGGACAGGTGCTTACCTGCAACAGTCGTTCTTTGAGTGGTCATCTATGCAGTCACACATAGTGCATGTGTGTTCTGTGCATGGGCAGAGCTGACCTTGGATGTTTTGTTGAGCATCCTGTTTTGCGCTTAAGTGGAGACATCCTGTCCATGGTTGCATGTTTTGAGCATGACAGACTATTCAATCCCTCAGTATCCTTGAGAACTGTTCACTGGTTCAAACTGTCTTACTTAAGAGGAGTTCCAAATAGTAGATTCAAATCTGTAGAGAGGATGGCTGTGTGCTTCATGAGACTGCAGAGATGACCACTTGAAGAACTACTGTTACAGATGAGAAACCTGCCCTCCTTTATGGACTCTGTGCAGTCACATATACTGGAGACTAGCTAACACCCCTTTCCTGGAGATTGTTGCAGGTTGCCCAGGAGAAGTTCCACAGAACAGTGTGTCAAACAAGGCACTGGCTTTCAGTCATGTGGCTAGGCTAGGGCATAGTGCTTTATGAAGACTGACTGTGTAGACACAATCTGCTGCTCTGCAGAGCTCCGAGAGTGGAACACCTCTCAGGCTTGGGACAAAGGAAGAAACCACTCTGGAGAACTACGCTCTCAAGGAGACTCTTTTTCTGCCAACTGGTAAGCCAGAAAAAGATAGGTGTGGGAGTGACATTCCCAAACAGTCATGAATGCCCCTCTTCCACTCTACCAGACAAGACCCGGTGCAAAAGTCCCTTCGGGAAGTCCCTTCGGGGAGAAAGGCGGGGTAAAAATAAAGTTATTATCATCATCATCATCATTATTATTATTATTATTATTATTATTATTATTATTATTATTATTAAAAGCCCTTTTCCTCTCATCTGTTCAGCATGGAGACAGAGGTCAAATTCATAAGCACTTCTGTGGTTGCAAATCTCTAAAGCAAGGCAACTAAAATTCTGAGGACACCTCAATTTCTATCGAGAAGTATTAACCATTCAAATTCATGCATGAAAGACAGGAAAAGTATTTTAAAGGAAACAGGAGTATTATTATTATTATTATTATTATTATTAACAGTATTTATATACCGCTTTTCAACTAAAAGTTCACAAAGCGGTTTACAGAGAAAAATCAAATAATTAAATGGCTCCCTGTCCCAAAAGGGCTCACAATCTAAAAAGATGCAAATGAATACCAGCAGACAGCCACTAGAACAGACAGTGCTGGGGTGAGGTGGGCCAATTACTCTCCCCCTGCTAAAAAAAGGAGCACCCACTTGAAAAGTGCCTCTTACCCAATTAGCAGGGGTAGAGTAAAGGCATGCCCCGTATCCGTGGGGGTTCCATGAAACTGCAGATATCGGCAAACCTTCTATAACCACAGGACGCTCTGCTCCCCTCACCTCTGGAGAGTCCACTGAGCCTACCTTAGGCTGTGGACATCTTTCTGCTGCCTCTGCCGGGCTCACACTGAGCCCGATAGTAAAAAAAACAAAAAAAACAAAAAAACACCACCACAACTCCTGGTTTCTCAGTTAAACTGGAAGTGATGTTTTCAATGCCTTATAAGGCATTAGGAGACCCTGTGGACCTGATCCATGGATAAGTGAAACCACAGATACGGGGCACCCCAGTATCTACAACCATCTGGGCTGCAGTCTAAGCCCAGAAAAGATAACCAGTTTTTCATGCCCCACTTTAGGAATCCGACTTACACAAGTGCTCTCAGAATCCTATAACTACCATTCAAAGGTCCTGTAAAAGGACAGGCAATTATTAATAGAATAACTACTAACACATCCCACTTACTATAGTCTTCACATATGAATTTGGTCGCAGAGACTGGATGGTAGTCCCGGAATTGCCATCTATACATGACCGTGCTCCATAAATCACAGTGATAGGAATGTTTTTGTGCATGTCGGCAATACGCTGCAGCATTGGCCTTTTGGCCCATCCATAAGGAACTGTCATGTTCTTGAAAGCAGTTTCACCACTTAAAGAAAAAAGAAACAGGCTCCTGAATATTGTATGTCTGGCCTTGCCTTATTTAAGCTGGAGATTTAAAACTGTACAACAGGGAAGAGGAAGAGATCACTAAGACTGCAATCCTAGGCATACTTACTTAGAAATCTCACTGTGTTCAATAGGTTTACTCCAAGTTAAGTATGCACAGGACTGCAATCTAAGCAGCTTGATTAGAGAAACCTTAGATAACTAACAATACATGATAAAATAGAGAATTAACCTACACTTTTAAGCAACACAAGATATCCAATGACATACATTTATATATAACAAAAGTTACTTAATTCTTGCTTAATTTTGCCTACAGAATGCCATATTAAAACAAGGAAGTCTTACACATTTCCTGAAGGTATTCAGCTACAAACTATTGAGAGGATAGGAATCTCACAGGATTGCCATCAATGACTTTTATCCACCCTTGCTGTTCAGCTTGGTGCATAGAAGGCACAAAGTAGTAATGGATCTTAAGGGGTCATGACAGAACAAAGGATATGTGGGTGTGCCTGAAATGTGCAAAGCCCAACCCAAAAAAAGGTTTATAAATTGATGCTCCAAAGCAGTCAAAGCTTTGTCCAGAAATTCTGATTATATTGCACGAAGCCAATTTAAAATAAGCTTTCAGTTTTGCAATCCAATGGAAGAGCCTGTTTCTAAGCAAACAATTGAAAATGTAAGGCTATTCACTTGCTTAAAGGATATTCAAATCTTTTACTCTTCCTTCACACACTGTTTACCAGCATGAAAAAATGTCTAAAATGGAAAGTTGGGGATTTATGGTAATGAAATCAATTCAATAAAATTTTGCAGGTTTATCTTCTTACCTTGGTGACTGCACATTACAATGGTAGATGTATTCAGTGACAGTATCATCATCAAACTTGGAAGAATATTTTCTCTTGAAGTCTGGCCTAATACGCTGTACAAGACTCAATCCTGTTAATAATCAAAACAAAAAAGATTAACTACTAATGGTGGACATAACTAATTATGGTTCTTTCACAATGCTCAATAATGACTTTTAACAATTTAAAACTAGCTACAGAGTGAATCTGAGTGAATTTCAGGATCACATAGTTTCAGTCATTGTTGACAGGCAGTAGGGAGATTAAGTGAAGAGAATATTGCCAAAAAATATGCACTTGAAATCTCTCTCTCTACAGGTTGTACACCGCTCTTCTTCTCAACAGAACTGTTCTTGTTTGTGCCCAGCAATCAGCCCATAGTAAACACACAGGGCACAGATAAAAGCTCTATTTGATTATACAGGAGATGTCTGTTGGATCCAAGTTGGATGTGGATCCTAGACACATGACAGAATGACAAAAAGCAATACTGTATTCACTGAACAGGAGCCCTCTTCACACTTCCTCCACATCCCCAAGTAATCAACGGATGTTTGAGAAGAAACTTGCGATTTCTGCCTTCTGGCCCCTTAATCCAATTCTTAAACACAAGCACTTTTTGCAAACCTTCACCGACACATGTGAAGATAAGAGGGTGGAGGGGGCTCAAACCAATTCACTAAATACATAGACAAAGAATGAACAGAGTTTTAGAGAAACTTATACTTAACAGAATGCATTATCTATAGCTTATCTGAATTTCTGGTCTAGGAATGCAGTACCATCAGCTTCATCTTGACATTTTTGTAGCATCAGTGAATAAAGATGCTTCTTTTCCTTCTCTCTGATAAGGAGGTAAATATCTTCTAAAGCTATCTCCACTCTGCATTGTATACCTAAGGCTTCTGAGACTGAATCACTGCACTGCTCAACAATTTTTCATCTCACAAGGATCTAAACAAGTTCCTTATCCTCATTCCTTAGCAACTGAGCTATTTGCCAGAACAAGACAGAATGATAACATTCAAGGAAGCAATGTGGACCCTCTTTGAAGCCAATGTGGTCATTTATGTAAGAAACTCTGAACTGCCTTTTTCTTACATAAAGGAAGAATAAATTGTTTTAAGCAGGGCATTCAGCTACAAAGTAAATCTTTAAAAATCAAATTTCAGATAAAAGCTGCAACAAACATTCCTTTTTGTGACTTCACAAACTATTTAAACATTTAGGAATCCTAATCTCTTTCTATTTAAACACCATAACTGAAAATCAATTACATACCACTGTACCATAATATCAAGGCAGACCTTGCTAAGCAAGGGAACCTCATGACTTGGAAAATAGAAATGTTATAAAAGTAAATATTCTCCCTTTATATTCTACTCCTTTATACTTAACAGCTAAACATCTAATCAACTGGCCATGGCTAAGCAACTTTCATTTGGCAAAGGAGGCACTGATTAAACCAACATATTCTAAAAACCCAATACACAAAGAAGATTTAGTATTCCTAAATCTTAAATCAGCCATTTTCAACCACTCTGCGTGACACACTGGTGTGCAACAAGTGGTCTACAGGAATTTGGGGGAAGGTCACTTATTAGTAGGGCCAATGGAAGATATGAGCCCCCCACTGACAGCATGGTGTGCCTTGTCAATTGTCAAAAACCTGATGGTGTGCCTTGACAATTTCAGAGCTTTATCAGTGTGCCATGAGATGAAAAAGGTTGAAAATCACTGTCTTAAATGTTATCAACAGGCTGTCCAAATACACTGGGGTTTTTTTTCCATTGGACCAACCTTTCTACCAACAACAACTTGCTCTCACTAGAGAAAGAAGCACTATTCAACCAACCAACCAGACTTTAGTCAACTTGCTGTGGACCTCCAGGTATCTCCAGCCCTCAACCACAGCAAGAAATCAACTATGCACAAGCTAATGTTTTAAGGGCCTAAGATAACTGGAAAAACACTCAAGCCCAAGGACTGTCATCCCTCTTTCCTGCCAGGTAAAGATCCTTTAGCCTTTAATGATGAATGCACCATGGACATGCATCAAGGGCAAAGTATTTTACTTATGATGAATTAACCAGGAAAGCAGAAGGGCACAAGTTCCTATTCTTTCAATACTTACAAATTAGGTATCATTTTATCAGAGTTCTCTAGTTTAATCCTATTTAAAAGGTTATTAGAATCAACGTCCAAAGTCTAAAGGATGAAATCTCTAACATATATAAAATGTAATCAAACTCTTCTAAGTCTGATTCCCCATTATATACATAAATCTAGTATTCCAATTTAGAAATGGAATTAAATAAATACATAGAACATCTGGAGTTCTAATACCACTGTCAAGGAAAATGCTTATAAAGCCATGTGCAGATGGTATACTACTCCAAATTCAAAACAAAACAAGAACTGCATAATGCAACTCTGGTCAATATTGGTGGATGCAAAGGAGTAGCCATGAAGCACAACATGTGGAGGAACTGCCCATACGCTACAATTTTGGGGTATCTGTAATAGACAAAATACAAAAAATCACTAGCCACAGATTGGTGTTCAATCCTAAAAAATTTAACATAAATTTCCTAATTTACAGGGAACCCAATTAAGAATTTACTTTCCAATGCTAAACAAGCATTGCACAGCATTTGAAATTCACTAAAGTGCCATCTGTTTCACAGGCTTAACAGAATCTAGAATCTTCTAATTACATACAGAAATTACCCGAGCAATTTTTGATGACCAAACATAAAAAAAACTGCTTCTTAGAAATCTGGCTATCATTTGTCTCCTACACAGAGAAATATAAAAGTGCAACACCCAACCAGAAATATAGAAAGACATCTATTCGCTATAAAAAAAGGAATTTACAATGAATGAGTTACATTTTAACAGTGCGATCCTTATGCACATCTACTCAGAAGTAAGCCCCATTGATTTCAATTAGACTTCCAGACAATGGCATATGAGTGCAATCTTACACTGCACTCCTATGCATGGTTACTCAAAAGTCCTATTGTATTCAAAAGTCCTAATGTATTCTTCAGGAAGTGAGTTCAGGATTACAGCCTAAGTTTAGTCTGTCATGACTAAACCCCACTGATTTCATTAAGTCATGACTTTACAAAACTATATGAACAAGTTCAAAATGGAAAAAAATATTTGCTACTAAACAAAGTCATCTATCAATTATTTTCTAGGAAAATATCCATGAGTTTAGATGACATAAACGTTGTCCCCAAAATTATTGTTCCAGTACTTTATGTACAAAATCAATTTCTATACAAGTTTGTTCAATGTGTCAAATTCCTTAGTGATGACTATCCTATCCAACTGTCCAGCCCAGGTGCAGTTGCAATTCAGCCCCTAGGCAAGGGAACAAATGTTTCCTTACCTTGTGGAGGCCTCCATAACTACCCTCCTACCACAGCATGCAGCGCAAACCCCATTGGCATGGCTACACCAGGGCTGGAAAGTTTGGCCCTAACTAAACTCAGCATACAACCCTATTATCAGTTTCAAAGACTGTACACATTTATATGCTATATTTTGTTGGGTATGGGTAAGTTAAGTACAAGCAATGTATTTCTTTTGTACAACAGATCACAACCAAGATTTTCCTGATGCCACCTTCTTTTGGTATTCTTGTAATTTTATAGACTGTTGCTGTATCTAGAAAAGATTTTAACAACGAAGAAAAAGAGAAGGTAAATACTATTTAGGTAGATATTGGTCCTACAATTCTTCTTACCTACAGACACCCAAAGGCAAAGCTAATTGAGTTTCGCAGTCAATGACAGCTAATGATTAGATCCCTTAACAGTATTAGAATAAACTAACACTCACCAAAGGGTCCTGCTATCCTGAGACCAGCCAATGGATTAAATGGACTCAAAACTGCTCCAAGTGCTTTGATCCAGATTGGAATTGGTCTCTCATGTTCGGCACTAGAAGGTCTTTCTGGAAAACCCCATGGCTCCACTAATATAAGATGTTTTGCCCTGTAGGTACAAAAGGTTTTGTCAACAGCGTATTTAAAATGCTGTATTCCAGAATCAGTTTTACACAGGTTTTTTATATCTCCTGGTCAGTCACTGCAGGAAACAGCACACTGAACTAAATGGGCCTTTGTTTTAGATTGCTCCAACTCGTATACAGAGCAGCTACTTGCTATTGCTTCATTAATTCCTTTTAATCAGTTCACTTACTATTTAGGATGTAAAGGTGTAAACACTAGAATAACAAGAAACAAGACATGTCAGATGGCTAAAAAAGACAATACAGCCATTTATAATTGGGCAACCTAATGAATTCATAAGTTTTGTCCATACCTTACACTTTAATTCATGGTTAGATATGACCATGACACTAAATGACATATAATCATGCACATGAATGACCACAGCCAGGAACACCCTAGCAAACATTCGAGCATGAACTATTAAATAGAAAAAAATAAAAACTCATACCAGATATCACAGAGAAACAATTTTTTCTTGAGATACAATAACCATGATAATAACCCCACTACTGTCAACATGTGTTAATAATTCACAATTAATACATGGACCTCAAGCATTATTACACTACTGGCATAGTCCAGAATAAAATTCATAGTTCTTCAGTCACTCTAGTCTACACCATGGAAAGTTTAAGAAAATAAAGTGCATAATTATGAGTTAGGCTCTGTATCCAAAGAGAAGCAATAAGAAAGGTTTTGATTTGACTTTCATAGTTTGTCAGGTTGTATCCCAAATAGTCTTTATCATGCTATCCAATGCTACCTTTTGCCAGAGGGACTACAAGTTACGTAGCACCCTGTGATATGTTACTCCTTAGACTCCAGTGCCACAGATGCTCCCCAAGTTTGCACAACAGTAAAAAGGTACAAACATTTGTGCAAGTAGTCAGTACGGAATTATGTCCACCTTCCCATGCCTTTTTCATTAGTGTAGTATATTTTTTAATTAAAACATAGCAAATTTGAACCAACATATCTGCTTATACATTCACCAATACAACTTGTTCATTTCTCTCCAAAACAAAGGGCTTAATTCCAAGAAAACCTATCAAATATAGGCTGTACTGCATTCTCAGTTTAAATGCAAATACAGGTCCAGCCTATTTATACACAGATTTTTTATACACGGATTTGACACAACATGAATGGCCCCTGCAAATGAGAAAGAATGTGCTGATCCCTGGAGAAAGGGAAAAATGCATCCCTTTAAAATCAGTTTTAAAAACTGAACAGTCCTTTAACAACAGCCTCCTTAATGAGAGAGAGAGAGAGAGAGAGAGAGAGAGAGAGAGAGAGAGAGAGAGAGGGCAGCAGGCTAACAATCCATCAATCCTTCTCTCTCCTGCAGACCCCTCCCTTCCCCCAGCACTTGAAAGAAAGGTGATCATTTTGCATTGGTGAAGGGAAGGGCTGAATGAAGTGCTGATGGATTGTCTTCTTAATGACTCTTATCTTAGAGTCAAAAGGTCAGCAAGGCTGTTTTTCAATCACTGGAGCAAAGAAACTTAGTTTTTTAAATTGATTTGCTATAGTGCTTTTTTTTAATCCACGTGAGTGCTTGGAGCAGAACCCACGTGAATAATTTGTCTCAACCTGTACTCTAGTTTGAACTATCTGATTCCAACAAAACAACGCTGCAAAAGAAGTTAATTCACAAACTCACTGCTTTTGGATACCTTAAACCAGGGGTGTTAAACATATGGCCCAGGGGCTGGATGTGACACCCCCCCCCCCCGGAAACTTTTTATCCGGCCCTCAGGCTCTCAGCTGCTGAGTAGTGCTGACGTGTTACTGCTGAAAAGCAGCCTACATGAAAACTGGGGACCCCCATATCTTGAAATATGATCAAGATTTGGTATTTTCTCTTCTGTCATTTGCAGTTAATGAGTTTTCTTGTGAGAACAAAGTTCTGATTTCTGGCCATCAGCTGCTTAAAGATGTCACTTTCTGCTTAATGACATCACATCTGGCCCCCAGCAGGTGCCCTGAATGCTAACTTCGGCCCTCTGTATAAAATGAGTTTGACACGCCTGCCTTAAACCATGTTGTCCAGGGTTTCCCAAACTGTGGGTCACAACCCCATCTGCAGAGGATTGCGACCTGGGTCACTCTCCCACCCACTCTTGCTTTGGTTTGGATCCAAATTGGAGCCATTCCAGAAGTTGACTTACTCATTGGGAGGGTGGGAAGTCCTCTTCTGGGTCATGGCAGGCCAGCAACACACTCTACTGGCCACTGTGGGCCTCAGAATGGCCCACAGACGCCTCAGAAAGCTACTTCCTGTTTGCTCCCACAAACCAGCAATGGCTTTCTGAAGCCCACAGAGACCAGTAGAGTGGGTCACTGGCCAGGCCTGACCTAAAGAAGCACCCCCCCCACCCTACCAGTAAGTCATTCTCGGGTTGCAAACTACTATGAAAGACGAGGTGGTTCGTGATGCAGAGAAGACTGGGAATCACTGGTGTAGTATAAAAGTGTATTTCCACACATGGACACACACATATGAAGACTAACTTCATATGCATTTCATTTTTTAAAATTACATATATTTTCCAATAACTATTACTTTTCAGATAATTTCCAATTCCACACATGACAGCAATTACTACTTAAGACAAGCTTACATTGTATGGCACTGAAGCAAAAAGTCAATCTTATTTCTCTACATCCAAAACAATCTTAGAGTCTCCTAATCTTACTCATCGTAAAGCAAAATTAATGGATTTTCCTTTCTTTAATGGAAAATGCAACTCAACAAATATTTGTTTAATCCTATCCCAAGCCTTCTGAATTTGTCAGTGCTCTAGTTCTTACACTGTGAACAGTGAAATCTGTTTGGTTAGACACATTTATTTCTTGAAAATATGGCATTACAGAGATAAACATAACAGTTATGCTGTGCTACTTCTAAGAACTGCGTATTTATTCTATTTTGGGATTTTACAATGTCTTGGATGAATCTAAACACATCTAAAGAGAACCATTCAACAACTTGGCTATTCCTACTAATTAGGATTGTGCAGAAGATGTCCCCTTGGGAAAAAAATAATAAATAAATAATAAATCATTAATTACTGCCAGTATGAACTAAGTTTCAAGCTATTACCAGATACATTTTACAGCTAGAACCATTGCCAAAAACTATTTGGAGACTACCACACTAATATATAGGTCATCAGCACACATATATAAACAAACTGATGACATTTCAAAAAAAAATCCATGACTACTAAAAGCTAAGTACTGGCCAAAAAAAGTTGTATCATTTTGTTAACTTCAGTCATAAGAACATAAGAAGAGCCCTGCCGGATCAGGCCAAAGGCCCATCTAGTCCAGCTTCCTGTATCTCACAGTGCTCCACAGTGTACTTCAGGAAACACACTAGACAAGAGACAGAACCTGTGTTCTGGTGCCCTCCCCTGCATCTGGCAATCAGAGGCAGCCTATATCTACCTTGCACATACCTACCATGACTTGTAACCCCTAATGGATTTTTCCTCCAGAAACTTGTCCAGTCCCCTTGAGCAGTTCTGTACCAATCCTTCCCACACTGCAGGTTTATTCCAAGACACTACTCTTTGGAAAAATGCCCCATTCTCCAAGGAAGCTTTCTGGTGTGCATCAAGCGTCTGGTACTAAGTTTCCCATGTTCTTTTCCATTCTTTTTGGAGGTTCTATTCTATAATTATGCTCAAGTCCAACTCACCACATGAATATGTATCATGGAAAAGAGCGTGCTTGTTACAATGCTAAGCTACATCCTCCCAAATATATTAAAACAAATGAAAAGCCACTAGAATGCCTTGGCACTGGCCAATGTGTGGAAAAAGCAGTAGTGAGAGCAGGCATGTGGTCAAACACTACCTTAGACAGGCACCCCATTAATCCAGTGAGCAAGTGATTTCTGCCTACAAAATGGAAAGTAAACCTGCAAATTTGAGGAACAGAAAATACCATACAAGTTACCATGTAGAAAAGCTGTCTGGAGAAAAAGTGCAATGCAAGTGGAGTACAGTTTTTATAGGTTTAGAACTAGTCAAGGTATGAAACTAGTTTTTCAACAATGCTCTGCTTAAAGCTAATTAGGAAACGTCATGTAGCCAAACTGCTTCATGTTACATGTTTATGAAAAGTAGTACGCGTAATATACTGTTATGCTACCAAATCAACCTATAGCTACAAGAGAAGACTTAATAATATAGGAAGGACTTCCGTTTATACAAGAATTTAAGATACCTTGATGGGTACTTCAATGAGTAAGCAGCTGCCAAGAATCCACCCAGGTTGTGTCCAAGTAAAATCATTCTTTCCAATCCTATTTTCCGTCTCCATTCTTCAATAGATTCTACAAATTGATTTTCTGCTACTTCTGCATCAGTGTCAAACTGTGGCCTACTACTGCGTCCAAATCCCAAGAGATCAAATGCATACACAGTCCTATTTGCACAAAGATCTTCAAAGTTCAGGGCCCAGAGTCCAACACCTCCTCCAAATCCATGGAGGAGAACAAGTGGAGTTTTCTGTGAAAGGTTCTGAGAGAATGTTAGCGTCCATATTTTATTTCCATTGGATAGGAAGACATATTGCTTACTGTATGTGCATGAGATACCTGGGAAAAGAGAAATACAACATCTTATTCAAACTGCTATACCCAACAGCTAGTTATATGAGAAATAAAGGCCAGATTATTAGGGTAAGTGCACAAAGAAGCTATACCCAGTCTCACTAAGGCATCACACAGCCCAACAAGAAGGCAAAGGAGCCAAAAAGGCAACACAATTATATAGCAAGGCTTGTGCACCTATATTGCACTTCTTTGCTGTCAATATACCACATTAAAATGAGCTAAAGCTAAAATCATTCATTGCTTCTTCTAGTGTCACTTCTCCACCAACCAAGGAGTGAATGAGACACATGCCATACTGAGTTTTTGTAGAAGGTTGGATAAGTTGGATAAGGAATTTAGGGCCCAATCCTATGTGCCCGTTGTGCCAGTGCTGGAGTCTAGCAGTGACACTAGGGCCCAAATCCTAACCAGCTTTCCAGCACTGGCATAGCAGTGCCAATGGGACGTGTGCTGCATCCTGCAGTTGGGTGGTACTTACGGAGGCCTCCTCAAAGCAAGGGAATGTTTGTTCTCTTCCCTTGGAGCTGCATTGCCCTTACCTTAGTGCTGGAAAGTTGGTTAGGATTGTGCCCTAGGTGTCATAAACAGGTTTACGGCACCGGGTGAGATGGAAATGCCAGTGCTAGGTCAACACCAATCAGTGCTGGGCTCAGCACCGGGAAGACAACTCTGCAGCACAGCTGGCAGTTAAGTCTTGTTCGCAGAGCATCTTTTCATGGAAGGAGAGAGAGAAGGGGGAAGGCAGAACAGGGCAGGGGGTGGCAGAACAGGGGAAGAGACTGGGCTAGGAGGGGGCAGTACTGGCAGTGGCCTCCTCTGCCAGATCCAAAGTTCTGTGTCGGGCATGCAAGCCTGAAATGAAGCTCCTTGGATCTATGCCAGTAAATTAGCTGGTGCAGACTCAAGGAAGCCTACTGTGGAGGCTGGGGACAAAAGTCCCCTTCCCCCAAGCAGACCTCCAGCGGCTTCGTGGTGCCTGCAGGATACAGCAGTAGCCATTTTAGCACCACTTTTCCTCCAAGCACCAGAAAGCATAAGACTGGGCTGCCTATGACATTGTGTTGTGTAATAAGAATTTCTAGTGCAAATAACTGGTGAGAAGGGAGGGGGAGGGAGGTAAAGATAGCAAGAAAGCTAGATACAAAAAAAAATCAGCATTTGTTTTACAATTGAAATTCAAACAAAATACAATATGGTGATTTCTCGGGGGGGGGGGGAATCACTACCATGGAAAGCTGGAATCTAAACTCTCTACTGGTTAGCACAGTAAGAAAACCGGTTAAGGTGCACAATGCTGGGCATATCTTATTTATCTTCAGTCATGAGCAGACAAGTAGTATAAATTTTAGGGTATATCTGAGCCAGTTGCCTTTCATACATCAAAAAGCTGAAGCAGTCTGCACCTAATCACCCTGTGGGTTCAATAAAGATACGTCAGCTTTTTTGTAGAATACACGTGATCCATCTAGAGTTCAGAACATGCCTCTTGCTGCTTAAAATAGCAGGTTAATGAAATAACCAGAAGTAAATTGGCTTGCAAGTAGACATCTCAGCCTGCTGTTTTAACACACCAGACTAGCATACACATGCAGAGGAAAATTTAAGGGCAGGCTCCTCAGATTGCATTTTGAACTAGCATATTTGTTGCCCATCTTCTGTGGTGATTTTTACATGCATGTACTGCACATGCATAAAGACCAGAAGAGGGACAAATAAGAAACAAGGGACAAATAAAACAATAAGTGAAACACAAAGGTGCAAACAGTACACTTTTAAATTTTGAAAGGAACTCACATGGTTTTTTATTTTCTGCATTTTAAAAGTGCAAAAGTGCTTACATTTTAATAGCACACTTTTAAATTTTGAAAAGGACTGACACGGTTTTAAAAAAAAATTTCTACACTTAAAAAGTGCAAAAGTGCTTACATTTTAATATTTTCTCTTCAGCGTCTTTAAGATGTACCAGTGATGTAGGACACCATGCAGGCAGCCAACTGGATAGCCATCCTGACCTAGAGTAATAAGAATTAGAACTGTATAAACATGTGTATGCTACTAGCAATGCAGTAATCAAGTGATTAAAGTTCTTGGCTACTTGCTTAGAGCTGTAGGTTAGAAACTGCTTGTTCTTGCATTTGACGGCCATCACCACACATTCAGCAATGTATGAATATACAGTCCAGTACTATGTTGAAAAGACCTGGTGGCATTTAAAACTAGGGTATACCTCACAAAATTCATTTGTACCAGAGACTGCAAAAAATTTACTGTGTAATATCCAAAGAATACTCTGTACCGCACAAAATGCAAGAAATCTTTAAACATTACCTCAGTGCAGAGGTGTGGAAAATTCAAAAGGCAATTTAAGCATTTCTTATGAAGCACTTATAGGTTTAGGTACAATTATATTAAACTGCTTTGCAAATTATTCCCTCCATGTTACAACTGATTTCAAACAAAATGAACATCTAAAGAGCACATACTCTAAAAATGAATACGTACTGCTTCTTCCTAGTGTTAAAGAAAGAAACATGCATGGCTGGCAGCTGTTCTAGCAGTGACGGTCCTAATGACATGATAGAGGGAGCTGACAAGAAGCAGGAAGATGAGGAATGGGCAGGCGAGTATTAGTATTGGCAACCTTCAGTCTCAAAAGACTATGGTATCGCGCTCTGAAAGATGGTTCTGGCACAGCGTCTAGTGTGGCTGAAAAGGCCAATCCGGGAGTGACAAACCCTTCCACACCGGGAGCAAGTGCAGTCTGTCCCTGGTCTGTCTCCCTGGCTATGGGCCTTCCTTCTTTGCCTCAGAGGGGTGTCCAAAGTTTTTGGGAGGAGAGCCACATGAGAGCTCTTTGACACTGTGTCGGGGGCCGGGGGAAAAAAGAATGAATTTACATATAAAATTTGAATAAATTTACATAAGTTTACATAAATGAATATATTAAAGATGAACTTATATGAATGAATGAAGGTCTTGAAATAGCTCAATGCCTATAAAAGGCCTTGCACAAAGCAAAGCTGGCCTTTCCTTGCTGCCGCTGCTGCGTCACAAATATGAAAGAGCAAGCAGTGGAGGGAGCTCTCATCCCACAGCTCACACGAGAGGTCAAACAGTCGCCCTCACGCTGAGAGAAGTTGTGTTGGGCCAGTGCGGGCTTCAACAAATCTCCAGAGGGCCAGAGGCTCATTGGAGACTGGGGGCTCCCTGAGGGCCGCATTGAGAGACCTCGAGGGCCGCAAGTGGCCCCCGGGCCGGGGTTTGGGCACCCCTGCCTCAGACTGTTGGCAAAGTGTCTCTTCAAACTGGGGAAGGCCATGCTGCACAGCCTGCCTCCAAGCAGGCCGCTCAGAGGCAGGTGAGTGATGCAAGGGGTAAGAGAAAGGACACTCAGATTTACTTTTGGCACATGATTGTGTCATGAGTTTAAATACATCAAAAGTGAAATTTTATGAAGTGGCTATAGACAGCAGAAATTTAATATCAGGAAAAAGGCTAACCATACCATTCAGGGATTCTGTAACAGAAAACCTATTTAACTTATATCTATGCATATTAAAAATGTGTAGAGTTTTTCTGTGCAGATGCAACCTTTTTACACATGGATTTTTTATTTGCGGATTTATCTCAATACAAATGGGGGGATTCAAAGTCGCACACACCTTTGACTCCTTGCCCTGCACTGGCGTCTCACACCATTTCAAGGCAGCCCAAAACTCTGAAAAAGGCTGTGTCTGGCACAGGCACAGAAATAGCCCTGGAGCCATGGAAGAGACTTCGGAAGATTGTGTGCCTTGTGAAGGAACAGTAAGACTCCTTGAACCATCAAAGAGGCTTGCAAGCGAAGAAGACTCCGCAAGAGTAAATGAGAATCTTGGGAGTGGAAGAGGGGAAGCCAAGGGAAAAGCCTCTAGCCAGAACAGGTGCAGCAAAGAGGAAGGAGCTCTCTCTCTCTCCCTCTCCACACACACACGCGCGCACGCGCGCGCGCAGAGGGCAGGTGCAGTAGTAACGGGGGGGGGGAATTCGTTAAAAAACCCACCAAGTGTTTTCCTCCAGCTTGTTTTGCTTGCCTTTCTCAGAGCTGAAAATGAGAAGGAAAATCAGGGGAGGCTGAGTACAGAAGCGGAACATGGTGAGGGGGGAGGGAATTGAGAACCGCTGCCTTAGTTTTTTTCCCATCCCCAAGTGTCAGGCTGTAGCGCTATTTGCTTTACTTTACGCAATTTGCGTACCTATGCAATTTGTGTAAAATCACATCATTTCCAGTTCTGATTTGGCAACACACCAATTTTCCCAATTGCTGAGTTTCAGGGAACAAAACTCCCTGTGCATAAGAAGTTTCCACCTGTATACTTATACAAATATGTATTTTTTTTTTTACCAGAGGGTAACAATAATCACATTACACAATTACGTATTTATATTCTCCCTCCCCTCTTTTTTTTTAATCACTGGACTCAATGTGGTTTCCTATTCAGGCACCAACCAGAACCAGATCCTACTAGCTTCAGCAAGATAAAAATAAAGTTTATATAGCTTTTGCCACAAAGGACTTTGACCGTAATGAACTTTATACAGCAACAACTTGTTATTTGTCAATCCTATCTTCAACACTTCCATTTGAGAGTGCATACATATGTTTAACATACATACATCCCACAAAATCGGAATTAACACCTTTGTAGACAAAAACACTGGCATTTAAAACGCCTGGAATGCACAGAAGGCACTTTTACAACCAGATAGACTGAATGTGTGTGGGTAATATCCCCCAGGCTGGACTCCCTGCTGTGCCAGAGGGTCCTTAAGTATCTTGAGGTAGGGTTAGATGTACACAAAAAAGGTTACAGCAGAAAGAAATGCTGAAAAAATTCGTGTATGCCTAAAAAACAAGCCTTCAAACTACAGCTAATGAACTTTTAGTGGAATGAGCAAGCTGCTAAATTCAAAATTTTAAGATCATAATTTTTATAATTTACAAAAATAGAAGCATTCTAGTGACCTGTCTCTCTCTCAAAAAAAATCCATCAATAACAGTTTGAGAATAATTTGTCTGACACACAAATATCTGAGAGCTTTTTCACAACAGATGCTTAAATTCTTTGAATTTTCCACACCTCAACAATGACACTATTCTGACCCACATTATGCACGGTCAAATGCTTGTGTTCTTAAGCAGATTTCTCAAAGCATATCTAATATAAGAAATGAGTGTGAACCAATGAGAGAAACTTAAACCAGGTGTCTGTTATTGTGAAAGATTTTCCCTGTGCAATAACAATGGCTGTAAACATCATTAATGCATTAGAATCACAATGTTTCCTACACTAATGAGATACGGATATTACAAAGTACTACTATAATTACTAAAATAAAAATGTGGCCAGAATTGTGCAAATATAATACTTTGCTAACACAGAGAAATTTGACCCTGCAAATTTCAGGGTCAGAAAAACTTATTTCAAAATGTATAGTGGTTTTATATGAATTTGGGGTGCTGATTCCAAAAATGGCACCAGTTTTACCCTATCATATCTAGTTTTGGAGATACAGCATAGACTCATTAGGGACTGGTTCAAGCAGCTTCCTTGCACGGAAGCCATGATGTAGGCTTCCTCATGAGAAAGTTGCTTGAACCATTCACTAGTTAGGCTTTGCCATATCTCCAAAACTAGATGTGATGGGGCAAACTGATGCCATTTTTGGAATCAGCGCCCCAAATATACCCAGGAATAGGTCTGGGTATTAAGACAGCAAAATGTGTGTTGGCCCGAGTTACTAGTTACACAGTATTTCTATCCCACCTTCCTTTGCAGGAGCATAAGGTGCATACATAGTTCTCACATCTTCTCCTTTTTATCTTTACAACAACTATGTAAAGTAGGTCAGGTCTACACATAGTGACTGGTCCAGGTCACCCAATGAGCTTCATGGCTGAGTGACAGCTGAAACTGGGTCAACCTGCTCCTAGTCCAACATTCTAACCATTACACCATACTTGCTCAACTATTGTGGACTGCTTCCATTTGCTACTTATGACAATCACAGTACAGTATATCTGTACTACGGAAGCAAGGGTTAGGGTTCAGAGAAACCCATGTATGCACACAAAAGCACTTGACCTAATTTTTCCAATTCAAATGGCAACCCCTTTTGCTTCCTGCAGTGCTGCTCTTGAGCCTTTTCGGAGGCTGCTCCAGAAGAGAGGATTAAAAAGTCCATGCGTGTGCATGAAATATGGGATTTGGGCCAAATAATTTTTTCCTTAAGCTAGAACCACTGAGTTTTCAAGTCAATATCTAGAACTCAATTCAGAACTTTAAAAAGATGAAATCTAGAAACCAACCTCAGAGGTACCTTCAACTGAACTTAGGTATGAAACTTCTATCAACAACCGATGCCTAAAGAAAAGGGCTAGATTGAAGGTTAATGTAAAAGGATAATCAAATTGGATAATCTGTGCGATCTGCTCATTCTACACCTTACATAGCAGATTCCCCATTATTACCAATTAGCCACATTACTGTTAGCACAGTTTGTCTTGAACTCAACCAGTAACAGAGAACTCATCTTTCAGCATATTTTTCCCCTGACAGTGAACAAAGCAGAGCTGGCTGTGGCGAGAGAGAGAGATTTCAGCCAACTTTTGAAGGAATTTTCTCTTGATTACACAAAAGAAAGGACAAACTGTTATATATTTACTACATTTTTTTTAGTGGTGTGGCACAGGCAGATCAAGAAGGGGTAAAGGAGAATGGGAGAGAATTAGGTGAGAGACTGAGGGAAAGAAAAGAAGACAGGTCCCCTGGGGTGCCAGAAACTGAATAATGCTGTAGAAGGCAGCTTGGAAAGTAGAGGGAGGTGGTCATATTAGCCCCCTTGCTACCTGGAGAAGAATGAGGGGGCAGACCCAGAGAGAGTAGCAACCAAAAAAATGGGAAAGAGAATAAGCCAGGAGGTGGTTTGGAACCTTCAATACTCTTGAAAGTCATACCGTGGGCTACACTCTAGGAAGAGAGTTTTTGTGTAAACTCCAGGCAAGGGTTTAAACCCTGAGAAAGTGTAAATGTGAATTTATACCTCCCCCCATCCTCGCCGACTTTTTCTGGTGATGTTATTCTAAATAAAATGATTTAAAATACCAATCCAATGCCTTTGCTGTCCTGTCCAAGTTTCAAAACCCCAAAGATATGGAGCTGCCTCCCTGGAAGGAAAGAGCAGGATGACTAAGATTAGTGCTCATTTAGGCTAAAACCTGAACATGCTTAAGCGGGTAGACTAACACTAAACCTTTCGTGTCTGTGCATTTAGAACGGAAGTGCTAAATGGAGTTCCATTAGACTTGAACAGAGGGCATACTTTTCACCAAATATTTTGTTAGTGATGGTAGTACCCCAAATTGAAGAGTAGTCGCATCCATGAGGAGACTGACAAATTCAGTAAAAGTGCTACAAAACAACAACAGTAGGCCCACTGTTTTAAAGTGAACTGTTCGAATGTGAACTTTCCTTGGTTAAATTAATGGATGAACCATGTCACTCCTGCTCATAAGTGTCACCAAAAAATTTGAGATAGGCAAACCAATCTATAAATGGGTTTCAAGGAAAGAAATAGATCAAAAGACCAAATTTGAAGGAAAGAAATAGATCAAAAGATCAAATTTGAAGGAAAGAAATAGATCTCATGAACAAATTTAGACAAAAAAAATTCTACGAGATACATTCAGCTTTCTTCATTGTGGCCTATGTGCTTCTTAAACTTGATGCCAAGGGACATTTGACATTTTGGTATAGAAGATCATGGCCAGGATTCAAAGAACTGTGAATCTAGTTTCACAAGACTGAAAGAGTTTTAGATTTGTTTTTCTTACCAGCAGTTGTTTTGTGCGACACCAGTGTTTCTCAAACTGTGGGTCGGGACCCACTAGGTAAGTCATGAGCCAATTTCAGCTGGGTCCCCATTCATTTCAATATTTTATTTTTAATCTATTAGACTTGACGCTACCATGGTATGTGACTGCATTTGGAGAAATGTTACAGACCTGTACTTTTAACAAGCTACTATGTATATTCTTTTAACAATGATAGTCAATGGGACTTACTCCTGGGTAAGTGTGGTAAGTGTAATATGTGATACGACCATTTTATCACAGAAAGGAAACAAAGAATCCAACATACTTTGCTGGCCAAGCATTATCGCGAATAGACAGATTTCCAGAGACAGTGAACTCAAGATGTGGCCACAGTGGATTGCACAAGAATTAAATAAAGAATGCAAAGTTAAGACTAGCACAGTTATAAAATGCTGAACATTTTAAACTGTATACTGTATAGGAAGCCAGCACAACAACATAAGACAACCCAAACCTTTTCAATAGAGCATCGCACATAGTTGCACTACTTAAGATGAGCAGTTCTACTCATTTCACTTTCATGCTTGGAGAATGCAGAACAAGAAGACAAAAACCATCTCTCACCCAAAAGGACAAGATTACATGACACTTGAGAAAAACAATAGTTATGCTCACAAAAGATTTAATTTTATGAATTGGTAGATTATCAGAGGTCTTGAAGGAAGCATAATAAATGTTGCTACAGTATATCATCATGGCTGTGTTGTGCCAGCACCCTGTGGTTCAAACTGGCAGCACAATATTTGAATTATTCCAGCATAAACTGCCTCATATTTCATAGTAAGGTGAATACAACTGCAAATACCCATGTGGTGAAAAAAGAAAAAAAGGACACTAGAATGCACACACCACCAAGTGGGCTCAAGAATTGATATATATTTTTTTTTGCTAAAGCTACATTACAAATGATTGGCTAACACAAGACCCCCACTAGTTATTTGATTTTTTCTCTGTAAACCACTTTGTGAACTTTTTGTTGAAAAGCGGTATATAAATACTGTTAATAAATAATAATAATTAAATTCCATTGTGGTAGCCAATTTGATTCATTCATGACCTGAAATATATGCCTTCAGATTTAGAAACTCAAAAGTAAAGCACAAATATGATATGATCTATTTAACATCAGTTGTAACAAGGCACAGATTTAATGACATTAATAACTGTGGTCCTAGCCAAAGGCAAAACTGACCACAAGCTAACACTCACTTCACCCTTCTCCTTGAAGCCTAGCAAAACAAAGGAGAAAAGCAAGCAAATAGGGGATGTGGATCTCAACAACAACAGCTCCATAAAAAGGAAGAAGGTCTCATGAAGACAGATCTTTGTCCTGGACACAAATATAACATTGATGATCCAAGCTGCTTTAATCCAGCCATTAGAGAAAAATCACACATACCAGCCTATATTTCAAAAACAAACACAGCAGCTGTTTATTACGTAGCTTACTGCCAAAAGATAGTTCACATTGAGGATCATATTGGGCTTTGTTAGTCACTCTGGGTACACGTAATCCTCTTCTGTTAGTTTATCTGCGAAACGAAGTAGTGGGTAATAGTTCCCTGCAACACCAGAGAGGAAAGGGAGTTGCTGCACAATATTTCTAGGAATATTTTTACGCCAGCTGTTCTGAGAGGTCGTGGACAGATTGTTGCAGTACATTGCTACATTCGGTCAGAGGTAAAAACAACTCTTTCCTTGTATAGTTCTTGCCTTTTGAACTATTGAGAAGCAATGACACTTACATGATCCAAGTGAAAATGACATAGAAAATATTTCTGCCACTCAGGGTCTCCTCAGCACAGGTGAAGGATTACACTGACCCTTGCCTTGTCAACTACAAACAAGAAATTGTAAATAACACAGGCTATCCATAGTCCTTCTTCTCTGTTTTGCAGAACAGAGAATTCTCAGTCACTACAATATTATCAACAGTTCAGTAAACTACACATTCAGGCATGAAGGAAGACTTCTGTGGTCAATATATGGAATCCAATGAGGTGTTATTTGTAGTAAAACAGCAGATTGAGAACAGTGGTTCTCAAATTGTGGGTTGGTCCCCATTCATTGGTCCCACAATTTCAGGTGAGCCCCCATTCATTTCAATATTTGATTGTTGATATATTAGACTTGATGCTCCCATGGTATGTGACTGCATTTGGGAAAAAGTTACAGATCTGTGCTTTTAACAGGCTACTATGTATATGCTTTTAACAATGATAGTCAATAGGACTTACTCCTGGGTATGCCTGGGTAGGATTGCAACCTACAACTGTTAAAAAATTTCTTGATCCATTATGTCACTTCCTGTCATGACATCACTTCTGGTGTGTCCTGACAGATTCTGATTCTAAAAAGTGGGTCCCAGTGCTAAAAGTTTGAGAACCACTGCCTTATACTGTACCACTTTTATGTCTATAATGTGCTTACTACTCCCCATGTCATATATTTCTTCCTTGGATACATTAAGGTGAAATTTTAATTACACTTAAGCCCATACTTAGTTATGAATTTTTCCTCAAGAGTTGTGAGATGCTACTACAATGAAAAGTGAGACAAAGCCTTATTGACTGTCACAGATGTATGGAAAGACACAGTAGTTATGATCAATATTCTTCAACATATGGTTGTGACCCCAAGCCTCATCTGAGCGGTCGCAGCAACCTTTCAAAGCCTGGGCAAGAGAAGGCTTGGATCAAATCCAAGATACTGCCTTATCAAAACTGAGTTCTTGATATAATCCTGCTCGGTCTCTTATTGCTATCTTGCCTCGCAGCTCCTAAGGCCGGCCCTGCTCAGGCTGTTCCCTCACAGGACTGTTGTGAAGACACAAGAGCAGTGATTTTCAACCACTGTGCCATGGTATGCCACGAATGCTCAGCAGGTGTGCTGCAGGCATTAGTAAGGCCACTGTGGGATATAAACCCCAGCCAGCAGTGCAGTCAGTTGTCCAAAAACACATGGTGTGCCTTGACAATTTTAGCACCTTCTAAGAGTGCCATGAGTTGAAAAAGGTTGAAAATTGCTGCACTAGAAGTAGGGGGAAATGGGGCAGGCAGGGGTTTGGTGGAGGCAGGGGATTAGCAGCTCAGGTCCTGGGAGGGGGTGAGATCAGCGGTGGGTCTCCAGTCTCATATGTCATGTATTCATTTTTGGGGGTTGTGTCATGAAAAAAAGGTTGGACTATTGGTTTATTTATTTGTTTGAAATATTTTTATCTTGCCTTTCCTCTGAGGGAGTAGATGCCCAAGGTGGCTTACAATTTACAGATAAAAAAATACAATTTATAAAAACAGTGAATAAACTCAGGGGAGGGAGTTTGAAGGAAGACAAAACTATTTACACTCAATGTAGACCAACAGACTGCTATCCAAATCACATTCTAGAGCAGTGTTTCCCAAATTCCTACAGAAGAGTTGGGAACAACTTAAGTCTTTGTGACCAAGGGGCTATGGCAGTGATGTGATACCCCCCATTTTTTCCCCTTAAAAAATCCTCCCCTGATAAAATAATTACATTATGCATTCAAAAACTACAGGTAAGCTCACAGCAACAGTCACCTAGTATTTCTTAAGGTTCTTTCAGGTGAATTGCTAAGAATATCCTTTTGGCTTTAAAATAGGTTATGTTGAACTTTGGCAAACAGTTTAACAAAGACTGTGGAGAATAACCATGTTTCTGCTGCAGTTAACATGTTTTAATATTATCAAAAACATTTTTACAAGTGTCCATATTTTTGTAGGTAGAAGATGTAGGTTTATTTTAAAGGTGTATTAAAGCAGTTAACCTTTACTCCAATGGGAAATTGCTGTAAAGATGACAAAGGTGCTGCTAACAGCAACTTCCAATTTGAAACATGCAATCAAATCTCATATAATCAAGGCTTTATCACTCACTCTTGCAAACGTGGAAGCTTTAAGAATAAGTCATAACTGTGATCTTAAGAAACTGCATGCAACAAAGGAGTGGCCAGTTGGTCAACCAATATTCAGCTGATTACTCACAACTCTACCAATAAAAATACCTTCAGAACTGAAAAGCATGGGGGGGGGGGAGAGTTCTCCTAACTCTCTAAAGGCAGCATAGCGTTTTTCAACAATCCACACTCAACTTCTATTAGGTTCAGGAAACTGAAGTTGCCAAAGAAGTATTTAGAGACCTAACATCCCAAGCAAACAGCACAGAAAAACTGTGCTACTTCTGATAAATGAGAAGCTTTTTGCTGATGTAAGCAAGAATTTCAAATAAAGCAGGAAATGGTAGCCAGCTTGCATAACGCTGGTGCAATAGGAATGTTGTTTCCTGTTCTGGTGCTAAGGAATATTTCACATGATGTGCATATTTTTTCCCTATGTAGAGACAGTACCCATACAGAAAAAAAATCATATATGAAACAACACTATCAACGAGCATGATGGAAATATATGGCTCTGCAGCATGATTGCCTTTTCTGATAGTTTTCTTCTCTCTTCTCTCTAAATCTCTAAATCTTCAATAAATATGTAAAATGTGTCCTCGGTACAGGGTCTAATAATAATGACTTGGTGAAAAAAATACTATTTTATGTGGCAGGGGATATCACATGCATTACACAAAGAATCACAATAAGTTCTGGAGTATTAGATAAGTATACTTCCCTACCAACAAATGGATACTCTGTGCCTGAAGCATGTGTTAGAGCAGGGGTCTCCAAACTTTATGGCCAGAGGGCTGCACCAAATATCTGGCACAGTGATGAGGGCCGGAAAAAAAAAAAATTAAAAAAAAACTTGAATAAATACACTAAGATTTCTCCAAGCACCAACATACACCACAGAAATAAAGCACAAACTCAAATGGACCCCCATTCCCCCACCTCCCTGGCCCTCAGAACACACTCTGCACATGACTGTTGCACAGCTTTGGTCGTGTTCAGATGAGTGGGCCAGAGGCTCTTAGTGGACCAGAGGCTGGCCACGAGCCGGATAGAGGCTCGCCGTGGGCCGCATCTGGCTCTCAGGATAGGGTTTGGAGACCCCTATGTTATAGAATTAACAGAATACTGTAAGTACCATAAACAGTCTATGCTGGCCTTTGCCTCCTTAAGGGGTGATCCCTACATGGCAATCCCTCCACCTACAAGCTCTTCCTTTGGCAATCTCATTCAACATTCTCTAGCTGCCAGGAGAAAGAGGGCTTAAGAGCATACTTGTGAAACTGCTCTTGAGAACCATTCTAAATGCATGTGAAAAATTAAAGGCAAACATGAGGCCAAAATCCAGGAGCTAGAAACAAAGGCTTTTAACCTAACTGAGAAAGTTTTGAACATATGGGAAGCTTGCTTTTTAAGAATGGAAGAACAAAGACATAAACCATAGCAATAAGAGGGAGATACTACCAATAGATTTGAGAATGACCACTGAGTCTACAACTGCAATGCTCAGTTAGTTAACCTATCTCAACATCCACCTTTACGGCCATGGGCTGAGCTGGTCACATGACAGTTATCTACTGTACACAGCACAAGGGCCACATTGTATATTTTACAAATTTTTGTGGGCTGAAAAAAATCAGTTTCATAAAAGAGTGAATGAAATTTAAATGAATGAATGAGTTTCACTTGTATCTATTTTTGGAATCAGCATGATATGATTCATAACAAAAGAGAAATGTGACAATTACAAAGAAACAATGTTGTGCTTAAACTGAGAAATGATATATGAGTAAAAATGTTAAATATTAGCAAATGCTCTGACAAAAAAAAACAAGTTGCTGTGGTAAAATCTTGTGGTGGGCTGGATGTGGCCCCCTGGGCCGTAGTTTGGAGGCCCCTGATTTAAATAAAACTAACTTGTGATTTGTCTTATCACATGAGGTTTGTAATCACTTGCAAAAGGTAATTACATGAAATTTACTGGCTGTTTCATGTCAGGAATCCACCTCCCCTATGATTCAGATCCATGATAAAATTACTGCATGACATCTTTATTCTGAAACCTAGTCTGACTCAAGGCATGATGAACAGCAGAGATTACATGACAGGCTCAGTTTGTGGGAGGCCAGAACAGAGTAACTAAAGTATTGCAACTGCCAAGATTTAAGTAGTCATGTCAATGTGGCAAAGAATCAGTGTGATGCAAAGCAAGAGTATGCAAATATGCCACATGTCAATAAAAGCTTGTACTTTGTTGATACTTCACTGATGTAACTTTCTACCCAAAATTAGTAAGATGGATGCTGAATGGAACAGGGCATATCCAATAGGTTGAGTTATTTTTATTTTTTTTGAGCTAACGAAATAAAATAACACTGCCTTCTGCACGTCTCATTTTTGTTTAAAAAACAAAACAAAAATTAAAAAGTGGCAAAAAAAACAAAACTATTTTCTAACACCTCTGCATATTGGTCACTGTAGGTTGGTTGGGCTGGACTGGAGTGTGTGTGCATGGGTAATGACTGTAACTGCAACTGCTGATATTATACCACCTAGTATCACCTACCCAGTACATTCTTAAAGTAATTATAATTTATACAGTAATTGTAATTTATAAAAATGCACTCTTGGAATAAAAACACATAACTTTCTGTACTTTTCCTCATGTGAAAAAATGAAATTGTGAAAAATTAAAAACATGTAAGAACATCTCTACTAATAAGACAGTAGTAGATTAGAACTAAAGCAGTTTTTCAGAGCTGGGGCAGCACAGATGAGCCAAGAAATTCAGATCTTACCTCAGCCATGAATTAAGTTTGGCATGTGACTACCATAATTCCAAGTCCAAGCCCCTCTCATAATATGACAACACTACTACTAGTCTGAGTTCTTGCACGGATTATTGAGGAAATGAACATGACACACTTTGAACACTCTTGCATTTGTATTGCACTTAATCCCAACTAGTGGAGGTGGGGTGTTGTATTGGTCAAGTGCACACATGGGTGGCTGCAATTGTTTGGCTGTGAAAAACCTTTTATGGCAGAGCACGACATATATTCTTTGAAGAAATGACAAGCTCAAGGATCATAGAAGAAAAGCACTGCTGTACAACTGGTGTACACTGGTAGACATCAATCTCTTGATAACAAGAACATGTATTGCATTTGGGTTGAGCAGAAGAATGTCGTTGTGCCTAAACAAATAGCACAAAAGGACAAATGCTATTGGATACACTAATGGAGAATGGAAATATTGTAAAGAAGAATAAGAGTATGTGTAGAATTAGAAGTGCAGTATAAATACAGTAGGAAACCAGAATGAGTAAGTGCACATTGTACACTGAGATGAAACTAAAAATAGTTCAGAAGCACCATAAAGGCCTCTATATTAAGAAAGTATATATTGAGGCTTCTTTATTAAGAAGGTACTTGAGGTACAACATGTAAATGACAAGAAGCTACCAAACAAGGTTGAGTGAAGAGATACCTCCTGTTGAAAGAATAGGTCATATATTAGTATAGAAAATATGTAAAGCATCAAGCAAGCATAAAGCATTGTATTGCCTATACAGGAGGAAGGAAAAATTTTGATCTGCTTCACATAGGACTGAGCAGGTGGGATGGATAAAGAGATAAAATTATGTCAAGACAATGCAATAAAAATAAGGTGATACACAATAAATGGTTAGAAAGAAAGAGGACAGAACACATATACCCTGTATACATACACCAGAAGTTTGTAGTGAGAGTCAAAGCAGAAACAGGAATGACTGAAAATACAAGTAGACACATAAGGCGGACAACGTATATTGGGGAAAGATAATTAGGGATAGACAATGTTCAGATGATGGAAGGGAGCAATCAAGGAGGCTAGGGCACATAATAGGGCATGTTAAATTGAAGCATTTATGAGGCCGTCTGTGCACTTGAAGGGGAAGTATATGGAAGTTATATTGGGTATATATCTAGATATAGTGTAAGGAACACAGTAAAAAGAATGTTTGGAGAAGATGGAGGAGGGTTGGAGCTCAGTGGAAGAACCACGTTCAATCCTCAGCACCTTCAGGTAGGGAAGAGAAAAATTCCCATCTAAAACCTTGGAGAAGCACTGCCAGTCACTGTGGACAATACTGAACTAGATAGGTCAGTGGTCTGAATCATATTCCTATGTATAGGAAAATAGTGGAATTTGGCTTATGACATATATGAGGTAGCACTGTTTTGGGGGCATTTGCGGTACTATATTAGTTGTGTTTTTTCCAACTACAAGGCCTGCTAGGGTACCAGCAGATGAAGATTTTTAATGAACTGTATATGTGGGACTGCTACAATAGACATAGAAACTGAGGCTGACTTTATGAGATTTTAATACAAGACAGGGTCCACCAGGACTTTACCCCAACACCGGGGTGCCCAAACCCCAGCCCTGGGGCCACTTGGGGCCCTTGAGGCCTCTCAATGCGGCCCTCAGGGAGCCCCCAGTCTCCAATGAGCCTCTGGCTCTCCGGAGATTTGTTGGAGCCCACACTGGCTCGACACAACTGCTCTCAGCATGAGGACAACTGTTTGACCTCTCGCGTGAGCTGTGGGATGAGGGCTCCCTCCAATGCTTGTTGTTTCACGTCTGTGATGCAGTAGCAGCAGCAAAGGAAAGGCCAGCCTTGCTTTGTGCAAAGCCTTTTATAGGCCTTGAACTATTGCAAGACTTTCATTCATTCATATAAGTTCATCTTTAATATAATCATTTATGTAAACTTATGTAAATTTATTCAAATTTTGAATGTAAATTAATTATTTTTTTCCCCGGCCCCCAACACAGTGTCAGAGAGACAATGTGGCCCCCCTGCCAAAAACTTTGGACACCCCTGCCCTACACGTATTTCAAATGTAAACTCACAACAAAGAAGTGAAAGCCTCAGGATACGAGGAGAATAAAATTCCCCCATCCCATAAGGTCACCACCTGTAATTTGGGAGCAGTGTTTCCAAGATGAAGAATATGGCTATCAGGAAGCTTTTTAATGCAAACATTTCTCTATAAAATTGTTCAACAAGAAGGTGCATATTGCCAAACACAGAATCCAGACTTGGATTATAAAATATACACCTCAAGGTGATTCTGGTGAAGCAGCAGGAATCTATACAATCAATGGGGTGTACACCCAAAAGGGTTGCCTTATACTGGGGCAGAACTGCAGGTGTTATATGAAATGTATAGGCACAAATAATACATAGTAGGCATAAATAATATATAGTAGGTAGATCTGGGGCAAACTAGATGTGATGGTGGAAGAATCGGGTCATTGCCAAACATCTAAACAGCACATGCATATGCAGACAGGAGGATTTAAAGCTTATTGGGAACAGCTGAAAAGGAAGCACTGAAGCTTCCACCAATGCTTCTGTCCTAAAACTGCCCTTTTTTTCCAAGTAGGTCTAAGAGTGGGGTAACCCATAAGAGAAAAAGAGTTGGGAGAAACAGTTTTGAAGAAAAATGCAGAGGCAGACAAATTCAACACACCTGTCAGCCCCTGTATTGCCCCCCATCTCCAGCTTTAACACAATTTGGGGCTTTCTAAACATTCAGTTTGACTCTTAAGTAGGATGACCAAGAAGGAGGGCACATCACACATTATTATTGTTAAGAGCACGTAAGCCATTTTACACACACATCTCAAACACAAAGCATGAATGAATGTATTTTTATTATACAGGTAGCTTGTGAGAAGTGTGATTGGTTACAGAGCTCCTGCTAAATCTATACTGGGGTGGCAAGTGATGCTGGTGCAAGGAGTAATGGGCAGAAATAGACAAGACATATGCAACAGAAGTCAGACCCGAGGTGTGAGATGCTCTTGCTTCATTTCCCCTCATATGAAAAGAGCTGTAGGGCGATGGAGCTGTCAAAAGAAGATGAAGTCACCTCGCCATTTGTCAGTCCTCTTGCCCTCACCACTCTTTTCAAACTATGAGGAGGTGGCAAACAGGAGGGGGGATTGAAAGTGCTGCCTGGAGTGCTCCCTTGAAAGTGCTGCCTGGAGGTGTAACTCACTGCTCCAGTCCAGGGCAGTGATGTCACATGCACATAGTAATGTCACTACCAGGTTCTCCCCAGAGGAGGTGGCACTGGTGGCTTTGTGCCCCCATTCCTTCACCTGCCAGCGCCTCCTGTGGTGGGTGGGGAGGCAGGTGAAGTCCTTTGAAAAGTGCCACTGTGGTGTGAGGCACCCAAGTGTTCACAAACCATGAGCTCTGGAGTCTTTCAAAACGCACCATCACAGTGTGAGGCGCGCAAGTGCTCACAACCCATGCGCTCTGGAGTCCTCTGAAAAGCACCACCACAGTGTGAGACGCCCAGCGCTCACAGCCCATGTGCTCTGGAGTCCTTCAAAAAGTGCCTCCATGGTGTGAGGTGCCCAGAGCTCACAATCCATGCGCTCTGGAGTCCTTTGAAAAGCACCGCCATGGTGTGAGGCACTGCCTTGGTGTGAGGTGTGCGCAAGTGCTCACCACCCATGCGCTCTGGAGTTCTTTGGAAAGCGCTGCCACGGTGTGAGGCGCCCAGCGCTCACAACCCACACGCAGAGCTTGGGCGCCTCACACCTTGGTGGCACTTTTTGAAGGACCCTGGTGGGGAGCTCTGCCTCACCTACCTCCCCACCCAGCACAAGTCCTGCCTTCCCCATAACCAGGGTGGAGCCTGAGGGCAGTCCTGCGCCCCCCAAGGGTGGCACCCGGGGCAGGCGCCCCTCGGGCCCCACCCTAGTCACGCCCTGGCGCCCCCTGCACCGGGTCCCCTGGCAAGCCGGGGCAGCCTCGGGCGCGCCTGTGCAGAGCCCGGGGGCGCCGGGCCCCTCGCCACTCACTCACCCGTCGCTGGACGACTCCGGCTTCTCGTCCTCCGCCATGGCGACCGAGGCAGCGCGGCGCCGCACAGCCGCTCCTGCCGGGACCGCAGCCGGGAGGGAGGCGAGTGACAGGGCGACCGCGGCGGCGGCGGCGCTCCCGCCAGCCATCACGCGACCCGCCCGACAGGCAGCGGCGGCCGCGCGTCAGCCCCGCCCCGCCCCGCCATAGAGAGGGCGTGCCGGCTAGAGGGACCTTCGTCCGTCATGGAGGCCGCGCCGCGCCGCTGGCGGCTGATCTGAGCGCAGCAGCGCCTTCCTGCTCGTCCCTCGCGGCGCAGGCTGCAGTCCTCGCCACATTTGCCCGGGAGTAAGCCCCATTGTCTGTAATGGCACTTGCTTCCGAGTAGACGTGCAGAGGCTTGGGCTCTGTGGCTGCAGTCCTCTCCACACGTACCTCGGAGTAAGCCCCACTGGCTATAATAGGACTTACTTCTGAGTAGACATGCGTCGGACTAGGCTCTGTGGCTGCTAGCCTATCCACACCTGGGAGGAAGCCTCATTGTTTATAAGGGGACTTACTTCTGAGTAGACATGGCTAGGATTCAGCTCTGTGGCTGCTAGCTTATCCACACTTACTTGGGAGGAAGCCCCATTGGCTATAATGGGACTTACTTCTGAGTAGACATGCATAGGATTGGTCGCCTGAATACGTACGTGTACTACATAAGTTTACTCAGAAATACTTCTCTTTGAGTCAGTTGTGGGGATTGCACCCTAATAAGTATATGCATAGAATTGCAGTCACTATTTAATTCAGGGTGCTACACATCAGGCCGAATGCAGCCCCTGGAAGCAAGTTATCCACCCTCTGTTATAATTGGGTTTTCCCAGAGTGATAATTGGGCTCTCATATCTTGAAACTATGAAGAAGATTTGCACATTTTCTCTTGGGTAATTTGCAGCTAATGAGTTTCTATGTTGAAAAGCAGTATATAAATACTGTTAATAATAACAACAACAATAATATGTGAGAACAAAGTGCTTATTTTTGGCCATCCTCTGCTTAATGATGTCACTTTCTGCTTGATGATGTCTCTTCCGACCCAGAGCAGGCACCATGAATGCTAACTTCAGCCCACTGTATGGAACGAGTTTATCCCCCAAGGCATCCCAAAATGTAGGACATCAAAGAAAAATTTAGACTATGACAAAACAATAGCTAAAAACACTCATGTATTGATTTCGTGTGGTTATATTAAACACTATATTAATTATAATGTTAATTTTACTTAATTTAAAACCATATTTCATATAATTTATTAAATATAATTTATTAATTGCACAGGTCTACAAAACTGAGGATCAGAAAAGTTTTTCCCAAACTTTATGGTGGTTTGATATGAACTTGGGTTGCCGATTCCAAAAATGGCATGTGTTTTGGCCTATCACATCTAGTTTTGGAGATATAGTATAGCCTCATTAGTGAATGGTTGTCTACAAGCAGCAGAGAAATTCATGCTCCTACTCTGCCATTGCTCCTCTACAACTGGTATTCAGAGGCCCAATGGATTGCCCAATATATCCCCACACCCTCTTGACCAAAATTGAAGCTGATGGTTGCGGCAACCAGTCCCACTCCTTCCAGGTTGTGGTAAACATGTCCCAGGGTGCCCAGCTTTCACAAGTGTGCCAGCACCATTCCAGGCACTCCACAGGCTCCTCCTGCCATTGTAAAATGTGATAGTGAAGCTGCAGTGACCCCCGATATGGAGGCTTCATGACTCCATTGGGGCTGCAACCCACAGGTTAAAGATCACTGGCCTCTATAACATTTATACCTTCATCCCTTATAGAAAGCCCCCCCCCAAAAAACTGGATGCTATAGATTCAGATTACTGTAATCACTTTAACATGGGGTAACTTCTCTTTGTTTAAGCTGACTCATCCTGTCTGACAACTAATTATTTCCTGATGAGTGTAATAACTTAATAAGGTGGAACTCTTTGCCTTAATAAGATTTCCACATTATTCCTAAATCATATATCATTTTCACTGCATAAGAATGCATGAAAGAATGCGTAAAATTGTTGTCAGAGTTGTATTAAGATATTGCTAATTATGACTTTGTCATCACACTTGTTTTTCTAAATGTTTTTCCTTGTTTGAAAACGTTTACTGAGTTTATTTTCCTTGAGGTTTCAAAATCTCTGGGCTAGAACCATATAAAGTTTAACCGTATCAATTGTATGCTATTCTGCTAATATTACTTGTTAAAGCCACATGTTAAACTTTTTTGAAAGTCGCATAATTATTGTTTCTATTTGTGTTAAACAGTTATGGCAAAAGTTTTGTTGACTGGCATCTATGAGGAATGGGTGTTGCTAGTTAACCAAATATGCTGGTGAACAAAACATTTACAGTATGCAGTGGCATACAAAGGTCATTTGGCACCCGGGGCCCATAAATTTTTGACACCCCCCCCATATGGCAAAATTAATCAATCTGAGCTTCAAGTCCACATGGGTGCCCAGCCAACCTTGGCTGAGGAGGCCAAAAGTTCAACATGGAGCCCTGGTCTACCCACCTGGAAGAGACAGCTTCAGAGGGCAGTCAGAATGGGAGCCCAGGTCTACCCACCCAGCAAACCTCAGCCACAGAGGCACAAGTTCAACTGGGAGCCCAGGTCTACCTGCCTGGTTGACCTGGGCTCTGAAGCTAAGATAGTGCTCATCCCCCCCAACACAAATACAGGATCCGTCCCTGACTCAGTGACATACTGTAGGGACACCTGGAGCACCTGGGCACCTGGAGGTCCAATGTAGCTATCATGGTTAATAACCACTGATAAGACTATAGTTCACCATCAATGTTTAGAATCCACTTTAAAAGTCATCTAAGCCAGTGTACAACAACATCCAACCCTCCTATCAAAGACATCATTAGGGCTGGTGTCACCTGGTCTGATAACTTATGGTGTCACCCCCATTAACTTTACTGATTTTATCATAGAGCAGTACAGGTTTGGTTATAACTTTTGATAAATACATGTTTGATAAAACATTTCAATGCAGTTTCTTTCAGTGCATTCTGCTGTAAATTGTGCATCAAATGGTGTATAACATGTTGGTATTATTCCTGAAAGCCACCATTTCCACAATTTTGGTCACTAGTGATGTCACCCCCCCAAGGGTGTCACCTTACAAACATCTTCTTGGTTCCATATTGTGTCATAATAGCATCTCATTAGCTCTTCAAACACATTGATCCATTTTGAGTTAAGGAAATGAACTTTTTGAGACAGTTGCATTTTTCTTTTCTAGTTGTTTGGCCATAACTTTTGATAGAATGGAGATGTTTTACTTCGGGTTTTTTTATTGCATTCTGCTGTAAAATACATATTGAAATACATATGAAATACATTGAATTACAAATATATATGTGATATTAAAATACGTATCACATGATGGAATTATTCCTACAAATCACGATTTTAGCTATTTTGGTCACTAGTGGTGTCACTCCGCCTGAGGGTGGCACCCTGGGCCTACGGCTCTGTCAGCCCCCCCCCCGTATGCTAATGACAGTTTGTAAGAAAGTGTGTGTCCACGCACGTGCATGCGCACGTACACACACACACACACACACACACACACACACACAAACTCCTTTACTCATCATACTGGGCTCTTTCAGTGGTGCCACTCCTCCTTCCTTCCTTCCTTCCAAGGTCCCTCAGGAATGGAGAGGGTCTGTTTCCTAAGCAGCGCCCTCGCAAGGAAGGAAGTGGAAAGTTCCCATTCCTAGAGGACCGGAGGAAGGACCATGGGGCAGCACTGCACAGGGAGCCTGTCCAGTAAGCAGGTAAGGAGGGGGGCTGGCAAGCAGATAGGTGACTTGCTAACCAGCACTTTTTTATGCAGCAAACCAGATTAACTGGCATCTCCACCCACCACCTCAGGGGGCTGGAGTTGCTGATTAACCAAATGTGCTGGTTAACATAGTGCTAGTTAAGCAAGCTTTTACTGTATATTTGTTCACCTTTCTAGGGTGTTAAGAGTCATTCCCAAGTTAACAAGTAGCTGTGATCATTTTGTCTGTTGTGGGGTTTTTTTTTAATCACCCAAATAAATCTGAAAACTAATGGTGTTGCTTAACATTTATTTGTTTGTATTAATTCCGCCACATTTACCCACTTTTCCATTTCCATAGGGAATTATATGCCTCCAAGCATGGACCTCAACCAGTACATGTGAAACTGTGTTCTGTACCAGTTGAAGTTTCTGGACACTCATCAAGAGTAGCCCCACATAAAGTGTTAATCATGAATTGTGTTGCACATCTTGTGATTGGGCAATGCAACAGAGGGAAGAAAAATTTCTGGTAGGATAATGAGCACCAAACACAGGAAGATATAAGAGTTCACCAGGAATCAGTTGAGTCAGCTGGCTTTACCATGCTGACAAGTGAAAGAATATAATTGAGATATTCAGGATTTTAGCATAACTGTGAAGGACAACAGTACTGTACTTCTACCCAGTCATTGATTGCATCCCAATAGCTTCAAAAACAGGAGCTCATGCTCTTTCTAATTCAGATCTTATTTCATATTTCAACACTTAAAAAAATAGTTTTGAACTGTTTTAAAACTGCCATTGCAGCAAGCAGTTCCACCCACTCTTCTCTGCTCCTTGTGACTCTGTCCATAAACATATATATGACATCACCTCTCTTCCTTCAAGCCCTTCCGCGAAGCCTACTTTTCATGAAATCCTTGGCTTGACATCTTAGGGCCAAACTACATGTTATAAACACAGTGTTTTGCCCCTTGTTTGTGCTTTTAAAGTTAAATAGCAACCATGGGAGGAATTTGATCAGATAGAAAGGCAGCAATTTGGATCAGATAGAGAGGATGCATTCAGGGCTAGGCATTTAACCCTTTCCCAAGCCATCCCAACAAAAATCAAACTTCCAAAGCTGCTATTATCTCTAGTACCATCTTCCCTTCCGGGGCTAATAGCAGCTTTTGGGAGGGGGGGCACTTTCATCAGGATGGCAGCATAAAAAGCATTAAATACCCCCATTCTTGGGGAACTATGGCCCTGAACCTCATTCCCCCCCCCCCCATTACAATTTAAGTTTTTAAAAACATCACAGGGAAAAACTATGCTTCTAATGTAATGTGTGGTTTTGCCATTACAATATTTCTAATCCCCACTGAAACAAAATGTACATACATGAAATTAGATTAGCTCATATTCCACACCTTTCTCTGTGGTTTGTTCCCTTTTCCTGTTCTTTTATTGTTACATCCCTTTGGATTGTGATCTTTGTAAAGGGCAGGGACTCTGTGTTATGCACATTGGTGGCATTTTATAAGAGGGTAATCATTTTAAATACGATAAGGGATAAAATCTGTGAATAGGAATAATGAATTTGTAAAACACCATTTGTTTCTTTTGTATCACATGCTCATTGATTTCAGAGCTTTGCCAAACATTTGACACATAATGTTTGTAAAGTAGCATTCCATCTAGAGAAACTACCCGTGAGACAAGCTAGAGTCACTATATGCTTGCATATGAAATCACTATATGCTTGGACATGAGAAAAAGTTAGAATTGGGCAGAATGGTGGTGTGACAGAGCCCACTCTTGCCATTTCCAGTGCAACAACACAAGGATACTTTTTAGCATTGCTTTAATTCAACGTTTGCATAATGGTATGTGTTAATTGTCTGGAAATCATTTTGCTAAGGGTGTGACTGATCATTAAGCTACATCATACACTTTTACATGCTCTCACCTTATGTCTCTGAGCCATGAAAAGTTTCAGTAACAGCAGAATGAACAGAATGAATAATCTGAGTTCATTCTTCCTTTGGAGAAGAAAGCACTGGAGGATTATAATGATTCTAGTGTTTGAGTTAATAGTTAGTTAAGCAAGGTTTGGAGAGAAGAGAGTTTGCTTAACTGACATTTGGTTAACTAGCAAAGAACCAGAAAGTGTTCTTTCTTCTAATAGCTTCCTTAAGAACAGGGGTGTCCAAACTTCTGGGCAGAAGGGCCACATCATCTGTCTGACACTGTGTTGGGGGCCAGGAAAAAAAGAATTAATTTACATTTAAAATTTAAATAAATTTATATAAATGAATATAATAGAGTTGGAACTTATATGAATGAATGAAGGTCTGGCAATAGCTCAGGGCCTACCAAAAACCTTGCTCAAAGCATGGCCAGCCTTTCCTTTGCTGCTGCTTCACAGACATGAAACAGCAAGTAACAGAGGGAGCCCATAGCTTGCACGAGAGGTCAAACAGTTGGCCCTTGTGCTGAGAATAGTTGTGTTAGGCCAGTGTGGGCTCCAACAAGACTCTGGAGGGCCAGAGGCTCATTGGAGACTGGGGGCTCCCCATGGGCCGGATTGGAGGTCCTCAAGGGCCGCAAATGGCCCCCGGGCCGGGATTTGGGCAACCCCACTTTAGAACATAACCTTTTCAATCCAGTTAGATCATAATAATTGAGTTATTACCTATATTGTGAAATTGGGATTTGATTATGTGTTGGAGCATGTGAATGAGCACTAGACAGAGCCAGACCCTGAGCAGGATGCAGCCAGTTGCCTAGAATGGACAAAAGAGGATTAATAAATGTTAATGGCTTAAGAACATCCTTGAATGGGCCCATCAGGGCCCCCCAAGTACATCTACCTGAAAGGTGGGGCCACAATGCCTTTAGTCCTCTTCTCTCTCAGGAATGAATTGTTATGGCTGCATGTGAGCTGGCAGATTTTGTGGGAAAAAACACAGGAGAAGGACATGTGGGGTGTGTGCTCTGACTACATAAGGGCAGACCACATTCCCCCTCCCTGACACCTGAACACAAAAGGAATAGCTTCTAGGGTTCCCTGTTCTAAAGTAGTAAGGCCACTGATCCAGTCAGAAGATGTATGTAATCAACTATGAACTGTGAGTAAAGTATTTCTTTTGAAATCTTAACCAAGCCTCCGTTCATACATATGTTTTATGTATAGTAACTAGTCTGAGCTGTGGGATATCTTAACATAGGAAAGGGGTGATTTACTCTGATTACTCTACCTCCCCCCCTCCCTTCCAACCAAATCAGCTTCCCCTAGGCAACTGATGCTATCCACTGAGTTGCAATATGAGCTCCTCCTAGTGAAGCAACAACTAATAGTGACTTACCTTTTTTGTGGGGGAGTTGGTAGTGTCTAACTTTCATAAACAACTGGAAATTAACTTTCATAAACAACTGACTTTGATTACGATCAAATGTGACCTGATCAAAACATAACAATTATTACAGTATATTGTACCAGATGTACTATAGTAGATGTAAAGATAAGGAAATAAATGCCATCCGTGTCAGAATTCAAGCTCAATGGCTAGAGGTGTTCTTAAATGTTTTTTTATTTTTTTGCAGATTTTCCTTTTTCTCAAGGAGGAAAACTACAGAAAGCAGTGTTGTGTATTTTTATTCCAAGAGTACAGTTTTATAAATTATGATAAAATATAATCACTTTAAAAGTATACTAGGTAGGTGTTATAGTGTCATCAGATGCAGCCACAGTCATTGGGTAAGAGGCATTTTTTCAAGTGGGTGCTCCTCTTTTTTTAGTAGGGGGAGAGTAACTGGCCCACCTCGCCCCAGCAGTGTCTGTTCTAGTGGCTGTCTGCTGGTATTCTTTTGCATCTTTTTAGATTGTGAGCCCTTTTGGGACAGGGAGCCATTTAGTTATTTGATTTTTCTCTGTAAACCTGCCTTGTAAACTTTTAGTTGAAAAGCAGTATATAAATCCTGTTAATAATAATAATAATAACCCATGCCCATACACCCACTCCAGCCCAATATTATTATTATTATTATTATTATTATTATTATTATTATTATTATTATTTTTGCTGCTGCCACTGCTGCTGCAAATTTGTTTTTGTTTTTTTTTAACAAAAATGAGAAGTACAGAAAGTGGTGTTGTGTGCTTTTATTTCATTATCACTAAAAATCACATCTCTTATCAATAGCTATATCCATCTTACTCTCCCAAACTACTAATCATTGATATTTTCCCCTCACAGTCAGAAGATTACAGCTTGCATCAGGGTTTGCATTTGCTGAGGGCCCAAATCCATCAGTGGGCTCATTTGATCAAACTGCCCTCTGATTCCTCAGTATCAAGGGCAGTGCACCAGCAAACCAGCAGGAAATGGGCAGGGGTTGCTATGTGGGCCTGGGACAAGACTTTGCCTCAGGGTCCCCAGCAACCTAGCACTAGTCTGACCTCAACCAACTCTTTTAGGATGAACAGATTATGAACAGGTCCAGTGCCAACTCTTGACCAATTTAAGGAAAAATGGAATAATCATTATATAAGGAACATATCACTGGACAACATGGGACTATAAGGACCGAAAAATCAAGGCCACCATTACATGAGTCATGTATGCGAAGGTGATAAATTTCAAAAGGATAGCTATAATAGATTGCAATACTTTTACCTGAGAGTAATGGCCCAATCCTACCTGGATTGGCCACTGTCTGAGCGCCTCTTCTACTGATGCTGACTTCCATAAAGCCGTCAGGACTGGTCTTAAAAGGCTCTTTGGCAGTGCGCAAATCACATGCTGGTAGAGAACCAGCACAAAGGCCAAAGCCTTCCAGTACACTCAGGAGCGGAGTGAAGATGCTGCTGAAGGAGGTAAGGTGGTAGGGAATGGTCACGAAGCACCACTCACTCAGTGGTGCTTACTTCTGAGTAGACCTGCATTGCTAGTTGGTTTCAGCAAATACACAGAAGTTGTAGTACCTTAAAAGCTAACACATTTATTATGACGCAAGCTTTTGAGAAGAAAGGCTCACTTCATCAGATGTACGAAGTGCATTTTCAGTCACGTATATGCAGAGCAGGGGTATAAAGAAAGCATGTAAACAGGAGGGACAAAAGGCCATGAAAGGCAAGAAGTACAGTCTGCGACATTTCTGTGCAAAGCTCACATGTATACAAGATAAGCACAATGACCATTCAGAACAACAGCAATTGGCGATAACACAGCCTTCCTCATTTAGTGATACTAATATAAGTGGAAGAGAAAACCTTGGTTTTGACTGAGTCCTGAACAAATATTGACAAACTCCAATTCAGCAGCTTCATGCCGGCATCTCTCTTTGAAAATGTTCAGTAAGAGAATGAATTTCCAAGTCAGCAGCCAAGCATCCCGAGAGGCACTGAAATGCTCTCTTACTGATTTCTGAACATTGCCATTTTTCATGTCCAATTTGTGCTCATAATAATAATAATAATAATAATAATAATAATAATAATAATAATAATAATAAACTGTATTTCTATCCCGCCCTTCTCCCTAAAGGGACCCAGGGCGGCTTACAACATATTAAAAACAAATTAAAAACATAATTTAACAAACAGATAAAAACTCATCTACTCTTGTACACAAAGACTGACCTGCTAGTTCTATGTAAGAGGCAGAAGGATGTTGCTCTCCATTGGGGGTGCTGCGTGTAATAATTTAATAAATAATGGTTGGCATAATAACATCAGCTATACCATCTAGGACATCATTTATCTGCTCAGCCATCACTTGTCAACAATGCCATTCAGAAAGAGGTCAGTGTCTTTGTGCCAGTCTTCCATTGCTAAATTTCATGATGGTAATGTGGTTCTGTGTTTTTATTTGTGGCTAATCAGCCTAACAGGTTTCACCCACACAGTGACGGAGTTAGTTTCACCAACTGAACCCAATGAAAAACACACACAGAGCTGGCTGCCAGGCCACATATCTTTACCACATGTATATTGCTTCCGGACTAACATGCAGAGGGATCTGTCATGATCATTGACTACAGTAGGAGCAAAAGTAACCATTAGGGAATGAAAGTGCATTTTCACAGAAGATGCTCTTGCATCAGTCAGTTTTTATTAATGTAAGCATCAAATCTATTTTGACTAGAACTCGCATTTCAAACACCTCTCTTCTGCATTCTCATCTGTTGCCAGACAAACATTTTTATTTTTTATTTGACGCATGAAGCATAGCACACATGCACACACATATTAACGGTGCTGGATGCCTGCCAAGAGAGCACAACTCAGACCTGTATTGTGACTTAGAAGCAGGATGGAGAACAAGAGGCCTCAGACAGGCCAACAGGAAGGCAACACTCTGTCAGTGCTGTCACTCCCCAAACTCTATCCGGCTGTCTTGGAACAAGCCTTGCCTGCTTTTTGGAAAACCCCACAGGTGACTGCACCTTCCTTCCACAGCACATTGGATCTTGCAAACCAAAGCCACCTTCTAGGAGTTTCTTGACTTGGAACAAACAAGTTGCTAACATTATAAAAGAAGGGACCCCAGTCTTAGCTGTCCTCACCAACCCTATGGCCAAATTCCATCAAGGACCCACACTAACAAAGCAGCTGGCCCTTAGCAAGATGCAAAAACAATACAAAAACCCATGCAGGGCTGGGAATAAGCCACCAAGAGCGGTTAAGTCCCCAAAGAGGACTCATTAATCAGCTTGCCCCACAAAAGTTCCCACTGAACTTGATGGGGGGAAAAAAGATTTTAAAAGCTGGCACACTAGTCCTTGCATCTTCCATCCCTTGCTTGTCTCTCTGCCTTGCTACTGCTGCATTTGTTCATTTGACCTGTTGCTGCTACTGAATTAAACCATTCCCATTCCAGCCACAATCCAAGGACCACTGTGCTCCGCCAGCACCCAGGCTTGATCACCCCTGCTCTGTTTTTCTTCCCAACCTTTACCCTGCTCCTCTCCCTTGAGCCAGCCAGGGCTACTTGCCTGTGCTGTGCTTGCTTCATAGCCTTTCATACCCATTTTGGAAGGCATGTCTGCTTGGATGGACATCCTACTGGGTTCAATGGTGCTTGCAACCAAGGTGGGATGTATGGGATTGCAACCTGTGGCTGTGGCCTTTGACATACTTTCTGAGGGTTAGTCCATTGAACACAATGGGGCTTACTTCTGTGTTGGCGTGCATGGGATAGTGCTGTGTGTGTTATACTTGGCTCTCTGCACATGCATGGATCAGTTGATAGGCTATGTATGTGCATGTGCAGCTTGGTTGACTCTGTGCTCACACGGCTCTGTTGCTAGGCTGTCTGCGCACATAAGCAGTTCAGTCACTAGTCCAGGATGCTTTGTCTTTAATCTGTTCCTTGTTTCTTTTGCTCCTTCCCTGTTTTGCATGTGCTGGTGACCCATGCCTTGTGCTTTCCCATGGGATATGGCAGAGCAACCAGTACAGGATTTGATTTATGCTGTGCTGGCATTTATACATTGTCAGTGCAGTAGTTGGGTAGTTAGGCTTGGGCTGTATAAGGCTGGAGTATTTGGGACTCAATGCTCTTTCAGAAGGAAAATCAAATCTACACTAACAGCAGAATTTTGGCTAGATTTATGTTCCATCAGTGCTGTGTGCAGCTGGGCTGTTTCAGCTGAACTGCCCCATCCACGGTATTCAGCTGCCAAGGGAAATATAGTTAACAGAAGCAGATTCAAGAGCCATTTCATCAGCACAATGTCAGACGTGACAGTACGGCACAGGTCCAGAAAACAATTCAGGATGTTGCAACAGAGCAGCAATTGAGGACGGTGCCACTGTAATTGTGCAGCTGGACTAAGCAAGGTTTTGCATAAACTGGGTGTGCACAAACAGCAGCACAGTAAGGGCAAATCAGAGACTGGGGATTCTAACAAAATGCCACCCATTTCATGTTAATAGAGCTTTGGATTAGCTTTATCTTGGTGCAATATTGTGACCACAAAGTTTCAATCATATCTAAACTTGCCTGCAACATCAGGATGTTGTGTTTTCATTTCAAAATGTGAGCTTTAGGAGCAAACTGGCTGTTGTATATACAGTACATAATAAAGCTCTGCAGAGATGATAACTTGAGTCAGATGACCAAAGTCTGAGTCGCAAAACATGTGTTTTTTACAGACTCACATACACGAGTCCCCTGCCTCAATGACTCAAGTCTGAGGCACTGACTCGGCACTCAATCTCCACACATGCAGACCAAAGTCTGTGTGCTTGCTTGCTTACTTACTTTTTTTGTGGCGTGAAAGACCTTGCGGGGCCATCATTCAGACTAGTCGAGCAGCAGGGAAGTTCCAGCCATGAGGCAGGGAAGGGTTATGTTTTGCTTTTGCATCAAGCAGGAGGGGGGAGGTGAGAGCAGGCTCTCTTATCCATCTCTGAAGGAAGTGATGGTCGGTCTTTTCAAGTCACAAAACAGCTGTGGGCAACTTGGAAAGTCTGCCCATTTGGACTCATTTTCCAGTCAAGTCATGGGGGCAGAGACTTGTGACTCTGGAGTCAATCCATGCTGGACTTGCCCATCCCTGAAGCTCCAACACTTAAAAAAATCAGGATTGGGAATCTATCATTTTAAGCAGAGGAGCAGGGGGGAAAGTGTCTTAACCCTTTCCCTCCTCTGCTGGTTTCCTCTTTGCAGATTTCCAGATGTGTAAACAATGTCAGGGCTTTATTGCATGCACTTGTATATAATATTTAATCTGCTCCTTATTTTGCTTAATCCGTTGCCCATTTTGCTCAAATGAAAATGGATAATCATTTTGAAATGTCTCCTTAACAAGCTACTTTTATTCTTTCAATGAACATTTTTCACATTCAAATGTGCAACTCACACCCTTACATTGAAGTGGTACATTCCGGGAAAAGCTTTACCACTTGATCCTGTTGATTGCATCAACTGGCCCTTGTAATATATGTAATCTGAGCCAGGCATCCTTGCTAGCTTTTCATGTTTTATTATTTTGGTTGCAAATCATTCTACTTTGTATTCAGTGGCTTGGCAATGCTGCATATACATCTCATTGTTAGGTTTAAGACTTCTTGCAACCTTAATGCTGTTGCTTGGTTACACAGAATGCTTCAGATTTCACCTTGTTTCACTCTACCCCCACCCTGTGCTTTGGACAAGAAACATTGTCTACTAGTGAATATCTTTCCAGGTTCTATAAAACAGAAACCTCTTTGTTCTGGATAACTGCTTGTTGTAAATCTACCAACATGTTTTCCTGTGTGAGTTCTATTTTCAGGAAAGTATGTTGTGTAACTTGAATTGGCAAAATACCTGTCATTATGATGGGCAGGGTGTGTGTGTGTGTGTGTGTGAAGGGAGTGTCTGTATATGAACTGTAGTTCACACTGTGGGCGGCTGCTCCCATAATTGCAGTCTGCTCCTTGCTGGTCTTCCCTGGCTCATTTTAGGGGCCAATCCTATCTAACTTTCCTGCATTGATGCAGCTGTGCCAACAGGGTACACTCTGCATCCTGCAAGGGGGGGATGGGCACACAGTCACAGAGGCTCCTTCAAGGTAAGGGAATGTTTGTTCCCTAAACTCGGGGCTGCATTGTACTCGTAGCTGCATCAGTGCTGGAAAGTTGAACGGGATTTGGCCCTTAATCTCTTCAACATTGTCCAACACTCTGCTGCTAAGATCATTCTGACTATTCAAGTCTCTTCCTAAAATTCTTCACTGGCTTCCTGTCTGCTCCTTGATCCAGTGCAAACTCTTTGTCCTTACTTTCAGTGACTGTGGGCGCAATCCTAACCCCTTATGTCAGTGTTTTCCAGTGCTGACATAAGGGCAACACAGCTTTAAGGTAAGGGAACAAACATTCCCTTACTTTGAGGAGGTCTCTGTGAGTGACACCCAACTGCAGGATGCAGCACATGTCCCATTAGCACAGCTATGCCAGTGCTGGAAAGTACAGACACAAGGGGTTAGGATTGCACCCTATGACTGGCCCTACCTCTCAACTTTCATACCCTGCTACATTCCTGCCCATGACTTTTATTCTGTCACCCTCAACAATCCAAAGGTCTCCTGTTCACTCAGAAAACTCTTGTCCTTTTTTTCTCTTGCCCTCTCTTATACTTGGAATTGCCTCCTAGAACATCTAAAATATTGAAATTTACAATTCAATTATTATGAAGTATTTGGAGCATTTTTCTGTCACGTGGAGTTCTCACTGTATTAGTTTGTCATTTCTCATGCATATACCCAAAGCTATTTTTGCTTTGCATCTGCAGTATGGGGGGTGGGGTTCCCTATATCTGTTGATCCCTTAACCTCAGATTCACTTATCTGCAGATTGAGTCTGACCCCCCTTGTGCACCCTTTCCTGAGCCAAGGGAAGCTCTGCTCCCTCGTCTCTGGAGGATCCTCTGAGCCCAGCAGAGGCCGCAGTGACTGTGCACAACTAATACTGGGCTCAGATTGAGCCAGTGGGGAAAAAAAATAACTTCTGGTTTCTCTGTGAAACCAGAAGCATCATTTTTAATGCCTTAGAATGCATCAGACGGTCCAGGGAAGCCCTCTTTGGTTTTTACAGAACAATCAGAAGTGATTTTTTTTTTACTGTCTGGCTCAAAGGACCCTCAGGAGGCAAGGGGAGCAGAGCTCCCCTCAGCTCTGGAGGGTGGGGGGGGAGGCGTTCACCCGTATCCATTGTTTCACTTAACCATGGGGGGTTCCGGAATGGAACTCCCATGGACAAGGGGGCATGCCAGTAGTTGTGTCCTATGAAGGCTCCTGTTTCCTATGCTGTTTCCATAGTTGTTTCCTATGAAAATTGTTTCCTTTGAAAGCTCATGACACAATTAATCAATTTGTTGCCAGGCAGTGGGAGAGGAAGCAGTGTCTGCACCTCCTGTCCAAAGGATCCCTCCTTCTTCCTCTTCTTCCCTAGCTTTATTTTGAGGCATAACCAAACATGGCCTAAGACATTGTAGTGCCAGAAACAAAAAATCCAAACAGTACCACCTAGTGGCAAAAATATAATACATGAAATAACTGACAGTATGCTGTCCTTTAATGGCACTCCAAAATCTGCTCCCTCACTCTGATTAGTGGTAGGGCAATACCTGACCATAACCAGGATCTTACTTATATAGCAAGAAAGGAAAAAAAAATGGGCAGATGGGCAGGTGTGGGAACAAAGTGAGATATACAGCAAGCTTATATACACACTTTCCTGGGAGTCCCGTTATTTATTTAGACTACTATATTATACTTATATACCCTGCTTTTCAACTGAGTAGTTCAGAAAGCAGTTTTCATAGAAAAAATAATGGTTCCTTGTCTTCAAAGGGCTCACACTCTTAAAAAAGATGCTGGACCTCCAGGGGGAAGAATTTCAATATCCTAGGCATGACTACAGAGAAGCTTGTCTTGCATCCCCAGCAACCACATCTGTACAGATGGTGGGATATGGAGCAGGGCTTCTGAGAATGAACAGAGTGCAAGTATGGATTTGTGTGGGGAAAGGCAGACCAGGTATTCAGACAAAACCATGAAAGGCATCAAAGGTCATTACTAAAACCTTGAACTGACCCAGAAGATACTGGTAGCTAGTAAAAATGGAAAAAGCACTGGTATAATGCGGTGAGGCCAAGAGATCCCAGAAAGTATCCAGGCTCCTGCATTTTGTACAAAATGAAGCTTCTGGACCATTTTAAAAGGCAATCCTAAGTAGAGGACATTACAGTAGTCTAAACATATTAAGTGATATTAAACTTTTTGATATTTGAATTTAGATGTGGATTTTCAGTTGTGGGATTCAGTGTTGGGTAGACTAGTGCTTAAATTTTAGTGAAAAGGTCATGAGCTTCATTTAGAAAAAGTAGATTTTGAACTCTTGCTGATAAATTTTTATGTACTTGTCAGGGTTCCCCTCCTCCCACAAGTCCCCAACTTACCCAGGGAGAAGGCTTCTGGGCCAGAGGATCAGGGAGGAAGCAGGTGGAAAATGGGGCCACCTTGCCATAGGCTGCCTGGGCACTCCTGTGGGTGGCAAGGCACAGCAGAGGAACACTGCATGCTGAACCCCCCGCTTCGCCCCCTGCCTTGGAGTTGAGAAGGGGGAGACAGAACACAGGCCATTCAGCTGCTGGGCAACTACCCCTCCCCCATCTTGGGGGGGAAGGGGAGCACTCCCTAGCGCAACCAGTTGGGGCCTGCCTTGCCGGGTAGGGCACCTGGCTGTGACATCAGGAGCCCACAGCTGGACCTCCCCGAGTCATCTGCAGAGCTACAGGACCCAGGTGGGTAGGGCCAGCCCACCCCCCAAAGACAGAGACCAGAGCAGAGGCAGCAGCCTTCCCAGCCCTCTCAGGAACAACCCTGGCAGCTCCAGGTGAGAGGAGGTGGGAGGGAAACAGAGAGAGAAAGGGGAGGAGTTGTGGTAATGAGGGGGGCAGTCCTAGAGACAGGCCCTTTTTGTACCATCCCTGTGAGGGAAGGGGAGGGGCCAAAGGGGAGGGGTCTGCCCTAAATAAACCTGGAGGCCAGGGGTAACAAGGCAATTGGGAGTCAAAAGAGCAGGCAGGAGGATCTGCTGCTAGCAGCCCCTGCTCCTAACTGGCAAATGCTGCCAACCCAAAGAGGGGGAACTGAGTGACACAATCCCCCTTTCTTCTGGTGAACTGTTCTGAGGCCTCCACAAGGGGGTCCCCCCTCCCCCCACAGGGAGGCCTCACAGTACTGTATACTTATTTTTTTTTTTAAATAGTAGTTTACATAGCAAAAGGAAAAACATATAGTAGCTTGAAGGAGCCTGAGGGGGGGCATGATTAAGGCTAAAATCCTACACTTATCTGAGGGCAAATCCCATTAAATTCAATGACACCTTCTTCTGAGTTGGCATGCTAAGAATCAAACTATGAGACATATAAAATATAAGGCATGGAAAGAGTAGAGTGGATAGAGTGAAGTTCTTTTTCCTCTCACACAACACCAGTACCAGGTGACATCCACTGCAATTGACTGGTGAGCAAGTTAGAAAAGACACTTTACCTAGTGCATAGTTAATCTGTGGAACTCCCAGGATGTTATGATAGCACTTGGCCTAGATGCCTTTAAAAGGGAATTAGTTGCATTTAGGAGGAAAGGTCCATCACAGGTTACAATCTATGAGGACCAAATGCAACCTCCAGGTTTTACAGGTAGTCTACAGCTGAATGCTACACTTAGCAACAGGATAAGGTATCTTCTTGTCTTGAGTGTTCCCAGAGGTACCTGGTGGCCATTGAGAGATACAGGAAGCAGGACTAGATGGGCCCTTGGCCTAATCCAGCAAGGTTATTCTTATGTTGATATTGTGAAAGGACTCTGAGAATTTTAAGAAGACAGTAGCAGGATAAACCACTAATGCTGTGTGGGGAAGAATAGGGTCAGTTGCTCTACCTTGCACCATTAACATTAAGTACTGCAGGGCAACACTTTAAAAAGTGTCTCTTTGCACAGTTAGCAAGTCAAATTCCTTTGCTCTTCAACACCAAACTTTACTATAAAGTTAACACCCATAAAGTGCACTGATACATTCAGTTACAGATCAACCCTATGCTTGTTTACTCAGAAGTCCCACTGTCATCCATGGAGCTTAATCCCAGGTAAAAGTCTGTGCGTGCACACACACAACACTTTTATACACACTTATTTGGGAGAAAATCCCATTAAACTCAGTGGGATTTGCTTTTGAATAGAGATGCCTAGGCTTGCACTGTTCATTTGCCTACTTGTGAACAAAATGGACTATGGCTGCAATGCTAAGCACATTTACTAAGGAAGTAAGCCCCACAAACTTCTCAGTGAGCATGTATAAGATTGAGCTGTAAATCTATGAATTTGTTAACTTGGTATTTTGAGTGCTCTAACACTCAATTTTTATTTTTTAAGAATTGGATAAAATCCCCAGTTGTGTAGGGATGATCTCAGCTGCTTTTCTAAAAGGCAGTGTTTCTTAACCAGTGCTACAGGTACCACCAGTGGTACCTGAGATGGCATCTGGTGGTACTCACAGGACCCCTAGAAACTTGCCTAGAACAACACTCATTTAGTTCTTCCAATGTTCTTCCCTGCTTGGGGCCTTCAGCTTAATTTCAACATGAATCCTCACCAACACTGATGGCTCGGTCCCCTTGGAGAAAAAACAGCCCCTGGCTGGACCCTTCCTCTCCAAAACTGTACACCATCTGTAGGATCGAATCTCTCCTGATCACAGATCCTCTGATCTCATCAGACCCAACTGAGGAAACTTCCTGTTTTTCCCAACTTCCTGTTTTTTGGCAGGAAATAGCATGCTTTCCCAAGAGCTTTCAAGAGCTCAGAAAAGCACAGCCATTCAGTTGCCTCTGGCCCTGCCCCCTACAATGCATGCTTTTCTGAGCTGGAAAAAGCCCCCCCCATCCATCCTGAACCTCTTACTGGTGTTGGGTGCATTGCACCTGGCCTCCTACCCTAAAGTAACTGGTGATGATGTTATCACCAGTTACTTCCAGTGGTACTTTGAATAGTTGGGTCATGTGAAGTAGTATGACAGGAATGAGAAACACTGGCCTAAGGCAATAGACTGCAACCTTTATTGTGTTGAGACTCCAATACAGGGGTGCCCAAAATCCGGCCCTGGGGCCACTTGCAGCCCTTGAGGCCTCTCAGTGCAGCCCTCAGGGAGCCCCCAGTCTCCAATGAGCCTCTGGCCCTCCAGAGATTTGTTGGAGCCCGCACTGGCCCAATGCAACTGCTCTCAGCTTGAGGGCGACTGTTTGACCTCTCGCATGAGCTGTGGGATGAGGGCTCCCTCCATTGCTTGCTGTTTCACGTCTGTGATGCAGTAGCGGCAGCAAAGGAAAGGCCAGCCTTACTTTGTGCAAAGCCTTTTTATAGGCCTTGAGCTATTGCAAGACCTTCATTCATTCATATAAGTTCATCTTTAATATATTCATTTATGTAAACTTGTGTAAATTTATTCAAATTTGAAATCCAAATTAATTCTCCCCCCCCCCCCCCCGCAATGTCAGAGAGATGATGTGGCCCTCCTGCCAAAAACTTTGGACACCCCTGCTCCAATACATAAAGAGACCCAGGGTCAATCCCACCCCCGCTCCATTTCCATCTACCACTTGTGCCTTCACAACAACCCTATGATGTAGCAGCCTGAGTAGGGCCAGCCTTAGGAGCAGCCGGGTAAGATAGTGAGAAAAGGCTGTGCCGGGGTGGATCTGAGGAGGGGCCATGGGTGTGTGGTTCCCCCCAAACTGTCCTGCCAGCGGGGAAGGGGGCCTGCTGGGATGGGGAGCAGCCTAAGCACGGCCAGGAACCCAGGTCTATTTGGCAGGCAGATATATGCTCCAAGTCCAGGCAGGAGCTGTTTACCTGGCCAGGAAACCTTAGCCACAGAGGCCAAAGTTTAACCTGAAGCCCAGGTCTACCCACCTGGTTGACCTGGGCTCTGGAGTTAAGGTAGTGCTCATGCCCCTTCCCCAACCACAAATACTGGATCTGTCCCTGGGCTGTGCAGGATTCTATCAAGAGAACTCAGTTTTGATAAGGCAGCACCATTATTGTACTGGATCCAAGCCCCCTCTTGCACAGCCTTTGAAAGATTGCCAGAAACACCCTCCCCCCCCCCCCATGAGGCTTTGCAACCCCACTGGGTTCCCAACCCACAGGTTGAAGAACACTGGCCCAAGGGGACAAGCCTATGCATGTCTACTCAGAAGCAAGTCCCACTGTTTCCAGTGGGGCTTACTCCCAGGAAAGCAGGCATAAAGAATCAGGGTCAATTAATCAATCAATTAAGGAATAAGGAATAAGGAAGCAGGCATAAGGAATCAGGAATCAATAGCAGGATTTGGTCAACTAAGGGGGAGAAACCTGGAGAGAGGCTGCAATCCTATCCACCCTTTCCTGGGAGTAAGCCCCATTGGCTATAGTGGGACTTGCTTCTGAGTAGACATGCATAGGCTCGAGCTCTGTGGCTGCAATCCTGTGCACACTTTCCTGGGAGTAAGCCCCATTGGTTATAATGGGACTTACTTCAGAGTAGACATGCCTAGGCTCCGGCTCTGTGGCTGCAATCCTGTGCACACTTTCCTGGGAGTAAGCCCCATTGGCTAAGTGGGACTTGCTTCTGAGTAGACATGCATAGGCTCGGGCTCTGGGGCTGCAATCCTGTGCACACTTTCCTGGGAGTAAGCCCCATTCACTATCATGGGGCTTGCTTCTGAGCAGACATGCCCAGGTTTAGCCTCAGAGGAAAGTGAAAGGAACGCGCCCCGCCCTGCCGGAGATTCCACACCGAACGTTCTGCGGGGGGCGGGGCGAGTGAAGCGTCACGCGCAGTCTCTGCCTCGTGGCCCGGCTTGGCTCCGCCCATTGGCGGCTGTCCCTGTCTGTCCAGCCTCTCCTGTCCCTCCCTCGGACGCGGAGAAGAATAGCTGGAGGCAGAGGGTAGGTGGATGTATGAGAGGGTGGGGGGAGGGGCTGGCTGGCTGGCTGGCTGGCTGGCTCAGGCGGGAGGCAACGAACCCCCTCCTTTCATCCCCTCAGTGGGGGAGGAGCCTCCCTCTTCATCTGCCCGGCTCTGGGGTCCCCTGCAGGGAGGGGAGGAGATGGTCTGGGGCGAAGGGAGGATGGCATTAGTGGGGCGAGGCTCTTGACAGCCAGCCAGCACCTCAGGTCTCTGCACTGCTGGCTCCCTTAGAGTCCAGTCCTATGCAGGTCTACGCAGAAGTCAGTCGCATTAGAGTCAATGGGGCTTACGCCCAGGTATGGATAGGATTGCAGCCACAGAGCCCAATCCTGTGCATGTCTGTTCAGAAGCAAGTCCCATTGAAGTCAGTGGGGCTTACTCCCAGGTAGATGTGGGTAGGAGTAGTAACAGAGCCCAGTCCTATGTAGGTCTACTCAGAAGTCAGTCCCATTAGAGTCAATGGGACTTGCTCCCAGGTAAATGTGGGTAGGAGTGTAGCAACAGAGCCCAGTCCTATGCATGTCTACTCAGAAGTCAGTCCCATTGGAGTCAATGGGGCTTACTCCCTGGTATGGATAGGATTGCAGCCACACAGCCCAATCCTATGTGTGTCTATGCAGAAGTCAGTCCCATTAGCGTCAATGGGGCTTACTCTTGGGTAAATGTGGATAGGATTGCACCCTTATTTTCTTTGGGGTCTCTGGATACTCCTCCTCCTGCAGCTGCTGCCTGCACATTTGGTGCTTGCTTTGCTGTGGGATTTGACAGCTGATGCCCCCCCTCTACTTTGCTTTGCTGCCTGCCCTGCCTTGTCCCAGGGTGGGGCTCACCTGCCCACATGAGAACATTCCTCACTGCTGCAAGGGAAGCAAAAACAGCAGTTGGTTGCTTGCTAGCTGCTGTTGCAGGGCTTCCCAGCCCTGTTCCTTCCCTTCCCTGCCTTTGACTCTGTGTCTTTGGGCTGGGCTGCTGAGGAGTCTTGGGAATCCCTGTGACAGGAGTGTCAACTCCTGCCAGGGATTCCCAAGAATTCCCCAGCAGGAGTGTCGACACTTACTCTGGAGTAGGGACATGGGGAGCACAAGGGACTTTAAAGAGCAATCTGAGATTGAAATCCTTTGCTGTTATGAATACATTATAGGGCAGTGATTTTCAACCTTTTTCATCATCTTTTTCTTGCACACTGCCAAGGCATTAAAATGGTCACGGCACACCACCAGGTTTTTGACAATTGACAAGGCACACCATGTTGCCAGTGGGGGGCTCACATCTCCCATTGGCCCTATTAATAAATGACCTTCCCCCAAATTCCTGTGGCACACCTGTGGACCACTTGTTGCACACCAGTGTGCCACAGCACAGTGGTTGAAAATGCCTGTTCTAGGGAGTAGGTTCCACTTAACATATTCTGCTGTGTAAACTGCTTTGCAACCTGTTTTGTTGAAAAGTAGTATAATAATAATAATGGGACTGCTGAGTAACCAAGCAAGAGATTTGAACCTTAAGTGTATTCACTGACTATGAAATACACACACACACACACTATGAAACAGGATATTTATATGTCGCAAAGGTTTGTTGAGATCAGTGCTTAATTTCCAAAAGAGAGGGAGAGAGAGAGAGATCATCCCATATGCAGTACTTGCCTCACAGGTACCTTCTCTTAGAGCTATTAAACTTATTGTGTAGCTGTAAATACCTGTATTTATATTGCGTTTCAACCAAAAAATTTTACAGAGAAAACCAAGTAGGCTCCCTGTCCTAAAGGGGCTCACAATCTAAAGAGATGCTGAAAAACACCAAGGACCACTAGAAGAGACACTGTACTGGGAGAAGAGGGCCAGTTCCCTGCTATCTTTAGCAAGTGGATTAGGGATATTTAGCTTCCCCTGTAAATATAAGAGGAGTACCACTTGAAAAAATGCCTCTCTGTGCCTCTTTGCCCAGTTCGCAGGGCAAATTTGCAACATGTGCATACAATAAATGTTTTTAGACACATGTGCATCATGCAAATAGACTTGTTAGGGAGTCAAGTAGCTGTGACTTCCTGCCTGTTTGGCCCATGATGGTCCTAAAAAGAATTCAAGTTTGTAATTCTATCTCTGTAAGGCTTACAGTATAAGCAGACAAAGGGCAGAAGCTTACTTTGAGAATCATTCTCTTTCTTGGCATGCATCATTCTGAGCATGCCCACCTCGTTTTTTCTTAGCTCTATGGCATAATGGGGAGGTCTGTGCATGCGTATCAAATGCAAATGCGTTCTTAATATTGATGGACCAGATGTCTGGCCCCTATGAGGGAGGAGGTTGCCAACCCTGCCTGAGATGTTTGAGCGTTGTAGATTTTCTACAATGAAGTAAGTATGAATTAGAGCTCATTAAAATACGTGTACATTTTTTGGACACACTCGTATTGCTGTCCTAGTTACTAATTAAATATTTAGTTCTAGGATTTTATTGAAACCATCTTGCAATTTAAAACTGGAATTGCAATTCTGCCTCCCTAAAAATGCAATATGGATTTTGCTTCTCTCCCACATTGTTTCTTTACTCATCTGTACTACTGTATCATGAGGGAAAGAGGCTGACACATCACGTGCAGTTTGACACAATTAACATTATGAAAAGGCATCTGCAATACCATCTGTAATATGTTTCAAAGCATAAACTTGCATGAAATGAGGAAAATGCAGTAGATGATAAGATAGTGATTGACCCTCCTAAGAAAAGAGAAATTTCATTAACACAAATTTCCATTTATGCACGAGACCTCCTCAGAATAAATAATAGTTTTGTTTGGAAGGTAAAATTAGAAAGCCCAGAATCCAAAGATGTGACATGCATTTGCAGAAAAGAAACTGGCAGTGTTTCCTTTGTTATATTTGATGCAGAACTTCTCTTGTTTCCAAATAAACGTGCCAAAGTTCAAGTTTAAGTGGCTTGTGGACCCAATCCTATCCAGTTTTCCAGTGCTGGTGCAGCTGTGCCATTGGAGCATGCACTGCATCCTGTGGTGGGGGTGCAGTCACAGAGGCCTCCTCAAGGTAAGGGAATATTTGTCCCCTTACCTTGAGGCTGCATTGCAGCTGCACCAGTACTGGAAAGTTGAATAGGATTGGACCCTGGGTCTTTGAAAGTGGAAACTGCAGCATCAAAACCAAGATAATTCCTTGGTTCTGATGCAATAGTTTCCATAGCCAAAGGCTCAAAGCACTTTCTAACTGTACCTGTACTTAACAGTACTTAAATCTGTACCCGTGAGTGTACATATGCAGTATATACGTAGGTGCTGCCTGTAGGACATGTCAGCAGATGTGGGTTAACCCATATTTACCCACACATCCAACATGCAGCACCTATATGTTCATGTGTACATCCATGGGCACAGATGGTTAAAACTGCAGAATGTTTTGTCTACACATGTCACTCTTCCCCTTCATTCATCCAGACTCATTTGTTTATTATGCAAAGCTCTTTACAAATGTAAACTAATTACTAGTATATTAATTTGATTGAAACTATTACTGACTCCATTATACTGATTAATTAAAGCATTCACTTATGGCCTACTCATAAAATTGGCAAGCAAGCTCTGGAAAACTTAAAGCAGATAAATGCTGAGGGTGAAAAGTACAAACTGCTGCACCAGTTTCTGTGCTGAGGATTCAATGGAGGAACACTGAAAAATCTTTGCTGTGCATTGTTTTGAAGGAAATTAATATGTCAGTTATATAACTGTGCACATTTGGGAGTAAACATGGTTAGGACTTTGCTATAATTGAATCAGATTATGGTTTATATACATTTAGCAGAAATAAAATGTATCCAGTTTTAAAAGAAACTTAGGGCGCAATCCTAACCCATTTTCCAGCATTGACATAAGGGCAATGCCGCTCCAAGGTAAGGGAACAAACATTCCCTTCCTTTGAGGAGGCCTCCGTGAGTGCCACCCAACTGCAGGATGCAGCACATCCATTGGCATATCTATGCCAGTATTTCAGAAACCTGGAGGTTGCAAACGCCCATCATGGTTTATAACCTGTGCTGGACTTTCTTCCAGAAATCTGTCCAATCCCCTTTTAAAGGCATTTAAACCAGATGCCGTCACCACATCCTAGGAGCTTCACAGATTAATTACACACTGGTTAAAGATATATATTTTTGTCTGTTCTAACTTTCCCGACACTCAATTTTAGTGGATGTCCCCTGGTCTTAGTATTGTGTGAGAGGGAAAAATCCCTCTATCCGCTCCCGGCATAATTTTGTCTATCTCAATCATTCCAGACTGAAGAGTCCTAAATGCTGAAGCCTTTCCTCATTAGAGAGGTGCCTGAGCCCAGTAATTATTTTTGTTGCTGTTTTCTGCACCTTTTCCAATTCCACTATATCCCTTTTGAGATGTGGCAACCAGAACTGTACTGTACTCCAAATGTGGCCTTATCATCAGTTTGTACAACAGCATTATAATACTGGCCATATTATTCTCAACGCAGTGTTATTTTAATTTTGTAAGCCTTTGATCACCTGAACCTTGTCACTACTGGCATGCAGTTGTAATCTGGAGTAGTTTGAAAACTATGCCGAAATTCTAGACATATTGGAGAAGGGTGAAATGTTGCTTTTCACCTACTTTTAGCACAGAAAAGACACAGCCACACAGTGGGGGTTTTGTGGCAACCAGTGTATCCTTGAGTGCTTCTTATTTCTGTACCCTTCAAAATTATTATTCTTTTTTTTTGTTAAGCTGCTTGCCCAAAAGATGAAGATAAGCTGGTCTGCGTATGACACATTTGAGGCTAATTTCAGACCTCTGGTGGTGGTTGAACTTGCAAAAGATACTAAAGATGAAACCAAGGAATGGCTGACACAAAAGATTGTGGAGAAGAAGAAAAATGGAGGTAAGTACTCAAGTTCTGTGAAAGGCTTTTGTCATTGCATTTAAGCATGATTTAAGAGAATAACAAATTAGAATAAAGCTTTGCAGGAAGGGGAGAATATTTTTAAGGAGAAAATGAAAAGGAGCATCACTTTAAACAACATGGTTTATGTTGAAAACACAGACTATGAACATAACAAATGATGAATGTATGTGGCAGGCAGAAGATGAATAAATAAATGTTTTTGAACATATTTAATGATGGAGAAACTGAACTTTGCAGTTCAGTTCCTGCCTCCTCCTGGGCAGGAGGAATGGTCTAGAGGGTAGAGCCTCCATTTGCCTGAAGATAACATCCGCAGGTCGCCAGTTTGAGGCCACCGGCACCGTGCAACCTTGAAGCAGCTGACAAGCTGAGCTGAGTTTGTTGCAGTACGCAGCCAACACCGCAGTGTCAGAGACTCAAGGTCAGGCAAGTACTCCTGGGAAAAAAAAGAGACACATGGCAGTTCCACCACCAGATGTTCCTTTACTTGAAGTATGTACAATATTTACAGCTCAAAGGCAGCTTCGCAAGTAAACAACACAGATAGCTCTCCTTCCTGACACTTCGATCACGATCCTCACCAAGGCTCTTCCTGCAGACACTCTACACATCATCTCCCACACAGCACAGCTTGCACAGGCTGCAGTATATACTTGCGTAGGCCAATCGGAAGCAAGCTACAGTCTGGTGATCCTATGACTCACCATCTGGTGACACATCGGGTGACCAGGTATTGCATCAGCCACTTCCATGATGCTACACTGTAGGCAGGCCAAGACATCAGGGCCTTGCTCTATCCAGCCTGTAAATTCTCTACAGGCCTGGGGCATATAACATAATAGAGTTATTCCATCTGCTCTGAGCGTGGGAGGATGGAGGGCAGAATGTTTGGCCAGATCAGAAAGAAACATCTGAATGTTGTGGTTTCTTGAAAGATAGAACCTTCTTTGAAATTGTAAAAATTCCTACGGGGATTTAATTTGCCTGCCTATGTAAACCGCCTTGAATAAAGTCCGAGGAGATATCTGAGGACCGAGAAAAGCGGTATAGAAATACCTGTATTATTATTATTTGCAGTTGACTGGTGAATCCTTGTGTGGATTCTGATGCATACTTTTTCTTTTGGAAGTTTCAACAGATCCTGACAGTTTTGACAGATCCTGTTTCAACACCAGTGCTGTTTGTAAGCGTTTGTCTGATGGTCTGCCTCTTCGCCTTTTCTGTTTTTAAATAACCTTGCATATAGAAGGCTACAGTTCTATACAGTACACATGTTTCTGGGAATAAGTTCCACTAAATACAATGAGACTTATTTCTGAGTAGATGAGCATAGAATTGTGCTTTAAGTCTTCAGTAGCTCAAGTAGCGAGTGAAGTGGCCCTATAGCTATGCTCTACTTGCCTTTAAAAGTTTTTCAATCTTTGACTGCAGTCCAGCCAAACGCATGTATTTATAAGGACCAAAGTACTGGCTCTGAAGAATTTGTAATTTGACTTGATTAAAAACAATGGTTTTTCTTGGGGGAGAGGAGAGGGGGCTGAAATGAGGAAGGGATGTGGTAGGGGGCACTCTAGCACTTTGCCCCTGCAGCAGGTTTAATCCTTATTTTGTCCTCTGTGTGCTTTTTTAATTAGAAAAAAAACCTTCCATTGACTTTCAATTAAAGCTTAATTTTTTTTTTTAAAAAATAGTGGCTAGAGGACTACATTCATGATCAGAATCCTTGTGGAGATAAAATGCTAAGAAAACCTTATTCCACCACCTGTTGCCCTATTTCTGGCTTCCCCCATAGCACTGTTGTTGAAAATTAAAAAAAAAAAAATCAGGCCAACTTGTCTATTTCTTACAATGTGTAGCTTGCCCACATTGTGTAGAGATTTCAGTGGAAAGGGCTTAAGCACATGTGTAACACTCTTTCATTATGATCATTAGTACTTAGATTTCTTAGGGCTCAATCCTAATACCTTATGTCAGTGCTTTCCAGCACTGACATAAGGGCAGTGCAGCTCTGACATAAGGAAACAAACATTTCCTTACTTTGAGGAGGCCTCTGTGAGTGACACCCAACTGCAGGATGCAGCACATGTCCAATTGGCACCACTATGTAAGTACTGGAAAGTGCTGACATAAGGGGTTAGGATTGCGCCCTTAATATCCTAATTTGGCAGCATACATTTGTTCTGTGGCTATGGGGCTAGCTTGTAGCTCTTCAAATGCTGCACTAGACATCTCTGTCTTGCCCTCCCCATTCGGCACGTTCCTTATGTGTCTTGCAAGTGCTATTACCCAGTTCAGGATTGCTGTTGGTGCTACAGTGCTATGGGGCATAAGATTCAGTTTTAATCTACAACATGAGGACTTGTTTCTGTTCAACTCCATGCCTTTCCTCCTTGAAACCAAGCAATATAAGAGTTCAGTTCCTTATGTAATTATAATAAATCTGATTTTAAAAATTGTGCTCAGGTTCACCTCTTGCCTTATTTTGAAGGAGCTCAGCTTTTGGTTAAACCCTTGGTGAAGGATGGAGAAAAAATAGAAGAAAGCCACAACATATATCTTGTTGGAGGATCTCACTTGAGGCTGCTTCTAGGAGCTGAAACAGTGGGGTTAGTGAAAGAATGTAATGACAATACAATGAGAGCCTTTACATATGCCACTAGAAATGCCTTCAAGGATTTTGCAGGTAAATAATATTTTTGGATCTGTTGTGCATTTGTTATAGATTTCTTGTTGTTTGGGCAGTAAAAATTGCTCTAGGTATGTAGAATAATTAATTATCTGTTGCATAATTTGTTTTGGCTTTGAACTTTAAAGTTTAGTGTGATTCTGAGTTTTGGAATGTGGTTCTGCTTTAATATCATGCATGAATGCATTATCTGGAGTATAAGAACATAAGAACAGCCCCACTGGATCAGGCCATAGGCCCATCTAGTCCAGCTTCCTGTATCTCACAGCGGCCTACCAAATGCCCCAGGGAGCACACCAGATAACAAGAGACCTCATCCTGGTGCCCTCCCTTGCATCTGGCATTCTGACATAGCCCATTTCTAAAATCAGGAGGTTGCACATACACATCATGGCTTGTAACCCATAATGGATTTTCCTCCAGAAACTTGTCCAATCCCCTTTTAAAGGTGTCCACGCCAGATGCCATCATCACATCCTGTGGCAAGGAGTTCCACAGACCAGCCACATGCTGAGTAAAGAAATATTTTCTTTTGTCTGTTCTAACTCTCCCAACACTCAATTTTAGTGGATGTCCCCTGGTTCTGGTGTTATGTGAGAGTGTAAAGAGCATCTCTCTATCCACTCTGTCCATCCCCTGCATAATTTTGTATGTCTCAATCATGGTATAGGCTTAAATTTTCTGTGGTAGTTAACAAAAACGTTCTACATATAATGTTGAATATAAATAGTAAAAGAACATCAATGCTGATTTACTGGTAGTCATCCATGTTTTCTTATGATCCAATCCTAATGGGGCCTTGTACTATTGGAACACTAGTTGTTCTGGCAAAAGGTGACATGCCTTACTGCAGGCAAGGGAACAAATGTTTCCTTAACTGGAGAAGACCCTCAGGACCTCAAACCTGCTTGCTTGATGCAGTGCATGCTCTGGTGGTGTGGCTGCATCAGTGGGGGGGGGATTTAGGATTGGGCTAAATCCAGCAATGCTATATGCACTTTCCTTGCAAAGAAAACCTCATGGTACATAATGGGGCTTACTTTTGAGTAGATGTGCATAGGATTGCACAGTTGGTTAAATACTAAGGAAACTTTTGATTTTGGTGATTCGCTATACTTTCAAAATCCCAACTAATTCTTTTCACTTGGAATTTTTCATTATAAGAAAGTGGTATTTAACCATATAATTTCTTTTTGTTTTAGAAGACAATCATGATTTCCTTACAATGGCTGAGTGTCAGTACATCATCAAACATGAACTTGAAAACCTGAGAGCCAAAGATGAAAAAATGATCCCTGGTTATCCTCAGGCAAAGCTTTATCCAGGAAAGTCAATTAGTAAGTAACTTTGGGCGCAATCCTAACCAACTTTCCAGCACCCGCTCCAATGCAGCTCCAAGTATCCCTTTATCCAGAGGAGACCTCCATGACTGCCCCTCTACCACAGGATGCAGAACATGCCCCACTGGCACAGTTGTGTCAATGTGGGAAAGTAGGTTAGAATTTGAGTCTTTTTGTGGTAATTTTAATTTCAATATCCTCTGACGTTTGGAAAAAGAGTGTTTTGGTTTTGGTAGCTGCAGGAAGATGTTTAGATATTGCAAATTGATGAGTGCTGTTTGGCACAATTTTTGCTTTTGTGTATATTGCATAGCTGCTAATCCTTATTCCTCAAGTGAGCTACCAAGAGGATATTCAGGCGCATCCAGCAACAGCTTTCTGAATTTGCTCAACATTTTTTGTTTGGTCCACCTGCAGGAAGAGCTTGCAGTTTTGGTTAATTCTGCATTAAATTGCTGTCTGCTTCCACCATTTTGTGCTATCATGGGGCAATCTAATTCCGACAGAAAACCTTTTCTGATGTATTTGTCACTCACAGGCATGTATGCTTGTGGGAGTGTCATGTCAGAAATTGTTATCCATATAATTTTTCTAGCGCTGGATCTGTGACCATGATCTGATAGAAAGCTAGAATTGTGCTTGTGAATTTATCCTGGAATGGTGTCAGTAATGAACTCAGTACACTTCATGTGTATGCCCTTGCAAAGTGATTTCAAAAAGTGATTCGTGAACACTCTGTTATATGGGAAGTTCTTGGGAATTTCTTTGAACCTGTTTAGGTGAGTCCCCAATTATAGATAATGGGAACTACAGTCCCCAATTATAGATAATATTTTAAAATGTTATCCAAGGAACCATTTGGCTTGCTATGTATATGATAGTTTGGATGAAGCATATTTTACCATGTTACAAAGACATTTATGAATTGTTTAACCATTGTTTCTTTCAGTGCGAAGGCTAATGAGCAATGGGATTCTGATTCAGGTTTTCCCACTTCATGACACAGAAGAATTAAAAAAACTCAAGCATACTTGGTATGGCAAAATGAGACTTAGCTATCAGCCTTTAGGTAAGTTACTATTTCTGCCACTGGTGGAAAAGAAGGAAATCCATTTTTTGTTGGTTCTCAGCTTTTGTTCCAGCCTCTGAATTAGATCAAATCAAATCTGTTCTCTGCCTCAACTCAGAAAACTGCTAGAAATGCTTCCATTGTTCTTACTGCCCTCACAAGAAAAATGGAGAGTGGGGAGGAGGAAGAATGGATCACGTTTTTACCCCAGCCTCTCCTATCAGGTAGAGATATGAGAAGTACATGCCATTTAACTTGCTGTCCGTGTAGTCTTTGAAAGAGAGACACATCTTAGATAATCTTCCTGTGATCTGTTTGACAAAATGGTAGCAATTAGGGAAAATGAAGAACCATGGATTGACCTCTTGAATTATAATGTATTGCAATATTGAGCATAGGGAGGCTGCTTGAAATTGTCCTACCTGGTTGATGCTGCATGCAACATTTATATACTGTAACTTCCAATATGGGTTAGCCATGCCGTAGCATTTCTTTTGGAGGCATGTAGCATCTAATGAGTTCTTATCCACATAGTGAGTCCCACAACTTTGTGAAGTGACCCTAAATTAACATTCTGGCTGTGCTTTCAAAACATAGAAAATGTTTGTTTCAACTCTGCTGAAACTCTGTTTCAACTCTTAGAGGGGGGAAGGATGTAAGAATTCCGATGTGTATTATGCATGAATATTATAGAATTCTGTTATTTTAAACTTTGCACAATAAATATTTTAAACATGGCAGATGTTCTAGTAATAAGTACATTTCTTTCCATTTCACAGATGAAATTCGCTGCTATTTTGGGGAAACAATTGCTTTATATTTTGCCTTTTTGGAGTACTTCACATTTGCTCTGATTCCAATGGCTGTCATTGGAATTCCTTATTATTTCTTTGATTGGGAAGATTATGACAAGTATGTGATGTTTGCTGGATTCAATCTGCTTTGGTCTGCAATTATCCTTGAAGTTTGGAAGCGCTGTTGTGCTGTTATGTCCTACAGGTGGGGGACCCTGTTGATGAAACGACAGTTTGAGGAACCCAGACCAGGGTTTCATGGTGTTTTAGGTATCAATCCTGTGACTGGGAGAGAGGAACCAGTATACTCTAGCTTCAAAAGACAGCTACGCATTTATTTAGTTTCATTGCCATTTGTGTGCCTCTGCCTCTACCTCTCACTTCATGTCATGATGATTTACTTTGAGTTGGAACACCAGGCTCATTTATATCATGAAGAGAACCAATCCGACTTAAGCAGCTTGATATTGTATGTGCCTAGCATCATTTATGCTGTTGTGATTGAAGTTCTAAACCGCATCTATCGATACGCTGCAGAGTTCTTAACTTCATGGGGTAAGATTTTTCTCAAGTTCTCTCCACTTTCTCTGTTCTACTATTCTGTTGAATAGCGATGTAAGATATGATAATTTCAGGCATCATTTGCTTAGCTGTCTTAAGACGATTGATATGAACAAAATCTCTGTATTGTGTGAACTACAAAACTCCTCAGTTTGAAGGAAACTTAATGCTCGATGCCTGTTGCTTCAATGGAACCTTGTGAGTTGACTCTGAAATTACGGTTTGGCAAAGTTTTTGGTTTGTGCCAACTATATAGGATTGCTGTTTTTTGATGGAGAGAAACTACTTTAAGAATTTTGCGCACTCTAGTTTTAATAATATGAAGCTAGGTCCTAAATCATAACTCTCAGAAAATGTAGGAAAGGTGGTATTTTAATTTGGTAAAAAACTAAGGAGTCTTCTTTAAAAAGGACAATAGAGAAGCTCAAAATAGCTTGGAGACACTGAAAACAAACAACTGTTGCTGTTCTGTGTTCTTCTGGAGGGGCAGCTGTATCGAACATATTTGTGCACATATGTGTTTGAATCTTTCTCTTCACATGTTTGTTTAGAGGATGTTGGATTTGAACATGGTACATTAAGGCTCAAATTCCCATTCAGCTGTGACGTTTAAGACCTTAGGCCCATAATACACGTGGTGATAAATATGTCATTGTGTACAGTTGGACCTCGGTGTGCATGGTAATTCTGTTCTTGGAACTCTCATGGAGGCCAAAAACTGCAGAACACTGGAACACAGCTCTGGTCTTGTTCAGAGGATTGGATTTCAATGTAGTTTGGGGGATGTGCATTGAGTCAAATCCGCAGATGTAAAAATCTGCGGATGACAAGGTCCAACCTATAGTTAGAGGCTGACTTTTACTTGCAAGTAGTAGTAGTGCAATGCTATAATTTATATTGGAACTCTGTTGCTAAGGTAAAATTAATCCAATGTCTCCATGCCACTTTCCCAACAAAAGCACATTGTAGAAAAGTGTCGCACTTTCAGGGTTAAGTAGCTCATGCGAAGGTGATTTTTACTGGGAAAACTGTTTGGAGGTAAAAGGTGGAACAGATGTCCCCTACCTGTGCTTTATGGTCCCAATTCATATTGAGTCATTGAAATATGTTGATTAAAAACCAGTTGATCACTGAGCAAAAAATATTTAAATCAGTTGTCAGCCTTAGTGAGGAACTTGTTAACTTTAAGTTGTTAATTTCATTTTGTGCTTTAAATAGTCATTATGAAAAAGGATATAAATTTCAGCACAATTTGAGTAGATAAGTTTAATGAGAAGTGAGTTGTGTGCTAATCCCAGTGCAGGAAACATTAAAGTCCAAACAAATAAAAATTTATAAAATATATAAAAGTATATATTTTATACTTGACAGCAGCAAGAAAGAAAGTCTTGACGAGATCAGGATTAAAGTGTGCTGAACACTGACATATGGCGGTTCTGATAGCATTAAGTTTCTATTGTAGCATTAATAAACTGATTCATGTCATTACTTGAAATATATTTGCAGACTACCAATGTTGGGATGCTTTGAGAATATTTAATTCGTATATAATGATGATGGAGAAATTGAATATGCTTTGATTTGGTGTGTTGAAGTAGCTGTTAAAGGAAAGTGATGAGTTTGGGGTTATTAGCACAACCCTGAGTGTATATTGTGCCAAATTGAGAGTAGAAAAGGATAGCACATGCTTGTACTCTGGCCACACTAATTTTCTTTTGTTGCCCACACTAATTTTGACACCCTAGTTGAATTAGAAGGCGTCAAGCAGGTAAAAATAATATTGGTCAGAAAAATAATTGGGAAACTTGTAAATCCCCTTAATTTCATTGTGTCTTATAAGAGTATAAATACTGCTACTAAATATTTATTGAGTGTTGTTGGTGTGTTACAGGTTCAGGACTATATCCTGAGTATAAGAAACACAATTTATATGCATAAGGCTTCAGTTTTAATACAGAGATTGCACAACCTCATACTTCTCACGAATTATGATTTAAATGTATGTTTAACTTTTGTAGGAAGAAAATGCACTTCTTGCATTTATTATCTGAGAGTGTCTAATGTTTCATTAACCGAGGCTTTTTGTTCAATTTCAGAAAACCATAGATTGGAATCATCGTATCAGAATCATTTAGTTTTGAAAGTTTTGGTGGTAGGTATAGTTGAAAACGTTTGAATGATATTTAGGAGTATCAAGTGGAAGTTTCCTAAGAATATTGTCTTGGAGCCTTCTCTGTGTGCGAAGGGCGCTTTGTGTGTGCTAAGGTGGAGCTGACAGTTTTCTCCTAGGTACTTGTTTCTCCTGTAAAACTGTTTTGAATGCTGCCCTCGGACTTCAGCCTGAAAAAGGGGAAATCGGTGTCCACCTCATAGTTGTTAACAGGTTGAACAGGAAGTGCTCGCAGAGGATTGTTTTCAATATCTGGCACTATGATATTTACTTCCAAGTGAACATGCATAGGATGAAACTTCCACTTGGTTCAATGAGACTTATTTGTACTGTAAGTAAGTGTGCAAAAGATGCAGCCTGGATGTGTTGTTGTCATGAATTAACTAGAACATAGGTCAGGTTTTTCAACAACAACAACAACAACAACAACAACAGTATTTATATACCGCTTTTCAACAAAAAGTTCACAAAGCGGTTTACAGAGAAAATCAATATCTAATGGCTCCCTGTCCCAAAAAGGCTCACAATCTAAAAAGATGCAACACCAGCAGACAGCCACTAGAATAGACACTGCTGTGGTGAGGAGGCCCAGTTACTCTCCCCCTGCTAAATAAAGAAGCACCCACTTGAAAAAGTGCCTCTTAACCAGTTAGCAAGGGTTAAGTTTTCATTTAGTTATTCTTAAGATATCCTTTTAGGGAAGTATGAGCTCTAAAATCTTCCATTTCTTAGCTATGCTTTATGAAATACTCCTAGATGCAACTGGAAGGTACTTGAAGCCCTCCAGGCATGGGCTTGGCACTCATGTTGAGTCAAATTCATGGATGCTGAACCCAAAGATAAGGAGGGCCCACTGTATTTTTATTTTGCTCTGTCTAAAAGGCCTTAGCAAGGGAAAGTAATATATCAAGTGAAGAAAAATTCGGTTCACTTGCAATGTGTGTAGTGTATTAAGGCGTATTAACAATCTGAAAGGATTTTTTTGATCTGGGAAACAAGTCAACAGAAGGCCATTGCACACATGCATCATCACTTGATGATTGCATGAGTCTTGATAAGTGAGTGTGAATGAGCCACCATAGGGAGAGCTTGGATATCATTTTGCATCATCTCAGATGCAATCGTTTTCCTTTAATGATATTTTACCGAATTACATAATCTGCACAGTATCTGTATCCATACAACATAGCATTTCTAACAACCTAATCCTAACCAATTTTTTTAGCACTGATTCAGCCACAACAGAGTCATGAGTTAAATATTCCCTTACCTTGAGGAGGCCCTTCCTACCTGTTGCTTCCAGGCACAGTTGTCTTGGATCTTGTGAGATTTGGATAACACCATATTGGATTTCATGAAATCTCACAAGATTTGGGCACCACCATCTTGGATCTTGTGAGATTTTAGACACAGCCTGTCAGGTGTTGGCTCTGCACAAGCTTCAGCAAAATGAATGGAGATTTTGCAGGACCAGTGCTTGATGGATTGAGCCAATTAACTTTCTGTGTTAATGCTGTATGTCTAATAGATCTCTGTATTAAAAATAAAGAAAATCTGACGTTTAACCATCTGTTTTCAGATTCTAGATTATGTACATTTTAAGGACATTAAAATGGAAAACTGATTCGGGGAATAACTGGATTAATACTTTTTAGTGCATAATCTGGATTGTATCTGCCTTACCAGTTTAGACTATAGTTAAAAGTTTAAGGCTTGTGATTGAACTTGAGATCATCAATGCTTTTTGCCACGGGAAGCTTCTTCCAGATGGCCATTGTGAAGTTGCCACATGGTGGCAGTACAGGGCTATGTGGGCTCCAGATAAAGACTTTTTGGTTTATGAGTGGTTTATGTATGTCATATGGACCTTGCATTGCCTATCCCTGAAGCATTGATGCTATTAAGCTCCCTCTTTTGTCTTTTGCAGTTCAACTTTCTAAATTGCTTTGCCTCTTTGTTCTACATTGCTTTCGTCATGTTTGATATGAAACTCCTAAGGCAGGTGAGTTTTGTGGAAGAGATTTATTAAACAAATATGCTTAGATAAGAAGATATTTATTTACTTTCACAGGTGATTACCTGTATGGAGATAATTTTATATAGTTTTCAGTGTCTTAGTATCTCAGTATTTTTTTATGAATTTCCATCAGACTGATTCAGGCATATACTTTGATATTTGTTGATGAGGAAACATGTTCCAGATCCTTGTACTATTGCTAAACTGGCACTTGGTCAGACAGATACCCAGAAATAACCATTGTAGGACAGACCCAATGGGACAGAATATTACTTGTCATCTTCAGCTCTTACTTAAACTGTTCCAATATATCATAAGTGTTCTAAAGTCCATTCTGTGATCTCGCAATGATACTTCCCTCTCACAGATCTTGGATGGTAGATCTGTCATTGTTTAGCTAACCCTCTAATCTGGAAACTATACTCATCAGCATTAGGCAATAAACCCTGGATCCACCTTAATATATTTTAAGATTTGTATTGTTTAATCATTCAATAATTAAATGACTCAATTATTGTTTTTATAGCTCTCTGCACTGAAATTGCTGTGATTGGTTGATTTTATTGCATTGATTTATTTTGGCATTATTTGTAATATTCTGTTGTGAGCTGTCTTGCGTACCTCCCGTTAGGGAGAGGATGGGCTGGATACAAATATTTTAATTAAGTAAGGAAATATGGGCACACTGCATTAATATACTATTATAATGCAAACTTACCTGGGTCATGGCATCCCCGCAGCCTCTTCTTCTCTGCTCAGTTGGGTGCCATCATCTTGGATTGCTCAAAATTTTGCGTGATCCAAGATGGAAGTGACCAAATCTCATGAGATCTCACACAGTCTAAGATAGTGGCACCCAAATCACCATTTTGGGCCCCGTGAGAATTTGAGCAGTCCAAGATGCTGATGCCTCGGTGAGCCAGTAGAAGGGGCCACCTGGGACATCCCATGGCACCTCCTGTCAATGTGCCACAGTGCCCCAGGGCACCGTGGCACACACTTTGGGAACCTCTACTATACATAGTTATATTACTGCATGCTAAATATTTTATAGCATTGCTATATATAGGCCTATTATTGTGGCTATATAGCAGCCATGGAGGGGCAGTCTCAGTCTTAAAGGGGAGGGGGTTTAACCCTTTACCTGTTCTGTAATTCCAATCTGGATCAAGATCAGTCTTGGCTGTTCTTTTCATCCAGAAAGGCAGCTACCATCAGGCTGTTAGAAGCATGATCCTATTTTCACCCATGGTGTGGGAGCAAAACAATATGAAGCAGTTTTCATGAGGTCTAGTACCATGGCTTGCCAAACAAATACATTTTAATATGATAGCATCAGAATGTATATCTTTCTGCAGAGAACAAAGGGAAACATGCAGTAAGTCATGCAAGGGCGTACAGCATGCACACAGCTGGTAAATTTTCCCCAGCAGACCTCTAACCCATGTGTGAGAGAAGAATATGTTTGTTTCAGAGAGCCAGGGTGGTGTAGTGGTTTGGGAGGTGGACTTAGATCTGGATGATCCAGGTTCAAGTGCCCCCTTGGTCACAAAGCTTCCTGGGTGATCTTGGGCCAGTCACTTTCTTTCAGCCTCACCAATCTCACAGGGTTGTTGTGAGGACAAGAAGGAGGGGAGGAGCAGCTGTGTAAAAACCGTCCTGAGCTCTCCGGAGGAAGGGGGTATAAAAATGTGAAAAATAAATAAATATCAATTTGTTTGAAGAGTATTGAAGTCCTGTTAAATGTTTTGTTTTGCTGTTTTTTTCTTTTATTTTAAAGAGTTTAGCAGCTTTGTTGATAACTTCACAAATCCTTAATCAGTTTGTTGAAGCCATACTGCCTTATTGGCTCCAAAAGAGACGGAACAAGAGGGTAAAGAAAAAGGTGAAAGGATTGGAAATAGATACCGACCTATCTTTGTTTGAGCAAGTTAATCTGGAAAAGGGAATGGATACCTATTTGGTAAGCTTACTAATACCCTTTTGTGTCTAAGCTTTAAGGTCATTAAAGCTGAAAAATTACTAATAATCTGATTTTTAAATAGCTGTAGACTATATAATTTGGATTTTGAATGGAATCTGAAGATATGCCATCAAATGAATGCTAGTTCAAGCCAGAGGTAGCTAAATGCATTGTTCTCAATGAGTGTGTATTCCTTCAACCTCTCCTGCCTTTGAGGCAAATAGTAGTGCATGTGATGTTCAGTGCAGAGCTCTGAGGTCTCACCTTGTCACTTGGACCTCTGGTTGTATAGCTTTTGCAGGTTTAAAAAGTTTTTTGGCTAGTGCTTTTATATAATGAAAATTACAGTCAATTCCTACCTAAATCCCTGTGTGGGAATGCATTGGTGCCAGTGCAGGCTACACTCCTCCCATGGGGGATTTTTGGCTGCTGAAGGTCTCCTTGAGGTAAGGGACATCTGTCCCCTTGCCCCCGGATAAGGACCAGCAGCTGCAATGGGTCAACTCAGACCTGCGTCAGTGATATTGCTGATGTGAATCTGAGTTAATCCCTGCAGGCAGATCAGACCTAGGAATGTGGTTTGGATTCAGTGTGTGTTGCTGGTGCCACTGAACCTGTCCCTCTCCTAGGCCCAACCCACCCACCCTGCCCCATCTCCTCCCTGTTCTGCCCCCCTGCCCTTTTCTGCTCTGGCAGACCTTCATTGTTCTGGTGGTGCACACAGGAAAGCTGTGGCTCCTTGTGCTGCCACAAAGTGCTTTACGATGCTTTTGCAGCAGAAAGCGCTGGTGGAACATGCAATATACTGCTGCCACTCTTCAATAAAATTGGGCCATTTAGTGAGGAATTTTTTTTATGATTAGTAAATCAGTATGGGGCAAACCATGTGCCAAACCCAATTCTATAAAAGAAGAAAGGTTAGATAAGCTTTAAGACTTCAGTTCTTAAGGCCTCAACTTCATCAAAATTAGTGGTCACTCAAGTTGTTTGTGGAATGGTGGTATCTGCATTCTCTCACACTTTGCTAAATGAATGGCATCTGTTCTTACATCTGGGTGATGAATGCATATGAAGGATTAATAGAACATCAGTTAAAGATGGAGAAATGAGAACTGGAAGATGGTACTCTTGCCCTCCTCACTTTAATCTTATGCTCTTCACTTTAATCTTTCTAATTAAAGTTTTGAAAATATGTAGGTGGCAATATTTTTAAGGTGGCTTCTGATCTTATGTTCATGGGTGATATCCTCTCTTTTTTTCCCCAGGGTACTTTTGATGATTATTTGGAGCTGTTCTTGCAGTTTGGCTATGTGAGCCTATTTTCTTGTGTCTACCCTTTGGCAGCTGTTTTTGCAGTGCTAAACAATGTTACAGAGATGTATTCTGATGCCTTAAAAATGTGCAAGATCTTTAAACGCCCATTTTCAGAGCCCGCATCAAATATTGGTGTTTGGCAGGTAATTCCTTTTAAGTTTTTAAGATTTGCACAACTTGCTTGTAGTTCAGGTAAAGAAAGGAGAATAGGTACAAAATGGAAGAGGCAAGAATATGTTTTGTGTGAGTTCTGCTGATAGTCTAGAGTTGCTAATGTTACAGTACTGCAAATAGTTAGACTATATTACTTCAGTATCTTTAGAGATGAGAGAGAGCCATTTGGTTCTCCCTATTTAGGCAGTAGAAAGAAATTCAGACCAGGGAGAGTCCTACCTCTGGAAGAGTTGCCAGAGTGTATGTGAGACCTCTGCTTATAAGAAGAGAAATTGACCAGGTTAGAATGTTCTTTCCTGTTTTACTTGCATTTGAAAAAGAATCTGTTAACCAGTGGAATCATTAGGGTTTGCATCACCCTGATGGACCTCCTCCTATACAGTGAGCAGGACAGTACCCCAGGTAGAGGGCATGTACCACTGCCCCGTCCTGCTGGTTTTTTGGCTATATCTTTTGACAGAATAGAGTTATTTCAATGCCATTTGTTTCATTGCATTTTGCATGAAATTACACATCAATTGATATATAACTTGATGGTATTATTCAAAAATACCAAGATTTTAAAAATTTTGGCGAGTAGTGGTGTCACCCCCCCTTTGTATGTTACCCAGTGTGGCTCACACCCCCTGCACCACCTTGCGAAGCCACTGCTACTGACTGAAGCTGAATAACACTGAGTATTGTGTGGACATGGGGGCTCAACTTTCACAGCCCTCAAGAATGTGTGATAGTTTGCTTAAACTGGAAATAGTTTTTTCGGATATAGACAGTTTCACAAATTGATTGCTGGTCTTTGTGTGTAGAGTGGTCTTACTCTAGTAAGCAGGTTTTGTCTGTTTCACATATCTATTTAACCAAAGGCAATAGTAGACCAAATTAATCTGTGTACACCATGGGAGGGGCTTAATTTCTTGGGTTACTTGGTTGATTGTCTCCAGCTTTATCCTCTCCTACCTCTGTTCTGAATTGAAGAAGCCGTTTGAATATATGGCTAGGTGAGGGTCAAACTGTATGTTTTCTTAATGACTTCATGAAAAGACAGGCTTAAAGCAGGATGTAAAGTTGACCTTTAAGCTCCCAGGCAGCTGTGGGGGCCCCATTTGTGGGGGAGGGGGCTTTAATACTGTCTTCGTCTGCCATTTTCACACACATACCTTTTCCTCTGAAACAAGTATTTGTGCAGTTAAAGTAGTTGCGGCAGGGCAGATACGTGCTCCATTTTTTCGGACATTGATGCTTCTGAATGAATGTCAGGTTCCTTAGGATCCTAGGGAAGAAAATAGTTGTATTATTAATTTAAAAAATTCTACTTTTTTATTTCAGTTGGCTTTCCAAGCTATGACTGTTATATCAGTAGTTACCAACTGTGTCCTGATTGGTATGTCGCCCCAAGTTAATGCACTTTTCCCAGAGTCAAAGATTGAACTTATCCTGATTGTGGTATTGGCAGAGGTAAGTGGAAGGCTTACATATTTGTTTATGGTACAGAAATACATGTTCATAATTTGTATGCACTTATTGGATTGGAAAATCTTTACCTGCAGGCAATCTGAGGAAAGGCTACAGTGTTTGGGCCGCTTCAGTCTAGAAAAGAGGCACTTGAGGGGGAACATGATTGAGACATACAAAATCATGCAGGGGGTGGACAGAGTAGATAGATGCTCTTTTCCCGCTCACATAACACCAGAACCAGGGGACATCCACGAAAGTTGAGTGTTGGGAGAGTTAGGACAGACAGAAGAAAATATTTCTTTACTCAGCATGTAATTAGTTTGTGGAACTCTTTGCCACAGGAAATAATGATGGCATCTTGCCTGGAAGCCTTTAATAGGGAATTGGACAAATTTCTGGAGGAAAAGTTCATTATGAGTTACAAGTCCTAGTAGGTATGTGCAAGCTCTTGGTTTCAGGGGCAGGCTGCCTCTGATAGCCAGATGCAGGGAAGGGCACTGGGACGCAGATTGTATCTTTTGTCTTGTGTGCTCCCTGGGGCATTTGGTGGGCCACTGTGAGATACAGGAAGCTGGACTAGATGGGCCTTTGGCCTGATCCAGCAGGGCTCTTCTTATCTTCTTATGTTATGTTATGTTTAGGGAACTTGTTGAATATTGAGACAATTGAGACAACTACTGTGGAACCTTAGCATGTTGCACAGAATGTGCATACTTAGGTTTAACTACGTGTTGAATGTGGGCTGTACCATACGATTGTGGGATGACTTTTCTAAGCAGAGAAACAATGATTGAAGAGGGTTCTTGAATATTTCACTAGCCCACTAATTTGCACCCATTGCCTCCCCCCCTTCCTGACCGAGCCAGGCTTATTCCACTCTTGGAGCCCAGTTCAGAGGAAAAAAGCAGCTGTAAGGGGGGAGGTTATATGTAGGAAGGCTTATGTGTAGGTGGTTAGAATTTCTGTCTGCTGCTTCTCTGCTTGAAGTCACTCCCTACCACTCACTACTTTTCAGCATTTTGATATGACCAATGTTTTTATCCACAATTTTAGTACCATAACACCAAGTGTTAGATCCTCAGTTTGTGGGAGACATTAGCCAGATATATTAAGAAACCAGATTCTTTCCCAGCTATTCTCCCTCATACTGAGCACGGTGCTGTTGGAGAAAATATATTGAGTAAAATTGCACGCTTTAGTAACTAGGAAAATCAGATGTTCTCAGCAACCAGTAACAAATGATTTTAGTGTTGAAAACTCTTCTGGCTGTGTTAGCAGAGAAGATGATGTTTGGAGTTTCACACAACATTTTATTAAGAGAGTGACAAAATTCAGACATCTGGTAACCTACCTGTCTTTTCTCTGAAGTCTTCAGTATTGAAATATAATTCCAGATCCAAAATCCTAGCATCCTTTAGAGAACCAAATGAGTAACAGTGCTCATTGATTATTTTATTCAGGTACTTGTTACCAACAAAAAACGGGGAAAATGTGTGTCTGCTTTTAAGCTTAGCTCAAAATGGAAAGTGCAACATGGAAGTTGTGCAGTGGTTTGGTTCAGTAATGCATGTGTATAAACAAGAATGACTTGGCAAAATTCAGAATGCTAAGGGAAGTTCATCTGAGTAAATAGTGACTGATGCTTTCTTTCAACAAGTTTTATTAAAAGCTCCAAGTAATTTGCACGCAATAGCAAACACAACCACAATCATTTATTTTTGCTACATAACTGCTCAGTGAACTTTTTTTGTTGAAAAGCGGCAAGTATCCAAGTATTATTCTTAATAATATCTCTTAAATATGCATTTGTTGGTTTATTCAGGTGCTTTTGTGGTGTGAAACAAAATGCATGTATTTGTGCCCTTGCACTACTCTGTTAGCCAACTGCATTGGTTTGTATAAACACTATCCTTAGTCTGCTGTATGATCTTGATAGTCATACTAAGTCTTTCTAAATAGTAATATCCAGTGGCTAAGTTCACATGTAATACCATCTATGGTTTATCATTGCATCCACAAGCATTTCTTGAGACTCATGCACTTCTTCTTCCCCTTGTTCTTCTCAGATTCCTGGTTTTGCGTCAACCATAGCTTCTAGTTCAGATGTAACCGATGTATAGTAATAGTTCAGATGTAGCTTCTAGTTCAGATGTGGCATGATAATGTGCTATGGGAATTGCAGTGTGCAGGGAGATGAGGGAGTGTGCGAGTCCAAGGCTTGCTCCTGTGAAGCCAAACCATGGTTTGGTGTTGAATGCGAAGCAGCTATCTAATGCTATATGCTTTATCAGTATGATTTATATATAAGAGAATTTAGCAGCAGTGAAAGTATTTTTAACGAACTAGCACATTTGAAATACAACTTTTAGACTTAAAGTAACTAAGATGAAGTTCTGTGAACTACAATGTGTAGAAAGGAAAATAGATGTGTATTAGTTGCCAGCATGGCAAAGTTGTCTTGGTCAAGTTTCTTTTTGCACTTAGTCAGTGAAAATAATTAAAGAAAACTAGTAAGTAAATAAAATAAAGTTATCCCCCATTTATGTTTGTGTCTTAGCGACTAAGACCATGTGATTATGTAATGCTCTGGGGTAACTTTATGAAAAAATGTCTGAAATACTCCTCCCCTTCCTCAAGTGTATGAACTGAATTTTCCCCTGGAAGAGAGGCACCATATTCTGTGGATCATGAGAGTGACTCCAAGGTGCTGGTGCAAACTTGTTGTTTCAGTTTATGAAATAAAAATGTTTAAGTGTATTGTGGGACCCAGTAACCAAACAAACAAATCTTGTTGTTCACTGATACGATGGTATGTCCTTGATAAAATGTTCAGAAGTTTGAATGTTGCCATCTACTGGTGAATCAATACAATTAATGGAATATATTTATCCCTTTAAAAACATGAGTTAAAGGCTCAAATGCTTTGCAGTCATAATATTTGTTTACCCTCTTGATACCCTTGTAAGATCCCTATTAATGTCACTGTACAACTGTGAAACTAAATCAGAGAGGCTGCAACCCATTGTTGCAGAACCCATTGTTGCAGAACCCATCTGGCTCTGAACCCATTGTTCAGAGCCAGAGAATCAGTTGATGCCTCAGCTTTTCTGGCTACAGAAAATAAAGCACTATTGCATGTTAAAAACAACCATGGAAACATGGTTGCCTTGAGTGCCGTCTGCCTTTTGTCAGAAGAGAGAGAGGCTGCACAGAGTAACCTGTTTTGGAGTCAACACAGAATAGTTGGAGTTATTTCTCTACTTGCTATAGGAGCGTGTCCAGTTGCAGTACTGATATGCAGAGAAACATTTAAAGTCTTTCTGAGTCTCTGGTTTCAGTCCTAAACATAATAACTCCTTGTTTAGATTTTATTGACTTATTTGGTATGCTCTCTGTTGTAAGTGCATTTGAGATTTTCAGCATATACAATCTTTGCCTTGTTAAATATAAACATTGCATTTGTCATGATCAAGGCTGAAGGCCAATTTCTACACTATTGAAATAGTAGACTATTAAAGTTCTGTGTTTACCTGTTACTTATTAAGAACCACAGTGAGTACCGGCTGTGTTTTGAATCTATCGTCAGTAATTTTCAGTGTGTCAGGCTCTAAAAAAGTAAGAGAGAAGCCCACACTAACTCAACAGAGGCAATAACAGCTAAATTTTCTTAATGATCATGTTGATTTGCTGTCTGCCTCCTCTGGCTCAGAGCTGCGATAATGTGGGAGGGCAGGGGACTTTGCATAGTGCCTGTGGCAAACATCAAAATTACAGATGTGTGCCCTTAGGATTTATTAGCAGTTGCACAAATCTGCAGGTTCATTTTACACTGTTGCATGTCAGACCACAAATCCAGTATATACTGCTTTGAGCTGTATGCTTGCCAGAAATCCTTCTGCATTGCACATAGTGTTGAGCATAGTGCCATGATTTATGGGAGCTGCACTGGGAGCAGGGACTATAGGGGGGCTACAGGGGGTAATTAGTATTTAATTTATTTATTTATTAGATTTATACTCCACCCTTCTCCCTGGAGGGCACCCAATGCGGCTAACAATCAATACATTAAAAAGTATCCAAGCTTAGGGTCAAAAAGGGGGCCCGGGAGACAAAGAAGGGGGCCCAGAACTTTCCTGCGATCTTACCATTTTCCTGTCTCACCTGGACTTGCTGCCTGTGTGGGATGCTGGGGGCGCTATCATGGCTGTGTAGTGATGGCTGCTGCACAGACCATATTTCCAGACGGAGGAATGCATATGTGATACTCCTTAACATAGCATTTAATCTGGAAGGAAACTGACCTGCTGAAGTAGCTCTTTGGCTTGTGGATGCTCTTACCATGAAGTTGTACAGCTGCTGCAGAAGTATGTTTTGGTGCACACAGGATACTTTCCATTATGGTGTGAGCCTAAATACAATGATGCTAATTTTTTTGCGATGATATTCAATATTTAAAAGATTTTAGAGAGACTTCAGAATGTGTTTTGTTTTCAGTATTACTCTATCTAGCTGTCTACTCTTCGCAGGTTGGTAGACCTGGGCTTTGCATCCAGAAGCCCTGTAGGTCTGGGCTCCAGAGATTTTTTTGGCTGTCACCACTATCACTCGACCCTGTTTTGCCCTCTCCCCACCCTCTTTGGGAAGGTTCCCCAAAGAACTTCTTATCCCCTGAAAAAATTCCTCTCAGAGGCCTTAATTGGGAACACTGTAATGTTAAATTGAAACTTTGTGCCATTAGTTCGTTTCTCCCAGCTTCAGTTGAAGTGAGAGCATGATAATGTGCTATACCAATCCAACTTTGCTAGACACAGGCAAGCTAGGTGGGTTGCTGGGTCCAAGCAAATGCCAAAGATTAATTGGAAGAATGCTAGTGAAGCTTGTTGTACAACTTTTATTTCATTGTGATAAGAAACTGGCACCAACAGTGTACTTTGTGTATACATAATAATCTTTTGTTAAACAGATGTTTCTAAAAACTTTTGTTTCCAAATATAGTTCAAAAGTAGTAACTGTTCCAAATTACAGGTTAATGACCTGCAACAATTGGATTTAAAGATGATCCCTATTTAGTCAAATGACATAATCTCTGTTCACTTTTCAAAACTGACTTTACAGAGATAAAACTGTCTTTTACAAATGTCATTTGTTAAATGAGGTTCTAGTCTTAAATCAGTGCCCCAGTGTTATTTTTCTGGAATTAATCTTCTGGGAAATGCATGAAATGAAATTGATGAAATAAAGGTGTATGGGCTGTCACAAGAAATTATGTAAAGTAACTGTCAAAATAAATTATTTATCTGCTCCATTTTTTTGTTCAGATTTCATTCTGTACTGGAAGGAAGTGTCAATCCAGAGTCACTTTTCTGAGGAAAGAAATTAGTGGTGGGGTAATTTACATAAGCATTTTTCATTGACTCAGGTACTGTAGAAGGGACACAGCAGGCCGATGCTTTTTCTCTTTCATACAGTTAGCACTTCTTCTGAAGTTACATGAGTCTTTTAATGCATGAATCTAAATGGTTGAATCAGTGTAGTGGATAATATAAAGCAGGCACAGTAAGAAGCTGCTGCAAATTCATACCCTTTAATATGCTTGATCAAGGTGAATACTAGTCAAGGAACTGTTATAAGATAAAAGCAAGCCATTTGGAGGTGGTTGATAAATGCAAGCAAAATATATTTTCTTTTCTATCGTTTAATAGATGACTCTATGCACATATTTTTAAAGCTCTCTAAACTGCTTTCAGGAATCCACGTGTTACCTCTTACAGTCAGTAGCATCACTAATTTTATATGTAGCTTCAAGTTTTTAGACTAGAGCAGGGGTGTCCAAAGTTTTTGGCAGGAGGGCCACATCATCTCTCTGACACTGTGTCGGGGGCAGGAGAAAAAAAAATTAATTTACATTTAGAATTTGAATAAATTAACATAAATGAATATATTAGAGATGGAACTTATATGAATGAATGAAGGTCTTGCAGTAGCTCAAGGCCTATAAAAGGCCTTGCACAAAGCAAGGCCAGCCTCTCCTTCACTGCCACTGCTGCATCACAGATGTGAAACAGCAAGCAATGGAGGGAGCCCTCGTCCCACAGCTCACAGGAGAGGTTAAACAGTCACCCTCATGCTGAAAGCAGTTGCATCCAGCCAGTTCGGGCTCCAACAAATCTCAGGAGGGCCAGAGGCTCATTGGAGACTGGGGGCTCCCTGAGGGCCGCATTGGGTGTCCTTGAGGGCTGCAAGTGGCCCCAGGGCCGGGATTTGGGCACCTCTGGACTAGAGAATTTGTCCCTTTCACTTACAAAAAGGAATTTAATTTGGAAAAAATGTAGTTTACAAAGGCAGTTGAAGTGGAGTCTGTCTTTTGCTTGAGCTCAGTGGAACTGGTTCCCTAAGTAGATATGCACACAATTGTATCTTCTAATACTTTGGAATACCTGTGGACTGATGTTGTCGAGTAACAATCAAATTTTTTTTGTGTTGTAAATAAAATGATGTCATGATTATGTGTTTCAAGATGTTGAAAATTCTTCTTCCACTCACCTAGAACTGGTTGAGGCTTGTGTTCAAGTACTGCTTTCACTCTGTTTGCCTCACTTCAAGGGAGAAAGAGTAGACAGGAAGAATCCACTGATGAACGAAAATATTCTTAGACTGCAGAATATGACACATGAAGAATTATTGTAATGATGGGTTTAATGGAGAAGTAAAGACTAGAAGGGAATTTGATAAATCTTAATTTATTGAAATATTGGGTTTATGTCTTGTCTGTGGTGAGAAATACTGGCTCAGAACTACAGACGGCCCTCCTTGCCCATGGTTTTGGGACCCACGCATTTGAATATCTGGGTTCCGAACCTGTGGGTGGGTCCAGCCTGTACCCTCTGGAGGCGATGGGAGCTGTACTTCCATTGCCTCCTGAGCATGTTCCGAGGCTTATGGTTGCCGTGTGGGCATTACAAGGCCTTCTAGGGCCTCCAGATGGCCAAAAATAGCAACTTCCGATAAATAGAAATCACCAGAAGTCATGATTTTCAGAAGGCCTTCTGAGGGCAGGGGGACATACACGGCCCTCAGTAGGCCCTCTAGACATGAATGGAATACAGTTCCAGTTGTATTTGGAGGATTTTAGGTGCCCAAATGTGTGGATTTCATCAACCGTGGGTTTTGGCATTTTGGGGGGTTCCAGAAACGGAACCCCTGCAGATACTGAGGGCCCACTGTACAGGTCCAACCTTGTTATAAACTGATTTTTTAATACACAGATTTGACTCATTTGACTGCAGATGAGAAGGAATGTGCTGATCCCTGGAGAAGGGGAAAAATGCATCCCTTTAAAATGCTGTTCTTACTGTTGTAGAGATTTTTATCTCAGCATGATTAGAAGGGCCCTTTAAATTAAAGGAAAACAGTCCTTTACAATAGTTCGAGAGAGGGCAACCAGCTGGCAATCCATCAGTCATTCTCTCTCCAAGTGACACCCCCTTCCCCCAGAAAGAAAGATAATCCTTTCTAAGCTCCTGGAGAGAGACTGATCCTTGGATTGTCTTCTTAATGACTCTATCTTAACATCACAAAGGTCAGCAAGGCTGTTTTTAAATCACCTGAGCAAAGGGACTTTGTTTTTTAAATTGGTTTGCTATAGTGCGATTTTTGCCATCTAAGTGAGTTCTGGGAACAGAACCCACAGGAATAATGAGACTCAACCTGTATAACAATTTAGGCTGGATGTTAAGAGAAACTTTCTGTAAAATTCTTTCAATGTGTATTTTATTTAGACTTGATACTACCATAGTATGTGACTGCACTTGGAGAAATGTGGCAGATCTGTACTTTGACCAGTCTACTATGTATATGCTTTTAACAATGATAGTCAGTGGGGCTTACTCCCAGGTAAGAGTGGATAGGATTGCAGCCTTTGGGATGTTTGGGGAATTTAAAAAAAAAAAACAGGTCAGCAAGCTGCTTGGGAGGGTTGGGGCGTTCTTTATTTTTAAATAAATTTTTAATTTAAGTGCTTGTCTATTGTGGTAGGAGATCGTTATTGTCTCTACCCTGAAGGGGGTTTGCATGCTTTGTTAAGCACTTTGTGCATCTTCTGCCATTCTTCTTCAAAACTCTGTTCAAATTCAGAAGCAAAAGACTTTACAGGCATTTTTGGAAAAGTATAATTTTTGAAAATTCCCTTCCTCTATAACTGTGACTGAACTGAATTTCAAATCTGTCTTATCATTGTTTAAAAAATATGCTTGTCATTCTAGATTGAGTTTAGAAAATGTCAGGCCCAAAACAACTATCATTAAAAATACTTTTATAAAACCAGTTCTTAAAAATGACTAGTACGAGTCAATGACTCGTACATTAAAACAACAAATAAGGGAACTCCACCACTAGAGGGCATGTGAGTATTTTAGCAGTTAGTTCATTAAGCTCTGCCTTCCTATGCACTGGGTGAGATTTTGTTTTGATACGCCAAATAGTAACAAGTCAAAAGGGGGAAAAAAGCTTCCAGTAAACAAAGATCTTTAAAATTTTACAATATTCTTAATGTCAGTAATAGGTACATTAAGAATATTGTAAGTCACTAGGTAGATCTATGATCCACATCACTTTTTTTTAAGTTCTAGAAAGCTAAATTCAAGTGATAGGAGAAAGTTGTTAAATGTTAAATGTGTATATAATCTATGTAAATAAGTTGTATTCAGGCAAAGAATTCAAATCAGTTTATTTTCAAGGTAGCATAACGTGGACTTGTTTGGCTAGCGCTTCTGTACTTGTCCACAAAAACAGGCATGCCCCGGTATCTGCAGGGGTTCTGTTCCGGAATCCCCCATGGTTAAGTGAAATTGCGAATAACCGGGGACACCCCGGGGCCCTCTCTGGAGGTGAGGGGAGCTGATTATCCTCACCTCTGGAGGGTCTTCTGAGGCCCACAGAGGTCACCCGCTACCATCCACAGCTGCTGTGGGCCTCAGAATAGCTGAAAACGCTTTAAAAAAAGCAGACTTGAAGATCTGTGCAACAATTCCACATGCAAAACTTGTATATTTATATGAATGTATATTTGAGCACCAGGCTTGTAACCTGTGGAGGGGTGGTATGGAAACCTATAAATCTATTAGAAATCTGTTTGTATGCATAAGGTATATTTATGCATGTATATATTTATGATGTGTATTTTTAATCTTACTGGTATTGCACACATTTTAAAAATGGCACATGCCTTGTAATACTTTTTTACAGATCTTTTTTCTGCATTTCAAGCATTTTCTTGCACACAGTGGTCTTTCATTCTAATATTATTGCTCTCTCCTGCGTCCAGGAGAGAACACGTTAGACAGCCTTTTCACTCTGGACATTTTGAATGTCTTTTGTAATTTTAATAGAGCTTCATGCCACTGCCTTTTCATTTGGGCTCATTCAAGCCACAGCTTGGCTTAAAGCCCTCTTGGCTTGGTGTTGATCTATTTTTATCTAAGGATTGGTGTTCACGCTTCAGGGATTCACACATTGTAAACTAAGATACAGATTGCCTTGCCTGATTCTTTTTGTGTGGTGGATTGCCACGTTGCAAGATAATAGCATCTTGTTCTGGGATACAAGCAACAAATACAAATAAGCTGAGGTGCAGCTTTTTCGTACATGTTACTCTTGGATAGTTTTTGTTATATCCTTATGTATACATCTTCATCCAGAACATTAAGCATTTAACCCCTGCTAATAGGGTAAGAGGCACTTTTTCAAGTGGGTGCTCCTTTTTTTAGCAGGGGGAGAGTAACTGGCCCACCTCACCCCAGCACTGTCTGTTCTAGTGGCTGTCTGCTGGCATCTTTTCCTTGGCATCTTTTTAGATTGTGAGCCCTTTTGGGACAGGGAGCCATTTAGTTATTTGATTTTTCTCTGTAAACCGCTTTGTGAACTTTTAGTTGAAAAGCGGTATATAAATACTGTTAATAATAATAATAATAAGCATATTTTATCGAATGTGATCGATAGCTGCAGCACTGTAATGCTAAGATCTAGTCCCCGTATCTTATCCTCTTCTTTGACTACATATCTAACCTCTTGGCTAACGATTGGTGGTTAAACAGCTGCATTGGCTTGTTTCATTTTGGGGCATCATTCAAAGTGCTGATGTTTACCTTTTTATACAGTTCTACAAAACTTGGGACCTAGGCAGGGTTAGGGCAGCTTGATTTGGCCAAATTAGGTCCTGCACTTTGGAGGGGGCCTGTGCTGCCACCATCTTGGCATGGAATCATCTGTGTTGAGGTGCGGTGACAGGAGTGCTGTGTTGGCCCTCCTGGCCGCCACGGAAGCAGTTGGCAGTGATGTTATTATTTCTGGGTACCACGCTTTGTACATGGCACCATTACTGCTGGGATTGCCACGATTGCAGTTGCCGCAGCTGGCTGGTGAATTGGGTGTGTGTGCGTGCGTGCAAATGTGCTGCATTGGGTCCTGCCGCTCCTGGGACTAATACCTTAAGCCTAGGTAGGTATGAAACACCTTCTCCAGCATATCTGTGATTTGAGGTGACTGTTGTAGGTCCTCCTCTCAGGAACCCCAGCCCTTGAAGATGAGATGGGTAGAGACGAGTTATTTGTAGAATTTTTTTCTCCATAGTCCAGGGAGACCTTCTTGATGTCTGTGGTTTTCCTTCAGATTTGTTGCCAAACAGATATCTTATTTTTTCCAGGCCAGTTTGCATGCTACTCTTCTGTTGCTAACTTTTTTTGTATTTGTTATTTTAATGGTTGTTTTATTATTTTTCTTTTAAACAGGTTTGTGTATTTTGTTCACGTAGAAAAGCAACCAAAAAATAACATGTGTAGAATAAATTACAGTAACAACCTCCTATAAAGCTGCTTCCTTAGTGCAGATTCATTACTGCACTTTTTGTCCTGTCATGATTGACAGCTATTCTAATCAATGGGACCTGTGCATTCTGAGAAGCATAGGGCCAATCAGTGCTACTTTCCTGCTGCGCAGACATAGTTGAACTCCTATAGCACTGTTTTAGATAGCACTTGACTTTTTGGAGTGGATCTCGATGAATTGTAACTTTTCATGTCTCTCACAGAAGTAATTTCTGAACAGATTTGGGATTGTTTTCTTTAAAATAAAATATTCTAAGGATTTTTTAAAATCAACACATAGAATATAAAATGAAGAAAAGAGAAGGCAAGCATTTAATAGCCTTCTTTGTATGACATACTGCAGCAGTTTTTAACGTTGAAAGTATTCTGAAATTAGAATGGATATTTAATATCATGAGTTTGAGATTTGTAAGGTGAATGTAGACATTCAGCATCCACTTTATGAAACAGAGATAATTTTGAAAATGGAGTCTATTATAAGAACAAGAATTTTGCAGTCCATATGTTTTATCACAGTTTTAACTAAGAGGAAAGCTGACAGCAGCTGTACAGATGCATCTTTGTGCTAATATACTAAGTGTTTGGACTCCTGATATGTATATGTAAGATACATATAAATGACTTGCATCTAACAGTAAAGACATCAACTTCCAGGCTCACTGGCGCCAGCTCCCTCTGCAGAAAACCTCCAATGATGTGGAAGGTCACGCAGAGTCAGATCTTCTGGATGCTTCTGTCAGCTAAGTAAGCAGACAGGCCTGCTTATTGCCTGTTGTCATTCACACACAGTCTACAACCTCATGCGGTTACTTGGGCTAGCATAGGCCTCCAAGCATTGCTGTCTCTTGCCCCTTAGTGTGCATGTCCGCCTGTACATTATACTTGATGCAGATGACAGCAAATTGGGTAGGACTGTTAGGGTGCAGTTCTGTGCACACTGAATTCAGTGGGACTTACTTCTGAATAGATATGCATATAATTGAACTGTTAGTCTGTAAAAGTATATTAAGGAAATTTTTGGAGACTTCCCCTGCATTGATTTTGTTCTTTGCTGTTTCTTGTTTTTTCCTAGAAGCTTCCTGTTCACGTTCACTTAGTCTTTTCTGACATTCAGTCTGCCTGCCTGCTTGTTTTCCTATAAGCTTGCATGCTTGCAGCATTTGGCAAAAGGAAGAGACATTTTTGCTTAGCGCAACTGTAAAGAAGATGAAGGTAATGGGCACAGGGGAGAGCAGAGACAGGGTTCTTGCTTATCCGTAGTTTCCAGTATCCACAGGGAGGGATGTATCCTCCATGGATACTGGGGGGGGGGGCGCGCGGCTGTATTTGCAATGTACCATTACAGGTATAGCCTAATTAACCGCAAATTATTTATTCACGTTTTTGTCTCAACGCGTCTCGGGTGGGGGGAAAAATTAAGTGTCACTCACATCACACACTGTACCTTAAAACATTGTCAGAAGCCTCAATTGCCTTCATTTGTAGGAAGCTCGAGAGTGAAAACATGGATGTGCCTTGCACAGGCGCAGATACTGTATAACCCCTGGAGCCTGGAAGAGGTTTCCTCAAGCCGCACCTGGTGTGGGCGGGCTTAGCAAGCACAATAGAACCTCCTCCCCATCACATTCAGGCTCGGAAGATTCCGCAGTCTCTGTAAAGAGGAGTCTGCGTACTGGGGAAGGGAGTTCTAACTGTGGCAGCAGTTGGGGCTCGCAGGCAGCTCTGAAGGGGCAGGGAGTGGGGTGCTGTCTTTAGTCAACCCCTTCTCTGGCACGGAGTTGGTTTCAGCCTCTTCTGTCAGTCTCCCTCCTCTGCTTTTCTGCCACAAACAGGTGTCCTTGGTGGGGGGGGGGAGATTTTTACTCCCTGTGGTGCTGATTTCAGAGTTGGGGTTTTTAGAATGTTCTGGGTACTTCATAGTAGAAGCATGGGTTGGCACCAGTGCAAGGAGAAGGGAGCAAGGAGGGACCAGTCACTCAGGCTGCAGGTCTTCAGGCTTACAGGCTCCAACCTGAGCCTCTTACTGGTGTTTGTCATGTTACATCTGTTCTCCCAACCCAGAAATAACTGGTAATGTCATCACCAATTACTTCTCATGATACTTTGAATAGGTGGACCTTGTGAAGTGGTATGGCATTGAGAAGCACTGAGTTAGACAATTGTCCTGCTTTCTGTGCTTGCACAAGAGAATGCATACATTGAAGTACTAATTAAAGGAGGATTAATGTCAAAATTAGTGGGTTTGTATCAGTGGTACAGATTTTTGGGTACGCTTCCATTTTGAAAGCCGTAGAAGGCTTTGTTCAAGGAATGATTAATAGAATGTTATTGAGAATGACAATTTTTAATCTTTCAACAGAAAAGTCCAAAGATGTTTTCAGACAGGAGTGAATATCAGTCTTTATCATGACAGCTGTCTTTCAACCTTCTATATTTTGTTTCCGAATGCATTTTCTTTTTGTGTCTTGTAAGCTTGATGTTTCCTTTTTGAAATAGCCACATTTTGTGTAACCTGTTTCTGCTGAATACCAAATGCACTTCGACATTTAGATGCAGTCTGATGGTTCTGCCCTTTTCCTCCATTGCTGACAGCATGTGATGACAGGTTGTTTTATGATGGTTTGGATGGAGTGCTGGATTTTTTTTAAATAAAGTAGTCAAGTTGATGTGTGAGCTACTAATATGAAGTGAAACAGAATTTTCCGACATGGGTCCTGTTCTTTGATGCTGCTTTTCAGAATGGAACGTTTTCCAAATAGTTGTATTTGAAGGATGCAAAATGCTTTTTAGGTTCCTAGGTTCTGTGCCTGCCAATTCAGTGCCCCTGTATCTTGCGGTGGCACCAGTCCATAGGATTGGGCTGCTAGTCTCTTAAATTGAAAGTTGTGTTTTGCATCTAGAAATATATATAAAACTGTCTATCTTAACAATGTGTGAACCTGGCAGCAGAATACAATGTATTTCTCTTGGGTGAAATACCTAGAATTGTGAGTGTCAACATCAATTTCAGCCTAGCTAGTGATTCCCCCTCCCAACTAGTGGGTTTTATTTTTTTCAGCTAGTGGTTTTTGTTGTTGTTGTTGTTGTTGTTGTTGTTCAAATGCAGCATCATTCTTACTCAGCTATGTTGTGGCAACAAAAGCAGTAGCAGTGTTCCACATCAGACATGTAAAACTGCTGGACTGGAGAAAAAAACGGTATTTGTATCCATTTTAGAGTGTTTTTATTTTGTGCCTAAAGAAAGAGGTGACCTTTATGGGATCAAAGCACTGGATATTTTTGGTCACTTTGGCATCCTCCTGTGTTGATTGTGACTTTAACACAGCTCCCTTTATGCGTGCTAGGGGTATTAGATATGCTGGGTAGTATACCATTTCCTCCCCTCTAAATATAACCAATTTCAATCTTGTCTGCAATTATTCATCAATTGCAACCTTTCTCTTCAAACTTTGTTACTGATTAGACTTTTTCAGGGTGAGTTTTTTTTCAGATTTAGCATGGTTGGTATTATATTATTCATAATTCTTATTTATGCATGTGTGGTCTTACTAAGTTGAAAAATAAAGGAGTGAGAAACACTACTGAGGCCCATTAGTTCTTAGTGCATAGCAAATGAAGTTGAAAACTTGATAGAAAGGAAATTGAGTTATTGTAATTGTCCCTGGGAACTGAAATTCTGGAATTCAGCAACTTCGGGTGCAATCCTAACCTCTTATGACAGTGCTTTCTAGCACTGACATAAGGGCAATGCAGCTCTTATTTTGTTGCCCTTATGTTCTTATTAGTTTGTTGTAAGGGAACAAACATTCCTTTACTTTGAGGAGGACTCTGTGAGCGACACCCAACTGCAGGATGCAGCACACGGCCCATTGGCACCGCTATGCCAGTGCTGGAAAGTACTGACATAAGGGGTTAGGATTGCACCCTTAGTTCTTCAGTTTTGTGTCTGAAAACTACCAGTCACATAACTCTGATCTCTGTTTTAAATGTGGTAGCTAAGTGAAAAAATTATACTTCTGTCAGCCCTCAAATAGTTGATATGGGTAGACAGGATAATGTGGCAAGCATGTCACATTATGTGGGGAATGTCACATTATGGTGGGAATTATGGGGGAATTCCCCCATATGGGGGGGGGAATGGGGTGCTGCACACCACTCAGGGCTACTAACACACACCTCATGCGTTGCATGCAGCTCATTGGCCATGTGTTGGACCACCGTGGGCTATAGTGTCCCTATAGGTTGTGAACAGATGTGCATCTCTTAAGATATGACAGTGGAAATTCATGCTTGAAACTAAGGCCATGATAGCCTTCTGAGATTTTCTGATAGCATGAAAAATGTTAAATAATTCCATTCACGTTCTTTGTTCAAGACCTCCAAAATAGGTTTCATAGAAAGCCTGCTATGATTAAGAAAAGCAACAATTCCTATGGCTCAATTAGCAAAAAATAAGAATTTAGAATTGCTTTTATTTTAAGATGCTAAGAGAAAAGATGTTAATGTAAGTTACTCTGCACATTTTTCCTATAAAAATATTATTTTTCTTTAAGTTTCTTCATTAAAACGGAATTTGCTATAAGATGAATTTACCTTCATGGGAATAGATTGCATTTTTTTCCCTCACAGGACAAGTACATCTAGTCAAGCGCAAGTATATAGTAGAGAAAACAGCAACAAAAATTTATTGTAACTCAACAGTTACTTGAAGTACTACTTCACTTGAAAAAGTGAAGCCTTTGTTCAAATTTGGTGCCCTGCAGAATTTACCTCTAAACTCTAAAAACGAGTATGTTTGCTTGAACACCATTTGACAGCTAATATGCAAAAGAGGAAGTACATTGTAGGCAGATGAGAGCAAGCACTGTGTATGAGGATCTCTTGGGCATGTTGAGATTCCCATACCACAGATTTCAGTGTATGCTTGGGTTGACTCATTCACTGAAACAAGTGCAAGAGCCGATCCAACCGCAGAAGGTCTGTGATCACATCAAAGCTCAAGGGCCTGAACCAGGTTACAGATTAGGGCATGTATTGTGAATGCAAGACTTGTGGAGAAGATAAGTTACTTTAAATATAGTACTAAACACAAGAAATATATGATCATGCAGGGGCCGTGGTTACTAGAAAGGGCAGGAGTATGGAAGACAATAATAGTCCCCATTATTTTCACTTCGTAAGGGTTATCTTTGTGCACAAATTATAATTATTCCAAGAGCATTCTTTGCTTTGTTGTTGCCCTCAACAACAGCATCTATCAGGAAGCTGGTGAGATCAAGTAGTGAGAGTCAGAGTGAGTGAGTGCGGAACATGAGCTCTTAGAAAACCTTATTACTTTGCTTAGGGACACAATTGCTTTGTCCAGAGTAGTGATCTAATCTTTTGTGGGAACTTTTCCAATTGCAAGCATTCATTAGTAGTCTGGTAATAAAATCCTAATTAATAAGTGAATGAAGCACAGCAAGGTAAGCTGGCAGGAAAATTGATTGTTGAAATCTTAACAGTTAGTCAAGGCATGTTAACAAGATGACCATAATATAGCTGTGTGTGTTTTTCCCCCAATAGGGGAAAATCAACTTGGAAAGGACAGCTTTGATTGGGAAAATGCTATTGGATGAAAGATTTAAACAGCATCTCTTTATCTAGAAACAAATGTCAGTGTGGGGTGGGAATCCAGTTCCGGTTTTTTAATGTACTTGGTTCTCAGATTTTTCAGGCACTTGTGTTCCAAGAAGGGCAACCCAAACCTAACCTGTACTGGAACAGACAGGTGCCCTGTCCTGCGCTGTATCCAACACAGGATTGGAGGTGGCTGTGTCGTAACTCGGGGCAAGGGGATTTCCCCCCCTTTCCCCGAGTGCTGCCCCAGCCACTGCAATGGGGCTACTCATATCTGTGCCAGCTAAATCACTGATGCAGATCCGAGCAGCTTGGTTTTAGGCCAGGCTGCCTGGGACGGGGGTTAGGATCCGGCCTAAGTGCTGGAGGCCTGTCCCACCCCCCTGCCGGACCTGGCCCGCCCACTGAACCGCCTGCCCTCCTTTGCCCTGGAACACTCATGAAATGTCCTCCCCCTGCTCACCCCAAACCCTTGTGCTGGTGGCTGCCGCTGGTACAAACTCAACCTTGCTGGGGCTTGCTCTGGTGCAGGGAGGCTGGCACATGTCATTATGCCAGCCTTCCCGGTTCCTGCGGTGGCACAAACATGCTTGATGGCACCGTTCTTGACACCTGGAAACTGGTGCAAAGGATTTGTGCTCGCTTAAGTGCAATCTAGGATTGCGCTCTGAGATGACATTTGAAGCTGGAACCTCATCACTCATGCCGCTAGCTCCAATACATTATTTAGTGCCAATCCTAGACAATTCAGAATCAAATTCTATTGGGTTCAGTGAGATTTACTCCAAGGTAAGTATGTAGGATTGCAACCTTAATAGGCAAGTTCATGAGTAAGAATCAGTTTGATATTTTCTAGACATTGACTGTTACCCAGTAAGGTATATATCTACATTTTAAGGCTAGATTACCAGTTTGATCTATTTCAGGGGTGTCAAACATAAGGCCTGGGGGCCATATGTGGCCCGCGGAAGCTTTTTATCCGACCCTCAGCTGCTGAGCAGTGCTGAGGTGTTACTGCTAAAAGGGCAGCAGCCCCCATGAAAATTGAGCTCTCCCATATCTTGAGATATGATAAAGATTTGTGTGTTTTCTCTTCAGTCATTTGTAGTTAATGAGTGAGAAAAAAGTGCTTATTTTTGGTTATGAGTTGTTTAATGATATCACTTCCTGCCTAACGACATCACTTCCAGCCCTCAGCAGGCATCATGAATGCCATTCGGCCCTCAGTATGAAACGAATTTGACATGCCTGATCTAGCTGGTTTAGAACAGAGGAAGAGCCTGTTGAATCAGGCCAAAATCCCATCTAGTTCAGCTTCTTGTATCTCATAGTCGCCCACCAGATGCCTCTGGGAGCAGAAAAGACAACAAGATACCTGTATTCTGTGGCCCCCTCCCTTCCTTGCATCTGGTTTCTGAAATTTCATAAGCCATAAGGGCTGACAAAAAACAACAACAACAAAAAAATCTTGGGATTTTTAGGATGCTGAGCTATTTTAAATTGTTTATACAACTACAAAAGTGTAGAAAATACAGGGCTGCAAGTATCCTACAATTAATTTTTGCTTCAGTCTACTCTTAATTTCTGTGTTTAACTAAACTGTATTGAGAACTGTGCTTCCTTGACTCCACTAATGAGCCATGTTAGCCAGGTATGTGCCATGACATCCTGTGCTGGTGTGGCACAGAATGTCATGGTGCCTAGTGACCCAGCAGTGACGTCACTTCCGGTTTTCTACTGGCCGTAACCCCTCTGGTCGCTAAAAGCTATAAATACCTATCAAATTAACTCCCTAGGACTCCGTACCTGACTACTAAAGCCATTCCTTACTGTGCTGTCCTAACCTTTCAATTAAAATAAATAAAAACGTTAGTATGTACTTTTTCCTGGTTCATGGTTTGTCAGCATAGTTAGTCCAGCTCATAGAGATTGTAAAATCAGGACCAACAGTAGTTGGGAGTCTGCTGCAAATGACAAGAACAATTTTGTGGTTTGGTTAATCTCTTATTGAGCAAGATGTAGCCACAGTTGGTGCAAGATGTCCTGATGCCTGAGTTGGGATGCCAAATGCTGCTGCTCTTATTTTATTTATTTATTTGACTTATCCCCTATCTTTCTTCCTGAAGGGCACTCAAGGGTGCTCACAAAAAAACATAAAAAATACATGCATAAATTATAAAACACATTAAAAATATAAAATATAGAATATAAAATGCATACAGAGTACAGTGTTAAAAGCCAACCAGTGGCAAGCAGCAACTAAAAAAACCCATAGGTCTTAAAAAATATGCAACAATTAAACAAACACCAATGTGCAACCATCAGACATACCATTAAAGATACTAAGTTCAGAAGTTTGTTTAAATAGTAACATCTTCAACCCCGCCAGAAGTTTTCCAAAGAAGGTGCGATTCTCAACTCAATCAGGAAAGAATTCCACAAAATAGGTACCACTACCAATAATAATAATAATAATAACTTTATTTCTACCCCGCCTTTCTCCCCGAAGGGACTCAAGGCGGCTTACAACATATTAAAAACAATTTAAAAACAAATAAAAACATATTAACACATACTAAAAACAGCAGTCAGAGTAAAAATAGGTAAAAAGAGCATAGAGCAGCAGCAAGTCATAAAAGAATCAGGCCTGTAAAAAAAAAAAAATGGGCCAAGAAGGCCCATTTTTCTGTTTGCCATCCCCCAAACCTCTCTCAATGGTAGCATTTCCAAAAGGGCCTCTCAGATGTCTGAAGGGGGTGGATCTGATTATACAGGAGGAGGCAGTCTCTTGAATATGCTGGTCCCAAACTATAAATGGCTTTAGGGCCCAATCCTATCCAACTTTCCAGTGCCAATGTAGCTGCAATGCAGCCCCAAGGTAAGGGAACAAATGTTCCCTTAACTTGAGGAGGCCTCTGTGATTGCCCTCCCCCTCAGGATACAGCACATGCCCCATTGGCACAGCTGAATCAGCATTGGAAAGTTGGATAGGATTGAGCTCTTAAAAGTCAAAATCAGCACCTTGAATTATGACTAGGCAGCCAATGCAGCCACAGAAGCAGCAGTCTGACAAGAGTCAGACAGCTGAGCTTCAGAAACCACATGAGCACTAGTTGCAACTTCCAGACCATCTTCAGGGGCAGCAGTACATTTCAGTTGTCTAATCTTGATGGCTTCATGGCATCGACCAGTGTGACAAGGTTTGATTGAAGAAGGTATGAGTTCAGTGCACCAGCCAAAGCTGGGCAAACGTATCTCAGACCACAGCTGACAGCTGGGCATCCAGGACCCCAAGCTGCAGACTTGTTCTTTCAGGGGGAGTGCTGGATGGAATAGGCCTCGCTCAACACAAAACAATTCTGCTGAATAGCTCTCCACAGATGCGATGGTGGCAGAGAAGAAAGAATGCTTTGCTGCCATCACTGCCACTGAATAGGCTTTATAGTAAGTTCCAGAATGTGTCTGGTCAGACTAGTCATGAGTCTGCCTTCAAGACATCTACCCCACTGCTTCAACATTTGCAGCTCCTTGGTAGACCATGGAGCCGCTTGGAGTCTGCAAGATGGCACACTGAAATCCCCCTTGACCACTAGGCGGTGGTCTGATGATGTGCTGTCTCTGTTCCTCCCTCTCTCCAACATGGTAGCCCAGCTCCCATCTGCATTTTCTCTTCCTTTGTGTTCCCCCATCCTCGTTAATCAAGGGAGTGGGAGGTGGAGCAATGGAGGCAAGTAGGTGAACAGAGATGGGTGCTGCCCACCAACCTGCTGGCTAAGGTGACTGCTTCAGTTGGTCTCATGTATGTGCTGGCCCTGTTTACAGAAACCTTCATTTTAACAACTCAAAGCACTGGTGTGTTTCATTCTAAACTCTGGCAGATCACCAGTATTCTGAATTGCAAGAATTAAAGAGATTCTGCTTTTCCAGCACGTGTTCTGCATGATGATTATAGAGTGCATGTCTTGGTGTAGGGAAACAGGATAGAATTAACATGGCTCCCTGGTGTCAACAGTGAAATATCCTCCTATTTTGCCATCTGCCAAATGGGTAAGGAGCAAAATGTCAATGTCTTTCACCCTTGATACTTGCAGCGCTAGCAAACTCTTTGTGGAAATTTGCCAAGTGCTCAGGGAACTGGTAGAACTGGCTTGTTTTTAAAAGTATTGCCATGAGCAACAGCAGCAGCTGTGGTTTTGTATCAGTGTGTCCTTAGCATTGTCTTTTTCCTTGTGCCACAATAAGTACAAGTCAGAAATGAATTCTTGCAATTTTGAACAGTTAATTTCATTTCCACGGTGGAATGAATGCAGGAATTTCATATTCTAGTCTGCTAGCCACTGTCTTCAGTTAAATGCTGAATAAGCTCAGTCTGATTAGTAGGCAGATCAGCCAAATTTTAGGAAGGCCTGCTAGGACACCATAGTCTTATGAAAATTGCATTATGAATAGTTAGGTGAACAAATTATGAGTAGCCTAATGAATGAGTAGCATAATCAGTATCTTGAAACAGAGATCAGTACTTACAGAACTAGTATTAGTAATTACATATTTACCAATAGGCAATTATATATCTGTGGGTGCTGGTTCTCAAACTTTTTCCAGACCCTAGAGCAGGGGTGCTCAATAGGTGGATCGCGATCTACCGGTAGATCACGAGGCAAAATGAGTAGATCGCGGAGTGCCGACCCCCCCCTTCAGGTGCCTCTGGGAGGAAACGCCGGGAGTAAGGCCCATTGTACTCAATGGGGCTTACTCCCAGGTAAGTGTGGCTAGGATTGCAGCCTCACAGCCTAATCCTAGGCATGTCTACTCAGGAGTAAGTCCTGTTATACTCAGTGGGGCTCAAGGTACACCAACATACATTGTACACATAAATGTTATATGTTATGATGGCGCGAACATTGTAAAAAAAACTCTGGTAGATCTCCGGGCCTTGCTGGGTTTCAAAGTAGCTCTCAAGCCAAAAAAGTGTGAGCATCCCTGCCCTAGAGGCTGCTGCCTGATTTATAAATGCCAAGGGGTGTGGGTGTAATGGTGATTGGGCAGCAATGCTCTCCCCCCAGTAACAGCTTGTTTAACCCTTGATACACTTAGCCAAATATGTCCTACCAGTTTCACAAACCACCAAAGCTTGGGTCATGACCCACTGGTGGGTCCTGGACCCTCAGTTTGAAAACTTTAGTTTAAGGCAAAGGACATTTTCAATGTTCTAACACTTATGAACCCTAAAAATTGTATCTGTTTCAAGTTGGGGGCAGGGAGGAGGGTGGATCATACCTGAGAGGGAAGCATGATTTGGTGGCAGTGGCTCATGCCAATTCCTAACCCTTTTCTTCTGCCTGATCTTTCTTTCCAGTTCAACATGAATTTTTGCCAGCAATCAAGCTGGCGCAGGTCTGCACTGACCAATAGTAGCTGCTGGAGCTGATCCCAGGGCAAGGGGACAATATCCTTTTACCCCAAGGAGACCTCCAGCAGCCAAAAATCTTCTATGGTGTGCAGCGGTAACTGCTGGCACCACTGCATTGCCATGCAGGGATTTAGATAGGATTGGGCTGTTAACCAGTTATCTGGGTCACTGCTTGAAATAAAATGTGTTCATATCTTGTATATGCATGCATACAATTTTTAACTTCTACAGTTGTTCTTGCCTGTCTTTTAAAGTGCACTTATGTTTATTTCTTTATCCGATTCTCTATCTGTATGTATAATTTCTGATCTCATTATTGTCTTCGTGAGGAGTGACATTATTTGCTTTCACAGAACATACTATTTTTGTTTTAATGCCGACAGCCTAAAACTTAAGTTCTTGGCTGGGTGGGGTCACTGGGAGGTTCCTGTAACTTTGAGAGATTTATCTTGTTGTTAGTATCTATGGAAGCAAACATGGTGGACCATATGGTCTGGTTAGCAAAAAGGAATTTTATTTGTAGATTTTTTTACCAATTACAGTTTTCTCTTCATGATGATCTTGAAGAGAGCATAGAAGGAAAACTGTTGATGGCTAATAATATTCATATTATTGTTTTCAACTATTTAAAAAGTAAAGAAGAAATAAATTCTGCATGTAGAGAAATGCGTGATACTAATATCTCCTAACTGAATATCATTTTATTTCTCTTGTCCTCCCCCCACCCCCCAGCATTTAGTTCTAGCGATGAAGTTCCTCATGGCATTTGCGATTCCCGATAAGCCACGAGATATTCAGACGAAACTGGCAAAGCTAGAATTTGAATCTCTGGAGGCGCTCAAACAGCAGGTAAGAGATGCTAATATTGGAAGACTAGGGACCAGACAAAAATAGAGACTGTCATTTTTCAGTGGCATTTTATTGTCTCCTCTAAGTATCCAGTCTTTTAATATAATTCATGAAGTACTATTCTAGGTATTGCAGTTATTTTAAATTATGGTTCTAACTTGAACATCTGCAATATATGGACATGTGCCAATATATACATGTACTCTCTTTGTGACATTGATTCACAACATCAAGATTTTTTGATTACTAACATGTTGTCTTCTTTCTCCTGTTACTTATTATGTCAAAAGTGGGTGAGTCCTACTTTGACAATAGTCTATTAGACCACCTTCTTTGACATTAGTCTAGCTTTTAAAATGTGCACAGGTGGTACCTCAGCTACTTCTGTTGAATCTCTTATGTTGTTGCACCATCTGCCCATTCTTTCCCAGCTGTAACTGTGCTGCTATGCCAACATAATTTCTCTTCTTAATTGGGATTGAAACAGTCCAACAACCAGAGGCAGGAAAATAGCTTAGACAGTTTAACCATAAAGCACCTATTACATTTTTTATAATATTAAAATCTCACATAACACCCACAACTTTCTCATCACACCCCTTCAGCACCACAGTGCCTCAAATGGGAAAGCTTTATAAGCTGCCATAGTGCATTCAGTCTTGTGTGTTTGAGGAAGAGAGAATTACATCATTGTTGGGGAAATGCTGTGATTATTCATTTTGAGATTGCTGGTGCTTGTTGCTGAAGATCTGTCAGTGGGTGAACAGATTTTTACCTTTGTCATACAAAAAAACCAAATGGCCTCTCTTTCCTGGGCCTGAAGATTGCAGTAGTCTCTAAGTTAAAGTTAAAGTAGCTATTATTTAATTCTTTCTGCAGGACCAATTATCTCATATCTAGAGACCCAGTTTTACAAGTAGTCTGCTCTTTTCTCCAAAGCTGGTATAGTTATCCTTTGAAAAGTTGTCCAGTTATTGGCAACTTCTTGTTTAAAAAAAACAGAACACGCCACACAGATTGGTGGCATTGTGTATACATACGAACCCTGAGATTTGATTTATGACAAAGATGCATGCAGTTTGATATTATTCCTCAGGAAAGCAACCTGAATCATTTCAGATGAGAGTCAGATGCATTCAAATTCTAGAAGGGTTTTTAAAATAAAAATAAAAATAAGGCATATCCCTGGGAAGTTTTGCATATGTTTTATTAGGTGCTTTGCCTAAAATTTGAATGCCATGTCAGAAGCTCCGTTTGAGACATCTGTGTTCCAGTTTTTAGTGTATGTCTTATCCAGGTCATAGCTGTCTTCCACAATAACTGCATAACAGAATTCATATATTACGTATAATATGTTGCAGCTGAATTTTGCCTTTCTCAGAAACATTTATTAGGAAGAAACCATGACCAGACTGTAGCTTTGCATAACACAAATAGAAGGATTGTGACCTTGGTATAGCTATTCCTTTTTACTGCATTTATATATTTATAAGTCAGGAAAAACTTGGTTACCCATTGAAATCTTAAGCTCAAGTTTCTGTAGTCATCTTTGAATTAGAGTATAAAACATACACAAACTACAATCTACTGATTGTTTCAGTCCATATCTATGCCTGCAGTTCACAATATTTTCTTGAAACTTGTGGAACTGAGGCTTGACTTCATAACTTTCCTTTGAAGACTAAAGCTTCTTAAATTTCAGGGTCTCTATAGTTTAACCCATACTGATAACCCATACTGATTCATCCAGTGCCTTCTCTCCTCTTCCCTTTAGTGTGTCCTTGCTTGGAGAGGTCCTTACAATAAAAAATACAAACAACTATTTAAAAAAATAATTGGTTTTTTTCTTAACTTTTGGAGGTATTCCTTGATTCCATAATATTTCTGTGATCTTTAAGCTTTTCAATTAATATAGTGAAATAAACTGTGTGCTGTGCTGCTATTCATATATGCTTACAAAAGTAAATTATGGCCTAATCCAGCATAAATTCCTGCACAGCAATGCATTAGCACCAGTGCAGCTATATTGCATCCTGCAGGGGAATTCCAGCTGCTGGAGGTCTTTTTGAGGTAAGGTAACATATGTCCTCTTGCCCAAGGTAAGCACCAGCAGCTGCAACGGGTCAACTCAGACCTGCGCCAGCTCAATAGCTTGCACAAGTCCATGTTGATCCATGTCTGGATCAGGCCCAGGAAGGGGCATAGGATACGGCATGTGTAAGTGCTGCTGATCCTGCCCCCTCATGAACCCCGTCTGCTCACACCTCTGCCCCTGCCACACCCCTGGAATGAGATAGTTGCTGCTGCCACCACCCAAAACTAGGGAGTTCCTGGCAGGAGGAGGCCTCCTTGGGAAGTCCCTCCCAAATTAGCAGAAAGCCCCCAATCTCGTGATTTGTACTAGCTGTAGTTTTCAGATAGTCTTCAAGGGCAGCCCTGTGTAGATAATCCCTGTGTAGCTGCAATAATCAAAATGAGTGGTGACTTCAGGTGTGATGTTCCAGGAATGGATGTGGTTGGCATGTCAGTTGAAGCTGGACAAAGGTCTTCTGGACCACAATTCACACCTGGGCCACCAGCGGTAAGACCAGGTCCAGTAGGACCTTTAAGCTAAACATCTCATCTTTTAAAGGGAGTATACCCCATCTAGAACAGTCAGACATACTGCCCCAAACCAGTGCATCTCCTGACAAGGAAAGCCTTTGTCTTATCCAGGTTTAATTCCAGCTTGTTTGCCTACATCCAGCCTTTCACTGACTTATGACACTTGCTCCCACAAGTGCTTATAGCTTCTCCAGCTGGGGATGGCAGTGAAATATATAAATGCGTATCATCAGTGTAGTGATGACACCTTATGTCAAATCCTCTCAGTGATCACTCCTAGCAGCTAGATCATCAACAAGCCATAAGCTGTAATCACAGGAAAATCTCCCAAGGAAGGGGAATTGGTACCCTCACTCTGGTGACGCTGGTGATGCTCCAAAGTGGTGACACCACTGATGCCCACTTGCCTGTGGGTTAGTCCCAGGTAAATTCCACCCACACCAGAAGTGACAGTAAAGGCAGCTTTAGATCATCCATGTTAGATCAGCTCTAGAGCGTCTGCAAGAGCAACCAAAGCTATTTTAGTTCTAAAACCAGATTGGAAGAAATCAGTTAATTAGTTTTACCCAAAAATCCCTGGAGTAGAGTAGAGTAGACTACCACACACTCAAAGCCCAACTTGCCCCAAAATGGAAGACTGGTTTGGTCTTATATGCTGTGGTCCAGAGAGGTCTTCTTTAGCAGAGAGCACACCACTGTCATCTTGTGACATGACAGTAGCAAGCCCTCTGATGGTGATGAATACCCTCCTTTGTGCCTACTCAGCAAGTCCCCCTAGCAGATTTATAAACCAGGAAGGGTGAGGGGCAAGAAGGCAGGTGGTCAGCCTTACCTCCCAATAACTTTCCTCCCTCAGAACTGCTAATGTGGTGTCAAAATTGTGCCGAATGCAAGAGATTTTATCTGCAAAATGCTTTCCAGATTGGTCACACCAGGGTACCAAGGCATCTTCCTCATCACCACTGGGCCAAGATACAAAACACCCTGTACCAGTAATATTAAGAGTCGGCTTCTGTATGCATATGCATGAACAGCAGTGATGCATTGTAACCTGATGTTCTTTTGTTCCATTTATAGGAGATAATTAATTACAGGTTTAAGCAGAGAGGGAGATTATAAAAAGTGGAGCAAAGGGAAGGGTGTTGTGAGGACAATGCAATGCTTTTGTTTCTCTTATCTGGACTGCAATGAAATATGTGGAATTTATATTGTTATCCATTATCTCTTTTATTGGTGTTACTGAACCTACTGTTGCCAGTGTTATCAGTCACTAGTACAGTGCACCAAGTATTTTATAATCCTGCATATCAGCTCTGCCTTGAGCCATTAATATCTGTGCTTGACAGCTGGGCAACTAGCTGAGGAATCATAATGCTCAAGGCCATCCAGACGGTCCCTTGTCTATCCATTAGGACACATTGACTCTTCTGTATCATTTGCGTTAGATATTAAATTATTGATATAGGCTGCTGTGGAACTGGAATTTTGGTTGTGGTACAGTACCCAAAGGGACATGTAGTGGGTGACACTGAGAGCTTGCTGTACTTAAATAAAAAAGCCATTGATTCTCCAAAGTTGTCCTTGACATTCCATCACTCATTGATTTGTTTGGTGTATAATCCACTTTCAACCATTATTCTCAAAATGGGTTACAATTAAGAAAAATAAAATGTCAGTGAAATTGCAGCAGTAACCACAAAACAGTAAAACAAGGATAGATTTTTTTTTTTAAAAGACAGCCAGCCAGCAATAAAACAACAACTTAGTCATAAAGGGTTTGCTTTACGAGAATAGTCATGACAGCTCATGAAAAAGGGACCATAATGTTTCTCTGTTTACCACAGTGTGCAGGAAGGGATGCTGATGGCCTTGTCCATATCCATTTGAGGAGAGGAGTCAGGCATCCATCCTGTTATGTCAAAGTATTTCACATAGGTCATGTGATAGAATCAGATGAATGAGAGGATGGCTATGGCAAAGCCTTTCCAAGCCTGGGCCAGCTGTGTTCTTCCAAATCATTGTGATGATGCCAAGCAGGTGGAAGGGCAATTCTGCCTGGGCTGTACAGGGTGGGAAAAGCTGCTTCTCCATTGTGTTTGGAACTTGTGCATATGCACATGTTTATTCAACACTGATCAAGTGATTACTTGCATGAGACATGGCTATTAGAAACCAGAACTTCCACATAGCCTTCCATTACCTCACATGCTATATTTTCCATTGGAGACCATTTTTATGCAACTCACTGGTTAATCCCTGAAGGAGAAGGGGTTTTGCACAGGAGCTAAGGTGCTAGTTCCCATTTCTCTTTGCAAAGCTGAGAGCTGCCCTCTAAAACTAATTGAAGCTTATTTGTAGAATCCATGTTTGGTGTGTATGTGCGGCTGTAGCTGCAGTATTTAGCATCTATCACTGAAGAACCTGGGTGACAAAGTTGGTGAAAACAATTCTTTCCTTGAGATGTCAGTAAGCCATTGCCAATCAAGGTTAATGGTACTGAGCTAAGAGAGTCCATTGTTTTATCATGGCATGAGACAGCCTTTTAAAATTGATTTACCTTTGGACCTTATGACCTTTTTGCATAAACTCCAAAGCAGCTCACAAAAAAAAAATATAATTGCAGTAAAAACACTGCAAACTAATAAACGCAATTGCGAAGCACAAAAAGAATGCAGCTCAAGGGACTCCTATGCCACATACAGCCTTCCTTAACCAGCCTTAAAAATTCAGGAGAGTAAGGTCAACATGCCGCTTCCAAAGAAGGGAGTTCCAGAGCCTGGGCACAGCATCAGAGAAGGCAGTATTCTACACACATCTCAACTGAGCCTTAGAAAGTGTCAGCATGTAGAGAAGGGCATCTCCCAAAGATCTTTAATAGAATTGCATGGGAGGAGACTGTCCTTCAGATAACCCAGTCCTTCAGATGTATGAACCTGCACTATGAATTGTACTTGGAAACAAACAGGGCACCAGTGCAGATGGAACAAGCTGGGAGAGATCTTTTCTCCCTGAAAGGCAGGGGTTAGCATCTTACAGCCCATGGACTGCATCTGGCCTGCCACCAAAGATAATCTGGCCTGTAGTCCCCAGAAGATATATTCACCCAACCCGCTGTGGTCCTAAAAAATACTTCAAGTTTGTAATTCTATCTGTAAGGCTTACAGGGTAAGCAGACTAAGGGTAGAGGTCTCCTTTGAGCATCATTCTGTCTGAACATCTTTCCCTCTGCATCATGACTATCTCTTTTTCTTCTTAGCTCTGTGGCCTAATTGGTAGATTCATGCATTTTATTACTACTAATGGACCCAATATCCAGCCCCTATGTTGAATAAGGTTGCCAACCCCTGCTGTAAGTGCACCACCACCAACCTGGTTGCAGCATTTTGTACCAGTTGCAATTTCAGAGTGCTTTTCAATTGCAGCCCTGCAAAGAGCACATTGCAGCAGTTTTGTTTAATCTAGGTAAGACCAAGTCGTGAGTTACAGTTGTCAGATCTGCATTTTTTCACCTTGGTTACTGATGGTGAACCAGCTGAAGCTGTACAGATGTGCTTCTGAGCACAGTTGCCACATGGCCCTCCAATGAGAAAAGCTGAATTTGGAGGCATCCCCCAGGCAGTATGTCTGCTTCTGGATGGGAAAGTACTGCCTCTGAAGAACAGGCTGAACATCTTTCTCCTGCTCAGCTTTCAGAATGACTCAAGTGCCCGTGTCCTGTCTGGATTAACTCTTAGTTTATTATCCTGAGGTACCGCACAAAGACTCTTATATCATACAAATGGATGATACAAACAAAGAAAAACTTGGACAAAAACTAAGCACCAAGTTAGCTTCATTAGCCTGGATAACTTTTTTTTTTAAAGGTTGTGCTACCTGTGTGTGATAACAGGAAATGTGAGATAACACCAAGTGTATGTGGCATGATTAATTTAGGTCTGTAATGGGGGATGATTGCAAATTAATGTCAAATGCACAAAATGTTTAATTAAATGTGTGTGAATGTTGTTTAATCGACTATTTGCTAATAACAGCATTGGAGGGGAAAAAAACCTTTCTAGAAAACTGAGCTTCTCAAGTGTAGCCATGGTGGTGCTGAGATACCTTTTTGCCAATCTTAGGATCTGACACATAATCTAGTAGTAACTTTTTAAGAGTCCTTTCTCTGCTTTTTTTTTTTGCACTCTAAGATCGTTTACAGCAAAGCAACATAATATGTAGCTACAATAAAATTTGAAAAGTTCAAGCCCTGCTAAAGTTCCCTATTCTCTTGAATCCCATACAGTTGTACAATTTCTGATTTAAATGATAAGAATTTGAGAGAGGAGCAAAGTGCTACTTTTTACACATTAATTGTAGTATATTCAGAAAGATAAAGGATACTTGGTGATATCATTAATCTACAGATCAAAAACATCTACTGTGTCATTCTTTGAAGTCTATCTCTTTTGTCCTACTTTGTAAATCTCGGTATACTAACAAACAATCCACTCCTATTCAGTGTGCAGAGCATTATCCCACTTTCCAGTGTTTCGAAGTTGGAAAACTCTAATCTTGTTGGAAGTCTACCAGAATCTGAACTTACCCTTCTGCTCCTTCTTTATTTTCCAAATGTGGCTGAGATCTTGATTGTACCTTGGCTACAGCAGTCTTGGTATTTAGTGTCTACTTTCTTTTCCATGGTTAATTATCATTTGGGGAGGAGATTGAGGGGTTCTGGGAGGAAGGAACCCTCTGTAAATTTTCTTGAGTAAACCACATGCAACTTCTAAATGTACAGTCTATTGAGGAGCTAACTACATATAAACATGCCTACTAGAGATCTGACGCAGGGGTTTTTATTTTTAAGAAAATTGGCTTTAGAAGGGACTGGGTTTAGATTATACTATAGGGTATCTAACACATGTTTGGTTGCAAATTGGTCTTCTCCAGACTGCTTTTCACCCCGTAGTTTTCTTAGAGTGGAGACAATTTGGATGGGGAAAGGATTAAGCACCCCTTTATCCCTGCCACTTCTTTGCTCCAGATTCTGCTGTTTCAAATTTTTTTCCCCTAAAAGTAAAACAAATCTAGAATCCAGCTTCTAATACAGTGATTTTCAAACTTTTTCATTTCACAGCACAGTGAGTAAAATTGCTGGCACGCTATCAGTTTTTTGACAATTGGCAAGGCATGCTGGGCTGCTCGTAGGGAGATCTCATCCCCCACTAGCCCTACTAATAAATGACCCTTCCTCCAAACTCCCGTGACACACCTGTGGACCACTAATGGCACACTGGTTGAAAAATTGCTGCTCTAATATATGAATTTGCACATAGTGTGTAGGTAACTTATAAGACTATAACAAGCTGCCTTATATTGAATTGATCTGTTCCACATTATCCTGAATGACAATGATTCACCAGAATGTCAGAGACTTCTTCTTTACCCTGCTATGAAGCTGGGGCATAAGTTTGGATGTACTACATGTGTCCTTCCACTGAACTGAGGAACATCTCATTTCAAATATTGTCAAATATTGGTAGCAAAGGAAGCCTTTAGTAAAGGCTTGGTACAGTGCTGAGTTTTGAGCACCATCCCCTGGGACTATAATGCGCTGTATCGGAGGGGTTTGCACCCAAGTGTCATGATTGAAAATTTATGTTGGCAAAGGTGATAATCATACAGACTCCTCATAAGTTGCTGAATTTCACGTAGAAGTGTGTATCTACATCGCTGTTTTCTTGCTTAGCCACTCACATCTTGCTGCAGCCTTCAGTGGAATTCATCCACAAGGTTCCTTGGTAGCTGCTGACTAATTTCCTATGGTCACTGTAAACATGCTTTAACTTTCCTCAAAGGACTCTTCTAGGTGGGAAGTTAATTTGGGATTGTCATACTGTGCTCACTCACTTTTATGGGGTAGGTCACTAAGTGTCAAGGTCCATCATACACTTCTATTTTTCCTGCATGAATCATTGCATTTCTTGATGTAGAAAATTTGACTCTTTTGAGAGCAGTAGTACAGCATCAATATTCTGGGATGCGGCACCCTACCCACCCACTTCCGTTTAGAATGGACTAGATATAGCACAGTGCAAGTGCCCCAAAACTCTATTTCTGTTGCAGTGTGGAATAAATATTGTGACTGCAAATGGAAAAAGAGACTGAGCGATGCTGCAACGAGCACATCAGGTAGTGCCCACGATATAAAATAATCTGTTCAGTGTGTGGCAGCTGGTATTTATTGTAAATGTTTTCTCTCTGAATCTGATGATTGCATCAGTCAAATCTTTAAAAGATGTCCTCAGTTTAACTTGTTGATTAATGGCACAATCCTACCCTGCACTGGAACAGGCAAGCCAAGAGGCTTAAGCTGTATCCAGCGCAGGATAGGGGCCCAAGGCAGCTCAGCCAGAGGCAAGGGGAAACTCTTCCCCTTACCTCTAGGAAAGGTGCCCTTTCCCCTATGGGTCTCCTCAGACTTGTGCCACCTCTTGAGGTGGCGCAAGTCTGAGGAGAGCGGAGTGACTTAAAGTCGCTCCGTTCTCCCTGGGAATGGGAGTTGGGATCCAGCATAAGTGCTGGATCCCAGCCCCGCCTCCTGCTCCCTGCCCACCCGCACCCAGGGCTGCCCACCCCTGCCCAGGAACTCCTCCCTCCTGCCTCCTCCCTGCCCACTTCTAGAGGCTTGCGTCAGCCCAACTGGGCCGACGCAAGCCTCAGTGAGGAAGCCTGTGTGGAGACTTATGACAGCCTCTGCAGGCCGGTGCTCCTCTGAGCACCAGTCCAGCTTCCTCCTGAGGAGGCGCAAACGTGCCTTAAAACCCTCCTGGGCCGGTGTAAGGGACTTGCACTGGCCCATGGGTGCCTCTAGATTGTGCCCTTAGTTATGGAGCATTTTACTGAATTTGAATTTCAGTCAGTTTGTTACCCAGAATTATGATCACCACCTGTTTAACTCTCTGCACAAACCAGTAATCAGTCAAAGACATAGTGTCAGGTTGAGGTAGAGACTTATAGTCATGTATCTGTTGACACTTCATGACTTCAGTCCTTTATATAATGTAATAATATATTCACTGTTGTGGTCACACCACTGCATCCTACGCAGTCTGAATAACGGTAGCATGGTGCTATTCTTTTACTTGTGCTGTAATTGATTCTTTCCAAACAGGCTTTTTTAATTCACAAGAAGCTCATCTGACTATAAACAGTCACTTTCTCCCAAGGCAGTCCAAGTTTAAAGTGTTATCTACTTAACGATATGTAATATTTTCCAGCATATCTGAAATATACTGGGCAGCTCTGGGTTTAAGGCTAAATATTTGGACACTTTGTTTTAATTGAAACTAATCCTTGCAACTTTCAAAATGTCGCTTTCCACTCAGATCTGCTGATTATTGATAGTACCCTAACCTGGAATGAAGGAACAGGTACCTGCTCTGAAGAGTTTATAATCCAGATAGACAAAAGGGAAACAGAGAAAGAAGCAGGGAAGAATATATAGCTTTTCAATTTCGTACAGGTGTGCATTGCTTAACATCGGAGATGTGTTCTTGCATACCCTCAAGTGACTGCGTCATTAAATGAAGTCATCTGTGAAAAGCCTCTGGAGCTGAGGGAAGCACATGAGCCCCCAGAGGCTATATGTGTCCGCATGTGACCTCTGCAGGTCTCAGAATGTCCAAAAAGACAAAAAAATTGTGAATTTCTTTTTCCAGAAGGAAACTGGAAGTGACATTTTTTTTGCCTTATAAGGCATTCTGAGGCCTGGGGAATCTGGAGGTTGGACATGCGTGGGCTCTGTGGGGCTCAGAAAAGCCTCTTCAGGCAATGGTGAGGAGGGGACAGGGATCAGAGACAGACTGTCACTTAGGCAGTCTGTCACTGATCAGTACGTCGCTAAGCAATGTTCACTTATACTTAAGCTTAATCTCAGTATGTAGACAAAGGCATTGTGTCACAAGCTTTCCAGAAAAGGTGGCTTTTAAGAAGGAATTTGAAGAAAGCAAGGAAGAAAACGTTGCATGGGAGTTTTGACCTGATGAAGGCCTGATGGCACCACTATAGAATTAAAATCTGTAATTGGGGAACTGTGAGTGGTGACAAATGATGATTTTTTTTGAAGGAAGTTGAAAGTGGTAGGATGTATCCATGGTGCTGTGTAGGTACTCCATTTTTTCCTGTTTATTTTCAAATTAGGGAAGGGTGGTCTGTTGTTCTCTGCCATTCTTAACGTTTTTCTTGCTGCTGTGTTAGAAAAAATTAAAAAATCTAAGTGTTATCTACATGCATAACTCTGCAACCTGTTGGTGAACCAAGTCCACATTTCATTCTGCCTGTTAATATGGATTAGGGGAAAAGTCAGCAAGCACTCGCATTGATGACTGGTGATTATGGAAGGAGGCTACAGGGAGTGGGACAGTGAGGCTGCCAATATCGATGGATGAAATGATTCTTGAGGGAAGATGATTCCTGAGCCCTGAGGGCTTCCCTGGGCCTCCTAATGCCTTAAAAGGTATTTAAAATGTCACTCCTGACTTTTCTGAAAAACCAGAATTCATGTGTTTTTTGCTCTCAGGCTCAGTCTGAGCCCAGTTGAGGCCATGGATGGACTTCTGCAGCCTCTTCTGGGATCCAGAGGGGGCACGCGTGGGGGCCCCGCAGACCTAATACAGACAAATTAATCTGTGCATACAGGATCTGTAGATATGCCCTCCCTCGTATTTTTCTAGTTACGTGCTGCATATTGCAGGCTGCAGTTGTAAGCATGTGGAAGCTTGCAAATTACCTTGGAGACGCTTATGCAGCAAAAGAGAAAGTCGATAGACCCCTAAAAGGTGTAAATAATATATGGAATTTTTATATTTATATAATTTCCTGTACTCAACACATTCTGGCAAATTGCCTTCCTTGGGAGAATGAACTGGATATTTTACTGGCATGAAATCACATCATTTGTGATGAACCTGTCCTTATTAATGTCCCCTCTTCCATACAACTATCAGATAGCCCAAATGTTACCTTCATGTGTGTAACGGGCTCATCTGCTGTGTTCTCTGCAGTGATTCACATGATGTGACAGAACATAGTACATTAGATAAATTGAGGTTGTGTTCAAAATAATAAATGATTGCTTACACAATCACTGATCGTTGCATATACAGTGCACGCACCATAATGAAATGATGTTTAAGTGAGTACTCTTCCACTGCTGGCTACTATTGAAGTCATTGCTTGTAATTTCATAAAAAAGGAAAGGGGACAGCAGAATGTGTTGTGCAGAGAGACTGCTTAGGTTAAACCCTCATTTGTTTTCTGTTGTCAGATGGATTGTGAATGTGAAAATTGCTAGTCAGACTATTTTTCTAAATGTTGAACTTCAAAGCAGCTGAAACATGCCTAATTTTGGAGGAGACTTCAGAAGTTCAGTTCTTCTATATACATTTTTCTCCTTGACCCTTCCTGTGCCATTAGTGGAATGATGCATTAGCACTACAAAATGTTGAATTAAAGTAATGTGTGGTACTCTGTTGGGAGCATAGTTGAACAGTCTTAGGAAAAATTATATCCATGTCTTGCATGCAGCTTTATTTCCTTCCTTTGCCTGAAATTACACACACACACACACACACACACACACACACACACAAGGGCATATACTATATCAGTGATTCTCAAACTTTTAGGGAGTGTTACTCCACTTAGGGTCTGTCTTAGGTCTTTGGGGGGGAGGGGCAAGGGCAGCATTGCAGTCCCCAGGATCTCATCACTAACGGGGGGCAAGGGGGGTGCTTTCACTTACTGTGGGCTTCGGCAAGCAGCAGGAGGTGTGTGGATCCCCACGCAGCCCTCTGCAGGGCTCTCCAGGGCTTGGAATGTTCAGAAACAGCATGTGCAAACCACCTCCTGGCCGTGACGTGAAATGGGAAGTGGTTTGCACACACTGTTTCTGAACAATCCAAGCCTCGGGGAACCCTGCAGAGGGCTGTGCGGGGCTCCCCGCACCTCCTGCAGCTTAAAGACGCCCACATTAAGTGAAAGCACCCCCCTTGCCCCCATTAGTGATGAGATCCTGGGGATTGCAATGCTGCCGCTCCCCCTCCCCCTGTCCCGTAAAGGAACGGGGGAAGATTTACATGAACTGACGTCACAACTCACCAGTTTGAGAATCACTGTACTATATCACAGCTTTGTGAAGGTAAGGAAGAGACTTAGGGCCCAATCCTATCCAACTTTCCAGTGCTGATGCAACCATGCCAATGGGGTGTGTGCTGCATCCTGTGGTAGGGGGTCTCCTCCATGGAGGAGGAACATTTGTTCCCTTACCTTGAGGCTGCATTGTGGCTGCATCAGTGTTGGAAAGTTAGATAGGACTGGCCAACATTGAATAGTTCCTGAACCATACAAGAAGGAACTGCCTTTCCCCATTCAAACCCACCTAAAGTCAGTAGAGAGTGTAGTGCTGCATATTCTGCTTCTGATGGAGGCCAGGTTGACAGCAGTGAGGAGCAGGACCTTCTCTGTGGTGATGCCGTCATTTTCACACTCACTCCCAGTGTGCTGAAAAAGTGCTCATTCCTTGTTGGCTTTTTGAGAAGACTTTCCTTCTCTGCCTGGTCTTCCCTTCTTTGTTGCTTTTGGGTTTTAATGTTGTTGCTTTTTGATTTTATAATTGTATTTTGTTTTAATGTTACTGCACTGTTTTTTGAATGTACAATTATTGCACTTTATATTTTGGTCTCATTTTTGCGTTTTACTGTTTTTTGTGTATATTGTAGCATGACGTTGATTTGAGGAGAAAGACAGGATATAAATCTTTTACTGGCAGGAATATCTGACTGCATGTATATATGTAACTTGTGTATAGGTAGGTACTGGGTATTTTAGGGGCAGGGGAGATTTAAAGAGAAGGATTTGGAAGGGGGGCTTTACAGTTAATATCTTCGGAGGCATGACTTTCCATATTTTGTCTTTTTCAGCATATAAACTACAATGATAATCCTATGTAATAAGCAGAATTTGAGAAAACTATATTGGGGCTGTCTCTTATATTGTTTGCAACCTATGTATACATACTGTATAACTTTCACCTGCAATATGTGGTGATAACTAAAAGTCAAATATGTTTGCATTAAACTCTTGCACTATTGCAAAGGATTTACTTCTTGTATCCTAGATTAATAGAAGGCAAAAAAGCTGTCTAATGGTGGTAAATCCTGCAGATCATTTGGCTGTCACGATATATAAATATTATATAACATATGCAAAGCAGGTTACATAAGTGGGATTCTGTAATTTAGTCAATCAGTCCTCCATTGGAAAATGAATTATAATTGTAGCATTAAAGAATATTTCACAAATTAATTGAGAAAATAAACACTAAATGGCAGTTAATCTGTCTAGTTTTGAACAGGTAATCTTTTTCATCTGTTGACAAATGCAGCAGAACAGATTATAACAGAAAAGAAGCCAGAGTACTTTTTCATTTCAATTAAGAGTGGAGGTTTGCTTTGTAAATGCTAATTTTACAAAGCATGCCTGCAATAGTGTGTTTATATATGTACATTTAGAAGGTAGCATTTATTCACTTGTGTGCTTTAAATTATAACTGGAAACCTCTAAAGCACATTTTAAATTTGTAATTCTGTCTGCTTACCTTGAGATGTTAAAACATTCACATCTCAGTCCAGCAAGAACAGAACAGGCACATGTGTGCAATTGTGAGTTCTGCATGCAGCACCCTTTGTGCACAGGATCAGATTTGGAGAACGAGTTGCATGTAGAAGTCTGAATTTTCATCACTCTAAATATGCATTGCTTTAATAATATTTTTAAACAGATCTCCAGTAACAGGTCCACAACACATCACCAGTGGACAATTGACGATGCTTGTTGGTTTTGAGGAGAGACGCTCTGAATCAAGGCCTCCTGCTCCTCAATCAGTATAATACTAACCTCTCCATATAAAAAAGAGGGGGCGGGATATTTTAGGTCTGCAAAAGAGCAGCTAATGGCCCAATCCTACTTAATTCCCTGATTTCCCCCTATGGTGATGCGGCAGTGCAACTTCTGTTGTATCCTGCAGGGAAATTTTGGCTGCTGGAGGTTTCCTTGGGGTAAGGGGATATTTTCCCCAGGATAAGTCCCAGCAGCCACTATGGTTCAGCTTCGATCTGTGCTAGCACTATATCTGGCAGAAATCCGAGTTGATCTATGCAAGTGGATCATGCCTGGGAAGGGGGTTTGGATTTGGTGTGTGCTACTACCACCAAACCTGCCCCCTTTTGAGTCTGATCTACCCATCTTCACCCTATCTCCTCCCTGATCTACGCCTTCCTGCTGCCCCACCTCATTCCACTCCCTGCACCAAGTTTACCTGCTCCGGCAGGCCTTCTGAAGTTCACTAGCATGTACAGGAAGGCTCCAACAGCTTGCACTGGTGTCCAGCACTTTATGGGTGCTTTTCAGCAGCTACTGGTGGCAGAAAGTGCATTTTGCCAGCACGGCAGCGCTGTAAAATTATCAGGGAGTAGAGTACCTTTCCCACAAAAATAACCTTAAAGGATTTGGGGCTTTTAGTTTAGGGGGAAAAAAGGTGCCTAGGAGGATGAAGAGGAGGAATGAAGCTTACAAGAGTTCACAACAGTTACAAGAGAAGTCATGCATCCCATTAGCCACTATGGGAAAGAGGATGCTGATCTTCGTGGACCTTTTGGTTTGATCCAGCAAGAGTACTCTTATTAAATGTCCGTTTGAAGATCTTGCACACAGCAATTGCTGTGGGATCTGAGAATGGGCAGACCAATGTTTGGAAACCTAATTGATATGCTCCTCTAATATCTCCTGTGGCAAACACAGGAATAATTGAACTCATCCAAGAATCAGCCTAAAAAGTACCCATTTCCACCAGGCAATTCATTTAAATTGATTTAATTTAGGGCACAAACAAGATGAAGAATTAAAGTTATTTTGAACTGCATTCTGCTTTCTCAACAAAGTTCTTTATTTGGACACAATCTTTGGTCTCCCAACTAGATTGAACTGCATTTAATTTGCCCTCATTATATCCCACATTTCAGCTATAACATTCAAAATGCTGGGTTCTCAAGGACTTTACTGGAGTGGGAAGAGAATGCACTGCTTTTTGGAGGAATGCCTAAGGCAAACAAAAACAAATGGAGAAAAAGCTCTGTAAATAAAAGGGGGCTGGTTGAATGAAAGCCGCGAGGTTGAATTTAGGGCACCTTTTTAGGTTGTCCTTTGCATTTGTGTTTAATGTGTATTCTGCAAAATGCTAGGTTGCTGTCAAGTTCATGTTGCACTTTGGGTTTTTCCTGTTGAAGACAAAGCCCTTCTTCCTCTAAGAATGTATTTCCCTTTCAAATTGCTCTTGCTCTCCTAACTTGTAAAAACATTATTTCGAGAAGCAAATCCTTGAACCCCATATGTCTACAATACTTGTGCTAAATCATTCAGCAGCTCTGTTTCCTGAGAGATAATACATAAATAGGCTAGTGAATATGGGGGGGGGGGGGTTAATATGGGGGACTACTGAAGAGATCAATTTGCTTGATCCCATGACACCATATAAGTGCTGCATTTACGCAGAGACCCGTGGTAGTCTGCACAGCTGCAATGACTCAGATGATTTTTATTAGACCTGACTTGCAAAAGCCACAGTCACAGCACATTTACAGAAACAATCAAGATCTAAATCGGAGTCGGCAATCATTTGACCCGCAAGCGGAAGTCCGACCTGCACAGAACTCTGCTTGGGAGGCCTTCCTCCCACCTGGTTCACCCCACACCAGACAAGGAATGGTGGAGCTGTCCATCAAAGCAGCTCCGCTATAAATACTGTTAATAATAATAATAATAGTCCCTGTCCAGTGTGCGGCAACCAAGCTCTGCATGGGCCACTTCCAGTTGCCAAGAAATCCGAAAGTTTGGTGGTGATGTCACTGCTGAACATCCAGCCCCTTTAAAGAAAAAGGTTGCCATCTCTTGATCTAAACATTGGACCCACCCTTCTGTGGTCTTTTGGTGGTGGGGATGCTGCAGCAAAGTGTTCAACAGCACTGACTTTTAAAGCATTGAGATTCCTCTCTGAATCAGAATGAGACAATCCTAGTTATTTCTATTAGTGTGGTCAGATAGCATCTGATGAGTATTCTTGAAAGCAGCACAATTCTATTAACAATACAGACTGCTATCAAATTTAGCAAACATTGAAAAAAGATAGCTATAGTTCTAATTTCTCTTATCTCTGTTGAGGTACTTGTAATTGTATGGGTGAAAAATAGTCAGCTTTGTATGTACTTTTTCAAGTGGTCCGTTTTCTCTTTATATGACTCCCTGGGTTAGTGTTGAACAGTCTCTGTTGCCTAGGCAACAATCTGCTGTCATCTTGAGAAGTTGGAGTATGTTTAAATGGCAAGATTGCCTTCTGACAATATGTCACTATATTTAATGTTTTATGGTCATTCAAAAAATTATCTTAGCTACGCGTACAAAAAGCATTGAGCTTAGGCAGATGCTGCTGTGATGCCTACCTTCAATCAAACAAAGCTGAAATCACTATATGAAATACGGTGCAGAAATCTGTAAAGGCTGAGGTCTAAATGTGCTAAATTTCTAGTGGTCTATTTTGATTATTGAATATTTGTCACATGGTAGCACTGCTAATCAGTTCAAGACTGGGTGTTTACAAATAGTATTTAATGACAATCCAAGCAATACATAATGGTTAAGTAAGACTTTTGCTGTCTCTTTCATGTCTTGTGTGTCTAAATGCAGGACATCTTGAGCAATTCATATTTATTTTTGTCTCTTGCACTATCATTAGCCAACCTGCACACTGCCTGAATTAGAAATTATGAAAAATATTGTGAATGTTTACTGTTGTGCTTACAAATATGTATGCTTTAGGATTTGACGAGGTAACCTTCCTGCTGGTTTCAAGCTTTTGCTGTGCTGTTCCCACTGTTTTTGCTAATGCCCAATGTGCTACTTAGATTAACAGGAATCAGAACAGGCATTATGTGCCATAATTTGGGCTTTTAAAATGACATTTTTCAGATTTGGTTGGTGCACAAAGAGGGTTTACTCTTTGTTTATATTTAGTCTCCTTTTGGGTTTGCGGCCAATATTGCTTTGTTGGATGTGACTGTGTGCTGCCTACTAGCTATTATTCCTTATCTGGTCATCGCTTTTCAAGGGTTCCTCTGAGGCTACATATTTGCATTTTTATTTGCTTTCCCTGGAAACTTGACCATGGCCATGAATATTTCCAAGGTGAAGTTAAGTTTAGATCCAAGTCTTCTATAAAGAATGTAGCTGTAAGTATTATTAAAATGTCAGTTGGGGTTACTTGATTCAGATAAGCACTAAACAGAGCTCCTAAATGCAGATGTAGCACCCATGCCACCTTGCTAGGTGCACTTGCACATTGGCATTACATATTTCTAGGTATGTAAACCCCCTTCTTTAAAAAAAAAAAAAATCCAAGCAGGCTTTTTTTCCTTATGCTTGATATGGAAAAGTAGAAAATACTGTTTTGGAATATTCATTTATTTTAGATATTCCTGACTTGCCTTTTGGCTTCCAAAGAGTCGCGCCTTAAGGGGGCAGAGACAGTGCTTTCCTGGCTGCATTGTTGTGATTAACGACACTAATGGCATCATTGAATAAGGCAGTGGTCTCCAACCTTTTTAGTGCCATGACCCCAATATATAAAATAATAATGAGACTGGGGACCCCACTGTCAATCCCATCCCCCCTCCCACGACCCTATCTACTCACCACTGTAATGCTCTCCCAGCACCGTAATCAAATATTCTTATTAGAGAGAACAGAAAGAGTTACCAGGAAGCCTGGCACTAGTGAAAGCTATTTTAGCACAATTGCTGAGTGCCTGAGCAGAACTGGGACCCAACCACCTGGTACCTGAAGGGTATACCAGATGCCTCCCCCTTTACCTGGTGGTGTTCTAGGTCAGTGGTCTTCAAACTTTTTCATTCCTGTAAGTTGCCACAACCCCACAATGGATGCTTTGTGACCCTGTTGGAGCCCTGACCTCTTGGTTGAAGAAGGGGGGTTGAATCCCACTGAACTAAGGGATATGCAAGTCAAAGTTATTTCCTGAAATGGCCCCGTCTCTTCAATTGCTTCCCTTAGATCAGAGGTTAACTTAGGGTGTCACAGCACAGTCACAGGGGCGCTGCGGGATGTCCCCGGTAGCCCCTCTGACTTATTCCTCGTTGTGCTGCCATCTTGGTTCTCATCATATTTTGTATGGTTCAAGATGGAAGCATCCAAATTTCACGAGATTGTTATAAGATTGCAGTCTTATGAATGCTTAATTCTGCTTTGGATTGTAGAAAAGGTTTGGGGTAGGGCTTCAAAATTTCCACCATTTTTATAACTGCATGGATTCCTGAGTTGTATGCTACTCATAAGATGCATTTTTTATTTAAAGAAGTGCTGTAGTGGTTTGGGGCCGTAATTATTGATAAAAGTGCTTTTTTTCTGCTTATGTCTTTGAAATAGTATCACATTGCCAAGCATCAATCATAAAATGGCAGAGCTATACAGATTTCCTCTTTGTGTATTTTTATACAGTATTATATGAACATATAATCATTTATGGCTTTTTATAGATAATTCTTAGGGATTTCAAATATTTATGTTGACTCTGAAATATCAATATGTTTTTAAATAAAACCCACAGAGTTGTCCTGTTTATGAAATACCCATTAAATAGAGTGGGTTGGAATGGCATGATGCATCATGTGTGCTTAATCTGTTTCATATAAATTTGCTGTGAAAGTGCTGGGTCGATATGGATAATGTGCAATCTGTTCTAAACATCCAGTTGCACAATAAGCGTAATTTGTGGGAGACGGTTATGGATCTCAGGAGTCCTTTCATCAGTGCATGTATCGAATTAATCTCTTCATAAATGCTATTCAGAGAGTGCCAGAAGGCTGTTCTAGTTGGTTGCTGTGGCAGTTATTATTCTTCATGCTCCACTGAGAGGTCCATTTTTATGAAGTGTGAATGTTTTCAAGTTCATCACAGCAGCAGGCTGTGGCCAGCATACATCTTCCACTAACAGTTCCCCCCCCCCCATTCTGATTTTCATTTTCTTTGCTTTTTCATTATGTTCTAATGAGGAAATTTTTGAGACATCTTTCTGTATTCTATACAGAATGTAAATCTGTTTTTCATCATAAGGCCAAGCCCCCCAAAGCATGGAAGCACAGGTGGAGCCTGTTTATCCACACATTTTATATTCACGGATCTGGCTCACCACAGGTCCCCCACAGCCAGACTTGGCCTCATCCGAACTCTCTGGTCGTCTCTGGAGGTCTTTCTGAAGCCCACATGAGAACGGATCCCTTGCGGATACTGAGGCCCCACCTGTATTGCACTGAGAGACTTGCTGTAAGAATATGTAATTCAAATTGTTGTACCTGCCTTTCAAAGAACTGATGGAATTTTGTGATAAGTAGATGCATGGGAGCAGGAAAACTATGTACCAAGATTTCTCAGACTTGGATATCGTGTCGTTACATGTCTTAGGAATATTTCACATTACAAGGTCAGATAATGAAATGTTACTCATTTAAAGGTATGTAACCAATGCAGATTAATATTGAGGCACACATGTTTTGCTGCTCTGTTTTACAGATTGGTTTTTATTCATGTACAAAAATCACATGTCATAGACCTCAAGAGTAGGGATAAGAGTTTCCTACTTTGCTTTTCCCTGGTTGCAGGAGCTCCCAGTATGGCTTGCCAAAGTACCAGGGGAGTGGGAGAGAGGTTGTGTGTTAAGTTTATATGATTAAGAATTGCAGGGAAGGATGCAGAAGTCTACCCAGCCTGTTGTCTGTTTCTCTTGAATGCGTGCTCTCTGTTCCCCTGAACTGCAGCCAAGTATTGAATATGATAGCCAAAATGACATGTTCCACATTGCTGTTGCCTTAAAATAATCTCTTAGCATTTTCACAGAATAAAAATTCCCAAGTCACATTGGTTAAGTTAGGACAGTTAAACTGTTTTAAAAGATGAATCTAGGAGACTGGTTCATACAGTTTCTCTTTAAAGTGGCTGTTGTGTTTGGAGAAAGCTAAAGAATCAGGCTTCCCATATTTTCAACCTGCTACTTCTAAATTGTAATTTATTATGAGTCTTAGGATATTTTCTGATGGTGTTCTGCTGACTTAGAGCCCAATCCTGGGCTCGACGCGCCAGCTTACTGCCGGTGCGCACTGTCACAAATGTGCCATAAGGCATGTTTGCAAGGCCTAATTCCGGGCCAGCGCCCATACTAGACAGTGTTGGTCGGCGCTGGGCTAGCTCTGGGCAGGTGTCCGGCCTCTGCCGCTCGGCGTTTGCACAGACAGCTGAGCCATGGAGAGGAAAGCGGTGGCAGGGGAGATGCAGGAAGAGGGCGGGGAGGAGGCGTGATGGAGAGAGGGAATGGGGAGGGAGGCGGGACTGGTAGAGCTCAGCTGCACCGGATCCTGCGTATTCGTGTGGGGCTCAGCGCTCGACACAAACACTCTGACTTTACCACTGACCTTTTGATCGGCAGTGAATCGAGTAGCCCCATTGTGGGGCTACTTCCCTTACCTGGGAGAAGGGAACAAAAGTCCCCTTCTCCCGAGGGGCTGCCCACAGCTGCTGTTGGCACGCAGGATGCAGTGGTAGCTATTTTCAGTGCACAGCTGTGTGCCACGAGAGCTTGGGATTAGGCTGCCCGGGCCCAATCCTATCCAACTTTCCAGCACCAGTGCAACCACAATGCAGCCCCAAGGTAAGAGAGCAGATGTTCCAATACCTTGAGGAGGCCTCTGTGAATGCCTCTCCACCACAGGATGCAGTGCATGCCCCATTGGCACAGCAAAATTGGATAGGATTGGGTGCTTAGGGGCCCAATTTTCCCATCCAATTTTCCAGTGCTGGTGCAGTTGTGCCAGTGGGGCATGCACTGCATCCTGTGGTGGAGAGGCATTCACAAAGGCTACCTCAAGGTATGGGAACATGTGTTCCCCTACCATGGGGCTGCACTGTGGCTATGACAAGTATATTCTAATAACTATCCTAAGAGAACATAAATGACGCAACTCTCTGCTTGCTCACCTGGAGGCAATTCTTATTATGGTATTTACAAGGCTAAATCTAGATGTGTTTTTTTTACTATCTTTATTTGAAGCTCACAATAGCTTACATAAGTGAGCTTATGCAAGCATGTTACGAGAAGATATCCATTTGAACTTGCATCTATATGTGTATCAAAGACTACCACACATTTTTAAAAAAGGCCATAGTATTATGTGTTTTTTAAAAAAACACTTCCATAAAGCCACTTCAGTGGATATTGTGCTACCTACTAGAGTTAGACACACTTCATCTACTTTAGACAAAGAGCACCCGGGAATTCATCTTGCTTTGGTATTGTCCAGGCTGCAGTCCAGTAGTTTCATCTCGCAACCCTGTGACATTCAAAATTCATTTCAAGGAGAGATTTGATCTTTCATACATGTGATAGTAAGACCTTTGTCAAATATTTTCCAGAGAGGAGGGACTTTGAAAAGGGCAAGGGTGCGTTGAGGCAACAATGCTACGGAAGACACTCTGCAAAATCAATGCACTCTTTAAAGCTTGTTTTTTGAGCTTAGTTAGATGGCTGCAACCTTATTATGCTGTATCTGTGCTTGGTTTTAAGGTTGTTTTATTTTAGGCCACCTGGAGTTCAGTGATGAGATTGATCAGAAATACTTAAATAAGACCCCAATTCAGCCACTTGCAACTCCAGTTGGTTTCCCAAGAAGAGATTTAAACATGTACTTAATCCCTCTCCCCATGAGTGGGGGCTTGAAAGTGATTTGCTTTGGCTCAATCACGCCCTATGTAAATACAATACAAATTTTAAATATTTTTTAACTGAAATACCCTCACTAAAGAGACTTAAGCAGCTGTCATATCATCCAGAATGTTGGTAGGGATGCTGTAAACAGAGAGGAATGGACTTGAACTTCATACTTTCTTTTTACATTAATTTTGCAGCAGTGCCTGCAGATAAGACTTTGGGCACAATCCTATGCAGGTCTACTCAGGAGTAAGTCCTATTGAGTTCAATGGGACTTACTCCCAGGAAAGTGTGGTTAGGATTGCAGCCTTAGTCATATTGTGCACTATGTCAACAAGCAGGAAATAACCCCCCTCCCCAAGTTTGCAGAATAAGCTAAGCTCCGTTTTAAAAAATATTTTATTATTGCAGACAAATCCACCTGGAGGCACTACATGAAAAGACAGCAGCAGCAGACAGTCTTTTAGAGCTTGAAACGTCCTAAGTAGCTTGTTTTTCTTTCCCACCATAAATCACTTATTCAGTAACAGCCAAAAGGGGAGACAAAAAGTACCCTGGCACCTTAATTCAGCTAGTCTTCTAGAATTGGTTTTCTCTGGTTTTCCCATTCATAGACACAACACCACCACCAAAGATTTAATTACACTGATGCATATATTCAGACCTGTAACTTCTATCAACTCTGTTTGTAGTTTGCCGTTGTGTGAGGCATTGCTCAGCAAATGCTGCCTGCCCTTTGGTACCTTTTCAGTGTGATGGTCTTTCAATTTGGTTGTGTCATGTTTGTAGTGAACTGCCTTTTCTGTTAATTCACCAACCTACTTTGCACTGGTCTTGGGTAGTGTGCTAGAGCTTTGGGATTTGGCAAATCTCCTCTGTCTCCAGGTGTGGTGGGGGAGGGGGAGTAGTGTGATGTCTCTACCCAAATCCAATTCTGAACCTGACCGTGGTGTGGGGGAGGGTGATGTTGCTCATCACAAGTGTAAGCCAGATTTTCCCTCTCATTTTGCAAGTGCCCTTTGGTACTTTTGTACTATTATAATTGTGCAATTTGTAACCTCTAAGGCTCTCTTTATCACAAATGTTTTTCTTTTTGTTAACACAAAAAGAACATCTCGGGCCATTTCTCGTTATTATATTTAAAAAGCTCCATCTTTCCTTTTGAGTATGATGCATTGAATTATATAGAGATTATTATGAAAAAAGGAAAGTGGCTTTTCAGTGCTTTATGAAAGGGTAACAATTGCACTGAAATTTATTGAAAACAATACACTTGCCTTTTCCAAACCAAATAGTTCTAAACATATTTGAAAGTTTTCCAGAGAGATTCTTAGCATGAGATTTTACAGTATTTTGTACAGCAGTAAACACCAAAGGACCAATATGTATTCTTTTCCTAATTGCATATTTTATTTTTCCCTAAATCACTACTATATTGTGGAATGCTGACAGATACTTCCAGGGAGACTAGGAAGCAAGTAATCTTTTCAGGAAATATGGCACACTTCCAGTTGTGTGTATATCTTGTCCTGAGCAGATCTGCAAGAGGGAAGGGAAGGGGGGAAGAGAAAAGGGTGTAAAAAGAGACAAGAGAGGAAGTCACAGAGGCCCCCAATGGGTGACTGCTTTACTTTGGTTCATCCTATGGGTGGGTCAGCCCTGTGAGCAAATCTGTAGTCTCTAAGGAGTACATGTCTTTCCTCGGCCAGATGAGTTGAAAGAAATCATTTGTGAAGTAACCTCAAAATTTCAGTATCTCTACTTTTGTGAAACTTTTGCTCTGATGATATATTGAATTCACAGTGTAAGTCATTGTCCACATTAATTGTGAGGGGGCTAGCTGAAAGTCATTAAAGTCTTGGGGTAGGTATGAAAGTCTGCTAGAGATAACATATGTTTGTAGAAGAGAGCAGGGACTGAATATGTACAGGTAATCTTTGATGTAACAGACTAATGGGGGGGAAGTGTCCATCGATATTGCATGTTTGTTAAATCTGAATGCACTGAATACCATGGAGGCACATATGTGAAATGTACCTGACTAGCTTCAAGGAGCAGAAAATGTCAACTTTTTCCAAAATCTATTAAATCAAGGTCCATTTAATCAGGGGTTCACTGTAACTTCCTTGGGAATGTGTTTTTATCTTGTTGTAATTGTGTTGTTTTTGGTATTTGTTTTAATTATTGTTATAAGTCACCTTGGGTCCCTTCAGGGAGAAAAGCAGGATAAAAATATAGTAAATAAATAAATAAAATAAACTGCTGTTTGATTCTGAAGTACTTCAATGTACTGCTAGTGTAAACTTTACATCCACCAGTGAGGAAACAGCTAGTTTAGTGTACTAGACATAAAATAGCTTTGTGAATTGGGAAGAGAAGAGATAGGATTGCTAGATGCCCTTCTCTCTAAAAACAGTGGGGAAAGTAAATGAATTGAAAGAAAAAAAATCTCAGGCGTCAGAAGGGGGGAAAAGCAGATTTTATTCCTGCAAACAACTAATCTTCAAAGTGACATCTGTTGGCTCTTTGCAGACCCTGAACCACATAGAACAGTCATATCTACCCCAAAATGGATTTATTTCATTGTTCTAATGCTGACTAGTGAATAATCAGAAACATGAACAAAAATAAGATACCCCTTTAGATGTTAATGGCCTTTTGCTTCACTGTGGAATAAAAGGGAATTTGGAGCTCATAGTCTTGCCCCACATATTATACTTTCCACAAAACTTCTGCCAGGGATATATGAATGCTACATTAGATGCTTGGTTTCCAAGTTTTGTGTTTTGTATAGACATCATAGTTGATTAGAACAACTAATGTATTTTTCTCCATTAGCCATAAATTACAGCACAATAAGACTGAGAACTTGAGAAAATTGCTCCAGATAAGTGAATTAGCCTAAGTTAGATGGGTCATGAATTTGATATAACTACTGATTAGTGGTTTTACATTTAATTAATTTAGCTGGAGTTTTCTTAGATCAAGCATTTAATAAGGCATTTAACAAAATGAACCAGTGAGCGTGTTAAAAGGAGATTTTGAATGTTGTTCAGCTACAGAGATTTCCCCATCCCACTTCTGTTCGAAAAATAAAAGAGAAAGTGTATAGGCAACTCATTTGAATTTGTTAATAGGTGAATAGGCAACTTGACTGGCTGGTTTGCTGCCAACATGGAACTCCCTCTCTTCTTAATGGATTCTCTTATCACCCCAAAAGAGGTTCTCCTTCCAGAGTAACGAATGGAATAGTCCATTTTTGCATAAGTTCTTAATTTCATCTAGCATTTTGATACTGATTTTTTTATGGATAAAACCTTAAATGGTTTGGCTTAAGGTAGCATATTTACAAATGATTTCCCTCTCGGTCAGCTATGAATGTACAGGCCCCCATATCTGCAGGGGTTCCATTCCAGAATGCCCTGTGAAACCATGGATAAGGGCGAACACCTCCCCCCACCCTCTGGAGCCAACGGGAGCTCTGCTCTCCTTGCCTCCAGAGGGTCTTCTGAGTCCAGCAGAGTCCATGGCCTCTGCCAGACTCAGACTGAGCCTTAGAAGGCAAAAAACGTAACTTCTGGTATCACGGAGAAACTGGAAGTTACGTTTTTTGCCTTCTTGGACGCAGTCTGAGCAGACAGACGTATGCGGACTCTGCTGGACTCAGAAGACCCTCCAGAGGCAAGGACCCTCCAGAGCACCCTCTGAACCTGATCTGTGGATCCACAGATATGGGGGGCCCCTGCATTAGTGATCAGACCACTAATATTAGACCACCCTGCATAAGTGATCAGACCACTAATATTCCTCTTTCTGGAATCTTTCAAAAGACCAAGCAGCACAAACCTTTTCTAAAATGCTTGTCAGACTGCACGTTTGGCTAGTTAGTCAGCCATTGTAGATAGGCTGGTTAGAAGTAAGGAATGTTGCAGGAATTTTTGTTTTGTTTTTAGGAATTTAATTATGAACAGTGAGGTTAACATACAAATTGACAGCTAATTTTAATGCGAGCATTAGTCAGTAATATCATCTGTACCCATCTTGTATGTTTTTATAAGTGGTGTGCTTTCTCTCCTCTTCACCAACTCAAGGGATAAATATAATCTGGGTAATATTGATTAGATTAAAAACTGCTGTATAATCGCTTTCCATCCTAAACTTCAGAAGCATTGTGTTTAACTTGCATCATGGTTTTTTAAATGTATTTATTTTCTTTCAGCAAATGAAACTGGCAGCAGAGTCCTTGAAAGAAGGAATGCAAAAATGATACAGAGTTATTTGCAGAGGCTTTGAAGAGTTTACAAGTGCAGCATTAACAGCAAGAAATGTGTGATATTTCCACTCCATTATAGAACTTCATGCTATAGCATCACTTAAACCTATTCACCACCAAAAGCTTGGGCCAAAGAAAACTTATTTCATTTTCTTTCTGCATGCCGTGCAGGATGTAGGACTTGACTGATGCCTGTGTCAGATCTGACTATAATCTTACAGTCACCAACATGGGGGGAAAAATGAAAGCCACTTAAAGATAGAAATATTAGTCATAACTGCATAACCCTGAGCTGCAGCCTTTTAAAGAAGCATACTGCAGGCAGTATTACTTAAGTCACAGCTTCATATCTCCCACTGCCGTTAAACAATTTTATCCTCAAATTAGAATATTTAATCGCTAAATATTTGTTGTTAGTTTTAGATATTTCCTTGCCTTTATGAGGAAATGAATCAGGGCCTTATGCTGATAGGTCTTGTGATCAGTTGGCCTAAGTCCTTCTATTGGTGGGAAAGACACTCTGCTGCTTGATGGTCCGTGGCCACCAGGGCAAATGGCTGGGCATGGATGACAGCAGCCTGCTGAGCTGAGGTAAGTCGGCAGCAGGGAAGGTTTGTAGGTGGGGTGAAAAAGGGCTGGGCTAGAGGGGAGAATCTCAGTGGCAGCTGTGCACACTGAGATCTTATCCTCCCTTCCTGGCCTGGGAAGGGCTCTAGACTCCAGGAGTCTTCTCAGACTTATGCTAGCAAAAGAACTAGCATAGGTCTAACAATTGGAAACCAGCCAGCCTACAGAGAGGTGAGTAAAAAGGTTTTTTACTTACCTCTCCTGGGCTATCTGTTCCCCCACCCCCCATAGCAGGGAGTGCACTTTCTGGACTGGCAGGGGATAGAATTGGGCCTAAAGTATTGTTTACAGTAAAATGTATAAATTTGTCTCATAGGACCAATTCAGTAGAAAGGGTTTTTTTCTTTAAAAAAAATGTATGAGACACAATATGATTTAACTTTAGAACCTGTGCCTGAAAATGGATGTGTCTTAAGGAGCTGGAAAATAAAGCATTTGGTATGAAGAAAGTTTCACTCATCTTGACTCAGTCACAGTAAAGTATATATACCAACTAAACTGTTCTTGCTTATTGTTTCCAGTCAGCATTATCTTCCATTTTGCTGGATCATTAGGCTGTATTAAAAATAGTATCATCTGAATTGGATTGATTATAAAACAATGATTGATTGTTTTTATGTGCACTAAAATACTTACGTTTATGGCACAGTGAAAACAAATTCTGTCTTTTGTTTTCTATGGAGAACTTTTAAAACCAAATCCTCCCAAATACAGGGTATGAGACTATCACTCGTTTTCTAGTGTTATGATGTAGCCTTCACTGAAGGCAGAACCTTCTGTGGAAGGAAGTTCTGGGGGGAAAATCCTTTTGAAGGTAGATAAACTCTAGTTCAATGGCTGTTATACTAGCATTTAATTTAATACATACGGGGGGGGGGGAGATTTAGTTTTACCAATATTAGTAAGAACATAAGAACAGCCCCACTGGATCAGGCCATAGGTCCATCTAGTCCAGCTTCCTGTATCTCACAGCGGCCCACCAAATGCCCCAGGGAGCACACCAGATAACAAGAGACCTCATTCTGGCGACCTCCCTTGCATCTGGCATTCTGACATAGCCCATTTCTAATATCAGGAGGTTGTACATGCACATCATGGCTTGTAACCCGTAATGGATTTTTCCTCCAGAAACTTGTCCAATCCCCTTTTAAAGTCAGCCAGGCCAGATGCCATCACCACATCCTGTGGCAAGGAGTTCCACAGACCAACCACACGCTGAGTAAAGAAATATTTTCTTTTGTCCTAACTCTCCCAACATTCAATTTTAGTGGATGTCCCCTGGTTCTGGTGTTATGTGAGAGTGTAAAGAGCATCTCTCTATCCACTCTGTCCATCCCCTGCATAATTTTGTATGTCTCAATCATGTCCCCCCTCAGGCGTCTCTTTTCTAGGCTGAAGAGGCCCAAACGCCATAGCCTTTCCTCATAAGGAAGGTGCCCCAGCCCCATAATCATCTTAGTCGCTCTCTTTTGCACCTTTTCCATTTCCACTATGTCTTTTTTGAGATGCGGTGGCCGAAGTGGACACAATACTCCAGGTGTGGCCTTACCATCGATTTGTACAACGGCACGATAATATTAGCCGTTTTGTTCTCAATACCTTTTCTAATGATCCGAAGCATAGAATTGGCCTTCTTTATTGCCGCCACACATTGAGTCGACACTTTCTTCGACCTGTCCACCACCACCCCAAGATCTCTCTCCTGATCTGTCACAGACAGCTCATAACTCATCAGCCTATATGTGAAGTTTTGGTGTTTTGCCCCAATGACCTTACACTTACTGACATTGAAGCGCATCTGCCATTTTGTTGCCCATTCTGCCAGTCTGGAGAGATCCTTCTGGAGCTCCTCACAATCACTTCTGGTCTTCACCACTCGGAAAAGTTTGGTGTCGTCTGTAAACTTTGCCACCTCACTGCTCAACCCTGTCTCCAGGTTATTTATGAAGAGGTTGAAAAGCACAGGTCTCAGGACAGATCCTTGGGGCACACCGCTTTTCACTTCTCTCCATTGTGAAAATTGCCCATTGACACCCACTCTTTGTTTCCTGGCCTTCAACCAGTTCTCAGTTCATGAGAGGACATGTCCTCTAATTCCCTGACTGTGGAGTTTTTTTAGTAGCCTTTGGTGAGAGAACGTGTCGAACGCCTTCTGAAAGTCCAGATATATAATGTCTATGGGTTCTCCTGCATCCACATGCCTGTTGACCTTTCCAAAGAATTCTATAAGGTTCGTGAGGCAAGACTTACCCTTACAGAAAGAAGCCATGCTGATTCTCCCTCAGCAAGGCCTGTTCGTCTATGTGTTTTGAGATCCTATCTTTGATGAGGCATTCCACCATCTTACCCGGTATAGATGTTAGGCTGACTGGCCTATAGTTTCCCGGGTCCCCCCTCTTTCCCTGTTTAAAGATAGGCGTGACATTTGCTATCCTCCAATCCTCTGGCACCATGGCCATTTTGAGGGACAAGATGTAATCACAGCCCAGCACGTACATCAGATAGTCTAGGAGAAATCTGATGTACATGCTGGGCTGTTGGTGGAGCCAAATACAGTTGATCTCTCGTCTCTTTTGGTGGAGACAAATACAGTTGATTTTTTGAACCATTAATTGCTTCATGAAAGGTTTTCATCATTTGCCATTGATGCACAAGCTCAGTTTGCTGGAAGAATGTTGGAATAGGCCTCAACCACGTAGACCTCAACCCTGTTTTCAGTTCCAACCTTAAAACAAACAAAACCCCTCAAGAATGTTCCCAAGAAATAACTACATATTAGAATGAAGCACATCATATAAGTGTTTTCATTTTCTTGCTAAAGCTGAGCATATTCCAGACCCCAAGGATCTGGAAGCTTACCCTTCCAATTGGCCTAGTTTATTTGCTGGCTGGATACTAAGAATTCATTGAACTGGACCGGTAGCAGGCAAGAGGTTAAAGTACATTTTCATACTGGCCCTTGATGGTGGGAAGTTGGGTTGTATTATAAAAATACTTTATCCAGGAAGATTGCAGTTTTAAAAAGTAGTGCATGTGTACTTGAAGCCAAACCTTGTACAATGCAGGGACATACAGAAGTGCTGTAAAATTCTGTAAAATGATATAACTAACAAAATTAACTATAGAACTTCCACATCCCTGTTTGCATCCCACTGTGATCCATCTCTTTGGCATGTAGTCCTTATGTCATGAAATTTATGTGATTTAACACTTTCGTTAGTCCCTAGGCCAGGCTTCTTAAAATGGGTCTGCTAAAGCAATACTGAGAAGGTTAATGCACATGATTTGCTCCTGCAGAGCTCAGTGAGCCTAATTAATAGATGCCATGCTCTTGTCAAGTGGCCAGGAAGTCGCCTCTCGTATATTGGAAGGAAGCCAAGCTACACTTTTCAGCAGCAAGCTGATGGGGCTCAGAATTCCCACAAGTCAGGCAATGTTGTCTCAGCATATTTCCTTGAGTTTAATAATGGTGAAATTTTGGATAGCAACACACTGAATAGTATGAAATCTATTCAAACAACATCATTCAGAAAGTTTTTATATGGCAAGGAAGAGGCCCATAAAGTTCCCAGTCTATCCACTTTTCAGGGCACTGTAAATCCTGGGGCTTTCATTTGACTTTTGGTGGATGATCTTTCGTTTGCTGCTTGCAGTTTTCTGGCTTCTTGAGTTTTATCTTATGATGTGATGTTTGTTTTGTTGGTGCAATTAAAAAAATGGTTTTTTCTTATGTTTCAGTTCTTTGTACAATTCTTTGTACGTTGCCTTGAGTCACTTCCTAGGTTAAAAAGGTGGATTTAAACATTTAAAATAATTGTACTACTTTTGTGCTTCCCTGCCTCAAACCTTTTATTGTGACTGTTTCACGCAAGCTATATTCCAGTGGTGCACATGTGGGAGGGACTAGATGACACCACCATTTTAGCAGGTATTAGTTAAGGGCATAGTAAATCCATATATGCCCCTTTAAAGCTAGTGTAAAAGCTCACAAAGGAACAACTACATTTAGCTAGCTATTTGGCTAACTAAAATGTCCCAGCAAGTTATTAGAAATGCCTTCTGGAACATAGGAAATATGGCCCCTGTATGATTGCACTAAGCAGTTCACGCTGTACTGTTTTACTAGGTCTCATGAGAATGGAGCACATTTCATGATGTGTTTTCAAGAGCAGCTGTTCCCCCAGGACCTCTGAAGAGCCCTTTGGACCTCTGCCTGCCCTTTGACATTCTTCTGCTATAGCCCCTCCTCTTCATCCAGTAGGCAAGGCCTCAAAACTTGAATCATCTCTTACAAGGGGGGGGGGGGTAACTTTGTATCTAGCCTACCCTGCCTGACAGGCTCCTTCAGAGCTTTCTAATCTCAGCAGTTTTTGCACCTTTTATTATGGATTATTTCTTCCTCTTCCTGGTTCCCACACTGGGAAGAGGAAAAGGTTCCTGAGGCCTTAGGACCCTTGACAGGGGTAGGTTTTTGGCCCAGTGTTTGTTTACCTTGGAAAGCCCCCTCAAACAGTTGCCTTTTCATTGTGCTGTCAGTTGTGGGGAAAAACTGTGTTATTGGTGAGCTCTCTGCAAGAGAATTGGCAGTTCCAAGTTCCAGTTCCAACTACTTTTCTTCCTAGCTGGGCAGGCAGGTGTCCATTAGGCTCAACTCAGGATCACAAGCTGGGAGCAATCTCATGTCTCACCACAGGAGACAACAGCACACCCACCACCACTGAGACTTTATTAGCATAAGGGTGATGGGCAATTACCTAGTCCGGTGTTTCTCAAACTGTGGGTCAGGATCCACTAGGTGGGTTGTGAAATTCTATTCTCTCTAGCCTTGCAAGAAGACAGAGAGCCCATCAACATGGATATTGTCTACTGGGAAAAGTCTGCTTTCACCATGAAACATGAACATGAAAGAGCAATAGAAGATGATCTTGAACCTGGCCACAACAATTTGGCATTCACCAAGGGCAGATCAGTATGATGCCAACTTGCCAGAACTTGGTCCACTGGGCATTTTGGCTTTTGTCCTCTGTGGAGCTTATGCTGAGCCTTTCAGGAACACATATGTCCCTGCATCTACCTGAACATTATGGCTTCAAGGAAGGTTTGCCAGTCCCTTAATTGGTGACCTGCTCTACACTGACTGACTTCAAGGATGGCTTCGTGACACCACAGATGACAGCCTGCTATTCAGACTATCAGATTTTAGCTTCTCTGTTGCACACGAGGGTTGTAGTCAGGGTTCCTGGGAGAAGTTCCCTATCAGTATTTTATCTTTCCAGTTGGTAACTACTTCAATTTGTATTTTACTACTTTAGCAAGCTTGTCTGGGCCACCAGTATTAATCCCCACCCAGGAGATGAGGCAAGGCCCCATTTACTAGCTGAAGAATGTAGAATGGAAAACAGGATTAGCATGTAAGAGTTCTGGAGAAATTCACACTAAGAATTTGTCGTTGTTGTTCCCCCCCCCCCCCATTAGAAAATAAAATTCAGTAGTTAGGAGCAACTGAAGGCATATATGAACTATATGAAACTCCAAGTCCTATTTTTAAGTGTCATATGTAAAAATAAGCTCATGGGAAATATATATTCTGACACCAAAAGTCATGCTGTCTAATTTTTTAATTGAGAACAGTATTTACTGAAATTCTGAAGCACTCCCTCTGCATGTAAAATGAATGGAAAAACACTTTTATATGTTACAGCTCCCTGCTGCACAGTTATTTAAACTTGATGGTTCTTTTGAGTAGCTTCTACCCACCTCATTTTAAAAGGGATTTCATATTTCCAACATATGTACAGAAGGTATCATGAATACAATGTAATCGCACTAGTGTTGGGCCAGTCCTGAATTCGGGGTAGCTTGAGTCAAACCTCCTCCAAAGGCTGTTAACCAAGCTCACACACAGCCATGGCCTTTGTGGATAAGGAGCCATGGATGAGAAACCCTGTATTTTGAGGTTTTTGCTCTCAGCTATTTATGGGAGTTACCTGATATCACTTGAATTCATTAGCTTGACTGTATTGTATTCAATATAAAACCCAAACTTGCATGCAACTGCTCACAGTTTCAACATGGGCAGGAAAGTATTGAAAGTTTAATGTGTTTTACAGTGACAGGATTTCACTAGAGCCATTAAAGAAACTAGCAGCTTTAGAGATTTAATCTCAGCAGGATAGTGAGGACACAATCAAGGCGCCTTTCAATTTTTACAATATTTTAAACCTTGCACTAGGTCAGATACATGGCCACTTTCTACTGTAATTATAATGTGACCGTTTATACTAGGCTTATGTTTCCCAGTGAGTCATAACAGCCCATAAGCATGCTCTCTCTCACACACTGCTTTAGCATATAATCGCACAAGACAAAACTGCCAAAGCAGCAAGTAATATAAAACTAGGACTGTACCATTTTTATGTCTATATAGGATACTTGAACCTCACTTATCTAAAACTGCTGCAGTTATTTCTAAAATATTTAAGGTAGGCAGCTGAGATATCCAGCTGAGTCCAAGATAGCTCAATCAACAAGGATGAAAACAAAATTTGTCTGTTACACACTTGAAATATTGAGACTGGAAGGCAAACAGATTTATAATGGCAGTCAGAAATCTCTGTGCTTTCAAAATGCGAAGTACATTCACATTACATGCACATCAATGGTTCACAAAAGTACATGGCAAATTGCCAGCACCTAAGATGTGCGGTCTTATTTTGCCCTAATGCTTATTTGAATGTTCTGGAACTTGAGAGACAGGTTGCTTGCATACTGTACAGAATCCCAATAGGTTGGTGAAGAAACCAATCAGAATATTTCATCAACAGGCAGCACAATCCTAACTTGTGCTAGAACAGGCTGGCCAGGAGGCCTGCGCTATATCCAGCGCAAGCTGGATCTGATTGCAGCTCAGCCCCAGGCAAGGGGAAACATTTCCCCTTACCCTGGGTAAAGTGGCAGCAGCCCCAATGGGTCTATCTGGATCTGCGCCACCCAACAAGGTGGTGCAGCTCCAAGTAGAATGGAGCAGCCCAGAGCTGCGCTGCGCTACCCAGGAACAGGACTAGGATTCAGCATAACTACTAGAATGTGGCTCCGCCTCCCGCTCCCTGCCCGCCCCATCCCAGAACGCTTCCCTCCCACCTCCTCCCATGCCTTTCCCCAGACCCCTGCACCAGCCAAGCTTGGCTGGTGTGAACTTACCTGCTGCTGCCACTGTGGAGGCTGGATCTGGCCTCCATAGTCTAGCACAGGGGTGCCCAAACCCTGGACCAGGGGCCATGTGTGGCCCTCGTGGGCTCCCAATCATGCCCACGGGGAGCCTCCAGTCTCTAATGAGCCTCTGGCCCTCCGGAGACTTGCTGGAGCCCGTGCTGGCCCAACGCAACTGCTTTTTCAGCATGAGGATGACTGTAAGACCTCTCACCTGAGCTGTGGGACCAGGGCTCCCTCCACTACTTGCTGTTTCATATCTGTGATCCAGCAGTGGCAACAAAGGCTGGCCTTGCTTTGTGCAAGGCCTTTTATAGGCCTTGAGCTACTGCAAGACCTTCATTCATATAATTTCCACCTCTAATATATTCACTTATGGAAATTTATTCAAATTTTAAATGTAAATTAATTATTTTTTTCTCCTGCCCCTGACACAGTGTCAGAGAGATGATGTGGCCCTCCTGCCTAAATGTTTGGACACCCCTGGTCTAGCGCATCTCCAAGTACTGGTGCAGTTTACACCCACAGGCGCAAACATCCTTTACAGCACGTTTGCAACCCTTCTTGGCTGGCGCAAAGGATTTGCGCCAGCCCAGGACGCAGTTAGGATAGCACCCTAAATCTAGTTCATGTTCCAAACTGCCAAGGTACATATAGCTTTCTCTGAAGTGGTTGATGAAGAACTCCTATGTCCCATGCGGCAAAGTGTTACAAGCTGTCTTTTCAGCTGGTGGAGAAGCTACAGTGAACATTTTGCATTAAGCCACTTTGATAGAGGGAGCACTTTTTGGCAAGGGTGAAAGAGCAGCATGTGTGCATGCAGACCCTATCCATATGGACAGATGGTTGCTTTGGAATTAAATCAAAACATGCATTAAGTACTGCCCTACTTTTGTGCTCAAAGTAAAACATATTTAGCACACTTCCCCCCAAAAAGCCATTTCTTTCCTAACAAAAATACATGGGATTAAATTTGTATTTACTGATTCTGGCATACCAGGTTGTTTCAACTAGGTAGTTAATGAAGGAAACTCCACTTTACCTAGGTTTTCAAAATAAATGAATGAGAATGTGGGAGATACACCATGTGTTTATCATCATCTCAAGTCAATGAGAATATGGAATTTTTGCTCAGCAGACATCTCAGGATGTGAAATTAATTGATCCTCTAATTGTAAAATAAAGACATGCATTATGAGCCCAAGGGTCACCATGATCTAACAAAAATTGAAATTGTTTGCAGTCACTCCTATTTTCTTCACTCTTATGGATCCACATTTACTAATCATGTTTCAAATTTCAGCTGCCTTGGCAGTTGATCAGTACTAACTTTGCAAATTTTTATTTCATCCTTGCGGCCTCAGTGCAATCCCACATCAAAAGCTTTGTCGTTTTTGGCAGGAGCCACTGAAAGACTTTCACTTCTGGTCCCCCTCTAAGGCAGATAACAGAGAAAGGGGAACTGAGACTTAAGGTTTTTGAACTCTCTCAACCTAACAAAAAAAAATTCTTATTTTACTGCACAACCATTGATACCTAAAGAATAAGATTTTGCCTCCCAATTTCTTCTGTCTTTATGTATTGAACAGAGGAAGATGTGCACCTTCCCTTTTGCATGAGAGGCAATGAGAGCTGAGGTGATGAAGAGACAGCTTTGCAGTGAGAGACCTCTGGAGTAGCTGGCCTGCACATGGTCCCAATGTGCAACTGCACAGAGTCACTTTATAAATATCCATTACTGCAGGCAAGTGCAGCCCAATTTCATCTACTCTGACACAGAACACTGCCATATTGACAAGGTCTTTAAGCCACAGTAAATCAGCTTCTCACATTCTCAAGTCCTGAAACAGCAGCAAGAACGTATAAATTTGACATGCAAGTCATTTATGCACCAATAAAGAGGTCATTTTTATTAACTGGATTGTTTTTTTTTTCATTTGTCATACACCATGAATGTTTATACAATGAAGAAAGCCAAACATTGTTGGAAGCAACTGACAAAGATCAACTGATATTTCTGTATCCTCCCTAACATATGTAGCTTCTCTCCATTCTGCTCTGCTCCATGAGTTCTGCTTAATTTCACGCCTACTCGTAAAATTGTGTGTCAAGATTGTCACATCTTAAATACAGATAGGTTGCTAGAGGTACATTATATACACATACAGAAAAATACAAGACTAGTTGCTTTCCACAATATTTAATTTATATGCTACGGTAACTATATGTAACTTGTAAAGACAGGTTTAAGGGGTACAAGAAACTGTTACTTGCTCTATAATAGTTTGGTCCAATATATTTTAGTGGTTATTCTCTCCCTCCTTCAACATGACAACGTAATACAACACATGCACAATCATTCACCGGTGAACAAATGGATAAAAAGACAACACTCAAGCTAACACTGGTACACCCAGAGGTTCAATCAACCATACACAACTAAATAAGGCTATTTTACAGCTATGCAGCATAAATGGTCAACACTGCTGTTCTAATGTGAGCACCATATATACACATTTGTATATAAAAAAACAGGAAACAAAAAAAATCTGGGGTTAGTCAAAAGGTGCCATTCCAAGGCTGCACACAATGTGTGGATAGAATATTTACAGTACTTGAAAATAAAAAGCTGCAACAAGTTTATTGCCAATGCCCTTTATAAACTCTCTCCTACCTTTTTTAATATATAGATTTCTGTTCACCGTTATCCGTGAACTGTCCATATTGTCTGGCCCTTGATAAGATCCCTGCTTAAGAAAATTTCAAGCAAATATGGTCTATGGCTTTGCCCACACTTCTGTAGCTCTCAACTCTCTCTCATACTAGTATAGCATGATAGGCCATTTAAACTAAATTGCAACAGTAGCTTAAAAAAAAAAAAGACACACATACACTCACACAACATCCAAAACACCACTGAAGTTTTGGGAAGTAAAACTGACTTGCTATGTCAGGAAAGCAAGGAGGTTTAAGCCTCAACTAGGATACACATGAAAATATACTGCACAATGTAGTCCTGCAGGTCAATCCAAAGCATGTTTACTTGGAAGTAAGTCAAACTGAATTCAGCGAGCCTTACTTCCTAGTGAGGATGTTTCAGACTGCATCTTTAGCAAGACCGATGACACTAGCAAAGCCAGTGTGAACATAAATCGTAACCAAACAACATTCTTTGGTGCTCTACAGTCTACAATGTTAATGAAATGCATTCTGCTTGACCATTTTGCTAGTATTAAAAGATACTAAACTGTCTCAGACAATCAGTGCCTGTCTGGGATGTTGCTACATAATACCATCAATTCTTATCAGCATTGCTTTGAAGACCCAGTGCACACAGCATGAAAAAATAACATTCTTGCCATTCCCAAAATTAGGGATCTGCAATATACTTTATTCTAGATAAAAGTTCACAAAAGTTAGTTCATCTGGTCAAAAGTATCCTTTTGTACAGAAAAATGCCAACATGTTCATTTGCTAGCATTTCAGTAGCAAGGGGTTAAAAAAAGAAAAGCTAAAAGCAGTGAAGAATGTAAAAGAAAATTGATCCATGCCAACTGTTATCTGACTTGATTTCGAGAGAGAGTCCTTGAAGGGAATTAAATAAGACAATAGCTTTACATACCAATAAAATAAGTTTCATGTTGGAACAATTTCCTGAATCTTGCACGAATTTGTTTCATTTTGAGCTCTATGGAGGACTAATGCAGTCCACTCCACACTCTCTGCTCATCTGAACAGACCTATTCAAAGTCTACTTGCTGACTTCATATAAACCTCTGGTTACAATAACTGGATGCTGTTGTGGAACTGGAACCACTTTTTGATAACCAACAACATACTGAACTCTGACTGCCCATTCAATGGCTTATATGGTGGTCATGGAAAACAGGAGTTGAAGCATTTGAGTTATGTCCTTTAAAGTAAAAAGCCTCCATGAAGCTTCCATTGATATTGAAATCAAATGGTGAATGCTGAAGGGCAGAAGACGTTAACTTAGTTAGGTCTTTCAATGAGCGCTTATGACCAATTAATTTATAGGAAATGACACTGGAATCAGTTGCAATTGCTACACAAATTGGTCCATTAAGTGTCTTGCACTGGCACCTAGCAACTGTCATGATATACACCTGTAATGAATATATTTTCCCTTAAGATTGTAAAAAACTCAAAAATGATGAGCTTGAGATTTTCATTTGTTATATAGTTGTTTTTTTTAAAAGATTGTCTGCATGTAATAATATTCTATGGGGAAAAAAGCTGCCTTTAAAATATTTGTTTTCAATCTTGTCTGTACCAAAACAAGATCTTCAGTTCAGCCACCATTTCACACATTTTATACCTTAAGACAAACAGATGTGGGATTGAAATCAAAGTTCAAGACTTCTTAATTTTCAGTGCATTTTTGCTTTGAACAAGCCTTGGAAATCTGAAAGCTCCCAGAAGAGTTTTCAGTATCAAAACATTATTGCTTTGGTTCTGTTGCAAACATACAGAATTATGCCACATCTCACATAGTTTAGGAATAACAGAAGATCAGAACAAGACTGGGCATTTCACAAAAACAAAAGCACACTCTCTCTCTCTCTCACTAAGTGCAGAATATGAAACTACTAAGTGCTTCATTTACAATGGATCTGGATACAAGCTTTACTGTAAGCCAGATTTTTCTGTAGTAAAATTATGAAGGTAAAAAAATTACACAATAGCTGGGTTTGTTGGGAACAAAAAAATTATTGGCTAGCAGCATGCACAAAAATCATGCATTGTCATATCAAGCAAACTAAATTAAAATATAATAAATTACTGCTCGAAGCCCACGTTAAAATATTAAGACAATGACAATGATGGGTTTCAGTGAAATAAAGTATTCACAGCTCCAAAAAGGAAGATTGTTGATGTCAAGTAGAATTGGTTAATCCACTTATTGTCAAACAACATGACAGCAAGTAGTTTGACTGGAGGTACACAGCAGTCCCTCCTTCGGGTTTCGCTGAATATTCACAGATATTGTTTTTTCACACAGAGGTAGTTGTAGCACATTATTTTTCAAGTTCTTGCTCTTTATTCGTTCCAATTCATTTGTTGTGTCTGACATTTGGTCAGAAAAGAATTTTATGCTTCCCAAGGATGACGTTGGATTTACACTCCCGGTAGAACTTATGCACATTTTCCATGTTGATTTCTCCTGCACCTTAACACTGGAAAACGAGACAGTGTTTTGTGGATCAATTATGTATTTAGTGCTGTTGTGAATCTGTGAACCTAAGCAGAGGCTCATTAATTTGAGGCTTTCAACAAGGTCGCCTGCACTTCGTGAAGACAACTGCATGGAATTATTAGATCCAGCACATCTACGAGTAGAACCTGAATTGTTATTAGTGCTGCCACTGGAGCTGCTGGAAGGACTTCCACCCCCTTTATTATTGTCACCTGGGCTTGTTTTATCTAACCCTCCATTTCCATTGCTTGGTTTGCCTTGACCACTGCCATCTCCCTGATTTCCAGGGGGGCCTTCGCTACTATCTCGCCTATGCCAGGAATAAGTAAACCCACTGTCTTTATCTAGACGTCGACGACTTTCAGAATCATCGTCGCTCGTTTCTGAGCTACTGCAGCTGGACCCCCGACCCTGACTTTTCCGTCTGTGGTAACGTTTGTGCACAGTGCTGGGGGAAGCAATATTCATTTTTAGCCGGCTAAGTTTGGGGGGCAAGTTTTCATCCATATCAAACTCATCATCTGACTCTCCTTCCTCAAATATCTGATTGAGGACTGGGGCACTCTTCCGGGAAGTAAGACGATTTGTAACAGAAGGCTTGCGGCGTAGGACAACTTGAGTTGAAAGGGAAACAGGTTTTTTGTCTTCTTCGTCCTCCTCTTCATCTTCTTCCACTCTAAACAAGCACTTCCGACCACTAGCTGTAGGTTTTAAACTCACAGAAGGAACAGAAAGTGCTGGCCCAGCTAATTCAGGAATATCTTCTCTTTTTGCTGAATCATTAAGTGCTTTACTCCTGTGACCATTAAGAACATTTTCTGCACTGCGAGCTGGAGACTGGGGAACAGTTCCATGCGATAGAGGAGTAGCTGTAAGGTCATCTTCTAAGTCTTGGGGGACATCAATTTTTGTTGGCCATGATTGCCTGTAAAAAGGAGGGTAAACAGAAAAATGCTACTTTAATTTGTATAAGCTTCAAGTGCAAAGAAAGTCTTCAAAACAGTTTAGATCACAACAAATGCTAGTTACTACAAAAACTTACTAGTGAAAAATGTAATGTTAGTCTACCAAAGAGAAAAAGGACAAGCTAACTTCCACTTCTCAGCCTATGTCTAAAGAACCATAAGAACAGCCGCACTGGATCAGGCCATAGGTCCATCTAGTCCAGCTTCCTGTATCTCACAGCGGCCCACCAAATGCCCCAGGGAGCACACCAGATAATAAGAGACCTGCATCCTGGTGCCCTCCCTTGCATCCGGCATTCTGACATAGCCCATTTCTAAAATCAGGAGGCTGCACAAAAACATCATGGTTTGTAACCCATAATGGATTTTTCCTCCAGAAACTTGTCCAATCCCCTTTTAAAGTCAGCCAGGCCAGATGCCGTCACCACATCCTGCAGCAAGGAGTTCCACAGACCAACCACACGCTGAGTAAAGAAATATTTTCTTTTATCTGTCCTAACTCTCCCAACACTCAATTTTAGTACACTCAGTGTCCCCTGGTTCTGGTGTTATGAGAGAATGTAAAGAGCATCTCTCTATCCACTTTATCCTTCCCATGCATAATTTTGTATGTCTCAATCACGTCCCCCCCTCAGGTGCCTCTTTTCTAGACTGAAGAGGCCCAAACGCCATAGCCTTTCCTCATAAGGAAAGTAATACTGAGGCCCAGTAATACTGAGGCAACTCTGGACCTGGGTTTCTCAAACAGCGTCTCAAGAGCAGACTGTGATATGACAAAGACGTATGTAAAGAAAAAGCAGAACATCCAATCGAGCATGCTCAGGACTGGTCTCCAGCCTTTGAATCCTGATTGTCCCCTCTACTTCATGATTTAAAAATGGAGGTTTTAAAATCAGTTAGATGCCCACAATTGTGGAGGAAATACAGGATATACATTCATTAAATTTTAAATCCTCCCCAAACTAAAAGGAACTATACACAGACACACACGGCTTGCTCTTTGTTTTATGACAGCTAAAGACTAACATGGCTACCTCTTTGGAAGTGGCAAAAAAACCCAAGAGTGGTCACTGCACAGAAAGTGACAGTTTTTTTTATACCAACACCACTTAAACTGACATTTATGTGGAAACGGTTTCTGGGTAAGGTAAAGATTAGAGTCTCACCCTGCTACTTTGGAAATGCCAGAGAAGTAAGATATTTGAAATAACTGAAGAGGCTAGGCAAGGCTAACAAGTCTTGCAGAACCCTCAACCTGAACTTTCAAAACATTACCCAGGGCAAGCTATGTGATTTAGCAGTAGATCTTCACTCCCTAGCCTAGAGGCAGATAGATCAAAGACAGCTACACACCAGGAGACTCACAAGAGCCAAGACTACACTTTGGAGTCCCAGAAGAAGAGAAGTAAACAGCCTGTCAAAAAACAAACAATAAAAAAACCACACTTGGGTGGATGGGGGAGAATAATTCTGTTGGTCTTAGCATGATCAGTTAATGTAAGTAAATAGCACATATCCCACAGAGAGTTTTGCACTGTTTTAATAAATAGGGGACCAGACAAAACTGAATATTAAGTTGGACAGTGCTCAGATATCTCATAATTCTTGTAAAAAATATTTATAATGATGTTCAATTTCAGTACCAGGATTCACTCTCTGGTTGTGGTCTTCAGAAGTCAATTTTGCTACAATTCCTTTAGTTAGGAATTGTATTTTTACTTTAGATGCTATTTTCTTTCCTTTCACATTGCTTGTACATTTTACAATGATCCTACTGCATCCTGACTTGATTCTCAATTCGGATGCATTTAAATAAATTGCTAGAAGGGAACAAGTTAATTGCTTGCTGTATTTCCTTGCATTACTATTAATTTCGTTTTCAAAATTCATGCTTGTGCAGCCTGTTCTAACGCATGTTTACTCCAAAGTCAGTCCCACTTACTTCCGCTTTCTCCCAAGCATACATAGGACTGCAACAGTCTTCTAATCTTCATTAGCATGGACTTTCCACTTCCAAAAATAAGCTCTTTTCCCTTTATAACCTTTCTTAACAGAACTTTTTAACACTAGCATATTCTTGTGTTCTGCTTCTAATCTGTAACATACATTTTACTTTGGCTTCTATGATAGTGGCTTTAAGTTGCCTTTAGTTTTCCCTCCATATGAGAAGACCTACGACTCAGTAGTAGTATACTAACTTTGCAGGCAAAGCGTCCCAGGTTCAATCCCTGGCACCTCTGGTTAAAAGATTTCCATCAGGATTTCCAGGCTGGACACAGTTGGGTTCAAAAGAACAATGGTCTAACTCTGTATAAGGCACCTGTGTCGAGCAGCCTCCATTAACTAGCTCCCCTTTCCCACCATGCTTCCATCTCTTGCTCTGAAGTCTTGCTCATGAAGTCAAGCCTGGCCACAATTACCCCCTCCCTGCACTTCCCTCTCCTGCTCTGGGACAGGACAGTACAGCTGTGGAAAAGCAGAGCACAAATCTTTTAAGTAAATAAATAAAGCTTGGGGCCGGGCTGTGCTCAGCAGCGGCGCCCAGGCTTCTTTCATAGAGTGCAGCAAAAACTTGCTCACTACTCTCCAACTGTGCCAGCACACTCATCATGGCAAGGGTGGAAACCAAAATGGTGGAGTCTTGTCTATAGTCATATATATTCTATGAAAGTTCACCCATTTGAACTTCATGGTTCATCTTCAGCATCAACGTGCTTCATCTAAGAATGCACATACATTTGCTTCTTACTTCTTAAGAATGTGTCATTGTTAAGAGGTAAACTCAATACTATCACTGACAGATTTGTTTAACCAAGAACTACTGATAGTTACTCCCAACACTTTCTACACTGCAGACCAACCAGTCAAGTAAACTAAGATAACAGAGTCCATAAAAAGACTCAGATGCTGCCAATTAGTCCAGACCAACATAAGCAGTCTTATGCCATGTTAAATTTACACTGTGGCAACAGTGAGAGTCATGTGTAAAGTTCCCTCCTACAAGGTATCAACATGCAAAACTGCTTTGATGGAATGTGTCATTGGAAAGTAGTACCAGCAAGCTCCCACAATGCAATAGGGGAGAGAGGAACCAGAAAAAAAGAGCAGGGGTGAATAAAAGGGGGGGAGGAACAGAACATATACTGCCCTGGACTCCTTAAAAGCAGCAATTTTCAAGTTTTTTCATCTCATAGCACACTGAGAAAGTGCTAAAATTGTGAAGGCACACCATCAGATTTTGGACAGCTGATAAGGCACATTGCACTGCCAGCCAGGAGCTCACATCCCCCTAGGGCCCTACTAATATAAGATCCTCCCCCAATCGCAGTCCTGGTATGTGTGCCACCCAGAGCCAGGACCCTAAGGCCCCACCCCAGCCTAAAAACATCACTTCCGATTTTCAGAGAAAACCCAAAGTGACATTTTAGGCCTTCTGAGGGCCCGAGAGATGCTTGCAGTCTGCCCCGCCCCCAGTAGGCCTTCTGAGGCCTCCAGAAGGCCTAAAAATATCACTTCCGGTTTTTGGCAAAAACAGTAAGTGACATTTTTAGATCTTCTGGATGCTTCAAGAAGGCCTACTGGAGGCCAGGGAGCCTGCAGGTGGCCTCCCTAGTCCCCAGAAGGCCTTCTACGGCCCTAGAGAGGGGCTGCCTTTAAAAATGTGTGGTGAGGGAAGGGGTTGTGGCAGTATTCCCACATTGTATGGTCTGACCCCAAAGGCTAATGTATCCTGAAGGTTTCCTGAGAGCTCTGGGGGATTTTCCAACTGCCAAGACTAGTGTCTCATCTGACGCCATGGTTGACCTCTGGAATGGGAAAATGACCAGGTCAGTGGATGAGATTGCGCCTAAGCAACCTCTGCCATGTCACAGACTCAGTGTCTCTTTGGTTTACTGAGGAGCTGTGAATGATGAAGCAACAGGGTAGACATCTAGAGCAATGATGGCGGAAAACTCCTGCTGTGTCTGACTAGACATGGAATAGAGCTCATTACAGAGTCTATTCCACGGCAGTGACAGCCGTGAAGAAAACTTTCTTCTTTGGTACCACTACATCTGCAGGGAGCTGTCCAGTGAAATTGTTCCATGTTGCACGAGGCCTACTACATCAGACCCCTCCAATAAACCAGGAGGAACACATGGTCAGCCACTGTGACGTGTTTGCGAAGCACGTTATGGATAAAATTGCTCACATCGTCACAACCTGGATGCCACACTAACAATGTCAGCTGATGTCTCCTTGGTGTCTGCTTGTCCAGTTTGTGGAATTCTTTTCAGCCTGTAGAGCCTGAGAATGTAGACAGACAATGCTGGAGTGTGAGGCCATCTGTTTGCCTCTTCAACCCTTGCCCAGCTTGGCTCATTATATCTGCCCAGGAGGCACTGGCCAAGTGGACAGGAAGGGTGGTTAATTCTTCTTTGATGGAGGGGGTGGTGGGATGCCTCCTCCTGAAGAAGCCCTCTATGGACTCCATAGTGCTGGAAAACAACCAGCCAGTCTCAAACATCCCATTTCTGGGCAAGGTGGTTGTGCGGGTAGTGGCATCTCAGCTCCAGAGGGTCTTGGATGAAGTGGATTATCTAGATCCTTTTCAATCTGGTTTCAGGCTGGGCTTTGGGATAGAAACAGCCTTAGTTGCCTTGCTAGATGACCTATGCTGGGAACTAGACAGGTACCTATTGGTTCTGCTGGACCTAACAGCGGCTATTGACACCATCAACCATTGTGTCGTCCTGGGCCAATCAGCCAAGTTGGGGGTTGGGGCACCATACTGCAGTGGTTCCACTTCTACTTGGCAGGTCCTAGATGGTGGTGCTGGGGGATGCCTGTTCAGCACCCTGGCTCTTGAGGCATGGGGTACCACAGGGTTCTAATCTGTCTCCCATGTTATTTAACATCTATATGAAACCATTGGGAGAGGTCATCAGAGGATTTGGAATGGGGTGCCACCAGTATGCTGACAACACCCCAGCTCTATCTCTCTTCTTCACCAGGATATCTGAGAATCTGCCTTCTTCCTTATAATCCAGCTCGTCCCCTTTGATCATCAGAGAGGCCCTTTTACAGGTGCTGCCACATAGTGAAGTGGGAGGGGTGGTGGCACGGAGTAGGGCCTTCTCCATTGTGGCATATACTGTACAGAATTCCCTCCTTCTTAAATAACTGCTTTCTCCTTGGAGGTTTTTCAGCAGGGGCTAAAGACTTTTCTTTTTACACTCGCTTTCTGAGTTCAGGCTTTTAATATTGATGGTTAAGGTTCTTATGCTGATTATTTATACGGGCTGCATTTCTACTGGCTGTGTTTTTCACTGTCTGTTGCTGGCTTTTAATGAGATTTTTAGTTGTATATTGATTTTGGGTAATTTTAATGCTTTATTTTATATTTGTGCTGTTTCTATATTTTTACATTTGCATTGTTGTAAGTATCTTAGAACGCCCACTGGGAGATTAAGCAGAGTATAAATAATAATAAACTTATTCAACACTACAGTTTTAGTGTACAGAGGTATGCACTGGCTCTGGTAAGTGAGGGACGAAGCACTACGAGCACCTTCTTTCCATTTCTGCTGTCAAGTTGCAGATTTGATGGTGGAAAGGCTGCTAATGGCAACATCATAGCACCACAGCATATTAAGTAAAAGAAAGCAGCAATTCCCTCAGAAGCTGTAGCCCTGTGCTCTGGGTGGATGTGGCACTGGCTCACAACAGTGCAGTAGAGATTAGCAATTTTCCAAGGTTTAAAGGCCTTCAAACTATTGACTGCTCGCTGTTCAGAAGCTATGAAGAATATCATATTTTGGCAACAATGCATTACACATGTTTCACAACTTATTTAAAATACATTTAATAATATCAACAGGGTTGTAGCCATAAAGAACTGAAGATCTTTATTAAAAATTTATTGTGTTTGAGTACAAGCTTGAATTCTCACCTGAACTGAGCTTTGATATTGCTTGGGCTTGCTGATCTGGTTTGTATTTCTTTCTCCTGTTTCTCTCGTAGAATTCTCTCTGCTAGTAAGAAGTAGGTAGCAGTGATGTGATTGTATTTGTTAGTTTCCAGAGCCCTAGGGAAATAAAATTAAAATGGAACACTTCAAACATCAACAGTTTTCTGAAACTGGACACATAGGCAGTAGAACTTATAATGCTTCTCAAAGCAAATACAGAAGTGGGCTTGAAAGTAGAAATTGGCGCTTTGTCATCCTGACAAATGGCAACAACCCATCTTGACAATAATCACAGGATATATGACAAAAAGCTTCCAAAAAACTGAGAAGATTTTCCTGAATTGCAGTAACATACTGAATGTGCACTTATGCTTCAGTAACCTTTGATAACTGTCAGATATGCTAAAGCAAAAGTGAAGTCAGTGTTAGAAATGTTATTTTCTTCTATCACTTGGTCATGTTGAACTTCTGTTGCATATGCATAGGGTAGTCACACCTCCATATGACACTAGATGACTGGGAGCTGAACTGTCTCCTCGAGCATACTTTGCATTGTGGAAAGGAGCAACTGGAGGAAGCCAATTTCTGTTGCTGCTGCCCAAGAATACATGAAATCACCATGGGAGGAAAAAGGAATCTCACTCAATTCCACAATAGCCACCAAAACAAAGTTCTGAGTACCACTTTGCTTACAGTCCGTCATTGCCTGACTTGGAGCAGAGCTAGGTTGAATGCAATGTCAGACTATCTCCAAATCAGTCAGAAGGGTAGGTGCACCAAGCCAAATCACGCAGAAACATTCCTCATACCCTCCCCAACCTCTCCAATAATTTTGGAATGACTTTGTTGCCAGTTCCACAGCTCCATATCACACAGGGCAAGGAATAAAGATAGGAATAAATCTATTCATGAACAAGCTACACACTAGCTTCAAACAGTCAAATGTTAGAATACACTTTTTTCTGTTTGTGGCAGAAACAGAATGCTTTATATAAGTTAAATGATTCAATTTAGAACACACAATGGGTAAAATCTGCAAGATTTAAGAAGTCTTGCTCATACTGGTTCAAGACAAAAAAACCAGATCTTCTGTGTAAGATAGCTTCTATCTACTTTTCTACAGAAGTGAAGGAGTCAGGGGAAGACCAGATCACTGACCAGAGAACTTGGATAACAGAAGGTCTGCTTAATTTTGCTTCCAGAATCAGATTTAGTAGTTCAAATGAGTCTGCTCTCATTGCTCAATGAGTTTAGGGGAAATTAAACCTTAGCATTGAATCAGGAAGCTTAAATGGACACTAAACCAAACTAATTGGTACATTACATCTGCTCTATCATTAGGCACAAAAGCAGACTTCAATATAAACTGTCTGGAAAGTTACTTACTAATTCAATCTATAATGTATGACCCAGATTAAAATGAGAAGCAACAGGAATGAACAAGTTGTGTCAACAAGTCAAAGCATCCTATTCTTTGACTCTTTTAGCAATTCAACAGCATATTCCTTCCCTATCCACAAAGAGGAATGATATATTGTTGCCCAGAAAGCTTGAAAGCAGTGAAGACAAAGAGGCCCACTGGATAAAATATGAATTTCGTTGTTATTGCACTTGTTCCCATTTGAACAAATTTTGATCATTCTCAGTCACTTATTTCCAGCAATTAATACTACTGTAATTTTAATTTATGAATTTTGTACTACGAGCTGTTTTGCAGATTAAGGGCCCAATCCAGAGCCCGGTGTGTCAGTTTACCGCTGGTGTGCAGTGTGACCCTTACTGTGGGCTCAGCACTGGAGGCAGTCGCCCAGACCACTGGGCAGTGGTGAGTGGGGGCATTGGGGAAGTGGGGAAAGGCATTCTGGGGCAAGCAGAAGTGGAGGAGGGCAGGGAGGTGCGGCAGGGGAGGGAGTGGGGCTGGAGGGGGTGAGATTGGCACAGCTCAGCTCCACCAGATCCTGAGCCTTGTGTTGGGCCGTGCAGCCTAGCATAGGTCTCCTTGACTCTGTGCTGGCTCAACAGCAGCTGCAGAATTGAGTAGCCCCATTGTGGGGCTACTTCCCTTATCCAGGGGAAGGGGATGAATGTTCTCTTCCCCAGAGGAGCTGCAGTGGGCTGTCTGGCATGAGGTGGATGCCATGGTAGCCATTTTGGCGCCACAGCAGCCTTGCACACTGGCAGCTCAGGATCTGCACATGCACACAATATTAAATGATCTAGTACATGCAGCTATTAATACTTCCCTATCTGTATTTGCAATGTCATGTTGAAGACAACCAATTTCTTCTGCAGATATTATAATGCTCTATCCTGATGTAGAGAATGTATCTACTGCTATTAGCCATGACAGCCAGACAAAACTTCCAAGTTCAGTGACAGTATAACTCTGAGCAATAAATATAGGGACAGAAGAGCAGGGAAGGTTGGTTGCCTTTATGTCCTGCTTGCAAACTTCCTGGAAGTATCTGGCTAGCAATAATTGATAACAAAATGTTGGCCTAGAGGGGCACTGGTCTGATACAACAGGACTGTTCTTATGTTCTGTACAGAAATGGAATGAAACAGTACAATACAAAAACTGAGATAAAATGGTAACCTACTCTACTATAGTGTCTCGGTCTGCAATGTCTCCAAGAACCATTCGTTGTATGATACTGTTGTGTTCTTCCTCTGAAAGATTTTTATATGAAACCAGAGGAATGTTGTACTTTGTTGCAGGTGAGGGGTCAACTCCTTGTAGCCAGGGATGATTTTCAATTTCTTCCAAAGATGCCCTTCGTTTTGGATCTCTTTGCAACATCCGTGTAATTAAACTAGAAAGAAAGAAAAGTGCTCTGTAAGCATAATTATAGTAGGGTATGTTCTCCAAACTCATGTTTTCTCCATGTATCATGCCCATATTTTTTTGTTTAAATGGCAACCTTGTGTGCCTTCTTGATAATTGTTCTGATTTGTCCTTTATTGCCCCTCTGATGCTACTTCCAGATACATACTGAAAACAAACACAAGAACACATGAAGGACAAGAGGCATGAGTGAAGGGGTATATTAAAATAAAAACATCTGCAACAGAAGGCCTCTGGTGCAGAAACAAAGTTTATAGAGGTCCCCTATAGAGGATTGTTATCCTTTTATTATTCTCTCATATATGTTTCTTTCAAACCACTCTAGAAAACAGACATGGAAATGCAATGCTACTGACTCCAAATATGTCAGTTATAAAAGCAATTAGAATTACAATGAACTTCAAAACTGCAATTAAGAAACCAATTAAATTTTTCATTTCAAATAGACTCCATAGTTATTTAGAAGACCGAGTTCTTAAGCATGATATCCTGTTTTCTCTTCTAGCATGATTTTTAAAAATATTACTCCAAAGTGAGCTAATGAAACAATTGTACTTAATTTTGGTAGCTTCCAGCTACCAAAGAATTCAGAAAAGCAGAACCACCTCTTGATAAGTGCATCCTGGGATTGACCACTTCTAGTGTTCCAAAGGGAAAAAAGCTTATATTCCTATGACAATGTCCTATGTAGAAGCATAGGCATCTAACACTTCCATGAAAGTACAAAAGTTCCCCTCACTTGGCTTTCAGCTCTGAATAAGTTGCTCTCTTCTGTAAAGGATAGACTCAAAAATAGCTATTTAATGAACACAGTATGAAATATTTAAAAAGAGCAAGCCAGCAAACCTTTTCAGAAATGAAAACAGAATGTACACTATACCTTAGTGCTTTGTTAGCATAATTATCTTAAAGGCATTCTGTAGAATATTTTACTTACTCTTTACATTCTTTTGATACACGAGATGGCACTGTGTATTTACAGTCCATGATCATGGTCAAAGTTTCACTGTCGTTTGCTTCTTGGAATGGTGGTTGTCCACATACCAACATGTAAAGAATAACTCCCAGGCTCCATATATCTGCAAGCAAGCAAACGAAAAGCTACTTAGAATTTATTGCAACTGATAGAGAAAATAATATAGTTTAATGTATTTTAAACAATGGTTCCCAAACTGGTGTGTCAGAACCCACCAAGGGAACCAGAAAAGGGCCATTCCTCTTTAAGGGAAATGGCCCAGAAATCAACAGCAATACAATATCTATGATCATGCTGCTGGGCAGGAAGGGGTGCAACAGTGACAGTTGCTATGGCTGTCTGGAGGGTCTGGGAAGCCTGTGACCTCCCTCTACAGACCTCCACGAGGCTTTAAAATATTGAAAATGGGAAAAAAAACACTTCTAGTTTTCATCCTGAAACAGGAAGTGGTCCCCCCCCCCTTTTCCCAACATTTTTAAGCTTCAGGGGTCCTAATCAGGCCCTCAGGGAGCCCACAGTCTCCAATGAGCCTCTGGTCCTCTGGAGACTTGTTGGAGCCCATTCTGGCTCAACGCAACTGCTCTCAGCATGAGGACAACTGTTCTACCTCTCACCTGAGCTGTGGGACAAGGGCTCCCTCCACTACTTGCTGTTTCACGTCTGTGATGCAGCAGTGGCAGTGAAGGAAAGGCTGGCCTTGGTTTGTGCAAGGCCTTTTATAGGCCTTGAGCTACTGCAAGACCTTCATAAGTTCCATCTCCTAATAAATTCATTTATGTAAATTTATTCAAATTTTAAATGTAAATTAATTCTTTTTTCCCAGCCCCCAACACAGTGTCAGAGAGATGATGTGGCCCTCCTGCCAAAATGTTTGGACACCCCTGGTATAACACTTTAGGCTTGGGGACAAAAATTTTTGGTAGGGAGAACCAGAAGTCTGTTCTGTTCCCCTTCAGTTCACTCTGGAACGAAGCAGGGAGATTTGCATGAAGCTTCAGCAAGACTTTCCTTGAAACCTTTGCTTGATTCAAGATGACAAATACTGATGATCACTGAAAAGTCAGTCAGTTTCAAAGAACAAGAATGCATCACATCTGTTTGAATTTTCTTGACCCTAAATATATTAAATTCCACTGAAATTAATGAAAATTGCATACTGAATTTGATCCGAAGTATTTTATTAATTTGTCTGAAAAGGCTAAATTTTGTACATTTATACTTTAGATCTGTTTTCTCAAACTGGGTCAGGACACTTTCAGATGGGTCTCCACTCATTTCAATGTGCATTTTATTTTTAATAGATTTGATGCTATCGTGGCATGTGACTGCATTTGGGGAAATGTTATACATTTCCTTTTAAGTATATTTCCACATGTACGTTTAACAGGATCCTATGTATTGCATATGCTTTTAACAATGATACTCAATTGAGCTTACTCCTGAGTAAGCGTAGATAGGATTGCAACCTTTGGGATGTTTGGGTACTAGACATCTTGCCTAATACTTGGAGATACTTTGGATAGGGACCAGCACATTTTAGGCACACAGAAGGCGTGAGATATTTCCAGAGAAGATCCCCAGCAAAGTGCTTTGGATCTAAACAGACAAGACTGAGTTACATGGGCCAATTACCTGACTCAGGACAAGGCATATGTACAAATAATGAACATTTGAAGATTAAATGTAACTTTGCTATCATGATTAGAATTACAGAACAGATTTCTTTCAGAGTAGATTAGATATAGTAACTCTTTCTGAATTCTGGAACTCTACTAAAATACTTATATCCCATGTTTCAGTCCTTTATAGCAAGTTACGGAAGTAATTGATGCAATTCTTTAAAAAAGAAGAGTTCGAAATGCTTCTAGTTTCACACTATTTACAAGATCACACTGGTTAAGGAACACACAAATGAACATAAACAACTTTGTCTACAGTTAAACTGTTTTTTTCCATAATCCCCCCTTTACCATTCCCTTGGCTCATTTTCAAGAGCTGCTGTTATTACATTTCTTTTAGGTTTTTGTATTTGTTGCTTGCATGTGCAAACAGTCTGGAGACACATAAGCACAAAAAAAAATCTGAACTAAGTACCATGTTAAAGTAAATGTTGATTCTTTCAGACAATGTTTCTCCCTAAACTATGATTTAGAACTGTGCAAAATCTCTTCATGAAGTGCGACTAAATGAAAGCTGCAAAGGAATTGGAAAAGTAAATTTTAAAAAAGTTTTGCTCTCTAAAATAGTATTCAATTCTTAAGGATGATGTAACTTCTGATTGTGGAAAAAAATATAAAAAAGTGTTGTCCTGTTCGTTATTTCAGGTAGTCTTGGTCAGCACCTGTTTGCCTTTCAATGCTACTAAATGAAATACAGCAATTGGAAAAGGGCTGCTTGAACAGGATTTTCAGAACCATGACAACCATGCAGTGTACATGCAACTTCCTTACATAACATTAACTCACTGCCATGGAAACCGAGCTACGTCACTGCCTGCCCCTACCACGCTTGTCTCAAATCTAAGTGAGAACTGCATTTAAATGTGCAAGCTTAGTTAGTTTTTTTTAAAAAAAAGAGAATCTTCAGTACCTTCTCAAAATAGAACTTCAAACAAAAATGATTAACCCATTTATTCCACTATGAAAGCATCAGTCATTCATAAATTGCTATTTGCTGGACAAAACCTTACATTTACAGTGGCTGCTAAAAAGCTAGAATGTCTACTGTATCTGGAGATAATTAAAACATCACAGCAGATGTATTCCTTCTCAATTGTCTCTAAAACCAGAGATAGGAAGATGGCAAAAAAAAAAATCAATCACATTATCCCCATCATCAGTAGCAATCTTTCAAGAGAATTCTGCTCAAGGCTTTTTGGCTAGATCTCTTTTGGGACAATTCCAACAGAACATTTTTTCAGTACAGAGGAATACACCAGGAAAGTGTTCTAATGGAATTAAAAATCCATAGAGATTTTGCAGGAAAGGCCATAAAGATAGCAGTCATGCTGACTTTGTTCATGAATCTTTCTTGTAAACGCACATGAATTTCACATTACCATATGTGTGGAACATGGACAAAAAGGGGGCATTTATATTAGCTGTATTCCTTATGACATACTTTGGAATAGCCAATGCAGTACATGCATTTCTTTCCCTCAAGAAAAGGTACTTCATTTAAGAGGTACAGGCATGCTCCGATCAAACTCTGCTCTCCTCATTCCTGGAGGGTCCTCTGAGCCCTAGAGCTAAAAAAAATAATCACTTCCGGTTTCATGGAGAAAATGGAAGTGCAATTTTTTTTAGCTCCAGGGCTCAGAGGACTCTCTGGAGGTGAGGGGAATGAAGCTACCTGCCTCTGGAGGGGGTACACAGACCTGATTCACAGATAACTGTGGATACCGGGTGGGGGCATGTACTGTTTTCTCCCACAATGAACTTCATGCCAGAGCCCTGCTCATAATCAGATGACTCTTCTATGCACACAGCAGAAAGGCATTCAACAAAATTTCCAAGAATGCTTGATTTTAAGGGTACCTGAAATACACACAGACAGCTTTTCCATTACCATACACAAATATCCTTCCTCATAGATACATGCATAAACACAAATCAAGTGTACAAAAGCAACAGAGTGATGAGCTGGATGGGCTTTTCCTCTAAATTTGTAAGATAACCATGCAAGCTGGGAACACCAGGGTGAACTCTGGGGATGGAGAGTTGAGTGTGGATGCCAGTAACCTAACAACTGTCCCAAAGAGGGTGGGGCAGATATTGCAGGGAATGGTAGCAGCACCTGGAACAAAAGTGATTCCCAAATTTACAGCCAGTGATTCCCAAACTTTTTTGGCTAGTGGCTCCCTTGACCTAGTGGGCCATTGGTCATGGCTCCCCATTAGGGCTATAATTTATACAATGTCTAGGTTAAGGGGTTTTTCATGAGGATTCCATGGCTCCCCTGGCTGATTTCTGTGGCTCCCTGGGGAGCTATGGCTTACAGTTTGGGAATCACTGTCTTATAGCCCTGAAAAGCAACCACCCCACCAGCTCTAGTCCAGGCGATGTTATTCTCCAATTGTCAAAGGATTATTTTATTTACTTCAACCATCAACTTAATCATTGATCATATTATGCAGAGTCACTTCTTTAGGACAATTCAAACTTATTCACATGCTCAGCCCAAGTTAGCTATTCTTTTAAAACAGAGGGAGATAGTCAAGACTGTATTTCATCATGTCAGACTGCACTTGTTGCTTCATGAGCAAAAAAAATGGTTTTTATACATCAACATTAAAAACACAGGGACAGACACCAATTTAAAGTATCAGCAGATCATACTACAATTTTAGGCAACAGCTTCCCATAGTCTCTCCTTCCATCCCCCATATCCTTCCTGTGTATTCGGACTATGTTCTCAGCATTTCCTGCCCCTTCCCCTTCTGGTATGAAGGATGACTGCTGTAACAGAGAACTTCCTGTCAGAACTGTTATTGTGCACTGCTTGGCCAGCAAAGTTCTCAAGAACCAAGTTCTGCCTGGTGTTGTTCCACTGATGACACAATACAGGAAATGAGTAGCACTAGAAAAGTCACATACAAAGGGCGGAAACTCAAAAAATGGAAGTTGACATCATCAAAAGTGATGCTGACGGGAAACAAAGTACAGCTGTTACAAATTTCAAGAGAATAAACCACAATCCTGTCAGGTTCACCAAGTCAGTCTGGTAAAGTATCAGCCACACAGAGGTAAACTCTAAGTTTATGAGATTATTCTTTGTTGCCAAAGCAATAGAATTAAGCTTTCAGTTGCAGCAAAATATTTTCTCTGTAAATTATTTTGTAATTTTCTTGTTCTTGAAAAGCACTTTTAAATATTTGTAACAAGGATTTGTACAATAGAGACTAGAATTTGACAATCACTGGACAGATCAAACGTTTCACAGGACACTGATGCACAAGAAGAACTTGATGCCAGTTGGTTCATTTAGATTCAAAGGAAGCATTATTTCAAGCACATGTTGTAATCCCATAATGGTGGGGAGGGGTTCCTCCACATTTCTTTTTCTTTTAAGAAGCAGTTGCAGGAGCCCCCAATGTGGTTGAAGACGCAGGAGAAGGAGAGGTTAACCCTTCACCCCATGTGTCATTTTCTTACTGCAAATTATGCAAATATCAGTTTGTGCATGTATAATGACTGGCAAAGTGTATATGTTTTACTCACCAGAGTGAACAGTGGGGGTGGGTACTTTAAGAAGGAAATAGCATGGCAGGGAGGAAAGATAAGTCCCCCTAAAGACTGGAGGGCAATTTTATAAAGTGGATAGAGAGATGCTCTTTACACTCTCACATAACACCAGAACTAGGGGACATCCACTAAAATTGAGTGTTGGGAGAGTTAGGACAGAGAAAAGAAAATATTTCTTTACTCAGCGTGTGGTTGGTCTGTGGAACTCTTTGCCACAGGATGTGGTGATGGCATCTGGCCTGGATGCCTTTAAAAGGGGATTGGACAAGTTTCTGGAGGAAAAATCCATTATGAGTTACAAGCCATGATGTGTATGTACAACCTCCTGATTTTAGAAATGGGCTATGTCAGATGCAAGGGAGGGCACCAGGATGAGTTCTCTTGTTATCTGGTGTGCTCCCTGGGGCATTTGGTGGTGTCGCTGTGAGATACAGGAAGCTGGACTAGATGGGCCTATGGCCTGATCCAGTGGGGCTGTTCTTATGTTGGATGAGGCAGGAGCTCTTTATCTGGCACTCAGGCTCTTCCAGCACCACCACCATCTGTTCTCAGTTGCTGAGCTGGGGTGTCACTGCTGAAGGGACAACCTGCATGATAATTAGGCCCTCCCATTCCTGAAAATACAATCAAGATATACATATTTTCTCTTCTGTTATTTGCAGCTAATGAATTTCTAAGTGAGAAAAAATGTGCTTATTTCTGGTCATGACCTGCTTAATGACAAAATTTCCTGCTTAATGATGTTACTTCCGGCCCTCAGCAGGCATCAAGAATACTGTTTGGCCTGCGGTATGAAACACCACCCCTGACCTAGAGCATTCCAATTCAACAAAAGGTTTAAAAGATTTATATCCCACCCATACCCTCCTGCCCCCATAGAAGCTAACAGATCAGATTTGTAACTAGGGTTAAAATCATGATCATAAAGTCAAAATATTTGCAAACAAGCCAAGACAAAAATGAACATTTAAAATATACACAGAATTATAACTAAAATGGAACTCTGCATAAAGTGTGACCATATTGCTGGTTAAGTGAATACAGTGAGATCAAAATCATAGATATATGAACCATAATGCTATTATATATTTGAGAAAAGTGCAATACACAGAATATTTAAAGTAAGCAAAACTATCTGAGCTAGCTATTACTAGCAGTTAATAGCATCATATTAAGAAAAACTACCACTACACATGACAAGGTTGAACCAAACCATGATCTGGCAATATGAAAATTAGCCTGGAATGGGTTTCAGGTTCACATGCTCCCTCCTCCTCTTACGCACTCAGAACATTTACACACCCCCTGTGTCCATTAACTTTGTTTTCATTCTTAGCACTAGTGCAGGGATCTCCAAACTTTTTGGCCAGAAGACCACATCAAATATCTGGTGTGGTGTGGAGGGCCAGAAAAAAAATTTAAATATAAAATTTAAATAAATAAATTAGAGATGGAACATAGATGAGTGAATAAATGAATGAATGGGCTCATTTATTCAACTTCTCTGGCCCTCAGATGACCCTCCAGACACAATCAGAGCACAGTTCTGGTCATGTTCAGTTGAGTGGGCCAGAGGCTTTCAGAGGACATGAGGTTGGCCACAGGCCGGAAAGAGGCTTGCCGCGGGCAACATCTAGCCCTCGGGCCAGGGTTTGGAGACTCCTGCACTAGTGCAAAGGTTGAACATGTTTTGCTTGTACTAGTTGCTATAAGAACAGCCCCACTGGATCAGGCCATAGGCCCATCTAGTCCAGCTTCGTGTATCTCACAGCGACACCACCAAATGCCTCAGGGAGCACACCAGATAACAAGAGAACTCATCCTGGTGCCCTCCCTTGCATCTGGCATTCTGACATAACCCATTTCTAAAATCAGGAGGTTGCGCATACACATCATGGCTTGTACCCCATAATGGATTTTTCCTCCAGAAACTTGTCCAATCCCCTTTTAAAGGCGTCCACGCCAGACGCCATCACCACATCCTGTGGCAAAGAGTTCCACAGACCAACCACACGCTGAGTAAAGAAATATTTTCTTTTCTCTGTTCTAACTCTCCCAACACTCAATTTTAGTGGATGTCCCCTGGTTCTGGTGTTATGTGAGAGTGTAAAGAGCATCTCCCTATCCACTCTGTCCATCCCCTGCATAATTTTGTATGTCTCAATCATGTCCCCCCTCAGGCATCTCCTTTCTAGGCTGAAGAGGCTCAAACGCCGTAGCCTTTCCTCATAAGGAAGGTGCCCCAGCCCAGTAATCATCTTAGTCGCTCTCTTTTGCACCTTTTCCATTTCCACTATGTCTTTTTTGAGATGCGGCGACCAGAACTGGACACAATACGCCTTACCATAGATTTGTACAACAGCAGTATAATATTAGCCGTTTTGTTCTCAATACCTTTTCTAAAGATCCCAAGCATAAAATTGGCCTTCTTCACTGCCGCCGCACATTGGGTCAACGCTTTCATCGACCTGTCCACCACCACCCCAAGATCTCTCTCCTGATCTGTCACAGACAGCTCATAACTCATCAGCCTATATGTGAAGTTTTGATTTTTTGCCCCAATGTGCATGACCTTACACTTACTGACATTGAAGCGCATCTGCCATGTTGCTGCCCATTCTGCCAGTCTGGAGAGATCCTTCTGGAGCTCCTCACAATCACTTCTGGTCTTCACCACTCAGAAAAGTTTGGTGTCGTCCGCAATCTTTGCAACCTCACTGCTCAACCCTGTCTCCAGGTCATTTATGAAGAGGTTGAAAAGCACAGGTCCCAGGACAGATCCTTGGGGCACACCGCTTTTCACCTCTCTCCATTGTGAAAATTGCCCATTGACACCCACTCTCTGTTTCCTGGCCTTCAACCAGTTCTCAATCCATGAGAGGACCTGTCCTCTAATTCCCTGATTGTGGAGTTTTTTCAGTAGCCTTTGGTGAGGGACCGTGTCGAAAACCTTCTGAAAGTCCAGATATATAATGTCCACGGGTTCTCCCACATCCACATGAAGCTTACAGACAGACAAGCAGGCAGGAAGCCTGCATGCTAGAGGGGACAACCAGAGAATGTCAACTAGAGTAGGACTGGGAAAAATCCAGAAAAATCCTTTTTTGTTTTTTTTCTGAAAAATTGGAAAAATTGAAAAAAGAAAAGAATTGATTATGGAATGTTTTATTTTAACATAATTAATAATCTATTTTAAGACACGGTGTTTAAATATTTTCCAAATCATTTCTAAAAAATATGTATGGTATCAGATTATTCTAATTTCTGTGCACTGAGGACAAGCAAGTCCTAGATTACAAACTGAACTTGCCAATACAAGAACAAGATGCATTTCTTCCTTTAGGAGATGCTGCTATTGTCACAAGAAAAGAAAAAGGTTTCAGTTTTGTTTTTGCATGTGGGTAGGTATGTTTGGTTCTGTTCTGTCTCTTCACTAGGCCTCAAAGCATTGGAAGAAAATACAGAGCAACAAAAAGGACCTGAAAGTATATACTTAATTTAAAAAGGTAAGAGTTTACATTTATCTGATTCCAGAAAACTGAATCATTTAGCTACATTAGTTTATCTTTATAACCTTTGTGTAAATAATAATTTAATTACTACTAGTCTGGTACTTTACTTCCCCCACCCACAAACAGATTAGTGTCTTCTTGCAAACTAGCCATTAAATTATTTTTCTCTCCTACTCCCCTCAGGAAAATGGTGAGACCAACATCTAGCATATGAAGGCATTTTCACATTACAAGTTCTTCTGAGAAGAAAAATGTGATTTGCAGATACTGTCAGATGAAATACACATTTCCAAATACTACCAAGATGACAAAACACATTCTTGTATGTAACAAGTGTCCTGCAGATATTAAAAAATCCTTCATGGATCTAAGTGAAGAGGACCACAATGATGAAAATGCACATAGTTTTTATCAACATTCTCGTTCAAGAAGTCCTCTTTCTACTCCATCTGTAACATGAGCAGCAACACAAAGTGTTTTCCCATCAGCAGCATCTTCAAGTAAACATATACTGAAGACAGCTGCATCCCAAAATTATTCAATAACTTCATTTGTAGACAAGAAGACACCTGAAGATCAGGAAAAATTTGATCAAGCTCTTGTAAGAGCAATATATTCTTCTGTAACACCATTTTCAATACTGAAAATACATACCGGCAGGAAGCTTTGAAATTACTAAGACCATCATACCATTTGCCCAGCAGACATTCTTTGAGCAAGCCTCTTTTGGAGTCAGAATATGAATGTGTAATGGAATCTGTGCAAGGAAAAATTAATGAAGCACTGTGTCTTGCACTACGTACAGATGGATGGACAAATGTGAGAGAAGGAATTATAAATTTTGTTATAACACCTCAACCAGTTTTTTTTACAAAAGCACTGAAACAGGAGAGAACAGACATACTGCAGAGTATATCAGCTGTAAAATATGTGAAGTCTTGCAGAAAATTGGGAGTGGTAAAGTATTTGCTTTGCTGACTGACAATGCCAGCAATATGAAAGCAGCATGGGAGATCATAATGGATAAGTATCCACATATTACTGCAACAGGATGTGCATCTCATGGGCTAAACTTGCTTCTTAATGATGTTTTGAAACTGAACACCCTTCAAATGAGCTAGACACGAGCAAAAGATGTTATAAAACATGTAAAAGGTACTCATATTGTAGCTGCAGTTTTCAAGAAGCAGCCAGTAGAAAAAAATGCAAAGAATAAAATAGTGACACTAAAGCTCTGTAGTAAAACTCGGTGGGCTGGAATGGTGATCTCCTTTGAAAGTTTACTAAAAAACAAAGAAGCTCTTCAAGAAACAGTAATAGTTGAAGATCTTAAAGTACCCAGGAGTGTGAGAAACACTGTTCTTGATCAGGATGTCTTCTGGGTTCAGCTGCAAAATTCCATGAAGATTCTAAAGCCAACTGCTGCAGCAATCACTGCATCTGAATCAGATAAGGAATTTCTGACTAAAGTGCACTATCTAATGACCAAGATAAAAACAACTGTTTTTGAAAATCTCAGTATATCTCCACCTACAACTATAGAAGTGAAAGATTTTATTAAAAAAGGGAAGAATTTTGTTGCCACCCAATTCATGCTGCTGCAGATCTGCTGGATCTAAGATTCAAAGGAGGAAATATAAGTGATGATAGCACTGTTACTGCATTTGACTGGATTACAAAACAAGCATCACATTTAGGACTTGATGATGAGAAGGTACTTTCAAATGTTGCAGAATACAGAAGATTTTCAGGAATTTGATCCAGGAACGCAATCTGGGATTCTGCCAAACATATTCTCCTGCAACATGGTGGCAAGGTCTTTGCACAACACAGCCTCTGACTCCTCTTGCTTCTCACCTTCTTCAGATTCCTCCATCTTCTGCAGCATGTGAAAGAATCTGGTCTATGTTTGGAAACACTCACACTAAATCAAGAAATAAACTGACATGTGAAAGGGTAGAGAAGCTGGTTTCAATCCGGGCAAACCTTCAGTTTTTAGAAGTTCATAATAACTGTGATAATGACAGATACAACAGAGTAGCTGCAGAAGCAGAAACTGAAACCGATAATTACAGCTCAGAAAATGATTCTGATTAAATTTCATGCCCATTCACTGAAACTTTTCCAAAAATATCCGGGTTTTTTTTTCCAGAAAAAACGGGTTTTTTTCCGAGCTTCAAAATTTCCAGAAATTTTACATCTCTAAATTGTCAACAGGAAGCAGAACCTCATGCTTCTTGTTAACGTTCTCTGGTCATCTGCTTATAGCAAGTAGTACAAGCAAGACACATTCAACCTTGGCACTAGCATTTAAGAATGAAAACAAAGTTAAAGGGCATGGGGGGCTGCGGAGATAAAGTTGCCCCCATCCAAAGTTTCCAGATATGTAGGGAAGGGGCTGGAACTAATCTTTTGCAGATATGGGAGATGACTGTAATGCTGCTTAAATCTTATCAGTTAGATCAGTGGTTCCCAAACATTTTAGAACTGGGACCTATCTTGAAAAAAGTTCCACTTTACCAGCCACTCAAGCCTCTGTGGCTATAATGGTTATTGGGTATGCGCCACCAAGTAGCAAGCTGTTTAACCATTGATGCACACAGTCTATTCTGCCTTGTCAGTTTCATGACCTACCAAAAGTTGGGTTGAAACCCACTGGTAGGCCATGGACTCCCAGTTTGGGAACCATTTGGATCAGATTAAGGGTTAAGGGACAGTTTAGGATTTGGGACACAGGGAAGGATGTCACATTTTGCAATTCTTCCTTTGGATTGCTGCCTCTTCCCCATTGCTATCTATTTTCTTTCAATCAATGTGTTTTATGTTTCAAATACTGCACTTCTTTTGTATAATATATGGTGCCCAAGAGAGGTCAACATGCTAGCCTCAGTTTACCAAATCTTTTGTGATCAGGTTGTGTTTTATGCAAGGTATTTTACAAAACCAAAGTACAAAACAATCTGCAAGACTTGGCAAAAGTTAAAGCAACAAATCTCAATAGTCGACTATACAGCATGTATGATTTTGACCTATCCTAACATCCATCACATTACAGCACATTACATTTGCGCCTTAATTTGAAACAAATCTTCTATTCACAAGGCAGAATTTCAATAATTTTGTTGTGCTGCTTGGAAATGAGTGAGTGGACAGATACTGTATGTATATTCCATAAACTTCTTTTAAGATGGAAGCAGACAAGTGGGTAGAATTCCTTCAAAGATATGAAACAAGACCGAAAATATTAGATTAAGGCCGCAATCCTAAACAACTTTCCAGCACTGGCAGAAGGGTAATGCAACTTGGAGGTAAAGTAACAAACATTGCCTTACCTTGAGGAGGCCTCCATGACTGCCTCCCAACTGTAGGATGCAGCATATTCCCTACTGGCACAGCTATGCCAGTGCTGGAAAGTTAGTTAGGATTGCGCCCTAAAAGTTTTCAAATATTACTTTCCAAAAATAGCAGTAGAAATTTACTTTAAAAATGAAGAGGAAAGTGAATTGGCAAAGCAAAGAATACTTCTGACAACAAAAACATACATGTTAAAAAATTGTTAGACAGGAATTTACAATTTCACTGACCAGTTTTACCCCTACTAGGCATTCCTACCTTTAGAACTAATAAATTCACCTTCAGTTTTAAAAGGTGTTAAAAACCCTAACAGAGAAATTCTTTACAATATTTCAACTCTTTTCCTAAAGATTGTTTTTCTTGAAGCATCTTTTGCAGAAGACCATTGCACATTCACAAAGACTCAAACTTAGAGCCCTCTTGGGGAAATACATATGCAGGCATGTCCCGGTATCCAGTGTTCCATTCCAGAACCCCAGCAAATACATGAAACCACGGATACCAGGGAACCCCCTCCCCCCCCACACCCTTCAGAGACCAGTAGAAGCCATGCTGAGGATGAGACTATGGCCTCTGCTGGGCTCAGACGGACTCAGAGACAGAAAAACGCCACTCTGTTTTGTTTTTTTTAAAAAAAAGCCCCCAGGGCTTCCCTGGGCCTCCTAATGTCTTATAAGGCATTTTAAAAAGTCAGTTCCGGTTTTCTGAAAAAACTGGAAGTGACTTTTTTCACTCCAAGAGTCAGTCTGAAACCAGTGGAGGCCATGTGCAGACATATACGGCCTCTGCTGGGCTCAGAAGATATTCCAGAGGCAAGGGGGGCAGAGCTTCCCTCACCTCCAGAGGGGGTGGGTGCGCAGGTGGGGCACAGACCCACTCTGCGGATATGTGAAACTGCAGATACACCCCCCATACCTACAAGATGACATAAGTCACTTCAAGAGAAATACAAAAATTACTGTTCTCAATAAAACAACTTATGGCACATGATCATGTGTGCAAACATATTGTATTATATATATTGTATTATATAAAACAGAAATAATGAATATACATACATCAATAGGAATGTATATACCATCTCTTTCTTTTCTCTGAATGTAGATATATTGCCTGCTGTTATAGTGTAGGTTTTCAATAAACTAGGTTCAAACACTTCCATTTCTTGTTTCCTGGTTGTATATATTTACTGACAACTTGATTTAGTGCCAAGAAATTAAAGTCTGGCATTTGCAGAAGGCCAAACACAGTGCTCCCAGTTCTGATCTGCCCTTGTTTCTCTTAAAGAAATAACTCAGGTATTTTGTTTCTCAAATTAACTCCCTTCACCTACACTCGACCTTTCCACAAAGCATTCTTAAAAAGGTTTCTGCACATGTAGAAGATTTACAAACCACCGTTAAGACAGACAGAAAAAAAACAAAATAAACTTTCTAAATGAATGGTCAGTTGATCCAGACCATGAGAATTCCTTCACACAATGTTGATTCCAGTTTTCAGACAACTCTCAGCGAACTGCCTTCCATGGAAGCTCAATCTGGGTGAACCCGAAGAGAGTCACTCAATTACCACCACTTGAAGGTTATGGGCACAGAGGTAACCACAAGAATCAGTAGTGGGCTCTTCTGAGGGTTCTGGGCCATCAATGTGGACCTTGCATGTGTCTCCAGGTTTTTCAAACCTAGAATCCATGTTTTAAACACCCAACAGGAAACACTAGCAGAAAGCCCAGTTCAGTAAAACTGGGAGTAACTCAGTGGAATTCTTACTCCATCATTACTGAAGCTATAGAACATGAAACAAAACCGGAAATACAAGGTCTATTTCCATATGAAGGCTTAAATGGTTAGCCAACTAAATGTACAACCTAAATTATGATTATTTTTAATCAGATGTCTAGATTAGAAGTGCTCCAGTTCTCCTTGCATAATTTATACACCCAAACAATCAACAGGCTTCATGTAGATGTCTTAATCCTTTCCATACTTACACATGAAAAATATATTCACTATACAGATGTACAGTATACTTTTGTAAACATGAAAAAGTTCCATAGTCACCTGACCAGGAACTCTTAACACAGTATATCCAACACTGCCACCTGTGAAGATTATTCTGTTCACAATACCCGTTCCTTTTTAGGGATAAAATTGGAAAGTTGCTTTATTGCATTCTCCCCAAATAGAGGCAAGTTACACATGCAAATACACCATACTGGTCTTGTCCACCAATGAAACATTTAACTATTGGCAAAAGTTACACAAAGTTGACATCCTAAAGGAAAAATCTAAACTTGCACTTAATCCTTATTCTATCGAGATATAACTTCACAGGAGAAATGGGTTTCTCTCTTGCAAAATGGAAATCATTTGTTATTGGGATTGTAATTGTCATGTGAAAAGTTCACACACCCAGCAGTTCTCTTAGCCCTTGTGAGGAAATAGCTAGCCAAGTAGCATATCAGTATTTTGCACACATATATAGAAACATGCAATTAACTTGAAAAGCACAAATTAGCTTCTTGCCTATCTCCTGCAATACAGGTGTAGCAAAAAATAGATGCAACTTGTTTCCCTTGTCATTTTTAAACAACCAACAACATTCTTTCAAAAACTGATGTGTGTATAAACATGAAACTTAGCAGATTGAATTCTCTGAACATAATCTACAGAAGTCACTCTACAACAATTTAGTTATAAAATATGAAAACTCTGCAGTAGAAACAGTACTCAAACCACCTGAAAACCTATTATTTCCTGAATCTTCAAAGGTCACTGAGAAATACTAAGAAAAGAGCAGTATAAAAATCCAATTAATTTCATCTGGTACAATTTCAGCTACAATTTAAAATGTGCCTCTTGGAAAGGCATATATAGGCGTTCTCTAGTATCTGCGAAAGATATGTCGTCATCCCCAGATACTGGAAATCGCAAAAAAGGAGAAACCCTATCTCTGCTGATCCTCATACCCTGTGGCCCACTCCATGTCCCCAACCTTACAACACCTCCCAGACATGACCTGACATCACAATCACATACCAGAGGTGGCTTCTGTCACATCCGTGAAGCCTTCTGAAGAAACTGGGAGGCCAGCAAGTCCTCCAGGGTGTTTGGCGCGGCCCCAGGTGAGTCCCTGCAGCACCACAACCCTGCTCCCCTAACAAGAACTACCTGTAACAAGGAACTTGACCATGCTCCCACTATGGATAAGAAATACAGGGATGTAACAAAGTTCCCCTCACCATGGGTACAGACATGGTTTTATGCAATTAAATTACTACTCTGTAAACAGTTGCAAAGCATTCTGGGGCCCTTACTACAGTTATAGATCTGTTCTTACTGTTGAAGTGGAATGAGGAAAGCAACTTTTTTTTCAGAAGTTGCCAATGCACCCAAGTGTCTAGATCAGACGTTTACCTATCAAAATGCAAAGCTGTATAATTCTAGTGTCATTTTCCCAAGTGATCAGGGTCCACCACTGAGGGTGTACAACATCAGTTAACCATTTACTTACAAGCCTCTAACTGTATTAATTCTGAATTAGACAACATTAGACTAATAAAAATGCAGAGAGATCTGTATAGAAGTTATCCTTAAAGCTATTTAATTCCATTAATAGTTCATTTTGAGAAAAGAATTTTGGCAACTAGCTGCATCTATCATTCATTGACTTACCTACTGCAGGTGCATCATACTCATCCCCAAGGAGAATTTCAGGAGCAGAATATGCAAGAGATCCACAACTTGTTGTGAGTTTCTTTCCAGGCTGAAATTTGTTGCTGAAGCCAAAGTCAGTCAATTTCACAAGTCCTTGTTTTTCAAAGAAGACAACATTCTCTGGCTTTAAGTCTCTATGAACTACATGCAGTTTATGGCAGTAGGAGATAGCATGAACGATCTGAGCAAAATATTTCTTGGCCAGATCTTCATTAAGACCTTCTTCGTGCTTCATGATGTAATCAAACATATCTCCTCCATCACCGAGCTCTAGGATTAGGTAAAGTTTGGTCTGGGTGTCAATTACTTCATACAGGCGAACAATATTAGGATGTTGCACTAGTTTCATGCATCTAACTTCTTGGAAAAGATGTCCTGTGGCTAGAGTATCTAGCTTGGTCTTGTCAATTACTTTCACTGCTACCTTTTCACCTGTAAACACATGTCTGGCAAGTTTGACCACAGCAAAATGCCCTCTGCCTAAGGTTTTATCCAAATCATATAATCCAGCAATTTTTCCATCATATCCTCGTTTGAAACCTGCCATAGTGCTCCAAGTCAAGTAGCGATGCTAGAATTTTTTGAAAGTGATGTTTTTTCATATAAGGATATCTGAAGCAGATAAGCAATCCATTTTCATGACCAGATGCACCTAAAATAAAGATTATAGAAAATATATTTACTTATCAGAGGACTTCATCTCCTCTAACAAGAAAACTGGTAAAACCAAGTTTTAAAAAGAACTTGAAGAAATCATTCAGTCTGACTAAAAAATATACTGAATAGGTGGAAGATTTGTACAACACTATGAAGTATTTAAATTAGATAAATACATGTCCATCCATAGACTTGGGGGGGGCGCGCTGAGGAAACCCTAACAATGGGTCTGTTCTTGACCAGACCTCCCTGCAGAAAAACCAGCCGGCTTAAGCAAAAGCCAGACGAGCACTTGCACATGCTTTCTGCAATGGTCAAAGTCAAGGCACTCTTGCAGGTGTCCACACAGATTCAGGTACTTGTACCAACTGACCTATAGCCAGCTCCATTGGCTGCATCAATAACCACCAGTCAGCAGCTCCAAACCTTAATGGGAGGGAGGACGGAATGAGGAAAGAAATCTGGGTGAGTGAGGATAGAAGAGGGAGGGGCAGGGGAAGGTCCTCAGATTGGGGGAGTTTCCAAAAGAGCCCCATAAGCCTGTAATGAGGTTAGTTGGAGTAGAGTAGTCAAGGGAGGTTTCAGTTCCTCACTGCTTTAGGTCATACATCCCCTCCTCAGGAGGCATCTCTGTGGCAGAGAAGGAGGAATGGTGGCATAGCTCCCTTCCTGCCTCATGGGTCTGAGGCTTTGTTAAAGGCTCCAGCTGGCTGAACTACCCACTTCTGTTACCCCCCCCCCCAACCATTCAAAGGGACAGCCCCATGTCAGCTGCATGGACCTCTAGCCATGACATCTCAGGCCTTCTCCCATCCCACAGGCATGTTGACAGGGGAAACTCACAATACATATACACATTTTAGGAATTAGGGAACAAAAATAAGAAAAAGTAATGCTAATCAAGCTAACTGAAATTTGTTGCTTCCTCTACAAAAAATGTGCTAATAAGTCTGATTAAACTGCTGAAAGCTGCACTGAGCCCACAGGTTAAGGTAGGCAGCAATTTTCAATCTTTTTCATCTCATGGCATACTGAGAAGGTGCCACAATTGTCAACACATACCATCAGTTTTCTGACAACTGACAAAGAAAGGGCACTGCTGTCCAGGGGCTCACATACCCAAGTGCCAATACAAATATATGACCCACCCTCAAGTTCCTGCAGCACACCTGCAGACCATTCATGGCACACCAATGTGCTGTGGCATAATGGCCAAAAACTGCTGGGGTAGAATATACATAAAACGTTGATTATTTCAGCAATCTGGTAATACAGAAGAGATTCTAGGAATTACTTTGTCCACAAACACTGTCATTCACCAGTTAATGAGCATAGCAGTACATCAAGAGAAATGTGCTTGACACATTCTTAGCTCATTAAAAACACAAGTTTCTAATACATACTATTAAGGCTAAATATGCTGTTTGCAATTAGTTTCAAATGTAACTTCCTTCTAAGTTAGAATTCAGGACATTACTAATATGAAGAACAAACCCTCCACTGACTGAGATCAGAATCCTAGGTTTGCAAAACTAGCAAGAAATTGACAAAGATTTGTTGTTTTTAATCTGGCATTGTTGAGGAAGAAGTACAATTACATAGATACTGTATCTAGAAGCAAACATTCAAAAGCAGCAGCCAGATGACTGAGTTTTAGACTTTATTACATATGTGCTATCCTCAGCATTTGTTTGTATTCCACTCCCAGCAATGTCTACATCTTCAACCGATGTTGCTACAGCTATGTACCAGGCCAGTGGGATTCACCCACTAATGGAAGATGACACCATGCAATCTATCCAACCTTCTTCAATGAAAAATGCACTGGGAGTAATGTGGGAACAACCATATTGGTGACAGCAGCACAGCGAAGGAGGAATATAGAGGTCTTTGTTTCTGGCGAGTAAGATAGGATTACAGCCCAAGTCTTACAAAACAAATGGGATTACTTCCAAGTAAAATAACATCATTTTCAAACACTTCTAGATATAAATCATGGTGATCAATATAAACAAAAAACAAAAAGAAAGAACTGGACAAATTCTAACAATGGAAGGAAGGAAGATGGGCTTAAAGCTGATGCAGTTCTATCTGGTCAGTATTTAGCTGGGAACAAGAAAATATTGTTCAACTATGCATTAAGGTGATTTAAGAGCAAACATATTTCTAAAGTTAAATGTGAAACAATGAACAAAGAGTATTCAAGACAGGCACTTTGTGATCAAAGATACTGCTTTATAAGCTGAACAGCATAATTTCATCTCAACTTTAACCACTTAGAAGTTACAAAATATATTTCATCCACTTGAACTGTATCAACTTATGCATTTATATATTAGAAACTTCTGCATCTATACTTGACAAAGACTTAGAGCAACGTACTCCAATTTTTAAAATACAGAAGAGAACTTGTGAGTAATACCACAAAATTTTGTTTCACAACTAGTTTTAAAGTTGTATGTCCAGCTATGTCTCCAATATATATTTTCTTAAAGTGCTCTACAAAAAGCTGACATCACAATTTTGTCAAGTCATATTACTAGTTTTCTAATAGTGGAAGCATGTGTAAGCCACACTCAAACTAGAATGCATAATCTTAGTCAAAATTGTTTTTTTCTGGTTGAAACTCATAGAGCCTGTCAGTTTTTCAGTTTTTTTATTTTAAAACCACAGGAAATTTTTTCGATGTCATGTTACCTTTACATCATTTAGAAGCTGGCACTAATAAATGTTGTTGCATTTATAACCACCGCCTCTCTCATACCATATCACTCCTAGTGTTTCCAGCACAGGGACATAATACACCATCACTTCCACAATTCAACAGCAGTAACAGCCTCCATCTATAGGAAGCTGTCATTCCTACTCAACTATAACATTCCACATTATAACATTATCAACTCACAAAGGAATTAATCACACTCAAACCAATTCTCCTAGTCCTGCTAATAGAGAAAAAAACTTTAAGTAGAATTCATAGCAATGCAAGAAAGCAAGTGATGCCTCAAAGGAACATTTTGCCTCAATGCAACACATGCATATCTTTGTTGCTACTCCAATTTAGAAAAGACATTATTATGACCACTTGCACATATTTCAAACAGGTAAGCAGCAAACACATACTACCGCAAGATACATACATATTGTTCAGATATGAAACATGGTGCATGAGTTTTGCAAAAATCAGGCTAGAACAATAATTAGTTGTCTTACTGTAAATACTGCTTACAAATCATGTTACCTTAGTGGCTAGAAAGAAGTGAATTAATGACACTTGAATTTATCAGACCTGAGGTCTACCAACCTTGGCAGTGCCTTCTCCAAAGGTATCATCTTGACTAAGCTGTGCTTGTGAAGTTTAAATTTTTCTTTTCTTTTTCCCCCTGAAGATTTATCTACTGATATTTCCATATCCAGTTCTGAGGACAGTTTCTCATTTTTCTTTCCTTATTTCCTAAACAGAGAAACAAACTTGCTTACTGAAAAGATATCATATGGCTAACATACCACTATGACCTCACAATTTTAAACACTGTGTTTAAACCTCATAAAAATCACTGGCATGTTCACAAAAAATGCTACCCCAAAACTTCACCATGAACCAATACTCCAGAAATCAACATAGTAGTTTGTGCATTATGTTCTTCCTCCAGAGAAGAATTTAAACATAAATGTTATAGCACTAAACCTATGCATGTTTACTCATAAATAAGTCCCATAAAAGTCAAAATAGGCTCACTTCCAAGTAAGTGTGCATAGGACTGCAACCTCTGTACCATGACAAATACAAATGCAGAGGAGCATCTCAACTAATGCTCTCATCATCAGGTATTCCCTGCTCAGGGAATACATGATCCCTCTATGAAGGGAAAGATTCCATATGTGAGTAGAATGCTCCTTCCATTCCAGAGGGAACTCTCAACAGTAAAAGAACTAGCCAGCATGCTTTCCGGGAAGACTCCAAGCAGGGCACTATATCCCTGACGTATTCAGAATCGAGGAATTCCTTTTAGCCTACATTATTTTTCTCATCCCAACAATATCCTTCCCTTGTACAGACAAAGATGCCAAAAGACTATTTCCATTATAGCTGCACAACAAATACCATCATAATGAGACCCAAAGTAGCCCACTCTAATCCAATAGGACTTCCTAAAAATATTTATTAAGGCACAGTTGCATACACACAGGCATCTTCCTGTTCATTTTGAAAAGAAGGCATCTCTGACCAGTATTATTCACACCTTGGTCACATCCAGGTTTGATTACTGGAGCATACGCTATCTGGGGTTGCGCTTAGAGACTGCTTGGAAATGCTGAAGGTACAAAATGTGACTGCCAAGATGTTCATTGGGGCATGTTTTTCAGAGTCTATTATTCTGGTTCTGTTCAAATAGTTATAAGTTTGTTTCTGAACACAATTTAAAAAGCAACAGTTACTATTATGCTTATTAAGAATATTTATATACCACTTTTAAACAAAAGCGGTACTATCTAATACTTATCTATAGATATGTATTATATACAGATAAATTAGGAATTATATATACATCCCTAAATCACTTGAGACCATGATATCTGAAGGTTTGCTTTCTTCTGCATGAGTCTGCTCAGCCATGGTGTTTGTCACCAGAAATCTTGCTCTGCACCCCACTGCTACATCTGACTGATTGGCATTCAGGCCTTGTCAGTAGTGGTGCCCAGACCACAAACCTCTTGGAATAAAGGCTCAGCTATCTTCTTAATGTAGGCATTTAGGCAGGTAATAAACTTCTCAATTTTCCTGCTATGGTTTTGGTTCTTTGGTAGTTAAAGATGCACTGACTTAATTACTTGCTGATTCTGTTTTAGTATGTATTATTATATATATTGTTTGTACAATACAGTGGTGCCTCGCAAGACGAAATTAATTCGTTCCGCGAGTCGTTTCGTATTGCGAAAATTTCGTCTTGCGAGGCACCACTACAAACTGCAAACAAACAAAAAAAAAGCAAAAAAATTTGTCTTGTGAAGCACGGCCATAGAAAAATTCGTCTTGCGAGTCACCAAAAAAATCGCAAAACGCTTTCATCTTGCAAGTTTTTCGTTGCGCGAGGCATTCGTCTTGCGAGGCACCACTGTATATTGTATATATTATTGTGCATATTGTTTACTTTTAAGTCAGGAACTTCAAGCATATTTCTCTAGAGAGGAGGCAGGCAGCAGCCACAGACAGGAGAAGTGGCTCCTTTGACCCTCACGCGGCAGCTCCGAAAAAGGAGCAGCTGCGGCTGCTTTGCATCTCCTGCTGCTGATTAAGAGGAAGGCTGCAACCCGATCCTCATTTACCTGGAAGTAAGCTCTGTTGACTATTATGGGGCTTATTTCTGAGTAGACACACCTAAGATTGAATATCAAGTCCTTTTTCTGTCCCATAGGCACATCCCCCCCCAGTCTTTGGCTGCAATCCTAACCACACTTTCCTGACAGTAAGCCCCATTGAACAAAATAGGACTTACTTCTGAGTAGACCTGGTTAGGATTCTCCCTTTGTCATGTAATTATTTAATTGTATTAATTATATTAATTAAAAATTAATTGTAATGTAGTAATTTAATGTAAGTAAAAAACTGGGAGTGTGCCTTGACAGCATGCCGTGAGCTGAAAAAGGTTGAAAATGGCTGCTCTAGAGCATAAAAATACACTAAAAAACAGCTTTAAAAACAGTGTAAAAAAATACACTAAAAAACAGTCTTATTCTTCATTCTCTTAGTCCAGCTTGTATCCTTTAAGCCAGTGTTTCTCAAACTGTGGGTTGTGAACCAATTTCAGCGGGTCCCCAATCATTTTCAATGTGTATTTTATTTTTAATATATTGATGCTACCATGATATGTGACTGCATTTGGGGAAAATGTGACAGATCTGTGCTTTTAACAGACTACTATGTATTTGCTTTTAACAAGGATAGGGGCTTATGATTTTGTCATATGGGAGCTAAAAATTTTCCTGCTTGATGATGTTACTTCTGGTCATGAAGTCACTTCCAGGTTAATGACACCACTGGCAGTGGGCCCCAACAGACTGTCGTGGGTCCTGGTGCTAAAAAGTTTGAGAACCACTGCTCTAAGCTTCCAGTTTGAGGCTTATCATCATCAACATGTGAAATGTTTCTAAATTTTGTTGTTGTTTTTTTAATTTTTAAATCACAGGATCATGGATCTTCCTCACTACATTTGGTCTGGTCTCTAGAGATAATATTCTGTTTGCAACTGATACTACAAGAAGTAGATCCAGTTGGATTAACATTTTGCTGTGGTGTTTCCTAGATGCACTGTATGAATGTTATCTTTAAACAGCAAAAGAAATCCTTAAAACTATTACCATTCTCCATTGTCCAGATAAGGAGCCAACAAAATAAAGGAGGAGTCAGAACATTTTCCTCCTATACTCAGAAGTCCAGCACTGTACATTGAATCAATTTCTTGAATGGCTTGTCTTAAAGAAAACATTACATGAGCATGCCATATCTATTTCCGTGAACTGTTTAATCAAACCCAAAACCACCCCAATGTTCAAGTTAAGGGTTCAAATATTATCCACTTCTGTAATTGGAGGGGAGAAAGAACAAGTGGGTTAGAGTATCAGTGAAGTGCTGGGTTTCCTCAAGCAAGAAAACAAAGCACTGTACTATGGTAGCAGGCATGCAGGGGCCAAGTACAGAAGTTTGGAAGAAGCACATCTTACTAGTCACTTGGAAACAATTCTTACTAGAGGCAACTGCTTAATTAGTAGGTTGCTCTACAAGTTTTATGCAATTTCAATTTTAATAAAAATATATAAAGGCACACTGTGTGCACACATGCATGCACCGAACATTACTATGCATCCTGAGTGCTTGACCTGGTTACGGCATTCATTAGTTGTGCACAATATTGCTTTGTACAGCTCACAACCATATAGCAAGGTCAGGAGAGAAAAGATCTGCCCTATTAGAGAAGAGTTATCCAATAACTGAAAGTGCCTATCTCAAAATTATATTGCAGAACAGTAAGACACAAAACGGAAAAAAGTGCTGCAAAACAAATTTGGAAAAGAGGAGCAAAAGAATACTAGATAGCAGACCTTGTTTTTGTGAAAGAGGACAGAAAAGATACAAAGGTGACATCAGGCATAACAGAGAGAATGGGAAAAAAACTGCTGTAGACATATAGAAAATGTTACCAGAGCACTGGTAGAATACTGAAGATGAGGGTGATGAGTTAATTTAATTCAATGCAGAACAAAAAGAAACTAGTGGAACGATCAGAGTATAAGGTTACACCACCTTATCCTAAGGAGATCTCAAAGCATTCTGGATAAAAGAAAGCCATGTTACTGGAACCTCTATTTATTATAGGACGCAATCCTAACCCCTTATGTCAGTGCTTTCTAGCACTGACATAAGGGCAATGCAGCTCTGAGGTAAGGGAACAAACACTCCCATACTTTGAGGAGGCCTCTGTGAGGGACACCCAACTGCAGGATGCAGCACATGTCCCATTGGCACCACTATGCCAGTGCTGAAAAGTACTGACATAATGGGTTAGGATTGCGCCCTTAACCAAATTATTTATTCCATTTCTGCCTGAATAATACTGGCACTCTGCAGAAACAACCACATTATTTCTGTTCTTGACAGTAGAACTCAATGCAATTTTATTGGAAGGACCATTTATAAGCAGCTTTGAAAGCCCCGAGAGGCTATAAAGTGGGTTTAAAGTTGTTGTTTTTTTAATTTGAAATTACAATACTAGATGCCTTTACACTCCACTTAGTAAATTAAAAAAGAAAGAACTTCACAATACTTAATCATCTGAACCAGTGGTTCTTACACATTTAGCATTGGGACTCACGTTTTAGAATGAGAATTTGTCAGGACCCACCAGAAGTGATGTCATGACTGAAAGTGACGTCATCAAGCAGGAGAATTTTTAACCATCCTAGGTTGCAATCCTACCCACACTTACCCAGGAGCAAGTCCCATTTACTATAATTGTTAAAAATTCTATTCAATCAGATTTCAACTGAACAGCTATCTACTCCAGATTTTTTCCAGTACAATGTATATTAATTATGTACACAAGGAACACACAGTGTACAAAATTCCCCTAAGCAGTTGTGTAGACAGCTAAGCTCACTCCCTTCTCTTTAAATGATGTATAGTAACTGTTGATCAAATTTTTTTTTAAAGTCCTAAGTTCTGCAAAGCTTGCTTTTCTCAAAGAAGCAATAACTGTAAAAGAACAAAAATATATCACCACTATCCAAGTTATCCTAAAGAAGCCTAGATGTATTAGGGGCAAATTATGCAAAAATAAATTATTCAATTTTAAGACACCAACATTCAACTTCTTAGGGCATTGGTAATCAAACTGGGGCGTCATGACGCCCCAGCCTGTGGGTCCGGGCCTCTGCCCCCTTAAGGGGTGGGGGCAGCCAGGAGACAGGGGGAAGGTAGGGGGGCTGCAGGGGCTTGGGTGCAAGCCTCCTGCAGCCTCCCAGGGGTGCGGGAAGCCCTACGCAACCTTCGGCAGGGCTCCCCAGGTCAGGAAGAGTGAAAGCTGAGCAATCGCCCCCCACTCCGCAAAACTGGAAGCGGAGCACGATTGCTCTGCTTTCCCTTCTGATGGGGCTGCAGGGACTGGGGTGCACCCTCCAGTCCCTGCAGCAGCCGTCCCTGTGTGCAGGGAGCCTTGCACGAGCACCTGCAGAGCACCGAAGGTGGGAGAGTGGGGCGATCGCGCTCCGCTTCTGCTTTTGTGGAAGCAGAGCAGATAGTTCCACTCTCCCTTTCCCTGACCCGGGGCGCCCTGCAGGCGCTCATGCAGGGCTCCCCACACACAGTGACAGCTGCTGCAGGGACTGGAGGGTGCACCCCAGTCCCCGCAGGCCCCTGAGCGATGTGATCCTGGGGATCACATTGCTGCCTTCCCCCTGCTGCCTCCCCCCCCCCCGCCCCCGCCAAGACTTACTGCGGGTTTCAAACTCTTGGAGAGTTTGAAAACCGCAGTCTTAGGGTATTTTCCAAACTTTTTGATAGGCTAGGAAAGGATTCCAAAATCTACTCTGCTAAACTCTTTCCCTACTTTCCTACACCAAGCATCTAATGTGAATTTCCATAAAACGCTATGTAAAAATAGCAGCCTATATAAATATAAGTGCCTGCACTAGAGGGCAGGCTTTAAACAGATCTTGACTTGCATTCTTGGAAAGGAATTCACTGTAGTAGAGCCATACTTAAGGCTTTAACCACCTTAGCATTCAAGGAAATATATGTACCTCCACTTTCTGCAAAGCTGTAGATAAACAGGAATAAACCTCAACTTACAAGCCACAAGCAGTTTTTCCTTCAGAAGTACTGATCTACTGAAGCCATTCATATGCAAACAATTAATACTTCTACCACTGACAATGGAACTATATAAACAAACTAATGCTAATTTTCCACCATTCACAGCAATATAGTAATTTTTCTTTAAGCCACTCCATGCCATAAATCATTCTTGGTGATAAATAATACCACAACAACATTGTGACCCTTTGCTTCATTACCACAATCAAAAGGAAAAACAAAACAAAAATGCTCCACAGGTGCCTGTGTCAGAAGCTGACAAAGCACAATAAGATGCAACACTGAAAAATGGCTGTTCGCCAAAGAGATTATAATAATGCAATACTGTACTGTGCTCTTGGCATGACACCCTTATGAATACACTTCCAAACAGAAGGAGAGGTCTTCTTTTTGGGGCAGATCAGCAGAAAAGACAAAACGGCTCAGCTCACTCTGGACAAACCTGTTGGCTACTCATCCGGTTTGCAAAAATAAGATGCACTGTCATTCCCATGCAACCCCCTCCCACTCCACCCTGTGCCCCCCCCCCCCCGCAGCTTGGGTGTAAGAACTTCTTAGCCTAAGCCTCAGACTGCCTGAGGAATAGAATAATGCAAGGGGAGGAGAGGGATCAAGAAGGGTCCTTCCTCTGCTCAGACTGCAGGGGATGGGGGGGTGGCATGTGAGAGAGGAGGGGGAGGGAGGGAGAGAGGGAGTCTGCTAGAGATGAAAGAGAAGGAAAAAAAGAAAAGGTGAACTCAGCTTCACCCTTTTAGATGGAGCATCATTAACTGTACCTTTTAAAAATACACACACACAGCACCATACTACTTAAGGCCCAATCCTAGCCACACTTAACTGGGAGGAGGCCCCACTGACTATAATGGGACTTACATCTGAATAGACATGCCTAGGCTTGGGTTATGTGGCTGCAATCCTGTCCACTCTTACATGGGAGAAAGTCCCATTGATAAGGGGGCTTACTTCTGAGTAGACATGCAGAGGCTTGGGCTCCCATGCTGCAACCCTATCCACACTTACCTGGAAGGAGGCCCCATTGACTATAATGGGACTTCTGAGAAGACATGCAGAGGCTTGGGCTTCCATGTTGCAATCCCATCCACACTTACCTGGAAGGAAGCCCCACTGACTACAAGGGGACTTACTTCTGAGTAGACATGCAGAGGCTTGGGCTCCCATGCTGCAATCCTATCCAGTTACTTGGGAGGAAGCCCCATGGACTATAATGGGACTTACTTCTGAGTAGACATGCAGAGGCTTGGGCTTCCATGCTGCAATCCCATCCACACTTACCTGGAAGGAGGCACCATTGACTACAAGGGGACTTACTTCTGAGTAGACATGCTGAGGCTTGGGCTCCCATGCTGCAATCCTATCCAGTTACCTGGGAGGAAGCCCCATGGACTATAAGGGAGCTTACTTCCGAGTAGACATGCAGAGGCTTGGCCTATCATAGTCTCTGCCTCACACACACACACACGACAAATTCTTCCACTGTGTGCCCCCGAGTGTGTTCCATTCACACGCACAGATAAACACGCATCCTGCTTCCTCGCCTTCCCCTCCCCCAATCTGTCGCAAGGAGAGAGAGAGAGGGTGTGTGTAGTGTGTGTGTCAGACCACACACACACACACGGAGGCTGGGGCTTAGGTGCTACCTCCTTCCCACAACGCCGCCACCGTTGGGGTACCCGAAGGGCTCGCCTCCACCGTCCCCTTCCCCTTCCTCGCCCATCCTCACGGCACCTGCCCGGAGGCTCCCGGGGGGAGCAGTGACGGCCCCCAGCCGGGGTGGGGGAGGCCTGTGCAGCCCCCACCCGCCCTTGGCAACTTACTCCCGGGGCTGGCAGCAGCGGGGGCAGCCACGGCCCTCCGCTCTCCCCGCATGGACGGCGGCGGCTCCTCCTCAGCGCGCGTCCTCTGCCGCCTCACGGGGAAGGGAGCCGCAGAGTGGCCTCCTCACGGCAGGGCTGCTGCCGCTCTCGCAGTGCCGAGGCTCGCGCGCCAACGGACTAAGCCGGAGTCTCTGCGTCCCCGGCGAGCGGCGCACGCACTGACAACAACAGCGGCGGCGGCGGCTCGCAGTCAGGGAACGGCCAGCAGGAGGGGGCGGGGAGGGAGAGGAAGCGCAGGGCCGGGAGGGGCCTCGAAAGAGAAAGGGGCCGCGGCTGCGCAGGCGCCGAAGGGGGGCCGCCGCGCGCGCACGGGCCAATCAGTGCCTGCCTCAGCGACTCGCCTGCGTCAGTGAGCGGGGAGGGCCGGCTGGAAGCGCCGGGCCTCCTGTCGAAGGGAGACGGCGGCCGACCGGCTCTGACGCTGCCACTTGGGAGTAAGCCCCACTGGCTATCATGGCACCGACTTCCGAGTAGACCTGCATAGGCGGTGTAGGTCTACTCAGAAGTAAGCCCCATTGTAGTCAGTGGGGCTTACTCCCAGGAAAGTGGATAGGATTGCAGCCACAGAGCCCAATCAATCCCAGGCAGGTCTGCTCAGAAGCAAGCCCCATTATAGTCAATGGGGCTTACTCCCATGAAAGTGGATAGGATTTCAGCCTAATGTTCATTTCATGCTGCTTTAGCTGAAAAATGGAAAAGATTGTTGTTCTCTATCATCATCACTACCATCAGCACCCTTTGAAAGCAGCATCTGGTAAACCCCATTGAAAAATTGTGGTTTTAAACCAGTGGTTCTCAACCAGTGGTACATGTACTACCATTTATATGCCTGGCAGCATCAGCACCCACTGCAACAGGAGCTTCCAACAGGGATAGGAAGCTGAAGCTCTAGTGCACAGTTTGTGAGTGCAAGAAAAAGTTCCCTCGCCCACCCTGAGCCTCTAACCCACTTTGGAAGCTCCTGTTGCAGTCTTCAAATCCGGAAGTAATTGGTGATGAGGCAGTCACCAGTTACTTCCAGTAGCTCCTCCAAGAACCGTGCACCAGCAAATTGTACACTAGGGGAGCAGCATTGAGAAACACCAGTTTACATTAGCCTGTCCACGTAAACCGCCTTGAATGCCATCTAAACAACAGAGAAAAACAGTATATAAATATTTAAATAAATATTATTATGTACTGGTCATTGTGTATGTTGAATGTAATAATTTCCACAAGGGACATTCTCAAGATCATTTAACACCATTGGGTCGCCCCTTATAAATACCCCTGTTGTACTCAGAGGACAATGAGTCGCAGATGAATGGATTTTTCCATTCCATCAACAGGCTTCTTTGTGAAGTGCATTTTTGAATCTTCTTTATTATTATTATTATTATTATTATTATTATTATTATTATTATTATTATTATTAATAATAATAATAATAATAATAATAATATTATTATTATTATTACTGAATACTGATTTTCAACAACAGCAAAAAAGGTTATCTTAAGTAGTTTACATCGCACAAGAAATGAGAAGATGGCTTCCTATTCCAAAGGGGCTTGCCGTCTGTAAAAATAAACACACCAGCAAATGGTCACCAGTGCTAAGAACTGGGCCGGTTAATCTCTCCCTACCAAGTATAAGAGAACCACACTTTAAAAGGTATCTCCTTACACAATTAGCAGGAGTGATTGCATTACGGAGTCGGAATTGATTATCTGGCGTGGCAGTTGTTCAGGACTACTCTATTTCTCTTCCTGCCAGTGCCACTGTTTCTCCAGACCTGTGAAGAAAAAGTTTGATAAAGGGCAAAATCCTAAGCCCTTATGTCAGTGCTTTCCAGCACTGGCGTAGGGGTGCCAATGGGACGTGTGCTGCATCCTGCAGTTGGATGTCACTCATGGAGGCCTCCTCAAAGTAAGGGAATGTTTGTTCCCTTCCCTCAGAGCTTCATTGCCCTTATGTCAGTGCTGGAAAGCACTGACATAAGGGCTTAGGATTGCGCCCAAAGTGACAATTTATGCTAAATAAAGGACATTCCAACCAAAAGCCTCAAATAAGGCATTTCTTTCACAGTTTCTTACAGAGCACTAACAGCCCAGTCCAGTGGTTCTCACACATTTAGCACTGGGATCCACTTTTTAGAATGAGAATCTGTCAGGGCCCACTAGAAGTTATGTCATGACTGGATGTGACATCAGCAAGCAGGAACATTTTTAACCATCCTAGGCTGCAATCCTACCTGCACTTACCCAGGGGTAGGTCCCATTTACTATCATTGTTAAAAGAATATACCTAGTAGCTTGTTAAAAGTACAGGTCTGTAACATTTCCTCAAATGCAGTCACATACCATGGTAGCATCAAGTCTATTATATTAAAAATAAAATATAGAAATGATTGGGGACCCACCTGAAATTGGATCGTTACCCACCTGGTGGGTCTCGACCCACAGTTTGAGAAACACTGGCACAGAGGCTTGTTTAAAAGAGACAAGTTACGTATTTTTGTTAGAAGACAGGCAGCCCAATCCTACTTTCCCACCCAGCAATGCAACAGTGCCAATGAGGCATATGCTAATCCCGTGGGGGAGTTTTGGCCTCATTTGTTCCCTTTTCTCAGGGTAAGCCCTTGCTGGCCCAATAAGTGAACTTGGACCTTGGCCAAGTTGGAACTTGGATATTGCTGATGCAAGTCCGTGTTGACCCCTGAAGATAAATCAGCCCTGGGAAGGGGGTTAGGATTCATTGGACACCACTGCCACTGAACCCACTCTCTTCATGGACACGATCCGCCCTCCACCATTCCCCATCTCCCCCCTGTTCCACTCACCCTGCCCTGTTCTACCCCCCTCCCTACCCCTGCGAGTTCTTTCCTGAGGTGGCAGGTGTCTGCAGTCCATTGCCAAGCGGACCCAGTCACTCGCCTCTTCCAGCAGCAGCCAGGCCACACTCTCTGGTGTCATGTTTGTAACAACTGGAGAACATGTTATTCCAGCGGAACGCACATTCCACTCCATCCCATGCTTAGGATTGGGCCATCAATTTTGCAACCTCCCTCTGCCCTAAGTCTTTTGTAGTGGATAGGTGTTAAAAATTCATTTGGTTTCTCTGCAAGTGTCATATTCTAGCGTTTCTTAAACTGTGGGTTGTGGACTGCTGCCTGGAACCACCTACACTTCCAGGTTTCCAAGTTTTTGCATTTTTTAATGTGAAAGGCCCATCATCAGCCTGCTCTAGGTCAAGTCACATCGTGTTTTTGCTGACAAAAGCACATCAGTAAGAACACAGAAGACGGGCTTCTTGCATTAAAAAATGTGAAAACTCGGCAACCCGGAAGTATTGGCATTGATATGATGATGCGTTGAAGGTGTGTCACAGGGCAGAAATGTTTGAGAAGCACTGCTATATCCTTGTTTATGCTTCCTTTTTATTCCCCTGTTGTTTAACAGACCAACTGCCTCTGTAGCAGATTTCCAGGTGTTAATATATTTAGTTTTATTGCTTGACTTCATGTTTTTATCCATGCACTCCTCATAATCTTTTTTTTTCTTTTGCCAGAGTTTGTGTTCTTTTTTGTTTTCCTTACTTGGATAAGACTACCCATTTCTAAAAGAAACCTTCTTGCCTCTTATAGCTTCCTTGACTCCACTCAAGAACCATGCTGGCATCCTCCTAGACTTGGTGGTGCCTTTTCTACTCAGAGACAGGTCATCATGTAGTCTATGCACCTATCACAAATTCATCTTTCTATCTTCCTAATCATCAAATCACTCTCTCTTAGGAGCCTCCCATCCCCAGAGGATTACCCTGGGCATAGCTAAGTGATCTGATATCTGGGGGTAAAAACATTTTTTTTTAACATTCCTGGGTTAACAGCCCCCAGGGGCAGAACAAATCCCCATCCCGGGGCATCCAGGAGGTGTTCTGAGGCACAGGCAGGCCTCCCTGGGCCTTAGAAGGCCTGCTGGAGGCCTTACAAAGGCACTTCTGGTTTTCACTAAAACCAGAAATGCCTTTCTAAGGCTTCCTGCAAACCTTCAAAAGGCACCCCCTGACACCCCGCAAAGAATGATACACAGAGCAATTAGCCAGCCCCTCTTAGCTATACCACTGCTGGACACAACAGGATATGGGTTCATCATCCCAGGAATGAGTCCTTTCTTACTGATCATTTCCCTCTTCTTCAGATGGACAACCTCCTTCTCTGAGACCCTCACTTTTCATGATAGCAGTAGAGCTATCAGTCCAGGAATGGGATACGTCTATCATGTTCCTCGTAGAAGTCTGATCCACATACCTCTTTTACTATCTCTCTCAGCTTCTCCGGGGCAGCTACGAGTATCTTGGGTTTAAGGAACTAACTTATTTTTTGAGAGCCAGGAACTCACTGAACTAAGGATACACCCATGACTTTTGCCCAGTGGGCAAATAGTCATACTTAAGACACTCTATGCAATATACTGTGCAATCATCCACTCCCCTGCTGGCTTTCTACATTCATATCTAGTTATGTTTTCTTGGGGGGAGGGGGGGTTCATAGTGTGCTTACTTGGAAAGCTAAAACTTACCTTGCATTTTAATTTTATTTTGCAGAGCTTGATTTTGAGGAAGAGAGGGGAATGCTATTACCTGGCCTTTTTTTCTTGCTATTCAACTCACAGAGATACTTAACTCACCTGTCTGCTTCTTGGGTAGGTCAATTTTTGTCACTTAGATGCTCCCTCCAATTCCCTCTTGTGGCCAATTAGAATCAGAGGGCCTTGTGTAAAGGAAGGGGATATGATTCAGCTTCTGGGTTGCAGCAAACTACACCAAATGGAGATTAGGGTAGTGTCAACCCCTGGGAAAGGTGATTTTTCTCAGGAGAGCAGACAATGGATACTGATCAAAGGGGGGATTAAGACAAGTCAAAAGACAATGAAGAAATCTGGTTTACTTTAGTTATCCTTAGCAGATACAAAGGGGGGGCAGAGTGCCTATACCTTTAACCTTTGTATAGAAGAGGGGATTTTGGCAGGTGGGCATGGAAGGGTTTAAAAAGCTGCACCTGCCAAAATTCACTCTTCTACACAATGGTTAAAGGTACTGACACTCTGCCCCCCTTTGTATCTGCTATCCCTAACTTTAGTCTGCCTGTAATTATCTCTTCTTCTGAATGTGTGTGCTGTTTTTTAAATGAATACTTATGCTGCACTTTATAAGTCTAAAGCAGTGGTTCTCAAACTGTTTAAGCACTGGGACCCACTTTTTAGAATGATAGTCTGTCAGAACCCACAGGAAGTGATGTCATTAACCTGGAAGTGATGTCACGGCCAGAAGTGACATCATCAATTTAGGCTTCAAAACTAATCCATAATCAGCCAAAAGTCCCATTGCACAGCACTCTCGTGGTGTTATTTTATATAGCTGAGTATTCAAATGTTCCAGCTCAGAAGTCAAAGCGGAACATAGACTTCTGCAAGGTTGGATCCTTCTTCAATCACCCTCCCCCCTTTTCAACATTCCATCTTTTCACCTATTCAGGGCAAAGTACCATCCCTCTGTTCCACTGGGAGCCCACCCTGCTCAGCAGCTCTGTAGCCTGTATTTTCAGTGGCAGCTGAGTTAGGTGCTATGCAAAGCACCTGAAATTGGCTTGCAACCCACCTAGTGGGTCTTAACCCACAGTTTGAGAAACGCTGGTCTAGACTAAGTTTGAACTGAAGGCTTTCACTTAAGTTCCTAAGTTTTCTGTCATTTGTCAGAAACTGACAGAAAGTCTGAACTTGCTTCTCTCTAGCAAAGATTGCCCTGTGGCCCTTTTCAGATTATATCTATATACTTGCTTAGGCTGCAATCCTATACACACTGAGTAGCCATACCTAACATTGTGTGTTAGACTCTGTTTTATGACTGAACTCTTCCCTAGCTATGACCTTTATTTATAACAGTGGTTCTCACACATTTAGCACCTGAATCTACTTTTAGAATGAGAATCTGTCAGGACCCACTGGAAGTGATATCATGACCAGAAGTGACATCATTAAGTAGGAAAATTTTTAACAATCCTAGGCTGCAATCCTACCCACATTTACCCAGGAGCAAGTCCCATTTACTATCATAGTTAGAATATACATAGTCGCTTGTTTAAAATACAGGTCTATAACATTTCCCGATGCGTTTGTTTAGCTCAGTATCGAGAGAAAGAGTGTCGGAGATCGTTGAGCCAAGGTACACAAAGTCATGGACAACCTTCAGTTCATGCGCAGAGATTGTAATGCAGGGAGGTGAGTCCACATCCTGAACCATGACCTGTGTTTTCTTTAGGCTGATCGTCAGTCCAAAATCTTGGCAGGCCTTGCTAAAACGATCCATGAGCTGCTGGAGATCTTTGGCAGAGTGGGTAGTGACAGCTGCATCGTCGGCAAAGAGGAAGTCATGCAGACATTTCAGCTGGACTTTGGACTTTGCTTTCAGTCTGGAGAGGTTGAAGAGCTTTCCATCTGATCTGGTCCAGAGATAGTCTGGTCCAACAAGAAGCTGACAGAACATACCAAGATCCAGGTCTACAGAGCTTGCGTCCTGAGTACACTTCTGTACTGCAGCGAGTCATGGACTCTCCGCTCACAGCAGGAGAGGAAACTGAACACTTTCCACATGCGCTGCCTCCGGCGCATTCTTGGCATCACCTGGCAGGACAAAATTCCTAACAACACAGTCCTGGAACGTGCTGGAATCCCTAGCATGTATGCACTGCTGAAACAGAGACGCCTGCGTTGGCTCGGTCATGTCGTGAGAATGGATGATGGCCGGATCCCAAAGGATCTCCTCTATGGAGAACTCGTGCAAGGAAAGCGCCCTACAGGTAGACCACAGCTGCGATACAAGGACATCTGCAAGAGGGATCTGAAGGCCTTAGGGATGGACCTCAACAAGTGGGAAACCCTGGCCTCTGAGCGGTCCGCTTGGAGGCAGGCTGTGCAGCTTGGCCTTTACCAGTTTGAAGAGACACTTTGCCAGCAGCCTGAGGCAATGAGGCAAAGAAGGAAGGCCCATAGCCAGGGAGACAGACCAGGGACAGACTGCACTTGCTCCCGGTGTGGAAGGGATTGTCACTCCCGGATTGGCCTTTTCAGCCACACTAGACGCTGTGCCAGAGCCACCTTTCAGAACGCGATACCATAGTCTTTCGAGACTGAAGGTTGCCAATAACATTTCCCAAAATGCAGTCACATTCCATGGTAGCATCAAGTCTAATATAGTAAAAATAAAATACATATTGAAATGAATGTGGACCCACCTGAAATGGGCTCATGACCCACCTAGTGAGTCCCAACTCAAAGTTTGAGAAGCACTAGCTTCCCCTTCTTAAAGTTTGGGATTAGTCTGTACTTCTGGTTGACTTTTACTGCAGCCAGTCAAGCTTTACCTGTTAAAACAGAGCTGAAAAGCTGTATGTTTCTATTAAATCCCTGGGATTCAGCTCCTGACAATCAGTCTCCTTCCTTGCTGTGCCTTCATTTAAACCTCAGTGAGTTCATTAAATACTTAAACAAATAAATGCTAGTGCTCACCTTCACTTCACACAGATGCTTAACTCACTTGTTTGCTTCCTGTTTACCTTGATACTGGGACTGTGCATTGCATACAGAGTTTAATTAAGTCTGATGGGTCTATGCCCCCTTTCCTTAGTAGTGTATGGGCCGTTAGGCATACAAACAGGTCTGAGATGAAGGTTGGCATTACTGAAACAGAGAAACTGACAGATGTTTCCCTTAAAGCAGCACAGCTCTTAGAAGGAAGGGGCATTTGAGGGCTCTCTCCCAGGTGAAAGGCTACATATTCCCCAAACCTTTCCTCCTGTCTTAGCTTTCAGATATTATCTCTCCCACCTATGCCAGCAAAGCAGCCCAGGAGGAAAAGGCAGATAGAAGGCAACAGGGAGCTGATGCAGTTGCTCAAGCAGAAACAAATTAGGTATATCCTTGCAGCTTGTTATACTATATATGCAAGTTGCCAGTCTTCTCACCCTTACTTCTAACCCACCATCTTCCAAGCTACCATCTATTTCTGACCAATTAAAATGGGGAAATCCACAAGAAATGTGTGAGAAACTAATGTTTCTCATACACCATCACTATTTTAGCACAGAATAGTATACATGGTTCTCTCCTCCTCCACTTTGGCCTCACCACACTCCTATGAAGTAGGTGAGTTTGAGAGATGAGGAATAGTTGTCATGCAACAACTGTCTTAACACAATTGGGAAAGAGGCACATACCCTAAGGTTTGGAGAATTTGGTGAGCATTTCACTAATAATATAATAATAATATAATAATATACAGTATTTATATACCGCCTTTCTTGGTCTTTATTCAAGACTTTATTCAAGGCGGTTTACACAGGCAGGCTTATTAAATCCACGCAGGGATTTTTACAAATTGAAAGAAGGTTCTCTCTTTCAAGAACCACCACATTCAAGGTGTCACACTCCGATCTGGTTTAACATTCTGGCCTCCATCCTCCCACGCTCCGAGCAGATGGAACAGCTCAGCTGCAGCTTGCCAGCTGCTTCAAGGTCGCACGGTGCCGGTGGCCTCGAACTGGCGACCTTGTGGATGTTAATCTTCAGGCAAATGGAGGCTCTACCCTCTAGACCAGACCTCCTGCCCAATATGACCACCAAGATGGGCCTCTGCTAAAGGGGGAAGGAGGCAGCTGAAAGGGATATACAGGTTATACCTTATTATCCACTTATTTGGTATCCACTGATTAGATTCACCACTGATACCCGGTCCACCTTTAAATGCCTTGTAACAAGGAAAAAAGTACCAAAATCCTATTTCCAACTGTTGTGCTGTTAAGCCACACTGGTTGCAAGCTTTTCAGGGTTAAAGATAGCTTTAAAGACCCACCTATGGAATTCTTGCTCCACTGTTGTCAGCTATAATTTCATTCCATTAGATTCCATTATTCACCCTATCTAGTGGCTGGATGTGGTATAGCATCGATACCAATGCATTCTGGGGTGACAGTGGAGTAGCAAGAAACCTGGACATGGGTCTTTAAAACTATTTTACCACTGATTTGGTATCCACTGATTTTTTTTAATCCACTGAGGGTTCTGGAACAGCTGAGGGTTCCGCTGCCATCATAGGACTTCTGAAGAGCTGAAACAAAAGCAAAAGATTCAAATTAACCCATCCCTTTATAAGGACAACTCCTGACTCTGCATTATACCCTTCTGGTGGGCTGATCCAAAGATGAGAAACCCAGAGTCATCCCCTTGAACTTCTCCTTGGCTATGGTCAGGCAGGACTGGCACATCCATAAGGCCACCTAAAATGTTTGCATGGAGTAGCACCCTTAAATAGGTGGCAATTGAATGAGCCTGTCTGTCCACCATCCTCTCCAGCCCATTGCTCCACTGGTGCTCTAATCCTCTTCTGACTTGCTGAGAGGAAGTTGGAAGCTCCTTCTCCCACCAGAGAAGTCTCCAGATTGCTTCTCAATGACAACATGGTGCTTATGAACAGTATTGGGAAAACCCAGCATGTCTTGACTCGAGTCGGGTTGTCGAGTCATCATCCCCCACGAGTAATGGGCACACTTTCCAATTTGCTGAGTCACCGTTTAGTGACTCTAATGGACTCGAGTTGAGTTGCTCCCCCCTTTTAAAAGTGGAAAAAACAGAGCTACTGCTGGGGAGTATGTGTGTGTGTGTCTCAGTTCCCTTTACTCACTCCCCTGCTGCCCCCTTCCATTTGTAAACAGGGAAGGAGGGGGTGGGAGGGACTGAGTGAGAGCCGGGACAGAAGCGGTGAGAGAGAGGAGGGTCACAAGCAGCAAGTGGGAGACTTACCAGGAGGACCCGATCCTTGGCAGCCCTACTCACAAGTAGTCACATTTGTACCGGCCATTCAGTGAGGGTTACTCCTCCCTGCCCTCCCTCAGCCAATGGAAATATGAGAATGCCGAGCCTTTGTCCAATGATCATTTGTTCCTTCCTATCAGAGATGGGAAAAGAGAGCCCAGTTCCACCTCCCTTTCCTGCTTGCATTAACCCTTTCCTGCCTCCTGGCTGGAACTCCCTGCTGCTTGCCCGTCAGAATGCTTGCCCCATGAGGTTTTCTACATGGCATAAACAGTAAGCAGGCACCCTCAGGCACAGGCAGCACACATGGGGACAAGTGCCAAGTCAGGAGTGCCCTGACTCTAGTCTTTTTCAGAGTCTTCCACAGGCGAAACTCACAAGTTGCTGAGTCAGCAAAAATCACACATTTTCGCGATTTGAGTTTGAGTCACTGACTCGAGTTCCCAACACTACTTATCAAGCACCAAGTAGGGAGGGACAAGTGATTCAAAGCCTGCCCAGCTACCTACCCTTTTCCTGTACAGGTCAGCCCTCCTTATCCATGGGTTCAGGACCCACAGATTTGACCCAATGTGGGTAAGGAAGGCCTCACTGTACTTTCCAGATGCAACTGGAAGAGTCTTCCAGTCGCATTGGGAGGAAGGCTTTCCGAGGCATGGTGAGGCTATATGCAACCTCCCCGTGCTTCAGAATGCCTGCTAGAGCCTTCAGAAAGCCTGCTAGAGCCTTCTGAAGGGCACTTTTGGTTTTAATCTAAACCAGAAAATGTCTCCTAATGTCCACCTAAACTGGAAAATGTCCACCTCCAGATGTCCTCTGATGGTCCCAACCCCAGACTGGATTATCCAGGGGTTTTGGTATTTGCGAGGGGAGGGGGGTTAGGACATGATTTTTTAATATGCAAGTTGAGTACACCTTATCCAGAATTCAGAAATACAGAATATTCCAAAATACAGAACTTTTTTGAGCACCAACATTTTTTTTACTTTTTTACCTAAAGAAATAAAATCACAAACTGTGTTTCATGCACAAATCTTGTTTCATGCACAGAATCATTTAAAATATTGTATAAAATCACCTTCAGGTTATGTGTATAAGGGGTTATGAAACATAAATTACCCCATAAATTACCCCTGCTAATTTGGTAAGAGGCACTTTTTCAAGTGGGTGCTCCTTTTTTTAGCAGGGGGAGAGTAACTGGCCCACCTCACCCCAGCACTATCTGTTCTAGTGGCTGTCTGCTGGTATTCATTTGCATCTTTTTAGATTGTGAGCCCTTTTGGGACAGGGAGCCATTTAGTTATTTGATTTTTCTCTGTAAACTGCTTTGTGAACTTTTCGTTGAAAAGCGGTATATAAATACTGTTAATAATAATAATAATAATAATAATAATAATAATAATAATAATAATAATAATAATAATAATAATAATAATAAATGAATGAATTTTGTGTTTAGGCTTGGGCCCCATCCCCAAGTTCTCTCATTGTGTAAATGCAAGTATTCTGAAATATGGAAAAATCCAATATCCAAAACATTTCTGGTCCCAAGCACTTCGGATACCCAGTCTGTAACAGTATTTTTATTTTTGTAAGTTTGTGGAGATGTTTCTCCACAGGTATGGATCCTGAAATTCTGATAATAACAGGATCAGAATAGGTTGTGCATTACACATAGGAAAAAGGATGGCCTTCTAGGATGCTCCAAATTGCCCCATTAGGTACAGGTAGCAAAGGAATCTAAAATAATAACTCTTTCTGAAAAATAATGATAGTGAGAATACAGCAAAATACTTAATAGTCCTAATACGTTAGTGCTTATTTTTAGGTATCAACGAACACATGTATTAATTAATAAAGTAGCTCCAGGACATTCTCCACTTGCATGGCTCTCTGTTCACAGCCCTGGTTCCTTTTGTGGACTGAGAAGAAATTTTAATTAAATATAAGTGTGGTAAAGTGTGACAAGATGAGGCATGAATTCCTGCACCGAATTTCTATAATTCATGTCTCGACAAACAGCATAAAGCCATTGATTTAAACAGAAACAACTTTCTGGATATAAGATTGGGACATCAGAGCCAAATTTTGGAGTACATCTATACTTAAAAAATTATAGTAATATTTAAAATTAAAACATGTTACCTGCAGTAGCCTATATCTATACATGAGGTTTAATATCAAATAATTCTGGGTTCAGAGTTAATATGTGAATACTAAGAAGAGCAGCAATGCTGCAGAGCATAACAAAAATGAAATCAGGGTTTTGTTTTATTTAACTGTTTCTGAGCCCAGGCCTGAGCTTGTACTGCTGGCACTCTGCTGGTGGTGAGTGTTACAAATGTTTCATAAAGCTGCGCGAGAGGGAAGTGGGACATCCAGAGCTTCCGTGTCGGGCCGTGGGCCAGACATGGAGTCTCCTGATTCTATGGCAACCCAAGGGCTGCCGCAGAATTGAGTAGCGCCATTGCAGGGCTACTTGCCTTACCCAGGGGAACGGAACGAAAATCCCCTTCCCCCAAGGAGCTGCTGGCGACTGCCCTGTTGCTGTAGCAGCCATTTTGGTGCCGCGGCAGTCCCGGCGCAACGGGCAGCTCAGAATTGGGCTGCCCGTTAATATTCTCTTTGGAAACGTAAATGTTGCCCTGCAGTGACTGACTTATTTGCAAATGACAATGGGAAAGATTATGTGGGATAAAAGAGGAATGCAGTTGTGTCCACCAACAAGATTTCTGGCTTAGTTACTAGCTTAGTTACTAGCTTAGGGGAACATTGACTCAGCGTGCACTGGAAAGAAAAATGGAATTCCCTGAAAATGAGTACATTAATGTTGACCTTGACATTCAGGAGAAGTCAGGGCCTAAGTCTGTACAACTAAACTGAACACATATTCTTCCCACCACCTTCCTCCCCTTTTTGTGTGTCAAATTTTGGATTGCTAAGATCCACAGGCTTTTTGTTTCTAAAAGGACACGCTTGTTGATGGTGCTATATTAGCATTAACTATTTTTAAGATTCTGAGCCTTAAAGTGACAGGGACCTGTCTTCACCTAGGTCAAGTAGTTCCATGTACGTGGATGGTGCTATATCAATTAATAAATACAACTCATAAGGTGCCTGTGGCACTGTACAAACATGAGAAATAAATTCAAGCCCTGCCCTCAGGGTTATACGCAAAAGGTAAACACATGACACATTAGGGAAGAAAGAAAAGTAGGATGAAAAGGCAGAATAATCAATCAAGGAAGCCAGGGTGAACAGCAGGCAAAACGGGCCTATGAAAGGGGCTCACCTTTTCATCAGCTTCCCCATAATTAGTGTTTTTCTAGAATGACAAAAGTTAATCATGGGATAGTTTCTCCCTATGATCCCTATTCTGGAATGTACCTATTGTCTTTGCCTATATGAAAGAAGCACAGGCTGTTGATGGTTTTTTCTTCCTCTACCCATGCGGGATGTGCATGATACCATGCTACCCATGCAGAATGTGACTGGAGTTCTTGAGGGAAGGGCCTAGGCAGTTGACAGCTTGGTCAAGTAAGCTGACAGAAAGGGCCTCACTCTCTCCATCTCCCTCTGCTAAGCTATAGAATGGCTGTGGGTGGATCTGAAATGCATGTACATCAGTGGTTCTTAAACTTCTTAGAGGCCCTAGATGCTGCTGCCTGATTTATAAATGCCAAGGGGTATGGCTGTAATGGTGATTGGGCAGCAGTGCTCCCCCACCCTCAAGTAGCAACTTGTTTAACCATTGGTGCACATAGCCTAATCTGCCCTGTCAGTTTTGTGATTCAATAAAAATTGGGTCATGCCCCACTGGTGGATTCTGGAACAATAGTTTGAAAACCACTGGTGTACCTCAACCTAGAATTCATGTTTGTCTTTCTGACAGAGCTGGGTCCTAAAACCTGTTTGCAGCAATAAGAAAATGATCAGATATGATCAAAATGATCATATGAGGGGCCAAGGCCAGAGGGAGCCTATAACACCAGCTTCCATGGAGACCATATATATAAAGTTCTCAATCAGGGGGGCACTCTGAGAAAGGGAGGAGATTTAAAACATTTTTTTTCAAGTCATTTCAAGTCATTTTTTTTAAAAGATGTATTGACTTCTTGTCAATAACACCCAAAGCCTATCCTCTTTCATCCCTGTGCACTCTAGCTAAACAATCCAATGCTAATTTTGAGGCCCATTAGGCATTCACATTACTTTTTCACACTGCTTAGAACCTAGAACAGTGGTTTCCAACTTGTGGTCCGGAGACCACAGGTGGTTCATGAGACCCTGAGAAGTGGTCCGCAAGGTCTCCGGGGGAAAAAAGATGATCACTTTTGATCACCTCCAGTGTCTCACCAAGTGAGTGTTCTCCCACAGACTACTGAAGTGTTGGCTGTGGCTGTATCCATTCTCTGCCCTCTCTGGTGATCCAGTGCTTACTGAAGTACCAGTTGTGGGAGGATCCATTCTACACCCTTTTGGTAGTCTGTGCAGGAGTACTCACTCCACAAGATGTTTCGCCATGGACCCCCAGAGAGGGCGGAGAATGGACCCACCCGCAGTTGGCATTTCCAGTGTCTTGCCGAATGCTCCCATATGAGCTACCAAATTAATTGTATTTTTTTGTGTTGTGGGGATGGGGGGGGGGGTTTCATGTGGTTCACAACAATTCCAATGTTTGCCTCAGTGGTCCGTGGGCTTCTAAAGGTTTGGAACCACTTATCTAGAATTACTAGAATCTCAGATTGTTTGTATGAGTCCAGTTATAAATGGGTGTTGAAAAAAATTCAACTAAAAATGGGCTGGATGTGCTAGCTATCTGCTTAGGGCACAAATATGCTAAGCTGCATACCAGGTTTCAGGGGTCATTGTCAAACAATATACTGCTGGGAATATTGGCTGCCTGGAAATTTCCTCCCAATTTCAGACTGAGGTGAGATACTAATGACGAAAATGCCCTTTGCACATGTCTAGAGATATTCTCTTATTAAGGTATTAATTGATTGCTGGTTCTCATATTCCAGAGTTGAACTTTGGCACTGAAAGCAGTTTTTGTAGCTCAGCCGTATGTGAGATATCCTGCGTTAAGGTACATGTAGGCACACCCATGGCTCAGAAAGTAAAATGTCAAACAATGCAATATATTTAGCCTCATAAAATTCACATTTATCTGAATAGCTAAAAGGAAACTAATGTTTGTACTTCAAATAGCCACTAAAGTCTGGAAGGCTGCGCTTGGTATACAGCCTGTAACAATCAGCGGAAACAATGAACTTGGAAAGCTGTTTTGTGTTTCTTTTAAGCCTCCAGCTTATTCCTGTTTTGAACTCTGAATGAACAACAAAACCAAATTAAACATATGGCACAGTACACACATTTCAGCCACTTTTAGGCCCCACTGATAGCTTAGCTTTCTCATGGAAAATTAATGGAACCTCAGTATACTTAGCTTTGGCTGGATCAGTCCCACAATGTGCAATTCTATTCCTGTTTTTTTAAAAACACAAGCAACGGCAACTATCCAAAGATGGTTGGATTTGCCCCAGTCCCAAGCCCCATATGTGCTTTGTTGCATCTAGGGAACTCTGAAGTATATGAGTTGCTCCATTTCAGCTGAGAGGGAGCAGAGCCATATGCATAAAGGAATACAGGGCCAGCCCATATATGAGACTGACAGAGATAGTCTCCTCTTCAGGCTGCAAATTGCTGGGGCACTCACCTCCCTCTGCCCACTTATCTCTGTTGCTACTCCTCCGCCTTTCACTCCCTGAATTGTGAAAGGAAGAGGGGGATGTAATTGAAGAACTATAGAAGAAGAGGAGAGTGGTGGTGACACTCTAGTCCACCACTCTCCTCTCTTCCACACTTCTTATTCTGCTTTGGCCCTCTCTCTCTCTCTTTTTTTCTAATCAAGGGAGTGGGAAGAACAGAGGCTGGTACATCATCAAGTAAGGGGAGATAGCATTTGGTAAACCACCTCATGGGCCAGGAACATGGACAGTCTTGAAGGAACATGCCCTTGGTTTTGGTTCCTCCACCAAATGAATGAAAGAGCCACCCCCCTTCAGGTAGAGGACCTCCATGTGTGCAAAGAATTGGCTAAATGGGAGGAATAAATGTTTTCTGGAATAAAACCAGGAAAATGTAAGGAGGATATTCCAGAATATAATTATAGTGATCATGAATAAACATTCCTGCTAAGGAAGGTAAAATGTATCCCCCTCCGTTGTTTTTGCATTCCAACCGAAATTATTCCTGAACTGAGATCTGTACATCACTGAGATCTCAAAAGTGATGTTGACATTTGTGAGGTCAAGCAGAGCCCCGTGAGCTCCATCCCATACTGATGCTCAACTGAAAATCAAAGGGAAATATTTCTTTGAGGACAAAAACAAGCAAGATAAAGGCATGAAACAACTCCTCAGGCCTTTGATCCAGTGAAAGACCTTCCCTAATTAAAAAACCAAAAAATCTGCAAGTCTTATTTTCCCCACTCTGTTACTTTGTTTTGCAACTGGTGTTAGAGAATGAAGAAGCCAGCCTTTGTTTCCAGCCTTGATTTCATCTGGATGGGGAGACGCTGTTCATTTCAAAACTATTTTACAAAAATGTCTTTTGCCTCAGCTGTACAGCTTGTGACATTTCTTGCAAGAGCCAGTGATGCTCGTACAGGAAGAGCCATTTCTAGGGACACACTTTGTTCTTTCTTACATCAGAGCAATTCCACTAATTTGATCTAATTGGAAATCAGATTAAGAGAGTATTTGAACTTTTTTTTTTGTTAATCCATTCAATTCTAAACAGAAGCACATCCTTTAAAGTGAACACAATCTCAGGGGTTCCTCTAAATGATTGAAGAGGAAGTGTATCTTGATGGATTATCAAAGATGCACTCCCTTGTAGCAGCTCATATGACTTTGTAAAGCTACAGCAGATTGTCAAAAACAGGCTTCAGTTACAATGTGTCAATGCGTAAGCACTTCAAAAGAAATTATGCACTATCTCATCTGCTAGAAATACTATACACGACTTGAGAAATAAAAGACACATTCCTTATTGCTTGCTTGGACTGTTAACTTCTGAGAAAAATGCCCCCACCCAATCGTGAATGCAAATGGAAATGCTTTCATCCTGAGTCACACCTGAATGTTGTTAGAGTGAGATTCTTAAGCTAAGGGCCACTCGAGAGCTATGGTATTTAGAGAGCTCAGTGTGCAATGTTCATACATCACAATCCCAACCTAAATCTCCACATGGTGATGCAGCAGCACTGGTGCGGGTTATGCTACACCTCATGGGGAATTCTTGGCTGCTGGGGGTCTCCTTGGGGGAAGGAGACTTTTGCCCCTTTGCCTTGGGGTAGGCCCTAGCAGCTGCAATGGGTCAACTTGCATCAGCACTGGCAATATTGCTGGTGTCAGTCTGCATTGATCCATGCAGATCAGGCTTAGGAAGGGGGTTTGGATATGGAAGTGCTTCCCAACATTTTTTCACTTGTGTACCCCTTTGCAGCCTATTTACATAAATTGTACCCCTCATATTAGTCCTTCAAGGCATTCTGATGCCAGTCCTGCAAGGCATTCTAATACAGATCTGCCTCTTTTTCATTATTCAATTCTTTTTCAAGAACCCCTAAAGGTCCTCGCAAGTACCACTGGGAGTACATGTACCCCAGGTTGAGAACCACTGGGATACAGCATGCACCAGCACCGCTGATCCCACCCCCTCCCAGGCCTGATCTGCCCTCTCCCTGCCTCCATTGCTACCCTGTTCTGCCCTCCTTGCCCTGTTCAAGCTCCTGCCTGCCCTTCCCCTCCCCTGTGCTGGACTTACCTACTCTGGTGGGCCTCCTGATAACTGCTGGTGCAAGTGGAAAGGCTCCAGACTTCCTGTCAGCATGCCTGGGACTTGCACTGTCACAAAGCACTTTTGCATCACTTTTTGCAATAGTACATACAGGCAGAACACACGTTCCATTGGTGCAGGCCCTCAACAAGATAGGGTCATCAATCAGCTATCTGATGCACATCCCCTTCATGAGAAAAAGTAATGGTGCAGGAAGCTTCTTGTCATTGATATGACTTAGGTGTGACATAGAAAAAGGAGACTGGGGCACTGAACGCTGGATTGTAATGTTCCATAGGCACATTGGGATTTTGCTCTTATAATGTAATATTAGAAGGTCTACTCAGAAGTAAGCACAACTATATTCAATGGGGCTTACTCCCAGATAAATGTACAGAGGACTACAGCCTTAAAATTAATCTGTAGAAGTTTAAAGAACAAAAGTGAGTCTTAGATATGACTTGGCAACCCTGTTTTTCTTACATATGGATAATCTGTGTTTGGGAATCCAACATAATGTGTGAAAATTATGCCAGTACTTATTTTGCAGTCATCATATATGTTTGCTACCACTTCTGAGTGATGATCTTATTGCAGCGTTTTAACTGTACATCAGCTCTGCGATATAGAGCACGAAGTCCAATGCCCGTTCCTGAAGGCCAAACCATTATTTGGCTACTATGTCTGAAGCAAGCCAATGAAAGCAAGGATAAAATGTTTCAATAAATAAAATAATGGATGCCACTTAAAATAAAGTATCAACCCATATCACGTGATGATCAACCCACAACCTTTGTATCTATATATGACAACGCTTCCAGGGGGTGGAAGATGTTGAAGTTCCTGTCAAGGTCCTTTCATACAAAAAATTCTTATCACGCCCTAACACATCAGTAAACTATAATTTAGCACTCAAATTAGGAAAGATTTCAGAAAGTTTCCAGTCTCCTAACATTTGTTTTACATTACTTGCCATTGTGCAGATGTACCATTTTATAGCTTGCTTAAAGATTACACTGTCATCAACTTGTTTTTATTCTATGTCTCAAGGAAACAGGTACCTACATGAAATAAAACTGCTACCGTACTTGTTTGTACACTTTATAAACTAGCTGATACGGTCATCAGTTTTACTAATCTAGCTACAAAACTCAGTTGTGCGTGAGCTACAGCTACATCTGCCTGAATCATGTAGTAACAACCCCCGGTAAGGGCCTGTTCACACAAGCATGTGCATCACTTGGTTTTTTTTTAATAACTTGAAGTCCTCCTTGCTGAATGTATGAACCACTTCTATTCAATACCTGAGGAATGATGAACTCCAGTGGCAGACCTCCTATTAAGAAAGATGGGGCAAATGCCCCAGGCGTGAGCCTTTAGGACCCCATGAAAGCCTCTCTTAGGCTCCCAACAGGGTAGGAAACTGTGATTCCAATTTTCTGGAACCACAGTTTAAAGCCTTAGGGAAGCCTCAGGAAGCGGCTTGTGGTTGCACAAGGCTCCATGAGCCTCAGGTGATTGGGGGGGAGCGGATTTACATGAGGGGAGTGCCATTTTGGTCCTTTGCCCCAGGGCGTGGGGCTGGGGAGGTCCTACACTGATGAACTCTGTAGTATTTGGTACTTTAGGGCTCTTTCATACATGTGAGAAGTCATGTTGGCATTGGCTTTGGCTGTTCCGTTGCTTGATTGTGTGACTGGGGCCCAAATCCTAACCCACTTTCCAGCACTGACATAGCTGTGCCAATAGGGCATGTGATGCATCCTGCAGTTGGGTAGCAATCATGGAGGCTTCCTCAAGGTAAGGCAATGTTTGTTCCCTTACCTCGGAGCTGCATTGCCCTTACCTTGCTGCTGGAAAGTTGGTTAGGATTGCGCCCTGGGTTATAATGTCATACAGGTGCAGCCTATTTATCCACAGATTTTTTATCTGCAGATTTGTCTTCGAATGGGGTGGGGGTAGTGAAAGTCACACACACCTTTGACTCCTTTGCTCTGTGCTGGTGTCTTGCTCCATTTCAAGGCAGCCCCAAACACTGCAATAAGGCTCCGCCTGGCACAGGCAGGGAAATAGCCCTGGAGCCCTGGAAGAGGTTCCCCTTTCGAAGGAACAGTAACACTCCTGTAGCCCCTGAGTCAGCAAAGAGTCTGAAGAGAGGAAGGGGGGGTGGAAAACTTCTGTAGCCAGAACACGAGCGGCAAGGTGGAGTTCACTCTCCTGCTCGCTCGCTCGCTCGCTCTGGCTCTGGCTCTGGCTCTGGCTCTCTCTCTCTCTCTCTCTCTCACACACACACACACAAACACACACACACACACACACACACAACACACACACAGGGGCAGGTGTGGTAGCAACAGAGGGGATTGCTTTAAAAAACCCAGGGAGTGTTTGCCGAATTCCCTCCCCCCCCCCTCAGATGGTGCAGGCAATCACTGACACAAGCAAGCCTTCCCAGCAAGCAAAGCATGAGATTTAGGCTACAATCCTCTCCACACTTTCCTGGGAGTAAGCCCCATTGACTAGAATGGGGCTTACTTCTGAGTAGAAACATAAGAACATAAGAACATAAGAACAGCCCCACTGGATCAGGCCATAGGCCCATCTAGTCCAGCTTCCTGTATCTCACAGCAGCCCACCAAATGCCCCAGGGAGCACACCAGATAACAAGAGACCTCATCCTGGTGCTCTCCCCTACATCTGGCATTCTGACTTAACCCATTCCTAAAATCAGGAGGTTGCGCATACACATCATGGCTTGTACCCCATAATGGATTTTTCCTCCAGAAACTCGTCCAATCCCCTTTTAAAGGCGTCTAGGCTAGACGCCAGCACCACATCCTGTGGCAAGGAGTTCCACAGACCGACCACGCGCTGAGTAAAGAAATATTTTCTTTTGTCTGTCCTAACCCGCCCAACACTCAATTTTAGTGGATGTCCCCTGGTTCTGGTATTATGTGAGAGTGTAAAGAGCATCTCCCTATCCACTCTGTCCATCCCCTGCATAATTTTGTATGTCTCAATCATGTCCCCCCTCAAGCGTCTCTTTTCTAGGCTGAAGAGGCCCAAACGCCGTAGCCTTTCCTCATAAGGAAGGTGCCCCAGCCCCGTAATCATCTTAGTCGCTCTCTTTTGCACCTTTTCCATTTCTACTATGTCTTTTTTGAGATGCGGCGACCAGAACTGGACACAATACTCCAGGTGTGGCCTTACCATCGATTTGTACAACGGCATTATAATACTAACCGTTTTGTTCTCAATACCCTTCCTAATGATCCCAAGCATAGAATTGGCCTTCTTCACTGCCGCCGCACATTGGGTCAACACTTTCATCGACCTGTCCACCACCACCCCAAGATCTCTCTCCTGATCTGTCACAGACAGCTCAGAACCCATCAGCCTATATCTAAAGTTTTGATTTTTTGCCCCAATGTGCATGACTTTACACTTACTGACATTGAAGCGCATCTGCCATTTTGCTGCCCATTCTGCCAGTCTGGAGAGATCCTTCTGGAGCTCCTCACAATCACTTCTGGTCTTTACCACTCGGAAAAGTTTGGTGTCGTCTGCAAACTTAGCCACTTCACTGCTCAACCCTGTCTCCAGGTCATTTATGAAGAGGTTGAAAAGCACCGGTCCCAGGACAGATCCTTGGGGCACAGCGCTTTTCACCTCTCTCCATTGTGAAAATTGCCCATTGACACCCACTCTCTGCTTCCTGGCCTCCAACCAGTTCTCAATCCACGAGAGGACCTGTCCTCTAATTCCCTGACTGTGGAGTTTTTTCAGTAGTCTTTGGTGAGGGACCGTGTCAAACGCCTTCTGAAAGTCCAGATATATAATGTCCACGGGTTCTCCCGCATCCACATGCCTGTTGACCTTTTCAAAGAATTCTATAAGGTTTGTGAGGCAAGACTTACCCTTACAGAAGCCATGCTGACTCTCCCTCAGCAAGGCCTGTTCGTCTATGTGTTTTGAGATCCTATCTTTGATGAGGCATTCCACCATCTTACCCGGTATGGATGTTAGGCTGACCGGCCTATAGTTTCCCGGGTCCCCCCTCTTTCCCTTTTTAAAAATAGGCGTGACATTTGCTATCCTCCAATCTTCTGGCACTATGGCCGTTTTGAGGGACAAGTTGCATACCTTAGTCAAGAGATCTGCAACTTCATTCTTCAATTCCTTAATAACCCTTGGGTGTATGCCATCAGGGCCCGGTGACTTATTGATCTTTAATTTATCAATGAGGTCTGAAACATCTTCTCTTTTAACCTCTATCTGACTTAACTCCTCGGTCAGGAGGGGCCGTTCGGGCAGCGGTATCTGCCCGAGGTCTTCTGCCGTGAAGACAGATGCAAAGAACTCATTTAATTTCTCTGCCATCTCTAAGTCTCCTTTTATCTCCCCTTTCCCTCCCTCACCATCCAGAGGGCCAACCGCTTCTCTGGCGGGTTTCCTGCTTCTAACATATTTGAAGAAGCTTTTATTATTCCCCTTAATGTTGCTGGCCATGCGTTCCTCATAGTCTCGCTTGGCTTCCCCTATCACCTTCTTACATTTCTTTTGCCACAGTTTATGTTCCTTTTTATTCTCTTCATTAGGGCAAGACTTCCATTTACGGAAGGAAGCTTCCTTGCCCTTCACAGCCTCTCTAACTTGGCTGGTTAGCCATGCGGGCACCCTCCTGGATTTAGTGGAACCCTTCTTTCTTTGCGGTATACACCTCTGCTGGGCCTCTATTACTGTTGTTTTAAGCAGCCTCCATGCACTCTGGAGAGACTGGACTCTTTTTACCCTCCCTTTCAACCTCCTTCTAACCAGCCTCCTCATTTGAGGGAAGTCCGCCCGTCGGAAGTCCGCCCGTCGGAAGGAAACGCATGGGACTGGACTCTTAAAAGCTCAGCATCCCACCTGTGAAAGGAGGCGGGAAGGAGGGGGTGGCAAAGGAGCGGAGTGGAGGGGAGGGGATTGATAACAGCTGCCTTAGTTTCCTTCCAGCCCCAAGTGTCAGGCTGCAGCATATTTGGGTAACTCTATGGAATTTAGCACAACGAGTTTTTTGTTAATCGTGACGAGTCACAGAACGAAACTAACGCGGATAAATAGGCTCCACCTGTATTTGGGTTTTCTTGGTATATTGCAGTGAGAATAAGAAAACTGACCATTTCCCCCAAGTATTTTGTTGTCTCTGAGAGTGTCCAAAAACAATTTGGAAGACTGGCAGACAAGGAAACTCTGTTCTCCCATTCCCAGGGACAACAAAGGAAGCAAAATCCCACAAGGGACAGACTTCTTGGCATTGGAAAGCCACTTCAATTCGAGTTCAGAGTTTGCTGCTAACCATGATAGCCATGATAGAAGCAGATCATAGATACCTATACAGCATACACACTACAAGCCAACATTGCACAAGTTTTTGCTGAGCAGAGATAACCTGTGTGGCTGACAAGCCCTTGATATAATGACACTGTCTTAAATTCATCAGTTCGTTTAAGCTGTTCCCCGTCTTTTCTTCCATGCAACCAAAGGATTCAGTTTGGCAATGAAACACATTTACTCCTATCAGTGATGCTTGCAGCTAAACGGACTTTCTGTCAGCTGTCCAAGCTTTAAAATGCTTGGAAATGCATGTCCTGTTTCCTAGGGAACTTCTCTGTCTTAAGAGTTTTCAAGGAACTCAAGGGACATTTCATTAGAATTACTTTGCATCCAAAAGCAATCACACAAGAAAGTAGCAGCATTTGCTTTTTTTTTTTTTATCTCCAGAAAGTTTCTGATGGAGCAACACTATTTAGGGATCGCAGCAAAAATTTTCAAAAGTTTCCAATCTTCTAGCATTTGTGGTTTGCACATGTACTACTTTATAGCCTCTTCTTTTATACTTCCATTGCATTGAAATGGAAATGATCAGGATCCCTCGAGGAGATAGGGTGTGATGTCAACAATGGCCCCTTGCTCTGGCAGTTCTGGGAAGCATGGGGTTAACCCCAGAGCCAAAGAATGCAGTGAGTGTGCTGCACAGCAGCAGCCACTTGGGGGCAGAGAGGCGCTCAGAGGTAAAAGCAGAACCTGGAGGAAGGAAAGGGTGTGGGTAGTAGAAGAATGAAAGGTTGGTATGGGGATGGTTGGAGATTGCCTGATGGTGGAGAGCTGAGGAGCTGCTGCTTTGAAAACCAGGAGGAGGGACCCTGCAGCTTCACAGGCAAGCTGCCTATTGGTTACCTTTCTGTTAGTGCTGGGAGTCAATAGTAGTTTTGTTTGCCACTAGAGTGGGCTGGGGTTTGAGCCAGAGGAACTAATTAAAGTGGGCATAAGTTCTCTAGATCAAGTTTGGAAAGGGAATTTGGCACAACATGCATTCCAACACCTTCCTCTGTGGGACAGACATTTCCTCTTCCATAGGCATGTAGTGTCATTGGGCACTGGCCAAGGACTCACCCTCATAAGAAGACCCACCTGGCTGGGCTAACCCCCTGAGCTGCCCAGTTTCAGTTGCCACCGCCGATTCCTCCTCCATTTTCTGATGGGGAAGGTGGAAGAAGCCATGACCTGCTGCTGTCACCCATTGCCAGCAGAGAAGGGTGGTGCCTCAGGGGCTTTCTGATGCTACCATTGTTTTTCCATAATCCCAGTCCTCAAACCCAACACTTAACCTTCATGGGGTGATGAGTTTTGTATGCTGTTCAAGCATGCTTAGCAAGAGGACCTCTGGCAGGTGACACACAATGTCACCTTCACACAGCACAGGTATCTGGCAAAAATTGAGCGGCCAATGCTGAAGAATCCACTCTTGCCAGGAAGCCACTACCCCATTAGTACATCTACATGATATTTGTTTCACATCAACATGTCAGGTGTTATAATGAACACACAGTGCCTTATCACTGACACCAATTTAGTGGTAAACCTTGCTTTCCAAAGGGCCAGATCCAAGTTTCAGGGGGCTTTTGGCAAATGTCCCACCATGGGCTCCCTCTTATCCTGAGAGTGTTGCTCTGTCATCAGCACACAGGGGCTATGTGCACAGAGATGACCTCAGGGATCAGCAGTATGTCCTTCCATGAGCCCTGGCCCCTCAGCGCCAATCATTGATGCTGTCTCTATAGTGATACTTCACTGTATTTTTGTTATTGTCAGCTGCTCTGACAGCCTGAAGAGTAAGAGAGAGAGAAAATTCTGGGTCTAGAGGGTTGTTGGTTCCCTGTTAGTGAACCCAGAAATTTTCAAAGTTTCAATGTCTGCTTGTGCATTGTTGCAACAAGAATTGAAGCATCATTTATTGAGAAAGTTTGATGTTACAAGAATGTTTTTCTAAGGGCGCAATCCTAACCCCTTATGTCAGTGCTTTCCAGTGCCAATGGGATATGTGCTGCATCTTGCAGTTGGGTGTCACTCACAGAGGCCTCCTCAAAGTAAGGGAATGTTTGTTCCCTTGAGCTGCATTGCCTTTATGTCAGTGCTGGAAAGTACTGACATAAGGGGTTAGGATTGCACCCTAAATAACATAGCTTTCATCTGCAGAGTGCAAGATATTGTAACACAAAGCACTGGAAGGACCACAGGCAAATGAAGGTGTGATAGAGACAAAATTCCGTTGTTATGATTTTAAAAAGAGCTTAATGTAAGTAACCACTGGGGCTTCTTTAGCATGTAATGAAACGCACATGGTTCTCTCCCACTGGTTTTATTCCTTTCTTGTGATTCATATTTAATGTGCTGTTGTAACCATTTAGAATCCTATTATTGATTCTCAAACATGCACCCCATGGGCTACTATCTTTCTATAATAATTTGTTACTTGTTTTTAAAACCATCTAAGGCTTCTTAAGATCTATAAAACACCAGTTGATTACAGTTTGCAGGTCAGTGATTCATTCACTTTCCTTTTTTTGTTTCATGCTGAAAGGGATGTCATTATGTTTCCTTGTTGGCTTTAACACATGATGTGTTCATGCATGCATGCATGCGCTTGGGCGCATGTATGCTCCCATGTTTGTCTAAGGCCTATTATTAAAATAAAAAAAAGACATTTCTGTAATGTCAGAAACGACAATGTAAAATGGAGACAAATGCCAGAGGGGAAGCCTTGCTACTCTTTTATAGCAAATGCACACACAAAAAGAGTCCTGTGGTATAGTCAAGACCAGGGGTCTCCAAAATATGGCCTGGGACCCACATCTGGCCTGCCACAAGATTTTATGTGGCCTGCAGTAACTTGGATTTTTTGGCAGAGCATTTGCTAATGTTTAACATTTTTACTCATTATATAGCATTTAAGTTTAAGTATGGCATTATTTCTTTGTAATTGCCACGTTTCCCTTTTGTTCCCAATTATAGCATGCTGATTCAAAAAAACGATCCAAGTAAAATTTATTCTTTTAAATTTCATTCATTCATTTATTAAACTGATTTTTTGACCTCCAAAAATGTGTAAAATATATGATGTGGCCCTCAAACTGAAAAGTTTGGAAACCCCTGGTCAAGATTCACGGATTTACGGTGCAATCCTAAGCTGCATTTGAGCTGGCGCAAGTCCTTTGCGCCGGCCCAGGAGGGTTGCAAATGTGCCGTAAAGCACATTTGTGCCTCCTCACAAGCAAACTGCACTGGTGCATAGAGGTGCGCCGGCACACAGAAACTGAATCCAGCCTCCATGGTGGCTTGCTCAGCAAGCCTTGCATTGGCCCAGCTGGGTCGACGCAAGACTCTGGGATAGCTGGGGGGAGGGGAGGAGAAGGTGGGAGGGAGGCGTCCCTAGGCGGGGGAGGGCGGGCGGTGGGGAGCCCCGGGGGTGGGCAGGTGGGGAGTGGGAGGTGGGACTGAGATCTGGCAGTTATGCTGGATCCCAACCCCTGTTCCTGGGGAGTTTGGAGTGGCTTGAAGCTGCTCCGCTCTGCTTAGACTTGTATCACCTCCAGAGGTGGCACGGGTCTGAGGAGACCTATAGAGGACAGGGCGCCTTGCCCAGGGGCAAGTGGAAAAGTTTGCCTTTGGCTGAGCTGATTCTGGCCCCTATCCTGTGCTGGATACAGCACAAGCCTCTTGGCTTGCCTGCTCCAGTGAAGGGTAGGATTACACCATTATTGTGGCATATACTTCTGTAGATATATTGTACGTCATTTCACCTGATGGTGGGCTCCTGTCCACAAAAGCTTATGCTACTATAAATCAAAATACAAAGAGAAAGTCAAAGGTAAGGAGAGCTTGCGCTGTGGATGCATCGTAATGCTATATCAGCCCAATCCTGTGCTGACCAGTGCCCAGAGGAGCAGCTGTGCTGAAATGGCTGCTGCTGCATCCTGTGGGTTTTGGGCACCCACTGACGTTTCCTCAGGGGAAGGGGACATTTGTGCATTTGCTGGTGTAGAATTGAGAGGTCCTGTGTCAGACCAGAAGGCCCAATACAAAGTTCTGGATTTGGCAGAACAGAGCTCACCAGATCCCGCCCGGTTTGCTCCCCTTGCCCCGACATACCTGTCCTCCACCCGGAGTTTGGTCTTTACTGTCCACCACCTGGAGGCAGCGTATGGTGGGCCTTCGGCTGGCACTGGCTCATCGTGTTGAGCTGGTGCCAATGCTGACCCAGCACTACTGTTGCAAGTGTGCCTTACGGCACGTTTGTAGCACCGGCGGAGACTTGCAGTAAGCTGGTCCTTTGGAATTCTGGAGTGATGGAATACTCATCACATATTAGCAAATATAGAAAGGATTTCTTAATAACATGCAAACTATCAAAGGGGAGTCAATCATAAACAGTACATAATCACTAGTCCATATTTGGTACCTAAAATATTGGTCGTGTCCAACTTGCAGCTGAACATTTTTCAGCCATTGTGGAGTGAGTTGAGCACCTTAAAGCCATCCCCCCCTTTTTTTGGGGGGGGGGGAGGCAGGGTAGAAATTGACTAAATAAATAGACTATATGGGGCTATATGGCTGAAGACTAGAATTACTGATAGGTTATGGATAAACAAAACAAAATGAGCAAAGATTGCAACTTCCTCTGTTGCCATTAGAAATTATCTAGTTGCTAGAAGGGGAATGTTTACCTATTAGCAACAAGGCATTCACTCCAATACTAATAGTTTCTAGGAAATCCCTTTTTTTATCTTTATCTGGCTAAGGGATTGTGAATCCTCCCTGTTCAGGCACATCCTGGCTATTTGGTTGCATGCCTTTGTCCTTTCAAGATTAGAAGCAACAATGCAATATCTGTCTTTAATCTAGAGAGGAACAGAGACTGGGGACATCCTGTTATGTTACTCCTCATAAGGTTATGAAACCAGCTATAAGTTTAGCTTGCAGGGATGTTAGCACTGATTCTACAAAGCCTTAAGAGGCTCTTTATAAAAAGTTGGTTTTCTTCTGCTGCATTCCTATAACTATAGCCAATGGTATTGGTGAAGTATAAGCTGCTGAAACCATTGTAAAGGAAATAGGAAGTTGCCATTCTAGGGGTGAAATGCCAAAAAAAAGCTCAGACCCCATGCCAATTTTAACAGTGAGACAGGCTTATTGTCCATATTGCCTGTGAGAAATTGTTTTTGTGAAACAATTTCAATTTATTTCAATGTATTCGTGAAATGTGAAACTTTTCAATGTATTTTCATTTTTGTTCAAAATACACACAATTGATATTTAGAGCAGTGTTTCTCAAACTGTGGGTCAGGATCCACTAGGTGGGTCTTGAGTCAATTTTTGGTGGGTCGTGTAACACCTAGCACAGCCATCATTGAAAATATGGGAAGATGTGATGCTGGAAAGGGGGGATGCTGTGTGGTTATTTTTGCTTTTATGTGCTCTGAATCACTTTGCTATGGCTGAGAAACAATCCAATTTATTGCTGCATTCTCTGGAAAGCAGCAGACTCTGGCATCCCAATGAATGCACTCCCTGCTTGATGATGATACTCCTGGCCATGACATAACTTCCACGTTAATGACATCACTTCTGGTGGGTTCTGGAAGATTGTCATTCTAAAAAGTGGGTCCCAGTGCTAAAAGTTTGAGAACCACTGATTTAGGGCACAATCCTATCCTGTGCTAGAACAGGCAAACCAAGAGGCTTACACTGTATCCAGCTCAGGATGGGGCCCAAAGTGGCTCAGCTAGAGGTAACCCATGCTGAGCCAGTGCCAAAGGCCCGCCATACACCCCCTGCATATGGTGGTGGACAGCAAAGAACAAACTTCAGGTAGTGGACAGGTATGTCAGGGTAAGAGGAGGAAACCAGGTGGGATCGGTGGAGCTCTGCTCTGCCAAATCCAGAACCCTGCATCAGGCCTTCTGGTCTGACACAGGACCTCTCAATTCTGCATCAGTAAATGCACAAATGTCCCCTTCCCCTGAGGAGACATCAGTGGCTGCCCGAAACCCATAGGATGCAGCAGTAGCCATTTCAGCACAGCTGTTCCTCTGGGTCAGCTCCGGATTGGACTGATATACCATTAAGATGCATCCACAGGGCAAGCTCTCCTTACCTCTGACTTTCTCTTTGCATTTTGATTTATGGTAGCATAAGCTTTTGTGGACAGGACTTTCCCCTTACCTCTGGGTAAGGCACCCTGGCCCCAATGGGTCTCTTTGGACTTGCGCCACCTCCTGAAGTGGCGCAAGTCTGAGGAGAATGGAGCGGCCTGAAGCTCCCAGAAACGGGGGTTGAGATCCGGCATAACTGCCGGGTCCCAGACTCGCCTCCTGCTCCCCACCCACCCGCCTCTGGGGCTGCCCACCACCTGCCCTCCCCCTGCCCCAGAATGCCTCTCTCTCGCCAACTCCCTGCCTACCCTAGAGTCTTGTGTTGACCGAGTTCGGCTGATGCAAGACTCGGTGCCTCAGTCGACGCAGAGGCTTGTGCCAGTCTCCACAGGCTGGCGCGCCTGCACACGTAGGCCTTGCCAACTCACAAGGAAGTGCCAGGTGCCTCCTGAGACAGCGCAAGGGACTTGTACCAGCCCAAGTACTTCTCTGGATTGCGCCCTTAGAGTATGTTACAGGCACCCAATCCCTACCTAACTCCCTGCGTGGCAATGCAGTGGTGTCAGCACAGCATCCACTGAATCCTGCAGGGGAGTATTGTCATGTTTCTCAGGGCACTGGTGTACCTTAGGGGGTCAAGGGGGACATATATCCCACGGTGCCACACCTGCAGGGTGCCGCCTTCCTGACCCCCCCCCCGCAACTGCCACCCTGAGACCTTCAGAGGCCTCCAAAGTGCCTTTATAGTGCACTTCTGGTTTTTGAGTGAAAACTGGAAGTGACGTTTTAAGGACCTTAGAAGGCTGGGGAGGCTAGCCCACAAAAGGCCTACTAAGGGCCTTAAAAAGTCACTTTCAGTTTTCACCCAAATAGCGTTCATAGGGCTGCAGAAGTTGCACATGGAGGGGCTTCTAAGGCCTACAGAGGGCCTTTAAAGGTGAAAACCGGAAGTGACGTTAAAGGTCTTTTAAGACTTCAAACGCCCTTTAGAGCACCGGGGAGACGTCGTGTGGCCTCCTCTGGCCTTCAGAAGGACTCCAGAAAGGGGTGGAATTAAACTTGAGGGGTGGAATTAAACTTGAGGGGTGGCATTCTTTGGTCCTGGCCCTGGGTAGCACAGGGGCCAGGATCGCCAGTGCCTCAGTTAAAGGAACATTTTTCCCTTTGCCCTAGGGAAGTCCCTTGCCAGCCTGGTGAGTCAACTCAGACCTGCACCAGCCAAGTCCTTGTTGACCCAGGAAGGTGGATTAAGCCCAGGAAGAGGGTTAGGATCTGGCAGAAGCTACTGCCACCTTCACGGACCCAATCTGCCCTTCTCCCTGCCACCATCTCTTCCCTGTTCTGCTGATCCTTGCCCCATTCCAATTCTCCCCTGCCTCACTACCTGCTCTGAATCTATGGGATATGTCTGTCACTAAAGAGATTGCAATGGCGTTGGTGTTATCCAAGTTGATACCACTGAAAACAAAGTAGGAACACTAATGAAATAACTGCAGACTTCTTATGATTTCACATCCAAAGCACTCAAACTCACCAGCATCCAGTATTAGTTGCCAGCCATATCTAATTAACGAACTGATCTGCTTATCATCAGGTCTCCAAGTGAAGGAAATTCTATCAAGTCCATCAAATTTGTGCTTAAATAGCCAATAAGCCTTACCTCTGTCAAGCTGGAGTCCTTTCTCTTCCATATGCCGATAGAATTTGTCACTGTTGTGAAGAATCCATAGCATAAATCTGTTATCACTTGAACATTGGGCATTGATGTATGTTTCCAATTGCTACAGAATTCTGCTAATCCTCCACAAGAGCCTAGACAGGGGTGGGGGAAGGATTATACTTTTCTCTAAGGGACAGCTTTGATGAAGCAAGGAGAAGCCATGCATAGCTAACACATATGTAGAACCAGTGAGCTGGCCAGATATGAAGCTTGCACCAAGGACCGACAACAGAGGTCAATATTGCTGGGCATCTGCAGAGGGCTTGAGCCTCTCCAAAAAGCCCATTATTGATCCCTGAGACCACCTGTGTGCCCATAGCTTTTGCACAATGGTAGGGGTAAAAAGCAACCTTCTTGGTCAAGACAATCATTCTGCGGTTACCCTGTATAACCATGTTCCAAGGTAAGCCCCACCATGTTCCTTAGGAGAGAGCCCATGGAGGGCAGTTAGCCAATGACCCCTTTAAACCAAGAGCTGGTTCTGGGTGCACCTGAATAATCTCATGAGGTCAGAAACATGCAGAGGCAGAGACTAGTGACTCAACCAGCCCAAATGACATTTTCTTTCAATGAAGAAATTCTAGATCTAGATATAGGATAAATTGAAGATCAGTGTTCTAGCTCCTTGATCAGACAACAGTGTGATGCAACAAGAAACATGATTGTGTTCAAAGTAGCATAGGAATCTTCACCATACTTACAGGAAGTGAGAGACTTTAGGTAGCTCTCCTTGGTTATCAGTAACTGGACAACTGAGATAAAAATTGGAATCATTGTGAGCCACGTGTGACCCACTCACCCCTGCACACAAAAAACATAATTAAACTTCATAGTCTGTGGGAGAGCTCTCAATAACTGTTGGGCATCTAAAAGCGAGTTATGCCTTTAGCAAATCTACCCCAAACTGTTTCAATAACAGGGTTGTGTCACATGTTAAATAAAGGTTTGTTTCAGTCTGTCAGAAGAAATATGGGGTTGACAGTACAGTAGCCCAAAATAAGTGGACACTTTACCCCTCAGGGAAAGATACACCTCCCAAGAAAAACAAGTATAATTGCCTAATTCTATGGCTGATATTGTAGATCACAGTGTGAGGTCACTCCTCACTCTGTATTTGGCCAGGAGACAACTCTGTTTTGCTACCAATTTAATTCTGTTCTGTCTTGCCAAGTTAATTGCTACCATTATCCCCGCTGCAAGACAAGAGCTGGCAAGGGTGCCAACTAAACCATCTCACTCATTCGTGGGCATGCGGGGAGGGGGTGTCACTGAAGATGCCAAATCCATCCTTGATCCTAATTACAGGAGGTAGAGTCCAAACATTTTTACACCGAGTACATAAAAATAATGTAGAAAGTGCTGTTTAATTTTACCTGCTAACCCTCAATTAAGAATAATTTACTAAGCGCATGACAAATCATGCTCTCAGATGATATTGCATTGTCTTTTTGCCAAAATGGTTTTCTTACAGGAGGTGACTAGATGGATTTTTACCCTCAAAATCCTAGGGAGGAAGGAAAAAAAGAAGAAAGGATGAGCAAAGAAGACAATAAGGAAGAGAAATACCTTCTTTGTTATTTGGACTAAATCTTGAATGCTACATGCATTAGCAAAAATCAGTAGCATAACTACTGGGCGATGGCAAGCATTGCAGACAGTGCAATGAGCCATGTCACTCGGTGTTGGAGCCACTCTGGGTAGTGACAGCAATGCACTGCGTGTTGCTGTTGCCACCCAGAAATCCTCAATGATTCCTAACCTTCTGGAGCATGTGGACCACTGAGATAAAAATTGGAATCATTGTGAGCCACGTGTGACCCACTCACCCCTGCACACAAAAAATATAATTAAACGTTATCTGTGGGAGAGCTCTCAATGAGCCACTATAAGCATTGCTTGTGGGCAGTCTGTTCTCCAACATCTCTGGTGGTCTGTGGGTGAGTGTTGCTCAGTGGGACATTGGAAGTGATTGAAGGTGATATTTTTTCCCCTTACAGACCACTTCTTAGGGTCTCATGGACCACCTGTGATCCACGGAGCATGGGCTGGGAACCACTGCTCTGTACAAAATGATCCGCTTCTTGAGCCAGAGCCATGATCGGAAAAACCATGCCAAGTCCCTGACAAATCATCTCCACTGAAGCTGCTGTTAGCTATAAAGAGGGAAATGTATTAGCAAAGTTTAGTTGTTGTACATTTTCCAATCCATGATAAATTGAATATTTGGGGGTGGGGTGAGGAATCTGGAATGGCTTGGGACTGCTATGTGAGGACAAAGAGTTACAACTTAATTCAATGCACATCTACTCAGAAATAAATCCCATTGTGTTCAAAGGGGTTTACTCCCAGGAAAGTGTGGGTAGGATTGATATCCTCCTCCCCATACTGCAGCCCAACCTACCCTACATCTGCTTTTTGAGATGGAAGCAGGGAATTCAAGTCACAGAACTCCTACATCATAGACTAATTTAATGTTTTCAGATATTACTTCTCTCCTACTTGTGTGACACCTGGGTTCCTGCTGAGTTCAGATTATTAATATAACATTTTAACTGCTTGTTTCCAGCATGATGGGGGGGGGGGGGGAAGCTGTCACAAAAAGTTGCATTGACCCCTAGAACAACAGACACAATCCCTCCTTCCAATCCTCAAATCAGTTTTGCAACTGTTTTTGAAGTGTAAAACTGATTTGAGGATTGTAAGGAGGGAGTGTGTCTGTTGTTCTAGGGGGCCAATGCAAACTGTTCTAGGGACAGCTTTCCCCTCCTGTCATGCTGGAAACATGCAGGAAACCATGTTTTTGTTCATTATTTTTTTTAAAAAGCAAAAAATGAACGTACATGTGTATAAATGCATATATACCCTTTTAAAGATGGCCAGCCCATCTGAATCAGGAGGATAGAGCTAAGACACAGAAGTGGCATTGTTAGGAGGGTGTGGGAGGTGCAGACTGCACTGGGTGATGCCCTCAGGGGGGTGACACCACAATTGACCCAAATTGTGAAATCTTGGTTTTTTCAAATAGTGACATTATCTCACATATCATTGATGCAGAATTTCATGCAGAATGCAATGAAATAAACCATGTTGAAATATCTATATTCTATCAAATACAGATATTTGAATTAAGGGTGGGGCGGGGAGGAGGCGGGGAATAGGCAGAACAGGGTGGGGGGAAGAGTGGGGGGATGGTGACAGCTTCTGCAGCTGCATTCTGAATCCCCCCCCCTGTGATCTGGGCGGCCCAATGACCATGCCCACTCAAACATGGGCACAGAGCTGAGGCGACCCATTGACGCCAGGTACTGTCTGCCTAGGAGAAGGGAGCAAACACTCCCTTCCCCCAAGGAAACCCTGGCAATAACCACAGTGCCCACAGTATCTGCTGGTCACCCTTTTGGCCTCGCTGGAGTCCTGGGCACCACTGGGTTCAAGAGTGGGCTGTTATTCAGCTGTGTGGGTGCCATCAAGTTGGCCAGCGGTTTTTTGTTAGCTACTGATTTGTTCGGTGACCCGTACTGTTACCAATTTAAATAATTAAATAAATAAAAAGTTAATGGGAGTTACACCAACCCACTGCATTTGGTTGCGCGTAAGATGCCGTAATTAATTCTGTATGTTCTGCCATGGGAGGAAGTCCATCAGGGGGGTGATGCGATGAGCTCTTGCACCAGGTGACGCAAAATCCTAGTGACGCCTCTGAGACACCGCCAATTTGCCGTTTGTTTGAATATGTTTGTGCAAAGAAAGTCGCCAAGCTGGGTTTGCATCACAGATAAGGAAGCTGCTGTGAGAATGTTCCATCCGTCTTCTCTCACAGACAACCCTTGCCTCTCCCTGGTGTTCATTCAACAAACCTGCTTAAACAACTGTGCATTTGAGGCATGTGGCTGGGAAAGCTCTCTAAACAAGAATTTTGACAGCCGTGCTGCCCCACTGGTGTTGCACTTGTCCGTTATGTGTACGAGTCTGGGATGTTTCACAGCTGACAGAAAATTGAACCCCAGGGCCTCATACATTTAGAATGTTTTGTGATAGTTACTATTATAATATCCTCCTGGCTGGTGAAAATGTGAAAATTGATGTTATTAACTCCTGTCAGAAGTATTTATATGACCTAGCATTAGAGCCATTATTAGCAGTGTTAATACTGTACTCTTTGGGAGAACGTTTTCTACAACTCAAGCCTCACTGGTTAGGAATAAAACCAATAGTATTTACTGAGCCAGAAGGGCTTAATTACTGTAAAGATATTACCGTTCCAAGGAAGATTACTGTGCAATACCATCCCAGGCTTCTTTACTCAGAAGGAAATGCTACTCCACTGTACTCAATGGGATATTGTGTTCATGGGATTGCTCAGTTTGTGTTTAATCGTTAGGGCAGCGATGTTCAGCCGTGGCACATTGGTGTGCTGCAAATGGTTCACAAGTGTGTTGTGGGAGTTTGAGGAAGGGTCATTTATTAGTAGGGCCATTGGGGAATGTGAGCCTTCCCCTGCCAGCACTACAGTGTGCCTTGTCAATGATCTAAAAACTAATGATGTGCCTTGATAGTTTCAGCTCCTTTTCTGTGTGAGATGAAAAAGGCTGAAATTTGCTGCCTTAGGGCATCTATGCTAGAGTCTTGGCTGGCCCATTCCTGAGGCTGATGGAGGTGACCATCTCAAGCAGTAAATTGGAAGGGGGCGTCCACCTCTGCCCACCCACTTGCCTCCACTGCCTCTCCTACTTCCTGGACTAGAAAGAGAGGGTGAAATAAAAGAGAAAATGTGGTGGGCTAGAGCAGAGGTCTTCAACCACGACCCAATAAATAAATAAGGGCGCAATTCTAACCCCTTATGTCAGTGCTTTCCAGCACTTTGAGGAGGACTTCGTGTGTGACACCCAACTACAGGATGCAGCACATGTCCCATTGGCACCGCTATGCCTGTGCTGGAAAGCACTGACATAAGGGGTTAGGATTGCGCCCTAAATTAAGTATGAGATGACCATTGATCACCCTCTTGGCCCTACCCCCTCTTGGGACCCTATTTGCCCTCTCCCTACCCCCATCGCCACTCACTCCCTGCCTCATTACACCCTCCCAGCACCATTCTCTGTAACCAAATATTCTTATTAGAGAAAGCGGAAAAAAGTTACCAGGAGGCCTGGTACTAGTGAAAGCTATTTTAGCACAATTGCTAAGAACCTGAGCAGGACTGGGACATAATCTCCTGGTACCTGAAGGGGTACCAGATGCCTTCCCCTTTATCTGGTGGTGCTCTAGTCCAGTGGTCTTTTTTGTTCCCATCAGTTGCCACGACCCCACAACTGAGGCTTTGTGACCCCAGGGTTGAAGAACACTGGGCTAGAGTGTTGGAGATAGGACACTCTAGCCCTCCACGCTTCTCCACATTTCCTTTTAAGAACATAAGAAGAGCCCTGCTCAAAGACCCACCTAGTCCAGCTTCCTGTATCTCACAGTGGCCCACCAGATGCCTCATGGAGCACACAACGCAAGGAACCTGCATCCTGATGCCCTTCCTTGCATCTGGCATTCTGAAGTAGCCTACTTCTAAAATCAGGAGGTTGCACATATCCATCATGGCTTGTAACCTGCGATAGACTTTGCCTCCAGAAATTTGTTCAATCCCCTTTTAAAGGCATCCAGGTCAGATGCCATTACCACATCTTGTGGCAAGGAGTTCCACAGACTAATTACATGCTGGATAAAAAGATATTTTCTTTTGTCTGTCCTCCCAACACTCAATTTTAGTGGACATCCCCTGATTCTGGTGTTGTGTGAGAGGGAAAAGAACATCCCCCTATCCCTGAGGTATTCAATCTGTGTGTCCCGCCTCCTTAGGGAGGCATAGCTAGCCTCCAGAGGCATCACCAGGCATCTGGGGGGAGAGGCTGAGCTGGGCTGGGCTGGGTTGGGCTGCTCAGCTCAGCTGCACATGCTGCCTGCTGACTTGCTGCTTTTCTGCAGCTGTGAACGAGGTGGATGAGGCAGGGTGAGGCTGGGAGGGCTGTGAAACATGCTGGGGGGAGGTGGGAGAGAAGGTTGGCTGGACAGGCAGAGGTGCTGCATCTCATCATGGAGCTCTCTCCATGTGCAACCTTGCCCCAAGGACTACATTTCCCATTGTGCCCCTTGCCCTGGGCATTGTGGGATTGGTCAAGGCTGGAGGAGAGAAGAGTTTGGAGGTGCTGCATCTCATCAGCACAGGGGCGCTACTGGCAGGCTTTAAAGCGGGAGGGAAGAGTAAGTCCTCCACTTGGGGAGCCCAGCCTGCTCATAGTGTCCAAATGCCCCAGCCTGCATCCTCAATCTTGCCTGGGGGGAATAGGGGTGGCATCTGCATGTTGGGTGTATGTGTGTGAGCAGCCCACACCTACTTTGGGGTGAGTTGTAATCTTGCTGTATGTGGCTGCAATCCTTTCCACACTTTCCTGGGAGTAAGCCCCATTGACGCAAATGGGGCTTACTTCTGAGTAGACCTACATAGACTTGGGGTCTGTGTCAGCTTAACCTAGAATTGTCACCTTTCTCTTTTTCCTCCCCCTCCAAAAAAGAGAAAAAAGCCACTCTTGATGGCTTTGTCTCCAAAAATTGATTAAAAATTAAAGTCCCCATTCCTTTTTAGCTATTCCCCTTTTTCCTCCTGCCTCTTTTTTTTTGGGGGGGGGGGGGTTACTCTGTTGGCTGCTTTTGTAAGACAAAAGGCACAATCCTAGCTAGGTCTACTCAGAAGTAAGTCCTATTGTGTTCAATGGGACTTACTCCCAGGAAAGTGGGGTTAGGATTCCAGCCAAACAGTCTCTAGGTCTCAGTTTGCATCAGTTTGCAATTAGCAGATACACACAAAACGAAGTCTTCCCCTCCCCCACGAGAAGCCTCACCAAGAGAAACAGCAAAGTAAGATGCACCTTTCTGCGTACTTCTTGCAGGGGAAGGTGGCGGACAGTGCCTTTAGTGAGAAGAGAATCCCCTTTAGTTTATGGGAATTAAGGTGGAGGGCTTTCCATCAGGTCCTCAGGGTGGGAGCGGCAAACCCATGGTTGCAAGAAGATCAGAAGAGGTGCAAGAGGCCGACCTCTTCAGGGTCGGGACCCTCTAGATAGGTAGGCGCCCCGCCACTGATAGAAACGGTGGTCCATTTTGTCAAAGAGTGTATGCCGGCAAAGGAGTTGTGGAGGAGCGTAGCGAGTGCCTTTAAGTGGCCCGAACTGACCCAACAGGCCTGGGAGACTATTGTCTCTGGGAAGGAGCCAGCAGGAGGTATGAGGGGACCCAAGAGGACGAGTAATGCGGGGCAACGGAGGGGAGGAGACAATAGGTGGGAGGTGCCGTGGTCTACGGTAAGATTGATAAATCTGTATGTCCTTTTTGCGCTGGGCATCCAAAGGGGCAAAGAAATAAAGGAGAAAAAGTCTACCAACACGCAGGGATGGGTCCGCTTTGTGGTCTCCAGAGTATATGGCGTCGCGGCTTACGAAAGGGTGAGAACCGGTAGAGACAGGTGGAAAAAATGGTGGGAGTGGTTAGATGGGGTGAATCCACCTATAACATGATGTATCTGTGTTCTAGTTAAACAGCTGATGTAATGTGACTGTAGTTGAAAATGTAAAATGTGATTTCTTTCCTTTGTATTATTTATTGTAGTATGAAACTTTTTAAATAAAAATCTATATTTCCCAAAATCTATATTTTCCTCCCCCAGCAAATTCATAACTTCCCCCCTCCCTTTCCAAAACCCTCCAGGAGTGCTGCTAACAAACTCAGGGCACAATCCTAACCAGATCTCCTCAGAAGTAAGTCCCAGTTTGTTCAGTGGGGCTTACTCTCAGTGTGGTTAGGATTGCAGCCTCAGAGTGCTGGCTACCTTGTTTCTAGTGTATAATTATAACACCTTCACCCCCATTTTGGGGATAACTGAGGTGAGGTGTTGTAATGGGGAGCCGTGGCCAATGGCTACAAGGATCAGGGGAGGCGTGAGCTGGAAAAGTTCGAGAACCACTGCCCTATGCACTCTATTCATCCCCTGCATAATTTTGTATGTCTCAATCATGTCCCCCTTCAGGTGCCTCTTCTGCTTCTTTTCTGCCCCCCTTCTTCGCCTTTCATTCCAAGGAGTGGGAGAAGGAGACACTGGCACTAGGTAAAGAGGGGCATTTGGCTTGCCACCTGAGGCACTGGGAGGTCCTGAGCCAGCCTTGCCTAGAGTTCACAATTAGTACCATCAATGAACATGGCATTTTAGCCAGACTGCAAAGACGGATCCCTGTGTTCTGGGGGTTATGATCTAGTTCTCTTTTATTAACAAACTATGACTGAAAAAATTACAAGAACCCTGAGCATGTTCTACCATTGTTTACCAAACCATACACAAGTATTCAAAGAATGTATACCCTGTTTTTCCCTTGCCAAAGCAAATGCCAAAGGCAGCTTACAAAATGTTCACAAAACGCAATACACCAGCCAAACAACAAAACTCTCAAGCCAGCTGGACTCCATGGGAGCTGGTGTTATATGCTCCCTCTGACCTGGGCACCTCTTCTCCTTTGGTAATTATGTAATAATCTTTGGAAAACTGGGGGGAGGGGAGTTCATGACCGAGAACTGACCTTGGAAACCGGTCACCTAATAGCTAACAAACTGTACTCATCAGGCTAACTTTAAGCCAAATGGACCAACTGCTCCCATTTGGCCCCGTGCCTAAAGCAATCCCACTCTTCGGCAGTGGATCAGTCTGCCCTTGAAGGTGGTAGACTCTCCATCAATGGAGGTCTTTAAGCAGTGGCTGGGAAGCCACCTACCAGCAATGTTGTAGCTGGGGAAAGCCTTCATTGGCAGGGGGCTGGACTCTGTGATCTTGCAGGCCCCTTCCAACTGTATGATTATTTGAAACGTCTTCAAAAATGTTGTCAAAGATAAAGATTTATGAAGGTTCAGACCTTGGCATGTATTCTGCTTCACTCCTGTGACAAGTCTTTCATTTAATAATGCGAAACTGTTGCAGCAATTGCCCCAAACACACAGGTATTGCAAGAGTGTGTCAATACAATGCATTGTGTAACGAAAATGACTGAGCTGGTGAGGATGTGTTTCTTCTTGAATTGCAAGATTTGACTTGCCTGCAGTGATGAGTCTGTTTGCTGGAAGGTGAAGTCAGAACAGGAGGATTCGTTTAGGCATGAGATGAGGGCCTTTGATTTTTAAGCGAGCTCAAAATCCCTCCAAGAATCATGTAGTGTCATTACATTGCCTTAAAAATACCTGGGACCATATGCAAGACCCATGTATGTTGCAAATGAACAAAATTAGTTAAAAAAGGAGAGTGATGGTGTCAATTAATTATAACTTAATTCAGTTAATTAGATCTGTGGCATACCTTGCCCTGAAGAAATTATTACACAACAGATGCAGAGCAGGACAATTATTTGAGTAAGATGTACGCCAGCTTAATGTTCTGCTGACTCGTATATACCTGCTAACTCAACAGAGCAGAAGTCCTTCGTTGCTCCAGGTAACGGACAGAAACAGAATGACTAATTCCAGCATGGTATATATGCAATTTCTTTGATTAATGTTTTTAGCTCCTGTCTTACCCAACTGGCTCAGTAGAATTCTGACCATTTGTTGTACTGGTGCAGTCGGAAGACTGTTAGCACAATTCAGCCAAAGCAGGTCCAGTCAAAGGTAAGCACATTTAAGACTGCAATCCTATACATACTTCCTTTCTCAGTAGGATATACTTCTGCATAAACATACATAGGATTGTGCTGAACATCTCTTTGAATTCAATGGGAAAGTTCAATACATCAAGACATACGTCAATCTGTCTCACTGAAATCAATACAATTTACAGTGCACACACACACATTCCAGTTTCCAGATGTCATGTCATTTATCCTGAATTATCAAGCTATTCAGCGCCAGAGCAGGCCTCCCATCCCCAACCCACAAAATAACCCTTTCTGAAAGCATAACTCTTTGTAAACAGCATTTGTGTTTACCCAAGTTCCTGGTGATCCAGATGTTTTGGAAGCCCTTTATATCGTTTGGATAAATAGAATGATGTGCACACATAAATGCATATTTTTCAATTTTGATGGCTGACAGAGGGGAACTATTTAAAGTTTTTCCATTCCAGACCTGATTAAAGCCATGCTGGTGACCAGCTTACACATAATTACCATCAGTTATCAAAGGATTCAGCTACCAAGGTTTAGATCTTATTGGTTTCTTTGAAATGAGCATGGATTTACTGAAATGAAATCTCTCTCTCTCTCTCTCTCTCTTTCTCTGAAATAAAAATCATAAAATGGAAAACCATAGGAGGCAATCCAGCAAAGCACTTTTATGTCCCTTTGAATTTTTCAACAGAACTTAAGCATGTTCTTCAGTCTCTCTAATAGAAATCAATAGGACTGAAAAGTGCTTCAGTTTGGTTGGATCATACCCTATCTTTTTCCATCTTATGATTTTTATTTTAAAGGGGGGTATAATTAAAGATGATAAAACCAGGCAATATATATTTTCTGACAGCCTTTTTAAAAGTTTCCCTCCTTTTGTCCTCTGGCGAGATGTGGAGGGAAAAAATCAACTCACTGGAGAAACCCAGTGTGTAACACTTGGATTGGTGGCAGTAAAAGCACAGTTTATCTGTGGACAATCACTATTTCCAAGTCTGCCTGAGCCTGAGATTATTTAGGACACTGAGGGCACAATCCTACCTAGCACTTGGGCCAATGCAAGTCAAGCACTTTTGTGCCACTCTGAGGGGAGATAGGCTAGTGCATAGACATGCACCGGCCACCCTGTTCCAGCGCGGGCCCTGGGGAGAAGGTGAGTTGCGTCAGCCGAGCTGGGCCAACACAGGGGCCTGGGGGTCCATGGGGGGGGCAAGGAGGAAGCAGGAGGGAGGTGTTTGAGGGCGGGGGAGGGCAGTGGGCATTCCCGGGGGAGGGGAACGGGGAGCAGGAGGTGAGATCAGGATCCGGCAATTATGCCGGATCCTAGCCCTGTTCCCAAGTGGTATGGAGCAGCCATTGGCTGATCCATTCTGCTTGGATCTGCACCACCTAGTCAAGTGACGCAGATCCAGGTAGACCCATTGGGGCCACTGCAGCACAACACAGGGTAAGGGGCAAGATTTCCCCTTGCCTCTGCTGCGCTGCTTTTGGCCCCTAACTTGCGCCGGATGCAGCGCAGGGCTGCTGGCCTGCCTGTTTCCAGCAGAAGTTAGGATTGTGTCCTGATGACATCATACATCTCTAACCACTCATACTGGGTTCTGTTGCAAAATGGAACGTGTTTCTTCAGTTGTCTCACATGATCTTCCTCATTCTGAAGTCTTCTAGGCTTGTGTCTTGAAGAGGTAGCCCAAAAAGCAATAAAAATCTATCTGCCAAGTATTGTAGAAAAGGTTAAAACCTACACAGGTATCCCAACTGTTCTGAAGTTGGACAAAGGACAATAGACAATGGACAATATAGTTTAAGATCAAGTTTTTCCCTTTAATGGTCAATATTCTCTTATGTAGTGATATAGTATGACTTCTCACACACAAGGCAGATGGTTATATATAATGGAAAAATAATATTTCATCTCTATATTCTGTTCAAAAGCCAAACATTGCTGAAAGGAAATGAAAGCCTGAAGCATTCCTAAGAGGCTGCTTTCTCTGTGCTTCATGTATTGACTTTTGATTTTTCAAGGGACCTTTGTTTTCTGTTGCCAAGTTGACTTTCCTTTCTAATCGCTATTTGTGGATTTCTTTTATAGGTTCAAGGAACGGCAATGCCTCTTTATTCTGAATGTGTTGATCAGCAAACAGTGTCAGCAGGATCCGATCCCTCACCTGAGCCAGCACAGCCATCCCTGTGCTGGCTCGGAGTGTCGCAAATGTACCATAAAGCACATTTACGACTATTTGTGAGATGCCAGCGCTAACCCAATGGCCTGTGCCAGTCTGCGGGCACTGCATTCAGGAACAGCGTTGGTTGGCACATGTAAGGTTGTGCTGACAAGTACAGAGGCATGGCGAGGATGGTGGAGGTGTTTCTGGGTGGGGGGAACAAGATATGGATTATACCCAGGAGAGGGGCGGGATGGATTGAGGCCTCCTCTGCCATATCCTTACACCCTTCCCAGGCCAGGCAGCATTACATGGGGCTTCCCGGATTTGTGCCAGTTAAATAGCTGGCACAGATCCAAGAAGCCCCATAGGAGTAGCTGGGGCATTACTCAGGGTAAGGGGGAATATATCCCTTTGCCCCAAGGAGACCTCCAGCCATCCCCTAACCCAGTTATTTTCAACCTTTTTCAACTCATGGCACACTGGCAAGGCACTAAAAAGGTTAAGGCACACCATCAGCTTTTTGACAATTGACAAGGCACACTGTGCTGTCAATGGGGGCTCACATCCCCCAATGGGGATAATGGGGTCATTGATAAATGACCCTCCCCCAAATTCCTGCAGCACACCTGGGGACCATACGTGGCACACCAGTGTGCCACGGCACAGTGGTTGAAAATGGCTGCCCTAACCTGTGCTGGACACAGCACAGGCCATGTAGACTGGCTGTGCCAGAGCAGGTTAGGATTGAGCTGTCAAAGAGTTTTGCTAGTATGTAACTGTTTTCCTGTATGTTATGAACCTATGGGCAGAGCAGCCCATGGACAAATTAAATCAACATGTTTGTGTGTGTGTGTGTGTGTGTGTGTGTGTGTGTGTGTGGCTCAAACGTATAAGAGGGGCCACCTGACAATGATGGCCCTGAAATTTCAGTACTAGTGGTAGTGCCCAATACATCATCACGGGGCAGGAGAGAGTACCCGGGGGGGGGCAGGTAGGCCAGTAGGGGCTCTGCCCCAGGTTCCCTAGCAAGCTGGCACCAGCACCGAGTCTATGTATAATAAGCCATTTTGAATGCCTGAGAGGCAGATAAAGTGGGGTATAAATTTGTAAACAAATATGATGAATGTAATATATTAACCCAACCAGTCTCAACAGAAGCCATATGTCATTCGTCCCGTCCCCCCCGGGGAGCCCTAACATATTTGAAGGGGGTCACAGACTGAGAACTGTGAGAAGAGGATTTACTTTTTATCTGTTTGTGTTGTATCATTGTTTGACAGGGGGGGGGGCCCCCACTGGAAACTGAGACAAGCTCCTAAGGGTTCATAGCCCCAGAAAGGTTGAGAATGGCTGTTCTAACCCGTCTACACAATATTGCAGGGCCAAACTTGTATTAATGCATGTACTGATTTTGTTTTTTGTTTAGTATGCAGCTGTGGGGGAGGCAATTTGTATTGAGCCTTGTCTGCAGCCCTGATACTAATCAGCTTCTTGGAACCCAATCCTATGGGCCTGCTGTGCAGCCTGCTTTATGGTGGTTATAAAAGGCCTCACACCATTCTACTCATCCAAGTCACCGCTGCAAGGGGTGAATGACCACGGGCACGTTCCCAAGGACTCTGAAGACACCCTGGTGCCAGTAGGTCAGTGCAGAGAGTGGGCCAAACAGGGCAGGGAAGGGGAAGACCAGTGAGGAGACTGGGGAGGGGGGTATGTGTCAAGAATGGGATGATACAGCTGATATCCTATTGTTACGTGAAAATCTCCTTTTCCCTTCCAAGTTGTGATTTTGTATGTATTATGGACTAAAACTCATGCAGGTCAAACCTCAGAATACAGGACACCCTTCCCCCAGTCCAAGGCCCTGGTAGAAGTCACAAGTTTGCACAACCTCTAGCAATGCAGGGATGCCTCCTGATTCAATCACTGTTATGCAAAACAAGCATGCACCTCCGAGGAAGAAGTCTATTGTTCTATTGTTGTAGCTTTATCACTCTTAAGCTCCTTATGCAAAATGCCTCCCCCCCCCCAGGTCAGTCACGGCTTATACCCAGTCATCCTTTTTTTTTTTACATACTCCACGTGTACCATTGTGTGTATACTGAGCATGTGCACAGCTCTGGGATACATCCGGTCATTCCAAATCAGCTTCCAGGTCAGCCAAGCCCCTTTTAAGAGAGAACTCCGCCACATGGCTCTCTCTCTGGCTGCCCCCTCCAAGGCAAAGGTCCTCCATGGGACTCTCCCCTCCCCAACTGCTCCCCAGGACAGGTAATTATCCTGCGTTTCTGAAATTCTTTCCCTTCTTCCCCATCTATTCCTCCCTACTTCCCCCATCTTTAGTTAGCAAACTGGGTTTAGCAGGTTAAGGGACCCCTAAAATCCTTCCCTACAACCTATCCGTTTCTGATTCCTTCTCGGATGCACCAAATACATAGCACATGCAACCACCATAAAAACTAGGCACATTTTTCAAGTACTAGAACCAAGAAATGTGTATTATGTTTACCTTTGTGTGTTTTGTAATAAAAATATAATCTTTGATTGAAAGTTATCTTTCTCCCCGTCTCCTCTTTAAGCTATACAAGGGAATTTCTCTGCATTACGCTGTTTTGTTATCCAGCCTGCGATCCTAAAAGTTTCCAAAAGGGTAATAATATAATTCCCCTAAATAAAACAGCCCTTTTTGGTAACACTATCTCCTATCGGCCTCAATCCACCTTCTCAGGTCCACTCGACCCTGAGCCAGTAAAATTGCTAGCACAGGTCTGAGTAGACTCAGTGAGGCAGTTAAGCCTTATCCCCAGGTAAGGAAACAAATGTTCCCTTACTCAGAGGAAACCACTGGGACCCCCCCCCCCCCGCAGCCCACAGGATGCAGCATGCTCTCTGGTGGTGCAGTTGTGTCTATAGGGGAGAAGTTAGGTACAATTAGGCTGTTGGAATTGCTATGGAGAGAAAAATATATAGGCTGTCATGTGGCTAATTGTAGTTGAGAGGGCAGATTTGCCTTTGAGTCATGGGGTAGGAATAAAGGCTTTGATCCCTCCTTTCCTAGAGCCATGGGTTGAATCCAACTCAGCCCCCCCCCCCGCTTGTATCACTGTAGCCATGCTGGACCACAGCAGCTGGCTGATCCAGCCATGGAGGCTGACACAGTCAGCTGGATTGTCAGGATGCCCTAGCCCTCAGGAGAGTTTGAGGTTCCCGAGGCAGATGGAGAAACTACAGCAGCAGCAACATGACAGTCGCAAAAGAAAAAAACATTGTGAAAAGTATCCATTAACCTCCTGTATCATGGGTAGTTTGGCTCTTAAGCACACTTATAGAAGTGCTGTGAAAATGCTCAACAGGGTAGAAATGAGCTGAGGGTGAGGCAGCAAACATTGACAGTTGCTAACTATATTCAATGAATATGCACGTCTTATTTTTCTCACTTCACTGTTATCCTGGCCACAATTGGAGGGGGGGGGGGGAATTAAACATTGGATGAAGTTTATATTCTATAAAGAAAATGTATGCAACATTGCTGGATCTATTTATTTCAAGGGTTGCATTCTTTCATTAAAAAAAAAAAAGTCTGGAGCGGATTACACTGCTTCGCTTCAAGTGTGCCCAGTATTTGGAGTAGGGGGATATGGACGCGGCAGATCTGGAGAAATGGGGTTTTAACATAATTAAATATCCCAGGACTTGATGGGAGGGAGTGACAGATGTGTGGCTTGACTCTCAGATCTGCTGAGGCAGCATGTCCACAGGCCCAAATGAAAATCATCTGTCAAATTCATCAGCCACTTTTTCACTAGGTACAGCAGAAAAATAACTTGAAAACAGGATCAATTTTTTAATGCAGTGGTAAGCGTTTGCTTAGTGAGGCTCTCTCATTTTAAAAATATCCTCATGCTCTCCAAGGCGGAGAGATGCCCCTTATTCCATGGGCAATGCGAAATAGGTTACGCAAGGTACTGTAACAGCTTTGTCATTTGTAATGAAGAATCGATAGCATCAGGGTAATATTTGTGTTCCGTAGCAGCTCTGAGCACTGCCTCAAAGTCTCAGGCCAAGACGCTACTCTGATCCACAAGATAAATCTTGCCTCCGATAATGTCATCCCTGTGGGCCCACCGAAAAGCATCCACCGACTTCAGTGGCTTTAGATCATGGCTTAAATGCATTATCTTTCATTGACATAAGGCAGGCTATTACGGATGAGAGGTGTAATCTTCTGGGAACATGAGCCCAATTTAAATGAATGGAACTCGCCTAAGAGCAGCGGGAGTTCTCTGAAGCCTAGGAGACGGTACTGGAGGCTGCAGATGTGTTTCCGAAAACAGTATCTTGCCCTTTGAAAAAGGTAGCAAACATGTTCGGCAATTACATCATCCCAATATTTTTAGGATGGCGTTAAAGGTTGTCCGATTTGTTCTTCCTGGTCACAGCTTTAGAGGGAAAGTTGGGAGGGCTGGAGTGGTCTGTGCAAAATTCGTACCCTTGCCCTGGGTATACCCTTGCCCATACCTACTGCCCTGGGTGATCAGAAGTCCAGGGGTACAGCATTCTCTGAGTTCTTGGACAAGAACCTGTGGAAGACTCTGTAATATTTGCTTTGTGGACAGATATGCACATTTGCATGGTGTTATGTGCTACACTCCTGCAAGTTGCATGAAATCAGGTCCCTTGCTGGCAGCTTTGCACCTCCACAAGGGCCTCAACTCTTGGTGGCTCTCCCCCCTTAGCCTCCAATGCACTCTCTTCCAGATCAAATCCTAACTTTCTCTGCTAGCATACACTGCCTTTTTTGCACTCACTCAGGCTACAATCCTGTCCACACTTACCTGGGAGTAAGCTCCATTGACTATAATGTGATTTACTTCTGAATGTAAGGATTGGGCTCTCAAATAGGGGGGAAGGAGGGGAGGGAACATCATATACCTTAGTGCAGAGATTTTTAACCAGTGTGCCACAGGAGTTTGGGGGAGGGTCATTTATTAGTAGTGCCATTGGGGGATGTGAGCCCCCCCCCCACTACCAACATGGTGTGCCTTGTCAACTGTCAAAAAATGGATGGTGTGCCTTGACACTTTTAGCGCCTTGTCAGTGTGCCATGAGATGAAAAATCATTGCCTTAGCCCGTCCTCCCAGGAACTTAGAAGGGCTTTAGTACTTACCCCATTATGATTCTGATCCAGATTGCAGCCCCCCACCACACTATTTTTAACAGAGAAAAGGCTTCAACTGAAACTGTGGGGATAGAAGCTGTTACTGGGATTGGAACTACGGTAGGGGCAAGTATTAAGCCCTCCTACCTCCATACTGAAGTTTCAACCCATTTCATCCACTATTTGCTAAGACAAGCAAACCCAGAAGCATAACATGCATATTTAGGGGCATGCCTAGTTTGACCCTAACTGAGGTTACTTCTTGGGGCCTTAAATCCCTCTGTTCAGGCCTCTTCGTTCTATTTTGTTTCTTGGTAGAGAATAGACTTTGGCCTTGGTTTACTGATAAAAGCACTTTATAGATTACAGGAGCATATTGCATAAATGCCATTATTAACTGACTAAATTACAGCTGCTAACACACCTCTGTACAATCAGTAAAATGCTACAGGCAAATCCTGTTGGTCCAAATCTATTTGCTACAACAAACTATTTGCTAAAATGAGTTTTATCAGTCTATGACAGGGGCATCCAAAGTTTTTGTTAGGAGGGCCACATCAGCTCTCTGACACTATGTCGGGGGCCGGGGGAAAAAAGAATTAATTTACATTTAAAATTTGAATAAATTTACATAAGTTTACATACATGAATATATTAAAGACTAACTTATATGAATGAATGAAGCTCTTGCAAAGCAAGGCTGGCCTTTCCTTTGCTGCCGCTACTGCATCACAGATGTGAAACAGCAAGAAGTGGAGGGAGCCCTCATCTCACAGCTCATGTGAGAGGTCAAACAGTCGCCCTCACGCTGTGAGCAGTTGTGTTGGGCCAGTGCGGGCTCCAACAAATCTCTGGAGGGCCAGAGGCTCATTGAAGACTGCGGGCTTCCTGAGGGCTGGATTGAGAGGCCTTGAGGGCTGCATGTGGCCCCAGGGCCGGGGTTTGGGCACCCCTGGTCTATGAGGAAATGTCAGGAGTCCCTCTCCACTCTCCATGGTTAGGGCTGGGAGCCCTCAACCTGATGTGTGGCCAGCTGACCTGGGTGCAGAGCAGTCTGTTGGGTAGGGCAACTGGGGTGGCTGCCCTGGGCCCTGTACTTTCATGACCAATATATGTCCATAATGGCGGGAATTGAGTTGCCCTGGTCCACACTTTGCTCACACCCTTCTAGGGATGACTCTGCTTTGTGGTGAGTTACCAGGCTTCCATCTGGAGGGTCTTTTGCAGCAATAAGAGGTCACATATTTTAGGCTGACCATTTGGCTCTCTTAAACATGATGACCCATTAAGGGCTCCTGTTTGAACCAAGTGGTCTAGGACCTTGCCTGCGAAAAAGTTTGTTCCTGATTTGTCTTCTGGCTCCATCCTGACTGCTTCCCACAACTCCACAGGAGGACAGTCTGGAAATGTTGAGGATTATGGTTTTGAGGCAGCACTCTCAAAGCCTGAGGCATATTTAAGGAGGAGTTAATTTACGAAGAACTGCTCGGTTAAGTGTGCATTGGCAGAAGCTCAAGGGGAGACTACAGGCTTGCATGTACGATGATCCAGATTGAATCCATGGCCTCTCCCCTTAAAGGGTCTCAGGTAGCAAGTGCTCGCAAAAAGCACCCTGCAGAACTTGGAGACTACTCTGCTGCTAGTCAGAGAATAATAAGAAAATAGATAAACCCATGCCTGGTTTATTGTACCTGCTGTTTAGTTTATTATATTCCTTTACTTTTTCACTGTATTAATTGGTGCTAAAGTTTTCTTAGCCACCTTAGAGCCCAAACCTATGCATGTCTACTCAGAAGTAAATTCCTTTCTAGTCAGTAGGGCTTACTTCCAAGTAAGTGTGGATAGGATTGCAGCCTGCATCAGCTCTTCAGTAGATTAAAGAGGCGGGATATATATATTTATATTTAAAATGTAATCCAAAATTGCTTGTGATGTTGGAATATCAAATGGGCTGCCGTCCAACTGTGGGATAAATGTGGCTTGAGCTTCAAAGTCTTTTATGGATTTCCCTGTTTTCTAACATTCACTTTAGACAAAATGCTGGTAAGTCATAAACTTTTGTTTTGGAATCACCTAATAAGAAATAGCTCTACTTATCCACATTAACAAAACTGTTGCCTTCTTAACAAAACTACAATGAATTATCCGTGTAATTTCTATAAATATTAACTGTTACCAACTTGTAAATCTATTAAATTATAATACTTACACATATCTTCTCTTTCCTCTGCGAGGAAAAGTCATCCAATGGTGAGGAGCGATTGCATCCACTGAAGAGATTATAGCCACTGCTCAATAAGATCCGCTGGGAAATTGCCATCTCCACTGTAAATTCCTCAGAGGAAGACCGTGACAAAAATGTAACATTCCTTTTGTTTGCAGAAAGCCAGGAGAGATATAAACTTCTTCCACAGACACGATCCTTCTCAGTGTTTAATATATTCCATGAACCTGGGCCTCAAATTTGGGGGACTATTTTGGGGGACAAAGACTTGATATGATTTTTGGTTAGCTTTGGTTGCCTAGAGATGGCAAATTGGTGATAGCCTTACATATCTCCAATATGTAATACTGGAGTAAATACTGGAGTAAATACTATTACAGACAAGCAAATAGGCCTGTGTGTGATGTATGCATGTCAAATGCACAAATTCCTTTGCTTGAAAAATCTGTGACCAGTGCCGATAATATAAATGACCACAATAATTGCTCATAAAAATATTAGATTTTTGTCTGTTTGCTTGCTTTGTTTTTGGTCTTTGTTTTGATTTGCCATTTAATCTGGAATATATCCAAGGGTGGACCTTTTAAACCTTGCTGACAGTCTTGCCCTTCCCTACTGAAATCTCCCAATGAAATCTGAAATGGTCACACTGCTCTCAGCTCCAGAAAACAATGCTGAACAACTAGAATTCTATGAAGATATTTCTGTGATTCCCAGAATCTTGGCTAGGTCTCAATTTGCAGATTATAACCAGCCCATCATAGGCGATGATGATGATGATGATGATGATAATGACTTTCATTGTACATAGCCCACATACAATGAGAGGACAGGTCCCTGCCTTGAGGAGCATACAGTCTAGATATTGACGCAACAGAGGAAAAGGAAGGGAATGGAGGAAAGTCAGCGGTAAGCAGAGGAAAAATGTATGTGATCATTTAAATTACATTTTCTTATGCTTCGTTGCAGAAGGGAATGAAGACGAAAGTGTTAGTTGTATTACTTCCATTTATTGGTATCTACATGTCCATTAATCCTGGATGAATGTGGTTGCTATCTGTATTGTTTGCCCTAACTTTGCTTTGCCTTAAAGCCTTGAAATTTTCTTCCTAATTTCAGGAGGCACACTGGGACCACATTTGCAAACCACTTCTGCAAACCACTGATGTGCAGTTTCTAATTTTGCCTTGATAATACGAGTGGGACTTATTTGTATGACTCCTGTAAGCAGAAGGGTGGCCGCAGACCAAGAGACATGGAACATCTGCTTCTTTAAAAGGGCTTTGGGGCTGGGCAAAGTTCAGCAGGTGCCGTTCCTTCCATTGTGGCCACATGGTGATAAGAGAAGTTCCATCTATGGAATGGCGGTCTTCTTGGGAGTTTTCCTAGAGGGAGAAGCAACAAAAAGAATGGCCAAAAAGATCAAAAATAACTGAAGGTCAAGGCAGAGTAAAGATGGGTGAGTTAACTGGTGTGCAATTATGCTCATTCAAGATTAATAGGGATGCAAATAAAAGTAAATGGGCTACATGACCTTGTAGCATTAAAGCCTTTCCTTTTTCAGAAGGCTTCTTATCATGCCAGGACCTTATTTTATACCTCTGGTTGTTTTACTTGCTACTGCCGCTGTTTTATCTTGTTGCTACATTTCATTATTTTTTAAATAACATTATCATTTTCATAACAGTGCCCAGCTTTCGTGTAGCATGTTCTGAGTGTGCAAGGTGTTTTGCTTGGATTATCTTGACGTCATGCTTGTCAGAACCCTGTAAGGTAAGTAGTACCCCCATGTTGCAGTTGGGCTAAGTGGCCTGCTTCAGGCCCACCTAATGAGTTTGTGGCAGAGGTGAGATTGAACCTGGCGAGTCCTGATTCAGAGCTCGGTTTCTTGGGACCCAATCCTATCCTCTATACACACGCCTGCTGCTAATGCAGCCACCTCAAAAAGTCTTGCGCTGCATCCTGTGCAGTGAGGGTAGGGAGGAGACTCACAGCCCAATCCTAAACTGCCTGTTGCGCCCGGACTGCCACAGCACCGAAACAGATGCCGCAGCATCCTACACACAACAGGACAGCTGCCAGCAGCCCGACACAGGGGCTCTGGATGAAGAGGATCACCTCTCCCAGCATGCCTCCTCCCCTCCCTCTCCCTGCCTCCCCCTACCCTGGAACGCCTCCTCCCCCCACACCTCCACCTACCTCTCTGCCTCCCTTCGGTTCGGGTGACTGCCAAGCAGCAGAGTGAGCTAGCACTGGCACTGACTTGTGCTGAGGGCCGCGAATGTGCTTTATGGCACATTTGTGACACTCACCGCCAGTGGAGCGCCAGCAGTGCGAGCTCAGGATTGGGCTCTCAAAGGCTTACAGGCTTACTCACCTCCCAGTAAGCCCTGGGGCTCCCTATTGGCATACACCACCACTTTAGGTGGCGTATATCTGCAATGAGAAAAGGGGTTGGGAGCTCCTCAACTGAGGGGATACGATCTGGTGGTACCACGGCAGCCAGATCCACCCTTCCTGCCATTTCCCCATACCTGGTACAGCAGGCACAGTGGAGTCTGGCAGTGGAGCTACTGTACTGCCACCTCTTTGGGCAGCCACTGCTCCACATGACAGCCCAATCCTGCACAGGATGGAGCTGTTCGGCACTGTGCTACACCAGCCCTCTTGTTTACCACTTTGTGGTTAAAAAATGAAAAAGAGAGCTATGCATTTATAAAATAAATATTAGGATTAGCTTCATCATACAGTCTGTTCAATAAATATTACTAGTGAATAAGACAATGCATATTATCACCGATCATCTAATCCAAGATCAGAAATTTGCGTTGAGTAAAGAATGGAGAGAGAAAAAGCAACCTCCAGGTTTTTTTTTCTTCCCATGAATACATTCAGCAGGAAAAAATGGAAAAGAAAAATGGAAAAACAAGCCCTCTCCATTATGCCAATATCTGCAGGCTGCATTGTTCTGTTTGCCTACAGGATATAATCCTCCTCTAATTTCATTATTCGGCTTTCAATTATTCAGGGTTGTGCTATGAGCTCAGGACTTAGCTTTAGGTTGCCTTTCAGACTGCTGCCACTTTCTGCAGTGTCAGACTAGAATCTCGTTCTCCAAGAGGGAATGGCTGTTTGCATTGAAGCCACATGTGCATTCATGTAATTCCGTTTTGTGGGGCATTCATGTGCAGGGCTTACAGTGTGCTGGAACAGGACCATCTGCTTCTCGCAATCTCTTCCGCCCATGTTAGAAGCACACCATGTGTCTGCCTGGTGTGGTTTGCCATGGAGCAAGCAACTGAAGTTGCCTGTCCGCACATGTGATTCCCAGTTGCCATGGTTTTTCTAGTTAGTCTACCTTCTTTGCTGTTTGTAAATCTCTAGTGAGAAATTGTGTGGCTAGCAATCACGTCTTCTGGTTAAAGCATTTGTCCTGTTTGTCATTTGACACCATTTGAACAAGGATGGTGTATTGGGGAGTGGGAAGGGAAATAATAAGGAGACTAAGGACACAATAGCCTCTAACCACAGGTATGTATTATCATTTTTAAGGCTGAGTAGGTGAGAGGGCTCCTCCACCCTTCCTTCCAAGTTCCTTCCAAGCTGAAGGAGTAAACAGTTGTTCTGCTCTGAAGAGGTGTAGAACAGATCGCTGTTGTTGTCCCATCCATCTCAAGGTCCATAGTTTGCCAAAGAACAGGCCAGTGGCCAACATCTGGTCTCGTCACTCTCTTCAGTTGGCTTATTCCTCCACCCTCTACATGACATCATATTCACAGCATAATGGTCACAGGCACTAAAGTCTTTGCCAAATTTGCTGTAAAAGCCAGGGTTGTGATTATCAACATGAAAATGACTGTGATTCCTCAATGTGAAATGAGAGCGCATCTGTGAAGACTGCCTTCTTCACAGGTGAAATTCCAAGTCTCTTCATGGGTGAAATTCCATGTCTGGGGGGACGTGAGAAGTCCATGCAGATGGGTAGGAAGACTGCCAAGTGGAAGTTGGCTTTCAGACACACTACTTAGTCTTTTGACACATGCCAAAAGACTCAATGCCTATACAAGGCCCCATCCAACAAAAATCAGGCCCCAGGAATTGCTGAGCAAGTTGCAGATTTTTATTTATTTACTATATTTCTATCCTGCCTTTCTTCCTGAAGGGACCCAAGGCTGTTTACAACATAGCTTGGAATACAAAAACATAAATCACAATCAAAACAAATTAAAGCACTAAAACCATCACAATTGGTTGGATAAAAAAGATGTTTTTATCTTAAAAACAGCTACCAGACATTGATACAATAAAAAAGACCATCAGCAGCAATTTTATAAAACCCCAAGCCTGTCAAAACCAGATGTTGAAAAGATGTTAAGAGATGTTAAAAAGGCCGAGAACTCAGAAGGCTATCTAAAAAGAAATGTTTTTAGGCCCCACTGGAACATTTCCAGGGAGGGAGAGGTTTATAGCTCAATGGAGAGGAAGTTTCATAATATTGGGGCCACTACTGAGAAGGCCCTCTTTCTTGCTGCTGCCCCTCATACCTCCCTGAGCGGCAGCACTTGTAAGAGGGCCTTCTCTGATGACTTGAGGGGCAAGCCGGACTATATGGAAATAGGCAGTCTCTTAGATACTCTGACCCCAAGCCATAAAAGGCTTTACAGGTCAAAGCCAGCACCTTGAAAATGAAAAGATTAAAACAAAAACGGAGTTGCATGGTAACTCTGTTTTCATATCTCCATATGCAACTACAGTCCCTGCGCAACTCAATATTTTCTTATATGCAGCTTGTGCAGTAGCTTCTTGATTTGTTCGCCCCACCTGCCAATGAGCTTTCATTCAGACACCTGCCGTAATGCCTGTGCCTTTGGGAGAAAATTATTGGCTGTTGGGAGTGGGAGGAAGAAGAGGGGGAACTGTCTGCCGTGTATATCGCTTTCGGCACTGCAGTGAGCCATGGGAGTGAGAACCATGAGGGTTCCTTGGGCCTACATGCCCTGATGAGCTTCAGCTCATGGTGTTGCAAGGTCTAGAACAGGGGTGTCAAACTCATTTCATACAGAGGGCCAAAGTCAGCATTCAGGGCACCTGCTGAGGGCAGGAAGTGATGTCATTAACCAGAAAGTGACATCATTAAGCAGCTGATAGCCAGAAATCAGCACTTAGTTCTCATTAACTGCAAATGACAGAAGAGAAAAAAAGCAAATCTTGATCATATTTCAAGATATGGGAGAGCCCAGTTTTCATGTGGGCTGCTGTTTCAGCAGTAACACCTCAGTGCTGCTCAGCAGCTGAGAGCCCAAGGGCCTAATAAAAAGCTTCCAGAGGCCGCATCCGGCCCCCAGGCCTTATGTTTGACACCCCTGGTCTAGAAAAACCTGATTGGATAATATGATAAGATGGTAGCCAAACCATTGTACTGTATTATATCAAGGGAGTATTATTGATCCATTTCTTTTGGGGGGTAGCACATTGTTACATAAACAATGGGTAATGCTACAAACCAGCATGGTTTTCAGAATGGGAACATTTAATGTTTCACTACAGATAACCCTGGGCAGATGTGTACATTATATGAGCCTAAAATCACCTCTGAGGCACGTTGAACTATGACTGCTATCAAGCTCCTAGTAGTATATTAGTTTCCATTAGATGAGTCACAGTGGGCTTCCCTCATAAGGCAGCCTTTGAGGTGTTTCCGTCCTCTTACCACTTACTACCGTCAACTCTCCAAGGTCCTCCAACATCATTAGGAACTCTCTAAGGTCCTGATTTTATTCTCATCAATGACAACAGCAGGGCTCCCTGTGACTTCAGGCGGAGCAAGATCTGGCTGGAGATGAGGAGGGCTGGCGACAGCACCATCTGGAGTCTGTCAGCGTTGCTCCTTTCATCAACCAAACGGGCTCATTAGAGAGCAATGTGGAAGGTTGCTCCACAGCTAGGGGGCTGAACAAGCTGTTTTTTATATTGCATCATGCAGGCTGTGAAGAAGCTGTACCTCCAAAGAAATTCCACTCAGGACAGCTGTCTTGCTTCCATTTCCTTGAGTCTTTTTGAGGTGGAAATGCTTACCTGTCATGTGGTGAGTGGCAGTCACTGAAGGATTTGGGGACAGGCCACTTCTGCTTCTGTCGTGGACCATTTGTCATACACAGATAAGTGAGGCAAATGTACTTCCCCTTAAACACGTTTATTTGGAAATCAGTCCTATTGATTTGAACCAGAGCCAATCTCCACATAGATAATGCAGTTCAACTCATTTCCAGGTGACGGTGCTTAGGCTCATATCTGAAGTATGTGGGCCACACATAGTAAACAAGTGAGTAAATGCTTCAAACACACCACATGCATAACCATTCAAGTCTTACCTGTGACCTGTTTCAAGTACCCTCACTGGTATGCAGGTGGCATAGTGAGTCCATGAGAGTCCTGAGAATCAGGTCTTCCAACACTTTATAGGAAGGCCAATCACACAGAGGCTCTGGTCCACAGGTAGCTCCAAGGCTAGACCAGACACAGCAAATAAGGCAGGTGAAGAACTGCTGTCACATGCATGGGGACTCTGGCCATTTGTGCTGTTGGCCCTGAAGTGCACAATGGTGGCAACACTGCATTGCATAGACTGGCAGGGCATAGGATTGTGCTGTAACTTTTATAATTGATTTCAATGATAAATGGGACATATGATTTCAGTGGGGCATGTGAATGTGGATCTGACCCATGCTTTTTCCCTTGATTTCCACTAAGCTCTTGTATCTTTCTTTCTATTCATTAATATTTTACAACAATAGACTGGCTGCTGATTTGTTTTGGGGTACAATTAAGGGGCTAGTTTTGACTTTTAAGGCCCTCTACAGTTTGAGACTGGGGTACTTCCATAAAATCCATATAATCCGTCTGTTGATATCTTCAGAGGAGGGCTTTTTTCAGCAATTTTGCCATTGAAGGATGTGAGGAGGATGGCAGTGAGGAACATGACCTTCTCTGTGATACCACCTCTGCTATGGAACTCCCTCCCCTTGGAGTTAAGAACTTCTCCCTCTTTGGAGACCTTTCGATAGGGCCTTGGGGACATTTTTATTTAGGATACCCTTTGATGGCAAATGCTGACTTTCAGGCATGACTTTCAGACTCTTGGACACAGTCTGATTGAGAATTTAACTACTTGGCTAGTGCTGATCTATTGGGTGTTTTTTTTTTAAACTGTTTTTATTGATTTATTATTGTTGTTTTATCACTTTCTCACATATAAGACTTTGGTACCCCTTAGTGGAATAGATGCTAGCCCCAAATTACCAAGTTGGCTAAGCCTACATGGCATTACTGGTTACAGATTGTGGTAATTCAACCAGACATTTCCAGCAGAGACTTATGAGACCTTCTTTTTCAATTGTGTTTCAAATTTTTGGGAGGAGAGGGGATCTTAATTTTAGAGCATTTTTACCTAGAAAACATTAGCAAGCAGGATTCTGCCTTGAGGGATTTTCACCCTGGGACTTCAATTTGAGTGTGCACACAGAGCTTCTTCTGTCCCTTTATGCAGATGCATAAAAATACAATACTAAAAATACAGATGACACCGGTATGTGTTGATAATGGTAAATGATTTATGCTCGCAGGGGTGTACATTTACAGGAGGAGGCCTTTCGGAATCTCACGTTGGAAATTTACTCCTGCTGAATGAAAAATGCTGCTATTAAAGAAAGCTATTTTCTTTCAGCTGCAGGCGACTTAATTAAACAATAAGATTTGACAGATACATATGTGGTCTGTTTGCATCAGCACATATAGGCAGAGATTAACACTCCCAAATGTATGCATTAGCTCTCATTTCAGCGACTCAGTACTACATGTTACTGGAGGGCTGTGTGTGTGTATGAGAGAGTGAGAGTGGAAAGCTCCATGAGCTTATTTTAGTTTCCTAAACGAATACCCCCAAAGTCAACAATCACTCCACATGGCTCTAATTTTCAAAATTGTACTGTTTTGTTTTAAAGATGATGAATCTGAAATCATTGAAACGCTTCCCCTCCCCCATCTTTGGTTTCAAGAATCAAGCCAGAAATCAGGATAAAAAAGAAGAGCAACAAGACAGAACTTCATATTCTCAAAGCAGCAGAAGATGTTACCAATATCTTCTGCTAGGCTGACTGTCAACTGAAGTCATTTCAGAGCTTTTTACCTCTCAAAAGAAGAGTTCCATTGTCCGGAGGCTGAAACCTCCTCCTCTGCTCAAACGTTTCTCTCCTAGGTGGCTATATGCTGCCTTCTCCCAATCAGAAAATCATAGGTGGTCATCTCTGCCTTGGACCTGTGTGTTCCAAGATTGTGCTGGACACTGGATCAACATAATCTACACACCTTAGATTTCCAAAATGTTGAAATACCTTGTACGTGAACTGAATCAGTTACACACCTTGTAGGGGCTGATTCAAGTCTGCTTGAAAAGCTTCCAGAACTCTGCCTTTTAACTTTTACAAGCAGTAGGCTATTGGGGAGCCTGCAACATGCCACCATTGGTTTCCCGTCCTTCTTTGCTTACTATGTACCCTAATGAAGAATCCTGTAGGATTCCAAAACTTGCTGCACCTCAGCACTTTCAGGGTTGGTCCTAATCAAGGAATTCCCCTATTAAGGATTGTAGCTTTTTCTTCTAAGGGAACAACTTGGCTACTTATGCTTTTATCTTTATTTTCAGTAGAAGAAAGGGAAGAATTGAAAAACATAAAAGATGTCATTCAGACAAAAAAAATGATCACGAAGAATAAAGGATTTGGTTATTCCTGTGCTTCTTTTTATATACCACTGTATATTCACTGCACATTATTTATAAGTTCTTCTGTTTCAGATAATGGAAGATCTGAGGTCTTTTGTTAAGGCAATTTTTCTTTGGACTCCAGATGCTAGGAACAGACTCCATCCTGTTATATTCGGAAATGTAAATCCTCTAAAATCTGTGCGCCATAAGGATGAATAATTTAGTCGGAGATGAGGAAAGTCTGTCTGGTTGTTTGAACAGTTGTTATTATTACCAACATATCTACGTTCACAGACATTTATTGTAGCACCCATTGTTTTGCTCCATGGTGAGCAGTTAACCACTGGAAGTCAGGTCTTTCTGACTAAGGACCTCATAATTTATAGACAAAGACAGCTGATCCACTCTTGAGTCACTGGAAATCACCTGTGTTGCGTTGGTTTCCGCTAAAGTCTTGTACCTTTCGATTCATTAATATTTTGGAATAGCATTATGCTGGCTGTCGGTTTGTTTCTAGTGCTAGTTTTGACTTGGAAAGCCCTCCACAGTTTGGGACCAGGGTACTTGAGGGACCACCTTCTTCCACATAATGCATCCCATTCTCTGACATAATCAAATGGGGCTCTTTTAGCAATGCCACCATTGATTGAGGTGGGGGGGGGGGTGGCAGTGAGGAATAGTGCCTTTTCTGGCACATCTGTTATGGAACTCCCTCTCCTTAGAGTTAAGAACTGCTCCCTCTTTAAAGACCTTTTGGTTGGCCCTTGGGACATTTTGGATGTCTTTTGGCAGCAAATGCTGACTTTTGAACATGACTCTCAGACTCCTGGACTTGATCTAACTGGAATGTTTGAATGCATGAAGGAACTGATCAGAATGGTAGATCAACCAAGTAGTAGAGCACATGCTTTGCATGCAGAATGTCCTGGGTTCAATCCCTGGTATCTCCAGGTAGAGTAAGAGGAAATCCTTGTCTGAAATACTGGAGAACGGCTGCTGTCAATCAGTATTGGCAATACTAAACTATATGGATCAATGAACTGATTCAGTAAAAGGCAGCTTCTTATGTCCTAGCCTTTACAGGATAAGGGCATTCTTGGTGTCTTGAAGATATCCACATCAATGGCAACATGTGCCTGTGAAGCAGTTGGCTTGCTTGACTTGGTCAAATTTTAATATGCTCGCTTGTGAACTATCTGTCTTCTCTGCTTTCTATTAACTTAAATGTTGAACAGTTTCCAACAAGTGAGACTTTGCAGAAGGCTTCTGGAAACATCTGGAGATGGTATAGAATCATACAGAAGCGCAATGGTGCTTTGGTGGTTGAGGGGTGCCCTGTGCTGGCCCCCCTGATGGTTCGCTGGGTCACCATCCCAGTGGATGGGTTATAGTGGTCCGAAGCACTTGGTGGTGGCTACATTCATCTGGACTGCTGAGGGGGCAGGACAGCAATGGTGTGGAATGCTTTGTGGCCCACACTGCACTGTTTGCAGCACTAGCCCATGATATTTTGCTACCTTAAACAGAGGATTATATAGTGGCCTTTCCCCTACTTCTCTTGAATGAAGGAACTTTGAATCATTTTTCCATTAAAATCCACATCCCCAATTCCTTTCTTTCTAATCACTTCTCTTACCTTCTTTATCAGTACAGAAAAAGGAAAAGGAGTTTGGTGGCAGGCCTGCCAAGGGTGGACTACCATGTCGTCACTGAGAACTGGTCCATAATCTGCTGCTTGAAACAGCTCGCTCAACCTGTCTCATGATAGGGCCAGCCTTGCCACATCTTAATGACTGGGCAATATGCCTATCCCATCACTGCCTCACAACCATATAGCAAGGGGATAAGCACACTGCACTGTTATTAAAAAAAGAAAATGATGGTGGCCACAACCACCACCACCACAAAGCACTCAGAATCACACTTTGGATTGCTACCACTGTCTAAGTTTTTAACCAAGTTAAGCACTGGACAGGGTCTCAGGGCTGGACCCTGTGCCTTCCCGATGTTCCCGACTCGGCTGATGCCCCTCAATTTACATCTTTTGAAATTACATTTCTACAGCCTGTGTTTATTTTGACTTTTGGTTCAACCATGGACAAATCTTCCATTGCTACAATCTTTTAAAAATGCCTATCTGTTGATATTAGGATCTCTTCTTTACGTATGTCCAAAGTACACAATTGTAATGTCTAAAATATTAGTATGCCATGACTTGCAAAATAAGATGAAATAGAAAACACCAAAAGCTTTTCCCTCAGTGGTAACACTGAAGGCAGGACTGAATGAAGAAGAAGCTCATGAGATGCTCTATTGATAGTCTATTGAAGAAACGTTCTTGAATACAGATATTTTTTTGTAAGACAGTAACTTGGTTAGTAAGAAAGGTCTGGTCAATGATAACACAGTACAGTACTATATATGGTCAATGATGTTGCCTTAGGCAGTACTCTTCTTCAGAAATAGTACTGTGTTATGATAAAATAGCTCAGAATAGAATCACCAGCCATGGTTACATGTAGGAACCTTCTAATTAGTAGACGCTGAAAACAAGCCACAGGAGTTGCAATCTCCATTAAGCCCTGCCAATGGACTTTGTAGGCATGTTTGGCTGACCACAATTGGAGACAGAATGCTAGACCAGTGGTCCTCAACCTTTTTTCATGCCAAATAAATAAATAAATAAATAAATAAATAAGAGTGGGGACCCACAGTCAATCCTGACCCCCTCCTGGAGCTCTATCCGTCCTCCCCGCCCCTGTTGCTACCCCCACTCCCTGCCCCCTTTCCACCCTCCCAGCACTGTTCACTGTAGCCAAACAGTCTTGTTAGAGAGAGCAGAAAATGTTACCTTGGAGCCTGGCACTAGTGAAAGCTATTTTATCACTATTGCTAAGACCCTGAGCAGGACTGGGACACAATCTCCTGGTACCCAAAGAGGGAGACCAGATGTCTCCCTCTTTACCTTGCGGTGTTGTAGTCCAGTGCTCTTCAACCTTTTTTCATTCTCACAACCCCACAACTGAGACTTTATGACCCTATTGGGGTCTTGACCCCAAGGCTGAAGAATACTGTGCTAGACTAAACAAATATTTGAACAGTCCTAGAAAGTCAACAGTTACATTTGTATGTATCATACAAATACATACATTTAGTTGTAGTTGATCAGCCTGTCGGTTGAGACCTGCAGTTTTTATTCAGCTCTTACATAGAGGAAAGCAGTCATTAGAAACAAAACAAAACCATAAGTTGTCCCTTAAAGAGAAAGAAACTCTTATATGATGTGCAGAGTAAACCATTTCCAAGTCTGTTTAACTACCACAGCTCTTACTCAAAGAATCTATAAATCTATGCAGTGGCTTGCCATCTCTAATAAAGAAGTGCCAATATTGTCACAAAATTATAATTCCCAAAGTTCTTTGGATAAAGCCATTGCAGTAAAAAGTTGTACAATTTTATTGTAGATATGTCCCAGATTTCTCCGGATAATACTTGGCCATTGCCCAGTGTTCACCATCTTGGTGAGTGTTGACAGAATACGTCCCATGGAAGTTCATTAGTTCTGGACCAACCTAGTATTCATTACTGAATCACTGAACATAGGCTGGTCAGCAAGCTCCACCCCTACTATGAATATGTATCTCTCACTGGGCAACATACAGTGTGTCTAGATGTGTCCATGCATAGGCTCAAATTGTGGTTTGGGATTGTGCTTGTGCCCCTGATCACAAGTACAAGCCTGTGCATTTACATTTTGCATGTGCATAGTCAGACTATGGCAGACTATTGAATGAGCATAGGTTGGGGCTTGCCAGCACATTCCCATTTTCCCCTATTCACAGTAGGCACAATGAACATATGAAATGTATTGTCATCTTAATCAAAATGTGAATAAATTTCTAGTTCTAATGGAAGTTATCAACTCCACATTAATATTGAAAACTATTGGTGCTGGTGACAAAACTCCCATCAGTTTTAATGCAACTGGGATTTCTGTGCTCAAGGCTTATGCGGAAACATTTTTTGTGGGTTTTTTATTTTATTTTTTCACCCTGGCTCACACACGCTATTAATCACAGTCTGATCCGACTAAGAGACATTGCTGCCTGTCTAGTCCGAATGACTTAGTGTCACTCACCACCACCACGAATGGGAAGATTTAGCAACAGGGCATGTAAGACACATATTCACATTTCAAAAAGAATAATTCCACGAGGGAAGCCGCCGAAGCTTCTTTAATGCTGCCAAGTTCATCTGTGGCCTTGGTGCTTAAAATTGTTTGCGCATCTTCCACTTTACATTCTGAATCAAAGATATTCTTGGCAGAAACATAGGCTTTCAGGGTAAATTTAGGAGATAGAAACAGGAGAATGTGGTATTTTCCTGATGAAATGTCACAAACGTTTTGCATTCAACTTCTCACAAAATAAGGATCAGCCAGCAAATGTCAGCACAATATATATGTAATACACTTTTCTTTACTGCAGCCTGTTGTTTTTGTCAGTTTTTGTCCATCTCCCTGTCAATTGAATGTAAAGAAATGACATTCCGCTGATCGCAGGAGGCAGGAAGATTATAAGGATTGAGAATGTATGGCAGCAAACGAAGATTGAGTGGGAACAGTTGGAGGATTCTGTATGAATTGCTTACTGGGAGCCTTCCACTCATGCAGCCCCAGTAGTTTAAGAGTAGGAGACAATGCCTAGCTCATAAAGAATTACTATCTTATTAGGGAACTATTCCTTAAGGCAGGGGTGTCCAAAGTTTTTGGCAGGAGGGCCACATCGTCTCTCTGACACTGTGTCGGGGGCCAGGGGAAAAAAGAATTAATTTACATTTAAAATTTGAATACATTTACATACACTAGTTGGCAACCTTCAGTCTCGAAAGACTATGGTATCGCGCTCTGAAAGGTGGTTCTGGAACAGCGTCTAGTGTGGCTGAAAAGGCCGATTTGGGAGTGACAATCCCTTCCACACTGGGAGCAAGTGCAGTCTGTCCCTGGCCTGTCTCCCTGGCTATGGGCCTTCCTTCTTTGCCTCTTAGCCTCAGACTGTTGGCCAAGTGTCTCTTCAAACTGGGAAAGGCCATGTTGCACAGCCTGCCTCCAAGCGGGCCGCTCAGAGGCCAGGGTTTCCCACTTGTTGAGGTCCACTCCTAAGGCCTTCAGATCCCTCTTGCAGATGTCCTTGTATCGCAGCTGTGGTCTACCTGTAGGGCGCTTTCCTTGCACGAGTTCTCCATATAGGAGATCCTTTGGGATCCGGCCATCATCCATTCTCACAACATGACCGAGCCAACGCAGGCGTCTCTGTTTCAGTAGTGCATACATGCTAGGGATTCCAGCACGTTCCAGGACTGTGTTGTTTGAAACTTTGTCCTGCCAGGTGATGCCGAGAATACGTCGGAGGCAGCGCATGTGGAAAGCATTCAGTTTCCTCTCCTGTTGTGAGTGAAGAGTCCATGACTCGCTGCAGTACAGAAGTGTACTCAGGACGCAAGCTCTGTAGACCTGGATCTTGGTATGTTCCGTCAGCTTCTTGTTGGACCAGACTACATAAGTTTACATAAATGAATATATTAAAGATGAACTTATATGAATGAATGAAGGTCTTGCAATAGCTCAAGGCCCATAAAAGGCCTTGCACAAAGCAAGGCTGGCCTTTCCTTTGCTGCTGCTGCTGCATCACAGACGTGAAACAACAAGCAGTGGAGGGAGCCCTCATCCCACAGCTCACTTGAGAGGTCAAACAGTTGCCCTCATGCTGAGAGCAGTTGCGTCGGGCCAGTGTGGGCTCCAACAAATCTCCGGAGGGCCAGAGACTCATTCAGAGGCAAATCTCCAGAGGGCCGGAGGGCCAGAGGTGCAAGTGGCCCTAGGGCCGGGGTTTGGGCACCCCTACCCTAAGGTATAAATTGGGATTTAAAATAACTCAGGGCGCAACCCTAAGCCCTTATGTCAGTGCTGGAAAGCACTGACATAAGGGCAATTCTGCTCTGAGGTAAGGGAACAAACACTCCCTTACTTTGAGGAGATCTCCATGAGTGACACCCAACTGCAGGATGCAGCACATGTCCCATTGGCACTGCAATGCCAGTGCTGAAAAACACTGACATAAGGGGTTAGGACTGCACCCTCAGTGGGATTTGGCAATATTCCCTTCCTAGTGGTATGAGACAGGATTAAAGCATTACTCCCTTGGATTGCACTGGTGAACTTGTTTACGCTGCTACACTTTTAATTAACCTATGGTTTTCTTCCCCTGCTGAGAGTTTGCAATGGTCAGACCACCCATGGCTTACCTAATGTTGCATGGAACCAGTCTTAACTACCAGACGGGAGGGACAGAGGCTCTCTGCAAGCTGAGCTGGGTTGTTGACGTAAGCTTGGAGGACTTCTTTTCAATTGCCTTTATGTAGCAAGAGATGCATGGGGAGATTGATGACTGGTTTCATGACTCTAGAAGGCATTCCACCTATGTTCATTCCCATGAACTGTCCAAGTGGTGTATACTAGGGCAATGTGGGGGTGACACATGTTATAGTGCAGACAAGGTGGGTGTCCCTTAAAGATGTGCCACATTGCCACTGGATTGGGATGAACATCTAATGCAGATTTGAGCAATTATTCTAATTTCTGGTAGCACTGCATCTCTTAAAGTCCCACAGTGTCCTGAGCTGGATTTTCAGATGGGTGACAATGACAGGGTCCATGCAATCACAGACAATTTCAGTGGTTTTGTGCCATAGGGACACTACAATCACTGCTCAGCTGGAACACAAACAGTCATTTTCTGAGAATCAGACTTGGTGGAAACCTATTCTTGTTTACAGTAGAAAGTGGATTTTTACAGTGTTGATTGGTCAGTCATCACTCATACCAGTCATGGATGGTCAATCACCACTCGTACCAGTTATTGATAGAACTGGTGCTTTATTTTTTTTTTAAAGTAATAACACATAACACTGCTTTCTACACTTCTTATTTTTGCTTTTTAAAAAATCTGCAAAAAAAAACACACCCTTTCTCTAACCCCTCTATGTATTCTCTAACACCTCCAGATGAATGTGGCTGCATCTACTGACACTATACCACCTACCTAGTACACCTTTAAAGTGATTATAATTTTTAATTTATAAAATAATTTATAAATGCGCATTTTGGTTTGGTGCACAGAAAATGTATTCTATTAGTAGGTCTCTTTGCTTAATAGGTTATTCAAGTGAAATGTGCTCCCCCTGAAAGCAGCCATTATGAAGCAGAAATATTTCCTATTATCTCATTACTCTTGAGTTCGCTGTACATTTTCCTCGTGGCTGCCTTGAAAACATACCTCGGCTTGTCCAATTTTTGAAGGTTAGCTACCATAAAAATGCTGAATGGTTAAACAGAAGCAAGCAACTTATCTCTGTGTTTCCTTTTTTGTAGATCTGGATATGAATGGCTTTTAGAAGAAAGGTATTCTTCTCAGTTGGTTCTTTAATGACCCAATCCTGTCCTCCATCATGCTATCACATGCAGCCGTGCCAAACAGCATGCACTCTGGATGATATGCATTGGGGTGACAAGAAGGCCAATGAAGGTAGGTTTGCTGCTCTATGCTCTTTTTACCTATTTTTTATCTGACTACTGTTTTTATGATATGTGTTAATATGTTTTTATTTGTTTTAAATTATGTTTTTAATCTGTTTTAACCTGTTGTAAGCCGCCTGGAGTCCCTTTGGGGAGAAAGGCGGGGTAAAAATAAAGTTATTATTATTATTATTATTATTAGGTTGGCCAGCCTAAATGTGCATAAATTATAAATTTATAATTTATAAAAATGTGCCCTTGGAATCAAAGCCACATAAAACTGCTTTCAGCACTTCTAACTATGGAAAACACTGAAATCCGTGATAAAGTGAAACTGTTTTCACCCATCTCTTGCTGTGAAGCAGTGTCTCTGTTGCCTACAAAGCAACCCTATGCATTTTCACTTGGAAGTAAATCTGATTGAGGGCCCAATCCTGAGCTACTTGTGCCAGCTCACTGCCGGCGCGCACTGTCACAAACGTGCTGTAAGGCACGTTTGTGAGCTCTAACGCCAGGTGAGCGCCCATGCTAGCCCAGCGCTCTTCGGCAGTGGGCTGCTACCAGGCAGGCACCCGGCCTCCGGTGCTCGGCGGTCACACAGACCACCGAGCAATGGAGAGGAAAGCGGGGGTGGGGGAAGGCGGGGAGGAGGTATTCCGGGGAGGGGGGAGGCAGGCAGACGGCGGGGAGAGGGAGTGGGGGAAGCATATCAGGGAGGTGGGAGGCAGGGAGAGGGTGGGGGGAGGTGTGATGGGCGAGCAGGGAGGGAGGGAGGCAGGACCAGCGGAGCGACGCTCGACCGGATCCAGAGCCTTTGCATCAGGCTCAGTGCCTGGCATGAAGGCTCTTACCTCACCGATGACTTCGGCAGTGAATCAAGTAGCCCCATTGTGGGCCTACTCCCTTTACCTGGAGGAAGGGGACAAAAGTCCCCTTCTTCTGAAGTGCCACTCCCAGCTGCTGTGAGAGTGCAGGATGTGGCGGCAACAGTTTTCGGTGCTGCTGCAGCCGCGTGCCATGGGAGCTCAGGATTGAACTCTGATTTCAGTGGGACTTACTCCCAGGCAAGTGTGCATAGGACTGCAGCGTTAAGAACTTGAAAGCTTGCTTAAGACTGCTATCAGTATTGGTCTTATTTAAATGCGTTACCAGAATGTGGCGTTGGGATTCGTTTTTCCTCTCATGGAACAATGAGACTGCCCACCATTTTTTTCAAGAGCAATAAACCTGTATGCTGGGTATGACTCTCTTTCAATTCATAGCTGCACAAATTCACTGTTTCAGTTAAGACAGATTCTCTTAGACTTTTGCACAAGAGCCAGTGAACTTGCAAGAGTGATACTCTTGGAAGAACGAAATTTTTTCGACATCTGATGACACCGGAGTCATCGTTTTCCATGCCTGTACGAACCTTTTCCTCCATCTCCCTCATCTTGTCCAACGTATGTCTGTGGATGTCCTACAGTTTCCTTGGGTGTCCCACACTTATCCTGATGTCCCACATGTGCCTCGGTAGTGTGAACTTTTCTCGACATCTGATGACTCTGGTGTCGTTTTCCACGCCTGTACAACATTTTCCCTCGATCTCCCTCATCTTTTCCCACGTATGTCTGTGGATATCCTACAGTTTCCTTTGGTATCCCGCACATCTCCTGCATGTCCCACATGTGCCTTGGGAGAACAATTTTTTTTTGACATCTGATGACCCCAGGGTCATCATTTTCCACCCCTGTATAACATTATTCCTCGATCACCCTCAAATTGTCCAAAGTATCTCTGTGGATGTCCTACAGTTTCCTTGGGTGTCCTGCACTTCTGCATGCAGAAGCACAATATATTCATATAGCATTGCCACACCCAGGTTTCTACTCTTATGGGGAGTCTGCTCTGCAGGTAACTGTATTTTCTCCTTGGGAGAGTGATACTCAGTAGTAAACTCTATGTTATGTTGCAGCATAAAATGCCCTCAGGACAGGAGCAATTTGCATTGAAAAAAATATTGTAGCGTTTAACCTGTCCCTTACCAGTCATTCTGACCCTAAAATTGGCCTCCCACCCCCCACTCCCAGTGTTCCTGATCCATGTTATACAGCCTAATCCTTTCCTTCTTCCCTCCTCTGGTGCAGCTGCACCAAAAAGGCATGCACTGTAATTAAATCCTCTTACACCTCTGTAAACCTTCTACCCTGCAATGGGTCCCCTTGGACCTATGCCAGAAATTTTGCTGGTGCAATTCTGAGGTGAGAAAGAGGGCAGGGAGACTGCTGATGGAGAGGATAGGATCTGGCACATACCATTGCCACTCCATTCACCCCTCTCCTATTGCATCTCCTCCCTGCTCCTGTTCTGTCCTCCACCCCTCTCGCCTCTCTTATCTGCTCCAGTGGTGGCCTTTCCACCTTATCTGCCTTCTGGTTAGTAGTCTGAGAACTGCCAGGATCCCAAGAGCAGCTTGTATCAGGATTCTATCTCTGATTTTTCAGACTTCCCCTTCCTCTCCTCAGACCAACTACAGAGCTGGTGTAGGTCCAAAGAGAGCCATAGACTACTAGAAGGCTTACCAACCTACCCTCATTGGCCTTCTTGTCACCCCTCTGCATATCATTCAGAGCGCATGCTGTTTGGCATGGCTGCATGTGATAGCATGGTGGAGAATAGGATCGGGTCGTTAAAGACTTAACTAAGAAGAATACTTTTCTTTCAAAAACCACTCATACCCAGATCTACAAAAAAAGGAAACACAGAGATAAGTTGCTTGCTTCTGTTTAACCATTCAGCATTTTTATGGTTGCTAACCTTCAAAAATTGGACAAGCCGAGGTATGTTTTCAAGGCAGCCACGAGGAAAATGTACAGCGAACTCAAGAGTAATGAGATAATAGGAAATATTTCTGCTTCATAATGGCTGCTTTCAGGGGGAGCACATTTCACTTGAATAACCTATTAAGCAAAGAGACCTACTAATAGAATACATTTTCTGTGCACTAAACCAAAACGCGCATTGTACAAAAATTCATTAAGCCCTTTCTGGTAGTCGACTGATAAAATTAATTCCTGTGTTGGCCAGCTGCTGCTTCCATTGATGACTCCAAATCACATAACAATGATAAAACCATCAGAATTGCCTTGCAGGATCAACCTAGAGATTTATATATTTATACAAGTTATACATTTTATTTCCAAAAGCGACCAGCCAGAAGCATAATGAAGGTGATTGCTAATATTGCTCCTGCTAACTGGGCCAAGAGGGTTCTTTTAGTAGCCATAGAGGTCCTCTTATGTTTAGTAGGGAGAGACCAGTGGTCATCATTACTTCCCTCCTGGTGGCTGTTTGCTGTTGTCTTTTGTTAGATTATGGGCCCTTTTGGGAAGGGAATCAACTTTTCATTTATTTGGTTATGTAAACCACTCTCTGAACTTTTCTTGGAAAGCAATATAGAAATATTTTATTAACATTAACAATAATAATATTCTTGCCTTATTGGAGTCTTATAATCAGATGACTATTTCATATTTGCTTTTTTCCCTTTCCCCCCATGAGACTATAAACGCAGGCCTCCTTACCCACCAGATGTATCCCAGGGCCTCAACAGGGCTCAAGGAAAGCAAGGTGTTGGTAGCCTACCACTTAAAAGCTCAGGCTGGAAGCCATGCAAGATAAGTTGGAGCCCACATAATGGATGTGCTTCACCACCCGGGCACCCACCTTTTGTATGTCTAGTGAGAAACACTGATGGCATGACACAAAAAGAGGGGGAAGAAATCACACCAGCTATTCCACAAAGCTGCTCTCTAACCATCTAGGCATAGCAGGCAAAAAGGACCTCATTCAGCATTTAATATCTTGCTCCACAACAAACAGGCACACCGGGCTGGGGGGGCTGTAGTACATCAACCTGTCAGTTGGAGCATTGCATGGACCAATCACTGGGCCAGTACATGACTCAAGGTGGCTACTATAGCAGCCCACCCAGATCGCCACATCCACACACATTCCATGCCCTTTGCTTCATTGCTGACACCTGCCAGCAATCAGTATGCTGCCTCTCCCAAGGAGAGGATAAGGTAATGTTCCAGGCCACCATGATCTTGCCCTCTCCATGGCACAACCGTATTTAGCAATATCTCCACAAACATGGCACCACTCTCTCCACAAATCCTCAAGTATGCATCTCAAGCCAGAGAACAGGTATAGCTGATGCTGTTGTCTATGCCTTGTTATGCTATCTGTGATTCTTCTTGCTCTTCACAGGTAGCCGTCCCACAGGTGAGGACCCTAAGGGTTGCCTACAGCCTGCCTGCTTGCTTGCTTGCTTGCAGTGACTGTGAGTCCAGCTGCTGCTTGTCAAGGCTGCTGATCTACTCCTTCCAGTCAGGTCCCTGGGGTTTTGCAGATTCCATTGCAGACAGTGAACCAACTCGTGCAGCCAGACCAGGCCTGGGGGTTGAAAGCAGCTCCCAGAAGCAATTGATCTGGCCCTGGTGATAATTGGGCTTTCCCAGCTTGATAATTGGGCCCTCTCATATCTTGAAACTATGAATTAGATTTGCACGTTTTCTCTTCTGTCATTCGCAGCTAATAAGTTTCTATCTGAGAACAGAGTGCTTATTTCTGGCCATCATTTGCTTAATGATATCACTTGCTGCTTGATGATGTCACTCCAACCGTCAGCAGGCGCCATGAATGAGAACTTCGGCTCTCTGTATGAAACGGGTTTGACAGCCCTGAGCTAGACTCTACTGGCACCTATGACTGGCTGTCTGTTAGACAACTTGCAATGGCACAGCAGGTCTGCCGGGAGGAAATGGTTGGCCAACCCACTTGTGCGTTTTCTCTTTCTGATGCGGGTCTATCACTGATACAGTTCAATAAAAACCTGGACCCGACTTCTTGTTACTTCATTAGCCAAAAAGCACACCTTCTTCTCCTCTTGTTGTTTCTGACCTCAGCCGGACTCAGGGTGGGACTCTGCAGGAGGAGCCCCTGCACTCCCAGAGTCCACAGTATCTTCCATTCATGATTTTTTGGGGCAACAAGGGGGCTGCTCCTCAGTGATCATGAGCCTGTTTTCTACTGCCATGGTATATGTGGGCAGTGGCAGAGGGTCAGGAGGGGCAACATACTGTTATGCTGGGGGAGGAGGGATGTCAGAAGTTGGATGTGTGGGCCCTCAGCATGGACCCACTCCTAGTGACCGTAGCATAGCAAGTGAGGGGCAGTTCGAGTCAGGTGATGTGACCTGGGGGGTGACAGGCACAACACCCAAGCCCATTTGGTGTTTCGTGGCGGGTGGGTCTTCCTGCCCCCAAGGCTACAAATGGCCAGAAATGGCCATCCTGGAAGCAATTTGGCAGTGCAATGACATGATGATGTCATTGCATCACCACTGAACCACTTCTGGGCGCTGTGCATTGCTCCAGGTGAGTACAGGTGCTGTTGCACAGCACAGAGGAGGGGGTAACATCTGCCCTGGGCAGTGCCTCACTGGTGACGCCTCTAGCCAGTGCTTGTCATGGTTGACCTCTAATGTCACCCATACATATGAGAAAGTCCAGGTCAGCACCAAAAGCAAAATTTAACATTAACCCCTTCCTTTTTAGATTTCTGTAAACTATGTGATTCAATTGTCCAAGAAAAAAAGCTTGTAGTTTGGTGAGTATCTTCTCTGTTTGGGACTGTGGTTTGTTTTTTGAACATGTTTTCATTGTGATATTTGTCTCCCATCCAGATGTAAAACTCATTCTTGTCCCCCGGGTGTCATTGTATAGAGTGGGGTGGGGACAGTGCATTTCCAAGCCATTCTTTGGCATGGTAAGGACTGAGGGGTGGGTGCTGTACAGCTTAAACCAAACTATTGAAGGGGGGGTGGAGAAATACTATAATGTGCATTTCAACCCCATCCACATGTATATGTTAACAGTACAAGCCAAGAGGGAACTTGCAGAAAACAGATGAGTTTGTCCTGAACGCTTGCCGACAAATGTCATAAATTCCAAGGTAATTCCAAGCTCAGTTGAGAGGAGTTCACTCTGTTTGTGCTAAGTGGAGGACAAAGCTGAGGAGCCTTGCAACCAGCAGAGCAGGTGAGACTTGATTTGTTCCGGGGCTGCCAATTGCTGATCGTTGAAAGTCTGAGTCCTTCCATGGCTGAAGTGGTGGAAAATGTTAAGAGCCGCAGATATGCAGCTGAATGGAACAGCTGCCGGCTTTATGCACGGAGAGGTTTTAACGTTCCCCTATAAAAAGGTGAAACGCAGACCCCCTTTGAAGTTGGGGCACTTTGGCAACTGGCCTCTGTGGAATTAACGCAACCGCTTTGCAAAGGGAGCCGAAACCTTGAAACGCTGGGGTTGCTCAATGCTTTCCTTCTCGATGAAGGAAATTCAGAGCTGTCAGTTGCCTGAGAATGGAACTGTTGATTCTGTATGTGTGCCAAGAAAGCAGCGGATAATTTATTCAATCTTCAGAGAACCCAGAGCATTCCAAGATAAAAATATCTTGAACCGGGCCTTTCGGTTGCAGGGAACAATTTATTTTCCAGTCTTGTATTAAGGTTCGGGTGAACATGGTTGCATTTAGGCAGAGAGGAGGGGGCACTGATAGAATTAAAGTCTAGCTGAGGAGGCTATACCAATTTGCTACAATTTTGTGAAAAGACCAGAATGTTATACTCTTGCTTCTTCTTCTTCTTCTTCTTTTGCTATGATACACTATCATAAAAGCATTGAACAAGCAAAAAACAAGCAAAACCAGACCCCTAGTTGAAAAAGTCCACATTTTTCAAATATAAGGACTGGAGTTTCAGCAGAATTGAAACTGAGCAACAATGTATACATTTAAACTCTGATATAAGAATGCTTTCCCTGGACTGGAACATCTCAGACCAGTGGTTCTCACACATTTAGCACTGTGACCCACTTTTTAGAATAAAAATCTTGTCAGGACCCACTGGAAGTGATGTCATGACCGGAAGTGACATAATCAAGCAGGAAAATTTTTAACGATCCTAGGCTGCAATTCTACCTACACTTACCCAGGAGTAAGCCCCATTAACTATCACGTTAAAAGCATATACATAGTAGCCTGTTAAAAGTACAGATCTCCCCAAATGCAGTCACATCCCATGGTAGCATCAAGTCTGCAATATTAAAAATAAAATATTGAAATGAATGGGGACCCACCTGAAATTGGCTCACAACCCACCTAGTGGGTCCCGACCCACAGTTTGAGAAACACTGTCTCAGACTGTACTCCTCTGTGGATAAAACTCTATCCATATAGAAAGCAATCTTGTCATGAAGGCGAAGGTGACCTCTTCTCCTTAGGCAGTGCTGGATTTAGGCATGAGCTAAACAAGCTTTAGCTAGGGCCTCACAATCTGCAGGAGCCTCAAAAGAATTTCAGAATGGGAGGGGCTTTTAAAATTTTATGCATGCTGAACACACACACTGTGTGCATGCTTGCGTGTGTATTTAAGCATCCCTCCATATCCATGAGGGTTCTATTCTTGGCCTCAATCCATGGTTAAAGAAACCATGGTTAAAGAAACCATGGATATGGGGGAACCCTTAATACAGGAAGAGTTTCTCGCTTAACACAGGAATTTTGACATGCAGGTAAGAAGCCTGCACATTAGAGGGAGACTAACCAAACATTAACAGGAAGCAGGACATATATTAAAATTAATTTCAGGCCATTTGCGAACTGGTGCTGGTTTTACTTCTTTACCACTTGGCTTCACACCCTCCTTCCGATGAGGCTCTGCCCTGGAACTCATTTTTTCAAGCCTTGTTGATCTTGTGACATCACCAGACCGCACCTCCTAACTTTCAGGTTTCGGGATGCATCCGACCTGGCAAAGTTTTCTCCTTGATATGCTAGTTTTCTGTGTGCAGGTGTGTTGTTGTTGGAGCGCTCAGACCTATGACTTGAAGTACAGAACTGTTTGCATTGGGTTAGTTACTGCTTTTAACAGAATCTGGCTTTGGTTTATTTTTTGGTGATTTATTAGCTCTATTTATTGGCGTTATTCTTGTTTTGTTTAGATTTGGGATTTTGTTATATTTTGTCAGATTATTTTATGATGTTGTTAGCCACAGTGAATACCTCCCTACTGGGAGAGGAAAGGCAGGATATAAATACTTTAAAGAAATAGGAAGTCAAAGGTACCCCTCTGTTGACCATGAAAGGCCACAAGGACAACTTCATAACATTTATAAAAGGCTGCACAAGTTCAAAGGCCTGACAACAGCAGAGGATGATGATACATGCCCCAGTTCCCTTCTCCTCCTGAAGAGTGCTCTGGAGCCTGTAACATACAGTTCAAAGCAGCTCACACTGGACTTGATCCCAGCCTCAAGCTCCAGAGTCTCTGGGAATCATGTAAGATTTGTTTGATACTATTTCCATTGTTATTAGGACTATACCATAAAGGCAGTGGTTCCCAAATGTACCTTTGTCATAGTCGCCTCCTTCCCCAATGCCCTGTTGTGTTGGCGTCTTGCTGCAGATCTTGCCAATCTCGGCAATCCCAGTCTGCAAAGATGGCAGCATCTGGGGCAGCCAGGAGGAAAGGGCTGTGAGTGACATCCTGTAGTACCCCTGTGAGTGTGTCATAGTGCCCTAGGGTCCTGCAGCGTGCAGTTTGGGAACCACTACCTTAAAGGGGACACTGTGCGCTGGTTACTGCCAGTGATTCTTGAGTAGAGGTTCACTTGAAGTGATTTCTTTAGTATTTCATGAAGATTTGGACCACAATCTAACATGGCATTTACAACATGGCAGCCCCCTGATTTCAGTAGACTGGCAGTGCAATTCTATGCATATCTACTCAGAAGTAAGCCTCAATGAGTTTAATGAAACTCATTCCAATCTAAGTGTGTATAGGATTGCAGCCTTTGTTTCATTAACTTTTGGTGCATTGTGCCCTTGATCTACTCTAACCAGTTCTTTGCCATTCCTTCTGTACTATCCATCTCAGTGAATAGTGGACCATTTCTTCATATTTCTTTTTGGTGTGTGGTTGAAATTAAAAATAGCATATTAATCTTAGCATCATTCTGATGGCAATATTCAGGAAACCTTTTCAATATTTGCCATCAACATTTTTTTCAGAGCAGAAGTTCTGAGTGCTGGCCAAGTCAGGTTCGAGAAGACAGTGTTCTATAGGATTTTTAAAAACTCCTTCGGCACGGTCATTTAATAATGAAGCTAGATTTAATATCCTGGTAATCCAAAAATGATATTGCGAGAAAATGAGATAGATTCTTAAAAAAGCGAAATAACAAATGATCTCTTATGTCTTATTCAGAAGTACAGCCTATATTTAACACTTTGAATGAAGGATCATTAGCTCAGTTCAGTCATTCATTAATGTGAATGCATGGGTAAGGTATGGGAATTGGGGATGTACTGCCCCCCTAACCTTCATTCATTCACAGTATTTTTGGCACAGTGACCCTCCCATGTTCACCAGGAAATGCATAGGCTTCCCATGAGCAATATATAACCTAGACAAATTGAGGTTATGGACTGCATGTAGAGAGCCCAAGACCCCAATCCTATTCAACTGGTGTGCTGGCAGAGCATGCGTTCTCCCAGCGCACCAGGACTTCGTGCTGTTGCAAAAGCACTGTAAAGTGCTTTGTGATGGTGCAAAGAATAGATGTGCTGGAGGGAAGGCCAGAGTCTGCCTGTCTGTGCCAGCAGCCAGTGCAATGCCCACGGTAGCAAGTGAATCTTTTGCAGAGGCGGGGAAGGGCAGGGGAGAGGGTAGAACAGTGCAGGGGGAGAGCTGCAATGCGGGTGGGGTGAGCAGTTCCCATATTCATTTCTACTAAAAAGTAATGTTTGCACACAGCTAAAATGAGCTTTCAACCAAGTATGATATTGACCCTAAAAAGGATTTTCTGTGGAGCTCTGTTCTTCAGTGCTGGAGAGACAATCCTGGATGGGGAATTCTTACTGACCCTCTGAAACAGTTTACAGTGATGAAGTCTCACTGCTTGTGAGAATGGAAGCGCGCTTTCAACCCACAGGGACTTTCAAAGCTGGAACATGCCAAGCTGTTTTGTGAGGTCAGGGCAGGGTGGCAGAACAGCATGGTCAGCAGAGGCTGGTGGTGTTGGCAATCGAAAGCAGATCATGGATTAGGTCTGGTTGGTGCTTTAGGTGCTGCATTCCTTGAGGACATTTGTTCCAGGTTCATGCTGATTGCAGAAAGAGGCAGGCGGATAAGAGGCTGAACTTGGCACCTGTCAGCCCTTGCAACAGAGAGAGCCAGTGTCTCATAGGCCGTGGTGCTGGTAAAGCTTATATCTAATCCCGCACTGAGTAGAGCTGGTCCTGATTCAAGAATTCCTAGGTGTCTAATTTCAGTTGTTGTTTGCAATCTTTGACCTGCTGATAGTTCTTGAGAGGGTACAGGACCTTTGACAATTCATACCAGAAGCAGTTCTTATCAGGATCTTTGCACAATAGCCAGTAGATGCCCTTTGCACCACCCTCTGGATAAATCTCAAGCCACTTGATGCCTGTCTACTTGAACAAAACACAACACAAAACAGAAGCACAAGAGTTTGCCCCACAGTTCAGGCAGTCATAAGGATTGATGTATCTTTTTCCCATAAAAGAGAAAGGCTGAGGTTTCTGGCTCAGCAGCATTTTATCCCTTATGCAGCGGTTCCCAAAGTTTGTTAGCATCAGGACCCACCTAAAAAAAAGTTTCACTTTACCAGCCTCTCAAGCCTCGGCGGCGATAATGGTGATTGAGCAGCAGTGCTTCCCACCAGCAGCAGGTTGCTTAACTCTTGATGCACGTAGTCTAATCTACCCTGTCAGTTTCACGAACAACCAAAACTGGGGTCATGACCCACTGGTGGGCCACGGACCCACAGTTTGGGAACTTCTGCACTGGTGCATATAAACTTTAGCCTTATTCCAGATCATGCTGGGTAGCCCTTATTTTTCCACCTTGCAGCTTTGCCGAACTTCACAGGATTTCGCCGAACTTGACGGTCAACGCTGAAAATATGATTCACATGTTTACAGCGGCATGAGATGTTGGTGGGGTAATACCTGGATCCATGGCATTTTTGGAATGAAACATGGGCCGGCTTCAGACATGATGGAAAACCATGGTTTCCCATTGCAAGATTGAGCCCAGGCTGGCACACATCCCCTCCCCCCTCTCCTTCCTTTGCATGTAGGAGGAGGAAAGTAAAAGCATGTGCTTCTTTCACTTTGAGAACAAGGCACAGTTCTGTACAACCAAAGAACTGCAGTTTGTTAGCTTGGATCCACAAACCAGGGTAGGTTTGATATTCTGATTTGTTATAACTCTGGTTAGTTAACAAACTGCAGGTTCCCACATTCTCCAGGGACAATTTCCAGCAAGATCCGCTTTTGAATGTACAGCGGATGTATTGCACATTAATCTGGGTATTCCAAATTATTTTAGGACTGGATTTTGAGGAGCTTTGCTGTCTCCAGCCTACACACTGCTATTCATATTGTCTTTCCAGCAGATGACGAAGCCAAATGAAAGATCTGAAACTGAGGCCCTCGAGTTGATTTGTCCATGAGTGGCAAAATGACATGGGAAATGGCAGAGGATAAACTGTTTCCTGCCTGGGTTTCTTGCAGTGCCGTTGTAGTCTGTCAAATTAGTCCTTGTTCAGTCTCCAGCTCTATATTTATCATCAGCAAAGATTAAGTCCTCAGCTACTTGCGAGTTATGCCTTCTGGTCCTTAGCTACCACCCGCCAACAAGACTTAGAATGTTTGTTTTGGAATAAAAAAAATATTTAGAGCAGAATGTCAAGAGACAAAAATGTTGATAGACAATATTCTGCATTCCTGTTTGGATAATGAAAAACACGACAGTGTCCCTATTTCCCAGGATGTTCTCTTTATCATAAAGTTGGTCTGATTGTCAGGGCTGCATTATTTGACTCTTTATGCTTTGCTGGTTGGCAACCTTCAGTCTCGAAAGACTATGGTATAAGCCTACAGGACCCGGTATTCCCAGGCAGTCTCCCATCCAAGTACTAACCAGGCCTGACCTTGCTTAGCTTCCAAGATCAGACAAGATCAGGCATATGCAAGGTAACAGTTGCTTATGCTTTGCTATAATGATGATGTTGTTGATGAAGATGATGGAGCCAGAGCATCATCTATATGGCAAAGGAGGCAGGATTGGCCCTGGCAAAGGAGGCAGTTGCCACAGGTGATGGATTGGCAGGGGGTACTCACCACCTCCTTCTGCCAGTTCTCTTCCTCCCATCCCCTGGACTCTAAAGAAAGAGGGGAGCAGAGCATAAGAGGAAGTGTAGAAAACAAGAGGTAGGGGCAGGAGGTGTGATCCTGAGGTTGAGCCATTGCCTTTCCCGAAAAAGCTAAGTAGGATCAGCCCAGGGTTTCATCTTGGGTGAGAGTCTACAAGCAAGGGGCAACATCTTGGGAACTCGCCTGGGGTATGTTTTGCAGTTGCCTGTGGAAGCTAGGAAAACACAAAATTATACATTCTTGAATCTGGCACAATGCAGGCCCCTGGACTTGGCTCCACTCCACCTGAGCCCTTTGACGGGGGCCGGAGCTGCACTGCAGTCCCCTTCAGGGGGCTTTCTGTAGCCTGGAGAGGCAGCACATGTTCACTCGCTGCTTCTGCAGGCTTCAGAATGGCCCGGAGAGACCAAAAAACTCCACTTCCATTTTCCCTTAGAGTAGTTTAGAACATTAGAGCAGTGGTTCTGAAAGTGGTGGGTCGTGACCCAGCATTGGTACCAAAATGGGTCACTTTACCCTTAAGGGAAGTGACCCATAAATGGGTGTCCCAACTGCACCACAGCGATCGTGGTGCTGTGGGCACCCAGGCACATTTCAACATACCTGGTGGGACTACGAAGCCTCCTGGAGGCTTGCAGACCCCTCCACAAGCCTTACTTCTGCTGCAGTGGGCTCTGATCTGCAACCAGAGCCCACTTCCAGTTTCAGAAACTCCACGCTCCCGAGCTCCAACCACAAATGGAAGTGGGCTCCGAATGCAGATTGGAGCCCACTACAGTGGAGGGGAGGCCCGTGGAGGGAGCTGCGAACCTCCTGGACCATCTGGGAGGTTGCACAGTTCCCCAAGGTATGATGAAATGCACCTGGGTGCCTGTGGAGCAGCAATCACTATGGCGCCATTGGGACATTCCCCCCCATCCCAGTTCCCGCCCCCATCAAGACTTACCAGTTGTTCTCAGACTCCTGGAGAGTTTGAGAACCACTGCATTAGAGCATTGAAGATACTAAAGTTCATTCCTCTGTACTTCTGACACAAGTGCCAGGAGCAGGATCAGTCCACCCTTGTGACAAGGTGAAATGGGTGCTGCAAGCAACAGATGGATACAGACAGCCCCCTGTGCCCACTGGCCATCTATTCAGCTTCCTCACTGTGTCCCCCTCATTCCTCATGTGTCTCCACCATCCTCATTCTGCTGCTTTGTTTTGAAACAGAGTGGCAGAGCAGGACTCGGAACAAAAAAGCCGGGAGGAGCACCATTTTCAGAAGAAGATGTGACCTCTGTAGGCCACCAGTCTACCATTTCCAAAGGGGGGGGACCCTTTTTTAAAAGTGGTGTGCTGTTTCTCCTATTAACTGTCTTCATGTCCTATTCTGCCTAATAAAGTTTTTAAACAGAGCAGCAGAACAAGACAGAGGAACATGGTATGGAAGGGATGGTGGGTATGGAAGGGCAAGCAGGGTGACTAGGATCCAGTGCCACTGCAAAAACAGTGGCAGGAGAGCTGAAGGAGGAGAGAGGAGAAGGTGATCATCTTCAACGTCAGCTGTTCCCACCACCATTGCCTCTCTATCCTTCTTCTCTGCCTTCAGTTGCAGGATGGTGTAGTGGTTCAGGAATTGAAGATTGAGGTTCAAATCCCTACTCAGCCATGAATCTTCCTGGGTGATTTTAGGCCAGTCCCTATCTCTGGGCCTCTCCTACCTTGCAGGGTTGTTGTGAGGACAGAAAGAGGGAGAGGAACTATTGAACACCACTCTGAGCTCCTTGAAGGAAGGGTAGTATAAAAATGTGGAAAATAAATAAATAGCTTATTCTTAAGCAATGGTGAAGGAGGCAGCAGCTGGGAGGGTCAGAGATTGCACACAATAGTATACACCAAGAAAAAACTGGGATGTGGAATCTGAGGACTGGCGCAGGTGCTGGTCTGGCTTAGACTGAACCTGGCAAAGGAGCTCTTGAGCCAGCTCTGAAAGAAGGCCATTTCATGCCACAAAGTCCTTTTAGTCTGGAATTGCTTGTGACTGTGGTTAACATGTGACAGAGTAAGATGGTTTGTTTTAAAGTGCATTTGTGCATTCAACAAGTGTGAAGTCTTACATTTTAATTACTAGTTCAGGAAAGATAAAAACCAAGTGAAGCATCGCTCGTGAACATGACCTTAGAAAATCCTTTGAGAGGTTCTTCCCAGCAAGCTGGGTTTCTTAATTAAGGTGGTTTTGCCGGAATTTCAACCTAAGCCTGAAACCTTTCATTGGACTTAGGATATCAATTCAGGCAACTAAATAAACAAGTGAAACACACACTTTGATTGAATGAAAATGATTTTGTGTTCTCTTAGGACATGTCAAGAATATCAATTTAAATCCATTTCATTTAACTACGTTGGTTCCAAAGAATGACATGATGGGATTGTTCTCAGAGGGATTATGGATCTTTAAAAAGAAATTCACACAGCCTCACAAAATTAAAAGTGCTAGTTTTGGGGAGAAGCCATGACAGTTTAAGCAGTTTCACATTCCAGGTATAGGTATAGGGTTGACATATCACCTATACAAAGGTAAGTTCTGAACTGGAGTCAGTACCATACAGTACAAATTTTGCCATTAGATTGCTCCATCAATCAAGCGAGACTAGAGATCTCTTTTTTCCCCCTCTAATTTTCTTTGGTAGTGATTTTCTCTGACTTATTTGTAACAACATTGAAGGGAAAAAAAAAATTTTTTAATTGTGATCATCCTGTAATTCACTCCCCATAATTGTATCAAATTGTGGGAAATATAGTTAGGTGGCATTGTTTGTGTGTTACATTTAAAAAAAACACATGCAATTCATTCATCATCCATCAGGAGTGACTCTATAGGAGTAAATAAATACATACAAGAATTATTGATTCCTAACCATTATAATTATACTTAGTAGTCACTCAATTAATGTCTCAACATCTAAAACAGGGATGGCCACCCTGCAGCATGCATGCCACCAGTGGCGTAGCGTGGTGGGTCCACAGGGGTAGTTGTCCTGGGTGCAAAATTCTTAGAAGCGCAAAATTTCAAAAGGAAAAAAGTAGTAATACTTTTAGGTGAGTCCTGATAAGCTGGTGGCAGCCATCTTGGAAGATGGTACATTCACTGGGCAGTGCCATCTTGGAAGCTGGCAAAAGACCAGTTTTCACATTACAGTAATGTTAGAAGCTTCTTGAAAACTTCGCTCTGCCCAGGAATAAAAGAATGGAAGGAAGTAAACAACACAGACCTGCTGTACCAAGTCTATTCCCCCCAAGCTCCAAACAAACACCAGAGCCTGAATGTTTGCTCTCTGGCCACACAGTTCCCCTTGCTTGCACTGCAGCTGCCCATATGAAGTTATACTAGCATTAAATTCATTTTATGTTTCATCAGTTTTCAGTCTCTTGAGTTTTGCCTTCCTCCAATGTTCCGGTGTTCAAGCCTAGCTTCAGACATTTATAACTTTGAAACTTATTGTCCTTCATTTAAAGGTATCACCCATTTCACCCCAAACTCTTGGAGGGGGGCTGCAATCTTTCAAAATAAATGTATAAAAAATGAACAAAGGAATAAGAAATATACCAAACAAATATATGGTACACAGCATAGTAGAGTGCATGTTTATTCAAACGCAAGTCCTGCCGTATACAATAGGACACATTCCCAGGTAAATTTGTATAGGAACATAGCCTGAGAGTTCAATCCTATCCAACTTTCCTGCACCAAAGCAGCCATAAAGCAGCCCTGAGATAAGTGCTTTCCTTGAGGAGGCTTTGTGACTGCCCCCCCCCACAGTACACTCCCCTATTTTTCTGGGGCTCCTGCATATTGTGAAGACCTAAGCTGTAGCTTGTTTCGCTTATGTCTACATCCAGCATCAGTTTCCAGTCTCCCTGAGTTGGCCTGCAGACTCCAGGAATAAGCATCTGCCTCCAGGAGACTACTGAGAGTAATCCTGGAGATTTTACCAGGACCCCAGTGGCTAAACGGCATCACAGTACACGATGTTGGGAATATCCAGGAATAGCTTCAGTCAGAGTTGGCAAGCCTAGTGTAGTCTCCCTGGCGTCGCACTGCAGGTACGGAAAAAGACAGACAGACGCTTTGAAGTGTGTGCCTGCAGCTCCTTTTGAGACATTTAATTTCAAGGCAGAAGAAGGTCTTTCAAACCACTTCCACCACACTCAAAATGTTGGCCTGTTTTCACTTGAAAGTCCGGGAGTCTAGGCGCATACGAGAAAGAGACTCTATTTTTAATGCATTTGGGCCTATATAGCCCAGCGGCAAATTAAATGCTGATTTAGACTATAGACAGCAGCAATGCTATTGTCTGCTATTCGACAGCATGGCCACAAAGTCCCTAGGCAGGCTTAAATGGCTCCAAACCCAAATCCGCACAATGTCATGCATAGAGATTTGTGGTGGTACCTTTTCCTTCTGTTGGGGAATGAAGCACCTCACAACCCTGAGACAGGCTATTTCTATGTCAGGAATTCAAGAGCAGCAGGAGAAATGGCAGCAAGAGAACAAGTACAGAGGCATCGCTAAGGGGTGTGGGGGGAAGGGCCACACCAGCTGACGCGCATGGGAGAGGGTGACGCCACTACTAGCTAAAAATTTTAAATCTTGGTATTTTCGAATAACACCATCAATCAATGTGTAGTTTCCTGAAGAATGCAATTAAACAAACTGTGTTGAAATATTTCTATTTTATCAAAAGTTATAGCCCAAAAACCAGGGGGCGGAGAGATGGTGCATCACTATACCCACAGCATAGGATGTTGCCTTGCCCACTGCATGGAAAGAGTTTCAGTTCAGTTCAGTTCAGTAAGACCTTTATTGGCATAAAATACAGAGAAAGAATAGAACAAGACAGGAATGTACAAAGACAACACAACATAAGCAAAAACATCAGTCACTGCCCAGAGTCCCAGGGCTCTGCCTGGCTATTACCCCAGATAAAAAGGAAGCAACATTATCCAGAGTCTCAGGATCAGGAGTGGAAAGGAGAGACTGAAGCATGGTTGAATCCTCCCAGCCCTGCATCCTAGCTAGCAATGGACCTAGAAATTTCTTGCGTGACACAATATGTAGCGGGCAATAAAAAAAGGTATGCATTAAAGTCTCAACGCAATCCCTTCCACACTTGCATTTCCTCTCTAAGTAGGGGATACCGCTGAACCTGCCCGTTAACAAGGCTGATGAAAGAGCGTTACACCTTGCCAGTGTAAACGCTCTCCGGGCCTGTGGGCACACCAGGTGGTAAAAGAAGGAGGCCGGTTTCCCAAAACTGACTGGAATATGAAGATGGAGTGGAGAACATGTGGTTCTGGTGGCACTAAACAGCTCTTGTTGTTCAATATCTAGAATTCTTCCTTTGACAATTCTGTAGGAAAGAGTTTCATCATATATGTGATGCACTGGGCCTCCCGCACTGGTGATGCAAACTGTAGTGATGACACTGGACAGGTGAGTGAGCTTCACCCTTAAACACTTCCCACCTTTCTCTCAGGGACAGAGTAGCAAATATTGCTTCACCCCTCCACTCCCCTTTCTCTTTCCCATTCCTTCCCCTTTCCTTTCTGGGCTGTGCCTTCCTTCCTTCCTTCCTTCCACTCCAGAAGGAGCAGAGTGGAGTTAATGATCTGCAGATGAGATGAAAAAAGGAAGTTGTGTACCTGGGATTGGGAGAAGAGAGGAAGAAGTATGTGCCAGGGAAAGGAGAGACAGAGGTGGTGATGGACAGGTGAGCAGAGAGGCCAGCTGGATGAGGCCTGTGGTGGCTGCTGGGGGGGGGCATCCATCTCCGGTCATGTCCACTTCTTGAGGTGACCACCAGGCCTCATTCTCCCCTTGCAAGAAGGGAACCCACCTCTGTGATCCGTCACTACCAGTGCCGCTTTCTGTGCCTGTCTCAAGAAACTGGCTGCAGAGTTCCATAGCATTCAAAGCGCCTTGAAAAAGTGAGCATGAAAGGTATAGATGGCCTGATCCTATCCAGTAGTTATACTGCCAGAACCTGTGTTCTGGTGGCATAACATGCTTTCGGGCTGTTGCAAATGCGACAGTACTGGAGAGCGCAGCCTGGCCACTGCCAGAAGTGGCAAGTGGCCGGGTCTGCATGATGATGGACCAGCGATGCTTGCCTCCGCAGGTATGTCATGTAGAGGGTTGGAGGGAGGCAAGAGGGGGTGAAATGGGGCAAGGGGTGGGTGGAACAAACAGGGGCTAGGGCAGGGAGGAGGGTGGAATGGGTCCACGAAGGAGCTGTGTTTGTCAGCAGGGTGCCCACCAACTCTTAGCCCCTTTCCCAGGCCTGATCCACCTTCATGGGTGTTGCACCAGTGATATTGCTGGCATTGGTCTGAGTTGACCCACTGGGCCAGCAGGAACTTACCCGTGGGAAGTAAGGGTAATGTTCCCTTACCTTGAGGAGGCCTCCGGAGTCAGAAACTGCCCCCCCCCAGGATTCAGCAGACGCCATGCTGGCGCCACTGCACCGCTGTGTGGGAAGCTAGGTAGGATTGGGCTGAGAGATACTGTGCATCAGTACCTGCCCTTGGACAGCCTAGTGTGTGACCTTGACTGCTGTGTAAAGCTCTTTTGCTATAACAGAATTAAGAAACAAATCTATTTAAGAATGCTTCTGTCCTGAATCCTGTGGCAGCAGAAGGTCAAGCCCTTTGCCTTATACTTCCACATTCAATCAAATGTTGTGACCAGGCGACCTGATTGCAGCGATAGCTATTCCCAGCTCAGGGAATGCTGGCCTGCCTCATTCACATGGCTCTCTGGAGCCGCTCCATCCATGACTTGCATATCTCCCGAGCTGAGCATACTTGTCTATCGAGAGTTCCTGGAAGGCTTCTGCAGCTCTGGAACACGTCCTCGTAACATTTGTTTTCTCTGTGGGCTAATATTTTCCATGAAGTGCATCCAGTGAATCTCTAGACCAGGAGAGACTTAGCTGCTGACTAGTTTAATGTCTTGGAGCAACTGCAATTTGCACTCGCCTCCCATCTGTGAAGGGGGGTGGGACCCAAGCTCCCCTGTTCAAGCAGGACTTTTCTGCATCTCCCAGAACAATATCATAAAACTGAAAGGTTTTTCTTGCCTGTTTCAAAATGACTTGGTTCATTTGGGGGCAGATGATGCTGATATCTACTTCCTTTCCTCTTGCAGGGTACAATTTTAGCTCCACAGCCTCAGAACATTAAAAACTAGTGTCACTCCTTCGGCTTCCATAGAACATAGCAATTTGCACCTTCTGAGAATTGAGCGCTTAATCATCTGTACAGGCTTTAATAGTGTGAATAGCAAAGTATCCATCATTATGACAGGCACGGTGGCGAGAAGGACTGCTGCGAAAAATAAAAATGTGATTAGTCCTCATGAGTGCGCTATTTTATTTCTGGCTGACTCGCTAGTTTGACACCCAGTGTTGTTATAAACAATGAAATGGGCCTGGGTGCTAGATAAGCAGGTCAAAGGCACAAATCCCTTTGCTTAAAAAAATGAGTGGCATTGTGACTAACTCTACTTCAGTTATTGAGAGCTTTATGACCCAATCCTATCCTTCCCCCCCACACACACACAGGTGCAGCCAAACTAAAAAGGCCCCCACTTTATCCAGCATGGGGTTGGAGCAGGAGGCTTCAGCAGCCTCTGTAAGACCCTTGCCCTGCAATGGGTCTCCTCAGACCTGCACCAGCAATTTCCCCGGAGCAAGTCCAAGGAGAGGAAGAGGGCAGGAATATTTTGTGTAGTTTCTTTCAATCTGATATTTTTCATGCTGAATTGTGGTAGTATCTTTGAATATCCACATTTAGGGCAAAGACCAAGGAAGCAGGAGAAAGTATTGAGTGCAAATGAAGATGTGTAGGGGGAGTTTTTTTTTCCAGCGGCACCTTTTGCAGGTACCACTTTTGCAACCAGAGACGGCAGCTGTGCACAAGAGCCAGTGGCTTGCCTCACAGTTCTGGTTTCATTTTGCACCCTCCCTCCCCAAACCATTCCTCTATCAAAGTGCAAAGCAACTACACAATCATATCTAGCCCATCAGGGCATTAGTGCCCCAACCATTTTCATTTCCAGCAGGGTCAAGCCTGCCAGAGGAGTGATCACCAGTGGTAATCATCATCCTGGCAGTGAGGCCACAGACCACCTGCCACACTGTCAAGTACCACTAGTTTAAAAACACTGTTCGATTGTATGTACGTGAGATGAACACTTTCCAGTGGTAAGCTAAAGAGAGAGTAAATGTCACATGCAATTGTGGACAGCGTATCATTCTGGACTTAGCAGCAAATTGCTGAAAGACGGATTTGGATCTGTGCCACCCAATCATCCTTTCCGCTCATTGCTGGAAAGGCAGCTTGGAAAATTCCACTCTTCTAAAGCAGCCCCTTCCAAAAGTACACAATAATGTTGGGGTGGTGGGGTGGTGGTGAGAACCTATTAGGAGCATTCAGTAATCTCAGATCTTCATTCTGCCTGTGACTTTGGGGGCTTTTACAGTAGGACGGCCCTTTTAGATTTCATTGAAGAAGCAAAGAGATGGGGGCAGGAGTGATCTAGCAAGGTTCAAAACTCCATTTAGGGATACATTCCACATTAAGGGCCCAATCCTGTCTAGTGCTGGTGCAGCTGTGCCAGTGGGGTGTGTGCTGCATACTGCAGTGAAGGGGCAGTCACTGAGGCATCCTCAGGGTATGGGAACATTTGTTCTCTTGACTTGGGGCTGTATTGCAGCTGCACCAGTGCGGAGAACCAGCAGCATGATGTAGTAGTTATAGTGTCAGAGCAGGATCAAGAAGACCCGAGTTCGAATCTCAATTCAGCCATGAAGCTCATCCTGGGCCTGTCATTCACTGTCAGCCAAGCATACATTGTAGTCAGCTGTGAGGGTAAAATGGAGAGGGGAGGTCAATGTTAGCCGCTCTACTAGCCGTTGCGCAGACTTTGGGAATCATTGTGTGGTGAGGGAATAGCACTCTGCACGTGCTCCTTTGTATATTATTATTATTACACCACATGCTCTAGCCCTAGAGAGGTGAGGCACAAACGAATATCTTCAGATGAAAGGGTGTTTCGATCAGGGCCCATCTACCTGTGCTTCAGCAAGGCTGTGTGCGTCATGCACCTGTCATTATGAGAATGGGAAAGCAGTCAATGAAGCCAAAAGGCACAAGTCAGCTTTTTCCAAACTGATTACGGAAATGCTGCTTTGCGCAACTTGCCAGAAAATATCAATGAGGTGAAGAGCTTAGCAGGATTCAATAAAGGATTGGACATTTGCATGGATATTAACTACAATCAGCATTACAATATTAGGTTTTTTTTTAAGGAAGTAAGGCTGCAGGAATATAAATCTTCATGTTTCAAACTGTGCAACGTGATCTAATTAATAAGGACTTATAGCTGCCTCGGGAAAAAATTGATCCCTTCACTGCCTGAAGTGTTTTTCTGGATTTTGTTTTCTTCTAGTCTAGACAGCCCTGCACAGAAAAAAGAACTGACCTTGACCTTAAACTCTGGAGCTAGACCATTCATGAGGCTGGTTGATGCAGTCCCTGGTGGAGAAGGGTCCTAGATAGGTGGCAGTCTCAGGCAGAGGCATACTAGGGTTAGTGTCATCCAGTGCGGTAACTCATGGTGTCACCCCCTGGATCTCCTTCCGAACCAGCCTGTTTCAGTCCAAGCCCCACTGTGTGCAGGAGCCCTTTGAGGTGAGGAAGGGTGCTATACACCCTCCACTTGCATGCTGTTCTTGGCTTTCATGGTTTTATCTCCCTCCTGATGGTGTCACCCAATGTGGTCCATTCCCCTTGCACCTCCCTCATAATGCCACTGATCTCAGGCCATTTTTGAACCACCACTAGGCTTCACTCCTCTGGAGGGAGGGTCCCACTCATTTATTAATCAGCATCACCTTGATACCAGACTCCACCTTCCACCCCCACTTCAAGGGTTCGAAGTCCTGTGATATCATCATGCCCAACCTCAGAAAACTCAGGTTTTTGGATACATCCAGCCTGGCAACCTAGATCATGTTAATTGTGTTTTTCACATTTGTTGGGGGGGGGGGCGAGAGAAAGGAGGGATAAAAACATTTTAAAATAAAATAAATAATAGTTGTTTCTTTTTAAAGTATGAACAGATGACAAAGCATTTGAAGACAGCTGAGGCTTCAGTAGCCTCATTAGTTAGCCTGATTCTTGAGACAGCATCTCAGCAGACTTGCATTGATGGAACAAGGTCTTATATTTTTACACTGAGCCCATGAACATGTGTGTTCTGGATACACTTGATACACTTGCAAAGCCCTTGCTATGCTTCTCCTGGCTGCTGGCTGCAGGAAAATAGAGGAGTAATTTGAAGATGGTGTTCTGAGATGACACCTTTCCAAAATAATACTTCTGGCTACCAGATACTGTACTTTCCGTTTCATTTATATTTGCCCTTGTAATAATCATAATAACCACCGAAAATATTGATTATATGACCCTGCCTGATGCTCAACCATTTAGCCAAGTATTGTCAGCTCTGACCCGCTAGGGTAGCCAGGTCAGATGTATCTAAGGGATGTGGTTTGGGAGCTGATCGAAGACCTGGAAGGTCTTCATTTCATGCTCAGCCATGAAACTGCTTAGGTGACCTTGGGCCAATCACTATTTCTCAGCCTCACCTACCTCACAGGATTGTTGTGAGAACAAAAGGAGGGGAGGAACTATGTACACCATCCCGAGCTCCTTGGAGGAAGGGCGGTCTTTAAAAAACGTGAAAAACAAATAAATAAAATCCTAACATTTTTGAGGCTGGGAGTCAAGGTAGGGTCTGATGATGTCATAAGACTGCCAACCTTTGAAAAATGAGGGGGAAAAATAGCACTAGGGTCTGATGATGGCCCTCAAATGCCCTGAGATTCACCTTTGCTGCCTGACCTGCAAGGAGGGAAAAAAACTGGAGAAACATTTTTGGCAAACTAGCAACCTCATGATGACAGCAGCTTTCCAAGGTTTCAGGTAAAGCATTTCTTGGCCCAGCCGTCTGATAGCCTTTTACACTGGAGAAGTCAGGGATTTAGAGCCCCAATCCTGAGCTTGGTATGGTGGCTCACCACCAGCATACGCTGTTGCAAATGTGCCATAAGCTAAGCTCTACCTAATCGAGAGCCTCCATGTCGGGCTTGCCACTGACACGGAGGCTCTTGATTCTTCATTGAGCTTTGGGTTGGCATAGATTCAAGTAGCTCCAATGCAGGGCTATTCACTTTACCCAGGGGAAGGGGATGAAAGCCCCCTTCTCCCAAGGAGCTGCTGGTGGCTGCCTGTAGTGTGCTGGATGCAGCGGCAGCCATTTTGGCACCCCGTGCGCTGCAGCCCTGTGCGCTGGGCAGCTCAGGATTGGGCTGTTAGCCTGGGATCCTAATGATCCACTTCATCATACAGGAAAGGCTAATGTGATCAAATCTTTTAACGCATTCTGAGTCTACACTGCCCTTGGTTCTTTGTTGTATGAAATCTAAAGGAGAGCTGAATGGAATTTCCGGTGGTTTCAGTCCCCCTACCTCCCCCCACCCCGGAATGCCTCCTCCCCACCTCCCCCCACACCCTCACTCGCTTCTCCACTGCCAGGCAGTCCGGCAGCAAGCGTGGGCTTGCACTGGGCTAGCTCCAGTGCTGGGGCCAGGGTAAGGGCTCACAAACATGCCTTAGGGCACGTTTATAACAGTATGTGCCGGCCATGAGCTGGTGCGCACTGTTCGGGATGGGGCCGTCACATCCCTGAAGGAGCAATTGGGAAGGAATTCTGCAAGCAGATCTTCAGTGGATTTTCTCAACTTCCTGTTTCTCTTGTGAATATGATCACTTGCTTGCTTGCAGGTGTTATCTGTGAGTGACTTAGAATAGCTCAACCAGGCAAGGTTCAGAATGTCCTGCATCTGCTGCTGACCCGTGATGGATTGCACAGTGGAAAAAGAACAGTGTTATGCCTGTTGTCAAAGAAAGTTCAAGGGGGCTCTTGTTCTTCCGCTGATTTTGTTCTTAATCCAGTGCCACTGCCACTGTTCCCTAATAATGAATCCAAAGCTTTTCATTCACCAACAGCAGAGGGTGAACTCACATAGATTTTTGGGTTATACATGAGGAACTGCATCTTGTGCAGAGATGCATATATTGCCACTTGGGGCATCCAAAGTGTGTGTATATAGAAACAGAGAATAAGTGCAGGTGAACCATGACTGTGAATAGAGGGTGAATGTAAATTAATGGAGCCAGGATCCTTCCAATCACAGCACTCCAGCCTGGTTTTCTTGTACTTTCTTCCTTCAGAAACACACTCATTTACTTCTCAATCTGTAATTAAAAAGAGGAGAAAAATGACTGCAGAACTAAAGCCAGACCAGAGGAAGACATTTAACACAAACTACCCCTGGGCTGAAGGGATGACAGGAGATTAAAGAATCCTACTTTATGTATTGAACTCTGTGGGTTGGTACAAAAGTAATGCCTCCTATACATTTTTTTTTTTTAATTTCAAATTTGTTGACGCATAATGTTATAATTTTGACTGGATGGTCACTAGAGGTGTTTAGTTTCACCGTACGGAGTAGTACTGTGATGTGTCATGTGAATGCAGCGCATGAGTAGTTCAAAACGGTGGATGTTATAGTTGGGGGGGGCCCTATTTGTGGATCCTATATCTGTGGATTCACTTATCCGCGGGTGTGGGAGGGCCCCGGGCCCCCACCCTCCACCCTCCAGGGATGAGGGGAGCTGTGCTCCCCTTGCCCCCAGAGGGTCTTTTGAACCCAGCAGAGGTCACGCAGGTCTGCCCATGGTCTCTACTGGGTTTGGAATGACTGAAAACCGGAAAAATGCTACTTCTGGTTTCTCCATGAAAACCAGAAGTAATGTTTTTAATGTCTCTTATAAGGCATAGGGAAGCCTGAGGAAGCCCCAGAAGGCCAGCCCATCAGAAGAACCAGGCTCAGGTTTCTACAGGGGAGTCCACCTCAGGGACTCATGAGGCTCAGGCCTGGCCAGTGTCCTCTGCAGTTGCTTCTCCTGAACTTCCTAACCATGTTAGCTCCTCCTCCTTGTGTTCTTGCCATAAAAATAAGCACCATAAAGAATAATCCTGTGCATACTGTTTTGTCTCCTAGGCTGAGGCAATGTGAAGGTGTGGTCCCAAGGACCTGGAGGTAACTGAAGTATCTTGTTTTTTTCCCTTTCCCAGCCCCAACCACCAGTGAGGATGAAAGTATCTTCCTTTCGTCTTCCATCACAGAGAAATCCTGATGATGGCCTTTGAAGCTCAGCTCCTCATATTGCAGCTGGCACTGCAGGGCAGCCATCTCTTATGAGTGGATAGAAATTGCTTCTCACTACATACATTGCTTACATCACAGTAGAGTAAAAAAAAAATACTTTATGAGTTCAAACCCAGGCCTGGGCTCAATCTTTTCACCTGGAGCACTATTCTGATAGGCCCAGCAAAGTGGAAAAGCAATGCCTTGAGGTCACTCTGCAGGGCAGCATAAATCTTCCTAACTTGACAGCTCATAATACTGCTAAAGACATGGAGAGTCTATTTTGTTCTCTGTCCAGGGAGAAAGTGGCTGCATGGGAGCCCTCTCTGGCTACTGGGGTGCTTTATAGATGATTACCAAGTCAATCCATTCAGTGCTGTGTGCCAAGTACACCATCTTAATAATTAGAAAAAAGTACCATGCGGCTAGTGGTTTTGCCAGAACAATCAGAATTTCTTTGTAGTAGTTGCTATTCTATCCCTTTTGCTGCGTATACAGATTTTCTGCCCTGTCACACTGCAAACAGGATTGTGTTCCTCATCTGCTAAACAGTTATTATTATTTTTAATATTTATATACCGCTTTTAGGTGACCCTAGTGGCATAGCTAAAGCATCTGGGACTTGGGGGCACAAAATTTTTTTAACATGTCCCCCATACTCCCATAACAGCCTTTCATATATACGATGTCTTGAGGTGGTGCCTTAGAGGCCTCTGAAAGGCACTTCTAGTTTTCACCGAAATGTTTTTCAGAGACCTCTAAGATGCCCTCTTAAGGGGTGGTACGTGGGGCAGTGTACCCCCTCCCCTCCCCTTTAGCTTTGCCACTGGGTGACCATTATAGATGTAGAGTACCATAAGGCAAGCTATTTTTGCAATGCAGCCTGAGATCTCTCTTAGCAAACAAGCCAATTTATTAAGGCCAATTTAGTAACAATTGCAACACTGCTTCTTTAAACAAAACAAAAATGGCGCATGACTGCATGTATTTTGTTGTCTTTTGTGTTGTTCTTTGCAACATAGATGCAGTGGAATCTGGTCTGTTTAGACCGGGGGTCGGCAACCTGCGGCTCCTGAGCTGCAAGCGGCTCTTTCACCCATCTGCTGCGGCTCCGTGCAGGGCCAACCCGCCCCGGCAGCCTCAGCACCCGCGGGGAGCGACCCCCTTTCCCCCTGGGACGGGTTGGCCCCACGCCCGCAATGCGGCTGCTGCTTACCAGCCTGAGCGCGCACACGAGCAGCTCGGACACCTCCTGCCTGCCCCACGCCTCGCCTCCCCTCCCCGGCCAAGATGGACAGGATACACTGCTCAACCTCTTTTCCCCTCAGAGTCGTGTCCCGCCCGTGGCATGTGCTGCACAGTAAAGCCTTTGAAGCCCCCTCCACACCGCAGGGGCGAGAGGGGAACGCCTCCTGACGAGGCAGCGCGAGGGAAGGTGGCACTGCATGAACTGCCATGGCTGCCTTCCCACACACCCTGGCTGACCACCCTTTCTCGCTCCCTCCACGGCTCTTCCCAGCATGCCTTGGACGGGAGCTGCAGCGTTGGCTGCTGCGTGCTGTGTGTTGGCAGCGCCACGCTTGACAGCTCCTCATAAAACGGCTCCTTCAGGAGCCTCCCCCCACCATTTGCTTTGGCGCAGGGCTCAGTCTCCCCTCTGCCTTCAGACGTCTCACATGCGCCCCTCCCTGCCTTTCCCCTTCCAACGTCTCCCTCCCCCCGCCTGTCTACAGAGAGGGACGGCGTGGGCGGGATGAAGAGGAGGGTGCTGGAGCAGCTCCCGCCCAAAGAGCCCCAGCCGCCCCCGAGGGCGAGCCCCCTCGCCGCTGTGTGTCCCCTCCCACCCGAGCCGCAGCGCCAGCCGCCTGCCCGTGTGGCAGAGTTTTACACCCTGACCCCCCTTCCCACAAGCAGCCTTGACCCCCAAGCAGCCCTGACCCCTTCCCACAAGCAGCCCGACCCCTTCCCACAAGCAGCCCTGACCCCAAGCAGCCCTGACCCCTTCCCACAAGCAGCCCTGACCCCCTCTCCCATGCAACCCTGACCCCCCTCCCCTAAGCAGTCCTGACCCTGTCCCATGTGCACCCATGGGTGTCTGGATAATTGATGGGAATACTGGGGGGGGGGGCTACTGGACATGCAAGTGCAAATGAGGACACCAATCAAACAGCATTATGGAAATATCTTCAATAACGCTTTGTCAGGTATTTAATATTTTTTCATTAATATTTTAAAACTCTTTCTTAAAAAGTTTTTTTATACATAGCATAAAGGTAAAAAAAAAACTATATATGCAGTGTTATCTTAATTTTAGATGTCAAAAGGGTTTTGTGGCTCCCGAGGTTTTCTTTGCTCCGGAAAATGGGTCCAAATGGCTCTTTGAGTGTTTAAGGTTGCCGACCCCTCGTTTAGACAGTCACTGTTGCACAATGACTAGGGCTACTTGATCATTCCTGCATCTGGCAACGTGGCGGTCCTCCTTGAGGAAGGATTAAAAAGGATAAAAGCACTGTAGCTCTTTATTATTGTGTTTGCTGAATGTCTAATCTATGAATAGCATCTCTGAATACCATGCTTCACTCTGAGAAACCCCGTTGTTTTGTTCTCCGTTTATTTGCATTATGACACAATGTCTCTGCTATTTGTCTTAGCCAAGCACCTGTAAAAGTCAGTTATTAAAATGAGTAAACCTGGGATCCGACAGCTCGTATGCTGGAATTCATTAGGTGAGGAGAGGACAGGCGAGGACGCTGGCAAAAAAGCATGAAAATATTTTGTAAAAGGATTCCTTTTGTGCCACAGACATGATTTATGAGAAAACAACGCCCAGGACATGCCCAGAGCCTTGATAACATCAGTGAAGAGTTTTATTGGGGGTTTGTTGTCATCTTCTTTTGGGAACACACATTCTGTCCTTCTTAATATATTGTAACCGAGCACAGCAAATAGCTTTGAGCCCTTGATGACCAATCAGGGTCTGAACTAGAAAAAGACAGAAGAGAACTGGGGTTGGGGGGGGGGGATAGATGTAATATTTTAATAAAGGTGGGGCATGGAAGAGTCCTCATGTGTTCCGTATGAACTTGCAGTTGTCCCAGGGTGAACAACCTTTTGTTGTCCCAGGGTGAACTCTGGAAAAAAAAAACACCAAAGTTTTGCACATTTCAGCACAGTTCAGTTTGAACCAGATCAAAGACGACTCTGAAGAGCACTGATTGGCTGATGCCAGTCATGTCACCTGCACGCTTCCCCTCATTCTGTGTTCACATATTTCTTTCACAACATACATGGTAGAAACATACATATATATGCCACTGACTGATGGCAGAAACATGGCTTAATTTTGGTAGGTTTGTGGGCATAAGGAAAGTAACAAAGCCGAGGTTATGCTACAAGTGGTGGAACCCCAACTTGGGAAATACTTATGCTTCTCTTTTATTTACTTACTTACTTACAATCTTATCCACACTTTCCTGGGAATAAGTTCCATTGACTATAATGGGATTTACTTCTGAGTAGACATGCATAGGATTGGGCACTTACATACGTAAAGATTTTTACCAGGGGTCTCCAAACTTTTTGGCCAGAGGGCCGCATCAGATATCTAGCATGGTGTTGAGGGCCAGAAAAAAAATTTAAATATAAAATTTATTTAAATAAATTAGAGATGGAACTTAGATGAGTGAATAAATGAATGAATGGGCTCATTCATTCAACCTCTCTGGCCCTCAGAACACCCTCCAGGCACAATCAGAACACAGTTCTGGTCATGTTCAGTTGAGTGGCCAGAGGCTTTCAGGGGACATGAGGTTGGCTGCGGGCCGGAAAGAGGCTTGCTATGGGCTGCATCTGGCCCCCGGTCTGGGGTTTGAAGACCCCTGATTTATACCATGGCTTTCCAACATTACTCAATGTAGCTTACAAAACCAGGCATAAAATAGATAAAACTGGCAACAAAATCTACAGTAAAAAACAGTAACAAACCCAATAAAACCATCCAAAAAAATACACAGCTTATCATAAAAGGTTTTCCCAGCAAATATAAAACTAGAAACAAGCAACCACATAAAACCTCCAATAAGTAAATAGCAGCATAAAAGTCAAAATAGCGTATCCAAGAGGCCAGTAAAGCTGTCAATAAATCAATACCCAACACCACCTACTTACCTTAACCCTAATCCACGCAGCCACCCAAAAAACCTCCTAAGATAAAGAAGTCTTTAACCCTTGCCTGAATGTCTCTAAAGAGGGTTAGTTCTTAAGTCATAAGGGAAGGGTTCCTGTGCCACCACAGAGAAGGCCCTACTTCTTGCCACACTTGCTAACTTCCATCAATTGTGTCACTTATAGCAGAGCCACTTAGACACCAGTTACTTCTGGTGATACTGGTTATGATGTCATCACGAGTTACTTTCCAATTGGGAGGCCAGGTGCAACATGACAAGCATGGAGCAGACGGCAGGGCTTTTAAGAGCACAAAAAAAGCACATGCTGGAGATCTACCCACCGAACCAAACTTCCTACCACTGCTTGTTGCATTGTGTTGCAAGTCTTGCTGCCAACTGGCAGGGGTCTGGGGGTACCATGCGTAGCATTGGACACCACCTCAAGTACCACTGGTGGTACAAGTATCACTGGTTGAGAAACACTGGCTTAGAGGTTGGGCTGAAATATATGGAAAACCCTGAAGTACGTTTGTCCAGGTTCTAAAGAGCTTTTCAAATTGAATTGTGCATGGAAATGAACTGGCAGTCAGTGCAGCTAATGGGACAACAACCCAATAGACTCAAAGCACTAAACCCATTGATCACATGGGTTGCCTCATTCTGCACTAATTGCAGTTCAAGGGAAGCCCCATGGAAGGTATATTATAGTAATCTGTTACCAAGGCATGGACCACTATGGTCAGGTCTGAGTGACACAGGTACAGCCACAGCAAGTGCACCCACTGAAGCTGGGCAAACGCACCCTGGCTACCACCACCACCTGGTGATGCAGGAGCAGCTGTGGATCCAGGAGGACTCCCACACTGTGCACCTCTTTCTGCAGAGGGAGTGCAACCCCATTCAGAACAGATTGATAGTCTAGCACTACTTCCTGGATTTCCAGAGCAGGAGGATCTCTGTTTTGTCTGGATTTAATTCCAGCTTATTAACCCACATTCAGTTCCCAGTCACCTCCAGGCAGTGCTCCAAAACAACCTCCTCAGCATTTGGTGAAAAGGAGAGAGAGCTGAGTGTCATCAGCATACTGATGGCAGCCCACTCCAAATCCCCAGATGACCTCTCTCAGTTTCGTGTAGATCTTAACCAGCATGTGGGACAGGATAGACCCCTGCAGTCCCCCACTGACAAAAGATCAGGGTGCTGAAGAGGCACAACCTCTTGGACTTGTTAGCAAAGAAGGCTGAACCACTGCAAAACAGTGTTTCCAAGCACCTACTTAGCCAACCAATCCAGAGGGACACCATGGTCGATGGCATCTAAAACTGCTGAAGAGTCCAGCAGGACCCCCCAGGATGTCCCCCTGCATCCAGCAGGACAGGGATGCACCCTCTCATCCAGTCCCTGGCGCAGGTAATCCACTAGAGCAATGTTTCTCAAACTGTGGGTCGGAACCCACTAGGTGGGTTGCAAGCCAATTTCAGGTGGGTCCCCATTCATTTCAATATTTTATTTTTAATATATTAGACTTGAGGCTACCATGCTATGTGTCTGCATTTGGGGAAATGTTACAGATCTGTACTTTTAACAAGCTACTATGTATAATCTTTTAACAATGTTAGTCAATGGGACTTACTCTTGGGTAAGTGTGGGTAGGATCGCAGTCTAGGATTGTTCCTGCTTGGTGATGGAATGTTCCTGCTTGATGATGTCACTTCTGGTCATGACATCACTTCCGGTAGGTCCTGACAGATTCTCATCCTAAAAAGTGGGTCCCGGTGCTAAATGTGTGAGAACCACTGCACTAGAGTGACCAAGGCTGTCTCTATCCCAAAGCCTGACTTGAAGCTGGACTGAAAGGAATCCAGTTAATCCCCATCATTCAGGACTCTATTCACCCTGTATTTTCTTCATGTCTTGGCAAATATAAATTGACTTAATTCCATTGCATAAAGAGTTCATCTTCTAAAGCCTAAAGGGGTATGAACTTTTCCTCAATGCATCCATCAGAAGATGCTAAGCCAGGCTGATCACTCTGGGGGGAAATAAAACCCTTCCACCTGATTGGCTCAATTCAGTGTTGTATACATTCCTAGGCAAAGCTCACCAAAGCTGTTCTTTTGGATCAGGGGCTTGCCAGATGCTTGCCTGAATGAGGAAATTTTACCTTGATCCACATCCTGCCCCAAACCTCACCCCTCCAAATCTTTACTTCCAGATGCTTCCTTAGAAATGACTGTTAGATAAAATGTCAGCAGAACAAAACATCTCCTGCTGCTCTCTCTGCAGATGCTCAGAGACCATAGATGGTGCAGATGAGATTGACTGGAGAAGAAGTGAAGCAGAAAGTACCATGATGATGGGCTGAGTAGTTCATGGGAAAGGCCTTTTTTCTGAGAACTACATGCTGGGGACAGAATGCAGGGGAGAGCTGTTACTCTTGGGACAGAAGTGCCTGGGAATTCTGGACTGGATGAATGTTTGGTCCCTACAGGGCAGTTCTTGGGCATTGAGGGAATGGAGGGTTGGTAAAGCTGATCTGTATTAATGATACTGCAAACTGTAAGGTTTGAGTATTTTGAAAATGGAAAAGAAATTATATGACATAGACCAGGGGTCTCCAAACCCCAACCCAGGGGCCAGATGTGGCCCACGGCAAGCCTCTACCTGACCCGCAGCCAGCCTCTTGTCCCCTGAAAGCCTCTGGCGCACTTGGCCAAACATAACTGGAACTATGTTCAGATTGCGTCTGGAGAGTGTTCAAGATCTCGGTTCTAGAACCCTAAAGCCCTCAAGGCCTCTCTGCTTAGTAGTACTGCCACCACCCTGTATGTGCCAGTGCCTCAGTCCAGGGACACTGAGATCCTCTAGGCTTAATTCTATTCCTTGCAGGCACTGAGCTCTTTCTCCAATTAAAGCTTCAGTCCTCAAGTTGCTAGACCTCAATGAGCACTTGGCAGCTTGCTGAACGGCTAGGCAGGATTCTGAACCTTTGTCCCCAACAGGCAATGAAACAACTTAGTAAAAGAGATTTTAGTTTATTAAGTACATAAGGTTACATAAAGTTACAGTAAGGCAGCAAATGCTAGCAACATAAACATCTAGGAAACATATCACCAATAAAAAACTAAAGCCAGCTGGCTATCTCTATTAATCCCTATCTCTCACCTGGGTCAGCTTCTCTTGTAGATCTTTTAGCTCCAGTGAGGCCAGGTGCCCATAGTGGACAATTGGAGCTCACAAGCGTGCAGGATGTTGCAACCAAAAAACGCTGTCCAAGAAGGAACACAACCACACTCCCTGGGCACTCATTCTTATACTTCTTATGCTAATAGTCCTGAGGTCTATTCATATGTACTATTTAGACTGTCCAATCAGAAATTTTGAGGACAGAACCTTCCCGAAGTTGGCCTGGTTGCTAGCCCTCCTAGTTCTTACCCCTCCCAGCTGTGGATCCATAGCTGCACTCCATCACGTTTGATCAGGCGCCTCTCTGTCTACTAAGGTGTTAAACATTCCAATGGGTTGTAATTCTTGTCTGTCCTTTCTGGCCAGCAAAGGAAGACAACAATCTTTTTGTTTATTTACTCACATTCTTGCAGCTAGGAACTGCTAGCAATTTCTCATTTACACTGCCTTAGCGTGGTTCAGGCTTCTACTGCCAACCTAGGCCTAACATGTACATATTCATGACACCCCCCCACCCCCACTGATCTGCTGCCTGAAGCTACTGTCTTAATCAATCTCATGGATGGGTCAGCTCTGAAGGCACAGGAACTGGGAATTTGAGGGAGAGCTGCTCAGTGGTGTGATTTGGTGCCTGAAGGGGATCCAAACTGGGGTGCCATTCCCTAAAATTGCACTCCCATCCTTTCAAACCTTTCCTTCGTCTTTATTTTCTTTATCTAGGACAGGAAGGGGAAAAGCAAAGTGTGTCTTCCTTTGTCTGCAAGCCATTAGTTACTGTGTGGGTGCACATGCACATGTACGTATGTGCATGGATTTATGTGCTTCCCATTAGAACTGGCTCACAGTCTGATGTGGTCTGCTCCACGTTGGTGCTGGTTCTTCTGCTGCTCAGGATGAGGCACAAGACATAATGTGCATAAAAATATGTGTTATATCATGTTTTTGGCGCATGAATATTACTCCCATGTATAATTTTGATGTTGTCCGTACAACGATCGTGTAAGCCTGTAAGGTAAGAATTATTATCCCCATAATGCAGTTGTGAGACGGGCAGCCCAATTCTAACTGGCGCTGGAACAGGGAAGCCAACTGGCCTGCCCACATGCAATGCAAGGTTGGTGCTGTCCGCAATTCCGCCCGGGGAAAGGGGAATTCATTCTCCTTAGCCTGGGTAATACCGCAGCAATTCCAATGAGGCTACTAAAGAGGTGGCGCAGATCTGAGCAGCCCAGGGCTGCTCAAGGTCACCCAGGACCTGGGTTAGGATCCAGGACTGGTGCCGAATCCTGGCCCCATCCCCCTCTCTGCCTTGGTCTTCCCACAAACCCGCCTGTCACCCACCTTCCCCCCCTACACCAGAATACCTCCTTCCCACCCTCCCCAAGCCCCTGAACCGGTCTGCCTTGGCCAGTGTGGCCTTACCCTTCTGCTGGATGAGCTGGGCTCATGTCAGCCTCCAAAAGAAGCCACACGACACTGTGCTGGCCTCCCTCCTCACACAGTGGCGCAAAAGTGCCTTATGGTGCTTTTACAACACCTATGGGCTGGCACAAGGAACTTGTGCTGGCCCATCTAGGGGTTGGGATTGTGCCCTGAAGCAGAATGGCTTGTCTACAGCCACCTAGGATTTCATGACACAGCTAAGATTCAAATCAGCATGTACACCATCGCTGAGCTACAGCTGCAACTTATTAAAGCTATCCAATTAGAACAATCAATACAAATCATGCAATTAAACCCATTAGAATCACCTATGCTCTATGAGTTAGACCATCATTCACTTTAAAGGGGTAGGGGACTGCAAAAGACCTTTCATCTTTGCGTATAATATTCACTGAAACCTGAAGGAAGTGAGTGCGTGGATCATCATATTGTAAAGATCCATTTTCCTTGAAAATTCTAAACCAATTTGAGTCCTGGTTCATGGCACATCTGTGAAGCTTATGAAGCACCATATTTCTTCACAGTCAAAACAGTGGTTCCCAACATGTGGGCCACAACCTCATTTTTGATGGTTGTCAAAGGGTAATGGAAAGATCAGATAACGAATTGCCTCCAGCCCTGAGGCTATTGAAAAATCAGATACTGTACCAGATAATTATCCTGCAAAGAGCTCAGCTCCTGCAGTTTGCAAGATAGTTGCTAACTGCCCTGCAAGGAGCTAAGCTCCTGAGGTTTGCAAGCATGTGTAAATATAGAGAGATAGTTTGAGGGTCTCTTTTGAATCATTAGAATGAATGAATGAATGAATTTTTTCTAGACCTCCTTTTTTAAAAGTCTGATAAACCTAGGTGGGTCCCAAAAGAGTGTTGTTTTAAAAAGTGGGTCCTGGTGCTAAAAAGTTTGGGAACCACTGATCTAAAATCATGGGAGTGTCTGTTTCAGACAGTGTGCTAGGAGAAACTAGAAAGAATTTTCATCCGAACCTGTTTCATCCGGCCTGCCTTTGAAGACTGCACTTTACAGGGCAAAGAATCCTTAAAACATCTTTCAAAGCTTAACCAGGAGGAATATATGCACTGAAATATATTTCACTAGTTAGAAAATAAAACACAACATACAAAGCCTGTCAAAAACACAGACATAATGTCAGAGATCAATCTGATAATGTTGTTTACTTTGAAGCTGTCAGGTATCTTTTCCCCCTATCTGAAGTTTTGGCAGGACTGTCTTCCGTCCGGACTCATTAAAGAGCCTGAAGGGCAGTGCGGTGTCAGATTATAGATGCACTTTACAATATTTTCCCCAAACATTTCTTCCAGTTAAGCAACTACAGTAAAGCAGATTACTGTGGTCAGGGGCTAACTGAACTGTTCAACCCGTGCAGTGTTCCTATCACCAGTAACAGTTTAAAAGCAATTGTTCTCCACTCCTGTTGCCTTACCTGCTGCTATGTAGTTCATTCAAGTGTATTCCAAGCTGCAATCCTATCCACACTTACATGGGAGAAAGCCCCATTGGCTATAATGGGCCAAATTTACTTCTGAGTAGACATGCATAGGATTGCACTCCTGTAAGATTAAGTAGGCTAGACTATACATAGCTTTAGTGAAATCATGTAGTAGTCTATGTCATTTATTGGTAACATTTTAAACCATTTATTAATAACTTAATCCCCCTTCCCCCCTTGGTCAATGCAGCTGCTCCAATGGAATGTGCTCGGTATCCTGCGAGGGGGAAGTCCAAGATAGGATTGGGCCTATTTGACAGCAAAAGACAAAGCCAAAAGAGCTTCTGCTTGGGCTTCTTCCAAAGTTGCGGTGCTACAGCAGGAAAGGTCCTGTCTTTATGTTTTGGGATAAATGCAGCCATTAGTCCAATGATTGAAATGAGGTGAGCAACTGGAATGTTCTGAAGAGCATTGCAGGTGGAATCCACACTTTGCTGCAAGCAAGAGCGCCAGAACCAAATCGAATACCAAGACTAGAGCTGGTTATTTCAAAATTTGGGGTCAGGGAGTTCATATTTGCTGCGGAGCCCATAAATCCTCTTAGCGGCCTTGCCAGTAGAATAAGAAGGAGGGATTTGCTCATAACCATTTATGGAAACTCCCATTTCATTTCATGAGTATTACACCAAAGGGTGAATACTTTCAGGATTTTCAGTGCTATGGGAAATCAGGGAGAGGTTTTCTTTTCAAAGGTGCAACTGACAACCCACTGATTTTTCCATTGACTTCTGCTAGAGCTTAGATATTGACTAACCATCTCTGTGTGGTGGTTGCTGTTGTTTTAAATATCGCCTCCAAGCATTGAAATTGGAAGGCATCATGCAACATTATCAGCGATGGCAAGTGGCTTGGGCACATGCTGCTGTCTAGTTTTACCTCTCTTGAAAGAAAGAATTCATTAAGGTTAATATTCTGTCTAGTCTCTATCCTGCAATACAGCTCAACCAAAATACTCTCATTGCATATAGTCTCCCCCCCCCCCACCACCACCTCTGCCCCATTTTTCTTTTATTCTTGGCTTTGTCCCTTCAGATCTTTATGGTACATCAATTTTTCCATTGCTCTGATTATGTAATGCCGGATCGAGTAACCTCGAGAGGCCATCAGTTATGTTTCCGAAATGACTAGGGGGAGTATTGCTTTCAGAATGATGCAAAAAGCTCTATATCCCTCCAGCGACCTCGTCCCCACTCTTTGGTATCTCACAGCTGGGGAATAAAGGATTCTGTTTGAGTGTCCTATGTAGATTTAATATCAACACCTGACCAAACAAGATCACATAAAAATAAGTTCTTTTAGGCATCCTAGTTTACTTATTCACAGTTTGGCATGGCCTACTTGACTTTTTTTTTTCTTCAGAACCTGAGAATGGAATATTTAAATGTTCATTCAGTGTTAAGTGGCTATGTAAATAGCTCCCTGGCACAGATCTAGATTTAGGAGAGCATGGGGAAAGCATGATCAAGGGTTGATCTTTGCATCTTTTCTCTTTTAGTTAACTTCTAAAATAGCTCCCATCCTTTGAAATACAGGATTAAACATTATAGTTATAGCCTTGCCTCTCCAGGCTAGCTTGCCTGCAATTGTTGCTGCCATCACTGTTATCCCTTGATGCTTTCAGTAGGATGACCAATCAAGCTGGATTTGGGGAGATGGCATAGTTCAGTGGTAGTGCACCTGCTTTGCAGTATCCTCCCTGGTCAAATCCCTGGCATCTCTACCCCAAAGGAACTCAGTTGCAGGTGCTGGTACAGACCTCCACCTTGGAAAAATGCAGGGACAGCTGCTCTCTCCCTCCTAAATATGACACCACTTTAAGTTACCCCTTATCCCTCAGTTAGCAGGGATAATGATAATCCCTGCTAACTGACCAGGGATGATAATTGGGCAGAATAACAAGAGGATGTGGAAGACAGACCTTGAGACCAGCTTTGCTTGTACACAGACGGCCACTGTGCACATTACTTTTGATGACTTTCTTTACTGTTGAGAGTCATCTATTTGCATGAGAGGTGCCAATGTATGTACTGAGAACTCATGGATCTCAGCCTTGCGTTTTCTAATGTATCCAGATTAGAGTTCTGCACTCTTAGTTTACACATGACACAACTCCTGCAAGTAGATTATTCCTAAGAGAGAAGAAAGTGGCCCAGAGCTAGCCCGAGGACCAAACTAGATGTGACCCTAAATGCATGCATAGATGCTATCAAAAAAAGGCAGCCATCTGCTTAGCTCCTCCAGTTTAACATATGTTAGATCATATCCCTATCCTAAGTTGCATCATGATGTTCCGTTTTTCCCTGCCTCCTGCCAGTGGCACTACTGATGACAATCAGGGAGATCTTATACACGGTGAAATCAGGACATGGAACTTTCTATAAGGTGTTATGTGGGGGAAGCTAGACATCCGGTTCTGGATCAGATCATGTCTAATTGGGCCCATGTTCCAACAAACCGCTATAATCGCTATGAAGGAAGACACTGTTCTCAGGGTAGAGGAGCTATAGTCCAGCGGTGCTATTAATTATCATGCATGATCTCTGTCCTCTTGTTGGGAAGACTGGGGACAGGTCCCTTCTCTTCCTGATGTGCAGCATCCTCTGGGTATGCAGTGTGCTTTCTTATATTAATGGGAAAAGAAAGAGTTTGTGCCAAATGGGCCCATGGGAAGTTTATGCTTTAGCTACAGCTTGACAAGGTGTCACTTATGCTGCTACAGTGTGAGCCCGTCCCTATGAATGAAATGTGGGATTTATTCTATGCCCTTTTAAGGCCAAACCTCATTGACGAAACTGTAACAGGGTCAAGCTCCCTGGATGTTGCCATTTAAATAGAAATAAAATTTTTACAGCAGCGTAATGAGTTCTGTGTACAACAACCAACCTTTCTCTGGAACTACCTTCTGTGTTTCCACAGGAATGCGTGGCCTTCTGAGTGGCTAGGACTTCTTGGACACGGTGACTGATGAATTAATTAATGGCTCACATTAGAAAGGCTGATCCTCTTTGATTTAAAAAAAATACAAAAAACCTGCATCAATTTTCTCTGTTAGTTAAGAGTCCAGGAATATTCCTGTTGGGAAAATAAATGATATACTGCCCTCTGCCAGAACCTGGGTGGAACTACCCTGGTGAAGATTTTCTCTTTGTTTATAACCTGCTTGAATCTGTTTAATGACTAATCTTTTTTACAAAAAATAATCCATCTGTCAACACCCACTGATCACTCATATATTAATGAACATTGAATTGATGAGATGTCAGACTGATCTGTTTGCCAGATCGCAGTTGAGCTTCAATATAATCTAATCTCAAGAAAAAACAAAAATTTTAAGAACTAGGGTGCCAATCAGGTTCAGTCCAAAATTCACCAGGGTCATGGTGACCTGGGCAGAAACTTTTCATCTATCTAGTGGCAAGTGTTATACTAAATTAATATGCATTGCATTAAGCATCTTTGATTTATAGCTTCATGTCTTACTTCCAGTGGCTTGATCCCAGTTTATAGTTCCATAGCGTTTGGCTCATTTAAATAAACTACCCAGTGGGGGATATTAGAGACTCCATCAAGCAAGTCTCAGATATAGATATGTGTTTCAGATTTCCATACTCAGTATTTGACAACCACTTGCTGACTTTGGATCCATTCCTGATCTTGACACCCCAAATGTAGAGATAATAATCAAACTCCATAATTATCTCATCTGGCAATATAGGAACAAGATTAGGTTTAAGAGATGTTATGCACTTATCAATAAGTTGATCTAGTCCCGATTACATACTAAGGGCCCAATCCTGAGCTCTGCATGCTGGCTTACTGCTGGTGTGCACTGTTGCAAATGTGTCATAAGGCATGTTTGCGAGGTTTCACTCTGGCCCAGCATCAGAGCTAGCCCAGTGCTAGTCTGCACTGGGCTAGCACCAGTGGAAAGCTGGCACTCCACAGTTACCCAAACTGCTGGGTGGCAGAAAGGTAGGTGGGAGAATGGGGGGAGGTGGGGAGGAGGTGTTCCAGGGCAGGGGGAGATGGGGCGAGGGTGGGGAAAGGAGGTGTGCCAGGGGAGGGAGCGACCCAACACATAACTCTTTTATTCTGCGGCAGCTCCAGAGCTGCCATAGAATCAAGTAGCCCCATTGCACGGCTACTTCCTTTACTTGGGGGAAGGGAACAAACAATCCCACCCCCTCTTTGGCCAAATTTTCCCACTCCTGCCCTTGTCACCAATCATATAGAGGCCCTATGGCAGCCGACCTCCTGATCCACTACCACAAGTCTTCAGCCATGCTGATGGTCAAATGGCCTCTGGAGAGGAAAGTAAAAAATATTTTCACTTATGCCTCCCAGCCACTTGACCATCATTTCTCTCCTCCCCCCCCCCCACCCAACAGCACGCAGCACACACTCCATCAGCATGGCTGCATAGCCTAAAATGGAGGGGGATAGGATTAGGTCGTTAATGTCATCAGTATTATCAAATTCATTCAACGGTGTTTTAAAATGTGACTTGGTCATTTCTTGGTTATATTATTTGTCCAGTTTGTTCAATGACACTGCAAATAATTCCAGGAATTATAAACTTCCCTCTCTTTTATTCTGTCACTGTTGGAAGTCACAGATTGCTGGTGCTCTACTTTGGACTTCACATTGAACATCACAGTCATGGTTCACACTAGTAGCTAATGACTTCCTCTTTTTAAGGAATAATTGAAGCCTATCTCTGATCATTCTTCCACTTCATCTCTTACATTCCTATATTTTGGCCATGAGAAATTAAGCTGAAGAGTAACTGTACCCTCCTTGTGTTTAGCTTTCTGTCCGCCACTCTTTTTGCCCAAAGCGCCTGCAGTTCAAGAAGTGAAAAATCTCATGCTGTTTCAGTTCAGAATCCAGTGTTGGATTATAAAACTGGAGTACTTTATTCTTCCGTACCCCATCTGCCTTAGAATGACAAAATAACTAGTGATGGGCAGAAGGTCTGGTCTAGAGGGTAGAGCCTCCGTCTGCCTGAAGATAACATCCACAAGGTCGCCAGTTCGAGGCCACCGGCACCATGCGACCTTGAAGCAGCTGACAAGCTGAAGCCGAGCTATTCCATCTGCTCTGAGCGTGGGAGGATGGAGGCCAGAATGTGAAGCCAGATCGGAACGAAACACCTTGAATGTAGTGGTTCTTGAAAGAAAGAAAGAACCTTCTTTCAAATTGTAAAAATTCCTATTTAATAAGGGATTAAATAAAAGCCTACCTATGTAAACCGCCTTGAATAAAGTCTTGAATAAATACCAAGAAAGGCGGTGTATAAATACGTGTTGTTGTTGTTGTTGTTGTTGTTGTTGTTGTTGTTGTTATTATTATTATTATTATTATTATTGAGCGAAGCCTCCTATCCCCAACCTAGAAAAAAGCTTGCAGCCCAATCTTTCCTGCCACTGATGTAGCTGGTCCAAAAGGGCTTGCATGGCATCCTGCGGGGGAAGGGGGGGAGGGCAGATTGGGAGAGGTAAAGGAAAATATTCCCTGCCCATAAATCTCCTGTTCACCAGTGGGTCTTTTTGGACCTGTGCCAGCTCTTTAACTGGCACAAGTCTGCGGAGAGAAAGGGGGCGTTTCTGGAAGCAAGGAAGGGGATAGCATTTAGTGCAAGTCAGCCTGCCTTGGAGATCTTAACTGGGCCCCATGCTTGGAATTCCAGTCAAGACCCCAAACAGACTGATTAGCCTTACCTACCTGTGTTAACATCCAGCTCTACAGTAGCCAAGTGAAGGCCAGACCAGCCAAATTTCTATTCGGAAGAAACCAGGCTGATAGCTTCCAGATGATCGTTTGAATGGATGATCATCTATTTTGTGGTTGTGTGCTACTACATAATCCTTGTGCTGATTGCTTCTACATCTACTACTAACTTGTGTGGTGCTGAATCTAGCAGTGGTGGCAACCTTCAAAAGTCTCTCAGTGGTGGCAGAAACCTGAAATTACTCTGCTCCAGAGCACACCACATGAAGGCCTTGGGAAACATAGTTTTCCAAAAACGTAGTTTTCCCAAGGGCTAGTGCTGATGCTACAGACAACTCCTGTCCTCTTATGCTACAGTCACTCAGGAGGATGGGACACCTCCTGTTACCATCACCATTGGTGGAGATAGCAGCCAAGCTGAGTAAGCATGGAAGAGAGAAGGAATTGAATATTTTTCTGGCTTGGATTAAAATCCAAGCTGCAGATCAGCAGGGCTGTCATGCTCACCTTGTATTTGAGATGAGCTTTATAATCCCTAAAGATCTGTGTTCCTAAAGATTTGTGTTCCAGAAAATACAAGCTTCAGCAACTTCATTAAAAATAACCAAGAAGAGACAGTGAAATGGAACCTGTTTCTTCTCAACCAGCACCAAGAGAATTGCTTATGACGTTTGCACCAATCATTCTTATATAAACTAATCAGATTATATGAGCGCAGTAAAAATTCAGTGCAACAATTGAGGGTAGAGAGCTTGCCAGACAGATTTGTCATGGTCTCAATACAGTATTTAGTGATGATGGATGAGGGAGAATTCAGTTTTCATGCTGGTCTGGCAAAGTGGACCGTAGATGAGGGGAGAGTGGGCAATAAAGCAAATTTGTTGGATATGTAGTCACAGAAGGGACAACACTCACAAAGGTTTAGCAATTTTGCTTTTCAGGGTATAACTGCCAAGTAAATGGTGTCGAAAGCTATACACCAATCCCCAAATGAGTTTAATTTTTGCCATTAAGAATAAATGCAGCTAAAGAAGCAACTGATTTATCTCAATGTCCAATGAGCCACTCAAATTACAGGAACGCAAATTGCCAGAGAAAATCTGCAGTAGTAATGAAGTGAACGCAGTAATTAAAAATGTGTCCCAAGATATCCAAGACGTGACATCCCCACCAGGCAGAGGAGCGGGCTTTGTGCTGTATTTAATTTTACCACCATCTCCCCCATTCCAAGTAAATGGCATCTCCAGAGTTGCCATGGTTACAGATGCACTGAAAAGGAAAGCTGTGATGAGTCTCATTGTATGTTGACCTTGTGGTGTTTGGAGAACAATTATTTAGTAAATTTTGTAATCAAAAGGGTGTAAAATGCCTTTTTTTAATGTACCAAAAAAGAAATGTGTTAGAAAAGGTTGTGTACACAGTAATTAATTTCTAAAATGGTATGCTATGACTTAAGTTTTAATAGATACCTTACCCTGAGCTCTAGAAGTCCCAATCCTTATTCTCTGTTGTGCCAAGAATAAAAGGCTTATTACATATGCTGAAGCATATAGAGGACAGATATACAGTGTAGCTAACAATGAGCTTCAATATACAGAGACACTATACCTTGGATTGCCAAATGCAGCCATCTCCATTATGCTGTACATTATGATGTCCTCTCTGGGGACATCTGGCTGGCCATTATTGGAAGAAGAGTACTGGGCTAGAAACGCCTTTGTTATGATCCAGTGAAGTAATTCTTACATTTAAGAATAACTATTATTACGTTTGAACTAGGATCACAAATAGTGACCTATTATGTTGTTACAGGGTCATCTCCATTTTTTGAATAGGATCCAGCTGTGGTTAGCCAGATAACCACAATTGGCTAACCTGGAAACAAAATTGGCTGACTAGAACCCAATCTAGAAAGAACACGGCCGTTTGCCTTCCCCACCCCAGTTTGTTCGCCTTCCCCACCCCAGTCATGTCATATTGTCTGTCAGTCATTGTCATCAACGGACTAGTAGATCCTTATCTCTAACTCAGGGGTGTCAAACATAAGGCCCACAGGCTGGATGTGGCCCTTGGAAGCAATTTCTCTGGACCCCATTATAATTGGCTCCCTTATATCTTGAAATTATGAACAAGATTTGCACATTTTCTCTTCTGTCATTTGCAGCCATTGAGTTTCTATGTGAGAACAAAGTGCTCATTTCTGGCTATCATCAGCTTAATGATGTCATTTCCTGCTTAATGATGTCACTTTTGGCCCTCAGCAGCACCTTGAATGATATTTGGCCCACTATATGAAATGAGTGATACTCCTGCTCTAACTTGTATCCTGAGAAAGGAAGGCAACCATATTTCATTTAAACCAGAAGAAATCAGCACAAGGATTATGCAGTAGCACACAACCACAAAACAGGTGATCATCCATTCAAATGATCATCTAGAAGCTATCAGCCTGGTTCCTTCCAAAGAGAAATTTGGCTGGTCTGGCCTTCACTTGGCTATTGTAGAGTTGGAGGTTAACATAGGTGGGTAAGGTTAATCAGTCTGTTTGAGGTCTTGACTGGAATTCCAAGCATGGGGCCCAGTTAAGATCTCCAAGTCAGGGTGACTTGAGAGAACAGTGATGTAATAGTTGTTGGACCACCACTGTGAAGCTTGTTGTGGAACATATGGCCAATTCAGACACAAAGTGAGCAACCAATTGTGAAATAAAAAGCATGGAACATGAATGTCCCTACTGGGAGCAGCCACGATCTTTTGAGAAAGGGGGATTTCAGAGGTGTATCTTATGAGCTACAGTATATACATATGTTCTAGCTAGAGAGATGTCTGCTCAGTGGGTGAACTGATTAGTGCTGAATTTTCCTCTGCTATTACTGAAAAGTTCACCTGCATTTGTCTTCTTGTTTTGCCTCTCTTTATGCAATGATCCATTGGCTGATCTGTTTTGATGTCAAAATGGGCTGCTGTTACTCTTGGAAATGAGTCAGCTGTCTGGCAGGTGGATGGTCCCAGTTATCCTTGCCCTTTTGACTGTCGTTGGTTTGGCTGCTTTGATGTCACAGATGATCTTTAATATCTTTGATCAGGCCTACCTCTGCTTGTGAGCAATGGGAAATCATTTGATTCTGAGTTCAAAAAGCAGTGGACAACAGTGAGCTAAATTTGAAAGTCCATAAGCCATTGCCTTTCAAATGTCTCCTTGAGGGGAAAGATCAGCTGATTGGTCTGAGACCTTTAACTGGAAACAGGCAGGCAATGCCAGCTAAGACTTCATCTGATAGCAGCCTCACCCTCTGATGGCAGGGGTTGCAGTGGGCACTGGGAAAAGCACACAATAGAAGAGGAAGAGCCCAATCCTACCTAACACCCTGTGTGGCAATCCAGTGGTGCCAATGTAGTGTCCACTGCATCCCACTGAGGTATTTTGGTCTCTGGAGGCCTTCTTGAGGTAAGGGGACATTTGTTCCCTTCCCCTGGCATAAGCCCTCACTGCCCCATGGGTCAACTTGGACTTGTGCCAGTGTTATCACTGCTGCAAGTCCACACGGACCCGTGAAACCAGATGGGCCCAGGAAGGGGGTTTTGATTCAGTGTGTTTCACTGCCACCGAACCTTCCCCCTTCCTGGGCCTTATCTGCCCTCTTTCTCACCCCTGTCACTCCCCCACCTCACCTCCCTTCAACCCTGTATGCAGTCTTACCTATGGTGCAGGCATCTTTGGTTTGTCACCCTGGGGACCCGGCCACTCACAGTTAGCCCGTGCCCTCTGGAACATCACTTTTGTGACAGCCAGAAAAGCATGTGATGTGTGGGGATTGGATCAGGCCATAACTAATGTGGAGGTTTCATGCTATTGTCTCTGTTTTTGTGCTGTTGGGTGCTATGCCACCAGTGCTGTTTTGGCTAATTGTTTGGACTAGCAGTAACTGATACATTCCATGTGGATCAGATGGAACAATCAGTAGCAGCACCAAAATGGTAATCCATTTATTTGATAATCCAAATAAATGAAGCATCAGCGAGTAGGGTGTGATTTTCATGATTGGGGATGTTACACTGTGGCAGCAGGAAGGAGCATAGTGGGGGTTAAGAGACTCTGCATCCTGGGCAGGAGGTCTGGTCTAGAGGGTAGAGCCTCCGTCTGCCTGAAGATAACATCCACAAGGTCGCCAGTTCGAGGCCACCGGCACCGTGCGACCTTGAAGCAGCTGACAAGCTGAAGCCGAGCTATTCCATCTGCTCTGAGTGTGGGAGGATGGAGGCCAGAACGTGAAGCCAGATCAGAATGAAACACCTGAATGTAGTGGTTCTTGAAAAAAAGAACCTTCTTTCAATTGTAAAAATCCCTATTTAATAGGGATTTAATAAAGCCTGCCTATGTAAACCGCCTTGAATAAAGTCTTGAATAAAGACCAAGAAAGGCGGTATATAAATACCTGTTGTTGTTGTTGCAAGGAACAGTTCATGACATAGGGACTGTGCTAATAACACATTTTTGCCAGACAAACAAAAATGTATAACCACAGCCTTCCTTAAATTGGCTAAAATATGGAGCATGTCACCAGTCCCAATATAAAAAATGGACACATTAGCTTACTGCAATTTGTGTGTGTGTGTGCGGGCAAAGATCAGTGCTAGCTAATGAACGCCATTGCTAGCTGATACCACTGCGACACTGTCGAGCGTTGCTCAGCATTGCTGCCTGCACTATCAAAATCTAATGCACTCTTATTTTTGTAGCCGTGGAAATCAAGATGCTGTTATCTGTTTGTGAAAGTGATCTCATCTGCTTAGGGCGTGATTTTCTGGAAACTGCCTGTTCTATTAATTATGTGTAACTGCACTCTTCGAGTTGATGCTTCTTCGTAGCGTTCTGACTAACGGCTTTCCAAGTGCTATTCGGTTTCTCGTGAGCTGTGTTTGAATCACGGATTTACATGGGAACTGTGCAGGTAACAGTAGGGGGCATCATTGCCTATAATAATTTGGCTTTTTCAGTGCTTTGTAGTTCTGGCATTAACAAAAGCATGCAAGACGCATGCATAGGGCCTGATTCTGAAATCCCTGTACATGTAACTAACTTAAGTGCTGTAAATGGAATGTTGATTGCTTGCATGAGGAAGGACTTAAAAAACTGAGGATCTGTTGTTGAACCATGATGGATGAATGAACCTATGCAATGTTATGTGATATTTGATATAAAAAAAAAATTTTATCTTATAAATGAGACGTTTCCTCTTAAAATTAGAGGACTCCTGAAGGCATCTTGCCTCAGTGACATAGCTAGAGGGGGTGCAAAGCACTAACTTTTGCAGAGAGCTTCACTGCAGCGTGCAAGCAGCTCCTCCCCCTCCCCTTTGGAGGCATTCCAGGTGGGGGGGAGCAAAACGGAGGCATATGCCCAGAATGGCTCCAAAGGGGAGAAGGAGGGGCCACTTTCATGCTGCGGTGAGGCTCCCTCCAAGACTTAGTACTTTGCACCCCCTCTAGCTATGCCACTGTCTTGCCTGCTAACATTTTGCCTCTGTATTTTGAAAACTAAAAATTATTTTTAAGATCAAAGACTTATATCCTCATTTGATATGACCAGTGCCACTCTGAGTGTGACACCAGGGATGGAGTACTCATGCACTTCTATCTGAGCTCTCTCATTGTGGAAAATGCGCTGCCAGCTCACAGCTCATATATCCAGCGTTGAGTGACCCTTTTGTGTTGTGAGGTCTCGGTTCATATTTGAAAGTAAATGCCGTTGAAATGAATATGATTTGCTTTGCATACGATATCTAGGAGGAAAGAGGTCTTTTGAATTATCTTAAAGGGGAGTCCAATAAAAGAAAAATGGACCTTGGCTTTGTTTCAAAAGTAGAGTAACTTTGGAACAGGACAGACACGGTTACATGGAAGAAGGTGGATCAGGTCCAGGAGGGCAGGCATGATTGGCAGCAGCACATACTGAATCCAAACCGCCTTACCAGACCTGATCTGCCTGCATGGATTAACACAGACTTGTGCCAGCTATAGAGTTGGCGCAGATCCGAGTTGACCTATAGCAGCTGCTGGAGCTTACCCTGCATTAAGGGGCAAGTGCCTCTTTAACCCAAGGAAACCTCCAGCAGCCAAAACTCCCACACAGGATACAGCGGAGGCTGCACTGCCACCATTGCATCTCCAAGCAGGGAGTTTGGTAGAATTGGACTGGAAGCATCCTTTAATGCAAACTTAGAGGCTAAAAATATAAATCACAAACAGGCACAATATACCACAATGTAATATTACATTGTGTAGTATGGAAGAAAAATCATATTAAAAAGACCTTCATAAAACTCCAGATTTCATAAATTCCTATCAGATCCTTCTGTATGCTCATAGCCCTTGAACAAACAAAAAGTCTCACTCTGCCATGTATTTAACCACCAAACCAGGGCCTGGCTTGGGCTCTAATAGTGCAATCCTAGGCTTGTCTACTCAAAAGTAAGTCAAACTGAGTTCAATAGGACTTACTCCTAGGTAAGTGTGTATTGGAGTGCTACCTTACAGAGCAATTAATCATGAAGACTGAAAAGCCCTTTCAAGCATCTTTTGTGTTTGTCTTTTTATAGCCTACAATTATTCAGGATGTAGCAATATTTTATTTTTCCATGGTGTTTGGCTGCCCACTTACCTGCGCTGATGCACTGAAATCTGTCACAAGGAATCCAGAGCCAACTGTTAAAAAATGGGCATCAGGAGCCCTTCATTCTTTTCAAATGTGGAATGCAGACTGCCAATTAGGAACTCCTTCATCCAATTGTTTACCCACATTTTCAAGTCTGATGTTGCACATCTAATACCAAGTTGATTTGTCTATCACGAAAGCCAGCCAGATCTCCCAAGGCCCAGCATAGCTTTGAAAACAATGGCATCTTTTTCAGTTTCCTGAATAAGGACAGACAACAGTTTCCTACTGGTGGCCACATAAATACCGTAACTTTGACATAACTTTGTCTTTAGGGTTTTGCAATTTATCAAAAACAAAAAAGGAATGAAAATAATGTCAGGAAATTCAAAGACATGAACACCTCCCCCACTTAATTTATCACATGACATAATGGTGTCAACACTTCTACTAGTAGATGTAGCCATCAGAGGTGGCTACGTTGTTTACAATTACAATTGATGTTGAATGCACTTGTCAATCAGCCAGAGCTCCGCCAGCATATTATCAAGTTGAGTGTCCATAATTTTTTTCTTTTTTGCAATTCACCTAATATTTTACTGTCTCAGAGGAAATGGACAGCACAATCCTATGCATGTTTACTCAAAGTAAATCTCACTGGATTCTGTGGGACTTACTCCGTATGTAGGTATAGGATTGCAACCTAAGGTATTTTGATATGAAATTCCTGAAATATGAAATATTGCTTGGCCTTATGGTGGTTGAAGGGGGGGGGGTCCCTGGACCTAGTACTCTGTTTTCTTCCCCCAACTCACCCTTATTCCAGAATGAAACAATAGTAAACACTATCACCATGAAGCCTAAAATCATATGGGGGGGGGGATTGCCTTGGAGATCCTCCTTTTCAGTTGTATCATTGAAGTCTCAGATTTCCAGAGGTTTCCCCAGGAATTAGTGCAGTAGCATAGGGCTAGCAGTCATAAGGATGAGACAAGATGGTGTCCACTGAGTCAAACAGACCAGGCAGGTTAAATATGAGGTCAAATATTGAAACAGAGGTCATAGACGCAAAAGGGACAATACGCAGGCATATGCAAAAAAAGGCACAATTCTTACAATGTAATGGTAAATAGGTAAAAAGGCAAGCCTTGTTAATAAATAGACATGATTTCCTAGACAAATAGCCCAGTCCTATCCTGGGCTGGCCCACCCTCCGCTGCATGCTATGGGCTGGCTGGGGGACCAGCAATGATGGAGCAGTAGGTAAAAAACTTCTTCACTCACCTACTCTGCCATGGCCCAATCTCCAGTTGCCCTACTTGGAGTTTTTTGGCTGATATCTGCCCCAGCCTGTCCTCAACATGTCCCTGACCAGGTCCCACCCCTGCCAATACTCCCCTGGAATGCCCCCTTTGCCAACCAACCTGCTCCAGCACGGGACTTGGCACTCTGCTGGCATGCATGTGGGGCTGCCAGCCATTTCCACTGGTGGACCCGGCCATGCACTGCCACAGTGGGCTGGTGTGCTGAAGGAATGCAAGTTCCATCAGTGCAAGGCCCAGATAGGATTGGGCCATCAGTCCTTGATTTTTCTTACTCCATTCTAAGCATCCTGTCCATCATGGCAGCTCCTCCACAGAAAGGTGGGCTGGATTCCAACAATGCACTGGTCACTTGATCAGAGTCAAGACAATCTTTTGGCTACCCTTGTCTTGTCTGTCCTTGTTGGATGATGTCGCCATTCTGTCTCACTGGTTAAATCATAGTCACTTGGACATCCTTATTATACTTATAACCCTTGTCCAATAGGTAGGAGTACTCAGACTTCTTCCAGCTCTGGCAGAAGGGACATGCTAAACCGATGCTTTCTGAGATGAAGAAGCATAACCCTAGAGAACAGACCATGGGCTAGCCCCTAATGTTGACAATCATTAGCCCATTTGGAGACAGAGCTGTGCCCCCCTCTTTTGAAGCTGTATTTGGAATGTCATGCCACTTCAATATCGTTTAGATGTTGTAAGATTCACCTTTATATATGACCTTTTTAATTGATTTATTTACTTTGCACATATGCATAAGAGGAAACTTGTTTTTTGACTGGAGACTTATCTATGCACCACTTCTATACCACTCTGCAGGTGTTCCTTTGATACAATCTTTTTTTAATAACACAGAGCGGGAGACTGTGGAGATCTGTGAAAAGACAGGAGGAGACTCAGTTGGAGCTTGAAACATTGTGCGTGTGTGATACCGTCTTCCTCTCGTGTTATAAGAGATGAATCATTATTTTTAAAGAAAACCAGGGTGCAGTTATCAGAATTTGCTAGCAGTCATTGTCTGGAGACCAGACAAGATGACATTTATATCTGACAGTGCAATCCTGTCACCTACCAAGATCAGGGACAGGACTGCATGTAAAGTCTCTTGCACTGGTGTACTAAGATTGGCATTGCATTGTTCTTATGCAGTTCAGAGACAGTCTTTAATCTGGAGCCCCCATCCCCTCTTAATCAACAGGCTATTCAAAGTTGGGTATTCTGACAGACAGATCTTACCCCATCTATTTTTGTTGTTTCCTCTGTATTATCCTTCTCACTTTGTCCATTCATCAACCACTGATTGCATTAAACTACCAGTCCCTGTCCCCCTCATCTTTGTGTTTCCTAACCCTGTGTTCCTTATGGGTGGAACTTTCTCCTGTTAAATCTTCAGCTGGTCTTTGTCTCTCTCTAAGACATTAACAACTCATCATTTCTCTCTTCCATTTCCCTCTTGTTGTACTCTTTGAGTTCTTCTTATTCCTATTTTTGTACACTTTGACTATTTTTTAATTCATTGTTTTTAAGCTTGTGCAGTTTTTTCTTTCCTTCCAACTCCCCCCTCTCTACTTGTGTGTGTGTGTGTGTGTGTGTGTGTGTGTGTGTGAGAGAGAGAGAGAGAGAGAGAGAGAGAGAGAGAGAGAGAGAGAGAGAGAGACATTGTGAGGCTGAGCACAGGGATGATTACTATTTTTGTATAGCGCCAAGTACACATTAGGTGGTTTTATAAATAATGATGATCCAGTAGAAAAGGAGTAGAGTCCTTATCTTCCATTATGATTCCACATTAGCCAGTAAAATCCAGATGTTGAAGGACGTTCATATTGTATAATTATTGTCCTCAGTGATGAGGACAAAATTCTGTTTGGATTGCATCTCATATAGCCAGATTTTTGAGGTAGCGGATGAGAGGAATTATTGCCACAGGAAAAGATGATGATGGTGATTTATATATTGCTTTTCAACAAAACAAAATAAAACTTACAAGAACATTGACACAGCAGAATAAATAACTAAACAGTTTCTCAATTCATAAAGGCCCACAGTGCAATCCTAGCTAAAAGGTCCGCTGGTGTGGCAGTTCCTGCACCAGGCTAGAGTTTCGCAAATGTGCTGTAAAGCATATTTGCAAAGACTCTAGAGCAGGGGTCTCCAAACCCCGGCCCGGGGGCCAGATGCGGCCCGCAGCCAACCTCTTGTCTCCTGAAAGCCTCTGGCCCACTCAGGTGAACATGACCAGAACTGTGCTCTGATTGTATCTGGAGGGTGTTCTGAAGGCCAGAGAGGTTGAATGAATGAGTCCATTCATTCATTTATTCACTTATCTAAGTTCCATCTCTAATTTATTTATTTAAATTTTATATTAAATTTTTTTTTCTGGCCCTCCACACCATGCCAGATATTTGATGCGGCCCTCTGGCCAAAAACTTTGGAAACCCCTGGACTAGAGTAAGCAGTGCCAGCAAGAAAGCCTGCACCATCCTGCTGATGCTGCATCCAAGCCCTTGGCTGACAGTGGAGGTAAGAGAAACCCCAAGCAGTGCAGTAGCTTGGGGAGGGTGGGAGGAGAGTGGAATGGAAGCAGGGAGAAGGCATTTCTGGGTGGGGGAAGGTGGAACAGGGGTGGGATGGGCCCAGGAAGGGGTGTGATCAGTGAAGGAGGCCTTCATCATAGCCTAACCCCCTTCCCGGGCCTGAAAGACGTACACGGAACTGCCCAGATTTGTGCCAGCAATTTAGCTGGCACAGATTCAAGCAGTCCCATTGGGTAGACTGGAGTATTACTCAGGATAAGGGAAAAAATGTCCACTTCCCCAAGGAGACCTCCAGCCTCCTCCTAACCGGCACTGGATACAGCGCAGGCCATGTTCCCCAACTGTGCCAGCACAGGTTAGGGTTGGGCTGCCCCACTCTGAAAAAGATTTTTCTTTTTCAGAACCTTTACAACCACAGCATCAGCCACTGAAAAAGATGTTATACTTGAGTGAAGGGGGACATTTACTTTCCCCTGCAAAATAGAGCAGCAAGTGGGCTAGACTCCTGAATGGATGTAGTACTTTAACCCACCAGCACCACAGGTGCATACATTTCATCTTTGTTGTGTATATGCAATGTTGGGCAGAAATGGCTTAAGTTAAAAGTCTGACTGATCAATGGAGATGGAGAGGCAATTCAGCAACTACTTTTGAGGCCTCTGTTTACAGAAGAAAACCTGAGAAAGGTTCATGGTGTCAGATGACGCTGCAGCTATTCATGTTAGACGAAGGTAAAGGAGGGGAGAATACATTCAAATTTAGGTGGGGATAAAATGTTTGGGTTCCAAATGTAAAAGGTTCATCCCATTCACCATATATGAATATTAAGGAAAACCACTATAAAATTTTGGATCAGTCGTATTTGACATAGTCTAAGCCAAATTCTGTATGTGAAGATATGGATGGCAGGTGTAGGAGATTAAGGACCAAATCCTATCCAATTTTCCAGGGCCGGTGCAGCATTGCCAATGGGGCATGTGCTACATCCTTTGGTGGGGAGGCAGTCCCAGAGGCCTCCTCAAGGTAAGGGAACATTTGTTTCCTTACCTTGGGACTGCATTGCGGCTACACCGGTGCTGGAAAGTTGGATAGGATTGGGCCCTTAAATAGCATACAGAAAGTCTAACTGATTTTCTTCACAGGTGTTGGAAATGTAACTTTATTTTGAAAGAAGTCGCATTACGCTCTTTCATTGATGATCCTGCCGTATTTACCTCTAGATCTAGTGATAGTGGTTGGGTCATGTAAATGAACAAATTAGAAAAAAGAGAATTAGTGTGGGTATTTTTGACAGCTTCAATTTTTGGTGGCTAAATATAGAGGGACACAGCTGCTTCAATGCTTGTGGATTTGTTAACTAAAGTGTGGGAAACAGTACAGATGATAAAATTGCAGAATACATGCAAAGGAGATAATTTTTTAAGTAGAAAGATGATTTTTTTTTAAAAAACTGGTTTTTCATTACTTTCATGAAAGAGAGATACAATTTAGATATGAATGTATATAAGTTTTTCTATGAATATTTGATGGTCTTTATTTTTCTGTCTTAGATGATTGGTGGATTCTTAAATCAAAACTATAAAATAAGCTTTGTTAATCCTTTCTCTAAATAACTAGTTTGTGGTTTTATCTTAATGCACTTTTGCATTAAATGCATGATATTTGATATACTGTATTTTTCCCCTTTTTAGTATTCTTTTTAATGTATTGTTATTTAACACACAGGCAGTCCAATCTTATTGAGGAATTTATGGTGTCGTTAATATCATATGCTGTGGGGCCACTGGCACAAATGACTGGAGGACCCACGCGTGTGCTAGAATTGGGGCATTAATGTATTTGTTTTCATTTTTATAATAATTAAAATAATAATAATTAGGCTGCTGAAATGAAGAAAGCATGAGGGAAAACCTGGAATGGATTCTTGTGTGAGAGGATTATGAGTTCATTTGTGCTATTGGAAACATGCTAGAATCTCTGATCTGTAGTAGATGCAGATTTGAACTCTTATATGCAGGGCATCCCAGTCTATGGCTCATGAGACACTGTATGTAATTGGCTCTATTCCCTGAGCTACCCTTTTGCATCTGCTTTGCTCTCCTTCAGCTATGATTTGACACCTGGCTCTGGTTCTAGAGAAGAAGAAGAAAAAACCAACATTAAAGTCTGTCCAATGCCAATTTCATTTTTAAGATATATTTCTTCATAGGCCCTTGTAATTATTTCATATTAGATCTAGTCCTCCTGAGCTTTTTCAAAGTACTTTGCAGCTGTCTGTCTTTTCTCTCTCACATGACACCAGAACCAGGGGACATCAAATAAAATTGAGTGTTGGGAGAGTTAGGACAGACAAACGAAGTTATTTCTCTACCCAGCATGTAATTGGTCTGTGGAACCCCCTGCCACAGGAAGTGGTGATGGTATCTCGCCTAGATGCCTTTAAGAGGGAATCTGACAAATTTCGGGAGGAAAAGTCCATCATGGGTTACAAGTCGTACAAGTTCCTGATTTTAGAAGTAGGCTACCTCAGATTGCCAGATGCAGAGGAGGGCACCAGGCCGCAGGTTGTGTCTTGTTGTCTTGTGTTCTCCCTGAAGCACTTGGTGCGCCACTGTGAGATACAGGAAGTTGGACTAGATGGGCCTTTGGCCTGATCCAGTGGGGCTCTTCTTATGCCATGTTCTTATGAAAGGTAGCATATAAACACTTTAAATAAAATACATAATAATAATGTGAGACAGGGTCCTGAGAGTAAAAACAAAAACAAAAATGTTGTTATTTTTGTAAATAAGCAGATTGATGGCAAAACCACCAGAAATCTCTCCAGTGCTCTCTCCTTTGAAGGAAACAGACCATGAAAATGCTACCTGATTTCTCACCTCTCAGGACTGAGAAAAGAGTGAGAGACAGAAGATGGGAAGATGTATCATTACTACGAAAATACCTTCATTTAATAGTGTGCTTTGGGAGGTAGAAAGTCTTGGCACTCAGCAAGTTTTATCCTGATACTGCTGTAGTAAGTCATTCTCAGTTCAGGGTAGAATTCCTACAAAAACTCCCAAGCCAGAAGAGGTCAAAATCATCTTTGTGAGCTGAGAGCCCAATCCTGTGGTTGTCAGTACAGAGCCATGCCACCAACCACAGTCGCAAACGTGCCATAAAGCACATCTGCAGGGCTCACCACCGGGCTCCCGCCGGTGCTGGGCTAGCACGGGGCGGTTGCCTGGCTACCGTGGCTTGGCGGTCTCCTGCACTGCCGAGCTGCAGAATGGGAGACGGGGGCGTGGACAGGGCGGGGAGGAGGTGTTCCGGGGAGGGGGGAGGCCAGTGGGGGCAGAGAGAGGGCAGAGGGAGGCGTACCAGGTGACGGGTGGGAGGCGTGGCGAGGGAGGGAGCTGTGCTCTGCAGGATCCAAGGCGCTCGTGCAGGGCTGCGCGCCCTACACGAGCACCTTTTCCTTACCTAAAGTGAGTAGCCCCATTGTGGGGCTGCTTACCTTACTCAGGGGAAGGGGATGAACCTCCCCTTCTCCCGAGGTGCAGGATTCGGCGGCAGCCCTCCTTGGTGCCGCTGAGCCCGGGCACCCCACGCGGCTCAGGATTGGGCTGTCAGTTTCCATAAATGCAATCTGGCTCCTAGCAGTTCATCTCTGAGGAATTCAGCTGGGTAGTAGCTAGAAACTTCAATATGGGTGAGGAAAAAAAAAATTTAATGGTGAGAAGTTGGCAGACAATCCGTGCTAAAATCCTGCTGTGTCTGAGAAGCCTATGAAGCGAATAAATGAACTTTCAACCAAGCTTAGAGTGTCTGGAAAGAACACAGCACAGGCAGGTTGGTGTATATAATTTCTAACGCAGAAGGGAGGTCTTCTGGAGATCCATCATCTCACTCCACAGAGCTGCAAATATATTACAGAAGTAAAGGCAAATCCATCCTGCACATAATCCTATCTATATATAGATAGCAGGTTTATTCTGATATAATAGCACAGTGTTTCTCAAACTGTGGGTCGGACCCACTAGCTGGGTCACAAGCCAATTTCAGGTGGGTCTCCATTCATTTCAGCGTGTATTTTATTTTTAATATATTAGAGTTGATGCTACCATTGTATGTAACTGCATTTGGGGAAAAGTTACAGATCTGTACTTTTAACAGGCAAATATGCTTATGCTTTTAACAATGATAGTCAAAAGGGCTTACTCCTGGGTAAGTGTGGATAGGATTGCAGACTTTTAGATGTTTGGGGAATTTTTTTCTAAACAGAGCAACAGCTGCTTGGGAGTGTAGGAGGTTCTTTATTTTAATTTTTAAAAAACTTTTACTTATGGTAAACTTTTAATTTTCTTACTTAATTTTTGTCATAAAGGAGTGTTAAAAATTTTTCCTGCTTGATGACATCACTTCCAGTCATGACATCACTTCCAGATTAATGACATCACTTCCGAAAAATAATCTACAGCGTGGCCACAGGCAGCCCAATCCTGAAGCTCACGGCTCTGCTGGGTGCAGCAGAGCCAAAACTGCTACCGCTGCATCCAGGGGCACTGGCGAGGCCACAAGAGGTCTCCTGGGAGGAAGTGGTCTTTTCCCCGCAATGGGGCATCTCAAGTCAGCACAGAGCTCTGCTCTGCTGGTCTTTCCTCCCTTCTGCCTCAGTTCCTCCCCCCACTCTGCCCTCCCCCATCCCATTCCACCCACTTCCGGTCTCTCCCTACCCCGAAGCTACTCACTGCCAGCCGGCACTGCTGGAGTGCCAGCTGGCTCTCCACGTGGCACTGAGTCTCAGTGCAGACTGGCATTGTCCCAGCATCAGCAGCCCCTCTTCTCCAGGTGCTGTAGATGTGCCTTATGGCATGTTTAAGACACCCAGCTCTGGCACTGGAGCTCAGCGCTGGTGCTGAGGAGTTCAGGACTGGGCCCTAAGTACCCATGCAGGAGATTGTGTGGATTTGAGATTGAAGTCATTTCAGCCTGCATAGGAAAGTTGTGGCCACCCTGTAGAAAGTCACTTAGAAGATGATCTGACAAACAGACTGCACCTAGATGACTGTACATCTTGTGATCAATAGCAACAGATGAACAAAGTGGCGTTGCTTGGCTGTCTTTTGAAATATTAGCAAGTATGAAAAATCAGGAAAGTGTGAAAATCTGGCCACTACATAAATTATCAGAAGCATTTGTGTCAATTATAGACCATGCTGTAAGGAGGAGATGGGGGATAATCAAGAGACTATATTAGCAATGAGACGATATTAGCATTATGTGCATATTCATACCAATCATTTCTGTTCTGGGTAAGAGAGAATTAGTGTCATTATTCATCATTTGCAGAATTTTAAGTCATCAAGTGATTTAGATTATGTGGCTTTGATAGCACTTTCCCCCCCCCCCCTTTTGCAATCTGTTAATTTAGCAAGATGAGAACCATGACAGATTTGGTGAAAGGAGTGAGCTTTGCAATTGCATTTCAGCTGCTAAATGGTCTCTGAATTGACCCACAAGTAGAGATGACCTGCACTATTTGAATGGCCTGTCAAATATTGGATCTCAGCAAGTTACCCAGACACTCTTCTTGAAAATGATTCAGGGTGCAATCCTAACCGGCAGTTATGCCGGCATAGGTGGCCCTGGAGGGTCGCAAATGTGCCATAAAGCACATTTGTGCCTCCGTAAGCAGGAGCCGTGTCGGTGCATTCAGATGCGCTGATGTGCGGAGGGTCGCAGAAGCCTCTGCTGCGGCTCCCACACTGCCGCTTGTGTTGGCACGAGCGCACCAACATAAGCAGCAAAGGTAGGCGTGGAGGGGCGTGGGGAGGGGGCAGGAGGAGGCGTTACTGGGTGGGGGGAGGGCAGGGAAGGGCAGGCCTGGGTTGGCCGTGCGGGCAGCCGGGGGCGGGGCTGGGACCCGGTGGTTATGCCAGATCCCAACCCCCATCTCTGGGGCGAGCAGAGTGGCTTCTAGCCGCTCCGCTCTCCTCGGACTTGCGCTACCTCCGGAGGTGGTGCAGGTCTGAGGAGACTCATAAGGGCGTGCAGCCCTTACCCAGGGGTAAGGGGAAGAGCGTCCCCTTGCCCCTGGCTGAGCCGCTGCTCACTGCAAACCCGCATTGGATGCAGCGCAAGCCTCCTGGCTTGCCTGCTCCAGTGCAGGTTTGGATTGCGCCCTCAGTTACTCAACTGTTCAGCCCAATACTATGGTGGCCTTAGACGGGATACTCACAGTCCAAGGATGCTGCCTGACATCTGAGCAGTGAGAGGTTCTGGGATGCATCCAACCTGATGACCTTACTAGGTAGGACTGGGAAAGACCCCTGCCTGAAACCCTGGAAAGCTGATGCCAATCAGCACAGAAAATACTGAGCTAAATGGACCAATGGTCTGTAAAAAGCAGCTTCATCTGCTCATCAAAACAGCTGTCCAACTGAAATGGTGGTCATTCCTTAGATCAATGGACTCTTAGTCTTCAGGCCTTTAGCAAACATCTGCCTTCTGCCATACAGTAATCTGTCAATGCGGTTTCATTTGGAAGGGTCATCTTTCAAACTTGTTCTCTATTAGAAGACTAGAGAATTATGCCCATATATAGTATCTAAACATACAAGCTGAGGGGATGGGTGGGGAGGGAATGCTCAGCTATTAAAAACTTAGTTTTCCCCAGACGAGCAGCAACTTATCAGGGCCAAACACTTCAGCAGTTAAAGCCTTACATTAATTTACTGGAAAGATGTTTAACAATCTTGTCACCCTGGGAATATCTAATTATGCATACAAATACTAGCTTAATATGAAAGAAGGTTCCAAGCCTTTGATTGTTATTCTTTTATGGGGGCAAAAGACACTGGATACCCTTTGATTTAATGATGCCATAAATCCCTCCCTGTTATGAAGCCAATACTGTCCACTAAGATGTGCCAAGAGACTGTGAAATGTGAAATTTAACACAAGGATATTTGAAGAGGTTGTGTGCTTGGGCAGGAGATGATATGTGGGGCCTGATTATTTGTGCTGGGGGTAGGCAGGAAGGCAGAAGAGACAAGAGGATTCACCCCATTTTTTGACCTGCTTCCCTCCCCCTCATGGAGGGACGTTAAGTTCGTACTTGAAACACTTGGCTTTGTGTGCACCTGCTTCCCAGTTTCCATCTTTATGTCAGGATGGGAAAGACCCTAGTTTGAAAACTTGGGAGACTTGCTACTGGTTTGTGCAATTTATTATTATAGATTACGGCCCATTGATCTGACTGGGTATAAGATAAAGTTATAGCACCAATGTGTGAATCACGATGCTGTGTCAAAGGCATAAGGCAGTGCTTCTTAAACTGTGGGTTGGGACCCACTGGATGGGTCACAAGCCTATTTCAGGTGGGTCCCCATTCATTTCAATATTTTATTTTTGATATATTAGACTTGATGCTACCATGGTATGTGACTGTATTTGGGGAAATGTTCCAGACCTGACTTTTAACAAGCTACTATGTATATTCTTTTAACAATGATAGTAAATGGGACTTACTCCTGGGTAAGTGTGGGTAGGATTGTAGCCTAGGATTGTTAAAACAATTCCTGCTTGATTATGTCACTTCTGGTCATGACATCACTTCTGGTGGGTCCTGACAGATTCTCTTTCTGAAAAGTGGGACTCTGTGCTAAACATGTGAGAGCCACTGGCATAGGGTGTATTGTGTATTTCAGGTTACTTCAGCTTCTTGGCCCAGTCCTATGGTGGCATAAACAGTTTTACAGCTTTTGCAAACATGACAGCGCCAGCAAGTGTGGCCTGGCCACTGCCACAAGCAGTGAGCAGCAGGGTCTGCATAATGACGGACAGTGGATGTTCACTGCTGCTGGTAAGATCACACAGTTGGGAGGGGGAGGGGTGGAAGATGGAGAGACGATGGGGTGGGCAGAAGGGCAGATTGGACCTGGCAAGGGGGTGGGTTTGGCTCCTGCCAAATCCTAAGCCCCTTCCCGGGCTCAATTTGCCTTCACTGGTTGATGTGATGTTGATGGAAGGTGACAGAATAGACAGAATAACCAGGGTGACAGCAACCTGGGTGTCAGACAGACACCTGGACAGACAGCCAGGGTGGTGTAGTGGTTTGGGAGGTGGACTTAGACCTGGATGATCTGGGTTCAAATCCCTCCTCAGCCACAAAGCTTTCTGGGTGACCTTGGGCCAGTCACTTTCTCTCAGCCTCACCTACCTCACAGGGTTGTTGTGAGGACAAGAAAGAAGGGAGGAGCAGCTGTGTAAACCGCCCTGAGCTCTTTGGAGGAAGGGCGGTATAAAAATGTGAAAAAAAATAATAATAATAAAAAATATGCCATTCAAGTAAATAGCTTAAAAGCCACACTGCTAAAGCATGGAAACACAGAGAATAGTACAACAATATCATTGGCACAAGTCTGAGTTGACCCATGGTGCCAGTCATGTTCTGTACCCCCGAAGAGGCCTCAACATGCTGAAACTCCCCAGCAGATTACATTTGGTGCTATCACACCACCATGCAGGGAGTTAGGTAGGACTGGGCTGCCGATGTGTTTTACTTTCATGCATAGTGATGGCTCCGCAGAGCATGAATATGGTTGTGTGTGTGTGTGTGTGTGTGTGTGTGTGTGTGGCTCATGACCATGTTTTCATCTCTCAGGTACCATAAATGTGCAGGGAATGACTAACAAAACAGCTGCCAAACACAGATCAGCAATTAGTTTCTATGAAGAGGGTTATGGGGCTCAACAAAGTGGGGGTGGGAAGTTGAATGTGGGCTGAAGGCTGGCTGGTTACTGTGAGCTATAAAAAGAAACTCCAGTATACAAGAAGTGCTCTTCAAATATCCAGCTTCCCCAATTTAATCCTGAATATATACAAGAGCTGCTGTGATTTTGTTCCTGTGCTCCAATTGAATTGCCCCAATTGAAGCCTCCCGGTGTGATATGCAAGCCAGTCCCCTTCATCCCAGGCTTATGGGATCCTTGCTGCATTGCTGCACAGCAATAAAGGAAACATACTTGCAGATACTTAGCTATTACTTTAGCAATTATATTACTACTGTTATATTATGATTACTATATTGCTATTATATTGTTACTGTTATATATTAGTATTATCATAGTATGATTACTATATTATTATATTACTATTTATATATTATTATATTAATATCACTATATTATTATATTATTACTATTAATATTATATATTATTATATTATTACTATTACTACTTATAAATATATATACAGTAGAACCTCCAAAGTTGACCACCTCTCTATAATGACCAGCCCCGTAAGTTGCATCTTGACCACTTCGACCATTGTATTAATTTAGCCTCCATAAGTTGCCCACTGAACGCGATACTGTGGGCCTGTGTTTTGTCTGGTTTGTCCCATCTTGGAAAAGCAAGAAGCCATGCGACAATCCCTCCCCTACACCTGCTAGCACTTGTATGAAAAGGTTTTTATAGGTGGGCACACTGCACATAGCCAACAGACCTGCATCGGCTGCCGATTGTACCTGGACATGTACCAAGTTGTGAGGGACATGAGGTTGCTTGTGCATAGTGAAGCCACTGTCCTTTCACTTTGTTTCCCATCACCAGTGCATTACTTTACACTTATATTGAAACACAGCTGCTATTTTGCTGCCTGTTCTCCAGGTTTGGAGAGATCCTTCTGGAGCACTTCACAATCCCTTCTGGTCATCCACAAACTTGACCACCTCCCTGCTTATCCCTGTTTCCAGGTCATTTATGAAGATGTTGAAAAGCACCAGTCCCAGGATAGATCCTTGAGGCACGCCACTTTCCAACTCTCTCCACTTTTTTTGTCAATTGCCAATTGACACCCACTCTCTGTTACCTGCTCCTCAAGCAGTTCCCAATCCATGAAAGGACCTGTCCTCTTATTCCCTGACTCTGGAGTTTTCTCAACAGCTTTTAGTGAGGGACTATATCAAACACCTTCTGGCATTTAGTGAACATGAGAAGACCCAGTGGAGGCCAGGTAGCCCAAGTAAAAAAGTGTTTTTAGCTGTTGGGGCTATGTAACATGCTACATCCTATGGGCTGGCAAGGGATAGCATTGGTCTACCTGTCTGCTATGAAACAAAGTATTTTTTTTTAAACTTACAATTTTTTTTAAGCTTATGAATTTTCAGGGTTTTTTAAAAACTGATTATAGGCTGTTTATTCTCTTGATATAGATATAGATATTATAAATAGTAAACATCACAAGAGGATCAATTCTCATTGATATTTGCAATAAGACTTTTTAAAAATCCAATCTACGTAAATAATAACTTGGCCTTGCATTTGTTGTCCTGGGGGCTAAACATAATAATATTTAAATCACTTTTTTTCCATATGCTGACCACCTCCCTATGTTGACCAATCTCCTTCAGTCCCTTGGGTGGTCAACTTAAAGAGGTTCTACTGTATATACACAGTATATATAATTTATATATACTGTATGTATGTATGTATGTATGTATTACACACACACAGTATATATAGTACTTATATATACTCACCCCAGCAGTGTCTTTTCTAGTGGCTGTCTGCTGGTATTCTTTTGCATCTTTTTAGATTGTGAGCCCTGTTGGGACAGGGAGCCATTAGATATTGGATTTTCTCTGTAAACCGCTTTGTGAACTTTTTGTTGAAAAGCAGTATATAAATACTGTTGTTGTATTGTTGTTGTTGTTGTTGTTATATATACTATATTGACTTTGTGTACCTTGGCTCAACGATCTCCGACACTTTTTCTCGATACTGAGTTAAACAAACGCATCGGTAAAGCAGCTACCACGTTTTCCAGACTCACAAAGAAAGTCTGGTCCAACAAGAAGCTGACGGAACATACCAAGATCCAGGTCTACAGAGCTTGCGTCCTGAGTACACTTCTGTACTGCAGCGAGTCATGGACTCTTTGCTCACAACAGGAGAGGAAAATGAACGCTTTCCACATGCGCTGCCTCCGACGCATCCTCGGCATCTCCTGGCAGGACAAAGTTCCAAACAATACAGTCCTGGAACGTGCTGGAATCCCTAGCATGTATGCACTGCTGAAACAGAGATGCCTGCGTTGGCTCGGTCATGTCGTGAGAATGGATGATGGCCGGATCCCAAAGGATCTCCTCTATGGAGAACTCGTGCAAGGAAAGCGCCCTACAGGTAGACCACAGCTGCGATACAAGGACATCTGCAAGAGGGATCTGAAGGCCTTAGGAGTGGACCTCAACCAGTGAGAAACCCTGGCCTCTGAGCGGCCCGCTTGGAGGAAGGCTGTGTAGCATGGCCTTTCCCAGTTTGAAGAGACACTTGGCCAACAGTCTGAGGCAAAGAGGCAAAGAAGGAAGGCCCATGGCCAGGGAGACAGACCAGGGACAGACTGCACTTGCTCCCAGTGTGGAAGGGATTGTCACTCCCAAATCAGCCTTTTCAGCCACACTAGACGCTGTGCCAGAACCACCATTCAGAGCGCGATACCATAGTCTTCCGGGACTGAAGGTTGCCAACGGTGTATACTATATTATATATATATATATATACACACACAGAATATATACTTTATATATATTATGGTATATATACTTTATAGATATACTTATAAAGTATATATACTTTATATACACTGTATATGTGTGTATGTGTATATATATATATATATATATATATATATATAGTGAATATATATTATATATATATATATATTATATATTATATTTTATATTATATAAATTTAATATATATAGAATATATATATTATATTTTATATTATATATATATATATATATAATATTTTATATTTAATAAAATATATTAAATTTTAATATAGCTAAATTATATTACTTCTTCTTGCCTTTTGTGTCAGGGAGCCTCGTGTGCCTTCGTTTCAAGTGAAGCCCTGACACATACTAAGACAGCACGAGCGATGTCGCCTTCTGGTCCCTTGGGAACTCCCTGCCACTAGAAAGCAGGGATGCGCAATCTGGATGAGGAACTTGGAAAAACTACAGCCCCCAGCATGCACCTTTGGTGAGCAGTTCAGGGGCTGGCTGAAAGGCTGGCCCGACCATGCCGGGACTGAGCATGAGCAGGCGCGCGCGTGTGTCCTGTTTGGGAGCCTGCTGGACCCCAAAGACCGGCCGTGGACGCGGGAGCGAGCGGAGCTGCTGCTTGTCGGTGAGGACGGCTGGGAAGGGGAGCCTCTGCCTGCCTGGCACCCAAGGCTGCCTCCGCCTGGCAAAGTTGTGCGCTTGCACCGGGGAGCGGAGAGCCCTGCTGCTGAAACTGCAGTCGGGAGAGGAGGAGCGGCGGCGGCGGCTGCAAGGACTGCTGCAGTGTCCTAGGAGCCCCAGCAACACCAGCAGCAGGTGAGGGGGTCCTGGCCAGCAGAGGGTGCTGCAGAAACTTGGGGCGGGACGAGACTTGTTCACTGGACTGATATGATGTTGAAGGGCACCAGGCTGCACTGTCCATCCTTAGCATCCTCCCTGATGTGCCAAGGAACCCTCCCCTCCTTCTTGCAAAGCCCTTGTGGTGCTGATGGCATGAGCAGGCGGTGACTGCAAAGGCGCGATTGGAGAGCTGTCTGCCTCTGAGAGCTGTGCTCTTGCAGTCTCTGCTCATGCTGCTGGAGCTAGAGAGGAGCTGTGTGCTGGTGCTGGTGTCGGGGGCACCCCTGAGTAGGGTCAATCCAGGAACAACCACCTCTGCCAGTGTGGGCTGTGAAGAAGTGTCAGGAGGCTGGCGGTTTGGAATCGGCTTTGATTAACGTTTTAAACACTGAGATTTTCCTTTTTAAAAAGCAAGCCCACCACCACCACCACAGGGTGCTCTGTAAAATTTGGAAAATGCCAGTTTTCAAGCACTGCTTCTGGAAAGTGGAAAGGGTTGCCTGATGGAACCCTGTCCCCTGGGATCTGTAGGAATCCTCCTGAATTTAATTGAAACTGACGTGCTGTTCCCCTCGGCAAGTGCTGTCCTAGCCTTTTAGTATAACATCCCAGGGTTAAATGAGACGAAAGAAGTCTACAACTCTCCAAATTGCAGTGTTCGCAGCAGACAGCACAAGGTTTAAATAGCACCAACTCTCTCCCTAGATATATGCACACTCCATAGCTAGCCATGGGATCTCAGATTTTACGCTTCCTCATTTTTCTTCTTTAGCATTGTGTTCTCCAAGTTGACTTCTCGAGCTTATGATCAGACACCTGCCCCGCTGGCTCGGTGTCTGGCTTCAGTCTGCGTACAATCTGTTTAGAGCAGCAAGGTATGCCTCACATGGATGTGAATCAGTCGATGTCTCGTCATTGGAAGACTCCGTAGCCTGAAGCATAAACTGCCGCCATTGACAGTATCATGGCTGAGGTGATGTGAGGCGACATGCAAGCTCTGTCTGTGTTTTGATCCCCGGTGGTGGTATTTTTTTGTTTTTTTAAAATCATCACTTAGATTTGCAGCTGCAGAGGGATGTATACGTATAACTGAATTCACCCTTGAAATCGAGAAGAGAGCTTCCCAAGAGTCATCACAGACTCATGTGCTATATTGAGAGAGATTCTTGTTGTTTTCATCTGCGCATCTCAGATAGGCCATAAACTTCCTTATGGAGAGGCTGTTGTGCTGGTTTCTCCTACTTGTCCCAGGCCACTGAGGAAGCCGCTAATTGCAAACCTCAGTTGAGCTCCCAGATTGGCTGTGTGAATTAGCCTTAACCCGCCCCATGCAGTTGCCTCTACTTGGAGTTGTGCAGCTCCAATCGCTTGAAAAATAGTGGTGTGTAACCTGGTTCAATTAACTCATTTGTTGTGAATTAAAGCAAGAGGTCAGAAGAAGCTAGATCTAATTTGCAAAATATTTTGTTACTGTTTTCCTTTGGAGTCAGGCAGCTGTATTTGCCAGTGTTGAACCAACTGACTATTTTGGGGTCTGTCTAAAGACAGTCCAGTTTCCCTCAGTGCTGATTATGGGCAAATTGCACGAATGTTTGCTACAGTATTTATATTCTGGCTTTTGCACCAAAAGCTCTTTGAGGTTGCTAATGGTATTTTAAAAGAAATACAACCATTTAAAAACAACTAAAATAATACCAAAAAGCAGCTAAGCTAAATCAGCAAGCAGAGGGAAGAGAGACTCAACCCAGCAAATAAGGGAGAGAAATACCCTCTGCATTTGGAGAGTTCCAAGTGCCCTATGAAGTGATACAGTCTTTGCTTGTTCCTGGAAGGCAAAAAGAGAAGATGAACTCCTTGCAGAGAGTTCTGGAGCTTTGGCATTGCCGTAGGACGGGCTCTGTTTAAGGTGCTTCCTCCACTGTACCTCAAACAGCTGGGGAACCCAAGGGGAAGAAACACCTTCCTCTTGTTAACTCAGAGATTGTTAACCCAGAACAATGGGGTATCTCCGTGCACTGCATCTCTGTGCTTGGGTTAGGATGGGCAATGGAGTGCCCCTCTGTCTTTCCTCAGGCATCTGTGTCTAACAGCCCAATCCTGTACTTACTTTGCACTGGCAACACTCCTCCTTCACTGGCACTGTTGTAAAGCAGTCAGTACCGGTTATAAAAAGTGCTTCAGCAGCGCACTCCTCAGCATACTGCTTCCTGCTCAAATCTTTGGCTCTGCCACCACCTGCCAGAGCAGGTATGTCAACAGTAGAGGAGGGGGAGGGTGGAATACAGGTGGGGAGGGGCAGGTTCAGCTGCAGCTGCTGAGTCCTCACCCCCTTTCTGGACTGAACCCACAGCACATGTTCATGTGGACCTATGCCAGCTGTTTAGCTAGTGCCAGCCTGAGTAGATCCCCCCCTTTCACCACAGAGGCCTATCCTTGAGTAAAGGAACAAAAAAGTACCTCAACTCCCCCCCCCCTTGCAGGATGCAGCGGTAGCCATTTTGGCACCCTAAGGATTGGGCTCTAAGATACGCGGCTGGGAAAATGATCTTTAGTACAAATGGCTTCTTTTAAAAGGTATTAATGGTCATCTGCGGTATTTGCAGTAGCCTAAACAACAGATGTTAAATTGATTATATTGATCCCTTTTCACCAACCAAGGTCAGAAAACAACAAACAATAAAAGGAGCAGGAGCAGTGAATTATATAAACATTTTGTTGGTTTGAATTAACGAAATAAAAATGAATCTGGGTTAATCATTACTATTTGCATGGCAAGATCCCTGTTGCTACTTGTGGGCCAGATTCTCTGTTCTGACTGCAGTCTGCTAGATGCAAACATGAATATTTGGTAGTGGTTAATGTCAAAGCTCTTGAAAAGCTCACTCTGTGCTTGGGTGGGGTTGTCCAGTTTGTGAACATCCTGCTTGGGCAGCAGAAACCAGCAATGCTGTGTGTACTGCACATGGGGTCGCTGAGCAGGTTAGAACTGTTAGTGCCTAAGTCTTGGAAACAAGTTGTGTTCTTAATCCAACTGATAATTGGCAGTTTCAAAGTCGGCGAAAACATCTCTGAAACAAAGATGGGGCCTCTTTCATACTAAAAGCCAGAATTAAGTCCAGTGGGAGCACAGGAACAGAGGCATTTTAATCACAGTCTCTACATCTCAGCACAAACAGAGAGAAATGTATGGTGTTGAGTGTTTGTGTGTGTGTGTGTGTGTGTGTGTGTGTGTGTGTTAGTGTCGTGTCCTCTGACTGTTCTCAGGTGTGTGAACTGGTACCAATATACAGATACATGTGTTTAGATGTAGTCCAGCCCTTTCTTCTGGTGAAATAGGCGACAGAGCAGGATGACCAAGTTTTTAGTCCATACATGCAAAGTAACCCTATACAGACATTGCCCCACATGTAACATTGCCCCACATGTAACATTCTGGTACCTGTTGGGTGTAGGGAGAGGACACCAGCAAACCCCACCCTTGTTGATGACACATGTGAAGTCCACTACTGTCCTCCCCATGAAGTGCATTTGTTGCTGCAGACAAACATTGATTGTGGGTAGGGCAGGGTTTGCAAGTGCTATCTCCTTGTGCCCCCGTGCATACATGGTCTTGGAGGGGGGTAACATCTTGATAGGACTACAACCTGTGTGAAAAGGATGCACGTACAGGTGTACGTGCATGGGAATTTGATACAACACCAGGAACCCGAGTGTGTGGAAAATCCTATGTGGATAAAGGTCTATTTCACACGTTCTGTTAAACATGCTCCCTCTTCTGTGCACTCAGCACTTGTGTAGGTAGAAGAATGGTGTGAGAGAATATTTATAAAGATGTGAAATAATACGTTTTAATACATTATAATTTAAAATTTTAATTTAAAAGAGAGAGGAGATATTTGCAACCCTTTTTACTCAGAAGTAGACCCACTGCTTTCCATGGGTGTTATTCTTAAGTCATAGTGCACTGAATTGTAGCCTTGGAAGGAGGATCCCATCCTGGTGTTTCCAAAAACAGACCTGCTTTGCAAGCATTTGCCAAGCAGAACCAGAACCAGGCTGCAGCAGAAGGAAGGAGAATAGAAGGTTAACTTTGGCTGGAATGTCCCAGGAAAATTACTATAGCAACTAACAAGGTGCCTGCCTGAGCTGAGCAGAGAAAGAAACTTTTCAGAGTTGAAAGGCTCTGACCTCTGACTGACCCGGAGATAAGGTAAGCGAGAATTGGAGCTTAATTACTTGGCAAAAATTTCACTATGCTATGTGAGCTATACCTGAGTATCTACAGTAATTTAAACAATTAAAATTAAATCTAATCCTGTGGAGAAGGGTTAGAGTAGGTACAGAGCACAGTTCTCATACAGAAACACAAGGAAGTTCAAATGATCCTATTTTATAAGAAAAAAAAGCACTTGCTGTTCAGTCACGTTTGTCTTCCTTTGAAGGCATTTTACTGACATGCTTTCCTTTAATGTTCTTCTGTGGTGTGTACATTTGCAGTGGAGGTTTGAGGAGATTAGGATTGTCTTGCAGCGTCAGGGTGGAAAGGGAGAGACAGAGTGCCATGCATCAAATCTACTCAAGCATCCTGGAAGCTGCCATCCTGTTGTTTTGCTGTCCTCGTGCTGACTGAGGCAGTGCGAGAAGAATGAGAACTGTGCTGATGTGAGAAGAAGCTTGATGCTCAGATCAAATCATGCAGGGGCTTGAAGTTAAGACACACAGCCTGTGCGTTTTCCTCCCCAAATTGTCTGCAAAGAAAAAGAAAACTGCTTTCTTTTTCCCTCTGGCTAGTCTTTTGCAGGAGAACAGTCGCTCCTTTCCCAGTCTTGTCCTGGGTTCTGCACCTCCCATCAATAACAGTGAAAAGAATTTTTTGCATGCCAGAGAGTCCCTGGCCACAGGTGAGGAGGCTACCAGGTTTGTTGGAGCCTAGTTCAGTATCAGCTGGCTGTTCCAGGGCAACAATAGTTTGCTACCCCAACTATGTCCCTTGTTCTATCTGATGACTGTTGCTTTTCCCTGAACCATTGGGAGGAGGCGAGTGCATTGGTCAGGGATAAGTGGTGAAAGTGGCATTAATGGAAAGCTTTCTGTCTTTTATACCCAATTTGGACGGGTATGTTCACTTTTGCTACCATTTCATGTACCGCTTTGCTTGCTTGCTTCCATGTGATGATCTCCCTGTCTCCCAACCTGCGAGGCAGCATTTCATCATGCTATAAATAATTTCTGACTCCCCCTTCAAGAGATCTTTGCAACTGGCTTCCTCTTTACTCTCGGCTATATAATATTTCAGCTGAGAAGTAGATGGTTGGTGACAGCTGAACTCTTTTTAACCTAGGCAAAAACGCTGAGCATTAATTTAGCTCTTAATGCTAATTGTCTCGGGGAGATGCTGAGGGCTTTTTTCATAATAACAATATCAGGTACTTGTTTCAGCACAGTAAATCTTTTTGATTTTGAAATGGAGGTTAAAAATCTCACTGTAGTTTAATTTTCATCTTTTTTTTTTAATCCCTTGATTTGATTTTTTTCGCCCAGACGGATTGGAAAAGTGTTAAGGGCTTCTTAAGTCCTACGCTTCAGGAGGATTGTTAAATAGATGCTTCAACTCAAAATAATGGGATTTGCAAAGACCCAGTTAAGCCATATCTACCCAACGTTGCATATACGCAACAGGGACCAAATGTGCACACCTGTGGGCCAGGCAAAAATGGGTTAAGGAAATGGGGCAGAGAAAGATGTCCAAAATGTGTCACCATAGAAGAAATACTCCCTTTTCTCTTACACATAGGAAGGAATGTTTTTTTCAAGATGGAGTTTGGTGTCTGCAGTTTTGTTTTTTCAATTTTAGCTACTTTGCTTGTATTAAAAGTCATATTTTTAACATTTTTTTAATAAAACCCGCTGACCAGTTAATCAGGGTAAATCTTTTTAGTCTTGCAGATTAATCAACTTAGGGCCAAATCCTATCCAATTTTCCAGTGCCAGTGCAGCTGTGCCAATGGGGCATGCACTGCATCCTGTAGTGGGGAGGCAATCGCAGAGGCCTCCTCAAGGTATGGGAACATTTATTCCCATAACTTGAGCCTACATTGTGGCTGCACCGGTGCTGGAATGTTGGAGAGGATTGGGTCCTTAATCAGTAGTTTCCAAACTCACCTGGGTCACGACGCCCCTGCAGCCTCTTGTTCCGCCATATTGGATCTCATGAGATCCACGATGGCAGCACCCAAATCCAAATCTTGGATTTTGCAAGATCCAACATGGCAGCGCCTAGAAGAACAGATAGCAGGGGCCACTGGGGACATCCCGATGCACACTTTGGAAACCCCTGAACTAAATATTGCAACCCTAAGAAAGAACTTGACCCTTTCTATCAAAAGTCCTGATTCTTGCAGTCAGGTCCCTTAGGGTTCTGTTCTTGGTCCCTTGCTCTCTACATGTTGTCCCTAGCTAATCTTATCAAATCTCATTACTTTCAGTACCACTGATATACTGACAATACCCAGCTCTACCTCTCTACTCTAGGGTATTCTACTCCTCTCAGTCCAACATCTCAGTGTTGAACATTTCAGCCTGGAGCTTCATCCTCATCTCAAGCTCAGTATGTCCAAGACTGAACTTCTCTTCCTCCTCAAAAGCCTTCTTGCCCCCATATCCCTTCGTGGAACCATCTATCCTGCAGAGCAAGCACAAAGTCTTGGCTGTGCCCCTTGACTTTTCTCTTTTCTTTGGTCTCCATATTCAGTCCATTGTCAAATTGTGGTGTTTCTCCTTTCCCAATATGCAAGAATCTGGCCCTTCCAGTCTGTCCCCTCGCCAAAAACAGTAGCTGATTCTTTGGTAATCTCTTGCCTTCATAAATCTGTCCAATCCCCTGTTAAAGCATCTGGGTCAGGTGCCATCACAACATCCTGTGACAAGGAGCTCCATAGATTAAATATGCACTAGGTAAAGAAATATTTATTAATATCTTGGAATTATGTCTTTTGCTTGGAATAACTCCAAGCTTGACTTCTGTGTGGTCAACAATAGGGAGTCTGGCATTTTGGTACCTCTTTTTAGTTTTTGCCCCAGCCTGTGATCCAGGTGGAAATTCTCAGTTTGGTGATCTCAGAATATACTAGGATTGTTTTAGCAGGTAAACTTTCATGGGAAACCAATATTGATTCCACCTTTTGACTCTCTCACATACAAGGTACATCTCAGCTGCTGCTCTGACACCAAGTATCTATTGCTGCCCACACAGTGGGGAAGCCAAAGAGCCTTTTAATTGCATCTTAGAGAAAGCAACTGAAATAAAGTAAGGAAGGTCTTTGGAATCAGAGGCCAAATAGAGGCCAGATTATTATTATTATTATTATTATTATTATTATTATTATTATTATTATTAACAGTATTTATATACCGCTTTTCAACTAGAAGTTCACAAAGCGGTTTACAGAGAAAAATCAAATAACTAAATGGCTTCCTGTCCCAAAAGGGCTCACAATCTAAAAGATTAAGCTTCATGCTACAAATTGCCTATCCCTACTTGATATAATCCAAATTATGGGTAGTACTTTTTCTATAGTACCTATATTCTGGATGATTTTCTCCAGTGTAGAGAGGATTCCCCAAAGTCCTTACGACCTAACTTGCTTTAATGCATTTTTGCATTTAATGCAGCCTGGCCCATTTTTATTGCACTTCTAAAAAAATCTGTGTTGTGTGGCATAGTATAGTTGCAACTATTAATGAACAAAAATAGGTTATACAGCAAGCCTTTGATGATGGGGCCAAGGATCTTCTGTACAAGTCAGATTTATTAGGTGAAACACAATTCTGCCTTGACTTTTTGCATTTGGTCATCTGATTTTGTTCGTGGAATGAGAGGCTGGTGGCTTGACTGCATAAGAAAATCAAATCTGGAGAAGTGAAGAAGGGAGCTTTTCTCTTAGCACAAACAACCTACAGCAATGTTATTGATGTTCTGCTGTGTTCTCCAAATCGCTTCAGGTAATATGTCCCCCTTGACTTTGTCAGTTTCATCTGTGCTTTCATCCCGCAGGCTTTAATGATGAATAAAGCTAAGCAAATGGAACAAGAAGCCTTCTAAATAGGTTTGGCTTTATGTTTCCAATCCTGCTAAATAACATGCTTATAGCCATCCTTCGCTGCAATTTTTGGCTATCAAAAGGTGTGAAAGGGCCCTCCTTGCTAACTGTGTGACTATAAATTGTTGCACATGGGCAACTGGTAGGCTCCAGGATGCTAACTCCAAGGCTGTTTTGGCCTTGTTTTGTCATTTGCAACAGTTCCCTCTAAAGAGAAGAAAAATGTCTGGTAATTTGCATCACCTTCTTCCTCTTGCCTGTGGACCTCTGGCTGTTGCAGCTACATTTGAAACAGAGCCCCTGTTTTATTATGTCTACGTGCAGGCCCCTGACTTGGTGTGGTGTAGTGGAGTGTTCTTCAACCTTCTTTCGTGCCACCACCTGAGCAACTAAATAAATCAATAAAGTATGAGACTTGCAACCCATCGTTGATCCCACCTTCCTCCCAGGACCGTATCTACCCACCTTCCACCCCATTGCCACCCACTTCCCACCCCCTGTGCCCTCCCAGCACTGTTCACTGTAGCCAAATATTCTTTTGAGAGAGAGCAGAAAAAGTGATTGTGATGCCTGGCACAAGTGAAAACTATTTTAGCACAAATTGCTAGGAACCTGAGCAGGACTGGGTTACAATCTCCTGGAACCTGAAGGGGAAACCAGGTGCCTCCTCTTTTACTCAGTGGTCTTCAACCTTTTGCATTCCCATACGTTGCCACGACCCCAAAACAGAGCTTCACAGCTCTATTAGGGTGCGGACACCAAGGCTGAAGAGTAGTGGTGCAGTGGTTTAAGAGACTGAGGCCCAAATCCTAACCAACTTTCCAGGGCTGACATAGCTGTGCCAGTGAGGCATGTGCCGCATCCTGCAGTTGGGTGGCAGTCATGGAGGCCTCGTCAAGGTAAGGGAATGTTTGTTCCCTTCCCTCGGAGCTGCATTGCCCTTACTTCAGTGCTGGAAAGTTGATTAGGATGCTGCCCTAAATGTCAGAGGAAACATTGGGGTATTGATAGTCAGTCAACTTGTTTTTTTATATTGCTTTGGCTTATAGCAGGTTCTAGAAATGGTGAGTAGTGCTCATTAATGGCCCATCTAATAAATAAATTATCTCTTGCTTTAATCTAGAGTGACTACATCTTTTATAAAAAAAGTGAAGATCCTTTATTGCTCAGGCTGCAAATGTGAGCCCTTATAAATTTATGGCTAGTTACTTCCTTCCCCATTGAAAAACATCAAAGTAATTCATTTTGCTTTTGCTTTTATGTGTCTCAGAATTACAGTCTGCAGAGTGTGGCAAGGTAACTTGGAAGCTGACGAGCACAAGCACATGTATGTGGCTTTTATTATATTTACTGACCCTAAGTATATTGTTCTGTATTTAGAAATATGTAGTCCAGAGAAAGTCAATCGGCTGAAAGCTTTAAGCACAGTTTGCTAGCAATGTTTATTCATTTCAATTGGGATTATGTCCCTTGGCTACACTTGTCTTCCAAATATTTAATACTGACTTAATTTTGGGCATGTGAGCACAGTAGTGTTGAAGATCCAAACAGTCTCAGTCTTCATAGATAGTGAGTGATTAAATGGTGTGTGTCTGTGTGTGTCTGTGAAAGAGAGCAAGAGAGCGCTTTCCATTTCTTTCTGAGCGTTTTCGTATATAGAGGCATGACATGTTGGAATGTGCATACCTGAACGGCCCAGTGAATTATGTGCTAAGGCTTCAGGCACAAAGTAGGTTTCTAGTCCTCATGTTTATAGAGAAAATCTTCACAATTCTCTGCCAGTGAGGGTTGTTGCCTTCTTAGTCTGAGGGGTCTCCAACAAGATGGGGACACTTTTGCTCAATAAATCTGCAATTCCTAGTCATTTGTTGCATAGGAGCCTGATGTTTTCTGTTAGACTGTACTTTCCTGACAGAGAGATCTCACTGAGAAAATGTGAGTCTACTTCTACCTAGCCTACCTAGTGCCCTAATGGGTTCTTTGTGGAGTCAGTAACTGTGGGTTGTGATTTTTTTGTGACTCTTATTGAATGGTTTCTGTGTGTCCATGTGGCAAACATGAGCCAGGCTACATCCTCTGCAGTCTTTGATCACTTTTTTAAGCTGTTCTGAGGGTGATCATGTCTCTGTCTTTGCCCCTCCCCTTCAAACAAAGAGTTTGGGAACTGCTGCATAAGCCTTTGGTAGCATCTTTGTGGATGCAAATGCCAATGCAAATGCAAGCCATCTAGGTAGCTTCTTAGCCAGTAGCACATTTTTAATATCATGGCTATATATATTGAGGGAAAGATACAGCATTGTAATTTTGTGTTTAATAATTACACTTTTCAACTCATACAAAACTGTAGACATTATCTGTCAATGCAACTTACTCGCTCCATCTCCTTTGGTCACAAATGAAGGCACAAATCCTTCAGTAAAAATCTTTTGGGATGTCATGGCAAGGATGAAAACTTATCATATTTTTAAGGCAAAGGAGTGTTTGTTTATAATTGTGCAACATTGTGCAAATTGATAACCATAGTCCCTAAAGAGTACAGTAGGCACTTTTTAAATCGCCTTTTAGAGAGGGGAATAGCTTAGCTCTGTGGCAGAAACTTCAACATCCGCGGGAGTGAATCGCTAAAGAACAATATTGGGTTCATTTTACAATATTTTCACAATAGAATGGTGTCTCCAGAATTGGATTACCCTAGTAAAGCAGGGGTCTGCTGCTCTTCAGATTCAGAATTAGCAACACAATTTCAAGATTTCCTGTTCAGTGTATAGTATTTTATGAGTTTTGTGGTCAGGTCGTTTTTTACCTGAAAAGGCTAGAATGTTTGTCAATAATCCTGCTCTCCTCATAGCTAAGAATTTTAGCTACTTTCAGTTTCTGCTTGATGAAGAGCTCTGCATAACCCCCAAAACTTGCGCACTCTTAGAGAGACCAATGTAAGGTAGTGCCATAAAGGAGCCTTACCTCTTTTGTATTTTAACTGAGGCTCTTCTGACGCTTACAGGTTGAGGAGCAAAGAATTTAGTAAACAGCATTGTTCACCCAGCTGTTCATGATTGCAGACGTCAAAAGGGTGATAAATATTTCATGCTTAAGGGATGTTTCTTGGATTCCAAAATGTTAGTGTGTTTTCTTGACATGCTGCTGTTTGGGATGCTGGCATTGCGCAATGAAAATTTAATATTCGCCACCCTCGGAGATTTCAATTGGATTAAGTGTGACCTGCCTCGTTAATTGCAAAGCAGCCAGGTTGCTGCTACAATTCCTTGCAGGAGGTCAGTGGCTCTGCACATTTAACTGTGCAAGAGGTCAGCTATGAACCAGATATTGACCAAAAAAGCAAACCACTCATGAAGTCGACCATTATTAAAGAATCATGACATGAAATGTCTCAGCATGGGTGTTTTTGCTTTTTCTTTACTTTTAGTGGTGCAATTGGAAGAAATGCAAACACCAGATGTACTTGATTTTCTATTAATTTGCTTTACTTTCAGCATAGTGTCATTGGTGTGTATTTTAATCTCCTAGGACCAAATCCTATCCAGTTTTCCAGTGCTGATGCAGCAGCAGTGCAACCTCAAGGTAAGAGAACAAGTGTTCCCTTACCTTGAGGAGTCCTCTGTGACTGCCCCCTCCCCACAGGATGCAACACATGCCCTGTTGGCATGCCTGCATCAGTGGTGGAAAGTTGGATAGGATTGGGCCTTCAGTCAGGTAATATAAGGAGCAGGATTGCAGACGAGATATAGATATTGAAATCAGTCTCTTTTGACTTGTCAAACACTGGCAGGTACGTGGAAGCCTCTTTGTTACCAGTGTGCATTACAGTGGCCCCTTCTTATCTACACGTTCATCACCTGTGGATTTGACTCAATGCAGGTGCCGACTCCTCGTCTGAAGGGCCTCAAGGACTCCAGCATGTGTGTCTCGAGGTCCTGCCTATGGATTTCATTGTCTGCGGATATCAGTATCTGTAGGGGGTCCAGGAATGGATCCCCGCAGATATTGAGGGCCCACTGTATTTCATTGCATGACGTATCTGCCCGTTCTAGAGCCAAAGTAGATTCCAGGTGGGGGAAGGCTCAGCAATACGACCTAAGAAGCAATGCATCCCTCTCCTACATCTATTGACTGAAGGCCCAATCCTATCCAATTTTCCAGTGTTGGTGCAGTTGTGCCAGTGGGGTGTGTGCTGCATCCTGTGGTAAAGGGGCAGTCACCGGGGCCTTCTAAAGGTATGGGAACATTTGTTCCCATACCATAGGTCTGCATTGTGGCAACACTGGAGCTGGAAAGTTGGATAGAATTGGAATTTTATTTGGCATCAGGGATCAGCAGTACTCCTCTCAGCATTGGACAACTGGTACTGCCAAGCTTCCCACCGTGTGAAGCTGCTGAGGGACAACATTTTTCCACCATGGTGTTACTGGGGAGGAAAATTAGAGTAGGTCGCACATTGGTAATGGGCTTTGCTGGAGTGTAGGAACCTCAGCAGCTGCTTGAGGATAGAACCTGAATTAATGTAGCTGAGAAGTTCAGGCCTTACTGTGTGAGAAACCTGTATTTTGTAGGGAAGTCCAATGTTCAGAGCCATTATGTGGCTTTGTTTTCCTGGGGCTGTATCACTCAGAATGCAGGTGGAAGACTTTTTGCATTGCTACCTCCACCACATCCAAAAGGTTCAATCTCTGACCTCTCCAGGAGGGTCTAGGAAAGAGTTCTGTCTAAAACTCTGGAGGGCAGATGCAGTTAAACTTTGATCACTGAGCTAGGTAGGCCCCCCATGGGCTGATAGGGGAAAGGCAATTTTATTTGTTCCTATTGGGCCTCCCACAGATGCTATGGAGTCCAGATTGAATCCTTGGTGAGGACAAAGGATTAAAGCTCCCTGCCACACTCTCAAACTAGCCTCCCCCATGCGCCCCCTGCAATTAAAGAAAAGCTAAGCAGGGCCAAACTGCTTGTGACTGCCTTAAGCCACTTCTGCCCAACATTGCTTATATGCAACAGGGACCAAATGTGGGCTGGGCAAAAATGGGTTAATCACCATAAGGCCAAGCACTTTGTTATGGTCACATGCAGTTTGGCCCTGACAACTAGACCAATGATGTAATTTGGCCTGGTCCATCCTTGCAGTCGAATCCTGAGGTGGTAGACTGGACAGTATCACTGCAGACAGTGAGTAGGGATGCCACTTTATACAGTCCTGCAGCTAGTAAAACTTGAGCACATAAGGGGAAGAAAGTTCTACCCCACTTGCCTGCTGTGCAGCTGTTCTGATCGCAGAATATTTTTGTTTGTAGGGATGCATTCAAAATTGTGTTTTCCCTACTTTTGGTCCATATGTTGTACAGTCCTTTCTTCCACCTCTTTTTGCTGCATGTCTAGTCCCAGCAGTTTTTTTTCCTCCAATGTTACTTTTTGATCTCCTGTCCAAAGCTGTAATAGTCTGGTGCTCTTGGACCAGGATCAAAGTAACTTGCTCCTGAGCAAGTGTATATAAGATTACAGCCTAGGGAAATGGATTTTCAGCTGTTTTCTCTCTTCCTCATCATTAGGACTATTTTTCTAGTGTGTGTGTGTTAGAGAAAGAGACTATTTTTAATTGTCTGAAAGTATAACTAGTTTCTTGTCTGTCTCCCAGATGCACTCTAGGTCTGTAAAATGGCACCAGGCTATTTGTTTCAATCTCGCTGCCCTTTGTGGGTTTTCAGGAACATTGCAGCAAATCATCCTGTGTGCAAGGCTGACCTCTGGGAGGCTAGCAAATTGGGGTGAGCCAGCTGGAGCAATAGGACACCGCTGACAGATGTAGGGTGATCAGAGGAGTGGGAAGGGGGAGGAAGCAGTTTGGGTTTGCATATGAAACACAAACTCCTGCTCTGACAGCTTTTTACACTGGGGAAGGAGAAAAACAGAACTGCCAAGCACCTCTCCTTGCAAGAGAGCCTTTTTCAATGCTTCTTCTCCACCCACCCCCGACTCTTGCATGGGCATCAAATTTCCCTTGCTGGAGTGACATCAGGTGTGCATTCAGACATGTCCTGAAACCCTAATCTGCCAGTTACATAGAGTAAAATGAGGTGGCAGTGGCTGCAAGTTAATAAGCTGCCGTGGTGAGTGCTAATTGCAATCATGGATCTATTAGTTATGCTGATCACACCTACAGCTCTTCAGTTCCACGCAGCATACACTCTGCTTGCATGCAGTGTTTGTGTGGCTCCCATGCAACATGATGGTCTTTGGGGTGCATGTGTGTGGTACACAACTACTAATTGGGCAGCTGTGATCTAGATCAGTGGTTCCCAACCTTTAGGAGCTGAGGGACCATTAAGGAAAAATTTTGAGATGGTGGGGACCACATGCAACCCCACCCTCGCACACAAAAAAACCAATTAAATTTGTAATACACAAGAAGATTATTTAATAATTAATGTGATGGTTGTGCTTGCATTTGCTTCACTAGCTGTGAAAGTCTTGGGTTTACATGGTACACATAATAATTCCCTCCCCAACTCAGATGTTTTCACACCCACCCAATTCAATCCAGTCTCTTTTCCCCCACACCAGACCACATTACGCACAGCCCTTGCCTCTTTTAAGTGTGGAAAAACACCTCAAAAAGGGAGAGGGTAAGCACAAGGGGATTATAGACAAGTCATGCAAGGTAGTTAAATGAGCCAACAAAAAGCGCACACATCCCTCCACAGTTCCTTTTGTTACACAACCCTGGCCCTGCTCCCCCCCACTTGTGAGTCCAGAGTCCTTAGTTCAACACAATTTAGCCAGGTGGGTCCTGAAGGAGAAAAGACGTGTGAAGGAAGCGTCAGCTCAGAGAGACATCTCAGAATGGCTGCTGCATGTCTCAGGAAGAAAAGTCCTTTTGGTGTGCACTGCAAGGTCTTTAGGGGGGAAAAGCCTCTCTTCACTTCCTGTTCTAATTGCTGTCATGCTCTAGCTCTGGACTACTTTGGTTGGAGCTAAGAGAGTGTGAGCAAGCCTATAGGTAGGCTGCAGCCACAAAACAGCAGCTGCCTACTCTGCCATTAGTCTGTGGAACTCCTTGCCCCAGGATGTGATGATGGTGTCTAGACTAGATGCCTTTAAAAGGGGATTGGAGAAATTTCTGGAGAAGTTCATCATAGCCACGGTGTGACTAACAGCCCCATTCTAGGCATGTCTACTCAGAAGTAAGTCCCATTATAGTCAATGGGGCTTACTCCAAGGTAAGCATGCATAGGATTGCAATCTGAGGAGATAGGGAACTGGCCGAGGGTGGAGTGGGGGAGGGCTCCCCATGGACAAAGCTCCTGCTGCTCTCTGAGGAGGAAGAGTCAGGGGTTGCACCTGCTGTACTTGGCTACGGTGGTGCCTGTTCTGCAACTTCTGGGATTGCTCTCCCCAGGTGAGCAGCTTGCAGTAAGACAGCAGAGGTGCTGCCTGTTTCCCACTCCAAAAGAGGTGCCAAAACCTGGTTGCCTGGATCCCTTGCTCCACCCCTGGGCGTTAGAAGAGCACATCCAGGGGGCCCAATCCTGCCAACTGGGGAGGGGGTATCAGGGCTGGGGGTTGAGCATACTGTTTCTTCCCTGGCCAGCTGGAGTCCGGACTCCCAGGGAAATCACATCCAGAGAAACCCACTCCCAGGGAACCCCCTCCCAGCCAGCCAGCCATGCCTTTGGGAGCCTGTTCCTCCTCCTCCTTATTACTTCCATTCCTCCCCTCCTCAAGCCCCCCCACCTCCTCCTTCTCTTCTGGCGGTGGCCTCCCCCCCTCCTCCGCCCGTCTGCCCAAGAGACTTTCCAGGCTGGCTGCAGTCCTGATTTGACTCCTGAAAAACCAGGCTGCGAGGGCTGCCCTCAAGGCACAGGGTCAAGGAATGGAGGCAGTGGGCGGCAGGGCACCTCTCCTCCGCATGCAGCTGAGCCAGGAGGCTGCACAAACACGCGCACCTTACAAGGCGCCTGCGCTTCACTTTTTCACTTGTCTGGGCACTCACTGACAAGGAGGGAAGGGGGTGGAGGGGGGAGGCAGGAGACGGAGAAAGGCTATGCTCTGATTGGCTCTGAGCTGCTCTGATTGGCTGCTGGTGCTGCAGAGGCTTTTTTCTTCCTGGTAGGGCATTTTTTTTTCTTTTTCCACCAGAGAGGTCGCAAACCACCTGGGAGGGCGCTGCGGACCACCAATGGTCCGCGGACCACGGGTTGGGAACCCTAGCTCTAGATTGAAGAATTGCAACAACGATGGGGTTTAGTAACTTTATTTTTTTGTGTTTAAATGTTTGTTCTTTGCAGGAGGGTTTTACCCAGCATATAGAGTTGATTTGTTGACATGTTCTTAATATGTATCAGTGTTGTGTGAAGATCCTGTTTTGGGACCTTGGGGAGAAATTCTAGCACAGGAAACAGTTCCAGATTCCAGCACAAAAAATGAGCAACGCTGGGTTCTCAGGTTAATGCTGATTTTGCAACCCTGAGAGTTTGCACCACTGTAAGTCCTTGCGGGGGCAGGAGGGGAGGCAGCGGGGGCGGGGGGAAGGCAGCGACATGAGCCCCAGGATCACACCATTCAGGAGGGTTGCAGGGACTGGGTTGCACTCACCAGTCCCTGCAGCAGCCTGTCGGGGGTGTGGGGAGCTTTGCGCGAGCGTCTTCAGGGCTCCCCAGCTAGTTAGAAGTGAAAGTGGAGCGATCACGCTCCACTTCCGGTTTTGCAGAAGTGGAGCTCCACTTTCACTTCTCATGACCTGGGGAGACCTGCAGATGCTCGCGCAAGGCTCTCCACACCTCCGACAGGCTGCTGCAGGGACTGGTGAGTGCAACCCAGTCCCTGCAGCCCTCCTGAGCAGCGCGATGTTGGGGATCACGTTGCTGCCTCCCCCCTGCCCCCACCCCTTAAGGGGAAAGAGGCCAGGGCCCTCAGACTGGGGTGTCGCGACACCCCAGTCTGAAAACAACTGGCTTATAGAGTCACTTATTCCCTCACAGTATAGATTTTGCTTTGTCAGACCCGACTATCATTTGTGGAGTTCATTTTCCAATCTTTTTGTCCATTTAAAAAAAATTGCACTTGTTTGCTAGCATCCCTTCATACCACCCTTCATCCCACCATACAGGCATCCCTTCATACCTATGAATCCAGTATCAGCTGATTGATAGGCCAATCCTATGGATGTCTACTCAGAAGTAAGTCCCATTAGAGTCAATGGGGCTTACTCCCTTACTCCCAGGAAAGTGTGGATAGGATTGGGCTGTCAGTTATCCATGGTTCTCTGTCCCCCACATGCCCATTACCTTCATTTTTCTTCTTATTGGTAGTGTCAAACAAGCATGCTTCTTCCTTTTACAGAATGCTATAAGCAGGTAAGCTTATAGAACTGAGTTGTCAAACATAAGGACCATGGACCAGATTTGGCCCCGAGAAGCACCCAATTGGGGTCAATTGGCATGATAATTGGGCTCTCATATCTTGAAATTATAAAAAAGAGTTGAACACTTTTCTCTTCTGTCATTTGCAACTAATGAGTTTCTGTGTGAGAACAGAGTGCTTATTTCTGGCCATCATTGCTTAATGATGTCACTTCCTGCTTAATGATGTCACTTCTGGCCCTCAGCAGACTCCATGAGAGCTAACTTTGGCCCTCTGTTTGAAATGAGTTTGTCATCCCTGCTATAGAATGAGCAACAGACAGGCAGCCTGAACACTCAAATGACACCACCAGAACATTTACAGGATGTAGGATGTACACCTCTAGAATTTTGCAAAGGCAGAGCCAGTTCTTTAAAGTCATTGTGTTTCGTCGACTGAATTAATTAGCATATTGGCCAGGAATATGGTTAGCACTACAATCTGATCTGTTGTGAAATCCTGATAGATATACCAAAGTGTTGGGAGGTGGGAATTAGTGCTGTTTCTCCATTTTTCTAGACCAGGTAACTTTAGGATTGAGTTTTCTGGGTGTCATGGCTGGCATAGGCTTCTTTTGAATGCATATCGTTGATTCTTCATGTCCATCTCATTTTTGACTGCTGACAGTTTAGAAAAGCTTCTCCCCAGCTTTGAAGACAAAGGAGAGCCAGCCACCTGCCTGCAATCTTCACTTCTACTATGACACTTTTCTTATTCTTTTCCTTATTCTCTGTAGCTCATTGTCTCTTACGCTGCTGGCACAATGGATACTGGGATGATGATGTCATCTGAGCACCACTGTAGAATGTCCCTGTTCTGCTGAGTTGTCCAATTAGTGACCATCATTCAGGTTCATGCCCATAATTTGATGCTGTGGAACTGATGAGTTTCATCATGGTTTCCTTTGTACCACAAAGTGCTTCCAAGTGGAGACTCTTGTTACCATCCCCATCCTAGTCTTCATGTTGTTTGGTTAGTGATCTCCTCACTGAGGAAAGAAAAATTAGAATTTGAAGATTCCTTTTCTATTCATCAGTGTTCTTTTGGAAAGAGGTAAGAAGCTTAGATTTGACATTTGCCAAAGAAATTGCAGTGTGCCTATAAACACACTTTCCTCCCCCAGACATTCCCAGGGTGGTGAACTCAATAAGGTGAAGTTTTGAGAATAAAGCATAAATTTGAGGCAGTTTGTACATCTGTGCATTAGACTGCAACAGTGAGTGGCTTGTCGTTTCTGCTGAAAGAGTGGCACCACTAAAGTTAGAAAGGAGACTATTTTGTGCAGCTGTTCCTAAGGGTATTTTTAGATTTTTATCTGCATGATTTTTTCTACAGGAAAGCTGAACAACTTAGGAACCTAATTGAAAAGCGTGAAAATTGACAGTGATGGTATGAAACTTAACAGGGACGTTGTGATCATTTATACTTAATTGTGTTTGGGGTTTTTTTCTTTCTTTTTTTTTTTAGGTCTTTGCTTCCACCATGCTAAAGAGAACTAATGATGCCTCCCTCGTCCTTTGTGTTCACCACCTGCTGTCCTGCTAGGCCTCGAGTCCAGAATGAACATAGCGTCTGTGTTTAATGCCTTGCTAGTGTGTGTCCTTGCAGCTGTGTCGTGGAAATACATCAAGCTGCGAGAACACGTCTTTATGCTGGAAGAGGAGCTGGTCCTCACGCGGCAGTCCCAGGAGATCTTGCAGGTCCGCATTGACTACCATGCTGCTCTCCAGGCCCTGGTGGAAGATGGCACCAGAATGGTGTGCACGGGCAGGATGCACACTGACCGCATCTGCCGTTTCGAGTCTCTCTGTTACTCCACGGAGGCTGAGGAATTTGTCTTCTTCCACAGCAACTCTTCAGTCATGCTTCCCAACTTGGGCTCCCGAAGGTTCCAGCCTGCCCTGCTTGATCTCTCCTCGGTGGAGGACCACAACACACAATATTTTAACTTTGTAGAACTGCCAGCCGCAGCTTTGAAATTTATGCCCAAGCCGGTTTTTGTCCCCGACGTGGCACTGATTGTGAACAGATTCAACCCAGACAACTTGATGCACATTTTCCACGATGATCTCCTCCCCATCTTCTATACCATGCAGCAGTTCCCAGATTTGGACCTGGAGACTAGGCTGTTTTTCATGGAAGGGTGGGGCGAAGGGCTACACTTTGAGCTGTACAGACTCCTGAGCAGCAAACAACCACTCCTGAGGGAGCAGCTCAAAACCCTTGGGCGGCTCCTTTGCTTTACTAAGTCATATGTAGGACTGTCAAAAATCACAACATGGTATCAGTACGGCTTTGTTCAGCCTCAGGGGCCAAAGGCTAACATCCTGGTCTCTGGCAATGAGATTCGGCAATTCACAAAGTTCATGAGGGAGAAGCTGAATGTTACTTTGGAAGGAACACTCAGTGAAGAATATATTATAGTATTCAGTCGAACCATAAACAGACTAATCCTTAATGAAGCAGAACTTATCTTGGCACTTGCCCAGGAGTTTCAGATGAAAACCATTACAGTTTCCATAGAAGACCATACTTTTTCTGATATTGTACGCTTGATAAGCAATGCGTCTATGCTTGTCAGCATGCACGGAGCTCAGCTGGCACTGTCACTCTTCCTGCCAAGGGGAGCCACTGTTGTAGAACTCTTCCCTTATGCCATAAACCCTGAACATTACACACCTTACAAAACTTTGGCCACTCTTCCTGGTATGGACCTTCAGTACATTGCCTGGCAGAACATGGAGAAGGAGAACACGATGACCCACCCAGACAGACCCTGGGATCAAGGAGGAATTGCCCACTTAGACAAGGCAGAGCAAGACCGCATTATAAAAAGTAGTGAAGTTCCCCGCCATCTTTGTTGCCGAAATCCCGAGTGGCTGTTTCGTATCTACCAGGACACAAAAATTAACGTTGCTTCCCTTATCCAAGTGATCAGGAAAACTGTGAAATCTAAGCCTGGGCCCAAGAGGCAAAAGTGGACTAGTGGTCTCTACCCTGGCAAAGTCAGAGATGCCAAGTGTCAAGCCTCTGTCCAAGGTACCAGCGAAGCAAAGCTCTCTGTATCTTGGCAGATCCCTTGGAATCTGAAATACCTGAAAGTGAGGGAGGTGAAATACGAAGTGTGGATACAGGAGCAAGGTGAAAACACATACATGCCTTACATCTTGTCCCATCAGAATCATACATTTTCAGACAACATCAAGCCCTTCACGAACTATCTGGTGTGGATCCGCTGCATTTTCAACAAAAATCTTCTTGGACCCTTTGCAGATGTGCTGTTGTGCAGCACATAGCTGCCATCTGGTTTTTGGAATTGTTCCCCTGAAGGTGGCTTTAAATGAGATGAGCTAATCCCCTTGTCCAGTAGTTTTTAGAGGGTTGCAAAGAACTACGGACAGACCATGCTAGTGCCTAAGTGTCCATTTTTATTGCGTTCAGTGTAAATTTCCTTGGTTCTTAAAGTAGTCTACAGGCATGTGACTACATACAGAAAACAAAAGTGAAAAGTTGCTGTTGTATCCCAGTAGTAATTTGAGTCACTCTTTCTTGTGTGGTGAATATTTTAAACCCAGAGTTTAATTGTCACTGGATGGCCAAACTTCATATTCTCCACTGTTTCTGGTTTTCTTTTCCCCCTTCCAAAAAATATCTGTATACGGAGCAAAGTATTTGGTATCAGCATACTCATTAAATTGTTGAAAACATATTCAAGCACTTTCTTTTTCTTTCATATATCTACCTAAAAGAGAGATTTGTATAAGAACTGCTATACAGTGGCAGACTTCTCCAGCCCATGGAGCAAACGTCCAAGATGGTGCACCCCATGGGATATCTCTACCACCACCACCCACTTACCTGGAGCTCACGGAGCTTTGCACGAGTCCAGGACACATTGGGGAAGCTGACACTTTAAACTGTGCTACCAGAAAACTAGAAAGACAGTTTCTGACCCTGTCAGGAGCCTCAGATAGGCTTCTGCAGTGTCCTAAAGGCACACAAGGCTCTGCACCCAGGACATTTGCCTCACAGAATGAATGGGAGGTCTGCCACTTATTGCTATATCCCAGCAAATGTTTAAGCTTGTATGCATTTTTTTGTTAGTAGATAGATATGATTTTTTTTACATCTATTACAACATTATCCCTGTATCCAATAATGATGGATATACGTTGTGTCAAAAGGTGGTGTTCGATTCTCATCAAGTAATACAAATATCCAAAGAAACCTGAACCATGAAGGCTACATAAGGTGATGTTGATGATTGTGATTAATTCATATAGTGCCATCTGTGTACATGGTGGTTTACACCGAGTGAAAAAGGACCCTGCCCCAGGGGGTTACAGTCCAAGTATTGACACAAGAAAGCCAGCAGAGAAAGAGAAGGGGATGGGAACAGGGGTAAATGAGAAGCGTATGTTTCGGTTACACTTAAGCTTAATTACAGTAGGGAATGGGGATCAAGGCATGATACCAAAGAGTTCACAGAAAGGAAAGTGGTCATAGAGGACAAATGTGTGAAATTGCAGGGTGTGTAGCATTTTTGGATGATTTTTAGTAGGTACATGTTAACACGTTCAAAACTGAACTTTGTGGAAATGAGTGGCAATGTGATTTGTGCCAATTTTAAATCTCCAGTAATTGTTGAAAAGAGATGATGAATAAAAATTGTGTGGAGGAACAGGGCAGCATGGGTGCACCTGTTTTATGACACCTTTTGAGCTGGTCAAAACTGTTAATTTTGATAACACAGTTTATGATACATTTTTGAAAGGAGATAATGTGAATGGATCTCAGCTAGCATAAATGTGCACACAGCCTCCCTGGCCCTCCGAATGCCTTCTAAGGCCTCTGGGAGGCCTAGGATCACTTCTGGTTTTTCAAAAAAAACTGGAAGTAACATTTTGAGGTCTTAGAAGTCATTCAGAGGGCCGGGGAAGCCCTCCAGAAACATCCAATGGCCTTTTAAGGCCTTAAATGTCACTTTCAGTTTTTCTGGCCTTAGAGAGCCAGGGAGGCTGCATGCAGACCTCAGAATACCCTGTGGTTGGGAGCCCCTTGACGGCCAGAAGCTCACAGTGGGCCAGATGGAGGCTTAATATGGACCGGATCTGGTTCACGGGCTGGAGTTTGGAGACTGAAAATGGCAAGATAGTACTAATAGCTCTTGACAACCGATGCATAGGCAATAACCATGCCAGGTGTACATTTGTCCTCCCTGTGAAATGAAGGCTGCAATGTATGCTAATCTTTTAACAGAGTATTTTAGGTCCTGCAATGTTATGCAAGCTCAGTACAATTACTCAGAATAAACCACAGTAACATTATTTTAATTGGTGGTAAAAGATGCCTGAGCTCTATAAATATAGCAGCTTTATTTCTACATATTTTGATTCCTGTGCATTGTAAAGGCTAAGAATAAGGTATGAAAGAACATGATTTCTTCCCCCCCCCCCCCAGTGAATTTGGATTAGAAATGTGTTTTTTGAAATATATCCAGCACCATGGCTGACAGCCCATCTGGGACTACGAGAGGTATAGAGAGCAGTCCCATCTGTGTAAAGAATAAAAACAGCTTTTTGTGTATCCCCATCTTCAGAACTTATCCTGAATCCTACATGGAGCATATCCTTGGCTAATACAAACAGATCCAGCAACTGGAGAGAGAGCTGTAGAGAATATGAATGGTTCTTTCCATTTTCATAGAGCTTTCCATGATGATCTGCTGGGTTTTAAGGTGTTTGGGGATATCAGTTTTTTTTTTAAGTTACAAGATCTGCACATGAAAAAAGCATTTCTTATAATTTTGTGATTGTGCGTGTTTTAGAGAAGTGTGTTAAGGACAGTGGATGAGATGTGCCATATATTTTTTAATAAATACGTGACAGTGCAGGACTGAAGAAAGCCCTGCACCTTCCTCGGAGTGGAAGCTTGTTTTACTCATTGTTGATGAGCCAAAAACTGCCATTTTTTAATGCTACCTCATGTTTCTGCATACCTCATTGTACATAGAGTTTTAAGGCATGAAAATAAGATACAAGATACACATTACTCTGGAAAATGACTTCTCCTCAGTAGGGTAGTTGAAAAGAAATACCCATGCGGCAAGTATTGCTTCACGTTTGACCTTCAAAATTGTGGGCACTATGCAAAATAATCACATCAGAGAGCTGTTCCACATGCTTTTTAGGTGACATGGTAAAGTCTTCACCGTGTAACCCCATTTTGTGTGAGACATTGGGATAGTAAATGGGTCAGGTTTAATTTAGAGCAGTGGTTCTCATGCATTTCGCACCGGGAACCACTTTTTATAATGAGAATCTGTCAGGACCCACCGAAAGTGATGTCATGACCAGAAGTGACATCATCAAGCAGGAACATTTTTGACAATCCTAGGCTGCAGTCCTACCCATGCTTACTTGGGAGTAAGTCCCATTTTCTAACATTGTTAAAAGAATATACATAGTAGCTTGTTAAAAGTACAGGTCTGGAACATTTCCCCAAATGCAGTCACATACCATGCTAGCATCAAGTCTAATATATTAAAAATAAAATACATATGAAATGAAAGGGCACCCACCTGAAATTGGCTCGTGACCGACCTAGTGGCTCCCGACCCACAGTTTGAGAAACACTGATTTAGAGGTAAATGTGGCACTGACCCAAGTGCTTAGGGTTTTATTCTTTATCTCATATTCACTTTAAACCAAATATTGGCAAAACATAAACTTTTCCTGTTGGAATAACTGGATAAGAGTTCAGACTAATAATATGCCTTAATATGATTCTTGTAGTTATCATAGAATTATAACATATCTGTTTAAATACATTTTTCATGTCATTTCTGTGTCCCTGAACATCTTTCATCTTCATAAAGTAATGGTTAGAGATTAAATCCATTGACCAAGAAGGAAAGCACAGACTGCATTGGGGTGTCAAACATAAGGCCTGTGGAACTCATTCAGCCCACAGGAGCTCCTTATTGGACCTGCATGATAATTGGGTTCAGCAAGCACCACCATCAGCCGCTACCAGCTGCTAAGCTTCAAAATGATGCCTCAGCAGAAGTGGCACTGCTGAAAGGGCAGCCCGTGTGATAACTCTCCGTATCTTGAAAATATGATCAAGATTTGCATGGTTTCTCTTCCATCACTTTCAGCTGAATTCCTCAGTGACAAAAAAGTGCTTATTTCTAGTCATTACCTGCTTAATGACGTCACTTCTGGCCCTCAGCAGGCACCATAAATGCTATTTGGCCCTCTGTATAAAACAAGTTTGGCACCCCTGGTCTAGATTATAAAACCACAGAGAATCATTGCCATACATTACTCTGAGAGATTGTGTCAGATTGTAACATTCCTCTGCTTCGTGGACTCTCTTTCTGAGAGTCCAAATGGGTATAGACTTCAAAAAGGGACTTCTCAGCTTTGATGTTGTTCCCACAGAGATGTTCTTTCCAAGGGCTTAATGGGTGAAAGTAAAAACCATTGCATCCTTTAGGCGAATGGATTATACGTATGAATCGCTGTGTATTTAGGGACTGTCTGAAGCCTCTTCTCTAAAACCTCTTTTCGCTCCAACTGTCACTTTAGTAGCGTACTAACTAGACTCTCAGAACCTAACAAGCTGATTTGTGTTTTACAATATGATGACCTTAGAACTTCGTTTTACTATCATGTAGGAGGAAATGTTTGGGAAATGTATGAAAATCAACATGGTCACTTTTTTATTTTTCATGTAAACCTGTGCTTATAATGCTATGACTTGTGGACTAAGAGCCCAATACTGAGCTCTTTAGCACTGGTGGTATGAGTGCACTGCCTGCGCTGGGTGTCATAAGCATGCTGTAAAGCATGTTTATGGCACCCTTGTGTAGGGGCCACTGTTGCCAGCCTAGCACTAGTCAGGACTGAGCCCAGCACTGAACAGAGGCCGCCCAGAGCAAGGGAAGAGCTCTGGGCAGCGGTAAGGTTTGTTGGGGCAGGGTGGGAGGGTTCCATGGCAGGGGGAGGAACCAGGGCGGGAGGGGGTGGGCCTGGTGGAACCCTGCTCTGCTGGATCCAATGCTCCGTTTTGGGCTGAAAAGCTCAACACGGAGGTCCTCCAGTCTGCCAGTAAAATAGCTGGCACAGACTGGAGAAGACCCATTGCAGGGCCCGTGTTCTTACCCAAGGGAAAGGGATGAATATCTCCTTCCCCTGAGGAGACTCCATTGGCTGCAGCCATAGGATGCAGTAGTAGCTATTTTGGCACCTCTGGGCACCAAGCACCTTATCATTGGGTTGTAATTACTTGGAAAACCCAATGTCTGAATCACCCCAATATCTCAACATCAATGAGTGGAAGGAGAGAGAGAAGGTAGCTAAGGATGAAATGATGATACCAAGGGAATGGAGGTATCATAAGATTTCCTCAGAATACCCGAATGTGGCTTTACATGTTCACTGTGCATTTTCTCTGACTGGCTGTCTGGGTAAGGTTTTGCAGAACTGCCCAATATTTTTTCACAAACATTTTAGCCTTCCTGAAAACGACACAACATGTTCAGGACATAAAGCAAATGTGTGATTTGCTCATTGAATGGAAAAAGAATACTTCAAAGAATTGTAGGAGGATTGTTTGTTTTCCCCTCAACCAAACGGTTTTAATTGAATGTGATCCAAGACTCCGGCATACAAACAAGGGAAATAAGTCCACATTCCCCTTTGATTAAGTCATGTTGTTTGATGTTTATCCCGGGGTCAGTTTAGCACTTTGGCCACTAGGAAGCTTTGAATTCTGGAATCTATGCTAAGAACCTCAGAGGAGTAGCTGCAGTGATCTGTAATCTGCAACATCAAAGGAAGAGACCTGTGGCACCTTTAAGACTTACAGATTTACTGTGGACTAGAGTCTGTGATTGCCAAAGGACCAAGTATTTTCCACCAGAACAAGTTTCTTAATGTTTTGTATTGTTGCCCAACAGCAGTGTTTGATGGATCTTTCTGATTGGAAGGACCCATCCTTCTTATTGTGCACCATTCCCCCAGCTCAGTCTTGTATGACACTGGAAGGAATATGTGACTGTGTTCCAAATAGAAGTTTCTAGTGTAGGCCACAGTGTTTGACAAGTGTACTAAAAAGGGGTGTGTGGGGAAAATGATATTTTCCCAAGAGGGTGTGGATTGGGAGGTACCATTTTGAGTCATTTGAAATGACCATGGGCTGCTTAAAATGATACTGTCCACACTGCCCTTGAAAGCTCAGGGTGGTGTACATGGTTCCTCCCCATTAAAGCATGTGGAGAGGAGTGCGTGAATCCATCTCTTCTCCCTCCCCCCCCCCAGCATGCCATCTCACTGTTGAATAATTGCACAGAGTTGCATGTTGAGCCTGGATGGTGTAGTGGTTTGGGAATTCACCTTAGACCTGGAAGATCCAGGTTCAAATCCCTGCTCAGCCATGAAGCCTCCTGGGTGACCTTGAGCTAGTCATTCTCTCTCTCTCTCTCTCTCTCTCTCTCTCTGTCTCAGCCTCGCCTACCTCAAAGGGTTGTTGTGAGGAGAAAAGGTGGGGAGGAACCATGTACACCACCCTGAGTTCAGAGAATGTCCAAACCTGCTTTTCACTGTGCCATTTTAATGTGAGTATTTCAATTGTGCAGCTAGGGATGGTTCAGACATTCTCCCCCTCCCATGTGATTATGTGGCAATAGGACAGGATGCCAGATGAGGAGGAGCCATGTTTATGCACATGCACATAGTCTTCATACAATGGAAGAGCCAGCCCTATGCTAATTTTCTAGTTTAGCCCCTCCACCAGCTCTAACACTGCACTAATATCAGATTCCGTTCACAAAGCATCTGGAAAGGTGCAATTCTAACCTCTCCTTGATTTCCCTAGTGGCTGCAGCCACACTGCCCTGGAAAGCATCATCTCAAGCTTTTCTTGGCACTTGTGCTTTATTCCCAACACTTATTCATGTCCTGCAACATAAACCCCTTGTTCTCATTCTGTTCCTAAGCAAACATGGCAAATTTTCTTCCTCATCTTTCAAATATTTACTCTTCGATCATTGTCTACGTTTTATGGCTAAACCTGTCCTACTTGTCCTCAACATGACTAGAACCTGCAGCACTGTCTCAGGTCTTCTGAATCTCAATCCTGCCCAGCTCATCAATGTTTTTGTTGGTCATAGCAGCCAGAAATGAGCACAGTGAGTCAAATAAGTTCTTCATTTTGAACAGCAAGATACCATTATTACTTTCCAAGTCTGGGGTATGTAGAATCTCTTAAAGCAGTGATTCCCAAACTGTGAGCCATGGTTCCCTGGGGAGCCATGGAAACCAACCAGGGACACAGCAGAATCCTCACAAAAAAACCCTCCACCCTCTACAATGTATAGGATTGTAGACCTAATGGGGATTCCCAGCTGGTGGCCCAGTAGGTCAAGGGAGCCACCAGTTTAAAAGTTTGGGAACCACTGTCAATGTATAACTTTAGATGGAGCTGGCATCTCTTGGTGTCACAGCCAGGGTTAGAAAGCAAGATAACGAATGGGACCCTACCTACCCAGACTACCTTGTGTCAGAGCTGATCCAGCTGTGAGGCTGACTGAGGCAGTCACCTCAAGTGCTAGTTTGGTGCTGGATGCTTGCCGCTGCCCATCCACCCACTCTCCTTGATCCACTCCCTTGATTCAGAAAGGGAAGATATGAACAGAGTGGAAGAGGAAATATACGGTAGAGTTGTGGGTTAGAGCAGGAGTGCCCAAACCCCGGCCCTGGGGCCATGTGCGGCCCCCAAGGCCTTTCAGTGTGGCCCTCAGGGAGCCCCCAGTCTCCAATGAGCCTCTGGCCCTCCAGAGATTTATTGGAGCCCGCGCTGGCCCAAGGCAGCTGCTCTCAGCATGAGGGCAACTATTTGACCTCTCGCGTGAGCTGTGGGATGAGGGCTTCCACCACTGCTTGCTGTTTCATGTCTATGATGCAGTAGCGGCAGCAAAGGAAAGGCCAGCCTTGCTTTGTGCAAGGCCTTTTATTGACCTTGAGCTATTGCAAGACCTTCATTCGTTCAAACAAGTTCATCTTTAATAGTTTTATTTATGTAAACTTATGTAAATTTATTCAAATTATAAATGTAAATTCTTTTTCCCCCCCGGCCCCTGACACAGTGTCAGAGAGATGATGTGGCTCTCCTGCCAAAAACTTTGGACACCCCTGGGTTAGAGGATGCTCTAGCACAGCCATTTTCAACCACTGTGCCGTGGCACACTGGTGTGCCATGGATGGTCTGCAAGTGTGCCATGAGAATTTCGGGGAGAGTCATTTGTTAGTAGGGCCACTGGGGGATGAGAGCCCCTGCTGGCAATGGGTGTGCCTTGTCAATTGATAAAAAATCTGATGGTGTGCCTTGTCAGTGTGCTTTGAGGTGAAAAAGGTTGAAAATTGCTGCTCTAGCAGCTAGTCTAGCGCATCACTCTCCACTTTGCACTTCCTTTTCTGCTCCATTCCTAATTTTCTTTTCGAATCCAGGGAGTGGAGGTGGTAGCTTTTGTGACATACCACCAGGTAAGGGGGTGGCATTTAGCACACTACCTATGGTAAGTGGTGTTTGGTAAGTGGTGTTTGGCATTTAGCACACTACTATGGTAAGTGGACTCTGCCTCTTGTGGTCTCTGTTGAATTTGATAGCCTTGGGAAATGCAACAAAGGCTGCAGTACTAGGCACTTTCCTGAGAGTAAACCCTATTGAAGATAAGGGGGCTTACTTCTGAGTAGACAAATGTAGGCTTGCTCTCCAAATCATTTTGGCATTGATTTTATTGGATCTGCTTGGCACCTTCTGTAACATAGGAAAAAGTATTCTCTATGTATGATCAACTGTTTTATGCACAAGCATACAAGCCTGAAAAGTTCTGGAGCTCTTCAGAGGTGAACGGTTGAAGAAATGGAAGTAATTGGGAATTAGGAGAAGACCCCAAAGAGGCATTTCTTAAAAACCTACCTCTTGCTTCTGCCTGATTGATTTTGAATTCAATTTCATTGTACGCTGAGGACTGCAGCCGGGCAATTAATCTCAACTAGAGTCAGGCACAAAAATTCATGCCAGAAATATTTTCTCACCTGTCAAACCTACTGCTTCATGTTTCCACATTTTTGACATTTGGCTGGGAGTAGTGGTAATTTTTATCTCAAGGGATATCGGATTTATTTATCAACAGAATTTAATTATTTAGCTTTCATACCTCTGCAGCCTGAACACAAAGAAGTGGAGGGAAAGAAAACAGAACAGCGCAAACTGTATAATTTAAGGATGTATCAAAATACTGCTGAAGAAATTTGTCCACAGCAGAGCATTGATTTAGATTCAGTAAAGCCGTACTGAGGATATTTGTTTCCCATTCTTTGTATTCCCAAAGCAATATTGGATCGTAAATAAAAGCAGCAGTCAATGTAGCTCCCAATTTATGAGGAATAGGATCCAAGAAGAAGACATTGCTGATTTGGGTACAAAGCAGAGGCTTGTCCAGGCAAGAGATAAATTTGATTTAGATTAGAAGTCTGCAACAGGACCCAGAAGTGGATTGCAACCTACCTGTTGCTATTTTGTTTGGTGTCTCAGTTTGAACACATAGCACTGTTAAGTGTTTGGTTCCTGATCAAGTAGGCCAGAGTCAGAGGAACCATTTCAGGCGTCTGGGGTAGCAGTGATAATATAACAGTGATGACAGTGGCTAGCCTATGGAACCAGTGCACTCTGCATCCCCAAGATGCTCTAGGGCAGTGGTTCGCAAACTGTGGTTCTGTGGCCCACGAGTGGGTCACGACCCAATTTTTAGTGGGTCATGAAACTGACAATGCAGATTAGACCAGAGGTTCTCAAACAGGTGGGTTGCGACCCACCAGTTTGTGTAACGCTTCCCCCATCCCTTTAAGGGGCGGGGGAAGAGGTGGAAGGCAGTGACGTGATCCCCAGGATCGCATCGCTAAGGGGGGCGAGGGGGGGTGCTTTGCACTTACTTTAAGAAGGCAGGGCTGCAGACAGTTGCAGGAGGTGTGGGGAGCCCTGCGCAGCCCTGCACAGGGCTCCCCGAGGCTTGGAACTTTCACTAAAAGCGGCCGCAAAGCACCTCCTGGAAAACAAGTGCTTTGCGCCCACTTTTAGTGAAAGTTCCAAGCCTCAGGGAGTGCTGCGCAGGGCTCCCCACACCTCCTGCAACTGTCTGCAGGGCTCCCTGCACCTCCTGCAGCCCTGCCTTCTTGAAGTAAGTGCAAAACACCCCCCTCGCCCCCCCTTAGCTGCCCTAGCCCCTCCCTTGCAAGAACTTACTGAGGGAGTAAAGCTCCCTCAAAGTTTGAGATACACTAGATTAGACTACTTGCATCAAAGGTTAAACAACCTGCTACTTGGGGGGAGCATTGCTGTTCGATCACCATTGCAGCTACAAAGGCTTGAGTACCTGGTAAAATGAAACTTTCTTAAAGGTGAGTCCCAATGCTAACCAGTGGGAACCACTGCCCTATGGGTTAAGTTGAAGGCTCTAACCTAGATAGTTAAACCATTTTGTTGCACATATGCAACAAGGATCAAAGGACCTGCTGGCTGGGCAGAGAAGATTAGATGAATTCATGGAGGACAAGTCTATCATGGATGATGTTCAAAGTCTGCCTCTGAACATCAGTTGCAAGGGAGCAGTGGCACTACGACAATGCTGCCTTCATCTCCTGTTTGTGGGCTTCCAAAGGGCAGCTGGTTGATATGAAAAAGAAACCTTTAGCTTGATCCAGTAAGGCCCTTCTCATGTTCTTCATGTTAGTCCTGGTCAGTGACAACCAGTGTGTGTGTGTGCATTCAGACAAAGTGTGACACGATGAATGCTATGTCACTTTAACATCCATTGACCTATCCTGGGACTTCATCTCATTATCCAGAATATCTCATCTTTCTGTCCCATCTGCATGTGTTTAAAATAAAGTGGTATCATTTACTGGATGCAGAAATTCCATCTATGGGCCAAAAAAAGAGATTGACATAATGAATAAAGGATATTAATTCAATGGTTACTGTTCAGGGAAGCCTCCTTTTGTCTTCTGATGAGAATTTTTTTTTTTTATGAAGCGTCAATTCAATGAATAAACAAAATAGTCAGTTCTTTCTCTAGCTGCTCTGTAGCCTCAGACTATTTGATATCGTACTTTTTATTCTCAAATATGCCCTTTGATTCAAACCCAAGATTTCAGCATCAAAGTCTTTTATTAGTCATAAAGCTCCTTCCCCCCCCCCATTCTGAAAGCTCAGTGGAGACATTTTGCCCCCTTATCACAAATGCAACTTGACAATTCAGTCCCTCGTCTGCACCTTCAGATTCTGCAGAAAACAGTAATTGGGAGCGAGAAGTGTGAAAACTTGAGGGAAGGATTGCAGGGGAGGTTGCTTAAAATGAGTTGTGTTAAGAGCCACGTTCCCTTTGTGCTCTCTACCCCATGTAGTTAATTAAAATCTGGCTGGCTACAGTTGTTACTGCACTACTGAGGTGTGGGAATAGAGATTTCATGCAAAATTCATGATGGCTGCTCCCCTCCTTCGCCCTCTTCCCTTTCAAACCAGAGGAGGAGATGCAGGTTTTTGTCCTTGAGTTGCTGAATGAGTCACTTTTTGTGTCACGTTTGTTTGGGACATTAAGGCTGCAGCCCTGTGGATGTTGATGTGAGTGTCCATTCATCCCACTGAATGGAGACCACCTGCGCATTAGGCAGAATGATGTGATAAACTGAAGGGTAGAATTCCAGTTTGCAGGTGTGGGCTCATATTTTAGAATACTGCAAGCAAGCAAGCAAATAAATAAATTAAATAAATGTCCTGCATGTCATAACAACACATTAGAAGAAAGGTTTAGGGCAGACCTCTCCCTGATTTGCTAGTTTATATTAGTACATGAAGGATGTGGACATGGGTGAGGCTGGTGTGTCGTGCCTGATTTACTTCAGCGGCATGGTGGGTGATGGGGTAGGTGGGAATTGAGAGGGGAGTTAACCCTTTTAACACTAGTTTAGTGCTTTCCAAAACTTTTAGCACGGGGACCCACTTTTATAAATGACAATCCATCGCAACCCACCAGACCAAAAAAAAATCTAGAAATTATTATTATTGTATATAATATATATTATACATATATTATATATAATTATATCATCATCATCATCATCATCAGGATCATGTGCTCCTGAAGTTGCTAGAGCCCTTGCATATATTATGTGTGTGTAGACATTTGCTAGACTTTTCCCTAGAAATTGAGTTGAAGGACTGTTCCCTCAAACCTTTACAGTTATTCCAGTTACCCAGAGAGCTGAGCTGGAGAGCAAGATGTTCAGTTAGGGACTTCCAGGCCAGACAAAAGGCTGAAACTGGGTTCACATGTGATCTACGGCATGCCAGTTACTAGAAAAAAATCAGAAAATGTGACATTTTACTTTGGGGGTATGAAGATTACTACCGGCTAGCATTCCAGCTAATGATTTTCTTCTGCAACCCAGGTAAGGGTGCTTGCAAAGGTCTGTCTGTCCGTCTGTCTCTGTTTATTTGTTCATTTCATAAACTTTTCGCAACCCACCGAAAATCGGCTCTCAACCCAGTGATGGGTCCTAGCCCACAGTTTGAGAAATACTTCACTCATTTCATCAGCAGAAGGTACCTATAGGATTGGGCCCTAAGTGGGGTTTTTTGCATTTCTTTTCATGATCACAACTGTCTTTTTTGGGCAATCCACACAGATTTTTGTTCAGTTTTGTTTTCATTTCCTGGGTTCCCCAGGATGCCTGATTTCTTCTGACAGAACAATGGCTTTCCCTCCATAGATGACATTTAAACCCTTTGAAACTAGCTCATTTTGCCAGTGCTACCCCAATCATAGCAGCCTGACAGGTAGACATTCAGGTGTCAACGATTATCCCCATGTCATGAAGGAGTTCATCTGTTTAATGTCCAAGTTGTAAAGGCACTGGAGCAAGGGTAGTAAAGAAGCTGGCAACCCAATCATGAAATACTTGTGAGATGCATGTGTCTATAAGGAAAACTTAAAATCTCATTTTTTATAAAAAGCTGCTGGAAGACTTGATGCTCGTAGCCGGGATTCAGAAACCTCTGCAGAGCGACAGACTTAAATTAACAAGATGTTCAGCTTGGCATTGACTGTCAGCAGACACCCATCTGTGTGAGATAGACAGTTATTATACAAATTAGCTACCCTGTAACTTTTTTTCCACTCATCTTCTGTGACAGCTTATGGATGGCTGTTGGCAAAACTGAAAGGGGCAGCCTTGTTCAGCAAACCTGAAGATGAGTAACGTCTGCTGCTAGGCCATGCCATCTTAGGAAACAGGAGACTAGTATTGGGGGTTCTTTGTACTATCACTGTGGAAGATTGGACCATTTTTGTCCTCACGGCCCCTTCCCCATCCCTGAAAACATTATCTTCCTGCAGGCAGAGGCAATTGAGCAGCAAATGAGTGCTTTCACACTCCAAAGCTTCTGCATGAGTGATTCGCACATGCTGTAATGTAATCCAGCCCCATCGCACCGGTGGGGCTGTACACATCTGGTTCATGGAAATGCTTACTTTGCTCTGTTGGGCTCACCCAGCATCAGGACAGTGTGACTAGGTGAGGAGGAAAAGTGGAGGAAAAATCCATTACGGGTTACAAGCCATGATGTGTATGTGCAACCTCCTGATTTTAGAAATGGGCTATGTCAGATGCAAGGGAGGGCACCAGGTTGTAGGTCTCTTGCTATCTGGTGTGCTCCCTGGGGCATTTGGTGGGCTGCTGTGGGATACAGGACGCTGGACTAGATGGGCCTATGGCCTGCTCCAGCGGGGCTGTTCTTATGTTCTTATGAGCCACAATCACAGTCAGCAAAGCTTTTCAGTTGCATTCATGGGGCTGCCATTCACACCTGGTTTGGAGTTTTTAAAAATTTTTTATACATGTACTAGTTTGCTTTTGGGCAGAATCAGCTCACAAAGCAATTTGCAGGAACTAATAAAGAAATGCATTCTATTCACGAATGGATGATTATCAAGAGTATTGTCCTTACCATAGTAAGCCCTTGTTGGGATTCAGATTGTAGAAGGAGCCTCTCTGACCATGTGTGGTCAGACATCAGTCAGGCTTGAACGACATGTGAGCTGCCAGGTTAAACACAGCCCATCCATCATATATGTGGTATATCAATAGGGCAATACACTTCCTCTTCTTGCTGTATGGCTGATGTATTTAATAGTAGGGAAAAATAAGGATTCAAGCAGACCTTCGAGCTGGGCTACTGCACGTTTAGCCCGTTCCTAACTGGGACTTTCACTTCCAGAACACTTTTTTCCAGTGGCATAAGGTGCTATATGGTTGTTGCAAAAGGTGACAAGCCATTTGGCACGGCACGGCCACCACAGCAAGAGGCAAGAGGATGGGTCCAAGCACCAGCAGCCAAGGAAGCCTGCCAGCACCAATAAGTTGGACCAAGGGGTTGGAGGGCAGCAGGGAGTAGGTGGACAGGGGCGGGAAGGGGGGAATGGGGTGATGTGATAGGGAGGAGGGCAGATCAGGGCTCAGAAGGGGGTAGGATTGGCAGCAGCCACCCACACTAAGCCCCTTCCTGGCCTTGATCCCCTGACCTGGGTCCACATGAACATGTGTCAGCTATAGAGCTGGTGCAGGTCCAAGTAGACCCAGCGGGCCAGAACAGGTTTACCCTGGAGCAAGGGAATAAATGTTCCCTTGCCTCCAGATACCAAAACTCCTCTGCAGGATTCAGTGGGAGCCACATTGGTACTGCTATATCACCGTGCAGGAAGTTAAGTTGGATTGGGCTGTTTGTTACAAAACAGAAACTCTACCTCTCCACTCCTGCAGCTAGGCCGAAACTATAGGGATAGACAAGGTCCAAAAAGCATTAACTTTAAAGCACAACTACTTCATCGTGACCCCAGCATCTGCTGCCTAACTCTGGAAAGGAATACCACAAGGCAGTGAGTCAGCTTCCACAGCAGTTCCACTGTCCAGATTAATGTGCCCTTCGTCAGCACATTTTCTAAAGCTGCATTGGATAGTTTTCAAGCTTCCAAGGGTTGCGTTTGAGAGGGAGGCAGAGCCTTGGGGGCTACCATGGTGAATGGCAACTTGGGGAGCAGAGCCAGTGGCAAAATGGCAGCTTGTGCAATAACTTACTTTTTGGGGTTAATTTTACCCTGCTAACCCTGGGGTTAATTGTACCCCTGCTAATTGGGTAAGAGGCACTTTTTCAAGTGGGTGCTCCTTTTTTTAGCAGGGGGAGAGTAACTGGCCCACCTCACCCCAGCACTGTCTGTTCTAGTGGCTGTCTGCTGGTATTCATTTGCATCTTTTTAGATTGTGAGCCCTTTTGGGACAGGGAGTCATTTAGTTATTTGATTTTTCTCTGTAAACCGCTTTGTGAACTTTTAGTTGAAAAGCGGTATATAAATACTGTTAATAATAATAATTAATAATTATGCACATATACTCACAAGAGCACACAGAATAGTACACTCTGATCAATATTCGGCCCATGCCCCAAACAAAACTGCACTAGGAACCTGGATTACCATGAACTAAGGAGGACACAAGCCTCTTTTCTAGGCTGAAGAGGCCCAAACGTCGTAGCCTTTCCTCATAAAGAATGTGCCCCAGCCCAGTAATCATTGTAGTCGCTCTCTATTGCACCTTTTCCATTTCCACTATGTCTTTTTTGAGATGCAGCGACCAGAACTGGACACAATACTCCTGGTGTGGCCTTACCATTGATTTGTACAACGGCATTATAATATTAGCCGTTTTGTTCTCAATACCTTTTCTAATGATCCCAAGCATAGAATTGGTCTTCTTTACTGCCGCTGCACATTGGGTCGACACTTTCATCGACTTGTCCACCACCACCCCAAGATCTCTCTCCTGATCTGTCACAGACAGCTCAGAACCCATCAGCCTATATGTGAAGTTTTGATTTTTTGCCCCAATGTGCATGACTTTACACTGACTTACATTGAAGCACATCTACCATTTTGCTGCCCATTCTGCCAGTCTGGAGAGATCCTTCTGGAGCTCCTCACAATCACTTCTGGTCTTCACCACTCGGAAAAGTTTGGTGTTGTCTGCAAACTTAGCCACCTCACTGCTCACCCCTGTCTCCAGGTCATTTATGAAGAGGTTGAAGAGCACCGGTCCCAGGACAGATCCTTGGGGCACATCGCTTTTCACTTCTCTCCATTGTGAAAATTGCCCATTGACACCCACTCTCTAACCAGTTCTCAATCCATGAGAGGACCTGTCCTCTAATTCCCTGACTGTGGAGTTTTTTCAGTAGCCTTTGTTGAGGGACCATAAGAACATAAGAACTGTAAGAACATAAGACCATGTCAAATATATAATGTCTACTGGTTCTCCTGCATCCACATGCCTGCTGACCTTTTCAAAGAATTCTATAAGGTTCGTGAGGCAAGACTTACCCTTACAGAAGCCTTGCTGATTCTCCCTCAGCAAGGCCTGTTCATCTAGGTGTTTTGAGATTCTATCTTTGATGAGGCATTCCACCATCTTACCCGGTATAGATGTTAGACTGACCGGCCTATAGTTTCCTGGGTCCCCCCTCTTTCCCTTTTTAAAGATAGGCATGACATTTGCTATCCTCCAATCTTCTGGCACCGTGGCCGTTTTGAGGGACAAGTTGCATATCTTAGTCAAGAGATCAGCAACTTCATTCTTCAATTCCTTAATAACTCTTGGGTGGATGCCATCAGGGCCCAGTGACTTATTGATCTTTAATTTATCAATGAGGTCTGAAACATCTTCTCTTTTAACCTCTATCTGACTTAATTCCTCGGTCAGGAGGGGCCATTTGGGCAGCGGTATCTGCCCGAGGTCTTCTGCCGTGAAGATAGATGCAAACAACTCATTTAATTTCTCTGCCATCTCTAAGTCTCCTTTTATCTTCCCTTTCCCTCCCTCACCATCCAGAGGGCCAACTGCTTCTCTGGCGGGTTTCCTGCTTCTAACATATCTGAAGAAGTTTTTATTATTCCCCTTAATGTTGCTGGCCATGCATTCCTCATAGTCTCGCTTGGCCTCCCATATCACCTTCTTACATTTCTTTTGCCACAGTTTCTGTTCCTTTTTATTCTCCTCATTAGGGCAAGACTTCCATTTACAGAAGGAAGCTTCCTCGCCCTTTACAGCCTCTCTAACTTGGCTTGTTAGCCATGCGGGCACCCTCCTGGATTTAGAGGAACCCTTCTTTCTTTGCGGTATACTCTGCTGGGCCTCTATTACTGTTGTTTTAAGTAACAGTATTTCAAATTTGAATAAATTTACATAAATTTACATAAATGACTACATTGGAGACAGAACTTATAGGAATGAATAAATTTTACTCTCATTTATAATACACATGAGAACTGTAATACAGGCATATAGAACCACATGAGAACTATGAACTCTTTGCCACACATCTCTTGCACAGTGAAAGCATACAGACCAAACCAGAAACACATGGAGACACAAGTTGTTCAGAGGTAATGGGGGGAGGGGTAAAATAATGCCCAGGGAAAAGCAGAAAACACATGGAGACTATAAAAGACCTTGCTCTAACTTGGCCTGCAGCTTGCATTTGGTGGTCACAACTGGCAGTAATGACAGGCCAGAGGCTCACTGGAGACTGGTGGCTCCCTGCAGACCAGATTGTGGGACCCTGAGGACCACAAATGTCCCCTGGGCCAGGATTTGTCCTCCCCTGCTCTTAATGAACAACGTGTGTGATTAGTGCTGGATGGATACATCCTGAACAGGCAGGAATCAGATCACAAGTATTGCCCTGCATACTTGTCACAAAATGTCAAAACAAAGCACAGCAAAGAAAACCAAACTGCCTGGAGTACTTTTCTGCCGTTGACTTGTCTTTTTGACCAGGTGTCTTGCACAGACCAGCATCTGTATTCCTTTTCTCCTGCTAAGGATTTAAGTGCAGTCCCTGTTATATAATGGGTCCATGCGAATCAAGGAAGGCATAGAGATAACACGTTTATCCCAATACGTTTATTCCATCTTCAGAACAGGACCTGGCAATGAATCTGAATGAATCTGACACAAGGCTAACACCCCTGGCTTTTATACCATTTAGCTCCGCCCAGACTTCCCATGATTGGTGCAGTTGAAACATTAACTAGAGGGCCAACCAGATGGTAGGATTTCAATCCATCACCCAATTGGCCAGCCATAAGTCTGGGCCAATCAGTTATGCAGGATTTTGATCCTGCATAACTTGCATACATAACAGTCCCCAAGGTAATTCCAGCTGTTCCTCGTCCTTTGAGTATATTTGTGCATTTGGGATTAAAATGGCTATATTTATGAACACTGCAAAATGTGCTATTTGGCTGTTAGGAAACAGTTTTGATTTTTTGCCCCAATGTGCATGACTTTTCACTTACTGACATTGAAGCGCATCTGCCATTTTGCTGCCCATTCTGCCAGTCTGGAGAGATCCTTCTGGAGCTCCTCACAATCACTGTTGCCGGTGCAAAGGCTGGAAGTCCTCATTTCTCCAGAGATGCTGCACAAACTGACCACAGACAGGATCTTGCTGGCAGAGAGCATGGTATGGGGTGGATCGGGGGGGGGCAGGATGGGATAAATCATGGTGGCGCTAGCAGACACTGTATCCTAAGCTCCCATCCCACCCTGGACAGCAAAAGCGCTAGAGTGGCTTCAAGGAGTCCCATAGGGAACCAGAGGCCAAGGAAGTAATTAAAATTTGTCTTTACTTACCTCTCCCAGCCAGCTGGATCTCCTGCTGATGCAATGGATGCAACAGAAGCTGCATTGGAAGCCCTGCATTGTTTGTGTTGTCCCAGGAAAGGATTGGGCCATTAGAATTTTGCATATATACCCTACATTTTAACATTGTGAAAATTTCAGCATTTGAGAGCTACATATGTAGGGCATGCTGGTACGCATAGGTTCATGAACTATAAAATATACAGATGTCTTTATAGATGACAAGGAAAGTTGCCCTTCTCTTATTTTTAAGGGAAAGTTTTAAAAGAAATGGGTCATCCAATTCCATGGAAATTGATTTTTTTTCCCAAGTGGTGGACAAAATGGAAGAGGCTCGATTCTACTGATTGCTCTCTACCCTTCCCTACAGTACAGCTCTATGACATCAGTACAAAATGTGTGTACCCAATATCAGTCTGACTGATGCTACAAAATTCAGCCCTTATTTCCAGACATCACAGCCCCACAGAATACAATGCACATTTCAGAATCCCTCCCAAATGACAATCAGAGATGTGTCTGCTTTGCCCCTTATTTTGACACTTTTATCTGACAATCCTGTAGAGTGTGTATTTGAAAAAATTGTTCCCAGGGTTAGGGAAGAAGCAATCAGATTCAAAAAGCAGAAAACAGAAGGGGGAGAGCAGAATGTTTTTTTCTCCCCTGTGTAATCAGCAGCTTTCTTGTTACTAAGCTACTGTGACGGAAGAATACAAGTAATTTGGCCTTTGCAAATATTCTTGCACTCATGGAGCCACAATGTGTCACCAAATGTCTGTGATCAACTGAATCCAAAGGCTCCCTGTGTTTATGCCATTGCTCCTGCTGGGTTCTCGGTTCTCTTCCAAGATGGAAACAGAAAAAGCAGCAACTAACTCTGCTAATGGAATATTAGCTCTTGTAACCAACTCTGAAAACGGTTCCACTTTTTTCCCCCACATCTTCTGGATTGTTCTTTTGTTTCATTGTTTTGGGGCCTTCCAATCGATACTAAACTTCTAAGACACTTTGCTTTCCCTTCTTGCTGCCTCCTTCTGCAGAATCTCCTTTCCAAAAGAGCTCACCTGTGTCTGGTCATATTGTTCAACATGCATTTAGGAATATAGGGGGATCTTTTCTAGTATTGCCAGCACAGATTGAATCTGGGACTTTCATTGAACTATTGACCTTTTCACTAAGAGAATTTGGATTTCCGGTGTTTGCACAAACCCAGCCTTGATTAGTATGTTTTGAGTCACTATAAATAGTTTCTTCTAAATAGAAAGGGAGCTCATTCATCCTAAAATCAATATACTGTATACTGGAAGAAGGCGGTGGGATCGCCCAGCTAATCATGAAGGATCAAGCATTGGTCAGTGAGGACTTCTGTATGTATGAGTGCAGAGAAAGATGTTATTCATTGACACTCATGAATTTCACATCCTCCAGCTGAGTCTATTTTTTTTTCACTGTGTGTTTCCATTGCTCACATGGTGGGTAGTACAGTATTGGCCATCTTACCTGAAATGTATTTGGAGATTCAGAACATTTTACTGTTTTGCAAAACTTGTCCATTAAAAAAAAACAATTAACATGCAAAACCAAAACTTTTTTGGGGGTGGGGACTAGGCTGTATGGAAATATCCCCAAATTAATATTTTCCCAAGCCTTTGCTGAAGGAACACACCAAACCATACACAATGTCTGCAGAGTTGTTGATTCATCAGTGTTTCTTAAGGAGTGAGGTACTGTAGGCACACACTATAATTAGATCTGCAGCTGTAGTAGCAATAAGGCAAGTATCTGAAGAGACTTCTACTTCTTGTCAGTTCAACAGATTTATGGTGATGATTCTTACACTCAGCAATATCAAACTTGAAGAGTTAAGAGAAAAAGATGCAAAACCACCACCCACTCTTTAGGCATTCCAACATACAGTACTTTACACACAAGTGCATCAAAGTAGAGAATACTTCAATCTATAATTGATGATGCAGTAGTCTATAAGGCTTCAAGGAGAAACCAAACCAAATAAACATTTATTACTGGCATGAAGATTAAATCTATGACAGCAGTGACAGTTTTAAAACTATATCTAATAGGCTTGACCACTGTGTAAACCTTGTGAGGAGCTCTGGACTGTATTAGCTAGCAACCGATATAGCAGAGAAGAGAGATAGCCAGTATGGTTTGCTGCTACAGCCAAGTATAGCTAGTGCATTGGATCTGCTTACCAGCTAATCCTCACTTTCCTCTGTCACTTTAGGAAATGTTAATAGATAAATGGAGGAAAAAAAAAACAATTAGCAAGTCTACACTCCAAAAGGAACTCTTTTATTTAAAAAAAATCCCTTTATTGGTGAAAAATACAATAATAAATTGTCAGGCAAAATATCAAATGTAGAAAGAAAAATAAATAAATGAAATAGAAATAGGGGAAATAAAAATACTATTGAGAAATTTAAAAGATAAAAAGTGTGTGTGTGTGTGTGTGTGTGTGTGTGTGTGTGTGTGTGTGTGTGTGTGTGTGTGTGGGTAAATGTACTATTAACATAACCATGTTTAAAATGGATATTAGTATACATATGTTTATAAAGCAAGTTTCCAAACATCCAAAAACGTATCCATATGCAGTTGTCTTCTATACGCCATAGATTCCAATACTGACAGAGTTAAAAATCTCTTAAGTTCAATGAAAAATAGTGAGAGGGCACTTGTCTTTCCAACATTTCAGTATCAGTAAGGGCACCAAAAGTCAATTTCTATGGCTGTTTGGATTGCTTCCATCCAATAGGCAGATAATTAAGGAGAATATGCACATTACAAAAGGAATTGGGCTGCCTGGGTTGGGCTATTCGGGATTGGGCTGTCATGGAGGAGGGATTTGTGACACTGGGAAATTCTGCAAAATGGCTGCTGACAGAGCACAGATCACTCCTTTGGTGACCATACTGGAGCCCTGCAGTAAGAGGCAGCAGTGCTACCCAATTCATGCTGGACACCCCACTAGCCACCAGAGCAGGTAAGGCCATGGTAGGGGCAGGAATGGGGTGAAATGGGGCAGGGAGGGGGAGGAACAAGGGTGGGGAGGCTGGAGGAGGAAGTGGATTTGATGGCAATGGCTCCTGCCTGATCCTGTCCCTCCATCATCAGACTTGCACCAGCTAAAGAGCTGTGGCACAGGTCTGAGGAGAACCACTGTGGAGCAGGAGGCTTACAGAGGGGTAAAAGGATTTAAATCTCCTCCCCCCCCAAAAGCCTCCTGATCCACCACCACCCATTGCTGAATACAGCATACTCCTTTTTGGCACAGCTACACCAGCTGGGGGGAAGGAAGATAGGATTGGGCTCTCTGTTAGTGTCCAAAGCAGTCATTAAAATGCTGCTAACATCTCTGTGGTCGATGCCCTGTTCGTAATCAGATGGACTTCAAACTGCCACCAACACTCCATGGTGTGACAAGACAATCGTGTCTCTTGTTTGCAGTACTCCTGCAAATGAGGTCCACCTTGTTGGTGAATGCTACGTGGTGCCATCAATCAAATGTCTTGAACAAGAGAGGAGAAGAAAGCATGGCAATGGTTCATTATCTCTTCTTAAAATCTGGTCCAGCCTGAGATAGTTTTCCGCATCGCTGTCTTCATGTTCTTTCATGGAAGATATCCTAAATCTCTAACTGTGCTACAAAATGCAGTCTGCAAGTCAACATTTATTGTGATGTCTTATAAGATAAATTGCTCATATGTGAGAAAGGAGAAATTTACTGTCCAAGACTATTTGGGGGTGGGGGGAACACTAGTGTAGCTGCACCAATGGAGCACATGCTGCATCCTGCCAGGAGGATCTCCTCCATGTAAGGAAATATTTTCCCTTGCCTGGGGGTTGCTGCTGCACTGAGTCTACTCAGACCATGTAGCTGGTGCAAGTCCAAGTGAACCCAGGAAGGTGGAGTGAAGCCAAGAAGGGATAGGATGTTGGTGGTGTGGCTGCCAGTGATATAATCCCCTTCCTGGCCTTGATCTTTCCCTCCCAACCTTGGTCTCCTCCCCATTCCTCCCTATTGCCCCCACCCACCTACTCCCCACTGACTTACCAGCACCAAGGGTCATTGTGAGGCTACTCACCACTTGCGGCAACAGCCCAGCTGCGCAAAACAGTGTGTCCCCATTTGTGAAGGACCTTGTGCTGGCAGAATGCTAGTTCCATCAGCTCAGGGCCCTCACAGTATTGGTTGGTTGATTGGCAACCTTCAGTCTCGAAAGACTATGGTATAAGCCTACAGCACCACGTATTCCCAGGCGGTCTCCCTTCCAAGTACTAACCAGGCCTGACCCTGCTTAGTTTCCTAGTTCAGACGAGATCGGACATTGGGCTGTTATACAAAATGGAAGATGGTCCAGCCAGCAAATGCACAGAAAGAAGCGCCAGAATCATAGAACATATTCACTCCTTTTGCAGTCGGAAGAATGAAAATGCGCATGAAGTTATTAAGATAGATGATACTGGTATTTTCGTCATCCTGCTGTATGATATAAGTCTGGATAGTGATCTCAAATTTCAAATGGATGTGTGCCTTTCAGAGAATAATGCAGGAACATACATAGATGTGACATGCATGTCAGTCAAATTTACAGATTGACATGTGCAGCTCCCCTTGCTCTTGATATACTAACAGGATGAAACTATTCAAGCAGAGGTGAAAAACAAGTGGAAAATATGACCTCTGAAAATAATGGAAGGAAAAATGGACTACACAGAGGAGGCATTTGGACAGTAACCTGAAGCCATGGATACATTTGAGAGCTCTGTCTGTCTGTCTGTCTGTCTGTCTGTCTGTCTGTCTCTCTCTCTCTCTCTCTCTCTCTCCTAAATAGTATTTGGGTTTGTGCACAGTTTACCACAGCAATGAGATGCAACATGCATGACAAATCAATTTTGGCACAGCATTTGTCTTGCATCTCATTGCTGTAGTAAACTGTGCACAAACCCACAACAATATTACTGCAGTCAGGCGACAACAGGCAGACCCTTGAGGATGGACAATGTGGGATGGTATAGCCGATATGTGAAGTTGTGCTCCATTATTTAACTGAACGATTAATGGAATGTAACAACAATCCAGACAGTTACTGCAATGAGACAATGCACGAGACAGATTTGCCTAACACAGAGGTGTCAAACTTATAGCGCATGAACCAGATGAGGCCCCTGGAAGCAATTTATTGGCCCCCGATATAATTGGGCTCACCAAGCTTTGAATTGGGCTCTCTCAGATCCTGAAAATATGAACAAGATATGCACATTTTCTCTTCTGTCATTTGCAGTTAATGAGTTTCTATGTGAGAACAAAGTGCTTATTTCTGGCCATCATCTGCTTAATGATGTCACTTCAGTTGCGTGCCTGCTATTGAACGCCCTGGAGCAAATGCCCCAGGTGCTGGCCACTGGGAACCCGCAGAAGCCTCTCTGAGGCTTCCGAAAGGGGGCAGAAACTGTGCTTCCAGTTCGCCAGAAGCACAGTTTATAGAGGTTTCGGGAGGTTTCGAAACCTCACAGAGGTTTCGGGAGGGGGTTGCGCGAGGCTCCATGAGCCTCTGGTGAGTGGGGGGGTGGACTTCTGCACGGAGGGGCAGCCTGCGGGGGCGCCATCACAGAGCTTTGCCCCAGGCGCAGGGCTGCAGAGGTCCTCGGCTATGTCACTTCCTGCTTAACGATGTCATTTCTAGCCCTCAGCAGGCACCATGAATAATAACTTCAGCTCTTTGAATGAAACAAGTTTGACATCCCTGGCCTAACATGTCAAATGATGATTGTTAATGATCCAGAATATTAATACATGAACAAAATATGCTTTATTCCTTATTAATAGTGTCAATGAAAGCCTTTGATACTTAATAATATGTTTCCAACACTTCATTACATATTTGTAAAATAAGATGGAATGACATGCATAATCTTTCCTACTAATTCTGACTTTCATTGTAAAAGTGCATTTCCCAGGAAAGAATATTGATTTGAACGAGTAAAACTATGCATGGTTACTCAGAAGTAAGTCATACAGTGTTCAGTGGGCTTACTCCCTGTATTGGAATCAGGGAAGAGATTTGCAAGGAGGTAGGATGTGGTGTCAGCAGAGGCCCTTTGCTCTGGTAAATCTGGGGAACAGAGAGTTATGGCCTGGGCTTTCAGCAGAGGGTGTGCTACACAGCAGCAGCCACTAGAGGAAGCCAGGTCATACAGGGATAAAAGAAGCACCTGGAGCAGTGAGAGTCTGTGGGTTGTGGTTGGAGAGAGAGGATGGATGGAAGGGCGGGCAGCGGGCAGGTGGACAGACAGATTTGCTAGCTAAATGGACTGACTTTTTGGCTAACCGACCTGTTAATTCCCAGACTGACTCGTTATCAAACTGACTTTCTGGTTAACTGACTTGCTAGCTGTTAACTCATGAACTGACCCTCTGCTCTGCTAACGGACCAATGGACCGGCTAACGACTTACTGCACTTTTGAACTGATTAACTGGCAACCTGGCCAATGGACTGGTGTTTGCATGATGAACTGGTGGACTGACTAGTGGATTAACTGACTACCCAACCAATTAATGAGCTGATTGCCTGGACTGATATTGCTAGATGGTGGAGAGCTGAGGGAGTGCTACTGCACCTGGAAGGACTGCTGCCTCAGGACCTAGGAGGAGGGGCCCTGCAGGCCCACAGGCAAGCTACCTTTTTCACTGGTGCTGGGGTACAGTGGTAGTGTTTGCTAGAGCTGGCCATGCTCTAGAGCTGGGGAACTAATTAGCCACAAAGTAGGCATAGGTTCTCTAGGCCAAGGCTAGAACAGGAATTCGGCAAGACACTCCCAGGTACACACCCTTACCAGGAAGCAGCCCACTGTAAACTGAATGGGACTTACTTCTGAGGAGACATGCAGAAAATTGGTCTGTAAGAGTTGCGCAGTTGAGTTCTACACACTTTTTAATGTAGTGTATGATGCAGTTGCCCAACTTTTTGAACCCAGGCACACAGATAAATGGGCCTGGTTTCTGATCTATAAGTACAGGGCCCCTTCACTGCAGGATAAAATTGGTCACGTGTGCTTTGTAACTCATTGCTTTAGAAAGCAAAGTCTGTCACTGCCTCTTCCAGAGATAGTAAGAGAGTAAGTCCCACTTACTATCATTGTTAAAAGAATATACATAGTAGCTTGTTAAAAGTAGAGGTCTGTAACATTTCCCCAAATGCAGTCACACAGCATGGTAGCATCAAGTCTAATAGATGAAAAATAAAATATTGAAATGAATGGGGATCCACCTGAAATTGGCTTGTGACCCACCTAGTGGGTCCTGACCCGCAGTTTGAGAAACACTGGTCCAGAGTATGCATCACATAAGGAACACATAAGAAACTTTATTAATTGCGATTAATTCTCACAGAGCAGTCAGCATTAATCTAGTCAGTGATTTAAACCCAGCTGGAGGTAATAGCGAATGTTTCTCTTTATAAGTGAATGGTACAATATGCAGTACAGTCTCTTTCTATTCATGCAAGGGGAGATCGTGCTCCCTGAAGATGTTTGTTCAGGAATAGACTTTATTAGTTTTCTGACATAACCAACAGAGTAGGTGATTTACTGCAAATGCTTTTAAACAAAACAGTGTCTCTTAAGGATTATAACAAGAAGAAAAATTCTAACCAAAGCAACTGGAATTACATTTTTTTTAATGGTGTCTTTCAGTTGGAAGACTGGATTCCTTTCTATTAAACAAGGGCGAGGGGAAAAAATGGTGATCCATAACTCCCTTTGCTTGAATTGACAATGGGCCTTGGTATGATTGTAATGATCTGCAGATTGCATACCCTCCCTGGTTATTGTCTTCAACAATTGCAGTGATAAAATCATTAAAAAAGAAAAGGAGTTCACATAGTTAGCGATAAAATTATGCTTCCGCTCCAAAAAATAAGAAAATAAAAATGAGGGAACTCTCCAATGCCTTGATAATGTGGCAACATTCTTGATACAATGTAGGAAGGAAAGGTTAAATCTAAAGGATGAGTTAGATGGATATCACTCAGTGGAGAATAAAATGTGGAGGAGAGTGCACAGCTGGAATCCTGGGATCCCAAAAAAGCTACTATAGAAGCAAATCTCATCTCCTGCGCGCAAGGCTTCTGAGAGCTGGCAATGGGCCCAGGGTAAAATGCCTGATTGACTTCACCTTCCTAAATTCGTTTTGTATTGTATAGTTTGTTTTGTCATAGTTTGTTTTTTGAACCAGGATCTCTGGAAATAGTGCTCCCGAGTTTAATGTTCCTAAAGGACCAGATTCCTCCATTTCAATGATCTCCCACTCTCTGATTCTTGCTTGTTGACACCAATGTAGACAATGCACAAGGCAGGATTGACAAAGAGGCAAAGAAATGCTTGGAGCCTGATCCTTAAAGTCTCAACTTCTTGGTTTGGGATGAGGTGGTATTCAGGGCTGGTATCCAAGACCAGGAAGGGTATAAGGTCTCAAATGAAACTCTAGAATTCTTCAACTCTTCAACTGTAGAGAGAAGAACAAGAACTCACCAGCTAACCACATCCCCTCTTCTCACTGTACTCAGCATTTGTTGGATGCTGCAAGCACTGAGCATGGGGAGAGTTTCTCTGCATTCTGGAATTCGGAACTGTCAGAGTTCTATAATGTACGGAAGGGGAGTGGCTACAGATCACAACATGGAGGGGGGCCACTCCCCCCACATATTCATTTGAATGCTTGATGAGTGTTATACTGGGAACAATCAATCAGCTCCTCCCAGTGACTTGTCCAGGGTCCTGAAAATCCTATATCTGACTGTCCTTGGTTTCTGAACTCCAGAACTTGGGCTGACTTGAACAGATTCTTGATCTGCGTGCATTCATTCATTCATTCATTCATTCATTCATTCATTCATTCATTCATATGTGTGTTTGTATCCTCAGCCTTCCACACTCTTGCCCTCTGGCTCTTGATCACAGATTGTACTTTTTCTTCCTCATTGATTCATTCCTGCTTTTCTTCATCAACCTCGGATACCTGACTGGACATCCTGCTCCAATAGAATTTGTCTCCCTGCAACTGAATAGGACCTAGGAATGTTTTGAGAAGTCTGAGGTTGCCAGGACTTTGCACAGAGAAATGGCCTTTAAGGTCTCTTGAAACATCTCAAGAAAAAAGTAGAACAAAACTCAATGCTCTCATCGCTATACCACACAGATGTTTGTCATGCTATATATCGTGTAGCCAAACCATGGGTTGGAAGCCGCCTGCAGCTCTTTGATATATAATGTGCGGCTTGTGGAAATATGTTGGCTGAGCAATTTTTTGCATCACAATTAATATAAAAGGTCAATAATTTTCAAGCTTTATAATTATTTACCATGTATGAACCAAGAGTGCACTGGATTAAAAGTTTAATGTTCATGGTGAGTAAATATATTTAAGAATAGAAATGCTTCTTAAATTTTGCAGCTTTCCAACATCTCTCTTGTGGTTCTCAAATATCTGATATTTACTGAATGTGGCTCTTATGTTTAGCAAGTTTGGCCACCTCTGCTATATATGTATAACTAGCCTGATGGTTTTTTTTTCAGAATATAATTGGGTTTTTGCAGCTCTGTGGATCCCATAGTTCAGTCAGAGGGTTTGGAAGGCATTGCATTTTTACAATATGGAGCACAGCCTATTCTCCTTGGAAACACATTTTTCCACATTGTCCTCAGGACCATTGTCACAGGCTCTTTTCAGTTGTATTCAGGGGCAGGCCCTGGCTCTTCTTTCTGTAAAACTCCTAAGCTACGATAAAATCTTAATGGATTTTTTCCCATCTTCTTTCATGGCACCTGGGGTGCTGGAGCGTAATGCAAACTGACAGACTCTACACTGTCTGAGGGCCTGTTCATGTTGGGGTATCTGTCTATCACTGTGTATTCAACTTCTCTGTCTGTGGCTGAACTCTGAAATAGCACTGCTCCTCTGGGTTAATCAATGTCACACTTTCCCACCGTTGCTAAAATTTAAATGCTTGCATAACAGAACTGCCAACTCTAGTTGGGGCATGTGAGGATGTTCTGCTACTAACCCTGTGAATGGTATTTGAATGGACAGAGTTGGTGAACAGATTTTATACCACCAGCACCACGATCCACTTGGCATCATTAAGATAACCTGGCCTCATTAATTGGTCTATTTCTGTCCAAGAATTTCAAGAACTGTAGACTGGAATCCAAAGAAAGGATATGCACATTGTCAGGATGAAATAAACCTTGTTCAGTCATTGACAGCTCAGTCCTAGGAGGCAGTCCAACTGCCGAAACTAGCATTCCAGTGGCGGTTGGTGCTTTATGGCATCATAAAAGATGCTCCAGAAATCACACAGAGCCATGCGCAGCAGGGAGGGCTCTTGTATCCTTCAGGGGAGGACGGTAATAGGGGCAGGGGGTGGGCATATCAGGCCTGGAAGTGGTGGGATCACTGCACCAGTGTGCACCATATCCTATCCCCCTTCCTGGGCCTGATCCCCCAACATGGATCAATGGAGACTTGCACGAGCAATATTGCTGGCACAGGTCCGAGCGGACCCATTAAAACTTCTGTGGCTTACCCAGGCAAGGTGTCAAATGTCCTCTTATCCCCAGGATACTTCCAGCAGCCAAAATTCCCCTGTGGGATGCAGCAGAGACTGCGTTGATTCAGCTGCATTGCCACGGGGGCTTTGGGCTGTTAAACTCATACAATTAATCAGCTTATAGTCTTTTATTTTGGTAACAGTCTACATGAACACATACTTGTGTTTTGAAGCTGTTGTAAACCTGGCATGAGAGGGGGGAAAACAAACTAGGGATACCCAAAGCAACACCATGTCATTTCCCACATCTCCTTACTGCACACTGTGACAGTCTTGCTGATACGCCTAATCTCCTGTTGATTAGAATGGGGAGTGGCAGAGCTGATGGGCCCAAGTGCAACCATGAAGCACATGGAGTCAGCACATGGACACACTCTGATAGAGGTGGGTGGGAGCACTCACTGCATTGACACCATCCGATAAGAGGCCCAGAAAGAAATATGAAGAAAACATCTGGCCCTTCTTGCACGACCCAATGACTCCAACCAGTGGGCTCATACAGCACTTGCCCATTCATCTCCAGATGTTCTGATTCTTCATAAGCACCTCCTGGTGTTGCATTATCATTCTAAAGACTGTCACATAGACTTGCTGCCTCCTAAAGGAGGTTTTGTGTGGTGTGTGTGAGATGCACATAATGGAAAACCTCTACCATGCTTGTCAGTGTGAGAATGTTGGAAAAAGGAGGCACATCTTGGAAGAAGGATTATCTGTGTTTCCACATTTCCCCTTTTTACCCATCATTTGCATCTCGTAAGCAGGGCTGAATACTTCACCTCAGTTTGCCCCTATGAGAATAAACCTTCCAGATTGTCAGCAGGACCTCTTTCCTCCCAGCTGTTGCTTGTCAACCTGCGCTGTGATTTTCACAAGGGGCTCTATTCCTCTATCTCCCAGAGCAATTACAGTCCTAATAACTCCTGGGAGCTTCACCGCAGTGCATATGTTGAAACACTGAGGGGCCAAGATTACTGATTCTGTCAGAAAGCACATCATTAACACCCCATATGGCTGCAGGAAGCTGTTCAGCCTACTGAACGACACAGCACCACCTGATGAGGAAGGCTTAGACTTGCTGAGAAGCCTTGAGCTATAGCTGAGTGCAGAAATATCAAAATAGTGACTTCGACGATATTGGGAGAACCATCTTGCACTTCTGGGACTAACATGAAAATCACCTAGGGTTAATTCAAAAAATGAACAAAACAAACAAAAAAAAAGCCCAGCAGATCCAGCAATAAACCTCGGTCTGGACTGTACCACCTCAGAATACAAGGGGAAAGTCTCAGACAGCCCTCTCCACTTGCCTACCTATTTGCCTCCTGGCTTGACTATCTCCCTGCTCAGAACCTAGGGATCTCTAGATCAGCAACACTGCCATATGCCTTACCTGAGCCTCCTCAATAACTACACTATATAGCTAGAGGTGGGAGAAAATAGTGTGTTTTTTTTGTGAATTTCAGTGTTTTCCAAGGGTAGAAGTGCAGAAAGCAGTGTTATATGTTTTTATTCAAACTTCACATTGTAAGTGTACTAGGTAGGTGATATAAGTGGTATAGTGTCAGTGGATGCAGTCACATTCATTATTCATGCACCTTCCCATTAAATAATAAAAACAGAACAGTTTTATTTTTTGCAGGTTTTGAGCTTTGTTTGTTTGCAAAAGTGAGAAGTCAGAGAGCGGTGTTATGTGTTGTAATTTCGTTATCACGGTTTTCTCCCACCTCTGGTTATAGCAGGTCTTCAGGCAACCCAAATTAATCAACTTCCTGTCCTTGAAAGGAAATATCCTTTTCTAACAACTCACTGCTCTCAGCTGTGATAGGCTTAACAACAGAGGAGGTGTGAACAAGTTGTGCTTGGAGAATGCAGAGCAATTAACGTTGTCCCATTATCACTGTACACACAGTGGTCCTGACACGGGGCTTCCAAAAGGTATGGAAAACTGCCAACTATTTATAGACAGCTAAGGAAAGACCGTAGCAATCGGTGGGAGGAATGAAGCAAAGGAGAGAAATCTGGGAGACAAAAAAATTAAAAACAAACCACCATGCCTGTCTCATCAGGAAGGAAAGATACAAAGAAGACTGGCTTGGCTAATAGGCCTCATCAGTTTGATGCATTACCATAATTTTACTGAGCTACCAAGAGCAGTATTGGGATTGTGAAGGTGCCACAGAACTACAATGCAGGCAGTGACTTGTCAGGCTCCCTCTGAAATGGTGTGAAGAGCAAATCAGTGTTTACCTGGAAAGAAAATGACCCAAGATGCTGAATGTGCACCCTGAATGTCTTACGTACAAAGTCCTTCGTGTTCACCAGCAATCCCAGTTTGGGTACAGTGGCCTCCACAATTGGCTTATCACCCAAGTTCCCCCATTCTTAATTTCTGCCCAGCTCACAGGTGTACACATTTGATCCCTGTTGCATATACGCAATGTTGGGCAGAAATGGCTTTTGGGGGGGGGGATTTGCAGTTACAACCTTTAGCCACAAGAGGCCACTGCTCTAATAGATGCATGGATGCTAAACAGTGATTCTTATTATATTTCCCCTAAAAAACTGTCCACACACTGATCCATCTCTGTTGCAATGCTGGGCTTGTTGCTTCTTAATTCATTGCTCCTTATACTCCTAGCGCTTTCACAGGCCTTGTTCATCTTTGTATCCTCTCTACAGTCAAAACATTGGAGAAGCCCTGCTGGATCAGACCAAAGGCCCACCTAGTCCAGCAGCCTGTTTCCCACCATGACCCATCAACAGTCTCTGGTAGCCCACAAGCAGGAGAGGTAGGCATGCTCTTCTCCCAGTGTTGCTCCCCTGCAATGGGTATTTGGAGACACACTGCCTCTCAACCTGGAAATAGCATACAGCCATCATGTGTGGTAGCCAGGTAGTACCTGCAAGGGCCATATCTTTCTCTTGCAATGTTCAGGAGGGGGGATTCAGATCTTTTTAATTGCACCAGATTGGAACACAGGCTGAGGAAGCACATATGGAGTCCTCTTCCCAAGAACACCCAGGAGTGTGAGAGCTGTTTCCAGAAGTGCGAATAACCAGACAAGTGCCTAGGGCCAATCAGATGGGCTTTGCTCATCTGATTAGCACCCTTCCTTCTGGTGAGGCACCAGTTATGCGGGAAAGTCTGTCTGCACCGCAATTAACCTCATTCAAGTCTTCACATAATCACATACATGCAGCATAAGATTGTGCCATGCTAAAGTGCCTCTCACATTGCTGGGTGTGCATGCGTGAAGAAGGCCTGAGCATATATTTTTGCCCTTCCTACTGAGTTGTCATAGCTGCGTCAACACCTGTGGGATTAGAGGTCAGAGATGCCAGAACTGAATTTTAGTTCTGGTTATTTGAGAAATGTAGCAATATATCCATCTCTCCTAAAGCAGGAGGTCTGGTCTAGAGGGTTGAGCCTCCATTTGCCTGAAGATAACATCTGAAGGTCGCCAGTTTGAGGCCACCGGCACCGTGCGACCTTTGAGCAGCTGACAAGCTGAGCTGAGCTATCCCATCTGCTCTGAGCGTGGGAGGATGGAGGCCAGAATGTGCGGCCAGATCATGAAAGAAACATCTTGAATGTTGTGGTTTCTTGAAAGATAGAAACCTTCTTTCAAATTGTAAAAATCCCTATGGGGATTTAAATTGCCTGCCTGTGTAAACCGCCTTGAATAAAGTCTAAGGAGAAATCTGAGGACCAAGAAAGGCGGTATAGAAATACCTGTATTATTTGTATTTTTATTAAAGTTTTTAGGATCAACTTTGTAGATCCAGGATCCATTTTTAGAATGACAAGGAGGCGGGGAGGAGCCATTTCAGGGTGGGGGGAGGGCGGGTTTCAGGTGTTCCTGGGGTCAGGTGGGTGGGGAGTGGGAGGTGGGGCCAGGATCCTATGGTTGGCAACCTTCAGTCTCGAAAGACTATGGTATAAGCCTACAGCACCCAGTATTCCCAGGCGGTCTCCCATCCAAGTACTAACCAGGCCTGATCCTGCTTAGCTTCCGAGATCAGATGAGATCAGGCATGTGCAGGGTAACAGTTGCTGGTTATGCCAGATCCTGATCCCATTCCCAGTAGGTGCGGAGTAGCCCCTGGCCGCTCTGTTCTGCTCAGTTCTGCGTCACCTCGTCAGGTGGTGCAGATTCAAGTAGACCCATTGGGGCAAGTTTTCCCCTTGCCTTAGGCTGCCCTGCTTCTGGCCCCAAATTTAAGCTGGATGCAGCACAGTCCGCTGGCCTGCCTGCTCCAGTGCAAGTTAGGATTGCGCTGCACATACATTAAAAGTTGACAATAAGTATGTTTTAAAAATTATTTAAAATAAAGAAGAATCTCTCTAACTTTCCCAAGCAATTTCTGATCTGTTTTTAAAAAAATTCCCCAGACATCCCAAAGGCTGCAATCCTATCCATTTTTACCCAGGAGTAAGCCCCACTGACTGACATTGTTAAAAGCGTATACATAGAATCTGTTCAAAGCACAGATCTGTAACATTTCCCCAAATGCAGTCACATACCATGGTAGCACCAAGTCTAATATATTAAAAATAAAATACATTGAAATGAACGGGGACCCACTTGAAATGGGCTTGCAACCCACCTGGTGGGTCCTGACCCATAGTTTGAGAAAACACTATGTTAATGTGTCATGGTGAGATGTGTGTGTAGGTCTCTTCCATTTTGCATCACCATGCTGGTGTCCATGGGAAGGCAATTTAGATACAAGCCTGAGTTGCATCACACAGCAGTCCCCCTTAGTCTGCACCTTGGACACAGGAAACTGATCAAGAAAGAACAAACCCAAGTGTGGATGTTCACTAGGAAAGAAAACTCACGTTCCTGAATTTGCAGGCTTGTCTCAGCAGCACATTTGGAAAATAACTTGGCAGCAGGCAATGGTCAAATTCTTTAGCATACAGGAAATTGATTCATTTTTAAATTGGGAGCAGAGACTTAGCAGGTGTTCTCTGTTCTTGGAATAAGAGCTGGTTCCCAAAAAAAAACATTAACAGGAACACAGTTTGCTGGATCAGTTTGTTCAGCTCACTGGCACGGCAGCTTTGTGTGTTCTGTATAGAGAGATGGGACTTGCTGGGCAGGTAAATATAAGAATATGCACTAAGGCAGTGATTTCCCAACCTTTATCATTTCATGGCACACTGAGGAGGCATTAAAATTGTCAAGGCACACCATCAGTTTTTTGACAATTAACAAGGCACATGACACTGCTGGTCAGGGGCTCACATCCCCCAATGGCCCTACTAATAAATGACCCTCCTTCAAACCCGTGGCACACCTGCAGACCTTCCATGGCACACCAGTGTGCCATGGCACAGTGGTTGAAAATCGCTGCACTAAGGACTCTCTGTCTCCTCCCTTCTGGTCTTTTCCTCACTGTCGATTTTAGACTGCAATCCTATGTACGCTATCCTGGGAGTAAGCCCCATTGAACACAATGGGTCTTACTTCTGAGTACACGTGCATAGAATTGTAATGTTAGACTGCAAGTTCCTTGGGGTCAGTGACCTATCCATATTGCTTGCGCAACTCTGTTATGGTTGTCACTTTGCCCAAAATGCCCTTGTTTCTTCATCTTTTTTTCTCCCTAAGGTGGTGGGCAGGCAGCGAAAGTGAATCTCAGACCATTTGGGGGCCGTTCCTGGGTTCCACCCCTTTACTGCTGAGTCCTGCCACTTTGCACTGGCCCTACGCTGGTCGATTATTCCCCATTTTCCCTAGGCCTAGAGGCAGTCTTATGACATCTCCAGGCCCTGATTCAGAAAGCTCAGGGTTTGGGATGCAAACCTCAAATTCTGTAAGGTGCCTCTCATGAGCACTCATGGGACAATGGAAAGAAAGAAAGAAAGAAAGAAAGAAAGAAAGAAAGAAAGAAAGAAAGAAAGAAAGAAAGAAAGAAAGAAATGACATAGTGTTAGGACAGTATGAAAACATATTATGTGCATGTATGCATGCATATACATCTATTGACTTATTAAAGTATTTCTATTCCACCTTTCTGATGGTAGTTTTTTTTTTCTTTTTAAATGCCAAGGTGAGGTACGGTACATCAATAAAACTGCCCATCCAATAATTATCTAAAACAAACAACTAGCAACAAATGTTAAAACTTGAGAAGACTCAGCAGGCATGACTGTGAAAACTACTCAGCTTTCGATATGCCTAGTGGAATAGCAAGGTCTTTTGCTGTCAGCAGAGCCATCAAGGATGGAGCAGAGCGGAGCTGAGCAGAACTCTCCGAGAATGGAAGTCCACGTTCTGGTTGCTGCTATGGAGAAAACTCTCTCATGAATCCAAACCAACCAAGGAGAGTCAGCATCACTGGGCATCATGGCTGAGGCCTCAGGGCCTCAATAGAGCCCACTGCCAATCCCCAAGCCCCCTCTGTGCCCATAGCCTTCAGGCGCTGCTGGCAGAGCAAAACCACTGTCTCCTCACCAATCCCATATACCAGTGATTTTCAACACAGTACGTTGGCGTGCCATGAAAGTGAAAAAAGTTGATAATTGCTGCCATATACCAAGATAAACCCCACCGTGAACCTTAAGGGGGGGGGTAACACAATTAGACGGCGGTCCATGAAGGGCAGCCCCCTACCAGAAAGTTAGACCTGGCCCTGCAGTTGACATTACCTTTGAAGGAAGTGAAGGAAGTGGGATGTGCAAAAGGACCTTCTCTGATTATCTGAGTGAATTAACAGGTTCATATGGGAAGTGATGGTCCTCAACAATAACCCACCCCCAAACAATTTAGATCTTACAGGGCACAATCCTAACCAGGTCTACTCAGAAGTAAGCCCTATTTTGTTCAATGGGGCTTACTCTCAGGAAAGTGTGGTTAGGATTGCAGCCTAAAGGTCCACATTTTGCAGGTATCAAATCTCTCTTCAGCTGCCGCCGCCAACATAAATCCCATCATCTTCCCTTTCCTGAGCGTTAATCTAGTTCGTTTCCTGACAATCCGAGACTCCTTTGATGAACGGTTTTGCCTAACCAGTTGCAAGAAAGAATGTCAGAAAAGCCCTACCTTAGGCATTCTCCTAACTAATGAAGAGAATCCATCACAGTGGAAGTTTTATCTCGTTCTTTGTTGGATGTAAATAAACAGTCGGGTTAATTTACATCCATTAATCTTTTGGCCCACTGCAGCTACCGGATGCCATATTCATGAGACGCTTCTTTTTCAGCTCAGCTGCTAAACAACATAAATAAATAAAATTACCCCCTGAAAGCCAGACAACTGCTATTAGTATCAGCTATTATTATTACAACTACAAACATAAACCCTCAAAAGTGCAGGGAAATGTTTATTGCTATTAACATAATGCAAAAGCTATACTGAATTTAGCCTGTCTTTGCTCCTTGTAGCCCTGCCTTTCCCAGGGACCACACACAGCTCTGTCCATTGGACCTCCAGCCCTCTGTAAAGAATTTCATCCAGAACATTCTGTGATCTCATAGCAGCTGAGCCACTGTTATTGGTGGAAGGGGGTCGCAGGCGGTTTCCCAGGCACTTCCACGTCCTGGTACTTCAGTTGCTTTTCTCCGCTTCCCATCCTTCTTGCGCCTGCCAATCATTCCTAGACCCCTTGCTTCTTTTAAGCTGCTGATTCCTGAACTTTTCTTTGGTTCTTGGGCAGTTTTATAAATAATGATAACAAGAATTCTCTCATGCATATGAATATAGTATAGCAGCAGTGGGCCTAAAGATGAATGGATCTGAAAATTAGCCTAATGTGTTATTTATATGCTTCCAGGAACACCCTGTTCTTGAGGCAAACTGAATTGGCTGCCTCGGGTTGTAGATTAGAGAGCAGGGGTGTCACTGTCACCAGCCACATCCACCTCAGTCCTGCTTGTCCTTGTATAGCAGCACTGCTGTGGCTCCCCTCCTTCCTCCTGGGTTCCCTGGATTTGAAAAGGAACAGCAGATAAAAGGAAGTGGAGGAGATGGGCGAGAGTGCCTTGTAAGAGCCAGTCTAGCTCACCATGCTCATTTAGCTCACTGTGCTCATCTGCTCTCCTCCAGGCTTTGATGATGACCCAACCAAAGTTAAACTTGTTCACATCTGGTTTAATTGACTGCAGAGTTAGGTGGTAAGCATGGTTTCTGCAAGATAAGGGAGCATTTGTTCCTTTACCCTGGGGCAAGCACCCATTGCCCCACTAGTTCTTTTTGATTCTGCACCCATCATTTTGCTGAACTGAGAATCATTGAATGGGGAGAACAGGGATGGGATCCTCGCGCATGCTGGCGCCACCAGGATCCACCCCATGTTCACCTCCCACCCACCCCCTTCCCTCTCAGATACTTCCCTGTTCCTCCCTTTCCCTGCTCCTTTCCTCCCACTGCCTGCCCCTGCTGCCAACATACTGGCATTGTTGGTGGTTGGCTGCTCCATTGGCACACATGCATGGCTGCCAGCCATGTGCTCTGGTGGCCTCGTTGCATGCACTGTGGCAGTGGCACTTCCACCGTCACATCCGCTGGTGGAATTCTGACAGCTCAAACCCTCCTCCGATCCACTCTTCCCACACAGTTAATGCTCCACGGACCTTGTTCTGCCAGCACTGATGCCCAATAGGATTGGGCTGTTAGTTAGGATTGGTCCCTCAATCAAAACAGTTACTGGGAAAGGGCAGTGAATCGCGCCTCACCTCCAGAGCCCTTCTGTGATCTGACTGGTAGAGCATCCGCTAAGGAATAGCTAATATTTCCTCCCAGATTTCACCGCTTAGATTCTCGCTTGAGTGAACGCAAAGGAGGCCATCTCCAAAGAGAACTGGACTTAATTCATTATTCCTTTTGCTTGCAGTCACTTGAACTTAATGACACCCTTGAAGAATCACATTTCCATATGCAGAAACTAAAATGATTGAGCAAATAAAAAAAATTAAAATGACAGGCTGAAGGATTTTTCTTCCTGTTGACATTTTGAATTTTTTGTATTGAAAGAAAATTGCTTTTCCAATGTCAGGGTATTGATGCTGACAAAGAAAGTCACCTTCTTGCATAGCGACTGCTTGTGAGTGAAGGGGATTGGCCTTTGAATAGAATGTCAGCTCCTAATGGATGGCATTGGCTGTCATCTGCTGTAGCAATAACCGTGTTGACAGTGTCAAGTTTTCCTTGCTCACCTTCTCCCCTACTTCATTATTATTACTAGAAATGATTTACATGAAAATAGGATATTTATTTTTGCAAAGGTTCTTGGGCTCTTGATGGCTGCATTCCACGAAAAGTCGTCTTAATCATTTCCATGGTAACCAACAGTGACGGAGGGAAGGCAGAAGCGGTTTGAAAGACAGGGCTTTTAACCGTCGCCTGCTTTTTCAGCCCAGAGAAGATAGACCACAGAAATGCCCAGGATTCTGCAGGAGAACATCTGGATGTTGACATGATTTGGGACAGCCAGAGAGGGTTCAAAAGTATTCTGGTGTGGAAAAGCCTGATACATTTGAATTGCCGATCCATTTTGCGGTTGATCAGTCATACCGATGGTAAATCCAGCCTTGTGAAAGAGGATCACTGGCAACAGTTTGACAAGAATATACCAAACAACAGGCTCCGTTTCCAATCAGTTTGCAGCTTGCCAAATATGCTAAATAAGCTTATTTTCCCACAGTGCCTGAAACTGGAAATATGTGAACCAGTACACTGGCTCCCTGAGTTACAGCCAATAGTTATGGGTGTGTCAGTGCTTTCACATAGGTGCAATACATCCTCTGGAGTAGGCACAATAGCACAGGGCTGGCAAGAACCAGATGTTTTGACCTACATCTGTTTCAACTTATGTACATATACCTGGAACCAAACCTGTGCTTATGCAGAGGATGGGAAGCCTAGTTCTACCAACTCTCCCTGTGCTGATGCAGTTGCATCAATGGGGTGTGTGCTGCATCCTGTGGAGAGATTTCAGGTCCTGGGGGTCTTCTCCAGGTAAGGGAATATTTGATCCTTTGCCCAGGGATAAGCTCTCATTTCCCCACTGAGCCAACTCAGATCTGTACCAGCTACTTACCTGGCACAAGTCTGTATGGACCCAGGAAGGCAGATTAAGGCTAGGAAGGGCATTGCCACCTACACCACACCCTTCCTGGCCTTAATCCACCCCTTCTCACCCCTCTCTTTTCTGCCCTCCCACAGAAAGCATGAATGTGCCTCTAAATGCACATACACATTGCAATGGGCATCCAGTACTGAACTTCACAGATGTGTTTGGTGAGGATGAAGATGCAGATCTCCCTCCATAGCCACTAAATGCATACAGCAAAGCATGATTACCACTCTGCAACAGATCCATAGTCTACCCGTCCTCAGTTCAGTGCACATGGTGATAGAACCCAGAAAGGAAGAGGACTTACAAATGTCTTACAAAACTAGAATCAGAGCCAGCACAAGACCTCCCAGCACCTGAGGGGGTGTGCCTCCCTTATTTGGTGAGGTGCCACCCTTCTCACTTCCTGGATTGAAAGAGGAGGGCAGAGCAGAACAGGAAGTGCAGAGGAGAGGAGAGTAGTAGGCTAGAACAGGAGTGTCAAACTTGTTTCATATAGCAGGCCGAATAGCATTGATGATGGCTGCTGAGGGCCGGAGATTAGGTCATTAAGCAGGAGCTTATGTCATTAACCAGAAATAAGCACTTTTTTCTCAGTTAGGAGTTCATTAGATGCAAAAGACAGAAGATAAAATATGCAAATCTTGATCGTATTTGAAGATATGGGAGATCCCAATTATCATGCAGGCCACCTCAGCACTGCTTAGCAGCTGAGAGCTTGAGGGACAGATGAAAAGCTTCAGCAGGCCGCATCTGGCCCCCAGGTCTTATGTTTGACACCCCTGGGTTAGAACATCTCCAACAGTGTAGCCCACCACTCTCTTCCATGCTTCCTCTTCTGCTCTGTCCACCGCTTCCTTTTTCAATATGGGGAATGGGAGGAGGAGAAGGAGTGGAGGTGAGTGGGTGAATGGAGATGGGTCACATCCCCTTCAATCCTGTGTCCAAAATGGTTACATCAGTAAGCCTCATGTTTAGGACAGCCCTGATGAGATTATACATCATATCAACTATAGCACAATTATAGCCACATACACTTGACTAACAATGTGTATGTAAGGCTAGTAACAAACTCACATGTGTATATTATCAATCTGTTAAACACAACTATTTTTTCTTTTTGTTTTAAATTAGTGTTTATTTTCAGAATTCATGTACAGGGATATGACAGAACTTACAAAATTATTCAAGTGCCTTTGTGCCTGCTGGCATGTAGCCCCAAGGGATATTCAGAGAGTTGAGAGTTTCTTTGCAAAGCCCGTGAGTATGTCACCTTTGTCGCCCGAAGTCTAAAAAGATGATTCTTGAAAGGATGTCAAATTGTGTTCCTGCATATACTGCAGCAGGATCTGTCCTCTCCTGTCAATGATCTGAAGCCAAGGTCGAAGGCCTTCATCGCCACCTTGGCTCTCCCAGAATTCTGCATCCACATATAATGATTGCAGAAGCAGGTTTTGTAAACATCCTGACTTGAGCACCGTGACAGCTGTCTCAGGGAACCTGACGAAGAGAATTAAACAGGAATGAAGATGAAGAAGAATTTCAAAGGCAAAATCCCAGCAGCTAAGGCATCAGAGCATGAAGGAAGCAGTCCACCTCAGCACCCTGAAACCTTCTGCTTAGTTCTGATATTGTCATGCAAAGAGAAAGCGATTCCAGGGCTAAGAGGCTTGCCTCAATGCATGGAACACATCCAATTCGTCTGGTAAAAACAGATACACCTTGAGAATCACTATGTTATTGCAGTATAAGCCTTCAGGGACTAGCACCTCCATTGTCAGTCAGTGCAAGATCCAGTTCAGGAAAGCAAATGCCACTACAAAATTGTCTTTCAGTTGCCACAGGACTCTGTTATTTTTGCACTTAGGCAGTGACTGCTCTGGATTCCCTCTGGTAGTGGAGGTTCTTGAGTTTAAGGGTCTTTCCACAGTGAAATTCTTGAAGGGATGCCCTAACCATACACAAGGACCCTAAAATACTGCAGGTCAATGGGCTGCTCCCCCCCACCCACCCCCCCACACATACCATATATATTCCAAGGACAGAACAAAAAGAAATGACACTAAAGTGGAACAGCTTGCCTTCAGGATGACATTGAAAGGTGGCGCACACCGGGGCCATCATAGAACTTCATTCCCAGAAATGGCATCAGAACTTGGCCAGGTTGGGCACTTGCCAAGGGGTGACACTCACTAGCAAGCCCAACTGGTCAGGCACATCCATAAATCCTCAGTACTGGTGGTAGAAGTAGAGCCCAATGCATGCGTAATGGGGGGGGAGGGGCGGCAGACAGGAAGGTCCAGTACAAGGCTTTGCCCCAGAGCTCCCAGCAGTCTGACTCATGTATGGTTCCCACCACAACATCCTTTAGATATAAAATTATTACATGCCCTCTGTTTTTGTTTTTCGTTCTCTTTCTCTTAAACAAAGAGGATATTTCCAGCATAAAGTTGTGTGCCCAAATATATGGGGAGGAGCTGAGAAGGAACACTGGCAATCGTCACCTCGTTAATTTTGTTCCAAGATATGAACTAGTCTTCTGCTCAAAATGAACAATGCCCTTCTATCACAAAGAGGGTGTACATGGTCCATGAAGCTCAGGGCCGTTCTGCCTGCACCCTGGCCTGCCATGCTTAAAACATACCCATCGATACCGTGTAACAGCCTGAAGTTGAGTTTTGCTTCTGGATGGAGAGGTCTGCCCGCATTGTCAATGAATACTAATTGAGAAGGGCTGCTTCTCCGGACCTGGAAAAGAAGAGTAAATTTGGTAGTGATGGAGGATAAGGGTGAGGGAAGGTGGTGCCTGTATAGCTTAGAATGCAATTCTAGGATTGTGATGGGCCGGCGCTAGTCCCTTAAGGCACATAAGGCACATTTACCTTATGCAAACCAAGCTATAAGGCACGTTTGCACCAACTTGTGAGTTGGCTGGGCTGGCGCACATCTGTGTGCCGGCTCACAGAGGTCAAATGTGGCCTTTGCGCTGACGCAGACAGGTAAGTTTGCACTGGCCTCACTAGGCAGTTGTGGGGTTTGGGGAGGATGGAAGGGTGTTCTGGGGTGGGGGAAGTGCAAGGGAAGGGTGAGTCCACGGGCAGGCTGGGCCAGGGACAGGGGGTGGTGCCAGGATCTAGCACTTAGGCTGGATCCTAACCCCCCTCCTGGGCAGCCTGGCCTGCTTGGATCTGCGCCACCTCTTTAGCAACCCCATTTGGGTTGCTGCCATGCAACAAAGGGTAAGGGGAAATGATTTCCAATCAACCTGCCTGTTCCAGTGCAGGTTAGGACTGGGCATTTTTGATTGACTGTTAAAAACATTCGGGGCTGCATGTTTCCCAGCAATATCTGACATTATAGAAGGACAACCCCCCCCCCTTCAAAAAAAAGAGGTCTTGGGGTATTTAGGGACAGAGCTCAAATTGGATTAAGGCTTATGGAAAGTATAGGTGAGCCTTTCTGCCAGAGATGAGTTTAAATGGGTTTTCCAATTAGGACCATTATGGATGGGTTTTTGAAAAGGGTTTCAGACTGGCCAAAAAATATTGTTAGCAGGTTTGACAACTGGAATACATGCATGCACTTATAACCTCTCCCACTGAAAAGGGTTTAGCCTACATGGGACTGTGCTGGCATTTCTCAAACACATTATTGATTGTATCCTGGAAATGAATGATGGAACTACCAGACCCAAAGAGCTTCTTCCTTGCAGAGATGGCAAAGCCGCACTGAAACAGAAACAGTCCACACAGCTCACCATCTAGCTGCACGTTGCATGTATACATGGAGACCCCGTTTGCGTGTTAAAAGCTTGCTTGCAGAGTCGTGGAGGAAAATCTAAATATACAAGGCAGGATACCAACCTCACACTGCATTTCTATATGTGCTGCCTTGTGTGGTGGCCCTGACCTACACCAGCATTTGTTTTGCACCTGTTCTTTCATTCCCAATTATTTTCTTTCATCCAAAACATTTATTTTGACATTTTGCGCAATTGTCCCAGAGAGAAATATAACAAGAAGCAGTAATGCATAACCCTCTGAAATCAATTAGCTGATGACAGGAACAAACACAATCTCTTCGATCGGCTTACCAAGATATGAACCAAGACCAGCTCTGCAGGGTTTCTGCATTTCTCATGAAGCATTTCCTGAACGCAAGGCTCAAAAGGGTCTGGCTGAAAGCCACAGCAGTATCGATCCAGGCGGTCGTGGACCTGGGAGAGATGTGGAGTACGCAGAGGCATCAGAATTTCATATCGCTGCATGCAAGGCCAATGAATACTACTGGCTGAGTAGTAACTCTTAACTGATTCATTTTTGGAAATGAATGGCTTAGTGGAAACTCTAGTGGAAAAGAGTGGCTTAGACCAGTGATTCCCAGACTCCTACAGGGGAAACCAGGTAAGAGTTTGCATAGGTAGGGTGGGGGGGCAGCAACAGCACCGCAAGGATCACAGTGCTGCCACTTCCAAGGGGCTTTTTCAATTATGGGGGGGGCGGAACTAAGAGAAGTTAAAGGTTTAAAGCTGTCAATTCAGTTCCATTAAGAGATGGGACTTGTTGATTCCATTCAGGGCCCCTGTACTTTTCCCCTTATAATTTAAGCACCTGCATTTCCCCCTAACATGCAGCCTGTGTCCTTCTTCTGGGGAGCTGAACTACAAGATCCACGTTCAAATTCCTGCTTGGCCATGAAGCTTCCTGGGTGACCTTGGGCCAGTCACTCTCTCTCTCTCTCTCTCTCTCTCTCTCTCTCTCTCTCTCTTGCTCAGCCTCACCTACCTCACAGGGTTGTTGTGAAGACAAAAGGAGGGGAGGAATTATGTACACTCCTTTGAGCTGCTTGGAGGAAGGGTGGTAATAAAATGTGAAAAACAAACAAATACTGCAAGGAGGGGAGGCTGAGAGATGGTGGTTTGTCTAAAATTATCTCATTTGTGACAGAGGCTGCAGCCACACCGCAGCTTAAGAAATGAAGGTGGTGAAAAGAAGCATTATAGCCTATGCTACATATACCCAGTTATTTTCTTGCACTGTCATCTCTGGATAAACAGGTATTTAAAACTTCATAGATATATGCACCATAGGCAAAGATTATGCCGCTGTCAACTCAACATTGTGCAAGAAGGGGACTTCCCAGCTCAGGGCTCCCACTCGTAATTACGGCACCATTAAGCAAAAAGGCAGATTTCTTGGGCTGGTTTCAGAACCAGCAAAAATCCTGTTATTTCTCTATTGAAAATCAAGCTGATATTCTCACCATTTCAGCAGATGGTGCGTTAACAGAATATCTGAGAGTGTGGAAGTTGGCAGGCATTCAACAGTGTCTCTGCTTTCTCGTGTTCTGAGATTGCCAGGGAAAATATCGAGGCAGTTCAAAAAAAATATCATACAGCCTCCATTACATAGTTTTTGGCATTAAAATTACCATTCCCCCAGCCAGTCTTCTGTAGATTTGTATACTGGCCTTTACATTGAGCAGAACAGCAGTATCAGATAAAGCTGTTTCTTGTAATTATTTCTCTGGAGAGCATCACTAAAATTCCAGTCTTACCACATTTCTGAATAGCAAGTGTCCACATGGGTGTATCCAGTGGCTGTATTCTCTGCCATACAAGACAATAATAATTTGTCATGGAATGCAATCATATAATGCAGCTCATGAGAACACAGAATTCCTGGGAAGCTCAGCTTAATGTTTAAAACCCTGCAAGATACTGGTCCTCATTGTTGTACAGAAATGTGTGTATATATACACACAAATCTTGTGGTTGTCTTGTGTTTCTGGAACAGGAGACATATATCTGCCTTGCAACAAACCACTTTTAAGTCCTGGAAGAATATAAAAAGCTGTCTCAAATATTGCTTGCTGCGGGGGAAGGGGGGGCAGGCTTGCTGCTCCAAGAAAAAAGGGGGTTACGTTCCACCAGCTAGCCATGAGCCTCCATGCTGACATGCTCCATGGCCATGGATTCAATCATCCTGATGTCATCTGCAGAGGCAACTGCTAAACCTGGGCAGACTTTCTCCCCATATTCTGGAACCCTTTGCAGTGAAACATCATATACTTTCCAATCCAGGACGGGCCTCCCGGAGCCGGAGGCAGCATGCCAAATGCTTTCTTTCCCTTGCCTGGTGAGGCACCAGGGAGTCAGAGTAGAAAAGCAAGTGTGGATTCAGAAGTTCCCAACACTGTATGCACCATTCGCCTATCCTGCCTCATCCCTCTCTTCCTTTTCCAATCTAGGGAGCAGGCAGAGAAGGAGAAGCAGTGGAAATAAGCAGATGGATGAAGATGAGTGCCATCCCCACCAAACTTCTGCCTGAAGCAACTGCCTAAGAGCCAAATCCTATTCATGTCTACACAGAAGTAATCACATTACAATCAATGGGGCTTACACCCAGGAAAGTGTGGCTAGAGTTGCAGCCTAAGGGTGCAATCCTAATATGGCATTGTGAAAGTGCCATAAAGCACTTTCGAGCCACTGGGAGAGGAAGAGGCCAGCCCAAGTCCTGCTCAGCTGCGAAAACAGGTAAGTTCGCTGGCCAAGCTTGGCCAGCGCGGGGGTCAGGAAAGTACAGGGAGGGCAGGAGGGAGGTGTTCCTGGGCGGGGGGAAGGCAGGTGGCAGTCAGGCCCATGGGTGGACAGGGGGTAAGCAGGGGTAGGGCCAGGCCTATCCCCATTTCTGGGCAGCTCGGGGCAGTTCCGGACTGCTCAGATCTGTGCCACCTCCTGAGGTGGCATAGATCCAAGTACCCATTGGGGCTGCTGCTGCTGCTTTACCCAGGGTAAGGGGAAGTTATTCCCCTTGCCCTAGGCTGAGCCTTTTTCAGCCCCAACCCTGCCTTGGATGTGGGGCAGACCCACTGGTCTGCCTGCTCCAGGGCAGGCTGGGATTGGGCTGTAGTCAGCCTCATGGATTGGGTTTTTCAGGGTCTGAATTTTGCCTCTGCCATGAATTCAGACAAGTTAAGCCCTCTCAGCCTTCCCATTTGCATCATGAAAATAGTAGTGCTTACCTTACAGCAGTGGTTCCCAAACTGGTGGGTTGTGAGCCACCAGCCTGGGAAGTACTTGTTACTGGCCGCTTGAGAGAAGGGAAGGGGGAGAAGGCAGTGATGCAATCCCCAGGATTGTGCTACTGCCAGGGATAGGTTTTCAACTTACCTCCCCCTGTGGCAGCCTCTAGGGGGTGTGAAGAGCCCCACAGATGCTTCTGCAGGGTTCCCCAAGCCTTACAAATGTTAAAAATACCGATTGGAAATCACTTTCAAGGAGCAGTTTGGGAACCACTGCCTTACAAGGACATCATCAAGATAATACATGAGAAGCACTTTGCACATTAAACAAAAAATGGTATAAATGCTAATGGCACATGCATTATAATATTGTGACTCTGATTTTAGAAGGTATAATTAATGGTTTGATTCACTGCTATCTTTTATTAGCTGCAGAGCAAAAATAAAGGGAGGAAGGATTGGTGGGCCTGGATGCAGAACCACATACAGCTGCAGCATAATTCAGTTTGAAATTGAGGAGACTTAGGTCACACAAGAATGGGGCCTAAGTGATCCAAGAGGCCTTCCTTTTCATGGAAAGATTCACTAAAACAAGCATCAATGATTTGAGCAAAAAGGGGGTGAGAGCAATTAAATGGATCCACCAACACAGATGGGATGTGCAATCACCACGCTGTTCAGAAGAGTGACGGTTGGCAAAAAGTGTAAGTTTTTTAAGCACTGTACACTACATTGTCTCTTCAGGAGGCTTTTCTTGGCAGGAAAACGAAACCCTTCTTCCTGCAGAGAGCTGTTTGTAGCGCAATTGGAATGATAGCAGCGAGTCAAGGCATGAAAAAAAATCACCCTTCTGTGAGGTTTGGGGAGTTTGATGATGGATTTTCATCCATGCTGCTCACCTTTAGGAATTCATGTGGAACAGCTATATATTAAGCAAGGTGCAAACAACCATAAGCTGACGAGAAAGTCCTGAACAACATTTAATAATGGAAAAGCCAGCTCATCTCTGTGGAATTTTGAAACCGTTCTGGAGGATTTGCTCAAAAGCTGAAGCCGTCTCGAGGACATGGTTTGATTCTCAACCAAGAACATCAAACAATAAGAATCATATCTCCACAAGCCAGCACACACAGTTGAGATCTGCTGCTCTTCCAAGTGGAGTCATTTGGTTGTAATGCCGTATGTGGACAGAACTTCAGTGAGCCAGTAGGAATTCTCATGATTGCAACAGAACTTTTTCCAGCCACGATCATGGACATGAGCTGTAGGCCTTACTCATTACAAGTCTCTGTTCACAATGACCCGTTACCCCAGCAGTGACAGTGGACCAGTTGCAATAGAGGCAACTTCAGATTCATTGGAAGTCATGCTGGGGAACCTGACGTGGATGTCACTGCTCTGCCTGGCTGGGATGCCAGGCTGGACATTCCTCAACCCAGAATGGGCTTGTGGTGGAACCCAGCACTTTAGAAATGCCATCCACATTTTATTCCTTTTTGGTCCAGAGGCTATTCAGCCCCTGCTCCAGTTTGCAATCCCTGTCTGAATTTTGCAGCTGTCTTCTCCTGTCCTTGTCCAACATGGTGATTCTTCTGCTACTTGAGGATCTGGGTGCAATTGTTCTTGGAAGAGATTAGGAGTATAGAAGGCCACCTTCTACTGAGTGGGGCTACTGGGTCACCTAGCGCCATACGGTCTATACTGACAGGCAGGGGCTCTCCAGGGCAGCCTTTCTCAACCGGTGGTATGTGTACCACTTGTGGTACATAAGGTGTTATCCAGTAGTACAAAAGCACCCCCAGACACCCACTGCCCAACAGCACAACCAGGAAACGATGCACCAAACAACAGGAGGAGGCTCAGCTTGGTGAGCAGAGCTCCAGCATGCTGTTTTCGCATTCTTGAAAAAGCCCTCCCAGTCACCCTGAGCGTCTTACCATGTTAAGTGCATCGCATCCTGGTCTTGTAGGCCTCCCAGCCTGGAAGTAACTGGCAATGATGTCATCACACTTTCCTTCTGGTGGTACACGCGATGGGCCAACATTTGCAGGGTGCTATGTCGTGAATGGTATGCAGAGAAATACTGCTCTATGATTTTCCCAGCCCTGCCTGGGGAGGCCAGGGATTGAACCTGGGACTTTCATAGAAAGCAGGTGCTCTACCACTGAGCAACAGCTCTCATAGGCCATACACTCTGCTTTTCTAAAAGCAAAAATTTTAGAAAACTGGGCTGAACTTCCATTGCATCAGACTACTGTTGAAGCTCCCACAACTTTAAGAAGCAATGGCTTGTGTTATTATTGTATTATTTATTATTTTTGTGTTATTTTATTATTTAAGAAACCATGGCTTTTGATGCAGCAGAGATTAGGCAGATGGGGGGGGGGCTGGTGCTAGGAAAAAATGAATTTTACTAATATTCAGTTGTCCAATGTATTTACTGTGCATCACTAGGCATTACAATACTTGCTGAGTATCCAGTGTCAAAACTTGGGTAGAGTTTTTAAGGATCGATTAATCCACTGTCATGGTTGCAAAAAAAAAAAAATTTCCTCTGTGTGAAGTCAATTAGAAATCAAAATATAGGTTCCCCACTCACCTACCCCAAAATCCCATTTAAAAGTGAGAAAGGGCAGTTCTATTTGAATTCCCTTCCCAAATAGGAAAGAGAAGTTGGGCAGATCTGGTGTGTATATAAGGGCAACCCTTTGCCTATCCAAGTGTTCTGAGGCCAGAGTTTCTGGAGCTGGAGTTGTCTGGCAGAGATACTGAGAGCCAATCACTAAACTGAATCACTGAAGCCATGTCTGCCCAATGTTGCATATACGCAACAGGGACCAAATGTGTATACCTTTTGGCCAGTCAAAAATGGGCAAGCAATGGTGAAATTGCTAAAGTGAGTTCGTATGCTGAAATTACATAAGATGAAGATTGATCCTGAGAATACCCCTTGGAAATAAGCCTTTTCTGTTGGAAGAGTAGCATTGCCTCTCTTAACCTTCCGGGGTTGTTCTGGAATGACGCCAAGCTGCTAAAGTGCCAACCAGGCACTGATTTCAACGGGAGAGCGAAGCATCCCTAATCCCTCAAAGCTCGGCAAAGAACTGAATCTTTGGAATGCTAGGGACTGAGGACAATGCTAGGTGGGTTGGCATCAGCTATCCCATGGTACCTTGGGATCATCACACTCACATCCTAAAAACACTTTTTGGGTATACCTATTTTATCTGAGTACCAATGAAATAAAGTGTGTGTAGATCTCGTTGGCTCTCTGAGTTTCCTCTTCCAATTTCTTTTGAAAAACCTGGAAAATTGATTTCTCTCTGTTCTATTTTCCCTATATTTTTAATTCTGTAGCATTCCATACCTGGGAAATAAAGAGATAGAAAACTTAGAGAAAATGTTGCTCTGCCACCAGGTCTACCTGTAGGAGAAAATCGAAGAGTACCAATTTGGCCCATTCTGAGTGCAGGATGCTCAAACATGGAGCTTTTCCAAGAGCTGTTCTGGAATCTGCCATGCCACATCGTTGCCTCAGTAATTCCTGGTACTGCTTCCATCCGAGGGCAAAGGAGTTCTGGTCATTGTTGGAGTCATTCAAGTGTTGTATATCCGGTGCCCACCATATGATGGGCCTAGCGGCACCAGTGGTGTATTTGTACGGTAGCAGGTGACTGCTGAATTTCCTGGCCATCGCAGGCAGGCTCCGACGCAGCCCCAGTACTCTATCCAAGTGGAAAGCCAAAACCTCATAGAGGTCAGTGGACCGCTTGATTAACCCACATCGCCCATCCAAACATGGGTCACGTGAAAAAGAATCTGGGTTGGATGACAATGCGACTCTGAGTACCTGCCCATGGGCAGGGATTCTGGCTTTATTGACAATTGCACCCGTGGCCAGAAGCTTCATCTTCTGCACATCATCAGGAGTCAACCAAGGCACGATCTTCTCACCAGTCCTCAGCTGGCCCTCCAGTTTTCCAGGGACAGCTATGTCTCGTGGTGCTGTGCACCATTCTGATTTCTGCAGCCCTTCTATACCTCTGGCCCAAAAATGCGTTCCTTGAGGATTCCAAGAGGGAGTATTAGCCATCTGTCCCCAAGTGCCTGTCATGCTCTGGAAGGACCGTCTGCCCGAGATAACGGCTTTGATTAAATCGGAGGATTTGCGTTCGACACCAGCTGTCTGCACATCTGGTTTGCATTGCTCCTGTGGTACAGCTAGCTGGCCCGCAGAAGAATTTTTAAGATAGAAAAGAGCTCCAAGTTTTCCATCTTGTGAAAGAGGAGAAAAAGGAGCCAACTCCCTTTGTGGTTTCCAGTCTATCTCCTTCTTTGTATGCAAATAGAAGCTAAGATATTTCCCTTTGTTCTGCAGAGTAAAAGGAACAACAGATTCTCTTTGGTGTTGACGGTTAGTCCATGAAGGATAATTTTTGTGGCCTTGTTTTCTGCGATGTTCCGAGAGCGTCGCCGCCATGTTCTCTTTTCCGGTCTGTCCCGTGTCCTCCCTCTTTGCTTTTAATCCCCGCCGATTTTGTCTGCCCTGACTATTCGGTTTGCTGTGTTCTTTGCAGACAGAGCTGGGATTCAGTACACCTTGTCTTCCCTGAGGGTTGGGCCATTTTCGATGGCCAAAGCGCCATGGCTGTCGGGACACGGCAACTGTGGAGTTCAGCCACACCCGCTTGGACCGGGAAGAGGTCCCAAGTGGCTTGTGCAGAGGCACTTGGAAATCAGATTCCTTGTTGCTGCTCAGGGACACAGGAGAGAAACTGGTCAGAGCAACCATTGACAAGGCAAGCAAGAAGCAACATCCAGCCAGAGGCGATTTCTTCAGTCGCTTTCTATACCATGGTCTCTGGGCCTGTGGGAACAGAAAAGAAAATATTTACCAGAACCTGCTACAGGTCGGCATTGAGCATGCAGAAGAGATAGGAAGAAAGAAGTGCTGTTTAACCTTTTGAGAACTGTGAGACTTCCACATGATTTTGACAGGAGGCAGCAGTGGTCAGGACGCAGGATATTTAAGCCCATGCTGGTCTCTGCAGTTTGAAGCTGTTGACATTGTTTTGTATGTACTTAACATTCCTATGCCACTGAGGCGCCCATGTTATCCTCTCTTCTGAGTTCCATGAATGCATTTGAACATTTGAACAGAGCCAATGTGGTGTAGAGGTTAGAGTATTGGACTAGAACAGCATTTCTCAGCCATTGGTACTCGTACCACCAGTGGTACTTGAGGTGGTGTCCGATGGTACATGTGTCACATCACATCCCAATCAGGAAGTAACTGACATCATTGCCAGTTACTTCTGGTGGTACTTCCAATAGGTGGACCATGCGTAGTGGTACGGTAGGGGACAAGTGTTGAGAAACGCTGGACTAGAATTAAGGGAACCTTAGACTGGTTTGGGCCACATGATCTCTTGTCACATAATGATAATCTGATCTTGTCAGAGGTTGTTGGCTGGGTTCACCTATCTTCCTCTGTGCTGACTACAGAGTCTGAGAAGGTCTTGACAAGACCTCGTCTGGATGCATTTCCTTATGTTATTTGGCATCTGAAATCATGCCTGACTTTCAGCACATCTAGGCAGCTAGCAAAGCTGAGATTTACACTAATATGCGTAAGAGAATGAAACCCAATGCGGCACATAGGCAGCATCAATACGCATGTGAAAAAGAACATAAATATGGGGGGGGGGACACATAACAATATCAAAGAGGGTGTAGAATCAAACAGATTAAAAAACAGTTTTCCAATCTCCAGACTCCACCACAGAATCATTGGGCCTCATATTCACCCACTAAATAATAATTTAGTAAATAATAATTTAGTACAGGGAACACCCATCGCTGAGGGTGAACTCAGAGAAAAAAAACAGGGAGGCATTCAAAGGAGAAAGCACTGTAGTGATGGGTGCCTTCAATTACCCTCCCATCGATTGGGTGAGTTCATGTTCAGACCACAAAATAAGAGACAATGTCTAGATACATTTCTAGATGACTGTCCTTAAATAGTCGCTCTTGGAACCAGCCAGAGGGGAGGCAACCCTTGACTTAACCCTATGTGGCACCACACTTCAAGAAGGATATTATAGAGCAGATATAAGGTGCAAAAGAATACTGGAGAACCTTCAACCAAAATGGTCACAGGGCTGAACATATGAGGAAAGGTCTTTTTTGGCTGGGGGGTGAACATGGGGGGAATGATTGAGATCTATACAGTTATTCAGGGTGTAGAAAAACTGAACTTTTCCTCCCTCTCTCACAGCAGTAGCATAGCTGGGGGGGGCAAAATGGTAAGTACTGCAGGCGCACAATGTGCCGTGTAAAGTGGCCTCTCCCACTCACCACTGGAGCCATTCCAGGCAGCGATGGCCACGTACAGGTTTGGTTTGGTTTGGTTTGGTTTGGCTCACCAAACCAAACAGAGTCTCCTGTGTATTGCCATCACTGCATTGGAATGGCTCCTTCCAATTGGAGTGGAGTGGAGGGGCTGCTTACACTTTGTGGCACCTGCAATATTAACCATTTTGGCCTCCCCTAGCGACACTACTGCCTCACATCTCCATGAGTAGAGGTCACCCAATGAAACTGATTGGCAGGAGATTACTTCTTCACAGAGCTCATAGCTAGACGGTGGAATTCATTGCCACAAGATGTGGTGATGGCCACTAGCTTAAATGGTTTTAAAGGGAGTTTGGAGGAACTCATGGACTTATCAAAGGCTACTAATCACGAAGGCTCCGTATTACCTCATGGACTTATCAAAGGCTACTAATCACGAAGGCTCCGTATTACCTCCATGTTCAATGACAGTATACCTCTGAATACCTTTTGCAAGGGAGCAATGTTAGGACAGAAGTATGCCTTTTTATCCAACTCGTGAGCTTCCCAGAGCCAGCTGGGGGTGGGGGCATTGTGTGAAAGAACTGTGAACTAGTTGGGTGTTTGGCACCATCCAAGTGGGCTTTTCTTTGGTTCTTTTGTGAAGGATTGAGTTTTTCACAAATAGGCCTTTACGCAACCTGTGATATGCTCACCTGATTGCCATGGAGACAATCTCCCTTATTTCACTTGTTTAAAAAAAGTATGGTTTGAAAGAACACAACTGCCAATGGTAACTTGATCGTCTCACAGCTCTAATCATGTTGGGAAGCAACTTTGTTCTGCCCTCCTCCCAACCTCTTCTCATGGAAGGGGATCCTCATTAGCTATAGCTTCGTGATTATTTAGCTGAATAAGCACTAGTGGAAATCAGGCAAACAGCAGGATGACTGAAATAGGCAGAATTCTGGTTTCATATTTCCATATATTTGTAGAGACACACAGTGGGTTAGATTTACAAAGTACTTTTTTAAGTGCATGGGAGGCAGAGAAAGCCCAAACTCCCAACATTCACTAGGAACACGGCCAATTAGGACACTTTGAACAGAGGGCTCAGTGCACTTCTTAGCAATTATCTCAATAAACCTTGCTACAAGAACCCTGTAAGGTAGGTCAGCACAAGGGTCAAATGAGATAAGAAATGAAATGCATTCTTGCATCTCTGTTCCTTTAAACTTGAGTGTGTATAATCACAGCTATGGGGCCCTGATCTAGACGGCAACCACAGGCAGAAGGGTTAACCCTTTCTCTCTGCAAATTCCTCCACAGCTATTTCCACCAGCAGTTTCCAAACTGTGGGTCAGTGGCCCATCAGTGGGTTATGGCCAAATTTTTGGTGGGTTGCAAAACAGACAAGGTAGATTATACTATATGCATCAAGGCTTAAACAACCTGCTATTTGGAGGGAAGTACTGCTGCCCAATCACCATTATAGCCACAGAGACTTGAGCGGCTGATGAAGTGAAGCTTTTTTTTAGGTGGGTCCCAATGGTAAAACATTTGGGAACTATTGATTTACACCCATGTGCTTTTTTTTCCTGCCAGTACAGTAAACAGCAGCTGAGGATATAATTTTAATATGAAAAATGGTACAGGGAAAAAAGTCTTTAAAAACCGTCTCTCATCTTTGTTCCCAATTTGGATTGAGGTTCCCTGCAATTTTGTTTAAATTTAAGGAGGCAGCAGTTTTAACAATGCATTTTCAAGGCACATCTAGTTTGACCCTATTGCCACATTTATAGCAAGGGAGCGAGACTGAATGAGAGCAAATTGCCTAGGGCCATCTAGTCAGTGAATGCGAGATTCAACCTGTGGAAATCCTGGTTCATAGCTCAGTGTCTTCTTACTCTCCCTCAAAAGCCAACACACTTTAATGAAGTCTGCAGCCACAGGTTCATGTAGTCATAGATCAAAGACCTTCATGAAGACTCAGTGGATGATCTTCTGCCCTGTCAGACATTCAGCAAACTTGAATCCCTGGCTCCCCATTGTTTACGTGGGGGTGAGGATATTTTCCTGTGGTTACTCAGCAATATGTGATCAGTAAATACAGACCTTGCCTAATGTCTTGTGAAAACAATAGCTTGGGAGCTGGTGCTGTGAACAAACTTTACAGCATGTTTGCAACACCCTCTGCTAGTGCAGCAGCCGCTGCACTGATGGAGAGCCGGGTTTGGATTGAGCTCTCAGTGTATCACAGTACACTCCTCTGGTAGCCTCATTCATGCATGCACTGTACAGCTTCTTATGATCCCCATCCTCCTGAGTGAAACTCTGAATACAGCTTCCTGCCAAAAGTTACACCATATGCTGCTTAGGGAAAAAGCCAGGACACAACATAAATCTTTGCATGAAATTCTGGACTCTACTGTGCAGCCTTTAGTTATATTCAAGTTAAGTGCCATGTTCAGGGACTCAGGCTCCTGCAAATCTACCTGCATGAAATCCAAACCAATCTCAGTGTCTTCTTTTCTCCATCTGCACCTTTTTCCCCTCCAGGTCCCTCCTTAATATAATACATTCTCTCCATGACTTCTGTAAACTTGGTCTCGCATCACAAAAAACAGAACCAACATAAATTATGAAGAACTGCCATGCCAGAAATCTGCTCTTAATTTCCTTGTCTACTCCTCCTCTAGTCTCTTTAGAGATATGGACATCCTTTTCTTTGCACTCACCACTAAAACTGTGCCTGCATTTGTGTCTGCATCTCTTCAGCTTGCTTCTTTTTGCTTTGTTAAGTTCCATAGCTACTTTTTTTGCCTATCAATTGCAGACACAGAAAAGAACCATATGAGAATGACTGATAGCACAATCCAAACTTGCCACTGTGCCTGCTGAGGGTGTTACGAACATGCCATAAAGCATGATTGTGGCACCCAGAGAGTGAGCAGCGACAGAGGGGATGCCTGCTCCAACCTGCTGATGCGGCATCCAGTTGGATGAGCCTCCAGCAGAAGTAAGAGACATGCCGGGCAGCAGAAGGACTGTAGGAAGGTGCTTAGGAGGTGGGGAGGGGCATTTCTGGGCAGGGGAGGTGGAGCGGAGGCGGATCAGGGCAGGGCAAAATCAGCAGAGCGGGCCCCTCCCATATCCTTACCCTCTTCTCAGTCCTGCCGGGTTTACACAAGGCTGCTTGGACTTGCACCAGCTAGATAGCTGGCTCATATTCAAGTAGCCCCATTGGGCAGGCTGGAGCATTTCTCAGAACAAGGGGGAAAATATCCCAAAATATCCTGCTCCAAAGCTGCACTGGATACAGCAGACACCATGTAGCCCCGCTGCACTAGCGCAGTTTAAGATTGAACTGCCCGTCAGTTAGTCATAAGTAGATATCCAGACAGAGATGGTTTCCAGCCTGCTAGTGACTACTACTTTTATCTTTAGCCAGAGCTGTTTGGAGAAGGCAAAATGCAGCCCTTACTCTCTAGTAGATCTACTAGTGTAGAAAGGCCAAAGCTGCAGGCCTCTCTCCTCACAAGTCACAGATCACTTCGTCGTCCTCCCCAGTTTTACAAAAACATGCATGCTCATGAGGAAACTCAACCAAGGAAGATTGTGTTTATATGAAGATTTGGTGCATCCCCACTCCTGGATCATGGCTATTTAAAAATGTTCTAGTCCTCATGGTTGCAGAGATGTATTTCAAACTTAGGAATACGTTTTTGCAGTCTTGGGAATGAAAAAGTTGATATGTTTCTAAGCAAACAGCCAGATTTGCTGTAATGCAAATATTGCTCTCAGTAACCAGATTCTACATAATTTTCTTGAACCATGGAAGAAAAGCAGCGTAGGTGGTAGTCAACAAGATCTGCACCAAGCCTGTATCTCTGCATAGGTGTTCTAGCCAAAATGTGGTCTAAATGATTTAATGGCACCTATCTGCAGCAGCCACAAATAACATTTTCCCCTTCTGTCCTAGTCTGGATGAATCCCTTCTGTTCTAGGCTTTGAATCTCACCCCATTAATCAAAGCACAGCTGCAGTACGGGTCCCTCTTCCTAACCACAGAAGAAATATCCTATCTTAAAGTCTTTTTTGTTATTTCTGGCACCAGATATCTAATAACCCAAAAGGTGATGATGACAATGATAGGATGCTGAAAAAAGTGTGGCTTTCCCAAGTGCATGGTACAAATCATCTCCCACCCACCCGCAAGCTTCCACTGGATCCACAGTGACAAACAAATGTCACATTTTAAAATAATGATTTAAATTCAGCCTACTGCAAAAACCATACACCAACGGCCCAATCCTCTCTGGGCTGGGCCTTGCGCTGTTACAACTTACATTCTAGCTGTGTGCAACCCTTTGCAGCAGTGTGAAAGCTGGGCCAACTTCACATGCTTCTTGCTGCTTTCATGAATGGGTAGAGATGCGTGTGCACAGCAAAGGCTCTCAAAGGCTCCACCACTCTGGGTAAGTTGGTGGCAGGGCAAGGAAGGGGAGAGCTGGGGGAGTTTCAGGGCAGGGAGGGCAGGGGAGAAACAAGTGGATCCTGGCAGCACTGACATGTGCCAGGATCCTAGCCCCTCTTTTCCTGCCATCCTTCCCTTTCTTGCTCCTTTGACTGATTTATGCCAGCTATATAACTGGCACAGTGCTGAGGATACCTATATAGGCCTACAGAGAGGTAAAGAAAAATATTTTCCCCTTACCTCTTCCAGGGCTCCTGATTTCCCCACCACCACTGGATATAGCATGCTCTTCCCTGATGCAGCTACATCATCGCCAACAGCAAGGATAGGATTGGGCTCTGAATTAGATCCAAAGACCTTGAATTGAGTCCAAAAATGTGCCGATACATGCCTAGTGAAATCCTCAAAGTTTTCCTTCTAAGTGGCAGATTCTCATCTCATATCACAAACTGCTTTTCAAACTTAGAGGAAAGCTTAGAGATCTGTCATTCAAAAGGAGGATTTTCCTGGAGGCGCCCTAGGAACCAAGCCATATATATATAGTTTGGAGTACCAGCATGACTAACTGAGAGGTGCGATACTGCTATTTCTGAAGATTAGGAACATCCCTGCAAAAAAAGGGGTGATTCACACATTTGGTTGAGGTCATTGTGCGATCACCTCAGGATTATTATCCACATCTGTTCTGTAATGAAAACTGGACTGAAGTCAAGACTGAGCCAACTGCCAACATTCAAGAGATGAGAATTTATTTTATTCTTTAAGAGATTCTGTTGCTTTTAGAAAAATAAACCAAAAGCAGTTAATATTCTGGATAGATTATACTGAAAAAGTGGTAACAGTGTCAACATCACAGAGTACCTCTTGAACAGCGGTACATGCTTTTGGGTTCCTCCAAGATACTGTTTCATCAGGGCCACCCTTAGGAGCTACAGAGTCCAATTAGAAACATTTTTTGCAGGGGCCTACATTCACAGCTAAGGTCTGTAGAATCTTACAGATCTAAATAAAATTTATTATAGACTTTATATCTCTATGGTTAAATGGAAAGCAATCAAAATGTGCACTTAAAAAGTGCATGTGAGTTAATGGACCAAATGGATCTAAGCACATTTTAATACAAAATTGCATACAAGACTAGAGTAGATAATCTAGCGTGTGGCCCCCCCAAAGGCGCAGCGCCCAACTGGGAGCAATTGGTCCAAATGGCTTAAAGCCAGCCCTGGTTTCAACACTGATTCAGGAGTTCCGCTCTGGAAAATTCCAGAGGCATTGGGACATGGCAGAATCTGAGAGCTAAAGAAGTAACACGTGTTCCTTCTAAATCAGAGTTTGCCACATTGCCCCCAAGATATTTTAGAGCAGCAGGGCAACAAACCCTGGCCAGTAGGCTGGATCCAGTGTTTGGAAAAAAGTGTCCCTGCGCAGAGCAGTGCTTTCTGTTCCACACTGCGGCATCTTATCTTTCCAGCTGATTGTCTCAGAAACTTGCACCAGGCAGTTACTTCCACCTGGAAACTGGGGCACAGAGCCTGCGGGGGCAACAGGCAGTGGGAGCATGGACGGGTTTATGACATGATCGGCTGGAAAGATAAGATGCTGCGGCTCTGAACAGAGTGTACTGCACTGCACAGGGATGCCTTTTTCAAAACGCAGTGGACTGCAGTTTAGAGAATGCTATTCTAGAGATACAAAACTACAAGACAGAGGACTGCTTGTACTTCCTATTCCTTTGTATATCATTTCGCAGGGAAGATCTGCCAGGTAACTGAGGAACTTGGGGCAAAGCCCTGTACATGGTGTCCCTTGCCTGCCTCCCCCATGACACATTGAACAAAACCATTACACCTCCCCTGTACTGAGGGTTCAAAGGTTGGCCCAACCTCTAACGGTCATGGCTTTTGGCAAGGGCACAACCTGTACAGCACAATCAGATGCCAACCCAGCATAAGAGAGCTGCTGCATCTATGCTGTCTGTGTGGCCGGCTTGACTTGAAAACCAGATCTTTCAATGTGGTTGACGCGCACTGAACTTTGAAATGGTGAAAGAGATGCCTATTTGAGGAGAAAGAGGGAGTGCAACAGTGACAAAGTACCCTTTCATTACATCAAAATAGGAAGTGTCTGCTTCTGAATTGCAGAAGCTTCTAGCCATAAGCAATATAACATTTCTACACATAAGAAAACCTGTTATTCCGTTAGACGGAATACAATCAACTGAATATCATAGGGCTGGTTCAGACAATCTTCTCCAGACAGGATAGAAAGGTGGTGCCTTCCTACCCTGCCTGCAGCATATGTAACATTTGAATGGGGCATACCCGGGCAGGGGGAACCAAATATTTTGAAAGCACAGTCTATCTATATCTCACATACAATACATTGATTGACCATGCCATTTGAGCAGATGCACTTTGGATTTTGTCCGGGTAGATCTGATTCAAATATTACATGCTTGTGTTGGACATTTAGAAGTCTTGGAGGTGGGTCAAACTGCCTGATGGACAGAGTGAGAGACACCATCTCATTCCCTCATTGCATGTAGGGAGAAATGCTGGGAGAAGACTGTCCAATTCAGCTCACAATGTCATAACATTTTGCAGATTTGGCCTGGGGAGAAGCAGCGTGATTCTTCTCATCATTGCTCTAGACATTTTAGAGCCTGTAGTTGACTTTGTATTTGAAGCAGACTGTGATTCATGGAAAGGGTGCTTTTCACCCTGACACGATGTTTACTATCGTTTTAAAACCACCGCCTTAATGCTAGAAGCCAACAGACATCACTTAGAAAAATAAAGTCCTCGACACACCATATGTGCTTGATATTAATCGCTGTAGGTTTCACCCATCCGCTCATCTTTTTGCAAAGACAAGGGCTGAAGGATGGCTAAAGATTCACGTCTAGCATGATTTGCCTCTTTGTGTGAAGAAACTTTCCTGTATTCCCTTCCCCCCCCCCAGAGAAATAGAAAAGGAAAGGAATACAGTGGCATGGCTAAGGAGGGGTCGGGGATCAATTACCCAGGGTACCACACCTTGGAGGGTAGCAGGGATTTCCTTTCTGAGGCCCAGGGAGGCCTCCCTGCACCTCCCAGATGCCCCAGGAGTGTTCTGGGCATCTGCCCCCGGAGAGAGTTAACTCCCCAGGGAAGGGAATTAAAAATATTTTTGCCCCAGCTTCCAGATCCCTTTGCTACACCACTGGAGGAATAAAAGGGGAGGAGGAACTAGGCAGAGGTGCATACAAATCAGTCCACAGAGCAAGGTTGGTTAGGCAATATCCATCTTGTATAGATGCCCTGGACACTAGTTGTATCTGCCACCGTATGACAGGCCACTGCTCTGGCATTAGCTACCTGGTGTTACCAAGCTGGAAAGCCCAAAGGACATTTGGAAATTGTTTTCCTGTAACCCTGTTTTAAGAAATTGCCACAGATCAGTTCCAAGAAAAGGCAGGAGGTCCATGCAAAAAAAAAAAACCCAAAAAACCCCATGGAATGCAAAGGGCTGGCAGTGATATCATCTGGAATTCTCCATACAAAAGCGAGTGGATACAGAATAGCAATTCCAGACTCAGCAGCTAGTATGGAAGCAACTATAAGTTTCATTTTTTCCACTCTTGATGGCATTACCGGCTATGAGGTGCCACTCGATCTGCACTGAATTTCAGTAAAGCAAGGCCTTTGGAAAGTTTTTGGAGGACTTGTCTTTCTTCAGGATACACTGTTTGTGTCTATAAAAGAAGAAGCACGAGTCTGAACCAGTCCATCCCCTTTGTGTATCACAGCACACGAACAACATTGAATGCTCTATGCCTAAAAGGACTACTGACCTTGTGAGGAAGCAGTAAGGACCTTTCTCTTGTGGAGCTACAGAAGAGGGAGGAAGGATGGATGCATCACGGGACTGGATCAGATATATGTAGTGAAAAACATGCAGGCAGCGCAGTCCCCAATTGCAAGCCTTCAACTGGTATTCTGGCCAATGAACATCAAGGCTGTGGGGGAACTGATAATAAATTAGAGCCAAGATGGTGTAGTGGTTTGGGAGTTGGACTTAGACCTGGAAAACCCATTACACTTTCGGAGTGACCATGGATCAGTCACTCTCTCTCAACTTTGCCTACCTCACAAGGTTGTTGTGAGGACAAAAGGAGGAAAAGAACCATGTGTGCTGCCCTGAGCTCCTTGGAGGAAGGACAGTAGACTGTCCTGGACTGTTCAGGGTCAACCTAAGTCAACACACACACACACACACACACACACACACACACACACACACACTCTCCTAAAGTGGTACATGAGCACATGCACCCCCTTACCTTAACACCTGATTGAAACACCTGATTCTTCTTAAGGAAGAAAGGAAACAGTAGTTGTGGCTGGAGACCTGTATCCTTCTCTCCTTTCTTTGGCACTCCCCAAAATAACCATCCTGCCTGGATTTAACATCCCTTGGTGGACTACTTCAACATTTGTATGCAAAGCATCTCAAGAGGCAGCCATGGTTCCAGCACACCTTCCCTTAATGAATCCCACAGGGGACATGAACACAGCCAGTGCACTCATGTGCCCCCATATGCTGCTGAAGGGTCTGTATGCTAAGGACCAGGGAAATTGCTGCATACAAACCAGATTTATTTAGCCTGGACCAGAAGCAGAGAAGTGCAAAGGGAATTTATTAAGGTACTTAGAGCTCCAGAGGGGTATTAAAGCCAGCAATCAAACCGCCTGTCCTATTTATGCAGATCGCTTAAGAGAAAAGGGGGAACATTCCTTGAAAATTAAGGGCAAGTCACATTTTAAAGCCAAATGAAAGGAAATTTTCTTCAAAGCCTGCAGTGCAATTTTTTCCCCAAAGGTAAAAGGGGGCAGAGGGTCACAATGAACGGCAGAAGTGTGTGTGTGTTTGTATATAAAGACAGAAAAATCACTCTGTAATATGAGAAAAGTGCCTTTCTTTCCAGTTATTATCACAGGGGTCTAGAAATGGGGGGACAGCACAGGATAAGCATTTGTCCCATCCTGGACCAGCCCATCCATGATGACAAATGAGGCAACTGCCTCAGGCAACAGATTGCAAGAGGAGCCACCTCCGTCCACCCACTCACCTCCATTACTTCTCCCACTACCCAGAAAAGGGAGACACAGCAAAAAAAAAAGTATGGAAGCAAAGAGAGGAGTGGGTTAAAGTTTCCCCTCTTCCATTTCCAACTCAGGGAAGGAGCAGAAGCTGACACGTCACCTTGTAAGGGGAGACAGAATTTGGCACATCACCTCTAGGTGCAAGGAAGTCTTGGGCTAGCCCTGGTTCCATCTGGCCTCTTGTACCACCTATGTGCCCCATACAGACACAGCTAAGGCTTCCCAGGCTGAATTTCCACCTCCTCTTAACCTTGGAGGACTGAATACACTTTCTGCGCAGACACACAAGAGAACGTACAACACCTCATATAATTTTTCTTAGGCTTCCCATCAGCCTCCCTCCCTCAACTCCCCCAAGTCTTCTTCCTCTGCATCACCACAAGCAAAGCAAGATAGATATATAGACCTGCTGCTGCCACAACCAAACTCTTCTACACCCACGCAGACGCGTGTGGCCTCTGGGACACCAAGTGCCTCTGGGAACTAAGTGCCAGGTAAGGCACAAGAGTTTAGCATCTGGGCGAGGAGAAGGCAAGGAGACCTCTGAGTTTTGGAGAAGGAGAGGAGGAGGAGCAGGAGGAGGAGGTAAGTGTACTCATTCTAACGCTTTGTCTTTCTAACTCCCTGTCTTCTAACCTTAATCTTACCTTTAAAGCAACCTTAAATCAAAATTGAAAGTTAGCACCTAAGGGAGGTACATAGGGCTACTCGTGAGCAGGAGCAGAGTCTTACTCGTGAGTAGGAGCAGAGTCCTACTCGTGAGTAAGAGCCCAAGGGTCAGGCATTTAAATCAAAGTTGAAAGTTAGCTGCAACTAAGGTAGCACTTAATCGAAGGAAGGGAGGAGGATAAAGTGGAAAGTAGGTTTTTCTACTTGTTTAAATTAAACCTATACTTAACCCAGGTTAAACCTAATCTAAGTTAGAACATAACCTAAACAGGTCAGTAAATTGGGACACAGGATCTAGAGAGCAATAAATAATTAAACAAACCCAAATAAAAACTAGCTTGAGGTTACAAAAACAGTCCAGCCTAAGAGAACAGAACTAGGAGGGAAAGGACCTAGGAAGGGCCAATTCCCAACCCATTAAGAGCCCCATTAGGCTAATCCAAGCAGTCCATTCAGGAGCCTGCAGAGTAGGTCACGCCCATCAGCAGCCATTTGCCTTCCTGAGCTTTAGTAAACTCACCTGGGAAGGCCAGCCCCCTTTCAATCAGGAAGGAAGGAGGGGGGAGGAGCCAGCCAGGAGTATAAAGCTAGGCGGGCCATCGCGTGAGGCTCTCTGCAGACGCGTGTGGCCTCTGGGACACCAAGTGCCTCTGGGAACTAAGTGCCAGGTAAGGCACAAGAGTTTAGCATCTGGGCGAGGAGAAGGCAAGGAGACCTCTGAGTTTTGGAGAAGGAGAGGAGGAGGAGCAGGAGGAGGAGGTAAGTGTACTCATTCTAACGCTTTGTCTTTCTAACTCCCTGTCTTCTAACCTTAATCTTACCTTTAAAGCAACCTTAAATCAAAATTGAAAGTTAGCACCTAAGGGAGGTACATAGGGCTACTCGTGAGCAGGAGCAGAGTCTTACTCGTGAGTAGGAGCAGAGTCCTACTCGTGAGTAAGAGCCCAAGGGTCAGGCATTTAAATCAAAGTTGAAAGTTAGCTGCACCTAAGGTAGCACTTAATCGAAGGAAGGGAGGAGGATAAAGTGGAAAGTAGGTTTTTCTACTTGTTTAAATTAAACCTATACTTAACCCAGGTTAAACCTAATCTAAGTTAGAACATAACCTAAACAGGTCAGTAAATTGGGACACAGGATCTAGAGAGCAATAAATAATTAAACAAACCCAAATAAAAACTAGCTTGAGGTTACAAAAACAGTCCAGCCTAAGAGAACAGAACTAGGAGGGAAAGGACCTAGGAAGGGCCAATTCCCAACCCATTAAGAGCCCCATTAGGCTAATCCAAGCAGTCCATTCAGGAGCCTGCAGAGTAGGTCACGCCCATCAGCAGCCATTTGCCTTCCTGAGCTTTAGTAAACTCACCTGGGAAGGCCAGCCCCCTTTCAATCAGGAAGGAAGGAGGGGGGAGGAGCCAGCCAGGAGTATAAAGCTAGGCGGGCCATCGCGTGAGGCTCTCTGCAGACGCGTGTGGCCTCTGGGACACCAAGTGCCTCTGGGAACTAAGTGCCAGGTAAGGCACAAGAGTTTAGCATCTGGGCGAGTTCAGCAGCAGGGCGAGGAGGCCAGGGCCCCATACACTGCCCTTCCTCTTCCCTTGAGAAGAGGGCTGCTATCCAGTGTACGGTTTTTTAAAGGACCCCTAAATAAAACAACAACAACAACAACAAAAAAGCTATGCAGTCAGACAGCCAGCAGCAGGGTGGGGGCTATCCAGTGTTCTGCATCGAGTGCCACATGTATGATTATATGCCTCTGGGGCATAAGTCATGGGTGTGTCCTCGGTGCAAGGAGCTCCAGGCTCTCAGGGAACGCGTCCGCTCCCTTGAAGCCTTGGTGGCCGACCTGGAGAAGCGCAGGCAGCCAGAGGAGGACCGTGGGGAGACTTCTGGGGACGATCAGGCTTCGTCCCAACCTCAGGCGTGCAGCTCCTCGGCTGCCCGGATGGGAAGTCTCGGGACTGGAGGACGTCATCCTGGAGAGGAGGGAAACAATCCCCTAGGGGGGATCCCTTCTCCAGGTGATGGGCCCGTATCCGAGCGCACTCGGGATACTCCTCGGTGGGAGGGGGGTCGGGGGCTTCTTGTAGTGGGGGATTCGATTATTAGAAACATAGAGAGGGGGGTTTGCGACGGATGTGAGGACCGCATGGTGACTTGCCTGCCTGGTGCGAAGGTTGCGGACATCACTTCTCGTCTAGACAGGCTAGTAGACAGTGCTGGGAGAGAGGTAGCGGCTGTGGTGCATGTCGGCACCAACGACGTGGGCAAGTGTAGCTGGGAGGTTCTGGAGGCCAAATTTAGGCTTTTAGGCAGGAAGCTGAAAGCCAGGACCTCAAAGGTAGCGTTCTCTGAAGTGCTACCTGTTCCACGCGCAGGGCCAGCTAGGCAGGCGGAGATCAGGGGTCTCAATGCGTGGATGAGACGGTGGTGTAGGGAGGAGGGGTTTAGATTCGTTAGGCACTGGGGAACGTTTTGGGACAAGCGGGGCCTGTACAAGAGGGACGGGCTCCATTTGAACCAGAATGGAACCAGACTGCTGGCGCATAACATTAAAAAGGTGGCAGAGCAGCTTTTAAACTGATCCCTGGGGGAAGGCCGACAGGAGCCGAGGGGCATCCGGTTCGGGACTCCTCATCCCTATGGGATGAGGATGGGGAGGTTAGAGAACAACAAGACAAAGGCAGGGTAGGAGAAGAAATTGGGAAAGGTAGGGAGATGGGATGTGATAGACGGTTTGGCACAATGAGAGGATGCGGGGACAAAGGAGCGAATAAGCAGCCCATCCTGGGGCATTCCGTGTATAAATGCTTTTATGCGAATGCCCGAAGTCTACGAGCAAAGGTGGGAGAACTGGAATGTCTGGTGACAAGGGAAAATATTGACATAGTGGGCATAACGGAAACCTGGTGGAATGCGGAGAATCAGTGGGATACCGCAATCCCGGGCTATAAACTCTACAGGAGGGACAGGCAGGGGCGTGTTGGAGGTGGGGTGGCCCTTTATGTTAAGGAAGGGATAGAATCCAGCAAAGTAGAGATTGAAGGTGGGTCTGACTCCACCGTAGAATCTCTGTGGGTTAAATTACCAGGCTTGTGCAGCAATGTAATACTGGGGGCGTGCTATCGTCCTCCAGACCAGAAATCTGATGGGGACCTTGAAATGAGGAAACAGATCAGGGAGGTGACAAGGAAGGACAGGGTTGTAATCATGGGGGACTTCAATTATCCTCATATTGACTGGGTCAATTTGTGTTCTGGTCACGATAAGGAAACCGGATTTCTTGACGTGCTGAATGACTGTGGCTTAGATCAGCTAGTCACGGAGCCCACCAGAGGACAGGTGACTCTGGATTTAATTTTGTGCCGTACGCAGGACCTGGTTAGAGATGTAAATGTTACTGAGCCATTGGGGAACAGTGATCATGCTGCAATCTGTTTTGACATGCACGTTGGGGGAAGAATACCAGGCAAATCTCTAACAAAAACCCTTGACTTCCGACGGGCGGACTTCCCTCAAATGAGGAGGCTGGTTAGAAGGAGGTTGAAAGGGAGGGTAAAAAGAGTCCAATCTCTCCAGAGTGCATGGAGGCTGCTTAAAACAACAGTAATAGAGGCCCAGCAGAGGTGTATACCGCAAAGAAAGAAGGGTTCCACTAAATCCAGGAGAGTGCCCGCATGGCTAACCAGCCAAGTTAGAGAGGCTGTGAAGGGCAAGGAAGCTTCCTTCCGTAAATGGAAGTCTTGCCCTAATGAAGAGAATAAAAAGGAACATAAACTGTGGCAAAAGAAATGTAAGAAGGTGATAGGGGAGGCCAAGCGAGACTATGAGGAACGCATGGCCAGCAACATTAAGGGGAATAATAAAAGCTTCTTCAAATATGTTAGAAGCAGGAAACCCGCCAGAGAAGCGGTTGGCCCTCTGGATGGTGAGGGAGGGAAAGGGGAGATAAAAGGAGACTTAGAGATGGCAGAGAAACTAAATGAGTTCTTTGCATCTGTCTTCACGGCAGAAGACCTCGGGCAGATACCGCTGCCCGAACGGCCCCTCCTAATCAAGGAGTTAAGTCAGATAGAGGTTAAAAGAGAAGATGTTTCAGACCTCATTGATAAATTAAAGATCAATAAGTCACTGGGCCCTGATGGCATACACCCAAGGGTTATTAAGGAATTGAAGAATGAAGTTGCAGATCTCTTGACTAAGGTATGCAACTTGTCCCTCAAAACGGCCACGGTACCAGAAGATTGGAGGATAGCAAATGTCACGCCTATTTTTAAAAAGGGAAAGAGGGGGGACCCGGGAAACTATAGGCTGGTCAGCCTAACATCCATACCGGGTAAGATGGTGGAATGCCTCATCAAAGATAGGATCTCAAAACACATAGACGAACAGGCCTTGCTGAGGGAGAGTCAGCATGGCTTCTGTAAGGGTAAGTCTTGCCTCACGAACCTTATAGAATTCTTTGAAAAGGTCAACAGACATGTGGATGCAGGAGAACCCGTGGACATTATATATCTGGACTTTCAGAAGGCGTTTGACACGGTCCCTCACCAAAGGCTACTGAAAAAACTCCACAGTCAGGGAATTAGAGGACAGGTCCTCTCGTGGATTGAGAACTGGTTGGAGGCCAGGAAGCAGAGAGTGGGTGTCAATGGGCAATTTTCACAATGGAGAGAGGTGAAAAGCGGTGTGCCCCAAGGATCTGTCCTGGGACCGGTGCTTTTCAACCTCTTCATAAATGACCTGGAGACAGGGTTGAGCAGTGAAGTGGCTAAGTTTGCAGACGACACCAAACTTTTCCGAGTGGTAAAGACCAGAAGTGATTGTGAGGAGCTCCAGAAGGATCTCTCCAGACTGGCAGAATGGGCAGCAAAATGGCAGATGCGCTTCAATGTCAGTAAGTGTAAAGTCATGCACATTGGGGCAAAAAATCAAAACTTTAGATATAGGCTGATGGGTTCTGAGCTGTCTGTGACAGATCAGGAGAGAGATCTTGGGGTGGTGGTGGACAGGTCGATGAAAGTGTCGACCCAATGTGCGGCGGCAGTGAAGAAGGCCAATTCTATGCTTGGGATCATTAGGAAGGGTATTGAGAACAAAACGGCTAATATTATAATGCCGTTGTACAAATCGATGGTAAGGCCACACCTGGAGTATTGTGTCCAGTTCTGGTCGCCGCATCTCAAAAAAGACATAGTGGAAATGGAAAAGGTGCAAAAGAGAGCGACTAAGCTGATTACGGGGCTGGGGCACCTTCCTTATGAGGAAAGGCTACGGCGTTTGGGCCTCTTCAGCCTAGTAAAGAGACGCTTGAGGGGGGACATGATTGAGACATACAAAATTATGCAGGGGATGGACAGAGTGGATAGGGAGATGCTCTTTACACTCTCACATAATACCAGAACCAGGGGACATCCACTAAAATTGAGTGTTGGGCGGGTTAGGACAGACAAAAGAAAATATTTCTTTACTCAGCGCGTGGTCAGTCTGTGGAACTCCTTGCCACAGGATGTGGTGCTGGCGTCTAGCCTAGACGCCTTTAAAAGGGGATTGGATGAGTTTCTGGAGGAAAAATCCATTATGGGGTACAAGCCATGATGTGTATGCGCAACCTCCTGATTTTAGGAATGGGTTAAGTCAGAATGCCAGATGTAGGGGAGAGCACCAGGACGAGGTCTCTTGTTATCTGGTGTGCTCCCTGGGGCATTTGGTGGGCCGCTGTGAGATACAGGAAGCTGGACTAGATGGGCCTATGGCCTGATCCAGTGGGGCTGTTCTTATGTTCTTATGTTCTTATGTTCACAGCAGGGAGACGGTTGGAACCAGAAAATGGCCAATGATATGCATCAACCCAAGAATGTCACCCATGAAAAGCTGAGTCAATGTGCTCTTCAGAGGGCTTCTCTCCAACCAAGCTGTGTACATTGGCCATGGTCCCAAGGTCCACACACACACAGGCTGAGGCATTCTCCTGAGTATTTCCCTGGCAAGATTCCCAGCATGCCTTGCTCCTATATGCCCACAAACCGCTTACTCTGGCACTGAGAGGCTAAAAAGCAGTTGCGGCTTTGTTGGTTTGTTGGAGTGACCCCAACTGGGAGCTGCTAGTGGGAAGATTCTAGAGCAGCCATTTTCAGCTCAAGGCACACTGTCAAGGCACTAAAATTGTCAAGGCACACTCCCAGTTTTTTACTTACATTAAACTACTATATTACAATTAATTTTTAATTAATATAATTAATACAATTAAATCATTACATGACAAAGGGCACAATCCTAACCAGGTCTACTCAGAAGTAAGTCCTATTTTGTTCAATGGGGCTTATTCTCAGGAAAGTGTGGTCAGGATTGCAGCCAAAGACTAGGGGGGGGGATGTGCCTGTGGGACTTACTTCTGAGTAGACATGCCTAGGATTGGGCTTTTGGTTGCACTTTTTTTTCAAATACAGAAGGAGGTAATTGGCACTTCTCTCTCCTCCACCCCACCCCTCCCTCAGCCACATCCCCCCCCATCTCATAACTGCAGTTAGCACCTCTCCTACTGTCCCTCCCCTCACTGGTCCACACCTTCCAAAGGTCCAGAATCACTTACCTCACATTCTCCCCCCCCAATTGCCTGCTCCTGTATTTCAGAAAAAAAGAGTGCAACCAAAAGCCCAATCCTAGGAATGTCTACTCAGAAGTAAGTCCCATTATAGTCAATGGGGCTTACTCCCAGGAAAGTGTGGATAGGATTGTGGCCCAACACACCTCCTCTGAAAGGCAAAGGCAAGGCAGGGAGAGTGGCTTTGGGGAGCTGCAGGCAACTGTGGCAAGGAAAAGGGACTTTTGTGGACCCTCAGCCAGCCCATTCTTAGGCTGGTGGCCTCAGCAGAATCACTGGCTTCCTACCTGCTCACCTGCCCGGCTTCCTCCTTCTCACTCTGCCCAGACCTCCTCCAGGCTTTTCTGGTTGCCCAGTCAGCAGGCAGGGCAGACAAGGGACTTGATACCCAATCCTAGGCATGTCTACTCAGAAATAAGCCCAATAATTGTCAACGAGCTTACTTCAAGGTAAATGAGGATTGGGTTGCAGCCTTGCTCAGCAACAGGAGATGCTTTCGCTTGCTGGGTTTAACCTGAGGGTTAAAGCAGCCGCTTTAAATAGGTTAAAGCTTCTCCCCCATGCTGCTGCCTGTCTCCTCTGGCCCGGTGGCACACCTGAGGCTGCATCACGGCACACAGTGGTTGAAAACCGCTGCTCTAGAGCAGGGGTGCCCAAACCCCGGCCCTGGGGCCACTTGCGGCCCTCGAGGCCTTTCAATGCGGCCCTCAGAGAACCCTCAATCTCCAATGAGCTTCTGGCCCTCCAGAGATTCGTTGAAGCCAACACTGGCCCAACGCAACTGCTCTCAGCGTAAGGGCAACTGTTTGACCTCTTGCATGAGCTGTGGGGTGTCTGGTTTGCATACAGACTTGGAGTCACTGCCACTTTGCACATTACAGTTGCAGGGATTTTGAAACACAGGCATGAATTAGGAGCAGAACCAGCCTTACCACTTGAGGCTGTTGCAGGCAACTGCTTAGGGCAGGATGTAGTAAGAGCTTCTTTTTCAGATGCTGCTGCAGGAAAAAGAGCCATTCTCTTCTTTGCTCAAACACCAAGCAAAGAGCTTCTTTTCCTGCTACTTCGGAACAAAGGAAGAGGAGCTCCATTCTGCTAGAACTGGGTTCATGCAATGATCCTGCTGGTACCCGAAGGATCACGTCATTCATTGGGTTTCTGGATAATATCCATTTTACTTACGGTAGATACTCACATATAGTACCTGAAATTTTTGCCAAGTAATCAAGCTCCAATTCTCACTTCGCCTGATCTCTGGGTCAATCAGAGGGCAGAGCCTTTCAGCTCTGAACAGTTTCCTTTCTCAAGTGGCAAACAGGCAGGCACCAAGTTTCTCAAGCAGCAGGTAGGCAGGGCAGAGATCCTTTCTAGAGCAACTGGGAAATTCCAGCCAAAGTTAACCTTTTAATCTCCTTCCTTCTGCTGCAGCCTGGTTCTGGTTCTGCTTCTGCTTCTGCTTGGCAAATGCTTGCAAAGCAGGTCTGTTTTTGGAAACACCAGGATGGGATCCTCCTTCCCAGGCTACAATTCAGTGCACCATGACTTAAGAATAACACCCATGGAAAGCAAACTGGGCACACCTGAGGCTTAAGGGGCAGGGACAGCCTGGAGGCAGGGAGGAGGCAGCGGCGCGATCCCCAGGATCACGCCGCTCAGGGGGGCTGCAGGGGCTTGGGTACACATACCCGAGCCCCTGTAGCCTCCCAGGGGTGCGGGGAGCCCGGCATGACCTGCAGCAGGGCTCCCCGCAGCAGTGAAAGAAGATGCGGAGCAATCGCGCTCCACTTCCACTTTAGTGCTGGGGGGAGTTCCACTTCTACTTTCACTGCAGAAGTTCCACTTCTACTTTCACTGCTGGGGGGAGCCCTGCTGCAGGTTGCGCAGGTTCCATCTGGCCCCTGCCTTCCCCCCCCTGCTGCCTCCCCCCTCCCACCCATGCAAGAACTTAGTGGCTCTCAAACTCTCCCAGAGAGTTTGAAAACCACTGCTATAGACCTTGACTGTGAACCTGGAACTCCACAAAAAATGAGTCCAACTGGGCACTGCAGCTCCTAAGGCTCCTACTTAATTCAATGCGACTTACTCCCAGGTAACTGCATATAGGGTTACAGCCTTAGCTTCAGCATGGTGGCTACTTCTCATACCTTCAGACCAGATCCTGGGACCAGTAATAGTCATGACATCACTGTTGATAAGCAGGGCAAATTCCCAGCACTGAACTTACAGGGGGGCCAGGAGGCTTGACTCCCTTATCTTTCATGCTCATGCCTCCTAGGTCCCATTTTTAGAAGGCTACAGGGTGACCACAATTCAGTTAAAGTGAAAGGGAGTCATTTTGTTAAGGCCCCTCTACTGTTCCTCCTATAATTTGAACACTGAAAATCCTAGCCCTCTATTTCAGCATTTCTCAAAGTGTGCCCCTAGGATCCCTGGGGCTATCTGAGACCTCTTCAGGGGCTCCATGAGCACACCATAAATGACCACTATCTGCTTGGTGCTCCACCACTCCCATGCACACGCTAATGTTCTGGGACTCCCCAGGACTCTGCACATGCCCCAGCAGGGCTCCTCAGGACTCTGTTTAGGAGTGTTAAGGGGTCCAGAGACCAAAAAGTTTGAGAACCACTACTCTCCCATGCTCACTGGCACAGCCCACATTGGTCCTAATCAGCCATGTGAACCAACAGCATGTGGGAATTGTCAAATAAAGATTTGATGTGCTGAAGCAACTGCACATCCAGTTACTTAAATGAGGATTTGCCTTGAGAGGAGAGAACCACTTCCACTAGTGCTTTCTTAAGCATTTGAGACCAGTCCTTGCACAACTGACAGCTCTGGACTGGTTCCACCTAAGAGCACTACTAACAAACATTATGGTTCAATTTAATATGCAGACTGTGTGTTTACATCAGGGCTTGAATGTGCAACCTTGCACATTTTTTTTGAAATGCCTACACTTCTCTCACTGCAAGAAAAACAGGCTCAGCATTCTTGTCCTCCAAAAGCCTCTCCCATATTATCCATTGCTAAACAATTGCCTTCTCACTGTCTTGCTAACGTCTAGTGCCAGAAATTCTTAGGCACGCTGGCCATGAGTGCCACCCTGTGTTGCACTGAGGATTACTTCAAAACATGGGACAGTGACTGGTTGGCAAGGAGGAAGCGGATGGATCCCAGGCAAGGATTCCTAGAAGACTCTGCGAACTGGTATGCATGAGCATGCTGGGAGTGTCCTTGTGTCACAGGTTTAAGAAAATAATCATAAGGACACTCAAAAGGCTACATCAACATACCGAAACATAATGACCAAAATATGCGGAAGGGAGAAGGGGCAATTCAAAGAGTGTATTTATTATAACACTGGACCGCAATAAGCAGATTGAGCACACATGTCTGCTGCAATTATGAATGGAATTTTTGCACATGTGCAAGACTCTTGGAATACACATAGATTTTTCATAGGGCAGCTTCCCATGCTGACAGGTTGCACCACTGAGGTGTCACGGGTAGAGTTCCAGACTGGGCCTCTCAAGACCCAAATCCAAATCCCTGCTTGGCCACAAAGTTGACTGGCTGATCTTGGGTCAGTCTCTTTCTCTCAGCTGCCTGGGGTGGGAGAAGGGAAGGGAATAACCCTGTGTGGGAAAAATGAGGAGGTATGTATGTTGCCTTGAGCTTCTTGGGGGAAGGGAGAGAGTTCAGCATGGTGTATGAGAGCCAATTGGATGTAGTTGTTAGTGGAGGTATAATGTTTCACCCCAGCAACATCATGATGTTGCTGCCTGGGGTCCTCCCCTGAGGGCAGGGCACTGCTGGCTTCGCACACCTCCTTCCAGCTTCTGTGAAGACTGACAGCCTTCCCAGAAGAGAGCCTGTGAAGACTGAGAAGCCAGGATGGGGTGTGGCAAAGTCAGCAGCACCATGTCTTCAAGGACAACTGAGAGGTGACTGGGCGGAGCCTGGGGCAGCCATGTATCGTCCCACCTGTGTGGCACCCAGAGCATATGCCTCTCAGACTCTGCCCAGGATGCACCTCTGGCTGTTGGGATGGGGTGGCCCAGGTTCAAAACCTCATTCCACCACAATGCTCACTTCAGTGTAGGGCTGAGGTATACAATCTGTGTGTCCTGCCTCCCTAGTGAGGCGTGGCTAGCCTCCAGGGGCATTGCCAGGCATCTCGGGGAGAGAGGTGGCCAGCAGCTGCTGTGCTGAGCTGAGCTCTAATCTGCTCTGCTGCATGTGCTGACTTCTGACTTGCTGCTTTTCTGCAGCTGTGAACGAGGTGGGTGGGGCAGTGTGAGGCTGGGAGGGCATGTGAAACATGGTGGGGGGAGGTGGGAGAGAAGGCTGGCTGGGCAGGCAGAGATGCATCTCATCATGGAGCTCTCTCCATGTGCAACCTCACCCCAAGGACTACATTTCCCAGTGTGCCCCTTGCCCTGGGCATCCTGGGATTGGTCAAGGCTGGAGGAGAGAAGAGTGTGGAGGTGCTGCATCTTGGGGAGAGAGGTGGCTGGCAGGTGCTTTACACTGCTCAGTTGCACATGCGACCTCCTGACTTGCTGCTTCTCTGAGGCTGAGAATGAGGTGGGTGGGGCAGTGTGAAACATGGTGGGGGGAGGTGGGAGAGAAGGCTGCCTGGGCTGACAGAGGTGCTGCATCTCATCATGGAGCTCTCTCCATGTGCAACCTTGTCCCAAGGACTACACTTCCCAGTGTGCCCCTCACCCTGGGCATCCTGGGATTGGTCAAGGCTGCTTGGGAAGGAAGGAGTCAGTCTGCTCCTAGTAGGGGGGGTGTCCAAATGCCCCAGCCTGCATCCCTCTGTCGGGGGGGGGGGGCGGGGACAGGGGTGGCATCTGCATGTTGGGTGTATGTGTGTGAGCAGCCCACATATACTTTGGGGTGAGTTGTAATCTTGCTGTATGTGGCTGCAATCCTTTCCACACTTTCCTGGGAGTAAGCCCCATTGACTCAAATGGGGCTTACTTCTGAGTAGACCTATATAGACTTGGGGTCTGTGTCAGCTTAACCCAGGATCCTCACCTTTATCTTTTTCCTCCCCCTTAAAACGAAAAAAAGCCACTCTTGATGGCTTTGTCTCCAAAAATTGATTAAAAATTAAAATCCCCATTCCTTTTTAGCCATTCCCCTTTTTCTTCCTGCCTCCTTTTTTTTTGGGGGGGGGGGTACTCTGTTGGCTGCTATTGTAAGACAAAAGGCACAATCCTAGCTAGGTCTACTCAGAAGTAAGTCCTATTGTGTTCAATGGGACTCACTCCCAGGAAAGTGAGGTTAGAATTCCAGCTAAACAGTCTCTAGGTCTCAGTTTGCATCAGTTTGCAATTAACAGATACACACAAAACAAAGTCTTCCCCTCCTGCAAATTCATTACTTCCCCCCTCCCTTTCCAAAACCCTCCAGGTGTGCTGCTAACAAACTCAGGGCACAGTCCTAACCAGGTCTACTCAGAAGTAAGTCCTATTTTGTTCAATGAGGCTTACTCTCATGTAAGTGTGGTTAGGATTGCAGCCTCAGAGTGCTGGCTACCTTGTTTCTAGTGTATAATTATAACACCTTCACTCCCATTTTGGGGGTAACTGAGGTGAGGTGTTGTAATGGGGATCCGTGGCCAATGGCTACAAGGATCAGGGGAGGCTTGAGCCAGAAAAGTTCAAGAACCACTGGTGTAGGATGACCTTCAGTGTGACCTCCCTCACAGGGTTGCTGTGAAGTTAAAAAGAAGAGTATGCTACTCTGAACTCCTTGGGATAAAAATACAGCAGTTGTAATATTTTTAAAAAGTGTATAATAATGTAATAGTTAAGTGTCATGTGGAAGCGCAGGCAGCAGCAACCAAAAATGGTACTATATTTCAACCACTGCCACAGTACATTTGCATCTTAAAAAAGAAGGACTAAAGTTGGTCTGTGTCAGTGGGGCTCTGTTTGAGGGACCAGCTATAAGAGTCAACCCTGGCTTCAGAGCTGACCGATAAGTGTCACCATCTTGATCATGTGTTAAGCTCAGCTAAAGGGATTGGAAACCCCTCGGGACAGAGTCCCTTTCACTCTACATACATACTGTATTTCAAAATTGATTCCACTACGTCCAGTGCTGAAGCAGCCACAATAATAATAATAACTTTATTTCTACCCCGCCTTTCTCCCCGAAGGGACTCAAGGCGGCTTACAACATATTAAAAACAATTTAAAAACAAATAAAAAGCCACAATGCATCCTCGTGGAAAAGGAGCAAATGTTCCTTTACCTTGAGGAGGCCTCTGTGACTGCCTCCTCACTGCAGGATGCAGCACACGCCCTGTTGGCACGGCTGCATCAGTCCTGGAAAGTTGGATTGGGCCCTTAGTTAATAATAAGGGAGTAGTCCAATAAAATTGGCTATGGATGCAGAAATGCCTATACAAGTATGAACAATGCACTTCTCCCAAAACAGAAACCTCTGTGAAATGTGGCAGACAGCACAAGCCATCACCTCAATCGCTGCCATGTGCTGGAAGCCAATACCCTTTTTTTTTTTTTTTGCGCTTGCTGTATAAGCAACTGTCTGTTGTGTGCATTCTTAAGCTAAGCGGGCAGCACTGTATTCAAAGGACTCAAGACTTGCTTAATGAGATTCTGATACCTCCAGTCACTCCACAGAGTCCCTGAGTCTGTGGTGCTAATCAAACCCAGGAATATTCCTATGTCATGGACATTTATGTGAGCTACCAGGCACGCACGATGCAAAGCAAATGTGCTGAGCTCTGGGGAATGGTGCTTCAGAGCACCTTCATTTCTCCACCAAGCCTGTTCATAATGCTAAAAAGAACTGATGCCATTTTTACAAGTCTTCAGAACATCCTTGCAGAGTTTATCTTTTACTCTGGGCCAAACAATTCCTGAGGCTGATGGTGGGGGATTAAAGTGTTTGAGATGTGACAAGATCCTTCCCACTTTACCTTCACCACAACGGCCCTGTGAGATATGTAAGGCTGACCAAGTGTGCATGTCAAGCCTAAGGACTTCCAAGGAGCTTCATGCTGAAGTGGGCATTTGCTGAGTTTCTTAGTTCAGACCTCTCTAGCCACTTCACCACTCTGTCTCTACATCATGAGACGCGGCTGGCTCCAAGACCACTGAAACCAAAGTGATGATGTGGAAGATGTAAGAGAAGTTTGCTGGGTTCAATTGAGAAAAACCATGTGATTGCCCACAAATTCTCAGGGTGGGGAATTCTAGCATGTGAACAAGACACCACGAATTAGTCTCCCTTCTTCTATACTAGACATTTGCAGCCTTTTTCATCTCATGGGACGCTGAGAAGGTGCTAAAATTGTCAAGGCACAGCATCTGTTTTTTTACCATTGGCAAGACACGCTGCACTGCCAGCAGGGGAGCTCACATCCCCAATGGCCCTACTAATATAAGACCCTCTCCCAAACTCCCGTGGCACACCTGCATACCTTTTGCGGCACACCAATGTGCCACGGCACAGTGGTTGAAAATCACTGTTCTAGACTCTCAGGGACTGCCAGGTGCTTCTTAAATGCGCAGGTAGGTTTGGAGATAAAGCCAGCAAGCCTTACCATCTTCAGCCTGATCCTTGTCTCCTTGCGCCACGTCCCAATTTCACATTTCCTAGGAGTCACCAGGATCCCGTCTGTGTCCTTCTGTGTCCAATAACCCCAGGAGCCTTAGGCACTGAGTTTTCCCCAGGATACCTAATGCTCAGAAATCCAGCCAGCTAAGGTGCCTGCTGGTGCCTTTTTCTCCATTCCTCCTTGGATCATGGGTAACTAGACATGATCTCCTCCAGGTGACATCCCATCCCTGCCCAGCACTTTTAGGTAGTCTTCCTCTGCAGGCTCTCTCTCTCTCTCTCATCGTCCCAGCCAGGTTGCAGCAGAACGGTCCAGTGCTTGCCTTCTAAACCTGGTCCTGGCTGGCTTGGCTTGGAGAAGGGGGCCGGGCACCGCGCGCAACTGGGAGCCAAGGGCTGGGCTGACACGATGGAGCGAGAGCAGCCGCTTAGAGCGGCTGAGTTTGCAAAGCGTGCCCGTCCCGTCTGGCTTGTGGGGAGGGGAGGCGAGGAGGGGGGAGGTCGGTTCACTTGTGGAGGCTCTTTTCACAATAAAAGCCCTCTCTCGGATGAGCCTGGAAACTGCGCTGGAGCAGTGGGGGAGTAAGATCTAGGCAGACAGGCAGGCACTCCTGGTGACCTGGCCCATGAGAACTGGCCACGCGTCTTGGGAGGCATGGACTGATCCAAGACAAGCTTGTTAGTACTGGGGATGCAATCCTATACACACCTTCCTGGGAGTAAATCCCATTGCAGTCAGTGTGACTTACTTCTGAGTAGACACTCATAGGATTGCATGGTGGGTGACATGCAGAGACACAGACAAATGTAAGATCCCAGGAAATTGCCCCCCCCTTTGACTCCTGGGCCCCTTTTTTGACCCCAGACCCAGGTACAATTTACCCCCTACACTAATGATTCTCATATTTTTAGCATCAAGACCCACTTTTTAGAATGAGAATCTGTCAAGACCCACTGGAATTGATGTCATGTCCAGAAGTGACATCATATTTTGATATGACATCTGATATTTTGAAAATAAAATATTGAAATTAATGGGGACCCACCTGAAATTGGTTCAAGGCCCACCTAGTGTGTTCTGACCCACAATTTGAGAAACACTGCGCTACACCCAGGGTGACCAAATGTCATAGCCACAAAAGAGGACCAGGCACCCCAAAATGTAGGGCATCCAAGAAAAATGGAGGACAGGGCAACATAAAAGCTAAAAACACACATCTATTGATTTTATGTGGTTAATTTAAGCACTATATTACTTATTAAATTTAAAAGCATATTACATATCATTTATTACATATCATTTATTCATTACAAGAAGGCTATGTGCTGCCTGCAGGGGCCTGCACACAGGGAAAAGGAGGACATTTAAGTTCTTTTCCAGGACACAAGGCTAAAAAAGAGGACATGTCCTGGAAAAAGAGGACATTTGGTCACCCTGCCCCTCTCATGGGCCCTAGATGGACTGCAAACCCTTGAATATTTGAGGGAAATAAAATCTGGGAAGGGGGGCAGAGCTTGGAGTTAAAGGGGAAGAACCCAGCAGTGCCCCAGCATCCCCACATGGCCTGAGATTATTCCTTCCTACATGACCTCATGGGGAAAGGGGGGGGGAAGGCTGGATAATTCTTTTAGGCAGCCCTAGAGACTGCTTATTGTAATCATGACTTAGCTCAGTTATAACCCCCTGATCCCAACTAAGGAGAGGAGGCTGGTTGCTCCATGGCCCTAGCCAAAGTGCCTGGAATGAACCTTTGATCTGGCCCTAGAGAGGACGGCTAAGATGTCATGCATGGTTTGCAAAAGACCATTGCATGCGCCTGAGGACCAACATTGGAACACCATTCCAAGTCAAGTGCCTGTGGGTGAGTAATATACTTCACAGGGTGGGGTGGTCCCATATGTGGGGCCTGTTGGAGCACAGACTGGCAGTCCATGCCCACACATGGGTGTATACCCATGACTGAGCAACACCTGAGTCAGCGACCATCTGCACCTGCTCCCCACCCCAGACAGGGCCCAATAGAGAGACTTACCAAGTGGCAGGCAGAAGCAATGAATGAGAGTCTTCCTTGATGGTGGAACCCATAACCGCAGCAGTGGGTGTGAAGGAGACGGTTGCCTGGCCATGATGTGGTTAGCTTTCCCAGCCAGGCCCTATTAATAGTGCCTGGTTGGAAAAGCTAACTGGAAGCTGATGGGGCACAGATCCTTTTTCATTGCTGCTGCTGTAACTACAGATGGTAGCTTGAAGGAAGATGTGTGCATTTCATGTCTGGTTCCTTGGCACCATGTTGGGATAACCAGCATATGCACACAATTTCCAAAGCATGAGCAGAGTGCGCTTTTACCTCAGGGCCAGCCCATCCATGAGGCCAACTGAAGTGGTAGCCTCAGCAGCAGATCAGTATGGGGTGCCCATCTCTGTCTGCCTACTTGCCGCCACTGTTGCTCCTTCTCCTGGATTGGAGAAGGAAGAAGGGGACAGAAAGGAAGAAGAAATGTGGAGCGCTCTGAGCTAGAACATTGGAGAGTGGGAGAAGTAGAGGCCGGCACATCTGTTGGGTAAGTTGGGTAGCACTGGTTTCTCTCAGGCTTCATGAGGTCTTGGGCCTGCTCTGCTCCGGGCCCCCCAAGAGTTGGAGCTACCTCTGGAGCAAACTTGTCAAGGAAACTCTTACTACTTGTCAGAAACACTTAAGGCAGGAGTATTAATTGCTATTAGTATTAGTATTGAACCTAATAGCTCTTTTTCTCTGTCTCTGACCGAGTCAGTTTTAGCAAAACTCCTAGGTACACACACACACACCCCTTGCTAGGAAAGCAATTGTTATTAAAAAAAAATTCTTTAATATTAATTAAACAAGGTGTGGGCTGGATGGAGCCCGAAGGCAGCTTGAACTTGAAACAGAAGTCAACCAAAGTCAAATTCGATAGCACTCTGTCATGGACTTATTGGCATCTCTTTCTCCTGCTGCTGTGTGTAATGTGGAGTAAGCCCTTCACTTGTCCTTCACAAATGTCTCCCACCATTTCTTGTTGCTATGCAAGCATATCATTGTTGTAAATAGTGGGGAGCCCTGGCAAGCAGTGCCAAAGGTGCTGTATTGGAATTGCGGAAGATATTACCGAGGAGGTAGGGTGTGGTGTCCACAGTGCCCCTTGCTCTGAGTAAATGCAGGATTAAAGCCCAGGTGGTAGCTGGAGGTGTGCTGCACAGCTGCAGCCACTAGAGCATAAGGAGATCCCTCAGGTATATAGGGAGCACCTGAGGCAGAAAGGTTTTGGGTGGGTTTTGAAGGAGTAGAGGTAGGAGAGGAGACTGGCTGACTGACTTGGTTTATGGAATTGGGAATCAGACTGGATTGTGACTGGACTTTGGCTTTGGACTCTGATTTGGATACCCTGACGAATTGGACTGACCTACCTGGAACCTGACTTTGGACAGTGACTTGGCTTATTGGCAATTCTGATTGATGGGACTGGCTTGCAAGGCCTAGTGGATTGGGATTTGGCAAAACAGGTGCCTGAGGTATATCCAACCTGCAAGTGCGATTCAGAAAAGAGCTACCTTAGCCAACCAAAGCAAGCACTGAAACCCAATGGCAGGACTCTGTGGTTACAACAACATACACAGAGCCTCTCAGTGTCCTTACTAGAACAACCAATTTTTGTTGTTTTGCTTCGCTTTTAATTGACACAACCTCACCCCCACCCCACACAAACACACTATATGCACTTTAAAGGTTTTTGTAGTAGTGGAAACTCCAAACTGTATTATAAGCGACGGAGTATCCCTCAGCACCATTTAGTGGCAAGGACAATGAACATTTTGAGCACATGAGGAAACCATTAGTCCAGTTAGTTACACTGACTGGCAACAGTTGTCCAGGGTTTCATTCAGAGGTCTTTCCCACCTGTATGTGGAGATCAGGGGTTGAACCTGGGGCCTTCTGTATGCAAAGCAAGGGCTTCCCCTCTGAGGTGTAAACAATCACCCCTTGCTTGTGGCAGCCATTTTGGCTTTTCTGTGTCTATAACATAATAAAGTCTTCAAGCAGCTGTTGACTGAGGCATTACATACGATCATCACCAAAGGGAGATGTTATATTGAAGTGTGGAATGGTGACATCAGCTTTTAGCCCAGCCTACTCTTATCACACTCATGGCCCAATCATATCTGGGCCTATCCCTCACTTCTTATGTTCTTAGAGGAGGAGAATAGCTCTGGGTTCAGAAAACATGGGAGCCATCACAAGTGGTATTCATGGTGAAGAATGTGACCGTTTTATTCTGAGTTTAACCTAGCAGTACTCAAGTCACATTTAAGATCCATAACCCTCATTCTGGCCAAGTCTTCCAAGTGCTCCTGAAGGAAGCCTATGAACACATACGAACACTGTTGGTTGCCTGGGTGGATTTGAGTTGAGCTATAAATCTACATCCTGAGTTTTTCTAGTTTTGTTTCATTTTAGAAGCACTTAACTTTTCTTCCTTTCTTCTTTTAAAGTGCTTCAATTTATATGCAATTTCCTGTCAAAACAATTCCTGTTGGGAGAACCAGGCAATGCTGCACCTGAAAATTGTGAGTGACATGATAGGTGATCTGTGTAGTCTTCCCGAAGTCCATCTTCTTATGCAAATTGTCATTCAGAATGCATTTCTGACATTTCAGGAATTTGACCTCAGAAATCAATACAAAGCACTAGCAAAAAAAAAGCCAGAGCTCATGAGAAGGTGAAGGTTGGAGCTGCTTGAGAGAAGATTCCAGAAGCCTGTCGGAATTAGGGGCAGGGTCTGGAGACTCGCAGCCCAATCCTATCCACACTTTCCTGGGAGTAAGCCCCATTGACACCAATGGAACTTACTTCTGAGTAGACATGTATAGAATTGGGCTGTCAGACATCCCATTCTGTACTTTGATGAATGGTTCAAAAGGGACAAGTGCCTGCTGGATTGTGGTCTAGAGAAGAATGCAAACCCTACAGATACAGTACAGAATTTATTTTCTCTCTCTGTCTCTCTCTTTCGCACACATGTGCGCACGCACACACACACACACGTATATGCAACAAGAAAGGTGAGAAGGAGTTCAGAAAGGCCTGGAGATCACACGGGACAGGAGCAAGGGTGGTATCTGCTGCCAGTCAGGTGAGGGTCCATGCCCGTGACCCTTGGCTGAGGGTTCACTTGGCTGAACCAACTTCCTCAATTCCAATGGCAAATGCAGGGCCAGCACAACAAGCACATTGGCTTCCCAGGTCAAATATTTTAATCAAGGAAATGGCTAAAGACAGGATACCTAGAAGGACAGTTCTTTAGCTTGAACCAGACTTCCAGGACATTGTGTGCTTTGAACTATAAGGGAGGGATCTACAGATTGCGTGTGTGCCTTGAGTTTCATGAAAAAGAAGTCCGAAACTGACAACAGTATTGCAATGTATAGATTCATGTCTTATATTCATGATAAAGATGCTCACTTATCTTCAGACACAGATTGTGGATGCTCTGTAGGGTTCCTATATGTTTGCAGCAGCATGTGGTGAAATTCATCATTGAAATAATTTCCAGTCTACTAAACTGTTCATTGTTACCAGAAGCAATTGCAGGGACCATCCCTGTAAGTGCTGCCCCCCCCAAACTCAAAAGTAATTGTGGTGATGTAATGACATCATCACAATTACAGTCCTGTCTTGGACATCTGGGACCCACCAGACCTCTGGATGAGACCAGAGGTGCCCTCCGGTCACGTCCTGTGGTGTTCTGAGGGCTAGAGAGGTGATACACAGCCTCTTTTGGCCCTCTGAAGGCCTTCCACAGCCTCCAGAAGGCCTTAGAAAGGAACATCCGGTTTTTCAAAAAAACTTGAAGTAAAGCCTTCTGGCTGTGTGCGGGTTCTGCCAGCAGGCTTCCCGGGCAGCATGACTGGGGGCAGTGAGTGGCTGTGGCACCCCCTCAGCCATGCCACCCAGGAATACCTGCACCCACTGACTCCCCTCAGGTACGCCAGTGATTTTTTCTTGCAGTCAGTAGAAAAAAACCACTAACAGAATGTGTCCAAAGTAAATCCTGACTAAAAACCATTAAAATCAATCAGAGAAGTTAGCCCTGTGACTCAGGGTCCAAACCTAACAAGTTTGCTCCATCTTATCATCAGTGTGCACTGTCGCAAACATGCCATAAGGCACATTTGCAGGCCCTAGCACCAGTGGAGTGCCAGTGCTAGCCCAGCGCTGGGCTAGTGATGATGGAGCACTGGAGCTCTGCCTCTTGGTGGTTGTGAAGACCGCCAGGTAGTGGAAAGATAGATGGGGGGAGGCGGAGAGGAGGCCTTCTGAGCGGGGGGAGGCAGGACAAGTGGAACTTCGCTCCACCGGATCCTGAGCTTCTGTGTCAGCCTGTCCACCCGACACGGAGGCTCTAAATTCTACACCAACCCTCGGGTCATCATAGACTCGTGTAGCCCCATTGTGGCAGCCTAGAAAGAGGTTGTTTGTTTTTCAGCTTCTAGTACTAGAGAACTGTTCTTTTTTCTCATTCCAGCATGCTTAGGTTGCGTTCATTTTTTACATTCTAGCCGTGCTCGCCATGCTAGCAATTTGAAATGTGGCCTCCATACATTGTAGTAATAACATGGCAGCCTCCATGCATTGAATTCCAATGACTTCTCAAGTTTGGCCGCCATTTTGTCATTTCTTAAATGAACCACACTAGAAGCATGATTGAGGCATCTTACAAACATTACTTCCTCCTAATCTCTGAAAATGAATGAAAATGAAAAGAAAAATGAATGCTGCCTATGAATGTTTAACTTCCTGCATGCGGGTATCAGGTGAGGCTGGTATATACAAGTGGTGACCAGGAAAAGATTGCCTCTCCCCTTCCTCTTGGTTGTTCATGGAGCTCATGGGTGCCTTTTATAACTGAAGGTACATACATTTGTGTGTGTCTTTACCAGGAATCCATTTTCTGAATACCACCATGGAATAATTTTCAGTAGTTGCAAATGCATATAAACTATACTAAACAAACAAACAAAAAATATCTGAACATTTACTGTAAGAGTGAACAAAAGTTTGGCACTGACTTCACAAGTTTTAGTCATTCACACATAAGTCCTCTACTTCTTACTGCAGCTGATAGCAGACTCCCCATATACTACTAATAGTAATGAAATATTTCTTAAGTGCCTATGAGCTATTCAGAGCAAAATTAAAATGAATGAAGTTTGCCAGCAGGCTTCCTGTCTCAAAAACAAAAAGTGGAAACACACACAAGGGTAGGGAAAGGGCTTCTCAGAGATAGCTGTCATGCCCTAAATCTTTTTTCTCAACAGATTTTTCAAGAGTTGATCATCACTGGAAACTGTTCCTGTGAACATCACAGCCCTCCAGGTAGAAATTAGGTATGGCAATATGCAAGCTGGGAATGGAGCCAGCTGGAGATGTATGGCAGTTGTTACATTAAACAGCTCCCTTCTGTCTGCCACAAATCCCATCAAGCCCTCAGAGCGTGTCATGCAGATGGACAGACAGGTGCAAGGTGAGTCATGCAGAAAACAGACCCATTTTTTTTTCATTGCTTCTGTTCTTGATTTAATCCAGCAGTTTTCCTGACACCAGCCTGATCCCAAAAACAGGCTGTACAGTATTGTTATTGTTATTGTTATTTATATACCGCTTTTCAACTAAAAGTTCACAAAGCGCTTTACAGAGAAAAATCAAATAACTAAATGGCTCCCTGTCCCAAAACGGCTCACAATCTAAAAAGATGCAAAAGAATACCAGCAGACAGCCACTAGAACAGACACTGCTGGGGTGAGATGGGCCAGTATTTGCTTGCCTTGTCTCATCCAGTTCTAGGACTTCTCTTCAGGGGTTTAAAAGAATGGCAGGAAAAGCTGCCTTAGAATGAGTCAGACCATAGGGGCATTCTGATTCGTATGTCTACTCTACACAACTCTTCAGGATCTCAGGCAGGCAGGGGAGGGGTGAAATTTCTGACTCCAGAACAGTGGCATCACTAGGGTTTTTGTCACCCGGTGTGGGAGGCCAGAATGTCACCCCCATGATGGACCTCCTCACATGCAGTGGGCATGGTGATGCACCATTGCCCCATCCCAGTGGTTTTTTGGCTATAACCTTTAATAGAATAGAGATATTTCAACGCTGTTTGTTTCATTGCAATCTGCGTTCTGGGCCTCAGTGCTGGGAGGATGCTGACGAGGAGCAGCCGGAGTAAGTAGCACTGCCAGGTGGCAGTGAAGCTTTTCAGGGTGGGGGAGGAGTTCTGGGGTGGGGGGAAGGGCAGGAGTGGACAGATCTAGGAGGGGGTGAGACCAGTGGAGGCCTCCTCTGCCAGTTCCTATGCCCTGTGTTGGGCTGCAAGCCTGACATGGGGCTTCTCAAGTCTGTGCTGGGAAAACAGCTGGCACAGACTCGAGTAGCCCCATTGTGGGGCCTGGGGCTTTCCTCAGGGGAAGTTGCTTTCATCCCCTTCCCCTGAAGAGGCCTCTGGCAACCTCCCTTTGCTGGATACCGCAGTAGCCATTTTGGCACTGATGTCACCAGTGGCGCCAGGGAGAATACGATTGGGCTGTTAGTCCATGAATAACTGCTTTAGAATACAGCCCATGTATATGGGTGTATATGTGAGCATGTGTGGGGGATACAACCCATGTAATTATATATATGTTTTATGTCAATTAAAATATGAATGTGTATATACACACACACAAATACTGATGTTTTGATTAACATACAAAAATAAACTGAAATTTAATTTTCTACATGTAATTGAGCTTTTCTGTTAACTAAACATGAGTAACAGGTTAAATACTGAGCCCCCAAGTTGGCAGCAACTAATCAGACTAACCTTGAATTCTACCCTGGACAGGGCTCTGTCACAGAGGCCAAGGATATAGCCTGGGACATCGTGCATGCAAAGGATGTGTATGACCACACCTCCCCCACCCCATTTTGCAGCTATTTCATTATTTTCTTCGCATGTAGCATTGGCTGTATGTTGAAGAATGAAAGCATTACCTGGTTTAATCTTCAGGCTAATGAACCGTAGCTCTAGTTGTTCCAACAGTGAGGGTCAGCTTTGATTAGAGGGGCTGCCAGTTGAGGACACTCATGTTGATTTGCTGAGGCTGCTTTGGTTCTGATGCGCTACCTTCAGAAGGCATGAAAAAGAAATATCGCACTGGGCTGGTATGGGCACAGGCTTTCCCCCGCTTGTTGTTTTCAGCAGAAAACATCAGATAAAAGGTGGGGAAGGCAGGGTGGAATTGCCAAGTGATGTGCCAAATCAGCATTCAGCAAAACAATTCAAAAACACAAGCTGTTTTCATATACTGTGTAATTATCTATCTATCTAAAGAGAGAGAGGGATCATAATTCAACAATATGCAAGTATATGACATCTACCTCCTGGATCCCAGGTTTGGGCTGCCTCAGGTCTGGTATCCCTAAATATTCCTTGATGTGAGCTTGGATAACCATGGCACATCTGGTCATCATGCAGGTAGTGGGGCTTAGGAGCCTTGCAAGAGTACAGGGGGTAGGAAACCTGACATTGGTTCCCCCCCCATCTTGACTTCAGAGGACTGCATGCAGAGGGAGTTAAGCTACACCCTGTTCCTTCTCCCACTGGCAGTCCCTTCAGCATCCCCAGTTCCCATGGGGAGAAGCAGGACTGAATTGATATCGTAGTGAAAGTAACATATGCTCCAGGACCCAGATTTTCAAGGGCCCCACACTAAATGCTTGCAAGATGTCTCCGATGAAACTGGTATCTCATGAACTGGCAACCCAGTTACATGTTGGAGAAGCTGCATGCTGTACGGAATGCAATAAATACAGACATAATAACTAACAAGATTCAAAAAATAATTTTGTTCAAACTTAACTTCACTATGAGCACAATCTGATTGTGCCTCAGTGCCAACAGAGTGCATGCTCTGCTGCGGCTGGCTGTTGCAAATGTGCTGGAAAGCATTATGTGACAGCAGAAGAGTTTGAGGTGCCAGTGGGAAGATCTGTCCAGATATGGCCGGTGCCCGCAGAAGACCAGCACGCACCAAAGCAGGTAAGCTCTGTGTGTTTGGTGGAGGGGTGAGTGGAGGGCAGAATGGGGGAGAGGGTGTAACGGGGCAGGGGGAAGACAGTGATGGAGCTCTTTTGTAACGTATGCTACAGGTGCTGCACATGCTCAATCTCGCCCTGAGGAGGAGTCTGCCCACTACATCCCTCCAGTTCGGTGCACAGGTGCCTCGTCATGAGCCAGCAATGAGCTTTTAAACTCTGTTGCACTCTGCTCAAGCGCTCACCATCCTCTCCCAGCCTCAAGATACCCCACAGGGATCATCAGAAGCTGTTCCATTTGCTCCTGTGCGGCTTCTAGTGCTTCTGGCACAGCTGGAGTACAGCCTTGCAGGCCTGGAAGGATCAGGGGCAGGTTGTTCTGGACTGGTAGGTAAGTCTGTCTCCAGAGACACATGATGTTCCCACAATTCCCCTACCCAGGACTTGGGATTCCCAGAACAGCTGCAGGGTGCTGCTACTTCAATCTCTCCCTTCGAAGTTCTCTTTCCACCCACCTCTTCTATGACACCTTTGGTTTAAGACCTTGATCCAAAGCGAAAGCAACACCTAAGTACGTATATACGATTGCATTGGCTTGTATTCCTTCCTTTGCATTGCTGCTTCTTCTATGCTTTGTCGTCTCCTCCCCCACTTCTAACTTTTCGATTGCCTTTCGCTTGCATTTCTCTGGATGTACATTGCTGGCATAACCACAACTGTGAACTGGGATCCTTGTCGTGTGCCTTGTGTGCTTTCATTGTACTGACTGTCCTGACCCCTGATCCAAACCTCTTGCAATAGTCGCTATTCAGGGGACTCAACACAGTTGCAGCCCTTCTTATATGGAGACTCCTTACGATGCTGTTTGAAAATCTCTGTGCTGCTCAGACTCATTATGGCAGTGTGAGTGGAGCTGCTACTACAAATCTAGTTGCAGTAAAGACGTTTGTCTCCAAATTCCTTAAAAAAAAAAGTCAGCTCCATCCCAAAGAGATCTTTTGGAATGTGCTAGAATCTTTCCTTTCTTAAAAACAGTTAAGACTCCTGTTACAGAGAATACAGCAACATCTGTGCTAAGGTTATATATTCCGTGAACTGGAGCCTTTCTGTGTTTCCCAAATATTCCTTTTGTCCCTGGTTTATGATTATGACTCAGACAAACATACGGAGGTGGGAGATATGCAACCATTATACCTTTCAGTGGTATTTACTCATTCCAATGGCTTAGCCCAACTGTGCATACTGAAAAGCTCCAAATTACTTTCCTAACCACAAAGCAGCCTTTGCCGAACGCACGCTGTGATGATTTAAATGAGTAAGACTTGTTTGAGCATCTCATAAATGTGAGATTTTAAATGTCTCTCCCAATCACATTGTCACATTCAGCTCATAAATATACTCTTTAGATTCAGCTAGAAACCAGTGACTCATGCTTATTCTCTTTGGTATCACAGGGAGTTCCCCTCCTGGAATAAATAGCACCCATGGAGGAGGGAGGGAGGGAATGATCTGTTGACCATTGTGGGGGAAAGGTTTTAATTCCCCCCTCTTCACTTGTCAAACTCATTATGCTGGTGGTGCAGGAGTACATGTTTGGTTTTTCATTTTAGACACAAAAGCCCCAATAGTGTGGCCCTGAAGGCTCTGTTTCATGCAGATGGCACCAGGTCTTGTTCTGAATGTCATGGTTCAGGGCAGGAGGTCTGGTCTAGAGGGTAGAGCCTCCATTTGCCTGAAGATAATATCCACAAGGTCGCCAGTTCGAGGCCACCAGCACCGTGAGATCTTGAAGCAGCTGACAAGCTGAAGCCGAGCTATTCCATCTGCTCTGAGCGTGGGAGGATGGAGGCCAGAATGTGAAACCAGATCAGAATGAAACACCTGGATGTTGTGGTTCTTGAAAGAAAGAATCTTCTTTCAATTGTAAAAATCCCTATGGGGATTTAAATAAGCCTGCCTATGTAAACCGTCTTGAATAAAGACCAAGAAAGGCGGTATATAAATACCTGTAGTATTATTATTATTATTATTCACCTTCAGCATGTGAGCTAGAAAGAGAGTGCCTCACAGTACATACAAGTTGTCCTGTCCACTGCCCTCCTCATGGATTACCTGAAGTGTAGCCTACTCTCATACCTCTGGGGTTAGGTCTTTATCAGAAAGTGTAACCTGTAGTATAATAAAAGGCATGTAGGTAGGATAAAACAGAAAACCCAGCAACGTAAGAATGGTCAGTCTGGATCTTCCTCCATCTGAACTACAGTTTATTATGAGGATTGACATCATATTCAAAGAACTCAATGAAGCCAATGCTTTTAACAGCCCAGTTCTAACAAAGGCCACAATCCTATCCACACTTTCCTGGGAGCAGGACCTATGAGAGGAATTTCATCAGGGGGTACAAAGCTTTTTCTGGGCCCCTTCCCAAAGGGGGAGGGGCGTAATGGGGACACCAGAACGCGGGGCAAAATAGGATAGGGGGAGGATGCTGATAGTCACAATAGTCTTTGAAGCCCAGGTCTACTAGCCTTCTTGATGCAGAGCCCATCAGCAAGTTCAGGTGAGATAGGAAAATGTCAGATCCCAGGAACTTTCTGGGCCCCCTCCTTTGGCTCCTGGACCCCCTTTCTGACCCTGGGCACAAATTACCCCCTTTACCCCCCTCTCCTAGGCCCTGCCTGTAAGTAAGCCCCATTGACTATAATGGGACTGGCTTCTGGGTAGACATGCATAGGATTGGGCTCTAAATCCCCATTTGGTGATGTAGCAGTACCAGTGTGAGCTACACTGCGTCCCACAGGATTTTTGTGTACACTGCATCCCACAGGATCCCACAGACTCCTCGGCATAAGGGAACATTTGTGTCCTTCCTCTGGGATAAACCCCAGCAGCTGCTATGGGCCAATTCAGACCTGTGCCAGCAATATTGGCCCCTGCCCCACCTCTTCTCCATTTGGTCCTCCCACCACCCCATTCTGCCCCTTCTGCCAAGCTTACCTACTTCCATCACTTTGAAGACTCTGGCCTTTCCACCAGTATGCCGGCTCCCTGCACTGCCACAAAGCACTTTATGGCAATTTTGCAGCAGCCTGTGGCAGTGTAATACATGTTCCTCTGGTGCAGGCCTTGGATAGGATTGGGCCATGTATCAAGTTACAGAGTTAATTAATGTCACCTTACTAGAAGGTTGTTACCAAACATTGTGATTGTCTCATATACTCTGCTTTTAAACTTGTCATGAGATTTGGCCTTCTGCATTTCTTTTTGCATTTGACTCTGCTATTTTCATTTTTTTTTTTTCTTCAGAAGACCTGTGGGGGGAATATGAGTTTTCACACATACATACTTGCTTACTGAGGACTTAACTTCATGCACCTGATGAAGTCAAACACAGTCCACAAATCCTATTTATTTAGTTTTAAGGTACTACAATGCTATTTGTTGCTTTTCCTCCTATAAGCCATCATAACTATGGTCCTGGAAGTAGTTCCTCCATCTAGGTCAGCATTCTGCATTCAGGTGTGGCCAGATTGGTGTCTCCCCTCCCCTACTAAGGGCACAAGTAGGATGCAGTAGAGCTGGCCACTGTCTTATTCTTTTCCCCAGCACCTGACAATCAGAGGTATACTGCTTTAAAACATGAAGGCTCTATTCTCAGCTATTTTGGATACCATTCTTTGCCATCCATGGAACTCTACATAACTGTCTAGTCAATAAATTTGTCTATGAAATATCCTCCCAGCCCAATCTACAAGGCACCAGCATTGTGAACAAGCAATGACCTTGTCTTCCAAGGTTTTGAAAGTAAAACCAATAGTTCTACTTACTGCTTTTATGCCTTTTATTGGATTTTTTGTTTTATATCAAATTGCTTTTTACTGAGTTTTTTTAATGCTTGTTTTTTGTAGATTTTGTGCGCTTATCTTTTAGTTGGCGGGGATTTTTTAAAGCCACTTAGAGCACAATCCAGAAGATGCACTCAGTTGATGTAAGCCCCCTGCGCCAGCCTAGGAGTGTCGCGATCATGTTGTAAAGCATGTTTGTGACTACTCTTGAACCAGGTAGGCCAGTGTGAGGATGTGCACCTGACCCTGCTGGCATAGGGTAAGTTTGCACTGGCCAAGGAAGGCCAGCATGGGGGGTTAAAGAGGGTGGTAGGAGGGCAGATCAGAGGCAAGGAGGGGCATTTTTGGGTGGGTAGGGGAGACTGGGAGGTGGATAGAGTCCGGTATGGGGGCACGATTGGCTGTGGCACATTGGGCCCCATTCTAACCACCACTCCTGGCCTGATTGGCCTTACACAGGCAGCTTGAACTTGCATCAGCAAATTTGCTGGCACAATTCCAAGTAGCCATTTTTTTAGACAGGGAGGGGTTAGGAAAGAGGGAGGGAGATGCATCCCCTGCCTATGTCTCTCTTAAACCATGGCTTACTGCAGTGAAGCTCCTTTTTAAATTGCTCAACCATTCAGTTGCTTTAATAATCAAAATATGTGTCACTTGAAAAGCCTTGGCTAGTTATTATCTGAAATATCCCACACTGCAGCATTTCATAGCAGATGCCTTCAGGTTAGCTTGCTACTTTACACAAGAATAATATACATTCACACTGTTGCAATAGGAGCAGTATTACTTTTCCGTCAAAGCTGAAATTTCCACAGAGGCTATCACCCGAGCCTCTATCAATATCAAGGCTCAGCAGACCCGTTTTGGACTCTCGCTCGCTCGGCTAGCAAAGAGAATTCTGAAAAGTGCATAGCAAGAAGACAATCAGTTGTCACCACTGGCTGGTGATGGCAGCAATCAATAGCTTAGCTAATTGGAGAAAAAGCCATGGAAGCATCCAGAGGGCAAAGAGATACTTACTGTACATCCACCCACAGCGCAATACAATATTTTTCACCATCAGTAATCTTGGTCAAGACTTTAATAGGGTCACCTACATTTTGAAATTAGGTCAGTACATCCTTTGAAGGAGAGCGACACTTTATCCTGAGAAAGGCAAGGCAGGAAAGCAGGATCCTGAAGCTGATAATTAGTGGAAAATAGCAGAGAAAGCAAGATCTGAACAGATTACATATATTCACTATGTGCTATGAAAAATAATCACTTATCCACGGTTCTCTGCCCCCCACGTGCTCTTTACTTATCTATCTTCCTTTGCAGTGCTCTTCATTTGCAGCCCATCCTGTTACAGAGAAGGAATGTGAGAAGCAGTCAGCCAGAATGCTAATAGGAAGCAGGAAGTTTCCTGATTCCTGTTAGCATTCCCTTAGTCTCCCTCCTCTTGCATTCTGGTCGACTGCTTCTTGCATTCCTCCTCTAGTGTTTGGTAACAGAGGAAGGTGCAAAGCAGGGCCCATGAAAGGGGGGTACAGGGGTAATATGTACCTGGGCCCAGGGTCAAAAAGGTGGCCCAGGAATCAAAAGAGGGGGCCTGGAAATTTCCTGGGATCTTATATTTTCCTAGCTCACCTGGACTTTCTGCCCATGCAGGAAGCACTACTGCAGGTGTGCAGTAGTGAATGCTGTTGCAAGCCACATGCGCCAGGCCTAGGAATGCATACACAACACTCCTTAACACAGCATCAAATCTGGGAGGAAACCGGTCTGCTCCAGTAGCTTTGGCTTGTGGATCTGCTTAGCATGAAGGAGTGCATGGAGCTCAGGGCAGGGCCTCTGAGAGGAATTTTATCAGTGGGTACAAAGGGGGAAGGGTGAAACAGATGGGGGAGAGTGGTGACAGGCAAGCAGACTGAGGCAGAGAGGGGCAAAACAGAGGGAGGGTGGAGACAGCTGGATAAGTCTTTGGCACCCAGGTCTACCCACCCATGTGGCATCGGCAGCAAGATACAGTAAAACAGAAAACCAAACTCACCCCTAAGATCTCTCTAAAATCTTTTAAATATAGGAAATTGTCACAAAAATTAACACCATCATATTTAACCTCACATTAAAATGGAAAGTGTCCTGTACATACCAAAACTGGCTTCTGCAGCAGTTATAGCATTGCAGCTGTGTCCCTGAGCTCCTATACGCTTCGTAGAAAGCAGATCCACAAGCCAAAGAGCTGCTGTAGCAGGCCAGTTTCCTCCCAGATTTGACACTGTGTTAAGGAGTGTCATGTATGCATTTCTTGGTCCAGCATATATGGCTTGCCAGTAGCTGCAGCCACACACTCACGGTAGTGTCTCCAGGATCCCATGCAGGCAACAAGTCAGAATAGACAGGAAAATGTAAGATCCCAGGAAATTCCTTGGCCCCCTCCTTTGGCTCCTGGGCCTGGGTACAAATTACCCCCTTTACCCCCCTCTCCTAGACCCTGGCTTAGGGACCCCACTGTGGAACTACAACTGCAAAAATAAGTTCTGGTACACAGAAAGCACTTTCCATTCTAGGAGCGATGCCTGTATTACTGGGACTGGAACATAAAATTCTGAAATGGACATCTAGGAAGGTATCACATGACATTATTATGCAGGGATCTTCTTAGAAATGCTGGAAGATTCTTTAGCACCAGAGGCTTTTTACAGACCCATAAGTAGCCCGAAAGACCTCCCAGTAAGAATAAAAATGATGTCCCCATTATTTGATGGCACACCAACCTTCTTCTCTGCAAGTCTCCCTTCAAGCTCCCTGGATTAAGAAAGGAGACTGAAATGGAAGAGAAAGTGTGGAGGAGAGGACAGTGGTAAACCACAGCATTAGGCACTTCCTCTTCTGCTCTGTGCTCCTCTAACTTTTCTGATCCAGGGAGCAGTGAAAGTAGGTAGGGTGGCATGTGGAAGTGGGAGCCCTTACTCAATCTGCTACCTGAGGCAACAGCCACAGTTGCCCCCATGGATGGAACAACATCTCAGGCCCAATCCACTGAGATAGTCCTAAGCAAAGAACCACCAAATGAGACAATTGTTACTGAAATAGATGAGAATTTGGAATCCTCCAGAGATACTGAGTGAGCCAAGCAAGTTGAGGCCTTCCAGCAGGACCCTTGCATGGTGAAAACTCCATTCTGACAAGTTATATTTTCTTTCTTTATATATAAATGTAGAACATCCTTGTAAATCAGTGGTTAACTACAGTTCCTCCTCTCATTTACCCTCAGGTAGAAAACATGTGTTTTTAAAAATAAAAATGTTAACTTTAAACATATAAATTATAGATTTGGGATTATATTTTAAATATCTGCATACAGTACCTCTTCTCTTGCAGTTTCAAACCATGTCTGTATATGTGCTTTTCAAAACTGAGCAAACAAATTCCATCTTTTCTGGAAAATGTTGATCTGAACCTTTGCCTCATTTGTTTTAGCATCCTGTGATTCCCTCTCCCCCCCCCCCCATCCATCATGCCCCAAATTCTTAACAGCCAGTTCTTCATATCAGGGTCATTCCACATACAAACCAAATATTGTTTTGTTGTAATTTACAAGTTATGTTTTGCCCTTTTAATGTGGGACAACCACCCAGATAGAATATACCTGACATGTCAGGTAACACACATACAGCAATGAGATACTTTAGATCACTCTCAACATTTTTGTTCAATACACTCAGATTCCTGGGCATCTCCAGAGAGCACATATTTACAATGATTCATTGCTGAGGCAGTTAACACTTTGCCAAGGGCTACCCAGTGACCTTATGGCTGAAATAGACTTGAGCTGGAATATATGTCTAATTTGGGTACTGTTACCCCTGGTTCTCAGGATTTTGGGGCCAGCCCCAGGCAGAAAAACATTGCTGCATTCTAGACTTGCATTAAAAAAAAGACTGCCAAATGCCAGTGAAAATCATGGCAGCTGGTTATTAACTAGAAATGGCAGATGGAGCATTTTGCAAACCACAAGAGTTTACAAAGCATTCAGGGCAGTTCACCCATTGAGTCTACTTCATTCTGTGAAGTTGCCTAATGCCAGCTCACATCATTGATTCATCTAACTCAGTGCTGTCTGTGTTGATTGGTAGTGGCTCTCAGGCAGAGAGTTTGTAATCCTGCCTCCTGATTATCCTTCTAGCTGGTCACATCAAGGATTCGACTTGGGAGCATTGGTATGAAAGCATGCGCTCTACCAGAGCTACGTTGTCTCCAGAAAACAAGACTATGAGCAAGCAGAAGCTGGAAGAGATGGGAAGAGGAGGACATACAGGCACGAAACATGGATCACAAGGAGAGCCAATGGCCACGCATCATCTCTCTGGGCCTGCCTGAGAGTGACCACCTTTCCCCCAATAAACCCTTGTCTGCTTTGAAGAAATTTGATAGAAGTCTTCTAGCTTTTCCCCCCCATTTCCTTTGGTTAAGCTTCTCACATTTCTGCGTACCAGGTTTGTGTTTATAAGAGCACTTGTACACAAGTTGGCTACCACCCTCCACCCCAGAACAACACTATGACAGGTGGAGGGGGAAATGGCAGCCACCAACAAATGGGCCAGCAACCAATGCTTCCTAGGAGGGCCTAGGAAAAGGCATTAGCAGATCTCAGTAGTGTCCATTGATAAGACACTGACAGCTGCCTGCTGATGCCAAACCTGTAGTTAAGACATAGTGGTTGAAAATGGCTGCCTTAGATTTTGCAGACCTTGGCTGGGAACCTGGGGTCCTGCAAAAAAGGAAAAAAATGTTTTCAACTGGGGCCTGCAGCCCTAAGGCTGGTCCTGCCTTGGAGGAAGGGCGGGAGAAAATGTAATATATTGTTGTCTCCCCCTTCCCCGCTGCCACCCAAAGTCAAATGCAGCATAAACTACAGCACATCATCTACTTCGGTAATCAAAACAGCTTGAGTGTTCATCCCCCTTCACCATTTTCCATTTGAGGCCGCAGCAGAGATGCAGATAATTAATGAAACATCTGTAAGCAGAATTAGTCACAGCAGGTAATATTCCATTTCAGCAGCAGTACAATACTTTCCTTGCAGAACATTTGCCTGCTGTAATTTTGGGGATATTGTGCTACAGTGCTCATAAATTTCCAGTTCTGACGGTTGCATTTCTCTTTGAAAATCCATCGCCTTATTTTGATACCTTATTTGTGAACAGATTGAAAAGCAGTTGCTACTTCCAACACTAATTACTTTTCTTTCCCCACAATAATCAGAACTCTCATTCCCCATTTGCCCATCAGTAAAAGAGAGTGACTAAAAATAGTGATAACATACTGGCAGGTCAAACTAAACAATTTCACAGAAACAATTTTGCAGTGCTCATTTTTCTGTTACAAGTTCAATGCGCAATCATGCTTTGTCATTATCTCCCTAAAAAGAATTTTTTTTAAGGGATAAACAGCACCATCTTGTGGCATAGCATATTTTTGCTGATATTTTATACACACTGCATCCATGTGGAAACCATATACAAAGCTAGAGGCAGGTCCTTACAGAAAATAACTTGCAAATTATCTTAAGATGCATACAGAAAGTGGGAGCAGGGGAAGGGGGGAGAACAGTATGAAAGCAACAAGTAGAGCTGGCTTAGGATGTGATCAAGTGCAATGTGTGAAAAGTGCATTTTGTTAAGGGTATTTTGTAAAAAAAAAAAAAAAAAAACCCTAGATGAACAGAGTAGATTGGTTCACCTTTCAATTTCCCACTTGTGGATTTACAACATACAGTAGCTGGGTTATCATCATGCTTCACACTAGACCAGTGTTTTGCAACCAGTAGTACAGGTGCCACCAGTGGTACTTGAGGTGATGTCTGTCCGTACTTGTGAGACCCCTGGACACCTACCACCCACCAGCAAGACCAGGAACACTACACAATGAAGTGTGGTAGGAGCCTCAGCTTGATGGACAGAGCTCCAAAACATGCTTTTCCATGCTTGAAAAAGACCTCCTGTCCACCCCAAGCCTCTTACTGGTGTTTGTTGTGTCTCATCTGGCCTGCCAACCCAGAAGAAATAGGCGATTATGTCATCGCCAGTTACTTCCTGTGGTACTTCGAATAGGTGGACCATGTGAAGTGGTGCTGGGAAGGGCAATTGTTGAGAAACACTGTGCTAGACCCTTCTAAATAGCCAGGCTCCACTGAGAGCTTATTATGAAACAAGCAATTGGTGCCAAAAACTGCCTCTCCCTAAGCCACTTGTCCCCCAAAATCATCTAGTAAGACAGAGCATAACATAAGGACCACTGCCAGATATGCCCCCCCCCCAAGCTCTTTATCCAGCTCTCATGATGATTGGGCTCTCCCAGCACAACCATCAGCTGCTCTCAGCTACTGGGCTGCAAAGTGAGGCATTAGAAGCTACACCACTGCTAAGGTGGTGCTGGGAGAGCCCAATTATCACCCAGACCATCTTGTCAGCAGCACCACTTCTGCTGAGGTACTGGGAAGGAAATGCAGGCCTCATAAGGTGAGGAATGGTAGAGGAAGAGTAGGCAAGAGTGAGAAAGGGAGAAGCTGCCAAGGTGCTGGATGAGCCCAATGATCACATGGGTTGCCCTTTCAGCAGCAGTGCTTCTGCTGAGGTGTCACTTTCCAGAGCACCCCCATTCTGAGCAGAATGGTGAGCATTCTGTTCACCAATGCCTCAGCAGAAGTGGTGCTACTGAAAGGGTGACCCATGTGCTAATTGGGCTATCCCATATCTTGAAAATGTGATCAAGTTCTGTGTATTTTTTTCTTCTCTCGCTTGCAGCAAATGAGTTCCTAAGTGAGAAAAACATGCCTATTTTCTGGTCATCACCTGCTTAATTATGTCAATTCTTGCTTAACTGCATCGCTTCTGGCCCTCAGGAGGCATCATGAATACTACTTGGCCCACTGAATGAAACAGGTTTGACACCCATGTGGCAATATTTGTTTCACCAACGAACAGCAATGCCTCAGAGGGCCTTTTAAGCAGAGGCCTCCTCTGCAGCACTCAATGACACAAGAAGAAAGTTCCATAAGAATCCACATAATGCCTGGTATCCAAAAACTTATCTTTAGTCATTTTAACCCATTTTTGCCTGGCCCAAAGGTGTACACATTTGGTCCCTGTTGTGTATATGCAACATTGGGCAGAACAGCTTTATCTGCATTCCTATGATTGCTTTAGCAATTTTTGATAGAATATCTTGTTTTAAAATTGATAGTAGCCACTCTGGGCATATCTATTATGGGTGGGGGGAGGAGGCATACTTGCTCAGATGGACATTTCTGACTTTTACTGTAACACATGCCTACGCAGCAAGTTCCAGGGTTCCTAACTTGAAACCTCTGTAGCCGCTTTCAGTTGCTGAAAGACTGAGAAGGGCACACTGCTTTCTTTTAAGCTGTCATGTCACTCAGCTTAGATAAAAGGCTGTAAAATGTTACTTCAATTATGCGAAAGCATTCAAAGGACTACGAAAACTGCAGCATGGCAGCGTGCTTTGAGATAGAACAACAGAGGAGCCATAATTCACTTGAATGGTATGAAGTATGATAAGCATTAGGTATCCTGAAACGACCAGTACAATATACCAAAGGATGTTAAGTATGAACAAGACATTTTGGCCAACAGTCAGCCAAAAATACATAGAAGCCTTAGTAGTAACAAATGATACACCAATCAGTTATTTGTCACTACCTCAGATCCGCATTAAATAGTATCAATAGTCCTAAAAGTATTCAGTTCTTCTAAGTCGTACAGTGAGAGCAATTACAAAACTGCAGCATGGCAATTACAAAACTGCAGCATGGCAGCGTGCTTTGAGATAGAACAACAGAGGAGCCATAATTCACTTGAATGGTATGAAGTATGATAAGCATTAGGTATCCTGAAACGACCAGTACAATATACCAAAGGATGTTAAGTATGAACAAGACATTTTGGCCAACAGTCAGCCAAAAATACATAGAAGCCTTAGTAGTAACAAATGATACACCAATCAGTTATTTGTCACTACCTCAGATCCGCATTAAATAGTATCAATAGTCCTAAAAGTATTCAGTTCTTCTAAGTCGTACAGTGAGAGCAATTACAAAACAGGCAGCTCGCAAATTCATGCTAGGTGCATATGAAACTGAAGTTTTATTTGACTGCAAACAATTTATGCTTTTTTGGGAGGAGCAGCAGCCTTTTGAAGCTTCTTTACTTCATGTTTGATTATCCTGTTTCTCTGTAACAAAGAAAGATTGTATAGTTATAAGCAAAACTAACAAAATGTTCTATTTCCAACAACATTTTTAATGATCCTTAACACTTGCTCACATATATACAGCTGGATTAAAATGTACTGCATCCAAGGCTGAGGATACTTAGGATAAAGAATTTCATCTTTCATTTTATACCTTAATAAGCTTTGAGCTCTCTCTCTCTCTCTCTCTCTCTCTCTCTCTCTCTCTCTCTCTCTGGCTCAAGAGATCAAGCTCAATTATATCCAGATTGACAGAACATGAAGTTACAAAATGCTCAAGCTCAAGGATACATACTTTATATTATGCAAAGCTTCCTCTTATGTAGTGCCTTAAAAACATAACAGATGCCCTACTAATTTGAAACTGACAGGTTGGTCGAGGCAGGTGCAACAGCAGAGAGACTGAAAACTGACATTTTAAAATGCTCAGTGTTTAGCAAACATTTTATTTACTGCCTCCAGAAGAGATTTCAGTTCCAATGCACCAATGGCTAGATCACAAAAGCTCATTTAGAGCTGGAAATACAAAATACCTTAAGGACTAATAAGGCATTAAACCAATTTCTCTCAGCCAAAGTCAAACCTCATGCATCAAGCTGTAAAAAATTCAAGCAATGAGTACCTCATTTCATTTCCTTCATTTGGAAAGGAAGGAGCTGCTTAGTATAACTTGTTCCCAGAACAAAACCATCAACTGGGCTGCATAAAATATGGTCGCAGCAACTTCTATGATGCAGTTGATGCTTTATTCACATGCTTTATTCACTACATCCACATAAAGGTCTATTCATACTTCTATTCCTCCACGCAACAGCAGGCACATGTGGTTGCTCACACAACACAGCAAGTAACTGTGACAATCAGTGCTAATCATCCATTAGAAAGCACTCAAAAGTGCAAAGATGAGCATCTGGACATAAAGCTAAGCTATCAGCATCTGTGCACTGTTGATGATGTATAGGATAAACAGCAGAATTCAGGTTACAAACAATTTACATACCATTTTCTTGGCCTTCATGACCTTGTAACGATCAAAATCAGACATTTTGGCTTTCTGTGAAAATATTTTTTTTTCAAGTTAGACAAAATCTGTTAGAAACCCAAGCACTCTTACAAAGTAACACAGATCTTGGCTAAAGCACTCAAATTGTTTTCAGCTAGACAAAGTAGTCATCCATCCCTACTAATTTACCTCCTGGAAATACTTTACAAGATGAAAAGTAGCTAGGGCTATCCTGCCAATCAACATTTTAATTGTTAATTGACCATGCACATAATATATAGATGTCAGGTATGTTCTATTACCAAAACCTTTACATACGTGGCTTTTGAAAGCTGCTTTAACAAAAGATATTCAGCACTAGAGAGAAAGATGGCCATTTTCATATTTACTACATTTAACACTATAGAGTTGAAATGGCTTTCAAAAACGGATGCAGTCCCTTCAGTCTTAGTTCTACCAGTTCACATCTGCCCTCACTACCAAGCAACTATAGCTTGCGTCGATTAAATCTATGGATCACTTGATTAAGGCTTGCAGTTTTTTACTATTTATAGCACATTTTCAACAACTTGTAAATACCTTGTTTCAATGCTCATGATGCTACAAAAGCTGGTGTTCATACCCCTGTGCCTATAATACATGTGCCTATAATATCGCACTCCTGTGTGATATTGCTGAGGCACGCAAAGTTTTTAGAACAGTGCACATATGGAGAGGGAGAGCATGGCTCTCTACAGCTCTGTGAGCTGGAGCCAAAAGAGTATTAATGTGGCCCTAAGCATGTGGCATTGATGCAGTGCTGAAGTTCTGAACATTAGCATCACGGGGCCACTGGACTTTTAGAGAGCAAATGGGGACAACTGGATGATTGTAGCTACAGAAATACAAACCTATTGGTACCACTGCTATTAAAGATAGTCCTAAGCATTCACCATAGACTTGAAGCACAGGTGGTGATCCTGGATAGAACTTGGCATTGGAAAATGTACCCTAAGGAAGCCTACCTGGTGCGGAACTCTATATCCTTTTGGCACCAGATAAATTTTTATTCATTTAGACCTCTAAGCACATTCAGTTTTTAATGGTCTGTCACCTGAATTTTAGTTTTTCTGCTCATTCATCTGCGAGGGTGATTGCATTTTTTTTTCCCCAAGGATGGTTTCAATTTAAACAGCCGTGGTTTACCAACTGTAAACTGCCTGGCCCGAAAAGGAGGAAAAGTAATCCAAATATTTAGCTAAAGCATACCAATTTTGTTCAGCAAAATACCGCATATTATTATTCTGAAAACATACCTTCTGCCTTGCCTCAATCTTTTGCGCCCATCTTGTGGCTTTCCACTTCTCGTTAACATCTGCCTTCTCCCAAGCAGTTCGCACACACTTTTGACGAGCACTGGGTTAAACAAAACACACACAAATCGGTTACTGTAATGAAATCTCAACTTTCATTTTAAAATGAATCACTTGCTACACTTGTGGAAAATATTCTACAATGTATTTTTCTATTTCAGTGCCTAGGGGACTCTAAAGTTATACTTTAAGCCAAGGAGGAAGGTTGGCAGCAAGTCACTCTCCCCCTTCCCAAATAGTCTATTGTGTAAGTTGTAAGTTTTCAAAATTGCGAGAATCATCAGCACTCTTAAGAGCAATACTACTGTGATTCAGCAACCTTTTATGGTGGCGAAAGACACTGACCCCTTAGAAATATCATCTTGTGAAGTTTGAAAGAGACTGGAATGGACAATAATTTTTCCTTGTTGAGCAAAAGGTTAAGGTTACAAATTACAAATTCTTCATTAATTACCACCCTAGCACCCAAGATTGTGTCACGCAATAACTCCAGCACAGACATGACCCAATCATGCTAGCAGGACTAGGGAGCACTTTCAAGAACCATAAAACACTGCAGAGCTATCAGAAATGTTCAGATTCACTGTAGCAAGGCAGGGTTTCTTATCAAACTGAGACTTTCAGTCCAAATTTTAGCATAAGCAGATAGTTCAGACCACATTTAGCCTGCAGGCTTCCATGGACTCATATGCTACCCACAGTTTGGATGACACATTAATTCTAAACTGATCCATTCATATATCTTTGCTTTGAACAATGAAAGTACAAAGCAAAAATTATGACAGAATAGTCTTGAGGTTGACACCATGGGCTCCATGAAGGACACATCTATTCCTCTTATTTTGTAAAACATTCCATTATTTTTAATTCTGGATCCATGAAAATCTTATCACGGATAATCTACAATGCAGTGAAACTTCCTGCCAGTGAAACATCACCAACAAAAGCTTTCAACTTTGACAAACCATATCTAAAGTGGCAATAATACAAGCCGTTTCCATACAGAGACGTTTTTGACTCTTAGGATAACCAACCTGTGAGGGAACTTGAGAACGAAGTCAGTTAGCTGCATACACTTGAAGGGCATAGCCTGCCTTCTGACACCAGTGCAGGGACCATCTACTAGTGCCTAGGAGGGAGAACAATGAGTAGATTAGTTCTCAAGGTACACCTTAAAATAAACTCATGGAAATGCAGCACAATTATTCTAAATCAGCCTACAAGTAAACCTGAGCCAGTTTAAATTTCAACCATTAGGATAAAATTTTGAACTGGAAAAGTCAAATTCATTAATCCCCACCACCACCAGCTCCATCTTTCCCTTAATGATTCCTAGTGTCTGCAAAAAAAAATAAAGAAAATGATGTTTTTCCATGAAATTGCTGAGGAAGGGCATCAGGTGTCACCAGTAAGTGGATGACACCCAGATCTGTATCACCATGCCATCTAGTGCTAGGGAGGTTACAGAAGTTCTGACCACTATCTAGAGTTGGTTGTGGACCAGATGAGATGAACAAATTAAATCTGGGCAAGACAGAGATGCTATTAGTTGGTGGATCTGCAAACTGGGTTATGGAATGTTAATCTACTCTAGGTAGTGTTGCACTGTCCTTGAAGGAGCAAATCAATAGTTTAGAAATGGATTCAACTGCCCAAATATCAGCTGTAGCCCTCTTTAGCTCTGCTTAGGCTGGTGCACTAACTGCATCATTTCTTGAATCAGATTCAACTATAGGTGTCCACAGATTACCTTGCATTTGAATTGCTGCAATGCACTCAATGTGTGGATGCTCTTGAAGACAACTCAGAAATTATAACAAGTGCAGAATCCTGCTGCACAATTGTTGGTCAACATGAGGTGTTGTGAGGGCATCATGCCTCTGCTTATCAACTACATTCATTGCTGGTCTGTTATTGGGCACAACTGAAGGTGCAGATTTTGATCTTTAAAGCAAGAAACAATTTTGCATCTGAGTACTTAAAGGACTGCCTTCCCCTGTAGGAAACTTCCAGCTTCCTGAGAGGGTCTTCCGACAAGTCCTACTTTTCACAGAGATGAATCTGGCAGAAGACAGGCTCTCTATAGTAGCATCCACATTATGGAACTGCTTGCCCCTGGATGCAAGACTCAGTCTGAACAATATGTTTCCCTCATAGGGGACTATTAATATATTGTAGATAATGTACCTGCATTATTATGTGTAATTTCCCTCCCTTTACACGCCAGTACACACGCAATTAAGGCATCTATTTTTATTAGGTTGCAACTGTACTGTTAAGACTGAGCATAAGGCAGATTCCATCACTTCCACTATTACATTTAGCCCTGGAGCTTGATTTTATATGGATATGACTATTTCCCCTTAGTTATGCTGTTTTTAATATTGTTTTCTAATACTATTTAATGCATTTTTTGTCAAATTATTGAATTTTGAGTTATTTTAAGCCATTTCTGATCAACACTGCATATAAGTAACAAGGATCAAATGGTTACACCTGTGGGCTGGGCAGAAAAGGGTTAATATGTTGTCTGCCATTTCCCTTGCAAGAGAGAAAAGGGAAGATACAAATAAATAAGAAAGTCTTCTAGAAAACCAGGTATCTATCTTTTCTATCTCTGTTCTTCAGATATAAACATCCAATGGCAGAAATAAGTATATGCATATTTTAATATTAATAACCACTCAACTAAACATCTAATAAAGCGAGACATCCATTCTCTCTCTCTTTCATTTGCAAAACAAGCTTGAGAAAGTCATCTGAGGTAGTGGGACAGGGCAGACTACACAAGAAGTTCATTAGAAAGAAGAAAATGATTGCTTTGTATGTTTTTCTGCAAGTCTACCTATATTATACAATCAAACCCAAAAAACTGTAGGCATTCCCTTAATGTCAGAAAATATGCTTAGAAAAAGACAGCTATACTACTATAACAGAAGCAAACTAAAAAAACAGGTTGGTTTTAGCTGTTTAAAAAAAGGAGAACATTTGGCGTATTATCAGATCACCAGAACTGGTATATTTCAAGGATACAAATACACAGACTATTTAAAATTAGTCAAACAACTGACTGAAACAGAAGAATGGTAGCTTCTTTACTAGTCATTAAAAGCATATACCAAGCATTCATACTTACCCTGTTCTGATCAATAACATCCACAATGGCTACCAGCTTGCCCGCATGTGGTCCAAAGGAAACATAGGCAACTCGGCCAATCTCAACATAGCGTTTGAACACCTGAATGGGACAGAGCATTGTTTAATTAGTCAAACCACACAGTATTTAGTTTTTCACATTTAAGAACTCTTAGCACAGCACAATCACAGAATGGGGTTGAAAAAGCATTGCCCAACGCTACTTGAAATGGGAAGTTGAACATATGAAGTCACCTTATGAGTCAAGCCATTAGTCCACTAGGGTCAATGCTGACAGGAAGTGATTCCCCAGGGTATCAAGTAAAGATTCTTGCAGGAGGCTTGGTCTAGAGGGTAGAGCCTCCGTTAGCCCAAAGATAACACCAGAAGGTTGCCAGTTCGAGGACGCTGGCAGCTCCCTGAGGGGCTGAGAATGGCGAGACCTTGAAGCAGCTGACAAGCTGAGCTGAGTGATTTCACCTGCTCTTGGTGTGGGCAAGAAGTGTCTTGGCTGCCCTTCATGTGAGAGATGGTGCTGCTTGTCAGCCTGCCTGGGAGAACTGGAGGCCAGAAGTGAGACCAAACCAGGAACATCCATTCTGAAATGTTGTTGGTTCTTGAAAGAGAGAACCTTTATGATTGTAAAAATCCCCTTGAGGGATTTAGAAACGCCTGCCTATGTAAACCGCCTTGAATAAAGTCAGAGGAGTAATCTGATGACCAGAAAGGCGGTATATAAATACCTAGTTATTATTATTATTATCTGATCTCTACCTGAAGAAGGGGGGAATGGAAAGTGGGGCCTTTCAAAAGCAAAGCATGGGCTCTTCCATTGAACTACAGTCTCTTCCCAAAGCCAAAAATGATTACAGCTGCCCAGGGAACTGAGGTGACAGAATGAGGCATGGCTATCAAATGATTTAGTGGCATTAATTATGCCCTTATTTGCTAAAATAAATATGACCACTAACCCACGGGAGGAGGCAGTAGGAGAAAGAAAAAGAGAGTGACCAACAGTCTAGAGCAGTGGTTCACAAACGTTTTGGTCTCCAGAGCCCTTTACGCTCCTAAAAAGTTCTTGGAGGACACTTCATCGTTGGCACACGCATGGAGTGGCACACTGCTGAGTCCAAAGCCAAATACCAGTGAAGAGCCAGAACGGGGGGGGGGGATGAGGAAGGAGAGCCACGAACAGATCAGGCAGGTGAGATGGACAAGGAAACCTGGCAGGGGTCGACCACTTATAGTGTGCTCATGAAGCCCCTGAAGGGGTCTCAAGAAGCCCCAGGGAAATGCTGATCTAGAGTAGGGGTGTCCAAACATTTTTGCCGGAGGGCCATATCATCTCTCTGACCAGTCGGGGGCCAGGAAAAAAAGAACTAACAGCCCAATCCGGAGCTGCCCGGAGCTGCAGGACCCGGTGGCTACACAAAGGGCTCCCGCTGGATCCAGAGCCTCCCGCGCTACCATGGGAGGCTCCTCGGGAGAAGGAGATGTTCGTCCCCTTCCCCTCCCCGAGTAAGGGAAGCAGTCCCGTAATGGAACTACTCACTTTAGCGGCAACTGTTTGGTCGCCGCTAAAGCAAAGGTGGTCGTGTAGGGTGAGCAGCCCTGCCTGAGCGCCCTGGACCCGCCTCTCCCCTGCCTCTGGGAACGCCCCCCAAGCCCTCGACCATGCCTCCCCTCTCCCCAGAATGCCTCCCCTACGCCCCCGACCACGTCCCCATTTCCTGTTCCGCAGCCCGGTGGTCTCTGAGCAGCGGAACTTGGGCACTGTGCGCTGGTTCCGGCAGGAGCCTAGCAGTAAGCCCTGCAAACATGCCTTATGGCATGTTTGTGACTGTGGTCCACGCCGCAGAGGTGCGGCGTGGACCACAGGATTGGGCTCTAATTTGCATTTAAAATTTGAATAAATTTATGTAAATGAATATATTTGAGATGGAACTTATATGAATGAATGAACGTCTTACAGTAGCACAAGGCCTATAAAAGGCCTTGTACAAAGCAAGGCCAGCCTTTCCTTTGCTGCTGCTGCTGCATCACAGACATGAAACAGCAAGTAGTAGAGGGAGCCCTCATCCCACAGCTCAGGTGAGAGGTTGAACAGTCATCCTCACACTGAGAGCAGTTGTGTCGGGCCAGCACCAGCTTCAGCAAGTCTCTGGAGGGCCAGAGGCTCATTGGGGGCTCCCAGCGGGTTGGATTGGGAGCCCCCGAGAGCCACAAGTGGCCCTAGGGCTGGGGTTTGGGCACCCCTGATCTAGAGCAATGAGTATCAGTGGACAACCCAAGGGCACTGACTGCCCCAAAAAAACCAGCATCTACCCATTAGCATATAAAAGCAGGTAAGTGGAGGCTATAACACTTACCATCCATTTCTCAACACTTTAGAAATGCCCAAAGTGCTTTAAAGTAGTTAGGACACGGTTTCTCAATGTTTGTCCTCACCATACCACTTCACGTGCTCCACCTACCTGAAGTACCACCAGAAATAACTGGCGATGACATCATCACCAGTTGCTTCTGGGTTGGGAGGGCAGATGTAACATAACAAACACCAGTAAGAGGCTCAGGCTTTTTGGGCACAGAAAAGCATGCTTTGGAGCTGTGCCACTGAGCCTAGCCTCTGACACTGTTTGTTGTCATGTTGTCTTGCTGCCAGTATCTAGAGGTTCCACAAGTACCACCAGAACCACCTCAAGTATCACTAGTGGTACCCATATCACTGTTTTGAGAAGCACTGAGGGGTCCCACTGCTGGGTGGCAGGTATCCAAGGGTCCTGCAAGTACCACCAGGCCTCACCTCAAGTACTACTGGTGGTACTTGTACCACTGGTTAAGAAACATTAGGGGTTCCCCTCAACAGCCTGGTGGAGTAGCTCACTTGGGGGTATTGTTTCGTATTCCTCATAAACATATAAGCCAAAAAGGAGATTTCACTTGGGAAGAGGAAGATTATGGTTACAGCCTTATGTACACTTATGTGTGAATAAGCTTCTCTGGACTCCTGAGTAGCCATGTATAGGGCTGACTGCACAAGAAACCAACACCATGGAGCACTGTTTTACCTAACATGACTTTGAATCAGTCCCTACCCACTAAGAGCCCAATCCGATGCATGTCTACTCAGAAGTAAGCCCCATTATAGCCAACGGGGCTTACTCCCAGGTAAGTGTGAGTAGGATTTTCAGCCTCAGAGCCCAATCCTAGGCATGTCTACTCAGAAGAAGCAAGCCCAATGATAGTCAATGGGGCTTACTCCCAGGTAAGTGGGGGTGGGACTGGCTCAAATGGCCGCTTCCTGAGCCTTCCTAGCACCCTCTGGGGGAGGCCCAGCAGCCTCTCTTCCGTCTCTGCAGAGCTTCCGCCCCACGAAGAAGCCCCTTCCCCGCCACAAGCCCCTGCACAAGCGCCGCCTGTCGCCCTTCTAGGCGCGGGAAGAACCTAACCTAAGCAAGCAACCCTCCCCGCCTTCCACCATGGTCTCGTCCTCCTCTCCTTCCCCCAACCCCTGGACGCCCCCACTCCATGAGAGAGGGGGGTGAGGCGCGAGAACACGCCGAGCGGCGCCCCCGGACCAGGCCGCTGCCACGCTCACGTTCACACTCACCATGATGGCTGCTCCACGAGCCGACAAAAAAAGAAAGGCCTCCTTCCGGCGGCGGCCCGAGTACCTCGCCTAAAGCCTCACTGCGCAGGCGCGAGGGAGGAAGAGGCAGGACTAGGCGAGCAGATTTTTGACTGATGGACGGCAACGAGCCAATCACGCGCGGCCCAGGAGAACCCGCGCGGGCAGGCAAGAGCGCATGCGCACGGGATCTCGCTCGGTGGGCGTGGCGAACTTAGGAGGAAAGTATAGCCACTGCGCATGCGCTTAGTCGTTGCCATTCTCCCACTCACCTTTTTTTCGTGGTCAGGCTGCCTCCCTCTTCAAGGCGCATGCGTAGTAAGCGTCGGGCTGTGGGGAGACTCTGGCCAGGCTGCGGCGCTGTGGCGCAGGTGTGTTCGGCTGCTGCGAAGTCCTCTTTCGTTGAACTCACTGCTTACTATTGAGTAGGACTTACTACTGGGTAACCGTGCTTGGCACTGGACGGCCAGTAACTGCAGCACTCACTTTCCTGGGAGTAAGTCCTGTTGAAAGCACACCTGCCTAGCACTGTGCCTTTCCTTCCAGGTAAGCCCATATAAGACTTCAGCCTATGCATGTCTACTCTGAAGTAAGCCCCAGTGCTTCCAGTAGGATTTACTCCCAGGAAAGTGAGGGCTACAGTAAGTTCTACTGGGGGGACCTGGGAAACTATAGGCCGGTCAGCCTAACATCCATACCGGGTAAGATGGTGGAATGCCTCATCAAAGATAGGATCTCAAAACACACAGACGAACAGGCCTTGCTGAGGGACAATCAGCATGGCTTCTGCAAGGGTAAGTCTTGCCTCACGAACCTTATAGAATTCTTTGAAAAGGTCAACAGGCATGTGGATGCGGGAGAACCCGTGGACATTATATATCTGGACTTTCAGAAGGCGTTCGACACAGTCCCTCACCAAAGGTTACTGAAAAAACTCCACAGTCAGGGAATTAGAGGACAGGTCCTCTCCTGAATTGAGAACTGGTTGAAGACCAGGAAACAGAGAGTGGGTGTCAATGGGCAATTTTCACAATGGAGAGAGGTGAAAAGCGGTGTGCCCCAAGGATCTATCCTGGGACCGGTGCTCTTCAACTTCTTCACAAATGACCTGGAGACAGGGGTGAGCAGTGAGGTGGCTAAGTTTGCAGACAACACCAAACTTTTCCGAGTGATGAAGACCAGAAGTGATTGTGAGGAGCTCCAGAAGGATCTCTCCAGACTGGCAGAATGGGCAGCAAAATGGCAGATGCGCTTCAATGTCAGTAAGTGTAAAGGCATGCACATTGGGGCAAAAAATCAAAACTTCACATATAGGCTGATGGGTTCTGAGCTGTCTGTGACAGATCAGGAGAGAGATCTTGGGGTGGTGGTGGACAAGTCGATGAAAGTGTCGACCCAATGTGCGGCGGCAGTGAAGAAGGTCAATTCTATGCTTGGGATCTTTAGAAAAGGTATTGAGAACAAAATGGCTAATATTATAATGCCGTTGTACAAATCTATGGTAAGGCCACACCTGGAGTATTGTGTCCAGTTCTGGTTGCCGCATCTCAAAAAGGACATAATGAAAAAGGTGCAAAAGAGAGCGACTAAGATGATTACTGGGTTGGGGCACCTTCCTTATGAGGAAAGGCTACGGCGTTTGGGCCTCTTCAGCCTAGAAAAGAGACGCCTGAGGGGGGACATGATTGAGACATACAAAATTATGCATGGGAAGGATAAAGTGGATAGAGAGATGCTTTTTACACTCTAACATAACACCAGAACCAGGGGACATGCACTAAAATTGAGTGTTGGGAGAGTTAGGACAGACAAAAGAAAATATTTCTTTACTCATTATGTGGTTGGTATGTGGAACTCCTTGCCACAGGATGTGGTGATGGCATCTGGCCTGGATGCCTTCTTATGGCCTTATAAGCAGTGGGGCTTACTTCTGAGTAGACATGCTTAGGACTGTGCTGTGAAGGCTGAAGTCTTGTATGGGTTTATGTGGCACAGTCCTAGATGTGTCTACTCCGAAGTAAGCCCCACTGCTTTCAACAGGGCTTACTTTGGGGGTAACCACAGATAGGCTTGCATAGTCTTGCTTGCATAGTAAGATATGTAAAAAAAAAAAGCTAAATCAAAAATAAAAATGATAATAAAACCATCACAGCAGCAGAAATGGTAGCAAGGGCACCTCAGCAAAGCAAAATCCCAGCAATACATCAAATGCTAAGCAGAACAAAAAAAAAAATCTGTAACTGGTGCTGAAATGTCAATATTTATATTAATGACTATATTTCCTGCTTTTCTCCCCATGTGAGTACCCAAAGCAACTCCAACCTTTCCTCCTGGAGGAATTCCACAACTTGGGTGTCACCAAAGAGAAGGCCCTTTCCCACAACACATAAATGGACTTCTGTCAGTGGTGGAACATATAGAAAGGCTGTCTCAGCTGATGGGCAGTTTCATATGTGTGGGAAGCGGTCCTTTAAATACTTTAAATGTTATGATAACAGAAGTCAAGTCTTGCTATTACCATATAGGTTTCTGAAAAGTAACCAGTATGCAGCAGCAAAAGGGAAAGAAAATCAAATACTGTGACCCTTTTAAAACTATCTAGTTCAGGGGTGTCAAACATAAGGCCCAGGGGCTGGATGTGGCCCACAGAACCTCTTTATCCGGCCCTCAGGCTCTCCCAGCACCACCATCAGCTGCCGAGCTGTGCTGAGGTGTTATTGCTGAAAGGGCAGCCACACAATAGTTGACTTTGCCATATCTTGAAAATACAATCAAGATTTGCAAATTTTCTCTTCTGCCAAATTCCTATGTGCTAATTTCTGGTCATGACTTGCTTAATGACATCACTTCCAGCCCTCAGCTGGCATAATGAATGCTATTTGGCCCTCTGTATGAAACAAGTTTGACACCCCTGATCTAGTTTATTGTGCTATGTATGTGGGGGTGTTGCTGTCCTTTTAAGTACAGAGGCACACTGGGTAATAACTGGGTAGCAGACAGAAAGTTTTTCCCATCAGCTTTGATTCGTTATGCAGGTAACAAATTGCTTCACATCATGTCTTGGCACACACTCTCTGTTTTGTATTGTTTGTTTGTTTTGCCTAACCCAGTTTCTTGAAGAATTCTGGAGAACTTAAGATTTTCCATTTAACAGTATTTGGATGACCTTCATGAAGACATTAGCAGCTTGTGTGTTTTTGATTTTTTTTTTCTGATAAATGAACGTAGCTATCTATACATAACTTTCATAGCTAGTAAAGGCATCACACTTTTGCCCTCTCTCTTAATAAAGGGAACAACCCTGTATAAATCATTTTTAAGGTGATTGATATTGAAGGAATTAAGCTTCTATCTTTTCTAGGTCAATCGGAGCTCTAGGTTTTGTTTTTTTCCAGACAATCGTCTCAGCAGGCTTGGTGCAGCATGTATAAGATCTAATATGCTATACTTGAACTTCTTGTTAACTCATTTGAAAAAATTACCAAGTCCTGGTTTCCCACTCCCAATCATTGCAGTGGATGAAAGTTCTTACAACTTATTATGCCTTCCATGGACGTCACACATGCACTGAAATAGTTGGAAAATTGCATTCCTTAATCCCTCTTTAATCACCCTGATTGTGAGTACAGCAGGTGAAAAGCACAGTGGGATAACTAATTGGCAGTAAGTGATTTAGAATAAGCACACTAAAAAAACAACATTCTAAATAAGCATTATAAAGAGCTGAATATTCTGTGAAATCTGGGGCAGGTTAAAAGTAAACATTTGATGTGTATCTCCTTGCTTTGCCCTCATTGCTTTTTTGCTGCACTTATTTCCCAGAGAAGGAAGAAATGTTTTCTGCTCCCATAGTTGCAGCAGAGAAACTACAAAGCACCATCAAGTTCTGGAAGAAGACAAATCCCAGTTTGGCTATGCAGTCTTATTGTGCCATAGAGTGTCTTGTTTTCACTCAATCTTTAAAACACTGCCTTTTTTTTTTTTTAAGTACAAATTCAGATCTTTGTTGGGAGATCATTTATTCTGCAGCAAATACATGTTCAACATGACAGGAGTTCTTTCGCATGCGTGTCACAACACAGGAATACACCAAGAAGATTAGACACAGCAATGCCATGGCTGTGAAGAAGAGAAGAAGCCCAGCAAACAGAGAGGGATTCATGGGGAACCAGACTTGATCGCTCTCTGGTGGAATCATATTGGTGAGACTAAGCATGTAGCCCAGTGACCAGGCTATGCTGCTATTACCAACCTAAAACACAGAGAAGGGAACATAAATGTTAGAGCAAACCTGGGAGACACAGTATCAGATTTCATATGTATTGCTTAGCACTTCTACAAATTTTGCCAATTCCCATCTCTGCACTAAGGATGCCTTGGTGCAGAGAAACAGGGACAGCTCTGCTAGTGTTTTCTGCTGTTTATACTTGGTATAACTGTTTACTGCTGTAAGGAAAATTGGAATAAACATTTGAGTACATATTGCCTGATTGTGTATGGAGAAAGGCCCTTCTGCTTCCAAAAAATTGTTTGCTCCCAGTCTATGCAGCTTCTTCCTTTCTTGGGATTTGATTTTATTCCCCCCAAACAGTTACTCAAATATTTTCCACCCACACACTCTGCCCTGGGCTGGGCAGTTCAGAAAGTTCTTCTGTGTGATGAGTAGCAAATGTTCACTTATTGTTCCAAAACTCAAATGTGCAGATAGGACCTTAAGTAAAATTTAACCCAGGAACATTAAATCCATTCAGGCACTGTTATTGCTGCTGATGATTGGCTTATGAACTCACAGTCTTGGATTGCATCAGAACTCAAGACTGGTTTTGAGGGCACTTCCAAGAGTGTGCTACTGTTTCCTGCACCACAAAGATGCTGCTGAACTCCTAGACCACAAGAGAAGAGTCTGCAAAGTAGCTCCTTCTTCTCCCAGCCTCATCCCTTCTTAAACAGGCAGCACACAGGCGAGTAAGAGCCACAGTATGGACTGTGGGAATGTGACATTCACTTCACCTACCAAAAAGAAGCTGCACTGCAGTGGCTCCCACATTGTGAGAGCAGGGTCCTTGAGACAGGGTGTGCAGGGTGTACATCATACCTAGGCCTGGGCTCAAAAAGGGGCCTGGGAGCCAAAGGAAGAACACTGCAAATTTCCTGAGATCTCAGAAAATGTTTGCATATATTGTGTGAAGACTAGCGTTCACATTTCGTGTAAGCCTACATAGTTTATATATTGTAATTTGTAAAAATTATGATCCAATGATTGCATAAAATTATGATCCAATGGAGAAGGGAAGGGGTCCAAAAGAGACTTTGTATCCTCATAAAGTTCTTGTCAGAGGCCCTGTGTGAGAGAAATGTCAAAAATGGGCCCATAAATATTTTCACACCTGGAATGAAAAACCAAAATGATATGCTTCCTGATGACTTTTTCCCCTGATGATTTTTTTAGCAACACACAGAGGGAAATTGGAGGCAGGAAAATGGCAACTGAAGTCTGCTGCTCAGTGTGACTGCTTTACACATCTCTTCATGATCAGAGCCTGCCCAAGACATTTTGGTGGCCAATGCAAAAAATTGAAATGGTAACCCCTCCCCTGCCCGCATGTGCTCCTCGCTCACTCAGGGCCCAATCCTATCCAACTTTCCAGTGCCACTGCAGCCACAATGCAGCCCTAAGGAAAGGGAACAACCATTCCCTTACCTGGAGGAGGTCTCCATGTCTGTCCCCTGCCACAGGATGCAGTGCGTGCACCATGGGCACAGCTGCACCGGTGCAGGAAAGTTGGATAGGATTTGGCCCTCACTCACTCACTCATGGTATACAATCCACCAGGACTGAATGGGAGCTGTACAAGAACACTATGTGTTCATTCACAGTGAATGAATTCTAATATTAGATTCTAATATTCTAATTAGAATATTAGATTAGAATATTAGATTCTAGAATTCTAATATTAGATCTAATAATAAATAATATTAGAATGAATGAACATTCAGTGAATGAATGGGAGTCAGGAGAGTGTTGTGGTTCTGGAGTTGAACTTGTAAAATCCAGGTTCAAATCCTCGTTCATCCATGAAACTTCCTGGGTGACCTTGGCCCAGTCACTGTCTCTTAGCTTAACCTACCTCAAGGGTTGTTGTGAGGACAAAAGGAGAGAAGGAACCATGTACAACATCCTGAGCTCCTTGAGGAAGGACAGTATTAAAATGCAAAAAATAAAGAAATAAGCCCCAGATTTGCCACTTGTCATTGCTCCTGGCTTAGGCCATCTTTGCTTGTGGTAAAGTCTGCTCCTGGCTGTATTTATGTATTTTGACAGGAGGCTTATTTTAATTTAACTGGTTTTATCTTGGCAAGATTTCCATTGTATCTTTGTGGGTGGGAGAGGCAGGAATTTAACTTACCTCTTTCTGAAAGTGTATCTGAGGCCAAGTCTCTGCATTGAACTTATACCCATGTACGAGCAGGTAATAGATGTAGTTTGCTGAAAAGCAGTAAGATCTTGCGTATGTTTCATCAAATTTAGGTAGTATAAATGGAAGCTGAAAAACAAAAATGGATGTATGAAACTAAGGCTGCAATGCTAACCACATTTTCCTGAGAGTAAGCCCCATTGAACAAAATAGGACTTACTTCTGAATAGACCTGGTTAGGATTGTGCCCTAAATTAATTTCTCACTGAATTAACAATGACATGCCTGTATGAATTCCTGATGCCAAATTCCCAGTATAATAACTTGTACCTGGGTTCATTTTTACATATCCACAATCTGGGTGTGTGGTTCACAGAATGTACCTGCACTGAATGGAACATGCAAATAACTGTACACAGGTAAACACTAACAGTTCTTGTATCCAGGTGGACAGATGTGTGAAGAACACTATTGAGACAGAATCCTAGTGAGGGAAAGACAGGTTGACCTGTTTCTATACATAAACTAGTACATATCTGTGTAGCCCAAAAGACTTAGGGAATAGGAAACGAGCATAAATCAGTGTTCGAGTAGAAGGAAAGATTAAAGTTTTATCTTCCTGTTGCTGGATTACAGAAATAATCAAAATTTATGTGTCAAAACAAAAATACATGCATTAAGATTGTCCTTTGGGGGCCCCACCTATATGCTTAATATATGAGATGACATCTTTTATTAATAAGGATTTTAATCTTTTAATAAATTTTAGAGCGAAAAAATTGCATCACAACAGTTATAATTCAGATGTGAGAAATATCTTTTGTTGCTATTTCCCTTTTTTACAATTAACAAAGATCGATACAGACCTGGTCCCAGTTCTGTGCACAGAAGGACCACATGCTTGAATTAAAATCAGCCAGTGAAAACTGCCCAGTTAAATTCAACGCATTGACTGTATAATAAAATCCCGAAAAGGCCTATGAATGAAAACAAAGATGAAAGGTCTCTTGCATTTATGATTCTAAGTGTGAAGACATTCCAACAAACTAACATTATGCCTGCAGACTTATTAGTTAACTTTTAAAACAATTATAGCTGAATTATCCACCAATTGGTCTTCAAGGTGGCTTAGAAGCAAATAATAAACATAACTGAAATAAAATACAAGGGTTGTATCCTAAGTTATGACTAATGGGCAGCCCAGTCCTATGCAGGCTACTGCCTCGCGGTACAGCAATGCCGAAACAGCCACTGCTGTATCTCACGGGACCAAGGAGGCGGCCAGAGGTCTCCTCAGGGTAAGGGAACACTGGTTCCCTTACCCTGTGTCAGGCCTAGGCAGCCACATGTGTCTACTCAGATCTCTGCCAGCTATTTAGCCACCCATGTAGGACTTCAAGGGCCAGGAAGGGGGATAGGATGTGACAGCAGCCTCTGCTGCGATCTTCACCCCTCCAGGCTGGAACCACCCCCTGGGCCGCCATCCCCCCCACCCAGTCACACCTCCTTGACACTCCCATTCTGCCCTCCCTTGCCACTTGCCACCTTACTCCAACCAGCAGGTGCAATTCCAGTGCCAGCAGAGGTCTCCCAGTGCAGGTCTTGCTGCCGGTGCTTGACAGCATGTTCATGACCACGTGAGTGTGTTTTTTGCCGGCGCTAGCCAGCATAGGATTGGGCCATAAATTCAATAGGATTTATGGGAACCAGATAACTAAACTTAGGTTACAAGCCAAAACCATTCAAATAACCTAAACAACTAAAATCAGAGAAAACCAGAAGACAAGGAAAACATTGGCATACTAAGAAGCAGATAAATTCAACTTACCACAAACTTCCCTTTAACCTTTGGCTGGAAGATTCCATTAAATGAACAATCCTCCCTGCCTTGGCAAGCTGTGAAATTAAATAATACAGACACAGACTCTCTGCAGAGAGCTGGATCCCCAGTTCCTATCACATTTACTGTCTGGCTTGGGTTGTAGTTCTCAGGTCTTATAAATTCTGTGCAGAAGCTTCCATACAAGTATTCCATTGTTAAGACAGTTTCATAATTCCGAGGGTAGCAGGGATTTTTGATCCTGGATTTCTCATTTGAGCTCTGAAGGTTAACAAAACAGAATGGATTTCATTACTTAGGAATTATCTAGATAGGCATTAACATACTACTTAAGTGATACTTAACTGTATATTTTTGTATTTTCCCAGCACAGAAATGGTCCTGAAATCCCAGCATGGAGGAAGCAGCTGGGCAGAGGGATAATGGCAAGAGAATGGTTAAGCATACACCTTTGATGCATGTCTGTTCCTTTTGTCTCCTTTGTTTGTACATTTTGGGGGGGGGGGGTTGTTGTTTACATAAATGAGAAGTGCAGAAAGGGTTGTTATTATTTTTATTTCATTATCACCATTTTCTCCCACCTGATCTGTAAGGTCATTTACATGCTTCAAGCTATGCAACTTTTTTTTCAAGTTATTTGAAAAGTAAGTGAAACCAGTAAGTCCAGTGGGGCTTACTTTTAAGTAAGGATGTTTAGAATGGGGGGGGGGAGGTTTGAACAATTTCGTACCCAGCCGTATTCAATTCTATGCATCACATTTTTGAAACTCCATCCAAGTATATATTCAAAGTAAATGGGATACAGTCAAAAATCGGTATACTCTACACTAAAAACATGACATTTTCTGTACTCCAAAGGAGCAAGTGTGGAACGGGTCTATGACAGCTGAAACATGAAGATATCTTCATTCTATCTTCAGATGCTTCCTTAAACATTGAGGACCATTCTGCAGTTATGGACCTGGCCCCTGTTGCGCCCTGGGGTGCAGGTTCACAATGCTGCCCCCCCTGCATCATGCCATCCCTCCTCCCCCAAGACCCTACCCATCTCCATGGATCCTTGCATGGCTTGCAGGACCACTCAGAAAGCCTTCTGAAGCTTCCGTTGCAGTCGTAAACAGTACTTCTGGGAAACTGGAAGTACTGTTTAAGACCATGGTGGAAGCCTCAGAAGGCTTTCCAGCAGTCCTGCACACTGCGCAGAGCTTTGCTTGCCCCCAGAACAGCTCCGGAGGGCGGAGGAGGTGGTGCTGCAGGTGGAGGCAGCAGTGGCAGGGCTGGTGTGGTGGTGCTACCCCCAAGAGTCCCATGAATGTGGTACCTGGGGCTTTTGACCTCCCTGCCCCCGTCCCAGGCCCTCCACTGCCATTCTGCTTTACATAGAAGCCCAGGTACATATAGCCATTCCACCACCTTGTTCCCTCTTCTCGTCTATCAATTTTCCCTTCTAGTCAGTGACTACAGGGCACTTCACCCTACAATACTACTTCTTGGAGGTTCTGAACTTTGGGATTCCACATACAATCCAAGCTTGGGAATCCCTTCGTATTTATATACTTGCTATGGGAAATGCTACTGGAAAACTGTAGTAGTTGGGTTGCCATATACAGTATGAAGTAGTGTTCGAGCGATGTCCCTTGAAGGAGTGGGACAAAAATTAACACTCCTGATGCGTTATATGCTAAGTGCGTGCCCTCAGATAGTTATGCAGCAATTAACTCCCTATTACTACCTTGGGTGACGCTAGCAGGAGACGAGAAAAATTGAGAGGACAAGCCTATGATTGGTTACGTCATGATGGCTATATGCTACCTCCAGGTTCAGAGGCAGTGTGCATCTGAAATCCATTTGCAAGGGAGAGGGCAATTTGCCTGTCTACTCAGTGACATCTGAGAAACTGGACCACACAGGCCTTTGGTCTGATCCAGCCTGGCTCTTCTTACATTCTTATCTATTTCACAGATACTTTCCAGTTATCCAGTCCATTTGCAGCATTGGGTCATATTTGCTCTTTTTATGCTGATCCAGCACTAGGATCACCCAGTCTGGCTGCATGAATGAGTTTCAGTACTCTCACTAGCCGTCATTTGGATGACGCTGCAGCGCAGACAAGATCAGACAACAACTCCCTCTGAGAAGTGCCCCAGTGGGTGCAGGGAGTAAGGCACCTGGTCCCCTGGCATTTTAAAATAACCAAATGCAGGCAGTATTTAGTTAGGTCTTAACAGGTCTTCATATTTCCTTGATCATACCTGCAGCATCGATGCGAGGAGTTTTTTCTCTGCTTCGTCTTTCCCATAACACTGGAAGCTATGGGTGTACACACTGTATTTGTAACCATACAGTTCCACCTGTCGAGTGTAGTTAGAATTTTTGGTGGTTTCTTCAGGGATGAATGATATTTGGGTGGAAGCCCCTCCTAAATCAAGTGCACCTGTAGTCTCCGCTCCATGGGGATGAACCCAAGCAGTCCAAATATTTTTCTAGAAGCAAAGATGGCAGATTTGAAGTCTCATCTGCTGTGAAATTATTCTGTTCTCTCAAGTACAGAGGGGCTCCCGTATCTGCAGATCCCATATCTGCGGATTGGGTACGCAGGGGCCCTGACACATGCACCTCCCATGTGTACCCCCTCTGGAGGCAAGGAGAGCTCCACTTGCCTCCGGAGGGTTGAGACTGCGGGGATGGGCGTTCACCCATAACCATGGTTTCAGCTATCCATAGGGGATTCCAGAACGGAACCCTCACAGATAAGGGGGCATGCCTATACTCTCTTTTCAGCTTAAAAGGGTATCATGAAATCGCTCTCAGATCCCTGACAAAAAGTTTTCCCTAGATTGTGTCTGTGGGAGTCTTGCAGGTTAGAATAGTCTTTCGAAGATGCAAAATACAATGGACAGAAATGAAAAAGTACAGAGACACTGTGTCACAGATTGGAGCAGAGTGACAGAATTCACACCAAACCACATGTTGTCTTTTCTGGGGTTCCAACCCCTTTCCAGCTCTGCACTAGAGTAAACTGGGATCTTAACACACAATGGCAGACTGCTGGGTTTTAAGTGGAAGACACAGGGTTAAATCCCTGCCCAAAGTCTTGCTAGGTACTCTTAGCCAAGTCACCATCTTTGGACCTCATTGCTATTTGGGAAATTCCCATAGCTCACATACATGAGTTTGACAAGTGCAAGTAAACTGGCAGAGTTGGAAAGGATTTTATCTTCACAATAACGCTGTTCAATAGGCAATGATAAGTGCCAGTAAGTTCCCAAGGCTGCCTTATATTAACCACATGACTTTTAGCCAGAGTTAAATCCAGCTCCTGCACACTCACTCCATGCCACATGGATTTAACTGGTTAAAATTCAAGGGGCAGCACCTGCCAAGTTCAGATATTTGACCTCTAGTGCAGTGGTTCTCACACATTTAGCACCGGGACCCACTTTTCAGAATGAGAATCTGTCAGGACCCATCGGAAGTTATGTCATGACTAGAAGTGACATCATGAAGCAGGAAATTTTTTTAACAATTCTAGACTGCAATCCTACCCAGGATTAAGTCCCATTTACTAACATCGTTAAAACAATATACATAGTAGCTTGTAAAAAGTACAGGTCTGTAACATTTCCCCAAATACCATGGTAGTATCAAGTCTGATATATTGAAAATATTGAAATGAATGGGGACCCACCTGAAATTGGTTCACGACCCACCTAGTGGGTCCCAACCCATAGTTTGAGAAACACTGCTCTAGTGAGTAGCTTCCTCCTCTTCAAGGCTTCCAACTGCAGCTCACCTATAAATGTTTAGTTGTGAAAGCACTGGAGTGCTCTGGGATTCCTACAGTACAATTTAGGTTCCACTTGTTTTACTCCGTGATCATGATCAAATTACTCAGATGCTATCTCAGTTTTTCCATGTCATTTAAGTTTTAATAGGAATTCATTGTAGTAAAAACCATAGGGCCTGTCACCGACTTTCAGAATACTTGTGAAGTGTTAAGTTGTATTCAGAATAGTTGACACAACCCTTTTATCATTTTCCCTCTTAACAAAAAGTAGATACACTGCCCAAAGCTGGCAAATAAGATTTCTTTATCAACAAGCTTTCCGATCTACTGGATAGCTGTCCATCTAAAAGATACTACACAATAGTAGGTAAACTACTGTTAAATAAAACTGAAAGGGTGTGTGTGATTCTCAGATATTTTTGCTTATTAGCATTGTGTATGGGGAGCCAGAATTCTCTTGAAGTTCAACAAAGGGTGCATCTCCAGCATGGATCAAAGATTTGGCTTTGGGCAAATGTTCTGACTTTTTAAAATATGCACAATGGAGCAGAGAGATAATATTATATCTGTGCATTCATTATGCAGAAATTGATGGGTGTCCTACAGAATTGATTGGTGTACAACAAAACTGTACTGTGGTCTTCTCTTGCATAAAACGCGGGGCGGCATTTGCTATTCTGAGAAATCATTCCTTCAAGCACTGGCGATTCATCAAAGAATAGTATGTAATAAAACATGCAGTTATTTCCACACACCTCCAAGAAATTGCCCATTAAATAGTTGGCTGTAATCCATCCATACACCCCTTCCTCTTGCCCAGTTATGATTTGAGCACCCCTAAATTCAAAGGGCTGGGATGTGAAGTAGTTTTGAACGCTCTCAAGGACTTCATTGGCTCTTGTTTCATTTTGCAACCTAAGCAATTCACAAAATACAAAAGGCTGAGTGTCTGAAATTTGCCCATCATTCTCCAAATCTAGTGACTAGAGGAAAAGTGGATTATTATTATTTTTACCTATTAAAAGGGACAGCCTTTTAATAAGAAACAATCGGGATGGTTCATATATACATGCACATCACTTGGGACCCAATCCTATCCAACTTTTCAGGAATCTATAACTGCCCACCACCACCACAAGATGCAGTGTGCACCTTGTTGGCACAGCTGCATCAAGGCTGGGCAGTTGGATAGGATTGGGGCCTTGATTATTCCACACTTAATGATCAACTCTGTGAACAGTCTCTGCTAAAACAATATTTTGTTTGAGATGACACCATGAAAGTTCGAGTTATGATAGCTCATTCACACATCCAAGTCTTTAAAGTCAGTGAGCGATGAACCCGCATGTGTGAACAAGCCCAGAGCTATGCAGCTAGCTGGCTTAAGTGAGTTTTAAAGGTTACAAGCCATATACTTAAAGCAACCACATCTGTTCATCTGAAGTAAAAATATTTCAACTATGCATTTATATGTATAATTAAAGGTCACAGATGCTACCCAGCCCTTTTATATAGATAACACACAAGGTATATCTTGTTCCAGAATGTTCATTCAATAGAGATGCCAACAAGGTGTCATGCAAAAAGCACCGCTGAAAAAAAAATACTGTAGGTAATATTATACTTATATAAATGCTGGGCAACATGGCAAGACCCGTGGCCTTATGCCACACAATTATGACAAGCTGCAGTGAACCTGTCAAGGATCTTTGGCCCAAACCTGCTGAGGAAATATGGCACTTTCATTATGAAATAATTAAGAACACCCACATCTGGGATCCATCTTCTTTTAAGACACACTGATGATCGGATCAATAGGTGGGAAGGTGTGATTTATCAATAATATTCCCAGGGAATTTCAAAACCTTTCTGACATACCTGTCTAATCTGCATAGACTGATAGGTCTGAAGGAGCAGAGAGAACTCCATAAAAGCATGACTAGTCTGCTCTGCTGCACTAAGTATTGAAACACTGGATAATGAATTACACGCAACAGTTCTGTCTTACCAACGCACATCCGAATTGACTGACATTTTCTACCATACCTCAGAAGTCTCATTCCAGCTGTGGCTCCTAGGTAGACAGGTGTGCTTCTATATAGGTGAAATGGAATCTTCTCCTTGACCTTATCCATACAGTCATCAATGGGTTTAGCAAGTTCTTGAGGGTTACTCCCATAACTGGATATCCCACGACCTAGGAGACAGTAATTAAAGGATTCTGTTTTGTTCTGCCAAGAATATTTTCAGTCTAATCACAAAGAGTGATATAACAGACTTAACCATTCATCCTTGAAGTTTAAGCCAATGCTGCCTGAGCCAAAAATTGATCTCTGTTTTAAAGCAAGATGGCTATGAACAGCACTGCCTTTCAATCAAGGCCCACTTGGATTCCTACATCTTGTACATAATTTTGGCTGTCAAGATTGCTGCATTAATGTTGTGCAGGAGCTGCAGATAAATAGATATACCCACTGAAAGGGAAAACTTTCTCAGATTGCATCACAGTCAATCATTAAGAATACTTAAATATCTGGCAGATTGGATGAATGTATGTTAGTGATACTAATTTTACACACTAGGGTTGGAAAAAGGGATAGGATCTTGGCACATGCTAGTGCTGCCAAAATCCACCCCCTCCCTCCCCCTGCCTGGCCCCCAAACTCCCCCTGCCCTCCCTCTGCATTTGCGACAGCAGCCCGGAGGAACGCGACAGCAGCCTGGCTTTTGTGTTGCCATAAAGTGCCTTGTGCTGCCAGAATGTGACTGGAGGCCCAGATGGGACTGGACCCTAAATGTTGAAAAGCCCCTTCTCAGAGAAGACACCCTGAATCCTCTTACCCCATTAATATTGGAAAGTTTCAGATTGCATTTTGAAATGCAAGGACTCACATGGTGGGTCAGAGGCTGGGTATCCAAAAACTGCATGAATGCTGAGCCTCAGCAAGGCAGGTAGTGATAATTCTAAATTTTTCTCTTACAGCCCAATCCTGAGCTCCCATGGCGCGCAGCTTCGGTGGCACTGAAAACAGCTGCTGCTGTATCATGTACAACTCAGGCTACTGCAGGTGGCACCTCGGGAGAAGGGGACATTTGTCCCCTTCTTCCAGGTAACGAAAGTAGCCTCATAATGGGGCTACTCAATTCACATTGAGTAAAAGCTTTCGTGTAGGGTGCCGAGTTCTGGATCTGGTGGAGCAGAGCTCCACCTCCATCCCTCCCTGCTCCCTCCCCCAGCACGCCTCCTGCCCGCACTCTCCCCACCATACCTCCTCCCTGCCCTCTCTCCACCCTCCACCCACCTCTCCCCACCTCCCCCGCCCTGCCCCCTCCATGCTACCACTGAGCGGCAGAGGCCAGGCGCTCACCCAGCACAAGCCCAGCGCTGGGCTACCATGGGTGCTGGCCCAGCGTTAGGCCTCACAAACGTGCCTCACAGCACATTTGCAACAGTGTGCGCCAGCATTAAGCCGGTGCGTCAAGCTCAGGATTGGGCTCTTACTCGACTCCAAAGGCTTCCTTCCCCTTTCTTCTTTCATGCTAGCCAAGGGATGGAGGTAAAAAGAAGAGGCTTTCTCCAAGATCCCTTTTTCCTTTATTTGTCAAATTCTTTATTTTCTAGTGCACCCAATACACTACCTTACATCCATTCATTCAATGAAAGGCACACCATTTATTGGACAGATCTGGTGTGGTTACACGTGACCTCTGCTAATACCCTTTTCAATAAACTGTGTATCTTTTAAGTTGCTTCCTCTCAGCCTCTTAGGGCCCAATCCCATGGGCTTGGGCGCTGGTGATACCACAGGCACTGGGTGTCGCAAACGTGCTGTAAAGCACATTTGCAGCACCCGGCAAGGAGGCAGCACCTGCACTGGGCCAGTGCCATGAGGACACCACACAGGAGCCACCAATGGTAAGTTGCACCACCAGGTGGCAGTGCAGCTTTTTGGGGTGGGGGAAGGCGTTTGGGGAGGAAGGGCAGAATGAAGGATGGACAGGCCTGGGAGGGGCTCCTCTGCTGGGCTGCAAAGCTCAACATGAAGCTTCTCAAGTCTGCACCAGCAAAATAGCTGGCACAGACATGAGTACTCCCATTGCAGGGATCGGCGCTTTACTCAGGGTAAGGGGACAAAAGTTCTCCTCCCACAAGGAGACCTCCAGTGTCCTTCCTGGCCCTGCTAGACATGGCAGTAGCCACTTCGGAGGATAGTATTGGGCTGCCCAATTGTTTTTTGCTGACACTGATCAGTATCTTGTCTGATCCTGCAAAAATCACCAGATTGCACCGGGACAGTTGTTAAACTGGAATGAGAGTACACCTCACACCATTTCAGCTAGCCATACATTAGTTCACACAACTGCCAATTAAAGGTGGTAACAACCTTTCCTCCATTCCCTCTCTCTGTAAACCAATAAACTAGTCTGGGATAAACCGATCTAAATGCAGCTGGATACAGCATGCATAAGAGCAAAGACCAATGCAATATTTTGACAGGGGATTCTTCAGCTGGGGTATAACTTGCACTGTACACATACATAACAATAGGTTGCATTTTAGATGAGCTATCATCAGTCTTGCTCCTATCCTGCTGCATCAGACAGGCTATCTACCATGCTTGTTTGTTTTTTTCAACAGCATATGAACATTTACTTGCATGTATGTTCATTCTTTATATTACCTCCCCAAATCACAACTGATTTGTAAAACTTGGAGAGTACTGATGACACACACAGGTGATTGCCAATAGGTCCCTTCCATAACCAATGAGTACTCTGGTTCATAACAGAAAGCTTGCAGAACCCATTTTTCAGAACGTGCCTTCAGAGAGAAAATGGTCCATTTGTATTGCATTGTACTTCAAGCCACTACCACCAGTTTAGAAGTGTTATATCTATCTTCACTTGACAAACACAGCCTGGAGGCTTGTGCAAATGGGATGAAATTAAAATGCACAAGGGTCATTACCCCCTCTAGCATGGGGAAAATTCAAATATGTGGTCCTCTGAGTTAAAAATGCCCCACCACATGCTGCAGTCAGGGTGAGAATTTGCCTTAGGTCAGCGCAAACCATGTGTTCCCTTTAATTGGTGATAAAAACGGTCCCATGAAGCCAGTAATTTTCAGACAGTATTCTATTTGCAGAATCCAGTTCCTATATATGCTCTTCTGTAACTACACTACAACATGCTGGGAAAGAACATCAAATGTGACCACAAAACGGCACTACCTAATTGTATGCAAGAAAGGAGATGTTCATGAGTTTATACCCATCAATTGAAAATCTCACTTTGCTGCACAGCATCCTGTGATTAAAGGTTACGTGACTTCAGTAAAAATCATCTGCCCTTCTCCATTTAAAGCAAACACAAAAGCAGCTGGTCAAACAAAACTGAAAGTCTAGTTTAAATGGACACTGCCATGAATGAAATCATGAAAGGATTAGTTGTACAAGCCAGGGGTCTCCAAACCTCGGCCCAGGGGCCAGATGCGACCCACAGTGAGCCTCTATCCAGCCCACGGCCAGCCTCTTGTCCCCTGAAAGCCTCTGGCCCACTTGACTGAACATGACCAGAGCTGTGCTCTGATTGCACCTGGAGGGTGTTCAGAGGGCCGGAGAGGCTGAGTGAATGAGCCCACTCATTCATTTATTCATTCATCTAAGTTCCATCTCTAATTTATTTACTTAAATTTTATATTTAAATTTTTTTCTGGCCCTCAGCACTGCGCCAGATATTTCATGCGGCCCTCTGGCCAAAAAGTTTGGAGACCCCTGGTACAAGCTAATGCAAACTAGTGGTTAGTGTCTGACCAGGAGCAGGGAGATCTAGATTTGAATCCCCACCCAGCTTTGAAGCTCACCTAGTGCTAGTGACTCTTGTTTAGGCAATCCCACAAGGTTGTTGTAAGGATAAACTTAGGAATGGAGAGGGAAAAACCATGTACATTGCCTTCAGCTCCTTGGAGAAAAGGTCGGATAAGCATGTAAACATAAAATGGCCCTCTTTCTACATTGTGAAAACAATTTTCTTTCCAGCCCATTAGCAGCATCAACTACAGAGAAACCACCTCTGTAGTTTCCACCACACTGGGGGAACAGAAAGCACTCCTGTTTTGATCTGCTAGTGTCACCCCACCTGTGAATCTATCATAACCAGGATCCCGTAGGCATATAAGTGACAGCTTGTGTATTTCTTTCCTAGTGAATGCACGAGCTTCCCACACATTTAGAACAGCCAAATCTGTCTCTCATCCCACGCAGCTGTCAAAGGCAGAGGAGATCTCCTTGGATCAAGATTGGCCAGTCTTTTGATTGCATACCAGATATGTCCGAATTGGGATCACTATTTCTTTGGGAAATTTTGTTCAAGATGTCCTATTTCTTTCTTACCTTTCACATTGCACTTGAAGGTTTGGTTTACAACTCCTGTATCATTTTCTTTCTCTGCCGGCCATTGATAGACATAGACTGTGGTTCGAGTTGATCCAGCATCAAGCACTATTCCATACTGGGGGGGGGGGGGGAGGGAATGTTACAGGAAGGTAACAGTCAGTGATGTGGAGGTAAATTTTGCAATGAAGGAGCTGTCATGACATGCACACGCACACACCATAGTCATGTCCCACTAAGACTATGCAACCAAAAATTCACCTTTACATGTCTTCATTACAGTGTTTTCTTCTCTAAAGATGCAATTCACTCCAGGGGCATTCATTTTTCCCAGAACCATCTTATCCACCTTCCACAACAAGCACAGGGGCAAGCAGAACCAGGCCCATGTCTCTTGGGGCACCTTATCCAATGGAACCAAGCGCTAACAAACCACCCCTTTCCTCTCTAGCAAAGGCATGATCCAGTCATACCTTTTCCCCTTCTTCAAGCACCTCTCCTCCTCCTCCTCTAGTCATTTGTATCTAGGAAAAAGGCACTTATGCCCCTAGGAAAATTATCAGTTGGCCTCCTTGGAACCTGATGCCTCTTCTCAGTGGCAGGGGGACAGGAAAGACAGCATACTGATGATGGCCATGCTGGTAGACGTCAGTGATGAAGCAAAGGGCATGCAGTGATGTGTGGGTGTGGCCAGATGGCAGGCTACAGTAGTAGGTGCCCTGTGTCTAATGCCAACCCAATGATTGGCCCATGCAGGGCTCTCTTTGATGGGTCCATGCTACAGCTTCTCAGCCAGGTGTGCCTGCTTGCAGTGAGGCAAAGTGTCAAGTGCTGGATGAGGTGCACATTGCTTGCTTCCTGGTATGGCCGGGTAGTGAGAGAGCAGCTTTTTGGAGTAGCTGGTATAGGTTCTACACTTGCCTCCCCCTCTTCTTTTGGCCTGTTTCTGGCCAGTCATACAAAAGGTGAATGCCTTGCTAGTTAGGGCAAATCCCTTGGCTGAGCTCAAACCTCTCATTTGTCTTCCGGTCTGTGTCTTTGCACACGGAGTCACCAAGACCCTACGTTGCTGTGTGCTATTAAGGTCCCCCTTGTGACCTGTCCCAGCGATTTTTCCCTTGGCAAGAAAGTTCATTGCAAGTGGTAAATGCCCCCATGGAGACGCAAACCCTTTCTGTGGAGGGACTTCCAGGTCTGTTGCACATGACTACCCTCTTCCAAGGGAGCTATCTTTCTGCCTTTCTTCAGCTGTGATCAAAAAGGTTTTCCTTGGATGTGTGTGTGGCATAAGGGGACATGAACCCTGCATACAGGGGTTCCTAGCAGACCTTTGCTTTTCCTCCTTCTTTGCTGATACACACACACACCCTGGTGCTATAGTGGTGTGTGTGTGTGTGTGTGTGTGTGTGTGTGTGTGGTGTCATTGGGAGACCTCCTTGTGGTTAGTGGAGGTGCGTGTTGTTGCACTGCTCATTCCCAATGTCTGGCAGGAGGGAGAATTTCTTCCCAGTGTTGGTCACTTATTAGTCTTCCACCTGCCCTGCTCCTGTTCCATTTACCCTACTGGTTCTTCTTTGGGGCTGAGTGGATGCAGTGATTGGTTCTTTGGACATTACACTAATGAAGCTCCGATGTCATACTGATGTCATGGCAGTGACACACCAATGTCAGGATGCTGCTTCGTTAGCGACGGGCTGTGTTGAGATTTCCATGGATGCCGTTGGCCTTGCTAGGAAAGCATATTACTTGAGAACATGGTCTCATCCATATATAACAGTGCCAGAATCCTGCTGCAACTTTCCAGCAGGATAAGTTATAAACCCCCTGAAGGCCTGAGATCCGTTCAAAAGATGTAGTTCCATTCAACACAGTTGCAGAGGGGTGCGGTTGTTGTTGTTTTTTAAAATTAGTAATACATCTCAAAGGAAAAGCTTAAAGAATAATTCTCAAATAATTTCCTCTACTTATATCATTTACCTCAATCTTAGTAGTCAGAAAAATAATAATACTGTAAACATGTTCTAACCAGTGGGGTGGACAGGCAGGCAAGCTCAAATCCTGCTTGAGACAGCCAAGAGATGTCTTTTCATAGGAGCTATGTAAGCCTTTTCAGGTGTGTAGAATTCCACCTTTAGGCAAGCAACTGTCCACAGAGATTTTCTTATTAATGATCTCACCCTGGGCTGATTAAGAGAACTTTACTTGCTAAGCATTATAAGCTTAATATAGAGGTTGCCAAGCTTTTGGGGCAGGCAGTAGCTACTTCTTGGACTGTTGATCTGGAAACACTCTCCACATGTGTAGGGGAAAGCTCCTCTAGTATTACATCATCTATTTGGGGACAAAGCCCTGGCACTGAAAATAGCCCCTAAAACCTAGCCCGAGCTCAAATTAAAATGGGCACCAACAGCATATTCCTTCAACTTACCATCAGACCTGGTGAAAGGACTTCCTTCTGATTCACCTGGACAAGAGTAATAGTAACAATAACTGCTATGCTTAAAAGCAGAAAGACGAAAGTGACAATGGTTGGCATTTTGTACGGTATTCGGAAGCCTAAAGATAAGAAAGGGGAAAAAATGTGCGTTATGAATGTTTTAGGGCAAATTGCATTGTTTGGTTCACTGCACTATAATGCAAGAAGGCCCATGTCTTCATTTGTGAAGAATGACAAAAACACAGTCCACCGGAGTGAACTAATTGTGGAACTTCCTGCCCAGGACAATTTTTTTAAAAATTGAAGTGTAATATAATATAGTAGAAAAATTAAGAGCCTATAGTGTAGTTATAGAACCACTGTGGGAATATTATCCATTGAAAAGACTTGAAGAGGACACTTGTTTTCCCCTACTAAACAAAATGTTCCACTCTCTTTTTTTACTTCTAGATGGGCTTCTGTGATTTTTATAGCTTTATAAAGCCAAGTTAAGCATGCTATTATATGAAAAGCCACTCCTTTTGAATTTCTGTATTCTGAATTTTTGAATACAGCTGTTCCCGACACAATTCTTCCAGAACAAAGGTGAAATCCTAACAAGTAGCCAGTTTGCACATGCATGTACCACATTGCATGCTTAGGATATGCTGATTTGCAGTTGAATACAGCTGTGTTATTGAGCTGACTCAACACCACTGATATTTAAGAACAGAAGAAGAGCCCTGCTGAATCAGGCCCAGGCCCATCTAGTCCAGCTTCCTGTATCTCACAGTGGCCCATTAGATGCCTCAGGGAGCACACAATGCCACAAGATACTTACATCTCACTGCCACTCCCCTGCATCTGCCAATCTATTTACCCTCACACCCCCAGCGAAGGCACTGGATTGCACTTGGGTTTAACTTGTGCTACTTTATTAAACACAGTGACCAATTTTTAATGCATGAAACCTGAATATACCTTCCCTCCCTCCCCAGTCTGGGGTAGGCAAAAAAAAAAAAGTGCCAGAAAATAATTCCTACCCGGCACGCGTAACAAGCGACCAGCTAATCTCAGTCTGTACATACCCATCATGACTTGTAACCTGTGACAGAGCTTTCCTCCAGAAATCTGTCCAATCCCCTTTAAAAGGCATCTAGCCTGAATGCTATCACCATATCCTGTGGCAAGGTGTTCCACAGGCTAACCACATGCTGAGTAAAGAAATGTTTTCTTTTGTTTGTTCTAAACTCTTCCGACACTCAATTTTAGTGGATGCCCCCTGGTTCTGGTGTTGTGTGAGCGGGATAAGAGCAGCCCTCTATCCATCCCCTGCATACTTTTGTACGTCTCAATCATGTCTCTCCTCAGGCACCTCTTTTCTAGACTGAAGAGCCCCAAGTGGTGCCACCTTTCCTCATAAAGGAGGTTGTCTCCAACGATGAAAAATGAAAGTTTTATCTAAAGTATTTGATCCGATACCTCTGACAAATCTCATTTTTAGTCATCCCTTTGGGAAGGTGAATAAGGACTAGTGAGCTTTTGCAAAATAAAAGTGCCTTGTTTTTCCTTCATTGGAAGTAACGGCTGAAAATCTCAGAATCCTGCACAACATGCTGGATTTTGCACTAGCAGATATTTTCCTGCCAGTTGTGACATGTCTGCTGCTCTTCAGATTCCCAGACCTCTTGATGGCAGATTCCCAAAAGCAGAGCAGTATTAGAAAGTCTTTAGGCACACCGCCTGTGAGATTATATGGATCCCAGGAGGCTTGTGGAATGTGCTGGCCAAATCCTCCTTCTCCCAGCTGTGGGAAGGAATTCCATTTTCAGATTTTCATGGGACAATGGCAAAGAAACTGTTTCAGAGTGCTGGTTGTTGGGAGAATCTCTGCCTTCTGGCCCTAGTTACACTTGATAATTGTGGGAAAAAAGATTGTTCTCGCCATTCCCCAAGATCTGAGAAGAAATCAAGGGGTACCAATCCCTATGCAATCAGACTGCTGGCTGGCACATCCTTTATCGATGTGACAGTAGCCATTTAGATGGAGACCAATGCCAGGCAAGTAGCATTTGCGCTGTAGATAGATGGGCAGCACAGAGCAACTTTTTCCATTCCATCTGAGTCATAGGATGTATTGTGGCATCTTCTAGCAAAGGTATTACAGCAGAAGCTTCATGGATTATGCAGAAATAAATTTGTTAGTGTTTGAGGTGCCACAAGACTTTCGGTTTTGTTTCAGGAGGCTACCACCGCTATCCATTTGGAACGTGTTCTGACATTCAGTTAGGACTTGTCTGCTCGCTACCAGATTGGCGCATCTAGATTCACACCAATCCAACATTTTCCTTAGGGAAACCTACATCATCCAATCTGTAAATTGAAACAAATTGTCGCTGCTTAGAATGAGAACTACCAACAATCTGTCTTCTAGAAGCTGATGCTTAAATATTTTATCACATGGAAATGTTCTTAGGAAACATCTTCCTGCATGTTCTTCTCACCATTTTGCATTGCAAAAATCAGAAATTTTAGACACCTATAGTCTCATTTGCCTAACTCATGAACTCAAACAGTACTGTTGGTATTAGGGCAGCAAAAAGTGTTTTGCATTTAAGGACTAGAGCAGTGGTTCTCAAACTGGTGGGTCGTGACCCACCTTTTCGTGTTATGCTTCCCCCGCCCCTTAAAGGGTTGGGGGAAGGGGTGGGAGGCAGCGACGCCCAGGATTGGGCCACTAAGGGGGGCAACGGGGGGGGTGCTTGTGACTCCATTTTGCAGGATGTGCTTTGCACCTGCTTCTATTGCAGGTTTCAAGCCTCGGGGAGCGCTACAGAGGGCTACGCAGGGCTCCCCGTACCTCCTACGGCACGATGCAGCCCTACACCATGCCAAGTAAGTCACAAGCACCCCCCTCACCCCCCTTAGCGGCGCGATCCTAGGGATCGCCTCGCTGCCCTAGCCTCTCCCCCACAAGAACTTACTGAGGGAGTAAAGCTCCCTCAAAGTTTGAGAAACCCTGGACTAGAGGAAAGGAAAGGGCCAGAACAGTTGTATCAAGACAGTTCTGTGCAGGAGATACACATTTAAATATATTTAAGAAAGAGTAGATGGATGAGGAGGATTCAGTCATAAAGATGGGGTCTTTGGATAGAGGAGATTCACATTCAGTCCCATTTTGCCTATGGATGTTTGTTCCGCTCATCATGATTTCATAGAAACAGCATTAGTAACACTTCTGTGTCTTAAAGGTTGATCACACAATTGAATGCATTTCATGGAAACAAAAGCATGGAAGGTGCTCCTCCAACAGTGGATTGTAGTCTAAGGCTGCAATCCTAACCACACTTTCCTGAGAGTAAGCCCCATCAAACAAAATAGGACTTACTTCTGAGTAGACCTGGTTAGGATTGTGCCCTAAGAAAGTTAGCTATGACTAAGTCGTGTTTAGATGAATGAGACTTGCATGAGTCATTATAACTCATTTGTCCCACAGCTTTCAATCATGATGGATTTCAATCAGATAGTCATGATTAACTTTCTTAGAATAAACCCTTTAACCTCAGCATGCTTCAGGTTTCACATTATCATAGATGTACAATGTGGTGATATGCATTTGTTCTTTAAAAAAAAAAAAAGAATATGACTGGGGGGGTCACTATGGAACTTTGCCCCAACATGATTTTGTTCCCAATTGTGATCTTCCAGGGTACCACTTTCTCAAGAAGAAAATGTTTTCACTGAAAGTCAATGGAAGCGTTTCTTCCTCTTTAAAACAGCATGAGACAAGGCACAATTGGAAGCCAAACTATGACAAGGCAAATCCCTAAAGCTCCCCTATTGTTTCATGTCCCTACTTCACTGGTTTTTTGTGTGTTTTTTTAAAGGAAAACAGTAACAGACACATTACAAAGTTGAGGTAATGTGCAATTTGGCTCCAGGTGGAAATTTTCTATGTATCCCTCAATTGCCTGGTTGTTTTATACTTTAGCATAACCTTACGGTAGTTTACTGCAATCCATAAACCAGGCAGTCCCCAGCCAGTAGGCTAAGAGGCAAAGAAGGAAGGCCCATAGCCAGGGAGACAGACCAGGGACAGACTGCACTTGCTCCCAGTGTGGAAGGGATTGTCACTCCCGAATCGGCCTTTTCAGCCACACTAGACACTGTTCCAGAACTACCTTTCAGAGCGTGATACCATAGTCTTTCGAGACTGAAGGTTGCCAACTCACATAAACTGGGCAAGCTTTTATAATTTGAACTGCCTTGGGGCCCGATCCTGAACAGTGTGCGCTGGTTCACCGCCAGCACGCACTGTTGCAAATGTGCCATAAGGCACGTTTGCAAGCCCTTACCACAGGCTGAGCACTGGAGCCGGTGATGGGGTGAGGTGAGTGGGGGTATGGGGGGAGATTGGGAGGAGGTGTTCTGGGGAGGGGGGAGGCAGGCAGAGGGCGGGGAGGAGGCGTGGTGGGAGGGGACAGGACCAGTGGAGCTCATCTCCACCAGATCCAGAGCCCCATTTCAGACCGCATGGTCCAACACAGAACTATTTGATTCTGTGGCAGCTCAAGAGCTGCCGAAGAATCAAGTAGCCCCTTTGCGGAGCTACTTCCCTTACTCAGGGGGAAGGGGATAAAAGTCACCTTCTCCTGAGGAGGTAGCGGCAGCTGTCTGGGGTGCGCTGAATGCTGTGGCCGCCATTTTGGGCATCTCTGAGCAACTCCTGATCGGGTTGTCATTCAGTTAAATTTAAATTAATTTTAACTATGAATATGTCTGCTTAAGCAGTTTTTGGATCATACTGTCAGGCCCTGTATTTTGATTACATACTAGAAAGCACCATATACAGTGATGCCCTGAACTTATTCTTATCACAATCAACATCACTAAACTATAACTCAAAGTAAAGTGAGCTTAGTGTCCCATATGAAATGTTCTTACCCCCATCAGAACAGCAGAGGCCAGACATCCAGGAACTTCCAGGCAGGCTTTTAAATAAGATGTGTGTATCATGCAGACAGCTTTTCCTGCAATAACTTGTCACTGAATTTAACATCTGTCAATCATCACAACCTACTCTCTAAACCCAACCTACTAAGCTGTGGCTGACACACACTTCATGCTCTCGTGTCAGCTGAACATTTTAATTACATGGTACTTGGGTTATTAAAGGTTCATGACACTGCAACCTGGCCTCCGAATTCACTCCCAACTAGATCATTGTCTTCCACCCTTCTGAGAAAAGAGAGCAACCATCACCCCATTTAGTGACATTGACCCAACATCAATGGCAAGCATGGTCCAATATTTCTCACATGGTTCTTTGGACATGAGCCATTTTTTTAACTCAAGATTACAACCTCAATACATCTTGAGGACTCAAGGTGGAGGACAAGATTTTGAAAACAACAGAACCAACCACTTTAAAACACTACATATAAAAGGCTATTTTAAACTGAAAAGCTCAAATACCAGCTTACCCTGGGCCACCAAAGGCTAGTTCAAATGAGGAAGTCACCTTAAAGGTGTACAAGTTTAGGCTTGTAGACAGTCCCTTCCTTGCCAGATCACTTGGAGCGAGTAGGAATCACCTTCCAAGGGATTAGACAGGGAAGCCTTTGTAGACAGAAAGGGCATTGGTTCTTTGGAGTCCTAGAGGATCACAAAATGAGTCATCAGGGAGCAAGTAAAATACTTTGTATAGTAACTTTTGGGGAGTTAATTTCAAGGCTGCTCAAGTACTGGTTTCTCCAGTGAATGGAGATCATACTTTGGAGATGGGGTCATAGCTGAGGGGAGGAAAATATGTTCTGCTTGTGTACCATCCCAGCTTCAATACCTGGCATTTATATTAGGACTGAGAAAGACCTTAGTCTGCAACACTGAAGAGCCACTACCAGTCTGCATCAACAGCACTGTACTAGCTGGCCTAACTGCATCTAATGCCCAATCCTACGGGCCATGTACAACAACAGCGGGTTCCAGCAGCATAAACAGTTTTACAACTGTCGCAAACACGACGGTGCCAGCAAGCAGGGTCTGACTGCCTCTGCAAGTAGCCAGGTCCATGCAATAATGGACAGCGGACACAAGCTGCCACCAATATGTTTGCACAGTGGTTGGGAGGGAGGCAGGTGGAACGTGGAGGCAACAGGGGTGAGAAGGAGGGTGTGTCGTGCCCTGGAAGGGGGCGGGTTCAGTGCCCACTAAATTCAAACCTCCTTCCTGGGCCCAATCTGCCTTTAATGGTCAACACAGACTTGCACCAGAATTATCACTGGCATAGGTTAGAGTGAAACTCCCCTGGGGGATACAGCAGACACCACGTTAGCACCGCTGCATTGCCATGTGGGGAGTTAGGTAGGATTGGGCCGTAAGTCAGCTTCCTATGGGCTGTATGGGGCAGACATCCTTTGCTTGCTCTCATTGGATGAACACAGATGGAAAAAGAAAGGAGTTCCTTCCTGGCACATGCTACAAAGGGACACAGAGGAGGTGGCAGAATGGGAGGCCAAACTGTTCAGGCTAGTTAACGTATTAGCCATCTGGCTGACTTCACAGAAGCAGAGGAAAAGCCGACAGCTCCATTTGGAGAAAAATCCCCCAACGATGTTGATGCAGTTACATTACGCTATTAGAAAAGCATCATTCTGAAGCAAGCGATAAAATAAATAAGATCCTTCAACATTCATTCAATTACTGTGCAACGGACCACACAGGTTTATTCCCAATTTCTTACTGAAAAGGATCACTTCCAGTGAAGCTGGCAGAGGGACCAGCCCTCTTGATCACCCGAAAACGCACACTCGGCAAGCCACGTTTTAAAAATGCATAATGTATGTCAAAATGGACTGCAGAGTGTTGCCGTGGCAACGCATTGTAAGTACTGACCTGTTTGTTCACAGGGCTGCCGGGTCAAGGCGGTAAACATCTCTTCCTGTTCAAACTGCACAGTGGGAAAAAGACATGATCAGCATGAAATGAGCTCCAGAGAAAGCGAGGGACGGAGAAGAGAAACAATTTGAGATTGTAACACAGCTTTAGGCTCGTAGGAGAAAGACAAGCCAGCAAGGAGTAGGACCAGCATCACTGCCTCCACAGCTGGTGACTGCAGCCCTCCAAAGGGATCACTAAACTATCAACTGCCCTGTGAGGAGGAGGAAGATGCAAGCAAGGCCTATCCCCAGCCCAACATTTTTCTGTTATAACGATTTGCCACTGTTTGATTTTTCTATTTTCACATAAGCCTCTCTGGGAGCCTTGTCAGCTGGAGAACAGGGTGCAAGCGCTTTAAATACCGCAGACACCCGCCTATAAGTCAATCCCACAGATAAGTCGAGGGCAGGTTTTGAGCCAACAATCATGGATAAGTCAGGGGTTAAACTAAGGGGGGTGTCTGACTATAGTTGTCTGATTTTACCCCAGGCCAGATCCAGAGAAATAACCTATCACTAATTGTTACCCAAGAACTGTAGTCTCTAATTTATTAAAAACATAGTAAAAGATCATACAATACATTTTTATTCTTTTTTAAATTCTGGTCTTCACTACCTTTTTGTAAACGCTATCAGAGTAAGCGTACTGTAAACTACATACCAGTAAAACAGTGGTTCCCAACCTGGTATTCATGTACTCCCAGGGACACTCAACAGGACCTTTAGGGGTAATTGAAAAAGCATGGCAGAAAAGGGCAGGCCGTGCTCCAGAATGCCTTGCAAGGACCAGCAAGGCAGGAAGGGAGGTAGCTAGTTGGCCGTGAAAGCCCCACCAATAGCTAGTTTTTGGTCATCAATTCATCTATGAACCAGTGATTGAAAACCATCACAGTAAAAAAAGCTGAAACATAATATGAAAAGTGATCAATCACCCAGAATTTCTCAGCACACTTCTGATGCAAAACAGTGCAAAGGCAGAGTCTTCTGTTCTTCAAACAGATGAAAAGAGAAAATATGTGATGAATACATGACGTCTGGGCTTTCATATGGAGGAGGAGATGAAGGCTTGTATTATTAATTACAACATTTTGCTAATATGAAGGGTACAATTTATGGAAATGGGCTGCCAAGGGATATGCAAGTGAAAAAGGTTGGGAACCACTGCAGGAGATCCATGAATCAAATCCACCTTTAAGATGGACATGAGGAGAACCATGAATCAACGACACCTTTAAGGTGTCTGGTGTGTTAAGCCAGAAGCTCTACATACAACATACTACCCATAACACATAACTGTGAGTGTGCAATTCAATTCACAGCAGAGAGATGAGATATTTGCAACCCTTTTTACTCAGAAGTAGACCCACTGCTTTCCACGGGTGTTATTCTTAAGTCATGGTTCACTGAATTGTAGCCTGGGAAGGAGGGTCCCATCCTGGTGTTTCCAAAAACAGACCTGCTTTGCATTTGCAAAGCAGAACCAGGCTGCAGCAGAAGGAAGGAGAATAAAAGGTTAACTTTGGCTGGAATGTCCCTGGAAAGTAACTATAGCACCTAATGAGGTGCCTGCCTGAGCTAAGAAACTTAAACTGTTCAGAGTTGAAAGGCTCTCTGATTGACCCGGAGATGTGATAATTGGAGCTTGATTGCTTGGCAAAAATTTCAGGTACTATACAAGTATCTATTATGGTAAATAAGTTACAAAGGGGGTCACAATTGGAGATAGAAGCAAGAGGGAGCAAGCACCCCCCCCCCACTGCTGTCTTTGCTCCCTATTGCTGAGCCCCTATGATCACTTGATGGCATTTTTCACATAATGCCTTTCTCCATCATCATCAATCAATATAAAAAGCACCAATCCATCTACATTGAAAAGGCATCAATCTACTTACATTTCGCACAGGAGCATGAAATACACTGTTATGTATCTCTCAGAAATTTAGTATGTGGGACAAAGTATGACTCTCCAGAAATGCGCTTGGCCTCTTCTGTCCACCTGCTCCCCATATTTATTAAGAACATAAAACACAAGAACAGCCCTGCTGGATCAGGCCCAGGGCCCATCAAGTTCAGCTTCCTGTATCTCATAGCAGCCCACCAGATGCCTCAGGGAGCACACACAAGAGCACAAGATACTTGCATCTCGATGTCTCCTCCCTGCTTCCAGCATTTTGTTTGCATCTAGCATTCTATTTTCTGGTACCACCACTGAAGAGGGTTTGGAACAAAAACAGGTTCCCTAAAAGACAAAAATAAATGCTTCTGGACATGCCAGTGCAACACCATCCCAATGGATGGGATTCTTAGCCAGCTTTTATAACAAGCCACTACATAGGGAAGAGAGGCCCAACAGAGAGGCCCATGGGAGCCCAAGCGCAGTTTCCATTTTGAACTTCAGTACATAGAGCTAAATCCAGAATTCATTCGGTTCTCACAAAACGTGAATGTGTGCTTCTCCAGTGCACGTGCCTACAAAATACTCAAAAGGGGGAGCCCGACCCTCTCTCAATTACCACTTCATGGTATTTGAAAGACACACACACATTTCTTACATGACAAAAAATGTAATTGTGTATGCACGTGACAAAAAATTATGTATGCCAGTGCTCATACCCAAAAAATTGGGTATGAGCACAAAACGTAATGTGAGAATTAGCCCTTATTTTCATAGTGGAGTCAGGCAAAGAACAGAGCAGCAGTGTGTGTATGTGTGTGTGTGTGTGTGTGTGTGTGTGTGTGTGTGTGAGAGAGAGAGAGAGAGAGATCCACACTTGTAGAAACTAAACACAGAGTATATAACCATGTCTGTAATAAACTCACAAATACTAATTGGACAAGAACACATTGTGGACTCTCTGGAATACAGAGCAAGAGTGTACACCTAAACAAGGATGTGATATACAGAGTGCCAGAGATGGACAAGTTCCCCCCAGACAAGAAGTTTATCCGCACCACCAGCACCCCAGTCAGTCCTGGACCCTTGCAGTAACCAATATGTGGAAACACCTCCCCCAAAAAATGCACTTTGCCACTTCCATCTCCCCAAAATATCTTTCTCAGCACTGCCACTGACATAATGTGATAGGAAGGGAATTGTCCAGAAACTCTTGTGAAACAGAAGCGAGCACATGATGTGCTGTGTGTGTGTGTGTGTGTGTGTGTGTGTGTGTGTGTGAGAGAGAGAGAGAGAGAGAGAGAGAGAGAGAGAGAGCGCGCACGCACCAAGGGCTATAGATATAGTATGTGACTGCTAATATGTATGCTAGGATTGTAACCACAGTTTGTAGCAGTTTGCCCTCAGTGAGCTCCTGAACACCCTTTTAGAGGGCAGGGGCTCTTCCAGACCTGAGTTCTGCTAAGCAGGTAGCCAAGACACATGCACACGTCAATCCTGAAAATCTTAATTCAAAAATATGTGGTTATTGCTCAGTGCCCCCTTCAAGTTCTCCAGTTTCTAGGACAGCACAAACAGCTAAGAGCAAAAGAATGATGTGATCTATATAACCTCCCTAACGCTACAGGCAAACTTGACATTGAGAACAAAGTTTCACAATCCACCTAGGTGTACACACATCCAAAAGGCTCTCAACGTATTTGCGCTATCTAGAATTCCCCTGCCATTTACTGAAATGAGCAAATGCCCCAGGTGTGGAGCTGTGGAAGTCCGCCACTGCCAATACCCAACCTTGTTAAGTGGGATTCCGCTGGCTGCTGGAAGGCCTCTGCTCCATCCTGGGGTTTACTGCTCTAACACTTATAGAGAGTATTTGCTCCTCAGCCTGTGAGCCCTGGAAGCCTCTTAACAGAGAGATCAGATGCCTTCTCCCTCCATGCTTGCAGACACTGGTGCAGTGAGATCTCACTAGATCATGAGAAGAAACCCATACCCAGGATGAGCGGCCCAGGGCACAATCCTAATAAGGTCTACTCAGAAGTAAGTCCTATTTTGTTCAATGGGGCTTACTCACAGGAAAGTGTGGTTAGGACTGCAGCCTTAATGTACAGTGCCTGACACACCTCTCCAGCCAATATGCATTAGAAGCTATACAGCATTCTGCAGATGGATGAATAGAGGGATGGATGGATGGATAGCTTTCTGGTCCCAAATAACCTCAGCAGTGCCTCTTACCTTCTGTGGCAGCTCCCAGAAGGGCGCTGGATGGATGTGGCTGTCCAAGGAAGGGTCTCTCTTATGTCCTGCACAGAGCGGAGTGGAGCTGCATCTGCTTGCACCTGAGACTCATCATCATCATTACCATCACCATCCTCTTCTTCCTCGGAGACATCCTCAGTAGGGAGCAGGCTGGGGCTGCATCGGAGGAAGCCGAGGCTGCTACTGCCGCCCCAGGAGAGTTGCTCACCCCCGACTCAGGAGCTGCCCTGCTGCCGCCTGCTATAAATTCGCCCGGCAAGGCTCCTGCTGGCCCCTCCTTCCCTCCCTCCCGGAGCAGCTGCTGCTGCATCGCCGGGCGAGAGATCGACGCTGGGGGGAGGGCTGGGGACGGGCGCCCGCCTCTGTCGTGCCTGCTGAGCCTGCAGGGGGCCAGCCGAGAGGAAGGAGCGTGTGGGCGTCCCCCGCACCCCTGCACTGCACACACGCTGCGTCCAGCGGACAAGCAGATCGCCTCTCCAGAGCCTCCCTCTAGGCAAGGCTGCAGGCCTCCAAGGGGTCCGTGTGCTGAGGTCTGGCTGCGCAGCAGGGGCGAGGCGTGCGCGCCTCCCTGCCCTGCAAGACTCCTCTCCTCCCTGTTTGGAAGCTCGGGTGCCTGCAGTCGCCCGATTGCACACGCATCCCGCCCCCTGCCTTCGGCTTCAGGCAGTCCCTTCTCCATCTCTTTCTGTTCCCACGCATGGCGTTGCCCCCCCCCACGCGAGTCTATGGGTGAAGGAGGGAGGGAGGCACTTGTGGTGGCGTCCGGGTAGGACTCTACCACCTCCAGGGACGCCTGTGTGCAGTGGTGCGCGGGGGGGGGGGGTCTCCCATAAGAACAGCCCCACTGGATCAGGCCATAGGCCCATCTAGTCCAGCTTCCTGTATCTCACAGCTGCTCACCAAATGCCCCAGGGAGCACACCAGATAACAAGAGACCTCATCCTGGTGCCCTCCCTTGCATCTGGCATTCTGACATCACCCATTTCTAAAATCCCAAGTGTGGGAGGGCAGCCAACGTGCCAAGGCAAGGGGGTCTTGATTATTTAATGGATGGCTGAACTTCCCATCACCAGTTGTCAACCAAACAGGTCTGCTTGGTTGAGGCAGCTTAAAGAAAACATTTCAAGCAATTAAAACCAAAGAAGACTTTCACAGAGTGATCAATGGAAGCCATAACTGAAATACAGCAGAAAACAGCGTAAAAGCGATTTAAACCCAAAGCCCAAAGAGGAATACAGTTTTAATTTTCTTTTACCAACTTTCTAAAATGAGAGAATTGAGTGAGCTTTTTCTATTGGGGGGGGGAGTCCTGTTTGGGAGCCACCACTGAGAAAGCCCTTCTCTTGTTTGGGTTCTTTAAGTGAGAGAACCCTGAGTCACATAGGCTTACTTGGGTGCTCGAAGAAACACAGGATGGGGGAGTCTTCATAAGGGGGTAGGAAGGACCCTGATTCTTCAGAGCTTTAATGGCATTGGAGTGAGAATGGAGGGAAGGGAACAGAGAGCTTTGGGGATTCTTCTACAGCTGGGACAGTGATGTCCTCAACACTGTTCCTTCTAGGGGTCTCCACCCCTTTGATAGCTGTGTAGCATCACGATGAGATGCCACCTCCACACATTGGACAATGACGTCATCATGTCATCACTGAACCTCTGGGTTGCCAAGCTCTGCGCTGCGTGGAGCTTGGCTGGGAGGTGCATGATTGCACCTCCACACACCTTTGCAGGAACACCAGTCCATCAGTAGGAGCACTCAGGGCCTTCCGAGTGGAGTCTGAGGCTGAACTGAATGGTAACTTTAAAAAACTACTATGATCAGATCCATAGACTGCAAACATGCTAATATTCTACATGTATGGAGTCTGACCTCACTTTTTCAAACAAAGAGTTCCCCACCCTAGGATTCTGGGCTGGCCTAGTCCTGGCCACTACATGCAGCAGAATGAGGTGGCAGAACCCTGGGGTTTCATTACTACAAGGATGAGTCACATTTTTGAACACTTTCCTCACATTAAAAAAAAATCCTCCCAGAAACTTAAAATCTATAACAACAAGGAGTAAAGTTGTTGGCCAAGCCCACTCCCTGCTGTGCTAGTTTCTACTTGCAGGGAGATGTATTGTTTGCTTCCTTGCACCATCCTTGAAGCTCTGCAGATCTTGTTTCAGCTGCAGTTGCTAGATCTGTCTTTTTTCAGGTCCATTTCATTCTCCTAGTGAGCTCTCACAGACTCAACATATGGCAGTTAAAATAGTCAAAAACCAGGTATTTAACCAGATATTCAATAATGGCATATCATAACATTCATATTTTATACAGACTGGTGATTGGCAATTCAAGACCCACATGTCAAATCTTCGTGAGAGCCAGTGTTCATTCACCTCTCTCTCTCTCTCTCTCTCTCCTCCTATTGGCACCTAGGTGGCCATTGTGAGATATGGGCAGCTGAACTAGATGGGCCCTTGGCCTGATCTAGCAGGGATTTTCTTATGTTTTCCCATCTCATCTGTGGACTTTTTCAGGAAAAGAGAGATAACAGAAGATTAACACAAACATGCTTCCCTTTCATTTTTGGATTATCCAGAAGCAACAGGGGCAGAGCAGAATGGTTGCTAATATAACCAATGTATGACTACAGTGTGAATCCCACAAGCCAATTTCAGGTGGGTCCCCATTCATTTCAATATTTTATTTTTAATCTGTTAGACTTGATGCTACCATGGTATGTGACTGCATTTCTTAAATGTATCTGTACTTTTAACAGGCTACTCTGTATATGCTTTTAACAATGATAGTCAATGGGACTTACTCCTGGGTAAGTGTGGGTAGGATTGCAGCCTAGGATGGTAGAAAATTTTCCTGCTTGATAATGTCACTTCCTGTGGGTCCTGACAGATTCTCATTCTAAAACAGGGGTGTCCAAATATTTTGGCAGGAGGGCAACATCATCTCTCTGACGCTGTGTTGGGGGCAAGGAAAAAAAGAATTAATTTACCATTTAAAATTTGAATAAATTTACATAAATGAATATATTAGAGATGGGACTTATATGAATGAATGAAGGTCTTGCAGTAGCTGGAGGCCTATAAAAAGCCTTGCACAAAGCAAGGCCAGCCTTTTCTTCGCTGCCACTGCTGCATCACAGACATGAAACAGCACGTAGTGGAGAAGGCCCTCATTGCACAGCTCAGGTGAGAGGTCAAACAGTCATCCTCTTGCTGAGAACAGTTGAGTTGGGCCAGCATGGGATCCAGCAAGTCAGAGGGCCAGAGGCTCTTTGGAGACTGGGGGCTCCCCAAGGACCTGATTCGGAGCCTCTGAGGGCCACTAGTGGCCCCCGGGCTGGGGTTTGGGCACCCTGTTCTAAAAAGTTGGTCCTGGTGCTAAATGTATGAGAACTGCTGCAAGATAGAAAGAAGGCAACTCAAGAAATCTCAGTACTCAGAAGTGAAAGTTTGCAGGCTTTATTTCATTGCAAGCAATGGGCATCTCAAGGGACTCGTGTCCAAAGCATTGAGAGACATTTCCCAATATTAACTGGACCCTGTATAGCATTCTGGGTTCTTTGTTTGAAAATTTAGACTTCCTGTTGGCTGAAGTTTGACACCATAGATGGGGCTGAAGCTTAATAGGCTACAGATAACTTTAGAGACATCTGATAGGCTTGTTTCAGGTTACAGTTCCCATAAAAGGTAAAATTAAACAATAAAACATATTGAATTACAAAGTTTTCAAAAACCAGTAGAGTGTGCTATAACATCATCTATCCAGTGGTGACCCATTGTTGACCCTTTTTCACATCCATCAATTCAATTAAAAATTGTTTTGACAAGGTTTAGACTACCCTCATTAAAAGAGATGACACAATGCTCAAAGACAGGTGTGAAGATCTCAGCTTTGGCAGAACTTCAGACCCATTTCTTGGCATACATCCCCTTCAGACCCATCCTAATTAGGATGGCCTTGCTTGAGCCACCTATCATATCTCTTCTGCATTTCTTCTCCTGGGTTTAGTAAAACACTGTGGGGCCCTCTGCAAACCTTTGCGAAGCAAATATCTTTAAACTTCCTTTAACAGTTTCACTAAAATCAAACATTTTTACTTCTATGTCTTAATTCTATATAACTATTGTGACCTTTTACTTTGGGTACATACGTTGGTTTGGTATCAAGGGTCACTTGGTCTCCATATGTATACTTTTGCTCCTAAAGCATTACAGTAAAAGCTACAGGGATACAGGCATTTAATTAGTGAGTGAATGTTTTTGCCAAGACATCTCTGTCTCTGCCAAGGTCGTCTGCCCAAAACTGGTATTTGCTTATCTGAGTTGCATTCCAGACTCTGAGGCCCAAGCATCTTTAGTCAGACTAGCCTTAATAAAATCAAGCAGCTCTTTACCATTCTGTGTGTTTCCATGCTTTAGTCAGACTTTTAAAATGATTCTTTCTTTGCTTATACTTATACTGGGCTATCCAGTGACTTTAGAGTCTAGGGTCAAGGATCACCGTGCCTCAAGAACCACTGCCCTAAGTGAGCAAGGCCCCAATGACCCATTTCCTGAATGCTCCCTGCACCCTCTACACCCCGTTTCCTACCTGCCATTCCAGCACATGGTCGCCTTTTGCTGCATGCTGTCAATCATCTTGAGTACATGTGCTTTATTTAAACTACAGTGTGTGTGTGTGTGTGTGTGTGTGTGTGTGTGTGTGTGTGTTTTAAAAAGGAACCAGTTGCCCATAAATTGTGGTTGCACTGCCTAAGAGGAGAAAAAAGTCCTATTTTAGTTGCATTTCCTTTGTATAAGCACTTCCCAATTTTAACTTCTTCTTTTTTAAGTTTTGCATTGGCTTCTTGAAATGTGCAGAGACATGGCCGGAACCATTATTTGAACTAAGGATGTTATATGTGAGGGTGGGAAGCGAACGGGAGAAGGATCCAAATGCACCATTAATTTTCTTATAAATGCAAAGTGCCTTACTTCACAGGCAATATTGAGGCTTATGCTCTATTATGCTGAATGGGAATACCAGCATGTTTATTCTAAAGTAAGACCCCCTGTGCTAAATAAAGCTTGCACTTAGCTAAGTATATTCAGGATAGCAGCCTTATGGCCCAATCCTAATGGGCCACACTGCCAGCAGAACGCACTTCTGCTGGTAGCGACTGCCACAAAAAGGCCATAAAAGTGTGCTCCGGCAGCTTACCAAATAGTGTGTTGCCAGTGCTGGCTGGAAGGCTGTGTTATCAACGGATTCCAAAGGAACCACAGAGGCAGAAAAGATGACTAGGGTCAGGGAGGGGCATAACAGAGGTAGGGAGGTGGGGAAAGAGGGTGGTTCTGGTGGCAGTGATGCACAGTGGATCCAGTCCCCATTCTGCAGCCTCCCAACCCCCCTTCTCTTCTCAGAAATATGCTAGTGAAATGGCAAAATCCAAGGTCTAAGAAGACCCATTGTGGAGGGGGAGCCTCACACAGGGGTAAAGGGATTTAAATCCCTTTTACCTGCTGAAGTCTCTGGATCCACTTCCCTCTTCCCCACTGGATGCAGAACACCTGTTTTGGGCACAACTGCAGGAGGGGGGAGGAAGAGATTGAGCTGTTAATAGGCTAATAGCTTATAGTTTGCTTACTACTTACTTGGCAACCTTCAGTCTCAGAAAACTATGGTATCGCGCTCTGGATGGTGGTTCTGGCACAGCGTCTAGTGTGGCTGAAAAGGCCAATTCGGGAGTGACAATCCCTTCCACACTGGGAGCAAGTGTAGTGTGTACTGGCTGGAGACTGCCCAGCTTAAGGCGGGTGGTAGCTGCCCAATGAGATGCAATGATCTCTCCCACCGTCAGAAGCAGCCCCTGGCGTCACACTCTACGCCAATCAAGCGAAGACTTATAACCGGTAAACTTCTGCTTCCCGTGTTTTGCCGACACCGTATGGCGAAGTTGGAGTGTCCTCTCTAGTGCGCGAAGCCTGGGTAAAGAAGGTATGGAGGATATGCTGTTACCCATGCAGCAAATCCCCCCTCTCCACATCGCTGGAATGGTCCAGTGGAAAGGCAGAAACCAATACGGTTGGTTCCAGCAGCATCGCAGGAGTTTGCTTATTGTCTTCAAGATTGTGTATTCTTGTGCATGCATATGTGTGTGAGTGTAAATAAACCTGTACAAATTATTAAAATTAACCAAACTTGCATTTGGTTAATTAATTATTAAAATTAAACCAAAATTAATAATAAACTATTTATTTGGAATAATTGATTATTCTGCTAGTCCAGAGAAACCAAACTGTGCATGAGGAAAGTCTTCCCTGGTGCAAACGGTACTTACAGTTCCGCCACGCCTTGACTCTTCTGGGCACCAGATCTGGATGATGTGATGCTCAGGGCAGTCACAACTATGGTCCAATGCCCCAGCAGCCATTGTGCCCAGATTTCTGAGCAGACACGACTGCCCAGAGCAATAAGTACCGCTCATGGAGGGGGGAAGGATTCTCCCAAACCCTGGATCCAGCCTGCAAGCTGGGGTTTGGAGAGACCTGTGCTAGTCAATGGGTAGGCAAGAAGATATATATGGTGATGAAACCCTTGATCACTGGAACTCTTTGCTATGTACCCTGTCCAAAATTCGCCAGGCACTGACCGCATCCTTTGCAATCATAATGACTGCACACTTGTAGGATTCTAAAATGAAAAATAAGATCTGCAGAGTACTGAATTCTGCAGACAATATCAGAGCCCTTGGATTGCATGGTTATGCTGAATGATGTGTTCAAAATGATGAAATACACACAGCCCTGGCTGAATTTGTTGCATTTATATGTTGTTTTTATTTCCTCACAAATATGTCTGTGGAGGACTTGTATAGCCTAGGAGTAAGGCATAACTATCTATCATTTAGGGTGCAGTCCTAACTTGTAGTTAGGTCGGCCCAAGCCATAAATCACGTTTGCGCCTCCTCAAGGGGAAGCCGGGCCAGCGCTCCAAGGGGCGCTGGCCTGCAGAGGCTGACGGAAGCCTCTGCGCCAGCTTCCCCTCAGATGGCAGAGAGGTAGATGGCAGAGAGGAGAAGGGAGGGAGGGAGGCGTTCCTGGGTAGGGGGGAGGGAGGGCGAAGGGCAGCCCCAGGGGTTGGTGGGTGGGGAGCGGGAGTGGGGGCTGGGATTCGGCAGTTATGCCAGATCCCAACCCCGTTCCCGGGGAGAACAGAGCCGCGTCAAGCTGCTCTGCTCTCCTCTGACTTGTGCCGCCTCCAGAGGTGGTGCAAGTCCAAGGAGACCCATTTGGGGCCAGCGGCCCTTACTCAGGGGTAAGGAGAAAAGTTTCCCCTTGCCTCTAGCTAAGTTGCTTATGGCCCCTATCCTGCACTGGATACAGCACAAGCCTCCTGGCTTGCCTGTGAACTTGACCTTTGCTCCCATGTCCTGAGTCTTTTTCTAAAAAGAAGCAGAGTTGGCAAGATTACACATAGCAGTGAATTTCCAAAAAGAGAGTTGCTGGAACTCCAGCATGCCTGCAAGTCACATCTATTAAATCACCTCGTCTCGTTTTCTGGGTGCTCTAAAATGAGAGAATTAGCTGCACTGATCACCAATCAATCCAGTATATACATCCATAGATCAAATTAGCATTGACCTGCTTGTGGCTTTTCACAAACAACTTCCCAAGGGATGTGTCATCACTCAGCAGCAGCCAGGACTCTGCTGGTAGGCAGAAAGGGGGAGGCAGGAAGGGGGAGGAGCAAGGCAGGACAAGGGAGGGGCCAGGAGCCAGAAAGTTGGAGGAGCCGCTAGTTAGTTGCAGAAGTTCTGGACAGAAGCCCCAACACCATGCCTGAGCCTAATGGCCAGCAGCATCTGGGGCCTGAGGTCCTAGCAGGGGACCCACATAAACAGTGTTCGTATGAGTCAAAATCCCTTGAAGTCCTAAGCCCCTCACACTTGCCGGAATCCATTTACCAACACAGGCAACACATCAGACAAGGACTGACTATGAGATGACGAAACACTTGGCTCCTGGACTCTTGGCTGCTCCTTTAAGGCTGCTCACTCTTCAGCCCTATGTCAGAAACTGGGTGAGAAAGTCTGGCCAAGAGGGATGTAAGGAGCCAAGACCCTGTTGGAACGAGTCTTTTACTTCTTCAGATCTGTCCAAGGTTCTGAAGGACCTGACTCTGACCATTCATATTTCCTAAATTCCTGAATCGAATCCTACCTATCATCTCCATCTATCTCACAATGCCTGCTAGATATGCATCTTCCAGACATGTTCATGGACCTAGCCTTGCCAGCACTTGGCCTGAACAAGTGGTTCTTTCCACACTACTGAAGAAATAAACATCTCAAACTTCAGCCAGAAAGGGTACTGAAACATCAGAGCCATAATCCTACCTGGCATGGCTTTTGTGCCCAAATAGAAGCCATGCCAGGTAGGATTATGACTCTGATGTTTCAGTACCCTTTCTGGCTGAAGTTTGAGATGTTTATTTCACCTCTTCTTGAATATATAATGCTGATCTTACTAGAGCCAGACATACTGGTATCACCAGGCTTCCAATGCTTTTTTTGTGAAGGCATCTGGGATATTAAAAAAAAAAAATTAAAGAGACGTGAATAAAAAACAGCCATATAGGAAAAAATTATTTTGGAGGCATGAAGGAGGGAATTTCAGGCATAATGACTGACTGCTTGTAATTCATCATGATAATTGACAAAATTATCACAATTCAATTTTTGGCAGGTTCTGCAAGCAGATGGCCCTCCCATTTCTAAAACACTTTTCCTGCCTTCGTTTCCAGCTAATTACATGAATTTTTATCAAACTGTGACATTCTTTCATTGACAATTTCAGCACTTCTGCCATTCTTTCCCAAAGTGCTCTTGTTTACAGTAGAATAAATAGGCTGCTATTGAAATATATACAATATCTCTGATTTGTCTAGCTGCTGTTCCAAAAATAACAGACAAGTTCACATTAGCTTTCTCTCTCCACAGAAACCCCTCTGCTGAAATCACCAAAGGATTAAGATAGCATGTTCTTGAATGGAACTCAAAATAAACAGCTGAACAGAAGGAAAGAAGTAATGTTCGTGCCTCAGATTTTAAAGCAGGCCAACAAAACCAATCAGATTCCATAAAGAGATTCCTGAGATGACATAATCATGACTAGGCACAGAAGTTCCTCTAGAAAAAACATGGCAACCCAAAGGCCGGTCACTGTCTCTCAACCTTGCCTACCTCACAGGGTTGTTTTGAGGACAAAAAGGAGGGGAAGAACTATGTACACCACCCTGAGCTCCTTGGAGGAAGGGCAGTATAAAAATGTGAAAATAATAAATACTGCTCCCTGCGCCCTAATATCACAAACTTTCTGTCCCATCATAATCAAAATATATGTAATTGGAAAGATCCTGAGCAACATAAGCACATTTGAGGGCAGGGACCTCTCAGAAATGAAGAGATTAGAATAAAGTAATCTGAAAAGGAAAGACAAGAGAGTAAAATCTCTCTAGGGTGCATGGAGTTTATTTAAAAGCACAATAACAATCTCAACTAAAATGTATACCACAAATTAGGAAAGATACCATCAGGTACAGGATGATTCCAGTATGACTTCCAGTCGGAATCAAGGAAGCTATCAAAGACAAGAAGGCTTCCTTCAGGAAATGCAAATCTTGCTCAAAAGAGAAGAAAAAGGATCGCAAGTTCTGGCAAAAAAAACATAAGCTGATAATAAAGGATGCGACAAAAGAACTCTTCATAATGTGGCTGAACACATCATTGCAAACGATTTAAAACTTATTTAAATAATCAAAAGCAGGAAACTTGCCAGGGAGGCAGTTGGATTATTAGATACAAGGATAAAAGAGAAGCTTAAAGGTGATACTTCAGATTCTGAAATCAGAGCAGAATGACCATATTCTTGTGTGGCTTCCATTCAACTACACATAGTCTGTGCAGGAGGCCTTCCTAGTCAACAGTGCCTGGAATGTATACAGTTTTAAAAGGCAGAAACACTTCTGGTTTGGAGGACAGAATGGCAAGTGTGTACTTAGGTAAACATCGTAACTAAAGCCAGCGGCTATTCTCTCAGGCTGACATAATAAATTGTTTTGTGGAAGGAACACATTTGAGTGGGACATGTAGTATTGTGTGCCTTGTGAGAAAGAAAAAGCCTGCTAGAGCCCTGAACACTGAAACAGTGTTTTTCAGAATTTGTGTAGGTGTGGGTGTGTGTGTGAGAGAGAGAGACAATGTGGCCTTGGTGAATTTTCCAAGAATGCCAGAAAAGAGCACAATGATTTAAGAGGGCAGATTGCATTTAGCCACTGATCACACCTAACTTAAAGAGCCAGAGGATTGCTCATAATTAAGTTTTGGATCAAGTTACTTCTGCCACTAAATGTGTATACCCACACACACACATTTGTTGGATGTTTACCTGGAAGTTTCCCAGCCTGTCCACAAAATTATAGTGAGGAAAGCCAGCACTTGTGCTTGCTTTGAGGACAGCAGCCACAGACTATCATATTCTCATTCCAGTCATGTTCACACTTAAATCCAATCTCAAGTCCAATTCCATTCAAGTTTAACCATTTTCATGAGAAGGATTTTCATGAGAAGGATTTTCATATGATAAAGATTTTTGTGCAATCGTGTCTTTTCCCATTTGTATATAGCACTTATTGGATTGCTATATTACTGTAATTCTTTGCACGCAAAGTTAAGAGAAAGAAATGTGTGCTCTCCCCAACACTCACTTTTCATCCATGCATGTTTTTAACTTCCATGTAAAGCATCAAGGATGCTTGTAACTGGAAGAGTGATGCTAGACAAGATGGGCTTCTTCTACAAATATTTTCTTGGGATCAATACAGTGGCATGGCTAGGGGGATGAGGGCCACACTGCGTGACTCACACAGGGGGGTGATACCACTACTGGCCCAAATTTTTAAAATCTTAGTATTTTTGAATAATACCATCATGATATTAATCAATTGAAGCATACTTTCATGCAGAATGCAATGAAACAAACTGAGTTGAAATATATCTAGTCCAGGGGTGCTCAAACTTTCAACTTTAGGGATGCTGGACCTTTAACAAGTGTACAGAAGAGAGAATTGCAGCAGGTGCAACTTGTCATCCCACAGATAAGTGGGAAGGGTGCAGTAAGGGGAAGGGGAAGGGTGCAGCTGGCCCTGCTCTCGCTTTGATTGGGACAAATGTATTTAGGACTGGGGTAAGAGATAGATGCGTGTGCAGAGTCTTCTGGGTAAATTCACAGCCCAATCCTGTCCAACTTTTCAGTGCTAATTCAGCCATGCCAATGGGGCACGTGCTGCATCCTGCAGTGGGGGGGGGGGGGGAGGAGGCAGTCATAGAGGCCTTCTCCAGGTAAGGGAACATTGTTCCCTTACTTCAGAGCTGCATTGTAACTGCATCAGTGGTGGAACGTTGGATAGGATTGGGCCCTTAATCTCCATGCCTCGTGCTATTTGCCACTATGGCATGCTGATTGTCAGTCTTGCTCTCTGGGGAAGCCCACTAGAGCCCAGCCCTCTAATCTTTTCATTAGCCAAGTTGAAATGCTCCTTTTTTAAAGGCAGGCGTCATATATGATATGATCTGCATTCACTGGAGCTGAATTTATTTTAATATTTTTTTTGTCCTGACATTGGGTTGTATCCTAAGTGGTTTTTCTTTTCATGTAAAGAGTTGGGTGATGTTTGCCAAGCCTGCTTTCCTGCTCCAGCCCTCCATGCCACATGCGAAACTGCGGCAGGGGGTCCCCTAGCCTAGCCCTCAAGAGCCGAGGCGGCTGAGCAGCAAAAAGGGACCTGGGAAAATTGCCTCATGCATGCGCAAACAGAAATGCCTTCCATGCACTTCCGTGCACTGAGGAGCATGGAATAACACCCATCATTATTATTATTGTTTCAGTTTGAGGTGCCATGAGTTTTCACTGGAAAATCAATGCATAAACTGAGAAAGTAAACAAAGAATAGGTTTCTTTCTGATGGCAAAGTTTCATGCATCAGCTCTGTACATGTACACATTTGCCCTTACATATTATTAGCCAGGGAATCAGCTTGAGAGGTCCAGTCCGAAGGACACAGTTGCAAGGAGAAGGGACAGCTTGTTGTTCTTTTTACATTTGGTTTTTCGCATCACAGGTTTCTGCGATCATATCTACACCGTGACCTCTTGTTCACATAATACCATATTTAGGAAGGAAATCGGCTTAAGAAAGCTTTCTCATAAACTCCTAAGGGCCTCTGCAAACCTCGTGCCAGCTGCAAGATATTATGTTTAAAAGCAACTCACACATAAAGAAATGTTAAAAAGAGCCGACAGATGGAAGGCCAAGCTAAACATCTTTGTTGTTAAACCCCATGCCCCAGTGAGTCTGATTTAAGTACCAAAAGGAGTATATTTACCTCTCTAGGGCCATTCCACCAGATGCTTTTCTTTTTTGGAAGAGTATTGGGGAGAAAATTTGGTGAAGTAAATAGCAGGAGAAGAAAAGTTGCCATTTTTCTCAGAATGACTCCTTTTCTTCAAATGGGTGGCAAAGAATCTCAGGCCATTTTGGGGCTGCCACTAAACCTTGCTCCTTTATCACTGGGCCCCTCTTCAGCCCCAAATTTTCCCCTTCCCATTTTGAATAGATGGCAGTCTTGTGACATCACTGACATCACCAGGTCCTGCCTCAGAAATCTCAGGATTTTAGATGCATCCATGCTGGCAAGCCTCAGGAAGGGTCAGGATTCTGTGTGCATTTGCACAGTCCTTTTCCCATTCAAATCAGACTCCCATCCTTCTTTCTACAGGTTCTTGGCAGACCCAGCTTAAATCATGTGGATCTGCTGCCACCACAATTTATCTGAGATCAGAGCATTATAAAATGGGACTTGGAGAAGGACTGACCTGTTGGACACTTGTGTAGGACCTTCTGATTACAGCATGGGGGTTAAGGCACAGGGGAATAGGCAATCAAAAGGCTTTTCAGTATAGTAAGAATGATATATACGTATATCCCATTCTGTTCAAGGGGGCTTACTTCCAGGGAAGTATATAGGATTGTAACCTAAGAAGGGCAAAAACAGAAGGATGGTGCAACTACTATAAGGGCCTTCTAATCCAAAGTCACATGTACTGATAACCACACAGAGAGGAGTTCTTGGCCCATTCCAAGTAATTGAAAATGTGGGGACCTGACAGCCCTGGCTGCGAGAAAACCTCCATCAGATGTAAGAGCAAGCAGAACAATGACCTCTGGTTTCCCAGTGCTGTTCAGCACAGTAATGTAGTATTTGGACACAGCACAGTTCTGAAAGTGGCTCATAGAGGCCAATTAAATATACAGTAGTTTTAACAAATACTGTAATAGAAAGAAAACCAGGAGCTGCTGGCAGATTGAATTTAGCAACAAGTGGCTAGTCATCAGTAACATTCATGCCTGAAATGGTAGAGGAGGCAGTCATATTATCAACTTCCCACGCTAGACCAGTTAAATTCATTCCAGAAAACAACACATTCATCTGCTGCAGCACAAATAACAAAGAGCCTTGTAGCACCTTAAAAAGGAACACGCTGTTTAACGTGCCACAACAATCTTTTGCTATAATGCTTCAGAAGTGTTTGATGTCATTTGAGAATGCCATGGCAGCCAGGTGGCCTTGCTCTCAACTTAAACTAACAACAAAAAAAATATTTGCAGGCTTCCTTGCCCAGCACAGAAAGAAGGTGGATTCCCTCCTCACTCCACATCTCAACCCCCTTTGGTCATGGCCCATCGGTGGTGACTTGCCGCAAAGAGCATGCCTCAGTGTTAAATACCACTTCCATGGAAATAAGGTTTCAAAGGGGGGGGGGTCTTTCTCAAGTGACTGATCCCCCGGTGTTCCAACTGTGTTTGGGCTTCCCTTGCAAAGATGGGCCCGGCAGCACTGGCAGAAGAAGGGTTTGTTGGAGCAGGCTTCATGCCACCGGAGTTGGTGACTTCAGCTCCAGGCATTTCTGAACCTTCCTCTGTTAATGTACGGCACCCATTTGTGGGCCTGAGATAAGAACGAGGCTGAGTCAGACCTTTGGTCAGCATAGCTCAGAACTGTTTACGGGCAGCAGCTCTCCAGGGTATCAAGGAACCTGTCTGGAGATATCAGGGATTGAAACGGGGACCGTCTGCATGCCAATCAGGTAGGTGCTAGACCACTGAGCTAGGAAACCCCCCCCCCACCCCGAATTCTCATGCTTATGCTTGAGAAAACTGTCATGGAACAAGTTACAGAAGTTGTAACATGCATGTGGTGGTAAATAAAGATGTGGTGCCAGGAGTCTTTGTAATGGGGTAGTAGTACATTTAGGACCACAGCTAAGAACAATTAAACCATTGAACGGCTATGAATATAATCTTAGCTACTCTGCAATTCATGGAAATTTTGAACTAAGACTTCACCTCATTGGGCACAGCCTGTCATAATTTTCAGTGACCATTCCGATAAAAACAGTCTATTTAAAAGGGTGTGTGTGTGTGTGGGGGGGAATTCCTTCTCTCCCAGCAACAGTTCAATCCTAATAGAACTGACAAGTATGAATGTTAGGAACAGCTAAAAAAAAGAGAATCAATATATACGCAATTTCAGCATTATCTCCCATCTGAATTTCAACCTGATTCGTTTAGACTTTGTAATGGATTCTGGGCCATTATTTGAAAGATTTACAAAGACAAAAAGCACTCCCACACGGAAAGGAACATGATAACAAGCAAGGTTCTCATGACCTTTCGGGAACTTGGTGATGCTTGCTGCCCAGGTTCTTAAAATATTGTAGACTGAGAAAATATGTTGCCAAGCATGTTTCTTTTTCCCTTTAAAGGGTTCGAGGGGTGAGCTGCCTCCCTCCTTTAGAAAGGTGACATAATATGCTTTGTAGGGCTTTGATGCCAGGGACAGCACAACCTGCAAACTTCTTAAACTGCATTATCCCCACTGAAGCCAACCCCAGCTCAGAACATTGTGTGCATTCTGATGCACAAATGTGCCACCTGTACATCAGTAGCCTTTCCCATTTACATTTATGCAGTCAGCTCCACACACATATTTAGAGCTGGAAGATCCCAATTCAAAGCCCTGCTCAGCCATGGAGTTTCCTGTGTGCTTCTGGACCTGTCACTCTCAACCTCACCTACCTCACAGGGTTGTTGTGAGAACAAAAGGGGGTAAGGAACCATGTACACCACCCTAAGCTCCTTGGAGAAAGGGCAGAAGAGAATGTGAAAAATAAAATAAACATATCCTTCAACATGTTAAAGTGGATGGAGCCTATTTTATTGTTATTCTAGTTTATGTATTGTATGACTTGTAAATGTTGTTAGCTGCCTTGGGTGCCCTCCAGGGAGAAAGGCGGATTATAAATCCAATAAATAAATAAATACTGCCAGTGCTATGGGCTCGGAATCTGTACTGAACAAGCCAGAATCACTGTAGTACTCACTGTAGAACAGCATCACTGTAGAAAAGAGTTTCATCCATGTACTCTGGTCCGACAGGTTTGTGGATCAAGTTGCTTGCGGTGATTAGCAATCTGATCTTCCATACTGCTGGCCCAGACTTTCAGGAGCACATTTGCCTTGGTGCAGATAAATAGCTTCCCGATACACATTACAGCGGTAACTGGGATGATATATGATAGACAAAGAATTTTCTCACTCTGTCCCCTTATGGAGGGCTTCCATCCTTGTAAATTTCGTCCCATTCTAAAAAGTAATAAACAGGTTGCAGTGAATTGAATTTTGCCCGTTGAAAGCAAAGGGAAACTTAAAATTTGAATCACATTGAAATGCAGCAACCAGCTGAATCAGGCATAATGCACAGCTAACTACCGACATGAGCCAATGAAAAAAATCAGACCACTGAATGAAGCATCAAAGTAAAATTGGAATCATTATATCTTTTTTGCACCCAAGTCCAACCTGAACATTTATTAGCTCGTAACTGAATCACTGTTGATTAGTCATAGCATGATGTACTGTGTGGTTTTCCAGGCTGTCAGGAACACTTATGTTTTTCCAGTGTTCACGAAAAGGAAGCTTCCTGATATAGATTTCTTTGTAGATAGTCCGCTTCAGTTCATTAATTCAGAGGCTTTGGATGGATTCTTCACTTGTTAACTGTAATACAGTAATTCCCATTTGACTATCAAAAGCAGAGAGAGTGCAATGAAGCCCAATGATTTTTCCATATGATCTACTATCCATACTGACACAGATGCCCTTTTATGGGCCAGAAGTTTCACTGGGTTACATCACAGCAGATTTATTTAGCTTAAAGAAAGTGAAAGGTAATGATTAGGTACTTTGTCACACCAGTGCTTACATTTTCAACATACACAACTGGGGGGAGAAAAACATTAAGGCAGTTTAACAATTTACTAACCAGTGAAAGTTTCCAAAATTTACAAGGTGATTCTATGATCCTCTATGCAAGCAGCCTATGTCAGGGCTAATTCCCTGTCTGAACCCGGGAACACAGTTCCACGTGAATGACTGCATCTGAGTTCATTTTTACAGTGGTAACCCACATGCATTGTATACAAAGTGTACCTGCTTTGAATGGAATGTGTGAAAAACTGCACACAGCTACAAGGTAATAATAACTCTATCCAGTTGCACAGATGTACCCAAGGTACTGTGTAATGTGTGAATTTGTTGCAATCCCATACCTAAATGGTAGAAAAGCTGGAAGTATGATCACTACAGAAGACTAGTACCAATATATAAGAAGGGCAGGCACTTCCATACCTTCCCTAGTATACCTGCCATCACCTACCAAGCACAAAAATGCCCCCACAATTGATAAGGACAAGCATCAATCCATTCCATTGAAAAACAGCTGACAGCACAATCCTATGCATGCCTACTGTACTGAAATAGCAGAATATCTGGTGAGGAGGTAGATGTGGTGTCAGCAGTGGCCCCTTTAAGAGTTAAGGCCTGGGCTCTCAGCAAAGGGTGTGCTGCCCAGCTGCAGCCAATAGAGGCAATAGGGTCCTTAGGGATATAATGAGCACCTGAGGCAGGAAGGGTTCGTGGGTTGTAGTGGAGTGAGAGGAGACTTGCTTGCTAGCTAATGAAATGGACTGACTTTGTGGCTAAGGAACCTATTGGACTGACCTTCTGGCTAATTGACTGGCTGGCTATTGACTCACAGACTGACCCAGGACTCTGCTGACCAATCAATGGACTGGCTAATGACTTACTTGACTTTTTGGACTAATTATCTGGTTCACTGACTACTCAAACAGGCTACAGAGTGCTGGAGAACTGAGGTGTGCTGCTATACCTGGAAGGACTGCTGCCTTAGGAACTGGGAGGAGGAGTCCCTGCAGTTTAAACAGGAAAGCTACCCTGGTGGTGGAGTCTAGCAGTACTGCTGTAGAGAACTGGGGCTATTGTTTGGGAGCTAATTAGTTTAGAGTGGGCATAAGTTCTCTAAGTGAGGCTTGGATTGGGAATTTGGCAGAACACCTACTCAGAAGCAGCCCCATTGATTTAAATCAGACTTACTTTTGGAAAAGTGGGGATAGGATTGCAGCATGAAACGTCCTTGCTACTGTGAATACTGCCAGGTGTGCAAACGTGAACTAGATTGGAACCATGGTGGGGCAAACAAAATGCCCAGCTGAAGTTCCATTCCAGATTACTTCTTCCCCAACTTCTAGTTGCTCTCCTTGCCTACATGCCACCTGGGGCCAGGACCACAGTCCCCTTCCCCCCCACACTTACCAGAGCCTCATGTGACATCCCCTGACCTTCCAAAAGCCTTCTGAGGTCTCCGGAAAGCCTTTGAACAATACTTCCAATTTCTGTCTGAAAACCAGAAGTAATGTTTAACAGCCCTCTAGAGGTTTCAGAAGGCTTTCAGAGAGTCAGGGGACACCACTAGAAGCTGCCCCAGCCCTCAGAAGGGAGCTGGAGGGTGAACAGTGGAGGCAAAAGTGGCAGTGGGGTGGCCAACTCCACAGTCATCAAAAGTGTGGCACCTTGGGACTTTTCCGCCCTGCCCCCCTCCAGAACGCCACTGCCAACTCCACATGTGCTATTTTTAACAAGAAAAAATGGCAGGGGCCAGCAGCACACGCATGAATTGTAACGTGTAGTTTGACTTTCCGTGTTCAGCAACAAAGGCAGCTGTGCTCCCTAGTGGCTTCACCAATGCATGATGGGAGCTCACCAGCATTTACTTATATCAAAATTAGATCATTGGAGCATTGGGGGGGGGGGCTAACAAAGCAGTCAAAAAGAAACAAATACAATGATTAAAAATATACAAAAAATGTTTTGTTTAAGGCAGGGAAAACATTTAAACAGCAAATATAGAGGCAACATACTGAGACTCTTTCTAATAAGGATATTAACACTCATGTTGGAAGAAAGAATGTGAGAATCTGCCCTGTAAAGCAAGGTTTGGGAGGTGCGATAGGGTTAATTTCAAAAGTGTATGTAGAAAACCAGACCTCAGAAGTTTATGATCAACCTGCTCAGTAAGTGAAATATAATCATATCAAGTAATGGTTCCTTGAAATGACACTCTGGATGAACTCTTGATGAGCAGTAGGCCAACCACAGAGCTGATTCCATCTCCTCCTGTGATCTGGGGAAAAGATAAGCAGCAAATTGATAGATAATCAGGCCCTGCCCATTTATGGAAAGCCCTTCAAGGGTGGTATGCTTCAGGCGCCTGAATCTCCCCCACAAAGACCTTTAAGAAACTATGAATAATGTATACAATGCTGTTGCTCTTAATTAAAAGAGATTGGAACGGAAAACATTTAGGAGAATCTCTTGAAGACCTCAGCAAGAACAAGCCTCCAAGCTTTGCCCACACACACACACACCCCAGCAGAAGAGAAATTTCCTGCAGAAGGGTGCTTGTTAGCTGTGCAGACAGCAACATGGTGACAGCAAAGGCTGGAAATTCATCTTGGCAGAGGAGAATCAAATAATGCCAGGGAAGGATAGAGAAAGAAACAGCAGCTGTCATAAAACTCTGTGGAAGATACTCAAATGCTCTGGTGGTCCATGTAGTATAGAAGCATAAAAACATTTAAAGGAACAAATCATTTGTGCGTGCACACATGTGCCTTCATGCACACACACACCCATATCTCTCCCACATTTAATTAGAGCAGTAAGCTTCAGAAAATCCTTTACATTATTGTTTTTGTAGAGTCAGAGTGGCACCTAATGGTTAAGAAGCTACATTACTGGTCTGCAGGAAGGGTAATACTTCTGAGAGGAGGCAAGTAATGGAAACTTAATCTGTCAATTAACAATAACACAGGCCTGCAAAATTGAGGGTCAGAAAAACTTTTTCCCAAAATTTATGGTGATTTTATAAGAATTTGGGGTGCTGATTCTAAAAATGGCATCAGTTTTTGCCCTATCACATATAGTTTCGGAGATACAGTATAGCCTTGTTAGTGACTGGTTCAAGCAGCTTCCTCAGGAGGAAGCCTATGTCATGTCTTCCTTACGAGGAAGCTGCTTGAACCATTCACTAATTACGCTATGCCACATCTCTGAAACTAGGTGTGACGGCAAAACCGAGGCTGTTTTGGAATCAGCACCCCAAATATGCCCAAGAATAGGTCTAACTTTTTAGACAGCAAAATGTGTGTTGACCTGTGTAATGGATCCTGGTAGAAACTAAGAAAATGTGATACAAAATGGCATTATTATCTGCAGTTAAATGTGTAATGGCCAATGGGTCAACAGTAAAACTGAACAGAACTGCAATCAAACACAAGGAAGACAACAGAGGAGGGTGAAGGGAATGGAAACAGGGGTAAAGGGGAAGAATATGGGTCTGCCAGTTACATTTATCTCCATGTAGTGGCAGAAATGTCAAAGATAACAGGGCTAGGATCATCAAAGCATGATTTCTACACTGGGACACATTAATCTTAATTTCTGACATCAAACATTCTAATATATTGTACTTGCACACTTCAGATGGCACAGTAAACTAACACATGTTGTGATGACTGAGCACTTTGATAACTTTTCACCAAACATGCCTGTAACGAGGAGATGACTTGGACAAGCATTTTCCTGTGTCAGCTGTGGCACTTTCAAAAGTACCATCCTGCAAAAATGTTTACCAGAAGAAGTTACAGTGCCAGTGAAAAAGGCAATAGTGCAGGTGCTAAATTTTAAATCCTATTTACAATTATAGTGCACTAGTGCATCAAATTTACTTCACAGGGTGCAGTGGAGATAGTAATCTCTTATGCTGATGTCAATAGGAATGTAATATTCAGTGGTCCTTTCTTGCATTAATTCTGGCTACTGCAGGTGTTTAGTGAATATTGGATTAAACATTCCTCTACTTCTGCTGAGTGCTGGAAGTTTTGTAGATGAGAAAGAAACAGTCTTGCAGCACCTTGAAGACCGAGGGCCCAATCCTATCCAACTTTCCAGCACCGGTACAGCTGCAATGCAACCCCGAGGTAAGGGAACAAATGTTCCCATACCTTGAAGAGGCCTCTGTGATTGCCTTCTCACCACAGGACACAGTGCATGCCCCATTGGCACAGCTGCACTGGCACTGGAAAATTGGATAGGATTGAGTCCCAAAGCTACAATCCTATTCAGGCTTACCTGGGAGTAAGCTCCACTGACTATAACGTTACTGACTTCTGAATGGACATGCACAGGATTGGGCTATAAAAAATTATTTCAGCATATGTTTGCATGAACTACAGTCCACCATCCTGTAAGAAAACAGAACATTTGACCAGAACAGGTGCTACCCTTCTGGGGCTCACTGAGTTATCCATAAGCACTCACGCATAATTTGCCTAGAACATACATATTCAAACCAGCCCATTTACTTTGTAATTTACAAAGCATTGAAACTAACATGCTTACACCTTGACTGTATGAATCTGCTGTATTACAGCCCAATCCTATTGAGGGCCCATGGCAGTGGATCTTGTGATCTGTTGCTATAAGTCCCAGGCCAGCATCATAACAGCGCAAGAGGCTCATCCAGCTTGCACCAGAGCAGGTAAGCTGCTGGTGGGGGCAGTCCAGGGGCAGATTTCAGCTGCAGTGGCACACACCAAGACCCTACCCACCTTCTCGGTCTCTCCAACATATTGTAATAGAGACTCCGGCAAGCTTCTCAAGAATTGACCATGCTTTGTATTATTCTTACAAGGAACTCAAACAGATTTCTCTCCACATATTGCCTGAATTTAAAAGTGACTTGCTGGCACTGCCAGAATTCTTGCCAAAATAATATGTGGGAATACCAATTTCTTGTACATTAAATTTTAGCAATAAGCAGTGGCCATAATACATTTCTAATACAACCTATAACAGCCTTATATATTTTATCTGCTTGTGATTCGTTACTATAGGCATGGGAATACCTATCGCTTGTTTTGCTACATTTTGCCACCCAGTAAGATTTTTGCTGACACAAGTAGTGCAATAGGCTCACTGTTTGTGCATTAATAGGCTGTTCTGTGCTCACATAAAAGAGCATGCAAATAATTACTGATTGTTTGAGACTTTAAATGATTTAAATGGGGACAATGCTGTCAGCTGTTTTGGAGATATCCTGAAATAGCAGTGATTTGCACCTGAAAAGCAAGCTTCATTCAGCAGAAAGGTAAGTTGAATTGTTAACTGGAAAGGACTGGAACACAAGCAAGGGCCACAGCCCACTTACAGTGGCATAGTGCTTTGAAAACATATGTCAATTGCTCCCTAAATGTCTGAAAGCTTCATTAATGCTTTTTACCTTTTAAAAAACAGCACTTATTCAGCAGAGGAATTCTGCATTTGTTCTAGATCAATTGACAGGTCTTACCCTCCTTTGGCATTCAAGTCTCTCTTTAGCTCTTAATATTATTTTAGCACAACAGACACCATCTTGAATACTGTTCCCTCTCGGAACACAATCCTGTGCATGTCTATTCAGTAAGTCCCATTGTCTTCAATGGGGCTTTCTCTCTGTAAAGTGTGCTTAGGAATGCATCCTCAGGGCCCAATCCTATTCAGCTTGTGGTGTGCACTGCAACAGGGACCTGTGGGCCAGGCAAAAATGGGTTAAACCAAGAAAGCAGTCTTATTTAACTAACAAGTGGCCTTCTGTGGCATTCTCTGCAATGTTATTTTTTTTACAGTGCAGGCTTGGGTCAGTAAGCATTATTATGCTGGCCTCTGGAAACCTATTTGAAGAAGCCTTATGTCAGTCATTCCCTTGATACAAGGTGAAAGGACTGTCAGGTATGTTCAACAGGAATGCTCACCTGACATTCTTGCAGCATCCTTCTGGTCCATTTCTGCCTGAATGTTAAAATGGTTTCAGTTTTTTTCCTACAAGTCAAACAGTTGGCTGGGACTCGGCAGCATGACAATTGTTCTCAGGACATTCTGATAAGACTAGCCAGTCTTATGAAGAAGCTCTTTGTCTTCAGACCACAGGAAAAAAAAATGGGTACTTTTAAAATTGCGGTTTGAAGGAGCAACAGGCTTTTTAACACACAGGCTCTATCATTGCTTCAAGCTCAGAGATCGCATATATAAGCATATATAAGTAGATAGCTATATAATATTTGTCTGAGCACCACTTGCACACATTTCAGAAGCAGTTTTGGTGCATATACAAGAGTGACTAACAAATAGTAATATTTTAATTGAGTTTTAGTGGACTAACTGCATTCTAGAGTTTAAAGAGACATGACATCAAAACACTTCCGGATTAACACATTGCAAAGGTCAGATTCCCAGAGAAAATCATTTCACAGCAGTTTTTAGATGAACATACACATCGTGATGTCAATAGCAAGTATGTTGCATTTCACGGGTTGCCTTATGAAGGCCACAGAACATCATCCAATGGTTATGGATGAGGTCAGGTTTGTGTGCAATGTCATTGGCTAACTGCTGGGGGTATATTGTATATGATAGATGTATGAGATGGCCTATTATAAAACAATAGATGTTTTAAACCCACCAATGAATTGTTTCCAAAGAGAAATGTATGTGTCTCAAGGAGGGAACCCCAGATTGTAATAAAAGTCAGCTAAAGGGGGCGTTACACGCTTCTCTTCTTCCCACTTCTGGTGCAAGCAGTCTCCTTTGGGGTTTCTCTTCTCCCCATTTCTGATGCACACAGTCTCCTTTGGAGACGTGGATGGATTTACAATCTTTTGCTGATGGATTTACAATAAAAGCCTGGATTTGATCACCACTGTCTACTGAGTTTGCTTTGGTACCTGGGATTACACTGCAACATCTGAGATCTCTTGTAACATCTAGGATCCCTCGTAACATCTTGGTTTTTGCACCTTGCAACACCCTCAGGTAACTCAGCCTTCTTGTCCTAATGTATTCTGATGTCTGGATGTACCCCAACTATGAAACAACTTTGGAAGACATCCAGTAAATGTTAGCATCAAGATCTAATGTTGGAACCTGTGAAACCTACACTTAGAATCAGACAGCTTATGGAAACCTACAGTTCCACGACTGTGGATTTATCCCTAGACTGGGCAAAGAACTGGTCATGCCAGAATCAAAACTTTGAACCCAAAGCTATCACAAGAGATAGATAAATACCTTGGCATAGTTTGTTTGCTTTAAAACAGTGTGAATGAGTGAATTTTCATTTCCTTGGCAAATTTCTGAGTCTTAGATTTTGCTCTGACTGGGAACAGAAGGAATTATACAGCCCACAGTCCTTAGCAAAAGTTGTGCTGATTTTCAATGTGAGGAGGAAATTATCATTACTTTATTATTAAATATCTTTTACATATCTTTTAAAAAATAAAGACAAAAGGTCACAAAAGAACGGATCTAAAAAGAACCACAAGGGAGACACTGAAAAACAGTCACTGAAAAGTTGCTATGCAGGGACGAAGAGGGGCAATTTGCTCTCCCTTTGCTAAAAGTAAGAGAGCCATCACTTTAAAAAGTGCCCCTTTCTTGAGTTAGCAGGGATAAATTACAAAATATGTTGGAGTATGATATTTGTCTCTGAGCATGAGGTGCTGAAATAAACAGTACAATCCTATGTATTATCAGCTCTGAAGGAATCCTCAGAGCTCATTTCAGGTTCATACCCAAATGAATTTCAGGTTCATACCCAAGTTTGCCCCCCACCCCGGGCCTATTTTCAAGAAGGCCGGAAGAGAGCAAGGCCTCTCAAAATTATTCCTTACTGTTTCCAAAGAATAAGGTATTGAATAAAAATGATAACACAGGCCAACACACATTTTGCTTCCTTAAATGTTACACCAATTCCTGGGTATATTTGGGGTGCTGATTCCAAAAATGGCATCTGTTTTGCCCTATCACATCTAGTTTTGGAGATAGTATAGCCTCTTTAGTGAATGGTTCAAGCAGCTTCCTCATGAGGAAGCCTACACCATGGCTTCCTCATGAGGAAGCTGATTGAACCATTCACTAATGAGGCTATACTATATCTCCAAAACTAGACGTGATAGGATTTTTGGAATCAGCACCCCAAATTCATATCAAACCACCATAAAGTTTGGGAAAAACTTTTCTGACCCTCAATTTTGTAGGCCTGTGTAATAAGAATAAAGATAGCATGGTTTGAACCAGCCTGGATACTATAGCCTTCCTTTTTCCTATCATCTCTTCAAAATATGCAAAAACAGAATTTTAAAAACATTCTGTACATGCTCTATTTTTTAGTCACAGAAGTCACTGTGAGCTGCTGTAGCATACAGCTAAGGGCACAAACCTAACGCCTTACGACAGTGCTTTCCAGCACTCAGCTGGGCTTGTCAGCTGCTTCAAGGTCTCACCATTCTCAGCCGGTGTCGGGCTAATGGAGGCTCTACCCTCTAGATCAGACCTCCTGCCCTGTAACAAATGTTCCCATACCTTGAGGAGACCTCTATGACTGCCTCCCCACCACAGGATACAGTGCATGCCCCACTGGCACGGCTGCACTGGCACCAGAAAACTGGATAGGATTGGGCCCTGTGTCATGTCAAGCAATTAAAACCAAAGAAGGCTTTCACAGAAATCAGTAGACGTCATAATTGAAATACAGCAGAAAACAGCTTAAAAGCGATTTAAACCCAAAGCCCTGAGGAATACAGTTTTAATTTTCTTTTACCAACTTTCTAAAATGAAAGAATTGAGTGAGCTTGTTCCTTTTTGGGAAGGGGGAAAAAAAGCAAAAAAACCAGTGTCTCACAGCCCAATCCTATCCACACTTTCCTGGGAGTAACCGCCATGACTCCCATGGGACTTACTTCTGAGTAAGACATGCATAGGATTGGGCTGTCAGGTTGCAATCCTATCCACACTTTCCTGGAAGTAAGCCCAATTGACTATGATTGGGCTTGCTTCTGAGTAGACATGCATAGGATTGGGCTCTGTGGCTGCAATCCTATCCACACTTTCCTGGGAGTAAGTTCTATTACTCTAATGGGAGTTGCTTCTGAATTGGCACACATAGGATTGGACTGTCAGGCTGCAATCCTGTCCACACTTTCCTGGGAGTAAGCCCAATTGACTGTAATTGGGCTTGCTTCTGAGTAGACATGCATAGGCTTGGGCTCTCAGACCCACTATTTGCGATGATGATGATGAAGAAATTCAAAAATTCCAGTGCAAATTTCTGGTGGTGAAATTTTGTGACACCACTGCTAACACTGACTTATTTTATAAGATTGTTGTAAGGCTTGCAGCAAAGGACCGCTGCAGGGCTCTTGGCACACTCGTTACGCAGCCAGCCCAAGCTTGGAGTCCAATCTCCCAACAGGCAGAGCAAGCCAGTGAAGGGCTCCCCCGCCCTGCCCACGCACTATAACAAGGAGCACGGGGGAAGGACGCCCCCTGCCTGTCAGGCCAATCAGACGCGCCGGTGGCTGCTGCTCCAGAACGCTCAACCAATGGGAAGCACCGTCTCGAGCGCTGCCGGCCGCCGCTTGCTTGCACTCTCTGTGCTCTGTAAGGTCAGCTGTGCGTGCTGGAGGGAGAAGGGAAGGAAGCAACAAGGCGGCACTCGCAAGGGCAAGTCTGGGGAGAGGGATGGAGAAGGGGCTTGCCTGCTGGGGGTTGGTACGGGGTCCCAGTACAAGGGGCGAGCATAGAGGGCGGAGGGAGAGGTCGCTGCCTCTGGTATGACACTGAAGCTGCTTACAGGAAGTTCCTATGCATGTCTACTGAGAAGTAAGTCGCATTATAGTCAATGGGGCTTCCTCCCTGGTAATTGTGACTAGGATTGCAGCCTTAGAGCCCAAGCCTATGCATGTCTACTCAGAAGTAAGTCGCATTATAGTCAATGGGGCTTACTCCCAGGTAAGTATGGCTAGGATTGCAGCCTTAGAGCCCAGTCCTATGCACTTCTACTGAGAAGTAAGTCCCATTACAGTCAATGGGACTTACCAGTGTGGCTAGGATTGCAATGTGAGAGCCCAAGCCTATGCATGTCTGCTCAGAAGTAAGTCCTATTATAGTCAATGAGGTTTACTCCCAGGTAAGTGTGGATAGGATTGCAGCCTTCATTGGGGTGTTCTGGGAGGATCTTGGAACAATCAGTGGCTTTCAGAATCAGGGGCATATGGTGGAATTTTAGGGAGAAGAGGTACTAAATAGACTGTTTGTTGTTGGCACCCTTCAGTCTCGAAAGACTATGGTATCGCGCTCTGAAAGGAGGTTCTGGAACAGCATCTAGTGTGGCTGAAAAGGCCAATTTGGGAGTGACAATCCCTTCCACACTGGGAGCAACTGCAGTCTGTCCCTGGTCTGTCTCCCTGGCTATGGGCCTTCCTTCTTTGCCTCTTAGCCTCAGACTGTTGGCCAAGTGTCTCTTCAAACTGGGAAAGGCCATGCTGCACAGCCTGCCTCCAAGCGGGCACTCAGAGGCCAGGGTTTCCCACTTGTTGAGGTCCACTCCTAAGGCCTTCAGATCCCTCTTGCAGATGTCCTTGTATCGCAGCTATGGTCTACCTGTAGGGCGCTTTCCTTGCACGAGTTCTCCATAGAGGAGATCCTTTGGGATCCGGCCATCATCCATTCTCACAACATGACCGAGCCAATGCAGGCATCTCTGTTTCAGCAGTGCATACATGCTAGGGATTCCAGCATGTTCCAGGACTGTGTTGTTTGGAACTTTGTCCTGCCAGGTGATGCTGAGAAGCCATTTAGTTATTTGATTTTTCTCTGTAAACCGCTTTGTGAACTTTTAGTTGAAAAGCGGTATATAAATACTGTTAATAATAATAATAATAATGCGTCGGAGACAGTGCATGTGGAAAGCGCTCAGTTTCCTCTCCTGTTGTGAGCGAAGAGTCCATGACTCGCTGCAGTACAGAAGTGTACTCAGGACACAAGCTCTGTAGACCTGGATCTTGGTATGTTCCGTCAGCTTCTTGTTGGACCAGACTCTCTTTGTGAGTCTGGAAAACGTGGTAGCTGCTTTACCGATGCATTTGTTTAGCTCGGTATTGAGAGAAAGAGTGTTGGAGATCGTTGAGCCAAGGTACACAAAGTCATGGACAACCTCCAGTTCATGTGCAGAGATTGTAAATAGACTGCAGCCCTGATAATAAAGGATGTGGGTCTGTGTGCTCCCCTTGCATGAAGGGAGGGGTGTTCCTAAAACATAAGACAGCCCATCACACCTAAGGAGATGTAGTAGTCCTGCTCCCATCCACTTCCCTGCTCTTTCAGACCTCTGTGGTTGTGATGTGCAAGAAACTGGCCTGATGCATCTTTCTAGGCCAACATTTAGACTAGAAACTCTTGAACATGGTTCAGATTAATGATCATGTGTCTTCATAAAAGGGCCCTTGGGAAATGTAGTCCTGTATCTTCTTAGAAAGGACCCCTGGGAAATTTAGTTTTGGGGAGTGCTGAAGAAGATTATCAGGATTAGGCATCACATCTTGACAGTCAGACCCAAGGGAAATGAATAATAAATGCATGGCGTAGATGTGCCCCTGTGGATGCAAGCCAGCCAAGGTTGGAGGACATCTCAGCTCTTTTTATCCTGAGTACAGCCTTTTGGAATGAAGATGTGCTTGAACTTGCTCCCTTCTGTTGCAGTGAGGGTGTGGTATGAAAATGGCTATAATCTTTTTGCCTCCTCTGTCAAATTAGATTCAGGAAGCAGCTTTTGGGGCACATCCACAGAACCACTGCCTGTGCTCCTCTCAGTGTGGCTGACCGTGACTAGAAGTGCCCCTTGAAAAGTCAGGTATATCTGTTCTTCTGGACACCTGTACCTCCATACCTGCTGCAGGATGTCTGTACTGCACTCTGTATAGGTGATCCTAGGAATGTTTGGCCAGGTGTGCTGCCTTTTTGTGGGGGTATTTTGTTCTGGAATGGTATGTTCCATTCTGCAAATGCAAGATGAAATGGAGACTTTAGATTTTGCAAACCTCTCCACTTAGCAGTGCTATCACAGTTTGGAAAACTTTTTGTGCCTGCATTATTTTCCTTTGAGTAAGGGAGGCCTTCATTTAGGCTGTTTTCTTCATACATTATTGCCTTTTTATGTAATTTGTGGGGCAGTAGCACATCAGCCATCACTTGGAATAGCTCTCTAAGGAAAAAAAATTGAAACAATCCCTGTTTCCAATGCCTGTAAATGTGATATATGGGGCTAGAATAATTTGCCTTGCTTGGTATAACTGTCAATACGTAACTTGAAGGCCAAGGATGTGCTTCACTTTCAGCACATCAGAGATGTGCTTCAGTTAACACTGTGTCACAGAAATCTGCAAGCACTTATGTTAATCATTCTTTGATCACACAGTTCTATGTGGGCCTTTGGGCAGGTTCCCTCTGTAACACACACTCAACTCCTAAGAGAAGGGACAGTTGTCTCTGTGTGTAAAAAGTGATAACCTTGAGGCGCATCTCTTCAGAGATTTTGGCTTTGACATGAGAAAACAGTTGCTAAGCTAGATTACCTAACAGGCAGACTAAGGGCCCAATCCTATGGGCCTCAGTGCCAGCAGTACACTTGCACAGCTGGTGCCGGGTGTTGCAAACATGCCGTAAGGCACATTTGTGGCTCCTGCAGCATATGCAACACCGGCAGGGAGGCCTGTGCAACCCAGTCAGTGTCTCTGAAAAGACCCCAGCTGCCACTGGCAGAAAGGTGAGTGCCAGGTGGCATGGAGGCATGGGGAAGGTGGCAGGAGGGTGGTGGGGTGGTGTTCCGGGGGAGGGGGGAGATGGTGGAGCGGCAGGTGGGATTGACCCAGGAGAGAGGGGAATCAGTAGAGGTCTCCTGTGCTGAATCCTAGCCCCCATATCAGGCTCAGAAGCCCAGCATGGGGCTTCAAGTCTGCACCAGTGATTTAACTGGCACAGATTCAAGAAGCCTCATTGCAGGGGCTGGGACTATACTTGGGATAAAGGGATGAATGAACCCTTCTCAGGAGATGACCTCTGTCAGCTTCCCAGGCCCCACAGGATACAGGAGCAGCCATTTTCGCACTGCTGTAACCCGTGGCACCGGGAAGCATAGGATTAGGCTGCCCACATGTGCTTAAGACACCAGCAAAGCAGAGAATAACTTGATATTTGCTATTTCAAAAAAAAGCATTGAAGTAGTTTAACCCCTGCTAATTGGGTAAGAGGCACTTTTTCAAGTGGGTGCTCCTTTTTTTAGCAGGGGGAGAGTAACTGGCCCACCTCACCCCAGCACTGTCTGTTCTAGTGGCTGTCTGCTGGTGTTCTTTTTGCATCTTTTTAGATTGTGAGCCCTTTTGGGACAGGGAGCCATTTAGTTATTTGATTTTTCTCTGTAAACCGCTTTGTGAACTTTTAGTTGAAAAGCGGTATATAAATACTGTTAATAATAATAGTTTATCATGGGAAAAATCATCACTTTGTTAGACTTTTTTACACTCCACTACACACTCTTTCCTCATTTTTATGTTTTCTTTTTATTACTTATCCCCACCTAAACAAGGGGGGGGCATCCTATTAAGGTAGATCAAAATAATGTGAAGAAATCGAATCCTATCGTGTTGCAATAATTTTTTATTATTGATATATTCTCCTGAGTTATTCATTTTTTCTTTCTTTCTTATATATGTATTATATATAGACATAAAAATGGTGTACATAAGAAGACCAAGTTCAAGTAGGAATTAGGGAACTGCTGCTCTAAGGCACAGTCATTTATCATATCAAGAAATCTGGTCTCTCTTTCATGACCCAGGCAAAATGATGGGGCAAAATGATGGGAAATTCTTTTGTTGAATAAGAGCCTGGGCAAGGACAAATGCTGTGGCATTTGCAAATGGTAGCTCAGTGCTGTTTTCACTGCCTAAACCCCTTCCTAACAGTCTCACTGCTGTTCTTTTTAACAGAGCTCCTTTCAAATAGATGGAAACCTTCACAAGCTCTCCCTGTAGCGACCCAAGTGGAAATTTGGGGATCCAAAACTGCCAGGATGAGCACTTCCTCTATTTTGCCTATGGCAGCAACTTGTTGCGAGAGAGGATCAGGTTGAGCAACCCATCTATCATTTTCCATGTCCTGGGAAGTTTACTGGTTAGTTCTGCATTTTGTTTGACTATTTACATATGCAAAGAAACAAAGAAACTTGTTGTTGTCCACTTAAGCCATGTCTACCAAATGTGAAAGAAGTGTCCTAAGATCATCTTTTGCTTTCTGCAGTTATTTCATAGTGAAAGTAGTTAACAAGGTAGCTTTCTGCCTTTGATGTGTGCAAATCAAGCGTTTAGCCTGCTAGAGGGCCACTTGGTGGCTTGTTTTGATGTTGGAAGCATATAGAGCGGAGGTAGGCAGCCAGTAGACCTGGAGTTACTGGTAGCTCACATGCCTGGTTTGGGTAGCTCATGGTAAAGGGCTGAAAAACGTTTTGCTTCTACCACTGCTGTGTAGGCTACTTCGTCACTATTCTGGGTTCTGTTTTAGCAAATAAATTAAACCAGGGCTTATGAAGGACATGTTTTGGATGGCAGACGTGTGAAGCAATGATAAAATGGAGTTGCCTCAGTGTGTGCAGTGCATTTCAGACCACTGTTTAATAGACTGTCTCCTTGGTCCTTATCGCTGAAATACTTGAGTGTCTCCTGGCTGTACAAACAGATTGTGTGCTTCATCCCATTCACACACCCCAAGGAGCTGGTGATTCAGCTAGGTGGCAGGTATGACGAGGTTGTTCTTGCTGTTATGTTTGTGTTGGCATTTCATAGCAGAGCTTTGCATTCATTACTGACTGCCCCTGAGATATCACCCCTGTGCAGGCAGTGGCTTCCACAGGTTATGTTGTTCCTTTTGTACTTGCAACCTTTTGGTGGACCTAGTTATACATCCATCTCCATGCTAGATGGAGCCAGCCCAACTTACTTATTCCTCCAGCATCCAAACCGTATGTTTGCACAAATAAGAATGCATGCTTCTCTTTGTCGGGAGCCAGAGTCTTAATGCATCCAAACCGTATGTTTGCACAAATAAGAATGCATGCTTCTCTTAATCCGGAACCAGAGTCCCTGAGGCAGTTCATGGCTGAACCCAGTCACGTTCTGGCAACTCCTGCGACGTCGCTGGAATCAACCATATTGGCTTCTGCCTTTCCATTGAACCATTTCAGCGACGTGGAGAGGGGGGATTTGCTGCATGGGTAACGGTCTATCCTCCATATCTACTTTTATCCAGGCTTCGCGCACTGGAGAGGACACTCTGTTCCAGAACACTATTCAGAGCGCGATACCATAGTCTTCCGAGACTGAAGGATGCCAACAAGCTTCTCTTTGTTCTTTCCCAGTCTTTGGAGCACCCTAGCTACAAAAACTCAACTTCCAGAAAGCTGAGCTAAGGTTTTCTGTGTACTGCCATTTAGTGAGTTTTCTCTCTCTCTCACTCACTCACACACACAGTTCAAATTTATCTTTAATCTGCTTTTTTAAAAAGTATGCAAATTAATGAGGAATCCAAGTTTTACTACTTTATACATTACAGTAGATCTTTGGCAGTTAACAATTTTGTTAAGTAGCTCAAGTATATCTGTTGATTGCCTAGAGGGTATGAACCTTGGTTCAATTTCAAATGGTGAAATTCCACTAGTGAAGTATTTGAACCCATCTAGATGTGACCTTAGATGCTGTATTATCTAGGTTGGGATTTTCAAATAGCAGCCTTATGGGAGCCCCATCCAAATTGTGGCCATGCCACAGAAGTAGAAAAGTTGAACCTTTTAATTCTGCAAAAATTAACCACTGAAAATCCTCTTCCCCCTCCCCCGCCAATGTACCACTGCAACATCATTAACAACTGTGGGATTTTCAACAGGGATTGGGTGCAGAATTATACGGATAAACACCCTTGGTGGTGGTCCATGCTGTGGTCCTGATCAGGATCAAATTGGCTGCTGTTTGAAAGGTCACCCCAAAGGAGTTGATTCATTTAAATCCATATTCAATTCGGCTCTATGATTTTTAAAAAATTAGTTGCTTAATCTGTTATTTCTTGCTTAATCCATTATTTCTATTTAAAATCAGTTAGTGAATAGAAATTGAAACTAGGGACACGATTAGAATAGTAACTTTTCTCCCTCTCCCCTTTTTCGCATATTTGTTGTTTATTTAACTGATTGCACGCTGTTAACTCTAAAAATAGATATTCTTTGTGATTGATCATTTTCTTGATTTAATTTGCAGGGTTATAAACTTGCTTTCGGCTCTCATCTTGGCAAACCAAGTTCTACCTGGCATGGAAGTACAGCTACCATTATCCAGAGCCCTAGTGACGAAGTGTGGGGTGTAGTATGGAGAATGAACATTAGTGATTTATGTTCTCTGGATAAGTAGGTGTCATTATTTTACAACTTCCTATCAATTTATTAATTGAGGCACGCACACTGTAAAGATCTTGTTCTGGATTGTATTCTCATAAGAAGCCAGTCCTTTTGCCAAAGGCCTCATCAAACTATAAGTAATGATCAATGCTGTGTAGGAGGATATATGTTTTTAAGATGAAGTGTTTATGTTGAAATATTAAACTACGTGTAAAAAATAGAAACTATAAGAGAGTGATACATTTATTCAAAAAAGTCTTGCTACGTATGTTAATGACGAAAGTCTGGTTAGGATTGGGTTGACAATCTTCCAGTGCCAATGCAGCTACAGTTTACCTTGAGGTAAAGGAACAAACATTCCCTTACCTTGAGGAGGCCTCTGTGACTGCAGCCCTGCCCCCCCGGCAGGATGAAGTGTGCACCCCATTGGCACAGCTCCATCAGTGCTGGAATGTTAACTTGGGTTGGGCTGTGTAACTGTACTTTTCTTACAAAAGAAAAAAAAGGCTTAATTTGTTGTTCAGCTTCTGTTGCAGAGCTTGATTTAGTCAGAACTGGGTTTCATCTTAGATTCTCGCAACAGGTTGTCATAGAACCAGGGACAAAGGAAAATATATTAGAAGCTTTGCCTTTATAATAAGGGTTGTCTTACAGCTCTGATCTTTAGGGTGTGATCTTAGTTAAGTTTCACTGTGTTCAGTGGGACTTATTCCCAAGTATAGGATTACACTGTATTTCTGTGTGTGTGTGTGTGTGTGTGTGTGTGTCCATCAGCAGCAATAGTGCGGAATTAGAATGGGCAACAGGAAGCATATCTTACAGGGGAACTTCCAGTTTCAGGGATCTAGAGCTCCCATCCCTTTTATTGGCATTCTTTCTTGTGATAGTACTGTTTGTCAGAATGGGGGCTCCTAGCCCCCACCAAGGAGACACTGACTGTGTTTTTATATTGCAATGAGTGTTGTAAGACTTAAGATTATAGATTAATCGATGTGTCTGATTGCTCGTTCTGTATTCCAACGGAGCTTTAATCGCAGATTTTTACTATATACATGTGATGTATGCTGGAATATAAGAAAAGCCCTCCCAATCAGGTCAAAGGACCATTTCATCCAAGAGCCTGTTTCCCACAGTGACCCACCAGATTCCTCTGGGAGGACGTCCACAGCATGAGATGTGGTAGGCAGGATCATTACCATAATGAAAGGAAGCGAAAGGTCTCCAGGCAGCAGAAGGTTCCTCTTTCTGGCAAGGGTGGTGTTGTGACTGCTGTCCTGTGACTCATTTCTGGAAAAGCATGGCTAATATTAAATGCACCCAGTTGCATGAGTTTGTTTCTCTTTCGCTTGAACTGCAATATGTGCATACAGTTAGGGTGCTTCAAGATGCCACTAAATTACATGGACACTGTACTGATCCCAGCCAATTCAACAGGAGACTAGGGAACTAAAAGAGCCAGCATAAAGGGGAACAGTCCTACTGTTGACAACAAGTGCTTTATAAAAGACTAATGTTCATTGTGATGCTCTTTTCATTATACCATAAAAAAAGCCCTGCTGATTTAGGCCAAAAGCCCATCTAGTCCAGCTTCCTGTATCTCACAGCAGGCCACCAGATGACTCAAGGAGCACACAAGATACCTGCATCCTGTTGTCACTACCTTGTACCTGGCATTCTGAGGTAGCCTACTTCTAAAACAAGAATAATGCAGATACTCATCATAGCTTGTAACGTGTGATGGTTACCTGTTATGCTAAATCTTTCAGCCAACAGTTCAGAAAGCTGCTATCTGCATACCACTTGAGTTCCCAAAAAATGGACATTGTCATTCTACTAATAGTCTTGATTGGGGGGGATGTCTGGTGCTGCACAATGCCTTGCTAAATAACTAGTCCCCTTTTAACAAGTAAATTATTATATTTGCTATCATGCTAGTGATTTGAGATGAAAAGTATTCCTTATTCTCTTCCAGACAAGAAGGCGTTGAAGATGGCCTTTATGTCCCAATAGATGTTGACGTTCGTACTGAAGAAGGGAAAGTCCTTAAGTGTCGATGTTATCAAATGACTGACTATGTTTATGGTCTTCCTTCCCCACAGTATAAAAAGGTGTGTGTTTTCTGCGCTTCTAAGGAAACTAGGAGCTGATGAAGAGCACGCCTTACTTTTCTGTTTATAATTATTTGCACGGAGTTGATCTTGGGTAGCATCTTGACTAGAGCTTCTGCTGTTGGAGCTCCCTCTATGAATGGAGGAGCAGTCCACTGACTCATGGAAAGAGCTTAGGTACACAGAGAGAAGGGCTAGTCAGAATGCTACCTATTATCTCAGTGAAGTTTAAGAAGAAAATGTACAGTCTTAACTTACTTACAGTCAAAACGTACTGTATTCCAAAAACCAACAGAGTCTACTTCACAATGTATCTAATTGGTTTTGCTGGAAACCTCCTAAGAAACCTTGTTAACCTTTGGAGACCATTAATCATGGTTAACAGTTAATGTTAACCATTTCCATGTCTTTTTAAACCACTGGGACAAAGATGGCAATTCTACGTGCTTCCGGGCCGTGGCTATAACAATCCTACAAGTACAATCTAAATGTGTCGAGTTTCTGTTGGAGATGTTCAGTTCTATGGGCAAACTGGGTAAAACATTTTTTTTTTTGTATTGCCCTGTTATACAAAGTTGTGTTCAATGGCACTTACTCCCAAGAAAGTGTGAATAGAATTGTAGCCTTGAGCACTAGAAATAAATGACCTGGGGCTTACGCTTTAACAATGGGAAAAATCCCTTTGAATAGATTTAGAGATGAATGGAGACATTTTATGAATTTGATACATGGGAATTTAATTCTACATGGAATTTAATTCTAGGTAGTACATTTCTATTATTATCAGTACAGACTTTTCTTTCTGTGGTCTATTGTTACAGTAATTAGTGTTGTTCAGTTTTCTCTCCCCCCCTCTTTCTCTTAGAAATTATGGATTTTGTTGGGTTAGAAGAATTTACTACAGAGTGTTTACTTTGGGGGTGATGTGTATGTGGTGTTTGTGCACACTCCTCTTTAACACATTACATTTGGGGGGGAGATTTAGACAAGGGGCTTTTCTGAAGGTTTACTGTGATGATGGTTTATCTTTCTTCAACTTAATGTTCAATATAGTCCTGCCCCTGCATAGCCCTATAGCATCATAGATAATTTCATGATCCCTGCTTCCATCTCCCCCCCCCATTGTATCCCTTGCATCTGATTGTAAACCTCTTGGGGCAGGGACCTGTCCTCTCATTCTGTGTAAGATGCTGTGTATTATACATTGATGGAGCTATCTATGAAATAAAATAATATCCCATTGTAAGGCAGTTATTCAAACCAACAGGAGTCTTAAATCTGGAGGTCAAGTTTACATTGTAAGCCTGGAGTTTTTTTGCCTTTGTACAGCACCTGGCCAATTATAAGCATTTCTGTAAGTAACAATAATGAACATCTCTAGCTCTACAGGTGGCTGATGTATTGCTGGCTGGGAAGCAGTGGCTCTGGAATGGTGAGGAACACCATTTTCCAGCTGAGTCGACCGTGAGCAGGGAGCCATCTGACTTGATATTGCTAGGTGGTGTCGCAATCTAGCCTCTTTTCTTTTTCTTGGCTTCCAACCCGAGGGAGTGGGGCTGAGGAGGTGGTATTTCAGCACTTCCAGAGATTATCCACCAGTGATATTGACACACCTAGAATATACGCTTGGAGCCTAGAACAAGCTGAACCAGCATAACCTGTGAGTTGCGTTTGGGCTCTGAATTTTGGTAGTGTTGCTGCATGTCTGGGATGGGTTGGCAGATGGAGAACTGCACAGGCGTCCCTACTGTACAGTAGCAATTTGCAGCTGCTGCATGAAGCCAAAACTGTTATCAGGATAAAAACTGTTATTTTTGGGTTCCTGTCTTTGTATGTGGTTTTTGTTGTTGTTGTTTTTACAGGTTAAAATAAGAGAGGTGACAGTAGTATTCTGAAATAGACCATGTCATTCTGGTTAAGTTTGATTTCCCTCTTCTTCTGGTCTGTTACTGGGCCAACCAAAAGTGTCATTGCCATTGCCATTCATTGCTTGCTTGCCATTCATTATCACATTTTTATCCCTCGACAAATAATTGTCTCCCATCTTTGTGTGTTTGTGTAATGCTTATCCATTAATAGAAGCTCTCCATTTTGCACTTTGGTCAGTGCCTTCTTCCTGATTTATTAATGTATACCCTGCCCTGACGTGGTGAGGACATGACTTCTTTTAGTAGAAGAATAATCAGTTCTGCTCTTGTTGCTTCTCTCCAATGAGAACTCCAGCTACAATAATCTGAATTACGAATATCGGACGCTGGCATTTGTGCAGCGGTAAATGTGGCAACAAACAGGGACCTGTTGCCTGATAATAGCTCCCCCCCCCCCAGGAATTCTATATTCATTGTAGAGTATAAAATACCTTGTGAAAACTGTTGGAGAACGGGGGGGGGGGGGGAAACAGCTATTTTCATCACTGAGTGTGCCTATAATGCAAGATGCAAAACTTTTTTATTCCTTCAATCTAATATGGAACTTTACAAAATGTCTCATTTTAGGATGAATTCATATGGTGATAAGCTCCTTGGAGCAAATTTCTCTCCCTTTAATATGTGAACACATGCACGCATGAACCAGTCTTAAATCTATTCCTTTGATCCTTACTCTACTTCTTTGTCTGGATTGTCATTTGTGAAACCTCTTGACATCATTTTAAGTCTCCATTAACTTATCGTTCTCTGTAGGTCATCTGTATGGGCGCCAAGCAGAATGGCTTGCCGAGTGACTACCGGAAGAAATTAGATGCTATAGAAACCAACAACTATGAAGGACCTCTGCCCCTTTTGGAAGAAATTGAAGCTGCTCTCAATGTATCAGAGAAAACACAATAATAAAGTATAATTTTGAAAAACTACAGACTCTGTTTCTCTGCCTTGATAATCTTTCTTTTTAAAATTCTTGTACGTATGTATATATACAGACTTTCGTAATCATCATTTTCAACCACTTGCCGTGGCACACTGGTACACCATGAATGGTCCCCAGGTGTGCTGTGGGAGTTTGGTGGAGGGTCATTTATTAATAGGACCATTGGGGATATGAGCCCCCCACCAACAGCAAGGTGTGCCTTGTCAATTGTCCAAAAACTGATGGTGTGCCTTGACAGTTTTAGTACCTTATTAGTGTGCCATGAGATGAAAAAGGTTGAAAATCACTGGTCTAGATATACCTTAAAATGAGGACAAGATAGCTTTTAGATACCAGCATATCCCTGATTAATCCATTTTTGCCCTGCCCACAAGTGTACACATTTGGTCATGTTGCATATATGCAACGCTGGGCAGAAATGGCTTAAGTTATGACAGTGACAGAACCATTGCATCCTGGATAACTGCTTCATGGCCAAATGCATCCTGATTTGTGTCCGTTATTTTTGTATTCCGGACATTTGTGTTCCAATATTTGTATTGGATATATTTTATTTTTAAAATGCAAAGACAGTTATATTTAGGTCTGGGTAAGAAGCTTAGGATACGTAACATGGGGTTGGTTGCCCAGTTGCAGTTGGATGCAAATGACCGAATTGCAAAAAATATCAGATGCGAATGTCCAGGGATGCCAATGACTGGGATGCATTTCAGTGGGGTACAATCATCCAGCAAGCAAATGCCCTAGTACCCAATTTAATAGGGCAGCAGTATTTCATAGATGAATGAATTGATCTGAAACAGTTGATGAAAAAGATGCCTCAATTTAATTAATAACTATGTTAACAAGAAAAGCAAATAACTTCTAGTAGAAGTTTTCAGTTGAAAAACAAGACAGAAAAATTTCTACATGGGGCAAGTGCCCTGTAAATATATTCCCACTTTTCTCATGAATAAAACATGCCTCAGCTAAGAGGATGCCTTGGCTGCTGCCATATGTACATTTACCTTTTTTTTAAAAAGTGCAGTCTTTTTGCTTTGGAAATACAATTTGTAAATATTTCTGCCATGTGATGAATCAATTTGCTCATGTGCGATTAAAACAATTAATCAAACCACCTTGCAGTTGTGTGCACACTGCGCATAAAACCCTATTCAGATGGGTGGGACTTCTTCTGAGTCAGTACGCACACTATCTCAGTGATTTTCAACCACTGTGCTGTGGTACATCGGTGGTGTGATGTGAATAGTCCACAAGTGTGCCACAGAAATTTGGGGAGGGTCATTTATTAGTAGGGCCATGGGGGGGGAATGTGAGCCACACCCATGGTGTGCAATTGTCGAGAAACTGATGACAAGTTTAGGCTGCAATCCTATACACCAGTGGTTCTCACACATTTGGCACTGGGACCCACTTTTTAGAATGAGAGTCTCAGGACCCACCTGAAGTGATGTCATGATCAGAAGTGACATCATCAAGCAGGAAAATTTTTAACAATCCTCCCCATACTTACCCAGGAGTAAGTCCCATTGACTATCATTGTTAAAAGACTATACATAGTAGCTTGTTAAAAGTGCAGGTCTGCAACATTTCCCCAAAGGCAGTCACATGCCATGGGAGCACCAAGTCTAATAGATTAAAAATATTGAAATGGATGGGGACCCACCTGAAATTGGCTCGCGACCCACCTAGTGGTTCCCAACCCACAGTTTGGGAAACACTGCATATACACATTTTTCTGGGAATGAAGCCCATCGAACACAATGTGACTTACTTCTGAGTAGACATGGCTTGCACTGTTGCAGCCCAATCCTATGCATGTCTACTCAGAAGCAAGTCCCATTACAGTCAGTGGGGCTTCCTCCCAGGTAAGTGTGCATAGGATTGCAGCCGTAGTGCCTAGTCAGTGTGCCACGAGATGGTTGCTTTGGGCATCGCAGCGGGGCCTCTTGCGCTGAGCCTCCTGCAGAGGGCACTGCCCGGTCGGACGGGTCTCCAGCCGGCCTGCCAGATCCCGAGGGCGGGGGCTTGGAGGGACGCGAGGCAGGGCGTGGAGAAGAGCAGTCGCCTCTCCCAGCAGCACGAGCGTCGCGCCCCCTGCAGAAGCCTCCCTGGCAGCCCAGCGCCTCTCGCCCTGCGCCCACCCCGTCTCTGCGCATCCCGCCACGGTGAGCTTGGGGCGTGTTCGAGGGGATCGGGGGTGCAAGCGCAGAGGGAGGCCCGCTGCGGGGTGGAGAGAGGCGCTGCTTCGCTTCTGTTCAACCACAGTTTCCGGAGGGGGGGAGAACAGAAACAAGTGTTGAGCAACTGGGAGAAAAATTGCCCTTCGCCATCAAGTCTAGTACAACGCACGACTATCCCCACGGAAAGCCCACTGGAAGAAGTTCTCCTACCGGGAAAAAGAAAGTGAGGGCTTGGGGAACGACCCGCCACTGGATCAGGCGTGGGGATAGATGGACCCGCGGTATTCGTGTGGCTTGCCCCATCAGAGCCACTTGCAGGGTGGCCAGTGGAGGACAGAGTGCCTAGCCCTTTAAGCACTGTATAGAAGAAGGAATTTGGGCAGGTGGAGCTTTTAAAACCCTTACATGTTGAGCTGCACCAGCCCAAATTCCCTCTTCTATAGTATAGAGGGAAACTGTCTCACACTGTGGATCGGAACCCACTAGGTGGGTCTCCATTCATTTCAATATTTTATTTTTAATATATTAGATCATGCTACCATGGTATATGAGTGTGTTTGGGGAAATGTTACAGATCTATACTTTGAACAGACTGCTGTGTATATGCTTTCAACCGTGATAGTAAATGGAATTTACTCCTGAGTGAGTGTGGGTAGGATTGCAGCCTAGGATTTCCCTCCATTCCAAACATCTGGGAACTTCTTTTCTGCTGAACTTGAGTGAGCTTAGCTAGTCTTCAGATCCAGTGATCCTAAACCAGGCTGGGCAGGGGACACACCCACAGGCTTTCCAAGGCTAAAGTGGAGCTGGATTTGGGGAAATGCGTTGCTGTTGGCACTCCTGAAGTCCCAAAAATCCAGGGATATGGACTTTCAATGCTTGATAAGGGAATGCACTCCTGATGAGTCAAACATGCATCCAAGTGTGGATGTTGTGTAGATGGAGGTCCGTGTGTCGTTTTGGGGACAGGGTGGCTGCTTAAAAAGAGTAGTAAGGTGGAACCTTCCTAAGTAGAAGAGAGTGTACAGTGGGTGGGTGCTACATGGAGGTAGACCAGATGCTCCTGTAGATGAAAATGAGTGAGGGGTGTTAGTTAAAGGTGGGTAGAGACAACCTGGGCTTTTCTCAAAGCACTGGAAGCGGTTGCTTTGGGTAGCTTACTCTGGAGCAAACCCCAGTTCTCTAACTCCATTTGACTTTTCAGGAGAGATGACAGACTCCCCTGTGTGAAGATGCACTGGCAGTGGGTAAAGGTGTTGGTTGTAAGAAGGCCAAAATTTTTGCCTGTACCGCTTTCCCATTCTTGAATGATCTTTCTTCTCTTTTAGTTGTATAAGAAGGACAAGAGTTCAACTTTTGACATTTCAGGAGTGTATCCCCCTTTCCAACATTGAAACCCCTTATTGGTGTCTTGTTGGGACCATCCCTGACCACACCCCCTCACTTCTCTGAGTAGTAGGGTAGCTTTGCTGGCATGCATAAACAGCGGACAGTTTTGTCAAGTTCACAAGAAGGGATGTGAAAAAGGAATGCAAGCCTGTGGCTTACATCATCAAGGCAAGCACTAAAAGCTTCTTTCAGTACATCAAAAGCAGGAAATCTGCAAGGGGAGCAGTTGGATGTTTAGATAACGAATGTGATCTCATTAAGTAATTGATCAACTGATGTTGCAATCTCATAAATGCTGACATGGGAGTAAAGCTTCAATCAGATCAGTTAAATCCCGGAAGGTCGGAGAGAATATGGAGATTGCAGAGAAGCTGAATGAATTATTTGCATCTGTCTTCACTGCCAAAGACGTAAGGGAGATACCATACCCATGAACCTTCTCAGTTCCACAAACTGAGTCACCTAGAAGTGATAAAGGACAAGTTTCTGGAGTGTTTAGACAAATGAAGCATTAGACAAATCACTGGGTCCAGGTTGTACAGTGTTGGGGGTCTAAAACTATTGGGCTCTAAAGTAACTAGGAAAGAGATCTTGGGGTCATGGTGGATAGTTCATTGAAAAGTCTCCTACATATTTGGCAGCTGTGAAGAAGGGGTGTTCCCTGTCAGAGGGTCATTAGGAAAGGAATTGAGATTAACAGCCGAGTCCTATCCCCTGCTGTGCTATAGCATGCAGGCACGCTAACAAAGCATGCGCTGTGTGCTGTGGGGATGTGACCTGAACACAAACCGGAGGAAAATTAAAAAATATTTACTTACCTCCATGTAAGCCTTCAGTCCACCTGTGCATCTCCTTGGACACAGGTCAGCTGTGGGTCTGGTGTAAGTCCAAAGAGAGCCAGGGCATTCTGGGCAGGGGTTATGGGGATAGGATCCCTGAACATCTAGCATGCACAGCTTTTGCTGGATCCACCCCTTCCATCCCTCAACATGCCTCCTGGTTCCTCCTCTAAAATGCCCTGAACTTTCTTTTCCCCTCCCAGTGCCCACTCCTGCTGACAGTGTACGAGCTGGTGGATCATCCAGCCAAGTCTGGCATGCATCCTTCATGAATTTGACCAATTCCCTTTGAAAATGGCCATCACCATTTCTTGTGGCAGCAATTTTCAATAAATTAATTACACACTGATAATATGAGTATTCTTCTTTTTCAGATTTTTGTGATTTCTGATTCTTCTCATGGTATTTGCCCCATTCTTGTCCACCCCCCTTCTCCATGTTCTCACCTTGAAGTTCTGTCCCTTACAGTACACTGGGTTCTGTTATATACTAGTGCTGTGTAGTAGTAGTAGTAGTGGTGGTGGTGGTGGTGGTGGTGGTGGTGGCGGCCATTAATAACCTGTCCTTCTAGTCTTTTAGATTCTTTTTAAAGCCCTCCAAGCTAGTGGCCATCACAACATCCCATGGCCATGAATTCCGCCGACCAGTTGTGCGCTATGTGATGAAGTACCTCCCTTTGTCTATTCTCAGTCTCCCGTCAATCATTTTCATTGGATGACCCTTGTTCTCATGTTGTGTGAAAGGGAGAAAAAATTCTCTCTCCACATCATGCATAATTTTATACATCTCAATCATTCCCCCTCTTCATTGCCTCTTTTCCAAACCAAAAAGCTCCCCAAGTTGTAACCTTTCTTCATAAGGAAGGTACTGCAGCCCTCTGATCATTTTGCTTGCCCTCTTGTACACTTTTTCCAGCTTGACAATATTCAATTTGAGGTGCGGTGACCATAACCGGATGCAGTGTTCCAAATGTGACCGCACCACAGATTTGTATAGAATCATTATAAGTGGTCCTAAGGCCCAACTCTATGAGCTGTTTGTAACAGTGAATAGAGAGAGTTCTGCTATTGCAAAAGGTGCCAGCAGAAATGTTGTGCTTTTGTATTGGTGTGACAGAGCTGCTGGCAAAAAGTATCAGCAGCACCACATGCGTGCCAGACTTGGCTGGATGATTTTAAAAGGGAATTAGGCAAATTCATGGAGGATATCTGTCTAATAGTCATGATGGCTGCTGCTTTTGAATGCCAGTTGCTGGGGTGGCACTGGTGGGCTTCCCATGGTCATCTGGCTGACCATTTGACAGGATGCTAGATTGGCGGAATTCAACAGGATACTTTTGGTGTTCTCTGGAAGAAGGACAGATCTAATATAGTGGCAACAGTACAGTATTATTTCTTCAGCACTTATTGTAGATAGGTGCTGTACACAATTTTAAAATTAAAGAACAAAGTTCTTTAGCCAATCTTTCTATCTAACTCTAATCTTGTAGCTGCAGGAAATAAGCAGAACTGCTGGTGTACATGTCAAGCTGACTTCTCGCTAACCATGGTTAGCATACCTGAAACCAGCCTCAGCAACATGTGCTTCCTCATTGCAGCCCCTTTGTTCCCTGGTGTGAATTTACACCTCACTATGGTGTTAATAATTAATAACACTATGAACTGTAGTTAAAGCTAACCAGACTTTCCTTTACATTGGTATTTGAAATGATAGTTTGAAGTGTGTTTTAAATCACAAATTAAGATAAACCTGTTTGCTTTAACCATGGTTATTGTTGGTACCAATGAATTGCTTTATCTCAAGGGTGGGAGATGGTTGCTCCAATAAATGAAGGGGTTAAGGACAGGGAATATTTGTTCTTGAGACTTGCTCTCAGTTTGCTAACCATGGTTATTAACAAGCCAGCTCTATGTTTGCACAGCCCTGAAAAGTGCACATGAATCCAAAATCCACAGCGCACATGAAAGTAAGATGGATGGATGTGGGGAGTTTTGATTACGAGAAGGCTTTAATCAAGATTGGGAAAATGTTGGAATTCCTAGGAATCAGCATCCTATTTTGGAAGTCAGTTCTGCCCTTTGGTGAAACAGGCCTAGTTCATGCAATAAAATTATTTAATGACTTTGGAAAAATGTAGCAAGCCTTGGGCTTGTGCACTCCAGATTCCCCTATCTTCTTTCTTTGCATGTGATAGAAGAGATTGAAAGCTTTCACATTCATTTTTGACATTTTGAGGCTCTGTCAATAATTGTTAGATGCTTTTTCACCAGACCTGTTTTGGGTTTAAAAAAAAAAATCCTGCATCCAGACCTAGATTTTAGTTGGGTTAATCATGCAAAAACTGGATCTCTAGAATTAGTAGTCCAGAATTTTTAGTAGTGGTAGCTGTTACAGTCGTCTTGTTGAAGGTGTGCTCCATTTCAGTCCTGGAGTTTCTGTTTCCTTCAGGAAGAGGCACTCCCTTGTCTCAGGAATCTATGATCCATCTGTGTTAGGCAATCCGTGCAAAAAAAATGTCTCCGGTGCGTCACAGCCAGAAACTTCAGCCTAACTTCAGGAGAATTTTGTGGAAGAATTTCATCAGCAGATTCTGACCACTGGCAAGTAGGAGAGTTTTCATCTTGTCTCACTCTTTGTTAGGACAGATTTTGTACATGTCAGTAATGTTAATGTTAATGCCAGATAAGTAATGTTATTTAAGGTTGTAAAGCATCAGTGTTTTCCAAGTGCACTTTTCAATACTCAAATGCTTAAAAAGAACTGGCTGCTAAGTGACGGCTGCCTATCTGAGTTTGATGTGTGGCCTGTGAGACATTTTGTTTTGTGCTGCCCATGTGCAGGGTAGCCAGATTGCCCTGTTATATTCATGGGATCATGGTTAGTGCACATGCCCAGTTTCAGTGTTGTTGCCCACTTGGATAAAGGGAAGCCATTCATTCAGCCTATCGCTAGCCTAGATTGGCCTTCACTGTTTCAAAATGTTAGTGTTTTGCAGAGGATTTAATGAAGTTTGGAAGTTGGCAAGCAAAGGCGCATTTTAGTCTGCCACTGGCAAGCATCCCAATCTAACCATTGTTAAAGTGTGCAAAGCGGAGATTCCCAATTGTAGTTGGTTCAAGGGTAAAGAGCAGTGTGTGCCGCTTGGTTGAATCTCTGCTGGACTATTCTTCTTCTTGTGTGACTCTGGGTGTTGGACATTTCTAATAATCTGACGGTCTTGGACTATGTGAATAGTCCACCTTTCCATCTATTGTGAAAAACACTGTAATATGCTTGCATAAGTTAGAGATGAGGGCCAAGCGTTTTTAAAATATCTACATGGTAACTAATGCATACGCATGACCTGTGTGCATGTGAACATGGGGCATTTCTTCCCTGCTTTGTTTGCTGGCATCCAGCAAAATCCAGAGTGAAAACATGTCCTGAGATTCGCTGAAATGAATTTGACTTGACGCCCATTGTATCTATGCAGAAAGGAGACGGCTGCATTGCATTTCATTTCTGGACCATACTTATTCATCTCTAGACCATTTGACTGTCCAGTCAAATTTTTGAATTGTTATTCCCAGAGCACGAGCCATTTCAAACCAGGCTAAAAATTTCCTGAAACAATTGTTGAAGCCCTGAGTTTTTTTTTTGTTTTTTTTGGGGGGGGGAGGGATGTTGCATTTATTTTGCTTGCTTCCTGTATTGAGCATTTTGCAAACACTACATTCAGTAGGCTCTGAAGATGGTCTGGAAACTAACTGCTTATGTTGTGGGAGGGGGGCTGTTAAACCTAAGTTGGTGTAGACCTGGACTGTCCCTGCATGGGAAATCACAAGAAGCTTCATTATACGCCTCAGCACATTCTAAGGGAAGAATGGAATATATAAGCTGAAAAAATGTAAGTATTGTGATGAGTTTTTTTTCTGCGTCAGGAGGTCTAGAAATTTCCTTTTGAAAAATGAGAACTGATTCTGCTAATTCTGTCAACAACACCCTCTCATAGGATATGTATGAGAGTCTGCTTAAGAGTCTGCTTTTTGAAATATTGGGTCTTTTTTTTTTAAAGAGTGGAGTAATAAACATTTTATAAGGTTATGTATGTGGATTACTAACTATTCACATACAGGCAGGACACCACTATATCTACGGATCCGGTGTCTGCTGTTTCACTTATCTATGGATGGGGGGGGGGGACGACTCTCCATGCCTCCCACATGCCCATTACCTTTGTTTACTATAAGAACTAGGAGGGAAAGAACCTAGTAAGGGGCAATTCCCAACCCATTAAGAGCCCCATTAGGCTAATCCAAGCAGTCCATTCAGGAGCCTGCAGAGTAGGTTACGCCCATCAGCAGCCGTTTGCCTTCCTGAGCTTTTGTAAACTCACCTGGGAAGGCCAGCCCCCTTTCAATCAGGAAGGAAGGAGGGAGGAGGAGCCAGCCAGGAGTATAAAGCTAGGCCGGCCATCGCATGAGGCTCTCTCCAGACGCGTGTGGCCTCTGGGAACCAAGTGCCTCGGGAACTAAGTGCCAGGTAAGGCACGAGAGTTTAGCATCTGGGCGAGTTCAGCAGCAGGGCGAGGAGGCCAGGGCCCCAGAAACTGCCCTTCTTCTTCCCTTGAGAAGAGGGCTGCTATACAGTGTAGGGTTTATAAAAGGACCCCTAAATAAAACAACAACAACAACAACAAAAAAGCTATGCAGTCAGACAGCCAGCAGCAGGGTGGGGGCTATCCAGTGTTCTGCATCGAGTGCCACATGTATGATTATATGCCTCTGGGCCATAAGTCATGGGTGTGTCCTCGGTGCAAGGAGCTCCAGGGTCTCAGGGAATGCGTCCGCTCCCTTGAAGCCTTGGTGGCCGACCTGGAGAAGCGCAGGCAGGCAGAGGAGGACCATGGGGAGACTTCTGGGGACGATCAGGCTTCGTCCCAACCTCAGGCGTGCAGCTCCTCGGCTGCCCGGGTGGGAAGTCTCAGGACTGGAGGACGTCATCCTGGAGAGGAGGGAAACCATCCCCTAGGGAGGACCCCTTCTCCAGGGGATGGGCCCGTATCCGAACGCACTCGGGATACTCCTCGGCGGGAGGGGGGTCAGGGGCTTCTTGTAGTGGGGGATTCAATTATTAGAAACATAGAGAGGGGGGTTTGCGACGGATGTGAGGACCGCATGGTGACTTGCCTGCCTGGTGCGAAGGTTGCGGACATCACTTCTTGTCTAGACAGGCTAGTAGACAGTGCTGGGGGAGAGGTAGCAGCTGTGGTGCATGTCGGCACCAACGACGTGGGCAAGTGTAGCTGGGAGGTCCTGGAGGCCAAATTTAGGCTTTTAGGCAGGAAGCTGAAAGCCAGGACCTCAAAGGTAGCGTTCTCTGAAGTGCTACCTGTTCCACGCGCAGGGCCAGCTAGGCAGGCGGAGATCAGGGGTCTCAATGCGTGGATGAGACGGTGGTGTAGGGAGGAGGGGTTTAGATTCATTAGGCACTGGGGAACTTTTTGGGACAAGCGGGGCCTGTACAAGAGGGACGGGCTCCACTTGAACCAGAATGGAACCAGACTGCTGGTGCATAACATTAAAAAGGTGGCAGAGCAGCTTTTAAACTGATCCCTGGGGGAAGGCCGACAGGAGCCGAGGGGCATCCGGTTCGGGACTCCTCATCCCTATGGGATGAGGATGGGGAGGTTAGAGAACAACAAGACAAAGGCAGAGTAGGAGAAGAAATTGGGAAAGGTAGTGTGATGGGATGTGATAGACGGTTTGGCACAATGAGAGGATGCGGGGACAAAGGAGCAAACAAGCAGCGCATCCTGGGGCATTCTGTGTACAAATGCTTTTATGCGAATGCCCGAAGTCTACGAGCAAAGATGGGAGAACTGGAATGTCTGGTGACAAGGGAAATTATTGTCATAGTGGGCATAACGGAAACCTGGTGGAATGCGGAGAATCAGTGGGATACCGCAATCCCGGGCTATAAACTCTACAGGAGGGACAGGCAGGGGCGTGTTGGAGGTGGGGTGGCCGTTTATATTAAGGAAGGGATAGAATCCAGCAAAGTAGAGATTGAAGGTGGGTCCGACTCCACCATAGAATCTCTGTGGGTTAAATTACCAGGCTTGTGCAGCGATGTAATACTGGGGGCGTGCTATCGTCCTCCAGACCAGAAATCAGATGGGGACCTTGAAATGAGGAAACAGATCAGGGAGGTGACAAGGAGGGACAGGGTTGTAATCATGGGGGACTTCAATTATCCTCATATTGACTGGGTCAATTTGTGTTCTGGTCACGATAAGGAAACCGGATTTCTTGACGTGCTAAATGACTGTGGTTTAGAGCAGCTAGTCACGGAGCCCACCAGAGGACAGGTGACTCTGGATTTAATATTGTGCGGTACGCAGGACCTGGTTAGAGATGTAAATGTTACTGAGCCATTGGGGAACAGTGATCATGCTGCAATCCGTTTTGACATGCACGTTGGGGGAAGAATACCAGGCAAATCTCTAACAAAAACCCTTGACTTCCGACGGGCGGACTTCCCTCAAATGAGGAGGCTGGTTAGAAGGAGGTTGAAAGGGAGGGTAAAAAGAGTCCAATCTCTCCAGAGTGCATGGAGGCTGCTTAAAACAACAGTAATAGAGGCCCAGCAGAGGTGTATACCGCAAAGAAAGAAGGGTTCCACTAAATCCAGGAGGGTGCCCGCATGGCTAACCAGCCAAGTTAGAGAGGCTGTGAAGGGCAAGGAAGCTTCCTTCCGTAAATGGAAGTCTTGCCCTAATGAGGAGAATAAAAAGGAACATAAACTGTGGCAAAAGAAATGTAAGAAGGTGATACGGGAGGCCAAGCGAGACTATGAGGAACGCATGGCCAGCAACATTAAGGGGAATAATAAAAGCTTCTTCAAATATGTTAGAAGCAGGAAACCCGCCAGAGAAGCGGTTGGCCCTCTGGATGGTGAGGGAGGGAAAGGGGAGATAAAAGGAGACTTAGAGATGGCAGAGAATTTAAATGAGTTCTTTGCATCTGTCTTCACTGCAGAAGACCTCGGGCAGATACCGCTGCCCGAACGGCCCCACCTGACCGAGGAGTTAAGTCAGATAGAGGTTAAAAGAGAAGATGTTTCAGACCTCATTGATAAATTAAAGATCAATAAGTCACTGGGCCCTGATGGCATCCACCCAAGAGTTATTAAGGAATTGAAGAATGAAGTTGCAGACCTCTTGACTAAGGTATGCAACTTGTCCCTCAAAACGGCCATGGTGCCAGAAGATTGGAGGATAGCAAATGTCACGCCTATTTTTAAAAAGGGAAAGAGGGGGGACCCGGGAAACTATAGGCCGGTCAGCCTAACATCCATACCGGGTAAGATGGTGGAATGCCTCATCAAAGATAGGATCTCAAAACACATAGACGAACAGGCCTTGCTGAGGGAGAGTCAGCATGGCTTCTGTAAGGGTAAGTCTTGCCTCACGAACCTTATAGAATTCTTTGAAAAGGTCAACAGGCATGTGGATGCGGGAGAACCCGTGGACATTATATATCTGGACTTTCAGAAGGCGTTTGACACGGTCCCTCACCAAAGGCTACTGAAAAAACTCCACAGTCAGGGAATTAGAGGACAGGTCCTCTCATGGATTAAGAACTGGTTGGAGGCCAGGAAGCAAAGAGTGGGTGTCAATGGGCAATTTTCACAATGGAGAGAGGTGAAAAGCGGTGTGCCCCAAGGATCTGTCCTGGGACCGGTGCTCTTCAACCTCTTCACAAATGACCTGGAGACAGGGTTGAGCAGTGAAGTGGCTAAGTTTGCAGACGACACCAAACTTTTCCGAGTGGTGAAGACCAGAAGTGATTGTGAGGAGCTCCAGAAGGATCTCTCCAGACTGGCAGAATGGGCAGCAAAATGGCAGATGCGCTTCAATGTCAGTAAGTGTAAAGTCATGCACATTGGGGCAAAAAATCAGAACTTTAGATATAGGCTGATGGGTTCTGAGCTGTCTGTGACAGATCAGGAGAGAGATCTTGGGGTGGTGGTGGACAGGTCGATGAAAGTGTCGACCCAATGTGCGGCGGCAGTGAAGAAGGCCAATTCTATGCTTGGGATCATTAGGAAGGGTATTGAGAACAAAACGGCGAGTATTATAATGGCGTTGTACAAATCTATGGTAAGGCCACACCTGGAGTATTGTGTCCAGTTCTGGTTGCCGCATCTCAAAAAAGACATAGTGGAAATGGAAAAGGTGCAAAAGAGAACGACTAAGCTGATTACGGGGCTGGGGCACCTTCCTTATGAGGAAAGGCTACGGCGTTTGGGCCTCTTCAGCCTAGAAAAGAGACGCCTGAGGGGGGACATGATTGAGACATACAAAATTATGCAGGGGATGGACAGCGTGGATAGGGAGATGCTCTTTACACTCTCACATAATACCAGAACCAGGGGACATCCACTAAAATTGAGTGTTGGGCGGGTTAGGACAGACAAAAGAAAATATTTCTTTACTCAGCATGTGGTTGGTCTGTGGAACTCCTTGCCACAGGATGTGGTGCTGGCGTCTAGCCTAGACGCCTTTAAAAGGGGATTGGACAAGTTTCTGGAGGAAAAATCCATTATGGGGTACAAGCCATGATGTGTATGCGCAACCTCCTGATTTTAGAAATGGGTTATGTCAGAATGCCAGATGCAAGGGAGGGCACCAGGATGAGTTCTCTTGTTATCTGGTGTGCTCCCTGGGGCATTTGGTGGGCCGCTGTGAGATACAGGAAGCTGGACTAGATGGGCCTATGGCCTGATCCAGTGGGGCTGTTCTTATGTTCTTATAGTAGCACTTGCAGTGTGGTGCTTCTTGCGTAACATTCTTGCTGAACTGAAGAAGCAAGCATGCAGGCAACCAGCCTGCATGCTAGAGGGCGACTAAGGGAAAGCAGGATAGTTCCTCAGAAGCATGAAGGCTGTTTGTCTGCACTTCAGTTCAGCAAGAATGTTAAGCAAGAAGCACCCTCACTGTAAGTGCTGCTACAGTAAACGAAGGAGCTTCTAATGAGCACACAGGAGGATGCAGGGGGCCGCAAATTATGTAGTGTTCTTCCATATCCGTTGTTTCCTTATACACGGGGGGGGGGGGAATAGAACCCCTGTGGATACAGGAGGCCACCTTCATATGTAAATATATAGGACATAACAGTGGATTGGGTTGTGAGATGATATAAACCAGCACAATCTTAAGTGTGTCTACTCCAAAATAAGTCCCATTGTGTTTAGCGGGGCTTATTCCCAGGAAAGTGTGTATAGAAGAGCAAAGAAGGTTGCTAATGAACACATCTTCAAATTTTTATAGACAACAGAATGAATGGGAGTTTTCTCTTGTTTCTTCCTCTTTTCTCTTCCTGCTTTTCACAGAAAAAGGGTGGTTGACAGGAATAGCAGTTGAGACAGCATGTGAGCAATCCACATTTAACCAACGTCCCAGAACAGTGTAGGTCAGTTCAGCACTTTCTCTGGCAGGAAGAAAGGGGAAGCAGGGCACCCTTCATATTCTAGAAGAAAGAATAGTAAAAGCAACACTTAAGAACCATCCTCAGCTACGTCTTTGGTTCTGCATTTATAGCCCATCAAAACTTGGGTGACATTTCAAAGTTGTCATTTGCTTCAAGTGTCCAGATTAGTGTTGCTATTTCATATCTCCTGAATGAATGAGGATTGATCAGAGTCCTGATTCGTTTTTCCTTCCCTTCCTTGCAGAGCAATCTGTTTCCTTCCTTACCCATATACCTGCTATGAATATAAACATGCTGAATCAGACCATTGGTTCATATAGCTCAGCACTGTCTACAGTGACTAGCAGAAGCTCTCTAAGGTTGTAGGTTGAGATATTTCCCTGCTCTGCCTGAAGATGGCAGGAATTGAAGTGTGGTCCTTCTGTATGCTCTGCCAATGAGCTGCAGCCCCCTACTCTGTTCTGCTTTTGTCCTTTTATAAATTTTGTAGAACTTAATTTCCACTAGAGTAAAATAAAATTTTGGAAAATGTCAAAAACTGTCAACACTTAAAACATTTTAACTTGTATTTGGACTTCAGAATTAAGAATGCAGTTGGGGCCTCTTTATCCACAGATTCGCGACTTGCAGTTTTACCTCACTGTGGGTCCTGAACCCACAGCCCACCTGTTATCTTCCAATCACGACTAGAGCTGTGCTTCGGTTGCATTCGAAGGCCCTTCTAAGGGTTTCCTCAACTCTCTAGAGCAGGGGTGCTCAATAGGTGGATCGCGATCTACCGGTAGATCGTGAGGCAAAATGAGTAGATCGCGGAGTGCCGACCCCCCCTTTCAGGTGCCTCTGGGAGGAAACGCCAGGAGTAAGGCCCATTGTACTCAATGGGGCTTACTCCCAGGTAAGTGTGGCTTGGATTGCAGCCTCACAGCCTAATCCTAGGCATGTCTGCTCAGGAGTAAGTCCTGTTATACTCAGTGGGGCTCAAGGTACATCAACGTACATTGTACACATAAATGTTATATGTTATGATGGCGCGAACATTGTAAAAAAAAAACTCTGGTAGATCTCCGGGCCTTGCTGGGTTTCAAAGTAGCTCTCGAGCCAAAAAAAGTGTGAGCACCCCTGCTCTAGAGGTCTTCTGAGGCCTCTGGAAGGTCTGGAGCTCCAGCACAACTCCAGTCGCAATCAAAGGACATAAGTACCGCAATTCACAGATTTTATTATCCATGTATTTCAGTATCCATAGGGCAGGGGTGCTCAATAGGTGGGCCTCCTATAGGCTCAATAGGCTCAATAGGCTCCTATAGGCTCAATCGGTGGGCCTCCTGTCTCTCCAAACTGTTAATATGTCAGTTTCGTCTAGTGAGTAGACGAAACTGACATATTTAGCTGACACTAAACTGACACTGAAACTGACACTTTAGCTGCTCTTCAGGCATGCAGCAACAAAACTGACGAAACTGACTAGACTCCAGCAGGGGCTCCATACATTAAAGGGGGTGTCTGTCAGACGCTTCCTTCCCCCCTGGTAGATCTCTGGGCCTTGCTAGGTTTCAAAATAGCTCTAGAGTCAAAAAAGTGTGAGCACCCCTGCCATAGGGGGTCCAAGAACAGATCCCCCACGGACACTGACGTACCACCTGTATTGATATATCATGTTCAGCCCAGAAAAGTTCATCAAACAGTTTTTATAGCAAAATAATGCTTTGAAAAATATTCTTTCTTTGATCGGAAAGTCACCAAAGAGGGGGGAAAAAAAAAAAAAGCAAAGGAGACACCAGCAAACAGCTGGTGGGAGGAATGCTTTGTTGGGATGAACTGGGACAGTTGCTCTCTTCTTGCTAAATAGAAGGTAACTAGCCCTTTAATGGTGCCTCTTTACTCAGTTAGTAGGGGTATCATTCCAAATTAGAGAATTGTAGCCCAATCCTAACAGGACTGCCCCTACCGCAATACAACAGCACTGAAACGGCCACCACTGTATCCCACATGGGTCGGGAGGCAACCAGAGGTCTCCTCTAGGTAAGGGAACATTAGTACCCTTACCCTGTGTCTAGCCCCAGCATCCTCTGTAGGTCTGCTCAAATCTGGACCAGCCCATTCACTGGTGCAGAACCAAGTACCCCTTTGTAGGGCTTTCAGGCCTGGGACAAGGGATACAATCCAGCCTCTGTCGCTCTCCTCATCTCCTCCTGGGCCCGAACCACCCACCGCCCCACCCTCCTCTGCCCAGTTTTGCCAGCTCCTTGCTGGGTCCTGCGCTCACCCCATCCAGTGGCCGGTTCCTCTCCCCTTCCAGTGCGAGAGGCCAGCACCCACCCACACAGGCATCAGTACCAGTGGCAGCTACCAAAGTGCTTTATGGTACTTTTGCCACAGCTGTCTCCTGGGCAGTGTGCACAAGACTGCACTGCAGGAGAGCAAGATCAGGCTGTTAGACTTCTTGACCAATCTCATCATCCCTTTAAAGGACTTTCCTGACTGGTGAGCATTTACTCCCTGACTTTGGAAGTGAATGGTAGAGATATGTGAGATTTAAGTTATGCCTGTGAAGTGTGTAGGAATATTTCACCTGCGCAGAAACAGTTTAATCAACTCTGACTTGAAGTGGCTGCACCCCTTTGAACTGTACCACTCATTGCAGTGATTTTCAGCCTTTTTCATCTCATGGCACACTGAGAAGGGCACTAAAATTATCAAGGCACACCATCAGATTTTTTACAATTGACAAGGCACACCATGCTGCCAGTGGGGGGCTCACATCCCCACTGGCCCTACTAATAAATGACCTTCCCCCACATTCCAGTGGCACACCTATGGACCACACCAGTGTGCCACGGCACAGTGGTTGGAAATGGCTGACTTATTGCAACGTTTGATTGACAAGGCATTTAAAACAGTTCTGAGTGCTGAGTTTGCATTATTGTGCAGTGAGCTTCCTCAGATGAATGAGTCAGTAACAATCAGGTAGCTAAGCCCTGTGGGTAACATGAAGATGTATGTGATCTCTAGCTGAGAACACCTAGAGCCCATCCTATCCATATCTACTCAGAAGTAAATTCCATAGTAGTCAACGGGGCTTACTTCCAGGTAAATGTGGATAGGATTGCAGCCTTAGGGCACAATCCTAACCAGGTCTACTCAGATGTAAGTCCTATTTTGTTTAGTGGGGCTTACTGTCAGGAAAGTGTGGTACGATTGCAGCCTTAATCCTGCAAGTGTTAGATGATTTGCTTTACTTACATATTATGATTTAGGATTCTGTATTTAGGTTTCTGCATTTTAGGTTTCAGCCTTATCTTGAGATTGGGAATGTGTGTCTTCCAGCCTTTTCTGCCCAGCCAGTCATATGAGTTCCAAATTTAATGTTGACATGCTCACATTCTTTTGCAGTCTTTCCCAAACAACAACTGTAGTGGAAGTAGCTATTTGCACCTGCCTGCTCCTGCCACCACTGTCTCCTCTGCCATCCCTGCGACAACTTCCTCCCCTCCCCCCTGCCTTCCTCTACCTAGCACAGGAAGTGTGGCAAGCAGAGGAAAACAAGCAGATTGTCCTCCTCTCCCCCAAAAATCCTCTTCAGCTGTCTCTCCTCCCTGGCAGGGCAGGAGAAGTATTGGAAATGGAAACCGGTGATGGAGGTGGCACTGACAACAGGGTCTTCAAAGAGGACAGCAATAGCGCTAGATGAATGCCTGGCCCTGCCTCTACTGGCACTTGAAGTTTGGGGATTGCTGCTGCAGTACCACCAAAATACAGGTGTACCCCGGTACCCATGGATTCTGCATCTGCAGTTGCAGCTATCCATGATACATTCTGGGATGACTTTGGGTGAAGGGAGGAGCCTTGTGCAACCAGGAAGAGGTTGCAAGCAGCTCAAAAAGCTGCCTGCAGCCCTCTAAATGCATCCGTTTCAGTGCCTGAGGGCAGGAAAAGCTATTTTTGGTTCATGTTTTTACTTTCCTTACATTTTTAAAGTGTGTCCCTCATATCTGCTGACTGGCTGTATCAGAGGAGGTGGGTCTGGAATGGAACCCCTGAAGATACGGGGATGTGCCTGTATCTCTTTCATAAGAACTATGTGACTCAACCTGACATCTGGATAACTTCATCCTGACTTCACAGTTTAATTGACATTTGATGGTCTGTTATCTTCACAGCTCTGGCAAGGTGGAAGAACATAATCATGCTTCCAGCTTGAAATCTGCACCCAACATGACTTTATGCTCCGCCTGTGCAGCTGCCCAAAGATGAATGTGAAAGGAAAAGCCTGTTGCTGTCATCATGATGGAAGGTCAGCCAGCCAGCAGTGCAGCAATGATAGAACCTGCAGCTTCAGGAGCCAGCCGGCCATCCTTTGTGAACTTGCTGAAAGTCCACCGAGAGCTGCTGGTCAGCAAAGTCCGCAACACCCAGTGCCTAATTGACAACTTGATTAAGAATGAATATTTCTCGACGGAGGATGCAGAGATTGCTGCTCAGTATCCCACACAAGCAGACAAGGTACTAGCTTGTGTTCCAACCAAGCACATTGAGAGCTGAGGCAGGGTAGTGGTTTGGAGACGGAACTATGTTCCACGAAACATCCTGTTCAAACACCCCACCACCTTAATTTGTCATCCATGCAAGTAATTTAGATGAGACCCACTTCAGCCCTTTTCAGGGTGCTTTATTTAGGAGGACCATCTCTGGAAGGCAGAGTGGATGATCTCTATGGAATGGAGTCCACACTGCATGGGAGTCTCCTATAAGTTAAAACTGGAAATTATTTATTTATTATTGCATTTATATCCCACCTTTCTGTCATCTTGGAACTCAAAGTGGAATACATGTTGCATCCAGGCAGTCTTCCATCCAACCGCTGACCAAACTTAGTGCAGCACTGCCAATGGGGCGCACACTGCATCCTGTGGTGGGGAGGTAGTCGCAAAGGCATCCTCAAGGTATGAGAACATTTGTTCCCTTACCTCAGGGCTGCATTGTGGTTGCACCAGTGCTGGAAAGTTGGATAGGAGTTGGTCCAGAGTCACCGTTTCTTACCAAATAGCAGTTGTGAATAATTGTTACCTTCAGCCAATCTCCTGACACTCACAGAAACTGCCTAAAAAGAAAGCCTGCTTCATATTTTTGGGGTTTAAAAAGTGAGGGAGAAACTCTTAACTGCCAGGCACAGCTGGCCCTAAGATATCTTCCTCTAGCTTCAGGAATTAATTATGTCACAAACCAAGATAGATTCCTCTTGGGCTGTTTCTTTTGTTAATCATTACAACTTTCCACATCTCTGATGGATGCACCTGATCAACCAGTTAGACCACATTTGAAGTTTCATTACTCCACTGTTACCAGTTGTTTACGTACTCAGGAATTCTTCATGGCAGAGATTCTCCTTGGCTCCTAATGACTCCTTTTGTTCTGCATTTGTCTCTTTTACAGAGAATCAGATACCTGGTAGTAGAATCAAGGTTTAGTTTGCTGAAAGTCTGCATTTGGGATACCATACAGCTGTCTTACTTTATATAATATGCCATGTAGCACATGCTTTGCGCGTTTGCTTGTAGGTGTGGTGAGTGGGAACTGTTCACACAACAGCCTGAGGGCCAGTGCACATCCTACTAGAATCATATTGTATGCCCCTCAAGTGGTAAGACTTAAACTGAAGACATTTAAAGATTGCTTGCGTAGTGAAGACACAGTGGGGTGAACCATGACTAGTTCTGCTTCTTGGTGTTATGTTTCTGCACTGTGCAGGAGTGGTGAAAAAGAAGACACCTGTATTCAAATGTTGTGGTTTGGGGCTGCAAGACGGTAGTTCTTAAATCGTAGTCCTTAAATCGTGGAATAGCGGGTTTTTATTTGACTAAATGTGTACCCTGGCTTTCACTAGCAGGCCTCAACCGTATAAGTTTAAAAAGCTAACCATATAATTTAAAAAAAACAATTAAGCAGTAGTTGTCCAGTGCTGACCTGATGGGTGAGTTTTAAAAATGGAATCCCCTATAGAAGGAAAATTCTAGAACCTGAGGCTGTGACAGAGAAGGCGCTGTCCTGCATGCACACTGAAAAGATGGGAATGCCTCGCAGACTCCTAATCAAGGATGAGGGGGAAGGGCAGATGCTGGTATGTAGGTAGATGGTTGGGTTCCCAAACATGGCAGGCCTGGAAGCGTAAGACAAGGCAAGGAATTCTGCATGACTGCTTTTAGCTGTAAGTTGCTCATACTAAGGAATCCAGCCTGAAGCAGTCTCCAAACCCCAGCCCGGGGGTCAGATGCAGCCCGCAGCAAGCCTCTTTCCAGCCCGCGGCCAACCTCTTGTCCCCTGAAAGCCTCTGGCCCACTCAACTGAACATGACCCGAACCGGAGGGTATTCTGAGAGCCAGAGAGATTGAATGAATGAGCCCATTTGTTCATTTATGCACTCGTCTAAGTTCCATCTCTAATTTATTTATTTAAATTTTTTTTCTGGCCATCCATACCACGCCAGATTTTTGATGCAGCCCTCTAGCCAAAAAGTTTGAAAATTCCTGGTATATAGGATCAGCCAAGCTCTGATTGATTCCCCAGTTCTTCTAGTCTGGTTTGGCTGATGAGTAACAATATCCTCTCTTGCCATTATTGGGGTGGCACTGCAAAGGTATAGCAAAGGTAAGGCCAGTATCTGCCCCTGCATGAGAAATGCCCTGCTTGTGCACAAGTAAGCCACCTAGGTTTGGTTGTTGAAGGTCCTAGTTTGGGATGCAGACAGAGCTGGCACCTTACAACTGGATCAGGGCTAGTACAAAGATAGCACTAAAGGGAAAATTGCAAGTTGAGCTCTACAGCAACAATTCACTACAATGCTTGGCAGCGTGTTGAGGAGCAAACCTGCTGGCGGCCTCAAAGTACCTGTGACGTTTTGTGTGATCTTTTTCCAGGTCCGCAAAATTTTGGATCTTGCCCAGAGCAAAGGAGAGGAAGTTGCTGAGTATTGCATCTATGTTCTGCAGCAAGTTGCTGATGCTTACTATGAGCTACACCCCTGGCTGGAAGAGATTGGGTTCCGCCCTTCAGCGGTCATTTGCGACAAACCTGTGGAAAATACCGACCCGGGTAGGAAGCCCAGTTTTGAACACTCTCTGTGGAAAATGTTTGTTTACTATAAGAGCAGCATTCATGGCCTAAGAGCCCAAGCCTATGCATGCCCCATTATAAGTCCCGTTATAGTCAATGGGGCTTTCTCCCAGGTAGGTGTGGATAGAATTGCAACCTTAGGGCCCAATCGTTTTGGGCCTCTGTAATGCTGGAACATGCGTTTTTGCAGCACAGTGTGCTTTATGGCAGTTGCAAAATGTGACCTGCCACTCTGCAAAGCAGGGCCACCACTGCAAGGGGCAAGTGGCCATGTGCCAGTGGCCAGTGCTGAAGCCCCAAAGGCAGTAAGTTGGGTGGGTGGGTGGAGGGTGGGCAGAACTGGGAGGGGAGCTGGAGGAACAGGCTGGAGAGTGGGACAGGGAGAGGGGATGTTTTAAGGCCAGGAAGGGAGCAGCATTGTCATCAGCAACTCTGCCAATGTCCTATCCCCCTTTCTAGCCTCGATCCCCCAATCCAGAAATAGCTGGTGCAGATTCAAGTAGACCCATCAGGGCAGTGGAGGCTTACCCCAGGGCAAGGGAAAAAAATGTCCCCCCATCTGGAGGGCATGGAACTCCCCCACCAGATGCAGCACACGCCCCATTGGTGCTACTGCATCGGCACCAGGGAAGTTGGGTATGTTTGGGGAACCTGGAACCCATCTTAGCAAAACACATTTTATAAGACAAATGAAGGTTACCAGTGTACTTCTTATCTTACAATGTGTCCATCTCATAAGCAAATTGGACTTGGCCTTATGCATGCATTTTGCAATTTGTTTTGCTCATTTGCCCTGCAGGCAGCTAGTGGATTTGTTAGCACTTGGGAACTTGAATTGTAGGTGCTATCACAGTATTTAAGGACTGCACCAAAGGTCCAGCTAAGTTCTACTGTGTGTGCATTATATTATCTACATGTGAAGGCTATTATGTACACGTGTTTTTGTATGAATGCAGGCACAGCATATTCTGGAAATTTGCACCACGTAGTAGCTGATAGTGTCCATCCAATCTACATGGGATTTACTCCAAACTGGTGTGTGTGTGCGCGCGCGCAAGTTTTTAGTCAAAACACTTTTACTCAAGAAATTCTGTTGTAATGAAAATTGTTTGCAAATTTCCAGCATCTGAAGTCCCATGTCAAAGTGAAAAAGAAGAACCTAAACAATGAAATGATCCAAGCAGGTTTACCACTAAACTGGAAGGGAAAAGAATGAAAAGGAGAAATAAGTAGAAAACAGAAATGCGTGAAATACAACTTACAGAACCAATCAAAGAGTTATTCCATTAAAACAGGGGTCTCCAAACCCCGGCCTGGGGGTCAGATGTGGCCCGCGGAGAGTCTCTAGCCAGCCGGCGGCTGATCTCTGACCCAGTTGACCAACCAGAGTTGTCCTTTTGGGTTGGGTCCATTTAAGTGTGTGCTTTATTTCTTGGGCTGTGTTCATGCTTGGAGAAGTCCTGGACATTTGAGCCCATTCATTTATTCATTCATCTAAGTTCCATCTCTAATGCATTTATTTAATTTTTGATATTTAATTTTTTGATATTTAATTTTTTTCTCAACCCTTGCCATTGTGCCTGGTATTTGATGTGGCCCTTTGGCTGAAAAGTTTAGAATCCCCTGCATTAAAACATAGTGGAATATCTGTAAAAACATACCAAATGGCCTATATGTGCACAAGAAAAATGTGTCTCACCTCTATACAAGCGGCAGTGCAGGAGCCACCGCAGAGGCTTCTGCCTGCCTCCGCACGTTGATGCAGCTAAATGCGCCGACACGGCTCCCACCCATGGAGGCACAAACGTACTTTACGGCACGTTTGCGACCCTCCAGGGCCTCCTATGCCGGCATAACTGCGGTTAGGATTGCACCCTAAATCTTCCCCTAATTGTGGGGTAAAATGCTAGTGCAGGTCCACATTTTCTGGTGTGGGGCCAGCATAAAGCCGTCACTCAGTGCTGTTGGGCAAATAAGCCTTTGAGCTCCTTGCAGAGGGCAAGGCAGATGTTGACACACAGCCCCTTTCAATGGGAAGTCCTCCGAAGATGTTCCCTACCAGAAGCAGTGCCTGAGGATTCTTCCTCCCTTGGCAAACAGTGCTGCCCATTGTTTGGCATCTTCCAGCATCCACCGCTGTCCATGGACTTCTGCCATTGGGAGCTTAATTTGTTTTACTGAAGCAGTTGTTGGATTCCATTCATAAGAGTTCAAAATACTTTTAAAAAGTTCTGTGGCTTTATGATTGTTAAATTCAATATAATATCCAGCCGATATCAGATGCAGTTTTATTCAGCTTCGAGTGAGTTTAGGAATTTCACTTTGGGCACTGAAGGAAGAGGAGGGTGGCAGTGGCCCAATAGAGTTGATCTTCACACCTTGGCAAGTTGCTTTTGGTGTTGGTGACAGCCTTTTGGTGTGGAGGGTGGTTGCCACCAGCTAGCAGTGCATGCTATTTAAAGTGCTTCCCCTAAAATAGAAGTGACAAGACTTCACTCTGGCCCATTCCAGGACTGCTACACCCTCAATTTAGTGCCCAATCCTAAGGGCTTGAGCCCTGGTGGTATGAGTGTACCGCCAGCGCTGGGTGTCACAAACGTGCCATAAAGCACATTTGTGGTGCCTGGAGAGGAGGCAGTGCTGACACTGGGCATTAGCACCGGGAAGACACCTGTGAAGAGCTGCTAGGGTCAGTAGCATTGCCAGGCGGCAGTGTGGCTTTTTGGAATGGGATGAGGAGGCATTCCAGTGTGGGGTGAGGTGGGGAGGATGAGGGGGTGGCCCGCGAAGGGCAGAATAGGGGGAGGGACTGCAAAATAGCTGGCACAGACTTGAGTAGCCACATTGTGGGGCCTGGGATGAAAGTCCTGCTCTCCAAGGAGACTTCCAGTGGCCTGCCTGGCCCTGTTGGATACAGCGGTAGCCGTTTTGATACCACTGTAACTGGCAGTGCCATTGAGGATTGGGCTGCCCATTAGATAAGCAACACCAGTATTTAAAATCCATATGTGTGGTTTTTCATAGAGTCCCAAAAACGAGTGTGTTTCGGATGTATGAAGTGTCTCGTACCTGTTTGCGCAGCAATTCTGAAATTGCCTCAGAATGTCTCTTAGTAATACCCAGTTTTATTTTTAGTTAGCCGGTATCATCAGAAGCTTAAAGATGAATTGGGCCGAGACACGAAGTTCATCATGTCATATGCCCAGAAGGAGGACATGTTGCTTGAAGAAACTTATTCTGCCAACTTAATGGAGTTGATCAACCTCAACAATGAGAAACTTGGAAGTGTAAATGACTTGGAAGAACTGCTGGATGACAATGTTGGTCTAATCAATGAAGATGGAGAGACTGTCTATGTCTTTGGTGATGCAGGCATTGGGAAGTCCATGTTGTTGCAAAAGATGCAAAATCTATGGTCCAAGGGCAACCTCAATGTAGGGGCCAAATTTTTTTTCCGTTTCCGATGCCGGATGTTCAGTTGTTTTAAGCAGGATGAAACAATGTGTTTGAAAGACCTTCTCTTCAAGTACAACTGTTTCCCAGACCAGGACCCGGAGGAGGTCTTTGACTTCATCGTGAAATTCCCTCAGACTGTCTTGTTCACATTTGATGGCTTTGATGAGTTACATTCTGACTTTGATCCCAATAGCGTTCCTGAGATCTGCTCACCCAATGAATCCATTCACCCTCTTGCTCTGCTGGTGGGCCTCCTCAGTGGGAAACTTCTGAAAGGGTCCAGGAAAGTCCTGACTGCCAGAACAGGGACAGAAGTCCATCGAAACATTGTGCGGAAGAAAGTGTATCTCCGAGGGTTTTCCAGCAGTAACCTGAAGGAGTACACCAAAATGTTCTTCAAAGACGATGGGTGTAAGACCTTGGTTCTAAACCAGCTGGAGGCCAACCCAAATCTGAGCAGTTTATGCACAGTACCTTTGTTTTGTTGGATTATCTTCAAATGTTACAACCATTTCCACTCCACATTTGACAACCATGAGTTTCCAGACTACACTGTGACCTTAACAGATATTTTTTTGCTTATGACCGAAGTCCATTTGAACCGGACTCAGAAGACAAACTTGCTGAAGAAGAACAACAGGAGCCAAGTGGAGACATTCCTGTCCAAAAAGAACACATTGGTTGCACTGAGCAAAATAGCACACATGGGGATGGAGAAGTCCCTCTTTGTCTTTGGCCAAGATGACATCACCACCAACCTCTCTGAGCAGGATTTACACTTGGGTTTCCTCCGGGCAGTTCCTCAGTATGAAGGTGGTGGAGACCAATCTTCCTATGAATTCCTGCACTTGACCTTGCAATCCTTTTTCACAGCTTTATTCCTGGTTACTAACGAGAAGGTGGGCGCCAAGGAGCTGCTGAAGTTCTTTGCGGAATGCTCTGCCCCAGTCGCTGCTCCACCTACTTGCTTCCCTATCACCTGGTTGAAAAATCACTATCCAGTAGCAGAGGATCCTTTCCGGAATAAGGAGCATTTTCATTTTACCAACCTCTTCCTTTGTGGCTTGCTTTCCAAGGCGAGGCAGAAACTTATGAGACATCTGGTTTCCCCAGCATCTATTAAGAAAAAAAGGAAAGTGCTGCTCACCTTTTTCTTTCAGAGCATGAGGTCTCACCTAAAGAGCCTCACTCGAGCAAGGCTGAAGGAATACAAGCAGGTTCAGGTGATGCCCAATTTTATATGGATGCTGCGGTGCATCCACGAGACTCAGAGCGAGAAAGTAGGCAAGGTGGTGGCCAAGGGCATGCAGGCCAACTACATCAAGCTGACCTACTGCAACGCCTATTCTGCTGACTGCAGTGCCATTTCTTTTGTCATGCATCACTTCCAGAAGCGCCTGGCTCTCGACTTGGACAACAACAACATCAATGATTATGGAATAAAGCAACTACAGCCTTGCTTCAGCAAGCTGGCAGTCCTCAGGTAAGATCTTGAGCTAGCCACCTCTTCTTCCAGCAGTCATTGCTCTAAACAGGTTGTGCGTGAAGTAAAAAAAAATGGGACTTACGCCTGAATAAGTGTGGGTAGGATTGCAGCCTCAGATTGTCAAAAATTTTGCTGCTTGATGGTGTCATAATAATAATAATAATAACAGGTATTTATATACCGCCTTTCTTGGTCTTTATTCAAGACTTTATTCAAGGCGGTTTACGTAGGCAGGCTTATCCAAATCCCTTATTAAATAGGGATTTTTACAATTGAAAGAAGGTTCTCTCTTTCAAGAACCACTACATTCAGGTGTTTCAATCCGATCTGGCTTCACATTCTGGCCTCCATCCTCCCACGCTCCGAGCAGATGGAATAGCTCGGCTTCAGCTTGTCAGCTGCTTCAAGGTCGCATGGTGCCGGTGGCCTCGAACTGGCGACCTTGTGGATGTTATCTTCCGGCAAACAGAGGCTCTACCCTCTAGACCAGACCTCCTGCCCACTTCTGGCTATGACATCACTTCCAGATTAATGACATCACTTCCAGTGGGTCCCAACAGGTTGTCATTCTGAAATGTGAGTCCCAGTGTTAAAATGTTTGAGAACCACTGTGTTAGATCAAATCTAAGAGGTGTTTTTTTAAAAAAAAACAAAAAACTTTCTCTATTTTAAAATTTATATTTCACCTTTCTCCTCCACACAGAGACATCCAAGGCCTCTCACAATGAAATTTAAAACAACAATATCAGATGCTCAGTAAAAAAGCATTGAAAATGAAAATCTAAAACAGCTGCAAGGAAATAATTAGACACACACAGAGAGAGAGCATAAGCTGACTAAACAAAAGTCAAATTATTGGTGCTCTTGAAAGGTTTTTTCACTTTTTGTGGAACATGGGAGCCAATTGAACTACCTGTAGCTCCACCAGCTGAGTGCTACAAGAAGAAAAGGCTATTTCATGTGTCCCCTAATCTTAACCCCTCCAAACCCTTAGTGCTGCGGTTTTCAAACTCTCCAGGAGTTTGAAACCCACAGTAAGTTCTTGCAAGGGAGGGGAGGGAGGCAGCAGGGGCGGGGGGAAGGCAGCAACCTGATCCCCAGGATTGCGCCGCTCAGGGGGGCTGCAGGGACTAGGGTGCACCCACCATTCCCTGCAGCAGCCTTCCCGGGGTGCGGGGAGCCCTGTGCAAGCCTCTGCAGGGCTCCCCAGGTCAGTTAAAGTGAAAGTGGAGCGATCGCACTCTGCCTCTGCAAAACCAGGAGCGGAGTGCGATTGCTCCACTTTCACTTTCACTTTCCCTGACCTGGGGAGCCCTGCAGAGGCTCGCACAGGGCTCCCCGCACCCTGGGAAGACTGCTGCAGGGACTGGTGGGTGCACCTCAGTCCCTGCAGCCCCGTCTGAAGTGAAAGTGGAGCGATCGCGCTCCGCTTCCGGTTTAGAGGAGGCGGGGCACAATTGCCCCACTTTCACTTTGGAAGCCTCAGGGAGCCCTGCAGACAGTCGCGCAGGGCTCCCCACACCCCCGGGAGGCTGCAGGAGGCTGTGGTAAGTGCAGCTATGCCCCTGCAGCCCCCTGAGTGACACGATCCTGGGGATCGCACTGCTGCCACCTGGCTGCCCCTACCCCTTAAGGGCAAAGAGGCCAGGACCCACAGGCTGGGGTGTCGTGATGCCCCAGTCTGAAAACCTCTGCCTTCGTGTCAAGATATAGTACACAAGAGGATTTTACGTGATGATGTTAGGGGGGGTGTCTGCAGATTAATGTGGTGAAGAGGGGGTTGTTTAAGTCCGTGTGTCCTGAGCCATTTTGTCTGAGCTCTGACCCATATTTTGTCTGAACTCTGAACCATATTTTGCAGTTGTGTGTGGTACTTGCATATGATTACAGAATACATATAGCTCTGTGTGTTGAGAACATTTCTGTGGGCATTCCCACTTAGGATTCTTAATCACAACTGAGTTGCTCTCATTCAGAATAACTGGAGAATATCATCCTCCTTGTGGAGTTTTGACCTGATGAATCACCTTTTCTTTTATACATTGCCTGCGTTCCTTTCTCAGAAGCTTTAAAACAGGGCAAAACAGTATTTTCATACATCCATTTGTGCTGTCAGGAATTCTCAAGGAGACGTGTTGGCCTGTGAAGATCAGGATGATCACAGTCTTTCTAATGTGCCAGCGCGCCATCTGTTTTCTCCCATGTCTCTGCTTTATTTTAGGGTAAGTGTCAACCAGATCACAGATCAGGCGATAAGAGTGCTTTATGAAGAGCTGTCCAAGTACAAAATTGTGTCTTATTTGGGGTATGTATGATTGATGAACAGGCGCATAGATATATATTGCATGAAGTTTTCCTAACCAAAGGCCATTTTGCAAATGAGAGGTGAGGGTTGACTTTGATCCATGGCAAAGCAGTTCTGCAATAGCGTCTGAGTTGACCTGCGTTCTGCACACCCTTCACAGAGAGACCTGCTGTAGTGCCATGGCTACGAGGCAGGACTGAGAATTGGAATTTCTCTGGATCAACTCTCTCCTTGGCTATTTGCTCCCTAGGCAGCTTTGGACAAGCCCCTTCTTCCCAGCCTGAGATGCCCTATAGGGATAATAATCTTATCTGGCAGCATTGTTGCATGGATTCCGTCAAGATAATATGTGGGAAGGGCTTTGTGAGTTCAGGAAGTGCTATACAAATGTTAAATATCATTATGTGTGGGTGGGTGGAGTAGGGGCATTCCACACAGGTTGAGTTGGATACCTGCTGATCCAATTGCATGCCCCCAACACAAAAGGCCAAATTCGTCATGGACTTACTCCACCAACATGCTCAAGGTGTCAGTTTAGTTGTGTGAATAGATCAATGCACAAAATGCTTCTTCCATAATAACCATCCTGTGGGAATAATGAACACTTTCTGCACTGATACTGAAATCTTATCTTGTTTGTGCATATTAATGGGGGTTTGGCTATTTGATTCTCCCAGACCGCTGATCCTATGGCTACACTGTCTGCCAGTTGGGTCCCAGGCACAATTCAATGTGCTGATGTTGACCTTTAAAGCCCGACATGGCTTAGGACCACAATGTCTGAAGGACCATCAAATGAGTCAGCCAATCCTTTGAGATGATCCGGGTGGGCACCTCCTATGTGTGCTGCCATTGGCTGAGGCTTGTTTGGCGGTAACAAGAGATGGGGCGTTCTTCATAGTGGCACTACAGCTTTATTACTCTATCTGGTATGATAAACCTTCCCTGTTCAGGTCTTCCAGTGGGAGATAAAGACCTTTTTGTTTCATTTCACTTTTTCACTTTAGGTTTTCTCTCACTTTTCTCCTGTATTGGTTAATTTCCGTGCTGTTTTATTTATTATATATTAATTCCATTTTTTAATTGTATTTTATGTAGCCATTACACGAAAGCATTTGTTAGCTGCCTTTGGTGCCTTGCAACTAGGGAAAGGCCAGACATAATGGCTTTAAAACAAAACAAATATTGAGGAGGTTCAAATGGGAAATTTCAGAGTGTAGGGCAGTGTTTCTCAAACTGTGGGTCGGGGGCCCACTAGGTGAATTGCAAGCCAATTTCAGGTGGGTCCCCATTCATTTCAATATTTTATTTTTAATATATTAGACTTGATGCTCCCATAGTATGTGATTGCATTTGGGGAAATGTTACAGACCTGTACTTTGAACAAGCTACTATGTATATTCTTTTAACAACGACAGTCAATGGGACTTACTCCTGGGTAAGTGTGGGTAGGATTGCAGCCTAGGATTGTTAAAAATGTTCCTGCTTGATGATGTCACTTCTGGTCATGACATCACTTCCTGACATCTGTTGGGTCCTGACAGATTCTCATTCTAAAAAGTGGGTCCCGGTGCTAAATGTGTGAGAACCACTGGTGTAGGGTGACACTGTTCCCAAATTTTTGGTGCTGTGATGCTTGCAGGGGGGCTGGGGCAGAGGAAAGCAATGTTATGGAGCTTTGGAATGTCTTGGGGCTTCTGTTCAAGTGTTCTTGCTCTGGGCTTTTCAGCACAGAATTTTAAGAATAAAAATACTGTCTTTTTTCTCCATACCCATTAACCCCAAAACAAAACACATTGATCATACACAACTGAACGTGTGTCCAAATTGCGCCTGCAGTTTCCAATCCAGAACACAATAAGCATGCAAATTAGGTGCACAGATCTTCTTAGCTGGATTGGGGCAACTGAGTTCTGACAAGTGCTGAGCTCCTTCATAACCTGGCTCTGCTCTGAATGGCATGCAATTTTAATAAAAATTAGATCCTAAAAATGTGATCTTATTCCATTCCATTTGTATATGTTGCTAAGTGGCAAATATAAGCCTGTGTTCAGTGATTTTTTTTATTTTTTCAAAAGCTTGTATAACAACCAAATTACTGACATTGGAGCCAAGTATGTTGCAAGACTCATTGAAGAATGTCCAAGCCTCACATATGTGAAGTATGTATCTTTCTTCTCTCCTCATTACTTTTTTTGGTGTAGTAGGAACTTGAAAGATGTGGGGAAGGACAATTTTTTAACTATGGTTAGTTTACGAGCCAGGATCTCAATTATGGTTTATTCTTGGTTTGTTAGAACTAGCTACAGATAGGACAACCACAGAATTTGGATGTAGCAAGACACTACAGATTATTCAATACCTCCTGCCCTTGCACATAAAGAGTTGGTTCAGACATTTATGATTTATTTTTACGATAGTTAATTTAAAAAGCCAGCATTTAGGTTGCAAACACTAAACAAATCCTGACTTGTTTCATCTAATCTTGGTTTGTTTCTGCCCCCAACCTATATAAATAAAAATAGTATCCATAGTAGTAGTAATAATATATATCCTTTATGTATGTGTGTTCATGTGTATCAGTAAAAATAATCTACATATTTTCAGAGGCATTAGAAGTTAGCATCATTGATATTTTATTTTCCCTGTCTATCATTTATTTACAAATCTAACACCATTTATTGTTGATGACTGATAATTTAGTTGTTAGGGCCCTGAATTTCAGTAAATATTTTTAAAAGGCAGATTATGTGATAAAGTCTCAGAATGTTTCCAAATCATTCAGAACTGGAAAAAAAAATGTTTTCTTCTTTAGGTTACAAAGTACCATTAGATTCATTAGTTTTTCTTTTGGGGTATGTAGATAATACTATATATTTGATATCATTTGATGTCTAGTTAGGTATCTAGGCAGTATTAGGCAGTGGTCCAACCACAGTTTCCTATATCAGATGTCATAGAAAATTGTGGTTTAACCAAGAGGTTTTCAACAGTGGTGTAGCTAGGACTCTTGAACACTGGTGTAAAAAGGTCCTTCCCGTTCCCTTCAGTTGCAAATGGCTCTGAAGGGGAGGGGCTGCTTTACACAGATGTTTGAGAGCCTGCAAAACTTAGTGTTTCCCCCCCCCCCCCAGACACCAGTGGTGTTGGATCACCTGAACTGGATCTGCATTTAGCTTAATTCTTGTACTTTCTTGACCTGTTTTCTTGAAGTTAAAGTCATTGTGTATGTGTTTCTTTTGTCCAGTATGCACATTTGAGCCATATGGGACCTATCTATATCATAGTCTACTCCAGCACTGTGTTTTGCATCTAAAATAGCATTTATGTAATGAGTGGCACTGGAAGTTTTCTTGACTTGTTTTCTGACACAAGCATTTCTGTGCAGAATAGGAGCAAACAAAATAACAACTGAGGGAGGAAAAAGCCTTGCTTATGCCATCCAGAAGAGTAAAACGATGTATGAGATTGGGTAAGCCAGATCACTTACATTCCTGGCACATTTTACTAATCATGCATTTTTTAAATGTGTCTAGGTCAGTGTTTCCCAAACTATGGGTTCCAACCCACCCATGGGTCATGACTCCCTGTGCACTGAGCCCAACACATTGCACCACACTGTTGGCCTCCACGGGTCTCAGAATGGCCCACAGAAACAACCAGAAGTGACTTCCAGTTGGTGGGCGCAACCTCAGTTTGACTAGAAGTCACTTCTGGTTGCTTCTGCAAGTCATTTTGAGACCCACAAAGATAATAGAATGGGTCCTGGGCCCGGCGTGACCCAGAGGGGGCCCCTGGGCCTTCCAATAAAGCATTCAGGCACTACTAGGAGCATCATGTCACAGCTGATTGTGGAGCAGAGGTGTGCTGTGCTGAAAAGTTTGAGATCTAACTGTTCTAGATGGTTGCTTTTTAATTCTGTTCATTTAGTTTCACTGATTTGCCAGCCATGTACTTTTTACATCCTGCAGGATGATAATCCCCAAGTAGCTTCCTTTCCCCGAGCTGTATCAGAAGTAATCCTAAACATCATTGAAATCAGTGGGACTTAAGTGAGACACACGACCAGCTTGTCTTCATTGTTTTTAACTTCTGGCTCCCTGTTAACCTTGATCAAGTCTTTTCAAGCATTCAGGCTGCCTGCAGCCTCTTTTAATGTTGCTATAAGCTTGAATGCTTATAGCGACCTGTATAAGGAAGATTATTTTCACCCTGGTAAGGTTCTAAACTACTTTAATGGCTGCAGGGGACACAAGGGCTTTGGAGACAAGGTTTCCTGTATCCACAGTTTCCATATCTGGGGGGGGGGGTCCCCTGGAACAGATCCTCCACAGATATGGGGGCACATCTGCACCTACCATTTCCTTTCAGAGTTCTTACCATTCATCCTCCCACTTCTGATTCTCACCATATTTAAGATACCACTCTGTTTCATATTTCCCACAGCATGTCAACTAGAGTTGGCATTTCTACTACCTTGAAACCATAGCCAGAGAGGAAATAATTCTCATCAGTTCCTAAAAAGGAGGGTTTGAAATTCCTGTTTGGTTCAATGCATAATGTGATGGGGACAATATATAGCTGCACTGATATAGTTCTGATATAGCTGCTTCTGTGGGTGAATGTGCTCCCAAAGTCAGTTGTACAAACACTGAACATCATTTCAGTATTGATTCTTTGCAGCAGGTGCTCAAATGGAAGGAAAGATGATCCTGATCCTCAATTGTATGCCTTGTCTTTTTCTCCTTGGCAGGATGTGGGGCAATCAGGTTGGGGATGAAGGAGCCAAGGCTTTTGCAGAAGCCCTGTGGGAGCACCCTACACTAACAAATATCAGGTAAGCATGTGAGTGAGCAGAAAAGTGGTTCTGTTTAAGCTGGTATAGTGTCCTGGTTACAAGACTGAGCTGCAAATCAGACCTTCCACAGTTCAAATCTTGCCTTGGCCATGAATTCTAATTAGGTGGCCATCGGGAGGTCACTCCCTCTCAGCTGCAAAACAGCGGATCCCCATTTTACAATGGGTTCACTTTATGATCAGATCACTTTACAATGGACTCTTTGTAGTAAAACAAGGTTCACTATATAAGTTATTCACTTGATGATGGGCTCTTGATTGCTGCCAATATAACTTCGTGGACAGTGGCTTACCTTGCAGAGTGTCCAGGGGACCATGCAGTCCCAGGCAGCAAATGGGTAGGGGTGGCAAATGGCACCCCCCTGTGCCTGCTGCCTGCCCCACCCCCTAAGAGGGCCAGGGAGGTCTTCTAAGGCCTACTGGGGACTAAAAATCGTTTAGGCCTTCTGAAGGTCAGGGAGGTAGCATGTGGGGCTGAAAATCTTCTGGAGTCCAAAAATGGTCACTTCCAGTTTTCAACTGAAAACTGCAAGTGACCATTTTCAGCCTCCGGAAGGTCTTAGAAGGGCTTCTGAGGGTCAGAGGAGAGGGCATGCATAAGCTCCTCAACTCTCAGAACGATTCCAGGGGGGGGAGGCAACGAGTGCCAGATGGAGGCACCTCCAGGAGGTGTGTCCCTGAGCATGACAGTGGTGAGGAACCCCACTGCTCACGGATAATAGATAAGCCAATCAACTATGAGAATGCAAGCATTTGGTAGCATCTCAGCCAATGGCATCGTTTTAAACGTTGTGACCTTGTGTATGAAGGGAAGGCTATAGTCTGTGCAAATGGTGTTTCAGCTCAAGATTTCTAGGTGGTGTCTCAGCATCATCATGGCCGTGTGTATTGAGGGGCACAGCCTTGTAATTAATGATTTATAATTACGACATTGTGTAAACTGATAACCATGGCCCCTAAAGAGTGTAGCTTGCTTAAGGCCATCTTGTGATTTTAAGGCAGGAGCAAAATCTGAACGGAGGGCTTCTTGATCAAATGGCCTGTTAGGCACACAAGCTCTCAAAAGCACCGTAGGACTGTTAAGTGGCCTCGGAGTGGGTTGTTTGTGATGTGCTGCTGTGGGCAGGCAGCGCATCCTCTCCCTTAAGTCTACTGCAGATTAGCTGCTGGTGCAGAAGCTCAGAGCAGAAGATGCATCCAAGCTCTTTAAAAAAACAAACATGATTGGTATGTGAAAATGCGGTGCTACTGGGAGAAAACGACATTGTCCGTTTGGTCGTAAGCGCCACCAGAAAAGAAAATTGGCATTGGCTGTTGCTCAAGATTAAGAGAGACACTTGTAGGGTTTATTTTTTCTTTAAATAGTGTCAATCACTTTCCTTTAATCTCCAAAACAAACCCTGAGCTTTGCCAATCTCCTCACTGAAGATGAGAGGATAAGTGGTCATTCCCTATTCACCCACAAGATGGCATACTCTACTGGAGTTCCTCAAGTGAAAGTGTGGAGTTTTGTTTAGCGCTGTGGGAGTGTGTGAGGAAAGAGCCATTTCACACAGGACACATCTTGAGGGGCACAACAAAGCTATTTCAAATGTAAACCTAAAATCGTAAAAAACTTATCTGCAAAAAATTAAATAAAACTCATGTCCGACACTTATGCTTCACAAACTGGGAGAAGAGGCACCTTTTAAAATGGTGGCTCTCATATTTAGCAGGGTACAACAACTGTTCCTATTCTGAATGCATTGTCTCTCTGAGTGGTTGTTTACTGGTGTCTCCCTTGGGCTTCTTTGTAGACTGCGAGTCATATTTGGGGCAAGGCACCATCTTATTTTTCCTTGTTCTGTGGAAACTGTTGACAGGCCAACCTCTGCCTTATGGGTAACATGGCTGAGAGAAATTTAGAACGTTGGGTTCTGCCTGTTGACCGAAACCTGAGTTTGAACTCCTGCTTAGCAGGGTGACACTCAGTGGGCAGCTTTGGGCAAAATCACCATCTCTCTGCTGCTGTTTCTTCACAGTGTCTCTGTCAAGCTAAAAATTGCTCTGAACTCTTTGGAGAAAGAACTGCAGCAGCAGATGTAACAATAATAAAGCACATCGCCTGTGTCATGTATCTAATACAGCACATGGACCAGTGTACAGGTCTCTCAGTTGCTACTAATCGTAATGGTTATATGTCGTAGTGGTTATGTACATTATGGTTCTGAGACAGGATGTCTCTGACTGTGAGTTGCTGGGAAGCCACTGCTGGAAACAACTGCTGGTCTACAGCACCAGCATCCGGGCTTCCCAGAACCATCTGGATCCCCACTACAAGATGGGTTTAATGGCCCTTTGTTCTGATCCAGCAAGGCTCTTCTTATGTTCCTGTCCAAACTGATGGATGGTGAGCTGATTTATATTACATTCCCCATCTGTGCCTTTTGGTGACCCCCCAATAGAAATTGCTGTGTGGAAGGAGTTGGGACACCCATTGAGAGCAGAGAGAGAGAGAGAGTCCTGCATTGGCTCTTCACGCACCTGTACAGGCAGTGCAACTGTAGGTCCAGGATGGCTGGCACAGTCTACTTAGCAGGGGCAGCAGAACATAGTAGTACCTGCTTTTTGAAGCTAGTAGCTTTGTGTTCCTTCCTTGCAATTCTGTTATAGCATCCAGGGGAGAAACTGGAAGGCCTTTCACATTTTCTTCCAAATCAGACTGGCACATAAGGAATCTAAAAATGGCATTGCAGGCTCAGAATGAGGTCCGTTGGGACCTCGTGGCACCTAGGTGTGCAAAACAGTGTGCCCCTACCCGCTGTATGTCGCCAGCCACTTTTAAAACCAGAGCTCTTCAAAGTAATATGTGGCATGGGGGGTTGCCCTTTGCAGAAAAAGTTACAAACCTTGCTGTCAAATCCAGTGTCCATTCTGCAAGCAGAGACACATTTTTGGCTTCTGTGGCAAATTCTCCTCCTCCGATCTAAGCAATTTAAAAGGTTTGAGAAGAGAATTTGCTAATTGGGTAAGAGGCACTTTTTCAAGTGGGTGCTCCTTTTTTTAGCAGGGGGAGAGTAACTGGCCCACCTCACCCCAGCACTGTCTGTTCTAGTGGCTGTCTGCTGGTATTCATTTGCATCTTTTAGATTGTGAGTCCGTTTGGGACAGGGAGCCATTTAGCTATTTGATTTTTCTCTGTAAACCGCTTTGTGAACTTTTAGTTGAAAAGCGGTATATAAATACTGTTGTTAATAATAATAATAATAATAAGAGAACTCCCAGACACTTAAGTTCTATTGCATGTGCGACTTGCTCTGTTTTCAGACATATGTTTCTGGTTGCCACTTCCAGCTTCCTTCCCTCCAGCTTCATGGAGGCCAATGTAAGGTTGTGATAAGAGAATACCAATACTTGTCCATGTGGTTCCAGGTGTGGACTGATTTATTCTCTGTTGGGGTGCTGGCCATTGTTATGATCAATTTAATGTTGCTAGTTTTGTGTAAGAGGGATCAAATGGCCTAGAAAAAGTAGCTCCATACCACATTTCAGTTTTTTCTCTGTTTTGCACATATTTCTTCCCTGTGAACAAGCAAGGCACTCACATCTTATATACTTTAACACACACACACACACCAAATGTATACACCAGCATGTGTTTGGGGAAGACTAAGAGCATGCTAGCAAACTGTGCCCCCACACCTACATGCTCCAAATCTATGCTCCCCACTGATACAGTTTCAGCATTTGTCTCCAGTAACAAACACAGTGCCTGGGGAGAGATTGACTGGGATGCAAAGAGCTGCTTGAAATAGACACCAGGGCTTGGGTATGCCTGAACAGGGGACCTTGGTATCATGGCATAAAACCCTTTTGAAACTCCCCTCCATTATTTTTTTTTTTAAGGCAGCACAGGGAATTGCTGTTTCAGAAGTGCAAGACCAAAGCTCATTTCAGTGGGTGGAACTAGCTCCTTGGTTCTTTGGATCACAGCCATAAAAAACAGCTTTTATAATTGGTTTAATTATATGACATGTTCCAAATAGTTATTTCCAGAATCTTAATCTACACAGTTTCATATTTTGCTTGGAAAAACTCCTGAACTAATTACTAGGCTTGGTGCCGCTTGCCTGGAACATTTTCTCCATGTTATGGAAAACCTGCTCACTTCCAGGGATGAAAAAGGCAGATCTTTGGGGTAGATATCTGGGCAGTGTAAAAGTATAGACTTTTTGCACACTTCCAACCATCTCTGGATTTGCTTCGTTGCTAATTTTCTAGTTTATTATTTTCTGCAAAGATCTACCATAGTTTAAAGGAGTAATACCATTGATTACAGAGGAAATTTGGGAATTAATTTCATTAGAACAGGCAGGGCATTTACCAAATGACCAGACATCAGCCGCTTTCAGGAGAGAGCTTTAGCACCTTTGGGTAGAACAGCAAGTTGGCCTAACATGGGTGAGCAAGACTCTTCCGTTGTTCTCAACAGCAGTGGAAAGAGTGGCTTGTACTTGCGCATCTTCATCTGCTATAGGCGGGAATGGCTGCCCTGTGCATGTGCAGAGCTTTGGATCAGAGGCAGCACTATTATTGCGTCGTTTTCCCATTACATCTCTCTGGAAGTTCCTTGAAAAATAGTCAGATCAGATGTATTGGTATGTCATTAGGACACCAGTATTGCAATAACCGCATTAGCTCTTTAGCCCAACTTCTAGCTGCGGTGCAGCTGATCATTAGTGGAAGACCCTAATACATGGGTTGACCAACTTTTGAGAGCTTCATGTGTGAGTTTGTTTGCCAGAGCTTTGGAAGCTACCAGTACAAAATGGCTATATGGGGGGGGGGGGCAGAGGTATCACAAAATAGCAGCTTGGGGAGGCGGAGCATGTTACAAAATGGTGGCATATACAATAACGTAAATTTTCCCCTGCTAAATAAAGTACACACACACAACATATTGCTTTGTACTGCTCCACTCATGGTCCATCTCTAGTGCTGGGCTAGAGCTGAATTTGGGAACTTGGGAGGACACACACACACAAATTTAAACCATTGAGGTAGAGGAGAGGCAGGTAGGATGTTTGAGAATAACTTTAGATTGCCATTGCCATTACTGGTAATCTCAGAATGAGCTTAAATCTACCCTTGCCAAAGTGCAATTTTGCACCTAGTCAGTTGGGCAGCGCTGGGCTTTGCATCTGTGAAAGGTGATCTGACACTGCAGCCATGGGTATCATGATGTTAGAGGTAATGTAGGCCAGTCCCTTTAAGTGAGCAAGGCTTTTGTGAAGTTTGTTCTGAAACAGCCTGTATGTAAGAAGCAGAACAACTGAAAGGGCCAGAGGGGTACCTCTGAAAGAGGCAGGTACACCTATTTATTGTGAACCTAAATCCCAGTGCATAGGAACTCACATGAAAAAGCTTATGTGGATTGCTGTGGGCTTTGGGTGAGGCTAGTTTATGTAATGGAAAATGGGACTTCCAATTCATTGTTCTGAGCCTCTTGCCCTTCAGCACGAGGGCCAATTTTGGCATGCATCTCCACATTCAAACAGTTCCAAATATGCCCTGGGAATAAGATGAAAGGTCAAAGGAGGCATTGTGGAAATGTGGGAGGTTTCTTCCTCCACTTCCTGTCTTCACAGCCAACTGCTATTTGGATACAGGGATACATTTTTCCTAATGAACTTGGTACAGGAAATCAGGGAAGCTTTCCAATTTTCCCTCTCTAGGGCAGACTGCAGTAGGTTGATTTGTCAGCCTATTGATGTTTATTTGGGAGTTTTCCCATTGATATATTCTTTTGTTAGCACATGATGGTTGCTCAGTTTCCAGCAGTGCACCTGTTCCTTGGAAAACACTGTGATCTGGACTGCATAGGTTGATATGTGGAGAACTGGTGGATGAGGGCAAGTGGTCTTTGGGGAGTTGGTTGATCATCTCTGGACAAAATTGTAAACCCCATTCTTTAAAAAGGCTGTGAAAGCGATAACTGCTAATGACCTGCTTCCATACAGAGACCTAGCTTATTTTTTTGAGATTGACCAAATAAGTATGTGTGAACATATATGAGCATATTTGTGAGCTGGTGAGCTGCAATGTGGAGATAATACTACATAATACTTACGTAAGAGGATTGTTGTGAGGATTACATCAAAATGTGGTTGGCAACCTTCAGTCTCGAAAGACTATGGTATAAGCCTTACAGCACCCGGTATTCCCAGTCGGTCTCCCATCCAAGTACTAACCAGGCCTGACCCTGCTTAGCTTCCAAGATCAGACAAGATTGGGCATGTGCAGGGTAACAGTTGCATCAAAATAATACATGTGAAATACTTTGCACGCTCAGAAAGTGCTGAGTATTCTAATTGAACTTTTGAGCATATTTGTTCAACACTTGACGTGCATTTAACTTTATTTGTGCATGATGAAATAGTTGTGGTTATTGTGAAGGATTTTCTCTCCGGTTCTGGGTTGCTTCAGGTTCCAAGGGGAGCTAGCCAGAGAAAAGATCACAAGGCTTGAGGAGATTTTCATTCTCTCTTCTGTGTGCTTCTGAGTGGGCAAGACAGGGAGAGCCGACTCTCTGGGGATCACAGTGGAAGGCTGTTGGGGAGAGCCCCCAGGTACATAGAAAGGGACCAAGAATCAGCCAGGAGCACTATGGTCTGTTTATGTTGGTCTGTCCTCCCCCTCCAGACGTTGGATGCTCTTTTCCCCCTAAGCTCAGGCTAGGCCAATTTGGGATCCAGCCTAGTCCTAGTCCAGCAGGACCTGCACATGTGAGGCTTTCCTGCAGAGCCAGCACCAATCAGGGGATGTTTATCTATGAGAAACCAAACCTGGGTACATTGTTTTTTCTCATCTATTAATAAAACCTTTTTGCTTAAAACCTCTGCTATGTTCTGGGATCAGTGGATTTGTCAGCCTCTCCACTCTGCAGGTACTACTGTCAGAGTGAGGGCATTTAAACAACCCTAAATAGCATCCTTGGGGTTTTGCCCAGGGAACCCCTCTGGGAACCAAATCTTTTGGTAGCAGCGAACTAGATCTACCAAGTCTTGTCCAACCAAGCTGCATGTCTGAACTGATTGGAATAGTGGGGGGTGGAAAGAGTGAGCGCTTGGTACTAGGCATCACTGCCCTGGATCAGTGGTTGGTCACTAGAAGTCCCCCCCTCCCCTTTCATGACAGTGTGGGTTATGTTTTATCTCAGTGAGGTGAGGACTGTTTGCCTGTGGCTTCTTGCCACATCAATCCAGTAACATAGGTTGGTGGGGTTGGGTTGCAGCTCCATGGGCTGATTAAATGGTGAAATTCCTTTCTGTATAAATGTCTCCTCTTTCGTGTAGGAAGGAACTGTATTATTGGCCCTGTCTGAATGGTTCCAATATGTATACCTTAGTGGAGCACTGTGGGAAAAAGCCACAGGGAACCTCTGTACCTTTGTACCTCTGAGGAATGAAGTGTGCATCAGATTTCAGAAGAAATTTTTCAAAGATCAATTTTGCTGTTGTCAGTGGTTCCAAAACTCAAAACAAAATGACCTGCTTATTTGAGGAAAGAGACATTGTATTGGCAGCAGAGTACCATGTTAGTCACCACTGGGTAACTAAAAGTTGATGTAATGTCAGATTAGGTAAAGCCATGTTCAAATGCAAAGGTCTCTTACTGAGAAATGTCTGTTACTGTGTTGTTGGGCTGCTTTGTTTTTAAACATCTCTCTTTGCTTCACAGCCTTGCATTTAATGGCATCACTACAGAAGGAGGCAAAAGCCTTGCGGAAGCTATGAAACACAACAGCGGTGTCAGGATATTTTGGTAAGGAACCCATTTCCACGCACCTACTGTCACATACTGTAGGTCACATACTATAGGGTTTTCGACTTTGATAGAATTCTGTCCTAATCTTCAGCGGAACAGAAATGCTTGATCTTGAGGAATGTTTTAGAGGAATGTCTTGTATTTTATTGCAAAGAAAACCTTAGAAGAAGTTTGAAGTTAAAGGGGGTAAAACATTTCTGCTGAGTCAGTGCTCTTGGAGTAGTTGACTCAGGGCCCAATCCTGTTCACCTTTCCGGCACTGATGTAGCCACAATGCAGCCCTGTGGTAATGTTCCCATACCTTGAGGAGGCCCAAGTGACTGCCCCTCTACTGCAGGTTGCAGTGCACACCCCAATGGCACAACTGCACCAGCACTGGAAAATTGGATAGAAACTGGGCCCTCAGTCTCCTAATTTGGGTGAGTAATCTGCAGCTGGGCAAAGCTGATTTCTTATTGTGATACAGTTCAACTGTGAGGATCATGTGGGGACCTTGGATGATAATTTAATATTCAAGGGCCACAGTCTACATCAGGGGTGTCCAAAGTTTTTTGGCAGGAGGGCCGCATCATCTCTCTGACACTGTGCAGGGGGAAATTTACATTTCAAATTTGAATAAATTTACATAAATGAATATATTAGAGACTGAACTTATATGAAGGAATGAATTTTACTGAGCTTTTTTGTAATACACATGAGATCCAGAAAAGGGGGGTTGTTAAAATAATTCCTGACACATATAACACGCCACTTCCTAGGGAACAGTACAGAACAAACTTAAGAGGAGTCAGAGTGGGCTCCTTCCCCCCCATGCAGGAGCATGTTTTTACTCTCACTCCCCTGCCCCCCAATCTTGGCAACAAGCAGCAGCAAAGGAACACAATCAGGGAGCTGGTGGGCACCTGCCCCCTCAGGACAGGAGTTAGTTTCTCCTCATTCACACAGAGAAGGGAGCTGCCTATCTCCCTCTCAGTCCCTTCCCCAGTCTGCACCCAGCACCAAACAAACAGGTAGAGAGCTGTGTGTATTTTCCCATTACAAATGGACTCCCCACCTTCCTCCCTCTCTGCCAGCAACCCCAACAAGCAAAAACAGTAGGTTTCCTCCCCATTCAAACATCCCATGAGTTCTTCCCTGAAGCGCCCGCCTCCAACACTGAGCACTCACAGCCCAATCAGATCCACACTTTCCTGGGAGTAAGCCCCACTGACTCTATGTGACTTACTGCTCTACTCTATGTCTACTCTATGGGAGTAGACATGCACTCCAGCTGCATTCAAACATCCCTGGGACTTCTCCCCTGCAGTGCCAGCGCCCTCACCCCCACCCCAAGCACACTCACAGCCCAATTGGATCCACACTTTCCTGGGAGTAAACCCCACTGAGTCTGATGGGATTTACTGCCGAGTAGACATGCTTTCTAGCGGCATTCAAACATCCCACGATTTCTCCCTTGCAGTGCCCGCACCGCAGCACACACAAGCAGCACAAATAGACTCACAGTTTCCCCTCCCTCCTCAGTGCCTGCCCCCCCAAGCCAAACTCAAGCAGGACAAACAGACCCATGACTTCTCACCCCCATCTGACACCTGCACTCAGCTGCAGCCTCCCCAACCTAATGGGACGGTTGCGGATGGGCGGGGCTCCTGCTCTCCTGTGAGTGCTTAGCCTTTTCCTCCCCATCCCTGTGAAGAGCGGTTTCGTCAGGCAGCGAGGGCTCCCGCTGGTCTCTAGCGGGCCGAGTGCCCATTGGAGATGAGGGGCGCCCTGGGGGGCCGGATTGGGGCCCTCTGTGGGCCGCAAGTGGCCTGGGGGCCGGGGTTTGGGCAGCCCTGGTTTACATGACCAAAAAAGCATCTTCTGTGGCAGTGGTTCTCAAACATTTTAGCACTGGGACCCACTTTTTAGAATGACAATCTGTTGGTACCCCCCAGAAGTGATATCATTAACCTGGAAGTCATGTCATGGCCGGAAGTGACATCATCATGAAGGAAAATTTTTAACAACCCATATGACAAAATCAAAACAAGTAAATTAAATGTTTATAGTAAGTGTATGTTTAAAAAGTTATTTAAGGGCGCAATCCTAACCAACTTTCCAGAGCTGACATAGCTGTGCCCATGTGGCGTGCTCTGCATCCTGCAATGGGGAGGCAGTCAAGGGGGCCTCCTCAAGTTAAGGGCATATTTGTTACCTTACCTTGGGGCTGCATTGTGGCTAGGCCAGTGCTGGAAAGTTGCTTAGGATTGCGCCCTAAAATAAAGAACTCTCCTAACCCACCCAAGCAGTTGCTGAAAATCCCCGAATGTCCCAAAGGCTGCAATCCTGTCCACACTTACCTGGAAATAAATACATTTGACCATCATGCTTAAAATCACATACATAGTAGCCTGTCAAAATTACTGATATGTAACATTTATCCAAATGTAGTCACATACTATGGGTAGCATCAAGTCTAATCTTTTAATAATAAAATGCACATTGAAATGAATGGGGACCCACCTGAAATTGGCTCACGACCCACCTGTTGGGTCCTGACCCACAGTTTGAGAAATACTGCTCTATGGCATGAGTCAGCAGAATTTAGAGGGGTCCTGATTGGACTGAGATTTCCATAAAAACAGGTGCCTTAAAGTCACCTGGCACGCCCATCTCTTCTTTCCACCTTGGTGGAGATGACCCAACAGGCTGCCAGATTTTTATCAACCAGGCATCCGCTAACTTCAGATTTGGAATGTAGTTACAGCTTACTGAACGTAGGTGCTAGTGAGGCAAGGCCATGAAAGCCATAAGCCACTAAAGCCATAAGCCATTATGCCATGCTCATAAACACAAACACATTATAGTTTATATGTTTAGCAGTTTAATGGAGAAAATGTTCAAATGTTTACAAGTTTAATGAACCAAATGTTAATGCTATGTTATGGGTGTTAATAGCTAATTTAGTTATTAGTTTATATGTTTAAGGAATAGGAAAAATGTTATGTTTATTTGTTATGCATGATCATATGTTTAAATTTAAAACCAAAAAGCATTTTTGGTCTCGGTCTGAAACTGAAACAGAGAAGGGCTGTAAATCAAGGGATGTTTCTTGCTAAGTTGTCAAGGACATCAGATAAATGCTTCATGGAAAAGGGAGTATAAGAAGCTGAAGTTTCCATCTCAGGCTAATTGCTAGTATGACAAATGATTTAAGCTTCTCTTGGAATCAAATTTACAGCTTGTATATTCATTATACCAAAGCATCAGATAAAGCATTGTCTCTGAATTGAGAGGCAAATTCCACCTTCAAGTTGCTTTTAAGCAGAGAATTGAAAGGGGGAAAAGCATTATTGCATTTTAAAACATTCAGGCTTTCCTTTTTAAACCAAATACAGTTTGATAAACACTGGGAAAGGCTATTTAGACCAAAGTTTCATAGAAGTTCCAAAGAGATTATAATGCTTGCTTGTTTGCAAATATTTTTCAATACCTTAAGTGTAACCAATATAAATTAGCTATTAGAGTAAAGCTTAATTGCCTGATGTTATTGAAAGTTAAATAATAGTATAGAAATACACAGAAAGGTGAAAAGTTATTAAGTTTTACTTAAAAGCCACAAGTTTGAAAATGTAATTCAAATCTAACTTTGAGAAGGCAGTAGTCTGGCAGAAGTTAATTAACAAGGAGACACTAGAACTGTTATCTTAAGAAAAGCATTCCAACTCTATAGACTCAAGGCCCCACCTGTCACTCTAATTGGAACTAGAGAAATATACAACTTAAAGTGAGATTAGAATACAACATACAGAGAACTAGGGGGGAGGCAGGAAGCAGGATGTGCCTGCACCAATTAATCAGGAAGCCGATATCTCTTGACACCAAGAACATAAAACTAGAGGTTATACACAGGTTAGAGACATTTTAATGGGGAAGAAGGCCTTGGCAAAGACAGTAAATCTGTTGCTAATTAAAATAGAGTTTTCCAAGATACAGACATCAGCAGAAACAGCTGGACAGGAACAAGATAATATGAGAAAGCCCCTAATGAGCAAACATTCCTGAGAACCTCTGTCAGAGCTAAAAGCTGACAGGAGGGGCTAGATTTAATTGAAATAAAGAGAAAGGTTTCTTAAAATCCTTATTTACAATAAGAAGTTAGTTTGTCTGGTATTAAATAAAATTACACCACTATACAGATCACATATAAAGAGAATTACACATAGAATAGAGGGAAGACAAAAGGCTTAGTTTAAACTGTGTTTGATGAGACCAGACAGAAAGGAATTTAGAAAGATAGCTCTGGTGGTCAGAAATAAGCGCACCAGTTCTGTAATAAATGAGTAAAGAGTGCCATCTAGTGGTTGTTGGGAAACAATGTCTCAAAGGTACATTTTGCCTTTTTTGGAGTTTGTAACTTGAAGCTAACCAATCAAATGCTTGTAAAATTATCTGTGGCCAATCCTGAGAAAGCCGCCATTTCTGATGTCACACACCAGCCAATGAGAAATGTAAGACTCCTCAGACAAAGGAGCCAGAATCAGATATAAGGGAGAGGCTTACACTGGAAAATGGCTTTTCTCTGAGAGTTCCCACATAGCTCTCATTGCTCTCTTCAGTTTGGACAGGAGTCCCTGAGAAGCCGGTTGCTGGCAACGAAATAAAGCTTGCAGACGATTACCACTCTTGCCTACTGATTTTGCTTTGAACTTTGCTCTCGACCTTGCAACACTAGAGCAGTTAGTCAGATGTTTCAATTTTTCTGTATTATGTAGGAAATTCTTATCTTTGCTTTGAACTCACCATTTCTGAGCAAAATCTCTGGCCTTTCTAACTATAGAATTTATTCTTTTCAATAACGTTCTGTTTTATCTTGAAGATTATGGTGTCTGTTTCTGAATGAGGAAAAGAGTGTTCATCTAAATCTGGTCCTAGAACTGTCAGTCATACTACTGAATAATTATTGTTTTGGCAGAGGGAGTGAGATGAGGGCACAGTGTGCTGAATATACCTTACACTCTGGGAACTCTGTGAAGTGGGAAAGGATTCCATGGCTCCCTGGGGGGGAGGGAGTTCCTACGCTGATATTAAAGGAGTGATGGTGATAGTGCTACTGGGTAGCACTGCAAAGACCAATCTCCCCTGTAGCAGTGGAGTGAGCCTGGTAGTTCACCTCTCCATGCACTGGTCCTCTTAGAGGGAAAATAGGTTTGTGGGATGGGGCTGTGCTTAGCTGGGGGTACTCAGGAAAACTGAGTGCGTGCTTCAGGCTGGATGACAGAATAGGGGTGTGAAGGAGTAATATGTAAATCACACATACACCCCAGTTTCCATCACATCTGCTCTGCAGATCATGATAAGGAGGGGCAGCCTTGTTGGAGCCAGGTTGTGTTTTATAGAACAGTGGTCTCCAAACCCCGGCCAGGGGGCCAGATGCAACCCGCAACAAGTCTCCATTTGGCCCACAGCAAGCCTCTTGTCGCCTGCAAAGCTTCTGGCCTGCTTAACCAAATGAGACCAGAGCTGTGCTCCAGTTGCATCTGGAGGGTGTTTTGAGGGACAGGGTAGCCACGCACCACCCGTCAGAATGCCTTCTAAAGGCCTAAAACATCACTTCCTGGTTTTCCTGAAAAACCAGAAGTGACTTTTTGGGCTTTAGGTTTCCTGGGGCTTTCAAATGTATTTATTTAAATTTTATATTTAAAATTTATTTATTTTTCTGGCCCTCAACGCCATGCCAGATATTTGATGTGGCCCTCTGGCCTAAAAGTTTAGAGACCTCTGTTCCAGAAGGACAGGGAAGCAGGCTGCCATAGTAGGCTAGCATTTGATGGATGGGAGGCAAAATATGTGGTTAATGCACCTCTGACAAAGCGTATGTATTCTGGAGGGATAGGAAAGGGCTCTAAGATCTCAGGCTGGAAATATGGCTGCGTTCATCCGTGCAAGTGCCATGGCTTTGTCCGTCTGTGAGCAAGATAGAAGGATTACAGGAGACACATCAGAAGCCAAGAAGGCAATCAGCTGCCAGCCTTGGTGGAAAGCCAATAGAATGAGGAATAGCAGAGTGAGGGCAAGGACCCCCTTTTGAGCCAGGGAGCACCCCTCACAAATAGCAACGTCACCTATTAATTCTTGTGAATTAATTAACTGTTACTTAAAACCTAGAATTTTTTGATCATATTTTTTTACAGAGGCACACAGAAGGAAAGAGAAAGAGAAAGACTGTACTTGATAAGGAAGAATTGTCTTGATCTGAGACAGGACCACTGTGTCATGGATAAATGTGTCCTGGTCAAATGTGCACTGGTGGTGGACATTTGTGTCTCTTCTTTTTGCATCCCAGACATTGTCCTGCCATATATGTCTATTTATATTAGATGTAACTTTTTATTTTCTTAATGGAAAGGTAGGGTTAGGGTCAGGGCTGGGATAAGAGGCTTAGGATCTATAACATGGGGCTTGTTGCCCAGCTATAGTTTGTTGCCCAGTTACAGTGGAATGCAAATGACCAGGACAGACACACACACACCGCAAACAGCAACAGCAACATCAGGTGTGAATGTCCAGGAATGCCAGTGACCAGGGTACATTCATCCAGAACACAATTGTCCAGGATGCAAATTCCCTAGTACTTTCTTGATCAGGGGTGTAAAAAATAAGGCCTGTGGGCTGGATATGGCCCCCAAAAGCCATTTATCCAACCCTGTTATAATTGAGCTCGCCCAGTGTGATAATTGGGCTTTTTCATAACTTGAAATTATGAACAAGATTTGCACATTTTCTCTTGTGTCATTTGTAGCTGATGAGTGTCTGTGTGAGAACAAAGTGCTTATTTTTGGCCATCTGCTTAATGATGTCATTTCTGACGCTCAGCAGGTGCCATGAATGCTATTCGGCCCATTATATGAAATGAGTTTGACAGCCCTGCTCTTGAACTTCCTTCTAAAGTGCAGCAGGAGATACATGGGAGCCTAACCTTTTAAGGGTCTTCATTCAGGGGTGTCAGGGAATGTCACCTGTTTATAGGTTGACACTGTAGCTCACAAACAAAACCAGGGACAGTGTCATCCTAGATCTTTCCCCTTGGGACACCCCTTAGCCAGCATGACTGTAGTAAGTCAGGTAGCCTACAGAGTCTACACTGGTGTTTACCAGCTAGAAGGTCTACTCTGGAAGAGCTCAGGCAGTATCCTCAAGCCCTGAAATAAGAGGGCTCTCTGGAGAAACCCTCAGTCAAGGAGAGAAACTATTTCCTCCCTTCAAAGGCAAACAGACAGAGGCCCTGCCCTCTCTTTCACCTCAGAGAAACAGGTGAGGCTGGCAGCTGGGAAGGAAACGGTTGCTACCCAGTCTTGTTGAGACAAGCAGATACAAGCACAAGGTAGGGGCTTTTAAAAACGGGACTATAGAAAAGAGGAAATGTGTGAGGTTTTTTTAATCCTCTTCCCAGCCCAAGAAGTCAACCCATCACAAATGACCCCAGCCCTAGCTCCATCCAGGAGCTAGAAAGTGCTTTGAAGTTTTGCTCTTCCAGTGGTACAAAAGTAGTGAAACACACACAACCCAAATCCCGAACTGAGCCACACAGAATCCGCAGGTAACTTTTAACCCAAAAATCTGTGGAGTTTTGCTGAGGGCCTGTCCAGCATTTGCCCTCTGAGTTCTCACTGTCTTAATTGAGCTGCTGTAATAGTTCCCATAAACATTGTAAGGAATTGATTTGATTTGGCTGCACGAACAGGCTGCAACCTTATGCACACTTTCCTGAGAGTAAACTCCATTGATGACAATGGGACTTACTTCTGAGTAGACAAGCATAGGGTTCTGTTTGCAGTCTTGTGCCTATGAATCAATTTAGGAATGTGAAACGCTCAGCTGATGGATTTGACAGCCAACCTCTCCAATCTCTTATTCTGCTGTCGTTCTAGCAACGCATGGCTGATCATGACAACAGTTTTCGATGAAATAAGTGATTGTATTTAGAACTGCTAGTTCTGGGAACTAACAAAAGGAGAGACCGCATGTCACTGAGTCCCAATGCAGTGCCCAGGTTCTGACGCAAAACTGTTGGGGGTCTGTGATCACAGTTCTATCTACAGCTTGAACAATAGAGAACTGAAATGAAAGCAATGGCAAGATGCATTGCCCGAAAGAGAATGACCATAGTTCTGAGCTACAGAGTTGTCATACTTTCCAATGAATTAAACCCTTTTCTTTGCCTCTCATCAGGCTCACAAAAAACGAGCTGGATGACGAAGCTGCCAAGTGCTTTGCCGAGATGGTAAAGGTCAACACGAGGTTGGCCCATCTGTGGTAAGTTGTGGGGGCTTGTGAAGGAGCTATTAGTCATTGCCTCTGACTATACTGTAAGCGTTCTGTACCAAGATCACAAAGTTGGACCCTTGTTTTGTATCCTCAGAAGCACAAAAGGTCCTCTGAAACCCTTAACTTGCACTGACGCGTTAGATTCAAACTGATGATATAGTATCCAAGCACTCATCCATTACAAGTTTAATTTTCATAAAAACTGGATTTGACCAGGCAGCCATTCAAACAAGAGGCTGAATACACATTACAATGGCGAGAGCTGGAAATGAAGTTATTTTATTGTTCTAGCTACAGTTTGTATCCAGATTATTACACAATTATAGGAATTCTTTGTTTCTGGATGTGTATTGTCTTCTGTATCTTTAGGTATATTTGGACCCCATTGAACTGGCTGACCACATGTTGCGCTGGGGATGCACATTTGTGTCTGAGGTCCCTATCCCAGTTGCATGTGCCACAGTTGGGCAAACACAGTGTCCATCAACTATTATTTCATTCACTTGACCAGAAGTGTTGTGAAGCTGGTGTGACTGGTATGGGCCACCACAAGTGCAGTGTTTGTGCAGGGCACAACACAGCCTGGGGGCAGCACCATCACTGCTCAAGTCTTTGGCCCTCACAACATTGTTGGTGACAAGGCCCGGAGCAGCGAGTGGAGCTCCGTGCTTGGATGTTTCTCTTCATATTAGAAGGGCCCTCCTGCCTGCCCTTTCTTCTGATTGGCACTCCAGAAGCCATTGGCAGTGATATGATGACGTGACTACATCATCACATCACCCCTGAACTTCTGGAATGCTAAGCCTCCATGAGGTAAGCTCCGCACTGGATGCTGGCCAGCCCAGCAGCGCCGCTGCACTTGACAACTAACACTATACTTGGTATCTGTTTGCTTGTTCTGTTTGAGATTTCTTCTCCTCCCCCCCCCCATTTCTTTCTTCCCTTTCAACCCAAGTGGGGACCTTAAAACAACTTACAATGTATATAACATTTAAACTAATGGTGAACATGGGGATAAAATGAACTTTAAAATGCAACATGCAATCAAAACATCAAAAGGATCTCTCGAACTATATACAGTATTTGATCCTTTTGCGTGCCATCATTTCTGCAAAGCATTCAAGGTGGTTTATCATTGAAGTAGCATCTGCGAGACATGATTAAAAAAGAACAGGGTGAGAAAGCAGAAAATAACTGCATTCAAGGGCTGATACCATCATCATGGAACTCTAGGAGGCAGCTCTAGGAGGGGAGGAACCAAATGGCGGTTGGTTCCAGCTCAATCAATGAGGGAAGCTTCACGCTCAAACTTACACTTCTGATGCAACCCAAGCATGACTAGCTGTATGGCAGGGAATGAAAACAACAACAACAACTCGGTATTTATATACCGCCTTTCTGGTCATCGGATTACTCCTCTGACTTTATTCATGGTGGTTTACATAGGCAGGCGTTTCTAAATCCCTCAAGGGGATTTTTACAATCATAAAGGTTCTAAGAATAGGCCCTCAGTTTGGCTGTACTTGTCGTAAGAGGCGACTAAACAGCCACCAGGTAGATGGGACTTGTCAGCCTGGGAAGGCAGCTCATCTGAGAGAAGGAAAACTCTGATCCCAAACCTCCACTGCCTTGTGGCTACATCCAGTTATGGAAAAGGCTTCAGGAGTCAACCTCGAGGCGAAATCCGGAGCCGGAGTCCCTGAGGCAGTTCATGGCTGAACACAATCATGTTCTGGGAACTCCTGCGACGCCGCTGGAACCAACCGTATTGGCCTCTGCCTTTCCATTGGACCATTTCAGCGACATGGAGAGGGGGGATTTGCTGCATGGGTAACAGCCTATCCTCCATACCTACTTTACCCAGGCTTCGCGCACTGGAGAGGACACTCTGTTCCAGAACCACCATTCAGAGCGTGACACCATAGTCTTCCGAGACTGAAGGATGCCCACAAAGGTTCTCTCTTTCAAGAACCAACAACATTTCAGGATGGATCTTCCTGCTTTGGTCTCACTTCTGGCCTCCAGTTCTCCCAGGCAGGCTGACAAGCAGCTCCATCTCTCACATGGAGGGCAGCCAAGACTCTTCTTGCTCACACCAAGAGCAGGTGGAATCACTCAGCTGGGTTTGTCAGCTGCTTCAAGGACTCTCCGTTCTCAGCCGTTCAGGGAGCTGCCGGTGTCCTCAAACTGGCGACCTTCTGATGTTATCTTCGGGCTAACGGAGGCTCTACCCTCTAGACCAGACCTCCTGCCTCCTGTTTCATGTATATGAAAACATACAGGCACTGCACAATAAAAAAATGCAAGGAGGGTGCCTTGTGAGGGATAACCCGAATGACCATGCTACCCCAGGGCAAGGCTGTATGGGCTCAGGGAATCCCAAAATCACAGCTATCAGAGTGTAGATGGGCGACAAGAGGATTAATTGTATTGCCTCTGTATTTGGGGTTTATGTGTCCCATTGAGAGCCAGGTTGATGAAGTAGTTCAGGATTTGGACTTAGACATGGAAGAGCCAGGTTCAAATGCCCAACTCAGCCATGAAGGTAACTGGGTGACCTTGGGCCAGTCACTCTCTCAGCCTCACCTACCTCACAGGATTGTTGTGAGGACAAAAGAAGAGAAGGAATCATGTATACTGCCCTCAGCTCCTTAGAGGAAAGGCGGTAGAAAAATGTGAAAAATTTCCCATTTACATTTCAATCGTGTTTTGGTTTAGGGCACAGAAGGATGCAAGAAATTTGTGCTTTGAGACATTCCACTAACTGTTGGTTGGCCTAAGTGATGGGTATGGTCTCGTCACATCTTCTTGCTTGAATGGGGCTGTGCCTCTTGAAAGCAGCCAGTGAATTGCCTTCCACAGCAGTAGCTTGGATCCAGCATGAATAATCCCCTAGACAGCTGCTCTACTATGATCAGAGAGCAGCTGTGTGGTCAATTGTACAATTAAGCTCAGTAACCCTGAAAGACGCCCATGCACTTTAGACTGAAGAGGCTTGGAGCCTCTTGGCTGCACTTCTATGGGGTGATTGTGTGATGCCAAACAGGCCAGCCATGCAGATGGAAATCAGAAACCACCAGTTCCTGGCACAGCCCCAGCCTTGTTCAGCAAAAGGAGTGTTGATTTTCCGCCTGAGACACACCGTGCCCAAGCCAAGTGCGTGACAGACAGGATGCTGCAAACCAGGCGCAAACATAAGAGTTTGTCCAATGCAAAGTGCTTTTCTTTTTTTAGGCTTATCCAGAATCAGATTACTGTCAGAGGAGCCAAGTATTTTGCGGACGCTCTCCAGGACAATACGGCTATTAAAGAAATCTGGTAAGGACTGCTTAGTGGCTTCCCAAAGTGTGACATTCATGTTTTGAATGCCCCCTGTGGCTTCAGCTGAGTACCTGCACAGGGTCTCACCAAATCAAATGCTTCTCTTCAAATGTTTGTGGGTGTTTGCAGGGACATCTCACATCTTTTATAGCGGCAAGCTACTATTAATAACTTTTTTATATTGCACATTCTGAGCATGCAAAACATTTTACATGTATTATTTTGATGTAGCTGTTCAAACAACCATGCAAGGTAACTATTATTCTTGTTTTGTGGTTGGGGGGGGGCCAAGGCTAAGAGGAAGTAGGTTGCCTAAGGCCATCTAGTGAGAATTCACGGCAGGGGTGAGATTCAAACTAGGGAAGTCCCGATTCACAGTCCAGTCTCTTCCCTGGCCGGACAGCAATGGCAAGGTGTTTTTATTTATTTGTAAAGCCTCAGCCAGTGCTGTGTAAGGGCTAAGAGACTGAACACCCAATGCAGTTTTCCCCAGTTCAAATCTCACCTCTGCCATGAACTCATCTAAGTGGCTTTCGGCCTCAGTCTTCCCCGTCTGCAATATGGGCATAATATTACTTATTTTACAAGATTGTTGTAGGAATTCCATCAAACTAATACACATGAAGTGCTTTGAACACTCCGAAACCACTGTATAAGTGCTTAGGATCATTATTCTGAACTTTTATATCCTGTTCATCAACCCTCAGTGGTACTCTCAAGACAATAAAATGCATTAATGCTGCAGGAAATGAGAGGAGCACGTACCTGGTAAAAACAAGCAATGCACATCATATTCACAGTGCAATCGATGCAAGATGTGGCAGGGACAGGGAAAAAAACTGAATTGTGGCCACGGGCAGCCACTTGGCCACCCTTCAATTAAAACCAGTCAAACTGAGGATGGCTTCCTTTCTATGGCCAAGCGACATGTTGCATTAATAGTGTGTTTTGCTCTGGTGTGTTGTATGTTTTTCATTGGTAAATAACAGCCACTTTGGGGAGGGTGATGCAGATAGAAAGCGAGACCATCCACACCAGTTTGAGAAAGAGAGTTTGTCATTCAAGAATAGCCCTTTGATTTGTCGAGGCCTTTCCTACAAAACCAAGGGACTACCTGGTGCTCTCCTCCCCAGAATAAACAGGCAGCAGGAAGTGGCCCCTTCCCCTCCCCCCCTGAAAAAAACCCTGCAGAAATAGCTGCTTTTATTTTGATTTTTCACCCTCTCTTTCCACCTCCAACAGCTTAAACGGAAACCCAATAAGCCAAGAGGAAGCGAAAGTCTTTGAAAATGAAAAGAGGATCGTTTGCTTCTGAAAAATGCCTTTTCCCTTTGGACACTGTCAGTATGCCAAGACTGTTACAGCAGTGGCTGAAGCCAGATCACTTGCCTTCATGTGTGATATGTGACTACAAGGGAGATACTACAGTATGCCCTTGCTGTGAGTCATTAACTCGTTGTACATTCTTCTAAAGGTGCAACGTTGCATCAACTCAACCTCTATGGACTTTTTTTGTTATGAATTATGTAAATAAGCTTTTCTCTCTCTCTCTCTCTCTAGCTTATTTATAGACCTGTGAAGTTACAGTTTTATGTGAGGCCTCCAAAGGCCAAACTGTCATTCATCCAAGGGTGCACTGTCTACTTGCAATGCTGCTTGCTCTTGCCGTCAATGAGGACATCCTCTTTGAGTTGCCGAGAGAGTTAGGAGAAGTTTGTGTGTGATCTGCTGGTGATATTTACAGAAGAAGGGGGCCAGCGAGGGCAAGGGGAGGAAGGGGAAGAGAGAACGCACAGCCATGTTCTTATTTGAAAGCTGCCCTTTGAGTGGCAGGACTACAACTCAGATAGGGGTGTCGTTCTGCCCAACATCTCTGTGGGACAACATTGTTCACCTGGCATGTGTTGCTACCATAGTGGCTGCATTCAGTTAGAAACGGAAATGAGGGCATTGTGTTACCTCTGGTTTTTGTTTACATTGGGACTAGGTGCCCAAGGTCCGTTTATTAAGTAACACACAATCACAGAGTAGAACCTGCCACAAAGCATTGCCTCTCCCTAACCTTAACACCAGCCTCTAGGATCTAATAAACAGTAAGGCAGCGATTTGCAACTTTTTTCATGGCACACCAACAAGGCACTAAAATTGTCAAGGCACCATCAGTTTTTTGACATCTGACAAGGCACACTGCACTGACAACAGGGGCTCACATCTCCCAATGGCCCTTCTAATATGATCCTCCCCCAAACGCCCTCAGCACACCTGTAGATCATTCATGGCACACCAATGTGCAGTGGCATGGTCTGCTTGAAAATCTCTGGGTTAAGGGCTCCTGAACAACAATTCCTCAGTATTCTGTGTTTCTCTCCTCCACCCATCGTTGCTGCAACATTCCAAGGTTCCTGAAATCTACTGAACATGCTTGGTCCGTATCAGTCTGTTTTTCTCGTTTTCTTTTTATTTACAATTCAGAACAGGAACCTGCTTTTTTTTTTTTTTACTCTTATGTAAAGTACCATATATAAAGATGGCGCTATATAAAATCATAAATTAATGTACTGCTTACCCAAGGAGTCGCCAAATATATAGCAGTCATTACCTTTGGTGGGGGGGAGGTGATGCTGTTTTGCTTCAAGTCTACTAGGCACAGTGCTCTGAGTTGGGTGGTAGCATATATAGATTGTATTGTGCCCTCTGTCATTGTGCTTCATTTCAGGAGGTCCTGCAAAATCTCATTAGAGACACCCATGCTTTTGTGCAAGTTAAGTTCTTTTGGGACCCTGTCTTAGCCTTTCCCCTCCTATTCTCAGTGCTTTTTTCTACAGTGAACGTATTCCGTTTCACCATTTATGTCAGTGCCCAGTTGATTTAGTTTCTAAGCCAGTTTGCAAATCCCTCTTGAGGGGCATGTGTGCACCCGCTCCACCATTAATGTTTTTCAGATCCAATTTGTTACACAGCGTCAGCATTTATTAAGAAAGAATATATATCTCTAAAACGCAGAAACACACATGCACAAGAAACACATTTGTGCTATGGCAGTGAGAAACAAAACTGAAACCAAACAAATGCAGGAGCAGTGCTGATCTGGGTAAGTCTTCTAAAACAGGGATGTCAAACTTGTTTCATACGGAGGACCAAAGTTAGCATTCATGGTGCCCGCCAGTGGCATAGCTAAGCCATTTGCTGCCCAGTGCAAAGAACATTTTGTAGCTCCCCCCCCCCGCAATGAAATCAGATTTAATTAATTAAATTGGGTCTTTTTTATTAATTAAAGTGAGTGAGAAATGTTAGTAAATATTTTGAAAAAGCAAGCATTTGTTGAAAGTTAGGATTGGGCCATAAGTAGTATGAATTAAAACTAAGTTGAGTTATTTATTTACCTATTTAATTTTTCATCCCACTCTCTTCTGAGGGGCATCCAAAGTGGCTTACAACAATTTGAACATATATACATCTAAAATAAAACTGTAAAATGCAATGTAAAAAAGCAGCAAACAATCACAGACATAAAGGATGAACACATAAGCACATAAAATACAATATATCATAAAACCATCAATAAAAGTAGCAGGTGCTAGAGAAGTCTAAAATTAGAAGGCTTGCTGAAATAGAAAAGTTCTTAGAGATCACTGGAGCCTTCTAAAAAGGGAGGAAACCAAAGGGGCCCTCTTTCTTCCACAAATCTAAAAGGCATATCTAATGTAGAGTCCAATCCTGTGCCTGTCTACTCAGAAGTAAGTCCCATTATAGTCAATGGAGCTTACTCCCGGGAAAGTGTGCATATACAGTTTGAGAGGTGCAGGAAGCTGGAGAAAATCATCAGAGTCAGCAGCTTACCTTTAGGAACTGGAATAGAATAGGGATAGATGAATAAATAAATGATGAGATGATGATTATTGCTACCAGGCCAGGCCTGCTCTGAGTGCCAGGTGCTCAGTGCTCCTGCAGCTTGCCTTGCCTTGCTTTGCTCTCCTCTTCAGGTTCCTGTGCAGGGAACTCATCACAGCCAGCCAGCCAACTGAGAGCCCAATCCTATGCATGCCTACTTGGAAGTGAGTCCCATTATGGTCAATGGGGCTTACTCTCAGGAAAGTGTGCATATGATTGCAGCCTTGGGGCACAATTCTATGCATGCCTACTTGGAAGTCAATGGGGCTTACTCCCAGGAAAGTGTGCATACAACTGCAACCCCGGTGAGCAACTTAGATTGGGCTGCAGTTGTAGGCACTGGCTAAACTTTTGCCCCTCTCCCTCGCACTGGTCCCAGCTCTGAGTGTCTGGTTGCCAGCTCTTCCCTCCTGCCTGACAATGTTTGGAGGAGAAGAACATGGTGCCCAAGCCCACCATAACTGGCACCGCGAGATAGCAGCCAGGAAGGCAGGGAGGAGGGAAGGCAAGGGGAGAACAGAAGAGGTGCAACATCAAGCAGTTCCCTCTTGGCTGCCAGTCCGCGCCTGCAGTGGAACCTAGGCTACAATCCTATGCAGTTTCCTGGGAGTAAGCCCCATTGACTACAATGGGACTTACTTCTGAGTAGACATGCATAGGGCTGGGCTTCTAAGTCTCTCCTCTCTCCTGTATGCCTCTCTCCTGTGTGCCTGTCTGGGGCTAAATTGTTGCCCTGCCCCCACAGGCAACAAAGATCGATCTTCTTGATGGACATCACAGCATTCGCAGAGGGCAAGCAGCAGCAGACCACACAGTCCCCAGCTGCTGCCACCACCACCATCTCAGCAGCTGGGCTAGCTGCCCCGCCCCGCACTTGCAGCCCAATCTAAGTCGGTGGGGGATGGCAGTGAGGAGCAAGTGAGTTGATTATTGCCCCCCCATCCCCTGCTGTGTGCCTGCAGCAGCCTCTCTCCTCCTGTGTATGCCTTGCAGTAGCCCGAAAGTCCTGTGGGCATTGTTGCCTGCGTGTTGTAGCCCCTCCCTTAGCCTGCGCGCTGTAACCCCTCCCACCCTGTAGCCCGGTGCATTTGCTACCCCCTGCATAGCCTTAGCTACGCTACTGGTGCCTGCTGAGGGCTGGAAGTGACATCATTAAGCAGGTGATGGCCAGAAATAAGCACTTTGTTCTCACATAGAAACTGCAAGTGACAGAAGAGAAAATGTGCAAGTCTTTTTCATATTTTCAAGATATGAGAGAACCGAATTACCAAGCAGGGAGAGCTCCATTCTAATGGGGGCCAGGTAAATTGCTTCTGGGGGTAACAGTTGGCCCACGGGCTGTATGTTTGACTGCCTTGTTCTAAAGTACCAAACCAGTTTAGAAACAAATGGCAATAATAATCTTGCTATGGTCAGAGTTTCTGACTCTTGCCGAGATTCAGGGACCTGTTTCATTAAGAGGTCTGTGGTTAGAGGTATTCCAAGCCTATTTACCCTCTTGGGGCCGATAAGCCACCTGGTCTTCCTTTGCACTACTCCTAATTTGTAGGATACCTTTCCCAATGGGCCACTCCAGCTTTCTAGCAGGACGTGTTGAGCATTAAGAGCACCTGTCTGGTCTTGAGCTTCTAATGGAATAAGAGCCAGCTCCTAGGCAGAGACTGGCAATCCTATTTGTTGGTCCCAGTGAAGCAAAACACTTAATAACTAACAAATAGGTAGTTTACAAATACCTATATTCATCTGAATTTACATCACATTCCAAGTACCAATCCAAATTTACTTCTACACTAATTCCCTTTACCTCAGCATGCTTATCTTAATTGCAAATAAATGCAAGTGAGAGAATGAGTCCCCAGTGAACATTTTAAAGGTCTATATGAACACCACAGATGTACATTGGTTTTATACCAGTTTAACCATTACAGCTTCCCCCCCAAAAAATCCTGACTTTTATTTATTACTTTAAAAAAAAATGAACCTCTGCTTTCTTACAAAAATTACCCAAAGCAGCTCACAGCAAACGAGAACAATCATTAAAATGATCAAACACCAAGGAATACATAATCAATAAGCAAATGCAGCAGCTTCATAAGTAACCACGGCAAAAACCATTTTAAACAACAATAATAATAATAATAATAATAATAATACAGGTATTTATATACCGCCTTTCTTGGTCTTTATTCAAGACTTTATTCAAGGCGGTTTACATAGGCAGGCTATTTAAATCCCTGTAGGGATTTTTACAATTGAAAGAAGGTTCTTTCTTTCAAGAACCACTACATTCAGGTGTTTCATTCCAATCTGGCTTCACATTCTGGCCTCCATCCTCCCACGCTCAGAGCAGATGGAATAGCTCGGCTTCAGCTTGCCAGCTGCTTCAAGGTTGCACGGTGCCGGTGGCCTCGAACTGGCGACCTTGTGGATGTTATCTTCAGGCAAACGGAGGCTCTACCCTCTAGACCAGACCGCCTGCCAACAATGCATTTTGGCAGGATTGAAAGCACCTCAGAAAATCAAAACCAGAGAAACCATTTACATGAGCCAAATCATTTAAGTCCAAAGGCTGCCTAGAAAAACCAAGTTTTGCCCCAGTGTAGGAGGCAATGTAGCACCCATACCCAGTGAGTCTCCCTGGAGAGGCTGTTGGATAAGGTTGGTGTCACCATTGAAAAGGCCCTGTTGCCACCAGTCACTCAGGTGGTGTCTGTCCTAGTCTCAAACTATTTTAAGGCTTTAAAGCTTTAACACCAGCACTTTGAATTGAGGAACTTAGGCTGAGTGTTAGCAGGTGCTTTGAGCATCCCTGTTCCAGGTGCTCATGAAGGGTATCCTATTGAATCCAGCTTGACCCTCAGAATAAACAGGCCTTGAACTCATTGTCCTCTTTGGAGTGTCCAAATGCACAAAATGTATGTTTGAATGCAATGGTGCATTTCCACTGCCTTTTCCTTTGGGCCTTTTTTTGCGCTTGAGACATGGTTGGAAACATATCATCTTACTACCACTGCTAACATGGTTCGGGGGGGGGGGGCAGAGCTCCATAGCTGAGCACTTGCTTTGCATGCAGAAAATTCGAGAATAATCCTTGGCATTCACTTCTCATTCCTGTCTGCAATCCTGGAGAGTCACTGCCAGTCAGTATAGGCAAAGCAGAGCTGGGTGGACCAATGATCTGATTCTAGAAACTATAAGATGTTCCTGTGGTTACAGCTACATCCACTACAAACCACAGGATTAGCAATAATCTCTGGACAGGTAAGCAGCCAGTTTGAGCGGGCCTAAGCATGAACTGAAATGGAATAAGTGGCAGCATGTACGAAGGCAAGAAAGAAGAATCCACCATCTTGATCTGTGAAGAAAGCTCCCACCTTCTCCCCAGCAGTTCCTCTTCTCCCCTTCCTCAGTCTTACATCGGCCTCTCTCCTCCTCTATGTCACAGTGTATCAGCTTGGAAGGAATAAGGCTCCTCCCCACAGTCACACTGCACTCTGTAGTAGATACTAGGCAGATCCATGCCCATGTCCCCCTCTCCAGCTTTGAATTGGAGAGGGAACAGGGATTGGGTCCACAACTGCATTGGGCTACTACAACTGTATGGACAATTGCCACTCCCATCTGAAGATACACACTTTGGGAGATGAGGAGATAAGTCATGTTTGGAAGCACAGCATGAGGATTGGGACAGGGGAAAGGGCTAGGTGCCAACTTCCACAAGCTTTGGCCTGGCTACCAAGGCCAGCCAAAATCTGTGGACTCCTCCTAAGCAGTACGTGGAGCTAATCCACCAGAGAAACAAAACACAGATGGGATAAGTGCTGCCATTCTTTTACCAGACATGTGGTCAAAAATTTGACTCTGAATTGTGTTTACCTCAATGGTAGCCCCTTCTTCCTCTCATATACATGCAAGAATCACACTCCTGGTCCTCATGGTCAAAGAAGAGAGCATTTTAAACTTTATGTAAGCTAGTCTCAGATGTGGATCATAGGTTGATCGATGTGCCAGCCTGTTCTACATGCAGCAAGCGTTGTTAGTGGATGATTTCAGCTTGTGCCCACTATGCTGAAATTTTGGAAAAACGCATGATGGGTTAATACAACTTCTTGCTGTTTTAAAAAGCTTAAGAATCACTAAGCCAGAGGGATCATGTTGACAGCAAGCGCAGCTGGGGTGATCTATTGAGAAGTCCCAGGGTCATTTCTGCAGCTCTGTCTCTGTGCTTTTTGGAAAATAGAGCTGGATCTCTTGAATCATTTTGAACTGCTGGCATCTTGGCATAACAACGCTAGAGAATAGGCTGTTTCCAGTGCACCGAGCTTGGCAGCCTACAATGGGTCCTTGTTCACCAGAATTCAAGTCCCTGGAAATAAAAATAGGCGGACGTTCCAAGTCAACACAGATCAGTGCGTTGCAGAGTCCAGCAATTGGCTCAAGCGCACTTTCCACAGAGGGAAACTGCTTTCATTGGGGCTTTGTCCATCATTCTGTTAATAAACTCATCATCAAGAATTTGATTAAGCCATCCAATTTGCTTAGATTTACGGCCAGCCAGAGAGCCAGTCAAATCAGACTGACTTAGCCAACACAATTCAAGTCGTCCACTGGCTGGCTGCACTGTATCCTTCATCTAGGAAAAATGTAGCCTTCCAGAACTTGCCAGCTGGGGCTAAAGTGCCCCTAGATGTGCATTAACATAAACTACCTCAAACCATTTTTGAAGTGGCATAGCGCTACTGGGAAAGAGTGACACTTCCTTGGAGAGGACAATCAACCAGCACAGAACATGACATACCCAAAGTTTGATTTGGGGCTTACAGTTACTCATCTCTCCTTTGGAGAAAGAACTAGAAACAGTAAATAAAGAACCAGGACCCAATTTCAGCCTCTAAAGACCAAAACAGAAGGGGCCTCCAGTGAAGTTCTTAGGTGACATTATTCAGAGGGGCTGCAGAAGGGGAAAAAGAAAGTACCGTAGTTCTAGCCCTATTTTTGCAATGTATCTAGAATGAACACAGTACAGTCATGTAGAGGGGAGAGCAGAGTCACACTGGTAGGTCCCACCCCATGGATTTATTCACTTGACTATCTTCATGTTGTGCATTCACTTGAATATCTTCATGGAGTCAATATACATACAACTATATGTACACTGGGCACTGTCATGTGACTGGGAGCTTTTGCTTTCATATTAGATGTTTTATTTTATCTGATCTCAACCAGATGTTCCTCCCCATATATCAGACTCTAGAATGTGACTCCCCCCCACAAAAAAAGTAAAGGCCATTGAGAAACAAATGAGTTGGGGATAAATGGCATGTTGCACTGTTAATACGGTTCTTCCAATAACCCTTCTTACAAAGAATCCTCAGATAGGGGAGACTTGCATAAGGTAAGTGGCAGGAATTGCTGCCAGTTGCTCTCTGAAATTCTCCTAGCTAATTTTAGTCTCCATTAGTATTCCAGGACCACATTTACTCCACAAATGGACTCTACAGGATAAAAGAAGGGATAAATGGAGGATTATCAAAGCAAATGGGGGGATTTTTCTGGTTCGGGGACAGTTAAGCAGTTCCTTCTATCCTTTTCCTGCTGCAAAACATCATAGCTGGTGCCACCTTGCTGTGGGTCCTGGGCAAACCAAGCTCCTATCCATGGGTGCAGCAGTACTGCAACCAGGGTTAGACTGGGCAAGTCCTCCAGTGGTCCATCTGGCTGACCTCTGATGTGATTGCTGCATATCACCCGCTCCCCAGCACTGCACCTTTAAAGCAGCACAGCCACACCTCTCAAAGGCCTCTGTGCAGCTCAGAGTTCCTGGAAGTCCAGTGATTACATTTGATGTCATTGCCATAGGTCCAGAAACAATGAGGTGCTGGTGCACAGCCAATGCGCAGTGGCGCAGACCATTTAGTGAGAATATTGCTCCTGAGAAGCAGTTTCATTACATGCTGCTTCTGTCCTCAGGCAAACACAATGTCTTGTTTGAGGGCCCATCACATGTTGCCCATTTAAGTCGCAATTGGCCTGAGCTCCCAAAAGTTATTTTGATCAAGTTAATTGGCTCACCACCACGCATCGCCAGGTTGCCAAGAGAAGATAAACCACGGCTTGATGTCCCAAGACAAAGACTAAGAGAACTGTATGAGATGACGTAAGGATTAGTAGTGAATTAGTCTTTTGGTCACTAAAAGCAGAGACCCAAAGCCTGCAAATTCTCTCCCTGCGACTCCCAACCGGGCTGGAGCACAAAATAGTCGCTTGTGATCTGAAAAACAAGCCTGGCACAAGTCACACCATACTACAGACTATTCCCTGATGCAAAGATTCCTAGGATATGGTGTTTGTGTAATAAGGGACTCACCAGGAGGACATCACAGTGAGAATCCACCTTAAATATGTAAACAATGTGGCCTCAGAGGACTGCCATGAACCTCTTGTCCCTTTGAAAACCACTTTGCTCAAGTCATCTGAAACTAATTGACTATGCTGACACCTCTCTAAGAAACATCAGTTCTGGCGACAGCTCCAATAAAGCATTTTTCTGTGTAACATGGTTGGTTGGCAACCTTCAGTCTTGAAAGACTATGGTATAAGCCTACAGCACCCAGTATTTCAAGGCGGTCTCCCATCCAAGTACTAACCAGGCCTGACCCAGCTTAGCTTCCGAGATCAGACAAGATCGGGCATGTGCAGGGTAACAATTGCAGTTTGAAACCAACAATGTGCATCTTGGCCTGATTTAATGAAAGGAGCATGAGAACTGAGCCATTTTGAGCTGGCTCGGGGAGGGGGGAGATACCACCACTGCTACCAGATATGACAGCAGTGCACAGGAGTGGGAGGCTTGCCCCACTGGTGGGCCTTTGCTCTGCACTATCCTTCCCCAACTCATGCCTCTTTTGAAGGGCCAGGAAGCCACACAGTCACATCTTGCCCACTGATGTACCATTATCACCACCACCCTCCACTTCCAGCAAGCTGAGCAGATATGTGGTCACCATGGCAGTGGAGCCAAGTACCACCTGCCACTGTGAAGTGCCACTAGTACCACTGGTTAGCACTAATATAGGCAGATTAGCTCCTCTGTGAGAGCAGCAATCTTACTACTACTCTCACACATACCCAGAGTGGGCCACAGCAGCAATGGTTAGGCAAAACAAAGCATACTGGGCACTACTTGTCCTGAAGTCCTACTAGGAAGCCGCTCCCCATTTTGCTATATTGCTTTTAAGTATCTCCTTCTCTTGAAAGATAAACAGCCAGAGCCACAGTCTGTAGGGCATTAGACAAAGGAGTAGGTTGTTTGAAAGTTTTCATTTTGTTCTCTCTAAGAACCTGCACTACAACCTTGCATTGGGGAAAAGCGCAGAACAACCATTGACCAGAGGTTCCCAAACTGTGGGTCGGGACCCATTGGTGGGTCATGTCCTGACTTTTGGTGGGTCTCCAAAGGGTGATGGATAGATCAAATAACTAATTAAGAACATAAGAACATAAGAACAGCCCCACTGGATCAGGCCATAGGCCCATCTAGTCCAGCTTCCTGTATCTCACAGCGGCCCACCAAATGCCCCAGGGAGCACACCAGATAACAAGAGACCTCGTCCTGGTGCTCTCCCCTACATCTGGCATTCTGACTTAACCCATTCCTAAAATCAGGAGGTTGCGCATACACATCATGGCTTGTACCCCATAATGGATTTTTCCTCCAGAAACTCGTCCAATCCACTTTTAAAGGCGTCTAGGCTAGACGCCAGCACCACATCCTGTGGCAAGGAGTTCCACAGACTGACCACGCGCTGAGTAAAGAAATATTTTCTTTTGTCTGTCCTAACCCGCCCAACACTCAATTTTAGTGGATGTCCCCTGGTTCTGGTATTATGTGAGAGTGTAAAGAGCATCTCCCTATCCACTCTGTCCATCCCCTGCATAATTTTGTATGTCTCAATCATGTCCCCCCTCAAGCGTCTCTTTTCTAGGCTGAAGAGGCCCAAACGCCGTAGCCTTTCCTCATAAGGAAGGTGCCCCAGCCCTGTAATCAGCTTAGTCGCTCTCTTTTGCACCTTCTCCATTTCCACTATGTCTTTTTTGAGATGCGGCGACCAGAACTGGACACAATACTCCAGGTGTGGCCTTACCATCGATTTGTACAACGGCATTATAATATTAGCCGTTTTGTTCTCAATACCCTTCCTAATGATCCCAAGCATAGAATTGGCCTTCTTCACTGCCGCCGCACATTGGGTCGACACTTTCATCGACCTGTCCACCACCACCCCAAGATCTCTCTCCTGATCTGTCACAGACAGCTCAGAACCCATCAGCCTATATCTAAAGTTTTGATTTTTTGCCCCAATGTGCATGACTTTACACTTACTGACATTGAAGCGCATCTGCCATTTTGCTGCCCATTTAATTGCCTCAAACCCTGAGGCTATTGAAAAGTTAGATCCTGTAACTGCTAATTACCCTGCTAAGAGCTCAGCTCCTGCAGTTTGCAAGATTGGTGAACTGCCCTGCAAAGAGCTGAGCTCCAGCTACTTGCAAGCGTGTTTAAATATAGAGAAATAAAGTTTGAGAGTCTTCTTTTCTAATTATTATTACTTATAGATATTTTTTTCTAGATCTTTTTTAAAAATCTCGTAAAGCTAGGTGGGTCCCGATAGAGTGGGTCCTGGTGCTAAAAAGTTTGGGAACCACTGCCGTAGACACTCCAGTGCTGAACTAGGAACTATTATTACAACACCTGCATGGAAATTTAGGCTGCTGTCACACAACAAATCCAAACCACTCTTCTCAGTAGGTCTTTTGAGCCTAGTTCCTCCTGTGTCCTTGAAATGAAAGTAGCACTATTCTACAGCCCAACTGAGTGTTGCATTGAAAATATGCTGCAAAACAATTGCTTGAGATCAGCAGTGCCTGCAGGAAGCATAAAGGAAACCCCACTGCCGCCGTAAAATGCCATGTACCACAACAGGGTTTGATGGTACGTGGTGTTTCATTGGTGTATGGCTTGCATGGCTGCTACTTTTGACAACTTTACCTGAAGTTAATACAATGTGTACCTTTGGCCCTTGGAGGAATCCATAAGCTTAGATGACTTTTACAGGAGCTTAGTCAAATTAATAAAGGAGGGAACATGGATGAATGGCTAGCAGTCATGATGGCTACATGGAACCTTCTAGTTCAGAGGCAAACATGCCACTGAGCAGTAGTTCCAACACTCAAAAGCATCTGGCTACCTGAATCTAGTTACTATTCTGGCTTGTGTACAGCTATTTGCTTTATTGTTTTGATGTGAAACAACAATTGCGACTAGACAGGAAAGCTTCCAGAACTACGAGGCTGGGTTTTTAATATCTTTTCCTAACATCTTCAGCACATCAAAGTGCTGGATGGCAACATGTGCTGTCATTGTATTGGACAATGCAACATCCTAATGTGATCTATTTTTTTCACAAGGAAAAAAGGGTGTGACATGTCAGAAGTATATTGTGTAGCACATACAAGGTCTATTACTTCATCAGTTCTGTTTCATGCCACATTCTTCAAATTTACCAGGAATTCATCAGGACATTCTTTCCATTTCCTTGTAGAAAAAGATCCATCTTCGATCATAGTACTCGCGTAAAGGTAATCATGAAGTGCCACTACAAATATCTATTAGTAAAGCATCCAATCTACGAGCTGTCAGTTTGGCTGCCTGCACTGAGAGATTTCTGTGGCTCATCCTGAGGTAGTTACATGCCAACTTCTTTCAGCCAGCAACAGGAGTAGCAGGTTAGGTGACACACCGGTTCTCTTTTACAAAAAGCAGGCAGGAAGGTGTCTTATAAAAAAAAGCAGGAGGGAAGATTATAGTTTGCAGATGCAACACAGAGTTTACGTTAAGCATCATGGATACATGACAACAAGTTGTGGTTTAATGGTTCAAATCAGACCATTCTCCACTGTCAGCTGCTTTACTAATCATAAAAAACCATAAGGTTGTATTACAGAAGAATACAATGTTCCAACAGTCATTTGTTCCCCTCTTCTCAGTTGCAGAAAGGGAGGGATTCAATGTATTAGAATCAGTATTAACATCACCAGCATCCCACATTTACTGTAGTAGATCAAATGATGGTTCTTCTCACCCATCTCCTTCTACCAAAATCAGGATCTATGATGTCTGAAAGGATCTGTCACTAAACAAGGCTGCTGCACATCTGAGAACACTTGAGTCTTCTCAGCCAATCCAAGCACACTCTGAAGCACTGAAATCTGCACCCAGGTAGTGAATAGAATAAAAATCTTCAGGCATGAACGTATTTGGGTTTTGCACTGATTATTCCCAGGTTGTAATGAGATGAATTCAGATACAGGTGGGGCCTTGGCACCTGCAGGGGATCTGTCCTTGGTCCCCTGCAGATACCAAAAACCATGGATAAGCACTTCCATGGCTTTCAGCCCCTTTTGGCCCCAGTTGCTTCTGGAGGGCTTTCTGAAGCCCACAGAGGCTGTGTGCATCTGCCCACAGCTTCTACAGCTTTCGGAATGCCTCTTAGAGGCGAAAAAAGTGACTGGTTTTCGGTCTTTTTTTATGTCTTTAAAAGACATTAAGCGGGTCAGGGAAGCCTTCAGAGGGTTCAGGTTTGGCCAAGTCTGGCTCATCATGGGTCTGGGGGATCCCCGTTGAGCCAGATCCACAGATAGAAAACCCATAGATAATCAGGCTCAACCTTAACTGCAAGAGCTGAACTAGACCCATGGACTGCTGCTGTTAGATTAGTGTAGATTACACAGGCCAGATGTGACCCACAGAAGTTTCTTATCTAGCTCCCATTATAATTGGATTCTCCCAGAGCTCCTTTTCAGCAGTTCTGCTTCTGTCAAGGCATCACTTCACAGACCACCTCTCAGCCACTGAGCCACACTGACATCATGGCAGAAGTGGCGTTCATGAAAGGATAACCCAAATGATAACCGGGCTCTTCCATATCTTCAAAATATGATCAAGATTTGTACATTATTTCTTCTGTCATTTGTAGCAAATGAGTTTCTATGTGAGAATAAAGTGCTTGTTTCCAGCTATCATCTGCCTAATGACATCACTTCCTGCTTAATGATGTCACTTCCTACCTTCAGCAGGCACCAGGAATGTTGTTCAGACCACTGTATGAAATGAGTTGAAAACCCCTGCTTTAAGAGACTTGGATGTGTAAGCCACCACTGCCATTGCTCACAGCAAAGACATCAAGCAGATATGCAATTATAATTCCCGCTAAACACGAGGAAGTTGGAAATACCCAGCATCTCCAATTAAAAGAATCTCAAGTAAACAGGGTGGAAGAGACTTTTGCCCAAAACCTTGGAGCATTGCTGTCAGGTATACTAGACAATCTGTACGAGATGGATCAGTGGCCTGACAGTCAAAAATTAAATAGGTTCATCACAGAGCTCCACTTTTCTTGGCATCTACTCTGTGTCTCAGCCAGCCCACGCTACCTTGAATTATATTCATAAACTGTGCTGTCACACCCAGTTCCTCAATACACCAAGCCAAAAAGAAAAAAGCTGCCCCATGGGATGGCTTCACTGCCTCATGAGGAACAGACCAAGGCCAAGACACTGATCTACTTGGCACTGGGCTGCAATCCAAGAAGAGCAAGTTACACTTTGTGCTGAAGCTAAAAATCAGCTTGCGATCCGACAAGAAGAGACAAATGCATGTCAGGCAGGAGAGAAAATCCAGAAAATTTCACCCTTCTCAAACTGCACTGCAAGGGAACACACTTTGCTAGTGATTCTTTTCTGTTAGGGATGCAAGATGTTTGGTTGTAGAAAGTGTATTTTATAAACCTTAATCTATTTCACCTAGATCCCTAACCAGCTTGCTTTCTGGAGGGACAAAAGGACAAACACTGATTGACTGATTGAACTCAGCTTCTTCCCTGTCCAAAAGCAGGACATGCCCCTACATCAATTTTGCATTCATGTTCATGTTGCATTCATATAGGCAGGTCTTGTATTAAGTGATTTCAATTAGAGTTAGAGATTCTGAACTGCCTCTTCTATCAGGAGGGCCAAGGCAGACTGTTGATATTTGACTCAACTATTGCCTTTCGCTAGGGATCCTCTGCAGTATAATAAGGTGTGATCTACCTGCCTAGTTTTACACCAAGGACAAATATTAGAAGTCAATAGACACATTAAAACATTTCTGTTTATTTCTTTGACTGCAAACCGATGTTCTCTGTGTTTTGTCAATAAATTGTTTCATTAATTAGAAGTGGTGTGTTCTGATGTGGTGCTGCGGGGAGGATTCTCACCTACCTTGTTTCACCCACCTTGCTACTATGGTCCTCTCAGTCAAGCTAATATACTAAATGTGCACCGAGCCTCTAAAGGAGTTGGGTGAGCAGATATTGAAAACCGGCAAAGTTGTAATTTAACGTGCCATTTTGATCTTGTCAGGAAGCACCATCAGTTTTTTGACAACTCACAAGGCACACCATACTGCTGGTGGGCTTATATCCCCCAATGGCCCTACTAATCAATGACCTTCCCCCAAACTCTTCCAGCACACCAGATCATTCATAGCACACCAATGTGTCCTGGCCCACTGGTTGAAAATCTCTGCAGTAGATTATAGCTGTCTGAGATATTTTAAGGTGGAGCTTGTGCCAGAGGTACAGCTGGGCCAATTAGACACCTCTCCAGTTTGGATTTTCTTGTGACCATTAGGAATGTCAGAGTAAGGACTCTTAAGAGACCTCCAGATGCCACATTTTTCATGTAGAAATTCTCTAGTGGTCAAAAAGTCCTTCAAGTTAGGGAATATAATTGCATGACAAATGAGCACAGCCTTCTGCTGGCATAATGGCTTCTTTTCACTGGCAGGGATACATCTTCAATCAGAGACTGATATTGGGCCCAGCAAGATTTATTTTTTTTAGAAAAGAAAGTCAAAATGGAATGCCTGTAGCTTTCTTCAACCCCCAAGGACAGGCCATCAGTGTTTAATCAATGAAATTATCAGCACAAAGAAAACAGCCTTTGAGACGTACGTGCTTTGGCCAGCACATTGGCTTTGCTTCAAAGATCAAATCCAATATTTGTTTTAACCAGAAAGAGATTTTAAGAGGGTGGCATATTGACAGTCTGAGCTCCTCTTTGCTCTGCTTCTATTAAAAGGGATTAGGAGCCTCTAAGGGTCAACGTTTACATTTGGCTAGACAGGATGGAGAACAAGAGGCAGATAATGTGGTCTCTGTACATATAGCTGACATTTCCTTGAAGCCTGGGCACTCCTGGCAATTTCAAACCCCCCTCCCCGTGACCTGCACTTGATCTTTTTCAATTCAGTGTACTACAAGATTCCACAGAGCCAATTTAAGTACTCCCAAAACTCATGTTAATGCAGAGCTCTCCAAGTTTGCTTTGGCTTGCAGTAGCTCTGCAGTGTGTCAGGCAATTCTTCCCAGCCTTCCTTTGCAAGAGTCTTTTAACTAGCAATGCTTTACAGCCCAATCCTATCCACACTTTCAAGGGAGTAAGCCCCATTGACTCTAATGGGACTTACTTCTGAGTAGACATGCATAGGATTGGGCTCATAATTAGCAATGCAACCAAAATTGTGGAACAGTTTGCCAATCCTTATTATGGATCCCTCACTGGAGCTCTTCAAGCAGAGGTTTACCAGGCACTTGCTGGAGATGCTCTAGGATGGGTGTCAAACATAAGGCCCAAGGGCCAGATGCAGCCCCCAGAAGCTCTTCATCCAGCCCTCAAGCTCTCCCAGCACCACCATCAGTTCCTGAGCTGTGCAGCGGTGTCACTGCTAAAAGGGCAGCCCACATGATAATTGGGCTGTCCCATATCTTGAAAATATGATCAAGATTTGCCTATTTTGTCTTGTCATTTGGAGAAGCTGAGTTCCTAAGTGAGAAAAAAGTGTTTATTTCTGGTCACAACCCGATATCACTTCAGGCTCTTAGCAGACATCATGAATGCTATTGTATGAAACTATTTCAACACCCTTGCTCTAGGAGGTTCTCCTTCCATAGCCAGGGGGTTGGACTAGATGATCCTTAGGTCACCTCTAACTCCATGAACCTGCGACTTTCAGCATACAAAGCTCTCATATCCATTTCCTGGTGAACAAAGGGTCCTATACAGACACCAGAGCAAAGTTCCAGCAAGCATGAGGAGCATTAGCTGCTACAGATTTCCAAAGAGCCTTTCATGTATTGGCAGGCAAGCTCAACACTTATCACACAGGCAGGCTGTGTGGTTTCTGAAATTCTACCTTAGCAGGAAATGTCAAGACCCACAAGTACTGCAATTCTCTGTTGCACTCATAAGTAGCTTGTTCTTTTGCTGGAAGTGGAGTGGCTATGTCAGAATTTGTGTTTGATCTGGTGGTGGGAGGGGAGAAAGGGGAAGAATCATTTTGAAAAACAACATTCAAAGGAATCTACTGTACTGTAGTTAGCATTGCTCGAGACTGCAATGTGTTGCTCAAAGGGCAGCAGGAGAATGAAGAGCTATAAATCAATTGGCAAAAACACACATTTTTCAAGGAGCACCAAAATCTAAACAGAAGAGAGGCAAAGTTTGAGAAGAGTCAAACTTGGGCACATCTGCAAACAGAAATACATCCCGTCACTGGGAAGAAGACATTTTGCATTACCAAGACTGAAATGGAACAAACACATGCACTGCATCAGTGTCTCTCCAAGAAGAACTTACAAGCCACTAGCTACTGCTTGTCAAAACTCTTGTCTTTTGAAGAGGTACTGAAAAATCCCTGCAGGCAAGACCACAGATAAACAATGCCCAGAAATGTGTCTCCCCCATAGTGCTTTGCAAAGCAATATGAAAAATCACTGTAGAAGAGTGCCTAGGAGACCAATTGAAAATTAGGAATTCCCTGGTTTGAAACGTGCCTCTGCCATTAACTCACTAGGTAGCTTTGGGCAAGTCTCTTTCTCCCTTCCAGCCTCAACCCTTCCATCTGCAATATGAAGATAATACATCACAGGGTTATTGCGATAACCCATGTAAAGCACTTTGAATATTCAAAAGTGCTATAACAATACATGTCCTTCTGGATCAGCTCAAAAGCCCACCCATAGTCCAGCACCATTTCCTTCCCCCCCCCAGCTGCCTCTAGGAAGTCCACAAGCAGGTGAGAAAGGTATACAGTACTTTTCTCCCACCGTTGCAACTGGTATTCAAAGGGATGCGGTCACAGAACCTGAAGTTGTGCATTAGCTGTCACAACAAGGAGCCACTGATAGACCTGCCCTCCACATCCAATACCCTTTCAAAGCTATTCAAAGTTAGTGGCCATCACTACATTTTGTGGCAACAAATTCCACATACTAAATATGTAACTGGCCCTCCTTACCCCAGCAGTGTCTTTTCTAGTGGCTGCCTGCGGGTGTTTCTTTTGCATCTTTTTAGATTGTGAGCCCTTTTGGAATAGAGAGTCATTAGTTGGATTTTTCTCTGTAAGCCGCTTTGTGAATTTTTTGTTGAAAAGTGGGATATAAATACTGTTAATAATAATAATAATAATAATAATAATAATAATAATAATAAATGTGTTGTGTCAGGGGTTCCCAACATCTAGTCTGCAAACCACATGTGGTCTGGGAAGTAAGGAAGGTGGTCCATGAGCTGGCTGGACCCAGCTGTGGGTAGGCAAGTGAAACATCATGCACTGGCATTTGTGTGGGCCCTCCCGTGGCCTGAAATTGGGGCAATCCAGCAGCCATTGGTGGTGGCTTCAATGCATCCTCCACCATCTGTGCACTTGGTGGGCCACAACAGACCCAAGTGTGGGCACATTCTGCATTCACCGGCAGGTAGGGAACTGCTGTGTTATATGAAGTATCACCTCCTTTTGTCTCTCCTACAGCTCTGGCCAATCAGTGTCATTGGATAGTTCTAGTACTGTGAGAGGAAGACAAGCTCCTTGGTGCACAATTTAAACGTCACTCATATGTCCCCTTCAATAGCTTTTTTCCAAGCTAAGCGGCCCCAAACGTAGCATTTCTTTGTAAAGAGGTGCTCCAGCTGGCTCATGATTTAGGATGCTCTTTTTACCTTTTCTGCTATGAAATATCCTTCTTAAGATGTGGCAACTAGAACTGCACAAAGTATTGCAAATGCAATTACACCCTAGCTTTGTGTACATTTTTAAAACGGCAAGCAGGTTGCTCTTCACTCCAGAAATGAAACACAATTGCCTTTGGCTTTTTGATACCCCATATTTGGTACTAAAAAGAATTAGGATATATACACAACATCAGGCACTATAGACAAATAACTCTTCAGCATCCTTTAACTGCCTAGATCAGTGATTTTTGATCAGCCATGGCACACTGGTGTGCCACAGGAGTTTGGGGGAAGGTTGTTTAGTAATAGAGCCATTGGGAATGTAAGGCCCCTGCTTGCAACATGGTGTGCCTTGTGACCCAAAAAATTGACACTGTGCCTTGACAACTTTAGCGCTTTGTCAGTGTGCTGTGAGGTGAAAAAGGTTGAAAATTGCTGGCCTAGGGTGACACTGTCACCTGTACACATGACACTGTAGCAAGTGGCGTGTTTGAGGAGTCACAAAAGGGCAGATTCTGTCTCCAATCTTTCAGTGTGTATTTACATGCAAGATGGGAATTTTAATTCATTTAAATTAAATTAAGGGATTGTGAGCCTGGGGTCAGGGACTTGTTTCTGCAGATCAATTTGAGTGCCAGTGGCTATGGATTTTGTAATATGACATGATGCCTGTGTATTCTGAAGTACAAACACTTGTACAAAACAGCTATTTGCAAGACTGTTTGAAGTTGCCCTGCACCTTGCACTTCTCACCCACATTTTTTAAAAGCCAGGTTAATTTTCAGATCTTTGAGAAGCAATATGGAGAGGATCCAGAGACAACTCCACATAGGGGCAGGTAAATTGATGACACGGTTGTCTCATCACATCATGCACAGAACAGCTTCTTGTGTTTCCCAGTCTTGTTCTAGAAGGAAATACAAGGATGCAGAAAGCTCCTGAACTATTGCTCCATTAGCTTAATGATCAAGTCTGTCCTGGTTTGCATCACAGACAAAGCAGCCTTCCCATTCCAGAGAGACTGCATCCAGTCAGTAGACCATGTTTCATCAGGGGGATTTGGAATGCAATCTCCAAGAAAGCAAGCCTGGTGTAGGCACGTACATTACATTAACTCAAGACCAATGAAGCACATCTGTGGTAATTGAAGACAGAGCCATTATATAGCAGTGAGACATAGTCCAGCTTAGAATTAAGCCAACAGGTGCTCATTTAAATTCTGCACATGAACTTCTGCACATACTGGACTGGAATAATTTCCATTTGACTTCCTATTGCAAATTCAGAGGTGGCTATTCCGATCATCAAGCTCACCTCCAGTAAATTTCACTACACTCAAGACCTGGAGTGGATCATGCCCACTTTCACCAGCAACAGGCCACTGATTTGTTGTTGTTGTTCCACTACATTTGTCATCAGGATGTCCTACAAAGGTGGAATTGGGGGAGGCAAATTCCAGAAGTTTTTAATGGGTGAGGGAAGATAAGTGAACTTCAAGGTGAAAATCCAACTTGACAAGTTATGAAAAGGTTTTACCTTCCATGTCATGTTAAACTGAGACAATTCTTGCATTACCTTTAAGTGGTGGAGGAGCTAGAGAGTTTGCATACTTGTGTAACATGCCGTCATCAACTTAACCAATAGGAGTGCACTGTAAAAGGATCCACATTGTTTGTGCTTCAGTAGATTATTTGCATGATGAGGATGGCTTATTCTCAAAGTGTGCTCCAGAGACCCCTTCAGGCACTCAATGAGCACACCATAAATGGTCATCATCTGCCCCCTGCCTGGTTGGCTCATCCATCCCTCCCCTTCCTCATTTTCCTCCTGTTTCACTCGAGTTGGGCTTGGTGCTGCACCACTCTGCACATGTGCAGTACTGTGATGCTCCCCAAGATTCTGCACATGCACCAGTGAGGCTCCCTGTGACTTCTTTTTGGAGTGTGAAGGGCTCTGGAGACCAAAAGTTTTGAGAACCACTGGCTTAGACAATAGATTGAAGAAGTAATCTGGAGCACAGATGATGCCATTTACCTGCAGATCCTATTAAAGAACAGTTAATTTCCATTCAGCTTTTCCCAGCTGTAAATAAGACCTTTCAACGACAGGTGCTGAAGCCTGGGGCCTTAAGACATTTCTGCCCAACACTGCATATACACAGCAGGGATCAAATGTGTACACCTGTGAGCTGGACAGAAATGGGTTAAACACTGCAAAACTAATATTTTCCATTAAACTATAGCTGTCTGAAAAAGGTGCTGGATTCTGCTGGTTCCTGGCACAGGAGAAGGCATGAGCTGAATACTTGGACACAGTGCGACAAGCTCAGGGCAATTAACCCAACTAAACCACTGTGCCACAGTAGCTAGTGAACTGGAACTAGAATGAAACAATCTGCATCTGGAAGACTCACCATACACACTTCCTTCATGAGAAAGCTTTCCACCACAATGAAAACTTCTAAGAATGGAAGACATAGCTGATGCTGTTGTAAGCTCAATCTGACTAACTTCAGTTTCCTGTTTATTTTTTTAAAAGCACAGAGGATACTCAGCCATGATAGAAAGTGTGCTTCAAAAGATTTATTAACATGTCTTTGTACATATTTTACACAAATGGAATGTTAACATATACAACCTGGATCAGTAAAAAAAAAAAGTCATGATTGTATACTGGCAGACCAAGAACAAGATGTACCTTAAAAAAATTCTCAAGTCATTTTCTCAATCATACCGTTCAATTAAAAAACATTACAAACATATTTTACATTAGATACCACTAATTACATTCATGTCTAATCAACAGGGTAATGAAGGAAGACTGCATGACCATTATAGCCACTGCCAGACATTATAGCATTTCCTATCAGCTGTTTCATGCTCAGAGTTCCATCTAATGTTGTGGAAATGGTTAATCTGAACAAGGGATTCACAGTAGGGACTTTATCCACAGTAATGTCAATGGCCTAAGAACTCACACCTTCTTACAGTGTGATCCTACAGAAGTTAAACTCCACTGTGTCCAACGGGGCTTAGCCTCCTATGAGTGAGTTTAAGACTGCAGCCTTGGTACAATTTGTCCCAAGCCATCACTTGTTTAGCATCTTTGTTCCCATCTCTGTACTTTAAACTATTATTGTATCTTCTCAAAGCCAGTGAAAACACAATTCTACTTGCAAAACCAAAATAAATATTCCTGCAACATTCTGACAGATATATATATACACGATAGACAGTGGCTTTCAAATCATGTTGTAGGAAATCCTTGGAAACCCATCACATGTTCCTCAACAAGAGGATCAGTAAACAGACAAGTTTCCTTTAAGTTTAACTTGTCTACCTCTACCAATCCTGCCTTGCAATATAAACAGTGCAAGGAAACCGTGTGCGTGCATGCGTTATAGGGACACACCCAGTTCACACAGAGCCATGCTGAGTCCCCAACAGGACTGTTGAAACTGAGCATCCTATAACTCTTCCAAGGATACCCTGCAACACAGAGGGGTTCCTTGGAATAGAAAGAATCAAGAAGACTAAGATTTCCTGTCAGTAAGGAGCAGAAAGCCACTATGTCAAACCATACCTCTCAGTGTTCACTTTAACACTCAATTGTTCTGGAATTGTCCTACTCAGTTGTAGCTTACCTCAAGAATACTTTGCTACCACCAACACTAAGAGGTAGAGAAAGGTTTTAAGAAAAAAGGATTTTAAGGATTCACTGCACAGCAAAGTTTCAAAGGTTGCAGTGCACAGAGATTTAGGGCCATCAATTAACTAGTTTATAACAAGTCTTTTGACTAATCAACCAAACTTAAAGATATTTCCAAATGATTAAAACCTCATATTGAGTGCCTTTTGAGATACGGAAGGAAGTGCAAATTACCCTAATATAAGAGCACCACCATTCAATCTTGACTTTTCATTCAAGTGAAAAGTCCATCTTTACTATTTGTTTCTATCCCACACCATCATTAACATGCCAAAATCAAAATAGCTGCAAAAATAAGCACAAGTATCCCTTTACTCACAGTTGTCCATTAAAATTTTCACAAATAGGTTAAAGTTTGCCCCCAGTTAATTTTAGTCAATCTGCCAATTAATGCTTACAGCCCTAGGATTCAAAGCAATATCCTATAGACACAAGAACTACTTTGTGTCACAACACAAAACAAGAACACTAAATGTTCCAGAACCTGTACTCACTGGCGTCGCTAGAGGGGTGTGGGGGGTATGGGCCACACCGGGTGATGCGCCGGGGGTGTGTGACAAGCCATGGGGGGAGGACACACTAACTTTGCAGCGTTAGGAGCTACCCCGTCATGCCATACACCATTGGATATGGAATAGCCAGCGGAGTGAAATGCAGAAAACAGAATAGAAATTGCTCCTTTCGTTCAAATGTTATGGCCAAAAAACTGGAAGGAAAAAATGCATGGAGCCCTATGGAAAGTGAAAGTGAGCCGTATTACACGTTTACTCGTGAGTAGGCATACTTGCCATAGTCCTTCGGAAAGGGATTCCTTTGGAATCCAACGACACCACAATGGTCCCGATCCAATGAGTGCAGCCCCCAAAACACCTGAGAAGAAGGTCCCTCCCTCACTCCTGTAGTCTATTGAGCTCTATGGAAAGCAAACTCAGCCACATGGTCGCATTTACTCGTGAGTAGGCAGACGTGCCTTGACTGGTGGTCACGCCAGGCAAAGGGGAATGTGAGGACACCAGAAGAGTCCCAGTCCGATGGAGCTGGAGCACAAATGTTCCAGGAGGCAGCGTTCCCCCCCCCCCAAGGAGGACAAATAGGCTTGAATTGGTAAGGGGAAGTTTTCTATTTTGCACTTGCAAAGCTAGGAGGGTCTTTGTATTGATATGCCTGAAATAGAAGAACTTTGAAATATTGAAATATTGAACCACATTAAAATATCTGTGTTCTATCAAAAGGTACAGCCAAAAAACCAGTGTGGGTGGGGCGATGGTACATCACCACACCCACCACCTGGGGCATTGCCCCGCCCACTGCATGGGGTGACGCACAGGCCTCCCGCACCTGGTGACTTGAATCGTAGTGACGCCACTGCCTGGACTAATGGCTGCCACAAGTAAGCACTGCCTCCATTGGTGGGAGCTCTTTTAAAGAAACAGTATGCTGACCGGCTGCCTTGTGGATTGGCCACTCACAGACTCAGAACTACTAAAATCAAGTCTGTTTTTCAAACAAACGCTAGACACATGGTGGCTTTTAATTAATGTCCAGCACTGCTTCACATTACATTTATAATTTTACCAACTGTGGCACCAACATATCAGGGTTCTGTTTATAGAATGCCTTCCAATAGTCTCAGAATTTTTTAAGAGTAACAACTTCCATTGTTCCTTTTCCACTTCTGGTACTGCAATCATAGTTTGGCCTCTTCACTGAACTAGTTTAGAACAATGCACTTCTGTCGTTGTCGTCCCCCCTCCCATATGTCCAGTAGAACACAGTACAGACAGTGTATTTAATAGAGAACCTGGCCAGTTTTGAGCTTTTGTTGCACTGTGCAGGGATGGATCAGAAGCCAGAGTCAGCTGATGCAAGCTATGCTGCTTGGACACAAGAGAGTGGATGTAGCCCAAGTTATGGAAAAAGTTCCTTGTCTGGCAAGGACTGTGTCCTGAACTGCTAATTGAGGTCAATAAGAGAGTTGCTCAAAGTGGCAGGGTAGGACAAGGCTCTGAGACTGTAGAGTGTGCTGGCTTAGGAGGAAAGGGATTTGAAGCTTAAATTCTGAGACAAGGAAGTATAAATAGCAAGTTGTGCTATCAAGTAGATCAGCACTGAGATTATCTTGTTGGCAATGGCAGAGTGGGGACTTTCCATACCAGTATATCTGCATTACCAAAGTAAAATGCTATATATTGCCAGGACCTTTTCAATCTGGCAAAAAAAAAAAATTGCTAAGGAAATGAGAATACTGAGGCAGGAACCTGAAATGGGCATTTCAGTTTTAAAAAATGTATTTGAGCAGATAAACATGTCTAACTGAATGTATCTGCTTTTGTTAGGAGACTGAAGCAAATTGAACAGCAGCTTTTAAATTAAATGAATGAGAGTGTTTCCCAAGTCTGTGAAGGACTTTGGACACAAGTCAAAGCCGGATTGAAAAGTCCTCAGTCTGTAAAGATTCCTGTTTCAAGTACACACTGCATGGCATCACCACCACATTTACCTCTGACTACATATTTGATAGACAGTAACAGCCAATCTTCCCCTGAGGGCTGGGGATAAGAACAGGCCCTCAGTTTGGCTGTACTTGTCATAAGAGGCGACTAAACAGCCACCAGGTAGATGGAACTCCTTTGCCTGGGAAGGCAGCTCATCTGAGAGAAGGAAAACTCTGATCCCCAACCTCCACTGCCTTGTGGCTACATCCAGTTATGGAAAAGGCTTCAGGAGTCAACCTTGAGGCAAAATCCGGACCCGGAGTCCCTGAGATAGTTCATGGCTGAACACAGTCACGTTCCGGCAACTCCTGTGACGCTGCTGGAACCAACAGTATTGGCTTCTGCCTTTCCATTGGCAACATGAAGAGGGGGGATTTGCTGCATGGGAAACAGTTTGTCCTCCATATCTACTTTTCCCAGGCTTCACGCACTGGAGAGGACATTCTGTTCCAGAACCACCATTCAGAGCGCGATACCGTGGTCTTCCAAGACTGAAGGATGCCAACAAAACAGCCAATCCTGGTTCCCTAATTTATTTGGTGTATTTATACTCCATTCTTCCTTCAAGGAGCTTCTCTCTGATACATGTTGCTTCACATATTAAGTATTAACTTTTGACATTTTTAGGTGTAGACTTAACAGGATTACGGAAAACATGAACCCAAAAAGTTACTTTAAGTTGCAAGTGTATTGTATTTATATTTAAAGTACTGGTGTGCTCAGACCAGTGGTTCTCAAACTCTTCAGGAGTCTGAGCAGCACTGGTAAGTCTTGACAGGGGCGGGGACTGAGATGGGACGTGTCCCAAGGGTGCTGCAGTGATCGCAGCACTGAGGGTACCCAGGAGCATTTTAATGTACCGGGGAGACTATGCAGCCTCCCGGATGATCCTGGAGGCTCGAGGCCCCTTCTGCAAGCCTCCCCCCTGCAGCAGTGAGCTCCAGTCTGCAGTCGGAGCCCACTTCTGGTTTTGGAAAGCTGAGCTCCGACTGCAGAATGGAAGTGGGCTCTGACCACAGACTGGAGCTCACCACTGCAGAGGGGAGGCTTGCAGAGCGGGTTGTGAGCCTCTGGGAGGCTGCACAATCCTGCAAAGGAACGTTAAAATGCTCTGCTGAGCCCGCAGTGCTGCAATCACTGTGATGCCATCAGGACACTCATTTCTGGGTCACTCCCCTTAAGGGAAAAGTGACCCTTGTAAATTTCTGGAAAACATGACCTACCAGTTTGAGCACCACTGGCTTAGACAATACCACATGCTGTGGCTGGGATAAAGTACTAACACCCCTTGAAAAGTTATAACAATCACTGCAGACACCATTTATTTTTGAGGGAAGGGATGTCCCTGAAATGTATGATGAAGTACATGCTGCAGCTGCAGAAGTTAAAGCCAATGTTATTTCAAGGTTTCACCATCAGAAGATAAAGAACATTTGAAACACAAGAAGAGCTGCAGTATCTTGATGCCACTGTCTATAGGCTAAAAAACCTTTACTCCATGCTATATCTTTCCCCATTTTGAAAAATACAAGACTATAAACCTACAGAAACTCCTACATTGCTTCTGTCCTATGATGGAAGTAGATGTTTGCTGCCAAACACAGGATCTCTGATGGGCAAAGCAGGTAGGGTAAGGGGAGGCAATGATGACGACACTTCAGGGCAAACATGGGAGGAGGGAGCAATTACTCTTCCCCAACATCCTGCTTTTCCTCTGAAACTCCTCTCTGGCTTGTTTTCTATGTGAACTATGCTCCAAGAACACAATCACATAGTCAAAACTAGCTGTGGGGGGCAAGAAGAAAATTGGTGGGCCAGTAAAAGGTTACACAATCCTCTCTTCCTCCATTCACTGCTTCTCTTCGGCAAAACCCCCACAGCGCCCTTCTTCTGCATACTGAAGGCACAAAAAAGGCTGGAATTCCAAGACTGCCATCAAATAACTGTTTACAACAGCATGCTGAATACGATCAGAATTCAGAATCAGAATAGTGTGCGCTCTTTCTCTTCTGTCAGAGATTGCTGGCTATAGCACTGAACACCTATTCACACTAGAGACTAAAATCAGTTTAGAGATAATTAGAGATAATGGTGGATGGATGAATAGAGATAATGGTGGATGGGTACACTTTCTTTTATTTCTGATGGAAGTAGAGAATTAGCGGGATACCTGCTATGCCCACCCAAGAGCACACAGACACTAGGTAAATAACAGCAGTCTTTATACTTGGATTTTTGCAAATGAAAACACAGATAGTTAAAAGAAGTGGGAGAGGGGAAAAAATCATTCTTAAGCTGAAGAAAGCTAAAATAAGTCTTTACGGATAATAATGTCACATACAGCTTATTTTTGCTATTTAAATATGTTAAAAATTCCAGTCACCTTTATTCAACACTTTCCATCTTATAACAAACTTCACAAGATACTTTAATAGTTTCCAAACAGGTCTCCTTTCTTTGTGGGGACAAATATTAACTCACCATTTAACTTGTTGAGTTCTTCCCTACCCCATTCCAGATACCTCACTTTACAACGTATGAAAAGTCACAGTTGTATAATAAAGTATTATTGGTTGAAGAAATAGAGGTGTTCAATCCTATGCCCAGTTATGGATGCTTAGGATGAGCAACTGAGCCCATAATTATAACTACTGTCAAAGTCCCAAACAATGCGGTTAGATGCAAATTATTATGATCTGCCATTGAGACAACCTTCAATAAAAAAGAGACAAACAATGTCAATCTAGGTCCCATCCCCATGACATGTCTCACTTTGCTTGCCCTCTTGTGGCTCCTCAGAGAGGGACAACCTAGACAGTAAAATGTACAAGAAATAACTACCTGAAACATTTTAAAAAATACCCGTTAAAATTACCTTAACTGGCAGCACTTGAGATGGTAATTCTTATTTCCCTATTTTAAAAAAAATTGCATAGCTGCTAGATTATGCTCTCAATTTTTTTTTTTTTTTTGCTGCTGCGTTGATACCCACAAGTAGTAAGAGTGGATTTCAGTATTCTTATACAGGAATGAACACAGTTTGCAAATTTCAACATTTCTATAGCCTGATCAACAACGTCAATTAATATGCCTTGGTTACATTTTGCTCTTTGGGCTGCATTCTGACAAAGCTTTACATACAAAACAAAATTCCCAGGTCAAGGAATGTTTCATTCTTTCACAGAAAAAAATGTGAATGGCATACTGGTAACAAGGTGGGGAATTTCATGGACAAGTTCACACTGCTTGACTGTATTTCAGTTTGCCATTTGCCATTTGCGGCCCCCGGGGGAGGGGAGAGGAGAAGAAAGAATTCCAACTCACAAAATGTTATCTTCCTTGTATAATATTCCAGCGCAGCTTCCATTCAAGGAAGAATGTGACAACATCCAGCTTCTGTTGAACAGCTTAAAAAAATTAAACTGAAAATTAGTAACTTTGGCCTGTAGATACAAAAATATTGTCTGTAAAGTCTGTGGGAAGTGGATTGTTACAGGATGTGCAGCATTTTCAGAATCCCTGTGTCTCCTTTAGATAAGTGTTTAATACACTGGGCTTCCAACTTTGCATCATTTGTCCATCTTAGCAGTGTCCATCTGCAGTGTTCCATCTTAGCCTTTCCGGTCCAAAATGAACACGAGTCCACTCTCAAATTAGCTCCTGTAGTCGCAATTTCAAATCCTTTACATTTGCCAACCAGTGTAAGAGACTACAAAGAAAACAGAGAAGAAAATAATATTCCTTGGTAGCACAGTATAGTAAGCCCCAGCAGTTTTTCTTTAAAAAAAAAAAGTGCCCTTCTCTCTGAACACCACTTAACTTTGAGATTTAAAGATAAGCCAGCAATGTGCTATAAAAACAATCATGAGTGCTGGCCAATATTGACAAAAGCCAACCTCTTGCATCACACTGTAACACTGCTTTGCTGGGTATTTTGAGGAAGAACACCTTTGCCCTTGGAACCTCCCATGGAGTTATTTCCAGAAACTGCTCCACAGGAGGGATGCAGCCGACAGACAAAGCCGCCTGTATTTTCCATCGTAGTTAGGAAAAACGAGAGCAGTAATTCACGTTCTACCACTATGGTCACTGTTTAGTCTGAGCACACATGCAGCTCTGATGGGCAATATCCCTGAACTAAGCCAGCTCTGACTGAAAGGGTTTAAAGTGGCAAATTAGAGGATTCTTCTGAACATGAAAAGTTCTTGTTTTACTTCTGAGGTTTGCACACAGAGGAGGGGAGGAAAGTGTTTTAGAAGGTGGAAACAACTAGCATGGTATTGATAGGGAATGGTCTAATAGGGGGGGGAAGAAACAGGAGTTACCTACAAAAACAGGAACTTCCATCATTAATCGGAAGGATGCTCAGGACAAGATCTGTTTACCTCAAACCATTCATCTATGCATCTATTAGAAGGAGAGACAAGAAAAATAAAATTCAGTCCTGAAATATGAAATACAGTTACTCAATGGTTAATACTACTAAATGCAGGAAATTTCTATGTAAATGCTTGCACTATCAGAATGCAGTGACCACAGTAAATAGGAGTGTCACTGATTACATTATTCTACCCCAATTAATGATTTCACTTAATTGATGAATAAATGAATTAAATTTATAAGTAGAGGTATTTGTTTCCAGTGAATAAGGATTACAGTCCAAGTTTTATTGAACACAAAAGGCTTACTTCTGAGTAAAAAAATAACACCATTTTCAACACTTCTATGTATAAACTGAAGCCATTAGTTATTTGATTTCTCTCTGTAAACCACTTTGTGAACTTTTCAAGGAAAAGCGGTATATAAATACTGTTAATAACAAAATGTCAAATTTGAATGAAGGCCCCTTTTCAAAGATCCTGTGACAGAGCTGTAATAAATTTGTCAGAGTCTATTCAAAAGCAGTTTACAACAATACAGTAAACCAATGGTTCTCAAACTTTAGAATGATAGTCTGTTGGGACCCACCAGATGTCATTAACTGGAAGTAATATCTTGGCTGGAAGTGACATCACCAATTTAGGCTTCAAACCTAATCCCTGATCAGCCAAAAGGTCCTATTACACAGCACGCTTCTGCTGTTATATTGAATAGCTCGGAATTCAAGCGTTCCACCTCAGAAGTCAAAGCAGAATACAGACTTGGCTCTTTCTCCAACCACACAGCCCTCCGCCATTTCCAACACCCCATCTTCCCACCTGTTCAGGGCAAAGCACCATACCTCTCTCTCACCCAGGGCCTGTACTCCACAGCAGCTCTGTACCCTGTATTTTCAGCTCTGTATTTTCAATGGTGGCTGACCCACCTGAAATTGGCTCACAGCCCACCTAATGGGTCCTGACCCACGGTTTGTGAAAGGCTGCAGTAAACAACTGGAACAATGCAATAAATAACAAAGCAGCATTAACACATACCAAGGAAAGCATTAGAGCTGTTAAGTGTGGTAGGTTACAATACCATACATAAAGTGTACCACTCATTGGAAGAATAAATACTTTATTCATAAAGTAAGGGAATACATAATATTTTTAAGAAATGGTGCAAAACCAACATGGTTTAAAAATGTTTAAGGCTTCCTATCTAAAACAGAAACAAGACACAAAAGACTTGTAGTGGGGAAAAAAATCTCTCAGAGGATGTTCCCTGAGTTGCTGCTAAATCCCCTCTAGAAAAGCATAAGGACATTCAAAGTCGTCTAGTGGGGAAGGGGGAAATAAGCATCAGCTCCCATGTGCTATACTTCAGAGAGACCATGAAAGGGGAGGTCACTTCAGAGAGACTGAAAGGAAGTGCTGCCCCCACTCCAACCATTTAACAATAGTTATATATATGTGATGTACAGGTGGAGCCTATTTATCCGTGATTCGGCATGATTAACAAAAAATGCGTTGGGCTAAATTCCATAGAGTTATGCAAATACACTGCAGCCTGACACTTCCAGATGGAAGGAAACTAAGGCAGCTGTTATCAATCCCCTCCCCTCCGTACTCAGCCCTCCCCATTGCCAGCTGCCTGGCTTCTTTCACATGGGATGCTGATCTTTTAAGTGTCCACCCCTATGCGTTTCTACTCAGAAGTAAGGCCCATTATAGTCAATGGGGCTTACTCCCAGGAAAGTGTGGAGAGGATTGTAGGCTAAATCTCATGCTTTGCTTGGTGGGAAGGCTTGCTTGTGTCCGTGATAGCCTGCAGGGGGGGGAGGGGTTTGCTTGTGTTGGTGATTGCCTGCACCATCTCAATGGGGGAGGGGAAATTTGGCAAACACTCCCTGGGTTTTTTTAAAGCGATCCCCTCTGTTGCTGCCACACCTGCCCCTATGTGTGTGTGTGTGAGAGAGAGAGAGAGAGAGAGCGCGCGCTCCACCTTGCTGCACATGTTCTGGCTACAGAGATATTCAGCTCCCCCTTCCCCTCTTCAGCCTCTTTGCTGGTTCAGGGGCTCCAGGAGTGTTACTGTTCCTTTGCAAGGGGAACCTCTTCTAGGGCTCCAGGACAATTTCCCTCCATGGGTGAGGCAGAGCCTTTTTACAATGTTTTGGGCTGCCTGGAAATGGATCAAGACACCAGCGCAGAGCAAAGGAGGCAAAGGTGTGTGTGACTTTCAGTTCCCCCACCCCATTCTCATGGATAAAAATCCGTGGATAAATAGGCTACACCTGTATATCTTTATTATAGCTCTGTCTTCCATTTTTTCCTTTCATTGAGATTGTTGCTAACGTGTTACCAGGGTAGCAAAGTGGAAAGGAAAAAAGGAATTTACCAACATTACAGTCCTAAAACAATGATAGAATCAATTTTGAGAGTATGCATTTTGTTTAAGAAACTACATTAATGCAGTCCTGATCTTTTCTAAGGGATCACAGGAAACTCAGAGCATCTCATAATGTTGGGTTATTGAACGGTGCTCTTACTTACCCTTTATGATATATGCATAGACAAGGCAACCTTGCTATTGTGTCCCCTTGCTGCAGTTCTTCCAGACATATTGCACACTCTCCAGCATCTTTACTCAGCACATCCTCTATAGAAACATCCAAAACAATTTTATCAGCTTAAGAATATTCTCAAATAAAACAGGCCAAATGAGTTCCAACACATCAACACTGAATGAAGTTAAGATCCTCACAAAATAGAAGATTGGGACTTTGGTTTAGCCTGATGGAAATCTGTCCTAAAACAAGGGGTTGGGATGTTGGGTTCCCAACATGTTGGGAACACCAACTTTCCTCCCTGCAGAAACAAGACAAACAGCATGTCATAAATACTTCAAATCACATACAGACCAGAAAATTTAAAAATGAGTGTACGCTTTATACTGTGTACCCTTATGGAACAGAGACCTTTATCACATGTTGTCAACATGGGAAAAAGTGGCTGACGTACTTGCAATTATCACTCAAATGGGCTTCCTACTGCTAAAGCTGTCACTATAAACTTCTTTCAAAATCAAATATAGAAATGAGACATCTGCTCTCCTGTTGATTGCAAATTGTGCCTTATGGTTTCCTAATAATTTGTGGGAAAGGCTGGGTGAAACCTAAGGGATGAGTTCTACAAAATAAACTCATGCGCTTGAATTCAGGTGCTAGATTTCGGGAGTCACACCTCTTTTTGTGTAATTGGGGAAGATGACAGTGACATGGAGGGCCCATGTCCCACATAAGTTAGCCCTTTCTCTTAGCTATAACTGGACAGTAGTGTTCCTTGGGCACCTCTGTCAAGTACATGGGATGCATGATGGAGACGGCAAAGATATGAATCTCTTCTAGCAGTCAACTTCCAACTACATTGTGTAAAGCAACTACAACGGCTGCAATGAGGGTGGGCCAGGACTGGCATAGATGGGGCCAGTTTGCATTACTTTCTAAGGCAGCAAGATTGGTGGGAAGAATACTGTATATGCCAAGCCAATGTTAATAAGGGCCTACTAGAGCCTGCTGGGATTAGTCCCCTATCCTATCCCAAACCATAATCCTCTCCACCCTGCCAGAAACTTGTGAAAAATTTGAATTCAGACTTGGACAGAATCAGCAGAAATCTGTTTTGGAGGGTTAAAAATAGGGAAGGCATGTTAAAACAGTCCTCATATGCATTTCAAAGGACACCACAGGTTTAGAGACACATACAGAGACAAATACAAGGATTTCCATCCTTAAAAAGCTTCTGTTCACTGAAGCAAAAGAACCATTTGCATTGGATATAAGCATCCTTTAAAGAATATTTTAAGAGGGAGACAATGAGGTTTACATCACAGATGATACAACAGCTTCTGTTACTAATCTTTTCAATTCATTTCAACATTTATTGTTGTAAAATATAGCAACACAAGAAGAGTGGTTAATTCTGTCCATGAAGAAACAAAAGTTAGAACAAATAATTTTGAAGAACTATACTGTACATGACACAAAACGTCTAAAACTGAATATTAATTTTCAGACAATTTAAAACATGATATATGAAGGTTAATAATTCTCCAATTATAGAAAACTAAGTATCTGCCAATTTGCCAAGTATCTGCAAGATAGCACACCCTTGGTTTGCAAGAACGGAAGTGATTCTTAGATTTATTTCTTGTTATGTGTTTTTAATTTTAAGTAAAATAATAACACACACTGGTAAACTCTAATCTCCGAGTTCTTGTGGGATAGTTAAGGGCAATCTGATTGCCTTGAACAGGCAGGCCTAGATTTTTTTGTCTGTATTTTACAAAGAAACACTATTTCGTTTGAACCTATTGATTCACCGTACTTCATCACAGAACAAAACTGCATTACCTATGCAGTAACTTTCCTATTATGGAGAAATAAATGGAATAAGTAAATTTAACAGTATCGCTGAATCGATTCAGAAAAATGCCCCTTATTGCAGGGGTAAGCAACCTTTTTGTTTAAAGGGGCCAGTCATTCGGTGGTGCCATCATGTCACTGCTAAACTCTGCAGCTGCCAATCACCTAAAGTGGCTGCACAGAACACAGCTTGGGAGGCAACCACTCCCGTCCAGCTTGCTGCATACTGGATGGGTAATGACAGAGCCATCTGCCTGGGGTCATCAAGTTGCCTTGTATACAGATGCATACAATATTCACATAAAGTGCCTGTATTTTTTCATGTTTATCTTTGAGATATGGCACAATGGTTAATAACATGAGCTTGGAAGTTCCTGGTTCAAATCACCTTCTCTGCTGGGAATTCATTAACTAGCTTTGTCAGAATTATGTAGGTAGTTTAAAGAGTACTTTGCATTCACTACAACACTGTGCAAATGATATAAATGCCAAAAATTACTTGAGTCCCACAGCAACATAATGCTGATCTTACTCCTGTACAACAGAAGGCAAATGCTTTAGAAATTTCTCTATTGGAGGTTCCCCAAATGCCACAGTGATAAAGAAACAGAATAGGCATGTTAATTTCTTGTTACTGTTTTAACTTATGCCAAGCCAAATGCCCCCTCTTGCCTATCCTGTTCATTTACTTCAAAATCTGGGGAAGGAATGAATAAGGGCAAAGTATGAGATAAACTTACTGGCAGTAATTGTGCTCCCCCCACCCAATCTCTTAAAACCTGATATGACTGGATGAATGTGGGCCAATTAAAGCTAAAAAATAAAGCAAGCCTGTTTTCATTGTAAGGATTATCTGATATAGGGAACCTGTCAGGTTCAGTCTTGCGCGCCCCTAGATACTCTGAACTCTAGACTGCAGACATTGGCAGAAGCTTCTTCCACCAAATTGGGGCTTCCAGGAGAATAGCCAACATGGGGGGAGGGAGTGGGGAAAAAAGTAGGCTCATTTCATCCTCATCCTCCCCCCCCCCCCCCAAAAAAAAGACAAATGTGAGTTCTACTTTGAGCTCCAAGCCAAACTAGAGTGAAAGCAATGCCCTTACTCTGGAGACTTTTGGGGGGAAAGTCATAGTACCCAGGAGCACTTTTGTCAGGACCACAAAACAGGATGGAGGCAGTTTCATGACAGCTTTTGTCCCTGAGCCACAAATAGCCTAAAGGGAACTACAGGCTTCATTCTACATCTATCTGCTAATTTTATTCCAGTGATGCAATACGTACTAGCTATTCTGTACCTCATTTGTTAATAAACATTTATGGTATTAACTGTAGTAATTAAGATCTGACGAACTTGATAAAAAAATTAAAAAACCTTCTGCACTATAATGGAAACTCCTTGTAGCAAGATGGTCCACTGTAGTACTTAAGAAATTTGAACTATTTACTTCCTCTTGATCAAGTGCAAACAAAGGAACTTGTCCTCAGGACTAGTTTAGAAAACAGAACCATAGTGGGGGGGGGGAATAGATGACAACCTTGAACATTCTGAGCCAACACCACAGCCATTCTATGGCAAGAAAAGCAGGATTATGAACCATTATAGGTATGCCATTATGCAAAATAAGCAATATTCAAATATGCTTATTTTATATGTATTTTATTATGCTTCTAAAGCTATGGGAAGAAGTAAGCAGCAGTATGGAGCACCAAAGCTGTGCAATTTCTCTTACATACCTCTTTCAAGCTCCAAATTTTCACAGACATTTCCCATGCATGTTCAGGCTATATTTGTACATGTATGACCTGGAACTCTTTAGGGAAAAAAGCCACACACACCAAAATTCTCAAGAGTCAATTAGAAGCTTTAAGGAGTACTGAGCGAGCACTGCTCCAAACCTCTTCCCACCATTGTATCATCTAATAGAATATACCACATGATGCAAACACACTGAATTTCCCAATTACAAGTCTTCCATGCAACATCATTTGTGAAAAAGCAATAAATAAATATTTTTAGCATCTACATTATCATCTCGTTTGGCTGTCATACTTCACAAATTTCTGGAGAAAATCTTTTTTAAAAAACTGCATATAAAAGTAGCAAGTAAGAGCAACTGCTACGCTAGAATACCTCTCCCATGTAGTAGATCTTTATATGAAAGAGCATATTTGCTCACTCGCAGTCTTATATGGTACAGCACAATGAAAACCTTATCTACTGCTTATGTGAGCCATGTATCTCTTTTTCCCCCTGAACTTGAGAAATTCAGATTTCATTTTACAGACAAACTATGTGAACTACAACAGATATCAGGTTGCAAACAGAATGTACTGCATGTCATTCAATAAGAGCCGAAGAAAAACAGTTTCTACTTTAGATTGTAGGTGAAGTACAATGTAGTGATAAGATGTCACATGACATTTAGAGTCACATGCTAAATTGCCACTATTGTTATTAAAGTTGGGCAAAACACATTAAATCTGCTGTTTCAGAAGTCAGGCTTTGGAAGAATTTTTCTTCTTAAAGTCAGTTCTTCTGTTTTACTTAAGTTTCCTCTATTCATTCAGCAAAAATGTTTTACAATATGAAATAAAGCCAATGACTCAAACATGGTTACAAAACATCTCTAGCCATTTTTCAGTTCTATCTGTTGAGCATATTCAATAAGTCGATTGGTTATTTAATAGACTAAAACAGATTTTTGCGCTGGAGGAGATAGCCACTTAAAAAGCCATCAAAACCTATTGTTAGTCATTCTGAATAATTCAAATATACTATGTGCTTTTGTGGATAGTTATTTCAAATCTAGCTGTGTCAGCTTTCATGCACTCATAATGCAATGCGAGTCAACTTTTCTAAGTAAGTATCTATAGTTTTAACAGAGATCAAGGTACCATGAACAAGGCAGACAGCAAAACAAAAGTTTGAGCCTTCAATAAATATAGCATTTATGAAAGCATCCAATGAAAGTCCATGCTCTGCTGCATAACAGGAATAGCTGCCATTCAGACAAAGCATCCAAAACAAACAAACAGTTTCAGCAAGAAAGGAAGCGGGCAGGGAAAGTGTAGAGAAGGATGGAAACAAGCACTATAATCTTGACCATTTAAAGATCAGGCATGTTACCTGAGTATATTTTTGTTCTTGAGCCCTCAATGATAGCAGAACACAAAAGCAGCACAAAATGTGCACGCGCCTAGAAAATGAAGAGTAATAATATGCTTTACATTGGCAATAGTATAGAAGCAACAGAGCATAAAATGCTATTTTTGGCCAATGACAACTGCCCCAACTTGTATGAATACTTTAATATTCAAAAATTTAGATCTTTATATATAGACATTTTGATTACTGTTAATCCCAACCACATCCTTTGTACCTTACATGCTAGGGCAAGCAACAATGGCTCCAACAGCTTCAGTCCAAAAATATATTACATGCAACTTACAGCTCAAACTATGCATATCTTTTCATAGATAATCCCATTGATTTCAATGGGACTTACTCTCAGGTATGTTTATAGGATGGCATGCGGAGAAATTCATGAAAAATTTGTATTTGTACTTATGTACTTTTGCCACTACATAGATTCAGCGAACCTCTCACAACAAGCAGCATTATTTTAACAATGATCAAGTTCATCTTAAAGGCTCTGACATTCCCGTATGCCAGTGGTTCCCAAACATTTTCAACTGGTGGCTCTCTTGACCTACTGGGCCCATTGCCCATGGCTCCCCCTTAGGGCTACAATCCTATGCATTCTATAGAGTGGTGTGTTTTTCGCGAGGATTCCACAGCTCCAATCATCATTCAACTGCTGCCCTGGCTAGTTTCTGTGACCCCCTGCACACCCATGGCCTACAGTTTGGGAACCATTACCGTAAGCCTTTGCATTGCTTCAAATTTACTAATAAAACCAGTGCTTTTTTTGTAAATAAAAAGGTGCAGGAATTCACAACTTGTTAATCTTTTATTTACTTATTTATATATTTATAAACCATTTTTTATTGGAGAAATAAAATATTTTTTATGTGCTTCCCCCTAAAGATGAACTTACTCCTGAGTAGACATACATATGATTGGGCTGTCAATCTCCACATCCCCTTCCCCCTAGCTTTTCTACACATGGGGAAAAATACTGTACAGGTGCACTTGTAGCGTGTAGTATGTAGTGTGGCACTACTTCAAGGAGAGGAAGCAGTGTGTGGATTCTGAAAAATGGCTTACATGAGTTCCATGTAGTAAAATTACTCTAAGCAACTGTTCGAGTAAGAACAAAAAAGGAATTCTTACACGAGAGGGGTCCTTGGGTGCACATAGAAACAGCTACGTTTGCAAACAAGCGATTAAATATGGTTTAATTCAGGTATCAGAATACTCTGTGTCTTTGGGAAGGTGCTTGGCATGCAATTGTATGTTCTCTGCTGCCCTGAGCAGCTGCTGTGCATTGCTGGAGAGGAGCTGCAAACGCTGGCTGGCGGAAGGCATGCTTGTGGGGGAAGGATGAGGAGGATCTCTGGCAAGGCTGGACAGCACATTGTACACACGTAGAACCCCTTTTCACCTGCCCTTAGCATGTGAAAACGGGTGCAGATATATATCTCTGCCAGGATTAAAAGCCCAATCCTAGGTATGTCTACTCTGAAGTAAGTCTCGTTCTAGTTAATGGAGCTTACTTCCAGGAAAGTGCCAAGGATTGCAGCCTAAGAGCCTGATCCTATGCATGTGTACTCAGAAGTCCACTTTAGTGAATGGGGCTTACTGTGGATAGGATGGCAGCCTCAGGGCCCAATCCTGTGCCAGTCTACTCAGAAGTCAGTCCCACTAGAGGCAGTGGAGCTTCCTCCCAGGAAAGTGTGGAGAGTACTGCAACCTCAGAGCCCCTCCTCTGCCTATCTACTCAGAAGTCAGTCCCAGTATAGGCAGTGGGGCTTCCTCCCAGGAAAGTGTGGCAAGGACTGCAGTCACAGAGCCCTTCCTCTGCCTGTCTACTCAGGCTGCAAGGCTATGACACTTTCCCGGGAGTAAGCCCCATTGAACACAATGGAACTTACTTCTGAGTAGACATGCATAGGTATGGGATCTCAGGCTGCAAGGCTATGCACCCTTTCCCAGGAGCAAGCCCCATTGAGAAAAATGAGACATACTTCTGAGTAGACACACCTAGGCTCGTGCTGCAGACTGGCATGGGGGCTGCACCAGCCAGCTTCCTTCCTCTCTTCCTCCGCCAAGCCAGTACCTGGGCATTCCGTGGGTGCCGCAGCCCATCTCCCTGGCTGGCTGGCTGGCTGGCTGTCCTCCTCCTCGGTGTCGGCGCATGTCCCCCATGCCCTCCACCGGCTTGGAAGCTGCGCTGGGAAGCAGAGCGCAGGGGGAGGGAGGCGGGCTGGGCTCAGGCAAGAGCTTGGAGATGGGGGCAGGAGGGGGTTGTTGTGTGGTCAGGCATGGGCCAGGCGCCCACCCACCCTGCACTCCCCAGCACCCACCCAGCGAATGCCTCTATTTTGCTCCCTCCTCCTGGAATGCCTCCAAAGGGGAGGGGCCCCTACAAAAAGGTGCCGGACCTCCGTCCCCCCGCGTTCCATTAGAAAAAAAGCCCTGAATAAAACCTATTTTCTCTACACTTCCAAATATGGGAAGATAGACTACTACTGTTCATAATGGAAAAAGACTAGTTTTAACCATCTGTCTGTGCAGTAGTTGGACAAAAGACATTTGCAAGGCCGTATTCTTTTTGTTAAAATGAGTACAGTGACAATGGCAGGTTAATGGGATTGTGCCTGTGCCAACTTTCTCATTTTGACAGGTGTATCTGCCAAAAGCTCCCAATGATTTCTACCTCCCAGAATAAGTTTAGGATCATTCATTCACTGTTTGAGGACCTCAATGTACACATGCACCATATCAACAGTTATAAGAAAATGTAGAGAACAGAGTCGGTGGGCTTCAGAAAGCAATGGACAGATTTGATTCTCTTGGGTCCCATTTACTTTATCAATTTTGTCAAATGCAAACTAGTTCAAGAAAAACAATGAAAACCCAAATACCACTGAAAATATCTGGCTGCCCCAAAAGCTTCAGAAATAGAGATAAGCAAAGTTCCAAGTCATATGACAGAAAAGTGATGCATGTATGAAGTTCAACTCTTACTGTCTCCAAAAGTAAAAGGTCTGAAGGAGGGGTCTGTACCCAAGACCCTGAAAAGCCAGCCCATCTAGACAGTCCTACACTATAAAAGATACCAATAAGATAGTGCCTCATGACATCTGCAAGAAAGACCAGCAAATTCCACTTCAATTTCTGTATCAATTTCTGTGTCATTTTAATCTACGAGGTTTTCTTAATCCAGTCAGGCATAATGTATTTCAGGGTAGGGGGCAGACAGAAAGTTCTCTGGCATTCAAAAACTAACTCATGTTTCTCAAATTGTGGGTCGAGACCCACTAGGTGGGTCGCGAGTCGATTTCAGATGGTACCCCATTCAATTCAATATTTAATTTTTAATATATTAGACTTCATGCTACCATGACATGTGACTGCACTGGGGAAATGTTACAGATCTGTATTTTTAATAGGCTACTCTGTATATGCTTTTAACAGTGACAGTCAATGGGATTTATTCCTGGGTAAGTGTGAGTAGGATTGCAGCCTAGGATTGTTAAAAATTTTCTTGCTTAATGATGTCACTTCTGTTCATGACATAACATCCGGTGGGTCCTGACAGATTATCATTCTAAAAAGTGGGTCCCGGTGCTAAAAGTTTGAGAACCACTGAACTAACTGGTTTGTTGTAGCGCAAGCTTTTGTAGGCAAGAGGCTCATATCTACAGAATTTATTTCTACAGGAGACTACAGCCAGTGGTCCAAGAGAGATTAAATGGGAAGCCAAGGTTTTCCATTATAAGAAAAAGCCTTGGAGAGCTCACATCCCCCCTCCAAGGAAATCCAGGAAGAAGGATTTCAAGCTTCCACTTCTGGCTTGAACTAAACTGCAGTTCTGTATTATGCACCAACTTGGGAAGCTGTGCTTTTGATATACAGGTCCAACCTTGTTATACACGGATTTTTTATACATGGATTTGACTCAACACAAATGGCCATTGCAAATGAGAAGGAACGTGCTGATCCCTGGAGAAGGGAAAAAATGCACCCCTTAAAATTGCTTTTCGTAATGTTGTAGAGATTTTTATCTTAACATGGTGAGAAGGGCCCTTTAAATTAAAGGAAAACAGTCCTTTACAATAGTTGGAGAGAGGGCAGCCAGCTGACAATCCATCAATCATTCTCTTTTCAAGAGACCCCCTCCCTTCCCCTGAACAGAAAGGGGGGAAGATCGTCTCTCTCCAGAGTCAGGAGAGAGATTGATTGTTGGATTGTTGTCTTAATGACTATCTTAACATCACAAAGGTCAGCAAGGCTGTTTTTAAATCACTGGAGCAAACAGACTTTGTTTTTTAAATTGATTTGCTATAGTGCGATTTTTGCCATCCACATGAGTTCTGGGAACAGAACCCACGCGAATAATGAGACTCAACCTGCAGGCTACAACTCAATCATCATTTCATACCCTGATTCATAAATATTTTGATTTCATACACAATATAAAAGTACAGTTTAGTTCACACCAAAAGCTCCAGCTTCCCTATTAAATCTGCACCAGCTTATTTTAAGACAATCCTTCAGTATCACTAAGAGCTTGACATAAGGCAGATTCAAGCAAATAGCTGCTCTCCGGTATGCATTAACCTCTTGCAGTACACTTCCTTAAGAATCCCCTTTCACTGTTCATGCAGCAAGCAATGGCTATAAAATCCATAGTACACTGTATTCCTTAGACCAGTGGTTCTCAAACCTTTTAGCCCAGGACCCACTTTTTAGAATGACAATCTGTTCAGTAACCATTGGAAGTAATATCATAGCCAGAAGTGACATCATAAAGCAAACTAAAACTGTAAATATAATTAAAGTAAAACAAATAAGGGATGATGAAATGGGGAAGCCAGCCCTTTTCCAAGTGAATTCTCTGCAGCTTGCCTGCAATAACCTGAACCCCACCTCCCAAAAAAAAAAAAATCAGTTAAGACATCCAGACCTATCTAGTGCCCACTTCAATTTAAGATCTTACATTTAAACCAGTTCAGTGTGATTTGGGATGAAATCAGTATAAAGTCCCAACATTTTTGGGGGGTGGGGGGCTACATTGAGATTCAAAGCCTCCCTCTGAACAGCATTAAAACCCCAAGTGATGAGAAGAGGAAATGAGGCTCCACAAGGCAGGGGAGAGGGAAAGGAGTCTGGAAAATGCAATGGCTCTCAAACCTGTTAGCACCCAACTAGATTTACAGGACTAGAATAGGAAAGAAGTCTTACCTACTCAAGTCTCTTTTACTATACTATGGGGGGCTGCCTTTAGGAGCACTAGATGAGCTCCACATTCATCGGATCAAGACTACTCTGGTAAACCTTGCATGCTCCTTCACCTAACCTTCAGGAGCCAAGGCATGTTTGCTTGCTCATGAGTAAATGCAAGTGTGTAGCTTAATTTCACTCTTCATAGAGCTCAATATAGTCATCACTTCCCTTGGAAGGAGAGACTTCCTTTTCTAGTGCTTTTGGGGGGCTGCATTCATTGGATTGTTTATTTCCTTACCCCAGGGCTCCAATGCAGCTGCATCGGCAGTGGAAAGTTGAATAGGATTCGGCTGTGAGTCTGCCCAGAGCTATCACAGACAGCAGCAGAGCGAGAAATCTCTGCAACAATGTCAAGTTTGCTCAGATTGCTGAAGGGTGAGAGGCAATCTGACAGGTGTAAAATAAAATAAAATAAAATAAAACAGGTGTAACCTACATAGTGGTGATCAATTGACAATATTTAGTCATTTGACAGGCATGCCAGCCCTATCACAACACAGTAACTAGCAATAGCTCAATCTTCATAGCTTTGTTCTACTAAATTGAAGCACTCGCAGTGGGGGAGAAAACCATCGTTTCAATTGTTTCATGAAGGAATAGAACCATACTAATAAATTTTGGTTTAGTTTTAAGAATCTCCTTTTGAAGTTTTATTTGTTGAGGAATAAGACTAGATATGGTCTTAGAAGGTTTAAAATATTTTGCTGTAGATTGTTCACAAACTTCACAACCATCCACATTATGGAATTTCTTCAATTCCTTTAGTTTACGAACTGTTTAGACAAGCATTCTGGATACCTAGTGCTATATTTCAATATGTCACTTTGTGCTGGCATTTTATAAATTCAATTCAACAACAGAATGTGGCCAAGACAATTATGTAAAGCTTTCAAGATAAGGTTAATGGCCGGGATTAAAGCCCTGTAATCGTATCACTATATAAAGCATTAAGTAGGCACAGTTTTAACACTATTAAGAAAACATGGTGTTTCACTGCTGTTTAAATGTAAACTGCAATAGTACTGCATGCAGAAGGTTACAAGTTGTTAGTTAACGTAGCACTATTCTTGCTACATCAGGTTATTTCCAAGGTCCACAAAACTCAGCAGTGTTGCTTTAGCTGCTGCTACTGCCCTGGTCAAAAAGAAAGGAGGAAGGGGTCTTTCTTCTCAGTCTTAGGCATAGAGATCACAGAGTTCTAGAAAATGTCAGAGTTCTGCTCAGTAAAAGCACAGAACTCTATTGTGTACAACTGCATTGAGACCATGACAAAGAACAAAAACCTCCCCCTACTGCAAACCAAGACTGTTTGGTTTTGCAACTCAAAGTAGGAATAATTAACAGTAATATATTTTCATTTGAGATAGAAAAAAATATTGTCCCTTCCAATCCTGGGGAAAACTCAAGGCAGGAACAAACGGCAACTCTGCATGGTACTGGAGCTGCTAAATAAAATGCACAAGTCAGTAACGTTCTTTGCTACAGATTCAAACCTCATCACTTTCTAAACAAAATCCACCCTGCAAATATCAAGAATGACAGATTTAGGACTTAAGTTTTAACAAACAAACCACCTTAAGTTTGGCCTTTAAACATATTTTTGAAGTATCACTTGAAAGTTAGCACTCTAAACCAACAAATGGCTTAAGACAGAGCACTCCTTGAAAAAACAGTCCTATTTTATTGGATCACAGAGCTAATCTGCAAAATAATTATGTTCTCTTATGAGATGCTTAGGGGCTATCATATAAAAACCACTGCATAAATATAGTGAACAATAAAGCTCAAGGTCCACCCTAAAGTGCAATTCCCAGCAGTCACAAGACTGCAGCAGTTGCAGATGCAATTTATGACACCCTCTGAATGACCTCTCAAGCTAACAACTGATTAAATGTAGGACATTTCAGGTAGTTCCTATCCAGCAGAGAGCAAGTGCACATTGACTGCAATCATGAAGCTGAAACATGATCAGATTTTTCTTACCAACAGACACTGGAGAGCAGAATTACTTTTGCATTCAAAACACAGTAATTTTTTCTGAAGTGTCTTCCAATGGCTTTTTGTAGACACTTCATTAGCTCTTCATTAGTATTTTGAGAGACTATCAATTTGAATAGTGGTAGCACTTCAGGTGACTGTTCAAGTAAAGTATTTGCTGAAGGGCAAGTGGCATTGGTATATTTGATGTCAGGAATTCCATGCAGTGATGGTAAATCAAATACTGTCATGGGTTTGCTCTCCAACACTTATAACAGGCCTACAGCTATGTGCTTGCCTTATACCTATGCCTAGTTCACAGTCTAACACTTGACCCCAAGAAACCCTTTCTCCCATATTGGATAGAAGATTAGCCATGGAGCCCTGCTCCAAGTTCCAATCTCATCTAAGGGATGCAGTGATTAGGGATCTCCAAGAAGGCTTTTTCTGTGGTAGTGCCCTGTTTGTAGAAAGCTTTCCCTAGGGAGATGCACCTAACGTTACCATTAAGTCCATTTTAAAGCCAGGTGAAAAACTCTATTTGTCGACGACTTGTGTTTCAGGGGCTCACTGATTTTATATTGCTTGATTTGTGTTTGTGTTTATTATTATTGATTTTTATCAATTTTTTTAAAGTGGCTTGAGAGTTTTACCTAAAGGATGGGGTAAAAATTTTATGAAGTATTAATACTTCTAGTCAGTAATAAGGCTTAGTATACATCTGCAGACCAATTCTACAACAATATAGAGGTAATGTTTTGCAGATGTCACTACAAAAGCATTAGAAGCCTATATGTCAGTGGTTCCCAATGTTTTTTCACTTGTGTACCCCCTGGCAGCCCATTTCCATAAACTGTACCCCTCATATTAGTAAAATGTAATTAACATAGTTGCTGTTATTTCAGATTTATATGTTTTCAACTACAGCTATATCTGACAATAAATGAATTGATGGCCAGAAACTAGCAGTTGCTGGGGCTTTCACAGCCAACCAGCTGCCTTCCTTCCTGCCTTGTCATTTCTGCAAGTCATTCTAATACAGACCTGCCTTTTCCTATCATTCAATTCTTTTTCAAGTACCCCTGGGGTAAATATACCCCAACTTGGGAACCACTGCTGTGTGATAGATTCCACAGATATTCCTCAAAGCTTAAACAGAAACAGCCATAAGATATTCAGTTTGCTTGGTCTTGCATTACAGCAAACACAGTTACTGCTATCCCCATTTTAATGAATGGACAGTCAGGAAGAAGAGTCATTTGACCACTCTTGCTCTTGTCAGCTGGAACACGCTTTAGAGAAGGAATTACAGTACTTCAGTTCCCACCCAGCTACTTCAGAATTCAGCTACTTTAGAATTAAACCATGTCCCATAGTCTATATTTTAAAGAGACTTTATTTTGAAGAAACTATTGCCCCCCCCACTTCTATCTCCCCAACTACTTAAATCCATTTTAGAGTAGTTAGAACAGGTTTCCATAGCAGAATTCTGTTAAGTGTCCAAATGGGCTTCAGTGCATTCTGTTCACCTTTCTCAAACAAAAAAAATCCACATATAACAGATGGCCCTTCAGTTTTTAGAAGGCTGAAAACTGCTGATAGCAATAGTAGATCTACCCTCTCCTGAAAGTTGCTTTGAAAAAATCTCAAGTAACTTGTGTATGTACCCAAATATATAAACCCTTGTATTGAATTCTTTTAACTTTGCTTCCAGGTCATCTATGCAGCTGCGTTGTATTTGCTACCATTGGCTGCCAACTTTTAGGAACCCACAGACCACTGAGGCAAAACTGGAATCACCGTGGACCTCCCTCCACCTCTATGCCCCTGCACACCAAAAATTCAATTCAATTTCTAATAATTAGAGAAGATTTATTAGATTTATTATTTAGATTTGTAGGTTGCTGCTGTTGTTGCTAGCTGTAGCTGGTCCACTCTCTGGTGGTCCACGTGGAAGCAACTCCCAAGCAACTGCTCTCCCATGGATCACCAGAGATGGCAGAGGATGAACTGCCCACAGTAGCAACTGATACTTCAGTGCTGGTTGGAGCTGTGGGCGGTCCATTCTCCATCCTCTCCAGTGGTTCATGGGGGAGCACGCGCTCAGGAGACAATGAATTTGATTAAAGATCATTTGTTTTCTAGAGATCTCACAGACCACTTCTCAGGGTCTCATGGACCATGGGTTGGGAACCAGTGCTATAAACAGTAACTTAATGACTACTGTGATAAAAGGGAAAACTTATCATTATGCCTTTTGTACATTCCCCTCAGACTTTGCAAGTTCCTTCAACTTTTGACCAATTACAAATGTGAAAGAATTAATCTAGTTCAATGTCAAATCCATCCACTCAGCCCCCACCCCCATCAATTTCTTAACAGGTTTTCTCATCAGGTCTGCCAAACTTCAACAACTTGCCCTCAGTTTGATCATCAAGCCTAAGACTCTTCCCATAAGTGACCACCACCCTTGTGTATTGATGCTTTGTCTTTCTGAATGCAAATACCTAGTCACAGCTGCCATGTTTTTGAACACTATACATATGTATAATAAAAAATGGGCCACATGAACACAGTTACATCCATGTACAGATAGTACTTTAGAAACCAAAATAAATTGGGAGTAGTAACCAGTGGAAGCAGCTGCTGCATCACAAAGGCAAAAAGCAGCAAAGTCACTAGATGACACACAGCAACTAATTATTTACACAGAACGTCATCAATGTACATGGAGCTTTACATATAGTGGAAAGATGACCAAAGAGCTTAAAAATCTAGACATGGAGACAACAGAGAAAAACAGGCATGGAGGCAGGGGTAAACAGGTGAGAAAAAAATATGCTTTTAATACACAGTTAGGTCACATGAAGACAGACTACAGCCAGAGTGTTTACATTAGATGGTGGCACAGACAAAGAGCAAGTAAACCATGGCTTATACAGAGATCCAGCAATGAATTCATATCATCTCGTCTTAAGGGCACACAACTACAAAAGTGCATAGCAGACCAACCAGTGGTCTGGTATAATTCAGCTACAACAAAAGGAGCCGATAAGCTCACCTACAGGCTGATCCATTATATCATTTGCTCTCACTAAATTTGCACAAAGAATTTAAATGGACTGAAGTGTTAATGATAAAGCCTTGTTAAAAACTGCCATGTGTTTTGATCCATCTTTTTCTCTAGGCATGTTTCAAGAACACATACTTTATACACAATTCCAAGTACACATTTTAGACTAGCCTGACCACAAGTTAGCATCTGGCACAAATGCAAGTCACCACACTGAAGATCATAATGTGGTTGTTACTGCCTCAAATCAGAGAGACAATAGTGCCCACCTCTAAGTGTAGCAGAACTCTACCAGTCACACCCACCTCTTTCTATCTCTAGCACAAAACACAAAAGATTTCATCAAAGTTGTAGTAATAGCTTATGTTATTCATGCTCTTCTAAAAGATCTCAACTCAATAACAAGCCAGCAGGTGCAGCATTAAATACTGTCTGGGGAAAAAAGATCAGGTGTCAAGCTACCCAGGTAGCATAAATGGTATGCTGCTGCCAAGGAATTTGAAATATTTATTCTGGCTTGAAAAGGGTTGCCATATAAATGTATGATTATTAGCTCCAAAACAATGAATGATGCTGCCTAAGCATTTGAAACATTTCTCATAACCAAGAATATGGGATTACAGCGAAACAGTTCATCTCCCTCCCCCCACCTCCCAGAGAATCTCACAAGGAGCAGTGCTGTTCAAACAGTTCATCAAGGTGTGCCAAGAGTCTCCAAGGGAGAAAGAAAAGTTAAACACTTTGTGCTTTTTGTAACCACTTAATATGTGGGTATTAGATTTCACTTGAAAGGGAAGACAGACAGATTCAAGGTTATAAAAGCAAAACATTTTGTGTAAATCTAGTACAAAGTGGGTTGACACAGTAAGCTGGCCCTAGAGCACCACAGATGAAATCTGTGCTGTTCTCTGTCATATAATATAGCACATCACACTAAAAACATTTAGGCGAGCATATGACAAGGCAGCATGAAATGCAGCTCAGACAAATAGAAATTGATCAGACGGGAGAATAAAAAAGGCTGTCAGTAAGGCATAGAGGAAATGAATTTCCAGTTTTAAAACTTAGTAGAAGTTACTTTATGCTTTACCCTCTCAAAAATTAGAAGATAAAAAAATCTTAGATAACAAGTTTGACTTGTTGAGGTCTCAACTTTTTACAACAAACAGCAGTTGAGTAGTTGCTATGGGTCCAACATTTATATTACATGAGCCCTTCAAATTTTTCAAGAAGCCTGTGCAGACTTGTGGGAACTCTGACTTTTTTTTGGCTCTCCACTGTATATCATGTCCATTTCTAATGGACATGATATACATGTCCTGAAAAGGACATGTACAACTCCTGAGAAGGAGTTGCCTGCTGTTATCTACATCTCTGCACAAGTGCAGCAAGCTAATGCCCCCTTTTCAAATCCTCTCAAGTAAACTGGAGGGTTTGGAAGAGAAGGAGAGTTTGCTCTGACTTGCTCAGAAATTTAAACAAGGGAAGAAATGGCAAGATACACCCCTACTGCTTCTTGCTCACTCCATACCACAGTGCAAGTAAAGGAAACCTCACTCTCCTCAAAACCTTCTTTACATGGTGTGTGGTGTGTGGTGGGGGGAGGGGTTGCCAGGCAGGGCAAGGAGAGCCAAGACCACTAACTCCTATTAAGTGACCTAAAATTTACATTTTGCTGCTATTCACACATCCAGCTCCTATCTTCTCTTTTCCAATGTGCTCCACAGACCACTTCCCCTTAAAGTTGATACAACAGTCCTGACAATTAATGTTTCTGCTGCATGCAAGTACTACAGCAGTAGAACTGCAGGGGCTCTGCAAAACTTTAAGAATGCCACAACCAGGGTAAGTTTGAACTGTTGCATTATGGAAAGACTAGGGTGGGCGTCATTCAAAATGCAAGGTTGAGTACTTTTGGGTAAACAGGTGTTTATGCTGGCTCAAGTTTTATCAAATTTGTAAGGCTTGGATAATTTCTTGATTTACAAAACCTACACTCAGGGCTGTCCCTAGAAGAGTGCAGGGCCCATGGAGACTCAAATAGTAAGTTAGAAACACTTCCCTTTATTGAAATTTTAAATATATATTCAAATAACCCAGCGAACATGACAATATAATAATTAAATTGAAATATAAAATACCAATTAAAGCCCTTGAAATAAAATTCAACTTAATACAGGGCCCAGGGCGGCCGCCCCAGCTGCCTTTCCTAAGGGACAGGATCCATCTTTAAACATATATTTAATAATATTGCCTCTATGAAGAGGCAAACAACAAACACCTCAACGAAAGAAAGAAGAAAAAAGTGGGAACAAAACACCAACTAGGAAGCAAGGTAGGAAAAAATGGTGGGGAAAAGTCTATAATAAGGGAAATTTCCTGAGGCATGCATATCCTATGATGTATACAAAACACCATTTTAAAGAAGCAATTTTCATAAATCTCAGCAATAGGAAATTTGCATCTTCCCTACCCCCCATGCACAACTTTGTGCTTAGCCTCTTAAGAGAGATTTCTCTCTCATTTGGTAAAGATCAGAGGAGGCTGCATGTACAGAATTTCAGTCTGTGACAGCCCTGGATATGTAGCAATATGGTAAAGGACAAAGAGGTGGCCAATTATGAGAACACTGTTTACAACATAGGGCAAAACTCCACTGCTGCCTCCCTGTCCTAATGGCTCAATCCTGTACACACTTACCTGAGAGTAAGTACCACTGAAATAACTGAGACTTACTTCTGGGTAGACACACATAGGATTGCCCCTCCTCCTCTGACTCTTGTCTGCTTCTGTAGCAAAGCACTGGGGGCAGGGCAAGACCAGCCCCAGCCTTCCCCTGTGCTTCTAAAGCAGTTTCTTGCTTACTCGTGGCAGCCACACAGGAAGAAGTGTGTACCAGAAGTGAGGTGTACCACTGTGCAGGGCTCAAGGTGGCCTCAGTTGCCCTTCCCAAGGGACGGGCCTGCTTATGCCCTGCCTTTCCACAGGAAACACAAGCAACTTATAAAACAAATTTTAAAAATTATCTACAATTTTGCAAACTACAAAATTTTCTATAGTTTTATAAAAATTATAAATCAAATGTTAAAAATGAAAAACACCAGTTACTCTAGTAAAGGGGTATCCAAAGTTTTTGGCAGGAGGGCCATATCTCTCTGACACTGTGCCGGGGGCCAGGGAAAAAAAGAATTAATTTACATTTAAAATTTGAATAAATTTACATACATTTACATAAATGTATATATTAAAGATGAACTTACATGAATGAATGACGGTCTTGCAATAGCACCAGGCCTATAAAAGGCCTTGCACAAAGCAAGACTGGCCTTTGCTTTGCTGCCGTTACTGCACCACAGATGTGAAACAGCAAGCAGTGGAGGGAGCTCTCATCATGAAAGAGGTCAAACAGTCGCCCTCACACTGAGAGCAGTTGCGTCGAGCAAGTGTGGGCTCCAGCAAACCTCCAGAGGGCCAGAGGCTCATTGGAGACTGGGGGCTCCCTGAGGACCGCATTGGGAGTCCTCAAGGGCCGTAAGTGGCCCCAGGGCCAGGGTTTGGGCACCCCTGCTCTAGTACATGTAGCAATTAGCTTACTTTCTTACCATTATAGGTTATTCTTGGTTTCGTCAAGCACATCACAAGATGTAAATCCATTTCATCTGAAGATACAAACTTGGAACAGACAGGGCACTTGAAACCTAAAGAGTTAAGAAAAGAATAACATTTTAAATCCAGAAAATCATTGCCAACAGTTCTGAATTGCTCTATATAAATCAAACTAGTTCTTTTGGTTTTTAAAAGGTCATTGTGCAAAAGTATTCCAGGGCACCACCATTTTAAGAAAACAGATGCTTGGAGATTGACTAACTGAGTCTGCCATGTAATGTCAACAATATACGCACACCACCTTCTTTACAAAACATCTTTATGCTAAATGGGTTGCTATATAGCTGTGTCAGTAGAAGTCCTGTCCAGGGTACAGCAGGACTAAGACTGCAAGTGTGCAATAGTTTACTATGCATAGTTCCAAACATGGATAACTGATTTGTTAAGAAAAAATATTCAGAAAATACAGAAACAGAAACACATATGACAGCAAAGTTTCACAATGCAAAGAGCTCAAAAGGCTTCATAAAGCTTGGAAGTACTCAAAAGAAAAAGACTAACAACCTAGCTGGTATCAGTTTCCATTGGAAAAAATCAAAGTTAGAAGTAAAAATTGGTATCTGCAATTGTAGATGCACATCACTCCAGGGATCAGCTTGATCTGAATGGATATGCAGTCTGAAAATCCTTGCCATGACCTTTCCCTACATAGGCAGGAATCTCTCTGTCCCTGACACTACACAGGGGTACTAGAAACAATTCCATAATTAGGACTGGGATTAAATCAGTTTCTCTCAAAACTAGGTCAGGGAGACTAGACATCTGCACAGCCTCAATCACAATAAATTGTAATGCCTGGTTTCTATACTTAAAGCTCCTCAGAACCTTTATTAAAGAAGAAAAGTATTTAGACCTGCTGGCTGCTATAAAAAAGTATCATAATGCTGGACACTCTCACTTTTACACTGATTGGCACAAATCCAAACATGTTGTACCTCAATGACTCTTAGCCGTTTTAGAAAATTTTGCATACATTTGTACATGCGTGAGTCTTTCTGCCCACCAGACAGACCTGCTTCTGCACATCACACAACAGTGAATTTTTTGAATAGCTTGGAACCAACAAATTCACGACCCCTTTTCCTCCCTCTTAATCAGAAGTTTGTACTAACTAGCACGAAGGTAACTGCATTAGCCATACAAAGTTAAACATTATAAAAGTCTGTAATATTGACATGTGCTTTCTGGTAATGACACAACATGCAGCGAGGCAGTGATAAAATCCATTACTATACAAAACCATTAGTGTGCCTAGCAATAAGATAAGAATATTAATGAATTTATTTGTATCTTGTCAGCATTCACACATACCTGGGTTAATTTTTGCAACCTAAAAATAGTCCTTTTCAAGATGCTAATTCTTTTAAAGTCTACAAAAGACTGTCATGTGGAAATACAATGTACACTATTTTTGCTTGAGCGGATGAAAGTAGAGAACAACCCACACTGGCCCTTTAATCCTAGTTTTCCTTTTCATTCTTAGAACTACCACCAAGTTTTCTAGAAATAGTTACATCCAACTGAATGCCAAACTCCTACTAATCAACTAATAGCAGGAATGTAACCACCAATTCTTCAGGCATATTTGTTTATCATCACTAATGTATTAACAAAACTTTACCTTTTAGTTAAAGCTAGTTAGTTCATAGTGCAAGGTTACAGCAGTCAAGACAGCCTGAATATTAACATAACACAGTAAACTTCTTTTTAGCATTCAATCCAAATTTTTCAAGCATTCAGGCTGCCTGCAGGCACTATATGTGTGTAAGCTTATAGCGACCTGTAAAGGGAAGAACATTTTCACAGTGATAAGGATCTATACAATGTTAATGGGCATGCAGGAGGCTATGGGGAGAATCCATGGATACTGGATCAGTCAATAAGGGGATGGGACGGGTCACCTGTACAAGTTAAGGGACTAACATTGCAAGCAGGCTTCATCAAATCCACTTGCATCCATGTTAGCAACAAGGATTTCTGCATTTCTAAGAAGCTTGAGAAGCAGCCATCTTGAAGTGTGCAGATGCTTGGTTGTCAATGAAATGTGACAAACAGTTAATTAAACAACAACTGAAGTATTTCAGTATGAAGGCGAAACTTCCATCCTGGAGGCCAATGAAGCCATGGACTCCTTCACCAAGATTAGGGAATTCACAAATATGCTTTGTCAGGATGCCATAAGATTTAATCAGTAGTACTTCAGCACCATGGGACCAACACAAGGTGGCACAGCATGCCTCTTTCAAACAGATGCCAGACTGCATTTTATCTCAGGATGCAGCACAAGGGTCTTCCACATGCTTAGAGGGGGTTCCTACAAATACATGAACACCCTACCTACTACTTCTCCCCTGTAAAACCCCCTTACCAGGCAACAGGTACAGAAGGTTGTTTACATTGTTTCTGCAAAGCAAGCAGCACGGCCTCATTAATAACTAGAAACCATGGCTCAGTCCAAAACCAAGTGAAAATGTATGGGACTCTGACTGGGATTTTCTTCATGATTCAGCCAGCCTATAAGAAAAAGAGGACTAGGGCAGACAACCCCTTAAGCACACTCTAGTTCAAGGGCATCCAAACCCCAGCTCAGGGGCCACTTGCGGCCCTCAAGGACTCCCAATCCAGCCCACAGAGAGACCCTAGTCTCCAATAAGGCTCTGGCCCTCCGGAGACTTGCCGGGGTCCACGCAGGCCCAATAAACTGCTCTCAGCATGAGGGCAATTGTTCAACCTCTTGCATGAGCTGTGGGACGTGGGCTCCCTCCACTGTTTGCTGTTTCATGGCTGTGATGCAACAGTGAAGGAAAGGTTGGCAGTGCTTCCTGCAAGGCCTTTTATAGGCCTTGAGCTATTGCAAGACCATCATTCATTAAGCTCCATCTCAAAAAATTCATTTATGTAAATTTATTTGCATTTGAAATGTAAATTAATTTTTTCCCCAGCCCCCAACACAGTGTCAGAGAGATGATGTGGCCCTCCTGCCAAAAAGTTCAATGGACACCCCTGCGTCTAGTTCAATGCAAATCCCAACTTTCAACTGTGAATGAACACTGATACCGCAATCATATCCAATTCATTATAATGGAATTTCCAAGTAGATATGCTTGCAGGGCTCCAAATTCCTGCACCATTGGCCTAACCTGCTATACTGTTCTCCAATTTCCAACTATCCTCTTCTGTTCTGTTATGCTGCTTTAGTGACAGTCACAAACTTTTACTCAGCCTCTTGAACTTGGCAGTTGGCCAGGCAGTTGAACAACACAATGGACAAGCTCCAACCTAGTTCCCAGTCTTGAATCCAAACCAGAAAGTACACATTTTTCTGCCAGCCAAGTCCAAGACAAAGAGTACAGACAAAGTTTGCTTCCTAAATCCTTATTAAATCCTTTGATTTAATAAGAACATGAGTAGCAAAATATTTTGCTACTGATTATATCAATTATTATTCTCAAACAAAATGCTATAGGTTAATAGGGTACCTGGTTCTAGAGTCCAGATTGCCTAGCTTCACAGAATTGGCTCTATTGCTCTGGTATTCACCAGGTGTTTAACTACTGCCTTCATCGGGATGCGCTTCTGGTTTTTTCTGGACATGGGCACCTTCCAGAACCTGTCATGGGAGTCTTGACAAACTCAAAGAGCCTGTGCTCACTGCCTTCAGCACCCACATTTAGGTCCTTGATGGGCATATGGCTGCATGCAGCCCTGCATCATGAGTTTTGCTGATCCTTTTTCCCCTTTGGGGTTGTTGAAAAGTGCCCATCCCCCTACAGACCTGGTGGTCTTACGGGACAATTTAGTTCTACCTCACTTGCCTTGGAACCTGCCCTACTCCCCGGAGTATTAGCACTGGAGGGAGGCTCAAAAGCAATGGGAAGATTTGTACTTCTTTCCTTGACATTGGGAGCACCTTCTTCTTACCCCAGTTCTCTATTAGGACTGTATCTTGCGTCTCCCCAAAAGGTTTGAGCATGAAAGGGGATCCTAACCAGACAAGACTGGGAACATGGGTTTACCTCCCACTGCCTTAGCCAAATGTTCCATTGAGCCACAACGTTAAGTGACAGTAGCTCTGGAACTCAATTGGTCCAGTGAAAAACACTTTGGACTGCCTCCTAGTGGTGGTACGGGCATCTCCTGAAGGGTAACGAGTGCCCCCCTTTCTCTTACAGAGAACTACACAAAACTGACATTTTTACTCTGATTTAGAACTTGAAAGTGCAAGTGCTCATTATAGTCTTTGCCTCAGTAGCTATGCGATGAAGAGTGGTTTCTCTTGCAGGTTATACCAGAAGCATACTTTCCAACACAGATTAACATCCTGTTTAAAATATTAACAGCTTGTTTAAAATAGGGGATGTATATTCCTAGAAGCTACTCTCCAGTTTCCATAAGGTATTAGTGAATAATCAGGGGGTCTGCCTGAATGCACTCAAACTTTAAATATGTGCATTAAAAATTGCATGTAAACATGATTTTTTAATCTTAAGATACTTTTATAAAGTTGTACCAAAAACTTCAAAAAAAAAAATCCACCCCACACATTCATCTGTTCAGTTGCCACAGAAGTGATACTTAACAAAAACAAAAGATGACTGATAAGAATTCTGAGTTATCATAAAGACCTAAAAAATCATGAATTTAAAAAACAAGTTCTGTCAATGAAAAACATATTTGCACTTGGGATCAACAAAAGGGAGTTCGCCAATTTTCAGTAAAGTTATTTGATGCCTTAGCTACACTTGCTTTACACTTCCTTGAATTCAAATGGAGCACTTAAGGTAAGGGTTCCTCTCACATTTCCAGATTACAATGCCCCACCCCACTGCAGCCCCCTCCACCACATCAGATGTTTCAGAGGGTTCCCTCAGGAGCAGCTTTTGGGAAATCTGTATCAGAAAAGACCAAAGTACCATGGTAAAAGATGCAGTAGGACAAATATTGCAATATATGGCTAACAAAAGCAATAGTGGTTTATGATAACAACCAGCACTATTACAGGAGACAGCTTATGTTCACGCTATTTGTAAACGTGTACAATGTTGATAAAAACAGAAGAACACCGAGGACTCCACATTTGAAAATGGAGCAGACAAAGACAACAACCCCAGGCATCAATGTACTGTGACCACTAATAAATGGATGCCCTTGTAAAGCGTGCAAAGAGTAAGTGTCCTATAGAGTCTCAATACTATCACTACACAAACAAGGCAATAATGGAGATCAGAGAAGGCACTGAGATAAATTTGTCTGCAAGTCTACAAAGTTTTCACCAAGGTAAGTGAGGGCATAATGTTCTCACTAAGGCAAAACTTTGTAAAATCTAATTGAACTGAAATACTTACCAGTACCTATTGGTTCCTGGAGGAACTCAGCAGCAGTAAAGAGAGAGAGGAAAACCTTATCAATGGCAAAAAAAAAAAAAATCAGAGTTCAGTATTAAACACACACAATGGTAATGGAAACTTCCATTACATAAATAATGAGCAGATTCTAATACAACAGTTTTCTTCAGAGACCTAGCACAGATGCAGGAGCCAGTGTTACAACTTGCAGTTTGCAAATCAGAAAGCCCGCTCCAGGGCATGCATTTACTCTCATTCATTTATCAGCTTTCCTGATGCTTCAGCACTAATATCTTTGCAAATGTAACATGGTCAAGGTTAGCCAGGTTTCTATCCTAAGTAAATCTGAAATGATATGCAAAAACTCATTTAAGAAAGAGCCTGAGAGAAATTAATCATGTTTGGTGTCTGTGCAAATGCATTAAACCAGGGGTGTCAAACATAGGGCCCGGGGGCTGGTTGCTGCCCGCAGAAGCTTTTTATACAGCCCTCAGGCTTTCAGCTGCTGAGTAGTGCTGAGGTGTTACTGCTGAAAGGGCAGCCCACATGAAAATTGGGCTCTCTCATATCTTGAAATATGATCAAGATTCATATATTTTCTCCTTTGCAGCTAATGAGTTCCTAAGTGAGAGAAAGTGCTTATTTTTGGTTATGACTTGTTTAATGACATCATTTCTTGCCTAATGGCATCACTTCCGGCCCTCAGCAGGCATCATGAATGCTATGTGGCCCTCAGTATGAAATGAGTTTGAGACCCCTGCACTAAACTATGGTTAAAGAAAGGAGGACCATGCTCCCCAGGAATCACACATTCCTAAGCAGACTTCCACTTTGCAAACCCCACGTGACATCTACAGAGAAAAGGGCATTTGAAAGTTCTACAACCAGAAGGCAAAATGCTATGCATCTTGCATTTTGATAGAGGGGTTCTCACATGTATACATCTACTAGTAACATTTTCCCCCCAGAAAAACTTTGCCTGAATCAGACCTGTTGGGTATTGTCCTTCAAAAGGTACACATCTTCTACACGATGTATGACATACTTTTGGGCATGCTCAGTCCAGTACAATTCTTTTCAAGGAGTCTGGGTCTGGGAGAAGGTTGGGAAGAGTGGACATAGGACTCAGCTGTGCTTGTTATAGGCTGGGGTGGTGACTGATTGATTGCTGTTTCCTCCTCCTCACCTCCACAGGTAGCTGTTAACAGCAGGCTCTTGCCTAGAGGCAGGAGCCAAAGGGCAAGAGCCAAAGGGCTCTTGGTCTGTGGCTCTTAGCCCATTGATCTTGCCTCAATCCATTGGACCTTAACCAATCCATCCACAACAAATAGAAAGAGATAGAAGGAGGAAAATCTCTACTACTGTGCTTCTTAGCTGAGTAAAGAGGAAACTCCGAACCAGAGCAAACGAAGTGAAGGTGCTGTGTGAAGGATTTCAGAAACAATGTTGATAGACCTGACCAAGAAGTGTTGGTGATGGCAACAAAGGGGAAGGAGGAATAAGCCTGCTACTATGTGCTGTAAGAGGTAGCTGCAAACTGTGTTTTGGACTCTGCCCAGTGATAGGGAACAAAGCAACAACAAACGGGAGATAATGACTAATATTTAAGCTGTGCTTTATTTTCCTTTTAAAATCAATTTTAGGTAGCATTATAATTGATTTTTAACTTGTCCAGATCCTGATTGTTTGCCTTTTATGTGTTTTTGTACTCCTAATTTTATTCCTGAAGTGCTATACTGGATCCCTACTCCTTAATATCTTGTATTTTAACATATGCTTTTATTTTATATTGAATACTTTTAATTCTTATACTTGGTCTACTGTTTATCTATACCTCCTTGTTTATTTTTAACTCAATCAGTTAATTTTATCAACAACCCCACCCTCTGACTACCTCTAATTTGAGTTCTCGTTCTTTTTGGACTCAGCTGGCATCCAAGGCCTGGTGTCTCCACTCTTCCCCTCCAGCTTCAAAACACAAAAGGTAAACATGATAAAGACTTAACACCTAACAGGGGACAGAAAAGATTGCAGATGAGCCCCCACACAAAATGCCTGGAGAGTTCTGATGAGAAATCCCTGAGAAAATAGAAGAAACAGAAGCAGTTGGGAATTGAAAGTTTCTTCTCTCCCTCCCCCTCTCTGGAATCTGCATATGCTGTGAGTACCAGCAACAATTCTAAGGCTCTGGTGTCAGAACTTGCACAATCTAAAGATGTATTAGTATCTCAAATGACAGAAGGCAGTAAATCCACAGCTGAGTGGAAGGGGAAGGCTAACAAGCATAACACTTCTCAGAGAAATGGTGCAACTAGTGGTAGAACCTTATCCCAAACAACTACAGACTTCACCCTTCAACAACTGGGAGAAGCATGTTTTATATCTGCAGAAACCTTAATATTGATATTGGGACGCTTAAATAAAATAGAAGGGCAAATGGAAATCCTGACCCAGAGGTTGAGTCAACCTGATCAGAGTGTGGACAGGCTTCAACCTTTGGCAAACAACAAGGACACCAAAAAATTATCTCCCTTCCTGGATGAAACAGTAAAACCAAGAAGCGCTAATTGTACAAAGCATGTAGAGCAGAGGGGTGTACACAGAATATTGCAAAGTCACCAGATTTTAATTAGTCTTCCTAGAAGGGATGCTCACCTTTGGAGAAGGACAAAATTCTTGTCTCTCTTGCAGAGCTTTTAAATTGCAGAATAGCTTCAACAGAACTTAATTACTTCTACTTCTTACCTGCTCAGGAGGACTATAAAAGGCTGTTTCTAGACTTTAGGTCCAGAACTGTACCATCTCAGATTTTTCTATTTATATGGTGATTCAGAAGAATGAGTATCTTTCCACGGCCTGTATTTAAAGAGTTGGGTCCTGAAAAATTAATGAATGCTAAACGACCATATAGTAGTCACTTTTGGAACCCAGATTTAACAAACACATGCAATTCAGTAAGCCATAAGAAAATAGGAACCCAGAATACTGAGAAGGTAGATGAACCAATTCCTGGGAAAGTGGAGCTGATGGATCTGAAAGCCAAATTGGGGAAACTTTTTGAGCAGAACAAACAGAATTGCTGTAGTTTGGAAAATGCTTTACTGGAGCCTGAAATGACAAGTGATATAATAGACTTGGACATTTCTATAGGATGGTGCTCACCCTTAAAAAAGCAACTTAATTCCAGTTTGGAAAACATGCTTACAATCTCAAAATCAGGTACAGAAAATGCAAACAAGGAGGAAATGTTGGGAAAGGCCACCTTTGTCTTCCCCACTAAAAAGTGGAGCTATAGATCCACAGTTAAATCGGCCAGGGATGCTGCTGGCCATGGACCCACATTTTGAGAGTGTATCAGCTATTCTTGTTCCAGATGTGCTGACTTCAATACACAGCTCACAGAGCGGCACTGTGGATAGAGGGGGCAGAAGGCCTGAGATGGTAGAAAATTTTGAGCAGATTGAGGATCCTTTAGTATAAACTCTCTTGACTGCAGAATTCTCAAATCCAAATTTGGTAGAGTTAAAGGGAAGGACACATGTAGAGCCAGAGGATACAACAGAATTAACATCAACACAGACTCCCCAGCCTTGTATATTGAATCTTGCAGAAGGCCCTTGTCATTTTGAAAGCAGCCAGTCCTGCGTCGGGCTGGGTGAGACTCCGGGAGTAAGTAACAATGTGGATAATGTGAACAACAGTGCTGGTGACACTGCTGAGCCTGTAGATAGTATCATAGTGTTAAATAGCAATGCCTTTTCCTCAGACCCTTGCCCATGAGAAGTTCACAGAGCTGGGCTTTTTCCATCTATTGACTTGGATACAAATCAGGATCTATAAGAATTGAGATCAGTTATTCCTACTTCTATTTCTAATGAAACTACTGTAAATGTTCCCAATCAGTTAACTAATAAGGTTAATTTTTTTAGTTTAAAGGAGTCTAGGAAGTGTAGGACTGCTTCCCCAAGAGCATTAAAAATTCTTGGTTGGAACATAAATGTTTGGAATAAAGCTATGACAGATCCTGTGACTATCCCCTTTTTAGCTGATTTTGACTGTATTATGATACAAGAATCCTGACTTTGTACTCCTTGGGATCTAGATGGATATAATTCTTTCTGTTTGTCAACTGAAAAATGCAAAGGACGTCCGCAGAGGGGATTGTTGAGTTTTGTGTCTAACAAATTAGGGAAGTCATCTCTCCCCCCCCCCCCGCCCATTTAAACTAGCTATGGCAGTCAAGGTAGTTATCAACTCAATAGAAAGCTTGATGGTGAATGAGTATCTCCCTTCTACAATTTGTAGTCCAGACCTGGAAAGACAATGGACAATTTTGGAAGAATATATAAAGAGTTTGCAAGGCAACTATCCCCAAGCTATCTTGCTAATTGGGGAGATTTTAATGCTAGAATTGGTGCAAGTGACGATCAATTATTATTGTCTAATTTCTGGAAAAAAGATTTTTTCTATTATAAGGCCTCAGAAGGATCACGCATTTCTAAGGATAAAATTATTAACAAGGCAGGAGCTAGATTGGTAAATATGACTTCTAAACCTTCACTAACCATTATAAATGGGAATACTTTAGTTGATCCATGTGGTGAATATACCTTCATCTCACCACAAGGAGCTAGCATCATTGATTGTATGTTGATCAATAATGTAAATTATCCTAAAGTACTGAACTGCACAGTGAATGATCAGGCAATAAGTGATCATCTTCCTATTTCCATTAAGGTGCAAGCTGAAGATGTGTTACACTTCGATATTGGTCAAATAGAAACTCAGATGCTGCCTCTAAGGCAGAAATGGACAACCAAAACCACAGAAGCTGCCAAAGAAATTCTTTGTGCAGCAAAGGTACAAGAGCTTAAAAAAGAAATTTTATTTGAATCAGACATAACTATAATATCCAAAAATATGTTATCACTCTTTAGAATGTTCCATCCTATTTTACTATCTAAAGAGAGAAATAGAAGAATCTTAAAAACTTGTTGGCAGACAAAGAGATGGTTTGATAATGATTGTAGGACAGCTAAAAAATCGATGGAAACGACTCTACAAATTTTTTAAGGAAACTGTTACACCAGATGCACGTGCCTCCTTGCTTCGAGCCAGAAGGGAATATAAAGCATTCTTGAAAACAAAGAAGCAGCAATTTATGAGATCCACATGGGATAGGATAATCGTGGCAGCCAATGAGACGTCTGGTATATCTCTTTGGCGACTAATTACTCCAATGCTGAAGCCAAAAAGTGTTGTTGGATCATCTGTAACTGTGGTAAATTGGGAAAAATATTTTTAAAAAAAACTTTACAAGAAGCATGAACATGAACCAGATCTGAACTTTGAGATCCATCCTGCACAGTTTACTGAATGGGAACCTGTTACTAGCAAGGAAGTCATAACGCTGATCAACAGGCTTAAATTGAGGAAAACTCCTGGGATAGATGCAATTCCTGCAGAGTTTTTTTAAGATAGACCCAATCTGGTGGGCACAGGTACTCGCACCCTTCTTTACGCTGATTAATAAGGACGGAATTATCCCAAGTGCTTGGAAAGTATCCTTAGTAGCGCCCATATATAAGAAAGGGGACAGGACAGACCCAAGTAATTATCAGCCAATCAGCCTTTTAACAGTGATTGGCAAGATGTAAGCATCTCTATTGCAAGAGAAACTGCTTGATTGGATAGAACATGAGAAGATACTAGGAGATGAGCAAGCGGGGTTCAGGAAAGGCTACTCTTGTATCGATCATTGCTTTACTTTGGCATCATTGATAAGTAAATATGCATTAAATGCTCCTGGCACCTTATATACAGCATTTATAGATCTAAGAGCTGCCTTTGACTCTGTCTCACACAAGACTCTGGAACAAATTCAATTCTACATCTATGCCTAAAAGATTGTGAAAATTAATAATGAATTTATATACTGGAAACTCCTTATATGTTAAACAAAGATGGAGCTATTTCTCGTCCCATATATGTTGAAAGAGGGGTTAGGCAGGGATGTGTTCTTGTGCTGCATTTATTTAATCTCTATCTCAACGACTTTGTTCCTAAATTACTTGATTTAGATATACATGCACCATGACTAGATAACAAACCGGTTCCTGTTCCTGCCTTATTATACGCTGATGATCTTGATCTATTGTCCAGAACTCAGATTGGTCTTAAATGTGCCATTAAAGCATTTATTGCTTACTGTAATGAAGAACTATTAGAAATAAATGAGGATACATCTAAAATAATGGTTTTTACAAAATCAATAAGAAGGACCAATGAAAGATGGAAAATTGGCCCATATAAGTTGCAGCTGGTTAATGAATTTCGCTATCTTGGAGTAGTGTTCCAATCTAACCTTGCATGGTCCAAACATATACAGTATCTTAAAGGGAAAACTGAATTGATGCTACTAGCATTGAGAAAAAAATTTTACATCAAAGGAGAACAGTACGTGCCAGTACTCCTAATGGCATATAAAGTAATGGTATTGCCACGTATGTTATATGGCTCACCGATCTGGTTTTTGGGACCAATAGAACAGCTTGAGCGAATCCAGCAAGTCTTTTTTTGGAAGCTTTTAGCCCTACCCCCATGCATAACCTCTGAAGTTATTGTTTGGAACTGGGACTTCCAAAGATTTCAATCTTGATTTGGAAAGCTATTATCGGATTTAAATACAGACTTACAAACAATTGCTGAAAATCTTCCTATTTTCACAAAACTAGCAGCACAAGAATGCTGCTGGGTAAAATGGAATAACAACGTTAACATGAAAATATGTGAGCTGGGCCTACAGTCACTAGAAAAATTCAGTGGAAGAAGCCATTCGCTGCTTGTTGAAAAGCTATTCATTCAAAATTGGGATTACCTTCTAAAGGAGGCTAAGCATAAATGCTTCCCCTCTTACTTTGGAATTAAATTTCTCAATAAATTTTCTTTACCCATTTATTTTAATGTACTGATGGTTCCCAAGTTGAGGCGTGCTTACATGATTGCACGATGCAATGCTTTACCAATGGCAGAAATGAAAGGTAGTTTTCAAAGGATTCCTCCTGAGCAGCGTTATTGTGATTGTCCCTTAACTGAATTAGACCCCCGCAGTGCATATCTTTTTTCCAATGCCCCAAATATGCAGCAGGAAGAGATAGATTCTTAAAGAAATGGATACATAAATTTTCTATGTTTTCGGACTCTTTAAGACTGAAATTATTGTTAAGGAGTCTTTGCAAAGAGTGTGTTGTGGATATAGCCAAATTTTGTTTCTATGTGGTTTTAAACTCTGGTTTTTAGATAAATAGGTGTATGGCTTATGTGCTGATCAGCCTAATAAACTTGAACTACATGATGTATCAGTTTCATTCTCTCAGAAATTTCACCACTACATATACCAACACAAAAAGTCAATTGCTTCACTCTTGCCAGAAATTTTCAAAGCAAATAAGTCAAAACTATCAACCAATAATCAGAACATTTACTGGCATAATAAATAGAAACATAACAAAACACAATATAACAGTTGGGTCCTAACTAACCTAAGCTTACAATTCCGTCATGTCTTGTGCTACGCCTCTTTCCAATCTGCTTTAAAACTATACATAACTACTTCTCAGAACTCCTGCCCAAAGACCAAGGTTTGACTTACTAAGAAAAAACTAAGTGAACTAAAGAACTAAAGAACTAGTGAAAAACTTGCTAAAATTTGAAATCTGAGCACTGTGATGGTTTAAATAACTTTGAGTGTTAACTTTTGCCTACAGAGTTTGCTATAAAATCAATTATATACTTCATTTAAGTATAGCTGCATTCACCTATATCCTGTAAATCAGAGTTATGCTTACCTGTAATGACTGTCCTTTGTGCATATTAGCCACTATACTATAGCCTAAAATATCTGTGCATTTTATACCACTTGTCATATCAGTACCAGAAGTGGCACAGTCAAGTCTATGCATGTTCCATACCTGCAACCACCCAAGCATGGAACTTGGTGCAGAATTTCTTTCACTACACAATTGAACACTTTGAACTCTGTCTGCTTCAAAAACTGTTCTCTTTATGGTTGCAAAACTAATGACGCATGAACTCACAGAAGCAACAAAAGAGAATGAGGAATACTTCTAGCAGTCAAGGTTGTTGAGCACTATACAGCTTCCTTGTTACATTCTACAGAAACAGAATTATGCAATATAAGTAAATATATACAAAGTCTGCAACTTTCATACAGGGCATATAGCACCAGATGAAAATCTCTCAGATGTTGCAGTGGGGAGGTAATATCTAGAAGTGTAATTGATAAAGTTTGGTTTTACCAAGCCTGTGTAAGTCAATCCCCAAGGCCTGGGAGTTCAGGAATGGCAAACTATCTGATCCAGCTTATAGTGTCAATAGCTAATCCCGTGACAAAGGGGAAAGCTGGGAGAATATTGTTCCCACTATTTATCAGTCCCCCTTCATTGTTGGGTATTATTAAAGTGTGCAATATGAGCAGAATAGCTTTAGAAAAACTTCAACAATTTAGAACTGATTAGCAGATGAAGAGAGACTCACCTATAATTAGAGGTGTTCGTTTTCAGTGAGTAAGACAGGATTACAGCCTATGTCTTACTAAACAAGATGGGCTTACTTCTGAGTAGGATAAATATTGTTTTTCAAACACCTCTACCTTTAATGCATGTACTTCACATATGTGGATGCATATTTGGATTTTTCTGTATTTTTAGATACGTTTAAATACAAGTCTCTAGATTGGCTACTATTTCCACTGTCCACGATCCTCTGGAAGAAATAGAGAAATAGGACCTCTGTGGGAGAGTCAAGACACTGTGGGAAGGCACTCTGGAACTGTTGGGCTTTGGACCAGCGGCAGTCTCTTCCTCTTTCTTCCCCTGCGGGAGTTCTAGGACACTGATGACCTTCAGCAGGAATTCTTAAAAGTGGGGTCCCATATGGGGTCCCTGCAGGAACATATGAGGTTCCTTCTGATCCTCCAGCAGCTTCCCCTCTTCCATGGAAGACTGGTTCTCCAAGTCATCTGCTTTCTGGGAGAACTCAAGGCTAGCTATGGTCAAAGGCCTGTGGTGGCAGGTATGCTCATGGCCTTTGCTCACCTGGGAGTCTGGATGATGGTGCTGGGATCATCTTTGTGTTTGAACCTAATGAATTAAAGTCTGATGCCATGGAAGGTCTCTGGGCATGTCTGTGGCTAAGGAGTTGCACACCTCCCTAGTTATAACCATGCCACAAAGCCCTCCATAGTGGGCAGACTGCAGCCTGGTCCCCCATAATTACCAGGGGCAAATGGCCCAGCTTGGTTTGGAGAAGTGGAACAGAAATAGTGTTCGGAAACCCTAAGGAGCTGACAGGAAGGTAGGGTAGCCCTGCTGGTTGCTTGGCTCTGAGGCAGATGCCTTGGCTCCTACCTCCTGCCCCTGAAAAGCCACTTACTGGACAAGAGTGGAAGGGTTGTTTTAAAGGGGTGTTCAGTTATGGAGGACACTCATCACTGGGAGGCAGCACCCCTCTGGCCCTGGGATGGAGAAACAGAGTTGGGACTTCCTGGTCTGCAACAGCCTGGAGAGAAATAAAGGCAGCAACCTGTGGAAAGGGGCCACACTGCTAGAAATGTTGTAGCATGCTTCTTGGAGCACTTCATATGCCATCTTCCACCATAGGGAAGGGAGGAAAGACTAGCAAGGTAGGTGGATGCCAGCTATGAGGTCACTCTGCAGCTTGATGGCCTTGCCTGTTACACATGGCGGTCATCCTGAGATCTGTCAACATCTTCTTCATCCTTCCTCAAGATCTGTGGAAAGGTGCTGAGAATATCTTAGTCTATTGAAGTAGACAACTAAAGATCTTCTCCCCACTGTGCTACTAGGGTGCAGGGGTGGGGTAAGAGGGTGTCCAATTTAATTGAGCAAAACCCTGAATCTTGATCTTGAGGCAAGGTCAATGTGGGGAATCTGGGAGAGCCCTTCCCCTTTCAAACAACTTGGATCATGTTTGCACAAGAGGGAGAAGCTTCCCAGATGCTCGTTTGAGCTGCCCCTGTACCACTGGAGAATCACATTTCTTTTCTCTGTCACCTTGGCAATCACACATAGTATCAAACCAATGGCCTTTTAACACACCAAAACTTCATGTTACTACCTAAATACTTAACAAATATTCTTAACGTGAAAGCAATCTGAAAGCAAAACTAACAAACCCACGGTTTTAATGGAGAAAGAGTAGAAATCAAAGTCAGATAATCAATAATCACATTTAGAATACTTGTATAACTTTTATACAAAAACTTATAAAGCAGTTACATAAAAATAGAATGAGAGGACTGTTTCCTTATTGCCCTGCACTATCTAGAAAAAAACCAAACAGAACACAACAGAGCCACATTAGTGTCCCTAAAGAGAAAACTGAAAAAGCAAGATACATGAACACCAACACTCAGCCACCTGAGTTGCACTGATCAAGGACATAATGCTTCATTTACTGTTCACTGGACATATCAACCAGAAAAACAGCATTACAGAGGCCCAATTCATGCATTACAGTCGCACGGGAACCACTTCTCATAATTGGCCCTATCACACTCCTATGCCATGTGATCCCTCTCTACAGATGCTATTGGAGTGGTACTATATCTGCCTATGGGGAAGTGGTTCCCCTCAGCACTCCAGAAATGCATGAGACAAGTCTGTGCAGTTTCCTCCTGCCCACAGATGGCAAAACCATCAGTTTGAGACCCCACAAGATAATGGGATGGTGGTAATACCAGTGCTTTTTTTGTAAAAGAAAAGGTGCAGGAACTCACAACTTGTTAATCTTTTATATATTTATTTATTCAATCAATCAATCAAACCTTTATTAGGCATAAATATTTATTTTTTAATGGAGAAATAAAATATTTTTATGTGCTTCCCCCCTAAAGATGAACTTACTTCTGAGTAGACATGCATAGGATTGGGCTGTCAATCTCCACATCCCCTTCCCCCTAGCTACTTTTTCTACACATGGGGAAAAATACTGTACAGGTGCACTTGTAGCGGGTAGTATGTAGGGTGGCACTACTTCAAGGAGAGGAAGCAGTGAATGGATTCCGAAAAATGGCTTACATGAGTTCCATGTAGTAAAATTACTCTAAGCAACTGTGGGAGTAAGAACAAAAAAGGAATTCTTACACGAGAGGGGTCCTTAGGTGCACACAGAAACAGCTATGTTTGCAAACAAGCTATTAAATATGGTTTAATTCAGGTATCAGAATACTCTGTGTCTTTGGGGAGGCGATTGGCATGCAATTGTATGTTCTCTGCTGCCCAGAGCAGCTGCTGTGCATTGCTGGAGAGGAGCTGCAAACACTGGCTGTCGGAGGGCATGCTTGTGGGGGAAGGATGAGGAGGATCTCTGGCAAGGCTGTACAGCACGTTGTACACACGTAGAATCCCTTTTCACCTGCCCTTAGCAAGTGAAAACGGGTGCAGATATATATCTCTGCCAAGATTAAGAGCCCAATCCTAGGTATGTCTACTCTAAAGTAAGTCTCGTTCTAGTCAATGGAGCTTACTCCCAGGAAAGTGCCTAGGATTGCAGCCTAAGAGCCCAATCCTATGCATGTCTACTCAGAAGTCCACTTTAGTGAAGGGGGTTACTGTGGTTAGGATGGCAGCCTCAGGGCCCAATCCTGTGCCTGTCTACTCAGCAGTCCCATTTAGAGTCAATGGGGCTTCCTCCCAGGAAAGTGGAGTGGACTGCAGCCTCAGAGCCAAAGCTTATGGCTGTCTCCTCAGAAGTCAGTCCCACTAGAGGCAGTGGGGCTTCCTCCCAGGAAAGTGTGGAGAGGACTGCAGCCTCAGAGCCCTTCCTCTACCTGTCTCCTCAGGCTGCAATGCTATGACACTTTCCCAGGAGTAAGCCGCATTGAACACAATGGAACTTACTTCTGAGTAGACATGCATAGGTTTGGGATCTCAGGCTGCAAGGCTATGCACCCTTTCCCAGGAGCAAACCCCATTGAGCACAATGAGACTTACTTCTGAGTAGACACGCCTAGGCTCGTGCTGCAGATTGGCACGGGGCCTGCACCAGCCAGCTTCCTTCCCCTCCTCCTCTGCCAAGCCAGTACCTGGGCGTTCTGTGGGTGCCGCAGCCTGTCTCCCTGGCTGGCTGGCTATCCGTCCTCCTCCTCTGCGTCGGCGCGTGCCCCCACGCCCTCCACTGGCTGGGAAGCAGAGCGCGGGGGGAGGGAGGCGGGCTGGGCTCAGGCAAGAGCTTGGAGATGAGGGCAGGAGGGGGTCGCTGTGCGGTCAGGCAGGGGCCAGGCGCCCGCCCACCCTGCACCCCCCAGCACCCACCCACTAATGCCTCTGTTTTGCTCCCTCCCCCTCCTGGAATGCCTCTGAAGGGGAGGGGCCCCTGTAAAAAGGTGCCGGAACTCCGTCCCCCCGCGTTCCATTAGAAAAAAAGCCCTGGGTAATACTATCACTGCCCGGTGTGCACAATCCTACTTAGTGGGGCCTGCTGGAATGTTGTTAAGATGAGATTGAAAGAGGACTAAAAAGGAATGGGATTGCAAGAGCTCACAGCAGTTTTAATGACAATGACAGAAGTTGTTCCCAAAGTAGTACAAGCACACACACTCCATAAAGTCTGCCTACTTTGACAGACACAAGCAAAGCCAAACAGTTCAACTTAAAGAGATATGTATGGTAGTCACACCACCCCTAGCAACCAACTTAAGAATCTCTGCTTCATGCATGGGAATACTTGTTTGCATACATTAAGCTGAAATTGATATCAGTGTGTTTTTGGGGGGGGGGGTTCTGACCCCAATTCCTCATTAGTAAAGTATTTTTTTCCAGGCACAGAGTTAAATGATACTGGTTTTTAAAATGGAAATTATGTATTTTTCTAGGAAAGTAATTGTTGCCATTTGCTCCTTTTCTACATGAAAAATGAAGCCCGTAACAGCACTGTTCAGAGTTACCAAACACATTTTAACGCCTATAGCAAAGCAAAGAGAAAGCACATTTGTAGGACAGAAAAAACAGTTTCAAGAAATTAGAAAAATCACTAAGACTTCTGACTTCTGTTTTGCACTATAAAGCCATTTTCAACAATATTAATAGTATTTATACAGAGCTTTTCATCAAAAAAAGTTCACAAAGCAGTTTACAGAGGAAATTAAATAACTAATAAGTCCCTAGAACTCACTCCACAAGTCTTTGGGCAGACAGCTGACTATCCTAACTTGCTCACAACCCAAAGGGAATAAAGAAAAAAAAATAGTATCTGGGATACCTTCTCTAGAGTTGTTTACCTAGTATCATCTCTGAATGGCTGTTTCTGTTTTTCCCCCCAGTTTGCCTAGGCTTTCTATCTTGTGGTGTAGCTGGTTTAGTAGTAGTTTTATGGTTGCAGTCGAATTTAATTGAATGGCAATGGCTGCCATTTCTGTAAGTAAGTTCTCATTATTTAAATCATTGTATTGCTTTATCCGTTCAAGTGTATGCCAGTCTGGGAGTGTGACAAGAACTTCAAAGTTTACTAAACACTACATACTAATCAGATAATCTGTTTCCAACCCAGCACAAATTTTGCATGCATCTGCTATGCTTGAAAGACCCATAATCTGAGAACAAACCATGGTTATGCTGGTCATAAAAAAAAATCAGAACTTTCCCCAAATGTCAGCTGAAGTAGTCTAGAACAAATCTGTACAACCTCAATACCATCTCAAAAACCAGTTTAGCAAGCAGCCACAGAGTCTGTACAGTAGAATGTATCAAGACATCAATAGAATTGATAGTTGATCCTAGCCTGCGTATTCAACATGTGTTCTATAAAACATAAGTACCAAATACCTTCTGAAAGCCAATCCATCTATATACATAGTCAGAAATCAATTTCTATCCTAATTTTCAGGCTAAAATCTTCTAACCTATGTACTTCATTCGAAGTCTCAAAGACAGAAAACACAGATTGATTGCTTTAATGCAGTCACTGTCCCCAAGATTTATAAAGTTTAGGAGGCTCTGCATGATAAAACAATTTGAAAAAGCATTAATAAAAATACTGAAGAAGTCAAATGGTATAAAAAAGAGAAAGGGGAACATAAAAATCTGTAGCAAGTGCTCTACTGATCTGTGGAGCATAAACAGATGAGGGAAGTCAGCAAAGCCCACTGGACTCTGAACACATGAAATTCAGTGGAAAAGAGGAAGAGTCAGCACTTATTTTCTGCATTATGTCAGAGTTCACTCTTCTCTCAGTGTTGTGATTTTTGTGAGAAATAGCTTGCCAAACAAGTTTTCTGAGCAGAAAAATCTTAAGCAAATGTTTCAAGGTACCTATTCATTACCTCTTACATTTGTGTGAAATGAAAAACTGGGGTGGGGCTGGCATGTTCACAGAGGGGCCTTTACAGAACAACTGGATGGGGGTGAAAATATTCCCAAAGCCCTCCTCGAAACTGTATGGAGCCAAAGATGGCACGTGCACACTTCCCCGTATCTCTGGGAATAACCATAGCAGTAGAGAGCAGCACACAGGTGCTAACTCATAGCCCGCCAGAACAAGAAATTTTGCTTCCTGATAGGATAACTTTACTACCTGCTTCCCCTCAGCTTAGCAAAACACTGCCAAACCCATTACTGCAGTTCAGTTGAGCCTGAGCCCAATCCCCACCCCAGAGAGGCAGATAGGGCTGGGCCTGTTCACTCCCACTTTGCCCATAAAACAAGTGTTTGAGGGTATGAACTGTGGTGACCCTCCTTGCCTCCTCCAGCATTTCAGCAGGAAATCTAACTGCTGTCTTTGTCTAGTAAGTACTTCTTTCTTTCACCTAAAGCAGCATTCTTCAACCTGTGAGTCACGACCCCAATGGGGTCGCAAAGCCTCACTGGGGGAGGTCACAGCAACCTTTCAAAGCCTGTGCAAGAAAGGACTTGGATCCAAACCAATAATTGGATGGTCTTATCAAAACTGAATTATTGATATAATCCTGCACAATCCTATAATCTCACTGTCTTGCCCTGCATCTCCTAAGGCCAGCCCTGCTCAGGCTGCTACCTCACAGGTTGTTGCAAGGGCACAATATTTAAGGGAAACCAGGGCTGGTGTGCGTGGGAGGGTGAGTAGGTGGAGGATGGGTTGATAATGTCCCAGGAGGAGGGGGATCCCCAGTCTCATACTTTTTTTTAGGGTCATGGCATAAAAAGGTTGAAGACCACTGACCTAAACTCACTGGAGAAGCATGTGAAGGAGCTAGCGAACAGTGAGGTGGGGTCAAAAGTACCCCCTCTTCTTCCCTGCATCTGGAGTTCCTTTTTTGTAGATACCTTATTGTCTTTTCCCACTTAAGTTTTTCAATTGTTGCCCATCATAACAGCATCACCCATAATGAAGCAATCCTATATACAATTTGTGAAAATAAAAGCGAACTCGGCAAGAGCACCACAGACACCCGCCTATAAGTCTATCTCACAGATAAGTCGAAGGCAGGTTTTGAGACAAAAATCACAGAATGTTATATGACCCTTGGATAAGTCAGGGGCTAAACTTAGGGGTTGTCTGACTATAGTGTTGTATGATTTTACCCAAGGCCAAATTCCCAAAAATAACCTGCCAGTAATTGTTACCTAAGAAATGTACAATCTGATTTATTAAAAAAATAAAGATAAGATATATTTTTATTTTTTAACTTGTTAAATTCTGGTCTTCAACAACCTTTTCGTAAACACTATCAGAGTAAGCGCACTGTAAACAACATACCAGTAGAACAATGGTTCCCAGCCTGGGTTACACATACCCCTAGGGGCATTCAACAGGACCTTTAGGGGTACTTGAGAAGAATAACGGAATAATGGTAGAAAAAGGCAGGTAGTGCTCCAGAATGCCTAGCAGGGCCAGCAAGGCAGGAAGGGAGAAAGCTAGCTGGTTGTGAAAGCCTCACCAATAGCTAGTTTTTGGTCATCAATTCATGTATGAATCAATGACTGAAAACCAGCACAGTAAAATTGCTGTAACATAATATGGAAAGTGATCAAACACCAAGAATTTCTCAAGACACTTCTGGTGCAAAACAGTGCAAAGGCATAGTCTTCAGTTCTACAAACAGAGAGATAAAAAGAGAGAATACTGTGATGAATACATGAAGTATGGGTTTTCATACAGAGGAAATGTGGGTTTATGTAATTCATACGAATTATAAACGTTTAGCTAATATGAGGGGTACAATTTATGGAAATGGGCTGGTATGCAAAGGAAAAAAGGTTGGGAACCACTGCAGAGAATCATTAATCAAATCCTTCTTTAAAGTGCCTGATGTGTCAAGCCACAGACTCTACATATAACACACAACTTATAACACATAACTGGGAGTGTGCAATTCAACTCATAGTGGAAAGACAAGTAACAAGGAATGACTGTGAGCAAGTGCAGCTGCACATAGTTGCAACGCTATTTACTCAGAAGTAGACCCATTGCTTTCCATGGATGCTATTCTTAAGTAATGGTGCTTTGAATTATAGCCTGGACTTTGTTTCAAATGGAAACAAGGATTACACCTTGGTGTTTAAAATAAATAGACCTCTGCAAAATGCAACCATTTGCAAAATGGAATGAGGCTGCAGCAGGGTATGCTGAAGAGAAAGCCGCTTGCTTGATTTCAATGGAAACCTTGCTTTTTTATCAGGTGGAAAATAAAAGGTTAACTTAGGCTACAGCTTTGTCCTGGAGGGGTTGCCCTGGAGATTAACAGCCCTATTGCTTCTCTGGTGCTGCAAGCTGCTTGAAAAGCCCAGACCCCTGAGTGACCTTGCACATAAGGTGAGGTTATGATCAGAGCTTGATTTATTGGCAGAAATTCTTCACCCTATAGGCAAGAATCTTCAATAATATTCATGGATATGAGGTGATCCTTGTTTGGTGTCCTGAGGGGGTCTGAGGAGTCCTCCATAGGGCTCCCTGCACCTCCAAACATGTAAAAAAAGGAAAATGGGCCCCACCAGGTTTACTTCCAAACAAGTGGGCACAGATTACAGCCTGAATGCCAAAGGCTGCACTCCTACCACCATTACCCTCAAAAAGTGATAGCTGGGGATAAAATGCATTGAAATGAATGAGGTTTACTTTCGAGCAGACAGGCACAGGATCGAACTGCTAATCAGACTGCACTTTCATAAAAACAGAAACAAGGAACTCAGTATAAGGTATTTGTCCACATTTTGTCTCTTTCAAGTAGGAATAGCTTTTTGCATGCACTCATGAAAGCCCATTACCCTTAGCAGCCTAACACAGGACCAGTAGTAAAAAAAACCCACCCAAACACAGATGGAGAGAACTTCATTACTGCTCCCAAACACAGACCAACCCAGAGGAGCTGCTCCTTGGAGAGTGAGAGGGAGTGCATGCACACATCTTCCCATCTCTTGCCAACACGAGAGAAAACTTTGGTCACTTTCCTGCCCTCCCTGCCATGGGAGCCTGGAGAGAAGGAGGAGGGTGGCTCACCCTGCCACCCTTATCAATTGCTGAATGCCTTAGACACAAGGACTACTTTTTTCGAGGTGGGGATGGGGGGGGGGAGAGATCAATTGTGTTCCAAGCCAGAGGACAATACTGCAAACTGGGCAAGGGGCTGATAGATTAGAACAGGACCTTGCTACTCACTGCTGATCACCATCCAACACAGACTCCAGTAGCACAGTGGAAGCTGGACTTCTGCAACAGCTGACTCAATTCTAAGAATTCAGAGTTCTATGCTCCTTTGTACACACTCACCAGTCTTGAGAGCTGGCACATGTGACCAAATTTCAGGAGTGCAGAAGAGAGGGCTAGGCACTATGCAACCAACTTGTGACCTACCAAGTGGGTTGGGACCCACGCTTTATAGGCAAACCTGGCATCACACTGCTTGAAGATGCCTGAAGATTTTGGATGGGCCTACAATCACTAGAATCAATGGATGATAATCTGTAAGAAATGTGGTTTGTCCCATTTGACTGGGAGAGAGACTACATCAGGAAACACAAACACATCACCCCAAATGTAATGCAAATGTTCAGGAATCATGGAAGCAATCCAGTCGATGCAATGCAGATCAGAACTGAAAGCCATTCTCCTTCCTTTTATGCAATGTGTCAGGAAAAGTTACAGAGTTAAGCATGAGTACATGCTGCCTGTTCAAATATTCAAACCTTGAGGTAATTACATATGCTAGGGTTGGGACAACAATTGCCTATTACAATATTAGACAGCAGGCAAGATAGTCCAGCGTTGCTCTGAAAATGAGATGACGTATAAACCTTGTAAAATTTAAAATAAATAGCCTGTGAAGCCAAAAATACCCTTGTGTAGGTTGGCCACCTACCTTTCCAATTGAGTCATGGTGACATTTGATTACAAGACAGAGGAAGGTGCTCTCTCACATACATGGAGTACAAACTTCCTGCCCTGCACCATAACCATAACCACACTAATTTGTCTTTTACTGCTGCTGTGTGCTTTTTATTTAATTTTGTTTTAAGCAAAATTAAAAAGTCCAAAAGAACATTTGGCCTCTTCTGTTGACACACACTTATATTTTCACAACATGGAAAGCTATAAATAATAAATTGAAAACATTTTTATTCCATCTGGCATTTGGGCGATGGGTTGTCTGCCTCCTAAGTCTCTGTAGGCAGTACTTTGGTTGTAAGTAGTTTGCCCTTCTCCAATTGGCTTTGTGTGTGTGCATGCAAGAGAGAGAGATTTTATCTATTGTTTTTATATATTGTATATTTTAGCTAGAAAGTGTAAGCCACCTTGGGCATCTGCTCTGGTAGAGAAAAGGCAGTGTAAAAATCTTTTAAATAATGGTAGTTGAACATGTTTTAATTTAAGCCATTACAAGACAATCAACAGGCACCTGCAGCTTATATAGTCAAAAGAGCCAGCAATTACATTGGCAGAAGTAGCTGGGATCCTATGGTCTCCCAAAATAGAGGTCAAAACAGCCACCAGCAGGGGAGCCAAGATAAACAGTTACAGACTTTTCCAGAGTCCACTGCAATTATTTTACTACCTGCCATCGCCAATCACCATGTCACTCACAAACTACCCCCATATTAGCTAAACATGGAGACCATCCAAACATGTGGCATGGCAGAACATTAAGATATCATCACAGAACCAGTTCTACACCTTCTCTCACAAAACATGTAGTCTGCCAGCAGAGCCCACAGCACTCTTCTCATTACAAGTTCCCACAGCAGTCACCAGAACTCTTCTATGCAGAACCCTAAGCAACAAGCTTACAGGAAAAGGGTTTGAACTCCTCTACTAAACAAATGTCATCACATAGGCAATATTAAGGCTGATAAAACAGCACAAAACAGGTTTGTACTGGTGACTCCCTGATGGGAACAAGTATTTGCAGGAGAATGAGACAGGGGTCGTATGGATGAACAAAATTCACAAGAGGAAAATGATAGGCATTATGAAACTTATCTGGCAGTTCAACAGGAAACAAGATATAGATTTGATTCCCAATTTTGGAAAATGACAAGGACCTCTACAAAAGAAAGTCTACCTTTTGTGTCCCATTACAATTTGATAGAGAAGGAAGATGCAACAAGATTAGAACCCAAGCCTCCTGCTCCAAAAAGCAAACACCGTAATTATGCAGCAATAGGACTAGACAGAAGCAGCATTCTCAGGGCATGGTGGGAGCCTACCTGTGACTGCACCCTTTGTGCAAACTTGTTGAGGAATGTGTAGATAAGTAGTTCATCTTCATCAGTAGTACCTTCATCAGAAGTTTCTCTTACTTGCGGAAGGGGTGAAAGTATTGCATCACTTCCTGGTGAGCCCCTCTATTCATCTATGTGAAATGCTTTGTCTTTGCAGCCCCAATTGCACCTGTGGTGTTGGGCCAAGTCCTAGCAGACTGCAGCTGATTGCTGGCTCCAAGCAAGTCCCAGGAAGGAACAACGGACAAGGCACATGTCCACCACCAAGCTGTATTTACAAAATATACACGAATAAGCAGTCCCTCCAGAAGCAAAAGCAGCATACGTATTTTCAGCAACGATCTCCAACTCTCCAATACAGACTCCCACTCTCACCGATTCCACACTACAACCCAATGACTCACAACAACCCACAAAGGTAGGTTGTGCCTGCCTCCCTTTTATAGTCCAATGCACCAATCGCGTTTAGGACGACCTCATCCCATTATCTCATCCTCTCATGACTGACTGCATCAGCTCCCATGGTGCACTGGTTACACTTTTACATTCACTTGTATTGTAGCTGCTGAATCATCATGACTCAGCACTTTTACATGCATTTCATTGGTCAGGTTGGCCTCACCTGGGATACAGAGAGTTGCATACTGGTTCACATAAACATTTACATGGGCTTACATACACAGGCCCAGACATCAAGGCCTTGCCCTATTCAGACAGTAAATTTCTCAGGTATGTTGAGCCAAATAATCCTGACAAAACTGCATACTTATCCTATATTATCTTTAAGGGAGATTCTGCTATCGCCTGCACAAAGAATTGCTTCATCAGTAGTTTATCTTACTTGGGGAAGGGATGATGGTATTGCATCACTTCCTGGTGAGCCCCTCTATTCATTTATGTGAAATGCTTTACCTTTGTAGCCCCAATTGCACCAGTGGTGTTAAGGTCTCTAGTGGCTCTTTGCCTCAGGTTTCCAGACACAGTTTAGCTAAAGGGATCTAAGCACCTGTCCTTTCTATTATATTGTTATCCTTTGCCAATTCACTTATCTTCATATTGTACACCCCAATATACCAGCTATGTTTCCTTGCCAGGGCTTGTGTCATCCTGATGCTTAACTTGGCAGTCATTATTCTATCCACCAATGTGGCTGGAAGAAGTGGTAGTTTGGGCACTTTACTGATTCTTTTTAGAGATACAGCAAGAGATGCACGTCTAACAACTAGCAAAGTGTTGAATATCAATTAAGCTAGCCATCTATCCAGTCTGCCACCATATTTCAAATCTCCACCTTTTTCCCCTTACCTTGTCCTGGTGTCGTTATACCAGAAAAAAATTCTCCACCAATTTAAGGTCACACCAATATAACATAACTTTGTTATGAGCACTACGCCCACATTTAGGAGTCCTGCCAGTCCAAGGGAATTACTAGTAATTGTATCCTCATCCAGTCAGTGTTAACTTAAGGATACGATTGCACTGTATCTTTTTTAAGGCTTATTACAGTGTGACTAAATTGATACTTGACAACTTAGTCAGACTGCTATCTCTAATTTTTATAACCATGAATTTTGTGCGCAGATCCATTTTGCAGATCTTTAATTGCCAACTAAGTACTAGTTTCAACCTGCTTTAGCTGCAATCTCCACTCCTATGCCTGCAGAGGTTGTCACTCCCAAATTCCAATATACAGGGTTTAGAGATCCTGAAAGGTACTTTCAGCCTGAGAAGGGAAACATCAACAGCTGAATACGACACAGTTCAAAGAAGAGCAGTGGTAGATGAACAGCAGCTTTGAGGCAAATGAGTTGCTTTCTTTTAGGCCACAAATTAAGATATACACACATGGCTAGGCAGACTACTAATTTTGGATTTAGCCACAAGAGTTAATAATGAAAGGTTTCCAGGAACATTTTAAGATTAAAGACAATAAAATGGCAAGTTTAAATAATCTGTTGGGTTAAGTCCTTGTACAATGGAAACTCTTTTGGTTCATTACAGTGCAGAGAATTTTTGATTATTAAACAGCTTTCAGATCAACATGTTTTGCTATTTAGTAATGCAAGTTAATATGACTGTACTGTAACAGCCCAAGTATATTACTACCAGATAAATATTTGCAAGCAGCACTCCAAAACGTTTAAGTAATTTTCCTTTCTGGTTTGCTCTGACAAGATTAACTGACCACATTTTAAAATACAATGTAAATCTGCTTATTTTTCCCTCAATTACTTATAGTAACTGTGTATGGTATATCCCAGCCACAATATTATACAACTCTGCTTTTATACACAATGTACTTTGATTACTTCAAAAGAAAATAGCACTGCTCACAGAACATAGTACCCATTAACAGTGCATACAACAGCCAATTCAGTATACAGTGGTTTGAAAGTTGAACCTGGATCCACCAGGTCAAAGTCCCTACTCAGCCACGAAGCTTTCTGGGTTATTTAATTAACCAAGTTTCCTTCCTCAGAGCTGTTTGCCAGAGGATATAGTGTGCAGGCTTGGAACACCTGGGGCAGTCCAACAAATTATGTTTTGCTAGATCTGAACTGATCAGTGACTCCACAGATCCATAACGGGTCATTTTCTTAGGCTGATCTCTTTACCATCAACCTGTTCTGCCCTATTCCTCTGAAGGAAAGAGCTTATAACCTAAACTATATCATTAACTGAAGAGAATCAAAAGATGTTTCTCTCTGCATGTGAGCATGCATGCACACTTATTCATGCATTTTAATTGTAAACCACTCTTAGCAAAAAAGCAAGGTATAAATAAAAAATTTTTGCTGATAAAGGGCTTACCCACATACAGAAAAGTAAGAATATAGATCATGTCTCGTTATTCACTGGGGTTCAATTCTGAAAGCCCCAGTGAATAAAAACAGTAGAAAAACAGCTTTAAAAGACACACTTCCAGGACAATGCTCCTTAATTGTCACCCCAGAATGCACTGGTATAGATGCTATACCACATTCGGCCATTAGATGGGGTGAATAGTGGAAGCTAATGGAATGAAATTATAGTTATTAAACAGTGCAAAGGTCCCTGTCTTTACTCTCTTATATGCAGATGATGCAGTACTATTATCTCTAACTAAATCTGGACTTCGCTGCATCTTGGCTAAATTTCAGGAGTATTGTACAATAAATGACCTAACAATCAATTCAAACAAAACTCAAATTATGGTGTTTTCCCGCTCTTGGTCCCCTATAACATGGACGATAGGTCCAAATATATATAAGCAAGTCCAGTCTTATAAATATTTGGGTCTTATATTTCATTATAAACTTTCTTGGTCTCTTCATAAGAAAGCTATCACTTCATCTCTTTCTCCCCAACTTAAAGCAATTTTAAAAATTTTTTATAATGAAGGTAACCAGTATGTTCCTGCTGCTATCCAGATCTTTCAGTCCAAAATTCTTTCTCATTTGTTTTATGGTGCCCCAATTTGGATTAGAGTAATTAATAAGGATATTGATCAGATAGCAGCATCTTTTTTTTGTAGAATTCTAGGGATTCCAAATTTAATTCGTGTTTCCACAATTATCCTTGAATTAGGTATCCATCTTCCAACAACTACTGCCTGGTTACTTACTTTTAAATATTGGCTTAAACTGTTTTTAAATTCTCATTCCGGTTCCTTATTATATGATTTGTTAAGAGATTCTTATTTTTCTTCTTGGTCTCGGCTGGTAGAAAATAAACTTGCTTCTCTCGACCTCTCATTAGAATCCCTGGCAGATATGAGTCTTCCAAGAGCATATTCATTCATAAAAGACAAGCTCTTAGCATTTGAATTATCTAAGTAATAGTCTCAATTCTGTTTGTTCCCCTCTTTCCCTTGGTTTGGCCCCATCCTTTAATCATGCATCTAATTATTTTTATACATTAACCAATCCGTTACATAGACGAGCCTTTATGTTAGCTCACCTCAACATTTTCCCGTCGGCAGTTCATTCTGGCTGTTTTTTTTAACATTCCTTGGGAGAAAAGGCTCTGTCTCTTTTGTCATGAGACTCCTGATTTTTTGTTTCATATACTCTTTCTTTGCCCAGCACACTTTGATATTCGGAATCATTACCTTGGTTCTTGGATCCCTTCTGACCTTATCCCCTCTGATATTATTCTCTCCAAGTTTATAAGTGATGTTTGTGATTCCTTGACTGCAGCTGTTGCTGGTTATTTATCCGAGATCCTTAAAGTAATGCTGTTAGAATTTAAATAATTCTAGTATCTTGTTTAAATTGTTGTGTGTTATGCAAATTGTCATGTCAATTGTAAAGTACAATTGTTAGTCATTTGATATGCCAATAAAGGTTTCAGAAAGTAAAAAAAGTAAGTAAACAGTGCAAAGGTAGGAAATTGGATTTTGGGTTTTTTTTCCTTGTCACGAGGCATTTAAAGGTGGATCCCAGTATTGGGGGCGAGTCAAATCAGTGGATACCGAGGTCCCCCCTGTACAGTACAATACTGCTTTTAGTGTCTACCCCAGCCTCTCTGCTAGTCCAACAAGCAAATGAAAAAGCAAATTACATAGCTTGAGAGTAACTATTCAGGAAAAATGTTAGCATTTTGCTGACTTCTTATCTTCTGCATGAACACACCAAAGATGCTCAGTAGTAAAATGAGGTACCTTCCCCGTTCTTTGGAGCAACTAAAAAACTCACTCTTGCTGATTCATTATTCCTTTTCACCATGGCAATTAACCCAGAGAAGATAGGGAAGGAAGAAGCAGCAACAGAAAAGAGCACTGGCAACATCTCAGTCACACAATATAGAAACATGAAAGATAAGAACATAAGAACATAAGAACAGCCCCACTGGATCAGGCCATAGGCCCATCTAGTCCAGCTTCCTGTATCTCACAGCGGCCCACCAAATGGAAATCCCTCTTTCCATCTACCTCTGGCTCCAAAGCATTGGATAGCACAAGAAAAATCCACTCTGAACAAACAGTAGCATGGGAACAATTCTTGTACTTGTTTTTCAAAGATATCTACTGGTACGAGAACAAAGAAAGTCCAGTAAGCTAAAGATCACTGTTAATAAAATATAGTAGTTTACATACTAAATTATTTTATAGAAGACAAAAAGCATTCCCAGCTGAAGTGACTGAAAATCTAAACACATTCACAGACACTTTCTAGAGAAGGATGTACAGATCGCACAATGAGACTCTTCAATGAGTGAGCTTAAAGGAAGTTTACAAAAAAAAGGATCTACCATAACATGCAGCATACCCATATACTTGGGACTATTCAAGGCTAAACAGATTTCTACATTTTAGATGGGAATAAAAAAGAACTACTCTCAGACCGATCTAATTCTAATGCAAGGAGAGATCGAATACTGAAAATATAGTGTAATAGTCATTCTGATAAGAGGAACCAAGAAGCAGAGCTCCTGCACCCTACAATATCCTCCAGCGCATTTGCCTACCCCAGACTGGTGAAGGAGAGAAAGTGTTCCATAGGTTTAATGTGTTAAATTGGTCACTTGTTTAAGAAAGTTGCCCAAGTTAAACCCAAGTGTAGTTTGGTATTTTCGTTTGGACATGCAAGGGTAAATAGAATGCCAGATGCAGGGGAGTAGCAGTGAGATGCAAGTAATTTGTGGTCTTGTGTGCACCATAAGGCATCTGGTGGGCTGCTGTGAGATACAGGAAGCTAGACTAAATTGGCCCTGGGCCTGATTCAGCAGGCTGTTATGTTTTCAACTTCTCCAAATACTAATTTCAATAGTAATATCTCAATGTGGATTATAAATCAGGTTAACCCTAGCTTGTCTCCAGATCATTGCATTTATGTACTTCTGTAAAATGGCACCGATGTCAGCAAAATGGGAGCTTCTGAGTCCACTGCAAATTGCAAGGGAGGGTGGAGTCCTAGAGGTACTAGGAATCCATAGAAATTTGAGCCACATACACTCAGTTTTGAAGATCACAGAAAATTCACTCAGGGTAGATGAACTACTGCTCATTCACATTTTCATATTAATACTCTCATTAATTGCTAGCTACATGAAATATATTTTCTCTGTGTGTGAAGATAATCTGTCACTTGATGACTCAATCAAGTGACAGATTATCATCTCCACACACTAAGAAAATTTTGGGAAGCAGTTACCCAAAGAAAATAACTCTCTCCAGTACTACCCTCTGTGTGGAAGGAATTAAAACATAGAAGCTTATGAAAAAAAATACCAGATCAAAACTAAGAGTGTTGAGGTGATGCTGAAAGGAGAAAGATATGCAAGGCACAAAACACCTCAGAACTAAGTTAGGCTCAAGGTTTTTCCAATAATTATCTTGTGAGAATTATCCTACCTTTATTTCATATGGGATTTAAAAAATCCTGCCTGAAAGAATATCAGCACCTTGGATCACACAGCTTTGTGTGAAGGAAAAACAGAGGGGAAAGGCTATTCATTTTTTTTTTTTTGACAGATGGAATTTTATTTTAACTTTCAACATTGCTACCCTTGTACTTCCAGTCCCACTCCATTCCCCCCCCCCCCACACACACACTATGATAGGGGTGTCAAACTCATTTCATACAGAGGGCTGAAGTTAGCATTTAGGGCTCCAGCTGAGGGCCGGATTTGATGTCATTAAGCAGAAAGTGACATCATTAAGCAGCTAATGGCCAGAAATCAGACCCTGTTCTCATATAAAAACTCATTAATGGCAAATGACAAAAGAGAAAATCACAAATCTTGATCATCATTCAAGATTTGGGAAAGCCCAATTTTCATGTGGGCTGCCATTTCAGCTGGAACACCTCAGCAGCTGAGAGCCAGATAAAAAACTTCCAAGGGCCGCATCCGGCCCCTGGGTCTTATGTTTGACACCCCTGCACTATGGCATAGTGGTGTGATTTTCAGTGATTGTTGGCATCCTTCAGTCTCAGAAGACTATGGTGTCACGCTCCGAATAGTGATTCTGGAACAGAGTGTCCTCTCCAGTGCGCGAAGCCTGGGTAAAGTAGGTATGGAGGATAGGCTGTTACCCATGCAGCAAATCCCCCCTCTCCACGTCGCTGAAATGGTCCAATGGAAAGGCAGAGGCCAATACGGTTGGTTCCAGCGGCGTCGCAGGAGTTGCCAGAACGTGACTGTGTTCAGCCATGAACTGCCTCAGGGACTCCGGCTCCTGATTTTGCCTTGAGGTTGACTCCTGAAGCCTTTTCCATAACTGGATGTAGCCACAAGGCAGTGGAGGTTTGAGATCAGAGTTTTCCTTCTCTCAGATGAGCTGCCTTCCCAGGCTGACGAGTCCCATCTACCCAGTGGCTGTTTAGTCGCCTCTTACGACAAGTACAGCCAAACTGAATCAGTTTTCAGTGATAGAAAAACAAGAACACCGCTTTCTGCATTTTTTCTCCTTGGGAAAAATGAAACCTGCGAACAAAAATGTTTAAGACCACCTCTAACTATGAGCTTTTATTTACTTTTCAAATGCAGCAAATGCACATCTGTGAAGAATTCTGGAAGATTAGTAAGGAGACTTTGAGCTGCCAATTAAATCTGGTATTACAATCATCTGAGTAGCCAAAACAAACATTCATACGACAAGCTACAATATTAAAACACTGAGTTCCTTTCCTTCCTACCAGTTATAGCCTTATCTTGTTGGATTCCCGGCATATCTGCTTACCTAATTGATGAACTTTATTTCACTTCTCATAACTCCTCCACTTTTTTGATCCATATTCAGTTCCAAGACCACCCCTAGCAACATCTGTAACTTTATGTGCCATAATTTCAGAAAACTATAGATAGCTTTTGCTTTACCTTCAGCCTTTACTTCATAGACAAACATTTATGCCGATATAAACTCATTCAGTTGTACATTCACACATTTCCTAAGAATGTAGGTATCGAGTGAATTCGTGGTAAAATGACTTTCACATCAGAAGTAATCTGGAAAAAATTTTATGTATTCATTCATTCCTATCCCACTCACCACTAATTAGTCTCAATGCAGCTAACTGAGAATATAAAACAATTTAAAATCAAATAAATTCAATAATCAAAGACCAGCAAAAATGCAAATACTTCACGCAGTAGCAACATAATTCTCTTGTTGGTGATGAGTTTTTGTTTTGTATTCAATTTATGAAGGCAAGACCAGCAATCATGTTAAGTCTACAGAAGAAAATCATGGAGTCTTGTAGCACCCTAAAATCTACCCAATTTACTTCAGCATAAGCATCTGTGAAGGCCTTCTTCATCAGATATACTAATTATCCAGTGGTTCTCTCACACTTAGCACCAAAACCCACTTTTTAGAATGAGAATCAGTTAGGACCCACTGGAAGTGACGTCATGACCAGACTTGACATCATCAAGCAGGAACATTTTTAACAATCCTAGGCTATAATCCTACCCACACTTACCCAGGAGTAAGTCCCATTTACTATCATTGTTAAAAGTATATACATAGTGGCCTGATCAAAGTATAGGTATGTAACATTTCCCCAAATGCAGTCACATACCATGGTAGCATCAAGTCTAATATATTAAAAATAAAATATTGAAATGAATGGGGACCCACCTGAAATTGACTCGCAATCCACCTAGTGGGTCCTGACCCACAGTTTGAGAAACACTGAATTATGCAGTTCATCTTTATGGGGATATTGGCATACAGAGTTTCTATACCCATGATTGTTGCAATAGTGTTCTTTGGGAGACTGTCAAATGCTGATTCTGTTTACATTTAGGCTGGATGACATCTCTACGATGTCATTTCTGCCAGAACAGAGGCTATACTGTACCTATAAATATGTAAATAGATTCAATCATTTTTATTCCATTGGATCTATTCCTAGGGAATCCTAGGGGGTTACATGCACAATGACCAACTCTAAAAAGTTTCTGGCAGAAACTCACGGAAAATTACTGAGTTTTACTGCAAATGAAATAGGTACAGACAAGGAAAAGTTAAAAGATGGCAAGCTTGGAGGATCTTGATGGTACTAGCAAGAGATGCTGGTGGCTGGACAGGATCTCTGTCTACAGAAAAAGACCAAACACACCTCAAAAATCTAATCCATGAACTTGACCTAAAGAGTAAAGACTTTGTAATTCAATGTATTAGTGCCTGAAATATCTCTCTAGGAAACTAATTTGCCTCCTTTTTTCCTTACTGCTATTAAATCATTTAAGTTAGAAATCTCTCTAAATTAATTTTTGACTTATGAGATCATCATGTGCTCAGCAACAACATACCCTTTTAAAGAGAAAAATCCAACTATAGTGGTTTTGCTAACCTGAATATGCCTGTTGAAGTTAAGGTTATAAAAAGTAGAGGGGGCAGCAGAAAAATATATCTTCAGTGTTTATCATTGTATTAAGCCCAGGTGGAGCCCAAAAATATGTTCTTTGGCCCAGGTGAACTGAGAGAGAAAACCAGAGGGCGTCTCTAGAAATACCAAGACAAATAATTTGGGGCAGACAGGAGGAACTGTTAACCTAGGAGCTCTTAATCATAAACTGCTAGTGTAGAGTTCAATTTTTGTGAAAGGGAATAGGACAGAGATTTTCATTGGGGTCTAATACTGAGTTTCCAATATATGAAAATGTGAGAGATGCTCACTACTAGTTTTATCACAAGAATGTGAATCATGTACTTTTTTGACTGGAACTGGTTAAACCTATCTCTCCATACATGAGGAAAGATTTGCTGGGGACCAAGTATATGCATCATTTCCCGTCTAGTGCCACTTCCCTCAGAACCCTTCTTTACATGCTCTGGGTCAAAACAGATGTTAGAGCAAACTCCATGGTAACTCCCAATGGTTTAAAAATAAAATGCAAAAGACCCTTCAAAGGAGTCACTAGGACTCTGATTTTGCATCACCACTGAGATAGAGGTCTTACTTTAACTCTTCTCTTTGCACCTAAATTGACCTGCCAAAGCTCCTATTGGAGGGGAAATTGTCAACAGAGTCCATGAGGACAGGGATATTAGAAAAATATCACAGCAGAAAAGGTTTTAAAGTCATTCCCCAGTGTTATTGTTCCAGTAAGAAGCAACAGCTTCTTCTCATGCATACACCCAGAAGATCTACGGCATCTTTCCCATTTTGGATCTTTCCTATTCTCATGCATACAACATACATTCTTCCTTGTTAGAGATTCCAATCATTGTTTCTAAACTTGATTAAACTAAGTATAATGAAGTTCATGAATTTCTGTCCAAGATAAAATACTTACTGATTCGTTTTGCAGCACTAAATTTCACAGTCCTGTCGGCAAGCAGTCACCAAGCTGTGTGAAACATTTGTTTTTGGCACCCAAAGAGAGTAGACAAAATGCCAATGCCAAAAACCGATCTGAAAAACCAATTCACTTTTTAAAACTGCACATTAAGTAGTCACTGTATTTTTCCAGTACATCCCTAACTACTATTCACTGAACTTTCCGCACTTAAGAAACCATGTAATTTACAGACAGTAAATAGAAATACAAAGATAAAAGTCATGTAGACGAGAGGCTGCAGGTGCAACATTAAAAAGCATGACTACCAGCAGTTCATTTTGCATTCTCAAAATAGCAACAGTCTAAGTTGAAGTCCCCATCCCTCCACACCTGTTCAGTAGTTCAAATTCTATTAGAGAAAATTTAGATTTTTGCCAGACATGTCTCCCTCCTGGGATTTTAGTTTTTGCAATAAGTAATTTTCATTTTCAGGCTTTTACCACCTTTTTTTCCAAAGAGGGAGAGAAACAGGAAGTTTGATGAAAGCACTACACGATTACAGTAGCTCTGCTTCTGCTATTCCAGGACAGTTGTCAGCCAACAGGAATCTATTATCACAAATATAATGCCAGAAACTTTTATGATGATAGCCAGAATGGTCAATATGACAAGAGCCAACGAGTTCTTCCTATAATGGTAGTTATGAGTATGAAAATCTAAGCTCAGTCTTAATAAAGAGACTCTGGATGTCATAAGAGGAGAGAAGGAAGAGGTTCATCACACAACCTCTTTTTAATCAGCTGGAATGACAACCCAACCCATTCACACCATCTGTAAGGCCAACAATCCGACAGGAGGAAGAGAGGCAAGAGAAGATACCCTTGCATTCCTGCTCCCAAATTATCCCCTTCACAGCTACCATGTTTGTCATTTCCTCAGTTTACAATGACCTGGAATTGTAAGATACAAGATGCTGTATGTCCATTTACCTTAAATAGTGCAATACAGAGGATGCTTATGCTCAAGGAATATAGGAAGAGCAAGGGAATAATACTCTGAGTTTATATGACTGAAAAGCCTATGCACATGAGTGGGAACACAACATTTTGGAACTCTGCCAGGGTTTGAATACCATATTTTCTTCTGATTTCTTTTTGACTCCTTCTAACCTCCATACCCCTATCAAACAGACTACATTTGGAGATGTGATAGTCTCATTTAAGAGAAACTGCTGAAGCCTACCCCAAGATTTGGGATGTGGTCTAAATATACAGTACTTTAAAGTAGAAATTGTACATTTTTTCCAAACGAAGTGCTTGCTGATTTGGTCCCTTTGCAGAGCACTGGTTTTTCATATCACAGTTTAAATTTCAGACAAAATTAGAGGTCAGTTTTTTTCTTATACTTCTAAACCCAAACAGACGTTCTTCAGTAAAATGTCAAAATTAATTGCTTATAACTAATGCACCACCCATATCTGTAAACACCATACGTTTGTTGCCCAAGAACCAAAGTCTTTGTTTAATCCATTTAGAGCAAATTACAAGCCCATCTCAGGATGTTCAGTATAAAGAGTAAGTACTGCATCTAAACTGAGACTGCAAAACAAGGGGGCACCCAAAGCATGCTCACAAAACACAAGGCAACTGCAAGGTGCCAAAACTGGACAAGCTTAAGTAAGTGAAAAGCAGCCTTCCAACAACCTATGAGTTACTGACAGATCATGAAAAACCAAGTACTACAATAAACTGCTGTGAATAAACCTACATAGTGCTATGCAAGGAATAACACAGAATATTTACACAATTAGAAAAAAAAACACATTTTGAATTCTAAGGCTTCAATCCTATGCAGGCTGACATGCTCGACAGACCACTAACCACCAATTTCTACACAGGATTGTAATGCACAAAGCTATTCCTTTGGATTTAAAAAAAATTAAAGGAAAAAATCTACACTTGTTAATACAGTATTAGTCAATGTAATGAAGATACATTGTTACCACACTGATCCCAAAACATAATTACAAAACAGATTGTGCAATAAAACAGCACCAAGTACTAGCAAATTGAAAGTTATTCTACAGGTTCATACCAGCCACCTTTGAACTATGGGGATGGGGGGAGAGAAAGAAAAATGCAGCAACAAGAATGGCAGAGAATCAGTGTATACACAATTTTAAAAGTAACAGGTAGATAGTTATTTGAATAGTCTAAATTTTAAAATGTTTATAAGAGGTGCTTGGTTAGTTGTAAATACTGACAGATTCAACAGCAAGCAGAAGGAGAACACAAACTGGGCTGCAATCCTATACACATCTACTGGGGATTAGCCCCATCAGGTCACAATCTTACCTGGGAGTAAAACCCACTATTATAGGACTTACTTCTGAGTAAACATACACAGGATTGCACTGTTAGTCCTGTTTTGTGAACTATAACACAAGTACTAGGGCAGGGGTGTCGAACTTGTTTCATAGGGAGGGTTGAACAGCTTTCATGGTGTCTGCTGAGGGCCGGAAGTGATGTCATTAGGCAGGAAATGATGTCATTAAACAGGTCATAACCAAAATAAGCACTTTTTCTCACTTAGGAACTCATTAGCTGCAAATGACAGAAGAGAAAATACACTAATCTTTATCATATTTCAAGGTACGAGAAAGCCCAATTTTCGTGTGGGTTGCCCTTATAGCAGGAACACCTCAGCACTGCTCAGCATCTGAGAGCCTGAGGGCCAGATAAAAAGCTTCCATGGGCCACATCTGGCCCCGGGCCTTATGTTTGACACCCCTGTACTAGGGTAAGACTTCTGTATTGCAACCCCTGATACAACGTGGCTGTGAAACTGAGAAACACAGTGAATAAATAAAAGATATAGGCTGCCTCATATAAACTCTAGTGGACTTTTGAAGTAAGCTTATATACAATCTTGTGCAAACCAAAGACTATACGAGAATTTCACCCCCATTTGGTTTATTTATGTGTAATTTGGATATTTTGGAGACTAGAACAAAAATAGAAATACTGTACATTTCAATCATTAAAATACTGCCACAACCTCACGAGCTATCCAGAGACATGTGATGAGAGAACAACAAGATCTCACAAGACCCAGTTAAAGTTATGGGAAGTGGGTGGGCCAGGTTTCACACAATCCTATGGGGACAAGGCTGTTTGGGGAGGCAAGGAAAGCAGGAGATTTAAGGTGGGGGCTAAAGCTGGATGGGGAGGCGGACAGTGATGGAAGAAGTGGGAGAGACAGAGATGGGGACAAGGAAGGAAAAGAATCAGAGTGGGGACACAGAGAGCAAAGGAGGAAGAGGAGAAGGAGGAAGAGGATGTTGAGGGCAACATAGGAGAAAGAGGATAAAGTGAGGACCCACGGAGGAACGCAGAGGGATGACAGGAAAGGCAGAAGGAAAGCTGGGGAAGTTAAGGAACTAAAAGAAGAGGCAGTGGGCTAAGATAATGGGGACTGAAGGGGAGGCTAGAGGGATAAATGGAAGAAGTATTACAAAGGACTGGAGAAGCCAGAGAAAGAACAAGAGAGACAGATCAGGATAGGCATAGATGGTGAAAGTGATGGGAATTTAAGAAAAGCAGTACAAGAAGGAAGAAAATCAAAGTTCAATCAATACACAAGATAGGCAAGCAGGTTGGAAACAGGAGAAAGTAAAAAACAAAGCCAGTGGCTAGGTGGAGAAATGAGGCAGGCCAAAGTTCCACAGGAGCAGCCAGTGGCAGGAGACAATTTACAGTCCCTGGACAGAGACTGCAAGCACTCAGTGAAAAGTAACACCACAGGCTTTCGAAAGCAGAGAGTAAAGAAGGAACCTCTGTGTACTGCTACTGTGTGTAAATAAAAGATGTTATGAACACAAGTGTACAACTGTACCTGCTTCTTTAAGGCAATTACCCACCCCAGAAGAGATATGTTGGGTTCTAAACCCTATGATAGTCCTCCCACCTTGGGATGAGCCCTGGGGCTGGACAGGGATATTTACAATGACTTACAACTTTAAATGTAAGAAAAAGACAAAATATGGTATAATATCAAACAAAACACACCCAAAGCACAGAGCAAAGCCAGCAGGACAGAACTCACATCCCCCCCCCCCCAAAAAAAAGAGCCAGAGCACATGTCCAATACTTTTAAACCAACCACAAAAGCACAAAGAATACCTTGAGGGGTCATCACCCCACCCCCAAAAAAAGAATGCAAGCACATATTAATGCTTTTAAAAACAAATACGTTTACCCAGTAATTTTTCTGACTCACATTAGCCACAACACATGGTCAACATTTTAAAAAACAGAATAACCTGGATATTTTTTTCTTCCCAACACAGTCTAGATTAGAACATGGTAAAATTTTCACTCATACACCAGAATGAGGCATCATTTTGTGTTGTGATCCTTCTGTCAGAATTTTCATTACCAATTTAATTGCTGCTGCTGCTGCTCCTCCCTCCTCTTTTTTTTTTTTTTTTTTTTTTTTAAGATTTCTCTTGGGTTAAGTTACTATATTGACAAAATCCTGAGTGCTCATGGCCAGTAACTCCTGTGATACAAACAAAAAAAACAAATACATGCCGGCCAGAACAGATGGTCACCAACATTTTAAGAAACAATGCAGTAATAATCCCAACAGAAAAGGGCTTGCTTCAAAAATACATGGGGATCAATATCAAAAGAAAGCCCTCCCTCCCAGAAGCTCAGCCTGAGCAGCAGTGATGCAGTCTCTTTCACTTGCTTGTTCATCCACAGACCTTTCCTTTATACACAAAGTCACACTGTGAGCACAATCCTAACCAAATTTCCAGCTTTGGTTAGCTGTGGTATAACTGGTATAGCTGGAAACTGGTATAGCTGTGCCAGTGGGGCATGTGCTGCATTCTGCAGTTGCGGGGCGGTCATGGAAACTTCCTCAAGGTTAGGCAACATTTGCTCCTTTACCTTGGAGTTGCATTGCCCTTATGTCAGTGCTGGAAAGTGGGTTAGGATTGCACCCTAAGTGTCCAATCCTATCCAACTTTCCAGTGCCAAAGTAACAATAAGGTAAGGAAACAATTGTGCCTTTACCTTGAAGAGGCTTCCATAACCTACCTTCCCTTTGTGCAGGAAACAGTGCACACCCTGTTTGTATGGCTGCATCCACTGGGGCCTACTGAAAGGTCAACAGTCATGTCTCCATGACTGTTTAAATGAGAAGCAGGACCCTAGCTGCTGTCTAGTCTCCCAAATGCTGACATGCTACCTAATAGCCATAGCCTCCTCAGCAGCCACATATTCAGCATAATGTGGAATACACTACCTGGTATGACTGGGAGACATCAGCCTGCTTCCTCTTTGTACTTTATGGGGTAGAACTCAAGAAAAGAACTAAGCAGTGCTTTGCTAGACCAGATCAAGCTCCACTACTCCAACAATCTTTGCAAGAACCTCAGCAATCAGCTGGAGCCAGAAATCAGCAGTCAGCAGGAGCCAGCAGTTCATGACCTATCTTTTCCACATGCCACTGTATGGTTCTAAACCAAACAGGCATTCTGAAGGTCAAAGAAATATAAAAACATACAATAGTAGTTAAAGCAAAGCCTCCAGGCATGAGGGGATGGGTTGCAAGATACCACTGTTATAGGAACATCACATCTATAATAGTGTTCCCCTAAGGAGGACTCTGACAGTATCATTATCTTACACAAAGACTATAAAAGATAAACATGAGCATTGTTTAATAAGAATAGAAAAAAGGTAAAATCTTACAAGAGAAGTTTAACCAAAATTGGTTTGTAAAACTTGCAGAGTTTGCTTCCTATTTTCACTATTCTATCTGCAGATTTTTTTTGTTCTCTTCCTAACAGACCTAAAGAGCCAGTTTCACTGTTACTTTTCCCAGATAGGCACATCTGAAAATGTTCTCCACAGAGAAATGATACAGTTGAATACTCCATATCCCCATGCAAATGCTCACCAACTCCATGTAGAAGGGCAACACATGGTGAAACATTTAAACCAGTAGTTTCCAAACTGGGATGCCGAAGGGCCCCAGCCTGAAGACCTCTACCCCCTTAAGGGGTGGGGGCAGCAAGGAGGCAGGGACTGATCTCCAGGATCACATTGCTCAGGGGGCTGCAGGGGCTTGGCTGGACTTACCAGAGCCTCCTGCAGCCTCCCAGGGCTGCGGGGAGCCCTGCGCAAGCATCTGCATGGCTCCCCAGGCTTCTAAAAGTGAAAGTGGATTGCACTCCAGTTCCAGTTCTGCAGAAGTTCCCTGAGAGTTTGAGAACCACTGATTTAAACATTATTTCTATGTGAAGCACCACCACAGGAATGCACTTTCACCAGTGCTTACCTGGAGTCAACAACACCAAAACAGATCCCCAATATATAGAGTCTGAGAGGAACTTAAGCAACAACATTGTCAACAAATTTCTCAAGTCTCATATTACTCAAACATTAACCAACCAATATTATTAACAGATGTAGCCTGTATACATCTTCATTGTACAAGGAAATAAGAGCAAGAAAATTATTACAAAATGGAATGGCAGTGAGGGGAACGAATAGAGTCACTTATCACTAATTATGTTACAATGTTCAATGGATACCAGCAACATTTGCACAACAGCATTCCACAAAGGAATTTCAATGACTCATTTACTGCTATCTAGAAGAGCATTACATTTTTCCTCATGAAAACTGCATTAGTGCTCAGAAAGACATAAAACTCTCTGCATGTAGTCCACTATACCCCAGGTACTTTACAAATGACCTGGTTGCAATCTTTAAACACACCTTCAAAATAGGGGTTTCCAAAGTCCATAATAATTAAGATACACCTATACACCAAGAAAAGCTGTGAAAGAATGACACAACATGTATTTAAATGTATGAAAAACTATATGGCATAGAAATCCTAATATTATTCATGCAGTATCATTTTCCTATCAACTACTTCCTTCAAGGGCAAGCAGTTCCTCATGAACATGGATATTAAGCCAAATATTTCTCTCTTGCCACAATCAGATGGATCAAAGAGTTAGAAGAATGAGAAGTTGCCAGCCTTCATAAATAGGTTTTTGTTTATCTGCTGAGTACATATATACATGCATATAGTTTGCAGATATTACAGATAGATTCCACTTTGCCTCCTTTTTCTGCTGAACGATTCTATGCTACTTAAAAAAACTAATGGAATACAGTGGCAAACAACCCATTTTACAGAACAAGATTACCACTGCACAAAATACATGATAAACAATATTGTTAGCTTGAAAATTATTAGTCCTTATGCTGGTTAAGCACGTTCTCTAAAAATAAAAAGCATACTGAACTGGTTTTTGAAGACAGGATGTTTGTCAGAGGTATTTTCTGGAGAATTAACTGTGATGTTGATCCAAATAGCTACACCTCCCACCATTCATTCAAGGCTCCTAGAGCTTTAAGAAAAATCTCATTCCTTTCAAACAGTGTATCAAGAGGTGAAGCATGCTGCTATGTAACAGTGTTGCCATCACAGATAACATTCAGTGATCTGCTGCAGACTGGGGGAGGGGGGAGGAACAGTGGAGAAAGGGATCCACTAGTCACATGTTACCAGCCCCTGTCCTAACTAAAAGGCTGTTACAAAGCTGTTATACAAGGCTGTTACAAAAATAAAACCACAATATCCATAAGTATTCAAGACCCAGCCACCACACAAGGTACAAGGTTTAAGGTACAAGCTGCCTAAGAGACCATATCACGTTTGGACAAAAGTTCTATGTATGCCAACTTGAAAGCAAGGTCAACTCAGTTCAGTGACAACTTACTCCCAAGGAAGCATCACAGAATCTGGCCACAACTTCAGCAATCTTCAATATCACTTGTGCCCCCCCCCCATTCTGAATTTTGCTTATGGTGAGGGCCATTTCAACTCACAGCTGCAATCACTTTGTTCAGTGATTAAGTAACTTCAACATGGGCAATTTTGTTAACCTAAAAAAAGGAACAAGTTCTTCTACAAGTAGTACTTCTATTTTTCCAAATCCATATCCAAAGAGAGACTTTGGTCAGATTTAAATATACTGTACTGCATGGATGCACAAATACATTATCCAATTAAATCCTAATTATATAAGTAGTAGGCTGGATAATTTAAAGAGCCACCAATAATAGCTACTGAACTTGAAGGCCAAACAAACACTTATGATACCAAGCGCAGTGTGAAGGTTTTGCTTCTTTTTTTCAGTTCCTGTTCAGTTTCAGAAGCATTTAAAAAAACAGTGGAGGAATACAGCACCAACATACCAATTCAAGTCTGCTAAATTTGAAAGAAAAATTATTCTATTTTTTCCTAGAACAGGAAGAAAAAGAAGAACACATTACACTACAAGGGGTAGGAGAACTGATAGCAAGTTATATTCAAGATGAAGTGCAGACAGGGAAATCAGTTAGTACAACTGTGAAAAGTGGCAATATTTATTGGGTATTAGCAACCAAGACACAGGCTAGCATTCCTACTTTTAGAGGATGATATTAGAGAATATTTTTCTAGAAAGCCTCCATGCACAACCACATCGTTGTACTACAGGCTGTATACAAGTGGTGTCCTCAGTTTCTGATATACGTACAATAACTACACACTACAGCAGCAAACTGTAATGGTATGGAACATTTCCAAGAGCAACCCATAGCACTCTTACACCACGAATAGACGACAATAGTAGTCTATGCATACTTACTTATTTTTTAAAAAAGGATTCCGCTACAGCAATATTTCTCAAAATGTGCTTCTAGGAGCTCTGGGGCTCTCTGAGACCTCTTCAGAGGCTCCAGGAGAACCCCATAAGCGGTCACCATCAGCTTGGCACTGAGTTGCATGCAATCTGGGGCTCCCCAAGACTCCGCAAATGCAATAGAGAGGCTCCCCAAGACTGTTTAGGAGCATAAAGGACTCCAGAGATCAAAAAGTTTGAGAACTATTGGTCTACAGCAGTGGTTCCCAAACTTTTTCAACTAGCAGCTCCCTTGACCCTCTGGGCCATTAGCCGCAGTTTGACATTAAGGGCTACAATTCTATATGCCAGTGTTTCTCAAACTGATACCACTAGATGGGTCACAAGCCAATTTCAGGTGGGTCTCCATTTCAATATTTTATTTTTAATATATTAGACTTGATGCTACCATGGTATATGACTGCTTTTTGGGAAATGCTACAGACCTGTATTTTGAACAACCGACTATGTATATTCTTTTAACCATGATAGTAAATGGGACTTACTCCTGGGTAAGTGTGGGTAGGATTGCAGCCTAGGATTGTTAAAAATGTTCCTGCCTGATGATGTCACTTTTGGTCATGACATCACTTTTGGTGGGTCCTGACAGATTCTCATTCTAAAAAGTGGGTCTCAGTGCTAAAAGTTTGAGAATCACTGCTATACACTGTATAGGGCAGTGGATTTTTTGTGAGGAGTCCATGGCTCCCCTGGCTGGTTTCTTGTGGCTCCCTAGGGAGCTATGACTTACAGTTTGGGAATCACTGGGCTACAGGGTATGTGATCGGTGACCCTCCCGCACAAAGTAATCATGATACTTACCTGTCAGGTGGAGTTACAATTGTTCCAGACACATACAACCAGTGAAGGGGGGAAGCACTACTAGTGGCATTTAGACAAGGTTAGCAGTCACAGTCAAAGTTTGGTTGCAGCAGTAGCTCTGTTCACCAACACTGAGAACTCCCTGCATGCACATACACAGATCGGATGCTCGAAAAGACAGCATTTTCACTTTCTCTTCTCTAAGGCTGCAATCCTATGCACACTTTCTTGGAAGTAACCCCCACTGACTACAGTGGGACTTACTTCTGAGTAGAAAAGCATAGGATTGTGCTCTAAGGCTGCAGTCTTATCCACACTTCCCTGGGAGTAAGTAGTCAGTCACTGACTACAATGGGACTTGCTTCTGAGTAGACAAGCTTAGGATTGGGCTCTGTGGCTGCTATTCTAGCCACACTTACCTGGGAGTAAGACCCACTGACTAAAATGGGGCTTACTTCTGAGTAGACCCACCTAGGATCGGGCTCTAATCTGTACAGCACGCTGCTGTCGGGCAGGCTCTCCTCTCCCCCCATCCCGGCCTCAGGCTGCGGACAAAAACAGAAACAGCGGCAAGTTCGGGAGCGTTTCTTACCTCCGAACAGGTGAGGCGAGAGGTGGGCGGGCAGGGAGCCGATGACTAGCCGGGGCCCGCCGCCGCTGTACCCTCCGGCGCCGGCGCCTCCAGCCGCGGGACGCTCCCGCCCCCCTTCCTCGAGGGTGCTGTTGACCGAGTCCTGGGAGCCGTAGAGGCCGCTGCTGTTGGGGATGCTGAAGGCGGAGTGCGCGGCTCGCGTCCCGGAGGCGGCCGGCCCGCCGAGAGACCTGCTCCGGGGCGCCGCCGCGGGGGCACCCGCTGCCGCCGCTCCGGCCGCCGAGCTGGCGGGGCCCGCGTGGTACACTCCCGGCGCCAGGTGCGTGTACCTCCCCGCTGCGCCGCCGGCCGCCCGCCCGCCGGTCCCGTTAGCGCCGCCGCTGCTGGAAGGCAGGTCCCCGCCGGAGTAGGCGCGGGCGCGGCCGTTGGCGGCGGCGGGGCCGCTCTGCCTGGCGCCCATGGCTCCTCGCGCCTCCTTCCTGTGCGGCTCCTCTCAGGCTCCGGCGCTGCGCTCACAGGGACCCGCCGCCGGGCGGGGTGGCGCAGAGCGAAGCGCCCGCCCGCCGCCCTTCCAGTCCCAGTGGCGGGAGAGGGCACGAGAGGCGCTTCAGCTGGCGGCCGCCCCGGGGCTGCGGCGGCGCCTCCACCACTGCGAGTCCCTCAGAGCCACGGCGGCCGCCGCGGTCCCAGGGCTCGGGCCCGCCGCTGCCGCCATCCCGCCCTTCGTGCCCCCGACCGAAGAGGGCGGCCGGGCGGCGGAACCACCACGACGAGGAGCGCGCTGCCGGCCACCAGCCGCTCGTGTGAGGCGAAGGGGCGGCACCTCTGCGCAGCCGCCCCGCTTCCTCTACCGCCGCGTCGCCGTCACGGGCAGCGAGAAGGGGAGGAGAGGGAGGCGGAGGCCGCCGCCTTCCTGTGCCCCGCCGCCTCCTGTCTCCCTTCAGCCCCTCGGGCGACGTCCCTCCCCTCGTCTGGAGCTGGGTTCGCTTCGACACCGCAGCCGGCGCGCGGGACTGAGGCTGCAGTCCTGCCCGCGCTTTCCTGGCAGTGGGAGTAAGCCCCATTGACTATCATGCCTCCTGGGAGTAAGCCCCATTGACTCTAATGGGACTGACTTCTGAGTAGACATGCGCAGGATTGGTCTGTGAGGCGACTGAATGCACCAGAAGCCCTGCTGCCCTCTGCCCATTCTCCCTCAGTCCCCATACAGACCTTGCATGCCTTGAAACAGCTGCAGGCGGAAATTCCACAGGCAAAGTCTGCTTACACTATGGGTCTGCTACTGCCTGTGGCTGAAGGGAAATGGTGGTTGGTTTGGTGATGCTGAAATGGCCATGCTTAAGACAAAATGTAATTGGGGCTGCAATCCTATGCACACCTTCTTGAGAGTAAGCCCATTGAAGACAATGGGACTTACTTCTGAGTAGACAAGCATAGGCTCACCTGGCAGAGCTCCACAGCATGCTTTTCCGCACTGAAAAAACCTTCCCTGAGTCTCTTACTGGTGTTTGTCATGTTGCATCTGGCCTCCCAACCCAGGAGTAACTGGTGATTAGGTCATTGCTAGTTACTTTTGGTGGTTCTTCAAACAGGTGGACCATGTGAAGTGGTACCACAGAGTAAAAACATTGAGAAACACTGTGTTAGAGGCACAGGTTGTTGCTACTCAGAGAGAGGAGAAATGTAATCTGTACAAATTCACAGGCATTACTTTTAAGTAAGCCTAAAACCAGGTTCTGGGAATAAGCCTTGTTGAGTACTACCTCGGATGCCTCCATGGCCACCACACCTGTAGACCCTTCAGGTTCACCTAAGACTTAACAGATCAAAACTGCAATTTATTCACATGGCAATCACTGTGACTTGTTGCTCTTCCTACAGTATGCAGAGTACTGCTCCTGGTAGGAGCTTTCCTTCTGTGTGCCTTCTGGACTAGTGTTGCTCAACTTGCCTAGCCAATCCTGTAAGATACCAGCTATAAAGAATGGGAAGAGTACACAATACAGCCTTGAGGGTGTGCTGGAACTTCTCCCAGAAATGCATCACCCCTTTTTTTTCCTCTCTTGTTACCATTTTTAAAAAGCCACAGGCAATCTGTAACAACCAGTTCTGCCCACATACCGGTACGGTCTCAGGGCATGGACTGAGCTGTATGATGCAGTTCTAGATCTGGTCAGTGCCTCAATGGGGAACGGTTTGTGAGCCTTGCATATGTATGTCACCTTCTGTTCCAGGATGGAAAAAAGGCAGGATGTACATGTCATTAAATAAATAAAATAAAGAGCAAGCTGTGTGTGTGTAGTAGGTTTCCATTCAGCTGGCCATTACAGAGATTGGTAAATAATGCTGATTACTTAGATACTTGACACTGAAAGTTACACATTTGTTGTTCTTGCTCATTATGTTATAGGTGTCAACATAAGAACAGTGCAGCTCCATTCAGTAACAGACATGCATGCTCATGCTGCGCATGTGTCCTGGCCCTTCCCTTCGCTTTCTTGTTTCCCTAATCACTTAGGAATTATTAATTGAAAGTAAATTAAAAATGATGCACAAGTATTTTCAGAATCAGTCCATTTCTTTCAAACTCAATTTTTGCTTACAGTTTTGCATAGTATATTATGCAAAATATACTAGCAAATAAATTTGGCTGTGAGGCAGGATATAAATCAAGCAAATAAATAAAATAGCAGATAAACCACCTGTGCAGTTATCTTGGGGCAAATGTAGCACTGCAACTCTGAAGCTTGATAATGTGTGTTTGAATGGTGCTGGAAGGGGTGCACTTTATTGCATAAGTTAATTAAAAATCAAGGTTGTGCTTTCATATCAGCTAGCTGTGCAGCAAAAACCTGAATTACATCCCCATAAATGGAAACATCAGCAAGTTGGGCCAGATGTGTATTGTGTATGTGTATTGTGTGTGTGTGTGTGTTGTATTGTGTTGGTTATTGTGTGTTATTGTTTTGTACAAGAGTGGTTGTCACTGTACACACAGCTTTCATGTTATCTCTTACAAGCTTTAGATGACCCAGAGCGCAATCCCAACTTGCTCTGGAAACAGGCAGGCCAGAGCCCTGTGCTGTATCCTGCACAAGTTTGGGGCTGACTGCAGGCCAGCCCAGGGCAAGGGGAATTGTTTCCCCTTACCGCATGTTGCGCTGCAGCAGCCCCAATGGGTCTACTCTGATCTGCGCCACCTTATGAGGTGGCGCATATTCAAGCACTTCGGACTGCCCTGGGCTGCCTGGAAACTGGATAATTTCCTGTGGTGGTGAGGCACAGCATGTCATGTGACTTGGAAGTGATGTAACACTTCCAGGTCACTAGGCCTTCAAATGTGACCAAAGCCTTGTTCTGGTGGTGTCAAGAGCCTTTCTGAGGCCCAGAGACACTGTATGTGTTCTCTATAGGCCTCAGAAAGCCCTCGGAGGTGTTTTAAAAGCACTTCTGGTTTTCACCAAAACATCTCTGATTGCATCTGGGAGCTCAGGTCTGGATGGTCTGGAAGCTAAAGTGAGGCTCTGCCTCACTTGCTTCCAATGACCATATGTTCCTGGTGTCTGGAGCACTTAACCCCCTTTCCTTTAGGTGTCTTAGAAGCCCCAGAGCACCAAAGTATGTGCGAAGTGGTGCAGCGCAGAGCCGAATGCCAAATACCTGAAAACTGCTGGAACAGGAGAAGAATGTGAAAGGAGAGCCACAAACAGGGGAGGCTGTTTTAAGCACATGACAAAATTGCGCACCTAAAAATACCACTACAACACAGGTTTCAAGAATTTTTTCTCCATGATCTGGAGTAAAAAATGAGACTTGTGTATTTTTTCCATGGCAATGTCTCTGATTAGGGCTTACAATTTGTTCTTAACTTCCTTACAATGTTTCTTTGAATATGCAAACTTCAGCAGCAGACTGGAATACCTGCCCACAACTGAGTGGGCAGGTATTCTATTCTGAGTGGGCAGGTATTCTGAGTGGGCAGGCTTGTTCTATTCCATGCAGATCCACTTGCAAGTACTGTAGTAGTTGGCTGGAGAGGTTCTTGCTTTGTTGTCGATAGAGCTATTTTCATTAGTCACATGAATCATAGTTTCTCTGAAATGCAGGTAAGCACTGAATATTCAGATGATGAAAATCATACCCATAGCCATTTTCAACCCACCAATTTGTTGGTTTTCCTTTAGCATGTGTCAGGCCTTACTTGTCAAATTGGCAGTTCTTGCTAAGTCTTTTTTTATACTCAGACATTTCCAGGGAAAGAAGGCAATTATATTCTGTCAAAACAATAGGTAAGAGAATATAATGTTTTGTCTTGAATCATCAGGACAATTCACAAAACCACCCAAGACTTCTAAAGCACTCCTAAAATGTTTCATTCTCATTGAAATCAGTCAGACTGAAATGTTTTCCAAGAAAATGTTGACTACTTCATGTTCTGCTTAATCATTAAGGCCACAATCCTATGCACACTTCCTTTGGAGTAAACCTCATTGAATGCTATAGAACTTACTTCTGAGGAAACATACATAGAGTTGTGAGGAGACCAAACTGGGTGTGACTTCAAGTGCACAGTGGGTTCTGTTACAGAAAGCCATTTTTAAAATGTGCTAACAATAAATGGAATAAATACAAAGAAACATAATTATATCATCAGTTTTGCGGTAAATCCAATATGGTGGTTTAGTGGAAACAACAGCCAAGCACAAATGTTCCTTTGCTCCTGTTTCAGAAACCAAAAGAAGCACCTTAGTTCTATCAGAGATATGTTTGAGTTCATTTGCTTCCTGTATTTGACTCTGCTACCAACAACGTCTTTTGTAACTGGCTCCTGAAGAACTGTAGTTTGCTGTTCATTTAGCTTTCTGACCACAGCAGTTAGCTTTCTGACCACAGCAGCATGTGCAATTTTACATATGCTATGACAGTTTCTTATAGTTTTCTATAATGATGCAATTTTGAATAATGATGCAATTGTTAGGAATCAGTACCACAGATACTTGATAGATCAGAAGAGGAAAGCTCTTCAGCACTAATGGCTGTGCTCTAAAAGGTGACAAGGCACACTTCTGAATTTTCCCAGTATAGCTAAGCTCATTATTATAACAGCTGTTAACCTTCTACTTGTGAACATGGGCTGAGTGCTGTCACTCTTTCCTCCTTGAAACAGATGCCAGGAATACCCGACTTTGATGTAAGGGAGAAGATGTGTTTGCAAGCAGCCAAATGCACTTGCAACTCTGGTATGGGTGTGGATCAATTGAATTTTGGACTGCATATGCAGTGTGAGTGTTTTTGTCTGGTTGGAGATTTTTCTGAATTCCTTTTGCTTTATGAGCTGCTGTTGAAGAGTAAGGGTCCAGTTTGGAGGGATTACCAAGTACCACTTTTTGTTGTCTACTCTGAACTGCTTGGCTTGGCTGAGTAAAGGGGAGGATGATCCTGCATTCGCCTGTGCCTGTTGCCTAACTTGGCAAGGATATCTTTCCCTACAACAGCAAACTCATGTCTTGCATACTGATCAGACTACTGTATATCCAAAACAGGACCACCCACAGAGATGCACAGATGTTTACAGAACACTTGAAGTTTGCAGAAGTTAGAAACATTCAAAAGGGGAGTATGAGGGTTAATGAGAGGGGGAGAGGCCTTGGAACTTGCCACAGGTAGGGGAAGGAGATTAGTACAGTACCTGAGAGATTGAGAACAGTGCAGGATGACTACCTAAAAGAGAGAAGAGAGACATTCTCTGTGGGATATATTCCTGTGAGAGGGGATGAGTACAACACATGCTGCTTTCTCACTGACTACATACAGAGAGAAGTGAGTCACCCAATGCTGGCACCTCTTCCCCCCCCCCCCAACCAGGTAGATATATAGATATATATGACTCCCATTCAGGACCATCAGGGAATTGTTAAGAACCATTACCTAACCTGGTTTATTAGCTTAACAAAAGTTTGGGCCCCATCCTCTGCCTGAACTCCAGCCTACTGAATACTTAACACAAAGAGCTAGCCAACTAGAATTCTATCCTGTAATAGCAGCTGGTCAAATATTGAAATTATAACTCCCAAAACTCATTTCCTAATCCAGTAATGGTTTTGCAAGCCTCAGGCTCATGCGCTCTTCTTCTCTCTTTGAACACAAAAGGAAGGAAATTTTCAATTTTTTAACCTGGGGTTAAAATTTTAAAACCTGGTTAAATAAAATTTTCTAATTTTTTAGAGAAGGCCAGGATTTATCATGATGTCTGAATCCACCAAATCCCACCTTTTTTAAATCACAGTTTATGACCGAGATTGAATTCAGTTCAGAGGTTGTGACATGTCTCGTGTTCTAGCATGGCAGGAAGTAGACATTGTTACCTCTTTGTGTGCAAAGGGGAAAGGGAGTGTGTGAACATTAGGCTTAGGATCTTTGCATCACACCATAATTAAACCATGGTTTAGTTTGACATCTGAAAAGCCAGTTTTTCCGGTTCACATGGCAGTCACATGGCAATTCATTCCAAATTGTGCAAACTTGTTGAAAATTAGTTGGTTTACACTATTTATTCAGCATGTTTAAAAGGAGCTAGATAAATTTTATTACATGTTAGCACAATCAGTCTATATGGTATTTTATAGAGTTAATAAGCAAAAAAAAGTTGCTACACTGAGGAGCTTGCAGTCTAAATTTTGATCAGTGGAGGGAAGATACAAAGGAGGCAAGGGTGACCAGTAAAAAAAAGTGGAGGAGCAGGGGAAGAAAAGGTAACAGGGAATGTGAGCAAAATATTTATTTCCACCATATCTCAAGGAATCAAAGTGGGTTTGCAGTGAACTTTTATTTGATGTTATATATTCCACAGCCCTGCAAAGTACATTATGTTTAGAATCACTGATTTGCCTCAGGCCAACCAGTGAACTTTCTGGCTGGAGAGGAATTTGAATCTGGATTTCCACATCCAAACCTTTAAGACAAGCTTCAAGGCAAAATGCAGTTTGCAACAGTGTGCTTGTGAGATACAAAATGGGGGAAGTGATATTTCTTATTGGACCACCATTTGTTGGCACTGAAGAAATATGCAAGCTTTAGAGTTGAACAGAGCTTTTTGTCAAGCATCATCTCACCTCGGCTAATCCTCAATGACAGTCTAAACAAGGATGCTGGTTACAGGGGGAAAAAGAAAAACCCTAACCACACCTTTGCAAAGATAATGAGTGGAACACACTTTCTTGAAATGTGTTTATGCAGCACTTAAGAAGTGTCAATCATTTCAGTAACTCAAAAGCCATATTACAGACATATTCTGATGAAAGTTCACAGTTTATTAATTTGTTCGCACTGTGATGGCTGCTAGGGAAGAAAAATTGATCAGAATGGCTTTAAAAAATTTAAAAATTGACTCAGAATGTGTATGAATCATCAGAAACAAATATGAATTGTTCAACGAGGATGTTGTTTGGAAGATTACAAAAATATCTAAATATACTAGTTACTTCCACAGACTATCAGCCCAATCCTATCCACATTTTCCTGGGAATAAGCCCCATTGACTCCAGTGAGACTTACTTCTGAGTAGACATGCATAGGATTGGGCTGTCCCCCATTCTAACTAGACAGCTGTCCTTCTACCCAATTCAAACAACCATTTTTTTTTTTCAGAAAGGGTACTTCGTATTTTTATACAATAAACTAGTCCACACTGACACCTAGTGATAATAGCTTTGCTTGGCTCTGTACTGAAATGTATCAAGAGTTCGGATCTGGAAAACAATACCCCATAAGATCTCCACAGTCTTTACAGAGCAGTGATTTTCATCCTTTTTCATCTCACGCCACATTGACAAGGTGCTAAAATTGTCAAGGCATGCCATCAGTTTTTTGACAATTGACAAGGCCCCTCCACTGCTTGCAGGGGGCTCACATCCCCTAATGGCCCTACTAATAAATGACTCACCCAAATTCCCCCAGCACACCTGCAGACCATTGTGCTGCAGCACACTGGTTGAAAATTGCAGTTATAGTGGGGAACTAATTCAGCAGGATTTACATTTGCTCACAGGCAAAGAAGGAAGACAGGAAATGCTGAGCCACTGAGTTACAGTCTTTATATCTTTCCTTTAATTGGAATGGTGTAATATATAGTACCTAACTTGCATATAAAAGACAGAATGTTACTGTACTTGTGACCACATACAATACTGCACAATAAATCAAAGTAAATTGAATACATGTATAACATCTATTGAGATTTGGTCATTTGTTCATCCAGTAATACATATAAATAAGGTAACCAATTTTATCCAGTCTATTAGCTTTGGTGTTCTTTTTGTCTTCAATGCCTTGTTAATTTAGATACAGTAAAAGAAGCCTATAGTTTGTTTTCCCATTACTTTTCTGTTGGAACCTTGTTTATTTTCCAATATTTTACATACATTAATCTGTCAGCTGTAACCACATATACTGCAAACTTGCAGTACCTCCAATTTATTCCTATTGCACAAGGGCCCAATCCTATCCAATTTTTCAGGACTGGTGCAGCCATGTCAATGGGGCATATGCTGCATCTTGCAGTTGGGGGGCAGCTGAGAGGCTTCCTCAGGGTATGGGGACATTTGTTCATTTACTTTGGGGCTGCATTGTGGCTGTACCGGTGCTGAAAAGTTGGATAGAATTGGACCCCGAGTCACTAAAAGCATTAAAAGGGTCTATTATACTTTGTCTGTCCTGAAGAACCTTTCCAGGCACTGGGTTTTCACCAGCAAAATGGGTAGGGAATCCAATTACAGCCTGCCACACTGTCTTCCCGCCAGCATTACACGCTCCTGTTCAGAAATGCAATCAGAATTAAATGGTAATTGAAAGGCTACCTAACCAGAAGCATATTTCTCATATGCATGTTTTTTAAATTTAAGGCGTAACTGATTGAAATGTTTTTCAGGTGTAAAAATCCTGGACATAATAAGATTTCTGCTAATGTATTGTTCATATTTTATGATCTCTGCCCATAATATGTTGTCTGCTTCAGATGTATGGGTGTAACCATACTACTTATGAATGGTTATCCTGCCTCCTTTTTTTTGCCCTGACCTTGCTTCTACCTTTGACCTGCTTTTCTCTATTTTTTTCTTGGACAGATTCCACTGGATACCTGACCTTGGCTCGCCTCTATCTGACTCGAGACTCTAGAACAACTCCACCTATGATACCAGGCCTATCATTATGATAGGGAACATGAATTGTAATGACTTGTCAGCACTTCTTGAATTCTGTTACACAAAGAACCTACAAAATTCTGCTTCTTCCAGCAACACCCCCTTGAGAAGAGTCAAGACTGCTGGGCTCACCAGGAAGCATGGCAACAACAAATATGTGGGTTGTGTGTTTGGCAGCTAATGCCCTGTTCCTAAACACATTCTGGAGCTTTCCACAACCATATGAAAATTTGCTGCTTGCCAGAGGTACGTACACTGGGATGAATCTCATCCATGTGTGTCAAGTGGACTCTCAGTTCCATTAATTTCACTGGTGTGTATTTCCAAGAGTGCTCAGCTCAGGACTGCAACCTTAACAGTTAACTTGTTTCCAAAAGCAGAGTCCCTTCTTTGTCCTTTTTCAGATTCTTCAACACAGAGAACATGTTCGCAAAGCAGAAGGCTGGTGCTATGTATAGGCTTCATGTTACAGCCGGAGATCTTCCAGGGTTTTGAATGACACAATTTGGCAGCATCCGATGTAATAGAAATCTTAGTTAAAAGGATTGTTTCCATGAAGGAAAATTGGTTTTTCAATTTTTCTTGTGTATGCAGGCCTACAAAAAGCCCCATGCAACCAACTAAAATCTGTGCAAAATGGAAGATGAATTAGGATTGTGATGGCAGGCCTGCCCCAGACATTTTATACATGTGCTAATCACCTCTTCTGCATTGAGCCTTCAGCCTCTGTCTGAACAACCTGTACCTCAGTGCAGCAAAGCTGATTCATGCATAGAGTTTGGGGCAGGGTCAGTGACTGCACATAACCCCACTCCTCCCTTCCATACTTATACTGTACAGAGCTTTTCATCATCTTCCCAAAGTTAGTTTTTAATATGCATTTGTTATTTCTTTAGTCCTCAAAGATGCAAACTTTTTATGCCTATAGGTTTGTGCTGTAATTTCATTGTTGCTTTTTTTTCTTTGTAAGTGAAGCTAGAGCCTTTACTATCAGTCAGGTCGCTTTCTTTAACTTGATTGCTGGCCTGTTCAGTCAAGCAAGACTAACTATTTATTGTAGCATTCACAAAAAATTAACCTGATGACTCACATGTTGACTGTGTCTCAGTCATTTCTCACCATGGCACAGGAATTTAGGCTTGTTTTCAAGCCCAATAGTATGAAGAGGTTTCAACTCGAGTAGTGCAAACAGTATCTTGTCCCACCATAGCTAAAATAAAGCGGTGTTACCAGGATTCACGTCACCCGGTGTGGGAGGCCTACGCGTCACCCCATGTAGTGGGTGGGGTAATGCCCCAGGTGGGCATGGTGATTTACCATCACCCCACCCCCACCGGTTTTTTGACTGTACCTTCTGTTATAACACAGATATTCCAATGTGGTTTGTTTCATTGCATTCTACATGAAATTACGCATTGATTGATATATAACATGATGGGATTATTCACACCAAGTGAATCTACTCTGAAGTAAGTCCTATTGTAGTCAATGGGGTTTACTCTCAGGAAAGTGTGGGTAGGATTGCAGCCTGTGAGCCCAAGCCTATGCATGTCTACTCTGAAGTAAGTCCCATAGTGGTCAATGGAGCTTACTCTGCAGTCTGCCTGCAATAACAACCCCCCCAAAATCATCAGTGAGATCTTCAGCCCTCCCAAGTGCCCAGTTTAAAGTGCTTCTATTTCAGGCATATCTATACAAAGACCCACCTGGCTTTGCAAGGGCAAAACAGAAAACTTCCCCTTACCAGATCAAGCCTCTTTTTTGTCATTTTTAGTGGGGGGGGGGGATGGACGGGACACTGTCTTCTGTTGCGCTCCAGCTCCATGGGATCAGGACCCTTCTAGTGTCCTCACATTCCCCTTTGCCTGGCCTGGCCTGACCACCAGCCAAGGCATGCCTGCCTACTTGCGAGTAAACGCGACTGTGAGGCTGCTTTACTTTCCATAGGGCTCCATAGACTGGGAGGGAGGCAGCTGGGAGGGAGGAACATCCTTCTCCGGTGTTTTGGGGGGCTGCACTCATTGGATGAGGACCATTCCGATGTCCTTGGAGCCTCTCAGCCTGCCTCGACTAAGGCAAGTTCGCCTACTCGTGAGTAAATGCGGCCATGTGGCTTCGTTTTGGGCTCAGGCTAGCAGCTGGGAGGGGGCAGCTTCTTGGGTGTTTTTTTGGGCTGCATTCATGGACTTTGGCAAGTACGCCTACCTGCAAGTAAATGCGCAATACTGCTTACTTTCACTTTCCATAGGGCTCAATGCATTTTTTCCTTCCGGTTTTTTGGCCATAACGTTTGAACAAAAGGAGCGATTTCAAATCTGTTTTTTGCACTGCACTCCGCTGGCCATTCTGCATCCAACGGTGTATGGCATGACATGGCAGCTCCTAACCCCGCAATGTTAGCGCGTCCTCCCTCCAGGGCACGTCACACACCCCCGTGCGTCACCTGGTGCGGCTCACACCCCTCTACAAACGCCAGTGGCTAAAATTGCTATGGTTCAATTAACATTTCTGTTTGCTATGTGGCGTTGAAGTATGGTATTTAATTTTCCATCATTTACAGTGAGAGCCAAATCTTATCCAACTTTCCAGCTCTGATGTAGTGATGCCAATGGGGCAAACACTGCATTCTGCAGTGAAATGACAGTCATGGAGGCCTCCCCAAGGGAAGGGAGCATTTCAGGGCTTCATTGTGGCTGCATCAGCACTGGAATGTTGGATAGGATTGGACCCTAAGGCTACAATCTTATGCATGCTTTCCTGGGAGTCAACCCCATTGAACTCAATGGGACTTACTTCTGAGTAGACATGTATAGAATTGGGCTTTGAGGGCACAATCCTAATCCCTTATATCAGTACTTTCCAGCACTGGTATAGCGGTGCCAATGGGACGTGTGCTGCATTATGCAGTTGGGTGTCACTCACTGAGGCCTCCTCAAAGTAAGAGAATGTTTGTTCCCTTACCTTAAAGCTGTGTTGCCCTTATGTCAGCGCTGGAAAACACTGACATAAGGGGTTAAGATTGCGCCCACAGTCACTGAAAGTAAGGACAAAGAGTTTGCACTGGATCAAGGAGCAGACAGGAAGCCAGTGAAGAATTTTAGGAAGAGACTTGAATAGTCAGAATGATCTTAGCAGCAGAGTGCTTTTGCTTCTGCAACTAAGGGCGCAATCCTAACCCCTGATGTCGGTGCTTTCCAGCACTGGTATAGCGGTGCCAATGGGACATGTGCTGCATCCTGCAATTGGGTGTCACTCACGGAGGCCTCCTCAAAGTAAGGGAATATTTGTTCCCTTCCCTCAGAGCTACATTGCCCTTAAGTCAGTGCTGGAAAGCACTGACATAAGGGATTAGGATTGTGCCCTAAGTCCCCTATGTACATGAAGGTTAGGCTCCAGGGGCCTGTACGTAAGTTGAAATGTATGTAGATTGGAACATCTGGTTCCTACATGCATGAAAGCACCACCAAAGGATGTACTGGGCCTGTGCGAAAGTGCAGACGCAACTGTCTGTAAATCAGGGAGCCAGTGTGCTAGGGGAAAAAAATCCAAGGTATCGAAACCTTAATTAGCATTTTTTTTTTCTTTTGAGCCTGCTACATCCCTTGCTTCTCAGGCAAGGTCACAGTGCAAACCAGAAGCCCTTTATAGTCCTTCCAGTTCCAGAGGGATCCATTTGCCAGCTTGGGTGGATGTAGCTTGTCCAAACCTCAAGAGCCTTTTGATCTGGGCTGCAGTTCTAGACTCTTGTCATGGGGTGCCTGGGGAGCTGTTCTCAGAACCCAAGGCTCTCATTTGTAGCCCAAGCAGCTTCTGACATTAATAAATCACAGATGCCCAAGTCCTTAAGTAATGGGGAAATGCAGTTTATTTCTAAATTGAAAGCAAAAACTTTTGCCCTCCCTTCTTCACACAATGAGAATAGAGAAGAGGCAGAGTGTGTGAGTCCAAGGCTCACCATGGTTCATTAGCCATCACTGAAGACATTCAAGGCAGGTTCCAGGGGTTCCATCTTCAGTGTTCCCACTTTACCTTGGTGAGCTTGAGGGAGTCACTTCCCTGTCCACAAGAGAAGGCTTTGCTACAGAGGATCTCAAGGATGAACAGTAGGTGACTCTGATTTCCCTGCCAGAGAAGCTGCTCAGGTTACAGCATGAATTACATTATGAATGTTCAGCAATTGAGTAAAAATTAGAGCTAAATCTTCTGGTTACCTAAATTAGCAGCACCAGTCATCAGTTTCAAGGTCACATCTGTGTCACATGCAGGGCCGTAGCTAGCGAGGGCCAGGGGTTCCCCCCCCCCCCAGCCAGAAGTTTGGATGCTGAGATTTTGGATGGAGCATTTCTGCTGTTGGGTCTGGTAGGGCCTTTCTCCTTGGGAGGGGGAGAGGAAAGCAAGGGTCTGGCCTCTAAGATTTTGAATCTTTCCTAGAGATCTCAGAGTTTAAAACATTTTCTTGAGAAGAACAAAATTGAAAAGCGAAATTTATTCAGTGAAATATACAGACACCGAAGTGCATTTGAAGATTGTTACAGTATGTTAGTGGCAGTAAGAACTTTTGCATGTAGCACAGCAGTTTGTGAATCGACCTTCTCAGTGCTTGCACGAATTAACAGACCTCAAAGACTATCAATGTCTCACTCAGGAATGGTTAATTTAGTATACCTAGCTTTTGAGCTAAAGAGAACCAAGAATTTAAGTGTGGAAAAGGTTCTAAGAAGATTCAGTTCTCAGAAAGATAGGAGAATTCAGCTCTATTAGGTAGTTTCAAATCTTCTGTACCCTGCTTTTTAAAAGTAGTGAATAATGTAAAAAACTAATGTTCCATGGCGTTGCTATATTTTACTTCAACATCTTTCCTCTTGCTTTTAGGTAAAGTAAATTTACTTGTGTCATCAGCAAATGAAAGGCTTTCAAGACAAGTAAATACTACCTGTATCATAGTAATATGTTTTACTTTTGCAGTGTTGCAAGTCTGTGTATTGCACTGGTGTCCAAGATGAAAGGACAAGTTGCATGTTATTTCTATGTAGACAAATAGATTTTACATTGCATACAGAGATGCATTTATTCTATGCAGATCATTGTTAGATTGCTTTACAGATAATGAATGCATCTTTCAAAAAAAAAAACACAACCCAAAATATTTCCTCCTAATGAAATTTGGGTTAGTTATGGGTCTTTGATATTTCTCCATACTTATCCTTCATTTTGCACACCAGTATAGATACCTGACATAATTGCCCGCCTTGAAAAATTAAAATTGCCCCCCCCACCTCTAGAATCCTGGCTACGGGCCTGGTCACATGACATAGAAGGACTCCTGAAAATCACTTTGATTTGACATCTGCAAAACGTAAGCATGGTGAGTAAGGATTAGTTCATACACAGCAAAAACTACAACCACCGAATTGCTCCTGGATTCCTCAACAGTGTGACTGACATATTACAACAGTATGACTCCCATACATTCCTTCCAGCATACTTAGATCATTATCTGAGGCTCTGCACAGAGCAAGGCCTTCGAAGTTGTAGCATAGTATGCCATACTGTCAGAAGCGTAAGGACCTGTTCACTTCCCCCTTCAGAGTCTAGGCTGTTCCAGTAAACCTTTGGGACCACTGCATAGACTTTTGAATTGGGTAGAGATTGCTGATCTGGGATTTCTGGTATTGTTTGGCTTTTGTTAGAGTTGCTGTTTTGTTTTTGTTTTCTATTGTGATTATCAAGGTTGGGAACTCGAGTCAGTGACTCAAACTTGAGTCACAAAAATGCGTGATTTGGGGTGACTCAGCAACTCGTGAATAGCGCATGTGAGAGACTCCCAAAAAGCACCGGGACCACTTTTGAAAATGATATTCTGTCAGGACCCACCGGAAGTGATGTCATGACCAGAAGTGACATCATCAAGTAGGGAAATTTTAACAATCCTAGGCTGTAATCCTACCCACACTTACCCAGGAATAAGTCCTATTGACTATCATTGTTAAAAGCTGTAACATTTCCCCAAATGGAGTCACATACCATGGCAACATCAAATCTAATATATTAAAAATAAAATATTGAAATGAATGGGGACCCACCTGAAATTGGCTCCCAACCCACAGTTTGAGAAACACTGTTATAAGGCATTAACGTTCTTTCGGAAGGTTACAGCCTGGCAGTGGTCCAAAGGTTAATGGCACAATCCTCGTATCCACACATTATACTGGAGGACCAGCGGAAGCCTGTTGCAGCAGCCTTTCTGCTGGTCTGTGGCGCACCGCCATTGGTGCAAGGTCCAGAAGGACACATGCTGCTGACAGCATCCTGCAGATAGATGCTGATGGAGTTATGCCAGTGGTGGGGGTGGATCGGGACAGATTGGGGTGTGTATCAGGCATGGATGGAGCAGATCAGGGGGGAGGATGGCGCAGATCTTGGTGGCAATCACATCAGCCACATCAAGAACCCCCTTCCCAGCCTGGACATACTCCCAGAAGACTCCTCAAGGCTATACCAGCAAAAGAGCTGGTGTAGATTTGAGCAATCCCATAGGGTAGGGGTCTCCAAACCCTGGCCCAGGGACCAGATGTGGCCCATGGTGAGCCTCTATCCAGCCCTCAGCCAGCTTCTTGTCCCCTGAAAGCCTCTGGCCCACTTGGCCAAACATGATTGGAGCTGTGCTCTGGTTGCATCTGGAGGGTGTTCTAAGGACCAGAGAGGATGAATGAATGTGCCCATTCATTCATTTATTCACTCATCTAAGTTCCATTTCTAATTTATTTATATAAATTTTATATTTAAAAATTTTTTCTGGCCCTTTACACTGTGCCAGATATTTGATGCAGGCTTCTGGCCAAAAAGTTTGGAGACCCCTGCCATAGGGAATGAGGCAGCAGCCAAGGAGGTAAGTAAAATTTTCTTTACCTACCTTTCCTGGCTGGCTGGCCTGGTCCCCAGCTGGCCTGCAGATCCAGAAGAAACTGCATCAGCGACCCTGCACCATGTAGACTGGCCCAGGATAGGACTGGGCTCTGCCAGCATTTTCAGAAAGTTTATAGAGCCCATGAGGTTCTTCTGCTGCCTGGCTCATGATCAGAGATCTGGGATCCTTGCCAAGTTCTTGAAGGAAATCTATGGCATTATTAGGAAGCCTATGTATTGACTATATATCAGCAAATAGATGTGTATGAAATTAAACATAGCTATTGTTGGAATGGACTGTGGAAAGACCCTGGAAAGTGTTCTCTCAAGAACAGTGAAGTGAAAGAAATGTTAAAAGCTTTTCCAAAAATAAATGGACTCTTTCTGCATCCATCAGCAAAGCCTTGCAGGAATTCTTCCATTGTTTATATCCATGCATTCTACAAATCTGCATGGATCTGCTGCAATTGCACAGCGAAGTGCAGAATGCTTGTCGTTTACCCCTGTGGGACTGCACAGCCGTCACTGAACCATCCAAATGGCATCAACTCAGAAGACACTTTCATTTGAATTTAATTGCCCTTTGGGAAGGTGGCTGCCTTTGCTAGAGCCCATGACATTACTGAAAGACATATCACAAGCCTCTCCTTCGCCTACCCAAATCAGTTTAAATGCCTTGTCATGATATACAGTATATTTATATTTTAGTGGCCCAATCCTATCCCCTTCTTGTGTCGGTGGAGTTGCGCGCTCCACTGGTGCAGGCTGTTACAAAAGTGCCATAAAGCGCTTTGTGACCACACACCTGTTTTCAGCGTCAGTGGGAAGGCCTCTGCTGGCCCTCCAACCCCAGAGCAAGAAGCAGCATAGGCCAGAGCAAGTAAGCCAGTGTGGGAGGCAGGGTGGAGTGGAGGGGGGGAAGTTGGTGATAGGGGCAGGGGTAGATGGATTGGGTTCAGGAGAAGGGGGCAGGATTGGCAGCATCAGTGCATGCCAATTCCTATTCCCCTTCTTGGGCCTGATCTGTCAACATGGGGCAACGTGAACTTTCACCAGCAATTTAATAGGTGCAGGTCTGAGTTGCCCCATTGTAGCAGCTGGGGCTTACTCCAGGGCAGGGGTGTCCAAAGTTTTTGGCAGGAGGGCCACATCAGCTCTCTGACACTGTGTCGGGGGCCGGGGGGGGGGGAAAGGAATTAATTTACATTCAAAATTTGAATACATTTGCATAAGTTTACATAAATGAATATATTAAAGATGAACTTGTATGAATGAATGAAGGTCTTGCAATAGCTCAAGGCCTATAAAAAGCCTTGCACAAAGCAAGGCTGGCCTTTCCTTTGCTGCCGCTGCTGCGTCACAGATGAGAAAGAGTGAAGGGAGCCCTCATCCCACAGCTCACATGAGAGGTCAAACTGTCGCCCTCACGCTGAGAGAAGTTGCTTTGGGCCAGCGCGGGTTCAACAAATCTCCGGAGGGCCAGAGGCTCATTGGAGACTGGGGGCTCCCTGAGGGCCGCATTGAGAGGCCTCGAGGGCCGCAAGTGGCCCCCGGGCCGGGGTTTGGGCACCCCTGCTCCAGGGCAAGGGGATGAACGTCCCCCTGCCTCAAGGAGCCTGCCAGCATGCAAACTTCCCCCATAGGATGCAGCCCAAGCTCAACTGGTGCCACTGCATCAGCACAAAGGATGTTGCATTGGATTAGGCTTTAAGTATCCTTAATATGCATATAGACAGGAAAGAAAGTATATAAATGTTTTAAATAAAATATTTCTTTTTTTGTTTTTAATTGTTCCCTCTCCTCTTCAGAGGCTATGTCCTCCCCTTGTCCAAAACCCAAGGGCGCACCTCCTGGACCTAGACTTAAAAATGAGGGTCACTATAGCAAGATTGGATGGAAGAAAGGATATAACTCAGTATGACTAGTTGCTGCTAACAGAAAGCAATGTTTACCTCCTACCTGAAAGACCCTGCAATTCTATGCTTGAGAGTAAAGGTCAAATTAGATGTTTCGGGAAGTGTGTGCTTTGTGCGTCTGTACTTTTTAAAAACAATACATAGTAGTGAGACTGAAGAATGGGTCCACTGGGGTGTGTGTGGCTTTAACCCTACCTCTATAGAACTCGATCCAGATCTGGGTAGCAGATAAGTCAAGGGAAAAAAGTTCCCACTGGTCCAATTGAATTCATATAGATTTCCTTCTGAGTAAATATGCATAGGTTTGGACTGTAAACTCAGGCTTCAGTCAGGATTCTAGCGATGGGCGGACAGCTGTTTTTTCAGGGTGGGCAATTGTGTTGGGTATCTATACTGCTGTGCAAAATTAAAGAACAAGTATGGAGAAACATCAAAGAACCATAAATGCAAGGGTGGGCAAACTACGCCCATCTTGGCCCCCCTCTAGCGAAGGCCCTGGTAAGGTTGCAATCCCGTACAGTGAAGCCTCAATTTAACAGATGGGGGGAGGGGAGAGAGGTGTCTGTTAATGCCAAAAGTCTGTAAAATCTGAGTACATTGAAGTCAATGGAGATGCACATGTGCAAATGCATGTGACTCTTTTTGACTATTTTTTTAATGCAGCAGAAAATGTCAGTTGTTTCCCAAATTTGTTAAATCTTTGTCAGGCCTTTGGCATCCCAGGCCCTGAATTATTGTAAGCCAGAGAGTGGCAGGAGAGGCCTTGATGTCCAGGCCTGGTAAGAAATGCAAGTAAAGGAACAGCTGCACTGTGTATGTGTATGATTAGCAATCAACTGCACCTGTATTAGGTGGGAGCCATGTGACCTGGGAGATGTGTGCAGAGTCATGTAGGCAGTGGAGGAGTGGTGCAATGCATCACTGGACAGACAATCAGAGTGGGTCACAAGACTGTCTTGTGACTATGAGGTCGCCCTGCTCCGATTGGCTGGTCCCGGTATATATGGGGGCAAGAGCAGACTCCAAATGTGGGTTGCTGTGGTGGAGTTTCTGCGTGTCGTGCTGCTGGTTTGTTCTGTGACTTGGACTGTGTATCGTGACTGTGCCTCTCTGTATCCCTGACTTCTGGACCGTTTGACTGACTACTCTTCTGCCTGCTCCTTTACCAATACATGCTTCTGCAACAAATAAGCCTGTGTCTGCTCTTTGCTCTGTTTGGGATTGCCTGCTTCTTGTGCTGCCTCCCTAGGCTCCTGTGCCACTCTGCTATGGGGAAAGCAAAGGCTATCCTCCCCTGCTGCCCTGACAATCTTGGTCATTGTACACCTGGGAGTACCTGGGAGTAGGTCCCAATGAATTCAGTTTGGCTTGCTTCTGAGTAGACATGCTTAAGACTGCAGTTAGTCTCACTTTGACAGTTTGTGAGCATGATTTTAACATATAAATATTTGGCTTCTCAGGGCTTCATTTATTTTATTTTATTTTAGGTGGGATTTTGAACTACCTAGAACAAGACAAACAAGGGTGCAGACGGAGTAACATAATATATGAAGAATGATTCCTGCTAATGAGGCTGAACAGAAGGTTTGACATTTCTGGGTCAGGTGCACTGCTTTAGTCTCATCCCCTGTGATTAAACATCAAACATTAAAGGAGAAAAGAGTGATTGACATGGGAACGAAGTGTGGTTTCCCTGGAGGAATTCTTGAACCCTTTTGCCAATCAAGAGACAATGCCTGATCTGCACTGTAAAGGGATGTAAAAATTGGAAGCAATAATAACAGGGAGCCAGCAGGCTTACATCAGACCAGTGCAGACACGTAACAAATGCGCATGCAAATGCCAAGAGCATATCCACCCTGTTGGACTTCAGTGCATGAAAATAATTGGTATGTGTGACATTTTCCCCATCAAAATTCAAATCAGTGCGTTATAAGGATAAAACAAGAAAATCAGGATCGTGATTTGCATGTTGGTTTAAAGAAAGTCAAATACACAATGTGAAAAATTCTTTATTTAAAATAAAACCTATACATAAATTGTATAGCTAATAAAAATGAATTCTTTGTTCTCAATAAGACTCAACTCTGATCTAGTTTTATAGAGTTTAAAGGGGATGTTCCTGAACTTGGCTTTGCTCTTTGGTGGTCAGGTAGAAGTTATATAAATTAGTATAGCACTTTCTGCATGAACAAAGTTGTTCTATTGATGTAATCCTTACAACAAACCTGTAAGCTCAAACTACGAGGGTCGCCCAGAAAGTAATGCACCACATTTTTTTTCTTCAACAATTATTTATTGAACACAATGAAACTTACACACAAGAAAGAATGATGTTTCTTCTACACTCCCTATTTTTCCACATAATCTCCGTCCAGTTCTATGGCCTTCCTCCAGCGAGACACAAGGGCATGTATGCCCTGTCAGTACCACTCCTTGTTCTGGTCACGAAGCCATTTCTGCACTGTGCGAATCACCTCTTCGTCATCCTCAAAATGTCTTCCGCGAATGGCATCCTTTAATGGCCCAAACAAGTGGAAGTCTGAGGGAGCTAGGTCAGGGCTGTAGGGTGGATGGGGTAACACAGTCCAACCCTGTTTAGTGGTGTGTTCCGAAGTCCTCAAACTTGTGTGAGGCGGAGCGTTATCATGTTGAATCAAACATTCACCTGGGTTGTTATGGCGCCGAAGTTGCTGGAAGTGCTTCTTGACTTTGGTTAATGTCTTCACATAAGCTTCAGAATTAATGGTGCTGCCTCTTGGCATCATATCTAAAGTTTCGCATTTGTACCAATACTGTAGGCTGAGAAAAAAAATGTGGTGCATTACTTTCTGGGTGACCCTCGTATTATCTCCATATTGCAGCTGCAAAGCTGAGGCTAAAAGGGAGTGGCTTGCCCACCACCCGCCCTCCTCTTACCTCCCTCCTGCCTCCTCCCCAACTTCCTCATGCCCCCCCCCCGATCCCTGTGTTGACTGAGCTTGGCTGATGCAACTCACCTTCTCCCCAGGGCGCGTGTCAGTGTGGGGAGGCCGGCAAACATCCGTGCACACATCCTTTATGGCATGCTTTATGGCACTTTTGCAACACTCCCAGGCTGGTGCAAGGGACTTGCATTGGGCCAAATGCCAGACAGGATTGCGCCCAATGTCATATGACATTGCAACATGTCTTCCAGGTTCTCTCCAATTGAGGGGGTGTGTGCTGTGGCTGCTCCATGCACCCTATTTCTTCTCAACTGAAGGCTATGGCTGGGTTCTCCCATATTCCAAAGGAATGGGGTACACGAAACAACCATATCACCTTCTTCCATAACTTGAGGTGGAGCCTGTAGGCAGTCATATGCTCTTGGCAGAGCGCCTGGGGCAAGTGCCCCACAGGCTCCACCCTAGTTACATCCCCTGAGTTTATGGCAAAGGCAAGGTCTGAACCAGGGAAGTCCTGCGTCACTGATTAGTCACCTAGATCCATGGCGTAGCTAGGTCATTTGACACCCGGGGCCCATAAATTTTTGTCACCCCATATGACATAATTAATTATTGATTAATTTTTCACAAGTGTGCTTGGGGTACTGCTTTCATATGTATAAGTCTGAATGGGGATAAGGGTGTAGGTATCAGTTATCAGCAAAATTCAATCAGGGCTTGGCTTCCTCAAAAGGGGAACTTAACAAAGACTGTGTGGAAAAAATACATAATGTAGGTACAATACAATGAATCAGAAACTTACATTTCAACACCCAAATCATGGAAGGCAGTTTCAAGTTTGCATACAGTAGTCTAGGAGATGCTTAAACAGTGATTGGATTAAGACACAAGAATTCCTCCCATAAGGTGTGACTGGGGGTGGGGGTTTGTGTAACAATGAGCTTATGTCTTGACCAAAGTCCTGGAAATGTGGCCTGTAGGCTGGGAGAACAGTTTAGCTTGCATGATATTATATAGCCCATAATAGCATAACCAGGTATAGAAAAAGAAGATCAGAACTAAAAGACCAAAAGGGGGGGATTTTCACGTAACACAGCTGCCCATTTGCTTCCGGTCCCAGTTCAAGGTGCTAGTTCTAACCTTTAAGACCCTCCTCCATGATCTGGGTCCAGGCTCTTTCCATCCACTCCAGCCCACTCTCTTAGGTCATCTGGGGAGGTTCTGCCTCTGTCCCAAGTGAGAGGGGTGGCAGTTCGAGGGCAGGCCTTGTCTGTAGTGGTGCCACAACTATGGGATTCACTTCCGGTGGAATTCAGAACTACTCTCCCCCATGAGGTTTTGGCAAGGACTCAAAACGTACCTGTTTCTTCTGGCATTTGGTTGCTGAGTAGATATTGGCCTTCTGGGCTTCTGAATTATGGCTGTGACTTGACAGCCTCCCTGGATTTATCTGTTCTCGACGTGTCTTGTTTTGTTTTGGCTTTTTATGTTATAATGTTTAATATTAAAATATTTTAATACATTTTAGCATTTATGATACTTTGTACTTTATGATGGAGTATTGTAAGCCACCTTGGGCATTTGCTTTGGCATGGGAAAGGTGGGATATAAATTTCTCAAATAAATAAAATAAATATCCTCTTGCTATTCCCTTGCATCTGGCATTCAGAAACAGGCTACCTCGGAAACCCAGATGATGCATAATTAAGGCTTGTAATCTGTGATGGATTTTTTCTCCACAATTCTAAGCAATCTCCTTTTAAAGGGCAGTGTTTCTCAGCATTTGTTCCCTATTGTACCACTCCACATGGTCTACCTATTGGAAGTACAGTGTAAGTAACAGGGATGTCATTGCTAGTTACAGTACTTCTGGCGTGGGAGGTCAGATGCAACATGGCTAAGAGGCTAACATGGCTAAGACGCAACACGGCTAAGAGGCTCAGGGTGGATGGGAGGGCTTTTTTGAGAGCACAAAAAGCCACTGCAAAGCTGAGCCTCCTACAGTTACTTGTCGCATTGCCAATCTCGCTACAGAGTCTGGGGGCTCCCATGCATACTACTGGACACCACCTTGAGTGCCACCAGTGGTATGAGTACCACTGGTTGAGAAACACTGATCTAGGCGTCCAGGTGACATCACCACACCCTGTGGCAAGGAGTTCCACAGATTAATAATTCACTAGGTCAAGACAAATTTCCTTCTGTGTGTTCTAACTCTCCCGACACCTAATTTTAGTGGCTGTCCCCTGGTTCTGGTGTTGTGTGAAGGGGGAAAAGAACTTCCCTTTATCCATCCCCTAAATAATTTTGTATGTCTCCGTCATTTCTGCCCCCATGTGCCTTCTTTCTAATTGCAGACCTCCATTGTAACCTTCTCTCTCAAGGGTGGTGCCCCTGCCCCACTCATCATTTTGTTTGCTTTCTTCTGCACTCTTTACAGTTCCACAATGTCCTTTGAGATGCGCTGACCAGAACTGGACACAATACCCCAGATGTGGCCTTACCATTGATTTGTGAAATGGTATAATAATATTGGCCATTTTATTCTCCATCCCTTTTCACATTCTCTCAAGCATGGAATTGGCCTTCTTAGCCGAATTGACATTTTTATCAGGCTGTCTGCCAGCACCTCACAGTCTCTCCTGATCTGTCACAGATGGCTCAGAAATGCTCAGTGTATGCTGCAGTAAACTATACAACCCATCAGTGGGTCCCAACCCAGTTTTTGGTCATTTCATGGGTAGATTAGGCTATGCACCTCAAGGGTTAAACAACCCGCTACTTTGGGGGGGGGCACTGCTGCCCAGTCACCATTATAGCCACAGAGGCTTGAGTGGCTGGTAAAGTGAAACTTTTTTTTAGGTGATCCCAATGCTAAAACGTTTGGGAACCACTGCAATAGAGCTTACTGTCAAGTAAAGCCTGCAGAAGTTTGGAACCTAAATTCTTGGATTGGACAATTTCTTTAAAGAAATGTTGGTCCTCTGAGATCTATGAAGTTTTCCTCCAATTGAAACTGGTCAGAGTTTTAATCTGTTGCATCCCCATTAAAAGTGCTTCTCACCCTAATCACCATCACAGATTCCCCCCAAATGAGAAGACACAGGGCTGCCTCCTGTGCTCCCCCTCCCCCAGACCTAAATATTCAGATAGAGCAGGGGTGCCCAAACCCCGGCCCTGGGGCCACTTGCGGCCCTTGAGGCCTCTCAATGCAGCCCTCAGGGAGCCCCCAGTCTTCAATGAGCCTGGCTCTCCAGAGATTTGTTGGAGCCCACATTGACCGGACGCAACTGCTCTCAACGTGAGGGCAACTGTTTGACCTCTCACTTTAGCTGTGGGATGAGGGCTCCCTCCACTGCTTGCTGTTTCACACCTGTGATGCAGTAGCGGCAGCAAAGGAAAGGCCAGCCTTGCTTTGTGCAAGGCCTTTTATAAGCCTTGAGCTATTGCAAGACCTTCATTCATTCATATAAGTTCATCTTTAATATATTCATTTATGTAAACTTATGTAAATTTATTCAAATTTTAAATGTACATTAATTCTTTTTTCCCCCCGGCCCCCAACACAGTGTCAGAGAGACGATGTGGCCCTCCTGCCAAAAACTTTGGACACTCCTGAGATAGAGCTTTTGGAGCTACACCTGAGCTAGTGGTTTGGGGGCATTTTGTCCCAATCTACCTTTGAGGTGGCATCTAAGGAGGTTCTGTAAACCATGAAGAAGGGCTTGGATCTTTCAGTTGAGACCAGATGCCCTGCTTGTGAAGCCGGTCAATGCACAACATGCATCAAAAAGGCAGAAAACAATAATTCCAGCATTGCTTTGCATATTTTATTCTTCCTTCCAAGAGACTGAAGGACTAGAGAGGATGTATGGAAAGCCAGAGGATCATCCATGGCACATCCGTGGAGATGAGACGGGCACAGCTAGCAGGAAATTCAGGGGCTCTTGAGCAGGAAAACTCCAACATTCCTGGAAGGAAGACAGAGAAAAGCAGCATGAGGGGGGTGGGAGTCGTGGTCATCCACAAGCATCACCAGGCACATCCACCGACTTCTGCCTGCCAGCCTTATGCCTGGCTTCCGCACGCCAACTTCCACCCACGAATCTCCACCAATTGTTCCTTTCCTCCATCCCATGCACATGGGATGCCTGGAAGCCAACTTCTGTCAGCTCCCAAGGGCAAAGCACCACTTGCCTTGTCCACATTTGCCTACACACACAATTACATAAAGTCGGCGATGCCGGAGCATCAACCCAACCCCCATTCACCCACCCCCCCATTCATGCACACACACTCCCTGGTTTCAATCCGAAGATATCCAGTAGCTGTCCCACCAGGTTGTCCAGGACCCACCAGAAGTGATGTCATGGCTGGAAGTGACATCATTAAGCAAAATAAAATAATTATAAATAATTAAATTAAAGAAAAACAGATAATTAAATAAGGGAAAGCCAGCCCTCTTTCACCAAGTGAATTTTCTCTGTAGCCTGCCTGCAATAACACCCCCCCCAATAAAAAAAAATCAGTGAGATTTTCAGCCCTCCCCAGTGCCCACCTTACCAGTTCAAGCCTCTGTTTCATTCTTGGGGGGGGGGGTGCTGCCTTCTGGAGCATTTGTTGAGCTCCACTTTCATCAGATGGGGACCATGCAGCTAGCCTTGCGTTCCCCTTTGCCTGACTCGACCAGGAGCCAAGGCACATTTGCTTACTCGTGAGTAAACACAACCACGTGGCTTACTTTTGCTTTCCATAGAGCTCAATACATTCGTCTGCTTGGAGGGAGGGACTTCCTTCTTGGGTGTTTTTTGGGGGCTGCTTTCATTGGATAGCAGCCATTCTGGTGTCATTGGATTCCTCTCAGCCTGCCTTTTCTGTCGAACTATGGCAAGTTCGCTTACGCACTAGTAAACACGCGATATGGCTTGGTTTCATTTTCCATAGGGTTCCATGCATTTTTTTTGTTTCTGTTTTTTTGGCCATAACATTGGATTGAAAGGAGATAATTCAATCCAGTTTTTTGCATTGCATTCCACTGGAAATTCCACATCCAACGGTATATAGCATAATGGGGTTATTCCAAACAACCACGATTTTTGTGATGTTGAGGCATTTGTGGTATCACCCCCCAGGGTGGTACTCAGGGCGGACTGCTCCCACCCCCTACTAGCTACACCACTGCCTAGGTCCTATGCTGTACTAGCCCTCTCCATAGCATAGCTCTTTATTAGCCATAGCTGACATGCCAACTGATCAACTTTTTTGGGCACGTTCAATAAGCACTATCATCAGATGTCATGCACTGCCACTCCAGTCATGTTGACTTCTAGAAGGGTCAGGCCCAGTGGAGCAGTGCCCCATGTGTTTGTTGTGACAGTGGGGCCAAATGCCATCAAACCTACAGTGAAAGACTGGTGCCACTGATTAAAAAATCATTGGTTATAGAGACAACACTGATCACAGTGGACCAATGGTCTGCCTCAGGTTATGGCAAGTTCATAATTTATTAGATTATTTTCCACAGTAGGGGCAGGTGCCATTTGGATTTTCTGCTTCAGTTTTCCGAAAGCCTTGGAGCATCTCCCGGTAAGGATGCAAAGAAGATTTTATTTGGAGGACAGGGTTAGGATGGGCCTCACTACTCTATACCCATAAGGTCTGGTTTACTTTAAGATTTTTTTGAAGTCTTAAATGTGTGACATGACAGCTTCCATATACATAGACACTTGGGCTTGGCGAAAGGGTTACAGAAATTTCTGTGAGGAAGGAATAATCATTTGTTTTTTCTATTCACTTCTTTGAAGTCCTGCTTGGAAATGTGGAGGCACCATGCAGGGACAACATTTAGCTACTACTTGGCTGAAAGGAAAGGACATTTCATTTTCCCCAGGAGTGGACCTGTTCTCTTGCAGACAAAGTCATAGATCGGTTGATAACTAGAAGGGCATTCTGCTGAGTGCTTGCATGGAGCTCCCATTTGTTTCTAAGCTGCACATTACGGTTTGTTTGCTTTGCCTGTACATGTCTTATCTCATGCGCAGGCAGGGAACTGTAGCTAGTCTGCTGTTCATTTGGCTCTCAGGGATTTTATATTTCCTCCCCCGTTGGAAACAAAGTCCCTGCTCTCTTGCCATGGAACAAAGGCATGACTGCAAAATGTGAGATGCTTGAAGAAGTCCAGTGCTGGCGACTGGATTGTTTACATGTGTGTCAAATGGCCAATGCTGACTGAAGCTATTCCTGGAGATTGATTTTGGAATTTTGGAAACTCCTTAAAATCTCCAAGATTGCTTTTAGTCGTCATCTGGAAATGGATGTGGATTCCTGGAGGCTCCTGGACAATCCTGGAGGGTTAGCAATCCTAGACTGCCAACGTAAGGACATGCAAAAACTGCCATGGACACCCAGCCTTATTTCTCAGCCCTCCTAGCTTATGCTTCAGCATGGAGCACAACCTAATAGTGGTGCTTGATTATAGCCTTCCCCAAAAAGCAGAAGAAGTGGAACCATGCCTACTGACAACAGATGTGTCCACCACTTTGAATTGCCTGGTGGATCAGACAATCAATGGAGTTTGTGCATGATCCCTTTGAAAGGCAACTTGCCGTGTATCTCAGAGCCTTTCTAACTGTGTCCCCCTCTTAAGCATTGCTCTGAGTCGGCCAGTTGTAGTGGGTGCTCTGTCCCAGCTTGCTTGTGAGACCGAATCAGAGAATGGTTGTCAAACCTGGAGACCTCATTCTCCAGCGTTTTGGAGAATTCCAGCATTTTGGGCTCATTCCAGTGTTGGTGGTGCCAAGCAGCGCCGGAGAGATCCTCAGGCAATTGCTAAGTGGGACACAGATGAAGGGAACGTTGCTGGGAATACGTCCATGCCTACTTTGTGTAATTCTTGGATCATCTTATACCTGTTTCTATGACAACGGGACATAATTTCTTCATGAAAAACAGGCCTTTGATACTGAAGCAGGCTTGCACATGCCATTTGCTTGAGGCTGGTGAGAATTATCAGCTGTGTTTAGTTAGCTGGCACCACACAAGTCCTACAGTTGAACAGATTGCTTACACTTGCATTATGTAAGGCCGCAATCCTATACCTGCTTACATGAGAGCAAGGCCCGTACAACCTACTTCTGAGTGAATGTTTCTAGGATTGTAGTGTCTGTGTACTTTGCGATCCCCCTCCCACCCTTCAAATTTGCAAGCGAAGCCTTGGGGAGCATGCAAGCACCTAGATCAATGCTAAAAGACCACCTAGCCTGACACACAACTGTCCCAGTATTAAGATAATCTTCATCTAGATGCCACTGCTTTCTGAGGTGAAGCAGGTGGTGGCTGCGAAAAGGGCAGTTTTAGTACTGGCGCCCAAGGCCAGCTCCAGGTTTGGAGCCATCCTTGGCAAGCTGCCATCTGGTTAGTTCCCTCCTACCTTGGTAGTCCTCTCCTCTTCTTGCCTTGGCAGTACAATAGTCTAGCTGTAATCGGGCCAACCATGTCAGACATTGGACAAGAACTCATTCCCATCAGAGGGCCCATCCAACCAGGCCAACTGTGCAAGCCCAGTAATGATGACAGTAGTGATGAGAGGGTGACCAAGAGGCTTGCACTGCCAGTACCGTTATCTATAAATGGGAGCATTTTCCCATAGGCACCTGTGTTTGAAGGTTGCTTCTGCTGACCAGTGGAGATGGCAGGAGAAGCAGTTGCCATCATCTGTTACCCACTACTGGTTGGCTGGGATGTCTATGAGCCTGGCATGTGATGGGGGCGGTGTGTCCTAGTGTAGGGCTTTGTCCCAGGGCTTTCAGCAACCTGGATCCCATGTTGTTGGTGTCTGTCATTTTCCCCATATAATACACTCCCAACACAATACAGTGATGTTACAATTATTCTGCTCAGAACACTCTCAACCCTCCATGGCAACTAGGAAAAATCAGGAATAGTGGCCAACAGTCATTAAGGGAACGTTGTCTCCCATTCCTGACCTTCTTGTTGAAGAAGCCCAAGTAAGCTTCCAAGAAATTCCAGGCCTCCCAAGAAAGGAACATTACTGTTCTAGTATCACATAAGTGCTTAATATGCAAGTTGGCAATAGGTACATTCCTGTAACTTTTCTTTTGCACATCATGTGGAGGAAGATTTTAAAAGCCTGTATGTCTTGGTAGCATCCATAAACCATTCTGAAAAAGCTTTGTCTAAAATTCGATTTGAATCAGCAGGCTTGTCACAGGTAATTCTCATTGCCCTCAGTGCTAGTGACCATTACATTAATGAATGCTTCAGAGTGTAGCCCACAAACTGTTGATTTCAGTGTATTGATGGTTAGTGATCAAGCCATTTAAGCTTTGCTTAGTAAATTACTGCCTACAGTCCATACATCTTGCTGAAGTTTCCAGTGCATTGTCCTCCTAACCCTTGCAGCAAATCCAACCTTTCTTTTTTTACTGCAGTCAGTAAGAAATACACTGATAAATGTTTATGAGCTGTCATCGAGGGATGCTCTGGTTCCATGCTGGTACACGGTCAGATTGCCAATGCTAAATCCTTTATTCTAGGGCAGTGTACTGTTTTCAGAAACAAATGTATAGTACAGATCAGGACTTCCTTCATCCAAATGTTCTGTAGTCAACTGAATAGAAAAACCCACCACAAAGGAAGCAAACACACTTATCATTATGAGCACAATTATAAATAGAATTTGTCCTTCCACAGGATAAGTAAAGTGATTAGGAGAAAGAGTTCTGCTTCAGAAATCATTCTGTACCTTCTGATGTTGTAGTTAGATAGAGCAAAGAATTACATTAATGGATTTGTCTCTGAAAGAATGCAATGAGGCAAGAGGAGAGCAGCAAGAAAATCAGAGAGTGAAAGATCTCCAGACTTTTTGATATGGTTCTCAAAGGTCATAGCAATCTGAGCATTTTGAGTCTACATGCACATTTAGCAAATCTGAGTTTCCTTGACAGATACCAGACCGGAACTAGATTTATACATGAGGTCCCTGGCTTAAAACATAGCCTTTCTTGTCCTTTCACTTTGAATTAACTTCTGTTTGTAGATAGGAGCTAACATCCACATAATAAAGGGGAGAGAGACCACCGATTAGAGTTCACAATAGTAGTTCATCAGATGGTATTCTGTCCCACTTTGTGGATGCCTATACCTTTAGCCATTGTATAAAAGAGAGAATTTTGTTGGGTGCAGCTCAGCATGGAAGGGTTTTTAAAACCCTGCCAAAAGCCCCTCTTCTATACAATGGTTAAAGGTATAGGCCCTCTATCCCCCTTAGTATCTGTTAAGCCAAACTTTGATCCATCTAAGTCAGTGTTGCCAACACGGATTCGCAGAAGTAACCTAGGGTTTGAGATAGGAATTTTTCTCTGCCCTACCTAGAGATGCCAGAGAGCAAACCTGGGACTTTATGCATAAAATGCAGACACTCCACCACTGAGATGCAACCAGAAGTGCAGTCAAGGGGGGCTGGGGACAGAGTTCCTGCACTTCTCAGATAGTAGGTGTGGTGACATCTTCACCAGGGACTGCTTCTGAAATTTTTTTTAAAGGACTTTGGCTGAGAAGGTGTCAGAAGGAGGCAAACTGAGAAATTTGCCTAAGCGCATGTGAGAATGACTAGACCATCATCTTTCCCTGTTTTCATATGTTGTGGTTTTAAAAAATTGCACACCTCTCCAAGAGTTTGGGATGAAATGAGCTTGATGTTGAAAGGAAAGAGCATATATTTCAAAGTAGAAATAAGTGACAGAAGAACAAAGTACTCTGATCATGAAATTTAAAGGTTTTTTTTGGTACGATCATAGTGAGCCTTGCCTATAGGGGTGTTGTGATGAGCTCCTGCCCTTCAACATTTACCAATGTACCACCTCCATTACTTGGGTATTAGCATTCTACTGTTATATTCCCTATACTCCATGGGATTGGGGCAATGGTGGGGGCATATTTCACGTTCCGCTGGAGTGAGGGGCTTCTACCAAATCATCTGCTGTTCAGACTGATTTTTTTTTTTTAAAAGGATTGCACTCTTAGATTTATGGGACAGGATCTCAGGGACAAGAACATGGTTCTTCCCTGCTCATTCACACTTCAGGTTTACTTCGCCCACAATTTATTTCTCAAGTCTGGGAAAATCTCTGCCAGCCTGAGTTCCCAGCTCTTCTCAGATTGTTGACATTTGATTTCACAGGTCACTAACCACATCAGCTGTACTTACTTTACTGCTAAATGCAGCTGTATTGAGAGACAGCAATATATTGGGCCAACTTGTGAGCCACGGCTGGTGGGAAATGAAGCCCCATGGATCACCTGTGCAACAGAGCAATGGCCGGTGACGTCATTGGTCATCACCCACTCTCAGCTGTCAGAGGTGCATAGCCAGGGAAGGCTGGGACTGATTCCAGCAGGGAGATGTGATGAAGGAGTTTGGAGCAGGAGACAAAGACAAAAGTGGGAATGGAGGGAACTGAGGAGAACAAAACCAAAGTGGGTTGAGAAAAGGACCAAGGTGAGATGGAATGGAGTAAAGGAGAGGATTGCAGACACTGGACAGTAGAGGCGAGGAAGGAGGCAGGAGAAACTCCAAGCATGGAAGAAGAACGGAAGGAGGAAAGCAGGGACAAGAAAGACCAGCCTCAGCCCAGGACAGATTAAGCAGGAGAGTCCTGGGAAAGGGAGGAAGAGCCTACTGAGAGGACCTGGCAGGCAGCCAGGGGAGTGACAAGGAGGCTCTTATGTCTGCACCAGCAAAATAGATGGCACAAATGCAAGGAGACTCATTGCCAGGACTGGGGCTTTCCTTGAGGGAAGGGGATGGAAGACTCCTGGCAGCTTCCAGGCACCTGATGGATATAGTGCTAGCGGTTTTGGTGCCACTGCCCCAGTGGGTGCTGGGAAGCATAAGATTGGGCTGTAATAAGCTTAAGGAGGGGTAAGGGGAAATAATTCCCCTTTCCCTTTTGAAGCCGCCCAATTCCCCACTTCCACTGGATATAGCACGGACCTTTTTGGCTGCATTGGCAGAAGGAAAGGATAGGATTAGGCTCATTAGGTCTGTTTGGGCACTGTAGTATACAAGAGATAAGTATTGGGGGGCTATTGCTCCCCCTAACTTTCCCCCAGTTCAGGGGACACTGGAGGATGTCTTCAGTTATCCTCCTGTCTGGCTTTTTCTCTTTAACAGTTAATATTCAGTTAATTATGTCATTTTGGCAAAACCAGCCACCCTGGTCTGCATTATTGGATTCGACTGAATCCTATTGATGGTCCTCAGTTGTATTGTTAGTTATCTTCAGATTTATAAACATTATACAGTAGTTATTCACAGTTTTGACAGTGAACTAATATCCCTAACTTGGTATTTAGAATATAAGATTAATAGCTAGGATTGATTATTTGTAGATGAAGTACAGAACCTAAAAACTGAAGAAATGCAGAATTTTCCATAATTTAGATCTCTTTCTGTAAACTCAGATGTTGCATGAAACAACAATGGGCTCATGGTTTCGATCTGTGATGTTTTCAGGCCAAAGAAAAAGTCCTCTTTTCAATTACTTTCCTTCGAAGCTGATAAATAACTTCATAAAGTACAAGAGAAATCAATGTTATGTATTAAACACAGCAACAATTCCACTAAACCTTCATTATTCAAACACCCCTGCCATCAGTGTTTCTCTCCCCCTAGGGGTTTGTGAAAGCCACATTGGCTTTTGATTTTTTAATTAGTTCTTTTTTCAGATGTTCAAATTGCCCTAGGGTCATCTTCTTGATTTTAGCTACAGAATACATGAAAGTCCCTGTCCCATTCACCCCTCCCCATTATTCTTAATTCCCAGCTAGAATAAGATTGCATTAAAGGCATTCTGCTCATTGAGCCCATCACAGGCCATCAAAACAGGAAGGCTTTGATATTTGAGGTGGATCCATTTATACACCCAAGGCATTTAGCTATTCAGCAGGGGAAACAGAAGAGGCTATGGAAAGGTAACTCACTTAGGCAAAAAGGCACATTCTAATAATAATTTTACGAGAACCCACCAAAATGACACAAAAGGTTGAGCAGCACAGCTTTGAGGATTCAAGGATCCATCATCAGGCTGTATGGTAAGAAAAGCAAAAGAAGGTGAAGCTGGTGGCTTGGGCCCCCAAACAGCTGGATTGAAGAACAGCTTCAAGCTGGAGTCAGGAGAAGTCGACTCACCAGGTGGTAGACACCTGATCAGGTTGTAGCCAGAGTGTCTGGGATGAAGAAGGGTCATCATAATCAATAATGGCTGTACCCTCATTGTTAGAAAATATAATACTATCAATTTAGCTTCTGTCGACTTTCTGCTGAGTGGAACATCTCAATCTCCCAGTTTTGCTTTCTCCCTAAAGGGGAGGAAGGTGGGGTAGAAATACAGTAAGTACAGAAGTAAATATTCTAAAAGATTACCATGGTTTTCTTTTCCTTCTCTTCCTTACAAGGGCTCAATGTTTTGAATAGCACTAGAGGCACAAAAAAATATAGGGCTAGATGTCGTTGCCAGACAGGAGGAGACAGGGAAGATTGCCATGGGGAGGATGGGGCAGCATGACATAATGTTGTTAAGACAAGAAGACCCTGTTAAAATCTCCAGGATGCTTTCAGTCATCAGCTGGAGACTGATGCTGATTCCTAGAGATTGGTAATCCTCACCATAGGTGCCTACCGGGTGAAAAAGAGTGTGAAAAGGATGTCGAGTTCCATTGCCTCCTCCTGTCTCCCATCCATTTACATCCTTTTCTGGGATGCATTTACATCCAGTAGCATAGCTAGGCCGGGGCTGGGGAGGGTCCATTGCTTCCTCTATGGTGGAGTGGCAGTTTCCCACCATCTCTGCTAGGGGTGGTGGTGGTGACAATGCTCAACTGTTGGTGCATGGAAGTGCTGCAAAATGGGCCCTCCTGCCTGCCCTGGTTCTCATACAGCTCTAAAGGGAGTCATTTCCGGGACCAGGGCCACACATGCACGGAGGAGGGGGTATGTGCACTGGTGCGGTGATACAATGGGTGATACAATGAAAGGGTGATACAATGATGGGGGGGGGCTTCATTGCGTCACCCGGCCTGGGTTCTCACCCCCTCCAGCTACACTGCTGTTTATATTCTTCTGTAAATGGGAGCTTTCCATTCACAGCTGGGACAGAGAGAGGAGGAAGTAACAGAGTGGCGATCTGATCAGCCAAGAGAATTGTTTCATCACCAGGCACCCATCTAAGGGATTATAGCCCTTGGTCCAAGAATGCTGATCTCCAATGCTGGCCTTGCTTATCTTCAGTCAGTTTGTCCTCCAGCATTTTGCAGTTTCTCCAGCATTTTCCTAATTTCTTAGGTAAGTGGGTGGCCAAGGTGAATATTTACTTTTTCACATTTTTTTACCACCCTTCCTCCAAGGAATTCAGAATGGTGTACATGGTTCCTCTCTTCCTTTTATACTCACAACAACTCTGTAAAATAGGTGAAACTGAGAGATACTGACTGGCCCAAGGGCACCCTGGAAGCTTTGTGACTGAGTGGGGATTTGAACCTGGTTCTTCCAGCTTTAAGTTCAACCCCCAAACCACTACCCTCCTGGCTCTCATCAGGCCCTCTTTAGGCAGGTACTAGGCTCTGTCCCTTTACACTCTAACTTCACCCCTTTCTTGATCAATTCTACCCGGTTACCCCTGGGCTTTGCCCCAGTGCCAATTATTTCAATTTGTCAAGGATTGACAATCTGGTGACATTATTGGGTCCCACCTTGTGATCGCACCAGGTCCTGCTTCTAAAAACCCAGATTTTGGGATGCAGCTGACCTGCCAATCTTATCTGTCAGAGACCAAGATCTAATTCAAATGTGCATTTGGGCCTTGTTCTTTGGGGCACATATCACATTGGAACATAGAGGGGAATAACTGCATATTTGAAATTGCCCCCCACATCAACATCTCCTGAATGTTTTTGCTTTGTGCAGTGAGACAACTGATCAGGAAGTGAATTGTACATGCAGAGGGCAGTACTGTGGCCTATATGATTATCTAGCATGGCAGTGATGACTTTGCTGTTTTCTGGTACAGGTTCATTTTTGATTGAGCAGGAATCTCAGTTGCCAGCATCAGTTCCTACCCTCCATGCTACTTTTTTTTTTTTAATAAAGAAAAGAGAACTACACCTTTTCTGACTTTGCTTTTGTCACTTACTTTGCTTCTGTCAGTTGAGAGTAAACTGAAGTCTAAACTGAGCCTAGATGTTTACGAGCAGAGCTTTTTGCGCTTTATGACAGCTGGAGGCCAACAGGGAGTGAAGGCTGGGGCTGTATGTTTGGCATCCAGCTTCAGAGATCTCCCCTGTCCAGTCGCATTCATGGCATAGGAGCAGCTGGTCAGGAAAATGAATGATTAACCCTCTTTTGTCCTGTTTGTTCAAGTCAGAGTCGAAACATCATTTGAAACACTCCAGAGAGGAGGGAGAACAACAACCAGAGATGGCCACTTTTGCAGATGTGCACAATTAGCCATACCTGATCAAAAGCTGGTGGAGGTACTATGTTCAAAGTGGTCCTTGCTCCAAAACTTGTGTTGTCAAAGCGCTCTGGAAGGTTACGTACTTGTGTTCATGCAAATAATGCCCCGCAGAGATATTTGGTCGCTCCTTGCAGAGGTGTAATGAGGGCAGAGCCTGTGGGGCACCTACCCCAAGTGCTATGCAAAGGGGGAGCATGGCTGCCCCTCAGGCTCACCCTAGTTGTGGAGGAAGCACTGTCAGCTTTGCACCTCCCCATTCCTTCTCCTTCAAAGGGGAGTCTCCACAGGAGAAGGAACAGGGGGTGCAAAGCCACTGTAGTGCAGGTTCCCTCCTCTAGGGAGAACCCAGAAGTGATGACAACATGTAACATCAGTGCATTATGCCTCTGGTTCTTGCTCAGTGCTAGCAGGTCCTGAGAAAGAAATGACCAGCCTCTTTTTCTTTCCTCACTGAGAAGGAAAAGAGGGGATGCTAAGAGAGAAGCAACCCAGCCAACCAGCCCCCCCCCCCCCCGGCCTGGACAGCTGGGAAGTTAACAAGGAGGCACTCCTTTGGTCACTCCTGTCTCAGTGTCCTAGAGTGTCCTTTAATGCCCAGGGTGGTGGCAGCAGCCTTTCCTGCTCTCTCCAAATAAATGCCAGAGTGAAAGCAAACCCTGGCAGCAACCTGCACATCTGGGAAAAGAATGAGTAGCAGCAAAAAGGATCCTGAAGGGCTATCATCTTCAACTGCTACAAAACAAAGGCTGCCACCTCCCCCCCACCCCCGCGGTCTAATTGACAGGCATGATAGCAACGGCACAGCAGGAAGGCAGCGATGGTAGGGAGTGAATGGTCTTGGGAGTGTCAGTCCCGCTCCAGTGACATGCCCCTCATCCCTTACCTCGTAGAAGCCATTTCAATCAGATCTCTCGCCATGTGTTTTTCTTCTTGTCAGAGGCCTAGCCCTGGGGAATGGGAATGGGAGTACCCTGTCATTGCGCTGTCAAGAGTGGTATTGTTTCTTGCACATGAAGGAGAGGCAATGTCTCGATCTGGGCTTCGCTGGAGGCGTCGTGCCACTAATTAGAACCCCTTTGAGTTTGGACTTGCTTCAGCTCCCCAGGAAGCTGACATGAAGTCATCAGCCAGCTTCCCTGCCCGAGCCGAAATATTGTTGCCAACGAACATGCTGCAGCCTCAGCCACAGACTGACATTGCAGGCATCTACAAAATGCACCCATCTGGCTGTAGGGCACATTTATGCTCCAGATGTCTTTTCACACCTCCATATGATTTTATCGTGTCCCCACCTTTAACTCCTGTTCACAGCCACATTCCTGAATAACATCTACATTTGCCTTCTGGCCAGAGTTAAATGAGAATAATCATATTTCCGTCAAAACCTCCTTTCATACCTTCTGTTGCAATTTGGGCAGTTTCGAGAGATTAGCATGGGCGGTGTAGCTAACACACCCATCCTCACCCTAGTGCAGGGGTCTCCAAACTCCAGCCCAGGGGCCAAATCCAACCCTTGGTAGGATTTTATCTGGCTCCCAAGGTTCCCCAGCCTCTCAGGGCTAAAAATTACTCAAAAGATGGGCTTCCTCATTCAGGTGTATTCCTCATTCAGCCATTAGAGGTACTGAATGTAATGCAATCTAATGGAAAGAAATTATTCCATTACATTGCATTACATTCAGCACCTCTAGCGGCTGAATAAGAAATATACTCAGGGACGTGCGGTGCGGGTGTGGCAGATGAGGCCAAATCTCCCCATAGTAGTCCATGGAAAAGCAAGGCAGCTGCCCTGCCTGATTACACCCAAGGAGGCTCTCCTTACACCTGAGGAAGCTGGAATATAAATATAAATTAAAGTTAAAGTGTACATTAAACTGATATGAAGCAGAAACTGAGACCAAAAAAATTATGATTTGCATCATAGGTTGCTTGAGGCTTTTTCAAAATCCATTCCGCCCTGTTCCTGTGCAAATAAATTTTGCCCTCTGCTCCCCCCAAACCTTTTAAAAACCGATTCCTCTCCCTTCCTGTACAAGTCAATTTTGCCCTCTGCTCCCCTCCTCCTTCTACCCCATCCACTTATTGCATTCATTTATTGGTTCTCCATGTATTTATTTTTTTTACTGCCCTTGACACCGTGTCAGATATACAATGTGGCCCTCGTGCCGAAACGTTTGGAGACCCCTGCTCCAGCGGATCTTATTTGTTCCCCATATACCATGTCTTGCTTGACCTCTACAGTGCCCAGCTTGGAGGTTTGAATGCCATGAGATCCTGACAGCCACTTCCACACACAACTTTCCCCTTTTCCATGCCAGGAAAAAAGGCATGCAACAAATTTGAAAAATTGTTTTCTTATTTATTTATAACATTATAATGACTCCGTCCATTTTAACAAAACACCCAAGGGGCTCTTGACAGTCAGATCCAGTCTAAAACCAGTAATTTTCAATGTTTTTCTTCTCATGGCAAACTGACCTCTATGGTCTTCTCTATGGTCTTCACCTCTTGCGATATCACTTTTGGTTTTCAGGAGACTTTCCTAGATTTTATGGCTCTGTTTTTACAGCAATTGCCTGTATAATCAAATTGTCTGTCCTGAGCAGAGCTGGCAGAGGAAGAGGGATAGACTCGTACAGATGCCCTGGAAACAGAACCATAGAACCCAGTAGTGATTTTCAGCAATTTTCAAGCACTGTGCTCCAAACTCCCATAGCTTACCTGCACACTTTTCATGGTGCACCAATATGCTGAGACACACCAGCACAAAACACTGCAACTTCATGGTAGTTCATGGTAGTTATTCACATTAGGTTGGATCATGTGCAGGCATGATTACATGTGTGACCATGTAATTCCATCTCAGTGTGACCAGGGCATTCCATCTCAGAAATCCTCCTCAAGCTATGGAGGGAGTGCTATCAGCTTGCTTAAAGTAGCCATAGTTCACCATTCCTTAAGAAGCCCTCTCTGGATCCCACCATTCTGCGTAAAGATCAGTCAGCTTGAAACCACCCATTCTTGGGTAAGGGTGCTCAAGTGAGTAGTGTTCATTTAACTCCAGTGTTTCCTGGATGAAAATAATTACCTGGATCCCTTTCAGTCTAGCTTCTGGGTCTAGCTTCTGGGAACTGAAATGGCTTTGGTTGCCCTGGTTGATGATTGATGCTGGGAACTAGACAAAGGGAATGTCTCTGCTGAACCTGTTAGCAGTTTTCAACATCATTGACCATGGCTTCCTTCTGGACTGCCTTGCTGGAATGGGGCTAGGGGGCACTGTTTTGCAGTGCTCAGGTCTTTCCTGGCAGGCAGATTCCAGAGGGTAGTACTGGGAGACTGGCAGTGACTGGGGAGGGGCTTTGCCAGCTTAAGCTAGTGCACCAAATGTATTCGTACCTGAAGCAGACATGACAACAATGATCCATGCATCCAGTTGGATTCTTGCAACATGCTCTATGTGCCCTTAAGGAACATGTGGAAACTACAGCTGGTGCAGAATATGGCTGCATGCACTGTTAGTGCTGCCAGATGGTGTGACTTGATCACACCATTGCTATTCCACTTGCACTGAAATGATGTGGCTCATTTCCAAGTTCAATTCAAGGTGTCATTTATTACCATATAGCTCCACATGGCTTGGGACAAAGGTACCTGAAGGACAGCCTCCTCCCATATGAACTGTCCATTACGATCAGCTGGGTGAGGCTCTTGAGACTATTGTTTCTGTCTAAGATTCAGGTGGTGGTGACGTGAGAGAGGACCTTCTCTGTGGCACATCAGGGTTGTAGTTGCTTTGCTCCTGGAGGCACCTGAGGCCTTGTTTATTTCATCTTATTTTCCATGGTTGATTTGGTGGTAGTTACTGGTGATTGTTGTTTAATGGCATTTCATACTGTATTTTATACTTTATTTTAATCTTTCTGAATTGTTAGCCAATTTCTAGCAGAGAAAGGCAGGGCAGATGCGTTATGGTTGCATAAAGCTATCTGTGAATTTTTAGTGGTTTGTGTGTTTGTTTATTGCTTGATTGCAGCCTGGTGTTCATATCGCTAATATATTGAGATCACCTCTGCCAACACCATTTTTCCTCAGTTTGTTTTAGTGACAGAGCGTGTGGAGACTGCCTAGGCATCTATTTGCCTTTGACTCTCAGTTGAAGTGCTGGCCAGGAGATTATTTTACAACTTCCTTTAGAAACATCACAGATCGCATCATGGCATACAGATTGATAAAGGGCGGGGGGGGGGGGGAACCTTCCAAAGAGATGTCATTCGTAAATGCAGCAATACCCTACGTGTGTAGTTAAAAATGTGTTGCATCAAAAAATAATGCATCAATAATATACACTTTAAAATGGGTGGACATGATTACAATCCATCTCACTATGCTTGATGAATGCAGTGTTGTATCCCCTATTGTTTGCCTCTTTTTCTGTATTTTTGGACACGTTCAGCCCCCTAGAAGCCCCTGAACAGCATCTAAAAGCTGCTGAAGCATCATTTTACAGGCAGCCTTTTCACACAAACGCCATTACTAAAAGGACAGCACATGGGTTTGTTTACTGAGCTTTTCTTCCTGTCTGGGAGTGGCTACCTCCTCCTCCAGGACTGACATGTGCTTAGCAACTGATCAAACAAAACTATATAAAAACATCAGAACAGTCAAACCCAAAGCAGAATGATAACAACCCACACTACTAGTAAAAAGAATAAGATTAAAGCTTAGTTTAGGCAGCATGGTGGAAACAAAAACCCATGATGTTCTTTCAGCACCAGGTAGTTCTTCTCAGGGTTGATATTCCACATGGATGATGCAGGGTGTTGTCCCATCCAACTATTCCAACTCCCTTCTAATGCCCACTTTTTGGCTAATTAACACCCTCCTTTTCCAAGAACAACAGCTGTGGTGTGCAAAGAAATGCAGAACTCCTTATCAGTTGAGCAATTAATAAGAATTTATTGCTACAAACACTGACACTCCCTGCAAGTCCTCTTGTCCAGAGGCTTTCCATCCCAAAAACTCCACTTAACTCAGTGGGAAAAGGTCTGAAGCCTCCAGTCCAAGGTCTAATCTCCAAAGCCCAGTCCAGTCTTCTGCAGCAGAGTCCCTCCTCTCTTCTGTGTCCTCCAGCAGGGTCCTGGCAGTCCCCTTCTCCCTTAGCCAGGTAGCCTCTGGGTCAGGTAGGTTGCTCCTTCTGAAGCTGCCTTTTATCCTGCAGCCCCTTGTTAAGTCCAAATTCGGCTCAGGTGAGCCATCTCTTCAGTAAATGTCCATGCAAAGTCCCATCAAGGTCAAATGAAGCTCAGGTGTCCATCAGAGTCTCCATTGGCCTTGATTGATTACAGCTGTGGAGCCAGCCCTCCCCTGCCCTTCCCAGAGCTGTCAAACAGCCGTCAAAACATGGGAATAGCTGTCAACACCACATCATCCACCTGATGATCTTCTGATCTTCCATTACAGGTGTCACCACCAAAAAGATCCTCTCTTCTATCACCACCTGCCTCACTTCAGAGGCTAGGGAGTTTCAAAACAGGTCTCTGAATATGATCTCTGTATTCAGCTGCATTGGTTGCCCATTTGGGAGAAAAGTGGGGTATACATTGGACAAATCAATCCAGGTAGCTTCATTTGGAGTAAGTCAGTCCCAGTGAAGTGTGGGGTTGGAGTTAGGGTCACAATGACTTCCTCACGCATGGGCTCACATCTAAATAAACTGTCAAGCCAAATGTCACAAGTAGTGGTTTACATATGTGAATTGGACCTAGACTGGGAGAATACACCATCCTTTCCAACACCATAGAAATATAAATGTGCTGGTGGTTATTCTATCCAAATTGGCCAGTGACAAGTAAATCTGCTCCCACTTCCAGTGTTCTGACCAATGAGTGCAAAGGCGCTGAGATGAACTGGACATATCACTCAATGTTCTTAAAATTAATCCAAACTTTACTAATTCGTTAATGTTTTGTTCCTGCATATTATGGTGAACCCCAAACCACTGTAAACTTCTGACTGAGGTACTACTTTCCCATGATCCCAGCTGCACCTCTGCTGTCCAGCCCAGTGAATGCTCCAGCAATATCTAATGCTGGTGACCACAGAGGCTGCGTTGCAGGGGGAGTAGGAGAAGACAGGAGGGCAATTTATAGCTCTTCAGCCAGGTACCATTTAGTGTCAGAGCTCTCTCAGCAATGTGTGAGTTTGGCACAGATTCCTCTGTGCCTGAGTGTGAGTGAGCCACAATGGGTAGAACCATAAGCACATTGAGGTTCCAGCAGGCTTGACACTGATTGCAGTTAACGTACTGATATATGCTATAGGACAGAGTACAGATCCAAACAAAGCTTATAGTTAGATGTGTTCTTAAATGTTTTTACTTTTTCACAGATTTTGTTTTTTTCCCCACGGAGTTAGTGCAGAAAGTTGTGCTATGAGTTTTTATTCCAAGGGTGCATTTTTATAAATTACAATTATAAATTATAATCACTTAAAAAATGTACTAGGTAGGTGATGTCGTTGATGTAGTGTCAGCAGATGCAGCCACAACCATTACCCATGCATGCCCCCCCCCCAGTTCAGCCCAACCAGACTACAGTGATCAGTATGTAGAGGTGTTTTATTTTTTTTATAGAGTTTGTTTTGTTTAAAACAAATTGAGAAGTGCAGAAAGTGGTGTTTTGTGGTTTCACCCCAAAAATCACATCTCTGCTTATAGTGCTAGGGCTGAATGCAAAGAGCTTCAGGAGGAAGCAACTACAAACTGTAGCTTATACTGACCTCTAGAGGTCAACAAGAAATTCAGCCAAGAAACTCAAAATTTTTTCCATATATTTCAATGGGATAGCTGGGGGGGTAACCCCTCCTTCCAGTCCATGACATTGATGTTGCAGCTCAGCACAAGAGACAGTGTGGTCCAATTTTGAAAGAGGTGTTCTCTGCCTTCCCGTGTTCCTGGCATTTAAAAAAAATGGTTGTTTTTGGAGGCACTGAAGGCTTTCCCTGCTCGTTACCAGAATTAAATTTCTGGTTGCTATTGGCAACCTGGGTACTATATTTGGGGACACTTGCAGATGAGAAAAAGGCATGTTTTCTTTTAAAATAACAAAGCCACTGATGGAGACAAATTAATGCAATTGACCCACAACAGCAACATCATGATACTGCAGTGAAAGAATATAAACAAGTGCTTTCCTATAGTCTATAATACACACACTTCACATATATGTCTTGTGTCTTGTCTGATAAATTTCAGGGCACCTGATTTATTACTATTATTATTTAATAACAGTATCTGAGTATCTGATTTATTACCACTACTATTATTATTTTTAAAGCACAAGTACTCCTTTGTTAGCCGTGGGTAATTAGAATCAGTTTCTCTCTAAAGCTCAATTTGTGTGGATTATGGCCTTCCATGACCAACAGCGTGATCGTGATGCAAGTGTGCACACAGGTTGCTAGATCACATGGCAACTTAGTCAATTATCACCCTGATCCAGCAATCTGTTCTGGGTGTGGCGGTCCAAGTACACACCTGGAATGACTTTCATCTTGGAGGAACCAAAGCCATAACAGCAAAAGAACACAGCACCAAATTGCTTATGAGCAATTGCCTGCTTTGGAAACACAGGCTCCCGTTTGTACTGAGCTTTGAAACAATTTACTGATCTGTGGCCATTCAAACAGAAGAACTGTACTCAAACCAAGTAAACATACAATGCTGTGAAAGGCAAGCCAAGAATGAGAAAGGTATTCAAGTGTGATGGCCACAAGAATGCCCATTTTTTTGAGATATTGCCATATCCCCCCCCCCACACACACAATTTTTCTCAATAGGGATGTCTATCACCAGGAACAAACCATGACCCAGCTACATGTCGTGAATGGGAGATATGGCGACAGGTTCTACAGCCAGTTGCCTCCTTATGCACTCAAACATTCTGCTTGACATAGTGGCTTGGTTGGTGGGACATCAAACCTAGACCAGATCAGGATCTCATCCTGGCAGTTGCCTATCCTTGGTCTGGTGCATCTGAGCCACATGATATTTTTCTCTGTGCTGCAGTCCAAACAGAGGATGCAGCCCACCAGAATCTTTCTGCCACTAATCCCAACACAGCAAATAGCTGTCAACCACAGAGCATCTCTGGCCTACAGACACATGCTGCTGCCTACTTCTATGGTTTCAACCACTTCTATGGTTGAAACTAAGCAGGTCTGGCCCTGTCACTGCTTGGCTGGGTGAATTCATGAAGCTGCTTTAAACTAACTCAAAATCAGTTGTGCTATTGACTAAGGGCCGAATCCTATCTAGCTTTCCAGGGCCAATGCAGCCATGCCAATGGAGCATGTGTTGTATCCTGCAGGAGTAGGGGAAGTCCCGGAGGCTTCCTCAAGGTAAGGGAACATTTGTTCCTTTACCTCAGGGCTGCACTATGGTTCCATTGGCTCTTGAAAGTTGGATAGGACTGGGCCCTAAGATACTGAGATGGTGTCTGAGAGGCATGGGCTCTCCAGGATTTCAGACTGGAGTCTTTCCCAGGCCTGTGAGGGACTGAACCTGGGATCACCTGCATGCAAACTTCGCACTCCGCCATGAAGCTCCTTTCTTGGGTGACTGACTGGGAGCCACAAGTGAGCTCTTGGAAGGAAGAGCAAGGTATGCGTAAAAACACATGAATAAATCTATCCTGGAGGGTTACTGCCAAGGCCCAGTGATTTTTGAAGTCATTTGACTACCTTATCTTCAATTCCTTTGTCTTATATCTGCAGCAGTAAAAATGGGAGGCATATGACCTGCAAAATGGAGGCAGTGTATTGAATAAGAAGATGGGGCTTGAAGAGGAGACCAAGAAAGCAGGGAAAGGGGAGAGAAACAGAAAGAATTTCATATTCAGAGATACAGAACATCATGACCATAACCAGAGGCATTCTGAGGGGGGGCAAATGGTAAGTTTTGCACCCCCCAAATGACTTGTAAACTACCCATTCCCTTGCTTACCAAGCCTCCAATGGCAAGGGGGAGGGGCAGCTTACAGGACTTTGCGGGTGCCTGCAAAACTTACCGTTTCCCCCCCCCCAACCTGGAACGCCCCTGACTAACTGCCACCATATACAGGTTAACCTGCAGAAGCCAACTTTGTTTCATTCAGTGTTTAAATGGAAGCTTCATAATTTACTTCTTAAGGAATTAAAAAAGACACACGTTTAAAAATATTTTAATTCCATGCACCACAACAAACTTGAGTGCTGTCGAGCAGACCGACACAACTCTGCAACTGGGCTAAAATTTAGCCTAAATCAGGCTGGCTGTCAGGATGAGGGGCATGTAGTGTTGGTCTCTAGTGACTGATGCACCATGCACTCATGTAAATGTTCTAATCTATCTATCTACAGGATCTGCACAGTACAAGACCACATCTTCTATGGCCAAGTTTTCACTGCCTACAAGCAGTGCTGTATCTTGGGAATGTGGTTGCAAAAGTTGTCTAGCCCTTCCTGGAAGAGATTCCACAGGAGTGTGGGATGCAATGTTTCTCTGAATGCAAGATCCAAGATACACTGCACCCACGCACCTGTCTGTGAGGTCCTTGCAACATGCAAAGCTCTACCATCACAACAAGTACTATACTTTTCCCTCATAGGAGTGAATGGCAAACACTTGCTTATACAGGAGAAACTAAAGGGCTGTTGTGAACCCGCTTCCTCCCCTCAGTGACTTTAAAAAAATCAAGACTGCCTCCTTCATCAGCAAAGCCATATTCCTGGTTCTTGGTCACACCAGGGTGTGAAAGAATGTTGTAAATAGCATTTCTATACATAGATGAATCTATGTGTCTCTAGCTCAATGGTTCTTAAACGTTTTAGCACCAGGACCCACTCTTTAGAAAGGCATTGTGTCGGAACCCACAGGAAGTGATATCATCACTGGAAGTGACACCATCAATTTAGGCTTCAAACCTACGCCACGACCATCCAAAGGGCCCAGGATCCAGCATGTTCATGCTGTTAATTTGTATAGCTCAGAATTCAAACATTCCTGTTCAGAGGTCAAGAATGCAGACTTGGATCCTTCTCCAACCACACAGCTTTCCTCCCTTTCCAAAGCCCCAACTTCCCACCTATTCAGGGCAAAGCACCATGCCTCTCTGCCCAGCAGCTCTGTCCCCTGTATTTTCAATGGTGACTGAACTAGGTGCTATGTGACCCACCTGAAATTGGCTTGTGACCTATCTAGTGGGTCATGACCCACAGTTTGAGTAATACTACGCTAGCTCATCTTAATATCTGGGAGTGGATATGAATTTGCACATCTATAAATGAACTAATATATGCAATATGAATGAGAGCTTTTGAGAGGTGTCACTCTGCGATGCTACTGAGAGGTTACACAGATCTAGCACGTCTGTGTAATTTAAAACCTGATACTTGCTTCACACACACACCCCTCTCATACAAAAGCTCAGCTGCTCACCTCGAGATCAGAGCCTACAAAAATGTCACCAACAGTACAATGCTATTTACACAGCATGTCATAACTTGGGGATGGACGCACAAGGAATTGCAAATGCAATCAAACTGCCTGTTTCTACAGTTGGTAACCTTATACACCTGTTCACTCTTTACAGTCCCAACACAATTTTTAACAATGTAGATGTGTTTACTGCCTCAGTGAGCCCATCTTATAGTGTCCAAGACTGCCTACCACATAGCAAAGCTGCATTCAGATAAAATGTTAACTTCTTTTACATGTTTAATGCTTCCTTCAGGCAGGAAATACTAGCTCTAGAGTCTCATGCTAAGTATGTGGGAAACTGTCCCTAGGCTAGCACAGCCCTGGTCAGAGACACTCTTCTCTATCAACCAGAGTTTTAGTATTAGGAAATCAGTAATGACAGGAGCAATTTAGTTCTGTCCACCTGGATAGACATTCAAAGAAAAAAAGCTCCTTTCCAATGGTGCATTGGAGAAACTTATTTGCAGTCATAAAGTAGGATCCTAGTATTCAGTATGGCTGGGGGGAGACCAGAATAATTTCTGCAAAGAACAAACAGTAGGGAAGTGATCTAGTTGCTACAGAATTAGTTAACCCTGCAATGAAAGGTGCATGCGATGATAGCCCAACAAGCTGTACTAATATTAGTCCAAAAGCTGTTTTTCCAGATCTCATCTCTTGCATGCTCTCTTTCTAAAATAGGATTTGCCACGTTCTATAAGGGACGGTGCTCCATTGCCTTCAAGAGTTATGCCACAGGACTTCGTGAGATAGTAGTGCTATCTTTAAATTTCTGTCAATCTACCTGCCCTGGGATGAGTGAGGGATAGATTGCGATGTGTTTGCAAACCTCCCTAAAGAATTTGAAGTCACCGCTGGCAGGAAGAATGCTGAGAAAGGAGGACCAAAGGTCTGGCCCAGCTTGTCTCTTTTTATTAACCCCTGGAATGACTCCACAGTAACATGCAAGCAACAGTCCACCAATCATCACATAGTGAAAATTGCTGATTGGCTGTAGTCCTGGGCAGCAGGGAAGCATAGGATTGGGCTGTTAATCTGCTTTAGAATGAGGAAGAAAAAAACAAATTTGGTGGTGAAGAGAAATTGAAAGTACTGTGTTACATTTTGACAAGCAAAATGCCTGTTAGAATATACTGCAGTGAACCACCATTTTCATGTCACTAGTTCACAGAAAACGGTTGCAACTGGTGTGTATACCTGTAACTGACCTGCCCCCATTGCGCCCCGAGGCAGGTCCACAACATGCTGCCCCTCTCCATCACTCCACCCTGGAATACTCACCAAGGCTCATGGAGCCCTGTGTGACGCTCAACAGGACACAAGAAGCCTTTTAAGGCTTCTTGCCCAGTTTCAAACAATACTTCCGGTTTCCCAATGAAACCGGAAACATTGCTTAAGATCACACAGGAAGTCTCAGGAGGCTTTTCGCACCCTGTCAAGTGCCATGCAGGGCTTCACCTGCCCGTGGAATGGCTCTGATAGGCAGGTGGGGTGGAGGGAGACATGGCGACAGGTTCTACAGCCTTATGCACTCAAACATTCTGCTTCATAGTGGCTTGGTTGGTGGGACATCAAACCTAGACCAGATCAGGATCTCATCCTGGCAGCTGCCTATCCTTGGTCCGGTGCATCTGAGCCACATGATATTTTTCTGTGCTGCAGTCCAAACAGCACTAACTGCAGTCACTGCTAACAAGTGTTTCTCTGAAAACGATGTTGGTTGATAGCATGGTAATGTTTGGTGCTATTTCTTTCCTTTATGAAAACAGATCCTTTATTAATAAAGAGCTTATGAATCTGAGGCATTCAGGTTATCTTTGTAACAAAGGGGGAAGGGAAGGTTGTAAAAGGAAATTAGAAATATTTTTTGAAAAATAGATAGGAATTATGATTCTTTTTCTTTTTACATATGTCAGAAAAAAACTTCTGTGTGGGCTTACCTGCTCCGGAAGGACTCTGTGGGTCTACCAACTTGTGGGAGGCTGGTTTGGCCTCTCTGCCAGTGAGCCCTCTGCGCTCGTTGGCAGAGACTGCTTTATGACTGCTGTGAAGCCATCTCTGCTGGCGCAATGCTAGTTACACCAGCAGAAGACAGGGGTTAGGTTTGGGGTACAATTCTCCTTTTCCTTTCTCACCATTAGCCATGGTTAGCACCCATGCAGGCTAACCATATTTACAATCTGCAGCCCTAGTTTAGGAACAAATGCAAGGATGCAAGGAAGGATACCAGGATGCAGGTCTCTTTTTGTCTTGTGTATTCCCTGAGGCATCTGGTGGGCCTCTGTGAGACACAGGAAGCTGGACTAGATGGGCTTTTGGCCTGATCCAGCGGGGCTCTTTTTAGCATCCAACAGATGCAGCACTATATCACTGATAAAAGAGACAATGGAAAGGAGTGATACGGAGGGAAGAATTTGTGTAGACAGGATGGGGAGAGATCCCATGATACACCCCTCATCTCTTAAGTATGGTCAGGAGATTTCTAGCAGGACATTTACACCACTTTTCACTGAAAAAGTTAAGGACATTAATCTTTCCCATTGAAACTGATACGATTTGGAAGTGCTTCATGGTGGATAGGTTGTCTCTTCTGCTGAAAGCTCATGTTTGATATGTTAGCTGGTGATCTAGTCTAAAAACGAAAGAGAGATCTGGAAATGGAAAGTGCAGATTGCATTTATTTTCTGCATGGATGGTCCTCAGTAAGGTCACGCGCGTAAACACACCAACCAAATAGTTCCTACATTCAAATCACATTCAGGTCAGTGAAATGTTAATTCTTCTGTACAAACAAAAATAATTATAATAATAATAAAAATAACAAAACAAAAAAGAGACAAGTCAGCAAGAAAAAACTAGTTCTAAGTTAACAATGGCAGGATGCTACCAAGACAACGCCATAGAAACCTCACTGAAGCAGGAGTGAAATTCAGGTCACTTCTTAGCAAAGCTCATCACAGACTTTTAAAAAATATTGTTGGTTTCTTTATTTCTATTTTTTTAATACCTTGGGTTTGAGAGCCAGATTTTCCAGTGTGATGTGCTAATTCAAAAATGCTAAGCAGAAGCATAAGACTCCCACCTGGTAGGATAAAACATATTTTAACTCCTCCAAAAATTACTGCTGACTGACACCCATTTGCTGGTGATCGGCTTCTGTCTCCTCTTCTTCCACATCTGCATTATATTCTTCAAATGCATCATCGTCTACATCTGGAAGCCCCAACAGCTATGTGCAAAGAAGAAGGAAACAAACAGTGAGTGTAATGTGAAATGAGAAAACAAGACAGTATCAATCATGCCCCGTGGTAAAGAACAGCCAGTTATATTTGTAGTACCACTTAAATCAATTCAAATCAGGGAAGAGTAATAGTAGCCTGGCAACTCAGAGAGTCAATTCACACATTATACAACAGCTAACCTGGCCCATCCTGGGAAATACAGAAAGGGTACTAAAATGATACACAGGCTTGCAAACATGTTTGCTGTAATCACACCTAATGTATTTTTTAAATCTTATTTTTAAAATCCCTGTCTTAAATGTAATGTGCAATGAGACCCAGACTGATAAAAGATTCCCTTGAACTCAAAAGCTGGAGCTGCTGCACGATTTGGAAGTCCTCATTTAAAGGCTATCCAAAGGCTGGTTATGACAACCTGGAGAGGGCAGAATGAGACAGTAGCAACACATATTGCCACTGAGCAACCAAAGAAGAGTAACTGTGATAGCGTGGCTACTCACTTGTGATGATGAATATTTATATACCGCTTTTCAACAGGAATTGTTCACAAAGTGGTTTACACAGTAAAATAGATCAATAAATGGTTCCCTTTCCCCAAAGGGCTCACACTCTACAAGAACAGAAACCAGCCACAGCCACTGAAAAAGACACCATGCTGGGGTGCAGAGACAGTTGCCCTCCCCTTGATCTATATAGGAGGACATCACTTTGAAAGGTGTCTCTTTGCCCAGTGAGCAAGGGTTGCCAAGATGAGCACAGGGTGAGACTGTCAGCATCGCATCTGTCCATGTTGAGCTGGGAAAGGAACAACTTATGCTGGAGCCTGCAGTCCAGAACACACTGTTCCAGTGTGTCCTCAGAGTCCTTCATGGTCTCATCCCTCCCTGCTCTCATACTATGCTACATGCCTGCTCACGACCTTCACTCTCTCAGCTCCACCACCCTTGACCATCCAAGGTGTCATGCTCCCTCCAATGACTGCACCCCTTGCTGCCCCTCATGCCTGGTGGCTCCCTCCCAGATCGCCCACAAGATGTTTCCTCCTCCAAATCCTATCTGGAAAGCTCTCTTTTCCAGGGAGACGCTTGGCACCGTGTTTCAGTCCTCTTCCCCTATAGCAGCCTAGCCTAAGAACCCAGAGCTGGAAGAGCAGCACACACTTTGTAAGAACATAAGAAGAGCTCTGCTGGATCAGGCCCAGGTCCCATCCAGTCCAGCTTCCTACATCTCACAGTGGCCCACCAGATGCCTCAGGGAGCACTCAAGACAAGTCACCTGCATCCTGTTGCCCTTCCTTACACCTGGCATTCTGAGGTAGCCTACTTCTAGAATCATGAAATTGCGCATACCCATATGGCTTGTAACCTGTGATGGACTTTTCCTCCATCAATCTGTCTAATCCCCTTTTAAAGGCATCTAGGCCAGGTCCCATCAACACATTCTGTGGCAAGGAGTCCCAAAGATTAATCAGACTCTGGGTAAAGAAGTATTTTTTCTTTTCCCTTTTCCTATTGTCTACTTCCTGTTTTGCCCCTGCCTCCATCCCACTGTTTACTCCTTTGTGTCAATTTCTAAACTGCAAGTGCCATGGGACAGAGACCTGCATTTTCACTCAGTTAAAAGCACAGCTCACATAGATGGCACTATATAAATAATAACACTTGCATCTTTCATCCATTTGCTGTCAAAATGTGTTTTAGCCACTCCCACTTCTCTAGGTCAGTGTTCTTCAACCTTGGGGTTGTGAAGCCTCAGTTCTGCCAATTTTGTTCCTGGCAACGTACAGGAACAAAATAGATTACCCAACCTTTTTGCATCCTGGCCCCAAGTGCAGGTTAGAGTTTGAGGTGGGTCTTCGCTCTTAAGAAGTTGAAGATCACTAAGTTATGCCACAGATGAGAAGCACAAAGTCAGGGCTGATTCCTACCTCACACTACTCCTGAAATTACCATTTCCCCCACACTTCTACCCCATCTTGCTCCAGCATCATTAGAACAGCAAAATATCACATGGGTGGGGCCAATAACAACAAACTGGTTACTTCCCACACCACTGTGCCCACCCTTTTGGAAGAGAGCATTACCTTGGAAAACAATCAGGGTTATTGTCCCGTCCTATGTGATCAGTTTTTAATATTACCATAGGAGTGCTTCACCAACAATATAGAACCCATGAGAGACCTATTTTATCTCAAGAGATAAAATATAAACCTCTCTGCTGGTTTCATATTTCCTCTCCAACCCTTGCACAGCTCCCAGTGAAATTCCACTACAGTAGTGCCCAGGTAGGATTCCACCACAAGGTCCTCCTATATGGCTAACTTTGCTGCAGCATCAACAATCTAGCCACACAAAATTTCTCATAAGGGTAGAGAACCATTTCAGTTTTTCTCTTGTCCAAACTAAGAACCTCAGTTTGGAAAATATAGAACGAGAGAGAGAGACTGACCATTTAGAAGAACCAGTCATTTACGCCACTTTTCAGTCGAACAAGTCATTCCAGTAAATGCTAACAAAAGTATGTTATAGTCACAGACTACCATCTTACATCCCAAATCACTGACACAATTAAGGGCCCAATCATAACCAACTTTCCAGCACCTATTCAGCTGCTATGCAGTCCTGAGGTAAGGGAACAAACATTTCCTTGCCTTGAGGAGGCATCCATGACCGCCCCACCACCACAAGATACAGTGCATGCCCCACTGGCACAGCTGCACTGGCACTGGTAAAGTTGGATAGGATTGGGCCCTTAGACAAAGGAAAACAAACACTTACAGGTCTGAATGATTTGAAGACTTTTTCCAGTATTTCATGGAGTGTCTTTTTACCACAGGAAGAGATGTAGTCCTGAGCCAACTGCAGGAAAGGCAAGCAGTCCTCACTTTCACTCCACACGTGCTGCAAGGCAAGGCAAGAAAGACAAACCAAGAGTTAAACATGCATGCATGCACGAAGCAAATTCTTTCAATTCCTGAAGAGCAGGGAGAGATGTGGATTTGCAGGGTGGAGCAAAGTAAAACCAGCACCCAACCCAGAGATTCCTGCTTAGTGGAGGCCATTGTATCCCACTATGCATTCAGGTACTATTTCAGGTGGCGGTAGCAGCAGGTGTTGGTCAGACTGAACACTAGCCAAGGATACATGAGCATTGCGAGACCTGCCTAGCCAAGCGGAACCTTGAACTCCTCAGTACTGGAGGTAGCAGTGGCATGAATCGGCCAAGAGACCTGTGTCTGACTGACACCCTTAGGGGGCACAAGGAGAGCATCCCCAACAGGCCCTTGTGTGACCTCTAGAGCAAGGGTAGGCAAACCCCGGCCCAGGGGCCATTTGCGGTCCTCGGGGTACCCCAATCCAACCTGCAGGTAGCCTGCAGTCTCCAATGAGCCTCTGGTCCATTGGAAACTGTTGGAGCCCATGCTGGCCCGCGACTGCCCGTCATGACGAGCTAGGGGCTGAGTTAGAGCAAGACCTTTTATAGTCTCCATGTGTTTTCTGCTCTTCCCTGGGCATTATTTTAACCTCGCCCCCCCCCCACTGCCTCTGAACACCCCCTGCCCCACTTTTCAAATAATTTCTTACATTGTATGTGTGGGATTTTGTTCAACCCACTTCTCTACATGCATTGATAAACCTACGTTATTTGGAACAGTTCAGATGACCCATCCTCCTCCATGCGATAAAAGGAACAGGACCTAATTTTCCTGGATGTGAGGGGAGGGGACAGGAAGTGCATGCCCTATGAGTTGAGGTGTTCCTTTTTGGTGAGTAAGAGAGGATTACAGCCTAAGTCTTACTGAACACAACGGGCTTACTTCTGAGTAAAATAAGAAACATTTTCAAACATCTCTACCCATGAGCACCATTCACCTTTAATGGCATGGGAGTAGATCAAAGTTTTAAAAAAAATTATCTAAAACATCCCCAGACTGGGATGCAAACAGTAGCCATAAGGCACAAGCACCGCAGATACTCGCCCATAAGTCGACCCCACAGATAAGCCGAGGGCAGGTTTTGAGCCAACAATCATGAAATTTTCTATGACCCTCGGATAAGTCGGGGATTAAACTTAGGGGGGTGTCTGACTATAGTTTTGTCTGATTTTACCAGAGGCCAGATCCTGAAAAATAACCTACCACTAATTGTTGCCTAAGAACTGTAGTCTCTAATTTATTAAAAACATAGTAAAAGATCATAAGATACAGTTTTATTCTTTTTAAATTCTGCTCTTCACCACCTTTTGTAAACACTATCAGAGTAAGTGCACTGTAAACTACATACCAGTAAAACAGTGGTTCCCAACCTGGTATTCACGTACTCCCAGGGACACTCAACAGGACCTTTACGGGTAATTGAAAAAGAATGGCAGAAAAGGGCAGGCCGTGCTCCAGAATGCCTTGCAAGGACCAGCAAGGCAGGAAGGGAGGTAGCCAGTTGGCCGTGAAAGCCCCACCAATAGCTAGTTTTTGGTCATCAATTCATCTATGAACCAGTGATTGAAAACCAGCACAGTAAAAAAGCTGAAACATAATATGGAAAGTGATCAATCACCCAGAATTTCTCAGCACACTTCTGGTGCAAAGGAGTGCAAAGGCAGAGTCTTCTGTTCTTCAAACAGATAAAAAGAGAAAACATGAATACAAGAAGTCTGGGTTTGCATATGGAGGAGATGAGGGCTTGCATTATTTACAACATTTTGCTAATAGGAAGGGTACAATTTATGGAAATGGGCTGCCAAGGGATATGCAAGTGAAAAAGGTTGGGAACCACTGCAGGAGTTCCATGTATCAAATCTACCTTTAAGGTGTCTGGTGTGTTAAGCTAGAAGCTCTATATACAACATACAACCCATATCAACTGGGAGTTGATATATCAACAACTCCGTAACTGGGAGTGTGCAACTCAATTTACAGCAGAGAGATGCAGCTGCATATATTTGCAACCCTTTTTACTCAGAAGTAGACCCACTGCTTTCCATGGGTGTTATTCTTAAGTCATGGTGCACTGAACTGTAGCCTGGGAAGGAGGATCCCATCCTGGTGTTTCAAAAAACAGACCTGCTTTGCAAGCATTTGCAAAGCAGAACCAGGCTGCAGCAGAAGGAAGGAGAATAAAAGGTTAAATTTGGCTGGAATGTCCCAGGAAAATTACTATAGCAACTAAGGAGGTGCCTGCCTGAGGTTAAACTAAACTTTTCAGAGCTGAGAAAGAAACTTTTCAGAGTTAAAAGCTCTCCTCTGATTGACCCAGAGATCAGGTGAAGTGATAATTGGAGCTTGATTACTTGGCAAAAATTTTAGTGAGGTATATTTTTGTTATGACAAGTCTGCCTGGTACAGGGGAAAAAAAAATCCCTGATTCATCTTGACATTTCCAGCACTTTCAGGTTGGATGTGCTTGACATTTTATTTGCGGTACTAGGTGTAATGCACCATCTAGCCATCATGCTCACTCTTTTATTCCCAACACACCTCTATGTGAGATATATTCACATCCAATGTGCCTGGGACAACACATTGCTACAGTTATTGATCCAGTCATGTCTTCAGTCTTTCTGAACAAAGAAGCAGGATGTTTATTAATGGAGACACTTAATTTGATTATAAATAGGCTTGTTGGTAAGGATTCAAGATACACAAAGTCCCTACAGGGACAAAACAGAGCTACTGTGGTGTAATGGATAGAATGGTGGATTAGGCCATGGAGGTCCAAGTTCAAGTCCAGCCACTCTTTGGTCAGTTTCACACAGCATAACCTACTGCACAGGATTGTTCTGGTTATCAAAAGTGGGGGAGAGAAAAGGGGCACACGAAACTCCTTGGAGGAATGGGGAGATAAAAATGAAATTAACAACAAAAAAGGAATTTGGCAAATATATGAATGTATATGTTACCCAAGAGAGAAGTATTAACTATTTCGCAGTTCAGAAACAATATGGCATCTGCATAGGATCCCCAAATCTCCCAAGGCAGGAAATAATGAGATGCAAGGGGGCTTCATGGAATAGCATTAGGGGCTGTGTTACTGATACTTAGTTTTTATATGGTGCTTTTTCACAGGCATTATTTCAGGAGTGTTCTGGAGTTTCTTGGGTAGTGCTTGAATTAGACAGCTATACATGATATCCATAAGCTTATGATATTCATAAGCCCCACCCCTAATTTTCCTAATTTTAGTCATTGCACAGCCCACCTTGACTTCCACGTACAGAAGCAAAGGGCAAGAGGGGCCAGGCCCTGTTAGTAAGGACAAGAGGAGCCAGGTCCCCTTTGGTCTCCTATAATGCAAACACTGGGCCTAAGTGTCATTCTGCATGAGACCAGGTTATGATGCGTCTCCAACACTGTTTTAGCCTGTCAGCTGCAGTACAGTACAAGTACTCACCATGTGACTTCAAATAATAGCACAAAAAGGAATTTAGCAGTTGCCTGGTTTAGTTTTTACTACAATTTTTTTTAACCTTCTTAATATTCCCGTGTTTTTAGTATTCCCTTCACAGGAAGACATTACACAAATTTAACCTTTCTCCTAAAAAGAGGTGCAATTGTGCAGATAGCTTCTTTGTCAACATTTGCTTGCTGTGCAGGTGCTAAAGGCAGAGGAGCTCTTCCAGAAAAAGAAGTTGGCAACCAAAGTGGTGGAAAAGCAACACCAGCCACCACTTTCCTTAGTATGCAAATATTCAATACAAAAGAATGCCATTATGTATGAAATCCAAGAACCCAACCTAGCTGTACCTTGAAGTATTTTCGAAGTCATACATAGAGCATGTTATACATCCAAGCCTACACTTTCTAGCAGGTCTCAGTCCAGAGGGATGCATACAAGGATTTTAATTTCATTCACAACTGATTCCCAGTAGTAGATCCAAAGTCAATCACACTGGGAAACATTAGAGAGATTAACATCATGCATAGGCTTTACTAAGAAACCCATCGAATCTAAGACACAGTGCAAGAGGAACAGTGTATGTTGCAAACGACATAGTTTTCAGGATAATAAAGAGGAAAAAATATGTGCTCCTAGAGAAGTCTTTTCCCTTCTCCAAACCAAGTCACTTGCATTCTGTCTGCAAGATCACACTGCTACCTATTTAACTTCAGCTGACCTGGGATGGAATTTGAAACAATCAGTGAAGCATGCCCTTATTCAGTAGCAAATCTCTTCTTGAAACAAGACCAAAACAGTTCCCTGGTGACTGAAAGGTTTTTCCTCAACTGGTTCAGTGCTTACGGAAGTTCTCTACCCGATTCCTCTGGTATCTGAAGCTCCCCTAACCAGTACATTGGAGACTGCAGCTGTGTTCATTACTCTTATTTTGTTTGTAAAAAGCATGTTCATGGTAGTACATTCTGTGCATGTAAAAGGAGAAGAATTGCTGTGCTAAGATGCTATAGAATTGACCTTAGTACAAGTAAACACTATAATTCAATCTTGCATAGATCATTCAAAATAATATTCGCTTGCAAAATATACTACTTGTCTACATACACCAGTTTCATGTTTATGGTTTGTTTAAAATTCACAAGGAAATACATCTATGTTCACAATTGTTTAAAAAAATGATTTGCTAGGCACAAATATGGAAAGATTTAAGCTAGGAAAGTCAATAATCAAGGAAAAATCTATTTTACGCGTTCTCCAACCTCAGAGTATTAGCCACCAAGCACAGCCTTCCTCCTTGACAGCCTCCTGCATAACTTGAATTCCAATCCTATGCATGTCTACTGAGAAAAGGAGTCCACTGACTTCAGTGGGAACTACTCCCAGAAAAGTGTGTACAGGACTGCAACTGTAATGTGATTTCATGCATCATACATGTTCTCATACATAATCTTATATGTACTTGGCTAAGCACTAAGGGCACAATCCTAACCAGGTCTACTCAGAAGTAAGTCCAATTTTGTTCAATGGGGCTTACTCTCAGGAAAATGTGGTTAGGATTGCAGCCTAACTGTTGTACATGTGCCATCTTCACCTATATATCTGTAAACTTCCATTAACCAAGGTGCTGTGATGACATGGAATGTTCCCCAACTTTCTAAATACTCACAGGAAAGTTGTCAAGAATAAGATCACGAACACTGCAGCTTCCATGAGAGAAATAAAAGGTCGGTTTAGGAGGGGAAAATCCCACACAGGGCATAAGGACTTCTAGCCCAATCCTATCCCTCCTCTCCACTGCCAAAACTAGCATTCCAGCAGCAGAGTTTGCTTTATGGCTATCACAGCCTTATGGAAATGCACAGAACTGCATGCTTTCGTCCCGCCACTGGAGAGGCTGCAAAGGCATCACACACTGTGGTGAGATCCAGATTGGCCACTGTTGATAACAGATAAACAGTGAGGACAGGGGTGTGTGTGAAACTGGAACGGGGAATGGGGAGGCAGGAGAAGGTAGATCTGGTGGCTATGGTGCCCACTGGATCCTATCCTATCCTACCTTTATGAGGCTGCCTACCCCTTTCATCTCTTAGGACTTAAGCTAATGAGCAGGCGCAAGTCTGAGGAGACCACTGATGAGGTAGAGGCTATAGAGGGGTAAGGGGAAATAATTTTCCTTTCCCCTTCTAGGCCTCCTGATCCACTTACTCCACCTGCTGGATACAGTGCACAACCTTTTGGTGATGCTGCATGGCAGGGGAAAGGATAGGATTGGGCTGTTAAATGTTTTAAGGAAAGGAGTGATCATGCAAGGAATCTTTGGAGGATGATGAAGTGGAAAATTCAGCTAAAAAGTTAGCTTAAGTTTACTATAACTTTGGGTCTTGTATCTCAGCCTGACCCAATTCTGCAGGGTAAATTTAGGATAAATTAATTTCATGTATGCTATGATGAGGTCTTTGAGAAAAGCTCGGAAGGGGCTGGAGGAAGGCTTGAGAACAACACTTCACCAATTTACAAATTAGCCACCAAGCACAGAAATACTGCCACAGATAATATGTGCCAATGATGTCCACAGACCACAAAAGCCAGAGGGTGGAAGCTCACTCAAGACAGACCGCACAGCAATGCCAGGCCACCACGTAAGACAAGATACTAGCTGGGAAGATGATGCTGTCTGTCTTACAACAAACCACCAACAGAATCAGGCTCCTGGATTTTCAGATCTACCTGTATTTTAGGACGCAAAACAAAAGACCTACTAGAAACTATACCAGTAGACTGAAAACGCAACATGGGAGGACTAAATGTACAGAACACTTGATAAAAAAAACAAGAACAAAAACCCAGTGAGACCAGTGGACTGGGTGTGGGTGTTAACTGATAAGGAAAGGTTCCACCTTGAGGCTCTATTGTATTTTTTTTAATGTAAAGTATTTATATCCTGCCTTTCTGCCTGACAATATCCCCAAGGTAGCTGACAATAAGATAAAATTAATGTATAATAAATACAGTAAGTTAAAAAAAAAAAAAGCAGTATAGAAGTACGGGGGGGGGGGGTGTTGGGAAGCTGATATAAAAAATCTACTCTCCAGTCCTTAGATGTACCGCAGCTGCAGCTCTTTGAGGGTTTCACATGGGCCATGAGGGAAATACCCCCCCACCCACCCAGAAGCTTACTACCTAGCAACCAAGGCTAGGGAACGCCAGATGTTTTTGTCCCTAACGGTGGGACATCTCCTCACTCAGGCAACTGTGATTGATAAAGGCTTGGGTGGAGAATGAAAAAAGACTGATGTAAATGCCCTTCACCACTCCACTCTTATACTCCAATGTTACGGCCTACTGCTCTTTAAAAGGTGGTTTCAAGGAAAAAATAACTCAAAACCACCCATTCTCCAGAAGTGTCTTTCTGAGCAACAGTGTACTTCCCTAACAGAGGTTCCCAAACTTTTTTGACTGGTGGCTTCCTTGACCTACTAGGTCATTGGCCATGGCTCCCTATTAGGCAACAATCCTATACATTGTATAGGACAGCAGGTTTTTTTTAGCAAGGATTCCATGGCTCCCCTAGCTGGCTTTTGAGGCTCCCCAGGGAGCCATGGCTCACAGATTGGGAACCACTGCCATACAGAATTTCCCTTTAAATAAAGTCACATCTGAGGAGTTGGAGGAGCAACCTGACAACTTTGGCATTCTCACCACTCCATTTCTCTGTTGCCCTGCTGACTCCCAGCAAGATCAGGACCCCAGCATTTACAAATAATATTATAATGCAGTGGTACTCTAAGTTCTTGCAGAGGCGGAGGGTAGGCAGCGACGTGATCCCCAGGATCATGTCGCTAAGAGGGCTTCAGGGACTTGCATGCACTTACCAGTCCCTGCAGCAGCCTCCCAGGGATGCAGGGAGCCCTGTGTGACCCTCTGCAGGGCTCCCCGAAGCTTAGAAAGTGAAAGCGAAGCAATTGCGCCCCACCTCCGCAAAACCGGAAGTAGAGTGCGAGCCCCTGTACCCCCCTTAGCGACACGTCACTGCCTCCCCCCGTCCCCACCCCTTAAGGGGGCAGAGGCCAGGGCCTTCAGGCTGGGGCATCGCAACGCCCTAGTTTGAGAAGTTCTATTATAATGGATAATACCCACAAGATTTATGCTACGGTACTCTGGCACAACTCTGACTTCCAATCAGAAGCGATCTCCTTTAAAAACAGTTGAGCTTATGTCCTAGTAACAGGTTTAGGATTGGGGTGGCAGGATGCATTTCAAAGCGGTCAACAACCTTAATTTAGTTTGGGACATGCTAGCTGCTGTTTTTGAGATTGACACAGACCTTCAAGCTAAGGTCTGCAAGTCACACCAATGTTACTTCTGAATAGCGAGATGACAGTTCAAGACAGCTTCACTCAAGAGACTCATTTGGGCTTTTCTCAAGAGCTGCCATGGATGTGAAATTCACATGAACGTGACATTCATTGAACCATTCCAAAGTGACATGGACGCAGACCTCAAAAGGTCTGTTGTGACATTTTCAAAAGCCAATTCAAGCCCACCTAAGTGGACCTTTGTAGGGGATGAGAGGATGAATTATTATGTGAATGATATTTTAGGCTTCCAATGATCCACAGAAACTCAGGGGAAACAATAGCTGCATTAAAAAAAATACCAAATCCATTTTTAAATGTTTCTAAAATGTATGTTTTAAATAACATTATTTTAAAGACAATTCTTAAAATGTACTGCTATAACTGTTCCTAACTTATTCATGCACTCTTACTGGTTGCCCAAGCAAAAAAGGTCTGACAAAGGATGATCAAGCTCAGTTTTGGCAAACCAACAAGAGAAACTGAAAGAGAGCTGAGTAGTTAAGCCCAAAAGTTTTTTTTCTGTGTGCCCTGATTGTTCTGAGGAGTGATGGTTCTAATGGAAGTTCAGAAGTACACATTTACCACTCAGCAACTAAAATACCAAGCAATTATTTGCATGGGTGAATCAGCCATAACTGATCAAATATGGAACAGGCAGAGTCCTTACAGCACTAGTGTCACCTCAAAATGCAAAACTAGCCCACAAAAGTCATTCATGATCTCAGACAGCAGTTTCTTTTTGTTGTTGTTTAATTTTGTTGATGCTACTAGCACTGTATTCATTTAAGAGATTTTCATCTTACCTTTTAGATTAAAAACCCTACAAGGTGGCTTACAACCAGATTTTAAAAACATCACAATCCTTTAAAACAGCAAGCATAAAACAAAAATTAAAACTGCAGCCATAAAATATCTCATTTAAGAGCCTTTAATGGGTTTAAGCCACATGAGCTAATGTGTAGCTCATAAAAATATGTTGGCTGAGCTCATTTTGCATCACAATTAATATAAAAGGTAAATAAATTTTTTTAAAAACTTTGTAATTATTTACCAGGTATAAACTGAGAGTCCACTGAATTAAAACATCAGTTTAATGCTCATGGTGAATAAATATATTTAAGAATTTAAATGCTTCTTAAATATCTTAAGATATTAATAGTCCAATCCTATGCATGTCTACTCAGAAGTAAGTTCCATGACAGTCAATGGGACTTACTCCCAGGAAAGTGTGGATAGGATTGGGCTGTCTAACACCTGAAATTTATCATATGTGGCTCAAGTTAGTTTGGCCACCCTTGTCTATACCAACTATACTAGCACTAGACCTCCTTTGTGTCTTTACCAAGCATTAGTTATGCATAATTGGGCATTAGTTGTGCATTACTGAGTCTTTATCTTATTTTTAAAAAAATAAGACTCAAGGGGAGGGAAAGAAGTTGTTGTCAGGATGCAGTTGTTGCTTGAATATGAAGTAACTAAAGCTATTGCTCAGCCCAAGGAAAGCACAACTGAGCTCAAAGTGGGTGGAATCCAACCACTGTCCCACCACAGCAAAGAGAAAAAACAATGGAGCCACAAACTAGCCTGAGGAACATGGAGCTGATGAGGGAAGGGGATTAAGAGTCATCAGTATTGGGCCAGGTCATTTCTGATTATTTCCATCTTGAGCTTGGCTATGGTGCAATTTCCAGAGGGGAAGTGAAAAGCATTATCTCCCACTTCTCCCCATGCAAGGAAGATGATGCCACGATGAGGGAAAATTATAGAGCTGATTATCTGTCAGTACTGTTTCCCTTCAGTTGCTTTCTGCCATCCCTTTGCCCTGCTCGATCTTGCAGTAGGCATTATTGCCACTGTCTACAAAACTATCTATCCAGATTCTCATTTGGATTCACACCATCTTATATCTGCATCTTAGCGCAGAGGTTCTCAAACTGGGGCGTCGTGACACCCCAGCCTGAGAAGCTCTGTCTTTACCTCTTTAATGGGCAGGGAGGTGGGAGTGCAGCAACACAATCCCTAGGATCACACCACTGCCAGGGGTGAGAGGGGCTTCATTTTACTCATTGATAACAGCAGCAGCCTCCTGGGAGTGCAGGGAGCCCTGCAGAAGTCTCTGCAGAGCTCGCCTTGGAAAATCTAAAAGTAAAAAATCATGACCCACTTCTGGAGTTGCAATCAAAATCCGGAAATGGATCATAATCTTTACTTTTACATTTTGTGAGGCTTGCGGAGCCTTCGGCAGGGTTCATCAACCCCCAGGAGGCTGCTGCTGCTACCAATGAGTAAAATGAAGCCCCTGTCACCCCTGGCAGCAGCGCGATCCTGGGGATCATGCTTCTGCTTTCCTCCCTACTCCACAAAGACTTACAGTGGCTCCCAAACTCCCAGAGACTTTGGGAACCACTGTCTTAGCGTATATTTTCTAATGAAATCAGAAGTGCTGTAACCTAATCCTGCATGCTTTCTGGACCACAGCTAGAAAAAAGAAGGTTCAATTTTCTGAGAATCTTGCATTTGTTTTGTGAAGAGAGAGAGAAGGAAAGGAACTCTGCACATGCTAAAATGTGCTCTTTGTAGCTGTCAAAGGGCTGAGGCCCTGCATCATGGAGTGCTCTTTTCTTCAACATACACACATTTCAATTAAAAAACTTTTGCTGACCAGGAAAAGGGACAATTGACAAAATCGTTCCTTTCCCAGTCTCATCTGCCTCAGATCTTTGCCTGCCTCAGTTTTACCTGAGTGTGGAGGAAAAACGAAAGTAAAGGCAGAAGGGCAAGTGGGCAGGAAATGCAGACAGGAGAGAGTACACAGTACCTTAAGAATGCCACTGACCACGTCTCTGCACCAGGTAAGACAACTGTGCTACAGTCGGTTCAGACTGGAAAAGGATTTCACTGCAGTTGTGCAGGATGCTGAACGAATCATGCTTAACCAGAATTTGAAGGGAAAAGAAAAAAGAGAGAGAAATACAATGGAAATACAATAGTCTGAGAAGAGAACAAAACAGTGTAAAGGAGCTAGTATGGAAGCATTGTCAGCTGTGAGTCACTGACTGAGAAAACGTCCGGTGAGGAGATATCAAGTGATGAATAAGCAAGTGTGAATCAGCCCTATCTTGCTGCATGGTCAGAATGTTGGATACAGTCGCATTTTAGCGCCACGGGGAACTTTTCACAGGACAACATCAACAGACACACAGCCCCCTTGGGGAGCACTGAAAAACAGCTCAGTGTGGTTTCCACAGCTGAAAAATTGTAATGTCTGTCCATCCTGACATACAGGCCTTACAATGAATGAGACAGTCTTCAGATTAAAATCCACCAGATCCAGCCAATCCACCAGAAAAAAAGACCAATTACCAGAAAGTAGGGGTAAACCTGGTTCCCCCTGCCCCTAAGTTCATTTTTTAGATTAATAGAACAGATTTTGCACATAACTCTCCTAGATCTGCCAAGGACCACTGAACTTTGCCCCCAGAAATCCCCCCTCAAAAATTCTTAACTGGGTTTCCGCCTGTAACGTTGCTGCCCCAAGGGACCAAGGTCATCCAGGGTCTCTTGGGCAACAGGGACTGCAATTTACTCAATTCCCAAGCTTATGTGCCCAAACCCCACCAACTTACAATGTTGTCCACCCTGCAAGCTACCAAGCACACTGACCTCCCCCTGCCTGTCTGCACCCTTCCACCCCAAGGCTCCAGCCACAGGTAGAAGGAGGGGAATCACCAGGTTATCAGGTAATTTACCCAAACCTTCCAACAGGTCTTCAGGGCAGCCCAATTCCCTCTGGTCAATCCATAAGCACGCACTTCAGCAATTGACTTAAGAAGTTTATTAAAGCTTTCCCATGTTAGTAAATTTGAGGAAATCCCTCCACACATCATGCTGGGGCTCTAAAGGGAGGGTGCCAAACAGTGAGGGAGAGACACACATTTTAAAGGCAGCAAAAACCAAGAAATTGGCTAACAACTTACTATATTCTCAGAGTCCCACTGTACAGGACCAACAACCAAATTAACAAAACACCCCACCTCTGTAGTGTCATTTCTCTGACTTATACAACTATTGGACACTTATTGGACTGGGTCATTTTTGGTCCAGTCCAATAAAATGGTCTTAATTCTGTTAAGTCATGATCTGCCCCTCTGCTGCAACCCCACATAGCTGCTAATTCTCAGGTATCTGACATAGTTTCAAATTGACAGCACCTGATCTCTGTCCTTGCAGGCCCCCATGCTCATTAGGTAATGGGCCACCCAGGAGGTTATTCCCTTTTGCTTCATAGGGCAGTAACTCACACCAGCATCAAAACTCTCAGCTTTATTCCTCTGGCAGGCAGTTCTCCGACTTCTCCATCGACTTCAAACACTTTCACACTTCCCTCCAAACTGGATCTTACAGGATTTCCACTTCCATACAATCCGAATTTTACAGAAATGGCACCTCACTTCAAAGTGCAGCATTCCTCTTCCCACATTTCCCCACTCACTCCTCTGAGAGGATAGGAGGAAGTGGATGTGACAATGGTGATTTCCACTAACCCAGGGGTGTCAAACATAAGGCCCACGGACCAAGTATGGCCCCCGGAAGCAATTTATCCAGCTCCCGTTATAATTGGGCTCTCCCAGCTAGATATTGGGCTCTCTCATATCTTGAAACTATGAACCAGATTTGCACATTTTCTCTTCTGCCATTTGCAGCTAAGGAGTTTCTCTGTGAGAACAAATGCTTATTTCTGGCCATCATCTACTTGATGTTGCTCCTGTTTAATGATGTCACTTCTGGCCCACCGCAGGCACCATGAATACTAACTTTAGCCTTCTGTATGAAATGGGTTTGATATCCCTGCACTAACCGGTTTCATTATTTCAAAATTTTCAACTGACTGTTAGATTCAACTACATTACAATGGCATTATTGACACTAGATCTGCTCTCTACTGTTACCTGAGAGAGTTGCTGGTGTCATTGAGAATACTCTGCCACTGCTTCTTATTAGTAAAACTTTATTATCTAATTCCATATATGAGTAACTTTTCTTGTTGGGAATTAAGAAGAGGACTCAAAACTAGGCTGGGATAATTGGCAAGGTCTCAAAGGGTACGATGTAGGAGAAACCTTCCATCGGTCTTTTCTCTACAAGACCTCTTCTCTTAATGTTCTGATAGAGATTGCAATGACATTTATATTTATACCTTAATGCAGGGGTGGGCAAACTTTCAAATAACAAGCTGCACCTACTGAAATTCCCTCTTCTATATAGTTGTTAAAGGTCCAGGATCCCTAAAGTTGAAAGTTTGCGCACCCGTGCCTTGTATTGGCAACCTTCAGTCTCGAAAGACTATGGTATCGCGCTCTGAAAGGTGGTTCTGGCACAGCGTCTAGTGCGGCTGAAAAGGCCAATCCGGGAGTGACAATCCCTTCCACACCGGGAGCAAGTGCAGTCTGTCCCTGGTCTGTCTCCCTGGCTATGGGCCTTCCTTCTTTGCCTCTTAGCCTCAGACTGTTGGCAGAGTGTCTCTTCAAACTGGGAAAGGCCATGCTGCACAGCCTGCCTCCAAGCGGGCCGCTCAGAGGCCAGGGTTTCCCACTTGTTGAGGTCCATCCCTAAGGCCTTCAGATCCCTCTTGCAGATGTCCTTGTATCGCAGCTGTGGTCTACCTGTAGGGCACTTTCCTTGCACGAGTTCTCCATAGAGGAGATCCTTTGGGATCCGGCCATCATCCATTCTCACGACATGACCAAGCCAACGCAGGCGTCTCTGTTTCAGCAGTGAATACATGCTAGGGATTCCAGCACGTTCCAGGACTGTGTTGTTTGGAACTTTGTCCTGCCAGGTGATGCCGAGGATGCGTCGGAGGCAGCGCATGTGGAAAGCGCTCAGTTTCCTCTCCTGTTGTGAGCGAAGAGTCCATGACTCGCTGCAGTACAGAAGTGTACTCAGGACGCAAGCTCTGTAGACCTGGATCTTGGTATGTTCCGTCAGCTTCTTGTTGGACCAGACTCTCTTTGTGAGTCTGGAAAACGTGGTAGCTGCTTTACCAATGCGCTTGTTTAGCTCGGTATCGAGAGAATGAGTGTCGGAGATCGTTGAGCCAAGGTACACAAAGTCATGGACAAACTCCAGTTCATGCTCAGAGATTGTAATGCAGGGAGGTGAGTCCACATCCTGAACCATGACCTGTGTTTTCTTCAGGCTGATTGTCAGTCCAAAATCTTGGCAGGCCTTGCTAAAACGATCCATGAGCTGCTGGAGATCTTTGGCAGAGTGGGTAGTGACAGCTGCATCGTCGGCAAAGAGGAAGTCACGCAGACATTTCAGCTGGACTTTGGATTTTGCTCTCAGTCTGGAGAGGTTGAAGAGCTTTCCGTCTGATCTGGTCCGGAGATAGATGCCTTCTGTTGCAGTTCCAAAGGCCTGCTTCAGCAGGACAGCGAAGAAAATCCCAAACAAGGTTGGTGCAAGAACACAGCCCTGCTTCACTCCGCTTCGGATGTCAAAAGGGTCTGATGTGGAGCCATCGAAGACAACAGTGCCCTTCATGTCCTTGTGGAAAGATCTGATGATGCTGAGGAGCCTGGGTGGACATCCAATCTTGGGGAGAATCTTGAAGAGGCCGTCTCTGCTGACCAGGTCGAAAGCCTTTGTGAGATCTATGAAGGCTATAAAGAGTGGCTGTCGTTGTTCCCTGCATTTCTCCTGCAGTTGTCTAAGGGAGAATACCATATCAGTGGTGGACCTGTTGGCTCGGAATCCACACTGCGATTCTGGATAGACGCTCTCTGCAAGTACCTGGAGCCTCTTTAGTACAACTCGGGCAAACAGCTTTCCTACAACACTAAGGAGAGAGATGCCGCGGTAGTTGTTGCAGTCACCACAGTCACCTTTGTTCTTGTACAGCGTAATGATGTTTGCATCCCTCATGTCTTGAGGTACTCCACCTTCTCTCCAGCAGAGACAGAGGATTTCATGCAGCTCAGTGACGATGATCTCTTTGCAGCATTTTAGGACAAAGCCCCAACATAGAGTCTCTTGGAGACATCCAAGATCAAAGCACTGGCACCAGCTCGACCTGATCCTCACCAGACGCTCCAGCCTTCCCAGCATCAAGATCACACGCAGTTATCATGGTGCTGCCTGCGACACTGACCACTCCCTGGTGTGCAGCAGAGTGAAACTGCAAACAAAGCGACTGTATCACACGAAAAAGGAAGGAAGACCTCGCATTGATACCAGCAAGACCCGGGATCAGAGAAAAGTGGAGGAATTTGCACAAGCGCTTGAGGAATCTCTTCCAGGCCCGGCCGACGCAAACGCATCCAACAGATGGGAACATTTCAAGAATACCGTTTACAACACCGCCTTGTCCATATTCGGCAAAAAGACCAACAAGGCGGCAGACTGGTTTGAAGCCCACTCTGAGGAGTTGACACCAGTCATTGAGGAAAAGAGGAGAGCTCAAGCAGCATACAAGGCCTGTCCCAGTGAGCGCAACCTGCAGGTCCTCCGAACTGCTCGCAGCAAAGTCCAACAGACTGCCAGGAGATGTGCTAACAACTACTGGCTCCAGCTCTGTTCCGAGATACACATAGCAGCTGACACGGGCAACATCAAGGGGATGTATGATGGTATCAAGCAGGCCCTAGGTCCAACACAGAAGAAAATTGCCCCTCTGAAGTCTGCCACAGGCGAGGTCATCCAGGATCGGGCGCAGCAGATGGAACGCTGGGTGCAGCACTACTCTGAGCTATATTCCAGAGAAAATGTAGTCACCGAAGAAGCACTGAACAACATTGAGTGCCTGCCTGTGCTGGAAGAGCTTGACAGTGAACCAACCCTAGAAGAACTTCACGTGGCCCTGAACTCCCTTGCCTTTGGCAAGGCACCTGGAAAAGACAGCATCCCTGCTGAAGTCCTAAAATGCTGCAAAGAGATCATCGAGCTGCATGAACCCGTGCCTTAATGTATTAAATAACTAGTGACACCATACATGAGATAATTTCATTTTAACTTCACAACAATACTGTGAGGTATACTGGGCTGAACGATATTGCACTGGTTCAGATCTAACACTAAGGCACAATCCTAAACAACTTTCCAGCACTGACACAGCTGTGCCAATGTAGCATGCACTTTATCTTGCAGTGGGGAGGCAGTCAAGGAGGCCTCCTCAAGGTAAGGGCATCTTTGTTACCTTACCTTGGGTCTGAACTGCGGCTAGGTTAGTGCTGGAAAGTTGGTTAGGACTGCACCCTAAATGATCCAATTCTGGTTTGAGATCCTGGCTTGTTCACTAGCTGTGGTTTGTAAAAACCAGAGTCTCCTGCATTTGGGGGGAAAAACTCAGAAAACTGTGGTTTATTACAAACTACAGAAGAAACTGTGTGGAGAGCACACAGGCATGCGAACCAGGCTACTGCCCATTCAAGGGTACCAATGAGTGGATCTTGAATTCAGATCTTCCAAGTCTGAGTCCAATATAGTATCCACTGTACTATATAAGTTGTTTGTTTCCTGAACCTTATGTCTTATCACAATTACTTTGAGCTCATCTGGATAGGCACTTTCTAAGATCAGCATTCTAGTGAGCACCTGGAAGTTGCAGGAAATGGTATGATAAACTGAAAATATAATGTGGTGCAGAGTATCCTTCTACCAAGGATACCAGTGCAGATGGCCTGGCAACCATGCATAACCAAGGATTCCTTCCATTTGCCTCTATGACTAACTGCTGGGCCAATTTAAGCCCCAACCTCATCTGGAGGTGCAGAGATGGCAAGGCTTTTACAGTGAAATTGCTGAAACCCACCTCAAGCTCAGGGGAGAGAGTGAGCCATAAATACAAAACAAACAGATCCCTTTAGTGCGATACCTTGCTCTTAGGCAAACCATTTACACTGATCTTTGCTTCTTTTTCTGTTTTAAAACTGGGTGCCCTACTGATTGATTCAATCTGTGCCAACAGGAGCTTGCCTCCTGGGGCAAACAGGAGCTGCAGGGATTGGGGGAAATGCAGATGGGGACCATGGCAAGAGCAATGGGTTACAGTCGCCTCCACTCCACATTGCAATTCTAACCCAGGCTGCCTGTCACTGCTACAACCATAATGGGATGGGAAAGAAAGCACAAGAAGACAAAGCATAAGTTAAAAGTAACAGTTCACTGGACCCTTAGCAAAGGGAAAAAAAATCTATAAAAGTCTCCTGATAGTTTCTGGAGCAATCCTCAGGTATCTGACTTTCAAATCCTGCATTCACATTTAGAACGACCTGTTCTATGTTTGTTTTCTTGATGTTTCTATTTAGCACCAAGTTGACCGATCTGAAAAACGAAAACATCTATTTTGGTTATTACCAAGGGAGAAAAAACCTGCTACTTCGGCAGACCAGGATGTACAGGAACTGGCGGCAGCAATGGCTGGTGAAGGTGGGAGAAGCCACCACCTGCTGGGGTTAAGCTGTAGCCAAAAGGAAAAGAAAGAAGCAGAAGACTTGCTTCCCCCCCCCCCCCCAAAACAGCTAGACCATTTGAGGGCAACAAATAAACCTTTCTCCTCAGGTCAGTCCCTGAGGAAGCTAAAGACGATACAGGAAGGAAGCTGGTGGATGGAGAAAATTATCACTCTGATTCCATTTTATTCAAATACATTCTCCATTTGCTGGGACAGCTGGAAAAATCCACCTTCTATTCAAGCAAGGGGCAGACAGGATGGTGGCAGTTCAGTTAGGGGTTCACAAGCTATTAGCAGAAAAGAAAAATGGGGGGGGGGAAGAGAAAAATTCTACCCCCCTTTGGTGCCTTCAGATAAACGGATCGAAGCCTGACTATCCTTCCCCTACCTGTGGGTTTTGTAGGGACTGGAGATCATCACCCCACTTGCTCCTCTTCTCTATCACCTTTTGAAGTCAGCCTACCAGAGACCACAGAATGCAGAGTCCATTTTGCACCTTTGGAGATATGCTGGAAATCACAGCTGTCAATGACAGAGATCTGGAAAGGGTATTCTCTGCCCATCTTTTGCAACAACATCACCAAATAGCTGCAAATATTTCCATCTTTGATTCCCATGGTTTGGGAGCAAGTGACCTTGCCCTTGCCCTTTCTCTGAAACCTCAGGCCTACTAGGAGATCCCTGATTCTAGCAGCTATAGATGGAAGAGTGGAGCCTATGGATCACCCCAATCTCTCACAGGGGAAATGCAAAGCAACAACAGGTCATGCAACCACTTATCTCTACCAAACAAGGCCTGGGGTTTCCTAGGGTGGGAAAATGAGGGCCTTCCACTCAATGTTTTCAAATTAAGGGAGGCCTAAAAGCATCACTCTTAGTTTTGTATTGCTGCTTTAAGGCTCTGAGACATGGGGTAGTTATCATGCCATTCCCATAAGGCCTACACAGCTAATGACCCACAAGGCCACATACAGCTGGCCAGGGGCTCAACTAACATGCTGTCTTCCTGGGATAGCAAGAACAGGAAGATTGTCAAGGTGAGTCATGACATCCTGCCAGTGTGCTGCATTTTGATTTGATGGATCCCAGTGCCTAGAGCAGCCTGCCCCTCAAGCCTAGATTCATGCATTGCCAACCACTAAGGAAATCTTTCTCCTTCCCCCCAGCTCTAACCTTAGCCAAAACTACCTGCTGGTGAGGGAAAGGTTATCTGCACATGCTCAGAGATACTCTTTTCTTACTGATCCTTCCTAAGTTCCAGAGCTCAAATGTTGCTGGTGGTGAGGGAAGGGTTCCCTGAACAAGTTCAGAGATACTCTTTTGTTATTGATCCTTCACAATTACCAGGCCTGATGAGGAAAGGTTCTTTGCACATGCTCAGAGCTACTCTTTTCATTGTAATCCTTCCTAAGTTCCAGGGCTCAAACGCTGTTGCTGGTGAGGAAAGGGTTCCCTGAACATGTTCAGAGATACCCTTTTCTTATTGATCTTTCACAGGCTTCAGTCCTGGTGAAGGAAACGTTCTCTCCACATGCTTAGCGATACTCTTTTCTTACAAATCCTTCACAAGTTCCAAGGTTCAAATACTGCTGTTGGTGAGGGGAGGGTTCCCTGCACGTGCTCAGACATACTCTTTTCTCATTGATCCTCCACAAGCTCCAGGCCTGGTGAGGGAAAGGTTCTCTGCACATGCTCAGAGATCCTCTTTTCTCATTGATCCTTCCCAAGTTCCAGGGCTCAAATGTTGCTGCTGGTGAAGGGAGGGTTCCCTGGACATGCTCAGAGATATTCTCATTTATCCTTCCCAAGTTCCAGGGCTCAAACGTTGCTGCTGGTGAGAGGGTTCTCTGCACATGCTCAGAAATACTCTTTCCTTATTGATCTCTCACAAGTTCCAATGTTGCCACAATAAAAGACATCTGTCAGCCCAAATAAATAAGCAGAATACGCTTTCCAAATATTGGTGAGAGGAAAATGGGGGAGAGGAGAGGGGGGGCAGCCACTCACCAAAGCCAATCTGTTACTGTGAACCTCCCGCCTCAGGCCATGATAAATGCAACACACACCAGCCCTGAACCACTTAACCTCTGAGGGCCTGAAAAGGCCCCTTCATATATTCCAGTGGGGGGGGGGGGTTGCGCTCCCAGACAAGGAGGGGGCTGAAAAGAAGGAAGGGCTGGGCAGGCCAAGCCTTCATTCCCCTCAACAGAAGGTCTTCCTCCGGCTCCCCTGCCTCAGCAAGCGGGGGGCAATAGAGGAAGAGCAGGGCCGGCTCTCCTCCATCCCTACCACTGTGTGTTTGATGTGTGTGATGTGTGCTGGTTTTGTGTGTGTGTGTATGCTTGCGAGGCCAAGAGCGGGCCTCCCCCTCAGCCCGCGTCCCGCAGGGCGGCCCCCGCCCGCACTCACGAAATGGTCCCCGCAGCCGCTGTCGGGACAGAGGACGTAGAAGGAGACGCCCGGGTCGGCGTAGAAATCCATCCTGCGCTCCGTCTCCTCGGTGGCGATGAGCTCGAAGGGGGTGTTGGCGCACCACTTGTCCGCGGCGTCGGCCAGCTGCTGGAAAGCCATCCTGCCTCCCGCCTGGCCTCGCCTGTGCTGCTGCTGCTGCGCTCGCTCGGCGCGGGCCGGACCCGCTTCCCCGAGGACGCTGCTCCGCGGGGCGCGCTCGGCCGCCTTCTGCGCAGGGGAGGGGAGGGGCGTCGGGCGCGGGGCTAGCGGCGGGAGGCTCCTCCGGGCGCCCCTCTCGCGGCGGGGACGGCTCCTCTGCGCCTTCGCGGGGCTTCCATGTATTGTTCACGCGCCGGGCCGGCCCCGCTCCTTCCTCAGCCGCGGCTTCACATCACCTCAGCGCGGCTGCGTCGTCTGCCCGCTGCGGGTCACTCGGCGGCTGCGGGGAAGAGCCGGAATGTGCTGGAGCCTGCTGGATCCGGGGAGGTCCGCCCCTCCCCCCCGCCATCCAGGCTCCTCCTCAAGGACGCCCGTCGGCCGCAGGCACCTGCTGCTGCAGAGCCCCCAGCACGCCCCGCAGCCCGTGAGGAAGGCAGCGGGCACAGCCCGGCTCCTGGCCCAAGAAGCCCCCGAGTTTAGTTGTGTGTGTCCCTGAACACCGCTCCTGATCAGCTCTTGAACCCCCAGATCCTGATCCAAGAACCCCCCCCCCGTATGTAGTTGTGCCCCCCCGAAAACAGCTCCTGAAAAACCCCAGATCCTGATCCAAGAACCCTCCCTATTCAGTTATACCCCCCCCCCATGAAGACAGCTCCTGGAAACCCCAGATCCTGATCCAAGAAACCCCCCCCCGTATTCAGTTATGTCGCCCCATGCAAACAGCTCCTTAAAAACCCCAGATCCTGATTCAAGAACCCCCCTGTACGTAGTTGTGCCCCCCCCGAAAACAGCTCCTAAAAACCCCAGATCCTGATCCAGAAACCCCCCCTGTATTCAGTTATGTCCCCCCCATGAAAACAGCTCCTGAAAAACTGCAGATCCTGATCCAAGAACCCCCCCCCCCTGTATTCAGTTATGTCCCCCCCATGAAAACAGCTCCTGGAAACTCCAGATCTTGATTCAAGAATCCCCCCTGTATTTAGCTGTGGTTCCCCTCCCCCCAAAGAAAACTGTCTGGATTATTCTGCATGGCCCTGCCAATGTTTCTTGCCAGCTCCCTTTTTCCAGTTCAACTGGGCTGCTGTCAAAACTGGAGCCAAATTGGCCTCTCTCTGACTCCGTCCCAAAATTACAGGGCGGCAGCAGCTGCCTAAGTGTTTTCAGAGCATCACAAACCCACAGTCAGCATTCTGGAGTCAGCTGAATCCAACCCATTTTTGGACTTGTGTGCATCCCATATGGAGGGATCAATTTCACTGCAACCCAACTGACCCAAAGAACCTAAGAAGAACCCCCCTGGATCAGGCCAAAGGCCCATCTAGTCCAGTTTCCTGTATCTCACAGCGACCCACCAGATGCTGCAGGAGCATACAAGACAACAGGAGACCTGCATCCTGGTGCCCCTCCCTTGCACCTGGCATTCTGAGGTAGCCTACTTCTAAAATCAGGAGGTTACACATACCCATTACGGTTTGTTAACCTGTGATGTTTTCCTCCAGAAATCTGCCCAATCCCCTTTTAAGGAATCCAGGCCAGATGCTATCACCACGTCCTGTGGCAAGGAGTTCCACAGACTAATCACATGCTGGGTACAGAAAAAATTTTCTTTGGCCTGTCCTAACTCTCCCAACACTCAATTTGAGTGGATGTCCCCTAGTTCTGGTATTTTGTGAGGCCCAGACCATTTCCTTTTGAACTCCTCTATATAGCATCAGTGTCCAAAAAAAATCCACCTCAAAAATACACGTACCATTTACAGCTTGATCTTCTGTATATTTACAAAGCAGTCAACCCCACTGAATCAAAGAGGACTTCTAGTTAAAGCGTTTGCAGCCCCTACCTTGCATTTATACACTGAGATGATTCCAGGGACGTGTGGTGGTTGGGGAGGCAGGTGAGACAGAGCCTCTTCACTGGAGTCCTTCAAAAAGCACCACTACTGTGGGAGGTGTGCAAGCAGTCTCAGCCCACACACTCCACTTGTACACCTCCCACAGTGGCGGCGTTTTTTGAAGGCTTCTGGTAGGGAGGCTCTGCCTCCCCATCCACTGCACGTCCCTGCATGATTCTGGTGCCAAAAAAGCATGGCAAAAATCTTGTTTCCAGCAAGTCACATCATCCATATGTAATTCAGGGGAAGATACTCTGCTAGAAACAAAGTCAGCCTGCCAGCGATCCTGGGAAAAACAGTGTATTTGTTTATGTACAAATACTTCAGGGGAAACAGTCACATCACATGGGTTGGCAAGTTCCTTATGATTTGGTGTACTAGTGAATGTACAAGAGGGAGGGAAAAACTACTGCTCCCAGTAATAAACCACACAGAATCATTGGACTCCTGTCCACTTTATTCCAAAGTAAGCTGTACTCACTGTGGATTAGTCATGGCCTATATGAGGCAGTGTGCAGTGCTACTCTTACAGCGTGATCCTATGCACATTTACTCAGAAGGAAGTCCCATGATGTTTATTTAGTCACCATTACCAAGGGTCGGGCAAGAGTGGATCAGTCCACTTCCTGGCAGACACTTCTCGGGAGGTGATCAAGGAAGTGACGAGTAGTCCAGCATTGGAGTAAATTGTGTGGGTGATTTTGGAATGGCTTCCCTTGGACCTTTTCAAGAAAACGTTGGACCTGGCCAGGGTGTTTTAGGGCCAAGGAGCTATACTAGTTTGTACGCTTACATCATGTCAAGTCCTTCCCCTTCACAAATTCTATTACTGGAGTTTGCAAAAATGTGTTGAGACCTCTAGTGGCCTGTGCCAGCAAGAACCAACCATGCAATCAGCTGACACAGAAACCTAGAAACTTCCACAAACCAGCCTATCTGTGGAGCTCCCCTTATTTGCTTTGTTCCAACACTCTCAAGACATTATGCAAACTGGGCCCATTGCAAGCGTCTTATTATGTTACTGGTGCCAGAGAAACAATCTGAGACCCTTCACTGCTTCAATAGGAAGTATTGATTCATTATATAACTCACTGAAAGATTCAGGACAAACTTTGGACTTAATCTGCATGTTACACAGAGTGGGCGGGCTAGTGAACAGAGGTGGTAGAATTCAGTTGCAGACTATAGAGTCATCTTTTTGAATCCCTCCCATGCAACACAACATTGTGCAAGTAGTAAACCAGCAAATCAGGGAAAGGTCTATGCCAATATTTTTCAAACTGCGTGTCGGGACCCACTAAGTGGGTTGCAAGCCTATTTCAGGTGGGTCCCCATTCATTTCAATATTTTATTTTTAATATATTAGACTTGATTCTTCCAATGCATTTGACTGCATTTGGGGAAATGTTACAGATCTGTATTTTTAACAGGCTACTATAGATATGCTTTTCACAATGATAGTGAATGGGATATACTCCTGGGTAAGTGTGGGTAGGATTGCAGCCTAGGATTGTTACAAATTTTCCTGCGTGATGATGTCACTTACGATCATTACATCACTTCTGGTGGGTCCTGACATTTTCATTCTAAAAAGTGGGTCCTGGTGCTAAAAGTTTGAGAACCACTGGTCTATGTTAAACCACTTCTGATATGCTCATTTACTACATGCTGGGAATTTTATTTGTTACCTACAGCCTGCAATGGAACAGCTTAGAACAGGGGTGTCAAACATAAGTTCCATGGGCTGGATGTAGCCCCCAGAAGCTCTTTATTCGGCTCCCATTATAACTGGGCTCTCCTAAGCATCCCTCAGCTACTGAGTTATGGAGTAATGTGATCAAGATTTGCATATTTTCTGTCATTTGCAACTGATGAGTTCCTGCTTGAGAAGAAAGTGCTTATTCCTAGCCATCATCTGCTTACAGACATCACTTCCTGCTTAATGATGTCACTTCCGGTCTTCAGCAGGTGCCATGAATGCCATTTGGCACTGAAATTTGAAATGAGTTTGACACCCCTGTTCTAGAATTCTACCATGCAGTTTACTACTGTGTGTAATATAAAGATTGGGTGTCTGGTGCAATCAAATAACAAAAATACTTATCTTTTGACCAAAACAGGGAATCTAACATAAAAGACAAACCATGTATGCTCAGCTAAGAGATGTCAGAGGATGTTTACAGCACAATCCTATACATGTCTACTGAAAAGTAAGCCTTACAGTACCGAGCAGTAAAGTTACCTACCCCTTCCTTGTATTCTTTTCCCCAGTATTGATTCCTGACCAATAGGGGTGGGGTTGAGGAATTAGGAATGTCTGCCAGGGAAACAAGGGGATGTGAGGGGAGGGGAGGACATGAGCGCACATGGCTTTTAATGCTTGGTGCCAGCCGGATGAAGAAAAATATAATCTGAAGCAGCCCATTGTATTTGTAAAGTGCCAGCATATCCTCTCTGTGTTTTGTCTAGTTAAGCAGACTTGCAGCCCAATCCTATGCATGTCTACTCAGAAGTAAGTCCCATTAGAATCAATGGGGCTTACTCCCAGGAATGTGTGGATAGGATCAGGCTGTTGGATGTCTCAGGCTACCAGGATTCTAGACATTTGAGCTCATCGAAAAACACAAAAATGGCCACGTATTTTGGAAATGGAAATGAAACCTGGATGCATCTGCTCTAAATCATTTGTGGTGTTGGGGACGAAAAGAGCCTTCTCTCTATGTGTATATCCACAACCTCCTGTGGTATGAAACTGCAGTCCCCAATATTTTTAGCACCGTCACTGGTTCGACGTAGAAGTCAGTGCCATAATGAATGCGTAGGCCTGAATTTGTTGTGCTCTGCAAATAATTTTGAAATCCGGTTCTCCAGTCCATAAGGTCCACACTTTCATCTGTAACATTCACTCAACCCTAAACGTTCTCCTAACTTCAGTGTAGAACAAGGTCCAAAACAAGATGATGCCTGTCACGTGACTGGGGTCTGTGGTCTTGATTTTTCAAACCAGGTCAGTTTGTTCTTGAGGCCAACCGAAGTGGATTGGGGCCCTGAGAAAACTAACTGGGAAGCAGTGGGGGTGGGTGCATGCCATGGAGCCAATTAAAATATCACCTGAACTGGCCCATATAAATAACAAGTTAAGGGCTCAGTCCTATGACCAGGCAATACTGGTGCTGTGGCTGCAGCACTGGTGTTGGGTGTCGTAAAAGTGCTGTAAAGTGCTTATTGACACCCAATGAGTGTGCAGCACTGGCGGAAAGGCCTTCACTATCCTCCAGGTGCTGCACCCTGCCCAACGGCAGCTGGGGCACGTAAGTGTTGCACTGGGCAGCAGAATGGTGGGGGAAGGTGCAGGGAAGGGTGTTCTGGAGGTGGGGAGGGGTTGTTTAGGAGCAGGAGGAGAATGGGGATGGGGAGGTTCAGGCCCGGGAGGGGGTAGGGATGGCAGAGCAGGCCTCCACCGCAACCCAATCTCTGTCCTGGACCTGAAAGCCCTACACAAGGCTACTCGGTTTTGCGCCAGCTAAATAGCTGGCACAGAGCCGAATAGCTCCATTGAGCAGGCTGGGATGCTACGTGGGACAAGGAAACAATTGTTACCCTGAGGAGACTTCCCACCTGCTCTAATCCAACACTGGATACAGTGTGGGTGCCAGTGTTGGATAGGATTGGACTGTAAGTGATTTTATTTGGTGGTGTGTGTTGGCCCAGGAAGAGAGCTATATAATAGCCTGAGCATGTTTTCTCAAAAATCCCACTGTGTTCAACAGGGCTTACTTCTAGGTAACTGGACAGTGGACACTGGATTGCAGATTTAAGATGTCACAAGACTCTTTATTATAGATTGCAGTCAAAGACCTACATAGGTTCAAAGAACTAATTGTTACAAAATACTCCCTGCGTATTCCCTGCGTAGGCAATTGTAAGTTATTTCTTCTTGTGTTTGTTACAATTTTAGTAATTTGGAAAAAAATAAGTACATACCAAATTTAATTTCTCTGTACTCTCATACACATGCAGGCTATTTATAGCCTATAATCATTTTTCAGGTGGGTTTTTCCTCTAATGTAAAATACATTTCCATAACAGCTCCAACTGTGTTGATTGCATGGAGTGTCAGAATTAGTAATGCATTAATTGTTTTACAAATATGCAAAATACTTTCTTTTTTCAGCTATGCAAATTATTTGAAAAAGATTTCACTTCTTCGAGAGAGGCAGATGAGCCCTGATGCTAACTTTTTCATGTTCATATCTGGTTCAGAGGTGTTGCTTTATGGCCCTCGTGGAACACTCATTTTTTACATGATCCATGTTTCCTACTCAGCAAGGAAGGGGAGGATCAGATCCACAAGGGGGGTGGAGATGGTGTCTGCTGCCACATCCTGAATCCCCCCCACTGTGAGCCAGGTGGCCTGACATGGGCTCCTCAACTCTGTGCTCGTTAAAACACAGGCACAGAGTCAAGGAGACCCATGGCCACTGGATGCTGTCTTCCCAGAGTAAGGGAGCAAATGCTCTCTTCCCCTGAGGAGGCCTTGGCGGTAGCCACAGTACCCACAGAACCCTGCAGTTGCCGTTTTGGGCTGCTGGAGCCCTTGGTACTGCTGGCTTCAGGGTTTGGCCCGAAGTCACACTCACACCAGAGGAGACCAGGGATAGGCAGAAACCTGGATGACTTGGACTTAAGTTGTGAAAATCAGGAGTTTATGGCTTACCTTGGTAAGTTCTGTTCCTGGTGGAGACAGGGGGCATTCCTGACAGATGGGAATGTCCCTTGTCGCATCCTGTAGGCAGGTCAAAGGTGATAGTCACAAGGAAGGCAGTCTTTATGGAGACCTTTTTTAAAGAAATTGTAGCCAGAGGCTCAAAGGGGGCACTAGACAGAGCTGTAAGAACTTTGAAAAGGTCCCAGGTTGGTACCCTGTGAATGGGGAGAGGGTTAAGAAGAGCCACCCCCTTTAAAAAACGCTTAACATGGGGATGCATCAGTAGAGACAGATGGCCTCCTGCTCCCAGAGTGCCTCAAATTGCCGCCACCTGGCGCCACAGGGTGGAAGTTTTGAGGCCCTTCTCCAACTCGTCCTGTAGGAAGTCAAGAATAACAGAAACTGACGGGGAAAAGGGGTCAAGATCCTTTTCTCTGCACCACGAACGAAACCTCTTCCACATGGTTCTGTAAACCCTTCTTGTGGAAGAACATCTAGAGGATAACATGGTGGAGATGACCCTCTCAGAGAAACCTAGGCGTTTAAGCTCTAGCCTTTCAACTTCCACGCAGTCAGATGGAACCTGTGTGACTGTGGATGATGTAGTGGGCCCTGGGAGAGAAGATCTGCTCAGTGAGGAATTTTCCAATGGGGGAGAACTGACAACTGTAGGAGGTCTGGATACCAGGGTCGCCTTGGCCAGTTTGGGGCGACTAGGACCACTGAAACCCTGTATAGCCTTATTAGTCTGAGCACCTGTGCCAGAAGAGGAACTGGGGGAAAAGCGTAAAGAAGACCCTTGGACCAAGGGGTCGACAGTGCGTTGATTGCCTCCGCCCTCAGATCCTGTGTCCTGGAAAAGAATCCACTTGGGCGTTTTCGCTTGTGGCGAACGGTTTCAGGACTGGGAGGCCGAAGCAGGTTGTGATTTCCAAGAAGGTCTGAGGATGCAGAACCCATTCTGCCTCCGCAAGCCTTCTCCAACTAGCCAATCCGCCTCTATGTTTGATTTTCCTGCCAGGTGTTGGGCTCTTAGAGATAGAAGATTTCTTTCTGCCCACTGAAGAATCAGGCTTGCCTCCCTCATAAGTTGCCTTGACCGTGACCCTCCTTGGTGGTTCAGGTGGGCTTTGGCCGACACATTGTCAGTCCTGACCAGGATGTGTTCCTGAAGAACAAGAGGCTCGAAATGGGTAAGAGCTAGCCAGATTGCTCTCAATTCCAGCAGATTGATGCTGAGGGTTGCATCCTGAGAGTACCAACGCCCCTGAACCAGTCTTCCGTTCAGATGGGCTCCCCATCCTAATAGACTGGCATCTGTGGTAATAACTAGTTTGGGATGGATGTGGAGACTGGTCCCTCAGACTAACCGGTTGTCAGTCATCCACCATTGCAGGTCCCTCTTCAGAAGCAAGGGGACCTGAAGCCTGATCTGGAACCATCTCGCTATTAGCTTTGCATAAGGGGACAGAACTGCTGCAGTTTCCGAGTGTGAAAGCATGCCCAGTTGACTAGTTGGAGGCACGAGATCAGCATCCCCTGAAGCCTGGCAAGTGACAGTAGTTCGGTGTGTGTGTCCCTCCTAACCTTGTGTAGCAATTGTAGTATCTGTGATAGGAAATCTTGGAAAGTCTGGGTGTCGAACTGTACACCTAGGTGTTCCAGTACCTGTGAGGGTGTCAGGACGCTCTTGGATTCATTGATGACAAAGTCGAGGCACCGTACTGCCCGAGGCACCGTACTGTAAGGGTGGTGTGTGACTGAGCTAAATCCCTGGATGATGCTTTGATCAGGATGTTGTCCAAGTAATGAAAAAGATGCAGACCCTGTAGCCTGCGGTGTGCTATCAGGGTAACTAGGACTTTGGTGAACACCCTGGGAGAGGTGGCCAACCTGAAAGGGAGAGCACAGGACTGCAGGTGAAAGAACTGTAGGAGAACCTCAGGTATCTACAATGTTCCCTGAGGATTGGAACATGGAGATATGCCTGTGATAGATTGATGGAAGAAAGGTAGTCTCCCATCTGAAGGGCTGAGGAAATGGTCTGGACTGTTTCTATCTTGAATTTTCTTTTGACCAGAAACAAATTCAGCCATTTCAGATCTAGGATCCCCCACAATTTGGTTTTGGCACTAGGAAAAAGACTGAATAGACCCCTGAGTTCCTTTCTGGTATGGGAACCTCCCCTACCGCCCCTAAGGTGAGGAGGTGGTTGATGGCTTCTAGCATGGCAGAGTGCTTTGCAGGAACCCTGGAAGGGGGGACCTGCCAGAACCTGCCTTGAGATTTCCTGAGAAATTCTAGAGAGTAACCTCTGGAAATGGTTTCCAGAACCCAGGCATGTGAAGTGATTTGATGCCAGAGAGGGGCGAATTGCAGAAGCCGGGAACCGACTGAAACTGAGGGGGAAGGAGGTCTGCATCATGCGGATTTGTCCTTGGAGGACCTGGGATGTGAATTGGCCCCCTGAGAAGGGAGAAATTTCCCTTGTTTCTGGGGAAACCTGCTCTTCTGCCACCTAGGCTTGAATCGAGCTTGTCTCTGGATTTGCCTGAGACATGAAAGGAGCGAAAAGGCGGGATGGGTCTGAATTTTACCTGACTTTTGGGTGCAGAAGGCAAGACCTTTCGTGTGTCCCTATTTTCCACCAGAACAGGTTCAAGAGACTGACCCAATAGCTTATCCCGGACAAAAGGGGTACCTACCAGCCTGCTTTGCGAACCAGGATCTGTGTCCCAAGAGCGAAGCCACAGGTTGCGTCTAGCCACTATGTTGGAGGCCATGGCCCTGGACGAGAACTGGAGAACGTCCAGGGAGGAGTCGGCTGTGAATGCTACTGCCAGGGAGATCTTTTTGAGAGAGTCCTTGACAGCATTAGGAAGAGAAGGGTTGAAGTTAGAGAGCTCATCAATTCAAAGAAAAGTAGCCCTTGCAAAGATAGAATTGGCCGCTGTTGCTGTCAGGACAAAGGAGGAGGCTTCGAAGGCTCTTTAAAGAGCAGCCCTGATCCTCTTATCAGAGGGATCACGAGGTCCTCCCTCCCCTTCGGATGGAATGATAGCATTGGTGGCCAAAGCTGCCACTGGGGCATCCACGGAAGGTGTCCTAATTTTCTCAAGAATCTCTTTGGGGAGGGAGTAGAATTTGTTGACTAATCTAGCATCCCTCCTGCCATGCAAAGGTGTTTTCCACTCAGATTCCATCGCTTTAAGGAAGGCCTCAGGGGAAGGGATTTCTGCCTAGCGGAGAGGTTCTTAGGGAAACAGAGATCGACCTGAAGTGGAGAACAGTGCAGCCGAGCCAGATTCAACATCTGTGGATGCATTGAGGCTCAAGGCTCTGATTACCTTCTCCAACACCCTGGGTAGAAATTCTGCTGGAAAAAGGCAATTCACGTTGGAGTCAGCACCTCCCTGGTCCTCCCCAGACAATTCTCCTTCTTCTCTAGAGGAGTGTTTCTCAGAAGAACTGAGTTCAAGGCCCCATGTCCCATGGCAGAACTGGTGAGTGGTTGGACTTCATAGCATGTGTGGCTCCCCATGGCTTAGAGTGCTTAAGACGCCTGGGGGAATCAGAGTCCGAGGCAGTGGAAAAATCAGACCCCTGTGAGGCTAAGGGTGGGCAGGGAGGGGTTCTGAGACGTTTAGCCATGCCCTTGCCCCTGTCACTGGAGGACTGCGATGGTTGAGCGGCAGAGCTGTGTGCAGCCAACTTGGCATCTATAAGTCCCTCCAGCCATTGCATAATGTGTTCTCTGTCTGCGCTCCCTATGGAAGAAGGGGCTGCAGGAGTCTTGCATGCCTTGCAAGTGGGTGCAAGAGATTTGGCTAATCTGGGTATATGTGAAGTGCCACACTCAGCGTGTGGTCGGTCTGTGGAACTCCTTGCTGCAGGATGTGGTGATGGCATCTGGCCTGGATGCCTTTAAAAGGGGATTGGACAAGTTTCTGGAGGAAAAATCCATTACGGGTTACAAGCCATGATGTGTATGTGCAACCTCCTGATTTTAGAAATGGGCTATGTCAGAATGCCGGATGCAAGCACCAGGATGCAAGTCTCTTGTTATCTGGTGTGCTCCCTGGGGCATTTGGTGGGCCGCTGTGAGATACAGGAAGCTGGACTAGATGGGCCTATGGCCTGATCCAGTGGGGCTGTTCTTAGGTTCTTATGAATTTCAAGCCCCCATCCAATCTCATGAATGCATAATCCAGTAACCCAATCAACACCCTCCACATCTCCAAAGTATAGCAGGGAAACTTTGAGGAACTAGCCCAAACCAGCCTAGACTGGTTGAGCCTAGCTCTGAATGTTACAAGGTATGTAGGTTCATGGCAGGGTCACCCTATAGTGATGGCTTCCCTCCTTTTCCTCTTCATCCACCTCCTGAGTAAACATGATGCTTACCTGATAAGCACATTGTGTTTCAAATAATAAAAGTTCACTGAAACCAGATGCTTTCTTGTTGGATACGTTAGAGGACTACATGGAAAAAGGATTTGAAACTGTTTTCATACGTATATGACCCTCGTATATGACAAGTGCAGTAAGAATACTGAATGCACAGTGTTGGAAAACTACAGAATTACCTTCAGTGGATGAATGATTTATAGAAGTTATGGATTTTGCAGAAATGGACAAACTGATGATTTTAATTAAAGTTGGTGAATACATTTATGAATAACTGGAAACCACTCACTGACTTTTTGTATAGGAAAGAAAAAAACAAAATAATTAGTGGTTTTGATGAATAGGGATAAGAAGAAATATATTAGGTAGAGGAAAAATTTTAAAATAATGGATGATGAATAGAAGGGATGACGGAGACTTCTGCCACCAGAATGCTCGTTCCAGGGGCATTGATGGCCCACAGAATTGGGCCATTAGTTATCACGGCGTTGTGCTTGATTGATTTATCAATCAATTGATTTATCCAATTTCCTTTTAAAACCAAACTGAGCAAGTGGCCATCACCACACCACCTTCAGACTGTAGAGTCCATAAGTTAACTATAGTGCTGTGTAAAATAGTTATTTTTTTTTGTCTGTTCTAAACCTGGCACCAGTCAATTTCTCTGGGTGATCCAAGTTCTAATAAGAAGAAATATATTAGGTAGAGGAAAAATTTGAAAGGGGAGGCCAAACTTTGTAAGAAAGAAGGACAATTTATGCAGCTGAAGTTCTTTTTTATTTAAATAAAAACTTTAAAAAGAAAACCTACAAAATTTTACAGGGTATATATTACATAAATGTAAACATACATATGTCTCTAGACTGTAATGATGCAGATAAATTTGAGGCACAATTGCACCAAAAATAGTATACATCAGGGTTCTGTGTCACTCCTGCTTGAACTTTAGTTCTTCCAACATTTGAAATGGCTCTGGATTGTCTCAACAGTCCTGCCATTTTAACTCAATTGGGTGATGTGCAACTTGTGATACGATATATTCCATTTATGGGAGATACTGAGTACAGTACCTCCTGTGCACAAGGTGTGGAGTGGTAAACATTTTGGAAGCATTTTGCTCTCCAAATTTGGGGATTAACAGTACACGTTACTGTGTATGCAAGGTAAACCGAATTCCATGACTAAACCTAGACAAGTTATGTAGATTAAGAAAAAATTACATATTGCCTAATCTATTCTTCTTTTGCTAACTACAAAGAGGGACAAGTTCCTATGAAGTTCCTATGAAAGTCACAAAAGTCTCATCTCTCACCCCACTGGAAATGTTACTCAGCACCCCTTCTGTCTTCTGAGATTTCACTAAGCAGTCACATCATACTTTTCAATCTATATTTGTGGCTAGAAACTAGGGCTAGGGTGAAATTCTTCCAGATGCTAAATTCCACATCCAATATGTAATTCTGCATTTGTGCAGAAGCACAGAACTCACACATCCCTCTCTGTGTGTCTAATTAGGCTTCAGAACTGGAGCATAATATCCCAAAATTGTTTACAGGTGGAACCCGATTATCTGCTGATTTTACATCCGAGGTTTCCCCAGGCCTCAGAATGCCTTAAAAGGTATTAAAACATCACTTCTGGTTTTCTCTTGAGAAACTGGAAGTCACGTTTTTTTTGGTTCTAGGAGCCAGTCTGAAGGCCGCGGAGGCAACAGGAAAATGTGCGCTGCTTCTGGGGGCTTCAGAAAGCCCTCGGGAGGGGATCAGAGCATAGCTCTGGTTCCCTTCAGAGGGCAAAAGGGGCCAAAATTGAGGATTTGTTTATTCACAATTTTCAGTATCTTTAGGGGTCCGAGAATGAATCCTCCACAAATACCAAGGCCCCACCTGTAGATGATTTTGTGGTTTCTCTCATTATGTGGATTTTTAAAAGTCAAGCAGGTGATCGGTGCTTGGTATACGTACCTCCCTGCTACATAATGCAATTCATGTTATCATTTTATAAAATAGTACAATTAAGCAGCAGCCTTCCTGCAATTTACATCATATTTGCGAGACTGTAAAGCATTCATTAAATTAGTTACAATCCAATCCTATCCCCAGACAATGTGGAAGGGGCACCAACGTTTGCAACAATGACTATAGCAGCTTTCAGTACGCGACAAGCAGGACAAAGCTGCATACTCGCCTTTTCGAATCTTTCCTACCCACTTGCTAGGTATACAGGGTGACTCCTATAATCCATAAGTACGCATATATGTATGGGCCAGTCCATTTCTCCCTTGTCAGAAAGGGCTCTTGGGCAACATTCCATCTATTTTCTTTTCCGATCACATGGCACCCAATGGAGCCTCTGTGGCATGGCTGCTGTCAACCAGAGTGCTCAGCAATGATGTCATCACATCATTTCTGAGCTCTGAGGCCATGGAGTTGTGGGCGGTGTGCAGCAACATTGTTCAGATGCGTGGGGCTTTGATTCCACCTGTGCAGCCCGCAGAAATTACAGGGCAGGCTGCTCTTGGGTAATGCTCCTGTGCTGCATATTGGGGCAACAAGCTCTCTTCATTTAGGTATTTCTCTCACAAACGATTATTTTAAAAATTAATAATTCTAAAAAAAGTGTGCGCATACACACAAAACTGTACACAGATACATCTACTTACATCAATTTCATCTAGGAAAAAATACTTGAGATTTTGATAATGCTCTGCAAAGTTCTCCATCTCTTTCCTCCTTAGATCACACACATGCCTGCCTGTGAAATTTAAAAAAAAAAAAGCCAAGAAACTAGACTACTCCTGCAATAAGGAAATCTTGATGTTTTAAACTGAGCAAGAAGAGATGTTGCCCTTCCTCTTCCTCTTTGTATAAAGGTTGAGTATCCCTTATCTGAAATGCTTGGGGCCAGAAGTGTTTTGGATTTTTTTTTTTATTTTGGAATATTTTCATATACATAATGAGTTATCTTAGGATGGGAAAAGACATCACAGCTGAAGGGGGCTGAGAGGATCTTTTTTGCCTTGTGGCTGCTGAATAAACTGTTGTGCACCTGCATTTTGACAGTAACCTGTCACGAGGTCAGTGTGGAATTTTCCGCTAGTGGCATCATGTTGGTGCTCAAAAAGTTTTGGATTTTGGAGCATTTTGGATTAGGAATGCTCAATCTGTATAACCTTGAACATTTTCAAGGTTGAGGTAACCTGCTTCGAGATCTCTGCTACAGCACAAGTGCCCATTGTCAGGCCCAAATTTCTAGGTATTAGTGAATGCCGAGCGCCAGGATTTTTGCACCGCTGCCTTAACTAAATAAACTTTTGATTGATTTTAGGAACATAGGAAACTGCCTACACTTAGTCTAGGGGTGTCCAAACTTTTTTGCACAAGGGCCGCATCCTTTATCTGACACAGTGTCAAGGGCCAGAAAACAAATAAATAATAAATACATGGAGGATGCATGGAGAACTGATGTGCTGAGAGTTTGATTGAATACAATAAGGGGGTTGAAGGGAGCAGAGGGCAAAGTTGATTTGCACAAGAAAAGGGGGGAATGGATTTTGAAAAAGCATCAAGAAACCTACGACGCAAATCAAACTTTTCTTGTCTGTTTCTGCTCAGTTTGAACATTATATTTATATTCCAGGACTCTCGGCATTGGTATATATCTCATTCAGCCACTAGAGGTGCTGAATGTAATGTAATGGAATAATTTCCATTACATTAGGCACTTGGAGGTGCATCTTTTTAGTTATTTTTAGCCCTGGCTGGAGAACCTCGGGGATCAGATAAAATCCTTCTGAAGGCCAGATTTGGCTCCCAGGCTGGGGCTTGGACACCCCTGTTTTGTCAGACCCTTAATCCAGCTAATTGGTACCGTCAACACTGGCAGTGGCTCCCCAGAGTGTCACACAGGAATTTTTCTTCTATCTTACCTGGAGATGCCAGAGTGGGAACCCGGGACCTTCTTCATGTACAGTAGATTCACTTCTACTGAGCTGTTCTCTTCCCAAAAGTGCACCCCCTCCTTTCCTCAAAGTGTGGGCTTGCTTGGGAAATGACCTTATGACCTCAGTCATCCAAAGTGAGACTCATGCCACTAGACCAACAGGCCATCTAATCATTTTAGATCATTGTTTCACGTTTGTCTTCCATTGTACCACTTCATATGATCCACCTATTGGAAGTACCATCAGAAGTCATCATCAGAATGTTATCACCAGTTACTTCCGGTTTGGGAGGCCAGACGTGACACAACAAACTGTGGTAAGAGGCTCAGGGCAGATGGGAGGGCTTTTTTAGCATGTGAAAAGTGCATGTTGGAGCACTGTTCACCAAGCCGACCCTCCTACCATCATTTGTTGTGTCACGTTACTGGTCTCACTGTTCATGACTTTAAATCAATCTTACCAAAAAATCCACAAGAATTGCTAGCCTATGGTAAGTTTGGCTTTCCTGCCCACTCACACATACCTATGTCAATTGTGACACAATGCCAAACTAAATCAGCCTAAATGCAGTTGTTGCATCTTAGTACAATGCACCCCAGTTCCTATTTTATTTTTAAAATGGTACACCTGGCTGGCTAACATCTTCTCCACAGACAATTTCTTCCTTATGTGCCTGGCTACTGGACTTCTTTCTAAAAGCAAGTATCATAATAGATCATATTAGATAAAAGTATCATATTAGATATAAAGGAGGTTATCATCCTTTATGCTTTACAGAGCATCATCACTCAAGAACACAGAGAACTGTATTAGCATATTCACATCTATTTAAAACTTTAAAAGAATATACACAACATACACAGTTTATACAGAAAATAAACAGATTATAAGCTACTGCTTCTGAGACATTCTTGGTTCTCCCCTGCAACGGTCACACAGGTGGATAGAGCTGTGCTTGTTCAGGTACAGCCCAAACCTGCTTTCATATCAACACCATTCTTACTGCTTCATAAATTTGCAACTGCAACAGGACACCAGTACCGAATCTTGTTCTAATCATCGCTGTCACTTCCAGATTCACTCAACAGCAAGTCATTTCCTGTTTTAATAAAAGGAAGTTAAATTATTTTTCTGATGCCATTTTGTGTTAAAGAACTGCTCTCTTCCAGGTTAAACATACTGAAACAAATGGATGGGGAAGCATGGAACACACTATGCCTCCATTGTAATTGTATTTATTTCTATACCAAGCTGCCTTATGCCAAAGGTAGGCAATAGGTCCCTCTATCCCTGTGTTGGCTATGCTGACTGGCAGTGGCTTTCCAGGGTGTCAGACAGAGGACTTCCTTAGCCCTACTTAAAAATGCTGGAGATTGAACTTGGGGCCTTCTGAATGCAAAGCCACTCCATGTTTCTTGGATTATATATGAAAAAGTGAATCCTTGCAAAGCTCCACTGAAATAAATGAGACAGGTTAGTTGTGACTAACCCAAGTTCCAAGAGTCACAATGGTGGTTCATCAGAATTCACTTTCTTTGGATAAACCCCAGCTATAGCTGCTTTAGGACCCAATCCTATCCAATTTTCCAGTGTCAGTGCTGCTGTGCCAATGGGGCATGCACTGCATCTTGTGGTGGGGCAGCAGTCACAGAGGCCTCCTTAAGGTATGGGGACATTTGTTCCCTTCCCTTGGGGCTGCATTGCCACTGCACCAGTGCTGGAAAGTTGGACAGGATTGGGCCCTTAGTAGTTCTTCTGACCTCTTGTCAATACTTATTGGCTTAACTATTGGTCTCTGAGCTACCATTTGGCAGTCTATATGCCCAATGGCTTCATTTACAATTTGGATCTGACTTTCTTTAACAACAGAAGACTGCAAGCTGCAATCCTAGCCACATGTACCAAGGAGTAACCCCCACTGACTATAATGGGACTTACTTCTGTGTAGTTATGCATAGGATTGGGCTCTCAGTTGCCTCACTGCAGGCTTGGTCCAACATTTGGATGATGGAAATAATAGCTCCAGCTGTGCTCTCTGTTGGTACCATTTTCAACTGCTGCTGGAAAAAAACTTGAACTGAATTTACTCTGTGCTTGTACTAGATCTGGAAGGGCAGTGCTAAATTGCAAAACCATGTCCCACAATGCAGTTCACTGATGTCTGCAAAAAGGGGCTGTGAAATCTAGGTTAATTAATTGTCTGTGATCAAGAAGCAGTTCCTCGCATTTAAACAAGAAAGCAGGGCTTAGGTACTGGGATAGAGATGGTAAGTGCATTGATGCTGTTGTCATCCTCCCTTCCCAGTTTATTATGAAGCTTAGTAAACTCCATGGGCTATCAGGGGACTTTTGAAATAAGCCTCTTTGCAACATAAATGAAAGCATTTTTCTTGTGATAAAGTGGAGTGATGTGTTTTTTTCCCTTCTTCATTCATTGAAGAAAAACATTTATATATGCAGATGTATGGGTGACAAATGACTCACAGCCCAATCCTATTGTTTCCCCCACCATCACATGCAACAGTTTGTGCTGCATGCAATGGTATTGGGCGTGCAGATTGAGAGGCTTGATTAAATTATTTTCCCTTATGCCTCCATAAACCTCCTTCTTACAAATTGGTCTCCTTGGGCCTGCAGCAGCTCTTTAGCTACTGGAGGGGACAGTATCCGGTGCAAGTCACCCACAACAGATGCCACCTCTCTCACTTCTGTCATGTCCCAAGCGCTTTTGCCACCCCATTCCACCCTCCCTGCCAACACACCTGAGTCAGCAGGCCTTCCTTTCCCTACTGCCTCTCACGTGGTCTGTCTGTCTGCATTCCGGAAGCACAGTTTCGGGCGTTGCCAGAGTGCTGTTTGCAACAGCCTTAAAGCAGAGGTAGAGCTCAATAGGACTGGTCTGTTAGAACTGGTCTACACACTTACCTAGGAGTAAGTCCCATTAAACTCAATGAGGCTTCTAAGTAGACATGAATAGGACTGCGCTGTCACTGAACTATCTATATTAATTACGCTAAATACGCATCATACACTGTCCGTAAACTAAGCCTGGAACCATTTTTCACAATGAAAGGTGGTTCAGGAAAGGGGAGATTTAGAATGTACGGGTAAATGGTGGGTAGGGAAAGAGATCAGCACTTTTGCCAGCCTGCTTCTCTGCTCTAAATTTTCCTCTCCCAAAACAGCTTCTCATTAAAAAAAAAAGAAAAAAAAAGCACTGGCCTAATTTACATGCACTGGTGTGTGTGTCCCTGGACTGTCTGAACCCCTGACTTACTGAGTGTGTTCATCAGCTGATTGCTTCCTTGTGGCCTGCTGGTGCCATTGGCAACTGCATTCCTGTTGTTGTACTGCTGAGAAGGAGAAGGGTGTGCAGCCTCATCGCCCTCACTGCTCGAAGTTTCATCATCGCTCCCAGAGGAGCTCTCCGAATCCGAAGAGCTGCTGCCGCTGCTGCTGCTCATCTGCTCAATAATTTCAACCTCTGCTCTTAGCTCTAGAGCAAAAGGATATTTGCAAAAGGTCAGTTAGGTAACAGACTTCCAGGTGATGCATAAACAGACCCCTTCCCTGCTCAAACAAAAGCTTAAAGCTTAAAACAAAGAATAAAATATTATTATTAAAACAAAAACAAAAAGCACAGCAGAGAAGATGTTATATTAATAGCCAGAAGACTACATGAGTAGTCTTGAAAATCGAAAACAAATTTTGGCAAATCTAAATGGAACTTGATTATAATTTGGTTTGATCAAATTTGGTTTAATCTGTTGTAAGCTGCCATGAGTCTCTTCGGGGAGAAAGGCGGGGTAAAAATAAAGTTATTATTATTATTATTATCACTGTGGTCTGTGATCCACTAGGAATGTATTATTCATAGTAGTTTTCCCTTCAGTGAAAGGAAATAGACCAGGGAAGGCCTCTTTCAGACTCTATGTCAGGGGTGTCAAACATAAGGCCCGGGGGCCGGATGCGGCCCGCAGAAGCTTTTTATCCGGCCCTCAGGCTCTCAGCTGCTGAGCAGTGCTGAGGTGTTACTACTAAAAGGGCAGTCCACATTAAAATTAGGCTCTTCCATATCTTGAAATATGATAAAGATTTGTGTGTTTTCTGTCATATGAAGTTCATGAATTCCTAAGTGAGAAAAAGTGCTGATTTTTGGTTATGAGTTGTTTAATGACATCACTTCCTGCCTAGTGACATCACTTCTGGCCCTCTGCAAGCATCATGAATGCCATTCGGCCCTCAGTATGAAACGAGTTTGACACCCCTGCTCTATGTCAAGATGACTCCTTGATAATTCTGTTGTCTGTATATCTGCTTACTTCTTTCTGTGGCTATGAAATACTGCAATATAAGGATCTGCGGTTGACACATACCAAATATTCATGTCAGGACATCTTAAGTTTGATGTAATAAAGTCTAAAACAGGATTTAATGTTTTTCCCTCCAGTGTCGGCAGTTCAAATAAAAGCAACTATATTTTATTCTGCTTAGGCTTACTAAGAAGGGTTTTCAAAACACCAATTGCCCTAAAATGCTCATGAGCCTTATAGCACAATCCTATGCATGTTTACTTAGAAGTAAGCCCAACTGTCATAATGGGGCATACACCCAGGTTATCAAAGATTACCAAAACATGGCCATCAGTTTTGTACTGATAATATTTGCAGCCAGAAGGAAAAACAGGGCAATACAAATAACAGTTTGAAAAGGCAAACATAGAAATCTGGAACAAAAAAACTTACAATGTAAGTTTATGCTAACTTACATTGCACATCTAACATTTATTTTAAAATTCCTACAATATAGGCAACAATTGATTAAGATGGTAGTACAATGCTCTTTTTTACAGAATTCCTTTTTTGAAGGTACTACTTCATGCCATACACACAATGTATGGCACTCAGCTCAACTACACTCAGTGTAATCACTCAACTACATATTGACAGTTTCCCATAACATGTTTTGGTGTGCTACAAGACATTTGACAGCCAACCATGATTTAAGTTGTGACATAAAAGCACAAATGCATTTAAACTTCACTTTAAAATTCACTATTTTTGAACTCACTACAATACCTAATGTGCAAAAAAAAAAAAAATCAAAATTACATAGAATTATTTGACCAACTGACAGATAAATTTTTTCTCAGCATCAGAAAGGCATATAAAAGCATGGTGCTTTAAAAAAAATAGCAAACAGGGATATTCAGAATTATCACAGGACTGAATTATTGCATAAGCAGTGGTTCTCAAACTTTTAGCACTGGATCCACTTTTTTAGAATGAGAATCTGTCAGGACCCACCAGAAGTGATGTCATGATAGGAAGTGACATCATCAGGCAGGAAAATTGTTAACAATCCTAGGCTGCAATCTGACCCACATTTACCCAGGAATAAGTCCCATTGACTATCATTGTTAAAAGCATATACAGAGTAACCTGTTTAAAGTACAGATCTGTAACATTTCTCCAGTGCAGTCACATATCATGGCTGCATCAAGTCTAACATATTAAAAATAAAATATTGAATGAATGGGGACCCACCTGAAACTGATTCGAAACCCACCTAGTGGGTCCCGACCCACAGTTTGAGAAACACTGGTGTACAGAAACAGAGAAGAAATCACTCAACTACTAGTAGACCCATCTTCCTTACTGGGACTTCAGGTTGTAAAATATGAAATACAACTTTGGCTTCTTGTGGGAAGAGCCATGCTAAGCTGAATAAGGCAACTCCTAATGTGAAGACTGTCACATTACAAATTGTGAGAAATCAAAACCATTGCAACAAAGGGCCTGCAACAAATTTATTAGTCTTTATGATACCACAGACTTATATGGCTATCTCTCCAAGAACCAGTACAATCGCATAATTCTTTCCAAAACAAGACCCAGACAATAACAAAGGGGAAAAAAACAGGATTCATGCAAGAAATGCTCATCCTTTCAACAGTCTCAGCTAAATATTTATACCATAAAGCAGCATTTCTTAAAGTGCACTCCTAGGAGCCCTGGGGCTTCCTGAGACCCAGTCAGGGGCTTCATGAGCACACCATAAGTGGTTGCCATCTGCTTAGTGCTGTGACACTCTGCGCATGCACCAGCGCTTTGGGGCTCCCTGAGACTCCAAGCATGTACCAACAGGGCTCCCTGAGACTCCATTTAGGAATATAAAGGGCTTTAAAGGCAAAAGTTTGAGTAGCGCTGCCATAAAGTTATGAAACAGTAGATGGAAAGCATCTTCCATACCTCTCTTTATATCATCCAGTTGAGGCTCCGGTGAAGGATTATCTTTCAATGGGGAGGTTTTGGGACCAGCTGCTGGTTTTGTAGGCGCTCTGAACTGGGTGGAAGAAGGTTGGGAGGCTCGGGCAGCCTGCTGTTCTATACGGGCTTGGATTTTACTGCTTCCTTCAGCTCTAAAACAAATGGAACACAAACAATAATGCCTTCAACTCATCCTGAACCGAAGTTGTTTCCTTGGTCCCTTCCACTCATTTCAACATTTCTTTGAAACCCATAATCAGAACTGTGCAAACTGGTCATATACATACACTTCTGCAGAATTTGTTTTGAGAACAGAATTTGAAATGAGATTAGTATTGGGTCAAAAAGGCTTTTCCTTCTGAACAGTCCCACAGCAAATGGTACACCAGAGGACCACCAAAAATGAGGAGTCTGTACTATGCAAATTTAAGCACTTTACAACCCATTAATTTCAACAAAGGTTAAGCACTTGTTCAAATATCCCCCCTAAAATTTAGGGGCCAGACATGGCCAGCATTGTGCTTTAAAAACAAATAGCAGAAAGAGCACATGGCACAACATCTCTCCATTTACACCAAACAAGAAACTCCTTACTCTGTGAAAGCTAGTATGCCAGGAAGAAGGATTCTAGCTTAGTCTTCTCCCTGGCATGCCACCATCTCATGATCAGGGATGTGGCATTCTCCGTTGACCCAGGCAAGGGTTTAAACATCTGCCACATGCAAACTGAAGTGGTCTGATCCAGGAAGGGCTGTACTGTGTATAGCTTTTCCATATCTGAATTGGCCCTATGTGCTCATGCTAGTCAGTTTTACCTTGTCTTCTTGACCTGAATGCTGCTGCTAAGCTTCTCAAGAACATATTCTCCAGTATCGTGATTGATTATAAGTACGCAGTCCTTCTGGTATGGCCTTTTATTTCCTTTGAACACAGTCATTGGAGGAGTAGAGCCCTGGCATTGGAGAAAGGCACATATTACAATTAAGTCTGAACAAACACATACGCTCATGCCAAGAAAAAAAACCTTATTAAAACATTTATGAAATGCATATCAAACCTTTCATCTCCAAGCTAGCACTTTAGTGCTTTCAGAGGTTTCCTGTTAACAATTACAGGTCTGTTTGCAAATTGGCCACTGAACTACATTGCAACAGTTTTGTCTTCATACAGGAAGACAGGCACAGGAAGGTCTTCATACAGATGCTCTCTCCTTAATATTATTCAGGCAGAGGGCTTCTGTGATCCTGCAGACTATTCAAATAAACAGGTCATAATTGCCTTGCCGTTGTTTAATTGTAAAATTCCACACCATTTCTTGACAGTTCTAGTGAGAATTGAATAGAAAAGTACTTATAAATATACACTGATAGAAATACACTCACAAGTGATATACTAATCTTATTCAATACCATTTTCTGTTTCCTGAGCCCTTTTACATTAAAAGTGCCTTCTGCGACAGTGAAGGGGAGAGATACTTACAAACACATATTTACAAACTTGGATTTCAAAGCATGCTGGAGATGCTTAGGGTATAGAAGTATAGAAGGAAGTATAGCTTGGAAGGAAGTGGCTTACAATTGTAAAACTATGCAGGAAGGGGCTGCCAGAAAGAAAAACAGAACTTTCCAGTAGTCATAATACCACAGAATAGCATAGGCATGTCCTATTGTTGTCCATACTGAATAAAACACAGAACAAGTAAAGATGGTATCAGCTCTTTAGATCGGTTCTAACTACAAGTGGTGCTGAGTGCCTTTTAGCACAGGGCGTTCCTCCTCTTCTGCCACAGATTAAGAGATCAGAGGAAAAATAATCAGAAGCAAAATTTAGATGAAAAAATTTAGATGCATTGTGACACACGATAAACTTACTGGAATATGTGGTAATGTAATTGTGACTTCATCTCCTTTGCCGACTTGAAGCTCCCCCTCACAAGATGTGTCTATAGACGCTGGTTTAAAATCATCTACAGGGGATAATAATTGATATTAAACATATCTGGGGTTCTAAAAGGGGATCTATGTGGGATAACTGGCTGCCTTTTTCCTATTTATGGCCACGGATGTAAAAATTGGAACCCTGAAGCTAGTCTGAGCTCAAACAGCCACAGTTTTTTTCCTTCTGCTTAAAAGTACTTTTTGGTAGCCACTATCCACAGAGCCCTTTTTGCATGTGCCTAAAGATACTTCTAACATTCCCACCCTTCCTTCAAACAGCTGTACCTCACTCTGCAACACATTTCTTGAAACCCCTCTAGTTTCAAAAGCACCTTACCAAGCAGCTATATATGTATGCCTGTTATTAGAAAATTAAAAATCAGGACCTTTTTGGCTGGCCCTGCTCCTGTGTCTTTAACAGCAACTGACATCACAGGAACAGGCCACTAAAACAAACACATATATACAGGTTTCAATCATACCTACTTCCCTTAAACAAACAGCAATTGGTCCAAGCCAAGTTGGTCCATGTTTCACATTGGAAAATGTGCAGCATATGGTTATCCCAGTTGTCTTTTCTTTCAGTTTCTTGGGAACAGGAACAGTTAGTAAAGGATCTGCTACTAGGATGATTCTGGCAATGAAAGAGCTGGGCTGAAAGCTTCTTTCCTCCTTCTCTCAGGCTCTGTGCCTTTAAGGTGCATGTATGGTTGCCAACTTACCACAAAGAGAAAGCCTGGCCTGCTCTTGTGCCTTCAACAGCAGCTTGATCTGCAGAAATCAGTACATAGGGCTTTGCCCAGAATCTGCTAATACCTGAAAGCTATTGTTAAAGGCCCAGGAGCAGATAAAGGTGACAACTCTGACTGCTCATTCTGCAGCTGTTAAAACACACACAGCCTCTGTCTGGAAACCCTACTGTACTTTAAATGAGACAAAGGGGAAGAACATAGGCTTTTATTTCAGGGATGCAACATGCCCCATCAGAACCTGTCCAGCGATATTGTGCAGGCAGGGTTGCCAACTTCTAAATCAGCCCGTCATGGTCTCTTTATGCTTCAGTTTGATCTGCAACAATTAGCAGGTTCATGCTATGAGAAACCCAAAACTGTGGATTGCTGTACAGCAGTGGTTCCCAAACTTTTTAGCACCAGGACCCACTTTTTTTAAACAACACTCTATTGGGACCCACCTAGGTTTACCAAACTTTTTAAAAAGGAGATCTAGAAAAAAAAATTAATAACCCTCCAACTTTTATCTCCCTATATCAGTGATTTTCAATCTTTTTCATCTCAGGGCACACTGACAAGGCACTAAAATGGTCAAGGCACACCACCAGGTTTTTGACAACTGACAAGGCACACCATGCTGCCAGTGGGTGTACACATCTCCCATTGGTCCTATTAGAAAAAGGACCTTCCCCCAAAGCCCTGTGGCACACCTGTGGACCACTCATGGCACACCAGTGTGCCACGGCACAGTGGTTGAAAATGGCTGCCCTATATGTACTCGGACTTGCAAACTGCAGGAGCTGAGCTGTTTACAGGGTAATCAGCAGCTGCAGTATCTGATTTTTGACTAGCCTCAGGGCTTGAGGCGATTAGTTATCTGATCTCTCCATCACCCTCTGGGGACCCACCCACAATCAGGTCCTGACCCGCAGTTTGGGAACCACGGCACAGAATTCAGACCTCAAAGGCAGAGGAGCAGGCCAGGACTGTTTCCCCTCCACCCATTGGCAACCTTTATGTGGAGTGCCATGCCTGGCCCCAACAAGGAGGAGTGACCACGACCCAGTTTTTCTGGGCCTGCTCTTCTGCCTCCAGCCCTGCTGGGTGGTGTTAAAGGCACAGGAGCATCAGGACTGGGAAGAGGAGGGAAGTTGGCAACCAAAGAGGAGGCTGGCGGGCTGCGCTCCCAGGGGGCGCCCAGGGAGGCCTGCCCTGAGCCCGAGCCAGGCGGCCAGCCAGGGCGGGGGCGCGGCCGCCCGGGCCACTCACAGCGGATGGTGTGGAAGGAGGCCTTGGGGTGCCGCTCGAAGCTCTCGCCCAGCTGCAGCGGGTGCTCCTCCTTGTCCAGCAGCGGGTTCGCCGAGCCGTTCATGGCCCCTCCGCCCACCGCCGCCGCTCGCCGCGCCTTCCCTTCCGGGCTTGGCCCGGCGTGCAACCGGGAAAGCGCTCCGTGCCGGGCGAGGGAGGGAGGCCAGGCCAGGCCGCCGAGGACGGCAAACCCCACAGTGCCCGGGAGGGCTGAGGGAGGAAGGAAGGAGGCGCCTGTGCCTGCGAGCGGCCTGGACGAGGCTTCCCCGGAACATGTGCAGAGTGCCTGGAGAGGCTCACCAACGCGTGTCAGCGGAGTGCGTGGGGGAGCAGAGGCTGCTGCTGCCTGGCAGCCCATCCTAGGCACGTCTACTCAGAAGCAAGCCCCATGAAAGTCAATGGGGCTTACTCCCAGGAAATGGTGAATAGGATTGTAGGCTGAGAGCCCCAGCCTATGCATGTCTACTCAGAAGTAAGTCCCTGATAAACAATGAGGCTTACTTCCAGGTAAGTGTGGAGAGGACTGCAGCCAGAGCTCAATCCTATGCATGTCTACTCAGAAGTAAGTCTCATTAGAGTCAATAGGGCTTACTTCCAGGAAAGTGTGGATAGGATTGCAGCCTTTGAGCCTGAGCCTTTGCCTTCTACTCAGAAGTCTCATTAGAGTCAATGGGGTTTACTCCCAGGAAAGTGTGGATAGGATTGCAGTCTTTAAGCCTGAGCCTTTGCCTTCTGCTTAGAAGTAAGTCTCATTAGAGTCAATAGGGCTTACTCCCAGGAAAGTGTGGATAGGATTGTAGTGTGTGTGTGGTACTTGGGGCTTCTGATTGCCAGGAGCTCTTTGTGATCTCAGGCAGTGACTTTCCCAGCCCAAGTGGAGGTGGCAGAGCTAGAATTTGGGAACTTTGGCATGCCAAAAAAAGGTGCTCTGCTTGGAGCTAAAGAACTTGGGCAGAAATCCTATACAGCAGTGGATTCCAAACTCTGTAGCTCCTGGACCCACTTTTTAAAATGTCACTCTATTGGAATCTATCTAGTTTTACCAGACTTTTAAAAAAGGAGATCTAGAAATAGTATGTATGTATGTCTTTTTGTCTGGTTATTATTTATCTCCCTAGATGTACTCATGCTTGCAAACTGCAGGAGCTGAGCTCTTTACTGGGTAATTAGCAGCTACAGTATCTGATTTTTGAATCAGGGCTTGAGGCAATTGGTTATCTGATCTTTCCATCACCCTTTGGTGACCCACCAACAATCCAGTTGTGACCCACTAGTACAGTGGTTCTCAAACTTTCAGCATGCACTTTTTAGATTGATAATCTGCCAGGGCCCGCTAGAAGTGACATCATCAAGCAGGAAAATCCTAGTGTTATGCAGGATTGAAAGAGACCACTAACACCAACCTGAGTTTAAGGCTTTTATTTGAAGGAATGGAACCTGAACCAAATAAAAACAACCTTGTCCAAATTTCCCCAATTGAGTGAATCGCAGGCAGGCAGGCACTAGGCAGCAGGACTTGAGGCAAAGGCTGGATGGTTGTTCCCCAGTTCTCAGAGGCTCCCAGGGGCTCCTTCCTGCAGCTTTGTCCTAGGCTCCTTCTCTGGCTTGGTCTCTCCCAGCTCACTCCTTGCAGCTCCTTCTCTAGCTTGGTCTCTCCCAGCTTGCTCCTTGCAGCTCCTTCTCTCCCAAGCTTCCCTGGTGGTCCTCTGGCTCTTTGCTTGTGCAGCCCCTTTTATAGGCCTCAGTTCCTCTGCACACAGCAGCCTCTACCTTCCCTCTACTGGTACTGCAGCCTTTGCTCCTGCAGCAGTTTTCCCTTTGGTCCTCCTCAGACAAACTCAGACTGACTATTGGCTCATGAAAGGGTACAGGCTATGATCCCCTCAGGCCAATTTACAGCAGTCTACTGAGCCCAAGTTCTGCACATATCACTAGGCTGCAATCCTACCCAGACTTACCCAGGAGTAAATCCCATTTACTACGGTATAATTGTTAAAAGCATATACATAGTAGTAGTATATGCTAAAAGTATAGATGTGTAATATTTCCCCAAATGCAGTCACATACCATGGTAGTATCAAGTCTAATATATTAAAAATAAAATACTGAAATGAATAGTAGGAACCTACCTGAAATTGGCCTGTGACCCACCTAGTGGGTCCTGACCCACAGTTTGAGTATCCTTCTCAAACTGCTACCTGAAAGGGGGGTAGGTGGGCATTGCTAGCCACTGGTCCTAATGGAGATGCAGAAATTCTCCATGTAGTCAAACTCCTAAAATGTTGTATTAAGCAACCAGTGATAGTGATTCGGTGGCTTTGATTGGCTGCCAGGTTTGTGAACATCCTGTCGTCCTTGGACCCAAGAAACCATTATTTTATCACCTGTGTTTCCACATGTGGTGTATATGACACATCTAGATAGAAATAGTGTGTGCCTGATGCCTTAATCTTTAATGTACAAATATAATGAGAATTCAAGGAAAGCTATAAAATGTACTTGGCCACACCGTGTATTTGGCAATGCAGTAGTAGACACTTGCTCTCTTCCCCACCCTCTATCATCTAGGCTTTGCATTTTTCTTGTGGGAGGAGGTTGGGAGCCATATGAGGGAACTTGACAGCAGATGATGGTGGAAAATGTTGAGACTCGTCACTTTGTCAGTAGCATGGATTAAACTTCAAACGCTGTGTACAGATTTACCCTGGAAGTGTTGCACTAGTTACTGACTGAGGGCCCAATCCTATCCAATTTTCCAGGGCTGGTGCAGTGGTGCCAATGGGGCATGTGCTGCATCCTTTGGTGGGCAGGCAGTCAAAGAGGCCTCCTCAAGGTAAGGGAATATTTGTTTCCTTACCTCCGGGCTGCATTGTGGCTGCATCAGTGCTGGAAAGTTGGATAGAATTTGGCCCATAGTTGTTTCTCCTTGTATGTTGGTGGTATTCTCAAAATCTCCTTTTTTTGTCTAAAGATTTGAGTGCATTTTAAAAAACTGAATTAATACCTTGTGGAGATAGTTCCCTACTGTATATCATTTGTGACATATCCCAACACTACAAAGAATCTAGTTACATCTTAAAGGCAAATATATATATTTCAGTGTAATCTTTCATGGGCTAGCATTCACTTCATTAAACCATTTCTGCCCAACGTTGCATATATGCAACAGGAATATTCTGTACACCAGTGGGCTGGGCAGAAATTGATTAAATACATGAAGCATTAGCCCTCAGTTGACAGGTATATACAATGCATGAAGTGTTTTTTTAATTGATTTTTTTCAGTTTTTGTGAGTGAAAAAATACATTAACACAATATGAATACAATCAAACCATACAACTGCAAACAGAATTTGGGGGGGGGGGGGATATAGGGATATTTAAACAATCTATACGATTGCATATTGCACATGCTATACGCATACATCTAGGAGAGGCTTCCAAATATTCAGAGAGATGCATTTGCAGTTGTCTGTAAGCCATTCACTCAAAAGTTGATCAGCTCAAAAGGTCTGCAGTCCATTGGGTAGGGGGCACTTATCTTTCCAGTTTTACGATGCATTAAGTGTTATACCTGTCAACTGAGGATATATATACACATGTGGAAAGAGAAAAATACTGTAAGAGGTGAGATCAAAGCCATGGAATAAAAGAGGTACAGCTAGTGACCATTATTACGTAAAGTAATAATCCAGCAATTCCCAGTTATTCTGTAAAGCAAACTCAGCAAGAGATGCAGAATGCCAACTTTCTTCTTATTGTCTTCCTGGATCTAGTTCTTGCCTGACATGCGAGGTGGACAGTTATGCTGTGGAAGGAGTAATGCACCTCTGAATCTGCCTTAGCCTCCTTCATTAATATGGATGAATCCCGGCCTCCGCAAGATGACTCATCTGTTGCTCAGCATGATGTCATCTTCCCTGTTTGTGAGGACAGCGTGACTTTTCAAAGGAGAGGGCACAAGGCACGAACGCTTAGCCCAGAAGAAGTCCAAAAATTGGCGCAAGATCCAGTCTTGGTATCAGACTTCAAACAACTGAAGCTAGAAAAAGATGCACAAAAGAACTGGGATCTGTTTTACAAAAGGAACAGCACCAACTTTTTCAAGGACAGGCACTGGACAACAAGGGAGTTTGAAGAATTAAAATCCTGCCGTGAAGTGAGCATGTTTCGTATGCTGTAGCAGCCTATGATGATGGAGAGCAACCATAGAAATGTTTCTGAGAGCCATAATGGGAAAGCCACACATGGTTTAGTTAAATTTTATGATTCATAAGATTTTCATTAAAAGTAAACTTGACTGTGGTGGGCTTCAGCCTAGGTAGATGCATTGGACTTCTTTGGTGATGCTTGTTCTGCATTTGCCATAGTAAAACTTGATGTGGCAGTTCTTAGAATATCTTTGAAATTGCCAGCCTGGTTCATGATATACCAAGGTCCTTCTCCCACAAAGGAATTTCAGTGGAAGTTGCACATTGTAAAAATCATGTGATGCTGCTGTGAGGGCTGTCACAGAAAGAGACAACAATCCAGATAGCCACAACTAATGTGTGTGACGTTGGCTGCAGCCTGTGTGAGGCTGGCATGGCTGGGAAGAAAGCGACACTGGCACCCCTTAGCATCCTTTTATGGCTGGTGGTATCCAGGGTGGACCATACCCCACCCCGCATCACTGTTACTATGCCACGGGCTTGTTGCCATCCCTCATCTATTTTTTGTACCTTCTGAAGAAGATACCATTGCTGGTTTCAGGCATAATGTGAAACCATTGTTTTCGAACCCAAGACTGTCCATAAATCATGGTTCATTTGGGACCAACAAACTTGATTTGAAAACCATGGTTTGTATGGAGTTTGCAAATCACAGTTAGTTCTAATTATGGTTTCAGGTTATATCTGAATTCACAAACCCTTCTTGATGGCATCCTTCAGTCTCGGAAGACTATGGTATCGCGCTCTGAATAGTGTTCTGGAACAGAGTGTCCTCTCCAGTGCGCGAAGCCTGGGTAAAGTAGGTATGGAGGCTAGACTGTTACCCATGCAGCAAATCCCCCCTCTCCACGTTGCTGTAATGGTCCAATGGAAAGGCAGAAGCCAATACGGTTGGTTCCAGCGGTGTCGCAGGAGTTGCCAGAACGTGACTGTGTTTAGCCATGAACTGCCTCAGGGACTCTGGCTCTGGATTTTGCCTCGAGGTTGACTCCTGAAGCCTTTTCCATAACTGGATGTAACCACAAGGCAGTAGAGTTTTGGGATCAGAGTTTTCCTTCTCTCAGTTGAGCTGTCATCCCAGGCTAACGAGTCCCATCTACCCAGTGGCTGTTTAGTCACCTCTTACAACAAGTACAGCCAAACTGAGGGCCTATTCTTATTCCCAGCCCCCAGGGGAAGGGGATAGTTCACAAACCACTGATAAACTATTAAGGGCCCAATCCTATCCAGCTTTCCAGCACTGGTGCAACTGCAGTACAGCCCTAAGGTTAGGTAACAAACAAATGAGGTTAGGTAACAAATGGGTATGTTCCCCATACCTTGAGGAGGCCTCTGTGACTGCCTCCCCACCACAGGATGCAGTGCATGCCCCATTGGCACCGCTTCACTGGCACTACAAAATTGGATAGGATTTGGCCCTATGCAAATCTTACTGTGCTCGGTAAATCATTCCTTTTGAGCATGTATAAAGGGACTTGCTGGATAGTTTCCCCATCATCTCTTCCTTGTTTATGAATAGTGCAAATAGGTTTACTCCACTGATAGCCGTGTGTCCATAATCTTTAACTAAGGGGCCTAAAAGATTGCCTGCCTTTAAAAGAAAGTAACATTCATGTACCAGCTATTTTTGAACAAAAACAAAAAAGACATATAGTTCTGACTCTTAATTATTGCCCAGTATTTTATTTTCAAAGAACATTTTTGGCATGTCTGGCAGTTTCTTCCCCGCCATCAATTTGCCTGGAAGCTGGCATCTGTTGTGTATTGACAGCCAAATAATGCATTATTTAGCATTAAATCATAATAGCAGCGGATGCTTCTTTCTCTTTTCCCTGTTTTTAAATGAATGCTGCCTAGGACGATGAAACTTAACTTTGAGATACGTGTGTTAATGTTTGGACCTTGATTCTGAAGACACTGCTCCATGCTGCTGCTATGAAATGACTGGGGATTTGTTTGGCTTTGAAAGGATGTAACACATCTGATCCTTTCTGTATCATACAGTTTGAAGATCAGAAACTGACAATCCTTGAAGCTGGCTGTGGCGTTGGGAACTGTTTGTTTCCACTTTTGGAAGAGGATTTGAATATATTTGCTTATGCTTGCGATTTCTCTCCCCGAGCAGTAGAATATGTGAAGGTTGGTGATATATTTGTCTCTTTTTTTGTGTGGCACAAGAAATTATGCTTGTCGATTGATTTTTTTTTTTTTTTTGCAAAGGGTGAAAAACAGATAAGAGTAGGGGGAGAAATTACACTGAGACTTGGAGATTCTCATTAATTTGTTTAGGATCTAGTACTCCATTCCCCTCACTTGTACACATGTTTGCTTAACCTAATACTGCAGTCCCTTAATTCAGTGTTTCTCAAACTGTGGGTTGTGAGCCAACTTCAGGTGGGTCACGTAGCACTAGCTCATCTGCCATTGAAAATACAGAGCTGAAAATACAAGGTACAGAGCTGCTAGGCAGGATGGGTTCCCAGTGGAAGAGAGGCATGGTGCTTTGCCCCGAATAATGGGAAGATAGAGCGCTGGAAGAGAGCGCTGGAAAGGGGAGAGGGTTGTGTGGTTGGAGAAGGATCCAAGCCTGCATTCTACTTTGACTTCTAAACTGGAATGTTTGAATTCCGAGCTATGCAAAATAACATGTAATGGCACCTTAGGCTAATTGTGGCTTAGGTTTGACGCCAAAATGGATGATGTCACTTCTGGCCATGATATCACTTCTGGGGGGGGGGGGTTCCAGCAGATTGTCTAAATTCATTTCAGTGTTGCATTGGATATGTGTTCCGTGATGAAATCTCAGATGATTGAAACAAGCCCCTGGACAATCTGGACCTCTCTTCTTCCCTGTTTCACATTAACCAGGCCTGCAGACTAAGATCCCAATCCTATTCTCCCCTCCCCACCAATTCAGAAGTGCCAAAATAGCTACCGCTGCATCCTGCTTGGGGGGGGGGATGGTTGTGGAGGTCTCCCCTGGGTAAGGGAGCAATTGCATTATTTATACTTCCAGACTCACATTTCAAAAACAAGTTTGATTTAGAAGCCTCTGTGGCTATGATCCGAAGAGGGTGAGATAACCTGCATATACTTCCATGTAGGGGCATCCCTTGGTATTGGTTCTTCAGCGGCTCTGAGTGCTGATGTGCCTTGCTGTTGTTGCATTCAAAAAGAGTTTGTCTTCTTGGGTTTATCTGCTGCAACAAAAACCTACAGGGAGAGCCCCAACCTCACATGTAACTGCACATTGAGATATTTGTAAACAGTGCTTAGAATGATGGCCTATAATTCTAGTTCATTTATGCAACTCTGACCATTGCCTCCAACTCAGTGTTGACTTTTATACTTCAAAAGGTAATAGATAATTTAAATGATCCAAAATCTTTATTTACTGCCATGTTGCTTTTGACCCATCTGTGTTACAGGTGGCTGAAACAGTAGACCTTAATGCAGGTTTGGAATGGGATAATCAGAGAGGTGGAAACTATTATACACTGTACTTTAGCTATGTTTTTTCATGCTTTTCTGAAATGCATTTCAAATTCTTTGCTTCTAAAAGTGAAATCGAAGCATATCATTGCAAGAGTTTCTTGTGTAAGAAAAAAATATGTTCACTTCCTAGCAAAATCCTTTATACGATACCCAGAGATGCAAAGTATTCCAGTGTGACCTTACCAAAGATGACCTTCTGGAAAATATTCCATCAGAATCTGTGGATATTGTGACATTAATATTTGTACTTTCTGCTGTTCATCCGGAGAAGATGCACTTTGTTTTGCACAATATCTATAAAGTAAGTAATGAGCATGAATGTAAGCTTTCGTTTTGCCACAAAGTTGTATTTCTGGAATCTCAGGTCTCATTTTATACAACCTAGAGAAGCAGTTCCAGTCTTGGGTTTGCTCATTATGTGGACATACATAAATGTGCAATCTGGGGTATTACAGCTATTCCATGGTAATGGTTGCTAGAAGATTGCAGGAGCAATCATGAAAGTTGGTTATATGAAGCAGCATTAATAAGAAATCCTGCAGTTTAAGGTAGATCTGTTTTCTCCACCTCCCTGCCTTTCTCCCCAGTGATGGCACAGCATTCCTGTTGAATAAAGCAGCACCAAGAGACATCACCTAAGTAAATATGGATCACCTTTCCCATTTTATACGAGAGAGGGATCCCTTGGTATACAGTTAACTTTGTCTTCTTCTAGGTAAATTGTAGGTTCTTTATTCTGATTCTTATTCCTGGATTCTTATTATAAGAATTCTTATTCTTTATTCAAACACTTTGATCACCTGAATTTATACTCTTGCATCTTCAGTAACTCATCAGAACTCTTAAATGCTGGAACATGTTCAGCACTCACTAAGAGCACTGAACATCTGCAGAGAAAAACTCTTTGAGCAAATAACATATGTCAGGTAGAAATGAAAAAAAATCTGGCTTATAGAAAAATATTGCTTGCACAAATACAAGTTCAGATTTAGTGTACCAATAGGAATTCTAGATTGCAGGACAACACACATGCCACGGTGGCTATTTTATACAAACCATTGGCAATATCTCATACACAGGCGCCCCTGGAAATTAATTGAAGCTTTGTAAGAGCAAGTTCATTTCCATGAGGGCTGATACGAGACCTGTTCCTAGTGGGTTGCATCTACAGTTGGACTAAAATGTGGTTTATCTTCCTCTGCTAAAATGGAGAATGGTGTTCATCGTGGTGAGAGATTCCAACCTATTGATGTGTTTAGTACATTTGTTATGACATGTTGTCTCTTTAAGACAATTTATTTGTTTTTGAAAATGAGGTGGATGTGGAATATTTCATGGGAGCATTGCTGTGGCCCCCATAAATGTAAACCTGCAGATAAAATATTATGACCACTTTCCTTTTTATTGTTTTCATCTTCAAACAAGTTAAAGGAACCCATTCTGGACTGTGAATTGTAATTCTGGAAAACAGTGCTGGACTTTTTCCCAGTACAAATGTATGAATAGGGAATAATCAGAAATCATGTTTAGAAACATCTGAGTTTAGTAAGTCTCTGAAAATGCCATCCAAAGAGAAGTTTTACAAAGATTTTGTAATCTTAGAAGCAAAATAACTAGAGTTCTTCCTGTACATACTTACCTGGAAGTAAGTTTCACTGAATTCCGTGAAAATTACTTCTGAAAAGACACGCATAGGATTGCACTATTAATCTGTGTAAAAAGGTGTGAATCTTACAGTGCAATCCTAGGCATGTCTAAGGAGCAAGTCTCATTGGGTTGAATGGTACTTGCTCCCAGTGTGTATAGGATTGCAGCCTTGGTGGCACAGTGTTCTCCTTTTATTGTACAGTGTGGCATTTCTCTTTTATAATATCTACATCATTTATGCATTAATTATTTATCTGATAGGTGTTAAAACCAGGCAGATGTGTGCTGTTCAGAGACTATGGACTTTATGATCATGCAATGCTGAGGTTTAAGCCTGCGAATAAACTTGGAGAAAATTTCTACGTTCGGCAAGATGGAACAAGATCGTACTTTTTCCGAGATGGTGAGTTTGTGGATTCTCTTTGCTTCCTTGAACTACTGTATGGCCCTGTGGGTTTCTACAAAGTGTAGGGATCCTACTGACAAACTCAGTAGTACTTCATTTCATATTTGAACCATGCATGGGGCTTTGCTGTGTTTTCCTAATTTGTCTTGCTGTTACCAAGTCCCCTGATTTATGGTGTCAGTTGAGAGAAGAGCGTTTCAGCCCCTTGGCTTCACCTCCTCAGCTGCTCTATGGTTTGAATGAGAGTGGAGAGCAGAGTGGAACAAGTAACCTGGCAGAAGCACTACCCTGCATTCAGTTTTTCTGTTGTGTTTTTCTGCTCGGCTTTGCTGCTCTAGTTTTAAGAAAAAGTGACATAGAAAAGACTAAAAAGGAAGAAACAAGTCAGCTGGCCTGCCTCCAGTGCTGCTATTGTGGTGGTAGGGGAGGACATTCTGTTTGGGGCGGTTGTGGTGGGAAAGTGAGGCACATGGTCTTGTGCTTGACAGAATCTGGAGGTGGGTTCGGGTGGCGGACTGACTTGACCCTCCCTGGGATTCCAGCAAGATAATCCACATGAAGGGCTTTGAACACCTCCAAGTGTGATGCAAATGCTAAGGAATAAATAGTTTGAATTAAGGTGGCTTTTTTCCTTCTTAGACTTCTTGGCTCAGCTGTTCCTGTCTGTGGGATTTGAGCAGGTGGTCAATGACTATGTGCTGCGAGAGACTGTGAACAAGAAAGAAGGCCTCTGCGTGCCGAGGGTGTTTCTCCAAAGTAAATTTCGAAAGCCCAAAGAGGGAGACCCGAGTTCTACTTCATAGCCTCTGGACTGTTGAGGACAATGCAGAAATGTGCCACTGTAGTCTTTTTATTCACCTTTGTTTGTACTGACACAGTGGCGATATACCAGAATGGTAACTGTCTATGGGCCCAATCCTATCCAATTTTCCAGCACTGGTGCAGCCCCAAGGTAAGGAAACAAATATTCCCATACCTTAAGGGGGCCTCTGTGACTGCTGCCCCACCACAAGATGCAATGCATGACCCATTGGCACAGCTGGCACAGCACTGGAAAATTGGATAGGATTGGGCCCTATGTCTGCTAATGCTACTGTCTGACTTCTTCTCAACCTTGTTGCAAACAAATGACCCTCAGAATAAAGGAATGGAATACATCATGGACAGCCCACATATCTAGCCACTGCTCAGGTTTTCTTACCTTTTGTACATAACTTTGTACAAAAAATATGTTCTCATTTTTAATTACCCTCTTCAATATTCTAGAGATGTTTAATTTCTTGTAACAATTTTCATATTTTAATTGTAATTGGATATGTACGAACAATAAACAGCTGTTTTGTTACTTAAAATGGATTCCCTCCCACCCCCTTGTTTTATCTTTATGAAGTCTTTTGACAAGCATTTTCCCTGTGAAATTAGGAAAATTCCCTGTGAAATTTGCATTGCCTATAGATGTCGAATGCATTGGAACTTTGCAGGGAGAAGTCAAATGTCCTTTGAACCATCCTTGCTCCATATTTCAATCTCTGAGCCAGCAGGTGGTCCTGATCATTTTCCCCATTCTCTCTACACTGGCTTTTGTTACAGCCCTGTGTGGTATGACAAAAGCCAGTGTAGAGCCAGCCCTTAGCTTACACTTGCCATGTAGCACCTGAAAGCCAGGGAGCGACTGGACAGTCACTCCTTTTATCCCTTTTGTGTATCAGGTGTAGGGAAAGGGGAGAGGGTATACTACACCTGCTTCCTCCTCCTCTCTTTGGGGATAGCTTCCTTGGGGATGCCTCCTTCTGCAAAGCCCTCAGCCCTGTGTCATCCGTCTTTGCATCCGAGGCACAGACTGCCTTTAAATCCTCCAGGCAGCTATCGCATATGCTCTGGTCCCCTTTCCTGCTCCCATATCAGGTGTCTGTTGCTTTAATTGCAGGGAAGGCTGCTCAAGCACCTTGCAAGGGTTTTTTGTGCAAACTCTCAGCTCTAGTGTGCCTCTTGTGCTACTTCTGTTTACCAGCTGGGAATTCTTGCCCAGGACATGAGCAGCTTGGCTCTCAGACACTGTGGCTTGGCTCCCAGTGGTAGTGTCTGAAGTGCCAGGAGTACCAATGACCGTGGTGGAGATGGTGATCAAGACATGCAGGGCTCAACTGGCAAAAGTAAGGATCCTGGCCAGAGTGAGATTAATTTGGGAACCCAGAGTCCCCACCTAGCCATGAGGCTCACTGGCTGAGCCCTGAGTCAGCCATAATAACTCAGTCTAACCTGTCATGCAGGTTTATTGCACTGAATAAAACTCGGTGTGTACCATCCTATGTACCTTGGTGGGCAAGGGAGTACAAACTGGATGCAAGGAAGCAGGGACAAAATGCAAGTCACTAACCTGATCAATTCCCCTTAATTTTGGCTGGCCCATGGGTCATTTGCTCCCTGTTGCATATATGCAATATTGGGCAGAAAAGGCTTAGGTAAGATAGAGATTTGGAGATATAGAAGAGAAGGATAACTAGTATTACGAGAGGTAGACCTTTCACCACTTTAGAAACTTCAATGTCCCTTCAGCCAATGTGCGCACGGTGGGTAGCCTCAGGAAAGGATTGGGTTAATTCTCAGCCTGTAGTTTTCAGATCAGGGTGAAATATAAGCAATTAAAGATCTGTGAGATTAAGTATGAACATAAGAACAGCCCCACTGGATCAGGCCACAGGCCCATCTAGTCCAGCTTCCTGTATCTCACAGCGGCCCACCAAATGCCCCAGGGAGCACACCAGATAACAAGAGACCTGCATCCTGGTGCCCTTTCTTGCATCCGGCATTCTGACTTAGCCCATTTCTAAAATCAGGAGGTTGCACATACATATCATGGCTTGTAACCCGTAATGAATTTTTCCTCCAGAAACTTGTCCAATCCCCTTTTAAAGGCATCCAGGCCAGATGATGTCACCACATCCAGAGGTAAGGAGTTCCACAGACCAACCACATGCTGAGTAAAGGAATATTTTCTTTTGTCCGTCCTAACTCTCCCAACACTCTATTTTAGTGGATATCCCCTGGTTCTGGTGTTATGTGAGAGTGTAAAGAGCATCTCTCTATCCACTTTATCCTTCCCCTGCATAATTTTGTATGTCTCAATCATGTCCCCCCTCAGGCGTCTCTTTTCTAGGCTGAAGAGGCCCGAACGCCGTAGCCTTTCCTCATAAGCAAGGTGCCCCAGCCCCGTAATCATCTTAGTCACTCTCTTTTGCACCTTTTCTATTTCCACTATATCCTTTTTGAGAAGTGGTGACCAGAACTGGACACAATTCTCCAGGTGTAGCCTTACCATTGATTTGTACAACGGCATTATAATATTAGCCATTTTGTTCTCAATACCTTTTCTAATGATCCCAAGAATAGAATTGGCCTTCTTCACTGCCGCCGCACATTGGGTCGACACTTTCATCGACCTGTCCACCACCACTCCAAGATCTCTCTCCTGATCTGTCACAGACAGCTCAGAATCCATCAGCCTATATGTGAAGTTTTGATTTTTTGCCCCAATGTGCATGACTTTACACTTACTTACATTGAAATGCATCTGCCATTTTGCTTCCCATTCTGCCAGTTTGGAGAGATCCTTCTGGAGCTCCTCACAATCACTTCTGGTCTTCACCACTTGGAAAAGTTTGGTGTCATCTGCAAACTTAACCACCTCACTGCTCACCCCTGTCTCCAGGTCATTTATGAAGAGAAGCACTGGTCCCAGGACAGATCCTTGGGGCACACCGCTTTTCACCTCTCTCCATTGTGAAAATTGCCCATTGACACCCACTCTCTGTTTCCTGGTCTTCAACCAGCTCCTGCAAGAGCTGCTTTAAAATTATCTTGTCAAGAAGACACAAACATGTTGTTCTTGGCATTTTAGTCACTAGGTGGTGCCATGCACCAGGATTCCATGCCATTTGTCTCTAGCTGGGAAAAGCCAATTCATTCTGAATACATGTTCCTAAATCATTAGAATGTCCTTTTCCCCACTGTAAATGGTACCACTTAAAAGTGATTTTAAAATTAGGAGTGACTTGATGGAAAGGGGAGATAAAAACCATATGGCGCATAATGTTGCTTAGCCCTAGGGGGATGGGATAGAGGAAATACTCTCTTAATGGTACCTCTGTGCAGAACGCTTTGCTTCACCTGGAAAGCAGCAATGTCATTAGATGGAAAACTGGAAGCTTAGTTTTTGTCATTTAGGTTTAGGGAAATTGTTGCCTTTAACAACGGGTACGGGTGCCTTTTTTTAGTGGTGGTGGTAATACACTGTCTCTCAGTTTCACAATACTTATGCCTTATTAGGCCTTATTAGGCCTCAGCAGAGAAATCATCACCCTACAGTTTAAATGTAACTGCTGAGCTATGACTGACTAAACCAGGGGTGTCAAACTCGTTTCATACCAAGGGCCGAACAGCATCCATGGTGCATGCTGAAGGCCGGAAATGATGTAATTAGGCAGGAAATGATGTCATTAAACAGGTCATAACCAAAAATAAGCACTTTTTCTCTCTTAGGAACTCATTTACTGCAGATGACAGAAGAGAAAATACACAAATCTTGATCATATTTCAAGATATGGGAGAGCCCAATTTTCATGTGGGCTGCCATTGCAGCCGTAACACCTCAGCAGCTGAGAGCCTGAGGGCCGGATAAAAAGCTTCTGCGGGCTGCATCTGGCCCCCGGGCCTTATGTTTGACACCCCTGGACTAAACAGTTGCTTGCATTTTGAAGCCACTGATTCTTCTTTGCATTTCTTGAAACCACTACTACTATTTGGCTGGCTGAATTTGAGAGGTCTGATGCCAGCATTGCCACCTTTTTTTCCAGGCTCTGCTTCTGTGCCTTTAAGCAAGTGGACTGATTTCCATTGTTTTATTCCCTTGCCAGAAAAATACACAATACAACATTGTCTTCCTCCTGTGTGAAGGGGATGCTGTGCAGCATAGTGAGTGCTTTGAGAAGCCCGGTTCTCCTATTTTCTTGTGCCTGACAACGAGAGGCAGGTAGCAGTCTGGGTATGCGGGCTGTGGACTAACAGCAATTTCTGCTTCTCTGTCAGGGTGGCACAAGTCCACAATGCGTCATTTTCTTTATCTCTCTGCTTTGGAGAAGGACATGATAGATGGGGTGGGGGGATGCTGGCACGAAGGGCCCTAAAGAGACCCAGCTAGCCTATTTTTCTAGGCCTGGCCTGGCATACAAATGACAAATTACAGACATTACTTTTAATTGTGCCCTTCAAATGCCTGCTGAGGGTTTTGTTCTTAATAATGCAAATTGGCTATCACAGCCCAATCTGGAGAGATGAAAAGGCACTGGCTCCAGCCATATGCCAGCACATTAAAAGCCTAGAGTTAAGCCTTAGAGTACTGTGGTGTATGTTTGACAGACAGCCTCTGAACTTTCATTCTGTCCTAAAAGGTCCCATCTACAAGATGGAATAAATTTCACAGGCCTAAGGAAAGAAAAAAAACCAAAACTTTTTTTTAAGTTGCCAAGGATGTTTGAATGAATCTAGGATATTTTGGGGGTGCTGAATTAAAATATTGCATTAGTTTTCCTGTTTTTGGGGTAGTTTTGGGGTTACAGCATAGCCACCTTATATTGGCATATACAGTGGTTATGCTGTACCCCCCAAAACTAGAGCCAATCAGGCAAAACCAATGCCATTTTTTGGATTCAGCATTCCAAATATACCCAAGAATAGGTCTAACTTTTTAAGACAACAAAATGTGTATAGGCCTGTGTTTGGATCCATAAATTTTAGTGCTTTATTCAAAGACACGTACATTTGGAGGAGCTTTTAATTAAAGAACTAGGCTATTACTTGGAAGTAGAAAGCGTCTCTTAATTTTGTAGTATGGGTTATGGAGCCAGAAGAAAGTTTGCAGTGCCAGCATCAGGGAGTGTGGGAGGAATCATTATGATTAGGGGGGAGCCTCTGGGCCAAAGCCCTGCATTGGGCCCCTCTCTCTCAAAGTCTACTGGGAGGACAGCAGGAGGGTCTATAATTATCAGACAAGGATTCCTCCCACACTCCCCATTGACAACTAGAAGGGAATCTGCAATAGTAGCAGTTCATTCTTTTCCATCTGCCAAAGAAAGCATCCCCTAGAGGTCCTGCAATCAGAGGCCTCTGGGAGATGTTCTTATTTGTAGCGTAGAGTATCAAGTGCAGGGATGACAGAAGCCTCTTGCCTGACATGCACCACTGCTGCTACCACTGGTACTAGGTGAAGGGCTCAGAGCTTGGCCTGGCTGGATGGGCACTCTGGGCATAGCCCCTCAACCATGACCCAATCCCTGGTGCTGCCCCTGATGTTTTAGACAAGAGGATTGGCCAAAGAATGGAGCAAGATGTAAGCTATATTCGAGCTCAGCATCTCAGAGCATTTAACAGTATCTCAGAGTGTTTAACAATAAAAGGCTCTGGACCTTTTCAATAAAAGGGGAAAGGTGGCTTAGAAATGTTTTAAGTAAAACATTTGGAAAAAGTGTCAACACTCTCTTTGAGCCTTACCTGTATATTCTCCACCTTCTCTCTTCCTGGCCTTCATGAAAGAACCCTCTGGCCTCAGAAAAGAACCACCAGCTTCTTAAAAAGCATTAAAAGCATTTTGCAATTTCTACACTTGTTATGTCTCATTCTATAGTTTTTTTTTAATTAGCCAACATTCAAATTGCAAAGGCCTCTTTATGTCTTAAAAATACCCCATCTCACAATGTTATTCCTCAATCTGTATAAGACAATGCTCATTCCCCCCTCACAACAATTAGATGAAGCATAATTATAGTCATTTGGAAAATTAAATTCTTTCCACCCAACCCTGCAGTATTTAATCTCACCAGGATAGAAAACCGTACTCGGGGCTTGATGAGCAACGGAGCTCGCTGTGCACACCTGGGTATCAATTAGGGAGGAATATTAAATGTGAAAGCAAAACAGAAAGCTTGGAAATGCATGCAAAGGGGGGACCTGCCACTGAAGCACAATTTAACACCCAAACCATATGTGGAGAAACCCACATGGAAACGGGCACTTGCCATGGAATAAGTACTCATTTGGATGCAAACCCCATATGGGTTTCCTTAGCTGTGAAAGATCTTTGAATTTTTTTACCATGGAATATCCAGGTACCTTTTTCACTTTTTATTCTATGAGTACCAAATCTTCCATGTGGATTTTGAATATATGTTTCAGTAGTGTTACTGGCCAGTGGCGTAGCTAATGATCATGTAACCCAGTGCCTAGTTAAAAATGTTGCCCCAGAAGTGATGTCACAACCGGAAGTGACATCATGCCCAGGCTTTTAAAAAAGTGAAAATTGGGAGGAACCCACCTCCTCCCTTCAGCAGCTCACCACCCACTTGCTCTGCTGCCTCCCCCCAGTCAGTGGCATAGCTAAGGCATCTATCTGCTACCCGGGGTCAAAGAAGATTTTGTAACCCCCCCTGCATGGTTGGTTGGCAACCTTCAGTCTCGAAAGACTATGGTATAAGCCTACAGCACAAGGTATTCCCAGGCTATCTCCCATCCAAGTACTAACCAGGCCTGACTCTGCTTAGCTTCTGAGATCAGACGAGATCAGACATGTGCAGGGTAACAGTTGCATGACAAAATCAAATTTAATTAAGTAAATAAATAAAAAGTTATTGGTTCCATGCTGTATCATAACAACATCTCATTGGCACTCAGAACAATCACTCTCAGAAGTCAGTTTGGAGTGAAGAAAATCCACTTTCTGTTCCACAAGGCAGTTGTGTTTTCATTTTCTGGTTAATTGACCATAACTTTTGATATACAGATATTCCAGTGCTGTTTATTGCATTGCATTCTGCATTAAATTACCTTTCCAATGATATATAACATGATGGTATTATTCATACATACCAAGATTCTCACAATTTTGGTCATTAGTGTCAAGCTCAGCTTGTTGCCCCCCTAAAGCTTGATGCCCAGTGCAACTGCTACCCCCTGCACCCCGTTAGCTACACCACTGCCACTGAACCACCTGGGGTATACCCATAGGGTACCTTATGGGGTATACCCATAAGGAGAGTTACACTGCTCAAGGATGAGACTGGGGAAAGAGAGTTAGGGCACAATCCTAACCCCTTATGTCAGTGATTTCCAGCACAGACATAGCTGTTCCAATGGGGCTTGTGCTGCATTCTGCAGTTGGGTGTCACTCACAGAGGCCTCCTCAAAGTAAGGGAATGTTTGTTCCCTTACCTCTGAGCTTCATTACCCTTATGTTAGTACTGGAAAGCACTGACATAAGGGGTTAGGATTGCACCCTTATACTACTGCTTTGGCTTTGGACTCTGTCACCTCCTGTTCATCCCCACTTTGCCATTGGACTAGCAGCAATCAGCAGCAAGATCAAGATAGGGCCCTTGTGTTTTGAGGGCATCCAATGTGCTGACATCAGTGTCTTTGATGCCTGAAAACTCTCCATTTGAAAGATCCCCACAAAACTTGGATGTGGAGTGCTATGAGGAGAGAATTTCTCTTGCTCCTGTTGCCACAATATGTTTGAGTCCATGTCATGCCAAACAAAAAAGAAGTATATGTACTGTACAAATGTGTTTTGATTTTCAAAGATGTTACCTTGTCCTTGGAGAAGCAGAATTATATTAATCCCCTTTACATGAAAGCTTCCTAGTTTAGCACCCAAACGTGAAGAGACAAGGCTAGATAGACTGGCAGGGCGCTTGGATTAATGGGATGGGCGGAACTTTTTCTGCATCATATTTTTGTGGTTTCCTGGTGACACATTTCAGTGCCTGACCCAAAGTTCTTCAGAAATGAACATGATCTTCACAGCAATATGGGGCCATGATTTGGGTGGCTTATGCATGTCACAAGCAACGTACACGAGTGGTTTCTAAGTGACAGGCCTTGCAATTTAAGATTTCATAATTGCGTTTCCATTGTTAACCTGACAGCTGTTTGGATTTTGGTGGGAGTGCCTCAAATTCAGCTCCATGCAGCTGGTGAATTTCGCAGCTAGTGAACGAACACTGTCCGGTGCCTGTCTTGTCTTCCTGTGACCATACCCTTGGCTCACAACCTTCCCACTCTGAATTGGGACTTAATTATGGAGTGCTTGCAGAAATAACATGGTGACTGAAGGAAAAAGAGAGCAGTAATTATATGGCAACTCCCATTCCTGCTGCTAAACTCTCTCTTAATAATATTGAAATGGATATGCTGCATTGCTCCAAATTGCCTGGATAAAGTGGGGATGGTTATTTCTCATAGAATTTGACTTTCCTTGCCATCTTCTGTTTTCTGCTGCTAGAAATGGATGCTTGCACAATGCCTGTGTTATCTGTTGGCCTTGAGTCAAGGCATCATAAAGCTTTAGGGTCATCTGCTTGGAAATTGGTGCCTCCCTCCCTTCCCTTATCCTCACAGAGGAAATGGTCTCTTTCCTGTGAAAGAGGATTAGATTTCATTATCCTTCTCTCTGTGAAAATAACCATGAGACTGGGCTTTTTTTTTCTTTTTCTGCCAGACTCATCACTGAAAAGGATAATTATGATTTCTTGCATGCTCAATTGTTAATGTAAAAAAAGATCTAGCCGGGCTTTAGTTCCAGCATGCAAGCTCTCCCTTCGAATCACATAGGCTTAGTCAACGGTAAGCAGAACACACTCTGTACATGTTCAAGGGAATGCTAAGTTATTTCAGGTATTCTAGAGCTCAGTCTATTCAATGGAATCAGGTTTTAGAACTGAGCCCTTTTTAAAAAAATGTCTGACTCACATTAATCTTACTGCAACTTTCCCATCCTGTCTCTCTTCCAAAGAGAAAGAGCAAAGGATTACAGGAGAATTTGGCTGGAATATGTTCTTTAGGTAGTTGTGAGGATGATATTCCAACTACTACATAGTCTATGTGTGTATACAGGGCGAGTTAAAATGTTTACACAAGTAAACATTTGTGTTAGTACAAGGGGGTGGTTCTGATGCTGCTTCTTTTATCTCATTGGTTGCATGTGTTTAAAAGACATGCATGTTAGTGCACATTCTAGGCCCCTTTGCATCCTCTTGTTTCCTTAATAAGAATTTGAAATTGGGGTGGGGGAGGTGGGTGGTCGATCGAAATCCCCTCTGCCAACCTGCTGCTAAACTTTCTTCAAAAACCCACATAAAATGAAAAAGGGTGCAGTGGCCACTGGAAACTGTTCAGGTTGGCTTGTTCTGCCCAGAATATGCCTGCCTTATTCCCCAGGTGTACATGGCAGAAGATGACAACAGGCCCAGTGTAAACTGAGCATGTTCCACACAACCTATTCCTAATATTTTCTCCTAATATTTTCTCCTAATATTTTTCACACTATGCCTAGGAGCTAGTTCGGGTGATAATGGCTCCTGCGCATCACATAGGGAAGAAGCATGGGTGCACATCTCTGTCTCTCTCCCCCACATGCAATCTGGCCCGCTGTTCTGCTTCTGCATAGGGGAATTTCTCCTGGTTTGGTGCTAAGCGGGAGAAAGAGTTCTGTTAGAGAACAAAGTAGCAACAGTACTGTTTGGGGAACTGAGAGTTAATATTCAGAAGAAGGGTTGTGGGCCTCCTGGTGCAGCTTGCCATTGAGGACTTTGTGAGATGGCTGTGAATTGATTAATTATATCTTGAGGTGGGGTTTATTTTGGTGATAATGAAATAAAAACACATAACATCGCTTCCTACAATTTCCATTTTTGTATTAAAAAAATCTGCTAAAAAACTCACCATTCTTTAATACCTCTACATATTCTCTAACACCTCTATATACATGTGGCTGCATCTACTGACACTATGTCACGTACATTACCTACCTAGTACACTTTTAAGCAATTATAATTTATAATATAATTTGCTAAGTAGGTGACATACGTGGTATAGTATCAGCAGATTATAATTTATAATTTATAAAAATGCACCCTTAGAATAAAACACATAAAACCATTTTCTGTACTTTTAACTTATGGAAAACACCAGAATCAGTGAAGAAATAAAACCATTTTCACCCGCCTCTAATTATATCCCATTCAAATAACTCAGGACTGCATACGTGGTTCTGTATACATGTTTTGAGTTGGCATCCTTCAGTCTCGGAAGACTATGGTGTCACGCTCTGAATGGTGGTTCTGGAACAGTGTCCTCTCCAGTGCGCGAAGCCTGGGTAAAGTAGGTATGGAGGATAGGCTGTTACCCATGCAGCAAATCCCCCCTCTCCACGTCGCTGAAATGGTCCAATGGAAAGGCAGATATAAAGTGTATATATCACTTTATCATCATAACAACCTTGTGAAATAGATTAACCTAAGAGATGATGAGTGACCCAGTGACCTTCATGACTGAGCAGGATTTCAACCTGAGTCCTAATCAACTACACCAGACTGGCTCTGTGAGTTATTGCATTGAATGGCCCTGAACGCCAGTATTTTCATTTAAAATTAGCAGTTTAATTTTTCTTCATAAGAAGTGGGTTTCTGTCCTTTTGGAAGCTAGGGAACATTTATAACAGTGCAATCCTAAGCATAGTAATCTGGGAGTAAGGCCTACCAAACACAGTGGAACTTACATCTGAGTAAACCTGTGTAGGATTGCATTGTAAAGCTATATTTACGATCATTCAGTTAATGCCTTGTACAACCAAGCTGGTCCCCAGACATGCCTTCCAGTGAGCTACTGAACTTGAGTCAGGTGACCCGAGTCCAAGACACAAAAATAAGTGTTTTTTGCTGTCTTGTGTACACTTGTGTCAGACGTGTCAATGACTCTGGCACTGACTCGAATCTGAGGCCACCGACTCGAAAATGAGTCCCCACACATGCAGACTTGAGTCTACCTGGGTGTGCTTGCTTGGTTACCTTTTTCGCAGCATGAAAGACCTTGTGGGGTCATAATTCAGACTGGGTGAACAGCAGGGAAGTTCCAGCCAGGAGGTAGGGAAGGGTTAATGTTTTGGTTTTGCATCGAGCTGGGGGGCGGGAAGCAGGATCAGGCTCTGTTGTCCATCTCTGAAGGAACTGAAGATGGTTGAATGAAGAATCTTTTCTCTGGATGAGTGAGAGGAGAAGTGGGGGGTGGTGGTTTCTAGCCATGGAAGAGAAACTCATGGCATGACTCCTGCAAGCTCATTGAATGACTGGCTGCAATGGGACTATTTCTGAGTAGAGCTGCAAAGGATTGGGTCATATTGGTAAACCTCCCTGCTGCTGTGTGTGACCCCTTTGCTGCTTCTGTCCCTGCTTTCATGCAGTTCATCCCACCCCCTTCTGCCTTGTTTACAGATGGGATGGGAACATCAGGGCAATGTTTAAAGAGAACTGCAACACACACACCCCCTGGCAGCAGCAGCACCCCTGAATGTTTTCTTCCAAGGAGCCGCGGCTGACTTTTTTATGAAAAGACTCTGGACTTGAGTCTTTTAGAGTCCCCCAAACACTCTGGGCAACTCAGAAAGTCTACCCATTAGGACTCGTTTTCGAATGGAGTTAAAGGGGGCAGAGACTCATGACTCGACTCGGGTCAAGCCATGTTGGATTTGCCCATTTCTGGCTACTATGTGGATTAACCATTGGCCATCTTCAGAAACAGAAAGAAGTGGAGAGCCAATTTCCTTTCTCCCTCAGCCCTAGCAGGAGGAGAGTCCTAAAAAATAAACCTCCCAAAGCAGCAAAAAGTGAAACCATATTTAGAAGACACCTCGAAACTGAGGAGGAACAAAACGAGCTGAGGGGAAGCACACTGTGTTATTTTAAACTTGGTTTTCCCCTATGCATTTGCCTTTTTTTCCTACAGTAGAGAGTAAAGAAATACCCTGTACTACAAACGCAAGAGTAATCATCTGGAATGTGAAGGTATGACAATGCCTCAGGTTGTGGGCAGGAAGTGTGGGTTGGCAGTGGCCATGAGCCAAATTCAACCAGGCTGCTGTCTCCAAGAACTCTGAACAGCTTCTAGAAGTGGCAAGAGATGATGTGCAGGGCTGGCCCATCAATAAGGACAACTGAAGCTGTCACTTCAGGCAGTAGACTGGCAGGAATTGCCCACTTTCACCTACCTTCTTGTCTCCACTGATCTTGCACTTTCCGCTCCCTAGATTGGAGAAGGTAGAGGGGGACAAAGTGGAATTGTGGAGGACAGGAGAGAGGTGGGTGAGAGTATCAAAGAAGCAGAGGCTGGTTGTACCAGCTGTGTATATGTAGGTCCTGTTTACACAGTGCATACCCTGAAAAAAAAATTACAGATCACTTGAAGAGAATCTTTGTGGCTCTGTGCAGAAGACCCAACCAATGCATGGAAGTCAGAAGCATGGGGTACAATCTCACTTCCCTCAGACATTATTACTTCTAGTTATGATGTTTACACAGGGCTCAGGTAAGAAAGGTACACATACGCCTGTATCAATTTTACGCCTGACAGCTGTGTTTTTCCAGCCCCCCCCCCCCCCGGATGTAAAGCAATGGTTGAGATGTGGCATCTATAAACCCATTTTTGGTGCCAGTCTGAAATCTGACAGCACCCTTCTTGTGTTTGGGAATTTTTTAACCCTCTTGGCACAGTTCCTGAGTATGGTAAATAGGTAGATAATACTCACCACTGTTTGTGGAATTAGGACCTTTCATCAGTTTCTACAAGTTAATGAAAACATGATGGCTCTCCCAACATCTGTTTGCATTGTTAGAAACAAGAACATTCTGCCAATGGTTAATTCCAAGAGCTAGAACTAACAAGCAGCTCTTAAATATTTATCTGTAAAGGCTACTTTGAGGAATGCAGTAGGAGTGGGGAAGAGCAATTTGTTAAACCAAGTTTGCTACAAGGTGATATGCAACAATCATCAAGGACCAATTCAAATAGCTCATGGATGTGGGCTCATGGGGCCTAGAGGAAGAAAGAGACATAGCAGGGCTGGGCACGTCCACCAAGAGGGAATTTGGAGAGACGCTGCTGGTCAGGGAGGACTGTACTGCCCTAGATTATTGGTGGCCAACATTTGCTCTGCTCTGCCATATCCTGTACTTTGTGTCGGGCTGAAAAGCCCAACACGGAGCCTCTCAAGTCTGTGCTGGCAAAATAGCCGGTGCTGACTTGAGAAGCCCCATTGTGGGGGATGGGGCTTTCCCTGGGGGGAATGGATGAACGTACCCTTCCTCCAAGGAGACTCCCAGCGGCTTTCTGATGCCCGCTGGATACAGCAGTTGCTGCTTTGGTGCTGCTCTAGCAGGCACCGGAAAGCTTAAGATTGGGCTGCCCAACAGCTGTTTATACCCACATTATTCATCTACTAATTTGGATTACTAAAACACAACAGCAATATATAGTTCTTCAGATGAAGGTCCCAAGGCCCTACATGAGATCTACAAGGAAAATGGAGGAGGGGAGGACAGAAGAAAGGGGCATAAGAAATGTGCAGTAGGAGTCAATTATATCTAGAGTGCTCTCCATGTACATAATGTTCAGCTTTACAAAGAATGAGAGTATAGATCCTTGCCCTGAGGGGCTTACAGTCTACAGGGGAGGTAAATGGAGGCAGGGATCAACAGGAGAAGGATCTATGTGACTGTTTCATTTACATGCACTTAAGCTTAGTTGCACTGAGTATTGAAAGAATCAGAGAGCTATAAAAGCATCATGTGAGACTAGACCAGAAGTGAGAGACAGAAAAGGAAGGCTTTGCACAGCCAAGTCTCAGAAGAAAGTTGTAATGCAAATTGGTAGCTATACAAGACAACCACCTGCTACAAAGGCCCAGACAGGGCAGTGAACAAGGAACAGCAGGTGGGCAGTAGGGAAGAGAGAGGGACTCACTGAGCTGAGCTGTCCTACTCAATTTTACTCCATCAAGGCAAGAGAAGCAAAATATGTCCCTCACTTGACTTTTTCATCTTTCTCACCTCATTTGGCTGGCCTGGCATGCACAGATGAATGAAAGCCCCTCCTTCTTCTCCTGAGCATGCATTTTTTCCTATGTTTATGGCCCACTTTTCATTCATATCTGAACTCAAGGTGATGTAGAATACCTGGAGTTTTCAGATGGTCTTTATCTAGCCATTGTGCAGCCCCAGACATGCTTAGCTTCAGCAAGGTGGTTGCATCATGCATCTTATTGATTATTTCTATATGAATAAATCAATAATCTGCATAAGCATCTTTGATGCTATAAGCATTTAACACCAAAGCTTTCCAGTCTCAAAATCTACCCTCTCCCCAAATAATGCCTGCTACTTAGAAGTAGTTAAGAGGGGAAAGGATCAATGAGTATAAACTTTCATCAAAACATGTTGAAGTTCTAAAATTTATAACCACTCCTGGAATAAATATCTAAAATAGTTTTTTCCTTGATGAAGGAAGCTGTGAGAGCTATTCCATAGAATGACTCAACCTGTAATAAAAATCAAGCTGTGTTTCAAAATAGAGAGACAATGGAATAAACAGATGACATAACTAATCCACCTCTTGTGTCATATATATTTAAGACTTCTCCTACAGCAGGACTTCTCCTACTGCAGGAGTGGTGATGTCATCTTTAGGCGTACTTAGGTGCTGCCCTTGAAACCTGTTTCAAAGCATTGGATCCAGTTTGGCAGGAGGGGAACAAAGAATTTTGCCTAAGGGCATATATCAATGTTTAGGTCATCATCTTTCCCAGTCTTTCTCCCATACTGAAAGACAGTCTCTAGCTCACATTTCATTAAGGCTACAATCCTATGCAAATATACCTGAAAGTAAGTAAAGTAAAGTACCTGTTAAGGCTACAGTCCTATGCAAATATACCTGAAAATAAGTCCTATTGAACATAATGAGACTTACCTCTGAGTAAACATGCACAGGATGGTACTCTAATATACCTTGTATATTTATCTGGAATTTTTAAATTCTACTTTTCAATTTCTGTACTTTTATTTTAAAACCATTGCAAGTCACTCCAAAAGTTTGGAACGAAATTAGATTCCATTATTCACCCATCTAGTGGCTGAATGCGGAATAGTGTCTATATTGATGTATTCTAGAGTGACAATAGAGGAGCAAGAAACCTGGAAGTGGATCTTTAAAGCTCTCTTTAACCCTGGAAAGCTTGAAACCAGTGCCGTTTAACAGCATGAAAGTAGGAAATTGAATTTTGGTGCTTTTTCTCCTTGTTACAAGGCATTTAAAGGTGGACCTTGGTATCAATGATGAGTCAAATCAGTGGATGCTGAGGTCCCATCTGTAATCTTTGTGAGGTGTGGGTCATGATGAGCCCCTGCATTTCAAAATGCATCACTTCACCACTGTATACATGTGACAGTAGATGCTGCATTTTTAGGACATCTCTTTGAATGCATTCAGATGTGCAACCACTGGATTGTTCTTCAACCACATTTTGCCACTGACACAATGCGCCCCCTTAGTCTGCACGTTTGGGTCTGTATCTGACAAATGCAAGGGACAGTGCATGAGCAATCAGCATAGTATTTCTGAAAGCCACCCAGTTCCTTTGCTTTAAAAAACAAACACACACCAAGGTGTCTATTTAAAGTCACCTTTGCAAATACTGCTTGAGGGGGAAAGAAGTGAAACCAAATGTTACCATATAACTAATTTAAATAAGAAGAGAGTTGATAGAGCTGGGCTTCAACTATCCATTTGGCCCACAAAATAAAATCCCACCCATCACAGGGGCTTGTGTTTGTTGGTGGCAACTTACACAAAGTTGCCTTTCACTCATGATGCTCAATCATGCATTTGAGTTTCTCTTCTGTGACTCATGCCAGATGTTAATGTGGTCAGAGGCATAGTCAGAGGAGGTGCAATGCACAAAGTTTTGAAGGGAGCCTCACTGCAGCATGCAAGTGGCCCCTCCCTTCAGAGCCATTCCAGGCATTCAGCTCCATTTTGCTCCTCCAGCCTGGAATGGCTCCAAAGGGGAAGGGCCGCTTACATGCTGCAGTGAGGATCTCTCCAAAACTTTGTGCTTTGCACCCCCTCTACCTATGCTACTGAATGTAGTTCGTGCAGGATAGCATGCAGAAGAGAAAGCAATTCTACGTTCTAGCTGTTTATGCTTTATTTGGATTGCAGGCCTATTTAAGAATAACCACATTTAAGCCCCAAGTATGAAGACATCCTAACTGTATAATCACAAATCTTTATATACTGCTTTTCAACAAAAATTCACAAAGCAGGTAACACAGCAAAACAGATGAAAAGATGGTTTCCTGTCCCAAAAGGGCTCACTGACTATGGTCTAACCAGGCCGTTTTCTTGAAATAACAGTAGCAGCAGTTATGTAAGATGTGTGTATTTACATGTTTTCACTTCCCCCTTTTCTCAGATTTATGAAAACACAACTGTCTGAAAGTAGGCCAGTAACAACCTTACAGTGCAATCCTAGGCAGGTTTTCTCAGAAGTAAGCCCCATTGTGGTCAATGGAACATACTGCCAAGGACGTATGTGTAGGATCACAGCCTTAACAAGGTAACTCATAAAAAGTCAGTTATCCAATTCAAGGAAATTTAACCACCTCAGGCTGCAATCTTATACATGTTACTCAGGAGGAAACCCCACCAACCTTTTTTTTACTGCTGGGTTTTTACTTCTGACTAATTATGCATCAGATCTATTTGTTAGTTGCCTTTTGCCTCTACAGCCAAATGATACTTACTGTACAGGAAATAGAAAAATACATGAAATAGTGTCTACTTTTAAAAAAATTGGTGAAAGGTTACAAAATAGTTTTCCTGAGTTATACAGAACTTTTAATCAGGGGTCATTTACCTTTCAACAAAATCAAATAAGGAAACTATTCTTTCCTCTACACATTCTCTTATCTTTAACAAACACCTGAATGGTTACTGACAGTGGAATGTCAAGGGAGCAAACGTGGGGTCTGTTTTTCCTACCTGGAAAGCACTTTTCTGTAGGAAACAGTATTTTTCTTATATACACACTAGTGTTTTCATCCTCTTCCCAGGACTCAGATCTCTGACTCTGGGGTCATTCCCATCCTACTAGATAGGAGGTTGAATGGACCAGCTCGTCAATTTCATCTTCTGATCAACCTATCTTTGCTTTCTGCTCCAGGTGCCTATGGCTTTAACTGAAGCCTATTATACATAAATTAAGAAGATGACACCTTGCCAATAGCTTATCTGCATGCTGCAGAAGGTTTCCTATGCTTCACTTCTGCACTCAGGCTGCTCTTAAAGCCATAGGGGTGGGACCAATAAAAAAGAAAGCAAATTTAATATGCCACACATATACTTACTGTGAATTTGTGTTGATCAAGAAGCACCAACTATGATCCCCATTCAGCAAACACTTTCTCACTTATCCTCTCTAGAGAGGCCAGGGGTAAATGTACTGTTCCATTTAGGGAAACAGTGTGCATAGATTGCTGCTTTTACATATACTGTGTAGGTTACATATTACACTGCTTTATACTGACTCAGATCATTGGTCCATCCAGGTCAGCATCATCTACACCAGGGGTGCCCAAACCCCGGCCCTGGGGCCACTTGTGGCCCTCGAGGACTCCCAGTCCAGCCCGTGGGGAGCCCCCAGTCTCCAATGAGCCTCTGGCCCTCCGGAGACTTGCTTGAGCCCGTGCTGGCCCGATGCAACTGCTCTCTGTGTGTCGGCCAACCTTTTGACCTCTTGCATGAGCTGTGGGATGAGGGCTCCCTCCACTGCTTGCTGTTTCATGTCTGTGATTCAGCAGCAAAGGAAAGGCTGGCCTTACTTTGTGCAAGGCCTTTTTATAGGCCTTGAGTTATTGCAAGACCTTCATTCATTCATTCATCCATGTAAGTTCCATCTCTAATATATTCTATGTAAATTTATTCAAATTTTAAATGTAAATTAATTCTTTTGTTCCCCAGCCCCAACACAGTGTCAGAGAGATGATGTGGCCCTCCTGCCAAAAAGTTTGGACACCCCTGATCTACACTGAATGACCATGGCTCTCCAGGGTTTCAGACAAGGTTTTTTCCCCCAACCAGACCTGGTGATGCCAAGGATAGAACCTGGGACCTTTTGCATACAAAGCAAGTGTTCATTCACTGAGCCATGGCCAGTGTCACTTTTACTGGGCCCTGCACCCAGATACATAGCCAATTAGCAGATGATACTTTTCATTACATTGACATAGGCTACAATCTTATCCACACTTTCCTGGGAGCAAGCCCCATTGACTACAGTGGGATTTACTTCTTAGTAGACATGCATAGGATTGGGCTCACAGACAACAGAAGAAGCTTAACTTGCCAAATTTCTTTGTGTCTACTAATAATTAATGGAACAAAAATCAGTAAAAAAAGACAACCTTATTTTCTGAAACAAATACAAAGTAGCTTTTCAGGGAGGCTATGTGGACAACATATGCTATTCATAACTGAGGAGAATTAAAGGATTTGAGCCGTTTGTAATGAAATTGCTTTTTGTGTTTACCTCCTTAACTGTTAGCCATGCGTGCAAAGGTGCAGGTTATTTCAACACTACTTCCAAGAGTATTCCTCATTATCATTCCTCAAAGTCAAAGGGGTTGATTATTTCACCAGTTAGCTTAAAGTAGCGTACAGAGGGAGAGGAAACACATTCAGCTTGATCCGATTGATAGTTTCTTGGAAGTAAGTCCCACAAAGTTAAATAGGATTTTTTCCCAAAGGACTTCAGCCTTAAGCGTTCTTCTGTTTAAAAACATGATGCAATTCTATACAGGAACAATAGCAGCTTCATTGTGAAATCTAGTCAGCTCTGAAACATTAGTGCATCCAATTCATTGTATTTGGCTCTGGCTATTAATGGCTTACAGGGAGGAGATATGCTATGATGACATTGCTTGGAAAAGTGGTGAAGAAGGTAACACTTGGATGCAACCATCTCCCAATGCGATAATAGTGCTATGTTGTTTTAAGCCAAGTTTAAAGCCTGCCTAAACATTACTCATGAACATAGATTCCTCCTGAGGCTTCCTCCTTTCTAGACGGGTGATAGGAGTTCTCTGTCAAAACAATTCCTGACAACTATCCAAAAGAGAGGAATAATATTCTCAGGTTACTGTTAGTCCATCTGTGCTCAAACAACCTTCAAAAACTTTCTTCAGACAAAACTTTCTTCAGTATTTAAGGCTAGTTGGCCTGACTGCAAACCAGATTCCACTTGGGAGTTCTCATTTAGTCCAATGTGGGAACAAGAAAGATTTAACCCATTTTTGGCCAGCCCACATGTGTTCACATATGATCCCTGTTGCATATATGCAAAGTTGGGCAGAAATGGCTTAATACTGGGAGTAGCCAATACACCATATGAGCCATGCCCTTCACTTGTTGCTGGAACTTAACTTTGGAAATGATACAATAATAGTAGGGAAGAATATGCCACTGAGCATGTGCCAAATGCCCCTTTCTTACCCACCACAGATAAAAAAACCCATAGCACTGTTCAGGCTGACATCAGAACATACTGCTCTCTTTGGAAATACTAGATCACAGCAAGTATCCCCAGCTAAACTGGTTTGCAGATTGCAGCTGTTGTAATTTTACTGGAGACATGGACTTTATGATGTGTGCCACCCCCCACTGTTACCAAAAAGGCTGTTTTGTTTAGGGGAATTAGTTATATTAGCCTTTTGGAAACTTTCGGGACCATAGGCCGGATACAAGACAGCGTAGAGCAAAGAAATCTCTTGTTTAGCTTAATGAGACTGGGAGAAAGGTAACTTTCAATCAAAGGATTATATTTTTATTGCAAAAATACACAAAGGTAAAACATAATACACATGGAGAATCGATAAGTATAGATTTCTAGTACTGGTCTGGTGTACCTAACTAGTGGTGGATGCGTGTGCTATGTATTTTGGGTGCATCCGAAAAAGAATCAGAAATGGACAGGAAGTAGGGAGGTATTATAGGGGTTCCTTAATCTGCTAAACCCAGTTGCTGACTAAAGATGGGGGAGCAGGGAGGAATAGGTAGGGAAGAAGGGGGGGAAGTTTAGACGCAATGATATATTTACCTGTCCGGGGGGGGGGGGAGAGTTGGAGGAAGAGTCTGGCCACTCCGGCCGGTGGGCAGTCAGAGAGAGAGCGCATGTGCTCTGAGTTCTCTCTTAAGAGTTGTCTTGGACCTGGAAGTTGATCTAAACTGACCGGAAGTATCCCAGAGCTGTGGGCATGCTCAGTAACACACAATGGTACACGTGGAGTATGTAAAGAAAAGGTGGAAGGGTCCAGAACTCAGTTATCAGCAAAAGCTTGGCTCTGGGGGAGGGAGACAATTTGCATAAGGTGCTTAAGAGTGTTAAAGCTACAACAAAAGAACAATAGACTTCCTCCTCCATAGGTGCATGCTTGTTTTGCATAATCAGGAGACACAGTGATTAGGTTATACATTGACCTGCAAGGAATTGGGAGTTTGTGTAATTCATGTGTTTGTAGCTTGGCCATGGCCCCTTAGAAACATGTGCTGGGGGAGGAGTGGCCTGCTTGCTTGGTCTGTATAGTCCAAAATACATAACTAGATATAAAAACACAACTTGGAAGGAAAAAAGGGGATTTTCACGTAACAGGATTCCCCGCCTTGGGGCTGAGATCACGTGAGTGGTCTCATGGCCCCACACCAAATCAAACTAAGTAAAACACATTGAGACAAGATTATTGCAAAAAAACAACAACATCAATAATAAAAATATCTTGTGAACATAATAAAATCTCTTGTACTTGAGAAATCATGTATGCCTACAAACACAGCTCATTAGTATGGTGCCTTGTGTATGGGGCGGTACAGAGCAGCTTGTCACCAGCATCAGGGTGGCGAAGTTGTGGTCTTCCTCGAAGGGGTGTCGTCTGGCACAGCTGAAACTCAAGAAGGTTGTGGATCCCGTTGCATACCTTGGACCTATTCATCTGGAGCGATCGCCATGGCGTGCAGTCACCTTGTTGCCTTGCTGTCTCGCTGAGAGAGAGTCCACAGGCTGAGTGAAAAGTCAGATTGTTCTGACAGCCATGCTGCTTCCAAGAGAGGTACAGTCCAACAGAGCACGGGTTCAGCTTGTCTTGCAGTCCACGCCAGAGTTTCCAGGGATGCTAGGTTGCTCAACTTGTGTCCACAGATGGATGCTTGAGGTGTCTTTTTCTTTCCCCGCCTAGCTAATAAGACATCAAGTACACCAGATAATGCTGAGCATTCATGATTTCTGAGGGTACCAAGAGTTAAACACATTAAAAAAAAACAACTTTAAGAAAAACCATAACTCTGTCTTGCTTGGAGATCTGTTGGTTTTAGCTATAGAGTTCATAGAGAAATGTTTCTTGATGCAAAAACTTCTCCTGCTCACTGCATCTCAGGTTGCCTTGCTTGGAACAGAATACATGAGGTAGACTTGTTGGGATTACATTTACATGAATACAGGTTACATGCATAAGGTGTATAGAGATTGTGAAGAGAGAGAGAGAGAAGAGAAAAAAAACTGATTTTGAAATTTATATTCACCCAATTTGTGCTTCGAACCAGATTAGCATTGGATAGCCAATTTCTCTATAAACTGGACTTGACTGAGAAACAGAAGGGCTGATAAACATTCTGAGGCTCGCACTGTCCATCAGTTAAAATGTCTGTTGTGGGTGACATACAACAGGCAAAGTGAGGTATTATTTGTAAATAAACGACATAAATTGTCCTGAGAATACTTGTACTATAAAAGGAAATCACTTCATATAGGCTCATTGCTCAGCTCCTGTGAAGGAATTTGAGATTCAAGTAAATTTTTGTTCTTTGGAGGACATTTGTCCTTTGGAGGACATGTCCTCGTTCCTTTTCCTTTGTCCTTACTTGCTGTTGAAGCAAAAAAAAGGGTTAAAACTAAAAGATAGCCTTTGCTAAATTAGGCATTAGAGGTTTTGCTTTGTTTGCTTCTTGCATTAAGTTGCTGAAACAAAAAAATTAAAAACACAAAAGATTGCTACTCATTTGCACTCTGTGCATGCCCTGAGGCACCAAGATTAGGAGGGTTCCCCCTGCTTTTCTTTTCATTAGGAAAAATGCATTGACTTCTTGCATTGCTTACATAAGATCTAGAAAGTTTCAAGGAAACATAAAGTTATTAGTAAAACTTTTGTTGCTGGCACAGTGGCAGGGAGTTCCAATGGCCACTATAATCTAAACTTTTAGCATCAAAGAAGAAAAAAAAATGTTAATAGGTTTTAAAATGCACTTTACACACACATGGTTCAGTCTTTTCTCCAACGATAATGTCTTCGTGGGGGTGCTGCAAGAAATCTCCCACTTCCTATGGTTCCTTTTTCCCTAATTCTAGGTTTGAAAGTTATTTCTTCTTGGCTGATGGAAGAGATAACTGAAGAGTACTCTCTTCCTGCTTTAGCAGCCATGTGTCCATATGGACTTCTGCCTACTGGAGCTTTCCTATTATACTTCTGCCTGTTCAAAACATCAGAAAAATCTTGTCCTAAAAGAAATGATGTAGGTGTGTCTGAATGTACAGCCACAACACGTGTACCTTTCCATCCTTTAAATTCTAAATGCACCTTTGCTTTAGGTACAAAAATCTCTGGACTTTCATAAGGCTTTACCTTATATGTTTCTCCAGGTAAAATCTGCCATTCTTTCACTAAGTTTCTATGAATTGAGGTTAGTCTGGCTCCAGAATCTATGTGTCCCCGTATCTTTTTCCCATTAATAGTCAAAAAAACTTGATTTTTGCTAGGAGGGGGCTTGGAAGTGCAAGCACTGAAGAACATCATGGGGAAAACTGGTTCTGAGGCAGATGGCTCTACCTGTTGGACAGCTGCCACAGGCTCAGGAGCTCTGGGACTGTATTTTGTGGCTAAATCTCTTAACTCTCCCAGAGTAGCTCTGTCCCATAACTCTTTTGGAACTTTCCTCTCTGCCAGGTCTTTCCTGAGGTAAGCTTTAAGCTCTTCTTGTTCTTTGTTCCTTTCGGGGGAGTTATTTCTTTCTCTGCTCTGATTCTGACTGTAAAATGGATTGAAATCCTGGTTCCCATTGCTCTCCCAATTTTGATTATCATTTTCATATGGAGAGTGAGAGCTATAATTAGAGTAAGTTACTGCCTGGATTGGTTCTTCTTGGATAAAGGGATTAACTGAGCACTGTGTCTCTCCTTCCCATTGAGGGTTAAATGGAGACTTTTGCTCTGATTCAAAAATTTCTTCTGTCTCTCTTTCCCATTGAGGGTTAAATGGAGACTCTGGCTCTGATTCAAAGGTTTCTTCCCCTTGGATAAAGGGATTAACTGGGTACTGTGTCTCTCCTTCCCATTGAGGGTTAAATGGAGACTCAGCCCTTGGATCAGAGGGCCAAATTTGCTCTGATTTGAAAATTTCTTCATTCCCATAGACTGAGGCTATTGCAGCTTTGTGTGAGTTTAGAGCCTCTTTTAATTGCTGTATTTCCTTCTGGCAACTCACGTGGCTTACAGACTGTTTGTTTTGTTGGGCCTGGGTCATGAGTTTTAACACTAAATTTCTGGTTTGTTCTAGATCCTCCTTTAGTTTTCTGTTTTCTTGTTCATATTTAAGAACCTGATCATACTCTTCTATTGACTTTTTCCTTTCTAAGGTGTAAATGGCAAGTTCATTTGTGTAATGTTGTAACTGCCTGTTCAGATCAGTTATCCTAGCCTCTTTCTCTGCTATCTTCTCTAACTGAATCTCTTGATCTCTTTTAAATTCTGCTATCTGGGCATCTTTTATTTCTATGCTTTTCTGGAAGGTCAAAATACCATTCCACAAAGCATGAGCAAAAACTGCATCCTTCTTAGCCCCTCTTGGTCTGTATTTCTTTTTGAATTCTTCACAAAGATCAACTATTTTTCCACAAATATCATTGTTTTCAAAGCAGCCCAATTTCCATGGACTCTGTCCTTTTTTTCCTAACCATTTCTCTATACAATTAACTCCTGAACTTGTGTACAAGTTCTGGGTTTCTTTAGATTCTGCTTCATTCATTTTCATGGTTTTGTTTTTCCCTCTCATATATTGTGCTTGCTAATTGCTTCAGTTAAAAGCACACTGGGAAGGAATTTTTATTGAGGCTTGCTTACTCATAAGGAGCAAACAGCTGACTCCTTTTAGCAGGATCAAGAGCAAAAAGTGAGTACTGGAGGGTCTGCTTCTTACAGACTGTTAACCAGAGCCACGGGTGTAAAATTTTCCCTGGTCTGCATGCAGGTACTGCACCCAACTCCAAAAATCACAAATCTGTGAGTCTAGCGTTTCTCAAGTCTATGTTCCTACTCCCTATGCTTTTTCCTTTAACATTCAGCAAGGTTTTTCCTAGCATCTCCAAAAGGATCTTTGCAGAACTACTGTCTGATCCTGTGTTAGCTCTGACACACTGGCATCACCAACACATGCCTGCCCGCATTCTCCACCAATAATAATGTTACCAAAAAGGCTGTTTTGTTTAGGGGAATTAGTTATATTAGCCTTTTGGAAACTTTCAGGACCATAGGCTGGATACAAGACAGCGTAGAGCAAAGAAATCTCTTGTTTAGCTTAATGAGACTGGGAGAAAGGTAACTTTCAATCAAAGGATTATATTTTTATTGCAAAAATACACAAAGGTAAAACATAATACACATGGAGAATCGATAAGTATAGATTTCTAGTACTGGTCTGGTGTACCTAACTAGTGGTGGATGCGTGTGCTATGTATTTTGGGTGCATCCGAAAAAGAATCAGAAATGGACAGGAAGTAGGGAGGTATTATAGGGGTTCCTTAATCTGCTAAACCCAGTTGCTGACTAAAGATGGGGGAGCAGGGAGGAATAGGTAGGGAAGAAGGGGGGGAAGTTTAGACGCAATGATATATTTACCTGTCCGGGGGGGGGGGGAGAGTTGGAGGAAGAGTCTGGCCACTCCGGCCGGTGGGCAGTCAGAGAGAGAGCGCATGTGCTCTGAGTTCTCTCTTAAGAGTTGTCTTGGACCTGGAAGTTGATCTAAACTGACCGGAAGTATCCCAGAGCTGTGGGCATGCTCAGTAACACACAATGGTACACGTGGAGTATGTAAAGAAAAGGTGGAAGGGTCCAGAACTCAGTTATCAGCAAAAGCTTGGCTCTGGGGGAGGGAGACAATTTGCATAAGGTGCTTAAGAGTGTTAAAGCTACAACAAAAGAACAATAGACTTCCTCCTCCATAGGTGCATGCTTGTTTTGCATAATCAGGAGACACAGTGATTAGGTTATACATTGACCTGCAAGGAATTGGGAGTTTGTGTAATTCATGTGTTTGTAGCTTGGCCATGGCCCCTTAGAAACATGTGCTGGGGGAGGAGTGGCCTGCTTGCTTGGTCTGTATAGTCCAAAATACATAACTAGATATAAAAACACAACTTGGAAGGAAAAAAGGGGATTTTCACGTAACACCACCCCCACAGAATGGCTCTGCTGTTTCAAGCCATTCTCTCTCAGATCAGCTGATCTCTATTTGAGCTATTTGAGCTATTTGACCAACAGAGTTGGTCAAAAGTGGCTGGGTTTCCTTTGTGCTGAGGTTGAGATGCTGATAAAAGGATTAGGGAGGAACTGGTGAAATATCAAGGTTAACTCACTGTATTGCTGCCTATTATTGCTGCATCAGCGAATGGCTTTCTTCCTGCACACTCACAGTATATCCAAGATGCTTTGAATATACATGATGCACCTTTGTAGGATACAGAGCAATCTAAGTGCTGCTGCTATTGCTTTTGCTGCACCACAGCAGAGGCCTATTCTTGACGGAATTTTCAAGGTCGCTCAAGGTGTTTTTGCACATGTGCTTCTACAGCCCTGAAACTGTCTCATTACCTGAAGCCACAATCATATCCCTGAAGCTCCTGACTTTATAATCAGATTTGTGTGGCTGGGATGCTTTCAAAGTACAGATCTGTTTGTGTCTTGAGTCTCTGAGGCGGAATGAACAAAAAAAGACACAGGCTGGCAAGACGGTTGCCAACTGATGAGAAAATATGGCATGTGCTTTTATGTTAAAAAATCAGCTAGTAAAGTATCTGATGGCATAGTGCTGAACAGGATTGCCTGCTGATTGCTGCAAGTCCATTTTGTACCACTGATAAGAAGATAGCTACAGTGACCAGTTCAACAGTTGGCAAGCCACATTTGATCAAAAGGCACAGAAGGCAACCTGCAAGCCCCCCCCCCCCCATGGATGGAAACTTCTTCCCTATATATACACAAATATCCTGTCCATCAGGAACAACTTGGGCTCATGTGATCTGGGGAGAGGGGTGCCCTGAAGTCAGTGTCTCCGTCTTCCTAATCTGCATTATGCCAGGGCTAAAACTAGCAGATTCCACTGCCACTCTGAGGACAAAGCCAGGCAAAGAGAGACTGTCCTCAAAAGCCTCCCACCCAATTATGTGGGGAATTCCTCCCCCTCCCCCAAACATACCCAGTAACGTGTAGATGGACCAGTAGAACTAGGTCAAATCTCTGACAACCAACCATAGGCAAGCAAAGAGTTAAAACACAAAAGGTGTGTGTGTGGGGTCAATACAGGAAGGAAAGAACAAGCAGCCTGGAACATGGCTTAGATATTGAAAGTGTCCAGGTGTGGATTTTAACAGAAATGCAAACAGGCAATTGCAGGCAAACCTACAATCAAAATATTGTAGTTCCCTCGCACATCTACCTCTCATGACACTTACTTTAGTATCAGCTTGCAGTGTTCATTACACCCTTCTGATCCCCAAAAGGGTATGTGAGAATTTGACCACACATACGTGTGTTCTCTGAAGAGCCAAGCCAGAACACACACAAGTATCCTTGGGTTTGACTTTATGAAACCTAGGTCTGTTGATGTCATTGCCCATCCAACTGGTTGTTTTACAGCCACTTGGGCACCCCCACTTGCCTTCTGATCTGGTCAGGTGGATGCCCAATTGGCTGGTGCATGCCAAACACAGCAAGTGGACTGGCTCAGGGATACTGTTCTTGCAGAATCCAGATGAGAAGGACATGGAATATAGAAACTGACTTTCTGCTTGGGCATGCTGTTTTTCTGCAATGGCACGGATTACAACCTGTCTCCGGGAAGCCTCTTATTGAGTGATATGCTTAGGCCTTCCCAGAGCTGGCCCATCCACAAGGCCAACTGAAGCTGTTGCCTCAAGCAGAAGATTGGTGGAGGGTGCCCATCTCTGCCCCCCTATTTGCCTCCACTACTCCTACCTCTCCTTCTGCTCCTTGGATTGGAAAGAAAGAGGGGGGCAGAGGGGAAGAGGAAATGTGGAGGGGAGTGCAGAGCTAGAACATTGGAGAGTGAGAGCAGCAGAGGCTGACACCAGTGGTGTACAAATGGGGGGCCCAGGGGGCTGTGAGCCCCGGGTGCCAAGCTGCAGGGAGCTGACAAAGGCTGCCTCTCAATTTTTTAAATCTTGGTATTTTCGAATAATACCATCATTTTATATATAATTTGATGTGTAATTTCATGCAGAATGCAATGAAACAAACCATGCTGAAATATCTCTATTCTGTCAAACGTTATAACCAAAAAACCAGAAAAGGAAAAGACAACTGCCTTCTGTAACAAAAAGTGGATTACACTGGGACTCCTGTAACCAAAGGTGTACACTGTAATAAAATGTGGATTATGCTGGGATTACTACTGGGAATAAATAGCTTGTTACAAGCATTTCAGAAAACCAAATGTATTCTTCATAAATGTATGTATGTTTTGCCTTTCTTCTATATTACAACAAAACTGCTTTTGTATGTATGATAAGACCACAAGCCCACTGCATATTATCTTGATGGGCATTCCTTCCCTGTTTTGTTTTGGGTTATGATCTCTAATGTTCACTATATATGTGAAACCTATTATATATAATAGAAAAGAAAATGTTCACTGTCTGCACTTCTTCTCTGGCTATTATTATTATTATCATTCATTTCATATCTTGACTATTACTGAGAATAATTTTGTCATGGGGAGGGTGCCAAAGATTTATGGGCCCTGGGTGCCAAATGATCTTTGTATGTCACTGGCTGGCATGTCATTGGCTAAGGGGGAGCAGCATTTGTCATGCTGCCTTAGTCGTCAGGGGAAAAAACTGTAATGATTGCAGTCCGCATTGTACTTCATGGGTAAGGAAGTGATTTCTGTGTCTGAATAAGGGGTTTTGTAACACATAGCCCAGTATGGAGGAAATATGCAGGCGACTGGTTTCTGTATTCCCAGTGTGCTGCTATGGGATGTGATCTGCAGAAAATACATTGAAGCTGCAATCCTATACACACTTTCCTGGGAATAAGCCCTATTGGGCACAGTGGGACTTACTTCTGAGTAAACATGCAGAGGGTTGTGCTCTGAGTTGCTTCTGGAGGTGGGTGTTGAATGCCTCACTCTTCCTGGAAGCAATGGTGACTACAGGATGTTGCTAAATACTGAGTCAAGTATATCTTGCTGAGTATTGTCTGCATGGACTGTTGACAGGTCTTTTGACTACCTAGATTGGGTGCCAGGGATTGAATCTGCAATCTTCCGTATGTAGCACATGTTCTACTACTGGGCTACTTTAGTCTGGTTTGAGAAGTAGGCTGTTTCTGTTAGAAATGCCAGATGCAAGGGAGTGGCTACAGGATCCAGATGTGGTCTTGTCTTCTCCCTGAGGTATCTGGTGGGCCCCTGTAAGATACAGCAAGCTGGACTAGATGGGCCTTTAGCCTGATCCAGCAGGGCCGTACTGACCTTGGCATGGATACACTCAATCCTCATTCCAAATTGTCCATAGTGGTCACATGAATTGCCCCAAAGATCTATAGGTTTTTTATGGCGATCTAAAACAGAATGTAGTTCCATAGATACAATTCACAGTATATGTATGATTTCTCCCTGTGGTGGTATCATGGTATCATTGCATACAGTGCAAGCCTATGCATGTCTGTTTAAAAGTAACACCCATTGTGTGCAACAGTGCTTACGCCTAGGAAAGTGTGTATATAGTGTGTATAGCTTGATTAAGTGGAATTTCTCACATTCAAACTGCTAATTCATATTTGCACATAAAGCATTTGATCACTCAAATTGTAGCTTCATCTGTGACCTGACTCCATTGCAACGTGCTGGGTTTGCAGGGCTGTGGAAATTCTTATGGTGGCATTTGTCTTTTGAAGGCTCCTTTACTCATGAAACTTGCCACTTGATGAAGAATCAGCAAGTGATCTGAACATGCATGTGTGAACCCACCCCACTAAGGGCCCAATCCTATCAAATTTTCCAGTGCCGGTGCAGCTGTGCCAATGGGGTGTGCACTGTATCCTGTGGTGGGGAGGCAGTCACAGAGGCCTCCTCAAGGTATGGGAACATTCGTTCCCTTATCTTGGGGCTGCATTGCAGCTGCACCAGTGCTGGAAAGTTGGATAGGACTGGGCTCTAAGGTAGGCAGGATCTATGGGACTTACTCCTAGGTAAGCATTCTTAGAATTGCAGCCTTTCAGAATTGTTGTGCCTGTACATTTTTTCCTGCTGCTTTCACACAATATAATTGCTTTGTTGCTTGTGTGTGTGTTTTAAAATTTCTTTTGCTGTAAACCTTGTTGGCATCCTTCAGTCTTGGAAGACTATGGTATCGCGCTCTGAATTGTTGTTCAGGAACAGAGTGTCCTCTCCAGTGCGCGAAGCCTGGGTAAAGTAGATATGGAGGATAGACTGTTACCCATGCAGCAAATCCCCCCTCTCCACGTCGCTGAAATGGTCCAATGGAAAGGCAGAAGCCAATACGGTTGGTTCCTGTGGCGTCGCAGGAGTTGCCAGAACGTGACTGTGTTCAGCCATGAACTGCCTCAGGGACTCCAGCTCTGGATTTTGCCTCGAGGTTGACTCCTGAAGCCTTTCCCATAACTGGATGCAGCCACAAGGCAGTGGAGGTTTGGGATCAGAGTTTTCCTTCTCTCAGATGAGCTGCCTTCCCAGGCTAAGGAGTCCCATCCACCCGGTGGCTGTTTAGTCACCGCTTACGACAAGTACAGCCAAACTGAGGGCCTATTCTTATCTCCCAGCCCCCAGGGGTTGCTGTAAAGCAGCTTTGGTAAATACTATACCATGAAAAGCAAGGTATACACCCTGTAAGTCAATAAACAAACATGCATAGGATTACACCAGGGTTGTCAATCTCATTTCATACCAAGGGCCGAACAGCATCCATGCAGCCTGCTGAGGGCCAGAAGTGATGTCATTAGGCAGGAAATGATGTCATTAAACAGGTCATAACCAAAAATAAGCACTTTTTCACTTAGGAATTCATTAGCTGCAAATAACAGAAGAGAAAATACACAAATCTTGATCATATTTCAAGATATGGGAGAACCCAATTTTCATGTGGGCTGCCCTTATAGCAGTAACACCTCAGCAGCTGAGAGCCTGCGGGCCGAATGAAAAGCTTCTGCGGGCCGCATCCGGCCCCTGGGCCTTATGTTTGATGCTCCTGGATTACACCTTTCTAGGTAACTCACAGTGCAACCCTATGCACGTCTACACAGAAGTAAGCCCCAGTGAGTTAAATGGAGCTTACTCCCAAGCAAGTACATAGAAGATTGCCGCCTAAAGGATGCAAGATAGTGGTGGGATGTTGTCGTGGTTGAGAGTTGGACTGAGACCTGGAAGATCCAGGTGTAAATCCCCACTCAGCCATGAAGCTTTCTGGGTGACCTTGGGCCAGTCAATCTCTCTCAGCCTCACCTACCTCACATGGTTGTTGTGAGGACCAAAGGAGGGAAAGAACCATATATGCCGCCCTGAGCTCCTCGGAGGAAGGACAGTATCAAAATGTAAAAAATAAATAATAAATAAAGCCCCTTCAATTCAAGGGGACTTACTTCCAAGCAAACATGCCTAGGATCAGGTTATAACAGCCACTTTCAAACTTTTTCATCTCACAGCACACTGACAAGGTGCTAAAATTGTCAAGGCACACCATCAGCTTCTTTTTTTTTTTTACCATTGACATGCTGCTGTTGGGGGGGATCAAACCCCCCAATGGCCCTACTAATAAATGACTCTCCCCAAAGTCTGGTGGCACACCCGTGGACCATCCACGGCACGCCAGTGTGCCACGGCATGGGGGTTGAAAATCCCTGGGTTGTAAGCTGCAGCACGAAAGCCTTGTGTGGTTCTTAGCTGCCTGAACACACACACACACACACACACACACACACACACACACACACACACAAAGAACCACAAAAACCCACAAAACACTTTATGATGCTTGACCTATTTTTTTTTTCCTCCCTTCTTATGCAGTGAAGTGTTGGGAGAGAAGGAGCCACATGGAAAGGAGGCAGGGAGATGAAGCATCTCACAGAAATCGCAAGAGGGAGGCTGTGTGAGTGTGAATTGCTTTGAGAAAAGGCAGGCGGGCAGGCTGGGAAGGAGGCAGTGGGTGGAACATGCCTGGGTGTCAGAGGCAGAGCCGACTGCTCCGCGACAGCACCTGCAGAGGGCGCGCTTCCTGCAGCTGAGCAGCGGCTCGTCCCCCTCGCCCAGCTGCAGCGCGGGGATCTCTCCACTCCCAGGCGCGCAGTGAAGGTCAGCGCTCGCTTCTGCCAGCGAGGAGGCGGCGCGGCTCCAACCCGAGAGCCTTGGTTTGCCGGAGCCCCCCTCCCCACGCAGCCACTATGGAGGTGGGAACGAGGAAGAGCAGGGTGGAGGAAGGCCAGCTGCAGCCGGAGGAAGAGGAAGAAGTGGACCCCAGAATCCAGGTAGGTGGGGGGTAGAAGGTGCAGTCCTAGCCACACTTACCTGGGAGTAAGCTCCATTGACTGTAATGGGACTGACTTCTGAGTAGACACGCATAGGCTTGGGCTCTCATGCTTACCTGGGAGTAAACCCTATTGACTACAATGGGACTTACTTATGCATAGGCTTGGGAGGCTGCAGTCCTAGCCACACTTACCTGGGAGTAAACTCCATTGTCTATAATGGGACTGACTTCTGAGTAGACATGCCTAGGATTGGGTTCTGTGGCTGCAGGCCTGTCCATGTTTACCTGGGGGTAAGCCTCATTGTCTATAATGGGACTGACTTCTGAGTAGACATGCCTAGGATTGGGTTCAGAGAGACCCAGGCCTTGCAGGGATCGTGCCTGTGCCCTTTGCAGGAGGAGATCTGTTGCAGCCCACCAGGCTCACGCCCCTCGGAGGAGCCCAGCGTGGGGTGGTTTGGGGGGGAGCGCGATTGCAGCATGCCCAGCGAAGAACGGGGTGGGGGGGTGTGATGCGCCTTGGATGCCTTTGATGAGGACGGGGAGGGGGCGTCCTCTGGTAGATGCCCCCCCTCCCACCGTCCACTTTGCAACCGGGTGTAGTTGCACCGCGGAGGGGAGGGGGGCGTAGCCCCACCGCGCACCGTGTTCTGCCTCATTAGGTTTCTGCCCAGATCCTTCTGCAGAGACCTCTTGCAAAGCCATCGTGCCCCCCCGCCTCTCTCTTTGCAAGGGGAGCGCCTGAAATAGAAGCAACCCCCTCCCCCTTTTTGCAGGCTGCATCCCATAATCCGCTCATCTTCTCCCTGGCTGCAGGCAGGCTCTGCTCTCCCGTTGTTGTCTGCGGATCACCAGGCTTCCCCTTGAGCTGCAGCTGGCCTGCCTGGAGGGAGAGCCCCCCCCCTCCTTCTCCCAGGACTGGGAACTGGAATTGGGGCTAGAAGGGCTTGTGTGGACCAGGGTCTTTAGCAGACTTCAAGGTGGAGTGTGTGTGTGTGTGTGGACACCACACCAGTGATTTTCAACCACTATGCAAAGGCACATTGATGTGCCCCAAATGATCTGCAGATGAGCCATGGGAGTTTGGGGGAGGGTCACCTATTAGTAGGGCCACCGGGGGATGTGAGCCCCTCACCGGCCATGTGGTGTGCCTTGCCAATTGTCAAAAACTGATGCCTAGACATTTTTAGCACCTTTTCAGTGTGCCATGATATGAAAAGGGTTGAAAATCATTGCTCGGTGCAGACCTACTGAAGAGGTGGTTCAGTGTAATCTCGAAGGGCAAAAGTGCATCTTCAGTCAGGATCGCTGGGGAGTCTTTTATTTTTTTCCTTCTCGCTTCAGTGCATGTTCATTACTAAATCACTGCTCACAAATTATGCTTTCCGTCTTTAAATGTCCATGCTGCAGGAGAAGGCACATCCCCGCCCACCTGGCCACCTCAGATGGTGGCCCTGCGGCCCTGCCTTGCAGTCCACTTACTCCCTTTTCTGCATGGCCTGCCCATCCCACCACCATTTCTATCAAAATCCCCTTTGCCTGGTTTCACCTAAAACTGACAAAGACAGGAGTCAGCCTTGTCAATTTCATTGGCCAGTGTTTGCTCCTTTTATTACAGCAATTTTCAATTTATTTCATCTTCGGTACACTGACAAGGTGCTAAAATTGTCAAGACACACCATCAGGTTTTTTGGGGGGGGGGGGGAGACACAATTGACAAGGTACACCACAGTGCCAGTGGGGGGTTCGCATCCCTCAATGGCCCTACTAATAAATGACCCTCCCCAACTCTTGCAGCACACCTATGAGCCATCTGCAGCATGCCAATGTACAGTACAGCAGTTGAAAATCGCTGTTCTAATAAATGAAACATTATTGTCCGCATTAATGCTTGTGTGCATGCATGTCCTTTAGAGGGGGGAGAGAACCATGCTGGTGAAATTAATGGGTTCCCATCACCTTGTCATTTTTGCGGGGGGGGGGGGCTGTGAAGGGAATAGCAATGCTACAGATGAGAAGAAACCTTCTGGATCAGGCCCAAGGCCCATCTAGAACTGCATCCTGTTTCCCATATTGGCCAACCACATGCCTCTGAGAACCCTCCAAGCAGTAGATAGAGATGGCCTTCTCTCCCACCATTGCTTCCTTACAGCTGGGATTCAGGACTGGACTGCCTTGAACCTGGAGGAAGCATGTAGCTGTCATGACTAATAGCCATTAATAGATGAATTAATGGAAGACAAGTTTAATTGCCTTTTGAAGCCAGCTAAGTGAATGGCCAGTACCCTCCTCATGGAGGAGGAGGTGGAGGAATTGGGTAAGATCGCTGCACCTGTTAGCAGCGATCTAATAGACATGACTCTACCGGGACGTGGCGGAGAGTTTAAAGTGTGCAGGGGAAGCCATTCTTAAACGTGTTCAATCTAGTGGGATAAATGGTGGAGAACGGAAGGCAAAATGTGCTTCTCGCGGAAAGCATCTGTTCACAGGCAGCACAAACAATGTAGAGAAGCTGAGAAATGGTTGTAAATCCACCTTCCTTCATGGCAGTCCATGGATCTGAAAACCGGATAGAAGTGCACTTAGAAAAGGCATTTAGACTGTGTTTCATACCTGCATCCAAGCCAGGATGAATGATGCTTAGAAGTGCTTTAAATGGCAAGTGTGAAATCAGTCTTCGAAGTGTGAGCTAGGAGCCAGGGACTGCTGGGTTCATATGGCATCTTGGCTATGACCTCGGCTGGCTTGGGAAACATAGATTTTTATTTAAAAAGTTTCATACTACAATAAATAATACAAAGGAAAGAAATCACATTTTACATTATCAGCTACAGTCACATTACATCAACTGTTTAACTAGAACACAGATATATCACGTTATAGGTGGATTCACCCCATCTAACCACTACCACCATTTTTTACACCTGTCTCTACTGGTTCTCACCCTTTCGTAAGCCGCGACGCCATATACTCTGGAGACCACAAAGCGGACCCATCCCTGCGTGTTGGTGGACTTTTTCTCCTTTATTTCTTTGCCCCTTTGGATGCCCAGCACAAAAAGGGCATACAGATTTATCAGTCTTACCGTAGACCACGGCACCTCCCACCTATCTTCTCCTCCCCTCTGTTGTCCCACATTACTCATCCTCTTGGGTCCCCTCATACCTCCCGCCAGCTCCTTCCCAGAGATGATAGTCTCCCAGGCCTGTTGGGCCAGTTTGGGCCACTTAAAGGCCCTTGCTACACCCCTCCACAACTCCTTCCCCAGCATACACTCTTGGACGAAATGGGTTACTGTTTCTATCAGCGGCGGGGTGCCTACTGATCTAGAGGGTCCCGACCCCGAACAGGTCGGCCTCTTGCACCTCTTCTGAGGTGGTTGGCTTGGGGCAAGCTGCTATCACTCAAATCTGTTTGTAATCCTATTTGTAGGGTCATTGAGGCTCCAAACTGAAATGTGCGCACACGGTTCAGCAATAATCAGGAACAAACTGAAGGAAGAATGACTTTCAAATGAAACCTTCAAATTTGTTCCAAGGCCCTCCCTCTCTCCCCCCCTTCTGTGCCTGACCACATAGGCCTTAAGGCAGCAAAATTCTGCCTGGCTATGAAATGCCTTCCCTCTTTCTGTTTCCATTTAACATTCCAGCTGGGGCCTCTGTGTGTGAAATGCCAGATGACATTTAATAACTCGACTGCCTGACTCCTTTCCAGTTGTGTGTCAGGTTCTCATTTCTCAACATGTTTCTTGGCCTTCTTTCAGGGGGAGCTCGAGAAGTTGAATCAGTCCACAGATGATATCAACCGGAGAGAGACCGAGCTGGAGGTACAGAGGTCTTCTATTTTGTCTAAACACAGTCTTCCGAGATATCTTGCTGTGTATTTCTATCTTTTTTTTTTTTTTTTGGAAAAGAAAATGGTGTATACTTGGCTCATTGCATTGATTGCTAAATGCCTGAAAGAAATCATTACATTAAAAAAATATAATATAGATTTATATGCACATGCACAAATGAAGCCAGTGGATGAAACAAAAGTAGGTCAAATGTTTCCTGCTCAGACAGTGAAATTGAATGACGTTACCATGTAGTGCTCTGAATTGCATTAACCTTCTGAGATCCTACACCAAGGGATAATGTCGAAATGGTAATTAATCCTGTGCTTAGAAATGCAAATGCCACTTTTGAATTGGGTAGAACTCTCCTCCTGCTTCATAGATAGCTAGCTGTCTACAGGGCTGGCCCAAGATAGGAGGAGGCAGGCCAAACATTGTACTCTCTTACCTGGTGATGTGTCAGCCTCTGTTCCTCCCACTGCCAGGATTGAATAAGGGAAGAAGAGAGAGGGAGAGTGGAAGAGAAAGTGTAAACTTAATCCCCTTCCCCCCCCCCCGCTACAGGGAGTGAGAGGAACAGCAGCAGTAGAAGTGAGTGGGCACCCCCTGTCAATATGCTACCTAAGGCGACTGTTTCATTCGCCTTAGGGGTGGTCGAGCCTTATCTACTGGGTTAGATCTTTTGGTCTGTCTAGCTTAGAGCCCAATCCTACCCATGTCTACTCAGAAGTATGTCCCATTATAGTCAATATGGCTTACTCCTGGGTAAGAGTGGATAGGGTTGCAGCCTTTGTACAGCAATTGTCAATGCATACTGGCAGCTGTTCTCCAAGGTCTCAACCAGGACTTTCTGCCCTTCCTGGAGATGCCAGGGATTGATCTTGGGACCTTCTGTATGCAAGGCATGTGCTCTGCCGTTGAGCCCCAGTGTTGCTGGAAGGTCTTCTATTGCATTTTTTGTTTACAGAACAGCACCTCAAAACATGAGGTGCCCAGACACATAGATGCTTGGATTTAACACCTACTGCTTTTCAACTTGAAGGTACTTTTGCAACCAGTAAGTTGGTATGCATGTAGTTCAAATGCTTTCTGGCTTCTGGAAGATCTGAAAGAGGGATGCTTGCTATCCTGAAACATAATCTTTGTTTCATAGCAGCCGCCAGCACCCTGGCATAGAGAGGAGAGGTCATTGTTCTGTGGTAGAGCACTTGGCTTGTATGCCAAAGATCCCAGGTTTGACCCCTGACATTTTCAGGTAGGGCTGGGAAACAATCCTACCTGAGCTCCTGGAGAGCTGTGGCCAGTTGCTGTAGTAGACCAGTGGTTCCCAACCATTTATGGGCCTGTGGACCACTGAGGTAGAAATTGGAATTGTTGTGGACCACATTGTGGCTGTGGGTGGTCTGGTCTCTGCCCTCTCTGGTGGTGTGTCCTTCAAGCACTCCCCCATGAGTTATCAGAGAGAATGGACCAGCCACAGCTGACACTCCATTGGCTGTGGGCATTCTCCTTCCTCTTTGGTGGTCTGTGGGAAATTGCTTGCTCGGCGAAATACTGTAAGTGATCAAAGGTGATTCTTTTTTTCCTGAGACCTCAGGGACCACTTCTCAGGATCTCACAGACTACCTGTGGTCCATGGACCACAGGTTGGGAACTAGTGGTGTAGACGGTATCAGCCTGGATGGACCAGTGGTCTGATTTGTTATAAGTCGGTGTCAGATCTTCAGTCACATTCAGATTAGGAGGTTTGTAAACCAAGACAGAGTTTGGATGGAATGCTGGACTGTGGGAATTCCTGATTCATTGATGGGGGGAGTAATTGCCATGGCAGCTAGGAACATAAATCCAAAAAAAGTGACACGAGTTAGATATGAAGGGATATGGAATTTTCTGCTTATGTATCTTATCAATCCTTGTGTAACTACGTCAGTAGAAATATAATCATATTTATTGGTGCAAATCCATGTTTGTCTGGTTGATCTAATAGCTTGCAGCAACATATGCGATAGTAGGCAACTTTTTTCTCTGCTGTTTAGAAATATAGCACTGACAAAATATCGGTGACCTGCTGTCAGTGTATGAAGGCATATCACAAAATGTCTGTATAGTATTGGGCTGAAATATCCTAATGATCCATTCGGTCTAAGTACAATATATTAAATCATTCTCTGAGCCCACTTTGTGACATCCTCCCTGTAGTTCTGCCTCATGACTATACTGGTCCCTTTTGTCTAAAACAATATGTGTTGTTCTCCTGGCCATATTGAATGATGAGCTACAGTGATGTTTCCTTTGAAGTGTGCTTCCTGTCCCTTTTAATTTAAACGTTGGTTCCCCACCTTCTGCTGACGGTAACCAGTGTTGTTGGATCCAAATTCAGGGTCTTGGCAGAGCAGAGGTATCTATTTTGGGGCACTGCCGCAATTTGAGGTTAAAGACCCTGTGTCATCTGGGTTCATCTGGGATCTTATCAAGCGAAGAGCAGTTGAGGACAGGCCCATCTGTAATCTGGCCATGTCAGGTTTTTTTATTTTTAGTTGACTCGCTAATCTACCTGGCATGAATGTGTGCCAATAGCCTGGTCAGTAGCACATCCACAGGAAGATGGAACTACTAGATGAGATGACCCTCATACTACCTTGCCTCTTATTGTAGGCATACCCAGAAACTGTATCACTTGCATCGTTGTCAGTGGCACAAGAGACCCTGGAAAAAGGGGGACTGGTCCCTCCACTTCCTGCTCCTCTTCCTCCGTCTAGGGGCCTATCCTTCGTACAGTAAACTAACTTTTGCTAAGAGGTAAAGCCATGGCCAGTCAGTAGACCTAATGCTGAGCTTAAATGCTGTAGTCAATACTAACCTGGATGGACTAATAGTTCAGTTCAGTAGAAGGCAGCCTCCTGTCTTCAAGGGTATCCTGTACTGACTCCCAACCATTCCCAGAACCTGCCAAGCAGCTGTGAACATCCAGTGCTGTGTGTGGGACTGGCTCCAGGAGCGATGGGACTCAATGCGGAGTATTTCGCAGGGCCTCCTACCCTCCCCACGGGTCTCCGCACTCGCCATACAGCCACGGTGACTACAGCTGTGGCAAGACAAGCCCCAGTGATGCTGTGCGTGAAGCGCAGCACCCAGAAATAGTTGGCGGTGACATGATGATGTCACTGCCAACTGCTTATGGGTGACTCATTTCAGTCCAAGTGGACGAAGGGGTGGGTGGCCCAAAATGTCAAGATCCCAGCTGTGGCAGTGGGTAGTCTGCTTGCCGTGCTGGTGCATGGCCCCTCAAAGTGTAGTTTTGGCCCAATTTTGGCAAATCGGCCTATGGCCACCCCTGGCTGCATGTTAAATGGAGCTTTTTGCATGACATCACATATTTAGGGTGTTTCACAGGGCAATCCTATGCATGTCTATTTGGAAGCAACTCCCACTGATTTGATTAGACTTACTCCCATTTTAAATACAGTCCCATGTATGGGATTGCAGCCTTAAAGTTTGAATCCAGGGCATGGTATGCGCTAAATGTTAAAAAAAAAAAAAAAAGAGCATTCTGGCTAAGCACCATTGAAATCAGTGGAGCAAAATTAGTTGTGGCAAGCTGACATCCTCTTCATTTCAAGAATGCTTAGTCAGAATTCACTGTCTTTGGATGCCTCCCAGGGTCTGGTGATGGCTGTGCATGTTTGGCGGTCCCAAACATTTACCTCAGACAAATGACTGGAGTCTTCATTCCATAAAGACAATTTCCATAGTGATCGAAGAACAACAACAAAACAATGATTGGCGGACAGACTGCAAAGTCCCTTTCTTTGGCTTCCTCATTGTTTTAAGATAATAATAAACATCCTTGATGCTCTCCACCCAGCTCTGTGATGAGCCCTGAAGCAGTCATAGCTTGGTGGGTAACTTGGAAGTGCTCTGTGGATTGCTCAATGAGGCAGAGAGAAAATGAATGTGAAAGGCACTGGGCTGAGCATATAAACTGATCGATTGCTGCTTAATGAGCCTTTGATGAGGCTTGCTTAAAATCTATAACTCTGTTGGTGCAAAGGACAGGACTGAGCGCTAATGCTACAGCCCAAGTTTATGGGGGTCCTCGGAGGGGTTTTCATACTTGGCTCATCTAATGTTCCTTTTTATGGCTGAAGCATTGTAAACCCCTCTTGTAAAGAAGGCTCTAGAGTAGTACATACGCTTTATTACTCTAGTGGTGGTGTTGCTTTTATTTGTGCGTGGATGTAGCATGACGACTTCCAGCGTGGAAGAACAACCCTGTGGTCACTCAATCCTAAGGGAAATTGTAAACTTCCTTTATAGTATTTCGGTTACTATGCTAGCTGTCCTGATATTGATAATAATAGTATGGGCCCAAGATGGCTCTGGTTCAGATGTGAGTAAGGCTTGGGTGTATACCTGCAAGTTTCATTTGAGGAGTCATCTCAGGTTGCTTGAGGGCCTTTCCAGACTCCTTTATTTAGGGAATAATGCTTATTAGAGAAGCACCAGTCGAATGAAATGATATCACCCAGCTTCATGTAATAAAAATGGGAAAAGGCTAGCTTTGCTTGGCACACACTAGTTTTCTTTTTTAATTGTAGGAGGTGTGCGTTCAAGCACAGAAGAAAATAGGCATATAGTCGCCGGGGGGGGTGTGTAAAGGGGAGAACTGGAAAAGCACCAATAACAGGGGGAAGGTTCTGTGGCACACCTCTGTGTTGATGACACTGACAGTGTCCAATAGATGCTAGTGATGTTTCTGCAACTACCACTGTCATGTTGCAGGGTGAGGATGTGCATTTGGCCTGCTGGCTCTAGATTCACTTTTGCATTAAAAAGAGGGAGGTATCTGAAGCCCATGTGGGTTGTCCTTAGCAGGGAACGGTAGGGAAAGATTAGATGCACTGACATTGCCATTAATGTATGCTTGGGGGGAGGGGGTTAAAAGGAGTTGGAGACTTGGTTGGAAATGGAAGCCAGGTGCCTTGCAATTTCTTTTTTTGAATTGGAGCAGTCCTGAAAAGCCCTTGGGGAAGGATGGCTGACCTATGAGAGCACCCAGGCGTAGAAGAGCTAATTTCAGCACATGGTGTTCTTGCCAGCTTCTGTGGTAAGCATTTAAGGACACACCTCACAACACAACTCATGTTTGAGTATCACTTTGCTTGGCTTGGGGCATGAAGTTCATGATTAGAGTACGATGATCTCTGATCTCTAGTAATGAAGCTGTGTGGAAGAAAAATGGGTCTCAAACATATGCATGGAGAATTAGTGGATGTAGGGAAGAGTGTGTATTCACAAACCCACATGTTTCTTTGTCATTTCAAATACATTTGATATTTTGTCTCATATGCTTAACCTTTTAAGCCTTCATCAATATCTTTGAACGTGCTGCTGGTGTGTTTGTCTTGGAGAAAAATGTCAGTGTCTAGTTCATTGAAACTAGAGTTGCAAAGCAGAGTGGTTTTTCAATCACTCTGTCACTGAAAGTCATTCAGGGTTGGAACATGGGTCTGACATATGAGATTTGCAATTAGTGTAATACATGACTCATTGTTTATCAGGCTTTGAAATCAGGTTTGGGGACTACTACTGAAGTGGTTGTGTGTGTGTGAGAGAGAACAAGTTCATGGCTCTGTTCCCCAAACTCATTCTGAATTGGGTTCTGGTTTCTCTGAATCTTGAATTCAGAGTAGGTCTCTTTTTGCCTATCCCTGTCGTATTCTTCCTGCTTCCCCTTTTCTCAGTTCTATCAAAGGGCGGGGAGCAGCAGGGAGGACTTGTGAAAACTGTAGACCTCTTGATTTATAACCTGGATAGAACTATGCCTGTCCAACTGCATCCACCAGCATGGGAAGGATACACCCCACAGTTCCTGGCAGCAACAACCCTAAGACCATACCCTTCCAGTATACCAAAAGATCCCAAGCCATAGTTGTTGATGTTTCTGGAAATTGCTTTGCTGCTTGCTTCTCGAGTTATGCGTTCTGCCATGTTTTCTGGGTTTCATTTGCTTCCTGTCAATGGAATACAAATTCTGATCATGTCTGCCTCTCAACAGTATTTTAGCCAACGCCGAAATTCTGGTTTATTACCCTCTGTCTGCAATAGGAAGCCTTTGACTTTTTTGCAAAGGTACAGATGTGAGTTTCTTATTCATCTGATTCGGAGGCGTTTGGAGCCTCTGTGATTTTTGTGGTGGTAGTTGACCAAAAAGGTGTGTGAGAGAAACTAGCTGGCCTGTTTCACATCAGTAAAGCAGAGTGTCTCATGAGTGACTCCTAATGCTTGAGAAGCAGCCCAGAGGGTGCATGTATGAATTGCACTTAGCTGATGTGTTAGGTGCAGGATTGTCAACTCTGACTGAAGGTATTCCTGGAAATTTTTTCTCCCAACATGTAACCTTGGAAATTCTTGGAGGGCCTATTCAGATCGCTGGGATGGCTTTTGGTAAATCTCCTGGAGATTGATGCTGATTCCTCAAGACGTTGGCAGCTCTAATTGGGAGAGAGCCATGTTTCACTCTTCCTTTGCCACTCTGTGATCCATGTCCAAATCAACTATATTCCAGCTTCTGGTAGATGTCTGAAAGTAGTCCAAGGCACCCATTCTCAAACTTTTTGGTCTTTGGAGTCAGGTCTTTGGAGAAAAATGTTATCGGGCGTACAAGGTTTCTTTAGCCATATTGGATCATAATTTAATATGATCCCAATCTCTACAAATTTTGTATTGGCAACCTTCAGTCTCGAAAGACTATGGTATTGCGCTCTGAAAGGTGGTTCTGGCATGGCGAAGTTGGAGTGTCCTCTCCAGTGCGCGAAGCCTGGGTAAAGAAGGTATGGAGGTAAGAAGGTTACCCATGCAGCAAATCCCCTCTCTCCACGTCGCTGGAATGGTCCAATGGAAAGGCAGAAGCCAATACTGTTGGTTCCAGTGGCATCGCAGGAGTTGCCAGAGCATGACTGTGTACAGCCACGAACTGCCTCAGGGACTCCGGCTCCAGATTTTGCCTCGAGGTTGACTCCTGAAGCCTTTTCCACAACTGGATGTAGTCACAAGGCAGCAGAGGTTTGCGATCAGAGTTTTCCTTCTCTTAGATGAGAATTACAAATTCTCTACAAATTCTCTACAAATTATAATATATGAAACTATATAGGCTCACACAGAATATGAATGCTTGTCTTCACTCAATAAATGCAGACATTTTCTGAGATCCTAAGAAATTTTCGGCTCCCCTCCTTTGGCTCCTAAGCCCAGTGTTTGTCCCTAGGATGAGGTACAATGTACTGCCTGCACCCCCCTTTCATGGGCCCTTTCTGGAGCCCTTTCCGCTCCTAACGATGATGTTGGTGAGCCCCAGTGCTCTGAGAAGCACGCATTGAGAAAATGCCTTGTCTTCACAAAGCAACAGCTATGGAACTTGTCTGCTTCAGGCAAAATATTTCTGTATCCTAGCTCCTGGTGAAACAGCCCTTTTTGGGGGTGCTCAGTTCTTCCTGTCTTTGCGACAATATTTCTGGATACTGACCTCAGGTTGTGGATGCCGGGCAAATCTCCATCACTGAAGGGTACCAAGGGAAGCATGCCTGGCATAGGTTACAATATCCAGGTGTCACAGTGTGGCACTGACCTGAGATTCTCTCATCCCAAATGACACCTAGTTTAATGGAACTCTCACCTAGTTTAATGGAACTGTCCCCAGCACATAGTTTGGCTTTAAAGGGCTGAAACAAAAGAAATTCCCATTCAGTGTTTTAAGCTGTGAACAAACCATTTTACAATGCAGTACTTTTCAATGGATGTTCTCCCTTCTGAATTAAGCAGGCTTAAGGCCACACATTCTGACTTGATTGTTTTTGTTGATTAGGCTGCTAAATTCTGGATAATAGAATGTTTGCACCAGGAGTTGCTTCAGGGAAGGCCACCGCAGAAATCAACAGTACACATTTGATCCCTGTTGCGTATATGCAACATTAGGCAGAAATGGCTTAGCAGACTAGAAATGAAGAATAAAATGTCCGATTGCCAAGTGATGGACAGCTGGTGCAAGTGCAGATAGGGTTGCTGTGGAATAGCTGTGAGCAACTACAAATAATGCAGAAGCACCGAGCTGATGGAACAAGGCACTCCTACACCCAGAATGTACCAAAGCTTTTGTGGTTGTGAGGATGTCACTTAACGACTGTCCGTTGCGATCTGGTTCCTCTTTTTGACAACTCAGCACAAGACAGGATTTTAAATGTAACCACAAACTTCTCTTATTCCCCTTATCTTAAACCATTTCTGTCCAACGCTGCATATATGCAACAGGGACCAAATGTGTACACCTGTGGGCCGAGCAAAAACGGGTTACGTCTGCGTTGTGAATTGGAAGAGTGAAGAGTTGTGTGAATCAGGAATGTTCTTTACTGTCCTGTGCCTTTTAGAAATCAAGTGAAGTATATCCAGTGACAGCATCTCTCAGCTGGAAGTCGATTGTCTCAGTTCATCCTTGGAAATTAGCAAGGGAGCATTTGTGTCTCCCTGGTCAATCTGTTACAGACTTGAAAGTTATGGTACTTTGAAATAATTTCTTTTTTTTAATTTTTTTTATTTTCCAAAAACAAATATAAACGAACATACATAACACAAAAAACATGACAGACTTCACTACACAAAAAAAGGGAGGGTGCAGGAAATAATATATCATTATCATATATCACTAAAACTAATAAATCATTACATATCTTAATCAGTTTCCTCTTCTAAATTTACCTCTTAATATCATTTTTCATTCAGCATTCATCTATTATATCATATCATAGTATATATGTAATACAATCATCTAAATGCCCTATCATATATTTCTAAAACTTCATTTTCAGCCAAGCATAAAATAATTTCCATTGCTCAATTTGGTGTTGGTTTTCGTTGTTGATCCAAACTTTCTGAAAACCTGTCCATTTCCGCCACATTCATTATTTTCTCTATTAATTCATCTTTCACTGGTATTTTACAATCCTTCCAATATCTAACATATAAAATCCTTGCTACAATTAAAATCTTAATAACTAAATACACATCTTTTTCTTTATCTATAACATCTAAAAATATACTTTTTTAAAAAAATGTGCTGCTCTAATAAGTTTTATATTATGCTTCCAGATCTGTTCCCATTGATCTATTATGATATTATGGCCTATATTTTGTGCCCATTTTATCATACATTGTTTTACTATTTCTTCTTGCATTTCAAAATCCAATATACAGTACATACATTTTTAAAGTATATTTCTTTTGTTTCTAGCAATAGTCTATCAAATGGCGTCTGTTCCATATAAAAATCTTATTTGTCTTCCCCAAATCTTGAATCTAATTATACGTGTGTTCACCAGGCCATCTCCACACCTTGCCTTGACAATTCTTCTTTTTTCTCTTCTTTCTCACTCTCCATGGAACATGTCTCAAAATTCTAGCTTTATTATCATCTACTGTCCATTTCTTTTCCTGTGAAACCTTCAGTAATTTATCTCTGTAAAAGGTTCTGATGGATTTCACATGAATTTCTCTTGGTAATTCATATTTTCTCAGATAAAAAGTGCTCACTCTTCTCACTGAATCCAGCTCTTTAGGTATCTTAGGTATCTTTAGGTATCATCAGTGTATCAATCCATTCTAATATTAATTTGACAATCTGTCGCGACATATCTACTCCTTCTCTTCTGGAATATTTTGTATCCTCACCTCTCAAGCTGCACTATCCATCTGAGTTTCCATTAACATTGTCTCTGTGTCATGCAGATTTTCTTCTGTCTCTGATATTTTAGCTTGGTCTTTTCTTATCTTTTTTCCCAATCTCTCAATCTCTTGTTTGTCTTTTTCTGATGTAATTTTCACATGTATCAGGTGTTCACTAAGTTCATCTAATCGTTTAATTAAAGCATCCACGCTGTCTTGGGTCTGTGCAGATTGATTTATTTGTTGCTGTACCATTGCCAACAGTTTTTCCATGTTGTCTTGCATAGTCTGTTTTCAGTCTTTCCCTTTCACTTCCTCTTGTACTAATTTTCCAAATCCCATCTCCAAGGCTGGCAAACTTTGAACTTTCTTATCCGCCATCTTCGTTCTTCCTTCCTTTGAAACTCAAATATTTTGTTTGCAATGCTCTTTAAGACCACTAGATGTCCTCAGTGTATTATCTTCCTTGCTCCACTTATAGACACAAATCTAGTTCTTGCAATGTCTTTTTAAATCCACTAGATGTCACTAGATGTCACTGGTGCATTGTTTTTGTTTCTGTTCTCTTATCTTATTTATAGTTGTAGCCTTGGCAACCACATTCCTCTGTTCACAAGAATCTCAGAACATCCAATTGCTCTTTCCGGCAATCCCAAACAATAGTATCAAACCAAGGCAATAAACGCTCCAATGCACAAACTATCCAAGGACATTTAATTTATAATCCACTGAAGTTCACAGTTATAAAGTTGTAATTATACTTTCATATATCCATAATGAGCTTGGCAAATCTCTTCTACGATTTCTCCTCACACCGATAAACAGCCGAGGGGGGAAGCCTCCCCCCTCCTCTTCTTTACATGGCAAAAAAAAAACCAGATCAGGCAATCAATTACTCAGTCCACACCAGGCATACACGGTGTGGAATAACACTTTCTTAAGTCTTTCAAAGTCTCTCCCTGCTGGGGCCTTCAGCTTGATTCAGCATGAATTCTTCACCATTGCTGCCAGACGGCGAAATCTCCTGAGAAAGCCCCCCTGGCAGGGCTTATCTCCTCAGGAATCGTGCCATCACATGGAGGAATTTGTCTCTCCTGACAAATATCCCCGGGTCTCCTTGGATCCGTAGTTTTTGGGGAAAAACAGAGTGCCTTTCAAGAGCTTGAGAAAGGCATGTCTGTTCGGCTGCTGGCTGGCCCCTCCCCTCTCTTTGAAATACTTTCAAGGGAAGATTCCGGCGCTAAGTTGCTGAGTTGGAATTCATGGGCAGATTTGGCACAATCGGCCTTGGACTGGAAATGGCTAGATCAGCATGGAAAGTAACTGTCCTTTGTTTGGTGTTTGTGTAGGCTTCCCACTATGCTTTGCCAGTTTGTTATCTGTTTGGATCTCTTCTTTTGCTTGGATCTTGGTTACATTTGTGCTCTTATCTCTTTCATGATTTAGCCTTGCTTTGCAAAAACATTTCCCTCTCCCTTACTCCTACTCCCCTGCTCATGATGAGTGAGTAGGTGCACATGTGTATGTAGGAATGTATAATATTTAGCTAGAGTAGGTTCTGAGGAAGGTAGTACAGCTGAGGGTTCTGGAAGCCACATCCTCTAAGGAACAATTATGAGGTCGGTATGTTTAGCTTGGAGGAGTGAAGACCAAGGGGACATGCTATAGCTGTCAACAAGTATCCAAAGAGCTGTCATATGGAATTGGGGGCGGGGGGCGGCAGCTTGCCCTCTGGGGCTTCTGAGAACAGGACTGGAACTGATAAATTTGGAAGGGAAGTAGATTTAGTCTAGGAACATGGAAGAATTTCCTAAGAGCTATCTGGCACCGGAACAGTCTGCCTCATGAGGTTGTGGACTCTCCCTCATTAGAAGTTTTCAAACAGAGGCTGGATGTTTACCTGTCAGAGATACCGTAGCAGTTGCCTGCACTGAGTATGTGGTTGGAGCAGATGAGCTCCAAGGTTCCTTTCAACTCTAATTCCCTATGATTCCCTACAGTGCTTTGAGTGTTCCAAACGCTTAACAATAATCTTGAGGTTGTCCTTGAGTAATAAATGAGTATTATTATCCCCATATTGTAGTTAGGGAGCTGAGGGCATGGCTTACCTAAGGCCATCAAGTTAGAATTCATGGCAGAGACGAGATTAAACTAGGGAAGTCATGATGTGCAGCTCAGTTTCTTCATGCATCGGTTGCAGTGAGCCTTAGCTAGCAGAAGCTTTTAGTTTTTCATGACATTTCAATTCTACCTTCCTGCCCCCAGGAAGCTCAGGGTAGCAGTATATGTGGTCCTTCCCACTCTCATTTCATCCTCACAACAACCCTATGGGATATATTAGAGAGGTGGTGATTGACTCAAAGCCACCTAGTGAACCTCATGGCTAAATGGAGGTTGGAACTTGTTTCTTCTAATCATTGTCTGACAGTCTGTCCACAAAATCACTCCGGCTCTCAATGCAAGCATTGCATATGCCAGGAGTGGCCAAACTGGCTTGGCCAAGCATTGCATATACCAGGAGTGGCCAAATATAAGAGTGACATACACTACACGTCAGATGTTTGAAAGCTGCTAAAGAGATGTTTGAGAGCCGCAATATTTAAGAAGTATTTAAATTCTTAAATATATTTACAGGTGTGTGCTGCTTAAGGACAGACTGAATCGGTGATCAAAGTACAACAAAGAGGCTCCTAATGAGACAGTCAGGTCTCCCGTAGCCTGCAGCAGAGTGTCTGTTTACACCACTAAGTGGCTCTTAACGCAAAGAAGAGGCCATCTGTCTCCAGTAGCCTGTGCAGCAGCTAGTGTCTGGCAGGGAGTGTCTGTTTACACAACAAAGGCACTAGATTGGGCTGAATGTTCACTTAATGACATAACCGCATAACAATGGGGATAAGTGAACGTATCCCCGTCATTAAGTGACGCACACCTGTACTCACCATGAATATTAGACGTATGTCCAGTGGACTCTCCATTTTATATTCAGTAAATAAAGATTGAAAATTTATTTACCTTTAATATGAATTATGATGCAAAAAGGAGGTCAGCCAACATATTTCTGCAAACTGCACATTAAATGTAAAAGAGCCGAACGTGACTTGTAAGCCACAGTTTGGCCAACCCTGGCATATACCATGGTATTGTTGATAAAGGCATATCCGTGGATGCAATATTTGCGGATCCAGTTATCCGTGGTTCTTTGTATCTGTGGAGGGCAGTAACGTATCCCCCGTGGATACCAGGGGATGCTTGTTCTGCAAGAAATTGCTGTTAATTAGTATTTAAAATACTACAAGACTCCTTTTCCACAAGTGTGTGTTCACTGTTGATCATAGTAGCCTGCATTTTGTCATGGTGAATGGGCTCTTTAAATAAATCCTAGCCTATATGTGGTTGTTTTGTAAATGAAGAGTCTTAAAACATGGGAATATTGACCTTACTCTGAATATTCAAGTTCTTAATGCTGGATTAATAAATCTAATGGTAATTTAAAATGTGCACAGCTTCAAAGCAAATATATCTACAGGTCAGTAATGCATTCCTTTCTACTGGGTAATGGGCTGTCAATAGAATACCAATTCCGGCATAGTGGACTGTCAGGAGAATAACACAACCTCTCCATTATCTGAAGCTTCAGACGAGAATACATTTCCCTCTCTGCTTGTCTGTAGCATGTGGCTGTTCCCCTGCTGTGGAATGGAAGATTTAATGCCTCCACCTATAACCAGAGCTAGCTAAAAACCCATCATCCCTGAAGAATAGAAGGCTTGGCTATGTCTGTCTTTCAGGGCTTGAATTCCAAATTTGATAGATCAGTGATTTCCAAACTTTTTAGCACTGGGACCCATTTAAAAAACGACACACTATTGGGAACCCCCTACATTTACCAGACTTAAAAAAAAAAAAAAAGGATAGCCATGGCACACTGGTGTGCCATGAGTGGTTCACAGGTGTGCCATAGGAATTTTGGGAAAGGTCATTTATTAGTAGGGCCAATAGGAGATGTGCGCCTCCCCCCCTCCCACTGGCAGCATGGTGTGTCTTGTCAATTGTCAGAAACCTGATGGTGTGTATTGACCATTTTTGTGCCTTGTTAGTGTGCCATGAGATGAAAAAGGTTGAAAATCACTGCCCTAAATTTACGCATACTTGCAAACTGAAGGAGCCGAGCTCTTTACAGGGTAATTAGCAGCTACCATAACTGATTTTTGAATAGTCTCAGGGCTTGAGGCAAGTAGTTATCTGATCTTTCTATCACCCTTTGGGGACTCACCAAAAATCAAGTTGTGACCCACCGATGGGTCTTGAACCACTGTGATAGATGATATTTGTGATTATGTGTGCATGTTTTTGCTTCTTTCTCGCTTAAAAAAAAAAGATATTGCATGCTTTTTTAGGCCCTGAAACCTAGGTGGACGTTGCTACTTGTCATGGAATTATACCCAGCCATTTCGAGGAAAGGGGAGTGCCTTATCCTCATGCTGTCCTTTATAGGAAGCTGCCTTATTTTGGATCAGACTCTTGTCAAGAGCTGTGAGCTAGATGGGCCAATATCTGATGGTAACTCTTCCAGATTTCAGTCCAGAATTTTTCTCTATCTTACCTGGAGATGCTGGGAACTGAACCTGGAATCTCTGGCATGCAAAGTGATGCTCTTTAACTGAGCTACAGCCCTCCCCTCCCTAGTAAACCATTTCCATAATTTGTCCTGGGGGGGATTTTTTGAATTCTTGAGAATATAATGCAGTGGTTCCCAAACTCAGCAGGCCTGTGGCACCTGTCGCATTCACAGGGGCACTGTGTGGATGGCCCTTTTCTTTCCAGGTTGCTGGACTGGGATAGTGCAAGATCTTGTGCTATTCTTGTGCGCTCTCACAAAATTTCATGCAATCCCAGCCGGGAAGAAGAGGCCCGTGTGGCACCCCTGCAAGTGTGTCCTGGTACCCCAGGACTGTATGGCGCACACTTTGGGAACCACATTGTATGTATTGTGCATACATATGCAGAAGAGTTCACTATCTTTCCTTTTATTCTCCACAAGGGAAGATAGAGGGCCCCATCACTCCTAGGGCCAGCCCTGCCAAGAAACGTCTGATGAAAATGCCAGTTTTCCAGTGAAATACTGATAGAAAGGGTACAAGATGTACACTGAATGGCAGGGAATTCCACAAGGTGGGAGCCACCACCAAGAAGGTTATTTTGCACATCTCTGCAGCCTAGTCTCAAAAGGCTATGGGGCCATCTCAGATCTTAAGGGATGGGTAGATCTCTGTGTAGGAAGGTTGTCTTTCCACTTGATACCAAATTACTGCCATACTTGATTCAGAAGCTTAGTGTAGGACAGGCTGTTTCACAGTAAACAAATATAGCATATGCTAAATATTCAACAATGTGTAATTGAATGTTCTGCATCCATGCAAATGCAGACAGTTATCTCTGGTGTGTGAGACTAGGGGTATTAGGAATTCCCAAGGCTGTCTCTATTTTCATCTGTGCAACACTGAAGGTTGATAAGTTTCATCTGTCCTTGTCTGATGACAGATATTAGAGGACATTATTGGGAGATTGTTGGAAACATTTAAAGCATTAAGAATGTACCCAAGTCCTTAATTACACAGCCAGCTTCAGCTAATTTAGCAGGAGCCTCCAATAGGCAATAGCACTCCAATAGGCAGTGCGCTATTCCGCCCTCCAAGAAAGTGCATATTTTGGTCCTCTTCTGTTTTTATAATCCTGACCTATTTTCACACAAGATGTTGCATTAGAAAAACTGATGTCATCCATGCAGGCAGGTCTTAATGTGAATCAGACCATCTTAAGACAAAGAAGTCACACAAAGAAATGCTAGACTTTCAATGTTAGACTGCAATTAAAATGTTTGTTTTGCTGGTAAATGAAACATTGTGTTGACGTTATCTTTCTCACTTTCTTTTTAGATTTCAGTGTATCTTGTTTTTAATCCTTTCAACAAGGAAATGCTTCTTGGAACTGGAGCTGGCTACACGGCAGTTCCAAGTCAATTATTTGTCTGTTAATTTATTTTCATTGTTCATTCAATTAGAATTAAAGTAAAATTAAAACATTTGTATCCTGCTTTTCTGTTTAAGAGACCAAAGTGATAGATATAGGAAAACATAAGTGAATCATTCAGTAAAACCAAGACTAACGTCCATAAGTAAAAAATAATGTTAGAACAGTAGTAACAAATTAGTCTCTGCGAAACATTCTTGAAAAGGTGTGTTTGGCCTGGTGCCAAAAGTGTTTAGGTTGAAAGCCCTAATTTTGGGGGGTGATGGTGGGGGAAACCAGAGGACTAATATAAATGACAGTGTTAATTATCTAGTATGAGTTTTAAAAAGCTGATAAGCTTCTTGTATTACAGCATAGATTCTGGAAAGATGGGATAGATAAAAGTTCCCCTTTAAATCTGTAATAATCTTGTTCATATTTTTATCTGTGTTTGGTGTCTGTGATGATACACAAATTAGGGTTTCCATATTTAATTGTATTAATTTATGACCATAAGTGCCTAATCATTTAGGCACCATTTTGGAATTAGTGTTTTGTCTTTCTCCCTCTTTCCTTCTCCCCCAAATTTGGACTTTGTCTCTCCCTTCTTGTCATGGGGAGGTGGGGGAGAAGAAGGGAAAGTAGGTGCCTGGTGCAGGCCCAGAGGTTTCTCATATACCTGCGCTATTGCTGGTTGTTGGCTGTCCAAGGCAAATAATAATAATTAGCACTCCAGTCCCCAAGGCAGCTGAGTGTAATGCAATGTAATGGAATAATTTTTCTAATGGGTCTTCACTGGGAGCATGAGCAATTCAGTCATGCCTGTGTAGTGAGTGTGACTAGGGTCATTCGTGGCTTGTGGACAGTGCATGATGCAAGAATCTGGCTAAAGCTCAGCTGATCAGAGTCCTATCAGTGCCTGAATGGATAACTTCCTGGGAACCCTAGATACGTTGTCAGGACTCCATTGTGGATGAAGAGTGGGGATCCAAGTATAATTCGGGTACTTCTAATGCAAAAGTCCTTTATCTCAAACAGTAACTCTTACTTCTCGAGTAAGACTTGCTCTGTCTCCAGTTTTAATTCCAAAAAAGAGCCCATGCACTTTGGCTGTCAGAAGTTTGGGACACATGCTACTGCAGTCAACCGCTAACCAAGACTGTGGCTCAGTGGAAAATTACATGATTAAATGAGGAATTAATATATATTTTTTTATAGTCGTGTTTTTGTAAAGGTTACTCAAATGAATGTCTGTTCACATCTGCTTGGCCTCACCAGGAAAGTCTGATGGCCAGCAGTGTTGGTGGGTGATAATGGGCTGATTTTCAGTAGCTCCAAAGGTCTAGGCATATGTAGAGTTTCCCGTGCTTACTGAAACCATTCTTGGAGATTTTTGGTTTTTACCACCTGATGGAATGTTGGAAATTACTGGATGCCCTATGAAAATCTCCAGAATTGCTTCCGCTATTCACCTGGACATTGATGCCGATTCCTGGAGACTTCAGACCAATGTCAGAGGGTTGGCAATGCTAAGCATACCATTTTAGTAATGCCTCTTGTTGCCTTTTCTTTTGTAGGACGCACGACAAAAATTTCGCTCTGTTCTGGTTGAAGCGACAATAAAGCTAGATGAACTAGTGAAGAAGATCGGCAAAGCTGTAGAAGAATCTAAACCTTACTGGGAAGCTCGAAGGGTCGCCAGGCAGGTAAGAGCCTAGACTGTCAATTGGTTTGGAGTGCAACTCTGGTTATGCTGAAAGCACAATGGTACCATTTACAGTGTCTGATGGATGTCTCAGTGGTGTACTTGCCGTGGGACTGGTGACGCACATTTGTTGTTCCGTTCCCTACCCCAGAACTGCGTGTGCGTACTGCCCACAGAGCTGTTAAGATATCAAAGGACTTGTTCCATTCCCCTTCGCAATCCATACAAATAATGGGCTTTCAGATCCCTTCAGCAACCTACTCATGTTCCTCCTTCCCGGCAGCTGTAACACTGTCAGAGCAGAACCGGTGCCTTGTCTTGGAATTTCTGCCTCTTCATTTGAAATTGTAAAATCCCCTAAATGTTAAGAAGCTTAAGTTGCTAAGTAGAAAAAGCATGGGAATTTCTCATAATGTGAAAATGCTTGCTGATTCATGGAATATCAGGCTATTTCCACAACTGGTGGGAGTGCTGAGTTATGGTATAGGTCAGTGGTTCCCAAACTTTTGAGCACCGGGACCCACTTTTTAAAACAGTACTCTATTGGTACCTACCTTGGTTAACCAGACTTTAATAAAAGGAGATCTAATAATCTAATATTTAGATTATTTAGATAAAATAAATAAATAAAATAAATATTTATTTTTAAGCAATAATAACCAGAAAAAGATCCTCAAACATTTATCTCCCTAGATTTACACATGCTTGCAAACTGCAGGAGCTGAGCTCTTTGCAGGATAATGAGTAGCTACAGTATCTGATTTTTGAACAGCCTCAGGGCTTGAAGTAATTGGTTATCTGATCTTTCCATCACCCTTTGGTGACCCACTAAAAATCAGGTTCTGACCCATAGTTTGGGACCCACTGGTATAAGCATAATCTAGTTTATCTCCCCCCCCCTTTTTTTCCACTCTCCTTACATGTTTTTTTAATACAGTCAAAAAAGGAAGAAAGAGGTAATGGTGTTAATGTCTGCAATCTTTCATAGGTTGAACTGACCCTATTGTGAGAGAAAATGCTCATCTTCTCTGTGACCATTCTTGTCCTGCGTTTACTTCCTTGTTTAGTGTCCTATTTGTGGCCCAAATGATTCCTTCGCTTCCCACCTTCAACTCTGATTGAATTGTTCCAGCGCAGATCTTGTGTTTTGCAGACAATATGGCTAAACCCAATGGAAAAACTCACATAATTGTATTTGATTTTATCATCAACATTGCTGTAAGGAAAGAATGGCTTTCTCTTTTCCTGGGCTTTCCAGCTTATTAGACTTGGGGCTGATTCTTATGACTATGCATTGGGTCTTATTTTCAATTTGTGCTGACGTATCTTAGGAATTGAAATGAATGCAGCAGATATGATGAAGCAGTTGAGTGACCTTTCTGCAGTGAAACCAATTCTTGATTGATTGCACCCGCAGAAATATTGGGGAAGGTTTGTCATTGCAATCTTATGCAAGTTTACTCAGAAGTAAGTTCCAGTATATCAATCTGCCTTACTCCTCAGTAAGTGTGCATAGGATTGCAGTCTTAGTAACAGGAAGGTGGATGGGAATCTGGGTTTGTGGTGGAGTTGCATCTGGGATAACTGCATCTTTTCTTGTAGATCCAGCTGAGCTTGCAAAACTAATCTGCCACATATTGAATTTGAGCCCTCAAAGTAGACCTGTTACTGGCTTATAAATCACTTTGAACCTGTGTTTGTCGACCTAGTTTAAAGGATCGACTCCAAAATCCACTAGGCAGGCAACCAGCCAAAACATATTTATAAGTTGTTCACTTGCTACTTTCCTGTTTGTCACTGGTGCTGGTGTGATGTTTTGTCAGGCTGTGCTCCCGCTAATAAAGACAGCATGATTTTTAAGCAGGAGGGTGTGTGTGTTGTGGGCTTTATGCTAGACAGAATGTTTCTGCACCCTTGCAAAATCAACTCTGCTCTTAGAGACTTCGTAGCCCCTTTCAGATATTATATGTGTGAGAGTGTAGAATTGTATGCCTGACTGCCCCACATTAATAATAAACCTTGCCAGAATTACAGGGAAGAGGCTGTCTTCTTTCTTTTGTGACAGGTTCTTTAGCTGTTGTGTTTGATTGCTGTGGGGCACACCGCAGCATGATTTAGCTAAAACAGGGAGAAGTCAGGGAATGGGAAATTTAAGTCTCCCTATCTTAAATCAACTAAGAATAGTGAAGACTGAAAAGAGCTCTCACATATCGACTTTAAAAACAGAGGCCCCAATCATGCTGAGAAGTCCTGGGTACATGTAGTAGTATTCATGGGGGATCTTTCCATTTTATTATGAATGTTTTGCAGTAGGACACATGGAATTGCGCACACCCTTCTTAATCATAACCGTTCTAGTTTTTAACACACCATCCTCCCCCATTAAAAAAACAACTAAAGCCTCATTTTAAAACTAACCCTGAATTATATTGATTGATTGAATGATATACCAGTGTGACCTTCAGATTAATGAAGCATTGTCTTTGTATTGTGAAACACCACAGAGGGAGGTTACATCCCTGTTGCTTGGCAGACAGTTTCTTGGCAAGGGCTGGGAAAGAAGATTACTTTGAAAAACAAAGGTTTCATGTCAGTGGAAAATGGGACACACTTGTCTTCATACGCAGCTGCCTGCCATGGTGAAAAAGCAAAAGAGCAGGCCCAGATTCAACACAATAAATGGCTAAGCACTTCTGACCCATTGGTTTGTTATTCAAGCAGTTGAAGTTACCTTCTGGGTATGCTTTTTCGAAAGAGAGAATCTGGGGCACAGGAACATTTTTTTAAATGAAGAAATAGTGCTTGAAAGTGCTTGAAAAGCAAGCTACTGTACAATATGAAGAAGAAATTTCCACACCCTTCAGCACTGGATTGAAAGGAGAAATTAGGCTGAAAGGCGATTATGCAGAATCCTGTTCTGAGGCCCCACTGATTTATAGGCTGTTTTCCTTCCTCTGCTTGCTTATGCATTGAGGGCAACAACTGAGGACTCCGGCATCTTCTGTCCTGCTGATCCTACATCTCTGTGTTGTTGACCTTGGTTTTTTGAGCTATCATATTTTAAACATACACAATTTTCAGCTCAATGTTTATCTGCTGCATCCGAAAGGTACAAATGCCTTTGAAGAGTCTGGCAACAGTGGAGGCTGAAGCATTGCCAAAGCTTGCCTACTGTAGGCAGCTTTCCAGGGAAGTGTGAGATGTAGAAATGTGTCTCATGCTTCCCCACTCTGTGGCCCTCAGTGAAACTTACAATACAGCATCAAATGTTAAATGATATCTATTAGTTGCCTAAAAATGTCTTTGGAGCAAATCTGACAAATATTCCTTTGGGAAGTATCCACCAGTGGGTATAACCCAACCAGAAAAAGCCCTCTTCCTGGCAGCAGCCAAACAGCAGTGATTCCTAAAGCAAGAGATGGAACTGTAGTAAAATAAATATGTTTGGAGCCACAGCCAGCTCCTGAAGAAGCCAGGCACAGGAACTGCCCTGTTAGGTCGTGCTACAAGAGAACTCCCCATTTTACAAGAGCCCTCTGTGAAAGCAAAGAATAGAAGCAGCCATTTTCAACCACTGTACCGTGGCACATTGGTGTGCCGTGAATAGTCCACAGGTGTGTCACAGGAATTTGGGTGAAAGTCATTTATTAGTAGGGCCAGTGGGGGATGTGAGTCCCCACTGACAGCATGGTGTGCCTTGTCAATTGTCAAAAACCTGATGGTGTGCCTTGACAATTTTAGTGCCTTGTCAGTGTGCCGTGAGGTGAAAACGGTTGCAAATTGCTGGAATAGAGGTTAACTTGGCCCAGGCTTATTAAAAGGCTGAATAGTTTTTAAAAGCTAGCGGTGCCCTGCCCCAGGGTATGTGCTTGTGTGAGAAAGGGCACTGTGTTGTGTTTTTTAGATCCTGCTGCTAGCGTAGGCAGCGACGGATGCAGAATATCCACCGTAAGCTGTGAGTGCCTCCTAGCCTTAGAACCCTTTTGCTCTCATGCCCTTTCATAATTTATTATTCCTTGTGGGCCTGCACTTTGTCGGGGACTGTTCTCCTCAGAGCTTTTTTCATTTTCATTAAGAAACCTCATTAAACCCGGGGTGCTCGCCTCTGTCAGTCATCTCGGGGAAACTGCGTGAGCGTGACATTTTGGCGCTCCCTCGACTCCTGGGTTCCCTTGGAGTTCCCTTCTCTCCTTGTTTTGAAAGGCTTGTCCTTTGGGGAACCGCATGTCAATCCAGGTCCGGAGCAGTGTTGAATTCTAGGAAGAACGGAAACTTGACCCGATTTAAAAATTGCTGAAGGGGAGAAATGGCTTCCTGCTTTCAAAACTGTGGAATCTTGTAATTGGAGAAGCGGTGTTGATTTTGGAGACAGGATGTTCCCTTGGGTTGGGAAAGGAAATATTTCATGCCTGCCTCTTGAGTTATTTGCAGAGTTGTTGCAGGGTGACTGACTGCTCTATATCTTGTTTCGACATCAACCAGTTGGAATTCTCAAGCTTTGAGCTCTGTTGAATGCGTGTCTTCTTTCCATTAATCAAAATTAGGTCCTTTCTTTCTGCCTGTGTGTTATTTAATGCATTCAGCTGATTAGGACCTTTATCTACCAGGCTCTTTTAGACATGTCAACAAGCTTACAGAGGCCTAACAGTACTTGGGGATATTTTGTCACTCATTCCTACATGGGTTTATTTGAGAGTATGTGCCATTCGATTCAGTAGGACTTGATTCCAGGCAAATACAGTAAGCTTAAGATTGCAGCATAATGTTACAGTCTTGTGTACACTTAGGGCCAAATCCTATCCAATTTTCTAGTACCGGTGCAGCTGTGCCAATGGGGCATGCACTGCATCTTGTGGTGGGGCAGTTGTCACAGAGGCCTCCTTGAGATAAGGAAACATTTGTTCCCTTACCTTGGGGCTGCATTGCAGCTGCATCGGGGCTGGAAAATTGGATAGGATTGGGCCTTTACTTGGGAGTAAATTTTTTTTGAACCACAACGAAGTATGTTGTGGCTTCAACACAAGTATGTTGTGGCTTCAACACAAGGCTTCTCGAAGTATGTTTGACATTCTCCTGAACTTGAAAGGCAACTTGCCATGCAATGTATGCATCCATTGTCTGGAACAAAAGTGGTCCGCTTTGCATTGACTGTGTTTGAGGGAGAAGCAAGATACCTTTGTTTGCCCTGAGATTTAGAGAAGAAACTTCATCCACTGCAATGAGAGAAGACCCTTGCTTCTACACTGAGTCTTTGGTGCTTGTCAGAGAACTTGGTGGCAAAGGAAGTGGCAGTCAGAAATAATGACTGGCTAGTACAGGTGCATCAAACTCATTTCATACAGCAGGCCAAATAGCATTCATGATGCCGGCTGAGGGCCGGAAGTGTTGTCTATAGGAAGCAGGTCATGACCAGAAATAATTATTTATTTTTTTCTTAGTCTTATTGCATTTTTTTAAGTTGCACATGGCAGAAGAGAAAATACTCAAATCTTGATCATATTTTCAAGAGCCTAATTAACATGTATGTTGCCCTTTTAGGAGTGGCACCTCAGCACAGCTCAGCAGCTGAGAACCACTGATAGTGGTGCTGGGAGAACCCGAGGGCTGAATAAAGAGCTTCTGGGGGCTGCATTCAACCCATGGGCCTTGTGTTTGACATCCCTGGGCTAGTAAGTGAAGCTAAAATTCAAGGGTTCATGTTTTCAACACTTGCAGATGATGTTGACTGAGATCCAGCGTTACATTTTGAATCTGTTGTATGGTTTTTGTAATGATTCCCTTGAATGATTCATGTTTTGCTGAAATAGTGGCTTCAGACAAGTCACAGAATTTCCAGTTAATCTCAGTCTATCTGATGTCAGTAAAATCCTACTTTGAAGTAAAAGTGGGAATCTAGAGATAACTAACAACTTGATTTCCCAAGCTAGATCCTGCATTGTTGTTGGATCTAGATCCAAACTGCATGGATGATGCATTCTGATTAAATGTTGTGGGGTATAGCCATGAGACCTGCTATGCCTGGGGAACCAATGCTGGAATGGAATTGGCTTCAATAATTGTTTTGTTTTTTGGCATCACCATCTTATACAAATTTATCTGTATCCTACCGATTTCAGAGAAACTTAGTTCCAAAAAGTATGCTTAGGGTTCTTCATTAAGAACTGAATGTATATAATTTATATCCCATCTTTCCACCGGATTTGAGTGTTCAAGGTAGCTTATGATAGAATTGTCAAAAATAAGATCAAAGAATGCAGAACAGAAGCACAGGAGAGTATATTACCAACCATACCTAGGAGATAGCAAACTAACAGGCAGGTATTGGCAAACTGAGGTGTGAACCATCTGTAAATATAGATGTTCTTCAGGTCTACCTTACATGGTTGTTGTAACTACAGGTATAAAGTAATTATCCACGGATTTTTTTACCTGTGGTTTTATCTCAACGAGATGAGAACAGCCCTTTAAACTAAAGGAAAAAAGTCATTTAACAATAGCCTCATTAATGCAAGAGAGGGCAGCCGGCTGACAATCCATCAATCATTCTCTCTCCAGGCGCTTAGAACAGCTTCACTCCAAGGCAAGCGACACCTCCCTTCCCCCTGAGCACATGAAAGAAAGGTAATCACTTTGCATTGGTGAAGGGAGGGGTCACTGGCTTGAACTGAAGTCTTTCTAAGCGCCTGGAGAGTGACTGATTGATGGATTGTCTGCTTAATGACACTGTCTTACATCACGAAGGTCAGCAAGGCTGTTTTAAAATCACCTAGCAAAGGAACCTTGTTTCTTAAATGGATTTACTTTAGTGTGTATGTATTTAGTGTGTGTGTATTTAGACACTAAATAATGCGCAGTTAGTCTGAATGGCTGTTGAGTACTCTAGTTATTTGCTGTGTCCAGGATCACCAGCCATGTGTGATGAAAATAGCCAAGTGGCATGACGTGTATGGAAAAAGTGGGCTGCCAGGTGCTGGAGACCGACTAGAGCGCATAGGAGGTATTTTGGTTTAGTGTAAAGGACAAGCTTCATCTTGAACACGTGTCCAAGAATAGAATAACGTGGGCGCTCTGCGCCATTTTCCAGTGCACTTCTGCTTCTTTTCCCTATTAGAAATGCTTTGATTGGCTCATGGGTCGGAGGCAGGGCATGTCTGTTTTCTCTTTATGCCCAGTTTGAGCCTTGGTTGTTAGTATGCTTTGCTGGTAGGATACACAAGGTATGTTGTAAAGTCTGGCAACTGTCACAATGGGAACTTTCTGTTAGTGAGACTAACAAGAATGTAGTATATTCCTGCTCTGTGTAGTGTGTATAAAGATCATTGTTAAGAAAAGGCACAAGTGTTTCTGTCTCTTGTGTATGGGAAGAGTTAAAAACTTATTCTTGCATCTGGAATTGTGCTGATAAGGTAGAGCTGACCCATGGAAATGATGAATATTCATTTTATGGTTGCTGGCACTTGAAAAGAAAGTCACTTAGTTCTTGCTTATGGCTTTGAATAGAGAACCTCTGCCTGCTATCAGTTGTGATAAGGCTAGCATAAGTAACCCATGACCCTTCCTGTTCCTAGTTTTTGTGGGAAAGGTTGAGTTAGGATGAAATTTCAAATCTCAGTGTAAAAAAAAAAATTCCTCTGGTGATCAGTGCAATAGGAGCAGTTGAGGAAGAAGTTAGTACATGAATATTGATTAGAGAGAAGCTGCCATGGGGTGGGAACAATAGGCTAAAGTAAAAACCTGAAGATCAAACCTTCACACACACACCTCTGAAAGTCATGTGGGATATTGCAGGATATTGATTTTTTTTAAAAGGATTTGGCATTGAACCATGGGCCTGCTACATTGAAAAGCATCACAACCAGCCCAGCCATGAAGCCACCTAATGTGGCTTGCATTAGCCCCAGAATGTGTGGGAAGTGAGGGGGTGGTGGATTCAGGAAGCTCTTCACCGCAAGTTTGCTGCTGTCTCCCACTGGATCAGGCCATAGGCCCATCTAGTCCAGCTTCTTGTATCTCACAGCGGCTCACCAAATGCCCCATGTTGAGGGTGATGGGCTTCCCTCTTTTATCTCAGGGCTGTGCCCCAGGTTTTTTCTTCCACATTTTTTCAAGGGTTGGCAATCTTATGACTTTGCAGACCCAGCATTTGGAAATTCTAGGTTTTAGGCTTCAAGGAATCCAACCTCAAGAGCCCTAGCTGCCAATGAGATCTGGGCTCTCCCCTGAGATAGCCTCTTGTCTGCCACCTTGCACTGTGATGACTGACCCGTCATATCCTAAACTTGGTCCTGAACACTTCCTTACAATCCCAAGTGAGTTCCATGGGTGGAAAACATTCCCTGTTTTAGCAGGCACATGGTTGTGCTTTAAGTAGTTCTTCTACCTTTCCTCATGCTGTTTGACCTGGCTTGCCTTCTTTCTGCACTCTCCAATTATAAACCGCAATTCTTTCCCAACAGTCTGCTGTTTGCCCTGTGCTTCTGAATGTTGTGCTGGTGTTCTTTTCTTCAAAGGTTTGAGTAATCATTAACTGGTTGCTTGATGAGTTCTCCCAAGAAAACCACTTCTCTGGTGAAATGGGATCTCAGTGTTCATTCCCCCCCCCCAAATTTATTTATTCTTATTGTTGATGAATCTGTGTTTGGGAATGGTTTAATTATCCTTATTGTCCAGCCTCTGCGGATCTCTTTGACCCCTGAGCATCTCTGTGCAGATGTCAGGAACGTAACTGGCTTGTTCTCATAATGGTGATGGCAAAAAAATCTTTGAGCATTTTGTGCCAAGGTCTCACGCTGCTGAATCATCTTTCTGATGTTGGTTACGCAGGAGAACTTGTAAATCCTTCGCCCTTGCCGGTCGTACTTTTAAGAACAGGGTCAGAAGTCAGTTCAACGTAATGTCCTGCATTTCGTTGCACTGTTTCATTTGATAGAGGTCAAATAAGCACTGTGGCATTTTTGAGTTCTTGAACAATAACATCCTTGAGGCAATTCGTCATAAGAAGAAAAACACTGTCCTAACGGAGGATATCAGGACCTTGTACGGCTTATAGGTATTTAATATTTATGCTATAGGAAAGGAGTAGTTTGTGGTGGGAGTTCAAGCAGATGATTTCAAATGACTTGACATGAAAAAGCACTTAGAAAGGGTAACTTTAGATGGTTCTGCCATGTTGTAAATGGGGGAACTCAATGCACCATTTATTTTTTTACCTCCCATTTGAGGTATTTTTTGGAGCACTCAGAGAGCAGACAATGGTACAAATCAGTAGGTTTGTATGACTAGTTAACAACTGTGGCAACCAGTAAGCATGTGTGTATAGGTGGAGCCTATTTATCCGCGTTAGTTCCATTCTGTGACTCGGAGCGATTAACAAAAAATGCGTTGTGCTAAATTCCATAGAGTTACGCAAACACGCTGCAGCCTGACACTTCCAGATGGAAGGAAACTAAGGCAGCTGTTATCAATCCCCTCCCCTCCGTACTCAGCCCTCCTGTTGCCAGCTGTCCTGCTTCTTTCACAGGTGGGATGCTGAGCTTTTAAGAGTCCAGCCCTATGCATTTCTACTCAGAAGTAAGCCCCATTCCAGTTAATGGGGCTTACTCCTAGGAAAGTGTGGAGAGGATTGTAGGCTAAATCTCATGCTTTGCTTGGTGGGAAGGCTTGCTTGTGTCCTGATTGCCTGCACCATGGGGGGTAGTGTTGCTTGTGTCGGTAATTGCCTGCACCATGGGGGGGGAATTCGGCAAACACTGGGTTTTTTAAAGCAATCCCCTCTGTTACGACCACACCTGCCCCTGTGTGTGTGTGTGAGTGAGAGAGAGAGAGAGAGAGCTCCACCTCGCTGCACGTGTTCTGGTTACACAGGGTTTTCTACCCCCTTCTTCAGCCTCTTTGCTGGCTCAGGGGCTCCAGAAATGTTGCTGTTCCTTGCAAGGGGAGCCTCTTTCAGGGCTTCAGGACTATTTCCCTGTCTGTGCCAGGAGGAGCCTTTTTGCAGTGTTTTGGGCTGCCTGGAAACGGAGTGAGATACCAGCGCAGGGCAAAGGAGGCAAAGGTGTGTGTGACTTTCAGTACCCCCACCCCATTCTCGTTGAGACAAATTCGCAGATAAAAAATCCTGGATAAATAGGCTGCACCTGTAATTGATTAGCTGCTACCATCTGTAGAAAAGTCACTGTGGGTGCAATCCTAACCCACATAGCGAGACTATGAGGAACGCATGGCCAGCAACATTAAGGGGAATAATAAAAGCTTCTTCAAATATGTTAGAAGCAGGAAACCCGCCAGAGAAGCGGTTGGCCCTCTGGATGGTGAGGGAGGGAAAGGGGAGATAAAAGGAGACTTAGAGATGGCAGAGAAATTAAATGAGTTCTTTGCATCTGTCTTCACGGCAGAAGACCTCGGGCAGATACCGCTGCCCGAACGGCCCCTCCTGACCGAGGAGTTAAGTCAGATAGAGGTTAAAAGAGAAGATGTTTCAGACCTCATTGATAAATTAAAGATCAATAAGTCACCAGGCCCTGATGGCATACACCCAAGGGTTATTAAGGAATTGAAGAATGAAGTTGCAGATCTCTTGACTAAGGTATGCAACTTGTCCCTCAAAACGGCCACGGTACCAGAAGATTGGAGGATAGCAAATGTCACGCCTATTTTTAAAAAGGGAAAGAGGGGGGACCCGGGAAACTATAGGCTGGTCAGCCTAACATCTATACCGGGTAAGATGGTGGAATGCCTCATCAAAGATAGGATCTCAAAACACATAGACGAACAGGCCTTGCTGAGGGAGAGTCAGCATGGCTTCTGTAAGGGTAAGTCTTGCCTCACAAACCTTATAGAATTCTTTGAAAAGGTCAACAGGCATGTGGATGCTGGAGAACCTGTGGACATTATATATCTGGACTTTCAGAAGGCGTTTGACACGGTCCCTCACCAAAGGCTACTGAAAAAACTCCACAGTCAGGGAATTAGAGGACAGGTCCTCTCGTGGATTGAGAACTGGTTGGAGGCCAGGAAGCAGAGAGTGGGTGTCAATGGGCAATTTTCACAATGGAGAGAGGTGAAAAGCGGTGTGCCCCAAGGATCTGTCCTGGGACCGGTGCTTTTCAACCTCTTCATAAATGACCTGGAGACAGGGTTGAGCAGTGAAGTGGCTAAGTTTGCAGACGACACCAAACTTTTCCGAGTGGTAAAGACCAGAAGTGATTGTGAGGAGCTCCAGAAGGATCTCTCCAGACTGGCAGAATGGGCAGCAAAATGGCAGATGCGCTTCAATGTCAGTAAGTGTAAAGTCATGCACATTGGGGCAAAAAATCAAAACTTTAGATATAGGCTGATGGGTTCTGAGCTGTCTGTGACAGATCAGGAGAGAGATCTTGGGGTGGTGGTGGACAGGTCGATGAAAGTGTCGACCCAATGTGCGGCGGCAGTGAAGAAGGCCAATTCTATGCTTGGGATCATTAGGAAGGGTATTGAGAACAAAACGGTTAGTATTATAATGCCGTTGTACAAATTGATGGTAAGGCCACACCTGGAGTATTGTGTCCAGTTCTGGTCGCCGCATCTCAAAAAAGACATAGTGGAAATGGAAAAGGTGCAAAAGAGAGCGACTAAGATGATTACGGGGCTGGGGCACCTTCCTTATGAGGAAAGGCTACGGCGTTTGGGCCTCTTCAGCCTAGAGAAGAGACGCTTGAGGGGGGACATGATTGAGACATACAAAATTATGCAGGGGATGGACAGAGTGGATAGGGAGATGCTCTTTACACTCTCACATAATACCAGAACCAGGGGACATCCACTAAAATTGAGTGTTGGGCGGGTTAGGACAGACAAAAGAAAATATTTCTTTACTCAGCGCGTGGTCGGTCTGTGGAACTCCTTGCCACAGGATGTGGTGCTGGCGTCTACCCTAGACGCCTTTAAAAGGGGATTGGACGAGTTTCTGGAGGAAAAATCCATTATGGGGTACAAGCCATGATGTGTATGCGCAACCTCCTGATTTTAGAAATGGGTTAAGTCAGAATGCCAGATGTAGGGGAGAGCACCAGGATGAGGTCTCTTGTTATCTGGTGTGCTCCCTGGGGCATTTGGTGGGCCGCTGTGAGATACAGGAAGCTGGACTAGATGGGCCTATGGCCTGATCCAGTGGGGCTGTTCTTATGTTCTTATGTTCTTATGTTCACTTTCCAGCACTGACATAAGGGGAATGCAGCTTCGAGGTAAGGGAACAAACATTCCCTTATTTTGAAGAGGCCTCAGTGAGTGCCACCCAACTGCAGGGTGCAGCCCACATTCTATTGGCACAGCTATGCCAGTGCTGGAAAATTGGTTGGGATTTGGGCCTGTAGCACGCAAGGTTATATTAATGCATTTATTGGGGTTTGTATCCTAAGGACTCACAATATGGATTGCGACTTTGGCCAAAGTTGTTAAGAATTATGACCTGGAAGAACGTTTAGTTCCAAATGTGAGTCTTCCATAAGTTTGCAAAGGGGCCTTGACCAGTTCTTCGTTTCAGCTCCTTTCCTTTCTTAAATAGGAAGTTCTGTCTGACTGTCCCTTGTGAAAGGCTCAAAACCTTAACAGCAGTAGAATCAATTCGTGAAGGGGACTTGGGCTTGCACCTGCCATCTGACCTTCACTTTGTCTGCTTCACGACACCCTTACCATATTCACACCAATTTAAAAAACCTATCTTCAGGACTGGAAAGCCTTGGTAAACTGATGGCTGATGCTGCATGCCTCAACATCCACCTGTCAATCACTCAGTTAAAATTGACAGATACAAAAGCATATGGAGAGTGTAGAATTTCCTTGCCTCTGTTGCCCTGGGGAAAGTGTGTGGAAAGCGTGATTAGCCTTTGGTCAGCAGGGAAGTGGGCTTGGAGGATATAGTTTTAGGTAGATTTCGAAAGTCCAGCAGTAGGCCAAGGGTAGGGCACTTGGGTCATAGACAGTTGGGTGCCGAGGGGTGCTGGTGAAAGAAGGTAGCAGAAATACTGGTGAAGGGATTGTAGCTGAAAAGATGTAGAAGGGTGGGTGACACTCTGGGCTGCATTGTGAGAGATTTTTAAATGCTAACCAACAGTTCTACTACCAGCTCCCTTATTGTTGAAATCAGTGACCTGTTTCGAGGAAAATTATGGGGGAGGGGAGCTCTGCTGGGTAAGAAGCCTGCTTGAATTCTCTAATCACTCATATGGGAAGATCCTAAAATAAATTATTCTCCTCTTCTTGGTTTCATAGCAACAAGGCTTAACAAAAGAAGTGATCTTAATGAGATTCAAGATGAATGCCTTCTCCTTTGTGAGTCTAGTCAGGGGCAGTTATTTTCTTGGGTTGTATCTATAGTTTGTAAAACAATCACTTCAAAACTAATAAGGAAGAGATACCTAGGTTGCTATGTCTTAATCTTATTTTTGATTAATGAAGCAGTTTAGAACAATTGACTTGGGGTACTAGCAATGGCTTCAGGGTTTCTTATTGTTGGAAGTCTTTTTTTCAAATGTTTGCGACCAAAGCCAAAATATGAGTAGAGGCTGGACCTTATAGGCCCACCCCATGGCATCTGCATGGTCCTGCCCTGGACCAGTCCATCTATTGGACATATTGTCCCTGAGCAGTTACAACATTTGAATCTTGCTCAGGCAAGTATTGGTTCAAGAGTTCAATGCCTTCCTAGACGATTAAAGTCACTCTTGTGAGCAAGACAAAACCTTTGACTAATAAAAGTAAACGCTGGAAAATGTGTTGCCTGTTAAGAAGTCAGAAGCTTAATTGTTGCCATCATTTACACTGACGTGGAACTGAAAGCCTGATGCTTGCTGTGAGAAAAGTGTCATAATATATTAGTAATGGTTACTTATGCTTAAAGCTGCCTGTTTTGTCCATCCTGACTTGACACTTCCTGAAAGGCTGGCTTACTGGTGTGCCTGGTTTAGAAGTCAAAAGAGAAAGTGGAATGATTTTTTTTTCTTTGTTTCAAATCTGGATTATATTTCTTTTCCTTGGCACAGATGTTATGCAACACCTGGATATTATAAGATCTATTGGAAAGGGTAACACCTATTATGATTCCCATTTGGGACAAACTTGCATCTGTTAGACAGGATCATGGAGTGTTCACCGTAGAAGAGTAGACAGGAGACTTGGTATTTCAGAAAGTAGGACTTATCCGAGCTGGATAAATAACAGGGAACACAAAATTCAGAATAAAGCAAGGAAGACAATATTCAACTAAGAATAGAATTGTATCTGGAGTGGAAGAATTGCTCTAAGGCATAAAAACAAGCAAAATCACTGCAGAAAAAAACCTGAACTCAACATCTGGGATGTTACTTTTCCACAGTAGATGATACAAGTCAACTGCAAAGTATGTAATCCTGTTAATGGATTGAGATCTTTCTCTATCTCTTTGACTCCAAATAGTCACGACTCGCTCATTGATTTTATTTTTATCTTGCCCTCTTTAATGATCTCCACCCTTAGCTTGAATCTCCTTCTGTCTGCCACAGCAACAAGAGATGTTTGTTCAGCCTCTGTAGCTAGAGGCAATTGTGGCTGTTTTTTTAGCTCCCTTGAAATGACTGGATTAGCAATACGGAGCCTGAACATTTTGTAAAGAGATCTTCCATGTTCAGATGGCTGAGAGGTTGCATTCAAGGCAGAACTGGGCCAGAAATTAATTATAGAAGCCTCTGATGTGCTGACAAGTCATCATTTCAGGAACGTGCCACAGAGTCAGTGGCAAATGTATGCAGTTTTGTTCATTGCATAGTAATTTTTGAACCTCAGTCCAGCAACATCTTGTAGATGCCAAGATTTCAGTGCCTGTGCTGGACTGGTCCTGTAAGGGGTCGTGAACATGGTGTAGATAAATCATTGGCTTATGTAATAAATGATCTATTTTTTCTTTTACATCAGAGTAAAACATTGATGGGATGCTGCTGTTTAAAATGTTACTTTTTAAAAAATCTTAAGATATCCCTTGTTCTCCATGGAAAACAGAATTTTCCCCGGATCAGGATTGAAAAGCCAATGAAAATGCATCTGCAGTGTTTTCTGTTTTGGAATTTCACTCCACATTCAATATATTCTTCTTTTTTTTTAATGGCGTGGGTAGGAGCAGAGGAATGTAATTATGATGCTGTTGTGCAGTTCAGGGGAATTTCTTCTTCGAGGGATAGTAATATCGAAAAGTAGGTTTCCAAATGTTCAAAGTACTTTAAATATACAATTATTTATTTTTACGTATTTATGTGCCATCTATTGATCAAAATAGCCTCCAAGACCCCTTTCGACAGACTAAAACAATACATAATAATTATCTTAGCAATCTTTCCAGTAGCCCTGTAAGGTAGGCTAATAATATTACCCCACAAGTGGGTCCTGCAATAGGACGTTGCATCTTCCTAACCCCAAATCCCAATAACCTTGAATACAGTACAGAGCAAAAAAAAACTCGCTGAAGGCCCAGTTCTGCCTTGAATGCAACCTCTCAGCCATTGGAACATGGAAGATCTCTTTACAAAATGTTCAGGCTCCGTATTGCTAAGCCAGTCATTTCAAGGGAGCTAAAAAACAGCCACAATTGCCTCTAGCTACAGATGCTGCTATAAAACAGGGAGGGTGGAGGGGAGGGCAGGAAACTGGCCTTGCCCACTGCTCGTCCGGGAAGCAAAAATTAATAATTGACCAGGCTGTTTTCCCCACCAGTCAATAGACTAGCCTGGTTCCTATGTTATACCAGCTCTTAAGTACTATAGCATAACCAATGCTTGTTTAAGGATTATATGATAATTGTAATTCAAGACTGTGCTGATGGGCCATTTAAAATGTGTTATCTCGCCAAAGGCGTCTGGGAGGCATAAAATACATTTATTCATCGAAAGCAAGAGAAGCTGGCAGAGAAGCTTATGCACGGCAAGGCAGCTCTAAGCTGTTCCAAGCCCGTCTGCTCCTTCATCCCTCTTTAGCAGTGAATTTGCACTGGGGACTGGCAAGGCGGTGTGTTATCTACTAATAGGCCCTCCTTACAAAGGGTTTTTAATGCTTTAGGGCTTCTGCCAGTTTCTACGATCTTGGGAGTACAGAGTCAAATACCAACCAAAGGCAATGCAGGGATCGACTGCTCAGATCGGATACTGAATGAGAGTTCTCTGAGCAAAAAAAAACAGGAAAAAAACCAAAACGGTTTTTCCCAGAGTGGGCAGTGGGAAAAGAAACTATCTTGACTGGTGTGATATATAATATTTGACCGCAGAAGTATATGCTTTAAGGCCAGAGAGACCATTTGAACAGAATGAACATTTTCAGTGTTTCTAAGGCTTTTTAAAAACCAACCCACGACAAATGTAAATGAGAATTGTATACCATTTTCTATACCCTGCAAAACTACTAGAGAAGTTGATTAGACTATTGTTAGTATATGATGTGTAGGCATTGCCTATTGATAGTGATTTAAGGATACAGTTAACCGAAGAGGAGGCCAGGAAAGAACCGGCGGGGGGGGGGGGGGAGAGTGTCAAGTTGAACTTAAAATTGGTGACTCTCAATTTCTCTCTCTTAAATGAAATCTAGATTTGTCATCTTAATATGTGAAAAATAAAATACGTTCATATCGTCCTTCCTCCAAAGAACTCAGGGTGGACTACATAGTTCTTTCTCTCTTACCTGCACAACAACCACCCTGTGAGATAGGTGAGGCTGAGAGATAGTGACTGGCCCTCCATCACCCAGGAAGCTTTATGGCTGAGCAGGAATTTGAACTTAGCTCTTCCAGGTCTAAGCCTGAGTTCCAAACCACTACACTATCCTGGTGTTGTAATCCATTTGCGTTAAATTGAATGCATATTTCGCTTTAGGCACAGTTAGAAGCACAGAAAGCAACCCAGGACTTTCAGAGAGCGACAGAGGTACTACGAGCAGCAAAAGAGACCATTTCCCTGGCAGAACAAAGGCTGCTGGAAGATGACAAACGTCAGTTTGATTCTGCCTGGCAAGAGATGCTCAACCATGCCACCCAGAGGGTAAGAGCTGATGTTGAATGTCCTTGGGAAATCTGCTTCTTTCTGAGCCACCTTTTCCTGGAAAACAGGTCTCTAAAATTCTTGGACACTCAGGCAGGAGGATGGATGGAGTCTGCCACCTAGTAGAATTTTGTGGCTCATGCATGTTGCTTCAGGAACTTGTAGTACATACCAGTGAATAAAGAAGCAGCTGTTGGCGCAATCCTATCATTGGGCTGCGTTGCCGAAATTTGCTTTCTAGAAGCACAACCCAACTGTTACATGGTAAAATGTGACACACTATAATATGCTGCCAAGCCACTACCTGCCACACAGCATCAGCCTTCCTGGATCCTCTGGCACTGGTAAGTCGGCAGCAGGGGAGGTTTGTGGGTGGGGAGCGGGAGGAATGGGACATTCCCACGGAAGAACTGGGGGAAGGGAGGGTGTGGATCTGGCAGCAGTTGCACACTCCGGATCATACCACCTCTTTTGAAAACCTCCCTGCCCATTTTCTCTCCTAGGGCATATGCCACCAAAATGGGTGGCATATGTCCCAAGAGGCTCCATAAGGCAGCCTGAGGGCTTCTGTGGAGGTAAGCAAAGTATATCTGAGCAACTTGGTAATCCTTAACCAGATTCAGGGCATTGCTAGGTCTAAGTGGAGGTTTTTCTCTTCCCTTACTAGAGTTATAACCAATAAGTGTCCCAAGGCATAATTATTGTGTCTCTGTTATCCAGATTCATGAACGAAGACACCCATTGTTTCACCATCAGGTGGTCATAATAGTATATTTTCTTAAAAGTGAGTGTACACCAACGAAGTCACTGTCATTTCCATGTACATGTTTTGGTGACAATTGTCATCTTTTTCCACGTTGTTTGCTACCTGCCAGTTGTCTGGGTTGAGAGCTTACAGAAATAGTGGTGTTTAAAAATACACCCAGCTTAAGCATGGGTCTGCAGCTGTTTCAGCTCAAACCTCTCTCTTTTAATTTCTTCTTCTGTAAAGGTCATGGAAGCAGAGCAGACCAAAACCAGAAGCGAGCTGGTCCACAAGGAGACGGCAGCCAAATATAATGCTGCCATGGGCAGGATGAAGCAGTTGGAGAAGAAGCTGAAAAGGGCCATAAATAAATCCAAGTACGTGTTCCTGTTTGGTTGGCATCATGGTCTTGATTCACAGATGTGTGTCTGCCACGTGTTTATGATATTGTAGTTTATTCTGTCTGGTCTGGTATGGGAGGAGGTTCGTCATAGGGGTGATGCAGTGAGCTCTTGCAACGGGAGACACAACCCTAGTGATGTCACTGGGAGTGATGATGGCTATGAATGTATATATACCTGAATAGATGGAACTACCTTCAGTTGAATCAAACCATTGGTCCATGTTGTTCAATATCATCTAGACTAGGTGTGTCCAAAGTTTTTGGCAGGAGGGCCACATCTCTCTGACGCTATGTCAGGGGCCGGGGGGGAAAAAAGAATTAATTTACATTTAAAATGTGAATAAATTTACATAAATGAATATATTAGAGATGGAACTTATATGTATGAATGAAGGTCTCACGATAGCTCAAGGCCTACAAAGACATGAAACAGCTCAAGGCCTACAAATACAAAGACAAATAGCTCAAGGCCTACAAAAACATGAAACAGCAAGCAGCAGAGGGAGCCCTTGGGCCACAACTCACATGAGAGGCTGAACAGTTAACCCTAACAGTGAGAGCAGTTGCATTGGACCAGTGTGGGCTCCAGCAGGTCTTTGGTGGGCCAGAGGCTCATTGGAGACTAGAGACTCCCAGTGGGCCAGATTGGGTGTCCCCGAGGGCTTCAAATGGCCCCTGGGCCAGGGTCTTGGGCACCCCTGATCTAGATTGGTTGGCCACTCAGTAGAAGTAGCTGGTTCGAAGAACACGTGCCTGACCATGGCTCAACCAATACAGACTATTAGCAGTTCCCCAGGGATTTCAGGTAAGGAAGAAAAACATTCCCTGTCTGGAGATGCTGTTGGGGATGGAACCTGGGACCTTCTGCAGGCAAAATGTAGTTCTGCCTTTTGAGAAAGAGCCCCACCCTTGAAGTTCTTAATATCTGAACAATATCCTTAAAATTTTAACCAAGAGCCCTTCCCTCCCTAGAGGTACCTTTCATAGTGCTTCAGTACTGTAAGCCAGTGCCCGAGGAGAGCAGTGAGGACTCTTCTCTCAGCACCATGGTGGTAGCCCTATGTTCTGTGTGTGAGAGCCGTGTGACACTGATCCTGCTACAGCATGGAACTGTTGGGACTGGCTGGAGCAGAAGATGCCAGTGAGGAATTCCTGTCCCTCATGAGTAAAGAGGTTGCTTGAAACAGTGGCTCTCTTTTATATTGAGCAGGCAGAAAGCAGCTGTCGCTGTTCACTCTAGCACAGGGTTTTTTCAAAGCTGTTTGCTAGTGTCTCCTTTGTGTCTTTGTTTTGGTTGTGAGCCTGTTTGGGATGACCTGAACCCATCTTGTCCTTTGTTTGCTCTGTAAATGTTGTGATTATTTTTCTGCTGCCATGCCTATGATACATACATGTTTGTAACAATATTGTTTATGACATATTACGTATACCTGGAGGGAACCCCCCAAGTTCTGTTCAGAGCACCATTTTTCTTTTCATTTTTATCTGGGGATTGTTCATCAAGAGTAACCCCACTTTTATCCTGTGTTCTTCCTCCCCTACAGGCCTTATTTTGAGCTCAAGGCAAAATATTATGTACAATTAGAGGTAGGTATCAAATAAATTTTCCAGGAATAACTGATCATCTGTAGTTGATACGCTGCAAATCATAATTATAGTTTGAAAACATGGTCTGTCTGTGACTCTTTTGTTTTTTGTGCTAATGGCTTCATTGTAAGAATCATCTGCGCAGTTTTGGTTTTCGCCATGTAAGGAATGTTGCAAATGGCGCAGGATTTGTCCCTGTGTGCCATGGTGATGTGTAACAATGGCAACAGTCTCCGCACTGATGTTCACAAGCCACATCTGACCCATCAACGCATTTTGACTGAACTGCTGACCCCATTGACCATCTAACTGCATGCAGACCCCCTTCTTGCCTTCCTCTTCTGCTCTCACCTGCCACCGCATCGCAACTTGGGCAAATGACTGCTGAATTACTCTGGCTGAGAGACCAGCTAAAAAAAGAGAGACAGAATGCAGACCTGTAGCTATAAATCTTGACAATATTTTTCTCCAATTGTGAAAATTCTTAAGAGTTATAGAAATAAAACTTTGGTACATAATTGACTTGCTTTTGCCCACCATAAGTGCAAGGCTGATAGATGTAGCCCTGGCACCTGCAGGTTTGGGATCCCCTGCTCCAAGGGCTGGGTTGTCCAGATTTGGACGAAAATATGGGCAATGTGTTTACCACCCCTTATAGCAGTAGACGGTTTGTAGCTGCTTGCTGAATGTGGAACTGCGGTTCTGTCTGGAGATAGGAAACCCCCACTTGTATGGAAGTATATAAGGATTTCTCTGTGCTAGAGAGAAAGAGAGAAAGCAGAGAATAGGAAGATTTCCACTGCAATGGAGAAGTTTCCACAAAACAGCATATGCTCCCAAGTGTTCAGCTGATGAGGTTTTCATCAAGGGTGAAATCTGTGGGTTCCTGTTAACGGAGTTTTATCTATCTTCAGCTTGGTTCTGAAGCTTGAAAAGCGGCTTTGTGACCACATAAAGATTCTTAGTGGTTGCCAAAAACAAAAAGGGCCTTCTGCACACATGAAAAGTTCCTCTTCCAGCAGCAGACTCATGTTTCCTGAACAGCAGCAGGAAGATGAATTATGACAAATGTCATAAACTGACACCAGGCCCTTGTCATCTCTGAATTAATGTGGTCATTTTTCTTTCTTTTCAGTCCCTTTTTCAAATATTGAGACTCCAGCTCACAAAGAGAGTATTGCAGTCCTTCCATGCCCCCATTGTGCATTCATTGATCTATACACACAGAGTTGTTACATGATTTATTTGTATATCATCTTTTAGGCTGAAGCCTTTTGAAGCAGTTTATGTGCAATTAAAAACAGCCACAAAAATAATCTGTTTTTCCTCCCCTTTGGAGCCAGTGCGGTTCCTGGCTGCCACCTTGTCTTCCTTGCACAGCGGCTGTGAGTGGCAGTAAAGGATGGGGGGATGTGATATCAGCAGTCCTCCCCCCAGCCCAGCTGTTGTGGTGGCTGCTGACTTCTAAGGCATGTTGGATATATTATGTACATATGTAGGTTTGAATTGCAAACAATTCATGCAAATTGGGGCCAGGCTCTGAGTTTGAATCCTTTTCCATTTTTATCTGTGGATTGTTCATCAAGAGTCCTCACTTTAGTCCTCACTTAAAGTTGTTTCATTCAATATTGTTTGATTTTAAAGTGCTCATCAGTTCTCAATCTTCTGACCTTTGTGTCCTCCATGGCTGCACATTTTAGGGCTACCGGAAGCCACTTCTGGGTTGCTCAGAACCTGCAACCCACTTTCTTGGCCTTGTCAAACTCCAGAATGCCTTGCAGGTAGCTTCCACAAGGTATTCTGGGTCACGACCATGCATTGTGGCATGATTGGAAACAGCTCAACGAGTATGCCACTTTATAGTGTTATTGAGCCTGCCTATAGTAGAACTGGTTTTGTTTTGCTTAAAGTTGCTGTTTCCAAGAACTTACTGACAACTTTAAGTGAGGACTTGCTGTTTTGAGTCCCCGTGTTCTCACAGCATCTGAATAGAGCTGATGAGGGTGCCACTGTCAAACAAGTGGATAAACTCTGTAGTTGTGTGGTGTGCATCTATAATGCCTCTGTAGTCCATCAGCAAATAATCTGGGGCTTTGCACTGTCAGTACTAGAAAATAAATGCTGGGGTGAGGAAGGCCCAGAAGGGGCAGAGTCCACTTTTGTCCCATGTGTTAGGTGTCTGAAAGAAGAAAAATGACATATTTCACATTAATGCTCTCATCTTAAATGTAAACTGAAGTGAACCCATGGGGAACAAGCTTTTATATCTCAGCAAAGTGAGGAGGCAGAGGGATGAGCCACTTATCTTCCTTGTCCATCCACAGGTGGCACCAGAAGGGGACGTTTGCTAACAATAGCGTGCTCTATTCCTAAACCTGCTCAACCTTGCAGAGAATGAGGCCCTGACAAGCTGTGTACTTGTGGCAACATAAAGATGACTAGACAGGTCAGCTTTAGTGCCTTGGGGTCCCAAGTCAGGAACCATGAGACCTCCACAGACTGGATCACGTCTGGTGTCTTTTTTTTAGTGACTTCTGGTGCTGTTTTCTCGTAGTTTGGAAAAAAGGCATTAATATTTTAGTCAAAAGGGCATTTTCTTTGCTTAGTAAAGTCCTTTCTGATTTCTTTATTAGCAATTAAAGAAGACAGTGGATGACCTGCAAGCAAAGCTGTCTTTGGCGAAGGGAGAATACAAAACTGCCTTGAAGAACTTGGAGATGATTTCGGATGAGATCCATGAGAGGAGGCGGGCCTCTTCCATGGGGCCTAGAGGCTGCGGTGTGGGAGCTGAAGGCAGCAACACTTCAGCAGAGGACCTTTCAGTGTGCAAATTAGAGTCAGACAATATCTCCAGTAAGTCAAAAGAATGGGTTGACTAAGAGGAAATGGTTTCATGAGCCCAGATCACTTTGGGCAACATGTGGCAACATTTTGCCACATCCAAAGGTGGATATTGTTCTCTGTGCCTGAATGGGTTGACGGGAGGGAGTAAGATGGTGGAACCTAAGGAGCTTATACCCTGGGATAGCAGCTGAATGGCAGCATATACATATTTGAAATAAAAATGAAAACTAGCATTAATTCTCTGGGGCTAAGCTGGAAACAGTGGTGAACACCAAACTACTAGCATGATTCAGATATTTGTCTGCACGTGCTTCTGGGAAGGAGTAGGGTTGTGGCTATTGACCCTTCAGGGGTTGAGGCTTTACAATCATGTTGCGTCTCAGTTGTATTGACTGCCTGTTGGTTTCTGGGCATAATTCAAAGTGCTGGTTAGTGCCTTTAAAGCCCTAAATGGCTTAGGACCAAGATAGTCTGAAGGACCTTTTGTCTTGTAAGAGGATCTGTCCATCCTGTAAGAGTTTTTAGGGAGGTTGTCTTGTGGGTTTCAATGCTGTTGGAGGTTCGTTGAGCACTGACCTTTGAGAGGATCTTTCTGATGTTACAGTTTGGTATATTGCAGAGTTAGTATACCATTTTGTGTTTGCAACCTTTGGGAGATGTAGATAAACACTCACTTGGGGTAAGTCTCTTTGCTGAACTTTTCTCCGAATCTTCTCATAGTGGCGTCAGAAGTATTTGAGGATGACAACTGCAGCAGCTTTGTGTCTGAAGAAGACTCAGAAACCCAGTCCATCTCCAGCTGCACCTCTGGGGCAACAAGCCCTCTTGATATGCCAGCTCAGTTTCTCCCAGTGACGCGGCCTAGAAGTCTGGATCTGTCCAGCCCCATCTCGCTGTCTGAATTTGGGATATTTCCTCTACTAGGACCTCGAAGTGAATGCAGTGGAGCTTCCTCTCCAGAATGTGAAATTGAAAGGGGTAAGATGGAATGGGGAAGCCTGATTCACAGTATAGTCTGATACAGTCAGTTCTTATTATCTGCTAGGGTTACGTTCCTGGAAACCCTTGTGGATAGCAAATTTGCAGATAACAAACCTATGGGATCGGTGGGGTTGGGTACAAGGGATACCATATTGGGGGAACGGCTACCTTCTCTGCTATCTGAAGAATCCAGCATAGACCCTCAGGAAGCCAGCAGAAAGTGCCAAAATATATCTGAATGCTGTACACACCTTCCAGAGGCTACAGGGACCTTCAGAATGGCACCAGCAACCAGTACAGAGCCTTGAGTACCGCATAGATCCCTGAGCCTCTGCTGGGCTCAGACTGAGCTCTGTAATAGAAAAGAACACAACTTTCACAGGCAGTCTCATAGAGGTGCTAAGGGTGTCCCTGGTCATACCCTCCTACCTATTCCCCTGAGCTGCCACCATACTGAATCTCATGAAATCTTGCAAGATCCAAGATGGCAGTATCCAAATCTTACAAGATTTTGGGTGTCACCAACTTGAATTTCACAAAATCTCACAAGATTTGTGAGATCCAAGATGGTGGCACCCGGATCAGCCAGGAAGAAGAGGCTGCAGGGAAGTTGTGACCCAGGTAAGTTTGAGAACCACTGGACTATAGCTTTTTCCTTATAAAGACAATCATATGTCATGTTCTGGTTTTTTACTTTAGAGCAGTGGTTCTCAAACTCTTTGGGAGTTTGAGAACCGCTGGTAAGTGCTGGTGGGGGGACAGGGACTGGGAGGGGTGGAATGTGGTGTAGCAGTGATCATGGCGCTGTGGACACCCACAGGCTTGTCACCCTATCTGGGGAGGGTCTGCAAGCCTCGGAGAGGGTCCAGGAATCCTGCAGCCCCCTCTGCAAGTCTCCCCCAAGTGATTTATCGCTCCAGACTGCAGGTCAGAGTGACTTCTTGTTTACAGTAAGTGCACTCCTGTCTGCAGATTGGAGCGATAAGACACTTGGGGGAGACCCCCAGAGGGGGCTGTGGGCCTTCCAGACCCTTTCCAAGGTTTGCAGAACCCCCCTCAGGTTGGGAGACAAGCCTCTGGGTGCCAGCGGTGCTGCCGGGACACCTGTTCCTGGGCCACTCCCCTTAAGGAGGAATGGCCCTTTTTACATCCTATGGTGGGTCATGACCCACCACTTTGAACACCAGTGCTTTAGAGAAAAAGATTGAGGCGGGTCTAGATAGATTTGTATCATAAACAACAGCATAGAGAAGTTAGTCTCTGATACCTTTGAGCTTTGAGTTAAATCAGGTGATGTTTGTCCTGATCTTATCAACACACATTTCATTTGGTATTAATTAATCGATGGAATTCACTGGCACAAGGTATGATGAATGGATGCTAGTGCAGGCGAGTTAAAAAAAATGTCCATGTTTATGGAATATGGATCAAAGAATGCACATTAGCCATAGCTGACAAAAATGGAGCCTCTGTAGGTCCTATGTCTCTGACCACACACTGGAGATAAACTGAAGAAGTTTGCCATCGTACCTGGCTGGGGAATGATAATTGATTTGTTTTCTAAGAAGCCTTTTAAGGACATTCCTATGGGATATGATTTGGCCTTTAAGTAGTTGGTATGGGGCTGATCTTAGGAAATTTATGATCAATTGGTGGTGGGCCCATGCTGTGGTGTTAAGGTGTTGACATGGAAGGCACCATTGAATTCCACATTATGTTCTGTAGCTTCAAGACTGAATAAGCTTTCCATCCCCTCCCTGCAGGAGATCGTGCAGAAGGAGCAGAGAACAAGGCACTTGACAAAGTGAACAAGAACAGAAGCAGCAGTAGCGACCCATCTTCCAATGGCACAGTGCTGGATAATAGAATGAAGCAGCTCTCTCTACAGCGTCTGAAAATGAAAGATGGGATTTGCGCAGACAGAAAAACCGTGCAAATTGGCTGAGGTTCTGTCCTGTTGGAGTGAAGGAGGAAGGAAAATTATTTATACACAAAACTACTTCTGAATGCGAGAAGAACCTTGTGCCAATAACTGTTTGATAGATGCCAAATCTTTTAAGCGTTTACTCCTTGAAACTGCACTAAGTGTTACACCAGTGTTGAGGGCTGAAGCTGTTTGGTTTTTGGTTTTTTTTTTTAATTAAAAAAGTGAAATCTGGGTTGTGACAGACGTTTGTCACAACCATCAGCTGTGTGCTTGTTGCACTTCACAGCCGTTGTAAGATGTTGTGTAGCAGTTTAGCAGAAGCAATAACTAGTACCATCCCTAGTATAGAGTGCTGTACCACTCGGGAATGGAAGGCCCAGCCGGCATCCATTTTGTGAGCTGAGCCGCAGTCTGGATAACAGTGGCATTCTGAGATGCCAATGGCAGTTTTTTTTTTAAAAAAAATTACCTTCTACTTTAAATATCCATTATGCTGAGAATTGTATAACTGTTATATTTTGGATTATACAATAAAACCGTTGCATGTATTGTGTCAAACAAAAAAACCCTTTGCCCTGGCAGCCCCCAGAGCTCATGCGTGATAAAATTTATACCTCAAGGGTAACATAAATATGTTAATATTTGATAGCTTTCTACCTTTTCACATTTTTGGGAGAGGGATTTCAATTCTAAACCTGGTGACCAAAATGAAACAATGTATGTTGGAACATTTTTTTCCCTTCAACCATTTCTAACACCTTTTTCAACCCATAAGTGTTGTGACTCTACCATGGACATTGAGCACTAGGCATGGATAGGAAAATAGTGTTTTGACATCTTGACCTGCTAAGTAAAAAGAGGAGAGGTGTGCATGAACGGAAGGCAAATCTGCCAACTGGGGTGGAAGGGGGTGACTGAGTATTCCTTAATATCTCTGTAGATTGTCATGTATAAGGCTTTTAGAGTAACTAAAGGGATTTATAAACTTAGCATCCCTTGAGAAAAACAGTTAAGTAAGATTGGAAAGGGAGTTGGGGGCATGCTTAACAGCTGTTAGACAGTAGAAGTGTCTGGTAGTTATACTAATAAGAGGTAGTTAAAACAAAATCATCATAGGACTTTTTCGCTAGTTAGCATTTCTAAAAGTGTCCTATGCCATCCCTTATAGATTATTTATTTTTAGGTGTTTAGCATTGTACACCCCACTCGCCCACAGATCAGTTCTTTTCCCTACACTCCTGTTGTATTTTCTCCCTTCCTATAGGTTGTAATCTGTTGTGACCTGAAAAATCATCCACACTGCACTCAATGTTTGTTCCATCTTTTTTAATTTTCATGTGCAGTGCAGTTATATATTGAAAGTGTTTAAAACCGCTTTTAGAAAAGCATATAAATTTGTCATCGTTCCCCCATATACACATACATGCTTTCCATTTTGCTGGTTTGGCATACATTTTATCTGAGGAAATGAATTTTGCAAGTGCCAAATGGAATGGTTAATAAAGTGAAAATGAGTGGTTCTGGTGTGGTTTTTGTGTAAGTTCATTGTGTGTAGGGCACAACATGTTTTGGGATGAGCCACAGTGCAGAGTGTGGCAGGAGGCCTAGAGCTCGTTATTGAAAAGGGATCCTCCAACTCAAACCTCATTTTGCATCTAAAGCTGTGGTCAGTCTTGGCTCTGCAGGAAGATAAATTGTAGAGCTCTAAACAACTGGGACTAGATGCTATGGGTTATGGCTATGCTATGGGTTAACTATTGGTCCATTAGACAAATCAAGGTACCTAGCTTAGCTAGTGCTAGGGGCCCAATCTTCTCAAGCCTTTATAAGTACACTGCTGGTGCCAGGTGGTATAAAAGTGCCATAAGGCACTTTACTGCTGGTGCTAGGCCTCAGTTGTGTGCCAGCAAAATAGCTGGCACAACTCTGAGACAGCCCATTGGGGCTGCAGTGGCATTACCCAGGGAAAGCACACATTTGTCTCTTCCCCCACAGAAACTCCAGTGGCTGCTCTGTGCCCCACAGGATGCAGCTGCAGCAGCCATTTTTGCACCACTGCTCCTCTGGGCACTAGGGCAGTATAAGATTAGGCTGCCCAACTATATAAAACTTCCTGTACCCCATCTTAAGTTGTAGATGTCTGACATTTTTTGTAATGCTGGACCTTTACTAACTACTCACCTCCAGTCCCCTCTGCCAGCATGTCCTGAGATTTGCATTAGGTGAATGCATTTGCATTCACTTTAAAAAGATTACTGAAAGTTTGACTCTAAACTTCTTCCTTAGTCTGCCTGTCTGAGTATTTGTTAGAATGGGACATGGCTGGCAGTAGTTCAGTACACTATCAATATTGTTGCAATGGGCTAATTAAAACTAAGGTTTGGACCTGTGCCTGAAATGGTCACACAATGATAAATGGGAGATGTACTCAACCACTTACAGCTAGGCTTTGCCAATGTTTACTTAAAAATGGACTGGTGCCCTGTGTACCCAAACACTTGAGGGCTCACCTGAGTGGCACAGGGCCCTGGTTGCATACTGGCACAGACTTTCCCATGTCCCTTATAATGGATGATTATAAGTCAGCGGTACATATGTAAGAGTTCAAGCATATTCACTAAGCTAAGGATTAAATATACATCATGTTCGTGCCACAGAAACTCACCCCACCCCTAAGGCTTCCTATGTATGTTCATCCAGCAGACACACTATTGCAGAAAACCAAGTATGTGGGACTCACACTGTAGAAAGTTAATCTTTTATGAACTGGCCCTTTAAAATATATTAAAATCATTTTTTGGGTACTGCTGCATTATAGCTTCAGGCTGAACTGCAGATAACAATTTCAGTCTACTAATTATTCTGCAAGGTAGATAAAACGGAAGTTGCTGGCAAATAACGCAGCATGACTTAATTCCCACAGCCCATCACAGAACAGCAGTTACAAGGCTAGTTATTGAATAAGCTTCCCAAATGGTAGCTCTCCCTTGAAATTTTATCAAAAGCCATCTTTGTCTGTGGAGCTGCTTAGTAGTTGCAATTACAGCATGGGTTATGCATGTATACAAACTGCATTAGCTCAAAAGTAACACCAAGACTTTAAAAATGGCATTTTTTGAGGCAAGGGAAGCAAACTAGTTACAGGAATTATGAATTAAAGTAGAATCTGCTAGCACCACTACATCATCTCCTTGTATGTAAAGTAAGGCTTAGTTTTTCCCAGTCTGAAAAAGTGCTAATTCAGTAGGTGAAACTATAAAGCTACATAGTGGAGGAGGGGGAGAACTGGTCTCAAAACCACTGTAGCTATGTATGCTTTTTGCTTTACATTCTTGTTTCTCTAATATGGTTTTAGTCCACTTTAAAGATTAATGTTATCAGCTCCTTAAATTCCAGCTGCAACTCTAAAATTATCTTTTAAAAAGCTACTAAGGGGCCACAGTGGTAAGGTCCATTTTTTTCACCAGGAATAAAATCCTGATCATGCAGGATTCTTTATAAAATAGAGCTGCAATTTCTTCCCTGCCTTTTGCTGAGCTGCCTTAATCTTTCTAGAAGTACTAGCATTTCATATGGCTAACAGTGTGTCCTGTTATTGCAGGAGCGCTCTCTCTTTACCACATAAATAAACTGGCCTAAGACCAGCTGTACTTTGGGGGCAGGGAGGTACTTTTTCCACAGTAAAAATGAAATTAATCCAGGCACCACTCGAACAAATCACTGAAGCATAGCAAGGACAGGCACGCGCTCAAGGTACACAGTGAGGTACCACCCTATGGAAACTTGATTAATACAATCCTAGCAAAATTTTATATGTATACACTCTCCCTCCCTCTCTCTCTATGTATACATATATATGGAACACTATAAATAGAACAAGTAGACTTGGGTGGTAACCTATAAATCTATATTTGTTCGTCATTAAATTTAACTAAAAGCCTATACTACCATAAATGTGTTGGTCTTTAAAATGCCACAAGATCAGTTCTGACTCTTCACCCTTAAGGGATGTGAAACAAGAATCTAGTGCAGATGTTACCTATTGCCACTACAAGAAAGTGTAGAGGGGGGCAGGGGTGTACTGCGCTAGCTCAGTCTTATTACTACATATGCTTAACCTCAACATTTTGTTTGTGACACAGAACATGTGAAGTTTTACCCTTGATTGCCACTGAACACACAATGCGCATCACGGCACAATACTGGGGGCCCTCTGTATCCCACAATGGGCAACAGGTACACAGGACTTAAGGAATATACCAGAGGTCCAGACTGTACAGCAGAGATAGAGGGAACATGCAGCACAGATTAGACTAGATTAATCAATGCATTCCTATCAGTGGTGGACACCTTTTTGACAAGGGTGTCCAGTCCAAAATAGGAGATGAATGCCACTCCATTTACTCTAGTCTGCCTTTATAGCTTGCTTCCCTCCCACCCCACTTGAAAACGGTGTTTACATTTACCGAGATGTATATTGCAGGCAATATAAATAGCCTTCCTGTATTTTTTCCAAGGGTACCATACACTATGTGCTACCTCTGCAGTAGGAGAGAACAAGTATTTCCACAAGCATCACTATCCCATCATAAGACAGACACAACTGGAGCAATATCATATATTTGGAGAAACAAAGTTTAGGGAGGCAGATTGGGAAAAGAGATGAGAGTGAAAAATATTTTAAAAACCAACATTTGGTAAAAAGATAAAGTGCTAAACTCTTACAAGCTGAACCATGCCAAAAGCAACTCCCCAAAAGCCACAATTAAATGAACAGGGCAGCTAAAAAAAAAAAAATCAAGCCCTCAGACAAGCATTTTCCTTCATTTGCTCTCAAGCCTGCCACAATTCAAGAATGATAGCATGGGGAGAGCTAAGACCCAGAATGGTCCTGCTCTGTGATGGCAATTTGTAGGTGCCAACACTGGGGTGCAATTCATTTGAAGAGAATCCAGATTCCTTTTCTGCATCCCACATAAACACTTTTTCCTTAGGTAGGTTCTCCGATTGCTCTTCTGTGAACCAGCTGAGTTGCCAGTTCCACTGTACTTGGCCAAAACACACAGAATCAGGCCCCCTCATTGCAGCTGCGATGTCTTAAGAGGGGTAGTGCTATTGAAATCCAAGAAAAAGGGTCCTTCTTGTTGAGGGAGGAAGGTACTTGGAACAATGTTGTAAACACCAGCAGGTATACTCTCAATTTCCAGGTAACAAAATCCACACCTGAGGAGTGGAAGGGGGGGAAAAAAGGGAGAAGCATAAGCAAGTTGCAGTGTAATCCAGTCATGAAGCACTGTATATACAATTGGATAAGAAGTTACCTGTAATCACCACTGTTCTTTTTCTGAAAGCCTGAAGGACCTGGGTCACCTACTGTAGAGACTGTCACAATTTCAAACCCAACACTGTACTGCCTGTAAATCAAATCGGAAGGTTTATTATAGGGTTATTCACATAGTATACTATATATAGTCCATACAGATTGCCCAGACACATACAAATCAACAGATTATGTCCAAGTAGCATGCTTGCGCACACACCATATAATCACAGACAATTCAATGTATGAATAGCCTTTACCCTTCAGACCCAACAGATCCAATTTACATCACACTACACTAACTTTCCTGCTTCACTGCTTTAATTTCCGTACTAACCTTGGTCCTCTTAGCTCAATTAGGAGTGGCCCAGTCTTGTCCAGCTGGAACTGGTAAATAGGATTGTTCTTGGCAGTGTCTCTGAAATTCCCACATCCCCCTGCACTGTGGCCTTTCCACTGTCCATTTATCTAAGGGAAAGAAATTCAAAAAGGCTGCTTATAGAACGTTCTGCTTCTGAAATGCCCATCCTCCACTAGAATATTCATTGCAAAGTCTCTTATATGTGCACTAGAATAAATGATTCAACTTTCTGAGAGAGATGCTGCAAGAACCTCCAATTTAGTGCTTGCAGTTGCAAATGCTGCCCATGGAGGAGTTCAATGGTGCCTGCCTGCCACATAACCTCAGTCCTGTCTACTTCTCCATGGGTGGGTGGATAAAAGGAGCGGGCATGTGTGCAACATCTCATTTTATTCTTGGCCACTCTGCTCTGTCCCTCTGCAATAGTGGCTGACAGCCATATCAAAATTTCTTTGGCACCCACAAGCTTCACAAGTTTAGGGACGCTTTTCTATAGCACACTTGGTTGTGGAAAGTGAGAATGAACAATTCTCAAGGAACACCAAGGAAGCTGATGCAAGCTAATGTCCAGTGTATTATTGCTTTGGTGCAGGATTCACGCCAAGTTGTCAGGTCCGTTTTAGGCCTGCAATGCTATAAAATCTTATACTAATTATAAGCCAAGAGAGGTTGCCCGGGATCTATTAAATTTGGGCAGCCAAGTAAACATGTTAAAAAGAGACTATGCTTTCAAGTCATTTTAGTGGCTACAGTAGCACTGGACATAGAGAAAAAGCAGATTCAGATTCACAGACTGTGATAGGGTCACAGACCAGCCCAAAAATAAAGTCAGCATAGTTGTAACATTAGAAATATAACCAATCGAGAATAAAATAGTTAAGTTTAAAATCCAAACTCGGATAGCCCCTGTCACCTATAAACCACTTCTATATTGCCTCTGTTGTCCTATATCTCCAATAGGATTAGAGAAAAGCAGATTGTTCCTTTTGCAAATAAGTCACTTTTATGCTGTTAGAACCTGAACCAACAAAGAAAAGTTCTGTAGCTAAAAATTATCCTGAACCATCCAGGTTCCCTGAAGAAAAAAGATAGAATTTCAGCTCCATTCATAACGAAGGATATTTAGCACTGCTGGGGTTTTGGTGCTACATAAACAAAGCTAATGCAAATATAGTGAGAAACCTGCATCTTAATGAGTGCATGCGTGTTTCTGCAAACATTCACTGATGAGCACAGCAGATTTAATTATTTCTTACCCGTTTGGATGTATTATATGGTGTTGGTATCTTGGAGAAGTTAAACTTGCACACAGAATATACCTAATTTAAAGAAAAAATTAAAAATACTTAATAGTACATCATACCTGTAAAAGGGAGCTTGCTTCTTCCCTTAATACAGTGCTGAAACTGAGCAAAAAGTAGACAGTCTTGTTCTTTCTTGTCAAGAACTTTCACATACCTACAGATTTTTTGACATGGTAACTTTGGCACATGTATTTACATAACTAGTGCAAGATGTGAGGACCTGAAAGTAACATTGTTGCCTCAGGGGACCAAAGGGAAGAAATGAGGGTCTGTCTTGTCCTTGAGGAAAATCTTTGCTGGTACAGAGCATTCAGAGAAAGGGCTCTACATAATGTGGCAACTATCTGATGCACCCCTGAAAATTCACACTCCAGTCCAACTTCGGGCTTCTCTCAAAGTTCTTCAGATGTAGGACCAGTGGGGGAACCCACAAAATTTTCTTTGGATTTTGCCTCAGTGAAATTCCAACCTGATCCAAAGCAGACTAAAGGCTAGTTGATACACATATGAAGTCCACCAAATGGAAGCTGAAGCTACCATGGCTGTCATATAATTATGCTGATTTTCTCCATGCCATTACAAGTGACTGAACTGCTAAACTAAACTGGAGTGAGACAGAATTGACAATATTTTTCTATTACAGCCATTTAGGTTGACATTGATATACCAACAGGCATGGTGATACAGGCTGCATCAGAGTCAGCCTGCAGGGGGAGCAAGAGGGTAGCAGAGTCAGGGTTCCCCCTCTCAGTCACTGTTGCCACATCCCTCCAGCCTACCATAAATGCAATCTGCACTGATCATTTCCCACTTACTTTGAATCAGAATCATCCGTCTCCTTACTTTGCTCCTAGAGCAGTTTCTTCAAACACAGAAGTGCAGGACTTCTGGTTTGGTTTCAGGGACAACACAAATGAAGGAGCTCCTTCATTTATGTGATCTCTTCAAATCAAACATGGAAGCTTTGCACTTCTGCAACTGAAGAAGCAATGCAAAGAGTGTAGTAAGCAGTTGACATCCCTTTTTTATTGTCCAGAGCTGGCAGACCTGAGACAGCATTGGGTGGCATTCTGGGTCACGCCGCTGCTGTATATCAATCAGTGGCATCACTGGACACTAGCCTGCCCTGGGGTGAGCTTAGAACTGCTGCCCCTCCACCTTGAAAACGTCACCCAGTTTTTCCAGAAGTGACGTTTTAAGGCCCTTAGAAGGCATTCTCAGTGCCAGCGAGGCCTCTATGGCCCTCAGAATGCCTCCAGATGGGGAGGTAGAAGGTGCAAGTAGACTTCGGGATGGCATGGCTGGTGGGTTGGTGACGCCTGCCCAGCCATCCTGCCAGGGAGCACTTACACCTGATGACCTCCCTCCAGGTGCGCCATTGATACCAAGCTCCCCACAGTTCCACTGCCATGGACGAAATCAAAAGAACTCTACAACATAGCTCTTTACATCCCTGTTTAGAAGGTTATTGGCCAGATCACCTGTAATAAGGATGGCTCAGGGCAAGCTCATTCTCCCTTTCAAGACTTATAGCACACTTCTATGCATGTCTATTCAGAAGCAAATGATTTCAGTGGAACTGACTCCCAGGTAAGTGTGTATAGGATTGCAGCCTTAAAGAGCTCATTGGTGGTGTGGGTGGCCACCCCCTAAAATTTTACTTGCAAAGGCTGACTACAAGTACCTACCCTGAGGGTATAGTGGATTGTGTTCTGCTTCTCATATTGAGAAACCACCAGCGTAAACGTATGCGTTCCTGGAGAAGTCAACTTTATCTTGGTCAGATAGTGGGGGCTGTTGATTCGAATTCCATCTATGTATGGTGCAGGATCAGCTGAAAAGATTTATATACTCGTTTTTGAAAATTCTTTAAGAGCAGATGAAGTTCTTTTGTGCAAATGTAGTACGACTAGATGATGCTAGTGATAAAAGCTAGATAGAAACAGGTCTGCAAACAGGTCTGTTTTTTTAACAACAAATCCCTTGCAGAAACAAAAATACCAACACCTGGACCTTATATGTCTATGAGTCTGATCCAACAGTCAGTCACAGAGTTCCACTTTCTTAATGCCTTTCTTAATGCCTTTTGAAGTTGTCAATTTATTCAGTCAGCAATAATTCAGATTTCTACAGAATTCAGTCAGCAAGAATATGATCAGAAAAGATTTACATACAACCCTCTCCCTTTTTTACATACAACTCATTGCTCCGTCTCCCCAGCAATGAGCTTCCCTACCAGATGTCTTTCAAGAACAAGGGAAATAAAATTATTTTAGAAGTATTTTAAAATTAGCATGAAAGAAGGATTGCTGACAGCACTCTTACCAGGGTAGTAGACTTTCTTCCCATCTGTTTTATATACAACCATTGTGATGAACTCCCGGTTGCATGCAAAGTCATCCTATAAAAGAAAGATTACTAAAAATATCTCCAAATAAAGTACAACTGCTTATAAGTGATGATGCAAACAAGCAAGCAACCTGGCAACCTGTAGTGAGGATTCAGATTCATTCAAGTTTTTTCACTATCCCAAAACACGACATGATTGTATCTCTGAAAACTTCCAACATGCACACTTTATTCTTTCCAAAAATGAAGTTTTTCCATGTGTACATGTATAAGGTTGAGAAACACCTACTGTCCAGAGCAGCTCATCTTTGTACTTCACCATAGGTCATGCCTCCTGGCTGGAAGCAAACCCAGGGCAGTGAATCACACTAGCAGGTTTCCCACAGCACATCAGTGTGCCCTTCTACACCAAATGAAATAAACTTTATTTGGTTTGACTCAACAGAGCAGGAAACGTGCCAGCAGTCTGGGTGGGATATGGGGCGTCAAGCACACTGCTCTTTGTGGACCAGAAAGAATGCTATGAAATGTATACTCCTTATCCTCCTCTAACTAGGTCTCTGCTTTAAAAATCAACACAACAAACACTGGAATTCCACAAGCTGACTGCACATTAATTCCAAGTTAAATTCCAAAAACAAAGCAAATACCTTGTCAGTAATGTGTCTACTGAGCAGAACCCACACAGCTGCACCACCTTGGGGGCACTGAACCTCCAGTTTGTACTGTGGGTTATTGGCTAGGCTGTAAGCATCTTTCACCGGACCCTGTTTTGCATCCCAGGTGCTTAAACAAAAAGAGAGGAAAAAACAAATGGAAGCTTTTGTATATAAAGTTCTGCACTCAGATGCAATCATTCTTACTGAGCAATGTTATTTTGCCAAGGTCATTGCTAATTTTGAGGGGTAGTACTCTTATCTGGGAAGGAATGCTGTTTCTTACAAGGAATAAAACAATTTGCTACAGAAAGAAAAGTCTGAAATTCAGGAGTGCTCAGAAGGAAATGCAATGCCCCAACAAGCAAAATCTAGAACATGCACACTATCAAATATTTGAGCTAGGAAGCTAATGACATTTATTCCAGGAACTTAGTTCCCAGAATGCAAGGAAGGGTTTCATAGTAAGGCTCAGTGAGCCTCTAGGTCCCCTAGAGTCTAGGAGATATCCCCTACAGTCTAGGGGATATGTGAGCAGAGGCCATGACTGGCAATTGGGAGAAGGGAGAGAAAAAAAATAAAGGGAAGATGTTAAACTTCCAAACACAGAAATGAAAAAAGCAAATAAAGGTACAGGAAATCAGCCAAAATAATGGGAATATCATTTCAGATTCTATAACTTCTGTGGATCTATCAGAAGAGGTAGGTTTTAAAAATTTGGATTAGCCCAAGATATTCTTGCACGTTTACTTGACAGTTTTTCCAATTTCCCCATCTTAGACCTTTAGTGTACGAGTCTATTTTTAGTGTGCCTTACCCAAATCAGCAGAGTGATCTTTCATTGACAGCAAATGAACCTGAACCAATGATACAGTGAATTTCCACCTTCCCAGGGCTACTCAAAGACCTGTGTGACTTGAGGAGAGGGCAGAGGACCAGAACCCAGGTCAAGAAGCTGATACATCAGTTGCTGTACAACCCACATACAGCCTGTATATTCTGTTTTGCCTTATTTTATTGTCATTCCAAATTGTAAACTGTTTTGTGTGTACTGGCAGAAATGCAATATAAATACAGCTAAGCAAATAAGCAAAGGAACTCTGGGCTTGTGATGTCAGGGTTGGAAGGAAAGAAGACTGTCACAACATCATGATAATTTGAAACAAGCAAAGGATGGATTCAGATATTGCTTTGAATCTCCATCTCCAGAAGTAATCTACTGCAACAGGAATGCTATCACAGACCTTAGCAACTTTCACAGTATCAAAATTATAGTGCTGGCAGAACCCATCACAACTGGGATCTGCAAGCTCCCAGCTCGGATGATGCATTGCTCATGCAAACAGACTTCTGAGAGTGAGAATAAGAGGCCCTGACAGTTGGCAAAGCAACCTTGAAGTTACAAGTCTCAGATGAGCTCAGAGGCTTAGAATTTGACTGTCTTTTAGGTTGGACAAACCTGTGAATACATGTCGATTCTTTAAAAAGACCTGGATTCCAGCTCAAATAAATAACATCATAATACTTGCACAGATCTTCCCAGGCAATCCAGAAAATCCCTGTGCAAGAAAAAAATATGCAAGTCAAAATTTAAATCATTGCTGAGAAAACAAAATCTATAGTACATTAACTCATTAATCATCATGGGACAAAGTCAATAATAATAAAAGCAAAATAGCCATAAAGAATATCCCCCTAGAAATTTTTGTATGTTTATAGTACAATCAAACCGTGCAACAATTTTGGATGAATTTGTACAAACAAGTGGTAGGAAAAACACCACACCCTGAATAGAGCCAGTGTATTCAGAAATAAGTTCCATTAAGTTCAATGGGAAACTTTGGGAAACTCCCAGGAAAGCATGTACATAAGGGGAGCCTGAGTCATATGGCCATATGCCAACATATCACATTTGTCTAAAACAGGGGTCTCCAAACCTTTTGGCCAGAGGGCTGCATCACATGTCTGGCACAGTTTTGAGGGCTGGAAAAAAATTTAAATATAAAATTTATAAAAATAAATTAGAGGTGGAACTTAGATGAGTGAATAAATGAATGAATGGGTTCATTCATTCAACCTCTCTGGCCTTTAGAACACCCTCCAGATGCAACCAGAGCACAGTTCCAGTCATGTTTGGCAAAGTGGGCCAGGAGCTTTCAGGGGACAAGAGGCTGGCCGTGGGCCAGATAAAGGCTGTCACGGGTCGCATCTGGCCTCTGGGCCCGGGTTTGGAGACCCCTGGTCTAAAACATTAACAGGAAACCATTCTATGGCTCTTCTCATGCTCTTTTGCTTAGCTTTTTAGAGATGAAAAGATAACGCCCTAAAGAAGTTGATTTCCTCTAGAGAGGGGGCATGATTTCAAAGAGCCCAAAATGAAACTCCTCCTATTGACCAAGAGTGGCTGCATTTTGAGTTGGGCAGACCCTTTTGCACCTGCTACTACCCAGTCCTTTCTTTGAGTTCTCCTACAGGTTCTTCAACTGCTTCAAAGCCTTATTCTTGAAAGATGTAGTAGAAGACAAGGAGGTCATGCTACCATACAAAAATGGCCAAGGCTGTTGGCCACAGTCTGTTACTCCTCTCCCTTCCATATGGCAATGTTTCTTCTTCATTAGATTAGGGAAAATGAAAGGAAAAGCTTATAGGGAAGATATTCTTTGCTTCACCCAGGCAGGCTTTTAGATATTCCTACCGAGCACTTGAAAACAGAAAAAACTCTCAAGAGTTTTTGAGCATTCAACAGGAATGCTCCAAAAGCCCAAACAGATTTTGGAGCTTCTCTAGACGGGAGATGGGGCTCACATGCCACAAAATTTCATCTAGATGTGTTTAAAATTACAAGTGTTGTTACCATGGTTTACAAATCATATTATAGTCTGTGGCTCTAAAGCAGGTTTCTCCTCCCTGTTTTCTGCACATTAAATAGTAGTGGAAGTGACAGACTCATCCACACAATTTACAATCTAGTTCAGTTGAGAAGAAAGCACCAAGAACTGAGGCAGTGATTTTCAATCTTTCTCATCTCATAGCATAGCAAACTGACAAAGTACTAACATGGTCAATTGTTGAAAAACTCTTGGTGAGCCTTGACAAGGTACACCATGCTGAGGTGGGGGGTACTCACAGCCCTCAATGGCCCTACTAGTAAATGACCCTACCCCATCTCTCACAACACACTTGTGGCATACCAATGTGCCATGGCACAGTGGTTAAAAAAAATCAATGATTTAAGGCGATAAAGATTTGGTATTTACAAACTTCCAGCTGCACCATCAAGCAAATGTGGGCAGGGCTCAAAGGATGCACACAGGTCACTGTTTGCAGGATTCAGCCAGGGATACTGGCAGCTTCCCATTTTCCATTGCTTATGCTGGATGGAACTGTTTTGGTTCCCGGTGGGGACTTGTCAAGCTGGGATTCCCCCTCCCACCCTCTGCTCCTTGTTCCACATTGAGCAGGAACAAGGCAAGCCATTTGCACTGACATTTGTTCAGACCTTTCTGTATATCTAATTGCTTTTGTTTACCATTGTCTATTTTCTGGGCTGTTCTGGGATCAAAGTTTAAATATTTCTGAAGGTCTGGGGTCCAGTTTTTCATATCGTTTTCACTATATCTTCCTTTCCAGCGTAGGTGGCTCCAGGGGTTTTTCAACTGTAAGAATCGAAGTCCCTGGGGAAACAGGAAACACAAGATGCCTCAATTACTTTCTCAGAGTGTTTCTTTCCAAGAACAGAGGAAACCCAAAAGGTCATAACATTCTTGGAACTTCTAGGCCAAGCTGATTTGCTATATCTTTAACAAGATTTCTGGGCTTCCCCACTCCCTTCTGTGAGCAGAATCCCCAGTTACTAGGGTTGCTTCTCTTTAAAGAATATGTTCCAAGACGCTACGAGGAAAGTAATTGTCTCCCAGGTACCTTGAATTCTCTAATATCCAAAACAGCATAGGCATGGGTTGGCACTAAACCCCATCTTTCTCCTTCCTCTTCAGTCATCACTCCTGTTGCTGTTGTAATAAGGACATCCCCTCTGTGAAATCTGGCCACCAAGAACAAGAAAGTTTACTACAGGCATTTGCTTGCAGGCAGACCGACTTGCATTCTATGCTTGCTCATTGACAGCTCTGAAGACAAACCTCAAAGTCAGGGCAGATGGCATCATGCACATTTTGACAGAGTGATGGCACAACTGGTGCTCTAGCGAGGCTCCAGAGTGGGGATTGGAAGGGCTGAGAAACTACAAAATACCACCTTACGGGGTATTATCTTGTACAAACTCCACAGAATGTTTATTTCTAATTAAACCAGTTGTTTTTTTTTAAAACACAAACTTTTCCTAAAGCTTTCCATGCCAGTTGGGGCATCTGAATTATTGAGAAGCTCCAATACCAAAAATACCATAGCCACCAATATTCCCCTTAAGGGGTCCACATTGATGCACAGACCCCTTCACCAGCTGCATGGCAGCTCAGCGAGGTTTGCAGGCACATGGTGATGACATATGTCATTGCCAAACAACTGGGAATGCTAAGCTATGAGATGCATGGAACTCAGTTTGGCTGAGTTGAGGGTAGTGTGGTTGCACAGCTTAAAAGAAACAATGCCAGTCGCATCTCCACGCCTTGGCCTTTTGGGGGGGGGGGAGGGAGGGAAGAGAAGCGCTTTGAAATGCAGGTCCAGGCTTGTTATACACTGACTTTTTATACACAGATTTGACTCAACACGAATGGTCACTACAAATGAGAAGAAATGTGCTGATCCCTGGAGAAGGGGAAAAATGCATCCCTTTAAAATCAGTCTTAAAAACTGAACAGTTGTTTTAACAATAGCCTGGTTAATGAGGTGGGGGAGGGAGGGTAGCTGGCTAACAATCCATCAATCCTTTTCTCTCCAGGAGACCCCTCCCTTCCCCCTGAGCACTTGAAAGAAAGGTGAACACTTTGCATTGGTGAAGGGAGGGACTGAGTGAAGCGCTTGGAGGAAGACTGATTGATGGATTGTCTTCTTAATTACTTTTATCTTACATCACAAAGGTCAGTAAGGCTGTTTTTAAATCACCAGAGCAAAGAAACGTTTTTTAAATTGATTTGCTATAGTGTGTTTTTTGCCATCCACATGAGTGTTTGGAACGGAACCCACGCAAATAATGATGCTCAACCTGTATATTCTTCCTTGAATATATTACTTAAAGCAGCGGTTCCCAATATTAATAGTACCACAACATACCCTGTCCTCTGCAGTGGGTTGCAAAACTCCTGGTGGTGCTGAGGAGGTTTCTTCTGGCTTGTGTAGTGCCGGCCATTCTGCTGGCTCCTGCAGGTCCCAGAACGGCCTGCAGAAGCCTCCAAGAGACACTTCTGGTTTTCGAGGTAAACCAGAAGTTGCCTCTAAAAACCAGAAATGGCTTTTGGAGGCTTCTGTGGGTCATTCTGAAGCCTGCAACGGCCAGTAGAGTGGGTCCCCAGCTAGGAGTGACCCAGAAGAAGCTTTTAGAGTTGACCCATGCTTCCAGAATGGCTATGATTTGGAGCCATTCAGATGCAAGGGCCAGCCCACCACCCACCTCACATGGGCACGCGACCCACACTTTGGGAAAGAATGACTTAGAGACTCGTGTACTGCAACGGTCAAGAAACTGAGCTCTGACTAAGGACTTCTCCAGTTTGAATCTCGCCTCTGCCATGAATGAACTAGGTGGTCTTAGATAAGCCATTCAACTGACCAGATGCAAGATGAGATTACTTAATACAGGGCTGTCAACATCAAGGTAATATATGTGAAGTGCTTTCCATACTCAAAAAATATGATACAACTATTTGTATATCCTAAGAATTGCTACTCCTACGTTAGTCCCAATAACATACAAACCAAAACTTGTTCACTTTTCAACAATTTGCATATTTCCTTTTAAACAGGTTATAAAGTAAAGATGGTTGGGTAAAAGTAAACATACCATCATCTATATCAGGGGTGACAAACACGATGCCTGTGGGCCAAATGAAGTCCCCAGAAGCAATTTATCTGGTCCCCACTATGAATGGGCTCTCCCAGCTTGATAACTGGGCTCTCTCATATGTTGAAAATATGAACATGATTTGTACATTTTCTCTTCTGTCATTTGCAGCTAATGAATTTCTATGTGACAACAAAGTGCTTATTTTCTGGCCATCATCTGCTTAATGGTGTCACTTTCTCCTTAATAATGGTCTCATTTCAGCCTTCAGCAGGCACCATGAATGCTAACTTCGGCCCTCTATATGAAATGCGTTTGACAACCCTGACCTATATCAATCTCAACTCTTTCCAATATAGATAAGCCAAAACCCCACTCATCCATTTTTTCCAAAACTACCACCAGCAAGTGGGCGCAACAAACCTCATCATCAGACTATTTTGTATTCCATACCCTAGAGCCTCTTTGAAAGAAAATCAAAAATGTTACCTTTGGTAGAGCATCTTAAATGAACTGTCTTTGTTAAAGGATTGATTGTCTGAATGCATAGCAATCCTTTCAGGTATCCAACCAGTCAATGCATGGAGATCAATATTCTGAAACAGATTTCATCAGTAACAAAAATGACTGAGTTATATGGTACCAGAATATATTATGCTTCTAGAAAGTCATCCTTAACACCTACTATTGAATCTTAGGCAAAAAGTCTTGCTTCTTCAATAAGATAACTTCAAAATATTGCTTTTTCTAGTTTAGGTTATTTGCCATGTTGAAACACATACATACCATATTGTTCCTAACTTTATTTTTTTTTTACTGGTATCAATCTATTTCACTTTCCCTACGCTAGGTTAAAAGAACACTTATTTACCACAATATATCTGCCCGCATAGATATTTATGCCTTGCCAAGGACCAACCAGTACTCACAGAATTTGATCCTGGAAAATCATAACCTCCCATGACCTTCATGTAGGCTTTTTCTATCAATGACACCCAGAGTTCATTTTTGTTGTTTGAGTAGGAACAGAGTAGCTCTCCACTGTGATCTACTGGTAAGAAGTCATCAATTATCACCTGGACAAGACAAAATCAGACTGAGAGCACAAACAAGGAAGGTAGAGAAGCTATGCTTGGCATCAAAGCTAGCAGCAGGCTACCAAGAGTAATGGATCCAGCTTATGCTTTATTATTAACCAACTGTATAATAATGGGTGAATTCCATCCATCTTGATTTGGAAGGGACTGGATCTTTCCAAGACTTTTTGAAGAATTACAGGTAGATTATCCCTTATCTGGACTGGTTGGGACAGGAAGGTGTCTGGATTTCGGATTTGTCTGGATCGTGGAATAATTGCATAAATATAATGAGAAATGCTTGCTCTTTTCCCTGTTATCCATAAGGGTGTCTGCTGGCCTCTTTGACATTTTTCAACAATGTCTGTACACATCACAGAGCAGAGAACATAACTTACAGCCTGGATTTCAGAATAGTTTGGATTTTGGATGTCCGGATAAGGGGTAACCTACCTGTATTGGAAAAAAGTCAGGCTTTTCCAAAGAATTCTTTAAGGTTCATAAAGACCCAGCACAGAGGGAACTCCTTCACCATCACTAGTGCTCTCATGTGCTAATTTCCCTTCTCCCCATGGAGAAGGAGAGGAGGAAGAGAGGAAAAACAGCAGATGAGGAGGCCTGCTAAAGATGAAGGCTGCCCCCAAGTGCCTAGCTCTCTGAAGATTTTCAGGCATGTGTGAACCTTCCATCATCAACAGAACTTTAAGAACTTTGTTTTAATTTTTCCTGGCCAATGAGTTAGGAAGAACTGATAGATGGTTATACTTCCCACAATTCAAGCTGACAGAAAATGCTAGAAGCACTCATTAGGTCTAGCCTTGGCTACAATTTTTTCTTCTTCTCTTTGCCAATCTTCATGTATGGCAAGTTTGTAAAAGTCTAGAAATAGGCGTAGGAAGGAGAGAAACTAATATATTAGAAAACTGGTGCCAAGCAATTATAAGCAGAGATGAAATTCAGGAGTGTGGTGGCTGGGCTTAGTTTGCAATGGCTCAGAGATTTTCCAAACTGATTGGGTTTAGTTTCTAAGCCCTCATTCCAAAAACTATTCTCCATCCCACAATTTAAACCAGCTCCACAATGCAGCAACTCTCAGACTCCGTTTATAGCCTTGTAATTAGGGTAACTCATAAATCCTGCTTGCAGACTTTAGCCATTGTGAATGCTGTACCTAGGTACAGCATCCACGGATGAATGCCCTGAAGCCACTTCCTTGCCTGTATGCTGAAGAGGCAAGATACAGTACATAGTGGATCTCTCCCCATGTTAAGTATTTGTCTTTTCAAACAAACACTGTAAATATTTAGTTATTTGTGCCATTTAGTTATTTGATTTTTCTCTGTAAACCGCTTTGTGAAAAAAGCGGAATATAAAAGCGGTATATAAAGCAGTATATTAAAAAAGCGTTCTATAAAGCGGTATATATATAAAGCAGTATATATATAAAGCGGTATATAAATACTGTTAATAATAACAACAACAACAACAACAACAATATAGTGGGCATCAGAACATCAGGCAACGTACAGTGGGTATTTTGACAACAGAATGAGCGGAGTCTTTGGGATGCATCTTTATGGACACCTAACGTGGATACACCTGCACAGGGCTTCACTACAGCCAATAAGTGATCAGTTCCTCACCTTCCTGGGGACACCATTGATGTGCAGCTTGACCATGTACTTTCCACATGGATTATACTCTGGTTCTCCCTTTTTATTCTGAGGGTAAATGATGCTGTTTGGAAGAAAAGTAGTAAGAAAAAAAGATTACAATATATTCTGCATATACATTTTGTACTCAGTTAAATCCATTTCAATCCAAGGCTGTTTTACATCAGAGCTCAGATACGAGTGGTGTAGCAAAGGTATCTGGAGTTAAAGCAGTATGTACCATATGATGCAGTGCCAAAGCATAAAGCAAATATGTACCATATGATGCAGTGCCAAATTAAACAAGCCATGAATCAAGGATGGGAGCAGTAATGCACTATTAAACATTAAAACTAAAACACTGGATTATATCCAAAGATAGTGAATCCTGACTCAAATCAATAAAACTTACTACTAAGGTTGTCTACCTGATTTCACTGGTGATTAGCCATGATTCACTTTCTTTGGAGCATTTTAGAGCTCAGCTCTAAAATGCATGAGCAGGATCTTAAGTTTAGTCAGAATTAATGGGATTTAGGTTACAGTTCTACAGACCAGCAATTTTCCTGGTCCTTTTTCCTTTTCCTCCAGAAATTTGTCCAATCCCCTCTTAAAGGCATCCAGGCAAGATGCCATCACTACTTCCTGTGGCAAAGAGTTCCACAAACTAATTACTCGTTGGGTAAACACATCTCCCAGTGTGCCTACTAATATATGGTCCTCCCTCAAACACTTGTGGCATACCTGCAGACCATTCACGGCACACCATTGTGCTATTGTTTAAATTGCTGTTCTAACATTTCATACATTCACGCCCTCACTATTTATGTTCAGTATAAGCCTCAGAGCAATGGAGGGATCTTAAGTTTAGTCAGAATTAATGGGATTTAGGTTACAGTTCTACAGACCAGCAATTTTCAGTGTTTTTTTTTTTAATGGCACACTGACCTCTATGGTCTTTGCTTCTTGTAATGTCACTTCCAGGAGACTCTTGTGGGTTCTGTGACTCTTCTGTTTCTAGGGCAACTGTCTGTACTAACAAATTGCTCTTCTTCCTCCACCGGCTCCTTAGAGCCGGTGGAGGAAGACAGACAGACAGGGATCAATGTTGCTATTAAAGGGCAATTTTAAGGCTTTATGCTTCAGATTCCATCACGAACATGAGGAAAAATGGTTCCTCAGATGCTTTAAGGGCATATACATGCCACAGTGAGATTGAGGAGCAAAGCTGTAAGCACTCACCTGTGAACACTTCAGCACCAAACACTACATCTTGACATATGCAGTTTTTACATTTAGACAGATATGCACTTTTAAAGTGCTGACCTACTGTAATAACCACAATACAAGACACACACCGCAGCTTTACTTCCAACTCAATTCAAGAAAAATACATAGGGGAAAAATGCTACAGGAGGACATACCTGGTAATCAATTTTTTGTTATATCGCCTCTCATATGCTGCACTGATAGCAAGTGATGCCACAAAGGAACAATCTGACACAATGGTCTGAGAACAAAAAGGAGGAATGGGAGCAAAATGAATAGCAGTTCAACACAAACAATAATTCCCCCCCCCTCTTATTTCACATGAATTAATGCAATTTGAAAAGCTATACGGGGGGATGTCCCTGCAATTGCTGATCAGATTTCACTTATCCATGGATTGGGTCTGCAGGTCCCGTCCCCCCTGTGCATACTCCTTCCGGAGGTGAGGGGAGATTCCCTCTGCTTGCCTCCAGAGGGTCTTTCTGAGTCCAGCAGAGGCTGCGCACATCTCTCCGCTTCCTCTGCTGGGCACAGACTGAGGCTTACAGCAAAAAAGGGATTTCCTGTTTTTCAAAAAGCCGCTTGCCTCCAGAGGATGAGGAGATGTTCCCTGGTATCCGTGGTTTCACTTAAACGCAAGGGAGTACTGAAACGGAATGGAAACTCCGCGGATACTAGGGCACACCTGTACAGTACTGCCTTTTTGATAACCAGATTCAAATGCTTCCATGTTGTCCTGTCCACAATACAGAAGACAACATTCTTGATTAAATAACAGTTTAGCAGTGAGATACAGAAGCACGTGTTAGGTACAAGACTCACTGATGGAAAGATTCTGCATTCACTTCAAAGGATGGGGCAGAGTCACAAGACTGGTTTTCTTCTGAAGTTTTCATCATTTTCAGCAGTTGTTAAATTTAGGTAAGTAATTTTTTTAAAACACAACTGGCTCCACCACATGTGAAACTGCATATAGAGCAACAATTTAGATTTTCTGAATTTACAGGATTCTAGTAGCTCGCCAGATAACCCATTTTGCTAGAGCAGCTGGAGGAGAGATGCCAAATATGCGACTCGGTGGGAAGAGGCAAGAAAGGGCATCAAAGGCACAAACAATAGCCAGTCTTCTTTTCAGATAGCCTTCCTGCTGTCCTCTTTTGCTTTCCTGAAGCTCACTATTGTGCCAGAGTTAATATTCCCTTTTGTTTCACAAAACGGTACCATCCTTATCCACAGGCTTGGCATCCGCGATTTAAATATCTGCAGATGTCAAGCCCATGCCTGGAGGACCTCAGAAGACCTCCTGGAAGGAACTTCCAGTTTGCCAGAGAAACTGGAAGGGCTTTCCAGTTGCATCTGGGAGGTTTCTCAGGAGACCACATACACTTCCAGAGGCCAGGCACCCCCCCTCTAGGTAAGCACTGCAGCACTGCATGGGCCCCCTGTAGATTTCATTACTTGTAGAATTTGGTATCCATGGGGGGGGGGTCCTGGAACAGTTCCCCCGCAGATACCCACTGTACGATTACTAAGAAGCAACTTTAATTCAACTAAATAGGATTTATTTCCAAACTAACATTATTATAATAGGTTAGTAAGTATCATGGTTGGCAACCTTCAGTCTCGAAAGACTATGGTATAAGCCTACAGCACCCGGTATTCCCAGGCAGTCTCCCATCCAAGTACTAACCAGGCCTGACCCTGCTTAGCTTCCAAGATCAGACGAGATTGGGCATGTGCAGGGTAACAGTTGCTGCTGGTATAAGCCTACAGCACCTGGTATTCCCAGGCGGTCTCCCATCCAAGTACTAACCAGGCCTGACCCTGCTTAGCTTCCAAGATCAGACAAGATTGGGAGATCATGTTCAGTATAGGGAGATGATTGACAACCTTCAGTCTCGAAAGACTATGGTATAAGCCTACAGCACCCAGTATTCCCAGGCAGTCTCCCATCCAAGTACTAACCTTAGTACTTGGCTTAGTTTCCAAGATCAGACGAGATTGGGCATGTGCAGGGTAACAGTTGCTGCTGGTATAAGCCTACAGCACCTGGTATTCCCAGGCGGTCTCCCATCCAAGTACTAACCAGGCCTGACCCTGCTTAGCTTCCAAGATCAGACAAGATTGGGAGATCATGTTCAGTATAGGGAGATGATTGACAACCTTCAGTCTCGAAAGACTATGGTATAAGCCTACAGCACCCGGTATTCTTAGGCGGTCTCCCATCCAAGTACTAACCAGGCCTGACTCTGCTTAGCTTCCGAGATCATGGTATAAGCCTACAGCACCCAGTATCAAAAATTATGAAAAGTACACAGACACGGAAAAATCAACTCCCTCTGGTTCTTAAGGATAATATAAATTTGAAAAGTTCCAGCATATTTCTAGGATGCTACAAAGGATCAAATCTGAAATGCTGCTAACCTGTTTTATGCTGAAACTGGACACGGTATAGATCATTGTGGGATTATTTGCTATTTCATCCGGTCGTACCCATCGTGAAAACATGGCCTTTTGCTTGGGAGACAACGGCAGCTTGCCACATTTATCTCTGAAATCAAAACATTTTTTTGGTAGACAACAGCTGTGAAGTATACATTGACACATGTGTGCACACACACAGAGAGTGAGATTTTCTTAAATTTAAAGGCAGATGCAGGAAATGGCAGCTACAGAAAACACAAGATTTTCTTGTTGCAGAACTCTGTTATGTGATAACAATATCAACCTCTTCTGCCCAAACATAACTGCACAAGTTTATCAGTTATAAGTCAAGGGTAGTATAATCAAAGCTGGGTTTTGTTGTTAACAACAATATCTTTCTTTCTCTGGTTTGAGCATGGCATTTCTATTTACAGTTGTGTAGGTGATAAATGGGAATCATTTCTCTAGAAAGCAGCATTTCTTTTCCATGCCTCTGACTAACAAAAGTTGCTTCATGACTGCAAGGTCATGAGCCCAAATAAGACAGCTGGTACATGGCAATGAACCGACAATGTCAAGACATTTAACTCTGCAGCAGAAAGCAACTGTTTAATCCCATTCTTATATACTCAAAGAAAAGTTCTTTAACCTCCATTAAGATGTCTGTGATGGGTGGGTGGGGGAATCAAGGGAGTTCATGCTCAGTAATTAGCTATATTTTGACTATAATAATTTGTTTTTGTTCACTGCTTTGATTAAGATTCCAGTCAGAATATTATACAACTCATCTTTTTAACAATGCATATGAATAATCACTGCCATGATAATTATAATCAGATAAAAATATAACCTATTTTTCAACAAATTGATCCATCGTATCCTCCTCTTTTGCTCTTAAGATATGTTAGTTTTACCAGCTCTGCTACTCTCCATAACCTTGTTAACCAATCTACTTGGTGGCTGGTGCTTCAGTTATTTTTCTGGGCTGCAGTCAAATAATATTTAGTCCATTCTAGATCACCCTTTAATAAGATACCATTGATAAAGCCAAAACCACAGTTGTCCAACAAAAATATCTGTTGTTGGTTCAAACAGTGGTTCCCAATCTGTGGGTCACAACCTCATTTTTGGTGAGTCATGAAGCCCCGAGTTGAGCTTCCAATGAACACACTGGTGATGGAAAGATCAGATAACCAGTTGCTTCAAGCCCAGAAGCTATTAAAAAAATCAGATAGCTTCTAATTGCCCTGCAAGGGCTCAGCTCCTGCAGTTTGCAAGTAGCTAAGCTCTTGCAGTTTGCAAGCTTGTGTAAATATAGGGAGATAAAGTGTTTGAGAGTCTCTTTTTCTAGTTATTATGATTTGTAAATAAAAGTAATATTTTTCTAGTTCTCTTTTTTAAAGTCTCTTAAATCTAGGTAGGTCCCAATAGAGCGTCATTTTAAAAAGTGGGTCCCAGTGCTAAAACGTCTGGGAACCACTGACCTAAGACATTACACCTGCTACTTCTTTCCAATAACCAGCAATCTTTGGGCAACTCCAAAAATGTGTAATATGTCTGCTCCCCCTCCAGAATTATGCTGTCAACATTTACCTGAGTAGGTTTCATAAGTCCATTTTAGTTTCTTAGCAGGTAAATACCACCCCTATATACAAATTTGTGATACACTTTCATTTTCTTTTTTTTAAAATGTGGCGATAGAGAGCTCACTAGACTACAACAAGCACCTAACATTTGCCAACAGTTTTCAAAATTCGCTTAATCTGATTCAGGGTGGTAAGCCATTAACATATTTGGATGCATTTTCTCTCAATGGTAGTATCAAGTGACAATTTAGTACTGGCAAAGCTTATTTGGCTTTTAAACTTTGAATTAATTCAGCTATGATGGGAGGTTATCCATGCATTTCATTTTCCACACACTTCTGACACTAAGGATTAAAGTCACTATAATTATAATGTTTTTACCCGACACCAAAAACTTTCAAGAACCAAAAGTCATGTAGAAAACATTTCAGCAAGAACACAGAGAAAGATATTCACTTACGAGAAAGGCAACGGAAAAGCAAAACGCTCTCTCAGGTCCACACTCATGAAAGGGACATACTCAATGCCATTTATCTTTGATGTCTTCCTGCGTAACATAATATTAAAACAAGATGCAAAGTGTTAGAAGAACACTCCTACCCATAATCTATTTGCTTCTTATCATGCCATTCCATTCATGTGTAGCTAAAGTAAACCTGCCTGCCTATCACAATGAGAACGTAATCCTAACTGGTTGATAGCAGTGTCTGGGGCCTCTAAACAGTTTGGGAACCACTGGACTAGAGCACGGGTCTCCAGACCCCAGCCTGAGTGCCAGATGCAGCCCTCAACAAGCCTGTGGTCCTCTGCAAGCCTCTGGCCTGCTGAACTGAATGTGACCAGAGCTGTGCTCCAGTTGCATCTGGAGGAAGTTCTGACAGCTGCGGAGACCATGTGCCTCCCCTCAGAATGTCTTCTAAAGGCCTAAAAAAATCACTTCCTGTTTTCCTGAAAACCAGGGCTTTCCTGAAGGCCTTAGGCTTTCTAATGTATTTATTTAAATTTTATATTTAAAATTTATTTTCCCGGCCCTCAACACCATGCCAGATATTTGATGTGGTCCTCTGGCCTAAAAGTTTAGAGACCTTTGGACTAGAGGAATGGCATTCTCTCCTACAGCATGGCTGCTTCGTAAACTGTGTGTTATGGTGATGCCATGGTAACCAAACCAGTAGACATGACACCAAAATTCTGATTTTTAAAAAAATAAACAAAATCTCTGCTGGATGACCACTGCCTAAGTTATGGCAAAACAACAGCATCTTCCTCAATCCACCAGGTGGTTTTATCTCTTTGAAGCCAAACAGCCAGCCACTGATAGCTTCCCTCTGCTTACTTCAAAGCTGTCTATAAAGTCCTACTTCTCTCTGAGTCTTTTTTTTTTTTAAAGGAGAGTAATAAAAAAAGGCAAGACAGTCCCTATTCTAGCAGAAAAGCTATTCCCCTAGATCTGTGTAATTTATCACCTGCATATCATGCTGTTAGCAATTTGCTAACATTTTGGGGAAAAATGTGGTTGGGACACTTGATCATCTGGATAAACTCCTACACTTTTATCAGATTTTATAGATTTAAAGAGCTATGTGAGACTTGCTGCAGTTTCAATTTGGCAAAACATTTAGCTAGCGTATCATCTAATATTTTAAAACTAGGCAAACCATACTAGACCAATCTATAGTAAACAACGGACCTACAATTCCTTTCCTTACCGGAGCACCTCAATTTCTTCTCCGGTGTATCGTAGCCCTTGAGGTTCACTGGCATGCACAGCTCTGACAGTCTGCGGTTTATCGTTCAAGGAAAAATCAGGCCCCAGTGGAAAAAATGTCCTCACAGGCTGAGTTGGTTTCACTGCAGCAGGCTTGTCTTTCTGAGATGACTTTGAGTCTTTCAGTGCTTCAGCTCTGAACAAAGTTTGCATTTTAAGTTGCAGCAAGAATGACTGAACAATTCTGTTACTTGTTCATCCCTTCCTTATGCACATTCACTTTTCCTAGATTAACACCTGAAAGGGCTACTACTGTATTTTGTTCTTGCTAAAGAAACTGGTCATGAGATACAATTATGTGCAATCAGGGAACATAACTCATGCCACTCTCTCTGCTGTTGTAAGGTTTTAAATACATGGCACACAGAAGTGAAATAAGCTGCAGTTTCATATTTGGCTTTCTCACTTCCTCCTTTAAAATGACATCGAGCACTCAAGCATTCAATTGAACTCAAACTCAAGCACCAGTGCAATGGCCTCGAATATAACATCTTTGTAAGCAAGTCCACAAAATTACGAACAGCCCAATCCTGAGCTGCCCGGAGCTATGGGACCCGGCGGCTCCACAAAGGGCTCCTGCCAGATCCAGAGCCTCCCGTGCTACCACGGGAGGATCCTTGGGAGAAGGGGACATTTGTCCCCTTCTCCCAAGTAAGGGAAGCAGTCCAGCAATGGGGCTACTCACTTTAGCAGCGACTGTTTGGTCACCACTAAAGTGAAGGCGCTCGTGTAGGGCAAGCAGCCCTGCCCGAGCACCCTGGATCCTGAACGCAGGCGCCTGCTGCATGCTGGCTCAGCACTTCAGGGAGAAGTTTTTTTTTTCTTCTGTGACAATGGAGAAATGCTTAGGATTTACAGCTTTCTCACTTATACAACATGCAGAGAAACTCACCTGTCCAATGCCTGCCGAGCCAACTTGTTCAGCTTTGTTTGGAGAGTTGTATCTGAAGTTTCATTCGCCTTTAGTATTAAAAAAAGATCAAAATGCCTAACTGTTGATCTACTACTATATATACACTAAAAATTAAGATGTCAGTGGTTAGTAGATTTCCACTCCATCCATTTATACACATTAACTACAGCCACTGTTTAGAGAAACATAAAACCTATTTACACTTTCCGGCAACTACGCAAGATAAAATGGATTTGAGCCAGAGCATCCAATTTTTGAAAGATGGTGCACGATAGTTGCTGAGAGCCACTATGAACATGGAAGTTCAGGTTACAAATCCATTGACAGCCTCAGTGGGCCCATAAGCTGGGCTTCCAACTACATAACTGTTGCTCTTAGACACTCTCTCTCAGTTTCAGTCTCCCATCTGCCACATGGGCATACCCTACCAAGGCTGTGGGAATGATCACCGAGGTCATGTATACAAAGCATCTATCCAACAGAGATAGGCAGTGAGGGCTGCAAATCATGCTGTTGTCAATAAAGCTGAGCCAGGGAAGATGAAATCTTTTCCACTCCCCTCCCAACAGGCGGGATTTCAGTTTTGTTGCACTGATGTAGTCCTTTAAACTCAGCTCGTTAAAGAGAAAGGGGGAAAGTAATAGTTGCAGCAGCCATTTATATGCATGGGTCCCCCACCCATTTAGTTGCATACATGAGGAAAACTTCTTCTACACCTGTATAACCACTAGAATGCCTGTCACAAATATTAAGTGTTTATATGGGGCCTCCCACATTATCCGTGGATATTCCATTTCCATGGACAAGGAAACCTGAAGGTAATTAAATCCTTAATTTAATGGGTTTTGAGGGGCCTGTAATCCTCTGGAGGTGAGGGAAGCTGTGCTTCCCTTGTCTCTGGAGAGTCCATGTGGGTTTGGGGACCAGCAGATATTGAAATCAGCAGGTCCCGAATCTGTGAATACAGCAGGCCCACTGTATTTAGCATTTCCCACCACCACCAAGCAGGATATCATTGAAGAAATGCAATGGAATCACATTCTTCAGAGATATGTATAGTAAAACTTCCTAGGCTTAGCCAATCAAGACCACTACAAAAGCATCATTCAGTACTAAAGCAGAGATTAATGTACAGCACAAAAATTTGCTTGAAATGAAGTGTAACATTAAATACATAGCAGAGAACAAAATAACTTTTCACATTGGCCTTCCAAAATATCGTCAAGAAAAGAAATAACGCACTTGGTGGAGTTACATCATGATGACGAGCTCTTCCTTTCAATGTGTTTTGGCTACTGGTCTAACTGGCACAAAAAAGTGGTACCTTTTCCAGTAACACCCTAAAGATTGGTGCTTATCTCAGAAAGCAAGGACCATGAAATAACTCTGAAATCACTCCCCCATCCCATACCATGTATCCCAGTAGAATTTACCACATAAAGCATATCTGCATAGGGGAAGTTCCTGCAGCGGTATTTTAAAATGTTCCAGAGAATATTTAGATACGGGACACATACAAATAAACTTGAAGCAAGGTATACAGGTACCACTTTTTAAGCCAGAGTCGAAGGGTGTGCAGTCACATCATGTTTTCCACTAACAATGGCAGGGACTCAGTGCAAGGAGAAACTGACAGCATTACAGCTGAAGGCAAGTTCAACAAGAGTACTCATTCTTACAAAACACACACACACACACAAGACAACACTACAGTTCCTTCTATAGACTTCTCGAGTGTGAATTGTTCAGGAGAATCTGTCAGCTAAAGTTTAAAAACTCTGATGTGGGCACACACCCCTGCATGTCAGTCTTCTTCATAAAAATGGAAGAATTTCTTACCATAAGGTAATTCCACCAAGTTAAGTTGGAGCGTAACATACGGTTTTCAAACAGAGTTCCACTGCTTCCGTGTACAGTTCTATGGCTTCCTCCGCATTGCCTTTTTCGTCTTCGTCAAAAGCCTGGGTGACCAGGAAATGGGCACGCTCCAAGTCCAAGTGTTGCTTTGACTTCAAGGGATCAGCTTTCTGTGATTGGACTAGATTAGGAAGGATATCATTAGCTAGGAAATCATTACACATAGAAATGTGTAGCGGAGTCACCTGCGTTGTTTGAGAGTGACTTAACACTGCTTGTTAAACATACCCATCACTAATGTGCTTCATTTTAGAGACCACTTCAAACGTTACAAAATACTTATACTTCCGGATGAGAAGCATATCCATTTCCTATGCGAAGAATATGAACATTTTCATACTGTGTACTTTGCATTTAGCACTTTCAATCTCCTTATGAGAGTTTTGAGTGTACTAGGAGGGACATGGAAGAGGCTATAGTTTCTACTTGGCTGATTCCAAATCAAAATAGACTTTTTTTACTAACCTGAGTATAGGGCTTGAACTCTTTCCAAGTATTCGCTTATTTTCCCTGGAATGTTTTCCAGTGTTGATCCTGCCATTGCAGCATAAATCAAAGCTTGTGCAGCTTCCTGGTGGGAGAGAAAACATAACACGAAGAATAAGAAAACACAGCATTGTAGGTGGCCATGCTAGTCCATTAGAAGGCAAATACACAATCCAAATTAGGATAATGACTTTATCAGGACCAAAAACTAACAGAATGTCAACGAGCAAGCTCTCGAATCCATCAGGATTCTTCAACAGGCCTGATGCAAGAGGAGAGGAATACTAAGGACACACTCTAGGTTACTCAACAGTCTGCACTTTATAAAATAAAAAGATGGAGTTCTGGTTTTCATGTGGATTTGAATCCATGTCTGAACTATGAGATTGTTTCAATACATAGGCACACAGCTGCTTAGACCAGGGGTCTCCAAAACCCGGCCCGGGGGCCAGATGTAGCCCACAGCAAGCCTCTTTCCGGCTCCTGGCCAACCTCTTGTCCCTGAAAGCCTCTGGCCCACTCAACTGAACAAGACCAGAACTGTGCTCTGATTGTGTCTGGAGGGTGTTCGGAGGGCAAGAGAGGTTGAATGAAAGAGCCCCTTCATTCATTTATTCACTCATCTAAGTTCCATCTCTAATTTATTTATTTAAATTTTATATTTAAATTTTTTTTCCAGCCTTGCACACCAGATATTTGATGCGGCCCTCTGGCCAAAAAGTTTGGAGACCCCTGGCTTAGACAAAGAAAGTAAGCAAAACACAGTTGAATCCCTGCATATTCTGAAATGTAAAGACTGTAAGCAACTAACAGCACAATCCTATGCATGTCTTTTCAGATGTAAGTCCCACTGTGTTCAATGGGGCTTACTCCCAGGAAATGTGTATAGGATTGTGCTACAAGTCTTCAGCACAAATTTGAAACACGCAGGTTCCTTCCAAGCTAGAGATCTGGAAAAAAGCAGATGGACCTGACTTTTCAAAGCAGGAGATAAATTTAAGATGTTATACAAGGGTGAACATCCACTGGAGCCAATTGGGAGCATCTGTAACTTGTTGAAATCACCCGCTCCCCCCACTTGATTCAAGTCCATGCAAAAACTTCCCAAAATCCAACATCAACATGCAAGAACCAGCATGGTATAGTGTTTAGGAAGTTTGAATACGACCAAGAAAAACTTGTTCAAATTCCTACTTAGCCATGATGCTCACAGGGTGTTCTTGGGCTGGTTGGTATCTCTCAGCCTGATCTACATCACAGGGTTGGGGAGGAGGGTAGAACCATGCATTCCAAGTTCCTCGAGGAAGGATGGGATAAAAACAAGTAGCATTTTTATTGCAATTGGTGCAATTGTATCAAACTTATGAAATGTAAGATAGAAATCTTGTAAAGAATCAAGGTTGTAATCCTATGCCCGCTTACTGGGGATAACCAAGAAAAGACTTAGGAAAGTGGTACTTTCCCTTGTCAAAAAGAAGGTTGAAAATCCAGATTCAGAATATCCAGGTTCTACAACTAAAATAGGCTGTAATCCCAAACACGCATACTAAAGGGGTAAACCCAACTAAACACAATGAAACTATAAAGTAAATGTGAAATTGTGCTGTTAGAGGTGCAGTCCAATTTTTTTTATTGGGTAGAAACAAGTAACTTACAACTGAACCATGAGCCAGGAAAAATCTAAGCACATGAAAAGAGAAGGTAGATCAATCCAGTTTGCAAAGGCACTACATGCTACCACAACAGGTATAGTCACATGAAACTGAATCAAACTTTTAGAAGATCACCACACCCTTCATACGTATCTTCCTGACAACAGGTCAAACCACATTTCCAAAACATTCATTGCATGTGTTTATATCTATTAAGAACCAAAGCAAGTGCTATTTTTGAGCCTATATCTGACAGTACAGCCCAGGTATGTTACTGCCTGGTTCTGCCTTGAAGCCAAGTTCAAGGAAATGTTATCCTATGAGATACATGGGAATGTATGACAGCACCAAAGTAACTCACTACATACAAATGTACCAACTTCTCTATATGTCATCTATATATTATTATGTAATGAAAGTTCAAGGCGGGGAACAAAACAACATGAAGTATAAAATATAGTACATATTTCCCTTTATCAGGCTTGCATGTATATACTTGCCTGCCTGTGGCTACCAGGGGCTGATTAAGAATTATCTCCAGATGAACAGTCAGGGAAACTCAGTAAGAGATTGGTTTTTATTTTAGGTGACAAACAACTAGAATAAATAGCCAAAATAAATATAAGTGACTCTTCTTAAGGTCTGAAAAGCAGTTTGCAATTTGGCTGGGCGGGGAAGTCACAGAACTCCACCAAGCACATCTTTGGCTACAAACCATGGTTTGGATCCAGCCTCATGCAAGGATATGTTTCCTTTACAATTGACCAGACTAACTACATTACATGTTCTGCAATCCATTCACACTTATCTGGGAGTAACTGAATTCATGGGACTTACTTCTGAGTAGACATACCTACTGACCGTACTGTTAGAAACAGTTTACAAAACCTCCAAAACTTCCTACACATGCCACTATCCACAGCCACTAACTTTATTCAGTCTTTTCATTTTCCCAAATTCATGCATGTTATAGCTGGCATTTTGCTATTAGTAGGCCCATTTCATTTGGAACTGATCCAATGCATTATTTTCCAAACAGATCATAAAACAGTCACATCTGGCCAGAAATTCTGGAGGCTAGCCACTTTTGGAAACTTATATGCATAGCTCCCTGTGTCCACATAACACTGGTCAACCAACAGAAGGTTTTACGTGGCTTCTGGGTGGTGGTCAAGTATAATGTGTTTACTACTACTACTACTACTACTACTACTACTAAAAATCTAACAAGTAGACACTGCCTTTTCCATGTCTTGTCATTCAAACTTGGTACTGTCACTCAAACTTGGACTTGTCATTTGAAGATGGTACTGGTAAGAATCTATTCTTCTTTGAGATCACAATGTGACAGAAGGAAGGATGCATTCCCTACACCAGTGGTTCTCACACATTTAGCACCAGGACCCACTTTTTAGAATGCGAATCTGGCAGGACTCATCAGAAGTGATGTCATGACCAGAAGTGACATCATCAAGCAGGAAAATTTTTAACAATCCTAGGCTGCAATCCTAACCCTAATCCCAACCATTTCAGACGGCATATAGGTAATCATGTTCTACTATTCCCTTTGCTTCATTGCTTGAAAAGAGAACATCAGCACAACAAGAAAAGACTACAGAATGCTTTTAATGTGGAAAAACTATCAAAATGGCTTGCCACAGCTCAGTAGCATACTACTTTCTCTTCTACCATCTAACTGTGCTGCATGTGTGCGTCCAGTCTATTTTTGTTTCGGTGATTTATCAGCTCCCCCCATCCCAAAGATTCAGCACAGGTAACAATAGTAGGCTAACATTTTTATGGTGAAAGAGGCAACATGTGAGCAGAGGTAACATCTAATTATGATAGCCCATCCATTAAAGGGGACCTTTAAGGCCATCTAGTCTAACTGCCTGCTCCAGTCAAGAAAATCCTCTTGAGCGCAACTCCAAAAGGTGCCCCATCAAGCCTCTGTCTGAAGCCCTCCAACAAAGAGGAACCAACCACTTCCTTCATTATTATTTAATTGTGAGACCAGCAATAGAGTAACAAGTTGGTAATCATTCTATAGTTGATCTGGTTTCACAGTTATTTTCCCCTAACAATAAACCAAAATCTTTCCTCCTGCAGCATATGCCCATTTGATCTAGTCCAGTGTTTCTCAACCGACTGAGGAAGTGTCTGGTAGTACAAGCGGGACCCCTGGACCCCCACTGCCTGGCAGCAAGACAGGCAATGCAACATAATAAGCGGCAAGAGAAGGCTTGGTTCCGAGCACCAGTGTCTGCTTTTTGAGAGCTCAAAAGAGCCCTCCCATCCATCCTGAGCCTCTTACTGGTGTTTGCTGTGTCTGGTTTCCCAACCAGTAAGTAACTGGCAATTGACATCATCATCAATTACTTCCAGTCATACTTTCAACAGGTGGACCATGTGAAGTGATTTAGTGAGGGGTTGAGAAACACTGATCTAGTCCTGCCATCTGCATCTTGCTCTCTTCCTCACCTCCCTCCCCTTTAATCTGTCAATATTCCTTAAAAAGAAAATGTCATTTTCTTAACTGTATCTTAGTTCAGATGTCTGTGTCAGTCCCAGAGACAACCTGTACAGTGAATACAGAAAATAACCTCTCTTTGACCTTAAGGCCAGTTTCAGGGGACACACAGGCTCCAACTTTGGTAAATCTCCAGTGGGGAAACGAGGGATCTAAAGCAGTGTTTCTCCACATGTGGCGCCCACTGTACCACTTCACATGGTCCACCCATTCAAAGTATCACTGGAAGAAACTGGCGATGACATCATCACCAGTTACTTCTGGGTTGGGAGGTCAGATGTGATACAACAAACACCAGTAAGAGGCTCAGGGTGGGCAGGAGGGCTTTTTCAAGTGCAGAATAGCATGCTTTGGAGCCTTCTATGCCAGTGGTTCTCAAACTGTTAGCACCGAGACCTTTTTAGAATGCAAATCTGTCAGGACCCACCGGAAGTGATGTCATGACCAGAAGTGACATCATCAAGAAGGAAAACTTTTAACAACCCTAGGCTGCAAACCTACCCACCAACCAATGGGATAATAAGTCCCATTTACTATCATTGTTCAAAGCATATATAGAGAAGCTCAGTGTTTCTCAAACTGTGGGTCAGGATCCACTAGGTGGGTTGCAAGCTAATCTCAGGTGAGTCCCCATTCATTTCCTTGATGCTACTATGGAATGTGATTGCATTTGGGAAAATGTTACAGACCTGTACTTTTAAAAAGCTACTGTTATGTTGGCAACCTTCAGTCTTGGAAGACTATGGAATCGCGCTCTGGATAGTGGTTCTGGCACAGCGTCTAGTGTGGCTGAAAAGCTACTCTGGCACAGCGTCTAGTGTGGCTGAAAAGCTACTCTGGCACAGCGTCTAGTGTGGCTGAAAAGCTACTACTTAAAAAGCTACTATGTTCCTTAAAAAGGAACAATGATAGTCAATGGGACTTACTCCTGGGTGTGGGTAGGACTGCAGCCTAGGATGGTTAAAAATTTTCCTGCTTGATGTCACTTCTGCATCATGACATCACTGCTGGTGGGTCCTGACAGATTCTCATTCTAAAAAGTGGGTCCCGGAGCTAAATGTGTGACAACTACCAGAGTAGCCTGTTCAAAGTACAAGTCTGTAACATTTCCCTAAATGCAGTCACAGACCATGGGAGCATCAAGTCTAAGATACCAAAAGTAAAATACTGAAATGAGTGGGGACCCACTTGAAATTGACTCGCGATCCACCTAGTGGGTCCAGACCCACAGTTTGAGAAACACTGTGCTATGCTGTTCGTTGTGTTGCATTCTTACATAAGAACATAAGAACATAAGAACAGCCCCACTGGATCAGGCCATAGGCCCATCTAGTCCAGCTTCCTGTATCTCACAGCGGCCCACCAAATGCCCCAGGGAGCACACCAGATAACAAGAGACCTCATCCTGGTGCTCTCCCCTACATCTGGCATTCTGACTTAACCCATTCCTAAAATCAGGAAGTTGCGCATACACATCATGGCTTGTACCCCATAATGGATTTTTCCTCCAGAAACTCGTCCAATCCCCTTTTAAAGGCGTCTAGGCTAGACGCCAGCACCACATCCTGTGGCAAGGAGTTCCACATATTCTTGGTCTTGCTGCCAGGTGGCAGACGTCCTGGAAGTACCACTGGGTGGTACCCCCTCAAGTACCACTGGGTGAGAGCCACTGTGGGGAAGCAGCCACCCAGAAAACACAAGCTGCTGGCTCACTCATTCACCCTCGCTGCCCAGCCTCTGCACCTGCTGCTGGGGCGCAGGACAGCCACCTGGCTAAGGGGTCTCCCCTCCCAGGGTTCCACAGGAGGAGGCAGCCCCGCTCTCCAGTACCTTGTAATAGAACACCGCTTCCTGGTAGCGCCCCCCCTGATCTCTCTGCACCGCCAGCTGCGCGAACTTCACCGCGTCCTGCTCCAGCGTGGCGGCGTCCATGGCTGCAGCAGACCCACAGGGGCGCCCGCAGCCACCTGCTCTCAGCGCGCGCTTACTCTCCCTCTGACGTCACAGCCACCCTGAAATAAAAAAGGGACTTCCTGGTCGCTGCCCCCTCTGGAATATTTACATTCTAACACGCATGCGCGGAAACTTCCCTACCTGAGCGTCACCTTGCCTCTTCACGCATGCGCCGCATTTCGCGTCTTCCCCAGGCGCCTGCGCAGACAGTGCAAGTGAAGCCAGTCTGCCAGGTGTCTTCTTAAGGGCGCTCATGCTTCCTTGCAGTGCAGATGGGCGTCCTGTAACTGCTCAGTGGTTTGGGTTCTGTGACTGGGCTTTGCTAGGTGCTGCTGTGCTGAGTTGTTGTTGCAGAAGCTGAGTGTTTGTTCTTGCAAAAAACAAAAACAACACACAAAACAACAATAACAAATAAAAAATAGGACTTTTTCCAGTGGTAGTTTTTTCTGTGTCCCATGGGAAATGGTAATTAATATGATGTGAACACTCTGAGCGGCCCGCTTGGAGGCAGGCTGTGCAGCATGGCCTTTCCCAGTTTGAAGAGACACTTGGCCAACAGTCTGAGGCTAAGAGGCAAAGAAGGAAGGCCCATAGCCAGGGAGACAGACCAGGGACAGACTGCACTTGTTCCCAGTGTGGAAGGGATTGTCACTCCCGAATTGGCCTTTTCAGCCACATGAGACGCTGTTCCAGAACCACCTTTGAGTGCGATACCATAGTCTTTCGAGACTGAAGGTTGCCAACATGGGTGTGAACACTGTGCAGCAGTGGTTCCCAAACTTTTTAGTACCAGGACCAACTTATAAATATTTATTTATTTATTTATTTTATATATCTTTTTCTAATATATAAATATTTATTTATTTAGTTATACATTTTATCTGCTCTTTTATTGTTGTAACTTTAAAATTGTTTTATGGTTTTAATTGTTTTTTTTAAAGTCTTAATATTGTATTTTGTTTTAATGTGAGGTATTTTGTTGTACACTGCTTTGGGTATCAGAGAAGCAGATAAACATCCTTCAAATAAATAAATAAATAAATAACCCCCAAAAAGACCCTCAAACATTTATGCCCCTATATTTACACAAGCTTGCAAACTAGGAGCTTAGCTCCTTTCAAGGCAGTAAGCAGCTAACTTGCAAACTGTAGGAGCTGACAGCCCAATCCTATGCCTGTCTACTTAGAAGTAAGTTCCATTAGAGTCAATGGGGCTTACTCCCAGGTAAGTGGGGATAGGATTGGGCTGTGAGCTCTTTGCAGGATAATTAGTAGCTCTGATTTTTGAATAGCCTCAAGGCTTGAGGCAATTAGTTATCTGAGCTTTCTATCACCTTTTGGCCACCCACCAAAAATCAGGTCCCAACTGGGAACCACTGCTGTACAGTATGGTCGTAATCCTAACCCCTTATGCCAGTGCTTTCCATCACTGGCATAGCGATGCTAATGGGACGTGTGCTGCTTCCTGCAGTTGGGTGTCACTCATGGAGGCCTCCTCAAAGTAAGGGAATGTTTGTTCTCTTACTTCAGGGCTTCATTGCCCTTATGTCAGTGCTCGAAAGCACTAACATAAGGGGTTAGGATTGCACCCTATGTTGTTGAGTGACAGGGTCCAATTCAGCAGTTTTTCAACCCTTTTCATGTCATGGCACACTGACAAGGTGGTACGATTGCCAAGGCACACCATCAATTTTTTGTCAATTGGCAAGGCACACCATGCTCCTGATAGGGGCACTACTAATAAATGACCGTCCCCCAAATTCCCGTGGCGCACCTGTGGACTATTGGTAGCACAGCAATGTGCAGCGGCACACTGGTTGAAAATTGCTGATTTAATTTAAGCATGGGGTTATGCCCAGCGTGTGGCTGTCAAGGTGGCTGTGAGTCCAAGAAATGATTAAATTGTTCGACTAGTGTGAGGGGACTGGTATGCTAGCTATGTCTCATATCTAGGCAGAATTTTTGTCTAGGTTCCTGATATTTGCACCAGTTTAGTAGGTAGATTTGTGAGAACATCCCTCTGTTTGTCCACTTCATTTTTACTCCTCAGACCTCTTTACTGTAAAGCGTGTCCACATGTCCCAGGCTTTTGAACATAAAACAGTTAGCTGAGGTTTAGATAAAAATAATTAGCATTCTCTATCCTCTAATTCGTTCTTGGGTTAGCTGTGGAAGAAGAGAACAATGTTTTGTTCTTAACAAATCCACGGGAGCTAAAAGTAATCCCATTTTTCTTTAAATGCAAGTGAATTACTCCATGACTGACTTCGGTTTCTTGAGTGTTAAATCATGCTCACAAACTTTTTAAATTTCTTACTCCCCCCCCCCTTTTCTCCTTGCATAAGATACTGCACACTTTGCTTTTATCCAGTCTTCTGGGACCATGTCATTTTCCCAGAAGTTTTCAAGCATAGCAATTCCTCCAGCGTGGTCAGGAATGTGTTTGAATGTGACCCGGCATCTTTAGGGGAATATTGACTGACTCAGATTACCCAAATAATATTTTATATGCTCCTCTTGTTTCACTGTTATTGTTCGCTAACTCCTCACAGCCTGCCTTGTCTGTAAAAGGCTGAAGCAAAGTAGATGCTGAGCTACTCTGTCTTCTTGACCCTAAACATATTGCAAGAAAGTTGGTTCTATTGACTTTAAATGCAACTTAACCCCCCTCCCTCCCCGGCCTGGTATGTTTAGGACCAAGTTGCCAGCAGGTAGTATTCAGATGAACCACTAGCTGGTGCTGTTCTTGCATTATGGAAATTGCATGGATAATGCAGCTAGAAATTAGTATTCCCAAGTGTCAGCAAACTGGTTGCCTGTGTTATATAGGGGACAAAACTGCTGTTGCTTTCCATAGCTCCCTTGTTCATATGAGTTTGGCTAGTTTGATCTTCGTGAATCAAGGTCTTAAGAAAAGGTCGTGTGTGTGTGTGTGTGTGTGTGTGTGTGTGTGAATCACTGAATGATTTCCTGAATTGGCAATTCGGGGGTGGGATTCTGAGACAAGGGCTCTGCAGGAAGTGTGAGGCAGAAACCATTTAAATTGGTAGAGATGAAAGCTGTCAGTTTCTAGTTTGAACTGACTACTGTAGTCTAACTCTGCATTGCTCACCCATTTGGCAGTGGGAGAGGGAGGGAGAGTGAAGTTCCTGGGTAATCTGGAGCTATGAAAAAGCAACTGGATGAGGATTGTGTATTCTCTCCTTTTACTAGGATTGTATGAATCCTTCACAGCATATACTTGCTCACAAAGGACTCCTGTAGCTCCCAATAGAGTTCTGTCTTTTCCACCTTTCCCCATTTTATGCACAGACGCAGGAGAATGTGATCTGCCATTGGGGAAATGGGTGTGCTGTCCACACCTCTCATGTCCCCAGCCAATTGTTCCTCTCTGACTAGTTCAGGTTACTAATTCCTGTGGTCTGGTGCAAGCCCTCTTGAACACAGTGGCCCTCATTTCTATTGATTTGGATTGCACTGTTACAATTCCTAGCTGATATTATAACATGGCTGGAAGATGTACTGGTGGGCCATTCTTGCTGTGAGGAGATTGATTGAACATCCTTGGTCTTACTGCCTCCTTTAGGAATGTCTTTGGTGCCACACCGTCTCCTTGTACACATGTAAATAAAACACAGGTTTGTAAGATGCCACAAGTCTTGAATGCTGTCTCATTACAATCTTGTAGGTACCTTCCAACTCAGGGATTCTATTATCTCTTGGTAGGGCTGGGGACAGACTCTGCCCTGAGACACTGAAGAGCCACAGCCTGTCTGTGTAGTAGACTATGTGGAGCCAGATGAACCACCAATCTCACTCAAGTAGAAGGAAGTTTCCTACATTCCTAACCAGGTGAACTTGTTCATCAAATCAGCCTAGGATAGCATCCCACAGTATCACTGTGAGAAAATTGGAAACTCCAAATCCCTGTTAGCAGAAAGCACTGGCATTTTAAACAAGTGTTTCCGCATGTTTCCGGGGTCTGTGTTTGAATGTGTGCTCCATGTTCATAAACAGTTTGGATTTTCTAGGATGTGGTAGCTGACAAAGCAAACATGAAGTCCAAAAGCTCCACTCTCTACACTTACCCTTGGGTCAACTCTCTTGGAGGAATTGCAGCTGTTATAAAGAAACTGTTCCAAAGTGGTGTTATTACTTGGGAATGAGGCAGATAGAAAAGATTACTTATCTAGAAACAACAACAAGCTGGTCCTTTTAAGACTTTGACTGGTAAAACTACTGTTTATGTAAGGTAACCAAATGTCCCTTATTTTGCATGGCTTTTGCTGTTGTGGTGTTCCTACACAGGACATTTGTCATTATTCCTTATCAATAACTAGTTAGATCTGTTTTAACAATATGTCTAAGAACGTGGAATAGACACTTTTACTCAGGCTTGGGTTAAGCTTATGTTGGAATGGGACTCTACAATGCTGTAAATTTTGGAGAGTTAACAATCTTTCCATATATGGTCATTATAGGTGTTTCTGACAATAATTACTAGAATCCTCCTTTCTTCTTTCAGATCCCTTCTTAAAACTTGTCTATTCCATTATACCTTTGGCACAATGGTCTAGTCCAGTGATTCTCAGATGTTTAGCACAGGGACCCACTTTTTAGAATGAGAATCTGTCAGGACCCACTGGAAGTGATGTCATGTCTGGAAGTAAGTGATGTTAGCACAACAGCAATAAGGTGGTATCACTAGAATTTGAGCTTTGCTATGCAATATTTTTCATAGGAGAGAGAATACTGTACTGGCCTTAACTGAGTTTTAAACAGTCAATCTTGCCACTAAAATTGAGTGTTGGGAGAGTTAGGACAAAAGAAAATATTTCTTTACTCAGCGTGTGGTTGGTCTATGGAACTCCTTGCCACAGGATGTGGTGACGGCATCTGGGCTGGATGCCTTTAAAAGGGGGTTGGACAAGTTTCTGGAGGAAAAATCCATTATGGGTTACAAGCCATGATGTGTATGTGCAACCTCCTGATTTTAGGAATGGGTTATGTCAGATACAAGGGAGGGCACCAGAATGCAGGTCTCTTGTTATCAGGTGTGCTCCCTGGAAAATTTGGTGGGGCCCCTGTGAGATACAGGAACCTGGACTAGATGGGCCTATGGCCTGATCCAGTGGGGCTGTTCTTATGTCCTTATGTCATGTCCAGGAGTAAGTCCCATTGACTATCATTGTTAAAAGTATATACATAGTAGCCTGTTAAAAGTATAGGTCTGTAACGTTTCTCCAAATGCAGTCACATACCATGGTAGCATCAAGACTAATATATTAAAAATAAAATATTGAAATGAATGGGGACCCACCTGAAATTGGCTCACAACCCACCTAATGGGTCCCGACCCACAGTTTGAGGAACACTGGTCTAGTCTTCTGTTCCTTCTGTAACGGACACTGCAGTCCTCTGTATGTCTAGTCAAAAGTAAGTCCCATTAGGTTCAATGGGACTTATCCCATATGAGTGTGTGCTGGATTGCAGCTGGAAGCTTAACAGTGCCGTCCTATGCATGTCCTATGCATAGTGGCGTCACTAAGGTTTGTGTCACTCGGTGGAGGCCAGCATGTAACCCCATGATCGACCTCCTCCCATGCAGTGGGCAGGGCAACGACCCAGGTGGTGGGTGTAGTGATGAATCATTGCCCCAGCCCTGCTGGTTTTTTTAGCTATACCTTTTGATAGAACACAAGTATTTCAACGTGGTTTGTTTCATAGCATTCTGCATGAAATTATGCATCAATTGATATATAACATGATGGCATTATTCCTACAAACCATGATTTTAGCAATTTTGGTCACTAGTGCTGTCACCCCACTAGGGTGTCACCTTGCTAACACCTTATTGGTTTCATGCTGTGTCACAATAATATCTCTTCGAACAATCAGTCTCATTGGTCAGTTCTGAATTAAGGAAATGTACTTTTTTGTCACATAAGACACATGCATTTTTGTTTTCTGGTTTTTTGGCCGTAACTTTTGATAGAATGCAGATATTTCATTCCAATTTTTTTCATTGCATTCATAGCATTTTCCTGTAAAGTCTGTATCAAATGGTATGCAACATGATGGTATTATTCCTAGAAACCGCGATTTTAGCTTTTTGGTCACTTGTAGTATCACCCCCCCCTTTGTGAGTCACCTCCCCTTTGCGCATCATGTGGTGTGGTCCGCACTCCCTAGCGACGCCACTGGTTTAGAAATCAGTGGGACTTATTCCCAGAAAGATGCCTACAGTATTGCATCCAAAGGATATGAAACCAAAACAATTGCATATTCTTTCTCTGCTTCTTCCTGCCTCCATGTCCCTCCCCTTCCTCTGTTGATTCCTTTGTTTCTGTCTAATTGTAAGCCCCTCGTGGCGGGGACCTGTCCTCTCCTTTTGTGTGAAGCTCCACGTACACAGATGGCAATATATAACTAATACATTGATAGAGGTGTTTGAAAATGGTGTTATTGATTTTACTTAGAAGTAAGTACATTGTGTTCAGTGAGGCTGCAATCCTATCTTACTCACTGGAAACAAACACCTCTATATTACTGAGGCTGCAATCCTAACCAACTTTCCAGCCCTGAAATAAGGGCAATGCAACTCCGAGGTAAGGGAACAAACATTGCCTTATCTTGAGCAGACCTCCATGACTGCCCCCCAGCTGCAGGATGCAGCACATGCCCCGCTGGCACAGCTATGCCAGTGTTGGAAAGTTGGTTAAGATTGCGTCCTGAGTAACCTGCAGAAAGTTGGGGAAACTCTGCTACCCAGATGGCTTTATTGCATCAAAAGAGTTAATTTTATCAATTTGTGGAAACAAAGGTATAAATTTGAACTGAGAAATTACGTTTGGGCTCTGATAATAAGAGGAGAATGAAGCCAAACCTTCTAATTCATGTACACTGATGAAGAGGGGTTTTAAGAAATTCTTGAGTTCTCAGTGCAAAGTGAAAAAGTGGTGTCCGTGCATGCAGGTGGGATCAGAGTTCAAAACAAAGGTTTGATGGAAACTCCTGGTGCAGAACGGAGCTATTGGCCCACCTTTGGTTATTCCTTGTCAGTACTATTCCACTAGAACATGGAAGCCTGGAGCAAAGAATATACCGTTATGTTTTGCTAGGGCTGGCCCAAGACCTCCTGGCACCTGATGTGGTGTGCCAAGTGCTGCCCCCCCTTTACCTGCTGATGTGCAGCGTCTGATCCTCCAACTCTCTTGCCCACTACTGCCCTACCCTTCACACTTCTGCTCTGTCCCTCCCTTCCTTTTCCACTCTAGGAAGTGAATCACTGAAGGCACATGAGTGAGTGGAGGTGGATGCCCCATGCCATTCTATTGCCATTTCAGTTGGCCTCATAGATGGGCCGGCCTTGTGTTTGGCCCCTTTTTTCTTGACAGGGATAAGACTTGAATCATATATCGACTGTTAGCACTATAATATCTATCCCATCTGTGTAACTGCAGCACAGTTGGCTGTCCTGTATTTACTTATGTCTCATCCTGTGTTATTTTAATTCATGTAATAGACAAAGTATCTGTGCTCCATATGGCTTAAACGGTATATTAGCCTTTGTGCTCCATTAGGTACAGATATTTCAAACAGCAGTGTGGATAATTTATTACATCCCTTTGCGGCAGAAACACACAAGGGAACATCTGCATAGCACAGTTCAGTTTGGCTAAATGTATGGGCTCTCATCCAGCAACATTTAGATGTGATTCTCCACTGAAAGCAACGTCTTTTAAGTTACTTGCAATTAACTTGCTGTGACAACTTTGATGGGATATAGTTATGATGACTAACTTTAGTAGGACTGAGGCTGCAGGCAGGCAAGCAAGAGTGTGGTTAAATATACTTTCCCTATCAATATCAATAAAATCTAACATTTAACTTCTCAATGCTAAACATAATTTAAAGGGGTTAGGTGATCCTTAAAGGGAAATTTAAATATCAGCCTGAGGGATATTATTGAGGAAACTGAGGAACTGAATAAAAATATTATTCTTTGTATTGATGAATTATACAAATATTGAGTGGCATACCTAAGAAGGGCAAGAGGTACATTGCTCTGGGTACCAGTCCTTAAGGGGGTGTCTTAGAGGCTTCTGAAAGACACTTCTGGAGGCCATGTAGGCCACACTTCTTAAGATGTCACGTAGGGGCGTTAAAATTTTGGAGAGTATGGGGTGTGTTAAAATGTTTTGTGCCTGCAGGTACCAGATGCCATAGTTGCCATAGTACCAGATGCAGGTACCAGACGCCACTGCAACTACTGTAAGCTAATAACAAACACTTTATTATTAATGTAACAGAGAACCTTCTTCCTTGTTTTCTTGCTTTCCTCTTCACTCCTCATTTAATGATCTATAATTATTTCTTGCAGCCTATTTCTTAGGAACCTTGTCCTCGCATTATTCACCCATTTTCCTTACAACCAAACTCAAGAAATTCCTGAATTTGTATAAATGTTGGGTTTTGATCCATCTGCTCAAACCTCCAAAATTCTTCCACCACGTCTGATACTAATTCAATTTCCTTGCTTCCTTGAGTATCAAAAGAAGTGCAGCAGTTAGCCCTTTTTAAGAGGCTGACAGCCCAGTCCTAATCCATGCTGGAACGGGGAGGCTGGCTGGCATACCCCATATCCAACATGGGGTTGGGGCTGGCAGCGGCTCAGCCCAGGGCAAAAGCTGAGAATTGGGAATTCAGCCCTGGGAATTACCCCTTACCCTGGGTAAAGCCGCAGGAGCCCCAATGGGGTTACTGAAATCTGCACCACTTCAGGAGGTGGCACAGATCTGAGCAGCCCAGAGCTGCTCCAGGCTGCAGAGGACTGGGGATAGAATCTGGCACAAGTACTGGATCCTGGCCCCACTCACCCGCAGCCCACTCACAGGCCTGCCCACCCCCTCCCCCCTGAAACACCTCCTTACAACCCTCCCCATGCCCCCCAGACTCCTGTGCCAGCCTAACTCGGCTAGTGTGGTCTTATCTTTGTGCTGGCGCAGTGGGGCTTGGGCCAGCCTCCCTGCTCTTTTGGTGGCGCGAAAGTGTATTACAGCACTTTCGCAACACTGCTGGGCTGACACGGGACTTGTACCAGCCCATGCCCTTTTTTTTGGGATTGCGCCCTGAAGATCTTAGACGTCTCCTCAATGCTTAATTCACAGCACAATACTAACAGCAGCGTTTTTGGTGCTGCTGCATGCTATAGCCAGGCAGGGGATGGAACTGGGCTCTCAATGGTGACTTTATTTGGTGTTCACAAGCCTTGGGCTCATGTGCTTGTCCCTCATGTGAATGTTTTAAAGGTCGGGTCCTAGTGTGGAACAAACTGAGATTGCTGTTATGTTCTAACTGGAATTTGAAAACAAATCAGAATATGAAATAGGGGTTAATGAAGAACTAGAGCTATGTAATAATTAGCCATTTTCTCCATGCAATGTTTTTTCCACTTCTGCTTGGTTATAATGGCTACAAATTACCTCTGGGTTCACCTCTGGGTTCAAATTACCTCTGGGATCTTACATTCTTAAGTGAGGTTTTATAAATGGCAGTCTTCTTCTGCCAAGTGTGTTCAACAGCATGGCAAGCTTGCATAATATATAAGCTACACTTCTTTGTGCACACAAGGAAACCTAAAGGATAGAGCAGCCATTTTCAACCACTGTGCCGTGGCACACTGGTGTGCCGTGAGTGGTCCACAGGTGTGCCACAGGAATTTGGGGGAAGGTCATTTATTAATAGGGTTAATGGGAGATGTGAGCTCCCACTGGCAGCATGGTGTGCCCTCAATTGTAAAACCTTGTAAAAAACCTGGTGGTGTGCCTTGAACTTTTTAGTGCCTTGTCAGTGTGCCATGAGATGAAAAAGGTTGAAAATCTCTGGGATCGAAAAATAACTGAAGATGTCCAACAACTTAATCACAATTCATTAGGAGCAAACATTTTCAATGTGTTCATTTACTCTTACCAGGTTTTCCAGTGCTCCTGTCCAGTTTATTATAGCTAGATCTGATTGCGAATATAAACCTTTCCAACTTTCTTTTTTGATACTAACAACATTATTTTGGCAAGTGTCTGGTTTGCATAGCATCCTCTAGTTTCATATCTTTTCTAAACATCAGATATAAAAAGCATAAAGTTTTGAAATATAGGAACACAACTATCAAGTAGAAACATTTGTATTGGCAGTATTAAGTGCCAACAGCTTGTACAGCAAGCCATCTTTAGATATAAAGATACCCTGAAGACCAACCTCAAAGAATGAATGATATTAATGAAAACTTACAGCCCTAGATAGACATAGGAGAGATCTGTTGTCACAAGATAACATCTATGGACTAGATCTCATGAACATCAGATGAAGTAGTCAGCCTCTGTTTGGACTATACCACTTCAGACTGGACATGGGGGCTCATATGATGGAATGCGCATGCCCACATATACTAAATCAGTGCATCAGGGAGAAGGCTAGGCTCCTAGTTCTCTATATTAGAAAGGAATTATTTTGTATGGTGGAGCATTCAATCACATGAGCTCCTGTTTACAGTCTGAAGTGAGATATTCCAGGCATACTTTTTCTGCTTCATTTTGCTGTTTGTGAAAACAACACTGAAGTCTCAAACAGAACACACAAAAGAGAACATGTTGTAAAGTCAGTGCTTTGTACTCTAGGCCTCATAATAATGAATAATGTCCCCAGAGCCAGGGGACATCCACGAAAGTTGGGTGTTGGGAGAGTTAGGACAGACAGAAGAAATTAGTCTAATTAGTCTAGCGTGTAATTAGTCTGTGGAACTCTTTGCTACAAGAAGTACTGATGGCATCTTGCCTGGTTGCCTTTAAGAGGGGATTGGACAAATTTCTGGAGAAGTTCATTACAGTTTACAAGTCATAGTAGGTATGTGCAAGTTCTTGGTTTTAGAGGCAGGCTGCCTCTGATTGCCAGATGCAGGGGAGGGCACCAGGACGTAGGTTGTGTCTGTTGTCTTGGGTGCTCCCTAGAGCATTTGGTGGGCCACTGTGAGATACAGGAAGCTGGACTAGATGGGCCTTTGGCCTGATCCAGTGGGGCTCTTCTTATGTTCTTACAATTTCTTAAGCTCTTAAAAAACAAGGCACTGTTCAGACACAAAACGGACAAAACCTTTCCTGCATGCGTTCAGTCCACCAAATATAGTTGTAGAGCTTTTACAAGTACTGAGTTCGAACATTTGGTTTATCTAGTCTGGCAATGTGTCCTATGATGGGTAGCTGCTCTCCAAGGTCTCAGGGATGTTATTTCCAGCTACCAAAGGTCCACTCAATTGTAGATGCCACAGATTGAACCTAGAACCCTTTGTATGCAAGACATGTGCCTCAACACTGAGCTACAGCCTAAAAAATTGACTTTCTTGGATTTAAATCAATACATTTGTGAAATACTGTAGTTACGATTGCCTCCCCTAAATTTTCCAACTCTGATTTTTTTCCTTTGCCTTCGACAGTAAGCAACAACTAGGATGGAGGGTAAGTGGGCTGGAGAGCAGAGTGCTGGGATTTCTCCTACAGCGGAAGAGGTGACATCATCAGCAGGAGTGTTCAGGTCCTGTCTTTGAAACTTTTCCAAAGGACCTTAACTGAGAAGAAGAGGGAAACTGAGAAATTTGCCTAGGGACATAAAGTGATGTCTCCAGTGATTTTTTCAACCAGTGTTTCGTGGCATATTGGTGTGCCGTGAATGGTCCACAGGTGTGCTGTGGGAGTTTGGGGAAGGGTAATTTATTAGTAGGGCAACTGGGGATGTAAGTGACAGCGTGGTGTGCCTTGTCAATTGTCAAAAAACTGATGTTGTCTCTGAAAATTTTAGCACCTTATCAGTGTGCCGGGAGATGAAAAAGGGTTGAAAGTCACTGGTCTAATATGTCATCTTTCCCAAAGGCTGTATAAGCAACAGTATGTAGCTCATATTACATTATGGCTACTGGATACATTGGGAATTAATTTTGAGTAAGCATGCACAAGTTACCACTCTACTTTGCACATTTATTTGAAATCTGTTTAAAAAATTTCATTTCTTCAATTTTTATACATGTGCTTTTAACTTTTGCAGCCCACTCCAAGTATTTAGAATGAAATGAGCTGCATAATGGGCAGCCCAATCCTGAGCTGCCTGGAGTGCAGGGCTGCCGCAGCGCCAAAATGGCTGCCACAGCATCCAACATGCCCCAGGCAGTTGCTGCTACCTCCTTTGGAGAAGGGGACTTTTGTCGCCTTCCCCCGAGTAAGGGAAGTAGCCCTGCAATGGGGCTACTCAATTCTGCGGCAGCTCTGGAACCAGCGCAGAATCGAGAGTCCTGTGTCGGACCGCGCAGCCCAACATGGGGCTCTGGATCTGGTGGAGCTGAGCTCCACTGGTGCTGCTCTCCTCCTGCCCCATTCCCTCCCCTGCTACACCTCCCTCCTGCCCCAGATTGTAATTCCAATCTCTTACTCCCCCCCCCCCGTTATCATGCTATTTAGCAGCTTTTACGTAATTCAAGAACCCTTCCCATAAACCTGACTTGTTGGCCAATAATAATCCACTTGTGCAGTTGGGAAACTGAGATTTGATATGATTGAATGAATCTGTGGTCAAGAAGGCATTTGATTCCAGATTCAAAGTCCTGGAAATTACTCAGCTGAGTACATACTGTAGAATCTGAAATGAAAACCAGGACTTCCATTACTAGTCACGTTTTTAAATCAATCTTGGATGTCTGTTTAGGAAAATCCAGAGCTCTGATTCTGTTTACGTAAGAGTCCAAGACTTCAGTCTGGGAGAATGCATTCTTCCAAGAATATACCATGCAGGGAATGTCTTGGGAGGAGTGACTCTCAGTTCATTTCCAACTAGAGTGGCTGGCCTCACTCAGCTGGAACGCCTGATGCTTGTGGAGAATCCTGAGAGAGGACAGATTGCCTGGATGGACCTCCACAAAGCTAGGTTAGTATAGTGTTTAGAATCTCCAGTTCACCATTCATTGATCACCATTCTGTTTGTGCTTTCATCAGGGAAAAATAAACTATCCCTGAAGGAACTGACTTTTTTTTTTAATAGAGTCATTTTAATTCTAAGAATAATTTTTTATGTTCTTGTAACAGCTTAGTATTTCCCACGCAGTAGTGCTCCATGTAGATAAGAAAGACATTGGTGATTGGAAGGCATTTAGCCTTATGGAATGTTTTAGAACTGATGAATTGTAGGTTAACTGTTCTGAGTTCATAATGATTTACTATAGAATTAAAAGATAACGTTGTTCGAAGTGGGAGTGATAAAGAGAAAATAAGAGGTTTCCCAAATGATGCAAGTCAAAATCAGTTTCAGGATTCCAGTTTTGAATATACTGAACCTAAGGAAAGAGGGAACTTCAGACATATGGGCTGAAGCTGTGTGTGCATGATTTTTTTTCTCTTCATATTCCAGGACTTAAGTTTATGTCTATGACTTCCTGAGGAAGAAAAACAGTGTAGAAAAAAGCAAGAGTGCAAAAGGAGAACTTATCGAGGTAAGAAGACCCTTTTCTCCCTTCCACACATTTATTTAAATCAAGTGCAATTGAATTTGACTTGATGCTCCTTGTCCTATAGGTTTGCAGGGGATGAATTAAAGAATGCAATTTTTTTGCAAAAAGTAACAGAGCAAACAAGGGATTTTAATGGTCTGTCTGCTGAAAGAATTTAGATTCCAACCTAAATACAAATTGTTCTGCCTAAATACAAATTGTTTTAACAATTGTTCTATATGTTTATATTCTTTTCCAGGTAGACAAAAACATGCTGGGTTGCAGTTTCTATCAGCTGATATGTGCCATGCACATGTATTCTGGCAGATGGAAGTATTGCATAAAATAATTGTTGAGTATTATCTCTTAACCTGTGGTCATACATGCTTTAGATGACCTATTCAGCCATATTGGGAAGATCAGAGTATAATTTCTGTTCTCTTTTTCAAACCTAATATTTTGTTAGATTTCACAGTTTCATAATTACTGGGTTTTGTAGTTGAGCATTGAATAGTTACCAGGTAAAACATAAAAACTGTCTTTGCAGATGTCAAAAGCCATCTGAGCAAGGTGGCCTTTTGTAAGGGCCTAAAGCATTTTTTAAATGTTTCATGTTAAAACTTCTAAAAGATCATTTTATAACTTTTCTTTTTCGTGTGTATGTGGGTTTTGTGTTGTTTTGCCTAGTTTTAAAATTAAATTATAAAAGGCAACCATAATTGTATACATCTGAAATGATGATACCTAAAGGTTGTGTTTTTGTTTTTTTAATACATGACTGGTATAGTCTAATAGAGCTTTGTCTGTTTGGGGAATTATGGCTTTTTGCCTCCTTTGATTGTGAAATGCTTAAAATTTAGTACAATATGTGATCTGGTACTTGCAAACTTGTGTGGATGTGGAGCTGGTGAAAGGGCTGTGTATTTCTTGGGAAATACTGTGTGTGTGTGTGTAACATTTTAATGTTATATATAACATTTTTATTCAAGTTAAGAATAATCACAGTGATAACTGGAAGCAGAACACACAAATAAAAATCACACTATCACTGGTACTGCCAGCAAAGGTCGGGTCCCAACAAGAGGCCTAGGATCATCGCAGGTATTGACGGATAATTGACACAGTTCCAATAATAGCAGCTCTTTGCAGCTCAGTGAGTGTAATTGCTGGTGCGTTCAGTTGTTGCAAATAGTTGTCAAAATTTGAGGAGATGGTTCCTAGTGCACCTACAATTATTGGCAGCACTTTAGTGTGTTGCATCCCCAATCGGGTGGTTTCTAGACACAGTTCATGGTACTTGTCTATTTTTTCATGTTCCTTTTCTACCACCCTGTGGTCACCAGGGATGGCAATATTCTCACTGGTTTCAGTTCTCACTTGTTTCTGTGGGAAAGTTAAGTCTGTGCTTAGCCCTGTTGAAACAGGCAGCACAATTCTATGCATGTCTACTCAAAAGTAAACCCCATTGTGTCCAATGAGGCTTCTTTTCAGGAAAGGACATGCACCCATACTTTGACTAGGTTATGTTCATGTTTAGGAAATAATAATATATTAGACATATATCTCTTCAGAAGGAGTATAAACTGCTTTGGGTCTGTGGTGACCTGGATGAGGCCACCAAGGCCCACTGTGTGGTGATATGGAGAAGAAGCAAGGCACATAGCACATACATGTGACCTCTCAAGCATCCTTTCATGTCTTACTACAAAGCAAAAGGAGTCATTGCTGTAAGTAGGAAGGGAACAAATAAAAAAGGGGGCACTGTTTTTCACCTCACCTCCCACTTGATGGAAGCCCAACTGCTGGGGGTCCTCAGCCTGGGAGCCAGCTGCTAGAAGAATAATCCGGAAGCCATTCATCTATCTGACCACACACTTCTGCACCCATACGTCACCCCCTTTGTGGTGTTAACCCTGAATAGTCTATTAGGGGATGGGGCCAATAGCTCTTGGCTCTAGTCAGAAAGAGACAGGCAAGTAACTTGCATAACATAACAAGAGTTTATTACAAGAAGGGGAATGGGAAAAGAACAAATAGACAAATACAGGCACTTGGATTTAAACAAGGCCTCCACAAATGATAAAGCACAGTGCAACTAGCTAATTGCTCTGCCTAGCGAAGGACTCTCTTATTTTCTTGGCCCAGGTGAGCCTATATTTGCCTGCGGTGTCAGATAGTGCCCTTACACCACAATACAAGGTCCTCTGGGTTTGCAGGGAGGGAGCAAATCAGTGGTGGCACAGTTAGAAAGGCAATAAGTTTTGATAAGGGCAGTGTGTCTTGGAACGCCACCTGATGCTGCCTCAGATCCACCACTGCTGCCTCTGTGCTTCAAAAAGAGCCCTTATCGTGCTCCTTGAACTGTTTTCACAAACCCAGAAGTGTGAGACTCCAGTTTCATTTACAGCAGTGTTTCTCAAACTGTGGGCCGTGAGCCAATTTCAGGTGGGTCCCCATTCATTTCAATATTTTATTTTTAATATATTAGACTACTATGTGACTGCATTTGGGGAATATACAAGCTACTATATAAATTCTTTCAACAATGATACTAAATGGGACTTACTCCTGGTAAGTGTGGGTAGGATTGCAACCTAGGATTTTAAAAATGTTCCTGCTTGATGATGTCACTTCTGGTCATGACATCACTTCTGGTGGGCCCTGACAGATTCTCATTCTAAAAAGTGGGTCCTGGTGCTAAATGTGTGAGAACAACTGATTTACAGGGTATGTATGAATGAAGGAGCTCATTCAGGCAGTTCTTGTGTATAAAAACAGAAGTCCCACGCTTTCATATTTGAAGAAACCGCGTGAGGAGCACAGTAAGGAGGGTGGATGGTTTGTGGCCTCCTTCCCTTTTAGCAGGTAGAAAGTGGATTGATGTGTCTTACAACCACAGCAGACAGGAGGGAGGAAGTGGCAAGCTTGGGGTGAAGAACACCCCAGATCCACCACCCTCTAGCCTTTCCACAGTCCGCTGCTGATGCACCCTCATTAGCTTGCCTCATGGATGGGACACGCCAGGTCTTTACCACTGGGACCAAAGTTTAAGATCTGCTCCCCTAGTACCTTACAGAAATAAAAGTAAGGATGATTTCTTTGTGAGTTAGAATATGAATGGTTGATCACTGAAGAATAGCTAGATATAAAACCAAATTCAGTAAACCAAAAAGAAGTGTCTGACATGTATTTCCTTTTCCTTGTGTTCCTAATGGTTTGGGATCTACACTTACATTTGATTGCTTTTATGTATCATTTACTAGCAAGCAGGATGACTGCCTAATTCTCAGGGATCATCATGGTGGGGTGGATGATTGTACCACATGGGGTGATCCTGGGAAGTGATTAGATCCTTCAGCAAAATGTTGGCAGTATCTGCACAACATGAAGCCTGCATAACATGAAAAAATTATGTAGCAAAACTATTCCTAGACTCCATCATTTTCGATTGCACAGGGGAATCACCTGCTTCTTCATGTAAAAAAAATCTCTGCACATAGAAAACTAGCATGTCAGTGAGAACCTTTGCTCTAGACCCTTCTCTCTGGCATCTAGTTTTCTACATGCATGGATTTTTTTTAAATGTGGGGGAGGATTCAGTCATGATAACTGCAGTTACAGCTACTGTTACATACTAACAGTTTTGCTGACCATTTGCTGTTTGTGAATACCAGGTCCATTCTCTCCCCCATGTTTTTTTTAATACTTTTTAACTGCAGCTATACCATTTGTTATTGATGTTTGTCTTAGATCCACATTCAGTGAAGCTGAAACCATCTTGATACAAAGCTTGGTGAAAACCAGTGGAAGTGGAAATCTCCTGTAATGGAGAAAGGAGTTCTCTTTCACCACTTGTGATCTTGTGATCTTCATGATTAATGAAGCCTTCTCCTTTCAGTCTCACCCTTTCTCCATATCAGGATGGATGATGCATTGATTTGACATGCCCTCATTTGGGTGGTCCTGAGCATTCTAACCACATTAATAGAATTACAAACCCAAGTTATTTTTCTAAACTAGTTGATCTACTATTGATGTTTTTTCAGTGAAAGCTGTCCAGAAATACCATGTTTATCAAAAGCAATTCACTGCTGTAGGTTGTCTGATTGGAAACAAGCCACTGGAAAAAAGTGGAATTAGAAAAAGACACATTTTGGCTGTGTTAAGACTGCATATGTTACAACGGAAGTATGTCCTCATATCTATGCAGTTTTAAGGCTTAAATAAATTGAGGCTTTGTGTTTGTCTTGTAATGATAAAATGTTGATGCCAGTTTATTAAAAAACTTTTTTTCCTTCTACCAAGTTAGAATTACAAGTGAGTTCTACTACTTGGGCAGCTTAATCCTAACCTTGGCCTAGCCTTGGCCTGTGCAGGTTAGGAGGTGGCTGGAGGGCAAGTCAGGGTAAGGGGATATTTTTCTCCTTAACCTGAGCAATGTGAGGAGATAAGGAGCAGTGTTTTTGGCTTTTTTAGAAGGGCATACACACATGTCAAAGGCAGCAGTAACAAGTCAGGGGCAGTGTTGGGCAGCGGGCAAGTTGGGCTTGCTCCAAGAGCTACCTCCTGAAGCAAAGACTTGTCAGATCCCAGAGTTGACTGAACCCAGTCCGCTTAATCAGAGAAATTATATTGTCCTATGTGGGGCTATCTTTAAGTGAGTCATTTTAGACTGGGGGCTGTGCAAGACAATTACAGAGATCCCAGATCTGAAGGTGGGAATGATCCTGTCCAGGTTCAGGGGACAGTGGTGAACCTCCCCAACCCCACGCCCCAGGGCAATGGTCCGTGATGGCACCCCCCCCCGGGATGTCTCCACCCCTTGTGTGCAAATCTTCCCCTCCCCCCACTTTCTGGAGCTCACAGAGCCTTGCGCAACTCCTGAACACATTGGGGAAGCCTCTCTGAGGTTCCCTGATGCTTTAAACTGTGCTTCTGAAAAACCAGAAGCATAGTTGCTGACCCTGTCAGGAGCTTCGGAGAGGCTTCCATGGGGTCTTAAAGGTGCACAAGACTTCACACCTGCGGCATTTGCCTTATAGCATGAAGGTCCACCACTGTCAGGGGATGTTCTGGATTGCCCCACAAATTTGTCACTCTCAAAACCAAAGTCTGGCATGACTATAGCATTGACGAGGGTGACTATGCCATGTAGATTTCACTCTGGTGCCCAATACTTCCTGTACCTGCCACAATCCATCCCTTTTTAAATACCCACATAGTTTGGTGTTTCTGTGTATCCATAGTTACGTAGTTAGGTATTGGCTGTCTGTGCACAGCTTTCGTGCTGTTTGCATCTGGTTTTCCACAATCATAATGTGTTTCAAGAATTTTGATAAGGCATTGTGGCCAGGCTAGTTTTGAAAAGGGATTTGTGGGAATATTAGTCAAGGACTAAAAGCATTTGGGGTATGCTTTAAGTATGGAAGAGGCCTTACGTCTGAGTGGACACGACTAAGATTTCACTGTTAGTCTGGGTTTCAGGAGGAAAATTGTACTGCAGATCAGTATCAAATAGCTTTGGAAGGTCAAACCCAAGGAGCTCCTGAAATACATTAACCCAAGCTTGCTTACACAATCTTTCCAGTGAACTGTGCAGCTGCTGCAATGTAAGACCTTCATAAACAGTTTATCTTTTGGAGGTAGATTCTCATCATGAGGCTTTTGTCCTTATCCGTGGGGCTTTATTTGTCATGTTCAATCTGGAGACTTTGTTTCCTTTCTCTTCATCATTGCCACAAATATATTTGCCATCAATGTTGTATGTATTCACCAGCTGGCTTGTCATTGCCCACAAGTGGAATCTAATGACAACCCCACTGTCTGTATACAGGGAAAAGGATTATTCTATAGCTTCCACTTTTGTGATTCACACTAGGCTGGTTTGCACATACCTGTGTGTCAGGACCACCCCAAGACTACCTGTCATTTGAGGGCCCAATCCTATCCAATTTTCTAGTGCCAGTGCTGCTGTGCCAGTGGGGTATGCACTGCTTCCTGTGGTGGGGAGGCAATCACAGAGGCCTCCTCAAGGTCTGGGGACGTTTGTTCCCTTACCTCGAGGCTGCATTGCAGCTGCACTGGTGCTGGAAAGTTGGATAGGATTGGGCCCTGAGGCTAGTGCCATCACTAGGCAGATGAATAGTGCCATCACTAGGGTTTGCACCACCAGGTGTGGATATCTATAGGTGTAGAATATCTCTAGCTCTAATATCTTTTACTAGAATAGAAATATTTCAACACAGTTTGTTTCATTGCATTCTGCTTGAAATTATGCATTGAATGATATATAACATGATGATATTATTTGAAAATTCCAAAATTTCAAAATTTTTGGCCAGTAGTGGTGTCAAGCCCTGTGTGTGACCCCTAGTGATGTCACTGCCTGATGCTGTATACCTTTCCAAATGATGTGCCAGCCTCTGATCTTCCCCGTCTCCAATGTTCTAGCTCAGCACTCTTCTCCCCTTCACATTTCTGTTCACCCCTTCCTTTTTCAATCCAGAGACTGGAAGGAGGATGAGGAGCAATGGAGGAAAGTAGGCAGACAGAGACTAGCACCCCCCTATGGCTGGCAACCTTCAGTCTCGAAGGACTATGGTATAAAGCCTACAGCACCCGGTATTCCCAGGCGGTCTCCCATCCAAGTACTAACCAGGCCTGACCCTGCTTAGCTTCCGAGATCAGACAAGATCAGGCATGTGCAGGGTAACAGTTGCTGCTAGCACCCTCCACCAATCTGCTTTCTGAGGTGACCCATTTCAATCTGCCTTGGCCGGCCCGACTTTCCTTTCCTCAATAACTGTAACAACTGATGATTTGAACAGATAAATCAACATCACAGATAAAACTCTCATAAGAACATAAGAACATAAGAACATAAGAACAGCCCCACTGGATCAGGCCATAGGCCCATCTAGTCCAGCTTCCTGTATCTCACAGCGGCCCACCAAATGCCCCAGGGAGCACACCAGATAACAAGAGACCTCGTCCTGGTGCTCTCCCCTACATCTGGCATTCTGACTTAACCCATTCCTAAAATCAGGAGGTTGCGCATACACATCATGGCTTGTACCCCATAATGGATTTTTCCTCCAGAAACTCGTCCAATCCACTTTTAAAGGCGTCTAGGCTAGACGCCAGCACCACATCCTGCGGCAAGGAGTTCCACAGACCGACCACGCGCTGAGTAAAGAAATATTTTCTTTTGTCTGTCCTAACCCGCCCAACACTCAATTTTAGTGGATGTCCCCTGGTTCTGGTATTATGTGAGAGTGTAAAGAGCATCTCCCTATCCACTCTGTCCATCCCCTGCATAATTTTGTATGTCTCAATCATGTCCCCCCTCAAGCGTCTCTTTTCTAGGCTGAAGAGGCCCAAACGCCGTAGCCTTTCCTCATAAGGAAGGTGCCCCAGCCCCGTAATCATCTTAGTCGCTCTCTTTTGCACCTTCTCCATTTCCACTATGTCTTTTTTGAGATGCGGTGACCAGAACTGGACACAATACTCCAGGTGTGGCCTTACCATCGATTTGTACAACGGCATTATAATATTAGCCATTTTGTTCTCAATACCCTTCCTAATGATCCCAAGCATAGAATTGGCCTTCTTCACTGCCGCCGCACATTGGGTCGACACTTTCATCGACCTGTCCACCACCACCCCAAGATCTCTCTCCTGATCTGTCACAGACAGCTCAGAACCCATCAGCCTATATCTAAAGTTTTGATTTTTTGCCCCAATGCGCATGACTTTACACTTACTGACATTGAAGCGCATCTGCCATTTTGCTGCCCATTCTGCCAGTCTGGAGAGATCCTTCTGGAGCTCCTCACAATCACTTCTGGTCTTTACCACTCGGAAAAGTTTGGTGTCGTCTGCAAACTTAGCCACTTCACTGCTCAACCCTGTCTCCAGGTCATTTATGAAGAGGTTGAAAAGCACCGGTCCCAGGACAGATCCTTGGGGCACACCGCTTTTCACCTCTCTCCATTGTGAAAATTGCCCATTGACACCCACTCTCTGCTTCCTGGCCTCCAACCAGTTCTCAATCCACGAGAGGACCTGTCCTCTAATTCCCTGACTGTGGAGTTTTTTCAGTAGCCTTTGGTGAGGGACCGTGTCAAACGCCTTCTGAAAGTCCAGATATATAATGTCCACGGGTTCTCCCGCATCCACATGCCTGTTGACCTTTTCAAAGAATTCTATAAGGTTTGTGAGGCAAGACTTACCCTTACAGAAGCCATGCTGACTCTCCCTCAGCAAGGCCTGTTCGTCTATGTGTTTTGAGATCCTATCTTTGATGAGGCATTCCACCATCTTACCCGGTATGGATGTTAGGCTGACCGGCCTATAGTTTCCCGGGTCCCCCCTCTTTCCCTTTTTAAAAATAGGCGTGACATTTGCTATCCTCCAATCTTCTGGTACCGTGGCTGTTTTGAGGGACAAGTTGCATACCTTAGTCAAGAGATCTGCAACTTCATTCTTCAATTCCTTAATAACCCTCGGGTGTATGCCATCAGGGCCCGGTGACTTATTGATCTTTAATTTAAAGATCAATATATCTTGATCTCATATATATATGAGATATATCTCTCATATATCATATTGCCAAATAAAAACTTTTTGAATGGAACCTCTTCACGCTTGCAGCTTCATGTCTTCAAGTTATGAATGTGTAAAATGACCTCTAAACACATACAGAACAAGAAACCTTTGGATCGGTGCATTGATGGGGGGTAGGGAACATGCGCATGTTTTTCAGTATGAGAAATGTGATGCTCCTTTAAAAATTCTTCTTTTTCTAGGGATATACTCAGAATGGATAAATGGAACGAAGTTCTTATTCTTATGTGCCTGACCATTTTGTGCTCTACAGATGCCAAAAATACAGGTAATGCAAAATACATATTTCTTTGGCACCCAGTGGGGTCAAAGTAGAAATTGTGATAGTATGCAATCAACAACCGGGGTATAATCAACCTCCTACTGTTAGCAATGGCACTGCTGTCATCCGTTTGATCCTAGTTAAAACCAATGACCCTTTCTTTTGGTTCTAGAAGAGCTCACGTAACTTTTACAGCTGCATCCTATTACTGTATCCTCTTGCTAGAAAATTACTGTCATAGGAGTAATTTTCCTACTGTTATAGGAAAATTACTGTCATAGGAGGCCTCAACTGCTGATCTTCTGCTGCTATGTACTTGGTAAAGGCACAGGGGCACTGCTAGATACAAGAATGGCAGTCTGGGAATTGAATGGAGCTTGTTCGCTTTCTTGTTTTGCTTGCTCAAGATCCGATAGGTCATGTGGGCTACCATCTTGAACACAATGGGACTTCTGAGTTGGAAAGCTGCTTTTTAGCTGACATAAGTCTGAGGCTGAGTCCAGGCTGGGAGGGTGGATGGGATCTTGACATTTCCTAGTTTGCCATGATACTCCCTGGCTCGGCCCTGATCTTTCCCAGAACCACCTGTGGTGGTTTCCCTGTGGCCTACTGGCTCCAGTGGAGGTTCTGTGGCCTGTCAACGCTGGCACAGGGCTTGCCGGCTCCTCTACTGTCGATAGTGAGCTATAGAACATTGGAGCTGCAGCAGCACCAGAAGTCCCAGCTTTACACTGGTGGATTGCAAGTTCTGCCATTGTAAGGCCAGCATAGGTTTGGATTGTGAGTCTTATCTAAGATCACCTAAGTGCTCTTCATGACTAAATGAGGGACTCGAAGATGAACTGAGGTCTCCTTGATCCTAAGTTGGCACTCTAACCACTATGCCACCTATTGAAATGTTTTTTCTTCAGTCTGCAGGGAAGCTTCTGTTGCAGACCTTGTGTTCCTGGTAGATGGATCTTGGAGTATAGGAGTAAAGAACTTCAAAAGCATGCAAGACTTCCTGTACACTCTGGTTAATGGTTTGGACATTGGAGAAGATAAAATTCGGATAGGACTGATTCAGTACAGTGATCAGCCCCACAATGAATTTTTCTTGAACACTTACGACCACAAAGAGGACATCTTGCAGAAAATACAGACCTTGCACTACAAAGGAGGGGGCACAAAAACTGGGGAGAGTTTGATGTTCATGCTGGAAAATCAGTTCAATGAAATGGCCGGAAGTCGACACAAGGAAGGCATCCCCCAAGTTGCCGTAGTGATAACAGATGGGCAAGCTCAGGATAATATCCAAAGGCCAGCCAAGGCAGTCAAAGATGCAGGCATCACACTTTATGCTGTTGGCATCAAAGAAGCTGTTTTGTCCGAGCTTCAGGAAATTGCTAGTGACCCAACTGAAACTCACGTCTACAGTGTGGCAGATTTTACTGCTCTGCAGGGGATCTCCCAAAATTTACTCCAGGTGTTGTGTACTACAGTAGAGGAAGCAACTCGAAAAATCACTAAGGTGTCTCCAGGTAAACCAACAAAGGACTGTGTGTGTGTGTGTGTGTGTGTGTGTGTGTGTGTGTGTGAGAGAGAGAGAGAGAGAGAGAGAGAGAGAGAGAGAGAGAGAGAGAGAGAGAGAGATTATCACTTTTCTTCTTGCCTCTAGGTAAAGTAATAAACAGAGTACAAAATCTGGCGGGAACTTACTCAGGCAGGTTACAGTAGTGTTGCCGCTGCCATTTTATTTGTCGCCTCAGGCCTCCTCAGTTTGAACAGTGGCCATGGCTAGAGCTCCTGATCAGATAAATCTCAGTGGAGACCTTGCGGGTGTACTTTGACTAAGCTCTTGTCTTGGCGGGGCTTCACCTTCTCTCTGCTGCCACTATACACTTCTCTTCTGCCGCACCTCACTTTCTCTTTTTCTACCTTTTTAAACTGAATGTATAATGTATCCATGTTACTCTCTCCCCCATCTCTCCATTCAATTTGCCTGGAAGGGAAGAATGTTAGTCATGCTGATTGGCATCCACAAATGCAGAGAGAAAGAGGAACTAGGTAGCATGGCCTTTTACCCACCATTCTTGCATCCTGGCTCTTGCTAGTGGGTCTCATGTTGCAGTCTGGGGTTTGAAGTAGGTGCCATTTAATAACTGTTCCATACCACCTTTAGAGGACTTAGGTCACAATCCTAACCAACTTTCTAGCACCGAAGTAAGGGCAACGCAACCCTGAGGTAAGGGAACAAACATTGCCTTACCTTGAGGAGGCTTCTGTGACTCCCCCCCCCCCAACTGCAGGATGCAGCACAAACCCCGCTGGCACAGCTATGCCAGTGCTGGAAAATTGGTTAGGATTGCGCCCCCAGTTGCATAGAGAAGGGAATCTTGTGCAGTTCTGTAGTTTCTGTCCCCGATGTCAAAAGCCTGATGTAAACCAGGCTACGCTAAAGAAGCATTTTCATACCTGAGCCTCTCCCAAATGTTCTGGCGTATGTCATTTGTCAGTGCAATACGCCAGTCAGAAATGAAAGAGAGCCCATTTTACACAGAATGAGCATCTGAGCCAATTGTAGGCTTAACAGATGAAATGCAGTTGAAAGAAGTACAAAAAGCAATTTGATCATATCATTCTCTGCGAAAACAGCTACACGTTTTTCCCTGCCCTTTTCTGCTTCCAGATGGTGGTGCATTTTAGCAAAGGTTTCCTTCACAGGAGTGCTTTCTCAACTAGCCCTGTGGATACACCCAGGTCCATGTGGACTGCTTCATATGGAAACCCTGGCTAGAAGGACCCATAAGTAGAAGGATGCCAGATCGATGTCAGCTGCTCTTTGCATCTTTCCCCTTAAAAAACCCACATGAATTTTCTGTGACTCCACCACGGTCATTCCAAAAGCATTTCCACAGAGGAAACAATGTTACATTGGAACAGGCCCAACGGAAATATATTTTAACCTGGTGTTTCATTTAAACATTAAAGGCCTTAGAGCAGGCTTGCGCAACTTGTAACCTGTCAGGCGGAAGAACCTCGTAGCTCATCCACCATATACGGCAGCTCGAAAAGCCTGATGTTTTTGCTATCTGTCTGGGAATGCACCCATAAAGACAATGGGAAAATGTCAAACATGCCTGGAGGATTGTGTTTGGCATGATGTTTGGGCTTCTCTTATAACCTAATTCTATATTCTGTGCAGCAGAACCAATAGGATGTGGAGTTAGGTTCTCACCAGCACCCATCTTTTCTCTAGGTACAGTGTGAACCTCTAATAGCCCCCTGTACCTGACCCACTATCTGTTGGAGGCTCAATTACACAGGCCTACAAAATTGAGGGTCAGAAAAGTTTTTCCCAAACTTTATGGTGGTTTGATACAAATTTGGGGTGCCAATTCTAAAAATGGCATCTGGTTTGCCCTATCATGTCTAGTTTTGGAGATATAGTATAGCCTCATTAGTGAATGGTTCAAGCAGCTTCCTCATGAGGAAGCCATGGTGTAGGCTTCCTCATGAGGAAGCTGCTTGAACCATTCACTAATGAGGCTATACTGTATCTCCAAAACTAGACGTGATAGAGTAAACCAGATGCCATTTTTGGAATCAGCACCCCAAATACACCCAGGAATTGGTGTATAAGGAAGCAAAATGTGAGTTGGCCTGCATTATTACCCTCCAGCTTCTTTTAGCTTAAACTCCTATGCTTTTGCATACCTGATTGGTATTTCTAGCCAGGCATGTATATATCTTAATTATACGCAATTAGCCCATGTCTACTAGATTCTGCCAGCTGGACTGGGCCTGCAGAATTAAGGATGAGCATGCACTATAAATGTGCATGTCTTGTGCCCCCTCCCCTTTTGCACGGCTGCTACTGCTTAAGTGCATGTGGGAGTATTTCATCCCTGATCAGTTCTTCTATGTATTCTGGAGACTAGAGGCAAATTCATTTCCTCTTATGCTGAGGCTATAAATCCCATCAGCAGCATTGGCTGGGTCCCTCTGTTCTCTTAAATCTAGGACTCCATGTCCCCAGGTAGTATGGCGCCTCCCTCCCATTGTCTGTTGACTCCTCCTGCCTCCACCTGGGAAATGATGGCTGGAACTAAGAAACTTGTTGTTCTTGAGAGAGTATGTCACACTGGATGACACTTTATTGTCTAGCTGGCCCCATGTGATAAAGAACACACACACACAACACAGGTGTGCCATTGCTTCTCCCCTATCTTTGGGTCACTTTGCTTAATTGTGCAGGGTCCACATGTTAATTAGCCTGTGCTGCTGTTAATAGCAGTTCAGATGAAACCCTCTTTCCCCTGTAATTTTACAGGAACATGAGAGGAAGGATCAGGGCATGCATATCCTTAATTATGTGGGGCTGATATGATAAGGTATCATTTAATCTGGCCCTAAATCTTTCACGTTACAAGTCAAAGGGCCCAATCCTATCCAACTTTCCAGCACTGATGCAGTTGCAATGCAGCCCCAGGGTAACAGAACAAACGTACCCTTATCTTGAGGAGGCCGCCGTGACTGCATGTCCCCCACCCCACAGGATGCAGCTCATGCTCTGTTGTAATAGCTCTTCAATGCTGGAAAGTTGGATAGGATTGGGCCCAGAGCTCTCATGAGTCAGTAGTGTCACGAGGGTTTGCATCACCCAGTATGGAAGGCCAGCGTGTCACCCGCATGATGGACCTTCTCCCATGCAGTGGGCGGGGCAGTGCCCTAGCAGTGGGTATGGTGATGCACCATTGCTCTAACCCAGGGGTGTCCAAAGTTTTTGGCAGGAGGGCCACATCGTCTCTCTGACACTGTGTCGGGGGCCGGGGGAGGGGGAAGAATTAATTTACATTTCAAATTTGAATAAATTTACATATGTTTACATAAATGTATATATTAAAGATGAAGTGATATGAATGAATGAAGGTCTTGCAATAGCTCAAGGCCTATAAAAGGCCTTGCACAAAGCAAGGCTGGCCTTTCCTTTTCTGCTGCTACTGCATCACAGATGTGAAACAGCAAGCAGTGGAGGGAGCCCTCATCCCACAGCTCACGTGAGAGGTCAAACAGTTGCCCTCACCCTGAGAGCAGTTGCATTGGGCTAGCGTGGGCTCCAACAACTCACCAGAGTGCCAGAGGCTCATTGGAGACTGGGAGCAACCTGAGGGCCACATTGAGAGGCCTCGAGGGCCGCAAGTGGCCCCAGGGCCGGGGTTTGGGCACCCCTGCTCTAACCACTGGTTTTTTGTCAATGTTGATAGAAAAGAGATATTTCAATGTGGTTTCTTTCATTGCATTCTGCATCAAATTACACATTGAATGATATACTATAATATGATAGTATTATTTGAAAGTACAAAGATTTTAAAATTTTTAGCCAGTAGTGGTTTCACCCCCCCATGCGTGTCATTTGGTGCAGCCCGCACCCCCCACGTAATGCCACTGCATGAGTTGTGCTAGAGTTGCATGCACTTTCGTTGTCTCTCTCTCTCTCTCTCTTCCCTCTAGAGGAGGGCCAAGGGTCCTGGTCCCATCGCTCACTGTTCAGGAGCTGTTCTGTTTTAACTAAGCTTTTGATTCTCTCTTGCAAACCTAACAAAATAGATCTGGACTCTTCGTATAACTACATAGATACAGAAAAATAAATGCGTATTTACCTACTCATGAAATTTCAAAGCCACTTTTTAGCATTAGTCCAGAGAGTGGCTTCTGGTCAATATTAAAGCATAAAAATTCACAAGTGTAATTTACAGCTTAGTCTCCAGTTTTCCCTCCTGTTAATTGACTTGCAGCCCTCTGCTCACTCCTGTTCTATTGGGACAAGAGGCTACTTTTTAACTGCTGTGCTGCAGGCACATCCTGACTGCTTTTGACTGCATCACACTTCCATCAGTCTTAAAAAAACAACACTCTTTCTTTGATTAGAAAAATTTATTTACGCAAAGGATTTATATATCCCATATCCCACAGCCTTCCTTCCTGCACAGAACCTTCAGGGTGGCCCAATCTCTGTCACATAAAAGCTGCAAAAGCAAGCAATATAGTCAGTTTGAAACATGTGCCACACTTCAATAGCACTACAATGAGAATCAGCAACCAGAGGAAAGCCACAAATTAAATTAAATTGACTGGAAATGCATTTGTAGCAAATGCACATGGAAATCAGATTGGCTTTGGACCCAGAAGTAACCGCACACTGAAAAAAGAATAGCCAGCCTTTCTTCTGACTTGCTTTTGCTTCTTTCTTGTTTAGTGTGCCGCAATGCCACCGTAGCTGACATCGTATTTTTGGTGGACAGCTCAAGCAGCGTCGGTCCAGAGAATTTTCAGAAGGTGAAAAACTTCATTGACACACTGGTTTCCAGTCTTAATATTGGGAGCAACCATGTTAGAATTGGGCTGGCCCAGTATAGTGACGCCCCCTATGTGGAGTTTCTGCTAAATCAGTATTCTTTGAAGAATGACATTCTGGAACAAATACAGAATTTGTCTTTTCGGGGTGGAAACTCTTACACAGGCGCTGCCTTGAATTTCATCAGGGAGAGATACTTCACAAAAGCTGCTGGGAGTAGGGCCCAGGAACACGTCTCGCAGGTAATCATTCTGATCACAGATGGAGAATCGAATGATGACGTCAAAATTCCAGCCACTGAACTGAGAGCAGAAGGAATTTCAATTTATGTGGTGGGAATTGGAATCCAAGATATGACTGAGCTCAAAGAAATTGCGAGCAAGCCATTTGAGAAGTTTCTGTTTAACACTGACAATTTTGATATCCTTAAGAACCTCCCAAGCAGTCTTCTCCAAACTGTGTGCTTTGCAGTGGAGAATCAGATTAAAGGTAAGTAAATCTGGTCAGTAAAATGGCCTCATGCAATGACCTTCTCAGCAGGTGTTTTGCTGCTTAATTGGGGTCAAATTTGCCACAGGATTGTGAAGATCTGAGTTCTTCAGAGGTGCACTCATTTCACTTTGGTATTAGATCTAGTGACTTCCATGCCATCACTCCTAATCAAAAAGGTTGAAAGGCGGACGCACATTTAAAATACTTGGAAATCATTCTAGGCTTTTTAAGGTCGAGTTTGTGACAAAAACAAACAAACAAACCTGAGTCAGTGGGTTAGAGTTCCACAGTTTTTTTTACTTAATGTTAATGTACACTCTACTTCTAAAGCCCTAGTACATGATCGTGTTTTCTGTTCTTTATGTCTCACAGCAAGATTATGAGTCTGGTTGCTCACAGTGTAGGAGAGGCTGAGGGATAGCTATCTCTACCCCCAAAACCAGTTAGGAAATCCAAAGCAAAGGTGAAAGAGACACACGTCTTAGATAAGCCTCTCTATAGAATCTCTGACCAGTATGTGTATTAGTACAACTTCATGCTAAGAGTGTCCCCAAGGGTCACGCTAGACTTGATGCCGGAGATTTGAGAGGGGACATTGTTTGGTTATAAGCATATACTTTGAGTCCAAAAAATCCTGATGCATGGAAGGCTGAAGGGACAGGGTTCAGTGACCAGCAATGAATGGGCTCCAAGAACAGGACAGGATTCCACGGGAAGGCTAGAGGAGCCAGAATATTGTGTATTTATTTAAACCATAAAGCCAAACAAAGTTTGAACAAAATACGTTTACAATAAAATACTAAGGAAAGCTTAAGTGAGCAATCATTAAAACCATGTGCTATACCTTTTTTTTTATTTTTTGCACATGTGCAGCCGCAGATGAAAATGTGGCCGCTTTTCCCATTACATTTTTCTTGCTACTGACTGGCAGAAGTTCAGTTTTTTGCAGATCAGATTGATGTTACTTTCTGATGAACAGACTTCCCAAGTACTTGAGTTTTCATTTTTTATGCAGAGGACACTAGACCAGTGTTTCCCAACCAGTGGTACTCATACCGCTGGTGGTTCTCGGGGTGGTGTCTGGTGGTACTCATGGAACCCCCAGACCCCCACTACCTGGCAGCAAGACCAGCAGTGCAATATGACCAGCAGCAGTTGAAGGCTGAAGTCAGCAGGCAGAGCTTTGCATGCTCAAAAAAGCCCTCCCATCTGCCCTGAGCCTCTTGCTGGTGTTGTGTTGTGTCTAGCCTCCCAAGTTGGAAATAACTGGCGATGACATCATTGCCAATTACTTCTGATGGTACGTCCAATAAGTGGGATGTGTGAAGTGGTACAGCAGGAGACAAACGTTGAGAAATTCTGCACTAGTCAGAAGAATGTGGCATGGCCTCAGCAACCCCTCCACCACAAATAGAGTATTCCAGATTGTTTGGTTTTTGCCAACTGTCATCTATATAACTTGAAATCCCAACAGGATCTGAGCAACCCTGACTGTATATTTAGTAAGAACCAAGAGCTAGCCTGAATATTAGAAATATTACTAGATAGCAATATTGTAGTGTCCTTTCAGGGGTCATATTATTGACATGCTAGCACACTTCTAGAGCAGGGGTGCCCAAACCCTGGCCCTGGGGCCACTTGTGGCCCTCGAGGCCTCTCAATGCGGCCCTCAGGGAGCCCCTAGTCTCCAATTAGTCATTGGCCCTCTGGAGAGTTGTTGGAGCCCGCACTGGCCCGACGTAACTGCTCTCAGCGTGAGGGCGACTGTTTGACCTCTCACGTGAGCTGTGGGATTAGGGCTCCCTCTACTGCTTGTTGTTTTATGTCTGTGATGCAGTAGCGGCAGCAAAGGAAAGGCCAGCCTTATTTTGTGCAAGGCCCTTTATAGGCCTTAAGCTATTGCAAGACCTCATTCATTCATATCAGTTCATCTTTAATATATTCATTTATGTAAACATATGTAAATTTATTCAAATTTTAAATGTAAATTAATTCTTCCCCCCCCCCCCGCCCCTGACAGTGTCAGTGAGACGATGTGGCCCTCCTGCCAAAAACTTTGGACACCCCTGTTCTAGAGGTTAAATAAAAGTTGATCTAGAAAAAGATGTTGGAGTCAGTCGCATCAGAAGTCATGTTTCATCAGTTTGAAGCTATTGTATTCATAGCAAAGTGCTCTGAGGAAACAGAAATTTCTGTAGGAAATGGGAGAACAGAGCAGTCAGTGAAAGCACCTCCTTTCCTATGGCAAAATATCCAACCTGGCTAGTTGCTATCAATAAAACAGTGGAGGCTGGTCAAGGTTTCAAAAGAAACACTTTACTCACAGTTTTCATAGTTGTATATCTTCTGCATGGTCAGAAGCTCCTACTTCTGACGAGAAGCTCCTATTGCTCTCTTTGGAACAGAGCACCCTAGAGCTGTTCTTTTTGTGCGGACGTGTGTGGGAGAAGGAGGCCTCGTAGGCATGGAGTCCAGGCAGAACATATCCTCCTGCTTTGAAGGTGTGGCAGGAAGAGAAGTGCCTGCAGAAAGGGCAGAAAGAAAATAGTTATTAAGGACCACCTTTCCTGCAAGGATCATAGAGGCAGGTAAGGGTCTCAGGTATCTCAACAGTACGCTGCGTTCCAGAATCCTGCAGGCGGAGTTGGATCCAAATTCCAAACATTTCAGTGAAGACTTAACATTTTCAGTGTATTTTTGCAATTAAATGTTGGATTCTATACCATGTTGGAGTGTCCTTTTAAAAGTATATTTTTGTGTTTTTATCCACCAGCATTTACAAAACACTATGCTGATGTTGTTTTCCTTGTGGATTCTTCGGAAAGAATGGAATCCTCCACCTTTGAAGCAATAAAAAAATTCATTGCCCAGATTGTTGAACAACTTGATATTGGGGTTGACAAGTACAGGATTGGCTTTGCACAATACAGCCACGAAGGACGTACAGAATTTTTGCTGAACACTTACAAGAATAAGGAAGATATTCTCAACCACATCCAGAGCAGTGCTGTATTCACGGGTGGTTCTCTACAAACTGGAAGTGCCCTGCAGTTTCTGCGAGATGTTCATTTTACTGAGGAAGCCGGGAGCCGGTTTAACCAAGGAACACCACAGTTTGCAGTTGTTGTCACCTCAGCTAAATCTGAGGACAATATCAAGGAATCCGCAAGGGAGCTGAAAGAGATGGGTGTCAAAGTCATAACTGTTGGTGTCTTAAATGCTGACCAGGAAGAAATAGAGGTGATCGCGACCTCTCCTTTGGTCTTCCAGCTTGACGAAGTGGAGACCCTCAATCAGCTTCACAACAACGTGACTGATATTTTAGAAGCCCCTGTTCAGGAACAGTACAAGGATGCCCTACAGGCAGAAGTGCCATCAGGTAAAGTTGCATCATTATCGGGAGGGGGGGGGGGAACTGCACATGAAATTCTAAAGAGGAGATCTCTGTAATTGATTCCATCTTCAAGAAATATGACATTGATTTTGACCCAATTTTGCTTGCCTTTTAAATATACTTTTTATGTATATTAAGAGTTGTACTATAAAGAAACCCACAAAAAATACTACATCACATCATAAGAAGAAAAGGAAAATAAAAGTTAAAAAACAACAAAAAGTTCTCTTATATTAGTGATAGACATATCTCATATGTATGTATGTACATACATAGGTACATATATATATGTATATGTATCTCGTATATATGTATCTATATACATATATGTATCATATATATGTCTCTCATATATATATATGTATATGTATCTCATATGTATCTTATATATGTTTATATATAGCATATGTAGCATATATGTATATATATGTGTATATGTATATGTGTGTGTGTGTATATAAGCCAAAATGCTTTTACTTTCATGGAATTCATTCATTCATTTTTGTTCTGCTTTTCATAAGAAGTTTCAAGGCAGCTGACAAACTATAAAATATAAAAAAGTCACAATAAAATAAAATTTACAATAGCAATTAAAAACAGCCACAAAAATTAAAATGCTTCAACAGCAGCTCACAAGCCAAAGGCTAGGGAGAATAGATGGATCAAGAACCTTTTTAAAAATGGGGGGGACACACTTCTTGAACTCTGTGAGGCACACAATTCCACAACGGGGGTGGGCTGTCACAGAGAGAACTGTCCCATGTGTACACCAGTCATATCTTGCTAAATGACAGCATTTTGAACAGAGCTTTTTATGAAGATCTTAATTGACAGGTAGATTAATATGACAGAAGGTGGTCCTTTTCTTTCTTAAATAGAAAAATAGCTTTCACTGTAATCTAATGGACATTTTAATTTTTTTCTATTTAAAATAGCATGAGGAGTTGCAATCAGGATTACGACTATGGGGGACGACGACCCTAAATCCCTTCCTAGTCCACAACCACTATTTAAAGGAAAAAATCCATGTTGCACATTTTATGTATTATCTGATTTAACCCTATCATGCAGTCATTCTTCTATATGCTTATTCCCCCCCCCCCCCAGTTTGTTCCACTGCAGCTGTAGCTGACATTGTATTCCTGGTGGATGAATCCAGTAGGATTGGTCAAAGGAATTTCCAGCTAACAAGGATGTTTCTGTTCAAGGTCATCAACGCTCTAGATATTTCTCCAGATAATGTTCGAGTTGCCTTGGTACTATACAGTGACGAGCCAAGGCTGGAGTTCAGCCTAGATACATTTGAAGACAAGTCAGAAATTCTGAACTATCTGAAAAAGTTACCTTATCGTGGTGGGCAAACATACACTGGTGCTGCCCTCGATTTCCTGAGGAAAAAGGTTTTCACCAAGAAGGCTGGAAGCAGGAAGCATCAAGGAGTACAGCAGCTGGCTGTGGTGATTACTGATGGCCAGTCACTGGATAACTTTACCAAGCCTGCAGCCAAGCTTCGACGCAGCAAAGTTACCGTGTATGCTGTGGGCCCCCAAAACATCTCAGAGCCTGGGCCGCTACACAAAATGGCATCTTATCCCCCAAGGAAACATGTCACCAACCTGGAATCTTTTTTGCAGCTCACACACATAGACTGGAAGATCAAGAAACGGCTTTGCACCGGAATTGTTTCCCGTGCATTTGCTGTTCCAGCACGGTCCCGTAACGTGAAAGAAGGTAAAGATCTCTCCTTACAATCAGTCCCAGCATCTCATTCAAATAAGCGTGGGAAAACTCAGGAGGGACACTCATTGGGTGTCCATGAATTAGGGTAAGGGCTGTCGCTCAGTGGTCAAGCACCTGCTTTGCAAGCAGAAGGTCCCAGCTTCAATCCCACCTGTCTCCAGGTAGAATAGAGAATGAGGAATCCTTCCCCCATACACACTCCCATTCCCCTTATATTTCTCTCCTTTATTCTGGTGGGGCCCTGAAATTGGAAATAGCTTTCATCAGTACAAAAACAAACTGGGAAAGGTGATTTCAGGTGGTTAAAGAACCCAGTGCCGCTACCAACCTAAGCTACACTTTAGAAATACTGGGAGTTGCCTTATGCTGAGTCAGACTGTTGGTCCTCCTAGCTCAATATTGTCAACAATGACTGGCAGCAGCTCCTCTGAGTTTCAGATAGGAATTTTTCTCTGCACTGTGTCAGGGATTGAACCTGGGATCTCCTGCAGGCAAAGCAGATGTCCTCCAAAACAGCCCAGTGCCCTGTACATTACAGGAAATCAGCATTAGTTGCATTATAATACACATGGCCCAATGCAACCCCCCAGGAATGGGCAAATACAGCACAACTTGACTCAAGTCACAAATCTCCTCCCCCTGCGACTCGGCTCGAAAATGAGTCATAACGGGGGCACTTTCCGAGTCAACAAGTTGCACTTTCACAACTCAATAGGACTCAAGTCGAGTCACCCTCTTTAAAAAGCCAGCCGCGGAAGAAAACGGGGCTGCTGCTGGGGTATGTGTATGTGTTGGAAATCTGTAAACACTTCCCTGATGTCCCCATTCTAGCTGTAAACAAGGCGGGAAGGGGTAGAAGAGACTGCGTGAGAGCAGGGACAGAAGCCACAAGAGGAAGGTGGGTCAGGCGCAGCACCTGTAAGACTTACCAGGATGACCCAATCCTTGGCAGCTCTACGCAGAAGTAGTCCCACTGTAGCTGGTCTTCAATGAGGGTTCCTCCCCCCAAGTAACAATGGAGCTCACAGCAGCCATGCTGTGGAAAGCGGGATAGCTATGAACTTCCTTCCCCAGACTTCCCTGCCTCCTCCCTCACCCTGGGCTTCTCCAGCCAGTTGTAAGGCAAGAACCCCCTTGGGCTCTTACTCCTGCCCTCTCTCAGCCAAAGAAAAGATCAGAATGTCCATCCTTCATCCAATGATCATCAGTTCCTTCCTATTGGAGATGGGCAAAAGAACCTGCTCCCACCTCCCATCTGCCTCTTGCTCAGATGCAAAAGTAAACGTTAACCCATCTGTGCCTCCGGGATGGAACTTCCTTGCTGCTCGCCTGGTCTGAATGATGGCCCCATGAGGTCTTTCATGCCACCAACAAGTAAGCAAGCACACCCAGACACAGACAGATTCAAGTCTGCATGCGTGGGGATGAGTGCTGAGTAAAGGGGACCCTGACTTGAGTGTTTTTCCAAGTCTTCCATGTGCATGACTCAAGTGTCCCTGAGTAAGCAAAAGCGTGCATTTTTGTGACTCAGAGTCAAGTCACCGGAGTTGAGTTCCCATCCCTGCTATCCCCTAGCAGAACAGAATTCCACTGACAAAAGGAGCCCCCAGTGCAAATTGTGGCAGCTGCCTCCTTCTGCAGCTGGCAGCCTGCTCTGGAACAGGTAAGCTAGCATGGGGGTAGATCATGGGTGTTGTTGTGTCACAGCTCCTCCCCACTAGGTATCGTGCCCGCTTAAGGCTGGTTAGTTTCCCTTTGCTAACTCACCCGGGTAGTAAGCACGCGTCAGAGTCAAGTCCCAGTCCAATAAATGCAGATTGCCAAATCACAGTCCAAAGTCAATCTGCCGGGTCACAGTCCAGGGTCAAAGTCCAGGTAAGCCAGTTAGTCAATGCAAGGTGCCAAATCAGAGTCCAGAAACGATATGCCAGGTCACAGTCCAAGGTCAAATTCCGGTCAGGTCTCCTCTGGGTCAGGTAGCATCTCTCTCTGGGTCAGGGTAGCCTTTGGTCCTTCTGAAGCTGCCCTTTATCCTTTGTGTCCCATTAAGTGCAAATGCAGCTCAGCTGTGAGCTACCTCCTTAACTCATTCAAAGTCCCATCAAGGTCAAATGAAGCTCAGGTGTCCATCCAGGTCTCCATTGGCCTTGACTGATTACAGCTATGGAGCCAGCCCTGCCCTTCCCAGAGCTGTCAGCCAGCTGTCAAAACATGGAATTGCTGTCAACACCACAGCATCCACCTGATGATCTTCTGATCTTCCATTACAGGTGTGGAGGAGGTAGTTCCAAGAGAGGAACTGGGGGGGGGGGTGAGGATGAGGCAGAAGGGGCTGCATCCAGTGGCAATGCGCTTGCCAGACCTTATCCCTGCTTTCAGAAACCTCCCCGCCCCTTTTCCCCTCTTCTGGCACAGGCCAACAAAATAGGTGGTATATTTCCAAGAAGACCCATAGGCGGTCACATGGAAGTAAGGGAAGATTATTTTTGCTTACCTCTCATTTGCCTTTGAGTCGCACGCACCTCCCCCCATCATAGGACACAGCACTTACCTTTTCAGCATGGCTGCATTGGTTTCTGGAGGTGGGGGGAGTAGGATTGGGCTGACACAAGAACATAAGAACATAAGAACAGCCCCACTGGATCAGGCCATAGGCCCATCTAGTCCAGCTTCCTGTATCTCACAGCGGCCCACGAAACACTCTGGTTTGGGTCTCTGTCAGTACTTACATGTACCCTGTGGAAAATGAACATTTGGTAAATGGTTGCCTTTGTATTTTTGGTCTGGAAAAGTAACTCATATTTAGCAACATTCTATTTATGACCACATGCTTGTAAAGCATTAAGCCATTTTTTTTAACATCACAGAAAATGACTGTCATTCTGCCTTTCACTCTATGTTTCTTATTGATTAGGTTGTGAGGAAACTGAGGAAGCAGACATTTACTTCTTGATTGATGGCTCCGGCAGCATCTTTCCTGATGATTTCCAGGACATGAAAGTCTTCATGACTGAAATGATCAATATGTTTCAAGTTGGCGCCAACAGAGTACGTTTTGGGGTTGTTCAATATGGAAGCACTCCAGTATTGGAGTTCTTGATTAATGAGTACAACACTGTGGAGCAATTGAAGAGGGCCATCAAAGCGATCCAGCAGATGGGGACTGGCACCAGGACTGGAGATGCCTTGAGATACATGCGGAGGCTCTTTAAAGACGCTACCAGGGACAATGTCCCCCAGTTCCTTATCATTATTACAGATGGTAAATCCCAAGATAATGTGACCAAAGCAGCAGAAGAACTACGAGCTGCAGGGATCACTATATTTGCCATTGGTATCAAGGAGGCATTCAAAGAAGAACTAGAAGATATAGCTGGAACAAAAGACCGGATGTTTTTTGTGAATGATTTCGATTCCCTAAAGCTTCTCAAACATGACATTGTGCGGGATATTTGCTCTCCTGAGGGTAAGAAGTTGGGGGTTCTCAAGACTCTTGGAAAAGTGCCAGCCCATTTATGAGGCCAACTGGTGGCCTCAAGCAGCAGATTTGGGAGGGTGGATGCCAGTCTCTGTCATCCCTCTTGCCTCCACTGATCCTCCTCTTCCTCCTCCTTCCCTCTGTATTAGAAAAGGAAGAGAAAGGAGGAAAGAGCTGTGAGCTAGAGTGTTGGCGGAGCACATGCTGGCAGTGGTGGACCTCCCATTATGGACGATGGGGCAAATGCCTGAGGTGCGAGCCTTTAGAACCCTGTGGAAGCCACTCTGAGGCTTCCCTGTGGTTGTGTGAAGCTCCATGAGCCTCAAGTGAGTGTGGGGATGGATATGGGCGGGGGTGGGTGGCAGCATCCCATGGGGGGTGCCATCTCGGATCTGTGCCCTGGGGCACGAAGTTGGGGAGGTCCGCCACTGGATACTGGCACATCACCTAGTAAGGGGGGGCAGCATTTACATGCCACTTCAGGCACCAGGAGGTCTTAGATATGCCCCTGGCTGGCCCAGATACCTGCCCTGATTCTCCCCTGGAACACTCCCAAATCTGCTCTCCTGGAGGCCAGGCACTCCACTGCCCAGGGCTGTCAGCCGTTTGTGCTGGTGGCCCCAGCCCATGTGCCATTGTTGTGGCAGTGGCACTGGCAGCCAATTTCTATCAGTGCAAGGACTAGATAGGATTATCCAGTGATGTGGGAGGATTCAGAGCAGAGTATTGTCCACGTCATTAGCCCATCTATTGCAGTAGTTTTCACTTATTCAGAAGCAATAGTTAGCATGTTTGTTTTAGTACATTTTCCTTATTGGTTTGGTCTTTATTTTTTATGTTCAGTCTGTAAGAACTTGAAAGCGGACATTATTTTGCTGATTGATACCTCTGACAGTATGAATCAAGTTCAGTTTGAGAAGACAAAGGAATTCCTGCAGTCTCTTGTGAATAAGTCTGATATTGGGGCTGATAAAGTTCAGATTGGACTGCTGCAGTACAGCTCAAATCCAAAAGAAGAGTTCCCACTCAACAGATACAACAACAAGGCCGACTTAAGGACTGCAATCTCTGCAATGAGGCAGATTAAAGAAGGAACCATGACTGGGAAAGCGCTAGATTTTGCCTCTCTGTATTTTGACCAATCCAAAGGAGGGCGTCCAGAAGCAAAGCAATATCTGATAGTAATCACAGATGGAGCATCTGATGACAAGGTGCAAAAACCCGCCAAAGCTCTTAGAGACAAAGGTGTCATTATTTATGCCATTGGATTACTCGAAGCAGACAACTCCGAACTCTTAGAGATTGCCGGCACTCAGGACAAAGTATTTTCTGAAGATAATTTTGATTCCCTGATGTTTTTGGATAAGCCCATACTGTTTGAAATTTGTAATACCAAGGATGGTACGTATCCTCAAAACAGATTCTCAAAACAGATGTGACATTAGTTGCTTCTCTTCATGATTCTTCTTGAGTGAATAACTGTGTGCCTCTTCTGTATTCTGTCAGATCTGTCTCTTTCTGTGTGCCTGAACATTTGACTGTATAATCACACCTTCGCTGTTTTGCCTCAGCCAAGACCACTGCATTCCTAACCTATATGCATTTCAGTAATAAAATGTTAAGTGTTAGCTATATCACAGCACAATCCTGAGCTGCCTGGCGCCTAGAGGAACAATGGTGCCAAAATGACTGCCACTGTATCCAGTAGCTGCCAGACATCAACGGGCTGTTTCTCGGGGGAAGGAAACATTTTTCCCCTTCCCCTGACTGGGGACCCAATCCCCAGTCAGGGGATTTTCCAATTTTCCAGTGTTGGTATGGTTGTGCCAGTGGGGTGTACACTGTATCCTATGGTGGAGGGGCAATCACTGAGACCTTCTCAAGGTATGGGAACATGTGTTCCCTTACCATGAGGTTGCATTGTGGCTACACCGGAATTGGAAAGTTGGATAGGATTGGGTCCTAAGGGAGGAGGCCCCACAATGAGGCTACTTAAGTCTGCGTTGGCTATTTAGCCGGTGCAATGCAGCCCTGTGTTGGACTGGGAGGCCCAATGTGGGATTCTGGATCTGGCAGAGCTCTGCTCTGTCAGTCTTGCCCTCTCCTGCCCCATTTCCTCCCCCTACCCCATATTCCCCCACCATCCCCCCACCCCAGGATACCTCCCCCCCCACTCACCTTTCCACCACCTGGAGCAAGGGACAAGCTCTGGGCAGGTGTGACGGGCCTCCGGCCAGCACTGAGTGTCACAGACTTGCCTTATGGCACATTTGCGACACACAGCATTGGCAGAGGGCCAGCACTAGCCTGATAGGATTGGGTTCTCAGTCAACAGAGCACTGATTACTAAACGCAGTGTGACTGAAACATTTTGCATCTGATCAAATAAAGACAGATTGCAAGGTTAAAAAAGAAGAAATGAGCTAAGGAAGCAATTAATCATGTCTCTTTTGACCTTCAGATGGTGACCAGATGTCAAGGAAGACAAGGCTCCTGTACCTTTCATAGCTATAGAGAAAAGAGGATTTTGGCTGAATCAGCCTTTCTTATACCTGCATGACAAGTTGCACCAGCCTAAATTTCCTCTTCTCCACAACTAGTCAAAGTACAGGAGTTCTATATTCTTTGAGGTTCATCCACTGTAATCTCTAGACCAGGGGTGTCGAACATAAGGCCCAGGGCCAGATGCAGCCCATGGAAGCTCTTTATCTGTCCCTCAGGCTCTCCCAGTACCACCATCAGCTGCTCTAAGCTGCTGAGCTGTGCTGAGGTGTCACTGCTGAGAGGATTGGCCTCATGATTATTGGGCTCTCCACATCTTGAAAATATGATCAAAATATGCATATTTTATCTTCTGACATTTGCAGCTAATGAGTCCCTAGGTGAGAAAAAAACTGCATATTTCTGATCATGACTTGCTTGATGACATCACTTCCTGCTGGATGACATAACTTCTGGCCCTCAGCAGATGTCATGAATGCTATTTTGGCCCACTTTGTGAAACGAGTTTGGCACCCCTGCTCTACACTCTTACATTTTATGACAACTTATTGATTCAAGAGTTAGCATGGGGTGGGGGTATGAAAAGAACAACTGGCTGATGAAAGAGGAAGAGCAGAAATCAATTTTATAACAGTGTCACTTTGTTCTTTCAACTGCAGCATGCAAAAGAACGGAGGTCGCCGATATCATCTTTGTTGTGCATGGAAGAAGAGACATTACTGAACTGCAGTTCAAGGGTATACAGCGACTGATGGAGGCTGTTGTAAATGACTCAGTGGTGGCAAAAGACAGCGTTCAGTTTGGGGCTGTTGTCTATAGCACCCTGCCTGAAGAGCAATTCTCTTTGAATCAATATTCCACTAAGCCTGAAATCAGGGAAGCCATTTCTAAGCTGACACTTTTGAGAGGGTTCACCTTTACAGCAAGAGCATTGACTTTTGCAAAGGAAAGATTTAGCACAGCTTACGGTGGCCGGACATCGCCGGGTATCACGCGGATCCTTGTGCTGATCACTGATGAGCCCACCACACCAACCGACAGGCCCAATCTTCCAGCAGCTGCAGAAGCTTTGAAGCAAGGAGGTATCAAAATCATTGCCATTGGGATAGATGAGGCCAGTAGAACAGAGCTTGAAGAAATTGCCGGTGATGACGGAAGATGGTATTTTGCTCCAAGTTATAATGCTTTGGAAAGTTTACATGAAAACATAACTCATGATATATGTGATGACTCAAAGCCAGGTAATGCAAACGTGGAAATGCACTTTGATTACACAGGCCAACACACATTTTGCTTCCTTAAACGTTACACCAATTCCTGGGTGTATGTGGGGTGCTGACTCCAAAAATGGCATCTGTTTTGCCCTATCACGTTGCATTTTGGAGACATGGCATAGCCTCTTTAGTGAATGGTTCAAACTGCTTCCTCATGAGGAAGCCTACACCATGGCTTCCTCATGAGGAAGCTACTTGAACCAGTCACTAATGAGGCTATACTATATCTCCAAAACTAGATGTGATAGGGCAAAACAGATGCCATTTTTGGAATCGGCACCCCAAATTCATATCAAACCACCATAAAGTTTGGGAAAAACTTTTCTGACCCTCAATTTTGTAGGCCTGTGTTATGTACACACCTTATTTATTCATTTATATTAATATTATTTTATTATTACTAAGGTTAATTTTTGGAACACCAGCCATTGTAATTAAGCTTGCTCCTTCTACTGCCTGGATTGGAAAAGGAAGAAGGGGAAGAAGCAGAAAAGAAAGAGCGGAGCGGAGTGGGTTGGGCTACAATGTCAAAAATGCTCTATCCCAGTTGTTCCCAAACTCACCTGGGTCATGATGCCCCTGCAGTCTCTTCTTCTCATGAGATCCAAGATTGTGGTGCCTAAATCTCATGAGATTTTGTGAGATCCAAGATAGCGGTACCTGGGGGAAACAGGTAGGAAGGGCCACCATGAACATCTCACAGTGCTCCGTGAGTGTGCCATGACACCCCAAGGTGTCACAATGCACATTTTGGGAACTACTGCTCTACCCTATCACTCTCCTCTCCTCTACATTTTTTCTTCTGCTTTGTCCCTGTCTTCCTTTCCGATCCAAGGACCAGCTGGAGGAGCAGCAGTGGAGGATATTGGGGAGGTGGGCACACCCCACCAATCTGCTTCCCAAGGAGACTGCCTCATATAGCAGTGTGGCTGGGCCAGCTCAACATTATAATACTCTAACAATAGACTTAGAAAACTACATTGTGAACCTATATCTGAATGGGTGGGTGCATACTCATAATGTCTTTGTCTTGCTAAGGAAGAAACTGATGAAATTTCTCATTAATTGCAATCTGATGTCATCAAATGTCCTGTTTTTAGAACTTCAGCCCAGTGATTAATGGGCAATTCCTAACTTTCTCCCTTGGCGAAGGAAAGCATGGCCTCAATTTTCATGACAAAGTGGAATTTTTCTCTCCACAGCTTGTGACACTCAGCAGGCAGACCTTGTGTTTCTGATTGATGGCTCTTCAAGCATACCGGAGGAGAATTTCTTGGCCATGAAGACATTTATGAAAGAAATTGTGGATAGCTTTGTCATTGCTCAGGACAAAGTCCAGATTGGGGTGGCCCAGTACAGTGAAGATCCCCAAAAAGAATTTTATCTCAATGAATTCTTCACCGATGATGCCATAAAGGGAAAAATCGACAGCATTGTCCAGTTACGAGCAAGCACATTCACTGGCAAGGGGCTGAGATTCGTCAAGAGGTTTTTTGAGGCTTCGAATGGGAGCCGTAAGAACAAAGGAGTGTTACAGTTTCTCATTGTCATCACTGATGGGCAGTCCGACGATGCTGTGGATGAGGCAGCCATTTCTCTGAGAAATGATGGGATCCAAGTCTTTGTGATAGGAATTGGGATCCTGAACTCTTTTGAGCTGGTTCGAATTAGTGGCAGTGCACAGAGGGTGTACACGGTGGAGAACTTCGAAGGGCTGAAAACGATTGAGAAGAAGTTTGTCACCGATATCTGCGATCCTGGAGACATGCCCATTCAGGGTAAATCTAAATATATACTATGACTATATCTTCTCTCTAGCCTGACTCTTTATTTCTTTTCCCATTTTCACCCCACGTTTCACTAAAAGTCACAACAGTAAAATATTAAAATATAGAAACAGTTTAAAAAGTAATTAATAAAGCCAATCAAAGGAAACAAAATGCCCAAACACTCCAGCAGCAGACACAAGTCACTTGCAGGGTACCATGCCCTAAAGTCCTCACTAATGGGGGACATCTTAAGTGTCTTTTTAAGCATTGGGGAGGGGGGCATCACAAACTCCTTGAGAAAGGGAGTGTTGCACCGAGGTGATTATTACTGAGAAGGTTCTGACACACATGCATGACAATTGATCCTCAGGCGGTGATCGCACATGGAGCAGTCTCCCCAGAAGATCTCAATAGCAGATTGTACATTAGCCATTAGCAATACAGTGGTACCTCGCATAACGAATGCCTCGCACACCGAAAAACTCGCAGAACGAAAGTGTTTTGCGAAGTTTGGTAACTCGCACAACGAATTTTTATGACCCGTGCTTTGCAAGACAAATTTTTTTGTTTGTTTGTTTTGGCTTGTTTTAAGGGGGGGATCTTCATGTCAGTTTATGATCCCCTTCACCCTAGTAAGGGGAGGATCTTCATGTCAGTTTATGATCCCGTTCACCCTAGTAAGGGGAGGATCTTCATGTCAGTTTATGATCCCGTTCACCCTAGTAAGGGGGGATCTTCATGTCAGTTTATGATCCCATTCACCCTAGTAAGGGGAGGATCTTCATGTCAGTTTATGATCCTGTTCACCCTAGTAAGGGGAGGATCTTCATGCCAGTTTATGATCCCGTTCACCCTAGTAAGGGGAGGATCTTCATGCCAGTTTATGATCCCGTTCACCCTAGAAAGGGAGGATCTTCATGTCAGTTTATGTAAGTAAGTCCCATTGTGCTTGCTCCCAGGAAAGTGTGCACAGGATTACAGCCTTCAAGCTCCCCACTCAGCATCCCCCCCCCATTTTTGAAATCCTCAGTACAGTACGTATGCCTTTAAAGAGCACTTAATAAACACTTTGTAAACCAAATTTGACTTTGTTCTGACTTTTCTTGCCCATAGGAATGCATTAATTAAATTTCAATGCATTCCTATGGGAAAACGCGCTTCGCAAAACGAAAAACTCGCATAACAAAAGGACTCGCGGAAAGAATTAATTTCGTTATGCGAGGCACCACTGTATATTTTTTTAGGTACTTGGGATATTGTGTTCAAGATGGATACACAAGCTAGAAGGATAAAAGCAATTCAAGGCCTAGAAATGGAATCTAGAGGAAATGATGGAAGAACTGATTGTGTTCAGCTTCAAGAAAAACAACTTATATTGACATTTTTATGCAGGAAGGAAAAGAGGAGATTGTTGTTTATTCTGCCCACTGAGAGTAGGACAGGAAGCACTTTAATTAAATCACAGGAATACAAATACAAGCTAACATTAGGGGAACCTCTTAACTCTAAGAACAGTCCAGCAATGGAATAAACTTTTCAAAGTTTTCAAGAGAAGTTAAGAGAGGTATCTTTAGGGATTCTTGGAACAAGATCAGCAACACAGTCATTTCATAACTGAGATATGCCAGAACAGGTTGGAAGGAATGTCTAGGCAGGCCAGAGTCAAACCCCATACTAGTTCCAGATGTCTAACCCAAAGAAGCAATTGATAATCCAAAACCAGAGCCAAGCAGATAAAAATCCAGCAAAGAAGTCCAAGGCGAGCAGGGAAGAAAAGATCAGGCAGGAACTGTCTGCCAACTCTTTCTGTTTTCCTTTGTAGGGCTGCTGGGAAGCTGGGTCCACCTAACCCCATGATAAAATAGCTAAGTTTGGAAGTTGAGTTTGGATGTACTCTGTATATCAGCTGTGGCTCATTATTTAGGTTGGTTGTTAAAAAGTGTTGGCAAATAACCTAAAACTGATTGCCTGGTTTCTGCATTTTTCCCCACACTCAGGACTAACAATAACTAATTTGCCACCTACAGCCCCTTCTACCAATTTCAAGTGGAGTCCCATTCCCTGATGGTTACAGATGTTTGTCTCCAGTAAGCAAGAGAGGATTACAACCTAAGTCTTACTGTACAGAATGGGCTTACTTCTGACTGAAATAGCACCGTTTTCAAACACCTCTACTGATGGTGCACACACATTTTACCATGCCTATATGCTCATTCTAACCAGCTTAGGTGATCTGCACCTAGCGATATTGTACCTTTACCTTTTCTGCCATTCAGATAAACTCTTTTACTCATGGGAGCAGCTTTCAGAAAGCACTTCTGCAAATCAAACTTATGATGTCAAAACCAGCCTTGAATCCATAGGCTGAAAGAGGAATGGGGTACGATTTGGAGTGGATGACTGGTGATGGGGAAGCTTGAAATGCAAATTTCCTTTTGCTCCAAAAATCTTGTCCCATTTTGAATTGGGTTCATCTCACTTCCCATTGGGCCTGACTTGAAAGGAGAAACACACACCTTGTCTCTGCTTCTACCCTTTCCTCCTGTCCAGTACTCCCATCTTCCCCAAGGGGGGAGGAAAAAGAGCCTTAGTGTGGGCAACAAGGAGTGGTAGCAGGTGGCAGAGAGGCAGAGAGCTCATTTCAACACTGACATGGTCCAAAAGGTAGCATCTTATCTGGAAATGAGTGTGGAGTGTCAATTTCTACTAGGCATCATGGGGCTTGTAGTCTTCTATTTACATGCCCCCTGATTCTGGCAAGAAGTGATGCCCTTTTTGTAACTCTCAGCTAATGGGAGGCCTTGCTGCGGTTTGTCCTGTATTGAAGTGAGTTCTCCGCTAGGAGGCTTGCGTGACTTGGGGGGCAAATCATAGGGAACGTGCACAACATTATTAGTTATGTAAACTGCATTATTTAGTCAAATATGAGCGTCTTTCGGGGCCTTTTTGGAGGTGGAAAGGTGCCATATAAATGCCTAGATAAATAAAATAGATTAGAAGTACACAAGATGATCCGTTTTGCAAGATCTGTTATGCAAGATGAGAAGCTGGGTTTTCACACTGCTGTTCTGAGAATTATGCCTGGTCTAGACAGGTTCATTATTTCTGGCAAACAAGAAAAGGAAGGGCAAGTGAGAAGGGCTCAGTAAAGAAGTTTTTGGAACTGATAGGAGTTCTAGCAAAGGCTGCTGAAGCAGCTGGGAAGCCTTTCCTTTAAGAATCTTTCCCTCCATTTAATCTGAGTGCTATTTGTGATGCTGTTTGATCCATGATAAATGAAGACAGCTGCAAGCAAAGATTACTCAGGCAAATGTATGGTCCTGATGTTTGCAACAGGATGTCCTACAAAAAACAGCTAGGTCTGACTGTTGTTACTGGAGACAAATAAAAACTTGTTTCTGGTGGATTACAAGATGATACAATAGTGCCTCCTAGGGAACTGCAGGGCCCCCCATAGTACAAGGCTATGCTATGAGAGCAAACCGAGTGGCTTAGCTTCTGAACAAGATCCATTGTGCGTTCTTTGACACTTATACAGTACATCAAATGTCTAGGGAGTCTTTTCAGCAATACTTGTATGTAACAGCACCTGTATTTTTCTAAACTCTCTTGAGTACTCTCTCTTTGGTTCCTTTTGTTCCTTTTACAACTTAATTTTGCTATGGCTCAAACTTCCAAGATCTTTAATCTGCCATGGTAGAAACATAGTAGTCTGTGAGCCCGATCCTGTCCACACTTTCCTGGGAGTAAGACCCATTGACCATAAAGGGACTGACTTCTGAGTAGACATGGATAGGATTGGGCAGTATGTTTCCCACAAAACAAAGAGCACATAAGGTTGTCTATAGCCTATGTATGCAAAGTACCCACAGAGTATCAAGCATGAATTGGACAAAGTTTTATTGATTTATTTCGAAAGTTGTTCACTGTCCTTCAGTGTAAATTTGTTGGGATGGCAATTCCATATGGCTAGGGCACATTTCAAGACTCAGACTGGGATCCACGAACCTCTTTAGGTACACCCAAGGTCTTGGGAATGCCTAACAGGAGAGGTTTTCAGCCAAATCACATTCTTCTGCGTCTTCTATTGCCCCTCCTTTTTACTACATAGACAAAGAAAGGATACATTATATTCTGTGTTTATTTGAACAGTGGCTGGTTCATTCCACCTCCTGATCAGGAGATGGCTTGTGCAGTGAGGGAAACGTCATATTCAAATATATGTGAGAGCCCAGTTTACTTTGTGCTCCATCCACCTTGATGAATTTGCAATCTTTCCCTCTCTTCTTGCCAGGCCTGAGGAGAGGGGGCCCCGGGGGGGGGCACAAAATCCCCAGTACCTGGGCTTCCAGGGGGCGCAGGCCATAACAAAACACTTAGATTTGTAATCAGTGTGGTTTTAATAAACAAGGTAATTATCATGTTCTGTTTTCATTTAGTTTTAATCTTGCTCATGCTAATTTAAAACAGTTAATTAAAAACTTGTTTTTTAAAAAAATTAGTAACATCTGGTTTGTAGGAAAATTTAGGAAGGGGGGAAATTGGGCACCTTTCACTGAGCCCAATGCCAGCTTTCAGCACCCCTGCTTCTTCCTGCCACTTCCAAAACATTCTTCAGAACTTGTGATTCCTTGCCATTGAACTTAGCTATTCTAGAAAGCTGTATCAGTTAACTCATCATGGCTTTCCTTTAATGGTTCCTGGGAACTGTAGTTTGATACTGAGAATTCTGTAAGAGACTGTTAGCCCACTTCCGTGGGGCAAGGGAATGTTCCTTAAGTGTGATAAATGAAAAAAAAAACCCCACATTCCCTTCCACAAAAGGAATACGATCATATAATTTTGCTTATAATGATTTTGATAGGTGTGGGCTGCTCAACACAGAATTGACTAAGGTGTAAACTTTTATATATTAAAAAAATGCAACATAAATGTTAGTAAGTGAATCTGTATAGCAGTTTTTTTTTCTTGAAAGATCTGGCAGATTCAGCTATGAAATGATCAACGATGGGTGAACTTCATTCCTGTACAGAAGGCAATTAAAGAGAAAAAAATATCCTGCAGTAGTTCAACATGGCCTTTAACATTATCCTCTAATAGTCCAGAGATCCTCGTTTGATCTGACAGATCAAAGTTTCTTTCCAGATGGCAATTAATATTACTGTAGAAGAGGCGAAGCATAAAAGTATGAGTGATGGTGGCCAAGTGATATAATCTGGAACTTGCTTGCCAGAACAGAAATGTTCCACACGCAACTAATTAGTTATGAAAAAGCAGTTTCTTCTTTTTATTCTTCTGTAACGGAATTCCACTGGCAGACCTAATGTCCACTGTCGGCCAACAGGGGCACTGGCTGAGGGCCATTAAAGGGCCCACAATTAACCCCTGGGACCCTGGAGAGAACAGATGTCAGCTACCAATGCAGCTTCTGTGAAGCACACTGGGCCACTGCAGCTGCCACTCCAGAAAAGGCTCCCTAAGCCTTGTGGGAGGGTTTACCTTAGCATTAGTGACAACCAGGAGCACAGCGGTTGTGCTCCTTTCATCTTTGTGTATCGATAATGTAAAGCCCTGCCTCCCTTACTGTAATGAGGATGGCAAACCAGGATGGTAATGGACTGGGAGTTGGACTTAGACCTGGAAGATCCAGGTTCCATGAAGTTTCCTGGGTGACCTTGGGCTAGACACTCTCTCTCTCTCAGTGTCACCTTCCTTCCTTCCTTCCATGTCTATGTCCAAATGCCATTTGTGAACTGTAGTTCGCAAAACAAAGTGAAAGAAGTTACAAATTCACAGTAAAACAACCATCCCTAGAACAGCAAATACAATTTTCTTCAAGACAAAAAAGAAGAGGTACAAGTTGCCCTGGAGGGACTGTGTTCCTTCTATGTTCCAATCCACACAGTTGGCAGCACACAGTTGGCATTAAAGAAGTAGCTGTTATTGTTAAAGTCCACATCTGCCGTTGTTTACATACTCACATACTGTATAACTTTGAGACTACAATCCTATCCACACTTTCCTGGGAGTAAGCCCACTATCATGGGACTTCCTTCTGAGTAGACATGCATAGGATTGGACTCTGTTACATTAATAATAACAACAACAACAACAACAACAACAACTTTATTTTTACCCTGCCTTTCTCCCCGAAGGGACTCAAGGTGGCTTACAACAGGTTAAAAACAGATTAAACAACATAATTAAAAAACAGATTAACAACATAATTTAAAAACAGATAAAAGCACATACACATATCATAAAAACAGTAGTCAGATAACAAGTAGTAAAAAGGTAAAAAGAGCATAGAGCAGCAAGTCATAAAAGAATCAGGCCTGTAAAAAATTAAAAGATGTTGAAAAGATGTTAAAAAGGCCGAGAACTCAGAAGGCTTGTTTAAACAGAAGGGTCTTCAGGCCTCGCCGAAAAGTCTCAAGAGAGGGAGCCATTCTTAAGTCAAGGGGAAGGGAATTCCATAGCGGTGCCACTACTGAGAAGGCCCTATTTCTAGCCGCTGCCCCACGTACCTCCCTAGGTGGCGGCACCTGTAAAAAGGCCTTCTCTGAGGACCTAAGAGGACGAAACGGATTGTACGGAAGTAGGCGATCTCTAAGATACCCTGGCCCAGAGCAGTATAGGGCTTTAAAGGTCAAAACGAGCACCTTGAATTGGGCCCGGAAATGAATGGGCAGCCAATGTAGCCGCTGGAGATGTGGACTGACAGAGTCAAACTGCCTACCTCCAGTAACCACACGGGCCGCCGCATTCTGCACTAGTTGCAGTTTCCAAACCGTCTTCAAGGGCAACCCCACATAGAGCGCGTTACAATAATCTAACCTCGTTGTCACCGTGGCATGGATCACCATGGCCAGGTCTGCATGATCCAAGTACGGCCGATAAATTGATAATATATTGATAAATATATTTATATATGCTTATATATTTGATCCACTTATTACACCAGAGCAGCAGGAATAAATGCCAATCTTTCTGTGGATGATGCAGCTGGTTTAGTGATGTCATCAGCCTCTCAGTCTCTTGGCAGTTTGGTACAGTGTCCCAATTCCTCAGACATTTCTAACAGATGAGTCACTGAAACCAGTGCTATGCAGCCAGTCAACATGAATTGAATAGCCTGGTGCCTAGATGACAACTTCTGTTTTTGCAAATTCTTAGCATGTTAGTCTTGCTCCCGCTGCTGGTTGAGATTATGGTAATTAATATGTGATTCACAATCTCTTGGATTTTGTCTTTCTTTTTAAGACTGCAACATAGATATTTCTGTCGGAGTGGATATTTCCAAGTATGCCAGGCAAACCCTGCATTTGAAGCAGAAAATGCAAGAATACCTGCCTAGGCTTCTGCAGCAGATGGGCACCACAATCAATGTCAGTTGCATTACCGAGTCTCCCGTCAACATTAGGTTTCGGTTCCAAGTGTTTGCCAGCAATGGCCAAGCTTTGTTTGACTCTGACTTTGAAGCATACACTGAAGAGATCATTCAGAAATTCTTGGATGTGCAAACCACAGTGGACACTTATTTGAATGTAGGCTTCCTCCGGTCCTTTTGGGACAGATCCTTTAGTCTGGCCTCAGAGAAAGTGAAGGTAATTCTGGGATGTGGGCCTGCTATTGTTGTTTTGCAAGATGGAAAATGTGTTAGGGAATGATCCTGTCAGTTCAATGGATTTTGACCAATTCCTTGTTTTGTTAAAGGCATGCAGAACCACTGTCTCAGGATTAATAACCTGTAGTTAAAATATAAAAAGATTAAATAAGGGCATGATCCTACTCTTTATTCGCTAGAAGAGAGTGCTCATGATGGTTTGATCATAGCGTGATGTGTAGTTATGGCTTAAGAAAGTCAAATGCTGTATTCAGCTGTGTTATTGCCCTTTTAATTTTTCTTGCATACCATTGTCACATTCAAATAGTTATTTGATAAAACACACATTGTCTGCTGAATATGTACATAGCTGTATATCTTCTCACCATTACTGTTTCATTGCAGGTTCTCCTGGTGTTTACAGACGGGCCAGATGATAGCATAGAAATGCTTAAAACAACAGCAGCTGTTCTTCGAATGGGAGGTATATGGATGTTAAAAAGCATTCCTGCAACATAATATCCAGGTCACCTTTTATTTTATTGCAGGGTAGACCCAGGAACAGAACAAGGGATGGCTTTATTGCATTGAGGCTGCCTTGCTCATTCCTTCTTCCCTGCATTTGCTCATAATCAAAAAGTATCATATCGAAGCAAGATAAAAGATCATAGTTAAAGAGAAAGCATTCAATATGTACACCTAAATAAATACAAACAATGACTGCATAATAAGAGAGAAGGTTTTTTTTCTTTTTCTTTTTCGCAACATTCACAGGCATTCACTTGCTGATTAAGGAACAAAGAACAGTTGAGAAAGAATTAATGTGGCAACTTAAAAATACATACATTTGAATCTAGTAGGTGTATGCTCATTTGCAGGGAGACTTTTAATATAACATATTAAAACATATACAATACACACACATACACACTGCGAGACCTTGCTTAGTGAATGCCAGCAATCTTGCGTTAAATTGTACAGATGCCAACAGAACCTCTTGTAGTTGGTTTTATAGCACGAGTGCCAGATCAGCATTTCAGAGATATGGGACACCCTGAATGAAATGTTGATGCATGATCAGTAGTTTTCTTTAGAAATTAGAGGCACAGTTCCTGGAATGTTACTCTGAAACGCTAGTCAAGGAATTTCTGGAAGCACCATGTCCTGATGGTTCTAACTTATGATGATGGGTCTGGTGTACATATGTGCATTCTTGGAGGATCACAAAGAAAAGAGGAGAGATTTCAGCTATAACAGTATCCAGGGAAAACTGACATGACAGCTATTTTTTGAACAGGTGTCAAACAGAGGTATGCAGCTTTCAGCTGCTTCGATTAATCTGTAACTGTTCAATCCCTTGAGAGAGTCACCCTTAAAACACATTGGAGATTAAAAAAAAATGTTCTATTTCCTGTACAGCAGTGACTTCAGTTTTAATTCCAGAGAAAAACAAAATCTCATAGGAGCTGGTAAAGGCAGAACTGGGTCAGGCAGCCTCCTCTTCATCCCAAAAGAAAGTACAAGAAAAACATGAAAAAAACTTTCCCCTCTGCTTTGAATTCAACTCGAGGTTGGAGAAACAGTAGTGGTCAGCATAGCCCACGAGAAAAACATCACATTAGGAAACAAGTAGGGAGAAGTTTCCATTTTAATCTTCCATTTTAATCATTGGCAGACCTGATTGTCCCTGTCTGATGGAAGCCACCTACAAAATTAAGTTCTGTATGGTTGCATAGCACATAATGGAATGAAATCAGGTACTCAGCTTTTAAAAATGCAGTTGTACACCACATAACGACAGGGATATGTTCTCCAATCCCATTGTTATGTGATTAGGTCATTAAGTGAGCAGTCAGTCCAATATATTGCCTTTGTTGTGCAAACGGACACTCCCTGCCAGACACTAGCTGGCTGCATAGGCTACTAGAGATAGACTGCCTCTTCTCTGCATTAAGAGCCCCTCTCTTGTGTAAACAGACACTCTGCTGCAGGCTATGGGAGACACAATTGCCTCATTAAGAGCATCTTTATTGTGCTTTGACCACTGTCATATATGAGGTCTATTGTTAAGTGAATTGTTGTTAAGTGGCGCACACCTGTACTTTTCTTTTCCAGGGCTTGGTGCACTTTTAATGATTGGATTGGATGATATGCAGGAATATCAGAAGCTTCAGGAGATAGAATTTGGTAGAGGATTTGGATATGGGCAACCTTTGCATATTGGAAATCCAGAACTTCCAGGCCTTTTGTGGAGAGAACTTGTAAGTTTTGTTTTTCTTACATGGAAAAAGGAAAGGCTACTCTTCTCAGTTTTCTCAGTTAAAGTCTTTTTTTTTAAGTTTTGTGTAAAATCCTACATAACCATACAAAATCAAACCAACCATTATTATATTTGGCCCACTAGTTCTGGAATTCAAATCACGTCCTATATATAATGTACTCTCTATTTTTATGTTCTACCTGCAGATTGCCTATGAACAGTAATTAAATAATATGAGTATAATGAGGAAAAAGTACATTCCTATTTCCAACTATAAATTCTCTGGTTTAAACCAAATCTCAGATCTCCTGATGAACATGCTCATGTGTCTTAATTATCTTGTAGTTTATTATAAATTCACCAGCATACTTTTTTCTCTGAACTTGTCCATCCCATTTATCAGTGGTTCCCAAACTCACCTGGGGCATGACACTCCTGCAGCCTCTTCTTCCAGGCTCCAGTTGGTGCTGCCATCTTGCATCTTGCAAAATCTCATGAGATCCAAAATGATGGCACTCATATTTCATGAGATTTTGTGAGATCCAAGATGGCGGTGCCCAGGGGAACAGGTAGGAGGGGCTACCAGGGCCATCCTCCCGGCACCCCAGTGAGTGTACTGCGATGCCTAAGACAGTGGTTCCCAAACTGGTGGGTTGCGACCCACCAGCCAGGGAAGCACTCAGGTCTGGCCCCTTAAGAGGCAGGGGGATTGCAGCAACATGATCCCCAGGATCACATTGCTACTGGGGAAAGGGGGGACGGGTTCTGGCTTACCTGAAGCCACTGACAGACTCCATGGGGTGCAGGGAGCTATGCGGACACCTCCACAGGGCTCCCCAAGCCTGGAAAATAAAGAAAACCATGATCTGAAGTCACTTCTGGTTTTGCAATTGGAAACCAGAAGTGACATCTGATCACAATTTTCTTTATTTTCTAGGCTTGAGGAGCTCTTTGGAGGTGTCCCCGGAGTTCTCCGCATCCCCAGAACCCGTCACTGGCTTCAGGTAAGCCAGAAACCTCCCTCTTTCCCAAGCACAATCCTAGGGATCACATTGCTGCAATCCCCCCTGAAAAGACTTAGGTCCTAAGACTTAGGTTCCCAAAGTCCTAAGGAGGACTTTGGGAACCACTGCCCTAAGGCATAGCGACGCACACCTCAAGAACCCCTGCCATATGTGCTTATATTGCACCAATTTCAGTACCCTGGCTGAATGCATCCATTTTTTCTTAGCCAGTCCTCCATTTGTAGGATGTTGGTGTTTTCTATTTGTCTCCCAACAAAAGAACCAATGGAACCGATGGCAATTCAGTACTTCTGATCAGCTAGGCATCTTGAGTAATACATTTTCTATTAACTCCAAATGCATTTGAAATTCACATCACTTTTTCCACATCTTGGAAGGACACCCTTCCCTATTTTTAATGGTATTTATAAACACAGTAATGGTGATTAGCATTCATTGTTTGGTAGGACACCATCACAGAACGAAAATGCTGCAGCGTTTGCTGCAAATGTCTTGGAGAGGATGGATCTCAGGGTGCTCCTGGAACTGCTGGAAGGAAGGTAAGATTAGAGAAGGGTTACACTTGTTAAGCAATGGTTTCCAAGCTGGGAGCCAGGTCACATTTAGTGCGCTCCAAGAGGAAATGCAGTCTGCTTTGAAAAATGCGGCAGGCATGTTGGCTGTATCTACCCCAGAAAATCTTTTACCCCAGGAAGAACATACCCAGCATTGATCCCCCCTTCCTGTCAATATCTGAGCAGTGATATCATCTCAATGGTAGCAGGAAGAGTCAGAATGTACTGGCTTTCCACGACATAGCTTGTTCCAAGCTAGCAGAAGCCTAAAGCATAATTGTATTCTACCTTTTTTTTTAAATAGAGGTCAAAGTGGTAGACACGGAGTTCCTAGTTGGTTTCCCATTCAGGCGCTGATCAGATCTAGTCCTGCTTAAAAGTTTGCTGCATTGTACACCTACCACCATTGCCTTAATGATGTAGCACTGTGGTTAAGAGCAGGGCCTAGGAGAGGGGGGTAAAGGGGTAATTTGTACCCGGGCCCAGGGTCAGAAAGGGGGCCCAGGAGCCAAAGGAGGGGGCCCAGAAAGTTCCTGGGATCTGACATTTTCCTGAACTCACCTGAACTCACTGCCTGCACGTGATGCTCACACACAACCACATGTAGTGTTAACTGCTGCTGCAAGCCATGCACACCAGGCCCAGGATTGTTTCCATGACCCTCCTTAAGACAGTGTCAGATCTGGGAGGAAACTGGCCTGCTACAGTAGCTCTCTGGCTTGTGGTTCCCACAACCATGAAGGAGTGTATAGAAGCTCAGGGACTCAGCTGTGGAGCTACAGCTGCTGCAGAAGTGCATTTTGGTCCATTCTGGTGTGAGCCTAAATACGATGATGCTAATTTTCTGCAATGGATTTTCTGTATTTCAAAGATTTTAGAGAGACTTAATGTTTTTCCTCATTATTTATCTACCTGCCAGTGCTGCATAGTCTAGCAGACCTGGGCTTTGCATCAAGAAGCCTAGTAGACCTGGGTGCCAAAGACTAGCGTGGCTGTCAGCACGCTCCCCCTACTCTATTTTGCCCCCCCCGTTCTGCCTGCCCCTATTGCCCCTCCTCCTTTGGGAAGGGGCCCAGAAGAAACTTTGTACCCCCTGATAAATTTCCTCTCATAGGCCCTGGTTAAGAGACAGAAGTCCCGATCCTGTTGGGTCCACTCCAACCCAGTGCCAGTGATGAGTAGCACAAACGTGCCATAAGCCATACCTGCGACACTCACTGCTGATTGGGTGCTAGCTCAGTGGGAGCTTGCACTGAGCCAGTGCCAGGTCAAAACCAGTAGCATGCTTCTCGGAGCTCTGGGCAAGTGCTGGGCAGTGGAGTGGTAAGTGGGCAGGGGAGAGGCATTTCAGGGCAGGGGGAGGGCAAGGGAAAGGTGGGCAGCATTGGGAGTGGCGTGGGAGGGGAACGGAGACGGCAACAGGCTCTGCATTGTATCCTAAACTCCCCCCCCCCCTGGGCTGGGAGACCTGACACGAGTCTCCTTGATTCTGCGCTACCTCGATTGCAGGCATAGATCTGAGAAGACCCATTGGAGCTGTCTGAGTCTTACACGGGGTAAGGGAGTGTAAGTTCCCTTATCCCAAGGAAACCTGAATCCCAAGGAGACCTGGATTTCAGCACTGCAGCAGCCCTGGGCGCTGGGAAGCATTGAATTGGGCTGTGAGCTGGGAATCGAGACTTTCCTGAGTTCAAATCTCACCTCTACCATTGTCTCACCATAGGAGCCTTAGGCAAACCTTTGCCTCAGCCCCCCAGCTGCATATGAGGGATAATAATACTCACTGCACTTGTAGGGACATCAAGGTAATGCATGGACGTGCTTTACTCATTTGGAAAGCACTGTCCACATTTTGATTGTTATGTTTTCTCCAGCAAGGCAAATAGCTGATGGGTTTGTTTGCTGGTTTAGTCTGGCAATATTGCATGGGAAAAGCGATCTCCAGGGTCAGGCCCCAAACCAATGGCTGGTTTCCTTTTCAGAAAACATCTTATCTACTTTGGGTGTAAGAAAATCCTGCTTGAGATTGAACAAAATCTGCAGTGTGTCAAGCTCCATGAAGATCACTGACATTCAAAGCTACTTGTTATGACAAGAATAATTAGTCTAGCGTATGCTTAGTGGTCCAGTAATTAATGAAAACAGCAAACAAATTCTGCCAGAGGTTGAACTGAGTATGAAAAGGAAGCACTCAACAGTACACCAAGCTTCACTCAGTGGCCATTATCTGAATTCAGCATACTTACTGCTTAATGGAAAAAAATAAATAAGGGGCAGATGCAAAACTGACCCAGACCAGTTTTCGGTGGTTTCTCATGTTACAATTATAAAGTTTGAATGCATCATACAGATATGTATGAAATCCTCCAAGCCACAAATGTGCAACAAGGATAAGAAAACTCCAGCTGTTCTGGACATAAATCTTTTACTGTTCCAAATATTCCAGGGGTGAGAGCCAGTCAGTTTTTCTTGTTAACAGTCACAATTTTTTTTTTTTAATGGGGGGAAGTTTATGAGTAACTGATTAGTTTTGCAATCTTCTGTGGGAAGCAGCCCATCATGAACAGAAGGCAGGGAAAGGATGGGTTGCCACACACTAAACCGGATTGAAAACATGCCACAGCTTTACTATTTACAGCTACCAGGAAGTTGGCAGCAAGTGGGCAGGGAATGCTAATGTCACTAACAGCCCAAGTGCAGAAAAGAGAATTAAGCCAAGCTGTGTTGCCAGGCGGTATGGAGAAAAGGTAAATTGAGATAGACTGATGGTGAGGGTCTTCCATGCTTCATGTTGTCACCAACCTGAGCTTGAAGCTGATCTTCAGTCTGTATGGAAGACCGGTGTATGGGCCTAAATCCTAAGAACATAAGAACCTTGCTGGATTAGGCTAAATGCCCATCTAGTTTGGCTTCATGGACCTCACAGTGGCCCACCAAAGGGCCCAATCCTATCCAATTTTCCAGTGCCAGTGTAGCTGTGCCAATAGGGCACACGCTGCATCCTGTGGTGGGGAGGCAGTCATAGAGGCCAAGGCATGGGAACATTTGTTCCCTTATGTCAGGGCTCCATTGTGGCAGCACTGGTGCTGGAAAGTTGGATAGGACTGGGCCCTCAGAGAGCACTCAAGAAACATGATACCCACATACTGTTGCCACTTGTGTCGCATTTAGAGATAATCCCTTTTAAGGGATCTCTGTGGAGCTTACAGTGCCTCACCCAGTTGACTCTGACAAACCCGTTAACACCTCACCTCTTAAAAATAAGCGCAAAGGAGCTCTGTTATTTCTAAGAATTAACATTATTGAATTAAAGTGATTTTTTTTCTTTCATTATTATTTTTCAGGGAAGTGTGGGCTTCAGAGGATCTCCAGGCCACCCAGGTGAAGAAGGAGGACCTGTAAGTTACAAAACAAGAACAATACCTGGTTTGGTCTTTGGAAATAAGCATTACTCATGCCTTTCATAATGTGGGGTCAATTTCTATTTGTTTATAGAATAATATATATTCTGCCCTTCTGTCCCAAGAATGAGATTTTTAGGGCTGGTTCTAGGTTTGAAGGCATCCTGGACAAAGCAGCCTCCAATGGACTTCCATATGATGACAGAAATGCTTCTCAGTTTTAGCATGACTGGACCCACCATTTTAATTTCCTCACAGTGCCATGGTTGCATTATCGCTCCAGAGCATCACTACATTGTGGGCATTGTGGGGGTGGGGGTTAAAATGGTAGTTTCAGTTGTATTGGTGCTGCAAAGTGTACCAGGGCTGGGGGGAAAAAATTTAAAGGGGCCTTAGTGACAATGAATCATCAGCAATGGTAGGCTGATTCACCCCTGCCTCCACCTTACCTGCTGTGGTGTGAGCTGGGTCCATCGAAGGAAGGTATGTGATGTTGCCAGCTGTTTGCACATGCAGCTCTAATGCACTTGGCAGCAGTGCACCATTTAAAGTGCCACTATAGCCTTTATGATAGTGGATTGTGGAATCCACTGTCATAATGGCCCCACAGGATTGAGGGCCCAATCCTATCCAGTTTTCCAGTGCCGCTGCAGCCGTGCCAATGGGGGCATGCACTGCATCCTGTGGTGGAGAGGCAGTCATAGAGGCCTCCTTACCTCAGGGCTGTACTGTGACTGCACCAGTGCTGGAAAGTTGGATAGGACTGGGCCTTGAGCCATTAATTTATTGCCTAGGACAGGCCACACTTGACTCAGTAAAGACCTTGTGCCTTTCATAGCTGTGTGATAGGAAGGGGTTCAGCCATGTGCAGCCACATTGGTCACATAAAATGCGTCACTGGAAACCCTTCTGTCTATCAATGATGCACCCTTCAAAGTCAATGGCTGGCAACTTTAAGTTGTGGTCATGCTGAGCAATGACTTTTGTTTCTTTCTTTCTTTAGGGAAACCAGGGTCCAATGGGTCACAGAGGGAGACGAGGATGGGCAGGATGCTCTGGTGCAAGAGGTGCAAAGGCAAGTTGAATGGGGTCATTTTTTCACAGTGTTTTTAGACCACTGCTTTCATCGTTAGAGTTCATTGCAATTTTTTTTTGTCATGGTCTTGGTATTAATCTTCAATGTGTGCTAATTCATGATAAAAGAAAAAAAAAAAGACTGCAAAATTATTCAACAGCTTGTGCCTTTGATCAAGATACAAGTTGTGCAAAAACACCTGAAACTAAAGCATAAACATAGTATATCTTGTGGACGTCCAATACTATCTTCTTCAAGTATCATTAGAACAGTAGTTCCCAAACCTTTTAGCGCCAGGACCCACTTTTAAAATGACATTCTATCAGGACCCACCTAAGTTTACGAAACTTTTAAAAAAGGAGATCTAGAAAGAAAAAATATTTTATCTATTTATAAGTAATAACAACAAGAAAAAGACCCTCAACCACTTATCTCCCTATATTTACACATCCTTGTAAACTGCAGGAGCTCAGCTTTTTGCAGGGTAATTAGCAGCTAATCTAATTTTTGAATAACCTCAGGGTTTGAATAATCTCAGGCAATTAGTTATCTGATCTTTCCATCACCCTTTGGCGACCTGCCAAAAATCAGGTTGTGACCCACCAGTGGGCCCTGACCCAAAGTTTGGGAACCACTGCACCAAAAGAATGCATAACTTTAGACCCAGATACATATACCCTTAACTTTGGTTGGTTTCCCAAACACTTACTTTGGCTAAACAAATCTCTGTTTCTCTGAACAAACAAATTCCCCCTCTCTGCCTCTTTTGAATACAATGACCACATAGTGATCTCAATTCTGAGAATACTGCCCTAAGTTTCTTTCACCCCCTTTCTTTCCCCATGTTTGCAACATGTTGGCACTCAGTGGCATTTCTGAGTGATCCAATGCCAAGGGTAAAACTCAGTTTCCCTGGTGGTGGGTATGCTTGGGGAGGGAGGGAAGGTCAAAAGAAACCAAGTCCCCTCCCTGCTCCTCCACTTGATTCCCATCCTTCGGCTGTAACAGTAGACCAGAAATACAGATGGTTCAGACTCATCTGCCTGACCAGGCAGCCAGGACCTACTCTTCCTCCTACTGAACCTGGAAGGCATATACTCTGCCCAGTAGTTTAGCAAGTGAGGGGCAGGGGTGGTCTGCCCTAGGTGGCATGTCCTGGGGGGGGGGTGATGGGCACACCACCCAACCCCCTGCTGAGCATTGGCCTGAGATGTGTTTGGTGGCAGACGGGCTCTCCTGCCCTCTCCAAAGCTTTAAATGGTTGGAAATGGCCACCCTGGAAGCAATTGGGTGGTGTGCATGATGATGTCATTGTGTCACTGCCTAATCATTTCTTGGTGCGGCGCTGCTTTGGGTGTGTACAGAGGGATGTCACACAGCACATCCCTTGAAGGGGGACACCTTCCCCAGGCGGCACCTGTGTTGGCGACATCACTGCCTCTGCCCCAGGTGAACTGGGGAAGGGCATTAATATTCTTCCTATGATTGCCCTTCTGTATGCAAACCATATGATTATCTTATTTCTACTTTTGTCTCACCCTGTCCCTTGGACTTGTATCAGTTAATTACAATTAAACAAACCAAAGCCATTCAAAAGATTACATTTTTGTCAGTTGATCCATTGATTTTCCTTTGTAACATGCCCTCTTTTCCTATAGGAGGGTATACAGGTAGGACTTTGGTATCCACTGATTTGATTCACCACTGATACTGAGGTCCAACTTTAAATACTCTGTGACAAGAGAAAAAACACCCAAATCGCATTTCCTACCTTTGCGCTGTTAAAAAATTATAATTTCATTCCATTAGATTCCATTATTCACCCCATCTAGTGACTGAATGTGTCTGTACCAATGCATTCTGGGGCTAGTGTCTGCACCAATGCATTCTGGGGCTACAACAGAGGAGCAAGAAACCTGGAAGTGAGTGTTCAAAGCGATTTTCCCACTGATTTGGTATCCACTGATTTTTCTTATCCCTTGGGGTTCTGGAATGGAACTCCAGTGGATAAGGAGGCATGACCTATACATACACATCAGAAGTCCAGTGTAAAAGCAAACAGAGACCAGGTGCGATGGGGAGATATGCACGGACTCCCCATCTCGTTCCCAGAGCAGTGATGGATAGGAAAGAATTGTCACTGGGGAGTGCCAGATTACCACTGGGGAGTGAGCTATGATTGGGGATAGATCCAGTCCTTATGCTGTAAATATGAATACTGGGACATAACAAGTTCTGCATTTTTGACTTTGCATTTGTAGGATCTTGTGATCATTTTAGAAAGATAATCTATTTTAATTCTGTGCCAAAATATCTGTATGTTTCTGGTATAACTCTCTCATAACATGTCTTCCTGAAATTTCAGGGAGCAAGGGGAAATCAAGGAGAGAAGGTATGCAATCTTTTCAAATATGGAAACAAACCCTGTTCTTAAAGGAATATTTGTAAATGTTTCACTGTAGCTATTAGTGCTACGATGGATGGGGTGGGGAAAAGTGGAAAGAAGTTAATGTTTTCTGAAGAATATGGTGTTGAACAAGAAGAAATAGTTTTGGCCAGAGTTTTGAGCAATTAAAAAGATGGTTAAAGTGTGAACATCTTTTAGATTCTTAAACAGTGCTCAGTCCCACTGAAGACTTATAATAGTGTTTGCCACTGGCAATGCTTTGCAAAGTGACCCCTGAATGAGTGATGAGAGTGTGGCCATAATTCAGCATACTGTGCTATATTTATAGCCGTAGAAATGTGTTAGAAACAGTATTTACCAAGTTACTTCACGGAACTTCATATTATACATGGTTTTAATTTGTTTTGACAGGGTGAAGCTGGCGAACTTGGGCTTGATGGCATTAATGGACAGGAGGTATAATTTAATGGTTAGCGGGACTGAAATTAGTGGGACTTCAGTTAGTCCAACTAACTTGTTTCATTGACTAACTAAGGTATTTAAGGATGACTAACATTCTCCGGATCTAACCCAATTAATTTCACGTATAAGCTTGGGATGGTTCAAATTTTGATATAACTTTTCAAAAATGGCAAAATCAATGAAAAAAGCTACCAAACAGCTAAAACAGACCCACCAATCAGTAGTCTGCTCAAATATTAAAATCTGTTAATGTTTCAAAAATTGCTTAAAGAGAATTGCAGACTCAGAAATTCTCAAAATGACTCCAGCAATAAATCTGCCTTTTTCTCCTGGAAAACTGGTGGCTTCAGTGAAAAGAATATTCCTCAGAATAGTTATTGAGATGAACTGGTTTGGAGGAAATCTCACTAATTTGCCTTTTCCTTTGGGGGATTTAGGGAGAACGAGGGGCTCCTGGATCATCTGGAGAAAAGGGTCGTATGGGAAGAAGGGTAATTTTTGGTTTCTTATTTTAACGTTCAAGTTGCATCTCTGACTCTTGGAAATTGCCACAGATTGTCTGATGATTCGGGTTTGAAATAGATATGTCATAAAAGCAACAAATGGATCCATCGCAATCCAGCAAGAGTCAGATATTAAGTATGCTTGTGTCCTGTTTTCTGGACACAACGGCAGAGGTTAATACAAGGTTAATACAAAGTGAGAATGCCAAATGCTGAGCATCAGGGAACCAATCTCAGAGGCAGCTAAAGTTTGGAACTACTCCGTGGAGCTTTTTCAACAGCCTTTTCCAGGCTGCAACTGAAGCATAACTGAAGATTATGTAGACAACCTAACCGTTACACCTTTCCTGGTGTTCTAGACAAGACTTGATCCTGCCTGGGACAAATGGAATTTCTCACTCTACCCAGTGAGAGCTGTGCTGTTGGGCCTGAGCACTGAGCTGGGCTTGCTGTCATCTTCTTTCTTCAGGTCCTGGTGATCATTATGGTCCAAAGACAGGAAGGTGTACAATTGGAGTACATTGAGTCGTCCCCCCCCCCCCCAGTTCTGTGGGTTTCCTGTGGTTGGGTTCCTGTGGGTGGGTATGATCTCAGGAGGTTTTTTGGGGTCTGTCTCTCCCTAGACCTGTTTCCCTAGACCTGGGGCCCATGGTGGGGTCCTTTTCTGATGAGAACATTACATCTGATTCCAGCTGTGCAGGCTGGAAGACCCTGCCAGTGCTTAACCCATTTCTGCCTAAGATTACATATATGGAACAGGAACCACAGGTGTACACCTGTGGGCTGGGCATAAATGACCCGCTGAAGTCAGCAAACCTAAACTTGCTTAAGCCGGTTTGATTATGGCCATTTACTCTAAGAATGCTGGGATGAGATCTGAGGGGGTAAAGATGTACAGTATACTAGATAACATGAGACACTGCATAATATCCTAACTGCTGCTTGTTGTTCCTTCATGGTTTAAGGGTAGAGAAGGCCCCAGAGGAGAGCCAGGTGATCATGGACCACCTGGTCTACGAGGAGGCAATGTGAGTAATGGTGACTTTTTTTTTTTAAATCAAAGAGAACATCAGTAATCAGAAGTAATATTTTCTGTGCTTCTTTGCATACCCAAATATATTGTGTTTTGTGTTGGAACAACCCTGCCTCCAGTATTTGTAACAATGATTGAGGGCTTGGTGGAAATTTTGGATCCAAGTGATAGAGGAAAACGTTGATCACTGTGGGACAGGTTGCTTCACTGAACACTTACATGTTCCAAGAGACCCAAAAATTATGGTTTGACAATGGGACTGTATGCAATATTAATTTGATTATTTTAGATACGTATGCCCCACTTATCCAAGAAGTTCAAGGTGGCTTATAATAATAAAAACCTCAGTTTTAAAACCAACAATATACTGTTAAGATAACATCAACAACCACAGAAATCGACCAAAAGCCAGGCGGAAGAGGTGTGCACAATACTCTTAAAAAACCATCAGAGAGGTTCTTTTGCTCATCTCTTCAGATAGAAGGTTTCAGAAATGTGGGACAATTGCTTATAAAAGCATGATTTCTAGATTTCATCATGCATACTTGTTGCAAAGATGTTATGGCCAGTAAGGCCTGCAGACTAGACCCTGACTGTCTGCTGGGATCATATGGGGAGAGATGGTCCTTAAGGGTCCAGACTGCACACATTTTAAAAGTTAGATCCAGCACCTTGAATTGGACCCACAAGCAAATTGGCAACCAGCATAGCTGGCACAAAACAGGTTCAATGTGCTTGCTTCCCTACACACTTTAGGAGACATGCAGTAACATTCATTACCAGTTGAAGCTCTGAGTAATCCTCAAAGGTAGCCCCACATATAATATACTGCAGTAGTCAAGCTTGGAAGTTCAGAAGCATGGATTCGCATGCCAAGGTTAACATGTTCTGAAAAATGAAAAGCTTCCTTATTAGTCAAAGATGAAGACAGCCCTCATAACAACTCTGACCTGCTTCTCAGGAAGTAATACTAGAGATTCTAGAGCAGCCATTTTCAACCCTTTTCAGCTCAAGGCACACTGTCAAGGCACTAAAATTGTCAAGGCACACTCCCAGTTTTTTACTTACATTAAATTACTATATTACAATTAATTTTTAATTAATATAATTAATACAATTAAAACGTTACATAACAAAGGGCACAATCCTAACCAGGTCTACTCAGAAGTAAGTCCTATTTTGTTCAATGGGGCTTACTGTCAGGAAAGTGTGGTTAGGATTGCAGCCAAAGACTGGGGGGGATGTGCCTGTGGGACTTACTTCTGAGTAGACATGCCTAGGATTGGGCTTTTGGTTGCACTTTTTTTTCAAATACAGAAGGAGGTAATTGGCACTTCTCTCTCCTCCACCCCACCCCTCCCTCAGCCACATCCCCCCCATCTCATAACTGCAGTTAGCACCTCTCCTACTGTTCCTCCCCTCACTGGTCCACACCTTCCAAAGGTCCAGAATCACTTGCCTCACATTCTCCCCCCCCCCCAATTGCCTGCTCTTGTATTTCAGAAAAAAGTGTGACCAAAAGCCCAATCCTAGGCATGTCTACTCAGAAGTAAGTTCCATTATAGTCAATGGAGCTTACTCCCAGGAAAGTGGGGCTAGGAGAGGATCCTGAGAGCCCAAGCCAGGCATCTCTACTCAGAAGTAAGTCCTATTATAGTCAATGGGGCTTACTCTCAGGAAAGTGGGTCTAGGAGAGGAGCTTGAGAGCCCAGCCCAGCTCAGGCGTGTCTACTCAGAAGTAAGTCCCATCATAGTCAATGGGGCTCACTCCCAGGAAAGTGTGGTTAGGATTGCTGCCCAACGCCCCTCCTCTGAAAGGCAAGGCAGGGAGGGTGGCTTTGGGGAGCTACAGGCAACTGTGGCAAGGAAAAGGGACTTTTGTGGACCCTCAGCCAGCCCATTCTTAGGCTAGTGGCCCCAGCAGAATCACTGGCTTCCTACCTGCTCACCTGCCCGGCTTCCTCCTTCTCACTCTGCCCAGACCTCCTCCAGGCTTTTCTGGTTGCCCAGTCAGCAGGCAGGGCAGACAAGGGACTTGATACCCAATCCTAGGCATGTCTACTCAGAAGAAAGCCCCATAATAGTCAATGGGGCTTACTCCTAGGTAAAGGAGGATCAGGTTGCAGCCTTCCTCTTGCTCACAGCAGGAGATGCAAAGCAGCCACTGCTGCTCCTTTTTAGCTGCTGCTGCTTGAGGGTCAAAGCAGCCACTTCTCCCGCCTCAGCCTGAGGCACACCTGAGGCTGCCTCGAGGCACACTAGTGTGCTGCAGCACAGCAGTTGAAAACCGCTGTTCTAGAGGTACCTTCTGACCTAATCATATAGTGCCCCAGAGACTACATCAATCTCAGGCAAGCTAGTCTTCTCCTGGCTCAGCCATTCCTTACCAGCACCATGTCCATCTTGTCTGGATTCATCTATTCTACCTCATCTACCTGGTTACAGTCTCCAGAACCTAGTTCAGGACAAAGATAGCAGCTCCTGGGTGCCTTCAAGATACGTAGAGCTCAGTATCATCAGGGTATTGAGTAAGGAAAGTTGCCTGCATGGCCTCCTCATGGTTCTTCCACTCCTTTCTTCTTCATGACAGCACAAGGCCTTTTGGAACTGTGTTATGGAGCCCGTGTGGTGACACAGAGGGCTATAATTAATTGTAGCTGAAGAAATGCAGAACACTGAGAAATTGCCCATTGCTCAGTGGTAGAATACATGTGCTTGCACATATTAAGTATCAGCATCTCCAGGTCAAGCATCTCCAGGGCAAGATTCTCATGCAGAGAGCACTAACTGAAACCCTGGAGAATCAATGCAGGTCCATTTTGTATGTAGCCTTCAGATAGAACCATACCTAGACTTCCAAGGCTCATTCTGGACAGAACTTCCCAGTTTATTTTCCTTGTATTCCCAAATGTTGTGGTGGCCAAACCCCCATTGGCAATCAAGTCTGCTCATCTTCCAGTCTGCACATGCAGCATATGGAAGGCCTAAGATATTGGTAAAACACGTCACCCCAGTCCATTGCTGGAGGTTGTAAGAAACCGGCAAGAACATCTGATTTCCTGTTATCCCAGAGTGCAGTTGTATTTTTCTAAAAGAGGCATGATAGAAATTATTCTCAGTTGAACTCTTCCTCAATATCTCTGATCGGTTGCTTTCTCATCCTGTGAAATGATACTTCCAGTCATCAAGCCTTTCCCACGGTTGCTTGTTTGAGTTTCATTGCCTACCAAAAATATTCCCTTCCATTGCAGCAGGAAAACAAGATGTAGTTTTTGACTGTGGTCCTATATCTGAATTGAAATGAATGTTGATCCTATTTCTGCAAGCCATTATTTCAGTGGTGCTAGCAAACATCTTGAAAACATCTGAAAACTTATTGAGTTTGTTTGTTATAGGGCGATCCTGGGATTGACAACAATGTCTTTGGCTCTCCGGGTAGAAGAGGTAACCCAGGATGGCAGGTACCCAAGGGTTTTATTGTTAGCTTCTTGTAGTGAACATGACACTATTAATTCCATAATGTTTGTTAATATGTATTTTGTAAAGGACTTGTAAGTTGGCATTAGAAGCAGAAAAAGCCATTGAAGCCATGATAACTTGGAGTCAGTGATTTTAGGTTGCAGCATGAAATTTTCTGGACAGGGGAAAAGGCCTATGAACACCATGTTCCATGGATCCCTGTGGATTCTGTCAGAACTTCTGGGTCAATTGAAGACCAACTCAACAAGATGCATTTGGCAGCAGACTTAGAATGCGATTGAAGCTAGAAGACTTTCTATTGTTTGATACATTAAAATTACAAAATGTGGAAAATCTTTGAGGACAATTGATGGCATTGAAACTACTAATGAAATTGTGTCAAATCTCCAAGATTGGCTGGGGATGTGTGTGTATGTCTTGAATTACATGTCAGAGTTCATTGTATGTCTAATGCTGGATTGTGAGAAAGACCCAACTGTAATGTTGTGTTCTTACTGTGGCTTTGCAGGGAGAACCAGGACCTGATGGCATAGAAGGAAACCCAGGAGAGACAGGTGCAAATGTAAGAGCAACTGCAATATAGAAATAGCAAAGTTTTGAAGCAAATGCTATACTAATCAAGGGAGCAAGCTCTTCCCCTTCTTCCAGTGAAACTTTTTTTACACTAATCTAAAACATAGAAGCATGATGAGTATTCAGTTATTGTATGAGAATTTTTCTCACTTGGGATTTGTTCCGGGGTTGATTTCCATGTAAAACTGCAGTCAAGTTCTGAGAATGCTTTTGTCCACTGATAGAAAAACTCAGCCAGGTCTGACCTCTGCAGATCAATCATTGAACATAGGCACACAAGGGAAATTATCTCATGTATGAGACCCTGTGTCACAGCTAATGGCAAAGCTCAGTGGTTTGGCAGGATTTATGTGAAAACATTTTGTTTTTGAAAAAATTTGTTTCAATCCTATGAACCCTTATCTGAGAGTAAACCCCGTTGAACACAGTGGGACCTATTTTTGTGTTGGAAAATTGCATAGGATTGGTTAGTTATTTGAGAAGTTATTAATTCCCTGCTGCAATAGACTCTTCATCATAGAAACTTCAGAATGCAGTGACTTTTTATTTTCCTATACACTTTTGTGGATTCCTTGGCCTCAGTCTTGAGAAACAGGCCATGCCTAAGTCATGGCTGATTAATATAAAGTCTCTTAAGAAAGTGGAGGCTGTGCTTGTTTCATTGCTGGAGTGGCTGATGGAACTCTCCAGTGATACATAAGCTTACATCAGGCTTACACTGGCTTTTTTTTGTAATTGGTCTCAGTTTGGAATATAATTGCTGTTTTTCATTCATTTTTAGGGTCCCAGTGGCCGCAGAGGTCATCCTGGGTTAAAGGTCAGTTGCCGTTGGACTTGTTTGCTGCCATATGAACCTCAAAGCTATGCTTGGGAGAAGCATCAAGAGTTAGTCAGGACAGGCATGGCTCCAAGGGCCTCGGAAGGGTTCCAAGTCCTCAAAAGTCAACCCCTGAAGCTCCAGCCTGTAATGGAGTGTCTGTTGCTATCCACAGCCACCCAGTGGCCCCTGCCCTGGCAATCTTACTGGGTGATGGTGGGCACTGCTTATCAACGGCAGAACCCTTTGTATTTATAGCGTTTTATGCCTTTATCAGAAAGTGCACAGTTCTAATGCATGTTGCGGCTTGGTTACAAGCCAACCAAGCTGCAGCATGGATGGATTGGATGAAATGCAGTTGTCTGGATTCCACATGAACTGTGCATTTTTCATCCCTTGTGAATCCAGACTTGTCTCCCCAGGGACAAGCGTTTCCACCTGTATTCACCCAGTCTGTCTTAGAAACCTGGCAACTGTGTAGCCTTTTAAAAGTACGCCAGTCTTCAGGGAAAAGGATTCTTCTCTCTGTTGTTCTGCTTGATGTCTCCGTTGTACTTTTGCCCTCTAGAGATGCTACTTAGTATTTTATCTCCCTTTCTCTTACCTGTACGCAAGAGCTAGCAACAGATCTTTAAATAAATCTTTAAATAAACAGATCTGCAGAACACCATCTAACTCAGGGTTTGCTATTGTTTTTCTTGACTGCAACGTTTCATGACATGGAGAGGAGTGAAAGCTGGACCTATTGAACTTCTGTCTGTTGTGCAAATACTAAAGGCTAAATTCCTCTGTTGGAGGAGGGGGAGCTGACAGAATTGTCTAGCAGTCTATGATGCTGATAGCAATTGGTATGCTGAAAGGCATTCATCATCAAGCAAAATGGATATGGATATATAAAGCATCATGTTATGTATGTTCTCTGTCTTTTAACCTCTTCCTATCATGACTCTAGACAAAGGCTGTGACAAATGTTTTCCCATTATGATGTTTCTGTTGGAACAAATGCTTTTTAGGAAGAGCAGAAATATTTTTTTTTGGGGGGGGGGGACAAAATTGTAAAAAACATCACCTTTTCCCATATTAAAATCCATTTCTGCCCAATGTTGCATCTATGCAACAGGGACCAAATGTGTAAACCTGTGGGCCAGGCAAAAATGGGTTAAATACACTGCTATTTCCTTATTTGCTGCCACTGGATTAATCATATGCATGGTCCCAGTCAATCATGGGTCTTGTTGTGAATGGAATGATATCACAATGCTCCTTGGTCAATAGGATTTGCTATGTGATGGTGCCACTTATGACAATCAAAGCAAAATGAGAGTGAGGGCAATGCTTCCTGGGTATTCATGCAGATGGAGCCCTGTTTATAAGGGATAACAGTGAATGGAAAGGTGTCATGGCAATTATTGTGAATGAGACTTGTCTATGTGCTGACATTATTGCAGGCAAGCAGCTTTGTTGTTACTCCAGATAGGTAAACCCTTTCAACTCCATTCAAAGCAATCAATGTATTGGATAAAATTTGCCCAGAGGGGGGAAGGCTGCTTGTTGATCCTGCAGAAAATGTTTATTCCAAGTCCACTTCCCCTTTGGCTTAACCCTGCTCTATACACGGTTGAATAAATTCCTCTGACCCACTCTCTCAAGCTCATTGGAGAGGAGGCAAGTTGCTTAGCTGACCATGTTTCAGGTTTTTTGGGAGGGTTGTTGTCTACATATGTCTACATATGACTTGGCAGTCATCGCACTGTTTATTTTCCTGGAGGTTGCAAATGTTTGCCAATGCACTTTTTCTTTAGTGCTTCATGTTTTATTTGGCAGGGTATCCAAGGAGATGAAGGAGAACCAGGTTATCCTGGGGAAATTGGATTACCAGGCCAACAGGTACTATAACACGATTGTGCATAGCAGCTTTTCATTTAGCACGGAACAAGTATCACCCATAGTCCATGGCATGCCCTACATTTAGGTTATGTGGCTTTCCAAAACAATTTTGCATATTGCGATGGTTGTCCAGGACTGACGTAGTTGAGTTAGATTTAGATCTTGGTAACTACATACGTATCAAGTGTCTGCCATATGTTACTCTTCATGACCAGAATCCTGTAATGTGTCACTAGGGTCCTCCAGGCCTACAAGGAATACGTGGACCTCCAGGATTGCCAGGTTTTCCAGGCCTCCAAGTATGTGTTACAATGATAATCCTTATTTTGTAGTGTGTTTCATCATCTCCTATTGCTAAATTAATTTCTGGATCCTTAGAGAACAAAAACAGTAAAGTCCTGGAAAGTCTCCCCTGCCCCCCAGAATTTCTTATCCTTGTTTTTGTCCTTAAAAACCTTGCCCCACTAAGTATGATTTGCAGACTATATGTTGTCTGTTCATTCACTAAGGGCTACTTTCAAGAGATGTGCAACTCACATTTTTTAAAAGAAAAGCATTAATCCAGTCTCAGTTGTGTATGTATGTTTGTGTTGTCTTGTATAGTGCTTTCACAGACATCGTTTAGAACTGTTGGAAGCCTGGATATGATTATAGGGAAAACATCAAAGCTATTACTGGCTGCCAGTTATTTCTGTGGTCAGAAAGAACATTAGATGTGAAATGCAAAATGAAAATTTTGCCAACAATTTTGTGCTCTGAACAGAAGTCTAGACTTGATTTTTCCTTTAATGGGTCTTCCAATATGTGTTTCTGATTGGAGGGCAGTCCGGGCATCATGGGTGAAACTGGCTCTGTAGGGAACCCTGGGCCACATGGAACAAAGGTAAGTACTCCTGATTTTAACATTATCTTCTCTGAATGCAATTATTTTAAAGTAAAGCACCATCATCACTGTGTCTACCAAAGTTGATTTTTTTAAAAAGTAAGCTGTGTTAACAGAACATCTACTTTATACCTTCTGCTATTCAAATAACTTTAGTATTTTCATGGACTTCTATAGTTACGTTAGCTTTTCATTCATGGGAACAAAACCTTCCTAACAGCAATCCTGTGCATGCCACTCAGAAATAAGTCCCACTGTATTCAGTGGGACTTACTCCCAGGAAAGTATGCATAGCAGAGCTTCCAAAAGTCATGAGTCATCACGACACACTCATAGTGGCTTCATGAGATCCCCAGTGGCCCTTCTACCTGCTCTCCCAGGCACCTCCCTCTTGGAGCATGCAAAATCTCGCATGCTCCAAGATGGCAGTGCTCAAATCTCACAAGATTTGGGCAGCGCCATCTTGGATTGCACAAGATCTCACGAGATTCGGATGTTGTCATCTTGGATTGTGCAAGATCTCATGAGACTTGGCTGTTGCCCATCTTCAATCGCACAAGATTTTGCATGATCCAAGGTGGCAGTGCCCGGTTGAGCTGGGAAGAAGAGGCTGCAGGGTACTGTGACCCCAGTAAGTTTGGGAACCACTGATGTATAGGATTGCAAACTTAGGGTTTGCAAACTTAGGGTTAAAAGGAGATTGGACAAGTGTCTGGAGGAAAAATCCATTATGGGGTACAAGCCATGATGTGTATGCGCAACCTCCTGATTTTAGAAATGGGTTATGTCAGAATGCCACATGCAAGGGAGGGCACCAGGATGAGGTCTCTTGTTATCTGGGGTGCTCCCTGGGGCATTTGGTGGGCCGCTGTGAGATACAGGAAGTTGGACTAGATGGGCCTATGGCCTGATCCAGTGGGGCTGTTCTTATGTTCTTATGTTCTTAGGGTCTGTATGGGTTGGTGTTTGCATGACTCTCCTGAACATTTAGCCCAATATCACTGCAAATGATCACCAGTGTAATAAGCTGTCTCTGAGGGAGAAGCCTAAGTTAGAACTCTGCTTCCCAATATCTGGTTCTCTGTGTGCAGGAAATTATTTTGCATGGAGAACCATTTCATCATGAGGAAATAGAGACACAAGTTGTTGACCACTTTAGTGAGAATCGGGCCATAGATATCAACCCCGTTAACACTGGTTTGGGATAATTTATGGAATTTAACTGCTAATCTCTTTCACGTATCATAAAAGGGTGAACATGGTGATCCTGGAGAAAAAGGCCTTCTGGGGCCATCTGGACTAAGAGGCTTGCCTGTGAGTGTTACCTTTCTGATTCTCTTACTTGAATATTCTCACTGAGGGTTGAACCATACATGACTTCTTTGGGTCCTTCTTGCCCTTCTGTAACAATCTGGTGCAAACCCTGCAAGAAGCATGAAAACTCCAGTATGTATTAGAGTGGAATTTTTCAGAATTTCTTCACAACCTTGGTCAATTCTTCTGAAACGCACCATTTACACTAATGCACACCTCACAACTATAAACTATTGCTTGTCCCACAGCCCCATTGAGACTTCAATATTCCATGGTTACAATGAACTAACATCCATTCCTCTCTCCCCCTCCCCCCCGTATTCTTTGCAGGGACTAGATGGTAGCGATGGCTATGGAATGCAGGGAAAGAAAGGCGCAAAGGTGAGAGGCTTGTTGTGGAGTGATGGGTGCAGACTACCTTTGTATGGTGAAGGGGTACCTAATCTATTATGATTATAACCACTAATCAAAAGAGGTACAACCTATAAAGAACGTCTCGTATTAAAGCTTCATTCAAATAATGAGGAGTGTTCCTGAACAACTATGCTTTTTTGGCCTTGTGCAGAAATTCAAGGAAGGTTGTGCTTCAAGAGCGTTTAATAATTGGATGAACATTCTGATAAGTACTGAATTTGATTACTATGTTGGGGAAGGAGAATATCACCATTCTCATTTGTTGCAAAGCTGCATCTCCATTTCAGCCAACCAAGATCACAATCCTATTGTCACATGCTCAGAAGTGCACAGACCTTTCCCTATCTGACCAAGGAGAAGCAGCAGACCTCAGCTGCTAGGTTGTGCACAATGTTTGCGACTGTACTTTTTTGGGGATGGGGAGAAGTGAAAATAAATTACATTCAAAATGAATATTGAAAGCCAAGTCTCTTAGTAGTTTAAATAGTAGACATTCACAGGGTTCATTGTTATGTTACTTGGAGGTCTGGATGCTTGCCTGTCACCTTTCTGATGCCCAAACCAAACAGCCCTAGCATACCTTTCTGTGGAAGAAATGGAAATGGCAGCACTTCCAGTATATGCGAAATGGTTATGATTGGAAGCAAAACAAGAAAATTTTTTTCTATATCAAGAGCAGTACTTTAAAGTCCTGTGGTTGTCCAAAAAATAGATTTCACTGGAGTTCTTCAGCATAAATGGCAGGATTTGGCAATCTGGGTACTTGATTCTTTCTATACTATCCAGTTGTTTATTTGGCTTTTTCCTGATGGTAGAATCTGATTTTAATCTGAATACAGATTTTGATTCTGATTGGGACCCTGGTATGGCAGAGAGGGTTAAATTCTCTCCCCCCTGCACCATGGTCCTGATTTAAATCCCCCCTGCAGCTGTTTTAGTCAGACATGGAGATGCATTCACACATACCCAGTGGCATATCTAATTTGGCCCTTAGTACTTTGGGCTTTGGTATTGGTACTACGTACTGCGACACAATGAAAAAGACACAAAATCTGTTGAGAACTCCAGAACTTCATCAGGCTGGATGGTATGCAATGCAAAAGAAATGAAAGGCAGTTGGGCATAGTGTAATAGACCCTTTTCCCCAGCATTCTTGTTCCCCCACCTTTTAGAAAATAGAATGTCTTGAAGTGACTTATTCTGTGCTCACTGCTCACTGAAATACATCAGCCCCTTGCCAGAGGAAAATAAATAAATATTGTGGTAGTTTTTATGTTAGTAAAGAGGGAGATTAATTTCAAGTGTTTTAGGCAGAAAGTCAAAAGGAGCCATATTGGAAGGATTATTTAATGGATTTTTGCCTTCTCTGCCTTATAGTAGGACTCTCTGGAACACAACTGTGTTTCATTATGAAGGAAAACTGTTTGGGACACATTGTTGGATACACAGACATATTTTGTGGCGCAATCCTTCCCTCGCTGCCTTATGGTGGTGAGGCTCTCCCGATGGTGCTGACAGCCATAAAGTGGCCAGTGCTTGTTGGACAAGGCACTCCGACAGCATGCGAGTCAGCACATTGTCAAGAGCATTGGCAGGAAACCCTGCACTTTCCCACCCTTTCAAGCGAGGGAATTGCTGCTCGCCAGAGGAGGTAGGATAATGGGGGAGGAGGGATTGAAGGTGGGAGGGTGGAACAGAGGTGGGGAGGGGGCGAAACCATGTGGGGAGGGAGGTGTAATGGGGTAGGGAGGCCATGGGAGGGGGAGGATCTGTTGCAGGCGGCTTGTGATGGATCTTAAACCCTCCACTCTTTACACTCTTTACACTCTCACATAACACCAGAACCAGGGGACATCCACTAAAATTGAGTGTTGGGAGAGTTAGAACAGACAAAAGAAAATATTTCTTTACTCAGCGTGTGGTTGGTCTGTGGAACTCCTTGCCACAGGAGGTGGTGATGGTGTCTAGCCTGGACGCCTTTAAAAGGGGATTGGACAAGTTTCTGGAGGAAAAATCCATTACGGGGTACAAGCCATGATGTGTATGTGCAACCTCCTGATTTTAGAAATGGGTTATGTCAGAATGCCAGGTGTAAGGGAGGGCACCAGGATGAGGTCTCTTGTTATCTGGTGTGCTCCCTGGGGCATTTGGTGGGCTGCTGTGAGATACAGGAAGCTGGACTAGATGGGCGTATGGCCTGATCCAGTGGGGCTGTTCTTATGTTCTTATGTTCTTATGTTCTCCAGCAGCAGCCTCCCCACCCTGTTTCTCTCCTTAGACTTGCGCTGACAAACTCGCTAGTGCAGGTTTGAGGAGATCCATTGTGGGAGATCCATTGTGCTTACACGGGGGTGAGGGGATTTTACAATTCCCTTTCCCTGCTGAAGTCTCCTGGCCCACCCCACCGCCCACTATGAATGCAGCTTTCACCCATTTGGCGTTGCTGCATTGATGGGGGGGAATGCATAAGATTGGGCTCTTTGATATGTTATTTGGATACACAAACAGAAGACATGGTCTAGTCACTATTTTAAAAAAATTGTAAACTAAAGGGCCAATCTTATCAAACTTTCCAGCCCTGGTGCAGCCACAATGCAGACCCCCAGATAAGGGAACAAATGTTACCATACCAGGTAACCATACCAGGTTACCATACCAGGAGGCCTCTGTGACTGCCTTCTCACCCCAGGATGCAGTGCATACCCCATTGACATGGCTGCACCGGCACTGGAATATTGGATGGGGTTGGGCCCGAAATAATCAAAACATGAATGCAACTGTAGACCAATGTTTTATTTCTGTTTTCATTATTAGGGGCAGTCTGGATTTCCTGGTTACCCGGGACTGCAGGTATATAGGTGCTAATATTACAGTAGATTTTCCTACTGTCTGAGTTTTGAGTTTCTTAGCTTCTTGATTGCAAGACTCTTCTTCTGATTCCTTGGTAGGGAGAAGATGGCGACCCAGGCATTGCAGGAGATAGAGGCCCCAGAGGAATCAGAGGACAAAGGGTGACAATGATAAATAGTGGTTATAGTTTTTAGCTGCTGAAAGTTTTTCTGTCTCATAAAAAGATTTCTGTGCACTGAGACAGAATTCAAATCTTATTAAGAAAGGACTCCTTAGATACATTTATACTTGGCATTATAGATCCTAGTTGTTCCTAGGATCAAGTGGTGACTGATCATTGATGGGGGGGATCTAGAGGTGTCTTCTTTTAGAGAAATGCTCTTGTGTGAGTCGAAGGATGTTGCAGAAGGTAGTTACATAGAGAAAGTAACCTCTGTTTAAAAACAGTTTTTCTGATGGTGGAAGATACTTTGGGCCCTCTGTATTCCAGGACCCCCCACTGATACCGATTTCCACAGAAAATCAAATCCATGGTTGGCCCTCAAGAACTTCCTGGACATGACCAGAAGACACTTCCGGTAGTGTCCAGGAAGTCCTTGCATCTCTCCAACTGTGGAGTCAGTGCTTGTGTTGATTCAAATCCACGCATGCCAAATCCACGGATGAAGAAGGTCAACTGTATTGCACACTGTGTTGCACTAGATCTTGCACAAACTGAAAGCTGCTCTTCTGTTAATGGTCAGGCAACGTTGCTGAGCATCCCTTCCACTAAAACTCCTTTTATGAGCATCACTGTGGATCCTACCCATTTATTGTTTCATTTTGTACATCACGTTATCTTTATTTGAACTGACTGAAACAGTCACCCTGATGAGAGGATAGAAAGAGGGTTTCACTCCTCCATCATTACTATAGGATATTTACTAGGATGGGTGGTGGTGGTCATTCTTATGATTTTGCACTGCATGTGACATCCAAACAGAGAATTGGAAGTGATGACATTGATTACCTATGCAAACAGGAACTGATTCTAGGTGCCCCCTTCTCCCCTTGATACAACAGGTTAGAAATGCTGTCATCACTGACAGCCCTGATCAGTGGGGGGCGGGGGATAGGAAACAAATGATTATTTAACGATGCTTGCTTCTGTGTGGGAATATCTTGCACTCAGAGCCATAGTCTTTAGCTAGTACTTAAGTACCTTAAGCAAGAATCAAGTATACAATTGCCTCAGCTTGCAGTGTATGAAAATCTAGCACATTATATTCTCTGATCAAGCATGAACCAACTGACACTTCCTTTGATGTTCTAATGATTTCTTTGTATTTAAGGCCAGCGGTGGAATGCCAGGGTTGGCAGGTGACCCAGGAAGCCGAGGACCCCCTGGAAGAATGGTAATGTGACTTCAAAAGAGATACAACGTGATCTAATGTTGAAGCTTGCAGCTGACTGTTTCTGAAAATTGGACATATAATTGGCCTCAATATCCTGGGGGGGGGGCCATTCTCAGACCACCTCCCCCGGCAGATACAGAATTCCATGGATAATTACATTGGGGTGGGGTGCTGGCAACAGGACGTGCGTCTATGAAACATTCAGAAGGCCTTCTGAGTCACTGGGAGGTTGTGTGTGGCCTCAGATGGCCTCCTGAACTCTTCAGAGTGGCCCTTCTGGTTTAACAAAAAACTGGAAGTGGCACTGTGAAGCATCTTGGAGGCCTTCTGAGTCATGGGGAGGCAACGCGCACCACCCTGAACCTTGGAACACTTCCCAGATACGACCAGAAGGCACTTCCGGTCGTCTCTGGGACGTCTGATTCATAGAGGCCCTCTTGATGTGGGTTTGGCACGTGCATTGAATGAGATCTACAGGTGCTGAACCTGAAGATAAGGAGGGTCTGCTGTATATCAACAAATCTTTCCATCAGTTTTATGGGAAAACAGCCCAATCCTATGCATGCCTACTTGAAAGTAAGACTTACTGTGTTCAGTGGGGCTTAATCTCAGTAAAACATGTGTGGAATTGGAGCTTAAAGGCCCAGTCCTGTTGGGCTCAGGCACCAGTGGAATGCATGTTCCATTGGCAGCAGCTGCTGTGAAGCCGCCATAAAGGGCCCTTTGGCAATGTGCAGAGTAGCCCATTGCATGAGAGTAGCCCGCTGCATGAGAGCCAGTGGGAAGGCAAGAGTCTTCCTGTCTGTGTTAGTGAATTCTGGAGGGCCTGCTGAGGTAATGGTAGGGGATGGTGGAACAGGTGGGGAAAACTGGGTGGGGAGGGAGAAACAGGGGGTGGGGAGTCTGTGGGACAGAGTGGATCTAGCAGTAGCATGCATCAGATCCTATCCCCTCTGTCAGCAGCCTCCCCACTCCCTTTCTTTCCTCAGACTTGCACCAGTGAAATCACTGGTGCAGGACCGAGGAGAACCATTGTGGTCAGAAGATTTATGGTAGTGTAAGGGAATTTAAATCCTATTTCCCCTCCAAAGCCTTCTAATCTGCCCCACCACTGAATACCGTGTGCTCCTTTTCAGTGCAGCTTCACCAGTGGGGGGCGGGGAGATAGGATTGGACTGTAAGTCAATGGCACACTATGACAGGGAGGGGGAGGGGGCAGGTGGATTGGGTCCCAGGAGGGGGTGGGATCGGTGGCAACCATTCACACCATACCGCATCCCTCTCCTTAGGTCTGAAATCCTGACACAGCTCAACACAAACTTGCGCCGGTGAATTAGCGGACACAGGTCCAAGAAGACCCGTTGTGCTGGCTGAAGCTTTCCCCAGTACAAAGGAACAAATGTCCCTTTACCTTGAGGAGCCTCCAGCTTGCTCAGTTCCAGCATAGGATGCCACACAACTGTGCTGGCCCTGCTGCATCATTGCTGGTTAGAATTGGGCATTGAGTTATTTCTATTTGTCCAATAAGGTTCTGGTCATCAACGGTTGTATCTGTTGTATTGATCAATATGATAGTTTGATTTTCTAAGTTTATATCTCATATTTTACAGGGCAACAAAGGACCAAATGGCAGACTAGCAATGACGGTATGTAATCGACTCCTTTCTTTCTGCCAATACAATACAAAAACACATGAAATTAATTCTTAATCTATATATATGAAGAGTAGTTATATATATATTGAATAGAGTTGCCATCTGTTGACTGAGGCATCTCGAGGCTGAGGCAAAGGGTAACAGATAACCAAGAAAGCAGGAAAAAATGTGGGAGACAAAGAGGTCATTGGTGAAAAGTGGAATCTGGTGTTCCGGCTGATGTCTTTGGTAGTTGGAAAATTGTTATAGATTTTTCAGTGTAAACTAAACCAGGCATTCAGGCCACTAATCCCTTTAATTTTATTCTTACCTGCAGCCTTGTGAACTTGTCAATCTTACAAGAGGAAACTGCCGTAAGTAATTGACACCTTACAGCCTGACCCAAAAGGGGTTGGCCATTGTTGTTGTGCCTCTTTTGCTGGCACTGACTGCCATAAAGTAGTCAGCACCAGTCATAAAAGGCACTCTAGTAGCTCTTTTCTCAGCACACCTCCAAGGATGCTGGCAGGGTTTGGACTTAATGTCATTTGTTCTAAGACCAACATATTACCTTTGTAATTCAGTCTTGTTGTGGTTGATACTCTACTTCAGCGGTTCCCAAACTTTTTCATCTTGTGGCTCTCTTGACCTACTGAGCCATTGGCCATACCTCCTCATTAGGGCTACAATCCTAATTGTATAGGGTGGTGGGTTTTTCACGAGGATCCCATGGCTCCCCTAACTGGGTTTCTGTGGCTCCCCAAGGAGGCATGGCTCACAGTTTAAAGAATCACTGCTCTACTTCATTCACAGCAGAAACAAACCTTTTAGTGGATGTTAAAAAAACAACACTGTATATTTGATTTAAGTTCTATACATCCATCCACTGTTGTTGGGTTATCATGTAAATGAACATGAAACAGGAATGACAACTGAAATGCATGTTTTTCCCTTTTTCCCCATTTAGCTTGCTGTATTGGTGAGTACCTTTTAAACAACTTAGATTTAAAAAAAAAAAGTCAAACTTTATTTTGTCTGACACCTTCTGACAGTGTGCTTTCGTTGCAAGGAATGAGCCAGTGCCCAGTGTATCCAACAGAAGTGGTGTTTGCCCTTGATATGTCTGGAGATGTTACCACAGCATCTTTTGAACGGATGAAAGATATTATGCTCTCTTTGTTGAAGGGCATAACTATTACCCGGAGCAACTGTCCAACCGGAGCTCGGGTGGCAGTTGTGTCATATAATGCCAACACAAAGTACGTCATCCGGTTCACCGATTTCCGAAGGGACGACCTTCTTTTGGAGGCAGTTCAAAGAATACCCTTGGAGAGGTCCTCAGGCAAACGGAATCTTGGGAGGGCCATGAGATTTGTTGCCAGAAATGTCTTTAAGCGGCATCGTCAAGGTGTCCTCATGAGGAAAGTCGCCATATTTCTCACTGCTGGTCCATCGCAGGAGGCAACCCCCATCAATACAGCAGTGTTGGAGTTCAGCGCTTTGGATATCACCCCTGTGGTCATTGCTCTCAGCGAAGTGCCTATTGTACAGCAAGCCTTTTTGGTAAGCATGCTGTCATCATTGTGCAGACGGTTGCGTGAGCTGATGTCCTCTGAGAGAATGGGTCTCTGAGGAAGTTTCCATTCCTGGCATTTGTGGCCGAGTTCTCACAAACATCATATCAGGATGGCAAATGGGTGGGGAGTGCGGTGCCACCTCCTCTTCCCACTCCCTGGATTTGAAGAAGAAATGCGGAGATGATTTTCTGATGCTATAGCCCAGCCATTCTCATCCTTCTTTGGGCTATGGTGACTCAGAAGCTCTTCTCAGTGCCCTTCTGTCAAACAAGGGTACAACACAAACAGATAAACATAAAATCATTTATTATTGAACACCTAGAAAATGTGAACATTCAAATGTGCCAGGTTTCCCCAGGGGTTCATATGACTCCCGTTGAGAATGTCTGCTCTAGCCTAAACTTTGCTCTCCATCATGCTTTGTCTTCCCCTCCATTCCCCTCTTCCCTCCATTCCCCTCTTCCACTCCATTCCCCTCTTCCTGTTTGAATACAGGGTGCGAGAGGAGGAGCAGGGACAGTGATGGTGGCTGGTATGCTGCCAGATTTTGGGGGGGGGGGCAACTTATTGTCTCAAGTGTCAGGAAATCGTGACTTGACCCTGCAGATGAACTGGCAAAACAGTTTCTGAATTATTAAAAAAATAAAACTGCACATAAAAAGTAGCACATAAAAACTGCACATAGAAAGTAGCATTTTAGGGAGGCTACAACATGTCTCCTGGACATCTGTTTCAGTGCTGTCACGAGAGGCAGTGATGGGGATGCTGTCAGATGGGGCATGTTGTCACACTACCCTTTGGTTATTTTTGGACCCAGCCGCCACAGGCTCTCACTGTAGATCATGTTTTCACCACTTACCATTGAGAGTGTGAAACAGCTGGGCCTGAAGGAGCCTGAAGATTGCCAAAGGGAAGTTGGCGCTTACATTTAAATCAATACAAGAGCCTGGAAGGTCAGGGGTGACATGATGATGTCATTATATCGCCCCCAAACTTGTGGGATGCAGAGTGCCTTTAGGTAAGCACTGCTGCCCTGAGTGCAGCCTGCCTCAGGGATGCCTCTGATCTCTTTGATTTTTTTCTTTGTGCAAGGGTTTATTTACTTGTATACGGGTGCACTGAATCATATGAGCTTTCTCATGTATTACAAAGTTCACCCAAAAAGAACTTTACCACCTTATCTGCCGTCTGTGAAAATGAAGCCTCAGTTACAATTTCAAGGGATTCTGACAGGGTAGGACAGTACTATACATTCAAAGGATTTGGAAAAGAATTAAAATGTAATAGTTTCATCCAAGTTCAAAAACTTATTGTCTAGCTAGGAATAAGGGCCAAAAAGTATTCAGTGCTTCCCAGTGATCAATCATCTTATATCACTAACTTCAGTTATTGAAAGAAATAGCTGCTTCTTGAGTAAACGTAAAGTTTCTTGGGGCTGATTTTTTCAGATCTGTTCTAAAAGGAATTTGTCCCCCCAAAGTATCTCTTACACTTTTAGTGGCAGATACTTGCCAAATCTGTGAGTTTGCAGCAAATATTTTATGTGGAATGTTATTTGATCCTCATCAGTGTCACCATCAATAGCTGACAGCATCAGGCGTGTAATAATGGACATTTGACAATATTTGATGACTGCCTTGCAACTGCATTTAGGGCCCAGTCCTATCACGCTTACCGCTGGTGCCCTACTGCTGACACTGGGCGTTACATAAGACATAAGACACTCTGCTTATGTGAACATAATGTGACATAAGACACTCTGGCGCCTGTGGTGAGCATGTGGTGCTGGCTGAGCTCAGCGCCAAGAGGACACTGGAGCGCTGGGTGGTATCCCCGCTGAGCAGCAGGGAGGTTTACTGGGGCAATGGAGGGCGGGAAGGGGGCAGAACTGGGCAGGGGAAAGGCAGGTCAGAGGGAGGATTGGGAGGGGAAAGGGATGGTAGCAGAGGTGCAGGGCAGCTCAAGAGTTGACACAGCTCCAAGGAGACCCATTGGTGCCTCCTGGGCTCAACATGGGGTAAGGAACATTTGTTCTCTTACCCTGAGGAGACTCCTGCGGCTGCCCCAGCCCTGCAGGATACAGTGGCAGCCATTTCGGCACCACTGTACATTGTGGTGGTGCCAGGGCATAGGATTGGGCTGTGAGTCAATTTTGTGCTAATTTCAGTCATTTATTTTACCAAACCTCTCAGTGACTCAGTGAAATTTGCCTTTTGGCTTTCTTCAGATTTTGCTATCAATATTTAATTCCAAACCAGAATGTCAAATTTGAGGACAGATTTCAATGCCAACATTATGAAATTTTGCAATTTGTATGTATTAAGCCATTTCTGCCCAACGTTGCATACACTCAACAGGGACCAGATGCGTACACCTGTGGGCCAGGCAACAATAAGTTAATTAAAATAACCTTTATCTTGCCTTTCTGCAATATATTAGGGGCACTCAAGGCGACTAAAAATGGACCATGACAGTCTCAACATAACAATTAAAAACATCATCAACCAACATTTTTGAATGTTTATCTCAGCTCTGATTTCAGTGTCACCTGCTCCATAAGAAACACATTGCAACAGTTTGATGTTGCCTGCTGAATTGTTCTGGAAAAATGTAGAGCAAATCTCTAGGGTGGGTCAAACAGCTGTTTTATGTTTCTTAAGAATGTCCATTCAGTCATCACAAAATTAACTAAGCAGCCACTCTGAACTTGGACTAGGGATTGTTAACCTTGGTTTGTGATGTGTAGACATTTATGTACTGGTTTCAAACAAATATTGGACAGTATGAGAGCTGCCTGGCTTAATCTATTGCCAGCTTGCCATTTGTGTTGCATCCATGTATAATAATGGAAGTATAATTAATCCCTCTGTGAACACTGTGCATTGGATACGTCCAGTAACACTAAGAGAATAGTCCTCCCATCAGCCCCTAAAAAACTGTACTGTCAGAAAGAATTTGGTTCAGGTTTCTGCCATCTCTTAACTCCATAGTCTTGTCTTGTATATAGAAATGCATTAGAATCAGTGGGGTAATGGAAAAGAATCTCCTGTGGATGTCGAAACAGAGTGCAGCAGTATTTATTCCAGGGCCATCTATTTCTTTTAATTGCTGTAACTTACATTCCTGAGAGTGAAAGCATATGGTCAATTCCAATTCCAGCAACAACAACAAAATGACTTTTTCAGAGGCTCAAATTTTACTCTGATTTACTGCCAGCTTCTTAATCTTTTCAGTTTTGCAAGTTATAAACTCAGGAGAGGACATCAAAAAGAATTCAAGTGTATGTGAATTTGCTTTGGAAAGCAGACTCAACAAAAAGATATCTAGCAAACCTTTGAAAGGAGTACAGTTGTTGGGCTTAAATAGAAAGACACATAATGTGCCTGGATGTTTTTCTCTTAGAACATCTCAATGTGAGCCATACGTGGTGCATCCTGAACTTGCCTTTTGATTATGGTCCCCCATGAATATTATTTATATAGCACCACCAATGTATCTGGCACTTTTCAACAGGTGAGAGATTTGGTCCCTGCCCCAAGGGGCTCACAATCTAGAAATAGACAACAGAGAAGGGGGAGGGGAGTGGTGTTAAGTAGTGGCATAGTGGTAAATTTTGGAGTGCAGGAGCTTGTAATCAGTCTCTCTCTCTTACACACACACACATACACAAGCCGTGCCCCCTTTGAGCCATGTGTTCAGTTATTCCCAGGTAAATTGGCCTATACACACCTTCCTGATAGCAAGTTCCATTCAATACGTCAAGTGGGATTTACTTCTGAGTAGAGAAGCATGGAATGTTAGTGTAACAGGAGCTGCATACTGTCTCACAGGCAGCCCATGGGAAAGGTGATAGCCAAGATACAACATACACCCCTAGACACATTTCTCAGGTGGTGTCCTGGTGAGCCTGGTGCTTCTTCTTGGCTCATGTTCCTTGACAGATGTTTCAAAGTGAACTTCTGAGTGCCTCTGCTGATGGCATCACTACTGCAGTAGGAGAAGTCCTGGAGCCCTCTATTACACCCCTGGTGGAAGAATCAAGGAGGGGGGGGGAAATAAGTGATCATTTTATGACCATGCACTTAAGATTTACTTGCAATAAGATAAAGGTTCTAGAGTCATGCCAAAGCCTTTGCAAAAAAGAGTTTTCTTATTCCCCTAATAGCAATAAATTCACCCAGTGGCATCAATCACTAGGGGGTGTGAGACTGCACCAGATGACACCATAGGCAGTGACACCAAAGGAGGGGAGCTGGAAATTTTCTGGCCAGACTGACTAGGAGACCAAATCTACCCCCTAGCTAGACCTGGGCTCTGCATGGGGAAGCCTGGTAGACCCGGACTCCAGAGACTATTCCAACCATCTGAAACATTGTGTAAACCTAACCTCAACGCAATAGTGATCTAAACACTGAGCTACATCCTGCTGGGCCAGAAAATCCAATGTTTGAAGTTGACACAGTATTAATCTTTTAGTGCATTTCCTCCTGTTCAACCAGAGTTTGTATTTGCACTTAATTAGGTTGATGATACCCGTCAATTTCAGTTATTTGTTTGGGAATCCAAAGAGGAGGAGAATTTGGACAGCATATCCCGATGTGCCCTCTGCTATGGTAAGCCCATTCTTTGTATTGGTGCTACAGGATGATATCAGTTCTGAAATAAACCAGAACTGATCTCATCCATGTTTAAGAAAGAAGTAATCAGTTCTGATTTGTTTCAGAACCAGAACATTCCTTTTCATCTGGCTGCAGTGGAGTTTACTTCTAGCAAGCATTATATACGTATTATAGTGGGGTTTTGCTCATATGCAGTTAAATAGGTACCAAGGATTATTGTGTCAGAGATCATTCTGATAATATTTCTCCAAGGATATTTATAAAAATATTTGGTCCTGTTTTGTCTGTTCTCTGTTTCAAATAGCAAACATTTCAAAATCATTGGTTGAAGCATTTAAAAGCTCTGTCCTACCTCCCTCCCTCCCCTTGTGCTGATGCAGCCATGCAAACAGGGTGCTTACTGCATCCTGCAGGGGAGTTTTGGGTCATGAAGGCCTCCTCGAGGTAAGGGAACATTTGTTTCCTTGTTCCAGTGTAAGCCCTTGCTGTCCCCTGGGCCTACTTCGACCTGCGCCAGCTGTGTAGCTGGCACAAGTCCAAATGAACCCAGGTCAGGAGATTGAGGCAAGGAAGGGGGATAGGATATCATTGATGTCACTACCACTGATATCACCCCCTTCCTGGCCTTGATCTGCCCTCCTTCTTGCCCCAATCTCCATCCTGTTCCACCCACTGCCAGCTTCTCTCTCACCCTTCACATAGGCACCAGGGCTCTTTTTTTGTCTGCCGGTGCATGGACCTAGCTGCTCACTACTTGGGGCAGCTGCAGCCAGGCTGTACTGTGTGGCATGTCATGTTTTGCAACAGAAAGGACCTTTCTCGTGTTCCGGTAGTATAAGACCCTGTTAAGATTGGGCTGTAAGTGTTGTTCCACCAGGAGAGGCTTGGTTGGTGGTGATGCCTTCTCTGTGGTGACAACCTGCATGTGAAGCTCCTTGCCCCTGCAGATCAGCTTAGCTCCCTCTCCACCTGCGTTCTGTCAGATACGAAAAACCCCAATTTTCTTTTTAAGCATTGGAAACTTAGTTAAGTTACTTGCTGCAGTTGATTATAATATGATTTTTATGTTGCGTTTACTGTTTTTGTTGTTATGTTGCGTTTACTGGTTTCATTTTTTTTTTTTTTTGCTTTAAAACTGGGTTCTCAAACTGGTGGGCAGGGAAGGGGGGAGGGAGAATCGCTTTGCTGCCTTCTTCCCTCCCCCCCATGTTCTAATCTTGGTTCTCAAACTCCCTACTTTAAAATATTTAAAATACAATTTTGTTTTTAAATTTGTTGGGTGCCTCCCTGTGTGTCTGTATGTTGTAAGGAGCAGGTGGAGTATACAGGTGAAATATAAACATGGTCTATAAATAGAAAAGAGAAGCAAAGCAAATTATTGATATGGAGTGATTTAACTTCTCTAATCGCATCGTGGATTTAATTATTCTTAATGCTTCTTCCTCAGATAAGTGCAACCCAAATCCAGAATGCGAGTTGGCTCCTCTCCCTCCCATTCTAATAAACATGGACATAGCTTTCATCATGGACAGCTCTCGAAATGTTGGAAGTGAGGAGTTTGAAAGCATGAAGGAATTTGTGAGCAGCATGTTGGATTATTTTGCCATTGCGCCTCAACCTATCGAATTTGATGGAGGTGCAAGGGTCGCACTGGTACAACATGTTCCACGAAACTTCACATTCGATGGAACATCCAGCCCAGTGCACAATGAGTTTGATTTGGTGACATATAACAGTGAACACCTGATGAAAAGGCACATCCAAGAATCTGTTCGCCAGCTGGAAGGCCCATCAGCTGTTGGTCATGCTCTAGAGTGGACAGTGAAGAATGTATTTTTGGAAGCCCCCAGTCCAAGGAAACGCAGAATTATATTTACAATACTTGGGAGTGAGACGAGTTCCTGGGATAGGGAGAAACTGAGAGAAATGTCCTTAGAAGCCAAATGTCAAGGATTTACGCTGTTCACCTTAGCACTCGGACGTGGAGTTGACGACACAGAAATAACAGAGCTCTCCAGTGCCCCAGTAGAGCAACACCTCCTACAGCTGGGCAGAGTGGATAAACCTGAATGGCCGTATGCTTTGCAGTTTAGCCGGGCTTTCTTAAACCTTTTAAAGCGTAAGTGATGTGTAGTTTGCTTTACGTTCCTATTGAATCGAGCTTAGAACTTGCTGGTCTCCTTAGCCATGTGGCCACTTCTATTGCAGGCCCAAACTAGATGCTTGATTTTGCTTGGTTAAATAGCATGCACCAAGGTATAGTTCCAATCAAAACCAAGGTAGTGTGGCTTTTTGCCTTCCCCCATGTTCTTGGTCCAGCTTGCACATATATACAAACCCCTATATACACACCCCCAACTGCTACTTGCAGCAGGAGAAAAGTGAAGCACTATTCCCAGGGAAATAGCATGTGCAGAGGGCCTGATGAGAATCAGTGGGTGCAAAGTCCTCCTCCTGCCACAGTTACAACCCACATTTGGCCCCCCCCAAATATGTGCCATTTCCATTTGAAAAATTGGTATTTAAACTCTAATGATAACACTTGTGCTAAACTAGTTTGGCCGTCCCATCAATACTGAATTAATTGGGTGATACTCTTATAGTACCTATCATAACATTTACCTCTTCTTGCTGCAACTTTGTGGGGATCCCTGGCTCTCAAAGAAAGGAAGGGGAGGGGGGCTTGACTTATGTCACCATTGGCAGCCCATCACTGCCAATGCCATCTTGGTGTTCAAAAAATCTGCTGCCACCTGAACCATTGTCTTTCACTGGAAAAGTGGGGGGACAGGGAAGGACTGGTTATCCCTCTCTTTCCAATATACCTGGAGCCAACAACTTACCCAGAATGTCTCTTAATAGAGGGGAGGGCATTCTGGGTAGGTTGTCGGCTCCAGGTATATTGCTCAGCATTAAATGCCTCCTCCTCTGCAGCACTGAACTGATTTCCCAATCAGAGCTCCCAGACTTGGTCCAGTAGCTGTGACTGGAGTGGCAACGGGACTGGCACTTCTGGACAAACTTTTAGTTGTTTTGCTGTAGCTTTGTCTTTAAGTTACTTCCACAAATCCCAGAATGTGGCTGATACACCCAGATGAGAGCTGGTTAGAGTTTTCTGAAGTCTCTCAATAATTTCATAAATGAAGGTCTTGAGCTAATCCAGTAGCTGCTCTGTGTTCCAAAGGGGGGGATTTATTCATAAAATCATTTCAGAGCAGCCCTGTTTAATCAGGCCAGAGTAGATTACATTAACCTAATCTCAATTTAGGCCACAATCCTAAGCAAGTCTACTCTGAAGTAAGTCTTATTGTGTTCAATGGGACTTACTTCCAGGAAAGCGAGGTTAGTATTGCAGCCTAAATTGGTTCCACTGATTTCAACAGAGGAACGGGCCCCACGTTCAGGAATCATAAATTCAAAGATCCGTCATGCCATATTCCATAGTTTGTTTTTTGTTTTAGTTTGTATCCATCCTGAGAATTCTGTGCTTCCTTTGTGAAGAAACAGTGCCTTCCCTTTTATAGATAAGAAATTGCTTTATGTCTTTGACTCCCACCTCAGCATTCAACAATGCTTAACCCTGAGCATTCTGCTTTTCTTTACTTTCTGCTTTTTCCCCACAGGGGGACTCAATCCTTATCCTCCTCCAGAGCTGCAGGAAGAATGTGAAAGCCTGGATCGAGGGGATACTCTTCGGCAGCTCATAGGTGGAACTGACAGGTACAAACACAATCTGCTCTTCCCCTCCTCTAAGTAAAGGATGAAAAGATGCATTGAGTTTAGCTTATATAAAAGCAAGCCTAAGCTATATGCAGTAGCTTGGGCTTAGGACTTTAGCCCCTAGAGTTTAGGGCAGTGATTTTCAACTATTGTGCCACAGTACATTGGTGTGCTGTGCCAGTTTGGACCACAGCGTTGAGAGCTGCTGAAAAAATTCTTCTGGGTTCTGTAGCTCTGTTTTCAGGGCAATTGTCTGTAGTAACAAATTGTCTGTCCCTTTTCCTCTGCTGGCTCTGCAAGTTGTTACTACAATTCATTATTACAGACAGTTGCCTTAGAAACAGAGCTGGAGAACCCGGAAGAGCCCCCCAGCTGGACGTGACTTCACTAGAGGCAAAGACCATAGAGAAGACTGCAGAGGTCAGTGTGCTGTGAGAACAAAAATGCTGACAATCACTACTTTAGGGCAGGGGTGTCCAAAGTTTTTGGCTGGAGGGCCACATCATCTCTCTGACACTGTGTCGGGGGCCGGGGGAAAAAAAGAATTAATTTACATTTAAAATTTGAATAAATTTGCATAAGTTTACATAAATGAATATATTAAAGATGAACTTGTATGAATGAATGAAGGTCTTGCAATAGCTCATGGCCTATAAAAGGCCTTGCATAAAGCAAGGCTGGCCTTTCCTTTGCTGCCTCTGCTGCATCACAGACATGAAACAGCAAGCAGTGGAGGGAGCCCTCATCCCACAGCTCACGTGAGAGGTCAAACAGTCGTCCTCACACTGAGAGCAGTTGTGTCAGGCCGGTGCGGGCTCCAACAAATCTCTGGAGGGCCAGAGGCTCATTGGAGACTGGGGGCTCCCTGAGGGCTGCATTGAGAAGCCTCGAGGGCCGCATGTGGCCCCAGGGCTGGGGTTTGGGCACCCCTGCTTTAGGGCATCATTGTCCATATTTTATCTGTCATCCCCACACTACTTTCCCATTATAGGATTTTTATCCCTGAATTGGACCATAGTCATACTTTGGAACCATCAGAGCTACCTAGAAGTAACATCCCAGAAAATATTACAGAAGCTACCCAAGAACCAGTAGAGTACATCTTAAAAGAAGAGGAAGGAAGAGAAGGCAAAGAAGAGGATGAAGAAGAAGAGCATGAGGTTGAGGAAGAAGAGCATGTTTATGTGGAGAATGAGCATTTCACAGAGAGCACTGTCCACCATGGCAAGGGAACCGAGCATGAAGAACACTTGGACCAAGTACAGAGCGCAAGAGGTGTGTGCATTTATACTGCGGTAGTGTCCATAACTATTGATAGTTACTTGATTGTGCACAGTTCTTTGTAGTGCTACCCAAGTCTCCTCTGCTCTGCCATAACTCTAGGGTGAATTGCAGCATCCAGAAGAGCCAAAATTATTCACAGTAAAACCTTTTGCCTGTCAACATTTTTTGCCCATGTATTACTGGGGATGTTCTCCTTGGAGGAGTGGCATAGCTAAGGAGGTTCCGGGGGTAGCAACTGCATCAGGCAACAAGCTTTAGGGGGGGCAACAACCTGAGCTTAACACTGATGGCCAAAATTGTGAAAACCTTGGTATTTTCAAATAATACAATTCAATGTGGAATTTAATGCTGAATGCGATGAAACAAACCACATCAAAATATCTCTATTCTATCAAACGTTATAGCCAAATAACCAGAAAAATGAAAACAGCTGCATTCTGTACAAAAACTGGATTTCCTTAACTCAAAACGGACCAATGAGACTGATTATTCCAAGAGCCAATCGGATGTTGTTATGATACAGCAGGGAATCAAGAAGGTGCTAATATGTGGGGAGCCTGGGAGGAGGCAGCAGGGCAAGTAGGTGATGAGCTGCTGGGGATAGGAGGTGAATTTTCCCCCATTTTCACTTTTTTAAAAGCCTGAGTGTGACGACACTTGCAGGGCGTCATTCTGAGCCTGGCACTGGGCTACACGATCATTAGTACGCCACTACCTTGGAGCAGCATTTCTCCTGTTCTATTTCTTAGGGCACATTCATACCAAAACCATAGGCTTCAATCTGTGGTGAGGCGCCAAGTTAGTGTATTCCCACCTCTCGCCATCATGTATATGACAGGAATGTGTGATCCAGGACATACGTGCATACCACTGATACATATATGCACACCACCCACAAGAAGAGAGGAGGATAAATCTAAGGAACACGTGGCATGAATCCTGCATGGAATGAATCTGCTGTGAGTCAAGTAGAGCAGTGGTTCCCAAACTGGTGGGTTGTGACAAACCGGTGGCCCAGAAGTTGGCATAAACTTGATTATCATAATCACGCTGCCGCCAGGCAGGGAAGGGTTTTTTAAACTTTCCTGGGGGTCGCTATGGTTTTCTGAAGGGCCTGGGGAACCTATGACCCACTCTGCAGCCCTCCCCGAAGCTTGGAAATGTTGTAAAAAGGGGGAAAAACCCGCTTCGGGTTTTGTCCCGAAACAGGAAGTGAGTTTTTTTTTCTTTTTACATTTCCAAGCCTCAGGGAGGGCTGCAGAGGGGGCTGCAGACCCTCCAGAGAGCCATAGTGACCCCCAGGTAAGTTTAAAAAAACCCTTTCTCTTTCCGCCAGCACCACAATCATGGTGATCATGTCAATCCCCCCCCCCCCCCAAGCAAAGACTTACAGGTTTCCCAAAGTCTGAGCAGAGCTTTGGGAACCACTGATGTAGAAGACTGCCAGTTCAGTGATTGTGTGTATTGGTTCGAAGAGTGTGGAAATACTGATGTTTGATTGTGTGTATAGGTCAATGAGACATCTTGTGACTAATTAAAGATGGGATAAGCAGTTTCTGGGAAAGTAGCCTGAACAGTTTGTCCTTGCCAGCTCAGATGTAAATGACTTCCCAAATCTGAAGAGATAATTGTGGCCCTGAGTACATGAAACATTATTTCCGGGGCTTCGACTGGTCAAAAGAGACCTTGTTCTGACAACAGCAGCCCAGCCATTTAGCAGCTGTGTCCAGCTAAGCAGATGTTTTAGTCCTGCATCAGCTATTTTTTCTTTGCATAATTCAGACCTGGAGACAATTGTGCAATTCACTGAAGAAGAGCTTGTCATTCCTTGAACAAAATAAAGGCTGCAGCTAACAACTCACTGAAGCCCAAGTTCTTACACTTTCCATTGGCTAAGGGTCATGGTGGTCCACTGGGGAACCATCAGCTAAACAGCAGCAAGTTCTTCTATTTAAGTGATTTCCAACTTGCATCAAAAATGTATTGTCCATCTGGGTTCTTTTGTTTCATTGCAGGCATTGTTTTGGTACTCTGTGCAGTAAATTTTAAAAAGGAAAAATCCCCATTGCTTTGCTTGCCACCAAGAGTTCTTAAATTAAAATTAGCAGCTGATTTAAGAGTAGGCCAGCTAGTATCAGTAAGTGAAACCTAGGGATGGTCCCGCTGGCCAAGCCATGTAGTACAAGAAATGCAAATTCCGCATCATTCAGAATCACAATGCAAAGCTATACATGGAAACCGAGACTACAACACTCCTGTTACCATTTCGACAGAGGGGGAAGAGCTATGGGATTTCTATGGCAAGTGTGCCGTGCATCAGTCAATGCTAGAAGAGTAGCTGGCAACACAGCAGTAGAAGCACAAGGTACAAGACAGTGATGGAAAGACAGGATTTTGTAAGCATCCATATATGTATTATTTAGTTATTAAATTTTTAAACCACTTTTTCCACTGCCATCTCCAAAGCAGTGTTCTATCAATTCGAAAACAGAATGACCTGCAAATCCATATATCCTGACTTGGCATTTGGCCCTACTGGATCACAAATGCCTGTTAGAGGTCCTTCTCAATGTACCCACCCTTCAGACTAAGGCCTGAAGCGAGGCTGGGGGTGACTAGAAAGGGCCTTCTCAGTTGTGGCACCCTGTATGTAGAACTTTTTTCCCAGGGAGACTCACTAGGTGCAGCATTTGGTTTCTTTTCAATATCATGTAAAGACTGTTGTATTTATCTAGGCTGTCCAGGATGCCATCTGAACTGGCTTTAATGTGATGAATTTTACTGGACTTAAAAGGTCGATTTTTAACCACTCTGCCCAGGTCCCTGCTCTGTTCATTGGTATTTGTTTGTGCACCACCCAATGAACACTTGAGACAATGGATATGGGTGAAAGGGCCACTTTATTAAAAGTTAAAGACAATACAGAAGGAGAGGCTGAGACCTGCAGCTGTTGCGACAGTGAAGCACGTGTGGTGTGGAGGTTGGACCATTGGAAGGCACCAGAATCACATCTGGCCTCCAGGCTGGGCAAGCACCAGACTCAAAGCCTTATCCCTTTCTCAGGTGGTGCAACTTATCCCTGTCAGCCCCATGAAGGGTTAAGGCAGTTGGACTGGGCAGTGCCAGCTCAAGCAGCTGAGCCTTTGAGGTGGACCCCGCAGTCCCGACAAAGGCCCCCTCTTCAGGCTCACATGCCACCGGGCTCCTGAGGACCGGAAGTAGGTTCCACCCTGCCTTTGTGCCCCAAGGTGCACACCAAAAGCAATGCTCATGCCTTCTAACCCACACCACCTACTAGCATAAAAGTGACCAAGGTTAGTTGGGTTGAGGAAAATATACTCCCAACTCTCAACAGTCTGGGGTAGGCAAAAAAACTGCCTGCCACCAGCCAATCTTGGCAAGCAGCAAAAAATTCCTACCTGGCCTCAAATGGTGACCAGTAGAACTCAGACTGCTCCAGGGGTAGGCGGGTGGGTGTCAGTACTGTGCCCACGTACAAAGGAGGAAGTGAGCTGGGTACCAGTGCCATAAGAGCCCCTTGAGACTGCCCAGTTTCCATCCTTCCTCCAAATCCCACAGTGGGGAGGAGACTCTGGTGTCCCAGGCAGACCTGGATCTCACTGCTTGCATTGTGCGATCGGCATTGTTTTTGTTAAAGTTTTTTATGACTGTTGTGAGCTGCGCAAGGAGTTTCGTTAAAGTAGGGGATAGTCAAGCAATGTTTTAAATAAATGTATTAATCGCTCACCTGCTTGATTTTTCTAGATGCTTGTGCTGTGAACAAGGACAGTGGTGAATGCGACAATTACAGTCTGAAGTGGTACTACAACCAAGAGCAGGACACATGCTCTCAGTTCTGGTATGGTGGCTGCGGAGGAAACAAAAACAGATTTGAAACTCAAGAAGAATGTGAAACATTGTGCTTTGTGTCATCCTAGAGCAGAGAGCAGACAGCCACAAATGGGCTGTCCCCACTTATGAGCAAAAGTGAAAAGGGATCAAATAAACCAAAAGACCATTTCCCAGCTGCAGGGAAAATAAGTCTGAAACTTTGTGGAATGGGAAATAAGTGTTTTTCTCTTATATCTGTTCAGTTTTTCATAACAAAGAGTCATGTGACACTTTAAAGGTTAATTGTGCAATCCTATACAGCAATAAATCCAATATAAGTAGGGATCCACTCCTGAAAAACCAAGCACTGTCTGGAACAATGCAGTCAAAGACTGGTGCCGATTGGCCAGAATGTGCTGATCTCATTGGCTGTCAACAATGAAGAGTGCTTAACAAGAGCTTTATTGGTGGTATTATTGTACATGTATCCTCTAAAGTGTGTTTAGTAGGGCTTGCTCTCAGGTAAATGTGTAGGATTGCAGTGTAGGACATACATGTACTGTGGCATAAACATTTTAATCCATAAAAGCTTGTGATATTGGATAACCTGGTTGTTTTGACTATGACAGACACAGCCACCTGTTTGATTTTTCAGTATCTTAGCAGCACTAAGTTAAGGTCACCTGATGTGAGGAATACTTTTGAGGTGGTTTTGTGGCCTGTGCAGATATGTTATTTAACAGGGACAACAACATTAATAAAACTTGATATTACTTTGTAACACCAAGATGTATGTATACATACGTATAGGATTAGAGGAAAAATACCTCAGTTTGTACATGAGCACTGGGTTTCCACTGACAGAAAACTATGGCTAGGGAGAAATGCTCTACTTTTCATACAATGTAGAATTAATATATCTGGTAACTCTTATTGCAATTCTCTCTCTAAGTCTCTACTTTTTCTTAGAAATGAACAAAACATATGTGAATAATTTTTTTGAAACATAGTATGAATTTTTAAAAATAATACATTTCATGGAAGCAGCACAGAGCGTCGCCTGGCCTTTTTGATGACGGTATTATTTATTTCCAGAAAGCACTTTTATAGATCCAACCTCAAGTATAAACTGACAAATGAACAGTTGGCATACATAGCAATTAGTATGATCTAAATATTATTTTTTTCAACAATTTGACATACATTTATTCAGGTGAGAAGACCATGGTTGTGTCAAACAATTAGAATCCATGTTGTTAAAAAATCCATGTTGTTCACATGTATCTACCAGCCTTCTTTCAAGGAGTTTGCTGCAGAACCCTTCCTTTTAGCTTCACAACAACCCTGTGAAGTAGGCGAGTCTGACTGGCCTAAGGTCACCCAGTACACTTTATGACTGAATAGGAATTTGAACTCCTGGTCCAAGTCCCAGATGCCAAACACATTGGTCCTTCTTACTGGCTGCTACTATAGTCAGAACAATTTATCACTATACATTATCCACAGTACACTGAATGACTGACAAACTATGATCATTATTGCCATCATCTAGTGATGGTTGATGTCTGCCTCTGCTTTTGAAGTGTTTTGCTTTTATTGTGGTGTTCATGATGTTTTAAAAATATTTTTGTCAACCACCCTGTATACCAGAAATTAGAAGAACAGCAGGATTTAAATGTTCAAAATCAGTACATGTATGATTTCATACAACAACGCCAAAGAGGTGGGAGCCCTCCACCAGATTACTCCAGTGTAGTAAGTGGAGTTAGCATCAGTAATGAATTATTTAAAATGCTGAATGCTATTTGAACAGTCTTAATATGACATCTTACAAGACCTAATAATAGTTTAAAAAGCACTTTCAAATGTTCAAAAGATTTCATATTAATTAACTGGGGGTAATTTTTGCAAGCACCCTGTAAGGTAAACAAGTATTTTAAGCAGGTATCCATATTACAGGTAAGGTAAGCAAGTATCCATATTACAGATGGGAAGGCTGAGACTGAGAGGAACTGGATTGCCTAGTCACCTGCTGAGTTCATGGCAGATGCTAGCTTCAAAGCAGGGAAGTCCTGATTCATAGCTCAGAGCCCGATCCTATTCAACTTTCCAGCACCAGTGCAACTGCAATGTGGCCTTAAGATAAGGGAACAAATGTTTCCATACTTTGAGGAGGCCTCTGTGACTGCCCCAGCACCACAGGATGCAGTACACACGTCATTGGCATGGCTGTACTGGCACTGGAAAATTGGATAGGATTGGGCCCTCAGTCTCTAAACCGTTATGGAACACAACTGTTTTGAGCCCAATCCTAACCAACTTTCCAGAGTTGATACAGCTATGCCAATGGGGCATACTCTGCATTCTGTGGTGAGAGGGCAGTCATGGGCGCCTCTGCAAAGTAAAGGAACATTTGTTCCTTTACCTCAAGCTGCGCCGGTCCTGGAAAGTTGGTTAGGATTAGATGATGGCTAATCAGTGGTTCCCAAACTGTGGGTTGTGACCCAAGTTTTGGTGGGTCGCGAAACTGACATGCTGATAGCTGACAAAGAAAATGTATTGAACCCTTTGGAAACCAGAACGGAACAGCAGGAGTGTGTTTACTTGTGGGTAGGCAACAATGGCTTAGTCCACTTTGAAGGGCTAGTTGAGGGGAATGCAATGCCACCAGAATGATCCCAATTTGATGAACACAGGTCCCAAAAACCATCCAAGAAGGAAGGTCCTCCAAGTTGACAAATGCCCCACCATTCCAAGAGGTGGTTCTCCCCACCACCATAGTAAAAAGGATGAAAACAGACGCTTGAGCGGCTGGAAAAGTGAAGCTTTTTTTAAAAGCTTTCTCGTAAAGCTAGGTGGGTCCTGAAAGAGCAGTGATTCTCAACCTTTTTCATCCCATGGCACATTGACAAGGCACTAATTGTCAAGGCACACCATCAGGTTTTTGACAATTGATAAGGCACACCATGCTGCCAGCAGGGGGCTCACATCCCCAATGGCCCTACTAATAAATGATCTTCCCCCAAACTCCTGTGGCACACCTGTGGACCACTTGTGGCACACTAGTGTGCCATGGCACAGTGGTTGAAAATAGCTGTGATAGAGTGTCGTTTTACAAAGTGCATCCTGGTGCTAATGCTGGTGTATAGATGATTGCTAGAGATCTTTTTCCTCTGTTCATATTATTTATTTACAATCTCCCACCCATCTGCTGAGGAGCTCTGTTAGATTGAAAGACGGTGCTATCTAGTGACCTACTTGCTGTATGAGAATTTGAACCTGGGTGTCCTTTGCCCCAAGGCTTCCTATCAATGACACTGCATTATACTGTTTAACAAGCATACTGAAATAGCTATATAGTTTATATTTTAGAGCAATAGGAACATTTATTGAGAAAATGTCAACATTTCAACTTGTAGAAGTCAGTGTAGTCTACTGTTTTGTGCACATATTGATATTGATTCAGTAGCTCTGGGGCTCCTGCATAGGTTCTTCTTATGCACACTTGGAGGACTGTGTGTTGGCTACCCTGTGTCCTTCTATGCATGGGTAAAGTTCTACTACACGCAGAGTAGAAATAGTTGTTTCCACACATGTCTTTGTTGCTTGTTGGTGCACATCTTTTGTAGTCTCAAGCCTGAATAAAGACTTTGTTCACTACACATGCAAAGTTTCTTCTTGTCTACTTCTAATAGTAAAGGGTTTGCAAAGATTACAGTAGACACTTACTTGGGAGTAGCTCTATTGAAGAAAATTTGACGCATCTAAGTAAACATGCATAGAATTGTGGTGTTAGTCATGACTGACAGTGCCATCCTAGGAACATCTACTTAGAAGTAAGCCCTACTGAGTTCAGCGGAACTCCATCACAGATAAGGCTGCAATCCTATCCACAGTTACCTGGGAGTAAGCCCCATTGACTATAATGGTTCTTATATCTGACTAGACATGCATAGGATTGAACTCAAAGTGTGCACCAGTTTGCAGCCTTACACAGTAATCCTATGCATGTCTACTTGGAAGCAAGCAAATCTCATTATGTTCAGTGGGGCTTATTCCCTGGATGTATGTATAGGATTGCACCCTTAGGGCCATACCATACCCTTAGGGCCATACCTTATCCAATTTTCCAGCACTGGTGCAGCCATTCCAACGAGGCATACACGGCATTCTGCAGTAGGGGAACAGTCACAGAGGCCTCCTCCAGGTAAGGGAACATTTGTTCCCATTCCTCAGGGTTGCATTGTGGTTGCGCCAGCACTGGAAAGTTGGATAGGATTAGGCCCTTAGTCCCCACAAAATTGATGGGGCATAGGTTATACCAGTGGTTTTCAAACTGGGTCGTTGCGACACCCCAGCCTAAAGGCCCTGGCTTCTTTCCCCTTAAGGGGCGGGGGCAGCAAAGAGGCAGGGTGGAGGCAGTGACACGATCCCCAAGATTGCGTCGCTCAGGGGGGCTGCAGGGACTGGGATACACTCACCAGTCGCAGTACACTGGTGAGTGTATCCCAGTCCCTGCAGCAGCCATCCTGGGATGTGGGGAGCCCCGCGTGAGCATCTGCAGGGCTCCCCAGCTCATTATAAGTGAAAGTGGAGTGATTGCAGTCTGGGGAGCCCTCCAGGCACTCGCACAGGTCTCTTCGCACCCCAGGACGTCTGCTGCAGGGACTGGTGAGTGCATCCCAGTACCTGCAGCCCCCCTGAGTGACGTGATCCTAGGGATCACGCCGCCGCCTTCCCCCCCGGCCCTGCTGTCTCTCCCCCCCTGCAAGGACTTACAGCGGTGCAAACTCTCCATGAGAGTTTGAAAACCGCTGGGTTATACTCATGACTAACTCATATTACTGTTTCCAGTGAATTTGGCCATGACTTACTTTCTTAGGATGTATAGTCCAGTGCTAGGGAATGAAAAAGTAAATGCCGTAGATGGTCGTCTTGTAATGATGAACAGTGCTTTTGACAATTAATTTTTAAGTTATCTTACACTACCATCAGGATCTTTGAAAGGCTCTTATAATTGGGATTTTTGAATTCTTTCGGCAATCTTTTGCTACCACTCTAAATTCATGTCTTTAATCCTTTAAATGGCAGGTGATTAGATGACCAAAAATTATCTAATGCGGTAGTTCCCAAACTTCTCCACAGTAGTTGGGAACCCTGTAAGTCTTTGTAGGGGAGGAGTTAAGGCAGTGACGCAATTGCCAGAATGGCACCGCTGCCAGGGAAGAAAGGGTTTTCTTGGAACTTACCAGAGCAGCCTCCTTGGCCTCCTTGGGGTGTGTGTGTGGGGGGGGGGGGAGCCCATGGATGCCTCCACAGGGCTCCTCAAACCTCAGACTATCTAAAAATTGCAATAGCGACCCACATCCAGTTTCACAATTGCAAACTGGAAGTGGGTCATGATTATGTTTTTAGATATTCTGGCTGGTGGGTCGTGACCCACCAGTTTGGAAACCTCTGATCTACTGAATGGAAATCACTCCTTTAAAATGCATGGTTTGATGATCATGCAGTTGAAAATAGGAGTACTTTTATGGTAGTATGCCTTCATTTTCCCAGTAGTTCAGTCAAGGGCAAGACGTTGAAGGTATGACTCACACTGCAGGACGAGAGCCCACTTTTAATTAAAACCTATTTGGGTAAATATGATATTATTAGAAATAAACACACAAGACAATGATGAAAAAGCCATGAGTGAGTTTTGCATCCTGTCCAGAGACTGCTTATAAATCATGTCTTACAGCTCACCACATTCCTGCATTTTTCATATTCTTCTTTATGCTCTTTTAAAACTCATAAATCTCACTGTCTAGAGTGTATAGAAGCCCAGATATTAGATTACTCAAAAGATTCTTAAAATCATTTTCCCATATGCTGCACTGATCTTACAGACAAGAAATAAGTACATCCCAGCATAGGAAGGGGATACTTTAGATCATGTCATTGATCATGACTGCAGTCCTAGGCATTGCTAGGCTGCTTAAATCCCATTGCAGTCAGTGGGATTTAAGCATTCTAAGTGCAGGATTGTAGCCAAGAAGTGGAATTGACCAGGATCTTCTTCCATACATGTCCTGTTGAAAATAATGGGAGCTGTTCTAAGCTCAGATTTTGTCCAATGTTGTTTTAAAGTATCTTTATCAACTCGGTACAGTTCACATGGTCATATCAGTAGCCCTGTTGAAGCAATTGTACATATACAATGATCATATATGGGGGGAAGGTGCAATCTTGGCAGAATACATGCATTCAGTGTGTTGTGAGGATAGGCTCTAAGGATGTATTAATTATATGTGTGTAGGTTCGGTAAGCATACTTGGGAACCCCATTTACCCTCTTCACTGATCACTATGTACAATGAACATCTAAAGGGGCAGGTGAGACCACAGTGGGAAGCCCCAGCCCCAATCTTGTACACAATCAGGTTACAATCTTATACGCATTTTCCTGGGAGTAAGCCCCACTGGACACAACAGAATTTATTTCTAAGTAGACACCATAAGATTGTGCTGTCCATTGATCACATGAACAATCTTGGTACAGATAGGCTTAATAATAATAATTATATTATTAATATTAATATAATTAATATTATAATAATAATTATTATTGTTATTACAGCATTTGTATATTGCTTTTTTCACTGACTCTCACATGTATATGAGTCTCTCTTATATATGACTCTCTCATATATGCAAACAAAAATCTTGCAAACAGCAGATCAGTGAAAACATCTGTTTTGTGGAGTTTAAATATATTCTGTTGTTGCAATGTAAATTGAAAACATTATTTATTACATTCTTAGCTCAGCCTTTTTGTAAGGAGCTCATGGTCACGTACAGGTTGAGTTTCATTATTTGCAAGGGTTCCATTCCCAGGACTCATGCGAATGGCAAAAAACGCACTAGAGCAAATCAATTTAAAAAACAAAGTCCCTTTGCTCTGGTGATTTAAAAACAGGCTTGCTGACCTTTTGAAATGCACACAGAGGCAATCAGGCTCTCTCCAGGTGCTTAGGCTTCACTAGGAGGCAGCAATTCTTCTCTTCACCAGGAGCTGCAGTGAGGGGGAAAGAATGGAGAAGGTGATAATCACTGCCATTAAGCCTTCTTTCAAGTGTTCAGGGGGAAGGGAGGAGCGAAGTTGGAGAGAGAATGATTGATGGATTGTCAACAGATTGCCCTCTCTCAAATTAATGAGGCTATTGTTAAAGGACTGTTTTCCTTTAATTTAAAGAGTACTTCTCATCACGTTGGGATAGAAAAATCTGTGGATACTTAGGTTATACCTGTAATCACTTGCATAACTGTCTCTCTACAACAGTAAAAAGTAGTTTTTTTAAACTATGATTTTAAAGGGATGCATTTTTCCCCTTTTCCAGGCATCAGCACATTCCTTCTCATTTGCAGTGGCCATTCGTGTTGAGTCAAATCCATGTATAAAAAATCTGTGTATAACAAGGTTGGGCGTGTATATGGTTCTCTCTCCTTCCATTTTATCTTCACAACACTCATTTGAGCTAGGCTGGGTGGGAGTGCAAGGTCATTTACAGTGCAAGGTCATTTACAGCACAATCCTAAGCATGTTTTCTCAGAAGTAAATCCCACTGAGTTCAAGGCTGCAGTCCTATACACTTTTCTGGAGGTAAGCTCAATTGAACGGGATGGGACTTACTATTGAGTAGACATGCATAAAATTGTACTGTTAGTGTGCACAATCCATGTGTCCATATGTCCATGTGTCCATGGTGCTGAGTGGGGATTTGAACTTGACTCATCTTCTAATTCAGAGATTTTTAACTTGTGGTACATGTACTATTGGTGGCACTTCACCTTAGACTGGATGTACTTGACCCTACTTCCATAGGGACTACCTGATACTGTTCAGCGTGATCTGACCTCCACCTGGGAATGGGGAGCTGTGCACTGGTAGCAAGGTGGGGCTGTGTGATGGCCAAGTCCTTCAAAAGAGGCACATGGTAAGCAACAGAGGTACAGAGGTGAAGAAGCACCACCATTTGGAGAAGCTGTAGGATAAGCCACCCACTTCTGTCAGGGCTGGCCCAGGACCTCCGGATATCTGAGGTGGCCTGCCAAATGCTGCCTCCCTTACCTGATGATGTGCCAGTTTCTGTTCCTCCCACTCTCCAGGGTTCTAGCTCAGCACTCTCTTCCCCTCCACATTTCTTCTTCCTCTCTGTCCCCTCTTCCTTTTCCAATTCAGGTAATGGAAGGTAAAGGAGAAGCAATGTAGGTAAGTAGATGGACAGAGACGGGTCTTCCAGCAATCTGTTGCCTGTACTGGCTGTTTCAGTTGGCTTCATGGGTAGACCAACCCTGACTCCTGTACACAGTCATCCTGTCCACAGCAGTCATCTCTGGTGGCAATGTTGGTACTCAGAAAAGTGGTACCTGCAAAAAAAGAAAAAAAAAATCACACATGCTGTCTGTCCATGCACAGCCCTGACTGCAGCACATGCCTGCTTGGTTCATTCACGTTACCATTACATACTTTGTCAACATACGTTTTTCAGTGAAGTAAACTCTGGGCTTTTTTCAGCTTATTTTCAGAGGAAAATCATTTCATTGTAAAAGTGAAAAATCAGTCAGAGGGTCATTTTGGCCAGGCTCCAGCATAAGCTGTGCAGAGATTACCGTAATTTGGTATTTGGGGAACTAAGTTTGGGTTTTATACTGTAAAAATATATGGCCATAAAAACTCTCACATACCCACTGGAGTTCTCATGGCATACATGGCATACAAGTGTAACAGCACAGTGAAAGTGAAACAGCACAGTATCTGAAGCAATTATTAACAGTATTTATATACCGCTTTTCAACTAAAAGTTCACAAAGCGGTTTACAGAGAAAAATCAAATAACTAAATGGCTCCCTGTCCCAAAAGGGCTCACAATCTAAAAAGATGCAAATGAATACCAGCAGACAGCCACTAGAACAGACAGTGCTGGGGTGAGGTGGGCCAGTTACTCTTCCCCTGCTAAAAAAAGGAGCACCCACTTGAAAAAGTGCCTCTTACCCAATTAGCAGGGGTTAGCAGGTTGCAATAAGGCACTGGTTCCACTTTTGAAGATGAAAGATCGTGGTGCAATTCAAAGACTCCTTTTCAAACAGCACATTCTCACTGTTATAGTGAGAATGGCAATAAATACTTTAATATTATTATTAAAGCATGTAATAGAACATAGCATTCATTTTTCAATAAATTCCTGAAGGGTGTCTTGTTTTAAGATGTGGACAAGAAAAACATATATATATATATATATATATATATATATATAAACCCAACATCCCTGGATAGAACCAGGTAGAAGCTATCCAGCTAATTCTCTCCATGCGTCGAGGCCAAGAATGGTAGACAAGTAAGGCCAGGAAAATCGCTTGATAGATCATCCCACCAGAGTGCCTTTGTAGCAAGAACAGTTCACAAGCAGCTCAGATACTTCTCCAAATTGTCTTTGCTGAGCCAGTGCCAATGGGCATGGTTCTTCTGGCCAAAACAGGCTGGGGGGGGGAGGACACCTGATAAGATGCATGTGAAGAAATTAGATTAGAATGCTGATTCTTTTTTGCACCAGACGTTGCAAAATGCCAAGACCATCTAAGAAGTTACTGCCCCTGGTGACAGAGTTTACAAGGTTGGAAGACTTTCAAAGAGAGTATCAGGTTAGTAAGACTCACACAGGGCAAGGGGTAAGAAGCAAGAGCACTTTTCTTTTCTCAAAGGTGGATTCAGCAATGCAGACTGACTGGAGACAAGAAAAGTTAGGGACTACTAGAATAGAATTGATGGGAAAATAAGTTTGTGGGAATACAAAAAGGCGTAGTGGGGATCTTTAAAAAATGCATACAGCTTCATTGTGGGAGTGCATTTTTGGCATATTAATTAAAAAGACTATTCTTTTTTTTTAAACTACTGCTCCTCCAGAGGTCCCATGAACAGACTGCAGTTTTGAATTGAGAAGCATCTTCTCTTTGATCAGGTAAGTCACAGCAACTGTCTTTGGTGCTGAATACTATAAGGATGTTCCCCCCTTTGATAGTTTACAAAATCCGATTTGGGCAACAGAACAGGGAATACTCATGACATCCTTCTAGATTGTTTGAATGTTGTCCCCGGGGACCCATAAGAATATGAAATACCGTAGTTGCATTGATGAAATTACCTGCTGTGCTCCCCCAACTAACAATGAGTAAAAATTAACTAGCTTGAATATGCCTATCAGCTCATGTGCATGATGCTGTCCAATTATATATCCTACCAATGAATAGATAATCTATATCCATTGAAGAAGTGGATTTTTCAAGAACATAAAGACCCAAAAGCGTTTTTTGTACTACTAACCGTATAAGCAGAGCCTAAAAATTGTTGCCAGTTTTAATCCTCCATTTCCCCCAATGTTAAAATAATAGATCCTGAAGATGATATAAACATATGGTACTCTACTCAATGTTCCCAGAATATTTTTTTTCTTACAGACTTTTCCTATATCCCATTAAGTAAATTATGATGGATTCTACTGCTATAGCAGATGAAGGCTGCAATTCTATTCACACAGTTACTTGGGACGAAGTCAAATTGAACTCAGTTGAACTTATCTCTAAGTAGACATGTACAGGATTGTACTGAAAGTCTATGGCTGAAAAATTTACATTACCAAGGCTTCACCAGATATATAAATCCAGAAGCACATAACCTACTTATTCCTTGGGGTGGCGGGAGACTTCTCATTAGCACATACGGATATTATGCCAAATTATGGAGACACTCGGTAGGTGAACTAGTTGGCTTTGTTGAGTTGAATGTCCTACATTTTAAGAAAGAAAAAGTATTGCCAGTTGCCCATCCCCCCCAAAAAGACTGCTTTAGCAAGTCCCTTTTAAAACACCATCACACAATGGTTCAAACTGCCCTACCTCTAACTAAGTATCTATGGGAATCAAAACAAATCTGGCTGCATTGGGACAGCATACCATAGTTTGCAAATTAAGGGAATCATGTCTTTAGGGATGGAGAAAAAAGATATTACTTGCTGATATTTATTTGACTGATATTATTTGATTGATATGTATACCAATGTTCAGGCTGAGGTCTCTCAAAATGGTTCATATACAATTAAAAAAGCAATTTAATTGGGTTTCTGGCTGCCCCGGCAGGTGGTTTCAAAAGCTACAGCAGCCTGCATGCCAATAGCCGCCAAGCAAAAGGCCACTGGGAAAACTTGGCAGCAGGTGATCACTGCAGGGGGTGTGGCTTCTCCTCCATTGGTTCCCAGTTTGCAATCTCTCCTTCCTTGCAGCAGATCTAAATGCCAGCAAGGAGTAAGCGAAAGAGACGATAGCAGTCCTCACTCCAACCTGAGTTGAGTGATCTTTTCCATGGCAGGCCTGATGTACATACCTTCAGGAAAATGGCTACCAAAAGAAATTGGCAGTTGTAGGGGATGTGATTTCTCCCCCATTGGGCCACAGACAATGGCTGCTCTCCTTTCTTCTCCACAGCAGGTCTCTGCACATATTTAATAGAACTGAAGGCCCAATTCTATCCTACTTTCCTGCATTGATGAAGTCATGCCAATCGGCCTGCACTGTATCCTGTGGAGGGGAGCAATCATGCAGGTCTCCTCAAGGTAAGGGAATGTTTGTTCCCTTACTTTAGGACTCCACTGTGACTGCAATGGGGCTGGAAAGTTGGACAGGTTTGGGCCCTGAGTAAATAATGCTATTTATCGAATGTATCAGTATAATTTACATGATTTGATGTCTTCTGCTCTTGCCTTGGTTTCATATGAGGACAAGTGCTTATGTGTTAATCTTTATCTACAGAAGACCAGAGGTGCTGTCTATGATTGTCATTTTTTCTTGTTTTCATTAATTTTATCAGCACAACATGCCTTTTTAATTCATCTCATGGTAGATATCCATAAATCCTGGTCTAGTGAATGTTCAACATCCATTCAGATTGTGGGCTAACCCGTCTTCAGAAATCTGTCCTCAGAAAGTGGGTTTCCTACTGTTTCAAAGTGTGCTGACTATACACAGGTCTACAAAATTGAGGATCAGAAAAGTTTTTCCCAAACTTTATGGTGGTTTGATATGAATTTGGGATTCCTCATGAGGAAGCTGCTTGAACCATTCACTAATGAGGCTATATTGTATCTCCAAAACTAGACGTGATAGGGCAAAACGGGTGCCATTTTTGGAATCAGCATCCCAAATATACCCAGGAATTGGTGTAACTAAGGAAGCAAAATGTGTGTTGGCCTGTGCCATCAGCCCAATCCTATCCCTTTATGGTAAAGGGGCCTTACAACCCTTTAGAGTAAGAAGTAAATCCCTTTATGGTAAAGGGACCTTACTCCCAGGAAAGTGTGGATAGAATTGTACTCTATGTTAAGTGGATGTTGAACAATTCACCTGATAGGCAGGCACATGGATATCTTCCCCAATTTAACTGATGAGTAACATGCACCTAGACAATGGCCATTCTCGTTCTTTATTAAATGCCCCTAAGGTTTGTTCAGTTGCTACGTCGTCTCTGTTTCGGGGTTCTAAAACATGAAATCTTCCAGTGCTGATGGACTCCCTCTTAAGCAATGTTACAATGAAGCCAGTAGCATCACAGAATCCCACAAAATGTAGAATTGACTCAGAATCTACAAGCTGCATCTCTTGTCTTTGCAGTCAATGATTATCCAAAGTCCCCTTCCTAGGGCAAATAAGCATTTGTTCAGAGTAGGACAGTTGCTGAAATATGACACTATACCTGCCAGACTATTATATTGTCTTATATTGACTGATCTTCATCTACACAATATTTTAAAAGCTTCAGTTGCTACAGTTTTTGCAGCACACGAAGGAGTTTCGGAGAGATTATTAAAATCATGCAAGGTAAAGGATGAAAACAACCCTCTACCAGCAGCATTGGATGAAAAACAAATATTGTACAAACCGTTTACTTTCCACCCAATGTCTATGGCAGCGATTTTCAACCTTTTTCATTTCATGGCACGCTGACAAGGCACTAAAATTGTCATGGCACACCATAAGGTTTTTGACAATTGACAAGGCACACCATGCTGCCACATCCCCCATTGGCCTTACTAATAAATGACCTTCCCCCAAATTCCTGTGGCACACCTGTGGACCACTCATGGTGCACTAATGTGCCACGGTACAGTGGTTGAAAATGACTGGTCTATGGCAAGGTATTAAAGGCATCAAGTGAAATCTGTTCTAAATACTAAATACTGTTTATCCTTAATAATAATAATAATAATAATAATAATAATAATAATAATAATAATAATAATAATAATAAACTGAACAAAATGTCCAGGAATAAAATTCCCTGGAATAACAACTCAGTTTTCCTGGAATTTCTTTACAATTTTCTCAGCTGCAGTGGTCTTGGTGTGATTGGGCTGAATCCAGTGGCATGGAACCTTCAATTCTATTAAGTACACTACAAAATCAAACATCCACACAAAAATACATACATAGCAGCAGCTAAAACAGAAACAGAGCAATTCAAGAAAAGACCATATAGCACTGTTGCTTTCTGATGACTGTGCACCATCACCTCTCCTGTTTTTGCCTTGCACAAGAACCCACAAGGAGTGCTTTGGCAAGTTGAAGTGGCAAGACAGGGCAGGGCAGTCAGAGCTATAGGATCTCGGGGAGCTCTGATTAATCAAGTCGGCCCAATTGAGTCTCAGCTCTAACAGGTAGCCCAATCCTATCCAGCCCAGCACCCAGGGCTCCAGTGGCGCCGAAAGGGCTACTGCTGGATCCTTTGGGCGTCGGGCTAGCGCCAGGAGGCTCCTCAGGGGAAGGGAGCATTTGTTCCCTTTCTCCAGGTGATGCTGCTATGGCGGCAATGGATCTCCTTGGCTCTGCGCCCTCCTTTGAGCAGGTGCAGAGTCGAGGAGGCCCGTGTTGGGCAGCCCGGCACAGGAGGGAGGTCAGGATACGGTGGCACCATCTCCATCCCTCTCCTGGTCCTGATCCTCCCCTCCTCCTGCCCAGTTCCACCCTCCTCCCTGCTCTCGCCCCCACCCTGAAACTCCTTGCCACCAGATGGTGGCAGAACTTACTGCCAGCTGCTCCTGCAGCTTCCTCTTCTGGTGCTGGGCCCAGCACTGACAGCCCCTTCTCACTGGGTGCTGCAGACATGCCTTATGGCATGTTTGCAACATCCAGAGCTGGTGGTACAGGCATACTACCAGCACCGGGCCAAACCGAATCAGGTCCTAAGCCCTGTCTCCTGATCCTGACAACCCTTATTGGGGTAGCAACAGGCAACATCTGGGCTTGGAACAGATTGCTTTGCTGCCCTTCAGCCATCTCTTGTCGAGTGTGTTCCTTGCATCAGTGTCTGGGCAGTGAGTGGTGCCCAGAATGTTAGGTTCTGATATGTTGAATCTGGTTTAGATGGGAAACTCTTTGGTGGTCTAGGGTTCCTGGAGCTCCTTGCTTCCCAACCATTTCTCACTGTCAGGGCCTGAGTCCTGTACCTTGATAGCAGATGCAGTTATCAGTGTGACTTCTGCTTTCCCTCTGAATCTGAGGACTGGCTGTCACCTGAGGTTGGGACCATGTCACCATCAGCTGCTGGATTTTGCCCCATAATACCTATGGCAATATCTGAATACAACATGATTTGAACGATCATCTTGCATTTGAACACTCTTGTTTTATGAGTGTGCAAAAGATGATAGCTGAAGCAGTACAGCACATTTTGATGAGCAAATTCACCGAGTGGTTCTCCACTTAAAGCAAAGGATTAAAATACGCTATTGTTCAATCTGCCAATAGCAGAGTGGGTGCATTTCGCAAGGATGACCGCATTGTGGGAAAGAATGTGGCAAAAGTAATATGAATGCATCTTCCAATATATGAGCCACAACTTCAAGAATTTGTGGAAGAACAGTCAAGGTCCATTCGAGAACTGGATGAGCTCTTTGGAAGTAGTGGTGCTTCCCTTTGCTTTATCCAGATTGATTGCGAAGGAAACGGGCATGATCCTGTATTTGTCATACAATGAATTCAGTCCTGCAATTGCACTATGTTATTTATTTGTACAATTCTAGCAATTGGCTAATCATTTACTGCACACCTGCTTCAAGACATGTGATGCATCTAGTAGCGTAGCTAGAGGGGGCAAAATGGTAATTACTGCAGGGACCACAACGTGCCAAGAAAGCAGCGCCTCTCACTAGCTGTCAGAGCAATTCTGGGCAGTGATGCCAATGTGCAGGAGACACCATTTGGTTTGGTGACTGTACATTACACTGCCCTCCCGAGTCCTGCAGGCAGTGTTGCATCCAAATTCCAACAGCTACATGCAGTACTTGCCAGTCATGACAGGTTTGTTAACGTGACTTCTTTAATATGTGTCAGTGTGTCACCCTGTAGGAAATTCATTGCCATCAACCACCTCAAACCAAGGTGACCAGATACAATGGAGGACAGAGTGCCTATACCTTTAACCATTGTATAGAAGAGGGGATTTGGGCAGGTGCAGCTCAACATGGATGGGTTTTTAAAACTGCACCTGCCAAAGTTCCCTCTTCTATACAATGGTTAAAGGTATAGGCCAGAGATGGGCAAGTCCAGCATGGCTTAACGTGAGCTGAGTCACCAAGTCACCGACCCCATTATTATTATAGTCATTAGTGACTCTAAAGTACTCAAGTCGAGTTGCTCCCCCCCTTAAAAAGCTTGTTGTGGAAAAAACAGGACTGCTGTCGAGGGTGTGTGTGTGTGTGTGTGTGTGTGTGTGTGTGTCGGGGTTCTCTTTACTCATTCCCCTGCTGTCCCTGCCCGTCTGTAAGCAGGGCGGGAGGGGTGAGAGGGAATGCAAGAGAGTGGGGATAGAAGTGGCAGGAGGGAGGAGGGTCAAGCGCAGCAGCTACGAGGCTTACCAGGATGACCTGATCCTTTGCAGCCCTACTCAGAAGTAGTCCCACTGTAGCTGGTCCATTCAATGGGGCTGCCTCCTCCCAAGTAACAATGAGCCCACAGAAGCCACGAGGTTCATGATTGCTACAAAACACCTCCCTCCCGCTTCCCCACCTCCCATTTCCCCCTCCAGCCATCCTAAGTCAAGAACTCCCTTGGGTTCTTCCTCCTGCCCTCCCTCAGCCAATGAAAATATCAGAATGCCAATCCTTTGTTCAATGATCATCCGTTCCTTCCTTCCTATCACAGATGGGGAAAAGAGCTTTCTCGAGTCAGCATGCGTGGGGACGAGTGCCGAGTCAGGGGGGCCCTGACTTGTGTGTTTTTCAGAGTCTTCTATGCACACGATCATGTGTTGCCAAGTCACCAAAAATAACGCATTTTCACAACTCAAGTCTGAGTCATCTGAGTCGAGTTCCCAACCCTGGTATAGGAACTCTGTACTCCATTGTATCTGGTCATCCTGCCTCAAACTGGGGGGGACGGGACAGACCACTTATTGCTTGTGGTAATGCATTTTTTTCAGGTCACACAGTATCCATTCTTATTTATCCTATTAATACTGGACTTTCAGAGTATAAGCAATGATTGAAGTTTCCAGAGAAATGACACATCACTTTGAGGCCAAGAAAATGATGTATTACTGTATCCTTTGCTTACACGTTACCTCAGTTCACTTATATAAATGTAGCCTCCCAGGACTCATGAAGCTTGATACTGTATGCAAAGCAAATCGGAGTCCTGCCAAACCATCTGTTTTTAAGCATAAGTCTTCTGTCCTGGGTAAGAAATTTTTCAAGAAACAAAATAGAGCAATGGGGCCCCATAAGATGGCAGATCTCATTAACAGCACTGAAAAGAAATACAGCTCAGGCTATACTTCCAGACATTACCACATCCTTTTTGGGGGGTTGCTCATGTGACAAATGTTCAGTGCTCCCAAAAAGTCCAAGTGATATAGACCGTATTATATTCTTGGCAATAAAGCCACATGACATTCTCACTATTTGAACTGCGAGTTCACTTAATGTGAGTTGGTTTGTTTGTTGCGCATTAGTTCAGTGTTCCCCAATCTTCTTAGCGCAGGGACCCACTTTTTAAAACAACACTATGGGAACTCACCTAACTTTATGAGACTCAAAGAAGGGCCACTTTGCCAGCCGCTCAAGCCTCTGTTTCTATAATTTTCACTCTGGTCGGGGGCAACCTTCTGGAACATTTGTTGAGCTCCATGTACATCAGATTGGGACTATTCTGGTGGCCTTGAGCTTCCCTTTGCCTGGCCTTTGATAAGAGCTGAGACACCATTTGCCTACTTGTGAATGAACTTTCATGTGTGGCTCCGTTTCACTTTCCATAGGTCTCAATACTTTTTCCTTGTCAGTTTGAAGGGGGGGGGGCTTTCTTAAGAGTTTGTTGGGGTCTGCATTCATCGGATTGTGACAATTCGGAGAGCATCGTGTTCCCTTCAACCTGTCCTTCGAAGTAGAACAAGTCAAGGTCACCTACTGATAAGTGAACACACCCATGCTGCTCTTTTCCATTTCCATAGGGCTCTATGAAATTTTCCTTGTCAGCTATCAGCTTGTCAGTTTTGTGACCCACCAAAAATTGGGTTCTGACCCACTGGAGGGTCCTGACCCACAGTTTGGGATCCACTGCATTAGCTGGCTTTAGACTGAAATTTTAGAAGAGGAATTAGATGTCATGCGAGGCAAACCGAGTTGTGAGTGTCCCTATACCATGCCCTCTTTATTGGCAGCCACCTGAGGGAGTGGGAAAACTTAAAATTCGATGATGTCACATCATGAGTTTACTTTCAGGGCCTCTGTGACAAATTTTATTAGTGGGTACAAAGTCTTTTTTGGGTCTCCTTCCCAAAGGGAAAGGGGGGAAAATAGTACAGGGGAAGGGGGCAAGAGAGGTGGGTGGGATAGGGTGGGGAGGGGGCAAAATGGGACAGGGAATGACTGGCTGCAGCCAGAAAAATCTACAGAGCCCAGGTCTGCTTGCCCAGACATCTTGCTGGCATCGGGTTCTCTGTACTGCAATCTGGGGGGGGGGGGCCTATGCTGCACACATTCTCCACCACATGTTGTGCTCTGGGGTGCATGGGGTCGAGGCCCGGCAGGACATGGTCGACTGGCTGGCTGACTCCCCAGGAGATCCTGGAATACCTGACTACTGGCACCCCTTACACAGCACCCAAGCGAGGAAGGCTTCAGACATGACCAGGGGGAGGGGGTTCACATCACTTGGGTCCTTGTCCCTGGTAGCTGGCTGTGTATTCGTTCCCAGGCAAGCAAGTTCAGTTCCAGCCGTTCTTCTCACCTGCTGACCACCACCTGTCATCACAGGTCTTTCTACCTTTTATACTGGCTGTACCCCAGCCCCATATCCACCACTGTTCCTCTCTGGTTAGGCTTAAAAGGGTGCTTTTCCTGGCCAACCTCCAGCCTCCCTAGTGGCGCCTCTGTCATGCCCTGCTTATGATTCTTGGGGCCTCCTTTCTCTGTTTCACACCTGTCCAGACCCGGCAGGAGACCCAGCGGTTGCCCCACTGGCCAGTGGCCACTCCACGATGGGCACGGAAGGGGACTGAGCTCCCTTCCCTCCCAGCTCGGGCTGAGAGGGTGGGGCTAGGGTTATCCAGCCCCCCCCACCCGTGGTCTCCTTGTGGCAGCCACCGGGGAGCCTCATCACCGGCCTCTGCTCAGGGAGCCTGCCGCAGCCTCAGGAGGCACTGGAACTTTCCGGCATTCTCCCAGCCTCAGTGTGTGCGTGCTGCAGGCAGGCTGTCTTGCACGACCCCAGGAGGAGGTGTGTCAGTCGCAGCAGCAGTGTCTGGGTTGGATGCCCAGTCTCAACTGCGAGGAGGTCGCCAGACTGCCATAGTCCACCAGACCGCCTCCAAATGGGGCACCGCAGTCATTGCTGCTGCGTCCAGGTTGGCTGCCCAGCCTTCGGGTTTGTAAGGCAGCCAGGGGACAGCCGGGCCAGGCCGCTCTCAACTGCATCAAGGGGCACTGGGGAAAGACCCCCAAAGCTGGCTTGGCACCACACTGCCACCTCTCACTCTTGTCTCTTTCTCCAGCCCTGGGTAAGACTGGGGCCCTGGTCAAGGTCGGACCGAGAGAGTAGGGTAACAGCACAATGTCTTCACAGCCCTGAAAACAGCTTGACCTGAAGATAACTTGCCAGTCCTCAGTGTGCAGTTCCATGTGGTAGTTTGGAGACTCAAGAATGAAACATAGAAAAGGTTTGTCTCTGCCTCATTCCAGGTGTCACAAAGGTACTTAGACTGGCCCCCAGTACTCATTGGATGGTGGGGAAATGCTTAGATATTGATCAGGGCGAGGCAAGCCGGGGGATCCTAACCAGACTTGTTTCTAGGATTTGGATTATTTGGGGATGCATAAAGAATGTTCTTTGTGTGTTCCTTTTCCCAAACCCATAATCAATGTCTCTGAAAGGGGTGGTCTGGCAGACTGGATGGCACCACCATCCTGCACCCACAAGCTGGTGTTTTATAGCTTTGTCTTCCTCTGAACTTGCAACATATTTGCAAAGGTCAGGGGTCCTGAATGTCTGACTAGGGTCTCAGACCCAGCAGTGTCCATTGACTCACAAGCAGTCCAGAATATATTGCAACAGTGGCATAAGCAGGCTGGCCTGACTTCACTGGTGTTCCTTGGCATAAGTGTATATACAGGCTATGATTATTAAAGGGAATATTAGAAAGTGATTCAAGAAATCACATCCGGTAACAAAAAAGTGGTCGGGATTGCAGTTGTTTTCTTCCTCAGTTTAGGAATCTGTAGTTCCTGGGGGCAAAGTTTTAGGTTATACAGTCCTTGGGCAGATTTGTGTGCAAAGACCCACAATGCCTTGTCTCATGCATTTTTGGGGGTGTGCAGACAGGACTATCTCTCTTTCTCTGGGTTTTATACCTGGACTATTCTCAGTGCATTTTATGCTGCTGTTTTGGTCATCATATTTTGACACTGGTTTATCTTTTGTTGCTAACCACTCTGGACAACTTCAGAGTGGAGGGGAAAGGCAGGATATATATCTTAAAATAACTTATGGCTGAATACTATCCATGGGATACACTGACAAACCACAAAGTCCGCCGGCGTATCCTGTGGGTCACCATTGTGGTAACTCCTCTGTTATACTGTGATGCTGTATGAACCTCTGAATTTCATGCCACCATGAGATTGCTCCGCAGACCAGCTGTCAATTGGTGTCATCTGGGGCAAATCAAGGGTGGATCCTGGTGGCAGCAGTAGTTTCCAGATGCTATCTCCCCGGCCTGGACCAGACACACCCGCTGCCACTCTTCAGATCTATGCCAACAAAAGAGCAGGTGTTGGTCTGTGGAGTCCCCTAGGGCAGTGGTTCTCACTCATTTAGCACCAGGACCCTCTTTTTAGAATAAGAATCTGCCAGGATCCACCGGAAGTGATTTCATGACCAGAAGTGACATCATCAAGCAGGAAAATTTTTTAGCAATCCTAGGCTGCAATCCTACCCACACTTACCCAGGAGTAAGTCCCTTTGACTATCATTATTAAATGATTATAAATAGTAGCTTGTTAAAAGTACAGGTCTGGAACATTCCCCAAATGTAGTCATATACCATGGTAGCATCAAGTCTAATAGATTAAAAATAAAATATTGACATGAATGGGGACCCACCTGGAATTGGCTCGCGACCCACCTAGTGGGTCCCAACCCACAGTTTGAGAAACACTGTACTAGGGGACCAAGCAGTCACCAGAGAAATAAAATTTGTCTTTACTTACCTTTCCCAGCCTGATTGCTAGCACACAGGATACAAGTGACTGCTATATCCACCCCCCTGTGTACAAGCAGGGGATAGCATTGGGCCAGAAGTGTCTGCTAACTAAACTTGTTCCAAACCCTCCTCCCTCATCCAAATACCTTGATTGAACAGGCAACTACCCAACCTGGCTGATTCCAAACTGAGATGGGGCAGCCATTTCCAGTGCACCATCATTGCTTGAAGGTCAATGCCTTCCACTGTGCTTCCAGAAGGACATTAACAGATTGGTATAATCTGGCCTGGGTGGTGTGGTGTTTCTGTCAGTTTAGGAAATGGTCAAATGATTCAATTCCCTACAGCAGTGTTTCTCAAACTGTGGGTCAGGACCCACTAGGTGGGTCACGAGCCAATTTCAGGTGGGTCCCCATTCATTTCAATATTTTATTTTTAATCTGTTAGACTTGATGCTACCATGGGATGTGATTGCATTTGGGGAAATGTTTCAGTCCTGTACCTTTAACAAGCTACTATGTATTTTCTTTTATCAATGCTAGTAAATGGGACTTACTCCTGGATAAGTGTGGGTAGTATTGCAGACTAGGATTGTGAAAAAGTTTCCTGCCTGATGATGTCACTTCTGGTCATGACATCATTTCTGGTGGGTCCTGACAGATTCTCATTCTAAAAAGTTGGTTCTGGTGCTAAATGCGTGAGAACCACTGCCCTACAGAGTTCAGCATTGTTTTGATTGTGAAAATGAAGCAAAATTATAGGCAAGCAATTCTTAGTGAAATATTGGGATGTTGTAATTTTTCCCTAATAAGGGTGAAAAAACAAAGTTGGTGGTAAAATGAACCCTCTGTTTAATGGAATAATAAAAGTTCATTAAATCCAAATGGACTGAAGTCAATGAAGATGTGCATATGCAAAATATATACAGGTGTGCGCCCCTCAGCCAGCTGTCACATATGCGATGCCCACCACTAGTCACATGGTTGGACCTGGGCGCACCCTGCAAGGCTTCACAGACGAGGAGAGCTCTGCTCCCCTTGCCTCCGTAGGCTCAGAATACCGCAATCGCGTAAGTGACATGATTTTCAGTTTCTTCTGTGAAACCGGAAGCCCCATCTCTCTTGCGATTATGGCATTCTAAGCCTCTGGAGGCTCACAAAAAGCCTCCAGAGGCGAGGGGTACAGAGCTTCCCCTCACCTCTGGAGGCTTCGCATTACATCAAGCCCCGCTTCATCACAGGGATGCCGGTCTGCATTAATTTTCAATGGACCAGAAAGTGTCCACTTCTGAAATCTCTGAAACTGAAGTCTATTAAATTGAAGGTTCATTGTATCATTGTGATTGGTTCTCAACACCAACTTGGACAATGACTGAGCAAAGCCCAGTTCATAGACTCTAGCACGGGGCTGTCAAACTCATTTCATACCAAGGGCCGGAAGCGATGCCATTAGGCAGAAAGTGATGTCATTAAACAGGCCATAACAAAAAATAAGCACTTTTCTCACTTAGGAACTCATTACCTGCAAATGATCAAAGAGAAAATGCGCAAATCTTGATCATATTTCAAGATATGGGAGAGCCCAATTTTCATGTGGATGCCCTTTCGGCAGTAACAGCACTGCTCAGCAGCAGGGAGCCTGAGGGGGGGATAAAAAGCTTCTGTGGGCTGAATCCAGCCCCCGGGTCTTATATTTGACACCCCTGCTCTAGCAAATAATAACAGGGCAATTTTGACAAATTTTATTTTTCAAGAATAAGCAAGATGCTTCACCCACATTTCAAACACTGCAGAAATAGCAGGAATTTTTCAAACATCAATTATTTGATTCAAACAAGAGATGCAACTTTTATTGCCTGACTGAGCACAATACCAATCTTACCACTCCCATGCTGTATACATTTTCTTTCCTGAGTGGGTTCTCTGGTGACTAATAAGACTACTACTCAGGTCATTCCACACTCCTGGCATTTATAGGGTTTCTCCTGTGTGGGTTCTCTGGTGGCTAATAAGGTGACGTCTCTGACTAAAGGCGTTTCCATACTCCTGGCACTTATAGGGTTTCTCCCATGTGGGTTCTCTGATGTCTTATAAGATGACCACTCTGATTGAAGGTCTTCCTGCACTCCTGGCACTTATAGGGTTTCTCCACTGTGTGGGTTCTCTGGTGGTTAATAAGATGACTTCTTTGCCTGACTTTTCACACCCTTGACACCTATAGGGTTTCTCCCCTGTGTGCGTCCTCTGGTGGACTGTTAAGTACACTACTGTGACTGAAGGTCATTCCACACTCCTGGCACTTATAGGGCTTCTCCCCTGTGTGTTTTCTTTGGTGGCTTCTAAGATGATCTCTCCGCCTGAAGGTCATTCTACACTCCTGGCACTTATAGGGTTTCTCCCCTGTGTGGGTTCTCTGGTGTCTAAAAAGATTACTAATGTGACTGAAGGTCATTTCACACTCCTGGCACTTATAGGGTTTCTCCCCTGTGTGGGTTCTCTGGTGGCTAATAAGGCTATCAGTGCGATTGAAGGTCATTCCACACTCCTGGCACTTACAGGGTTTCTCCCCTCTGTGGGTTCTCTGGTGGCTAATAAGATGACTTCTTTGCCTGAAAGACTTTCCACACTCCTGACACTTACTGGGTTTCTCCCCTGTGTGTGTGGTCTGGTGGCTAATAAGCTGACCACTCTGACTGAAAGTATTTCCACACTCCTGGCACTTATAGGGTCCATCACCTGTGTGGGTTTGCTGGTGGATCTTACATACACCACTTTGACTGAAAGTCTTTCTGCACACTTGGCCCTTATAGAGCTTCTCTCCTGTGTGGGTGTTTTGCTTTGTCTGCTCCTTCTGTTCTGCAATCTGGTCCCAAACCGAATCTGTTGAGATAAGAAAAGAAATACAGTAAGAGACCAAAGGAAGAAACTGCAGCTGATTGGGGTAGTCATCCATGACCTCCATTGCCCCTGAGTCAGGGGGAGCGGAGTGTCTAATTGGGGATCTGTGATGCATGGCTGTGCCCTCCCAAGTTTCCGCTGGGGTAAGGATCCAGACCAGACAGCAGATGGTTATGAAGACAGAGCCCTCAGCCTCGCTTCCTACCACATCCATCTCATTACTTGCACTGACAGAACCCCTCATACTGGGGTCTCCCATAAAGGCATGTGTTGTACTGCCCCTTTTCCAGCCCAGAACCTGCCTTCCTAGTGTCCCTGTCAGTTGGGAAACCAGAATTCGGCCTTGGGAAAGACAACCAACGTGGGTCCATCCACAGGCAGCTGTGCTTCCTATGTGGTTAGTAACTGGTTTACAGCAGTAAACCAATTGTCTAGGTATCCGGGCACAGGGCTCAATGCCTGTTGCAGAGGTGGGGGGTTTGCAGAGCCTTCTAGTTTGCTTGGCAGACGTAAGGACGGAGCAATAATATTGTTCCCAGACAAAAAAAATATACAATTGATATAAAATAAAATGAAATGCTAATGCTCTTAATAACTACAAACCATTGCCACTTATATGGGTCAACACAATTATTCAAAAATCATAAAGATAAATAAAACTATTTCTGCCTATTTAAAATGACACCATCTAATGCTCACAGCTACCTATGGAAAAACAAGAAAACAAAGGGTTAATCTAACTAAAGGGTCTGTGTTGCTATGCCAGAGGGAGGGAAGAGAAAAGACTACAGCCCAATCCTGAGCTCATACTGCTGGCGCTCCACTGACGGTGAGTGTCGCAAATGTTCCGTAAAGCACGTTCATGGCCCTCAGTGCCAGCCCAGCACTGGAAGTAGCTCAGTGCTGGCCGGCACTGGGCTAGTGATGGTGAATCAACAGAACTCGGTTTGGTGGTCATGCGGACTGCCGGGCAGCATAGGAGTGAGTGGGAGCGTGGGGGGAGGTATTCTGGGGCGGGGTGAGGTGATGGAAGGGCGGGCCGAGGTGTGTGGGTGGGAGAAGGTGGGGGGAGGCGAGGGAAGGCGTGCCGGAGGGAGGGAGCAGGGCAAGAGGGAGGTGGGACAGGCAGAGTGGAGCTCCACCACATCTAGAGCCTCTATGTCGGGCCATGGGCCGGACACGGAGGCTCCTGATTTTATGGCAGCCCAAGGGCTACCACACAATCAAGTAGTTCCATTGTGGGGCTACCTGCCTTACCTGGGGGAAGGGGACAAAAGTCCCCTTCCCTCGAGTAGCTGCCAGCGGTTGCCCTGTTGCGCACAGGATGACATGGCAGCCGTTTCAGCGCGGCAGCAGTCCTGGCGCAATGGGCAGCTCAGGACTGGGTTGCCAGTGTACTGGGAAATCCCAAGACAAGAAAACAGTCCAAGAAAAAGAGGGGAAGGGAGGAGAAGCAGAGCAATCAAGAAGTTACTTGCCAAACAGCCCAATCCAATTGGGTGTATATAATGGCAAATCTCCTGATCAACTGCCATAAATGCCACTGTGATGTTGTTGTCGAGTACTATGGAGCTGTTTGCAAAAATGGCTGGAAGCTCCATGCACACATCTATGGCTCCCAGAGGCTCCACAGGAGCAGGTAAAGGTGGTGGAAGGGGCAGTCCTTTAAGAAAGGATTGGGGTGGCGAGCAGAGAGGGTAGGTGGCAGGAGGGGGCAGATCTCGGCAATATTTGTCCATTCATGTGAAAGTGATTCCCCCTCTTGAGTGTGGGTGTTGCCTATTATAAGGCCTTAGGGGCTACCTGAGAAAAGGGGGGAACCAAAGGCTATCATAGGTGTAAATGAGGTCTATTAAAAAAGCCTACAATTAAAATTTCACTAACAAGGGAAAACCATTTGTTTGATCTTCTCCATGTCTAATCCAAAACTGTACAATAATTCATGCTTCAGGAAGGGAATTGTAACTTCAAAGAGGCACCCCAATAATTTCTAGCTCCAGCTGAATACTAGTTAAGGCCGTTTTTCTCAATGTTTGTCTTCCGCTGTACCACTTCATACAGTCCGCCTATTCGAGTACCACAGGAAGTAACCGGCAATGACGTCATCGCTTGTTACTTCTGGGTTGGGAGGCAGATGCAATCCTACAGACACCAGTAAGAGACTCAGGGGGAACAGGAGGGCTTTTTTGAGCATGGAAAAGCATGCTTTTGAACCTCTTACCGCTGGTTTGTTATGTTGTATTCCTGGTCTCGCTGCCAGGCAGCAGAGGTCCGGGGTGCCATGAGTACCAGCAGACACCACATCAAGTACTACTGGTGGTACCTAAACCACTGGCTGAGAAATACTGGGTTGTGCTTTCTGGAGAACTATCAGACACATTCTGAATGCCCAGAATGTCCATTGATAGGTAATGAAATGCCCATTGAGAGGTAATGAAAAACTCATAGTAATTAGCACCTGGCTGCTTTTGGCAGATGCATGTTCTGTATAGCTTCACAGGGCCATGTGTACCAATTCTCAGAGTATAAAGCTTGCTTTCAAAGGGACATCCAACTCTCTTGTCCTTGACACTACAGAAGGTGCTAGGCTTTCCTGCTAACACAGACCATTCTTGCTATGAGACATTGCAAGGAACCAAAGTTTGATTCAGGGAAGCCAGCAGTCCACCTAAGGTTTAAAATAGTCCATCACTTTAAGGGAGTGAGCTCATAAAGGAACCTGGTTTTGTAGTTTGATGGCCGATCCATAGCCTTGAATGAGTGCTGGCATTGTTTTGCACCTCACCAAGGGTGCAGTCAGTGGCATCACTAGGGGATTCAGGGGGTTTGGGAACATGCATGGGGGGTGGCACCACTACTGGCCAAAATTTATTAAAATCATGATACTTTTGAATAATACCATCATATTATATATCAGGCAATGCGTAATTTCATGTAGAATGCAATGAAACAAACCATGCTGAAATATCTCTATTCTATCAAAAGTTATAGCCACAAAAACCAGTGGGGCGGGGTAATGGTGCATCACCTCCCACCACCACCACCACTCATGGCGTTGCCCTGTCCACTGCCTGTGGGGACGTCCATCATGGGGGTGGCACGCTGGCTTCCTGCACCGGGTGACACAAACCCTCGTGATGCCACTGGGTTATTCTCAAGGCCAGTTGCTTCATCAATATGAATTCCTTGACTGAACATAGCCACAATGTTGGGCAGGTCACCTACGGTTTTCAAATGTTCTTTTGTGTCTCTATTCCAAGTTAGGAAGCTAGCAGGATCTGGCTTTTGTTCACTGCGTCAGATGTGCTGGAAAAGCAAGGTGCCGTCATGCATTAAATGTGTTTCTTCCAAATATCTGGCCTGATTGATAATGTGGGGGATGGGGGAATTGCTTTGACACTTAAAAGTGTGGCCTTTTTCTAGGCCTCTGGGATCTGAGGCCGCCTGCCATGAGACCAATGTCAGTCATGTTCCCAGCCTGGGTTTCATCAGAAAACACTGGACCTGAAGAATCAAACATCCTCTCCTGCAGATACTTCTCAGAGCCTTCCACAAACTACAATTCCCAGAATCCTGTAAGATCGTCACAGCAGTACGATGATATAAGTCTGCAGTGACGATATTTTCCTCTTTTTCTGGTCTGTATTCTGACTCTCCTTCAAAGAAAGACATTTTTCATCCCTTTATGCTCTTCATAGGAAATTCCAAATTACCTAGAGACATCAGTCTCCCCACTGCTCTTGCATCTGAGCTCTCAGTGCCACTTCACTATTTATGCAGGAATACTTAGGGCGCAATCCTAACAGCAAATTAGGATTCCAAACAGCCATAAGGCATGTTTGCACCTCCTCAGGAGGAAGCCAGGCCAGCGGTCCCAGAAGTGCCGGCCTGCAGAAGCTGACAGAAGCCTCCTCCCATCGTGGGGGTGACATGCTGGCTTCCTGCACTGGGTGACACAAACCCTAGTGTTATTCTGGCAGCCAGATGCCTCAGCAATATGGACTCCTTGACTGAATATAGCCACGAAGCTGGTGTGGCCACCTATGGTTTTCAAATGTTCTTCTGTGTCTCTGTTCCAAATTAGGAAGCTCCCAGGATCTGGCTTTTGTTCACTGCGTCAGATGTGCTGTGTAAGCAAGGTGGAGTCATGCATGAAATAGGTTTCTTCCAAATATTTGGCATGATTGATAGAGTGGGGGATGGGGGGGAATTGCTTTGACAAAAGTGAAGCCTTCCTCTCGGCCTCTGGGATCTGAGGCCTCCTGCCGTGAGTCCAGTGTCAAAGTCATGCTCCTGGCCTAGGTTACATCGGAAAACACTGGACCTGAAGAATCAATCATCCTCTCCTGCAGATACTTCTCAGAGCCTTCCACAAACTACAATTCCCAGAATCCTATAAGAAGAGCTATCTCAGCAGTATGATGATATAAGTCTGCAGTGAAGATATGTATTTTCCTCTTTCTGTGGTCTGTACTCCGACTCTCCCTCAAGGAAAGACATTTTTCATCCCTGTATGCTCTTCATGAGGAAATTCCAAATTACCCAGAGACATCAGTCTCCCCACTGCTCTTGCATCTGAACTCACAATGCCACTTCACTTTTTATGTAGGAATACTTAGATTGCTTCTCTCTCAGGTGGCTCCTGCACCCAAAATGAAAGCCCAAACCCAGGGCAAGTGCCCTCCAGAACACACCCACCTCCTCCAAAGGACAGTCAACGGACTTCCAGCTCAGTTCTGGCACCATGTCCTCAGGTTGGGGCTACCCTCCTTATCAAGAGTCCCAGATCTGGGCTGGCCAGAAGGGGAGGATGTAGGGCCATCAGGCGTAGCAGCAGCCATGCCCAGGTCATGCAGCCTGGCCACGTACTCCCCTTGGCAACATCTGATGGAGCAGATGGATGCCTCGTGCAGCATCTATCAATGAAGAGCCAAAGAATCCTGCTTACCTACAAAGATCACGTTTTCATAATTCTCCATCATGACGGTCTCATACAGGAGCCTTTGGCAGGGACTCAGCAGGGCCCACTCTTCACTGCTGAAATACAGAGCTATCTGTGTGAATGAAATCGGACCCTGAAAGAAAAAGGAGAAATGTCCTATTGGCAACATTGGACCTGCCTAGGCCATGCCTGCAGTCCAGTCGGAGAACTGTATTCCAGTTTCCATGAAAGGACAAAACATTTCTCAATTTGAAAACATGTCCTCACACACCTTCCCTCTCAACTTTGCAGTTCCATCTTTGGGGCTTACAGCTCCAATGCCCTCGTTTCCTGAAAGGAGGCTCAGAGGATCCTTTCCTTCTGTTCCAGCTTCTAAACTGACACCACAGTTCTATGCACACAAGCCAAGGAACGAGCCCCAGTGCTTCAAAAGGGGCATATTCCCAGGAAAGCACACCCTGGACTGAGGACCTTGTGCATTGTGTAGGCAGCAACTGTTACCCTATACATGCCTGATCTTGGAAGCTAAGCAGAGTCAGGCCTGGTTAGTACTTGGATGGGAGACCAGCTGGGAATACCGGGTGCTGTAGGCTTATACCATAGTCTTTTGAGACTGAAGGTTGCCAGCCAACCAGCTGCTGTCACACATTATAATGTCCATCACTTTTCCTGCTTTCTAAAATGTTACATCACATCCTGTTGCTCTGGCTGCAGTTTGTCTGCCCACTCAAGCCCCCATATGATGTTACGAGCAGCGCGTTTTACAAACACGTGTAACCTGTTACATCAACATTTCACTGATGTAAACAAAAGCTCTGCTGTTATTCAAGTGAGTGCAGCAGTGCAGTATGTGATTAGTTCCTCACAAACCCCAGAGAGTAGAGCAGTGTTTCCGAATTGTGGGTCGGGACCACTAGGTGGGTTGTGAACCAATTTCAGGTGGGACCTGATTCATTTCCACCTATATTTTATTTTTAACAGACTTGATGCTAGCATAGTATGCAACTGCATTTGGGGAAATGTTACAGGTCTGTACTTTGAACAGGCTACTATATATATGCTTTAAACAATGATAGTCAATGGGGCTTACTCCCGTGTGAGCTTGGATAAGACTGGAGCCTTTGGGATGTTTGGGGAATTATTTTTTAAACAGATCAGCATCTGCTTGGGAGGGTTAGGGGGTTCTTCTTCATTTTAAATTATACCTACTGTAAACTTTTAATTTACTTAGGGTGCAATCCTAACCAACTTTCCAGCACTGACACAGCTGTGTGAATGTGGCTTGCACTGCACCCTGCAGTGGGGAGGCAGTCAAGGGGGCCTCCTCAAGGTAAGGGCATGTTTGTTACCTTACCTTGAGGCTGCACTGCTGCTAGGTCAGCACTGGAAAGTTGATTAGGATTGCTCCCTTAATTGATTAATTTGATTTGATTTTGTCATATGGGGGTGTTAAAAATTTTCCTGCTTGATGATGTCACTTCTGGCCTTGACATCACTTCCAGTGGGTCCTGACAGATTGTCATTCTAAAAAGTGGACCCTGGTGCTAAAAAGTTTGAGAACCATTGGAGTAGAGCAGGGGTATCCAAACTTTTTGGCAGGAGGGCCACATCATCTCTGACACTGTGTCGGGGGCCGGGGAAAAAAAGAATTAATTTACATTTAAAATTTGAATAAATTTACATAAGCTTACATAAATGAATATATTAAAGATGAACTTGAATGAATGAATGAAGGTCTTGCAATAGCTCAAAGCCTTTAAAAAGCCTTGCACAAAGCAAGACTGGCCTTTCCTTTGCTGCCGCTACTGCATCACAGATGTGAAACAGCAAGCAGTGGAGGGAGTCCTCATCCCACAGCTCATGCAAGAGGTCAAATAGTTGCCCTCGCACTGAGAGCGAATGCATCGGGCCAGTGTGGGCTCCAGCAAATCTCTGGAGGGCCAGAGGCTCATTGGGGGCTCCCTAAGGGCCGCATTGGGAGTCCTCGAGGGCCACAAGTGGCCCCAGGGCTGGGGTTTGGGCACCCCTGGAATAGAGACAGGCGTGTTGCTCCTGCCATGCCATAATGGAAAATGAGCCATGAGGTGTTCCTCTTCTATTGCAAAGGAATGTCTCCTCCCCCCTCCTTTGCTTGCCTCTTTAGCCCCCTCCCTGGGCTAGCCAGACATTTTCCTATGTATGGAACACCCTCCCCCTCCATTAGGCTCCTCCTTTTCTCCTCCCTCATCCAGAGACAAAAATCAGGCTATCCATATGGCCAATCATTCATCTGTTCCTTCTGAGATGGACAAGAGAGTGCACCCATGTCTTGGCTGCCCCCGTCTTGTTCTGGTTCCTTCTCCCAGCTTTGTGCAGCCTCCCCTCAACCCCTAGCCCATGCCTCCTGGAGTCAATCTTCTCCCTTCTGCTTGTAAGTCTGTTGCTCATGCCAATTTGGATGCTAGCTTCCAGATCGCCCACAAGGTCTTTTGCGGTGACACAGAAGTGGCCAAAAAAAAATAAAAAATACTAAGCAATCACACACACATAAAACTGAGTAGCGGAGTGGTGGCAAAATGGTGAGTCTTCTTGATTCATGCATCTACGAGTCATGATTCTGTTTGGGTAAAAACCATGAGTTACGAGTCAGTGGGACGTGTGGCTCAAGTTCCCACCAAAATTGTGTGTTTTTGCAACTCAGTTTGAGCCTGAGAGCAACCAGAGCCCATCCCTGGGACACAGGGGGGACTCCTACCACCACCAACATACATTCACAGTGAACTGAGGAAATTAGCTAGAAGGAGGTGAAAAGGTGACGGGAGGAGAAACTGCTCTGAAGAATAAGTGCAGAGATGGGGGAAATATAGGGGGAGAAGGGATGTAAGGTAGATTAGTTAGGCTTTCCAGATGAACACTGAAGAATGAAGGAAGACCTTAGGCACAGGGAAAGGAGAATGCCAGGGGCATTAGTAGGAGGGAAACAAGGATAGTACAGATAGACCAGACTGAGGCAAAAAGGCTGTGGCTGGAAACATTACAGGAGGAGAAGCCCAAGTTGCAAATCCTCCTTACCTGGCCTGAATGAGAAGCAGCCATTTCTGTTCCCAAGCAGGGTTTGCTTTGCTTTGATTCCATTTCTCTGCTATCTGTAAGGAAAAGAAAGGAGAACTGTATGAGTTTTTTTTTTTAACCTTGTATGCCTGCTTCATGTACATGCTTGAATTTCTTTTCACTATAGGTGATGGCTGCAGAGGGACATTGGGCAGATTCGCAGAGGAAGGTCATGGCTGTCATGATGTCTAGACGCTAACTGTCTTTGAATGTAGGCTGCATTCTTTTTCTGCTCCCAACTCTAGAAGCATTAAAGAGCCGGGTTTTTCCTCCTTCTAGCACGCTAGGGTCGAGTTTGCTTTTCATCTTCTAGCATGCTCGCCAAGCTAGCCGTTTTTCTTTCAAGTTTGAGGTCAGAAGGCTAAACACAGCATTGTTTCTTTGTACTTCTCACATTTCTCTTTTGTTTTGAATCATATATGCTGGTTACAGGAAAGATCCAAGTAAAACTTACTCTTTCGTTTATAAAACTGATTTTTTTCATCCCACGAAAATGTGTAAAATATACGACATGGCCCTCGTACTGAAAAGTTGGAGACCCCTGTTCTAACCGAATAACAAACACAGCCAAGGTCTTGCCTGGGAAGGGGGTTGGCAGAGGAGCTTTGCCCCCTGCATTCACACTGGGGGGGAGGGAGGGGGTTCCAGCAATCACCTTAATATCTGGCTCATGGTAACAGATGGTTTAATAGGTCAGCGAGGGAGGGGGGCTGGCAATCACTGGGGGGGGAAGAACCCAAAGGGGGCTGCGTAGGGTCCTGCAACAGGCCCTGGGCTGCCACTCCAACATAGGCCTCACTGCGCAGGGGCAGGAGAGCCCAGGAGGCCCTTCTTCCCTGGGCTTCCCTAATGCAGCCTGCGCACCAGAGCCCCAGCTCCGCTTCCTTCACTCTCCCCAGTCAAGATCTGCCACTTTCGGTCCTCGCTGGGCCTTGGCACATCTGCTCCCAGGTTGTCCTTCCCACTTGGCTCAGGCCTTCCTCCTTTTCCCCAGCCTCTAGCAAGGCCTCCTCCCCCTGGCAGGGTCAGGGTCTCAGATCACAGCAGGACCTGCTGGGAAATGTAGTTCTAGGACCAATCCTCCCCCCTCTCCCCACTGCACCCCCCCCCATGGGATCTGGTGAGAGAGGAAAATGCAAGAACCCAGGAAATTTTTGTAGTCCCTCCTTTGGCTCTTGGTCCCCGTTTTTGTCCCTGGCCCCAGGTGCCATTCCCCCCCCCCCGCATCCCCCTCCTGGGACGTGTTTACTCTGAGCACATTTGAGTGGGAAAGAGGAACAGGAAATGTGGGGCCGTCCAGGTCTCATGTAGTTACAACCTTATACAATTCATACCCTAGATCAGGGGTGGGCAAACTTTCAACGTTAGAGATCCTGGACCTTTAATAATCTGTGAGATGACAAGCTGCACCTGCTGATATACAATTGTTAAAGGTCAGCACCCCTAAAGTTGGAAGTTTGCCCACCCCTGCCCTAGATAGAACATGTAGGGGTAGGCCTAGGACAGTGGTTCCCAAGCTTTTTAGCACCAGGCTCCACTTCTTAAAAGGACCCTCTTTCAGGACCAACCTAACTGTACATGACTCTTTAAAAAGTTTCACTTTACTACCTGCTCAAGCCTGATTTTATCTGTTTTACTATGGTGGAGGGGCAGTGGCGGACTTGCCCCTCTCCACTCATGGGGCAAAGGTCCACAAAGCCGACCCCCCGCGAGATGCCCCCCCATACACAAAGCTGCCCTCCCTACCTTTCCAGCGCGACGGGACCTTGTGCGACTGTAGAAACAACTGGGGAAACCTTCTGAGGCTTCCCAGCGGTCTTAAACTCCACGTCCAGAAAACCAGAAGTGCAGTTTCCAACTGTGTTGGGAGCCTCAAGTGAGGCTTCCTGCGTGGTCCTGCAGTTGCATGAATTCAGTGCCCGGGGCATGTGTCCAGCACAAGGTCTGCTGCTAAGGAGGTTTCACTTTCTTGAACAGAAATGTATTGTGATATGTAATGGCCATCTGAAAATCGATAAATGAGAATTTCAATATTTCTTCTACAGATAAAGCTTCAAAAATTACTCTAAGTATGAAGATGTTGTTGACATTTATCTTCATAATTACCGAGACTCAAATTTCCATGGCCCAGAAACCAGGTACAATTCTTTCTTTCTTTCTTTCTTTCTTTCTTTCTTTCTTTCTTTCTTTCTTTCTTTCTTTCTTTCTTTCTTTCTTTCTTTCTTTCTTTCTTTCTTTCTTTCTTTCTTTCTTTCTTTCTTTCTTTCTTTCTTTCTTTCTTTCTTTCTTTCTTTCTTTCTTTCTTTCTTTCTTTTAGGAAGTAACCTTTCTAAAGCAAAGCTCCTTGGACTGCCATGTTGCCGTATATTTATTATTTTAATATTCCACCTTTTCCTTCCAGCAGGAGATGCTCAAGGGATCTAACAATTGAACTTTAAAATCATAACAGAGTTTGTCTTATATTACTGGTCAAAGTCTTAAAGATAGTATTCAGTAGGTATAATGCTTTGGTATTACTGACTTGGATCTTCTTTTTTCTCCCTTTTAGCCCCTGAGCCTGCGGATATTGTCTTCTTGGTTGCTAGCAGTAATACATCTTCCCGTCATGTCAAAACATTTATTAGCAAAACAATCAACAGTTTACCAGTAGGGCCTAATGAGTATTCTATTGCGCTCGCCCAGTACAATGATCAGGTGTACCATGAATTTCAACTGGATACATATAAAGGGAAGAATCCAATGCTGAACCATGTCAAAAACAAAATTGAGTTCAGAGGTGGCCCCTTGAAAACTGGCAATGCTCTCCGCAAGATCTATGAGACCTACTGGAGACCATCTATTGCAAAAGACACCTCCAAGATTTTGGTCATCATGACATCACAACCATCTGTGGATGATGTAAAAGAACCTGCTAAAATGTTACAGAGCGCTGGAGTGAAGGTCATTGCACTGGGGATAGAAGCTGCTTCTTATGATGAACTAATGCTGATGGCCACACAACCATTTTATTTCTTCTTTCCTAGACTAGGAGAACTCAGCCTATTTTCCCAGAATATCTCCAGGATCATTGTGGATGCTATTCATGTGGGTGCTAATACCACAGCTCTATTAAATACTACATATGTAAACAAAGTGAATCATGGAAAAGTACTGGAAGGTAAGAAATGAAGTGGAAGTGTGCATTTGTAAGGAAGAGGACAGCGATATTTGAAACCAAAGTATGAAACTAAATCAACACAAATATTGCTGGAGTCCAAGCATGCACTCTTGCAAACCTATTAATCTAAATTTGTATTTGCATATGGTCACATATATAGGTCCCACATGAATGGGCTTGGTCCTACAGTCAGTGCCTCCATGGGGTCTTGATCAGGCTACAAGCACACCAGTAGCCCTGTGCACTTCTGCAGGTGAGCACATGGCCATAGCCATAAAGCTTATTGCATAAAAGCAGGGGTGTCCAAAGTTTTTGACAGGAGGGCCACATCATCTCTCTGACACTGTGTCGGGGGCCGGGGAAAAAAAGAATTAATTTACATTTAAAATTTGAATAAATTTACATAAGTTTACATAAATGAATATATTAAAGATGAACTTATATGAATGAATGAAGGTCTTGCAGTAGCTCAAGGCCTACAAAAGGCCTTGCACAAAGCAAGGCTGGCCTTTCCTTTGCTGCCACAACTGCATCACAGACGTGAAACAGCAAGCAGTGGAGGGAGCCCTCATCCCACAGCTCACGTGAGAGGTCAAACAGTCGTCCTCACACTGAGAGCAGTTGTGTCAGGCCGGTGCGGGCTCCAACAAATCTCCGGAGGGCCAGAGGCTCATTGGAGACTGAGGACTCCTTGAGGGCCGCATTGGGAATTCTTGAGGGCAGCAAGTGGCCCCAGGGCCAGAGTTTGGGCACCCCTGCATAAAAGGAACCAAACATCCTCAATCACTTTTAGGCTGCAGTTCTCAACCCACTTCCCAGAGAGCATGCACCATTGAGCTTAATGGGAAGTACTTCTCAGTCACAATGTGAAGGACAACTTGTTCAGAGAGCCACTGACAGTTCCTGACCACCCATATATCTGTGGGTCAATGGAGAAGTTTGACATCAGGAACATGGCTCAAGGGAGTTAAATGTTTCCTTCCTGTACACCGCAGTCCCAATCCTGATCCCCCTTCCCAATATGCTCCTTTAGTTAAGAAAAAGCAGACATGCTAATGACACCTTTCAGTGACACATGCAATTTGCTACTAAGTTTGTATAAACTTGAGATTTTTTTTCTATTTGTTCTGGAAAATGGAGCGTATCCAATTTCATTTTTGCTGTAGATGTTCAGCCCTTCAGTATTTTTTTGCTACATTTCCTACCTGCCTCTATAAAAAGAGTGGTTGTTGAATAAGTTATGGTGAGACACAAACAGGATGGCACAACTCTGACACAGTATCTGTAGCACTGAAACTGCCAGTTCATGCTTGCTCAGCCAGTTCAAGTTATTTTACATAGCAATACTGCGTTATCATATAAAAACCATCTTCTAAAACAGGAATGGGCAAACATTTTGACAGAAGGGCCACGTCATCTCTCTGACACGGTGTCGGGGGCCAGGGGGAAAAAAAGAATTAATTTCAAATTTGAAAAAATTTACATAAATGAATACATTAGAGATGGAATTTATATGATTGAATGAATTTTACTGAGCTTATTTATAATACACATGCAAACTATGAACAGTTTGCTACACACCTCTTGCACGGTGAAAACATATCGATCAAGCCAGACCAAGCCAGAAACACCTGGAGACAAAGGTTGTTCAGAGGCAATGGGGAGGAGGGGTTTAAAATAATGCCCAGGGAAAAGCAGAAAACACATGGAAACTATAAAAGGCCTTGCTCTAACTCAACCTGCTGTTCGAGTCTGGCAGTCACAACCAGCAGTAACGGGCCAGTGCAGGCTCCAACAATCTCCAATGGGTCAGAGGCTCATTGGAGACTGGGAGCTCCCTGCGGGCTGGATTAGGGGGCTCTGAGGGCCGCTAATGGCCCCTGGTCTGGGGTATGCCCACCCCTGTTCTAAAATAAAGCAATAAATCATACCAATCAGTTTATTGTTTCTGCAGTTCAATATGTTGTTGTAACTGCTCAACCAAATAAGCCCAACCTACAATATGGACGTTCACCCCTCTGTCCTAGATCAAAGGTACCATGGAGGAAAGATCTCTGGGGTGGCTGCATGTGTTCACATCTGGCAAGGTAAATATACCTGAATTGGTCAAACAACAAATTTTAATGCCATGTTTCGTCCCCACTACAGCCTGTGATGATGATGCAGTTGCTGATGTGGTGTTCATCGTGGACGAAGGTGCTTCCAAAACACAATTGCAGAAGATTCAAACCTTCTTAGAAAACCTGGTGTCTTCTCTTGATGTGAAGGAGAAATGCATAAAGGTTGGCTTGGTGGCATACAGCACTGAGCCCCAAGTGATATATTTACTGAGAATGGAAACCAGCAAGACTCACGTTCTACAGAACATACAAAGCTTTTCTCCCAAAGCAGGAAAGGCCAACACTGGTTCTGCCATTACTTTTACTAGGAAGAAGGTCTTCACAGAAAGTGCTGGAAGCAGGAAGTCTCAAGGGGTGGAACAAATAGCCATTCTTATCACTCACAGGTCTTCAGAAGACAATGTGAGTGATGCCGCTACTGTTCTCAGGAGGGCTGGTGTGACTGTGTTTGCCCTTGGTGTTGAACAGTCAAATGCTACCCAGTTAACCCAGATAGCGTCCTACCCACCACAACGATATGTTACTAACCTAAAGACATTTTCCCACTTGCCACATCAAGCTCTGGTTTTCCACAAGAAGATAGTGAATCAAATACAGCAAAAGCTCTATGTGGAACCTAAACAAACAGAACTTCTCAAAAGAGGTAACGTGTCTACTCATGGCACCTTTGGGTGCTTTTCTTTAAAAAGCCAGGTAGAAATTTTTAAAAGAAGTTAAAAGTAGAAGACCGCTTTTATTCAAAACAATAGCCCAACAATGGTAGTGGAATGGAAAATGAGTGAACAAATTCTTTCTTTCACTCTTGAAAGAATTAAGAAATGAAAATATTCTTGAAAATAAGCAGAAGCAGCATGGGAAAAATGGGGGGGGGCGGTTGCAGGATGGAAAATTTCATTTAAGAGTGAACTTTGTCCCATATACACTATTAGATTTATTTTTCAGGGGAAAAAAGTTAACAGGATGAGCCTTTAGGGCTCTATTGTTTCTATAGATGTCATATAGATATAGCTGGATAGTATCTGTGACAGTAAAAGAAAGTTCTTGAAAAACGTTGTTTTATTTTGTTAAAAAATAATGAACGTTATTTGAATTAGCATATCAGCTTGTATAAAATTTTGTTTGTTACAGGATGTGTGGATACTGAAGAAGCTGATATTTATTTCCTCATTGATGGTTCATCAAGCCTTGATTATTTTGACTTTTTGGATCTGAAATTGTTTTTGAAAGAAGTGGTGAAATTGTTTACGACTGGACCAAACAAAGTTCGCTTTGGAGTTGTGCAGTATTCACGAACCAGTGAGCTTGAATTTGGACTTAAGGACTACATTAAAACAAGTGACATATTGAAAGCCATTGATAATATCCGACAAATAGGAGGGAGTCCTTACACAGGAGCAGCTTTGACATTTATTCAACCTTTATTAAGAAGGACACAGGATCAGCTCTCCAGAAGAGTATCCTGCCATCTGGTTGTGATAACGGATAGAGAATCGGAGGACCGCGTGAAGGAACCTGCCAGGAAGCTGAGGAATGAGATGGTCAACATTTATGCCATTGGTTTAAGACAAGCGAATGAGTCACAGATTTATGAGATTGCAGAGTCAAAGGACAGAGTTTATTTTGCAAATGATTTCGCCTCCCTGAAGTATATAAAGAACGAAGTTGTTCGAGACATCTGTGCTGTTGATGGTAAGAGGAATAACAAAATAACAATGAAACCACTTGGACTCGGTAAAAGTTGTTACGACCCAAACCAGTGACAATGATGGCAGGAAAAGAGTTTGTTTCTCCCTAAAGAAGAAGCTCTTAACCTCTGGGGCCTCATGCACCTCCCAGAGAATTTTGAACTGCTCACGCACCCATCCCTTATTGTTTTTGCTTATTTTTGCTTTTTATTTATTTTTTTGCTTATTTTATTTCAATTATTATTATTTGCTATTTCCTTGAAGTTACATTGAATATTTACGGTAAAACATAAAACTTGGAAAATCAACATTACATTTTGATCATAGGGCTCATGCAATTTGAAGGCAAGAAAAAAGAAAAAAAAAGAAAAATCAAGCAAGAGGTTTTAAACAATAGATATTGTGGCCAGTGAGAATGTCACTCTGCGGCCACCATTTCACATGGGAACCACTTCTTGCCCTGCTCCACCATCAAGAGTGGAGATTCCTGCACCCTATTAGGTGCATTGTGGGGTGAGCAGGATTTGCAGCTGCTTGTTGGCTGGCACCCTGCTCAGTGTGCTTCGGATTGCTGACCTTCCCTCTCCCATTGAGCAGTCTGAGATTAGCTGGTTGCTTATGGGGGCCTGGTAGGAATGTTTCACTATCCACGTGATCGGCCTTGGCTGGCAGCTTTTTCACCCAAACGGAGTATTTGGATCCGTTTTCTTTTTTTCTTTCTGTATCCAAGGCTCTCGCATCTGACAGGTTTGGTGTGGGCCAGGGGGCAAAATAGTGCTTAAATTTTTGGGTGCACAGGTAAGCAGGTTGGTGACCCAATATGGATCCCTAGGAGCTGTCTTAATGCATGGAGCAGAAGTTCCCAAACTTGCCCTGGTCATGGCGCCCTTCTTTTATGGTGCCCTGTCATGGCGGCACTATCCTGCAGGAGAACAAGACAGCTGCCAGCACTCCCCTAAGCTCTCACATGATCTTGGTCCAGCCAAGATGGCAGTGCCCAGGATTGCTGGGAAGAAGAGGCAGCTGGGGACATCGCATGGCACACCTAGGGTACTGTGGTGCACAGTTTGGGAACCAAAGATATAGGGTGTACAGCCTGGACTTATTTTCATATGGAGGTTGGGATAGAGCCTGCCACTGCCATCACACTCCTCCCCTCCCCTCCATGCATGTTTATTTAATATCCATTAGTGCTGTGGAGCCAATCAATGGGGGGAGGTCAGGGGCAGGATCAGGGGACACAATTCACCCCCACCCTCATTTTCAGTCCGGGTGCATTCAGAATGTGCTTAAAAGTCTTCAGGAGCTCCATATATGCTGGATTCATTCATTTCATCATGGCTTCTAAATAGATAAAACAAAAAAATTATACAAAAGTATTCCATATATCGATTTCCTGTTAATCAGCGCAATCCTAACCAACTTTCCAGTAGCAAGGTAAGGGCAATGCGGCTCTGAGGTAAGGGAACAAACATTCCCTTACCTTGAGGAGGCCTCCGTGACTGTCACCCAACTGCAGGAGGAGCAAATGCCCCATTGGCACAGCTATGTCAGTGCTGGAAAGTTGGTTAGGATTTGGGCCTAAAAGTTAAAGCAATAAGGTATTCTCTCTTCCCTTTCCAACATCCATATCTGCCTACAAGTTGGCATTCTTTAGCAAAAGCCTCCCCCCCCCCAAAAAAAAAAAAATTACAAAGGGCTGGTTTTTTTGTGGCTTAGAAACACTTCAGCAAAAGCTCCCCAACTTTTGCAGACAGCACTGAAATGTAATTCTTTTGGGATTTATTTTGCTGTTTTTATACTAGTTATTTTGTAGGTTTTTTTCCCCCTCAAGCATTCAATATATGATATGCAAGTAACTGTACATGACGAGAATGTTTTCCTCTTCTAACAGCCTGCAAGGAAAAGAAAGTTGATGTTCTCTTTCTGGTGGACAGCTCTGGCAACATAGGCCCTGATAACTTTGAGAAAGCAAAGACCTTCATGAGGGACCTGGTAAACAAATCTGACATAGGTCTAGACCGAGTGCATGTTGGCCTCATCCAATTCAGCGGCAGAAACAAGGAAGAATTCCGGTTCAGCCAGTATTCAGCAAAAAGTGACATCATTGAGGCAATTGGGAGAATGTCTCTCATGGGACAGAACGCACTCACTGGAGAAGCATTGACGTTTGTGTCTGACTATTTCAAGCCTGCCAAAGGGGCACGACCCTATGTCAAGAAAATTCTGATCCTGATCACTGACGGGGAAGCACAAGATGAGGTGGAAATGCCAGCAGAAGCTTTGCGCATGAAAAACGTCATTATCTACTCAGTGGGAATGTTTAATGCAAATAAAACACAGCTGATACAGATCAGTGGGAAACCTGAGATGGTGTTTTATGTAGAAAACTTTGATATTCTGAAGCACTTACAAAGTGAGATCCTCTTTGGAATATGCAGCCCTTATGATGGTGGGTATAGCCGTTTTCAAGTCATTCAAAACTCTGGGTGGGTATGAGCATGGTTTCAGAGTACAGGCTTCCCTGTTTGTCGTAACAGAATCTCATGGACTCAAGAGCAGAAAACATACGTTCACTCTTGATCGTAATCCATCTTTGCTGACCTCTTTCTGTTCTGCTAGTCCACCACAAGGCATGGTCTTCTTTCCCTGCCGTGGTAGCATACAGTTTGTAGCACATCCTTGATTAACTACTCTGGAAAAATTAATGGTGACCATTTGCTTATCTTGATCAAGAAAGGGAAGGAAACCAAATTCAAATGGTTAATCTTGCAAGTTGCTAATAGGCATACTTCACAGGTGTTGCAAAATGTACAGCGAGGGCCCAATCCTATCCAATTTTCCAGCACTGATGCAGCCATGCAGGTGGGGTGTGTGCTGCATCCTGTGGTGGTGGGGTGGTCACAGAGGCCTCCTCAAGGTAAGGGAGCTGCATTGCAGCTGTGTCCTCACTGAAAGTTGAGCAGGATTGGGTCCTAAGTAGCCTAATATACATTTTTCAGAGTACTGTTCTTCTCAACAGTATGGAAATCAAGGAATGCACAAAATCTATTGGGTTCCTCCTGCCGTTCCACCTGCAGAAGACCTTTTCCTGCTGATGGAGTAATTGTTTTACACCTCAGCCCAAAATGCCTCACGAGACAAGTGAAACTAATCTAACAGTGTTCTTCCATAAGCATTTGAGCATAAGCATTTTGCAGGCTATTTTCCTTTCCTGCTGTGTTGTTGCTTTTGAGCCAACCCATTACTAATGCTGATAAAGCTGTCTCGTTAAACAAAATAACGTGGCAAGAAGATATGCTTTACGCTATTAAGTCATGTCTTCTATCAGGAAATTACAAGAAAACTGTCAGAGAAAGCTGCTCAGAGGAATGAATTATAACACTGACAGCCTTATGCTGGTGGATCTTGCATAAGAAATAATAATTATATATTATTATATTAGTAAGCAGAGTTGGATATGCTCAGCTGAATTTAGTTTTAAGTTCTACTGATGTAAGGTGAGCCAGATGATGTTATAGAAGCATAGTAAAGTACTAGTGTTACAGAAATGATCCTTTTAAGCCCCTTTTCTTGAACATGTGTTCTAACATGTAATCATATTGTAAATATATTTCCAAAAAGTTTTTTGAGCTCCTCAAACTGAAGCCTTCTTTGCAACTCCAAGAGAAATCTTAGATTTAGTACAATTCTGACATACAGTCACGACCTTCTCTGACTATTTTTCTTTTAGAGTGTAGGAGGATAGAACGTTTAGATATTATTTTTGTCATTGATGGCTCGGGAAGCATAGATCCCAGAGAATACGACATTATGAAAGACTTCATGATTACCTTGGTGAAAAAATCTGATGTCAGCCATGACCGAGTGCAGTTTGGAGCAGTCAAATACTCTGCTGAGCCAGAAACATTCTTCTATCTGAATGACTACAGTACGAAAGCGGCCATCATTCAGGCTATCCAGAATGATAAGCCTATTGGGGATACAACATACACAGCTAAGGCTCTCCGACACTCAGAAGGGCTGTTTACTGAGGCGCACGGCAGTCGCAAGCACAGGAATGTCCCTCAAGTTCTTCTAGTGATTACTGATGGAGACTCCCATGATGCGGCGGAACTTGCAGACGTGTCCAAGAGACTCAGAGCCCATGGCATAATTATCTATGCTATTGGGATAGAAAGAGCCAAGCCGGATGAGCTCTTGACCATGGCTGGATCAGAAGACAAATATTTCTATGTCAATACATTTGAAGGATTAAAAAGTCTATATCCCAAGATATCGGATAATATATGCAGTGTTTCAAAACCAGGTGGGTGATTGTTTTATATTCCAACAAAAGCATTCTATTTTAAGGTTCTATTTTCCAAAGCCATATAAAGCCACATGCATGGTGGCAAATTCATAACATTAAGAGTGGGCCACATGAAGGGCCATCTCAGTGATGGCCCCCCCAAATGTGGAATTCACCTCCTGGGTGATCAGTCCCCTCCCTGGACACTTTCTGACATGGTTTGGAGAAGGATCTAGGCAACATTGAGATCACAAAGCCACTGAAACAGGATGATGAGAAGGAGGCGGTTTTGTGATCTTGCTATTGCCCTGTTCCTTCTCCTTTGGAGGCTCAACAAAGGAGATAGGAAAGCCTCCAAAAGAGAAAGAATGGGGTGGCAGCAAAGCCACCGAAACACGAGGAGGTGGCCTCAACAGAGTGGACAGAGACACTCTTTTCCCTCTGGCATAACATCAGAACCAGGGGACATTCGCTAAAGTTGAGTGTTGGAAGAGTTAGGACAGACAGAAGAAAATATTTCTTTACCCAACATGTAATTAATCTGTGCAATTCCTTGCCACAGGAAGTAGTGATGGCAACTTGCCTAGTTGCCTTTAAGAGGGAATTGGACAAATTTCTGGAGGAAAAGTTCATTATGGGTTACAAGTCATAGCAGGCATATGCAAGTTCTTGGTTTTAGAGGCAGGCTACCTTTGATTGACAGATGCAGGGGAGGGCACCAGAATGCAGGTTGTGTCCATTGCCTAATGCAGGGGTGCTCACACTTTTTTGGCTCGAGAGCTACTTTGAAACCCAGCAAGGCCTGGAGATCTACCAGGCGGGAAGGAAGCGTCTGACAGACACCCCCTTTAATGTATGGAGCCCCTGCTGGAGTCTAGTCAGTTTCGTCAGTTTTGTTGCTGCTGCATGCCTGAAGAGCAGCTAAAGTGTCAGTTTCAGTGTCAGTTTAGTGTCAGCTAAATATGTCAGTTTCGTCTAGTCACTAGACGAAACTGACATATTAACAGTTTGGAGAGACAGGGCTCTGCGATCTACTCATTTTGACTCGCGATCTACCGGTAGATCACGATCTACCTATTGAGCACCCCTGGCCTAGTGTGTTCCCTGAAGTATTTGGTGGGCCGCTGTGAGATACAGGAAGCTGAACTAGACAGGCCTTTGGCCTGATCCAGCGGGGCTCTTCTTATGTTCTTACATATCTGCAGCCACGCTAATGCTAGTGCTGCTGCTGCATTGAGATTCCAAATGAGAAGGAACCGGGGGGGGGGGGAAGACTCACAACAAAATTGCAAAGCTGTCAAAACAAGGAGGTGACCAGTGATGATCCCTACATATCTGTGACCACACCGGTGCTGCTGCTGCTTCTCCCACTGCCTCCATCTTGGTTGGGCCTCATGCAGCACCTCCTTTCGGCATGGCTCCTGAGGCGGGCCTCTCCCCACCCCCTGCTTGCTATGCCGCTGCCTTAGTGGGTTATCTCTCTTCTTTCCTATCTCATAGCACATGACAAAACGCTGAGCATGAGATTCCTTAGGAATCTTACATTTCTCTGTGGGCAGCAATCTGCACCTCTTTAGAAATGTTTTCTCACAATTATGGAGATGTAGTAAAAACACAGCAACTGTTACCCTGGACATGCCTGATCTCGTCTGATCTTGGAAGCTAAGCAAGGTCAGGCCTGGTTAGTACTTAGATGGGAAACCGCCTGGGAATACTGGGTGCTGTAGGCTTATACCATAGTCTTTCGAGACTGAAGGTTGCCAACCAACAACAAAGGAAAATGAATGGAAATGCAAGCAGAAGCTTATTCTCTCATTTTCAGTTGCTTTCCACTTTTTGTTCATCTTCTCTCTTCTTGATATGTCTTAGTTTACAACTAAAATAGATTTCCTTCCCCTTTCCCCCCCTTTGTAGAATGTGGAATTCCAGCAGATCTTGTATTTCTGATTGATGGGTCTAACAGTATAAGTGACAGCGACTTCACAAAAATGAAGAACTTCTTGCAGGATGTGGTCCATCCTTTCAACACTGCTCAAAATGTTCAGGTTGGTATTGCCCAGTATAGTGACAGGTACCAAGAAGAATTCAGCCTGGATGTCTTCCCAGACAGGTCAGAACTTGAAACTCAAATTGGACGCATCCGGCAGATGGAAGGACTTCAGACATACATTGGTGCAGCTCTGGAGAAAGTGAAGCACTACTTTACCCCAGAAGGTGGCAGTAGAATCAATGAGAAAATTGAACAGATTTTACTGGTGATTACAGATGGTCGATCGCATGACAAGGTGGCAAAAGCAGCAGAAGATCTGAGGAAGAAAGGTGTTGACATATATGCCATAGGAGTAGGGAAAATTGATCATTTGCAGCTTAGTCAGATAGCTGGCTCCTCCAACAGGAAATACACAGTTGATAATTTCAGTGAACTGAAGGTAATTAAAAAAAGACTCGTTGATGATATTTGTGAAGAAGAAGATCAAACAAGTAAGTATATTCAATGAGTAAGTAGCTCAATGTTCCCTAATCCTTGGGTTTTGGGAAAGCAGTGTATATGTCCATGTCTCTATCCATCCATAGATGTACTATACCCAGTCTTTGTCCCATACATTTAAAAAAAGCTGTTGCTACCGGTGTTTGAAAATGGTGTTATTTATTTTACTCAGAAATAAGCCCATTGTGTTCAGTATGACTTACAGCCCAATCTTGAGTTGCCTGGTGTGTGGAGGTAACCGTGGTGCCAAAATGGCTGCTGTGGCATCATGAGCTGGCATCTTGAGCGTGCCGGGCAGCAGCTGGCAGCTCCTTGGGGGAAGAGGACATTCGTCCCTTTCCCCCTGTTAAGGAAAGTAGCCCTAAAATGGGGTTACTCAACTCTGCAGAAGCTACTTAGCCAGCGCAGAGTAAGGGAGTCCCGAGTTGGGGCCCATTGTGGGTCCCATCCCATCCCGCTTCCTCCCCTGCCATGCCTTCTCCCCACCCTCCCCCATCCCAGAATGCCTTCACCCACCTTCCCCCACGCCCCCACTTACCTCTCCGCAGCCCAATGCTTTGCATGGATCACCTGGTGGTGGTTTGCCAGCCTCCAAATAGTGCTGGCCCAGAATGGGCTCCTACTGAGGCAGCACCAGTGGTGGGCTGACACTAATGGCTGCAGGCATGCCTTACGGCAACTTTGTGATACTACACACCGGCGTGCAAAGGTCAGGATCCAGTCCTTAGGCTGCAATCCTATGCAAACGTGCCTGGGAGTAAGCCCCATTGCCTAAAATGGGACTTACTTCTGAGTAGATATGCATAGAATTGGGTTGCAAGGCTGCAATCCTATCTTACTCACTGGAAACAAACACCTTTAGATAATGCTGAATTTCCATGCAAATTATTTCAATCAGGGAGAACAATGAATGAAACTTTGTGGTTATTCCCTGACCCTGCTGATATATTATCTTGAGTTGTGAATCGTGATGTATTCACAACGGCTTGGCAACACATTCAGAAGCACTTGTTCAAGTACGAGTCTTTCTGAAGCCTGATCCATATTTGATGACGATCAATTTACAGTAATGAGGGATTCAACCTTTCAAACTCAAGTTCTTGGGTGAATGATCATTACCTGGTTCCCCTTGCACAGTCTGTGGAATTCCTTGCGATTATAAGCCTCAGTTATATTCCAGCTTCCTATCTTACTATTTTCTGCTCCAAGTCTCAGTTGTGTCTAGTAACTGGTGCTACTTTTTCCTCCTTAAAAAATAGCATGCTTCATGGATATTGTTGTGGGAATAGATGTCTCCTCACAAAGGCAAGGTGACCATGTATTCCATGGACAATCCCAGCTGGAGACCTACCTTCCTAAAATTATCAATGCCCTCACATCCTTAAGGAGTGTGACTTGCAATGCAGGATCACAGTCTCAGACCAGTGTGGCACTGCAAATGAGCAACACACATCCACCCGTGACCTCCAAGTTCCACATTGACAGCGACAAACTATTGAACAGCCTTGTGGGTACCACCATCAAGAATTCCTCTCATCTTGATGGAAAGTTCTTGGATTCACTTTGGCAAACCTTCCAAATCAAATCGGCAAATCGCAGAAAGGTAAGCACTCTAGCTCAGTTATCTTGACTCTTGGCACACAAACCCACCAATGTATGACTGAATTCTAATACATCCACAAACCACAGTTTTAACTTTCCTATAGGTGCTCCTTGTATTTTCGGATGGCATGGACGATAACGTCGAGGTCTTGGAATACAAATCAGAAGAACTGAAGAAAAAGGGTACTTGTTAGAGAATAGCATTTTTAAAAGACTTTGACAATATCTATAAGAACATTTCTTGTCTAAAAGGCTTCTCTGTAGTAAACAAAATAAGAGATTATTTTGCCTTTGAAAGTCAGGGAATGGGGAAGCCAAGAAGGGAGGAAGGGGTGCAGCTTGGAGCAAAAATGTGGAAAGACATGGAATTTGTGTGAGATCTGGTATATGGCAAGCATATCTTGAAGCTCTGGTAAAAGACTGGTTCTTCATTTACAATGCAACCTATGCGATTTATCTAGTATGTGACAAGCATGCTAAGATCAAGGTAGCTGTGACAGGGAAGCCATCTGTGCATCTGTCCCATTGTGGGAAGAGCTGTGGCTTTATGGTAGAGCACCCTCTGAAGTATAACGTGTTCTTGTGAAGCATTCTCACTTATCTAGGTTGCATTGAAGCATGACGAATCAGTTGAGCACATCTTCTTTTAAGGATTTTGTAGCCTATTGGGTTGAAATGGTTGTGGAAACCTCAGTTAGATGATGACAAAGATATTGCCATGATGGTAATCTGTTTACAAATCACATTTTAAACAGGTTTAGATGCACTGATAACTGTTGTTCTGGAAGGAGCTTCAGATTTTAATGATCTTCAGTATATTGAATTTGGAAAAGGATTTGAGTACAAGTCACAGCTGCATATTGGCATGAGAAATATTGACAGTCGATTGTTCAAGTATATGGTGAGTAACAGTGAGGGATCCATGTGCATACTTAACATTAAAAGGCTCCAATTTGAGAAGTAATTTACTTCGGCCTAAGACCTAGTGAAATCAATGAGTATTTGGTCAGCTGTAGGTAACGCATCTTGTTGATTTAAGCAAAACTTTGGTGGGATTAACTTTAATCAAAACTGGGTTTGGGAAACTGGAGATTGACAAGTTATCCAACTGATAGTGGTTCATAATTAAAAACACAGAGAAAATGTTCAATTGGGACATGTTTAATGTAGTCCTATGGAAATGTATTACAAAATATTACATACAGCATAGTCCTATCTCCCACCACGCTGTAGCATGCAGGTGGTGGATAGGATTACCAACAGATCCACCCATCCATCACCAGACACAGCTCCTCTCCTGAAGTGCCCCCTTACTCTGCCCTCCAACCAATACCCACACCCACCACCAACATACATCCAACATACTTCCTCCAGTGGTAACTACATGCCACCTGGTTGCTAGCCATTTATGCTGGTGGCCTCATTGCACACATCATCACTACACCTGCAGAGCTGACAGAGAGTTCCTTCTGCTGATGGAACACTAGTTCCAACAGCAAAAGATACCTGTAAGATTGGGTCCTTGAACTGATTGTGAATTCCAAGTGTCACTGAAATCATCCTCCTCTTTCCAAGACCAACATTGCTGAACGAACATGTTGCTGCGTGTTTTGCAAATGCATCGGTGAAGAGGGAGAAGCTGGAGATCAAGGAAGGCATGGGTGGAAGGTAAGGATGAATTAAATCCTGTACTTGGATTTATACTTATATTGCATATAGCCATGGGCTAACGTTCTGCAAAGAAAACACAGAACAAAATTATCAGCATCAATACTTAATAGGACATTAGCACAAAGACTGGATGGATCATGGTGGCACTGGTGTCTGCCATATCCTGAACACCTATCCTGGCCCACACATACCCCCGACAGTTTTCTCAGAGCTATGCTAGCAAAGAGCTGGAACAGAACCAAGGAGTACCATTGGAGACCATGTAGTGTCTGGGAATGTAAGTAAAACTTTTCATTTCTTAACTCTCTTAACTCGCCCAACTGGTCTGGTCCCTGATCAGTGTTCTGGATGCAGCACAAGCATGTTGGCCCAGGATAGGATTGGGCTGTAAAAAAGAGTAAAAAGTCAAAACAATGGAGGGGAAAATGTAAGGGATAAAGACAAGACACTGATCAACTTGCAAAAGTAGAAAGGGAGGTGCATCAAAGGTTGACTTGGATGTCAAAAGTCAAATAGCAAATAAAAGTTTGACAATATTTCTCTGAGTACTTTCCCCACACTCAGTGGTGTACAAAGAGGGTGGCCAGGGGGTGGCCCCTGGTGCTGTGAAAGAGTTGGGACTCCCCACTTCATCTGCACTTGCCATTACAAGTGTTTGGATTCTACTGAGACATTCCACCCTCACCCTGAGCACACATCACTCCAGAATTTAGAGTAAATTATTAATAACTGAGGTTAGTACATCAGAAGTTGCCACCCACATCCCAGTAGGTTTCTCAAGGGCAACTAAGGAAATGTCAGTACACTCATTTGCTACACAGAAAACAGGAAAGTTAGCTAGGTGTACACTACTTACAGTAATACCTACAGGTTACATCCATGCCATCTCGGTGTTCAGAGTGACAAGGCCTCCCGTTGGCATACACCTGCAGTTATCAAACTCCCAGGGAGTTTGAAAGCCGCAGTAAGTTCTGGCAGGGGCGGGGGGGGGAGGTAGCAGGGGCAGGGGGGAGGCAGTGGCACAATCCCCAGGATTGCGCCACTCAGGGGGGCTGCAGGGGCTTGGATACACTTATAGAGCATCCTGCAGCCTCCTGAAGGTGCGGGGAGGCCTATACGACCTTCTGCAGGGCTCCCCGCAGCTTCAAAAGTGAAAGTGGAGCGATTGCGCTCCACTTCCGCAAAACCGGAAGTGGAGTGTGATCGCTCCACTTTCACTTTTGAAGCTGTGGGGAGCCCTGCAGAAGGTCGCGCAGGGCTCCCTGCACCCCCGGGAGGCTGCAGGAGGCTCTGTAAGTGCATCCAAGCCCCTGCAGCCCTCCTTAGCCTCCTCCCTGCTTCCTGGCTGTCCCTGCCCCTTAAAGGGAAACAGGCCAGGGCGCACAGGCTGGGGTGTCGCAACGCCTCAGTCTGAAAAGCCCTGGCTTACCCCAACCCCGGAGGGACGCAGAACAAAGACTCGGCTTATTTTTATAGAAAGATCCACCAATCATAACTCCTCCTCATGCCTGGTCAGCTCAATTGTTGGACCAACAATTCTCTTATACGTACCCTCTTCCATGATCTCATCCTTCGCACCTGTGTGTTATCTCCTGGTGCTGCTGCTATAATCCTTGTTCCCAAGGCCGTTTGTTCTTCTGGAGCTCTTCTAAAACGTCATTTCAAAGTCAACTCCTACTTCCCTTCCTGTTAGTTAGCACTTCTAGCACTCCATCTCTCTGCATAGCCCAGTAGTTCTACATCAAAGGGTATTCACATCCTTTCCCATCACAGTTATAACACATTGGTATCCCTTTGAAGTTCACAACTCTGTAATTTTCACCCTTTTTTATTTTTTAGAGGGTGGGGGGAGAAAGTAGGATGATGGCAGCCTTGACCAGGTCAGAATATGTCAGTTGCCCCAAAGTAACCCAGCAACATGTGACTGGAGGGTGGTGCAATGATTTTGGGGAGTGGCTGGTTTGCCTTAGGTTTCACCGGCAAGAAACCAAGAGTGGGGAACTGAGTACCAAATAAACATGCCATCACATGTACTGCAGACACACCATTAATATGAGAACATAATGTTTCTTTTCCACAGAGTGTATCAGGGTAAGCCCGATTGTTTCATGCGTCTGATCACTAGACTTTAATACTTTGTCTTCATCTTTATTTTAGGGTCACAAAGGTGTTAAAGGAAGTCCAGGACATTTAGGAGACGAAGGGGAACCAGTAAGCTATTATGATACATTTCTGATTTTAAAAAACACAATCTTTTGTCACAATGAATTCCAAGAACTAGGGGGAAAAATTTGTGTGTCCAAAGATGCTTTGGACTTCTGTGGCTGAAGGAGCATAATGTTCCCAATCTGTGACACATGGCAAGCAACACCTGAAAATTAGGGGAGTTTCAAAAGCAGTTTGTGATATGGCAAGGAGGTGCTGGTGTGCGTCATTCCAAGGATATGAAAATGAAGCAATTCAAGTCATCTTTCAAATGTATCTTGTGTGTGAGTGCAGGAAAAGTGTGTTTCATGTTTGTCACTCTCCTTGTTCCCCACATTTCAGGAGTATTGAGTTCAAGTGAGGGTGCGTTTTTTAAAAGTTCAAATAATTCCCCATGTGTTGGTTTGGCTCCAACGAGCCATGAGTGGAGTTCTGTTTGCTAACATGGCTTTTCATTGTGACCCTCCTTTCCAATTGTGGTCATTTGTGTATGTTTCCCAGCCAGCTTGGATAGGCTGGGACTTTTCAGAGTCACCTATGATGAAGCAAAGTGGACTCCGGTTTGGCAAACAATTGGGAGAAATCAGAGACACCTGCTGCACCCTCTCAGTTGCGCAAGGTGCTCCTTGGCTTTCAGACTGTATCTCAGTAATCTGTACAACAACTATTAGTATTCCTCTTCCCACATTGCAGAAGAGAAACTGAGAAAATGGCTTACTGAGTCATGCATCAGCTGAGATTTGGGCCAGGGACATTCCAGATGTCAGCCTCTACAGTACACCAGCAATTTCTATGCTCTCAGATTTGTAGCCTTTCTGAAAATCAGTGATTTTCGACCACTGTGACAAGGCACATTTTTGTGCCACAAATGGTCCATAGGTGTGCCATGTAAGTTTGGGGGAGGATCTTTTGTTAGTAGGGTCATTGGGGGATGTGAGCCCCCCACTGGCAGTTCAGGGTGCTCTGTTAATTGTTCAAAAATTGATGACAATTTTAGCGCCTGGTCAGTGTGCCGTGAGATGAATAAGGTTGAAAATTGCAGCTCTGAATGAGAAGTACACCAATCCTGCATGAGCAGCCTCCCTTTTTAAACTAGTGCTCCCTTTTAAAATCTTATGTTTTCATTATCAGGGGCCAAGAGGGTTTCCAGGGCCAAATGGAGAAAAGGGCTACATAGGATGCCAAGGTGACAGAGGTCCTAAAGTAAGCACCTACTACAAACTCGTAACTTATGAATAGCAGAATGTTCCCTGTGATCAATTTTAATAGAACTCCCTACACATCTACATTCTCTTCTCATCCTTTTCAGGGGCAGAGAGGAATAATTGGTCGAAAGGTAAGGTGTCAATTTGCTTTCTTTTGCTGCTTTTCCGAGCAGACGAGCAATGACTGTTTTATCAGCCACCCATCCCCCCCCCCCCAAGGTGGCACTGATAGGATATCAGATTTGGTTTTCTGTGGATTTCAATACTCCCTCTAGTAAGCAGGTGCTAACTGGAATGGAATATAATGGTGCCATGAAAAGTCAAAGTTACATAAGTGAGTGTGAGGCTATCCATGTTGTCCATGTAAGAGCTGACCATGCTGACTGCCTCAATTGCTGGGAGATCTTGTAGAAGTGGTGGCTTTTGCTATACAGTGGTTCCTTTAGGCAAAGAAGAAAATGGAAAAAAAATAGATAACAGAGGAGAAAAACACTTAAGACAAAGCCATTTTTTGCATTTTGGATTAATTCACACATCAGGAAACCACTGCAGCAACATGTTAGTTGATATTGAGAGGAATTAAGAAGATAATTCCTTTTTTTTCTTGCAGGGAAATAAAGGGGAAGATGGACTTGATGGCATTAATGGAGAGCCGGTAAAATTCTTCTTGGTCTTTTTTCCCTCTCCATATCCCATTGGTATTAGTGAGAATGTTTGTTAGATCATATTCCGTACTTAAAATTCACATTGTCTTAAAGGGTTCTCATGGGCTTCCTGGAATTAAAGGAGAAAAAGGTGACCCAGGCGGTCCGGTAAGACTTTATTATTTTGGGCTTATGGGGAACCACCTGGAAAATTATTACGGGAGGGGGCAGGAGCTAGCATGCCGTCATAGGTTTCATAACCATAGAAATATAACATCTGTATGAGACCAGAATTATAAGAAAAAGACTAACTAGATTAACTTCAAGCCAGTAACGCAAGCATGTGAACCATGTAGTTTGAGATTTAAAATGAAAGACTAGCAACTGCTGACTATGTGTTCTAAACTTTTCACACTTATTTGATTCTTTAAAGGGCAGCCCAGGACCAAAGGGAACCCTTGGGGAATGTGGTGAGAGAGGCTTACAAGGAGACCCTGTAAGTTTTTTTTTTCAGATGCAGAGGGGAATCTGATTAATCCTGTGCTTATCACATTGGTTTTCTCATCCCCCTCCCCCACTTGCCTCCTGCAAACAAGCTTGAGAAAACTGAGCCCTGGCTTGTTCAATTGTGCAATGTCATCCTTTCTATAAGATTTTTTTTTTTTTTTTTTTAAATAATCTGTAAAGTATTTGTTGAGAGTGTTTCTGAATTTTGGAGCTCTATTTTACTTCTGAACTATAAAATTCCCATAGTGCTCATTTGGGTGTTAAGAATTCATTCATGGTTGATTAAATTAAGAATTTCAATTTAAGAAGTAAAGAACATTAAGAATTTTGTTCATGGCGTTAAAGGGCTGATATGGAGGCTACATACAGCACAAATCTATGCATGTCTACTCAGAAGTAAGTCCCACTGCATTCAGTGGGGCTTACTTCTACGTAAGTGTGTATAGGATTGTAACCTTACGCTCGTACAGTCTTCCAATGGACTTATTACACCTTAAGATCCTCCTCAGAGGCCTGCTTTTGATACCAGCCCACATAAGGACCTTCTTAAGTTAAATTCACCTTTTCCTTGCTTTTCAATGCTCAATGTACTGAATACCTTCAACTGGAGCATTCTGAGATTTATGAATTTTACATTTTTATACCGCCTTTCCTCTAAGCAACTCAGGGTGGTATACATATTTCCTTTCTCCTTCTGCCCTCATAACAACCCTATGAGGTAGGCGAGACTGAGAGAGAGAGTGACTGGCCCAAGGCCACCCAGGAAGCTTCATGGCTGAGCGGGGATTCGAACCTGGATCATCCCGGTTGAGGTCCAACTCCCAAACCTCTACACCAGTGGTTCCCAAAGTGGTGGGTCATAACCCACCATTGGGAACGGAAACTGAGCCATTCCCCCTTAGGTGGAGTGGCCCAGTGGTGGGTGTCCAAACGGCACCACAATTGCTGCGGCACTGTTGAGACAACCCGGCACACCTGCGGCACCCCTCTGCCCCAGGCCCCACCCTTGCAAATACTAAACCTACAGTCCCAAAGTCTGAGTAGGACTACACCATCCTAGTTCTCCAACAAATCGAAGAGAGAGGGAGCCACCACTTTGCATGTCATCTGTCAATTTGCACACCTTTTCCATTGATGAATCTGTTGCAGAGTTGTTCCTTCTGGGATTTTGTCTTTTTTGTCTGTCAGGTTGTTCTACATACTGTTTTAATGTTACTTATTTTTCCTACCTTGTGAGGCCTGCATCCAGTATGCAGCTTTTAAATATTTTGAATAATATTATTATTTTATTGATCTTATTACCTGTATACAACTAGTACAAGCTGTGTTTGCATGTGCAAGTGATTGTTTACTATTGAAAATGTTGTAGCTAAAGAATGTGGCCTTGCAGGTATTCATCTTTTTTTTCCTCTCTCTTCCTTGATTTTAGGGTAATTCTGGGCTGGCTAATCACATAGTAGGGCCAAAAGGTTTAAAAGGGGAACGAGGAGGCGAGGTAATCTTTTTTTTTGTTTTTGTTTTTTACATATACTGTGGCAGTGGTTCCCAAACTGATAAGTCGCGACCCTGTCCCCTTGTCCTTGCCCTTTTAAGGAGCGGGAAGGGGGAGAGGCAGCAACGCAATCCCTAGGATCGCACTGCTGTCCTGCCTGGGAGGGAGGTTTTGTACATACCTGCAGCCAGCACTGCAATTCTGGGGGACTCTGCAGGGCTCCACAGTCTCCACAGGGCTCCCAATGCCTGTAAAACTCTAAAAAAGAAAAAGGGCACTCTCAGTTTTCTCAACAAAACAGGAAGTGCCAGTTTTTTTCTTTTTTAAATACTTTTGCAGGCACGGGGAGCCCTGCAGAGGGTCCCCGCACCCCCCAGGACCCCCAGGACTGCAGCATTGGATGCAGGTAAGTACAAGACCCCCCTCCCATCCCCAGCAGCAGCGTGATCTTGGGGATCCTGTTGCTGCCTTCCTCCCCTCCCCCGCAACAACTTACAGTACTCCTAACTCCCTTGTAGGAGTTTGGGAAGCACAGTACTATGGTTGTTGTTTTTTTGCTTTTTTTTTTACACACTAATCCATGAAAGGTAACTTCTGTAGGGATGTAGTCCAAGGGGAACTGGAGGGAGGTAAACTCCAGACTTCCTCATACAGCAGAAGCAGTGACATCAGTGCTCTATCTTTGGAACAATAGTCAAAAGGAATTGTCAACCTCAACAGGTGGCAAACTGAGAAATGTGCCTAGGGGCATATGTTAATGTCCAGGCTATCATCTTTCCCTTTGGCTCCCCGAGAGACTCTGTAGCTCACATTTTTTAAAGGCTTCAATCCTATGCAAATTTACTTGGGAGAGGGATTAACTTTTGAGTAAACATGTAGAGGTAAGCACTTCCATATACATTTTATATTATCTTGGATATATTTCAATTCCATTTTTCAATGTTTGTTTTAACATTTGTTTTAAACAAAGTAAGATTATTCAGTCTAACTAGTGCAGTTTTGTCAATCCTGCTTTCTGTTTGTGCTCATGGGAAACAGGTTGTTGAAATTGATCACCGTGGTTAGAAGCCACCATTTTGCATGTCATCTGCCAGTTCACACACTATATTTCCAAAGGTGTGTAGTGCATCCCAGCAGCTTCTGCTTGTGGTGAATCATTCAGACAATCTCTTTCCACAAGATGGAAGATATATCATAAGGAAGGGAAAAGAACAGTCACCACAACCAGAATGGTCATAAGCCTTGGCTGTCAAAAATGAACTGGGCCCTCAGTAACACTAACAAGAGGGAGATACAAGAAGGAAGCTAGTACACTTTTGTTATGGACAAAAATGCATTAGAAGCAGGACAATGGATCTTGGTTGCTGGCAGGTCTACTCAGAGGATTGATAGAATGGTCCCACAATTTCTTCCACCCCTTTTCTTCCACCTACTTCACACCTTGGTCCTTTCACTCCACTTGATGACAAGACCACTGTTCAAGCCCCTTTGCGGGCTTATCCTGTTCCTAATGTTGATGGTGGCCACACTATGATTTATACACATGAGCCTTTCTCTACTTCCGACCTGCTTAACTGGCAGCAATCTACTCCACGGCTTTGTGACAGTCGTGAAATTGTACCCCAGAGGTTTAAAACCTTATTTGCTACCCATGCCCCTAGCTGGGCAAACAGCACAAGTCTATACCTATTCACTCAGAAGCAAGTCCAATTTTGCTCAATGGGGCTTACTCCCAGGCAAGTATTATAGGATTGTAGTCTAAAGTGGACATAGAACTGCTAAACTGAAACTTCCCTGAGATAAGGGGATGCTCTGCATTTTCAGTAGACAAGAAGAGGATGACAGGCTGGAAAACATTCAATATACTGTACAAAAATTGAGACTGACTTTCATCTTCGTCATCTGATTGCAGACTGGTAGCTGAACACACTTAGCACCGAATTAATCTTACATCTGGATCCTTAATTTACTTTACTTGAGAGAAAGTCCAGTTGATTGTAATGGCACTTTCAACCAACTGGGCATAGTGTGCAAATAGTTAGGGCTATAGAATGGCTTCGCCATGTACATTTACATAATCTTGGCTCAGCCAGAGGAGGCGGCCAAACTGTTGCTGTAACCAGTGTGGTAGTGATGAACACCTCCCTTTTCTACAATGTGCCAGGTTCTGCACCATGCTGCATGCACAACACACCTAAAGTTTCTGTTTCTCATGTTTGCAAACAGATGCTTGATCTCCATAATCTGCAAGAAGCAATGTGACAGAAATGTTTTCTGATAGACGACACTGAGTAGTTATACAGTTAATTGTAAAATGCCGTCAAATAATATTAAGTGTTTGGTTCCCAGGGTGAGAGAGGGACAAAAGGACCCACAGGATTGGAAGGCTCCAAGGGAATCAGGGTAAGAACTAAAGAAAGAAGACAACAGAATTGTTTTCCCTGCAAGAAAAAGGTGGGCATCCAAGGCAGGCAGGAACTGTGTGAGGTCTCCATCTCACGGTAGACAGAACAAAACAAAGTTAATTTCCACAAGTAAAATTCAGCTTGAAAATGTTTTGCCTTACAGTGGCATGGGGTTTTTCCCTTTGTGAAGCAATCAGATCCCCACGTTTAAATCTTCGATGCTTCATTCTGTAAAATGGCTCAAGGCAGAGAAGTATTATCACAAGAGTCTTGTAAGTGTCTGCATTTATTTGATACATTTATATGCTGCCCTTCCTCCAGGTAAGGGAGGAGGCCCCACAAAGGGGCTTCTTGACTCTGCTCCAGCTATTTAGCCAGTGCATAGTAAAGTGGTTCTGTGTAAGGCTGGGAGGCAGAGCTCCACTGATCCCACCACCCTCCCGCCCTGCTCCCTCCATAGGCCTTATCTATGGAGGTAGTGCTAGCATTTTAAAGCCAAAATGCACTTCCAAGAATGAAGGAAGGCCATCATTCCATTGCTGATGGCTGCAGAGTATGGCAATAAAGTTCTGATAGCATCACATAAACATTTCTTGGAATTCTGAAAACTTGTGAATTATAAATCTGGCCTGTTACATTATCAAGAAAGAAGACACATGGAATGTCTTGAGGTTGCAGTCCTCAAATCACTGTGGAGCAAAATTCCCAAGAAGTCAGAACTGGCCCATTGACTGATTTTTTTTTTTTTTTGGAATGTCAATACAAGTGCCTTCATAAACACAAATGTTTTACAATTAAAACAATTGACGCATCCCGTTTTTGCTGCTTGATATCTCACTGTTAAATGCTTGACATGCACTGTCTTGATATTTGTCTGAAAGACTTTATACAAACACATTAGGTCCTAATAAGAAGTCCTATTAACAAGAGATCTAGACAGATGGTAATATATTTCTAACTTTTTATAATTATCTTATACCAGGGCCGCCAAGGTCGAAGAGGCCATCAAGGGCCCCAGGTATTTATAAATGTATTCTTACATTTGCAAAAATGTATAGGAATGCTATCATATCCTTATGAAAATATGAGAGCTTGCCTTATAAAGTAATACAATTTTCAGCCTTATAATATCTCTGCTTAACATAATTTATGCAAAACCTGTCACAGGTGACCTGGTACAGTGGTTACCTTGTGGAGCTCGGCTTTTCAGAAGTTCAAGGAGGTGGTGACACAGTGATGTCTACACGTCGCCCTCAACCTTCTGCCCTATTGCATTGCTTTTTATGCAATAGGTCCACCTCTGGACCACCTCTGTTTGGCAATTTTGAGTCCTCTCCAGGTGCAGTCACTTTGTGTTCTTGCCAGTGAGTGGCAAAAACATGATTGTCAGTGAGTGCATGAGTTGGCTGAGTTCAGAGATGGCCAACTATTGCTGAACAGAGGTTGAGGTGGTGTGGTGTCACCCCCCCCCCACAGAGGCTCAGACTTGGTATAGCCCACACCAGTCACACCTCTGTAGTGATGCCAGTGTCCCTTTTCCCTTTATATTTTTCTAGATAGCAGCCACTATGTGCAGGACCACAACACTGGAGGGTAACTCTTTTCCCTGTGCAATCCCCTGCTATTACTGGATGCAATAAAAGTTTTTCCTGATAGGGTAAATAGCTGCTTTAGAATTATTTGAAAAACTTGGAGAGTTAAATATCCCCAGCATCACAGTCTGAATTAGAGCTCCTGCAGCTTCTTTTTAAAAATGTAAGGAGACTGGAGGGGTGGTTGCAGATCCCTGGCGTCTCATCTGGTTTTGCCTCAAATTGATTCCATTCCTCAATGAGTACAATAACTTGAGCATTCTTTTCTGTTGCTACAGGGAAGAAGAGGATCTCGTGGGCCAAGTGGCATTCTTGGACAGAAAGGATTTAAAGGTCCTCAGGTCAACACTAAAACTGTTCAGAACTACTGCTTTTGGGAAGTGCTTGATTTGGAAAATTCCGAGTGGGAGGGAGAGAGGGAAAACTGATCTAATTTGAAAAGGGTGTTATAAAACTGAATCATCTCTTTTTTAATATGTGGGGAAAGCTTGTTGACAAAGAACAACCAAAGTCCAGCTAGGAGGTTTCACATGATGTTTGTGTTTAAAAGTTAAGGATAGTTTTATTTCTGGATAAACATCTTTATAGGAAATGATGGAAGTGGATCTTCTAGCTTGTTTATTTAGCTGCATATCTTCTAGAGGAGGGAGAGAAAGAGAGCAGAAGAAAGTAAAGCCTCTAAGCATAACATTCTGGATAACCAAAGACCATACATTAGCAGATAATTCAAAGAGATAACACCTGGCCCTCTACCACTATCTAACTGGCCTTATGCCCCCTACTGGTAATGGTACAAAAAAAGAAAAAGAAAGACACACATTTTTCATTATAAAGTTAAATGAGAGGCCTGTTTGAAAGACATCAAAACTGATTTATGCAAATGAAAGAATGTGTAAATAACTCTGCCCCTGTATTACTAAATCCTATAATATGTTACAGCTCCACACAGACAATAGTAGTGAATCAATGCTCTGGAGGCTCACAGGCTCACAGCCTACTCCTATGCATCCCTAGTGCCCAGGGCTACAGCGTAGCCTGCTATGGAGCTGGTGCAGAACCAAGCTTCCAGCCCGGGTTTCCCAGCCCAGGAGGGGTTGCAGGATACAGCAGGTTACAGCAGCAGAGCCTGCCACCATCTCCACCCCTTCCAGGCCTGCTCCTCCCCTCCACCTGCCCTCCCACCGCCCAGTTCTGCCCCTCCCACCCTCCCCCTTTCCCGCCCAGCCCTGCTGCTGGCCGTTCCTACTGCTGGGAGCTCTTGGTGGCCATCTTCTGGTGCTTAGGCCCAGTGTCAGTGGTACACCAAGGCCCAATATCAGTGGCACGGCAGTTCCATGGGCACAAATGTGTCATATGGCACTTTTTGCGACAGCCTGGGCCAGGATTGGCCTGGTTTGGATTAGGCCTTTAAACCTGTTGAAGACATTCCCAAAAGGAGAATGCTAGGAGACCTTATCATTTGGGTTCCAAAAGATTTTACATGAGAGATCGTGGGGTAGAAGTGGGGACGACGACCCAATATTGATGTGAAGGGAGAAGCTATAGGAACAAATTTACATAAGAAATGTATACAAGAAATGTACATGACAAAAGAAAGTCACACACACAAAGCTCCTATTGGCTCTACTGAAAGCTTTCTTTGTGAGGTGTGGAGCCCTCCAAGCCCCACATGGATCCGGATCCAGGTCAGCCCTCCCTCTGCTTTTTACCAAGAAAAAGCAAGCTGGTGCAAGTCTGCTGATGCAACCAGCCTCACCTCTCGCTTGGCTCCCAGAGATATAAGCTAGCAGAGGAAAAGCTCTTCCTCAAGATCCAGCCAAACTAGAGCTTGCCTATCGCACCGACATCCTGTTCACACATCTGCAAAGAGAAGTCCTAACTTTCATTTTCATTCATTGTCTTCAGTAGGGATGACAAAGTGGTGGCTTCCAGAGACTTCCTGCTCAGATCCTGGGTAGCTTTTAAAAACAGTAAACAGAAATAAAACACTGTGCACCCTGTGTGTATGTAGGATTTGTTTGGCCTTATTTTCTGTTTTGTGAAATGTGCCTCTAGGGTACAAGAGGAATTCAAGGAGCAAATGGGATGAAAGGAAATCAAGGTAGCAAAGGTTTTCCGGTATGTAATGCTCTGTGGGCATTTTTCTCTATTTTTCTAACGTTTGCCCTGCTGCATAGTTTAATCTCTCAAAACAACTTGCACAATGTGCAAGAAAACCAAGTATAAAACAGTAAAATACATTCAATGTGGTTTGCAACCAAATACTCTCTAGAATGGTCCCTTCTTGTGCCTTCAGTTTTAGTGAGCATTTAATGGTGAATTCTGCCTTATCATTTTTCTTTCTTTGCAAAATCCTTGACCAACATCTTGGGACACCAAAAAATTCATTTCAGTTATCAGGGCAGGACCACAATATTTAATGATTAATGGGTTTTACACAATAAGTTCCCACTAATAGACATCCTTGCATCAGTTATGTTTTAGGTTTCTGTCTGACTTAAACAATAGTACCATTATCAACTACGCTAGACATTCAGAAAAGGACACCGGGTCAGGGCCGGTTCATCCATGAGGCCAACTGAAGCAGGTAGCAGATAAGTGGAAGGCACCCATCTCTGTTGCCTCCCCTTTTCCTTCTCTCTAGATTGGAGGCAGAAAGGAAGAGAAAATGTGGAGGGGAGGAGAGTACTGAGATAGAACATTGCTGAGTGAGAGAAACAGAGGCTGGCACATCACTGAGTAATGGCGGGGGGCAGAATTTGGCATGCTGCCTGAGGTATCTAGAGTTCTTTGGCCGTTCCTTACCAGGAATCCTAAGAGTCTATATGGCACTGATAGCACCGCAGCCCATGTCATATCACCCAAATTTCAGCTCCTATTTTTTCCCCTTAAAATGCCATTTTTTTAACCCTCATGGTGACAGAAAAAGTACAGCTAGTTTCTCCTATAATATACATATTTTTCATGCTGCTTCTTTCAAAGACAGTTTTCAAAGAAATATATTTGTTATATATTTCTTACAGCCGGCCATACTGCTGAATGCCTCAAAGGGGAAAAGGGATTCTCTGCAACCTTCTCCCCTTCTCTGGTGCTCTTTTTCACTCCTGACAGAGCTCAGCCACATCTTTCTCTTCCTTGGCATCTCTCCCTGCTATTGTGGTTTTAAAATAATTGTTGGAGGATTGGGTTGCCAACTTTTTTTTCTCTGGATTTTTTTCCTTTTCATTTAGTTGCTCCAAGAGAGGCAGAAATACAAATCTGAATATTTTTTTTCACTGCAGAGATGCAGTGATGGGAAGGGGGAGTGTCTCTTGCTAGCTTGATGTCTCTTTTTTGCAAGGGTTTGCAAAACACATTTAAATAACATCTTACTCAAAATGCATCTTTTTCTATCAATCTCCTTGTTTTATTTCAGGGTTATCCAGGAACGGCAGGTCCCACAGGCATTCCCGGGAGGTGGGGAATCACAGGGAATAAAGTACGTCTCAACCAAGAGACTCCATTTGCTTTGCTTGGTTTAAAAAAAAAAAAAAAAAAGGCTGTTCTCAGTGCATTAGGTGAAACTGAAAATAGTAAGTACATGATGAGGTTGTGATCCAGGTGAGTCAGCAGCAAAATGAAAAGAGACATCATTTGAGATGGGCTGGGGAAGTCTCAATCAGTACCTATATCTCTGGTTACTTTGAGACATAAAAACAGACATAATAAGTGTGCTTCATACTGACAATTTTTGGTGGATCTTGTTTTGCAATTTCATCTTAACTACCAAGTGCAGGTCTATGAAGCCTTGCTGTTTCATGTTGACCTCTCACCCCCACCCACACCCACCCTTCAAATCTGTGCAGGTGCCCTGTAGAATATTAACCTTTGTATTATAGTATATCCCTGGGGGCTGGGGGATAAGAATAGGCCTTGAGTTTGGCCGTACTTGTCGTAAGAGGCGACCAAACAGCCACCGGGTAGATGGGACTCGTCAGCCTAGGAAGGCAGCTCATCTAAGAGAAGGAAATTCTGACCTCAAACCTCCACTGTCTTGTGGCTACATCCAGTTATGGAAAAGGCTTCAGGAGGCAAAATCTGGAGCTAGAGTCCCTGAGGCAGTTCATGGCTGAACACAGTCACGTTCTGGCAACTCCTGCGATGCTGCTGGAACCAACCGTATTGGCTTCTGCCTTTCCATTGGACCATTTCAGCAACGTGGAGAGGGGGGGATTTGCTGCATGGGTAACAGTCTATCCTTCATATCTACTTTACCCAGCCTTTGCACACTGGAGAGGACACTCTGTTCCAGAACCACCATTCAGAGTGCAATACCATAGTCTTCCGAGACTGAAGGATGCCACATCACAGTATCCTGTCCTAAGACTGCAATCCTGTACACGCTTTCCTGGGAGCCAGCCCTATTGAACACACTGGCACTTCTGAATAGACACGCACAGGAATGGGCTTAATGAAAATCATAGATAAGACTTCATCTTTGATAGAACTGATTTCTTTCAACCAGCCCCTCATTTTAAATCTTATTTAGTGACTTGCCATAGCTATGCTAAGTTCTAATACTCTTATGTTTTACCTCTGAGGCATTTGCTATGAACAATCTATGCAATCTAGTTGTGGGTGAAATGTTAGGAAATAAAAATCTTCATAGGTCATGACCAACAAGCTCAAACATTTCTTACTACAATACTAATGGTACTGCCATTAAAGCCTTAGATCAGGGGTCTCCAAACTTTTTGGCTAGAGGGCCGCATCAAATATCTGGTGTGGTGTTGAGGGGCAGAAAAAAAATTTAAATATGAAGTTTAATAAATAAATTAGAGATGAAACTTAGAAGAGTTAATGGGCTCGTTCATTCAACCTCTCTGGCCCTCAAACACCCTCCAGATGCAACCAGAGCACAGTTCTGGTCGTGTTCATTTGAGTGGGCCAGAGGCTTTCAGGAGACAAGAGGCTGACCGCGGGCCGGATAAAGGCTTGCCGCGGGCCGCATCTGGCCCCCTAGCCAGGGTTTGGAGACCCCTGCCTTAGATCAATGTTTCTCAATGCTACTCTTCTGATGTACCATTTGCTGCCATGCTATCCTCAGAGGTACCCCCAGAAGTAACTGGCGATGTCATCATTGCTAGCTACTTCCGGATTTGGAGACTGTAATGGGAGTTTCCAAAATCAGTTAGAGGCTCAGGGCGGGCAGGTGAGCTTTTTCTTGCACTCGAAAACTGCGGACTCAGGCTCTGCTCACTGGCTCGAGCTTCCTATCGCTGTTGGAAGTTCCCATTAGGATCTCACTGCCAGGCAGCGGGTGCTGCGCGTACCACCCAACACTGCCCAGCATACCACCAGTGGTATGTGTACCACTGTTGAGAACCGCTGTCTGAGATTATATGTCAATCTATGTGCAGTCAAGTCTATGCATGCCTACTCAGAAGTTCTATTTACTTCAATAGGTCTTACTTCCAGGTGAGGATGGGATTGTAGCTTGAGCTGCAAGTCAGCACTTTGTTGGTTTGCATCTCACTTTCTCATGAATTCACTAAGTGCACCGAGGTAAACGATTCCCTCTCTGCCTCAGTTTTCCCATCTGCAAAATGTGGATAATATTTTCTTTACAATATTTTTGTAAGGACGTCAAGTTAATTCATGTGAAGTACTTTCCACGCTCAGAAAGAGTGATACAACTTATTATTATTAAAACCAACAAAAGGCAATATCCAATTTTCACCTAGAAAAATGCTCTCTACTGTTTTTTGACCTGGAGAAAAACACTGCTGTAGATAAACTTAGGGTGCAATCCTAACCAACTTTCCAGCAACGAGGGAAGGGCAATGCAACTCCGAGTTAAGGGAACAAACATTGCCTTACCTTGAGGAGGCCTCCATGACTGTCCCTCAACTACAGGATGCAGCACATGCCCCACTGGCACAGCTATGCCAGTGCTGGAAAGTTGGTTAGGATTGTGGCCTTATATGAAGAATATGTGCCCCACCAAATTTTTTCCACTTTCAATTAATAGAGGAGTTCAGTTTGTAATAACCACTGCCATAGCTTTTTTGAAGATCTTTTGAGATAGCCACACTTCACAAGCAGGCTAGGTTTGAATCCAGAAATCTGTCTGCCATGCATAGATAGCCACTTGATCCACGCCATAGCCAGGTTGTAAGATTATTACTATGTTTTTTGTTGAAACTTTCTTTTGATTTTTTTCTGCCATTGATTTGTATGTAAATTCTATTTTTTTTCCCTGCAATAAATATTGTTTTACTTTGTACTACAGTCAGACTGTGCTTGAGGATTGTTTTTGCATTCTGCCCTATTCACCAGTACTTAGGCTTAGGTTCTGGGGGAACTACCCGACTCACATTGAAATTCTTTGATGAGGATTCCTTGTCAGGAAGGGGGTTACATACATTTTTATAGGGCTTTACATGAAGTTCCTGCCAAAAGTGGAGCGAGGGCACTGGTCTGATTTCAGGAGATCATTTTGGGGTGCTTTTGAAGTCAGCTAAATGCCTCTGGAGAGCTGAGATCTCCAATAACAATTTCTCTCCTGGGGCAAGCAGCTGCCACTGCTGGCGGGGGATCCAGATCAGGACCACAGTGGGAGTAAAGGGTTAAAGCTTCCTTTCTCTATACCATGGTCCTAATCTGATCATTTCACACTCCCCCGCCAACTGATATCTGGGGGGAAAATGCCAAATACACAAGCCACAACTACTTGCTTGATATGTGTGATTTGACCCTCAGTGAACGTTTTCTTGTTACTCAGATGCAAGGAAAATGGAATGTTCCTATTTTCACAGCCATAAAGTATGTTTTGTTCAGTAGGTCCGATTTATTATTGCGCTGACATGAAGTTTATTCTTTTTTTTTCAAAGTTTTAACCAAGTGCCTTGATTTCAACCACATGTTGTTACTGGTGCAGAAACATTTATGACTCTGGGTTGAATGTAAAAAAAAAAAAAGAATCCTGGTTAAACACCACTGAAATTTAAAGCCATTTCTGCCCAACGTTGCATATATGCAACAGGAATAAAATGTGTACACCTGAGGGTTGTGCAGAAATGGGTTAAGTTTGTCACTGTTCTCTTGTCTTCTTGACTACTCTCAACTTTCGTATCAAGTTTATATTCATTTAACAGGGAGAGCCTGGTGATCCTGGGGTGAAGGGACAAAGAGGCCTACCTGGACGCCGGGGAATGAGGGTTTGTATTTTGTCCTTTAGTTTGCACTCCAATTTTGCTACTGTTAATATTTGGAATTGATCTAGGGCAGTATTTCTCAATGTTTGTCCTTGGTTGTACCACTCCACATTGTCTACCTATTTGAAGTACCACAGGAAGTAACTGGCAGTGACATCATTGCCAGTAACTTTTGGGTTGGGAGGCCAGATGGAATGCAACAAGCACCAGTAAGAGGTTCAGGATGGACATGAGGGCTTTTTTGAGTACAGGAAAGCACGCTTTGGAACCTCCTACTGCTGTTTGTCGAGACTGTTCCTGGTCTCGCTGCGAAGCAGCAGGTGTCCAAGGATCCTGTGAGTACCACCAGACACCACCTTAAGTACCACTGGCGGTACCTGTACCTCTGGTTGAGAAACACTGATCTAGGGAGAAAGACTAGCTGCTGTTTATAGGAGTCTAAATTTGAAAAGTCTTTCAAGTAAAAATGACAAATGAAATGAAACTCTGTTTTAGGGAGATGATGGCGCTGATGGAGTTGGCGGACCAGGAAATAAAGGAATAAAGGTGAGTGCATAAAGGAATATTTAAACATGTAGGAGTGGCCTCTTAGAGAGATGTTCTCTAAGATGGAAGCACTGAGGACTAACAGCTACTAACAGGAGTTTATCTTTATCTATGGATCTTTGTATTTTATTTGGTTCTTGTACCATGTTTTTAAAATTAATATGTGCTGCCTTAGCCAAGACATTCTTCCTCTGAGCCAGCCATGTGCATTTCAGCACTTAACGGAGAGGTCGGTTTAGGTCATTGTAACTCCTACATGTTTCCCATGATCTACATGTGCTGACTTAAAATCTTCGGGTTTTATTATGGAAGGTGGTGACAATTGACCTTGAGTGTCTATAGATCTAAGAACGGAAACTTCCTTCCTTGGAATCGCTGCTTCTGAATCTGTATTATGGAGACTGCTGTCCTTAAAACAATAGGCTGTTCATGAATATTTGCTTCTATTTTTTGTGAGTTACAGGGGCAAAAGGGATTTCCTGGAGCGATGGGACAGAAGGTATTGTACTTTCCAAATGAAAATAACTTCATGTCTACCCCACTGGCTTCATTATAATTGAATGTTCTTGCGACTATATATGCTAAAGAGTAGATATAAAATATCCCCTGGGGACTGGAGATAAGAATAGGCCCTCAGTTTGGCTGTACTTGTCGTAAGAGGCGACTAAACAGCCACCGGGTAGATGGGACTCCTTAGCCTGGGAAGGCAGCTCATCTGAGAGAAGGAAAACTCTGATCCCAAACCTCCACTGCCTTGTGGCTACATCCAGTTATGGAAAAGGCTTCAGGAGGCAAAATCCAGAGCCGGAGTCCCTGAGGCAGTTCATGGCTGAACACAGTCACGTTCTGGCAACTCCTGCGACGCCGCTGGAACCAATAGTATTGGCTTCTGCCTTTCCATTGGACCATTTCAGCGACGTGGAGAGGGGGGATTTGCTGCATGGGAAACAGTCTCTCCTCCATATCTACTTTAACCAGGCTTTGCGCACTGGAGAGGACACTCTGTTCCAGAACCACCATTCAGAGCGCGATACCATAGTCTTCCGAGACTGAAGGATGCCAACAACAGATATAAAATGCAGACCTTGGATGGATTTCCATGTGGTATAACTGTAGCTCTTTGCGTAGCAATCCCATTTTTGGAATAACTGTGTGCTCCAGTCCAGTGATCCAGTGTACTGCAGGAGGCTTGCAAGCATGTTGCCATGCTCAAGGATCTCCCTCACCAAATTATCCATTTGTATGTTGTGCTATCAGCACATCATGCACTGGGGACAGATCCCCCATCCCTCCAGTTCTACCTCCTTTTGTGCATGTGGGTCTGCATCCAAAAGAATGACCCGCAAACTGTTTCCATACAGCAGTCACTCTTGCCAGATTGGAGAACCTCTGGGCTGATTCTTGCTTTCCTGTTTGTACTTGGGGATGTCCACCTGAGCAGAAAAGCAGGCAGAGTGCATCACTTATGACACCTGTGCACAGAAATCGTCATGCTTCTCATTGTATCGGTCCCTGGCTGTTGCTTCCATGTGGAAGAGAAACTCAAGTGCTGAACAAAATGTGTGAAATTGCTGTATTTGTGTTCATGTGAGAGCATGTGCTGAGAATACGGTACATGGTATTTTTTTTTCCTTTGCTGCCTTTGCTACTTTGTTTTTGTATTTTCGTCCTTGGGGTCAGTGGCAAGCTTTCCAAGGCCCCTGACAGAGGCCACTGCTGATACCTTCTCTGGCCCCTGGTGAGGATTGGGCCAGCCAATGACTATCAGCCACTGTCTGGGAATGCCCCCTCCCCGGATCATAGCAGTGATCAAGAGTTTTATTTCATTATTTGCAAGCTGGCAGCAGCATCAACATTTTAGTTGGCAGTTGCTTCCGACCAAGTTCCTCCCCCCCCCCCCACTGGGTCCCATGTAGATTAATACTGTTGTGTGAGGCACTGTGGTGTGGGGAAAACAGCAGCCAGCAACCACTAAGACACTGCTCTTGTTGTTGCCATTCTGTGGAGAGTGAAGACACCTGTGTTGGCCACTACAGTAAGTGGATCTGCCCAGTCAGTTATGAGAGGGCCTACTAGATAGTGCCTTGCCTGGGACCCCCTCAAACCTGGAGTCAGCCCCACTTAGGGGTGCTTTGGTAGCACAGTAGGTTATCAATATTTTAATACATACATGTCTGTGAAGCTTCAAATAGTTCCCCCCTCAAATTAATTACTTTTATCTATTTAGGGTGACATTGGCAACACTGGAATTCCCGGAGAACATGGACCAAAAGGGATCCGTGGGCAAATGGCAAGCCAAATCTTTATCAGCATGAATTTTATGTCTTAGATGGGTTTGTAAAAATGTTAACATTTAAGAAATCACACCAAATTGTTTTTGCATACATGTAACATGATCTGTATCTAGCAGAATCATGATGATACACTTGGATTTAAGCTATGCAAATAATTAAGACCCAGTATGTTGTAATGGCTAGAGTGTTAGATTTGGGCTAGGACGAGGACTTCCTAACATATGAACAAGTACCAGGTTCATATCCCCATTCTAGCTTGCAAATTTATTTTGGCTGGTATAAAACATGAATAAGGGCCCAACCTTATCTAACTTTCTGGTGCCAATGAAGCTGTGCCAATGGGGCACATACTGCATCCTGTGGTGGTGGTGGTGGGCAGTCATGAAGGCCTCCTCAAGGTAAGGGAACATTTGTTCCTTTAACTCAGGGCTGTATTGCGGCTCCATCGGCACTGGAAAGTTGAATAGGATTGGGCCCTAACACATGTGAATGTGTGCAAAACCTAAATAAACAGAAATGAAAGAGAAATGAACATAAGAATGTCAGCAAACATCATGGAAGGCTGAATGAAATCAGATGAAAGACATGGTCAAAATTTGAAATGTGGTTAGAATTGAAAACGGCTTAGAGAGCAAAGTGATGAAAGTTATTAAAAGGTTTTTGCAGGGCTAGATACCATCTGTGTAATAATTTGACAGCACTCTTTGAAATCGGTGCTGAAATGTCGCTGAATGCGGCACATCTTTTGGGCCAGGAGTCAGTCCAAGACTGTGTTGGAATCTCTTCCTCTCTGTCTTTTCACAGATGATTTTTAAACCAGAGGCAGTCTGACATATTATAGGTGCATAGTGACAAATACATTTTGGATGCTAAACACTTGAACTGAGGGAGTAGATTAGCAAAATAGGGAAGGGGCTTAGCTGCCTGTTCTTGGATCACGGCCTGCAAACACAAATGAGTAACTTAAGAACATAAGAAGAGCCCCGCTGGATCCGGCCAAGGGCCCAGCTAATCCAGCTTCCTGCATTTCACAGTGGCCCACAAGATGCTTCAGGGAGCACACAAGACAACAAGAGACCCGCATCCTCCTGCCACTCCAACACAGAACTTGGGAAGATTTGAAACTAATTTGCTGGAATCCGACCAAATTTTACCCTTATTTTAATGTCAGCACCATACCAGTCAAAAAGAGGTCTCTTAAGTGGTATAGCCCTTTATTTTTCCAGTCTTAAAATAAAGGATTTTCAGCCCAATTCTATTCACCCTCCCCCCACCAATGCAGCAGGGCCAAAATGGCTACTGCTGCAACCTTCATGGGGGGGGATGGCGGGCAAGTCCGGGAGGTCTCTTCTGAGTAAGGGAATAATTGTTCCTTCACCCAAGAGTTAGCCTCTACAGCATGGAGGGGGTCTACATGAGCTTGTGCTAGTGAAATTGCTGGCGCTGATCCATGTGGACCTGTGCCGTGGGATTGCGTCCAGGAAGGGGTACTTGGTGGCCACCACTCCTGCCAAACTTGCCCCTTTCCAGGACCTGAGAAGGGATTAGTAATGAAATGCATGGATAACTGAAATGTTGATAGAAAAAGAAGACCTGTCAGTCTCAAAAGTGGTTTGCCATGTGGCTGCAGCTAGAGAGAAACAACTCTAAACTCTCTAGGACAGAGGAAACTAGTTGTATAGTTCTTTAGAGATCTTGGTCATAAATAAAAACAAGGAAAATGTGTTTTGCTTTCCTTCTTTCTTCAAATGTGAATTGTGAACCCCCTCTAGTCCAGGGGTCTCCAAACATTTTGGCCAGAGGGCCGCATCAAATATCTGGCGTGGTGTTGAGGGCCAGAAAAATAATTTAAATATAAAATTTAAATAAATAAATTTGAGATGGAACTTAGATGAGTGAATAAATGAATGAATGGGCTCATTCATTCAACCTCTCTGGCCCTCAGAACACCCTCCAGATGCAATGAGAGCACAGTTCTGGTCATGTTCAGATGAGTTGGCCAGAGGCTTTCAGGGGACAAGAGGTTGACTGCAGGGTGGATAGAGGCTTGCCATGGGCCACATCTGGCCCCTGGGCCGGGGTTTGGAGAGCATTGAGGCTGCAATCCTATACACATCTGCCATTTGACTTTCATGCATCTTGCTGATTTGATCAATCGCTTTTTTCTTCATCAAATTGTAATTAAACATATTTTTATATCGGGCTAAACCTTAATGATATTTTTTAAGGCTCCTGCAGGCACTACTGGCTGGAAGGGTACAGCAGGAGACCAGGGTCCTCCGGGATATAGGGTATGAATCTCTTACATTTGCTTTGTGCACCTTTATTTGGAAAACTCATTCACTGTGAACAAGAGCATGACACGATAGCAATTTTAAGCTAAATACTTGCTTTATAGATATATTATACATTAAAACTTAATCACTTGCAACACATGTAAGTTTCAGGACTGTGTGATTGTATTATTAAAATTATTAATAAAATATTTACAGGTTGAGTTTTATTATTCGTGTGGGTTCTGTTCTGAGAACTCACATGGATGGCAAAAATCGCACTATAGCAAATCAATTTAAAAAACAAACCGCCTTTGCTCAAGTGATTTAAAAATAGCCTTGCTGACCTTTGTGATGTTAAGATATAAGGCGACAATCCAACAATCTGTCTCTCTCCAGACCCCTTAGAAAGGATTATCTTTCTTTCACCTGTTCAGGGGTAACTATTGTAAAGGACTGTTTTCCTTTTATTTAAAAGACCTTCTCATCATGTTGAGATAAAAATCTCTACAACAGTAAGAAAAGCATTTTAAAGGGGTGCATTTTTCCCCTTCTCAGGAATCAGCACATTCCTTCTCATTTGCAGTGGCCATTTGTGTTGAGTCAAATCCATGTATAAAAAATCAGTGTATAACAAGGTCGGACCTATATACTGTATTCAATTTTTCAACAAAAACTTCACAAAGCAGTTTGCATAACAAAATAAATGAAAAGAAAATGAATTAAAAGAATAATGTGACCTATACATAGATTGTGCTGTGTTTGAGTTTTTAAGGAGAACAGTGACAAATGTCAATCTAAACAGGAAGAGCACCTGTTAATAAGGGTGTCTTGATGTAATCTACTTCCTTAGGAGTTGAAATATATAAATCTAAATATATATAAATTCTTAATAATAATTGCCATTATTGGTATGGTATATAGCAGTGGGTCATGATCCTCCAGCTGGAGAACCACTGCCTCTTTCCCTTTACGGGGTGGGGGCAGGGGGAAGGCAGCGACATAATCCTCAGGATTGCACCCCTGCAGGGACTTTTTAAAAACATAACTTACCTGCTGCCAGGGTGCAGGGCTTGTAGAAAGTTAAAAAAAGTGATCTCAACCCACTTCCGGGTTGTGATTGTGAAACCAGAAGTTGGTTGCGATTGCTTGTTTTACTTTCTACAAGCTGTGGAGAGCCCTGCAGAAGGCTCTGTGGGGCTTCCTGCACCCCCTGGACCCTGGCAGGAGGTAAGTTATGTTACAAAAAGCCCCCTTCTCCTGCAGAAGTGTGATCCTGGGGATCACATCACTGCTTTCCACCCTTACCCTGGTCCTTGAACTCCTAGGGAGTCTGAGAACCAGTAGTATATAGTATTGAGTTTACAACCTCAAAACTGGGCATCTTAAAATTCTGAGACCTAAAATACTAAGAAGTCAACAGACCTGGTAGCTGTACTGAATAGTCAGTAATATTATGTTATAGTTGCCTCACCTAATATATTTTCTTGATATTTCATTAGGGCTGCAGTCCTATACACAATTACATGGAAGTAAGTCCCATTGAACTCAGTGGGTCTCACTTCTGGGAGGCATGTATAGGATTGTGCTGTGACCGTTATGGCTGTGCTTGGGAAGCTGTTTCTTTGTAGCTTATTTAAATATAACCTACTTTCTCCCCCCTTTTCTTCCAGGGTGTTAAAGGCGCAAAAGGTGTGGCATCCTTTTCAGTATGTATCTCTGTCATGCCCCCTGATATATTAAGGAAGAGCTTCACAAATATTTGTTCAGATGACACATAGTGTATTCTTCCTTTTCTCTCTCTACAGCCATGTGAGCTCATTGCCTATGTTCGGGAACACAGCTGTAAGTATTATTTTATTTGTATTTATTTAAAACATTTCTATCCCATCTTTCCAAAACCTCAAGACAGTTTACAATACTTGATAACTAGATAAAATACAATATAAGATTCAGAAAACCTGAACATTTAAAATCTAAAATATAATTTAAAAACCAGCACAACAAATGGTATAAATATCTATTGTTGGTGGTAAGTAAAAAAGCAATACATATCAAGCTAAAAATAGTAAGGGCGCAATCGAAATAAGGGCATGGGCTGGCTCAAGTCTCTTGATCTGGCCCTGAGGTGTTGTGAAAGAGCTGTAAGGCACTTTTGCACCACCTCTACAGTTAGGAGGCCGTGGATGTGCGCTGCCTCCAGCGCTAATGTGCTGGAGAAAAGGTAGGTCTGCGCCAGCCTTGTTGGGCTGGCGCAAGGGTCCAGGGAGGGCAGAATGGAGATGTTCTGGGGCGGGGGGAATGCAGATGGCAGGTGGGCCCATGGTCAGCCTAGGGCCAAGTGAGGGGTGGGGCCAGGACCCAGCACTCGTGCCAGATGCTGAGCCCACTCCCAGGCGACCCAGCATAGCTCTGGGCTGCTTGGATCTGCACCACCTCTTTAGATGGTGCAGCTCCAAGCAGCCCCATTGGGGCTGTTGCTGTGTTACTCAGGATAAGGGAAATCAATTCCCCTTGCCCCTGGCTGAGCCGCAACAGGCCCCAACCCTGTGTTGGATATGGAGCAGGCCAGCTGTCCTCCCCATTCCAGCACGGGTTAGGATTGAACTGCCTGGCAGCAAACATAAATACACAATAAAAGCAATAGTCCAGATAAAAACAACAGTCATGATAAAAACAGGAATATCCTACCTTTAACCCATGCCTGAAAGCTAATGTAAAAAAAAAAAACATTTTACTGACTCAGGGCCCAATCCTATGGTCCGCACCGCGCCTCTGTGGCACGGACCACAGTTGCAAACGTGCCTTCAGGCACGTTTGTGGGACTTACTGCCGGGCTCCCACCGGAGGTGGCTCAGCTCCAGCCAGCACTGAGCCAACACCCGGTGGGTGCCCGCGTTCCGCGGCTCGGCAATGCCTGCCACCGCCAGGCTGCGGAACGGCAAATGGGGTGGGGACGGGGGCGTTCCGGGGAGGGGGGAGGCCAGCGTGATGCGGGGAGGGGGTGAGGAGGCCGGCGTGATGCAGGGAAGAGGGCATGCCAGAGGCGTGCCTGGGGGCGGGCGGGAGGAGGACCCGCGGAGCTCTGCTCCACAGGATCCTTGGCACTCGTGGAGGTTGCATGCCTTACACGAGTGCCTTTACCTTAGTGGCGCCCTTTGGGCACTGCTAAGGAGAGTAGCCCCATTGCAGGGCTGCCTCCTTTACCCGGGGGAAGGGGACAAACGTGCCCTACTCCTGAGGTGCCTCCTGCAGTAGCGCGGGAGGTGCTGGATGCGGCAGCAGCCCTTGTGGTGCTGCCGAGCAGGGGCATCCCAGGCAGCTCAGGATTGGGCTGCCCCTTAGGATTGGGCTGCCCGCCCTGTGCAGTCATTGAGTTACGGATGGGGGTAGGTGGATCTTTATTTCATGATTGGATCACCTCTGGTTACCAAAGGGATGGTCTCTAACAGGATGGTGAATCCATTAAAATGGTCCCATGCCAGAGGCATATGAATCTGAAAGCTTTCCAAACAGCTCTGGGGAATTATTGATCTGGAGTTGCCCAGACTCAGGGAATAGACAAAGAATTCATCTGTGGTGTTTTTGAAGAGACATTTGAACGTGTTCTACATACTAACAATAATTTTTTCTGTCTTTCGTTTAGCTTGTTACAAAGGTAAGTTGTTAACATTATACTATACTGTGCCCAAATTTATTAATCTGACTTCTCCTATGCACACTTTCCTGGGAATAAATCTCATTTAGCAGAATGGAATTTACTTTTTACCATGTAGCCACCACACAGTCTCAGCTTCTAGACAAGCTGGCATGCACAGTCCTATTGTTTTAAATGTAAGAATAAACCGCCTCATATACATACAATACTCTCACACTGAGATCACTGGTGAGATCACCAGTTGGGGCTCACCAGGATCCATCCTGTTTTTCACATCCCACCAAGCATTACTTTCAGTAATTATGCTCAAAGGGCATTTTAAAGTGCTAGTGCCACTCTGTTGATGATTCAGTTGTCTAGCAGTGGGCTTATAGACCTGACTCCTGCTAATTTAGGTAGTTAATTTGTTTTATTCATTTTAATATACTCTATTTTGGAATGCAGGCACATCATATTTTGGAATGCTGGAGTCACTTCTGGAAAACTGGTCTATAAATTTAAAAAAAACAACTGTCTTATAATGATTTTACCATGTTGTGAACATGACTATCTGGCCTGAGTATGCTAACAAAAAGTGGAATTATGTGTGTATTCCAAATGGATTGACTTATGAAATTTCTGGATCTTCTTTGACTTCTAGGAACAATGGAATGCCCAGTATATCCCACTGAATTACTATTTGCCATGGATGTATCCCAAGATACCACACCCCAGTTATTTGAACAAATGAGAGAGATCATCATAACAATCGTGAATGACACCAAAATCAGAGAGAGCAATTGCCCAGTGGGGGCCAGAGTGGCTGTTGTGTCTTACAGTTCCAGTATCCAACATCTGATTCGCTTCTCTGACTTCCACACCAAGGACCGATTGCTCCAGGAACTCAAAGTTCTTTCTTACCAGAGATCCACAGACAGAAGGGATATTGGTGGATCTATGAGATTTGTTGCCCGGAATATCTTCAAGAGAACTCTCCAAGGTGCTAATGTAAGGAAAATTGCTGTCTTTTTCAGCAATGGTCAGTCTAGCAATCCACTTTCTATCAACACAGCAGTCCTGGAGTTCAGTGCATTAGGTATCGTGCCAGCGGTCATTGCTTTTAAAAACATCCCAGAAGTCAACCGTGCTTTTGAGGTGAGAAACTATTACTTTTTCTTCTTTTTATTCAAGAGAAATGTCTCAAAGGTTGTTTCAAGAGAAATGTCCATTGAGTGCAATGGACCTGATGTAACATTTTGTGGGCTGTAGCCCACTTCACCAGATGCATGTGATATGCAGCCCAGAAAAGGTTAGCTACAATATGTTTGTTATTGTTTAAGAAGTTCCCGCAAGTCTCTTGTTTTTGCTGCAACAGTTTAACACAGAACTTTGGAAGTTGTTTATAGATCAGTGTCACCAAGTATTCATTTAGCTAAACCTGAAATCAGATTGACCTATGCTTACTTTCATCCCTCACCCTGAACTGGCTTCATGGTGATCCCTTGCAGTCAATGAGATCCGACTACATGATAGTGTAAGCCAAATCAGAGTGTGAGCAAAGCTTCTTGCCCTCACTCTGGTGATGTATGAATAAAAATAAAGAAAAAAATGGCAGCCAGAAGCACTTTGGCATGCTGTTGCCACTGCTGCCAAAACAACAAGAAAGTGGACTGAATTTTGTAGGTCCTCTCCACCTGAGAGACAACCTCCCACACTTCATAGCCTTTACATAGGCTTCACACATTTGAGTTCAGCACTCACTAAGATGCTTAAGGGTAGCTTAAGGGTACATCAGATTGGTAGTTCCATCTTCCCTGTTACATGCTGGAACTCAAGCATGGTCCTTCTTAGCCTTAGAACTAGAGTGGGCTGCCATATTTCAGAAATCTGAATAGTTAGCTGAATTACTCCATCAGAAATTAAGGCTGTCTGGTCATGATATAAGTTTTTACAGTATTTAAAATATCCTCTTTAGTTCCTTTAATGGCGGGGAGGGGGGATGGTGTCAGCAAAGAGTTTAAGCCCCAACTTTTTCGCTTGCTTACCAAAATGAAACTTTTTCATTTTTATTTCTAGATAGATGATTCTGGGCAGTTTCAAATCATTGATGTGCCTGGTCAGGGAGATTACAAGTCATCCTTACACAGACTTCAGTTGTGCACCATTTGTTATGGTATGAAGCATAACTTGTTTACAGTTACATTTTACAAGAGCCAGCTGTATTTATAATATTAGGCCATAAGCCCGAGTGAGTAATCATAATTAGAATGACTCTCGTTTGTTTAACTAATTGTGGCATCTATCCCCATGTACTGTACTTATGTATCTTGATTTATATAGAAATTTTCTATTGCTGTCACCATCATCTTTGTTACACGAATAACATGTCTTTCCCACAGGAGAAAATAAACTCACGTACTCACGTACAAACAAAAACTAGAAATGAAGCAGTTAATATCCTACAATACTTGAGTCTTTGTCCTGGTTATCTCCCCATAAAGTCACAGGACCAGGTTATCTTTGGGATAATATTGGGCCAGGTTTATTAATTCATAATACATCAATCATATTTCATTCTGCAGCATATCCTATCTACACCATACTCCTCTCCCTTTTTAGTGTAGGCATGTACCCTGGGAGAGATTGCATGCAAACTATTCTTCCTTCCTTGGTTTCACTACCCTAACTCCAACCTGTGGAGTAGGGCACTTGGTTAATGGAGTAAGGTGTCTCTTACTCCATCAGTATGTATGAGGACATTTCCATTTTTAGGTGATTTGTTTTAGCATGAACGTTCTACTACTTTATAAGTTTATTACAATAACCTCCCCTGTCCAGATGTCAGAACCTTCCATTAGCTTCTTATATGACTGTTTGACAGTGTTCTACAAAAAAGCAATTCCACAAAAAATATAGGATGAGCATAGCAGTGAGTCAGAGCAAACCCCATAGAAGGCATGCACACAAGCACACACCCCTATGAAGAACACAAATAAATTTGACACTAGGGAAATACTTCCTGTTCCTCAAATATCTGCCAGGCTGTTCATGCAAGGTGAAACTGACACACTGAGCACTGCTGTTTGGAAACATGTGTCTAAAGTGCTGGTGATCTCCACGATAGTGCTGAGAAGGATCTTATTCTCTTCTGGGAAACCTGATGCTTCTCCTCACCTGAGATCATATCAGAACCACACATACAGTCATGCCCTGGCTGTATATGCAAGGTAGATTCACTGACACCAAAAGCACAGGATAAGGGACATGTTTCTACCCCTCCATCTAACTGCAGTTTGTCTGCCAATCAATAGCCCTTGCACTGAATTCCCTGAGGAGGAGGAAGAAGAATGGGGGGGAAGTGCCTTGACCAACCTCCCTGCTTCATTTCTCTCCTTCTCTAATCCATATAATCCATATGACAACACAAACACTCAAGCCTTCCCTGGGTGGTGTGCAAGGCTGAGCAAGATGAAATGAGTAAAAGCATTCAGTAGGGTGGTTTAAACAAACCAAAGGAAAAGGTTTATTGGGGATTTAATTGAGGATCTAAACAAAACAAGGAAAAAAACAGACCATCAAAATCCATTCTTGTGCTCAAGAAGTAAATTTCCAAAATAAAGGAAAAAACAGAGTCTAACTAAGACTTCCCTGACTTTGAATCCCCACCCACAATAGCAGCATCCTTCTGGCACTCGAAGAAAATCTATTCCTAGGAGTAAACTCCTTTCTTGCTGGTCAGCATCCTGGCAAAGTCCAATATATCTTGCTCTCTCTGGCTCTGGCTTCCATCTGCTCCAGATTTCTCCACCAAGCTATGCGGCTCTCTTTTATCTGCTTATTGGATACCTTGCTCCCCAAGCTCTGACAGGTTCGTTTTAAATTAACTGACATTCACATTTCCTGTTTCAAAGTCAGATGGGCAAAGCTGGACCGAACCAGGTATGAACTAGGTTTTGGTCAAGGCTACTAATGATACCCTGCAATCATGGGAAGGCTGAAAGAGTATGAAGAAGGCTATGGTGCAATCCTAACCAACTTTCCAGCACTGACTTAGCTGTGCCAGTGTGGCTTGCACTGCATCCAGCAGTGTGGAGGCTGTCAAGGAGGCCTCCTCAAGGTAAGGTCATGCTTGTTAGCTTACCTTGGGGCTGTACTGCAGCTAGGCCAGTGCTGGAAAGTTGTTTAGGATTGTGTCCTATGTGTGATATCTGACTAGAAATCTAGTCAGGTTGGAGAATCTCATAGGCAGCTTCCTGTGTGAGCCTCATGGTACATAAAAAGTTGTCTTTTAGGGGAAAAAAAATAAGGAGTTTTCTCAGGAGAGTGGTGTTTGCTCATGAAACCATTTATTCATTTGCAGATAAATGTGAGCCAAGAGCCGCTTGTGAACATACCAGAAGAACCCATCCACCACAGGAATATGTGGATGTTGCGTTCATTTTTGATAACTCACGAACAATGAGTCATGGTGAATTTGAAAAGATGAAGGATTTCTTAAACAGAGCACTAGACAATTTAGATGTTTCCTCTAAGCCTGCGACATCTTCTGTAGGTGATCGGGTAGCTGTGGTGAGCTATGCCACTCCAATGATATTTCAACCACAAATGCAGAAAACTGCAATAAAGACAGAGTTTGATTTGGTGACTTATACCAGTACACAGTTAATGAAAGAGCATATCCAAGAATCTGTCCACCAGCTGAACGGAGGAGCTGCTTTTGGTCGTGCCATCCAGTGGACCATCAATCATATTTTTTCAGTAGCTCCTAGACCAAGGAAGCACAAGGCCATCATTGTTATATCTGCAGGGGAAACAAGTCCATGGGACAAAGAAGTGTTAAAGAAAGTATCTCTGAGAGCCAAGTGCCAAGGCTATGCCCTGTGGGTACTTTCATTAGGACAGACATACAATGGCCCAGAACTCGAGGAACTGGCAAGTCTACCCTTGGAACAGCACTTGATTCAGCTTGGCAGAATTCACAAGCCTGAACTAGAATATGCGGTTACATTCCTGAGATCATTTCTACGTCTCCTTCGGAGTAAGTCATAGTGGATTATTTTTAAAGAAGACTTTTAATAGATATGTTTTTATCACAATATTTGCATCAGCCTCAATTTAAGCAGCACAATATCCCATACCCACCTAATGAGTGGAGAAATGCATGGTGCGCTGCATCCACAAAGCCTTCCTATGGGAGGATGGCTGTGCTTGTCTTCATATTTTATCCTCCAGTCAGGGAGCAGAGAAGGTGTGACCCTGCTAATCCTTTTTTCGCCATCCCTTCAACTGACTCCCGCAGTCAACCTTGCCTCTTTTGGTGGGTGATACGAAGTGGAGAAGTGTCAGGGAAGACCAGTTCATGGCATGAAAAGACACATACTGCAATGACGTTGCTGCCATGCACTTGGGCTTGGATCCCAAACTGTTTGTAATCCAGGCTCTGGATTATCAATTTGTGTTTTTCTGCATTGTTTCTTAGTGGACTGAGAGTCCAATCCTCTTTAGAGCCAGTGGTATGAGCTTACCGCCAGTGCTGGGTGTCGTAAACATTCCATAAATCAGGTTTATGGCACCCTCAGTGTAGAGACCACTGGCACAGTCAGCGCTGAGCCAGCACCAGATGGATGCCACCTTGAAGAAGAAGGGAAGAGCTCTGGGTGGCAGTGAGGTTTGTCGGGGTGGGAGGAAGAGGGGGAGGAACCAGGCTGGGACCAGTGGAGCCCTGCTCCACTGGATCCAATGCTCCATGTTGGGCTGGAGGAGCATGGAGCTCCTCCAGTGAGGGCAAATGTCCCCATCCCCTGAGGAGACTCCAGTAGCTGCTACAGAGCCCATAGGATGCAGCAGTAGCCATTTTGGCACCACTGCTCCTCTGGGCACCAGGCAGCTTAGGATTGGACTGTGAGTGAGTAAAAGTCCACTGTGCTAGGCAATGCAGAGACACCCTTATCTTCTGGTCTTGTGTTCAGCTCATACGCAATAATACGCATACACATTGTTGCCCAATTTCTTACAAAATTGTTTGATGCTTCCTACCTTCCCATACTGGGCTGCAAGTTGCACATATTTCTGAAAATAAAAGGCATCTCTCATAAGGGGCCTTCTTTCATGCCCGCCCCCACTCTCTTGCACGATGGACAAACTTTGCCCGTTTATGGGGATCCTTCAAAATTGGGGAACAAGTAGGGTCCATCTTTGAAGTCCATACAAAGTTATGTTCTGGCTCTTGTTGTGAATCAGCCTTAACACTGATTCCCAAGGGAAGGGAAGAAAAATTTGGAAAAGTGCCCAAAGCCATAGGAATGCATTGGGACAAGTATTTCCAAGTATCTTATTTTTATTGCTGTGTTCTGCTGTTGTAACAACAGGCGCCTTCAACAACTATCCAACAGCTGAACTGAGAACAAAATGTAAGAAGATCATCTCTTAAACATCAAGATACAGTTCAAAGAATCTCATGTAAGTCCTGTAATCTTCATGGATGTATGCCAATTAACTAGCAAAATGCTCATCAATTTGAGTGGGGGGTGGGGAGACCTCATTGCACTTCCTGTGGGATCCTTGTTTGTGGCGGATGTTCCAATCAAAGTCACAAATGTACTGTAGGTTTTGCCTTATGGCAAGGGAGTTCCCAAGTGTCACATTAGATTTCTCCCAGGAGCAAAGGAGCACTATCTAGTTTTATGGGAGAAGGTAAAAGGATGCAGTAAAAACTACTGCTGGGATGGAGAAACTATCTTCTCTGCTGCTATCTTCTGCTGGTCTGGAAGAAGGTTGTCTCCCTTGACCTTTGCCCTCATGATTGCTGAGGACTTTGCTGTAGCAATGAAGGGTAAGACTATGCCAAATAGCTCTCTAAAATGCACAGGACCATGTTCATGGCTTTCATGGAGGCTCCCATTCCCTCCTTCCTTCAGCTCTCACCCTTGCCTCTTCCCTGATTCCACTTTATGGCATCAACGCCATCTTTATAGTTCTTTTTCCCTGGCAAGGAAAAGATTGAAGAAGTGGTTATTGCAGTGATGAGGGTAGCTGGTTTGAAGTAAAAGGAGAGGAGAGAGAATCTCCAGGTAATTGACTTTTGTTACAATTGCCCTTCGAAGCACGACAGAAATGGCCAAACAGGATAAAAGCAAACCGTCTGCCATGCACATATATTTAGTTAAATTATAAATGTAAATAACATTAAAATTTGAGCAGATTAGGCTGCAAAACTATGGTGAATGTTTTGAGAAACATTTTCCTATTTGAACTATGGTCTCACAGCAGTGGTTTGGAGTGGAAAATCTTCTTGAAAAAGGCTTCATAGATGATGGAGCCTTCTTGTACATTTGATAAATATGAAGAGGTCTGATGGGTCTATAGTAATTCAGCTTTATGAATCTTCTTGCGACTCATTTAGTATTTGCTCTGAACATTTTTCAGATGATTGGAAATCACAGTCCTGATGAAAAGACAACTGTTCTTCGTTGTTGGACAGAAGGAATCAGTATTGCTAAAGTTGTGTGTGAGTGGGTGTTTACAGAAGACTGTATGTTGTCAGCCACATCCATTCTTCAGGTCTCTTGTCCCTTTCAAGGATGTACAGAAAATTGCTGGGTGTACAGGAAAAAAAAAAGAGTATGTTATCTGAAATCCATGAAGTGATTCTGATTATTTTCTGGTCATAAAATGATTCTGATTATTTTAAAGAAAGGCGTGTAGTATATTATTTTCAAAAGTTTAACCAGGGCATAACTAATGAGAACATAAGAACATGCTGCATCAAGCCAAAAGCACATCTGGTCCAGAATCCCTTCTCCCATGGTGCAATACTGGCTGCCTCTGCAAAGCCCACAGAAAAGAAATTAAGGCATACTTCTCTCCCACCATTGGTCCTTGGCAACTGGTATTCAGAGGTACTATTGCTGAACCTGGAGGTAACACATAGTCATCATGACTAGCAACCATTGACAGATCTAGCTGCCATAAATTAGTCCTTTCTCAGAGCCATCCAAGGATTGCAGCCATCAAAACATCAATAAATTGATGAATTCCACAGACTGATTATAGCTGCATGAAGTCATACTTCATCCAAAATCTCCAACCCTTTGTTTACCAGGAATGGATGTGAAGCTGACCAGCTGTTAATTTTCCATCCCCCTTAGATCCCTTGACCCAAATCCTAACCAGCTTTCCCGCAGTGATACAGCTGTGCCAATGGGGCATGTTGGCACTCATGGAGGCCTCCTCAAGGTAAGGGAATGTTTGTTCCCTTACCTTGGAGCTGCATCGCTGCTTACCTTGGTGCTGGAAAGTTGGTTAGGATTGCACCCTTATCAGTGTAACATTGGCTGCCTTCAAGTCCAGGCTGATTTAAAGGACAAGTTATACATATTTTTGTCAGAAAATCAGCAGTTTCACATTTGAGTTCTTTAAGAAATCTTGGGTGGATGCCATCTGGAACCAGTGAATTGTTAATTTTTATTATTAAAATTATTAATTTTTATTATATTTATACTTCTATTGTTGTAAATGTGGAAATAACACATTTTGTCAATCTGTTCTAGAACCTCATCCTTGGTCACTTTGATTTGGTTCTTCAGACTCCCTCCTTGAGCCAGTTCAGGCATGAGTACATTTGCCACCCAGATCCTTCTCTCCCCGTCCCCAACTTATTAGAGCCTGCAGAGCCACCCGGAGCTGCTGCCAAGCCCACCACACTTTTTGCATTTGCAGCAGCAGCCCAGCAGCACAGTGCCCCAATAGAATTGACATCTCGGTATATCTAGAAATGTTCTCTCTTTGTCATGGCCTGAATGTGAACGTATCAATTCTATGTGAGAGTAGTTGAAGTCAGTCATTACTATAACAGCTTCTCTTCTGAATATCTCCCTGACATCTTTGCCCAAATCAAGATTCACATCAGCATTTTGAAAGGAGAGTTACAGCATGTCCAGTATTATAATTATCTGAGTCTGCTCTTTCCAGCCACAGTGGACTTTTGAAGGCATCTGGGACCCCTTTGCTTTCTAATTTGTTGGATTCTATGCCCTCTTCGACACACAGAGTGACACCATCCCCAATACGCCACTCCTATCCTTTCTATAGTTTGCATCCTGGAATAACCATCTCCCACTGGTTCTCTCCATTCTACCATCTTTCTGTTATCTCTGACTGTCCCATCTTGGCTTGGAGACCTCTGGCATTTCCATATAAACCCCTGTACATTGTGTCCTCTTCCAAATACTGTTGGCACCCTGCAGCCTTTTACTCTCTTTGACCAGTTGTCCTATCCTATCATATGTTCATTTCCAAACTGTACCCTTTGGATAATCTATAACATTTACACCCTCATCCCTTGGAGCTACTTTGGCCCAAACCAGATGCTACCCAGCTCCTGTCAGTTTTACCCCAGAGGTCAGTTTAAAAGCTGCTCTACAAACTTAATGATGTATTAACGGGTTTTGAAAGATGTATCAGATGTATTAAAGGTTTTTATTTTTAAAAAACGGTGTCTTTTTTATATTTTCTCTTTACCTGGGAAAGCAGGTTATTGCTTGATCAAAAACTGGTGTAGATGTTAAAATATTTCCAAAAAGATGGGTTTGTTACCTAGTATACCAAATGATGCACATAAGTATTGGTCCTTAGAAATGTTACAGGCCATTTTGTATATGTATGCATGCACAAACACACACATCTAATCTTAATTTTTGATATTGGCAGTACTTATTTTAAAGATAAATACCATTTATTTTTTTTTACATTATAAACCTTAGATCTATGTCAGCCATTTGCCGGCATAGGTCTGAGGAGTGTAAGGGAGAGGGAATGCGAGAAGGAAGCGGCTGGGATATCGGCACAAGTTGCTGCCAACAGCATCCTCCTTGTTCCACCTCTCTCCTGCCCCCTCCCCACCCAGACGCTCCTCTATTCCTCCTCCTCCCTGCCCCATTCCTTCCCTTGCCACCAACCCCAGTGCTGGCTTACCATTGTGACAGTGGGCCACCAACACCATCTTTGTTTGCAGCAGTGGTTCCAAAATGGCTGTTAAGCGCATGCATCGCTTATATTGCCATTGACAACAGCAGGACTCCCATTCTGCTGTTGTAAAGCCTAATAAGGATCGGACTGTTAGAGCTTTTTTAAAAAAAAAAAAAAAATCACTATTCATACAGGACTTGTAACTTTCATGCTTGAATGATGCATTTTAAAAAATTCATTTGTAGACTTTAGTTCTCTCCAATTTGCAGTTGCTTTGCCAAGATTTAGTGCAAGATAAAAGAGAGCTTTGTACTGTTCTCGATATTTAGTGACTTGTTCATCTCAAAGCCCTTCCATATTTTATGCTTATGGCTTCCAAATTTTCGGATTGTCTAATTCTTCCAAAAATAAATAAAACAGACTGTGAATCAGGTTTCATATTAGTCAGACGCACAAGAAGGCTGCATCATACATGAAGCACAATGAAATATGGTCACCCATCCAATCTTTCTCAAAAAATTCATTGTGCTTCATAAAACAATCAAATCAGAATGTCTTTTCCTAAGACCACACTTCAGTCACCCACACAGACCCAGAGTCCCACCAAATCCTGCCAGTCTCCATCATAATCACCTATGGGGTCTGCTTTGAACATAGCAAAAAATGCTAAAAATTCAAATTCTGAAATATGAAGAGAGGAGAATTTTTTGGTGCAGTTGGGTTGAGTGGCAAAGATTGTATTATCTAATTCTAGAAGATTCTCTTTTTGCTCCAGGGCAGGGCACGAACATTTTCCTAGAAGGTCTCTTCTTTAGCAGTCTTTAGCAGCAACATTACACAAATTCAACTGTCACAACAACAGTGTTTTTCCAATCATGCAAAAGTTTTCATCCATGTTTGTAGAACAGCACTAGCGGCTGTTTGCCTTCCCTTCCTGGTTTTTTTGGAAGCAGCCTTTACTACTGCTGATAAAACTGCCTTGTTAAGCCAATGCATTTATCATGGAGGATATAACTTAAACCATAAAGTCATGTCTCTTGTCAAGGAATGACAGCAAACTGTAAGAGACATAAATAAATACAGCTGCCCATAGGAATGAAACAGAGCACTGAGTCAGTCTGATAATGCCCAGCTGTTAAATGTAGACATGATGTAGGTATTTAAAATGTGATTATTGTTCTTCTTAGGAGAAAGGTTTCCCATAAAAGCCATACAGTTGGCCCTTCTCATCTGTGGTTTTTCCACCTCCAGAGTTGACTCAATGCTGATGGCCACCAGGGTCAAGAAGTGCCATGCTGATCTGCCTCCCTGGTTTAAAACCGCTTTTTTTGCCATTGTAGTGTAGCAGAGCAGCAGGCAGGAAGTCTTAGGGGACTGAACAACTATTTCCAGGTTGTGTCAAGTTTGCAAGCCCTCCCTTTGCCCTTGGTTGCCCCAGAATGCAATGCAGAAGCATTTAATCACTTCCGCTTTGCATTCTTCCTCCAGGGACAAGGGAGGGGGTCACTTGCCTTGGCATGACCTGAAAATGGCTATTCTAGGGCCCAATCCTATCCAACTTTCCAGTGCTGGTGCAGTCATGCCAAGGGGGCATGTGTGGCATCCTCTGGTAGTGGAGCAGTCACAGAGGCCTCCTCAAGGTATAGGAACATTTGTTTGCATTGTGGCTGCACTGGTGCTGGAAAGTTGGATAGGATGGGCCCCTAATCCCCTGCGACTGCCTGCCTGCTGCTCTGCTGCACTACAGTGGTAAGAAAAGCTGTATTAAACGACTATTTAAAGGGACTAGGAGCCTCCGCAGATGCCAACGGCTGATCTGTATATAACCCTGTTTAACGAAGGCATCTCACATTGAAGTTTTTGTTGAAAACTATGTTCCTACAAATTATTTATTTGTCAAAACTGATAACACTGGAATACTAGAAATTGTAGACAATGCTCACACCTACTCCCTATTAGGCTTAGGTAGTTCAAGCCAAACAAAAAGGCTAATATTATAATGCCGTTGTACAAATCGATGGTAAGGCCACACCTGGAGTACTGTGTCCAGTTCTGGTTGCCGCATTACAAAAAGGACATAGTGGAAATGGAAAAGGTGCAAAAGAGAGTGACTAAGATGATTACTGGGCTGGGGCACCTTCCTTATGAGGAAAGGCTATGGCGTTTGGGCCTCTTCAGCCTAGAAAAGAGGCGCCTGAGGGGGAACATGATTGAGACATACAAAATTATGCAGGGGATGGACAGAGTGGATAGAGAGATGCTCTTTACATTCTCACATAACACCAGAACCAGGGGACATCCACTAAACTTGAGTGCTGGGAGAGTTAGAACAGACAAAAGAAAATATTTTTTAGCGAGTGGTTGGTCTGTGGAACTCCTTGCCACAGGATTTGGTGATGGCGTCTGGCCTGGACGCCTTTAAAAGGAGATTTGACAAGTTTCTGGAGGAAAAATCCATTACGGGTTACAAGCCATGATGTGTATGTGCAACCTCCTGATTTTAGGAATGGGTTATGTCAGAATGCCGGATGCAAGGGAGGGCACCAGGATGAGGTCTCTTGTTATCTGGTGTGCTCCCTGGGGCATTTGGTGGGCCGCTGTGAGATACAGGAAGCTGGACTAGATGGGCCTATGGCCTGATCCAGTGAGGCTGATCTTATGTTCTTATGTTCCTAAGCCTCTCTCAGATTCTTGTCATATTTGGCATGTGAATGGATCCTCCCGACAGACTTTTTTTGGGAACAGTCCTTTGAATTAAAGCCACAACACATAAATTTGCCTCTGTTGTGAGATAACACATTGGCCAAACTTTGACAACAGCTTTGAGGGTCATAAAAAAAGATATTTTCAATGTGGACTGCATCAGGAATCCTCCTTCCTGTGCCTCAGTTTCACCTTGTGTTCTATGACTGGAGTTCCCCTCAGACCCTGTTGTGATGCCCCAGCCAGAGAAGCCCAGTCCCTATCCCTTTAAGGGACGGGGGAAGGTAGCAACGCGATCGTCAGCATCGTGCTGCTGCCAGGAATGGGAGGGGTTTTTTTACTTACCAGGAGCCAGCACCATCACCTTGGGGGCCCCGGGGGAACAGGTGTAGGCTCGGCATCCATGGATGCTCAAATCTGCGGATGCCAAGCCTGCAGATAACGTAAGAACATAAGAACAGCCCTGCTGGATCAGGCCACAGGCCCATCTAGTCCAGCTTCCTGTATCTCATAGTGGCTATGCGCCGAGCACTGAGCAACGGAGGGGTAGGTGGGGGTGTGGGGGGAGTTGGGTAGGAGGCGTTCCATGATGGGGGGAGGTAGAGGGAGGGCTTGAAGGAGGCATTCTGGGGGAGGGAGCAGGGTAGGAGGGAGGCAGGACTGATGGAACTTTGCTGAACCAGATCCAGAGCCTCCGGGTCAGACTGGCCGCCCAACATGGAGACTCTTGATTCTACAATGAACTTTGGGTCACGGTAGACTCGAGTAGCCCCATTGTGGGGCTACTTGCTTTACCCTGGGGAAGGGGACAAAAGTCCCCTTCTCTGGAGGAGGAGGTGGCGGCTGCCTGGAGCGCAGTGGATGTGGAGGCAGCCATTTTTTGCACCACCGCTGCCCCACGCACCAAGCAGCTCAGGACTGGGCATCACCACCCGAAATGTGACACTTGTCATAGCATGGCACAAGCTTTTGTATGCCCTTGCTGAAGAACATCAACTGGACCCCATTCGCTGCTTTTTGTGAATGTCCGTGAGGTTTTTGGGCACCCACGTTGCTCAGAACTTGTGATAGCCTAGCCAAAGTTTCACACAGAACTGTTGTGAATGCTGTCTACAACATACTTGGTACTCCCATGTGACTGTGGCAACAGACTCTCTTATTGAATGAGTCCACAAAGTGATTCGCGAGCACCATTGGTTCACAATTTCTGAACTTTCCATTGTCTGTGAAATTTGAGGGAATTTGTAGGCAAGTTCGGAAATAGCGTAGGGATCATACAAAACATCTAGTATTAGGATCTTGGAATATTGGCAGCTTCTTCCAACAAGGCACAATGGGATTTAATCTGATATCCCTATTGATGTAAAGGATTCCAGATGAAGTTGTGACAGCAAAGTATTAACTTGACAAGCATTATCCTTAAGCCTTGCTTGTGAAAAATGTATTTTGAGCATGTTTATGTTGAGCAGGTTTCCAAAAAGTGATCTCAACTTACAAGCGTTGTCTCCCCTTGCAACAGGGGAGACCATTATCAAGATTTAATACTGTTTTGACAAGTAGTAGTGACCTTTTCTCACGATGATATGTTTAGAGTGCAGGAGGCTAGCACATTTAGACATTGTTTTTATTATTGATGGCTCTGAAAGCAAAGATCCTAATATGATACGATGAAAGTTGTTATGATAATCCAAATGAAAGTGTTGGTGTTTGCCAAATGAAACTATGGTGTTCGCCATAGTTAGGCTGGTATGGAGCTGTCAAATAACACTGCTCAGCCTGAAACATTTTTCTAGCTTGAGGACTACAGTCCAAAAATGCAATCCATATCATTCACCAATTTGGGGAGATAATGTCTACAGCCAAGGCACTTGGGGCACAATCCTAACTTCATGTTAGGTCAGCGCAGGCTCCCTGCGCCAGCCGTTGAGTGTTGGGAATGTGCCATGAAGTATGTACATTTGCAACTACTTGTGAGTCAGCCTGCCGGTGATGGATTTAGCCCCGAACCTGCTAAGTTTGCAGTGACCCAGGCAGGTTGGTGCAGAAGGTGAGAGAGGGTGGCAGGAGGGTGTGGTAGGGAGGGGTGTTTTGGGGTGGGGGGAGAGTGAACTGGGAGGTGGATCAGGCCCAGGAGGGGGATGGGATAGGCTGTGGTAGCACAGGCCATATCCCAACCCCCATCCCTAGCCCAATCAGCCTTACATGGGTGGCTGACAAAACTGCTGGCACAAATCTAGTAGCCTCATAGGGGTGCCTGGAGTGTGAATTGGGGCAAAAGGAAAAATATCCTAATTTGCACTGCACCTCCTAACCCACACTGCACAGAAACATTCAGTACTGGTCAAAACATGCAAGTTGATATTGCCCAGTACAGTGATAGTACTGGAAGAATTCAACCTGGATGTTTTCCCAGACAAATCTGAACTTGAAGCTCACATTGGATACATCACACAGATGAAAATAATTTCAGACATATGTTGGAACAGTTTTTGAAAGAGTGAAGTACTATTTTACCCCAGAAGAAAGCAGCAAATGATCTGAGGGGAAAAAAAGGTGTTGCCATATCCACCATCAGGATAAAGACAATGGATCATTCTATCAGCCAGCTGTGTTTTTAGAAAGGGTTTCCAGTTAGAAGCATGCTGACACAGCACATGTTTACCTGCACATCTAATGTGATTCTTAAAGGCTGCAATCTGGAGTAAAGTTGGTCTGGGTAAAGTTCTATTGAAATAAGTCCTATTGATTACGAACAGCAGAGAAAATGTGCAATTGTGGCACGCTCTATGAAATCTTATGGAAGTGTGTTGCAAAACTTGACTGATTGTGCTGAGGGCAGAACAGAATAAGAATTCCAAGTGTCACTGAACTCAATCACCTCTTTCCAAAGCAACATCACCAAATGAACATGTTGCAACGTGTTTTGCAAATGCATCCAAGAACAAGGAGAAGCTAGAGACCAAGGAACGCATGGACAAACGCTAAATGTTATGTATGCAAAAACCTTGTGTTCGCATTTTACAATCATGAATGCGATAGCTAAATCTGGAAAAAAAGGATCTAGGTCTACATCTCAGCACGCATTCCAAGGGTCCTGAAAGGATAGGTCATTGTTGGTTCAATCCTTTCGATCTTCTGCACCAGCGGAACATAGTTCCACTGGTGCATGCTGTTGCAAAAGCATCAGAAAGCACTCTGCAACAGCGTGAAGGACAGAGGCACTGGCAGGAAGGCTGGAGCCTTCCCACTCACACCGGCATCCATAGTGAGGCCTGCTAGACCAGGTATGTCTGGTGCAGGAGTGGGGGGAGGGCAATGATGGAGTGGGTGGATCGAGCCTGGAAGGGGTCGGGATTGGGGATACCAGCGCCAGCCGCAACCTATCCCCCTTCCTGGACCTGCTCCACAAAAACAGATAAACTCGGACCTGCACCAGCGATATCGCAGGTTCATGTTGACCCATAGTGGCTGCTGGAGCTTGCTCAGGGGCAAGGGGACAAATGCCCCCTTACCCTGAGGATACCTCCAGCAGCTAAAATTCCCCCATAGGATGCAGCGTAGCCTGTGCTGGGGACACTGCATCACAGCGCTGGAATTTGGTTCAGATTCGGCTGCCAGATTATCTCCATGTTCTAGAAGGAAGGTTGTTAGGAATGCATTTAGACTGGTCCTCCATGTTAAATGTTTTTATGGTATTTCAATGTTGTCACCACAGGAAAAGTCTAATTTCCTTTGTTAAAAAACAAAATGAGAAGGGATGCGTAAACTTATTGCAGAAAGTACAGGATTTGGAATCTACCCACTAAAGGACCACGAGTAAAAAGACCTACAAGGCAAGATGCGGTTGAAGCGGAAATTACTTCTCCACCTCAACCTCTTTGAAATTAAATCCAAACACATCTGTTAAATCTTCAATAATCTTTCCACAGAAGGGGAAGAAAAGCCAATAGGCTTTTGACAGCATCGAAAAATAAAGGCAGCTTATTAGGATTAGGATCCCCTGAGGTTAGACCTTGAATAAGTCAACAAAAATATCTTCTTCAGTTGCAGCCTGTTATAAAAAGTACGGTACCATACTTCCAATAGCCCTGAAAACTCTTTGTCGGAGAAGAGCGCCGATTAAAATGTAATGATGTCGGCCTCTTTGAAGGCCTCTTTGTGAATGATGTGGTCTGTAATTTCTCTAATCCAAGGAGTTCCCCAAAAGCAATAACAAATATAGATCTGGGGAACTGAATATCTGAACAAATGGCTCATTGTATCATGCAAAACTCTAACTTAATTTCAATTGAAACTGTCAATTGAAACTGTCCAGAGGCACCTGGGAAAAATTTTGGAACTACAGAACAAGATATGTTTAAAAATAACTTCCAGACAACTATGTCACGTATTTAGAAAAAAGTTGCAGATGACTATTAGTCTTTGTTAGCCTTCCTAGATGCTGGTGATTAAATGAATGATTCTTCTTTGTGTGTACTTTTCCCTATCTTCTTACATCTCAAGTTTCTGAGTGTGTGGCAAAAATCACCAGACTTTTTTTTCAAAGATGGGGTTGGGAAAGTGTTTTGCAAGGGGCCCCTATTGACACAGCATTTTATCTCCTCCAGGGATCTTGTATGTTTCCGTTACAGAAAGCCAGAATGCAACCCACTGCCACTCCTTTGGGGTAGAGTGTTTGTGACCTGCCCTGCCATCATGGGAGGAAATGGTGGACTAAACCTGGCACCCCATTTGGTGTTTGAGAGGTGGCTTGTCCCATGGCAAATTTCAGGAAAGGCCAGGTAATAAAGGCTCCAACACTGTCACTCATGCTGTGATGAACTTCCTAATTTCAAGGCTGTGGTTCACTCTACTTGGTGATTGGATTGTGCTCTCAGAGACAGCGGTAAAACATATGGAACGCATCATTGAGTGTCATCCTCTATTAATCACTGTAAAGGCTGGGAGAGGACATTAGCTACAAGACCTTCAAAATTATTAGTGCATTTTGGGGCTTTGACCACGTTTATTTTGGCCTTGCCAATGGAGAAAATGCCAGCATTTTACAGCAAAAACTGCATTCCCAAGAGCTCAGGGAGGCCATGGCTCCATAATTTATTGCCACTGAATACATCAACCGAGAATTTGGGAAGTGATGAGAATAAGTTAGGAAGCTGGTCGAAAGACAACCAGGGATATGCTCAAGGCACAGAGCCAGAGTCATGAGTTGAGACCTGAGTCAGCGACCCCACAACTCATGAGTTGGAATATGTGGCCATCCCAACTGACTCACAAGAAATTTTGGGTCTTTTGAGTTGAGTCAGAGGTGTCACTAGGATTTGAGTCAACTGGTGTGAGAACTCATTGCGTTACCCCCGTGATGGACCTCCTCCGTACCAGACCATACAGAATAAATTACAATATCATACACACAGACTAAATGCAGTGGCATCACTTTGTTCATTCATTTTAACATCCAACACATCAGTAACCAACAAGAATCCAGTGGCCAACCTGATGACCCTCACACAACTGAATAAGAGTTCTAGTATTAGCTCTGATGCATGGAAATGAGAGCTGATCCATACTGGTTCTTTGCTGTGTCACAATAGCACCTCACTGGCTCTTGGAACAATCAGTCTCATCAGTCCGTTCTGAGTTAACAAAATCCACTTTTTGTTATAAAAGGCAGTTATGTTTTCCTTTTCCAGTTATTTAGCCATACCTTTTGATAGAATGCAGCTATCTACACAATTTTTTTTTCATTGCATTCTGCATGAAATTCTGCATCAAATGATATATAACATGATGGCATTATTCAAGAGTACCAAGATTTTACCATTTTGGCCAGTAGTGGTGTCACCTCCCAGGGAGTGAGTCACCTGGTGTGGTCTGCACTCCCTGAACCTTCTTAGCAATACCACTCATAAAATCAACAGTATTTTAAAAAACAAAATTTATAACAAGGTACTCTCACAGTTCCTCTCAGAGAACTTTGTGATACATGTGTTTCATAATCACGTTGTGATTGAACCCTGATATGTGTCTGCTAACATAAACCAGACCACTAAGAGGCAATAACCCATTGGCTTGTTGGCATCCTTCAGTCTCGGAAGACTATGGTGTCACGCTCTGAATGGTGGTTCTGGAACAGTGTCCTCTCCAGTGCGTGAAGCCTGGGTAAAGTAGGTATGGAGGATAGGCTGTTACCCATGCAGCAAATCCCCCCTCTCCACATCGCTGAAATGGTCCAATGGAAAGGCAGAGGCCAATACGGTTGGTTCCAGCGGCATCGCAGGAGTTGCCAGAACATGACTGTGTTCAGCCATGAACTGCCTCAGGGACTCCGGCTCTGGATTTTGCCTCGAGGTTGACTCCTGAAGCCTTTTCCATAACTGGATGTAGCCACAAGGCAGTGGAGGTTTGGGATCAGAGTTTTCCTTCTCTCAGATGAGCTGCCTTCCCAGGCTGACGAGTCCCATCTACCCGGTGGCTGTTTAGTCGCCTCTTACGACAAGTACAGCCAAACCCATTGGCTATTAAAGTGACATGCACCTCTGTTCAATCCAGCTCCATTTGCTCAGTTTTAAAAGTGATTCATGCAAAAGCAGATTCATTTCCAGCCTTCAACTGGCTCTTCCAAGTCTTTCGGTTCCATAATGTTGAAATGCCCTAGAATTGATCAGGAGTTCTTTTCCAGAAATTTCTATCATGTACCACACAACCAAATAAACTTGTTTTTCTCCACTATCCTGTTTAAATGTGGACAAAAAAACAACAACCATGTGATCACTTTTGTTTTCATAAGCAGGAAGTATTAGTTTTGCTCCATAAATCTGACGACACTATAGTAATATCTGCGGTAAACACTGTGAACGTATTCCCGGAAAACAGAGTATTATGTGAAAAAGCACTGTAGGAGTTACTTACAACATTGTTCTAATGTAGACGTATTCACAATACAGTGCTCACCAGAGCATTCGATTGGAGCCTGCTGCGTAATTGACCACTGCTGCTGTCACTCCTCCTACATGACAGTGGTAGAAGATGATGGGAGAAGTTACTCCCAAGAGGATGAGTTGATAGGAACTACAGGCTTCTTGTTGAAGAAGGCATCTAGGATATACAAGATATATGCCTTGCCCACTCTTTCCACGCCAAAGCATTTCTAGGTAGCAGGCGATTCATCTTGCGCTTGCCAAAATATGCTGCTTAACTTGGCACAGCACTAGCCAAAATCTGCAGCTTTCATTGGCTGAAAGCACAGCACAGACAAGACTTACGTTTATGATGTCCAGTGCAGTGTGTCCATGGAGCCACAATCTCCTCCAGACTAAATTGGGCACAATTTAGATGGCCAATTTAGGCCACAATCCTAATGCGCCCTTGGGCCGCTGCAAGTCCCTTGCACCCGCCTGAAAGTTGCAAAAGTGCCATAAAGCGAAGTTAAGAAAGGCCAACATATAGATGTGCGTTGGCCTGTTGCAAGGTGCAAAAACCAAGATGTTACAAGGGATCCTAGATGTTACAAGAGATCTCAGATGTTGCACTGTAATCCCAGGTACCAAAGCAAACTCAGTAGACAAAAGTGATCAGATCCAGGCTTTTATTGTAAATCCATCAGCAAAAGATTGTAAATCCATCCACGTCCCCAAAGGAGACTGTGAGCATAGGAAGTGTGAAGGAGAGAAGCCTGTAAGGAAACTGCTTGCACCAGAAGTGGGGAGAAGAGAAGCGTGTAACGCCTCCTTTAGCTGACTTTTATTACAATCTGGGGTTCCCTCCTTGAAACACATTTGGAGACAATTCATTGGTGGGTTCAAAACATCCTTTGTTTAATAACAGGCCATCTCATACATCCATCATATACAATATACCCCCAGCAGTTAGCCAATGGCACTGCACACAAACCTGACCTCATCCATAACCATCGGATGATGTTCTGTGGCCTTCGTAAGGCAACCTGTGAAATGCAACATACTTGCTATTGACGTCACGGTGTGTGTGTTCATCTAAAAACTGCTGTGAAATGATTTTCTCTGGGAATCTGACCTTTGCAATGTGTTAATTCGGAAGTGCTTTGATATCATGTCTCTTTAAACTCTAGAATGCAGTTAGTCCACTAAAACTCAGTTAAAACATTACTATTTGTTAGTCACACTTATGTGTACCCCAAAACTGATTTCAAAATGAAAAACAAAGAAATATAAAAGCTAAGCTTACTAGTGTTCTTCTGTGAGAGCTGGTGTGAATATGTGCTTTCTAGCATGTGTGTGCACAGCTTAGTGCTCTAAAAGTCTTCAAACTGAACTTTAAAGCAATGTTAAAACTTCAAGCCGAATTTCAAACTGCTAGATTTTTTTTTCTGTGCTCTGAAGACAAAGACTTCATTCAAATGTATCAATATTGTTCTAAGAGAACAGATTGTGGCAGGCTGCCCAATCCCAGACAAATGCTTGTGAGACTCAAGTTGAACTTGCTTGGACATTTAGAAAGAGAGATCAAAAACCATGCTGTTTTTACATTTCAGGTAAGCATTCTATACCATAACTTCTACTGATAACACCTTGCATCAGGCCTCCCTGTCTCAATGTGAGCTCCAAGCCCGGTAAGGATGCACTGGCCAAGCTCGGCTGGCACAGGGGTTGGGGTGGGTGTGGGGGGGGGGAGGAGGCAGTTGGGAGCCATTTCAGAGTGGGAGGAGGGTAGGCAGCAGGTATTCCCAGGGGCAGGCGGTTGGAGAGCAGGAGGCAGGGCCAGGATTTGGCAATTTTGCTCAAGGTAGTCCTTGTCTGCTCAGATTTGCACCACCTCCTGAGGTGGCACAGATCTGAGTAGCCCCACTGGAACTGCAGTGGCTCTCCCTGGGTAAGGGGAAAAGTTTCTCCTTGCCCCTGGCTGAGCCTCTGGCTGCCTGAAACATGCACTGAATACTGTGCAGGCCTGCTAGCCTGCCTGTTCCAGTATAAGTTAGGATTGGGCTACCTACCTGAAGAAAATTATGGCTCCAGGGACATCATCAAGTCTTTTCTTTCAACCCAAGATCAATCTCTCCTGGCCATTCCCTAAAACTGGCAGAAAGTTATAGTGTAGAAATATGTTAAGGATTATTCTATTGAAGGATAGCTTTAAAAAAAAAAAAAAGCAAAGGAAAAGATTGGTATTTATCCAAAATTGTGGTACTAGATGCAGACTTAACCATTAACATGTGCTTATCATTTTAGTGGATCTCTGTGTTAGATTGTTCTAGTGTTTTGTGTTTTTTTTAAACTAGTGCCAGGGCTTTTTTTGTAATGGAACGCACCGGAACCGGCACCTTTTTTTTCCGCCTCCTCCTGGCCCCCACCTTTTTCCCCCCTCCCTGCGGCACTGCTGGCTAGGGAGGGATTCAAACTGGCACCTTTTTCCCCCTCCTCCTGGCCCCCACCTTTTCCCCCCCTTCTCCTGGCCCCCACCACCTTTTTTCCCTCCCTGCGCCACCCAGCACTGCTGGCTAAGGAGGGATTCAAACCTCCAACCTTGTGCTCCACAGCCCAGCACTCTCTCCATTGGGCTATAGGAAAGCCTAGAGTTACAGTGTTCAGAACTAATATATAAGGTCCTGAGCCCAGCTGGTGGCCATCAGCACCTCAAGTATTAGTTCCAAACACTTTGAGCCTAAGACTTCCAATGGCTCAGTTACTAAAGTGCTGATCTGTGCAGCCAGAGGTTGGGGGTTCAAATCCCTGTAAGGAATAATTTTTTTTTCTTCTTTTTTTTTTTAGGTGGGGAGGTAAATAAATAAAAGATTACACTTGTTAATCTTAAACTTGTTCTTGTAAGTGGGTTCCTGCACCTTTTATTTTTATTTTTTTTTATAAAAAAAGCACTGCCCCTGCCTCACCGCACTCACAGCTCTAGCCTGAGCCCAGCCCGCCTTTCATCTCTCCGCGCTCTGCTTCCCCACGCTCAGCTACCAAGCCGGTGAGGGCATGGGGATGTGTGCTGAGGAGGAGGAGGAGGAGGACAACGACGAGGGACAGCCAGCCAGGGAGATGGGTTGCAGCACCCAGGTACTGGCTTGGCAAGAGGAGGGGGGGAAGGAAGCTGTCTGGTGCAGCCCCTGCACCTGAGACAGCCTAGGCATGTCTACTGAGAAGTAAGTCCCCTTGTGTTCAGTGGGGCTTACTCCCAGGAAAATGTGGATGGGATTGCAGCCCAAGCCTATGCAGGTCTACTCAGAAGCAAGTAATTCATTCATTTTTATAGTTATTAATATAAGGCTTGGCTGATCTAAATAATTAAGCAAAAATTATTACTAATAATTTAGTAGCTTTGTAATGTCATCAACAGGAGATTTAGGTTTTTAACTATAAATGGGGAAGCTTAAGTGTCCTTGCCGCATTATAATAACACTTAGGAAACCTCTGTGCAGTAGGTCAGATCATTGTTGTCTATTAATTTTTGGTTTTTTTAGACTATATTTAATAATCACTATTATTATAATGGGGAATGGGGACATAGTACACAGGGGAAAGGGGGGAACTACAAAAGATGGGTTAATGAATTGATTAAATTATGAAGTTATGAATCAAAAATCATGTGGTCACACACCCTCTATTGGTTCAAGATGAGTTGTAAAATAGATTATATTCTGGTATTATATAATTTATCTATTTTACAATTCATCTTTTGTGTTTATTCTTCTGCTCCCCCCTTGTGTGCTTATATTGTGCATTCACTGTTATCTGATCACATATTTCTCTTTTTTTTTTTGCACCAATCATGTTTCAATGTCTTGAGCCAATAGAGGGTATGTGAACACATGATTTTTGATCCATAACTTGTTTATTAATCAATTAATTAACCCATCTTTTGTGCCCCCTCTCCCCTGTGTGCCAATTGATTTGGGTTCAAACAAATCTGTAGAGTGATGTAATGTAATCATTTTTTATATTTTGCCTTCATCAATTGTTTTAACCAATATTTATTAAATGTTTTAAAAGTTTTAATTAATTTTTTTGGTTGTTACATATTTGCAAATACATGCAACAAGCCGTGATATAATCCTTGGTGTGCGCTCCCGAGGTGGTCCGTCTCTTTTTGTTCTTCTCTCTTGAAGATCTCCCCTCATTTTCTAGTTCTTAAGTAGTTGGGGAATGGGGATTTAAAGAGAGAGAAATGAGATGAATGAATGAATGAATGAATAAATGAATAAATAAATAAATAAAAGATTAACAAGTCGTGAGTTCCTGCACCTTTTTTTTTTTTTTTAAAAAAAGCACTGACTAGTGCTGTATGTGATTGATTGATTGATTGATTGATTGATTGATTGATTGATTGATTGATTGATTGAGACCTTTATTGGCATAAAACAATTTCCAGAGGATAGAAACAATGGACAATATAAAATGCACACAATAAAAACATGAACGTAATTAAAAAACATGAAACAAGTGCTGTATGTGTTTACTTCAAGCCATGTTGCCTTACTGGACATCATGCCTCACTGGGCAGCCCAATCCTATGCTGCCTAGTGCTGTGCAGTACAGTGGTGCCAACATGGCCACAGCTGCATCCTGCAGGGTAAGAGCAGCTGCTGGAAGTCTCCTTGGGGTAAGGAAACATTGGTTCTCTTACTCCTTGTAGAACACAACTGGCCTCAATGGGTCTCCTCAGATCTGTGCCAGCTCAGGAGCTGGTGCAGAATAGAGGATGCCTGTGTTGGGCTCTGAGGCCCAGGAAGGGGGGGCAGGGGATAGCCTATGCTGCCATCCCCCCTCCTTGGTCTGATTTGTCCACTTATGGCACTTTTGCGACACCCAGCATGGGCACAGGCATCTATAGTGTTGAGCCCTAAGTTGGTAATGTGGATTCTGGTGTCAAACAGAGGCATCAGCCTGAATGAGCTTAATTTCTGCATATAGTTACATGTTGATTTGCTTATATGTGGCCCAGTGTCCATATGTGCTGACAAAATACACGTAGATCTATGTATGGAAAGATGATGAGAATTGGCTGTCACTGTCTATATGGGGAAGAATGAAACTGACTGCAAGAGCTCACAACTAGATCCAAGCAGCCTGTCCTTGACATATCAGATAATCGCATTAGACGTCTAAAAAGTGAAAATAAAGGGCTGTTCTCTCATTCCCACCCTAGTCCAGTGTTGCAAGAACATGAGTAAATTCAACTCAAGGAAACCCTTGGATGAACTGAAGTTGGAAGGAGAAAATTGACAGCCATCCTTTCCCCTTAGAATAGCTGCTGCTGAATGGAAAGTGCTGTCCTTGAAATTAGCACCATGCTCATAAATAAAACTTTTCATTGTTCGTGAGTTACCAAAAAAAGGATTTCTGGAGCTATATAGAAGGTATTGTACTTTTACAAATGAAAATTAAAAGGCCACGTCTGTGTTCCACCTTGCAGTTTTCATTATGATTTGATGTCCATATAACTGTATATGGATAGAGTGGATATAAAATGTTGACAGCAGATTGATCATCCCCTTGTGGAGGTTGAGTAGTCATTTGGCTGCTGGTTCATTAAGAAAGTACACAGAGACCCTGCCTTTGGAATTATTGGATTTCCCTATCCAGAAATCCTCATTTGCTGCAGGAGCCGGCAAACATATTGCTCTACTCTTTCAATAAACCAATGTCAGTCTCATGGTGGACCTCCCCAGCCCCGCGTCCCAGGGCAAAGGTTCGTGATGGCACCCTCCACATGCAAATCCAGAACGCACAGGGAAGCTTCCCTGGGCTCCTAAACTGTGTTTCCGGCAGTGTCGGAAGCCTCAGCGCAGTCCTAGAGACATGCAAGTTTCCGCACCCGGGGCATTTGCCCCTTTCACTGAATGGCAGGTCCACCATTGTGTCAGTCCTGCTGGCTTACCAGGCAGTGGATGTTGGATAGTTTCTACTCTGCTCACAGTGCTATAGTGTACTCATTTCTGCATGTGGGGCTGCATTTGGAAGAAAAATCCACATCCACAAACCATTCCCATGCACAGATCACCTTTGCTGGACTGGAGAGACTGGGGCTTGATTCACAGTTTTCTCTTTGTACTTGGCTATTACTTAGCTAAGTGTAAAATGCAGGTGTAGTGAGTCTGTCATGAATAGCACATATCTCACGGCCAGATCCTCTTCTTCAGCAGCACCAGTCTTGTGTACGCTGCCAGGGAGACAGCCATTGTAAAAGTGCCATAAAGCACTTTGCAATGGCCAAAAAGTGGGAGGTGCAGGCACTGAGGCCAGCATGGATGGGCTTGGACCTCTGCGCCAGGTGGGGAGGCCCTGGGAGCTGTCGGCAGTGGGTGTTCTGGAGTGGGGGAGGGCAGGGAATGTTGATTCAGACCTGAGAGGGTGACAGAGATGGCTGCAGAGGCTGCTGCCAGATTCTATCCCCTGTCATGGAACCAAAAGCCCTACATGGAGCTACTCTATTTTGCACCAGCAATTTTAAGCTGGTCTAGATTGGAGTAGCTTCATTGGGCAGGCTGGGGCTCAACAGAGAGTAGGGGAACAAATGTGGCCTTACCTCAAGAAGACCTCCAGCTGCCTCTCTACCCACATGCTGTATCTGCACGGGACACAGCGGTGGTTGATGATGGTGTAAAAAAAAAAAAAGAACACCCCCCCCCACTTTGGCCAGATCCTACCTGGTTGCTGCATGGTTTATTTCACAACAGGAGAGGAAACTGAACGCTTTCCACATGTGCTGCCTCCGATGCATCCTTGGCATCGCCTGGCAGGACAAAGTTCCAAACAACACAGTCCTGGAATGAGCTGGAATCCCTTGCATGTATACACTGCTGAAACAGAGACGCCTGAGTTGGCTTGGTCATGTCGTGAGAATGGAAGATGGTCGGATCCCCAAAGGATCTCCTCTATGGAGAACTCGTGCAGGGAAAGCGCCCTACAGGTAGACCACAGCTGTGATACAAGGATATCTGCAAGAGGGATCTGAAGGCCTTGGGATTGGACCTCAACAGATGGTTGGACCTTGGCCTCTGAGCGGCCCGCTTGGAGGCAGGCTGTGCAGCATGGCCTCTCCCAGTTTGAAGAGACACTTGGCCAACAGACTGAGGCAAAGAGGCAAAGAAAGAAGGCCCATAGCCAGGGAGACAGCCCAGGGACAGACTGCACTTGCTCCCAATGTGGAAGGGATTGTCACTCCCGAATCGGCCTTTTCAGCCACACTAGATGCTGTTCCAGAACCACCATTCAGAGCACAATACCATAGTCTTTCGAGACTGAAGGTTGCCAACAGTTATTGCAGCCAGCCTAGGGGCAGTAATAAGGGAAGTCGGTTGAGTCGAGGGAGAGCAAACTTCTGACGGCTTGTCGGAGGCTGTCCAGGTATCATCTGTTAATAATTCTTTTTCTTGAAGCATCGGAATTTCCATTTTCATTATCAATTCAGCCCTGACTTTGTCCAGGCTGGAAATAATCCTCACACGTTCCTCCCTGGAAAGCTCTTGGAAGGTTGAGATTGCCCCCTCCACTATGTCATCATCTGCAATCTCCATATGTAATAAAAGATCCATCACTGACATATTCATTGCAAAACCTGGAGTGTTAGCTGAGATTGGCTTGCCATCTCTTGCTCTCTCACTCGGGCACTCATGGGCAACGAAGGATATTTCAGCTCTTTCTCCTGGGCGCTCATGGGCTGTAGAAAATTCTTGGGCAACGGTGTTGGAATATTCCCCTCTAGAGTCTCCTTCTGAGTTGCAGTGCTAATAGCTATAAGGAGCCGGTGCGTCGAGCAAGGGATTTTTCTAAACACATTGTTATTGTCTCCAAATTAACCATCTGATTACAGGCCAGAGCTTCTGAGGGCCTTTGAAACTGTAAAACCTCATTAGAAGCATGTTTGCTACTGAGCTTATCAGCCACATGAGGTTCTGTTTGCCAGCCAGTTATAGTTGCCATTGAGACTGATATATTCTCAGCCAGATGTTTCTTTGTTGCTGGCAATAAAGATTTTGCTTCCATTTCAGTAAATACTCTTCTGGCCGTAATTTCAAAGGAGCTCAAGAAACTTCTCATTATCAACTTACAATCTCCCTGAAAAACACCAAAAATTTCTGGAGTATTATATTTTGTAAGAGTGAAGGCGACCCTTAGATAATTCCCCACATACCTGGATCCAGTATTTTTTTTCTTTGCTCTTTCAGCAGAATAGAACTACAATTCTTCCTATTGACCCGTTATTCCTTAATCTTCCTGAATGGCCACCGGTCTCCATAGAGGAGACTAGAGATCTGATCAGCCAACTAAAGGTTGGTAAGGCGCCAAACCCTGATGCAATACCTGTCTAAGGGCCCAATTGTATCCAACTTTCCAGCCATGCAGCCCAAGGTAAGGGAACACCCATACCTTGAGGAGGCCTCTGTGACTGCACCCCCACCACAGGATGCAGTGCACAGCTGCATCGGCACTGGAAAATTGGATAGGATGAGCCCTAATTTGTAAAAAAAAAATGAACTGGAGTGGTGGCCCTTGATGTTGGCACACCTCTTTTCAGCAGTGGATAGAACAGCAGTCAAGTTTAAAGACTGGACAAAAGCTATAATCTTCCCAATTTACAAAAAGGGAGATTGTAGTTTACCATCCAATTACCAATCGATAAACTTATTCTCAGTATTAGCAGAATTACATGTAAAACATTTTGTAAACAAACTTATAGAGTGGATTGATGATAAGACAATTCTGGGGATTCAACAAAATGGATTCAGACAGGGGAAATCTACATTAGATCATCGTGCTGTACTGTTCTATTTTGTTGACAAACGGGTTAAGAGAGCAAATTCTAAACTGTTTGTGGCTTTCTGTTTGCTGCTTTCGATTCAGTGGACAGGAATGAACTCCTACATCTAGCTATAGAAAGAAGACTTCTTTTCTTAATTAGAAATTTGTATGAAAATACTACTTGTCAGGTCAGTATGTCTCAGAGAGGGGAACTGTCAGAACCATTTCCAACAAATTCTGGGGTTAAACAAGGCTGCAGTCTTTCACGTACTCTTTCCAACCTTTTTGTAAATGATTGAGGGCCCAATCCTATCCAGCTTTCCAGTGCTGGTGCAGCTGCAATGTAGTCTTGAGGAAAGGGAACAAATATTCCCTTATGTGGAGGAGTCCTCCATGATAGCCCCCCATCACCACCACAGGATGCAGCATATGCTCTATTGGCATGGCTGCACCGGCACTGGAAAATTGGATAGGATTGGGCCCTTAGCCCCTTATCTGGTAGAAGCTGATAGTTACAGCCCCAATTGGGTTCTCTTTTTGTTCCCCTTTTGATCTACGCTTATGATGCAGCTATTCTTTCCAGGACATGCATTGGGCTGAAACGGCTTTTGTCAAGTTGCGTGGAATATTTAGAAAGAAATATCCTCCAAATCAATTACAACAAGTCAAAAATCTTGGTCTTTGGTAAATCCAGGAAGCAATTTAACTGGAGTATTGGAGGTAATATTATAGAACAAGTAAGCCAGTTTAAGTATCTAGAAGTTCTTTTTTCATTATAAACTTTCTTGGATTCCACACTGCAGAGCAATTAGAGACAATGCTAAGAACACAGCCCAAGCAACTATATGTTTTTTCTATAATACAGGTAACTCTTACATTCCAGCAGCCCTTGAGGTACCTAGAGCTAAAATTACTCCCCAAGTTCTATATGGAGTTCCAATTTGGATGAGCTTCTGGAGCAGATCCAGAGCATGTTTTTACACAAAATACTTTTTACATAAAATACTTGGTATGCTGGGCTACGTATCTTACACGGTACTCTGCCCTGAAGCAGATCTATTCCAGCTGGAGTCAGTGGCCTGGTTGAGATTTCTTAAATATTGGCTTAAAATACACTGTAATTCTAGTCTGAAGAGCCTGCTTGACTGTCTCTTACAAGAACCAGAGCTTTCCAGGGAGATGCTCCTTTTAGAAAAGAAAATTAAAACTGTGGGCCTTGATTTAGATATTTTTGACTCTCTCAATCTGGAACAAGCTGACTAATTAAATGCAAATTACTTGATATTAAACAACAAGATTTGCTGAGTCACATCAAGATTTGATTTGAATGAAAGCAATATTTTCTCTTGCAAGATGCAATGCTATGCCCTCTGAGATGCTTTGCCATAAAGCATTCATAAAAGCATTTACCATAAAGCATTCATAAAGATTCAGAGGAATTCCTCTGGAGGTGTATTTGCTTCTTAGTTGTGGTGGAATCTTTACAACACATGATAGTGTCCCCTTTACAAGCCTTTCCCTGTTCAGCCTTTTTTGAGGGTCTTCTTGACAGAAGGGTGGGTTGGGCTGACTCCAGAAAAATGTAGTTTATCCTATTGGGGATAAATAAAATCTCTCTGTGAAAGTGGCATCTCTATTGAATTTAATTATTAAGAGAAGGAGGAAGCAGTTAAACGCATGTGTAAAGTAAGGTTAGGATTTTTTTTAATTGTTTACTGGAAGATGGTAAATGGAATTTCCTATAGGCAATTTTTTTTCCTATAGGCAATTTTTTAAAATTGTTTTAATTTTAATTTTTTAATTGTTTACTAGAAGATGGTAAAAGGAATTTTCCTATAGGCACAGCTCCTATAGGTACACAGCTCTGATGTGCCAGTAGTTCAAAGGAACAATCAAGGTACACATTGTTCTGCTGAAATGGAGAATGATCTGGTATAGTGATGTGAAAACTAGCATCACAACAGCACGAGCTCCTGCAGACTGGGCTGAACTGCAGACTGGGCTGATAGTGGTTCTGTCCATATCCATATCCAACCCAATGTTCCACCAGCCTGCTACATATTGGAATTGATTCACAGATTGGAACTCTTGCAGACATTACATTAATCCAAAGAGTTTCTTTGGATGTCCTCAAAGCTTGATCACATCCAGTAGTGGTTTCCCCTCCTCCCGCCATACAGCAAACACCCATGCCATCTGAAAGACGCCTCAAGTTTCCAAAATATTTTGTTTTTTGTTTTAAATGTAACATGGAACTAGCTGTGATATTTTTTAGATCTTGGCCCAAGTCTCAAGGGAAGCTTGAGAACCTATGCCTGTATAAAATTTCTAGTTTTTATTGTGATTGAATACATTTGAGTATTCATTCTTTGAGACAAACATTTCTAGCCCCAGGGATCTGGCTCAGATTTACGCATCTTCCTCAGAAATGTATGTTCTATTCAGCTGTTCTATCTTATAGTCATTTTTATTGGAAAGGAGAGATTGCCAGGAAATTCCTAGGCGAATACTGAAAAACTTGTGGTAAAATTGGCCATGACAGTGAGTTAGTCATAGATTTCCCGAGAATTTCTGTATAAACCTCTTTTAATAAGAAGCACTTGATTGATCTAGCAACAGGACTTTAGTACCCCAGAGACATTTTAAGTTCACAGAAGCACATTATAAGGAAGAGATAACAGTGAAAGACGTACTTCTCTCCCACCATTGTTTCCCACTGCAGCTGGTATCTAGAGACAAACTGCCACTCAACCTGGAGACAGTGCATAATTATCATGACTTCTTAGCCATTGATAGATCTCCATAAATTGGCCCAGTTGCCTTTTAAAGTCATCCATACTGGTGGTCATCACCACATCTTATAGCAACAAATTCCACAGTCTAACTATGCAACATGTGATGAAGTAAATCTTTTTATCCATCCTAAATAACAGAACTTGCAGGAACTCAGTTGGAAGTGTGACCTGCTTTTGCTCAGAAGTAATGCGTTTGATAAATGATGGTTGTTTCACTAGCCATCATTGGATGATATAACACATGGAATGATGAATTAAGATGTGTGAGTGAACTCAGAGGCTTCCATGGGGTCCTAAAGGCGTGCAAGGCTACACGCCCAGGGCATTTGCCCCATAGAATAATGGGAGGTCTACCACTACCAAGTCTCACTGAAGCTATTCTGGAGATTCTTTTTCCCCAATATGATGTAATGTTGAACATGCCTCAAGGTCCTGTTAAAATCTCCAGGATCGTTTTCGGTAGTCACCTGAATATTGATGCCGGAATCCTGAAGGGTTGGTGAACCAAGTGCCCATTCAGCTGAGCCTTAATCACCATTCATATAAGGGCACATCAAATGGATAGCTCCCTGTTTTGCCAGTTCCAGTGGAGAACAGAAAGTGACTCCAAGAAAGGCAGGTACCTTTCCCTTGGAACAATCTGATCCCATGGACTGCAACCATTCATCCACCTGGCACCTGTCCCATGGTCTTCTGCAGGACAACACTGGGATGACATCACATGCCACACATCTGAATTATATGGTTTGGAGGCATTGAACTGCTCCACCACAAATAGGACACGCCTCCAAGAGTTTATTTATAATATTGGATTACATGTAATGATGCCAAAAAGTCAGGCATTTAAGCTTTCTCTGTTCAAATTTATGCAACCCATTTCTCTTCTACTTTCAATCAAGATTATTAAAGTGGCTTATAACATTTATCATTTTTAAAAAAAACAAAACATGTCAAACACAACAATGATTAATAACGGTAGCAGTCATTTAGCAATAAAAATTTTTAAAATGACAGATTTAAAAGCCATTAAACATCAGAACTAACCGTTTCTGGAAATGAGAAGACTTTCACTATCTGTCTGAACATGAAAAAGGGGAGAGCCTGTCTATGATTTAGCAATAAAAACTGTTTTTAAAAATGACAGAATATAGACCACTTAAAACACAGAACTGACCACTTTGGAAAATGAAACGACCTTCACTGTCTAAACATGGAAAAGGGGGAGGGAGTGGTCTAAGCTCCCCAGATAGGGAAGTCTATTATTCTCTTTTACATGCTAGCAAAACCTTTCTTTTTTATTATTTCAGCTAAATGATTCTGGAGAGTTTCAAGTCACTAATATTCCTGGCTAGGGAGACTGAAGATCATTTTTATACAGACTCTTCCAACTGTGCTCTCTTCGTTATGGTATGGAGCATAATCAACTTGCGATACAATTTTTTAGGCAAGAACAATATTTCATCATATTGGGCCATGAGCCTAACAGAGGTTGGCAGGAATCTTGGAGGGGGGGGGGGTGTTAAATGATCACAACTAGAGTTTCTATTTTTGTTTTTGTTTTACTATAAAGCCAAGCTTGAGACTTGGGTTTTAGTGAGTGGCCTAATCATCAGAACCCACCATTGTAGTGTTTAAACGGGGTGCACTTGCCCCCCCAATCATACATAGAAGTTCTGTCATCACTATCATCACCACTTGAATGTATTTGCAGCAGAGCAAATATATTCAAATGGGGGGGGGTGATATCCTACAATGGCAGGGCATACCAAATCTTCCGATGTGTATGCATGTAATTGTGAAAGAACTAGAAGTAAGATTGAAAATTATGGTAGGCTTAGGTCCCAATCCCATCTTTGTGGTATGCTGCTGGTGTGTCGCCTTCTGGTCTTTGCAGTTGTGTCAGTGTTGTTGCACCTTTGGCACTGTTGTGGTGGCAGTGGAGTGGGTAAGAGCAGGTGAGGACTCAACAGATCTTCACTTGCGTATGCTGAATTTGGGACCCCCATCCTGGGTTTGACAAACCCCTTTCAGCAGTGGCATCGCTAGGGGGTGCGGGGGGTGCGGGCTGCATTGGGTGATGCGCAAGGGGGGGTGATGCACACGGGGGGGGTGATGCACTAAAATCACAGTGGTTAGGAGTAACCCCTTCATGTTATATACCTTTGGATGTGGAATTTCCAGCAGAATGCAATGCAAAAAACAGAGTTAAATATCTCCTTTCTATCAAAAGTTATCAAAAGGCAAAAAACTGGAAAACAAAAAATGCACAGAGCCCTATGGAAAGTGAACCCAAGCCTTATCGCACGTTTACTCGTGAGTAGGCAAACATGCCTTAGTCCATCGGGAAGGGCAGGCTGAGAGGAATCCAATGACATCAGAATGGTCCTGAACCAATGAATGTAGCCCCCCAAAAACACCCGAGAAAGAGAAACACCAAGAAACATTCCCTCCAAGCTGGCGAATGTATTGAGCCCTATGGAAAGCAAAACTAAGGGTGCAATCCTAACACCTTATGCCAGTGCTTCCCAGCATTGACATAAGGGCAATGCAGCTCTGAGGTAAGGGAACATTCCCTGACTCTGAGGAAGCCTCCGTGAGTGACACCCAACTGCAGGATGCAGCACATGTCCCATTGGCACCGCTATGCCAGTGCCGGAAAGCACTAACATAAGGGGTTAGGATTGCACCCTAAGCCACATGGTTGCATTTACTCGCAAGTAAATGAACAAGCCTTGGCTCCTGGGCAGGTCAGGCAAAGGGAAATGTGAGGCCACCAGAATGGTCCTGATTTGATGCAACAGGAACTCAACAAATGCTTCAGAAGGCAGCCCCCACCCCATAAAAAGAATGAAACAGAGGCTTGACAGGGTAAGGTGAATTTTTTTCTGTTTTAGGCTGCAATCCTATCCGCACTTTCCCGGGAGTAAGCCCCACTGACTATAATGGGACTTACTTCTGAGTAGACAGGCATAGGTTTGGGCTCTCAGACTTGCAAAGCCAGATGGGTCCTGGTAGTGATATGCTTGAAATATAAGAACTTAAATTGAACTGGGTACTGGGTAGGGATGAAAATCTTACTGATTCTTTTTTTTGGGGGGGGGGGGTGTTACTGCAGGCAGGCTACACAGAAAATTCACTGGGTGGAACAGGGCTGGCTTCCCCTTATTTGTTTTACTTTAATTAATTATTTATAATTATTGATTTTAATTTGCTTTATGATGGGTCCTGGACAAATTGTCATTCTAAAAAGTGGGTCCCAGTGCTAAAAGTTTGAGAACTGCTGCAATAAGGTGTTAGTAAGTTGACACCTAGGGGGAGGTGACACCACTAGTGACCAAAATAACTAAAATCACAGTTTGTAAAAATAATACCATCATGTTGTATATCAATCGATGTGTAATTTCATGCAGAATGCAATGAAACAAACCATGTTGAAATATCTTTATTCTATCAAAAGGGACAGCCAAAAAACCACTGGGGGTAGGGCGATGGTAGATCACCACACCAACCACCTGGAGTGTTGCACCACCCACTGCATGTGTTATGTGAAAATCCCCTTTTTCCCTTCCAAGTTGTGTTTTTATATCTAGTTATGTATTTTGGACTCTACAGACCAAGCAAGCAGGCCACTCCTCCCCCAGCACATGTTTCTAAGGGGCCATGGCCAAGCTACAAACACATGAATTACACAAACCCCCACTTCCTTGCAGAACCTAATCACTGTGTCTCCTGATTATGCAAAACAAGCATGCACCTATGGAGGAGGAAGTCTGTTGTTCTTTTGTTGTAGCTTTAACACTCTTAAGCACCTTATGCAAATTGCCTCCCTCCCCCAGAGCCAAGCTTTTGCTGATAACTGAGTTCTGGACCCTTCCACCTTTTCTTTACATACTCCAAGTGTTACTGAGCATGCCCACAGCTCTGGGATACTTCCGGTCAGTTTGGATTGACTTCCAGGTCAAAGACAACTCTTAAGAGAGAACTCAGAGCACATGCGGTCTCTCTCTGACTGCCCACCGGCCGGAGTGGCCAGACTCTTCCTACAACTCCCCCCCCCCCGACAGGTAAATATATTGTTGCATCTAAACTTCCCCCCCCTTCTTCCCTACCTATTCCTCCCTGCTCCCCCATCTTTAGTCAGCAACTGGGTTTAGCAGATTAAGGAACCCCTATAATACCTCCCTACTTCCTGTCCATTTCTGATTCTTTTTCGGATGCACCCAAAATACATAGCACACGCATCCACCACTAGTTAGGTACACCAGACCAGTACTAGAAATCTATACTTATCGATTCTCCATGTGTATTATGTTTTACCTTTGTGTATTTTTGCAATAAAAATATAATCCTTTGATTGAAAGTTACCTTTCTCCCAGTCTCATTAAGCTAAACAAGAGATTTCTTTGCTCTACGCTGTCTTGTATCCGGCCTATGGTCCCGAAAGTTTCCAAAAGGCTAATATAACTAATTCCCCTAAACAAAACAGCCTTTTTGGTAATACATGGGGGTGACGCGCTGGCCTCCTGCACCGGGTGAAGCGAACCCACTGCCTTTCAGCATAGCAAATCTGCATCAGCAAAAGCACTAGTGCAGGTTTGAGTAGGGGAGCATGGAGCAGCTGCCAGAGCAGTAAGTACAATTTTTTTTACTTACTTCTCCTGGCCAGCCTCGTCCCCAGCCAGCCCATAGGACGCTAGGGCCATTGCATCATATAGAGCAAGCCAGTTTGGGATAGGGTGGTGCTGTCAGGTGGCAATCCTATGCACACTGACCCAGGAGTAATTCCCATTGAATTAAATGAGGCTTACTTCTGGGTAGAGAGGCATAGATTACTCATGCAAAAATCTCTGGTCTAGGCTGAATCAGAACCATAAATGGCAAATTACCATAACAATGTGCTGTGATAAATATATTAACCACTTTCTACCAAAGGATATGTTCTAGTCCAAGTTAAGCATTTCTAAGTTCCAAGGTTTCAATGAACATAAATGATCTGTCTCTTTTAAATCAATGTGATTTCATCACCCTTGGGTTTTGTTATCAGTGGGGGGGGGGGGGTCCTAAAACAGAACCCCCGTGGATAACACGGGATGCCCTGTATTGCTTGATTATGTCATAAGTCTGGCTCTTCTCTTTCAATAAGTAGACCATGCACTATCTAGAGAAGCCAACTACAAAAATTAATATATCTCTGTTCTTTCCCAAGGAGGGTATGTGGACTCATCTGCATAAGTTCCCATGCACTAGCTCTCACAGTTGGCTAGTACATTTGTCACTTTGCTTTGGGAAGGAGGTTTTGACAGCCTTTGCTTGGATATAGTTTTCACATGTCTATGTTTGTCACAAGGCTTTACCTTCAGGCCTCTCACGAGATTCCTTCTCAATAGGTCCAGAATGGCACTGGAGTTTCTATGGCCAAATCTCCTGTGCAGTTTTTGTTGCTGTAGTCTCAGGTGACTGGCCTTTTCACCTGTTAAATTAATTCACAAACATCTTTTTCTTCAAATGCTTGTGCTGTTGAAACATTTAGGGTGCAATCCTTATGCCGGTAAAGGAGCCCCGAAGGTGTCGCAAACGTGCTGTAAAGGTGGCAGCCACGTCGGCGCATTCAAATGCACTGACATGCGGATGGAGGCAGAAGCCTCTGCCTTGGCTCCAGCGCCGTCGCTTGTGTCGGCGCAAGTGTGCCGACACAATTGGCAAAAGTAGGCGGGGGGGGTGGGAGGGGGCGTTTCTGGGCGGGGGAAGGGCAGGCCCGTGGGTGGGCATGCTGGGAGCCGGGGGCGGGGCTGGGACATGGCAGTTATGCCGGATCCCAACCCCTGTCCCCGGGGTGAACGGAGCGGCTTCCAGCGGCTTCCAGCTGCTCCGTTCTCCTTGGACTTGCGCTACTTGCAGAGGTGGTGCAGGTCCGAGGAGACCCATTGGGACGTGCAGTCCTTGCCCATGGGTAAGGGAAAGAGCTTCCCCTTGCCCGTGGCTGAGCCGCTACAGCCAACAAACCTGTGTTGGATGCAGCGCAAGCCTCCTGGCTTGCCTGCTCCAGCACAGGCTAGGATTGCGCCCTTATACTTAGTTATACTGTCTTTCTGCATTGTGGAATGTTATTATATGGCCCTTTCTGTCTAACACAGACACACTCAGCATACTGCAAGCCAATTCTGGAGTGTACAGAACACCATTGGCTGTTACACACATTCTAACACATTGTCAATAGGCATTGCATCTCAGTTTTCCATGCACTTTGCCATGGATTTTCACACTAGTGCCATTTGCAACAAACACTTTTCCATTGACGTATTTATCCAGTTTAAAAAAAAAAAATTCAGCTTAAGGTAGAGTAGCTGATAGATCCTGAATCCACAATCCAAGTTCCATTTGCTGGACTAGTATTATTGAGTTTCAAAAACATTTCTTCTTTTAGTTTGAAACTGTCTCTGGCATCATGATTTCTACCTACAAAATCATGTGGGCTGTGACCATGGGTTCAAGGGGCAGCTCTAAAGAAAACACGACTCCAACACATTGAGGAAGACCAGTGATTGACCATCAATGAGGCTAGAAATATCGCCAACAATTGCACAGTGGAAGTGTGTCATGACTGACACATGGATTCCAGCAGCAACTATAGCAGCGTATTGGTTGAGGGGACAACCTGCTCACCAAACACCAGCTGAGAACTGAAGAAGAAGACCCCGCCCTTCTTTGGCTCTGTTGCTTAGTCAGAGAGGAGCTGCCTGTGCTTGAGGGCTGGGATCTTTTGGTAGACATAGGGCCCAATCCTATCCAATTTCCCAGTGCTGGTGCAGTTGTGCTGGTGGAATGTGTGTGGCATTCTGTGGTGGAGGTGCAGTCACTTGGGCCTCTTCAAGATATGGGAACTTGTGTTCCCTTGCCACAGGGCTGCATTGTGGCTATAGCGGAACTGGAAAGCCCTTACAGCCCAATCCTAACCAGGACTTACGGTGGCAGATCTCAATATCCACTACTATAAGCTCCAGACTCTCAGTGCAACAATTGTGTTGCCTTTGTGAGCTTTAGGACCACTGGCACAAACAGCCAAAGACCCCAACAGTGACTCCCAGACATCCTGCAGGACCAGATGGGTTTGTGGCAGGGGCGGTTCATGGGGGGATTGTGTTGGTTGTGTGGTGGTTGGGTTGGGAAACAGGCCAGGCAGTTCAGAGGTGAAATATTTATATACTACTTTTTAACACACACACACACACACAGAATCTTACATGACCTGTACCAAGAAGTTGACTGCCCTGAGAAGGGCAATTCCTCGGTGGAAACACCTATCCCTTTCAGCATCCAAGTGCTGCTGGGGTATGTGCAGTCACAAGAAGTGTACTAAAGAATGACTTACAGCACTGGAGGAGGGTCTAGAGCAGCTTTTGCCATAATGATACCCCCAGGTTGGGCTTTGTAATTGCCTAGTGAACTGAAACCTCACAGATGCATTTTCTTACATAATAACTGCAAGCGTAGTGGTGGGTCCTCTACTAATTTCAAGGGACAAACCCTTGTTTTATATGACAGGTTCACTTACCCAAAACTGACACTTCAAATTGTTCTGCCAGATTCCCACTCCAAGCCTCACTTGGGAACTTATGCCCACTCTAAGCTAATTAGCTCCCCTTTCGGTCTCCAACAATGACCCCAGTTCTCTACAGCAGCCTGTTCAAGTAGTCTCCAAAGTGCATTCACCATTCAGCCCATCAGCAGTCCATTAGCCATCAATTCCTTAGTCCATGTCTCCAGTCTGTCCTTCCTCAAGGTTTGCTCCTTCTGCTGTCCACAAACCCTTCCTGACTCAAGTGCTCCTTATATCCTTGGGTACCTCATTGCCTCTAGTGCAGGGGTGCTCAATAGGTGGATCGCGATCTACCGGTAGATCACGAGGCAAAATGAGTAGATCGCGGAGTGCCGACCCCCCCCCCTTTCAGGTGCCTCTGGGAGGAAACGCCGGGAGTAAGGCCCATTGTACTCAATGGGGCTTACTCCCAGGTAAGTGTGGCTAGGATTGCAACCTCACAGCCTAATCCTAGGCATGTCTACTCAGGAGTAAGTCCTGTTATACTCAGTGGGGCTCAAGGTACACCAACATACATTGTACACATAAATGTTATATGTTATGATGGCGCAAACATTGTAAAAAAAACTCTGGTAGATCTCCAGGCTTTGCTGGGTTTCAAAGTAGCTCTCGACCCAAAAAAGTGTGAGCACCCCTGCTCTAGTGGCTTCAGCTGTGCAGCACACCCTTTACTGAAAGCCCGGGCCTTAACTCTTAAAGGGGCCACTGCAGACACCACATTCTACCTCCTCGCCAGATCTTCCAGGATCCCAATACACAAATCAATGCTCTGGTGAAAACAAGTGGATTGTAAAATGAGGGGGGAGGTCCCACTTCCACAAATGATGCTTCCGCAAAGCAAATTTGTTGTTTACTCCAACATATGTTGAGACAAGTCACCTTTCAGTGCCTGCAATTGTGTCGGTGAGATTGAAGATGAAAGGGAGAAAGATAGGAATCGTGTCAAGCAACAGGAAAGCAGTACAAAGCCTCTTTCCAAATGTTAGAAACTTTTTAAATTGTGTTGTGCTGTCACAACAAATTCAGCCAACAGTTGCTCACCAGGCAAGCTCAAAACAAAATGTAACAAAATCAACACTAAAATCCATCAAGATACTCTTTGAAGAGACTGAGTTGTGTGTAAATCTCTCTCTTGTTCCACTTTTTTATTCACTAGTAAATTGGCGATAATAGTGATAGTCTCTCTCTCTCTCTCTCTCTCTCTCTCTCTCTCTCTCTCTCTCTGTATGTGTGTGCGTGCATTGAGAGAGTGAGGGAGGGAGGACTTGAATATTGTAGTGACAAACAATGAACCTCCTGTAGACTCTTTGTCAGTCTGCAACGGGCTGCTCAGTATCATACGTTTTGCCCTCTCTGCACAGCGCTCATTCTCCCAGCATGCACAGTTGATAGCATGTGCTGGGGCGATGTGTATCTGCCTGCCACCTTTCCTGGCCCACCAATGGCCCCATGCTGTGTGAGCATGCAAAACACAGATGGGGCCCCTAGGCATGCATCCAGGTGGACATAGGGCACCTCCAGCCAGTTCAGTGCCTGCCCAAACCATTACCTGAGATGAAGAGGTCAACCAGTGTCATGGCTGGGCTCCAACCTGTGTCATAAAGTAAAGAGAGAACCTTTAAGAAGTAGACAAATAATTTTATTGACTTTCCTTTGTGAAACAGCCCAAATGGACTAAAAACAAAAATCATAGTCTCATACTTGGGTCACTTAGAGCCCAATCTTATACGTGTCTGCTCAGAAGTATGTCATATTATAATCAATGGAGCTTACTCCCAGGTAAGTATGGATAGAATTACAGCCTTATAGCACAATCCTATGCATGAATATTCCTAAATAAATTCCATTTTGTTCAATGAAACTCCCAGGAAAGTGTGTACAGGATTATAGCCTTAGGGCACAATCCTAACCCACTTGCCAGCACCGACATAAGGGCAATGCAGCTCCGAGTTAAGCGAACAAACATTTTCTTACTTTGAGGAGGCCTCTGTGAGTGCCACCCAACTGCAGGATGCAGCACACTCCACTTTGGCACCACTATGTCAGCGTTGGAAATTTGGTTAGGATTTGGGCTTTACAGTGCAAGCCTTTAAGTGTTTACTCAGAAGTACGTCCCACTGTCCTTAATGGGAATGAGTCTCAGACAAGTATGTATAGCCTTGCAGTTTTAGTATTGGTGATTTTTAAAATTATATTTTGAGATGTGCCAACATGATTCCGAGGGAGGGGCTGTATCTTAGCGGCAGAGCACTGCTTCGCATGCAGAGGGTCTCAGGTTCAATCACTAGCATACCTAGGTAGAAGACTGAACCACACCTAAAACCCTGGAGAGCTGCTGCTGAAATCTACAGTACTGTGGTAGTTGGACAGTACCATAGATACTGTAGTACCTACAGTACTGAGGTAGTTAGTCTGACTGTACAGGGTGACCTTCTTATCCACGGGTTCAGTGTCAGCGAATTTCAGTATCTGTGGAGGCTAAGCCCACAGCTGGAGGGCTTCAGAACATTTCCCGGACACAACCATAAGGCACTTCTGGTCATGTTCAGTCCTCTGAGGCCCTCCAACTGTGGACTTCTGTATGCACCAGGTGTCCTGCACAGATCCCCTGTGGATACTGAGGGCCCACTGTATAAAGTGGATACGGTTGATGCCAGTATAAAGTGGATACTGAGGACCCACATATAAAGTCATTTGCCTAGAGAACAAATGGAGAGTGGATGAGATTCTGGTTTGTTGTATGGATGTTATGAATCAAGTCCTGCCATTGTGAGAAAATGCAGTTGGGCTTGAAAACTATTGACAATATTTTTTAAGCAAACAGAGTCTTCTTGTTTGACCACAGTTGAATGTTCCATGGATGACTGAGCCTTCAAGTACATCTCATTAATATGAAACTTGCTTCTTGGTCAATGCCCAGTCGGTTTGCTTCGTTTTTCTGAGGCTTGCAATCAGTTCCTAAGTTCTGGCAGCCCCAAATGCAACACATTAAAGGGCTTTGAATGAATGGGGTGGTAAATGTCAGGGACAGGACAGGGATGTTCTCTGTCCTTACAGATTACCCTAGAACATCTGCTGCACAATCAGAGAAAATTACATGCTGTCATGTGGAACTCTTTTTGTTTGTTTTCAAGGAGCACTAAACTTTGAACATTTATAAGTGTTTAATGTTTCATGAGGTTTATTCATACACTCTGAAAGCTGAAACTTTCCATTTTGAAAGGGGTCATCAAGGGAGGTTTCTCATCACTCCGAGAATATCTTGGATGTCACCAAATGCTCAGATGTTTCAAATGTCATTGATCCAAGCATAATCCAGAATTCATTCAGCTAGCTTCATATGTCTCCCTCCTTTCCAACCCACATTCTTGGGGGTTGGAAAGAATGAGGAATGCCCCACCTGCTTTATATACATGCTGTAGTGCTTTGATGGGTTACTTCTCATACCATACTGTAATGTCTGCATAGAGGATCCATGCAGGACCATAGGATGACTTGGATACTGTATACAGACATTATTCATTCAGGTGGATGTATACAACCATAAGAGAATGGCTCCCGTGCTGCAAACGTAAGGCATGAATTGGTCCCAAGGCAGCATCCTGAAAGAAGCAGCACTGTGAACGAGTGATGATACAAAAGTGTGATTGGTTCACCAATCAGTCCATAAAAGCTGCATCATTGGTTACCAAGACATTTAATGAGTACTTCAATGGCTCATATCTGTTTCACTGTGTATGCACACATTGTCATTGCATAGAGAAGCCACTGTCAATCTTGGCTCCCTGGTACGTGAACACACAGTGGAACTGATAAGTGTAAATTCAATGCACACACTATGAATGTGTCTGTGATGAGTATAAACTCTTTAGGTCCAAGGAAACTCTAACTAACATGTTCTAACATAGGGCTGTTACAATCACGTAGAATGAGAGGTGAGGTGAGATCTGATTATGGGCTAGTTTAGAATAGACCTGAAGCACCTGAAGCACCCTTGCCACCTGAAGCAGCCTCATGTGATTACTGATGATATGCATGCTCATGTTGTGCTGTGCGCATACTAAGCCTTTCTCTTAGTATTTTAATCATAGGAGGGGCTTTAATCTGAAGTACCCCTTGATGTGCACTGCTTAACTTAAGATCTAAAGTAGGCATTGCAGCAGGCCTAGCACGTTGGATGAACTGCCCCCACAATAGGAAAAAATAGCTAGAAAGGAAGGGGCGGGGTCAGGGCAAGCATAACATTGCATGGGGCTAGTTCTGGCAGTTTGACCACATCAAAATCCCAAAGTCAAAAGGGCTGCATGAGTGAGGGTTCATGAACCCACTCCATACCTGTAGCTTACCTCCTCAGAGCATCTTCCTCCTCTCCCTAGTCATTTTCCCTTAGCTGGATTCATACTAGCAGTTGGTTGATTACATTTTATGTGAGGCTTACAGGAAAATCCTACAGAGCTGCAGACAGGCTGGTGTGAGGCAAGAGTTGAGGGCAAGTTACCGAAGCTTTCTTTTCTCAGCCAAGGCCAGCAAGTCCAGTGAAGCCCATCTGACCTGCTCCATTAAGGAGCTGTACTAACTCCCTCTCCGCAAGTTTTCTGAGGCCTCTCTGACCAGGGACTGCAAGAGGGGAAGGAACACAGCCCTGCTCTTCTGGCTTTAATAGCAGCATTCCCAGCACTAAGTTTTGCAGTGCACCTCAACGCGCTGTGTAAGCTCCCCTCCCCCTCGCCATCAGAGCCATTCCAGGTGGCGAGAGCAACACAGAGGCATCTCCTCCATGCTCCATGGAAGCAGCAGGAGGGGCTGCTTCCATGGTGTGTTGAGGTGCCCTGCAAAACTTAGTGCTGTGCCCCCCTTTTGGGAATTCCACTGGGTTCCAACCCACTAATCCCACCTCCATTTCCTGAGAGGCCGCATCACACCATGGGGGGGCCACGTATGTGGTTTCAAAAGGTATCTCGCTAAACTGCAAAGGTTTGCAAGGTGTTTATATATAGTGGGGGGTATTTTTAATAATTTTGAAAAGCAAACAATGTGTTTTTCAAACAAAACTGGACTCTCCCCTTTTGGCTCTCACTTTTTCTTAATAAGTTGTACTTAATACAGCAATAACCAACTCAGCCCCACCACCACACCAATTGCACCCCTGATGTGGTGTCATTGTGCTGTGTTTCCCCATCCCTGCAAGAGTAGCCAATGAGATTGAACAGCAGTTGATGACAGTGAATCCAGGACTTTGTCGCTTAACAAAGGACCGCTTAACGATGGACCACATATATGACTGTGGTCAAAGCACAACAAAGAGGCTCTTAATGAGGCACTCGGGTCTCCCATAACCTGCAGCAGAGTGTCTGTTTACACAACAAAAAAGAGTCTCTTAATTCAAAGAAGAGACAGTCTCCAGTAGCCTGTGCATCAGTGTCTGGCAGGGAGTGTCTGTTTATACAACAAAGACACTAGATTTGGCTGATGTTCGCTTAATGACCTAATCACATAACAACAGGGATAAGAGAACGTATCCCTGTCGTTAAATGGCACACACCTGTAATGTGATTATGTGATGATACATGCTTTGTTAATAATCAATATCCCAGGGGAGAAAGGAGGAGACAACAGGGCTGCAGATTCATGTGTGGTCTTCAGTGTATCGTTCCAAGCTCACCTAACCCCATCTTTCCAACATTTGGCCTGTTAAGCATTTGAGAGCACATCTTCACTCTTCAAGAAGGCTAATGTACTCTGAATAGAACCAATAACTGATTCACAGCTGGGCACAGAGAAAGAAAAGCAAATCCCTCTCCTGTACTTGTATTGCCTGTGAATTCTCAAATGGAATTATTTCACTATTTACTATAAATGATTTCCTTAGTTCATTAGTTATCTGTCAAGAATTTTATAGTTTACTTAAATTTTCCCTTTCTGGCCCATTTCACATAAAATTTGTTTCTCGAAAGTGATCAGACCTGCAGTTTGATTATATTTCATTTCTATTAGTGTGTAGTTTGGGATTTGGAAAAAACAGGGAGGCCATTTCTGTCCATTCCTCTCAGTAGGAAGATCTTGGTAATTGATAAACTGGCCATTATTCCATTAATCCATTAATTTAATTGTAGCTAATTCCTTCCATCTGGACACATTTTCCATTAGATTATCTTTATCAAAATCTGTAACATAAAATCACTGCAAAAGGAAAGATTGAACAGTTTATAATGGGACCAAATCATCTCCATACTGTTAAAAGACTTTCAAAGGTACTAGACATTCTAAAACTGTACTTATGATCATAAAATATATCCCAAAGAAATCTGAAGTCAAATTGTTCCAATTCCTCTCTACTAAAACTTTCCATTTGAGGTAGAAAACCAAAATTTTTCTTTCTTCTGTTGTTCTCATTTATGTTCCTTTGGTTGTTCTAGGACAGGGTTGTCCAAACTTTTAGGCAAGAGGGCCACATGATCTCTCTGACACTAAGTTGGGGGCCGGGAAAAAAAGAATTAATTTACATTTCAAATTTGAATAAATTTACATAAATGAATATATTAGAGGTGGGACTTATATGAATGAATGAAGGTCTTGCAATAACTCAAGGCCTATAAAAGGCCTTACACAAAGCAAGGCTGGCCTTTCCTTCACTGCTGCTGCCGCATCACAAATGTGAAACAGCAAGCAGTGGAGGGAGACCTTGTCCCTCAGCTCACGCAAGAGGTCGAACAGTTGGCTATCATGCTGAGAACAATTGTGTCGGGCCAGCGCAGGCTCCATCAAGTCTCTGGAGGGCCAGAGGCTCATTGGAGACTGGGGGCTCCCTGAGGGCCGAATTGGGAGTCCTCAAGAGCTGCAAGTGGCCCCAGGGCTGGGGTTTGGGCACCCCTGTTCTAGGAGGTAGATCTAACCATAGAAATTTCATCATGAATTTTTTTGCCATTTGTTGCATTTGGCAATTGGAATGAAAAGTGGTAAACACTGCTAAAAGCACATAAATGTGCATTTTGACCAAAGCCATTTTACCTAACAGTGCAATCTTATACATATTACCCAGAGGTAAGTCCCACTGTAGTAGGGCTTACTACAGTGTAAGTAGCAGTAGTAAGTAGAGCTTACTACTAAGTCCCAAGTTCAGTAGGGTTTACTCTTAACTAAAGGCCCAATCCTATCCAATTTTCCAGTGCTGTTGCAACCATGCCAATGAGGCATGCATTGCATCCTGTGGTGGGGAAGCAGTCACAGAGGCCTCCTCAAGGTATGGGAACATTTGTTCCCTTACCCTGTGGCTGCACTGCAGCTGCACTGGTACTGGAAAGTTGGATAGGATTGGGCCCCCAGTGTGCACTTAATGTCTTCTTCTAAGTAGTCATGCAGAGACTTGCACTATGACCTCTTAAATGGGTCCATCTCACTTCAGATCAAGAATCACACTGTCCCCCAGTATCAGATTGTGAACTTCTGAAATCAGTAACTGTTAAGATCTTTTATTTATTGTTTATCACAGTCTCATATATCTAAATCCAAGAGATCATCTTTTAATGTGTATCTCAAAATATCAACTTAACCCATTTCTGCCCAGCCCACAGGTGTACACATTTGATCCCTGTTGCATAGATGCAACGTTGGGCAGAAATGGCTTAATTAAACACCAATGCAAAAGTTTTAAAGCACCCTTTTAGTTTAGAGCTTGACATCTAAAATGCATTTATAGGGCGTATATTTGCTGATGAAATGGCAGCTCGTATCTGCGGGTTCAAAGACACTTTCCTGTTGATGTTCAAAGTGCTGGACAGTCCTCCTGGCTCCCATTTCAGTGTTTTTTGGCTCCCCTTTCACTGTTTCATTCATTATCTTTCATTTCTCAAGAACTATCCCAAAGGGGAAAGAAAGCCTATTCTTTAAAATTTGTTCACTTTTTCACTGGTCATTCCAGCTTCTTATGTTTAACAGTCTTTTCCAAGAATTCAGGATTCAAGGATGCAGTGACAGAAGGAGCAGCCCAAATTTTATATATTACGCCTTGCACATAGGTTGGATCTCATCAGGCAACCCTGAAAGAGCTTCACTTCTTTCCTCCTGTAACATAATTATCTCCATAAAGCTAAACTGTTTACACTGGCTGAGCGCTTTTCTACATGACTAAGTGTGCTCCAACACTGATACGATCACTGCTGTCCCAAGCGGTGAGGAATCAAAGGGGAGCACACTGAAGGGTTTCATTTCTTCTGGATATATGAACAGAATATAGTGGAAGCCCCATCAGGCTGCACAAACTGCTAACCCTGCTGTAGATTCCCCCCAAAATGACTGCACCCCAAGATGCATTGCCTTCAGACAACTCTCTCATCTCTCTGTCACCAACCAAATTAAGACTACAATCCTATACACCAGTGGTTCTCAAACTTTTTACACCCATGACCCACTTCATCGGCTACAGTGATGTTGTGACCTATGTTGTGTCCATGTGGCTTCTGGGTCATGCCCCAGAATGCAAGGCTGCAAGGCAGTCTAGAGCATGACATGGACAATTAAGTGGGTCACATGCTGATACTAATCAGAAGCTGCAAGGCATTCTGGGGCATGGCGTGGCCCAGAATGCCGGCATCCGGGTAGCACCAATCCCATGGCCCACCAAAATCAGGTTGCAACCCATTTGTGGGTCACAACTCACAGTCTGAGAAACGTTGCAATACACACTTACCTGGGAGTAAGTCCCATCGAATTCAGTAGTACTAACTTGTGAGTAGACATGGATAGACTTGTGCTTTAAACTGTTAAAATTTATTTTAGTTGTCTTTCTGGCTATTCAACAAAATTATTTTAAAAAATGTATTTGGATATTTATATATTCCATTTTTCTTAACACTGATGGTCAACTCAAGGTAGCTTACAAAAGTTAACAAATTACATAGAAACATCACACACACACACAGGGCGCAATCCTAACCCACTTTCCAGCACCGACATAAGCGCAATGCAGCTCTGAGGTAAGGGAACAAACATTCCCTTACTTTGAGGAGGCCTCCTTGAGTGCCACCCAACTGCAGAATGCAGCACATGCCCCATTGGTACTGCTATACCAGTGCTGGAAAGTTGGTTAGGATTTGGGCCATACAGACACACACACATTCTTGACACAGTACTACCCTAGGTTCCTTTAAAGCACTGTTCTCTTCTACATGTATTCCAAGTGATTTGTCAAAGAGGGATAGATCATGCTTTTAATTCCTGAGGATTTTAGGGTTCAATCCTATAGGCTAACATTGGCAGTGAGCTTGAGTACCAGTGCTGGGTGTCATAAATGTGCCATAAAGCATGTTTACGGCTTCCTCTATGTAGGGAGTGCTGGTGCTGGCCCAGTGCCAGAAGGACACTGCCCAGAGCATGCCGCCCAGAGATTCTCAAGTCTGTGCCGATAAAATAGCTGATGCAGACTTGAGAGGCCCCATTGCGGGGCCTGGGGCTTCCCCTGAGGAGACCTCCAGCAGTGCAGCTAGATGCAGCGGTAGACATTTTGATGTCAGTGTACCTGACGATGGCACAAGGGATAGGATTGGGCTGTTATGCTCAATCTTCTCAAAGAATAACTTCTAATATGTTACATTTTTAAAGATTAGCATGCAGAAGTTCCCATATTCAATCCGTGGCAGGGATGGGAAAGATCCCAGTCTGAAATCCTAGAGTCACTGCAGACAATTCTGAGCTAGAGATGGACCAGTGGTCTCACTCAGCATAAAGCAGCTTTCTATGTTTTACTGGAACCCAAGACACTGACACCAAAACTAGACATTATGATTGATGTGGGGCTGTCATTGAAAGCAATGGGCCTGCTTCTTTCCTTCTCCGTAAGAAGCCTGCTCAATGTGACAGCATATGACAATTCATATAATTAGCAAAATGTGATGTGATGGAATAGTGGAGTTGAAGTGGAAACAGTGAATTTTGAAGTGCAGCAGCTTGGCATGGCACTCCCATAGCCATATCCTACAAAGACTATACATTAAAATAATCAACGTTAAGGTCCTTCATTTCAAGTGTTTTCTTCTCCTGCACTCATTTCCTGGTTGAAATGTACTGAACAACTTTTTTAAAATAAAGTATATTTTATCCTAAAATTGAAAGGGTAGAACGAAACAAAATTTCAAATAAATATTAAAGGCATATTATAGTGCAGTTTTATGCATGTTTGCTCAGAAGTAAGCTCCACTGCTTGTGTCACATGGGGATCTTCACTCCATGCCCTGCCCCCCCAAGGATTCAGGTTTACCTTCTCCCTTCCTTCAGCCATCTCATATCTATCCATCCATCTACATCCCCTTTGTTGCTTGTTACCTTTTGCTTAATTGATGTGTGACACATTTGTCTGCACTTGAACATGGTGCTTGGATGCATGCTGGGAGAGCATGTCTTGGGCCAGCCTTGTGGCATTTTGAATTGGGCTGATGCCCAGAGGCCTCAGATCCCACAGACCTCAAAGAGGAAGCCAGAGTTATGGTTCAGCAGAGTCATCACCACCATCCTCCCATTCTAGCTGGCCAGTTAGAGAAGAAGTCTTGCCTGTCTTTGGAAAATTCCATGACTGGCAGCAGTGAAGCAGTCACATTCTAGGGGTGTTTGACACAGGGGTGTCAAACATAAGTCCCACAGGCCAAATATGGTCCCTGAAAGCAATTCATCTGGCCCTCATTATAATTGGGCTCTCCCAGTGTGATAATTAGGCTCTCTCATATCTTGAAAAAATGAACAAGATTTGCACATTTTCTTTTCAGTCATTTGCAGCTAATGAATTTCTAGGTGAAAACAAAGTGCTTATTTCTGGCCACCATCTGCTTATGTCACTTTCTGCTTAATGATGACAGTTCCAGCCCTCAGCAGGCACCATTGATGCTAACTTTGGTCCTCTGTATGAAACAAGTTTGACACCCCATTCCAGGAGCTTCTGACTTGGAGTACAGAGTTGGTAGCAATCATGCCTCCAACTTTAGCTTCTCTCACTAACACCGTGGCCATTTATCAGGCAAGAGCTGTGAACTAATTGACACAAGGGCCGCTAGAGCAATGAAGAAGTTCACTGCTGCACCCTCAGCAGGGTGCAAAACAATAGAGGTACCATCTTGGGTCAGCCATCCAGAAACAAAATAACACTTCACAGTATATTTTTCTATGGGGATTTAAGGTATAAAAAGCCAGGTCATAGACTCCTTGTGTCTTTGTTAGTGTGTTTTCTTCCCTGGCTTCATTGCTGTTACTGTCACTTGTGGACCAGCTGGTGGTACAACAAGAACATCCATTTCCTGTGCTACACAAAAACCATGGAGTGATTCGAGAAGCAGGCTTCTCCCACCACAAGGGAATGAAGGGATTTCACAGCCTGCCAATAGGCTCATTCTGAGGCAGTAGGCTACAGTGTACAACTATGCAAAGAACCAATCTTGCAACAAGGTTCTGAATCAGGCATTCTTCTGTATCCAGGTCCTAGAATTCTCCAAAAGTATTTTTTCTTTTTGCTATAGTGTCTATTAACATGAGTGGCCAGTTTTTCCAGATGCTCTTCTGGGAAGAACCATTGCCAATGGTATTACTTGACTAGTAAATCCAAGGTTGTGATAAAAGACCATGGCTGGGGGTGAGAGTGGGTGGGTGGAATAAAAAATTTAAGATTGAGGAGGGGGGGGGGGAGAAAAGAGAAAAGTTATTCTGACCTCTATTAAAAAACACAGAAAACAAAGTTCTCCTAGTGGCTGCAAACAAAATAATTTGGCAGAAAATCATATTTTTTAAAAGGTGGGAGGGGAGAAAAGACCCCCCCCCCAATGAATGCTATGAAAAATCCAAGCTCCATCTTTCCCACTGTCACTTTTGACAGTAGACTGAGAACAGATGATGAAATGTAAGGGGGGCTGGGATGGATGCTTCTCCTTTTGGGTAACTTGATACCCTTGACAGGGAATGGACTCTGCTAATTGCTGCCATGTGGAAAAAATGATGGGATACCCCTGACATAATTATAAAAGGGCTGGTCTTTCCAGAGCCACTTTGCAGAAGATGACATTAAGAGAATCTTGCTAGATGGTAAGTGCGTCTTCACATGTTGCTTATCTAAAGGCTGTTGAAATTGTTCAGATGTTCTTCTTATTCCATCTTGGAAAGTTATTGCTCAGTCAGCATAGATCTGGAGTATAGATCTTTAAAGGACTTCCCCCCCAAAAATGATGGATTTGTTACATTGTATGCTAAATCATCAAGTTATGAAAGTGTCAATCTTTGCAAATATAGCTTTTGATTTCTGATACTGCCAACAGTCATTTTAAAAGGTAATTACGTCGTATTTATTCAAGTCTAGTACTATGTTTCTTCCTTACCTTTTTATTCTGACACTACTCAGTATTGCTTTTTCTGTCACAGGTAAAAGAAAAATCTGTTTGCACAATAATAATAATAATAATAATAATAATAATAATAATAATAATAATAGGTTAAAAGCAGATTAAAACATAATATTAAAAAACAGATAAAAACATTAACATATTAACAACAATGGGCATAACCCATGCAAAGTGAAGCGAATTTTAAGTCCCATTGATTTCTGCTGGAGGTTTAAGTTTATGCTTCACTTTCTGCTATTGCCCTCAATGGAATTTGAAAACATTCACCTTCTGGCTGCATTGTGCTCAATAGAACAGTAACTTCTGAGCTGTAAAAGTAAAAAAAAAAAGAGTCAAATTCCTGCCAGGGTGAAAAAAAAAATATCTTCAGGTTTGTTTCTATTCACATGCATTCCTCCTAGCTTTAGGTAGGTTGCAGATTTTTGTATCGGTTAATGAATGTGGCACAAAAGTTTGTGCAAATACTGGAGGTTTTCTCTTAAATCTCCTTAACCTCTCATCTCTTTTTTAAAAAAGGTGAGCAATCTTGGCAGACAGCAAAACACCTTTACGGGTGGGAACTTATCTCCTGAGACATTTTTTAGCTCTGCTCAGAATGTTTATTAAGTCAAAAGTTTCCAACGAAACTTGAAATTAAAACAAAATGAGTGAACAGTGAGATCAGATCCAGATATTCTTGGGGTTCAAGCAGGGGAGAAGAAACAAAAGATTGTGTATAGTGTTGTCTTTCATTTTCTTCTGCTCTATGTACGCAGTGATCTACAAGCATTAGTTAATCTGTTAGCTTCTAATCTCCCCCTTTTCACTGCTGGATAAATACAGTCCCATTTCAGCCTATAAAGATAATTAATGAGGAAATGAGAAACAATATTTTTGAATAACTTACCAAGGGAATGAACTCTCTTAAGAAACTATTTATAGTTGCATCGTAGCCTAGGCTAGATGAGATACATTGGAGTTAAATTATCTGCAAATCCTTTATGTGCTGCTAAGTAGAATTATAAAACTCAGGGAGGTCACACTTACCTGAGAGTAAGCTCCATTGATCACAGCCAGACTCACTTTTGCATAAACATGCATTGGAATGCACTGCTAGAAACATAGAAGTAACTGTGCAGTTATCAGAATTTTTGTCGTTTTGTGTTATGCATGGATACTTTTCTTGTTTATGATCATACAAATCTGTTTGGATTCTAGCTTGGATAGCATTTTAATTGTGTTTTGATGGGGGAGGAAATCTCCAGGATTAAGTTCACTACTTTGCAATCATCAGTCTGTAAAGGGGGCCTAATGTAGTCGTTACCGCAGGCATGTGGTGAGGCAGCGCAGATGTCACTGCTTCAGATGTGTTTTTGTGCAGATCAGCAAAGCATGGAGCATCAGTAAGAAAGTGAAATGCTGCACTTACCCTTGGATGCATTTCCCTGGGTTAGAAATATAGAGAAGTAATAACTGATCCCTTCCCAAATTCTAAGATCTCGATTTAAAGGCAGAAACAGGTTAAGGCCTGATTTCTCTCTTCTAGCTTCAGTAGTAAGGGACTGAAAGATGAGTTCAGAACATTTTGGAATCTTTCCTATGCTGGGAGGAGGGAGATTGTTTTAAGTCTGATCTTGTAATGCAAACAGGATGTATCTTTAGAGGAACTTATGACCTTAACAGCCAGTTGGCACCCTCCATGTTTGTGACTCAAAGTTTAAGAGTTCATCAACTCAGACAGTTTACTAAGTTTGAAATCCTATTAAGTCAGAAAAGAGGAGGGGGGAAGGATTTAGTCATATTTTCACCAGCTGATAATGTCCTTAAGACAAGAGGTGGACTCATATAAGAACCTTTGGGTTAGAGCAAGGCTTTTCAAACTGGGGTGTCGTGACGCCCCAGCCTGTGAGCCCTGGCCACTTTCCCCTTAAAGGGCGGGGGCATGGGGGGGAGGCAGTGATGCGATTCCCAGGATTGTGTTGCTAAGGGGGCTGCAGGGACTGGGATACACTCACAGTTTTGCGGAAGTGGAGCTTGATCGCTCCACTTTCACTTTTTAAGCTGCGGGGAGCCTTGCAGACCATCACGCAGGGCTCCCCGCACCCCCGACAGGCTGCTGCAGGGACCAGTGAGTGCATCTCTGTCCCTGCAGCCCCCATAGCGACACAATCTTGGGGATCGCGTCGCTGCCTCCAACTTCCCCCCCCCCCAAAGAACTTACTGTGGTTCAAACTCTCTAAGAGTTTGAAAACCACTGGGTTAGAGAGATAAAAGAACAGATATAATTGATGTTGGGTAGATGCAATTACAGCTGCTCGCCAAGGTTTCAGATGGGAGCCTTTCTCTGACACACCTGGATATGCCAGGGACTGAATCTGGGACTTTCAGCATGTAAAGCATGCACTCCACCAGTGAGTGGTGCAACACGAAATTGGACAGTGCAACACAGGCAATGAACAAAGCTACAAAGTAATGTAGTACTGTGAACAAAGTCCATTTAGGGCTGGGGATGAGCAATCAAGGGCCATCATGTTCAGGGGTAGTGAATGTTCCTTCACTGCTTGAATCCCTCACCCACTGCCACCTCTGGGTGCATATGTGAAATGTAGGGCAGGCGGGGAAGCAAACAAGTGGGTGCACACCCATTCCCATCCAGCATCCAACCCAGCATCCCCTGCTTGGTCTCTCTGCGAACAGAAGATGCGTAGAGCAGGGAGGTTGCCCAGAGTGGCCTTTGGAAATAAAGGGAAGAAGGGGGTGGGCATTGAATTGCCTGTTCCTGCCTACTTGGTGCTTTGTAAATACCGAGTAGACAGGGAGAAGCAAGTTGGAGCTGCAGCAACTGCCTTCTTTTTCCCTTCCCCTTGGCGACCACTGTTGCACTCCTGTTCCAACTGGCTCCCAGCATTGGAGCACTCAGTGGAGCAGCAGGTTGGAGAGGGCAGCAGAGAGATGGACAGGGAGTGGGCTTGTCTGTGCCATATTTGTGCCATGTGCGCATCTCCCCATGGCTGGCAGCACTGGGGATGCTGTTGCAGTGATGTCCATTCCTGAGGGCCATTGTGGAGGCAGGTTATCCAGTTCAACTGATATGAAATTGGAACCCTACCTAGGAGGTCCAGCCCAAACACTTTAAAAGAAGGCAACTGTCAAAAATGAGACTAGTAAAATGCAAGCTGAAAGGGAAAATCAACACGGTCAAGTCTCTCTGTGGTGCATGGAGCTTATTTAACCCACACAATAATGGAAGTTCAACAAGAATTTATACCACTAAGGGCCCAATCCAGACCCATATTTGGGCTGACACAAACCCCTTATGGCACAATCCAGAGGTGCCCTTGGGAATTAACAAGGCCGACACGCAGACACAAGCCTCTGCACCAAGGAGGCACTGAGCCTTGCATAAGCCCAGCTGGGCCAATGCAAGGCTCTTGGGTGTGTGGGGAGGAGGCGGGAGGGAGGCGTTCTGGGACAGGGGGAGGGTGGGTGATGACTGGCCCTAGGGGCAGGCGGGTAGGGAGCGGGAGGCGCGGCTGGGATCCCAACCTCTGTCCAGGGGAGTTTGGAGCAGCTTCAAGAAGGTGGCGCATGTCTGAGGAGACCCATAGGGGCCAGGGTGCCTTACCTGGAGGTAAGGAGAAAAGTTTCCCCTTACCTCTAGCTGAGCCACTTTGGGCCCCTATCCTGCACTGGATACAGTGCAAGCCTCTTGGTTTGCCTGTTCCAGCGCAGGATAGGATTGCGCCCTTCGTCCCATGAGGCACTTTTGCACCACTCAAAGGGAAGATATGCCATCACACGGATGTGCACCAGCCTTCCCATGCCAGCACAGACCCTGGAGATGAGATGAGTTGCATCTGCCAACACAGGAGTCGGGGGGCGTGGGGAGGGCGGGGAGGAGGCTGGAAAGAGGCGTTTTGGGGCGGGTAGGGTGGGCGGTGGGCATTCCTGGGGCAGGATGGGAAGCAGAAGGTGTGGCCAGAGTTATGCCAAATCCTGACCCTGTTCCTGGGTGACCTAGGATAGTCCCGGGCTGCTCAGATTTGTGCCACTTTGTCAGGTGGCACAGATCCAAGTAGACCCATTGGAGTTGCTGCAGTGCTACATGGGGTAAGAGGAAATGTTTCCCTTTGCCTCGGGCAGTGCCACTTTTGGCCCCAAACTTGAGCTGGATGCAGCACAGGCACACTGGCGTGCCTGATTCCAGCACAAGTTAGGATTGTGCCCTAAGTAGGAAAAGCACCACCAGGTACAGGAGGGGGCCAGCATGGTTCATGAGTAGAGTATAGTAGTAAACTATAAAGGGGCTATCTTAAGAAAATGGAAGTCCTGCCCAAATGAGGACAACGAAAAGAAATGTAAAACAGATAATAAGGGCCGCATAAAAAAGAATGCAATTGGCTAGTGTTGGATTAATGTAGGTGTAGTTGAGGCTCCAAGTTTATAGAGCTTGACAACTGCTTTAGCAGCTGAGAATATTCTGTTTCAGTGCATCATTTTTGCAGTCAGTGTATGCACTTGAAAGGTACCTATGACAGAACACATACATTTGCAGGACCATCAGAGGCCTGTTTCACCCACTCAAAGCTTTTCTGCAACGCAATGAAAATTTGGCTTTGGCTCGCAGACATCTTTCAAAGACATCTAATCAACATCACTCCAGTTCTTGGCTTGAGCAAAAACTCCCTCATGTCTGGCATAGTATCACAGCACTATCAAATCACACTAGAGGAAATGTTTGTGGATGGATTTCAGACTGAAATGCATGCACGGACCAGCTGTTGTAGAAAAAGATTATGAAGAACATGACAGATTAGCAAGTTGAGAAGAATGTTAGATTGCAGCTATTTAAGCTTAATGAGGGTGAAGGAACTGGAGGACAAGTTTTCATAGGTTAATTTGTGGGAGAAGTTCTGTTTCTTTCTCGCTGCCATGATTGATGTGTGTATTTTTGTTTGATTTTTTTTTTAAATGTAGCTTCAACCATCTCAAGAAGTTGGAATGGGCCAGTATAGATTGGATTAAAGTCTGAGGAGAAATCTGTTGACCAAAGAAAGGCGGTATATAAATACCTGTATAAATAAAATAAAATAGCAAAATGAGTATCTGACTCCTAAAACCGGTTTCCCATCCCAAGGAAAATGGAGACGACTACAAACAATAGCTTTTAGGCCTAGAGCTGAGGTTCCCAAACCTTTTGATGTCATGACCTAACTCGTCCTCCCTGGCAGGTAGCAGTATGCTGCTCCTTCTTGCCAGACCCTGGAGACTTCTCCCAGATTGTGCCAGGCTGGCGACCCACTCTGTGGGCCTCTGTGGGCCTCAGAATGGCTTGCAGAAGCAACTAGAATTCCCCCAGATTGTGCCAGGCTGGTAGCCTCTGTGGGCCTCAGAATGGCTTGCAGAAGCAACTGGAAGTGACTTCCAGTCAAATGGAAGTGACTTTCAAAAACAGGTAGTCATTTCTGGATGCTTCGGCAGGCCATTCCGAGCATGCTGGGGAAAGGGAGCATGGTGGGAGAGAGGCTGGACCAGGGGAGCTGAGCTCTTCCACATCCGGAACCTCCTTGTCAGGCTGCAGGCCTGACACAGAGGCTCTCGATTTTATGGCAGCCCAACCCAGCACATGCCCAATCTTGAAAGCTAAGCAGGGTCCGGCCTGGTTAGTTCTTGGATGGGAGACCGCCTGGGAATACTGGGTGCTGTAGGCTTATACCATAGTCTTTCGAGACTGAAGGTTGCCAACCAAGGGTTACCCCCCTTACCTGGGGGAAGGGGGTGAAAGTCCCCTTCTCCCAAGGTGCCACCCATGCTGCCCAGTTAGCGCTCAGGATGCCATGTCAGCCCACGCTCCAGGCAGCATAGGACTGGGCTATAAGCCATTTGCAATCTGAAGGATGGATTTCATTTGAATGTCTACTGCAGTGCTATCATTAATGACATATGTTGTATTGTTGTTTTCATATTCCTAGATCCATGTCTTGGAACATCTGTGCACAATCTGAAGATGTTTCTGACATTACTTCTTCTTGTTCTGGGAACACAGATTTCTTTGACACAGAAACCTGGTATTTCCATATCCTTTACATAGGCATTTTTTAAATGTTGTTTATATTTGTATTCTCAGTGCAGGTATTTTCTGTTTTACATGTTGTATAAGAAAATTAAATTTAAACAGATAATTTTCTGGATTAATGTCAATGTGAGTGATTCCAGAGATGTTACATAAGTAGAGGTGAGTTTTTTTCCCGGCGATAATGAAATAAAAACACATAACGCCACTTTCTGCGCTTCTAATTTTTGTGAAAAAACCTAGAAATTTGCAAAAATAAAAAATAAAAAATTCTTAGACAGCCCAATTATATGCTTCCCAGTGCCTGCTGGAGCAACAGCGCCAAAGTGGCTACTGCTGTATCCATTGGGAGCCTGAAAGCCGCCAGGGGTCTCCTCAGGGGGAGGGAACTTTTGTCCCCTTCCCCTGAGAAAAGCTCCGCCAATAGGTCTCCTCGATCTGTGCTGGCTATTTTGCTGGTACAGACATGGAATTCAGAATTTGGTGGAGCAGGGATATGTCAGTCCCACCCCTTCCCACACCAGTTCCTCCCCTTCCCTGCTCGCGTCCCCTCTACTCCCCAGAGGCCGCACTGTTGCCCTGAGGTCTCATTTACCCCTGGCAGCAGCACATTCTCCTCCTGTCAGTATTTGGCCCAGTGCCTTACTGGCATGGGCCCAGCACCAGTACTCCCTACTCTCCCAGTGCAGTAAATGTGCTTTACGGCATGTTTACGGTACCCATCGCCGGGGCGAGGACTCAGCGCCAGCACTAGGTAAGTATAGGATTGGGCCCTAACACCTCTACATATTCTCTAACACCTCTACTTGCATGTGGCTGCATCTCCTGACACTATACCACATATATTACCTACCTAGTACACTTTTGCAGCAATTATAATTTATAAAAATGTGCCCTTGGAATAAAAACACATAACACCACTTTCTGCACTTCTAACTTTGGAAAATATCAAAATCCATGGAAAAATAAAACCGTTTTCACCCACCTCTATACATCAGATTAAATCAGCGATTTTCAACCAGTGTGCCACAAATGGTGTCCATGTGTGCCACAGGCATTTGGGGGAAGATCATTAGTAGGGCCTTTGGGGGATGTGAACCTTCCACTGACAGTGCAGTGTGCTTTGTCAAGGCACACCATCAATTTTTTAATGTCTTGTTGGTGTGGTGTGTGTTGAAAATAACTTCTTTGCTTGGGCAACTTTGTAAAATGCCTTGCAATACAATGACCCAGGGTGATGATGGTGTTTGGTGAAACAAGACTTGAGGGGGTTGATCCTCTGACAAATTACTGCTCTAAATGTAGAGGGATATAGTTTCCTTTGTTCTGTAAATTATGATTAGGTGTGACTGTAGGAAAATGTGATGAATGTTGTACAATAATCATACATTTCTGTATCTTTAACCCCATGCCTAAAACTGAGAATGAAAAAAGAAAATTTATGATCAATGACATCCCTTCTGTATTAAATTTTTCATGCATCTCTTTGGTGAAGCATTTCTTTTCATTATATTTTTGTCTGAAAACAGCAGCGATAATATGTGCTAAATTCTGTTTTCTGCTTTTACAGCCTCTGAGTCTACAGATGTGGTCCTGTTGATTGACAGCTCTAATGCCCTTGGCAAAAAAACATTCTCTACAGTGAAGGCGTTTGTTAACAGAATGATCAGCGGTCTTCCAGTAGGCCCAAACAAGTATCGCCTTGCGGTTGTGCAATATAGTGATGATGTACACATTGAATTCCCACTGGATGAGTACAGAACAAAGAATCACATGTTGAACCACCTTAAAAAACAGTTTTCATTCAGGGGAGGATCTTTAAGAACTGGGAATGCCATTCAAAAGGTCCATGAGATGTTTTTCAAGACACCAAGAAAAGACCGAAATCAGATTGTGGTGGTTGCAACTTCAGGGGTGTCAGAAGACGATGTGGAAAGACCTGCCCAAAGTTTGCAGGATGATGGGGTTAAAATCATTGCTCTAGGAATACAAGCTGCATCCCCTCAAGAGCTGCAAAGAGTAGCTACACCCCCATTCTACCATGTTTTTGAGACACCAAAGGAACTTGTCATATTTTCTCAGAATATGTCTGAAGTCATTGAAGCTGCTATACAAATGGATAGTAGTGTGGTATTCTCAACAACTGTCCCACCAAGTGTAACACAAAGTCCCCACAATGAATCCATAAAAGGTAAGGTCAACAGTACAGTAGACTGTCAGAAATTTGGGTTGAAAAAGTTTGGGCCAAAAAACCTCCTTGCCGCTCACAACTGTCATATATACCTCATATGATATATATCTCATATGTTACAGTCTAGGTCAGCGGTTCTCAATGTGGTTTTTGGTGGGTCACTGCGCCAGCATAAACCAGAAGCCGCAAGGCATTCTGGGGCACAGCATTGCACAGGATGCTTTGCATCTTCCAGGTAGCATTGGTGTGCGCCCACTTCATTGACTGTGTCGCGTCCACAAGTCCTGAAGCCGCAAGGCATTCTGGGCGGAGCTACAGTTGACAAAGTTTGCAAACTGCCGGTTTAGGTTTTTCTGGGTGTGCATGTGAAAGTTGTTGTGTCCGTGTCACAGCACTCACCTGATTGATCTGCCACATCTCTGGCAAGCCATCATGAACCAAACATGAAAATGTTAGATCACCTTCACATGCTTTCATGCATTTGGTCTCTGTGATGCACACATGAAATATGACACACAGCCCAATCCTACCAATCCCTCTTCGCCAATGCAGCCACACCAGCAGAGTGTACACTGTATCTGCGGGGGGGGGGGGGGCGCGGCAGCGGAGAAATTGGTTTCTTCAGGGTAAATGAACTTTGGTCTCCTCTACTGCCATGGAACTCCTCTGATCTATGCCTGCTGTTTAACACATGTAAATCAGGCATGTAACAGTGGTGGTGGTAAGGGAAACAGATGGGGTTAGGATATCAGTGCAGGCGAGTGCCACCAAAAACCCCCCTGGTTCACCTGCCTCCTCACATCCATTCCACCCCACCTCATTCCACCCCCACCACTGTTACACCTACTTTTTCAGGTGGGCCTTCAATGCTGTCAGTGGGTGTGACAGTGCACCTAAAATGGCTGCCGGTGGTGCACATAGCGTGCTGCTGAAAGCTGTTTTTTGACAGCAGAATTGTGTTCCCCTGTTGTAAAGCCCTCTGCACACCAGCCCAATCCATGATAGAATTTGGCCACCACTGATGCTTTGGACATTTCAACATGTATTGAAAAGCAGATTCATGATTCAGGGTCCTTTCTCACACTTATCTTTACATTGTGGGAAATGCTGAAGTGTGGCTTTATCCCATTTCTCAAAGTAACATTATTAGATGTTCCACACATTTTTTCTTCTGATATGTTGGTCACCCGTGATAAAACTGATCATTTTCCACTTGTCCTACTGTGTGTGTTACCGTACAGATGCTAAATCAGGAGAATGGAAAGGTGAAGGGAAGCTTTTCAGAACCCAGCCTTTGTGTCTTACCAGCTAAAACAAAATACGGATATGGGTAACCTTTGGAGCTGAGGACTTTTCAGTTTACAATTTACCTGTTGCTGATATTGGAAACCAAATGGCTTTGACTATGAAGAAATTGGTTTGATTCAGCTATGGCTTTTGATTCAGCTCCTGCCCTTTTGGCTTTGATTGACCTTAAGGTTTTGTCCCTGCAAGCAAAACAAGGCCTGAATTCACTTGCTAGGAAAACAGAACCATTTGTTCTCCTGTATTTTACTATATCTTACTGAGATTAAACAGAACTGAACAATTCTAAGGAAGAATAGTCAGGAAGCATCTTCTTCTTATGAGTAAGGAAGAAGAGTGATCAGCTATTGAAACTATTATAGAGAAGAATAGTCTTATTTGAAGATAGCGGTGGGAATGTATACAAATCAAAGTGTCCAATAATAAATTTGATTTTATATCAACAGGAGGGAAGGGTACTTGAGAAGGTCTTTGGCATCCCTCCTCTAATTTCTTCTGCCCATTGAAGCAAAGCTGATGGGAACTAGAAACAGGACGTTATCAGTGATTGTGCCGTGCCCGGTTTTCTATGGAACTCATTTTCTAAAGGGCCTGCCTAGTTCTTTCAATCTTTGTGTACAGGAGTATTGCTGTTCCTTTCCCTTAGGCCAATGGTTCCCAAATAGTGCACCGCAGCACACTCACAGGGGCACCATGGGATGTCCCTGGTTGCCCCTCCTACTCCAGGTGCCGCCACTTTGAATCTCGCAAGATACAAGATGGCGACACCCAGCTGAGCGAGGGGCTGCAGGTGTGCCATGACCCCTGTAAGTTTGGGAACCACTGCCCTAGGCCTATGGTTTGGAGTGAGATTGTCTCTTGTGATCTGCCACTGTGTGTATTTTTGGCCAGCTGAACTCTTTCTGCAGCTTCATTAGTTGTTCTATTTATTTTGATTGTTGACTTTGTGGATGGAATGTATCAATCAATCAGATATTGCGCAATAGATGTTTCAAATCTTCACTAAAGAAATACCCCCCAACGCATTTCTAATATTGTGTTGTTTTTCCTCCCGACCACAGTGTGTCCTGGTGATTCAGTTGCAGATGTCGCATTTGTGGTGGATCAAGGGGTTTCACGTGAAAACGCTAATTATATTACAGACTTCTTACAAAATGCAGTGCAATCTCTTGAAGTGCATCGAGAATGTATAAGAATCGCTTTAGTGGCCTATAGTACTGAGCCTCAAATAATCTCTTTTCTGAACACCAGCACAGACAAAACTGAAATTCTTCAGGAAATCCAGAGCTTTTCACCCAGAAAAGGAAAATCAAACCTGGGCGCTGCCATTGATTATACCAGGAAACGCATTTTTGTTGAAAGGACTGGCAGCAGAAAGTCTCAAGCAGTAGACCAAGTTGCCACCATCATCACCCACAGACCTTCAGATGACAATATAAGTGAAGCAGCTACTCTCCTTAGGCGGACTGGTGTGACTGTATTTGCCATGGGCCTTGAAGGGGCTAATGACACTCAGTTAACTCAGATAGTATCATATCCGCCAAAACGGAATGTTATAAAACTAGTCAGATTCTCCGACTTGCCAAGTCAGAATGAGACTTTTCAAAAGAAACTCTTCAGCCAAATACAGAACAAGCTCTATGTCCAGTCTGAAAGACGAAAACAACTCAGAACAGGTAAAATGTTTGTTGCAATCCAAGGAGTGTAATCTCTGCTGGGCAGCTCCATCCTGAGCTGCCCGACGCACAGGGCTGCCACAGCATCCTGAGTACGTGGGCAGCCGCTGGCAGCTCTTTGGGCAAAGGGGACTTTTGTCCCCTTTCCCCCATGTAAAGAAAGTAGCTCTGCAATGGGGCTACTCGACTCTATGCCCGCTATAGAGTGGGCATTGAGTAACGGAATTCCATGTCAAGCACAGAGGCTCAACACAGGACTCTGGATCCACCGGAGCTGAGCTCTGCTAGTCCCGCCTGCTCCTGTTCTGCTCCCTCCCTTGCCACACCTCCTCCCCCACCTTGGAACACCTCCTCCCACCTCCTCCCACACACCCACTCTCTTCACTGCCCGGCAATCCGGCAGCGAAAAGCAGACCCAGCACTGAAGCTGGCCCAGAGCGTGTTCACACTGGGCTAGCTCCAGTGCTGCGCCCATGGTAAGGCTCACAAACATGTTTGCAATAATGCATGCAAGTGGTAAACCAGCGCACAGGGCTCTGGATTGGGCCCTCAATCTCTTGGCTTCTTGTTCGGCCCCCCATTGGTAGGGCTGTGTGCTTTGTCAATGTGCCTTAACCCTTTTAGCACCTCTCAATATGCAAGAGATGAAAAAGTTGAAAATTGCTGCTCTGATGCATCGCCTAATCTTTTGAGTCTATGCTGAGTACTGATATGTTAAACCTCTCTGTTTGCGTAGGATGTGGGGGAACAGAAAAGGCTGATATTTATTTTCTCATTGATGGCTCCTCAAGCATTCATTCTCAAGATTTCACCGACATGAAAAATTTCATGATGGGAGTGGCTAAGCTGTTTACCGTAGGATCTGACGACGTTCGATTTGGAGTTGTGCAGTATTCAAATAGCAGTGTGCTGGAGTTCAAACTTGACTATCATGCGAACATAGCAAAGTTAAACAAAGCTATTAATAACATCAAGCAATTGAACGGAGATACTTACACTGGGGCAGCTCTCGAGGCCCTGCCCCCACTGTTTAAAGAGGCCAGGAAACAGCGCAGCAGCCAAGTGCCCTGCCACCTCATTGTCCTGACAGATGGAGAGGCACATGACAACGTGAAGATACCTGCCGAGATTCTGAGGAGGGCAGAGGTCAACATGTATGCCATTGGTGTGCGAGAAGCAAATAAAACACAGCTGCTGGAGATTGCAGGCTCAGAGTCAAGAGTGTACTTTGTACAACAGTTTGACTCCTTGAAAGATATAAAAGATGCTGTGGTTCGAGATATATGCTCTGAAGAAGGTAAGAGACCCTTGAGGGAATGATTCCAATTTACCCAGAGGCTATTTCATAATATGTGCTCTGAATAATAGGGGGTCCAGTCCCACAATATTAAGCACTTGGAAATCCCTTTGATTTCCACAGGGAAGTTCTGCTCTTGCTTAACAGCCTAATCCTGCCTTTTCCTGCCAAAGCACACAGCGGTGCCAAAATAGGCTGCGCTCAATGCGGTGGTGGTTGGGGGACTGGGAGGCTTGGGAGAGGCAAGGGAAGATATTTTCCCTGACCCCATCCATAAACTCTTCAATCATCAGTGGGTCTCCTTGGACCTGCACCAGCTATATAGCAAAAGCTGCAGGAGCAGAAGAGGCCATGTCAGGAGGCTCTGGAGAAGATAGCATCCCAGCACAAGTTGCCTGTGGTAGAACATGCCCCCTCCCACCTCCAACATCCCCCTTCCTTCCCTCCCCTATCCAGCCCCATCTACCCACCCCCTACCCTGCCAACTTACCACATGCAGGGGGCCTCACCTGGCAGCTGCTGCATGCAGAGTGCACCTCTGCACCTGCAGCAGTGCCCTGGAAGTGAGTGGCTATGTATTCTTCTATAATGGTCTTTACAACACCATAAAGTGCACTTTACCGTGGGAATGCTAGGTCTGGATGCAAAACCAACATATAGGATTGGGCCATGACTTTCTTCTATTGAAATCATTGCAACTGTTCTGTTTTGACTGGATTGTTCTCAATGTTTCTTTGGAAAATTATCTTTAAAAGATTGCTTATAGGAAGAGATGCATTTATGTAAATTGCAATAAGCGTTAATGGAGCCTTAACACATAATAGTCAAAATAGATTAAAATCTACATTCCTACATAAGAACATAAGAACAGCCCCACTAGGTCAGGCCATAGGCCCATCTAGTCCGGCTTCCTGTATCTCACAGCGGCCCACCAAATGCCCCAGGGAGCACACCACATAAAAAGAAACCTGCATCCTGGTGCCTTCCTTGCATCTGGCATTCTGACATAGCCCATTTCTAAAATCAGGAGGTTGCACATACACATCATGGCTTGTAACCTGTAATGGATCCACTTTACCCTTCCCATGCATAATTTTGTATGTCTCAATCATGGCCCCCTCAGGCGTCTCTTTTCTAGGCTGAAGAGGCCCAAACGCCATAGCCTTTCCTCATAAGGAAGATGCCCCAGCCAAGTAATCATCTTAGTCACTCTCTTTTGCACCTTTTCCATTTCCACTATATCCTTTTTGAGATGTGGCGACCAGAGCTGAACACAATACTCCAGGTGTGGCCTTACCATAGATTTGTACAACGGCATTATAATATTAGCCGTTTTGTTCTCAATACCTTTTCTAATGATCCCAAGCATAGAATTGGCCTTCTTCACTGCCGCTGCACATTGGGTCGACACTTTCATTGACCTGTCCACCAGCACCCCAAAATCTCTCTCCTGATCTGTCACAGACGGCTCAGAACCCATTAGCCTATATGTGAAGTTTTGATTTTTTGCCCCAATGTGCATGACTTTACACTTACTGATATTGAAGCGCATCTGCCATTTTGCTGCCCATTCTGCCAGTCTGGAGAGATCCTTCTGGAGCTCCTCACAATCACTTCTGGTCTTCACCACTCGGAAAAGTTTGGTATCCTCTGCAAACGTAGCCACTTCACTGCTCAACCCTGTCTCCAGGTCATTTATGAAGAGGTTGAAAAGCACCGGTCCCAGGACAGATCCTTGGGGCCTGGGTGGATCCTGTCCACCTCTCTCCATTGTGAAAATTGCCCATTGACACCCACTCTCTGTTTCCTGGGTCTTCAACCAGGTCTCAATCTATGAGAGGACATGCCCTCTAATTCCCTGACTGTGGAGTTTTTTCAGTAGCTTTTGGTGAGGAACTGTGTTGAACACCTTCTGAAAGTCCAGATATATAATGTCCACGGGTTCTCCCGCATCCACATTCCTGTTGACCTATTCAAAGAATTCTAAAAGGTTTGTGAGGCAAGACTACCCTTACAGAAGCCATGCTGATTCTGTCTCAGCAAGGCTTGTTCGTCTATGTGTTTTGAGATCCTATCTTTGATGAGGCATTCCACCATCTTACCCGGTATAGATGTTAGGCTGACAGGCCTATAGTTTCCCGGGTCCCCCCTCTTTTTCAAAGATCGGTGTGACATTTGCTATCCTCCAATCCTCCAGCACCGTGGCCGTTTTGAGGGACAAGTTGCATATTTTAGTCAAGAGATCAGCAACCATTCTTCAATTCCTTAGTAACTCTAGGGTGGATGCCATCAGGGCCCGGTGACTTATTGATCTTTAATTTATCAATGAGGTCTGAAACATCTTCTCTTTTAACCTCTATCTGACTTAATTCCTTGGTCAGGAGGGGCCATTCGGGCAGCGGTATCGGTCCGAGGTCTTCTGCCGTGAAGACAGATGCAAAGAACTCATTCAATTTCTCTGCCATCTCTAAGTCTCCTTTTATTTCCCCTTTCTGTCCCTCACCATCCAGAGGGCCAACTGCTTGTCTGGCGGGTTTCCTGCTTCTAACATATTTGAAGAAGCTTTTATTATTCCCCTTAATGCTGCTGGCCATGTGTTCCTCATAGTCTCTCTTGGCCTCCCATATCATCTTCTTACATTTCTTTTGCCACAGTTTATGTTCCTTTTTATTCTCCTCATTAGGGCAAGACTTCCATTTACGGAAGGAAGCTTCCTTGCCCTTCACGGCCTCTCTAACTTGGCTCGTTAGCCATGCGGGCACCCTCTTGGACTTAGTCGAGCCCTTCTTCCTTTGAGGTATACACTTCCGCTGGGCCTCTATTACTGTTGTTTTAAGCAGCCTCCATGCACTCTGGAGAGATTGGACTCTTTTTACCTTCCCTTTCAACCTCCTTCTTACCAGCCTCCTCATTTGAGGGAAGTCCGCTAGTCAGAAGTCAAGGGTTTTTGTGAGAGATTGGCCCCTGATTCTCCCCCTGATGTACATATCGAAACGGATCACAGCATGATCACTGTTCCCCAATGGCTCAGTAACATTGACATCTCTCACCAGGTCCTGAGTACCGCACAATATTAAATCCAGAGTCACCTGTCCTCTGGTGGGCTCCATGACTAGGTGCTCTAAGGCACAGTCATTTAGCATGTCAAGGAATCCGGTCTCCTTTTCGTGACCAGAACACAAATTGACCCAGTCAATATGAGGATAATTGAAGTCCCCCATGATTACAACCCTGTCCCTCCTGGTCACCTCCCTGATCTGTTTCCTCATTTCAAGGTCTCCTTCCGGTTTCTGGTCTGGAGGATGATAGTGTGTGTTGTTGGCAACCTTCAGTCTCAGAAGACTATGGTATCGCGCTCTGGATGGTGGTTCTGGCACAGCGTCTGGTGTGGCTGAAAAGGCCGATTCGGGAGTGACAATCCCTTCCGCACTGGGAGCAAGTGTAGTGTGTCCCTGGTCTGTCTCCCTGGTTATGGGCCTTCCTTCTTTGCCTCTTTGCCTCAGACTGTTGGCCAAGTGTCTCTTCAAACTGGGAAAGGCCATGCCGCACAGCCTGCCTCCAAGCGGGCCGCTCAGAGGCCAGGGTTTCCCACCTGTTGAGGTCCACTCCTAAGGCCTTCAGATCCCTCTTGCAGATATCCATGTATCGCAGCTGTGGTCTACCTGGAGGGCGCTTTCCTTGCACTAGTTCTCCATAGAGGAGATCCTTTGGGATCCGGGCACCATCCATTCTCACAACATGACCAAGCCAACGCAGGCGTCTCTGTTTCAGCAGTGCATACATGCTAGGGATTCAAGCTCGTTCCAGGACTGTGTTGTTTGGAACTTTGTCCTGCCAGGTGATGCCGAGGATGCGTCGGAGGCAGCGCATGTGGAATGCGTTCAGTTTCCTCTCCTGTTGTGAGCGAAGAGTCCATGACTCGCTGCAGTACAGAAGTGTACTCAGGACGCAAGCTCTGTAGACCTGGATCTACAGGCGTACAGGATGATAGTACGCCCCCAGTATTACATCACTCCTCAGGCCTGGTAATTTAACCCATAGAGATGCTATGGAGTCGGACCCACCTTCAATCACTACTTTGCTGGATTCTATCCCTTCCTAACATAAATGGCCACTCCACCTCCAACACGCCCCTCCCTGTCCCTCCTGTAGAGTTTATAGCCCGGGATTGCGGTATCCCACCAGGTTTCTGTTATGCTCACTATGTCAATGTTTTCTCTTGTCACCAGACATTCCAGTTCTCCCATCTTTGCTCGGAGACTTCGGGCATTTGCATAAGAGCATTTCTACATGGAATGCCCCAGGATGGGCTGCTTATTAGCTCCTTTGGTGCAGGGGATCGGAAAGTGTGGATCACTTTGTCAACCTCCTTGAGGGTTGTGATCCACACTTTCCGATCCCCTGCTTTGAAAAGCTCTAAAGAACTATTGATGAATTCAGTCCTTTGAATCTCCAGGTAGGGTAGGGCAGACCCCTGTCTGAAACCCTAGAAAGGCACTGCCAGTAAGTATAGGCAATATTGAGCTATGGATCAATTGCCTTACTTCAGGGATTCTCAATATGTGGGTCCTGACTTGCTGTAGTATGGGGGGGGGGTCAGTTGCAGAAATGTATGTATTATTTTTCTGCAGTATATAAAGGTCTATAGTGCACCATAGATTGGATGAAACAATGGCTTGAGGTGGAGTAAAAATTCTAAATAGATCTGAGTTTCAAAGATTTACAGATTTATTACTAAAATTGGAAATATCTTTTCTGTTAAAATTGCATAACTTATAAGGAATTATTTGTGGCTTATTGAAGTATTTTAAGTGTAGCATTGTAATACTGATTTTCTTTCTCCTCTAGCCTGTAAGGAAATGAAAGCAGACATCATGTTCCTGGTGGACAGCTCTACAAGCATACAGCCTGAGGACTTTCAGAAAATGAAGATTTTCATGAAGGAATTGGTAAACAAATCTGACATTGGCCTAGACCAAGTGCGCGTTGGTGTTGTCCAGTTCAGTGACAAAAATAAAGAAGAATTCCGACTCGATAAGCACTCAAAACAACATGACATCATTGAGGCAATTGGGAGTATATCTCCTATAACAGGGAACACACACACTGGAGGAGCACTGCAATTTGTTTCTGATTACTTCACACCGGCTAAAGGAGCACGTCCCCATGTCAAGAAAATTCTGATCCTGATCACTGATGGGGAAGCACAAGATGAAGTCAAAACCCCAGCTGAGGCTCTGCGAAATGCCGGCATCATTATCTATGCAGTTGGAGTGTTTAATGCCAGTAAACAACAGCTAGAAGAGATAAGTGGGAAACCTGAGATGGTGTTTTATGTGGAAAACTTTGATATTCTAAAGCAGATAGAAAATGACATCATTTTTGGTGTATGTAGTCCCCCTGAGGGTTAGTACTGCCTCTTTTACTCTTGGGCACCCATGCATGGTGAGGTGGTTGGGTGGCCTGCTCAATGAGAAAATGAAACCCTTGGAAAATCATCCTGTCTTGCAGATGTTTCCATCGGGGAACTGTAAATTTGGTACCCAAAAAGATCTAAGTTCCACAAGGAAACTGAAATCTATAATCAATAACATTGTGCATATTTGTTCTTGGACACCCTCTTATGTAGAGAATAACAATGGATTGCCTTAGTTGTAAGAACTACAAGAAAATAATCTATGTGAAGTTCTTTGAATGCTCTAAAAGTAGCATTTATATAAATGCTAAACATTATCATTGTTTTAGGGAAGATCTACATATACGTGATGATGATGATGATGATGTTTCTGTGACCATACCCTGTATCTGATCTCTTGTTATGGTTGTTTAGGGAATGAATAGCGAGAGGGAAAATAGATGCAGTGGTCTGCAGAAACTGGACATTTCACTCTTACAGAATATCTATTTACTTTAGCATTGATGTGAAATGTGTTTAGCAAATTGGTGTTACAGGGCTTCAAAGAGAATAGCTAATGGCATTGCAATCATGTTCCAATTTAACTTAAAAGTTATTGGATCCTTTGAATTTTTTTTTCCATGAGAAAGTAAAGGATCGTAGACTTGGGAGTATGTCTCCTATAGGAGAGAACACACATATTTTTTCATCACTACAACCATCAACACATAAATCATATATATTGTAATAGTGAGAATTTATAATGTGAAATGAATTTGAATTTTTAAGAATTAAAAAAAAATAAGGCTGAACAATCTGATGAATGAAGCTGACATTGTCTCTTCTCATTTGCTTTCCAGAATGCAGAAAGATGAACCTTTTAGATGTTGTATTTGTGATAGATAGTTCTGGCAGCATCGGAGATCCAAATTATGGTCTCATGAAGAACTTCATGATTGACTTGGTGAATAAATCTGATGTTGGCAAAGACAACGTTCAGTTTGGAGCTCTGAAGTATTCTGATGACCCACAAATTCTGTTCTACCTTAATGATTATAGCACAAAATCAGACATAATTGAAGCTATCCAGAATGACACACTTTTAGGTCACACTACATACACTGCGAAGGCTCTTAAACAGTCGGAAGCTCTGTTTGCTGAGCAGCATGGCAGCCGCATACGCAGAGATGTTCCCCAAATTCTTATAGTCATAACTGATGGTGAATCCCATGATAAGGCGAAACTTGATGAAGTGTCGAAGAGACTCAGGTCCCGTAATGTTATTATCTACGCTGTTGGAATACAAGGTGCAAAGAAGGAAGAACTTCTGACCATGGCAGGATCAGATGAAAAATGGTTCTACGTGGATGCGTTTAAAGGGCTAGAAAATGTATCTGTATCATTATCAAACGAGATGTGCAATTCTTCAAAGCCTGGTAAAACATCATGTTTATTTACTGTTAAGTTGACTTTATGTTTTTCTTCAATATTAGGAACAAAGCATCCGTACCTACACAGTAGCACTATAGTACTACTGGGCAAAGTTGCCAGTTCCAAAAGTATCAGGGAAATGAAATAGTGTAATTCTCCAAGACTTACTTTACTTAGAGCCCAATCCTGAGCTTGGCGTGCCGGCTTCCTGCCTGCCTGCACTGTTGCAAATGTGCCGTAAGGCACGTTTGCGAGACTTACCGCCAGACCAGCGTCCATGCTAGCCCAGCACTGGCCGGTGCTGGGCTGGTGCCGGGAGGGCGCCCGTCCTCTGCTGCTCGGCAGTCACATGGACCGCCGAGCAGCAGCATGGTAAGCGGGGGCGGGGAGGGGGCGTGGCGGGGAGGCCGGGGGCAGGGAGAGGGTGGGCAGGAGGCAGGTCGAGGGGAGGGAGCAGGGAGGCAGTCCATTGGATTGTAGTCCCACCCATATCCATGTTCTCCTGCTTTTATTCTTAGCACTATTAAGATTAGCTGTCTGGTCATGTTATCTTTCAAAAGAAATTTTGGGCAAGCATTAATTTCCTTTGCTCGTTTCATCAAAAATCAGAGCTGACACTATGTATTGAAGGCCCTAGGGTAAACGCTGCACTGAGCCTCCCCTGACACACCGTCCAACCCATGATGGCAGACTGGACGTTGTTGCTGCAACATGTATTTGAACCTGGATTTGGGTTGACTGGTGGGCCCCCTGATGGGTGTGAGTCCTTAGTCAGGACCCAAACTGGTCATCCTGGGTAAAAGTTTGAGGGTGATGTCCAAGCTTGTAAATAGTTTTGAATCCCAGTAAGTAAAAAAACAATGCAATAATGAGGACGTGCTGAAATGCAACAGTCACTTACAAACACGAAAAGTAAAATCCTGTAACCCTTATTTCACTTAACTACAGAACGATTGCCCATTAATCTTCTTTTACATTCTGCATCAGGGAGTTCTTTTGTCTGTCAGCAATTTGCTTGATAAAGTTCCCTTATGACCAAACTGGACATGGGGCAGGGAGCAGATTCTGAACTGAAAAGCAAAACAGGAAAGGGTAAAACAGTATCTCCTTGCCTACCCTTCTACTAAGAACAGCAGTCTGTCAAGGTGACTTCTTGTTTTTAAAAAATGCGGCAGTAAATAACACAGAGCTTGTTCCTGAATCCAGCATACCCTTCTGGGTCATACTGCAAGTGGTAAATAGTAGATTGAAGCTCTCCGTGTTGGGTGGGGGCCATGTCATCCTTTCCCATCACTCTGCAGTCTCAACAAAAATCATGCCCCCAAACCTATTATTAGGTCTGGGTGGGAAGCTTTTACTGGAACCAATTCATTCTGGGAGCAATGTACAACTCGCAGTTATGAGGGAATAGTGGTACCCAAAAATCATTCCTTCCTAAAACACTGTTCTTTCACTCAGTTCAACTTTGTAGCTGTGTTGGTGGGGCTCTAGGAGGGCAAGAGGTGAGAAAACTCCTGTTAAAGAGAACCTTTAATATTCTTTTACCCCAAGCCCAGAACCACATGTAGAAATACAGGCTTTAAATACGTGCCTGCATGCTTGGATCTCCACAAGTTCATCTGCAAGACCAATGGTTGGCAGTGGGTTGATGGAAGACAGAACACATTTAGAAGGAGGCCCACAAGTTCAAAATGTTTTAGAAAACTTGCCATATTCCAACTTGTATCTCAACTGAATATAAATCTTAAAAACATGGAACTAGTTTTCTTATTACCATAATGAACATAATGCCGCAGCAAGAAAAGGCATGCAAACTGCCTTAGCATTAAAGATCTAAAAGTCAAGATCTAAAACTCCAGTTCTGTACACTTGTATCCTCTTGGTATGACCATTGGACCAACACTTTTGATATATTCTTCAAGTGCAAGTGGCTTCAAGTGCATTAGAATTTATAACCTCTAAGGAAAAGGCACTCATACTATATTTGAATTTTATTTGCACCTTGGAGCCATATTATTGCTAAATGTCTTGTGTTTTTTGGGTTTTTTTTTCCATGCAGGATGCAACATCCATGGAGAGATCATTTTCTTGATTGATGGTTCCAAAAGCACAGCCAACTATTTTGAGGATATGAAGAGCTTCTTTAAAGAATTGCTTGATCGGATGGTTTTTAACAGCAACATACGAATTGGCATGGCCCAGTTTAGTGATGGATATCAAGAAGAATTCCAGTTGGGTGATCATCAAAATAAAGCTGAACTGAAAGATAAAATTGATAGAGTTTCAGTGATGAAGGGTCGAAAAACATGTATTGGGGAAGCTCTCAAGAGAGTGAAGTCTTTCTTCAAATCACCGAAACAGAGAGTGGTTAGAGATGTCACCAAGCAAATGTTGCTGGTGTTCACTGATGGGAAATCATATGATGATGTTGCTCAACCAGCAGAGGACCTGAGAAAGGAAGGAGTGGAAATATATACAATAGGAGCAGGAAAGGTTAATCATGAAAAACTTGTACGGATAACTGGATCTTCGGACAGAAAATACACAATAGCTAATTTTAGTTTGACATCAGATATTCAGAAAAACTTGATTACTCAAATGTGTGCCCCTGATAGTCAAGCAAGTAAGTTCAGTTTAATAAAACCATTTGAACTGTTCTTTGTCCTATCAGCCCACTGCTGATACTACTGATGTAAAGAAACTTACCTAGTTCTTTCAGTTTTGATTCAGGATTACTGCTTTCTGAAATTTCAGGTCCCTCATATTGCAAAATATTATTTATTTTTCACATGTTTTTACCACCCTTCCTCCAAGGAGCTCAGGGTGGTGTACATAATTCCTCTCCTCCTTTTGTCTTCACAACAACCCTGCAAGATAGGTCAGGCTGAGAGATAGTGACAGGCCCAGGGTTACCAAGGAAGCTTTGCGGCTGAGTGGGGATTACAAATCATCCAGGTCTAAATCTGATTCCTGAACCACTGCACAGTACGGACTCTGTATTCAGCAAACAAGTGGTTTGCTATCACTTGTTGACAAACTTGGGGTCCTTCATGATTTCATTCTTGTGACATGGCCAAATCACCATATCTTTCTCTCTTCCTGTCTCTTTTAAGCCCAGGGGCTTACACTGACCAATCTAATGATGCATCAGTGCAAATCCTGGACCCATGGCAGGAAAGCCAGTGGGGCTGTTCAGCAGGCTGCACCTGCCAGGGCAATGGCTGCAGGTCGCACATGGGTGACAGTGACCCGCTAAACCTCCTCCATCCCACATCATTGCCAGTTAGTTGGCAGTGGGGGAGGGGTTCAGGGGAGAATAATGGGCAGATTGGGGCGGGGGAGCAAGCTGAGCTGCGGTGGGTCAGGGGAGAGGAGGATCTCAGCAGCAGTGGGGCACACCAAGATTCTATTCCCCCTTTCTTGCCCAGCCCCATGCCCAGAATCTCCTTGGATTTACACCAGCAAAAGAGCTGACGTAGGCCCAAGGAGACTCATTGGAGGCCAGATAGCCTACAGGGAGGTAAAAAAATTATTTCAACCAGATGTAACACTTCCCTACACAACAAGCATGACAAAGTGAAGGGATTCAGGCTTGCCTTTTTTTGACACAGTCATTTTCTATGGCGGGTGGGGGGCATCTATATTCTGCTACAGTGCAGGCCAGGAAAAGCTGCATCTCATGATCCTCCTGCTTGCGTAGATTGGCTCAAACTGTCTCACTTCTTTGGTGCTCTTATGTAACCAACAAGATGGCTACTGAGATCTGGTGAATCTCATTTCCTAATGTCCATTTCATTCAAAATATGGTGGACCAGTGTATCTTCTACAGTACACAGAGTTTAGCCAAGCATCTTCTAAGAAATGTAGAAGCAACCAATCTTTAGTGGTAAATGCACCAGCTTTGCCAGAACTTGTTTGGCTTTGTTATTGTGGTTCTTTACCATATCTAATTCTGTCTTCCTGACTTCCTAAATTTGTGATGTTTTCATTTTGTACCTCCATAAAACAGCATGCTTTGTGGATGTTGTTCTGGGGTTTGACATCTCATCTCAGAAGACAGGGGACCATTTATTCCATGGACATCCCCAGTTGGAAGCCAAGCTTCCTGATATTCTGAAAAAGTTAACATCTGACAGCACTGTGAGTTGCAATAGAGGAACAAACACACAGTTTAGTGTGGCAATTCCAATGGAGAGCTCAAACCTTCAAGTAGACCATGAAAAAATCCTAGAGAAACTCAGCAAAATTATCATCAACAAACCATCTCATCTTGATGCCAGGTTCTTGGACACACTTTGGAATTCATTTCAAAAGCTCTCTGATACTCAAAAACGAAGCAAGGTAATTTATTATCTCATCCAACAGGTTTTAGTAAAATGCTACATAATACTGTATAGCTCACCTACTAGCTGAGTTGAAATGAACTGAATCTCCATTGTATTTCTTCTTCAAAGTCTGATATTAGTGTTACTTTATCCAAAAACATTTCAGTTTACAAAAAAGAAATCATTTCTGTACTCTCGATGTCCACTAGACCATTTAATGAGTGAGCATGTAGCCAGATGACACAACAGGTCCAACCTTGTTATACACGGATTTGACTCAACACGAATGGCCACTGCAAATGAGAAGGAAAGTGCTGATCCCTGGAGATCACTCTCCAGATTCACTCTCCAGGCACTTAGAAACTTTCAGGTTTAGAAAGTTTCAGGCTGTAAGCGACCTCCCTGAGCACATGAAAGAAAGATAATCACTTGCTCTGGCTGGCTCGGAGTGAATCCTTTCTGAGCTCCTGGAGAGAGACTGATTGATGGATTGTCTGCTTAATTGTCTTGCATCACAAAGATCAGCAAGGCTATTTATAAACCTAGCAAAGGGGCAATGTTTTTTAAATGAATTTGCTTTAATGCAATTTTTGCCATCCACTGAGTTCTGGGAAAGGAACCCTTGCGGATAATGAAACTCAACCTGTACATATATTTTGTTGCCATTTTGATCACATATCATTGCTCTTTCATTCTCACATTATCTAGGTGTTTTTTTTTTTTCTTTTTAGGTCTTACTTCTTTTCTCTGATGGTTTAGATGATGATGTAACAGTTCTGGAAAAAAAATCTGAAGAATTTAGAAAACAAGGTATTTCATATCAGATCAGAATATTACACTGTTGTCCAAGAGAGTTGATATTGTTATTTATTATATTTCTTTCCCTTGATTCTTTCATTATAGAATTCAAGAGTTCACATAGGGTAGCCTACAGTGACACAGATTCACAGTCTCTCATCAAGCCACTGAACATCAGGGGATAGGTTATAGCTTGGTGGTAGAGCCCAAACTGTGGATTTCAGTAGTCCCAGATTCAATCCCTTGTATCTCTGCATAGGACTAGGGAAGATCACTGTCTGAACCCACAGAGGACCACAACCAATTAATATGACTGACTCTTTATAAAGTAGCTATATATGACCAGCCCTTGCTTAGTTTCAGTGAGGATGGGGTATCATGAGCTCAGACACTAGAACTGTTCAGCTGAACTTGAAATGCCTGTTCTGGGAAGAAATCCATTTTACAACCAAAGTACAAAGGAACCTACTAAAGTTTCAGGTTCCAATAATATTATATCTACATATGGAGGAAGGCAGAGGCATCGGGAGAATATCTAACCAGATTTGGTTATAAGTTTCCAATAATTTTACTGTTCATAACGCTAGGATTACAATCCTGTGCATACATTTCTGGGAGTAACACCCACTGAATACAGTGGATTTTAATTCTGATCAAACCTAGACAGGATTGGCTTATTCAGCTTCATGCCTAATGGTTAATAATAGAAAGTTCTCATCAAAGGATTGCACCTGATGGGTTGCAAAGCAAGGTGGACCTGCTTTACTTGCCAAGAAAGAGTACTTTCTATAGCAACAGGAGCCAAAGTATTCTAAGAGCCCAATCCTGAGTTCCTGGGGTGCGCAGCTGCGGCGGCACTGAAAACGGCTGCTGCAGCACCCTGCATGCCCAAGGCAGCCGCGGGCAGCACCTTGAGAGAAGGGGACTTTCCTCCCCTTCCCCCAGGTAAAGGGAGTAGCCCCACAATGGGCTACAGTGAGCTAAAGCAGTGGTTCTCAAACTCTCTAGGAGAGTTTGAGAGCCACTAATTACTTGCGTGGACGGGGGGGAGGCAGCGGGGGCGGGGGGAAGGCAGCAGCATGATCCCCAGGATCGCGCCACCCAGGGGGGCTGAAGGAGGCTTGGGTGCACTTACCCAAGCCTCCTGCAGCCTCCCCAGACTGCGGGGAGCCTAGTGCGATCTGCAGCAGGGCTCCCCGCAGCAGTGAAAGTAAATGCGGAGCAATCGCGCCCCGCCTCCGTAAGCAGAAGTGGAAACCCCGCCTCCCCCATGCTCCCACTTTTCTCTCTGCTGCTTGGGGGTCCTTGCGACCCCCATGCATGGGTGCTCGCCTGGTATTAGGGCTCACAAACGTGCCTCACAGCATGTTTGTAAGTGCGCGCCGGCAGTAAGCTGGGGCGCTGAGCTCAGGATTCAGCTCTAACACGGTTATCTATATCTGTAATCTAATCATTTTCATCATTGTATTGGTGAGACTAGAACTGTTATTAAAGCATGTGTGCTAAGATGCTTGAACAACTTTGAATATTTGGATTATTATTTTGTTGCATTTATCCCAAGAGCAGTATCCAGCTATTGCGGGCTAGACCTATGTGAAAATAAAAACGTGAAAACTAAAATATTTATTTATTTAAGGAATTTATACCCTGCCATTCCGCCCTACATAATGGCCTTCAAGGCGGCTTACAAAGAGGATATTCTTCATCTCAATTTTATTTTCTGTGTAAGAATCTGAGTTAAACTGAGTGTAAGGAAGAGTGTAGAATTTGAGTGTGAGGAAATGAAAAAGATAATGTGAAAAACAATGGTCTGAGAAACAGGTATTTAAAACATGTCTAAAATAACCAATGTTTTAATAGGGCTGGATGGACTGATAACTGTTGCCCTGAAAGAAAACAAATTGGATAATCTCACATTCTTTGAATTTGGAAAGGGCTTTGGATATAAAAATCAAGACACTATTTATACACCTAACCTTGCCAGGAGGCTCTTAGGATATATGGTAAGTTCAACCCAGAATAATCAATGCATTTGAATGCTAAGATTTTTAAGCTCATTCTTTTGGACCATCACACTAGCAAATATATGATCATTGTGTGGTGCAGAGGTTGTAAGTGTCAGTGGAACTCCAGGAATGTACTAAGAACAAGTGTTTTATCTAGAGTAACTTCTTATTTTCAAGGACAGAATTGCTGAGAGAGCCTGCTGTTGTGTGACTTGTAAGTGCACGGGAGAAGAAGGCCCCATTGGAAACCAAGGGATAATGGGAACTAAGGTAAGGATGAGATTCAATCCTTGGCGTCTCAAGTTAGGACTGGAGTAGCCATTTTCAACCACTGTGCCGTGGCACAATGGTGTGCCGCAAATGGTCCCCAGGTGTGCTGCGGGAATTTGGGAGAGGGTCATTTATCAATAGGACCATTGGGGGATGTGAGCCCCCATTGACAGCACAGTGTGCCTTGTCAATTGTCAAAAAGCTGATGGTGTGCCTTGACCATTTTAGTTCCTTGCCAGTGTGCCACGAGATGAAAAAGATTAAAAATCACTGGACTGGAAAATACCACTCTCTGAAACCCTGAAGGACCACAGCCATAAGAACATAAGAACAGCCCCACTGGGTCAGGCCATAGGTCCATCTAGTCCAGCTTCCTGTATCTCACAGCGGCCCACCAAATGCCCCAGGGAGCACACCAGATAAGAGACCTCATCCTGGTGCCCTCCCTTGCATCTGGCATTCTGACATAGCCCATTTCTAAAATCAGGAGGTTGCGCATACACATCATGGCTTGTACCCTGTAATGGATTTTTCCTCCAGAAACTTGTCCAATCCCCTTTTAAAGGTATCCAGGCCAGACACCATCACCACATCCTGTGGCAAGCCAAACAATTTAGGATGATTTAGATTACCATTAAGAGTAGGTCAGGTAGAAAAATACTTGGAAAAAACTTGGAGGGTGGGAAATTTAAGCTGCACAACTTAATTATAGCAGTATAATCAAATAGGTCCCTAGGTGAAAGTTATATTTTTACCATTTTTTTCTGTGTTTTTTTCAAATGCAAGCACTCAGTGATCGTCTTGGGTGCTGGAGAGAGATCTAAAGTTCTCCTTTTGTGCACCAGTAATTCCAGCTTATTCATTTCCCTACTGCAGTGGTTCTTATATTGGTGGGCCGCAATCCACCAGTTCATGTAAAGGTCCCCCTGTCCCTTTAAGGAACTGGGCAAGGGCTGCAACATGATCCCCAGGATCGCATCCCTAAGGCAGACAAGGGGTCACTTTCACATACTTTCACTCACTGCAGGCTGTTGCAGGTTCCAGGAGGTGCAGTGAGCCCTATGCAGCCTTCTGCAGGGCTCTCGGAGACTTAGAATCTTCAAATAACACAATCTGGGGGTGTGGGGAGCCCTCCGCAGGTCTCCCTATGCCTGCAAAAGTGTAAAAAAAAAAGAAGAAAGGGTCCTTCCAGTTTCATTGAGAAAACCAGAAGTGCCCGTTTTTCTTTTCTTTTTAGTTTTGCAGGCACAAGGAGGCCTGTGGAGCGCTCTCTGCACCCCCCAGACCTCCCAGGACTGCAGCACTGGCTGCAGGTAAGTAGAAAACCCCCTTCCTGTCCCCGGCACCAGTGCAATTCTGGGAATCACGTTGCTGCCTTCCTCCATACCCCGTGACAACTTACAATGCTCCCAACTTCCTTTAAGGAATTTGGGAAGCCCTGCTCTAGTAATTCCTGGGTAAGGCCCTACAGATGAATGTTTCCACGTTCTGATCTTGATTTCCATCTTCATAGATTCATTTCTATTTTATTTTCAGGGATCTACTGGTATTGATGGTAGTCGTGGCCATTTTGGAGAAGAAGGTGTTCCAGTAAGTTTATCTTTCATTTAATTCTTCAGTTCTCAGAAAGATTTGTATGTTCCCATTGACCTTTGGTCTTCTGTGTTAGGGTCCTCCAGGAGACAGAGGATCACAGGGAATGCAAGGTTATAAGGGATGCCAAGGCATTCCAGGACAGAAGGTAAGTGTACTCTAATCACTGATTTTAACCTCATTAAGATGAAGAATTTTTTTATGTTCGCATCATTAAATATATACCTGTTGTTTTAAATATTTCAGGGGGTACGAGGAGTAACAGGAGAGAAGGTACGATTTAGAAATATTTACCTTCTGCGAAATCTCAGTAATTGTTATTGCATCATAAGTAGAAGTGTTTGAAAATGGTGTAAGTTATTCTACTCACAAGTAAATTCATTGTGTTAAGTATGATTTAAGCTGTAGTCCTATCTTACTCACTGAAAACAAACACCTCTAGTCATTAGATTTATGAATTTATGTCTACAATAAGAGAGTGGAAAAAAGGGGAAAAAATGGGGGGGGGAAACAAAATATACATTGCACGCCAATCCGTGTAATAAGGCACTGATTTTTTTGTTTGTTTATTTAGATGAATAGTCAGATTAGGCTGAGATTTTTGAGCTGAGTGAGGGATAGAGGGCTTGACCATCATCTCCTTATCCCACCTCTCCTTGCATCTCTCACTCTGGAATTCCAGATTTATGTTTCCCAATATATACATCTGAAATGTGAGTTTCAGCCTAGTGGGTGATTCTGAGTGGCAGAATAAGTGATGGGAAAAGGGGTAAACGCCTCCTTCCACTTTTCTTCCTCTCAATCTGCAGCATCACAACACCTGGCCAAAGATCCTGTTAACTAAAAAAATGACTACTATAAAATTAAACCTTCATTATATTTTTATGTGATGTATGGTTTGGTCCCTAGGTTTTGGTTTGATTTGATCTAAAGAAAGGAACAGCTGGGGCCAATCCTGTTGTTAGGCATGGTGAATCATCTTTAGGGATACCCATTTTAGGCAAGAGCTGAAAACATACCAGTTCAAACTTATAGATTATGGGCAAGGCAGTTTGATCACAGGAAAAGAGCAACTATATTTCATCCATGTTTTGCCCTGATAATAATGAATCCCTGGACAAAATGGGTTTCCAAGATGGCACCCATCAGGCTGCACATTGTTTATAGCTTACTTGCAGTTTAAAGTTAGAATGTGTTTCTGTTAATTAAAAAAACAAAATAAATAGGGGGTTCCAAAAATAGACTCCGGTTTGTAGTCCTTTCTGGCCTGATTGTTTTGGAATGAATAGAACCAAAACTGAATGGGCTTAGTCTAGTTTGGGATTCATTTAGAGTGGAATCAGGGGTTGACTAGGTTGAGCAATGGTTGAAGGCACATGCCCATCAGAGGCCACTGTCTGGACAGGCCAGTTCTTGAACTCTGAACATCAGTGGCAGTGGTGTCTACTCTCACTGGTCATCTGATCACCCCACCCCACTATAGCTTGTAGCGCACGCTCCGTTGTCATGGCTGCATGCTATGAGGTTGCCGGGAGATAGAATTAGGCTGCTAGAAATTCAATCCATTTCAGAAGTGGGGCAATCTTATTAATTATTTCAGTTACTTCAAGAATATTTCATCACATGGGGATGAGTAAGTTAAGGAAGGCCTTAAAACTGTGACCTTAAATGTGACCTCAAAATTTCAAATAACTCAGCTCATGGCTTTACATATTTGCACAGAATGATGCGTAAACAATCTTCTTGGGAATATATATTTATTTATTTTATTATGGGTCTGAGCCTCTGATAATAGATGGTCATGATGACGGAATGAGTTGGGATAAAGAGACCAGAAGTGCAACCTTACACATGTTTACTCAGAAGTAAGTTCAACTACATTCAGTGGGGCTTACCCCCAAGTAATTGTGTATGAGATTGCAGCCCAAATTGTGACACTGGAGGCAGAAACAACCTAAAACATGCCAAAGTGGATTATAGGGTAACACAGGCATTCATCTTTCCTTATTTTTTTCTGCCAGGGAGAGCTTGGAAGTGATGGAGTTGATGGAATTAATGGAGAGGAAGTGAGTCATTTTCCACATTTTCATGTCTCACTACTGCTACTACCTTTTAAAAAAAATAAAATAATGTATTTTTTCCTCCATCTTCCTCAAGGGATCACGTGGACTCCCTGGACTGAAAGGAGAAAAGGGGAACCCAGGCCAACCGGTACCAATTAAAATTCTACTCTTACCAAATCTGAATTTGAGTTCAGCTCCACCAGGAGATCATGGCCAACTTTAGGGTCATTGCCGTGAACACCTTGCTTCTTATCGATTACAGCCCAATTCTGCCTAGGCTGGGCAATGGCAGTGCACCTCTTCCTCTGGCCTAACTGCTGTAAAGCATTCAGCACCAGGCATAAAAGGGGCTCTGGCAATGCTTGAAGCCACATGCTGCTGGGGCACCAGTGGGAAGGCCTAAGTCATCTTGTATGCTCCAGAGCAATTGGATGCTGCCGCCAATAGAGGTAAGGTGGTGAGGGAGGGATGGAGGTGAGTGGAAGGGCAAAATGACATTGCATTAGGGGCAGGGAAGGCCAAATGAAGCGGTGGCAGGGGATTGGTTGACCAAGTCCAGGAAGGGGGTGGATTCTGCGGCAGCAGTGGCTAATCTCCTTCCTGGACCAGATCCTGTGGCATGGGTCCACACAGACCTGCAACTGTTATTTAGCTAGCACAGGTCTGAATAGAACCCCTCCTGTGGTGCAGAGGGTTACCCACTGTTTTGCGACTAGAGCCCAAGTCTCAGACTCGAGTTCCCATTCCTAACCTGCCAACACTCATTAGAAGAAGAATGCAAATACCTAGTTTCAAGATAAAAAAAAAGGATCAGGGATTGGAGCAGCAAGATCCCCAATTCTTTCGATTTAAAAACTACCAAGAATCTGCATAGCCATGAATGTTGAGAACATACTAATTTGAGAGGCCCATTTGAGGCTATTTCACAGTCTCATGCAGGTATCTTACATCTTCAGGGCAGCTCAGGACCAAGAGGAGTTCCTGGTGACCATGGTCAGAAAGGCTTCCAAGGAGATCCTGTAAGTTTTCCCCAGATGTATGTTTAAAAACAGCATGGTAATTATCTCAAATATTTATCATATGATGAACTACAACTTTTGCTTAGCCCGCATGTTGTTAGACTGAGTGAGACTCGACATTGTTTTAATTAAAACCAATCTTTTAAAAAAATTAATTTAGGGTAACCCTGGAGTTGACAATGGTATACCAGGAGAACGTGGCCCCAGAGGTTCACAAGGCAGCAAGGTAATTACTGCTAATAATCCTGCTTTGTTTTGTTTATTTGTTTTCAAACATTAAAAGTGTCAGTTGTTACAATGAGGAACTGATGGCATTTGAACCATGTTGAAAGCATAACAAATTGGTGCGATTATCGATTTCAATGTGAATTTTTTCAGGAGTTTATGAGGAAATATATTTGATAAGCAATTGTCTAGTGTCAATAATGCCTGTAATATTCATCTGGCAAATTTGCCTAAGATCATTCTATAAATATTAACTCAAAAATCAACACAAACTCTTCACTTTCTGTGTGATCTGAAACAGAGGTGGGGGGGGTGTAAGGAAGTGGGACAAGAAAGCTGCAAACAAAGCTAGATAAGCCAATTCATGCATTTGGTGGAGGTCACGTGGTAGGAGTTGCTACAATAGTGAATTTTCATATGTGAATATAAGAGCCCTGCTGGATCAAGTCAAATGCCAATCTAGTCCAGCATCCTGTTTCCCACACTGACCCACCAGCTGCCTCTGGGAAGCCTACAAGCATGTGACAAAGTCTTGCCAATGCTTCCCCGCAACTGGTATTCTATAGGCATACCACTACTGAACTCAGTGATAGTGTATACCCATCATTCCTAGTAGCCCACTAATAGATGTATCCTCCATGGATTTGTCCAATCTCTTTTCAGACTTACGTGATAACTGTTTCACACATCCCGCCTACCATTTGACAGCAATAGTATTAAATGACCAAAATAGTTATTGTGACTCAATCTTGAGTCTTTCCCACTTCTGTTTTTCTCATGCTCTTTCATACACATAGTCCTCTTTTTCCCCCTCTCCAAATGGCTTATGCAGCTCTATATTTATCTGGGAGGACTAAGAAGTGTGATGAAGTGAAAGGTGAAGAACTGTAATCATCGGTGTTGAATCATAACATCAGATAATTTTTCCATCCACAGGGAGAACGAGGATCAAAAGGTTCTGCAGGCTTGGCAGGATCCCAAGGAAACACAGTAAGAACGAATGCTAATAAAGAATCTTGCTTTTCTTAGCAAAATAAAGTAGGAAATGAGAGCATTCCAAGCTAGACAGGGCCTTCAGAATCCACAACCCTTATCAAGTTTAAGTTCAAGTTCAAGTTTATTAGGTTGATCAGCACATAAGACATGCACCTATTTATCTAAATCTTAAAACCAGAGTTTAAAATCACATAGAAACAAAATTTGGCTACATCCACAACACACTCTTTGCAAAGACTACTTAACAGTAATTTCAGTCTGAAACAGTCCGAAAACATAGAAAATTTATGTATCCATTTCTTTAAGAATTGATCTCTCCCTGCTGTATATTTTGGGCATCGGAAAAAGGTATGCACCGGGGTGTCTAATTCAGTTAAGGGACAATCACAATAACACTGCTCATTGAAAATGACCCTTCATTTCTGCCGTTGGTAAAGCATTGCATCATGCAATCATATAAGCACGCCTCAACGTGGGAACTGTCAGTACATAAAAACAAATGGATAAAGAAAATTTGGTGGGAAATTTAATTCCTAAATAAGAAGGGGACCAACTTCAACAACCTTAAATATACAATCACAAATATAAAACCACAGTAAAGGTACACAAGAACGAAACCATGTAGAAATAGCTCGCTCAAATACACCAGTCAGGGCTGCCTTAAACTGTTAGAAATAAAAACTTTTGCAAGAAACTCAGCAACAAGAATCGTAGTTTCTTGCGAAAAGTCATATAAAAGAAACGCTGCGAGAAGGTTGGGGGAACCAGAATAACTAGAAAGAACAGGGCCCAGAATAGAGCGGCGAAGCTTACTAAACACAGGACAAACGCAAAGAAAATGAGTGACAGAATCAGGCTCTATGCCGCAATGATTGCAACGCCTTTGGTCAAAAGGTACCCGAGAATAATGATCACTCAGCAATGCAGAGGGGAAAATATTTAGCCGGGCTAGCATGAAAGCCCTCCTCTCAAGGGGATTCGTAATAAACTCAAAATAAGAATAGCCATTGGCAAAAGAGGGGAGATGAAGGGGACCATTTACGCTTAGCCTCCCTTAGAAGGCAATCCCAATCTTGAATTAATAGCTTTTCAGCAAGCAGTGAATGGCTTCTTCCACTGAATTTTTCTAGTGACTGTAGGCCCAGCTCACATATTTTCATAATAATGTTGTTATTCCATTTTACCCAGCAGCATTCTTGTGCTGCTAGTTTTGTGAAAATAGGAAGATTTTCAGCAATTGTAAGTCTGTATTTAAATCCAATAGTAGCTTTCCAAATCAAGGCACAATCCTTATCTAATGATAGCAAATAATTAGTTTCGTAACAGTGCTATGCATGTCTGCTCAGAAGTACCTCCCATTATGTTCAGTGGGGCTTATTCCCAGGAAGGTGTGTATAGGGTTGTAGCCTAACAGACCATGTTTTAAAATATTATTACCCAATCTGATTGGAAGGACACTCTTTTTGCCGTGCAGCCTGTATGAGTTGGCAGTAAAGAGGGAAAACCCTAACAAAATGGGTTTTTTCCTGCATTTTTTTGGGATGCTCACCAGTATGTTTTTTTTGGAAAATGCTCACTTTTTAAATTCCTCTCCTTTTATGGAGAAAATTTCCTCAGCAGTCAGAATTAAACAGTGTTGAAATATAGTCCTTCTGCTACCTCAGTCTTCGAGGAAGATTGATTAAAGAGTATGGAGCCCTGCCAAGGGCATTTGGTTTTTAGTGCAGTGTTGCCAAAATTGTTTCCCATTCACATCTGTTGTGCTACTGAATTGGTAAGGCTAGGATTTTATTTTTATTTTCCCCATGACATGGCTTGTGCAATGAAGGGAAAAAAACAACAACTTGCATTCTTCCAATGTTCAGTTCTCTGAAATTCTGTACCAGCAGGTAAAAATTATTGCCTTTCCTATAGTTTTATATCCAAACATATTCATGTGTGTTTTTTTTTTCTGTTGTAATCAAAGGCTACAACTGTAAATACAGAATATAATAAAACAGTGGTTCCCAAACATTTTAGCATCGGGACCCACTTTTTAAAATGATACTCTTATTGGGACCCACCTAGGTTTACAAGACTTAAAAAAAAGATCTAGTAAAGATCTAAATTTATATATTTACTTGCAAGCGATAATATTTTATTTGTTTATTTACAAAAAAACTCCATCTATTTCTTGTCATGAAGCAGCTCTAATGAAGTTTCATTAATTCTTTCCTTCCTTTCCCACATTTCTCCCCAGAACAATAAATTTTAAAAAAAATCTTTTGACTTTTAAAAAATTCTTTATCAACTGAAGGTGCAATCCTAACCCTGTGTTAGGCTGGTGCAAGTCCCTTCTGCCAGACTAGGAGGGTCACAAACGTGCTATAAAGCATGTTTGCGCCTCCTTGGGAGCAAGCTGTGCCAGCGCATGGAGGTGTGCAGGAGCACAGAGGCTGCAACCAGCCTTTGTGGCAGCATGCTCCAGGTACGTTGCGTCGGCCAAGCTCAGCTGACGCACGGGTCTGGGGAGGGTGGGGAGGAAGCAGGAGGGAAGTGTTACAAGGTGGGGGAAGGGTGAGCAAAGGGTGGTCCCAGGGCCAGGCAGGTGGGGAGTGGGAGGCCTGGCTGCTATGCCGGATCCCAACCCCGTTCCCCAACAGTGTGGAGTGGCTGCAAACTGCTCCGTTCTCCTTGGATTAATGCCGCCTCCAGAGGTGGCACAAGTACGAAGAGACCCATTGGGCCCTGGTGGCTAACCCGGGGGTAAGGGGAAGAGTTTCCCCTTGCCTCCGACTGAGCCACTTCTGGCCCCACTCTTGCGCTGGATACAGTGCAGGCCTCCCGGCCTGCCTGTTACAGCACAAAATAGGATTGCGCTGTACGACAATTTATCTCCCGATAGTTACACATGCTTGCAAACTGCATGAGTTCAGGTCTTTGCAAAGTCCAGGAACTGAGCTCTTTGCAGGGCAATTAGCAGTCATCTTTTTTTAAAAATAGTCTAATGCAGTCGTTCTCAGATGTTTAGCACTAGGACCCACTTTTTTAGAATGAGAATCTGTCAGGACCCACTGGAAGTGATGTCATGACCCAAAGTGACATCATCAAGAAAGAAAATTTTTAACAACTAAGGTGCAATCCTACCCACACTTACCCAGGAGTAAGTCCCATTTACTATCATTGTTTAAAACATATACATAGTAAACTGATAAAAGTACAGAGGTGTAACATTTCCCCAGATGCAGTCACATACCATGGTAGCATCAAGTTTAATATATTAAAATATTGAAATGAATGGGAACCCACCTGAAATTGGCTCATGACCCACCTAGTGAGTCCTGACCCACAGTTTGAGAAACACTGGTCTAAAGGCCTGAGGCAGTTAGTCATCTGATCTTGTCATGATCTGTGTTTACATTGGAGACTCTGTCCAGACCTTTGTGACCCACCAAAAATCAGGTCACGGCCCACCAGTGGTTCCTGATCCACAGTTTGCAAACCACTGCAATGAAAGACATAATAAAAGAACAGGATTTGTGCCATGTAAGTTATTGCATTAAGTCAAAAGATGAACTGACAAATTACTATTCATTAAGGGAGACATGATGACAATTCATGATATGTGACTTAACCGAAGGAGCACAGGAGCACAGGATTTAGATAATGCCAGATCATAATTGGTTGATACGAAGTATTATGTTCGTGGCTAAGTACAAAACATAACTATACGAGTGTGGCTATTATACATTTACATACAGCCTTTCTGACTTGGCATCCAAAGTGATTGAATTGGCATTCAAAAATATTAAGCCAATTACAAAATAGACATGATGTAACAGAGCTGACTCAGGTAAGTGCTGATCCCTTCAGAAGTTGAAGTTATGAGGTTCCCTGGCTGGGACTCTCTTCTTCAGGTTCTGCAGAAAGTACTGAAAGTAGTGAAGCAACCCTCCTCTCTGGGACCACTGGATGTGGACCACAGCTCCATGGCTTCCAGCAGGTAGAGAGTTATAGATATTCATGGGGAAGCTGAAGTCTTGGATTTCCTCCCTGGCAGTGGAAGGGCACAGCACAGAAACAAGGCAGTTGGGAGGGATTCAACCAAGCAGGTGGCACAGAAGGCCACTATGACTGCTATGCCTAATCTATACCTCAAGAGGGCATTCTGGTGAAAGCAATGCAAAGCTAATTGCAAGGCACAGAACTGGGAGAATAGCCTGCAAATTATCGTTGATAAAGCAAGTCCTCTTGCTTTCAATTTTTGGGGAAAGTGGAGCTCCTGAAGCCCACTCCATTATGATCAGGATCCTTAGCTGAACCTCTGAGATCAGCTTCAGAGGCCTGTCCTGACAACAGGCAAAGAGAGGACCTGTTGATTCCCTTGAAAGTAGGGCTCCCACAAATTGAAATTCTGTTAACCAAGTTTCACCATTTGAATTACTATTCTGGGGAATGTACCTAATTGCCTGAAAAGACTCAAGTATTCCAATGCCAAATTATTACAGGAGGATACCCAAGATTTTGAACCAAATATTGAATCACCTGAATATTATTCTCTAATATTGACTTTGTCCTCCGTCAAGCAGCCTGATGAACCTTAAGGATTTCCTTAGTATCGTTACATATCATTACATAAATATCCTTATTTGCTTGCCCACAATCTTCAATATTTTTTGGTCACAAACAGAAACTGAAAGGCATAGACTGAGCAGGCATCTGCTATGAGAAAACAGGAAGCTCACTGTGAATGTTCTTTGGACATGAAATGTTGCTAAGATCTATTGGTAACATGTTCCTATTGTCACAGGGAGCTGAAGGGCGAAGAGGACCACCAGGCCCACCGGTATGCTTTTGATAATATCATCTATTAACAATGGGTCTCTAGTATCATGCATTCCACGGACATGGCTATAAGCTCAATATGAACATTCTGGTGGAGGAAGTTAGATGGGAACTGCACCAATACAGTCCTGGATGCTTCGATGATGGCACTTTACTATGGAATGACCACCCTTTGCAACCTTACTTCTTACAGAATGATCAGATAACTTCATCAGTAAATTTTGTGGGTTTTTTTCCCCATGTTCTTCTTTTGACCTTTAATTGATTTCAACTTCTACACGATGTTACAAAGAAGCAGCACAAGCACAATAGGTGTAGTTCACCTTCATATTGTTCCATCCTTACTCCCGATATATTTGCAATATTTGCAACCTGCCCATTGATCGTTGCGATTTAATACCAATTGGAAAGGGCAGGAAAACCGAGTAGCCGCTGCTTCCCCACAGCTCATCATAAGTGATATTTCCCCTGCTCTTTCCCCAAGGGTGCGTGTGTGTTTAGACATGTCAGCTCAGAAGTAAGTTGTATTGTGTTCAGTGGAAAAGTGTGTATAGCAGTGGTTCCCAAACAGTGAGCCAGGGCTCCCTGGGGAATGGTGGAAACCAGCCTAGGGAGCCACAGAATCTTCACAAAAAACCTACCACCCTATACAATGTCTAGGATTGTAGCCCTAATGGGGAGCCACGGCCAGTGGCCCAGTAGGTCAAAGGAACCACCAATCGAAAAAATTTGGGAACCACTGGTGTGTAGGATTGCAGCCCTAATATTTTTGGCACACAGCTAAGGGGCTACCTAGTAAGCAGCGAGGAAGTCAAAGCTGCTGCTGCTAGGCAGAATTTTCCAAGTACAGGTGTGCGCCACTTAATGATGGGGATGCATTAGCTTATCTCCGTTGTTATGTGATTAGGTCATTAAATGAACGTTCAATCCAATCTATTGCTCTGTTCGTCCATATCCAGAGCCTTCGTGTCAGGCCACCAGTCTGACATGGAGGCATTTAATTCTGCACCAACCTAAGAGCTGCCGTAGAATCAAGTAACCCCATTGTGGGGCTGCTTGTCTTACCTGGGGGAAGGGGATGAAAATTCCCTTTCCCCAAGGAGCCACCAGTGGCTGCCCAGTTGCACTTAGGATGCCATGGCATTCATTTTCGGTGCCGTGGAAGCCCCACGCCCGGCAGCACAATGGGGCATTTGGAGAATGAGAAGACTGTTCATACGCCTCCCAAATCTCCATCCAGATCTTCACCTTTCATGCTTTGTGAGGCACTTGTACATCAAGCACAAATAGCTTGTATGAGGCAAAGATAGAAGGCTAGATGGGGATATGGATGGTAGGCACACAAAGACACCCCCTACTCCCTCTAACATCCCTTTGGGCTGCCTGTATGATGGGCAGATTAACTCGTGTTTGGGGAGGCAGGGCTCTATAGGACTGTATTGGAATCCTTTTGGATCCAATGCCATTTGATCCAAATACTGTAGTAATACTCCAGACTAATAATTCCCAAACATTTTAGCATCAAAACCCACCCCAAAAAAAGTTTCACTTTACTAGCCGTTCAAGCCTCTGTGGCTAGAATGGTGATTGTGCAGCAGTGCTTCCCTCAAGTAACAGATTGTTTAACCCTTGATGAACATACGTAGCTTAATCTGCCTTGTCAGTTTAGCGGCCCACCAAAAATTGGGTCATGACCCCACTGGTGGGCCATGGACCCACAGTTTGGGAAGAGCTGTTCTAAACAGTAATCGGTGTGACTACTAAAACAATTTAAAAATAACATTATTTTATTCGTTTTAGAGAATAATTACCAACCCAAATTGTGTCTTCATACAGGGACAAAAAGGAATACTTGGTCCAGATGGTTTGCAAGGAGAGCAAGGATTTCATGGTCCACCGGTAGATATGATTTATTGTTCAATGTATATCAGTGCATAAAAAATGTTGGGAAATGGAAAAAATTGAAAAGGGGAATGCTTGTGATACAAAAGGTTGGTGTGTCACTTGACAGGGGCTTCCCTAATGCATAGTAATCCCAAACAGTTACTGTAGTTCCTTTGGAATCCACATTCTAAACTAAGCTGTGTATCCCACACGTCCATGTTTTCTCTTGTGATAGTATGCAGTGTTTGCTTGCCAGATTGTCTCTAAATAAGTTATCCTCCCCTTTGTGTTACTTAGATTTGTCCATATCACATCCTCAGAAACATTAACACAAGTGAGAACAGTATCTGCCTGTCTGTAAATCTGTCCACATCTGACTCTCTGGATGTTATTCTGCTATGTCTATAGTTTTTATTTCCATTTACAAATAGTTCAGGTAGCCCTTTGGCTGTGTATCTCCATTTCAAAAGTCTCTAAAATGGAGACCATTTTCCTCATCTGAAACTTGACGATTTGGAGCCTATGGAGAAAATCAGAATATCTACAAATATCATGTGTTTTAACATTATTGTTTTTTAGCCAGAGACAAAAGAAATGCAGCTGGCTTCTCCTTTTTAACCTAAGTGGACTAATGAATGAATTTTGAAATAAAATGAATGTGCTTAAACAGCCCGATCCTATGCTTCCTGCCTCCTCCCGTGCACCCATGCTAAAAAGGCTTGCTCTGCATTCTGCTGTGGGGGGACATTCCCAGAGGTCTCCTCTGGGTAAGAAAACATTTGTTCCCTTACCCAGGAGTAAGCCTCTGCAGTGCAGAAAGTTCTACTCAGACCTGCACCAGTGACAGGTCCACATAGACCTGGGCTACAGAATTAGGATCAAGAAGGGAGTTTGGATTCAGCAGCCGTTGAATCCCACTCCTTCCTGGACCCAGTCCCCCCTTCCTTCCCCATCATAGCCCATCCCACTTACCCCACTAACTTACTGGGGTTTGTGAGCTGGTCCTGAGCTGTTGTCATGTACAAGGCTGCTGCAGCCTTGCTATGGGCACTTTAGTACTGAGCCATCACTGTGTGTGAGGCCACTGCGGCCCGTCCACTGGCACTCTGGTCTTGAGCCATTGTTGCACACAAGGCCGCTGCAGCCTCCTTGCCGGCACTCTGGAATCACACAGCTTCATGTGATGCCAGAGGCTTTTCTGTGACTGCCCTAAGGCAGCCTCCATTGGTTGAACACTCATTCTGTCAGTGAAGGCCCTTTAGGGTTGGGCCGTAAGGAAAACTTTTCATGGTGAAAATTAAACAAGAAATGATGGAATAAAACATTTCTTTTTCTTGCTTACCTCTACTTTCTAGTATGCTTTTGGCTAAATTAATAAGATTTGTAATTTTTTTTTCAGGGAACAACAGGAATTCCTGGGCTGAAAGGAGAAAAGGGACATTCAGGAAATGAAGGTCCTGAGGTAAAATTACCCCATATTTAGATACTGATTATTCATTGTCAGCAACAGAAAAGCTACACAGAAGAAGTACAACCCAGCACTATTGAGGAGCTCTCATAGCTGCTCCACACAGTACAGAAAGCAAGACAAGTGTACAGTATATTTTTGTCAACATTTAAACATTTGTTCTTTCCCTCATTTCGAGGGCCTCAGGATGAGAAAGGCAATTTGAGAGGACTGGGGGGAACAGTTTCAGCTTTGCAGAAGAAGCATGTGTGAGTGGTTGGGCCCGTATAATCTCCTGAGGAACTGAAGCCCAGTCCAGGGCTTGTTAGTCCAGGCTAAACTAAAGACAGTCCTCAGAGCAGCTATGCTCGTTCTCCTCTCTTCAGTTTAAAAGTATGCACTGGACTTTTCCAGTGAATTTTAAACAATAAATGATAGAGTTATTAGGAAAGGTCTGCTGTTTGCTGCTGTTCTGACACATTTAATAGTTACAATATTTGTTTTGTTTTCAGGGAAATGTGGGAGTGGCAGGCCCTAAGGGAAATCAAGGAAAACCTGGAGCCAGAGGAAATAATGTATGACTTGAACTTCCTGTTTCTGATCCTTTTCTCACAAAGTGTGACAGTATGCCCATAAATCAGCGGTGGGAAAGACCTCTTGTCTAGAACCCTTGAAAGCCTTTGAAGGAAGTGTTGACAATACTGAGCTAGATGGACCAATTGTCTTACGTCAATTCTTCTCAAAACTTCTCAAACTTCTCAAAACGTTTGTCGGGACTAATTGTAATATGGAAGTCACATAAATTCATATATTATTTTTTGGGGGGGGGGTCACAGTAATAAGAAGTTTGAGAACTTCTGCCACAAAAGATGAGGAGAAAGTTCTCTAGATTCTTCAGAATTATGATTATTATTTTGGTAACTCAAGAAAAATTCATAGCATTTAGATTAAGGGGTGCCACTCATTTTTTTACAGAGACTCTAAGACAAGAGCAACCTAGTAGACAAAAACCATAAGAACATAAGAAATGCCCTGCTGTTATCAGGCCACAGGCTCATTTAATCCAGCTTCCTGGATCTCACAGTGATCCACCAGCTGCCTCAGGGAGCACTCAAGGAAACAAGATACCTGCATCCTGTTGCCACTCCCTTGAACCTGGCATTTAGAGATAGACTACCTCTAAAACCCAGAGGCTGAATTCAGTCACCATGACCTCTGATTGACTTTTCCTCCATAAATCTGTCCAACCCCCTTATAAAGGCATCTAGGCGAGCTGCCATTACCACATCCTGCAGCAAAGAGTTCCACAAATTAATTACTTGCTGGGTGAAGAAATAGTTTCTTTGCCTATTCTAACTCTATTCTAACCCATTAGCCTATATGTGAAGTTTTGATTTTTTGCCCCAACATGCATTACTTTTCACTTACTTACATTGAAGTGCATCCGCCATTCGGCTGCCCATTCCCCTTTAATTCTTTAAATGAACTGCTGCTGCTTTTCCACCACTGGGAAAAATGGCACCTGCCTGTGTTTTCCTGTCTTGGAACTACAGAAGGCACAGAGTTCTGTTCATAAAAATGAGGGCATTCTAATCTACCTTCACAAAACAAAATATACACAAACAATTATGAGTAATATAAAGAACACAGCCATGTATGGGGCAGACTTTATATGATGGTGACAGATCCAGCTTCTGCCAGGCTCTGCTCAAGTCATGGTACATGCAAGTACAAATATTGGTTAATAGTTAAACACGAAACAAAACAGTGACATTGCCTTTGAAATGGATCGAATTACTTAATGGGAAAGTCTCTTCGAAAACACCCAATTGTTATTTCAATGTTTGAAGGACATTTTTTTTTAAAATATTCAACAGCTGTGGCCATTGATGTTTTTGCAGAAATGGCTACTTTAAACTCACATTTGCTACATATTTCTGTGTTCTGATTCAAGTTCATTGACTTTCCATGTCGATTCCTTCACTTGTTTTTCACATCTGAGATCATTCTCATTTCATTCAACAGGGAGAACCTGGAGATCCTGGCGAGAAAGGTAGAAGAGGCCCCCGTGGTCAGCGGGGACCAAGGGTTTGTCATTTATATTAACTCTTGAAATAGGCTGACTGAAAACAGGGGCTACTATGGGCTGAAAAGGCAATGGGAACTGGCCCTTATAGGCAGAGCTTTGCGTATTTTGAGCAAGTAAAATTCTACACCACCAAAAGCAAAACTAGGTGAACTTCCACCACCACCATTCATAGCACTGCCCACATCTTTGAGTATTACTTTGAAAAAATTACATTAGGAATCATTTTGGAAAGAAGAGAATATGCAACTCTATTTAGCTACACATTCAATTTTTTCAAAACGATTTTCAGTGTGCTGCATCTTTTTCCCGGTAACAAATTCTGCACTTTTTCTGTGTTTGCAGAATAATATCAAACACATGCAAATACTATTTTAGAGGCTCCATATCTTCAGGATATTTATAAAGTACGCTGACCATCTCTTTAGGAGTGAGCAGAACCACTGGTTTGGCTCCAACATGTTTTAGAAGAGAGAGGAAAGAAAGGGTTCCACTCCACCAAAACACTGGAGTAGGTTTCTGCCTCTGAACCAGGTTTTGGAATCCACTGTGTGCATGTTTAAAGGCCTAGTGATGTAACTGCCCCCTCAACATAACAAGAGGCCTTTGATCATGAGAAGTTGAAGCCTAGAACTTCTATGTAGGCATGCATAGGATTGTGCCCTTCCTGTGGCCCATGAAGTTCTCCAAACCATGAGACCTACACTGAGCTAATGGTTTAGTAATATTGCCACCCCGTGGCACGCTAGAGGCCTTAGTGCATATTAGGGAATGCAAATAGGACATGGATATCATCCCTGGGTTGTACTATCCTATTTATTTCTGAAATAAGCCTGGAACCTACCAGAAAACAGCAATCTCTGGGTTAATTCTGAAAATGTTTCTGCCCTTACTGGAAACCATATTTGTGGTCCAGATCATAGCTGGTGTAAAATGTGTATCACTATATCGAATCCCTTGCTCCTTTCTCTTGCAGTGTGAATCTCCCCCATGACCAACAACCCCTTCCACAGATGGCTGCTGCTGCTTCTTCCCAAACAGCCAACCAGGAGGCTTGCTCTCCCTTATCCTTTCCCTAATAGGCTGGGGTTTCTCAATTCCCAAGAGCTGCCTTTACAACCCTTCTACCCCAACTCCTCTCTTCCACTTAGATCCATTTCACACAGATTCTCCCAGCTCACAAGCAGCTGTGGTGCTGTCATGGCAAGTGGAAACATTAACATCAACTGTGCTCTACTCAGATAACAGCTAATAATTTATGTAAACATGACAGTACGTCTGCCAGATGTTATGATCTCAGCCATTGCTGATGTGAAAATGGGTCTGAATCTGGATTAATGAAGGCCACAGGAGTGTTGTGGAGGGCCAGGTGGCAAGATAGAAGTGGGTTGTTTAGGTGTAAGGAATTGAGTGGGAGTCCCATCCCAGAGTGGAAGCAGATCTATTTGTTTATGATCAAGTATGCATAATGGTGTGTAACTGCAGGGAGATGTGAATGCAGTTCAGTCAGAGGTAGGGGCAGTCTAAAATGGTTTTATTTTTTTTGTGAATTTTGGTGTTATCCTAAAGAAGAAAAATGCTGAAAGTGGTGTTATGTGTTTTTATTCTGAATTAATATCTTAATCAAGTTTAAAGCATTTTTAACAAGTGTAATCGCCATCAAATATGTGGTATATATGTGACTGTCTGCAGACATAACCACAGACGTAAAGGCATAAAACAGCCCCCCCCCAAGAGTGCATCTACATATTCAACTACTTGAATTAAACTTACAGGAGCCATTTAAGATTTGCATGCTATTTGAATGAACAACTACAATGAACCTAATGCTACCAAACACAAAGCAGAAACTTTAAAACATTGAGAAGACTGCAACTTAAACCAACAGAATTGAACATAGCATTGTACTGCTATTGAAAAAACCAACAAACCTGGTTTTAAAGTGCAGGAAAGAAAGAAACCAACAATCTTACCATAGGGAGTGTTTGGAGAGCCTTCGTTCATCAGATTGGGACCATTCTAGTGGTGTTGCGTTGTTCTCAACCTGCCCTTTGAAATAGGCTGAGGAACAGTCTCCTACTCTCGTGTATATATATAGTGCAACTCAGTTTCACTTTCCATAGGGCTCCATGCATTTTCCTTGGCAGCTTCTGAGCATGTTCAGAAGACTACAGTCAGGAGAAAGCAGCAGAGCTGTGTGTGGAGTTAGGGGCTTAGGAACACAGACAGAAGCACTCAGAATGGTTCACAGACGCTCTGCAGTCACTTTAATAGGTAGATTTCGGTATTATTTTGTTATTTGAGCAAGATATCATGTTTTATAAGCCCAATTTCAGTGTTACTTTGCAGTATTTTGTTTTTGACGTTTTGGACTGCCCCTAGTCATAGGACACACGCTTTATATGCATAAAGTTTCAGGTTGAAACCAGGCTTCTCCAGGAAAAGATATCTGCCTTAAAATGCGGGAGAGCTATGACTGGTCAGTGTGACTGACTGACTCAGTATATGTTCAAAGGAAACAGTGATCACTGAAAGGCAGCAGGTTCAAAGATGTGCAGTATAATTCAGTTGCTTGTCTTTTGAAGGGGGAGGAGGGAGCTGCTGGATATGGCAGACCAGGAATTAAAGGATCAAAGGTAATTGTTCAAAAGAACTATGGTTGAACATTTTGATCTTGCCTTTATGCTATTTAGCAATGACTCCCAGTGAATCTTATCCAACATTCCACTGCTGTTGCAATTGTGCCAATGAGGTGTATGCTACATCCTGTGGTGCGGCTGCAGTCACGGAGGACTTGTCAAGACGGAGGCCTTGTCAAGATAAGGGAACATTTCTTACCGAACCTTGGGGCTGCATTGTAGCTGCATAGGTGGTGGAAAGTTGGGTAGGATTGGTCCCTGCATGTGCTGCTGGGGCTTAGTTTTAGTATTGTTTTTCAGCAGCGCCCACTGCTTTATAAATCAGGTTTGTATTACTGCTGCTTCTTTGTGCTGCAGAGCAAACTTCCAAGAAAACTCCCCCTGAGGATACCAAAAACCGCAGAAAATCAAATCTGCAGTTTTCAACCCACCTGGGCTCCAAACGTGTCCAGAGCCTTCCTTTGGTTGCGTCCGGAGTCCTTCTGAGCCAGAGAGAGGCCGTGCATCACCATGCGTGGCCTCTCTGAGGCTCAGAATGCCACTGAAGCCTTTCTAACGTGACTTCTGGCAAAACCAGAAGTTGTGTTAAAAAGGCTCCAGGCAACATTCTGAGCCTTGGAGAGGCCGCACACGGTGGCACGCAGCCTCTCCGTGGCTCAGAAAATCTTCCAGACGCAACCAGAATGAGGTTCCAATCATATCTGGGAGGTCTGCAGGGGGGTTGATCCGGGAATTCAGCATCCACAAATCTGCTGATGCCGAATCCATGGATAAAGAGGCTTTATCCATGGATAAAGAGGATCCATGGATAAAGAGGCCCAACCTTGTACATGTGTGAAAGTGGCCTCCTTCAATTGCAGCCATGCAATCTACATTTTAAGAACATAAGAACATAAGAACAGCCCCACTGGATCAGGCCATAGGCCCATCTAGTCCAGCTTCCTGTATCTCACAGCGGCCCACCAAATGCCCCAGGGAGCACACCAGATAACAAGAGACCTCATCCTGGTGCCCTCCCTTGCATCTGGCATTCTGACATAACCCATTTCTAAAATAGTTAGGACACTATATTTTTTCATTGACCTCTTCCCTGATCTTTTGAGACGGAACTGGTTAAGAATTGAAGTACAGGTCCAGCCTATTTATACATGGATTTTTTATACATGGATTTGACTCAACACGAATGGCCCCTGCAAATGAGAAGGAATGTGCTGATCCCTGGAGAAGGGGAAAAATGCATCCCTTTAAAATCAGTTTAAAAAACTGAACAGTCCTTTAACAATAACCTCCTTAATGAGAGATTGGGCATCTGGCTGACAATCCATCAATCCTTCTCTCTCCAGGCGACCCCTCCCTTCCCCCTGAGCATGTGAAAGAAAAGTGATCACTTTGCATTGGTGAAGGGAGGGGCTGAGTGACGCACCTTTCTAAGAGCTTGGAGGATGACTGATTGATGAATTGTCTTCTTAACGACTCTTATCTTACATCGGAAAGGTCAGCAAGGCTGTTTTTAAATCACTGGAGCAAAGAAACTTTGTTTTTTAAATTTTTGCTATAGTGCGTTTTTTGCTATCCAGGTGAGTGCTTGGAACGGAACCCACAGAACCCACCCAGGCTCAACCTGTAATTATAATAAATATGTGTAATGTGTCAATAGACCTTTGTGGTTCAAAAAATTAGCAAATGAACTGAAATGTCAGAATCAGTAATAGTAATTCTAACCTACATTGTTAAATTACAGGGACAAGAAGGTTTCCTAGGATACATTGGAATGCAGGTATACATGTCTATATACTTTGAGGGATCCATTCCACCAAGGGGATACAATTTCCAGCATTTGGGATTTCTAGTCTTGGAATTTCTGATAATAAATTGAATTGTTAGTGTGCACTCTCGTCTGCAGTGCAAGGTATATCAGATTTATGCCTTAGAGCAGGGGTGCCCAAACCCCGGACCTGGGGCCACATGTGGCCCTCGAGGCCTCTCAATGCGGCCCTCAGGGAGCCCCCAGTCTCCAATGAGCCTCTAGCCCTTTGGACATTTGTCGAAGCCCACACTGGCCCAATGCAACTGCTGTCAGCGTGAGGGCAACTGTTTGACCTCTTGCGTGAGCTGTGGGATGAGGGCTTCCTCCACTGCTTACTGTTTCACATCTGTGATGCAGTAGCAGCAGCAAAGGAAAGGCCAGCCTTGCTTTGTACAAGGCCATTTATAGGCCTTGAGCTATTGCAAGACCTTCATTCATTCATATAAGTTCATCTTTAATATATTCATTTATGTAAATTTATTCAAATTTATTCACATTTTAAATGTAAATTAATTCTTTTTCCCCCCGGCCCCCGACACAGTGTCAGAGAGATTATGTGGCCCTCTGGCCAAAAACTTTGGACACCCCTGCCTTACAGTGATAGAACAAAGCCAGTCTCTCTGCAACCACAGAGAATCATGGTCATGTACAAACTATGTGTGTTCTATTCTTTTTTTTATCTCTTGCTTCTCATCAGATCTTTAAATGGTTGTGCTTTTATGTTTCTGGGATGTTGAATGTTTCAAGAAGAGGGCAAAGGAAGTCCATATGGAAAAGTAGAGGACAATATATAGCAATGTGCTCTACTACTCTGCTGCCACTGCCAGCCATAAGTGGTAGGGAGTGTGTCCTCCATCCATCAGATGCATCTTTATCAATCTGTGATTACACATGTTCATCTTGAACTGTACGCTTGTGCACCTGACTGAGTAGTAAGTTTTACTTTTTGAATCCTTTAGTATTAGTCCTTTGATTTCTATACAACTTAACAGGGTGAAGCTGGAGATCCTGGCCTTCGTGGAGAACCTGGACGAAAAGGGAATCAAGGAAGAATGGTATTGTGATTAGCAACTTGAGTAAAGATTGTTCTGTCTTTTCTTAGTTTGTTTAGTTGTACCCATTCTGCAGTTCATTTTTATTTTAAACCTGAGAGACTGAGGGCACAATCCTAAGCGTGTGTCATGCCAACAAAATTCACATTTTGCCATCATAACATGTTTTGTGGATGTTGCAAACTTGTCTCCATCAGAGAGTGTGTCCTGGCCACTGACAGAAGCTGTGAGCAGCCAGGTCCACACAGTGATGGACAGTGTGTGGCCACTGCTTCAGGTAAGGCTGCTCAGGGGCTGGGAGAGAGATGGGGAGGGGTAGGACAGGGGGTGGGCAGAATGGGGTCGCAATGGGGTGGGGAGGGCAGATTGGGCTGGGAAGGGGGCAGGTTTGGCAGCAGCAGCACCCGCTGAATCCTGAGCCCCTTCCCAGGTTTGATCTGCCTTCACAGGTCAATGCAAACTTGTGCCAGTGATATTGCTTTTGCAAGTCTGAGTTGGCTACAGGAGCCTACCCCAGGCCAAGGGAACAAATGTTCCTTTACCCTGAGGAGGCCTCCAGAGGCCAAAACTCCCCCATGGGCCACCACTGCAGCACTGCTGCATCACTCTGCACAGAGCTGCAATGGATTTGGCTATGAATTATGTTTTACACTGCATTTAATTTCTGCAATCCCTCATTATAGGGTTCCTAGGACTGGATGGCACATAGCTCCTTGACCTTTAGGTTTCTAGTGTAAAAAGTGCATTTATGAACATGGTTTATTTGATGGCCCAAAGCAAATAACAAAAATGTAATTAATTAAGATATTAACAGCTAACTGCAAATACAGAATAATTAAACCAGATTTATAAACACTTTTGTCAGACTCTGAGTTATAGAAATCCCCCAAAAGTTCCCTTGGTCTTGTACACCTTTCTAGGGCCAGTATCAGAGGTTGGACATTGGGCAAGTGTGCAGGCCTCTTGGACAGCCCATTAGGTAAACACTTGAAACCCTGTATCCACCTGGGATATGGGCAGCATAAAGAACTCTCATCTATCTCCTGTGCTGTTCCTGGGCAGGAGATATGGAGAGTGTACCACTGCTAGGCTCCTCTATGGTTGCTGCTTTTCCTCCTTTCATTGCCTGGTAAGCTTTCCCATATATTACTGGGTAAGTGGAGGGGGGAAGCAGCAGCTTATCTTTCTCCTTGGACCGAGCTCCATGTTAAAATTCAGGATGTCCTGCCCTCAACACTGCATTGAGATGGAACTCCTCCAAAGGAGGAAGAATTGCTTCATATTGCCCAGTAAAATGCACAGCCTTAAAGGAGGAACTGACATGACTATGACTTTAGCTTTCCCAAATCACCCAGTAAGTTCGTAGCATGCTGGCTGATGGGGAGGGGGCTGCCACAATGGCCCTTCCTCCTTCAGAACTTCCTGTTAAAAGTCCAGGTGCCCTGCCCCCAATGCAGTGCCAGGGGCAGGGCAACTGGAATTTGAACATGGGGCCTTAAAGGCGGAAAGACTACTGCAACTGCTCTTCCATTGCCCAGTAATCCTAATAAATAATGGAGTCCAAGGATGCTTATTGCGTGATTAAAGTAGAAAAAGCAGCCATTCTACTGAAAGGAGTTTTCCTTCTGGATGACTGCTAGGGGGAACTTACTCCAGGGCATCAGAAAAAACCTGGGGTCAATAGCTAAAAATTGAGGAGTAGGTAAGGCTGGTGTTTTCAAGAAGCATGTTCCGTAAAACTAGGGCCACAACTTGAAAGGTCATAAGAACATAAGAATATAAGAATAGCCCTGCTGGATCAGGTCATAGGCCCATCTAGTCCAGTTTCCAGCATCTCACAGTGGCCCACCAAATGTCCCAGGGAGCACACAAGACAGCAAGAGACCTGCATCCTGGTGCCCTCCCTTGAATCTGGCATTCTGACATAACCCATTTCTAAAATCAGGAGGTTGCACATACACATCATGGCTTGTAACCCGTGATGGACTTTTCCTCCAGAAGTATGTCCAATCCCTTTTTAAAGGCACCTAGGCCTGATGCCTATGGGAAGGATGTTCTGTAGACCAACTACATGCTGAGTAAAGAAATATTTTCTTTTGTCTGCCCTAACTCTCCTAACACTCAATTTTAGTGGATGTCCCCTGGTTCTAGTGTTGTGCGAGTGGGAAAAGAGCATCTCTCTATCCACTCTATCCTTCCTGTGCATAATTTTGTATGTCTCAATCATGCCCCCCCTCAGACGCTTCTAGACTGAAGAGGCCCAAACACCTTAGCCTTTCCTGATAAGGAAGGTGCCCCAGCCCAGTAATCATTTTAATTGCTCTCTTTTGCACCTTTTCCATTTCCACTATGCCCTTTTTGGGATGTGGTGACCAGAACTGAACACAACAGTCCAGGAGTGGCCTTACCATCAATCTGTACAACGGCATTATAATAATAGCTGTCTTATTCTCAATGCCTTTTCTAATGATCCCAAGCATGGGATTAACCTACTTTACTGCACATTGGTTTTCATTGTGTTGTCCACCAGCACCCCAAGATCTCTCTCCTGATCTGTCACAGACAGCTCAGAACCCATTAGCCCATATGTGTTGTTTTCATTTTTTGCTCCAATGTGCATTACTTTACATCCACCACCTGTCTGTGCAACCTCATTTCCACTGGTGCTCTTCTCTAACAGCAACTGACTATGGCCAGGAACGATACACTGATTTGGTAATGAATTCCAAAATACAACAGGAGGATAGAAAAATGGCTCTGTTGAACAGCCACATGGGTGGGTGAGAGAGAACGAGAGAGAGAGAGAGAGAGAGAGAACATTGCATTACAGTATTCATTAGCGGCTTTGTTTAATCAACCATCTCCCCTTATTGCACCATTCTAATTGGTTGTCATTTTTCTTCTGAAGGCTGATTTTCTCCCGTTGCTTTTAGGGAATAGATTGTTGGCATTATTTTGTGTTGTAACAAAGACAGATAAGCTGTGTAATGTTTCCAGGGTCTTGCAGGAAAGCCTGGTGGAAAAGGTGTTCCAGGAGATCGGGGTTATCCAGGACATCCGGTATGTGTTAATCTGATATAATGTGTGCTGGTTTATTTGGCTCAAGAAAAACTATTGCTAATTCCACATGTGTTTAGTCTCTAAAAACCAATTAATTATCCCTTGCGAAATGCACATTAAGTAATCTTAACTGTTAGTCAAATAATGTTCCCATCTGTGACCAACTGTTGACTCCCTTAACACACTTTTGCCTGGCCCACAGGTGTACACATTTGGTCCCTCTTGCGTATATGCTTAATCAACTACTTAAGCAACACTTAAGAGCCCAATCCTGGGTTTACCACCAGCATGCAAACATGCCGTAAGGCACATTTGCAAGGCCTAACGCCGGGCCAGCGCTGGTTGGTGCTGGGCTAGCTCTGGGCTAGTGCTGGGCAGGCGCCCAGCCTCCGCTGCTCGGTGGTTGCATGGACCGCCAAACCATGGTAAGGAAAACGGGCATGGAAGCGTTCCCGGGAGGGGAGAGGCAGGTGGAGAGAGGGTGGGGAGGAGGCGTGATGGGGAGGCGGGAGGCAGGGAGAGGACAGGTGGGTGGTGTGCCAGGGGGGAGGGAGCGGGAAGGGCGGTCCGGTGAAGCAGAACTTCACTGGATCCTGTCCGTTCGTGTGGGGCTCAGCTCCCTACACAAACATGTTTACCTTCACTGCCTATTTTTTGGTTGGCAGTGAATTGAGTAGCCCCATTGCGGGACTACTTCCCTTACCCAGGAGAAGGGGACGAAAGTAGCCCGTGGTGCGCAGGATGCGGCGGTAGCTGTTTTTCGTGCCGCCAAAGTTGCGCGTCATGGGAGCTCAGGATTGGGCTGTAAATAGCTTAAGCAACTACTAGCTCTCCTCTCAAAGGCGCATTGGGAATGAAGGTAAGCAGGTACAAAGGATGACAGGGCTCTTGCAGTTGTACTAGTTATGTAGAAGAGGGAATGTTGGCAGGTGTCGTTTGCCAAAGAGAAGTGTGACGAAGCTGAAAATCTGTCTACACAACCATAAAAGGCATTATGTGAACAGTTGCAGGTGTTTTGTTTTTTTAAAAATTTCTGAATGCAACATTGTTTCACTTGTGCAGATTGCATCCAGAATTTGAAGCCAAGGCTTGAAGCTGGTTTGCAATCACTCATGAAAGCTTACTGTGGTTAGCAGTAGCCACAGTGCAAACAACACTACACCGCAGTCATGTTGAAAAGGAAGGAGTTTGCCAAGGAGAGAAGGAGGGAGGGGATGGAAGTGTGACGAAGTATATATCTGTAAGGCACTCCAGAGCTCTGACATAGACAGGCTGATCTAGAGAATTATGAATGAAGAGAGTCTGGTGTAGCAGGCTGGTGTAGGCTGTTGGACTAGGTACCATTCAGCTTAGTTTCCAAGCATACGATTCTCTCCCAATCCTGTTTTTCTAGGGTGCAAAGGGAGCAAAGGGACTTTCTTCATTTTCGGTATGTATATCTAGAATGTATTCTTTCTTAATTGATTACGTACTCTCTTTTCTCTGGGGAATTCAGAGGTTTTGTACATTTTGTTCTCCCTATCCCATTTTGTCATCACAACTTGATCTTGGTATGATAGGTCAGACCAGTGATTTTCTTTTTTTTTTAATCTATTTTTTTTCAACAAACAACTACAACACACACAGATATTAATGGTTGTGCTCCCCCTTTTGGGATATCACTCAATAATAATTAATTCATATTTCCTTTTCTTTTTTTTACTTCTATAATTCATCCAAATTCACATTCCCTCCAAAAAAAAAAAGAGTTCATTTTTGGGTATTTCCCTTTTCCTTTTTCAAAAACGTCTAAAAAATACATCCCAAATATCCTTAAAATAATTTATTTTCAAAATCCCTTTCTTCAATTTTGTTTCATTTGTTAATTTATCATTGGCTGCAATATCCTATATTTCCCCATACCAATCTTCCCACTTAAACTGAAACGTTACTTTCTCACATTTGGGCTTTGGAGAGTTCTCTCCATAAGGCACGTTTGCGAGCCTCTCCGTCGGGCTCCCACCTGTGCTAGCCCAGCGCTGGCCGTGGAGGGCTGCTTGTGTAAGCATCCCATTGTGGGGCTGCTTACCTTACCTGGGGGAAGGGGACAAAAGTCCCCTTCTCCTGAGGCGCCTCCCGCAGTAGCCCGGGGCACACAGGATCCAGCAGCAGCCGTTCTCAGTGCCACCAAGCCTAGGCGCCCCGGGCAGCTCAGGATTGGGCTGCCCAACATGTTTCTCGAGAACTATTTAATAATGCAATTCTAGGATTTGCTTCTACCTCCTATCCAACAACTTCACTAATTTCCTTAAACACTTCTGTCCATATTTTCTTCACATCTTTACATACCCATATGCAGATAAGTACCTAAATCTTGTTTACATCAACACTGAGCTGGGATAACTGGTTTCATTAAATTTAATTTAACAGGAGTTACATCTCAAAATTACTTTAAAATAATTTTCTTTTATTCTGACAGACATTATTTTTCCAATTCTTTTATTCCATATATTTTTCCATTCTTCAATATTTATTTCCTCTTCTAAATCCTTTTGCTAAACTTCTTTAAGACTTTGATATTGTTCCTTCTTTTCTGTTAAAATCTTATATATTTTACTAACTATACCCTTAAATCCTGCTTTATTACCTTCCTGATCAATTATTTCTTCAAATATAGTCAATTTTCTACTATTTCCAACTTCTTTTTCTATTTCTTTTATCCAACTTTCCAACTGCAAAATATGAAACCAAGAAATTCTTTCTGTTTGCAAATTCTCCCTTATTTTTTTTCACAAGTATTCAATTTCATAATCCAGTCCTTCAATCTACTAATCTTTTTACCTTTCAAAATTCCTCTTAACTCTTTTTTAAGATTATCTGGAAATTTTTCTAATTCTGTAATTTGAATTAATGGGGATATTTCTGGACTTTAAATTTTCCTATATTGCTTCCAGACTTGCATCATATTTTCCAAAAAGGGATTTTTAAAATCTTTAATACTCTTATTGATCTGCACCTCAAAAAAAAATTTTCTATTGGTTCTTTTAACTCTTTAACTTCTGTATTCAACAAAATTAAATCTCTTGTTTGAATTATTATTTCTGGGATATATCTCAACAGACCAGTGATTTTCAACCTTTTTTGTCTCATGGCACACTAACAAGGTCCTAAAATTGTCAAGGGACACCATCAGTCTTTTGACAATTGGCAAGGCACACTATACTGCCAGAAGGGGGCGCACATCCTCCAATGGCCCTACTAGTAAATGACCCTCCCCCAAATTCCCATACCTGCAAACCATTCATGGCACACCAGTGTGCCATGGCACAGTGATTGAAAATTGCTGGATTAGACTAAGAGAAAGGATCCAGAGGACATCCAGAGAGCTTCATGGCTGTGGGGAATTGACCTCAGTTTCCCCAGTGGTAGTCTGACACCGCACTGTGTCTCATTTACAGACAGACCTCTTTATCCACTAACAGTTAATAGTGTATCTCTTTACATTTTGTTTTGCTTCTTTCAGCCTTGTGAAGTCATTGAATATGTGCGCAGACACAGCCGTAAGTAGCTTGGATCACAATTGTAACTGTTAGGGCTGCAAGCTAAGGACACCCTTGTTAATTTTTTCAGACTTTAGCTCTGATGTTTTAGGGCGCAAACCTAATCTGCTCTGGAACAGGCAGGTCAGCTGGCCTGCACTGTATCCAGCACAGATTTGGTGCAGGCTGGGGCACAGCTTGGAGTAAGGGGAATTATTTACCCTCAAGCAACTCTCCAAGCAGCCGTATAGGTCTACTCAGATCTGCGCCGCCTAAATCAGATCAACTTAAAATTCTTTAAATCAGTGGACAACCTTAATAAACAGAATTCCGTGTAGCAAAAGCCCGGGAAAGGCACATTTTTCATCACAGATCCAGTATGTCATGTTTACATGAGATATAATCCAATAGACAAGGTTTTTTAGTGTGTATAATCTGATGACTAATGGTAGACTCATCTGTAAACATACATGAATGGCCCAAACCAATCTCCTGCCAGCCCATAGTACACAGTGCCACTATCAGAGCATGTGCTGCATGCTGTAGGGGTCAACCAGACAGCCTCAGAGAGGTAACTAAATTTTAGCAGTAACTAAATTTTTTTATTTACCTCTCTGTAGGCTGCCTGTCCTCCAATGGGTCTCCTTGGACCTATGCCAGCTAATTTGCAGGCATAAATCTGAGGAGACTCAGAGGATGTTTAGGGGTGGGGAAGGGGGGATAAGATCTTGGCATGCGCAGCTTTAACCAAGATCTGCCGCCTCCCACCCCTGCCCTGTCCAGACTTCCCCACCTGCTCTGGCAGAGTGTCTAGGAGCCACTGTTTGCATGTGAGAGGCCTACAGCCATTTGTGCTGGTGGTCCAAGAGTGCACAACAATGGCACAGCTTTTTCGCTAGTGTCTCATGCTTTGTAGTGAAATTTGATAACAAGATTCACTACCATGAGGCCTCCATAGGTTTGGGTAGCAGGTCAATCATTAAAGCTGTTCTTGGCTGCCTATGATTCATAATAATTTTTGTATTCTTCTATTCTGAAATCTTTACGAACTATTGGAAATAATGAACTACAGGCCAACCTTTTGTTCGTATACTGCATGTAAACTAACAAAAAGCACTGTTACTAAAGGCCATATGGGCTAACTATGAATTCCTCTAACGATAGCACTTACTCTGTTTTAACACTTCCAAGATAACACTAGTATGAAATAATCCATCTTTTTTCTTCCCCTTTCTGTTTAGCCTGTTGGAAAGGTGAGTGTTGATCCTGTTTTTAACTCATAGCCTTTTCTGTAGAGTTTTCCAATTTGTGATAATAGGTAATATTAGTGTCAGCTTGAATATAGATAATTTTGAGAATGTACTATAGAGTTAAGCCTCTAAAGTCCCAATCCTATTTGGATGCCACACCAACATCACACTGACACTGGCATGACACCTCTCGTATCTTAAGCCTCACCAGAAATATTGGAGGAGGAGGGGAGACATCTATAGCCCACCATTGCAGCCAGCCTATCAACAATGCCAGCTTCCCCAACAACTATGATACCATTCAGATGCCATTGCCAATAAATACCCCACCCCCAATTCTTCTTGAATAGTTGATTCATATTTGGGGCATTCATTATATGATTCAACTGGCTGATTTGGTTGAGATGTGGGGGAAAAGGCTGATTGACAGTTTGTTTACATTTTTATATTTACTGTCTACTGCAATGATAAAATGTAGAATAATGTTTGGCCTTATATATTGTTAAGGACACTATAAAAAGAGGGAAGGCAGTTTTGACAACTTTCTGGTCATAGTTATTGTTATACCATTATCTGTTATATATTTTTCTAACCTTACATATTGTAGTTGCACAGCTGTTTGTGGTCATGGATAAGGGATTGTTAGCTGCTTTGTAGAATTATTTCAGGATTTTATGAAGCATGTTCATAGACATTCATGTTCGTATGAATAAAAGCACATTCACGTGAAGCATGTTGATGTATGCACAGAAATTGTGACTTTAGTTGCATTAATATGAATTATATATTTCTCCAAAAAAAAAAATCTTTAATGCATTACAAATTAAACTGTCTTGCATTCTAGGAACACAGGGGTGCCCAGTATATCCCACTGATCTAGTGTTTGCCTTGGATGCATCCCAAGATGTCACACCCCAGATATTTGAACAAATGAGAGAGATCATCATAGCAATTGTGAATGATACCAAAATCAGAGAGAGCACTTGCCCAGTGGGAGCCAGAGTGGCTGTCGTGTCTTACAACTCTGCTACCCACCATCTGATCCGCTTCTCAGATTTTCACACCAAGAACCGGATGCTTCAGGAACTCAAAGCTCTATCTTACCAGAGATCCACAGACAGACGGGATATTGGTGGATCTATGAAATTTATTGCCAGGAATATCTTCAAGAGAACTCTCCAAAGCCCAAATGTGAGAAAAATTGCTGTCTTTTTCAGCAATGGTCAATCTAGCAATTCAGTTTCCATCAACACAGCAGTCCTGGAGTTCAGTGCACTGGATATCCTTCCGGTGGTCATTGCTTTTAATCGCATTCCTGAAGTCAACCGTGCTTTTGAGGTGAGAAAATACTGTGTTTTTCTTCTTTGCTTCAGGAGAATAATCTCAAAGGCTTTAGGTTGAATTAGGCCTGATATAATCTAAATGTAATAAAGTTACATTCTAGATGGATTAGTGTCACGGAGTAGTTCATTCATGTTGAACATGAAAACAAATCCTGCTTTTTGTACACAGGCCTAGAGCACAACGATCAGGCCGGGTGAGGCACTGCTGAGTCCTTATCAACATTCAGTAACCGAGCACAGTCTGGGACAGCAATTTTCAGCCTTTTTCTTCTCATGGCACACTGGCAAGGTGCTAGATTTGTCAAGGCACACCATCAGTTTTTTGACAAGGGACACCACACTACTGGTAGGGCACTCACATACCCCAGTGGCCCTACTAATAAATGACCCTCCCCCAGTCTCCTGAGGCATACCTGCAGACCATTTGTGGCTCACCAATGTGCCATGGCACACTGGTTAAAAATTGCTGGTCTGGGAGATTTTGGATGAGGTCAATTTTCAGGATATCCATTGAACAGTGCAGACTGACATCATCTGATGTTACAGTCCTGGAAATACATGTACTGAAGAATGGAATTTAAAATATAATTGCTCTGCTAATTGCTGGGAACTAACTGCTGTACAGGATTTATGCCTGAGGATAAATTGAGTAAAGATGCAATTTCTACTTGCCTATACCAAAGGATAAGTTGTGTAAAGATACCATTTCTACTTGCCTATACCAAAGGATAAGTTGTGTAAAGATGCCATTTCTGCTTGGTTTCTGATGTGCTGCGTGCACCCAGGGTGCTTTGGCATTCGATCCGATATGTGCAGTGAACCAGCAAGTAGACTGTGGCCCTTTACACCAGTGACTACAGCTTTTCTCTGTATATTAATGGTGATTAGTAAAACTAGTGAGCCAAGATTTAAAGATTGTTTCTTAAACAGATTCCTTCATGGAACTCCAATGAAGACAACTGTCTATCTGGAATAATTTAGAATAACAATTAAAAATGAATATGTTTGTTACTGAGGATCGTGTGTTATAATGCCATTCATATGGATTACCATGATGCCATTCATACAAACAGTGGTTACACTACTTGCTTTACTGGATAAGGAGTTAAAATTCCTTAATACAAAATGCTAAGAGGATATGATTTTACAGTCATCACGAGCCAGGCATCAATATCTGGCAAGTTTTCCCTCTCAAGAAAACTTGAGAGGGAAAACTTGAGAAAAGTATGTTGGGCTTGCCAGCAAATAAGATCAAAAATCTTCCCATCTGCCTACTCAATTAGAATTTTATTGTACTAGAATTGGGGTGCTATGGATGGTTATGGCCTAATTATTTTGCTATTTGTTATTTGATATGTATAAAGAATTATATTATCATTTTTGCTGGAAATTTTAAAGATAGACTTTATTGATATTTTATGATTGCTTTTTATTTTTATTATTCTAGTTGATAGTAATACATTCAAAACTGGAAAAAAAAGTGTTTACAAATGTTTTATTCTTTTAGATGGATGACTCAGGACTATTTCAAGTAATTAATATTCAACAGGGGAGAGATTATATTATACCAAGACTTAACTGTATACTTTGTTACGGTAAGAGCATCTGAAAATAAAAGAGAACCAGCTCTCAAATCATAATTCCTCTTTTCCCATGTTTGTATTGTGACAATGAATTTGTAACCATTTTCAGACAAGTGCCAGCCAAATGAGTCTTGTCTCCGTGTTGAAACCTCCTCACCCCAGACCTACATGGATGCCGCGTTCATTTTAGAGAACTCAAGGAAAACAAGCCCCGTTGAATTTGAGAAACTGAAAGATTTCCTAAGCGCAACATTGGACAGTTTTGACATTTCTTCTGATCCCGAGTCCTCTTTGATAGGTGACAGGCTGGCTGTGGTGAGCCATGCTCCGCCGGAATTCGGGTTCCGAACACAGAAAAGTCCTGTTAGGACTGAGTTTGAATTTTTAAACTATACCAGCAGAGGACAAATGAAGAGACACATCCAAGAATCTGTCCAGCAGATGAGTGGAGCAGCTGCTGTTGGCCATGCCATACAGTGGGCAGTCAACAACCTTTTTTCAGAAGTACCCAACCAGAGAAAGTACAAGGCGATCTTTGTCATAAGTGCTGGAGAAACAAGTCAGTGGGACAAGGAGGTGTTGAGGGATGCAGCCCTGCGAGCCAAATGCCAAGGCTTTGTTGTGTTTGTGCTCTCATTGGGCCATGAGTTCAATGACCTAGAACTTGAAGAACTGGCAAGCCTGCCCCTCGAGCATCACTTAATACAACTCGGCAGAGTACACAAGGCTGACCTCAGCTATGCGGTGAAGTTTCTGAAGTCATTTCTACATCTCATCAGGAGTAAGTTGTTGCCCCATAAGCTCACTCTAGTTTGCTTTTCGATTGCTCAGAAGAGATGCAGTGATGCTCCTGTATCTTCTGAATAGCTGCCGTTATATTCAACACAGGAATGGTACCCAGCTTTTCTTTTCTGGGGAGCCTCCTGAAATGGGATGGTTCTGCGCAACTTTTATTCCTGCTCTTTTAGAAATTTGGTAAACCAGGAGAAAGAAAACATTTCAGTGTTATTTAATTATGTGACATCTCAATATGGTTAGAAGCAGTGGTTTATGGCATACAGGGGCAGATCCAGTCTTTTGGTTTAGGAGGGGGGCCATGAGCACAACCATCTCCAGAGCCCAGCTCAACCAGGTGGGTAGACCTGGTCTCTGGGTTGAACATGATGGCCTCGGTGGCCAAGGTTTGCTGGATGCGTAGACCTGGGCTCCTGACTGGACTTGAAGCCCAGATATAAGCTGGGTAGACTTGGTCTCCAACTTCTGGATAGTGCTGGCACATGACCCACCAAAAATCGGGTGGGTCACGATCCACTGTTTGAGATTATCTGCCACAGTGCATGATTTGTGTACAAAAAGTTCCATGCAGGGATTGCTCAAGCTATCTGCAGCCCAAAACGGTGCCAAATTCCTCAGCCTACACAACTCTCAGCCCCAGTGCTGTCCCCACTCAGTAATTTTACAGGAAGTGGTGGGGGATGAAAGGTAGTGGATCTCAAAGGCAGATATGTTGGGTCTTTTCCAAAGCAAAGGAGACTGTAGCTCTCTGGAAAAAGATCCCAGTGATTACCTTTTCCAGTGCTGCTGCCGCAATCCTCAGCAGTGGTGCTGGGGAATGAGGTACGTTTCTTCTTATGCACTCACTCTCCAAGGAGAGTGTGTGAGAAGTGGATGGGCAGTGGCCAGTCAGATGATGGATGGGGAGGTTGGCCGAAGACTGTGGGGCACTCCCCATCTAGTTTGCCACCTCCTCCAGCCCACCACTCAAAGCAATTGCTTCAACCAGTCTCATGGCTGAGCCATCCTGGTCCTGTGTTTAATTCATGGGAATTCCATTTCAGGAATCAAAGGAGAAAGGGCTGGAAAAGAACTCTGCTTAAAACCTTCGACAAGCCTTACCAGTGGAAGGCTAGGCAAACCAATACCTGCAACTCTAGTTCTTATATTTAAACAAGGGCTGAGGTAGCAGCAAATATTCCTTGTAATTTTTGCAAGGGCTGCACGGAGCCCTAGCAGAACTTCACAGTGGCAACTCCAGAGTGCTCAGCAATGACATCATCACTGAGCTCTGGAGCACTGTGACAGAAACTGCACAGGACTCCAATTCTAACTGCTGAGCCACACAGCTTAGATAGGACACTGGTGCAGCCCTGGATGTCACTATCATAGCAAAGCCTACTTCCAGCACAGGGCAGGAAACTATCCATTCCCTCTGGGTTGCCAAGTATTTGGGTACAAAAAGTGTGGTTCTGCACTTGCTCATGATACCTTTCCATTTGGGGATCTTTTGTCATGACAGGAGGCATCAACAGGTACCCACCAGGGCAACTCAGGAGAAGATGTGCTGAGATCACCGCCCAGTCTCCTGTGTATGTTCCACAACACCAAATTAGAACGTGAGTTTCTTTCTAGGTATTCGTTCCTACTCCCATCGGCTACGGTTGCCACCATTTGAGGAGGGAGACTGGCAAACATCTGTGCACTGGAAGGTTGGATAGGATTGGGCTCTGAGCTATGAACCTGGAACTCCCTAGTTTGAATCCAACCATGATCACATTAAGTGGCCTTAGACAAGCAGCTCCCTCTCAGCCTCAGTTCCCCTGTATTTTGGGATAATAATATTTATCTCACAGGGCTGTTGTGAAGATTACAAGACAATACATGTGAAGCAAATTGAAATAAGCTATTAAAATGCTTGTTGTTAAATTTGATGATAATGAATGAAGGCCTTCTTCTTCTTGTGTGTGTTGTAGCTTATGTGTATGTAAATCCACTTTATTCATATCTAATATATTCTGTTGCAACCCAGTATACCAGCCTGTTCAACAGCCAAAGCAAGTGATATGTATTGATTTATTCTTTGTCTAGTTACAAAGCAAAATAACAGTGCAAGCCTAGGCATGTTTACTAACAAGAAAGTCACACAATGTTCCATGGGACTTATTCCTGAGCAAACATACATTAGACTGCAACCCACCCAGCACCAACACTTAACACTGTCAAGCAGATTCTGGGGCTGCAGTTCCCCCACAGGACCTGCTACGGACGTCTGCCAAGGTCCCACTATTTAATCTAAAAGCTCCTGTAGTAGTAGACAATGTCTGTTGCCACCTATTGCTGCTAGACAGACATCGGACTTCAGCCCTTGCACAGTGACAGCGCCCCCACTGAGCTTGCATAGGAACAGGCTGTTACTGGGAGCCCAATCCTATCCAATTTTCCTGCACCAATGCAGCTGTGCCAATAGGGTGTGTGCTGCATCCTGCAATGGAGGGGCAGTCACAAAGGTCTCCTCAAGATAAGGGAACATTCCCTTATCTTGGGGCTGCATCACAACTGTATCATTACTGAGAGGTTGTATAGGATTGGGTCCTAAGTGTTTTTGATGGATAGTGGTAACGGTAATGTGACTCTGTAGTAATCCTCTTGTTGCATTCAAACCTTTTGCATGCAACTGCCTCAAATTGTATTTTATTATCTTGTATCTAGTTTTGCTGTTGATGAGTTTGTGTCAAGTGGAGCTAGGCCTGTAGAAACCGATTCTAATTTTACGGACCTCCTGGGAGCCAATTCTGAACTCCTTGAGAACTTCAGAACATAGCAAATGATTGTAAGTAGAATGTATGTAGCAGGATATCTTGCAAAGATATGTAACAGGGATAAATGCAATGGAATAAGAACTTACTGATTTTCTTCCTCTTTTTTTTTTTTTTGCATCCAGGTACTTGGAAATGAGCAAAATATTGGAAATGACACATATTTCTTGGTTTTGAGCAGGGAGAGACATATTATGTACAGAAGATGGAAGGGTTATTGCTAAAATGTACACGTTGTTGAAATACGAGACAGAAGAGGAACAAGTGAAAGAATGTATGATTCAGTGGGTCATGTGGGTCATGTCATTTCAACGGAGCAAGGGGAGAAATTATGGACTAGATGAATGAATTTTATGTTGAATATGAATCTTAAAGGGAATTTTACAAGATGATGTACAGGTGGTATAAGATGATGTACAGGTGGTGTATGACTCCATACACCAAACAAAGAGGCTCTTAATGCAAAGAGGCAATTATCTCTGGTAACCTGTGCAGCCAGCTAGTGTCTGGCAGGGATTGTCTGTTTACTTAACAGAGGCACAAGATTGGGCTGAATGTTTGCTTAACAGCCTAATCACATAACAACAGAGATTGGAGAACATTTCCCTGTTGTTAAGTGGTACACGCCTGTAGATCCATATGCACGCCTGTAGATCCAGATACAATTAATTTTAAAAGTGAATATACAGATGAAACCAGAAGCCTTTTTACTAGGTTTGATAGATGATTATGCAAAAAACAAAACACTTTTGAGTTATTTTTATATTTGACATCTGCAGTAAGAAGACTATGCACCTCAACACTGGAAAGCAGCCAAAATACTGTCAGGTGAAGATTGGTGGACCAAGATTATGGACTTTGCAGAAATGAATAAATTAACCATTTTACTTAAAGAGAAGTTAGTAGTTACATTTATTAACAATTGGAAACCATTCAAACTTTCTGAATATTAGAAAAAAAAATGATATGATTTCTGGATTTGAGGATTAGAATGAAATGAAAAAATATTGAGAAGAGTCTAAATAACTAGCTGATATGCTAAGAAGAGTTCTATAAGAAGTGCAGACAGAGATGTAAATTATATTTCTTGAGATTTGGATTAGATGGTAGGGAATTTATTGTGAATTAGGATACTCTCCATACTTACATGACAAGTTTTTTATTTTTTTGTTTGTCTTTTCTATTTGTTAGTAGATTTGCCTGTGTTTAGTTGTATTTTTAGTATTATCGATTTTATTTGTTCTAGATAAATATTAGAGCAAAAAAGGAAGTGATACATTTCTCTGTCACATCAAAATGGTCACACCACATGAGGCTTTTGCTGAGGTAAACTGGGGTAAACAAAATTTACTTAGCCTGCTTTGTAGCTGGAAAATTTTGTGTAGGAAAAGAGGGGGTTACTGTTTCACCACTTAAAAAGCATAGCGAGGCTGGGGGAAAAAACTTTTAGAACTGATAGATATGTCAGTGGCGTCGACAAGAAAGTCTAATATCTTTGTAACCTTTCATGATGACTACAGTTACCCAGAGAATATAATTAATTTCCAGATCTTTTTGTTTGCCATATTTTTACATGTTCTTTTTACTCCGCTGTTTTCTCTTAACCTACCTGCTCTGCAGTGCTACTTGTGGATTGTGAAAGCATTTACAATACAAACACAATACAAAAATATTGTACTGAGCTTCTTACTATGAAAAGATCTCATGTGTAATTAACCTTTCTCAAGGCTGTTTTTGAATTTTTTTAATCCAAATGTCTTCTGGATATGAAGTGCCCTAGAAACTCCAGGACTGCTTCCACTTAGGATGTTGCTAAACCTGCACAAAGAGTTCTGGGACATAGTTTTTCATCTGTTTTTCATATGTAAAGTTGCTTATATGAAAAACTTGGGCATGCTGGTAAAACTACAGAAGCCTCCATCTCTGCTATATACCAGGGATGGGAACTTGAGTCAGGTGACTTGAGTCCGAATTGCAAAAACATGTGTTTTTTGCTGACTCGTGTACACTTGAGTCACCCGTGTCGATGACTCTGGCACTGACTCAAGTCTGAGGCCACTAACTCAGAAATTAGTCATGAATGTGAACAAATTGAGTCTGTGAGCCTGGGTGCGCTTGCTTACTTTTATTGACGCATGAAAGACCTCATGGGGCCATCTTCCAGACTGGGCAAGCAGCTGGGAAGTTCCAGCCAGGAGAGGGAAGGGATGATCTTTTCATTTTGCATTCAGCAGGTGGTGGGAGGAGGGAGCGGGCTCTCTTCTCTATTTCTGAAGGAACAGATGATCATTGAACCAAGGATGGGTGGAAGAAGAAGCCCCAAGGGATGGGGGTGGGGTTCTTGCCTTCGGAGTGGCTGGAAAAGCCCAAGGTGGGAAAGCCAGGGGGGAGTCAGTTCCTAACAACAGTAGAGAAACTCATGGCTCCAGCAGGCACTTTGAATGACCAGCAGCAATAGGACTACTGAGAGGAGCTGCAAAGGATTGGGTTGTACTGTTGCAGGATTAGATTCAACTGTAACTGAATGTAAAAAAAGCCAAAAAGTTTAGAGACCCCTGCTCTAGAGCAGCGGTTGCCAAACTTGCAACTGCTGTCCATGGAAAAAGCAGCCCCTGTTCGTACCCACTCTTACTGTTCCATTGTGCAGCTTGGAAGCCCACCCAATTGCTGTAACGCAACACTAGGCAGTCGCATCTGTAGCCTGCATTTTTGGGTAAATGCGACTGCCTAGAGTGTCATGTTACAGCAATGGGGTGGGCTTCTTCCAAGCAGCATGGTGAAACGGTAAGTGCAGTTCCCATGGGGGAGGAATGCAGTGCTGTGCCAGATCTGGCCCATGGGCTGTGGTTTGACGAGCACTGCTTTAGAGCAAGGAAACAATGTGTATAGTACCCTCAGTATTCCATAGTGTCTATCCCAGACTACTCCTTGTACAGCTTCCTAGTCAGGAAATCCTGGCTCAATCATCACTACAGATGAAATACTGTTATGCACACATGATCTCTATGATAACTCCATTAAGACAGACATTCATGTGGAATGATACATGTCATCCTAATTCCGCTTCTCGAAACCCAAGAGTGAGTTTACAGTTCTCACTTTCTTCCAGGTTTCTCCTTTCACTTCAGATATTCAGGCTTGAACAAAATGTTTCAATTAGGCTAAAGCAATAACCTTGTCAAATAGCATGGTACTTATTTATTGTCATAGATATTTATGAAGAGCTTATTGATTTATATGTTTTAAAAAATTGAAAATCAAAGAAATCGCTATTGAAGAAGTGAAGAATTATTTCAAACTTGGAAGAACTGAAGACAATTTGAGAGTCTGCAAAGTGATAGTTTGGACAAGCCAGCCTGAGTAATGCCTTGATGGAAGAAGATTGTCTCTGGAAAAGCAGGCCTCGAGTTGCAAGAGTGAGTAAGACAGGTGTCCATCAAACATTACAGCTGCACAATGAAAAAAGACATTTCCATCAATTCAATAGTGTCGCTATTAGACTTTTATTGCAACTCTGACACCAAGGAGCAATCCAAGTACTTAACTTCTTTCAATATTAAGTATACAGGAATTTGAATACATATGAACAATAGTGCAATGAACTGTGTTTGATCTATCCTTCTCATTCAGTTGGTAAAAAAAAAAGTCAGTTCCATAAATATTGTTGGTGCATTCTACAACAGCTTCCATCATCTTTACAACCTGCAAAACACCATCTTTTGAAGGCTTTCCAAAGAATGCCACGATTAGAGCTTAAATACTTCTTCATTTTAACTGCTTTTGCTTGGTAATTTTAGAAAGTGCTGCATAAGCCAACCTATGTTAATACAAAAGGCAGGCTCTGAAAGGCCCACTAACAGTGATTTGCAGTGATCAATATTGATAAGAGACTGGCTGGTCACCTTCATGAGCGTCACAATTCGTTGTATGCTCTGGAAGCAGTTCTTCAAAATGACTCCATTCCATACTTCCTGGCTATATTACATGTATTTACAGTACATACAAAGTCAGTGTAACCTTCACTTCCACACTTTCACAATGCCGTCGCGTGATGCAGTGACTATAAAACCTTGAGTTGTCTGGAAAGTCGCAATATCTGTGATAATGTCATGGTGTCCAACTGGTAAGGACTCAGGACCTCTTCGAGGGGTTTCATCTGTAGGACCCATCTTCTGCTTGTTCTGAATTTCCTGTTAAAGAGGAAAAATCATGAAATGTTGATGGCCAAAATATGACAATGAGGTTTGAATTTTCAGAGTCTACAGTTTTTAACCCAATACAAATACAAGATACAGAATAGATCTTAGCTGGATCTTAGCTGCTGTTCAATAGTTGCTGTTCAAGATCCAAACATCCAGATATCTATGGGCTATTTCACTGGGCAGATACATATTGGCTATATCATGACGTTAACTCCCACCTGCCCTGGTCTGCATATTTTTTGAACTTTAACAAAATCAATTAAGGAAAGTATACATTTTAAAAATGGACCTGTAGTTATGTTTTTCTTCGATATTCTATTGCATAGCTATTGCTTGAATAGCAATCTGGTATTGTAGTTAAAATGTGCAATTGGAAAGCTGCATTTGTACACTGCAGAATGTGCAATTTAACGCTAAATCAGAAGAGCAAAGCACGTTTCAATTCTATGCAATATTTTGAGCAACGGCCTGTGGGGATTTGCTCATTTGGACCGTGCCATCTGTGCTGGCTGCACGAGATGTCTGCATTGCCATAACCCTCCATCTGAAAGTCCTATCCCTGGCACGTCAATAAATGTGCAACCAGTAAAGGCAAGAATATGCAGAAACGACAGAACCTAACTGGGATGGAAACACGGAACAGTATACCTGAACCACTTCTGTGCCTTCAATGATCTTCCTGTAATAAGATACAGAGGGGCAGCTAGAACTCCCAGCAACGATGTAGGACCTCTCAGGATATGCTAAATCCCAGAACCTGCAAAGTACAAAGCCAATAACTCAAAGGTTAAAACCTTTGGAGATAATCTTTTGCCTTTAAAAACTGTTTGCCATTATAAGAACAGCCACAAGAGTCACACCAACTGTCCGGCTTGGCATTCATTCAGTACTGGAGGTCAAACATCAGTGACTCAGGAAAATTTAATACTTAAAGGTTACTTTGTAGTGTATTGTGTTTTCAAGCCTTGCAGCCTGATCTTTAACATTTTTACTTGGAAGAGTGCGTTCCATTGAGTTCAAGTCGGTTTATATTTTGTTACTGAATTTTTAATCCTGCTTTTCTCCCCAAAAGGGCATCCTGTATATTCAAATTACTGTGTGCAGGACAGCACCCTATTTAGCATTATAGCCACACTGAGCATTGAGCTTTCTCAATGCTCTGAGCTACACTGAGCTACAATTTACACTGAGCTACGTGTAGCATTATAGCTACACTGAGATCATATCCAATAGTTTCATTCTTGGTGCATTCATTTTGCTTGTTTTCTTAAATTAGTCAAATGTACTAATGGCCAATACCATCAGAGGGTTAGGAAGAACAGCTCTTTTCCCTTTAAGAGAACTTGGTTTGCTAGGGGGACAAGGAGCAGCTGAGTTACATTCCTGCAGCTTGAGTTTGCTATAGGAATGGATTTTGTGAGTTAGTTGAGTGTCCTTCTCTGCTTGCTATCTGTCTTTTGGAAAGGAGTCTAGAGGAAGTGAGGTCAAGATTAAATGTTTTAAGCTATGGGTGCAATTTTTCGGTGCTAAAACTCACCTTATTTGAGCAAAGTTTTTTGGTTGTATGTGCTTTGGCTATTTAATAAACTTTGCCTTGTTCTTAAAACTTCATGATCTAGTCTCTGGATTGGGAAGAGTCCTCTGGGGACACCTAGGTTGTCTTTTCTAGCTAAACTGATAAGACACCCTGCAAATCGGGTATACTCCCATCCCTTTCTACAAACCCAGTGAAACAGATTGGTGGAAATTGCTCTCACCTCACAAGAGGGATAAAGTAGGATTCTTTTGTTAATCTTCCCATGAGGTTTATGCAGACAACTACAGTGTAAGAGGTGCTAAGATGCAATTATTACCATTGCTTAGAGTTTTACCTTATCTTCATGTCTGAACCTGCAGTCAACAATATAGGATTCCCATCTGCTGGGCTGCAGTATATCCCGTGAACACTATGAGGTGAAGGCTAATGGGTGGAAAAGAAGGTTTTTTAAAAAAAACATTTAGACTTTGGTGTATATGGTTCTTTAACATTAAAAAGTAGTTATTTAATTAATAATTATGCCAATAAAGTAGGAATGCTGAGTACATTTCATTGTTTCCGCACTGTCCAATGAACACTCGAGACAACAGATATGGGAGAAAGGGCAACTTTATTTCAATTTACCAAGAGAAGCAGAGGCTGAGACCTGCAGCATCCGAGGCAGCGAAAGCCCCTGTGGTGCGGGGAGGGACCTCTGGGCGGTACCAGAAACCTCTGCCCCCAGGCGGGCATGCACCCGACTCCAAGTCGCGCCCCGCTGCTGGGACGGCGCGTCTCATCCATGTCTATCCCTTAAGGGGAAGGCAGCCGGACCGCAGACTGCACCACCTCGAGCCGCTGAGCCTCTGAGGTGTGCCCCGCGGTCCCGGCCAGGGCCCCTTCTATGTCCTCGTGCCGCCGAGCCCCTGAGGACTGAAATAGGGTTCTGCCCTGCCTATGCTGCCTGAAGGTGCATGCCAGAGTCCCATTCACGCCTCCTAACCCGCACCACCTGCCCTCTTAAAGTGACCAATGGCAGCTTGCAAACGGGGGGGTGTAATCCCCTGGCACATAACAGTCTGGGGTAGGCAAAAAAACTGCCTGCCCCTCGGCCAATCTTGGCAGGCAGCAAAAATTTCCTACCCTGCCCCAAACGGCAACCAGTTAAACTCAGACTGCCTCTAGGGCCGGCGGGCGGGTATTCCCACGGTGCCCACGTGCACAAGGAGGAAGAGGGCTGGGTCTCGTCCCCTTTTAAAAGGTCCACCGTGGCTGCCAGACCCAGCCCCCTTCACCTCCCCCTTGGGGAGGGACTGGACTCTCGTGTCCAGGCCAGGCCAAACAAACTCCGAACACCTCTTTAATTGGGTGATCGGGATAATTATAGTTTCTAAAGGAATGAATGGACCTTAAAAATTACTATAGAACAATAACACAGGCCTACAAAATTGAGGATCAGAAAAGTTTTTCCCAAACTGTATGGTGGTTTGATATGAATTTGGGGTGCCGATTCCAAAAGTGGCATCCATTTTGCCCTATCAAGTCTAGTTTTAGAGATATAGTATAGCCTCATTAGTGAATGGTTCAAGCAGCTTCCTCATGAGGAAGCCATGGTATAGGCCAAAAAATATCCATCTGAAATGTTGTGCAGTTCTTGAAAGACAGAACCTTTCTTTGATTGTAAAAATCCCTATGGGGGTTTAGAACAGCCTGCCCATGTAAACTGCCTTGAATTAAAGTCCGAGAAGAAATCTGGTGACCAAGAAAAGCTGTATATAAATACTTGTATTAATAAATAATAACAATAATATTCACTAAAGAAGCTATGCCATGTCTCCAAAACTAGACATGATAGAGCAAAATGGATGCCACTTTTGGAATCAGCACCCCAAATATACCCAGGAATTGGTGTAACGTTTAAGGAAGCAAAATATGAGGTTTTAAAAAAAACTGTATACGAATATTTAAGTTTGTTTTAATAAAAGTGTATTAAATTGTCAAATTTAAATATTTGCATATAATTATTTTCCAAATTTATCATTTTGAATTTGAAATTTCAAAGAAGTTTATACCTTCCCTAACAAGAATATAATTCAAGGAGGTTTAGGTGGATTATAAAAAAGAAAAACATTAAAGCATCAAAACAAAATACATAGTGAGAATAAATCCACAGTCGATCATTAAACTGAACTTAAAATCTTAGGCAGATTTAAAAAAAATACAGAATTAGAAGCCAGTGAAACAATAGGAAAAAAACAAGTTGAATGATCCAAGCAAATAAAACACATTTCCTTGACACGTAAGCTACAAGAGTGGGCATTAGGCATGTGGACTCTCAGGGAGGAAATTCCAGAGACGGGGTATCAAGACAAGACCTACTGTCTGGCAGCTATCTGAAAGCACACAAGAAGCCAGAGGGGATATTTTAGAATGGGTGGGATCTGTTATGTATAGCGTGTTACATAGGTTACATGGATCTACACTGCAGAAATGCATGCTTTTGGCACTATAATCATACACCTCTGTCTCAAGCAAAAATCTATATAGGGGCTGAAAAATTCTGCCCCAAATGACAAAGCCAAACCTGCAGTTCTGAGAGAGGAGGAGCACTGCTGGCCCATAATGTGAAGCGTCTGTCACCCGTTTCCATATCCCACATGGAGACTTCATTGTTGCCTTGAACAGCTACGAAAGAGCAATGAACAACAGTTACAAATCAAAAGCACAGGGGGCAACCGTACATCTTATAAAATGCCAATGCAAACCCAATAAAGATAAAATGCATACGGACAAAAATTACCGCAGTTGGTCAAAGCATTCATTAAAATCCATTATTATAAAGGCTCCCCTTTAAGGAATTCTGGTAGTATGCCTACACTCACCTAGTCCTTATTCTGGTCTCAGATTAGAGGAGGCAGTGTGTTGACAACAGTAAAAATATTTGTACTGTATCGTTTTTTAAAGTTGCTGAATGTTTCTGCCTCTGTACATATTACTGGTTAGGGTTGTTGTCATTGCTTTTTATGGCAGTAAAGGTTCCATTTAAAAAATTCTTCGAATGAACAGGAGCTGCAGCAAAATAGTCTTAATGCCTCCCAATTATTCTACCAAATGGATTCCTGTAGGCTAATTTCCCAACCCTTCTATACTTTACCAGCCTAATCCTAACCAAGTTTCTAGTGCTGATGCAGCTGTGCCAATGGGATGTGCACTGCATTCTGCGGTGGGGAGCAGTCACATTTGTTCCCTTACCTCGGGGCTGCATTGGCCGTAGAAAGTTGGCTAGGACTGGGCTATAAGAACCAAACAAACTCTGCACCCTCTCAATTCAGCACTTTTTTTCCATCTCAGTCTGCCCAGGTTGTCTTATTAGACTTTTCAATCATGCATTCTGGTTCTTCCCTAACAGCCACAAAGCCTCCTGGGTTAGCTTCCCTCTTTCATTGCTTAGTTCTTAAATTACATTTGAAACTAGTAAATGAGGATGCTTCCAAACTAGAGACCCATCTAGTGGTAAATGCCAGGTTACATATGATGCAAAGTGCTAGTAGGGACTGAGAGCCCAATCCTATCCAATTTTCCAGTGCTAGTGCAGCCGTGCCAATTGAGCGTGCACTGCGTCCTGTGGTGGGGAGGCAGTCAGAGAGACCTCCTCAAGGTAAGGGAACATTTGTTTGGGCAGGAGGTCTGGTCTAGAGGGTAGAGCCTCCGTCTGCCTGAAGATAACATCCACAAGGTCGCCAGTTCGAGGCCACCGGCACTGTGCGACCTTGGAGCAGCTGACAAGCTGAAGCTGAGCAATTCCATCTGCTCTGAGCGTGGGAGGATGGAGGCCAGAATGTGAAGCCAGATCGGAATGAAACACCTTGAATGTAGTCGTTCTTGAAAGAAAGAACCTTCTTTGAAATTGTAAAAATCCCTATTTAATAGGGATTTAATAAAGCCTGCCTATGTAAACCGCCTTGAGTAAAGTCTTGAATACAGACCAAGAAAGGCGGTATATAAATACCTGTTGTTATTATTATTATATTATTATTATTATTTGTTTCCTTACCTCTGGGTTGCATTGCAGCTGCACTGGTGCTAGAAAGTTGGAAAGGATTGGGCCCTCAGTTATTTATAATAGTTTTACATTTTGGAAGTGCTACAGAAAAGCAAAGGAGGATAAGTTCTACCTGCAATCACCCATGATTGGGAGAGGGGGTGCATAAGCAAGCGTCTGATTCGTGCCCTGGAAGGATGGGAATGGCTGGAGATGGGCAACTGGAACCTCATATCCCAGCACGCCATGGTACCACTGCTTGTACCTTGTGAAGAAAGAGGTTATCTGTGACAGCAATTTTTGATGTGTTAAGCAACATCTTGAGCAACTTGGATTGTATACTGTATCAACCAATACGTACATATATAAAGACATCTTTGCCTTTTACACTAATACACTGCTTTTTCATAGTTTGCAAAGTACTTTCGAGCCTTTATTATGCTTGTCCTGACAAAAACCTTGTGAAGCAAGTCACTATTAATTCCCATTTAACAGGTGGGGAAACCAAAAGTGGAGAAGTGTGATTTGCCCACAGGAAGTCTATGGTGAAAGTAGAGATGAACCTATAATGCAATTCAAATCCAACTGGCCCAAAATCAAGCAAGTTTGCAATTATTTCAACCAAAGTCCTGTACAAAGGGCAATTGGATTTGCGGCCCAATCTTATGCTTGTCTACTCAGAAGTCTCATTTTAGCCAATGGGGCTTACTTCCAGGTAAGTGTGGATAGGACTGCAGCCTTACACAGTAATTGTAAATACTTAATCAGAACAAAATGCACCTTACCAATACAGAGCCAGCACTGATGAATGTCCACAGCAAATGAGGTTATAAGTCCCAACCTTAAATCATGCTTTAAGGTCCATGCGTTATTAGAGGACCTCAAGTCCCATCCAACTAAGGAACCATTCACGGTTGCATAAGCCAGTACTGACTGAGCTCCTGAATTAAAGTGATGCATGTCCACCACACAGCCATCATCTTTCTGATCTAAAAACCTGGAGCAAAGCAAAGAAGAAAACAAGACAGATATCATCCTTATTGGTTAGTGCTCTTGAAGCTGCGTAGATTGCCTTGTACTCTTGAACATAAGAACATAAGAACAGCCCCACTGGATCAGGCCATAGGCCCATCTAGTCCAGCTTCCTGTATCTCACAGCAACCCACCAAATGCCCCAGGGAGCACACCAGATAACAAGAGACCTCATCCTGGTGCCCTCCCTTGCATCTGGCATTCTGACATAACCTATTTCTAAAATCAAGAGGTTGCGCATACACATCATGGCTTGTACCCCATAATGGATTTTTCCTCCAGAAACTTGTCCAATCCCCTTTTAAAGGCGTCCAGGCTAGATGCCATTACCACATCCTGTGGCAAGGAGTTCCACAGACCGACCACACGCTGAGTAAAGAAATATTTTCTTTTGTCTGTCCTAACTCTCCCAACACTCAATTTTAGTGGATGTCCCCTGGTTCTGGTGTTATGTGAGAGTGTAAAGAGCATCTCTCTATCCACTCTGTCCATCCCCTACATAATTTTGTATGTCTCAATCATGTCCCCCCTGAGGCGTCTCTTTTCTAGGCTGCAGAAGCCCAAATGCCGTAGCCTTTCCTCATAAGGAAGGTGCCCCAGTCCCGTAATCATCTTAGTTGCTCTCTTTTGCACCATTTCCATTTCCACTATGTCTTTTTTGAGATGCGGCAACCAGAAATGGACACAATACTCCAGGTGTGGCCTTACCATAGATTTGTACAACGGCATTATAATATTAGCCATTTTGTTCTCAATACCCTTCCTAATGATCCCAAGCATAGAATTGGGATCTAGTTTCTTTCTTGAGGACTAGTTTCTTTCCTATGGCCTTCCACTGTTCTCTCTTTTGGATGGGATGTAGGTGAATAGAGCTGCTAATTCCCCATTTGGCCATTAAGTATGGGCTGCTACCAGGTTTTCAATTCAACACTCTCCCAAATCCCAGAAGCACTCTTAGCAGAAAAAGGGACGGCTGGGGGACATGAGCAATATGTTCATTGACAGTATTTTCAAGATAGTGCCTCTATTCTTTTAAATGCCCTTCATTAGTTCAAAGACCATATTAAAAGCTACACGTCTTTGTAGAGGGATAGCAATCTGCTATATAACTCTATATAACTTTCTCAACACTCCACCCCCCTGATGTACCACTTGCTCAGACACTCTCTGCAGAAGTACTACCGGAAGCAACCGGCAATGACATCATTGCTCATTACTTCTGGGTTCAGAGACCACAACACAGTGATTTTCAACCTTTTTTAATCTCACGGCACACTGACACAGTAGAAAAATTGTCAATGCACACCATCAGTTTTTTGAAAACTGACAAGCCACACCATGCTGTTGATGGGGGGGGGGATCACATCCCCCAATGGCCCTACTAATAAATGACCCTCCTCCCAAACTCCCACAGCACACCTGCAGACCATTCACGACACACCAGTGTGCCATGGCACAGTGGCTGAAAATGGTTGTCGCAACAGGAGCTTCCAATGGCAGTAAGAGGATCAGGATGGGTGGGAGGGCCTTTTCAAGCACATGAAGACAATGCGCTGGAGCTCTGCTCTCTGAGCTGAGCCTCCTATCGCCATCTGAAGCTCCTGTTGCGGTCTGACTGCCAGGCAGCTGATGCCCTGCGTACCACCCAACACCACCCGGCGTACCACTGGTGATACACGTACCACAGGTTAAGATCCCCTGCTCCAGAACAAGGTAACAGAATGTGGTTGTGACACAGTGGACTGTATCCCTTCAGACAGCAGGATGGGGATGACAAATTTTGAATGCTCCCCCATCTTTAAAAAAAAAAAAAAAATCTCTGCAAATGGACTACCACACTGGAGAAAAAGATTCCAACCCAGCTTGCACCCTGCCTGTTAGTCTTCTACTTTCCTAGGAGTTTCTCTTTCCTAGGGGAGCGTTCAAAAATGTGATCTTGCCATCTGAAGTAACATAGTCCATTCTACTAGCTCAGGACTCTGAGCTTTTAAATGTTTTTCACTTAAGAAGGAAAGAATTAATGCTGCCAATGAGAAGAATAAGCAACAAAAGGAATTCTTTGGGAAGGAGTAAAAGACTTATACACACCTGCTCTGTATTGGATGAATTTTAGGAGATTTGGGTAGTTTTGAACCTTCAATTCCAAGAAGCTGAATAGCTCCATTATCTGAAGCTATGGCCAAGTAGTGAGAGCCCTGGCAAAAAGTCAGCGTCGTCACACGACCTCCAATCCGGGCATGTGTAAAAATAGATCTATTTCAGAAACAGAAAGACCATTACTGAACAATTCTAAAAATCTACACAGATTTAACATTAAGGCTCAATAAAATTCCCCAAAGAAAAGTACCCCCCCCCCCCAAAAGTGAGCGGCATGTATATAATGTGTTTATATCATAAACCTGTCTACCATCATGGCTTTTTCCACGAAATCATGGATAACTGCAGTTTTTTTAAAAGCAATAAGCATTTTCTATTGGGAGATTCCTACTCCTATCACATGACTACAATTCCCAGGATTCACGAGAGAAGCGATGGCAGTTAAATGGCATATGATTTAAGATCAGTTGGAAAGCAGATGAATTAGAATAGGCTAAATAGGGCACAGTAGGACTAGGGAAGAAAGCACTCTCCCATCATCAGTACCTAGTTGTAGTAGTCTTGCCCTCCATTTTCTGACTGTTCCAGATTTTCACTGTTCCATCGTTTGAGCACGTGGCAAAAATTGAGTGTTCATCAGAAACTCTAATACGGTTCACTGCAGATTTATGCTCATGAAGATGAGCAACCAGAAGCCCTTTAGGATGCCACCCTAGTGAAAAGCAGAAAAAAGGTAGGCTTTAGTTTAGTGAAACAGCAGCAGCTCCCCAATTCCACTCTCCACCAACCTAGAAAATTGTTGTGTGGGATTTTATTGAGCTTTTTAAAATTTCTGCCAACCAGTTTCAGGTTCTACCATAGTAAGAAGGTGGGATACAAATATTTTATATAATTAAATACTTGCAAAAAAGAAAGAGTCAATATAAATTATACAGTTAATATGTTCCCATGCTGGAAGTTTCTAAAATCCATGTTACCACGCAAGTGTGCCTCACAGCTGCCTATTTTCCCCCAAAAGTCACCTTACGTTGCCCTTTCCTAGTCTCTCCCAGTAGCATTCACAGTGTAGTCTGGGGTTTGTACAACATTTTTTGCTTTCAAGTGCATGGAAAGCAGTGAAGGAAACTCATTTAACTACTAACAGCCACATTCTTATGTGAAGAATGCATATCCTGCCTGCAGCTTTTTAATTTTCGCACGTTGCCACAGCAAATAGAATCCTAAAATGAATTAACATCAGTTTAAGACCTGGCCCCCATACAGCTTCCTCGAAAGGAGTTCAGTATGAAGAAAGTACAGTTGGCCCTTATCTTACACGAAGGTTACATTCCAGGGTCGGGGCTCAAAGCTTCAAATGCAGATCCACAAAATGACCTTGAAAATCCCTTGTGTCCACCAAATACATACTGTCTCTTTAAAAATTACAAGAGGCAGGTGGGAACTGAGCCCGACTGAGGGAACAGCAGCATCATTCTCCAACCTCGCACTCATTCTCTGGCATGTATTTGGTAACCTGACTGGTGGTGGCATCGCCTACCCTATTTAAACAGTTCTTTTTCCTGGGTTCTTTCCTTTTGTCTGCCAAGCATGCATATTTGAACTCACACTAGTAAAGTGCATGCAAGATGTGGGCTGACTATAGTGTAGCAGGAATGTGCAAATGATGCTTAATGCGCTGGAGGTGGTCGCTAGAAACAGAATGTTCCCCATTCTTCTTGTTTGGTGCCAACAGACGGCAACCACAGGAAGGAATTTCTCGTTTTGTCCCCTCAAGGTAGCACTGGCTGTTTGTCAAGGAGACATGGACGGTCACCTGGAGGTGGTGGCTTGCTCTCCCATTCCGCATTCTCCATCATCTGCTTGGCAATTCTTTCCGCGTTGCACTGTTCACGCTTCTGCTGGATTAACTGCTGTAATTCCGTTTTGCAAGTAGTAATGCGCAGCTGATACGTAGAGGGTGAGGCTATGCTGCTTAAAACCTGTATGGTCGGTTTCCGGGCTTGAACAACGATACCATCTTCACCCTGAAAGCCAGAAATCATGTCATGTACTCATCCTTAGAAATCACTCGGCCCCAAGTTTTATGTTGCAAAGAGCACGAAGATGCTATCTCATCATTTAAAACTAGCGGCTGCGTTAGAACTCCTCTTACCTCAACCTCATATTTTACCAGGCAAAAGTCATGTTTTACATTAACAACTTTCCTATTGCAGTGCTCTTTCTGGAAAAAAAAAACCCAGATCTCAAAATTTGTTTTATCCGACCATTACAATATAAAGAATAGCTACATCAAATGACCAAATACTGAATCAGAAAAACATTTACAGACATTAAAAGCTGTTGGCAGCTCTTCCAGAAGTACTGTAAAATGTCAATTTAAAAAATCCCCAGAAATACCTGTGGAGAGGATGACAAAGGAGCACAAATGCCAGCTGAAGACTCTGAGCGAAGAGGTTTCCCAGTCTGGATGGCTTCTTGATCTGTGGCTTGGCCATGGCCTTTGCTGATTGGCTGGGGTATATTAGAAGGCTCCAAAGAGCCAAACATACTCTTCCATTCTTCGTTTACGTTTGAATCCTGTTTTACGTGTTTTCTTGCTACAGCCAGAAAAGGGGTATCGTAAGACTGCATAGGATTTGTTATAACAAAATGAGCAAAACCGGTTATTCGCATTATAAGCAGATATCAAGCTATCCGTGCTGATTTGTTATGGCATCACACTAAAGTGGGGGAGTTAAATGGCATTGCATTAATCCATTTTTGCCCAGCCCACAGGCGTACACATTTGGTCCCTGTTGCATATTCACAATGTTGGGCAGAAATGGCTTGGGGGGGGCGGGGAAGTTAAATGTTACATCATTCAAATCAGCTGCTAGATGATTACTTGAATAGATATTTCAATCCACCACCAGACAAAATAATTTTGGAATACAGGTTGAGTATCCCTTATCCAGACAGCTTAGTATAGGAAAGTGTCTAGATTTCGGATTTATCTGGATTTCAGAATAATTGCATAAATAAGAAATGCCCTTTTCAATGTTACCCATACAAATGTCTGCTGGCCTCTGCCATTTTTCAATAATGTCTGTACAGATACACACACAAAACACAGAAAAGAACTTACAGCCGGTACCTGCGCTATAGAAGGGACTGCACACAAGATCTATTGTTCGCTCTATAGAAAGTTTTTTTAAAAGAAGTCTTAGACAAAATGTCTGGATTTTGGAATAGGCTAGATGTCTGATGTCCAGCTAAGAGGTAATCTAACCTGTATTCAGCTTAATTCCTACAGGTGACTCACATGCAAAGGACTCAATTCATAAGCAATTCTTTACACAAAGAAGCAAATGAGTAATGTAATTTAAGCTTGTCTCAGCATAAAAACCCATGTCTGTGCACCCCACAGGTGTACACATTTGATCCCTGTTGCATATATGCAACGTTGGGCAGAAATGGCTTGACAAAGAAGCAGATATATAACTTGACACAGCAGATTGCTGTTGGTGTGAAATAGGAACACATTTCCAACAAGACGACAAGCTCAAGAACACCAATTCATTTATTTTCAAGGTTATTTTTCCGGTCACTTAAAAGGGCTGCAGGAGAGGCTATAGCTCAATGGAAGAGCATGCTTTGCATGCAGAATGTCCCAGGTTTGATCCTGGTATTTCCAGGGAGGGCTGAGAAAAACCTGCCTGAAATCCCAGAGAGTTTATGCCAGTCAGCGATACTGAGCTAGATGGATCTGAGCCCTGATTCAGTATAAAAAAGTGGCTCACCTAACCTCCCTTGATAGCCCCTAACTAGATACGGAATTTGTTGACATACCACATTACTAATGAAATCTTTCACACATACACATGAGGATTTTAAATTCTTCAGCACAAATGTTTAAAAAGCAACAGGACGCAAGACACAGAGCTGTACTAACCGCGTTTGTCATCAGATTCCTGCTTCATTTTGACCAGGTCAACTTGTCTCCCGGTTATACCCAGAGCAGCCAAGTCAATCACTCCTTTCTGGGTGCTGTCATGCAGATGGCTCTGGTCCACGATATTGGCCTTGGCTTTGTTGGACTTTAACATAAAGTCTCTTAAGGCTAACAACTTGTCTTCTTCTTCCTCGGTCATTCCCTATCCCAAAGCCAAACAGGGAGCACGGAAATTCTTTTTTTTAATCAAGGCAAAGGAAGCACATTAGGATTTCACAAAACATGCAGCCATTTGGATGAAGCCAGATCAGGTTGCAAAATATTACATAAACATGTTACTCAGAAACTCTTCAGTTGCAGCTACCATAATGCAGGGTATCAAAACACCATTTGTACAGCAAAACATGAAGGGCAGTGGTGTCTCCATCTGCAGGCGTTCTACCTGACTGTATTCAAAGAAGGCACACCTCAATAATGTGCATTCCCGTAAGTATTTTTATCCCCATATTACAGCTGGGGAACTGGAGCCAAGGGGAAGGGCTTGCCTATGGTCATCAAATGAATTAATGGCAAATTGCACAATTCAAACTGGTGGAGTCCTGAATTGCAGCTCAGTCTCCTCACCACTGCACTACACTAAGGGCACAATTCTAACCAGGTCTACTCAGAAGTAAGCCCCATTTTGTTCAATGGGACTTACTCTCAGGAAAGTGTGGTTAGGATTTCAGCCTAAGTTCCCATCCCACCAGATCAGCTTCTCTGCGCAGTGATTCCACTTGGCCATTATTACAATTATGAAACATCATGGAAGAATTCGTAGCTGAAAGTATTTACCTTCCTCTTCTCTTGCCTTCCCCTTTTCAATTTTGTGTTTTCATTCCTGTCCAAGCCCTATGGATAGGGCTCATTTTGGTTTTTAATTTAGGCACCTTATAAAGAATAATCAGTAACTAGAACTATCTGAGGGCAACCAAGAGATCCGGGTTCAAACCTCTGCTCAGACATGACACTCACTACATAACCATTGGTAAGCCAGCGTTTGTCAGGTCTTAACCTACTTCTCAGGGCTGTCGGAAAGAAAAACAGCCCCACGTATAAAGCAAATTAAGAACTTTGTAGTTTTGTCCAGTCCTAAGTGCTAAATAAATACAGTAAGACCAACTTAGCAAGGGACTCAGTTCTAATTGACTTATCTACAAATGGACAGTTCTTATAGCTAGCCCAAGAATAATTTCCTAGGACTTTAAACTTCAATTGACAGATTGATCAAATAAGCTTGAATCCCAGTTAGTAAAGAAGTACTTGGCCAAGAGAGTTGCACAAAGATCTAATCAAAGACAATGAAATCAGTACTTCTATTTCAGATAGAAACACTCATGCCGAGAGCAAAAAAGATTAGCACAAGGTCAGCCACTGCAGAGGGTTTTTTCGTGTGTTTCTTTTCACTTGCAATCCTTAAGCTATTTGGAGTCAAAAACACTTCAGCAAAAGTGTTCAGCAAAAGATAAAAAGTAGATTGGTCTCTTCTGGTAGATCTCTAGGTGATTTTGCGGTAGATCAGCAAAAATCACCTAGAGATCAACCAGTAGAGACCAATCTACTTTTTATCTGCCTGAACCTAGTAGTACACACTACATTAATCACACACAGATTTTTTCTTCTCCTGATGGCACTTATCTTTGACATGGAACTCAGGGGCAACAAAACATGCTAAGCAATAGCCTGAACTTACATGGCCTGAACTTGCATGGCAAGTTGTATTGGATGATATAGTTGGAACAAAGGTGTTAGGATTGTCCCACTGCAACCATAACACTGAGACTAGCTGTTCATTACCAGTTCTGAGTTTCCATAATTGGAGATGCAAAGGTAAAAAAATCCAATACATTGTGCCCTTCCATGGAAGATCTTTGGAAGCTCTGTCATTGCACATAGTTACTTTTCATATTTGTATATTACCCTTCCTCCAAGGAGCATAGGGTAGTGTGCACAGTTCCTCCCTCCTTTTTTCCTCACAACAACCCTGTGAGGTAGGTGAAGCTGAGAGAAAGAGAGAGAGTTATTGGACCAAGGTCACCCAGGAAGCTTCATTGTTAAGCAGGGATTTGAACCTGGATCTTCCAGGTCTAAGTCCAAAACCACTACACCATCTTGGGCTCTACAGAACAAACCCATGGTACAGCCTTTCTTACTGGACTTCTGCATACGTGCAGTAAAAGTCATAGCTGCTACTTGGCAGGACGATACATGAAACCCAAAGTGAGAGAGTTTGAATCAGGGCAATCCAGTTGCCTGGAAAGGCTCTCCAATTGCTTGGCATACAGACCTTCCAGTCTTATTCAAGGGTGATAGTTTAGATCAGTATCCATTAGAAAGAGACTAAAAACAACAGGAACAAACCACTCTAGTGACTAAGAAACCAAAACTATCAATTATGAACTCCACTTGTCAAGCATCATGGGCTCAAATCACTGGCAATTTTCCTACATTGGCACAGGTGCTCTTTCATCATCACCGATTTATTTCCATTAGGCTTGCACAAGATAAATCAGTGCACCCTGTGCCATGCCTACACTTCACTGTTCCACAGATGCTACTATAATACATTCTCCTGCTCAGTAATGGATCTCAGAACTACCATGATACCACAGATACCTGAGAAAGAAGCTTCTTCAGCAACTGTGCAATTGCTGGATCTTCAGGGGGTGGACAATCAGGAAGAGTCCCATTTCTTTTCTTCTGGCGAAGTTGCAGAGTTCGGAAAAGGCTTCCTATATCCTTGGATCGTAGGGCATAATCAAATATGGATCGGCTCACAGGCTCTTTGAGAACACTCAGCAGGACTATCTCTTTATCTATCTGCAATTAAGGGAACAATGAAGTAAGCAAATAGCCATAGAAACATATTAGGAATATTATAAAAAGAATTTAGTCCACCTTGTTCATAGAGGCCTAGTTGTGGATCATGGTGGGAGGCTATGGAGGAGGAAGGATAACAACTTCTAAAAAGTACTTTGAGAACAACAGACTGATTATAATTTTAATAACTATATTAACTATATTTACTTCTTTGCAATCAGGTTGCTTTGAAATAACTATTATATACAACATTAATTTACCATTTATCACACGCAACAGCGTTGTGCAATTGTTACTGTTGTTGCCTTCACAACAATCCTGTGAGGTAGGTTACTGCTATTCCCATTTAACAAAGGGAAAACAGACACTGGCAGCCAGTCATGACTTGGCCCACGGTTTTGCTTGAACTATTCTTCTTTACTGAAATGTTCTTCAGTTGTGCTTGTGTTTCCAGCAGGGCACTGGCAGCTTTGCTTATTGCAAGGCTGAATTTAGATAAGATGGGTTTCTGCACAGTAGAACAATTGTATGGTAAGCAAGAGATATATTATACATTATATCATCCACCTGGATGCTTGGGAACTATATTACCATGTTGATGGAGCACCATCATGTTTTGACTCTCTGGCAGCCAATAATATGCCATGGGGGCAGGGAAAAATGATGACACTGCAGCACATGGTAAATACTCCAGCCACTATTGGAGGACTCGTTTCAGGGATGTTGGTTTTGGCAGTACTCCTGGGGCTAACACAATGTCTAACTCAGTGCTCTGCATCAAGGCAAGACAATGCCAAGCCAAATCATCTCAGGGCCTTTTACACCCTGCAGTTCCAAATTACTGAAGAATCCATATACAGTCAACTCATTACCTGTATTATTGGCTGAGTGATGAAGGGGTGCAAGTAAGGCATGAGTTTGCAGTAAACATCAGCAATATTCAAATGCTGTGCTACAACTGTTATAAATCCAACTGCTCCATAGCGTATCCAGAGATTAGGATGGCACAAGAATGGTGCTAGGGAGGACAAGAAATAAAAATGTTTAAAAAAGAAGGCTTTCAGGTTTAAATTATAGTGCTGTACATTCATAGAATTCAAGTTCAAGAGACACAACCGGTCCAAGATCCCACACAGACAAATTTCAGATCAAACTCCAAATGGAATCCAAAGTAAGAATAAAGCATCAACCTCACTTCATACCATGATCTTGCCTTTTGGCAGGTGACCAGGACGGTCTAAGCTACAGTTCTGTTCACCCTAAATCATCCTTAATTCCTCTTGCAAGTAAGTATTCCAAAAGCAGTCACCTTGCCCTTCTTGCTAGGACCTCTGTCCCCTTTCCCGTCTTGTAATCACTTATATGAGCTTTTTCTCTCCGATCAGAAGGAAAGGGAATATTGTATTCCTCCAGGGGTGAGAGCCCCCCCCCCCCATTTTGATCAGAGTGAAAAACATAGTGGAATGTTTGGCTGCAATTTCTTTTGGCTATTTCTGTCTCTCAAAAGGAGGGAAAGAGAAACCTCGAATAGCAGCCCGAGTACCTCACTTTGTCTTTTTGACATTTTAAGGCTGCAAACCAAAATGCAATTACTTGGAAATAAGCCTCACTGAACCTCCTGGGACTTCCTTCTGCATCAACATGCATAAGATTGGGCCATAAGTCCTCTGTTAGTAGACACTGGATTGTAACAGCATGTTTTAAAGTCATTTCGATTAGAATCTAGTGACTGAGTAGAGTAGAGTCATATGCTCTTGGCAGTGAAACCACACACTGTACAAAGACTGGGAAAATAAAACAACAGCTTCCAGGAAACCTGGTTTAGTACCATGCTTACCAATATCACTGGCAAATTCATAGATATGTGGTTTCTGCAGAAGCCCTAATTGGCACATACAGGTAAGGGCATTGAGAGCCTTATATATAACAAATTCTTCAGCATCACTGAGCCCTTGTTGGAGGAGCGGCTTTAGGATTGAGGAACTTTGCCAACCAACATAAGCAGCAACACCTGAAATCCACAGTTAATGGAATACATCAGTATCCTTAAATGCTAAGCCTACGCAAGGAGATACCAGCATTATAAGATAGGTATATGTAGCCCTAAAAAACAGCTTAATGATCAGGGCTCACACTGAGCTAGAACACCACCCCATTTCATTTCATTAAAATACTCATTGCCATGTGATAATGCAGTGGCAAACAGCGTAGGTGGCATTATAGATTACCACACATTCATGGAGGATAGATCTATTACTAGCCATTAGCTGTAAGAGCTAAGAATGGAATCTTAGTGTACTTATTTCACCACATCTCACAGGAAACCAACAGGGGATTCTTTACTAGTGGCGGACCGCAGCGGGTGACACACTGGGGGGGGATTACTGGCTAAAATGTAAAATCTTGGTATTTTCTAATAATACCATCATGTTATACACAATTATACGTGCAATTTAATGCAGAATGCAATGAAGCAAACCATGCTGAAATCTTTGCATTCTATCAAAGGTTATGGCCAAATAACCAGATAAGGAAAACACAACTTATGTGACAAAAAGTGGATTTCTTTAACTCAAAACTGACCAATTAGACTAATAGTTCTCAGAGCCAATGAGATGTTACTATGACATAGCAGGGAACCAAAAATGTTTTACTATAAGTCAGCCCTCATTTCCAGGAATCAGAGCTCTTATTCAGTTGTGCGAGTATCATCAAGTTGGCCACTGGTTTTTTATAGGTTACTTATCTGTTGGGTGACCTGTACTGTTAAATATTAAAACAAATATAATGGGGATTAATGCATTGTCAAGCACATACCCACTATGCTATCAAAAAAAGCTCCCCGTAGATGCCAGTCATTCTTATCGTTGAGGAACGTGATCATATGCGACAGGAGAACATCATTAGCTTTTTGACGTCCAAAAAAGACACAAAGGCGTGTGATTCCATTTTCCATCAGGGTTTGTTTCACAATGTTTTCTGGGTCACTCAGCAGAGTGACAACTTTCTGTTGGACCATTTCGTGCAAGGCCTGAAGTTCTGCAAGGATATCACAGAAACCGAGTCAGGAAGAATAACCCATGTCCATCAAACATGTCTTTTCAGTAGGTTATGGATGGCCAAATTGCACCTGAAGCAGCAGGAATATACCACATTTTTAGATAAAATAGCTTGGCTAAGGCTCAAAACTGGCCTTCACTCCAGCCTGCCTCTTCAGTGCTTCACACATGCAATGTCTGTTCCCTCAGAAAAATCCCTCAGAAAAATCTGAGGGAAAGGGGGAAAGAATAAATTTACATCAATGAATATTTTAGAGATGGAACTTACATGAATGAAAGAAGGTCTTGCAAAGAAGCTCAAGGCCCATAAAAGGCCTTGCACAAAGCAAGGTCAGCCATTCCTTTGCTGCTGCTGCTGCAGCATCACAGATGTGAAATAGCAAGCAGTGGAGGGAGCCCTCGTCCCACACCTCATGCAAGAGGTCAAACAATTGCCCTCACACTGAGAACAGTTGCGTAGGGCCAGCGCAGCTTCCAGCAGATCTCTGGTGAGCCAGAGGCTCATTAGAGACTGGGGTCTCCCTGCAGGCCAGATTGGGAGTTCCCGAGAGCCGCAAGTGGCCCCGAGGGCTGCAAGTGGCCCCTGGGCCAGGACCTACCAGTGAAGAGCACCCCAATTTTTGGTTGGTCATGAAACTGACATGGCAGATTAGGCTATGTGCATAAAGGTTAAACAACCTGCTACTGGGGGAAGGGGAGCACTGCTGCCCAAGTACAATTATAGCCACAGTGGCTTGAGCAGCTGGTAAAGTGAAACTTTTTTTAGGTGGGTCCCAATGCTAAAACAATGTGGTTTAAAAACAGTGGTTTAGGAACCACTGATCTAACACATCTACATCCATCCACAGTCTTGCAAAGCCCATACAGAGCTCCATCCTTACCCTTCAAAACTGTTAGTAGTACGGTGACCAAATTCCTGCACTGACCATCATACCTTGTGCTTCTATAGGAGACATCTGAGTGGTTACAGTGACAGCTAAAACAGCCAACATGCAGAAAAGCTTTCTATTAACAATACCTGAAAGGCTACCTTCTCATTGGAATGCAACATTGTAGCACGAAAGAATAATCATTTTCTGGCCGTTCCAGGGCACTTCAGCTTACTCAGCGCACCTTGTGGACCACAAGGCTCAGACTCTGTACCACAGAAGGTAGGGAACAACGGACAATCGACAGGAGAAACGAAAGAACACAAGCAAGATGGCCATGGAGAAGAGATAGAGAAAATGACTTGCCAATTGGGAAAGGAGCCTCAATTCAGTGGGAAATCTTTATGAGTACCAGAGTCTTGCCCTGTCCAGAATCTGGCAAGAAATTTTGGAATGAGAGGTTTATAGCAGGTGCGCAGCACTGAAATGGGTGAGTTGACTAAGAGCTAAAGCATGGTATTTGCATAACAGTGGTATATTGGATTGGGACAGATAAAGACAATAAGAGGTACATCACCAGTGTCATAATTTTCACTAGGCTGAGATGCATCATCCATTTCTTCACTGTTTGGTTCATTTTCCATGTTCAGATTTTTTAACTGGACTAGTTCTAGGAACCTCAGAGCAGTTTCAGCTAGCAGTGCGATGTTCTCTGCAAAGAAAAATTTAAAGCCATAAGCATCCGGGATAAGCCAGACACAGTGGATTAATAAAGCATCCCAGATGAAAAAAGTGTCCCAGAATAAAGCGTCTAATACTGGCTTCGGGACACAGGAAGCTGTCTTACTTTGATTCAGACCATTACTCTGCCGAGTTCCGCATCATCAGCACCAATCAGCAAAGGTTTTCCAAGGTTTCAGAAAGAAATTTTTCTCTGCCCTCCCTAGAGATGCTGGAAATTGAACCTTGGATCTTCTGTATCCAAAACAGAAGCTCTTCCAAGTTATATTCCAGAATTCATTCAAAGAATTCACCCCATTTTCCACACACTCACACCTTACCAGCGTAAGCTAGTCGGACAATAGTGGCTTCATCCTGAGCCAAGTGTGCAATACCAGGCAAGATGTACTCTGGGTAGATGTTGATATCGTTACGCGGCACCTCTTTGACCAGGGCCAACACTTTTGTGAGGGTCCTAACGGCTTCTGCCCTCACCCTGGGCACAGAGTCGTTGCTGAAATGCAAGAGATAAGGCGTGATACGGTCCAGCAGGATTTCCACGCTTAACCGGGGTGCCAGCTGGAGAATCAGCTCCAAGGCGGCCAGCTTGGAATCACAGTATTTGAGGGTTTGTAGGCACGAAGTAATCACGGACACTAAAATTACCAGCCCATTTTCCTTGGTCTCTCCCTCTGCTTTTTCCGTCTGGTCATGCCCACAGAGGTTGTGAATGATATTGTCCAGATCTTTACGGATGACAAGGATACGCTCGTCTGCCGATACAAAGGTTTCCTTGGCAAACTGAGCCATGTAAGGCTGGAGGAAAGTGTAAAATATTTCAGGAAAAGCATTGTTACGTTGTTGTTTCAAGTAATCTTCTGCTGCCAACCGTTTTTCTGGCTCACAGTGGATCATCTGAGTAACCTTCAAATAGAAGGTGGTAAAAAGAACAAAGTGAAAAAAAACAGAGAATGGACAAGATAATGTTTATTGTTAAGAAGGTATGGATATGGCAAAAAGCTGCCATAAAGAGAGGCAAGTCATTTACCAGTTCTCTGATACTTCGGTCTTCAATTTTATTCAGCACTTGATCTGGAGCAAACTGACCATTCCTATAAGCCAAAAGCTGAGACAAGTCAAACAGAGGTACACCTTCGGTAAATAGCTCAGCTATTACACAGCCTGGAAAATACAAAACAAGTGCCTGAGAACAGTATATTGGGTATCTCTTCTCTTGACCACACAACCAAAATCAACTGCATCAATTCCACTCCCAGAGATTAATACTTCTTAAAATTATTACTCAAAGGCTAAGAGCCCAATCCTGTGCTTGGCGGCACGGCTTCATGCAATCGAGCACTGTCACAAACATGCCCTAAGGCACGTTTGCTAGCCTCACTGCCGGGCTCCTGCCCATGCTAGCCTAGCACCAGCTGGTGCTGGGCTAGTGCAGGGCAGTCGCCCAGCTTCTGTAGCTCGGCGGTCTGCCGGACCACGGAGCTGCAGTATGGTAAGCGGGGGCGGGGAGGAGGCGTTCCAGGGAGGGGGGAGGACGGCAGGGGGCTGAGAGAGGGAGGGGGAGGCATGCCAAGGAGAGGGAGGGAGATGGGTCCGCGGAGCTCTGCTCCGCAGGATCCAAGGCGCTCGGGGAGGACTCTGCGTCCTACATGAGCGCCTTTACTTTATCACCGACCTTTTGGTCGGCAGTAAAGTGAGTAGCCCCATTGCGGGGCTGCTTACCTTACCTGGAAGAAGGGGACAAAAGTCCCCCTCTCCCGAGGCGCCTCCTGCGGCAGCCCAGGGTGCACAGGATCCGGCGGCAGCCCTTCTCGGTGCCACCGAGCCTGGGCGCCCTGGGCAGCTCAGGATTGGGCTGCCCGTCATCGCCCATTTTCCACCAATGCATGACTTACTTCTAATGCCAATAAAGGTCTCTAAATCTAAAATCTACTTCTACTCAGAAGCCCCATTGAGTTAAAGAGGACATATTCCCAAGTAAGTATGTATAGGACTGTAGCCTTAATCACCACCCCTCAAGTACCTGCAGAAAAGATGTCCATTGCACGTTTCAGTTCCCCCCTGCTTCGTTGATTACTGTTGGCCAAGTCCACCAGTGGAGTAGAAGGATCTCTCATATTCTCCAGTTCTGTGGCAAACATGCTGCCATCAACAAAGCGCTCTGGGGCAATATAACAAGTCCTCCTTCGCGACGTGTCAAAGAAATAATTGAAATCAGCAGGATTGTCTTCAGGGAGGTAGGTTGGTTTAAAACTTGCAAAATCTGTTAACAGGACCCAGTTCCAGCTGGTCACCATGACATTTTCAGTTTTGATGTCCCCATGACGAACTCCAGATCGATGCGCTTGGTCCACTGCAGTCAAGATCTGGAAGGCTATCCACCTCTTCTCAATGTTGTTTAGGAACGGCCGTGTACTAATACGGTCGTAGAGATTATCCCGTACATACTGCCTAAAGAGCATCGCAGCTTTCTCAGACAATGTGGCTTTCTGGAAGGGAAGACAGTTCTGTGCAGAATGCAACCTTATTTTCAGTTCTTCCAACTCTTGCTTGTAACTAGTTAACGGTAATGTAGGGTCTTGAATGGCAAACACCTTTACCACTACCAGGCCTTCTCTGTGCTTGGCTCGGGCAACTTTAAAAAAACGTGTACTGCCCAGGCTTTTGTCATATTCAAAGTCATGGATATCTGAGAAATAGCTGTCCACAGAAAGGATCTGAGAAGGGGCGATCCCAGCCAGCTGGTTCCCCATGGCAGCCCCTTCACTTCTGTGTCACAACACCACCTAGAAAACCAATTGAAGAAGTGATTTGATCAGCATTGATCTCCTCAAAATATCTGCTTGTTGTTTACCAATTACATAACACTGCAGCAGTGGGGAATTTCAGACCCCATATATCATCACAAGTGGCTGCATTTTTTTTAATACTTCATAAAGAACTACCAGGTGTTGGCCAATTCCTTATTTTATTAATACTATTAAACCTAGCCCAGTTTTGTACTAATATGATTTAAAGGATTGATTTTAAGAAGAATGGGATTTTTTAAAGAATGGGAGGTACATTCGTGGTGAATTACCTATTAAGAATTTTCAGAACAGTAGCCCTGTTTTAAGCCCTGTTAAAAAGTCTACCAAATTTATTCTAGAAGAGGCAGTATCATGTTTGCCTATAAGCTTTCTTATGAAGTAGTCAATAGCCTGCAGAAGCTGATGCTACCACAAATGTTAGTCTTTGAGGTGCTACAAAACCCGTTGTTCTTTCTCCATTAAAGATCACTATGCTGTTATTTGTGTGCGTGAAATTGTCCCAACACATTCTTAGAGACCATTGTGCGCCTTCTACACACAATCCTAGTGCACGCTTACTCAGAAGTAAGCCCCACTATACTCAAAAGGACTAACTCCTAAGTAAGTACGCATTAGACTGCAACCTCAGCTTACCTGCTCTATAGTTCAGCAACCCAAGTTTAAAACAGACGCACTGGGGATGGCTGACAAGCTCGAAGTCAGGAGTACCAAACATAAGGCCCATAGGCTAAATGAGGCCCCCAGAGGCAGTTTATCCAGGCCCCATTATAATTGGGCTCTCACAGGTTGATGATTGGGCTTTCTCCTTTCTTGAAAATAGGGACAAAATTTGCGCATTTTCTCTTCTGTCACTTGCAGTGAAGGAGTTTCTATGTGAGGACAAAGTGCCTATTTCTGACCATCATCTGTCATTTTCTGCTGAATGATGTGCTTCCAGCCCTCAGCCAGCGCCAAGAATGCTAACTCTGGCCCTCTATGTGAAACAAGTTTGACATACAAAATAAAAAATAAATAAATAAACTTTGTTTTCTCAGTCTCTGTTAGTATGGATTGCTAGAGCGTTCCCTTTGCAGCTCTACAACAAAAGGACTGAATGCCTCTTCCCAAATAAAACCCCAACATTATGTCTTTTTGAGCCCATTTCTACCAGGTTAACCCCCTCCCCATTTGCATCCCTTTGATTCCTTCAGTTCCCTGTTAATGTCTAGGGCAGCAATTTTCTACCCTTCTCATCTCACAGCACACTGACAAGGCACTCAAATTGTTCAGGCACACCACTGGGTTCTTTGCAATTAACAAGGCACACTATGCTGCCAATGGGGGGGAGGTCACATCCCCCAGTGGCCCTACGAAAAATAACCTTCTCCCAAATCCCTGTGGCACACCTGTGGACTACCCGCAGCACACTAATGAGTGTGGGCACTAACCCTAGTGTGCCACTAACCCTGATGTGCCACTAACCCTAGTGTGCCAGGGCACAGTGGTTGAAAATGGCTGTTCCAGGATGTAGCAGCTGGGCACGCACACAGTTTGTATGACAGTGTCCCTCTGGTGGGTAACACAGTAGTTACTGCTACAGACTGAGGCTGCAATTCTATCCACATCTACCTGGGAGTAAGCTTCATTGACTGTAATGGGACTTACTTCTGAGTAGACGTGCACAGGATTGAGCTGCAAGTCAAGGGAATCTGTTCTGGGGAGCTGCGCGGGTCTGGCATCCGCAGCACCTCTCCGAGGGAGGACCGCGCCGGACCCCGCCGCCCCCGCGCCCCCAGCGCTGACTCACCGCCTCTCTGGACCCGGAGGGCGCCCAGCCCGCGGACGGGGGCCGGATCGAGCCCCCGAAGCGTCGGCTTCTCTGCTGCACGGAACCGGTGAGCGGCACACAGGAGGAAGGAGGCGGCGCTGTGAGCTCACATCCTGGCGGGGAGGAGAGCGGGCGCTGGCCGGGCTCCGTCTCCGCCTCTCGGGAAGGTCCGCGCCCGTTCCGAAGAGCGAGCCAAGCAGGAGGAGCCAAGCCGAGGCGGCTCTACTCGGAAGTAAGCCCCATCACAGACAACGGGGCTTACTCCCAGGAAAGTGTGCATAGGAGTGAAGCCTCAGAGCCTCAGCCTAGGCATGTCTACTCAGAAGTAAATTCCATTACAGACAATGGGGCTTACTCCCAGGAAAGTGTGGATAGGAGTGAAGCCTCAGAGCTCCAGCCTAGGCATGTCTACTCAGAAGTAAGTCCCATTACAGAGAATGGGGCTTACTCCCAGGAAAGTGTGGATAGGATTGAGGTTGGATTGAGGCTACAATCCTATGCAAACGTCCCTGGGAACAAACCCCATTGAATATAATGGGATTTACTTTTGAGTAGACCCTTTAGGATCATGCTGTAAGGGGGGAAAGCAGAATTGCTGGGTCCTGCTGCTGCATCCTGGCTGTGACCTCCGCCTTAGAATTGGAAGGAACCTTGGTGGTCCTCTAGTCCACCTCTGCCCAGCTCTGGTGACATTATGAATTTTACTGTACTATTATTCAGTATTAGACACTTTGCCAACAGTCTGAGGCTAAGAGGCAAAGAAGGAAGGCCCATAGCCAGGGAGACAGACCAGGCTCTTGCTCCCGGTGTGGAAGGGATTGTCACTCCCGGATTGGCCTTTTCAGCCACACTAGACACTGTGCCAGAACCACCTTTCAGAGCGCGATACCATAGTCTTTCCAGACTGAAGGTTGCCAATACAATAATACTGCTTGAAAATTGGGATACCAATAAACATAGATAGAATGATGTTTTAATTTAAATGCTTGTATTTTCTTAAGCATTTTGGTGTTTTAAAAAAAATGTTTAAGTAAAAAATAAAGTCAAAAAGTTCAGTAAATATATTTTGAATTAGTATATTTGGGATTCAGTTATTCTCCCTTTCCAGGCATTGTTTTGGTTAGGCCATTTCTGCCCAAGGTTGCATATATGCAACAAAGCCCAAATGAGTACACCCATGGGCTGGGCAACAATGGATTAACTGGGTTTTTTTTTTTTTTTTTTGCAGCATGGTCCATGGTAAATCCAGCACTGGGAAAAACTCTGTGGTGCCCCCTTTTCCTTGATGCTCTAAGCCAGGTGTGTCAAACTCGTTTCATACTGAGGGCCGAAGTTAGCATTCAGGACACCTGCTGAGGGCCAGAAATGAAGTCATCAAGCAGAAAGTGACATCATTAAGCAACTGATGGCCAGAAATCAGCACCTTGCTCTCATATAGAAGTTCATTAACTGCAAATGACAGAAGAGAAAATATGCAAATCTTGATCATATTTCAAGATATGGGAAAGTCCAATTTTCATGTGGGCCACTATTTCAGTGGTAACACCTCAGTACTGCTCAGCAGCTGAGAGCCTGAGGGCCGAATAAAAAGCTTCTAGGGGCCACATTTGGCCCCCGGGCCTTATGCTTGACACCCCTGCTCTAAGCACATGCTTATTTTCTAAGTGGTTAATCCAGGGCTGCTACTACATTATATTGACTGTCATTGGTGGTAAATTTGTCTCATTGCCCCTGTTGGCTTGAAAATCTTACAAAATCTCACTACTTTATAATGCTCTCTCGGTGATTTCCCCCTGCTTCACTTCAATGTAATGGGTCATCCTTTCAAATAAATGTGCATAAGTGCAGGCTGTGTAAGGTTGCAGCCCCAACCCACAGTTGTTATATGAGATGCACCTCCAAGATAGTAATGGCAGTGGGGTTTTGTGCAGAATCAGACAGGTCGTAACTCAGTGGTAAAGCAACTGTTTTGCATGCAGCAGCTCCCACCTGAATCCCTGGCATCTGCAGGTAGGTCTGGAAAAGACTCTTTCCTGGAAAGCTGCTGCCTGTCAGGGTCAATGATCCCAAGGCATACAGAACAAGAGTCTGATTCAATAAAAGGCAGATTGCCTCAATCCTAATATGCCTTCTTTTAGAGAAACATGCATCCATTGCAAGCCTAAGAGCCATATTTGTGAATTCATTAAATGAATAAACAAGCAAAACATTGATATTGATAATTCCAAAAGGCAGGCGCATGCATTTATAGACTGCCTGCCCCTGGACAGTGAGGGAATGAAATGGGACAAGAACCCAACTTTGGCTGTCAGCTAATAAACCATGACTACTTTTGTTGGTTAGGCCTAGAGAGACCATAGGTAATCTCCCATTCTTTTGGGAATAATTTGAGGTTTTATTTCCCCAGCAGATAAAAAGAGCTGGAGCTGTTCCTTAACCCTTGAACATTCTAGTCTACAAAATTGAGACACTTTTTCAGAACGTAACTTTCTTGAAGTGGAAAAGTTTCAATGACACTTCTTAATAATGCATAGGATTGAGCTGTAAGTAAATAGGTTGTTGTTCAGACCCTCTGGTCCATTCTGATGCCACCAGATTGTTTACTGGGTTACCCAGTCTCAGAGCTAAATCTATGGCTCCCCCCAGCTTCCTTCATACTAAGGCAGCGATTTTCAACCTTTTTCATCTCACAGCACATTGACAAGTTGCTAAAATTGTCAAGACACACCATCAGGTTTTCGACCATTGACAAGGCACACCAAGCTGTTGGTGGGGGGCTCACATCCCCCAATGGCCCTACTAATAAATGACCCTCATCAGAGTCCTGCAGCACACCTGCAGACCATCAATGGCACACCAGTGTGCCACACCAGTTGAAAACCACTGTACTAAGGGCTGCTTTGAGAGGTAACAGAAGCAGAAGCATGTTGTTTTAATTTTGGCCACAAGGTGGCTGTACTAACTAATTGCAAATAGTGCCTAAGGCGGCAATCCTATCCATATTTAACTGGGTGTAAGTACTATTGACTATAATGGGACACTCCTGAGTAGACATGCATAGGACTGGGCTCAGTGCATTTTGCATATATTTCTAGTATAAGGAATTAAGTTCTAAAATTGAACTTTCCTTGTTTCCTTACTAATTATCGCATATTTATTGTTCTTTCAAATATTTAGAGACAATCATAAGTTTCATTTAATGATTCCAGTGGACAAGAGAAGCCCCTTTCTTTTCAGACGGCTGTCTATAGTTTAATTATAACCCTGCCCTCTTAATTTTGGCTTCACATTTGCTGTACCTGCCAACTACAATACTCACAATGGTGTACCCTTTTGCATTTACCATAACACAATAATTTTGTGTTTTACCACACCCACACAGCAATTGCAACCAATCAAAAATACAGAAAAGAATTTAAAAAAATAATAATTATAAATATAAAAAGGTATGACAATCTCCTTGCTGAAATGCATAGCCCTATGTTCTACATTTGATTTCTATGTAATTAAACCACAGTCCCCAAGCAATTCATAACCACTACCCACTGGTTTAATAATGACCTGCAACAGAATGAAGCTAATGCTTTGGAAACTTCAAAATACAAAAATGACTTTAAAAAATATTCATTTTTTTTTAACAGGCAATCATTTTTGTTAAGGATTCCTAGAAAATACCTCTTTCTGCAACACTGGAGAACTGGATTCCAGTAAGCGTAGATAATACCAGACTACACAAGCCATTGGTCTGATTCATACAGAACTTTTAGGGCCAATCCTAAAGAACCCAGTGCTAGTGGTATACTTGTACTGCACCAGGTGTAGTAAAAATGCCATAAGGCACGTTACCACTGGCATTAGCAGTGCCAACACTGGTGCCAACAGTGCCAATTGCAGTGCCAATACCAAGCAAACTAATTGGAGAGCGCTGGTGGTAAGCTTCTCCACTGGCCAGTGGAGTGGTTTTCTGGGCAGGGGAAGTCGAAAGTGAGCAGAGGGAAGAGGATCAGGCCCAGGTGGGGGCAGAGACAGTGGCAGACTCTGCTCCCTCCCAGTTGGCAGAACAGGCCTCCTTGGTTCTGTACAAAACAGCTGGTACAGCTCCGAGGAGGACCTTTTGGGGCTGCCAGGGCTTTACCCACAGTAAGGGAACAAACGTTCCCTTACCCCAAGGAGACTATGGAGACTGCCTTGGCCCCAAAGGATTCAGCAGTGGCCATTTTGACGCCACTGCTCCTTCTGGTGGCCCTGGGGCATAGGATTGGGCTGCCCATCCCGAAGTAGGGTTTGTTTTGTTGTTTTGCAATCTTAAAGCTTCTAGATTTTGTCTATTGTAGTAGAAATTTCTATCCAGACTGTGCAGCATGAAGATTTCATTAACAAACGAGTTTTTAACTGTGGTAATAATGTGGCTCAGAATGTGAGACCAGCATGCAGAGGACAACTCTACCAAAAGCACTAGTATTTACATACAGCATTCTCAAATTGAATGAACTGAGTGATCAAGTAATCTTTTGGGACATGCTATCTGCACAAGCTGTGCACTGATTTTGAGAACATCAGCTAGGCATCTTCATCCTTCTTCGGGCTTCTGAAAGTGTGAGTCACCATGTTTACAGGGAGAGAGGGTCACTGGCAGCAGCCAGGAGGCTTATAACTCACTCTTTTGCAGCTCTACTCAAAAGTCTGAGTCTCATTGCTGTCAATGGGGCTTCCTCCCAAGTAACTGTGGAGGAGATTAGTGGACTGCATACATTCATGCATTGCAGCCTAGCTTTCAGACCATAGGCTGAGGCCGGCAGAGATGGAGCCAAACAGGCATTCTGGGGATGGGCAGGCAGGCAGGCAGGTGGGGGCTGACCTCATCAGAGTGACAATGGTAAACTGGGCTCTGGCTCAAGGAAATGGTGGCGAGTTGGCTGAGTGGTGGCAACAACAGCAGCAGCAGCAACAACAGCAATAGATGGAGACAGGCACCCAAACTTCTCCCCCCCCCCTTCCTTCACCCACAGCCACTGGAGTGATGGTGAGCTGGCTGAAAGGACATGGTTGGCCAGCCCCAGGTGGGAGGAGAGGATGGCACTGGCACAAGATGGTGGCACAATGCTGAGCTGCAAGCTCCATGGACCCACAGGGAGGTGTGTAAGTCAGGCAAAGTGGGAGGGCAGGCATACACACAGCATGCATGATCAGTTACTTACAGGCAGCCTGTCCTTTCGTAAAGACAGAAAGTGTGTTTTCCTTCATGTACTCAGCAATAAGTTCTTGAAGTGTTGAAAAGCGGTACGGGGGCTCCCATATCTGCAGATTCAGTTTCTTACTTATAACAGCATCTTAATTGGTACGAGTCGTGGGGGGGAGTGTTCAATTCTTTTCACATTGTTACAGTTCCCTGCTGTCAAAGAAACGTGAGTTCTAATGTTCTTATCTCCCTAGAATAACTAATTGTGTCACTTGCTTCCATACAAACCCTGAATGTGCAAAGCACTTTAGTGGTCCTTACAACAACCCTGTAGGTGAGTTATTATTTTCCCAATTTTTCAGCTGGATAGCAGAGGCCAAGTGGGGGTGCCTTACCTAAGGCCACCTGGTGAGTTCATGGCAGTTGCAGAACCAAGGAAATTCTGTAACCCAAGGAAATTTGTAATGGGTGTGAGGGACTTGTGTTGGTCCACATCTGTATCAGGTTTGCACCCTCACTCTCTTAACCATTACACTATACTAGCTTGCCTTTCTGCATTGCTTTTCCTAGCTGCACTAGAGTTGAGTACATAAATGCTTGTGCTCTTGTGTTGGTTACTTAGAAATTAATCTGTGCATCAACACCTAAAATGGTTGGCAGTCTGTGTTTCACTCACTCGACCCTGAATCTCAAATAACACCTGGATGCTTTAGAGATATTTCCAGATTGCAAGTAATTGTAAAATTAATCCTGGGACTGCAGAGTTTTCAAACAGGCCTTCCGTGCTTGCAAATAATGAACAACTGATTGAGGGCAGAAGGAGATATCATGAGGATCACACGACTGGTACACAAAGTAATGTTGTCTCCTCTGGGCATGTGAAGTAAAAAAAAAAGTGTGACATCATTGCACTCGGTTTTCCTCTACTGCAAATGGTTGCGGATGAAGCAAACTCAGGGCCCAATCCTATCCAGCTTTGCAGCACTGATGCACCCTTGCCAACAGAGGGGACAGTCATGGAGGCCTCCTCACGGAAAGGGAACACTAGTGCTGGAATGTTGGATAGGATTGGACCCTCAGGGCACAATCCTATTGTGGAATATGTCCTGTTTTGTTCAGTGGGGCTTACTCTCAGTAAAGTGTGGTTAGGATTGCAGCCTCAGAGTATAATATGATGAGGGGAAACAATATCGTCTTACGGCACCTTAAAAATATTACAGATTTATTTCTGCATTTGCTTTCATGAGCTACAATCCACTACATCAGAAGCATTATCGGGAGAGCGGAGTAGAAGTAGATTCAGAGATGCTGCTTTTGATAACTGCCAAACCTTTTGAATCACATTAATCTCTGCCCTGACTTGGGATTCTTTCTCTAATAACCTGTTTTCAGCTCTCTTTTGATAACCAGCTGGCAATTCCCACAGTGCCTCCTATCTCTGGCTGAACACTTTCTTCCAAACCAGTATAATTCTCATAAAGTACCATTATGCTAATTTAGCACTCTGGAGAGTTTTCCTGATTAAGTTTTCGGTTTAGTGGTGGGCACTGTACCCATAAGTGATTTGTTTAGAATTTTGCATTTGCATAATAGCTATAACAATAATATTTAAAAAAAACAAAAAACCTCAAGCAAGCTATTCTTCATGTTAAGTCTGTTTCTTAATGCAAAAATATATGACTTAAGTATAGTACCTCTTATTCTAAGCTGAGTAATTTAGGAAACTTTGGCACACCTTCATGTGTTTATTAGCTTACATCTTAAAAACACTTGTGATCATAGCTACATAATAGGCACTTACTACTAGTTATCAAAGCATCAATCCTGCATGCGGACAGCTTAACCGCAATGGGATATAACAGGTGGTGGGAGGGACAATCAAGCAAACTGGGCAGGGGCCAGATGGCAGCCACTTACAATGTGCTCCTGGAGCCCCTGACGGGGTCTCAGAAAGCCTCAGGGCTCCTAGAAGCACTCTTTGAGAAACGCTAGATGGTCCAGAAGTCATTGCGACCCTGCAGTTCTTACTGGTCACCAGACAGCCACTTTCAATTGGTTATTCAAAATTCCCTCCAAGAATTCTCATTAATTTGTAACTATGACCCAAAGCTCAGTAGCTTTGAGAGAGCCTGTGGTGTGATGAAGGGGAGGGAGGGGTGGCAGTGCTCCTAGAAGGAAGAGGCAGTAGACAGGAAGACCAAGAGATAAACTTACTGAAAGTCACTGAAAAAAGTTTGAGGCAAAGCAATAGTCAGGGATGGATGGCCTGGGAAACGTGCACACGTGAGTATGGTGAGAAAAAAATGCACGGCAGGAGAATCAATTTCAAGACGAAATGCAATAAACTTTGTACACAAAAACACATGTCATGAATGTGATAAGAAATCTCCCCTGATGTATACTGTATAAGGCATTCCTGACATCTATCAAATTGGTAGGCAGTGTCTATCAACCCTACCCTAAGGATGGAATATTATCCAATATCAGTATGACAGCTCCATTGACATTCCTGCAGCCACAGCATCTGGACTCGTGCTTGTGTATTAGCCTTCTGACGCTGTCCATCATCTACACTAGCACAAAATATCGAAGATAAAATTGTCAGGCTCTTTTGGAGGAAACATTGTGGTCATCATGGTTTCCTTTCTAGCACCGAACAGTCATTCAAACAGCTGTTTGCTCACGCAGACTTTGGCCCAAAATAGAGATATGGTCCTGACACTTGCCAAAATTACTTCTCTGTTCTTTGTCTGTCTCTCTTCCTGCATGGACATTGCAAGTGACCTTCTACGCTTGCTCTCATTGAACAATGAGATATTTAGGACTTCTTACAAAGGACTCTGAAGTAGGAGCTGATACACTTCAGGTGCTCAGATGGTTTTAGTGAAAACATGCAGCTGTACCTTTAAGGATATTTCCTTCTTTGGAGCAAGGGGCATTAGAGGGTGAATGCAAACTAACAAGGCAGCTTGACTTGCCTTGTTTATAAGGCATCTGACATTTTGCTGAAGACTCCTTCCAATTTGAACTATAAAACATTGCATCAGACAGTTTTCCCAGGTGACTCCAAGAACAGTCGGCATTTGCCACTTTTGCAAATCAAATGAAAACAACATCGTAAATGTTAATTCAGTTTTTAATTCTTCTAATTCAATTTTTAAAAATGGCTCTGTTATGCTTTCTATATTGCAGTCAGATCAGACTACACATGGAAGGCTCCCAAGGTATTCCTGTCACTTGTCCAAACTGGTCCCAAGGGTTTTCACAACACAAACAGTTTGGACCAGCCATTTTCAACTACTGTGCCATGGCACATTGGTGTGAATGGTCCCCAGGTGTATTGTGGGAATTTGGGAGAGGATCATTTATTAGTAGGGCCATAGGGGGGTGTGAGCCCCCCCCCACAGGCAGCACAGTTTGCCTTGTGAATTCTTAAAAAAACTGACAGTGTGTCTTGATGATTTTAGTGCTTGCCAGCGTGCCATGAGATGAAAAAGGTTGTAAATCACTGGTTTGGATAATACAAAACCTGAGGCTTTTTTGCACCTATAGCTTTCACCACATGGGGAGATATTGTTTTTATTTTATTAGAGTGCAGGAAAGGGAACATTAAGAATTTCAGATAACCAATTTTTTCGTAGAGTTAACTGAGTGAATTGTCACCCATTGGGGACAAGATGAAGTCTGGAATAAGGGCACTTCAGAACAACTGAGGCCCCACCATGTACTCACAATTCTTTAACCAGGCCCCACGAGATCTGACCTGAACATGTATTAATAATTCAAAGGATTACTTGAAAATAATGTTCCATGTCTGTCAGAGTGCCTCTTAACAACCTTTAATTACTTATCGTAGGATTGTCTCACATCTCATTTCCAGAAACTCATGTTGACAGCAAGCTCAGATCGCTGGTGCAGAGAGGAAGAGGTAAAGAAGAGTGTGTATTGTTTACCCAGACAGGGCAAAGGATTGCTTCTGGTGACAGGAGATGTTTTAAATTCAATCGCAAACTGTGGTTTTTTATTGCCTTCCAAAGAAATGACATATACCTAGAGGTGTTTGAAAACTGTCATTTATTTTGCTCAGAATTAAAGCCTATGGTGAAGTAAGACTTAGTGCCCAATCCAATCCAACTTTCTAGCACCGATGCAGCCAAAATGCCACCCAGAGGTAAAGGAACAAATGTTCCCTTACCTTGAGGGGGGCTCTGTGACTGCCTTCCCTCCCCACTGCAGGATGCAGCACATACCCTGTTGGCACAGCTGAATCAGTGCTGGAATGTTGGATAGGGTTGGGCCCTTGGGCTGTAATCCTATCTTATTCACCGGAAACAAACACCTCTATTTTATTTTCAACTGTTGTTAGTTTTAAATTATTGATGAATTGTTTTATATCATCTCGTGTTTCTGTAGGCCACTTTGAGTACCATCTGGGAGAAAAGCAGAATGCAAATTGAACAAATAAATAAATACATGTTCATTTTGTTGCTTCCAGCTTGTTATGCACTGACAGCTAATCCATAGTCCCATAAGGAACAGTTGAAAAAGCTTGGTGTATTTGTTCTAGAGAAGACCAAGGGAAGGTGTGATAGCCATTTTCAAGTATCTGAAGGACTGTCACTCAAAAGAAGAAGAGGAGTTCCTCTCTGTGTCCCCTGAGGCAGGTTTAGAATCAGTGGGTTGAAACTACAGGGATGTAGATTTGGGCTAGATGTGAGGAAGAATGTCCAAACTATAAGAGCTGTCCAGCATTGAAACAGTCTGTCTCATCCAGTAGTGGGCTCTCCTTCAGGCATAGTCTGGGTGGCTATCTGTCAGGGATCCTGTAGCAGTTTGTGATACCAGATGAGAGTCTGCAGTCCCAGAAAAAGTAACAGCATTCAGGAAGAAAAAAAGGATTAAAAAGCTAAGACTGTTTAAGAATCCCTGCTGTTTCCATTATCTGAGGGGCATCTCATATTTTGTACTTTGTTCTTGAAGGGCAGCCACCATTCTCTCCTTTTGCCATTGTCTCTCCTGTGACACTACAATTTGTGAGACGGAGGAGCCATTGCATCTGGCAGGGGTTGCTTACATGTGGCATGTTGCAGCCAGGTAGAAAATAGAGGGGAATGGAGTGGAACAGGAAGTGTGGAGGAGAGAATAGTGGTAGGCTATCAGAGAGGCTTATCAGGAGAGGAGGGAGTATCAGAGAGGAGGAAGAGCAGCAGGTGCAGGTGAGAAAATGAGGGCGTCAGGTACACACACACACCTTGGCCAAGCCACTGCCTGAGCAATCATTTCAGTCTGTCTCATGAATAGGCTGATCCTGAGCAAACATCTGATTACATAAATGAAGGGCTACCCTGCTAGGCACAGGCTGCAGTCCTATACACACTTTCCTGGCAGTAAGCCCTACTGAACACAATGGGACTTGCTTATGAGTAGATATGCATAGGATTGCTCTGCTAGTCATGCATAAGCAGTGGAACTGCTCCTTCAGCTCTATTATCCCCTCTGACTAAGGTCAGCATACAGGCTCTGATCAAAGATAACATTATGTTTTGTGAAAGAGCAGTTTCTTGTAATGGAAAGTGAGCAATCTCCTAACCAGATTTCTCCCAGGGGATCTGCTAGATAGCATCTGCTAAAGAATTGCTGAAGCTTTTGCTTCCATAAGTCTGTTTTCCTTCCATTTTGACACCACGTCCATTTAGATCAGCAATTTTCAACCTTTCTCATCTCACAGCACACTGACTAGACACTAAAATTTTCAGGGCATACAATCAGTTTTTTGACAATTGACAAGGCACCATGCTGCTGGCAGGGGGCTCACATCCCAGATGGCTCTCCCTTAAACTCCTGTGGCACGCCTGTGGACTATTCTGTGGCACACTAATTGAAAATTGCTAATTTAGATGCACATTAGGAGATTTTTCTCAAGTGCCAGTCCAAACTTGCCCTCAGATATTATAACTAAGGTCTTAGGGCCCAATCCTATCCAACTTTCCAAGCACTGGTGTAGCCATAATGCAGCCCCGAGGTAAGGGAACACATCGTCCCGTACCTTAAGGAGGCCTCTGTGACTGCCTCCCCACCACAGGATGCAGTGCACACCCCATTGGCACAGGCACTGGAAAATTGGGTAGGATTGGGCCCTCAGTCACGCTTACCCAGGAGTAAATCTAATTGAAATCAACAGTGCTTACTTCTGAGTAGCCATCCAGTAACCTAGGATGGTGCTGTAAGCTCTTCAAAGCTCAGGTCTATTCATGTAAAGTCATTCCTAGAGCAGGGAAACCAGAATCTTACTAAATCCGGCATAATGAAACAGGCACTATTTAGAATAGGCCTGAATAGTTTGAGACACCCCCCCCCCCCAAATCTGATCTGACCCCACTTGCCACATGTGGTATTCGGATTAGATTATGTTTACTATCACACCTTCCCACCCCATTTGTGCAGTCCCCATTGAGAAGCAAAATCAAGAGGTACTTTAGTCAACCCCATACCCGAGTGATGCCTGACTGGTTGCATTCAGAATGCTGTTCAGAAGAGGTACTATTTCTATACCATGATAAGTTATCAGTGAAGAAGGGAATGTGAACTGCTGGTTGAGTGTGGTGAGCTCATAGGACTTCCACATCTCTTATGACCTTCTTTGTAGTAGATGTGTGCAATGTCTATAACAGCAACATACAGAGTGACAGGAACATTTTAAACAATCCCATTGGCATCTCTGTTTTCTATCACCTCTGTCCTGACTAATCCAGTCAGAACCAATGCCGGAATGAGAGAGCATTTCATCTTTCATGTGCAGTTGCTTTTAATTGCTGGAAGCTAATGAACAGTATTCACTGGGCCCCACACAAAATGCATTGTGCGCACATACAGTTCCAGTGCGTCATGCAATGATAACATTTAGTGTTTGTACAGTGCTTTCTGAATGTACAAAGCACTTTACATGCAACAACTCTTACCATCACAAGCCACAAGCCTGAGGCAAGTCACTCCCTCTCAGTTCATCTCCCCAGAAGGATAACCCAGCACAATCCTAGGCATGTCTACCTTTAAAAGAATGTTCCATCGAGTTCTGTGGGACTTATTCCTAGGTAAGTGTATATATCAGTGTTTCTCAAACTGTGGGTCAGGATCCACTAGGTGGGTCAGGAGCCAATTTCAGGTGGGTCCCCATTCATTTCAATAATTTATTTTTAATATATTAGACTTGACGCTACCATGGTGTGTGACTGCATTTGGGGAAATGTTACAACCTGTACTTTTAACAAGCTACTATGTATATTCTTTTAACAATGATAGTAAATGGGTCTTACTCCTTGGTAAATGTGGGTAGGATTGTAGCCTAGGATTGTTAAAAATTTTCCTGCTTGATGATGTCACTTTCAGTCATGACATCACTTCCTGTAGGTCCAGATAGATTCTCATTCTAAAAAGTGGGTCCCAGTACTAAATGTTTGAGAACCACTGGTATAGATGATTGCAGTCTCACAGCTCAAGCCTATGCTTGTCTGCTCAGAAGTAAGTCCCATTAGAGTCAATGGGGCTTACTCCCAGGAAAGTGTGGATAGGATTGGGCTGTAAGGCTGCAATCTTACACTGTACACATGTTCCTGGGAGTAAGCCCCATTGAACACAACTGGACTTACTTCTGAGTAAAAATGCCTAGGATTGTGCTGTGTTATCCCTTGTGGCAGAGATGAACTGCAAACTGGGGAAATCCTGATTCTCAGCTCAGTTTCTTAGCCACTGCACTACACCCACTTCCTGAGGAATCTGTTGGGTGACACTCTCTAGCCTACCTCACAGGTTTGCTGTGAGGGTAAAATGCAGGAATTGTGCATGTTTCCTTGAGTCACTTGGTGGAAGGGTGGGACATAAGTTTAATAAGCTAAGTGTGCAATCCTAACCACACTTTCCTGAGAGTAAGCCCCATTGAACAAAATAGGACTTACTTCAGAGTAGACCGCATTAGGATTGTGCCCCAAGTACAATGTTTTTCTGTGAGCAAAAACCAGCATCCTATGCTCTGCTTGAGTTGCACAGCAGAGGGCCTGTTGTATGGGGAAATAAGTTTCTCTGATGTCAGTTGGACTTACTTCCAAGTAATACGTTTAAGTTGAAGTGACAGAGTGGTCACGCTTAGAAAGAAATAACTGCCATAACTGGATTGATGGGCAGTGTTTATTTCCGCACCCAAAACATGAATATTATAAATCATTAAGATTAAGCTAGTAGCACACTCATGAAGAGTACACAAGACTGCATTGGTAGAAGAGATCACAGTGTTCTTTATTTAAAAGTCAGTTTGAAGGTTATTTCAGGCAGAATCAAGGGAGGAGATAAGGAATTAGCTCCTGTGAGACAGTAAAAGAAAAACTGCATTGAGACAACAGAGCAAGATGCTGGCTGGTGTGTACTCTGCAAAGGGGAGAGAGATAGGGAAAGGAATGAGGGAGAACAATTGGAAATCACAGGGTACCTGTAAACAAAAGATATTCACTGAAGTGACTAGAAAAATAATGTGGAATGAAGCACTTTGTTATAATGCTATATAAATGCATTATAAGACATAAAAACAGCCCCACTGGATCAGGCCATAGGCCCATCTAGTCCAGCTTCCTGTATCTCACAGCGGCCCACCAAATGCCCCAGGGAGCACACCAGATAACAAGAGACCTCATCCTGGTGCCCTCCCTTGCATCTGGCATTCTGACATAACCCATTTCTAAAATCAGGAGGTTGCGCATACACATCATGGCTTGTACCCCATAATGGATTTTTCCTCCAAAAACTTGTCCAATCCCCTTTTAAAGGCGTCCAGGCCAGACGCCAGCACCACATCCTGTGACAAGGAGTTCCACAGACCGACCACACGCTGAGTAAAGAAATATTTTCTTTTGTCTATTCTAACCCTCTCAACATTCAATTTTACTGGATGTCCCCTGGTTCTGGTGTTATGTGATAGTGTAAAGAGCCTCTCTCTATCCACTGAGACACGGCTTCCTCATGAGGAAGCTGCTTGAACCATTCACTAATGAGGCTATACTATCTCTCTAAAACTAGACAGGGCAAAATGAATGTCATTTTTTGAATTGGCAGCCCAAATTCATATCAAACCACCATAAAGTTCTGGGGAAAACTTTTCTGACCCTCAGTTCTGTAGGCCTGTGTTATACTTGGGCCTTGTGCAAGGTGATGGCTTCTGCAGGCCAGCTTGAGCATTGACTTAGAACTGCTGTTTTCAAACTAGCAGGGAGTTTGAATCCCGCAATAAATCTTTGCGGGGGCAGGGGGAGGCAGTGGCACGATCCCCAGGATCGTGCTGCTCAGGGGGGCTGCAAGGGCTTGGTGCACTTGCTTAGGGCTGCAGGGGCTGGCTTGGAGCTGCAGGGGCTTGGTGCACACTTTGCAGAGGCGGAGCGTGATCACCCCACTCTCACTTTCCCAAGCCCCTGCAGTCCCCCTCAGCGGCATGATCCTGGGGATCAAGCCGCTGCCTCCTCCCTGCCTCCTGGCTGCCTCCACCCCTTAAGGGGAAAGGGACCAGGACCCTCAGGCTAGGGCATTGCAACACCCCAGTTTGAATACCACTGGCTTAGATGGCCAAGGCCAATACAAGTAGAAGGCCTACAGCTGAGCCTTGAGCCCCTGCCTGATGCCTGACACAGCATGCCAATTCCTTCCCCCTTACCTGATGATGAGCCAGTCTCTGCTCTTCTCGTTCTCCCAAGTTCTAACTTCACATTTCATCTTCTTCTCTGTCCCCCTCTTCCTTTCCAATTCAGGGAGAGAAAGGAAAAGGAGGAGCAGTGGAGGGAAGTAGAGACAAGACTCCCCTGCACCAATCTGCTGCTTGAGGCAACTCATGGATAGGCTGGCACTGTCATGCCAAACATTTGATCAGGAACTCCAAGTCACTGCTGTTGTCATCAAGATAAGCCTCCTTCAAACCCATGTGGGGGTTTACCTTGGCATCAAGTATGGCCTGGAACACTGGGTAGCTGCCTTTAAAAAAAACAAACCCAAAATGCAATACCCTCAGCCTGCCATTGTGTGACAGTGATGCATGAACAGTGCAGAAGCGTTGCATTAATCTGTGAGAGAGATGGAGTTCACTCAGAAGTCCACCAAAGCACTTATCTTCCAACTTGGAGCTGGCCCTGGTCTTAAGATACAATTATGAAACTACAGGTGGAGCCTATTTATCTGTTTTTAGTTCCGTTCCGTGACTCAGCACAATTAACAAAAACATGTTGTACTCAATTCCATAGAGTTACGCAAATACACTGCAGCCTGACACTTCCAGATGGAAGGAAACTAAGGCAGCTGTTATCAATCCCCTCTGCTCCGTACTCAGCCCTCCCCTTTGCCAGCTGCCCGACTTCTTTCACATGGGATGCTGATCTTTTAAGAGTCCAGCCCTATGAGTTTCTACTCAGAAGTAAGCCCCATTGTAGTCAATGGGGCTTACTCCCAGGAAAGTGTGGAGATTGTAAGCTGAATCTCCTGCTTTGCTTGGTGGGAAGGCTTGCTTGTGTGGGTGATTGCCTGCACCATCTCAGTGGGGGGGGGGGAGGAATTTGGCAAACACTCCCTGGGTTTTTTTAAAGCAATCCCCTCTGTTGCTACCACACCTGCCCCTGTGTGAGTGAGAGAGCGCGGGAGCTCCACCTTGCTGCACGTGTTTTGACTACAGAGATTTTCGGCTCCCCCTTCCCCTCTTCAGCCTCTTTGCTGGCTCAGGGGCTCCAGGAGTGTTACTGTTCCTTTGCAAGGGGAACCTCTTCCAAGGCTATTTCCCTGCCTGGGCGAGGCAGAGCCTTTTTGCAGTGTTTTGGGCTGCCTGGAAATGGAGTGAGATGCCAGTGCAGGGCAAAGGTGTGTGTGACTTTTGGTTCCCCCACCCCATTTGCGTTGAGACAAATCTGCAGATAAAAAATATGTGGATAAATAGGCTGCACCTGTATTGTGGCTTTGAACCTAGCAAGGCTGCAGTTCTAAGCCTGCTTTCAGTCAGTGCAGGCCTATGCCCAGCATTTGCCTGCTGGCATGTGATTGCTCCCAAGTCCTCCTGTGCTGTTTAAGCCTGAATACATGTCCGTATTGGGAATCTTCACTGTCACTGCAACAGTGTTGGGCTGGCAGTACCACCTGCACAATCTAGTATGTTGATACAGCAAAGGGGGAAGCTGTACCTCTTACTTCTCTGCCTATCATAATGATTCCAAAGCATAGGGGTATTTTACTCCTATAGGAGAAAAAAGATGGCAATCCTATTCTGTGATGATGCTATAAGAACCCACTCAACAACTGCCAGTGCAATCCTACACATGTTTATTCAAAAGCAAGTCCTGCTGTGTTCAGTGGGGCTTACTCTCAGGTCAGTGACAGTTTTGTATAGGATTGCCACCTGAGACTTAAGTAAAACAGTATCAAATTCTGTGACTGATTCAGGGCACAATCCAATCCCGCGCTGGAACAAGCAAGCCAAGAGGCTTGCGCTGTACCCAGCATAGGATAGTGGACATAAGCGGCTCAGCCAGAGGCAAGGAGAAACATTTCCCCTTAACTCTGGGTAAGGGCCGCTGGCCCCATGGGTCTCCTCTGGAGATGGCACAAGTCCGAGGAGAGCAGGGTGGCTTGAAGCCACTCCGTTCTCCCCAGGAATGGGGGTTGGGATCCGACATAATGGTTGGGATTCTAGGCCCACCTCCTGCTCCCCACCTGCCTGCTCCCAGGGCTGCCCCCTCCCTGCCCCGCCCAGGAAGTCTTCCTCCCGCCTACCTTTGCTGCTTGCATCAGCCCAGCCACACTGGCACAAGCCTCAGTGAGGAAGCAACTGTAGCAGTGCAATGCTACTTGGGAAGCACCCAGGGTTTAGAACTTTGGTGCCTGAGGGAGAGTGCTAAAAGCAGAAGCACTCTGAGGGTTTGAAAGTTAGAACTAGAGCAGCAAGGAGTCAGAGCAATAAATGAGACACAGCAGACATTCAGAGGGTTGATGCAGGGAGAGCTGAGCAGGAAGTAGGACGGTCTGAGATTGAGAGAGAAGTCCGTTTTCCCGGCTAGCTTCCTCAGACTTTTATTCATTCTCAAAACACATGATGCAAAACTATGCAATAGGAGAAATTACTGAAGGTTGCTGAAATCTGCACTGCTAAGAAACCTGCTGGCTCTGGCTTGACCGCAATACACATTCCTGAGATATGCGCTTCTTCATAACATCCTCTGTTTACAGGCTCTGGGCGTCAGCCTTCGCAACTGGCCCACTCTGGTGTGCCTGAATGGGGGGGGGGCAGCAGATTTGCCTGCCTACCCGTTGCCATGTTACCAAGGCTAAGCTCAGCGCCTGTGCATTTTCCTACAAGCCACCACAGTGTTTTGGCACATCTCCTTGTGCTGACACAGCTTCCTCCTGAGAAGGCGCAAACATGCCTTAAGGCCAGCCCAGCTCATTTCCAGGATTGTGCCCACAGTTGTGTCTCTGCCATTGTGATTGTTAACATATTTACCCACCCTAGAATCTTTGTAATGGAGAATGCACAATTTGAGATTCTTGAACACGTTGCCCCACCAGGGCTTGGTGCTTGCATTTTGCTCCCATGGGCTTTCCACTGAACCACTAACAAAAATGACATTTAAAATCCCAACAGCAATTTATTTCTTTCATTTTCTTTCACTCTTCCTCCAAGGATCACAATGTTCTTGTCGCTCTGTCCATTACCCTACAGTGGCGCCTCTTTTTTTTAAGAACATAATTTTTATTTTATGGCTTTTGAGGACAAAAAATATAGCATTTTTACAGAACATAATTGACTGGTCACAACATTCAGCTTCCAGAACAGCTTCTGTAGGTGAGGAACAAAGCAGACAGAACAGATAGCTGTGTGAATAAAACCAGGACTGTAGATAGTGAAAAAAAATGATCTTTTGATTTAAAAAAAAAAAGAAGTGACAGCAAACCTTGTATAGAAACAGCAAGGTATCCACTTCACAATAAAATTTTAAAGCTTCCTTCTGCTTCAAACGCTCTTGATTAAGTTACATACTGTACTTTCAAAGTAAAACTTTTTTTCATTGTCAGCACAGATGATCATGCTGCCTTCTTTTTTGAATCTCTTATAGCTTGTCCCCCCTTCCTCCCCCCAACAGGGACTCTGTGCCTTAATTGACAAGGTGAAGATTCTGCTATCTTAGTATTTCTGTCATAAAAAAACACTGCACCTGTTGAACTCCTGCAGTTGTTAAAGACACAGAGCCTCTATCAGGGGGAAAAAAGTGCCTATTCTACAGATTTTCCTATTTACTTGAAATAAATCTGCTGGGCAGTCATTACTTTATAGCCAGAGTTCTGCTGCTGCTGTAGACCTATTAGGGAAATTACACAGGGCTTTGAAATTAAGGGTCAGAAAAACTTTTTCTCTCTCCAAAATTTATGATGGTTTTATATGAAGCTGGGGTGCTGATTCCAAAAATGGCATCGGTTTTGCCCTGTCACATCTAGTTTCAGATATATGACATTCAGAGTGAATTCATAGTGACTTTCAGTGAAATGACATTAGTGAAGGGTTCAAGCAGTTTCCTTGTAAGGGAGCCATGGTGTAGGCTTCCTCATGAGGAAGCTGCTTGAACCATTCACTAAGGAGCCTATGCCACATCTCCAAAAGTAAATCTGATAGGGCAAAACTGATCACATCTTTGGAATTAGCACCCCAAATATACCCATGAATAGGTCTAACTTTTAAGACAGCAAAATGTGTGTTGGCTTGGGTTATCAGTAACCAACATGATTGTGATAAGCAATGCCTCCTTGGTGGATGCAGTTGATTCATGATTTGAATCAAAATGTCAAGCTTCTGGGGTTTACAAAAACAATACAATCAAGGCTAATAATGTCTTACTGTTTGGAAAAATAAAAATAATAATAAACGAATAAATGAATGGCCAGTGGGAGAATGAGCAAATGGCTACATTCCTCTCCCCCAGATTATTGTGATCTGTGATATCTTAGAGAATGGGTGCTTTACCTTTCCTTCTTTGGCAGCCTTTTCATCTGCTTCACTGACTGCTGTATGGCAATACTCCCCATGGAGTCCTGCTCTCCAGGAAGTGGATAACAGGACCATGGAGGAATGAATGGAAGAAGGCCACTGCACCAGAAAATCTATGGTGTAGGTCTCTGAGGGCATAATCCTAACCCACTTTCCAGCACCGACATAAGGGCAATTCAGCTCCTAGGTAAGGAAACAAACATTCTCTTACTTTGAGGAGACCTCCATGAGTGCCCTCCAACTGTAGGATGCAGTACACATCCCATTGGCTCAGGTGTGCAGTTACTGGAAAGTGGGCTAGGATTTGGGCCTGAGTTGCAGTGCAGTACCATATGTTAAAGACACTTCCAGGGAGTATGTCCCACAGCACTCAGTCAGGGCGAAATCCTATATGCACTTACCTGGAGGAAGTCCCACTGAAGCCAATAAGATTTACATCTGAGTAAGATTGCACTGTAAGCCTCTTGTCAGTAAACATGTTCAGCATTGCATCAGAAATTCATCAGACCTCACAGGAATTGTAGTACTGGAAGCCTGCTGTAAATTCTGCCTTAGAGAACCTTGGCTCTCTAAACCAAGAAATTCACACAGCTAATTTCTAGAACTTCTTGGTTAACATTATTGTTAAATAGGTTTGAAACCATTTTAAATTTGTAGAGTGTGGACATTCAACCAGTGGCATCATTAGGGTTTGCCTCACTAAACTGTTCAGGATTGGGCCCTAAAGCTACAGACCTGCATGGAATTACACATCAATTGATATATAACATGATGGTATTGTTTGAAAATATCAAGTATAACAATTTTGGTGAGTAGTGGTGTCACACCCCCCATGTGTATCACCCAGTATGGCCCGCACAACTCCCTAGCGATGCCATTGCATTCAACCCTTATCCTGTTAGGCCCTTTTGGACGGCAGCTGCATTGATGTCGATGGTAAGTAGTAAGTAAATGGTAAATAGTGAATGGTAAGTCCATGTTAATGATGGAAGGTTGCAATATTTTCCCTTACATCTCCCAAGCCTCATGATCTGTGTCCTCCCTCTCCCCCAGCATGTAGCACAGTCTGTTTTGGGACAGCTGCCTGATATAGCAAGGGAAAGGACAGGTTAAGCTGTAAGTATAGTAATTAGGAAATAACTGGATCAAATCAATGGGACTTCTGAGTAAACATGATTAATAGTGCAACTTGGACATGTCAACTAAGAAGTAAGTCTATGTGTGTTTGGTGGCACTTACTCCCACGTAAGTGTGTGTAGGATTGCAGCCTTATGCTGAGTGTTTAGAGCTAGGGACTAACAGCCCAATCCCAAGTGGCCTAGGGTGTGGGGCTGCAGTAGCGCCAAAAATGGCTGCCACCGCATCCTACACACTGGGGCAGCCGCCAGCGGCTCCTTGGGAAAGGGGGACTTTTGTCCCCTTCCCCTGTGTAAAGTGAGTAGCCCTGCAATAGGGCTACTTGATTTACCACCAACCAAAAGGTTGGCAGTGAATCCAGAGCCTCTATGTCAGGCAGCAAGCTAATCCTATGTATGTTTACGCAGGAGTTAAATCCTGTTGAGTTCAGTGAACCTTACTCCCACATAAATCTTCATAGGATTTAACCCTTCAAATCTGACTTTGTCAGGAGGACATTTTTACTCATATCATGAGTTCCAGTGAGGCCTTGCATATATCTTCATTCGTAAAATCCACTTGTGAACCCAGGAGAAAGATCCCTTGTGTAAAATCATTATATCTGATGTGATGTTTAATCACTGTCAGATATTTCAGCCAAAATGTTTGCCCACAAAGTGGAAAGCCTGTCAGTACTGTCAATTAGTTCTAGTCCTTTAAGAATATTCAGGGGAAAAAATACTTTGCCACTTTATAAAGGCAATAAGTAATGACTTTTTAGTCATTTATGCATGTGATGGTAGCAGCCAGCCAGCCATGGTTTCAGGGCCTAGTATGGAAGGGATTTTCCTTCTGAGAAGAAGAAAGAAACATCCTGTTGGAGAGCAAGAAAAGATGAGAGACAAAAAGGTTAGTTGCATTTTGCTTTCCTTCCTGGATTTATTTGTCTTCTTTAAATTTTAATGGTGCAAGAGCTGAAAGTGCCCTTGCACTGACAAACGGGGACCAAAATGAGTTTACTGTACTTTGAGCTATATGCTGTTAGACTGTGATGGTGTCCTTTTAAGGAAGGGAAGTTGAGACTGTACAAGATCTGCCTGGAGAATCTGCTTTTGGGACCCTAATATGAGTGTTTTGTATCCTACATGTTATGAATGAGACTTCCCAATATGAGGTGGTTATACTGAGGCTGCGCTTGGAAATAAGGTCCACTGACCTAGTGGACCTTCTTGGTAATCATTGTATAGTGTAGTACTGTACTGTGTGTTTTGTTACTCATAAAGTTACTGTTATTGTTATTTGCAGAACAACTGTTTGCAGCTGTCTTGACAAGGTGGGATAAGAGTGCCTTGAGCAGATATGCCTTGGACTATGATATTGGGTGTTCTTATGGGCTAACTGAGTGGCTAACAACAATGTATTGTAGCTGTAAGAATTGTATGAGGGCTAATCTTAAGGGTTCTTGTAGGGATATGCTGTGCAGGTGATGCAGAACCACTCCATAGTAGTCCATGGGAAAGCAGTGCAGCTGCCTGGTCTCCTTACACCTTAGGAGGCTCTCCTTAGCCCAGCTTTCTCAGGTGTAAGGAGAGCTTCTTCAGGTGTAAGTAGGCAGGGCAACTTTGCTGCTTTTTCCATGAACTAGATGGAGTGATTCTGCCACACCCACACCGCACATCCCTGGGCTTTTGTAACTTCCAAAAATGCTGCTGAAGTTCCTCATCCCATGTCATCCTACTAGTATATCCTGAGCAACCTAGTCTTCACTTGCAAAATGGCATGCTTTTGTCACTCTCCCTGCTGCAGGCATGAGTTTAAAACATTCCGCAAAGGAAAAGACTGCAGTCAAGGAGCTAAGTGTATAGGATAATTGTTTTCCAACCAGTACAATCACTGTGGCTACCGAACAGCCAAAATTGTTTTTTTAATAAACAGGCAAGTATCTTACAATTGTCTTGCTTTGGTGGGCATGTTACAGATCAGTAAAATACAACTATTACTACCTGAATGAGAATGATGAATGTGTGCAAGCTTTGTTTATTTATAGTGTAATCCATATGTATTTACTCAGAAGTACCACTGTGTTCAGCAGGTAAGTGTGTAAGACCGCATCTTAAAATGTGCATTTGATGCATTGCTAAACGTGGTTTTTACATTAATGAAGATGTTGACCTCTCTTTGAGCCTATTAAAATGCTTTAGTCTCGCAGGACTTTAGTCTTGCCTTTCCTTGGCAGAAGCAGATGCCCAAGGCAGTTCACAGTTTATATATAGATAAAATGTATGACATATAAAAACAATGAATAAACTCAGAAAAAAATAAATAAAGCCAGTTGGAGGAGGGCAAAATTATTTATACTTGAGGATCTGCTATAGAGGAGGCAGACAACGCATCACCAAATGCCTGGTGAAACAAAAACTTTTTTTGGTATTGGGTACGCATCATGTATCTGATGTGGACGGCAGTCTGCAAAGATTATGCTAAATAAATGTATTGGTCTTTAGGGTGCTACAAAAAGTGAACAGTACCATCCTCTTCATGTTTACTCAGAAAGTTTCACTGTGGTCAATGGGACTTAATCCCAGAAGTGTGTGAAGGATTCCAGATTAACACAACTATCCCAGGTAGTGAAAATTCCTTGTATGCTTGTGAAAATATATCATTGTATGCTGTGGTATAGCTAGCAAAATACTTCATAGTGAGATGATGTCTGGCCTGCTAGATCAAAAGGCCAGAATTAAGGTATACACTAGACAATATGGTTGAAATAAAAGCCACCTGTTTTGCTTATTGTGATGTGACCTAAAATACAGGATATATACAGTACTCTTAAGAGTGCTGTTCAGTGAGACATCAAATGGGAAACCTAAAATCCTATTTGCTTCTAGGGGGATGGGCACTGGGAATTGCTCTATCAGTTGCTGAAAACTTTAATTAGCTTTTTCATTTAACATTTTGGAGGCTATAACTACATACAACCAAGAGTTGGCTGGATTAATATAAAGTTCCAGAATGATTGATTCAAAGATCATGGCCCAAGAGTCTCGTTTAAATAGGGCAAGATTTTAATTTAGATAAAATGTTCATGGAGAAAAAAAGCACAGAAGGTCTCTGGAAAGCATCGAGCCCATAGCGAGAGTGGCGTTTGCTTTGCGATATAGATAACAAATGGGACACCAAATTGTCAATATTATGCAGCCTGCAAAGAGCAAGCAGTTGTCTTGAATACATACCATTGTTGCAAGAGTGCAATCTGTGAAATGGCAATGGCTTTAATAGTTCATTTTTAGCCTAGGGAAATAATTTTTGATGGAAGGGACTCTCAGTAAATCAGGATAAGTGGTGATAAGGTGTGTGGCTGAACAAAAATAATGAAGTTAACACTAACTGCATACAAATATTGGTGCAGTTCCATTCAAGTTTTTGATAGCAGTACAAAGGGGAAATGGAATCTTTGGTTTCTGGCTACACTTCTTTTGGTCTTCTATAGGATGTAAGATTTTGCCTGTGACTAATTTAATTGAGCACCAGAGTTGTCTGCATTTTGTCTGAACGCAATGGTTTCTTGCTTCAGTTTGGTCTTTTCACCCTCCCCCCTATTTTCTATGCTACAAAAGTTTTTGTATACCACCTTGCTGCTTTGCTTTCTTTTTGGCTAAGGTGATGATCCTTTCAGAAATAAAAGAATAACTTCTTATATTATGGAAAATAAGTGTTCATGGCCGCTATTTATTATGGCTGTTAGATAATGTGGACGAAGTTGACCCTTCGATCCAGTATACAGAGGTAGGTGAACTCAGGTGGTGGAGTTCTGGACTACTTCACTCTGAAGTTGCAGGTGGGGAGCTCTATTTTAGAATCTTCCCCATACACCAAAGAACCCCAACCACACTCGCTTAGTAAACATGGTGTGTTTCAGGGGGAATCATGACACCAGGGATGACGGGATGGCAATTGGCCTGTGAAACATCGGAACATATTGGCCTATGTTGTTGCAACTTGTTTATGAGGCAGTGGTAGCCTTGAGTAACAAGCTAGTGCTTTGTAACTGAGTGTGAAAAGAATATGCATTAGGACCCAAACACCTTTAGCATACTTGTCTCCTGCTCTTCATTTAAGGTGCTCAGGTCAACATACACAGGCTTATCCCATTTTATTCTCACAACAACCCTATGAGATGGCCTAGGTTGAGAGACCAAGGTACCCAGTAAGCTTTGTAGTTGAGGGTCTCTTCAAGGCAACTTCTTTAAAAGTAAGAGGAGGGGTGGTGAAGGCAGGTGGACAGATGGGAGCAAGTGCTCGACTCCAGTTTTCCTCCTCGCAACTGTCTCACTCGGCCTCATGGACAACCTGGCCCTCTGTTCACTAAGCCACACTGGCTGTATTGAGGGACTGTGAGGTTGTCAAGGAGTCTTGATAGAGTAAACTTGACTTCTGCCTTCTGAGGAATTTCTAGTTGGGCAAGTAAGTGGAAAATATTATGGCTGTCATGGGGAGCTGAATGCTGGCTTTACCATAATGTCTGAAAACATGGAGACAATATGCTAGTGCTGTCAACAGGCTTTCCCTAGATTTGGAATCGCTGCCCATTGCTTTAAAGCAGTCTGTCTTCATGCTGTGACTCTAGTGGCATAAGTGCATAGGAAAGTGTGATGGAATGGATGTGCTTGGTGCCAATTGGAGGACAAAGAGGCTTTTCCTCGGGTTGCTCTTCTCTGGCTGGGTACTCCATCCCTGCTCAAGCTAGATCACCTTGTGAGGGTGGCACATTGCCATGTAGACAGATGGGCTGGAGTCTAAGCAGCCCAGCTGTCACTTAGGAACATAAAGCGCATTGACAGGAGGGCAGGATTCCAGGCATTAGTTACCAGAATGGCTTCAGAAGCAGGATTTTTTGCACCTCTTGTGAAAGAGACAGACTTCCACTGATGTAGAGAGCCGGATTAATTCTGAATGTCTGCCCCAATTTCCTGTTGACATTAAAGAAGCAGTCTGGTAGATAAAAATGGGACAAAATCTTTCAGGCTTTAAGGACAAAAATGCTGCAACCTGGATTTGCAATCTGCTCTTGGGAGTTCCCCAATGCGCAATATGTTACGCCATAGTTAATTCTCTCCTCCCCCAGTTTTGCATTAAGGTGATACTTCTAGGAAGAAGTTGCCAAATTTTAATCTTTTTCTTCCACAAAGCGATTCCCTCCCAGTCACATAAATTCATAATGAAATAGTCCCATGTATTCTACTCTTGTGAAGGGTTCACTATACATTCAGGCTTCCTGCTGACCATGTTGCTAATGTGGGGGGAAAATGCTTGGTAATGTGCTGAGTCATTCTCAATTAAGGTATGCACAGATGGGCAACAGTTGGGTGTGGTGATGATACAACTGTTGTGTGAATCCATTCTCACCTAAAACAGCAGGGCATTCAAAAATGGCCCACTCAGCAAAGTAGAAGGGCAAGTCCAAACTGATTACAGTCAATTCTTGTTAACTGCTGGGGTTAGATTGCTAGAAAACTCAGCAGGTACTGAATCAGCAGGTATAGAGTCATTCATGCTATGAGATCCATAGAGGGAGGGGTAACCAACCTGCCAGCTGAGCATATCTTCAGACTGGCACCTGCAAATAGCCCCAGGGTGGCTGCGGATAGCCAAGAACAAACCACAAACGGCTGAAGAAAGTCGCACTCTTGTTCCTTGCAGAAACCTGATTCCTTCTGCTGAGCTTGCACAGGAATCCCTCACCAGGTAAAGCAGAGACATTCCTGTCTGAAAACCTGGAGGTCTGCCACCAATCAGTGCTGACCAGCTGTCTGACTTGGTATAAAGTGGTTTCCTATGTTTCCCCCATCCCAACATGTGATGTGTCCGCACATTTCAGGTGATGGGGATAGCGGTAACTTTGAGACCTATGTCCGTGGTTCATGATGAACTTGCGACTTGGTGGAGTGGGTAAAACTCCATTGCAGAGTATCTGATTTTCATGCTAAGGATCACAGCTTCAATCCCTGGTGTCTCCAGGTCTCCTGAATTTTGCTCTGAAAGCTCCTGTTGCTTCTTACTGATGACAGTTGTGATTCCTACAGAAAGACAAATGCTTCCGAGAAAGGAAATTCTGCTAGAAAAAAGATAGTTCTTTTCCTTGTAAATGCAGCCTTGTGTACTGATCAAACCTGAGATAACATAACAAAAATGTTAAAATGTGTTGGAGAGCCAGGATGGTGTCATGGTTTGGGAGCTGGACTTCAACCTGGAAGAGCATCCTGGAAGATTTTGGGCCAGTCTCTCAGCCTTGCCTACCTCACAGGGTTGTTGTGAGTAACAAAGGAGGGTAGCAACTATGTACTATATTTCCACCCTGAGCTCCCTGGAGGAAGAGCTGGTATAAAAATGGTGAACAGTAGGTATTAGCTGGAAGGAATGCAATGAACATGGTCACAGGCCCTGCTCAGTTACATCTGCCCTAACATTTTATATACAGAATTGTGTCAATTGGGTTTCTTTACACATGCACACCATACCATCTTCATCCAACCCTGATGCCTATTGTGTGTTGGAACAGTTCTTTGTGTGTTCAGGGCAGTGATTTTCAACCTTTTTCTGTCTTGCGGCACACTGACAAGGTTCTAAAACTGTCAAGGCACACTATCAGTCTTTTGACAATTGACAAGGCCCATTGTACTGCCAGCAGGGGGCTCACATCCCCCAAGGACCCTACTAATAAATGACCCTTTCCCAAACTCTCTTGGCACACCTGCATACCATTCGCAGTATACCAGTGTGCCAAGGCACAGTGTTTGAAAATGGCTGGTTTAGGGTATATCCTTCTTGCAGCATAGTAGCATGCCATCTTTGCATGGTGAAGGTTTTTAGGACATAGGGCAGAACTTGCAGGTAGAGTTGAGTCTTCTTACCACTGCTTGTCAAAATCCGCCTTTGCTACAAGCAGAATCAAACCAAGGGAAGTGATGTTGTGTGCAAAGCTTCCTTCTCAAGTCTTACAAATATTTAATATAGATGATCAGGGTAAGGTACGTGAACTGCTTTTTATTGAAAAAACACACATAAATATTCTTAATAGGCTGCTTGGGGGAAGGGCTATTCTACTAAATCTGCCTTTCACATTCAAGTATGTGTACTGATGCTGTCTTCAGCTCCAGAAATTTGCTCTTGGCTAATGCATGTTGAAAAGCTGTGTGTGGACTCCTTGTGCTATGTGCTCCCAGCAACGGACAAAGACAGACCTGCTTCTCTGTCAGTTAAATGCAATGTCTTCATTTGGCAATAAAGGGCTTTCCAGAACTTTATACTTTGTGGGCATGCAACTCATTGTGGGTTTCTGTAACAAACTAGCAACTGTTACCCTGCAAATGTCTGATCTTGGAAGCTAAGCAGGGTCAGGCCTGGTTAGTACTTGGATGGGAGACCGCCTGGGAATACCGGGTGCTGTAGGCTTATACCATAGTCTTTTGAGACTGAAGGTTGCCAACCATTTTTATCAAATTTATAATGGTTTCCAAATTCTTAGATTACCAGTGCTTGTCAAGGAGAACTGTGCATTTCATTCATTTTTTTGTGTGCATTTAATTTTTTTTGTCTGGGCTCTAGTTCGGTGGGCTTCTCCTTTGTCCATGTAATTATGAATTCTGTTTTGGCTTATTAGTTATCTGCTGTTCCAACCCTTCCCATTGTTAACTGCCAAGCAACTCTATGTAATAATGAAGTCACTACTTTGGCACTGATTCACATAACCAAATTCTCCAGGGGAACAAAGTTAAACCTTTTTTAGTGAGGCAAAAAAATGCATTTGGCAAGGTGAACCTCTCAACTTCTTTGCTAGGGCGTGAACAAATTGAAATGACAGGAAGGATTCACCTTCCTTATTTGAAGGGTGCTGGCAGGGGAGCTGGGCAGAAGGTTGCTCATCACTTCATATAGAGAGATGAAGGAACTGTGTCGCTGTTGGTTAGGAAATGATTTTGCACTCCTCATAACTGCCTCTGGAATTTGTTGCAGCATAAGCCACTGTTAGGAAATATCCTCAAATACTGGACCATTATAGCAGCTGTGCTTGGGCATCTGGCTTTATGCATTGGCACATCAGGAAAAGGATTGTGTGGCAACTAGCTGCAAGTTTTTACAACCATGTACATGGGTTCTCTTCTGGGTGTGTCAGTTTTTAATACTATGGTATACTGCTGAGAACTGGCTTAGCCTCTTTAAACAAAAAGAAAAAAAATCCCACTCTGTGGATCATGTGTTGTATCAATCTTATGACTTTCATAAAGCTTCCATTTCCTGCAACTGGGAAACTTATAGATGTGCAGCAAAGGCATGGGCAAAAGTAAGTTCCTGATGGAATTGGGTGTAAGTTCAAGGAATGGAAACTGGATGGACAGAACTGGGGGGGGGGGTTTGGGGAGGCAGGACCAAGTACATTTTGGGGGGGGGGGTAAGACTGAACTGTTCCATCTGTTAGGCACACTAAAGTGAAATTGTTTCCTGAAAGAAAAATGTCTGTCCATAGTAAACATAAATGCCCATAAGGAAGTGCTCTTTTATAGATTAATGATAAAGCACGTAGTATATATGGCAGTGGTTCTCACGCATTTAACACCGAGACCCACTTTTTAGAATGAGAATCTGTCAGGACTCACCAAAAGTGATGTTATGACTGGAAGTGCATCAACAAGCAGGAAAATTTTTAACAATCCTAGGTTACAATCCTACCCACACTTACCCAGGAGTAAGTCCCATTTACTATCGTTAAAAGAATATACGTAGTAGCTTGTTAAAAGCCTGTGACATTGAAATTGGCTTATGACCCATCTAGTGGGTCTAGATTACTGAAACATTACCGAAACACTGGATTCGGTAATGAGGAGGGGGCAGCAGAGAGGCCAGCTACTTGTCTGCAAGGGTGCTTGCCCCCCCCTTCAGGTGTTGCCTGTGGCTCAAGCATATACAGATGGTGGCAGGGAAAGGTAAATCATTGCTGTAAGGTAGCTTTGCCTTTCATTCAAGCTTCTTCTTTGCTTCTTATACTAGCTGTTGAACTGTGTGTTTCTTCCCCTTGAGGACAAAACTCTTTGAGAACTGTTCTTTGATCACATGATGAATGCCACTACACTGTGCGATGCAATCCATTGTGCATTTCTTGTGAACAGAGCCATAGCCGAAGCTGCTACAGACAGCCCTAGCTATAGTTGCCTGCGTCTTCCCCCACCCCTCATTCTACTATGACTCTAAGAACAAATTTGTGGTGCTTTGTAAAAACAGAACATTGCATTCATGAATAGTAAGCTGCTCTTTTGATCTCTGAATCAAAGCAAAAGTCTTTTTGAAAACTCTGGGGAATATACAGTATGTGTTTTCTATTGGGCAGAAATGAGAATACGAACTGCATGTGTTCTGATGCTTTCGGAAGGGAAAAGCTTTTTGACAAAGTGAGTCAATTTTTGTTTGAGGATAGTACATCTTTAGTCCCAAGCTTTTGAAATACAATGTGCAGCTCATAAAAAGTGTAGGTGGTCATGCTGGTTCCATTGGAAAACCAACCACAATATGGTATTATGACTTTGAGACCAAGCGGTAGACTCAGCGCCTATCCTATGCCTGTCTACTCATAAGAACAGCCCTGCTACATCAGGCCATAGGCCCATCTAGTCCAGCTTCCTGTTTCTCACAGTGGCCCACCAAATGCTTCAAGGAGCACACAAGACAACAAGAGACCTGCATCCTGGTGCCTTCCTTTGCATCTGGCATTCTGACGTAGCCCATTTTTAAAATCAGGAAGTTGCACATACCCCATTATGGCTTGTAACCTGTAATGGATTTTTTTCCTCCAGAAACTTGTCCAATCCCCTTTTAAAGGCATCTAGGCCGGATGCCGTCACCACATGCTGTGGCAAAGAGTTCCACAGACCAACTACACGCTGAGTAAAGAAACATTTTCTTTTGTCTGTCCTAACTCTTCCAACACTCAGTTTTAGTGGATGTCCCCTGGTTCTGGCAGAAGTCCCATTGTAGTAAATGGAGCTTACTCCCAGGAAAGCATGGATAGGATTGCAGCCTAACAGTATACTCCTACCCTTGCCTACTCAAATAGGCTTACTCCCAGGTAAATGCACATGGGGTTGCAACCCTAAGTCAGAAGCAGCAAGCTTTTGTTTTCCCCAGAACTCTTCAATCAATCAAGCTGGATTTTAAGCAAAGCAAAAGAGGAGAGGGAAGCTGGGCCTTGTGTAATAGCTCCAAAGCCTGCAGTTTTTAATTGTTTTAAGATGGAGTGCAGGAGGAGTTGCGCAAACTTAATCGGATTAGCTTCCTTACACACCAGATGCTGACTGAAGGATGCATTCAGGGCTACTGGGACAAAGAAACAATAATAGCTGTTTGCTAGGTTTTTGAAAAATCTAGCAAGTACTTTGTTCCATATGCAGGACTCATTGTTCATATACAACACAATTGAGTATTCCCAGAAGTTGCACTGGAAAAAGTTTCTATGCACAAGTTTCCAACACTTTGTCATGCTCTAGCACAGCGATTTTCAACCTTTTTCATCTCATAGCACATTGACAAGGCATTAAAATTGTCAAGCCATACCATCAGTTTTTTTTGACAAGCACACTGCACTGCCATTGAGGGGGCTCACATCCCCCAATGCCCCTTTAATGACCCTCCTCCAAACTCCCACAGAAACTTGCAGATCATTTGCAGCCCACCAATGTGCTGTGGCACACTGGTTGAAAATTGCTGCTCTAGTATGATTGTGAAAGAGAATTCTGGATAGGGCAGATGAAAAGCTGGCTTGTGTCTCAAAACCAGGAAACTGGTTTATTCCCTACCCTGATAATGTTGATTTCCCCCTTTAACCATTCACTTTCATAAGTGAATGCCATTTTTTCCCGGGGGGGGGGGGGGGAAAGAGAGACACTGTAGTTGAGGATAATGTTGTATCAAGGGCAAACCTGCTATTCTGGGGATCTCCTGGTAGGCTGCTGTACAAAGCATTTACATACCCCCTTCCCTCCCGCCCCGGGGCTCATTCCCCTTTAGAAGTCTTCTCTGCACCTGTACAGGTCTCCACTACATAAAATTTTGCAAAGGGCAGTTGCATTTTCAGGCGTTCATTCATTTAGATTTATATCCTGCCCTTTAACCATGCATTTCCTCAGGGCAGCTCACAACAATAAAAGCAAAACAATATCAGCATCAGCCATAGGTTATAATTTTAATACGATGAGACCACTGAATAAAATAACCATGTTGCAAAATTCAGGATTGTTCTCCAAAGACCCCTCTGAAACTCTCTGAGGAACTTTCTTGAATGGTCTCCCTTGGGGGAGAATTCCATAGCATTAAACTCATATTTCAGGTTACTCAGAACTTGTAGCCAGCAACTGAACTGCTGGTTAGCAAATTGTGTTCTAGCAGGACTGGCATGACTGGATAGGCAAACCAAGCAGGTTTTGGATGGCAGCTTTTTAAGGGCACAAGAATAGCCATGGAACATACTGCACTTGGAACTTAGGGTGCAGCTGTTTGGATGGTAAAATATGCTGCCCTGGTCTAGAGTTTAATAAACTCTAGATCAGTGATTATCAAACATTAGCATTGGGACCCACTTTTTAAACTGAGAATCTGTCAGGACCCACTGAAGTGACATCATCAAGCAGGAAGATTTTTAATAAGAGGCTGCAATCCTACCCACACTTACCCAAAATTAAGTCCCATTTACTATTTTTAAAAGCATATACATAATAGCCTGTTTAAAAGTGCAGATCTGCAACATTTTCCCCAAATGCAGTCACATACCGTGGTAGCATCAAGTCTAATATAAGTATAAAAATATTGAAATGAATGGGGACCTGCCTGAAATGGGCTTGCGACTCACCTAGTGGGTCCTGATCCACAGTTTGAGAAACGCTGGTCTAGATGTTTCACACCCACTATTGTAGATGTTTGTCTTGTAGCCCTCTTCTTTGTTGGGTGGTGATTCAGCAGTGACAATGGAAACTAGTGCATGGTAGGATGTCTGTAGAGCTAGTCACCTTTTACTTTGTATGTATGTCTGTATGCATTTTTGTGTGAATGACTGACTGGGCACATGTGTGGGGCTCATTTGAAAAGTCAGATGGGGCCCTCAAATGCAAAGTGTACTGCCCTCTATGCATTGAACATAATGTAAAAAAAACTGTTCGTGCATACAGATCAACAATTGCACGTGCCCTGATCACAAATTGTATGCATGTTGAATGTAATGTGTGAATAGGGTAGTGATAATGAGAACTGTACTTATAGTTGCCTAAGCATCAGTGGTATAAATCTACTGAAATGGACCTGACTATTAAATGATAACCTTAAAGTCATGGTGTGTTTACGAATTCTGGGAACAATGCTATCTGAGGTTAATTTAGCATCTGAATTTTGTTTCTAGGCTTCATAGTGCACCTTGTGCATATTATTGGGGACAATGCATGTGTTGTTTTTTCTATTTGGGTACATGCTGAATAGAGCCATGGTTGTTTGGGACCACCAGGTGTCACGTACCCATAATTATAGCATACCAGCCCTTGTGTCCTTATTTCATATTCCATGGGGACACATTAAAAATGAATGTATGATACAAACTTTGGTTTCCAAGATGGTGGTATCCTCCTAGAGTGGCAGTTCCTGAAGTGTGCATCGCAAGGCATTCTCTCAAAGTGTCACAGGACCACTGCTGCCTGGCAGCGAGACTGTGGTGTGAGCCTCCCAGCAGCGGCAGGAGGCTTGGTGTAGTAGGCAGAGCTGCAGCACAAGAAAACTGCACACTGAGGAAAAGTCCCCACACACACACACACACACACACAGCCTGACTGTCTTACTGCTATTTCTGGGCTTGTGCTAGGCCTTCAAACCCGGAAGTAAGTGGCGGTGACATTACTGTGTTTTTGTGTCATCACCACTTCTGGGTTCTGAGGACATCAAGAGGCCAGAAAGATTGGGAAGTACTGTCTGATGTAGTATGACAGCCACATTCCATTGTGGTTGTGTGTCATCCATCTCCAAAAGCATATGTGACATAAAGAGGTCTGATAGCACTCTTGCTGAAAAGCAGCTCTGGGACATGGCAATTTTTCAGCAGAAAAATAGTGGGAGGAGAGACTATCCCTTCCCTACTTGTACTGCTGTAACTTCTGCCTTCAACCTGCCTCCCCAATTCTCCATGAAGCTGTGAAGAAGTGGTTTGCCCCACAATTGAGACACTGCTCTGCACACCCCTTCCCCAAAGAGTGCTGAGGATACTCACAACTACAACTTGACCACTGCACCGGCTATCTTCACACTCCTTGGGGTCAGGCCAGGCATGCAGGACACATAATAACAATGGCAGTAGGTCAGCACCATCTGTCACTAGTGGTACTTCACAGCATACCAATAGTACTTGTACCACTGGTTGAAAAAACACTGAGACATCTTCACATGGATAAAGCCAAGATAACGGCAAGAGATATCCTTATGGGCATGTCCAGGGTACATTCAATATCTGGGGAAAAAAAAATCCTAAATGCTAAATTAAGAGTAATTTTTATTATAGTACAACTGGAATGACTGGCACTAGTCAAATATTTGGGTATTGGTTTAAATTTGAGATAAAAGAAGGAATTGTATGTACCTCCAACCAGTGATGGGATTCAAATAAATTAACAACAGGTTCCATGTCCTAATGACCATTTTAAGTATACCAAAATATATACCGAAAGGTAGTTTAATAATTCATGCATTAAATACTCAAACAAGAACAATAAAAGAGGTACACAAAACTAGATTATGTTTTAAGAAAGAGTTTTAAAATATTAATGAAAAAATATTAAATACCTGACAAACTATTATTGAAGATATTTCCATATTGCTGTTTGTCCTGTGAGCGGCGCAGCTGGCGCTCATTAGCAAACGGTTCGCAGAACCGATACCTACATTAGGTATTGGTTCTGCAGAACCGGCGCGAACCGGCTGAATCCCACCACTGCCTCCAACTCTCACTCAATAAAGCATGAGATTGGAACAGAAGCCCTTGTTGCACTTGTGTTGGTGGCTTTCTTAGCAAGCTTTCCAGGAATACATTTGTTTAGTGTATCTGGCCAATGCATAGTTGGTCTTGTAACTTCAAAGACACCAAATTCTGACTGTCTCCACTAGACTAGTGGTTCTCAAACATTTTAGCACTGGGACCCACTTTTTAGAATGACAATCTGTTGTGATCCACTGGAAGTGATGTCATTAACCTGGAAGTGATGTCATGGCTGAAAGTGAAATTATTAATTTTGGTTTCAAACCTTTAATGCTTTATTTTTGTTCTAGGTGAATTGTAAAAAAAACTAACAGAAAAGACCATTACATGGTTATTAGTTACATATTAAGAAATATTGTGGGGGGGGGGGGGAAATACAAGTATATATGCAATAAAAATTATTCTGTATATCAATACACTTCATGCAGCTTACGTTATTTTATCAAAGAATGGCCTCCAGATATTCTCAAATATATCCATGTGCAACTGGTGCTAATATGCCATTCACTCAAATGGATTTTGGATGACCTAACAGAGCAAAGCACCATGCCACTCTCCCACCCCTCTGCCCGACAGCTCTATATTTTCAGTGGTGGCTGAGCTAGGTGCTATATGACCCACCTGAAATTGGCTCCTCACCCACCTACTGGGTCCCTACCCACAGTATGATAAAATGCTGACCTCTCCCAATCCAAGCCTTGGACTAATTAATGTCTCTGTAGCTGACCATTCATCTGAGCCACAATTCAATTGCTGACTCCATAGTTCTGTAAAATGGCCACTATCTCAGGAATCTGTACAAAATGTATTGTACAAATATTCCAGCTATCCTAATACTGTAGTTTCTATCTTGTGGAAGCCAGGCTCTTGCAAAGATACAGAATATTTGTTTCACTGTGTTTTCATAACTTCAATTGCTGCAGTGCACTTGGTGAAGGGCTCTTGGTTACTAATGTCTGTCTGAAACCTTTATTGGCATATCAACACAACACAATTAAGACTTATACTTTACAATTGTCGCAACAACTTGCATACCGACCCAACAACTTAAAAACAAAATACCAGAATTATTTAAATTCTGACAACATTATTTTAAGAATCTTGGATAAATAACCAGCAACAGCTGCGGTTAAAGAGTCACAACATCACTCATGAACCTAGAGAGGGTAATATCAGAAGTGGTTAGGTCAGGAGAAATCCAAGAATTTAAATAATGATTACGAATGTCAAGATGAACTGGACAAAAAAAGAGTATATGAAACAAAAAATCAGGCGACTCATGACAAAAGAGACAGAGCCTTTTCTCCCGTGGAATGTTAAAAAAACGGCCAGAATGAACTGCCGAGGGGAAGATGTTAAAACGAGCTAACATAAAGGCTCGCCTATGTAACGTATGTAACGGGTTGATTAATGTATAAAAATAATTTGATACATGATTAAAAGATGGGGCCAAGCCAAAAGAAAGAGGGGAACAAATAGGGTTAAGATTAATACTTAAATAATTAAATTCAAATGCTAAGAGCTTGTCTTTTATCAGTGAATATGCTCTTGTAAGACTCAAATCTGCCAAGGATTCTAAAGAGAGATCAAGAGAAACAAGTTTATTTTCTATCAACCGAAACCAAGGAGAAGAATAAGAATCACTTAACAAATCATAGAAAAAGGAACCTGAATGAGAATTTAAAAACAATTTAAGCCAATATTTAAAGGTGAGTAACCAGGCTGTAGTTGTTGGTAAATGAATACCTAATTCTAGGATAATTGTGGATACACGAATTAAATTTGGGATCCCTAGAATTCTGCAAAAAAAAGATGTTGCAATCTGGTCAATATCCTTATTAATTGCTTTAATCCAAATTGGAACACCATAAAACAAATGAGAAAGAATTTTGGACTGAAAGATCTGGATAGCAGCGGGAACATATTGATTACCTTCATTGTAAAAAATTTTTAATATTGCTTTAAGTTGAGGGGAAAGAGACGAAATGATAGCTTTCTTATGAATCGACCAAGAAAGTTTGTAATGAAAAATAAGACCTAAATATTTATACGACTGGACTTGTTTACTAATGTCTAAAGCTGATGTGAAGTGCAATAGTTCATCTCCACTTAGGGAGAAGAGGGTCTCTCAGAATACATTCCATTAGTCTGTGAGAATGGCACTAGCTTTTTCAATGAAGCTGGTAATGTACAGGGACCATCAAAGCTATTTTATTTGGTGCTTCTATCCTACCATCACTTAGCACTTGAGGCAGGTGCAAAACAGCTCAGCATTTTTGCATAGGAATGCAAAATAGTACTGTACACAAATGTCCTAAAAGAGCCCCAAGGGGAGTCTTGTGCGATGGGTATTATAGCGCGTGTCATATGTATTTTTGCATTGTATTTTCTTTGTATTCATACTGGGGAGATGTTTGCATATTGTTGGCATCCTTCAGTCTTGGAAGACCATGGTGTCACGCTCTGAATGGTGGTTCTGGAACAGAGTGTCCTCTCCAGTGCGCGAAGCCTGGGTAAAGCAGGTATGGAGGATAGGCTGTTACCCATGCAGCAAATCCCCCCTCTCCACGTCGCTGAAATGGTCCAATGGAAAGGCAGAGGCCAATACGGTTGGTTCCTGCGGTGTCGCAGGAGTTGCCAGAACATGACTGTGTTCAGCCATGAACTGCCTCCGGGACTCCGGCTCCGGATTTTCCCTTGAGGTTGATTGCTGAAGCCTTTTCCATAACTGGATGTAGCCACAAGGCAGTGGAGGTTTGGGATCAGAGTTTTCCTTCTCTCAGATGAGCTGCCTTCCCAGGCTAAGGAGTCCCATCTACCCGGTGGCTGTTTAGTCGCCTCTTACGACAAGTACAGCCAAACCGAGGGCCTATTCTTATCCCCAGCCCCCAGGCTATGGGATGTTTGCATATGGAATCTATATACTGTACTCACCTGTTCCTTTTGGACAACCTAGATAGAAATGTTGGGGAACGATAGTAAAATGCTACAAGTGGACAACAATATTTATGGTTCCTATCCTGCAATTTCTGCAATTGTAGCAGCATTTTTGAAGTTGTCATGATCAAGAAATTGCAATAAGGTGTAGCCTTGGCCCACATGGTCAATTTTCCCAGCAAATTTCAATTAAGAGATATTGGCAGTACATATAACACTACAGTTTACTGCAATATAAATTATTTGGTGGAGATGTTTTGCTGTCAACACTTTATTTCTCATCCTTTAAAGGTTCGTTTTTCTTCATTCATGATATGTATTGTCATTGTATTTTGTTTGTTAGGGCAGCTAATTCACAACAGAGGAAGAAATGCTGTACTGTAGATATAATCAAACTCGGTGGAAAAATAACTTGGAGGCAGTCTGTTCTCTGAGGTCATCAGAAGGGGCCCTGTTGGTTGTGCCATCATTGAGAGTGGTGAAGGGGATGGCGGCCAGAAACAGGGCCTTTTCGGTGGTTGAACCTGCTCTATGGAATTTCCTCCCCTTTGAATTGAGGACAGCTTCTCCGTTATTAATGTTCCAGCAGGGCCTGAAGCCTTTTTTTATTTAGGAATGCCTTCGAGGTCTTATAAGGGCTGCTTTTTAAATTATGACTTTTACTGCGTGTTTTTATCTGCTGACTGATATGTATTTTATCTTGTTTTAATTGTTTTTTATTTTTTATTTGTTTGTTTGTATTTTACTTTGTTTTTTATTTTAATTTTGATTGTTAGCTGCCTTGGGTGCCCTTCAGGGAGAAAGGCGGAATACAAATCTAATAAATAAATAAAATAAATACTTTAAAATGTGACTAGAGAGAAAAATCCACACATGTGGCACCATCACAGAAAAGACCCTGTTTCTCGTATCCACCTGTCTTCTGGCATCTGTTAAAGGAGAGCCACAGAGCAGGGCAGAAGCCAATTTATGGGCACATGGAAGCAGGTGGTTCTTTATTTATTTTTCACATTTTTATACTGCCCTTCCTCCAAGGATCATGGTGGTGTACGTAGTTCCTTATGTCCTCACAACAAACCTGTAAGGTAGGTTAGAATGGATGATGGTGACTGGCCCAGGTCATCCAGAGAACTTTATGGTTGAGTGAAGATTTGAACCTGGATCTTCCAGATCCAACTCCAGACCACCACACTGTTCTGGCTTTTTAACCTGATCCCAGACTGTTTTGAATTAGACCTTTTAAAAGTCAGAGATAGCATTTTAAATTCAGCCTGGATTCAAACACAGTTGGCCAATGCAGTTTGTAGGGCCTGCACATTATGACCGATTTGGGCCATTTATCGGGCTCCTATCAACACTGAATATCTGTAATCTGGACTAATAGTAGTTGTTGAACTGTCTTCAGAGGCAGCCCCACACAGACAGCATTGCAGTAGTCTAAGCACATTTAAAATTAAAATATTTGAATGAAAATTTAAGTTTAACTGTCTTCAAGTCATACTGGAAAATATTACTACCATGCTTATCAAAATGATCTTGACATTCCCATTGGCATTTACAGATATTTGAAAAGAGCTGCTACAAAGAAGTTTAGACTTGCCAGCCTTTCATATGCCAACTAGGCATTAATCATGGTAAATTCTTATTTCAGTTGTGTTGGAAGACAAATAATGGAACACTACATTTTAAGAAAAATCTACAAAAGTAATTGTTAAGGTTAAAGAGGGCTATGAATTTTTTAACACCTACAAAAGGCAAATTTCAGTGCAACTTGTTTAGCTTTTCAGTGAAATAGCTGGGGGGGAACAGGAGTACTGCTGACCAATTTATAGCAATCGGGGATAGGAACATGAGTTGGGTGACTCAGAATCAAGTCACAAAAAAGTGTTTTTTCACTGACTCGGACTCATGAGTGTGTGGAAGACTTGGAAAAACGCTTGAGTCAGGGACCCCCTGACTTGGCACTTGTCCCCATGCATGCAGACTTGAGTCTGCCTGTGTCTGGGTATGCTCACTTACTGTTTTCGTGGTGTGAACAATCTTGTGGGGCCATTGTTTAGACCAGGTGAGCGGCAGGAAAGTTCCAGCCAGGAGGCAGGAAAGGGTTAATGTTTTCTTTTGCATGGAGGGGGGAGTGAGCTCTTTTGCTCATCTCTGATAAGAAGGAAGGAACCGAAGATCATTGGACAAAGGATGGGTGTTCTGATATTTTCTTTGGCTGAGGTAGGGCAGAAGGAGGAGCCGAAGGAGGTTCTTGTCTTGTGATTGGCTGGAGAAGCCCAGGGAGGGGGAGGAGACAGGGAAGCTGGGAGGTGGTTCATAGCGCTCATGCTTCTGACTGTATGGCTCCTTTAGCCTCTGTTGTTACTTGGGCAAAGGAAGCCTCATTGAATGACCAGTTACCATGGGACTACTTCTGAGTAGAGCTGCTAAGGTTTGGGTTGTCATGGTAAACCTCCCAGCTGCTGCATGTGACCCTCCTCCTTCTTGCTGTTGCTTCTCCTGGCTCTCACACAAGCCCTTCCACCCCTCCTGCCTTGTTTACAGATGGAACAGGACACCAGGGGAATATTAAATGAGTCCTCTGACACATGCACACTCCTGGGCAGCAGCCCTGTTGTTGTTTGTTCATGGTGAACTAGAGCAGGGGTGCTCAATAGGTGGATCGCGATCTACCGGTAGATCGCGAGGCAAAATGAGTAGATCGCGGAGTGCCAACCCCCCCTTCAGGTGCCTCTGGGAGGAAACGCCGGGAGTAAGGCCCATTGTACTCAATGGGGCTTACTCCCAGGTAAGTGTGGCTAGGATTGCAGCCTCACAGCCTAATCCTAGGCATGTCTACTCAGGAGTAAGTCCTGTTATACTCAGTGGGGCTCAAGGTACACCAACATACATTGTACACATAAATGTTATGTTATGATGGCGCGAACATTGTAAAAAAAACTCTGGTAGATCTCCGGGCCTTGCTGGGTTTCAAAGTAGCTCTCAAGACGAAAAAGTGTGAGCACCCCTGAACTAGAGTCACAAGGGATGACTCTACTTGAGTCCTACTGAGTTGTGAAAGGGGGACTCAGTGACTTGGAAAGTGCCCCTATTATGACCTGTTGAGTTGCAGGGGTGGGGGTGGTGACTCAACTCAAGCTGTGCTGGACTTTCCTAGTCCTGCTAACAACCCTGGTAACAACCTGTGAAATGTGAGTTGATTCAATTTGGGTTGCCATTCAGTATGTGCCCAGGTTGCTGCTTCGCTCAGATGTAGCCTATTACTACTACACAGCTAGAGGTATGCTGGAATCATGCCAACCCAGTTTTGCTGTAGTAAAAAGGTCATATCAGTTGATCTTTATCATGCTGGAATCACTTTAGGCTGATGTGTCCTTTCATGCAGAGGTATATGTGTGTGTAACGTTAAAGAATTTAGGAGGCTGTTGTCAGTCAATACTATTATAGGTTACAAAATGAATTTCCAGCCTTCTGTGACACTTTGTCTTGACCCATCCTTTCCTAGTATATGGCTGGCTGTGCATTCCAGCACATCTTCTTAAAGGAGCCTCACCCTTATAGTATTCTGTACAGATGGTTCTCTGGTGTGTAAGGATTATTCTTGCTCCCTACATAAATAGAATGAAACAAGTTCTTTCAGGCCAGACAGCAGTGAGTGTCCTGTGCTGAGATTGGTGCCAGTGAAATGGGGTAAATGTGCTCTTGGATGTAAGTTAAGCTGAAGTTCTTGATATATAACCTAAGCATCACTGCTGAAATGACTACATGAACTTCTAAATGAATTGTCTGGAAGCAGAAAGTGATACTCAATTTTTTAGAAGAGTTTAAGTGTCCAGTTTAAAATTCATTGCACTGCTTTTGAACTCCAAAGTGACACTGGTCTTCTGTAGTGGCCAAGAGACTGAAACACACTTCTGAATGTCTCTGGTTATGATCTCTCCTGCAAACTCCATGAATTCATTAGATGGCCTTAAGCAAACCACATTCTGTATTTCTTTCCCTCACCTACAATATGGCAGTACTACAACTGTACCTCATAGTATTTTTGTAAAAGAATCGCAGCTAGAAATGTGTGTGAAGCCCTTGATATTTTAAAGTGTTACATAGATACCTATCATTCCAACCTTAAAGTACTTATATTTTTTACCTCTTTTCTTAAATGTTGGTAGCATTGCAACTGCTAAATGAATCTATTCTGGATTGCTAATACTTCTAGGCCTGAATTGTGCTGTCTTTTTTTTTTTCTACTAAAAAAGCCTAGACATTGATAAGATTATTTGAACACCTATTATATCCAGGTACAGGTCTGGAATGTCAGGCACCTGTGCTTGAACCTCCAATCTATAATAAAGAGATAAAGAGATCATTAATGTCCTAAAGATCTATTTGAAATCCTGAGCAACAGTGGGCAATTAGCTCAGGACAATTAGCTGTGTTGGGCTTCTAGCTGTTATGCACTATAGTACAACATAGCTACAGGACAATTTAGAATTTGACATAGGCTTGCTTTGCACAATTACAAGAAGTGTTAAAAGGAGGATGCACAAGTTTCTGACCAGGTACTAATTGTACTTAACAGTATAGTAGTTAGTATATAGTCCTATTGCCATAGTGACCACATGACTCTGCCCCACCTAACCCACTAGGTGAAAGTGAAAATGGTTGGGGTTGCCATCAGTGGCTGTGCACCTGCCTTGTTCTACAAAAAGATATAGGGTCATTCCATGTCAAGTGGTCTACTTTTTGAAAAGTGCCCCGCACAACCATCATGGATTTTAATGAATTTTTGTGTGTAGAGTCCCACATGTCTCAAACGAACTTTCGTAAAGATTTAGGTTTGCTGGTGGAATACTTGTGGAGATACAGCCATTTGTTTGACCCCATACTGCAACCATGTACTATTGTGAGATTTTGACAACTTTGAGACATTATATCTCTTTTGCTGTTTTTTCAAAACAAATGAAACTTACCTACCTTATACAACTTTTTGCACTCTATTTAATGAAACTAATAACAATTTTTGTTGAGTGTGTCCAAAGTGCTTAAAATTGCAGCAAATTTGGCAGAAAAAATCAGTGCTCCAAAAAAATCCAAAGTTTAATGTTGAATAGCTCTAGCAATAATGAAGTAATAATTGTGAAATTTAGTAAATAATATCCCAATATAACTTCGTTTTCAAATACGTAATTTCAGCCTCCTAGCTCTTTCCATTAGTTTACAAATTAAGTGTAAAGTGGATGATTTTTGTAAAAAGGCCAAAAATAGAGTATTTTCAACCTGCTTTTACAAAAAAGTACCTTCTAGAAATGCTTTTAAACTAATCTCATTAGAAAGAGCATGTTTCAAACCCCCCAGAAAAATGGGTTTGATTTTCTAACGTAGGCAAACAATGCATGAAACATAGGGACAAAGTTGGGAGACATTGCCATAGCAACAGCCTATATTTCAACATGCAATTCTGTCATTTTTCAAGTTGTACTGATTTTTTTAAACAATTTTTTATCCACCATTATAACTATTTCATGGTGACATTGTCACTACCAGTTCAAGAACTTGAACTGGCAACCCCATCACCGTACGGGGTCATGCTCAATAGCCGTGCAATACCAGCCATGGGTGGGTTTCTTCATCCAGGTTCCCAAGCCTGTAATTTGGTTTCTTTGTCGAGGTTCCGAAGCCTTGTGTGGGTATCTATCTGGTTCCCAAGCCAATGACCTAGGTTCCTAAGCCTAAAGTGGGTTTAGGACTCTAAACCAGCAGGACTCTTAGATTCTTATTAGAATCTGGTGACAACAGTGGGAATTGCTAACCAAATGTAAGCCTCCTTGGAGGCCTCTTAGGTGACACACAAATGCTCGGCTACAAAGAGATAAATTTCCTGGTGCCTGAAGAAGGTAGCAGTTTGAGAAGTGGTATTTGTGGAAAGGTTGAAAAGTCTAGCACAAGTGCGTGAACTTTTACTTTTGTCACTTCTAACGGTGGGCAAAGTAGCTCTTAATCTACAGCAGCAAGAAAACGGGTATTGTGACATCTGAAATCTGCCATTCTCACCGGCTTTTGATTATGCATTGTATATGTAGTCTGCATTGTGCAGAATTCTATAGTTGCCTAGTTTTAAATCCATTAATCATAGAATATGCTTCAGCACTGTAAATGGGTCTTATACATACTTAGACAAGCACAAACCTGATATAAATGTAGAGAATTAAATGTGCTAATTATAAAAGAATAGCTAGAAGGCAAGTGTGTTGGCCCTGAATTCATTGGAGACACTGGCCTCTTAAGTCTGGTCAACAACATGGCAATTCTTTTCTTCCCTCTCCCCCCTCCACTGGAAGAGGAGGGTGCGGAGCATAATTGAGGTGGCGCTGTGCACCTGTGGAACAAGAACAGGTTGTCATTCATTGCTGGATGAAATAAATTTGTCTTCCTAGAGTTGCCTGTGTGATTCCTGCTCTTCAGGAAGTTGAAAGCATGCCTGGCCCTGTTCAAAAATAATAAAAGGCAAATCCATTATGTTGCAATGTGAGATGTCAGGGTGGCTTTTGGGGGTGGGGGGGTGGGGAGGATGATAGGAGCAACCTCCTTTATCCTTGAAAGCATTTGCCTTTTCCAAATACTCCTGTTTGGAAAGCCATGTTTCCCTGGCTTTCTTTCCTTTTGGATAGGTGGTTGTATGTGTGAGGCTGCAATCCTAGCCACGCTTACTTGGGAGTAAGCTGCACTGACTGTTATGCAGTCAATCCTATCCTTGGCCCAACCCTATCCACACTTACAGGGGGGGTAAGCTGCATTGGCTATAATGGGCCTTGTTTCTGAGTAGACATCCATCAGTTGGGCTCTGAGGCTGCAATCCTATGCATGCTTTCCTGGGGAGCCAGCTGCACTGAACTCAGTGGGACTTACTTCTGAGTAGACATCCCTAGGATTGGGCTCTTGAGCCTCCTGTGGGGAAAGCAAGAAGAGTACCGAGTTATTCATGGATAAGGGTGTGCAAGCTCCCTTCACAGCCCACTGTGAAGTTCACGGCACCCTCTTTCAGCCCTGGCCCACCCATGTTCCTCTGAGGTAAGTACCCCTGACTGGAAGGAAACGAGGCCTGCAACCTTTTTTGGTGGGGGTGCCTCTTGATACCCCCTAAGAGCCACAAGCTCCAGGGGCTCTCAGCACCTGCTTGGGGGCGAGCCCCACTGACTCTAATGGGGCTTACTCCTGAGTAGCCATGCCTAGCATTGGGCTCAGCCTGGCCCCCTCCCACCACATCCCCCAGGAGACTGCCCTCTCCCTCAACCCTCATTGCAGCCGAGCATGGGGAGGGGGGAGGAGGCGGTGATGATCCACACAAGGCTGCACCCAGCGCCCGGGAGAGAGGCTGGCTGGCTGGCTGGCTGTCTGGCGGCGCCTCCCCCCCCCCCAGCGGGCGCATGCGCTCTCCGCGGGCAGCCTCCCCTGCCGGGCTCTCCTCCTCTCTCCAGGCCCTTCCGCTCCGTGCCCCCTGTTGGCAGCGGAAGTGCGCTGGGGGAGGGGCGCTGGCAGGACGAGCCTGGCACGGAGCGGGGAGAGCATGAAACTGGGCCGCCCGGAGGGGCTGCGGCGTGGGCAGGAGGAGCGCCGGGAGGCTCGGGGCGGCTCTGCGTGAGGGGGAGGCAGGTGCCGGCCAGGGTAAGCGGGCTGGGCTCTGGGGGGGGAGCAGGGAAGGCAAGTGGTGGGTCTGAGGCGGCTGTGGGGCGGGGGGGGCTCGGTAGGGGCTCTCCTTTGCAAGGGGCTGCTGCTGGGGGGAAGGAGCTCGCCTTGCCTATTAGGGGGACCCTGTTGGACCTCCCCCCGTGTTTTAAATGTAGGAACCCCGCCACCAATAAGGGGGGGGGTCCCTGCAGTGCATTGTTACTTCGCCCTTCCCTTCTGCTGCTTCTCAGAACCCAGTCCTAGGCATTGGGTTTACTTGGAATTAAGCCCCATAATAGTCAATGGGCTTACTCCTAGGAAAGAGAGGCTAGGGTTGCAGCCTCGGAGCCCAATCCTAGGCATGTCTACTCAGAAGGAAGTCCCAGTCTAGTCAATGGGGCTTACTCCCAGGAAAGTGAGGATAGGAGTGCAGCCTTATTCTGCCTCTTCTCCCTTTTGCACGCCCCTCCCCACTGCTGGCATTGGTGGTAGCAACAGGCATTGGCAGTGATTTTTCAACCTTTTTCCAACTCATGGCACACTGATAAGGGGCTGAAATTGTCAAGGCACACCATCTGTTTTTGGACAACTGACAAGGTGCACCTCCTTGCATGTAACAAATGGCCCACCCCCAAAATCCCATGGCACACCTGTGGACCATTCGCAGCACACCGATGTGCCATGGCACACTAGTTGAAAATAGTTGGGCATTGGGATGTCAGGAGGGAGAAAGCCAGGCAGGTGCCCAGGCTTGTTGGAGGTGGGGTGGTGGTGGTGAGAAACCTGTGAGTGTGTTCAGACATGGTAGCTGCATCAGTTGTCAACATCCTGTAATGGGGTCTCCTCCCCACTGCTCCCTTCCTGGGAAGTGCTTAGATCCTCTGGTTTGCGTTGTCCAATAAGCTTCACAACTGGTAGTGCCTTACTCAAATCTCTCCTTTCTCTGCCTCTTGATTTATTATGGAGATGCGGGGGGTGTTAAAATTCCTTTTTGGGTAGGGGCGGTTGCCAGCTAGCTGAATCTGTGACTGTATGTCTGCTGGTGGAGAAATGGAAGGAAGTGCTGTCATTTCTCTATGTTCTATTTTCTCTTTCCTTTTTTCTTGCTAGTGCTACACCATCTTTTTTCCTCGCTGGTGGAGCTGTATTTGGGGGCAGTGGGAACAAAGCAGCTCCCTGGAATATAGCGATTTCTCCGCACTTTCCTTCTCAGTCCCAGCCCCAGGGCTGCTGTCGCTGTTATTAAAGTCTTTGTATCCATCAGCCCAAGTGTGGTTTCGATGGAAAAATGAAGGTAAATATCAGGGTAAAATAATGGTGGGTGGGGAAGCCAGGAGGCTATTAAACAATACTATAGCTTGTATTTGCTTGATCAGTTTTTGTGGGGCTGGTGGTGTGATTCTTATGGAACAGCCTTGCTTCTGAAATTCTTTGCAGAGTGGTGGATGAACTTCTTTCAGAGGAGATTTCTTGGCAGCCTCTCCAGCACTTTTTGTAAATGTTGTGCTTTACCTCAACCAAAATCTCATTGACTGCTGTGGTAGTGTGCAGACAGTATGAATGCCTTTTGTGAAGAAATGAGGAATTCTTGTGTGCAGTCCCAAATTGGTTCATTTTACTGAAACTGCTCTTGTTTTGTCTGGTATTTGAAGAGAGAAATACAGTATGTCACTTTGTGTGTGTGTGTGTGTTTAAGCAGGTGCTGAGCAAAGTGGGTTCTCTGATTAAATCTTCTGACTATGTTTATGCATCGGTTTTAATCAATATTCAGTGCTGGAGAACTTATATAAATAGGCCTCTTTCAAAAGAGCTCTAGATCATTAATTGGTGTAAGCCCTTTGTTCAAGTCCTTGAGTTCTTTTTCCTCTGAACTTGTAGCTATGCAAGTTATCTAGAAATTTTTTTTTGGGGGGGGGGAGGAACTCAATTCTTTGACACGAATACTGTAGCATAAAAATTTAACTGTTAATTGGTAATAGTGATTGCAATAATACTTTATAACACTTTATAAATTGAAAAAGTACTTTCTTCACACTCATCTTGTAGCAGATTCTGTGCTAATTGAGTTTTTCTGTTAACTAGACTTCAGAAATACTAAATGGTCCTGCAGATCAGTGTTGTGGTTGATTCTTTAGTTGTTGTTTTTTCTTTTTTGTTTCCTCAAGGTTTCCCTCAAGAGACAAACAGTAGCAGAAGGGTTGAATATGGTTTGGGAAAATGGTACAGAGAGAAGGGTTGAGCATCCTCCCTACTCTAAGCAGATAGCCTTTCAGCTCCGTTTTCTTAAAGAATGTTGGGATTTCTGTAATGGATATTGTATAGTTTAGCCCTAAAGCTGCATTTCAGTGCACTTTACTTGGGAGTAAGTTCCACTGAACTTGGATGAGCTTGCTCCAAAGTAGATAGATGATTACATGGCACTCTTCCAGAAAGGGGTTCTCTTTCACCCTCATCATACCTGTGTGATATAAAATACCTTATTGCTGAGAAATTATGCTTGTAAGGAGAAATATCCTATATCTTGTGCTAAGTATTGTAGTACTTTTTGCTGCTTCTCATAGAGGTGCTGTCCCTTACTGGGTGAACTGAATGAGATGGACACAGATAGGAGTTGAAGCCCTATATCACTGCTTTGGGCCAAATCGTGTTCCTGTCATTTTCTTACAACATACCATTTTGAGATTACAAGTTATTTTTATATCAGTGGCACTGGAGTTGTAGTGGACAATGTCTAATTGGCAATAATATGCCTTTTGAATTATGCACAATTTAGCTTTGTCACGAAGACCTATTTTGGGGCAGTGTTTCATCAGAATACTGTAGTATAGTAAAATATAATTTAGGAGTCTTGCAGCATATCTTCACACTTCAAAAACAATGTTAATCCAAAGCTACTGTTAACCACAGCAAATAACCCCTCCTTTATTAGAAATGAATACATTTGAAGAAGATGCTCTGTTGGGCAGCCTTGCACTTAGTGATGTACTTAGGATGACAGCAAGGGATAAAACAAAAATGCATGGTGCAAAAGACTTCTTGGTCTTTAACTAGCCGTTTAACTTTTACCCTTGTTATGCTCTTAGGGAGTGCTTAGAAGAAATTTTTTCTTTGGAGGAGAAATCCATCATGTTGACTTCAGTTCTATTGTCATGAACATAAAAGTGATCACAGGCTTAATGTATGAGATGCTTTGCTTATAGTTTAAGCACCAATATAACAGGAATAGATAAGTAATTTTCACTCTTAATGATTTTCAGTCTGTTTGGTATATTGGACTTTGCAGGCATTTCATTTCAACTAACAATAGAAGGTAATACAGTATATACTTATACAGATCTTCCAGAGTGCTTGAGAAAGAGCCTGTGACAGGTCTGCCCATTTCATAAATGAATTGCTATCTATTAGAATGGGTTTGGTACTTATATGTGTATTCAGGAAATGCAAGTATTTTGTAGATGTAAACATAAGCATGCACAGCATCCGCATCACAATACTCCTTAATTATTTATTTATTAGTAGAATTTATATCCCGCCTTTCCACTCCAAAAAGGAGCACTTTGTGAGTTTTGGCAGATCTATTTTGGGGCAGTGTTTCATCAGAATACTGTAGTATAGTAAAATATAATTTAGGAGTCTTACAGCATATCTTCACATAATAATGCATTATTAGAGCTGAGCAGAGCCAATGTTTTGCATACAATAACAATTCAGACTTTTTTTAAGATGCAGGGTTTTGTGATTTGGTGCTAAATTGCAATATTGGGACAGATTTTGTTTGAAGTCTGCCATGATGCAGTTGAGAAAATAACCACACATTGACAGAAGTTATTTATGAGAACTGTGGGAACAGTTTCAGTTTGACAATATAGCTAACCAGAAGTTGATTTTTCAGTGTGCTTCTATTGATCTTTTTAGAGTGTAGCAGCAGCAGCTGTTGTGTAAACTGCTTGTGTGAAACTAGCTGTGACTGAGTAACACTGACTTGACCTTCCCTATCCTGTGAATGAGGTTCTTGCAATGTAGGCAAGCTTATCAGGTGACAGTTAAATCTGTTGCTGTTGTGAACATTTGAATGTGTGCCACAGCTCTTTGTGTGCTGCTGATCCATTTCTAAATCAGGAGTTGACTTTTTATGTTTGCTGCCTGTTTCTTTCCAAAGATCAAAGTGGTAATTTAACTTGCAGGGTTGTGAAGCTTGTTTAAGTTGAATGAGAGGAACCTGCCCAGACTCATCCAGTGAGCTCCTTGTAAACTTTCCAGTCAAGATGTCTGCCAATGAGTTCCTGATGCCATTTTTTTTTAAAGAAATGACAAATGCACCCATTTCACATTCTCTATTAAGCTAGCTAATTATTCTGTAGTTTTGTTTAATAGTATGCATGCTTCCAAGCTTCAATGGCTATTATGTTGGTTGTGTTCAGTTGTCATCCTTGGCCTGATACTGGATTATAAGTGAGACCTCATCTACATGCTCTGAGAGACTAGACTGGGTCTGCATGGTAGCTTTCCCTGTGATGGCTGTCTAAAGGAACCTGCTTCCAAGGAGGTCCATCTGAAGTAACCTTATCTTTCAGGAAGCTAATGTCCTTTTTATTTCATCAAGAGGTGCTGGTTTTTGGATTTGTTGACTCTACTTTCATGCATTTTGTACTTGCGCCTGTGTTACTGTTTAGGTGTTTTGCTTTATTATGAAAGTTTCATGGAAACCTATAGGTAGAAAGAGAAATAACAACATTGTGCTAAGTGCCTGGCTTAATGTTTTTCTCCATTCCATTGCAGTACTGATCAGTGAATGAGTATTTTTTTCCGATTACCACAATTTATGCAGAAAGTGCTCTGTAGATGGTTTCTGAGCTTTGAGAAGCAAATAAAGTGCCCCAAACTAAGGGATGTATAAAAATGGTTTTACAGAAATCATGCTGGTTCATTATAGAAATGATCATGCTGGTTCATTAATGGATTACAGGAGATATTCCAGTGTACTAAGATAATGCACCACAGTGCAGAAATTCTGCTGATTAAAACACACACTCAAGTTGATATGAGAGCACTGTGGAACACCTTGCACATCTTCTTAAAATGAGGCTTGTGCCAGGTTAGGTTTGTTCATTGTCTTGCTCATCTCGCTCTATGGTGGTGAAAGGCAACGCTATCACTTCTAGATAGAGAATCTGTTGTGTACCAAGCTGGACCTCTTGCTCCTGACCTCTTGGATGTTGCTGACCCAGTATTTCTAGGTCAGTACCCTAAATGGGATTAAGGCTGCAATCCTAATCACACTTTCCTGAGAGTAAGCCCCATTGAACAAAATAGAACTTACTTCTGAATAGACCTGGTTAGGATTGTACCCTAAAATGACTGAGGGCACAATCCTAACCAGGTCTACTCAGAAGTAAGTCCTATTTTGTTCAGTGGTGCTTACTCTCAGGAAAGTGTGGTTCGGATTGCAGCCTGAGTGTGTTGGCAGTGAGATACGATAGAGATTCATAACATGTATGCAGGATTTGAAGAAAGTGGATGGAGAACTTCTACATTCAGGTTTGCCCCACAAACATGTTCGGTAGTAGATTCAGGGAGATACAAATAAGCGTTTCTTCACATAATGTGTAATTAAACTTGTGAAACTCGTTGCCACAAGATTAAAAAACTGATCAGAGTTTTAAAGAGTAATTGTACAAATACATGGAGGATAGGTCTTTTCCCCCCAATTGGCTAAGGTAGCGAAATGATTCTTCTGGCAGAGTACCTCTGAATACCCATTGCCAGGGGTGGAGTGGGGCAGCAGGTATAAACTTGTGCTTTTATGCTCTGCTAGGTGTTTTCAACAAAGCCCTGACTGACCACTGTCAAATAGGATGTTGGATTAGGTGGATCATTGGTCTATTTCAGCAGGGTTCGTAAAAATTAAGGTGTATAGAAATGAGATTTCTCTGAGATTTGCTTTTCCTGTCACAGAACTACAGTAATGTGAGAAACCATGCATGAAAGAATGTTACCTTCTGTGAAGCAATGGTACAGAGGGCTTCTAAGTATCCAGATCTAGCAAATGAAGTTCAGTAAGAAACAATGTTGTAGAGTGGCTGAGCTAAGAATTGGGAAGCCATGGTAGTCTTCAGGCTGCCATGCCTTATGCAGCAGCCAATGCACTTGCTCTCATTTAATTGGGCTCTTAGATTTGTGGTTACTATCTCTTTGCTGTAGACTTGTAAGAATTCTTCCATTCCACATGCTTTCATCAGCCACCAATCAAATGATGTTCTGGTGTCTTTCTGGTTTTTTGTTTGTCACCTTGAGGGGATCTAAAGTTGACCCAAGGCAATATCTTCTCCAGGCAAGCTGAAGTGCATTCATTTTCTGGTCAGTTTTTTTTGAGCCTCCTGGGGGGTAGGAAAGAGGTTGCTGCATGGCAACTAAATCCCTATAGCATCTTATTTGGTAAGACTGGAAGATGAATGTGTGCTAATGAGGCAGATAATCTAGAATGGAAAAAAATGCTCACTTTTTTCCAGTTATTGGGGACTTAACCACAGAAGCTGAAATTCAGTTTAAAATGTGCCTATGGTACTTGGACAAATTCAGGTTACTGAGCTGTGGGGATAAACAATTTGTTCACAGAAGAGCTGATTTACACATAGCACTTATGCAGCACATGCCTCTACTTACATACATAACTATGTTTAGCCAATGATGGAATGCATATATGATGGTGGTCGTGCCAGATTCTCTGGGCTAGCTTCCTTCCTTGCTGCCTCAACCAGCAGTGGGTTTGGAATCCGTGTTGGGTCAAATTTGTGGGTTCTGAACCGCCTGAATAAAGAAGACCCACTGCATAGCCACTCTTTTTATACTGGTGTCTGTTACTGTTAGTGTACAGATCTAGTTCGTGTGTTCTTGCAACAAAAGGAACCACAGAGTTGTTTAAAACAGCTGTTGCCAAACTCGCAATTGCTGTCTATTGGAAAAGTGGTTCTTGTTCAGACTGGAGCATACTGTTCTGCCTCTGTGCTGTTGTGTATTCAGAGTAGATCTGGGTCTTGGGACCCTCTGGGCAGTCACATCTGTTACCTGGCATCCCAGAAGGCTTTGCAATAGGACCTCTGGGCAGATGCAACTGCCCAGAGGGTCCCAATGCCCAGACCTACTCAGAATACACGCAGCGCATAGGTGGAATGGTAAGCTTGCTCACCGAGCAGAGGGCTGTCTTAAACCCTAGATCCGGTCCCTGGGCTGAGGTGTGGAAAGCCCTGGTCTAAAACATGATCTAAGCATGTTTTCTAAAATGCTTCTGTTTTACCCAGATCTAATGCTTGCTATATGTAAGCATCTTATGGGAAATTCTGCATATGTTCTTAGAGCACGTTCTTCATTAATTTGAGGTTGTGATTACAAGTTTTCTTCGAGCTTTGAACAGCTCAGGAAAACAAAGTGCTTGTTTCTCAGCAAATGCTTACACAGTAATTGTACATGTGAAAAGCAAAAACAATCTGGGCAGCTTTTGTATTTTAGTGTGAATTCTGAGTGCAGGAGTGTTTGTAATAGACATCTGAGAACAATATACTTTCCCAGCAGGACTTGATCCTGTGACCGATAAGTTCAGAATAATGCAACGTTGTATGTTGATTTAAAAGTCTGTTTTAATATTTGAGCCTGTAGGAAGACTGGGCTAGGGGGCGGAAGAGAAGAGTACAGTGAGAGGAGTGGCACCAATGAGCTGTTGCCGCAAATGCTTCTCCTTGTTTAGCCATTAAGAATAATGAGCAAAAGGATTATGTATACATGTAATCATTAGGATCCCTTAATTGGGACACTTGCTGCTTTTTAATGATGTAGGAATGACTCACTAGAATATAAGCTTGTGTTTTACATAATATAGCTTGTATCTTGATAATCTTTTAAATGTTTTGAGCAATTATTCTGAAAGTTACGCAGCATATATTACTCTTGAGGAAAATGTAGAACTATGTTGCATACCTGAAGGTGGACACAACTGCAAGTGTTTGTTAGAAGATAGGAGGAAAGCTACACCTATTGATGGGGAAAATGAACCATCTGGTGATATGTAGAGGTCCTTGTATCTTTAGGTTGCACGTTTTCAACGACTACCTGATGATGAAAATGAAACAATGATTCCTGTTCTGACTTCCAAAAAAGCAAGTGAATTGCCAGTCAGTGAAGTTGCAGGCATTCTTCAAGTAAGTACCAACTGTAAATGCTTGAATAAGATATTTTCTCTGTTGCTGTTGTAATCATTTGGAAATTTCAGGTCCGTCCAATGTCTAGCCTTTATTAGTCATTGACTATAACAAATAAGGTATTGCATTTTGCTGTTTAATGCCTGCTAGGACTTAAAGTGTAATGTTAGTGCCTTGATTGTTGTGTTCTATTAGATTGCATTCTGTGTAAATACTATAAGCCGCACTTAGTATGTGGTTCTGTGGAAGTTGCTTACTGCTTACAAAAGGAACAGGAGCAGCTTTTTCTGAATAGAATTGCTTGGCGTTAAATCTTTTACCTATCTTTTCTTGCTGTTTTAGCAGCTTAAATTACTCTTTTGTCCGGATGTTATTGAAATCAGATTTTGAAGTCACTTATGGATGCTTAATTCTAATTGGATTAGAATTTTTCCCTCAAAGCCATGCATCTGTTTGATTTTGGAAACTTTTTTTATAATGCTCTTCCTTAGCTTATAGGAATAGGAAGGATCCTCAAATTATCAAATGTACTGAACAGCTTGTGACACTCAGGTTGCTCTCTTGGAAAACTATCACTATTTTTGTAGTAGCATTTTAAATAGGACAAATTCTGAAGATATGTCTTGGTGGATAACTTTCTGTATTCTGAAATATGCATTATAGGAACTAAAGAAATACTGATGTCTTATTACATGCTGAAACAGACAGTTTACCTACTCCAAATTCCTTTTATGTAACAATTCATAATTCCCATAGGCTGACCTTCAGAATGGCCTGAGAAATTGTGAAGTTTGTCATAGGCGAGTTTTTCATGGATGGAATGAGTTTGAAATTAGTGAAGATGAACCACTGTGGAAAAAATACATTTCTCAGGTAAGCATCTCCTTTTTTGAGATTATCCTTACAGTATTTTACCTTTTGGAGGATAGTCCTACCTATTGCAATTCAAGGGCAATGTTATTGTATTCACATTTAATGGAAGAGAGACTAAGAGCGCAGTCTTATTCAGGTACTCGGCCAGCGTAAGACCTTTTCACTGGCACAGATCAGTGTAGCCTCGTAGTGGTGGCTGCCACCTTACACAGGGTAAGGGGAAATCCCCTTAGAGTTGCATAGCAGTCATTTTCTATCCTGTGCTGGATACAGCGCAGGCCAGTTGGCCTGCCTGTTCCTGTGCAGGATAGGATTGGGCTGCCCACCATGCTAGAGAGAATAGCTATACAACCTCTCTTCATTTTAAGCAATTAGCTGGTGAATACTATCAAAGGTGGGGAGAATATAAAGAGGGAACTTCACCAGTCAATTTCATCTCCTCTGCAACAGGGTGTGAGTATGTTTTGAGACTTTGCAGAACTTGTTGCCCAGTCTGAAAACTTGCTGCTGGGATGGGTGATAGAAAGGTGTCAAACTGAGAGGGCTTTCCAACTGCTGCTGGCCTACAGATAAGGACCAAGTGCAGTGCATATCACACGAACTTTTAAACTTTACTTCCACTTCCTTGCTCACTCAAAGCTTGTCTTGTATTTAGGTGTGTGAGCATTAATCTTGACAGTCTTGTTCTAGCCATTATTCTGCTTGAACCTGGTTTAAATGATTGGATGTATGTGTGAATTTAAGAATTCTGGTTTGTCTAATAACTTCTTTGCATGTAATGTTTTTCTTTAAATGATAACCATTTTTTTAAAGCCTATGGATCTTTACCCCTGCCTAGCCTCTCTTCCAGTGGCTGTTGCTGGTGTTTCTTCTGCATCGTTTTTAGATTGTGACTCCTATGGGGACAGAAGCATTTATTTTGCTGTGTAAACCACTCTGTGAACTACTCTTTGTTGAAAAATGGTATATACTTCTTAATGAAAGAAACACTTGTACCTAAAGACTTCAAGGCATTAGAGCCTGGCAGCTATGTTTCCATAGGGTTGATTTTTGCAGATCTTTTTGATTTTTATAAATAGCCAGTTTCTCTGTTAGGTGCCTACAGAGAGGGAAAGGCAGGGTAAAAATTTAAGTAAAATAAATTTTAAGCTGTTCCTGATCAATGTCTTTATTTTTGCAGTTTAAAAATCCCCTGATTATGCTTCTTCTGGCTTCTGCAGTCATCAGTATTATAATGCATCAGTTTGATGATGCCGTCAGTATCACTGTGGTAAGACCATTACTTTAAGTAAAACTTTGACTAATATTTCTCTTAGTGAACAACAATTGAGTATACCAATTCTTGCACTGAGCACAGTTGGGTTTCCAGGAAAGCTGGACCATGTATAGCACAAGGGTGACTATTTCAATTCTTTATTTACTTCAGATTGGATTGACTGGGCCTTTTGTGTTGTCCTGGATCAGCGATTTTCAAACTTTTTCATCTCAGGGCATACTGACAAGGTGCTAAAATTGTCAAGGCACACCACACTGCAGGTCAGAGGCTCACATCCCCAGTAATAAATGACCCTCCCTGAATTCCCGCAGCACACTTGCAGACAATTTGCAGCACACCAGTGTGTCACAACACACCAGTTGAAAATCGCTGTCCTAGATAGATACCATGTGACTAGTATTGATAAACCCCTTGCTCGCCAGATGCTTGAATAATTGTATATTCTTTGTAAAAAAAGATATTCTGTTTAGCTTTTTGTTTTTAATTGGTTTTGAAAAGCGCCACCTGCTTATCCCTCTCCATGCTTGGGAACTAGTCTGGATTTTGCTTGTTGTCACATACTGATTACGGTAAAGAACTGTTCTTGATTCCAAAGCTTTTGACTTGCACACGTGATGTGGTGGTCTCTCTGCTTTCTGAGGCTAAAAGAGGTGCTGTGGTGCAGAGTTAGTACAGGTTGAGCAAGCCTGGTCCAGAATGCTCCAAAATCTGAAAATTTTTGAGCACTGACACAGCACCACATCCTGCTGCATTTGCAGTTGTGGTCCCGTCCCTATTGCCAGCAGCTTAGTGTTTCCTTGAGCTTTGACTGCAGTGTTGCTGTTGCTTACTAGGGGGCAGTAGTCTTGCAGTTGAGAAGAGCAGTGGGAGTTATGTAATTGTGCCTGGCTGGCTTCCAGCAAGCAGAGCCCAGGAGTTTTAGTTTCAGGTAGAAGGAGAAGCCATGGGTGGGAGGAAATCTCCCTGGGAAAAGAGTAGTTGACAAGAGGGATGGTTGCAAGGCAGAGGATTCACCTTGGTGGGGTTGGGGTGAGGCGTATTGCCCAGTGCAAGGATGGTGGCCTGTTTTTGTGTGGAGTGGGCAGGGAAAGAGGTGGACTTCTGAGCTTGCTCACTCTCCCCCCTTTACTCTTCTCTCTCTGTGCCTTTCATGCCTAAATGTGATGTATATGCAAATATCCCAAAAACCTGAAAAAAATACAAAACACTTCTGGGCCCAAGCAAGGGATACTCAGCCTGTACTGTAGAGAGGGGGGCCACATCTATAAATATAGCAGGATGCGGTGTTGTGTCAGCACTCAGAAATTTTTGGTTTTTCTCTAACCAACCATCCATTTATAAATGAACACTGCTACCGTAGGTCTGTGTGTTAGAGCAGTGCTTCTCAGCCTGTGGGTTGGGACTGACTAGGTGGGTCACAAGCCAATTTCAAGTGGGCCCCCGTTCATTCATTTCAATATTTTACTTTTAATATAGTAGATTTGATGCTACCATGGTACGTGACTACATTTGGGGAAATGTGACACATCTGTACTTTTAACAGGATGCTATAGATATGTTTTAAACAATGATAGTCAATGGGACTTACTCCTGGATAGGATTGCAGCATAGGACTGTTAAAACTCTCTTCATGCCTGATGTCACTTCCAGTCATGACATCACTTCTGGTGGGTTCTGATAGTTTCTCATTCTAAAAGTGGGTCCTGGTGCTAAAGGTTTTAGAATCACTGTGTTAGAGCATCCGCTTTGCATACTTGAAGGCTCTTGGTTCAATCCCTGGTATCACTGGTTTGGGTAGAGGTGAAAATTATGTATGGGAATCCTAGAGAAGTGCGGTCAGTCTGACTGACCTAAATGGACCAGTATATGATTCAGTATAAGTAGGGGTGTTTGAAATTTTTTTTGCAGATTTCATGATTTGAAAGGTTATGTGAATTCTATTAGTTTCACATTAGTGAAAACACTAATGAAAGTGTTTTCATTTTAAACACCTTAAAAGTGTACTGGGTAGGTGATATAGTATCAGTAGATGTAACCACAGGAGTATATCTACCTGGCAAAGTAATCTATTTTAACTTCTGGAAAATATCTTAAACACCAAAATGTGATGTTTTGTGTCAAAAACACTTCTAAGGAGCCTGTTTGAATATAAACAGCACCTCTGGTTCTTAAGGAGTTCCATAAAGCTTCATTGGTGTGTCTTGGACTTGATTACCTGTGATCAGTTCAAATGATTTCTAGACTAGTGGAAGATTGTTGGGGAAATGTTATCTGCCAAAATATGAGCTTGGATGGTTGGATATACAGGTGGGTTCACTTTTTATCTGTGGATTTGGGACCCATGGATTTCAGTATCTATTGGTCCAACCAGCAGGTTCAGGGACCCACATAAATGCCGTCCTTAGCCCTCCAAAGGCCTTTTAAGACCTTAAAACATCATTTCTGGTTTTTATGAAAAACCGGACATGACCTTCTGAGGCTTCTAAGAGGCCTTTGAAGGTGTTCGGAGGACTGGAGAGGCTGTGTGCTGCCTCCCTGGTCCTCAGAACAGCCCCTGGAGGTGAGAGGAGCACAGCTGCCCTTGCCTCAGGAGGATTACAGGTCCCTAAAACATGTGGATTCCTTTATCTGCGGGGTCCTGGAATGGAACCCTTGCAGATAATGAGGGCAGCCCTGTAGTTTCTAAATTAACAGGGAATTAAAACAGATTCCTATGGATAGTTGTTGTATATAATGCTACCAGGTTGGAAAGATTCTGAAAGCTAACTTTTTTGTGGGTTGCTGTTTTCCTTGCTTGGCTCTCAGCACACTGCTGAAAGATCTGTTTGAGTCTGTTGCTATAGGGATCATTTCTTGCTTTTTAGGCTCTTTAGTAATGAATCCCTTAGTCCTGTGGTTTTCAAACTCTCAGGGAATTTGAAAGCCGCAGTAAGTTCTTGTGGGGGCGGGGGGGGGGAGGCAGCCTGCAGGGGCGGGGGAAGGTAGCAACACGATCCCCAGGATTGTGTTGCTCAGAGAGACTGTAGGGGCTTGGGTACACTTACCAGAGCCTCCTGCAGCCTCCCGGGGGTACTCGACTGTCTGCAGGGCTCCCTGATGCTTCAGAAGTGAAAGTGGAGCGATTGCGCTCCCCTTCTGGTTTAGCAGAAGCAGAGCATGATCGCTCCACTTTAACTTGCGAAGCTTCGGGGAGCCCTGCGGACAGCCGCACAGGGCTCCCTGCACCCCTGCGAGGCTGCAGGAGGCTCTGGTTAGTGCACCCAAGCCCCTGCAGTCCCCCCAATGGTCTGATCCTGGGGATCACGCTGCTGCCTCCTGGCTTGCCCCGTCCCTTAAGGGGAAACAGGCCAGGGCCCACAGGCTGGGGCGTTGCAATACCCCAGTCTGGAAAGCCCTGCCTTAGTCTAACGCTGAATAGAAAACCAGGTTCAAGTGAAATGTAACTTATGCATTTGACTGACTTTAATATTGAAGTACTTTTTGTATGTTAAATATTTTTCTTCCTTCATATAGGCAATACTCATTGTGGTTACAGTTGCCTTTGTTCAGGTAAGAATTTCTCATGAGTGTCATTCAAAAGTTGTTTGTCTAGAACAGTTGTACATACTTTTAGAGCATTAGGTATATATGCTGAGATTATCTGTGCTGTAAACCTGTGAAGTTTATAGATCTATTCTAATCCTTTGTCATCCAATAATTAATATGCAGATAAAAATATGAGTCGTGGTTGTCTGTAGAATAGTGTACTGATATTTTGGAGTTGAACAGTTAAATCTCCATGCCCATGAGTTTTTGTAACCTATTTATTGGAGAACATGAAATGGTCCTTAAATGTCAGTGTACATGACATGCATGAATGTATTATATGTGTTGAGGTCTTTGAATTCTAGTTAGATTAATCTGAAATTAAAAGTTGAGATAGTGTTTCTCACTGAGCTCCATGTGCAAATTATTGTGATAGTTCAAAGAAATAACTTGAGAACATGTGAAAACCTGAGTAAGGTCTTTTGCATAATACAATGAGAGCCTTTCTGTGTTTTGCTGCTATGTCTGTGGTAATTTGTAGTAGTTCCCTCCTGCATGAGAACACAACCTTTAAATGTGCTCAAAGGAAAATGAAAGAAATGCCTGTAGTTTATTATTATTCCCAACACCCTGGAGAGGCATCCTCCAGTTTCAGGTAGCTTGTTCCAGTACACTGTCCCTTTGAATGATTTTCACTTCATGAAGCTCTGTGGCACACTGGCCTCTAGGATGTAGTCGTAACATGCTCTTTCTTAAGGGCTCCATCTATTCTGATATCTGGTAGGTATCCAGGCACCTTGGGTCACAAATCACAAGGAAGATGCACTAAAAACCCAACTACATACAGGATCTCAATATGATAGAATGTCTGGTTTCTTTGCCTGGGCTGTTTAACTCTCTCTAAATAATGCCTTTGGAAACTTGCAGGGGTGACTTGGAGTGGTGAGAGGAGAAACAGTTCAAGCAGCACCGTCTCATACCTGCTCCATTGTGTCAGGTGTCCCTCTTGGTGCCTCTTCCCTAGGAAAAGTAGATGTCAGGTTCTTGTTGCTTGTGTTTGCATATAATCTGTATTTGACCCTTAGTTCCATATTCTTGTAGCTTCTTGGATTAGCATCTTATTCGATCCATTGTTTGATTGTAAAGTGGTGAGGGCATAGCTATGAGGATATGCTTACTGATCTGCTCTGTTACCCTGTTCTACAGAGTGAGTTAGAGCAGCTTCATGTTATAGAAGAAAACTGTACTTAAAATTTAACTTGATTTGATAACACTTCATATAGTGAGCTTACAGCTGCTTTAATTTTCTATGCATCTGCAGGAATACCGGTCAGAAAAATCTCTTGAAGAACTGAGTAAACTTGTACCTCCAGAATGCCACTGGTATGATAAAGCTTATTCCAGATTTTAGTGTTAAGTGATTTAGCAGAAAATGCATTCTCATATTAATATGAAATACTTGTACCTGCACAGTATGAGGGAAGAGTCCCTCTTCTTGCAAATAGTATATTTTGAAGTATTTTTTTGTTATATGAAGAGAAATAGGATTGATTAAATTACTGGGATCCAAGAACTTATTCAGATGTAGGTAAGAATGGGTGCATCTGCCATTTTTTTCAAACTGGGCAGCAGCTTGCCTTCCTGGAAAGGGAAGGAACTGTTGAAAAGCTTCTCTAACTTGTTTTTCATACTAGTGTGTTTTGTGCAGTGTGCTGTGGCTATTTTAATGTTTTACATTGCCTAGGTGCCTGCAAGTAGAGAGAATACTCAAATATTTTATATAAATACTGCAGAGACTTTAGAGAGAAATTTGGTACCCTTTTCTTACAGTTTCCTTACCTGTAATTGGCTTCCTTGAATCATAGTTGTTTACACTAATTACCTTTTTTTTGCAGAACAGCTTGAGGTCCCTTCTATACAAGGACATTCTATGGATGTTGAATTACCATCTTTAGTTTGACTTGAAATTGCACTATCTGAAGGGTGATTCATTCTGTTCAGGCATACTTGACCCAGTTACATGTAAATAAGCTAACTGAAGACTGTAGCTTTTAATGATACCTATTGGGAAGTACTAACTAATACTCCATATAAAAGCAGAAGCTGCCTTGCTAACTGGGCAATAGGCACCTTTAAAGTGGTGTCCTTCTATATTTAAGGGCCCTCTTCATTACAGCATGGGGTCTTTCCCAGTGGTGGTTACTGGTGTCATCTGTTTTAGATTTTGATCCCTTTGGGGACAGGGAACCAGTTATTGATTTATTTTGCTGTGTTAACTGCTTTGTGTCTTCAACAAAGAACTACTTTGTTGAAGCAGTATGTAAATATTCTTAATATACTCTCTACTGGGTTTTGACTCTCTTCTTAGTGTTAGAGAAGGTCGATTGGAACATACACTTGCAAGAGATTTGGTCCCAGGTGACACTGTCTGTCTCTCAGTGGGAGACAGAGTTCCTGCTGACTTGCGTTTGTGTGAGGTATGTATACATCAGTTTCATATTAACCATAGTAATCAATTTGGTAATGGTTCGGAATAGTGCTGATTTGGACTTCTTAAATATAATTGGGCTAAGAGGTTCTTTGTATGGAAGTGGTGGTTCTTTTGGATTTAGCATGGGAAGAGCAGCTGTCCTTCCAGCATAGTGTCTTTTCCAGTGGCCAATGGCTGATATCTTTTTGTCTTTATTTTTGGTTCTGAATATGTTGGATGCAGCTAATGTTGCCCAGAACTTGGCAAAGCTAACATTTTTTTTGGTTATCTATATATTTTTTTTCAAAGGCAGTGGATCTTTGTATTGATGAATCTAGCCTGACAGGTGAGACAACTCCTTGCTCTAAATGCACATCTCCTCAACCAGCTGCTACCAATGGAGACCTTGCTTCAAGAAGCAATATTGCTTTCATGGGAACACTTGTTCGATGTGGAAAGGCAAAGGTATTTCTTAAATACTAAACTTTTTAGGCTACCCATTGCTACAGTACAGAATGTGTTCACATTTTTCCTTTTCTCCCCCATAATGCCTTTTTTGCTGTACATCAATCAGCTGCCTATGTAGTGTAATAATTTATAGTAATTTGTGTAGCAATTTGTGCCAAACACAAATTAAGACTGTTTGCATTGTGTTCCTATGTGTAGTTTTTTAAAACAGTAAATAGATACGCTAGCTTTGTAGTATTCTTTTACAAGCTAATTTTAAACTTATCCTATGGATGTTGCTAATCAGTCAATGCAAATAAGAGCTTACCGTCTGTTCACTAGTTTCACTGGAAGGTAGATTATTTTCTGCTAGCCAGTTTCTGGTGGCCTACTGGTATCTAGTGGTTTCTAGAATTCTTGCAAAGAGTGCTGGATGAGGAACCTTAGCCTGTTTGAGCAATGCACTTAACTGAGAATTGCTTAACACTGAATAGTTAAACCTTGACTGTAGAGAGAGCCTGAGTATGCATGCTTTCTTTGATAAACTTAAAATGTATAATGGGTTTCCAGTAAAAACTAGAAATTTGTTCTGAGTTGTATTACCAAACTTCTCACTACTGTAAAATTGAAAATAAACTCTTCAATCCACTTTGGTTTGTTCTTTTGTCATTTGTAGGGCATAGTTATTGGAACTGGAGAAAACTCTGAGTTTGGAGAGGTTTTCAAAATGATGCAAGCTGAAGAAGTAAGTGTGTGTGTGTGTGTGTGTGTGTGTGTGTGTGTTGCTGTATAGATGTTGATTCTGCCACGGTTGAACACTTTACTGAATAACTTGATAGTCCGCAAACTTATGCCAGCTTTCTCCCCCACTTCAAACACAGAAGTTGTATATTGACGTGATTAATTTGTAACTATTCAGAATGATAGTAAATTTGAGCAGAACATTGGATTTAACTCTTGTTCCAATGGCATTTTTGTTCATCTTGATGTTCATCCCAGTGCTTTCTCCCTTCAGGAAGAAATAATAAACCATTCCTAAACATTTGTATATTCATGCTGGCTTGTAACAGCATTGTCTCAAATGTTACGTTGATAGTGCATCCTTGGAAGGCTTTCTCTCATAGTCTTCCCCTGAAGAATATAATATTCAGGGTATCTTAAAAATGGCTTCTGTGTAGGAAGTCATGTTTGAGAGGATAGAGGCTTTGGAGTTTATTTCCTTGATTGAAAAGATGGTTGATAACTTGGATACAGACATAAGGTGTCCTTCAGGGTAATGCTAGTGGCTGAGCTGTGGTTATGTAACTGAACATCAATTCCGAAGATACTTTACATGGAAATACAAAATATCACTAAAACTACTATGCAATTTAACTTCCAATAGTTGGTTACATTAAATAAAATTATGTTTTGGTTAAAACCTGAGCACTGACATAATTGAATAATTATGAATTGAATTGAGTACATTTGTCTTTTTACTTAGGCTCCAAAGACACCTCTGCAGAGAAGCATGGACATCCTAGGGAAGCAACTTTCTCTGTATTCCTTTGGAATAATTGGTAAGAACAACTAACTGTTGGTCAGTTAGACTTCAGCATTTAAGCTCTTCTGGCTTAGGAGGCGTGGAATATGAGTACTACAATCTTTGGCGTAGTAGAAGATAATTGCTGATAGTCTGTTGGTCTTAACCATGTTTGATCCTTAAATTTTCACTTATATCTGTTGTCTTATATCTGTTGTGTTATAGGCATAATCATGCTGGTTGGCTGGCTGCAAGGAAAACACATCCTTGACATGTTTACAATCGGTGTAAGGTAAGGTTCTTAGGTGTTCTGTCGCTAATTCATAGTATGAATGAGCAAAAGGACTCCTTACCAAAATTGACGTCTTGCAAATTGTGGAGTGGATTCAGTCTCCACTGCAGTTATGAGAGCCTTTTGTCCCATGTGGATTCCTCACAATGGATTTCATCTGTAGCCAATATGGGGAGAGAAATTTCAGTGTAAATATTGGCACTGTTGCAGAGATAAAAAATGTAGTTTAATCTTACATGGCACATTGAGCTAAGGAAGCCAAATAAAGCTAACTATATTTATACACAAATAGCCTTATCCTTATTCAAAAATGGTTTTTCTGAAATAGAAAATGGCTTCCCAAACTCGCACATTAAATTTGAACACATAGGAATACACTCTTGGATACACAATTGTATGAAGAAAGGTTGGCAGGATTGCAGTAATCCAGAAGCCATGATAGGAGCTTTAAAAAAATCACAGGTGTTTCCTGTGTTTAAGAATAAAGGGCCTTCGCATGAAGTAATTTTTTCTCTGATACATATTGCCTATCTAGCACATTGGTTAGTGGAGTACTTGTCTGTTCTGTCCTTTGTCTGCTTTGGGGAAAACTAGCTTTTCGTTACAACTCTGCTAGTGTTCATGCATAATGATATCAATCAGTTGTCTTCTATAGAACATCTTGACCCCTGCTAATAGGGCTAATACACCTTTTAATTGGTGACTGTCTTTTTTACCCTATAAACTTTAGAAACTTTCCCAGTGGCTGGCTGTTGGTGTCTCCTTTGCATCTTTTTAAAATGAGGAACTACCTTCATTTGTTTTACTATCTTACCACTTTGAACTCTTGTTGAAAAGTGGTGTATATTACACATGTTTATAATCTCTCAGTCTGCTGTATGAGAATTCACTCCATAATTTAATTTAGTTCTTTAAGGTGCTATGGGACTTGAACTTTCATCTTGTGTGTCCTCTCTAAGAACAGTGATGATGGTTTCGGGCTTTTGAGCTGTAATTTGCTGTCCACAGTGGCAAAGAATTGTCCAAGTAAATTCTGAGCAGGAACTGAGCAGAACTGTCATCTTGTGCAGATGGAAGTTCATCAAGCTGCCTATAATATTGGAATTTGTTTATACTTTCTCTTTCCTTGGCATAATGAGAAAGCTTAAAGGACCAGAAAGGCAAGATGGGTCCAGTAATGTCTTCTGTATAGCCCTGGGGTCGTCAGCCTGCCATTCTGGAGCCGCAAGCGGCTCTTTCAGCCTTTTGCTGCGGCTCCCTGTGGGGCCAACCCGTCTGGGGGGGAGGGGCTTGCCCCTCCCACGACGCAGCTGCCGCTCACCAGCCCGAGCGCACCAGCGCAGCTCCCACGCGTCCTGCGGCTGCGCCCCATAGAAGAGGGCGCGAACGGGCTGGCGGAGCAGCTCCTGCCCAAAGAGCCCGCACGGCAGCTGAGGGTGAGCCCCCCGCCACCTCCTGCCCGAGCCACAGCACAAAAGCAAGCAATTGAGTGCAGCTGTTCAGTCCTCCTCCCAAGCTCTGAGCACAATCCTGTGCGTGTCTCCTCAGAAGTAAGTCCCATTGTGCTTGCTCCCAGGAAAGTGTGCCCAGGATTACAGCCTTCAAGCTCTCCAGTCAGCATTCCCCCGTCGCTTACTCGCCCTCTCTGCCCTATTTCCTAAGTGCATCTGCTCAGTCCTCCTCCCAAGCTCTGAGCACAATCCTGTGCGTGTCTCCTCAGAAGTAAGTCCCATTTTGCTTGCTCCCAGGAAAGTGTGCCCAGAATTACAGCCTTCAAGCTCCCCAGTCAGCATCCCTGTCACTCACTCACACTCTCACTGCTCCATTTCCTTCACTTGGAAACTTGAAAGGGGTTTGGAGACCCCTGCACCAGATGGTATTCTGTATATGTTTGTATACTGTATATGTAACATACTGTATATGTAGCACCAAAGCATATTTCATGGTTGTGAAGTAATCACTGTTAGTATGCCTTTTATTTTATGCAGTTTTGAACTCTTAGCTTGTTTGTTCAGGAGCACTTTTGTGAACAGTGTTAAGTAGTACTAAGTGGTCTTGTTCAGAGGTAGTATTGTGTGTAAAGGCATTTACAAAAGTACAGAAGTAAATGACTGTAAAGAATGACATTATCCTTCACAAGCAGTTCACCTGTGCACAATCTAAAACAGTTGTTCTCCAACTGTGGGTCTGGACCTGATTTTTAGTGGGACCTATAAGAGGGGAGTGTATTATATAACTGTGACCTACAGGAGGGCAGTGTATTATATAACTGGAACCTATAAGAGGGGAGCACAAACTACATATGCAGTGTTATCTTCATTTTAGATGTCAAAAGGGTTTTGTGGCTCCCGAGGATTTCTTTTTTTTCCGGAAAACGGGTCCAAATGGCTCTTTGAGTGTTTAAGGTTGCCGACCCCTGGTATAGCCCATAGTTTTAGGAAATGTCCTGTGCTGTAGTAGAACATGTCATCTTCCCACATTGTCTTCTATATATGACCATTCTTAATGTTTTTTTATACTGCATTTCAGTAAACTTCAAAGTTAGCTTATGTAGTTGGATCATTGGTCCATCTAATTTGTCACATTCTACTTCAATTGGGCATAGCTTGCTGAGGTCTTTCTAACCCTTCTACCTATAATACTTTTAAGTGGAGATGCCAAGGATTGAATCTAGGATACCTTGTATGCAATATATTCTTTGCAGCCCTCCCCCTGCAAAAAAAATTATTGAAGTGGATAGGGCATATTTAGTTTGGTGCAAAATTGTTCATGACACATGTCTTTCTCCCATTCAGACCCTGTTCTCCCAATAACCTATGTCTGATAAGTGCACATGACGTTGAAGCAAATTGGTAATTAACATGTTTTAAAATTACAGTTTGGCTGTAGCAGCAATTCCTGAAGGGTTACCTATTGTTGTTACCGTAACATTGGCTCTTGGTGTGATGAGAATGGTCAAGAAACGGGCTATTGTCAAAAAGCTGCCAATTGTTGAAACTTTAGGTAAGAAAAACCAAAGCATACAGATTTTGACTGTCTGAGGACCTGAACCCCACACTTCTTTGAGCATATATTCTGTTACCAGATGTAAATTCTGTTATGAGATAAAAACAGTTACATGTCCATACATAACACCTACTTAAAGCACTTCTGGAGGAATAAAGCATTGCAGAAACAATTTTTTTTTTGTAGATTGTAGTATGCATTTTGTAAGTCCCTTACTTTGTAGGCATAAATCTTAAGGGTGGCGTTTGACTTTTTTTTTACTGTTTGGAGTGACACTGTAAACAATGCATTGCTCAGAAATAAACACATAAATTCAGGTCAATAAATTCGTGCCTCATTATCAGCAGATTTTGCATCCATGAATTTGACTTGGTGCAGGTGGCCAAGGCCATCTGCATTGAGTTGCAGGGGGAAAAAATCCCTTTAAAAATATGCAAACAAGGGTAAAAAATGAAATAAAGCTTCCCATACCTAGCAAGACAAGCTGGAGGGTAGTGGGGCAGTCTATAGCGCTCCAGGGAAGCTATTTCTGGATCGTACCAAGCCCCTCCCCCTTGATCCTACATCCCCACCCAAGGAGCTGTCTGGCTCCTCACCAAACAGCTGCCTTGGTTCCTGCTAGGCATGAATGGACACACATGAGGCTATTCTGTGAATTCCTCAAGTACTGCATCCCCTCCCCCGCTGCCACCACTCTGCCCCCTTCATGGAGGTCTGCCACCAATGTTGCAAGTCATCCTCAGCTTAAAAGTCCCATCCACATTGGCGCTGCTGAGAAGCGATTGGCAGAAACCAGCCATTCTCTTTGGCTGCAGGTGTTGCTAAAAGTCTCTTTAAGAACATTCAGGCAAGGAAAAAGTTTCAGCGTCCTCTGTTTGGCAGCATCTTGTGGTGCCAAACCAGGCGCCTGTGTGAAGACCACAGAAGTAAATCAGAGGGATCAGGGTAAATGGTGATATCTTTTTAGTAGGGTTGGGGGCATTTGGGTGAAGCATGTCAAGCACAAGGTACTTAGTTCTGGTTCCTCCTCTCCTGCAAGGTGGAGCAGCCAGCTGCAAAGCTTGCATTACACACACTGACACGCTCAGCTGCTACCACATGCAGGAATGAGGCATGACAGGAAAATGTGAATTCAATGTGCTTTCCAAAACTCAGAATATGTGTTTAACTAGAATTGGTTAGCTATTTATGATTAATGAATTTCATGTTTTTGGAATAACAAATATCCAAGTATTGCTATTTTTGTTGAAAGTTAATGGAGTTGAAATGCATATATTCAAAGCCCAAACTGAGCATGCATGTCCTAGAAAGAGAGATTAGGACCAAGTTTGTTGTGGTTCCCAAACTGGTGGCTTGCAACCCACCAGCCAGGGAAGCACAGGTACTAAGGGGGAGGTGGAATGCAGCAATACCACCCCCAGGATCCTGCTGCTGCTGGTGATGGGAGGATTTTTTTTTTACTCACCAGCTTCCAGCAACAGAGTCCTGGGAGGCTGGTGGAACCCTCTGCAGGGCTCCCCTCACTGCCAAACATGTTAAATAGGAAAAAAGGGCACTTCTGATTTCACAGTGAAAACCGGCAGTGCCCATTTTTTCTATTTTCAGTATGTTTAGAGGAGCCCTGCAGAGACCTTCCCAGGACTCTGGCACTGGAGGCTGGTGAATAAAAAAAACCCCTTCCCGGCAGCAACGTGATCATGGAGTTCTTGTTGCTGCCATAGCCTCTCCCCTGCATATACTTACAGTGCTCCTATCTCCCTTGTAAGAGTTTGGGAAGCGCTGCATTAAATGCTTCTGGCAGAAAGGGAATAGGGTATATTCCAGGGGTGGGCAAACTTGGTTAACCCTATTTTGACCAGCCCACAGGTGCACATATTTGGTCCCTGTTGCATATATGCAGCATTGGGCAGAATTGGCTTAATGTAAGAGCCACATATGATAAACTTCAGATTTAAGAGGTGCAATATTTAAGAAGCATTTAAATTCTTAAATTTACTCACCATGAGCATTAAACTTTGTTTTAATCCAGTGGACTCAGTTTATGCCTGGTAATTATAAAGCTTGAAAATTTACTTTATTATGTTAATTGAAACGCAAAAAGGGGCATGTGGCTCATGAGTTGTTTGGCCACCCGTGGTATATTCAATTGAGGAGAAATGAGAAGTGTGTTGTCTGCTTCTTATAGAATTAGAGATCCAGGGGAAACTTTCCACTATTTGACCAAATGGAACCTGTCATAACTTTTGTGTGATTTATTTCATTTGTGCTTTTTAGGCTGCTGCAATGTGATTTGTTCAGATAAAACTGGTACACTGACAAAAAATGAAATGACTGTTACACATATATTTACTTCTGATGGACTACATGCTGAGGTACATAGTAAATGTCTTTCATGTATTTCACACTTGTGAATATGGTTAGGCAGATAGGCTTTAATAAGACATGTGGTGGTGGTTCTGAAAACTTCTCCATACTGGCTTTATTGACCTAGTTTAGCATGGATGGTGTTATGGAAGAGTGCTTGAAATTCAGTGAAGGATATACTCTTTTTTTCTCTATGAGTTGTAGTTACTGCCATGTCTGTCTGAGATGATATAGGGTATAGTAGAATATAGAATTATAAAGCATGGGCTGCTCAGAACTTTTGTTGTTAAAATGTCTCTTGTTGCAAGCGTTGAGTTACATTATCATTTCCTATGCAAGAAAGTTAAGGCACGTAGCCGAGTCATAGCAGGATTATTAAATCTACTCTCTTAAAATTATGAATGTTCTGATTCTTTCAAGACTTCAGTTAGAAAATGATTAACCAGAGATTTTTTCCTTCCCATTTTGTTTCTGCAACCTCAATAAACCTGTTAGACCAAAGCATAAAAATTTAATTTATGCTCTTTGTGGAGTTCTAGGTGGGATTTATATTTTGCCATTCATATCATTGGTGTTAACTTTCATATCGCTTCATCTCTAATGACAGGAGGAAAAAAAATTAACATTACTGCATTACAACCATAATTTTGTCTCTTATCTCATAGGTTACTGGAGTAGGCTATAACAGATTTGGAGAAGTTATGGTTGAAGGTGATGTTGTTCGTGGGTTTAACAGTCCATCTGTTAGCAGAATTGTTGAGGTAGGAACTTTGGTAGAAAGTCAATTTCTTCTGGAATGCAGATAGTATGTGACATTAATAATTGTTTTCATGTTTGTAGGCTGGGTGTGTGTGCAATGATGCTGTAATTAGAAACAACACTCTAATGGGAAAACCGACCGAAGGAGCCTTAATTGCACTTGCTATGAAGGTATGTGATGTGCTGGTGTATTCAGTTACTGAAGGGTCGCAGAGTAGACAGAAAAGTTGTTTCTGCTGCAAGACTAACGTAACCAACAAAGTTTTCTAGCACCTTTTAAAGATTAATATATTATGGTATAAGCTTGGCTGATCTGCAGCCAACTATCAGAAACAGTTGTACTCCTCAGTGGTCAGGAGAATAGGTAATAAATGTAATCGATTGATTAGGAAAACATATAAATGTGTGCAGTGTGCCTCTTAGCACTCAAACTTCTATTTAAAAAGTAAGGCCTAAAAGATCACACAGTGCAAGTGATAGTAGTAAGTGTACTAGTACTGTGCAGAGACCAATGAATAAGATCCAGTTGTGGGTATGGCCCACTTCCAGCCATCCAGCACTTGTAAAACATAGCAAAATCAATAGTGCCTCTGTGCAATTTTCAGAAGTGACCTAGAAAATGTCCAGGATTTGTTGAGATCAAATTCTAGTTTCAAATTTGCCCATAAAGTGCAGCAAGAGAGAATACAAAGAGATAAATGTCAGGCTTTGCAATTTTATATCCAAACAAATAAAACATATGCATGTTGGGTGGGTACTGAATAGTTAGGGCAAAAAGTGGTCGACTTTCAACATGGTTCCAAAACAACATGGATTGAGTATTAACTGTTCTGTAATAAGTGGTCCTAGTGCAATCAATTACAGGTCCAGCCTATTTATACACGGATTTTTTATACACATTTGACTCAACAAGAAGGAATGTGCTGATCCCTGGTGAAGGGGAAAAATGCATTTAAAATCAGTTTAAGAACTGAACAGTCCTTTAACAATAGCCTCCTTAATGAGAGAGAGGGGGCAGTTGGCTGACAATCCATCAATCTCTCCCCAGTGGACCCCTCCCTTCCCCCTGAGCAAGTGAAAGAAAGGTGATCACTTTGCATTGGTGAAGGGAGCCGCTGAGGGAAGCTCTTGGAGGACAACTGATTAATGGATTGTCTTCTTAATGACTCTTACCTTACATCACAAAGGTCAACAAGGCTGTTCTTAAATCACTGGAGCAAAGAAACTTTATTTTTTAAATTGCTTTTAAATTAATTGCTATAGTGCATTTTTTGCTGTCCAGGTGAGTGCTTGGAAGGGAACCCATGCGAATGAGGCTCAACCTGTTTATGTTTAGATGTTGCTGAAAAATGTATAGTGGGTCAGTCTGAAGGATTATTAGGTTGGAAATCTGTTATATGGAACTGGATCTAAATGTAATGTTGGTTTATTTTCAGCCAGGAGTGTAGAAGATAGCTTGTACTGTATCTCATTTTCATTCAGTCACTGTGTTCTGGCTGCACTTATCAATGTGGGGGTTTTCATGTGATCCTACTTTCAGTTGCATTTTGCTAGCTGAAGACTGCTCAAGCAAGTTGTCACAACTCTGCATGCTATGCCTGTGTTTGCCTGCCTTGCACTCCAAGCATATTTGGCAAACATTCATACTTAAGAACATAAGAAGAGCCTTGCTGGATCAGGCTAAGGTCCCATCTAGTCCAGCTTCTTTTATCTCACAGTGGCCCACCAGTTGCTTAATCCATATTTTGTGGCTGAGCCTTTTTTCTTTACACTGAAGTATAAAAATATTTGACGGGAACTGTTGACTACATTTATGTTTGCCCACCTAAAATGGAAAGCAGCATCCGTGAAGTTCCCAGGCAGTCTCCCATTCTGTATTGGGTAGGAACTACATCAGGAACCTTCAAAATGTTTTCTAATGTTTCTAGAATTTAATCTACTGCTGTCTCAAAGTAAATTGACTTTTATTTGGCATTGAAAGAGCATCTGAATGCCTAGGACAAAAGAAATTCTGTACATCTCCTAGCTTCATTCATAATGCATTTGACCACTGCATTAAGATGGACTACAATTTAAAACTTGCTAAGAAAGTAAATTAACCTCACTGATTTATTTCACCATAACACAGTGGTTCTCAAACTCTCTGGGAGAGTTTGAGAACCACTGAGTACTTGTGTGGGTGGGGGGGGGGAGGCAGCGTGGGCGGGGGAAAGGCAGTGGCACGATCCCCAGGATTGCGCTGCCCAGGGGGGCTGCAGGGGCTTGGGAGCTAAAGCGGAAGTAGAGCCTGATCCCTCCACATTTACTTTCACTGCTGCGGGGAGCCCTGCTGCAGGTCGTGCCGGGCTCCCCGCACCCCCGAGAGGCTGCAGGAGGCTTGGGTAAGTGCACCCAAGTCCCTGCAGCCCCCCTGGGCGGCATGATCCTGGGGATCGCGCTGCTGCCTCCTCCCTGCCTCCAGGATGCCCCCACCCCTTAAGGGGGCAGAGGCCAGGGCTCGCAGGCTGGGGCGTCGCAACGCCCCAGTTTGAAAAGCCCCGCCATAAGATTATATGAACAGTAGAAATCAAAATATACTTGTAGGTCTGGAAGGGACCTGAACTCTTCCTCCAATTAAACTTCATTAATCAGTTCACTAAGTTCTCTAATTCACTGAGTTCATTAATCCAGTTCAGTGAAATTATGGAACATCTTCTGAACTCATACCCTTAGAGTAATTCATATCCCAATTGTTGAGTGCTACTAGTGTATACCAAAAACGAACGAGGTCGGAGGTGTATATATGAAGTACTTAAAATAGTCGTGCCTGGCTATAATTGTAGTGGTTTGAGTATGTTACTTTGTTCTCCTCTGTAGATGGGTTTAGATGGAATTCAGCAGGACTACATAAGAAAAGCAGAATATCCTTTCAGCTCTGAGCAAAAATGGATGGCTGTAAAGTGCGTACATAGAACACAACAGGTGTGTTTGTAACTGCAATTTATTGAACATCCTTAGTATCCCATTGAAGTGAAGTGAATTAAAGTGAAGTGACAGAATTCTACTTGTGTGTATATGAGAGTAGTTCTCAAACTGAGGTTGAAATTGTAAGCATGCTTTGTAAGTAAGTTCCATTGAAACCAATTAGTCTCCATTTTAAGTAAAACATAGCTGGAGCCACTGTATGAAGTTTCCAGAATTCATGTACTTCTGGAGCAAGCAGTTGTGATTGAATCTTTTGACAACATGCATTTGGCGCGAGGAAGAATTTTATACTCTGAAGCTTACAATATTTATTGAAACATGTTGGCATACCTTTTAAAAGAAAAGCATAGAACTATTGTAGAAGCAGGAAAATACCATTTTAAGTTACAGGAAATAGAGAGATAATAGCTCTTATAGTTTGTTTTCTATGCTGCTGCTATAGCTCAGTCTCAGGGCTTTCAAAATGTAATCCCTCCATGTTTTGATCCTAGAGCAGTCCTTATGACCTGGTTTCAGTGGTCCTAGAAACCAGTGGTTTGAATTGTGAATGTGCAAGAAAGGAGTGACAAGCATGCACATTGCCTCTTCAACCCTATTTTGATAACCTGGGTTGTACAGCACTTAAGTCTCATTTCCCTGATTGGATATAATGAGAAACTGGTTTGCCAAACCATGAAGCTTTTCTTTTAACTGGGTGTGGGAGGAGAAAAAGGAAGAATGTGGGTTTGTTTCCTATGCTCAAACTACAGACTTGTGATTGTTTGAACCAAGGATGGCAACTTGAGTCAGGTGACTCAAATCCAAGTTGAAGAAACACAAGCTCTTTGCTTACTCGTGTATGCTAGTGTCACCTGTGTTGATGAATCCAGGCTGACTTGATTCTGAGGCCACTGACTTGGCATGTGGTCCCCATACTTGCAGACTTTAGTCTGTGTCTGGGTGTGTTTGCTTGCTTTTTTTGTGATGTGAAAAACCTCATGGGTTCATGATTCAGGCTGGGTGAGCAGGAGGGAAGTTCCAGCCAGGAAGGGTTAATGTTCTGCTTTTGCATCAAGCAGGAGGGAGTGAGGTGGGAGTGGGCTCTCTTGCCATCTCTGAAGGAACTATTCATAGAACATAAGGAAAGAAAATTCTGCCTCTGTTGTCTCCAAGTGGAAGGAGTTCTGCTCAAATAGAAAATTATGGGATATGGATTTGGTCTTTCCTAGGGCAATTTGTTGATTTATAAATATTGGCAAACTGAAAAAAACTTTGAAGTTACATAATGACAGAGTTGGGACAGGGGACAGGATAGCATGTGCTAACACATTTATCCTTTTAGGACAAGCCAGAGATTTGCTTCATGAAAGGTGCTTATGAGGAAGTGATTCGATACTGTACAATGTACAATAGCAAAGGGCATAACTTGCCCCTCGGCCAACAACAGAGAGATCTTTATCAGCAAGAAAAAGCATCCATGGGCTCTGCAGGACTTAGAGGTAATACCATATCCCTGTATTGTCATGTTACCCAAGGACAGCATTTTGAAAGTTAATTGCTGGCTGTGTTCAGCATGAAAGAAGTTCCAGAATGAAGCTCTGAATAAACCCTCTTTATTCAGTTTCATTTTTTATTGCTCATGTATGTAACTTTTAAATTGTATAGATGTTGTACTTCCACATTTTGAAATGAGAACAGCCATTTACAATTTCTAGATGGCAATTTGATGTTTCTAAAACTCTAAAGTGGTACATATATTCTAACTGGCAGACTTCTGAAGTGAATTCATACATGATTAGGTAGTTTTCAAGAATGTATCAGTACTGTCAAGACAAATGAATGCTCCAAACTGTACAAAAATGTCTACAATCAATGCTGCAATCTCTACAGTGGAAAAACAGGTCACATTTATCATGACCCATATTAATAGTTGCATCACTTTCAGTTGACTTCATTCTAACTAATTGACATTTAATTTTGTAACTCATATGGAAGTATCTGAAGAGGTTACCATATTACTATTGGGAAAAAATTTCTGTGTCTGAGTGTTGAAGAATCATTTAGCTATAATATTTGAACTTAAAATAGAAGTTGATTGTAAACATATTCTTGTTTCTTTGAAAGTTCTGGCCTTAGCTTCTGGTCCTGAGCTTGGGCAGCTATCCTTTCTGGGTCTAGTTGGAATTATCGATCCTCCAAGAACTGCTGTAAAAGAAGCTGTCGCGACACTTATCGCTTCAGGAGTAGCAGTAAAAATGATTACTGGAGATTCACAGGAGACTGCAGTTGCCATTGGTATGAATTGATTCTTTATTTCTTCCTGTGAATTGTTAATTGCCTTGCCAATAGAAATAATCTCTTTGGATTTTGCAGTTGGGGCTGGGATGGAAAGAACTGTAAAATTGGCTCAAGGGGCTGCCCAGACTTGTTTTCTTAAATAGCAGTCTTGCTGGGCCTCCCTTATGAGGAAAGGCTACAGCATTTGGGACTCTTTCAGTCTACTCTAGAAAAAAGGTGCCTGAGGGGGGACATGATTGAGATGTACAAAATTATGCATGGATAGATGGATGTTCATTTCTCTCTTGCACAATGCCAGAACTAGGGGACAGCCACTAAAATAGAGTGTTGGGAGAGCTTGAGCAGACAAAATACTACTTTACCCAGCATGCAATTAGTCTGAAAATCCTAGCCTTTATTCCAGACATATCATGTGTTTCTGTTTAGGATATGTACACTAATTATTGGATTGCAAAATCTAAATTGGGATAAGCAGGAAATATAGTTGAGTTTCTACTATATGTCTAAAATCGATGCTATGATTCGTTTTATTATTTTCTTCCTACTCTCCCTCCAAAGATCTTGGGTTTATCACACATGGTCAACTTTAATCCTCCCAGCAGCCCTGTGACGTAGGTTACATTTAGACTAAATAAGTGACCTAGGGCCCAATCCGACCCGATTTTCCAGTGCCGGTGATGGCATCTGGCTTAGATGCCTTTTAAAAGGGAATTGGACAGATTTATGGAGGAAAAATTTATCACGGGTTACAAGCCATGATGTGTATGTGCAACCTCCTGGTTTTAGAAGTAGGCTACCTCAGAATGCCAGATGCAAGGGAGTGATAACAGGATGCAGGTCTCTCGTTGTCTTGTATTCAAAGTCGAATCAAATTTTGCTGGGCCATTGCAAGCCCCTCTGTGACCATAAGCAGCTCTTTGGCATATCTCAGCCATGATGATAAGCTTCCAAAGCCTGCCAGCCAACAGCCGGAAATTGGCAGCATTTGTCTCCTTTACTTTCATTTGAGATTTGCCTTGAGAAGTGGCAAGCCTTCCTTTTGGTTAGCAGCACTTCTACTTCTGCTGTTACAAGTTAAAAAGAGGCAGTTCTCCCCAGCAGTTTGACTTGTTGCAGTTGTAGGTTCTCTGCTGCAGGAATAGACTCCACCTAAGAGTCTTGGTGATGAAGAGGAATTTGTGGTTCAGGGATGGCTGAGGGCAGCTTTAACATCTTTTATACATCTTTTAGTTTCTTATAGGCATGATTCCTCTTTGAACTGCTGTTTTATGCTCTTTTATTCTGACAATGTGTTTTTAATGTTTTTATCTGTTAAATTATGTTTTAATCTGTTTTTTGTTTTTTTTAATATGTTGTAAGCCGCCCTGGGTCCCTTTGGGGAGAAGGGCGGGATAAAAATAAAGTTTATTATTATTATTATTATTATTATTATTATTATTATTATTATTATTATTATTATTAATGCATTAAATACAATTCACTGTTCTAGGTACAGTTCACAGTAACCATTCTTTGGAACACCTAAGTAAAGTAACTGTTGTACCTTTCTGTTCTAGCCAGTCGTTTGGGATTGTATTCCAAAAATTCTCAGTCTGTCTCTGGTGAAGAAATAGATGTATTAGATATACAACAGCTTTCACAAATAGCACCAAAGGTTAGTATTAAAATGGAGAGCAACTGGTGGGAGTGGAAAACATTTGAGGAAACTTTTAAATTGAGAAATTAAGAACTAGCAATGTTGAGATGCTCTGAATAGCAATATTGAATGTCTCTGTGTATCTTAAGGATAAGAATATATTAGTAATAGAGATGGAGATAGTAATTCTAGAGAACCACTAGTCTGTTTCTGTATCTTTTAAAATCCTTGTCAGAGGGTATATGAGATATTGTACCATTTTTAGCTTTTACAGTCTGGTATATTTAGCTCCCCCAATGGAAATTTTGTTTAGCTTCAAGTTGCTGTACCACAATGCTAGATTTTGTTTTGGATAGTAGGGAATCTAACACTTAATGAGAGTGTGTGACTCCGAACAGCACTTGGAACTGGGGCCCTCTGGAAAAAGTGGGATTTACAAACCAAGAATTTTGATACCTTGCCTCTGATTTTAAGACTCGGGGCCCCAGTTCCTGTGCACATTTTTCTGGGAGTAGGCCCCGTTGAACACACTAGAACTTACTCCTGAGTAGACTGCATGGGCCAGCATTTTTTAACCAGTGGTACTTGAGGTGGTGCCTGGTGGTATGTGTGTGGCCCCCAGACCCCCATGCCTAGCAGCAAGACAAGCAATGCAATAAGCAGTGGTAGGAGGCTTGAGCTCCAGCATGCACTTCTTGTGTGCTTGAAATAGTTGTCCCATCCAACCTGAGCCACTTACTGGTGTGTGTTGCATTGCATTTGGCTTCCCAGTGTGGAAGTATCTGGTGATGACATTTGCCAGTTACTTCTGGCGGTTCTTCCAATAGGTGGACTATGCAAAGTGGTACTGCAGGGGGCATACATTGAGAAACGCTAGATTAGGCTGTAAATGCTCCATGCCGAGAGAATATTGTACTGTAAGGGTGACGGGCCTTCTGCTGATCTTGGAGGCCCTAGCAAATATGCATTTTTACCACTCTTCTAGAGCTATTCCTGACAGTAACAATGGCTTGTGAAAACAAGGAGAAAGGATAGATGATCAGACTGTCTCTTTCCACTGTGTCTATCTTATTCAAACTGTTTTGTTATCTTTAAAAGCATAGACTTGTACGGAAGAAGAAACTCATAGTTAAGAAGTGGAATCTTATAATAATTAAGACCCAATTATCCCAACGCATCTGTTTTTAGGTAGCAGTGTTTTACCGAGCCAGTCCCAGACATAAGCTGAAGATCATTAAGGTATGTGCATGTTCTAGAAAACATCTCTATTCCTTTTGATGTTTGATATGATATAATGATAGTAAACCAAATGTCCTATTGAATCAGTTGGGATTATTCAAGAGTAATTTGCCATTAATACCAAGAGGCAAAATACAGATTGAATTCAGAGGGTTGCTCAAATATGCAGGTCCCATATACAGAACTAGCTGTTATGAAGCAATTTTATGCAGTTCATAAAAGGACACAGTGAAACTGAAAATCAGAACTAAGAAAAGAGAAAATTGAGAAACTGTTGGGTTTGGGACTGCACAGTAAGAAATTGAGTAGAACCAGTGAATTCCTATTCTTCTTCATATTTCCTCAATTTGTCCAATAAAAGCCTTTTATCTATTATAGATTTGAATCCTCAGTGAAAGTTTACTGTCTCTCCTACTGAAACCAAAGATTTTACAAACACTAGGTGGATCCAAAAGTGCCTTGCACAATTGGAAAAGCACTTCCATTTGTAGAAAGTGCTCCCTATTTTAAACAGTTTTCTTGTTCCCTGGCAGTTCCTCTCACCACACCATTCCAGAGTTCTGGCAGGGCATATAGGGAGGAGGGAGTAGAACATTGCTTGTGCTTCTCCGGATCAAAGTCACTGCAGTTAAATTCAAATGGAGTATTTTACAAGTCCTCATCGCAAAATATCAGTAATAACTTCTTTCTCAGTCCCTACAAAATAATGGTGCCGTGGTTGCTATGACGGGAGATGGAGTGAATGATGCTGTAGCCCTGAAAGCAGCAGACATTGGAGTAGCAATGGGCCAGACCGGCACTGATGTTTGCAAAGAAGCTGCTGACATGATTCTAGTGGATGATGACTTTCAGACTATAATGTAAGTTTGTTTTGTATTTGCATTCTTCACACTACATAACTTATATAATCTGAATGGGTCAGTGAACTTTCAGTATTCCACCCATTTGTTGAGGACAAACTTGTTGCAAAATGTTCATAGTATCTATTGAGTGTGCACATATGTCACAAGAATTCTGTTTACACCATGAGGTGGTATTAATAGGGGATCTTTTTGTTCTGTGTAGAGTTTGCTGCTCATAAACCACTTTGAATAAAGTCAGAGGAGTAATCCAATGACCAGAAAGGCGGTATATAAATACCAAGTTATTATTATTATTTATTATTATTATTATTATTATTATAGGTGAAATGGGAAGGTGATAGGTAAATGGATATATATAATAACTGAAATACTTTTCCTGTGGATCAGGTCTGAAAAGGTTGATATCTAATAATCTGTATGAATGAGTTGGAGAATTGTATTGCTTTAGCGGCCCAGGGGTGTCCAAACTCTGGCCCGGGGGCCATTTGTGGCCCTCGGGGAGCCCCCAGTCTCCAATAAGCCTCTGGCCCGCAGGAGACCCTTACTGGCCCAACACAATTGTTCTCAGCGCAAGGGACAACTGTTCAATCTCTAACATGAGCTGCAGACCGTGTTTTCTCTCTGCTGCTTGCTGTTTCATGTCTGTGAAGCAGCAGTAGCAGCGAAGGAAAGGCTGGTCTTGCTTAGAACAAGGCCTTTTATAGGCCTTGAGCTATTGCAAGACCTTCATTCATTCATATAAGTTCCATCTCTAATACATTCACTTATGTAAATCTACTCCTTTTTTCCTGGCCCCTGACATAGTGTCTGAGAGATGACGTGGTCCTTCTGCCAAAAGTTTGGACACCCCTGCTTTAGCCAGTTGAACATCATGTCCTGCAAACATAAAAAGAAGTACAGTTTATTCACTGAGTAGGTTAACAAATTTCATATAGTTTACTGCTGTAACTTTTGCTTTGAAACTCCTCCCCACAGTTGTTTAAATCCTTTCTGCCCAATGTTGCATATATGCAACAGGGATAAAATGTGTATACCTGTGCACTGGGCAGAAATGGGTTATTAGGGCATGTCCAAATCTAGCTATATTCTCAGTCTTTGCTCCTAGAGCAGATGGCATGCAGTAGTACTTCATAGATCACCTGATAATGTGGTAACTCATTTTTTAAATTTTGAAATTCCATCCATATTGAAGGTGGGATTAAAATCTTACTGTAATTGACTTAACATTGAAAAAGCAGAATGATATTAACATAAGTGGCTGAGGGAGAAATGATAAATGTTTAAGACTAATTTGAAATATCTTGGCTTGCCACAGAAGCCATCATGAAAATGTAACTCCTAAGTGTGTTTATAATTTTCTCTAAACTTTTTCTTTGGGTTCTGTATTTCAGGTCTGCAATCGAAGAGGGTAAAGGAATTTATAATAACATTAAAAATTTTGTTAGATTTCAACTTAGCACGTAAGTTTTGCACCATACTATTGGCAGCTTCCTGTTATAAATCTCTTTGATCAGTTGCATAAAAGTCTGCATGGGCAATACAGCATAAACTGACCTTGGTGATTGACAATGCAGCCTTATCTGCAAGATTTTCTAGTCATTTTTATTGCCGTTAGAATTAATCTAGCATTGTACCAAGCACTGGGAGTTCAAAAGTAGTACGAAAGCATCTGCATAGTGAAAATTTACTCCTGAAAATACTTTACTGCATGAAATACTTGGGGCATGAAATAGTTGGTTAAAATTAAGGGATTAGTGGGAGCAGAATTTTTTTCCGCAAAAAAAATAAAAAAATCTGCGCCTCCTTAATCTAAAAACTGTGATGGTTTTGCCTCTCTTGATAAGGTCGTCTCCTTCCAACCACTGTAGCAGATGGCTTAACTTACAAGTATGCAAGAAGTGGGAGTTTAGGGGACAAGCTACGCATTGTGTTAAACATGCAGTTTGGGCGGGGGGTCTGTGTGAGAGAGACTTAAACAGTAGTGGAGGGCATTCAGAATTAAAACTGTGACATGTGTGGAAAGTTATTTAATATTTTCCCTTTGTCACAGCTCTGACAAACTGCAAAGCTTCTATTTGTGTTAGTGGAGAAGCTACCACTGGTGTCTATTTAATGGGAAGTATCTATCTTTTCTTTTACTCGCTGCCTTGCTGATAATTTGGAGGGCTTATTTCCGTATTCAGTGTTGATTTTAGTCAGTTTTGCAATTTCCAAAACGGTGGGTGTTGAAGTGCTGTGACCACCAAGTAAGAAGGCATGTTTGCCACAATGTACCTGAACAGAGTTGTGTGCGTGGGGGGGGGGGCACTTTGTGTATATCTGATTTGGACCATTCCTACTAAAACAACTACATTGTATTTACAAAAATTGGCAAAGGTTTCAACCATATACAGTGGTGCCTCGCATAACGAAATTAATTCGTTCCGCGAGTGCTTTCGTTATGCGATTTTTCGTTTTGCGAAGCGCGTTTTCCCATAGGAATGCATTGAAATTTAATTAATGCGTTCCTATGGGCAAGAAAAGTCAGAACAAAGTCAAATTTGGTTTACAAAGTGTTTATTAAGTGCTCTTTAAAGGCATACATACTGTACTGAGGATTTCAAAAACGGGGGGGGGATGCTGAGTGGGGAGCTTGAAGGCTGTAATCCTGGGCACACTTTCCTGGGAGCAAGCACAATGGGACTTACTTCTGAGGAGACACACACAGGATTGTGCTCTAAGCTGGGGAGGAGGACAGAGCAGCTGCACTCAATTGCTTGCTTTTGCCGTGATCATGGGGGGAAATGCGAAGGAAATGGGGCAGTGAGAGGGTGAATGAGCAATGGGGGGGGGGGATGCTGAGTGGAGAGTTTGAAGGCTGTAATCCTGTGCACACTTTCCTGGGAGCAAGCACAATGGGACTTACTTACATAAACTGACATGAAGATCCTCCCCTTACTAGGGTGGACGGGATCATAAACTGACATGAAGATCCTCCCCTTACTAGGGTGGACGGGATCATAAACTGACATGAAGATCCTCCCCTTACTAGGGTGGATGGGATCATAAACTGACATGAAGATCCCCCCCTTATTAGGGTGAACGGGATCATAAACTGGCATGAAGATCCCCCACTTAAAACAAACCAAAACAAACAAACAAAAAATTCATCTTGCGAAGCACGGGTCATAAAAATTCGTTGTGCGAGTCACCAAAAATCGCAAAACGCTTTCGTTCTGCGAGTTTTTCGGTGCACGAGGCATTCGTTATGCGAGGCACCACTGTAGTGTTATGCCAGCCAAAGGTGGTATTTAGTTTTTTTGGGTGCCCATTCCTGAAACACCTGCAAGTTGCTTAAGTCATTTCTGCTCAACATTGCGTATATGCAACAGTCAAATATGTACACCTGTGGGCTAGGTGGAAATGGGTTAATAGGACTTCAGTTTTTTGCATGCTTATTGAAAAGCAAAAAAATCCACCCAAAACTTCTCTTGCAATTGTTGGAAAACGTGTACCTTATCAAGTAGACAAAGCAATATACTGCTTTGGCTTCATTACTCAATGTGGATGTATTGTAGCACAGATTACTAGAAGGTTTAAACTGCTATTTTGGACTCCATATTAATCTTCAACATGCTCTGATATGGCTCTTAATGTACATGATCTGTTTTAAAGCAATTGGATTGTTACTGGATTTTTGGATTGTTTGTCAAAATGGCTAGTACTTAAATGTATTGCATCTTTTATCATTTCTTGAAATGTTTATCAACAAGCCTCCCAAAAAACCTTTACTGTGCTGACAGCTGTATAAAACAACTTTTTTTCAACAGGAGTATAGCTGCATTGACATTAATCTCATTGGCCACATTAATGAACTTTCCTAATCCTCTCAATGCCATGCAGATCTTATGGATCAACATTATCATGGATGGACCTCCAGCTCAAAGGTAAAATGCTTTTAAACAAAACGCAATTATAGTAGACAACAGATGTCAAATTGTGTGCCATTTTTTCAAAGTTCTTAGACAACAGAAATATTTCTGAGACTTCATATAGTTGGATTCATTTCTCACAAGCTATCTTCTGTGTGATTAATGTGTACTTGTGTGATCAACTTTGTTCCTTTTGTTCATGCATAGCCTGTAGAAGAGATTTGGGGCTAGGTGTATTTTCAGCCATACCCTTCAAAGTGACTTTTTGTTAACACTGTGGTGGTGTGCAAACATCTCAAGTGGACTTTTGACATAGTTGTATGCACAAGGTTTCATTACAAGTCATCCACCAAAAAATAGTCCCTTGGCATACTTTCATATGATTGACACAGAACATCAAAGCTCTGCTCAGAGTCTTGGTTTTTTACTAAATGCCTTAGCAGGAGATACTGTCAGTTGCTTTTCATTCAGTCTCTTTAAAATACAAGAATACAATATCTACACTCGGTGAGAAAAATGAAAAGGGTCAGAAGTGTCTTCATGGAGATCTGAACCCAGATCTAGTCATTGCATCACAAGGGCAAGATCTAAGGTGTACTTTTCCTTCAATCTACCTACATTGGGCACTAGTTCTGCAAGTTGTCACAATGGCAAGGTTACCCTGGTATGGCAAATGGAAACTTCAGTCTATGTAGCTGGATGTTTCCATAGGAAAGCCAGTCACCCTGACCAGGTTAATCCTCAGATCTTTCAATTGCCTTCAGGCTTACCTAGGATATAGTTGCTGCTTATCTGAAATGAATGCAGCAATCCTATACAATCTTACCTGGGAGTAAGGTCCATTGAATGCAATAGGGATTACTTCTGAGTAAACATGCATAGGATTGCACTGGAAGTAATATTATTTAAAACTGATTATCTTCTCTGATAGCTTTCAGTTGGCTGTCTTTCTTCCTCAGTGGGGATTTAAACCTAATTTAATCTAACACAAAATCTAAGGACCCAGATAAACATTAATAATACAAGAAATGTTTATCTGGGTCTTTAGATTTAAGTGTTAGTTTTTGGTTTAGTTGTAATGATACCCAGGCCTGTATCAAACATTTCTGTGGTTAAAGTATTTTACCAAAAGCAGTCTGCAAGGGGACCCTAGAGCTGAAGATAGGTATTGTTAAAGATCAGATTTTTAAGAAGATGGTAGAGGCCCGTTTTATAATGATTGATCTGTAAGGGAACGTTTGGATTTGCTGAGTGAGAATATGAACTTAGAGCATTTTCTGAATGCCTTTCCATGTTTATTTTATGCTGCACCAATAAATCTAAGTTTTCCAAAATGATTTGCTTTCTTATTTTAGCCTTGGAGTTGAGCCTGTGGATAAAGATGTTATCCGGAAACCTCCAAGAAATGTCAAGGACAGCATTTTGACCAAAAATCTGATCGTGAAAATATTAATTTCATCTATAATTATTGTATGTGGCACACTGTTTGTCTTCTGGAGAGAGGTATGAGAGAGATGCATCTCTTTTTTCCAAAATACATTAATTTTCTGATAGCAGTACTGCTTTTATGCCACTAGTTGAAAATATGAAAATGCACAGACTCTGGCCAAGATTCAGTAAACCAGTCATTTTCAACCACTGGGCTGTGGCACACTGGTGTGCCCTGGTCTGCAGATGTGCTGTAGGAGTTTGGGGGAGGATCACTTATTAGAAGAGCCATTGGGGAATGTGAGCCCCCCACCAACAGCATGGTATGCCTTGACAGTTTTAGGACCTTGCCAGTGTGCTGTGAGACTAAAAAGGTTGAAAATCACTGCAATAAACCCTATAACTAGTCTTGTGTGTCTAAGGGGCTTTGGACTTGGGTTTCTCCAGTAGCAGCTCTCTATGTGCAAGATGGTCTGCTGTTGAAATGGAGATACTTACAAATCAGTATGTTTTAAATGATGTGAGATTCGTTCATAGAAAAATGTAAAATCCCACCCGGTATGCACATATTCTTGGACCTGCCTGAAGTAGCTTTTCGGGTTGCAGTGCAAAGCTGATATTTGTAATACATAATAGAAGTAAATGTCATTAAAGACTGTAGGACTTGCATCTTTCTGAGTGAATGCCCAAAGAATTATGCTGTTGAAATTTTCACTGCAAGATCGGCAGTTGGTTTGTCTTGTATTTGAAAAATGTCAGTGAAAGACAGAGCTAGAAATAATTTTCAGTATAATTTTTCCAGCATGGCTATCAATATCATGGTTGTGCTGGCAGAGAAAGTTTTAACTTAAACTTATAATTACACTTCCCTTGGTAATAGAATTACTTTTATATATACACGAAGAAAGCCATGTTATCCAGCATGCATGCGGGATGCAGATTACCCCAAAGTGCTTGGTAAACAAAGCTTTTTCACCATACCTAGGGCTCCCTCCTAACCTGATAGAGTTCCCTACGCTGCCTTTTTTCACAAGAGCCCTCTGAGAACAAAGATGTTCCACTTCTTTCTTTACTAGGCCCTCATGTGGAAAGAAGTGGGATGTATTCCACTTAGTTGGCATCTTTGCCCCCTTGTGGAGAGGCTAGTTAACAGAGGTTGTCACACTATCAGGTAACACAGCTTTTACTGTAATTGCTATGAGGAATATATGGCCCTGCAATGTTTCTAGTCTTTTTGGTAGAAGACCAAACTTGGACGGTTACTCCAGGGTTCTAGGTGCCAGTCCTCAACTGAAAAAAATAATTTAGGTTTCTAGATGTATCCGATAATTAGGAGTTAGAAGACCAACCAGTTTGGATCGTTCTAGTCCTGGATTGGTGATTTGGCTTCAGTTTCTCATATTCTGGTTTCAGGTTTTGGATTAAAAACATGCATTTAAAATGCTTTATTGTAGATCTGTGGAGGATTACATATATTTAACATTTTCTCTTGGCAGCTGCGAGACAATGTCATAACACCTCGAGATACAACAATGACCTTCACTTGCTTTGTGTTTTTTGATATGTTCAATGCTTTGAGTTCCAGATCTCAGGTATGTGAACTCTATTAAATTTCAGAATGTTCATAATTCTAAGGGAACTGCAATTTTATCAAAACTTAACAGAAAATACAAGGAATTAGATCTAGAAACTGTAAAAGCTAAACAGGTTTATCAATATATTTGATATTGGTGGTTCCAGACAGCTGATGAGATTTTTTCAGTGGGGTCTTTCAAACACAGAGAATATATTACAAATAACATACTGGAAAAATAAGTTTTTATTTTTTTAAATCTTCAGACCAAGTCTGTGTTTGAGATTGGACTTTGCAGCAACAAAATGTTCTGTTATGCAGTTCTTGGATCTATAATGGGGCAGCTGCTGGTAATCTATTTCCCTCCTCTTCAAAAGGTTTTTCAGACAGAGAGTCTAAGTATACTAGGTAAGAAACAATATTTTAAAAATTATATCCTGTCTTCCTTTTGAGTGATTCAAAGAGGCTTACAAGAACAAATGTTAAAATAAACTACTACTGTACTGTAAAACAAGCCAAAATTGCAAATAGCCAAATAAATTCCAGGAGAGGAGAGAAGATGAAAATAATCCTAAATACTAGGAAGAAAACTATACCAGGCCAAAAAAAATTGAACTCTTGATTATCAAAAAGATACAGTATTTTGATGTATAGTGTTAAGGAAGGTATTCACAAATAGATGAAACTTGCATAGAGTTAGAATATGTAAATATACGTTGCTCTTGTGCAATTTTTGTAGCAGCTGTCCTCCCAACTGTGGAATTTCCCCCCTCAAACATGTAATGTAAGAAAGGTGCATCTCCATTCTTATCCCTAGTTCCTTGTAGCGTTTTCTCAGCTTCTCTTCCAACACCTTCACCCTACTTGTGTTGAACTTGTCTTGATTAGGTGAATGGCCATAGACTTCTCTCAACAGTACTGACCAGTTTTGATCAGTCTTTTAGTTGGGGCTTACTTGGAGAACTCAACAGCTCTAAGCCACCTTTCCTGATACCTGTAGAAGGGAAAGGTTTGTTCATCGCACAGAAACTCCCAAGATGACCTAAAATAAACCTGATGTGGATGTATTTAGTCCATCTAATGACAAATGCTCAGCAATTGGAAAAAATAAACTTTGCAAACACTGAAACTGGGTTTATAGCTAACAAATATGCAATGAATTATAAAAACACTACTAAAGCAAAAAGGGGATTAGCTATTTAGGGGGGGGGAACTTGAAAAATAAGATGTTGAGGTTCCAATTTGAAAAGCAAATTCAGCCTTTAGCCTTTCAAAAGGGTTATATTTTGGTAGAACTGAAATGTTGCTTTTGGTTTGTATACTTTCTGCTGGTGGATCAGTTTTTTTTATAAAGGTAGTTGTATTGGTGAGACAAACTTTATTATGGAAAACAGTGATTTGACTTGAATCAAATTGGTTGGGTTTTCAGTGTTCATAGCCAGTTAAGAAATAATGGTGAGTTGCTTGTGTTTCTGTTTGGGTTTTTAAAACTTGTCTTTTTCCAGACTTGCTGTTTCTTCTGGGTCTCACCTCTTCGGTGTGTATTGTGGCAGAGACTATAAAGAAGGTTGAAAGAAGCAGGGAGAAGACCCAGAAACATGGCAGTTCTTCATCTGTACCATCTTTTCTTGACGTATGATGCACATTGCATTATTTCTGTTGCAAAACTAGAAACTGCTGTCTGTGTAGGAGGAAGTCACAAAAGAAGATGAAGGGCTTTTGACAAGTCTTTTTGGTGTCTCTGACTAAAGATGAACATTGGCAATTTTAAAGACTGTTGAATCTTAAACTTCCAGCTGGGGAAGTAACAAAGAAAATTATGCAACTTGAGTAACTTTTTTTCCTCAGACAAAACCTTACTTTTTCAGATTGAATGGAACTTTGTAAGTGTGAGAGGCTAATTTAAAAAGGAACACTGTCAAAGCCTAAGACCCACCTCTTGCTCTTAACAGTTCTGTGTGTATAGGAACATGTATTGGATATAAATATTTTAGTTTATTTAAAAAAGACTTTACTTTTACGGTGGTGGGACATCACTACTAAATATTTGAGGCATTCCATCTGGTCTAGAATGAATTGCAAGAGTGCCATATTTCAGCTCCTGTATTTATTTACATTATCCTCCAATGTGTATCTTGTGCTAGTTTTTTTGTATCCTGAGTTCTTTGCACAGGATGTGACCACTGTCGGATCACTGTCTTTTCTTTCTTTTTGTGATTGAAAAGCCTATATTACAATTTTGAAATAAATGTCTGCTTTTCTTAAAATGTGTGCAAGTATAACTTGGTATGCTGAGGGTAAAATTGGATTGGAAAAGGAATTTCTAAGCGTGCTTCATCTCCACAATGACATAATTTTTCACTTAAAACTTCTTGCATTTCTGGATAATATCCCACACTTAGCTGAGAAACAGCTGTAGCTTAGTGGTTGAGCACTTGCTTTGCATACAGAAGTCCCAGCTATAATCCCTGGCATGGCCAGGTAGGGCTGGAAAATCTGAAAACTTGAAGTGCTGCTATCAGTTACTGTATATAATGGTACAACATGATACAGGACAGCTTCCTATATGTTCAAAAGTGACTTCTATCATATATAGGGTCCTCACTAACAATTTTGATTCTTGAATCGGAGGGGAGGGCAGGGCTTCCTTGGGCCTCAGAATTCCTTATAGATATTAAATATCACTTAGGTTTCCTTGGGAAATTGGAAGTTGTGTCTTTTCAACCCTAATGGCCATTCTGAAGCCAGCAGAGGCCATGGTCTCTGGGCGTCAGAAAAGCCTTCGACCCTGACTGGAGCTGTGCTCCATTTGGGTTTGGATCTGTGGATGCTGAACTTGCAGATAATGTGGGCCTCCATAGCTTCCCCTCTTAAATCTAATATATCTTTAGATATAAATACTGTTAATAATAAATACTGTTAATAATATCTTTGTTTGTATTACATTGTATGCCACATGGTGAGATGGGAGTGACTATTATAAAGTAAAAAATACTGATTTAGTCATCAATATCAGTGATGCAACAGATCTTCATGTTGGTATGAATCTTCACATTTGCTTCCAGTTACTTCTCACTTGCAAATCATGGCCAGGATCTGAAGGGGTTATGCATGGTGTTCCAATTGCACATCAGGGCTTTTCTGGCCTTTTCCCATCCTGCAATGCCTTGTGGTCTAAAACTGTTTGTAAACATTGGAGGATAATCCAGACCAATGTGACACACAAGAAAAGAAATCTGCAACCTTCTGTATCTACAGAAGAAGCATGGGGGTTTTGTAAAAGCCATCCCTTCCCAATGTTGCATATATGCAATGGGATCAAATGTGTATACCTGTGGGCTGGGCAAAAATGGGTTGATTTCAAGTATTATTACCTGCATCCTTTAACAAGAGGATATAGGATACTGGCATTTATCATTCAAAACATAGCTCTTGGATTCTTTCTAGTGCATGTGACCTGCTACACAGTGACAATGCTATTTGCACACTAGAACATGTTCATGTGTCCTGTAGTACCAATTTCAAAGTCATTTGCTGCAACTAGGTCCCTTCATTTTGATGGCCTTCAGCTATTTTAGACATGCACTTCAAAATGATAGCAAAGTTGGAGGTTATCCAAAATGTGCCAATAGACCGACTTAGTACCTCTCAGATATGTTCTTGTACATTGGCGAGGTCAAAATAAAATCTCAAACTGTACAACTTAGTTCTTGTGGAATGCATTTACACATAAACTTAATAGCATGTTTTGCAAAATTTTAAAGATTGGGCAGTTTGGCTCATGTTTAACAAGTTGAAAGGAATAGAGCAGTGAGGTTGGTAACTATGCCAAGAGAACTGCAGGTCTAGAAAAATGTACACCATCTGCTTCTGTGCTCAAGCACTGCCCACACAGCACTGCTAACAAACATTGCCAAAACTTTCAGGCTTTTGCCTGACTCAAAGGTTACACCCCACCCCTGAAGTGAGACGCCAAGACTTGGAACTACATGCAGACTACTAGACTCCTGAGTCCATGAGCAGAATGCACTATTGCCTAGTATTCACACCATAGGGCTGTGTGGACTAGCCATGGAGCTATGCTAGTACATCCCTGGAACAGCTGAGACTGGCACATAGCCAAAAATACATTGTGAACCAGCTACTGGTCAAGGCCAGTCACTGTAATGGTATAGCCAAAGGTGAAAAGATTATTTTATTCGACTAGTTAAAATGAAATTTAAGAACAAAAATAGTTGATTTCAGCACAACCACAACTGATGTCTCCTTGTAACCAATTCTGCAGTCTTCCTGTAAGAACTTCTCAAGCTCCAAAAATGCATTAATGCCCACAGCCCATTTCTAATACAGTGTGCTCCTAGTCCTCCACCATGAACGGTGCAAATCTGTTAATGCTGCATGAAGGCAGAGCTTCCAGTGTAGCATCTTTCTTTTTTAGTGCTTGATGGGCCTTTTTCTTGGACCGGGATTTCTTTTTCTGGACCACGTCTGGAGAAAGATAATCTTTTACTACATGGACCAGGTTGCAATAGAGCTGATACATCCTTGGAGATGTGCTAAGCAGATTCTCTACAATGGAAGATGTCTTAAGATCTTGGCATAGCCTGTGTACAACGGTTCCAGTATACAGCCTGCCAAAGATGAGAAGGAAAGTGGTTAATTATAAGTGTGCATGGAGAAGAAACTTACCAATTCTAGAATTTCAAATAAAGGTGTTCCTTTAGGAAATAAAAATGCTTTTAAGATGTGCCTGCCTTGTAGAGTACTTAATCACCATGTCTCTACATCCTCTAATTTCAAAAAAAGACTGATTCACTTTGAAAAGGAAAATAGGAAAATTGAGTATAGAAAGAAAACTAAAAAAAATGGGGGTCATAGGTGCCAGATGAATGGGGTGGTGAAAGGAGAAGCAGTGCCTGCTAAGTGTATGGGGAAGAAAGGCTGTAAGAGGAACGGTGGCTATGCACAACAGAAATGGGGAAAATGCGTTTGGAAAGAGACCAGAAATGGTTCTAGAGAGCTGAAGATGTCTAACGTGGAACTGGAATCAGGACATATTGAAAGCTCATGCTAGCCTACTCTCTCAGGCTTTTGAGATTGCCCCTCCCAATGGAAGAAATGTCTACCACAAGAACTTACTCCAGAGAACATGAGTATATATGAATATGCTATGTTAACAAAGGAATTTTCATTTGTACTTGTATTTATCCGAAGTGGATCATGACCTTGTCAACAGGTAAGTTAACATGCTACAGGAAAGTTGATGATCCACTTTGGATAAATATAAGTCCAAAAGAAAATTCCTATGAACATATCATATTCATATATACTCAATTTAATTAGAAAGTTGATTTTTTTCCTTGTTTTCAAATTATTCAACATCTCATCTTTGTAAACCATTCTGCAGCATGATTTCTCACTTGTACTCAAAAGACAGGTAAATATTTGCTGAGATAATGAGACTTCAACATGATGGGGAAAGGAGTAAACATTGAAGAGAGCAGCCAAAGTACCCACTCCCAGATTAAAATGTCTCCATATTATTGCATTCTGATTAGTTTAACTGCATTTGTGAACTGAAAGGATGTTTTAAAATCACATTTTACATCTTAAAAATTCAAATCCTCTGATCACCAGAAGTGTTGACTAAGTAACTCCTACTGACTTTTTAATATAAGAAATGCTTTGTACAAGTTTGCTTAGAATTGCAGCTGAAGATCTTCAACAGCAGGTATAGAGGCAAAAAGTGTGAAGTGAGCCAGGAATCTGAACCTGAACTGTGAGCATCTTATTATGAGCCTTTAGGCAAACTAATCTCCTTGGCAATATGGTTGCCTAATACTCATTTCCTTTTACCAGGTTGTGCTAGGATTATTGTATGTAATGTGCATTGGACACTCTAAAACGGGTGTCAAACCCGTTTCATACAGACAACCTTCATGGTGTCTGCAGTGGGCTGGAAGTGATGTCATTAAGCAGGTGATGACCAGAAAGAAGCACTTTTTCTCACATAGGAACTAATTTGCTGCAAATGACAGAAGACAAAATATGCAAATCTTGCTAATATCTGATTATCCAATTGGAGCAATTATCATGTGGGCTGCCCTTTCAGCAATGACACTTCAGCAGAAGCGCACTGCTGAAAAGGAGGCCTTTGTAACTGGGCTTTCCTAGCGCTGCCCTTTCAGCACTGTTTCTTCTGCTGTTGCATCACTTTGCAACTCAGCGGCTGATGGTGCTGGGAGAGCCAGCATCATTATCATGGGGGAAGGCAAATAAAGAGCTTTTGTCAGCCATGTACGGGTCTGCGGCCCTTATGCTTGACACCCCTGCTTTAAAACACACTGTACTGTAAGAATACTGTAGTTTTAGGTTGGTAGTGTTATATAGGTTTCCATTTGTGTAGAAACAATTTAGGGCACAATCCTAACCCCTTATGTCAGTACTTTCCAGCACTGGCAAAGTGGTGCCAATGGGATGTGTGCAGCATCCTGCAGTTGATATCACTCATGGAGGCCTCCTCAAAGTAAGGGAATGTTTATTCCCTTACCTCAGAGCTGCATTTCCCTTAGGCGTTAGGACTACGCCCTCAATTACTCATCTTCCAACAGCAATTGCAAGACAACATAGTGTGGGGGTCTATTGTCCCAAGTGAAAGACATGGAATGTCCTGGGATACCTAATCCGTTCTAATTGTAGCCTGTGTAAGGTGCAGATGTCCCTTGATCTGTTGGCCTGCAGCAGCAGTTTTGTACTAGTCTATTTTGTATTCAATCATGTTCAATATTTGTCTTAGTAGAAGTTGCTTCATACTTTGGCAACTCTTGGCCTTGACTTATAATAAACCGAAGAAAAGCAGTGCTATACTTGGCATAATATTAGAATCCTAATTCAAAAGGCAACCTTGAAGGGACTGGATAGACCATCATCATTTATAAGGGGTATATCAAATACACAGAAGACACCAGATAAAGACAATCATGAGCTAGGCATGCTTACATTCCATTGAAATATATGGGGTCCTGCATGCCTAACTTTATTTTGTTTGTGCTCTTGGATATGCCCTGATATGATGCATGTTGGCTTGGAAATATGTCCCTCCATGTTCAACAGACTTTCATCCGAGCTTGAATGTACAGGTCTACAGCCATAGGAAGCTGCCTTATACCAAGGCAGATCATTGGTCCAGCTAGCTCAGTTTTTTTTGTCACTGAATGGCAGCATCTGTCCGGTGCTTTAGACAGGAAACTGCTCTCTCTGCTCTACCAGAAGACACCAGGGATTGAACCTGGGGCCTTCTACATGCAAAGCAGATGCTCTACCATTGAGTTTCAGCCCCTCCCTGATAGCATTAGGAGTCCTTACCGTGAAAGATCTGGCTCGGGGAGAGGAGTACAAAGCAGCTCGTTGAGATAATACCCCATTTGGAGGCAGCACTGCCACTGGCAGAAAATGTGTGCAGTGTCCAATTCCAACCCTTGGGTCGGTGATTTCTGACTTTTCCATTTCAGGAACTGGTCATACACAATAGCATCGACCTCTGATGTGGGAACCTCAGGATCTTGATATGAAAGAGAAAAACTTCCTGAATGCCTTGAAACAAGACTGCCTACCCTGTGATATCTTACATGCATCATGGTATGAACAATGTTCTTAAGCGCAAAAATCAATGGAAGCCTGAAAAGGCAATCAGCGTTCCTTGCTGACCACTTTTAAAAAACACAGCATTTTAAAAGATGTATACAGTACTTGTTGAATCTGCACCTCTGCCTTTTTTCAGGCTGAAAGGCAGCTGGGAATAATTTACTTGGCTTCTGTGGCCAAGGAACCTAAAAGGACAAATCATGCACAGGTGCACCACCCCTCTGCCATCAAATTGTATTTTTTCCTAAACGTGGAAAGATAACAAGATGCCAGATGTAATTTTAAAAGTCTCTTGTTTCTCAATTTTTATTTAACCAATAAGGATTAAGAGAAGAATGGTGGCACAGAGTGACTTCCATATCCTGTACCTGGGAAACATTTCCATAATCATGTTTTTCTAAATTAATTATGAAATGAACACATAATGAAATATTACCAATTACAGACACTTTTGCAATAAACATTTGGGTCAGGCATTAATTACTTTACTAAATTGATTTGAGCATGATTAATGTGTCTTTTTCTCTGAATTACTATGATCATAAGAAAGTATTAGAGTGTATATACACAAAGTGTGTGCTCACAAGGGACACAAAACACACTCAGAGATTAAATCTGCATATGGCCTAGACCGGAGTTTCTCAGACCAAGTGGGTCATGACCTAACAGTGGGTGGGTTGTGAAGTTGAATCTGAGAAGCAGAGAGCTGAAAGGAAAATACATGGAACCCTATGGAAAGTGAAGCTGAGTCACATAGCGTATTTACTTGTGAGTAGGTGAATGTCCCTAGTGCAGTGCAACGGGCAGGCAGAAAGGAATTCAACACCACCACAATTGTTACAATCTGATGAACGCAGCTCCTCAAAAACACTTAAAAAGGAGTACCTCCCTCCACACTGACAAATCTATTGAGACTTATGGAAAGTGAAATTAAGACACACGTTGGTGTTTGCTCAGGAGTAAGCAAACTTGCCTTGGCTAGTGTTGAAGGTTAGGCAAAGGAGAATGCAAGGCCACTAGATTGGCCCCAATCTGATGAAAGTAGAGCTCAACAAATGCTCCAGAAGGCAGCCCCCTTCCCACCATAAAAAGAATAAAAACAGAGGCTTGAGCTGGTAAGGTGAATTTTTTTTTCCTTTTTAGACTTATAAAGATAGGTGGGTCCTGTGATATGGCTTAAATGTAAGAAATTAAATTGAACTGGACACTGGGTAGGGCTGAAAATCTTGCTGATTTGGGGGTGTGGGGTTAAGGTTATTGCAGGCAGGCGACAGAGATAATTCACTTGGTGGAACAAGGCTGGCTTCCCCATCATCTTCCCTTATTTAATTATTTGTTTTACTTATAATTATTTAATTTGCTTGATGATGTCACTTTGGGCCATGACATCACTTCTAGTGGGTCCTGGACAGATGCTTGTCATTCTGAAAAGTGGGTCCTGGTGCTAAAACATTTGAGAACCACTGGCCTAGACTCCTATGGACAGGAGAGGTCTGATGGGATTTTTCAAACTGACCTTGGAGTAAGTATGGTTAGGATACAGTGAGATCTAGTTACATCAAGGAATTTATTTTTGCTTTTATGTTTGCCTGTGTGGAGTTTTGTTAAGATTCACACCTAAGCACTGTCCACGTCAAAGCTATTTCCAAAGTCTGTTTTATTTTATCATTTCTTCCTTATATTAGCCAACTCACCTCTTCCCTTGTACAGTGGTACCTCGCATAACGAAATTAATTTGTTCCGCGAGCCCTTTTGTATTGCGAAAATTTCGTTTTGCGAAGCGCGTTTTCCCATAGGAATTCATTGAAATTTAATTAATGTGTTCCTATGGGCATAAAAAGTCAGAACAAAGTCAAATTTGGTTTACAAAGTGTTTATTAAGTGCTCTTTAAAGGCATACATACTGTACAGAGGATTTCAAAAATTTCAAGCACAAAACTTCAACTTTTTAATTTTAAAAATTCGTCTTGCGAAGCATGACCATAGAAAAAATTTGTCTTGCGAAGCACGGCCATAGAAAATTCGTCTTGCGAGTCACCAGAAAAAATCGCAAAAACGCTTTCGTTTTGCGAGTTTTTCGGTGCGCGAGGCATTCGTTATGCGAGGTACCACTGTATTTTAATAAGTTTTCGGTGCAATCCTAACCAACTTTCCAGTACCAAGCAATGCAGCTCTGAGGTAAGGGATGCCTTGAGAAGGCCTCCACATCTGCCACCCAACTGCAGGATGCAGCATATTACTGGTTTAGCTAGAGGGGGGACGGTGCACTAAGTTTTGCAGGGAGCCTCTCTGCAGCGTACAGGAGGCTCCTCCCCCTCCCCTTTGGAGCCCTGGGGGGGGGAAGGAGGTAAATGGCTCCCAAGGGGAGGGGGAGGAGCTGCTTGCACGCTGCAGGGAGGATCCCTGCAAAACTTAGTGCGCCGCCCTCCCTCTAGCTATGCCAGTGCAGCATATGCCCCATTGGCACAGCTATGTTAGTGCTGGAAAATTGGTTAGGATTTGAGCCTTTGTGTTTTAACTCTCTATCTGCCTGTGATTGGCTGAATCCAGCCAGAGCCTTACTCTGGCTCCTCACTCTTACAGAGCCTTACAGTCCTCCTCACTCTTGGGCTACATAGGGTTTGGGAGAATTTTCCATGTACAGTGGGCCCTCCTTATCCACAGGCTTGGCACCTGGTGATTTCATATCTGTGGATGCTGAGCTAGTGGACTCAGATGACCTACAAGATGCAACCGTAAGCCTCAGAAGGCCTCCTGGACGTAACTGGAAAGCATTCTGGTTTGTGCCGGTGACTTCTGAGACCCTTCTGAGATTTAATTATCTGTGGAATTCAGTATCAGTGGGGGGGGTCCTGGAAAAGATCTCCTGCAGATACCTAGTGTCCAATGTAATTGAGAGAGAGGCTTCCAATGATGGTCTCTCTCTCTCTCTCTCTTTGTTGGGCTTTGTCCTCATGGTGGCAGCAGAGTCCACCAATTGTGGGCCCTGGGAGAGCAAAGGAAGGGAGGGACGCACTGGCCCCAGAGTTCCCCCACCACCACACACTCATGCACATATCTTGCACGGACCCATGCACTTGTACGCCTTCTTTCCATCCATTCTCCATGCCTCCCCCAGCTAAGTCACCTTATTTCCACTTGTCCTCCTTAGGGCACTAATCTCTGAAGTTTTGTATGGCTCAGCATGTACAGTACTTATGTTTCAAGGGAGAGGGAGGTGTGGAGCAAGAAGAGAGCATGCCTTCCCTGCTCTTCTGTTCTTCACACTTTAGGCAGTGGGGACAGAACAGTGCTGAGACCTGCAGGCACCATATTGGGAACCCTCGCATTGACAACGGTACAGCTCATACTTCTGATTTTATGTTAATTTCATTTCCAAATGCACTGTGAATGCCTGTAATACTAACCAACTGAAATGGAGAGTCCACATATGTGAATTTAAGCATGGAATGGAGGAAATAGATATTTCAAGTCTGACTGGGCTTGGATTTTGTACAAGTGACTGTGAGAGCGAGAGCCTCTGAAACCTACCTGGACTATGTACTGTCCTGTGTAATTCACCAAATACGAATCCAAGAAGTAAAGCCTTCACATGCTGTAGCTTCACTTTGGGTTCTGAATGCCGTGTCCAGTAACAGGTCACAGCTATAGGGAGCCACAGTAGGCTGGGAGCTGGCTCAAGCACGCTGGCTGTCACCTCTAAAGTTTCCAATAAAAGTGTCCGACGGTCTGCAAAGGGAACCTGTAGATTAAGAAATTGCGAAGTCTTTATGAAGAGAGACCATTCCCAACAGAAATGTCAATGAGACCAGCAAATGCCAAACCCCAGACTGTGGGCCGGATCTGGTGCCTACAAGAATCCATCCTTCTTGTGTACACAGCTTACTGGTCTGGGCTGCCGCTGATAATTATCTTTCCCTCCAATCGTGACAGAAGTCACACCAGGCAGTCGCTTCCATTGCCTGTTGCCCCAGCAGGCCCTGTGCCTCAATTTCTGGGTGGAAGCAGCTGGCCAGAATGACTTTCTGTGACAACTGGAGGGGAAAATAAGCAGCATCGCAAAATGGTAAGCTCCGCATGGAATGGGGAAGAGTTTTTTTTAACACAGCAGTCTCATGGTTTGGAGAACGTGGAACTAGACTTTTATCATTCTGCATTAATAGGCCATAATTTGATTATGTTCAGACCTTTTGGTCAAGATCAATAGTTACTACTTGCAAATTAATCACACTGCTGTGTGCCCAGCTTCCACTGCAGCATCTTGGCTTTTGTACCTCTATAGAGCTGGGCCTTGCTGGCGATTTTATGCAAGAGATCAGTTGCACGTGTTTTTAAAAAAAGACAAATTTTAAAGACATGCCTATGTTATGTCACATATTTTCTCTGATCAGGAAGAACTGCAATAGTCCTGTAACAGTCTACTGCCCTCTGCCACCAGAGGCGAAGAATGTTAACACAGTGGTGACTTTACATAGGTCTTTTTGAGCATTTACCTCATTTAATGTAGACAGAGAGTACTGGTCGCTGCACATATTTTGGGGCAGAGCTGCTGCGTGAACAGGTGATGTCTTGAGTACTACCTGGGTTCTGTCAGATTCATGAAAAATGGAAGACACAGGTGGTTCGCTCAAGGAGGCACTGAGTGAATTCTGTGGGGTGTTCAGGAGCCTGTAGATAGTCTGTCGAATGGGCAGAGCTGTAGCATGAGCACTATGCCTTTGCATGTTCTCCACCTGAACATGGAGGAATGTCCTTTTTAATACTAGGGCATCACTAACAAATGGTGCTAGAAGGCCTTTAGCTAAAGCCGTGAGAATCCATTGAGGTAATTCTAATTTCTTGGCTTCCTCTGGTTCATACACTCCATTCAGAAAAAAATCTTCCAGATTGACCTTGGATGGCTCATACTCTTCCATAGCAGAGCACAGAATCTGTCTTACTTTCTCTTTCTCATGCATTTGAAGATATTGCAAGATATTGTCAACCGCCTCAGCAGGATCAGCAAAATGAGACAGCCAGTTCAGTAGCCCTTGAATGCGGACCTGCTTTCTACCTGTCAGGCTGGATCTTCCGACAGGAAGGCGAACCTTGCTAAAGAATCTTTCCATGGCAGGCAGGCTGATATAATCATTGCCATTCACCACTGCAAAAAGAGGCAGGAGGGTTTTGTTCATATTGCTGAAATGGCGACAAAATCTCTCTAATAAGAAGCACCTTGCTGGGATGTAGCAGTCTTTTGAGTCTTTACCTGTGCAAATGTTTCTCCACTGGAAGTAATTTAAAGGACAGTACCCTGCACTTAGGTCAAAAATGCAAAAATCACTATCTGTAGTTAACACAGGGCAATTCAGCTGATTGGCTAATGACACAATGCTCCTGTCTGCCTCTGAAAAACACTGAACAAAAGGCACTTGTAACTGGATCAAGCTCTGCTTAAAAACGTCTCTGGTGAGTAATGGCAATACACTTCCTCCACCACCTCGGGAAAGAGAATAGGCCGACCGGATCTTGTCCTGCATTCTTTCCTTTATGGTTGTGAGTTTTTTGTCCCACATATCACGCCCTCCATCAAGCACAACATACGGTTGAATGTTGCACAGTGCCAATGTTTCAAAAAACTTATGCACAATGTCTGTAAAAGAATCATAATCTCCACCACGCCTCATATCCAAATCTGAGTCAAAGTAAAGCCGGTGGAACAAGTTACTTCCATCGATTATTATTTTTGTGTTCCTCAACTGCAAGTCAACAAAGAACTCCTTATGTTCTCCTACATAGCTCATTAATCCATGGATGCCCATACTGGTGGGCTGAGATGCACCTGTTGCAAAAAAAAGAAGAAATGAGATCTTCAAGTGCAATGCACAAGGACACAACTAAAATGACAAAAAAACAAAACTGGCTTGGTTTCTTATTTACAAAACTATAATGTGCGTTTGGATTCAAAATGAGTAAAAATGGTTGGCAACCTTCAGTCTCGAAAGACTATGGTATAAGCCTACAGCACCTGGTACTCCCAGGCAGTCTCCCATCCAAGTACTAACCAGGCCTGACCCTGCTTAGCTTTCAAGACCAGATGAGATCAGGCATATGCACGAAACAATTGGCAGAATTGTTAATAGGTTGACAAAATATCAGCTATCAATGGTATGCTAATTAATATTAGTGACAAGCAGACTAATCCCTATTTGATTTGTAGCTGGACCAGTTAAAATAGATGAATTTGAATAATAGCCTCTAGTGTTAAAACTTCATTTTTGGACCCATTCTGAAACACAGTCACATCACACAGTAGAAATCATGTTGTGTATCAGCAGTTGTATATCAGCAGAAACAACAGGACAGGGCAGGCTCCTTCCCATGCAATTGCATGGGACTGTACCACCAGCACCCTTTTCGTATATATTCAAGTTGCAGGGAGATTTGTGACAGTGGGGGGGGGGTGTCAGAGGCCTAAATGTTGCCACAAACATGCACAACAGCACCCAAGGGTGCCAGGAAGCAAAGGAACTGCATTTTTGATGCTACCCAGTATGACCAGATGCTGTTGCACATGCTCACAGCGGCATCCAACCCTGAAACCTTGAGGCCTTTATAGATTTTATTTAAAGCAGTGGTTCCCAAACTGTGTGTCGGGACCCACCGGTGGGTCACGAGCTGATTTCTGGGTCGTGTCAAGGTGATGAAAAGATCAGATAACTAATAGCCTCAAGCCCTGAAGCTATTCAATAACTGTTCAAATACTGTAGCTGATGATTATACTGCAAAGTGCTCAGCTCCTGCAGTTTGAAAGACAGCTGCTAACTGCCCTGCAAGGAGCTGAGCTCCTGCAGTTTGCAAGCATGTGTAAAAATAGGGAGACAAATATCTGAGAGTCTTTTTTCTGGTTATTGTTATTTGTAAATAAATAAAATATGATTTTCTTTCTAGATATCTTTTAAGAAAAAATATGGTAAACCTGAACTAATCACCTAGTGGAAACAGGAAGTAAACATAGGGAGTATAGCTGTGCACCAAGGTCTGTTTTTCTCAGGGATGGAGATGAGGATTTGCACCATAAGGGCAAAACTGCCTGTCTGATTTTTACCCATCATAAAACTCATAGCTCCATAAGGAGCCCTTCTAGAACAAAAATGGCAACTATAAAGCAAGAGGGGTATGTGAGTCTGAGGATGCCTCAAGCCCTGCCACCTCTCACTTTGGAAATTAAGGCTGCAATCCTACACACACTTACCTGGAAGTAAGCCTCATTCACTATAACTTACTTCTGAGTAGGCATGTACAGGATTGGGCTCTAAGCCAGTGGTTCTCAAACTTTTAGCACCAGAACCCACTTTTTTGAAAAAGTATCTGTCAGGACCCACTGGAAATATTGTCGTGGCCGGGAGTGACATCATCAAGCATGAAAATTTTTAACAATCCTAGGCTGCAATCCTACCCACACTTACCCAGGAGTAAGATCCATTGACTACACATGCCAACACACATTTTGCTTTCTTAAATGTTACACTAATTCCTGGGTATATTTAGGGTGTTGATTCCAAAAATGGCATCCGTTTTGCCCTATCATGTCTAGTTTTGGAGACATTGCATAGCCTCTTTAGTGAATGGTTCAAGCAGCTTCCTCATGAGGAAGCCATGTAGCCATGTGGCATTTTTGGAATTGCCACCACAAATTCGTATCAAACCACCATAAAGTTTGGGAAAAACATTTCTGGCCCTCAGTTTTGTAGGCCTGTGCATTGCTAGAATCAGTAGTCTGTTAAAAGTACAAATGTGTAACATTTCCCCAAATGCAGTCACATACCAAGTAAGTATCAAGTCTAATATATATTCAAAATTAAATACAGAAATGAATGCGGACCCACCTGAAATTGATTCGTGACCCACCTAGTTGGTCCCAACCCACAGTTTGAGAAGCACTGCTCTAAGACCTTCCTCCAGGAGTTGGTCTAACTGGGGTTACCACATTTTCTGCCTTGCCAGGCTCCTGTGCCTTTAAAGCTGCACTACAGAAATGTTCCAGCTCCATATCTTGTCGGACCAGGCACAGTGGAGAAGAACATAAGAGCCCAACTGGATCAGGCCAAAGAGCCATCTAGTGCAGCTTCATGTATCTCACAGTGGCCCACCAGATGCCTCAGGGAGCATACAAAAGAACAAGAGACCTGCATCCTGGTGCCCTCCCTTGCATCTGGCATTCTGAGGTGAGCAAAGTAGTTATGTTCCTGACATCTGCACACAGAAGAGCCCCGCTGGATCAGGCCAAGGACTGATCTAGTCCAACCTCTTGTAGCCCACAGTGGCCCACCAGATGCCTCAGGGGGCAAACAAGACAACAAGAGACCTGCATCCTGGTGCCCTCCCTTGTCAGCTGAACATAAGAAGAGTCCTGCTGGAACAGACCCAACGCTCATCTAGTCAGTTTCTTGTATCTCACAGTGGCCCACCAGATGCCTCAGGGGGCACACCAGACAACCAGAGACCTGCATCCCGGCGCCCTCCCTCATACCTGGCATTCTGAGGCAGCCCACTTCCAAAACCAGGAGGCTGCACCAACCCATGATGGCTTGCAGCCTGCGATGGACTTCTCCCCCAGAAATCTGCCCTGTCCCCTTTCAAAGGCACCCAAGCCAGACACCATCACCACGTCCTGTGGCAGGGAGTTCCACAGACACTGGGTAGAGAGACTTTCTTTGGTCTGCCCTCACTCTCCCAACGCTCAGTCTCAGCGGGCGCCCTCCAGCTGCACCTGTGGAGTGTCAGCCTGGCGGGCAGCTTCGGAGGCACAGAAGCCCTCTGTGGCAGAGCAGGGGGGCAGTGGTGCCTAGTGGCAGGAGCAGCTGAGCCACTGTTCCTGCCCGGGCAGCTTATAGGGGGGGGGAGGAGTGCACGCGAACAGACAGCTCAGCGCGAGGCAGCGCCCAGCACACCTACCAGTGAGGCGCCCCCAGAATTCCGCCCCTGCCCTTTAAGGCTCGACGGACAGGCGGTTGCGTCATCAGCCCCGCGCGCCGCCCAGCGTTGTGAGAGCATTCCCGTCATGCAGCGCGGCGTCGCTTAGCAATGCAAGCCAAACAGAGGGGGAAGGAGGAAGGGAGCTCCTTGGTGGCTCAGAGCCTTCTCCACACCCCCCACTGAACTCGCCTCCTCCTCTCTACGCAGTGGCCGGTCGATAGAGAAGGTAATGGGGCAGCCTCCCCACCCCCTTCCCTCGCCTCGTGCTATTGGCAGGCTGTACCTTCCCTGCTGGTGATGCAGCAGCTCTTGCTCTGGACCCTCAGACCGAACCTGCCCGTTACACGGAAGGGAAGACTGAGGCTGAGGGGGGGGGAGAACTGCGGGCTCTTCCCAGAGGGCGACCAGACGCTCTCACCAGCCAAGGAGGACCAAATGCAGGGCAGCCAAGAAAAGTGCTGTAGGAGCCTGGCAAAATGAAGCGCTTTCTTTACCCTTCAAAGCGTGACTAGTCTGTGGAACTCCCTGCCACAGGATATGGTGACGGCGTCTGGCCTGGACGCCTTGGAAAGGGGACTGGACAGATTTCTGGAGGAAAAGTCCATCGCGGGTTACAAGCCATGCAACCTCCTTGGCTGGCTCAGAATGTGAGGGAGGGCGCTGGGATGCAGGTCTCCTGTTGTCTTGTGTGCTCCTGTTGGGCCATTGTGAGACACAGGAGGGTGAACTAGATGGGCCTTTGGTCTGACCCAGCAGGGCCCTTCTTATGTTCAGACACAAGGGAGGGCACCAGGATGCAGGTCTCTTGTTGTCTGGTGTGCCCCCTGAGGCATCTGGTCGGTCAATGTGAGATCCAGGAGGCTGGACTAGATGGGCCTTGGGCCTGATCCAGTGGGACTCTTCTTATGTTCTTATAAAGCTAAAAACAATCATCTATTGATTTTATGGGGTTAATTTAAACACTATGGGTGCAATCCTAAGCCCTTATGTCAGTGCTTTCCAGCACTGACATAAGGGTAATGCAACCTCAAGGTAAGGGAACAAACATTGCCTTACTTTGAGGAGGCCTCCGTGAGTGACACCCAACTGCAGGATGCAGCCAACGTCCCATTGGCACCACTATGCCAGTACTGGAAAGCACTGACATAAGGGGTTAGGATTGCGCCCTATGTTACATATTATTAAATTTAAAACTATATTAGACTGATATTAATACTGTGTGTGTGTATACACGCACACATAATCTATTAGTATATATACTATGCTATATTAAATCTATATTACTGCTGTGCTGGTTTTAAATGATCTAGATATCACCTTTTTTTTGTTCTATGCTGTGTTTTATGTATTGAGCTTTATAAGCCACCTTGAGCTTTAGGAAAGGTGGGATATAAATATTTTAGATTAAAAAATATAAGCTACTCAAAACAATAAAGGGAACACTTAAACAACACATCCGAGATCTGAATGAACGAAATATTCCTATTAAATGCTTTGTTCCTGACATAGTTGAATGTGCTGACAACAAAATCACACAACAATCATCAATGGAAATCACATTTATTAACCCATGGAGGTCTGGGTTTGGTGTCATACTCAAAATTGAAGTGGAAAAACACACTACAGGCTGATCCAACTTCGATGTAATATCCATACAGCAAGTCAAAATGAGGCTCAGTAGTGTGTGTGGCCTCCACGTGCCTGTATGACCTCCCTACAATGCCTGGGCATGCTCCTGATGAGGTTGCGGATAGTCTCCTGAGGGATTGCCTCCCAGACCTGGACTAAAGCATCCGCCAACTCCTGGACAGTCTGTGGTGCAACGTGGCGCTGGTGGATGGAGCAAGACATGATGTCCCAGATGTACTCAATTGGATTCAGGTCTGGGGAACGGGCAGGCCAGTCCATAGCATCAATGCCTTCATCTTGCAGGAACTGCTGACACACTCCAGCCACATGAGGTCTAGCATTGTCTTGCATTAGGAGGAACCCAGGGCCAACCGCGCCAGCATATGGTCTCACAAGGGGTCTGAGGATCTCATCTCGGTACCTAATGGCAGTCAGGCTACCTCTGGCAAACACATGGAGGGCTGTGCGGCCCCCCAAAGAAATGCCACCCCACACCATTACTGACCCACTGCCAAATCGGTCATGCTGGAAGATGTTGCAGGCAGCAGAACATTCTGCCTGCCGTCTCCAGACTCTGTCACGTCTGTCACATGTGCTCAATGTGAACCTGCTTTCGTCTGTGAAGAGCACAGGGTGCCAGTGGCGAGGTTGCCAATCTTGGTGTTCTCTGGCAAATGCCAAACGTCCTGCACAGTGTCGGGCTGTCAGCACAACCCCCACCTGTGGACGTCGGGCCCTCATACCACCCTCATGGAGTCTGTTTCTGACAGTTTGAGCAGGCACATGCACATTTGTGGCCTGCTGGAGGTCATTTTGCAGGGCTCTGGCAGTGCTCCTCCTGTTCCTCCTGGCACAAAGGCGGAGGCAGAGGTAGCGGTCCTGATGCTGGGTTGTTGCCCTCCTACGGCCTCCTCCACATCTCCTGGTGTACTGGCCTGTCTCCTGGTAGCGCCTCCATGCTCTGGACACCACACTGACATACACAGCAAACCTTCTTGCCACAGCTTGCATTGATGTGCCATCCTGGATGAGCTGCACTACATGAGCCACTTGTGTGGGTTGCAGACTCCGCCTCATGCTACCACTAGAGTGACAGCACTGCCAGCATTCAAAGGTCACCCAAACATCAGCCAGAAAGCATAGGGACTGCGAAGTGGTCTGTGGTCACCACCTGCAGAACCACTCCTTTATTGGGGGTGTCTTGTTACTTGCCTATGATTTCCACCTGTTGTCTACTCCATTTGTGCAACAGCATGTGAACTTGATTGTCAATCGGTGTGGCTTCCTAGGTGGACAGTTTGATTTCACAGAAGTGTGATTGACTTGGAGTGACATTGTGTTGTTTAAGTGTTCCCTTTATTGTTTTGAGCAGTGTATATTACATATAATTTATTAATTCCAAGAAGGCTAAGTGCTGCCTGCTCACAGGGAAAAGGAGGACATTTAAGTTCTTTTCCAGGACACAAGGCTAAAAAAGAGGACATGTCCTGGAAAAAGAGGACATTTGGTCACTCTGACTCTTCCATTTCAGGGGAACCAGAAGTGCTTCCAGTTCCACCCCGACAAGTGGAACCAGTCCTTCCACTTCAGGGGAACCACTTCAGGGGAAGAGTCATACTTTAGAATCATAAGAACATAAGAACATAAGAACAGCCCCACTGGATCAGGCCATAGGCCCATCTAGTCCAGCTTCCTGTATCTCACAGCGGCCCACCAAATGCCCCAGGGAGCACACCAGATAACAAGAAACCTCATCCTGGTGCTCTCCCCTACATCTGGCATTCTGACTTAACCCATTCCTAAAATCAGGAGGTTGTGCATACACATCATGGCTTGTACCCCATAATGGATTTTTCCTCCAGAAACTCGTCCAATCCCCTTTTAAAGGCGTCTAGGCTAGACGCCAGCACCACATCCTGTGGCAAGGAGTTCCACAGACCGACCACGCGCTGAGTAAAGAAATATTTTACTTCCATGCAAATTCTGTGCTCCCCTGTGAAATAAATCGGCAAATTATGTTGAGGTCTATGCTAAATGGTGACTTCCATTGTGGTTGTTTATTATGAAGATGGGGGGAAGCATTCCATAATATGACCCCACACCTGCAGCCTAGAGCAGAATAGTCCAAAATTCTATTACCTCAGTTTACCCATCTCACTACTGATATAGTTAAAAACGTGGGTTCTCTTCCCCCGTACCCTTCTGTTGCTTTTATTGGCAGCACAGTCCCATGCGTGTCAACTCAGAAGTAAGTTCTATTGTGTTCAATGGGGCTTACTCCTAGGAAAGTGTGTATAGGATTGCTGCCTGTCTCTCCACAAGTGGATTCTAATCCATATCATGATCACCCACAGTGAAGATAAGTGCTGGTAATTATTCTGGATTATTCAACCACAGTTAGAGTGCTTAAGGATGCTAGAAATTTGCACTGTGGTCCAATGAAGGAGATTTGTACATCAGTTCCAAACTTGCTAACTATTACTATTAGTTGCAGATAATTGTTTGCAATTATTTTGAATTATCCACAGCTCTTCTCTGTGCACACATCATATGAATATTTTCATGTCCCCAGTAAAGTGACCATGTATTTGAGAAAACATATTCATTTAAAATGCTATATTATTATTAATAATATTTATATGTACTGCTGCCACACACACACACACACACACACACACACACACACACACTCTTTTTAACAAAAACATTCACAGAGCAGTTTACAGACAAAAACAAATAATATAACTACAGGATGCTCCCTGTCCCAAAAGGACTCGAAATCTAAAAAATGCAAAACACCACAAGCAATCAGCCACTAGGAAAGACACTGCTTGGTTGAAGAGGGACAGTTACTCTCCCCCTGCATAATATTGCATGCTATTATGTATCCCAACATGTATTGCTGGGTTTTATGAGCTGTATCACTGTCGTTTTAGAATAATTAGATCCCGGTCAGTTTCATGAACAGGCTAGAACAAAGATTCTCAAACTTTAGCACTGGGACCCACTTTTTAGAATGACAATCTGTCAGGACCCACCAGAAGTGATATTATTAACCTGGAAGTGACGTCATGGCCAGAAGGGACATCATCAAGCAGAAAATTTTTTAACATCCTCCATACAACAAAATCAAATTGGGGCACAATCTTAATTGACTTCCAGCACTGAGGTAAGAGCAATGCAGCTCCAAGGTAAGGGAACAAACATTCTCTTACCTTGAGGAGGCCTCCATGACTGCCCCCTAACTGCAGGATGCAGCACATGCCCCATTGGCACAGCTGTGTCAGTGCTGGAAAATTGGTTAGGATTTGGGCCTTAAACAAGTAAATTAAAATTTTACAATAAGTATAAACTTAAAAAATATTTAAAATAAAGAAAAATCCTCCTAACCCCCCCCAAGCAGTTGGTGATTTGTTTAAAAAAAAATTTCCCAAACATCCCAAAGGCTGCAGTTCTATCCACACTAACCCAGGAGTAAGTCCCATTAACTCTCATTGTTAAAAGCGTATTCATGTAGGCTGTTGAAAGTGTAGATCTGTCACATTTCCCCAAATGGCAGCCATGTATCATGTTAGCATCAAGTCTAATATATTAAAAATAAAAGACACACTGAAATGAATGGGGATCCACCTGAAATTGACTCACAACCCACCAAGTGGGTCCTGACCCACAGTTTGAGAAATTCTGGACTAGAAGATGTTGCCAAGAATATGTTCTGACTTAAACTGGCATGAAATTAACATGATTAATTGCATTTTATTGAGGTGAATCTGAAGACCTGATCTTAGTGGAAAGAAGTAATGCCATTACCAGCTGTAATTCTGTGACCATGATATCATGCAGACTCATTGACATCAGCCTTTACCTATGTTTGTATAATACACTTAGGCTTCAATGCAGTGCACACTTTCCTGGGAGTAATCCCAATTAAGCACGATGGGACACTTCTGAATAGACATGCATAGGATTGTTCTGCTAGTGTTTATACTGGGATTTTCAAAGCACATACCTTACAACAGTCCTGTAAAGTTGTCTCATTATCATGTATTTTATGCAGGAGACGGCTGCATAAAAGTATTGTGTTGCTGTGGAAAAATGTGTAACACACAAGCTTTTCATTAGAGGAGAATGACAAATATTAGCTGGTATCTTTGCTTTACAGACTTCATTGAGACCTCCAGCTTTGTTAGACAAACTGAGAATGACAGAAATAGTTTTCCTAGCTGCCAGACTCAACAGAATACTTGTTTTTTTTTTACAATTATTTTTGTTGCTCTGTCTTTTTCTTGTAGGAGGGCATGGAATCAGAAAGATACTCATATTTTGACTCATTTAAGTATTTTCTTGGTTAAACCAAAATTATAGTTGATTTGTTCTATTGTGAACATCACTTTGACTAATTAGAAGTTTGGCTGTACTTCATTAGGAAATCACACTGCCAAGTACAAGTCCTTGGCACAGGATGTGTCAGTATCTCAGCAGCTGGGTGTCAGAACAGTTTCACACATAAGGTGTTATTGTTGCAAATTACAGATTCATAGGCTTCATTGAAGCTTGTGAACAGTTTCATGAAGAAAGCTATTTGTTAAGCATAGGCATTCTGCAGCTTTAAAATGAGATCTGTTTAACAAATGCAACTGCAGCAAAAATGCTTTGTTAACTTATGTTAAAATGCCATTAAAAGAAGCCACTAGGAACCTCAAACCTACTTGTAGGCAGTCCTGATTATGGCAGGTAAAGTGGAAATAGGATCCCAATAATGCAGACGAACTCTATTAAGTAGAATTTGGGTGCAATCCTAACCAACTTTCCAGCACTGACATAGCTGTGCCAATGTGGTGTGCACTGCATCCTGCACTGGGGAGGCAGTCAAGAGGGCATCCTCAAGGTAAGGACATGCTTGTGGCCTTACCTTGGGGGCTGCATTACAGCTAAGTCAGTGCTGGAAAGTTGGTTAGGATTGCGCCCTCAGTGTCTTTAAATTCTATATTGCCAAATGCTACATGCATCACTGGAATGTTTTATTTGTGTCATAAATGAGTGTCTGCACTCACCACTTTTTGTCAGATCTTATTAATATAAGAAAATAATCTGTTGCTTTAAAAGGGAGGGAGTGGCATATTGGTGACTAAGAAGAAGTTGAGTCATAGTATGACTGAATTTTTTTAAAAGCCCCAAGGAATTCTGATGAGCAGGAAATGGTAGTCTACACATATTACTATATTTAATTGTGCCATCCAAATACACAGTTCTTTTGCAAAGAATGAGAGAACACAACTCTTCTCTGAGGAACCTACAATCTAGATGAGGGGTGTCAAACTCCTTTCATATAGAGCAGGGGTGTCCAAAGTTTTTGGCAGGAGGGCCACATGGTCTCTCTGACACTGTGTCGGGGGCCGGGGAAAAAAGAATTAATTTACATTTAAAATTTGAATAAATTTACATAAGATTACACACATGAATATATTAAAGATGAAGTTATATGAATGAATGAAGGTCTTGCAATAGCTCAAGGCCTATAAAAGGCCTTGCACAAAGCAAGGCTGGCCTTCCCTTTGCTGCCGCTACGGCATCACAGATGTGAAACAGCAAGCAGTGAAGGAAGCTCTCATCCCACAGCTCATGCGAGAGGTCAAACAGTCGCCCTCACACTGAGAGCAGTTGCGTTGGGCCAGTGCGGGCTACAACAAATCTCCGGAGGCTCATTTTAGACTAGGGGCTCCCTGAGGGCCGCATTGAGAGGCCTCGAGGGCCGCAAGTGGCCCCAGGGCCGGGGTTTGGGCACCCCTGATATAGAGGGCCGAACAGCATTCATCATGCCTGCTGAGGGCCGGAGGTGATGTCATTAGGCAGGAAGTGATGTCATTAAACAGGTCATAACCAAAAATAAGCACTTTTTCTCACTTAAGAACTCATTAGCTTCAAATGACAGAAGAGAAAATACACAAACCTTGATCATATTTCAAGATATGGGAGAGCCCAATTTTCATGTGAGCTGTCCTTTCTGCAGTCAGTCACACCTCATAAAAACATAAGAACCTCAGCACTGCTCAGCAGCGGAGTGCCTGAGGGCTGGATAAAAAGCTTCCATGTGCCACATCCAGCCCCCGGGCCTTATGTTTGACACCCCTGATCTAGATGTTGGCACATGGAAGACAAGAAAGGAGAGGGAAATGGAGCTTGGGGCAAAAATGAGAAGCATATATGATTATTTTAGTTGTATGTGCTTAAGCTTCCTTATGAGAGGGTTATGGGCACTGGGCGTTTTGCTAAAGGCTTCATGGAAAAGGGAGCATAGTGCAAAGCTTTGCTGCAGGGTATCCAGCAACCTGGTGCCAGTATTATGTCTCTGTCCTTCCTTTCTTCCTTCTGTTGTCTCAGCATTTTAGCATATAAGTTCTTTTGGGGCATGAAGATTTTTTTGGTTTATGAAACTTTGCCAAGTAGTAAGTACTATGTACTTTGAGAGCACAGTACAAAAATAAATCAACAATTCTGTTCGCATTTACTAGAGATGAACATATAAGATAATATAGCTGCAGATATAATTAAGAGATTCAGTGTTTGTTGATGAACAACACTGAATATTAAGAATAGGGTTAGAGTATTAAGCAAAGGGTACAGTTCTGAGTCAGATAGGAATGATACTTGCAAGAAGTTCAGCTGCTGCGTGTACAACTCATGAATATTTTTTTTAAATTTATGTACAGACCAGAACAAAATCATGACAGCATTAATGTTAACTGCTATAATATAAAATGCATTGTAAAAAGTATCATTGGATTCATATTGCCTTGAAATTTAGCATTCCAGTGTATGACAATGTCCAGTCCCCGTCCCCCCCATTATTCTTTGTTCACTGGCCTGCTTGAATTCAAATATAATTTTAGACCCAATCCTATCCATCTTTCCAGTGCGGATGAAGCCGTGCCAACAGGGCACGTACTGCATCTTGCAGAGAGGAAGCAGTCATGGAGGCTTCCTCAAGGTAAGAGAATTTTTGTTCCCTTACATCAGATTTGCATTGCAGTTGCATTGTTGCTGAAAAGTTGGATAGGATTGGGCCCTTTGTCATGTAAGCCTTATCCCAAAGTTGGGGCTTTGGGGCTTCAGGGAATAATAGCTTCATGCTAACATTGTCGCTGTAGAAAAGTTTGTCACAAACTCAGCATCCAATTAATTCTTTACCCAGTTAACTACTAATGGTATGTAACTTAAAATCAGGATCAAGGTAGATTTTGTAAGACCGGTATTTTTTCAAAATTCAGCTATTACAAGACACTGAATAAGGTACATAGAAAACTTGTGTGCTGGGCTTTGCTCAAGGAGTAGCAGTAGGGAAAAACTGGTGCAACCTACCTAGACATCAGCCCTGGCTAGAACTGTACTCACCTAGATGCAATATCCTTGTTCAACTTCAGGGAGTGACAGAGGGGTCATCAGCTATTGACATTTTCTTTAGTCCTTGAATAAATATGTGCCTAGAGCAGTGTTTCTCAACCAGTTGTATGGGTACCACCAGTGGTACTTGGGGTGGTGTCTGCTGATGCTCTCAGGATCCCTGGACACCTGCCACTTGGCAGTGAGACTAGGAACATGATGCAACAAACAGTGTTAGGTGGCTCTGCTCAGCAACCAGAGCTCCAAGTATGCTTTTCCACACTCAGAAAAGCTCTCCTGCCCACCCTGAACCCCTTACTGGTGTTTGTTGCATTGCATCTGGCCTCGCAACCCAGAAGTAACTTGTGATGTTGTCATTGCCAGTTACTTCCAGTGGTACTTCGAATGGGTGGACCATGTGAAGTATTACAACAGAGGACAAATCTTGAGAAACATTGGCCTAGAGTCAAACGAGCTAACTTATGGTGTGTTGATTGGCCCAGTCCCTACTGTTCTGATTGGTCAATTCAGAAATGAGTTCTGGATTGTTCAGCCTGTTTAACTTTTCCTAGGTCATGGTCAGGAGATGGAACTTGACCATTGGGCGTCTGACCATTGGGCATCTGTAAGATAACAGTTATTTTAAAGTGACCCCAAAATACTTAAACAATCATAACATACATATTTGTTTTCTCTTGCAGGTGACACTTGTGAATATTGCTTCATGAATAGAAACTTTACAAAGAAACATTTAATGCTGTAGACTCAGGATATATAACCAGAACAGCAAGCTCTTCTGCATGGCGCAATGTTGAAGTTTCAAGAAGTTGTTAAGCATGGTTCCCCTCTTACACCCATTTCTACCTGCTCAAAGACTTTGATTGCAGGAAGATATACTGTTCAGCAGAAACTTGGCCGTGGAAGCTTTGGAACAGTCTATTTGGTTTTTGACAAAAAAGCCAAAAAAGAAGAAGAATCATTGTAAGTGTTATATATGATATATATTGATTGCTTTTTCTTTCTTTCAATTCAACTTACATTTCAGATTTTTATAGATTTAAAATGTTCATTCACCACCTTTCAGTTCCATTGATGGGACTAGCAAGTGCTTCACACCAGTTCTACTCAAGCTATCTGATGTGGGGGACCATAGCACATGAGCTGTCCCATTCCAGTCAGCCTTATCTTGTGCTCCTTCTTGGGCTCCTTGTTCTTGTAAGTTCTCCCCTCCTGTTACTTGTCCATCTGTTCCCTGCACCACTGCTGCTCTTAACTTCCCACTGTCCTCTTCTTTTTCTTTGTCTCATGCCCTGCTGTCTCATAGTCTCTTGTGAGGCTACGTGCACCCAAAGCAAGAGGCAATGTCCTTGTCCCATGGCAAGCTGTGGGAGACTTAATGGCTCCAATCTCTCCAGATGTCATCCCTCCCAAAGAAGCCTGAAGCCACAGGAGCTGTGCTGCGGATAGCTTGTGAACTGGCACCATCTGCAAACCACATTTTGATAGCACTGGCTTACACTATAGATTAACTGGTAATCACAAGTATTTATGTAAGTATTTAAGTGCACACGTTCCTCAGAGTAAGCTCTGCCAAATACAGTGCAACTCACTTCTCAGTAAGCCCTCCTAGGCTTGCACTGTAAGGCTATAATCCTATACGCAATTACCTGGGAGTGAAGTTTCTCTCAAGCATGTTGTTCATTTAATGGAGTTCCTTTTCCTGAATAGTTGATCAACATGCATTTTGTTTACATGCATTTTGCAGATTCAATTTTGCGTTCTTCTAGCCCACTCCTAACAGCTGTTGTAAGGGCAAGCATCAGCTCCTGCAGCCTATAAAGACAAGGAGAAACCCCATTTACTAAAGATTTTAAGTCAGTTATTCCCAAACTCTTTAGCATTGGGGTCCACTTTTTAAAATGACACTATATCAGGACCCATCTAGGTTTACCAGACTTTTAAAAAGGAGATCTAGAAAGAAATAATATTTATTTTAAAGTCATAATAATCAGAGAAAAGACCCTCAAAAATTTATGTCCCTATATTTACACATGCTTGCAAATTGCAAGAGCTGAGTTCTTTGCAAGGTAACTAGCAGCAACAGTATGTGATTTTTGAATAGTCTCCGGGCTTTAGGCAATTAGTTAACTGATCTTTCCATCACCCTTTGATGAACCACCAAAAATCAGGTTGCGACCCACCAGTGGGTCCCAGCCCACAGTTTGGTAACCACTGTTTTAGGTGGTTACAGTGATAAAAAGTTACACGTGATAAAAAGTGTGTTACAGACAATATATACTGTATGTTGTAAGGAGTCTCCTCTCTGTGCAGAATTACAGAGTCAGTTGAATCAGTAAGTTCAACGACAACATTCTTCATAGAAGGCACAGCCAAGTTTGCCTTCTCCAAACTCCTCTTTTGTTGAAGTTTAAATCTTTTATACTGTTAAGGGGGTTACCTTTCTAGTTAAGAGAATGCTGCAGTTTTGTGATATACCACTTGGGGGAGCCAGTGTATAGCTCACATACCCCAATAAAATTCTTACATTCTGTCTAAGATGCCACAGCAGTTTTTGTCAAATCAGTTATTTAAGCTCAGCTGCACATTTCACTGTGGATTCTTTAACACTCTGTCATCACTATTTGCAGTAGACATAGATCAGGTTCTGAGAAAAGAGGAGCCTAACAATGAATCCAGGAGACAGTACAAAGTGATAATTTTCTGCACTAATATGATGTTCATTTCAACATTCTTACACCAATTGTTAATTCTCTATTTTGAGGCAAGGGTGTCTTTCCCAACAAAATTAGTTTCAAATCAACCCCAGCATGAGCTGAGAACAGTTGTGCACTTGCTGTTAAAATTTCATGCATTCTGCTGTTGAAGTTCCAAGTTCTCACTTGGATAGATTGAGCCTGCTGGGCAAAAACCCTGCTGGCTATTGCCATGTAGTGCCATGCACCCTATTTTCTCCATTGCCAGTATCCTGAAAGTGCTTTGCTATGTTATAATGCAAGCAACAAGGTCAATATGAAATTACAGTGGTGCTACTCTGCTTTGTCTGCTATTCTCATGAAACTGCAGTGTAAGCAGATGTCTGCTTTATCTTCTATCTTGAAAACGCGCTCTGCTATTTGAAGTATTTACACCTTGCTTTTCTGATCCCTAACAGATAACCCAAAGTGGATCATGAATATGAGTTAAAAATTAAAATACATCAAAAATTAAAATTATATAGATTAAAAATACATCAAAAATTAAAATTATATATTATTAGTGCCATGTTCTGCACTAATTGCAGTTTCTGAACAAAGGCAGCCCCATGTTAAGTGCATTGCAATAATCCAACTGCAGTGTCATTGGGGCATGGACAAGCATGGTAAGATCCAACTGACTCAGGTATGGCTGCACCTGCTGCACAAAGCTGGGCATAAACACCCCTAGCCACAAGTGCCACCTGACTATCCAGATGGACTATCCAGGAGTACTTGCAAGCTGTACACCTTTTCCTGCACTCCAGAACCGGTGGCTGAAAAACCTGTTGGAGGTTTCTGAACCAGGCTAACCTCTGTTTTGTCTGGATTTAATTTCAGGTTGTTGGCCCTCATCCAGACCTAAACCACCAACAGATAGCACTCCAGGACCTCAACAATATCCCTGGAGTCGGAAGTTTAGGAGAGGTAGAGTTGGGTATCATCAGCATACTGGTGACACTTCACTCCAAATTGCTGGATGACCTCTCCCAGTAGTGGGTTTCAGGTAGATGTTGAAAAGCTTGGGGGACAAGGTGGAACCCTGAGGCACTCCAAACATACAATATAGTTATTTTAATAATATACTGAGTGACTTTTTATGCCAATTTTGCTCCTTTGTCCTGGCTGTACCCAGGCAAGTGCATAATAGGAAGCCTACAACTGTTTTAGTGTAAGTGAATTGATCACTTTTCGTCAGCAGAATAATTTGTACAAAAGATGATCATGGGACAGGAGGTAGCTATGTGTATTTGGGTGAGCACCGTTTCCCTACAAAATATTGCTCCTTATTTTTGCTACATTTTATTCATATTTTCCTGGATTACTTAGAGTCAGCACAATGCAGCAGCTCTCTAAATTCAGCTGGAATTTGTACTATCCCTTGCTGATTCACGTTTTCTTGCATGAATTTTCAATGCTTCAGATAATTTTTAGAGTGTCATCATAGATTTAACACACTTTCCAAGTAAAGTATAGCTATTGTACATAGGCCAGATGGAGTACTAGTGGACAAAGGGTTGTCTAGCTATCTGGTCTAGCTATTTGGACAGTCTCTTATCTTGCTTGTTACCAGTCCTGCTTTCTCATTTCTTTTCTGTGTTTGCCCTACTACACTACCTCATGTTGCTAAGCTGGCTTCCTCTGTAGCCACTGGGAGCACAGAGTGTGGGCTGGCTTCAGAGATCTCACCAACTGCTGCTTGTTGGCTGATTGTCAAATCAGGCAGAACAACTCAAAGACAGCTGCAGGTGTCTTGAAGCAGAATGGACTTCAACTGAGGTTGCCAATATGGGGTGGGAAAGGGAGACACCAAGCAATTCCTTGGGGTACTTTTAATGCAGCACAGTTGCGCAACTGTCTCTTCCTTCCCTTTAATGGAACATTGGTCAGGAATCTCTGCCTGAAGAATCTCTGCCTTATTAAAAAAACCGAAAAATTTATCATCTCAACAATCTGAATTGTGTATGCTGTTGTCAGCTCACACAGTAGCTCAGGCTCAAAACGTCTTTTAAAAGTGCAAGTTAAGAATTGATTCTTGGCTCCTCTGGAGCTGTCTTTGCAAGATTTGCAGAATGAATCACATGTAGTAGTTTGCAAACAGTAAGCAGGCATCCAGACCAAACCTCTTCACTTTTTTTTTGTTTTCTTTTTGACCTTCATTGACACTAATTTTTTTTATTAAATTTTGCTCATTTCCTGTACTTAAAAGCTTGCCTATTCTTAATAGATGCTGAATTTGCACAACTGTGCCCAAACATTTATGAACTCGATACTTTCTCTCTCCCCCTCTAAAAATAGGGCAACATTTTGAGAAAGAATTGCCAAGTTGCTGGTTTAGTTTCTGCTAAAAGAAATTAGGAAGCTGCCTAAGAAGCTGCTTTAAAATTGTACCAAATACAGCAGTAAATTGTATGAATGGATATACCTGTATATTTGGTTATCTTGTCTGTCCATGCAGAAAAGCTGGTGGTAGAACCGTGAAGCTTCATGTCTTGACTACTTGGAGTTCTTGCTCAGTACCTTTCTGGGTTCTGCATTGTTCCTGGCCCTTCTGTATTTTCAAGTGAGAAGGTCTAGAAACTTGCACTGTGTATGCTTAAAGCAGAGTCACAGGAAGTTGAATTCTGGGTGAGATTCATCCTATGTTTGGTGGTACAGTCAACTTGTGTGTACACACACCATACACACACATGCATGCATGAAAACAGGAAACTTAAGAAAGCTCTTATTAGCTCATGCTTCTCACACCACCTTCAGATCAAGCAGAATAACTAAGGGCATATCTATACCCAGACTTCAACTGGCTTTCAACTCATTTTTTTTTCTCCTGCAAGCATGTTTGTGTGAGGGGGCTCAGGATACTTGCCAAACTACAGATCCCACAATCCCTTGACAGTGAAACTGCAGTAAAACGGATCTAAGTTTGCTGTGTAGTTATGCTCTTTGTCTTTCTGATCCGAGTTTGAAAGTAGTGATTTTTTCAATTCAAACTTGTCTCATCACAAATTTCTATGACTCCTGGCAGTTTTCACCCCGATTTAAAGGGCACCTCTCCAATTAGTCCATATCTGTATTATTTATTAGTGATAATGGTGAAGTATCAGGGTGCTATTGAACAGTGGTCACTGGGAAGACTCGGCTGTCATCTCTGGATCACGAATGTCCCAATCAGTTGCATAAAGAGAAGCTTTGAGTTAGGGCTGACGCTGTTCTAGGCACGCACGACCAAGCAACAGAAGTACACAGCAGGCAGTAGGGACTTCGACTCCATAAATATTCAAGAGGTGTTAATATGTCCCCTTGGTGGAAGGCACACGCTGCGAAGCGCCAAGCACCCAGCACTGTTCCTGCATGTGGTAATAGTGGGGTGTCAGCACAACTTCTGCCTCTGACTTGCATTATACCATTAAGCCCAACTCATGCTAGGATTCCTTGGAAACTGTGCACTTAGCTGAATAATTTATCACATGTCCCTCAATTATTTATGCCGCCTTATTACAACCGAAATGAAATCTAAAGGTGGAAGTAGCTCTGTAACTTATGAATATCCAAGAGACAATCAGTGGATTACTGTGTAGTTAAATCCCTGCACTTACAGCCTGTTTGTTTCTCTGAAGGTATTCCAAAGAGAATGTTCTGCCTAAACTGAATCGATTAATTCAATAACAAATGGCTGCCAGCTGCTTGCACTGCATTTGTTCATCTGATCATGCTGGTTGCCTTTTCTTCAGTGCTGTTGAGGTCTGAAAATAAAATTATATATAATGTAGAAAGTGAGAGCAAGAGACCAGGGGAGGAGAAGGGAAAGTGGAAGGTCCATTTTGGTGTGTGGGCACTAAAAAACATAATGCTTTTGCTAGAGGACACTTTTGATAGAAATTGCTTCTTGGGCTCAGATTTCTGAGGTAGTAAAACAGACATGCAGTGATTCTGCCAGCTCAGAATCATGCAGTGAAACAATGAGTGAACTAGTCTGCAGTGGCATTTCTAGGGTTCATGTCACCTGGTGCAGTAATGCATGGAGTCACCTCCTGTTTTGGCCCTGACCCTGCTCCCACTGTGTGCAGGTGTTCTCTGAGGTGAAAAAGGGCTGTTTCTCTGCAACGAGCCTCAGTGCAGCCTCTCCACTTGCCATGGTGGGCTGACTTCTGCAAAGCAGCCTCCTGATTGCCTTACATCAGCCTGCACTTTTCTGCACACACACATGGCTGTAAACATGACCCAAGGCAATGGGTAGGGAGTTACCACATGAGCCAGCAAATGAAGAGTGACACAGCAGCTTTGCTGCATGGAGCTGCTATTTCACCTCACTGGTCCTGCCTGCTTCGCTGCCCCATGCTGGCCAAGCACTCACTGCATGGCTGGAAGTGGAAGACGAGCCTCACCTGGGCCTTCTCAGCAGCATGGTGTTAAGCACCCTGCCATCCAGGGTGCCTCACACCATTGCCTCACTACTTCCTCTCTCTCGGCAGGAGAAGTGCAGCCCAAACTGAGCCCAATTGCACATTGGCAGCCTCTGATGCACTGCAAGGTACAAGGAGAAGAGACAACCGCCCATGATATGCCTCCATGGTGTCAGCCGGTGTGGTTTGCAACCCCCTAGTGACACCAGTGCTAGTCTCAATGTGAACTCCAGACTTACCTTTTCAGGGAAATTGGATACTCTTCACACATACATCTTCTCAAGTGACAGTGAGGTCAAAAAATCCCCATGTGCGGAACTTATTGCCTCACAAATGTGTGAATTGGACAATCATTCTTGTGCTAAGCAGAAGAGAGAAACGAGAGAAACTGGGAGAGAGAAAATGTGTTGGGAGCTTGGGCTTAATTAATAAAGGAGCAGTTCAGTTTGGGCCGTGTAGATGTAGATTTCCAGGAAATTTTGGGAACCAAAACTATGGAGTTGTTCCATGGATTTTCTATCATCGTAGAGGTACTTAACAAAAGGAAGTTGTGCAAATATCCTTTTTATTATTATTGTGCCTAAAGATGTTGGCACAAAATCAACAGTTAATTTAGGAATATTATTAAAAAGTAGTAATAAATTAATAAGTGTATTAAAATACAATAAATCAATAATTTTAAAATATTATTATAAATTATAATACTATAATTGAGTGAGTACTCATAACTTCTTGCCCTGGCCTGACCCTTCGGAGAAGTAGTTCTCAATGAGGAAATGTACTTCAGAGATTATAGTGAGAGAGAAAAGCAATTTACCTGAGTACTCTGAAACAAAAAATTAAGAGAAATGTTGATCTTTTATGGTTTTTTTGGTGCTCCATTTCTTTCCTCAGTAGATCTCCTCTCCTTATATTCTATCTGGACATTCTATCTTTCTTTGTTTTTTATTTTTTTGGCATTTTTTGGTTAGAAATTCGTAAACACATCTGGCACAGTCTTTCTCAGCCAGGGCTGGCTGTTGCTTCCTTTTCCTTCCTCTTCTTTCAGGGAGTATATATTTCCTTATGCTTCCAGGCTTTTCAAATCAATATGTTAAGGGGGGAGAAGGAGGAGGAAGAGGAAAGAGGTCTGTGGTGCCCTGGGGGAAGGAGGGAGGAAAGGGGTATGTGTGCAAATGGTACACAGTGGTGAGGAGCATGCAGTACTGGTGTGTGATGACAGGGGCACACCATATTTGTCATTGGCTTGAGAGCCTGCTGTACTTGGGCCAGGCCTGATCAGACTAATAAAGAGAAACCGTGGTTTCTAATCCTGTATCAGAGGCAATTCTAGTTAGCTGTCATTGATGGGAAGTTCCAAACCAACACTCTCCTTTGGTTGCAATGAACTGTGGAAGAAGCGGAATTTACACAAGCAAGGGGGAAAGAGAAGCCTATGAGCTTGTGACAACCCACAAATCATTCTTGCTTCCTGTAAAACTAAATTTCATGAAATGTGGTATTGGAAAATAGATTGTAAACAAATTATTTAGCCCTTGACACCTAAACCCCCAGAGAAAAGTTTGTTTTACATCGAAATTAGCAGTGACTGGCACGTGTGACATTTAAGCAAGCATATTGTGGTTGAGAAGGGAGGCATCTAAGGCTAGCTCCCTGATAACGTGAGTCTGAACGGTAGATGGCAGTAATGCAACACTGAGAGTGGCTTCCATGAATTGGTCTACATTATCTGTGTTCAGCAATGTTTCTAATAATTTCTGAATGTGTGGGAATGTCTTTTAATTAAACTATAAATATTTAAGTTTCTATTGAAAGAGGAAAAATAGCTTTATAAAGGTAATCAAAGTGTTGATAATTTTCTTTGGAGGCAAGTACAACAGATGTATCAACAGGAAGTCTTTTTATCACTTTTACTATTTCTTATTGAAGTGTTCAGTGTCCATTCACCTCTGTCTATGTGCATGAAACCTTGTTTTTTTGAGATTACTTTTGTGTGCTCAAACGAGAGTTTCTGGTTTTGTGAAAAGTTTTGTGACAGATGAATGGTTGGATCCTGAGATTTCCTCCTCCTAGAGGAAGAAAGGAGTCATTTTCTGGAGGAAAGAAACCCTAGCACACAATCAAATACATTTCTAAAGAAAAATTGAATTTCTTAAGATATATCTGTATAGAACTGCAAACTTTGGTGGTTCAGAGTGGCTTATTTTTTATTGTTTTTTTATTCTTATAAATATTGCTGAAATAAATTTTATTGCCTGCATTGGTAACCTCGCTTTACCTTAGGAAGGTGCTTAGACGTCAGCTGTGAGGAATCTTGCAAGGAACTTATGAACATATGAAACAATGTCTTACACTGAGTCAGACCATTGATTTATTTTACCTTAGCCCAGTATTGTCTACTAGCAAGGGCAGTAGCTCTTCTGGGCCTCAGGCAGAGGCTTTCTCATTACCTACTACACAGCTCTTTAATTGATGATGCCTGGGATTGACCACGGGTACATTTGCACACATTCAGCTGCTGAGCAGAAGTCTCTCTCAATTGAGATAGAATTCCAGAGCTGAGAAACTTCAAGCCCCTTCACCTAAATCTTCAGCATTAATATGGTGCAGAGACATTCTCAGTTGATGGTAAAAATCATGACCCTCAAAAGCTGCTAGTCTAGCCCAGTGTTTCCAGACTGGTAGTAGTTCTTCAGGGTTTCAGACAGGAATCTTTCTCTGCCCTTCCTTGAGATGTCCAGGTTTGAACTTGGAGCTGGCTGCATGCACAACAAGTGGTCTACTGGTTTGACTTTCCATATGGCGAAGGAAAATAGAAATAGACTTTACAGCCTAAGGCAGGGGTGTCAAACAGAAAACCTACAGGCTGAATGCGGCCCAAGGAAGCTCTTTGTTCAACTCTCTTGATAGTTGAGCTCTCCCAGCACTACCTTCAGATGCTCTGAGCTGTGAAGTGACTCATCACAGAAGTGGCACTGCTGAAAGGATAGCATTAGAAGAGCCCAGTTATCATGCTGGCCAGCCTTTCAGCACCTCAGCTGCTTCTGCTGAGGCGTCAGTACTGAAAGGATGGCCTGTGTGACAATTGGGCTTTCCCAGCTATGGGCTCTCTGAACTGTTTCAACAGTGCCTCTTTTGCTGAGGTGCTTGGAGAGAGAGATAGAAGGAGGCCTCAGAAGGCAAGGAATGGAATAGGGAAAGAAGCAGATCAAGAGGGATGAGAAAGGGAGAAGCTGCGGATGCACTGGGAGAACCCAGTTATGATGGGGGCCGCTCTTTCAGCAGCGCTACTTTGCAGAGCATCTCTCAGCTGCTGAGCTGAGAAGTGATGCTTCAGCAGAAGGGCAACTTACATGATAATTGGGCTGTTCCATATCTTGGTGGTTGGGACCAAGATTTGCATGTTTTATCTTCTGTCATATTGCAGCTAATGAGTTCTTATGGGAGGAAAAAAAGGTTTTTTTCCCTGGTTATCACCTGCTTAATGACGTCACTTCCTGCTTAAGACATCACTTCCAGCCCTTAGTTGGTGCCATGAATGCTATTTGGCTTGCTGTATGAAACGGACACCCCTAGCTTAAGGGGTGCGTCACTGCATTTTATATTAACGCTAAATATTACTATGCTCAAGTAGGCATTTTGTTGTGTAGCGGAGGAATGAGGAGAACAATGTCTTCTGCACTAGGATGCATTTATGGTTAGATCAATATTGTGGTTCCCTTCAGTTTTAGATATTGTACTGTACTGGTGTATGTCTATCATAAGCAGCAATTGAGAACGGCCTAAAACTGGTCAAATGCTTATTAACAAGGAATTCATAGCAAAAAGTGATTCAAGTTTTCCTTGAAATAATGTTGTGAATGTATTAAAGTCCATCACCCATTTGACAGACATCCAAGAACAGCTGCAGCAGCTTCTCATCATGGAATGTCAGTTTGTAAACACCCAATTTACAGACTGTAAAGTGACTTTTGTGCATAATGGTGTTGTATGTATAACACTGTTTTGCAGAGGAGAGTAAACAACTTATAATCAGTACTAAAGTGACAGATTTATGGCTAGACTTGCTAATAAAAATTATCAGCAACCTCCCAAGTGAAAACAACTAGGGAAAATTAGTTTTCTGCATATGTGATGTAATCTCACAATTGCCATGAAGAACTGAGAGATTGAATGTAGTGTGGTCTAATGTTTCCCAGGCCCCAATTCTGGCTCCCCCCCCCCATGCAGTTCTGTCCCTGGAGTTCATGCTGAATCCTCTGTGTGTGTGTGGGGGGGGGGGGAGTCCTGGAGGTGTCCTCTGGGCAAGGGACCTGCAGGTAAGCCTCTGGTGCAGGTATCGGTCTACTTGGACCTGTGCCAGCAATTTCTACGGCACAAGTCCAAGTGGAGCTGGGAAGGTGGATTGAGACCTGAAAGAACATAGGATTTTGGTGCCACAGCTGCTCTTTATACCACCCCCTTCCAGCCCTCATTCCACTCTCCTTTCTGCCTCTCTGTCCCCCTCCCCTTCTTCTCTGTCTGCCCTTTCTGCTGGCTTTCTAAAAACATAAGAATAGCCCCACTGGATCAGGCCATAGGCCCATCTAGTCCAGCTTCCTGTATCTCACAGCGGCCCACCAAATGCCCCAGGGAGCGCACCAGATAACAAGAGACCTGCATCCTGGTGCCCTCCCTTGCATCTGGCATTCTGACATAGCCCATTTCTAAAATCAGGAGGTTGCACATACACATCATGGCTTGTAACCCGTAATGGATTTTTCCTCCAGAAACTTGTCCAATTCCCTTTTAAAGGCGTCCAGGCCAGACGCCATCATCACATCCTATGGGAAGGAGTTCCACAGACCAACCACACGCTGAGTAAAGAAATATTTTCTTTTGTCTGTTCTAACTCTCCCAACATTCAATTTTAGTGGATGTCCCCTGGTTCTGGTATTATGTGAGAGTGTAAAGAGCATCTCTCTATCCACTCTGTCCATCCCCTACATAATTTTGTATGTCTCAATCATGTCCCCCCTGAGGCACCTCTTTTCTAGGCTGAAGAGGCCCAAATGCCATAGCCTTTCCTCATAAGGAAGGTGCCCCAGCCCAGTAATCATCTTAGTTGCTCTCTTTTGCACCTTTTCCATTTCCACTATGTCTTTTTTTGGGATGCGGCGACCAGAACTGGACACAATGCTCCAGGTGTGGCCTTACCATAGATTTGTACAATGGCATTATAATATTAGCCGTTTTGTTCTCAATACCTTTTGTAATGATCCCAAACATTGAATTGGCCTTCTTCACTGCCGCCGCACATTGGGTTGACACTTTCATCGACTTGTCCACCACCACCCCAAGATCTCTCTCCTGATCTGTCACAGACAGCTCAGAACCCATCAGCATATATCTAAAGTTTTGATTTTTTTGCCCCAATGTGCATGACCTTACACTTACTGACATTGAAGCACATCTGCCATTTTGTTGCCCATTCTGCCAGTCTGGAGAGTTCCTTCTGGAGCTCCTCACAATCACTTCTGGTCTTCACCACTTGGAAAAGTTTGGTGTTTGCAAACTTAGCCACCTCACTCCTCAACCCTGTCTCCAGGTCATTTATGAAGAGGTTGAAAAGCACCAGTCCCAGGACAGATCCTTGGGGCACACCGCTTTTCACTTCTCTCCATTGTGAAAATTTCCCATTGACACACACTCTCTGTTCCCTGGTCGTCAACCAGTTTTCAATCCATGAGAGGACCTGTGGAGTTTTTTCAGTAGCCTTTGGTGAGGGACCGTGTTGAATGCCTTCTGAAAGTCCAGATATATAATGTCTATGGGTTCTCCCGCATCCACATGCCTGTTGACCTTTTCAAAGAATTCTATAAGGTTTGTGAGGCAAGACTTACTCTTACAGAAGCCATGCTGATTCTCCCTCAGCAAGGCCTGTTCATCTATGTGTTTTGAGATTCTATTTTTGATGAGGCATTCCACCATCTTACCCGGTATAGATGTTAGGCTGACCGGCCTATAGTTTCCCGGGTCCCCCCTCTTTCCCTTTTTAAAAATAGGCATGACATTTGCTATCCTCCAATCTTCTGGCACTGTGGCCGTTTTGAGGGACAAGTTGTATATTTCTCTCTCTTGACTTACTTGTTCTGGTGTCTTGTGCTCCGTTGTCTCTCTTGCCTCTTTTTCTGCTGGCTTCTACTCCATCTTATTTCTTTACTCAGTGTGTGGTTGGTCTGTGGAACTCCTTGCCACAGGATGTGGTGATGGCATCTGGCCTAGATGCCTTTAAAAGGGGATTGGACAAATTTCTGGAAGAAAAATCCATTATGGGTTACAAGCCATAATGTGTATGTGCAACCTCCTGATTTTAGAAATGGGCTATGTCAGAATGCCAGATACAAGGGAGGGCACCAGGATGCAGGTCTCTTGTTATTTGGTGTGCTCTCTGGGGCACTTGGTGGGCTGCTGTGAGATACAGGAAGCTGGACTAGATGGGCCTATGGCCTGATCCAGCGGGGCTGTTCTTATGTTGGATCTCCATCTTCCTTCCCCGCTTTCTCTGTTTTCAATCTGCATGCTATTCTACCCACTCCTCCCAGAGGTAAGTGTCTCTGGCTGCTGAGCTGCTGGCACTCCAGCTTCTGGGGTCGTTCAGCAATGTCATAATCATCAAGTGCATGTTCATGGAACCAGGCCCCTGGCTGAATTCCTGAGCTTCAGTTGGGCAGGATAGCCGGAGCACCAGTGGGAATGCTTTTATTTATACCATCTCTTTTGCTGGCGTAATGCTCCATTGGCAGTAGAGGGCCAGGACTGTGCCCTGAATGAACATAAGAGGCTGACTAAGCTCTTTTACGCTTTTATACCATGAACTCCCTCCAACTCCCTCTACCCCTTGCAATGGCAATGTCCTGCCTGCCTAAGGGTTTCATGACTGATGGTTTACTGACTATGCAGCAGTATTGTCAGTAATAGTGAAACTTCACTATACCAACATTTCATTGTGTTCCACTGTTCAAGGGAATTTATAACAATCCCATCCTACCTTACGGTCTTAACTCAGAGATAGAATTTCTGTCTTGGTTATAACAACATGCAATATCCAGTGTGCAATCATCAGACTTGCTTATCCAAACAAAAATATTTGATTTCTACTCACATCTCCCATATGAATCCCCATAAATCTGTTTTCTTTTGGATGAGAAAGTGCCCTACCCATAATAAGCAGAATTCATCATTTGTGTCACTCGTATTTTTTCTTCACTGTTATTAGTCTTTTAAATTTATGGCATATGCCCTCAGACACCCTGAAATGATTAATCTTCTTACCCAAGCAAGGCCAATTGCAATCCATTTTTAAATAGACTTTCTGTTCTTACATATTGATTGGCAATCATGTAGCAAATTTACATTTGACTTGGCAGTTAATGTATTATTTCCGCAACATTCTACACTTTGAATTTTATAACCATGCCAAATAATGTGTCACCGCAACTGGCTCCCACAATATCAGCATAAATCCTTGTTCTGTGTTCTCCCACTTGTTCACACACAAGAGGAAAAACAGGAATCTGAAAATGTTTAAAATTGCAAAGGTCCTCACATGATATCACTGAGGGCTGAACTAGATGTTTCTTTTGACCAGGAATGTGCTCCAGTCAGTAAGCTTGAGTTGCGAGTCAGCACTCGACTCAACTTGACTCTCAAGTTGTAATGTGTGGCCATTCAACTCTACTCGTGGAAAATTTCAAGTCTTTCGAGTCCTAAATCTGAGCCATTTCGAAAAATGAGTCATGAGTCAAGGACTTCTCTGAGCAAAACTTCACAGAAAAAGAGGAGGTGGTGGTGTGTGTGTTCCTCCTTCCCTCAACCCCCCCAGCCCCCACCTCCAGGAACCAACTTACCTTCTTCCCACCACATCTGCTGCTGCCATCGGTCTGAAGTTCAGTTTCTGGATCACCCATGAAGGTGTTTGGTGAGGTGCGGAAGTGGCAGGAAAAAAAAAGGAAGCAAGAACACACACACACACACACACACACACACACACACACACACACACAGAGGACTCAAGATAGAAACTCAAGTCATAGCAAGGTGTTTGACACTCCTACAATGTGATTGTACTTTATCTTGCCTGCATAACTATTGGAGATTGATCATATGAACCCCCTTTCCATGTAAGAGCAAGAATGTTAAGCCGTTCTGTCACCTTGATGCATATCTGGGACAGCAGCAGTGCTCACTGTTTAACAAAACATCTTTAAAATAACAGCAGCAAAGGTCCAATCCTATGCTTCCCCCCCCCCCCCGAATGGAGGTGCACCAAAATGGCTCTTGTGGCATTCTGTGAGGGAATGATCAGGGAGGTCTTTTCTGGGTAAGGGAACATTTGTTCCCTTACCCAGGAGTAAGCCTCTGTGTTGCAGGGGGGTCTACTTGGACATGAACTAGCAAAATTGCTGGCCCAGGTCCATGTGGCCGCAGGATGGAGTCTGGGAAGGGGGTTAGGATTCAGTGTCTGCCACTGAACCTGCCCCCTTCTCAAACCCATTTTGCTTCCCTGCCTCATTCCACCCTCCTTCTACCCTCTTCCCACCCTCCTCAGCCTTGTCCAACCTCCCCTGCTAACTTAACTTTGTTGGTGGGCCTTCTCCTGGCCATAACTCTGAATGGGGCTGCTCCGGTTTTGCCGCTGACGGCCAGCTGCTTACAGCTTTGTGCAGTGCTGGCAGGCCATTTGTGACAGCAGTAAATGCTAGTTCTGATGGCAGGGTGCAGGACTAGAATTTGACTCTTATTTACTTTATTTAAACAAAGGAATCCAGGTAGGAGTCCTGGGTGATTCCTTGAGTGAAGGACCCTCTAAGAAACCTTAGTGCAGAGTTTGCTGCAGAGCAGTTTAACTTGGTATTCATTTTCTCAGGACATTAGCACACAGCTGCAGTTTGTCAGCTGCCACTTCTCTTAAGACAGCACCTTCTCTTTGAGCATCCCCCCCCCCCGCTTTTTTATTCTCTTCTGGTATCAGCTGGATCTCTGATTTTCACTGAACTAGCTGCCCATCATTTCTGGCTGCAGAGAGGAATTGACAGTGACCTACAACATTCTCTTTATCTTCTTTTGTTAAATTCGAGTCAATTTCTTCTATTTCAGTCCATTGGAGATCCCTACGCAGACCCTGGGTTGGCTGGTTTTTTATTTAACTATTCAAAGCATAAAATCTGGAGTAACGTGATCTAATGTTCACCTAGAGCAGGGGTGTGCAGATTTTTTGGCAGGATGGCCACATCATCTCTCTGACACTGTGTTGGGGGCCAGGAAAAAAAGAATTAATTTGCATTTAAAATTTGAATAAATTTACATAAACAAATATATTAAAGATGGAATTTATATGAATAAATGAAGATCTCGCGATAGCGCAAGCCCTATAAAAGACCTTGCAGTAAGCAAGGCCGGGCTTTACTTTGCTGCCTCTACTGCTTCACAGATGTGAAACAGCAAGCAGCGGAGGGAGCCCTAGGCCCACAGCTCGCACAAGAGGTCAAACAGTCAGCCCTCATGCTAAGAGTAGTTGTGTCAGGCCAGTGCAGGCTCCAGCAAGTCTCCAGAGGGCCAGAGGTTCATTGGAGACTGGAGGCTCCATGTGGGCCGGGTTGGGGGTCCTGGAGGGCTGCAAGTGGCCCCCAGGCCAGGGTTTGGGCACCCCTGACCTAGAGGTATACACTTTCTGGAAACTTTGAATCCACGGAAAAAGAATATTTTCCCAAAAAGTAGATTTTTGGGAAAAGAATTAAATATACTCAATAATTATTTTCTTGTTATATTTAAAAGCATATTACTTCTTTAAGAATATGATATATATTATGTATGACAACAGAAAATATTGTGTTCTGTTATGAAAATGGAAAGTTAGTTTTTATCCAGGCAATGATTATAAATACATGCCCTATAAAGCACATGCTCTATTGACGTGGTTGCGTCAGTGCTGGAGAGTTGGATGGGATTGGGCCCATAGTGCCCTAAAGTACCAAACAGTGCAATCCCTTGTAGACTGAGGGCCCAATCCTATCCAACTTTTCAGCACTGGTACAGCTGCAATGCAGCCTTAAGGTAAGGGAACAAATGTTCCCATACCTTGAGGAGGCCTCTGAGACTGCCTCCCCAACACAGGATGCAGTGCATACCCCATTGGCACAGCAGCACTGGCACTGAAAAATTGGATAGGATTGGGCCCTTACTTGGGATTAAACTCCACTAAATTCACCATGATTTATTTCTGAGTGAATATACACAGAATTGTACTGTAAGAATACCCTGGATTTTTGCCTTAGCTGAGGAAATAAGAAAAAGATAAAACAAGAGTACAGAGTGGAAACTATCAGCATTGTAACAAACATTAGGACCAGCCTGGAAAGAAGTTTCAGTTTACAGCTGCTCAAGCCTCTGTGGCTATAATGGTGATTGGGCAACAGCGCTCCCCCTCAGCAGGTTGTTTAACTGTGGATGCAGATAACCTAATCTGCCTTGTCAGTTTCATGACACACCAAAAACTGGGTCATGACCCACTTGTGGGACATGGAACCACAATTTGGGAACCACTGCTCTAATAGCCTCATTCATGTACTATATTATACACTGGGTCCCCTGCTTATAGACATTCAAGCTACAGATGGCTACATTGGTGCTTTTGTGCTGACACTGTTCACTGTGGCGCTTTTGTGCAGGCTTGATAGCACTGGGCCAGGAAGTGCCAGTTATTTCAACCTATGTAGACAAATCTCTGGCTTCTAGACAAATCTCCAGAATGGAACTAGTACGTATCTTGGAGACTGAGGGCCAATCCTATCCAATTTTCCAGTGCTGGTGCAGCAGTGCAAATGGGGCATGAACTACATTTGTTCCCTTACCTCGGGACTGCGTTACTGTTGCACCAGAACTGGAAAGTTGGATAGGATTGGGCCCTAAGGCTGCAATCCTAACCCCTTATGTTAGTGCTTTCCAGCACTGACATAAGGGCAATGCAGCTCTGAGGTAAGGGAACAAACATTCCCTTACTTTGAGGAGGCCTCTATGAGTGACACCCAACTGCAGGATTCAGCACATGTCCCATTGGCACTGCTATGCCATTGCTGGAAAGCACTGACATAAGGGGTTAGAATTGCACTCTTAGTGTATATAAAAATTGTGTTTCCAGGCTGAGACCTATATACTGCTGATGGCATGCCATAAATTATGATGGAGTTAGTTGAATTCTCTCTTCCATTGCACTTGTAAGGGAAGAGAGCAAAGAGAAGGGAGTTGGAGTCATCTAGGGCTTTCTATTGATTCAAAAGACAGTGTTTCATCATATGTTGCCTCTTTCCCTCTCATAACATTACAATGTAATCAAGTCTGAAAACAACCCTTCAGCACAGGATCCCAACTACCTTCCATTCCTTCCCCCTTCCCTTTCATGCCCCCAGTTCCTCTCAGTTTTCCATCTTCTGCTGGCAAGTTTCCATTTTCCCCTGTCACCATAGCAGCTTATTACTGATTTCATTATGATATACTTCTATGCACAGTACTTCCCGAAAGGCCTAGTGAAATTGTAATTCTGATCTCTGACACTGGTAGACTGTAACTATACTAGGTTGCTTTCCTCCTTTCCCCTTCTGTGTAAATCCCTTTAATAAGGGCTGGCAGAAATATGTCTGTATCAGTACTAATCATGCTTAATGCTAACCAAAGTTTATAACCTGGCTTCAAAACCTGATTAAAAGCTAATCGTTACTGCAGACATGATAATATGGCATCATGGTCAATGCTGACAAAAGAAAGGAGTAGGCAATTCACACCTATACCCCTACCGACAAAAGAAAGGAGTAGGCAATGGGGGAAAGAGGGAGCTTGCAAACCATTGACATATTCTTTATTTCTTAACAGTGATTAAGAGATTAGCAGCTTTACATCTGTGCAAGCCAAAGTGTGTGAATTATGCAATGCAGGAGTGTGTGTGGTTGTATATCCTTCAGTCACTGAGAATTATTGTGCTTTACTCATAGAATTGTCATTGTAAACCTTCTTACTCATAATTCGTTCTTATTATATAGAGTTCAGGGTAACTTTTTTTCGAACTGAGGACATTAGCTTTGATGCAGTCTCACCAGGTGCCTAAGGGAATATTCTTCTATCAGCTCTGAAATCCATAATACTGTATTTATGCCAGATTTTAAAACTGTGTATCTGAATCTTTTTTGACAGATTGCTTAAGGTTGTTCACAAAGAGGTTCCTGTAACTTTCCCTTTAATTTAGGTACATTTTGGACTGCTAGTCGACATCTCGCAGATAGAAACACATTATTTTATCAAGTTGGTCCGTAAAATTGTAATTTCGTACCAGAAGAAAAATGCGTGTTATGCTATTTTTATTTTTTTTATTGCTTATGTTGCATAATGCTTTTAAAAAAGCTAGGAAAAGGCATATGTATTCACAACTGAATCGTTAGAGAAATACAGAAAACAGAAACATGCATGGTATTTCAATTTGGTTTGTAGAGTTGCTTGATGAGCTAGAAGCCCTGGTATGTGTATTTGTGCATGCAAATTTGAAACATTTTTTTCCTCCAGTCTCTTTATCTTTGACAGAACTCAGTGCATGGATTTTATATTGGCCACTACCTTATTTTTAAGCAATTCCCAGGAATGCAGTTCTACTCAATGTGTTTACATGTACTCAAGGATAAATCCATACAATTTTTTTTGTTTTTATTGGTTACTATATCCCATAAGGACGAGCTTTTTGTTGCGTCTATGCAACCAAGTACATGTATTTTCCATCAGCCTGCTTGCACTTTTTCTACCCCCTCTTCCTTTTTCCCCGCATTTGGTTTCATTTCTTCTGGAGAAGGAAAATTTTTATTCTTTTTTAAAATAAATTAGTAAAATTTTGACCCTCTGCATGCCTAGTCCATAATTAAATGGGTTGTAACGTCTGATGGTTCTCACAGATGCTGCTCTGGTTTTGTTATTGAATAAGAACACCTGAGGTTCAGTGCTCTCCTAGAAAGGATTTTCCCCCAGTCAGCACCCTTTCTGCATGCTTCTGTGGCCTGGGATGGTGGCTATGGATAGAAACAACCAGTCCCCCCTGTCCCATTAAGCTGCTGACCCAGTAAAAAGGGAAAGCATGAAGCAGGATGGAGTGTGTGTACACTAACCACTAGTTGCTACCCCCCTAAATCTGTGTGCTCTCCATGGTATGGTCCCTGACAGTTAACTTAAGTGACACATCCCCAACAGTGGCACTCCATTCCCCAGGAAGCTTCCATTCTATTTGCTTTGTCTCAAGTTATACTGAGTTTTGTTGGGCTTTGAGTTTTTTTGGTTAACACGATTGTGATTATTTGATTCTCTTGTGATGGCTGTTTTGTTATAAGTTAGTTTTTAATTATCCTAAACTGCCTTGGTGACCCCTTTAATGGGAGCAAAAGTCAGTAGGCAGTTCAGTCCTAAGCCACCCTGGTGCTGCACAGTACAGTGGTGTCAAAATGGCTGCTGCTGCATCCTACAGGGGCAGAGCAGCGGCTGGAAGTCTCCTCGGGCCCAGGTGGCCTCTGTATTGGGCCCAGGGAGCCTCTGTGAGTACTCCGATCTACACCAGCTACTTAGCTGGCACAGAACCGAAGAGACCGGTATGGTGTTCCATGGCTCAGGAAGGGCGGATAGGATTTGGTGGCAGTCTCTGATGCCATCCTCACCCCCGCCCTTCCTCCACCCTCTCTCTGTGTTCCCCCCCCCACCATCCCTCTGCCCCAAAAGCCTTCTTGCTGCCTGGCAGGGACACTCACCAGCTGGTGCTCCTCTTCTGCATCCTGTCCAGCACAAGTCACCCTGGTTTCTCCGCATTGCTTCTGCTGGCGGCAAAGTGCCTTATGGCATTTGCATGACAGCCATTAGTGGGACAGCGTGCGAACCTCTGACTCTGCCCTGGCATAGGACTGGGCTCTTAGGGTGCAATCCTATCCAACTTTCTAGCAATGCAGTCCCTAGGTAAGGAAACAAATGTTCCCATACCTTGAGGAGGCCTCTGAGACTACTTCCCCACCACAGGATGGAGTGCATGCCCCATTGGCATGGCTGTACTGACACTGGAAAATTGGATAGGGTTGGGCCCTTAGTCATTAAAAACAAGTGTGTGTGTGTGTGTGTGTGTGTGTGTGTGTGTGTGTGTGTGTGTGTGAGAGAGAGAGAGAGAGAGAGAGAGAGAGAGAGAGAACTATAACCTTAAAAAAAAGAAAAGCATTTCTTTGGAAAGAAAGAAATTATCTTTCTCCTTTTTTGTGTGTGTCCTTAACGAAAAATCACAGCAATTCTGATTCTGTTGCAAAACTTTCTCCCTCTAATGGCAATACAATCTGCCAGTTTGGTATGTAAATAAGTATTGTGTAGTAGCAAGCCAGTAGCTAATTTATAAGTGTACAGGTTCTTGATTTGCTACCCGGTGACAGAATTTTAATAAGATAAACATTTGTCAAGTTGTTTGACAGGCGATGGCAGCATCCAAATCACTGAGTGAACTAGGTGACAAGCTGTCCTGGCATGTCATTTTTTTATTGCTGTCTTTTGGTGCATAAAGATCTTGTATTAAGTGATATTTTAAGAAGACTCATTCTGTTTGACAGTTTAGTGACATGATCTGTGAGCAGGAAGAAATAATGTCACTGTGTCAAGTTACAGATGAGTAGATTGCTGTAGATATTACCTATTTTAATAGCACTGAGCAAGTCAGCGGTGATGTAGACAAGCAAATTCCATGTTTTATTATAAGATTTCCAGATGGGTCTTAGGCAAGTTTTATGTACAAAAAATTCATGAGCTGTTAGCAAATAACTGATGAGTGATGTTTGTGAAGGAATACCTTACAAGAATTTATTACATTTCTTCTCTAAAACAAATGGTTTCCCCACCTTTAAGATTTTTATTATTGTGGCTGAGCAATGTTGCACACCAGAATCTTCTAATTGCTTCATCCATTTAAGTTCAAATTTTCCTTTTCATTTTCTCAAAACTTATTAAAACGTATAGCTTTGCTCCCCAAAACCTCATTATTGTATTTACATATGCAGTGGGCTTGGATATGATTCAAGGTTATGGTTTATGATGCCTGCCTTATTGCGTGGAGAAATTAGCTAATTGATACTTGTGGCATGTGTTCCTTTATTGAATTTCCACTTAGGAAAGGCTTTGGTTGGTTGCTTGTCTGCACTTCCATTAAAAAAAATTGATAGTATTAGTACAAGTTTTTTTTCCTCAATTTTTGAATGCACTTTTGAGTTTTACCAGTGTACTGACTTGATAATAATACTGTCAATGCCACTGTGGTGGAATTCCATAAGTTTTGGTGACATTTCTAAGAGCATTATGCATTACATGGTTAGGGCAGCTGCTTTGAGTGCCCATTTGGGAAAAAAGTGGGATAGTAATTGAATAAATAGAATCTTATACACTTTCCTGGGTGTAAGCCCCATTGAACACAATGAGACTTCTGAATATATATGCATAGGACTGTACACTTTACAAGTATAAAGTGTGAATGGAACTAGCATGTTTGTAAGCATAGGTATCATACAGGTACACTTGTCAGGAGTTGAGATGCTGTTATTCTCAAATAGTAACCACCTTCTGATGCCGGGTCAAACAGGCCTGGAATAAGAAGGTGATGTCTTTGGCCAGCTGCAGAGGATCCAGTCAGGGCCTAGGAGAGGGGCGTAAAGGGCAAAATTTATACCTAGGCCCAGGGCAAAAAGGGGGGCCCAGGAGCCAAAGGAGGGGCCCAGAAATTTCCTGGGATCTGACCTTTTCCTGTCTACTCAGATTTGTTGCCCATATGCGATGCCGGGGACATTACCATGACTGGGGATGCTGGGGACACTACTGATGCCACATGGGTGGGTAGACCTGGGCTCCAAAGACTTTTCCAGCTGTCTCTACCCTCCCTTCACCCTGTTCTGCTTTGCCCCTCCCTGCCCCTATTCTGCTAACCTGTCACCACCCTCCCCTGCTCTCGCACCCCCCTTTGCAAAGGGGCCCAAAAGAAATTTTGTAACCCCTGGTAAAATTCTTCTCGGAGGCTCTGGGTCCAGTACCCTATAGGTCCCACTGTTGACCTTGCTTCTCCCTCTCTCCCAGCATTGGACCTAGTGTGCCAATGTCTCTCTGACTGTTATATTGCACTTTTAAATGTTTAACAAATGAAAAAAAAACAATTGAAAAATGAAATAACACCTGATTTAGAAACACCTCCTGCTCTTGCTGCTATCTTGATGGGGGAGTGTGAGGTATAGTGCTGATAGAGTTCACCTTCTAAACCCTGGAAATTAAGCAATTCTATGCATGTTTCCTCAGAAGTAGGTCTCGCTGCACTGCAGCTGCTGTGGTGTATTTGAAGTGTCAATGACATACTGTTTTTAGAACAATACTATTTTCCTGGGATTTCTTTTCCTGAAAGAATAATTATCCTCTTGAGTTTTAAATTGGGGGAAAGACAGGTTCTTGTAGAGCAAATGAAGGCCAGACTGGCCTTCAAAACTATATAACAATGAAGGGAATGGGATCAGTGCAAACTGATCTTTGGTATAACGGTGCATTACAAGCATCTCCCTATTTTCATCTGTGAAATGTTGAGAATATGTTAACAGTCAGAAATAAAAATGCCACCTAAAAGTGTTAAGAGTGACAAAAATAAAAAAGCATTGAACTTCATACTGTGAACCTATGAAGCAATTTTCACACATAAAATGAGATAGAATGGATTACAATGGACTCTGAAGTCTCTGTAGTGAGTTGCAAGGTTTGTTTACTCAGGTGACTTTAATTTTTTAATAGTCTTTATGGATTCAACTGTACATTACTGTTACGAACTGTGCTATGATCATTTTATGGAAAAAGGCAGAGTAGAAATGCTATGATCATAGCCTAGAAATGCTAATATCATAGCATAGAAATGCTATGATAAATTACTGCCTGCATGTTTTTAATGTTATGTTAGAATGGATCTTTTTTTTTTTTTTAACTGCAAAGCAGCATTGGGAGAAAGCCATTTGAAAATGGAAATGTGCAGTAGGGTTGATCCTTAACCCTCTCTCTACCCACCATTTGATGTGCATAATTATCAAATGATTTGCACAATAGGCAGATTAAACAACCTGAATGTGGGAAACTGGAATATGGCAACCCTAATTAGGAAACACCCTGCATGGTGTCCTGAATGGACAAATGCACCCAGGGAGCGATATTCCCTGCAGCCTTCCACTTGTACAGAAGATTAATGAAATACATGGGGATCCTGCTGGTGTGGGTGGATCTGAGAAAGTAATTCATTTAATCTTTTACTTCGTACATTTAAGTTACTCATACTGCAGTAGAAATATATATAGATGCATTACAGGAGATGTTGCTGATCTTATTTTGCGATGCGTATTTAACATGTTTCTGCCGAGCCCACAGGTGTACACATCTGAGCCCTGTTGCGTATATACAATGTTGGGTAGAACTGGCTTAAATCACCACTTTTTGCAATCACAATTATACATAGCATGCTAAAGAGATATAACTTGTATTATGAAGTCAAGACTTGTCTCTAGTAAGCTGTAGCTCACAGGTTTGGGATGGTGCTTTTGCTATGTTCTGTGGGTTTGTGGGTTGTAACCCTTCAGTATTTCATGTGGCAAATGAGCAAGGGCCTGTTCCTTGGAGTCCACAGTCATCTGGGCACATCTGATTCTGTAATGGGGGGGGGGAGGCTACAGAGTTTCTCCTGTAAGTCAAACTGGACTCTCCAGAAAAAGAAAAGTAGAACAAGAGTCCAAATATTGGTTCTAAAGGGGAAATTATAAGTGGGTTGATGTTTTACTGTTTCTGACTCTTCCGCTAGCCTTACCTTTGTTTTTCTTTTTGTCAACAGGAAAGTTTTGAAAGAAATTTCTGTGGGAGATCTAAAACCCAATGAAACTGTTGAAGCAAACTTAGAAGCACAGTTGTTGTCCAGGCTAGACCATCCAGCCATTGTCAAGTTTTATACCAGCTTTGTGGAAGGAGAGAGTTTCTGCATCATCACTGAATACTGTGAGGTGAAACATCTGCATTATTTTTCAGGTCCCTGAATGGGAGTTCCAAAATGCCTTAGGAAAAAAAAACTATTATATCTGAAGTCTTATTACTTATTGGCAGCAATATCTAGTACTGTATATTTGCACAGGCAAGCGCTTGCAATGCAAAATGTCTTGATTAGAAGAGACACTGTATGGAACAAATGGGCTTATCCAAGTGAGAGTGTCTTCTTGCTATCCTGGTTCTGTACTTTAGCTGAATCTAGGGTGCCTGTAACTTAAATAAATCCCCTTACCTCAAGGAGACCTCCAGCTGCCTCCTGAGCTGCACTGGATGCAGCATAGGCCATGTGGCCTGCCTGCACAGCTTAGTATTGAGCTACCCATAGCATTATACAAAGCATTCTGCATGATGACTGGTCCTAATAATGTGAGCATATTTCAAGGTTAGCTGTTACTTTTCCACACTCCTAGGAGCCTGAGTGGAGTTTCTAATATTCTGATTGCATAAGGTAACCATCAGCCAAAGTAAACCTTAACACAGACCTTGAAGGAACTCATCCACACAGGAGAGAAACCTATAAAGGGCAATTGAAGGGCTCCCTGAAACTTGGGCCCTGGGAGGAGCTTTTATACTTAGTTTAACCTTATCCCAAGCTATTAGATGCTCTACTGAGAGATACAGATAACTACTCATTACTGCATAATGAACAACTGCTCAGCCATGTGCCTGGTATAATTAACATACTCCCTCCATGCATGCATCAACCCAAGTGGAATTTACATGTCAGTGGTACCAAGTTGTCAGGGATATTTTGTGCATGTTGAAGTCTCTACAATTGCCCTTGGCTGGATAATGCTGCTCTCTTTCACAGATGCAGAGGTCTTATGGGGGGGGGGGGAATGAGTAATATTTTTGGCTTGTACACTGACTCTTGGGATGAGGGTGCCTCATTCATATATAATCACTTCTTGAGCAGAGGTGCAAGAGGCTTTGCAACTTCATAAACATTAGCAGTAGGCATGGCAACTTCATAACCATTGCAAATATTGCAGTTGCCTGATTTTATTTATTTTAGCCTTGGGGTTAAAAGGACGTAATATCATCATACATTAAATTACAGAGAATATCCATTATTGAAATACATAGTAGGAACATTTGCTGACCAAGATAACTGATAAAAGCTTGACTGTGTTCAGATCAATAGGGTTTCCCCCTACACTGTTTAATTGGATTTGGATTTAGAGGTTCTGACAGATTGTAAATTTGGTGCTGTATTTCAGGGTCGAGACCTCGACTTTAAAATTCAGGAGTACAAAGAAGCTGGCAAAGTATTCCCTGAAAACCAAGTAGTAGAATGGTTTATACAGTTGTTGCTTGGAGTCAACTACATGCATGAAAGGTATGGTGAATGATGGAACATAGTTATAAACATGAGGCTGAATTTTTGCTGTGTGACTGCTAATGCTGAAGTGAAAATTAAATCTTGCTGAATGGTCTTCATCTCTGAAATGAACCTCAGCTGCCTGAGCTCAGCTCAGCCTGAACCTCAGCTGGTCAGCTGCCTTGATTAGGACTAATCCTAATACCTCAAATACCAAAGTGTATACAGTGTTTTCTGAAATTTGGCCCCGTTGTGCTTCACAGAAATACTCCCCCCCCCAAAAAAAAGGGATATCAAACGCAAATGGGAAAACGTTTGAGGTTTTCCCCCTAAATTCTTGGTGACAGTACTTTGAAAGTGAAGTTGCTTTCCTTTTTCCAAATGGAAATAACCATCTATGTAGGGTATAAAGTTCACAATAGGCTGTGCAAGTATAATTGGGGATAATGCAGCTTGTGATTTCTAAAAGTTCTGTAGGTTCCCAGATCGAACAAGCAGACTGAACCATTATTTCAGAACTCATGTAAAAGAAAGCAGTTACAAACTGGGCTGCCAGCCTACCAGGAAAGCAATGCACATGGTCATTCCCCCCTTTGCCCTTTTTGGAGTGGTGGTGTTGGTGAGCCTAGGTTGAGAGGTGTTGAACTCAAAAGGACTGAAGGGCCAAACTCCTCCCCCAGAAGATGCATAAAGGGCCACTCCACATCTTACATAACAGGGCAAAAATCTTAGAATCTGCTTGTCTTATTGGAAAACACTCAGTATGGGAAAATGAACTGCTCCATTTACTACAAAATATGGTTTAATTCTTTAGTAACCAAAATAATGAGACACCTCTTTATCTTCCAGAAAGCGTTCCTATTTAATAGTCCTTGTCCGGTTGCATGCTGCCAACTCAACAATTTTATTTTTATATATTCATTTTTCCTATTGCACCATCAATTTTTAATTAGGAGTGTATTTAATTATTAATATGTACATTTGAGGTCTTGGATTTCATGGTGCATGACATTATTGGGAAAGAGCAGAAACAGTGTTACTGCTCAGACTGTTCACACTGGATGTGGAGCTCTGAATGGCTTAGGCTCTACATGCAGGAAAAAGGATGTATACCCAGCACTGTACTTCCCAGCAGGCAGGTTTCAGGAAGCTAGAAAAATTGAACAAGCTGCAAAGGACTGGAGAACTAGGAATGGGATTCAGATTGCGACATTTAATGCGACATTTAAACAGAACTGTTAGTAGGGTTTGGGGAGCAGGAGTGGGCTGCTGGATCATATATAACTCCCACCCCTCTCTTTGTATCCGCTAATCCCAGTCTATCCTGGGGTTACCAGGCCACTGAGAGCCAGGGGACTTTGTGGCTTGTCTGCAGTCTTTACTTAGGGAGACAAAAGCATTAGGAGAAGCTCCCCTAGTTGAACAGCTAGCTTTATGAACTCTAGACATATTAATATATTTTCATAGCAACAGTCTTTCCACAATAATCAACTTCATTCTGCTTCATTTGCTGGTTTGCCTCGAGGAGCATTTATTTAGCATGAACACAGGGCTGGAGAGAGGACTTCCATATTAGAAAATCGATTTTCTGTCCTCTGAGTTTTGACATCAGTTGCTAGTTAGGAGGAACTGTGGAAGAAACCCAGTAACCCACTTTCCTCTCAGTTGGGCTGATTAGAGTACTGATTAATACCAGCAATTGTTGGAGACTCCCTGTCATCAGTTTTCTCAAACCAAAGTATGCTCAAAAGAGGAGGTATAAAGATAAGGAAAATCATGTTTTACTCTGCCAAGAAGTAAAAGGAGCTCAAGTTTTCTGAGCATGGGTTTATATAAACATCCATGTGTGACTGAGGCCACCAGGAAGAGTTGGGAATGCTTTAAAGGAGAGAGAAAAGGGAGAGACTATGGACAAGGTGAAATTAAAAGTCAAAGGAGCATATTCTGAAAATGGAAATAAATACTATACCTGAATCAATCACTGGGCATCAAATAGCCTACTGAAACAGATTTTTTTTTTGACACTAGTTTGCCAATCAACTGTATTTTGTTTGTTTCTCACCTTTACGTATTCCCTTTTTCCCTGGAAAACCATGACAGTGTACATTGCTCTTTGCCTTCCTTTTGTCTTCATAGCAACTATGTGTGAACCATTAGACAGAAAGAAGGTGTCTGGCCCAAGGTCACCAAGTGAGCTTCATGTCTGGGTGGGGTTTGAATCCAAGTCTTCTTATTTTAACGGCCCACCAGTCCCATAGCTTGCAACTGTATAAACAGAATATGCACTGAATACTATGATGGAATGCTTTGATGGGGGGAGGGAGGCAATTAGTTGGCCAGCAAGAGGTAAGTAAAAATATCTTACCAGTTGGTCCCCTTGAACCCATGTCAGCTGTTTTCAGGGTGGGGGAGGGTAGGTAGGGCAGCTGGCATAAATCTGAGAAGAAGGGGTCAGGTCCAGGCTGGGAAAAGGGTTAGGTTCTGCCATGCACCACTGCTGCTGAGATCCCCCCTCCTATCCTCAAACTGCCCTCCCAGTTCATCCCACTCCCTGCCTTGAGTCATCCCCCCTGCAACCTTACCTGGACTGGTGAAGTGTCCAAGTGGTTCTGGGATTTGCACGGAGCCTCCAGCTGTTTCCGCAGAGGCTCTCTTGCATGTGATGGCAGCGAGTTTGTGCTGTCACTGGGTCACTTAGGACAGAGGATTGCGAGATCTGCTGTTGTAAATGGCCATGGATTGGTCCATGAGTCCGATGCCAATTACTAAACCATTCTAGCTCTCTTTTACTGGTCTAGTCAGTAGGCCATGTCCAAGTCCACATTTTGCCAGAGGTGTTGCCACAAGGTGCCACCTCCAACATGCAAAGCGTGCCGTTACCAGAAACATGCTGCAACTTCCCCTTCTATTCCCCAATACGCAAAACATCACCCAACCACCATCTTTCTGCCCTCTCCTCTGCTCAGGGTGCTGGGCCAAGAAATCTCTGTCAACTGAGAGTTGAAAGAGCTCAGCTGAGAGACTCATTTGCTTTCTCAGTTGATCAGGTGAGAGAAGAAGCAGTCAGCTGCAGGTGGCTGGTGTCCAGCTGGAGGAGGTGGTGACCAATCAGAGGAGGTGGTGGGGTGCACAATCCTGCCAGTTTCTCAGCCCAATACCTGAAGCAGCCACTTCACAATGCCTCATGAGCAGACTGGCCCTGCTTCTAAGTAAAAGCATGCATGTGCTATGAGTTAACCAGTAACTAAGAAGAGTCTGAAAAGCAGTGCACTTCATCAGTGGCGTAGCTAATGATCATGTAGCCCAGTGCAAAGCTCAAAATGTTGCCCCGAAAGTCACAACTGGAAGTGACATCACACCCGGGCTTTTTAAAAAGTGAAAATTGGGAGGAACCCACCTCATCCTTCCAGCAGCTCACCACCCACTTGCTCTGCTGCCTCCCCCCAGTCAGTGGCATAGCTAAGGCATCTATCTGCTACCCAGGGTCAAAGAAGATTTTGTAACCCCCCCCATGATAAAATCAAATTTAATTAAGTAAATAAATAAAAAGTTATTGGTTGCATGTTGTATCCTAATAACATCTCATTGGCACTCAGAACAATCAGTCTCATAGGTCAGTTTGGAGTTAAGCAAATCCACTTTTTGTTCCACAAGGCAGTTGTGTTTTCATTTTCTGGTTAATTGGCCATGACTTTTGATAGAAAACAGATATTCCAGTGCAGTTTGTTTTATTGCATTCTGCATTAAATGTACTTTCCAATGATATGTAATACCATGATGGTATTATTCTTACATACCAAGATTTTCACAATTTTGGTCACTAGTGTCAAGCTCAGCTCGTTGCCCCCCTAAAACCTGATGCCTGGTGCAACTGCTACCCCCTGCACCTCCTTAGCTACGCCACTGCTCTTCGTATTCTGCCAGAATCTGCTTTTAACATACCAGATTCTATAAGACTCCATCTACAATCCAGGAGCTTCTACCCTGGTACTACCCCGTGTGTCTGAGTTTTCCCTGGTTGCACCCCATATCCTTTAGATCCATCTCTCAATGCTTTAAAAAAAATTGAAATGCAACCATGGAGCAGGAGAGTAGAGAACTTGATCAAAGCAGCAGGATGCAGAGAAGGTACTATTACCATGGGCTGCTTCTTTATTCAATGTAAACCTTGCCTTTTTTTCTCTCCAAGTGAAAAGTTAAAAGTACCCCATTTGTATTTTCCTGCAGATGGGAAAGCAGCTGGGATATAGTGACTTTGATTGGAAAATAGCATGTAGTGAAAGGGTTAAGCACCTGTTTTCTCCACTGCTTGGAGGCTGTTCCTGCAACACTTGTATCTTGTCAAGTTACTACTACACATGCTGACAATTGTGTGTATGTAGATATTTTTATGTGAAGTGCTGTTCACTTTCCACCTCGCTGAGAAAAGCTGTATTTTTCTGTATTTTCAGGCGAATCCTTCATAGGGATTTAAAAGCAAAGAATATTTTTTTGAAAAGCAACTTCCTTAAAATTGGTAAGTTTTTTGTTTAATCCTAACAGAATTTTATTACTCAGTAAAATTCTCTTGTATGAATCATATATTTATAGAATGAGGCATGATGGTGGCAGATTTGTGTGCTTTAATAATGGATCTGCCTCAGCCACAAAGAGGGCAGAGGGGCTCAAATTTAACAACGGTGCAGGTATATAGGTGAGTAATGTAAAGCCTGCTTCCAGCGGTGTGGCTAGGCTGGGGGGGTACATTGCCCCCCCCATGGCAGATTGACAGTTTTCTGCTGTCTCTGCGGGGGGGGGGGGGGACGACACCTTTTACATGTGGTGTGTAGCAAATGCTGCAAAATTGGCCCTTCCACCCACCGTCGTTCCCATATAGCTCCAAATGGAACCATTTCCTATGCATGCGCAGAGGAGGGGAGTGACGTGATGACACAGGGGCATCATTTTGTGGACCATCCCCAGGCACCAACCAGCTCAGCTGCACTACTGCCTGCACCCCACCTTTGGCTTACTGCTATACATGTCCCCTCCCCCACGTGTTATTGTTCTAGTTAGTCACATTTGCAGTATTGTAATTTGGTTGAAGAAACTTTATGGGTGGGAGGGTTCTGCGCTCCTCTCTTGCACACCTCTTTTAATATTAAACAGTTTATCCAGCCCCGGTCCTTTTCTATTTGTGACAGAGCCATGACTAAACACATGGCTCTGCTAAAATTGTCTAGTTTCTCTTTTAAATGTGATGATAGACAATAGGGAAAGGGCATTGTCATGCACTGCTAATTGTACAGCACTTAATTTTAATTTAAAAATATCGACCTGATCATTACACACCGCAGACACCTGCCTATAAGTCGATCTCACAGATAAGTCGAGGGCATGTTTTGAGCCAAAAATCATGGAATTTTCTATGACCATCGGATAAGTCGGGGGCCTTGTTTTGTGTGATTTTACCTGAGGCCGGATCCTGAAAAATAACCTCCCAGTAATTGTTATCTAAGAACTATACAGTCTCCAATTTATTGAAAACATAGTAAGTATTAAAAACACAGTATACATACATAGTATATACAGTATATATACTTAGCATAGCAAAAACTGTTTTTGTACAGCTCTAATTTATTAAAAACTATGATCTATCTCATAGATTAGGTGTCTCCAAACTTTTGGCAGAAGGGCCACATCATTACAGATTTTCTTCTTTGATAAAAACACGTGGGAGTGAAAGAACTGGAAAGAACACCTCTTGCCCAGGGAAGACACTGGACAGTGGGGAGATTTAGATGCACATGGGGTTTCATTTCATCAAGCAGGGAGTCAGATGGGGGAGGGGAGAAGGGCAGTGAAAGAAACTGGAAAGCAGCAGTGGATTTACTCAGATGTAGACCCTCTTCAGAAGGAGGTTCAGCAGCACCTCCTCGGGTGTGGGGTTTTGGGATTCCTGGCAGCCTCGCCTCCCGCCCAGCCGGTCCCCCCATTGCACAAGGACCCTGGAGGAGGCAGGGTGTTGGGGGGACAGCCTGCTGGCCCAGTGCTCCCTGCACCCACTCAGAGCTGCTGCACACACTCACTTCTGCTGCCTGCGAAGGCAGGGAGCAGAGCGGAGGTGTCCTGCTACTGCCACCCACCGCCGTCACCAGACTGATGGAGGGCAGGGAGCGACCTGTGCTGCCTACTTCCAAGCGCACGGCTGCGTCTGTGGTGGGCACAGAGGGAGGTACACTGCCCCCGCCCAGGGAGCATCTGGTGGGGAGCAGGCAGTGCAGGATGCTCCCTGCATGCTCCCTGCCCTCCATCGGTCTGGTGACAACGGCGGCAGCCAGGTTGCCCCCCCCCCCTGCTCCCTGCCTCCGCGGGCGGCAGGACTTAAGCGAGTCCGTGCAGCAGCTGCGCGGGGGAGCGCCGGGCCAGCAGGCTGTCCCCCCACCACCCTGCCTCCTCCATGGCTCCTTCGGGTCCTTGCGCAATGGGGGGACCTGATGGGAGGCAAGGCTGCCAGGAATCCCACAACCCCACGCAAGACCTCAAGAGGGGTTATCTTGAGTTATCTACGGTAACTTTAATTTTTCATTTTTGATTTGCAAATTTTTGTTTTAACTCTCATAAGCCACATAAGCTCACAAGCTCTCAGAAGCCAAAGCTGTGAGATCTGCCACAACTTAGTTGCCAAACACTGAAATTCTTCATCTTCCCCAGTAAAGCGCCAAACACTAACAGAGATATAAGTCTTCTTGGGAAAGAGAATCTCAGTGTCTTTGTGGCCTTGAAAAAAAAAGATAGCTTTATGAGTTATAGCCAAATAAGCTTCAGTGCAATTCTGTCTTGTTTTATGTTGTTTTGCTACTTCATTGTGGGTTAGGCTTTCAGAAACTCAGCTGTAGAAACAGAACTCATTACAAGAGGTGAGAGGATTCATTGGTCCTTTTGAAAATGATCTTGTTTCCAAGAACAGCAGCTTGTCTTGATGTTGCTTTTTCCTCCTGAATCATGGGTAGCCCAGTCCTAACTAGCGCTGGAACAGGCAGGCCAGTGGGCCTGCGCTGTATCCAGCTCAAGTTTCAGACAGCCAAAGAAACATTTCCTGTTATCCTGGGGAAAGCCACTGCAGTCCCAATGGGGCTACTCAGATCTGTGCCACCTCAGGAGGTGGCGCAAATTTGAGCAGCCTGGGACTGCTCCGAACTGCCAGGGAACGGGGTAAGGATCTGGCATAACTGCCGGATCTTGGCCCTGCCTCCCACTCCCCGCCCACCCACCCTGGGAACACTACTACCTGCCCTCCCCCAACCCTGAAATGCCTACCTCCTCCCCGCCCTCCACATGCTCCCCACAGACCCCTGCGCCAACCAAGCTCAGCCGATGCAAACACTTTGTCCCCAGAGCTCGCATTGGCGTGGGGAGGTCACTCCCCCAGAGTGGTGCAAAAGTGCTCGACAGCACTTTTGCAATACTTCTGGGCCGGCACAAGGGACTTACGTCAGCCCAAGGCGAGGTTTGGATTGCGCCCTTAAGTGTATACTATTACTTTTGTATTTCTCAGGCCCATAAGAAGCACAGTGTGTGCTTGTTGCGCCTGGGATTTCTCCCTTCTCCACCCCATTTTGCGGAACCAGACATGTTGCATATATGAGAAGCAGTTTACCTTCAATCTTCAAAATGGTTTTTCTTGTTTAATATAAATTCTTTAAAGAAAACTATTCTGACCATGTTTTTGCTCTGAATGTACTGTGCATCAGATTATTCAGGCAAAGCCAGCTGGCCCTTTGCCCAATATTCCTTCACACCTAGACCAATGTCCTAGTTCCAGATGTGCTGCTTTCTAACGTGAATGTTTTATGTAAGGAGAACAGGACCAAAATGGCCAGGCAATTATGATATTCAAGGTATTATCAAATGGTAAGGCTCAGTTTGTGCCTGTGCTACAAAGGCACAAGGCACTTAGGTAATTTCAAGACTGGACTACTGCAATGCGCTCTATGTGGGGCTACCCACTAAAACAGTTTGGAAACTGCAGTTAGTGCAGAATGCAGCAGCCTGGATGGTTATGGGGGCCAGACAGTATGATCTGGCTGGACCTCTGCTGCAGCTACGCTGGCTGCCCATTTGCTTCCAGTCCCAATTCAAGGTACTAGTTCTAAACTTTAAGGCCCTCCTTGACCTGGGTCCAGGCTTCCTGAAAGATCGCTCTTTCCATGCATTCCAGCCCGCCCTCTTAGGTTATCTGAGGTGGCCCTTCTACAAGTGCCACCTTTGTCCCAAGTAAGAGGGGTGGCAGCTTGGGGGCAAGTCTTCTCTGTGGTAGCACCACAGCTGTGGAATGCCCTCCTGGGGGAACGGAGAACTGCTCCCTCTCTCATAACTTTTCAGCAGGGGCTCAAAGCATATCTGTTTCATGGGGCATTTGGTTGCTGAGTGAATAGTTGCCCTCTGTGTCTCTGACATACTGTTGTGACTCGACTGCCTGCCTGGACTTATCTGTTCTGCATTGGCTCAATGAGTTCTTTTTCTTTTCCCCTTAAACTTTGCTCTGTTTTGATATCTGTTTTTCACCATATAATGTTAAAATCAATGTTTTAATGCCTTGTTTGATATTTTTTTTCACTTGTGATATTCTGTACTTGATTATAAAACTTTATAAGCCACCTTGGGCATTTGCTTCGGCATGGGAAAGGTGCGGTATAAATTTAAAAAAAACACATTTTCTTGTGTTTCAAGTAACTGAGCTACACATGTTTATAACTTGAATATAAAATGTCAACAGTTAAAACCATGCCATTTAGCTGTGACTGCTCCTATGCTTTCAGCAGCTTCTAATAGCTACATTTCAAAATATGTTTCAAGGGGACTTCGGAGTTTCTCGACTCTTGATGGGATCCTGTGATTTAGCAACTACTTTTACTGGAACACCTTTCTATATGAGCCCAGAGGCCCTGCAGCACCAAGGTTATGACACAAAATCAGACATTTGGTAAGTAGGCAGCATTCTGTTTCAAATGAATAATTCATTTAATCATGCTGATCCAAAAAAAATCATTGGTTTTCTAGGTCATTCTCTGTTTGTTTATGTTATGTGCTTATCTTTTATCCTCTGAAAAAATGCAATTATTTGAACAAATATGCTGCTGGAATGTTTACATTGTCAGATCAGATCTATTCAAGCACATGTGCTTCGCTTCCTGAACCTATGATAATCTAACATTCTTCTTGTTTAAAAATATTAGCGTTAAAGATTTTCTTTAGTATTAATAATATTATCTTGGTTTACCTGGATCAGTTTCATTTGGCATTGCCTTCTAATACAGAATGGTTGCAGGGACCATGCAGGTTTCTAAGTTTGAAAGGCACATTAGCACAACATACATTAATATAAGTGTGCTCAGGATAATAGTCTTAAATCTCCTAAATTGCTTACCAGCAATCTACCATCTCATATTTTGAGATGGTATTTCACTTTCCACAAAGTAATCTGATAGGAGAAAACTGCTGGTATTTTTCGCTTCCTTTCTTCCTGAACTTTCTTTTGTCTTTCAGAAGAGGAATTTTTTATCATATCACTGGTCTTGCTTCTTTTCTAGCACTTCTAAATCGCAGATTCTTGGCAGGAAGGGTTTTGAACACAGTGGGGCATTTATATTATTGCTCTGATGGAAACTGAAACAGTTTTTGATTGTCCCCATTCTAGTCCTTCACCTGAAAACCTGCCAGTTTCAGGACATAATCTAGACTAAGCAGTACAGCTGACCATACTCCAATAACTTCTACTGTTTTTTCACATAAAACTTTCTATTTCATTCCTTGGGTGTTAAAAGAGAAGTATATAATCTTCCACTATGCTTCCTTGCACTTGAATGGGAATGGATTTTGTGTCAGTCTTCATTGTTCCTTGCTGTCTAGTTCTATCAGATATCACTGAAGGGAAGAAAATATTGTAAGGTTTCAAAAATCTGGGAGAAGTTCCAGCACAAAGCGTGAGTGCCATGACATGCACCTGTTTTTGTACTGAGTTTCCACAAGCAGCTGTGTCTTTCCCCCTTAATTTATTGAAAGATGTACATACCAGCTCCCAATACTGCTAATTCATTTGTCTCTAGGTGTAAGGAGAGACATAATGTTTCAAGAAAAACTTTGGTCGCTCTGCACCACAGTGGGGACATAGCTTCTTCCTGGCTTCATCATTTGCATGACATTCTATCAAGTCAAGTGCTGAAACAGTCTTGGCCCTCCTTGCCATGTTTCAAGTGGGTTGCCCACGTTTTCTTCCTTTTAGCACCCCCACCTATATTTATCCATGTGAACATTCTTCTCATTGTTTTTAAAGGAAATATTTTAAAAATTGCTCCAAAATTGCTCCAGGTATAGGGCATGTGAGTACCTTGATGACACCCAGGAATTAACCAAGTGGCACTATCCACTGTCTATCTTTGCTGTAGACTTGCAGAGTGTTTTTTTCTTCCGGAGCTCTGTTCTAGAGAGGAAAAAATGTGTGTTTGTCTTGAACATGGTAAGGCAACTTCTAAATCAGCACCTCTCTACAAATGTCATTCCTGCATTCTCTCAGTTAAATTTTTCAAGTCTCTCTCTCTCTCTCTCTTCTGATCTGTAATTTTTTATTATATGGTATTCTATCACTTGTGTGGTACAACTTTGTAAACCCTACAGAAGTGGAAGAATGAACATGACAAATAGGAATCAATATTAGGTGAGGATTTAATTGAGATTAAATGAGTCTTCCATCAAATTGGAATTGTAATTTCTGACCACCAGGACTAAAAGGCAGCAACATTGTAAGTTTAGAGTTTAGTTTGGAATGTCTTCTCATCCTTGAATCACTTTTTCTTCCTCTTCCAGGTCACTAGGTTGCATTTTGTATGAAATGTGCTGTTTGGATCATGTGTTTACTGGTCACAATTTTTTGTCCATTGTTCTAAAAATTGTGGAAGGTGAGACACCTTCTCTTCCAGACACCTATTCAAGGAAACTTGATGCAGTGCTCCACAGGTGGGTGTTTGGGGGGTGTTCTTTTTAAACTAGTTGCATTCTAAGTAACTTGAGAATGGCTTAATTCATCTCCTGTTATTAATTTCAGCATGCTGAGCAAGGACCCTTCACTGAGGCCATCAGCTGCAGAGATTTTGAGAATGCCATACATTGATGGTCAGTTAAAGGTATTTGAAATGAAAAGGCAATGTTATTGTTGTCTAATTGTAAAGTGCCACAAATTTTATAGACACTTTATAGATGTTAAAAAAGCAATTGCCTGTAGGCTTCTAATCACATAGGTACTACAAATTGGGCATTTCTTATAACTGCTTGGGACCAGAAGCATTTTGAATATTGGATTTTTCCTTTTTTCAGAATACTTGTACAATACATAATGAAAGATCTTGGGGATGGGACCCAAGTCTTAACACAAAATTCATTATGTTTCATATACCCCTTATGCACTTAGCCTAAAGGTAATTTTATGCAATATTTTTAATAATTTTGTGCATGAAACAAGGTTTGTGCATGAAAAACAATTTGTGATTTTATTTCTTTAGGCCAAAAGTAAAAAAAAAAAAAAAAACAAGTCTTATTGGCACTCAAAAAAGTTCCTTATTTCAGAATATTCCATATTTTGGAATTCTGGATTAGGGATGCGCAGCCTATATAACAAAAGGCAGAGGGGATGGAGAGGAAGGAAGATAACAAATAAATTAGGTTCAAATAAAATTAACAGTGACCAGGTGGTATGGCACTGAAGATGACTGTTCCAGGAGAGGAGGAGCCTTTCTCAGCAATATTCTTCCACTAATGGGTGGGCATTGTAAAAACCAAAGGAATAAAACTATCTTCATCTTAGTGTTGCTACAAGAAGGAAAAGGAACAGGATGATCCATATTGAAATTTAATTTTGACACATGATATCTCTCTTGCAAGTTCTCACAATTGATGCTAGGCTGATGCTGCCTACAAAGTCACTCATCTCCTGTTTACTATATTGACTGGCTTGACTAAGTTTGACTGGTAAAGACCCATCCTAACCAACTTTCCCACGCTGACATAGCTGTGCCAATGGGGCATTTGCTGCTCCTGCAGTTGGGTAACAGTCATGGAGGCCTCCTCAAGGTAAGGGAATATTTGTTCCCTTACCTCAGAGCTACATTGTGCTTACCTCGCTACTGGAAAGTTGCTTAGGACTGCACCCAAAGTGAACTAAACTGAATTAGTGTTGGAAATGTAGTGAAATGTCATGCAGTACTTCACTGTCGTAAAACATAAATTGTTGTAATTGCTCCTGCTTTTTTCTCTCTATTAAGACTATGAAGTATAAATTCACAGAAGTGGCTATTAACAACCAGGTGCTTGGATCTCATGAAGCAGCTGCTCACATCATTAATGCTGTGTAAGTATGGACTTATTTTAATAGAGGAGGACTTATTTTAATAGAGGAGGGCAGCAACTGTTACCCTGCACATGGCCGATCTCGTCTGATCTTGGAAGCTAAGCAGGGTCAGGCCTGGTTAGTACTTGGATGGGAGACTGCTTGGGAATACCAGGTGCTGTAGGCTTATACCATAGTCTTTCAAGACTGAAGGTTGCCAACCAGTAATAGAGGAGGAAGTAAAAAGAAGGACTTGATTAAATATTCCATTGCTTTGAACCATGTCTTGGTGATGCTCAGAAAGCCATGATTTTGTGCAAAATATTTTCTTGTAGCCATTTGCATTTCAAATGCCAAAACCTAAGGAAAAAATGTAAATGCTAGTGGTTTAATAGAATTGTATAAGCTTGCCTTACATTTAACCAGGTTGTAATTTAGATAGAAAAATGAAATAAAGTACAGTTTGTGCATTCCTCATGGCTGCTTCTTTAAAAAAAAAAAAATCAAAACTCTCCTTAAAATATGCTCCAATTATTAACAGTACAACCCATTGTGTTGATGTGTAAGACATTGTTGTGGTTTCCAGTGACTATACTAAGGATAATTTATGTGTATTATTTCCTATTTCAACAAAAATGGAACAACCTATGTGATATAATTCATGTGTTAAGTTGATCAAATTAACAGAACTTTCAAAGCTGGTAATTAAATTCTGCCGTCCTACATTAGCCTTTTTGGTTTCAATTGGATCTGGCACTTCACTTCCCTTTTCTCCCTAGATTGTGATTAGGATTGCTTTACTACATTAATCAACAGCTGTTACATGTACTGCTGGCAAAATGATTTCCTTTGCTGTTCCCTTGTCTGCCATTAAGCTGTTCTATACATTTCTTTAAGGTGGTGAGATGTCCAAAAAGAAAGCAGTCTTTATTTCGCTCAGACATCTTTATCTCACTGAATTGCAAGGCGTCGTATTGTTGCATCTCTTTTCAAGCTAGTATCGTCCTATTAGCACATCAGTGGGAGAGTGAAGAGACCTGGCACTAGGCAGCAAGTCAGCCATCTTATTCTAAACCTCAAACCGTTAACAGTGTTGCTTCATCCTGCAGTCCCTCCTTTTCTTTTTTACTTTCTTGTATCCTAGAGTATTCCATTGGATCCCATGTATCACAGCAGGATAGGAAGAAGGGAGGAATAACCTCCAACATTTCACATAAGAAAGATTAGTCTTGTAAGACCCTAAGGGCCCAATCCTATGCTGCCTGCCTGTCCCATGGTGCAGGAGAAGCAGCCAGAGGTCTCCTTGGGGTAAGGGAACATTGGTTCCCTTACCCTGCATAGCTCTCCCAGCCCCCATGGGTCTACTCTGATCTACACCAGTGAAATCGCTGGTGCAGATTTGAGTAGCCATGTTGGGCTTCAAGGCACTGGAGGGGGATAGGCAGAGCCACTCCTGCTTCCTCCCAGGCTTGAACCACCTGCAGGCCGCCTGTCCCCTGTCCAGAAACACCCCCTCCTTGCCCAGTAATACCATTCTGTTGCTCAAAGGGACACTTACCATCAAGCACTTGCGTTGGTCCTGCCATTAGCACAGAGACCCAGTGCCGAGTGACACAAACCTCCCTGCCAGCTCCCCTCCCCTCCTGGCCGCCACAGCCTGCCTTATGGCACTTTTGTGACTGCTATTGCCTAGGCAGCATGCATGCGAGCAACGCTGCCCAGGCGATGGATCAGGCTGTAGATCTCACTGCAAAGTTCACTTAGCATAGTAAACTCACACATGCATACATGCATCCTGCCCCACCCCATTCCACGTGGTTGAAGGCTCCTCACTGCCTGTTGTACTCTTTTACTCTTCACCAGGCTTTCCGCCACTGAACTGAAGGCCAATAGGATGCGTTTCTGTTGCTTAAACAAATATTAGAAAGACAATTATTGTCTTATAATGTCATTGATGTTCAAAACATACCTTGGCAGCTGCAGTGCATGAAATGCCAAACTGTGCACTGCATGCTGCCTTGACATTCGTGTGCATGCATTTCTGTACATGTGCGCTGCTCCATTTTGAGTAATTTAACTTTCTTAGGACCCAAAGGAGAAAGCTAAATGCTGAAGAATAACAGTGTTAGAAACTTACTGTAACCATCAGGAACAAATTGAGGGTACAGGGATCCCTCAAAACATATGAAAAAGCTCAATCACATGCCACCGTTCTAATATTTGGTAAGGTTCCCAGACTCACCTGCTCAGAGCCTCTTAGAAAAGAACCATACTCTTAGTTCTGTTTGAGCCTTGTATGCATGGGTGGGCTTTGAGTGTATATGACCTGAAGATATAGGCTGATAATTAGAAAGTAACACTGCATTTATTTATAGAAATACGTGTTTGCATAAAAAATGAAACAAAAAGTATGAACTATAATGGCAAAAATGACATGCAATTCAAATGTCCTACACATCTAGCCTATGATGCCTGACCCAGTGCATCCTTATGTACTTGATTGCAGAAAATAATCTTTTATTTAACCCATTGCTAAAGATGGAGAGCACCAGCTGTCTCTCTCAGAACAAACCAAGCATGAAGGCACAAGAGAGGTCATGCTGCCTCACACCCACATCTGAGCTCTGTAGACCAAGGAAGTAATTTCTTAACAAAGAAAAGTTATTTTCTATCAGTATTTTTTGTAGGGTTAAAGATTTCTGCAATCATTGTTTGGGCAGAAAGAGTTGAACTGCTAAAGATCAAAATAGACAAACTGGTTCAGAGTAGAAGATGAAAAGAAAAACCTTCTACTGTAGAATTCAGTGTAGAATTTACATGACCTCATCCGTGCACACGATCTGCAAATTCACATCTGACACCTTATGGGCAACAAAATTCTTCACTGGGAACTGAGTATCTACATGTACACAAAAACCAAAGCAAACAAAAGAACCTGACCCACAATGCCAGACGCGGATTAATGGGGGCTCTGGGGCAAGGTCCTGCACTGGGGTCCTCAGGATTCCCCTGCCTATCCTCTAATGCAGTGATTTTCAGCCTTTTTCATCTCATGGCACACTGGCTTACATCCCCCAATGGTCCTATTGATAAATGACCTTTCTCCAAATTCCCGCAGCACACCTGGGGACCATTCGTGGCACAACAGTGTGCTACGGCACAGTGGTTGAAAATGGCTGCTCTAATGGCTCACTAGATGCTATGTCAACCACCAGTACTGAGAGTCTAGGGGTCTGCATGACCAGGTGGGCCCTCTCATGGGTGTGGGCCTTTGGACAGTGCCAAACTGATCAATTCCTAACACTATCCCAACAACACACAAACTGGCAGTAAGAGGAGGGGAAGAGGTTTGGGCTTTGGGAAAGATGACACATGGATAAGCTAACCAACGTTTAAAGTTCATTACATATCCTTCACACTTACACTAACAGAATTTCTAACAAGACATCCCCAAAGGGCAAAACTAGGGATTGTGATTTAGCAGGGATAGGTGCCATAAAATAGAGACTGCTCCTGATAAGTAAAGGTAGTGGAGGTGATAAAAGAGACCAGTGCTGATGCTTGCTTGCTGGGGGCCCTGGGGCATTGTACTGGGGCCCCCCACAGTGACTTATGTCTGCTCCGTGATGTACCTTGGGTGCTATCACTGGCTCTGGTTCTGAGGATTCACATGTCAGCATGGCCAGATGGGCACTCTTTTGATCATAGGCCCTCAGACAGTGACCCATTTGGCTAACCTCTTGTGCTATCTTGGATGGAACATAGCACCATTGTACAAAGGATTTTGGGAATCCAGACATGGTCCTCAGGTCCATCATTTCTCTCTGTCTCCACCTTCACACTTAAAGCATATTGGTGCTCTACTGGGTCTGAATCTGGTGTCTATTTTAGCAATTCTTAATATTTAATTATTGTTGCATATGCAGTTGCCATATTTTTCCCCTCAGATCACTTGATCCGGTGAGAGGTCCAATAGGGATTGGATTGTCACAGAAACAGAAATAGATTTGGAGCTTAGTTTGTGTCTCTGTGATGAAAGGAAGGAAAGTTTTCAAAAAATAATCAAACAAATTTACAAACTGTACAAAACAGAAAAGTGGTTATATATACTAACATATTTCACTGTTTGAAATGGAATGTGTATCCATATAAATATGCTTAGAATAGTACCCTATATCACATTTTGGTTCCATAAATAATGTAGGCATTTTTGCAGCATGCATATACCTTGTTTCCTTTCTTTAAGCATGACTGAATTTGAACAAATGCTGTGAAGTACTTGGTTTATTTTGGCAGATACAGTATCTCTTTTTAGTAGCTCAGAGATCCCTTTCCAGATAATTGCAGAACTGTGTGAAGCTTATGTTTCTGACAGAGCTTGAAATACTGCCTTTTGTGTTTTGCACAGGGAAGGAGATGGTTTAAACATGTTCATCTGAAAGGACCCACCTAATTCAAATAAGTCTCAAAAAATGTTGGGTTGCTGTTCAGTTGGTCATTCAATGAAGCTTCCCCCTCCCAAGTAACAATGGATCCCATAGAAGCCATGAGGTTGGAAAGAGTGATTGCTAGGAACCACTCCCCCCCCCCACTTACCCACTTCCTTTCCCCCTCTCCAGCCAAGCCTAAGGCAAGAATCACCTTGGGCTCCTCCTTCTGCCCTCCCTCAACCAAAGAAAATATCAGATGCCCATCCTTTGTCCAATGACCATCGGTTCTTTCCAAGATGGGCAAGATAGACACTCCCACCTCCCTTGCCCTCTCTGGGCTTTTTCAGCCAATCATAAGGCAAGAACCCCTTTGGCTCCTCCTCCTGCCATACCTCAGTCATAGAAAATATCACAACTCCCACCCTTTGTCCAATGATCATGGGTTCTTTCCTTTCTATCAGAAATGGGCAAAAGAGCTCACTCCTTCCTTCCCCCCTCCAGCTTGGTTGCAAATGCAAACATTAACCCTTCCCTGCCTCCTGGCTGTAACTTCCCTGTTGCTTGTCTGGTCTGAATTGCTGTTGCTTGTCTGGTCTGAATTGTCTGGCCTCAAGAGTTTTGTCAGCTGCGAAAACAGTACACAAGCACACCCAGACACAGGCAGACTCGAGTTAGCATGCATAGGGATGAGTGCCGAGTCAGGAGGGACCCTGTCTCAATTGTTTTTCCGAGTCTTCCACATACACGACTCAGGAGTCCACGAGTCAGCGAAAAATGTGCATTTTCACAACTTGAGTCACCTGACTCGAGTTCCCATCCCTGGGAACTGGTGACAGTAGAAGACAGGTAAGCATTAGCATCTTGGAGTACTTGATCATGAATCACTGTGAGAGCACCACACAGATCACAGTGCTCCACCACAACATATCAGGGACGGCATCGCAACCCAGGAAACATGGTGAAATAAGAAACGTACAGACCGTCATCTGCACTGTAACTCTAGTGGGCCTTAACAAGGTTTCGAAATGAGATTGTGCAAGGTCTTGAGCAGGCTTGCACAATCTGAGGTGCTCCTCTGGATTACGGGCCACTCTTCTCATGCAGTGCTCTTTGGCAAAATTGGAAACAGAATTTCTGTTAGTACAAGCTTTTTTCCCCATTATTAGAAGGACCTCTTTGGATCCAAGCCATTGCATTTTTCCGTTCAGAAAGGTTGGGATATTTGGCAGGAATCAGTACAGTTACACTGTTTTTAATTGGAGACCATCAGAAGATTCTGTTGAACTAAAACTTTTAAAAAGGGATGGCTTTCTGCATAAAGGTTATTAATTAAAATATGGCACCTACCACTCCAGGTTTTTTTGTTTAGGCATCCTAATCTTCTCTTTTTCTCATTAACATGTCATCTCCTAATGCCTTTATTGTATGCTTGAAAGCAATTAATAAAATATTGCAGCCAGTGCTTCATAATCTATAGTTCTTATTCTGAATGGAAACCTAGAATCTTTCTTTGTGGTACATTGGTTAATGAGGTCAGAGGAGATAATGTGACCATCAGTGTGCTTTTTCAGTTATGATGATGTTATTAAAGTACAGAAAATGTCCCTTTGTTCTCTTTGAAGGAAATAATTAATATTTCTCATGTCAAATAAAGCAAGTTCAAAGGTCTGAGTTTACATAATTTAATTATAAAAGTCTGGTATGGAAAATTAATGCAGTTGGAGTTCCGTCATATGTTAATATTCAATGTATCTTAATTGCATTTTCCAACTTGAGATTTTCCAATATAGGCATACTTCGCTAATAAGGTGGGTTAGGTTCTGGACCACTGCTATAAAGCAAATATCATCTTAAAGCAAATCACAGCCTTTTTTCACTTGCCAAAGCATATAAAAGCCCAATAACATAAAATGCAAAGTTTTATAAGCACTTCTGAGTTAGAAGAATTAGCATGATTAACTAATTACACAGGCCTACAAAACTGAGGGTCAGAAAAGTTTTTCCCAAACTTTATGATGGTTTGATATGAATTTGGGGTGCCGATTCAAAAAATGGAATCCATTTTGCCCTATCACGTCTAGTTTTGGAGATATAGTATAGCCTCATTAATGAATGGTTCAAGCAGCTTCCTCATGAGGAAGCCATGGTGTAGGCTTCCTCATGAGGAAGCTGCTTGAACCATTCACTAAAGAGGCTATGCAGTGTCTCCAAACTAGACGTGATAGGGCAAAATGGATGCCGTTTTTGGAATCGGCACCCCAAATATACTCAGAAATTGGTGTAACGTTTAAAGAAGCAAAATGTGTGTTGGCCTGTGTTATTGATTCGCTAATAATTAGCACATCACTCCCAAAACCTGTTTGTTTTTATGTTTAGACAGGAAAAGGTTCATCTGCGAACTCTGAGAGCCCTTTCTGAAGTACAGAAAATGTCACCACGCGAACGAATGAGGCTTCGAAAGTTAAACATGGCTGATGAGACTGCACTGAAGCTAAAGTAAGATGCAAAATCTTATTTTATTTTCCTCCATTATCTTCTAAAAAAGAGGCCTCCGTTTCTGCGTTCAGACAGGAAACTTTTAGCATCTGGTGCTTACAGGCTAAAATCGGGCACCCTGTCATAGTCTAAATGTCCAGCTATTGAAGCTATAGCAGATATAGGCATGCCCTGTAGTACAGGAAGATAAGTAATTATTTTCTATTTCTAGAGAGTCAGACTAGGGAAGTCAAGCAAAGCTATATTTAAACTTTGTGTCAAATCTTTTTACTCTTCTTTAAGGTGTTTCTAATGCTCTCAGTTCCTCTTACTCAGTACCTAGTACTGAATACTCAGCTCACTCCTAGAGCAACTAGAATCAACTTATTGCTGTTAAGGTATTTTTGTTGCTGCCAAGTGTTGCCTGCATTTTCTAGGTGGAGGTTTCTTGTTTATTTGGAAGTGCTGCTTAAATACTTATATCCAAACACATCAAGGTGGCAGTCTGCTTTATTTTATAGGGCCCAACAGTCATCTCATAATAGAAGCAAAATGGTTAGATTTCCACCCCCTTTAATTTTAAGAGGCACTACCTGAATGCTTATTCTAGTCTGCTATATGCCTTTATTTTATAAAACTAATCTGTTAATTGTTCATGGCTGCAATCCTATATACACTTTCCTGGGAGTAAGTCCCATTGAGCACAATAGGACTTACTTCTGAGTAGACATGCATAGGATTGTCCCCCATGACTACTGACCGGAGATAAATTGATTTATTATGCCAAACCAAGAATGCATCTTACAGCCCAATCCTTATAATAATAATAATAATAACTAATAATAATAACTTTATTTCTACCCCGCCTTTCTCCCCGAAGGGACTTATACTGCTAGAACTAGTGTTCCAGTGGCATAAACACTTTATGGTGGTCACAAATGTAATCCACAAACCCCATCGAGAGCCACTGGGTCACCACCGTAAGCAGTAAGCTGTGACAGTGGCCCACCAGCAGATGCATCATGTCCCTAGCACCAATAAGTCAGCATGGGAGACCAGAGGTGGGTGGAACAGGGAGGGGAAGGGGAGGAATGTGAAGGAGATGGGGCAGAATGGGAGTAGAATGAGGGTTTGAAGGCAGGGAACTGATGACAGCACCATGGCCTATATCCAATCGCCCTTCCGGGCCTCAATCCTCCTTCTCAGGTCCAAGTAGATCCATTCCAGCAGCAGAGTCTAACAGCTGGGTAAAGGAACAAATGTTCCCTTACTAAGAGGAGACTTCTGGAATGTAGTGTGTGCTCTGGCAGTGAAGTTGCATCAGTAGGAGGTGAAAGGACTGGGCCTTAATACTTGAAGACAATCAATTGTAATTGTATCGCTTGAATTACGGATGCTAAAGTTACTTGAATATTGATACTCTTGCTGTCATTTGCAATGCAGATTCTCTTTCTTTTCAGGCAGCTGGCTGAAGAAAAATATCAAGAAAATCTGAAAAGAATGCAAGAGCTCCGGTCCCGTCACTTTCACGAAGTGAATATAGATGTACTTCATGTAAGGATAGATTCCATTCTTGACTTAGCTTTTCTAAAATCAATGCGGTCACTTTTTACAGTTTTTCTATCCCTGTCTTCTAAAGGCATTCTTAAGCGAAGCAGTGTTTCCTTCAATTATAGTATAGTTAGTGGTATGAGCAAGCTACAGACTGGAGTGTGGCAGCAGTGCAATGGCATAGCTAATGAACGTGTAGCCCGATGCAGAGCTCAAAATGATGCCCTGGAAGTGATGTCACAACCTGAATTGACATCACACCTGGGCTTTTTAAAAAGTGCAAATTGAGGGGAAACCTGCCTCCTCCCCCCAGCAGTTCACCACCCACTTGATCTGCCACCTCCCCCAAGCCAGTGACATAGCTAAGGCATCTATCTGCTACCTGGGATCAAAGAAAATTCTGTAGCCCCGCCCCCATGACAAAATCAAATTTAATTAAGTAAATAAATTAAAAGTGTGCCCTTTATTGGCTTGAGACACTGTACTGGAGTGAAGGTGACTGTTATTCTCTTCCTGTTAAATAGAAGAGGAGCACCACTTGGAAAAGTGCCTCTTTACCAGTTAGCAGGAGTAGCTGTATTATGATTCGTGGAAATGAGAGCTGACTCATATTAACACTTTATTGGTTCCATGCAGTATCATAATAACATCTCAATGGCTCTCAGAACAAGCAGTCTCATAGGTCAGTTTTGAGTTAAAGAAATCCACTTTTTGTTCTTTAAGGCAGTTGTGTTTTCATTTTCGGGTTTATTGGCAATAACTTTTCTTAGAATACAGATATTCTAATGTGGTTTGTTTCATTGTGTTCTGCATTAAATTACCTTTCCAATGATATACAGTATGATAGTATTATTTATACATACCAAGATTTTCACAATTTTGGCCACTAGTGTCAAGCTCAGCTTGTTGCCCCCTTAAAGCCTGATGCCCGGTGCAACCGCTACCCCCTGCACCCCCTTAGCTATGCCACTGCAGCAGTGAATACTAGGATTCTCTTTGCAGATAGCTGACTGAAAAAAATCTCTCTGAGAAGAATAGAAGAGCACAGATCCTTTAATTTTTACCAAGTGAAAATTAAAATGAATATTGATGTGAATCAGTATAACCCCCCAGATATAAAACTTACCCAAATAGAAGAGGGGGTGAAAATTCTGAAATTACTTTAAATAGACATGCCAAAGATTGTGCTGTTAAGTATCTTTGATTTTGTTTGCTATGTTTTTGTTTTTTGTTTTTTGTTACAAGAGTATCTGAACCACCCAAGCAGGTTTTAGTCATCAGCTGGACTCAGGCTTAACATGAAATCTAGGTTGGTATTTAAGAACTCACAACATAGTTTGAACTTTTGGATTTGTCTGCTTTTGTTTTCCGTCTTCTTCGGCTTCATAATTTCACTATCCCGTCTCCATGGTACTGCAGTCTCTTGAAGCAGAGCACTGTGGTTTGTCAATTACACTGTGAATTCAAACACAACAGCAGACAATAGCAAGCACAAATTATGGTTAGCAAGCCAGCTTCAAACCATGGTTTTTTCAGGCTAAACTAAAATTTGTTTAGTGTTGCATCTGAACACCCAGTCATGGTGTGCTTTTCCTTGTAGATATATTTATTTGCACTAAAGGAAGCTCCTGGAGAAACTTTATTAGTACACTCCTTAGTGAGCACAGACATAACTAAGACAGGATTCTTTAAAAGTAAATTATTATTTTTGCTGAGTTCACTGCGTGTCCTACTGTATATGTTGATATGGTTACATTAATATGTGTTTTGAAATAAAACCTATTCCTATTTTAAAAAAATGCATAGAAAGTGCCTGCTGTTTTTCCAAGTCAGTATCTATTATGTCGTGTGACTGTATTGTGGTTTGTTCTTTGCCTTTATTGCTTCAAATAAGGAATCTGATCAACAGACTGCAGAGCATCTGATTAAGTCGCAGCCAGTCACTACATTGGACTATCTATCTATTGGATGTAATGATGAAAGTGATTGTGATACATCAGGCAGGCTCTGCATGTCTGATCCAGTGGAGCATGGTAAGACATCCATACTATATGCTATTTAGTTAGATCTAAATACAAAACAAAGCATCAGCCAGAAATTTATCTTGTATATCTTTAAAAAAGCGGCAAATTAGAAAAGGAGATCTGATTAGACCACTGGTTCCCAAACTTTATAGCATCAGGACCCACTTTTTAAAATAATACCGTATTGCAGCAATTTCATCCGTATTTTCAGTCTTTTTCATCTTATGGCACACTGATCAGTTGTTCAAATTATCAGAGCACACCATCAGGTTTTGGATAATTGACAAGGCACACTGCACTGGCAGCCAGGGGCTCACATCCCCCAAGAATAATAAGATAATGGCCCTAATAAGAAATGACCCTCTCCCAAACTCCCATGGCACACCTATGGACCATTTGTGGCACACCAATGTGCTGCAGCACAGTGGTTGAAAATGGATGCCCTGTCAGGACACACCTAGGTTTATGAGACTTTAAAAAAAAGACATTCAGAAATTATTCATTCATTCATTTATTTACAAGTAATAATAACCCCCCAAAACATCCTCCAACATTTATCTCCCTGTATTTACATACACTTTCAAACTGCAGGAGCTCTTTCCAGGGCAATTCTGATTTTTGAGAAGCCTCAGAGCTTGAGGCAATCGGTTATCTGATCCTTCCATCACCAGTATTTTCATTGGAGCTGCTATGAACCCACCAGAAATCAGGTCACCAATGGATCCTGACCCACAGTTTGGGAACCACTGGATTAGACAGTATGTTGGTTTATCTGGGATGTTTTAATCTGGGGAGCATAAAAGGCATTGATCTCTTTAGTGTGTCTGTACAGAAACTTCCCCATAATTCAACTTCAGTGAATATACGCTAAAGCAGGTACCTGAGAAGCAATTTTTGCCAAGTTAGAATCATGATGAAGGAAGAGTATGCATGCCAATGTTGCTCTTCCAGGTGTGCAGATGGTAGCCTTTGGCTTATGATTGACCCCTGTCCACAGTGCAGAATGAGGGGGAGGGACCAAGGCTGACAGAAGTGCACATGATTGAGAGGAATGAATGCTCACTGGATGTGGATCTGGTCTTGATAAATAGCTGAAGATGCCCCCTAGAGGAGAGGGTTAGCAAAGAGAATAATTCACAGTTTTTTGTGTCGAATTTCATACTTTTGCAGAGAGGCTTTGAAAGCTTGCAGATCCTTCTGTCCTTCCTCTGATGTGAGGGAACCCCCCTGCACTCCAAATGACTTGTGTTAGTACAGTATATTACAAGTTAGCCTTTAAGTTGAAATGCGATATTAAGATGACCAGTCCATTGATAGTGAAATATGATTTTAAAATGACCACAGGATTTGGTGTACAGTGTGGTCATACTTTGTACTGTACATATTATTTCGTATTTATCATGTGGCCAAATATCTAAAGCAGAGTCCATTAAATTTCAATAGGATACAACTGAGTTCTCAGATGTCTGCTGTTCAGAGAAGACTTTGCAACCATCAGAATGAATTGGTGTGTGATGTCTCTAATGTTTATATCCCAGAATTCGTCCTTATGTGATGAATGACAATCCCTTTGGCCCAAACCAAGAAATGGAAGCAAGCTCTAAAACAGTGGTTCTCGCACTTTTAGCACTGAGACCCACTTTTTAAAATGAAAATCTGTCGGGACCCACCAGAAGTGATGTCATGACCGGAGGTGACATCATCAAGCAGGAAAATTTTTAACAATCCTAGGCTGCAGTCCTAATCCAGGAGTAAGCCCCATTGATTATCATTGATAAAAGCATATATAGAGTAGCCTGTTAAAAGTACAGATCTGTAACATTTCCCCAAATGCAGTCACATACCATGATAGCAACAAGTTTAGTAGCTGGCAACCTTCAGTCTCGAAAGACTATGGTATCGCGCTCTGAAAGGTGGTTCTGGAACAGCGTCTAGTGTGGCTGAAAAGGCCGATTCGGGAGTGACAATCCCTTCCACACTGGGAGCAAGTGCAGTCTGTCCCTGGCCTGTCTCCCTGGCTATGGGCCTTCCTTCTTTGCCTCTTTGCCTCAGACTGTTGGCCAAGTGTCTCTTCAAACTGGGAAAGGCCATGTTGCACAGCCTGCCTCCAAGCGGGCCGCTCAGAGGCCAGGGTTTCCCACTTGTTGAGGTCCACTCCTAAGGCCTTCAGATCCCTCTTGCAGATGTCCTTGTATCGCAGCTGTGGTCTACCTGTAGGGCGCTTTCCTTGCACGAGTTCTCCATAGAGGAGATCCTTTGGGATCCGGCCATCATCCATTCTCACGACATGACCGAGCCAACGCAGGCGTCTCTGTTTCAGTAGTGCATACATGCTAGGGATTCCAGCACGTTCCAGGACTGTGTTGTTTGGAACTTTGTCCTGGAACTTTGACGTATTCTCGGCATCACCTGGCAGGTATTCTCGGCAACAAGTTTAATATATTAAAAATAAAATAATGAAATGAATGGGGATGCACCTGAAATTGGTTCGCGACCCACCTAGTGGTCCCCAACTCACAGTTTGAGAAACACTGCTCTAAAGCACATGAGAATCTTTACATGGCTTAACTTGGAGGGTATTCCTAGTTATATGCTATACCAGTGTTTCTCAACCAGTGGTTCGAGTACCTGGTACTTGAGTACCTGGTACTTGAGGTTGTGTCTAGTGGTACTTGCAGGACCCCTGGACATCTATCGCTTGGCAGCGAGTTCAGGAACGTGACACAACGAACAGTGGTAGGAGGCTCAGCTCAGTGGGCAGAGCTCAAAGAATGCTTTTCCACATTTGACAAAGCCCTCCTATCTACCCTGAGCCTCTTACCAGTGTTTATCACGTTGAATCTGGCCTCCCAACACAGAAGTAACTGGTAATGATGTCATCACCAGTTACTTCCAGTGGTACTTTGGATGGGTGGACTATGTGAAGTGGTATGGTGGAGGACAAACCTTGAGAAACACTGTGCTGTACCATTCAGGGCGCAATCCTAACCTGCGCTGGAACAGGCAGGCCGATTGGCCTGCACTATATTCAGAGTGGGTTTGTTGCACTCTAGGGTGCATCTTGGAGTATTTCCTTCCCCCTGAGCAATGCCCCAGGCAGCTCTGTGAGGCTACTCAGATCTGTGTCCGTGATTTTATTGGCATGAATCCGAGTGACCTGAGTAACACCGCTCATTCTGGGGTCAGGGGCTGGGATCCGGCTTGCACCGCCAGGGTCAGCCCCACCTCCTCTTGGGCCTGAACTGCCCCCTGGGCTGCCCTCACCTACCCATAAATGCCCCCTTTCTTGCATCACCCTCTACCACCCCTGTACTAGCCTACCTGGACTGGCACAAACCTACCTCTTCCGGGAGCAAGGCCAGCTCTGCAAGGCAAGCGCACATTCGTGCACAGGTCTATCCTCCTCCCAAATCATTATAAACATGCTTTACGGTATGTTCACAATGACTGGAAGCCATCTCCTGGCAGGGTAGTAGGATTGCACTGCCCCCAGGACAAAGCTGCTATGTGGCCGATCCTTTGTAAGAACATTTGTGATCTAAACATGACGTGTATTGAAACATTCAGTTGCACAACATGTTCTCTCAGTAAAGGTGTGTGCGCTGGAACATGCTCATTATAGCCCCCTCTTTATGAAAATCTGTGCTGATGGATGTCCACTTTGTTGGGGAGAGGGGGCGCGACACCAATTATTGTACTTAAGTAATCTTTGACAGCTTTCATGCAGCTTTCACATACTTCCACACACACTGAAAGCTTTCCATGAGGGTAAATTATAAGAGTTGAAGTAATGCTCAATCTGAATCTGCAGGGTTTCTGAACATAATGTACCACTTTATTGTTGTTTGAGCAAGATTTTTGGGATTAGGGTGGCTGATTTAAATTCCGATGCTTCTATTCATTTCCATTGATTGCACATTTTTATACTGAGGATTTTATTGCTTGTTTTAAGTTGTTTTGAGGAGATTAGTTGTAATTTTAATATTGTCTCCATTTAATAGCTTTACAAAGCTTTTATTGATGTTATATTCTAAGCCACCTAGAATCTATGGAACATAAACGAACAACAGAATAAATCCCTTCCTTTTGAAACTGTGTTACTTGATGCACAAGAGAGGCATTAGCCTTCAGCTCCTGCAAAAGCTGGGCATCTGTGTCCTAAGAAGCTAAGCAGCTGTTTCTGTGGCAGAGTTCCTAGTAGATGTGTAAATGAATAGATAAAATGCCTACCTGTCAAGAGAGCTCAGGGCTCTGCAGTGATAACCATTTCTTACTGCAAAGATCAGTGGTGCTGCACAGTCATGAGACATAGTTTACTCAGAAGCTTCAGTGTATAAATTTAATTTCCATAAACTGTGGGTCCATTAAACCGCGGTGCTGGATAACACTTGGGCCTTTCAGGGTTGCTACTGATTTCTTTGCAAATAAAGTAATTCATCAAATGGCAGTTTCACTTATTGAGGACCTTGTGTCTTCAGAAGTGGGGTTGAGTGTCGTTCATATGGAGATCGGGACTGCTGTCAGAATTTCTGGTTGCCGCAGTCCAAATATGGGTGGCAATCATAAGAAGGATCTCTCCCCTTGATCACCTTTCGTCATTGCCCCCTCATGGGGAGGGTGGGGGCAGGGCTTCCTGAATTAATTATTGTGTGGGTGGGGCTTGCCAATATACTTTCTCTGCCCCCTTGTGCTGTTTATTTTGTACTTAAGTACTCCAGAAGACAGTAGAACGGGAAGAACAGTCATCAGCTAGAAAATAATCAAATGCAGAGAGCTGGCAAACCCCCTCCCTGCCCGAAAGAACTCTGCACCAATTGCCCTCAGACTACAATAGTGAAGGGAAGGACACTCTGGCAAGAGGAACAAGGACGGCTACGATTTATACAGGCGTGCACCACTTAACAATCCGCTTAATGACAGACCGCATATACAGCAGTGGTCAAAGCGCTACAAAGAGGCTCTTAATGAAGCAGTCAAGTCTCCCATAGCTTGTAGCAGAGTGTCTATTTACACAACAAAGGCCCAAATTCTAACTTTCCAGCACTGGCAGAGTAGTGCCAATGGGTCGTGTGCTACATCCTGCAGTTGGGTGGCAATCAAAGTAAGGGAATGTTTGTTCCCTTACCTTGGAGCTGCACTACTCTTATGTCTGTGCTGGAAAGTAGGTTAGGATTGCGCCCAAAGAAGCTGTTAATGCAAAGAAGAAGCAATCTTATCTTCAGTAGCCTGTGCAGCCAGCTAGTGTCTAGCAGGGAGTGTTTGTTTACACAACAAAGGCACTAGATTGGGCTGAATGTTCACTTAATGACCTAATTGCACAACAACAGAGATTGGAGAATGTATCCCAGTCATTAAGTGGTGAACACCTGTATATCCTAGCAGTCCTTGTTCCTCTTTCCAGAGTCTCTGTTGTAGAGTTAAACATCTTCAGAACAAATTTATTTCTTCTGAGATTTTGATCCCACCTTTCCACCCCCAAAGAGGCACTCAAGGCAATTCACATCAGATTTTAAAAAACACAATCAATTAAATGATCAAAAATAAAAACAATAAACCATCCAAGAGCAGAAAGAACAGCATACCATTTGAGGGCATCGATTAATAAAACTAAAAAAATGACCATGTGGCGTCCCTTTGGGAGGTCACGGTCCTGGGTGCCCCTGGGTCCAACTTGAGTTCCTGGAGGGCAGCATCTACCCTCAGACAGGTGCCAGTCTTGGGGGAGAGGGTTTAAATTGTTCTCTTCTTCCCCTTCCTAGTGCCAGCTTAAGGTGCTTCCTCAGGCTTTGTAGGAGTCCCCTGCTGAGAACCCCCCATCAACTCTAGCCTCAACTTCTTCACCGCATCGTTAGCCAGGGGCTTCCAGGGCTTGTCCTTTCTCCTCTGCCCAGATTCAGCATCCTAGTTGCTCCAGCAGCAACATCATCCGAGCTCCCTGCAGGTTGTGCATCCAGTGGTGACAGTCTCTCCTAGGCTTGCTTAGAGTGTGCAAGTGGACTTCCAGCTGGTACAGCTCGGTGGTGGACTCAGACAGCCTTTCCTCACAGGGTGGGTACATCCCCTGTCAAGCCACTAATGGAGACAGTTCTGGGAGAGTTGTTCTGTAGTTCTCCCAGCTGGGCCAATGGGAAGGTCCTTGCTCTCTAATAATTTCCTCTGCAACCAGGTGGAATGGCCTGGTTTACATGTGGATATTTCCCTCTTCCCCCCCACACACATTCCATTTAGCTTTACTTTTTGAAAGCTACTGTTGACTGAAAGCTTCCTATATTATATTATGTGAACAGAAGTTAACCGTGTTGATTTTTAGCCATATTTGAGAGACTAAGGGCACAGTCCTAACCAGGTCTACTCAGAAGTAAGTCCTATTTTGTTCAATAGGACTTACTCTCAGGAAAGTGTGGTTAGGATTGCAGCCTAAATAAATGCCAGATATAACTGGAAAGCAGTGTCTATGGGAACACTGATGTAATTTCTACTGTTCATTCTTAACTCAATACAGTAGCAGTTTATTCAGGGAGATTTTATGAGTGGTCTGTGTCATTGCGGAGGTATACTTATATCCATACTAAATGGTCACCTCTTTAAATGTACTACATTTTATTGATATTTCTATGTTTTATATGTATAATTGTACTTTTAAAAATAATGTTATTTCCTGACTGGACACTTCAAGATGGGCCAGAGCAGAAATTGAACTAAATATAATTTGCAGCACACAGAAAACAAGGATAGCAAATGCTACTTTACATTATATTACAGACTTGGCAGTAGCCAGTTCTTTTTTCTGAATCAGTTGTGAACGCTATATTAACAGAGACTACAAGATGTCCTTTGTTCATTTGCAGTGGCGTTGAACTTATAAAGTATGTGTGATTATAAAATATTAATAAAAAGAATATGTAAATTGGATTGTATCTGCCCAGGGAAAGCAGTGGATCTGGAACACATAGCATATTCTCCATTTGTTTCTATGCCCCTGCCCCCCAAACTTACATTATACATATAATATATGCATTCACTACATAAGGCACAATATAAAACAAGAAATTGAGGACTTTCAAATTTGGCTAGATTCGCTATCTTGAAAAAGGAAAAGAATTCATGTGACATTTTAAGCCCCAAGCTTCATCAGCTTGTTCTTTCACAGTACCAAGGGAGAAAATCTGTGTGGGAGGAAGCCACATTTCGGAAAGTATTTCCAGGCAGGAGAGAGCATTTGAAAGTCAGGGACCAAAAAGAAAAAAGGTGGAATGGAATTTATGAGTAGGTAGATTACTGGGCAGGAACATGTAAGAGCAGAACAAAAACAGCAGGTGTTTGGCAAGGGGAATTGGTTACTCTTTCAAATCTTTTTTTTCTTTCTTCCTTAAATCAAATTATTATATATAGACCTATATTACTGTCCTGTCCCTTTAACCCTGTGTTTGTAAGTTGGCTGTACACTCACAGAACTGTATCCAGAAGTCTTCAAATTCCCTGCTCAGATATGATGTTGCACATCCAGGACACCCAGAGAGGAGTCGGAACTGGTGCTGAGCCCAGTGGGGTGGGAGGTGTTTTGGGATGGGGGAAGGTGGGGCAGGGGGAGGAACTGGCCTGAGAGGGGGTGGGACTAGCAAAGCCCTGTCAGTTCTCCGTGTCAGTTTGAAAAGCACAATAGCCAGCGCAGACTTGAGAATTAAAATTGAATCTAGACAAGATGCAAATAATGATTGGCATATCTTGTATCATAGGGAAGATAACAGTGATAAAAATATCAGTTATTGATGATTCAGTCTTGTTTTGCACACATTGATGATGCTTGTTTTGCACATCTGAATCCATCACTCTGCTTGGGAACCCATATTATGGTAGTAGCCAAGACCTATACTAATGTACATGTGAGTCACAGGCAGGAAAATACATATTAGTAGAACAGAACATAAGAATTGCTTTAAAGTTTCAAAGTTCATACAAAAGTATTCCGAAAGCTCATAAAAAAGGCATGATGCATTAATAGTAATCTGCTTTTAAAAAAAATTAAGTCAATGTTTATAAAGGCTTGATGGCCAGAACCATCCCTTAGTTTTGTTTCCAGCATCTGGTAATTAGTGGTGCAATTGGGAGCAGCCCATCCATTAGGAGAGGTGATCTTAGTTGCTTCAGGAGCAGATTGCAGAGGGGTGAGAGGGTGGCGGATTTGGAGTGCCCTTCACCCTGAGACTGCCACTGCATCCCTCCAGGCTGTTGCAGAATGCAACCTGCAGTAATCTGCTTTCCACCCGCTAAAGCAAGTGCGAAGTGGATCACCCTCTTCCTTACCTTGTTCCTGGTTCTGTTTCTTCAAACATGAAATGCAGAACTTTTGGTTTGATTTACTTTTGGTTTGGTTTGATTTGGCTCCTTCATTTACGTAGTCCCTTTAAATAAGTGGTTTCTAACCTGTGGTTCATGGACCACAGGTGGTCCCGAAGACCCTGAGAAGTGGTCTGCAGAGGTTACAGAAAACAAAGATAATCACCGTTTATCATTTCTAGCATCTTGCCAAGCAAGCGCTCCCCTATGGACCACTGAAGTGTCAGCTGCAGCTGTGCTCATTCGTTCTTTGCCCTCTCTGATGGTCTATGGGTGTGTGTGCTCATTCTCAAGACCATTGACCACCAGCGAAGGCAGAACCACCACCGGCAATTCCAGTGTCTTGCCAAATGCTACCCTGCAGACTACCAAATTTAATTGTATTTTTTGTGTGCAGGGGGGTTTTGGGTGTTATATGTGGTCCACGACAATTCCAATTTTTTTCTTCTGTGGTCCACAGGCTCCTAAAAATTGGGAACCTCTACTTTAAATCATACTTGGAAGTTCTGCACTTCCGCAGTTGAAGAAACTTTGCAAGCAGTGCAGTAAAAAACTGCTTTAAAAGAATTGTACAGAACCTTATGGTGGACCCTATGTGGCATTAGGTGGCATTCCATGTCACACCACCATTGGGTACAGTTAGTATCTTTTTCTTGTTTCACCAAATTAATAATAATAATAATAATAATAATAATAATAATAATAATAATAATAATAATAATAATAATAATAATAATAATAATAATAATAAAAACTTTATTTTTATCCCGCCCTTCTCCCAAAAAGGGACCCAGGGCGGCTAACATATAAAACAGATTAAAACATAATTTCACAAACAGATAAAAACATATTAAAAAACACATTAGCAGAACCCATAAAAACAGTAGTCAGAAGAGTCAGAATAAAAGAGCATAAAACAGCAGTTCTTAGAGGAATCGGGCCTGTAAAAAAGCAACTAAAAGATATATAAAAGATGTTTAAAAGGCCATAACGTCAGAAGGCTTGGTTAAACAACAAGGTCTTCAGGCCTCGCCGAAAGGTCTCAGGAGAGGGAGCCATTCTCAAGTCAAGGGGAAGGGAGTTCCACAACGTTGGTGCCACTACTGAGAAGGCCCTATTTCTTGCCGCCGCCCCACGTACCTCCTTAGGCAGCGGCACTTGTAAAAAGTCCTTCTCTGATGACCTGAGAGGACGAGCCGGATTGTACGGGAGTAGGCGATCTCTAAGATAACCTGGCCCAGAGCAGTATAGGGCTTTAAAGGTCAAAACCAGCACCTTGAATTGGGCCCGGAAACGAATGGGCAGCCAATGTAGCCCCCGGAGAAGCGGGCTGACAGAGTCAAACAGCCTAGCTCCAGTGACCACACGGGCCACCGCATTCTGCACTAATTGCAGTTTCCGAACCGTCTTCAGGGGCAGCCCCACATAAAGCGCGTTACAATAATCTAACCTCGATGTCACCGTAGCATGGATCACCGTGGCCAGGTCTGCACGATCCAAGTACGGACGCAGCTGGCGCACCAGCCGAAGCTGAGCAAAGGCCCCCCTAGCCACAGCCGCCACCTGGGAATCCAGGAGCAGCTGCGAGTCCAGGTGGACCCCCAAGCTGCGGACCTGCTCCTTCAGAGGGAGTGCAACCCCATTCAGAGCAAGCTGATAATCCAGCACCTGCATCGAGGATTTCCGAACCAGGAGAGCCTCTGTCTTATCCGGATTTAATTTCAGCTTGTTAGCCCCCATCCAGATCCTCACTGCTTCCAGACAGATCTCCAGGCCCTCAACTGCCACCCTGGAGTCTGGAGGAAAGGAGAGATAAAGCTGGGTGTCATCAGCATATTGATGACATCCCACTCCAAACCCCCGGATGACCTCTCCCAGCGGTTTCATGTAGATATTAAATAGCATGGGGGACAGAATTGAGCCCTGCAGCACCCTGCACCTCAATGGCCAGGGTGTCGAACAGGCATCCCCCAGCACCACCATCTGGGACCGACCTTCCAAGTAGGAGCGGAACCACCACAAAACAGTGCCTCCAACTCCCAACTCGGCCAATCGGCCCAGAAGGATACCATGGTCGATGGTATCGAAAGCCGCCGAGAGGTCCAGCAGGACCAACAGGGACGCACTCCCCCTGTCCAGTCCCCGGCGTAGGTCATCCACCAAGGCGACCAAGGCAGTTTCCGTCCCAAAGCCCGGCCTGAAACCAGATTGAAAAGGATCCAGATAATCCGCTTCATCCAAGACCCTCTGGAGTTGGGCCACCACCACCCGCTCAATTACCTTGCCCAGAAACGGGATGTTGGAGACTGGCCGATAGTTGTTCAACACAGTGGAATCCAGGGAGGGCTTCTTCAGGAGGTGGCGAACCACCGCCCGCTTCAAAGCAAGCGGCAATGTCCCCTCCCCCAAAGAAGAGTTGACCACCCTCACTGTCCACTCAGCCAGTCCACCCCGGACAGCTCTTATCAGCCAAGCTGGGCAAGGGTCAAACAGGCAGGCACTCCAAAGGAGTCTGTCCACATCCTCAGGCTGCACAAGCTGAAAAGAATCCCACAACACTGGACAAGCAGTTGCCAGGGGGACATCATCAGACATTGTCAATGTGGCATCCAAGTCGTAACGAATGCGATCGATTTTATCTGCAAAATGTTGCGCAAACACGTCACAGCGGCTGACCGTGTATTCCTCCTGGTCCACTGGCGGGGCCTGATGGAGGAGGCCCCGCACCACACGGAATAGCTCTGCCGGACGGCTATCAGCAGACGCAATGGTAGCATAGAAGAATGATTTCTTCGCTGCTACCACCGCCACGGAGTAGGCTCTTTAATGAGCTCTACTCTGTGTCCGATCAGATTCATCACGAGTTTTCTGCCACCGTCGCTCTAGACGCCTGCCCTGCCGCTTCATCATTCGCAGCTCCTCAGTGAACCAAGGAGCCGCTCCGAGTCTGCGACGTGGCAGAGGTCGCTCCGGAGCAATCTCATCCACTGCCCTGGACATTTCCCCGTTCCAGAGGTCAACCAGGGCCTCAGATGAGGTGCCAGTCTCGGCAGTAGGAAAATCCCCCAGAGCCCTCAGGAAACCTTCAGGATCCATTAGCCTCCGGGGGCGGACCATAGAAAACGGTCCCCCGCCTCTGCGGAGGTAGGAAGTTGCAACCAGCCTAAACCTTACCAGGAAGTGATCTGTCCATGACAACGGAGTGATCTGAATGAACCTTTTTTTTTTGTTTAGGAGTCCTTCCAGAGTGGTGTTTCCTCAGGGTTTGCAGTATCATGCAGGAAGCAAGGGCAATAGCATCAGAGGCCAATATTGTACTGAGTGCAGACAGACAATGAGCAAAGCGCCATCGTTCTTGCTCTTGCCCTAGAAAATGCTGAAGAGTTTGTTATAGTTTTTAAATTAATATATGCTAATGAAAAAACTTGGCACATTAAAAAATGAGAGTAAGTTTGTTAGCTGTGGTTGATTTCATCCCTTTCTACAACATCCAGATGAGTTATGGAGATTTATTCTCTTCACATAAGAAAAATGAGAACTGCTGAAGAATCTGAGACCTCCCGAGACTGAAATGGAGGCAAAGCATGACTGCAGAACCCAACTGTTCAGCTATCTATTGCTAAGCAAGTGCTTTGTGACTGCCAGCTCACCTTGATGTGCTGTCATCTCTTGCTGTTCACTTCAATTGCTTTGTGCACATATTTTCATCTTGGCTCAGCAAATAGTTCAGAGCTTACTTAAAGAGAAAGCAGTATTTTAGTTTCTAGGAATCCTCTTGATAAATCTATTGCAAACGTTTGGATAAGCACAAGAGAATATAGTTTTAAATTAGTTAAGTGTTGAAAGATGACAGTGTTGTTGTTTTTCTCCCTATCAGCAATATCTGCCATGTTTAAAGAGTGGCCAATATCTGTAGGGGAGGGCTACAGGAATTTGGTTACTGAAGGCATCTGAAGTGGGACTCGGCTGAACACCTTCATGGTTCATTGTGGGACAGCTGTTGTTATCAGGAGTATCTCTAAGGGATGGTTCCCTTTGTATCATGCATTCCCAAGCCAGACCCTGCTGGACTGGGAGAACAATTCCTTCTAAAGAACCATGTATCAATTCAGGACAGTTTTCACAAAGTGATACTTTCAGTCTTGCTGAAGAGAAAGGGAAAGCCTCTCCTCGTGAGATATTGGGCAACATTTTTAAATATCTGGGACTAAGTTAATGGTACTTGTTTTTGATGACTTTCAACAGAGGAGCAAGTGGCTTCTTTTTCATTTTATAGGAAGCTGTACAAATCATGATATCAGGGTTTGGGAACTGGATGAGGGACTGTGCCCACCAGATAGCTCCCCGGCCAGACCAGTCAAACCCACCACACTGATGGCAGTGAAATGCACCTTCAGAAGGTGGACACTGTGGAGGGCCTGGTGCAGGACTGTACCCCAGGGGCCTCAACAACTAGCCGGAAGTAATACTAAGAATGTCTGAGATACAGCAGTGCATCCATTTGATAGCACGAAGTGGCAAAATGGATTTTGTGATGAAAATGGAAAACCGTGTACTCATGTACAGTATTTTGCTTGGTGTTTGGGGTTATATTCCTATCAGTCTCTGTTGCAAAGACACCATGAACAAGATAGGGATTTTTAATTCTCCTATCTTGTAGCTGCTGCTAGTAAACTGATAGTGGGAGTCAGAAACCCTTGCAGAACTGTTACAAATCACCTTGACATCTACCTCTGTTATATATGTAATGGGGAGACAGGCAAAAATCAACACAGACTTGCTATTTTTGTTGACATCTTCACATTAAATATCATGTATTGCTCCACTGCAGTGCACAATAATGAAGAGGCGGGTAGCACTGAACAGAGGGCAGAGTGGCCATTAGTGGGAGGAGAACCAACCGTTAGGGTGTTCTGGGACCAATATTTATTGTAATGGGCCTACGCAGCTTTCATCTTTCATATTCTGGGATTGCTATCTCTACCCTCAATCCCTACATTAGGTTAAGAAGGAATTGATCAACGAGGTGTAGATGACAAGAACGTTATGCTGTTTTAACCTTATTTTTTTAATAAGAGAGCCCCACTTAGAACTGAATGAGTAAACAGTGCATAACATATTGATGAGCTCGTTTTGTACAATGTCAACAAACTATTAGGGAAAAGCAAAAGACTAAGGAAGGCATTAGTGGTAAAGATCCTTCTAGCTGCCTGTGTGGATTTTAAATACTGTTAAAAGGTAGGTGAGTTTGATCCAGTATTTTACACAGAACACCAATATAAAAATTCTAAAAGTTATGAGAATACACATTTCTTAACATATTGATATGATCATGTCCTCACAGTCTTGACAGCCATGTATTTCTACTGAACGTACATGATGTTTGGTATTTAGCACTTCTGTGGCTTAACTGCATTTTCTGCTTCCCTCATACGAGAGTAACTGTGTTTGGAGTAAAGTATTTTGTTTCTGAAAAATCAATTGTTTAAAGTCCTGTGGATTGAAGGAACAGCAGTTTTTCAGAATGCCAGTAATCCATGCAAGATGCAAATTCTTCAAAGACCTTTAGATGCAAATCCATCTCATATTGGCTTGCAGGATTCTACTGAATGGTGCATGTTAAGCTAATGCATTCAATATATGAAGAATTATTATTATGAATATTTATAAATGGCTTTTTCAACAATAAAAATCACAGAGTGGTTCACATAGGAAAAGAATGAAAAAGTGGTTCCCTTCCTCCAAAAGGCTCATAATCTGAACAACCGACACCAGCAAACAGCCACTGGGAGAGATGTTGTGCTGGGATGAAAAGGGATATTTGCTTTCTCCTTGCTATACTTAGGAGAATCACTACTTAAAAGATGCCTTTTGTCCAGTTAGCAGGGGTTAAGTGTGGGATACTTTTAAGCTTTCATCTTTCATAACACAAATATTGAGTGCTCCAATTACAAACTGCTGCTGTGATTTTTTCAAAGCATTTTGTTGATTGATTTGTGCTCAGCCTCTGTCAACAGTGATTGATAAAACCTATATCCATCTCTAGCTAAGCTTGAGTTGCCAAGCAGCTCTTCGGAATAACATTTTGCTTCCTTGGCAGTGCTTTTCTAATCATTCCGTTGCAGACATACAAAGGGAAAAAAACACTCTGGCACAGACGATCACCATATGACTTTTCCAGCTTTTCCTTCCTGCCCTACAGAGGCAACAGTGTGAAAGATGGAGGTGCAGGAGCTCCGCACCAGTTTTCCACTGTGTCTGGCAGGTACTGCAGATATTGTTAGGACATTCTGAAGAGTTGAAAGGAGGAGGCATCATTCATTTCCTCTGAGTTTTTCACATGTTTGAGATGACACAAAGACATGCAAAACCAGTTTATCAGAAGTGAAACTGGGATGAGTGTGCAATCCCTCTTTTAGGAATGAGCAGCAATCCCTCTTTTAGGAATGAACCACCTTCAGCACTCTGCAAAATCCTATCATTTCTCTCAAGTCTGTCAGCTGACTGTCTTACCAATCTATCAGGCAATCCAGGAAATGAAAGAAGCTTTGTCCTGCACTGTAGCATCCCAGAACCTGCTTCTGCTCTTTAGTCTGTGCTCTCCCAAGTGAGCATCTAGTTGCTCCTCAGTTACCTCCCCTCTAATCTGCTTGGCCACTGCTGCTCTGACCCTGCCTGTGCATCCCCTCACCTCTGACTGGTAGGCGCATGGAGTTTTTGACTCAACACCTACCTGACTTTCTGATATGGTTTTAGTGTATGCAGTGGGTGCCATTGCTAGGAATTGCTGAGGTTCTCTTCCCCCACAGCCTTTCTCTTGCTGCAAAACAGGACGTGATTGCTTGTCACTCATGATTAAAGTTTTTGCTAACCCAAAGTTTAGAAAATCACATTTAGTAGTGTTGCCTGTGTACCATTTGTTTTATGGGTATCCTGCAAGAAATCCTAAAAAGCATACATGTACCTCAATTCATTTATACTATTTTTTTCACAGATTTTGTACCAAATATGTACACTATTTCTAAATATTTCTACTGCTCCAGTTGGGAAGTGTTGCCAGAAATCTCAACAAAGAAGATTAAATTAACATAAACATTGAATGAATTCTGTTTTCTAATTTGAATTTCTCTACTGTGCAATTCAGCAAATAAGGTCTGGATTTCTCTTTTTTTATCCAGGTACAGCTTTCCTTTTCATGCAATTATTCCAGCAACTATAACAGAAGAAGAAGTAACTGGCCTGCCAATACTATTATTGCAGCACAATCCTATCTTGCTCTGAAACAGAAAGGCCAGGAGGTCTGCGCTGTATGCAGTGCAAGATTGGGGCCAGAATGGGCTTATCCAGAGGCAAGGGGAAACTCTTCTCCTTACTCCCAGGTAACCCACCACAGCCACAATGGTTGTCCTTGGACCTGCACTACCTCATGAGGTGGCACAAGTCCAAGGTGAATGGAACGACTTGGAGCCGCTCTGTGCTGCTTGGGAAATGGTGTTGGAATCTGGCGTAACTGCCCTCCGCCCACCCTCCCCTGCCCCAGAATGCCTCCTTCCTGCCCTCCCCAGACCCCTGTGTCGGCCGAGCTCGTCTGATGCAACCTTCCTGGTGCAAGCCGCCATGGAGGCGGGATTCACCTTCATGCTCCAGCACACCTCCGTGCTCCAGCCCACCAAGAGGTGCAAACGTGCTTTAGAGCAAGATTACACAAGGTTTACACAAGGTTAGGATTGCGCCCTTAAATTTGTAAAGCACTTTCAAAGCAGTTCATGTATATTTTCTCTGTAATGTTGCACCGTAGCATTGTTTTTAAAGCTAGCAATGTTGGTATAGGCAATTTAAAAGGAAAGATTTATTGCTTGTTATTTGGTTCCCTTCTGAATGGTGGCAAACATAACAAAAATCAGTACAATGTTGACTGCGTTTATGAATATAGTTAAGGTGCATTCATACCTGTAAAGGTGCATTCATACCTGTAATAATAGTGCTATTAGTACTCCTAAGACTGTTGCCATGTTAACATAGGATTGGGCCATTAGATAGGTATGCATCCTGTATACAACATCTGTAGTGCTCTGTGAACTCGTCATAACTGACTGTGCTGTAGTTTGGTTGTGCTCAGATGGTGCAGGGATCGCTAGGGGTTGCAGGGGTCTGGCCTGCACCAGATGATGTGCACTGGGGGTGACAGCACTAGTGACCAAAATCACTAAACTCACAGTTTGTAGGAATAATACCATCATGTTATATACCATTCCATGCATAATTTACAGCAGAATACAGTGGAAAAAATTGGAGTGAAATATCTCCATTCTATTAAAAGTTATAACGAAAAAAACTAGAAAACAAAAATGCAACTGTCTTATGTAACAAAAATGCTACTGTCTTATGGAACTAAAAAGTACATTTCTTTAATTCAAAATGGACTAATGAGACTGATTGTTTGAAGAGCCAATGAAATGTTATTATGTCACAGCATGGAACCAATAAGATGTTCATAAGGTGACACTCTGGGGGGTAACATCACTAGTGACCAAAATCGCAGGATTTGTAGGAATAATACCATCGTGTTATATGCCATTTGATGCATAATTTACAGTAGAATACAGTGAAACAAATCACTTTTAAATAACTCCATTCTATCAAAAGGTATGACCAAAAAACCAGCATGTGTGGGGCGATGGTATATCACTACACCCACCACCCGGGTTGTTGCCCTGCCCACTTTGGTCCATCATAGGGGTGGCGCACTGTACTCCCGCACCATGTGACACAAGTCCTGGTGACCCCACTGCTCAGATTTTATGTCAGCGGTACCATAATTTATCAGGAAGGGCTTCTCCCTCTTTAAACGTGAATGTCCTACTGTACATGCCACAATGTATGTGTTTGTCCTTAAGAAGTGATAGCTTCTGTTATTTGGCTCCAACAGATAGCTACTCTTTCAGAATTCCCTCAAACAAAACTTGCTCCCATTGCTGTCCAAGCATGAAATTGAAATACAGACCCTCAGTTCTAAAGAACTACTTGAGTGGTGAGTTATGTGTGTGCAGTGACCAAGGCTTCTCCCTGCTTCATAAAAGTAACTTCCTGCATGTCACAGAAATACTGGAACTGGCCTGCAGTGCCCTTCCTACGTAGGGAGCTGCATTCGCTTCTTCAAAACAACAGCAAGTAATTGCTCACCGAAGACATTCCAAATCATTGATCACAACCAATAACAGTGGATTCCCTTTGGCAGCTGCAGTAGAATTCTGCAAAGTTTCCTTTTGGCATTGGAAGATTGACCTGTATCCACTATGTGAGTGTTGGTAGGGGTGTGGTGGTCTGCCTTGATGTTATGCACAGCTCTTGCTGTGGTGCTGCGGGACACTGTGCTCGTTACAGGGCAACCTTTCGAGTAATTGGATTTTGTCATGCATAAAAGAAGCAGCTTCCACAGACTATTGCTGATTGTCCTTTGCCCTCATTGTCCTCTTTACATTATTTCTCTTTTTTCCCCTCTAGCACCCCTAAATATTCAGAAGTAGGAGAAGGGGACTAAAGAAATGTTGACCTCATCTTGGAGGGCAGTGCTGCGTTGCATATCTCAGCTTCTTTGGCCTCAGGATCTTCCTGTGAGATATGAAAGAACCCTGATCTGATTAAACTGCATTTTAAGGCTCAAAGCTCCACAGTTGTCTCCAATTACTAGCAAGACATCTTGTTGCAATACAGTCCCTAGGTTCCGCTTGACTTGTGACTCTTAGGTAGGAGGAGCCACACGAATGTTTGGGGAACTTTGTGTCATCAGCACTGTGGCTTAGGGTCATTCTAGCTGCTTGAGAGAGACCTGCCCTACTTCTCAAAATGTCTGATTTCCTAGTTTTCAGACTCCATGTAAGAAACAATCTGAGATAGGATTCAGATGGTTGGGTAGATGAAGTTCCATACCATTCATTCAAGCCCTATTTTTTCTAAAAAGCAAAGCATAGCCCAAGATTCCAGGGCATGCATTCACAAGTTCTTCAGGCATTTTTACTTGTGTGTTTGAAGCAAAGGCTGTATGCTTGTTGAAACTGCTTGCTTTCAGCAGAACTTGGTATTGCTGGATGGTGAATAGGAAGCATGAAGGTTCTACTTGCAGTGCCAGGTTTATGGAGATTATGAGGCAAAGCCTGTAGCATCCATTGCCAGAGTCCTGATTGGTGCATTGAACATTATCAGTCCCACCAATACCAATAGGGTTCAGGGATTGGCCTAGCCAAGTGGACCCCCTGATGGATGTGAGCCTCTGGTCAATGTCCAACCTGGCTGACTTTGAGGACCCCCCTGTCTTCTCTTCTGCTTCTTGTCAGCCAGTCATCTCCATGTATAGGAAACTGGTTTTGGACAGGCCTTTATGTGCCTTTGGTCAGTAGAAGGAAACTTCTAATATTGTCTGTGTTGAGAATTTCTAATCCTCCATTCTTTTTTTCTTATGTGCCTATTTGACTGTTTCAAGAAGGTGGCACATAAATTGTTGACAGCTTTAAAAAAACAAAACCTACAGGTCCTAAGGAAGTATATAATCCTCCTCCATTGTAGCACCATCTCAATTTTCCCGTAGTTACCTATAGACTTTCATTAGAAATATTTATATAAGGAAACAGAGAAGAGAATGCACAAAAATGTGGTTACATTGTGCTTACTACCTTATTGTATATTATATAATATTTGTAGGCCAATCTGTAAAAAGAGTTTACAAAGTAGTTTACATAAGAAAAATAGATGTTAAAATGGTTACTTGTCTCAGAGGGCTCACAATCTTAAAAAAATCAGAAAAGAGACACCAGCAAGTGGCCATTAGAACAGACACTGTGCTGAGATGAACAGAACCAGTTGCTCTCCCTGAGAATAAGAGAGAATCACCATTTGCAAGGTACCTTTTAGTCCAATTAGCAGGGGTTATGTGCTGTAATCTATTTTTTATTCAGAATTAGGTTTTGTATAATTAACTGCTTTCCTCAATTCATGCACACGTCTGAATATTTGACCCCCCAAGAGTAAGTGGGGGGGAAAATGCATCAGTGGCATTTGCATGGCTTCGTTAATGGCTGGCGCAGCCTGTAAAGCTTCATTTTTCTGTGATTTAAAAGTACAGCCGGAAATGATAAAAATGCAATTCAGAATCCTGATGTAGCTGAAGTTTGTAATTACCTGGTTCAGTGTACAAATGTGTTTGGCTCAGAGTGCCTAGTTGTGTTACATATCAAGTGCCATTTCCCTTGGAAGTTTTTTTTCCTCAGCTTGGAATGCTAAGCAATATTGTGCTCATGTGTGATCAGAATTGAGCAGTCCAGTCCCAAGTGCCCAAAGCTAGCTGCTTTGATGCATGCACAGAAGTTGCTGAATGTTTCTCCCTGAAACTTTGGTTGATTACTGTGTGCTATGTGACATGACCACTTCACCAAACTTCCTTCTGTTTGGCAAGAATTTTCTCCATTCTGCATCACTTTCCTTGCTTGTTTCTTGCACATGTTTTATGTAGTTGCTGGTCTTCATCCAGATCCAAAACCAGTGTTGGTACTTTGTGGGGGCAGGGAGTCAGTGACCCTCCACCACGGCTGGTGTTCTTGCAAGGCTGGAGGGCAAGTGAAACCAAATGACAGTCCCCAAGGGACAACCTGAGAATGCTCATGTGTGCAGCACCATTAGCACATGTATCTGCATTATGAAGCAGCATAGAACTGGTTTGAGTTTTGTTTTGTTTTTCTTTTTCTTTGAATCCTTCCCACTTAACTAGTAAATACTGAGTCCTGAGTAAAGTCAAGGTGAGCTGATCCATCACTAGTTCTGAATGCGCTTTGTTTATATGTAGACTTTAGAGCAGTGGTTTCCAAACCAAACAGTGGTTTCCAAACACGAAAACTGGAAGAAGGCCATTTAAGGGGAGTGGCCAATAAGTAGGTAGCAACATGATCGCCATAATCATGCTGCTGCCAGGAAGGAAAGGGTTTTTAAAACTTAGCTGGGGGATCGCTGTGGCTCTTCGGAGTGTCTGAGGAGCCTGTGACCCCTCTGCAGCCCTTGTCATAGATCCAAAGTTCTGTAAAAAAGAAAAAAAAACCACTTCTGATTTTGTGACAGAAACCATAAGTATTTTTTTTTCCGTTTTGCAGGACTTTGGAACTGTGGGGAAGGCTGCAGAGGGGGTTGCAGGATTCCCAGACCCTCCAGAGAGCTATAGTAACCCTAGGTAAATTTAAAAAAAACAACAAAACTTTTCCTTCCTGGCAGCAGCGCAATTGTGGCAATCACATTGCTGCAACCCCCCCCCCCCCCCGGGGCATGCACAAAGACTTACAGGGTTCTCAAACTCCAAGTCAGACTTTGAGAACCACTGCTTTAGAGAATGAGAATAAAAACAATTATGTAGAATTATACCTGCTTTAACACAATCATTATAAGGGCCAAACTAGATTTACATAGTAAGCAAATCTTAAACCACCATCTTTCAATGGGGTTTTTACAATAATGTTCTTTGAGAGGAACTCACAGTACTCTCCATCACCAGATATTTCCCTTGTGGTGTGGTGGTCTCTTCTTTCTGTGTACCATCAAGCTTCCATAGGCAACTGTCAATCAAGCCCAGGCAGGTCCTCAACCATTCTTGCCAGCTGACCTATCCACGCTCCCCTGCTCTCTCATCACATGCAGGCTCATCAACCACTCTGTCCTCTCACAACAGGTAATAGCACTTTATATCAGCTTGACTTCATGTCTCCTCTCCAAGGACCTGAGTTGTTCCTGCTTAAAACTTTGAGCAATGCGACAACTCAACCACCGAACCACACTTGCTTCCCGGATATGTGTGAGAGACACACTGCGAGGGGTGAATCAGGAAGTATGGGGAGGGCAAAGGAGGTTCGTTCTCTCTGCGCTTGCTGTTTCCATGCTGAAAATTTCCCCTGCTCCAAAGTTGCATTTTGCTTCAAATGGCCCCTTCAGGGGTAAAGACTTGAAAATGGCCAGAGAAGGAGCCTTCCCCTCCCCACCCCACATGCCTTGAATCCAACTCTCCATGCAGTTTTTGAGGAAAAAGAAGCACTTCTGGGTTAAGGGTGCCCCTTGTGCATATGTATCTGCTCACATCTAGACTGACCCTAAGCATTTTGTAACTGAACATGAAACTTTTAGAAGAAAAAACTTATTTTATTCTTTTTTATCTTCATTTTCCCCCTCTTTTTGTTAATTCTTTTGTTCATTCTTTTACTGTTTTTGTTCATTTTTTTTCTTTTGTTGGTTGTATTTCTTTGTATGTTTTATATGTTATTGTAAGCCACTGTGAGCACTGGAAAGTTGGCCAATGAGAAGTTTCTGCCAACAGCAGATTTACTAGAATTGGCACAGTCCTGTGCTTTTATGCAGTCAGCCTGGTCTGTTGTTTTTTTCCCCAATATATGAACTTGCCCATTGTCTCCTAAATGTATGTGACATTTGGAATGCTACATTAATGAACTCTGGGGATGGAGCAAATTAAAACTATTTTTCAAAGAATCTGTTTATTTCACTGAAGGAAAATTGCAATAGTCATCAAATGTGGTGCTACCTAAAGATCAGGGTTGGGGGACGGGACGGGATGGACCAGCACAGTCTTAGACAGTCTGTATTTCATTAGGTTGTGCAGTTTCCAAAATTATTTAACTTGTGAGGTTGAGGGAAGGTTGCAATCCTTAACCCACATAGAAACAAGTGAGTCCCATTAAACTTTGTGGGTCTTCCTTCTTCACATAGGACACTGCTGCACAATTTTATAGAAAATCAGCATTCATTGGATACTGTGTACATTTCCATTTTATGTTTCTCAACCAGACCAACAATTTTCTTATTGTTAAGCACCACATCTGATGTTGTATGCTTTTCAAATGTTGACTAAGGTCTGTTCTCACTGAAGTGGGAAAACCTATGTCTGGACTGGACTACTTCAGACTGCAGGTGGGAGTTGTGTTGAATCCTCCATTTAAAAATAATTACAGGTGCAGAAAAACTAGATGTCCAAGACAAAGTTAAACTCAAACTTGTATGGTATGTTTTTCCCTGAAGAGCAAGTAGAAGCTTGGGCCAGAGCAACATCCCCCAGTACCACTTCCTTGATGTTCAAAATAGCCATTTAGTGTTTTCATAGAAAAAGAACTCTGGTTCTTTAGTTGCAATCCAAAAATGCATATTTTGTTGTAGTAAAATAATGCAATTTTCTTTTATGTCCTTTTTTGCAGTGACTTGGGAAACCCATACACCCTGAGATCTTGGTGTGGGAAACTGTCAAGGCCCACTGGTTGCAAAATAAATAGCATTGTAAAACAGTTTGGGGGTCAGATACCAGTATAGACAGGTAGCGATCCAAAGAGGCAGAGGTAGAAGGATGTGATCAAAGGTGGGATGGTTGTTAGGCTCCGGAACAGGCAAAAGTGGGCAGGGCACAAGTCTGCTTTGCTTCTCCCCCAAATATAAGTTGCCCAGTCTGAGGAGCCACGCCCAGGAGATTTATTACTTAGGATCAGCAAGGATCCTTTTGGCTCCCCCAGTCACCCAAGTCTTCTTGGGCTGACTGGCTGCAGTCTCCCGACTTGCCACTTTGGGGAAGCAATGCTGTGGTACAGCAACATGTCATGCAGCCTCACCCCTTGTATAGTATCACAATAGCACAGGGTCCCACTGCCAGATCCCCTCGTTCAGGCCCACTTACAGAAGTAAAGCACCCAGCTAGCACAGGATGAAGCTAAGTACAGTACAACTGTACTATACTGAGGACCACCACAGTATTGCGAAGTCTTGTTGAAATCAGAGTCATTCATACTAACAGGACTGCATCTGCCACAAGCCAATAACTTCAGTGTTGTTATCTGGAGGAGACCACCTGAAAGTTTCATTTTCAGGATGGTGGTCTTATTTGTGTCACTGAAGATCAATAAGGCTAAACACATCAACCTTTGGTTTTAAAAAAAGTTGAGCAAGATTTTATGCTTATATTGAGCTTTCCTATTTTGTTACAGAAATCCCAGAAGACCCACTCATTGCAGAAGAATATTACAATGATGTGTTTGATTCATGCTCAGAAACAAGTGAGGAGGAGGAGGAGGAGGAGGAGCAGGAGGAGGAGGAGGAAGAAGAAGTGATAGAAGGGGAAGCAATGGAGACATTGCAGGCAATGTGTGAAACAAATCAGCAGGTAAATGCTCAGTTTCGAGATAATGGCTGAACAAAAGGGACAATATCATCAAAAAAGCAAACATTAATATGGAAAATACAAGTTGGCCCTTGGTTGGCCCGCAGGGGATCCATTCCTGGACACCTCTCTCACAGTACCAAATCCCTGGATACTGAGCTCCATGGAGGCCCCTCAGAGGATCTCTGAAGTGCCTTCCAGTCACCTCTGGAGGTATTCTGAGGCTTCTAGGACGTATTTCCAGTTTGATGAAAATCCCAAAATGCCTCTCAGAAGCCTCTGGTAGGCCTTGTGATGCACTGGTACAAAAATATCTGAAGGCATGGCCTCATTTTGACAGGGGCAAGACTATACAACACCTCTCCACATTTGTTTCTGTGGAAGGCAATGATGTTTAATCTGTGGAATCCATCAAATGTCTCATGGTTGGTATGCTGCCTATTTCATAATATAAAGATCTTTTTTGAGTCACTGAACAAAAATACTGTGGGGAAAAACACAGCACCATATTAATGTATCCAAAAGTAAATAAACTCTATTTTACTTCTGATGAAGCTATTAATCACAAATATCAGATATGGGGTAGCATCCTGATTAGCACTGGTCAGCATTAGTCAGGTGCTCCCTCTGGGAATGGAAAGAGCTTTCCACTTTTGTAAGGAGTCCTTGAACATGCAGAAGGACCCCTTCCACAACGCTTTTCCATTAAGAGAAAGAGATCCCCACTGAAGTGCTAGTCAGGATGCTGTATTTGAACTATGCTCCTTAGTTGTATTTACAAGATTTTTAAACGCAAATTAGTTTTCCCTTTAACGTATTTTATGCTTCAAACCTATGCATTCATGCACCTTCAGTCCTATGCACAGTGAGACTTACTTCTGAATAAGCATTTTGGAATTATAAGATTGCAATGTCAATCATGTCCAAAGTTAACTAATTAGGCCATGGCAGAACTGAGATTTAAATTCAGATCTGAATGTGACTTGTTACCTTAGCTATCCAAACAAAAGATAAATACAGTTTTGCAGGATGACAATTTTGCAGGATGTCAAGCATCTTGACAACCTTAAGACATATCCTGAAAAAAACTAACTGTTCACTTTCATTAATGCTCCTTGTAATCCCCCCCCCCCCCCGTTGATCCAATGTTTGTGTTTTCTTTGGAGTTCCATGCAGCACGTAATGGAAGTCTGTCATTATGTGTCAATCTATTGTATTTCGAACAAGCTGGCAACGGTTCAGTGTTTTAGGAAGCAATCACTATAAATGGAATTCTTAACAATGCACAGCAAAGTCAGTATTGGCAGTCAGGTTTGGGCAAAGTGGCATTTTGTCATGTCCTAGCAAATCCGCATTTCTGTAACAAGAAAAGTTTGGACAGGAAGAAATGGAAGCTATTTTATTGACACTTCCGTCAAAATTTGATTCCATTAGTCATGCCAGGTATTTTTTCTCCCACTGTGCACATGCATAAATTTTGTTGTAATTAATGAATGAAGCAGGTATATTATAGCTATATCTGGTGCATTCCTATTGTCTCTCTCCCCCCCCCCCCCCGCAAACTCCATCCCACATTCCAGACTATCGCCAAGCATCCTCCCCATCCCTTAGAAGCAATTTTTCAGGGTTTTGTATCATGGGGCTCCTGGGGGAAGGAGTGGGATAATACCTTGTGTGAGCTCTGCTGTGGATGCAAAACAGAATCACAATTTTAGACGTGATGGGTCTAAGTTTAATCTAGATGGGGTACAAGTCAGTTGAACTACAAGCCAATGATCTATCTAGAGATTGATTATTTTCCCTCTGTTCACTTTAGCTTTTGATTCATCCCTTTAACATGCAAACAAAATTGGGGCTGTGATGATTTCAAATCGGTTTTCATGATTGTGTGAACAGGGCCTTAGAAGATTTGCTTTTCTTTGGATTAATAGCATGGCAAGCACAGGGCAGAACAAGAACTTAGAGTAAAGAGTAGAAAGAATGTTGTTATGCAGAGACCATCTTAACTAGATAAAGTAGCCCATGGACAAAAGGATTATCTGCCAGGATGATATGTGTAGCAAGCACTGTGTAGCCATTGTCTGCCTCACTACCAAGAAACGGGGACAAATTTTTGAACATAGACCATATTCTTCTCCTCTCTTCCCGTTTCCCTATTGTGGAAAGCAGCCTACTGGCTCTGAAGCTTGCAAGGAGCCTAGGGCAAATGAGAGAAAGAGAAAATATGTCAGCAGTAAGGACAAGGGCCAGTGAATTACTAGTTTATTCTATAATTGAAAAGGGTACAATCCACCAGAAACATCTGCACAAAATGTGTCAAACCGAATAGGTATTGTGCTAGAACAAGAGTTGACATCTATACACAATTCTTCAACATTTCCTTCATTGTATGATGGCAGAATCACATGGTGGAACCATCTGGCCAATTTATCCAACTGTTTTTAAGTGCAAATTTGATTTATCTAAAAATAAGTGCAGATCATACGTTAAGGGGAGCAAATGCAGGGTTATTTTTTTCCCTCTTAAAAAAACCCGGGAAAATATCAATTCCCTATGGCAACCATGATAAGTCTGGAAAATATTTGGTTTCATTGATTGATCCCAATTTCTCTAAGCTCAGCATGGTTTTAGATATTTTGGAATTAATATTAAAGATGCAGAAATTGCAAGTAATGTTAGACATCTAAATGTACAGGACACAAAGCTTAAATTCAGCACTTTGAAGTCCCATTGATTTCAATAGAAAAGTTAAGCAAATGCTTAAGAGCCCAATCCTGAGCTTGGCATGCTGGCTTCCCGCTGGCGTGCACTGTCGCAAACATGCCATAAGGCACATCTGCAAGGCTTACCGCCGGGCCAGTGCATGTGTTAGCCCAGCACTGGCCGGTGCTGGGCTAGTGCCGGGCGGGTGCCCACCTTCCGCTGCTCGGCAGTTGCATGGACCGCTGAGCCGCAGCAGGGTAAGTGGGGGTGGGGCGGGGAGGAGGTGTTCCAGGGAGGGGGGAGGCAAGCAGAGGGCAGAGAGAGGGTGGGGAGGAGGGGAGGCAAGCAGAGGGCAGAGAGAGGGTGGGGAGGAGGGGAGGCGGGAGGCGGGGAGAGGGCAGGCAGGAGGCGTGCCGGGGGAGGGAGGAAAGTGGGTCCAGTGGAGCTCCGCTGCACCGGATCCAAGGCGTTCATGTGGGGCTTGGCGCCCTACACTAACATTACTTTTACAGTAATGTGAGTAGCCCCATTGTGGAGCTTCTTGCCTTACCTGGGAGAAGGGGATGAAAGTCCCCTTCTCCCGAGGTGCTGCCTGCGGTAGCCTGGGGCGCACAGGATCCGGCAGCAGCTGTTTTTGGTGCCACCGAAGCAGCACCCCCCGGACAACTCAGGATTGGGCTGCCAATGTCTCCCACTGAAACCAGTGGAACATCCAAGTGCTTAGGTTAGGCTGAATAATGCCCATGATTCATGAAATGTGCATGTTTGCATCATTTGATTCAGTACTTATTTAGAATTCAAGCCAGCTGTGTCACAGAGAAATAAGGCCCTTTATCAACAAGCATATATTTATCTGTTAATAATCCTAGAAGGTGATTCTGACAGAGATAGCCAGAAATAGTCTTCATGTGCTGAGACTGTGTATCTTGGGCGTACCTCCAACTTGAAGACTAAAAACATACTGTCCTCATGCCATGTTTATGAACTTCCCTAAGAAATCTGGTTGACCAGTGTGAGGAGAGAGAGAAAGCTTGGGTGTACCTCCAACTTGAAGACTGAAAACATATTGTCCTCATGCCATGTTTGTGAACTTCCCTAAGAAATCTGGTTGACCAGTGTGAGGAGAGAGAGAAAGCTTGGGTGTACCTCCAACTTGAAGACTGAAAACATATTGTCCTCATGCCATGTTTGTGAACTTCCCTAAGAAATCTGGTTGACCAGTGTGAGGAGAGAGAGAAAGCTTGGGTGTACCTCCAACTTGAAGACTGAAAACATACTGTCCTCATGCCATGTTTGTGAACTTCCCTAAGAAATCTGGTTGACCAGTGTGAGGAAAGCTGACCAGTGTGAGGAGAGAGAGAAAGCTTACGTTTACTCTCAACGTAAAATGAAAGTTATGTTCTCATGCTTATGTCTTTCAGTAAGAAAAGATTAAAAGCAGCCTCAAGTTTCTTCTGTTTTTAACATTTGTCTCTTCAGTTCCATTGTTTAGCTGCTAATTGGCAACACTTAAATAAATGAAAGTGTTTGCAGAACAAGGATCTGTCTTGAAGAAGTTCACCTCATCTTTCTCTTGTATCCACAGGACAGTGATACTGAGGCAATGGTCAGGTATATGGAGAACATCCTAAATACCAACTCTCTAGGTGAGATTGTGTTGTCTTGGAATTAATAATAGAGTTTGGCAATTGTTTGACATACGCTTTACATTTTCATCTCTTTCCTGCAGAAGGCAGCCACAAGTTCTATTTTTCTTGCTCACAATTTGCTCATGTATTGCAGCTTGGAAATGAACTGGTTCTGTGGTAAACAAAAAGGTGTCTAAACTTCACAAAAGATTTTTTTTCTTTTCCAAAGTAAGCTGTTTAAAATGCTTTGCGTCTATGGAAGCAGCTCGTATTCATTTAGGCTGATGGGAAAATGGGCACAGGGGTTAACTAGACTGATGAAAGATGACGAAAGCCCTGATAAAGGGCTTAATGTATATCAGGATAAATTTCCCTTCTTGCTTTTAATTTTCCCAGAATTGATGAAAAGTGGGTGGTAGCTTATAGATAAAACCCCTTCACATAAAATCTTTAATTTAAATGGTGTGTAGTTGAGCCTCCTAAGCCTAGCTAAAAAATTATCTCCAGATTCCACTGTAAGGACCCACTTGAGTGGAATATGTTGTGTGGTCGTATTTTAATCTTCAGCACAAGAGACAGCAGTATTTCAAAGCTTGCAGGAGCTATTGGCTCTGTTTATTGCGTAATACTGAAGGTTTTGGCAGGCCTTGCTAAAACGATCCATGAGCTGCTGGAGATCTTTGGCAGAGTGGGTAGTGACAGCTGCATCGTCGGCAAAGAGGAAGTCACGCAGACATTTTAGCTGGACTTTGGACTTTGCTCTCAGTCTGGAGAGGTTGAAGAGCTTTCCGTCTGATCTGGTCCGGAGATAGATGCCTTCTGTTGCAGTTCCAAAGGCCTGCTTCAGCAGGACAGCGAAGAAAATCCCAAACAAGGTTGGCGCAAGAACACAGCCATGCTTCACTCCGCTTCGGATGTCAAAAGGGTCTGATGTGGAGCCATCGAAGACAACAGTGCCCTTCATGTCCTTGTGGAAAGATCTGATGATGCTGAGAAGCCTGGGTGGACATCCGATCTTGGGGAGAATCTTGAAGAGGCCGTCTCTGCTGACCAGGTCGAAAGCCTTTGTGAGATCTATGAAGGCTATAAAGAGTGGCTGTCGTTGTTCCCTGCATTTCTCCTGCAATTGTCTAAGGGAGAATACCATATCAGTGGTGGACCTGTTGGCTCAGAATCCAGCAGCTCATGGATCGTTTTAGCAAGGCCTGCCAAGATTTTGGACTGACAATCAGCCTGAAGAAAACACAGGTCATGGTTCAGGATGTGGACTCACCTCCCTGCATTACAATCTCTGCGCATGAACTGGAGGTTGTCCATGACTTTGTGTACCTTGGCTCAACGATCTCCGACACTCTTTCTCTCAATACCGAGCTAAACAAGCGCATCGGTAAAGCAGCTACCACGTTTTCCAGACTTACAAAGAGAGTCTGGTCCAACAAGAAGTGGACGGAACATACCAAGATCCAGGTCTACAGAGCTTGCGTCCTGAGTACACTTCTGTACTGCAGCGAGTCATGGACTCTTCGCTCACAACAGGAGAGGAAACTGAGCGCTTTCCACATGCGCTGCCTCCGACGCATCCTCGGCATCACCTGGCAGGACAAAGTTCCACACAACACAGTCCTGGAACGTGCTGGAATCCCTAGCATGTATGCACTGCTGAAACAGAGACGCCTGCGTTGGCTCGGTCATGTCGTGAGAATGGATGATGGCCGGATCCCAAAGGATCTCCTCTATGGAGAACTCGTGCAAGGAAAGCGCCCTACAGGTAGACCACAGCTGCGATACAAGGACATCTGCAAGAGGGATCTGAAGGCCTTAGGGATGGACCTCAACAAGTGGGAAACCCTGGCCTCTGAGCGGCCCGCTTGGAGGCAGGCTGTGCAGCATGGCCTTTCCCAGTTTGAAGACACTTTGCCAACAGTCTGAGGCAAAGAGGCAAAGAAGGAAGGCCCATAGCCAGGAAGACAGACCAGGGACAGACTGCACTTGCTCCCGTTGTGGAAGGGATTGTCGCTCCCGGATTGGCCTTTTCAGCCACACTAGATGCTGTGCCAGAACCACCTTTCAGAGCACGATACCATAGTCTTTCGAGACTGAAGGTTGCCAATACAATACTGAAGGTTTTTTTAAGGTTTCTCCCCATCAATATGATGCAACAGGTAGGACATGCCTTTGAGAGTTAAGCCTTGGGTCCAGATTTTGCCAGAGCATAATAGGGAGGGGCCTTTGCTTCATAGGAAGCATATGTATACCTGTATAAGGTCTCAGTTTTAGTTCCTGAAATTCTCTGTAAAAAGATTCCAGAACGTGGAGCAAAGAGAGACCTCTGTTTGAGATCATGAAACTATGCTGTTAGTCCAGCTCAAGAGCACTCAAGAGCACTAACCTAGATGGACCCTATCTGATTCAATTTAAAACCACTCCTCAGATGTGCTCTAAAGTTGTAGGTTCACAGCATAAGAATAAATCATTCAGCAACCTGATCTCTTTAGTTCACTGAATCAAGGAATGTTTTGTAAAAATAAAGAACTTCTACCATCAGCATTTATATCTCAGTCAGTAATTGTCTGTCAGAGGTCAGTCACAATGGACACTGGCCAAGGATCCACACTAAGCTGAAGGACCATCCAGTAGGGCCAAACCCCTGACACCCTTCATGGCCATTATGACTTGAGTCATCTGAGAGACTCATGACCCAATCCTAAAGATTCTTAGTGCTGGTGTGAGCTCCAGTGCCGGCACTACGTATTGCAAACAAGCTGTTTGCAATAACACTTGCAACACCCTGTGTAGAAGTGACACTGAGCCCAGTGCCTGCTGGATGCTGCCTGGAGCTAGGTAAGCCCTCACTGGTTGGCAATGAGGGTCTTGGGAGCAGGGGGAGGCGTTCTGGGGTGGGGGAGGACAGACCTGGGTTTGGAGGAAGAACCTGGCAAAATAGCTGGTGCAGACTTGAGAAGCCTCATTGCAGGGTTTGGGGCCTTGCACATCTTTGCAATGCTGTTGAGTCTGACAAATAGGAGCATCATCCAGCAGTCTCTGCCTCATTGTGAGGCCTCTAAAGGATGTTCTTGTCAGCTGGTGGGGAAGGCAGGAAAAGGAGGATTTGGTTCTCCAACCCCTTTGGTGAACAGGGTGGGAAGCAGCAGCAACAACTCTTCTTTCTCCTACTCTTTGGGAGGGGAGCTACCACAAGTAAATATTCCCTCCATTTCATTAATTGGGAGATGGAAAGAGTCCTTGCTCACCATCTCTAAGTATGAGAGTCCAACATGCCACGGAGGGTCTAGGACAGGGCTTTGCTGCCGGGCCCCCAGCAACCTGGTGCCAACGCTGGTTTTTTGTTTTTTGTTTTTTGTTTTTTTGGCTTTAAATGAAACCTCCCCAATTATAGTGGAACTTGTTTCCAAATAATTTTTGCTCTGAAATGATCACTTCAGTTTTTGGAGTCTGTAAATTGTGGTAGAATTACATTTGTCTGGATGTATATTTGATTTTAGAGTGGCCTTAACAATGTACTAAGTAAGATGTTTGAGACATAAAGGCATTCTTCTTGTCCTTTACTGAAGCACCCATGGTCACCAATGCAGTCTGCTGTTAAAGTATCTGCTAGTATTAAGCTGACAGCACTTCTTTGAAAACCATAACTTGAGTCACAACTAGGAAAAACTATTAAAATTTGATCCTTTATTCCCTTTCATTACATTATGGTCATAAGCAGTTGATTTCAATGGATATACTGGCTTCCTGAGTTAGACGGTTATGTCAGCATTTTTGCACAGGTGCAGTATGTCCTTTCTGATAGTTTTGTGCAGGTGTGCTAGTGGGGGGCCAGCAAGAACCAGCTGTTCTGACTTCCATACAGACTTCCAGCATGAATTATGGCCCAATCCCATCATACAATTTATGGCAGTAGGACAGTGTTCCGCAGTCATAAATTGGCTGCCAAGAACATGCACAGCACTCCTCTAGCAGACATTTTTGAGCCACTGCCACAAGACATCAGTCCACTGCTATGGCCAATGACCTGCTTTGGTGCAGGTAAGATGGCACAGGGGGTAGTTCGTGGACAGGGAGAGGGAGTAGTGAAGTATGTTTTGGGAGAAACTGGGGGCAGGAAGGAGGGAGGGGGTGAATCCAGTGGCAGTCATGCACGCTGGACCTTATCTCCTCTTCTCAAAACCTCCTTGCCCCTTTTCCTTCCTTGAACATACACCACCAAAATAGCTGGTGTATGTCCAAGGAGACCCATAGGCGGCCTGTAGGCTTACGCAAAAGTAAGTAAAAATGTTTTGCTTTACAAAATGCTGTTTGCCTTCAGGTTGTCGTCCCCCCCCCCCATAGCATGCATTCTATAGTGTGGCAGGGAATAGGATTGGAGAGTGTATTAACACACGTTATAGTGAAAAAATAGCATTAAAGCTAATTCATTTGAATTATATACAGTATAGCACTCTCTTTTAATATACTATATATCACTGTAGACAAATTTTTCGTAAGCGTAGATTTAAATGTACAAGACTTAAATGCTAAGTTACTGCCTGTGATATTTAACTGTGCAAGTGGAAAAGCTAGTGTAGGGTTCCGTTCCTCTAGTTATGCTGGCAATTACATTTTAAAAAACGATTATTTGACTGTTACTATGGTAGTGTTAACCTTATTAACACACACTCCATTTTTATCCTCCATTGGTTATAGAATTTGGCTTATGAAGTGTGAGCCAAGGGAAATAAAAATAAATCCAGCGCAGGGCGCCCATTATACTGAGAGGAACCTGCTTGTAGATTAACATGAGATGCTGAAAAGGCGCTACAGGAAAGAAGCCTATGGCAATGTTTGAAAGTGCTACAGAGTTGGGCAGCCAGTCTAACAGCTTCTGCAGCTCCACAAGAGTCTGATGCAGAAGACATTTTAACTCACACCAAATAATAGTTTCTGTATGTTTGCAGCACCTCTGGAGGGATGTGGTTTTTGCACGTATAGCATGCAAAAGGTGCAGAAACTCTTTCAGTAACTAATTTAAAGTAGAACAACCCAATGAGAAAGTTTACTATAGGGAATGAAAGACAGGAGAGTAATTCTGATCATGCGCTGTATCTGGGGGTAGGAACACATGGCCCAAGTCTGTGAGCTTTGCCCCTGCCTCCACAGGTGCATCCCGATCTCTGAACAGAGCCTACACATGTACAGCTTGTGTGGTTGTACACAACTTGGGAAAGGGACTGTAGCTCAATGGCAGAGCAGCTGCTTTACATGCAGAAGGCCCCAGATTCAGTCCCTAGTATTTCCAGGTAGGGCTGAGAAAGATCCTGCCTGAAATCCTGGAGAGCCACCGCCAATCAATGTAGACAATATTGAGCTAGATCCGTGTTGCTCAATGCTGCTCCTGCGATGTAATACTTGCCATTGCGCTGTCCTAAGAGGTGTCACCAGAAGTAACTGGCAATGACATTATCGCCAGTTACTTCCAGGTACAGAGACCGCGATGGGAGCTTTCAAGGTCACTTAGAGGCTCAGGGTGGGTGGGTAAGCTTTTTCTTGTGCTCAGAAACTGGCTCTGCCCACCAGCTCTAGCTTCCTATTGTCGTTGGAAGCTCCCGTCACGATCTCACTGCTAGGCGATGGGTGCTATGCATACCACCCAACACTGCCCAGTGTATTACTGCTGGTATGCATACCACTGGTTGAGAACCACTGAGGTAGACGGATCTGTGTTCTGACCAAAATAAGACAGCTTTTTATATTCCTGTTCAGAGTTTTGTACTAACATGCAGACATTGGAAGTGGAGCCATCAGGCATGGACCTGCTCTACCTTGCCAGACCATGCATTCAATTCTGCAGTTTTGTTGCATGATTAAGGTTATAGTGATTTGGTCAAGATCATGTAGTGAGTCCTCAGCTGAGCAGAGTCTGAACTTAGAATGGCCAGCTCCAGCATGCTACCCACCAATTGCCATTGCATGCTGAGATCATTCTAAAGTTTTATGAGCAAATGCAGCTTGTCGTGGCTCAATTTTACTTCTGCCGTGGCTTGAAGATGGAGATAAATTCTTTTTCTTTCTGAAACCTTTATTGGCATATCAAACGATTAACAATTGTACTTTACAATTGACATGACAATTTGCATAACACTCAACAATTTAAACAAGATACTAGAATTATTTAAATTCTAACAGCGTTACTTTAAGGATCTCGGATAAATAACCAGCAACAGCTGCAGTTAGGGAATCACAAACATCACTCATAAACTTGGAGAGAATAATATCAGAGTAGATAAGGTCAGAAGGGATCCAAGAATCAAGGTAATGATTCCGAATATCAAAGTGTGCTGGGCAAAGAAAGAGTATATGAAACAAAAAATCAGGAGTCTCATGACAAAAGAGACAGAGCCTTTTCTCTCGTGGAATGTTAAAAAAACGGCCAGAATGAACTGCCGACGGGAAAATATTGAGGCGAGCTAACATAAAGGCTCGTCTGTGTAACGGATTGGTTAATGTATAAAAATAATTAGATGCATGATTAAAGGATGGGGCCAAACCAAGGGAAAGAGGGGAACAAACAGAATTGAGACTATTACTTAGATAATTGAATTCAAGTGCTAAGAGCTTGTCTTTTATCAATGAATATGCTCTTGGAAGACTCATATCTGCCAGGGATTCTAATGAGAGGTCAAGAGAAGCAAGTTTATTTTCTATCAACTGAAACCAAGAAGAAAAATAAGAATCTCTTAACAAATCATATAATAAGGAACTGGAAAATGGAGATAAATTTAGCTTCTTCATTTCCATTTCAGACCACATGGACACATTTGTAGTTTATATTCAGAGCTTGTCTGTGTGCCTGTGCCTTAAATGCATAAGAAACTATGAATCCAGTGCTTTCAGGAAAATGACATAGAAAAACAGAAGTCTCATAAAAATAAGTAGATGAAGCAGGTAAACTGGATGAGAAGTTGAAGTTTCTGTCTTTTAACAATGCTTTAACTTTCATCTCAATACAACTTGCATCAAATAAATGTGAGTATGATCACAACATTAATTTATTCTCAAATTGTTTTGTTTCCCCCCTCCCCCGTAAATTCTATCTTTCAATTACACACTTACCTTCAATAAAAAAAACACGGGACATGCAGGTTGAAATTTACATGGGTCTCAATTTATTATTATTTAACAACCCAATCCAGTGCAAATTCCCCTGTGCTGATACAGCAGTATCAGTGCAGCTTGCACTACATCCTGTGGGGGAATTTTGCATGCTCTGTGAGGTCAGGTCACTGCCCCGGGGAAAGCCCCAGCAACCACAACAGGCCTGCTCAGAGCTGTGCCAGCTAAATCGCTGATGTGAGTCCAAATGGATCCGTGACAGTGGATTAGGCCTGGGAGGGGGGAATAGAATACAGCATGTGCTGCTGCTGCTAAGCCCGCCCCCTCCTGGGCCCGATCAGCCCACTCCCCACCCTGTCAAGCCTTGCCCAACGTTCTCTGATACCTGGGCCCAAACAGCTCTGGCCCCACCCTCCAATCTCACTCACTCACCATCTGTGCCATCTTGAGGGAATGGGTAGCATATTCATTCAGCCCTTCACCATTTCTGCCAACTTATTAACCTCTGCAGGCGCTCCCTATCCAAGTAGACCACTTCTTTTCAAAGGGTAGCAGCAGCTGGCTGGGGCAGCAGATGGCAGCAAAGGTGAGTGCTGCTGCCACCGTGAAGATGAGGGGTATGTGAGAGCAGACAACCCACTCTCGCAAGCGCTGCCTGATTTCTGGATCCCATCAAAGCCAATTGAAGGGCTGGCCCCAATTAGACTGTGCTTTGTGTAATGCCCATAAAGCAGTCAGTGGAATTTAGCATTCAGCTCATAAACGTCAACAAATGCTAACATTCATTAAACATTGACTGATTGCAAGTTATAGTTCAATGTAGTTATAAAAAATGGTCAATTATGACTGGATTTGTCTTTGGCGGTGCCTCAGGTAATGTAACAATTAGATGTGATGCATTACATAGAAGCTTCTCTTGTCTGCTAATTTTATCAAACGTTTTCAAAAGTGATTTTGCAAGCGAAGTATGTACGCAATACACAATGAAAGCCATCTATTTTACAGTCACTTTATTGTGCAGCGATAGTATAAACTTACATGAACCGGAGTCAGTTTCATGACATTTTCATGACAGGGCAGGAGGTCTGGTCTAGAGGGTAGAGCCTCCATTTGCCTGAAGATTAACATCCACAAGGTCGCCAGTTCGAGGCCACCGGCACCGTGCAACCTTGAAGCAGCTGGCAAGCTGCAGCTGAGCTGTTCCATCTGCTCGGAGCGTGGGAGGATGGAGGCCAGAATGTTAAACCAGATCGGAGTGTAACATCTTGAATGTGGTGGTTCTTGAAAGAGAACCTTCTTTCAATTTGTAAAAATCCCTGCGTGGATTTAATAAGCCTGCCTGTGTAAACCGCCTTGAATAAAGTCTTGAATAAAGACCAAGAAAGGCAGTATATAAATACTGTATATTCTTATATTATTATTATTATTAACAAGAACTACTACTATTTCTGTCATCCATTTTGCATATATTGGGGGTTGATTAAACATCTAGGAGCATATTTTGTTGTTCTCAATGATCTGCAGGCACAAATCTGTTCTCTCCAGACAAGATAAGCTTGTTCCTTTCCCCTTAGGTCAGTAGGGCAGTGTTGCTTCTGAATCACTTTCAAATCTCAAGTTATTTATGCTTGGGTTTTCTTCTGTGAGGGAAGCTCCCAAGTCTAGTTCCAAGCAATTCCTATAAAGGCAGCATCAATATGCATGTAGTGGTATGGTGTGGCTAGAAAGTATTCCTGTATAATTTCTGAGGAATTGGGGGGGGCGGGGGTTTAAGAAGGATGAGGGCAAAGATTAAAAACTTTATCCATTTGTGATGTCTCTAATTTTTTTTTAAAGATGCTTCAGTATTTTAGAAGAGATCAGGAAAAAGCTGAAGGAAGTAATTACTGTCTGATATCTGGGGAGTTTATGGCTATGGCCAATTGACTCAGGTTTGACATATAGTCAGAATAATTATTATTAGCATTTGTATAACACTTTTTGAATGTGCAGAGCATTTTGCTAATAATATTATTTTGCAATTGTTACAAGGTGCTGATTCACAGAATGATCTCTTTGTCACAACAGTGCTCCAGCTCTGTATCGTTTGTAGCTTGTATGACACTTTGCTACATTGTGCTGTATGACACTTTGGTTGGTAGCACGCTTGGTAGCATACTAGCTATCCCTCTGCTGGAACAAACGGCTGGAGTGTTCTGTGAGAGCTCTTCACAGTTCAGTGGCGCTAGTCTGGGCTATTCATAACCCTTTCCCACCAGTGGGGGACCTGGGAGAATCCAGAGGGACATTTGACCCTGGGCAGTATGTCTGGGAGGGTGTTAGCACACACCCCCAGCCATGCTGCCCCACACCAGTCCCACCTACTGCCTCCCTTCTGGAGGCCTTTGGAGGCATAGCCACTTTGGCCTTCTGAAGACCTCTGGAAGAGAGACAGTGGGAGGGACCAGTGGGGGGTGGCAACCTGGCTAGTGGGGGAGGACAGTAGCTTGCAGTCCTGGCCCCAGGTGGCACTGGGGCCAGGATCACCACTGTTTCCCACCTATCCATGTCTTTCCCAACAATTCAGCTTCATTAGTCATGTTTGGGAGGGGGGGCAGGGGGTGGTGGTAGAAATTTACCCCAAAAGAAATTGGATATAATTAACTTCAGCATCTTCAGTATGCACATATTTTAAAGAACTGTTCCAGATTAAAGAGAGAGCTTCTCTCTGTGAAGAGTCATTAATATAAAGAGCTCATCCATAACCCATAGCTGAAAACTACTTAACATTTAATAACCTGGCCCTGCTTTTAACTTCATAAACTGCCTCTGCCTAATCCAGAGTCCTCTTCTCAGCTCAACAGTTTCTGTAATATCATAACTTTCTGGAAAGGGTGATATGATGCTGCATCTAAGAGGTTTTGTTGGACCAAATTGGTTATTTAGCTTGATTTCTCAGAGAAAGCTAGAAAGATGCCTTTAATAACATCTCAGATTAAAGGAAGCTGAAATATTATAACAATAAAAACGTTTGGAACATTTCTCGAATAAGCATATGCAAAATGCAGACTACTCACACCACAGCGACACATCTTGCAAATATAGTTGGGTTTTTTTGCCCCCATTTAGCAATTAAACTAGGTCAGCAGAGATATGGTGGATTTGTTTTTTAATTGTATGAAAGTATCTTAAGGTCAGTTTGGCATCATACTTGGACAATATGGAGTTTTCCAAGACACAAGTGGTGTGTGACAGAAAGATTAACACCCCTCTTTAATAGGTCTCAAAGGCATTTGGCTACTATTAGGCATAGTTTTGTCTTCCACTCCCCTCAGACCTTAATAGATCCCCACCAACACATGTGGAATTTCTTAAATGTTCTAGAAAACTGTGGAAGAAGAACATCCTCTGACTACTGTTTCTTCAGTGATGCTCTTGAAACAATTGAGAGCTTCAGCTCTGTCTAAAACTGGGGACAATGAAACTGATGTAAGACGAAGCAAGCAAGAAAATAGCCATTATTAGCCGAGACTAATAAACATAATTATTAAATTCAGCACAGCTTATTCTTTTCTAATGTTTGTTTACTAGGTGTAGCCAGCACAAAGCTCACAGACTATATCCAGTCACCAGGGATTTTACTCTGGAAAGCTTATTGCTAGAACAGACTACTCCATGTGAGTGGCCATATTGCAGCAGCATGGGATTGAAGGAAATGTCTTGATGAGCATGGAGTGGTCCACAGGCTTAACGTGTGTGTGTGTGTGTGTGTGTGTGAGAGAGAGAGAGAGAGAGAGAATGGTGGCACCACCCATATAATTTGGACATTTTTTCCATTTTTGAAAAACTCTTGCCAAAGGCGCAGTCCTGATGTCAGTTAAGGCCAAATAAATATGCCTGATTACAGCAGTATTAATGCATGAGGCACAGAACTATATTCAAAGACTGCCATGCAATCCATCACTGCACAAATTTTTCCTTATAAGAAATGCACCTTGCTTAATTCTGATGCATACAACAGCAGAATTTAAAATGTGGTACAATACTCTGTTCTGGCAGTTCTGTATCCCTATAATATTCTACTTTTATTAACAGGAACATTATTCTTTGTGTATGTGTATGTGTATGTAAAAACTACTTGTGATGCCAACCATTTTCCCATAATTTCATTTTTTTTACATTGCAAAGTAAATGAAATACCTTCACACTGGAAAATAAAGGACAACTCCTGTGAAACACAAAGAAAACATTGAGTATTTAAATGAAATATAATATTGATACCTGACATTCCTGATTGCACTTTGAGTGATATTCTTGTAACTAAACCGCGTTTTCCACAATCCTCAAAATTCTCTTACACGTTTTCCTCTGTTGCAGTTCCATGGTTAAGATTTCTAATGAAATATGCAGTCATTTTTAACATAACTATACTTTAAAGAATCTTTTTTTTTTTTAAGTGGGCAAATATAAAACCGATTTCTTTAGGCACCTTCCCAAGAAATATTCTTCAACACAGAAGGACAGGGATAAAGTAACCTACACTGAGGGCCCAATCCTATCCGACTCTCCAGCACTGATGTAGCTGCAAATGCAGCTCTAAGGTAAGGGAACAAATGTTATCTTGAGGATGCCACTGTGACTGCTTTCCACAGCAGGATGGCTGCACCAACCCTGGAATGATGGATAGGACTGGGCTCTGAGATATTGTATTGGTAGAAGTATTGACTAAATTAAGGCTGCAATTGTATATATTCTTACCTGGGAATGAGTCCCATGACCTCAATGGGGCTTACTACTCAGTAGATATGTACAGCTTGTGCTTTAAGTGTTTTGCATGCCCATTTATTTACAAACAGCAACCCATGAAACAGCACAAAAAATGGTTTCTGTAACCATTTGCAGTGTTACCTGTTGCACCCATAGATCTATGTCAAATCAGGTTACAGCGGAATATGCATTTTGACCATAAGGAAAAACTGAGGTGACCTTACTGTTATAAAAATCTACAGAGAGAGAGAAATGTGTTTCTGTTCAAATCTGTTTCTCTTTTATGCAGTATTTTCTCATGTGGAAGCCTGTCTTAGAAAACATTGTTTGTGTATGTTTGTGCCATTGAATTGGAAACCGTTGTGTTCCCTGTACCTTCTGAACCACGTTTTCTCTCATATGTATTTAATAAGCTAATTTGTCTTCAATTAATGTAGCATTTCCCTGTGACAAAGGTAAATGGCCAGCCCTTTCCTGACTGCCCTTGGATTGGCTCTGCATTCATGCTGAAAAGAGCAAGGTGACTGAGGTTGTGCATTGATTTGTAGGTACTGGGACGGTCACCAGAGTGACTCCACCGGGACCCGAGGGATCCAGAGCTCTCAACAACACCATGGCGGCAACCAGGCTGAGACGTATGAGGGAGTAAGTTGCCTGTTTGAATGTTAGCAATAGATAGAAATGCTGGAACAAAAATAACTTCAGTCCCAGAATATTAATTTACAACCAGCAGCACAAGAGTAAAGGGTTTACTCACTGCACCAAGCTTTTCTCCCTGTCGTTTGCCCAGAATCTGTCACTTCATTTCAGTCTCTGCTTCTCTCACAACTGGTCATTCTGCACTTTGGTGTTAATTATTATTATCTTGCTCATATTGTTAGAAACTCATCAGTCTGTTTAGATACTCGTGTACAAAACTGTATTTCTTCTCTTGCCTGTTCTATTTTTCACTTCCTTTCAAAGAGCTTCTTATGATGCACTTTGAAGTTCAGAGAAGAATTGTGGTATGCTGGGATATAATGCTCAGCATTAAGAACCTTACTCCAAAGTTCACCTCCCAAAGTCCTGCAGGCTAGGTACATGGGATGAAAGTGAGAGTCTTTTGCAATCAGATATTCATGTTTGTCAGCCCACATAGGCTCTGCTGTGCACATTAGAACAGGATAAATGGCAAACAGCTCATTCTTATTTAAATACAAGCAACTATCCTGCTCATAATGTTCTGTGCTTGAAGTACATTAATCTCTTTTGCATGAATTTAAATAACAGGGCCTGATGTGTTTAATTCTCTTCCCCCAGAACCTGTTGTGGTAACTCTATCCTACAGAGTTGTATTCTAGCATTCTGAACCACGATCTGGGCTAAAATTGGCATTATCGATACCAACATCTTCTGTTCTTCTAATCTCAAGAAAATGTCCACACACATACACATGCTTTATATTGTCAATTTTATTATGCTATAATTCACATGTATACTATGATGCAATCTTTCGCACATACACTGTATATGGTGTATGCCGTAGCAGTTGCTTCACCTACCGAGGGCCCAATCCTATTCAACTTTCCGACACTGATGCAGCTGTGCCACTGGGGCATGCACTGCAACCTGTGGTGGAGGGGCCATTATGGAGGCCTTCTCAAATTAAAGGAATGTTTGTTCCCTTACCATGAGTCTGCAATGCAGCTGCACCAGTGCTGAAAATTGATTAGGACTGGGACCTCAGTTAGTTAAAAAAGACCAAGTACGTGAAATGTTCCCCTTAAGTGTCTATACACTACTGACATCATTGACTAAGGGATCTGTAGACATCTACCAATGTGCGTGCTGGGATGGTTCTGCACGTCTCTGCAATGGCTTCCCTTAGATATTTGAGTGTTGCAAGTTTTCTACAATTAAGTATGTATGATGTGTGTACACTTTTTTGTGACACCCTGTATACGTGACTTCTGTACTGAATGTAAAAGAATTCAAGCTACTGGAATCAGTGGCAAATTTGGCAATTCTGAATTGAATGTTGACCTTTCTACCGTGCATTTTTGTGAGAATTATAGTATCGTCGGTAACCGCCCAATCCAATCCTATCCAATCCCCACCTTTTGCCGGTATGCCCACACCACCAAAATGTGCTGTATCCTGCAGGGAGGGAGGCAGTCCTGGAGGTCTTCTGTGGATAAGGGAACATTTGTTCCTTTGGCTGGTAGTAAGCCCTCATTGCTGCATGGTAATTTAGTTGGCGCAAGTCCGAGTGCATCCAGAAGGCAAATTAAGCCTGTGATATTGGCGGCTGTGCTGCACTGAAACCACTCTCTTCCCAGCCTTGATCTACCCCCTCCCTGCCACAGTCTCTGCCCAATTCCTCCCACTCTGTGCCCCATTATGCCCACTACACCCACCTCCTCCCTCCTGCTACCCATGCTGACTTAACAGCAATTGGGGTGGGGGGGTCATTGCAAGGCCACTGGTTCATCACCAATTAAGGCCACTGGTATCTACACAGGTGATGAACATCTAAAAGCTATCAGTGTAATTACAATTGGAAGGAGACATGAGCCTGGACCTGTTAGCAATCTCATGGTTGATGAATAGGAATCTTTCCCTCCTGAAAATCCCATCATTTTTATGGGTTGCCTTCTTATTTTTCTGAATTGTTCATAGTTTTGTGATTTGGGCCTGACTGCAGAATAACAGGGTACACATACAATAGGCTTAGCATTTATATCTTGCTCTTTTAGTATGATGGAATCAAAAGAAATAAAAGCATTAAAAGGAAGAAAATGTCTCTGCATACATAGTGTTTCATGTCCTTTTACAAAGAAACCCAAGAATATACACAATAAGCCAGAGTTTAATGCCAGTGAACTTTATCATGCCGTTTAAAAATTCAATAAAATGTAGATGGATAAAATGGAAAAGCTTTCATGGACCAAAATTTAAGTAAATTAAAATCTTGCTGCACAGCAGTGAATGCTTCTCATTCAGTCTCCAGTGTTTTCTGCTCAGCAGCATGCCAGGATAAGGCAAAAGGCTTTATCATTCCCTGCTGAGTGTAAGTAAAATGGTCTTTTAGAAGCTGCAAAAGAGAGGCATTTGGTGGTATTTTGGTTCTACTGTCACGAATAGCCATACCTCTTTTGCTTAAGATTCACAAGGGCTCTGTATATCAGCCTCTTGAGCATATGACGTTCCCATCAAATGTACTACTTCCTTTAAAAATTCAGAAAGGTCATATTGAAGTAATTGATTCAGCACTGCAAGATCTTTAAGATTAGTTGACAACCAACCTAAGGAGAATTCTGCATTTCTGTTGGGAGGTGAGTCCATTTTGAGTGGTTCAGATAATTGTTGGACTTTCCCGATCACCCAGTTACAAGCAGGGAGATTGGAGTTTGTATGGCCTGGCTGGAACACGTGAACCCCTTCCGCTGTGAGGGGATTGGTGGAGGGCTGTGACTGGAGGGAGCAGAGGTATTTTAAGGACACAGCCACTGCCCAAAAAGGCTTGGGGGAGCTAGAAAGGTAGCAGTCACCTGATAGCTAGTGGCAAGGCTTAGTAGTCCTAGGTCCTGTGACACAGGTGCAGATCCTGCACACTTTTGAGGGCAACTTGGCTGGCAACTCTGCTGGCAACTTCACTAGGAACAATTGTTCACGAGCGCATGCCTACAGTCCCTGCAGCACAAAGCAAGCAGTCTCCACACGCCTTAAGGTGGAGCTGGCCCTGATTTGGCCCCTGAGGGGGAGCACGGGGTAGCTGAACAGGAGGCACTGCCTCTGCCAGCAGCCAGAAAGGGGAGCAGCGCCAATGAGACCCCCCCTTTTTTCTTTTTACTTCATTGGTTGAAGCCTTTGACGCAACCATAGGTCACCAATAAATTAATGCATCAAGTAGTTGCCAGTTTCCTGGAGCAAAGGTATTTTGTTAATTTTGGAAGTTCCAAGTTGCAACCAGCATTGGAACTCTGCAAGCGTATGTGGAGAGCTTCACTTCTCTATGCATTTTGAAATGAACAGGCAGGCACTTTTGCCCAGCATGTCTCTTGAAGAAATTAGGACAGAGCTGAGGTTCTTCCCTCTTTTAGGAAGAGCATCCTGGCAGCCGGCTCAGGGGCACGCCAGGACGAGCGCAGTCCTCTGAGACCTTGGCTCAACATGGACCTGTATGCCACCGGGAATGGGTGGCGTAACCTTGCATAGCCAGCTGCCTGAGTAAGACATGCAGGTTCAGCAGATTTGGCAGGTCAGCTCCCTTCCCAAAGGAAGTCCCCTCCCCTTTTTTCTCTCATGCCTTCACTACTGGTGCTAGATAAAGAGGCTTTTCGCTTAGGCCCAGGAGCGGATGGCTGGATTACACTAGGGACTTGCACGATATGACAGATACTGGCGGGTTTTAGTAGAGCCGTCTTTATAGTTGCTGAGGGGCGCAAGCCAACTACCCACAGCATCATGTAAGGGGATTAACATGGAATTTGCTTGTGTTGCCCTTTGGCTTGTGAGACTTCACTGTGCAGACTAGTATCTGGGTATCTTTACGGGGATGCATTCCCCCCCCCCCAGCAAGCTGCTTGCCAAATCCAGGTTGGCTTCCCCCCTACCAAGCATTGTGACATGATGGTTGCAGGTTGCGTCCTGACACAACATACTTACTCCTGCAGATGGATAAGACTGACCAGAAGGGGCATGGACGATGGTGCGGTGGTGGCTCCCCGAACTGTCACATCGGCCCAGCCTACACCAGTCCAACCACCTGCAACGATCTCCTCCCATGGAGTCCCCCCCTTCTTATGCAGGCACCTGACCTCCTCCTCATTAATACATCAGTTTCAGAGGATATTTAGAGGCACAGGGGGAGCCCCTGGACATCTCTGATTGCTTGCAGCCTGCGCTCCATCTATATGGGAGCCTCTTCGAAAGCTGCCAGGCCAGGCTTCAGCACCCATGGAATTGAGAGGAGTGGATATGGACGCTCTGGCGCATTTAATATTATGTTTTCCCGCGCATCAGCAGGGCATTTAGCAACTCACTTAATGGGCATGCTGCCCATACTCCTTGAGAGAGGAGATATGTCCCTTCCACCCCGCTTAACGGGTGTGCCACCCCCTACTTCTTTAAGGGAAGGGGGTGTTCCACTACCAACCTGCTTAACAGGCATGCTACCCCTTCTCCTTAGGAGAGGATGTCAATCTGTTACCAGCCCGCCTACCGGGTGCGCTTCCCCGACTCTGGTGGGGGAGGTGGTGTTCTGTCAACAATGCGCTCATCAGGAGTACTGCCCCTGTAAGAAAATGGGGGTGTTCTGGTGCCGACCCACCTAGTGGGCATAATGCCCCTAGGCCTTTGGGAGAGGGGAAGAGGTTCTGTTAACAATCCGTGTAGCTGCTTCTCCTTAGAGAAGGGTGATGTTCTGTTACCAACCCACTTAATGGGTGCACCGTCCCTGCTCCTGGGGGAGGGGCGATGTTTGGTTACAAACCCATCTACGGATTTGCAGCCCCTTCTTCTTTGGGGGGGCATTCTATTAGCAACAATTTAATGGGTGCTGCCCCTCCTTTCGGGAGAGGGGTGATGTTCAGTTACCAGCCTGTTTGACGGGACTGTGGCCCTTCTCCTCAAGAGAGAAGATTTTCTGTTAACAGCCTGCTTAACAGGTACTCAGCCCCCACTGCTTTAAGGGCAATATTTTACCAACCCACTTAACGGGTGTGCTGCCCTGCCCCAGTGGGAGAGGGGTGATGTTATGTCAACAACCCGCTAGCGGGTATGCTGCCCCGGTTCCTTGAGAGAGAGGTGAGATTACCAACCCGCTTAACGGATGAGCAGCCCCTCCTCCAGGGGTGAGGTTCTGTCAGCAACCTGCCTAGCGGGTGTGCTGCCCCTACTCCTTTGAAAGAGGGGTGATGTTGTTACCAACCTACCTCACAAGCATTGTTACCAACCACTTTAATGGGCGAGCTGGCCTGGCTCCAGGGGGAGAGGGGTGATGTGCTGTCAACAACCTGCTAACAGGTATGCAGCCCCTGCTCCTTGGTAGAGAGGGGTGATGCCACCAGATCACTTAACAGGTGAGTGGTCCCTGCTCTGGTGTGGGAGGGGTGATGTTTGGTTGACAACCTACTTAGCTACCCCTACTCCTTTAAGAGAGGGGTAATGTTTTCCAAGCTGCTTAACAGGTGTGTTGCCAATATGCCCGGTTAAGGCGCTTCAGGAGTACATAGCAAATTCAGGGGCGCGAGCAGAAGCCCTGGTCCAGCCTGCGAACGGCTCCCCACTGATGTTATTCCAGTTTAGGGTGGTCTTTTTCATGTGCCCTCATAGCCCTGGGGTTGCACCCAAAAGAGTATAGCCTTCATTCCCTGCATGTTGGAGTGGCTTCCACAGCCGCGGTGTTGGGCCTGTCCGGGGGTGACATTCAGCAGATAGGACGTTGACGTTCTGCAGCATATAGGCGCTACGTTCAGATTTTTTAGAGGCAGGCACCTTCATCGGCACCCCCCCATATGAGGGGCACTGCGAAGGGCAGGGGTCATGGCAATAACTTCTCTTTCTCGTTCTGCAGGATGCGGTGAGAAGCCGGTTCGTGTACTGTTCTGTGGCCATTCCAGGGTAGTTTGGGCTTGCAAGTGGGTGGCCGCGAGGCAATTTGGAACGCAGCTCAGGCTCGGCCCCGCCATGCAAGTTGGCTGGCTGGCCAAGCGGGGGATGCGGTGGGGCCAGCTGCTACCCGCAATGGTGGAGTAATTGAAAGAGAACTTGTCGCCTGACGTATTGGTGATCCAGCTGCGTGAAAATGATCTGTGTGGGATGTCCAGGCTGCCGCTCAGGCCCAGAGCAGGCAAGGAGCTCACCACCCTTCAGGGTTGGCTGCCCGGCATCATGGTGGTCTGTTTGGACTTCCTACAGTGGCGGGTGTGGCATGGTGCCAGCCACTGTTCTTAAGTGGAGAGGATGAGGAAGACAGTTGGCAAAGAGATTGGCCAGTTTGTGGCATGGACTGGTGGATGGATCATTGTACATCCAGCCATTGCCTTCTCGATGCCTGCTCTCTATAGAGGAGATGAGGGCACTTGTATGAGCAGGGGGCGGCTATCTTTCTGAGAGACCTGCAGGATGGCCTTAAGGCACTTCTCCCCCTGTTTGGGAGCGGGGGGGTCAAGTGCTAGGCTGACTCCTCCTTGTGGCAGGTGGTCCGGTAGAGGCGTGCTTGGGACTTTGGAGTGCACCTTCAGACAGCATAGGCAGGGCAGAACCCAATAGCAGTCCTCAGGGGCTCAGTGGCATGCGGACATTGACTGGGGCCCCGGCCAGGACTGCGGGAGTCCCCCTCAGAGGCTCGAGATGGCACAGCCCATGGTCCGGCTGCCTTCTCCTTATGGGACAGACCTGGATGAGCTGCGTCGCCCAAGAATGGGGCGCAGCTTGGAGTCAGATGCACATCCAGCCTGGGGGACAGAGGTGGTTCTGGGGCCGCCCAGTGGTCCTGCCTCCGCACTACAAAGGGGTTTTCGCTGCCCCTGCAACTGCAGGTCTCAGCCTCCTTTCTATATTAAAATGCTAATAAAGTGGCCCTTTCTCCGATGTGTGTTGTCTCGAGTGTTCATTGGACGTTGCCCAGACAATCTAAATGGCTCCAGTGTAGCCACTGTTAAACTCTAAGGATGGTCGACTGCTGATCTGAGTGGGAACAGTTTAGCCAAGTGCTTGCTCACAATATTTTTTCAGCAGAGATATTAATAGAAGTCCGTTGTGAAGGCAAGCTTGAATAGTTGCGTATGGTATTTGTCTTTATATTAGCAATTCTAAAACATAACCTAAAGAGCTTTTAAATTATAGCTGCCACGTTTTACTCTCATTGAACAGATCTTGTTCATTTGTAGAATATCACATAGATAATTGCAAATAAGTATTTTTAGATAAGGCGTGTCTGAGACACTGTCTTGTAATTCCAGTTGGCAATTCCAGATGTTTCTGAGGTCAGGTATGCAGAAACGTGGGCCCGTTGACAGTTAGCATCCTGATCAATTAGGGAGTGACCTGAACAAATAACAGCCTACCTCTTGACTAACAGCTAGAAGTGCTGTACTTCCAGTGTATTTTTTTTAATATTGGCTTACACCCATCGATAGCATCCCAGGGCATAGAATCTGCAAAGAAAGCTCTTTGGGTGTCATTCATTATCAAAAGCATGTATGTGATATTTCCTATGAACTTAAGGTCCAGTCCTATGTAGTGCACGCCAGCTCACCGCCGGTGCACAGTGTTGCAAATGTGCTGTGAAGCATGTTTGCAGCCCTCAGTGCCAGTGGAGCACTGGTGCTTCACGGCAGTTGTGTGGACTGCTGGGCAGCAAAGAGGTAGGTGGGGGCGAAGAGGGAGACCGAGGAAGGGCTGGGAGAGGGCAGGGAGGAGACATGCCAAGGGAGGCAGCAGGGCAGGAGGGAGGCGGGACCGGTGGAACTTTGGGCCACCAGCCCAACAAGGAGGCTTTTAATCCTATTTCGACCCTCAGGATTGGGCCATTAGCCTCTTTTCACGTGATAACATTTCCATCCATCTTGTTGCCCTGGTTTACTTTTTTCAACTTCTGTAGCTCCATTATATAGTGCTTAATTGGGAATGAGCATACTGTGTGTCACATCATATTCAATTAAAGCTATGATAAAATGCTAAAAGACTTTGCAGAGAAAAAATCTTAAATGACTTTGCACAGTGAAACTTCCTTTTCATAACTTTCTTATGATAAACCACATTGTATGGAAAGAGCCTAATTGTGGGATCCTACAATGTGTTCTAACATTGTATTCGTGATCGAAACAAATTGATTGGATTATATTTCCTGCCCCCTTTCCCAAAGTTATTTTTAATACTAAGATCAACTTTGGTGAACAAAGTCAGTATTTTTGCAACAGGGCAGTAATCCACATTTTATGTCAATCATTTCGTTAATGCTGTCTCCGGTGGCACAGATGAGAGGATATCATTGCTGTCTATCATGCGCATACACATACTTTCATCCTCATGTTATTATTCTAGTGATTCATATTGTTATTCCACTGCGATACATAATTGACTCAGGGCCCAATCCTATCCAACTTTCCAAGGTCGGTGCAGTCACAATGCAACCCCGAGGCTAGGGAACAAACATTCCCTTACCTTCTGGAGGTCTCCATCCCTACCCGCCCATCACAGGATGCAGCACACACCCCATTGGCACGGCTACACCAGGGCTGGAAAGTTGGATAGGATTTGGTTCCCAGCAGCCACAGGAAAACGTTTTATCTTTGGTAGCAAATTAAAGTATACTTTTAAAAGGGTGTTTCTCAGGAACGAGAGTTGGGAGAGTCTATCCTTCAAATTCCCCTCAAGGCACTTCCTCTCAAGGCACAACTGTATTTAAGATAAGCTGTGGAAAGGTGGGGGAGCTGCTGTCCCAATGCTTCTCTGAGATGGCTGGTAATTTACAACTTACCCACAAGGCCCCATACATTTTAACGATCCAGAACTAGCTAAAACACTTTCTATTAGGTTAAATGAATCAAAGATTCTGACCGCAAGCTGCACTTTATTGTTGCATAAAGGGCACAATCTCAACCAACTTTCCAGTACCAAGGCAAGGGCAATGTAACTCTGATGTAAGGGAAAAACATTACCTTGAGGAGCCCTCCTTGACTGCCCCAATTGCAGGATGCAGCACATGCCCCACCGGCACAGCTATGCCAGTGCTGGAATGTTGGTTAGGCTTGCGCCCACAGTCTAATAACCTACTTCTAACCTGCCCTGGAACAGGCCAGCCGGCTGGCCTGTGCTGTATATAGCACATGTTTGGCGTAAGGAGACATGTTCACTGACCCCAAGTAATACCCCAGCCACCCCAATGGGGCTACTCCGATCTGCACCAACTAAATTGCTGGCAAAGATCCGAGCAGCCCAGTGGAATGCTGGGCTACTCAGGAGGAGGGTTAGGATTCAGCCTAAGTGCTTGAGGCCAGTTCCATCCCCCTCCCAGGCCCAGTTCGCCCACTGGCCCTCCCGCCCTCTACCACGCCCCCATTCTGCCCTCCCCCCACCCTCCCAAATCCCCTGCACCAGCTGCCCTCAGCCAGCACTTTACCTTGTCAGGGCAGTGTGGAGGCTGGATGTGGCCTCTGTGTGCCGGCATGCAGCTTAGCACTGGCTCACTCGACTCCAGAGGAGGCACACATGTGCCTTACAACAATCCTGGGCTGGCGCAAGGGACTTGTACTGGCCAAAGAGCACCTTTGGATTGCACTCTAAGTATTGTTGTTAAGTGAGGGCATGACAAGACTCTTGTAATGTATAACTGTAATTGGAAATATGTTTTCCAAAGAATTAGTGGTGTTTATTTACTTATTTATAAGTATTTACTTATAAATTCTAAGTACATTGGACATTGCTTTATCCATTGGATCTTACTCCCCAGAGGTGTGTTTCTATTTAGTATTGTAGCCAAAGTGCTCTTATTTTCTCCAACATTGCCACTGAAATCTGTCTCTTTGCCTCGTGCGTATAGGACTGGCCAGTGTTTGAAATACAGCTCTCTTCAGCTTGATCTTTTCAACAAGTGTTAGGAGATCACAAGTATTGTTTGCATTAATGAAGCACACAAACACTTGATTTTGAAAGGGGGTAAATTTATTCGCAGAAGACAAATGTCTTTTCTCCTGTTTTTGCTGTGAACCATGGCCTTCTCAAAAGCCTTCAAAGGATGATTTATGACATGTGGCTTTTCTCGCTCTCCAGTCCAGGAAAATGGTTTTATTGCATTATATAAAATCCAGAGCTTGCAAATATGTATACATGAGCTGGGGTTGTGATAAAGTATCTTTCTGAATTAGATGTCCAGATTCTCTCCACGTATTTTGTATATTCCTTGTGACCTGTGCCTTCATTATTCCTTTAATATCAATGACAGCTGCTGTAGGGCTGTGAAAAGTTTCAGATAATCTGTGCAATTATAGTAAATGATGAAACTCTTCTACAGTATTTATCACCAAGTGTTCTCATTTGTCTCCTGTCGGCAGGTCAGCCATTCAGAAACTGGGAAAAGAAGTATTTGAAAAAGTGTACAAGTTCCTCAAAGAAGCAAGAGAGCAGAATGCAAGTGAAGAGGAAATAAGAGAATTCTTGGAAAAAGTGGTGTCGAGGGCAAGTGACTGTTTCGAAGTAGACCAGCTCCTCTATTTTGAGGACCAACTGCAAGCTTTCGGAGATGTAGTGTGAAACATTTCCCAGAATCCAGTGGACTTACTTGAATTATGTGGAATCTGTGAACACAGCATTCTTTTCAATAGAAGCAATTATTATGTCATATGAATCAGGGGGCTGAGTAGCACGGAAAGGAAGAATGGCAGCCATTTTGTTCTCTTGTTATACAAGATAAAGGGCTCTCTTTTCATCACCAAATGAAGTCAATGAGAGCTTTTCCACTGATTCCTACAAAAGCAGTATTGCCACTTAGACACCAATTGTCGTTCCCTTGAAAACTGCTGGCTTATGGGGTAGATTGCTGTGCATTCACCACCTTGATTACTCCATCAGCAGAAATTGTCGTATTCAAAAGTCTGCATTTCACTCGTGTTTAAAAGTGATATGCAAGGACAAGCAGGATACCCAAGACAGAGGAAAAACCATGGTGAAAGGGGAAAAGGAAGGTAATTATTTTTGGTTCTTTTCCATTCTAGAAAGATGAAGTAAGAAGATAAATGTATTTAACACCAGCATTCCTTGTAAGGCATCTGTGCTCATGCGCAGACTCCTCCCACGGCTGCATGGTGTTGCAACTCATTGTGACACCACCTCTGTACATTTGGCAATGAGGTCATCATGTCGTAGCCGAACTCCCAGGCTGCTGAGCTCCACATTGTGCAGAGCTCGGCAGGGAGGTGCACAATCACTCAGCTGTGCACTTTAGGGGGAAAATGTTTAGCACTTGTTATGTTGTTTTAGCAAATGATAAACCTGAATAGAATGTTCGTCAGTGAATATTTTCAGTGTGAAATTGAGATTGGGAGGGTGTGAAAAGTTTTCTCAAAACACTTCCTAAGGCATCCTCTTTTTAGGGTTTATGTTACAGTTCATAGTTTCAGTCAAGCTTTGGTTAATTTGGGGCGGGGGGGGGGCTGTCCCTGAAGATAAATAAAGCTAGTTCAGAATGAGAGTAGTGTTTCCGGAATACAGATTTATACCACTCTTAACTAGCTTTGTATGGATCAGGTTTGGCAATGTGATGGTGTCACTGCTCTGTGACATTGTCACATAGCCTAATCTGATTTGCTGTGTAATGAATGACCTTGCTGTTATTAGGAAGAAGGGCTTTTTTTTAATGGTCCTAAAACTCCAGTCAATCATGGCTGCAAAGAGCTCACTCCAGAGTGTTGTTACTGCTGCCTGAATGCTAGTGGCTGTCCCATCTGCATAGGCGAGAGAGAGGACTACCTAAACTTGCACTGGCATGCATTCTCTTTGCAATTTCACAATGAAAATATTGCTTCCATGAAAGATCTCCAAAGGTGAAGGCACATTATGCAGTAGAAGAAAATATTTGCAACTCATTGCTTTAAAAAAAACATAGCTTGTAAATTTTGTTTATAATTCTTGGCAATTCTCAATCTAGAACTCTTTGCATCAGCATTTCACTTTTCACTGTGTACACTCTGACATCAGTATATATTAAACTCAAAGTAAAGAATAAAATCATCATGCTTTGTGCAAATTTGACCCGTTTCTTTTAGCAACACAACCTGTGGGCCAAAGTCAAGGGATACAGCCATGTGCTGAGTAAGCTATTGGATATTGTTCCTCACAGGTTCTATGCATCACCCGGTTCATTTTGAAGGATTGCTTAATATCACAATATTAGAGTCATGAACTCCAGACTTTGCCAATATAAAGTAAAAAACAAAAACCTGTGCCTGAACTGGAGCTGTCCAGCTCTCATAATTCATTAACAGCGACCTTTATCGTCTGAAAATCATGTTCCAACTACCCATGTAGTCTTCAGTCTCAGGAGGAATGCAGGATTCTTTGGATGTATTTTTTAAAAGTGTTTCAAGTAACTTTTTAAAAGCCTCTTCAACAACTTTCTAGATAGAAAAGTGGGCATCTGGTTGGCTACAGGATGAGGGACAAGGTAGGCCTTTGGTCTGATCCAAGCAGGCTCTTGTAACAGTCATCCAATGCAGTGTGCTTTTTAATGGTACCCCAAAATCTGACACTAGAGATGGACATCCTCACTCTGCTTAACGGTGGCACTACCCCATTGCCATGCTCTTCACAAACTGCAACAGAAAGAATTTATGAATTGTGCAGGTCCAAAGAGCTTCTTCTTGAGTTCCAAGAAAATGAATGTTGAGATGAGCCCTAATTTATATGTATAATGGAGGGGACTGCACTTAGATGGAGCTGCTACTTGCTCCAGAGAGGCAGCTTTCTATTTCATTGGTTGCTTAAAGCAATAGAGTTAAACTCAACAATATTCACGAAAATATTGTGGTGGTAATAGATGCATTTACCATTCTTATATTTTTGTCCTAATTGATTTTCAGCACAAATGGCAAAGCTGTAAACTAATGAAGATTTACTGAGTAGTGTTCCTTAATGTGTTCACAGCAGAGGGAGAGGGAGAAAGAGAGAGAGAGAGAGATGCTATTACAAGCAGGACGTCAACATAGCATGTATTAACTAGTCTTTTCTTCCTCTTTTTCCTGAAAATGGGTTGATATGGAATGGAGTACAGAGACCTTCACTATCCTACTAACATATTTATGGAAACAGAGAAATTGCACAAATCCATCATTCATGAGATACAGGAAGACAGTCATATTTTTAACCACTTTGCTTAAAATGGTGACTTCTGCAAATTATCTGAAACATCATTTTACACACTGAGAAAAGAATATTTAAGACAAGTAAAGGTCATAGCCATCTTTCTTTTGGTAAGCGACCATTTGTCTCTGCAATATAGAGGCGGATCTGAACAACCCAACAGTGGCAAGAACCTAACTCTGTGCTGTAATAACTTCACAACACCCTACAGCCAGTTACCCAGCTCAAAATTTTCCTTGAGATCATGTATTCACATTTGTTCTGTTGGCACAGAGGAATGAGTTAGGATACAGTATTGTTCAACATGCCCAACTATCCCAAGACTAATGTGTAATAATAGCTGGAAGTCCAACAAGCTCCAGTAGTAGCATTTGTGGAACATTCTACACTGTCCATGTAGACCTTGTTTGATCCACTGTCTGAAGGCTTATTGATATTCTAGAGTAGAAATATTCAAGGATGGTGAACATAATGACAATGCTCTATAAAAAATAACTCAACAGTTGCATAAACAAATATGAGATGATGACGAAGAGCCATGAGAAGCAGTGCATCATGGCAGTTGGTGTGTCAGACTCGGAACGAAGACCTAGGTTCAAATCCTCATTCAGCTGTGACGCTTGCTGAGTGATCTTGGGCCAGTCACACACACCTACCATAAAGGGTAGTGCTGTGATAAAATAGGAGAAGCAGAAGATCTGTGTATACCACCCTGATCAACTTAGGAAAGATGATACATGAATATAATTAGAAGAGGTTTTCAGCACACTGTTATGGATTTTCCCTGTCTGATGGTGAATGAGTATCACTATGGTTTTGCCCAAAGTGTCTTTGTTATTGACATTGTGAGAAATTAGGGCATTGTCTGTAAATGGCCAGGTATTGGACAGAATGCCTCCCATTCATACCTGGCAAAGTATGAAATAAGCTTATTCCATTCTGAACTTATATCCTTGACCTAGGGATTTTAATACTATGCTTTGGTATTCTGTAGAATGTCTACTATGTTTTTGGCAAAGTATTTCACACAGTACCTTACAGTGCAATCCTAACTTGTGCTGGAACAGGGAGGCCAGCATGCCTGCTCTGTATCCAGCGCGAGTTTGCAGCTGAAAGTGGCTCAGACCAGGGCAAGGGGAATTGCTTCCTCTTACCCTGGGGAGAGCCACTGTACCTAAAGAGGTGGAGCAGATCTGAACAGTCTGAAGCTGCCCCAGGCTACCCAGGAATGGGGTTAGCATTCAGCATAATTGCCGGGTCCTGGCCCCACCCCCTGATCTCCTGCCACCAGCCCACAGGCCCACCCTCCACCTGCCTTGCCCCCACCCCGGAATGCCTCCTCCCCACCCTCCACATGCCCCCCAGACCTCTGCGCTGACCAAACTCGGCTGGTGTGGACTTACTATATGCTGTTGGCACAGAGGCTGGATGTGGCCTCCAAAGGCCGGTGCGCCTTTGTGCGCCAGCATGGCTGACTTCAGAGGAGGCACAAACGTGCTTTATGGCACGTTTGCGACCCTCCTGGGCCAGTGCAGGGGACTTGCGCTGGCCCAGTACAATTTTAGGATTGTGTTCTTTGTTTCCCATAATTCCAGTATTGAACTCAGTAACCTACAGAATACCTAGGAAATGTGTGTCAATGATTTTATTGTATACATCTTGAAGTTTTAGGCATGCTGTAGAAGAGCAAGGCATTCTAGACAATACCCTGGTTTCACACAATGCTGGTAACAACTCTATAGGAAAGCCAGGTATTTAACAAAAGAATCATTTTATCCTTGTCATGGTAGCTGATGTTTTGCTGAAGAGGGGGTTACATTCATAGGAGTGGCTTGGGACATTCATGAGACATGTGCTTGGGAAGGTGGTGTGTGTGTGTGTGTGTGTGTGTTGCAGTTTGGAAGAGAAGAAACAGAGACAGAATGGTTTATTGGCAGAAGATTGATATGATTTGAAATACAGATAATATTTGAAATTTGAAGTCCCTTGTTGGAATCCCGCCTTGCCCCCACGTATGCACCATCTGTATATGTGGAAATAAAAGCAAATATTATTATTATTTATTTTAAAAATACCATTCAGACTCTCTAATGTAGGGGTGTCCAAAGTTTTTTGGCAGGAGGGCCACATCGTCTCTCTGACACTGTGTTGGGGGCAGGGGAAAAAAAGAATTAATTTACATTTAAAATTTGAGTAAATTTACATAAGTTTACATAAATGAATATATTAAAGATAAATTTATATGAATGAATGAAGGTCTTGCAATAGCTCAAGGCCTATAAAAGGCCTTGCACAAAGCAAAGCTGGCCTTTCATTTGTTGCTGCTACTGCATCACAGACGTGAAACAGCAAGCAGTGGAAGGAGCCCTCATTCCACAGCTCACTCGAGAGGTCAAAAAGTTGCCATCACGCTAAGAGCAGTTGCTTCGGGCCAGTGTGGGCTCCAACAAATCACTGGAGGGCCACAGGCTCATTGGAGATTGGGGGCTCCCTGAGGGCATTGAGAGGCCACATTGAGAGGCCTTGAGGGCCACAAGTGGCCCCAGGGCCGGGGTTTGGGCACCCCTGCTCTAATGCAAAGAAAATCAAACCTGAATACTGTTGTCCCTGGAACTTCTCTTAACTCAGGAATTGGACTGTATAATGACCGTGCTTGCTTCTTTCCCTTTGCTTTTTGGATGCCTAGAATACACCTTTTCAACTCACCCTGCTTGTGTCTTCAATAACAATCTGACACATAACAATGTAGCAGCTAAAGCTTTTTTCTATCATTGAATTAAGGGGAAAGGAAAATCTTTACTTGCTATATTTCTGTGCACTATTAAAGACAGGAGCAGAGCCAGGCAGAAAGGTGACTGCCAAGTCTGACATCACAGCTGAGTATCTTGAAGATGGAGTTTCCCACCGGAATTCGTTTACTTCAGCTCAATAGGGATTTAATTTCTCGATAAAGCCCCAGGCTCTCTTTGCCTGACTGTCCTGCTGTTTATTGCTTCAATTTCTTCCTTGGAAGATGAACTTTTAAGTAGCTCATCATCAGGGCTGTGCTATGAATTGTCTTAAGCCCCAGCCAGCAATAACCAGAATTAATTGTTTGTTCTGCTTCCACATACTCCATGCAAACATCACCACCACCCACCCAGCCAAGAAGAGAAAGTGGTGCTTTATCAAGGAGGCTTTGAGTCTTTGAAAGTTGGTAGATATTGTCTCCTGTACCCAAAGGCAGCTGTTATTACCAGAGAGATATTGCTTTTTCCATCTTGCTTTGCAACCTGCCCTGGGGTGGGGGGGTGGGGATTTTGTTGTTCTGTTTTTTCAGGTGATATAACTTCATTTGAGAACTTATGCTGTGAGATCAATTGCCATCACACTTTCCGCACATCCCAGTGAATGCTGAATCTGTCCTTAAAGCAGAGTTTATTGTTTCTTTCCTTCCCTTGGTTTAAAGCCCCTCTGGGTACTGCACACCACTAATGACATCTCTCTGCCATGGCTGGGAAGAAATATATTGAGAAGGGAGTTTCTACTTCATGAGGAATATGCGTGAGTTGAGGACAAGGACAACCTCTCAAGGGGGGCAACAATCCTATGACATGACAAGGCTGCAGCATCAGGACAAGAAAGTACACAAAAGGCAGTGAAGTAGCTAGGGAATGAGCAGTGACTAGGTAGGGCATGAGCAAAGGTTCCAGAATTGGAGTAGACATGTAGAGCATGGTTTATAAAGTTACCGACTGGTTTATTAGCAACCTAGTTCCTATTCCCTAATGCAGTAGGTGCCAAATCCCAGCCTGAGGGCCCAATCTGGTTTGCCCAAAAAAGCTTTCCCTTCCACCCCACAGCCTCTTATGGTTCAGACCAGTCTGCTCAGAAACGCATGCCAGCCCGCTGTTTCTGCTGCTCGACAACCCTGCAGGATCTGTGCCTGGGTTTCCAGGCAGAAGTGGCTACCTGGGGCAAGTTTCTCAGCAGATTGACTTGAAAGATAAGAGGCTTCAGAGCAGAACAGAGCTTCAGCTTTTTCGGCACACGGAGGTCCACGGTTTGGAGACTGCTGCCCTAGTGAAAGAGCAACAAAGTCTCCAACCATCCCTATTGACCAGAGATAGTCACTCTTTTCTGGTACCTGTCCATGATGAATCACTGTCCTGGTTTAGGCCTGATGCTCTGCCTTCCTGAGTGTCAGTTTACAATTCTAGTGATGCCCTCTTGAAGTTTCATCCTTCTTCCAGGGTCTCTAGCGGTGGGAATGAGTGGCAAATGTATATTTTCTCACGCAAAATGCACACACATTGACATCAAGGCCACATATCATTCAAGTCTGTCATTAGGCATGTTACGGCTTGTGAGATATTTTGCTTTGATGACATATTGAATCTTCAGCAATGCGTAAATGGAAGAGCCCTTGGTATGAATATGGTTATGTTCCTATTTTCATTGATGAATCATTGAAGGATATCTAGAGTGAGCCTGTATCTCCTTTCTCAGCACATACTTGATGGTATCTTGATGTTGGCAGTGTATGTGGGCTGTCAGCCTTGGGCTCAACTGTGTAGCTGACTTTAGTTTGTTTTCACATGTCAGTCACTTTGGGGGATCTTGTCCGAAAGGTGAGAATAGCAAACAAGCAAGTAAATCAAAATGGTGCGAGACCTGCCAGTGTGAAGATTCAGTTTGCATTATTCTTTAGCCTCAAAAGGGGGAGAAGTTAATGTGAACCTGCCTGGTGCACAAAAAAATAACCACAATGAATGCTTTTAAGGTACGCTGCTTTGTGTGTGTTCATACATATGCAATTTGGCCTTTAAGACCATCAAGAGGAGGTCTTTGAACCTACTCATCAGAAACCAGTTTGAAACCTCATTGAAAACCTTGCTACCCAACCCCTGAAATTAGAAATTGTGAGCCCAGTCCATGGCAGTGTTGTGTCATCCTACACGCATGAGAGAACTGTGTTTTTTTGTTGCTAGATGTGCTCAAACATCAGTGCCATCAAGAGCTGCCCAGTAAGCAAGATGGTCTTCTCTTGCTTCCCAGTAAGACTCCATAAAGGCAGGTTCTCCAGTCAGAGAGATAGAGCCATCCAGTCTGTCTCTTGCACTTCTCTGTAGGCAGAGCTTCTGAATGAGCACTGTGGTCACAGCGATGGCAAAGGTGGTTCCTCTGAAGTTAATTAATAGGGAGATGAGGGCTCTTGTTAGCCCATAGGAGATCCCCAGCAGCAGCGAGCTCTGAAACTCAGAGTGCCTCTCAGTCAAAACTCCAAATTAACATGCACGTCAACATTTCCAGCATGCATTAAAGCTGCTTTGTTACAGGGAGGAGGCACACAAAGAAAAAGAAAACCCTCACCTAGAAGGATATATATCTAATGACTGCTTAATGAGCGCATAAACACTGCACAATTATGGAATTTTAATTGGCTTCTTTGTGGTTTGATGCTATAAAAGAGAGTATACATAATGAAATGTACATAATGAGTTACTACATTTTGTTCCACAAAAGGAGATACACCAGTGTTCAGTGAAGAAAAGGACAGTTCTTATTTCTACCTGATCTTGATAGCAATTGGGTGCAATGGTTAGAGTAGGGCTTTTCAAACTTATTGCAAAAGCCTTTTTAAATTGCAAAATCCACTTTTGCAAGGATCACCGTTGCCACAAGAGAGTGGGGGCTTTACTCTGCCCCCTCCACCAAACCTTCTTCTGCCCCCTCCTTCACCACCCTTCTTCTTTTCAAGGGCCAGAGAACTTCACTGCCTCCTCTTGCCCACTGGTTCATCACCACCCACCCATCTCTGCTTCCAACGGGATGGCCTCAAGTAGGGCAGTGCAATGTGGTGGCCATGGGATCAAATACCACCTGCAAGCACTACTGGTTGAGAAACAGTGTGGTCGAAGTGTTGGGATAAGGGCCAGGAAGAACTGTCTTCAAATCTTCATTCAGCCATCAAGCTTGCCGGGTCACCTTGGCCAACCATTCAATCTTGCCTAGCCTACCTTGCAGGGTTGTTGTGAGAATCAAAATATGGGAAGAATCATGTATGCCATCCTGATTATGTAAGAAATAATCATAAATATTTCAGATTCAAAGGGATGAGTGAGATGCAAAGCCAATCATTACTGTCTCAGGACAATGGCGCTTTTTGATGCGGAACGTTTTCATCACTATTGGATGCAGAAAATGTGAATGGAGTCGCCTGAACAGATAATGGGACACTGATTGGATGGAGAGGTCTTGGTTTTTCCAAGCTACTCCTCATGAGAAGAGGAAACAAACAATGGCAGGGAATCTCACCTTTGACATGATTCTCACTTGGTGGTCGTGGTAAACCCCTCCCTCTCAACCTCAGCTGCAACATGCGGATAGTAATACTTGCTACCCTTCCAAGTTTGTTGTAAGAACTACATCGAGATCATGATGACGAAACACTTGGAGCACTTAGAAAGCCCTATACCAGGGGTGACCACACTTGCTTAACCTAAGAGCCACATATGATAAACGTCAGGTGTTTAAGAGCTGCACTGTTTAAGAAGCATCCTACCCTGTGCTGGAACAGGCAAGCCAAGAGGCTTGCGCTGTACTCAGCACAGGATAGGGGCCCAAAGTGGCTCAGCCAGGCACCCTTGCCCCTATAGGTCTCCTCGGACTTGCACCACCTCCTGAAGTGGTACAAGTCTGAGGAGAGCAGAGCAGCTTGAAGCTGCTCCAAACCCCCCAGGAACAGGGGTTGGGATCTGGCATAAGTGCTGGATCCCAGCCCTACCTCCTGCTCCCCACCCACCTGCACCCAGGGCTGCCCACTGCCCACCCTCCCCCGCCCAGGAATGTCTCCCTCCTCCCTGCCTCCTCCCCACCTACCCCAGAGCCTTGCGTCGGCCCAGCCAGGTCAACTCAAGGCTCACCATAGAAGCCACCACGGAGGCTGTATTCAGCCTCTGCACACCAGCACGGCTTACCCCTGAGAAGGCGCAAACATGCTTTATGACACATTTGCGACCTTCCTAGGCCAGCACAAGGGACTTCATTGGCCCAAGTGAAGGGCAGGATTGTGCCCTTAATATATTTACTCACCATGAACATTCAACTGATATTTTAATTCACTGGGGTCTCAGTTTATACTCTTATAAAGTTTGAAATTTTTTTTACTTTTTAAATTAATTATGATGCAAAAAAATTGTGTTGGCTTCTTCAACCAACATATTTCTGTGAGCCACACAATATATGTCAAAGAGCCACATTATGGCTTGCGAGCCACAGATTGGCCACCCCTGCCTTATACAAAAGCTGAGTGGTATTACTAGGGAGCTCTGCAAATGCAGGAGGCACTTTTTCCTGTTGAAAACCTCCTGATCCAATTAAAACGAGAAAACCTTGGCCCTCAAAGGGACTGCAGGATACCTCCCCCCGCACCCAAGCACAGCCAAAGGATCAAAGGTGTTGCTCCTTCTTGTCACAGGTGAAGGAAATTGTTGCTGTTTGTGTGTCTGCAAATACAGTCAGTCCTGTAAAAGGGCTTTGATTAAGGCTGTGCTGGGGGAGAAACCTGGAAAGTGCCAGAGCTCTTTTCTCTCATCAGTTACACTTTTCAGCGACAAATGATTTTCTGCCAAACCAAGGCAGAGACGTGCCCAGCTCTTGCAATAGAGTCGAATCAATCTATTAATGCCTCGTCAAGAAGCCTGGAGGAGAAATGTCAGGGCAAAAGAGGCTGGATATTAAATGACCCAAATGGAGCTTGTCAAGGCCTGGGAATGGAGCCATCTTATTGAAGGTGCCAGTGTGGGAGGGGAAGAAGGGGAAGCCAAGAAATGCACAAGGAAAATCAAAGTTGCTTCCCTCTTCAATCGCCTCTCTGCTCGCCAGCAATTGGCGCACGACCGTTGCCTGGAGCACAGTTGACATTTTGCATCAATGAAAAGTAAACTCCCAAAAGGCAAATGGTATAAGTAGGAAGATTTTTTAATAAGGAAGCTCACCTACAAACTGCCAGGCAAGCACTTTCCAACTCCCTGGAGTAATCGTTAGAAACTTCTTCAGGCACCGGCTTTTTAGAAAGGCACACAAGTTGGGAAAATTTACCCTCTGGCAGCAAGAACTTTGGGGGCGCCTGTTCCTTAAATGGATTGGCAGGATAGGCTGCCCGCCATGACCTCAGAGTTTAAGCTGAGGGCCAGTGGTGTTGATGGCGGGGTGCAGGCTGCACTGGGTGACACGCACGGGGGGGGGGTGACACCACTACAGGCCCAAATTTTTTCAGTCTTGGTATTTTTGAATAATACCATCATGTCATATATCATTTGATGTGTAATTTCATGCAGAATGCAATAAAAAAACCCATGTTGAAATATCTCTATTCTATCCAAAGTTATAGTCAAAAGCCAGCAGGGGCAGGGCAATGGTGCATTACCATGCCCACCACTCGGGGTGTTACCCTGCCCACTGCATGGCAGGAGGTCCATCATGGAGATGACGCATTAGCCTCCTGCACCAGGTGACACAAACCCTAGTGCCACCAGTGCTCATTCACAAAATCACAATCTCTTGGGAAATGTCGCTTGGAGTCTCCGATGGCCAGCATAAATTAAGAGGTTGCAGCAAGCCATGTCTGCAGGTACCAACCTAGCAGAGTCTGTCTCTTCTGGACCAGCAAAAGTGGGTGCAGCAGAGCCTTTGCTCACCGTCTTCCTTTGTTGATCTGGCTTGCCTTGGGACAAAATGAGAACGCTGCTTGCTTTAACATGTAAGAGTAGAAGGTGGACCATGGGATTATGGCAGAGTATCCCAAAGTATGTGTTGTGGCACCTTAGGGCATTGCGGCATACTCACAGGTTGACCCCAGTGGCCGCTCCTACCTGTTCTCCTGGGAGCCGCCATCTTGGATCGTGTAAGATTTTGTGAGATCCAAGACAGCAGCACCCAGCAGAGCTGGGAAGAAGAGGCTGCAGGGATGTTGTACATTTGAGAACTACTAAACTAGGGGCAAGAGAAACCGCAGGTTTTGCTACTATAGATCTGCTAAAGAGCTAGGCAGGCAAGCTCTCCAGGTTGCATTGTTATCAAAACCATAAGCTGCTCACCCATCTTGTTGTGGATCCAAGCGGAAATGTCCATGACGCTACCCACACAGCGCTCCTCCAACCTCTACTGTACTGCCACTGATGACGATGGGAGTGCAATGAGGTTGCAGGAAGAGTGGAGAATGTCCACAAATTAAGATTTCACTGAATGTGCTTTCCCTGCAGCTTGAAACATTCACTGGCATGGCTGGAAGAGGGATGGATTCCCTCCAAGCAATCAATGTTCTGTCAAAGAAACAAGCCCGGCTTATTTGTGGACAGTCTCTAGTTTCTAGTTCATCTGGGCTTATGCCTGTTCAGGCCTGGAGGACATCGTACAGGTTGAGCCACTCACCCAGGATTCAGCTGCAGATCTGATACTGTTCTCCCCAGGGGGGCTGCTAGCCTGTACAGCACCTTTATGCAAATGAGAGAAAGCTGTGCACTAGAAAAAGGCACCACTTCTCCCTGGAAGTTACATTCTGCCAGCATTCTTCCTCCTCCTGATGTGAATGGTGCTCCCTTAGAAGTGGGATCCTTGGGTGGTGTACCACCTACACAACCATGCACAGCACCTCTGGTTCTCCCCATGTGCTCATGGCGCCTTGGTCATCCAGAGGCCTTCTGATTTACTTTTTAAAGAGGAAGTGCGCAACAGGTATAGGTACATTGTTGGCAGGAAACCAAGAACACATCTTTCTTCCACAAGAAAGCAGACTCTTTCCTTGGGTCCTTCTGTCATCGCAATATCGTTGAAAACATTACCTAATAACTGTTTGGGAAATCTGAAGTGTTATTTTTATTTCATCCTACGCTTTCTCTGCTGTACAATATGTCTGTTTATCTCCACTCCATCTGTTCCTCCATGCGATCGTCTCGTCATAAATATTCGGTGCAGCACGAAGCCAATATGAAGAATAAAAGCAATTAGCCAGCCCTACCACTCACGCACAAGCCTCTAATTATAGACCAGGAGCAGAAGGAGCCCCACCAGTTCTGCTAAGAATCTATTTTATTAATGAGGTTAAGATATTATACTATGAGACATCTTATAATCAGATATACGGCAGAAAGAGACCCAGTTTTCTTTGCACGTGGTCCGAAAATAAATAATGCATAAGTGCATCATGGCACGGTCATGGTTGTGGGGAGGTCAACTCTGTCCAGTGAAAACTAGTGATCCAACATGAACTTGTTGCTGTTTCACTTTGGTGCTCCATTGGCAAAAAAAACACTGATGTTCATGTATCAGAGTTTTGTGCATATTGCATTGAAACTCACATATTATTTAAGAAACCCTTAACTTGAAGATCAATTTGGGTGATCTGTTTTTCCTAGGAATCCTTACCTGTCTCTATCCCCACCTCTTTTCAACACTGTCTGTGGGCCATCACACATGAAATGGTAGCTCCTGTTCCTCAGGGTGTGTATTGGAGCACTATTGACTGGGCCATGCTTACATACAGGTGTTTTTGTGTGAACTGATATCTCCGTGTCCATCCTGTACTCACAGCTACTATGGTTACTGAAGCAGTATCACTACCTTTGTGGCAATCATGGCCGTTATCTGTACAGCAGTAAGGCTAGCACATGGCCTGGCTTTGGTTTAATGGGGTAAGGTGGAAAAGTCATGAAGTATAGGAGACGCTAAATAAATAAGCACAGGAGCATTATACTGCTCTATCTCCAGGCAAGGAAGTTGATTTAGCTCTTGTGTCCTGGTTATTGTAGAGAGAGTGAATATGGAGAGACAGTCATCAGCCTCTCTTTGGCATGGAGAGAGGCCTAAACCAAAACGAGAAATAATCAAGGTGTAACAGCGTTTTAGCATTGACTGACATGCCCAGATGATGCTCAGAGAATGTGCAGTTTTCAGCAAAGGGACAAGATACGGTTTGGGGGAATGATCAGGGATTAACCACTGAGTAATACTAATGGGGTGGGGACAGTCAGATGTCAATGGAAGAGTAGCTAGACCATTCAGGTGAGTTGTTTGTTAAAGATATGCATCTTAGGGAAATAAATGTTTGCTGATGAACAAACAGAGGAGGTTGGAGAAAAGAGCACTGCAGAAGGCAGGGAGATGGATGTGGGGCAAGAAAAAAGAACGAGATCGGGAGCCAAAGAGAGATAGGGAGCCAAAGAGGGAGCTGCCTTAGACTGAATTGTACCACTGGTCTAACTAGCTCAGCATTCTCTACACCAGGTTTCAGACACTTTTTTCCCCTTATTCTACCTGGAGATAACAAAGACTGACCCTGGGACTGCTTTGCGCCCCAATGCTTTGCATTCAAAGCATGTATAGTAACATGGAACTCCAGCCCTTCCCCTAGAAAATGAGAAGCAGAGAGAAAAAGTTTTTAAAAATGTATTCAAATATCCACAGAAGAAAACAGCAACACTTTGTGACGGATGGAGGCCTGGAATATAAATATCCTGGCCTCAGTCCCAGCTGTAGTTGTAAGCTGCTGTGGGCAACTGGTGGCTCTGGATGGTGGCGTGCATGAGATGCTTCCCATAAGCTCAGTGGGGTGCAGATGAGCATCGTAATATTGATGTTCATTTTTCAGATTGGCGGGAAATGATGAAGGTGGGCGTAGGAAACGGCTTTTATTGCAATACCATTCAGTGAGTCCCAAACAATTTCAGGCTGAAATTACTCACCATCAGGGAAACATTGACAGCAACTGTTACCCTGGACATGCCCGTTCTCGTCTGATCTCGGAAGGTAAGCAGGGTCAGGCCTGGTTAGTACTTGGATGGGAGACCGCCGGGGAATACCGGGTGCTGTAGGCTTCTACCATAGTCTTTCGAGACTGAAGGTTGCCAACCATCAGGGAAACATTAATTTGATTGAAAAACATCCTTGACATGCTCAGAGGATTTGTATGTATTCATTTCCTGCAAGAAGTTGTTTTGGTTGAAGACCAAGGAGACACATTCACTGATTAGATATCAGGTTCCAAGAGATAACTCACTGTTAAATTTCATGCAAGAAGTTAATGTTTTGGTGTGCGTTTGATCAGGCACACCGTTAGATCCAATGTGGCATGCGGCTTGCTCACTTCCATACCACAAAGCCCTCGTTCATGGAATACAAAACAAGTTAGTTTATGTTCCTCCCTCATATTTTGGGAACGTAGTTGTTCTTGCATATAGTCCAACATTTCTCTTAATTAGCTTGGTGACCCGAAGATACTAATGTTGGGAAATGTGATTTGGGTTATAGGCTGACATCACAATCCTATGCATGCCAAATAAACCCTTTGAGTTCAATGGGACTTATTCCCAGGTACGTGTGTATAGGATTGCAGTCTAATGGTCCAGTCTTAACCCAAGCCGGCCTGCACTGCATGATGCAGTGGCCCTTGCATCCTGTGGGCTGGCTGGGGACCAGGCTGGCCAGGTGAAGTAAAGAAAAATGTTACTTACCTGGTTGCTCCTTGGTAACCTATTGACCTATTCAGACCTACACTAGTGCTTTTGCTGATATAGATTTGCTAGGTTGAAAGGAGTTTGTCAAGCCCAGGATGGGCATTCCAAATTTAGCATACTGGGGACAAGGCCAGTCATGGAAGAGAAGAAAAATCTTACCTCCTCGGCTGCTGCCTGATCTCCTATGGGACTATATCCCTGCTCTTTTGCTGGTGCAGCCTTGAGAAGCCTTCTGAGAATGTATCTGGGGTGGGACAGGGGTTTTGGGTATGATCACCACTGTCGCCAAATTCCACCCCATCCCAAGCCTGATCCAACCCCTATACCAGCCCAATCCCACCCCAATCTGCCCCCACCAGTAGCTCTTAATATATATTGATGTTTTTTGTTTTTTTTTTACACATTGGCTACTGATTAAAAAGGAAAGCACTCTGAGTATGTGCAAAGTGTCTTTTCTTCAAGTTACACAGGAGTTAGCAGTGTGAGATGCAGGAGGGTAAGTTACTTGTTATGGGGCATTTGCTCCCTTGACACTGCCTATGTAAAAAAAAAAAAGAGCTGTTGCAAGCATTCCTCCAGGGGAGCTCCAAAGATTGAACAGCCCTGCTTACATGTTCACAAGCAGAATGTAGAGGAGCACAAATGCACCCACGGAAGTTTGAACCTTGGTAAGGGCATCAATCACCAAGCTCATCAATCATCAATCATCAAGCTCCTGTTGCATTTGCACCTTTATGAGACATTAATGCTCACAAAGTTTTTCTCTTTGTGGGCAAATGTGTGTTTTTGTGAGCCACCAAATGGAAGGGTCAAACTTTTGTCAGCAGTTGCTGTTGACATGTACTAACCCTTAACTTGATGTCAGGTCAAACACTGGGATGCTTCTGTCTCTATAATTTAAAAGAAATGCGCTTTTGTCAGGAGGGGAAAAATCAGATCCCATCCCTCAGTCTTATTAAAGGTGCTCTGAAGCCTGATTACCAGCTATTCCAGTAGAATTAACAATGCTCACCATTGAAGCCATCACTTTTGTTGGTGAGACAATTGCATCTTTGCTGAGGGCTTTCACTGAAGAAGAAAGAGATGCATCTTTACTAAAATTTCTCTCTACTTTAGTTGGCTTAATTTCCACAAGCTGAATATCTAGCATTCCCGCTGTTGTCACGATGACACCTCTTTTATGGAATGATCATGCTCTGCTTTTTTCCCGAACAATGGTGGAATCCACCATAATTTCCTCTTGCCAGCCAAAAGGGCACATATACTTCTCTCAAAAAGATCTTAATCTTAAAGTCTGGAGTTACAAGTCCTGACTTCAAAAAAATTAGTTTTTATAGTGCTGGATACCTTGTTTGGGTCATGTTGCTTCAATTAAAATTTTGTATACAAGACTGGAATGATTGAACTCTATTTTTATTTTGTAGTTGGTAATCCATATACATTGAAACAGCAAATATAATACTTTGAAACTCTGCAGTCTGTAGATCAGAAAATAGAACTTTGAAGAGACGAATTGCTGGATTCAGGGCATTCCAGGAGCTTGAGAAAGAGCTGATCGGACTGTTACGCAAAATGAAATGATAGGCTGATGTGGCAGAATTCTCAAGTGAACCACTTAAGGTTGCAAGGTGTGTGGGTGCGCATGTATGCATGTGGTTTTCTTTGTAGTATGGAAATTTTAAAATATGTTCCTAAACCCCTGATTTCTGCACCAAGAAAAGAGAAATTCTGTGGCTTGTGTTAATCATGTAAATTAAGCAGCCCAGGCTTATGGAAATTCTCCCATGTCAATGCCTTGGCACTAGCGTGACTTGCACTGCATCTTAAGAGGAAACTGAGCAGACTGGAGGTCTCCTAGAGCAGGACTGCTTGAACCCTGGCCAGATTCGGGGTTCAGATGGATCCATTCACCTGGTGAGTGGACCTTTCTATTCTGCCCGGACACCATACAAAGTCCTCCTCGATCAGGGGACCCGGACGCTATGGGCAGTCGTGTCTGCCCAGACGTCCTGTTGCGTGGCCTTCTGAGACGCTGGGCAGCAGGACGTGACTGCCCCGAGTGTCCCTGTCCCACAATCGATGAGGACTTTGCGCAGTGCCTGGGTGGAATGGAAAGATGCGGTCTGAATGGGTCTGCTTTTCCGTTGCACAGTGGTGGCAAGTTTGGCTACTGCTGTCCTAGAGGTAAGGGGTCCTTGCGGCAGTGCTGCTAATTTGCTGGTTCAGATCCAAGTGGACCTGTGTTGGCAGATCTCATCTAGGATGAGACATAGGACATGATCAGTGCTGTCCAATCCTGTCTGGGCCCAATCCACCCCTGTAGCCACCCCTCCCCATGTTTTAAAGAGAGAACTCATGCAGTGACCAAGAACAAGAAAGGATAAACTAAATATATGCAATAAGGGGAAAAAAGGGCATTCCATGTTGCAGTTTGGTGCTAAGCTGGGTCTTGAATTGGAAAAGCTTGAAAATTACCAACTCTAGATGATTGCAGTTTGATTAAAGGTGGTCAGGAAGGGTTCAGAAAGAAAAACTGAACAAAAGCAATCCCAATTCATCTCATTGTTCCTGCACTGACAGGTTGCTTGTGTGGGTGTAATTTACCTGGCCTTCAAGATGGCATGAATGAGTACATTGAATTAGCATTTATATGGTTGGCTTTTCATCCCCAGATTACTGCAAAGGAGATCTGCAAACATGGCCCACACCACAGAAAAGATGTGCTCATGACAAGGTGAGCAAATAGATTTTAGAGGCTGAGCTGCTCAGAGTATCAGCCTGGTGATAAGGGATATCACAAGCGTGCCGGGAGCAGCTTATGAAAACAGCCCGTCCTGCTTGGTTGCTTTACTAGTTCAGCTTCAACCTAGGCAGGGATGAAGAACATCTTTGAGGTGAATCGTTCCATCCCTTCACCAGAAGAAGTGTCTCAAGCATCCCTCGGAGTGTCCCAGGAAGCTTTCAAGAGCTTGAAATCCAAGCCACCTTCCAGTGAAGCTTGTCTTACGTGGCCTGTATACATGGCATGTATGCCAGTTTAATGGTAGACACCATATGTGGGTGTCACAACAAAACATTGCATGGATTCCCATTTGTGAAGGGAAGGGAAGGGCAGGGCGAGGGGGGAGTATTGCCTTATCGCTTGGCTGTGTGCCTTACTCCTCTCCCTCCCCCACATGGGAATCCCCCAAGATTTCTTTATCTTTTAATTTGTAACTGTTCCTATGTCTATCAGACACCTATGTTTAGGGATTCAATCAGCCAAGGAGATACCACTTCAGGCATGCCCTCGTATTCACAGGGGTTCCATTTCTGAAACGCTCGCAGATACCTGAATCCACGGATACGAGAGGACGCCTACCCCCACCTGCCAAAGGCCTCTATCCGGCTCAGTCTCTGGTCTCTGAGAGCCTCTGGATCAGTTGACCAAACACAACCAGAGCTGTGCTTGTGGGGTGGGCAAATGGGAGTCCATTTAAGTGTGTGTTTTATTCCTTGGACTGTGTTGGTGCTTGGAAAAATCCTTGACATTTGAGCCCATTCATTCATTCATCTAAGTTCCATCTCTAATGTATTTATTTAAATTTTATATTTAATTTTTTTTCTGGCCCTCGATCAGATATTTGATGCGGCCCTTTGGCCGAAAAGTTTAGAGACCCCTGGTGTAGAGCTTAGACATTTAGACTAGGATTGCATAGACCAGGATTCCGCTCCCTGCTCACCCACAAAGCTCCTGGGGGACCTTGGGCCAATCATTGGGTCAGGCGTGTGTACACGGTATAGGCCCATGTGCTCGCCCCTCCCTTCCCTCCCCTCCCCTCAGCAATTCTGTGGAACTGTGGTATCACACAGCTTAGGTTTGTTTAAAGCATAGCTCCATAGTTCAACTAAACCCACAGCTGTGCTTTCACTGTGGTATTTAAACTGTGATTGAACAATCAAACCCAGACCCAGAGCTGTGCTTTCACTGTGGTTTGCAAACTATGATTTAAAAAGTGTTTGAAAATAAGAGTTCAACTGGAGTTACAAATGCTGTTTTACTTGTGGTCTACAGCAGTGATGCATGGGGTGGGGGTGGCAGATAAGGCAGGACCACCCCACCTGTGTTCTTTGCAAAGTGTCGCCACCACCAGGACTGCGATTACGCAAACACTCACAACTCATGCGCTCCCATTGCTGTTCAGAGCTCATGGGATGCAAGTGTTTGTGGGACCAATCCCCTGAGTCGGTGGCAGCACTTTTTGAAGAACCCTGGTGGGGCAGTCCTGCCTCACCTGCCATCCTTGAACCACATGTGGTCTGCAAAAGCCCCTCTGAGTTCAGATGCATTTAACACTTCTAAAAACCTTTAATGGCATAATAAAAGTTATTACGGCATACATAAACGACAGAGATACAAAACAACAAATAAAATAAATAAAACATTCAAACGAGGCCACAGGAAAATGCTCGCCCAAATACACCATTCATAGCTACCCAACACTGTTAAAGGTAAGGACTTTTGCTAGAAACTTGGCCACTAGAGTCGTAATTTATGGCTCTTTTCCAACTTTAACTGGGTATGTTCCCCCACTTATTATGGAATTTTTCCTTCTTTTGCTAATGGGCATTCCTATTTCCAGCGCCTTGTGAATCCTCTCGAGAGGAGGGCTTTTATGTTAGCCCGGCTCAATATTTTCCCCTCAGTGGTGTTGAGTGGCCGCTACTCCCGGGTTCCCTTCAATCAAAGGCGCTGTAACTGGTGTGGTATTGAGCCTGATTCTGTTACCCATCTTCTTTGTGTTTGCCCTGCGCTCAATAAACTTCGCTGTCCTATCTTGGGCCCTGTTCTTTCAAGCTATTCCGGCCCCCCTCACCTTCTTGTTGCGTTCCTTTTACACAACTTTTCGCACGAAATTATGACTCTAGTGGCCGAGTTTCTAGCAAAAGTCCTTACCTTTAACAGTGTTGGGTAGCTATGAATGGTGTATTTGGGCAAGCATTCTCCTGTGGTCTCATTTCTATGTTTTATTTATTTTATTTGTTGTTTTGTATCTCTGTCGTTTATTTATGTATGCCATAATAACTTTTATTATGCCATTAAAGGTTGTTGAAATTGAAAAAAAAAATTTAACACTTCTAAAAACGAGGAACCTTACTTTTTTTCATCCTGAAAGTATTCTTGGCCAATCTGCAGTTCTTGTAACTGCATTCTAGCTTAAATAATTCTACATTTCTACCTAACATTCCCTTGTGTAGACCACTAATAAATTTCCATCCATTACAAAAATCAGTAATTCTTCATATTCTGGATATAGATTTAATATTCCGAGCTACTTTGGGTGACAATCCAAGGAAATTCTTGAGATGCGTGGAGAGCTGTGCTTGGCACCTTTTCAACTTAAAGATCTATCTGGTTCTGAGATGCTGTGTGTATGTGTGAATTTGTTGTTGTTGTTGTTGAAGTTTAGCATTTTATGTTTTTCATCAAAGGAGCAGAAATGAGAAATCTGGGCACTGACAACTTGTGAATTAGGACTATATAAATAGTATCAAAATAGAAAACACAATTAAATGCAGAGAGAGAGAGAGAGAGAGAGAGAGAGAGAGAGAGAATCTGTGACATTTACATTCCTAGTCTACTTTTCAGTTTGAAGATTGCACCATCAATTAACTCTGTAACATGTGAAGTGGCCCTTAATCATCCTTTGATTCTGCATCAACGGTTCCAAGTCAATATTTTGCCTTGTCTAAGAAGAATAGCTAATTAGCTGTAGTTGAAATAAGTTTTTTTTTTAAAGTGCTGTACTTCTTAAAGAGAGTGTCTTCATCAGTCTGGGTGTCAGGAACATGGCACCCGCAGGCAGCTGCTAAGGTCTAGGTGCTTGTGGTGGCGGCGGGGACCTAACACCTGCTCTGGACTCAGGAGCAACTGGTAGCTACAGTTGATGATGCATTTTACTCCTGCTGCTGGTAGCAGCAGAAGCAACTATAGAGGTGCTGTTGGCTGCCATGTTTTCCCATAATGCTCCACACAGCGTTGCTCCAAACCAGAAAGTATTGTGGTGGGGGGATGGGGACGGACGGACGGGGACAAGACTTCTCCCAGTTCACAGCTGGCAGAAGTGGTAATGCCAACTGGCCTAACCGACTCACGAGGAGGCACAAATGTGCCTTATGGCACGTTTGCGACCCTCCTGGGACAGTGCAAGGGTCTTGTGCCGGCCCAAGTGTGCCTTAGGATTGTGCCCTAAATCTGATACGCATTTGAATGTGCTTTGGAGTGCATACTATTAAGAAGATATGAGAGGGTGGATACACTGCATTGTTTTCAATGGAATGTAGGTCCACTCTCACAGGTCTCTAGTCTCTACTCACAATGCTGGAGATGACCTACGATGCCCTAAATGTCTTAGCCCCGGTGTATCTGCCTCCAAGCCTTATGTTTCACTACGACCTTTAAGACTGTCCAGAAACTAACTCTTGAGCATTCTAAGCACTAAATCAGATCCAAAGGGTGCCCCAAATGGTGGCTGCTTCCAAATTTTTTGAGTTAAGATTCTGTTAAGTTTTGATTCTGTTTTTGATCGGCCAGGAATAGGGAGCAAAGCATAGGGTACAAAGCATACTGCTACCTTCCCCAAGCACTTGGGATGGGATTGTTCAGTGGTTCCCAAACTTTGTACTGCTGCAACTCACCTTGTCTTGGGTTGCAATCCAATGCTCGCTGCCGTGCCACAAAGCAGTACTGGGACCCTCTCTCTATTGAACTCTGTGGGACCCAGAATGCCCTGTGGAAGCAACCTGGTAGCTCTGGGCGCAAATCAGAAGTCTCTTCTGGACGCTTCTGCAAGGCACTCTGGGGTCCATGGAGGCCAATGGAGTGGGTCGTGGGCCCAATGTGACCCAGAAGTGGCCTCCGGTAACTCTCAGTAATGCTTTGCAGCAAGACAGCAAGCATCGGGTCACGACCCACCACACATTGGGTTGCAACCCACAGTTTGAGAAATGCTGAGATAGGTTACAAATTCACATAAGTAATTTGAACTCAAGGGGACACACTTAAGAGTAAACGAGCTTAAGATGGTTCATCATGGGCATGACCCAGTTATTATGGCTTGTATACAGAAGATTTTCCAGAGGCCTCTACATGCGCAAATGGACAAGAGAGCTGGATACTTGGTTCTAGGCCCCAGTACACATGTGGCACCTTCCCTCCTGCTGTGGCAGGATCTTGCCATGCTTCGTGCCATGAGGTAGCCAGGGGTGTCCTACCCTGAGAAGAGTGTCAATTATGCAACTTTGTTGAGCCTGGCAGCAACTGTTACCTTGCACGTGCTTGATCTTGTCTGATCTGAGAAGCTAAGCAGGGTCAGGCCTGGTTAGTACTTGGATGGGAGACCTCCTGGGAATACCGGGTGCTGTAGGCTTATACCATAGTCTTTCGAGACTGAAGGTTGCCAACCATTTGTTGAGCCTTGGCAAACGCACCACATACATTTTGATTTTCACCTTCATCTCATTGTCCAGGCGTCACCTTCATCTCATTGTTCCCCAAATTGAAAATTGTTATGTGACAAGAAATATATCTCACAATAAATGTGGGGGGAAAAAATAGCTATCTGCCCTTGAAGAAACACAATCTGTGGTTATACAGATTTGGACAACCAACAGTATAGAGAGGATAAATGATGGTTGGTAGTAGGATGAACAGCTACTTTGCTAGAGTAAAATCACAGCAAATTAAATATGACTTATGAACATTTTCCTTCTGAGTGTGATGAATTGGGAAATTCACCTGAACTATAATTTAGGGAACAGCTTTTCTGCCTCACAGATGTGGACAAAATTTATCTCTGTTTCACCTGCTGTAAGAAATTCATGATGGTCAAAGAGTGCAATTTCATGAGAGCCTTTTTTGTTTTACTTCAAGAGGGTCAGTTCATTTATTTATTTACAGCCCAATCTGAACTAAATTCCCACGGGGTGATGTACAGTGCCAGAACAGACTCCACTGCATCCCGCAGAGGAATTACAGCTGCTGGTGGTTTCCTTGGGGTAAAGGGACATTTGTTCCCTTGCCCCAAGCTAAACCCCAGAAGCTGCAATGGGTTGTTGGTGCAACTCCAAGTTGATCCACGTCAGCGGATCAGACCTGGGAAAAGGGATACGGTACAGCACACCAGTGCTGCTATCTTCTCCTTCCTGGGCCCAATCTGCCCAGCTCCCATCCCTGTCGCCAGCCTCCCCCCCCCACTCCACCACTGGTGGGCTCAGTACATTCTCAAATTAAGAGGGAGGGTTTTTTTGGTCTATCTTTTTTTAAAAGGGAATGGGAGGGTTATTAATTGTGCTGACCCCATATAGCCTGCAAGTTCTGTCTTACTGTACTCGATCTCCAAAGATGATCGATTTTAGCATTCATGACCCAGCTATGAGACACCTGTGACTGTATCGGGCCAACCACAAGAGGGAACCATGAGCACATGAACAAGACTGGCATATTCTTGATGAAATATTACAGTGCTTTTTACTTGCTTTGGCTCTCTTTTTGAAGTACAGATTCTCAACTGTTTGAAATAAGAAGCGATTGATTTTTCCACATGACAGCACTCTAACATGCATTAAAAACACTGACTCATCAGAGAACCTCTGATGTTTGGTATGCAGCCTGGGAGTAACGTAATAATTGCTCAATCGGAAAAAAATATATTGAAGGACCCACAAAAGGAACAAAAAGGAATGGGGTAGGGGCAAACCTTTCTCCTACATGTAGATTCCTGAAAGTGGAATTACTGTATGTGCTCCTGTCTTAAACATATGCAATGAACCCAGTGGCCTACCTAATGAACGTGTAGCCCAGTGCAGAGCTCAAAATGATGCCCTGGAAGTGATGTCACAACCAGAAGTGACATCACTCTGGGGCTTTTTAAAAAGTGCAAATTGGGGGGAAACCTACCTCCTCCATATTAACACCTTATTGGTTCCATGCTGTATCATGGTAACATCTCATTGGCTCTCAGAACAATCAGTCTCATAGGTCAGTTTTGAGTTGAAGAAATCCACTTTTTGTTCCTTAAGGCAGTTGTGTTTTTGTTTTCTGGTTAATTGGCCATAACTTAACTATGCCACTGAGTGAACATACTTAGGTTGATGGAATCATCTATCAAGGAAACACACTTAGGATTGCAGACTAATTTTAAATTCTAGTTTATGAGTTAGCAATGAGGAGGTTGGCAGAGGGGCAAGGTCCTTGTCTGGAGGGTATTTGAGAGGAGAAGAGTAACTGGCCCACCTCACATCAGCAGTGTCTTTTCTAGTGGCTCTTTGCTGGTGTGCATCTTTTTAGATTGTGAGCCCTTTTGGAACAGGGAGCCATTAGTTATTTGATTTTTTTTCTGTAAACCGCTTTGTGAACTTTTTGTTGAAAAGTGGTATATAAGTACTGTTAATAATCTATTGTGAAGTATGAAGTAGTAAGCAAATTAAATATAAATTATGTTTGAACAGTGGGACCCAGGGGCTAAAATGTGCTCAGTCTAGAGAGTTTTATCTCAGGCACTCTGTGTGTGTGTGTGTGTGTGTGTGTGCGAGAGAGAGAGAGAGAGAGAGAGAGAGAGAGAGAGAGAGAGAGAGAGAGAGAGAGTAAATGGCAGTACTCACAAAACCTTAGCTCAGCTTTCTGGAAGTTGAGTTTTTGGAGCCTGGGTGCTCCAAAGACTGGGAAAGAACAAAGAGAAGCTTCCTTTGTTATTTGTGCAAACGAACAGTTTGGATACTAGAGGAATATGTAAGTTGGGGGTGGTTCCATCTGGAGATGGATGTATAAGTCAGTCCACCAAAAGGTTGCAAGTACAAAAGGAAAACATTACCTGTGGAAGCCTCTGCCTGTAGAGAGGTGATATCTCAGGAGGAGTCAGAAACGAATGCAAAGCTCTGCTGTGAAATGCCAACACAAACATAACAGCCATAACAATCTTGCCATTCCCACTACCTAGCCCAGTCACCAGCTACTTGGGGTGTGTGAACAGGCTGAAGCTCGTAATCTGTTTGTGCAGCCAGGAGACACTTAAGTATTTCAGCTATAGGGGCCAAGGAGATAGTCTATTAAAGAGTGATGTCTAAAATGCACCATAATCTGCACACACTCAAGAGGCAACTCCATTTTATTACTGCTTCACACATGCCTGCCATCCAAAACGTGTCCCACATAAGCCCTGGTTTAAATTATATGCTTAAACAGAACCCAGAATATTGGTGAAATAGCCCACACAGCAGTGGTAAAAGCAAAACATTTTTCTCTTTTTCACCCCAGGATCTTGTCAGAAAAACACAATCAGCCTAGGAGTAACACAGAACAACTCATCCCTGTTCCTGGATGGTAGCACACACACCCCCATGCATTTAACCCAAAGCAGCAGAAGCAAATTAACATGGAATAGCCATCTCGGAGGGGAGAGGGGGGAAATGTTTCTGGATTGTAGTAGACACAAACACTCACCCAGAGAAGTCTGACACAACCATGTGCACCTCATGGAGAAGGAGAAGCAAGCAAAAGTTCCTCCTCCCCTCCCAAGTGATCACCTGCTGGCCAATCAGATACAGAGAAGGCGGCCGCAGCCCTTTGTCTCCTGTGAGCTATCCAAAACAGGCACATGAGCTACCAGTAGCTTGCAAGCTACTGGTTGCTTACTTACACCTTAGGGAGTTGCAGCACACTCACAAGGGTGCCATGGGATGTCCCTATTTGCCTTTCCTACCTATTCCCCCGGGCACTACAATCTTTAATCTCATAAAATCTTGCGAGACTTGCACACCATCTTCTTGGATGTCGCAAGATTTTGTAAGATCCAAGATGGTGAGACTGCAGGGGCGTCATGATACAAGTAAGTTTGGGAACTGCTGCCTTAGAGCACCGTTCGAAACAAAATGTCAAGTCTGGACTAAGCTCTGTATTTGGAGGTAGTTTGGACTGATATCATTTTGATGTGGGGAGCGGGTTTCATTGTACATCTCCCTAGTCACTGGTCTCTGTAGAAGAAGAGAACTTGTAGACATAAATTAAAACAAACCTTATATTTTTGGGTGCTGAAATAGGACTGAGATGCGAGATGTCTTTAAACAGTTACATTTGAGAACTGAAATGAAGTACAGGTGCATTTAACATTCCCTGCTGGATTGTGTACATATCGCCTAAGAGCACCATCTTGAAGACGAAGAAGTGGCCCAGGTCCCCCTTGGAAAAACTCTTCACATTTCAGATGTGATTGCAGAAAGGCTGTGGAAAGTTATCATCATTACCTTGATTATGCACCTACACACACTTGAAAATGTCACTGACTTTTTTTGTTGTTGTGTGTTCGGTAATGGGGCTGCATCATAAATTCACATTTATTTTCCTTCCCAGGTATATTTACTCGCCCCCCCCCTTTTAGCCTACATCCATTTTCCCCCAACATTTTGATCCACCTGGCCCACCATACACAAAGGCATTCATAGAAACGTTTGTTTTTACACATTCTCGAAACGAGATTAGCAGAGAAGCTGATTCTGAAAGAAGACGCGTGTGCAGCACTGATGAACAAGGAAAACTCATTGGTAGGAATGATTAGGAAAGAGGTCAAAAATAAAATGGGCAGTAACACTGCATTAGATGCGGTGTGGAAAGTTGGTTTCAAGTCCAGTCCCAGCTGACATTAGAATGGTGACGCCTCAAGCGTTCTGGAGAGCTCTAGCTTGGATGCAACATTGTGAAAGTTTTCAGGTCTCATTGAATTTAACAAGTGGACTGACTTTTAAGAAACAGTGGGATGCCAAAGAATTGGCTGTATATCTTGTTGTGGGTGAGATGATCAAAATCACAGGCTGCAAACTTAGCCACACTTACCTGGGAATAAGCTCTACTGATTATAATGGGACTTACTTCTGAGTAGTCATGCATAGGATTGGACTCACCCTGTTGTCTTACCGTGTAAATATCAGCTCACATATTGCCTATTGCACTGTTTCTCAAACTGTGGGTCAGGACCCACTGGGTTGCGAGCTGTTTTCAGGTGGGTCCCCATTCATTTCAGTATTTTTTTTTTTAGTATATTAGACTTGATGCCAACATGGTATGTGACTGCATTTGAGGAGATCTGTACTTTTATAGGCTACTATGTATACGCTTTTCACAATGATAGTGAGGCTTTCTCCTGGGTATGTATGGCTAGGTTTGCAGCCTACAATTGTCAAAAATTTTCCTGCTTGATGATGTCATTCCTGGCCATGACGTCACTTCCAGGTTAATGACATCACTTCTGGCGGATCACTACTGCCTGTGTGGTTTCTTCAGGTGCAGCCCTACTCCTTCCCTGTGATCCTAAATCAAACAGAAAGTGCTGGATATGCTGGGAAATCCTAGCAAGATCTGCACTTTCTTTTTTGTCCTAAAGGATTGCACAGGAAGGAGCAAAGTAAGTGGTTGCGTTTTGCTTGTGTTTATTGGGGGGGGCAGCAGTGGCACCAGTAGCAGTGAATCAGGGGCAGCATTAGGCATCAATCAAACCGCACTTTTCACTTCAAATATTTCTTCCGCATTTCCTGGGTTGCTGAAGGATTTTGCCGGCAGTCTTTGGTACCATGTGCTATGGTTAATGTGGCATATTGGAATTGTGCTGGCTATTTTTGTATAAACTGGATCATCGCTCTGCTTTCATTGTTGGGTTTCCCTTCTAGTTTTAATGGCTTATTTATTTATATTGTAAGCCGATTTGAGCTCCCAGCCAGGCGAGCTGAAATGTTTGAAATGCATTAACTGAAGGCTGAAATATGAAGTGGGGTTTGAAATGGCTTAAGGGGCAGTTTGTTTGCAGTCGCGCACAGAGAGAAACCCTGTTAAACTGAATTCGGGGAGCGACAGGGAAGGCAGAATGAAAGCCGAGGCTTTTTGATCCGTCGTCATGTTGCCTCTGGGATGCAATCTTCTTGATCAGCATTTTCTATTTTTATTATATTTTTTTCCCCAAGATCTTAAAGAAAAAGCAATAAAAAAACAATCCCGAGATCTGAACGTGTTTCTTTGATGGGATGATTTGCTTGAGTTTACCGGCGTCCTTCTGTACAAACTGCGGAAGATACTAATCTTTCTGGAAAGGTAAAGCGGATACTTCCTATGACTGTCTCCTTGGCAATGTAGCAAGCTTTTCGGTATACACCATGGAATTGACTTTGGCTTTCCTTACGACTGACGTTATAATCCGCCGTCAAGAAAATGATCTCCTGAATGTTTTTTTGTTTGGACAAAAGGAGAGAAAATAACCATCTCCAGGTGTCCCAATCTGGATGGCAAATGGAATAATTATCTGCTGCAGTGCTCAGGAAAGTGACCATCTGAAACACACTCTCTGTAGGGAAATGAACTGTAAAAACAGTTCTCCTTGGATTTTGATTTGAGTCCTTTTTAATCATTTCCCTTTTAGTTGAAGAATGGCTGGGTTTTACCCTCCCCAGTAAGAGATTACAGAGGAAATTAAACTGCTTTCCTGATTTGGTCTTAAAAGGAGGCACTGGTTGGTAGCCACAACTGGTTTATCACAGCTAGAGCATCTGGGAGCCAGTAGCTGAAGTTATAATGAGACCAGGCCCTGTTTTGCATTAGGAGTTACGCTCCATTTTGTGCCGTGACATTTCAGTCACCCGTGAATAGCTGTGGGTCCAAATAGGCTCATAAGTGCAATCACTGAGAACACAGCACCCCTTTTCAGTGTCTGTGGCTGCTCCCGAGCTCAACGTGATGATGAGTGATGGAAGGTAGCAGTGAGAAAATTTGGCATGAGGAATGTTTGCAATGGGGTGTTTAGGGTATCATCATCCAATCCCGAGAGTGGAATGAAGCGAAACAGTGTAGGCAAGTCGGCAGGCAGACTTCTAGGCAGGACTGCAAGAGTTCCAGTGATAATTGGCCCGGTCCTGACCTTCTTCTCCCAGAGACGCCCAAGTTTGACTTGCTGGGCTTGATATCATGTGATCTTCTCATGTTCCTTACCTTCAATTCCACTGTCTCCTGGGACAGCAATAACAATGACCCAAACTTGATTTTTCTTTTGGTCAACTACTGTTATATTGGGTGTCTTGTGTTCTGATGTTTGTCTGTAATTCAAAGTCCCAAAGAATCTTTGCTCAGGGATTTTATCCAGTTTATGATCCCATTAATTTTGGTGCGAAGATAAATTCTTATTCTTCTTCTACTACTACTTCTACGACACCCAGGGGCAGGCCCATCCATGGATCCAATTGAAATGGTCACCTCAGGCAACAGACTGGTGGCAGGCACCAATCTCTGTTTGCCTACTTGCCTCCACTGCCCTCCTTCTCTTGCCACTCCCTGGAGTCTTTTTCATTCCTAGTTTAGGGTGTCTTCCCATGTGATCCGAAATGTTGATTTATAAAATCGGGTGTGAGCACTTTGTGCCCCTGTTGTGTGTGCACTCTTGGAGTAATGTAGAGGGTGGAAAGGACATTGTGCTTTCCTGTGACCGTCGTTCTTTGGGCATGTCATATTCATTCAGGCTTGGACCACCCTGTCTGTGGTTGAAAAAGACCTGAGGAGACGATCTCCTGCAACATCCTATTAGGTGAATAGTCCATCCTGAGAGGAATATCCCATCCTTGAGCCAAACTAACAAAGCTTTTCAGAGGGGTTTACTACATGCTGCGGCAGAGGTTTAGCACCTATGTGCGGAGCTGTATGTGGCCACCTAAAGAATCTGTGCAACTCCTTGCATTTCAGCCCCATCGTGGAGGGGCATGATCCCACCTTTTGTGCAAGTCACTCAAGCACCTGCTCTTTGGTGCTGAGGTACAGGGAGGTGTCCTTGGATTAGTTCACTTAAACAAAATGTCAGAGGATTAATTCTGAAGCCCCATTTGGTTCATGCTCATAAAGTATTGATACCATAAACATTGACTGCTTCAGTACAGTCAGAAGCGGGAAAGGTTACCAGCTACGGATGGGCCCATTCATATGTATGACTTCTGATGATTCTTTGCATTTCTCCCTTTGATTCTTCATTACATTAAAAAGAATATGTAGAAACTAACTGTGTGTCAGCCTGCAAGGAAGGGAAAAGCATAATGGGTTATTTCTGAAATGTATTACAGTAGCCTTAGAATAGCAGGGGGTACTTCCAGCTGGGCTCTCTTAAAGAACACCAACTAGAGGAGTTACTTAAAATGCAAAGATCTAGAGGCAAATATTCAACTTTTCCTTTATGGAAGTATCTTGCTTAAGATGCTCCTTTTGCTTGGAGCAGGGGTGCCCAAACCCTGGCCCGGGGGCCACTTGCGGCCCTTGGGGACTCCCAATGCAGCCCGTGGGGAGCCCCCAGTCTCCAATGAGACTCTGGCCCTCCAGAGACTTGCTGGAGCCCATGCTTGCCCGACACAAGTGCTCTCAGCATAAGGTGACTGTTCAATCTCTCGCATGAGCTGTAGGGTGAGGGCTCCCTCCACTACTTGCTGTTTCACATTTGTGATGCAGCAGTGGCAGCGAAGGAAAGACCGGCCTTGCTTTGCGCAAGGCCTTTTATAGGCCTTGAGCTATTGCAAGACCTTCATTGATTCATAGAAGTTCCATTTCTAATATATTAATTTATGTAAATTTATTCAAATTTGAAATGTAAATTAATTCTTTTTTCCCCGGCCCCCGACACAGTGTCAGAGAGATGATGTGGCCCTCCTGCCAAAGAGTTTGGACACCCCTGGCTTGGAGGAAGGCAACATAAATTCAGTTACTTAGGTTAGAAGGTTATGCCCAAACAACCTTCATTGGTCTATCAGATTGACCGCAGCTCCTTGTCTTTCTACAGGCTCAACAATGGTATAAGCTACCAAACTGACATGGTTTTACAGAATTGGCTAGCTAGCACAACAATCCCAACAGTGCAATCCTATGCGTACCTACTCAGAAGGAAGTCGCATTGGGTTCAGTGGGGTTTGCCCCTCCCAGGTCAGTCTGTCTACGATTGCAGCTTAATTTATAGCAGGGTTTAGGGCCCAATCCTGAACTCAGCAAGCCCCAGCACTGAGCCCTAATGCTGGCGCTGGGTGTTGTAAACGTGCTGTAAAGCACATTTAAGGCACCTGGCAAGCGTGCCAGCGCTGGACCTGCGTCAGTCAGGGGCCGGGCCCAGCTTCAACAGGAAGAGGATGCGCCACTACAAACATTACAAACAATGAAGGTTTCAAGGTCCAAGGTAAGGTCCAAGGTTAGGAGCTTTCTGAGAGCCAGGATGGTATACGATGGTTCCCAAACTGGGGAGTTGCAACTCCCAGCCAGGGAAGCCCAAATGTTGCCCCCTTAAGGGGCATGTTGACATTGTGGCAGCAATGATCCTCCAGGATCATTCTGTCACCACCATGAAAAGTTTTTTTTTCTAAACTTACCAGGGGCAGCATCAGCCCTCCGGAGTGTGAGGGGAGCCCATGGACCCCGCTGCGGGCTTCCCCGCACCTAAAAACGGCTCCTTAAAGTAATCGCAACCAGTTCTGGTTTTTGCCACAACATTCTGCAGCAGAGTAGATCAAGATCCATAGCTGACTGAACATATATATCTTTCCCCACATAAATTATTTTTCTTTTAAAGATTTCAGAACTCCAAATAATTTGGCTCTTCTTCATACAGAATATATATATTTTTATAATGAGTACAAATAATACAGAGGAGGGTAACAAATCAAGGGATTTATTTTCATGGGCTTCCTATGTGGGATGGGCGTCAACAGACTGTACTGGGAATCAACTGGGTAGAAGATGTCAACAAGATGAGGAAGTTCCCCATTACGTGTTCAGACATGCATATGTCTCCGTAAACTTTGAAAGCTCCATGGCAGGGGTTTTGAAAAATGCTTTGAATAGAAGTAAGAGCTCCAAGCTTGAATGCATGTAGGCCCAATTTTGGCAGCCTGACCGTCACAACTGCCCATGAAAAACTGACAGCCAACAAAATGTATCTCGCATCTCAGGGCTTTTTGGGTTGTCCAAAAATGGGGAATGGAAATAATTGCTTCCTCTTGAAATCTTCTTGGTGGCTTAATTGTGTGCTGGAAGAAGAAGCACCCGAGTTAGATAGCCAATATCTGTGGATATTGCCTGCGCCCCTGACACCCATCAGTACAATTGTGGTGCTAAAAATCTCAAGGCCATTTGTTATACAGGCCTTCTGCTTTGTATTTGACAAATGGAGTTTAATACTTAGCCTGGTACAACACTGATATGCTCGATAAACCTTGGGCCGGGGGAGGAAAATAAAGAGTAGTCACCCAGAAAATAAACTATGTGAGTAAATCAAACGTTACTCCCTCCCCACTGTACTGTAGTAGGCTAGGAATTGGCTAAATGAACAGGATTGATCCTTGGGCTGTGTTAGATTCTTTCTAGAACTTGTTCAGACTGTTCTCCCAGAAGTATAAATTGATAAAGACTGCTTAATGTGCCTCCGCTGTAGCAAAACAAGCAGATGAGAAATTAAACACAGTGGCTACCCAGCAGCAATGGAAACGATGCTGAGGAAAATCAGAGAAGACAGTTTGAAGCCGGACAGTTAATACAAATTCAACCAAGAATAGACTTGGAAGAAAAAAGAGAGTGGAAAAACACAAGCATGCAATCTTTCAAAATGGTTCTTGTTTAGAAGAAAACAGTCTCAATGATAGTTTGCTTGCAGTTGGCTGTTCCTGTGTTGGGGAGGGGGGTGCTATGACCTATGAGCCAGAGTGGAGTAGTGGTTTGGACTTCAACCTAGAACAGGGGTGCCCAAACCCTGGCCCTGGGGCCACTTGTGGCCCTCAAGGCCTCTCAATGCGGCCCTCAGGGAGCCCCCAGTCTTCAATGAGCCTCTGGCCCTCCAGAGATTTGTTGAAGCCCACACTGGCCACACGCAACTGCTCTCAGCGTGAGAGCAACTGTTTGACATCTTGCATGAGCTGTGGATGAGGGCTCCCTCCACTGCTTGCTGTTTCATGTCTGTGATGCAGCAGTGGTAGTGAAGAAAAGGCCAGCCTTGCTTTGTACAAGGCCTCTTATAGGCCTTGATCTATTGCAAGACCTTCATTCATTTATATAAGTTCATCTTTAATATAGTCATTTATGTAAATTTATTCAAATTTTAAATGTAAATTAATTCTCTTTTCCCCCGGCCCCCAACGCAGTGTCAGAGAGATGATGTGGCCCTCCTGCCAAAAACTTTGGACACCCCTGACCTAGAAGATTCAGGTTCACAATCCCTTCTTGACCATGAAGCTTCCTGGGTGACACTGGGCCCATCACGATCTCTCAGCATCATCTACCTCACAGGGTTGTTGTGAGGCCAAAGGAGGGGAGGAACCCTTTACACTGGAGGAAGGGCAGTATAAAAATGTGAAAAATAAAATATTCATGCAGTTGCTCTTGATTTCAGCAGAACTTCCTTTAGGGTCAACATACGTAGGATCATGTGCTAGAAGACAACTTCCTGTGGTCTCCATAAAGCTGGTTTGTAGCACAACATCACTTTCCTATATTAACTAACAGACTGCCCAGTCCTATCTCCCACTATCTCCCACTAGTCTTCAGCCTTGCCAATGGAGTGTGTGCTGCAGGCTATGGTGGGGGTGGTGGATGATGATCACACAGCCTGCAGGAGCTAAGTAAAATATTACTTTTTTACTTGATATTTTTACATTTAAAATATTTAAATATTTTTTACTTACCCCCTGGTAAGCTTCTCGATTGTCAATTGGTTTCTTAAGACCTATGCCAACTACATAACTGGCAGAATTCCGAGGAGAGTCAGGGGGTGGTGCAGGCAGAAAAATAAGGGATGGGATCTGGCATGTATGATTGCCATTCCCTCTCCTGATACACCCCAGATTCCTCCCCCGAAAAGCCCTGCTACTCCCCCTGCCCACCCATGGCCTGCCCCTGCCACTGATTTACGAGCACCTGTGGAGTCCCTTGGGGCCATTTATGGTAGTGGCCCAGCAACATATGACAGTGGCCTGCCTTTCCCGCCAACACTGGTTTTCCTAGTCCCTACCTTTTGCTGCCAGAATCGAACTGGGGCCAAAGAATTCTCCTGACTCCAGAATCTTTGTTGCAATTCCATTGCTCTTTATTGCTCTTCCATTGACACTGGGCAGCAGTTGGCTTTTTTTTAATGTCTGGTTTCAATTACTCATGATGCTATTTAACTCTGGTTGACATTCCCCTCCCCTTCCCAGTGTTACTCCAGATATATGTCAATGTAAATGATAGAATAAACCTGACCCGAAGGGTTGAAATCAAGGTTTTGAGTCGGTTGTGCAGAACAAAACGAAGCAGACAAGTGTGATTCCCAGGTGTGGTGGATGGAGAACGGAGAGGAAAAGCTGGGGAGGGGGTGCGCTGAACAATGTGACTGACAGGCTGGGAGGACTGAGGTACCCAGCTTGCTGAACCCAAGTGGAAAGCTGTTTACAGACACAGTAGGAAACACTTGTGACGGGCAGAAAGGTAAACCCAAAGGAATGGAGGAAAAGAAGGAATTGAAAAACAGAACTGCTCAGGCAGCCAGAGAGAGAGAGAGAGAGAGAGAGAGTTCAAGGTCAGCTCAGGTCATGCGCAAGAGAAATCTCTGTCGGAAAAGGCACACCAGTAAAGCGAGTGTCAAAATTACGCTTACAGTTCATACAAGCTGTTGGATCTAAAGAAGTGATATGGCTGTGAGAGGGAGAACTATGCGCACTGCAAGAGTTTGCTTGCTCAATTAGAACATTCCTTCTTGCCCCATCTAATGGAGGTCAGAGAGCTTACTCCCCCCCCCAAATGTCTAAAGTGCCATAAGAGTGGTGTCGTCTTGCTGTCATCTGTGCGCAACAGGGCTTACAGATTTCGTTGTGTTTCAGAAACCTGCATATCTGTTTGACAATGGGATTTTTAAAAAATGCACATGTACAAGGCACAATTCTCCTTGCAACTCTAGCATTGTACAGATTGGGCATCTCTTATCCAAAATGCTTGGGACCAGAAGTATTTTGGATATGGGATTTTTTTGTATTTAGGAATACTTGCATATACATCATGAGAGAGCTTGAACACTGGACCCGAGTCTAAACACAAAATTCATTTATGTTTCGTATATCCCTTATACACATAGCCTGAAGGTAATTTTATACAATATTTTCAATAATTTTGAGCATGAAACACAGTTTGTGATTTTATTTCTTTAGGCAAAAAAGTTTTTTTTGTTTTTTTTTAAAGTCATGTTGGCACTCAAAAAATCAACCTCATGGATGGCCTGGCCCTGAACAGAAGAGGACTTTTATTATTCTGCTTATGCTTGGGTAGAACCTCTGGCAGTTGTGTCTAGGAAACAGATGCTCTTTATTTTACTGCTAAGTTTACTGTGTGTGCAGTCAGAACACAGACAGCCTACCTGAACTTGGAACTAGGGATGAAGGAAAGTTCTAGAAAAAGACTTTCAAGAGAGTAATTAGGAAGTGTTTTCGCTGGCATCTTTCCTTGCTTGCTTGTCTTCTTCTCAAGATCTTGGTGCCTGAATTACAGAGCTCTCTCCTTCCTTTGCGGCTCAAAAAACGAAATGGAACAATCATCTCAACAACGACTCTTTCTATTTTTGATGGCATCACGATGGAGGCTAAACTGCGGGGCTAATGAAAACCCAGCAGTCCTTCCGAACAGTAGCTTGCGCTTTTTGAAATGTCCCTGTTGTCTGATGAAGGGAAGTCTGTTCCTCCAGCGAGCAAGGCAGGAGGGCTGAACCACACAGCTCAAGGCAGCAGGTAGCAGCTGTCTTCCTGTTTGTCAGACTTCTTTCAAGCTTCCCGCCATCTCACCCCTTGACACTCATTAGAATGCTGTGAATTCACAATATTTTCGACAACCTGAGAAAAAGGTTGTTGAGATGAAGAGCTTTCCAATAATGCACCATTTGTGGATGCAGCACGGATGACAGTGGGGGCACACGACTCCTAGGCATTAGACTTACATTTTGTGGGGAGGACAGTTGCAATAGTTTGGGACCTTCCCTAATGTACAGAGTTGCTTTTCAAAGGAGATCTGCCAGATTCACACTGTTGGTTCAGTAGTGGAATGGTCTGTAAAAAAATCAGCCATCTTCTTCCAAACTGTCATGCTGCAGGTTGCTAGAATTTGGAGATTACATTCCTTTTTGTGTGTGTTATATGATATTGTGTGATTTTTAAATTAATCTTTCGTGGTATTAAAGGGCCCATCCTATGGTGCTTTGGTGCCATGTGGTACCATGAGACAGCCACCACTGTTTCCTGCAGGGCCAGAGCAGCAGCTGGAGGTCCCCTCAAGAGAACATCCGTTCCCTTACCCCATGTAGAACTCCAGTAGCCCCAGTGCGTCTCCTTGGAACTGAGGAGACCCATGTTGGGCTCCAAGGCTTGGGAGTGGGGATAAGATCCAGCAGCTGCCATTGTTCCTGCCCCCTCCCAGGCCTGATCTGCTCTCCAGCCAGCCCTCCCTCTGCCCTGTTTTGCCCCCTCCCTACTTTCCTGCCACCCCAAAAAATGCCTCCATGCTGCTTGGTGGGGAGCTTACCAGCACCAAGGGAAGGGAGGGAAGCCCAGCACCAAGAAGCAGGAGTATCCCTGCCTGCTCCACTTGTCTGGTGGCCACTGCAATGTGCCGTATGGTACATTTGCGACTGCTGTTGCCTGGGCAGTGTGCGAATAGTGCTGCCTGGGTTCAGGATTGGGCTGTTAATTTTTACTGGAAACTGTCTTTGGGCCATTTTTTAAAAGCCACAACTGTGTAAATAAGTGCAAGCCAAAAAGCAGGCTTATAGTCTGCAGTGTAGAAGCAGTACGTATACGATAAGGGCCAAGTCACACATTATACAAACAGAAGGCAAATCGTGACCTTAGTGGGACAAAGCCCCCACCCTCCTGCTGTACTTCCACACTGTTTTGCACTCTCCTCCAAAGCAACACAAAGCAAAAACAAGCACAGCTGCTAGGCCACATTACATGTTTAGTATAGTATGCAACATATGTCCAGACCGCTTGTAGAGAAACTCACATGGTAATGTGATAATGGGCATTTTTCATGAGCGCAACTTTGGAAGCAAGAGTCATGTGGGTTTCCTTATCCCATGTGTTTTGTGCCACGAAATATCCAGGTATCTCTTTCCCACTTGTCTCCCTCTTAATCTGTGAGTTTGGAGCCTTCTGTGTGGGTTTCTGAACATATAGTTGCAAAACCCACATGGATCTCAATACTTGTGAGTTTGGTTGCTCACAAGGCATCCTGGTCATTCCTCCCAAGAACAAAAATGGCTAATATAATGCCGTTGTATAAATCAATGGTAAGGCCACACCTGGAGTATTGTGTCCAGTTCTGGTCGCCACATCTCAAAAAGAATATAGTGGAAAAGGTGCAAAAGAGAGCGACTAAGATGATTACTGGGCTGGGGCACCGTACTTATGAGGTGTTTGGAAGGTGTTTGGGCCTCTTCAGCCTAGAAAAGAGGCACCTGAGGGGGGACATGATTGAAACATACAAAATTATGCACTGGAAATATAGAGTGGATAGAGAGATGCTCTTTACACTCTCACATAACACCAGAACCAGGGGACATCCACTAAAATTGAGTGTTGGGAAAATTGGGACAAAAGAAAATATTTATTCACTCAGCGGGTGGTTGGTCTTTGGAACTCCTTGCCACAGGATGTGGTGATGGCATCTGGCCTGGATGCCTTTAAAAGGGGATTGGACAAGTTTCTGGAGGAAAAATCCATTATGGGTTACAAGCCATGATGTGTATGCGCAACCTCCTGATTTTAGAAATGGGCTATGTCAGATGCAAGGGAGGGCACCAGGATGCAGGTCTCTTGTTATCTGGTGTGCTCCCTGGGGCATTTGGTGGGCCACTGTGAGATACAGGAAGCTGGACTAGATGGGCCTATGGCCTGATCCAGCGGGGCTGTTCTTATGTTCCTGTGGAGCCTTCTTCACCACAGCTTCTTCCCCCCCACCTTCAAAGATTGGCAGACAGCTCGTTCCCATCCAAGGAGTGCAGTTCTGTGCATGCCAGTATAGAAAACAGCACATGAATCCTGCAGTTGCTGGCGAGGGCAGGACATTTGTTGCCCTATGAAGGGCAAATCCTCAGGGGAAAGCTCCCACCCCTTTCAGCTGGGAAGTTCTGCTGGGATAGAAGCAGCGACAAGAAGTCTGCTGGAGGATGAATAGCAGCACCAGAGGAGGACCTAGCATAGTTTTTCCCTCAAAGAAAGCCCTGGATTGCAGTGTGGTTGCAAATCCCACATAATTTGAAACCCATGGATATGACTTGTAGCTATACTTGCTCACAAAATAACTGCACACTTGGTCTGAGTCTTCACCCTGAGAAAAGCACTTGTACCAATTAATGTTGCACCACAAAGTGTTGCTCTGACCATAGGCAAATTCACCACACAATGGAATGCTCAATACCTATATTTTAATTAATAAGTTAATTGTTTTGGAATTCCTTTCAGTAGGGTCAGCGAAGACCTCATGGCAACTGAGGCAGCATGCCAAACGCTACCCAGTGATGTGCCAACCTCTGCTTCTCCAACTCATCAATGTTCTATCTCAGCACAGTCCACATTTCCTCTTCCCCTCTATTTCTTTTCCAGTCCAATGAGTGGAAGGAGAAGGTGGGGCCGTGGGGGCAAGTAGGTGAACAGAGACTGGTGCACCCCGCACCAATCAGGTGATTGCTCTAGTTGGCCTCATGGATGGGTCAGCCTGCCTTCCAGATCTCTGCTGCTGTAATGTGCACCCTGAAATACTATGATGTTGGAGTGCTACAGCAGCTATTTTTTTGCCCTACAATGTAGAGCTGGATTGGCCCCATTGACCCAAGGGCTTGGGTGCATGGCCTTTCTAACCTTTTAATAATCTATATCTGCACATTACCCCTTTACAACACTTGGTACCACATATTTTGCTGCTGCAAAAGCATTCTGAAAGGCCAACGGCCTGAAGCGTGTGTTGAATTAAATAGCGTTCATCAGTTTCCAGTTAATTCATGAAACCTCATGGAAGAATGAATTAATAGACAGAATCATTGCATCAGGCCAGTTTTCAACAGGGTTTCCTTTCCCAGGCAGAGTCCTGCGCCAGCCCAGTTCAGCCACTAATGCCACGACTAATGTTACTGGATTGGCATCATCACCCCTGTACCTATCCCCATTATACAGTGGAGGTTTCAAAAGTAGTCTGAATAACGTAGAGTTTAGCTCATGGAAGGCAAGTGTTTCCAGGCACACAGAGGAAGGAGGCCATGTGTGTCTTCTGGTTGCACTTGAGAAACAGTAGTTACACTTGAAAAAGAACATGTAAATTACAGCAGTAAAATACAAAACAGCGATCCTGCTTTACATGCTTCTGATTTGTTGCGTTTGACCATCATTCCTAGCCATAGTTCTTCCACAAATATGTTTATGTCTAAATCTACAGTTGAGACTCTATACTTGATTGTAAAACCAGAACTGGAGGAAACCATAGGGAAAGGAAATAATACACCATATTGCTGAGGTTCTCAAACTGGGGCGTGACAACACCCCTGCCTGAGAGTCCCAGCCCCTGGCTCCTTAAGGGGTGGGGGAAGGGGGAAGGCAGTGATGCAATTCCCAGGATCCTATTGCTAACAGGGGTGAAGGGTTTTGGGTTTTTTTTTAACTTACAGGGGGCTGCCACAAGGTTCCAGGAAGTGCGGGGAGACCTGTGGAGCCCTTCCCAGGGTCCCCCCCCCCCCAGTCTTAGAATAATGGAAAAATGCTATCGGAAACCACTTCCGATTTCGCAATTGGAAGTGGTTTCCAATGGCTTATTTTCAGTATTCTAAGACTCGGTGAGCCCTGCAGAGGGCTCTGTGGGGCTCCTCACACCTCCTGGTCCTTGTGGTGGCCCCTTGTAAGTAAAAAAAAACCCTTTGCCCCTGTTAGTGACACAATCCTGGGAATCGCTTTGCTGCCTTCACCCCTCCCCCCCTCCCCACAAAGACTTACTTTGGAAGTTTTCCTTCTGAGAAGTTTGAGAATCCTTGCCATATTGTGTTGGTCATTCAGTGTTCACTTGTGTAGACCATGCTACCCACAATTGTCATGAACTGTCCCATAATCATAACAAAACAGGTAGGGACAGCTTCAGGATTTTGGAATGATTGGGACAAGAGATCCACAAGAGATCATTAATTGCCCTCGTTAGCCAGTGAGGCTTTGGGCTTCTTAATTGTGCAAGTATTTACCCATTTTCCACAGTAAGAGATTCACGATGTTGCTTGGAAACAACACGTGTGAACCATGAAACAGACCATGTAGTTGGGAATTAGGAGCTCTCAAAGGTCCAAGACAGTATGAAAGAGGCGGTGTGGTGGACTTATGAGGGTGCTCAACCACTTGCCTCAGTCAAGTTTATGAGGATCAGAGAGGGTTGCCAACTCTGACTGAAGCTATTTCTGGAGGATTTTTTGGTCCGTTGGCAATTCCTGGACACCTCATTAAAATACCTAGGATTGACTTGGGATTGCCTGGAGATTGATACTGATTCATGGTGATGCCAGCCACCATTAGGATCACACGGTCTAAATAAGTGCTTCCTGCCTCATTCCATGTAAGATGTGCCCATTGGGTTGCAATTAAAGATCCACACAAGTAGCTTTGTGTGCACATGGGAGATATGGGGTTGTTTCTTGCATAGCAAGTTCTCTCTCTCCCCTCCTGCAATGCTGCATGGTAGTTCTCTTTTGAAAATGAGGCAAGTTTTACAACAGTTTTTCATGTGGCATGGGTCTGCATCAAACCCATGTATTACTGGGCTACAATTGGGCACGCCTGAGTACCTCTTTGATCCATGTCATTGCGTTTGCTCGACCAGCAAGACATTCCAAAAGTGTCAGTCCGACAGGCCAGGAAGTGAGACTTCCAGCTCTAGCCCCTGCCTAGCGAAGATCCAAGCCTCTCCGTGTTGCTCTAAGAGTGCGCTCATCACCATCAGCCAATGCTTTCCATCTCTTTTGTGGCATGTAATTAAAATCTAAAGACGTGGCTGCCAATTACCATAAATGAATTAAAGGACTATTTAGGTCTTTATCGGAGCCTTTTTAGCAAGCTTTCACAACGTTGCCTGTCAACGACATCCCAGAAATGTGAACTGCACATCCTTCCTCTCAGATCTGCCAGGGAAGGAGGAAGGTGACTAGTGAGAGACTGACGGGTCGGTACGTGAGACAATCAAAGACAACCTGACAGTGCTTTAGGAGGGCTCTGATGCTTGAAGCAGCCTCGTTGCTACCTCTTCCCTTTCGCCTGAGCAGAATGCTGTGTCTGACAGCTTTCTTAGGTAGTGGTTGCAATTAGTGCATCCTCCCTTCTGCCGGTGCCACCAGCAACCCCAGAGCGTGGTTTGAGGGCCTGTAATGCATCTGTAGTAAAAAAAACAAAAACAAAAAAAACTAAGCAGGCCTCTGGTCAACACATGAATGGGAGCCAGCCTGTCAGCCCCATATAAAGCAGCTCCAGTGTTAAGTACATAAGAACAGCCCCACTGGGTCAGGCCATAGGCCCATCTAGTCCAGCTTCCTGTATCTCACAGCGGCCCACCAAATGCCCCAGGGAGCGCGCCAGATAACAAGAGACCTCATCCTGGTGCCCTCCCTTGCATCTGGCATTCTGACATAACCCATTTCTAAAATCAGGAGGTTGCGCATACACATCATGGCTAGTACCCCGTAATGGATTTTTCCTCCAGAAACTTGTCCAATCCCCTTTTAAAGGCGTCCAGGCTAGACGCCAGCACCACATCCTGTGGCAAGGAGTTCCACAGACCGACCACCCGCTGAGTAAAGAAATATTTTCTTTTGTCTGTCCTAACTCTCCCAACACTCAATTTTAGTGGATGTCCCTGGTTCTGGTGTTACGTGAGAGTGTAAAGAGCATCTCCCTATCCACTCTGTCCATCCCCTGCATAATTTTGTATGTCTCAATCATGTCCCCCCTCAGGCGTCTCGTGTTCCTGAGCAGAAGTGCAATGCATGTGGATCTGGGCATTACACACTCACTTTTCATTTTCACCTGCATCCCCCAGTTCTCTTAAATAACATGTGGGGCCTGTAGCAAAATGTCACTGTGTCTCCAGCCCCTAAGAGGAGTGTTACTGTTCAAGCCTTCTGTAGAGAGAAGGGAGAGTTTTGGGGGGGGGGGGGGAAGAGGTAGAAAGATGTTTTGTCTCCCTCCCTTGAGACCTTCCTGGATGAGCGACGCAGTACTAAATGGCTATTTTTTTTGCCATTCAGCACCGGAGATTATAGGTCTGGCAATGGGAAAGAGCATATACAGCCTTTTCCCTTTCCTTTCACCTATTTACCTACTGTAACTCTGTACAATATAGGAAAAGGAGTTTTGAAAAGTATAGGAAATGGAGTTTTGTTTTTTAACATTATGGCACATCTCCCAACCCTACTCCCCCTCCCAGGATATTTACTTTAATTTTATTTAGGGCACAATCCTAACCCACTTCCCAGCACTGACATAAGGGCAATGCAGCTCTGAGATAAGGGAACAAACATTCCCTTACTTTGAGGAGGCCTCCATGAGTGCCACCCAAGTGCAGGATGAAGCACACGTCCTGTTGGCACAGCTATGCCAATTCTGGAAAGTTGGTTAGGTTTTGGGCCTTAGAAATTTATACCCTGCTTTATTTCCCTAATGGGCATTCAAAGCAGCTCTTAAGAGCAAAGAAAATCCTGTCCTCCACTGTCTTCACGTTGCTTTTGTTTTTAAATAACTAGTGTTATTCAGAGGGAAAGGTGACATATAAATCACTCAAATAAATAAAAATAATAAACAAGCTATGGTGGTGGTTCCCAAACTGTGAGCTGTGGCTCCCTGGGGAGCCGCAGAAACCAGGAATTCACACAAAAAACCTATTGCCTTATACAATGTCTAGGATTGTAGCCCTCATTGGGAGCTGTGGCCAATGGCCCAGTAGGCAAAGGGAGCAGCCATTCGAAAAGTTTGGGAACCACTGAGCTATGGACTTGATTTAAAAACTCACCCAGACTGTCTCATGTGGGTCCTTTAGACCCTTTTTCACCTCTTAGGGAAAAATGAGAGCTTGTCGAAAACAAGTGAAATCCCAGGTTTTAGTAGCATTATTCTTGGGTGGTAGCAGCACCTCTCCCACTAAGCACATAAAGTACCATTTCTTCCGATGATGTCATGTGATCCTGTAGCATTTTTTAAATCTCTGTTACATCAACATTCCATGTTGAAAGCTCATGGAGCCATTTTGAGGGTTTAAAAATCTTTTTTAATTAAAAACATATATTCCTGTGCACTTTGTGAATTCTTGGGGCATGTAGAATGCCCTACCTTATTTTTTGATTAACCCATAAATTGACAGGCACTTTACTACCCAACTCTATTATTAGTATATATCAGTGCTTCTCAACCAGTGATACGGTTACCACCACTGGTACTTGAGGTGGTGTCTGGTGGTACTTGCAGGACCCCTGGGGACACCTGCCACCTGGCAGTGAGACCAGGAACATGATGCAACACTGATAGGAGGCTAGGCGTGGTGGGTAGAGCTCCAAAGCATACTTTCCCACACTCGAAAAAGCCCCCCTGTCCACCTTGGTGTTTCCCATCACATCTGGCCTCCCAACCCAGAAATAACTGGTGATGATGTCATCACCAGTCACTGCCAGTGGTACTTCAAATAGGTGGACCACGTGAAGTATTGGAGGACAGACCTTGAGAAACACTAGTATATATGATGCTAGTGTGGCCATTTCCCTATCCTGCCAACTACTCCAGCCCCAGTTTGAATCTTTTCATTAGCCTTTGTTCAATCTCATCTTCCTTGGTTGGCAACCTTCAGTCTCGAAAGACTATGGAATAAGCCTACAGCACCCGGTATTCCCAGGCGGTCTCCCATCTAAGTACTAACCAGGCCTGACCCTGCTTAGCTTCCGAGATCAGACGAGATCGGGCATCTGCAGGGTAGCATCTTCCTTAGACACCTGGTTTTTTTTTTATAGTTTTCTCAAAGTATGGTCAGTGGTCTGCAAACCATTTGCTGGTCTATGGTGTGTCTCCTCCTTCTAGTTTCTCAGAGTCTCCTGAGGCTTGCTATGTGACTTGGATGTACACCAAGCCTCATGAGAGGCTCTGGGAACCTGGAAGAAAGAAGTAGGAAAGACCAAGTAAGCCTGTGTGCCGCAGACCGGCACTATAAACAGTGCTGCTCTGCAGTACAAAGTTCCCAGTCCTCAAGAATTTTTAGAATTCCAGATCTCTCTCCAGATCTCTCTTGAAATCCATTTCATATGCTGGCTATTACATCTTCTGCCAAGGTATCACTTGGGCTTAGAAGAGACTTCTTTATCCTAAGTCATTACTGAACCTACTTGAAGTCAATACATTACTCATCATAGCCTCCAAGTTAAATTGTGTGTCTGTGCAATAAGGACCATGACCACAGAATGCCTCATAAATTAAACACTAACATTCTTATTAAAACCATGAAATCAAATGTTACGGTTTTTTTAAAATTCTAGATTAATAGCTTGGATATATAGTTTCAAAACATCATTTATATTTAATATGTGGGGTTTGAAATGGAATTGTTTTTTATTGAATCTCATTAGGCCCATAAATAAGCAATTATTTTTAATAAGATAGAGTAGCTCATGTGAAATGATTAGTTAGGAGCTCATATTTAAAACATTAACTTTGATCAGAGTTGATAAGCATGGCAGATATGGGAATGTATTCCGGACAAAAAGTGTACTACTCATCCAGATCAAAGTAGGTAGATTAGATATTTATTAAGGCGATCGCGTTGGGGCGATGTAGGAACCTGGTTCTACTACAGGAGAGAGAGAACCATCTTCGAAGATAATAAGGGGGATAGACATGTTTAGCCCCTGAAGCACTTTCAGTAAACTGTTTACCGACAAACTAAGACACTAGTCTCCATCCCTATCCCATTTTTATTGCTAGAGGATGCTAAACATAACTGCTCATCAGATATCTTAACATTGAAAACAAAGAACCTTTTGTATGTCTTGATAAGATTTGGGAGAAATCAGGTTAAAAAGTAATTCTGTTTAATTACTATTGATCTTATTCGCCAAATCCCTCTATTGGATTTAGGGCACAATCCTAACCAGGTCTACTCAGAAGTAAGTCCTATTGCATTCAGTGGAACTTAGTCCCAGGAAAGTGAGGTTAGGATTGCCGCCTAAGATGGTAAAAATTTGTGGAATGGTTTAATGCAGACAAGTGAACTGTAACGCCATGGCAATCTTTTCTGCACTTCTGTTGCTGAAATGACTGGTCTGTTAAAGAAAATGTCTCGCCGGCTGTCAGATGAGCTGTAGCAAAAGCTACAAAGGAAACAGCTACTGAAAAGGTGTGCGTGCAAAGGTTTCTTAACTTAACCTGTGTTACTTAGCCAATGGTAGCACTCATTTGGTAGTCGCACTTGCAGGAATGTTCATGTAGAAAGATTAAAACTCCTCATCTTTATTTTCAAGGAGCTCTAGCAGAAAGGAGGGGAGGAAAGAAAGTGAAGGATTAGGTAAAGCAAGCTTCTCAAAACAGAAATGGCATTTTAATAGAGTAGAGATGTGCTTCCATATTCTTGAGGGTTCGGTTGTGGAACTCCCCACAATTAAGTGAAACTGTGGATATGAGGAAGCACCCACCTCACCCTCCGGAGGCCAGGGGAGCTCGACTCCTCTTGACTCTGAAGGGTCTTCTGAGCCCAGCAGTGGCCATGCACTAAGCCAAAAACCAGAAGTGATGTGTTTATGCCTTTAAAAGGCATTAGGAGGGCCGGGGAGCTTCTGTTGGGTACGGAAGACCCTCCGGAGGTGAGGGGAGCAGGGTTTGTGGGGGGAGGGGGCATACATAAGTGAAACTTTGGATACGGGATCGATGAATACGGAGGTCCCCCTGTACTATGCCTTACTCAAACATAGTACTGAATTTTGAAGAACTGTTCTGCAGAAGCCTGGGTCAAATCTCTGTAAGACAACTTTTCTATGATTACATGAAAGGTTGGTCACACAAGTGGGTATTAAGGGACTACTGCTCCACTCCTTAGTCTTTGACACATGATGTGCTACAGGGTTTCATCTTGTCCTCTATGCTTTTTAATATCTATGTAAAAACAGAAGCCATTTAAAGATTAGATGTGAAGTATCATCATAGCTCAACCTTACAGTTGCATTTTCTAAATAGGCGGTGAAGATCCTGAATCAATGCACACTCCACCAGCCTCCTGAAGAGTGAGATCCCAGCTGTGGCAGCAGGTGATCCGCTCATCACCCCAGTGTTGGGACCATTGAAGTGCGGGGCCCAATTCAGCAGAATCGGGTTAATCAGCTTAAGGCAGAAGTTCTCAAACTGGGACATCATGACACACCAGCCTAAGTCCTTCTGCCTTTACCCCTTTAAGGGGCGGCGACGGAGGAATATAGTGACATGATCCCCAGGATTGTGCCGCTGCTGTGGGGGGGGGGAAGAGCTTTTCCTTACTCACACAACAAAGCAGCAGCGTCCCAGAGGTGTGTGGAATCCCATGGACACCTCTGAACTGCTCTCCAACATGCAAAGAATGAAAAGAAAATTGCGACCCACTTCTGGTTTCACAATCTTTAACCGGAAGCGAGTTGTGATCTTTTATTTTCATTCTCCGCATGTTGGGGAGCCCTGTGGAGGCGCCCCCGGGAAGCTACTGCTTCATTGTGTAAGGAAAGGAAAGCCTCTGCTCCCCCCCCATGACATCAGTGTGATCCTGGGGATTGCGTTGCTGCATTTTCCCCTCCCCTGTGAAGACGTACCTCAGGAATTTTACTCCTGAGAAGTCTGAGAACCCATGGCTTAAGGGCAGCCCTGACTGCAACGTTCTGTACATGGGGCTGTTTTTGAGGACAGTTTGAAAGATGCTACAGCAAAATGCAACTGCCAGCAGTCTGGTAGGAGCCAGAGAAATAGTTTGTGCCGTATCTATTCTGGACCAACTACACTGGCTGCCCATTTCTTTCTGGACTCAGTTCAAAGTACTGGATTTGATTTTTGAAAGCACAAATAGTCTTGGCTGAGGTTATGTCAAGGATTGCCTGCTTGCACCTAGACAAGGGATGTCAAACATGGATGTGGCTTTCAGAAGCTCCTTATCTGCCCCTCTGTGATAACTGTGCTCTCCCTGTGCTGCCTTTTCAGCAGTGGTGCTTCTGCTGAGGCTCTGGGAGGGAGATGCTGGCCGCTCAAGGAGGCCTGAGAAGGAGAGAAAGAGAAAGAGTAAATCAAGAGGGGTGAGCGAAGGAGATGCTGCTGAGGTGTTGGGAGAGCCCAATTATTACGCGGGCCACACTTTCAGCAGTGCTGCTTCTGCTGACCACCTCTCAGCCGTTGAGCTGTGAAGTGGTGCTGCTGAAAGGGCGGCCTATGTGATAATTGGGCATTCCCGTGTCTTGAAAATATTATCAGGATTTGTATATTTTCTCTTCTGTCATTTGCAGCCAATGAGTTTCTATGTGAAAACGAAGTGCTTATTTCTGGTCATCAGCTGCTTAATGACATCACTTCCAGCTCTCAGCAAGCACCATTACTGCTATTCAGCTCACTATATGAAACTGGTTTGACATTCCTGGCCTGGATAGTCTTTCCCTCCTAAAAAGAAATACTGAATGTGTCCCTATACTTTTCATAAGGTCTTTGAAGACTTTTTTTTTAAAGATCAGTAAAACAGTGACCTGTTTCCATGCCTTTGTATTAATTTTTAATATTCATTGAATTTTATGCTGTGTTTTGGTATGTCGTGTTTTTATTGTAAGCTGCCCTGTGCTTGTTTTAAATGGGGAACAAGCCAAAAATCAAACAAATAAATACATATGCAATGATGCTCAACAGTGGCAAGCGTGGTTTCTGTCAGGTATCAGATACTGCTGCATTACCAGACTATAAAATGAACTTCAAGTGAAAAGGACATTTTTTAATTTATTGTCCATGTTCTGGCTATGGAAGGAGGAAAATATATATAAGTACCTTCTGAGGCCTCTTTCCATCTCCACCTCCATGGTTTTGCTGATCTGTGGATCAGTGGATGCGGGGTGGTCCTCGCTCACTCTCCAGAGGTGAGAGAGCTGTGCTTTGGTCTAAATAGCCATTCTGAGGCCGGCAGAGGCCATGGGCAGACATGTGTGGCCTCTGTGGAGCTTCGAAGTGCCTCCAGAGGGTGTACCCAGTATCTTCAGTTTCAAGTATTCATGGGGGGTTCCAGAACAGAACTCCCCACAGATACCAGGGCACACCTGAACATATCAATTTTTAACTTCATAATTTGATTGAGGCAAAATGTTCTAAAATGACAGAAATACCAAAATGACTACTCCTGAAAGCTTTGAAATAATAATTTTTAAAATTTTAATTTTCTTCTTCAAGGCGTCAACCAATAGTATCACCATTTTTCTTTTGTCCATCATCCTTCAGCCTCTCTTCTACCAGCAGTTTATATTTTTAATGCAAACTTTAGAACCTATTGCCATGTAGAAAATACATGATAAAAAGAAGAGCTTGTCCAGGGTTTGGTGCACAGGCTGCTGTTGCCAGAGGACATGTTTTGGGATGACTTCCTGCTTTGCATTTTCAGACTGACATTTATGATGGGAAAGCTGCATGTTCTTCAGGTTGTCAGTAGCTAAGTGAATGTAACAGAAGGTTCAGTGAACTGGAAAACATCCTCATCATACAGCTCATCGGGTAGCTCTTCATCACCATCAGCAAAATATGTGGGGAATGGCGAGTTCTTGTAGTCATCTCGGTAAGGCGGTAAAGCTGAATCACAGACCTTGAACGGAACAAGAGTTAAAGAGCTTAATTAAAAAGAAAAGGAGACAGAAAATCTTAGCTCCTCAAAACGCAAAATTACTTCCTAGGCTTTATAAATTACTCTTACCGAATAAAAGAACATACAATCAAAACATATTTTTTAGAAGTTCTTAGTTTTTTTTAAAAACAAGATCAGCATTCCATACAAATACTTAGAGCCTAATCTTATCTAACTTTTCAGTGCTGATGCAGTCCATGGGGCATGCGCTACATTCTGTGTGGTGGAGCAGTCATGGAGGCGTCCTCAAGGTAAGGGAACGTTTGTTCTCTTACCTTGGGGCTGCATTGTGGCTGCATCAATGCTGGAAATTTGGTTAGGATGGTGCTCTCTGTGTCACAGCATTTCTCATTTCAAAGGGCTGTGGAGACTAATTTTCAAAAACAGATTTATCAGAGGAGCAAAGGTTACAGGGTTAAGAACACTCTGCTAGAGGACAGAGGATGGTTTTGATGACCTTTACGTAAACACAGAAGAGCCCTGTTGGATCAGGCCAACAGCCCATCTAGTCCAGTTTCCTGTATCTCACAAAGGCCTACAAGATGCCTGAAGCACACAAGACCTGTATCCTGTTGCCATTCCCTTGCATCTGGCATTCAGAGATAGCCTCCTTCTTTCCTGTAACCTGTGATGGGCTTTTTCCATCCAATCTCCTTTTAAAGGCATCCAGGCTATATACCATCACCACAACAAACATGTCTGCTAGTCACACAATTTTCCTTTCCTGCTGCTTCAGAATAGCCTCACAAGCAACCGTTCGCTGATCAACAATGTAACAAACCATAGAGATTTAAAAATAAAGTTTAAGATTATGTTCCAGTTAACATTCTGCAAAGTGTCCGCATCACATGCACTGTGGCATCCTGTCAAAGGAGGTTTGCAGTAGTCAAAGGGATTGTGTCTCCCACTAAAGTGCACCATTTCTAAAGCACATTCCCAGTTGGATGAGCTCAGGTGGAGCCTTGATGAACATGGACAGATGAGAGATGTCAGCCTTCGGCAGTAGGAATAATGATGAACATTAAACAAACCAAACCACCACAAGAATGACATACTATCACTCTTAATATTGTTATAGTGCTCAATCTGGCAGCAAGCGTACGGCTAGGAGTCAAAAATACGTTACAAATTAAGTTAGTAAAATGGAGTAAATTTGTACAAACAGCCATAATTTAGTCCAAGTACAGAATGTTAGAACCCATTACTCAGAACATTGCTTTTTGGCATAGAATATTGAGTTTTTTGTTTCAGGTGTACCATGAGATCACAAATATACAAGAAACCAAATATACCCTTAATGCACATTTTACTGTGCTAAAAATTATGAAAAATCATCATTAAAACAAGGTTAGGTTGGGTTTGCCTGCTAAAAAGTGAACACAAATGAAGTGTCAAGGCCAAGTGCGCAACAGTATGCTAATTAAGCCAGAAACACATCTATGTTCAATTAAAAAACTTTGCATTTTTAGAATTTCAGAAAGAACTAAGAAACCATTCAACTGGGTTATTTCAAGCCTACTGGGAAAAAAAAAATGTTTTCTATAAATGTACATCTGCCAAGGTGCACAGCGGCTTAATGGTTGCCAAGCAACCAACTAAGAGGGCGCCAATGCACCTTAGCTGTGCTTTTCATCACATAAGATAGTGACAAACATTTTTTACACTTTTAAACACTTGGTTTTAGCAGCAGACCCATGCAGATTAAGGTACCTGAATGAATCACCTAGGACCCGAAACACCCCCCCCCCCCAAAATAAAAATAAATCTATAGGAAGTGCTGGGACCCACACTTGCCACAAAGTCAGATTCTCATTTATGTCTGACCTACCCAACAACATTCAAGACTGATATTGGGCCTGGAAGCATACAACCAGTTACCTTCTGAACACAATTCAAGGTTCAAAGTGATGTCATTCAAGTTTCAAATGACCTGACTCAGCAGACTCTCGCCATCAGGTAAAACTGGTGACTAAGGCAGGTCTTAATTGGTGTCCACGCCACAACTATTAGAATCTCCTCCCCAGGGAGAGTCATTTAGTTTCTCTGGATCCCCGTTTTAATTGTCTTTGTGCCTGTTTCAGTAAGCCTACAAGCAGGAATTAATAGAGATGGCAGAGACTATTATTTGCCTACTCTGATTTTATAGGGTTTTGTAATGTGTCCCGTATTGTCCACAACCTTTTTACTGTTTCCCATTATTTGTACATTTACCCTGAATGCCCAGTTGGAAAGAAAGGCAGGACAGATGCAATACATCTTACTGGCCATAAAATATATTGTCTCACACCACAACACTCCATTTCTAAGGCACATTCCCAATTTGATGAGCTCAGGTGGAGCCTTAAATGGCATACATTGCTAGTTTCACCTTGAGGGCAGATCTATCAAATGTAAATAGATGAGGAGAATGCAATCTTGCATGTTTCTAAATAAATGTGACTGCAAAACATCTCAGCACATTGCATTTTAATGTGGATGATATTAGAAACATTGCGCCATAGACACACCTATCTCAGTGCAGCATGTTAAACTAGGTGCACCCTATGAAGGTCTTTGAAATTTGTGGATAAGAGAAATTGGTCAAACTCATAACCGTCACACGACAGGGTAGGCATTGCATAACATTAGGTGTTTCATATTATTGACAGTCATCAATATGACCGAATTAGGAAGACCCTTTGTATTCCTAACACCACTACCACAAGCATTCTGCAAAATATTTCAGAAGAAGGCAAGACAAGAGGACGCAGTTTCTAGAGGATGCAGATATGGTGGAAACTGACTGATTAGCCAAGAAGTCAATGCACAGGTAAGACTGGCCTGTGGAGAGAACAGGAGCATAATCTGAATAAGAGCCAGGACTCTGTCTAAAAGCCTGAGCCAATATTGGTTCAATTGCTTTTTTTTTTTTTACCACAAGCCATTTCTCGCTATATTTGTTAACAGGGAAGTGCACATTGCTAGATCAAAACAGAGTCAAAACTAGATTTGGGGAAGAGTATATTATCATTATGTACTGAGAATATTTTTATCTTGTCTGTTTACAAAAATGCCCAAGGCAGCTACAGTGCTTGTAGCTTTCTCAGAGGCGGAATATGGAAGGAACATACGTCATTCCATCTCTGTTCAAACTCATTGGTTTCATTGTAAACAAAACAAACAAAAAACACTGCAGAAGGTGACAGAGTTACACATATAATGCTGGACAATTCATGAGATGACATCAGCAAAATTAAGAATTGTCACTCGGCAAGAGGCATTTTGCAATGTTTCAAGGCAATGTGTCAGCCTTTCAATATGCTCAGAATATTTTGCACGCCCCCCCCCCACCCCGGAACTGTTGGACTCCATTGCTCTACACTGTCACTCTGATGATGCTGCAGTAAGTGAAAGTACAAGTTTTAAGTTTCCCTTGTACAAGTACAAGTTTACCTGCTAACTGAGTAAGAGGCACTTTTTTAGACTGTGTCCTTTTGGGACAGGGAACCATTAGATATTTTATTTTCTCTGTAAACCGCTTTGTGAACTTTTTTGTTGAAAAGCAGTATATTGATTAATAATAATAATAATAGATTTATAAATGTCTCCATCCCTATCACTCATTTTTCTATTATCTTTCTTCCAGCAGCATTTATGTAGCTGATATTACCAGCCACTGTGAACTCTATAAATAAAGAGATCATATTTACATAATTAATTCTGCTCTTGTCAGAAAGCAAAACTGTGCAGGAAAAAAGCACTCTTAAATGAATGGATATTTATTGTTGGAACATCATAGTATATCCTATCTGAGTCAGATTGGATGGACTAAGATGTTGCAATAATAAATCTTTAAGATAGATCAGGAAAAGAGAACATGGTGGGAGAAGGCACATAAGCACAAGCGCCCATCCCCTGCCATGTGTCCATTCTACAAGCCATGAACAGAGTGAACCACACCAATCCCATCACCATCTAATTATATGCAGAAAATGTCATTTTACACTCCACGTAGGATACATCGGATAGCCCTGAAATAGATACTGGAAGTCGCCAGCATTGACTTCTAAGGCATTGAAACTGATATCTACAATGCACATGAAATCAAGTTGCCTTGTTCATATTCATGCAGTTGGATTTCGCTAACTATGCAATGAGGCCTGGCTCAGCATTTCTTGTAGTTTTGCTGACTGAAGCGCAGTTAGTGTCAAGGACTCCTAACACCCTGCGGTCCAACTTTAATATCCAGGTCCTTCTAGAACAAAACAGGAATGGAAAATATGTGTAACTGACCCGAATGTGACAGCTTGATGGAGAGAAAACAAAAGGGCAAAGTCTGAAGCCAGAGAAACAGCTTCCTGCATTCAGAGCTCTCTTCTATGCAAAGAAAATACCTGCCATGATGAATTCCTTGCTCTGGACATGTAATGAGAATGCACTAAAATGCCCTGTTCAGCAGCCAAAGGCCATGGGGAGGTTGCACCACTCCTCCCAGGAAAAACGCCATAGCAAATGGAAGACCGGCCTGGTTCCCACCATCAGCCAGGGGACCAGCAACTGCAGGAAACTTGTTGTTTCCCTGTCTCCGAGTATTCTGTGATGGCAGAAGTGCGTGTAAGGACACTCTGGCCCCATCACTGGCTAAAAGGCAGTGGGCTGTTGCTCATCATTTCCATCCCACAAAAACAGAAGTAAATGAAGCAATGACTGCTGATGGTTTGAGAGAAGAGTACTTGAATTGCAACCTTCTACTAAATTAAAATAATCTTTGGAGGCCCTCCTCGTGGTGTCTCCACTTTTGGAAGCTAAGCAGGTAGTTACCAGGATAAGGGAATGTATTTGTCATGGCACTTCACCTTTCCAACGCCCTCCCTAGAGAGGCTAGCCTGGTGCCCACTCTTATGTCTTTCTGGCACCAGGCAAAGTCCTCCCCAACCCACCGCTCCAGGCCTTTTAAGTTGTGGTAAAATCCAATTCTGCTCTGCTGCTCTGATTTTATGCTTGTTTTGATTGGCTGCTTTCTCTGATGTCATTGTTTCAATTGCTTTAAAGTGTTGCTAGCCACTTAGGAGCAGCAGCTTTGAAGCTGCTGGACAACGCACAAATTCCACAAATAAATAAAATACAGACTGGCCAACAATGAGACATAAATGTGCATTAATAACTAACCTTGTAGTTATACTACTCCCCTCTGCCTTTTCCCTCCCCTCCCCTATCTTGTCTTTTAGCTTGTAAAGGTATACATCTTATTTTCATTTATATACAGTACATACCAGGAGCATAATCTCTTGAATGATAATGGTTGTGAGCTGCTTTGGGAGACTTTATCCTGCTTTTGGTGCACATACAAATATAAACACAAGAGGTACCCAAATGGATCAGGCCAAATGACCCATTGGGCCCAGGATCTCACAGTGGCCCACAAGATGAAGTCACACTTTTGATGTCCTCTCCCAACTTTGACACTCGCAACTAATGTTCAGAGGCATGCTGTCTCTACTGATAAAGGTGGTATATAGCCATTATGACTGGTAGTAGTTGACACAAACATCAGAAAGTGAAGTTATATCAGATTATAAACAGCTTGCATTTCTAAGAAACGTTTTCAGAGACAAAAAGCAACTTCTTCTTGAGAACTGTAAAATAACTACTGGAGTAAAAACTATAATTAGCAGGTAATAAAAGTCACAAGAGTAATAAACATTCAAATCTTAAAATTTTTCTTCAATATTTTTCAACTGTACCCACAAGTATTTATTCTATGGATTTTCTGTCTTTCTCAGTGAAACAGCAGCCACAGTTCAGAGAACTGTATAGATGGCATGGCTGCTTCCACAAGTGCCAGTCCTCCTTGCTCTCTCAAACAAAAGAGGGGAAGGGAGCAGAAGAGTTAGTGTGGAGAGAGGAGAATAGTGAGCTAGACCATCAAAGGCACTCTAGCCCCCTACACTAACTCTTCTGCTTCATTCCTCTTTTTCTTTTTAAACCAGGGAGTGGCAGGAGAAGGAATGGAGGCGGTGCCCCCCCATTCCCCCTCTCCAAACCATCACCTAAAGTGGCCACCACAAGTCACAGGCTGGCTAAAATATCCAATTTGCAACTTGAAGTATTGCTAACTCCTTCAGTTAAAAACAACTGAAGGAATTATGAAGAATCATCCAAAAGGAGTTCTCTCTTTTGTTAGTTTATATAATTTTTGTACAAAAGTCAGGCATTTGTGTGCGTGAAAACACAAAGCATCTTTGATTCAATTTTATCCATGGTCTAAATTTAGTATTCAAACCTGGTAACTATATAATCCAGCAGAAAATCTGCCAATTATGTTATTTTGTACAATTACTTTGGGAATAAATCTATACAAGCAGTTTCATTCCTTTTGCAATGTTGAGGGCATTTTCTATGACAATGTCATCCAGATCTAAAAAGGCCTTTGCATTTTAATCACTGGGGCATACAAAGGGATCATCAGTCTTAACAAGCAAAGAAATAGCCTGGGTAGAGAACAAACAGTCAAAATGATTTTCCTAAATAGCAATGCTAACACTGAAAACCACCCAAGCAGAGTGCTTTGAAATGCTTCCATTACCAAGTAACTCTGTGGGGGGAGGGGGGAACTCTATATCTGAAACAGCTAGCATGATGTAGAGCACTGGTTTCCAAACTAGAGACTGCTGTGCACCGAAAATGGCGAGGCAAACTGTTCTGCAGGGGTGCCACTAATCTTTGTCCCGATCTCCCCAAAACTGCGTGCCTCAAAGTGGCATCTGCCTGGAACTACAGGCGCAAAGTGGCTGGGGAGACACAACATGGAACATTGCTTTGGTCACATGGTGGAGGAGTAGGCACATGTGCCAGAACTGGCCCTCAAGCTGCAGTTTGACCTGCTCTGGTGTAGAGGTTCTGGAGTTGGACTTAGATCTGGAAGATCCAGGTTCAAATTCCTATTCAACCATGAAGCTTTTGGTGACTCTGGCTTGGCCTCTGACCTTACAGGGTTGCTGGAAGGACAAAAGGAGGGAAGGAACTATATACACTACTCTGAATTCCTTAGAGGAAGAGTGGCATAAAAATGTGAATAAATTTCTCTAATGTTGCTTCACAGTGCCTGTTACATTTTCTTCTTCTGCTTTGCTTGGTATAACACCTTTTCGTCAGTAAAACACATAGATCCAGTCAATTTTATACAGTGCCATTTGCACTCCTCCTGGATAGTACTTATAGCCTAAAGCATAAACTCAGCAACCTAGCGAATCCTTAACATCGCTCAATGTAAACTCCCCCTACAATAAAAAATGCACAAAAAGGCACAGTGTAACAGACTTTGATATGTTCTTCACAAAGAATTGTATACCTTCAAGTTATGTAAATTGTGAACGTTTTCTTTGGAAAAAATCCTACAAGCAAAGTGCAAAGTTATTTGCACTTATATACTATTCCTCCTTCAGAAAGTCAAAGTGGCTTACACTGAGAGGAGCTCAATCACCAAGTAATTGCAACATGCTTTGCTTTGAGAATGTAACAGTGTTAAATGCCACATCAGACCATGATCTGGGACCTAAGTTGCATCAACTTCAAGTAACAAACATCTGTTGCCTCCAACACTAATACTGTGCGATTTCTTTCTGAAGAATTTCTAAAAACCAACTTTTTTGGTTCATGCCTGAGCACAGTGGTCTCCAAACTGGAAACTGCTATGCACCAGGAAAGCCTTCCCCATGTGAACAGCAGTTACCATTCCTCTTCTGGGCACCAGATCTGGATGACATGACACTCTGGACAGTCATGTCTATGGTCCAACACCCCAGCAGACATAGCACCTGGATTTCCAGGCAGGCATGACTGCCCAGGGCACCGTTGTCCAGATCTGGTGCCTTGAAGAGCTGCGGTGTGGCAGAATGGTAAGCACTACTCACAGAGGAGAAAGATTCACCCAAACTCTGGATCTGGCCCACCGGCTGGGGTTTGGAGAGACCTGCCATAGCACATTGAAAACAATGCACGTAATGTAATATGTAAATATAAGAATATCCCTCTGGTTAACAGGGTCCTTTTACAGTCCTCTTACTTGAGCCAACTACACCTGATGCTGTTATTTTTGTGATGGTGACTAGTACTACTGCCTGATAAAAAATGTTTAAAATTATCTTTGTAGTTTAAGGGAATGTAAGCAGAGCACAGGGCCTTGTGGCATGGGATACTGTCTACCCACTGAAGAGACAACAGTGTCTCCCAACAGAGGAGAGGCTGTAGCTCAGTGGATGAGCCATCTTGATGAGCCACTACCAATCAGTATTGACAATACTGAGCTAGGTGGGTCAACGATCTACCTCAGTAAAAGTCAGTTTTCCAGGTCCCTATCAGGAGTGGGGAAAACATTCACAGAATTGGTATTGCAACAGGTTACGCGACATGCTCAAAAGCTAGACTTACCTTTACTAAACAATTCCTGTGTCCTGGAACGGAACCATTTACATAGATGATGTTGTGCTTCACGCTGATCCGCCACACCTGAAGCGTGAAAACAACCAAACAGAAAGCAAAGTCCTTTATTACGAATGAACCTTTTAAACAACGTTTAGCAGTGCGCTTGATCTGTTAAGTAACCTTGCACATTTCTGAAGCTAGTGAGAAATTCAAATGATCAGGGATATGAGCCTGGCAGAACTCATAGCTCCATAGCCTCATTTCATTTAGGCATCCTTGTTTATTTGGCCTGTTACACTGAAGCTGCATGATTGCCACTGACATGCATCATCCAGGAGATGGTGGCAACTGCACCTACCTCCTCTAGCTCCTTTTCAGTGGTCACACTGGCAAATGGGGTAGGGTGGGAAATGTCTCTCCATGAAGTGTTATTGTTATGTTAATTTTATAGTTACTGCTACAGTAAGGAGGAGTGAGAGAGTAGGAGTAGAGAGGAGAAGTGAGAGAAGTGCTTTTCTTCCATGATAGCAACAGTGGGTCTTCCAATCTCCTTTGTTGGTTTGCTTCTTTGGCACTTCTTAATGGCAAAAATGGTGATATTTGCCTTCAGGTAATAGCAGTTACGCACTTGGAAGCTACTACATCAAGACAGAGTGAATTCCTTGCATATTCCGACATAGTCCTCACCTTTAGTCCATGATTTGTCCTGAAGACATTGCCCATCTGTCCTGGCATTTTCTTTCCCTTGAAGACCTTCGCAACTTTCTGTCTCAAAAATATCAAATAAGAGTTAGGTACGTACATGGAAATTTCCTCTATGTGACACACTCACAATGGGTAAAAGGAGGAATCAAAACCAGACACAGATTAAGACAGATGTTTTGTAACAGCAAGACAACCCAATGCAAACTTACTTGGGACTAAGGGCCCATTCCTATCCAACTTTCCAGTGCTTACGCAGCCACAGTGCAGCCCCCATAGAAGTGAACAAACATTCCCTTACCTTGAGAAGCCCTCCATGACTGCCCCCCCCAACTGCAGAATGCAGCTGACATTCCATTAGCATAGTTTCATCAGTGCTGGAAAACTGGACAGAGCCTGAAGTTCCTAAGAATTTAATGCCAGGAAAGACTTCTCCTAAACCTCTGCATGTTTAAAACAACAACTGATCTTACTTTAATTTGTACTTTAGGATTCTTATGACAACTTCTGCTTAGTTAGTGGCGTCATGACGAGCAATGTCAACAGTTCAAAATACATTTGTGAAGACTGCCTGCTTTTACATGAATAAAGTTGTGTTCACCGTCTTCACATGGCCCTATTCACAGACCTTTTCAAACAAACCAAAAACATGAAATCTGCCTACTGCTTTGGCTTGTAGAGCCATCAATTGCACTTTGTGCAGAATCAGCTATCACTTGTTAACATAGACTGAGGTGATGATTAAAAAGGAAATGTACAATATATAACATATATGTTCACATATAATATATGTCATAACACATATAAGTTCATATGTTATATAACATATAAGTTAACGTATGTCAGATTGACAGGTGGTTGGCCCCATACCACAGGAACCATTCTGCTTCAGGCATCTCATCTACACTCACTCTTCAGTTTCTTGTTCTGACCCAAGAAACTGACAAGACTCCTCAACCAATGGAGGTTCAAAATAAGCTGAAAAGCATGACTTAAGATTGCTTTTTTACGAGTAAAAAAAGGTTTCAGCTACTAAATAAAGTACCATGGCGTCAGGAAAAAACAACTAAGGGTACAATCCTAACCCACTTTCCAGCATCAACATAAGGGCAATGCAACTCCATTGCAGAGAAAAATGCAAAGTCCTTGAGGAGGCCTCCATGACTGCCCCCCAACTGCAGGATGCAGCACATGCTCCACTGGCACAGCTATGCCAGTGCTGGAATGTTGGTTAGGATTGCGCTCAAAGCTTCATAAAAGAACAGAGCTTAAACAAGAGTTTAACAGTATACTGAAGTTTACATGAGGAACAAAAATCAGGAAGTGATAATCATAGTTGTTGAAAAAAGACTAACTGTTGATCAATTCAATTAATTTTTTCCATTACCTAAAAGGCAATGGAGCACAACTAGTACCAATAGAATATTTAGGATCTTTAGCTCAAATAATATTTATTTTCTTATTGTAATGCTGAAAATTTTGATTTTAATTTCCTATAGCCAAAATAGTCATACCCAGAATGTTTCCAGTTATTGTTAGCAGTTATTCTGCCAGGGTAACAGGCAATATCTATTCCTGCTCAACTAAGGATATACAGTCAGTTCTTGTTATCAGCTGAGGTTAGGTTCCTGGAAACCTTCTGAGATAGCAAATTTGCAGATAACGATAATTGATACTGTGGGATCAGTGGTGTTAGATACAAGGGGTACCCTCCTTGCCCTCAGAAGAATTCAGAAGACAACCTTAGGAAGCCAGTAGAGTGCAGGAGGGAGTGCCAAAATATATCTGAATGCTGCAAAGACCTTCCAGAGGCTGCAGGGACCTTCATAATGGGTACCTGCAATCAGCACAGATCTCTTTAAAATGGATTTAAAGGGATCTGCACTGGTCACAGGTGCCATTCTGAAGGTCCCTGTAGCCTCTGAAAGGTCTCTGCATAGCAGATAATAAGAGGCACAGATAATGAGAGAAGGTAACAATTCTGCCTCTTGCAGGTAATTAAATGAGCAGATAGCGATTCTCAAATAAAGAGAATTGACTGTATTTTGAACCTGCTATTTGGTAAGTCAGCAATTCTGGATTCTTTCATCTTTGTCACTATTTAGTGTCTCAACAGATTTCCTAACTGAATTTTTGGTTTGATCAAAAATGCCTAAATGCACTGGAATAAATGTGTTTTAAATGTATACCTTTTGGTACTGATCAAAAGAACAACATTAATGAAGAATACTCACGCTATTGGAAATGGCTCCAGGCCGTCTGTGTGTTTTGGTCTGGCCATGCGAGGCAGGCTGCCCTTTAAAGCCCCATCTTTTCATGACTCCTTGAAAGCCTTTGCCAATTCTGAAAGAAAGTAAAGTGTTCATTAGAAGTTTCCCTTCTGCCTCCTTCAAACTTGATGACACAGAGTCTCAACTAGATGAAAGAAGCCGGACAGATACAGGTTAGTCACGCAGAAAGCTGTCTTCTACCGAGTCTGAAGGCTGCTCCACCTAGTTTGATGTTGTCAACCCTGACTGGTGGTGGCTGTTCAGGGTTTCCAATAAGGATCTTTTCCCTTTCCACCTTGGGATGCCAGGGATTGAACCTGGGACCTTCTGCACACAAGCCATGACTGCAAACACTGAATTACAACCCCTTCTAAGTTGAGTGGACATGCTGCAACACAAACAGATCGAAGGACAGTATTATGTCCACCTCCTTGAAAACAACTAAAATTCATCCAGAAAAATTCAAGAAGGGTGTGCACACTACTACTTTGGATTCTGTTTCATTAATGAAATAAAGGTTTGAATGGAAGGAGAAGAGGACAGTATTTTATATCCTATCTACTTTGATAGTAAAAGTAACTAACAAAAATTAAGTATAAACATACACACAAAATCAAATATAATAAGAAAACACAATTGCTAAAATCAGCAGAGAATAATTCATCTTCCCTGGCTACATACATACATACATACATACAAACATACATACATAGTCCCCCACACACCCCACAGCACAATCAACAAAGAATACAGTCACTTCTAACTAACTCGTAATTTATCATACCTCACTCTCAAAGCCCTCTGAAACAGAAAGGTTGCTTACATGACCCTGGAAGGCTGGGAGCAAGAGGCCAGGCAGCCATTTTCAAAGAAGACACACCCAGATTAATGAAGCAAGACCGACCTATCCTCAACTCAGAATGGGAAAATCGGGGGGGGGGGGAAGCACCATATAACACACAACTTGTGAATGGGCAGGAATTCTTTGGGATCGGTATACGTATTAAAATATTCTAATATTTTTGCAAATGTTTTTGTCTTTGGACTCAACTGCCAAACCACCAGTGGCTGGGGAACCTGTTGGGGATGTCCTGTTGCTAGGCCATTTAAAGATCACTATCAAATCTGGGTCCAGAAGCAAACAGGAAGAAAATGAAATGAATAAACAAATTCCAGTATTGTATTTAAAGCATTTGTTACTGATTCTTAAGCCAAAAAGGGCTGGGAATTGCAGTTAAAAAAGTGATATGTGGGGTGGGGGGTTATGACCTACTGGCTGCTTCTTCTCTACTTCATCACAGAGCAGTTGATGGTTCTATGGCCTTTGCAACGGGAAGGGGCACAGTTGCAGCTTAGAAAGGCACCAAAGGTGGAGATGGTGGCAATGAGTCTTTACCATGGGAGTGATACATTCCCAGAAGCAGATTCTAATCAGGCTTCTCACTGTAGAATTTTGTTGGAAGTGAGATGATTGGTACACTAACAGAAACTCCAAAATATCCCACGTATGTCAAACAGCTCAATTTGCGTTGTGTTCATCAGCTGTGTGGCAAGCTGTGTGGTTCATCAGCTGTGTGGCAAGGAATATGGATCATTTATTTAGCTATGCAAATCACTTTGTTATCTTTTTTAAAGCAGTATGCAAATATTATTCACCCAAAGCAGTGTGGATGAATCTCACACATTTAGCACCAGGACCCACTTTTTAGAATGAGAATCTGTCAGGACCCACCAGAAGTGATGTCATGACCAGAAGTGATATCATGAAGCAGGAAAATTTTTAACAATCCTAGGCTGCAATCCTATCCACACTTACCCAGGAGTAAGTCCCATTGACTATCATTGTTACAATCATATACATAGTAGTTTGATAAAAATACAGGCCTGTAACATTTTCCCAAATACAGTCACATGCCATGGCAGCATCAAGTCTAATATATTAAAAATAAAATATTGAAATGAATAGGGACCCACCTGAAATTGGCTTGTGACCCACCTAGGGGGTCCCGCCCCACAGTTTGAGAAACACTGATCCAAAGAATTCATGATGCACTAAAACTCCACACATAGCATAAAGAAAGCCAGGAGCTCTGGAGAGTAGATCAAGCAATCAATCATTTAGGATCACAGACACTACCTACCCCAAAAGGAGCCCCATTGCGGCCACATTTTCTTGACTTTAAGTTACCTGGAAATCAGTTAACTCTAGGATTTGCTCACTGGCAAATAAAGAAGCAGATACCTATAAATTATTATTATTATTTCTTTAGCTGTCAGCATTATTATTATTAATACTAATACTACAGGGAGGGCACCAGGATGCGTGTCTCTCGTTATCTGGTGTGCTCCCTGGGGCATTTGGTGGGCCACAGTGAGATACAGGAAGCTGGACTAGATGGGTCTATGGCCTGATCTAGCGGGGCTGTTCTTATGTACCTTGCATTAGAGAAATATCATACTGCATGTATTCCAGCAATATTTTTTAAAGCGAGCTAGAATGGTGGCTGAACCTATGGTTTTCAGGCTGCTATTCAATGCCCTATTAAGCCAGACAGATTCCAGGTGCATTTGAGTTGAGCATGACAAAGCGACCACTTCTTAGCACCTCTGTTTCATCTTGGGGCACATGCACAGCTCTCTGAGCCATCATGAGCTAGTGCACTGAACTCTTTCAATACAAATACGCAAAATTCTTCACACCACACAAATATGGCTTTCTGTGCTTTGTAAAGAATACCATCAACTCTAAAATAGCATGTTCCTTGATTTGGAAATTACAGCCTTCATGTAACTGAAGCCATTTCCTTCATCTAGAGACAGTGAATATCTGTGAAGCTAGTAAATTTGATATGTTATACAACTGACAATATGATTTGCTCTAACCAAGACTGTGACAAAAGCAAACTTGAACAAAGTACACAATGAAGTATGTAAGCGAAAGACTTGCTAAGTAACCTGGAGTCCTGTTCCTGCCAGCAAAAATATGACATTGCAAGTATGCAATGTGATCACTGCAATACCTCCAACACGCAACTGAAGGCAGAATTCAGTAACGCTTCCTTACGCAATCCACCTCCTCCCCAGCCAACTGAATGACACTTATGCAGCTCTGCTCTGTAAAGAAATGGCTCCAAGTATAAAGCTCAAGCATAAAGCGCTTCTTAAAATTATCACCAAATTATGTATAAAGCTGGTAATCTGGCCTGGTGTGCCTCACTCCTATTAGCTCTGAAGATCAGCAAATTAAGAAATAACAGGAAACAATCTGATCTATATGGGGCTGTAATCCTGTTCAGGTAATAGACACGGTACATTCAACACAAAGACCTGGAGATGGCAGTAGGTGGGAAGAAAAGCAGGGCTCTGGCAGTAAACCCAGCTCCCAGCTTCTCCATATTCAACCACAGCTCTAAGCAATGAGGGGTCCTGCATTGTGCTTACTGTCACAACCTCACTCTCCTCCTCTCCATGATCAGCGTGCCCTCTTTGCTATCTGAACAGGTTTGTGACATGATTTACAAGGATACAAGGAACAAAAATAGGAAAGATGTTCCCTACATGTGTTCAGTACCATTAATCAACAATGCAATATGTGCTGGAAGTGGGCAGCCCATTCATCACCTTATGAAGGCACAGAGCCAGGAGTGAGATCAGGACATGGCTTAAGCATTTCTTAGAAACTGCCAATGCTTTCTTAGAAAGGCAGACACCACAGCTTGAGAAATATCCAATGAAGCACTTAAATTGCCTCAATAGGTTGCATTTAAATCACAGGTTTGTACTAAGTTTTAGGACGCAATCCTAACCCATTACTGCAGTACTTTCCAGCACTGGCATAGCGATGCCAATGGGACGTGTGCTGCATCCTGCAGTTGGGTGTCACTCACGGAGGCCTCCTCAAAGTAAGGGAATGACATAAGGAGTTCGGATTGTGCTCTTAGTCATGCAAATGGTGCTAATAGGCACAAAAAACACCTCAAATCTGCATGTGAACCAAATGGGAATCATAATAATCTGATTGATATTTAAATATAGAGGGGTCTTCGGTCTTTATTTCACATCACATACATTTCGAAAATTTTATTTAAAGCTTTTATGCACCGCTAACAGCATGGTTAATGGGGTGCTGAATCCAGAAGCCACTGCATTCCAGGGGTGTGGTTATTCTTTAGTGAAAGGATAAATGCTTTAGCAATAAAGTAAGGTGGGTGGATGCGCAGGTGAAAACCCCCCAAACCACCTACAGCTACCAACTCCTCATGATTTGAAGGAACCAAACTTCAGAGAAAATAGCCTGTCAACTTTAATCAAGCAGGGTAATCCCTGGTGCCACTAAACATCCACTTCTACATTTCATCCAGATGAGCCATTTGTAGGAAAAACAAGGAAAAACCAAAAGAGAGATGAGAATTATTCATGTGGTTGTAAATAGTGCTTTTCAAGGGATAAAAATCGAAAAGCAATTTCAACCAAGAAATTGCATATATAAAAGAGGTTGCATTTTGGGAACTGTATCTCTTCCTTTGCCTGCCTCAGGTTACAACAAGCCCCAATAATCCTGCAAAAGAAGGTTGCCAGTGTTTTATAGACTAGAGACTGCCATCTACTACTGCAGTGCATAAACTCTACCATTTTTCTGAATGTGTTTAATGCTACAAGTTCATAGTCAATATGCTTGTACCTAATAGACTGCTTAAGAAATTAAGCAATGATATTTGGCCCTTTTCAGATGATATGTTAACATCCTACAGTAACAATAACCCACTTCTGAAACACAAATAACGGAAGTACATTAAAAATTAGGCCTTGAGAGACTCCCAGGATGTGAGCTTGTTTACAGGTTTGAATTTGTTGACCAAGCAGGGTGTCCTAGTTGTGGAATTTTCCAAGAAAAGGCTTCTAAGAAGCCAGTCGGGAGGAGGGGAGATATTCTAACAAACTGAAGTATAGCCTTCTTCCTAAAGGCTTGTGGGACCCGAGGCTTCCTTGCTGCCATCCCAGGCAAAACACCACAAGACTGACTGAGGTCAAAATCGCCTGGCATGCACCCAGCACTACCTACATGTATATATAAATGTGTCAGGCAGCAACATGTTTACTCTCAGAGTAAGTCCCACTGAATACAATGAGATTTATTTCTGATGGGTGTGTATAAGATGACAGTCTGATTCATCCCCCTTATGTGTTTAACAATAATTTTTACAGGAGTACTGCATACAAACATATTGGGCTTTGAAAGATTACCTGCCTCAAGCTTCTGCCATAAACCTAAAACATAAAAACGCTTCAAAAATAACTCACTGCCTCTACTGGTAAAAATGAGAGAATTTGAACAATTTATTTCACTTAAAGATCATCAACTGTTTTAGATCATAAACTGTGTGCTGAAAGTCAAACCATAAAGAAACTGAATTGTGTCAATTTCCATTCTTTTTTACCACAGGTGAGGTACATGAAATGCAGGTCCAATCTTGTTATACATGGATTTTTTATACATAGATTTGACTCAACACGAATGGCCACTGCAAATGAGAAAGAATATGCTGATCTCTGGAGAAGGGAAAAAAGACATCCCTTTAAAATCACAGTTTAAAAAACTGCTTTTCTTACTGTTGTAGAGAGACAGTCATGCAAGTGATCATTCTATTCTTCAGCTGAGCCAGGCAAAGGCAAGGGGTCCTTTGCATTTCTACTTGCTGACTGCCTCAGCAACAGTAAGAAAAGCTGTTTTTTAAACCAAAATTGTAAAGGGATGCACTTTTTAATTTTTTAGAACTGCTTTTATTTAACACATTTTATGGTATCAGCAGGGAGTTCCAGAATAAAACCCCTGCAATTGCTGAGGCATGGCCTTATTACATTAGGAGCAACGGAGGGGTAAGAAACCTGGAAGTGGGTCTTTAAATCTATTTTTACACTGTTTTTTTATCCACAGATTTTTTGTATCCACTAGGGTTCTGGAAAAGAACCCTAGTGGATAACAAGACATGACCTGTATGACAAAAGCCCATTGTAAAAGAGAGAAAAAGATGAATGATCTTTTAAAAAACCTTTTAAAAGTAAGGTTTTAAAAAGAGTAAGTAAAAAGTAAAGTAAAGTAAAAAGAGTAAAAAGTAAAAAGAGTCAAATGTGACCAAAAGCAGTTATAACAGGCATAGTTTCTCACTAGGGTGGCAAATCTGTGTCTGGGCTGTACCACTAAGATGATGGGGTGGGGGGAGGAGGTACACACAACTGAATCCAATCTTTTGTATGGAGCAACAGCAGCATCATTCAGTCAAGTGCACCTCAACAGTTTGAAGTGGTATGGAACAGATACCAATTTACCACCTCAGTGAGAATGAGGCCACAGTTAAGCTTTATTTCAGTTAAGTCATTACCTAATGTTGCATATACGCAACAGAGACCAAATGTGTACACCTGAAGGTTGGGAAAAAACTGGGAAATAAAGCCAAAGTCTTCACAGAAGGCTTCTGAAGAGGAATTTAAACAAGAGAGATGGTTGGCACCACATCGGTGTTCCAGGAGGAATGTCCAGGAAGAAACGGAGAGTGGTTGGGGAAAACATGTTATCTACATCTCCTATATAATAGTGAAATCACATTAACTGCACAGACATAAAATGTTTTCATTATTTTTTTTAAACAAGGGTAGAAACTGAACAGAGTCATGCATGCAGAAGTGACCCATGCAGATATGCAAAGTTTTGCTTTTCCTGTACAATGAACTGAATGGCTGTGTTGCTTTTGAAACTGAACAGTGACTTTTTTCTTGAAGTGCTGCAATGAATGTGAAACTTTTACGCAGATTTCTTCCAAACATGCACATATCCTTTCTTGAGATACCAGCTTATGTCTTTAAACCGATTTTTAAAACTGCATCACTTTCTACATCAAGCTGGTGTCAAATCACTCTTTATGCAGCTACTGACGCCCCCTCTAGTAGAATGCCAAGGATGTGCAAGACAAATTTCCTTAATAGAACATCAAATATCCAAGTAAATGTTTTAGTCCAAGTATTCAAAACAATAGCCCACCTTATCAGCAAGAAACAAGGAAAACAGGAATGAAAATCCTAATTTTAAAGAGAGAACATGTCAGAAACAATGACAAAAACCACATAATAACGCTCACTCCAAGGTACACAGATAGCTGAAAGTAGAACTCACGTTTTTGCAGTGACATCCACATATTGTCCAGGGCGGAAGTGAGCAGCATACAGAGGGGTACCTTAAAGAAGTGTGGGGGGGGGGAAGGGTACATTAAATCAAGACAATGAATCATTGCATTTCCAACAGTTCATGCCTGGTTACAAATTCCCTGATTATGAATGAGGAAACATTAGAAGCAAGTGACTGCTGCCAAGTTACTTGGAAACCTTATATGCCATTACATGTGCCCATTAAATCCAATGTGTATCAGGAAAGTTAGAAGCAAAGAAGAACTGACAGTTCCAAGATAACATGTGCGTCAGATTTCTGCAACATAAGACACTTTGCGTACTTCACTAACTAAAACTGACCTCTAGCTTTGCTGCTTTGGGTTAGCACAGTGGTTTCTAAAGTCCTACTCAGACTTCGGGAACCCTGTAAGTAGTTGCGGGGGAGGAGAGGGGGAAGCCACACGATCAGGACGATTGTGCTGTTGCCAAGTAGGGATGAGGTTTTTAAAACTTCCCCAGGGGTCGCTCAGGCTGTACGGAGGGTCTGGGGAACCTGAGATGTCAGAGAGATGATGTGGCCCTCTTGCCAAAAAGGTTTGGACACCCCTGGTCTAATCTAAAGGAGTCTGCCCAACATCTCCTGCACATTAGGGGGCAAAAGGGTTGGTTGCGTAAAGCACTGTCTGAGGGCTTATGTGGCTGGATGAACCTCTGAAGCCTCAGTACCAGCAGCAGTGCCCAGCGCACAACTGAGGGGAGCCAAGGGGGATAGTGCAGGGCTTTCTGCCAAGGCTTCACTAACATGGTATTGGCACCAACCTCTACCTGCTATTTTAAGACTGTTACAAACTGCAGACATCATGCCCTACCCTTCCTGTTTTGCTTAACATTCAGCCTGAAGAAAAGTTTCAGAGAATAGAAAAGCTTGCTCACTACTTTGTAATGTTGTAGTTGGCAGTAACAAAGCTATTGCTCTACTGTGAGTGATAAACAATTGTTCAATTAACAAAACAGCTACTGTCAGCAGCTTAGCAGCCAACTCACAATCACAAAAAAAGAAATCCCGTTCTAAACATGTAGGATTAATTATTCAAGATGTGCCTTCCTTATTTGCTTGGACTTTCTCCTTTAATTTCAATTCACCACACAGATAGATAGCATAAGTCAGTGGTTCCAAAATCTATCAGGGTCACGGCGCTCCCACCACCTCTTCTTCCTGGCTTAAGACCCAAACCTATCTAACTTTTCAGCACCAGTGCACCTGCAATGCAGCCCCGAGGTAAGGGAACAAATGTTCCCATACCTTGAGGAGGCCTCTGTGACTGCCTCCCCACCATGGGATGCAGTTCATGCCCCACTGGCACAGCTGGTCTGGCACTGGAAAATTGAATAGGACTGGGCCCTTAGTCAGGCACTGCCATCTTGAATCCCACGAACTCTTGTGAGATCCAAGATAGTGGTGCCCAAATCTTGCGAGGTCTTGTGAGATCCAAGATAGTGGTGTCCAAATCTTGCGAGGTCTTGTGAGATCCAAGACGGTGATGCCCAAATCTCGCCAGATTCAAGATGGTGGTTACAGGGAGAACAGGTAGGAGGGGCCACTGCTCCTGTGAGTGTACTGCAATGCCCTAAGGCATCATGATGTGTACTTTGGGAACACCTGGCATAAGTGGTTTATTTTACCTTGCGTATGCATGACTAAACTTCTAAGTCAACTGAGAAGAAATGTCTTCATGAGACACTTTCTGAAGCTTCCTGCTATTTTTTTCTGTTTTTGCTTTACTTCATAATGAAGTTGAAGACGCTGACCACATATTACAATTTCAACTTAAAATGTACATTGTTATATTTGACTAAATGATCACAATATAGTTCACTTTTACAATTCAGTACCACTCCTAATTTTTCATAAAGTACACATTCCAGACGAACAATGGTTAGAAAACTGCAACATTAGGCCGGAGGTTCTCAAACTGTCGCAACACCCGAGCCTGAGAAGTCTTGCCTCTGGCCCCTGAAGGGGAGGGGGAAGGCAGCGACATGATCCCCAGAAGGGATCCTCTGCAGAGCAATCCAAGCCTCTGTATCAGTAAAAAAACTGATTGGAAACCACTTCCCATTTTGTGATTGAAATGGAAGAGGTTTCAGATAGCTTTTTTCACTGGTGTGGGGCTTTGGGAACCCTATGGAGGGCTCCACGGGGTTCCCCATACCCCTTGAAGGCTGCTGAGGCAACTGGCAAGTTACAAAACCCCCAATCAGCCCCAACAGCGGCACAATCCTGGGGACTGCATCATTATCTTTGCCCTTCCCTGCAACAACTTACCCCAGTTCCCAAACTACCTAGGAGTTTGGAAACCACTGAATTAGGTCATTAATGTACTTTTTCAAGCTACAAGAAAGAATTAATACTAGTCAATAGAGCTCACAGTAATACTAGTCAGTAGAGCTCACGGCTTTTAAGGTCTTGCATACATACAGCAAAGAATAATTTCTTACCAGGGGCTGGGGAGGCTATCCCCCTTTTTAGCAGCCTTCCTGCCCCCCTTCACCTTAGACTTGCATCAGCTACAGAGCTGGCGCAGGTTCAAGAAGACCCATTGCATAGTGGGAGGCTTCTGGAAGGGTACTGGGAAATAATTCCCATTTCTCCTCCAAAATCTCCTGATTTCCCCCCCCCCCCCAAGTTGGATACAGCATGCTCCTTTTTGGTGTGGCTGAATCAGTGGGGAGAGGGAGCGGTGAAGGATAGGACTGGGCTCTAAATTTCATCCCCCCCCCCCAAAAAAAAAAAATACCAGAAATGCAAGAGAAAAGAGCAGTAATTTTATTCTGTTATGGAAAATAAGCAGACTTTAAGTCTGACCTTTGACATATTAGGGATTTGTTCTTTAGCATCATCACAGGATAGCAAAATATAACAGCTCACTTTTACCCTTACGCCCAAAGGCTTTGATTTCAAAAAAGGGAATACTATACAAAACTAAACTCAAGGCCATCTGCTTTAAAAAATACAAAAAAAATCTGAATTACCTGGCTTAATGATAGCGTTATGTGACACTTTGCATGTCACCGTCTTCCGCTTTGGTGGGACGCCAACTTCTTGGTACATTTCCAATAGAGACTCTGGTTTCTGGAAGAAATGAAACTCATATGGATAATAAAATTTAGACTTGCAGGACATGGCATTAAAAATGCTTAAAAGCTTTAAATGATACTTTAAAATACAAGGCAATAATGTAATTTATTATGGACTTGTTGATGTGATAAGGAAAAGGCCATCTCCAAAGAACTAATGGCATGAGATAATATTAATCACAAAGATCTTGCTCAGTATCCATTCTAAATGCAAAGAGATGTTAATTGCAGCATGTACACAGCTGTACACATAGGGCATATGCACACTAAGAGACAAAATGGCTTAACTGTTACATTAAACTCTGGTTGCTGTAGTTGCGCAATAGGGGATATAGACTTCTAACAGTGAATGCTCAACATCTTTACCTAACTAATATGATTCCTTGGGGGGGGGGAACATAACAGTTCAAGGGGTATAAAACTGAAAATTGTATAGCTTAACCCATTTTTGCCCAGCTCACAGGTGTACACATTTGGTTCCTGTTGCGTATATACAATGTTGGGCAGAACTGGCTTAACTTCTGCTCTGTAGGAAGGATTGAATTCCAGCCAACTATGTAGAAATGTGTGAATTATATTTGCTATTTCCTGTCACCTCTAAAAGTCAGACATACTAGTTATTGGATATGCCCATTCAAAGAAGGAGAATCCTGACCAAGCATCATAAAATCAATGAGGGGCAGCCCAATCCTGAGCTTCCCGGGGTGCACAGCTGCAGCGGCACTGAGAATGGCTCCCGCCGCATCCTGTGTGCCTCAGCCTGCCGCAGGTGATGCCTCAGGAGAAGGGGACTTTCGTCCCCTTCTCCCAGGTAAGGAAAGCAGCCCCGCAATGGGGCTACTCACTTTACCGCCAACCAAAAGGTTGGCAGTAAGGTAAAGTCATTTGTAGGGCAACGAGCCCCACACGAACACCTTGGATCCTGTGGAGCGGAGCTCCACGGGACCCTCCTTCCCCCTGGCACGCCTTCTGCCCGCCCTTTCTCCGCCCCACCTCCCCACCCTCTCTGCCTGCCTCCCCCCTCCCCAGAACGCCTCCTCCCCACCCCCACTTACCGTGCTGTAGCTTGGCGGTCTGTGAGACCATCGAGCAGCGGAGGACGGGCGCCTGCTGCTAGCCAGCGCTGGGCTAGCACAGGCAATGGCCCGGCGGTAAGCCTCGTAGATGTGCCTTATGGCACGTTTGCGACAGTGTGCTCTGGTGGAAAGCCGGAGCGCCGAGCTCAGGATTAGGCTCTTAGTCATGTCCAACCCAACATATGCCCAAGTTCCATCTAGTGAGCTTCAAGACTGAATAGAGATGCTTATTGGTATCTCTTCACTCTAAGTATGCACTCTAGCCATAATGCTATACTGTACTTGCCTTGAAACCTGCACAGTGAATGAGTAATTTGTTACAAATATTTACATAGGTGTTTTTAAACAGAAAAAAAACCTTGATGAATTTCAAAGTGTGACTCTGGACACATTTGTAACTACATAATTAATAGTAGTTAAACATGCTGAAATGGAAAGGGCAGTTCAAGTATATAGAACTGCAAGATCAGAACTAAAGTGCTGAAAGTACTGATTCTTTCAAGTATGTAATGAACACAGTGGAGTATAATTTTAATAAAAGGAGTGTTCACTATTAACAGAAGATAGGGAAAACACAATTTATAGTGGATTAATTCAGAAACTGCCCTTGAGTTTCCTCTTTTAACATAGGGACAAAATGAAAGCCAATATGAAAGGAAACTGAAAATGCAAGATGCTGTGTGGCTGCATTTTGTTCCCTAAACAGTCCCCCCCAGAAAGCAATTTACATGACTGACAGCAGTGACACACTTGGATAATCACCATCTGTAAGGCGGTCAGCATCGTAGAAGCTATCTGAAATTGTCCTTCTCTCAATGAAAATCCCTTCCTGAACTTTTAGGTGGATTCAGCAGGAGAATTTTAAAGCTAATTAGCACTACCTAAAACAAAATTGGCAGGTTGCTCATTATTTTGTACGTGAATTGCAGAATATCAGGAAACTTACAATTCTGTGCCCAAGACCAAGGTGAAAATATTTTCCATAGTCACCTTTCTGTGGGTCAAACCACATGTAATGCTAAAAGCATCATTAGAACTTCTGTATTTTTAAACATTAAAATAGCTGCCGGGGCAGGGGAGAACCACCAAGGTTGGTGTGACAAGAGGCTTTTCAAGAGGTGCCCTTCCGGCCATGGTCACAACGAAACCTCACTCACACACACAAAAGCTAAAAATCAACAGCTGAACACTATACCGCTAACGAGTATCCAATCCCAAATACACTTCCTCAGAAATAGCGTCTATTGCAAACAAGCAATCTTACTTTCAAGTAAGGACGAGAACTCTGAATTTATATAATACAGTGTAGTACTAGGACAGTCCTTTGGTCAAATATAAATGCAGGATTGCAGCTAGATAACAAATGTCTAGATATTGTTGCCAATATAACTTTTGCAATGCATATATTAAAAGACAGTCTCCATTGTAGCTAGTAAACCAAGCAACTCCTCTTATGTTAGTAATAAAAAAAAAAAAGAGTGGGGTGGGAAGAATCTTTGGAGACAGCAATGATTCAGACTGCATTACAATAATCAGTAAGTGAACAGATTAAAGAAGTCATGAGAAAGAAATGGCATGTTTTCCAACATGTGAAGGATAATTCCATCGAGACATTTGGCAGAAGATGGCACAGACCAGCTTCGCAATTTCTCAAAAAGTTTTTATGGATTATACTGGAGAGTGCATGGCATACATTTTTCAAAGTGCACAAGTCTGAAGAAACACATCCTCAGCCATCTTAGGGTATGCATGCACTTTGCACTCATGCATTATTTACCCCTGCTAGCTGGGCTAAAGAGCACCTTTTAAGGGGTGGTTCTGTTACATTTACAAGGGGAGTTGTCTCTTCATCCCAGGATAGTGTCTTTTCTAGTGGCTGTTTTTGCTGGTGTCTCTTTTTTTTTTTTTTAATGTTGCAAGCCCTTCGGGGCAGGTAGCCATCTTCTCAATCCTTTTGCTACATAAATCACTTTGTAAATTCGTTGTTGTGAAAAGGGGGTATATTACTATTGTTATTCATAAAAATAGATGTAATACCCACAAACTAACGATACCTTGCTATGGTTATGCTAGTCTTAGCAACTGCTTATCCCGGTTAATTTAAGAACATGGGTGTATTTTACCTCTAAATGTCGCAACAAGTATCTGGAGGCTCTGGATTATCTCCTGCACATTCTAGCTTCTGAAGTTATGCCAGGAGAACATTTGGCCTCATTCACCCACAAGCAACAATAAATCGGCAAGAGGCGGAGCTCTGATTTTGCATCTAGTACACTGTACTTGAGGGTTTCTCAAACTGGGTTTGGACCGACTAGGTGGGTCGTGAACCATTTCAGGTGGGTCCCATCCATTTCAATGTGTATTTTATTCTTAATATATTAGACTTGATACTACCAGGGTATGTGATTGCATTTGGGGAAATGTTACAGATCCGTACTTTTAACAGGCTACTATGTACATGCTTTTAACAATGACAGTCAATGGGCCTTACACCCGGGTCAGTATGACTAGGATTGCAGCCTTTGGGATGTTTGTGGAATTTCTTTTAAATCAGATCAGCCACTGCTTGGGAGGGTTTTTAAACTTACTGTTAACTTTTGATTTATGTAATTAATTGATTTGATTTTGTCGTATGGAGGGGTGTTAAAAATTTTCCTGCTTGATGATGTCATCTCCAGCCATGACAGCACTTCCAGGTTCATGACATTATTTCTGGTTCCCAAAAGATTGTCATTCTAAAAAGTGGGTCTTGATACTAAAAAGTTTTAGAACCATTGTAGTAGAGCATGTTGCATTGGGATGCTCGATCACAATGAAGTAGGAGACTGGGAGAAGCTGGTTGTCACTTAGTGACAAGTGACTAAGAGTGTAATACAAATGTGGTTAAGCTGGTGCAAGACCCCTGAGCTGGTTTCTGGGTGTCGCAAATGTGCTGTAAAGCAGTGGTTCTCACACATTTAGCACTGGGACCCACTTTTTAGAGTGAGCATCTGTTAGGACCCACTGGAAGTGATGTCATGACCAGAAGTGACAACATCAAGCAGGAAAAGTTTGCAATCCTAGGCTGCAATTCTACCCACGCTTACCCAGGAGTAAGTCCCATTTACTATCATTGTTAAAAGAATATACATAGTAGCCTGTTAAAAGTACAGGTCTGTAACATTTCCCCAAATGCAGTCACATATCATGGTAGCATCAATTCTAATAGCTTAAAAATAAAATATTGAAATGAATGGGGACCCACCTGAAATTGGCTCACAACCCACCTAGTGGGTCCGACCCATAGTTTGAGAAACACTCCTGCAAAGCAATTTTGCACCACCATGGGAACTGGGGAGGCTTGCAGTACTGGCAGAGGTGAGTTCGCACTGGCTGAGGATGGCCGGTACAGGGGATTGGGGAAGTCAAAAGCTTCATAAACAAATAGGTTTTTAAGGAAATGAGAGGGGTTATCCTTCAGGTGATCAGGAAGGGAATTCTGGACTTAAGGGGCAGAAAGGGGGAAGGGGTGGAGCTGATTCAGGGAGCAGATCTATGGGTGGCTGAAGGTAGTAGAGTTGGAGGAGTAAAATTTACAAGCAGCAGTACAGCAGAGGGTTAAGGAGAACTCTAAAGGAAAAGATAAGGAGGAACTCTAAAAACCTGTGTCTGTGTTTCTTGACACCAGTACCTTAGATGGGAGAGGGGGTCAATTCTCACTAATTCCTGCTTTTCCTTATCAGTCAGTCTTCACTGGGACAAAAATGTCTGTCAGGGGTCTTCCTCACGGCTGCTCCCCCTGTCAACACCTAAACAAACACTTGCACCTAGCACATGAAGGAAGAGTTCCTTCCCCTTTCTGAAAAAATCAGGTTCTTGTGGAGATCCAGCAGGCATCTCTGTTGTCTGAGCAACAGCACAACTGTTACTTAATTGATGGTAATTCCTCTTCCTTTGCCAAGGCATCAGCAATTGACTGGAATTGGCCACTTCCCTTCCTGAACAAGGAAGTAGGTCTGCTGGGACCTGCTGGGAACTGCGTGGCTGCAGTTCGAGCCACAATTGCAGGGCCAAGAAGTGCATTTCAGCTCCTTGCCAGGAAATACATTATGTATAGATTCTCTCATCCCTTGATAAATGAATAAAAGTGGACTCTACTATATAGTCAAGTTAAAAAAAACTTCACTGAGCTAATTTAAACACTGAAAAAACAGTTTGTTCATAACTCTGAAGAATCTTTATTGAAAAGGGGCAGGGGTATCACTACCAAATGACTGTTTCTAGAAGGAGCAAAGAAGAAGCATTAGAGAGGCCAGTGAGTCCGTGCTGTATCCAGCAGACGGTTGAGACAACTGTAGCACAGCCCAAGGCAAGGCAAGGCAAGGCAGGAGGTGGTGCAGATCCAAGCATTGTGGAGCAGCCTGGAGCCGCTCCATGCTGCCCATGGAAAGGGACTAGGATCCAGCATAACTGCTGGGTCCTGGTCCCTCCTCTCGCTCTTCACCTGCCCATCCCCAGGAACACCCACTGCCTGCCCTCCCCCCACCCTGGAACTCCTCCCCTCTTGCATGCTATAAATGCCACGTATTGTACAAGTCAGTACAGAAAGCACAGCCTCATACATGTAACAATAGAAGAACAAATCTTTTTTTAAAAAAGCGAAAGGAAAAAAATACAAGAAAAATTATCATTTCAAGAATGTTTCCAGAGAATCCAGACACATAATGGCAACACAGAAGGGAGAGAGGATCATGGCTTTGGGACATGATGGTAAACCAGAGGTACACTTGAGGCAATAAAAAGAAAAGGTAGGCTCAGTGGTGTTAGTAGGGGGTGAGGACTACACCTAGAGACCCCATGTGTGGGTACACAGCAAATGAGGGGAACCAGAAATTTTCTGGCCAAGCTGACCGAAAACCTTGGCGTGTAGACCTGGGCTACGCAACAGGAAGCCCTGCAGATCTGGGCTCTGGAGCCTCTTCTGTCATTGGCTAACAAAAAGGGCAACTCTGACCAGGAGGCCAGGTTCACCTAGCAGATAGACCAGGGCTCCACATCAGTAAGCTCAGTAAACCTAGGCTGTAGACACATTTCTGGCTGCCACCACCCCTACCCCATTTTGCCCCTTCTCTGCCCCCATTCCTCCCACCCCCATCACTGTTCTCCCCCTGCCCCATACTGGGTGACACCAACTCTAGTGACGACACTGGGAAGGCTTTAAATATATTGAAAGGCACTCCCCTTAAAGCTCTGTCATTGCACTCCATTGAAAAATTTAGCAAAAATTAATGTTCTAGCCAGAAATCCCCCCCCCCCCAAATATAGTAGTCTTACACGAAATGGCGATGTATTTTTTCCTCCAATGAGTAGAGCTGGATTTTTTCCATCATACTCTTCCTTTGGAATGTGCCTCAAAACATGGCAGTCTTGAACCTTCAAAGAGAGTATTTAAGATGGTAAACACTTATATATGCAAGACAAACAGTAAACTATGATGATGCCTATGAATACATAATGCAAATAAACTTATATTGTATAAACCTATATAAACCTTTAAGTATTTTAAAATTATTTCTTCCGAGAGTTATAGCCAAAAGTCTTACTGCAATGAAATCATGGAATATCAATAATATTCAAAAGGTTTTATCTGTTATTGTTGGTTCTTTAGGTGGAATAGCACCAATGCATGCTAGTTATGGACTGAATACACATGACTCCCTAAGAACATTCAGAATGAGGTACAGTCTTGAGCTTTCTCTCCTTCCTCCTCCCACAGCTTAGTACATTATTGGCTAGTTTGATCAAACCAGTTTGACATTACATCTAAAACAGCAAACAATGGTTTCAGTCAGCTCCCCCCATCAAACCAAAATTGCTCAAGATCTTGCTCAGTGAAGGTTTGGAGAATTTTCTGAACATGGTTGTAATCTGCTGTGAAACTAACGCTGGCTTTTCTTTACTTGCACTCTACCTTTTGCTCAAGATGGCCTCAAGGCCCCTAATAAAAATATAAATATCTTTTATTACTGTTATTGTACCATCAATGTGCATACATGAATTCTAAAAAACCCACAAAAAACACATAACAGAACTAAGTGTTTAAAAAAATAAAACACAGCAGCTAACAGTTGATTAAAAGCACCCGTAAAAGCATGATAAGAGAGGTTGGACTCTGCTTGGTGCCTGAAGATTAACAAAGACAGGGCCAGGCACAGACATCTGGGGAGAGTTCCACAAGTCGGACACCCCACATAGAATATCCAATGGCCACACACCTAATTTCAGAAGATGAGGGCATCCAGAGAAGAGCCTTGGAAGATTGACAGTGGTTTGCAAGCTCCTATGGAGGTAGTCCTTTACAGCCCAATCCTAGGCACGTCTCTCAAAAGTAAGTTCCAATGAGTTCAATGGGACTTACTCCCAGGTAAGAGGATTTAAGATTTCAGTCTTATATACCCTGCCCTCAGGCTGTTTGTTCCTTCTAAGGTTCTACCAGGTAATGCAAAGCACTAATAAACTGGCTTTGTAATAGCAAGTATAAATTGCTTTCAGGTGAGTAGGGAGGGAAGCTTTCATAAAATGGAAGATTTTTGCTTTTCTCCTACTGACACTTTCAGGTTGCTCGTGTGTTGCAAATGACTAACAGCCCAATCCTGAACAGCCTGGTGTGCAGGGCTGCCGAAAATGGTTGCCGCTGCATCCAGTGCACTCCAGGCAGCAGTTGCCTCCTCCTCGGGAGAAGGGAACTTTTGGCCCCTTCTCCTGGGTAAAGGGAGTAGACCCACAATGGGGCTACTCAATTCTACGGGAACCCAAAGATGGGCATAGAATGAAACCCAAAGGTGGGCATAGCCTCCGTGTGGGCAGCTAGCCTGACACAGAGACTCTGGATTTGGTGGAGGGAAGTTTCACCAGTCCTGCCTCTCTCCCGCCCTGCTCCCTCCCCCTGGAATGCCTCCTCCCTGCCTTCTCCCCACCCTCCCTCCGCCTCCCCCCTGCCCCAGAACGCCTCTTCCCCATGCCCCCACTTCCGCGGCTCAGCGGTCCATATGACCACCAAGCGGTGGAGCTCTAGTGCTAGTCCAGCGCCCAACAGCGCTGGGCTAGCGCTGGCGCTAGTGCCTGCAAACATGTCTTATGGCATGTTTGCAACAGTGTGTGCTGGTGGTGAGCCAGCGCACACTCCATAGGATTGGGCCCTAAAACAAGTACATGTTGAGAAGCAGTAATTTTTGTGAGATGAAACCTTCCGTGCACTTCTGTATAGTGCTGCACTGGTCCCTAATATACAACCCTAGAGTATTAGATTTTGGTACTGATTTGGAAAGAATATAAGGAGTCTGATTCAAGCTGTAACAGACTCAATACTACAGCACCAAAGGAATTCTCATTTGCCTTGAGGGAATCATACAACTCTTCAGGCTTATCTTAAGATTTGTAAAGAAAGAAAAATACTGGGTGTTCAAAGACCTTAAAAAGTAGAAAAGCACGTAATAGGACCTACCTAACTGTTCATCTTCATCAAAACATTCCAGTTTTATATTATTTACTACAGAGGTTCCCAAACTCCTACCAGGGAGTAGGGAACCTTGTAAGTCCCTGAGGGGTGGGGCAGGAGCAAGGGGGAAGCCCCAACCATGCTGCAGTAATTAAGGCACTGTGCGGTCCCAGCAATATTTGAGTGTAATCGGGGCATTGCTGAAGCCCCAACGTTGGTTTGCACAAGTGAGCTTCATTTGTGCAGAGCTTCATTTGTGCCCCACTGTGCAGAGGGGGCTGTGAGCCTCCAGGATTCTCATGGACGCTTCAGCAGCTCCCCAGATATACACAAATACTGATCGCGCCATGATCACTGCAGCACCATCAGGGACCCTATTACTGGGTCACTCCCCTTAAGGGTGAATGGCCCAGTTTACACACTCAGTGGTGGGTTGAGACCCACAGTTTGGGAACTACTGATTTACTATATTATTCATCTTACCTGAAGCATTGTAACAGCAACTTTTTTACCAGTCTTGGTCCACAACGGCATCATTCCTAATTTTACTGCAACAACACCAACTCTTTTGGAACCTATAAGTTAATGTGAAAGAAAGTGACAGTAGATGTTCAAGTAACATTACATAGTTGACATACCCTTATGTTTTCAAGTGTATGAACTATAACATCCCAAGGGATCAGGGCAGGTAACATTTTAAAAACAAGAGCAATGAACCAATTACTTGCAGGCATAGCAAGTATGCGAGGATCCCTACAGGGGATAACAAAACTCTCCCACTTCAAATAAGGAATTCTGCAAGATGACATCAGAGTATGCTGGATTCTCCAGAAAATGCAATGGGCAGCCCAATCCTATTCAGCACTGGTGCAGCAGGGTCGCACAGCCCACAAGGCATCCAGCGCCACAACTAGACAGCTTGGAGGTCTCCTTGCGGTAAAAGAACATTTGTTCCCTTACCCCGTGACCCCCAGCCTGCCCAATGGGGCTAAATCACTGGCACAGGTCCGAGCAGCACTGTGTAGGGCTTTCAGGCCCAGGATGGGTCTCCTCTGTTGTCCCCAGCCCCTCCTGGGCCTGAACCGCTCCCTCCTCACCTTCCCCATTCTAAAACACCCCTTTGACTCTGTTTCATCCTCCTCCCACCTCTGTACCATCTGGCACAGAATGTACCTGCCCCAGAGGTTATTCTCCTGGATTCAACGCCAGAGGGATGGTGCAGGCCTTTCCACCTGCACTCCTTATTTGTTAAGTCATCATAAATGCACTCGCCCAGATTAGTACTGTGCTGTAAGTGATGTTTATACAACTGTTGCAAATAGCCATTTTGGCTTTATAAACAACTGGCATATACTATACAAACCTGGCTCCCATGGGTGCAGTGGCCAGGGCTCATCTTTCAGTGGACACAATTTACTGGCTGTTTGAGCTTTGTATTCTTCTGATGTTAACTTCTTAAGGAATTTGATATTCTCTTCTGAAAGGTGCTCATCCCACCACGTGGCATTGTTATTAATATGCCTGGTTATGACACACCATAAGCCCCTGTATCAAGAAAATAGAGAAGGTTTGGAAAATAAGACAACACAGTAGCACTTCCACCATTTCCTAATATTCAGTTCTGCTACACTGGTCACTACCTTTAAAATGCCCCTTGTTTCTTTCACTAACAAAGAACTGTCAAAGTGCCATGCTTAGAACCCCTTTAACCAAAGGGGTCCAACACATAACCAAAGGTTCAGGAGGTAAAAGCAGGGATTTGATAATTTTATGGTTTTTTATTCTGCTCATGCCTTTAGGTATGCACTATTGCTTTGTAGGTTTTTAAATGTTTTATTGTTAATGCAGTTGTACTGCCTTTGGCTTTTTATCCTGTGCTGATTGCTATTTGTTTGTTTCTACTGTATTACCATTCTATACATTATTATAAGGGGAGAGGTAAGTATAAGTATTTTATAAAACATAACTAAGTACTTCACTAATTAGCAAGGTTAAATATTGATCATCAGGTCATCACTCCATCAAAAGCTTTGAACAGCTTTGAAAACAAGACAAGTGTTGAGATGACAGCTTCAGAATTACTACACATTTTGAGAGGTCTTGTCACAGAGCAGAGCCAAGGGCACACCATACTATAGCATGTCTCAAACCAACATGGACTGTGGTATGGGATGCAACGCAATATAGAATTTTTCATGCCTTATTAGAACTCTGTGTCAGAACTTCCCAAAGAACATGAAATATGATTGTGCAAAAAAAGAAAAAATGAAGTTGGAGGGCTCTAACTGCAGAAAACTAGTTAAAACAGTCTGGAAATGAAGTGATGTGTGAAGTGAGAGCGTAGTAACAGCTCAATCCTAACCAACTTTCCTAACCAATCCTATTCAACTTTCCATTACTGATGCAGTCACAACGCAGCCTCAAGGTAAGAGAACAAATATTCCCTTAATGACTGCCCCACCACCACCAATCTCAGTGCACACCCCACTGGCACTGCTGCATCAGTGCTGGAAAGTTGGTTAGGATTGGGCTGTAAGTCAGGAGAGAAAAGTGGTGATGATTATGAGTATTTAACAGCTTGATAAACAGGGGAAGCAGCAGCACAAAGATAGGTCAACCAGGAAAACATGTGCAAGGAAATTACTGGATTTGTGTGTGTGTGTGTGTGTGCGTGCGCGCGCGCGCAACGGAGCCAACCCAGTGCTTTAGCTGTGGTAAAAGCAGAAGTTCATGCTGCAACAAATATGGCATCCTACGTGAACTACCCTACTCCCTGGACTACTAGGCGTTTTCACTCACATGGAGAAAAGGAAATAATCCCAGACTGTAATGTAGTATGGCTGGCCACACCTGAAACTTTTTTTCTCAGGATTAAACTCCCATTACTGAAGCAAAACATCAAACAAAAAGTTTGAACACACAGGTCTTAGAGCAGCTTCATGTTTTTAGAAAGCAAAAGAGTGAAAAGCCTGAGTTTTAAAGGATATGTTTATTGTCACAAAAGGCACATATACATTCATGTTAGGTTCAAGGGAATGGTTTGGTGTTTATAGCCTCTTTAAAATCACATTTTGTTTTACATGAACACACACACACCAGAAACCCAAAATAAAAAAGTGTGAAGGCTGGAGAAGATTAAATAGCATGAGGAGGATGGGGGGAAGGGGGAGGAAGAGACACACTAAGAACCCATCCTTGCAATAATAGTCTCTGTCAATCCTGTGGAACTCCTTGCCACAGGATGTGGTGACAGCATCTGGCCTAGATGCCTTGAAAAGGGGATTGGACAGATTTCTGGAGGGAAATTAACCATCGCAGTTTACAAACCACAGTAGGTATGTGCGACTTCCTGGTTTTAGAAGTGGGCTGCCTCAGAATGCCAGATGCAAGGGAGGGCACTGGGAAGCAGGTCCCTGGTTGCCTGGTGTGCCCCCTGAGGCACCTGCTGGGCCACTGTGAGGGGTAGGAGGCTGGACTAACATAAGAACATAAGAACAGCCCCACTGGATCAGGCCATAGGCCCATCTAGTGCAGCTTCCTGTATCTCACAGCGGCCCACCAAATGCCCCAGGGAGTACACCAGATAACAAGAGACCTCATCCTGGTGCCCTCCCCTGCATCTGGCATTCTGACATAACCCATTTCTAAAATCAGAAGGTTGCGCATACACATCATGGCTTGTACCCCATAATGGATTTTTCCTCCAGAAACTTGTCCAATCCCTTTTTAAAGGCATCTAGGCTAGATGCCAGCACCACATCCTGTGGCAAGGAGTTCCACAGACTGACCACACGCTGAGTAAAGAAATATTTTCTTTTGTCTGTCCTAACCCGCCCAACACTCAATTTTAGTGGATGTCCCCTGGTTCTGGTATTATGTGAGAGTGTAAAAAGCATCTCCCTATCCACTCTGTCCATCCCCTGCATAATTTTGTATGTCTCAATCATGTCCCCCCTCAGGCGTCTCTTTTCTAGGCTGAAGAGGCCCAAACGCCGTAGCCTTTCCTCATAAGGAAGGTGCCCCAGCCCCGTAATCATCTTAGTCGCTCTCTTTTGCATCTTTTGGTGCAAACTAGATGGATCTTGGCCTGACCCAGAGGCCTCTTCTCCTCCTCACCCCCACTGGGGTTGCCACCTTCCAGCTCCCCCTCCCTGAAACAGCTCCTGTGTCTTTGGCAGGCAGGCTCCTCTTTCAGCAGAGGAGCTCCCCCCTTACAGCAGTGGGGCAAGCAGCACCTGCTGAAGGTCTCCAGCTGGTCAGAGTACAAGAGCCCCAGCGGGGCGTGGGGAGAGAGGAGCAGTCCCTGCCCTCCATGCCACGACCAGAGAAGCTGGCAGGGAGACCTGGACATGCTGAAGGAGCTACGCGCGCACCCGCCCGCTTACCTGGACCTAGTGCCTGCCTGCTTGACCACGTGACTGGAGCCACAGAGCCCTCCAGAGACCAGCCGCGACCCGAGCCAGCCCAGCATGACTCCCCCTGCAAGCGCTCCACCAAGCCCGGACCCAAATAGGAAGGGACAGGTCCTGCTGAAAAACCCTTCCCCCCGCAACGCGCCTCCTAAGGTTCCGGGCAACGTTAGTTCCCACCCAGAGGCTGGGTTGGTGGGCGGAGCTTCAGCCCGGAGAGTTCAGGCGGGGCCGCTTGGGGGAGGGGCCAAGGTGTCGCCTGCGCTCCCCCCTTCCCCGCCGAAGCCCAGAGCGAAAGTGAAAGTGAGAACAGCGGCCCCTGCTGGAGGGAAGCGGTCACTGCAGGGCGTGCTGCGCTTCCGTGCTGGAGCTGCTGAGCCCCAGCCCAGGTTCAGTGGAAGGAGCGTGAGGGGAGCCCAGCTGGGTCAGGTGCAGATCTAGCCCAGGTTTCTGATTCAGGTGGCTGAGAGCATGGCCTGGCCAAGGCCATTTGCGTCCCACCCACCCCAGTTGGATACCCACTCCCTGCCACTGCACGCGCCACCGCTGTGCACGTGTCCAGAGGCGTAGCTGGGAGGGGGTGCAAAGCACTAGTTCTTGCAGGGAGCCTCTCTGCAGCATGCAAGGGGCCCCTCCCCTCCCCTCCCCTCCCGAGCCACTCCAGGCGGTGGGAGCAGAACGGAGCCGTACATGGTGAGCGGTGAGGCTGACCCTGCTATGCACCTCCTCTAGCGATGCCACTGCACCTGCCACACCATCGTGGTTTTCTTCCAACTCCTCCACCACCACTGGCACCTGCCTCCCACCACCGCTGGCACCTGCCACTTTGCAGGTCCTCCACCACCACTGGCACCTGCCTCCCACCACCGCTGGCACCTGCCACTTTGGAAGAAGCAGCAGAAGGCTCTTTTCTGCTCCAACTGGGGAGTGCTCCAACTGGGTGGCTGCCGAGGGGAGCAGGCCCCAGCAGCCCCCTTCTGCTTGGGCTGTGGTTGGAATAGGGTCCTGCTCCTGAGGCGGCTGCTCACTCGTGCCCACGTGGCCCTCACCCGTCTGTGCCCTCTGGACAGCCTGATCCCACTCCCCTCGCAACTGCTACGCTGCCCTCAGAGCAAGCAGGCAGGCAGGCAGGCACTGCCAGCTCCCCTCAGTAGCCCTCCCAGCAGTTAATGGGCAAGCCAGTGGAGGTGGTGGTGCTCTCCTGTGGGCTGTGGTGGTATTTGAGAGAGGCCCCTTGTGCCCGCAGAGAGCAGAGGGCAGTACCTCACAGCAACCCTTGTTCCTCCACCCTCCTGCCTTGGTTGGTGCTGCAGTGAGGATTGGGTCTGCCTAGCCCAGTTCCAACTGCTGTGGTGGTTTGGGAGGGGGAAATCTATAGCCCACCACCTGATGCAGTGAACTCAACCAGCCTCGTGGTTGGACTACCCCTGGCCAGATGTGTAAAGGAACCAAAGGGCTGGCACATCCATGAGGCCACCTCAGGCAGGAGTTTGGCGGGGGGCACCCATCTCTGTCCAGTGCTGTTTCTTCCACTTCCTGGATTAGAACAGGAAGAGGGGACAGAGAGAAAGAGGAAATGTCTAGGGGAGAGTAGTGATGAGCTAGAATGCTGGTGGGTGGGAGGAGCAGAGGATGGCATATTATTGGGTGGGAGGCAGCATTGGCATGCTGCCTTAGGCATCAGGAGGTCTTGGGCTAGCTTGAGAAACCCCAGGCATAAAGGCCATCTATATCAGCATCCTATTTCTCACAATGAACCCAATGGTAGGACATAGCCATCATGACTAATAACTGTTGCCAGGCCAGCCCTCCATGAATTAGTCCAATCTCCTTTTGAAGCCATCCACTCTAGAAGCTGTCATCACATCTTTCCACAGGCTAATTATGTGCTGCCTGCCAATTGGTTTCATTGATTGACTCCTGGTTCCCATATTGTGAAGACAGGGATAATCATTCTCACTCTCTCTACACCATGCATAGTTTTATGACTCAAGCCTGTCCCCCTTTCAGTGCCTTTTTGCTATACTAAAAAGCCCCAACTTTTCCTCTACAGTGTTCCAGCTCCCTGATTGATTTCCCTCTTTTGCACATTTTTCCAATGCTACAGTATCCTTCTGTAGGTGTGGCAACTACAACTGTATACTGTTCTCCAAATGTGGCTACCCCATAGATTTATAGCGGCATTATAATATTAACACTTATTTACTATCCCTTTCCTAATGACCCATAGCATGGAATTAGCCCTCTTAACAGTTGCCACACACTGGGTCAACACTTTCATTGTCACCACCACCCCAAGATCTCCTTTCTGGTTCATCACCAACAGCTCCGACTCCATCAGTGCATACATGAAGTTAGGGTTATTTGCCCCTATTTACACTTATTGACAGTGAACCGCATTTGCCATTTGTCCCATTCAACCAGTCTAGAGAGGTCCTTTGGAGCACTTCACAATCTGCATTGGTGTTTAGGCCCTGAGCACCACTTAAGTCTAGGGTCGCAGCCCCTTGTCAGTTCCATAGTCACTGAATGTAATTAGATGATTTCTTTCTTTGTCGTGGTCTGAACATGAATGCATCCAGTCTATATGAGGGTAATTGAAGTTGCCTTTTACTACACTTTCTCCTTTGGATGCCTCTGTGATTTCTTCCTCCAAGTCAAGGTCACTGTCTGTTCTGACTCTACAAATGTTCAATGTCATTGGATGAACGAGTTCTATTATTACATTAGATGGAGAAAAGTCATCTCTGTCTAGTTTTCAATCCCACTATCATTTCTTTAAGTTAAAAAACCTGAAATATGTTAACATTTCCTCAGACCAGCATGTTGCAAAGAATATGGGTGTCCAAGAGTATGTGACCAGAGAGCGCCTGCCTTTGTACAGTACCAATTGGGAACAGAGTCTGCTGGGTCTCCAGTTGAACCCCTGGCATAGAAAGCTACCCGGAAACTGCACAGATTATCCTCCTGCTCTTGGCTTTTGCTGGTGTGTGCTGTGTAGCAATACAGCAAGTACATGACCGAGCCTAACACAGCCTAGTCCTTCAATCCTAAAACAAAATGCCAATAAAAAGTGATTGAAGACACAAAAAGCTACTTAAACTGACATCCTGTTTTCACTCACCAGTTGTTGCAGTGCAGCAGAGTGTATCAGTGCCTCTGTCAGCAACAGCCACCCACACAAAAATTGGTGTCCTGAATATGCTCAGAATTCCGGTGTCAGGTAGAGGCAGAGGGGAATGCCTTTTGCAGGCAGGATCCTAAAAGCAGGCCTGCCGTGGTCATTTCTTCATGAACCAAACCTGAGCATCCTACTAACCACTTTGGACTGCAGAATTTTTTTGTTCCAGTGGCAAACCTTCTGGATTGTGACAGAGCAAGTCTTATGGTACATGCATAGAACTGCTCTCTGCCAATGTCTCGTGATGATTTGATAATGCTTTGCATTTGTATGGTGTTTTTGATTGTGAGGAGAAATCAGTAGCACATACAACTAAGACTGGAAGCAGGTGCTGATTTGCAGTCTGCTTGCTGATGATGGTAGGTTCTAGCAATCACCCTGGCACATGGCTAACAACAGACTTTTTACAAACATACTAAGGCTTTCCTGGCCACACCGGGAGACGTGCACAGGGGAGTGACACCACTACTGGCCAAAAATTTTTAAATCTTAGTACTTTGGAATAATAGTAACATGTTATATATAATTCGATGTGTAGTTTTATGCAGAATGCAATGAAACAAACCAAGTTGAAATATTTCTGTTCTATCAAATAGCCAAAAAAAAACAGTGGAGCAGAGCAATGGTGCATCATCACACCACCGCCTGGAGCATTGCCCTGCCCACTGTATGGGAGAAGGTCTATCATGGGGGTGGCGCTCTGGCCTCTCACGCCAGGTGATGCAAACCATAGTGCCTTGGTATTTTTCCTTTTCCATCTAGTGACTTTTTGTAAAACTAAAGGATAATGCTTTTTCTGTTTGCAGCTCATCAAAGATCAGAGTGGAATCGCATTTTGACTTAGCTGATAGGTGATCAGTATCCAATCAGTGCCTTCAAATGAACTTCTCAAATGGAAGGAAATATTATTTTCCAAGCAATAATTTTTTTAAATTCCAGCAAATAGTTGGGACGGTTGGAAGTAGTGTAGAGAACACCATCATATGAAATTACATTATTTGCCACTCGTGTAAATTTTCCGAGGTGGAAGAACTGACAAATGGGGATGTAATTTTTTTTCCCACACTGTGTTGTTAATTTAATCCTTTTTCCAACAGAAAAAGCATTTGGTTTCAGCTCATTTCATTTGGGGAACTTCAGGATGGTTGACTTAAAAGCACGGCTGAGAAGAGCATTTTGCAAGGCAGACAAATGCCAGAGGGAATGGGAAGGCTAGCACAAATTAACACTGAACAGAGTTAGAATCACTGGTTTCTCAAAGGTGGGGAGGGGGGGAATGTGGCTATTTGCTTAATCATTGTTTCATGTTCAGATTGATTTAAATGAATGGAATTCTAAAGTCGCCCAGCTGTTGCAAGGTAGAAAGAAGGCAACTCAAGTAATCTTGGTACCCAGGAGTGAAAGTTTGCAGGCTTTATTTCATTGCAAGCAGTGGGCATCTCAAGGGACTCATGTCACTAATCATTGAGAGCAATTGCTTAATAGGCTATAGATAACTTTAGAGACACCTGATAGGCTTGTTTCAGGATACGGTTCCCATAAAAGGTAAAATTAAACAATTAAACATATTGAATTACAAAGTGTTCAAAAACCAGTAGAGTGTGCTATAACATCATCTACCCAGTGTTGACCCATTGTTGACCCTTTTTCACATCCATCAATTAAATTAAAAATTGTTTTGACAAGATTTAGACTACCCTCATTAAAAGAGATGACACAATGCTCAAAGACAGGTGTGAAGACCAACATTTGTCAGATCTTCAGACCCGTTTCTTGGCAGAACTTCACGCACATCTCGTTAGCGCGTCTTGATACAGTCCTTTTATCTTACCTTTCTTCTGTGTTAATCCAAACATTGAATACCTGTGAGCCTCTCTGCAAAACTAAAGCTTCTTTGTCTTTTCTTAACTCTTTTCTAAAATCAAGCAACCCTTTGGTTCCTTAAGATCTACTTCTAATGACTACTATATCTTAATTCTGTATAACTATTGTGACCTTTTACTTTGGGTACGTACTTTGGTTTGGTATCAAGGGTCACTTGGTCTCCATATGTATACTTTTGCTCCTAAAGCATTACAGTTAAAGCTACAGGGATACAGGCATTTAATTAGTGAGTGAATGTTTTTGCCAAGACATCTCTGTCTCTGCTAAGGTCAACTGCCCAAAACTGGTATTTACTTATCTGAGTTACATTCCAGACTCTGGGGCCCAAGCATCTTTAGTCAAACTAGCCTTAATAAAATCAAGCAGCTCTTTACCATTCTGTGTGTTTCCATGCTTTAGTCAGATTCTAATCAGACTTGCAAAATGATTCTTTCTTATGTTTGTACTGGGCTATCCATCCAGTGGCCTCCACATGTGGGTTACAGTCTGGGGTCAAAAGTCACCTTGCCTCACAGCTACTGTCTGAAGTTCCTTAAGTGCCATTCCTTCCCCCTAAACCACAAAATACAGACCCCCCCCCCATGCTCCCCAAATGGATGGTCATGCTGGTCACCTGTGGTGGGGCTTTAGTTATGACCAGTTCACCACATAAGCTAACTTCTTGTTTTATGTATTCCAGAGCTTAGCGTACACATTAAACCAACTGAATTACTTCTAAATTGACTCTGAACATGATGACATAATTGAGAGACTTTTTATGACAGAGGAGGGAGGTTGGATTTCTGTTGTAAAGGCACTGTACATTTCCCAATAGAAACGGATATTAAAATGAGACGTTTGTGCTAAGGTCTATAGATATGCTTTGAAATGTTTGATTTAAAGATCTGACCTGGCCAACCTAACAGCAGAGCAGCCTTACATGAAAGAGAAATCTAGCCTGCAAAATGTAAGGTAGAAAAACATTTCCTTTGTGGCTTATGGCTGTATATTTAATGATTTTTCTTCTCATCCAAACCTTTAATATCTTCCAGAATTGAGTCATTCTGTCTAGTAGAATGAATTTCAAACCCTACTTTAAAACCTTGTGTGCCACAGTCCATTAAGCATTGAACACACTGTCTCACATCACCTCATACATTACTTACGTTCAGTTACATGCTTGTCTTTTATCTTGAAATCTTGCTTGCCATCTGCAGATGGGGATTATTGCCTCATGTGACAATCTTTTTCTCAGGACTGGCCTTAGGAGCTGCGGGGCCCAATTGGAAACACTTTTGTGGGGCCCCCTCTAATTTTGCGGGGCCCCATCTACTAGTTTTTTAAGCTCTTAAATGGAGCCAGAGCAAGAAAAAAAGTAGGTTACTTCTGTGCAGGTGGATAGTGGTTTTGCAGAATGGGCACCTGGGAGGTCAGCCAAAGGGAAGGAGCTGGGCCCCACTATGTGTGGGGCCCAACTGGGCAAAATTGCCCCAATTGCCTAAAAGCCAGCCTTGCCTTACTTGGGCCTGAGTTTTACAAGAGCAGAAGTGCATCTTCTTAACTTTCAGGAGCAATCCTCTCCTTATTCAGACTCTGAAGCTAACAATGCCATTTTCAATGCTGTGTTCAAACTGACTTAGTAGCTAAGGGTCTAAGGCAGAGGTTACCAAAGCATGTTATGATGCCCTGGGGCATTGTGAGGCATTTGCTGGGCTGTGGCAGGTTGCGCACTGCCCCAGAAGGGAGACCGCAGGGTGAGCCTCCAAACAATGGACAGAGCTGCAGGGTACAAAAATAGTGCACTGGTGTTTGGATGCTTGTGTTAAGCCTCCAAACCTGGAAGTGAGTGGGGGTGATGTTACTGCATAACACACTTTGTGTTTTTGTGGCTTGCTTCTAGGTGCTGAGGGCATCACAGCAGTGGTAAGTTTGAAAACTGCTGGTCTAAGATCAGATGTGACCCTAACTATGGAAGTTGAAGTTGAACTTGTGTGTGTGTGTGAGAGAGTGAGGAAATAGTGTATGAAACCATAATACTGAAGCCTTTCCAGCACCCCCTCCCACCATGCTGTGGTTTTGACGATTTTCATCAACCTTCCCACACAGTTTCCTGGGGGGAAAAAAGTCCTGGAAACCTAACATATACAGGTGGAGCCTATTTATCCCTGTTAGTTCCATTCCATGACTCAGCAGGATTAACAAATTACTCAATTCTCAATTACTCAACATATGTGCTCAATTCCATAGAGTTATGCAAATACACTGCAGCCTGAGACTTCTGGATGGAAGGAAACTAAGGCAGCTGTTATCAATCCCCTTCCCTCTGCTCCGTACTCAGCCCTCCCCATTGCCAGCTGCCTGGCTTCTTTCACATGGGATGCTGATCTTTTAAGAGTCCAGCCCTATGCATTTCTACTCAGAAGTAAGCCCCATTCCAGTCAATGGGGCTTACTCCCAGGAAAGTGTGGAGAGGATTGTAGGCTATATCTCCTGCTTTGCTTGGTGAGAAGGCTTGCTTTTGTCCGTGATAGCCTGCACCATGGGGGGGGGGGGTGTTGCTTGTGTCGGTGATTACCTGCACCATCTCAATGGGAGGGGGAATTTGGCAAACACTCCCTGGGTTTTTTAAAGCAATCCCCTCTGTTGCTACCACACCTGCCCCTATGTGAGTGAGTGAGTTCCACCTTGCTGCACGTGTTCTGGCTGCAGAGATTTTTTGCCCCCACTTCCCCTCTTCAGCCTCTTTGCTGGTTCAGGGGCTCCAGGACTGTTACTGTTCCTTTGCAAGGGGAACCTCTTCCAGGGCTCCAGGGTTATTTCCCTGCCTGGGTGAGGCAGAGCCTTTTTGCAGTGTTTTGGGCTGCCTGGAAATGGATCAAGATGCCAGTGCAGACCAAAGGAGGCAAAGGTGTGTGTGACTTTCGGTTCCCCACCCTATTCTCGTTGAGACAAATCTGCAGATAAAAAATCTGTGGATAAATAGGCTGCACCTGTATATTTAGAGTTATGTTGAGTTTGACCCTAAGGGCACCATCTTAACTAGGTCTACTCAGAAGCAAGTCCTATTTTGTTCAATGGGGCTTACTCTCAGGAAAGTGTGGTTAGGATTGCAGCCTAAGAGACTGAACTGCAAGTCAGAATACCCCTGATTCAAATCTTGCCTCTGCAATGAATTCACTCAGGGCCCAATCCTATCCAGTTTTCCAGTGTGGGGCAGCTGTGCCAATGGGGTGTGCACCGCATCCTGTGATGGGGAGGCAGTCACAGAGACCTCCTCAAGGTATGGGAATGTTTGGTCTTTTACATTGGGGCTGCACGGCAGCTGTACCGTGCTGGAAAGTTGGATAGGATTGGGCCCTCAGTTCAACGGAAAGTTCACAAAGCGGTTTACAGAGAAAATCAAACAAACAACTAATGGCTCCCTGTCACAAAAGGACTCACAATATAAAAGGATGCAAAAGAACATCAGCAGACAGCCACTAGAAAAGACACTGCTGGGCTGAGGAGGGCCAGCTACTCTTCCCCTGCTAAATAAAAGAAGAGCACCTACTTAAAAAGCACCTCTTACCCAGTTAGCAGGGGTTATTAGGCAAGCCTCTTCTTCTCCACCTCAGTCTTCCCTAGTTGAATTATAGGATAATAATGCTCAGGCCACAATCTTATACACACATACGTGGGAGCAAGTCTCATTGAACAGACTGACATTTACTTTTCAGTAGACACGCATCGAACTCTGCTGTTAGTCACCTCTGCAAGCTTAGAAATTGCTATATAAATATGCATGCAATAGAGATCTCATGTTGAGTGCCATGCAGATGTGTCCCAGTTTCTTTTGGGGGAGAATCTCTAGCTCAGTGGTAAAGCACATACTACCCTAGCATCTCCAGCTAGGAAAACTCCAAGGATTTCCTTAGGAGCAATGACCTGGCTCAGTTTAAGGCTGTTGGAGGTACAATGTCTTCTTCAAGCCTGTAGGGGGCAGTGTCAGTACCTGGCTCAGTTTAAGGCAGTTGGAGGTACAATGCCTCCTTCAAGCCTGTAGTGTCAGTACACTGCCCCCTACAGGCTTGAAGGAGGCATTGTACCCCCAAAGACTAAGAGGCTACATGTCCCAGACCTTTATGTTGTCTTTCTTTGACCTGTGGGACTGTCTCAACCTGGCTTCCTTCCTCTCTTCTCTCTCTTTCCCTCCTCCTCCTAGCATGCAGATATATCTCCATGAGGTCTGGCCACCAGCATGGAGTCCACCATGCCACAAGGTCTCGCCTGCCTGTGCAAAGGAAATTCCCTTGGATTCACTGTTCCAGAGTTTAAGACTTGCAGTGGCATAGCTAAGGCATCTGGTACCTGGGGGCACAAACATTTTTAACACCCCCATGCCCCTCATAACACCCTACCCAAATTTTTTCACAGCCCCCCATGCACTGATTACCCACACATTGGGGACCTTGAGTGGGTGTCTTAGAGGCTTCCAAAAAGCAGTTCTGGTTTTCGATGAAGTGCCTTTCGGAGGCTTTCAAGACACCCCCTAAAGCAGTAATTCTCAAAATTTTAGCACCAGGACCCACTTTTTAGAATGAGAATCAGTCAGGACCCACCGGAAGTGATGTCATGACTGGAAGTGACATCATCAAGCAGGAAAATTTTTAACAATCCTAGGCTACAATCCTACCCACATGTACCCAGGAGTAAGTCCCATTGACTATCATTGTTAAAAGCATATATGTAGCCAGTTAAAAGTATAGATCTATAACATTTGTCCAAATGCAGTCACGTACCATGGGAGCATCAAGTCTAACTGATTAAAAATAAAATATTGAAATGAATGAGGACCCACCCGAAATTGGCTCACGACTCACCTAGTGAGTCCCGACTCACAGTTTGAGAAACTCTGCCCTAAAGGCATGGTACCCCCCTAATTCTCCTTAGCTATACCACTGAGGACTTGTAGAACCAATCAAGATGTACATGCTTGTGAACTGTAACGTGTTTTAGCTTTGAAACCTTTTTTCTTCCTCTGTTCCTTTTTTTCTCAGTAACAATCTAGCAGAGGTCGGTGGGTCACTTCAGGAAAAAGTAGCTTCCCATTTTGTAACTCTGCTTAATGTAGACACCTAGATCCTTTTCTCCCACCAAAAGCAACTCCACACATTCCTAAATTTTGTGCGGCTGCTTGGCTTTGTGTCATCTGAAGATATAGGCTCTGCAAAGACCTTCTCTCTGCTTGCAGTGCAGTGTAGTTTGAGCTGCACAGATTAAACAATGGAAGATTCTACTTTGTGGCAGGGAATTAGCATCAAATTAGCATTTAAACTCCATTTCTGTTATCATGGAGGCAACTCATTTTGTTGGATGCAGCTGCATTACACAAATTGCCCAGTTTTCCTGGGCATATCCAATTGGTGCTGCATATCCAATTGGTGCACACTTGTGAATACATCCCATTGAATTCAGCACTTATTCCCGAGTAAACTCTTGCAGGACTGTATACAAGGTAGCAACCAAATGATGTCTTCTTGCTAGCTGTTTCAGAGTGGCTCAGACCTGTTTCTGCTACAGCCTAACACTGAAGGAGTGGGTTACATATCGCTGATAGGAAGCATGTAACTCTATAAACAAAGATCCAACGCATCCATGCAACCCTGTCTGAAGAACCATATATAAACAGGCTCCATAATTATTTTGGTTTTTCTTATATAGGGTATATATCTACTGTGGCTGGAGTGTTTTATTGTTGGGGGCAGCCTGTTTGAAATTAAGGGAGCAATCCTAACCAACTTTCCAGTACTGACATAGCCGCAATGCAGCCCCAAGGTAAGATAACAAACATGCTCTTACCTTGAGAGGCCCCCTTGACTGCCTCCCCACTGCAGGATGCAGTGCATGCCACACTGGCACAGCTATGTCAGTGCTGGAAAGTTGGTTAGGATTGCGCCCTAAGTGTTTTAAATTGAAAGTTTTAATTTTATTGTAAATTTCTTTAGCTGTCTTGGGACAGTGTAGTGAAATGCAGGATAGAATTGAAATAAGTAGGATGTGGGCTACCTTGATCCATGTTGCAGCTGCAGGACATCAAAGCATAAAAAGAGCCTTGCTGGATCAGGCCAAAGGCCCATCTAGTGCAGCTTCCTGAATCTCACAGTGGCCCACCAGATGCCTCAGGGAGCACATGAGACAGCAAGATGCCTGTATCCTGTTGCTACTCCCTTGCATCTGGCATTCTGGGGTAGCCTACTTCTAAAACCAGGATGATGCGTATAACCATCATGGCTCGTAACCTGTGAAGGACTTTTCCTCCATAAATCTTTCCTTCTCTTGTACCAACTGGTATTGTCTTGTGGAGGTTTTTCTTTTTGCTAGGTGGCATGACTCTCTTTTTTGTTTTGGTACTTCAGGCCTCAAAGGAAGCAAATGGCCTTTATGAAAATAAACTGTCCAGTGACCTGATGGTAACAAACAAAGCCATGCAGAATTGGTCTCGGGCTGTCCACACAACATTCGGCAGTGTGAATGAAATTAAAGGAACAAGCAAAATGTTAATGTTAGAAATGTGACCTGATGTGCCCAAAATATAATCCACCAAGTTCTGTAACATCTAGCCATCGTTATGGCTGTTAACATGGCATGTTGCCTTTTGGATAATACCTGCACATCACAAAGTATTCCAGCAACTATATTGTCCTGCCATTACAGAAACTATGCGCACCCTTGAATTTTCCATCCCCAAAGCCTGTAGTCGGGCTATGTTTGGGCACATCTCGTACAAGCTCTTGCTTGTTACATACATAATAGATTCATGCTTTGGGGGTGTAATTGTCTAAAATGGTTTGCAGTGATCTGTAAAAAAAAAAAAAATCTTATCATTCAAAGCATGGAAGAGTTGGTGAGACGTTTTGAGGGGGCAGCCTTGTGGCATGAGAGAATAAACACAACAACTGCAAAAACTGTGTTGTTTTTATTTTGGAACATGCAAAATACAGTCCATGCATCTGCCATTTTGAAAAATCTTTTCATTTCATAGCAGATAAACCCAAAAGACATTTTGGCTATCAACTTCCAGTAAATGTTTCAAAATGCTTTACAGTGTAAAGATAATAAGAAATTTAGCAAAATTTCAACAAACCTGTATAAAAAACAGATACAGATAACTTTTTTTTTTTTCATTTCAAGGCGACATGCTTAATGTAAAGAGTTATAATGTCATTTGTTTATTTTCATAAAAAGTCTTCAACAGTACAATTGCTTAACTTTACCTGCAAACCTTTAGGCTACACATGCAAAAGAAAAAAATTATTTCAGTTAAAAATCACCAAAACGTGCTATTTTCATTTAAGTACAGTAGTTATAAGTAGTTGTAGTTCTGAAAGCTGTAAAAGTGTCCAGGGAAGTTCATTCATGGTGCTAGTGTCCTGGAAGACTCGTACTCTGACATACATTTTGGTTTAATCGCTTTCCCATTGTAATAGTCAACCACTTGATTAGGAACTTCAGCCAAAACGCTTTTTGCTAACGCAGCTGGGGATGCCTGCAGGAAATGGCAGAAAATAACAGCGGTTAACTCACTTCTGGGCAACAGGAACGACCATTTTCTTAAGCAACAGTGATAAGAAAAGCACGACAGTGTCAGGACTGTAAGGTGCTGGGTGTTCCACCACAGTTTAGCTCAGCATCTGTGGCCATACGTAAGGTTGTACATATAGGTATTCTCTGTAGCTTGGATGTTACTGTTCAGATAATTCTGTTTTCTTACAGCCCAATCATACCCCTCTGGCTAATGCAATAGTGCCCAAAACGGGTATCCAGCTGGGGAGAGGGGGCTTGGAAGTCTTTAGAGGTAAAAGAGGATTTAAATCCCTTTACATTTCCAAAAGCCTCCTGCTCTGCAATGGGTCTCCTGGGACCTGTGCTAGCGATTTCATTACTGCAAGTTCAAGGAGAGAAAGGGGGATGGAAGCTGCAGGAAAGGAAGAGAGGCGGAGATCCACGGAGACCCAAAGGCCACCAGAAGGAATGGTGGGGTATGTAAAAAGATAGTTACCTTTGTTGGCTTCTGGTCTGTCCATCCCCCAGCACAACATGCAGTGCACACTCCATTGGCATGGCTGCATGCTACAGCATAGGGGACCTTGGGCTGTGAATCATCTTGTCATGTGTAAAATTTTTACACATTTTAGTAACAAGCACCTGTGAACCTCCCTCCTTATTTATGCCATTGATTTGATTCAGGATAGAAAATGTAACAGATCCCTTTTAATGACTACAGCTATAAGTGTTGTCTACTCCTCATCTCTCCCTCATAACATTTTGCAATGACACAATCCATGATGTCATCACGTTACAAGTCTTCAGCCTTCTATACCACCTTATTGGTTGCAGTTTGCAGACAAAGAAACTCAGGGTTATGATGTTACATCATACCTGTTGCATTGACCTTAGCTGTAATGTCTACTTCTAGCTCTATTACGGTGTTTTCTTGGCTAGTGCAGATTTCCTATTGGCATTATAATCTATTTTACACAAAAGTTCATTTATGCCTCATGTAAACTAATTGACAAAGGTTTGTTTGAGGTTCTGTTCTACACGCTTACAATCTAGCCAGCCCATAGTTTCCCACTAAAGTCAACAGGACTTAAAACAATGCATGACAAGCACTCTCTAATGTCATTAGAAAGTGCATATTCTTTGTTGTTTTATAAATCAAATACCTGTAGAGTCCAAGCTGGATTCCCAATACTAGCTACTGTGCAGCCTCTAGAAACTCCACTAACAGCTAGTAACTAGCTCAGAGCCTTGCTTTGCCCACCTACCAGAGCCAGCTTACCAAGCTGGAATTTTTTTACAAGGATCAGTGTTCCTCTCACTTGCTCATTGTATGGCTCCTGAAACCAGCAAAATGAAGAGATGCTTGGAAGGAGTGGTCTTGCCCTATGAGGAGCTCAATGCATTGTTGCCCCCTGTCCCTGAAGCAATGGACTATAGTGCACCCATGCTGAAAGCAAAGAGAAAAACCTCTCTCTGGCTGCCTGTTGTATACATAGACAGTTCTATTGCTGAAAAGCTGCTTTCTGTGCTGTAAAAAAAGTCAGAGAAAACTGAGGGAGAGCAGAGATTTCATTTCCTCTATTTTATTGTGACAGCTTATCTTTTCAACTACGATTCATGCTTATCACTTACAGTAGATGCTCGCCTATAGTACCTGAAATTTTTGCCAAGTAATCAAGCTCAAATTATCACTTCACGGTATCTCCAGGTCACTCAGAGGGCAAAGCCTCTCAACTTTGAAAAGTTTTGTTTCTCAAGGGCAGACAGGCGACAAGTTTCTCAAGCAGCAGGCAGGCTCAGGTCCTTAGAAGCAATTTGTTAACCTTTTATTCTCCTTCCTTCTGCTGCAGCCTGGTTCTGCTTGGCAAATGCTTGCAAAGCAGGTCTGTTTTTTGAAACACCAGGATGGGAATTCTCCTTTCCATCTGAAGCAGGCTACAATTCAATGCACCCTTACTTAAGAATAGCACCCATGGAAAGCAGTGGGTCTACTTCTGAGTAAAAAGGGTTGCAAATATATGCAGCTGCATCTCTCTGCTGTGAATTGAATTGCACATTCCCAGTTATGTGTTATGGGTTGTATGTTGTACGTAGAGCTTCTGGCTTAACACACCAGACACCTTAAAGGTGGATTTGATCCATGGTTCAACCTTTTTCACTGGCATATCCCTTGGCAGCCCATTTCCATAAATTGTACCCTTCATATTAGCAAAATGTTTGTAATTAATAATACAAGCCCTCATCTCCTCCATATGAAAGCCCAGACTTCATGTATTTATCACAGTGTTTTCTCTTTTTATCTGTTTGAAGAACAGAAGACTCTGCCTTTGCACTGTTTTGCACCAGAAGTGTGCTGAGAAATTCTGGGTGATTGATCACTTTCCATATTATGTTTCAGCTTTTTTACTCTGCTGGTTTTCAATCACTGGTTCATAGATGAATTGGTGACCAAAAACTAGCTATTGGTGGGGCTTTCACAGCCAACTAGCTACCTCCCTTCCTGCCTTGCTGGTCCTTGCAAGGCATTCCTGTCTTGCAAGGCATTCTGGAGCATGGCCTGCCTTATTCTACCATTATTCCATTCTTTTTCAAGTACCCCTAAAGGTCCTGTTGAGTGTCCCTGGGAGTACATGAATACCAGGTTGGGAGCCACTGTTTTACTGGTATGTTGTTTACAATGCACTTTCTCTGATAGTGCTTACAAAAAAGTGATGAAGACCAGAATTTAAAAAGAATAAAAATGTATCATGATCTTTTACTATGTTTTTAATAAATTAGAGACTACAGTTCTTAGGTAACAATTAGTGGTGGGTTATTTTTCAGGATCTGGCCTCGAGTAAAATCAGACAAAACTATAGTCAGACACCCCCCTAAGTTTAACCCCCGACTTATCCGAGAGTCATAGAAAATTCCATGATTGTTGGCTCAAAACCTGAACTCGGCTTATCTGTGGGATCGACTTATAGGCGGGTGTCTACAGTAGTTTAGCCTGGAGCTGATTAAATTACACACACACACACACACACACACACACACACACGCACGCACGCATGCATGCAATTCAGCCAGCTGAAAAACACTGTTTTCAGTATCCAGCCAGAACTGCACTAGCATCCATCCATTCCAGCAGAGATTATTTGAACTCTCAGAAAACCACAAAATGAGGTGAAAATACTAATGTAAAATGTGCTGCAAAAAGGATTACTTTCATCATACCCCACTAGAAAATTAATTTTAATGATAATAGTGAACCATCTAGTTCAGTGGTTCCCAAACTTACCACAGTCAAGGCATTCTTCTTCTATGGTACCATCACATGAAATCACATGCAATTGTGCGAGACTGGCCTAGCGAGCGGGGAAGAAGGGCCACTGGGAACATCCCACAGCACCCCTCTGAGTGTGCTGCAGAGTCCTGGGGTGCTTGTGGCACATAGTTTGGGAACCACTGATCTAGTTTATTTTTTTCAATTTTGCTTTGTTTTGGGAACTTATATGCATACATGAAAACACTACAAACAAAACTATAAAATGCTGCTCAGCTTCCTAGAAGTACGTATCTGTTCAATAAATGGAAAACAGGTCTGGCACCAAATTGTAAATAACTCCCCTTTCGGCACCTTTACAATACATAGTGAAAAATTGCACATAATGATTTAGGGATAGGAGCAGAATTGTCGTGCTGGCTATGAGAAGTTTGCAGATGTGCCTTGTTAATGCTGTTTTATAGCTAGCCTAGGAGGGTTGTTGATGTCTAATGTATTTATCCAGTAAATATGAACTTTCGGCTGAAGCTTGAATAGGAATGAAACTATGGGCGCAATCCAGAAAAGTACTTGGGCTGCCACAAGTCTCTTGTGCCGGCCCAGGAGGATCGCAAACATGCTGTAAGGCACGTTTGCACCTACTCATGAGTTGGCCCTGTGTGCCGATCTGTGGAGGCTGGCACAAGCTTCCACGCTGATGGAGGCACCGAGTCTTGCATCAGCCAAGCTTGGTTGATGTAAGACTCTGGGGTGGGTGGGGAGGAGGTGGGAGGGAGGTATTCCGGGGGGGAGTGTGGGTAGTGGGCGGACCTGGGGGCAAGCAGGTGGGGAGTGGGAGGTAGGGCTGGGATCCAGCAGTTATGCTGGATCCCAAGCCCTGTTCCCAGGGAATTTGGAGTGGCATCAAGTCGCTCCGCTCTCCTTGGACTTGGGCCACCTCACCTGACCGACTGGGGCCAGGGTGGCTTACCCGGAGGTAAGGGGAAAAGTTTGCAAGCCTCTTGGCTTGCCTGTTCCAGTGCAGGGTAGGATTGCACCCTATATCACATTCTATGGGCCCAATATTAGTATGCTATTAGATGCAATAGCACTGAGTTTCTTTTTAAAATGTGGCTATCACAACAGGGAAAGAACATGTCTAAATTAAAATAAAAAAAAGATTTCTAAAAAAGGAAATGGATTTTTTTAAATTTAATGTGTCATTTGAATCCAGGACCTGACCCCCCCCCCCCCACACACACACCATATGATAGACCACTTTTGAAATTCTAAACTTGATAAGTGCTGCTAAAAAAATGGTTAATATTTCTGGTCAATTCTGTACAGTAGGAATCTTATTATTATAAACATGCCAAGGATTTGATTGACATTACCCATCTCAGCCAGCCTCCAGATGGGTTCCTTTAAGACCTTCAAGATTGTTAAAGGGGTGACAATGAGATTTTTCCTTCCCATGATCAGGATACCTGACCACGTCTACCGTAGGGTATTGCACAGAGGTATTCTCATGTGATCCTATTTCCTGCTTGTTTTTTAAGTAGGCCTATCTTTGTTTCATTTGAAGAATGTGCTTGTTAGGGCCCAATCCTAACCCTGGCTAGCGCTAGCGCTGACCTCCTGAGGCACATCCATGACACCCTGCGCCAAGTCAGTGCCAGCATCAGCCCAGAACCAGTCGGCACTGAGCTCAATGGAGATAAGTAAGTAACCTTGTGGAGATAAGTAAGTGATCCAGGCAGCAGTGAGGGCCTCGGGGGCTGGGGGAGGTGTTCTGGGCCAGCAGGAGGAACCAGGGTGGGACGGGGTGGGACCAGCAGAGCCCTGTCTGCCAGATCCTGAACACCGTTTGTACTGGAAGGCCCAACATGGAGTCTCTAAAATCTGCACTGACAAAATATCCAGCACAGGTTTAAGAAGCTCCATTGCAGGCTGAGGAGACTTCTTGCGGCTGCTGTGGGGCTACAGGATGCAGTGGTAGCCACTTTGGCGCCACTGAACTTGGCAGCACTGCCACCTTTAGGATTGGGCTGTTAAATTGCTTGATTATCCTTGGGGAGGCTCGAACCTTGTTTCCATGACTTAGGGAGGCTCATCAAGAACATTATTGATCAAGAAATGTCACCTTCCATAAGAGAACACAATGACAATAAATCTTACATGTTTGAAGTTTCTGAATGGCACAAACTGAACAATGTCGCGAAGAACAGGCTCTCCCTTTGGAGATCTCAGGATACCATCATCACCATCTAGCATTTGCATGTCGCTGAAATCAGCGTTTCCAACTCCAACAATGATGACCGACATGGGGAGATGGGAGGCGTGAACAATAGCTTCGCGGGTATCAGCCATATCCGTGATGACACCGTCCGTCAGGATTAACAGGATGAAATATTGCTAGATGGTTTGAAGAAGAAAAATCCAAATGCTAATCTATTTCCAGCACCAAATTGCCAAATGAATGTTTCAGAGATTCCATGGCATCTTTTCCCCCATTTTAATTAATGAGGGGAAGACTAAAAATGCAAATTTAGTCTAAGATACTAAGATGCAAAGATACTAAAACTGTATATACTTATTGCCTACCATGCAAGGATATTGCAGTAGGTTATGTACCTAAGGATATCTTAGGCAGATTCAAATAACAGTCATTCCCCAATTGCTCCCTTCCCCCAAATACGCCATTGGGGAAATCTCACCAAAGCAACCACCACCATTACCCAGGAAATGAAAAAGAAGAACCCAGGAGATAACAGCACACAATTTGGATGGCAAAGGGGAGTTTGGAGGAAGGTATGGTGCAGAATTTAATGTACGGTATGGTTCCATATGGTAAAAATGTACGGGTAGCTGTATCATTCATTACTTCCCATGAAGTGTTTAAGGCAGAGGTTCTCAAATCGGGACATTGTGACACCCAGCCCAAGAAGCCCTGTCACTCTTTAAGGGGCAGGGTGACAGCAATGGTGGCCACGCGATTGCCATGATCGCAATCATGGCAATCATGATCGCAAATGGTGGCCACACGATTGCCATGATCGTTGGCGGGGAAAAGGATTTTTTTCTTACTGTGGATAGTGGCCACCCTCCAGGAGGTGCAGGAAGCCCACAGACCCCTCTGCAGCGCTTCCTGCTCCTCAGAACACTAAAAAAAACACATGATTGAGACCCACTTCTGGGTGCATAGAGTACTGCAAAGGGGTCCGCTCCTCACATTCCCTGGAGGGTAACCACAAACACAGTAAGAAAAGAAAACCCTTTTCCCTGCTGGCGGCACGATGGTGGTGATCTTGTCACCATCATCTCCCCTTCCCCACAAAGACTTATGAGGGAACCTCTGTTTTAAGGACACATACATAAGATCATACTCTTTCGAATAGTGCCAGCCCAAGATCTCCCCGTACCAGAGGCAATATGACAAATGCTACACTCTTACCAGCTTATTCTGTTGCACCTCTTGCTGCTACTTTCTGGATTCAAAAAGGAAGAGGGGACACAGCAGAAAATGAAGTTTATCAGAGACACTCTAGCTCAGGGGTGCCCAAACCCTGGCCCTGGGGTCACTTGTGGCCCTCAGGGAGCCCCCAGTCTCCAATGAGCCTGGCACTTCAGAGATTTGTTGGAGCCCACACTGGCCTGACGCAACTGCTCTCAGCATGAGGGTGACTGTTTGATCTTTCGCATGAGCTGTGGGATGATGGCTCCCTCCATTGCTTGCTGTTTCACGTCTGTGAGGCAGCAGTGGCAGCAAAGGAAAGGCCAGCCTTGCTTTTTGCAAGGCCTTTTATAGGCCTTGAGCTATTGCAAGACCTTCATTCATTCATATAAGTTCATCTTTAATATATTCATTTATGTAAACTTATGTAAATTTATTCAAATTTTAAATGTAAATCAATTCTTTTTTTTTTTGCCCCCGACACAGTGTCAGAGAGATGATGTGGCCTTCCTGCCAAAAACTTTGGACACCCCTGCTCTAGCCCATCACTCTGCTCTGTTCTACACTTCCGCTTCTGCTCTTTTCTTTTTGGAATCCAACAAGCAAGAGAAGAGGAGCAGTGGAGTAAGAGGGCAGACCAAGGTGGGAGCCCCCCTGCCAATCTACTACCTGAGGTTACTGCCTCAAGGCCCAATCCTATCCAACTTTCCTGTGTCAATGCAGCCACAATGCAGTCCCAAGGTAAGAGAACAAGTGTCCTCTTACTCTGAGAAGGCCTCTGAGGCCTGGCCACCACAGGATGTAGCACATGCCCCATTGGCATGGCTGCATCAGTGCCGGAAAATTGGATAGGATTGGACCCTTAGTTGGCCACATGGTTGGGCGGGTTTTCAAACCAGTTTTGTTAACTGGAAACAATGATCCCCCGCTGGCTTCCTAGTTGTACAGTCATGTGTCGCTTAGTGACAGGGATGTGGACTAGTACCCCTGTTGCCAAGCGAGGCTTGATGCTAAACAAAGCCTCTGAAGACGAGAGGAAGCTGCGTTCCCTTTGCCTCTGGAGGTGAGGGGAGCAGAGCTCCCCTTGGCTTCAGAGGCTTGAGGGTGTGTGTGCAGGGACCAGTGGTGGCATCGCATATGCAGCCCATCACTGGTCAGAGCATCAAAAAGCGGTGCTCACCGGTATACTTAAAAAGTGAAATTGGAATGCACACTCTAAAGATGCAAGGAAAGGGGGGAAATAACTCCATCCCTTCACCAAGCATAAACCATTGGGGCTGTGAATAAACAAGAGTGGGTAAGATATGATAATGGGAATGACAGTGTGTTTTGGTTCCGAAAAATTTAACCTGTGCCAAAAGATAAAGGGGGCTGTGATTCTTACCGATGCCTCCTTTGTGTTAGTTTCTTCTGATGCTGATTTCGCCACCTTTTGAATGATTGGAGCAATGTTTGTGGGTCCATAAAGCTGAAGCTTAGGGAGGCAATTCTGATATGCTTCAACCACTCCTTGTATTCCTTTACATTAAAAAAAAAATAGTGCAGATTAGTGCAAATAGTGCAGTTTTTATTCTCTATTTTACAGTTTTATTGTACTTCATAGTCTTTTATGTATATTTTATATATTGTAATTGTTGCTAGCCACTTTGGGTACCCTCTGGGGAGTAAAGAGGGTTATAAATCTAATAAATAAATAAATGAACAAACATTAAGCAAAAGATACCGGTGGGGGGGGGACTGTTTCAGTCAGTTCCATCCCCTCCAAAGAACTTTTAAAAGCAATTCATGCCATTTCACTTGCACTACTGATCTACCATCCTGCCAATTTATTCGGCACAGCTGTGAAGCTGGCAGATTTTTTTTTTTCCAAAGCTGCTCTCCCCCTGCTGACCTGACCTCTTTTAGATGTTATGCAATATATAATTCATGAGCCAGCTCGTCTCTTTGCCAGCAGCATTTAATGTGCATTTTGTAGACATTAGCTGCCCTGTATGGTATTAACACACTTTGCAAATGTATGAGGCTTATATTCAGGAGAGACTTTCAAGTAATTGTTAGGGCACCAGGAAATGTTCATACTTGAATACTACAGATTAATTATTAGCTGATGATAACTTGCCACCATTTTTTTTTCTTATTTTCCTTGGTCAAATATTTACTTAGAGTGAAACAGCAACGGGCTATGCCAGTGGTTCCCAAAAGTATGGTGGTCACGGCACCCTGTCATGGTGGCAATTGTGTGAGATCTCGTGAGAATCACGTGAGATCTCACATGATCTTAGCCTGGCCAAGATGGTGGCACCCAGATCTTGTAAAAAGAGGCTGCCAGGGAAACTTGTGGCACCCCTGAGAGTTTGCTGTAGTATCCTGGGGTGCCATAGCACACAGGTTGAGTACCACTGGGCTGTGCTTTTCTGATAAATACCCTATTGATCAAGGAAGTTGGGCATATCTGAAAAAGAGAAAGAAAAAGAAGACAAAATATTTGGATCTTACAAAAAATACTTGTGCCCAGCTTTATTTCTTTATTTTATTGTTTAAAATAAGTATAACATGTCCTTCCAAGGTGCTCAGGGTGCTTTGCATTCAAGAAAATCAAAACGAAACTTCTACAGTGAATTTCTATAGTGGTTCTCCAATGGTGGAATCTTTAGCTGGTAAATTATCTTTCTTTAACTAGCTGATTGAAATGGCACTTGTATCAGATAGTGTCTAACAGCTGTAACAATGACTTCTGGCTGATTCTGTCTTGCATCTTACATCATTCTTTCTAAGAAAACTTAATGACAGATGGTATTGAATGCAGCCATAACATGTGTTCCAATACAGAAGTCAGTTTGTTTTCCCAAACAAAATGGTTACCTGCACATTCTGGGTTGTCTTCATTAAAGTTGATGGCAAAATCATGAGACACCTATGAAGCAAATGCCCCAAAATTAAATAAAACAATAGATCAGAAAAATAACTCAAGAGCTCTTTTCCATTTTCTTGCAGATAGTGGGTTCAAACAAGTTCTCTCTATGTAACATAATTCATGCTGTGCTTTCACCATTATAGTTGGTAGATTTATGTCAAAACAATCAAAACAACTTTATTGGCTACTATAAATTGAAGCGTCAGTCAGCCACAGCCCAGTGAATGATGTATGTGCTTAGTAAGAACACTGTTCTAGGCAGAGACTGTGGGGTGAGAACCTTTTATGGTCTATTGATCATATAGCCAACATTAAATTGTTCAGTTGAACACACTGAAATGTCTTTTATTTTATGATCCCCCATACTAAGCAGTAGCTCTCCTGATGGGGTAAGCAGTTGGGACCCATTTGATACCAGTCCCTGACTGACACCAGGCTGGATATCTAAGCCTGTACACTGGCACCAGCAGTGGACCAGACAAGATGGGATGGAGGGAAATGATAGAAGGGGCGCTGCCCCTTCCTGCTATTCTCCAGGCTGGGAGCCTGGGAGGGTTAGTCTAAGCAGAGACACCTCATTTCATCTCTGACTGTTACAGAAACAAGTTGCTCACTTGCAGCTTTTGCTTTGCTCTGCCACCTTTTTTAGACCTCATGGGCCCCAGTGACAGGCTGCTTGTGTTGCCACCTTCTAGCAACCTTCTGACTAGTTCTTGTTCCACATTCTTGAATCCCAAAGCCCAGTTTCCTCATTTCCATGCATTCACAAAAGGTTTCCTCTCAGGAACAATTAATTCCATGCTTTGAAAGCACTGACACCCAACCTAAATAGCCAAGGTGCAGTTTCTGGAAATTGAAAAAATTATCTCGACCGGTGGGGTAATTGATTGGCATGGGAACTCTGTAACATGAGAATAATTTTATATGAAGGCCCAAAGGCTGAACTTCATTGACCAAGTTGGTTGAGCACTCCTAATTATTATTTTTGCAGGGAGCCTCAGAGTCACAAACTCCTCAGGGAGCTCTGAAATTGCTTCTGTAATTCATCGACTGCTCCTGCTGAATTTGTATACTTTGCCTGCCATGTTTTGTTCCCACTGGTAAGCACTCTCTACCCGGTGACCCTTTCATTGTGCTATACACCAAGAGAATGAGGAAGATTCACCTGTACACCTACTTTAAAATCCGGAGGTATCCTGGCTCCAAAACCGTAGACTGGAAACATTTTATCACTGAAATTTAAACGCACAACAAAAACAGGGTTTACTTTTGTTGCTTTGCAAACTTAGTACTTTTCCAAGGTAAGTACTGAATGGAAGATGGAGGCAAGGAACTGATGCAAAGAATATTGACTTCTGTTAGATCATAGTTGGAAACCAGTGCATTCTCATCATGTTGAATGCTGCTTTTACTCACTCAGTAGAAAGCAACAGATCCTATGCATAAGCCATGACAAATGCAGTGTATTGTACTGTCCTTCTGCAGTATACTGAGGATCAGTCTTGGCAAGAAGGACTAGCCTCTTTCACATGGTAATGAGACATTTTTACAAGGCATGCCAAAACCAAAGTAGGTGGTAAAATTTTCAGTTCAATGCTAATTGCCTTCTGATTGCTTTCACTTTGATTAAATGCTGGAAGAAGTGGGGAAGCCCTGTTTAATAATCAGGAATTGATATGCAAAAATATTCACGAGTCTAAGAACTCAGAACAAATACTGGATCAAAAGGATTGAAAGCGCCTGTGATCTGCTGAAGAGGATTTGAAACTGGGTTAAGCAACTTATTTTAAAGTGCACAAGAAGCCAAGCAGAACAATTCAAGTTACTGCCCTTTCCATGATAAATAGTGCTTATAGGAGGGATGTGCGGAGAGGGTGGTGGCAGGTGAGGCAGAACTGCCCCATTGTTGTCCATAGAAAAGCACCACAGCTACCCCGCCTGCTTATATCTGAGGAGGCTCTTCTTACACTTGAGGAGGTTCTCCTTACACCTGCCTTCTCAGGTATAAGGAGAGCCTCTTCAGGTGTAAGCGGGCAAGGCAGCTGTGGTGCTTTTCCATTCACTATGATGGGGCGGTTCAGCCTCAGCTGCCACCCACACTGCACGTCCCTGGCATGTAGACATGCAGTTGCAAGCTTGGTGTATTCCCTGGGCTAACAAAACGGGCAACAAAACATACTCTCCACCAGTGGCTCCCAACCTTTAGGAGCCCACAAACCATGGAGGCAAAAATTAGAATCGTCATGGATCACATGCAACCCCCCACTCCTTTGCACACAAAAAATACAATTAAATTTGTAATAATTAGATTAGATTTATTATTTATAGAAAAGATTTGTAGGTCGCTGCTTTTGTTGCCAGCTGTGGCTTTGGGCAGTCCAGTTTCCACCCTCTTTGGTGGTCTGTCGGGAAGCGTTTCTCAAGTGAATGCTCCCCCACAGACCACCAGAGAGGGTGGATAACGGACCACCCACAGGCAACACTTCAGTGCCAGCTGTGGCTTTGGGTGGTCTGTTCTCTGCCCTCTGTGATGGTCTGTGTGGGAGCACTCACTTGGTGAGACATTAGAAGTGATCAAAAGCAATCCTTCCTCCCCCCCCCCCTGAGTCCTCATGGACCACTTCTTAAGGAACATGGATTGGGAACCAGTGCTCTACACCAATCTTGGAGATACCCAACCAAAAATGAAATCCAAAAACTAACTGGTTACTAGCACCATCTGACATCTCACACTTTCCAAGTTTTGACTTGTGTCTCTGCTGTAATAAATGCAATGTACAGAATTAGGAAGGTCAGGGCTCTGGCATTTTATTAAATTCTAGCAAAAGTTGCTCCTTTGCTGTATGTACTCTATTATCTTCTAATTTTGTTTAATTGACACTAAGCTCCACAACTGTGAACAACAGCTATCAGTTCTACTTCTGCTCACTGTATGCATCTTAGATACAACAGGAAGAAGCTACTTCACCCATCCAATTGTTCCTGTTAGTGGCATAGCAAGCCCAGGATGGGGACAGTCTGAGAGCTGAGACTGGGAAAGGGGTTTGGATTCAGCAGATATTGTTGCCAGCTACTCCTTATGCCAGCCCACAGGAAATTCTTGACTCCATGTACATCCCCTCTTCTTGGAACAGATTAGCATACTCCCAGCAGTATTAACAATAGATTTCAAGTAACTGCCCCATAACGCATGGTAGATTTCAAGTGCCCACAAAGAATCCACCCCCTTTCTGGTCCCAATCTAGCCTCCTCCCGACCCCCATCACCTTCCCGGTTCACCCCCCCCCCCCCATACTGTGGAACTGCCAGCTACTCCCCATGCCAGCCTACAAGAGATTCTTTGACCTCATGTGCATTCCTTCTTCTTGGAAGAGGAAAACATTAGCACTTTCCCAGTAGTATTAAGAATAGATTTCAAGCAGCTGCCCCCATAATGCATGGTAGATTTAAAGTGCACATAAAGACAATATCTTTACATAATTTAAAAAAAAAAATCTCTGGGCCCTGAGAAACTGCAATGAGTTTGTTGTGGTGTAGTGACAATTTTTGCACAATCAGATGATAAATGTTTTAAAACAGAGGTTAAAATATATGCACAGGCTTTAATTACGGCTCTGTCAGTTTTACACTAAAAAAATTAACAAATTGCTCCTGAGGTGCTCAGGGAAGGGGAATCTGCTGACTATGGAGAATGTGTGTCTCTATAATTGAGCTTTAAGTGCATGAAGAAAGTGAAAGTGTGCTACCTACAAGAGGAATAATTAATGAACATGGGGAATACCCATGCTCTGAAGCTAACAACTGAAAGGCATCTACTAATGAATTAACTCACAGAGCAGGATCCAGATACGACACTCACAATTTTTGCTGATTAACATTAAAAGAAGCTGCTCTGGGAGAAGGAACTAAAGGAATTCTGAAATGTGTAGGCTAAGCACAAAAAAATGACAGTAAAGACTGCCTTGAAGAAAAATATCAAAGCCAGGAACAGACGTGTGCCTTCACTATTTAAGTGGCGCTGATTGTCAACATAGAAACCACTAACGCAATGGTGATTGGAATGTTTGTGAATATCTTGTGACCTCATTATGGGAGGTGACCTCATTATGGACCTCATTATTGTGACCACATTATTTCCCTTCCAAAGCCTCCCATTCCACACACGCTGGATACAGTGCATGGCTTTATGGCATGGCTGCACCAGTGGTGGGGGGAAGATAGGATTGGGCAGTAAGCTACCTTAAGGACACCTGCATCATATGAAACTATCCGACTCCTAGGAACATCATCCCAGGTCCAGCTTTCTGGATAGATACAGTTGGTGGGATCCTGAGACAGGGCCTTTTCTGTTGTGGCATAATTACTTTGAAAAGAGAGAAATATGCCAGGCCCTTACACTTACTATTTCTAAAAGGCCTCTCTAGACATTCTTATTCTCCTTGGCTTTTTAACTGATCTTGATCTTGCAGGGAACTGCAGGGAACGGCAGCCACTCTTTATAGCCTTCATAGATCTCACGAAGGCCTTGGACCAGGTCAGCAGGGACGGCCTCTTCAAGATTCTCCCCAAGATCGGATGTCCACCCAGGCTCCTCAGAATCATCAGGTCTTTCCACAAGGACATGAAGGGCACTGTTGTCTTCGATGGCTCCACATCAGACCCCTTTGACATCCGAAGCGGAGTGAAGCAGGGCTGCGTTCTTGCACTGACCTTGTTTGGGATTTTCTTCGCTGTCCTGCTGAAGCATGCCTTTGGAACTGCAACAGAAGGCATCTATCTCTGGACCAAATCAGATGGAAAGCTCTTCAACCTCTCCAGACTGAGAACAAAGTCCAAAGTCCAGGTGAAATGTCTGTGTGACTTCCTCTTTGCAGCTGTCGATGCAGCTGTCACCGCCCACTCTGCCAAAGATCTCCAGCAGCTCATGAATCGTTTTAGCAATTCATGACCAAGTACTCCAAGATGCTCACAAAGAGAGTCTGGTCCAACAAGATGCTGACGGAACATACCAAGATCCAGGTCTACAGAGCTTGCGTCTTGAGTACCCTTCTGTATTGCAGCGAGTCATGGACTCTTCACTCACAACAGGAGAGGAAACTGAACACTTTCCACATGCACTGCCTCCTTGGCATCACCTGGCAGGACAAAGTTCCAAACAACACAGTCCTGGAACGAGCTGGAATCCCTAGCATGTATGCACTGCTGAAACAGAGATGCCTGTGTTGGCTTGGCTATGTCGTGAGAATGGACGATGGTTGGATTCCAAAGGATCTCCTCTATGAAGAACTTGCGCAGGGAAAGCACCCTACAGATAGACCACAGCTGTGATCAAGGATATCTGCAAGAGGGATATGAAGGCCTTAGGAATGGACCTCAACAGGTGGGAAACCTTGGCCTCTGAGTGTCCTGCTTGGAGGCAGGCTGTGCAGCATGGCCTCTTCCAGTTTGAAGAGACACTTGGCCAACAGACTGAGGCAAAGAGTCAAAGAAGGAAGGTCTGTAGCCAGGGAGACACACCAGGGACAGACTATATTTGCCCCCAGTATGGAAGGAATTGTCACTTCCGAATTGGCCATTTTAGCCACACTAAAAGCTGTTCCAGAACCACTTTTCATAGCGTGATACCATAGTCTTCTGAGACTGAAGGATACCAATGGAATGATCTTGAGTGGATATATGCTGGTTTGAGATGGATTTACCCAGTACTATTGAATTGAACAGCCCAATTCTATCCACCACCCCCACCCCATGCTATACTGCCATGCCAAAAAGGCATCCTGCAGGGTGCATGGGTGGGACTGCAGATGGGGAGGCTTGGGAGAAGTCAGGGAAAACATTTTCTCTTGTCTCCCTGTAAGCCCCTCAATTGGGAATGGGTCTCCTCAGACCTGCACCAGCTCCTTAGCTGGTGCAAGTCCAAGAAGAAAAAGGGGGCATGTCGACTGCTATTAGAGGAGATAGCATCCGCCACAAGTTGCCCACACCAGGTACCAACGCCTCCTGCCTCTGTTACGCCCCCACCCTCTCCTCATTCTGCACTGTTCGACCCTCCCCCACCCAGTTCCACACCCCTGCCTACCTACCTGGTTTGGCAGGTACTCTGTTTGCTGCCACCATGTGTTGGGCTGCTCCAGTCTTGCCACAGGCAGGCCAGTAGCACACTGGTCCATGTGCTGCCAGCAGGCCATTTGCAGCATTCATAAGGTACATTCCACCATTGAAATACTAGGTACAGCAGCAACCCACTTGCATAGGACTGGGCCATAATTCTGCTGTTTAAAACTTGAGAAGGAAACACCCTCCATCTAAACATACACAACATGTTGAGCACAACATGTGTGTGCAGGATCAGGGAGTATCAGTGTGATATAAAAACGATACGATTACTAAATTATAAAAAGATAAATTAGCATAATTAGAGTCACATGTTAAAACATCATTTCTACTAATATTTTATTTCATTGTAAAGTGTCACCTACCCACTTCCTGAAGTGGGAACACTGATTAATTTTTTTATTCTCTGCATTTTACAGACATATCACTTCAAATCATGATTGCAACTAATATTCATTAGTCGTTTTTTCTTATCCATAATGTATGGAACAGTTCTTGCGGGGAGGGAGAGGGATGGAGTTGGTTGCTGTTAGACTTTTAAAACCACCTGACACTTTGAAGGGACAGGAAAGCGTAATGCACCATTATGAAGGCATAGGACACTTCATTGTGATAATTTACCCAGGATGCATTGTGCTCCCTTCCTTCTCAGAAGCATTTGTGAGTTCTAAAACTTGAGAACTTTTCTCTTGACTGCAAATGCAATTCCTAAGACTATAATAAGAAATGTGCCATGTGATTTTGTGGACAATGAAGAAGCAAAGTACTCAGTAGCACTCAGTCCTTATCCGGGCCCTTTGCTAGCACACACATAATCACTGGTTCTCAGGGGATTTCGTTCCAATTTGCAGAAGCTCCATTTACACTACTCTAGCAGTGTTCCACTTCACTCCTTCACTGGCCTTTGAAAGAAGGTTTCATTACCATGCAAATAGCAGTCCTTTGAAGCAGCCTAATTACTGCACCCTGTTGTGTAATACATGGAAGACAACAGTAAGCTCCTCAAGAATGATCCAGAATCCTAATTAGCATCAGGCTGACAAGGCTTTCACTGCCAATGCGATAACTGATCTTTCAGTGTGGTAAGTATGTTCATGGTACCATATATGACAGACACCATCCCACATTTCAGGAGCACATGGGAAATAAAACCTTTGCACAATAAAGGGGTACCTAAATAGGAGATAGAAGCCATAAAGAACCAAAGAGACTTGTGGTACCTTCAAGACTAACGAACTGATTGTGGCATAAGCATTCATGGACTCCTAGTCTTCTCTATCAGACACAAGACATGAAATTATCAGTTGGCAGGGGAGAGTCATGGTTTAATTGCAATTGAATCTGCTGTTTTATACATTACAACATCAGAGCCAATTACAAGAGGGATGAGTTAACTCACAACTCTAATCTCCCCCACACTTCTTCTCCGTTCCCAATTTTTTCCCCAGGTCCAGGAAACAGGTGGAGGAGGAGTAGTAGAAGCAGAAAGTGAGATGGAGGTGAGTGCTGCCCTTGCTGATCTGCAGCCTGAAGTGATTGTCTTAGTTGGCTTCCTGTATGGGCCTCCCCGGGTGTATACTGATCTATTATGGAAAAATGTTTACAGCAAAATCCTATGCAAGTTTACTTAGAAGTAAGTCCCACTGTGTTCAGTTGAGCTTACTCCCAAGTTAGCATATCCCAGGATTGTAGCCCCACAGACTTTCAGTGTAGCACAGCAGTTCCACGGTGGGTCACAACACGGTGCTCCCTATAGTGCTGCAATGCCTAATTGGGAGGCCCCAGAGACCACTTCCAGGTTGTGCTGGTCCTGCGACCCACGCTGTTGTCTCCACAGGCCTAAGAATGCACCATGGAAGCAACTTCAGGTCAAACCAGAAGTTGTGACCACAAATAGAAAGTTTCTTCCGATTGCTTCTGCAGGGCATTCTGAGGCCTGCAGAGGTCAATGGAGTAGGTCACGGCCCCAATGCAAACCAGAAGAGGCCTCTGGGGCCTCCCAGTAAGGTATTGCAGTGCTACAGGGAACATCACATTGAACCTAGAGCACATGGGCTCGCCACCCACTGCACATGACCCACCAGTGGGTTGCGATCGACAATTTGGGAAACACTGGCGTAACAGGCATAGTGTTCTACTGAGACCATAACCAGCATCCCCCCACCAGGTTATATCATATTATTTGAATGCCATTTCAAAACTCTGAAATACAAGTGTTTTGTCTTTCACCTGTCGTAGTCTTGGCAGATCTCCCCAACTGCAACCAGAGCCTTCAAGTATTCATTTGGCTGGTAGGGGTGGATGTAGTGGAGTGAGCAGCTGTTCCGGGGATCACCATTTGAGGCTGTAAAGTCTATAGCTACCTGGAAAAGAAAGGCGGAAAGGTTGTTCCTTGTGGTTTTTCAGCTCTATACCTTTACTAGTGTGGTGACAGCTCTGGAAAGTTAGAGGAGGACTCAAAACAACCATTTGCAACTTGCAGCTAATTGTACAGCACATCAACCAGTGTCTCATCATGTGCTACACATAGTAAAAGTATGCACAAAAGGATTGTGTTGAGTATAATAGTGCCAAATGGCTTAAAATACTTAACCCTTACCAACTGGGCAAAGAGGCATCTCTCTAATGTGGTGTCGCCTTATATTTATCAGGGTAAGAGCAACAGTCTCTTTAAATCCCAGCATAGCACCTTTTTCAGTGGCTGTTGCTGGTGTCTCCTCTGCATTTTTTTTTTAGATCGTGAGCCCTTTGGGGACAGGAAACCGCTTATTCTGCTGTATAAACTGCTTTGTGAACTACCTTTGTTGAAAAGAGGTATATAAGTATTCTAAGTAATAATATAATCCATGTTTTAGTATTGCATTTCTTACCTTCCTTGAAAACATAGAGGTCTATCAGATCTATCTACAGCTATTAGTCATGAAGTCTGTTGACTGTGGGAAACAGGATGCTGGGCTAGATGGACCTTTGGTCTAAACCAGGGCCGTTGAGAGCTGACATTGGGCCCAGATGCCTGATTCCCCCCCCCCCTCGCCTGAAATACTGGCCTTCAACTAGGCCAGTGATCTTCATCCTTTTTCATACCATGTTCCAAATAAATAAACAAACTATGAGACTGAAGGACCCACCGTCAATCCACCCCTATCCTCCCACCCCTGCCCGTTGCCACTCACTCCTCGCCCCCATAATGCCTCACAACACTGTTCATTGTACCCAAATATTCTTATTAGAGAGGGCAGAAAAATGTACCATAGAGCCTGGCAGTAGTGAAAGCTATTTTAGCAGATTTGCTAAGAACCTGAGCAGAACTGGGACACAAGTCTCCTGTACCTGAAGGGGGTTCACCAGATGCCTCCCCCTTTACCTGGTGCTGCTCTAATCCAGTGGTCTTCAACCTTTTTCATTCCCATAAGTTGCTGTGACCCACAACAGAGGCTTCACGACTCCAATGGAGTCATGATCCCGAGATTGAAGAATACTGATCTTGGCTTTCTGAAAGCCGAGAGGGCTTTCTGTCATCCTCACTATCCTCTGACATCCTTACTTTGAGTAGTTCTACTGTTTTTCTTTTCTTCTACCTCAGCAAAGTCCTCTTCATTTGCTTTTTCTTCTAATAATGATGCAGGGGCATCCAAGGACTGGCTTTCATTATTTCCTTCAATACTATTTGAAGAATTTGAAACAAAGCCCAGGTGAAATAAGCTTGCTTGGCTTTTTTTTCTTTTTCTTTTTTGCTATGCCATTAAAGGTTGTTGAAATTGAATTGGCTTTTTTTTTTTAGTTTTTCTTTTCATTTCCTTTCCTCCTCTGTGCTCCAGACTTATATTTGTACTCCATACTGCTAATTTCACCTTCAAACAATGTCAAAACACATGTAGACTTGATCCAGTGCCATATGTTCTACATCCACCTTAAACTAGAAGAAGGGATGCAGTTGACTAGTAGGATTTAGGAATTCTTAGGAAACTAGGTGACCTACTGCTGGGGCCCAGTAGTTCTGCTCTGAAGGTGCAAGTTTCATGTTCCCATGTTGGTGCTTTTGGAGAAGACCTCGGCTGCATTTCTACTACAGCTTTAAACCACTTTCAGTGCACTTCTATTTCCCCAATGCATTATGAGGAAAGTTTGTTAAGGAATCTGCAAGCTACCTTTAACAACTACAGTCTTCACAATGCAATGGGAGAATAGAACTGCATTGAAAGTGGATTAAAGCTGTAGTGGAAACACAGCCCTGAATAGACTGAGATTGATTGAGGTACCCAAATTTTGTAATAAATTTGTTCTGTACTGTATAGTTTGTTTTGACATGGCCGGACCCCCTGGAAACCTGGGTCTGTCTTCTCTCTCAACAGTTTCAACACAAACTGTTAATGCCACCAAATCTAAACATATTTGAATAAAATTACATTTGGGTCTTATTTGTTTCAGCAAAATGTATCATGGTAAAACCAAATGAAACAACAGCCTCTTCCAATTATACAACAATGTTCATTTATCTAATTATAAGTTCTACGTAATCAGAGCCTAATTTAATCTCCTATACTCAGGTGCTTTCAGGTCCGCACATCTGTCTAACACAAAGACACTGCAAAATTAAAATGCTCTACACCAAAGATTTGCTCTACACCAAAATTAAAATGCTCTACACCATTTATGCTATATATATATGCATAAATTTAAACTGCAGGCAGTGTCAAAAGCCTACATTCATTTCATTCTTACTGCTTAAACTTTATTATATTTATTTGTATTTATGCAGGTATTTATATACCGCCTTTCTTTGGTCTAAAGAAACCACTACAGTAGTTTAAAGCTGTAGTAGAAATGCAGCCGAGGTCTTCTCCAAAAGCACCAACATGGGAACATGAAACTTGCACCTTCAGAGCAGAACTACTGGGCCCCAGCAGTAGGTCACCTAGTTTCCTAAGAATTCCTAAATCCTACTAGTCAACTGCATCCCTTTAGAACAGCCTGCCTATGTAAACCGCCTTTCTTTGGTCGTCAGATTTCTTCTCAGACTTTAAACCAAGGCGGTTTACATAGGCAGGCTGTTCTAAACCCCCATAGGGATTTTTACAATTGAATAGTTCTAGTCTTTCATAGAACTCCCGGTCTGGCCTCTCTCTGGCCCTTCACCTCCCACGCTCCACTTGACGGCAACTCCTCTCTGCCACCGAGGGTCAGCTCATCAGTATATCAGCGTGTCGTCAGTTCTCGAATACTTCCGGTTGTTTCAAACTGGCAGCCTCAGATCTTCAGGCATACAAGGTGGCAGCTCTACCAACAGAGCCAGACCTCCTACAGCAATTATGATTGCTGTAAAATAATAATTGGTACTGCACTTTCTGTAAGCAAATAATTTCATGTGATAATTAACTGTTCCTCTCTTCTTTTACAGATGGGAGAGAGCATGAAGGTGAGCCAGGAGGAAAAGAATGAAACGTTGACCTTCAAACAGATTTTGCTACACCATGCCCTCTTTTTTTTTTTTTTGAGACATGAGAAACATCTGGCAGCAAACAAGTTTTACCTAACTTTTTAGAACACATGGTGTCTGTTTCTGGAAAGTCCTTCAATATTTTCTAGTTCACTAAAAATGGGATTTCTTCAACATGGAGACCCAGGGAACCAAGATAAACTGGATGATCCCATGAATATATTAACAATGGACATTCAACAGTGGAGTGGGGCAAATGAAGTCATATATTTGTGTACTAAGAGCCAACTAATTTCCAGGGGATAATCAAAATATCAGCTGGAAGGAATAGGAGGAAAGAGAAGAGATGATTTTCAGTGAGAACAAGATGGCCATGATGAGCCATCAATGGAATGTGGTTACGCGGGGGATAACAGTTTGTGGATACTTGGGTATGCCGTCAGGAAATGCTCCATCTAGCACTCCATCTAACATAAATAGCACTTGCTGCAGCTAAAATTTTCCTGGTAGTTCAGTGACCTCATTACTACTGACAAATCAAACTACAGGGGGCCCTGCGCCCCCTGTGGAGGCAAGAGGAGCTCTGCTGGAGGGCTTCCCCAGGTCTCCCAATGCCTTATAAAGTATTGAAAATGTCACTTCTGGTTTCTCTGTGAAACCAGAAGTCATGTTATTTGAGCTGTTGAGCTTGGTCTGAGTTTGGCAAAGGCAGGGGATGGATGTCCTCACTCTCCGCAGGGCTCTGAAGCCCCTCTGGAGGTGAGGGTGGTCCCTGGACTACGGGGTTTTTTTGACTAACCGCAGGGGGTTCTGGAACGGAACCCTCATGGGTATGGGAACATACCCGTACTAGATCTCCAAAATTTCAGATGCTGCTGGCCAGAATCAGCTGCAGGAAGAATATTATTTCAGTATAACCAGATACTAGGCTCATTTCAAAGCGCTGATTTTATTTATTTGTTTTTCCATATACTAGGGCAAGGTATTGATCTTGTTAATAAAATGATCAATTTACCTTGCACTCTCTTTTCAAACCGACATGATGTTAAATGTCCTTTTTGTATTAACATAATAGAATCTTATTTAGCAAAAAGGCAAGATGGGTTTTGCATGTGTCCAGATAATAAGAGGTTTATAGATGAATCTCAAATTCAAATTGCCAACCTAGGTAGGCTCACACTGACATACTGCTACATAGATGAACATCTATGAACATCTGGTGTATTTAGATAATAATCAGTGCATATTGTGCTGTTCAAAAATGATTGAGGGTGACACAATCTACAGCAACCTTTTCAACTAAGAACTTCTTCAAAAGAAGTTCCTTTGTTTTTTTAATAGTCTCACTTAGGAGGAGATATGGGGTGAAGGCTGCAACAGAATTCTGTAACTGGAAAGAATGGAAAGACACCATCTGAATGTTCCCTTGCCTGCTGTTAAAATAATATTGCACCAAGTACCTGCAACCCTCTAAGACAATGGTTCTCAAACTATGAGGGAGCTTTACTCCCTCAATAAGTCTTTGTGTGGGAGGGGCTAGGGCAGCGACGCGAACCCCAGGATCTTGCTGCTAAGGGGGTTGCGTGGGGGTGCTTGTGACTTACTTTCAGAAGGTAGGGCTGCAGCAGGCTGCAGGAGGTGCGGGAAGCCCTGCGCAGCCCTGCACAGTGCTCTCTGAGGCTTGGAACATTAGGAGAAACCAGGCGCAAAGCACTTCCGTTTTGCAGCGGGTTTTGCAACTTCCTTTACATGAACTGGTGGGTCGCAACCCACCAGTTTGAGAACCACTGCTCTAAGATATTTTTCAATTTAAGATCAGGGCTGTAGTTGAAGGAAAGCAGGGAGAAGTGGAGTTCCATGACTTGTCCCACAGCAGGAGTGGTGATGTCATCAGCAAGTGTGCTCAGGTGCTGCCTTTGAAGCTTTTTTCAAAGGATCTTTGTTGAGAAAAGGTATCCGACTCAGTAGGAGGCAAACTGAGAAATTTACCTATGGGCAAATGTGTCTAGGCCACCATCTTTCCCCTGGCTGCATGAGAGATAGTATCTAGCTCATGTTGCGTAAAGACTGCATTCCAATGTAAACTTCCTTGGGACTAAGTCCTGTTGAACACAGTGTGACTAACTTCTGAGTTAACATGGGTAGGCTAGTTCTCTAATATACCATTTACTTTTATTTGAAGTTTTTTGTTTTAAAAATTTCCATTTTTCAATTTTTATATATTTGTTTTAACAAGAGTTTGGGATGATATGAGCTGGATTATTCAATGAAGTATAATTAGTTACAAAGTGCAAATAAGTGACAGGAGTAGAAGACGTTCTAATGAAGAAGTGTAAGCTTGATTTTTCTTTTTTTTATATTCCTAACAGGATGTGGCCCAATTTTTTTTTTTTAATATTTTTAATGGGGTGTGGCCACAAGGGTGTGTGTTATGATGATATGCCCCTGCACTTCAGAATGTATCACTACACTGGTTAAGACTATGTTCACATGTTAGCTTTATGGGCAACGCAGCTCCCCTTTCATTTAGTTCAGGCGCCTCCAAACTCCAGCCTGCGGGTTGGATCTGGTATCCCAAGATTACCTGTCTGGGGTGAGGCTCCCTGTGGCATCTGATGGGCCACTGTGAGATATAGGAAGCTGGACCACTGGGTCTTTGGTCTGATCCAGTGGGGCTCTTCTTATGTTCTTATGAGACAGCGGTGAAGGCTTTCCATTCTGTGCCGCAACCTCCAGTTTTTAGAGCCAATCTTTGCAGAAACGCATGCCAGGCAGCTGCTTCCCCAGGAAATTGGGGCACAGAGCCTTGCTGCCCAGTGCAAGTTTCTGAAAAGATATGCTGCAAAAATTGGAGACTGCAGCCAGAATGGAAAGCCTTTGCCGCCATTACACCATGCCCGGATGGGTGATCCTGGGATTGAACTGGCTTTGGTTTGGAGACTGCTGACTGACAGCCCAATCCTATCCACACTTTCCTGGGAGTAAGCCCCATTGACTCTAATGGGACTTACTTCTGCGTAGACATGCACAGGATTGGGATGTTAATTATTTCACATATATTTCTGTTGTACTCAGGAGAGCTATGCTAGAACTTGCCACAAATTTCCACCCCACTAAGAGCAGGGTGAACTTTGGAATGCTTTTTCTTTTACTGATAATGCTCAAATGAGTTTGTCATGTGATGGCCCTGGTCAGTCTGGAAGCAATTTAGCCGGGCTCATGTTTGCAATTTTCACATCACATACTGCCCTTAGAGAGATAGCTTGATTATAGGGTCTATTAAAATGGTGTTGAAAGGGACCAAAAGTTTGCTTTTATTTATCGGAGATTTTCTTTCTCGCCAAAGATGATGTGCTTACAAAGGATGTGCAGAGCATCTTCCGAACGCACAGCGTGAGGCTACAAAAGCCCTCATTATCTCTTCAAATTAGCAGGTACATCATACCATAGCTTTTTGTTCACAAACCCATGCTTAGCATCTTAGCTTCCCTCCCCTATCAAACGGCCTTTCAGATCACAGCTGCATCGTATTGTCTACATGCTGCTTGAACTCAATGGAAACGTAATTAATTCGAAAACAAAAAGAGAGTGGGTTGAGTTCCGTGTAACTTCAGAACTCTGCACCTGTGTTCTCAGAAATACTGTCAGTACAAAAGCTGGTCCTTAATCTAAGAATCCTACCAAATGATGGGGACTATTTTCTTATCTGGCTATTGCAAAAACTCTTGCAATAATTGTTTTTTTTAAACACACATGCATGGGGGGGGGAGAGAGAGAGATGCATCTGCACAGAGGATGGCCCCCAATTCAACTAAAGGTAATTGTGATTAAATTCCTTTGAAAACAAGAGGAGCTGTGACTCACTTGTTCCATTGGTTTCAATTCATGATGGTCAAAACAGCTTCTGTTTATTTGTCAATTTATTTTCAAAAAACAACCTGCCCTTTCCATTGATAATTTTTGCCAATATTTCGATTGGAATTGAAATCTACTCAAGTTTCAATAGTGTTGCAGTCTACCTTTCAACCACATGGTGGTGATGCTAAATTAATTGATTGCATTTATCTCTTGCCCTTCTTCTAAGGAACTTGGGGCAGGACACATTATTCTTCCTCACTAGATAGGTTAGGGTGAGTAGGAGTAACTGGCTCAGGGTCTCAGGGTGTTTCATAGGAGCAGAGAATTGAATCTATGGCTTTGTCTTTAGGTCATCTCCTCTCCACAGACAAAAACCATATACGCCAGCCTCATTATCAGGTTGATAATCTGCTAATCATAATCAGATCCTGATTACAGATGCACATGGTGGAAAAGAAGACAGAGATTGGTTATTGATGAAGATTCTCCGTTATTCTTTGAAGGTGTTGCAGGATGGTCAAGCGCTACTCTTTGGCTGACAATAAGGTGGGAAATTGTATTCTGCATTCCATCTTGTGCCCGATAGTCAGAATTGCAGTTGGTTGGATCATAAGGGATGAAAAGCCAAATAAAAAACTTTGTCAAAGGTGGGCAGTGTTGGGTGGATTTTCTACCAAGTTTTGTTGAAGATATAACATTGGAATCCTATCAGATTTCTTCCACCTTGAAAAGGTTATGCTGTCACTAGCTTCAATGGGACATAGCATATTTATTTCAAAATAAGACCCATGAAGTCAATGGGAATTACTCCCAAGTAAGTGTGCACAGTGATTAATATTATTATTAATATTATGGAATCCAATGCCAGCCGCTGACGGGACGAGAACGCATGCTGTCACAAATGTGCCAAAAGGCAGTTGCTGCATTGTGGAGGTCTGTGGTGCTGACACAAAGGCCCGCAGCAGCCCGCACTCTCTGCAAAAGGTAAGGTCTCCACAGGCTACTGGAGTGGTGAGGGGAGGGCAGAATAGAAGCAAGGAAGGGTTATAATGGATGGGGAGGGCAGAGAGGGAGATGGATCTTCTGGAGGAGGGCAGGAACAATGGCAGAGGCCTCTGTTGTGTCTTTTCCACCTTCCTGGGCCTGATTTCCCGACATAGGGCTACTTGGATTAGTGTCATGTATTTTGCTGGTGCAAGCCCGAGTAGCCCCATTGTGGGTGCTGGGACATATCCGGGGCAAGGGAACGAATGTTCCCTTACCCTGAGGTGCTTGTTGGTGACCTCCTTCCTGTACAGGGTGTAACGGAGGCCATTTTGGCACTGCTGCATCCCTCTGTGGAGCAGAGATAGGATTGGGCTGTTAATTATATTAATATTGAGTGCTTCGAGCCACAATGTATTTTGTTGTATTTTTTCCATAAGAACATCTGCTCCTTGTTTTGTTGGACCAATGATGCATGTTTTTGTGAACCAGTTGCCATCTGATTTCTCACATTCTTTTCCAAACAACCTCAGCTATGTAGATGGGCTGCCTCAGGAATCAGCAGCAGGCCCTCAGCAGCTGCCCAGCAATGTTGACTCTGACACTGGCCCAACAGGGGATGATCAGATCCATTCCCTGAAGAATCTCCTAATCATGATGACTGATGAGAATGGAATTCCAAGTTCAAGAGTTCTCCAAAAAAAATGACACAGAACACCCCTTCCCCCAAATGAATCTTGGCCTTGGAAAGGAAAGTAAAAATTTCCACACACTTTTTTCCTACTGGATGGCTAGACATTGTACACTAGGGTGGGTACACTCTGATGGGTACCCACTGGGAAAACATTGTGAAAGCATGGAGCTATATCCAAGAAAATGCACGACTAGTTTCATGTGCCCAAGGGAGATTTACATTTGTGTTTCTTGAACAGTAAGCTCTCAAGTTGCATGGAAAATCTCATTTGCAATGGAGGAATGTTTGAAAAAGCAGTGTATGAAATGGCATGAGAATGTGCCTCTAAAAATAAAGATGTCAAACATTCCACTGCACATGCTCAAGAGCATGGCTAAATTGGATTCAAGCCATGGGCACGAACACATTGCTATTTAATAGGTTTGCAAGACCAACAAATGGTTTATGCCATTTCAGGATGGCCTTAGTGATAATAACCCTTTAGGTGCAGACTGATATGATTTCACAACAGGTTATTCTGGTAAATCTTTGGGGAACATGTAATTCACAGTCCACGGACACATTTCTGTTTATCAGCAAAGTTTTGGCTTGCTCTCAAGTTATAGTTGAGCAAAATCATGACTGATGCAAGTTCTGGCATGTAAAACATGCCATATGAATGAAAAAGAGATAAACACAAACAAATGGTGTTTTTTTTTAAAATAAATATTTTTAGTCTCTCCTGTGAGCTACAGGAAATGCATTGTGAAGCATGATGTACAGAAAAATATGGTACGATTTGTGTCTGATTCATCCCACATGTCACACGCTTAATATATATATATATATATATATATATATATATATATATATATATATATAGTATTATGAAAGGCTTCCGTCTTCACAACCTTTCCAATTAGAAACACAAAGAAAACACTTACTGTAAACTGTATTTGGCAGCCACCCATGATGTAGTCTAAGAATGAATGCATCTTGTGAATCTGGAAGTAGGAGAGCCAGGAAACTCCGATCAAAAATGGCATATTGTTAAGTACTTTCTCAAGCATTACATGGTAAGGTGCTCTTTTGAAGAAGACACATTTAGAGAACAGTAAGAGTAAAAAGCAAAGGCAATCAACCGTCCCCCGTCCCCACAATCTTTGTGTCTGTATGAAGGAGAGAGAATGGCATTATTCTCAATGCCATTGCTGAGAATAATGGAACAGATCTTACAGAGAGATGAAGGGTAACACAATCCCATGAGTTGCTGAGCTGAGTCAACGTGTTATCACTGAAACAGGCTTGTTGTTCCCAGCAATGACACATAAAAAAACAACACTACCAAACTATGCTATTGGCATGCGTACATCTGAACGCTCCCATTTCCCCTATTTGATGCTGCTGGATACAGGTATGTCATGAGCAAAGAGAATGACCACCAATGGCCTGTTACATGGTAACTTCAGGATAACAAGAAAAAAATCATGTAAATAAATATGCTATAGGTCATCCATTAGCCCCACATTAAAAAAAATGAATTAAGGGGCATTAGAGAAAGTGGAAAACAACAAGATATCAGCACAGGTTTGCCAAAACTGCCCAGATTTGGCATCCTACATTTTCCAGAGAAAGCCAAGAGGTGCAAAATAGTACTGAAGTCAAAGGGCACTGGGAATTGTCTCTGCTTTCAGTGCAAAATCCCTCTTGTGCTTAGCAAAAACACAGCAAGCTAGAGGACATTGTGCAATGTTAGTTATTCACTCAGAACCATCTCCTTACTAATGATAACCCGTTCACAGGTACTTGTATTTCACCAGTCCTTCGTATCACCAGTTGAATTTCAGAGACTACGTTATGTTCTTTCTATATTGAAATAACTAATAATTAGGCTTCTAAAAGCTAGGAGCACATTCCACTGAGAGGATCTCTTGCAACAAACCCCCTAGCAGTAGCACAGCTGGAGGGGGCTCGTGCGGTAAATACTGAAGGTGCCTCAATGCACTGTGTAACAGGCCCCTCCCACTCGCCATCAGAGCCTTACTGGGCAGCAACAGCAACGTGCTACCATTGCTGCCCAGTATGACTCTGATGGCAAGTGGGAGGGGCTGTTTACATGGCGCATTGCATTGCCTGCAGTACTTACTGCACCACCCCGTCTGACTATGCTATTGCCCCCTAGAAATAAATATGAGCAGCGACTGTTAGGTAGGCCACATCCCTTTTAAGAGAAATGTACTTAACCCATTTCTGCCCAACCCATAGGTATACACATTTGATTGCTGTTGCGTAACGTTAGGCAGAAATGGTTTAAGACAGAGGTTTTCAGACTTGGGGTGTCGCAACACCCCAGCCTGAGGGTCCTGGCCTCTTTCCCCTTAAGGGGCGGGGCCAGCCAGAAGGCGGGGAGGAGGCAGCGGCACGATCCCCGGGATCGCACCGCTCAGGGAGCTGCAGGGGCTTGGCTGCACTTACCAGAGACTCCTGCAGCCTCCTCGGGGTGTGGGGAGCCCTGCCTGACTATCTGCAGGGCTCCCCGATACTTCCAAAGTAAAAGTGGAGGGATTGCGCCCCGTGTCCACTAAACCGGAAGTGGCGTGCGATTGCTCCACTTTCACTTTTGATGACCTGGGGAGCCCTGCAGATGCTTGCACAGGGCTCTCCGCACCCCAGGAAGGCTGCTGCAGGAAATGGTGAGTGCATCCCAGTCCCTGCAGCCCCCCTGAGCAGCACGATCCTAGGGATTGCGTTGCTGCCTTCCCCTCGCCCCTGCTACCACCCCCCGCAAGGACTTACTGTGGGTTTCAAAGTCCGGGAGGGTTTGAAAACCGCAGGTTTAAGAGAACATCATGTTTTATTTCAACCGTATTTTTCAATTAAGATCGTTTGATGAGTAATCTCAGGCCAACCGAAGCAATAGAATGACGAGCATACAATAAAAACCAGTTTTCTTTCTGTCAAGTTTCTATGCCTGTTTTCATCCTACGTCACTAATTAAGAAAGCCAGACATACTGGCTTTCATACTTACTGTACAAAAGATATGCGTCTGAATACATATGGGAAACAAGCCACATTACGCGGACGTTTCTCAGTTTGGCACCTTGCATTTTCAGGAAAAAAATAAACTTCCAGTTTTAGCGCGAGAAACACTGTTTAAATGACCGCACCTTGCACAGGTTAAGAATGACAATGCCAGAGTTCTTGTAATTCTTCTTCTTTACTTTATATTTTGGGTTTATGCACTCCCACTGTACCTGTGAAAACACAAGTCACAGCATGAAAGCCATTTCGTATCAGAAGCTGAATAATTAACTCCAGTTGCATAACGTGCTCTCTGCAATGAAATTGAAAGGCACATGAAATAGTCCAAAGCAAAAGGCACATTTAGAGAATGGGAAGAGCAAAAAGCAAAGGAAATAAACTACCCCACTTCCCCACAAACACCAGGCAGGACTGGCCCATCTGTGAGGCTGATGGGCAGCCCAGTCCTGAGGTGCCCAGCATGCCGGGCTGCTGCAGTACCAAAATGGCTGCCGCAGCATCCTTAGTGCATTGGGCAGCTGGCAGTGGCTCCTCAGCCCGGTGATGGGGCTTCTTACCTCCACGTCAGCTATTTAGCTGGCCCGGCACAGGGCTTTGGATCAGGTGGAGCTGAGCTCTGCATGTCCCACCCCCCTCCTGCCCCACTCCCTTCCCCCACCATGCCATCTCCCCACCCTCCTTCTGCTTTAGAATGCCTCCCCCCACCCCCACCCCCCACTCAGCTCTCTGCCGCCTGGCACTCTGAGCAAGTGCCGGGTGGCAGACTGCCAGCCTCCAACCGGCATTGACCCAGCATCAGCTTGTGCTAGGTCAGCTCTGGCACTGGTGCCGGAAGTGCCTTATGGCACGTTTGTGGCAGTGCACACCAGTGGTGAGCCAGCACGCATTCCTCTGGGTTGGGCACTGAAGCGGTTGCTTCAGGCAGCAGATTGGTGGGGGTGTGCTCATCTTTTTGCCTCTGCTGTTGCTCCTCTTCTTTCCGCTCCCTGGATTGGAAAGTTATGGGTGCAGAGAGGTAGAGAAATTGTGCAGGGGAGGATAGTGCTGAGTGGGAATGTTGAAGGGTGGGAGGAGCAGAAGTTGTTAAGTCATCTAGTAAGGAGGGCAGCATTTGTTTCTTACCATGTCAGGAGGCCTTGGGCTGGCACTGACACCAAGTTATCAGGAAGGGATTAGCCCTAATTAGGGTCTTATGCAAATAGCCCCATGTCAATATCCAAATGTTTCTAAAGTTGAATAAATAGTGCTTATGCAAAAATACATCACATAACTTAAAATGCTTATGCATGCAAAAAGTGGTTTGGACTGCACTGTGGAGCAGAGTTGCAGGTTAAAGGTCTATCCAATCTAACATTCTGTGACCAGCCAGATGCCCCTGGAAGCATCTGGAAGTTCACAAGCAGGGCATGATAGAGATAGCCATAAGTCATCCCCAGTTGCTTGCGTCCAACATCTGGTAGTTGTAGGTTTGTTGCCTCTAGGTGATGGAGCAAATCTGTTGCTCAGTATAGAACTCTGGAGCAATTGGTCTGGCAGCTTAAATATTAAAATAACTTGGAGCAGTTGTAACAGGAGATCCTTGGAGGACCAAATCAAGTGTCCATCTACCGCTGCGTTCTGCCTTCAGAGGTCAACTGAACATGGAGGCAAGAGCCATTGCCACTGTGCGCTCTCAATCATTGGTATTCAGAAGTATACAGCAGTTTCATTTAACATGGCTAATAACTGTTGATGGAACTAACCAGTATGACTACTCTTTTATTAGTTTTAATACTTTAAGAGCCAAATCTTATGCATGCTTACTCAGAAGCTAATAATAATAATAATAATAATAATAATAATAATAATAATAATAATAATATGGTGTAGTGGTTCTGGTGTTGGACTGAGACCTGGAAGATCTAGTTTCAAATCCCTGCCCAGCCACGAAGCTTCCTTGGTGACCTTGGGTTGGCCACTCTCTCTCAACCTCACCCACCTCATGGGGTTGATGTCAGCACAAATGGAGGGAAGGAAATGTGTACATCACTCCCAGCTCTTTGGAGAGAAATGTGGAGAGAAGTTTAAAAAATGTGGGAAATGAATCAATAATACATAGCACCATCTAAGCCACTGGTCATTGGTACATCTGGTAGTAGCAAATTCTATAAGTTAATTATATGTTGGGTGAATAAAGACTTTCTTCTGAAGCTGCTTACCCTGAGGAAGCTGGCCAGCAGGACTGCTTTACAGTTTCAGATGAAATCCCACTGGCCCGTAGTTTCCCCTGGCAACAGCTGAACCAGTGAGCTGTAGTACCTCCATCTGGTTAGCTACATTGGGTGACACTCAAGTGCAATAGGCCAGTTGGCCCAATCTTCTGTCAAGCTGCTACAGTTTTACAGAGTTGTAGGTCTGGCTGCCAGAGTTCTTGGTCCAAGGCTTCTAGCACCTTGCAATTTAACTATATTGACTAAGCTGCTTTAGTACCATTACTTAACAAAAGCAAGTGGATGATGAGATCACTAATTACAAGGCGTTTGTGTGAGAATGTCAATTTTATGCATGCCGCTGAGCCCCTGAGAAAGAAATTGAGTTTGAAATGTAATCCAATAAGACCAGAGAAGCTTTTTATAATGATACATAGTTATGAGGTTTTCACTGCCCAAACCAGTTAAGTCAACATGACTTGCTTTTAGGTCTACAGCGTATCATTTAAGTCAATATAAATATATTTTTCAGTCAACTATCCCTATGTACAGAATTTATACTACATGGCTATTATCACACTTCAGTGCCTGTAATCCATTACAGGTCTTGCCTGCGTCTACAAGCTATTAATCTGTGTTATGCTGTTTAATAGGTTTGAAAATCTTTCCTGGAGGATAAATAATCAACCATTTACGCTGGGGTAGAACCATTAAAACTAGAGTCAAAAAAATACTTAAAAGTAACAATTTACACTGACAACTGTGCTTCCTTGGAAATTTAGAAATGAACCCTGTTTGATGCAAAAAAAAAAAGTGCTTTGAAAGGGATTTGTGAAACAAAGCTGATAGGACTGTAACAGCATAAATGTTGTGTAACTCAACCCCTTCTATTAGCTCTTAAAATAAAACAAAACACTATCGTCAGTCTTATTTTATTTTGATAGGTGCTCTAATCCTATTGTTCTAGTTCACATACGGAAGCTCTAGGACTGTGGTTCCCAAACTTTCTAGCACCAGGACCCACTTTTCAAAACAATACTCTATCAAAACCTACCTAGGTTTACAAGACTTTTAAAAGAAATTTAAAAGAGATCAAGAAATTTATTTTATTTATTTATTTATAAGTAATAATAACCAGAAAAAAGACCCTCAAATTTTACCTATATTTACACATGCTTGCAAACTGTAGGAGCTCAGCTCCTAGCAGGGCAGTTAGCAGCTATAGTAGGAACTGAGCTCTTTGTAAGGTAATTTGCAGCTACAGTAACTGATTTTTCAATACTCTTAAGCTGCGGTTTTCAAACTCGCAGGGAGTTTGAATCCCACAGTAAGTTCCCCCTAAGATCACCCCACTCTCACATTCCCTGACCCGAGGAGCCCTGCAGGTGCTCGTGCCTGGCTCCCTGCAGCCAGTGATGGCTGCTGTAGGGACTGGAGGGTGCACCCCAGTCCCTGCAGACCGGTCAAAAGAGGAAGTGGGGGGATTGCACACTGCTTCTGGTTTAGCGGAGCGGGGCGCGATCGTGCCGCTGTCACTTTCCATGAACCGGGGAGCCCTGCCAAAGTTTGCACAGGGCTCCCCGCATCCCCGGGGGGCTGCAGGGGGCTTGGGCAAGTGCACCAAGCCCCTGCAGCCCCCCTGAGTGGTGCAATCCTTGGGATTGCGCCACTGCCTCCTCCCTGCCTCCTGGCTGCCCCCACCCCTTAAGGGGAAAGGGACCAGGACCCTCAGGCTGGGGCGTTGCGACGCCCCAGTTTAAACACCACTGGCCTTAGGGTTTGAGGCAGTTATCTGATCTTTCCATCATCCTTTGGTGACCCATCAAATATCAGGTCATGATCCACCAGTGGGTCCCGACCCACAGTTTGGGAACCACTGCTTTAGGATGGCTACAGGCTGTACAGAGGAAGTTGTGTTGCCCCATCTTTTTAAAGGCTGGGGAATGTCCTGATATTTTATTGATTTAAAATATATGTATCTTTCCTTTTGTCTTTCACAGCAATAATACTCAAGGTGGCACATAGACCATAAAATGACAGTAATTACAAACGTCATCATCACAAAATCAAGCATACTGCAGTAAAGACACTACAATATGGCAGCAGAGAAATCTATGCAATATCACTGAGAGCATGGAACATTATTTGACAATGAGGAGGATAGCTCACTCTTTCTTTATGAAACGGTGTGGTGTGCATGCATACAATGGAATCCACTAGAGTCACAAAGTGTAAAAAAGTCAGAGAGACTGATGAGACTCTTTTCAATGCAGCTAGACCCAGTTTGAACCCCGTTTTCTATTTTAGAGTGCTTTAGGACCGAATCCTATCCATCTTTCCAGCACTGGTGCAACTGCAATGTAACCGCGAGATAAACAAACAAATGTTCCCATACCTTAAGGATGCCTCTGCGACTGCCTCCCTACCACAGAATGCAGAGCACGCCCCATTGGCATGGCTGCAGTGGCACTGGAATATTGGATAGGATTGGGCCCCATGTCAATTTTGTGCACATTCATCCCTGTTTTCCTTTCACTACCCAATTATATAGTTGCACCATTGGCCATTACACTAGGTCCCTAAACATGATTGTTTTCCTTCCATGTATGCATGTTACATTAATTTTAAAAAGCACTGCTAGTAATAAGTAACATACACCTTTTTATAATTATTTTGGGATTTTTTTAATTGCATGTTCACTCTCAGGAAAATATTAAAATTGATTTTTTTTTCTTATATACTCTTAATGGGGCATGGCACCACTCTTAATGGGGAATGGTGTCACAATATGCTCCTATGCTTCATAATTTACCACTACACGATTGTGTCTGAGTACCTTGTGCCCACCAAAGGTTAAAATGAACTCTTCATCAGAATTTTCAATTCTGTCATCTTGGAGTCTGGCAACAGAACTAATAACTAGAGAAACTTAATAAGACCAATATTTCCGAACTGTGTGTTGCACAGGCAGTTGAATTCTCTTCAATTAGCCTTGGAGCTCAATTATTCATCTCATGAAATTATTTTTCCAGCCGAAGTAACAGGCAGATACCAGAGCACATGTTCCTGGGAATTTTTCCAACAACTTTCCCCCCTTGATCTCTACAGTACTCTGTTCAAAGTCATCCCTCCCCCCCCCCATGGTGATTTTCTAGAATGTAGGTGGGAAACAAATCTGAATTATCCAAACCTAATAACTCAAATCTGGCTACACGTAAACATCCTTTGAACTGCGACTCCTTGGAGCTTTGCCCTTCTATTCCAAAATTCAACCCTGCAATTTTTAGAGTGGAATCTTAGTACTTCGACATTATCTGCTGTTAACTACAAAGAGCTTCCCAGAGCTTTTAATCCCTCTTTTCAGATGCATCTATGCTTGTTCTTCAAACATCAACGTCTTTCTTCAATGTATCACAATATTGAGTGGGGCCTGGTGATGTTTTAAGATGAGGCCTATTCATGCCATGAGGCTGCCAACCTTTGGAGATTGGGTGGGGGGGGGGGAAGATGGTGCTAGGGTGAAGCTTGGTGGTAAGGGGTTGGGCCTAGTGGTGCCCTGAATATGGTTTGAGATTAACCACTGCAACCCATATTTTTGGCAAACTGGCAACCCCAAAGGTAACATAGAAATGCATTCTGATCTAAAGATTCCTTGCAACCATGGGAACTTTATAACTTGCTCAATGATAAATCCAAGAACATAAAGAGAAGTGGGAGCCCTGTCAGATCAATAGTAAGGTGTTTGCTACAAAGTTCTTTTGCTACTAAACATATGACTGCTAGTATCCTTGGAAAGATGATTCCCTTTTAGGTAAAGTTTGCCATTGTGAAACAGGTTGGTAATCTCAAACAAATGTTTCAAGTTGCTCAATACAGCAGCAGTTTTTACTGTAGTTAAATGACTGAAAGTCTTTCAAAGAGCCCTTGCGATCTGGTGAGGGAGGTGTTACATTTAAAAATAAAATCACTTTGATTCCCGTTGAGCTTTTAAGACTGGTTGGTAAAAATGTCACAAGTTGACTTCTGAATTCGAATGTAATTTGGCAGCCTATTTGCTACTGAGCCCCATGCAAGGTGCTGGTTTAAAGCCCTTCATGGCCCAACATTCACATATCCCAAGGACCACCTCTTTCTTATCACCTTGCACAGTTTATGTTTAGCAGACCAGGCCCTTTTCCATATACTCGTATGAGAAATGAGATCTTCTATTGCCAGGAGTAGGACCATTATGGCAGTGGCCTCAACTGAGGACTCACTGTGAGTGGCCTCACTGTACCCACTGAGTACTGAGTCAATGGTCTCAGTGTGTACAGAAATGGTTGACAATTGTCTGCAGCCTCTGACCCTGTTGGAGTTCTAGAGCTTTTGTATTGTGCTTTCTGCTTAAAACCTAGTCTAAATGATTCTCCTCACCTTGTAAATAATTCACATTACATTGAGGATGCTTTAACTCATCACATAAGATTTTCTCCTGGTTTCACCTCAGAAATCTACCTCAACTTTACTGTGACCCAATCCCATGGGGAAAAAAAGTAATTGCAAGGCATTTGTATTGTTTAAACCAGTGGTCTTCAATCTTTTTTTCCCACCATGGCTCCAATAAATAAATAAATAAATACATGAGACTGGGGACCCACCACTGATCCTTCGCCCCTTCCCTGGACCTAATCTACCCACCCCTGCCCCACCCACTACGTTTCCCCTACCTTTTGTGTCTTCACAACAACCCTGAGAGGGTAGCAGCCTGATGACGACTGGCTTTCGAAGGAGAAGACCACAAGGCTAAACAGGATTCTATCAAGAACTCAGTTTAGATAAGGCAGTACCATAATTGGATTGGATCGAAGTCCTCTCTTGCACAGGCTTTGAAAGGTTACCGTGGGGTTCCAAATGGGGCTTTGTGACCCCACAGGTTGAAGAACACTAGTTTAGACCAGATCTAAAACTTGCAGGAAATCACTTTATCTCTGGATCTGTTATGAAAAGATACTGAGAAATAGGGATGCATAAGGAACCCCTTTTGAGCCCCTCTTTGTCTAGTATTCTGTCATGAGATGTCAAAAGAAACCTCACTTTTTCACACAGTTTTTATGATTATCCAATTGCAATTTTCATATGGATATTTTAACCCAGTTCGTTTTTCCATGCACCTGAGATAGTTCTTGCCCCTTGTCCAAACCGTGACTAGAGTGTTTTCCACCTGGTTCAATGAACATTTGATGGGGAATTCATGTGGCTTTGTGTTACGTCTGTGCACTTAGAAGCAGACCTGTATGACCACAAAATGACTGACGCAGATGGGGTGGGCTAAGATTCCCCAGGTGAACAACTCCAACCAACAAATCATAAACAAGTCAATTTAGATAATGTCCTCATCTTCTGGAAATTTCCACTGAGATTGCAAATTGAAGAGGTTTTCTCAACTTTCCCTTAATTATTATTTTTTTTCCAGCTACAGAGACAGATTTGTTGGTTACATAATATTCCCCTTGCTAATTGCCCAGGTGCATCTTTTTTTCAAGGCTATTTTTGAAATCCCTCTAGTTCTCTTCAGCTGAACAGAGGAATTTCCTTGGGACCCATGATTGGCTTTCAAATTTTTTTTTTTCATCAAAACGTGGGCACAATTTGTGTGCATGTGTGCAAGTGTATTACTTTAACAAAAATAGCAGCATTAACTGTTTGATTTTGTTTAGGTTTTGGGGAAAGAAAGAAAATGTTACAGATGCCAAAACCAAACGGCAATTCCTCTTCAAATGCAGTATCAAATGCTGGATGGAGTATTTGACTTCAACCAAGGAGATGCATGTCCAAATCAATCACATGCTCAACCATGAAGTTCACTGATGCTCAGGGGCACATCCCTGGCTCATTTCACAGGCAATACAAACAATGGTATGATGTGACATGAGCAAGGTTTGGGCTCATGTACTCCCTCAGAGTTTCTGAGTTCATGGCAAACCATGGTTTCCCGTTACACCTAAATCAGCAAAATATGATTTCAGCTCTCCTTTCAAGCAAGAAGAGGAGACCATGTTCAGTAGCCCAAGGCTCGCTCACATAAGGCCAAACTATGACTTGGTGACATCATGACTCCTACACTAAGCAGTAGCTCAGAAACCAAACATAAGCAGTGGGGAGCAACCAGGTTGAAAGAATCAGATCTATATCTTGTTTCAGGCACTGACACCTGGCTGGAACCTGAGCCTGCTAGTTAGCAGTCTCTAGAGCCAGAGCACCCAACACCTGAGGCCATAGAGCTGAAGGCCCCAGAGGCAGCGCCATCTAAATCTGAGCCTGAGCTCCTTGAAGATCTGGCCCTGTCAATGCCAAGAACCCTCTTCTTCTTCCCAAGTTTGCACACCAGGGCCCACAATGGATCGGAAGAGTTGTGATGAAGTGGAAGAGAAGCACAACACTCTAGGCTAGGTGGCTGCTACTTTAACCTTCTCCAGGCAGGGAGCCAGAGTATGGAAGGGTTAGTTTGCTTGAATTGAAGATCTGTCTTAAAAAAAAAAAAAAAACTCAGTCCACCTGTGGATCTTGTTGGAGCAAGTTGGTCTCTTGGAGCTCTCCAAGGTTCTGCGACTTCAACCTGCAGTGCAAGGCTGGCTAGCTATGCTGTTTATACTCACGGAGCCCCATTTCAAGAACAGGACAGGCTAGGTATAAACCTAGCACTATCTCTTATGTAATCTGTTGTACAGAATTGTTGCAAACCAAACAAAAAACAAACAAAAAACACACCTGATAATTGTTATGGGCTAATCATTTTCCTTAGAAAATGCCAGCAAGTTTTTTTTTTTTTTAAAAAAACAGGCTGTATGTTTTGTACTTTTTAAGTTGAAAAACACAGTCAAAGCTCAATTTTCTTACTACCATCAATGAAAGTGAATGGTCCAATACAACATAATCTTGAGAAATGACACTCTGAGCCTAAAATATGTGACATCATTTATCACATCCAACAACTGTCATCAATTGAAGTTTGCGTCAATAAAGCCTCTACCCAGAAGTGAAATGATGAATGAATTGCTAATTCAGTGTTTGCTAGGCTTTAAATGCTTGGCTGTTGTTAGAAGCCAATTTGGGTCATTAAGACGGGATTGGATTTATCACAGCTGGGGGTATAACAACAGAGAAAATGCCTCAGAAAGCACTGTACACTCATTCATTAATGGCACAACTTGCTTCTCTTCCCTGGCTCTTTTTGGTGTGGCTGCCAAAGGAGACTGCCATCTGGATCTAATGATTTACTTAGAACACATTGCTGAATTAGAGGTAGTGGATGGGCTGGACTAGTAAGGGTGTCCCCCATATCTGTGGGGGTTCCTCCCCATGGATACGGAAACCATGGATATGGGGAAGCTTATAAAAATCACGGTACAATACACCCCCATTTTGCTTTTCATTATTTGACTTTCTTTTATTTTCTTGCTTAATACAGCACCTTGCTTAGCATAGAAATGCAACATGTAGGCAGGGATTCTGCACACTAGAGGGCGGAGACTAATCGAACATTAACAGGACGCAGGACAGCACCTGCTTCCTGTTAACATTCTGGTTGGGTCCCTCTAGGGTGCAGGCTGCCTGCCTGCATGTCATGTTCCTGTGTAGAAAAATGAAGGTATTGGGTACAGGGGGGTGCACTAGGACCCACAGAGAACCATGGAATCACGGATACTGGATCTGCAGATATGGGGGACACCTGTATTTAAAAGACTGCAAAGATATTGTGTACGTGTCTCCCCTTTCCCCTGATCTCAGTGAGCAGCTCTTCACTGCATTGCATTATGTTGTCGTGCAGCAGGCCATGGGGAATGCATAGAAATATGATCTCAGTTCACTCATGTGGCATGAGTAAGAATGCTGGATAAGAAGTTCCTAAAGCTTCCCAACATTAATCCTTATCCAGTTGTTTTTCTTCTGGGGGGGGGGGGACCAAGGGAAGAGAAGGGAAAAGACCAGTAGCTTTTTCTCCCATAATGCATCAATGTTGCTACTGCAGAAAACGTACAATGACATGCATGCTGGATCAGAAATGTTAATATCCTTCCCAGAAGCAAACTGACAGCTTTCTGGATCTAATGGTTGCTAATAAGTTGAACCCTCTGAAGTGGGAGGTCAACTACCCAGGGAGGTAAAAGAAGTTTGCTCAGAGATGCCAATTAAAATGTAGTTCAGCTCTAGTGCCTATTGAAACCACTGGTGACATTTGAGCACAGCATAAATGCCAAACAAAAGGGTCAGTGGGTGGAAGAACAACATGTATACATTTTCTAAAAGAATTAGCCTCAAAAACATAATATATTTGTACTAATTAGGGTGGGATATCTTTCAGGGCTGAAACAGATGTGACAGAGGTCATGAGTAGAGCACTTGGCTATACAAGTGTTCTTCATGATATGTCTTACCACATGTGCTGGTCCAGTCACTGACAGATCGTGAATAGCAAAGCTCCACTGGATCTTGAGCCTCCATGCTGGGCCACTGGCCTGACACAGAGGCTCTTGATTCCACACTGACCTTTGGGTCAGCGTAGAATCGAGTAGCCCCATTGTGGGGCTACTTGCCTTACCTGGGGGAAGGGGATGAAAGTCCCTTTCTACTGAAGAGCCACTGGTACTGCCCAGGTTGTGCTCAGGATGCAGCGGCAGCCATTTTTTGTGCCACTGCAGCCCTGCACTCTGGGAAGCTCAGGGTTGGGCTGTCTGTTGGAATTAGAACTCAGGACTCCACAGGTTTAGTCCAACAGTCTACCAACTGAATCACACTGGGCTTTTTGTTCTACAATTTGAATGGTTTCGGAATGTCAAGTTGTAAAAAGACTAGGCTGCCTGGAAACACTTTATTTTCCCAACTAATGATATACAAATCTACGTTTCCTGATGTACGCTCAAAGCGTGGTCGGTCCAAGCTGAGAAACCTTCCTCAGTACCTAGAAAAATGTTGCCTCGAATGTGTACATCACTGGAATAAAGGAAACCACATGACAAGGCATGCACAAGCATCTTGCATTGAGAAAATTGGTCACAGATGGAGAATGTTGAATATTTTCACACTGTCACTTCCAAACTCATGCATTCACCTGAGCCTACCTGTCTCCCTTCCATTGCTGCGAGCATCTCCTTGAACGTTGAACTAAATTCTCCAATGAAGTCATGCTTGCCATTGGAATCCCAGTCCCAAACTATGCACTGAAAGACAAAAAGAACAGTGTTTTCGTCCTTTAAAAACAAGCACGTGCGCATTCATGCATTGGGCGAAAAACCATTCACAGAATCAAAATGTACACAAAGCAGCTTCATGTTCTTATTTTATTTCCCCAATAACCAAGTGAGGAGGGTTAGACCAAGAGATCCAGAGTTGCCTAAGGCGACTGAAGATGCAATCCTGTGCACACTTTCCTGGGAGTAAATTTAAGTGGTATTTGCTTTTGAGCAAACCTGCCTAGGATTGTGCAGTAAGTTGATTTAGCAGGTAAGCAAAAATGTGTGAGTCCCTTGCATCAAGGTCTGACTGCCCTGACTCCCACGGAACATGGGATGTCCCATGGACACAGAATGGTTGAAACAGGTTTCAAAATCCAGCAATGGTCAGCCCTTTTATTAACTGGACTCACCAGGTTCAAGTAAAAAAAAAAATAGCAGTGATTCCCTTTCACTGTTGACCCAAGGGCCACAACTAAAGGTTGGCGCGTGCACACCACAGCCCCAAATTGTCTCCAATACCTCTTCACGCACACTTCAAACTAGAACACACAAGTGTGCAGCATTTTATTGTGCTGTGGGGGGGGGGCAGGAGAACATTTGTTTGATAAAGTTTGTGTTAAAAAGCAGAGGATGCCGTTCTGTCACAAGGCTGCGGTTTTCAAACTCTCCAGGAGATTGAAAAGTGCAGTAAGTCCTGGCGGGGGCGGGGGGGGCAGCAGGGGCAGGGGGAAGACAGCGATGAGATCCCCAGGATTGTGCCGCTCAGGGAGGCTGCAGGCACTGGGATGCACTCACCAGTCCCTGCACCAGTCCGGTTTTGTGGAAGTGGAGTGCGATCGCTCTATTTTCACTTCGAACCAGCTGGAGAGCCCTGCAGGTGCTTGTGCAGGGCTCCCTGTAACCCCAGGACAATGCTGCAGGGACTGGTGAGTGCAACCCAGTTCCTGCAGCCCCCCTGAGCGGCGTGATCCTGGGGATCATGTTGCTGCCTTCCCCCCTACCCCCGCTGCCTTCCGCCATGCCACCGCCTCTTAAGGGGGCAGAGGCCAGGGCCCTCAGGCTGGGCTGTCGCGACACCCCAGTCTGAATACCACTGATGTAAGGGATAGTAAAAGGAGCAATGCAGTCCCCCTACTTCTTTTGCCCACACCTCGGATCTGAACTAAAATTACACATCATGTAACGGCCTCCGGATGGATGCCTCAGAAAAATTTCACTTGTGTTAAAGTGCCAGGAAGCTGTGAGGGGAGCCGCTTTCAGGCAAACAGAATAAAGTGGAGCAACCATTTTCATCAACTGTGCCACATACAGCAGAGACTTTGACTGCAATAATAAATTCATACTGGTAAATGTGATCTAATGGAGCATAATAATCTCAAGTGATACGTTTTTCTGTCTGCACAGCGTAACTGCCTATTTCCAGTATACAGGTTTCAAAAGCAATGTGCGTATTCCACTCATTCCTCTGGAAGTTGCTTCAAAGGAAGCTGCTTTAACTGGAGTAGTAAAAATGTTAAATGGTAATGCTGTGCCTGAACAGCATCTTACAAGCAATGAGGCGCCAGTTAACGTGTGCTCCTTTCCAGTTTGTGTAATGATTTAGTATGGTTTTAGTGTAGTAATAATACCTTTTATAAACGGAAAGGTCAAGGACCAAAAGGGCCTGCACCAGGTTTGAAGGGCTCTTGAGAAATCTCCTCTGACGGGGCCCTCTACTACATCTGTGGACTGCCCTAAAGTTGTGAGGGGACTTATCTTGCCAATTCTTCCCCAACCATGGCACTGTTCCAAGCAGAGGCATCACTAAGGTGGTGTCTGAGAGGAACCAACCCTGGATGCTACTCCAAGGGCAGCCATATGACTGCCCCTCAGGCTCTGCCCAAGTTATGGAGGAGGTGCTGGTGGCTTTGCGTCCCCTTCTCCTTCAAAGGGGAGCCTCCTCAGGAGATGGAACAGGGGGCACAAAGCTGTCACAGCGAGTACTCCTTCCTCTGAGGAGAACTTGGAAGTTATGTTGTGATGTCATTGCCCTGGATGCCAGGGCAGTGCGTTACACCTCTAGTTCTAAGGTACAGTGGGAATAAAGTGGTGGCCTCCATTGGCATCTGCCAATACGTTTTGTGGGTTAGGCTGTCACTTTTCCCCCCAAAAGACCTCAGAATGATGACACCTAGGACAATGACAACGTGGTAGAAAGATGGCAGCCCAATCTTTCCCGGAGGGCCTGAGAGTATATGACAGTCAGCAGTGGGCCCAGCCAGGGTGTTGGACCCATGGCCGCACTTTGAAGACGCCATGTGTGGACACTGGGCCTGGCTGCTGATTCTCACTATTTCTGGAATTTGAAAGTCTGCTTGATGTCTAGACAAACATAGATAGGGACTGCTTTGGCCTGATAAAACTCATGCATTGATTTGGAAAGAGAAACGGATGAGTTTAAGTAAATGCAAAACTGAAATCATGGTACCAACTTTTTGTTTCAGCTTTCCTTCTCCATTTATATAGTATGTTTTGAAAGCTGGAGCCCATAATGTTTATGTGCTGGGCAAGAAGTATATCTGAGTACAACCAGAAGCACACCAATAAGCTTAAAAAGATGTAGAGGAGGAGATACTGGTGATTTTTCTGTCTCAAGATACTCTTCTTTGCTGATTAGGGAGTGGGGAAAAACCCCAAGGCTCAGGAGTATTCTGTCATTTTTCACCACACCATATATGTCTATAACTTTTGCTTTGACCCTTATACCCCAAAGGGATGAAATATGTTTGAATCAAGTGCACGAAGTACATTTCTTTCTGCAAAGCACTGTGGTGTGGTGACAAGTTTGACAGAGAGATGAGAAACGTGTCCTTCCTTGTCCATGTTTGTATACTTAGAGAGGTATGCACTCAAAAAAATTGCTGTGAAATTTTCCGTATTTGATATCAAGGTTGTCTTCTGAATCTGAAAGTGGCGTTTCCTTCACTGACAGAAAAATTGAGCTGCTTGAATGGAACAAAAAGCTGAGTGGGGAAGAGGCTGCCTAGTACATTCATTTTTCAAATTATTCTCTCCAAGCTGGTTTTCCACCTATGGTGGATGGGAGATGAGGAGTCATCATATCTTTCCCTTACATGGCTAAAAAAATAGATTGGGAAAGGTGATTTTGAGCTGAGAAATGTAGTAAAGGATTAAGCCAGGGGCATCAAACACATTTCATATAGTGGGCTGAATAGCATTTATGGCACCTGCTGAGGGCCGAAAGTGAGGCATTCTGAGGCGCTACCCAGCTGATGTGGCCAACGAAGCGGGTCATAGTGCTAAAACATTTGGAAAGCACTGGCCTGGAGTCAGTATAAAAGCATTTGGAGAAGTCTGTTATATGCTCAGGGTCTACTTTGATACCACCTGTACACCACATCTGTACTCCTCCCTTTCTAGAAGGGAGGACAGCAGGACAAAAATACTTTAATCACATACCCTGTCTTCCTTCATAAAGTTAAATCACCATACACAGTGTATAACCACTCCTACCATTTTCCCCCCTCCACATAAAAACAAACACATACATAAAATTGCCAGTTGCTGATTAAAGAAAAAGAACAAAGGAGCATGATTGGACCAACGATCCATTCATTATCTGTAGTTTTTTATAAAGCCATAAAATTGTTACAAAAGAAGAAAGAACTGCCTGGGATTATTTGAGGCTGGAATTTTAATTGGAGATCATTAAAAGTCAGTTTACATTTAATAAGGTCAAGGTGGATGCAGATCAAGTTGTTTGTTTTAGTCTGGTGGTCTTCTAACTTTTGTTTTTGGGAAGCCAGATAATTTTGAGTGTTATTGAGTTTCATGAACAGAAGAAATCATTATTATCTCAGCATTATTTGCTCCATTATAATTAGGGTAGGGAGTCTTGAAAGCTGGTGTGTTACAATAGCCTCTTGTACATGGCATTTACATCTGGCACTAACATCCCTTGCAACTTCAGACCAGTATGCCATAGAGACTCTATGCTCCTAAAGAACACTAAATGCTAAAGAGGAAGGACAGTGGTTCACTAACAGAGTGCCGGTTTACAGTTGGTAATAGAGTGCAGAAGGTTACACTTCGGAGCTGAGCTGAGCCCAATCCTGAGCTGCCCGGAACTGCGGGACCCAGCGGCTCCACAAAGGGCTCCCACCGGCTCCTCAGGAGAAGGGGACATTCGTAAGGGAAGCAGTCCCGCAATGTGACTACTCACTTTAGCGACGACTGTTTGGTTGCCGCTAAAATGAAGGTGCTCGTGTAGGGCGAGCAGCCCTACCCGAGCGCCCTGGATCCTGTGGAGCTCGGCTCCACAGACCCGCTTCTCCCCCACCCCCGGGAATGCTCCCGACCATGCCTCCCCCCTCCACAGAATGCCTCTCCCCGCCCCCAGGAACACACCCATTCCCCGTTCCGCAGCCTGGTGGTCGCAGGTACCGCTGAGCTGCGGAACACGGGCGCCCACCGGGCGGTGGCTCAGCGGCAGCCAGAGCTGAGCCACCTCTGGTGGAAGCCCAGTGGTAAGCCCCACAAACGTGCCTTACAGCACGTTTGCGACTGTGGTCCACGCTGCGGAGGCATGGCGCAGACCACAGGGTTGGGCTCTTAATCCCTTGTATCTCCAGGTAGGGCTGGGAAATGCCTGCGCTAACTAGCATATATTAAAGCTATGAACTAGTCTGAGATTCCACAACAATGTATCTTTGATATTCTCACCAAGGAGAATTTTGAGGAGACCTTTCTGTAGCAAATGCATTTAAGCTCAAAAGGAATGAACTGTATATTTCACTAAACTTCTTCCAAGTTGCTTAGCAACCCTACAAAGGAGCTCCTATACAAAGCTAACTTATTTTAGCCTCAAAGCACCCCTGTGAGGTAGGCTAGGCTAAGAGATAACAACTGACCCACAGTCACCCAGTGGCCTTCATGGCTAATGAAGATTTAGAACCTAGGTCTCTCTGGGCCTAGTTGGACACTCTAACCCAGCAATTTTTATCTAGTGTGCCATGACACATTGCAGTGCTGCGATCCGCAAGTGTGCTGCGAGATTATGGGGGAGGGTCATTTATTAGTAGGTCCATTGGGGGATGTGAGCCCCCCCACTGAAAGTGTGGTGTCCCTTAATTGTTAAAAAAAATGGTGTAAAGTGTGGTGTACCTTAATTGTAAAAAAAAAAGAAAAAAAAAAGATGTGTGCTATGACAATTTTAGAGCCTTATCAGTGTGCTGTAAGATGACAAAAGGTGGAAATCATTGGTTTAACCACTACACCACACTGGCTTTTTGGAAGTGGCCAACAGATTTGCTCTGCCCTGTTCCATGTAAATTGTTCTGGGAAGTTCAGCATGGGATCCTTTCTTTAAGAAGGTTGCCCTTGAAAACCTTTATGAAATAAGAGCCTGTATGGTTTCCTTGAGAGTTTGTCCATTTATTGAATAGCTCTTATAAACTGAGGACATTTTGACCTCATGTTTCATCTAAGTTTGCCTTTTGGTAATACAAACCCACTGTGCCTCATCCTATCTCCAGTGCACCTGGTAAAAAACAAACAAAACAAAACAAAACAAAACAACAAAGGATTTCTTCTATCATTCTAGACAGCCATTAATACATTTGGAAACCTCAAACACGTATTTCTCTGAATCCCAATATTTCCTCTGTGCTAAAGCTATGCCATGATCCTTCCCTTCAACAACTTCATCCTAGACTCCTTATTGCCTAATATGACTCTTATTTCCAGCATACACATGCTTCTTTGATCAGCTTTTCCTGACAGAAAAACGTTCCACATGCTTTAAGTCCGGCTTTTAATGTAGTTGTGCTTCACAGCTGGAAAGCTGTAATGGACATTTATACCCCATGTCCCCTGCGGCAGGCTTTGATTGTAAGATGGCTTTTAAGCAAAGTTGTGTACATCCATTTCTAAAAGAACACGCTAGGTTTACTTCAGCTGAAGGTTAATACATATTCATGTCACTTGCAGTGCATATGACTGTCTACTCAAAAATAAGCCCCATTATGTTCAGTGGGGTTTACACCCAGGAAAGTGAGTACAGGTGTGCCCCCTGTATCTACGGGAATACATTGCCTCCCTACAGATATGGAAACTGCAGATAAAAGGGAACATAAAGGTACAAAAATCCCCATTGCGCCAATTTTCTGTATGTGTCCGGAGCCTTCCTCTCACTGTTCGTGGGTCTTGCTGGTTCTTTGCTGACTGCAAAATGGAAGCAGGAAGCACTCACAGGAAGCGAGGCAGAGAGAGGAAAAGAATGCTTATCACAGAGTTCAAAGAGCTTAGCTTTGTGCTCTTTTCAGCCCTTTGCCTTGGTTCCTGCGAGTGCTTCCTGCTTCCATTCTACAGTCAGCAAAGAGCCAGCGACAGAAGGCAGCAAACACAAGCTGATAAGTAATCAGCACATCTTCAGAATCAGTTGTGCCACTGATGTTTGACATCCAACATTTCCATTACCAAAACTTGTCTACATCTTGTCTCCTAACACAAGTTTGCAACAAACATTCAATTTTGGTATGTGTATATGTGCATGTGTACATTAAATAGTAGCTGAGGACAAAAGCCCCATCAGGAATGAAGTACCAACGATGTTTATTTTCAATGCCTGCGAAAACAAGCTGCAATGGAACACAATTCATTCCATCAAATGAGAATCTGGCCCCATGAATCAATGTTTTGTTGTATAGCTTTCTGCAAAACAGGCTACTGTTTCTACAACATAAAAAAGCAACATATGTATGATTGCCACTTTTGCAAACACTGCTTTCAGACTGTTTCTCTCACTCGACTATAAAGGCTGCCAAACTGTCTCATCAGTTTTTAACAATAATTTTTCCCTTTTTAATTTATTTTGTTCTAGTCTTCTCTTGAACGACAACCTACTGTGTTTTCATGATAACTGAGAAATCAAGTCATTTCTTGAACATGTGCTATCATTTTTTAATCTCCTAGTAATTGTGATGTCCCCACTTATCAACTTAGAGTCCAATCCCTATGAGTTTCTACGCAGAAGTAAGTTCCATTACAAAGGAACTTACAGTCAATTGAACTTACAGTCAATGAGGCTGACTCCCAGGTAAGTGTGGATAGGACTGCAGCCTTGGATACCAAATCAGAGGAGGTGGCTCTCACATATTGGTCCAAGGTGGAGACACAATAAACAACCTGGAAGACTAGGATTCAGATATCAGTTCCAAGGAAACTGAGACTTCCTATTGCTTCTTAGCTGAGGCCAGGATAGTGATTTTTCTGGACTTTCTCATCAAAAAGGAGATGGTAACAGGTCTAGTCCATCCAGTGATCCTATGTATCAGCTTCAGATCCCGATGAAGGATTCTCATGGAAAAGGAATCCCTTGTCACATGGACAGCTAGGTACCAACAATCCAGACCATGTAAATGAGCACTCTACAACCTCCAAGAAGCTATCCTATCAAGAGTCCACATTTCCTCACTTGAGATAGCAACAGACCCTCTAAGAGGAGACAAAACATCAACTGAATACAAGGCATCATTACAGAATTTGGCCACTTTAAAAAGAGCCACTCCTTACTGAAAAGGGATAAGTCTGGAGCAAATTGTTACAGTGTAGTTGGTTTCTTTGCCTTGCCTTTGGCTTTTTCTGATAGTCCTCCACTAGATCTAGTTCAGATCTCTGGTTTCAAATCACCATTGACTGATTCGTTCCGTTTACCTCTGTGTCACTCTCCAACCAATACTTGGAGACCAACAGAAATCCCAGAAGAAATAAGTCCTATAGACATTGGCAAGCAGTTTTTGTTGACATGATAGCAGGTTCTAATTGTTTCTGGATCTATCCAATGAACCAAGACCTCCTTGAATAAAATATCTATACCATGTCTCATACAAATGACAAATAAATTCCAAAAATTCCTGACACACACCATTTAACACACAAGCAGTCATCTAAAAGAATACAAAACAACAACAACAAAAAAACACTCTTACCACCAATATTCTCCCTAAGGGGTCCATGCCACTGCACTGACTCCTTCGCTGGGGGCGTTCCTTGACACAAGGTGATGATGTCACGTGGCATCACTGAACTTCCAAGAATGCCATGCTCCAAACTATGTGGAATTTGGCTTCCCACTAGAGCTGCATGCAACTTAAAGGGAACAGTGCTTACCACCCTTTAACTAATCTGATTGTGAATTTGACAGGCTCGTCAAGAGAAGTTTAAACAAAAGGTAACTGACAGTGAAATCCTATGGGTGTCTACTCAGAAGTAAGCCCTACTGACTGCAATGGGACTTTCTTCTACATAAGTGTGTAGGATTGCAGTCTAAATTATGTAAAAAATGTGTATCAGGATGCCCTCCCAGCTATCATGATAGAATTTCCATTATTCCCAAGTGCATTGAGTTTAACAAGTCAGGAAATATGAACCTTTGATTCAAGTTGGTTTTAACATAAGCACTCTTGTTTTTTTTTGGTAAGGTTCTGGCCTCCAGAGCAATTATGAATATCAATTTGCTTCACTTTCCTACCACGGCTATCAGGCACAAACTTAACATACCCACTGTCCACCCCATCACCTGCCAAGCCATCTCACCCACTTACCTGCCCATGGATTCTGAGGATACCCAAGGATCTGTGACATGGGGGTATTTCCTGTAGCTGCAGAAAGTGGTCATGCAATTCACGCATTCTGATTGCAAATGTTCAGACCTTGGCACTATGATTTTCTTTTTTAAGATTTCAAAGTCAGCAATACATGTAAAAATAACTAAACTGATGCCGAGGACACATAAGCCAGCTAGCAAAACATCCTTGTTATTTGGACATTGCCAGAGGTCTAGTACTCTGGCTTGCTGAATTTCCCTTTTGGCAATGGTTATTGCCATTATATATCATCATCTCTTGGGACAAACACAGTGGCCACAATCCAGAAAACGATGGAATTAGTTCTATGAGTCCAAGAAGATTTGAGCCTTGTTCTTGAGCAGTTCCACCCTCACCCCATAGGCAGACTGCTCTTGAAACTGAAGGGAGTCTTAAAGTAGTGGAAGATGGAGCAGTCATTCAAAGACAAAAGCCTACTTGGCTAATGTAAGTCCCCCACATGGGCCCAAGCAGCTCTTTGGCTCCCAGCTATTGACTGTGCTTAGATGGGGGGAGGGGGGAATCAGGTATTCGCAAATCAATATATTAACTATAAAGATTTCTCAAATCTAGCAAGCTTTGTTTTCTTCGTGGCTGTCTTCCCTTTCATATTATAATAAGTAAAAACTCACTGTTATGGGCACCAATTTCACTAATATCTGAGGATAGAGGGGTGTCAAACATAAGGCCCTTGGGCTGGATGTGGCCCCTGGAAGCAATTTCTTTGGCTCCTGTTATAATTGGACTCTCCCAGCATGATCATTTGGTTCTCTCAAATCTTGAAATTATGAACAAGATTTGCACATTTTCCCTTTTGCCATTTGCAGCTAATGAGTTTCTGTGTGAGAACAAAGGGCCTATTTCTGGCAATCATCTGCTTAATGATGTCACTTCCTTCTTGATGATGTCACTTCCGCCCTCAGCAGGTGCCACGAATGCTATTCAGCCCTACTATATGAAACACGTTTGACACCCCTGAACCAATACTTATAGAATATAGTGTGGAACTACAAGACAAAACAGCAAATTAAACCAGTCCTAGTCAATGGAGTTCTACCACCTTTTATATTTGAGACCTTTCTTTCTCAATGTGATACTAACCAGTGGAGGGGAGGGTTAAATGACTTTCAAGTAAAAAAAGTCTAGATATCATGGCTTGGATCCAGTACAAACCCTCTCTGATGAAGGCACTACAACATATTCATTGAGGTATGTGTGTGAAACACGGACTTCCCTCCCTTCATAGACACTCTTGCCTATTAAAAAACCACTCTGTGGAGGGTCCCGAATGTTTGGGAAGGAGCTGCCTCTGGAAGGGGGCAAAACCCTCTTTGCACTGATGGGAGCAACTTCCTGAAGAATCAAAAATTGAATGGTGGGGGCAGGGGGAGCAGTGGCATAGCAAGCAGGGGTGGGACAGGCCATCCTGTGTACCATGCCACAAGGGGTGCTGCAAGAGACCCCCAAAGATGGCGGCACAGGCCATCTAATATTCTTCAAACACGAACTTGCTGTTGCCACCCCCTCTTCCTTCTCCTTTAGAGTTTTGCTTCCTGGTCAAGTTTTGACTTCTGCCATGCCACTCCAGGCCTCTGAGCAAAGCATTGTGCTCATAAATATGGAGTGGCATGGCAGAAGCCAAGAGTTGGCAAGGATCTGCCCCAGCAGCGACTGTGAGTGCGCACACATTCCAGTCACTTCTGGTGTCAGGAAGCAACCAGAGCATGCATGCACTCACAGTGGCAGAACCCAGAAGTGACACTGTATGATGTCATGGCATTGCCGCCCTGGGTGCAGGGGCCCCTGGCTACGCCGCTGTGGGGGAGGAAGCATAACCCCTGCTAACTGGGTAAGAGGCACTTTTTCAAGTGGGTGCTCCTTTTTTTAGCAGGGGGAGAGTAACTGGCCCACCTCACCCCAGCACTGTCTGTTCTAGTGGCTGTCTGCTGGTGTTCTTTTTGCATCTTTTTAGATTGTGAGCCCTTTTGGGACAGGGAGCCATTTAGTTATTTGATTTTTCTCTGTAAACCGCTTTGTGAACTTTTAGTTGAAAAGCGGTATATAAATACTGTTAATAATAATAATTATATTTCACAACATCTTAGAAGAGCTGCCATTGAAGTAGCAATGGATGGGCAAATGGGTTACTCATCCTCTGTTCCTATGCCCTGCGTTAGGTTCGTTCGGATATTGTGATATTCTTTTGCTTTTTGTTCTCTTCGGTTTGCTGTTACTCCCTCTCTTTTGGAAGAAAGGAGAAAGGAGAGGGAAAAAAACAAGACAACCCTGCATAGGAACAGCAATAAAAAAGCAAAAGTGTCTAAATATGGGGAGCAGAGTGGCTAAGCCATGATCTGAATGCAACATGGGACTCCCAACCAAATCCAAGATCGATGCTGTAGTCTATCCAACAGCACACCTGTTCCTCGTTGCTCCACATGCTGGGCCGGTTCTCAGACTTCCCAGAAGCCAAGCCATCACTATCATTTAATTGGTACATAATCTTTTTCTGAGAGGTCTGAACCGCCAGAGACTTTAATTTAACTCTTACTGGGAACTTTTCCAGATATTAACTGTCATAGCAGATAACAGAAATTTGGCAGAGAGGATGATTTCGACAAAGCTGTTGATAAGAGACGCGTAGAAGATAAATGGTAATTGTTAAGAGAACCAAGGAAGAGGAAGGTTAATAGCCTGCTGAGAGGGAAAACTGCTACTCAGAGGCCTGGGCTATTTAAAAAAAAAAAATCATAGCTGAGAAGTGTTTTAAGTTGGTGGGAGACTGATTAATGCTTAACACAACAAGAGAATAGCTGAGGAATTTAGTTACAATGGGCATTAACATAAATAGTTCATGAGTTTTGTGAGCACTGCAAAGTATGGCAGTATGATGAAGGCTAAGAGCCCCATCCTAAGTGCACTCCCCACTGGGTCTGAGAAGGGGGCAGGTTTGGCAGCAGCAGTAGCTTCTGAATCAGTGACAGGACCATTGCGTCCTGAACAACTGTGTCCTCATCAGTGGTATTGGACACTGGGCATTCTTTTTGCATGTGGATGCAAATGTCCAGGGGCACCAATGACTGGTACACATGTGACCAGGACACAATAATCCAGGATGCAAATACCCTAGTACCTTCCGAATCCACACCCTCTTTCCAGACCTGATTCCGATCCATATGGACCTGTGCCAGCTATTTTGCTGGTGCAGGTCCAAGTAGATCCCTCCATCCCATGAAGGGAAGGAAGTCTCCAGGACTATTCCCCTTCAGGATACAGTGAGAGCCATTTTGGGGTGCCTGCATTGGTGGGGCGGGAGGAAGAATAGAACGGGGCTGTAAGACTGGTATTAAGACGGTCACGTTTGCCACGAGACCTGGTGTCATCATTAGACACATTCTGGAGATGGGGATCGGCTACTCTACTTAAGTGCTCTGACTGCACCCGGTCCTTTTTCTCCTTCCCCAAATATGAACTTGATCATTGTTAGGTGGGCATGCTGGTTGCTAAGGCAACTGGACCAATGCTTGCCAGCTGATTGAAGAACACATTTGTGTCCTTGTCTTTAACAGTTCTTTGCAGCTTGCCATGGGGCATGGTGGTCATAGTGTATAAAATTCAACTCATTGTGGCTCATGGTGTGGCAGACATGTGCACAGACCACCACACATAAGAAACAGTTCAAAACATGCACTGGAAGCCAAATTCTGTGTGTGGCAACGTGTGCGCACAGCTACCTCACAGTGGTCTGAAGGTTACTGCATACAGACCTTTCCCATGGCTTCCACACAGTCAGAGGGAAAGGATTAGACCTTGCTTCTACACAACCTAAAGAATCAGTTGGCATGAATACTACATGCAGGCACACTTCCCAACAAACACAGGGCAGAATCCTAACCAACTTTCCAGCACCAAAGTAAGGACAATGCAGGTCCAAGTTAAGGGAACAAACATTCCCTTATGTTGAGGAGGCCTCCGTGACTGTAACCCAACTGCAGAATGCAGCATATGCCCCATTGGCACAGCTATGTCAGTGGAGGAAAGTGGGTTAGGATTTGGGCCACAGCATACAAGTATTTGGGCAGGGAGTTGTACCAAAGTCCAAAGCATCATGTGGAAAGCCACAGTGATTGTTCACATGAAAGATGTAAAAATAAGCATTTAAGATTGTTTCAGTGAACATTGCAATTCCTGTTTCATTGACTTGCCAAGCCATCTCAACCAGCCTCTCCTCTTTTCTCCTGTTGACTTGGCTATTCAAGTGGATTAAAAGCCATGTAAAAATATCCCCACAAAACTGCGTGTAGAGGATGCTTAATAACGGTAAATTTTTTTAAATGGACCAGGGGACCTTTTGTGTGTCTTTACAGCTCTTGATTCCGTTCACAGAAGAAGCTATTAAGAATGACTGGAATTTGAGCAATCGATCTAAACTACCTGGAATAAAGTCTGCAAAAAATGTGCTGAAAATGTTATGTTGATATGATTTCTTATCAGAGTAATGCTATTCTGCTACAGATTGAGTGACAGGCTGCAGTCTACAGAATAAAGCAAAATATTGTTATATACCACAGCTCAGTAGAACAGCACCTGTTTTCTATGCAGAAGGTCCCAGGTTCAATCCCTGACATCTCCAGGCAGGGCAGAGAAAAATTCCCAACTGAAATCCAGGAGATCTGCTGCCAATACTGTTAACAATACTGAGCTAAAACAGTGTTTCCCAAACTGTGTGTTGGGACCCATCAGTGGGTTGCAAGCTGATTTTTGGTGGGTAGCTAAAAGTTTTTAAAACAAGAAAAGAAAAACCAACTTTGCAAGCACCTTTGTCTGGTTTGCAAAAGAAAATCATTATCTGGAATGATCACCTGTGGTATGAGGTAATCTTCATCCCACCAAATTAAAATGTCACATTTTCCTATTTTCTTTAGTAATTGGCACACCAGAGACTATTTATGAACCCAGTTTCAGTCTTTTGTCTGGCCTAGAAGCCCCTAACTGCACACCTGCAGTTCAGCCTTCTGGGTACCCTGGAATGACTGTGAGGTTTGGGGGAACAGTCCTTGAACTCCATTTCTAGGGAGTCTCGCAAATGTCTGCACACACACACACACACACACACACACACACACACACACACACACACACAGTTGGTTGAACTGTTGGCTGAAAAGTTGGTTTAGGCTGAAAAGTTGGTTAGGATCGCAGCCTAAAATAATAAGTAAAATATTTTTTTCCTAGATTTTTTTTGTCTTGTGGGTCGTAATAGATTGTCATTTTGAAAAGTGGGTCCTTGTTCTAAAACGTGTGGGAAGCATTGAGCTAGAGGGATCAATGTTCTAAGAATAATGCAGCTTTGTATGTTCTTAGAATGATTTTTACAACTCATGGTGGTGGGCATATGCCTAGATCTGAGGGCAAAAAGCAAGCTATAGTGCCTCAGTTTTATAAATTACCTTCTTGGCATTAAGTATTTTGAAGGAGTGAAAAAAGAGTGAGAGAGAAGTGCCTGTTTCAAGAGAGAATATACAGGAACAAGGATTTCAATCATCACTGTCAACATTTTCATCTTAATTACAGTCACTGGATGTAGGTTAGCCGATGTAGATACTTAACTGCTAGTCTCGAACAGCCTACTAGTTACTTAGGCTACTTAATTAGACCTCCTTATGCTAGTAATAATTGCAGGTGTGAAGTCAAAGTCTTGGTGAACACCGGTTCTTGATGCCAACATTTTGCTGCTTAATATGTAGTTCCCTGAGCATTGCAATAGTAATAAAAGACACTTAAATAATACACTTGGGGAACATAGTTTGTATGATATATTAATTTCCAGTGCAAGTTTCAATGAGCTACAATGAGGCCAGTTCTGCTGAAATGTCTCTGAACAATAGAAGTTACCAATTCGTTGCTATCAGTAGAAAATATAATTGAGGATGTGATGTGATGGAAGAGGACATTCCCCATTTGCCTCCCTTGAACTCATGCCAACCCCTCCTCTCCACTTTGGTGCTGGGGCTATGCTCTCCATCTGCCTTCCCCCTAACTGAGCCTCTGGTGAAGGGCTAGGCAGTCACATAGCAACATCTTGCCCACTGGCTCACTGTTTCTCCATCCATCTCTGCTTCCAGTGGGGTGGGGACAGGTAGGACAGTGACACATGAAAGTGGTGTCACTGGGTGTCACCCAGTGTCAGAGGCCAGTGCATCACTCCTATGTTGGACATCCTCCCATGCAGTGGGTGGGGTGATGCCCCAGGTAGTGGGCATGGTGAAGTACTGTCGCCCTGCCCTTGCTGGTTTTTTGGCTATAACTTTTGATAGAATAGAGATATTTCAATGAGGTTTGTTTCACTGCATTCTACATGAAAGCATACATCAACTGATAAATAATATGATGGCATTATTTGAAAATACCAATGTTTTAAAAATTTTGGCAAGTAGTGGTGTCACCCCCCCCCCACGCGCATCACCCAGTGCGGCCTGCAGGGCCTAGGAGAGGGGGGTAAAGGGGGTAATTTGTACCCAGGCCCAGGGTCAGAAAGGGAGCCCAGTAGCCAAAGGAGGGGACCCAGAAATTTCCTGAGATCTTACCTTTTCCAATCTCACCCAGACTCACTGCCCACACAGGATGCACATGACACATGGCAGCAACTACTGCCAGAAGCCACACACACCAGGCCCAGGAATGCATGCATTCTTTGAGAGCATCACATCTGGGAGGAAGCTGGCCTGCTCCAGGAGCTCTTTGGCTTGTGGATCTGCTTGCCATGAAGGAGTGGATGGGAGGTCAGGGACACAGCTGCGGGGCTACAGCTGTTGCAGAAGTGGTGCCCACCCCCATTGCCCCCCCACTCTGTTTCACCCGCTCCCACTTTGGGAACGGGCCCTAAGGAAACTTTGTACCCCCTGGTAGAAATCCTCTTGGAGGACCTGGCGGCCTGCATCCTCGCACCCCCTAGGAACGCCACTGCATATAATCACCATGGTGGTGGGGCCATAGTGTGAAGTACCACTGTTTGAAAAGCACCATACTGGTATTAGCGTATTTGCATCCTGGAGGATTGTGCCCCAGTCAAATGCTTCCCAGTCATTGGCGTCCCTAGACATTCCTGTTATTTGCATCCCAGTATAATTGGGCAACAAACCCCATGTGATAAATGCTAAGACTTTTACTCCAACCATAACTCTAACCCTACCTTTGCGTTTTAAAAATAAAAAGTACATCTAATATAAATGTATTGGAGCGCAAATGTCTGGGATGCAAAAAAAGGCGGGCACAAATGTCCAGGGATGCCAATAACCGGGACCCATTTGGCCATGACACAGTTGTGGTCCTATCACCCACCGTACTAGTTCACTTTTAAAATTAGCTTCTACTTTGTCTAAAGAGTGTCAGATTCAGAAATAACATTTTGAACCCCGCTACCTTTTGAGAGGTATACACAATCTCAGGGAACAAGGGGTTGGCATCGTTCATTTTGTTTACTGGCTGTCACCTCAGCCCATGTTTTGCAGTCTCTTCAGCAGGTCAGGAGGATGTTGCTGCTATGTTTTTGAGACACAGTGGGGCTGTGGCAGTGTTTTGAAGGAAAGCTTCTGTCAGACTGAAAATATATATTAGCCTGTAAAAAACCATCCAAGCGAAGAGAAAGAAAGAGCAAGAGAGGAAGAGAGTCTGTTGTCACAGGCTGTCCTAGTTTTGCCAGGGGCAGGAGCTATTCAATGCCACCCTTCACCTTCAAATTTGCTATTTTTTTTTTTTTTTTAAAGAGAATCCTTGGGGAAATGAAAAGAGTAGTGAGTTTCTTAGCAGATGTTTCATCTCTCTGATAGCACCTCTCTGGAGTAATCCAAGTTATTAGCACTGTTAATAGTCATCACTTACGCAGTCTTTTCATCTTCAGAGTCTTTTAGCAACATTAATTAACCCAAATCCATAGCCATAATTAATCTGCCAGGACATTTGCAATATATATGATGGTGATTTTTAAAATAAAATAAAAAATTTCCATGACATGCATGCATGAGTTCGTTTTCACTGGGAGTGGTAAAATATGGCTAAGGACTATTGCTAGAGAGGGAAATTCCCACCGAAAGACCTCTGATTACCAACACTTATCTTCCCTCTGAGGAATGTCTTTTTCTTCCTCCATAAATCTAATCTGCTTGATACCTTCCCTACCCTATATTCACACTAATCTAAGCTCATGGTCCTTGAATCTCCACTTACCAGATGGGTATGGTTTCATGAAGCACCAGATGCTCCTGAGACTAGATCAGTGCACATGCACCAAGGGGTTGTGTGACCCTGCTTTTTATAGACCGCAGGCATTAACCTACAGCCCAATCTTATGCCGGACCGAGTAGCTTCCTGACTCAGCTCCACAGTCACAAAATGGCAGTCGACGGAGCATGGAGTGCTCAATTGGCGGCCATTTTGGGAGTGCTGCCATTAGTTAAACCATATTAATTATGGTTTCAGTTTTATAATTTGAGTTAGGGCGCAATTCTATCCTGCGCTGGAAAAGGCAAGCCAAGAGGCTTGGCTTTATCCAGTGCAAGATTGTGGCCATAAGCAGCTCAGCCAGAGGCAAGGGGAAACATTTCCCCTTATCTCTGGGTAAGGACTGCTGGCCCCTATGGGTCTCCTTGGACTTGCGCCACCTCTTGTGGTGGTGTAAGTCTGAGGAGAGTGGAGGGGCTTGGAGCCGCTCCGTTCTCCCCGGAAACGGGGGTTGGGATCCAGCATAACTGCCGGATCCCAGCCCTGCCTCCTGCTCCCTACCCACCTGCCCCGGGGCTGCCCACCACCTGCCCCCCCGTCCAGGAACACCTCCCTCCCGCCTCCTCCCTGCCTCCCCCCCACCTACCTTTGCTGCTTGCATCAGCCCAGCCGGGCGGATGCAAGGCTCAGAGTGGAAGCCAGCACGGAGGTTTATATGTTTCCGCAAACCAGTGCTCCTCTGAGCGTTGGCCCAGCTTCCTGTCAGGGAGATGCAAACGTGCTTTATGGCACATTTGCAAACCTCCTGGGTCGGTGCAAGGGACTTGCGTTGGCCCACGGGCACCTCTGGATTGCGCCCTTAATATCCTTTTACACTGTTAGCCATCTCGAGGGGTTTTGAATGGCCTTATGTTGTAAGGGAGGGGGAAAAGATTCTTTCAGTGCCCAGTGCCTCTCTCCTATCCCTTCATCTGTAGAGCTTAGACCAGCAATTTTCAATCTTTTTCATCTCATGACACACTGACAAGGCGTTAAAATAGCCAAGGAACACCATCAGTTTTGGGACAATTGACAAGGCACACCATGTTGCTTGCATGGGGCTCACATTCCCCAATGGCCCTAATTAATAAATGACATTTCCCCATACTCCTGCAGCACACCGATCCGCCACAGCACACTGGTTGAAAATCGCTGGCTTAGACAGTAGTTTATCACTGCCCCCATGAAGATGAAGTCAGAGAGTCAAAGAGATCACGTTCAAAAGTCTCCTTTCTAGTTAGGCAAAAAGTCCCCTAAAGCCTACATTCATTTTGTACCCAAAAGCAACGTAGAAACACTTTCATTCATTAATCTGCATATTCTGTGTCACATCTGGTTCCTATCAAAATCAACTAGCAAAACATGACCTCTCACAGTAATGCAGTTTGATGAAGATATCTAGAAACCCACAGTACAAACAACGCCTGCCAATTCCTTTTGGTACCCATTTCTGTCTCCAGTTCTTACAATATGAATTGTGATCAGCATGAAAGGGAAGTGACATGCCTGAGAAATTGTGATTCTGCCACCTTTTCACTAACAGGATTCCTGTAGCTCTCAGACCAATAGAAAGTCAACAGTTAGAAACTTCAACAATCCTGGTTAGAACTGATGTGGCAATAGGTAAATAACTATTACATAGATAGTGCGTACAAAATCTGGCAGGGCTCGCCAAACACATTTTCATATATCAGCCAGAAAAATGGTACTTCTTCCTCTCTTCTGTCAAAGTTAATGGATAATCATAAATGAAACAACTGACGATTGATTTGCCATCTCTTAAATTACATTCCAAATCTGCACCTTCCTTAGAGGGACTTTGGACATCATGAAACACAGGGAAATTAGAATTGTAACAGTCCCTAGGAAGTCTGCACACACACATAAGTCTAGAAGAAAGAAAGAATAATCTTAGAAATTCTACAGTGGCGGGTTTGAAACACATCACAGAGTCTTGAACCGAATTCTGCAGTTTGCTGTAGTATTTTCCCTAACAACCTCCAGAGTTGAGATACCAGTTTTCAAGCAGCAGATCTGCAAACTTGATTGACAGATGTAGGCCTAGATCAGTGTTTCGCAACCTGTGGTACAGGTACTACCAGTTGAGGTGGTGTTTGGTGGTACTCCTGGACCTCTGGACACCTGCCGTTCGGTAGCGAGACCAGGAACATATCACAACAAACGGCAGTTGGAGGCACAGCTTGGTGGGCAGAGCTCCAAAGCATGCTTTTCCATTCTGGAAGAAGCCCTCCTTTCCACCCTGAGGCTCTTACTCGTATTTGTCGCATAGCATGTGGCCTCCCATCCTAGAAGTAACTGGTGATGATGTCATTGCCATTTACTTCTGGTGGCACTTTGAATAGGTAGATCATATGAAATGGTACAGTGGAGGACAAACATTGAGAAACTCTGGCCTGGATGCAACAATAAGTTGTCTGGATGCAACTTGTTGTGTTATACTGAGAGACCTTACAATATCAATACAAGGCACAGTCATTAGAGAAACTCATTGCTGTGTGAGCATTAATTCAAATTGGCCAAGTATAAATAAATCTGCAAATGATGTACTTTGATGTCAAGATTTTTCTTCCTAGCTGTAATCTTTTAATTTCAAAGATTTTAAAGAAAAGTTCTGCAATTACAAAACGTCTTGTTCTGCAGAAATCACTGACCTTTAGTCTGCGATCTTGGTCTCCACTACAGAGCGAGTTTACAGACACCTTAAATGATTTCCAGGCTGGGTTTAAGTTATTCATTACCACCTACAAAAGAAAATATTAAAAAAGAACATTTCAACAACAATACACTGCAGAATAATCTTGACTTACAAATGAAGATCTGTTATCAGAGAGACAAGGGGACAAAAAACAGCTGATGTTTTTTTGAAGACTGAAGCGTGGCATATTTGGTGGCTATATGCTAATCACAGCCAATTGGTTTAACATAATATTTAACATGTTGCATGTTCCACAGTGGTTTTGACATTGGAGAATTTATTTGGCAACTAAGCTGCTTTTCAAAGCCCACTGGAGTCCTTGGGAATACTTCAACTGATTTTCTTTGCATTAGGGTTGGATCAGACAAAAAAGAAAGAGCATAACATAGAACAAGCAAACAAGCAAACGTCTGACAATTCAGGCTTTTCCAGGACAAATGTTTATACCATCAGGAGGAAATAGGGATGTAATGTGGGTCCCCAAAATTGCCATGCCTGGCAACATGGAAAGTGAATGAGACTGAAGACACACAGGATAATGGCTGCCAGGATCCATCCATATTGGACCTAAGCAGCCACCTCGCATTGTGAATTTTTGACTACTGAATCAGCTGTGTGAGGGAACATTTGGCTGCTATGAGTACCCTTCACCACATGCTAAAAATAACGATGCCAGAGCATCGTTGGCAGCATCACAACTCACTGGTGTGGAGGCAATACTTGGTATCACATAGTGCTACTTTTTTCTGCCTGTCAGTTGGCAAGGTCATCAAATGGTGGTTTAAAGTAAGATATATATATATATATATATATATATATATATATATATATATATATATATATATAGAGAGAGAGAGAGAGAGAGAGAGAGAGAGAGAGAGAGAGAGAGAGAGAGAACTTCTGTCAATTTAAACCTACACAATGAGAAGCCTAGATGGAATGAGAAAATAAAGTTTCTCGAATCCTCATGAGAGTAGAGAAATGAAAGGAGTTTGAAATGTAATTGCAATGTCACATGACTTGGTAAGGTCCACAGAATGGAACATGCCTGTGATATCTGAATAGCTATACTCAGCATTGACCCAAGACCTCCTGACACCTGAGGCAGCATGTCAAATGATCACTGCAGTTGGGGACCCACTCCTGGGTCACTCCCCTTTATTCCCCACTCCCCTGGGGAATGGCCCAGGTTTTGTTCCCAATGGCGGGTTGCGACCTACACTTTGGGAACCACTGTTCTAGCCACTTCCTGGTTCTCAGGCACCATAAGGGGGTAGCTGGTGTGTGCACACATTTACCAAAACATAGAGAAGGGCACCAATGAGGGAGGTCCTGCAGGACTTTTGCTCCAGGGCCCCCCAAAGCTGGTGTGACCACTGATCATGCAAGGAACCCCCTTCCTTTGCTAGCTGTACCCTGCTTACCTCAGTCCTGTGAACAAGTTGCTGAGTTGCATCATCATTCATTCGGAAAATTTCCAGGAAAGGATCGGATTTGCTGAAGAAATCCTGAAATCAAAACATATGGACCTTCAGTCTTGAAATCTATTGCTTTATCCACATAATCTTCCTGTTCTTTAACTAATGGAAACAAAGCTGAGACCTTATACCCTCTTAGGGTCATCAGAGAAGGCCTTTTTACAAGTGCTGCCGCCTAGGGAGGTATGTGGGACAGTGGCAAGAAATAGGGCCTTCTCAGTAGTGGCACCAACACTATGGAATTCCCTTCCCCTTGACTTAAGAACTGCTCCCTCTCTTGAAACTTTTCGGCGAGGCCTGAAGACCCTTCTGTTTAGAAAGCCTTCTGAGTTCCTAGCCTTTTTAACATCTTTTTTAACCTTAATATTTTTTAACATCTGTTCACAGGACTGATCCTTTTCTAATTTGCTGCGCTATGCTCTTACCTGACTAGTTTTTATCTGACTACTGTTTTTATGATATGTTATGTTTTTTATCTGCTTTTAAATTATGTTTTTAACTTGTTTTAACCTTGTTTTGTAAGCCGCCTTGATTCCCTTCAGGGAGAAAGGCGGGGTAAAAATAAAGTATAATAATAATAATAATAATAATAATAATAATAATAATAATAATAATAATACCCACTTACCTTGGATTAAATTCCATTAGCCTCAACAAGGCATACTTCTTAGTACAGATGCACTGTGTATTAAGAGTGGTGTAAGAGTTTGTTTTGTTTTGCTTTTTTACTCAAGCATTTGTCAAAACTGATGTTACTACTTATAGGATACACATGATGCTATGAACAATTTATTCTTGCTGGTTTGAACTACTTCCGAAAGTTACTGAATCCTTGCAAGAGGCGAGCCTCTATGCTTGCAAGACTTAATATTTTCCCCTTCTCAGTTCTCTCTGGAAGGTTTCAAAATATCCGATTTGAGGGTAGAATTTGCGAATTTTGCCATCTGGAACCCGACACTGCCGCTCACATTTTGTACCACTGCTCCGCTCATAAATACCTCCGCGAAAGCCTATTGGAGCCAATTTTGTCAAGCTTTATCAGCCCCTCCAAAGGTCTTGTGGGCTTCCTCCTTGAGGATAGCTCTGAAGTCACTACTAACTTACCATCTTTTGGGATGTGTTAATGAAGGCAAGCTATCTTGTGTATTTTACTGTTCCTAATGCCAATAAATGTTTATGAAATGAAATGAAAATGTAATTTATTCTTGCCTTTGTAAGTTGTGTTAATTGATCATTAGATCCTTTTATTTTTCAGCTGCTAAAATTTCCTCCCATATAGCCTAAATCCTGCTTCTGAGCAGTTTCTCTTGCCTTATTCAAGTTCTAATCAACAGTTCAATATTGAATCACTGGATATTCAACTATGCAAATATCCAATGTGCACATATTTCTGAAGGGGAATGCGGATGCAAACTGGGCATTTATTTGTTTAAAATTATTGTCTCCTCCTCCCAAGAAGCCTGACACCTGAAGCAGTACACCACAGGCCACCTCTGTGCATGGTGTTTTGCTGAACCAAATGTTTCCCCCCTTACCCAGTGGCATTTCTGCTTCTACTCCCTAGATTTGAGAAGGAAGAGGGGAACTAAATGGAAGTATGGGGAAAGAGAGAGAGGCTAGAGCTGTGGTTCCCAAACTTATATGGATCACAACACCCCCGCAGCCTCTTCTTCCTGGCTCAGCTAGGTGCTACTATCTTGGATCTTGCAAAATCTTGCAAGAGGGTGGCACCCAAATCTCATGAGATCTTGTGAGATTCAAGATGGCAGCACCCAAATCTCATGAGATTTTGCAAGGTTCAAGATGGCACCGCCTGGGAGAACAGGTAGGAGGGGCCTCAGGGGACATAACACGGTGAGTGCACCATTATGTCCAAAGGAGTTGCAATGCACACTTTGGAAACCCCTGGGCTAGAGTATCAGAGGGAGGAGCAGCAGCAGCAGAGGTGGGCAATGGGAGGGGCTTCTCAAGTCTGTGCTGGCTATTTTGCCGGTGCAGACCTGAGGGATTCTGTGTTAGGCTTTTCAGCCCAACACTGAGTTCCGGAAACGGCCCCACCCCCCTCCTGCCGCAGTTCCTACCCCTGCCCTCGTTCCGCCCTCCCCTGCCCCCTAGAGGCTGTGCCACCACCCTGGTGTTTCACTTACTCTTAGTGGCAGCGCATCCTCCTCTGCTGGCGCTGGGTCCGGCAACTGACTGGTGCGGCCCAGAGCCTTCACTTCCTACTCTCCCAGGGCCGTAAACATGCTTTACAGCACATTTACAGCACCCAGCGCCAGCGCTGGGAGGGTTCAGGATTGGGCCGTCAGTCAGCCCGATAGCTGGGTTACAAACCTACCAGGAATATCTACCTCTTTACCATGTAAACATTCTCATTTGCCCAGTGAGTGTATGAATTTGCCCCAAATTGCCATATTTTTCTTGGCTATAATTTGTGGCAACATTTATATTTGGGAGGACCATTTTCAACACAGTTAAGAGTTTTCTAATTTCAGATCCGATCTTTGAGTTCAAAATGTATTTATAGATCAGTCTCTGACTCCACCAGATTTTAGGCACAAAAGTCACTTCACACATAAGCAAGCTAATTATTATCTCTGTATTAGTAATACAGTGCCACCATAAGAACAATGGGACCTCAGCCACAAGATGAACCAGTTATAAAGTCAGTAGAATGTATTTGACAGAGTACGTACTTATGAATTCTCTCACAAAGTAATTAAACTTACTTTCCTTTAAAAAAAAAATATGACGACTCCTGTGTAATGGAAAAATTAAAATACACTGGGCCTCTTGGAGAATGAGGAAATATGACATTATAGGCCAACCCACTGGGCCAAAATTAAAATTACAATATATATGAAGAGGCCTCACCCCAGGCATTTGAATTACAGGCTCAGATTCAATAATTAGACTCTGCGAAAGAAGGGGAGACAAAACTAGGATATATCGTTTCAGAGAAGTTCTTTAAATGTATAGTGCAAACAATAATTATTTCTAAAGTAATGTTACCGACACAGCTGCTGGCATTATTATTGCTTAGTAACAATCTAGAACAAGTCTTGCTTAAGGAAATATTTTTTTTTTCCTGCTTGTTCCAATTTAGCGGTTCTCAACTCATAGCTAATGATGTTTTCAAAATGTTTAAGCTTGAAAACTGGGCTTAATGGCACATTCTGTTTTGTTTCATTACGCCACAGTTGGAGACGACCTCTTTATAGACATAAAGTGTTTTAACGGCATCATACGGGAAGGATATTCGTAATCATTCTGGGCCAATAGTAAACCAGCTCATGTAAAATTGTTTTTTGCACTAAATACATGCAAATACTTTTCATGAACTCAAAGACATGAGAGCAGAAGAACTATAAGAACAGACATGTACGCTCAAGAATTTTCTTTTGAAAAGGCATTCTGAATATTTGTTCTAACCCAACCTAAAGATTGGTATATATTCTGCAATTCTGCACAGGCATGTCATTTGGTATTGGGTGCAGAATAATTAGAAAGCCAGACAAACCACTGTTTAACTAGTAGCCTCTAGTACTGAATAACCCCTGCTGTATAGATACAGATTTCAAGAAAACAGTTATTAGGAGAATATGTTGCTTATTTTGATGGCCTTATGTTGTAAGGGAGGGGGAAAAGATTCTTTCAGTGCCCAGTGCCTCTCTCCTTTCCCTTCATCTGTAGAGCTTAGACCAGCGATTTTCAACCTTTTTCATCTCATGACACACTGACAAGGCGTTAAAATAGCCAAGGAACACCATCAGTTTTGGGACAATTGACAAGGCACACCATGTTGCTTGCATGGGGCTCACATTCCCCAATGGCCCTAATTAATAAATGACATTTCCCCATACTCCTGCAGCACACCGATCCGCCACAGCACACTGGTTGAAAATCGCTGGCTTAGACAGTAGCTTATCACTGCCCCCATGAAGATGAAGTCAGAGAGTCAAAAAGATCACGTTCAAAAGTCTCCTTTCTAGTTGAGCAAAAAGTCCCCTAAAGCCTACATTCATTTTGTTGCCCTCACTTTCCCTGGAAGCTTCTGTGGAGACATCCATACTACTCATTAAGCAGGCAACAAACACTTTCACCCGCTGATGATGCATTATTTACTCGGTAGCCTTCAATTTCAGACAAGGCAGATCTTTTTTGTCATCACACTTGACATTTCAAAAGGGCACACACACACACACACACAAAGAATAATTACATGAACAGGTAGCATGTAAACGGGCAGTGACATTTCTTCACTTGAGTTGTGGTTAACATGATCTGGAGTAGAGCTGCTGCTGAGGTTTGTGATGATCTTGGATGAATGGACTAGGTCAAGGTTGAGTCCACTGCGACTTTAAAGTTCATGTCCTTGCTGCATGAGAGAGCTAGAGAGAGACCCTGCTGCACTGAGCAGTATACACAGCCAATGTTTAAGTGCTTGATTATTTCTTAAATGCATTGCCAAATGGGGATGCTAAGAACCTGAAATTGTTTGCTTATTGGGAATTTGAGAGTTACTAGCATAAGGAAGTCACAGGAAGTGTGAAGTAATACCCTCTCCTACTTCCTTTTGTGCATTGGGAGTGCTAATCTTAACGCACAGTGCCTGTGAGAGAGTGACATGTATTTTTCATGTGACCTAGCCATGTGCTGGAGGGGAAGAACACTGAAATTAAGCCACTGTGCAGGTGGAAAGCTTGTATGCAGAAGGTCTTGTACTAAGCTCTTGCACTTGTGAGGAGCTCCAGAAGGATCTCTCCAAACTGGCAGAATGGGCAGCAAAATGGCAGATGTGTTTCAATGTAAGTAAGTGTAAAGTCATGCACGTTGGGGCAAAAAAATCAAAACTTCACATATAGGCTGATGGGTTCTCAGCTGCCTGTGACAGATCAGGAGAGAGATCTTGGGGTGGTGGGGGACAGGTCGATGAAAGTGTCGACCCAGTGTGCAGCAGCAGTAAAGAAGGCCAGTTCTATGCTTGGGATCATTAGAAAAGGTATTGAGAACAAAATGGCTAATATTATAATGCTGTTGTACAAATCGATGGTAAGGCCACACCTGGCGTATTGTGTCCAGTTCTGGTCACCACATCTCAAAAAGGACATAGTAGAAATGGAAATGGTGCAAAAGAGAGCGACTAAGATGATTACGGGGCTGGGGCACCTTCCTTATGAGGAAAGGCTACGGCGTTTGGGCCTCTTCAGCCTAGAAAAGAGACGCCTGAGGGGGGACAAGATTGAGACATACAAAATTATGCACAGGAAGGATAGAGTGGATAGAGAGGTGCTCTTTATGCTCTCACATAACACCAGAAGCAGGGAGCATCCTCTAAAATTGAGTGTTGGGAGAGTTAGTACAGACAAAAGAAAATATTTCTTTACTCAGTGTGTGGTTGGTCTGTGGAACTCCTTGCCACAGGATGTGGTGACAGCATCTGGCCTAGTTGCCTTTAAAAGGGGATTGGACAAGTTTCTGGAGGAAAAATCCATTACAGGTTACAAGCCATGATGTGTATGTGTAACCTCCTGATTTTAGAAATGGGCTATGTCAGATGCAAGGGAGGGCACCAGGATGCAGGTCTCTTGTTATCTGGTGTGCTACCTGGGGCATTTGGTGGGCCGCTGTGAGATACAGGAAGTTGGACTAGATGGACCTATGGCCTGATCCAGTGGGGTGTTCTTATGTCTTGGGTCAATTCCCTGGCATTTCCAGGAAGAGATCTAAGAATCATCCTTCTTACGATTAAGTCACTCCAATCACTTTGACAATCTGTGGATGTGGCTTTCACTACCAAGCAGGTAAAAAAAAATATAAGGTCTAGAGTTGAAAGTAGGGCTTGTTGCTTGGTGACAACTTGCTTGATGTTCAAAGACAATGTTCCATCAACTGTCCAGCTGTTGGACTTCATTCCTGGACCTCTGTTGTTGAAGGAACCTGCTAGCTTCCTGCTAGATGTGAATCGATCCTAAAGTCTGATCCACTAGGAGCCCTCATGTTCTTATGACCGCATGGCCCATAAAAGGAATTGCATAAAGGCAAAAATGTGGCCTCAATCCTATTGGGGCCTTGCGCTGCTGGAACTAGCTTCCAGTGGTGCAAGGCTCTTTATGGTGGCATAAAAGATGGGTCGATGTTGCATGCTTCTGGGCCACTGCCGCAAATGGGCAGCAGTTCCAAATGGGCGCAACAGCAGTTCCAGATCCAAAGGAAACAGGATTCATATATAGAATGGAGGGGGGCAGTTGGCCCAAACCTTGCGATCTTCCATTCTCGTTCACTGCAGCTTGTGTGGAGATCCTGTTCCTCTGGTGTTGAAACACACCTGGGATAACAACTTTTGAATGAACATCTTAAAGGCTATAATAATAACTGCCTGCAAGAGCCTTGTTCTCACCAGATTGTGGGGTACATTTGTGGAAACCAAAGAAAATCAATGATCAGAGCACCTGCTCTTTTGTATTTTGGGGCACTTCTTTTTGTTTTTTGGCTTGACCACAAGAGCACAAGCTGCAGCTGACAAGCCTGCTATAATTTTACACTGTGGCTTTTAAAAAAAGAGTGTCTATATTTAGCTTCTTAAACACACCTCCATGGAGTTAAAGATAACGGGCAGATTTTTTTTAAAAAGCCCAAGAACCCATAGTTCTCCTCCTTCTTCTTTAAATAAAAGAACTTCTTTAAAAGAAAAGAACACTGTTCTATTCCTCTCCAGGAGGCAGAATTCACCTCTTAGATGAGACACAAAACCAAGGTCTTGGTTGTTTAAAATGATTAAAGATCCTCAACTTAGGGATGCTATTAACCTTTGTGCCTTAGCCAAATTACAAATTCATTACGCTCTGCCAACCTAAATATTTCTGGCAGTCTTAATTAGATTTGCTATTACTAATCACATACAGCGTATGCTTGCATATGCTACATATAGTAATAATTCCATCCCCCCCCCCCAATTGCAAGATCATCTATGTTTTTGGTTCAGGGGAATCAGTTGGAATAAGCTAGAGGCTCAATCACATGAAGGACATACCAATTAACTCAATATAATTTTCTATTACAGCCTCCCTTCAGCTTCTGATGAAGGTCCCACTAGCTCTGTCTCCAGGGATCTTCTGTCAGCTCTAAGCCTCCATGTTCCACAAGGGTGTGGTTCTAAATTCCTACAATCACTACACCACTGTTTAGGACAATGTGTCTCAACCTCAAGCCATTATAGTTCCATTGAATGTATGGTTGGGTCCTGTAGCAAAGGGAACTGCCTTGCTTTGAGGAAGGCTATTGGTCCATCTACTGTTTACTGTATTATCTAATATCAGTAGTATCTACTGGCAGGCAGCAGCTCTCCTGGACTTCAGATTGGACTCTTTTCTAAACCTAGCCGGAGATGCCAGGGATGGGTGGCATAGCCAAAGGCCCCAGAACCCAGTGCAGTGATGTGATGACTGCGATGTCACTTCCAGGTTCTACCGGAAGAGCAGTAGGGTGCATTTGTGATCTCTCTTTGGAGGCTCAGCAGTGAGATAGCAGTGAGATAGCAAGCAGGCACCAGCATCATGTGCGTATGTATACAGGTCTATTTCTCAGCATGATTAAACAAAAGGAAGAAAAAAGGTTTGTCAAGCAACAATGAGGCCAAGTACCTCACTTTACTTTCCATTTGTTGCTTCAGAATGGGAATGTTGGCACAACTACGTTCACACAATGCGATGTTGGTCCCCTGTGATAAAGGGCACGTGGCAAAAAGGACAGAACAGGATGCCTACATCCAGCTTTTACTCATACAAGTGCTACTTTAGAAGCCAAGAGGCATTTCTGCAATTCTTTTAAACTCTTGGCCCTGAGAGTGGTGTTTGCCCCCTACTTTAATGATATTCTATCACCTTAAAAACAATTTTTTTTTGACAGGCACCTGGCCTGACTGCCTTTTGATGTTATCTAGGTGCCCTCCCACCTTGGTTTGGTTATTTTAATAAAATAATTATTTTAAAACAATACATTAACGAAATGATGAACCTTGCAGGCCACCATCCTGAGCTCCTGGGTGGTCTTGAGCAATCATTAACACACTTAGGGCACAATCCTAACCCCTTATGTCAGTGCTTTCCAGCACTGACTTAAGGGCAATGCAGCTCTGAGGTAAGGGAACAAACATTCCCTTACTTTGAAGAGGCCGCCATGAGTGACACCCAACTGCAGGATGCAGCACACGTCCCATTGGCTCCGCTATGCCCGTGCTGGAAAGCACTGACTTAAGGGCAATGCAGCTCTGAGGTAAGGGAACAAACATTCCCTTACTTTGAGGAGGCCTCCGTGAGTGACACCCAACTGCAGGATGCAGCACACGTCCCATTGGCACTGCTATGCCAGTGCTGGAAAGCACTGACATAAGGGGTTAGGATTGCGCCCATAGGCAAGTAAAGGTATTTGGAGTATGACAAACTTTTCCTGAAGCCATTTCAGTCCAACACTGCATATATGCAACAGGGACCAAATGTGCACGCCTGTGGGCTAAGCAAAAATGTGTTAATTAGTGCTTACATTTGGGTTGAACAGACAAAAAGTTTTGCCCAGCACATACAAAAAGAACCAAATGCCCAGCTGCCTGACACATTTAGCTAGAAAATCTCCCTCCATAAACCTCTGTGCTCAAAATTATTCCCACGAGCTCCCCAATTTATATTTCAAGATGCGAGCCCTGAATACAATGTCTTTGATGGCTTGTAAAAAGCTGACCGATCTGATTGGTGGCATTTTAAATACATGAGGTCTTAGCATAATTAAATTGTCTTGGTCTTAATTACATTCCATTGGGATTGTTTCTAATTACTAAGCAACGTGAGGGAAGCCTCATTATGAGCATTGATCAGAGATCTCTGATATGTTTAATAGCATCAGCACTCCAGAAATAGCTGCAAAAGGGAATGTCTTATTAAATCACATTTGCTGGCATTCTTATGTCTTTTGGTAAGGTTAAAATCAAACTACTAGCTTACCTTGTCATCTAGTTTCCGTGCACTGAAAGAAAGTTCAACGTAGTCATCATTGCCAGATAATTCTTCAGCAATCACCTAAGTGAAATGGCACACATGTTCAAATGGAAGAAAACATGAAATCTAGAGTAGCACTGTTAATTCATGCATACGTGGGGGATGTGAGTGTTATAAATCTTGTCAGGTGCAGAAATCTGTCAGCCACATTGCCAGAAATGAAGATCAAACACCAGTATCATTTAAAGCAAGGATATCAGATTTCTGTATTCATGGGGACACTGTAGTAGTAGTAGTAGTAGTAGTAGTAGTAGTAGTAGTAGTAGTAGTAACAATAATATATTATCTGAAGACTGGTCTGGAGGCCAGAAGTAATGACCAACTAAAGAAAACAACATACAGGTATAACCTAATTATCCATGGACTTTTCACCGGAGGTTTTATCTAAACGCAATGAGAAGGGCCCTTTCAATTAAAGGAAAAAAGTCTTTTAACAATAACCTCATAATGTGAGAGAGGGCAGCCAGCTGACAATCCATCAATCATTCTTTCTCCAGGCATTTAGAACAGCTTCACTCCAAGGCAAGCGACCCCTCCCTTCCCCTTGAGCACGGGAAAGAAAGATAATCACTTTGTATTCTTTCCCAGCGCTGTGCTCTGGGTAAAGGAAGTGGTTGCTGGCTTGGAGTGAAGCCTTTCTAAGTGCCTGGAGGGAGACTGATGGATGGATTGTCTGCCTAATGACTCTGTCTTACGTCACAAAGGTCAGCAAGGCTGCTTTTCAATTGCCTAGCAAAGGGATATTGTTTTTTAAATGGATTTGCTTTAATGTGATTGTTGTGATCCTGTACTTCTCCTGGATAAAACCTTGACCTAAGACATAATTCAGTAGTGGGTTGCAGATTTCAAAAACAATGACGGTAACACCAGCAAATGAATACTTTCCTAAGATGTGCATATGTAAAACCTGAGACATTGGCATAGCTGGGGGGGGGGATACAGGGCCTTGGGAACCACACCTTGAGGGGGTGCCAAGCAGCCAAGGGTACACTACCTTCAAAGCTAAGTTGCACCCCTGATGCATCCTGAAAAAGACTCCTCTGTGCAACTCTTGGTGGAGGAAAGGAGGAGGTGGTGACTGAAGCTGGCTGAGGGCCCATGAGGGGGTGAGGGGTTGCAAAGGGGAGTGATACTGCGGTGGCGAGGAGGGCTCCTTACCACTGCAGAACTTTCTCTTGCACCCCCCTGCAGGCACTTGGAGCAGCTGCGAGCAGCTCTGAGCAGCCAACAATTTTTTAGGCTTTTTTAATGCAGAAAAAGCTGTTGGCTGCTCAGAGCAGCACACAACCACTTTGAGCATGCCATAAGTCATTGGGGATGACCGCAAATACTTCCAGGTCAGGCACTTCTGTGGGTAACACTGAGAGTCATGGCCCTGGGTGATAGAGGAGACAGCTATGCTACTGACCCATAGGGCTAGCCCATCCATGAGGCTGACCCATCCCAGTTGCCTCAAGGAGCAAATTGGAGGGATCATCCACCCCCTTAGCCTGCTCCCCTACTCTGCTCCTTCTTTCTCCAACTCCCTCTGCTCCCTGGGTTGGAAAAGGAAGATTGAGGACAGAATGGAACAGGAAGGCTAGTGTGGATGAGATGGGGTGGATTAGAGTGTCTCTAGTCCAGAACTCAACTTCACACTTCCTCTTTTGCTCTGTTGCCCTCTTCCTTTTCCAGTCCAGGGAGTGGGAGGTGCACAGGCTGGTGCATCATGAAGTAAGTATTTGGCATGCACCTTAAGTGCCAGAAGGTCTTGGGTTGACCCTGGCTTTTAAAAACAATGAGTACAACTGGATTATTTTAAGGGTGCAGCCAAGCTACCATTAAATCACTTGGGTGAGAACAAATGACACTGCCTTGATTAAAGACTTGCAGCCAGAAGGAGGGCACTTGAATCCACTCTAATTGTAATGGATTGCCTGCTGCCATGTCACCTCACCAGAGACTGCAACAATGACTACCACAACTAAAGACAGACACCTTGACTGCCTGACCTTCAGCTTCATCTTCTATCAGACACGGGCATGCTCTGACTTTGGGAATGGTGGGCAAGTGCATTTTCTTGACTTTTCATAGAAGCTAGTGTTTGAAACCCAATGCAGAGTGAAACATAACAACAGGACCTTCAGTTAATAGGGAAAGGAAAGAGCTAGGGCTAGGCTGAAGGCCTACCATTATTGATATTGGACCAATAGCCTGACTCAGGACAGCAATTTCAAGTTATATGAATTTATATATAGTTAACAGATGGGGCATTTGTCTCTTATGCATTATCATAAATGTTTGAAAACAAAAGGGAGGAAAAAGGAAATGGTGTCGCCAGGGGCAGTGCTCCCTGGGGTGGTGACCTCATGACATCATGTAACACTGTGATGTCACAGTCACATGATGCTACTATGTCATTTCTGAGTTTGGAGGAGGGCAGCAGTGGTTTCGCAATGTGGCTGCCATCTCCAGTTCTTTCTTCAACTGCTTCCCAGCTGACTTTCAGCTTCTGACGAGCTGCTGCAGCTCCCAAGCACAGTGCTGTGCCTGGAGGTTTGAAGTGGCTCATGGAAGCCGTCACTGCTGCTCAGTGATGCCCCCATTCAAATGGTGCCCAGGGTACGTGCCCTACTTGCCATACCTTAGATATGCCACTGGAAACAAGACATGCAAAGCACTTGTAATTAGAGATAGGAGGGCTGAATAGAGCTAAGGCAGCAGAGAGTTAAATACAGGGAAGGAACCATATTTCAGGCAAACTTACCGTTATGGATGATTTTCCTGCTGTGTTGCCTTGTTTCAATAAAGATTTTGAGAGTTTTCTCTGTGAAACAATCTGTATAAAGAGACAAGAACATTAAGACAACCAAAGCTATTTCTAGCTCTGTGATGCCATTCTCATCTCAGAATTTTATGAACATAGCCAAACAGTGAACTAAAACGGAGATAAATAAGTCTACACCACATGAAATCACACTCAGTTTCTAAGATGAGACATCATCAAGCGACCTCAAAATAGCTCTCTTTCCTGAGCAAAGAACTGATCTCAACACCTAACCACCTGGCCAAAGAACACCCAGGGCCTGAGGTGACTTTACATGCCACCACGCCTCTTTGTGCTTCCCATGCCAAAGCCAACCCACCCCAACCCAGCAGTGCATCTGTTGCTACTTCCACTGCTTGCTGAATTTAAAAAAGAAGCGGGGAATTGGGCAGAAAAGGAAATGGGGAAGCGTTACCAATATTCTAGCCCAACACTCTCCTCTGCACTTCCTGTTCTGCTCCATTCCCCCTCTTCCTTTTTGAATCTAGGGGGAGCAGCAGGAGGGGCAGTAGAAACTGGCAGCGGGCATTCCCTGAGGCATCCATTTTATCTCATGGAAGAAATAAGCTTCTGGGAGGGATTTTCATTAAAAAATGTCATGCCGGGAAAAGGCCTACAAGGAGATTTTACAAGGTGAAACAGGCACTTTTGTAGATGTGACGTAGAACCAGTGTGGTGACAATCAAAGTGATCTAGTAGGTAGATCAGTGATTTTGAGCCTTAAAAAAAAATCTCATGGCACATTGATAAGGCGCTAAAATTTTCAGGCCACACCATCACTTTTTTGACAGGCTGCTGGCAGGGGAGCTCGCATATCCAGTGACCCTACTAATAAATTAACCCACCCCCTAAACTGCTCAGACACCTGTGGACCATTCGCAGCACACCAATATGCCACCGGCACACTGGTTGAAAACTGCTGAGCTTGAGCATAGACCGGAAGACTTGGGTTCAAAAGGGTGCTCTTGGACTTGTTACACAAACTCAAACCTACCTCTCTGACTTTTTTGAGGATCAAATAATAACAATGCTTACAATTTGTACAGCACTTTATGAATGTGCATGTTTTATCGGGATGTTATCCTCATAACATTCCTGTCAGGTCAGTAAGTAGCATTTTTTAAAGAACCCAAATCGTCACATCTAGTTTTAAGAAAGGCCAGATTTCTAATAGAGTTTAGAATGTTATCATTTAGGTAGTAATCAGCTGAAACTATTTTGATGATTCTGTCGTTCACTCATTAGAAAGGTATTTATATACCGCCTTTCTTGGTCTTTATTCAAGACTTTATTCAAGGTGGTTTACATAGGCAGGCTTATTTAAATCCCCGTAGGGATTTTTATAATTGAAAGAAGGCTCTATCTTTCAAGAGCCACAACAATTCAGATGTTTCATTCTGATCTGGCCTCCATCCTGGCCTCCATCCTCCCATGCTCAGAGCTGATGGAATAGCTTGGCTTCAGCTTGTCAGCTGCTTCAAGGTCGCACGGTGCTGGTGGCCTCGAACTGGCGACCTTGTGGATGTTATCTTCAGGCAAATGCTCTACCCTCTAGACCAGACCTCCTGCCCACTATTGGGCAGTGGAGGAATAGTGGAAATGCCACTGTTGTGTTATTCCAGCCAGAAGCTGTCAGACAAAGGGGTCATATAATACACCCACTTGGCAGGCAAATGCCTTCATCATTGACTTCAGTAGAGATTAATAATTAGGGAATGCAAGGCCTCATTTATATAATTGAGAGGAAATCCATTTCTACTGGAATTAATCCGTCCTTTGAATATGCATGCTAAGAAGTGCCCCTTAACAAGTCACCTTTTGGAAACTGACATCAGTTATAAATCATGTTTATTGCTTATTTATGGTGTAAGAATCCCCTTCTAGGAAAGATCAGAAAGACCGCTGGCTTCCAAGAGAGGAAGTTGCAACCAAGTAGAATACACAGGTATTAGAAGTGACAGAACTCCAATAGACAAACACTCAAATATCAGAAAGTCAGAGGTTAGGAGGCATGGTGGAACTCTGATATGGCTACAAGGGCAGATCTTTGTCCAAAGCCATCTGATCCTCAGAATAACTAACACTTCCATCTGGAGTCTGCAGGAGAAAATTGGTTTTCAAGGGGTCAGATTGCACCTGTCAGTTCCCTCACAAGATGGTTCTCAGACTTTGTCCTGGTGACCTTCAAAGAAGACAGGAACTCCAGCGGGCTGTTGGTGTGAGGATGGGGCCTCTCAACATTTGCGCCAGTAGTCCCACCAAGCATGACAGCAGTGCATCTTCTTTTAAGGTGCCACACCAAGATTTAGAGCAGCAAGTCATGAGATCCGCTGTCCTAAGGGCTCAATCCTATTTAACTTTCCAGCGACGGTGCAGCCGCAATGCAGCCCTGAGGAAAGGGAACAAATGTTCCCTTAACTTGAGGAGGCCTCTGTGCCTGCCTCCCCACCACAACATGCAGCTCACCCCCCCATTGACACGACTGCACCAGTACTTGAAGATTGAATAGTATTGGGCCCTGATTCTCCAATATGATTGAGGCATTAACGGGGTCACATGCGTTGCTTGTCATAAATTTAACTTTGGATCTGCAATAAATCATAATGGGTGGAGGAGATGGACACTGAAAAAATCCTGTCTGGAACCCCGCAGAATTGCTGCCCATCACTGCAGAAAATATTGTAAGATGGACTGATCATATGACTCTGTACAAGGCCACTTTTGGAATTGGAATTGGAACAATTGGAATTGTGTTCCAATTGCAATAACTTTCAGAAAGAAGTGAACATTGTCATTTGTGCATAAGAATTCCATCATATTAAGAAAAGTTAAAACAGAATCCAGCAGCCAAGCAGAGACCTCCAGGGTTATTTTTTAGTGATTACATTCCATGCCATTATTATTAGTGTATCTTTTTTTGGTAACCACCACACCGAAAAGTGCACTTCCGACAGCTTGGCTCTGTGTTATTTCCGGAGGCAAAATTATAAAGTCATTCTTGCGCTAACAGCGGGAGGAGCCACATTGATTGCACTTTCAAGCCAGTTCAGAACAAAGACCTTCTGGCCTGAAAAGTTGAATTTGTCTAATGTGTTTCAAACTGGGCAAAACCCTCATTTTCATCCAAGGCATCTCACTTTGTTTATAAATGTCAGGGAAGTTGTATCCGGATCACCTTTTCTCAGCCACTAGACTGATGCTAACAATCACAGGTTTTCTTTGTGACTCACCTCCATGGAGGTGGTTTATAGAACTGCATGGCAAAGGCATGGAACCAAAGGGGAAGTAAGAGAGTCTCCTTTCTTCTGCCTCGTGACTGTTATTCATGATGATTTATTGCAGATCTGAATTACTAGTTAAAATAATGCTTGCTTCCCCATTTGGAGTCAAAGGATGGGGTCCTTGTGATTCCACCTGACTATGATTAGAGCCTACTGGTAGAGCTATCATCACCAATGCTTTTATAGTTTTGTTTTTCGTTTCTTTGGTTAACATGGAGCTTTCATCACTGTACTTTCTTGGATCAGAAACTGATGTTGGAAATTGTTCTGCTGGGGCAGAAAGATCAATGCACAAGAAAGTTGCACAGTGAGGAGGGCCTTCTCTCTTATGAGACAGTTGAACACAGAGTTGATACTTGGAAAGCCTGTGGCTCTGCCACCAGGATTTAACTTTCAGCATATACGTATGGGTTAATTATTTTCCTGGAAACAAAATCTGAATCCTGTGCAAGGATGATGGTTTCACAAAAGGGTTTAATGATAGCTGCAAGCTGCTTTCAGCGTAATTTAAGGAGGGATATACAGGTCAGACCTCAGTGTCTGAGGGAGTTTCATTACCGGATCCCCTGTGGACACTAAACCTGCTGATAATGAAATCTGTGGGTGGGGCTGTTGGAGGATCTCAGAAGGCCTCCAAAAGGTTTCTGAGAATCACTTCCTGTTTTTCATAAAACCTCGACCTCCCCATGCCTCAGAACACCTCCACGACATGACTAGAAGGCAATTCCAGTGCTGTTGGAAAGGTAAGGTGAGGCTCTCCAGATGGGAGGGACCTGCATTAAGTCAAATCCATGATAAAGAGGGCTCACCTGTAAATATTTCAAAATAAATAAGTGAGCCCATGAATGAGTTGCCACAGGGTAGGAGCTACCATATGTAGACTGGTCACCACAAATCAACACCATCCTTCTACCATAGTCAAACCTTTATCTTACTTATGGCCCAATCCTATCCTATCTGTTGGTATGTACAGTGCAGGCCACTGATGTAGCCTCTGCTGCTTCCTGCACACTGATTGGCTACCAGGCTGGTCAGGAAAGGTAAGAAAATAAAAACTTTGCTTACCTCCCTGGCCACTGCCTGGTCCCCTAAAATTGATCTCAGCTCTTTTGCAGGTATAGATTTGAAGTGCTGCAGGGAATGCATCAGGCCCAGGTTGGGTCCGTGGGATAGGGCAGACTTTGGTGCCACTGTAATCCACCCTGCCCGTCCGGGATCTGGTCTCAATTTGCCCCCCACCATAGGTAAGAACCCAGTTGCGGCTGGTCTGCAGGGTGCTACTGAAGGCATGAGGCCTTCTGGCCTTTATACCAGTAGCAGCATTCTGCAGACTGGCAAACAGGTTGTCGTGATGGCATGCCTTGTGGTACACTGGCATACTGAAGGGATAGGATTAGGCCACTAGATGTCATATGCAGAGAACACAATGAAGTATGGTTTTGTCAACAGGAATGAATTCATGCAGGTAGACGAACAAAGAAGGAAAGGCCAAGATTCCTACCTGTCCAAGTGTGCATTCCATGCCACCAAGAAAGTCAGCATCTTTCAGCCCGTTGTGATTGCTGCTAATGTCATGGACTTCGAACCGTAGCCGCTGTACCTCTTCAAAGTAAAAGTCTACTGTGAAAAGCTTGGAGAAGATGGGATTTATGCAAGTTCGAATCACTTCCGTCCTGTCAACCTGCCAATCAAGAAAGCATTTACAGCAATGATTTTCCATGCTCCTGATCCAAACCAAATCACAATGAAATTAAAAATTCTTATACCATAAGGAAAAAGGGGAATAAATGTCAATTTCACATTACTAACAACAGGAGACAAAGCCTCCAAAAACCTCTCTATATGCCAGCCATTTTCAACCACTGTGCCATGGCACACTGGTGTGCCGCAAGTGGTCCACAGGTGTGCCACAGGAATTTGGGGCAAGGTCATTTATTAATAGGGCCAATGGGAGATGTGAACCCCCACTGGCAGCATGGTGTGCCTTGTCTTGTCAGAAACCTGATGGTGTGCCTTGACAATTTTAATGCCTTGTCAGTGTGCCGTGAGATGAAAAAGGTTGAAAATCACTGCTGTATGTTTTGAGTGAAGAACCAAAAGTAGAACAGGTAAGAAAGAAAATGCCTCCGAAGAAGGCAATGTGCTGGAACATGTTGGATAATTGTATCATAATTGTCCATGTTTGATGTTTATTTTATTTTTGCTCCCATTGGAAGAGTTATGGTAATGTTTTAAACAAGTACATTTACATATAGGATCATTTTACATTAGAAAAACACGCATGTAAAACACACACAAAATAATATTTTGTACAACATTTTGTTGAAATACTCTATCTCCAACAATACTGTGAAGTGAGGTATTATGCCCGCACTTGCTGAGATGAAGTCTTGCCCAAGACTCCCTAGTAAAAATTAAGGGCCCGATCCAGCATGCACTGTTGCAAATGTGCTGTAAGGCACATTTGTGAACCTTACTGCGGGTCCTGCGCCGGAGCTAGCCCTGCGTGAGTCCATGCTGGGCTAGCTCTGGTGCTGGGTCTGCATTTTGCTGCCCAGCGGCTTGCCTGAACCGCCAGGTGGCGGAGAAGTGAATGCAGGCATGGGGGGAGACAGGGAGAAGGCATGGCAGGGGGAGGGAGTGAGGCGGGAGAGGGTGGGACCGGCAGAGCTCAGCTCCACTGATTCCTGACCCCGTGTCGGGCCACATGTCCCAACATGGGACTCCTTGATTCTGCACCAACTCAAGAGGTGCTGCAGAATCGAGTGGCCCCATTGTGGGGCTACTTTCCTTACCTGGAAGAAAGGGACAAAAGTTCCCTTCCCCTAAGGAGCTGCCAGGCGCTGCCCTGGCGCGTGTTGGATGCTGCGGTAGCCATTTTGGCGCCGTGGCAGCCTTGTGCACCAGGCAGCTCAGGAATGGGTGTAAGACAAGAATGAGATCTGAACTGAGGAAGCCCTGATTCATATCTCAGTCACAGAAAGAAAAGGAGATAAACACAGCATTGTGATGTATGAAGTAACACATGATGTGATGATTGGTTATCTATTGCTACATGTCACAGGGGAGAACAGGGGGGAACCTGATACAAGGTTGCCAATTTTGGTGTCAGTCCCATGTTCATCAATGCATCCAGTGCTGTCTTTAGCTATGCCTAACTTTTGCTGGATTGTGTCGTGTGCATATGAGGCCCCTCAAGAGAAACAAAGATCAAGGAGCCCAGAAGGAATACCATGGCTCTCACTCAGAACTTCACTCCTGCAAAAAGGAGGTGACACCTCACATCAGTCTTGTGTGGCCTGAGGTTTCTCAAAAAAGGCTTTTATTTCTTTAAAAACACAGAAGCTTTCCGCATGCTTTTGACTTTGCAAAAGTATTAAGAAAGACTGTACAAATATACTATACATGTAATATATAAATAGTATTACAGCCTCTAGCATTTTGGTACAGAAACTGTCCCACCCTAATCTGACAAGAAAAGCTTGTGACAAGAAAAGGATATGTGACACAGGAATTAAAAACATTCTATGTGAGTATATTATATAGGCCTGCGAAATTGAGTGTCAGAAAAACTTTTTTTTCCAAAATTCATGGTGGTTCTATATGACTTGGGTGCTGATTCTAAAAAAAAAAATGGCATTGGTTTTGCCCAGTCACATCTAGTTTCAGAGATAAGGCATAGCCTTGTTAGTGAATGGTTCAATCAGCTTCCTCACAAGGAAACTGCTTGAGCCACTCACTAACAAATCTATACTGTGTCTCCAAAACTTGACATGATAGGGGAAAACCGATGCCATTTTTGGAATCAGCACCCCAAATATACCCAGGAATAGGTCAAAGATAGCAAAATGTGTGTTGGCCTGCGTAATCATTCCCTTCTCATCTGTAAGAGTGGATTCCATCCAGGAAGTCTGTCCGCTAAGAAAGCAAAACTTGGGTATGGTGAGGGAGAGCAATGTTATTTTTAGGACTGATAGAAATTAACAAGATGAAACTTTCCAGGCAGCAACAACTTATATGAGATTCTGATACAAGCACAAAGCAATTTACACTTCACTTGGTGGCTCATAAGTAAGATTTTATTAACTGTGCTTTCACACCACTGCTTCTCCATTCCGCCAACGAAAAGCCATCAAAAAAGGTCACCATGCTTTATAGCTATTGTTTTCACATTAGCTGATGTTTGAAAACAGTGATGAGTAGCCAACATGGAGTTAACTTTTTCTTCAGAATAGCAGTGGAGCAGAATGAGAAGAAAGAATTAGAACCCAATCATCCCCAAAGGTTATTTCTCTCCCAGGATTAAATTATTCAGTCAATTTAAGATTATGGGTAAATTTATGTATGCCACCTGATGATCACAACTCCAGGAGAGGATGTGTGTTGTGAAACAACCACATAAATCTAACACTACAAACAGAGTTGTCATACTGCTTAAACATACTTTCCTTCTCCCATGAATCCATAGGTAGATCTGAGTCCATATCTCAGATGAGATATGAAGTGAGATTGGGGCACGTGTGCATCGGCTTTGAGTAATTAGTTTTGACATTTGTCTTCTGTGCCCAGCTTTACAGTTCGCAACAGCATGTACATGTAAGAATTTGACAGGAGCGTGCGAGTCAAGCACGGCTTGACTTGAGTTGAGTCATCAGTCTTTGCCCCCATGACTTGACCCAAAAATGAGTCCTAATGAGTGAACTTCCTTAGTCGCCCACAGTGTTTTGGTGACTTGAAAAGACTCGAATCACAATTCTTTCCCTTTAAAAAGCCAGCTGCAGCGCCCCCAAAAATGGGGTTGCTGCTGGTGTGTGTGACCACACGGCCTAACATGGAAACTCAGGATCTGGTGGAGCAAAGTTCCACTAGTGCCATCTCCCTCCCTGGCCCACTTCCTCCCCACCTACCCCCATACCTCCACCTACCTCTCTGCTGCCCGGCAGTCCATGTGACTGCCAAGTAGCAGAGCTCCGGTGCTCCACCACCACTAGCCCAGTGCCAGCCAGCACTGGGCTACCACTGGTGCTCCACTGGTGCTGAGGGCCGCAAACATGCCTCATGTCACGTTTGTGACAGTGTGCACTGGCAGCGAGCCAGTGCGGACTGAATAGGATTGGGCCCTTATACAATTGGTCTTTCAATATTGTTCAAGTAGGGACATTTAGAAACAATTTTTTAAGTTGACAGCTCTGTAAGGTGATGAAATGGAGGATGGAAAGATTATATTTGTCTTAATGTTCAGGGCAATGACTTGTTAGTCTGTACATATTACACTCAGAGATTCTTTTCCTCACCAGTTAGAAAGAGTCAACATTGCCATATGTGAGACCACAAAAGTGTAAAATGTTCTTTACATTTGAAATCATGTTAGGATAATGGGATTAAAAATAAACTGAATCCAAAAGATTAATCACTGACAATAATTAAAGCTTATTCTGTTGTTACATTAAGGTCACTCAAATCAAAACACATTATGACTGAAACAAAATTCCCAGGAAAGTTTGCCCGTTTCAAAAAACATCCATAAATGTCTGAGATGCTCTCTCAAGCAACGGGACATCCAAAAGAACAAGACTTTTGCATTTGTAGAAAATTTTTCAGGCGCAAAGTTTATATGTGCTTCACATGCATCCAGAGTGTCTGGTCCAACAAGAAGCTGACGGAACATACCAAGATCCAGGTCTACAGAGCTTGCGTCCTGAGTCCACTTCTGTACTGCAGCGAGTCATGGACTCTTCGCTCACAACAGGAGAGGAAACTGAACGCATTCCACAAGCGCTGCCTCCGACGCATCCTCGGCATCACCTGGCAGGACAAAGTTCCAAACAACATAGTCCTGGAATGAGCTGGAATCCCTAGCATGTATGCACTGCTGAAACAGAGACGCCTGCGTTGGCTCGGTCATGTCGTGAGAATGGATGATGGCCGGATCCCAAAGGATCTCCTCTATGGAGAACTCGTGCAAGGAAAGCGCCCTACAGGTAGACCACAGCTGCGATACAAGGACATCTGCAAGAGGGATCTGAAGGCCTTAGGAGTGAACCTCAACAGGTGGGAAACCCTGGCCTCTGAGCGGCCTCCTTGGAGGCAGGCTGTGCAGCATGGCCTTTCCCAGTTTGAAGAGACACTTGGCCAACAGTCTGAGGCAAAGAGGCAAAGAAGGAAGGCCCATAGCCAGGGAGACAGACCAGGGACACACTACACTTGCTCCCAGTGTGGAAGGGATTGTCACTCCCGAATCGGCCTTTTCAGCCACACTAGACGCTGTGCCAGAACCACCATCCAGAGCACGATACCATAGTCTTCCGAGACTGAAGGTTTCCAACATATCACTTTATGGAGTTCTTAGAACCTGGTCAGGTAAGCATCATTACCCCCAGGGCCAAGAGCAACTAGCTTGCTCCCCTAGTGAGCTCATGGCAGAAGGGAGATTTGAGCCACGGAAACAGAGACATTAACACACTGCCCCAGCACCTGGGGCAATGATGTCATGATGTGATGTGACATTGTGACATCACATCCAGGTTCTCCCTGGAAGACAAAGCGCTGGTGGCTTCACGCCCCCTGTTCCTTCTCCTGTGGAGGATCCTCTTTGGGTTCTCTGTGGAGGATGGGGGGGGGCTTGCTGCTGTGGCTTTGCTCCCTGTTCCTTCTCCTTCAAAGTGGACCCTCCCCAATGAAGGACAAGGAATAGGGGGCATGCAGCTGCCAGCTCCTCCTCCATAACCAGTGAGGAGCCTGAGCGGCAGTCATGCAACCCTTCTTGGCGGAGTGCCTGGGCCAGGTGCCCCTCAGGCTCCGCCTTAGTTACATCTCTGCATGGAACTTCTGATTTGCAGTTCCATCTCTTAGCAGCTACACCACACCAAGAGAAGGAGCCCTGATCTTAAAAGCTCCTGCTGCCATTGCAATGGCAGCGATCATCCTGAAGCCACTGTGATGGAGTGGCTTGCAATGTAATTTTAAGCCCCACTGCCTTCAGTGGCACTTACTCCCATGCACAAGTGCGCAGTGGACTGCAGCCTGAGCCTCCCGATTCACTTCACTGTTCAAAATGTCAAGAAACACCATTCAGTCTACGTCCCAGATGAAGGAGTCGGAAGACTGGGACTGTCCGAAGAACTTGCAGCCTTAAAATACCTCTTACAGGTCCCAAATGCGGATTCTTGTCACCTTTATCAGCTTGTCATATCTTTTGCATTACAGGGATGCCAGGTTGTCCCCAATGGCCTTACTTCTCTATCTTTTCTCTTTCGTGGATTAGGTAAGATCCTTTGTGCAACCAATGCTGCTGGGCTTCACCCTTGGTCACTGGCCTGGTTCCTGATTTCTCCCCCCCCTCCCAATTTTTCAAGGATTGGCAGTTTTGTGACCTCACCAGGCCCTGCTGCAGAATCTCAGGTGTTTGAATGCATCTAACCTGGCAACCCTAAGCATGGATGTTTTTGTTCACAAAACATACACCCCACATACACTTTACACCTCTCTCTCACACACAATTCCCATTCTGCAATGTGAACCTTCTGCTGAGAAGGCCTTAACTTTCTCTAAGCTGCTCCTTGATCAGCTACTTGATATTCTTGTGATCATTGCCTTTCAAGTATATCCAAATGCTGACCACTCTGGGTCAGAGAGGCCCAGAACTCCAAGGCTGAGTCAGTGGCTGTAAGAAGTACAACCCTTCATGAAAAAAAGGAGAGGAACAATAAGAGACATTCTGAACTTACACAGTTCTGCACTTTTTGTATGAAATAAAAGACATAAAGCCTTTGACTTCTATGCGTCACATTTTTTAGAAGGCACTGCTCTCCTTTCAGTGTTAACATAGGGCATCTCAAGAAAATGTAGGCACACTTTATAGCGTCAAATGTGTTATGCCATAATTCACACATTACTACAATACTATAGTTCACATATATACTGCATATGTGTACAAAGAAGCAGCTACTTTACTCAGGGCGCAATCCTAACCCACTTTCTAGTACTGACATAAGGGCAATGCAGGTCCAAGGTAAGGGAACAAACATTCCCTTATCTTGAGGAGGCCTCCGTGAGTGCCCCCCAACTGCAGGATGCAGCACACATTCCATTGGCACAGGTATGCCAGTGCTGGAAAGTGGGTTAGGATTTGGGCCTCAGTTAATTAATTAATTAAACCAAGTGCTTGAAATGCTCCCCGTTGGAATCTATATGCTGCTGACATATTCGACAAAGGGATCTGCGGTCATCCACTAATGCAGCAGTTCCCAAACTGTGGGTCCGGGACCCACCAGTGAGTTGTGATCCTGTTTTTGATGGTCCACAAAACTGACAGGGCAGATTAGGCTAAGTGCATCAAGGCAGGGCCTATGAGAGGGATTATATCAGGGGGTACAAAGTTTCTTTTGGAACCCTTCCCAAAATTAGAGGGAGTGAAAGAGTGAGGGAGGGTGGTGCTGGTGAATGGCAGAGTGGGGGTGGGGAGGGGGTAAAACAGGGCAGGGGAAGGAACAGCCAAAATAGTCTTTGGAGCCTAGGTCTACCTGCCTGCATAACATGGCAGCTAGATACAGTAACACAGAAAACCAAATGCACCCCTAGGTCTCTCTAAAATCTTTTAAATATAGGAAATCATTGCAAAAGACTTAGAATCATTGTATTTCGGTTCAGACTAGAATGGAAAGTGTGCTATGTGTACCAAAACCTACACCTGTAGCAGCTATAGTCTTGCAACTGTGTCCCTGAGCTCCTATACCAGTGGTTTTCAACCTTTTTTTGTCTCATGGCACACTGACAAGGTATTAAAATTGCCAAGGCACATCATCAGCTTTTTTTACAATTGACAAGGCACACCATGCTGTTGGTGGGAGGCTCGCAAATGTGCCATAAGGCATGTTTCGGCCTCCTCGGGAGTCGGCTGGGCCAGTGCAGAGATGTGCACTGGTCCGCAGAGGCTAAATCCGGCCTCCGCACTTACTTCACGAGGGAGTCTTGTGTCGGCTGAGCTCAGCTGATGCAAGGCTCTGGGGAGGGTGGGGAGGAGGCATGAGGGAGGTGTTCCGGGGTGGGGGATAGGGTAGTTCCGGGGGCGGGTAGGTGGGTGGGGAGTGGGAGGCAGGGCTGGGAACCAGCAGATATGCCAGATCCTAGCCCCCGTTCCCTAGCAGCGCAGAGCGACTGCAAGCCACTCTGCTCTCCTCAGACATATGCCACCTCTGGAAGTGGTGCAAGTCCGAGGAGACCAATTGGAGCTGCGGTGGCTTACTTGGGGGTAAGAGTTCCCCCTTACCTCTGGCTGAGCCACTTTGGGCCCCTATCTTGTGCTGGATACAGTGCAGGCCTCCTGGCCTGCCTGTTTCGGCATGTATGCTTGTTTTGACTATTAGAGCATGATCCACCAGAAATGTCTCCTATTTAAGTGCCACTTAAAGAAAAAAAAATGGTGTGTTTGGAAGTGTATTGTCAGAGTGGAATGTGTTGATAGACTGAACTCTTGTTTTGTACAATGTCAGAAGAATCAAAAAATCACTACGTTTTAACTACCTTCAGCTAACAGAGCTTCTTCTAGTGGAATGTGCTTTTCTCCAGAACAAGGGAGTTTTGCTCCAAAGTAAGGTCTCGAACTTTGAGAGGAAGAAACCTTAGGATACAACCCATTATTAATCGATTATTGGGTTTACAGATTAGGGATACTACAATGCCCCGTGTCTTCTGGAATTGTCACAAATTAAGAAGAGGTTGGCTGTCCAAAATCCTTAAACTAGAAGAATTAAGGCCCCAATCCTACCCCCCTCCCATATTATTGCATGCAACTGGGCCAAAAGAGGCTGTGCTGCATGCTATGGTGTGGGAAGGAATTGGCAATCGCCAACATGACTCCTCGGACACATGCCAGCTTATATGTGCTTCCATCTGAAAATTTTTCATTCACTCTGCCTGGCCTTTCCTTCCTTGTATATCATTCTTCAACTCATCTCAGACTCACTTAACACTTGCAAGTCAACGATACTTGCAAGATATGCTGGCAGTTCTCAACATGCTCGGTGGAACATCAAGGCATAATGATGTTTTCAGAGCTCAGATTTTTCTGTTAAGTGCCGTACTCATGAGGAAGCCACCTTTGAAGATGAGTAACAGAATAGCCTGGAAATCATCTAACAAATGGAGGATAAGTTCCTGGGTTTATAGCATATGTGAAATAGCACAATAGGAGACATTGTTAAAAGTAGGACAGAAAACTGGCACTGATTAGTCCCATGTTTCCCAGAATGCACTCCTCACATTGGCTAGAATAACTGTCAATCACGCCAAGATAACAGCGCACTACCATGAACCAGTGCTGAAGAAAGCAGAGTAAAGAGCTATTTCTCAATCTCTCTCTCTCAGACACCTAACCTCCAATACCAAATGAAATTTATAATATCTCATATAGATGTGACTCCTTAGGGCTGGCCCAAGACCTGGCACCAAGAAAGGCAGTTTACTTGATGATATGCCAGCCTCTGCTCCTTTGACAATCTAGTTTACTGTTCTCCTCTCCTCCACACTTATGTTTCACTCCCTTCTTCCTTTTCTATCCAGTGGTATGAGCAGGAGGAGGCTCAGAGGAGGTGAGTAGGTGGATGGCAGTGGGTGCCCTCTGCTTGTCTGGTGCCCGAAGTGACTGTTTCGGTTGGCCTCATGGTTGGGCTGGCACCGTGTCCCCCCCACTTGGGCCTCACCTTATTTCAACAAGGTGGTGATGAATCATGCTAGGCATAACTCTACACTTATAGAACACAACAGTTGTGTAGCTAGCCAAGGCCTTGCTAAATGAACAAGCAGGCAGGGAATCTGTGAATTAGTAGCAGGTCCAGGACAAATTGTGAGGTTCGTTAAGGGCCCAATCCTACACAATGCACGCCGGCTCACTGCCGGTGCACATTGTTGCAAACATGCCAAAAAGGCACATTTGCAGGGGTTAGTGTTGGATCAGCACTGTAGCTGACACAGCACAAGCCCATGCTGGGACAGTGTCTGTTGGAGGCCTGTGATCTTCTGCCAGGCACTCCCTGCGAAGCACCTGGTGGCGGAGAGGTAAGTCAGAGTATAGGGGGAGGCGGGTAGGAGGTGTCCAGGGCAGGTGGAGGGCAGGGGAAGGTGTGTCAGCGGGAAGGCATGTCAGGGGGAGACGAATGTCCCCTTCCCCCACGGAGCCACAGCTTGCTGTCCGGTTGCACTCAGGATGCAACGGTAGCAATTTTGGCACTATGGCAACTCTGCATTCCGGGCAGATTAGAATTGGACTGTAAGTTCTCAAAAGTACAATAGTCTTCTGATAAGTCTTCCAATAAGTCAACCACTTCAAATGATTACTTGCTAATAAGTGTTTGACTATTAGTTTGAACACTGTTAAAAGAGCTTAATGTCAGATAATTTGCTTCCACAGACTACATATTAAACCAACTGAAAAGTTGGTTTATCTCCAACTCCAGAATGTTCAACTCCAGAATGTTACTGTTTTAAAAAGATGTTTCTGGAAGGTTCTAGGTCACAAGGTCACTTCTGTGACGTTGTGGCTTAACATTCAACTCATTGTACATGGGTCTCTCTTGTAGACAAATTCGTATGTAATTCTTTCACATAAGAGGATATAGATTACATATAGTGAAGTAATTTGTTTGTGTTCCACAAGTCTTCAGCTGCGTTACAGAGTTTCTGTACATCCACAGAATGAAAATATTGCCATAACATTATCACAGATGTCTGGAAATAAAGGGCTTTAATTTTAATCAGATATGGAGATATTATTATAAGGTCTTTCTTTGATCCTTGGACATCAATGGGCCTAGGTGGGAAATCTCATTACATCGTTTATATAATTTGCAGCTTAATGAATTGACTATAAATAGCGAGCGAGTTGGGCATTTAATCCTGTTAAAGTTCTCCTAATGTATACACTTGAGTAACCAAACATTACTAATACTCATTTGCAGAGATGGGTTTACGAATCACATCAATTGATACAGATCCAGTGAGGCTGTCAGTTTAAGAAACCTATCTGCTAATGACATGCTCTTAATGAAAGTTCTATTAATTCACTTTCAGTGGTATAATTCAAATGGCAAATCAATTATGTCGCTGAGACATTAAAGTTGGGGAGCCATAGATTGAACTATTATGTAACATAATGGACCACAATTTCCCTCAACTCTCTGCGATAAATGAAAGACTTGATAAAAGCCTACAGTGGAGCATGAAGAGATTACTGTTGGATCTCCACTAGAAATGCCTTCTCTCTTTCAGTGTTAACAGTCCATATTTTATTCTGACTCTAAGATGCCGTTGTTAGCATTTGCAATTCTGCCTCATTTGTTATTGCTTCTTCACCACTGTAGGACAACAGAACTGGGACTATGACCAGTTTGTCACCACCTGGTAAAACACACACAATCCATGATCAACTAGACCCCTAATTCTTGCTACCTCCATACTATCAGCTTCCCTTGAGTATTTGAGACAAGAAAAGATGTAGAAGAGAATGATCAAAATGATTACTGGGTTGGGGCATCTCCATTATGAGGAATGTTTGCAGCGTTTAGGCCTCTTCAGTCCAGAAGAGGGATGGGCAAAATTTGGCAGGAGGGCCACATCATCTCTCTGACACTGTGTTGGGGGCCAGGAAAAAAAAAGAATTAATTTACATTTCAAATTTGAATAAATTTACATAAATGGATACATTAGAGTCAGAACTTATATGAACGAATGAATTTTACTGAGCTTATCTATAATACACACGAGAACTCTAATATAGGCATGTAGAACCACATGAGAACTATGAACTGTTTGTCACACACCTCTTGCACAGTGAAAACATACAGATCAAGCCAGACACACATGGAGACATAAGTTGTTCAGAAGCAATGGGAGGGAGGGGTTAAAATAATGCTCAGGGAAAAGCAGAAAACACATGGAGACTATAAAAGGCCTTTCTCTAACTCGGCCTGCAGCTTGTGCCTGGTGGTCGCGACTGACAGTTGTGGACCAGCACAGGCTCCAACGGTCTCTGATGGGCCAGATGCTAATTTGAAACTGGGGGCTCTCTGCGGGCCAGATTGGGGGAGCCCAAGGACCACAAACGACCTCTGGGCTGGGGTTCGCCCACCCCTGGTCTAGAAAAAAGGCTCTTGAGGGAGGACATGATTGAGAAGTGCAATATTATGCAGGGGGCGGATAGAGGGATGTTCTTTTCCCTCTCAAACAACACCAGAACCAGGGGACATCCACTGAAACTAAGCATTGGGAGAGTCAGACAAAATATTTCTTTATCCAGCATGTAATTAATCTGTGGAACACCATGGTGAGTATATGCAATCCCTTGGTTTTAGAACTAGGTTACCTCAGAATGCCAGATGCAAGGGAGTGGCCACAGGTATTGCTGCTTACAATAGCTTTCCCCCATGTGCGCATGTTATGGATGTTTTAAAAAGTTCCCCTGGTAAATTGTTCAGTCCACAGGATTTCTACTGAAAGGAGAAATGTAAGTACAATTGACTTGAATTGACTTGAATTGGAAATGAAGTCCAATTGAATGTAAGTCCAACAGTGGGAAACCCTGGCCTCTGAGCGGCCCGCTTGGAGGCAGGCTGTGCAGCATGGCCTTTCCCAGTTTGAGGCTAAGAGGCAAAGAAGGAAGGCCAGGGAGACAGACCAGGGACAGACTGTACTTGCTCCCAGTGTGGAAGGGATTGTCACTCCCGAATCGGCCTTTTCAGCCACACTAGACACTGTTCCAGAACCACCTTTCAGAGCGCGATACCATAGTCTTTCGAGACTGAAGGTTGCCAACATGAAGTCCAATTGAATGACAATCTGCAGTCCACTTGCATTTGGCTCCTGTGAAACCCCTCAGTTATAGATAATTGGGTGATTTTGTCAAGTGGGGAACTAGATGAATTTGTACTTGAAGAGACAACCGCTTAACACTTTGGGTCAAATGCTCACTCTTTAAGTTTAGAGAACTGGCAGATGCCCTGAGAGCCGCAGCCATTAAAGAAACAGCAGAAGTCACCAACTTAGGTGAGTGGGTGCATGGGCATTCAATATTTTGAGAACCTATTGCTTGGTTTAAAAAAAAAAATCTATTTTGCAGAAAGCTAAATCTCAAGTAGTCATTTCAATAAGTAATGGTTTGATTTCAAAACATACTTATTTAAAGCACATGTATCTGCCCTTCAGTTGACAAGATTCCTGGAGGAGGTGACATTAAAGAAAATCAAGAAAATCATTACAACAGAACAATCTGTTCATTCAAGTTCACTTAATATCAGTCAACAGATATTAAAGGTCAGACCTATGTGAGATGTTGGCTATACCAAGGGCTAGTCAAAGGTGACTCAGAGACTAACAGCACAAACTTATGCATGTTTATTCAGAAGTAATTTCCACTGCAATCAATGGAGCTTGCTCCCAGGGAAGCATGCATAGGAATGCAGCCTAAAGTGGTGAACTGGGAAATCTCTGGTTCAGATCTCAGCTATGAATCCACCATCTGGCCTTAGGCAAGCTATGATCTTTTGGCATCAGTCCAGCTGTATATGCAATATGTGGGTAACAATACCGACCAACATTATTGAGTTGTTGCACGGATTACTGAGATAATGCATCTGAAATTCTTTGACTCAGAGGTGTTGTATAAAATGTTAGTATTATGACAACAGATATGTGCCAATGTAATATATGGTTAGATGTACGTTTGTTTCATCAGCTGGTATGATGCTGTGGTAGTGTTGCTGCCACTGCCCTCAACCTGTATCCTCATGGCCATATTCAAATTCCATCTTGTTCCATATTAGGAGACAGTAACGTCTTGCACTCATGGTTGGTCGACCTATAAGGCCAACTGAAGTGATCACATCAGGCAGCAGATTAGCATGGGGTTCCCCCTCCATCTGCCCACTCATCTCCATTGCATTTCCTCTCCTTCCCACTCCCTGGATTGGAAAGAAGAAGAAGGGGGCGGAAGAAGAGGAACAGAAGAGAAAGTGTGGAGGAGAGGACAGTAGGGGACTAGAGTGTCTCCAGAGGTTCTCTAGCCTACCACTCTGTTTCTGCTCCATATTTTCTTTTTTGCTCTATCCTCCTCTTCCAGTCTGTGGAATGGGAGAAAAGAGGCTGGCATATCATGAGGTAAGAGAAGTCAGCATTTGGCACAATGCTTCAGATGTTAGGAGATCTTGGGCTTGCCCTTTCTGCACTTTCAGAGCATAGGGCATAGATCAGTGGTAGGGCACAAACTATGCATGTAAAATTCTCCAAGTAGTTCAGTCTCCAGTGAAAGGATATCTGTTGGCTACACCAGGGAAAAATACATTGTTTGGGACCTTGGAAAACCACTGTCAGTCTGTGTCGACCAATACTGGGCTAGATGAGCCAACAGCCATAGTAAGTCAGAATGCTGATCCATCTAGTCCAGGAATGGCAACTTGTTAGGTTCAGCTATTTCAGATGCATGTTCAGTAAAAATAAAAAGAGCATTTTTTAAAAGGCATATCTCTCAGCAGTGGAGCGGTATGCACTTGATCATTGGGAAACCTCACATTTGTATATAGAAAAGACACTCCTGACGCAGCCTGAAATCTGGCACTGCATTTCCTGAGAGGAGAAGGTTTATAAAACCTGGGGTTGTGAAACATGAATAAGGAGATGAAAACCCCACGCCTGGCTTTCTGGTTTAAGATGTTGAGGAGACCCGAAGTGATGGTATAAATACTCACAAGAATGAACAGAATATTGTTTCAAGCCAAAAGACCTTGGTTGTTTGATTTTTAGCCTGCCTCCCATTCCTCATACATAATATCACGGACGTTCAAAAGAGAGTTAACAATGACACCTGAATGCCTTGATCTTTCTTTCTGAAAAGGGCTTATAAGGAGAGGAGGACAATGTAAGGAGACAAAGACTTTCATCTCAAAATAATATACTGACGTTTGTTTGAATTCAATCTAGTCAAATGGCTATGGCACAGGTATTTGGATGTCTAACAGTGCCAGAGCCAGCACCAGGTTGCTGAGAATCCAAGGGCAAAGCCTGGCACTGGGTCTTCCATGGCGCATTGGGTGCTACTATCCTGCCTTTCTAAATTATAAAACCAGCACAAGGTAGCTAGCAATAAAAAATATTAAGCTAAACAATGAAAATCTAAAGATCCAAATATCAAAAATAATGTATTAAAAGCAGAAGTCGGGCAGCCCAATCCTACCTAAATTCCCCTGCACCGATGCAGCAGGGCCAGAACAGCTTGTGTTGAATGCAGCGGGGGAATTTTGCAGTCTGCTCGAGGAAAGGGACCCCAGCCAGTACAACAGGTCTACACCAGCTAAATCGTGGCACAAGTCTGAGTGGATCCGTGTTAGTGAATTGGGTCCTGCAAGAGGGAAAGGATAGGGCATGCACTGATGCTGCTGATCCCACACCTCTCTTGGGCCTGATTCAATTTATCTCAACAATCAAGTTCCAGAAGGCTTTGTGAATCTGGGCAGCGCACCCAGCATTTTTCAGGCACCCTGATACCATTGACATGATCATTTGACATGATCTTGGTCATTCACTGCTGGCTTCAAGAAGTGGTACTCATTATTTTACGCCATGACATAAGAGGAGATGGATGCATGGCCTTGACTGGAAAAGAACAACAGACAGGAAAGAGTGACAAAAGTGGGCAGCGACTTCTACAACTGAGTCAGTGCAGGCCATTGTTCAGCTCAGTATCTTATTGCCAGTCATCTTCAATAAAACTCTGGGGAATGACAGAATAATTAACAGGGACAAAACTGCACAATCTCGTTGCAAATAGAGAGAATGCAGGAGATCCCATCAGAGATATCACATTGCTAATGCGGAGAGAGGGGAGGGCAAATGCAGTTAGAAAAACACATTTCGACTTCAAACAATCTTTTATCTTTCTCAATCCAATCCTTTTACACTTGTTATTAATAACGGAGCCATCTAATAGCTTCTGTCTATTATTTCTTCATTGGGCAGTTTTTTTCTCATTGGCAGAAATCAGATAATAATGTGGTGGAGCAGATTAGAGGAAAATGTACTTATTCACACAACTGAAAAAGTGGAATGAACAATAATAAAAGTTATCTGTTATTCTTTTATTACTTTTTGCAGGTAACACTCTCAAGGATAGGCTCATAGATCATCATGTGTCTAGCTTAGCCATTTTCAATCTTTTCCATCTCAGGGCACACTGGCAAGGTGCTAAAATTGTCAAGGCACACCATCAGCTTTTTGATAATTGACAAGACACACCATGCTGCTAGTGGGGGGCTCACATCCCCCAATGGCCCTAAGAATAAATGACCCTCCCCCAAATTCCAAGGGCACACCTGCAGACCATTTGCGGCACTCGTGGTTGAAAATTGCTGGTCTAGCTGTTTAGAGCAGGGGTCTCCAAACCCAGGCCCAGGGGGCAAGATGCAGCCCGCGGCCAGACTCTATCCAGCCCGCGGCCAGCCTCTTGTCCCCTGAAAGCCTCTGGCCCACTTGGCTGAACATGATTGGATCTGTGCTCTGGTTGCATCTGGAGGGTGTTCTAAGGGCCAGAGAGTCTGAATGAATGAGCCCATTCATTCATTTATTCACACATCTAAGTTCCATCTCCAATTTATTTATTTAAAATTTATATTTAAATTTTTTTTTCTGGCCCTCTGCACCGTGCCATATATTTGATGTAGCCCTCTGGCCAAAAAGTTTGGAGACCCCTGGTTTAGAGGACAGAAAAGGGCTCCACTTGGGAGGCTGTGTCCCAGTTGTTTGCCCTGAGGCAAAATCAAATACAACTGTGAATTACGATGCAATCCTAACCAACTTTTCAACACTGAGGTAAGGGCAATGCAACTCTAAGGTAAGGGAACAAACATGGCCTTACCTTGAGGAGGTCTCCATGACTGCTCCTCAAATGCAGAATGCAGCACATGCCCCACTGGCACAGCTATGCCAGTGCTGGAAAGTTGGTTAGGATTGCACCCTTAAGCAATGAGTGGCCACCAGGACCATTGAGTTCTTCTGAGAGAGAGAGAGAGAGAGAGAGAGAGAGAGAGAGAGAGATGGACTGACTGTATTTAGCTTGGCCAGTCTAAATACACTCCTGCAGTGATGCTGCGGCACTGATGTGGCCTCCGCTGCATCCCACAGGGAAATTTTGGCTGATGGAGGTCTCCTCAGGGGTAAAGGGGTATTTGTCCCTTTGCCCCAGGGTAAGCAGTAGCAGCAATGAGTCATCCTGGAGCTGCAGAAGCTCTCTCGCTGATGCAACTCCATGTTGATCCATGTCAGGCATCAAGCCTGAGGAGGGGGCTAAGATATGGTGCACATCAACGCTGTCAATCCCACCCCCTCCCAGGTCTGATCCGCCCACTCCTACCCCTGTCCTTGTCCTCCCCTGCCCTGTTTGAAACACAGAAAACAGGTGAAAAATTAAATGATGTTTTCTAAAGTAGGAGGTCTGGTCTAGAGGGTTGAGCCTCCATTTGCCTGAAGATAACATCTGAAGGTCGCCAGTTTGAGGCCACCGGCACCATGCGACCTTGAAGCAGCTGACAAGCTGAGCCGAGTTATTCCATCTGCTTTGAGCATGGGAGGATGGAGGCCAGAATGTGCGACCAGATCAAGAAAGAAACATCTGAATGTTGTGGTTTCTTGAAAGACAGAACCTTCTTTCAAATTGTAAAAATCCCTACGGGGATTTAAATTGCCTGCCTATGTAAAACCTTGAATAAAGTCTGAGGAGAAATCTGAGGACCAAGAAAGGCGGTACAGAAATACCTGTATTATTATTAAAGTATTTTATTATCCTTTCCTTGTGGAGAGTACACTTTTCATCAAATGAGTGCTGAGCTTCTGTTTTTAATGTCTTGTTTGTTTTTCATTAAAACCATGTTTTATCATCTATGTTCCAAATTGTACTTCGTTTGGAATGTTTTTTTTAAAGCAGAGATGCATTCTGTACATTTCAGAAATAAATATAATTGATAATCTTTTTTTTCCTTCTGGCTTCATTATATAACTGAAAATTAAACCTATATAGCAAGGGTTGCCAGACTGGATACATCCAAAAACCTGAGGTTTTTGAGGTGGGTCCCGGTTATATCACAAGATGGGGGCCTGGTAATAGTAAAATACTGCCAGTGACTGAAAAATGAGAATAAATCTGGTACCAGGGCAGGGCCCAGCAGAAAAAAGAAGTGGCCCAGTAATAGAGCTGGCAGTAGCTCCTAAACATCCTGAGATGTACTTGAGAAAGAAAAGCAAAAAGTGTGAGAAGCAGCACGGCCTAGGAGAGGAGGGTAAAGGAGGTAATTTGTACCTGGTCCCAGGGTCAGAAAGGGGGCCTAGGAGCCAAAGGAGGGGGCCAGAAATTTCCTGGGATCTTCCATTTTCCAATCTCACCCAGACTCACTGCCCACGTTGGATGCTGACAATGCTGAGCAGGCAGGTAGACCTGAGCTAGGCATTGGAAGATTGGTAGACCTTGGCTCCAAAGACTATTCTGGCTTTTGCCAATTTCCCCATTTTGCCCCCATTCTGCCTATCCCATTGCCACCCCCCCACTCTGTTTAACTCCCTCCCTCTTTGGGAAGGGGCCCAAAAGAAACTTTGTGCCCCTGGATAAAATTCCTCTCAGAGGCCTTGACAAGCAGAGTCAATTCTGACAAACTAGCAACCAGGGATGGGAAAATCCAGTGTGGTTTAACTCAAGTCGCCCAGTCACCACCCCCCCCCATGACTCGACTCAAGAAAGAGTTCTAACACGGGCACTTTCCAAGTCTCCGAGTCACCCTTCAGTGACTCTAATGCAGTGTTTCTCAAACTGTGGGTCAGGACACACTAGATGGGCCATAAGCCAATTTCAGGAGGGTCCCCATTCATTTCAATATTTTATTTTTAGTATGATAGACTTGATGCTACCATGGATGTGACTGGATCTGGGGAAATGTTACAGACCTCCTACTTTTAACAAGCTACTATGTATATTCTTTTGACAGTGACAGTAAATGGGACTTATTTCTGGGTAAGTGTGGATAGGATCGCAACATAAGATTGTTAAAAATTGTCCTGCTTGATGATGTCACTTCCTGTCATGACATCACTTCTGGTGGGTCCTGACAGATTCTCATTCTAAAGAGTGGGTCCCGGTGCTAAATGTGTGAGAACCATTGCTCTAATGGACTCAAGTCAAGACCCCCTCCCTTTAAAAAGCCCACTGTGGAAAAAATGGGTCTGCTGCTGGGCTCTGTGCATGTTGGAGTTTTCTTTGAGCACTCCTCTGCTGTCCTGCTCATCTGTAAAGAGGGCAGGAGGGGTGGGAGGGACTGCAAGAGAACCGGGACAGAAGCGGTGAGAGGGTCATGAGCAGCAGCTGGGAGGCTTACCAGGACAACCTGATCCTTGGTAGCCCTACTCAGAAGTAGTCTCACTTCAGCCAGTCATTCAATGAAGCTCCCTTCCCCACACCAACCATCCTGGCTCCTCCTCTTGCCCTCCCTCAGCCAATGGAAATATGAGAATGACCATCCCTTGTCCAATGATCATCTGTTCCTTCCTTCCAGAGATGGGAAAAGAGAGCCCAGTCCAGCCTTCCCAGTCCTGCTCGCATTAACCCTTCCCTACCTCCCAGCTGGAAATTCCCTGCTCCTCACCTGTCAGAATGCTTGCCCCACAAGGTTTTCCATGCTGTGAAAACAGTAAGCAAGCACCCCCAGACACAAGCAGACTCAAGCCAGCATGCATGAGGATGTGTGCTGAGTCAGGGGGGCCCTGACTCAAGTCTTTTTCAGAGTCTTCCACACGTGCGACTCACGAGTTGCAGAGTCACCCAAAATCACACATTTTTGTGACTCGGGTTTGAGTCACTGACTCGAGTTCCCAACACTACTCGCAACCCTGCATAAGGCTGAGGAAACATAGGAGTGATTGTGACCATTTGTGAATCTTTCTCAAGTTCTGCAGGATGGGCCTCCACTTGACCATCCATGCAAGACCTGTATTTTGTGAACTGTATGACTGAAGTGACTTTTTATGATAAATAAGTGAACTATTAGTTCACAATAACAATAAGTTACCTCAGAATGCCAGATGTTATATCAGAATGCCAGATGCAGGGGAGGGCACCACGATGCAGGTTGTGTCTTGTTCAGGGTAACCAGATACAATGGAAGACAGTGCAACTCTCTTTAACCATTGTATAGAAGAGGGAATTTTGGCAGGTGCAGCTTTTTAAACCTTTCCATGTTGAGCTGTACCTGACAAAATTTCCTCCTTTATACAATGGTCAAACGTATAGGTATTCTGTCCTCCATTGGACCTGGTCATCCTGGTCTTGTTGTCTTGTGTGCTCCCTGAAGCATTTGGTGGGCCACTGTGAGATACACAAAGCTGGACTAGATGGGCCTTCGGCCTGATCCAGAGGGACTCTTATTATGTTATGTTCTTAATGGATAGTTTTATTTTACATAAGTGTCCCTCTTTTTTATACTTCTTTGCATAATACCATTCCTAATTGGCCCACCTTTGGGAATGAAGCCAGAGCTTTTCTAACTCAACCTAAATCCATTACAATTGATTATGAGAATAATGCCACTCAGTATTATAAAGAAAAATTGAGCCAATATTAGGATAAATGTTGACATTTATTACAGTGCCCAGTATCCACCGTTAATTGCAGTAGCGATACCTTTCCGCAACCATTCAAATGGATTTTAAATACTCTCTAATAGCCAAATTGCTGAAAATACTCTACCATCATCTGGATCTTTTCAGCTACATAATCCATTGGAGGCTAAAGTGTAATGCATCTTCTGGCATGTAGTTTGTTCATATAAATTTCAAAATCAATTTGAGGAGGAGAAAAGGCTTTTGCAAATCCAGTTTGATGCTGGAATAAAAGCCAGTTAGGTTTTTTTTTTTTCTGTCAAAGGCACTCTAGAATGATTAACACCAGTTCTGGCTGTGAAACTGGGGTCACTTTGGTTTCAAACCATAATGCATTGAAAAAGAATGTCTAAAACTGCACACGCATATACGGACCACATACACAGATTCAGCCTGAGATTTTAGGCTCTCCTACATTGAACCAGTTACATGGGTGAAGTGTTTGCACATTGGTTGATGTTAGCATTTTGATCAGTTTGCTCAATGGGATTCTTTGTACACACAATCTTGAAGCTAATATTGCAAGAGGACAATGTAGGAATGAAGATGTAACAGTTCTCAAAAAGAGCAAGCCTGGAGTTGTAAAAAAGGACCACACTTTAGGCAGTGGTGTTGCTAGGGGGGGTGTGGGGAGTGTGAACCACACTGGGTGACACGCATGGGCTGTGAGTGTGTGACACCACTACTTGCCAAAATTTTTAAAATCTTGGTATTTTTGAATAATACCATCATGTTATATATCAGTCAATGTGTAATTTCATGCAGAATACAATCAAACAAACCATGTTAAAATATCTCTATTCTATTAAAAGTCATCGCCAAAAAACCAGCGGGAGCAGGGCAATGGTACATCACCACACCCACTGCCCGGAGCATTGCCCAGCCCACTGCATGGGGAAAGGTCCATCATAGGGATGAAACGCTGGTCTCCCATACCGGGTGATGCAAACCCTAGTGATGCCACTGTTTTAGGATCTGCAGTTGAATAATTAAGTACACAATATCTCCCATCCACCAGTCTGGTTCGCTGTTGTTTTTAGGATGAGTTGGTGGCCATTAGTCTTTTCTACTTCATACGAAGGTCAGGCAACCCCTTCCTGGTTCTGAGCCCTGTAGCAGCTCCAAGTACAGCTATTAGTTCTGCATAGCCTTTATTCCCCAAATATGTGCTGAGGGAGACTTGATTAAATCTGATGACCTGAGCGATGAGTCGGGCAAGATGGGCAGGTCCCAAGGAGTTCCTCTCAAGCCAAGTAGTCCTGAAATGCCCCTTCCCCCATACTAAATGCAGCAGGGGTGTGAATCAGCCAAGAGACGTGCACTACGGCTGTGCTTTTCACTGAAGAGCAATGTCAGTGCTTTAATTGGGATACACATTCAAATGCATGTTGATACAGTTTTTATGCGTTGAACTCCTCAGCTCCATGTGGCAGGTGGGAAGCAAGGCAAAACAGAGAAGGAGCAGGGACTAAAAAAAAACAATGTATTGTGGGAAACCTAACGGGTTTTGTGCATTCTTCAAGGCAGCTCTTTTTATATCCCACTCCCACAGAGAAATGCCTCAATAACAGTTGCCTGATTATTCCTCCTGCGATTATCCTCTCAACCCAAACATCCTTCCTCTCAGCAAGGAGGCATAAAAGAGGGGTGGAACATGTAGCTGGCCTACCTATATGCGTCTTGCGGCCAAGCAATCCTGAAACACTGTGGGAAAACAACATGGAAAAGTAGCTTCCTTGCTATTGCTCCGAACATGTGAGATGAACCCTCCTACCAGTCAGAAATGTGGCTATCACAATGTGACAGATATCATAATAAATAACTAAGGATATATCTGTGCTGTGGTGAAGAAATACCTTCCCCAAAATGCTTTCTTCATTCCCCCCCCATCATATCTCCTTGAGTTGCTTTAGCTCTATCTGAGATTACTTGCAGTGACATTTGTGCAAAGACCATGTGGATTATAGTGCAATTCTGTGTATGCCTACTCAAAAGTACATTTCTTTGAGTTAAAAGGAAACATATGGCCCAGTCCTATTGGCGCAGTCCGCTGGCAGCAACTGCTGCAAAAGCGCCGTAAAGCACTTTGTGGCTGTGTGCTGAGTTGCACGCTGACGGGACACTGGAGGGAAAGCCAGAGCCTTCTTGTGCACGTGGAAACCACCGGAGCAGGTAAGCCAGTGGGAGAGGTGGGAGGAGATGGGAGAGGGCAGAACGGGTGGGGAAGGGCAAAACTGAGTTGGGAGGGGGCATAATGGGGGCAGGAAGGCTGCGAGAGGAAGTGGATGTGGCAATGATGGTGCATGCCAGATCCTATCCCCTCCAGCAGCAGCCTCCCCACCCCTTTCTCTCCTCAGACATGTGCTAGATAAATTGCTAGCACTGGTGCAAAGAGACCCATTGAGGATTTAAGTACCCTTTCCCTGCTGAAGCCTTTTGATTCGTCCCTCCCCCCCAGTGGATATAGCACCCCCATTTTTAGTGCAACTGCACCAGTAGGAGGGCAGGATAGGATTGGACCTTTAATGTCAGGTAAGTGTGCACAGAATTGCAGCCCAACATCTCAGTCCTACCCCCTACCACCAGTGCCAATTCAGCCGCATCGAAAAGGCACACACTGCATCCTACGGTGGTGGTGGGAGAACTATTGGACAGCCTGCAGGAGGCAAGTGAAAATATTTTGCACATACCTATTGCATACACCTACTTTGGTGCATCCAATGAGAGAAAAGGGGAGGGAAGGTTTTAAAAAGAGGGGACAAGGGAGGGAAAATCCAGCATGTGCCATTGCCACCAAATTCACCCCTCCTGCCTCCTCCCCACCCTTGAGCCCTCCTCCTTCCCTGCCCAGAAACTGCCCTGGTCCTCCTACTCTCTCCTCTCCCTGTCTATGGCCTGCTGTTGACATACCAGTGTGGGGGGCTCCAGGAAGGCTGCTGTCACCTGGCTGCTACCTCTCAGTGTTCACAGCGATGGCCAGGCTGCACTCTGTGGTGCATCACGTTTTGTAACCGCATAAAGCATGCTACATGGCTGGAACATGTGTTCCAGTGGTACAGTGAACCCATAGGACTGGGCCTTTAGTGATGCCAGCTGTTCCTTATTAGGTGGGATTTTGTACCTTTGAAAATACTGCTTTCACTGCAGTGCAAACCCATTTTCCATTGACTATGATAATAAAAAATATATCTCTTTTTTCTCCAAAGGGTATCACTTTATAAAGCAAGCAAGCTAACCAACAAAAACCCACTAGAATACCACTCTTTGAAAATTGGATCTGGCAGTCTGGACATGTGTATACTGATTTTTATCACATGAAGTAGGCTATCTAACATTCATTTTGCATGCACTACACCCCCAGTAGCTCAAGGAAACAGAGGTCTTTCGACATGTGTCCTGCGGCTCAGAGTATTTCTCCCACTCGCTCAAACTCTTCAGTAGACAGAAAGCTCTTCTCCAAACAGCTAGCTGCATACCTTCTGTTAAGTGCATCTGTCACTGGTAGCCTTAACTTTGGCACCTCTATTTACAACTTCACACTTTTTAAAAAAATTTACATCACATTCCTCAGCCTGTGATATGCTATATTAGTTACACTTCTTTTCCCCAGACTGATTCCTACTTTATGCAGAAGCAAACAAGGAAGATTAAGGGCACTACATGTTACCTAGTTTCCTCACTCCTGGCTAGGTAGCCTTTTGCATGTTTAATATAGAGAGCCAATGTTTGTGCAGCATGTGAGCATATTTGTGTTCAGACATGACGATCTTTAAGACACCGTCTATGTGGTCAAATGCGTCCTGGTCATAGGTGTGTCTAGGTTTTTTTTGTGTGTGTGTGTGTCCCAATTATTTATGTCCCACTCTAATTCAGCAACAAACTATAACTGAGCAACAAACCCCATGTCATACTAAGCATTTTATCCCAGCCCTAAACATTTAGGGCCCTAAACAGCCCTAAAACCCTACCATTGTGTTTTAAAAATTTAAAAAGTACATATATAAATATATGTATTGGGACACAAATGTCTGGGATAAAACAAACAAAAAACAAAAACACCAAAAAAACAGAAACAAATGTCCAATACTGGGATGCACTTGCCTGGAACACTGTTGTCCAGCACACAATGGCCCTGTCACTATATTAAATATCAGTAAAATGTAAAATGCGGCTTGAAATTACAATATTTCTCCTTCAGCAAAAAAATGAGAGCAGGATGACTGTACTCGGATGTGCAAATACAATATTCTGTGTTGGGCAAGATATAGCATTGGCTGAGCATCAAGAATCCTTCTCAGGGGTCCAAACCATTGCATGGACCCCTTCAGCTACTGTGCTGGAATCCTGTGGCGTTTCCAGATGCACGGCAATGATGCCACACATCAGCTTTGGACTTCCAGGAACACGGAGCACCAAGCTGTGTGGAGCTCAGCTTTCAAGGGCTTTGAGATGTTTGGCCATGAGGCTTAAAGGGAACAGTGCTGAGCATGATAGATGTTGTGTTCGTGCAATATAATGATGAACATTGTACCGAGTCTGCCTGGGTCATCATGCAGGATGTCTGGCAGAGGCTCCAGAGTTTAGATAGATAGCAACTTTCTCCAATACTAGGACCATGGATTAATTAATAGAATTCTGACACATTCTACTTAACTTCACATACACCACTGCCCATGTTTCTGCATCCACCTTCATATTCCTTCCACATACCCAGGGAATGGGCAACTTTCTTTATGATAGAGTTTCTCAAGGTTTGCCCTTCACTGTACCACTTCACATGGTCCACCTATTCATAGTACCACTGAAAGTAACTGGTGATGACATCATGACATCATTGCCAGTTACTTCTGGCTTGAGAGGCCAGATTCAATGTGACAAACACCAGTAGGATGTTCTGGGTGGATGGACGGGCTTTTTTAAGCATGGAAAAGCATGCTTTGGAATTCTGCCTTCCAAGCTGAGGCTCCTACCACTGTTCGTTGTGTTGCGTTCTTGGTCTAACTGATGGGTGGCAGGTGTCCAGGGGTCCTGTGGTCCAGATGCCACCTCAAGTACCACTAGTGGTACCTGTACTACTGGTTGAGAAACACTGCTTTAATACGTTCATTTGCAATGGTACGCAACTGCCTAAAGGTCAAATGTAAACCAAATGTGACAGACACCATATATCTTTCATAGTCTTTCATCTCCTCCAAAGGAAACCAAAACAAAAGTAGCACTGTGGCTGGAACTTCTCCCTGCTTGGGAAAGTACAAGCAGATTTGGAAAGATTTGGAAGGGAAAGTGTCATGACAGATTTGGGATCATATATACAATTGCTTTTAAGAGGGACAGTAAAATTTATTGAGTTTATCTGGAGCTCTATATTTTCTATCCAGTTAAATCAAGATGCAACCGCCCTTAACTTGTAATTCTATTTCCAAGGCTCTGCTGGGCACCAAGAAACTAAGAGAGGGTGTTGGCTGCAAGCCGACTACAAAGAGGAAGACAAGAAGGCTTCAAGAAAAACTGGAAATTGTGTCTAATCTCCCTTTTTAAATAGATAGATATAAGTGTATGAATACGACATCTTCTCTCTTACCAGAACTGCATGGAGGGAATTTAGTAGTAGTAGTAAACCTTTAGTGGCATAAATACATCAATGAAATAAATTTAACAGGACAATGATACTAGAAAATATGTAGCATAAACGACATATGTAGAAAAAGAAAAATTTACAGGGGGGAAAACTGTTCGTCCAACGGGCACCATGACTAGGGATTCACGGCTTAGGTCCAACTATGAGTGCATTCTAGAAATGCCCGATGCTGGTTGGAAAAGTTGGACGGTTCACACATCATGTGAGGACAGATTGACCTGTCTGAAAGCAGGAGTTTTTGATAGAATGAGAGCCAGGTATCTGGCAACAGCATATGTCAAGGGTCCTATAGCATCTTCCATAAACCGTGAAAGAGAAGATTCACATATGGGAGGATAATGGGAAAGCCAGGAGGCTAAATATAATTTGCGTAAGGAAGAATGAAAAGGGCAAAAAAAATAATATATGGGACAGGGTATCTGGAACTTCCTTGCAAAATAAACAGAGGCGTTTGTCACGAGGGATACGCAAAAAACGACTGTAATGTACTGCGGAAGGGAATATGTTAAACCGGGCTAACAAAAAGGCTCTTTTCAGTTGTGGATGGGTGAGAGTGAAAAAATAAGGGGAATAATTATTGTTATTTCAAAATCCTGAACAAATAAGGAGATTGAACATGAAAATATGTAACCTGAGTAAACTTGAGCCATTTTGTGTGCCAGTTAATATATTTTTGAGGCACACAAACAGACCACTCCTAACAGACAGCCCAGTCCTATGGTTCCTGGCACCCATGTCTCCAGCGGCGCCAAAATGGTGACCACTGAATACATTGGGCTTGGGGACACTGTCAGAGGTCTCCTTGCAGGAAAGGAGTGTTTGCACCCTTAGCCTGGGTAGACAGCAGCCGGCAGCAATGGGTCTCCTTGGTTCTGCGCATGTGTTTGAACAGCCACATAGCCTGCAGTATGGTCACCTTGAGGTGGCATTTTTAACAAGGCTGACAATATAATCCAACTCATCCTTTGAAGTAATCTGAGGGGGCTCTTTTAATCATGACACCAGTAATTATTATTATTATTTTATTATTATTTTATTAATTTATACCCCGCCTTTTTGCCCAACGGGCACACACAGTAATGGGGGGATGCGGGGATGGCAGCAAGGAACAGGGCCTTCTCAGTGGTGGTACCTCAGTTGTAGAACTCCCTCCCTTTGGAACTAAGAACTGTTCCCTCTTTGGAGAGTTTTGTTGGGGTCTCAATAAATTTTTGCTTACCATGTCTTGCAATAATTGGCTGGAGTTTTAATTATTTAATTTTTAATTTGCTAATTATGTAGTGCGATTCACCTGGTTTCTCTGTCTTGTATTTTACTGTCTTAACACTTTCATAGTTTTTACCGATTTATTTAAATGTTGGAGGTCACCTTGAGTGCCCTCACCAGGAGAAAGGTAGGTTAAAAATTTATTAAATAAGGGCGCAAGTCAAACCTGCGCTGGAGCAGGCAAGCCAGGAGGCTTGCGCTGCATCCAACGCAGGTTCGTTGGGTGCAGCGGCTCAGCCACGGGCAAAGGGAAGCTCTTCCCCTTACCCATGGGTAAGGGCTGTGTGCCCCTATGGGTCTCCTCAGACCTGCGCCACCTCTGGAGGTGGCATAAGTCTGAGGAGACCGGAGTGGCATGAAGCTGCTCCATTCTCCTCAGGGACGGGGGTTGGGATCTGGCATAACGGCTGGGTCCCAGCCCTGCCCCTAGCTTCCCGTGTGCCCGCCCCCAGGGCTGCCCTCCCCCACCCAGAAACACCCCCTCCCCCATGCCTACCTTGGCTGCTTGCGTTGGCATGGGAGCCGCCGCAGAGGCTTCTGCCTGCCTCTGCACATCGGCGCATGTAAATGTGCCGACGTGGCTCCCAGCCACAGAGGCGCAAAAGTGCTTTACAGCACGGTTGTGACCCTCCTATGCCGGCCCAAGGGACTTGGGCAGGCATAAGGCGCACTTTGGATTGCACCCTAAGTAAGTAACAGCTAAATTCTGAGCTGCCCAGTATGCGGGGCTGCAATGGTGCTGAAAATGGCTGCTGCTGCATCCAGCAAGCTCCAGGCACCTGCTGCTTCCTCCTTGGGAAAAGGGGACTTTCATCTCCTTCCCCCAGGTAAACCGAGAAGCCCGACATGGAGGCTCTGGATCTGGTGGAGCAAAGCTCCGCTGGTTCCGCCTCCCTCCCACCCCGCTCCCTTCCCTGGCACGCCTCCTCCCTACCCTCCCTCCGCCTCCCCCCTGCCGTGGAACACCTCCTCCCCGCCTCCTCCCATGCCCACACTACCTCTCCGCTGCTTGGTAGTCCACATGACCTCTAAGCGGCAGAGTCTGGTGCTCAAATTGCACTAGCCCAGTACCAACCAGCACTGGGCTAGCACCAGTGGAGCACCAGTGCTCGGGCCCACAAATGTGCATTACAGTGAGCTGGCCCATGATGAGTAGGCTTGGGCCCTAAGTAAGAAAGGGCCCAGTCCTATCCAACTTTCCTGCACCAGTGCAGCCACAATGCAGCTCCGAGGTAAGGGAGCAAATGTTCCCATAACTTGAGGAGGTTTCTGTGACTGCTTCCTCACCACAGGATACAGTGCCTACCCATTGGCAGGGCTGCACCAGCACTGGAACATTGAATAGGATTGGGCCCTAAGCAAGCAAGCAAGCAAATAAATATTATACACAAAACAAATTATCATGATTAAAAATCAACTCAGCTTTGAAAGTATTGGTGATCTGAATGTTTTGGTGATCCATTTTGATTGAGGTGAAGGTAATGAAAACAAAATACTAAAATAATTTAAAAAAAACTAGACTATATAGATATGTTTTACCGAGTCGGTCAAGACAAATAATTCTCAAAGGGCAATTGGAATCACCCAATGATTGTGAGGAGTTAGCTAAAAGAGTTGAAGAAAGATTTTTGGTTACTTCTGAGTCAGTGGTTGGACAAAGACCAAATTCAGTGTATGTAAGTGGTAAAAAGGTTTAGAACCTCAGGTCTAAAAATTCCCCCTTTTCCAACTTAGTGACAATTGAGGAATTAAAGAAACTTGAGTGTGTCAGCTGTGGCTTTGACAAACGTTCATCTGAGAGAAGGGACATCATCAAAAGCCTTTGGATTCTTTTTTTAATGTCTGAATTGATAAGCTGTTTAGGCACTCTGGCAGTGTGACATCCTTTGGAATGTCAGCTGGAAAAGAATCTCTGGCTGTGCTTGAAATGTACACCAAATTATTGGCCTGATTTAAAAGCAGGGAAATGGGCAATTCAACAGTAGGCCCTTTTGACTTCTCAGCCAGACAGCACAGAAAGAATTTTAAATCATATTTGCATACTTTCTCAGTCTATTGGCAGCTACTGAATTTTTGACAAGCTTCTAATTGGTCAATATATCCTTTAAACTTTCAGACTGTCTACCTGCAGGGGACACTTTTCCACAGTGTCTTGTCTGTCACACAAGCCCTGAACATTGCAAAAGACAAAGGATTATAAGGCTTGTTAAGACATATTCTCAGTTCAAACATGGCACTGGTCAAACCCATTGGGTCAATCACTCTCTTGCACTTGCAGGGGTTGGTGACTGACTGCCAAGTCATCTTCCAGGGAAATGTGTCTGCCATTATTCATCTTCCCATTAAGAAAACCCTGCTAGGGTTCCAAGGAATCCTAGTTTCCCTTGAACACAGTTTGAAAAGTACTATTTTAAACAGATTAAGCGTGCAATCCTAATCCCTTATGTCAGTGCTTTCCAGCACTGGCATAGTGGTGCCAATGGGACATGTGCTGCATCCTGCAGTTGGCTGTCATTCACTGAGGCCTCCTCAAGTAAGGGGATGTTTGTTCCCTTACCTCAGAGCTGCATTGCCCTTATGTCAGTGCTGGAAAGCACTGACATAAGGGATTAGGATTGTGCCCATAAGGGATTAGGATTGTGCCCATAAGGGATTAGGACATGTGCCCAGGACACACACTGGCCAGCTCCAGCTGGTTCTGGACCTGGAAGGGATGAGTATGCACTGGCCTGGGGAGGCTGGCAGAGGGAGTTGGGGAGGGTGGGGGGACTGCAGAACAGAGTCATTTTGGGGTGGGGGGAGGCTGGGTGGTGGGCAGGCTGTTGGGTGGACCAGGCCTGGGAAGAGGGTAGGACAGGCTTCTGGCACTGAGGCTGGATCCTAAACCCCCTCTTGAGCAGCCCGGCTATATGCCAGGCTGCTTGGATCGAGTCCAGCGATTTAGCTGGCGCAGATTCAAGTAGTCTCAATGAGGTAGCCGCTGTGTGACATGGGGTAAGGGGAAATAAATCCCTTTGCTCTGAGTTGCATGGAATCCACCTCCAATCCTGTGCTGGATACAGCGCAGGTCTGTTGGCCAGTCTGTTCCAATGCAGGTTAGAATTGAGCTATAAAATTATTATTATGCTTATCCTCAAAAAATATTGATGGTTTTTAGTTTGCTGCCAAGTTCGACACAAAGTGCTGGTTTAGCCCTAAACAGGCTTGCAGATCTTGCAGACCTTCTGAGGTCCCCAAACCACAGTTTGGGAACCAGTGCTCTAAAGCCCTAAACAGTCTAGGCAGTCAAGAAACTGCATCCTTCCAGGTGAACCTGTCCTGTCCAAGAACTTTACTCAGGAGTGGTGTCAGGGGTCATTCAGATTGGGCATTGGCCAAGACTTCACTTCTCTCAATCCTTGCAGCCAAAGGGCTACCAAAAATGGGCAGGCGGATCATGGGGGCCTAACTGCAGGGATTTGTCACAGGCCCCAAGCAACCTTGCAATGTTACCCTTCTACTTTTGAGGTCTTTCTCTCTGTTCCCCATCCACTATCAAAGGAACAGGGCCTTTTAAGTTGTTGCACCAAGATTGTAAAATAGCCTCCCAAGGTGGTATGGCTCAGCCTTCGGTGTCCATCCTTGGAAGAACAATGAAAGCAGTGCTGTTTCAGCACGCATTCTCAAAGCAAACCTATACAGGTTTACATGGAAGTAAGTCCCACTGTGTTCAACTGGGCTTACTCTTACATAAGTTTTTGTTTGTTTACCATTTCTTAAACTCAGGCCGCAATCCTAACCAACTTTCCAGCACTGACATAAGGACAATGCAACTCCGAGGTAAGGGAACAAACTTTGCCTTACCTTGAGGAGGCCTCCGTGACTGCCCCCCAACTGCAGGATGCAGCACACGGCCCACCGGCACAGCTATGCCAGTGCTGGAAAGTTGGTTAGGATTGCACCCTCAGCTACTTAGCCACTTCCAGTATATGCAAATGTAAAAAAAAAGCAGGGTATAATATAAACATTAAATAAAATATAATGGGGATAGTTTTGCAAACTCAAAACTGACACTGGCATAAACGATCGTTTGCAACAGATAGAAATAATTCTGTCAAACCTTTCCAACATTTGTTTCTACAATGAAACTAACCTATCAATCATTCATGAATCAGCACTGATCGCCCCCTGCCCCAAGACATAATAATAATAAATAAATAATAACAGGTATTTATATACCGCCTTTCTTGGTCTTTATTCAAGACTTTATTCAAGGTGGTTTACATAGGCAGGCTTTATTTGAATCCCTTATAAAATAGGGATTTTTACAATTTGAAAGAAGGTTCTTTCTTTCAAGAACCACTACATTCAGGTGTTTCATTCCGATCTGGCTTCACATTCTGGCCTCCATCCTCCCACGCTCAGAGCAGATGGAATAGCTCGGCTTCAGCTTGTCAGCTGCTTCAAGGTCGCACGGTGCCGGTAGCCTTGAACTGGCGACCTTGTGGATGTTATCTTCAGGCAGACAGAGGCTCTACCCTCTAGACCAGACCTCCTGCCCATGCTTGACATGCTACTAGCAGGGATGGCCTTTCCATTCACAAGCATCACCTGTTGGTTAACTTCCAGCCATATTGCCCAGGTCACTGCTGTTGCTGCACACTGCGGTTCAGATGTCTCTTAGGCTCATTGAGAGGTGCCTGCCATGATTGTCAAAGAGGAAAAGAAAATGGCCAAGAAAACTCAGGTAGATGTATTTTGATCCAGAAAGCCTAGCCTGCATTTTCACAGCTTAAAAACAGGTTTGCATTTGTGAAAAATGCAATCAAAGACTACAATAGCAGCTAAATAAAACTCCGGTTGTTCCTGGTAACCACCTTGTACCAAGACAACAATCTCTATGTTGCTATAAATTAGAGTGAAGGATGAAATTCTTTCCATCCTTTCTGCTCACAGAATTAGCAGCCTTTACCCCTTAACTCCTAAGCAAGGCTATGAAAAATAAAGGAACTTCTTTTGAAGACGTTCTTGGCAATCCTTAGTTGAAAAGGTCACTGTATATTTGATCAATATTTTCTGCTGTCCTTCATCGCATTTGAATAGTAAATATCCACTGATTATTATCTAAATGCACCAGGTGTTTATCTGTGTAGCATATAACATGATGGTATTGTTCATAAATACAAATTTTCCAAAATTTGACCACTAATGGTGTCACCTCCCCAGGGTGTCACTTGGTGTGCTCCCCTACACTCCCAGTGACACCAGTGTTTTTGCATGTCAACTTGATTCCCTGAGAAAAGCATCTTTTTTATTTTTACTTTCTAAAGGAAATTTCTATCAATGTTTGAGATATTTCAAAACTGGCAGATAGTATATGGAAAATATTTCAGTATTCGTTTCATTTCTTGTGTTATTATCCCTAGAGCATCAACTCTCAACCTTGATTTTGGCATTCCCGGGCATCACGTTACTCCCTACTTTCCCAAATTTCTGTGGGTCCCACGTTATTTCTTACCAGAGCATTCACAGATCAAACATAAGCCAAAATACCTTATGTCACCTGTGCAAAATAGATGCATGCCTCATGTTCATCTGAATTTCCATGGATCACTTTGATCTGAATTGCAGTTACAGAATCACCATACATGTGATAAGGACCTTGTACAGTATGGGCAAAACTGATGTTGCACACATGCACACCCCTAGACCAGTGGTTCCCAAACTTTTTAGCACCAGGACACACTTTCTATCAGGAGACTTCTTTCAGGAGACTTAAAAAAAAAAAGTTCAACTTTACTAGCTACTCAAGTCTCTTTTTTATCCATACTATGGTGGGGGGGGGCATCTTCTGGAGTGTTTGTTGAGCTCCACATTCATTGGATGGGGACAATTCTGCTGGCTTTTAATAAAAGCCAAGGCATATTTGCCTACTCATGAGTAAATGCACACATAGGACTCAGTTTCACTTTCCATAGGGCTCAATACATTTTCCTTGTCAGTTTCACGACCCACCAAAAATCAGGTTGCGACCCACTGGTGGGGCCCAACCCATAGTTTGGGAACTGCTGCCCTAAACGGCAGGATATTGCTGGAAGTGACAGTACAATAGCACACAAGATGCCTTTAGGCATGGCGCAGGGCCATCAGCAATGGAATCCCAGCAGGACAGATGAGAATGTACATTCTCATTTATCTCCCAGTGTGTGAATGTGACATATCTATCCATGATATCTCTGCTGTTTGGGGTAGATTGATTCTTTGGCACAGCACTTTTCACAATGCCTTTTTGCATGCCAGCATTTCTGGATTTGGTCAGTATCATTAAGATACATTTTCTTATTATTTGAACAAACCTGAGCGTGGGGAGGAAATAGCCTGTGGTTCATTGTTGTTACCAGTGACTGCCTTTTTGTTCATTTGTAAATGTGATGACATTTTGAGTTTTTTGTATGGTAAGCGGAAGCACGCTAGGAAGCTCGTGGCAGAATGATTTCTTCCGAGAGACCATTAAATGAGGCAAAATCAATTTTCTCCCATATGGGGAAAATGTATTGTTCCGGTTCACTGCCACTAGAAAAGGGGGAAAAAAACCCCACTTATTTACATATCGCTTTCTCTTTATGACAGAGTCAACCTAGAAAAACTTAAATATGATTTGGTCAGACTAGAAGTGATAAGACAACCATGTGTGTTTATAACCCACCTTCCTGTCACTCTACATTGCTGAACTCCCAAGGTAACATGAAGGAACGGTACTGTTACGTACTCAAAATGCCTTTTTTGGAATCAATCAATCAATCAATCTGTGTGCGTATAGGAAGCATGTGCAGACAGACATAGATATTGGCAACAGCAACTCCTTGTGGGCTCATTCCAGTTATATTTTAAGATGAGAGCAGTAATGTGGAACACACCATTACTTTTCTTTCAGAAATCTGGCATGTGGGATACAGCTTGCCCAGCCAGCCAGAAATGCCCTGTGTCCCTTCTCTGCCCCCCCCCCCCAATATTTGTTCAACCGCTGTATAACTTTCTTGGGTTGAGCAACAACTGCATACATTATCTCTAAGCAGAGAGGGAAAAAAAATGTCAGGATCACAAATCGATCCAGGGTGCCGCTGAAGCCCTGTCAGGTAACCATCAAAATGAGAGGCTACACATTAGTAACAGGGCTAATGCATTTGGCTTTTCATACCACCCAGCTTTCAAAGAGAACCATCTTAAGAGGATTTTGCATATCAATGAACTTACAAGAGAACAGGTGGGGGGGGGGGCAGTCAGAAAATAAGATCGAAAGACAAAAGGTTAAAAAAAATAAACCTCTCTAGATTCTCATGGTAGGAGTCCTTGGAGAGGTGGGGCAAGGGATATGTTCAAAGAATATAAATTTTTTTAAAATGGAAAACACCCCGTCTCATTCAAACCCAAACTTTGCCACAAGCTGAGCATTTCTGAGGACAGTGCTCCAAACCATGCTGCCCTTTAATCAGTTACTATTTAAATACTTATTCCAGCTTTTTCATTAGTATGTTGAGTATGCTGGAAAACCCGCCTGCATAACCTAAGAATCAATGAGATGAGGTGTAACAGTTTGCTCTATTTCTCAGCCAAAGAAAATATGACTGAGCTACAAAAAAGAATATATTTAGCCCTGTCTGACAGGTAAAGAAGAACAATGCAAGGACAGTGGCCCAGAAAACAGAAAATCCATAACACATGTTCATGGCCAAATCCTATGAGGGCCTTATGCTTCTAGAACTTGCATAAACGTCCTTGACATCTGTCACAAAATGCAACATTGCCAATCAGTGTGGCAGGGCTATCACTTCAAGTGGCAAGTGGCTGCGGCCATGTGCCAACTGTGTGTTGATGACCCTGGTGCCCATAAGTCAGCGTAGGGGTTTGGAGGGGATAGGTGGAATGGGGTGGGGAAGGGAGGAACAGGGAAAAGACTGGGACAGGGAGGGATCGAGGCCAGGAAGGGAGGTGGTATTGACGGCTGTTGCACCTCCAATATTGTATTGCCCTTCCCAGCTTTGATCTGTTTTCCTGGGTCCACTCGGACTTGCACAGCTGGTACAGATCCCACATACCAAATGTTTATGCCTAATAAAGGTTGACTTGACTTGACTGGTACAGATCCAGTAGACACAGTAGGGTAGTGATGGCTTACCCCCATGCAAGAGAACAAATGATCCTTTAACCAGAGAAGACCTTTGGGACTGACCCACCACAAGATTCAGTGCATGCTATGGTGGCACTTGCATTGTCGGTGGGAGGGGTTAATAGGATTGGCCTGCCAATGTGATAAGCACAGCACAAAGCAAGAAGAGGACACTAGAATTCATAATGGGGGGGGGGAGGCTTAACTAGAGTGAGATATTTTGGCTGGAATGTTTTGATCCAGTTTGTTGCAATTTTAATCATTTATATATTGTTACATATTTACAGCATTTTGTTCATTATAGAGATTTTTATGCCCTGAACTGCCCTGAACCTTGTAGATTAAAATGCACCATTCAAAGGAAAACCTTCCTGTCTCCCAAAAGATTGCAATTCTTCTACAGAACAACGGTAGCACTCAGAATGTGTAATTCCATTTAAACAGATAGGCCAATAATTTAGCAAAACCTGATGCAATTTTAATTGCATTAATATGCAATAAAAATCATGATTTTGGCAGCAGGAACTACATAACCACTTATTAGTTTAAATATTAAATACAACATAAGCTTTTCACATAATTAAAATGTGTGGTTCCCCCCCCCCCCCTTCTTGAAAGCATTTTGAAAACTAATGACTAGTTTCATTGCAGCTGGCTTCCATGCTGTTGAGTACATTCAAGTGAGATTATATTTGACATCTACCATCACTTTGAAATATCAATCAGAAAACAACGCTTTTACAGCTTAGAGATATATTAAAGGGGCAGAAAGAAACTGTGTACAGTGTAGGCAGAGTTGTCAGACAGTAATATCACGTGTAATGTTTTACCTAAACTCAGAAAGGCAGTGTGGTGCAGTGATTAACAGCCCAATCCTATCCACACTTTCCTGGGAGTAAGCCCCATTGACTCTAATGGGACTTACTTCTGAGTGGACATGCATAGGAATTAGGCTGTAAAGTGTTACAGCAAGACAGCATAGGTGCGGGTCTTTACTCAGTCATGAAACTTATTGGAAGAAATTGCATCAGTCACCATCATTCAGCCTGATCTACATCACAGGGATGTTGTGAGGGGAGACCACCCTCACCACCATCCTAGAATTTTTTGAGGCAAGACAGCACACCAGTATGAAAAATAAAATTAAAAAACCAAGAAATTCTTTGACAGGATCTTAAGCCATCAGATGTGGTGCTCTTAATCATAAAATTATTGTATTCGTATCGGTTATATTTGCAGTAAACTTTTCCCAAAGTTTAGTTGGGGCTTTCGTTGGTGGTGGTTGTAGTGCCTCTTGGTGGTTGCCATTTTTTGTACAATAATGCAATACCATTGCCCCATCCCCAATTCCAGTACTGCATCATTGGCTTAGTGGTGGAAGCTGACTTGTGGTTGTCAATGATGTTCTGATCTGTCACTGTCAGCAAAATCCGGACAGGGTAAATTGGATTCTCAGCTGTGGTTTCCAAGCAAGCTATCCCAGCTTCCATCTAAGGAGGCCATCTTAACTGTGGGGTATGGTTTTAGACTATCTATGGCTTCTATGTAGCAATCGTATTCCTCCATAATTCTAAAACACAATTTGTATTCTTGAACACAGAAGATAGAAGACTAACCACACCTCTACACCTAAATGTACACCACTTGCTTCTCTTCATATTTGCTACAGTTTTTTAGGTATAAGAAGTTATTAAAGTTTCATCTTCCTATATATTTCTAGGGACTCCCAGCTGTCAGGTGTTTTCACGGATGATGTTAACAAAAACAAAAGATAACCCTCAAAAAGCAGGTTTGACAGTCATGCCACTGCTCATCTCTCTCTCTGTCTCACACACATACACAAATGAAAGCTGGTCTCCATCTTTTTCTTAATGTTAAGGAACTATGGGCGCAATCCTAACCAGCAGTTATGCCGGCATAGGAGGCCCTGGAGGGTCGCAAATGCGCCGTAAAGCACGTTTGCGCCTCCGTGGGTGGGAGCCACGTTGGCGCCGACGTGTGGAGGCAGGTAGAAGCCTCTGTGGTGGCTCCCACACTGCCACTTGTGTCGGTGCTCTCATGCCAACGCAAGCGGCAAAGATAGGCTTGGGTGGGTGTGATGAGGGGACGGAAGAGGGTGTTTCTGGGTGGAGGGAGGGTGGGCGATGGGTGGCCCTGGGGGCTGGTGCGCGAGGAGCTGGGGGCGGGGTTGAGACCCAGAGGTTATGCCGGATCCCAACCCCTGACCTCGGAGATAACAAAGTGGCTTCCAGCTGCTCCGCTCTCCTCAGACTTGCGCCACCTCCAGAGGTGGCACAGGTCGAGAAGATCCATAGGAGCGCACAGCCCTTACCCAGGGGTAAGGGGAAGAGCTTCCCCTTACCCGTGGCTGAGCTGCTGTACCCAATGAACCTGCGTTGAATGCAGTGCAAGCCTCCTGGCTTGCCTGCTCCAGCGCAGGTTTGGATTGTGCCTTATGTTGTTGTAGCTCAATCCTAGTTTTTTGTTTGATTTTGTTTGCCTTTATTGTTTTTTGTCCTTGAGGTGCTATTGCTTAGTTCAGGGCCCCTTACCTTATAACCCAGTGTTTCTCAAACTGTGGGTCGGGACCCACTAGGTGGGTCATGAGCCAATTTCAGGTGGGTTCCCATTCATTTCAATATTTTATTTTTAATATATTAGACTTACTGCTACCAAGGTATGGGACTGCATTTGGGAAATGTCACAGATCTGTACTTTAACAAGCTACTGTAAAGATACTTTTAATGATGATAGTAAATAGGACTTACTTCTGGGTAAGTGTTGGTAAGATTGCAACCTGGGATTGTTAAAAATGTTCCTGCTTGATGATGTCACTTCTGGTGGGTCCTGACAGTTTCTCATTCTAAAAAGTGGGTCCCGATGCTAAAGGAGTGAGAACCACTGCTGCAATCTCTTGCACAAGTTATAGGACTCACAATTCCACAGGAAAGATGCAAACATTCCACCTTTGCATGTTGCAATGTGCACAAAGGAAAGAAGCTCAAGTGAGAGCCCAATCCTGAGCTCGGTGGCACAGCTCCGTGCCGCCGAGCACAGTCACAAACGTGCCATAAGGCACGTTTGTGGGTCTCACCACCGGGCTCCCACCCATGCTAGCCCAGCACTGGCTGGTACTGGGCTAGCACCGGGCAGGAGCTCAGCTCCCGCAGCTCTGCGGTCTCCGGGACTGCCGAGCCGCGGAATGGTAGGCAGGGGCGGGGCAGGGAGGAGGTGTTACGGGGAGGGGGGAGGCCGGCAGGGGGTGGATAGAGGGCAGGTGGGAGGTGTGCCAGGGGGAGGGAGGGAGGGAGGAGGATCCAGGGCGCTTGTGTAGGGCTGCGTGCCCTACACGAGCGCCTTTTCCTTACCTTTTGGTCGGCAGTAAAGTGAGTAGCCCCATTGTGGGGCTGCTTACTTTACTCGGGGGAAGGGGATGAATGTCCCCTTCTCCTGAGGCACCTCCCGCAGTAGCGCAGGAGGCCCTGGATTCAGCAGCAGCCCTCCTCGGTGCCGCCAAGCCTGGGCACCCTGGGTAGCTCAGGATTGGGCTGTGACTCCTTTATGAATCCTGTGAGGAAAGCAAACCACAGCTTTTCAATCAGCTGCTAAGCCTGGCATCAGATTGAAATGATGGGGCAAGGTGTTTTGCTGTTGTTTTTTTTTTTAAAAAAATCACCACCCCCAAATAAATGATCAGGCAAATGACATGTCACGTAATACATTAAGCAAGCTCATCTGATCTTCCCAGAGCCAGTTTGCACTTCAGCAGTGTTCCTAAAACTCTAACAGGACTGAAGTTCTCTGCTCCTCATTTTCACCATCTTCTAGCTAACAAACCAGATTTCATTTCCTAAGGTTGCACGCACATTTTCCTGGAAGTAAGCCCCATTGAACACAATGGAACTTCTAAGTAGTCATGCACAGAGAAACTCAATTTTTAGGAACTGTAGGAGTCAGACATAGTCGTGGCTATAATGAATATTATTCCAAGAATTCTGTCAGTCTCTGTGCAATAGAGTGCTTTCATTGAATTTACTGATAATGGTCTTCCTATAATTCCAAGACGTTATCCTCAAGCTCCCACCTTTTTTGCCTCTTAATTTGTCCAATGATCCTATGTCATAACAAAGTGCAACCATCACCTTGGAAATTCTATTTTGGCTTGGAGGAGGTGGTGCAATTAAGCTTCTTCAACCCCCTTCGGGGATTGGTGTGGAGAAGCTGCTATCATTGACAGATGATCAGCTGCTTTGAGTCAGGGTGGGAATGCTCAAAAGAGGGAATCGACCGTGGTGTTTATCCCTGAGGTAGAGGCCTGTGCTAAAGGGAATACAAGTGCATGGAGATAGGACCTACAACTGCAGTATGTAGCTTGCTAACTGGCATTACTTTCAATCAGTGTGGCCCAGTTTTAATCCAAAACCTTCCCTCATGAATAGGCAAACTCCCCTATCTAGGCCAATTGGGCAAGAGAACAAAATATAAGTCGTGACTCATTATCTACGGGGGTTCCAGTCTGGAACCCCCAGTGGATTAAAAAAAATCAGTGGATGAAAAATCGGTGGAAAAATAGCTTTAAAGACCCACTACCAGGTTTCTTGCTCCTCTATTGTCGCCCCAGAACAGGTGATGGATTTTTCCTCCAGAAATTGGTCCAATCCCCTTTTAAAGGCATCTAGGCCAGATGCCACCACCATATCCTATGGCAAGGAGTTGCACAGACTAACTACACTCCGAGTAAAGAAATATTTTCTTTTATCTTTCCTAACTCTCCCAACTCTCAATTTTAGTGGATGTCTCCTGGTTCTGGTGTTGTGTGCGAGGGAAAAGAGCATCTTTTTATCCACTCTATCCTTCCCATGCATAATTTTGTATGTCTCAATCATGTCCTCCCTCAGGCGCCTCTTTTCTAGGCTGAAAAGCCCCGAATGCTGTAGCCTTTCCTTAAAAGGGAGGTGCCCCAGCCCAGTAATCATTTTGGTTGCTCTCTTTTGCACCTTTTCCATTTCAAGATGTGGTGAACAGAACTGGAAAAGGACATAGTGGAGGAGTGCGGCACAATGCTAACCTTACCAATCCCTAGGATCTGCTCATCTTCAGTGAGGTTGTTGTTTTGTTTTTATCAGGCTCTGCAAGAGGGATCTGAAGGCCTTAGGAGTGGACCTGAACAGGTGGGAAACCCTGGCCTCTGAGCGGCCTGCTTGGAGGCAGGCTGTGCAGCATGGCCTTTCCCAGTTTGAAGAGACACTTGGCCAACAGTCTGAGGCAAAGAGGCAAAGAAGGAAGGCCCATAGCCAGGGAGACAGACCAGGGACAGACTGTACTTGCTCCCGGTGTGGAAGGGATTGTCACTCCCGAATCGGCCTTTTCAGCCACACTAGACGCTGTTCCAGAACCACCTTTCAGAGCGCTATACCATAGTCTTTTGAGACTGAAGGTTGCCAACAGTTTCTACCCTGGGACCATAATGCTTATATTTTTCATAATATTATTTGTTATAATAAATATATCAGATATGCTTGATCATCATATAAACCAACTGGGACAAGGACATAAAAGTCTCAGTCAGATCTGCAAGGTCAGACCTTTGAAGTTTCTAAAGACTTTGACACTTTAACACTTTGTGGGGAGGGGCAAGGAAGACTGTGAAAGGAGAGACATGCATAAAATCAAATGCAGTATACAAGATACCAAAAAATAGTTGTCTTGCTCCTACAGGAATACCAAACACTGTTTTTCATGAATATGTATAATTAGATGTTCTCTGTGAGTGAGAAGTAGTAATTAATTCAGTGTTAAAAATCACAACCTATTACTTGAACACCATGGCAACCAACATTGGCAAAAGAGAAAATGAAATTTCAAAGACTATTTTTAAATTATTACATTTGCACATTTTCCAAAATTTCAAAGCAGGCTAGAATTATTTTTAGATAAAGACAATAGAAGTTCAGTTGTCAGAATGCTAAGGCGTAAGCTTAGTGAATCAACAGCGATTTACTGTGGAAAGATAAAATGGCCTGTTGACTTCTAAGAAGAGCGTTAAGAAGATGAAAATATCAAGTACAACTCTGGTTGATTATTGTACCTACTAACTTAGGGCCATATCCTATCCAATTTTCTGGTGCCGGTGCAGCTGTGCCAATGGGGTGTGCACTGCATCCTGTGGTGGGGAGGCAGTCACAGAGGCCTCCTCAAGGTGTGGGAACATTTGTTCCCTTACCTCAGGACTGCATTGCAGCTGCACCAGTGCTGAAAAGTTGGATAGGATTGGCCCTTAGTGAGCTAATGCAAAGTATTTTGATGGTTACACCTTTACTCATGATTTCAGCCTCAATATGCACTTATAATTAGGGCTATGATGAATGTTTACCCTGTTGGCTTTCCAGGCCAGAAGGAGCATTGGAGAAGGGGAGAATTCCTACAGGCTGTAAATTGCTTTATTTTGCCTTATTTCATTCCTGTTCACTGCCATTGCCTCCCCTCTTTGGTGTTGATTTGGCTCCATTGTTTTCTTCTTCCTGGGACGCACAGGTGATTCTAGCCATTTAAAACCACACAGTGCACATTATGACATCACAATGCTATATAGTCAATTGATTTGGCTACATAGTAGGATCACTATGGGCAGATTGAGAATACACTTCTGCCTCTTCAGAACAACTTTTGAATAATCACCAAAGGATGATCTGAAAACTTGTAAAAGAGGAAGCCCTTTGCTTTCTGTTCAACTCTACTTTTGATTAAATCATGATATACACCTGGAGCAGAAGGTGCTATAGGCTACTAAGTCTCTATGCGGGGGTTCCTATATGCATATTTCATAGGAAACAGCTATATACCAGGGTTGCTTAATTCCTTTGATATGGGGAAGGTGCTACAGATGCTGCTTGTGGCCACCTTCCTGCATATCTCTCCTGATGTGGCGGACAGAGAAGCCAAATGTTCCCTTAAAGCATCCTTCCACTGCTTTAAACAGAGTTGCAAGGAATTGTGCGTATGCATGTATCTGATGATGGGCACTAGAATCTGAGTGTTTATCTTCATCCTTCGAACCGTTGCCCCTGGGGGATGTGGGAGTTCTTTACTTATCACTGAGAAGGTATTTGAATATTTCCTTCCCTGACTGGCAACTATATCCCAAATCTCAAAAGGTTTGTTTTCATTATTTGATAAAATGCTTATCATTTTGAATGTGTTGTCTGGAGATAAAGTAACACTCCCACACTGTCACTTGGATTCTTATTACTCAGTTTTCCCAAACACAGTAAGGGCCCGCTTGTCTGTGACGCTGCCTTGAAGCAGTCAGCTCAGACAATGGATTGGCAGGGTGCAGTAGCCTAGCCAGAGGGGCGACATGTCAAGTACTGCAGGCTCTGCAGTGCGCCATGTAAGCGCCCCTCCCACTCACCGTTGGAGCCATTCTGGGCAGTGACGGCAACATGCAATGCGCCGAGGAATGCATACATGACATTCCTTAATGCGGGGTCAAATCTGGGAGGAAGCTTGTCTGCTAATGTAGCTGATTGGCTTGTGGCTCTGCTTACCATGAAGTTGTGTATAGGAGCTCTGAGACACAGCAGTGGGACTACAGCTGCTGCAGAAGTAAGTTAGGGCACATTCCATTCTCATGTGAGCCAAAGTATGATGGTGCCACGAATTTCTAGATTTAAAAGATTTTAGAGAGACTTAGGCGTGTGTCCAATTTTCTGTGTTACTGTTTCTAGCTACCAACACCTCACTGGCAGATAGTCCTGGGCTCTGCATCAGGAAGCCCGGTAGATCTGGGCTCCAAAGATGTTCCCAGCTGTTTCCACCCTCCCCCACCTTGTTTTGCCCCTTTCCACCCCGGTTCTGTCCACCCCTGTCACCACCCTCCTCTGCTCTGTTTCACCCCTCCCTTCCCCCTTTGGGACCAAAAGAAACTTTGCACTCCCTGGTAAAATTCCTCTCAGAGGCACTGCACACTTCCTGTAAGGACATTGTACTGAAGGCATTCCAAAGTGCCTTTCTTACGTTTCTGTTTGGTGCCTATAATTTTGGCATTGCTCCAGCTGTCCTTGTGAAAGGAAAAAGTGGCCCAAGCAATTGCTGAAGGCTGGAAAGCGCAAACCAAACAGACTCTGATTAATGTTCCCGACATGATGAAAATATTTCACGGGTGCCTCCCATGATGCATCTGAATTCACTCCAAATTAACTTAGTATTGGTTTTAGAATCTCTAACTCATAATGCAAACATTTTGCAGAAAAAATGGATTCAGTACGTCAGCTGGGTTGGGAAAGTGCATCATATAAAGCTCAACAGCACTAACATCTTCTGTACAGCAATGTGGTTTTTAAGATGGAAACCAAAATTAAGAGGTTCAGATTTGCGCCACAACTGTGCACCTTCGTGTTGCATCTGGGAGACAGAACACATTCTTCAGCTACTGGACCACTAACTATATTTTGTAAAGCACTTCATCCTTCAATCAAAATGATTAGATAGAGGAACAAAGACATTGCCTTTAGAAACTGTGGGTAAGGGCTAATATTGCCAGTTCTTACAGACATCTTTTTTTTTTTTTTACCAACTGTAAGACTAAGAAAAGCATTTGATTTGTGTGTGTGTGTGTGTGTGTGTGTGTGTGTGTGTGTGTGTGTTTTTGCCAGCCTTACACCCATCAATGGCACAGTTTTTATTCTACAGTGCCTGCCTAAGACCTCCTGGGAACTCAGGCAATGTGCCACTGGTTCCCAAACTGCACACTGTGGAACCCAAGGGTGTCATGGCAAACTCACATTGGTGCCACGGGATGTGCCCAGTGGCTTCTTCTTACTGCCTCTCCTGGGCGCACACATGTTTCAAGATGACGGCTCCTGGGACAGCTGGGCGATGGTGGCAGTGCAACAGGGCTCTGTGACTGCAGGGCACTGTGGCTGTGGTAAGTTTGGGAACCTCTGCAATATGCCAAATGCTGCCTCCTTACCTGCTTATGTCCCAGCCTGTGCTCCTCCCACAATTGGGTTATGGCTACCATTCTTCCATCCTTCACACTTCCCTTCCATTACGTTCCCATCTTCCTTTTCCAAAACAGGAGTGGGAGGAAGAGCAGGGCAGTGGGAAAATGGAGGTGGCTGCTTGCCACCCATCTGCTACCTGGGATAACTGCCTTAGTCAGCCATATGGATGGATCAATTCCAGGATGACCAGATCCAATGGAGGACAGAGTGCCTATATCTTTAACCATTGTATAGAAGAGGGGATTCTGGCAGATGCAGCTCACCATGAAAGGGTTTAAAAAGCTGCACCTGCCAAAAATTACCTCTACTATACAATGGTTAAAGGTGTAGGCACTCTGTGCTTCGTTGGATCATTCTGGCCAACCCTGTCCACATAGGCTGACTCTGCCCAGGGTCAGAAGAGGGGAAATCTTCTATTTCCCAGAAGAGGGGAAATCATAAGATTTCATTAACAGGATTCTGCATGCGACTGCTTTAGACTCAGAAGTCTTCCTAACCACAGCATGAATGCTCTGTGTTAGTGACTGTGGAAAAGGAGGCGTTTGCTCAGAGGGGCAATACAGTAGTCATCTACTCTGCAATTTCTTTACAAGGCCAGTTTAAGCTGCATCTACAATGTACAATGTAAGCTACATTTGTGGTTGCAGTAATGATAAAGGCAAGAAGTTTTCTTTCTATCATGTTTAGGACCAAACTACAGTATATGTTACATTAATTGCATTGTTTTGCTGTTTGTCTGTTTTCCTTAATTTAAACAGCAAGGACATGGAGGGGAAATCAATACTGGGACTGTAGGATGAGTGGGAGTGGGTTTTAATCCTTCCCCCTCCCCCCCCCCAAAAAAAAATTCTGATCTGGACTGGAGTCTCAACAATTGCTCCAATGGATGCTTTCCTTCTGGGAGAAAATAGCAGCTGTGGGGGTAGGGGATCTAGATTGGGATGCAGTGGGGGTAAAAGGTTCAACCTCTGTTCCCCCACACCGTAGTTCCAGTTCAGTACAATAAGCATTTTGGCCCTTAATTTTCTAAAGCAGTCGTTCCCAAAGTCCTCCTTAGGAGGAGGGAACCACTTAAGTCTTTCCAGTGGCAGGAGGGATTGCAGCAACACGATCACTGGGATTGGCACAGCTATCGGGGAAGGGGGGTTCTGGCTTATCTGAAACCAGCGCCAGCCTCCCAGGAGCATGGGGAGCCCCACAGACACCTCTGCAGGGCTCCCCAAGCTTCAAAAATAATAAAAATTGTAATCAGAAGCTATTTCTGGTTTCCGATTGGAAAACCAGGAGTGGCTTCCAATCATGATTTTTATTATTTTTATATGAGGATTGGGGAGCCCTGCAGAAGCATCCACGGGGCTCTCTGAACCCCCCAGAAGGCTGGCACTGGCTTCAGGTAAGCCAGAACCCCCTCTTTCCCCGGTAACTTTCCCCAGCTGAGTGCTTTCCTGACTGGTTGGTCACAACCCACCAGTTTGGGAATCATATCACTTTTTAGAACAATGAAGATGTGAGCAGCACTTTTGTTCAGTTCACATCAGTGTGCAGATTGCCATGTGATCAGGAGTATCCACAAAGTGACCTGTTTACAAACATTAATGAAATAGTAAAATGGAGCCATTGGCCATGGGGGTGGTGGGATGGAATAGGCACTCATTAGAGGTGGTTAGAGGTGACCAGATTAGCTGGGGGGAATTTCAGAGACCACTTGTAGCTGGTGCCAGAAATGGTCCAATTCCAAGAGCAAGTTCTCGTACTTCAAATGAAAGGTGTCATGTCCCCAATTTAAAATCCTTTGTGTCTGTGTGTGTTCTAAAAAGTGTGGCCAACGATTGTTCTAGGCAGAGCAGTGCTTTGATAAGCTCCACGCTGTGGGTTCTTGTAGATGATACAGCTGAGAAAGGAATGACTCACGATGGAGAGACCATTTTTGGCAGACTCCCTGTAGCAACCGTATTATCTGCTTTGGTCCTTCAAGCTAGAAGGAACGCAAAGGGCATTGAGTCTACTACACCACTGCTGACTTGACAACATGCCCAATTCTAAGATAGCTCAGATTTAGTATGCATTCAGAGTTTACATAAGTCACAGTTGACCTGTTCCTATGGAGACAGTCAATTCCATGAAAATCATCCTGAAAGACAGGTCAGGAAGGAAATAAAGTGGGTCCTCATCTGCAGGTACCAAACTTGAAGCTGGAGGACCCACAGAGGACCTCCTGGATGCAAACGGAGGTCACATCCAGGAGATCTTCTGAGTTGTGGGGAGGCTGCATATGGCCTCCCCATGCTTCAGAATGCCTGTCAGAGCCTTCTAATAGGCACTTCTAGTTCTCACAGAAACCAGAAGTGCCTGCTAAAAGGCTTTGGCAGGCATTCTGAATTGTAAGGAGGTTTCATGTGGCCTCCCTGCAACTCAGAAAGCAGGTCAGGACTGTGGATTTCATTATCTTCCAGGTTTTCAGCATCTGCGGGGGTTTCGGGATTCGATAAATATTTGTTTAACCTAGGGTACGTCAACACATAAGATCAGTGTTGGCTAAGATCTGAGCTATTCAGCACTGGCAGTACAAGCGTACTACTGGGGCTGGCTGAGAGCCAGAAGTGCCTACTAGAAGACTCTGTAAGGTATGCTTGTGACATCCTGCACTGAGTCAGTACTGGCTCATGCCCAGTACTAGTTGGTGCTGAGTCCAGCATTGACCAGATGCCAGCTGAAGCTAGGTAAGAGCTCTGGGCCGCAGTGAGGGCCTCAGGGGGCAGAGAGAGGCATTCCAGGGACAGCAGGGGGAGGACCTGGGGCAGGAGGAGGAGCTTTGCTTCACTAGATCCTGAAATTGGAGTCTGTCAAATCTGCGCTGGCAAAATAAAACTGGCACAGACCTGAGAAGTCCCCATTACAGGGCTTGGGGCTTTCCCCAAGGAGACCTCTGGCGGCTGCTGTGGGACCACCAGATGCAGCAGTTGATGTTTTGGTGCTACTGCACCCGGTAGTGGTGCTGCCTTTTGAATTGAACCAGGAGAAATCCGTCCTAGCAATGCAAGTTTAGCTCTTGGAGAGCTTGAAAACTCTCTCTCTCTCTCTCTCTCTCTCCCCGGGGACCTCTAGCCCTGAAGAACCTAATATTTCTGAACTGATGTGAAATTCATTTCTATCTATTCAAGTGGTTGATTAGGCTACTTGAAAAATGCAGAGCATTTAATTGAGAAGCAAGGAAATGCTGTAACCTGATAAAGAGACAATTACTTTTTTTGGGTGTTCATTAAAAAGAAAAAAGAAAAAGTCCAACCTGTTTAATTCCTCCTTTTAAAAAAAAAGAAAAAAAAAGATAATATTCCAATAAATATTCACCGTTTTAGACAAAAGCTAGATAGAAATTCTTTACAGACAAGCAGCAAGCAAGTCTTTGCTTGGAGGCTCATGCAACAAGACAGAGGAAACATTTAACCTGTTCTGTACTTGATTGTGAAGTACAATCAAGTACAGAACAAGTACAATCACTTTCTTCATGGGGTTTTGTGCTGAGGGTTGACACTTTTTTTTTTTTTTTAACTAGCCCTGTTCTTGTGCCTTTTACAATAGTGTGACGCACACAAATTTACCAGGGGTAGTATATTCCCATTACTTTATCTCTATGTCAGGAAAAAGAGTGTGTCAGGAGGTAAAAGGTAAAAAGTAAACCGGCTCAGTTGGATATCAACGCTCTGGTTTATTATCAAAGTGTGAAATAATGTAACATTATGTACCTTTTATTTTTTCAGAAAAAAAAAATCTAGAGAAAAACTTTTAAAAATTAATGATTCAACACACACACAGAGGCTGCAATCCTATATGCACTTACTTGGGAGTAAGTCTCATTGAACCACATGGCACTTACGTCTGAGTAAACATGCATAGGATTGTGCTATGAGAGAGAAGTAGCTGCTTTCCTGGATCTTCCCTTCCCAATTAGCCATTTGCTGTTAAAAGAAATAGATGGGGGGGGGGAGAGATTTGAAAGACAGGGGCAAATATGAAACCAGCTGAAAAAATGAGAGATAAGAGGAGATACAGAGAAAGGTAGTCAGTAGATTTCCTTTCCTCCTGCTTTCTGCGCCTGCTAGTGGGGGAGCCTTCAAAAATCTCAGCAGACAGAATTCTTGTATAATTGGGGCATCTCTGACACTGTAAGTTTAATTGATAATTTAAAGAGCTTCTCGACATGTCTGCATGTGCACATGCGTGCTTGAATTAAGGCCAAGAAATAGACAGGCAAAGACAAGTACATATCTGCTGATGACAGAACACATTCCAAGCATACTGTTGTATGGGGGAGAGGGGAGATCTCATGCTTGAACTCTCCCTGATAGAGATGTAATGATGGCTAAGTTTAGATTTCCACAAAACCCTTCCTCTGGTCTAACCCATGTTCTCATCTTTGATACTACCTTGTTTGATCCGACAGTATTCAAAAGGCAAAACATATTCTCACACAGTAGCCCTTTCTAGGACACAGCATAACTTAATACCTTCTAATGAACCGTAGCCTGTACCTTCCAGTGATGGGTTTCTGCATTGTTTCATGACACTTGGCATATAATATGTGTCATAATAATTCTATCTGAGCCAATTTTACAGGAAACTGTATATAATCGGTTTGTACTATGTTACTAATTGTAACGTTTGCGCTAACTATTCCTCCTCCTGGAAAACTCCCTGCAAGTGTTGGGCAAAATAAGAAAAATGATGGACATTAACATCTCTCAAGATCCAATAGATGAAACCTTAAGGTATTTAGAGAAAAATGGAAATTGGTAAGACTGTGAGTAAATGTATCATTTTAGAACTGGCCCAAGACTTTCTGATGCCAAAGGGGATGCCAAATGCTGCCTTCTTACCCACAGATGTACCAAAGATCTGCTCCTCTTACTCTCCAATGTTCTAGCTCAGGGCGGATCTGGGGTTTGGGACCTCCGCTCTGTCAGCGGAGCTTACCATTCCGCCTCTGCGCTGCATATATTTCCAGTAGATCTGGGCACTGGGATGCTCTGGGCAGTCACATCTGTCCAGACATCTTGTTGCACAGCCTTCTGGAATGCCAGGCAACAGACATGACTGCCCAGAACATCCCAATGCCCAGATCTACTGGAAATATACATGGTGCAGAAGTGGAATGGTAAGCTCTGGTTCAAATGGGGACCACATTTTTGTCAGACAGCAGTCGCGAGTTTTTGTGGCTGCTGTTCTAGCTTGCTCAATGCTCTCCTCCCCTCCACATTTTTCTTCCTCTTTTTCCCCCTCTTCCTTTTTTAATCCAGGAGTAAAAGCAGGAGGCGGGAAGTAGGTCGGCAAAGAAAGTTTGCAATTGTGGAGTTTTGGATGAAGGTGAGAACTCCTTGTTTAGAAACGGGATATCAAATGCTGGTTAACAATATCTAAACCTCACTTATGGTTTTTAATCAGAGAGCCTGAGAATTCCTGATGTACACAGTACAGTACTATAGTTACAGGCACTGGTATCTGTACAGTTCCATCAAAATATTTCTAAGAAGATACTGTATTTCTTGAGATTTTTCCACTCATCAAACAGGTTGGCACCTTCTCTAGGTCCAAGGAGACACCATTGATTTGTGTGTATATTTTGCTATATCTAGCCAACAAAACTGTGAACTAGTCTACTCTCCAATCAACCTCAGAGCTGGTCTACAGTATGTACTTACTGTGGGGACAGCACTGAATTGAATTGGACATAGCTCACATTGACCTGCAGTGGCGAAATGGAAAATATCTCATAATCAACAGAGATAGGAACAGATATTTTTTGGAGGTCTTGCTGTGCTATCTTGACAATAGATAATGTTTCCATTGCATTGTGGTACCTACTGTGTACTGCTCAGACATGGATAACAACTTTAAAGAGTGCAAAGCCAGGAAGATGGGTGTGGAGGGACGACAACATTGACTGCCATTCCTGTGACATTTTAAAGTTTGTGCTTTCAATCAGACCATCATATGAAAGGTTTCCTGTGTGAGGTTACATTAAATGCCAACTTCCAGAAAACATTTGATTTAATGTGGCAGCATCCTCAAGCTGTGAGCTAATGGACAGAAAACCTATTTTCCTGACAAGTAACAAACATTTTCCATGAGGAAAAGCCCCCCTTTTAGAGTCATAATCACTGTTTTAAAAAATGGAAATCATGTTTTCTAGTCTAGCCAGAAGGGCCATCTCGATTCCCGTGAAGGAGGGTCATCTGGATTCCCAGAGCAGGGTTAGTATCTGCTCAAAATGCAGATGTCTTTAACTGCATCAGTGTACTTAGTTCCACAGGATAGAGATGGCAAGTGATTCCATGCACAATGATGAACTATTGAATGATTAGTATTGCAGGACAAACATGAATACATTATGGATGAAATTAAGCTCAGTACAATATAATCTTTATCTTGCTTTTTGTACAACATAAAAGCAGGCCCACACAACTTGTGATCCACAGGTTTAGTTTACCAGCCCTTTCAAAGGGCCTGCCAGGTGCTTGACATTTACAACCCCACAGTTCTTGTGGGAGAAAAAATGTAACAGGTCTACACAACGCTTACCAACATACATGGTTTGGGGGCTGTTTTCAGGTTGGTGTATCACAAGGTGTGTAGGCCTGGTGTAAAAAGAACAGAATGCTTGGCAGCCATATGGAGACACATTATGGTGAGGGGTTGATCTTTGTGGTGAGTCAGTACGCAAAAAAAGTTCACCAAGTGGCAGATCCTCAAAGGGACACCAGCATTATTACATGAAGCAGTTCAGAGCACTTCTGTTTGCTATTTTGCATCTAAACCAGCAGATAATTAACGGGATGTGGAGAATGGTTTCCTACTACTATACTCATAGTGAACTAGGTGCATAAATTTGACTAGCACAGACATATTCAACAGGTGGGTAAAGAAGTGGGTCCGGGTCAAGACCCAGAAGTGGATCAAAGCTTGGCATTGGACTGGTCACATCAGTGCTACTGCCACCACAGTTATTATTTTAGTCTTCGTCCCACACAACTTGAATGGTAGCTAGGGCTAGGAGTTGTAGATGAAGTACGTTCTCACTCTCTGTGGATTCTGGAAACTGGGGATAAGGGGGAACCCGATCTCCACACTATCTCTGTCCCCCCCCCCCAGCACTCATTACCTTCATTTATCTTCTTTACAGTAGAACTAAGCAAGAAGGTCCCACTGAGCTGTGCAGAGGATTGGACTGTCAGCATTGTCTACTCCGACTGGTAGTAACTATCCCTTGTTTTGGGTGGGGATCTTTTCCAACCCCTGCCTGGAGGTACCAGAAATGGAACCTGGGATTGTCTGCATACAAACCATGAGCAAGCAATACCACTGAGCTATACACTATCCAGTACACTACATTGGCTCTGAGGTGTTACAGGACCTGCACGGCAGCAGTGCACCTAAGCATATTTTCATTCTGTACATTGAATATACAGGAGCAGGAGGTCTGGCTCAGTTGGTAGAGCTGCCGCCTTGTATGCCTGAAGATCTGAGGCTGCCAGTTCGAAACAACTGGAAGTACCCGAGAACTGACCACACACTGATTTACTGATGAGCTGACCCTCGGTGGCAGAGAGGCATTGCCATCAAGTGAGCATGGGAGGCGGCCAGAGAGAGGCCAGACTGGGAAGAAATCCAGCTGGAAGGAGGAGTTCTATGAAAGACTAGAACTATTCAATTGTAAAAATCCCTACGGGGGGTTTAGAACAGCCTGCCTATGTAAACCGCCTTGGATTAAAGTCTGAGGAGAAATCTGACGACCAAAGAAAGGCGGTATATAAATATCTGTGTATATAAATACCTGTATATAAATACCTGTATATATATAGTCATTCATTTGATGATATGCTTGAAGCTCTTTTTACTGGAGGTTGTTTGTTTTACATTATGCAATTTCTCCGAACAGCAGTTTAAATAGCCTGTTTGGTATCTATCTTTACATGCAATAAGATATTTGAAAAATAACAAGAGCAGCCAAAACAACTCCACAAGGTAACAAGGTAATCTACGTTTTTGTTTTTTGCTATTGGCAGCACATCTCTGCAGGTAGATTGTCCCCTGCCAGGATCTATCGTCATCATCTTTCTAAAACGGTCCTGTCTTTTGAAGACCTCACATCCAAACCATGAACACCAACTGGGCATACCAGGTTTTGATATGCTTTGCAGAGCTGTTTGACTAATTGGGTCAAACGTGGCACCATCATCTGCGAGAGAAATTTGTCTTCTCCCTATTCAGAGGGAAGCATATGCAGAAAACGTGTCACTTTGAAGAACGTGTATTGGTCTGTTTGCCTTCTGCAAAGCTGGGACTTGAGATGAAGATGTCTTGTCTTAAGTAGACAGCTGATCCTTCTGGTCCAGCATTGTTCTGAATGGCAGCACCTCTCCAACATCTTAAGCAGAGGTCTTCCCCAGCTCTGCTACCCTTGGTGAAAACCAAGAGATGTTGGGGATTGAACCTGTAACCTTACATGCACAAAGTACATGCTCTGCCACCAAGCTCTGGGCTTCCATACTTGAAATGAAAAGTACAAATGACATTCTAATCCTTAGTGCCAGAAACACCTATCTGAGGGGTTTGTACAATGTATGTTCTGTTCATCCAGAATCACAGTGCGGATTCCGAGCCAACAGGTCCACCACTGATATGGTATTCTTCCTTAGACAAATGCAGGAGAAATGCAGGGAACAGCGACAGCCACTCTTTATAGCCTTCATAGATCTCACAAAGGCCTTCGACCTGGTCAGCAGGGATGGCCTCTTCAAGATTCTCCACAAGATTGGATGTCCACCCAGGCTCCTCAGCATCATCCAATCCTTCCACAAGGACATGAAGGGCACTGTTGTCTTCGATGGCTCCACATCAGACCCCTTTGACATCTGAAGCGGCGTGAAGCAGGGCTGTGTTCTTGCACCAACCTTGTTTGGGATTTTCTTCGCTGTCCTGCTGAAGCATGCCTTTGGAACCGCAACAGAAGGCATCTATCTCCGGACCAGATCAGACGGAAAGCTCTTCAACCTCTCCAGACTGAGAGCAAAGTCCAAAGTCCAGCTGAAATGTCTGCGTGACTTCCTCTTTGCCGACGATGCAGCTGTCACTACCCACTCTGCCAAAGATCTCCAGCAGCTCATGGATCGTTTTAGCAAGGCCTGCCAAGATTTTGGACTGACAATCAGCCTGAAGAAAACACAGGTCATGGTTCAGGATGTGGACTCACCTCCCTGCATTACAATCTCTGCGCATGAACTGGAGGTTGTCCATGACTTTGTGTACCTTGGCTCAACGATCTCTGACACTCTTTCTCTCGATACCTAGCTAAACAAACGCATCGGTAAAGCAGCTACCACGTTTTCCAGACTCACAAAGAGAGTCTGGTCCAACAAGAAGCTGACGGAACATACCAAGATCCAGGTCTACAGAGCTTGCGTCCTGAGTACACTTCTGTACTGCAGCGAGTCATGGACTCTTCGCTCACAACAGGAGAGGAAACTGAACGCTTTCCACATGCGCTGCCTCCGACGCATTCTCGGCATCACCTGGCAGGACAAAGTTCCTAACAACACAGTCCTGGAACGTGCTGGAATCCCTAGCATGTATGCACTGCTGAAACAGAGACGCCTGCGTTGGCTTGGTCATGTCGTGAGAATGGATGATGGCCGGATCCCAAAGGATCTCCTCTATGGAGAACTCGTGCAAGGAAAGCGCCCTACAGGTAGACCACAGCTGCGATACAAGGACATCTGCAAGAGGGATCTGAAGGCCTTAGGAGTGGACCTCAACAGGTGGGAAACCCTGGCCTCTGAGCGGCCCGCTAGGAGGCAGGCTGTGCAGCATGGCCTTTCCCAGTTTGAAGAGACACTTGGCCAACAGTCTGAGGCTAAGAGGCAAAGAAGGAAGGCCCACAGTCAGGGAGACAGACCAGGGACAGACTGCACTTGCTCCCAGTGTGGAAGTGATTGTCACTCCCGAATTGGCCTTTTCAGCCACGCTAGACAATGTTCCAAAACCACCTTTCAGAGCGCGATACCATAATCTCTCGAGACTGAAGGTTGCAAACATACATGTTCTGTTCACCAGGTCATCGAAGAAATAGTGATTCCGATCCAAATTAGCAGACCCAGCCACCACACAGGACAAATGTGAAAGAAGAAGATCAGGTCCACAAAAAATCCTTATCTCAGGTTAGCACTTTTTCTGGTTGCACTCAGCATCGTAAATAGGCACCTGTTGAGATTTGTGTATTGATCAAGTCTTCAGGTAAAGGGACATTTATTTTCACTGCACTCAGCATAATAAAACATATACCTGCTCACACCATGTACGGGTACAGAATAATATTTCTTTTGATTTCTATACCACCTTTCTACATTAATGCTCTCAAGGTGATTCAAAACAGCAACAAAAAAACTTTTGTTTTTTTATATATAAAACACAATTCAGTTTAAAAACATATCAAAAATCAGGGCTGGTGCCAGAGGCTGGCATTGTTTGGCAGCTGCAAGGAGCCAATGACCCTCGGCAGTGGGGTTTCTGGGAGGGGGGGGAATGGGTACAAGCTGCCATCCCAGCTGTACTAACCTGAGGACTGCTCATGCCTACTGCTTCCCCACCGAGGCATTCTGAGGGCACATTTACAACACCTAGCACCAGCACTGGCCACCAGCGCTGGCAGTACTAGCTTATAGGATTGGGCTCTAAGAAACTAATGTGTAAATCAGCAATTTCCCAGCTTGAATCTTGCCTCTGTTATAAACCTCTCTAGGTGGCATTAGGCTAACCACTCAACCTCAGTCTTCCCCATCTGCAAACTGAGCATAATAATACCTTACCCTGCACTTGTCTGATCTCGTCAGATCTTGGAAGCTAAGCAGGGTCAGGCCTGGTTAGTACTTGGATGGGAGACCGCCTTGGATTACTGGGGTCTGTAGGCTTATACCATAGTCTTTTGAGACTGAAGGTTGCCAACCAATACCTTATGGGGTTATCGTAATGATTCCATCAAGATAATACATGAGAAACATGTTGCACACTTTAAAAGCATTATACAAACGCCAACTATTCTTCTTTTGGATGTATGTGAAAGCATTTCAGGCATTTATGAACGTTTTTGTTGATTGATAGATTGTTGATGTCAGAACCATTCTTTCCTGAGAAAGGCAAATTTTGCTGTGAAATTTGTTTCCATAATTAATGTGCTTTGATGTGAGTGACCTTATGTAACAACAGAATAAGCTTTAATTATTTTCGGTGATTAATCTGTTGTGTTTGGTTTATTTTTAATCCTGTTATCCTAAAATTATTTCCAACAGAAAGGTCATTTTACACTCCTGTGGTTTCGCATATGGCAATATTGAATCTTTATATTTTCCGGAAAAGAGAATCTCTGCATATAATACACACGTAGTAACAATTCATTGTCTTGTATGATAAAATAGATATATTTCATCCCCCTCCCACCCCAGTCTTATACAGAGGGGAAAATAGCAGATCTCTAGCTAAATTCATTTTAAAACATGTAAAAAGTCATTGGTTATTCTCACTAAATGTAATGGAACATTAAAATTCCAAGTGCCTATAATATGATAATATTATTTCAGCTTCAATCTGCTTGAAGCTAGATAAATAGATGTCTTTGACATATTTGATATATTGATAATTATAGAAATAGGCCCCCTTTGAGTTTTATCTCTAGAATGAAGGAGCTAAGCCAAGGCTGTCCAACTCATTTCGTACAGTGGGCTGAATAATGCTGATGGCACCTGCTGAGGGGCTAGAGGTGATGTCATTCAGCAGGAATTTGACATCATTAAGCAGGAACTGATGTCATTATACAGGCAATGACCAGAAAATAAGCACCTTTTTCCTCACATAGGAAATCATTAGCTACAAATGTCACAAGAGAAACTATACAGGCCTTGATCATTTTCAAGATATGGGAGAGCCCAATTATCTTGCAGGCTGCCCTTTCAGCTGTGCTGCTTCTGCCAAGGCATCACTTCACCAGTTAGCAGCTGAGAGGTCCTGCAACGCGACACCTCAGCAAAAAAGATGCCACTGAAAGGGCGGCCCATATGATAACTGGGCTCTCCCAGCACTTCTGCAGCTTCTTCTTTTCTCACCCCTCTTGGTTTGCCTCTTCCTCCATCCCATTCCTCACCTTCCGAGATCTCTTTCCATCTTTCCCTCCCAGTGCCTTGGCAGAATTGGTGCTGCTAAAAGGGTGGCCTGCATGATAATTGTGCTCTCCCAGCTCCACCTTTTCAGCACTGCCACTTCTGTCAACACATCACTTTGCACCTCAGTGGCTTGATGATGCTGGGACAGCCCAATTATCATGGGGGAAACATAAAGAGCTTCCACAGGCTGTATCCGGTTCATGGTCCATATGTTTGACCTTCCTGAACTAAGTGATGCTAATTTTCAAGGAGGCTGAATGTGCATCTTCAGTGAAACACATATCTGCTAAGCAAGAGGAATCTGCTTCCCCCTTGCTGTGCCCCCATTTCCAGCACCAGAATATCCCATGCAGTTGCTGGACTGTACGTCCTTGATTAGGGAATTCATTAAGGTTCATTACCCTACTGCTACATTGGGCTGGCCTGTGCATGAGAATAGGTGAACCAACTGCTTCAATCAGTGGGCTGGAATAGGCAGAAATTGATAGCAGTGACCCCCTCATGAGTGCTTGCTGCTTCTCTCACTCATCATCCATCTAGCTGATTCACTGCTTCAATTCTCTTCTCACTTGCTGAGAATAAGCAAGAAGATTGGCACAGCAGCTGACTGCTCACCTCTTCCTCTGGCACTGCTGCTGTGAGCAAGTGGGGCTGGAGGGAAAAGCAGGAGACTGCTATGATCCTGTTCTGATTCTTTCCTTACCACTATCACTTCTCAGGAACTGCCAGCATTTTCTTCCCTGTCTGGCTGATTCTTCAGAACTGACCAGGTGAGGCATGCTGGGAGGAGGGCAAGTTCTCTTCCACTCATGGCATGCCTCACGCAGCCTATTTTGAAAAACCAGCCAGGCAGGAAAGGCAAGTACGGAATGTTTGGGGATCTCTCTGTCACCACCTCCTTGCCAGACTGGCTCTTCATCAAACCAGGCCAGGTGGGCAAGCTGGAGGCATGTTGGGATGGACATTGTGATGTTTATTTTGACTTTTAAACTCCAATGAGATTGCAAAGCAGTGCTGGGAGTGGGGGAGGGAGGATCTTGCTCCTAATAGGAATAATGTTTCCAGTGTTCCTTGAGGGATGAAAGGCTTTTGCATATCCAGATTCCCAAAGAGCCTTGCTGGATTGCAGCCTAGAAAATTGATTCTTCATTTCATGCCATTAGATACTTCTGAACAGCAAAGCCAAGCCCTGCTGCTGAACCACATCAATCAAATCACCACCAGGCACATCTCCAATGAGCATTTAATTGGCCACCTACCTCAAACCACTGCCCGTGAGACTGCATTTTCAGGATGACACAGGGATCGGGCTTGGAGAGGGCATCCCTGTCCGATATGCCTTTGCATGCAACTCTCAGTTCCACCTTTGTCAGGCATGGGCTGCTAAAGATTCCCAAGGTGTTGGCTGCAGATTCATAGATGTTGCTCATTTTCTTCATTCTCTTTTCTGTGAGAAACAAGAGAGTGAAAGTTCCATTGAAACCCATTTTGGAGGCAAACATCTCATATTCAAAGGGAAACGGTTCCCGCTGTTAATACACCAATACACCAAGCACAATTCCTACCAATTCAATCAAGTCTTTTGAGAGAGAGAGAGAGAGAGAGAGAGAGAGAGAGAGAGAGAGAGAGAGAGAGAGAGAGAGTACTGTAATAGAAATTTCTCAAGGTAATACTGACATTAATGCACCATATCAATCATAATATTGACAGTTCGTCCTTCAAATCCATCAAACATAAATAAAGGGAATCGCTTATAGCAGGTATTGAGGTTTTAAAATGATCCATGATTGTGGCATACTGAGAACAGGGTTGCAATAGAGAGGGAGCTGTGGGATGTCTCCCTCAACAGGAGTAATTATGTCATCAGGAGGAGCCATCAGGTACTGCCTTTGAAACTTTCTTCAAACAACCTTAGCTGAAAAGAAGCATCAGAATGCCAACTGAGATGTTTGCCAAGGGCCATATGTACATGTCTTTTCCAAAGGTACATGTCTTTTTCCAAAGGAGACAGTACATGGCTCATGTTACATTAAGGCAGAGGTTCCTAAACTTTACACAGAAATATTTGTGGGGGTGGCAGTGATGGCACCTCCATGATCCTTCCACTGCCATAAAAAGGGCTTTGGGTCACTATGGTCCACAGGGGAGCCTGCGGCCCTCTCTGCAAGCATCACCCACTCCTCAGAATGGCTCCTTGATATGATCATGACCCACTTCTGGTTTCGTGATGAAAAGGAGGAAATATGTACAGTACCCTGAGCTCCTTGGAAGGTGGTATGAAAATGTGAATGAATGAATGAATGAATGAAAGGATGACTGAAATCAGGTAGGTGAGTGTGTATGAGCACAACGGAGGACCTCTAGAAAAGCTTGATCACATTTCAGCAAGCCAGCCTAGCAGGTCATCTGTCCTTTCAGTGTCCCCAATATTCTAAATGTATTCTTTGTGCACCTGTGCTGGATTAATTGGGTGCAATAAGGCAGTCTCCAGGGATAAGAACATAAGAACAGCCCCACTGGATCAGGCCATAGGCCAATCTAGTCCAGCTTCCTGTATCTCGCAGCGGCCCACCAAATGCCCCAGAGAGCACACCAGATATCAAGAGCCCTGCATCCTGGTGCCTTCCCTTGCATCTGGTATTCTGACATAGCCCATTTCTAAAATCAAGAGGTTGCACATCATGGCTTGAAACCCGTAATGGATTTTTCCTCCAGAAACTTGTCCAATCCCCTTTTAAAGGCATCCAGGCCAGATGCTGTCACCACATCCTGCGGCAAGGAGTTCCACAGACCGACCACACGCTGAGTAAAGAAATATTTTCTTTTATCTGTCCTAACCCTCCCAACACTCAATTTTAGTGGATGCCCCCTGGTTCTGGTGTTATGTGAGAGTGTAAAGAGCATCTCTCAATCCACTTTATTCTTCCCATGCATAATTTTGTATGTCTCAATCATGTCCCCCCAGAGGCGCCTCTTTTCTAGGCTAAAGAGGCCCAAACTCTGTAGCCTTTCCTCATAAGGAAGGTGCCCCAGCCCAGTAATCATCTTAGTCGCTCTCTTTTGCACCTTTTCCATTTCCACTATGCCCTTTTTGAGATGCGGCAACCAGAACTGGACACAATACTCCAGGTGTGGCCTTACCATAGATTTGTACAACGGCATTATAATATTAGCCGTTTTGTTCTCAATACCCTTCCTAATGATCCCAAGCATAGAATTGGCCTTCTTTACTGCTGCTGCACATTGGGTCAACATTTTCATCAACCTGTCCACCACCACCCCAAGATCTCTCTCCTGATCTGTCACAGACAGCTCAGAACCCATCAGCCTATATGTGAAGTTTTGATTTTTTGACCCAATTTGCATGACTTTACACTTACTTACATTGAAACGCATCTGCCATTTTGCTGCCCATTCTGCCAGTCTGGAGAGATCCTTCTGGAGCTCCTCACAATCACGTCTGGTCTTCACCACTCAGAAAAGTTTGGTGTCATCTGCAAACTTTGCCACCTCACTGCTCAACCCTGTCTCCAGGTCATTTATGAAGTGGTTGAAAAGCACCTGTCCCAGGATAGATCCTTGGGCCACACCACTTTTCACCTCTCTCCATTGTGAAAATTGCACATTGACACCCACGCTCTGTTTCCTGGTCTTCATTCAGGTCTCAATCCAGGAGAGGACCTGCCCTCTAATTCCCTGACTGTAGAGCTTTTTCAGTAGCCTTTGGTGAGGGACCGTGTTGAACGCCTTCTGAAAGTCTAGATATATAATGTCCATGGGTTCTCCCGCATCCACATGCCTGTTGACCTTTTCAGAGAATTCTAAAAGGTTTGTGAGGCAAGACTTACCCTTACAGAAGCCATGCTGACTCTCCCTCAGCAAGGCCTGTTCATCTATGTGTTTTGAGATCCTATCTTTGATGAGGCATTCCACCATCTTACCCGGTATGGATGTTAGGCTAACCGGCCTATAGTTTCCCGGGTCCCCCCTCTTTCCCTTTTTAAAAATAGGCGTGACATTTGCTATCCTCCAATCCTCTGGCACCATGGCCATTTTGAGGGACAAGTTGCATATTTTATGCTTGAGGATGCTTGAGGATTTCCGTCCCCACCAGTGGACCTCCCCTTTTTAAGATCTACCCTATGAAAGTATGCAGCTACACATTCATATGTTGCCACTGTGTCTGGTTTTAAACAATAATCTTTTGCATTATTGTTTTGATATGGGTTTGTGATATCAGCAAGGGCCACAGGGTGATTTGCCAGTTAGGCACAAAAATCACACAAGATTCCTAGTGGCATAAGGTAATGTAGGATGGACATCTTACAATTTGCTAGGAGACAGATGACCATGGCTTTGGAGTAACGTAAGTGTGGAAAGGCTGTGTGACCTTTCCATCCAAACTAGGCAACGGGGTGAGGGAGAGTGTCATAACCCAATCTGCTAGAATTCAGGCTATTTAAAACACTGCATTTGTTTCAGTTGTCAAAACAAGTTAGATGGGGTGTTAACATTTACATCATTTCAGTCTCATATGACTCCTGGAATGAGATATACAGTAATAGACTGGCAAGAATTAAATTAAAATGGGATGACTTCAACAGTGGTGGCAAAGGAAACACCCAAAGGAACAAAGCTTTATCTTCTCTGCTCTGCTCACCTTCCTTCCTTCCTTCCTTCCTTCCTTCGACTGATATGACTTTACAGTTAACCTATTTTTTCTACAGCACCTACACAAAATAGACTTAACTGCATTCTTCTTTTTCTTTCCTCTTCCTCCTGTGGAGAGGTATGCCACTCTGATAATGTTGAAAGTGAAACCATACAATTTCTCCATTTCTACAATATCAAAGAGGCTTAACAAAGCATTCCTCAGGGACCAGCAACTTTCTTGCTCCAACCAGGTGATCAACTAGCTCAGGTAACATCTGAAGGCCCACACTGGTTAGAAACCCCATGTGGCTGATCTGATCCCAGGAACCTCACAAGAGATCTGCATTGCCCCAGGCCCAACATCCCCCTCTGGAAATGGAAGCATCCACTAGAGGTCCCTGCCACATGACAAGGCCTCTGGGATTGCTCCCATTGGCTAGTGGGAAGAGACTGTTGTTGGCAACCTTCAGTCTCGAAAGACTATGGTATTGCGCTCTGAAAGGTGGTTCTGGAACAGCGTCTAGTGTGGCTGAAAAGGCCAATTCGGGAGTGACAATCCCTTCCACACGGGGAGCAAGTGCAGTCTGTCCCTGGTCTGTCTCCCTGGCTATGGGCCTTCCTTCTTTGCCTCTTAGCCTCAGACTGTTGGCAAAGTGTCTCTTCAAACTGGGAAAGGCCATGCTGCACAGCCTGCCTCCAAGCGGGCTGCTCAGAGGCCAGGGTTTCCCACCTGTTGAGGTCCACCCCTAAGGCCTTCAGATCCCTCTTGCAGATGTCCTTGTATCGCAGCTGTGGTCTACCTGTAGGGCGCATTCCTTGCACGAGTTCTCCATAGAGGAGATCCTTTGGGATCCGGCCATCATCCATTCTCACGACATGACCGAGCCAACGCAGGCGTCTCTGTTTCAGCAGTGCATACATGCTAGGGATTCCAGCACGTTCCAGGACTGTGTTGTTAGGAACTTTGTCCTGCCAGGTGATGCCGAGGATGCGTCGGAGGCAGCGCATGTGGAAAGCGTTCAGTTTCCTCTCCTGTTGTGAGCGAAGAGTCCATGACTCGCTGCAGTACAGAAGTGTACTCAGGACGCAAGCTCTGTAGACCTGGATCTTGGTATGTTCCGTCAGCTTCTTGTTGGACCAGACTCTCTTTGTGAGTCTGGAAAACGTGGTAGCTGCTTTACCGATGTGTTTGTAAACGCATCTTCGCTGTTCTGCTGTTCTCTTCGCTGTTCGCTGTTCTACTGAAGTATGCCTTTGGAACTGCAACAGAAGGCATCTATCTCTGGACCAGATCAGATGGAAAGCTCTTCAACCTCTCCAGACTGAGAGCAAAGTCCAAAGTCCAGCTGGGAAGAGAATGATAGCCCAATCCTAACTAACTTTCCAGCACTGATGCAGCTATGTCAATGAAGCTCACACTGCATCCTGCAGTGGGATACTCAAGGTAAGGGGATGTTTGTTCCCTTATCTCAGCAGCTGTATCAATGCTGGAAAGTTGGTTTGGATTGGGCTATTTCTCTCCCACACGCTATTTCTCCTCCTCTCTCTCCCACTAGACAACAGGGTTGAACCAGTGTGCTATGGGGAACACATGGCAAGGCTCTGACCCAGAGCATCCTGCAACCTGGCACCAGCAATGCAATAACTAGCCACGTGGGCAATTCATTTATCATATTTATGTTTATTCTTCTATGGAGCTTAGACAATATGCAATCGTTTTTCCCATTTTTATATCACCCTTCCTCCAAGGAGCTCAGGGTGGTATAGTACATAGGTCCTCCCCTCTCTTTGTCCTCACAACAACCCTGTGAGGTTGGTGAGGCTGAGAGATATGACTGAACAAAGGTTGACCAGGAAGCTTTGTGACTGACTGGGATTTGGACATGGATCTTCCAGGACTTAGGTCCAAGTCCCAAACCACTACATCATCCTGGCTGTCAGGTACATGGCTCCTGGCCTTCCTTTTATATTTATGTGAGGGAGGTGAGGTTGAGAAAGACTTCCCTACAGCCACCCAGTAAGCATTATGGCTGAATGGGGATTTGAATCCAGGCCTTCCTGGTCCAAGTTCCAACACTGTGATCACTACACTACACTGACAGCCCAATCCTATCCACACTTTCCTGGGAGTAAGCCCCATTGACTCTAATGGCACTTACTTTTGAGTAGACATGCATAGGATTGGGCTGACCCTCAATAACTGGGGATGCTCCAGCAATGTCAGGTGGCACAGAAGCTGGGGCATTGCATACTGTTTTCTGACCCTTGCAGGATCAGTGAATAAAACAAAGATCACACTAAAGTCAGATTGTGGAAGATATTGGTACTTAAGCCATTTCTGCCCAAAGTTGTACATATGCCACAGAAATCAAATATGTACACCTGTGGGCTGGCAGAAATGGGTTAAATAACCAGCTGTAACTAAGATGGAGAATTATGGGAAGGCATTCATTATTCTAGTCTGTCTTAATATCGGGGAGGGTATTTCACTAGCACATAAGTATTCTATTAGCTGCTGAATTCAGTCCTTTATTGCCGAGCAGCTGCAATTCCTGAGAGGGAAAAGGTACAGAAAGTGGCACAAGGAAGAGTTCTGTCTAGGTCACACCATCGTGCATTTTTCATTTACGGCCATTCTGATTCTGTTTCTTTTAGTATGGAAAATAGTACACATGCATCATGCCAGCAAGGGACTCCCGCACACAGTCTGTTCTCATGAACTGGTGACATTCTGGATGGTGGGAGATAAGCCAGAGAAACAGACCCACAAAGAGAAGGGAAACAAAAGGTCTGTTTCAACTGAAGTCTCATGCAAAATTATGCAACCGTCATAGGCGACTATATCGGTAGTCAGAAGGGGAGAAAAAATCAATTCAAAGGACACATTCCAGAAATACCATTTTTGAAGTAGCAAAGTTTCTGAGTTCTTCAGAACACTTGATCAACCTGGATGACAAGTAAAGGAAGCATAGCTCCTCCAGGCCTGTAGTTCTTGAGACTTAATATGACTTAAAAGACATCATGAGTCTTTAGTTGAGTCTTAAGATGGATGTGTTTCACAGACTTATGCTCGTCGGCCAAGTTAGGTGCTTGATATGACGCTCCCAGCACTTCTAGGATGAAGAAGAATCCATAATGGGCATACCTCCCATTTTGGAAAACATAAAATCTAGCTGTTCACGGTGTCCTGCCTCCAGTGCAAATGGAAGCACAATGACCCTTGAAATGCAGAGAACAGAAACAAGAGAGAAAGAAGCATTTAGATTAAACTAGATGTGGTGTTTTCTAAACTTAGAAAAAGTAGGAGCTAGGAAAGGAAGCTGAGTTGGTCCTCTGAAGGCCTACTTTTCCCAGGAGGGGAGCTAACATGCAGGCAAATCAATAGCACTGGGGGCTATGCTCACTTTTGGTACCCAAGTACATCCAAGCATGTTTCTTTTGAAAAACACTCAAAAACATCCCTGGATCCTTTCCAGTTGCCATCAGAAGTAGCAGTTTAGGATGAATGAATGAATGAAATGAAATGCATTGATTTCTGCATACGCCCACACAGGGTGTGTGTACTATATTCTGAATCAAGTGTGCGACTCCAAAACAACAAAAACAAAAGTTACATGTGAGGACCGCATGGTGACTTGCCTGCCTGGTGCGAAGGTTGCGGACATCACTTCTCGTCTAGACAGGCTAGTAGACAGTGCTGGGGGAGAGGTAGCGGCTGTGGTGCATGTCGGCACCAACGATGTGGGCAAGTGTAGCTGGGAGGTCCTGGAGGCCAAATTTAGGCTTTTAGGCAGGAAGCTGAAAGCCAGGACCTCAAAGGTAGCGTTCTCTGAAGTGCTACCTGTTCCACACGCAGGGCCAGCTAGGCAGGCGGAGATCAGGGGTCTCATTGCGTGGATGAGACGGTGGTGTAGGGAGGAGGGGTTTAGATTCGTTAGGCACCGGGGAACGTTTTGGGACAAGCGTGGCATGTACAAGAGGGACGGGCTCCACTTGAACTAGAATGGAACCAGACTGCTGGCGCATAACATTAAAAAGGTGGCAGAGCAGCTTTTAAACTGATCCCTGGGGGAAGGCCGACAGGAGCCGAGGGGCATCCGGTTCGGGACTCCTCATCCCTATGGGATGATGATGGGGAGGTTAGAGAACAACAAGACAAAGGCAGAGTAGGAGAAGAAACTGGGAAAGGTAGCGTGATGGGATGTGATAGACGGTTTGGCACAATGAGAGGATGTGGGGACAAAGGAGCGAATAAGCAGTCCATCCTAGGGCATTCCGTGTACAAATGCTTTTATGCGAATGCCCGAAGTCTACGAGCAAAGGTGGGAGAACTGGAATGTCTGGTGACAAGGGAAAACATTGACATAGTGGGCATAACGGAAACCTGGTGGAATGCGGAGAATCAGTGGGATACCGCAATCCCAGGCTATAAACTCTACAGGAGGGACAGGCAGGGGTGTGTTGGAGGTGGGGTGGCCCTTTATGTTAAGGAAGGGATAGAATCCAGCAAAGTAGAGATTGAAGGTGGGTCCGACTCCACCGTAGAATCTCTGTGGGTTAAATTACCAGGCTTGTGCAGCGATGTAATACTGGGGGCGTGCTATCGTCCTCCAGACCAGAAATCGGATGGGGACCTTGAAATGAGGAAACAGATCAGGGAGGTGACAAGGAGGGACAGGGTTGTAATCATGGGGGACTTCAATTATCCTCATATTGACTGGGTCAATTTGTGTTCTGGTCACGATAAGGAAACCGGATTTCTTGACGTGCTAAATGACTGTGGCTTAGAGCAGCTAGTCACGGAGCCCACCAGAGGACAGGTGACTCTGGATTTAATATTGTGCGGTATGCAGGACCTGGTTAGAGATGTAAACATTACTGAGCCATTGGGGAACAGTGATCATGCTTCGATCCGTTTTGACATGCACGTTGGGGGAAGAATACCAGGCAAATCTCTAACAAAAACCCTTGACTTCCCCCAAATGAGGAGGCTGGTTAGAAGGAGGTTGAAAGGGAGGGTAAAAAGAGTCCAATTTCTCCAGAGTGCATGGAGGCTGCTTAAAACAACAGTAATAGAGGCCCAGCAGAAATGTATACTGCAAAGAAAGAAGGGTTCCACTAAATCCAGGAGGGTGCCCGCATGGCTAACCAGCCAAGTTAGAGAGGCTGTGAAGGGCAAGGAAGCTTCCTTCCGTAAATGGAAGTCTTGCCCTAATGAGGAGAATAAAAAGGAACATAAACTGTGGCAAAAGAAATGTAAGGAGGTGATACTGGAGGCCAAGCAAGACTATGAGGAACGCATGGCCAGCAACATTAAGGGGAATAATAAAAGCTTCTTCAAATACGTTAGAAGCAGGAAACCCGCCAGAGAAGCGGTTGGCCCTCTGGATGGTGAGGGAGGGAAAGGGGAGATAAAAGGAGACTTAGAGATGGCAGAGAAATTAAATGAGTTCTTTGCATCTGTCTTCACGGCAGAAGACCTTGGGCAGATACCGCTGCCCAAATGGCCCCTCCTGACCGAGGAGTTAAGTCAGATAGAGGTTAAAAGAGGAGATGTTTCAGACCTCATTGATAAATTAAAGATCAATAAGTCACCGGGCCCTGATGGCATCCACCCAAGAGTTATTAAGGAATTGAAGAATGAAGTTGCAGATCTCTTGACTAAGGTATGCAACTTGTCCCTCAAAACGGCCACGGTGCCAGAAGATTGGAGGATAGCAAATGTCACGCCTATTTTTAAAAAGGGAAAGAGGGGGGACCCGGGAAACTATAGGCCGGTCAGCCTAACATCCATACCGGGTAAGATGGTGGAATGCCTCATCAAAGATAGGATCTCAAAACACATAGACGAACAGGCCTTGCTGAGGGAGAGTCAGCATGGCTTCTGTAAGGGTAAGTCTTGCCTCACAAACCTTATAGAATTCTTTGAAAAGGTCAACAGGCATGTGGATGTGGGAGAACCCGTGGACATTATATATCAGGACTTTCAGAAGGTGTTTGACACGGTCCCTCACCAAAGGCTACTGAAAAAACTCCACAGTCAGGGAATTAGAGGACAGGTCCTCTCATGGAATGAGAACTGGTTGGAGGCCAGGAAGCAGAGAGTGGGTGTCAATGGGCAATTTTCACAATGGAGAGAGGTGAAAAGCGGTGTGCCCCAAGGATCTGTCCTGGGACCGGTGCTTTTCAACCTCTTCATAAATGACCTGGAGACAGGGTTGAGCAGTGAAGTGGCTACGTTTGCAGAGGATACCAAACTTTTCCGAGTGGTGAAGACCAGAAGTGATTGTGAGGAGCTCCAGAAGGATCTCTCCAGACTGGCAGAATGGGCAGCAAAATGGCAGATGCGCTTCAATATCAGTAAGTGTAAAGTCATGCACATTGGGGCAAAAAAATCAAAACTTCACATATAGGCTGATAGGTTCTGAGCTGTCTGTGACAGATCAGGAGAGAGATCTTGGGCTGGTGGTGGACAGGTCAATGAAAGTGTTGACCCAATGTGTGGCGGCAGTGAAGAAGGCCAATTCTATGCTTGGGATCATTAGGAAGGGTATTGAGAACAAAACGGCTAGTATTATAATGCCGTTGTATAAATCTATGGTAAGGCCACACCTGGAGTATTGTGTCCAGTTCTGGTCGCCGCATCTCAAAAAAGACATAGTGGAAATGGAAAAGGTGCTAAAGAGAGCCACTAAGAGAGATCAAAAGAGAGCTGGGTCACCTTCCTTATGAGGAAAGGCTGCGGTGTTTGGGCCTCTTCAGCCTAGAAAAGAGGCGCCTCAGGGAGGACATGATTGAGACATACAAAATTATGCAGGGGATGGACAGAGTGGATAGGGAGGTGCTCTTTACACTCTCACATAATACCAGAACCAGGGGACATCCACTAAAATTGAGTGTTGGGCGGGTTAGGACAGACAAAAGAAAATATTTCTTTACTCAGCGTGTGGTCGGTCTGTGGAACTCCTTGCCACAGGATGTGGTGCTGGCGTCTAGCCTAGACGCCTTTAAAAGGGGATTGGACAAGTTTCTGGAGGAAAAATCCATTATGGGGGTACAAGCCATGATGTGTATGCGCAACCTCCTGATTTTAGAAATGGGTTATGTCAGAATGCCAGATGCAAGGGAGGGCACCAGGATGAGGTCTCTTGTTATCTGGTGTGCTCCCTGGGGCATTTGGTGGGCCGCTGTGAGATACAGGAAGCTGGACTAGATGGGCCTATGGCCTGATCCAGTGGGTCTGTTCTTATGTTCTTATGTAGAGCTGGCTTTTTGCTAGTAGGTTCAGACCAATATGCTAGCTGCATAGTTCCTTCCCAAAACATCGGCTGAGCAATGCCTTAGGGCACAATCCTAACCAGGTCCAACTCAGAAGTAAGTCCTATTTTGTTCAATGGGGCTTACACTCAGGAAAGTGTGGTTAGGATTGCAGCCTTAGTGACAGTTGAGCACACTGGTTTTCTTATAGCAGTTTTCAACATTATCATTGAAATCATTAGTTTCAAAGAGGAGAAGGAGAAACTGAAACCAGGAGCATTCAGAGGAATCGGGTTTTATCTACTCCAGATGTCCTGCCTGAAAACTGAAACAGTCAGCTAGGGAACTATCAGGCAATCAATGAAAGATGGAAGGAAGGAAAAGAAAATGAGGCAAGTGAGTGGGGATGTGCCAATGGTTGAAGGGGGGGGGGGGTTTCAGAGACAACAGGTGCCATGGTGAGAAGCCATATCTAGGAACATGCCTCTTAAAGAGCCAGGCCATTGGCCCAACTAGCTCAGCATTGACAATACTGAGCTAGTTGGGCCAATGGCCTAACTCTTTAAGACTGACTGGCAGTCACTATCCAGGGTTTCACAGGGTCTGTCCTTTTCCTTACCTGGAGTTACCAGGATTGAACTTGAGACCTTTGACAAGTAAAGCTGATACTCTTCCACTGGTCTGTGAGGAAATACTGAATTAGGACACCCCCAGTCCTAGAATTGGGTGCTCTACTCCCTCAAAATGCTCTTGGCTCATTTCATTCTCAGTTCTCTGAAGCCAGGTCCCACAGCTTAGCACTTGGTGCCAGGAATTTGACAATTCAACCTGTTCCTCCCCCTCAGGCCTTGGTTCTGGCCATCACTCAAGGCTGGGGCTATGGCAGGTGTGAGAATATTTGCAATGAAAGGAAAGGAGTTTGAAGTTAACGTGATGACTACTTGAACTCCAAATATGCTATATATTCCCTCTGTGTCATCCCCGAGAACGTTGCTTCAATATTGTGTTGAGTTTGCGATAAATATATGCAGCGATGACTCCAGAGCATCAGTCACGAAGAAAGGTCACTCAATTTCCATGCATACTAATGACTGCAATCCACTGAAGCAAATGTTCACCTCAATGCTCTTGGTGTTCCTTCTCAGTGTAATTATAATACAACAATTGCTGGCACACAACTCCTTCCGGATGATCCCCAAATTGTTTCCCAATATTTATGACTTTCCCATCAATTCATTTGGCAGATGGCAAATGCAGAGCTTAAGCAATTTACTCAGACCATATTGTAAGGATATATATATAATATTATATTACAATTATATAATTATACAATTATCAATATATGACAATATTGACTATATATATTATATTACAATATATTACAATATATTATATTACAATTATATAATTATACAATTATTAATATTATGACAATATTGACTATATATATTATATATATATATACACACACACACACGCGCGTGCGCACACACACACACTTTTCTGTATGCTGAAAGATCATGTGACATACTAGAAATATCTAGGACAGGCGTGTCAAACATGTTTCATACAGTGGGCTGAATAGTATTCATGATGCGTGCTGAGGGCTAGAAGTGATGTCATTAAGCAGGTCATGACCAGAAAGAAGCAATTTGTTGTCATCTAGGGACTTATTAGCTGCTTATTAGCAAATGACAGAAGAGAAATACTCACATTTTGATCATATTTTCAAGATATTGTAGGTCCCAATTAATATGCGGGCAACACTTTCAGCAGTGACACCTCAGTACAGCTCAGCAGCTGAGAGCAGCTGATGGTGGTGGTGGGAGAGCCCAAGGGCTGGATAAAGAACTTCTGGAGGCCACATCCAGCCTGGAGGCCTTATGTTTGACACCTCTGATCTAGGACTTTTATAAAGTGAATATAATCTTTTTGAGAAATAATACAGATGAGATTTGAATCCAGGGTTTGTGGAACTTCAAAGTAAATATGTTAGCTGCTGGGCATCCAGATTTTTACAAGTGTTTTTTCAATGCAAGCCCATGGATGTCTACTTAGAAATAAATCCCACTGATCTATTTCAAAGTGCGCAAAAGTCTCAGCTAACAGATTCTTCCCTATCGCTTGTCTGTTAGTTGCCACTAATAGGCCAGTTAAAGACAACAGTTACAGCATACTTTAATATGATTGAAAAGTTTAAAATAGCTGCTATAGCTTGAGTTGAGATAGTATTGCAGCTGGCTGCTTAGTGAATCGGTTTTGTCATTGCTCGAGGGCCAAAGTAGATGTGACTTTATAATGTGATTAGTATGTAACATGTGTGAAGGCCCCCCAGGCCAGATCAGGACCCCATGTGTGCTATTTGCCATGGAAAAAGCTCTCATTGCACTAACAGAAGCTTTTTTCCAGGGCAAATAGCATACAGTGCTACAGTCCTGATCTGTCTGTCTGTCTGTCTGTCTGTCTGTCTGTCACACACACACACACACACACACACACACACACACACACACACACACAGAGCTAGTGAGAACGTCAACCCACATTTACCATAACTTACTCTGAGAAGGTCTGTAGAGATGGGATAAATGTGAATTTGGCAAATAGTTAAGCTATCACAGAACACCTTCAGTACCTTGGCCAGCTCCTGTACATTTCTCTCCCAGAGTGAAACTGCACTACATGTTAGGATGGGGGGAGGGGCAGGGGTGTGCGAGAGATAGAGAGAGAGAGAGAGAGAGAGAGAGAGAGAGAGAGTTGCCTTCTTCCTAAGCAAATCACAGCTTCTGGGGGGAGATATTTTGTAGGAAAATGGTGCATAGAAAAGGGTTGATCCCACTGAATCATGATTCCTAACCACGTTGGGACTCCTCATGGCTGATTTTTGTAGAAAGCCGCAGTCATGAGGTTTCAAGTCACTTTTAAAGTAATGCTCATCTTTGTCCTTAGTTATACCCGCAGGCACCATTCCCAACCCTATGTTTGCTGACTATTGGAAATGTAGCACAGTCGCTTTTCAGAGGAACCGCAGGGGAACCGCCAAGGCCCCCTCTAGTCTAGCTTCCGTTATTTCATAGTGGGCCACCAGATGCCCACTATCCAAACAACAAGATACCCACATCCTATTGCCAATCCCTTGCATTGACATTCACACACAGGCTACCTTTAAAACCTTATACAAACAGTCATACAGAACAACCTGGGGTTTGAGACTGGAAATAAACCTGACTGGGTAAAAATGGCCTCAGATGAAAAGTTGTACAGGGGAAAGTGTCAAGTGAGGGAAAGATGAAGCATTCCCTCCTGCTCAACTTCTGAAATTGTCTGCTGCAGAATTCCAATTATTCAGAAAACACAGGGTTGAAAACATGCATTTTCCATTAAAATGTGCACTTATGCCTTCAGTGTGGTTAAGCTCCTGCACTCAATTTGTCTTCAGACTCTTCCTCTTACCTTTCTCCTGCTTCAGACCTGCTGCTCTAACTTGAGCTTCTGACTTACAGCCCAATCCACACAAAAGGCAACACTGGCAGAAAGCATGTTTGGCCAACAATGGCTGCCGCTAAAGCGCTGTGAAGTGCGTTGTGGCAGCAGAGGGAACCATCAGGAAGGCCAAAGCCTTCCTGTGTTATGTGGAAGAGTGATGGAAGCCTGACAGAGCAGGTAAGTCCAGTGCAGGGGCAGAACAGGGCAGGAGGAGGTCAGGGAGGGAATTGAATGGAGTGGGGGGAGGGCATAATGGGGGGAGACAAGGGCAGGGTGGATGAATTAGGCTCAGGAGGGGGGCTGCATCAGCGCTGGCGCTCTCTGAATCCTGGGCCTTCCTGGGCCTGATTTGCCTTCATGGATCAATGCAGACTTGTGCCAGCAGTCTGAGCTGACCCATTGTGAATGCTGGAGCTTACCCTGGGGCAAAGGAACAAAATTTCAATTGCTCTAGGGATACCTTAAGCAGCCAAAAATTCTCACAAGATGCAGGGTAGCCCATGCTGGCACCATTGCATTGCTACATGGGGATTTGGTTGCATTGGGCCTACATTATGAATACTGACTCTGAAGTAAGCCCCACAGATTTCAAAGGGACTTACACTTAAGTAAATGGGCATGCATTTGCAATTTTAGTATCATTCCAGTTTCTATTAAGGCACTTTAGGCGTTTCCAAAGGCTGACTTAAACCGTTTAGACTCAGGCTTGCACATTTATGTGCATGTACACAGAACATTTTACAACCATTTAAACTCTCTTGAGTTTTTTCAGCGAGGCCTGAAGACCCTGCTCTTTAAACAAGCCTTCTGATTCCATGGCCTTCTTAACTTTTTTATACATCTTTTAGTTTCTTTTTATAGGCTGGATTCCTCTATGACTTGCTGTTTTATGCTCTTTTTATTCTGACTTTATTCTGACTACTGTTTTTATGGCCTCTGTTAATGTGTTTTTAATATGTTTTTATCTTGTTAAATCATGCTTTTAAAACTGTTTTTATATGTTGTGAGCCGCCCTGGGCCCCTTTTAGGGAGACGGGCCGGATACAAATAAAGTTTATTATTATTATTTATTATTATTATTTAACATCAAATGACACCCATTTAGGGTTTCTACCATCCACTGTCCAAGACAACCATATATGGAGAGCTGAAAATGTATTATTTATGGTCCAGCTCTGATCAATCTTTCTCGTGATATAAAAGTGCTACCAAGTATTATAATAATTTCTCTTGATGAGTACAAAATGCATATTGTCAGAATTGAATGAGATACGCTCACTTCTTAAGAAAAAGGTGTGTGCTAGATCCTTCCAAAGAAACGGCCAATGCCATGGAAAATTAATTTGCCATGCTCCAGTGGTGCTGTTTGTGCAACTGTACAACAAAAAAAGGGATGGTTATTTAAAATGACATCTATGGAAAAAGGAAACAAAGCTCTTCACACAATGGGCAGCTCTGATACATTCAGCAAGAAGGCACAATAAGAAGAACTGCCAATTGCATAATTGTGAATGGATTGGAAGATCCACTGTTATGGCTAATGTAGTTGAACAGCAGGGATTGAAGGTGTTCGAACAAAGTGCAAACAGTATAAATGGAAACACATCCCCCATCATTCAAAAGGACTCATTATCATAGAGCTGTCCGTATGAAATATAAAGTAGTATGTGAGACTCACACTAGAAGGAAATTAAGACTTCTGATGTCTGACAGAACAAGGTATCTTAATTCAGCTCAATTCCATACTAGATTTTAATCTAAGTGAGAGACAAAACGAGTGGCTTCAAACTGAATGCCTCTTCAAGTTACTGAAAATGAGATTGCTCACTCCAGCTGAATACTTGCATCATCATCAAATATAAAATTAATTCTGGTGTGAAAAACTCTCTTTGCAACTGGTGAAAGAGCTTCAACTATGGTTATTTACAAACACAAACACACGTAATCTGTTAGCCAGGCTTACTTAGCCTTTTACCAAGAGCCGGATTGCACAAGAGACCCTGACACAAACCCTTGCACTGGACCACTAATAGTGTGTTGGGCCTTTGTGCACTCCCAAACTTACTAGTGATTTCTCCTGCCTTCCAAACTGATCAGTGGCATCATCCCTTGGCATCCCCATGAGGATACGGGAATCTCTGAGGAATGCTTTCATTTGTAGATGCAGTGGTGGGTACAGAAGTAGTGCCAGTTTCTCTCACTGGTGGGCACAGAAGTGAGGCAAGTCTCCCAACTCACTCTGCCACTGTTCTTTGTATGGGGTGGTGTCAGGTGGTGAGGATAATTTTATCAAGCAGCCACACTAGAGCCACCAAATTTGGGGAATAGTGAAATTCTTTTCATGGTGCAGGGTGGCCAGCTTACCAAGTGACCACATGCTCTGAGTTACACTTGGTCAAGGTCTATCTTGGGATCAGTTAGTTTGGGTACCCAGTGGGCATAGGATTTTGGTTGGTACTCAACCTAGCCAGTCCCATCATCAATAAATACCTTGCAGTCACACACTGTAACACTTCTGTGATTATATTAGTCAACCTTTACAACGAACAAAATACTACAACACATTGCAGCAGTTGGAAGCAAGCAAGACTGAAATTAAGGAACAGGGCCAACTTCAGAGAACAGGTAGCCTGGGGAATTGCTTCAGAACTGAAGTCTACTGAAAGCTGCAAGGCTTGTGCAGGGAGCTATGAATTGTAAGCCCAGATTCCCAAGAGATCAGTCCTCAGTGAAAGGAGCACTGCTTTTTTTTAAGGAAGTCCAGTCTATTAATTGTCACTTCAGGCTGGTACAATGCTGAAGGGGAGATTGTCCACATGTAAGACGATTTCTGGAGGAGTAATTGGAATCTGAGAATTTTGGTGAGAGGGCATTGGCTCCACACACACCAACAGATCACAGGATAAGTGAGATTGAGTTGAAAAGGGCCACAATTTATTGGTCAACTACAAAGACTTGCAGTGGTCCTAACAAAATTAGAAATCCCCCCCCATTAGTGCATGTTCCCTTACTTGTGGAGGCAAAAAGCTACTATCTCTTCTCCCTATGGGTACCCCACCCTCATTCCAAGTTTAATTGCTGATGATGGTTGCAGCTTATCAGTGCCAACACCTTGAAAGGGGGCTTGAGAAAGATCTGGATTGCATTGCCCCTCCCTCCCAAGCTGCCAAGCCTTTGAGGTTGGCTTTACAATCCATGAACAAAGGGTTCTAGCCAGCATCTCTTTAGTGTTCAATTCAGGTCCCCCTTTGCCCACTCCACTTCCTTGGGATGCAATTGATCCCTAATACTAACACCCAAACCATGCTTACCTGCCTGTTGTGACCACCTGGCAAAACTACAGTCAACCACTTGATCCTTCTGATGTAGGTAAAACAAAAACCTACCCCAACCAGAATCAATTAGACAAAGCAGTCAAAAGTTCTGACTTGGCTAATGATGACCAGTTAATCCCAGACTGAACTCTGGGGTGGATTGGAGGGGCTGACACATCTCTCCAAAAGAACGAGAGGGAAGACTCTGGAGCAGCACTTAGTGCAGCTCAAGCTCCACCTCAGTTGCCTTGGCAGCTCCTATGACCGGTTGCCTCTCAGCTTGCCTGAGTTGTGAGGGGGTGGGGCACAATGGTGACCAATGCCTTATGGCATTAGAATGCTCAGGGGATACAGAAGGCATTCATGGACACCTCTGCAAGAGAGATGGCCTCAGTAACTGCTTGCCCAGATGGTCCTGGAACAGTTTTCTCCATTATCACGACCCCTGAGCAGCGATTCCATTAACAGAGTTCCCCATTCATATTGAAACAGACATGACCCTTTCAGATCTGGTTCCATGTGTTCTGAAATTGAATACACATGCCTACTCCTTTGGCTGGTGGTAGCTCTTCAGGGTTTGAGATGGGGGTCTCTCCTAGACCTACCTGAAAATGCTAGGACTTGAACCTGGGAGCATCTACATGGAAATCAAGTGTCCTACCACTGAACCATGGCCCAGTCCCTTTGTTTGGACAGACCCACAGAACAAGATCTTTGGCATCTTTGACGAAACCTTACATTAATTATCATCTCAGAACCTGTCCTCATTTGACTTGGCTCTACATGCAGTTCATCAGCTTCCAAATAACACCATCAAATTTATATAGAAAGCTCAATACCTGCAGCAGCAGTAGGAGTAAGAGAATAACCAGCCCGTGTGTGCGTGTGCGCCATGTTTGAGGTCTGCTGTCACTTGCTGAACTTCAAAGTAATTGAACAACCTAAAGCCTGTCAAACATTTTTCTCTCACTTCACCAGACGCATTGCATGCCATCAAAAACACAGTCACACTCTCAAAGAAAGAAAAATTGGACTTCAAAGCCATTTGGAACTATTTCTTCTTTATACACAGTCCAGTTCTATAGTTAGCCATAAATTTAGCTTGTCAGTTACAGACGATGGGAGAAGGAATTCAGTCCTAAGCACAAGGTTGATGTATAACCGCCCCCCCACACAGAAAGGTTACAGTGCGAACTGTACCAATTTTTGAATTTAGTCCTAACCACAAGTTTGATGTCTAACCACCACCACCACCCCCCACACAAAGGTAACGGTGTAAATTGTACCAATTTTTATTGTTACCTCACATTACTCATACACAACTCCACTAGTGTCCAAATGTCCAAGAATTAAACTCTAGACGTTTTTTCCATTTCCGAACATGCCAGACAATATCGAAATAAGACCCAAGATAATCCAAATACTTATTAGACAGTCACACACACACACACACACACACACACACACACACACACACACACACACACACACAATTCTTCCTGTCACCAGATTAAAGCCAGAATAGCCAGGGTGGTGTGATGGTTGGGGAATTGGATTTAGACCTGGAAGATCAGGTTCAAATCCCCGCTCAGCCAGGTAGCTTCCTTGGTGACCTTGGGCCAGTCATTCTCTCTTAGCCTTGCCTACCTCAGATGGTTGTTGTGAGGACAAAAAGGGAGAAGGAACTATGTACACCAACCTGAGCTCCTTGGAGGAAGGGTGGCATTAAAAATGTAATAAATTTTTTTAGAAGTGCTTGAATTCCACTCTGTGTAGCATGTTGCTGAATCAAGATGCATTTATGAGGTGTATTTAAACTCAACCCAAAACACACATAGTGAGAAGTCTGGCAGAAACAGTAGAACATATTCAACATTCAAAAGCAGAAGTCATTTTCAATGCCATTTTCCCCACACCCAAGCAGCAGATGCTAGTGGAAAATCCATTTGCCTATTTGAGTTTGACTTACTCCTGTTTGCATCACTGTTCCAGTAACATGGTCAGTCTCCAGTTCAGCTAAAGGCCCTGGATGTTCTTGGGCATGTGTAGTTCACCCATGAGAAGGTGATGATTTGCTGTGACAAGGCTGAAGGATTGTAGGAATTGCTCCAGGTTTCAGAAAGTCTCTAGCAAAATCCAACTCCAAAGTTCCCTTCCTACCTAGGTGTGCATGTGCCCCAGTGAAAAGTTGAAAGGAGCAGCCAAATGGCAGCAAAGAAAAGAAGCTACCTATCAAATCAATGTATACAAATACACATTTTTGCTATCTTTAATATTGGCTGGTAGGGACAACTGGAGCATTTACAGTCATTTTATTGCTTCTGCAGTTCATCTGGTTTATTGTATGTTTGACCTCAATAGCTATGGGAAGGGGTCGGATAATGGAATCTGCATGTGGGGACCATCAGAGGACCTCCTGATGTGACAGAAAGTGCATCTACAGGCCTCAGATCACCTTCCAGCGGTGTCAGAAAAGCACTTTCAGTTTTTGCGAAAACCCCTTGTTCTGAGGCCTTGAAAGGTCATATGAGGCCTCCCTGGGCATCAGAAAGCCTCCTGGATGTGACCTTCTGGTCTGGGAGGTCAGGTGAGGTCCTCCACCATGGGCCAAACTTGCGGATAAAGAGGCCCCACCTCTATATATCATTTATTAATTATGTTTTCTTTAGGTTTGTATTTTTGATTGACTTACAGTCCAATCCTACTGAACTGGCGGAACACACATTCTGCCAGCACTAACAGCCTTACAATAGTTGTGAAATGCACTCTAATGATGCACTCTAATGCTGCTGGAGTAATAGCAGAAAGGCTGGAGCCTTCTCATGCATGCCGGAGAATCAAGATGAGGTGAAAGAGGGTGGAACAAAGCAGCAATGGGGAATGTAGAACAGAATGGCAATGGGGGTGGGGTAAGGATAGGAGTAGGTTAGGATAGGATCGGGCCAGGAAAGGAGTGGGTTAGGCAGCAGCATTGGCAGAGGTGACCCACTGTAGAGCAGGAGACTTACAGAGGGGTAAGGGGATATAAATCCCCTTTCCTTTCTGAAGCCTGCCAATCCCCCCTCCCTCTGCTAGATACAGTCCACTCATTTTTGGCATGGCTGCACCAGCCTAATTAGATTAGGCTCTAATTTCCCCAAAGATCTCTGTCAGATCATCAAGTCAGCAATGCTGACACTTCAACCAGAATGTGGAAATGTGTGGACTGAACTGCCCATTGCTAGAAATGTTTATTTGACAAGTGTGAGACCCAGTCAAGCCTGTGTGGAGTAACACCAATTCTAGCTTCACACAGATAGGAAGGCAATGAGTGAGTCCAATCTTCTATTTTAGTGGTTTACCACCAGCAATGTCACTTCTCAGTCATTTCAGCTGTTGCAGCTGTGCGCTTTCAGGCACTGGCATCACTAAGGGGGTGCAGGGGGTGCGGGCCACACCAGGTGACGCACCGGGGGTGACGCGCTCTGGAGGGAGGATGCACTAACATCACGGGGTTAGGAGCTGCCGTGTCATGCCATAAACTGTTGGATGCAGAATGGCCAGTGGAGTGCAGTGCAAAAAACAGAATTGAAATCGCTCCTTTCGTTCAAAAGTTATGGCCAAAAAACAGGAAGGAAAAAATGCATGGAGCCCTATGGAAAGTGAAAGTGAGCCATATCGCGTGTTTACTCGCAAGTAGGTGTACTTGCCATAGTCCGTCGGAAAGGGCAGGTTGAGGAATCCAACAACACCAGAATGGTCCCAATTCATTGAATGCAGCCCCCCCCAAAACACCCAAGAAGCTCCCTCCTCCCAGCTAAGAGTCTGAGCCCAAAATGAAGTCATGTGGCTGTGTTTACTCACGAGTAGGCGGACTTGCTTTAGTTAAGGCAGGCTGAGAGGCTCCAAGGATGTCACAATGGTCCTCATCCAATGACTGCAGCCCCCAAAAACACCAGAGAAGGAAGTTCCTCCCTCCCAGCAGCCTCCCTCCCAGTCTATGGAGCCCTATGGAAAGCAGAGCAGCCTCACAGTCGCATTTACTCGCGAGTAGGCAGACGTGCCTTGGCTGGTGGTCAGGCCAGGCAAAGGGGAATGTGAGGACACCAGAAGGGTCCTGATCTGATGGAGCTGCTCCAGAAGGCAGCCTCCCCCCTCCCCTAAAAAGAACAAAAAAGAGGCTTGAATGGTCAGGGGAAAGTTTTCTATTTTGCACTTGCAAAGCCAGGAGGGTCTTTTTCTTGATATGCCTGAAATAGAAGAACTTTAAACTGGGCACTGGGAGGGCTGAAGTGCTCACTGATTCTTTTTGGGGGGTTGTTATTGCAGGCAGACTATAGACTAAGCCCCATTGACCACTATGGGACTTATTTCAGAGTAGACATGCATAGGATTGGGCTCACAGGCTGCAATCCTACCCACACTTTCCTGAGAGTAAATCCCATTGACCACAATAGGACTTGCTTCAGAGTAGATTCATTTGGTGGAACAGGACTGGCTCCCCCTTATTTAATTATTTCTTTTATTTTAATTTAATTAGTTATAATTATTTATTTTAATTGCTTGATGATGTCGCTTCTGGCCATGACATCACTTCCAATGGGTCCCAGACAGATTGTCATTCTAAAAAGTGGGTCCAGGTGCTAAACGTTTGAGAACTGCTGCAATAAGTTGTTAGTAAGTTGACATGGGGTGTGTGTGTGAGAGACTCTACAAGTTTTCAAAGTCACTAAAATCAGAATTTGGAGGAATAAGACCATCATGTTATATATCAATCAATGCGTAATTTCATGCAGAATGCAATGAAACAATCCACATTGAAATATCTGCGTTCTAACAAAAGGTACAGCTAAAAAACTGGTGGGGGTGGAGCGATAGTACATCACCACACCCACCACCTGGGGCGTTGCCCCGCCCACTGCATGGGGTGATGCACAGGCCTCCCACACCAGATGACGTGAATCCTAGTGACGCCACTGCTTTCAGGAACAAGTGACCACATAAAGTTCCCTAGGCTTGCCATATGGATTTCATCAACTATTTGATTTTCTGCAAGGACAGGGGTGTTAGCATTTTTTTTTTTTTGCCCCATGTACTGTAAATGAGGAAACCAGAGATAGCCAACATATGTCCATCATATCATTTTCCCCCAGTGCTAAAACGTATTTTCCAAGACAGATATCGTCACTATGACAACACTAAAGCCACTGGAGATTTCAGAGACATAATTAGACAACAAGGGGGAGGGGTTGTCTTTCATGAGCTGGATTGCATTTTACCGTCCATTGTGTTCAGTGATCAAGCTTTGCTTCAGTGTTTGATCCCAGTGAATCAGCTCATTAGAACAGGAGAGAGAAACATTCTGCATGGAGTGAATTCATCTGGGAAGCATTTGTCTCTGACCTTGACCTTCCACCTGTAGTGTGCTTGGTTTTCAGTATGCAGTACCTCTCCCTCCCTCTGAACTATAGGGGGCAGTGCAATCCTAACTCGTGCTGGAATGGGGTGGCTGGTAGGCCTGCCCCATATGCAGCACGAGTTTGGGGCTGAAAGTGGCTCAGCCCAGGACAAGGGGAAATTGCTTCCCCCATCCTGGGGAAAGCCGCTGCAGCCCCAATGAGTCTATTCGGATCTGCACCACCTAAAGTGGTGTCGCAGATCCAAGCAGCCCGTAGCTGCCCTGGGCTGCCTGGGAATGGGGATAGGATCTGACATTACTGCTGGAACCTGGCCCCACCCCTGCTTTCCTGCCACCCACCCATAGGCCCACCCTCCCCCACCCCAAAATGATTCCTCCCCACCCTTCCCATGCTCCCCAGACTTCTGTGCCAGCCAAGCTCAGCCAGCGCAGACTTACCTCGTTCCGTTACCACGGAGGCTGAATCTGTCTCTGCGAGCCAGCGCACCTCTGCGCATCAGCGTGGCTGACTTCCGAGGAGGCCCAAATGTGCCGAGGAGGCACGTTTGCAACCCTCCCGGGTTGGTGCAAAGGACTTTCGCCATCCCAACACAATGTTAGGATTGCACTATAAACTTTTGAAGTTTTTTTTTTTTAATCCTGCTTATCTTTCACAGAAAACCGCCCCCCCCCCCCAAAAAAAAAAATATTGGTGATTATTAACCACTGATAGATTTGTCCTCCTCCATGATGGTCTTGGTGGGGCAAAAGCCCCTTTGGAAACTCAGTACTGTCTTTGTGAATTGCTCAAGTAAGAATGCAAGTCACAGGTCATGCAATGGAAAAGGGCACATGGATGATCCTCATGTCCCAATTCCTAATGGAACCAGGCAGTTCAATCAGCAGCATTCAGTTAAGTGAGCACACTTATCCACAGTGAAGCCTGGAGATCATTCAGGCAATAGCTGAACTCTTTCACATGTGGCAGTGGAGAAGGCAATTATCTTCATGCCAGATCACCACCTATCCACAATCTATCCCTTTTAGAAGGCAGAAAGTGAACAGACACAGAGTGTCAGCTCAGGAAGACATGGACTTAAATCAGGATTCTCATCAACTTTATTCCTGCCTGGACATTTTCGGACAAGGTTTCCCTCTTTGACGGGCTCACATTCATAATTCTAAAAGCACCAAGCAATGGCACAGGCCATCCTGTAATCAGAGGTCTTCATTATAACTGTTACAGATTACAACAATGCAGAGAGAAATGCATTTTTAAGCAATGACATCCGAAACATGGGCTTCTTCATTACTCTGCTAGGGCTTGTGTACTGGAGGAGTTTTAATTAGCAAGCCAGCAAGTGGCAGCTCATCATATAGAAAGCATTTATCAGAGGGTTTACCTACATGATTCATCTACTGAGGGATGTAAACCGAGCTGGTACTTTTGTATCCTAAGCATACTTTCATCCACAAACGATATCCCAGGATGCCTTACTCCTGGCTGTGTTGAATGCCCCCGCTGGTTCCTTTTCCCTTCTTTAATTCTGTTTGCCGCATTTGTACAGCCAATTGAAGAAGTGAAAATGGGACACTGAGTTGATGATAAATTATTTTAGCACCATATTAGCATTGCTTTCAACAGGCACAGGAGAACGCAGGTACATTTGCTTTACATTCAATGAGAAATGGAAATTATTAGAACTGTGAGCAAGTCAGATGGTGGAGGCACCGCCACTGACATCTACTGCATGCACCAGGGGGTTTGGGGAAATATCAACATGAAAATACACAACCCACTCCATTCCACTGTGTGTTTATAGTCCTATGTCATAGATGACTATCATTTGAACACAGGGCACTCTCAAATTTTTCAGAAGTTGGGGGTTTAAGACGCAACAAAATTATTTCTGATCTGCTTTCCTTGCAAGGCTGAGGGAGTTTTGACAGCCAAACAGGTGGAGTTAGCATTTATTATTAGCAGCATGTAGTCTTTGTACAGGGCTTTTCAAATCTGCAAAGCACTTCACATGCACTGATACTGTGACACGTCATACACATACATCATACACATATTTAACATACGTGTATGCAACTATATGTATACAAATCACAAAACAAGCAAAACAACAATTCACATAGCGCTGGCGACCAACCAATATGGCATGGGGACTGCTACTTCATATGGGATGGTTCTGTGAGTAGAAGAAGAGCTGCTGGACTCCCTGGATGAGATGTCAGGTGACATCACCATCAGACACTTCATGCAATGCAACAGAACTGCAAACAAACAGTCCCAATGCCGGGGTGATGGGGATGCCTGATCTGGGTCTTCCCCAGGATGAAAGGGATGATAATACTGGTGTACTTTAAAATTTGCATTACTTGAGTTATGAGGGGGCTAGCCCTAGCTGGTTGGCAATAGAACAGGGGTGTCCAAAGTTTTTGGCAGGAGGGGCCACATCATCCCTCTGACACTGTGTCAGGGGCCAGTGAAAAAAGAATTAATTTACATTTATAATTTGAATAAATTTACATAAGTTTACATAAATGAAACGATTAAAGATGAACTTATTTGAATGAATGAAGGTCTTGCAATAGCTCAAGACCGATAAAAGGCCTTGCACAAAGCAAGACTGACCTTTCCTTTGCTACCACTATTGCATCGCAGACATGAAACAGTAAGCAGGGGAGGGAGCCCTCATCCTACAGCTCATGTGAGAGGTCAAACAGTCGCCCTCATGCTGAGAGCAGATGCGTTGGGCCAGTGCGGGCTCCAACAAATCTCCAGAGGGCCAGAAGCTCATTGAAGACTGGGGGCTCCCTGAGGGCCGCATTGAGAGGCCTCAAGGGCCGCATGTGCCCCCAGGGCCGGGGTTTGGGCACCCCTGCAATAGAAGATGAAGGTATGAGTCTAGTATGGAGGAATAAGGTGGAGTTGCTAACCTCCTCCGTTACTCAGTCCAGCTGATACAATAATAAGGACACAATCAGAGGAAGGGAATTCAGGTTGCTGTCTACCACTATCACGCCTTTCATCCCACATTCATGGGATTGGGGCCTAGAGCACAATCTTATATTGCACTTAAGCTGATGCAAGCACCTTGCGCTGGCTTCCAGGTGCTGCAAACATGCCGTAAAACGCTTCGTGCCACCACGAGAGTTGGAGAGGCCAGCGCAAGGACATGTGCTGGCCTCCCTGTGCCAGAGCAAGCCCTGGCAAAAGTACATTTGCACTGGTGGCCCGCCGCTGGCCCAGGAGTGTGCGGAGGGTGGGGGGAGAGTGTTTTGTGGGCGCCCTAGGGCAGGGCAAGGGTGGTGGGCAGATTGGTGGGCAGGCTGGGTCCAGGAGGGGGGTGGGACTGACCTTTGGCACTTAGGCCAGATCCTAAACCCTCTCCCAAGCAGTCCAACCTAACACCAGGCTGCTCGGATCTGCACCAGCAATTTAGCTAGCACAGATTCGAGTAGCCCCACTGCAGTGGCCGGGTAGTGCTCAGGGTAAGGGGAAAAATATCCCCTTGCCTGACAGCCACCTCTACCTCTGCACTGGATACAGTGCAGGCCAACTGGCCTGCTTGCTCCAGTGCAAGTTAGGATTGGGTTGCCCAACTCCCAAAGCATTAAAAAAGGTAACATATTGTTTCACATTTTTTTTTATACCACTCTTCCTTCAAGGAGCTCAGGGTGGTGTACATGGTTCCTTTCCTCCATTTGTCCTTACAACAACCCTGTGAAGAAAGTTAGGCAGAGAGAGAGAGAGAGAGAGAGAGAGAGAGAGAGAGAGAGAGAGAGAGAGAGAGAGACTGGCCCAAGGTCACCCAGGAAGCTTCATGGCTGAGCGATGACTTGAACCTGGGTCTTCCAAGTCAAAGTCGAACTCCAAAACCACTACAACATTAATGCTCAGAAAAGACAGTTGGCCATTTTTCCACAGACAGGTGATTCACAGGACAACAACTATCCTGCATCTTTCCATTTTGTTCACTCTTTTATGAACTGTTTCCATTCACCAAGGCAGCTACTTGAATATGGCAATGATGTCATAGAGGTCTTCACCACATCTCCTTTTGTATACAATATACATTTTGTATATTAACCAGGGAAAACTCTGTCTGAAACAGGGACTCATAAAAGTGTCACAGGGAGAGGGGAGGACCATACTCTGAGGAAGCTCATTGTCAGAGGGCAATTTGGGTAAGAGGCACTTTTTCAAGTGGGTGCTCCTTTTTTTAGCAGGGGGAGAGTAACTGGCCCACTTCACCCCAGCACTGTCTGTTCTAGTGGCTGTCTGCTGGTATTCATTTGCATCTTTTTAGATTGTGAGCCCTTTTGGGACAGGGAGCCATTTAGTTATTTGATTTTTCTCTGTAAACCGCTTTGTGAACTTTTAGTTGAAAAGCGGTATATAAATACTGTTAATAATTAATAATAATTTTCCCTTCCTCCGTTGTTCAAGAAAAGAGTGTGCAGTCCATCTGCAGCTTACAGGATTCTCTACCATGTCTTCAGTGTCCTCTGTTGCTGTTAACACACAGCAGTCTTTGAATCCATACTCATGCCAGAACTAACACTCACTCACAAATCTTATTAAGGCTTGTCAAATATGTTCAGGGATATTAAAGCATCTCATGTCTCAAAACATTTTTGGGCATAACAAGTATCGTATCTTTTGGAGGAACATTAAAAAAATGGAGTCAGGAAGAAGTTCAAGCTAAAAATAAGTTAAATCAGCAGAGGAACAGATGTATTTGGAGAAGTGGCAGAATCTCTGTCAAACTGTAGGTTTTGTGAAGAATCTGGATAAACATCTCAAGACTGGCTTTGGCAGAATTAATCCGAGCCAGGATAAGGGACTTCGATAACGTTTGAGGTTCTTTCTGGTTTTTTCATTCAAACATTCTGTGTTTCTGAGCCAAGTTTCCAGCTGGAGATTTGAACCAGTCGATGAAGTTTGTGAAAACTTTAAAATTAGGGTGGCAATGTTCAATCAATCAATCTGATGCAGTGTTTCTCAAACTGTGGGTTGGGACCCACTAGCTGGATCGCAAGCCAATTTCAGGTGGGTCCCCATTCATTTCAATATTTTATTTTTAATATATTAGACTTGATGCTCCCATGGTATGTGACTGCATCTGGGGAAATGTTACAGACCTGTACTTTCACCAAACTAGTATGTATATTCTTTTAACAATGATAGTAAATGGGACTTACTCCTGGGTAAGCGTGGGTAGGATTGCAGCCTAGCATTGTTAAAAATTTTCCTACTTGATGACATCACTTCTGGTGCGTCCTGACAGATTCTCATTCTAAAAAGAGGGTCCTGGAGCTAAATGCGTGAGAACCACTGATCTGATGGATGGAATACTTTTGATTGATTAAAAATACTTTTGACTGACTAAAAAGATGGGCAAGATATTTGGTATTAAAAAATATTTTAAGTATTTTATAAGAGTTGGAGATGATGGACACCATCTTAAGAGAGACATTCCCCACACTTAGGAATGCCACTCTGGAGATTATGTTTACTACATTAGCCTTATATGAAAACAAACTATGCCCTTTTTTTCATTGAAACAATTATTTCATTTATTTGCAGATTTAATTGATTTATCACTAAAATACATCTGTTTAGTGAACAATGCAAGTCTATGCATGTCTACTCAGAAGTAAGTTTCATTGAGGTCAATGAGATTTACTTCTATGTAAGTGTGCATAGGATTGTTGCACAAAGTTGCAATCCCAATCCTAACGAGCCTTTGCGCTTGCAGAACATGTTTTCAACAAGTCATGACACTGTATGGCTGCTGAAGAGGTCTGTAGGCTGGTGTGGACCCCTTAAAGAACAAGCTATTGACAATGCAATCCAAGACATAGCTACTCAGAAGCAAACTTCACTGAGTTCAATGAGCGAATCCTATGCTCTCTTTTTAGCACAATTCTATAATTTTTACTCAGCAATAAGTCCCACTGCCTTCTAAGGGGCGTATTCTCAGTGTTTATAAGTTTGCAGCCTTAGGTACAACTAAACCCATTCAGTGTTTACAAATCCCTAAGCACTGCACAGGGAATGCATTGTAAAAATGCTGATGAACAATGACTGGACTCTTAATTCATTATGGAATCAATTCATTACTGAATTAATTTGTTGGCATCCTTCAGTCTCAGAAGACTATGGTATCACGCTCTGAATGGTGGTTCTGGAACAGAGTGTCCTCTCCAGTGTGCAAAGCCTGGGTAAAGTAGGTATGGAGGATAGGCTGTTACCCATGCAGCAAATCCCCCCTCTCCACGTCGCTGAAATGGTCCAATGGAAAGGCAGAAGCCAATAAGGTTGGTTCCAGCAGCGTCGCAGGAGTTGCCAGAATGTGACTGTGTTCAGCCATGAACTGCCTCAGGGACTCCAGCTCCGGATTTTGCCTCGAGGTTGACTCCTGAAGCCTTTTCCATAACTGGATGTAGCCACAAGGCAGTGGAGGTTTGGGATCAGAGTTTTCCTTCTCTCAGATGAGCTGCCTTCCCAGGCTAAGGAGTCCCATCCACTCTTACGACAAGTACAGCCAAACCGAGGGCCTATTCTTATCCCCCAGCCCCCAGGGATTATTTTTTTAGTAACTATTTAAAAACTGTTTAATAACTATTTAATACATGCCAATAAAAATGCTATAAAATGAGTGATGAGCAATTATGACCTCTTAGTGAAACTAAGTGATGCACTGCGTGGGGGCTGCAGGTAAGGTAGAACATCCCATGGGAGTCCTTCAAAAAGTGCTGCCACAGTCACAAGCACTCACAAGCCACGCAGCTGTTGTTCAGAGCATTATGCTCACCTCAATCAGCAGCGATAGTTTTTGAAGGACTCCAGTGGAGCGATTCTGCCTCACCTGCCACCCCCACACTGAATGTCCCTGGAAACTAGATATTTCTGCATGCACAGTAATGCTTTAGTTCAGTGGTTCTCACATGTTTAGCACTAGGACCCACTTTTTAGAATGAGAATCTGTCAGGACCCACCAGAAGTGATGTCATGACTGCAAGTGACAACATCAAGCAGGAAAATTTTTAACAATCCAATTCTACCCATACTTACCGAGGAGTAAGTCCCATTTGCTATCATTGTTAAAAGCATACACATAGTAGCCTGTTAAAAGTACAGATCTGTAACATGTTCCCAAATGCAGTCACATACCATGGTAGCATCAAGTCTACATTAAAAATAAAAATATTGAAATGAATGGGAACCCACCTGAAATTGGCTTGCGACCCACCTAGTGGGCCCTGACCCACAGTTTGAGAAACGCTGCTTTAGTTTATAAAGCACATCATTGTAATTGCAATCAGAAGGTGGAAATTCCATTTAAAAAGGGATAGTATCTCTGGCTTTTAAAAGAACTTATCTTTATTGCTGATGTAAGAGATGTATGGCTGCAATCCTATTGGAATTTTTCTTGGACACAATGCAACTTACTTTTGAACTTACTTACTTTAGACATGCGTAGGATTGTGCTGTTGTGGCTTCTATAGAGAAGCACAGTCAATTGGATCTAAGAATTGGTGGCACTAATAAAAACAGTTATAACATTTGATTTATTCAGATTTTCACGCTAAAGAAAATTCAAGGGAGAAATCAAAAGCATATGAAAGTCATGCTTAACAGAATACCTGAAGCAGTGTTGCCCTGTTGTTGAAAAGAAACAAACAATAAACATAGGGAATCGGATGACATTTACATTGTGCGAAATTGCACCCATGATACAAATATAGAATGCCTGGGATGCAGCTCAGCTCCAGTAGAACTGCTGGCTCTGCTTTACTAGATTGCATTAAAAATGTAGCCCAGGAGATTCCACTGGAGTAGAATTCTCATGGATTTTTAATCAAGATGATGCCCCCATTCAGAACAGCTATGCATTGGACACCTCCAAGGCTGCATTCATAATTTCATTTAAGTAAATGACGTGAGCCATGAACGTTACCTCTAAAGGCAGTTGGTCTTCAATTTGTTACGTGGGCCTTCTGCATTGCTCTTAAGCATTGGCTGATGCTCTAAGACCTGCTCTTTCCTAGGAAAGCAGATTGATCGCTATACAAAAGAATAAATTGACACAAACCTGGCATTGAAAATGACTAGATTCAAAAACCAGTGGAAGAATAGTTCCATCTCCCAAGACACCCTTCTAATGACCTGAAAGCCACCATTTTGCAACAAAAGCACTTCAAAGAGTGACACCAGCATGAAGCCGATGAAGTAGAATTTCTCAGGAGACCTGATTCTATCCAGCTGAGTTCAAACAAAGACAATGGTTTCCTATTGCACTACATATATTAACTGCCTTGTCTTATCCTGGGCTTGCAGTGGTGGATCTCACAATCTGCCACCATAAGTCCCGGGCCAATAGTATGAAAGCCACTCCGCTGTTGTGCACTCCAGGGCCGCTAGTGCAAATCGCCAGAGGCCCCATGTGCATGACAACTGCTCGCAGACACCCAGCTGGATAGGATAGATTGGCAGTAGGGGTGGTTTGGGGAACGATTGTGGGTAGTTTCCAGGTGGGGAATGGGCCGTCAGGAGGCAGTTCAGGGGTGAAAAGGGAGAATCTCAGCAGTAGCTGTATGCCAAAGTCCTATCCCCCTTTTCCAACCCTGAACTACCCTAAGTCCCCTTTGTACCTACACCAGCTAAACAGTGAATCTGAGGAAACCCACTGGCAGTCAGGAGGGATACAGGAAGGGAAGCACACTGCAAGCAGCACAAGGTAATTGCTTCCAGCCCAGCCTTTAGGATAGTACAGCTCCCTAACCAAGCTGTAATGCAGCTTCATGGGCTGTCTGGTCACACACACACCCTCATAGCATGCAGAGTGAACTCTGTCAGCAGTGCTCCCTGCTATGGCTGGCGGGGAATAGGACTGAGCCCTCAGTCACTTAGAGCCCAATCCTATATATGTCTACTCAGAACTCCCACTATAGTGCTGCTTGCAGTGCAAGGCAGTCATTTCCGGTTTCTCCCAGGGGAGGGGGCGTTCACTGTGGTGGCTTCATGCCTCTATTCATTCTCCTGTGGAGGCTTCCCTTTGGAGGAGAAGGAATGGGGCATGAAGTCACTAGCACCTCCCCCATAACTAGGGCGGAGCCTGAGGGGCAGTCATGTGCCCCCTTGGTGTGGCACCCGGAGCAGGTGCCTTTCAGGCTCCGCCCTAGTTATGCTTCTGAACACTGACAGCATTTGTCATGTATTTTCCTTGCGTGCTTATAGTGAACTCATCTCTTTAGGGTTTCACAATCAACTCCCCAATCTCTATATTACATTGGAGAGCTCCTGTCTGACACAAAGGGAAGGGAAAAATGATAAGGGCTGGGAATAAGATGACAAGTGGTATGATTTATTAACTTTCCTTTTCTTAAAGAAAAAAGGAGGAGAAGAAAGAGAGACTTCAGCATGTTATATTGCAATACATTCATGTTGCACTATTTATAACATAAAGAGCACGGTTATGAATCGAGTGGCAACAGCTATCTCTGTAATCTGTGCCAGGAAAGATGTGAACAAATTGCATCTTATCACCCACCTACTATTTGTAACTGAAAAACAAAACCCAATAACCAGACATAGAAAGACATAGAAACATAGGCAACTCCCCTAGGTGTCACGATGTACAAGCCAACCATTATGGTGAGGACAAGCAAAAGAACTTGAGTGATATGCCCTTGGACATTTTTTGGCCAGCTTCTGTCTTCCCCACATAATTTGCAGCTCTTCTCAGTAAATCAATGTGTAAAGGGGGTGGGGGAAATGTCGGTTGGGAAGCAAGCTTGACTTTGATTTTGCAAGCAATCAAGAAAGCACAAATACCCATAGAGTGGTACTCTTGCAACATCAAATATAAGTGGCAAGTGGAAATAGTGGGACGGGACTGTCAGTTTACCAACAGTCAGTCATTAGGGGACCTTTATTTTCAAGCTGTATCAGTATGTCTGATAGAACAAAGAATACAGCATGAGGTTCTCTGTTATTTACTTACCGAAAATGAGATGAATTTTGGTGTGGGTGTTGCCCTGTATTCCTGGCTGACCATGCAGTATGGAACAGGACATACAGTTTGTCCTGCTGCAAATCTCAGATAACACTTCCAAAAAAAACCACATTTCTTGGGATAATGGTTGGTTTGGTTGGCAACCTTCAGGCTCAAAAGACTATGGTATAAGCCTACAGCACCTGGTATTCCCATGCAGTCTCCCATCCAAGTACTAACCAGGTCTGACCCTGCTTAGCTTCTGAGATCAGATGAGATCAGGCATGTGTAGGGATCATGATTATAGTAACTGTGATTGTGATTAGTAATTACAGGGGGGGCCTGTATTCGCAGATTCCGTATCCACAAATTCAGTGATCCGTGAATCAGGCCTGCTGGGCTCCTCTGCACAGAGCACAAGATATTCAGGGAGCTGGGTGTATCCTTTGGCAAGGATGCTACATGCCCAGTAGCAATATTGCACAAAACTTTACACAAGCTCTGTGCAAAATCTTTTAATGGCCCACTTAAATTTAGATGTGACAGGGTGTATGCTTCTCATTCACCCTGTTTCTTGCAGTGTGACACGATATCCAAAACATCATGGCTCTGTACTCCTACAAGCGAGCTTTTGTGCATGAGTTCATGGAACAGCACTAAGACCAATCCTATACACACTCTACTGGGAGTAATCCCTATGGAACACAGCAGGATTTAATTCTGAGTAAATACACATAGGCTTGCACTGGAAGCAAGCTCTTGCTCACTGTTTGAACTCAAGCTATTGCCTTACCTGGACAGCAATTTCTGTAGTGACTGTTATAATTCAGAGACACATCCTTATAAGGGTCACAACGGTTTGTAGAGAATCCAAAGAAGCATTTGGGAGTGGAGACTGATGTATTACTATATAACTTTGTTATCATTGTAGGCTTTGATGGTAGGTAGAGCTCCCTACTGACATACCTAGGTAGAGGAGGGAGCTCATCTCTTTTGTGGCTTGAAGAACCACTTTACTCCCAGAATTCAACTCAGAACAATGGGTGACTCCTGTTTGCAGCTGTACAGATTGATTACCCCTTGATTGATTGCCCCTTGCAACCATAGCTGGCCCACCTGAATGCATTATGTACAGCTGTACCTTCACAGCTGAGAGCCCAACCACTTATTCAATGCACTGCCAACAGAGCCCCTTTAGTCAGTTCTTCGAGCTTCTTTCTGCTCATTATGAGCAAGTCAGTGAGAAGAGGACCAGGAACATGGCAGTCCCCTTCTCTGGAGGGAAAAGGGACAAGAAAGGTACAGAGATGCCAGCGCTGCCACCTCCTCATGGTCTCTGCCCATTTGGGTACAGCTGAGGGGGAAGGGAGAGTTGAGCAAGGAAGACCCCACTCCTGATGTCCCCTTCCTTGCTATGTCTTTCCTCATCCTTACACAGGGTTTTTTTTTTTTATTAAATAAACAGGAAGAGCCTCAGCTCCATCGAGAGGAAGGGATGGAGGGGCTTCATCTTCTCTCCTCCCCCCATATTTGAGGGGGGTTTAGTAGGGGCCTGGTGGCTTGGCAGCAGGGGGAGAAGTATTTGCCCCCTGCTTTAAGTGCCCTTGCACTCGGGCCATACCAATTTGTGAGAATAGCCAAGCCTCCCCGCCCTCCCTTGCCTGGAGCAGTGTTTAAAGTAGGGGGGAAATATCAAATAGATGTATAACTAGATTAATGTATCGGGTAGTGGTGTCAGTAAGGTATCTGGAACCAGGGGCACAAAATATTTTCACATCCTTCCATACATTGTTGCATCCCTGCTAGGACTCAGAGGACCTTCTGGAGGCTTCCAAAAGGCACTTTCAATTTTTGGCAAAAACTCGATTGTCTTTCAGAGGCCTCTAAGGCACCTTCTGAGATCCAGCAGGGGTGCAATAAAGTCATGCAGGGGGTGTCTAGCTGAGGGTTCCTTAAAAAGTCATTGTGGCCGCATTGGGCCTCAAAAGGTGTCTTAGAGGTCTCCAAAAGACACTTCCAGTTTTTGCCAAAAACTGAAAGTGGAAAACTGAAAGTGGCTTTTAAAGGCTTCCAGAAAACCCTCTGAGGCCTGGATGGGGTGCAACGACCTTTTAAGTTACCCTCAGCTAGACACCCTCTCAGGTGTGGTACCCGGGATCCTGTATCCTCCACCCCCCCAGCTATGCTAGTGGTGTCAGGTGCATGGGGGAGAATCCCGATCACCCAATTAAAGAGGTGGTCGGAGTTTGTTTGGCCTGGCCAGGACACGAGAGTCCAGCCCCTCCCCAAGGGGGAGGTGAAGGGGGCTGGGTCTAGCAGCCACGACAGACCCTTTAAAAGGGGACGAGACCCAGCCCTCTTCCTCCTTGTGCACGTGGGCACTGTGGGAATACCCGCCCGCCTGCCCTAGAGGCAGTCTAAGTTTAACTGGTCGCCATTTGGGGCCGGGTAGGAATTTTTTTGCTGCCTGCCAAGATTGGCCGAGGGGCAGGCAGTTTTTTTGCTTACCCCAGACTGTCATGGGCCTGGGGATTACACACCCCCCCCCCCCCGTTTGCAAGCTGCCATTGGTCACTTTAAGAGGGAAGGTGGTGCGGGTTAGGAGGCGTGAATGGGATTTTGGCATGCACCTTCAGGCGGCATAGGCAGGGCAGAACCCTATTTAAGTCCTCAGGGGCTCGGCGGCATGAGGACGTAGACGGGGCCCTGGCCGGGACCGCGGGGCACACCTCAGAGGCTCAGCGGCTCGCGGTGGCGCAGTCTGCAGTCCGGCTGCCTTCTCCTTAAGGGATAGACATGGATGAGACACGCCGTCCCAGCAGCGGGGCACGACTTGGAGTCGGGTGCATGCCTGTCTGGGGGCAGAGGTTTCTGGTACCGCCCAGAGGTCCCTCCCCGCACCACAGGGGCTTTCGCTGCCTCGGATGCTGCAGGTCTCAGCCTCTGCTTCTTTTGGTAACTTGAAATAAAGTTGCCCTTTCTCCCATATCTGTTGTCTCGTGTGTTCATTGGACAGTGCGGAAACAAATGGCCAGTTCAGCATGGAGCCAAGTTTACAGGAGCAAAGATGGGAGAAGTCAGACCTTACTCCACAGCAGAAAAATTCTTACCTAAGAAGGTACTCAAATCCTTAGTCTACGGATATCAGATTTGTATTCCTCATTTCTCAGATTGTTTACTGACAGAATGGAACAAAACTGTGGTGCAAAATTAGAATTTTTGGCTTCATATGGTTTTTTTTTTTTTTGCTTCATATGGCTCAATTTAATCTGATGTCTGGCACTTGCTAGATCTGATAGACCCACACAGAACACAGGCAAAAAAAAGTCACCCCAAAACATTAATGGATAGAGCCACTCCAGATGACCATGGAATGAATTTGCCAAACAATATCTATTTCCAAGGAATAAGCTAAATTAGAAAATTAACCTTCAATCTGTTACCCATTTCTTGCAGTTTGTGCCAATGTTTTAGCTGTGCACAGAAATATCACTGCAGGAAGATATGCCTCTTTGAGTTCACATTATGGAAGATCTTTTGGGATGGAGGGAATAAGAATGTTAAACTTGGGACACTTCTTTTTTAATGCAACCATTAAAAAAAAACCCCACACAAAATAAAATACAGGCATGCCTTCTTATCAGTTCGGGTTCCATTCAGGAACCCCCTGTGGATATGGGCGAACTTCCATCCCTGTGGTCCAAGGGCTGTCCCCCCCCCCCAGAGGTGCTCTGCTCCCCTTGCCTAGGGCAGGGCTTCTGAGCTCAGCAGAGGCCAAGGAAATCCATCCCAAGCCTCTGCTGGGCTCAGACTGAGCTCGGCAATAGAAATAATGTGACTTCCGGTTTCTCTGTGAAACCGGAAGTGACGTTTTTATTGACTTATAAGACATTCAAAACATCACTTTCTCAGTGAAACTGGAAGTTGCGTTATTTCTATTGCCAAGCTCAGTCTGAGTCCCCCAGAGTCTGGGGACAGAGATCCTAGGCCTCCGTTGAGCTCAAAAGCCCCTCTGGAGGCAGGAGGAGCAGAACTCCCCTGGTCTCTAGAGATGGGGCATGGCGGGTGAGTGCAAAGGGGTGTGGACCTGATCCATGGATAAACGAATCCATGGATACAGGATCCATACCTGTATAAGCATAACATAAATTTACATGCAAATGAAAAAAATATTCCCCAAATATTCCAGATGATCTAAACACCAGAGCCATTTATACACATTCAACTCTAGGGGAAAAAAAATCTTCTGTCTTATATTTTCTCTAGACATAATTCTATGCCAATATGACAAAACAGATGCCCACACACAAATTTGTGCACAGAACCTTTTTTCTCCTCCCACATCTGTTTATATGCCATCAATTTGCTTGTAAGCATAATTTGCCAGGTTCTCCTTTTCCAGAATGAAACAAGAATTCGGAAACTTGGGAGCACTATCTGGTCCAGTTGCGGTTCTGTTAGCTCCCATCCATCTCATCTGGAGAGAAAGCAAATCATGTGTTTTACTCTCTTGTTGAAATCAATGATGCTTAAAAGGAACCGTCCCCGTAATGGAAATGTTAGGATTCATCTCTTTTGCAATGTGTGAAGGGGCCCCTAGGGGCAGGCCAGCCTCTCTTTCTTAGCAAGGAAACACACTCGCCCTCTTTTTAGCTAATAAAATCATATCAACCAGCTAAGTAATAAAATCAAGTGGGCTAAGCTGCAAGAGATCTGCAGAAACAGGATGACACTGTATTCTTGCCAGCTGCCAAGCACTGCTTTTAAAATAACACACAACATGTTCACTGGCTAAACAGGATTTTCCTCCCCTTTCAAACAGTATGCCACCTGGAGGATTTAACACAGTCCCCTTCTGCCTTGCTAGCTGCCTACTCTCTTGGGCAGGGAACCATGAAGCTTTGTTGGGGCTCCTTGTGCGCCTCTGCCCTGCAAGGACATTTTCTTATTCAAATGATCAGCGAGGCTGCTTTCTTACCATTCACATTATATACCAGTGTGGGCATATGGCATTAATATGGCATTAATGCCAGCTAACAGCAGCAGCAAATAAATAAATAAATCTCCCTATATTGTTAGAAAGAGGCACACTAAATGGATGGTTATTTTCAAAGCCCCACAGTCTTATAGCTCCTAAGCATTCATTTGGCTGACAGACTGGATAATATCAACAGAGGGTTCCAAAGGTTATTAAGGTTAATAAGATCATGGTTGATTGCAGTATATGGGGAAACGTTTGCAGCCGCAATAGCACACAACACTCAAATGGGAATGGGAAAGATGCAATTGGAAAAGAAAAGGAATACATTGAAACTTTTTGTGCTTTTCCACAAAGGAGTCTCCAGTCCTATCACTGACCCTGCAATAATTAGTCTCAAAAATCCTAGGAAAGGAATGAAGTTTCTTCAAGAAATGAAGAAATGAAATCCTAGGGAAGGAATGAGATGGCAATGCCATATCTTCGGGGCAAGTGGAAGGTGATTTGAATTTTCTTGGTTGATCCTCTGGGTTATATGTGGATTGGCAAGGGTTTCCGATTCACAGTCAGGACTGACACATCCATGGGGTTGATGAAAGTAGTTGTTTCAAGCAGCAGATGGGGGGGGGGTCCTCCTCTGAAGGTTTTCCTCTTCCCACTCCTTTCTGAACAGGAAGAGGGAACAGAACAAAATAGGATTTGTGAAGGAGTGGAGACACTCTAGGCCACCACCCTCCTCTCCTCTACACTTCCTCTTCCAAGCCAACTCCCTCCCCCCCATTTTGGAAGAGGAATGAGAGGGAGCATGGCAGAGGCAGCCGCAGAAGCACTGCCAGGTAAAGCGAAACAGCATGTGGTGTGTCACTTCAGGCACCAGGAAGTCTTGGGTCAGCCCTGCTCACAACTATCTAATGGTAGCAACTAAAATTGCAAGTCAAAAATTCTCAGCTGGCCACGTGCTGCTTATTTACTTTCTGCATCAGTATTTCTTATCTGTAAAATGGGCCACTGACTTTGATGAGTTCTTTGTGCAGTTCTGCTTCTCAGTTGTATAGGTTTTGTGTTCGAAAAACAAAACCCAGTGTTGATTGTCCCACAAGCCTGACCACCTCTGCCAAAGTCTATCTGATCTTGGAATTCTTCATTATAACAATTTACTGAATCATATTTCATGATAAAACTTATAGACGTCAATATCGTATACACCCTGAAGCAAGAGTCAACCACCCAAAGACCTTGAAGTCCAAGTTTTTTTTTTTAATAATTGGCATGTTTTAGATATTAAAAATAATAATCCACAAAGAATTCCTCTGTCCTCCACTTGGATCATCTAAATCTTAGAGTGTGTGCTTGAAATGCTTGCCATACTCTCAGATGTGTATTCACTGCACTAAAGGAATCACATGAAGCATCTGCGGAGTGCTGGTTGGAACACATAATGTCCAGAGATCAAATCTGCATCAAAGCCAGCATATGGAGTGCATGCGTGTGCATACATGTCGAGACTCAGCAATTGCCATACACATTGGCAATAAGCAGCAGTTTGGGATGTAATTAACAGCCAATCCAACAAGGCACAGCTGGCTGACCTGTTTTAAATTTCAAGCATTTAGAAAATATGTATATATCAAAATTAAACTACTTTTAAGATTTTTTTCCTTGCTAATTCTAGTAACAACTGACTAGTATTGCAGCTGAAGGCATATGAGGACCCGAAGTGTGAAGGAAGGAAGGAAGGAAGGAAGGAAGGAAGGAAGGAAGGAAGGATGGATAGATGGATAGATGGATAGCAAATAATTTTTTTAACATGCCCAAATTTAATGCCTTGGGTGGAAATGAATTTCATTGAAAGCAATGGAATTGAAACTCACATGACAGATAAAGAATAAAAAGATTAGAAGCAGAGAGAGAGAGAGAGAGAGAGAGAGAGAGAGAGAGAGAGAGAGAGATTGACTGGCTGCCAGAGCTATTGCAATTTCAAAAATAAAAATAGCAAAATTCTACTCAGTACCAATTACACGTTATGTAAATAAATCAACATTAAACCAAGCGATAGTTTGCCAAGTAAATGAAATGTTGTTCTTTTATCCTTGTAGCCTACTGCATGGGAAATTTCGGAAGAGCTCTTGTTATGCTTTTGGTCCTCTTTTAAAAAATCATTAAGCAATAAGCTAGTAAGGTTCATCTTGAGCAGTATCCCCTACCACGTTCCTGGGCCCCCCACAGTGCCCCTGGTCTGACCCCTGATGGTACACTGGGCATTACCACTGTGGGTTCAATAGTTGGCCCCCTCTGGTGATGGGACTTCAGCCAGTGCCCAATCAGGTCAACACTTGATGCCACTCTTGAGCCAGAGTTGTGTAAATAAAATTTCCCTCCATGTTTCATACAAGTTAAACATACAATGTAGTAACAGAAATACTATGCAGGTCTAGTCAGAAGTAAGTGATGCTGAGATTAGTGAAGTTTCCTGCCAGGTGGGTGTGTAGGATTGCAATCTCTGTATAGGACTCTTCCATGTTCCCTGAATCAAACATACACAATCTTCATAGCAAATTTTAGTCAGCCTCCCATGGAGCATGATGCTTCTGATTCAATGCCTCTAAGTGAGCACTATGGTATTCACAACCAGAGCTCTTGAAGATAAGAATGGCTCTAAATCTGCATTACTTTTGGAGCTGAGAAGGAGAAAATGCCATTTTGTACATGTATCTTTGTATTGTACCCAACGATCCCAGTCCAGGAAAAGTTAGCCATACTAACAGAAGTTAACTTCAATCCTAAACAGATTTAGATGGGAGTAAGTCCCATTGAACATAGTAGGGTTTACTTCTTAAGCTGATATGCAGTTCCATAACTCAAGTTAGTTCTATTGATTTCAGTGAGATTTAAGCATGATTAGCTTTCTCTGGATCAGGATACTAGGGTGCAAAACCTACGACTCAAGTGATTTGTGCATAAGCGTCACTGAAACCAGTGGGGCTCAGATCTGATTTATAAAGGATGTGGCTCACTAGGAAACACTGTAAGCTTTCCATGTATTTCTGATCATGTTTAAATGTACTGATTGCCCATGTGCATGCCATATTGACACTCAAGTGGCACACCTGCTTGGGCCACCTGCATAGAAATTGAGACGGGTATTTAAATATGACCAGACACCAACAGGAGCTTTCTTTTAAGGGATCTAGCAGCTGTGGGTTGTCCAATCATGATCAGCGCTGTGTTGAAGGTAAGGGTTTAAAAGCACCTCTCTCCACACCATGCTACAGAGTCCAATTGGCCCCATGGCTGCTATTTTAAGAATCAAAAATTCCATTAAGCATGCACATAAAGTAACAAAGGTTAGACCTAAAGCTCTCCTCATGATCCACACACTGTATAAACCAAGTCTTATGCTTGTTAACATGAGGGAGCTGCACAAAAAGGAAGGATTCCTCTCAAGAGCACCCAGGAAAGAAGATCAAGACAGATGTAATGGAGTGGAAAAGGAAGTCAGACACTCTAGCCCACCACTTTCTTCTCCTGCTGGGATCCCCGCTTCTATTTCAAGTTCAGGGAACAGGAGGAGGAGGAGAAAAGGAAGCTGCTAGAGGTGACCAGCAGGTTCTCTAAGCCAAAGGCAACTGTTGTGTTGGCCTCAAGGACAGGCATATAGATGGAGTGTTTTTTTTACCATTCTTTCTGTGTATAGGCATGCGTGAAGCGGTGTTGTGGCTTTCTAATTTTCTTCTGTGACTGCAGATACAGACCCAGGGTATGTTCTTTCTTCTGGATGCATAGAGTGCAAGAGTATGCTCTTAGCAGCACTGTGGAAGTTCACCTCCACACAAGGCAGCGTGGAGAGAGAACCGTGTTCAACCTATCTTAGGGTTGTAGCCCAGGGACAAGACTACTACACATGCACTCTCTCTCAAACACACACATCTGGAGCAGAGCTCCTGCATTCTACCAGAGCTGAGTTTCAGCTGGTACTCCAGTGCCCTCTAGTGCTTGGACATTCAAATGGCAGCTGCCAGTCTACTTTCACCCCTTGCTGCCTTAACGCACATGCCCTGCTTTGCACCCTCTGCCCAGTACTGCCCATTACAGTGGTACTCAGTTGTGCACTTAACAACCTTAAAAAGCAATATTATTGTATTCTGACTTACTTTGGAGTCATCAACACACCCCCCCCCCCCAAATATCTACAGCCTTAAAAGACTGCCCAGGGGGAAAAAAAAAGACTTAACAGTCAATCCCAAAACAGTAGCATTTCAAATGAAATAGGATTCCTATTTCATAGGAATAGGATACTCAAAATCTTCAGTCACTCAGAGCTCTTGCAGTTTTGTTGTACTCATGGATGAAGCAAATTCAGTCCATCCTCATTTTCTCCAGATCTAAACATGGGCTAGAACCCTGGTTTCTTTTGTAGCATGACACTCTAACATACAAACAGTCTGGGTACTCAAACTTTTATTTTCTGAATAAATATATGTGCAGAATAACTCTTAAATGCTTGAATTCCTTAAATGCTTGAATTTCCTTCCCATTCCATGGTGATGAATCATATGTAGAATTACCACTTTTTCTCCTCTCACAATGTTATTTCTCTGTCAAGCCAGTCAGAAATCAAACAGATACAGTCTCCAAGATGTTCACTTGAAAAAATGTCACCTGTTGAATTTCTGTCTGTTGTACACCTGTTGCAAGGGACGGAGTCAGGGAGAGTGAGCCGAATCCCTACGACTGCTTCACAGAACAAACAACACAGTTCATTTCTAAAATTACAGGAATAACACTGTCTATTTTGAACATTGATTTGGTCATTCTGTTAATCAGCAGACACTGGCTGGTGCATTTCATTCAAAGAAATCCACTGATAACTACATTGTTAAGAATTAGGGTGTCCTTCAAATATATTACATAAACACAGGTTGAGCTGTTCATTTCAAAGTCCGCTTGATGAAGGAACTGCTGGGTCAAGTTCTGTAGTCTTGGTTACGTGATTCATCCTACCAAAAACTGCAGTCACAATGGCCACATCATCAATGCCTATCTAAATTAATAATACATAATCCCGCTTCCCAAATCAAGTGTATTATCTTGTCCCTCACCCACACAGAGAAAGTTCGACATTGTATTTAAGCTTTGCAGTCCGTAACAGCTATTTTCTCCAGGTGAGGAAGAGGTGTCACCTCCCAAGAGGTGATCATGGAAATGGCAAGCAACTGCTATGAGTGGCGATCCATGCACAACCTAGTTTATACTGAAGTTTGTCTACACAACTCTGGAGGCATGGCACAGGGAAGATGTGGCAGCCTTACTGAATTGAACCAGCCAATTTAACCAGCCAACTGAATTGAACCAATGTTCTGATCTTATGTGGTGCAAAAATTCTTTTAAAAAGTCAGGTTACCTTCTTAAGGCACAAGACTCGCGAGTTCCAATTCAGCTCCTGACTACTATAAAAGCGCCATCAGCAATACAGAAAGAGGTAATAAGGCTGTGGAATGGATGCAGGCAGCTGGTGTTAGGCACCACCAGGGTTAGCCAGGATCTCAGAGATCTATGCATGCCACTGTTCCATGTTGTGGGCCATCAAGGCTACAGGTTTGAGCATTTCCATCAGGACAACATTTTCGTAGGCTCTGGACCAACTGGGGCTACTCAGCCAACCAGCACCTGGTTCCCTCTGTCCTGCAAGCACTATCAAGACTTCCAGCTCAATGTGATATTTTGCCCAGGGTGGTGTCTGTTGTGTTGGACTCCTAGCTCTCAATCCAAGGCTTCCTATTGTCCAGCATTGGCATGAAGATCCAACCTACACCAGAAAGCTGGGTAGGCACAGTAGAGTTTTACAAATTCATAGGTGCTGAGGGAGTAGGAGATACACACTCATGTGATATCATTGCATTTGCAGAGTCACAGAATTTCATATTGGCCACAGGAGTAAACACCCCGAGACTCAATTTAAAAAAAAAAAATTATTTGCTCAGATATCTCTGTGGAGATAGTATTCATGAGCATTCAGCATATTTGAATGCTCCCCCCTTCCTCTAAGGAGCTCAGGGTACTTTTGGGATGTCTGCTTCCTGTCCCTCTATAGCAGTTCCTTGAATATTTTTGCCCTCCCCCAATTGGTGTCCCCCCCCCACCATTGTATTCCCTTTTTCACTATTGTAGTATTATATTTTCTATTTTTTCTCTCGCTCTTGTATACTGTATTTTTATTTTTAACTCTATAAATTGTAAACCCGCCTTGGGCATCTGCTTTCAGTGGAGGAAAGCTGGGGTAGAAATCTTTTAAATAGAGTGTGTTCTCATTATATCCTTGCGACAATATCAGAGGTAGGTTTAGCTGAGGTTGTGACTTGCCCAAAGGATATTCACATACCGTGTTGTATGCATATACGGGGTGCTGTGCACAAGTACAGGTGACTGACTGTGCAGGTGTTCACTGACCAGCTTGACACAAAAACCGGACCCCTCAAAAGTGCAGAGTACAGGTTGCGTACCCACGTATTGAATGCAATATTCAGTACATCACAACAGCACCAGTTTGGGTGATGATTTTTAATCCCATCCAGTCTCACATGGTAAAAGATACATGCACACCATGAGAGTGCACATCCTGTACCCCTCATGGCCCTGTGAGATTGCTTAATGTGGGGAGTTAAGATTAAACAATCTTTACTGGGTACAAGGGGATGGGGCAGGGTATGTGTCCTCACAGTGTATGCATGTCCTCAGTCACAACCTGGATATAAAAGAATTGTCTGAACCAGCCCTGTGTGGATAACTGTACATGAGTACAGATTGGCAACCATGCACAAATTGCACATAGGTTATGAACACTGAACATAAATGTGCAAGTTGGGCTATGGCAAGCTACATACCTGTGTGTGAATTTTCATCTGACTTTCCCACATTCACAGCTAACACAATGGATAGCGAGCGGCTGATGAAGTCTCAGAGGATCAGTGTGATGCTGGGTGAGTCAGCACATCTAGCAGAACTGGCAATGCTGATTGACAGCGGCTTTCCCGGATTCCAGACAAGAGTCTTTCCCAGTCTGAATGCCCAATGCCAGGAATTGAATCTGGGACTGACTGGCAATGCAGGCGCTTTGTCACTGAGCTACAGCCTCCCCTTCAGAAGCCAAAGGTGTGTGGGGTAGGAGTTTGGCAGGACTCAGTATGCTTAGTATGTTGCTTAGCTCTACATAAGGCAGGAATGGAAGCACAGCATTATAGCTCTCAATCGACAATCAGTTCTCATTATCTGCCAAAGTTAGGTTCCTGGAAAACCTAATGGATACTGAATTAGCAGTATCACTGAGCCCATGGGGGAAACGGGGTTGAGTTCCAAGGGACCCTCTTCACCATACATTCTATGAACTTTATAAACCTGAACCTTAACTTGAAGTTGACGGGGCCAAGTGAGAGCGAGGGCTCATCTACAATATCTGATGTTTCCTCCTCTGTGCTGGATATCCCTTGATGTGTTGAAGGTTGTGGCGATGGTGATGGTGATTTCTCCAATCGGGCTATCCCTTGACTTGTTGAAGGTTGCTGGCCCAACAACGAGGCCTCCGAGTTCAACAGTGGGGAGGAGATGTTAGTTCACCTGTCCTGTACTCCTCCTCCTCCACCCATCTCTCGACTCCTTCCCTTGGCTTGCCCCAGTCACAGAGCAACCCTTCGTCAGCCTACCAGAGACCTCTCATCATCAACCTCTCATCAACACCAGGGTTGTGAAGGTTCAGGTGGAATCCTTAGATGGTGCCCAAGATAGTGGAGCAAGTACGGAAGTGGACGCAAATGTGTCTGAGAATTCTCCCTGGGCCAATACCAAATCCGTTAGATGCAGCACCAGCATAGTCTTAGTGGATAATGAGAACACAGTCACAGATCATGAGAAGTAGGTGGCAAATCTGCCCCTCTCAGATAAGCAAACTGACTGTATCTCCCAACTAAAGTCCACATCTGTTTCATACAGCAAGGACAAGGGAGATAAACTAGAATGAAACCCTGTATCTTGTATACATCTGTTTGAAAGAGGATCCAAACGGGCCGGGGGGTGGGGCTTATATGTGCCATCCGAATTGTCCAGTGCTGTGATGCCTGCCACTTAATATTCAATACAGAGGTGCATAGCAGATCTGAAGGAGGATGGGCATACCTTCAAGTGCACATCTGGACAGCACATTGTACACATGCAGATATTTTCTGACTGGCTGGTCACTTGCCAGTCCTCAGTCACCCACACGTGAACCAGTTTCAGCCATGAGCCAAGGAAATAGAACCTTTGTGGTCCCACTTTCTTCTCTCCTAGTTGAAGTCAAAGTGCTTGACACAGAAGACAGAAAGCACCACAAAGATCACCGAAAGCTGCCGTGTGGGCAGTCTGAGAGTTGTGTGCAAACGCTGGTCAAATCCTTGAGTTTCCTGTGTGAGCTGCAGCAGTGCTTTTCAACCACTGCTGTAAGGACTGCATGATGCTGCTCTGCCTGGCCTAACCAGTCAGAGTGGAGCTGGAGCTGGCAGTGCACCAGCAGCACCAAGGTGTGACTGTGTGGTGACCCAGCCCATCGAAAGAGGCATGGGTTGGTGAAGGAGGGTGGAGTGTAGAGGAGAGATCAGGAAGCAGCACACAACAGCTATTGCGGGTGGCGGTGGTCCTCGGAGATGCGATCTTTGCAAAACCAAAAGCACCTTGAAAACCCCCGAGTTAAAAGCCTTAACCCAGTGATTTTCAACCTTTTTCATCTCATGGCACACTGACAATGCGCTCAAACTGTCAAGGCACACCATCCAGCAGGGATTCACATCCCCCAATGGCCTTACTAAGGATCCTCCCCCAAAACTCCTGCAGCAAACCTGTGGACCACTTGGGGCACAGGAATGTGCTGCGGCACACTGGTTGAAAATCCCTGGATTAGATATCACGGTTTGCAAAACTGAGACTTGAGCTTCCCCAAAACTCCGCCAACGATCAAAGCAGCAGACTGTTTTCAACAGGACTGCTGCATTCACGAAAGCTTATGCACATGTTGGGGGTGCTTACATTTTTCTGCCTTCCCTTTCCCTGTCCCATGAAACCCAGCATACAAAGAGCATGACTGTATACCAGGCATGTCCAGCTGGGAGGTCCCCTCATTTGCACTGCACCCAGAGTTGCAAATAGTATCAGCAAGGTTCAGTACCATTATTGCTTATGTTTCACTCACGACTGGACTGTAATATGCATCTAGCGACTAGGATCATCTATTTCTGCTGCAGCCGGCTTTGAAAGCAGTGTCAGCATTGCTGGGCTGGTCAGGAATACCACTGTGTAGTACAGTTGCCAACTAATCAGGAAAACAGGAACATGCTGTGTTCATATACACATAACAGCAGCTCAATCCGTAGAAATCAGCACTGGCTGAAGCGTTCCATTGCATGGATGCAAACATCTCCTGATTAATCAATGCATTTGAAATCACTGTTAAAGGCATAGCTACGGGGACCAGTTCAAAAGCTACCAATCACACTGTGGGGTTGTTGCAGACTAAAATATTATCTGAAAACAGACACTTCTATCACACTTTAAATCTGTTTGCAGCCTGGAGCCCTGATCAAGGCAATTATATTTATTACTATATTATAGCGTAACAAATCCAGTTTGCTTTTCTCACTGGGATGAAAGATATTTGTACAATCTAAATTTTATGAACCATGCACATTGATACCTGGGGTTAGCTGAAGATACAGTAATTGTTTTTCTTCAAGCCACAAGAAACTGCTAAATGAACTTTATGAAAATAAAAGTTATTTGTCTCTTGTCAAGTGTCTATAAACTGTATCAAATTAATTAAAGCATCCCTCCAGTCAAGAGAGTGACCACCATTCAGAGTGCGATACCATAGTCTTTCGAGACTGAAAGTTGCCAACTGTAACTGTAACTCTCCAGTCAAATCAAAATAGTCAACAGCTTCTCCAGAACCCCTAAATTTCCTAATCGTAGATGTGCCACAGCAAGTCTTTGGAAACTCTAGATGAACATCTGCAGTTGTTTGCAAAATTGAAACCATTCCATCTATATATGCACTAAGCATATATTGTATTCTAGCACTCAGGGAAAAGTTGCAGCCATATGAAACTGTCATGCTGAATCAGACCATTGATCCGTCAGTGGTCAGTGTAATGGTTAATGACGGTATTATCTACACAAATTAGCAGAGTCTTTCCCAGCCCAGCCTAGATGCGCTGTGGAGGGATTAAATCCAAGCCCTTGCACACACAAAGCAGGCGCTCTGCTACTGAGGGATAGTCTTTCCTTGATGCAATCACTGAGAGCAGTGGAGTGATTGACAAGTTATTAAACTGGTGCCACTTGAATGGTGTAAAGGCATTTCTAAGACACAATCCTGACGTCCTGGGTTCAGTTAGCACCCCCTTTGGTTACAGCTCAGTTGGTGTGCAGACATCCTGAGATCAGTGAGGCCAAGGAAGCTCTACCACCCTCTTCAGAAGAACAGGATACATTCCCTCCATCTCTGTCACACCATGTATTTTTGAACAGAAAAATCAACAACTGGATAGAAGCATCCCTGTGTTCAATTAGCTTTGCTTTCTAGTAAGTGTGTTTAGGATTGCAGTCTTGTGGAGATCCTTTACATCTGTTAGACTGATTGCCCAGTGCTTCTGAGCTTGATTAACTCAAGGGTCCAAGACAACCATCTTGATATCTAGGCCTACATGGGGTCAGACCCTAGACTTCAAACCTGTGTGACATTTGTTTCATTGGACTGCTATAGGTCTTTTCTAACTGAAAGTTAGGAAGTGAGAGGAAGCTAAGGGCTCAATCCTGACCAACTTTCCAGCTCTGAGATAAGGGCAATGCAACTCTGAGGTAAGGGAACAAATGTTGCCTAACCTTGAGGAGGCCTCCATGACTGCCCCCCAGCTGCAGGATTCAGCAGATGTCCCACCGGCACAGTTATGCCAGAGCTGGTTACGATTGCACCCTAAACCAGGTAAACTGGGCGGGGGGGGGGAGAAAGGGAGGAGGGGAGAAGATCAAAACTAATGATGCCCAATGTGATGGTGATAAAATGAAAAAAAAAATGGATGGCAACCTTCAGTCTTGAAAGACTATGGTATAAGCCTACAGCACCCTGTATTCCCAAGCGGTCTCCCATCCAAGTACTAACTGGGCCTGACCCTACTTAGCTTCCAAGATCAGGCACATGCAGAGTAACAGTTGCTGCTTGATAAAATGAATGCACGTGCTATTTTAAAGGGCACCAAAGTAGTTAAAACACACTACCTAGCACAGCTGTGTATCTTGCCTTCCACTCCTAAGAAAGTTGGTCATGATCCAGCATCAAAAAGCATGCTTACTGAAGTCAATGGATGATGTTTAACTCTGCATTAGATTATGGCTATTATGCGGCAGTAATTCTATTCATTTCTAAGATTCCACTGCAATAAATGTTTGCCACATCATACATCAGGCAGTCAGTACATCAAACCGACACCCAGACATTTTTGATCATCCGAGCCAAGGAGATCCATGCTCTCTGATACATGGCAGTGCATGTTTTTTCTTATATTTAAGCTTCTGATTAGCAAGTCCAACTCTTCAAAACAGTGAGCCTCTAAAAATGGCTCCTGAATTTTTCTGCAACAACTCAGTGGGCCATCCTGAAGAGAAACTCTCATGCCAAGTTACTGGCAATCACGTTCACGTTGAACACAACAGATACTAATCTTGTATCAGGCAGATACTAAACAGGCAGAGCTCCCTGCAGACTTTAATGCAGAATCTGCCTTATGAAGATTAACAATGTATCTAGTCCATTACTGGAAACTAATGGATATGCTTTATTTTTAGTTAGCACATCAAATCTACAAAACGCTACAAGACATGCTTTATTAGAAGTTGGGCACTTTTTATTGGTGTAATGTACCATGCCAAACTTAATCACATGGTCTTATTTTTCTTAGGGAGACAAACAACGTATTTCAGAGAAAGATTTCACAAAATTACAGCATCGCCTGGCTGCGTATTTTAGAGAGGAATGAAGATGCATGGGATGAGAAAGGAAAAAAAGATGGGAAGCAAATTTCCATCCAAAGCATCGACAACAAAAAGGGAACTCTTTTTCTTGAACTTGAGGCTGCCAACCTCATTCGTTGTGACACTCTCCATTGTAAAGCAACGAACTGATGGAAGTTGCAAAAACTGAAAACTGAAAAGCAATGAAACCCATTCAGATAAGGCTAGACTAAAAACAGCTCCATTTATCTGGAGTGCAGTGATGTATCTGAAGGAGATTCTGTGATTAAAGATCCATTGAGTAGCACACAGAATGGGCATTTAACAGATTTCTATTTTAGAGTCAAAAATCAATGGCTCTCACTGAGTGGCAGCCCATCAGAACTTATGGATGGTCTACACGTATACGTTCATCATGGGGTGCGTGAAAAATCAAGTGATGACTTTTGTGGGTCAATGGACTACCCTGGTTGGAAAAATCTGTCACTTCAAAGATAATTCATCCAATGCAGGCAGTGTACACATTTGGGTGCTGTATCAAGGGTAGATAACTCAATGCACATATATTCATGTGTGAATGTAACTACAGTTTTCATGTACTAGGATCTTATGCATGTTAACTCAGGACTAAACCCAATTCATTTCAGTGGTAGGTGCTTCTGCGTTGGATCAGAGTGGGCTACTCGATTCCAGTGATTTTCAACCACGGCACATTGGTGTGTTGTGAATGGTCTGCAGGTGAGCTGGGGGAGTTTAGAGAAGGGTCATTTATTAGTAGGGGCATTGGGGGTTCTAAGCCCCCCACTGGCAGTACAGTGTGCCTAGTCAACTATCAAAAAAAGGATGGTGTGCCTTGACAATTTTAGCAATTTTGTCAGATGAAAAGTTTTGAAAATTGCTTCTCTGTTTCATACCACTATGGGCTGACAAACACATTTGCACTATCTTATCACCATTTGCCTTAAAGAGACTCTTCCTTAGTCAGATCCAAGAGCTGAAAAACTTACACAGTCCTCCACCAATTAACACACTCTAACACAGGGTATCAGCTTGCCTATTCTGTCTTTTTTTTCTGTCTGTGGGACCAACAGTGTAACACAGCTGCCTGATGCAGAAAAGAGAGTGTGACTGAGCCAGAACGTGTCAACAGGCATACTAGCTCAGCTCCGAAGTTGAGCAGTCTCTCTACCTCATCTCTGTCAGCAACCAGGGCTTGATAGTGTAAAGCAGTGGTTCCAAAACTGTGAGCCGTGTCTCCCCAGGGAGCCATGGAAACCAGCCAAGGGAGCCACAGAATCTTCATGAAAGCCCTCCACCCTATACGATGTATTGGATTATAGCCATAATGGGGAGCTGCAGTCAATGGTCCAGGAGGTTAAGGGAGCTGCCCTTCAAAAGAGTTTGGAAACCACTGGTTTCCAAGCATAAGCTTAGGCAGGTCTACTCAGAAGTAAGTCCCACTGTGTTCCATGGGGCTTACTCCCAGGAAAGTGTGCATAGGGTTGCAGTCTTTAGAGAACCATAGCCATCAAAAAGGGTACTTCAGTCCCTGTAGATACCAGCCTATATGGAATATAACACAGTGTACTCCTGTATGGAGTATAGCACAGCTTTTTACAAACCTTACACAGTCTGAGCCCTTGAGACCTTAAGGACTGCTTTCTGCCACATTCATCTTCCCATCTGTTAAAATCTTTACACAGCAAGGCTTAATTGGTGCAAACACAGGACAGGACATTCTCATGATAGCCCCCCATGTGGAACTCCTTGAATCAAGGAGCTTTGGAAGCCCCCCTCCCCATTTCTTTTAAAAAGGTACTGATTACGCACCTGTTCCAGCAAACTTTTGCGTGGGAAAACTAAGCATTTCTTATTCTGCTGTTGCCAGAATGTTGCATTTTGGTCAGTCTTTTTGCTTTTAAATGGTTGTATTTGTTTTTATTGGAATTGTTAGCCACTTTTAGACTATCCAGTGAAAGGTGGACTAGAAAGAAATTAATTTCCTCATTTAATACCATATTTAGGAACAAAGCACACCAAACTGAGTGGAACTGGCTTTCACAAAAGCATGGTGGGGCACAATCATACGTTTACTCTGAAGCTAGTCTCTTTGTGTTCAATGGGGCTTACTCCCTGGTAAGTGTACTTGGGAGTTCAGCCTTGGAATGGCAAGCTTAGCTTGCAAACCTACACTTCTTATGCAATTGCAAGATCCACTGAAAATGAATGGGGGGCAGACAGTCAAACATTTTTCAAGATATGCAGCAACTTCTCACTTTCACAAATAAATTCCAGCTTAGAATCTCTACACTTATGATTAGTGGACTCCACTACCACATGGGACAAACGCTAAAGAAGAAGAAGAATCCTCTACACTTACAACCCAGATTAAACATTCACTGCCTGCCTGGAAAAAGGCTTTTCTTGGACACCCAGCCACACATTTAACCAGGACTTACTCCAATGTAAGCATGCACATGATCAGCCTGCACGCCTGCTTCTGAACCTGTTTCTACTGCTAAAAGTTGCCACATCCTGGGAACAGTGAATTCCAATGAACATTGGATAGCAAATTCCAGTGTCACTGTGACAGTGAATTCCAGAGATCACTGTGCACTACCAAAGCGGTCTTCAGATCTCCAAGTCAATTTGCATTAGAAATGATTGCATTCAGTTCTGTCTCTCCAAAACTTCCAGCAAAATCTTTAAGATGTGCTTTGTTTCTGGCCTTTCTGACATTACACACTGGATGAAATGTATGTTTAGTATCCTTTAGAAAGATATCTAATATGGCCTCATCTTTATACAAATGCACAGAGGTTTCTGGGATCTGAGACCTTGAGGGACTGTAGATGAAAATGAGGATAGGCAATTTCAACATTAACTCGAGATGCAACCTGTAACCTGCATTGCACTTCAGTAGAATTATAGTCCTGCCTCCTTTGTGCATCATGTATGGGCAACCTCCCAACTTCTTAGGTATCCACTCCAACCAGAAGGAGCTGTTGTCTGTCCCTAGAAGACTAGGGATGTTCCTCATTTCAGAAGTAGTTGAGGAGATTCCCTCTCTCTGCCCAGCCTCTGGGAAATGGATGATAAATCCATAAGTTCAACCCAAGATATCTCTCTCTCTCTCTCTCTCTCTCTCACACACACACACACACACACACACACACACAGAAAAAGGCTTGAGGTTCTTTTCATTGAATTCAGTGGGACTTACTTCTCAGTAAGCCTGCATAAGGTCAAGCCGTACAAAGCAGGTTTGAGCCTCCTGCAGGCTTTTGCCATCTTTCCTGTGGTTAATTCAGGAGAAAAGTTGGAAGAAAAATCAAAGGAACAACCCAACTGATCTAGGTTTTACAGCTGTATCAGGACCCTAACTGAAGCTTCAATCCTATTCACACCCTCCTGAGTGTAAGCCCCCTTGAGTGCAATGGGACTTACTTCTGAGTAGACATGCCCAGGATTGTTCTGTAAGCCATTCATCTGAAAATTATGCTCCATGTTTAGGTTTTCTTAAATGCACCCATGTGGGTGCATACCTTTTCCATACCATACTGCTTCTTGCATGTCTTGCCAATTTCACTTGGTATTGTCCTGTGATGCAAACCCAGCGTGTGTTTTAGGCAGCTTGTTACTTATGTATGAACCAATCCTCCAACCACATTGAGAACATTTTATTTGGAAGCACACGGGAACCCATGCCAGGTTAGGAGCCATCCTGCGGATTTTATTTTTCCCCCTTTCAGGGACTACAGCAACAACTTGGGATCAAAGGCAAAATATTGCATGTTTGCTCACACACCCCTGCTCACACACCTCCCTTCTCATCAACACCATGGAACTCATCCTAACAACCAATCTTGTGGGCGATTGCATACTTGGCAGGTGGAAGATTTTTAAGGCATTCAGATAGGAAACTGGCTATGCTGACACCACAGTTCCATGGATTTGAATTCAGGACTCACAAGAGTTCATGGTCCTATTTACAAAGTCATCACTAGCTCTCGAAAATATCCCTTGGTCAGAGGCTAAACATATGCTCTGCATGCTGGAGGTCCAAGCTCCAGCAGCTCCAGATAAGGCTGGAAAAGACCCTCCCTGTGAAACCCTGGAGAACAGCTGTCAATCAATGTAGTTAATACTGACCTAGATGGACCAATGGAGTGGCTCAGAAGAGAGTCTCTTCCTCACATAAAAGCAATCCAACACATAGGGTAATACACGACACCACTGGTATACCCCCAATACTGGGAAAAGCCAGGAAAAACCAAGGGGATATTGGGATCCCCCTCCCAGTGAAAGAACTTAGGTCATCAGAAGATGGAGCGTGATTCCTGAGCCCAGCAGATGTGAAATGGATGAAGGTGTAGCCTCAAAGGCAGAGGTTTGGAAGCCCAGCAGGTGCACCCCACATGAAGGCAATGATTTCATAAGCAACAAACACAAAGCAGAATAAAAAAACTCACACAAAAATAAAACAACACGCCTGTGAACCTAGGGGCCCAAAGTCACAAGAGAGAAGGGCCGTCCGCAGGGGTTTGGGAAGGGGGCTCAGATCAGGAGATCCTTGGGCACTTTGCACAACCAAGATGTGAAGTTTTGAGACTATAATTATAAGGTGGCAAAAAATGGCTAAACTTGGCAACTGCTTTTCGCACCCTCAGTGTCTGTGTGGGCACCCACTTCTCTGGCTGCTACAGATAGCCAGGGTTGTTCTCTCCATCATCTGATCCCTCTCTTTGCTCGCTCTGCCCCCCCCCCCTTACAGAGATGGTAAGTAACAGCTCTGGGAGAGGAGGGGGGAAAAGCTGTAAAAAGCCCCTCTCAAGGATAACGAGAGACATAACTGTTCGCGGAGGGTAGGGGGGTTGGATATATGCCCGAAGGTGTGTACCTGGAGGGCAGCCCTATGGATCTTCACCTGCCACCCCATTCATTGCTCATCAGTGGCTTGGACGCACCTGAGATGACTGCTAGCCATCAGGAGCCATCATCACGAGTTGGTGGAAATCACAGATTTGTGTCCCCCCCCGCCCCCCCGGAATCCCGTGCAGACGGGATCAGGGTAATCGGCAAACTTGGGAAGCGAGATCAGGGGCCGCCTGGCTCGCCCTTCACCGCCTGGAGGGTGAAATGAACCAAGCCAACTGCAATTGACTCAAGCCCGGTGAAATTGACTTAAGTCAAGTGAAATGAACTCAGTCAAGGGCAGCCGATCTTGGAAGGGGATGAAAGCACCGCGCATGGACGTGGGTGGGGGGAGAAAAGTTAGCCAGAGCACTTTGGAGAAGCCCCCCCAACCGCATCAGAAGCCAGCAGCATCCCTTACCTGGGCAACCAAGGGAGAAGAAAGCAACTGATCAGCAGGCAGGGGCTCTCCGGGGGATGGCGAAGGCGAAGAAGAGGACCGTCCTTGGCTCTTCCAGGCTCCCCTACTTCAGCCAGGGCGTGCGCGATGGAGGTGCTGCTGCTGCCCGCCAGGATCGGAGTTTCATCCCTGCGGAAAGCCCGGCTCCATCTTCCGCGCGGGAGGAGAGAGAGCGCGCTCTGACTGCGCCGGCAAGCGGGGACGCCAGGGAGAAGTGGCCGGCTGGGGGCCAGGCAGCTCCACGCAATGAGAAATTCCCACCTTCTGCTCGAGCCCGGGCGCCTCGGCGCGGGAGGAGGCAGATGCTGGGCAGAGAAGCCTCTCTCCTGCGCCCCCTGGAGGTGCCAGGCAGAGCAGCGGGGACCCCGAGCTGGAGAGCTTTGTATAACCCAGCTCTGCTCTTTTTTTTTTCTTTCTTCCATAGGCAAGCCCACAAGCTGAATGCCCAGGAGGGATTTGACCACATCATATATACCCATTCAGTTAAAGTTGTTTCGAGTGTGGCGATGGCTCTGCAGCGCCGGGAGTCTTTGAGTGCAAGAGACTAAGGGCGCAATCCTAACCAGGTCTACTCAGAAATAAGTCCTATTTTGTTCAGTGGGGCTTACTCTCAGGAAAGCATGGTTAGGATTGCAGCCAAACTCTCCGAAGGATCAAACCACACAGTTCTCCTAAACCAGGGGTCTCCAAACCCTGGCCCGGGGGGAGGGGGCAGATGCAGCCTGTGGCGAGCCTCTATCCAGCCTGTGGCCAGCCTCTGATCCCCCCCAGAGCCTCTGGCCCAGTTGACCAAACACAACTGGAGTTGTGCTTGTGAGATGGGGGAATGGGAGTCCATTTCAGTGTGTGCTTTGCACTGCATTGGTGTTTGGAAAAATCCTGGACACCTGAGCTCATTTAGGGCCCAATCCTATCCAACTTTCCAGCCCCAGTGCAGCTGCAGTACAGTCCCTAGGCAAGGCAACAAATGTTCCCTTACCTTGTGAAGGCTTCCATAACTACCCTCCCACCACAGGATGCAGCGGAAACCCCATTGACATGGCTACACCAGGGCTGGAAAGTTAGATAGGATTTGGCCCTTATTCATTCATCTTAAGTTCCATCTCCAATGCTTTTATTTAAATTTCATATATGATTTTTTCCCCCAGCCCTTGACACTGTGCCAGATGTTTGATGTGGCCCTTTGACTAAAAAGTTTAGCAAACCTGGTCCTAAACCACTGGTTGCCAACCAGGTGGTCCACAGGACCCTGAGAAGAAGTCTGTGAAGTCTTGGGGGTAAAAAAATTGCCTTTGATCACTTCCAGTGTCTTGCTGAGCAAGCAAGCTCCACCAAAGACCGCCAAAGAGTGTGGAGACTGACCGCAGTCACAACCACTTGTCAGCTGCGGCTGTGTGCAGTCCATTCTCTGTCCTCCCTGATAGTCTGTAGGGGAGTGCTTGGGCAACAGACCACCAGAGAGGGCAGAGGCCAGACCACCCACAGCCACATGTGGTCCAATTTTTGCCTCAGTGGTTCGCAGTCTCCTAAAGGTCAGGAACCTCTGCCCTAAACTTATTGTGCAAGGGTCTGAAATGCATCCTGCCTTCTCTGTGGTCTCAAAATACGACTATAGTCTCATGCTAACATCTCATTTTCTCTTGCATGTATCTACAGCTTTAAGTCAAGGGCAGGGAAGAATCTCAGGTCTGATGAAGCCATGCTGAGAACCTAAGGGCTACACCATGGGGAGAGGGATACAATCAGGTGCCCAGATCCTTGCCTCAGGTGCTGGCCTTGACTGACACACTTCTCAGGAGATTAATCAACTCCAGTCGAGTTGATTGAGCAGCAGCAGCCACTTCCTTATAAAAGCACTTGTGCTTCTACAGAACACATGATGCTTTCTTCTCATGAGTCAAACCTCTGTGCTGTCCTTCTAGCTCAATTTTGGCAACTGGTAACAGCTCTCCAGGGTGTCAAGGAAGGGTAATTCATAGCTAGATCATGAATTCTAGCTTCTCACAGAATTCTCACAGCTGGAGAAGCTAGATCCTGAACTCAGAACCTGAACTCGTGTGCAAAACATGTGCCCTACCACCAAGTGACAGTTCTCTCCTTGATAGTTGATTGAGAACCTGCTTTGCTTCTAAGGCATTACAACAGGGTGGGCAAACTTTCATCTTTAGGAAAGATAAACCTTTAAGAATTGCATAGAAGAGGGAATTTCAGCAGGTGCAGCTTGTCATCTGTGAGATCTGTCATCTCACAGATGACAAGCTGCATCTGCTGAAATTCTCTTTCCTACACAATTGTTAAAAGTCCAGGATCTTTAAAGTTGAAAATCTGCCCACCCCTGCATTACAGTGTTAGGCAGTGGTGTAGCTAGAGGGGATGCAAAGCACTAAGTTTTGCTAGAAGCATCACCATGGTGGGCAAGTGGCCCCTCCATTTTGCTCCCATTGCCCGGAATGGCTCTGAAAAGGAGGGGAGGGGCTACTTGCTCACCGTGGTGCAGCTTCCTACAAAACTTAGTGCTTTGTACTATGCTAGTTTGTCTAGCTATGCCACTGGTGTTAGGAAATGAAACCAAGACATTAAGACTGCCTTTTAAAGTACTGTTTTCTTCTAACAGTGAGTTGTAGTTTCTGTTTTTAAGCTTCCTTGCACTTTTTCAATATCTGAAGCAGAGACCTAACACACCACCCATCACAAAGCGACTTTGTGAAATCACTTCAGGTTCTCTCTGGAGGAGGAGTGCTGGTGGCTTTGCACACTCTACTAAGCCACTGGCATTGCTCCATAACTAGGGTAGAGCCTGAGGGGCAGTCATGCACCCCCCAGCACCTGGGGCAGGTGCCCCATAGTCTCCACCCTGGTTACGCCTCTGATCTCAAGATCACATAGACACTGAGATTTTAAGAATACAGAAGTGTGATTTTACTCACCCACCTCCCATTTCTTCTCCAAAATTCCCTACCTGAAACTGTTTTCCCTGATTTCTACAAGATTTTTTTTTCTTTTTTTCTGGTTCTTCATCTACTTGTAGCAGATTGCTTCATCCTCATTCAAACCACCAGCCCCTCACAGGTGTCCTGAGATGATACCATCCCAGGAAAGCTCTCCTTCTCATGGCCTGGTATCATCGCAGAACACCTGGGAGGGATGGTGCTTGGGAATGAGCCACCCTGTCAACAGCCCTGCTGCTTTTCAGAGAAGCAAATGACAAGGCTGTCCAAGTGACTGTCCAAGACAGGAGCCCTCTGACATCACAGGGAGTTTGGCTCCTGAGGCACCATGTCAACTTCTCCTTGCACATGAGAAGGTAGAATGGCAGCTGCTCAAACATTAGCTGGAGCAAAACACACACACACACACACACACACACACACACACACACACACACACAGGGAAGGAACTGGTAGTCTTGAAGTTGGGGGTGGGGGCTACCAGTTGACATAGACAATAATGAGTCAAGTGGTTCATGGGTCCCTCTTGGTATAAGTCCACTCTGTTATGCCCATGCTGTAAGCAGCCATTTGAATCCATTCTGTTTGTGCCCAAAAGCTGCAGTTGCTACAGTTCCATAATATTCTGATGCTGGGAGCCAAGCCAGCAGGAGACATTGCTGTGCATGAAGTAAAAATAAAAAAATCCCACTAGTGCCCTCTCAGTGAGACAGAATGGTAAATTATGTTAACTACTCCCTGCTCAGTAATTAAAAGTTAATTTTATGTAGCCTCATGTAAAAACATAACAGTACAATCAATAGCTGACTATTGAATGCTCTTGGTTTTCGAAATAAATTGTCTGGGGCCCGTGGCGTAGCAAATGATGGGTGGGGAGTGGCCCACCCCAGGTACCAGCCATAAGGGGGTGCCATGTGTGTCCTGCTGCTGCTTCTGCCTCCTCTGCCTTCTCTCTCGACAAGAACCTCCAAAGGAGGAGGAACATGGGATGGTGGCCAGATCGTGAAGCTGCCTCCTTCTCCTTGGGGAGAACCCAGAAGTCACACAATGATGTCACATGATGTGATGATGTCTTCTCCACTCTGGGTGCCACCACTTCCTGGGGCAGCTACCTCATGCTTCCTTGTGGTCGTAGTAGGCCTTGCCTGGCAAAATAGTCAGAAACGGCTTAGGTGTTCAGTTTCCTGGATCTTGGGAACACCAGGATTAGTCATCTCAGCACCATATGTGATTGTCCTTGACTCACGCAGGCTGCAGTGCTGTACACATGTTCTTGGGAGTATTCCATGAGCCTTACTTCTGAGTAGACACGCATAGGATTGTTCTGTTGGGTTGGGGTGGGGGAGAATGCCCCAACTTTGTCCAGAGAAGCAAATTTTTCATAGAAACAGGACCTGAAACCGCAATGAATCATTTTTGTATTCTGAATGTCGTCAAGTGAGCTGGCTGACAAATTGGCAAGTCCTTGCATCACCGGTATTGGGCATGCACCATGAGAGGTATAAAGTGCTGGAAAGAATATGCAGTTACTGGAACCCACTGAGCAATAATCCCATAATTAAACCTTCCACCTTTAATGCACTTCCACATAAAAAAAACAACCACTCCCGACAACAACAATTGACACCCCCTGCCAAAAGCACCAGTTCTCTCATGAGGAGGTTTCAACAACTACCAGGATTTTGTTGAGACACATTAAGGATGTCATGCCTTGATTTTTTCTTAGTGGAAATGAAAATTAAAAGAAGCATTTTAAGTTTCAATTAAAAGAAGCATTTTATCTGAGTGTTTTATTACATAAAACTCACTGATCTTTTGATGCACTCACAATCTTAAATAAAACAAAATGTGAAGGATTGTTTATAGAATTTATATCCCACCTTTATAACACAATAAAACTTGGATCCTGATTTAAATACTTTCAAAAAAAAAGCACCATGCCCATAAAAGTATTTTTTAAATACTTTCAAAAAAATGCACCATGGTGTCAGCACAAAGGTTGCAATGAAGGTTGCATTGAAGAATTCACAGAAATTAAATTTCCTCCTATAATTCTCAGAGAGGTTTGCATTTAAAAACAAAACAAAAAAAATAACTCCTCATCTACCTGTAATTTGTTCTGATAATTACTGACTTCCTCTGTGTTTTCCACTCACCTCCTTCCTATAACCATTACTGTCAGCGTAAAAGTAGCGCTGTCTTCCTGACTCCTTATTTAGAACATCGACAGTGAACCAGCTTGGATAGTTAACCAATTGTGGTCTTCAACAGCAAAGACATCATCTTCACATCTTGATTTTCTATGCAGATGTAAGGGGTCTGTAGGTTAATAACATAAGGGACAGCATGAATCATCCCATTGTCCTTGGCTCATCATATACGTATTTACCAGAGGAGAAAGAACTGGAATATGATGATCAAGAAATGGGAAGGGGGGGAAGTAATTACAGTTTTTTCTTAAGCACCTGACAGCAAAAACATATTTTGCCAGTATCCCGACTGGTCTACATAAATCAGGCTGTTCCACACCCAGAATTCCATGTGTGATCTGGAGCCTAGAATTTAGAAGGTTTTTGAGAGTCACGTAATTCATTCTGCGGTGTGGGCAAATGGAACGTGGGACTTGGGTGACCCTGGGCATGGAGCCAGCTGGGTGGAGATTTCAAATCATGGTGGCACATTTTTCTAACCACTCCCAAAATTTTTTTCCAAATATATTCACAAAAGGAACATATCTACAGATGTCAGGTCCACATGGTAAGCTCGTGCACACTGGTACATCAAGCAGGGAGAGCCAGGGCAGCCTTCTTTGATGAATGAGAAATGTGAGAATCTGGTTGTTTTAGCTTTCTTTTAAAAAAACAACAACAAGTTTCTAGTTCTCATACTTTTGCAAACACCAGTATATCTGGGTACTGTGCAGCCCTGTATATAATGAGGACAGTGTAGGTATTTTCTCCTCTTCCTCCTCCTTCACCCAGCATCTTGAGCATGAACTTGAGGTAGCTTCCCCAGGAGACACATAGGTGGGGAGCACCCACTTCTATGCACCTGTTCACTTCCCACCACCCCTTCCTGCTCCTTGGAATTGAAAAGGAAAAGCAGAAGAAGCGCAGAGGAGAGGAGAGTGGTGGGCTAGAACATTCATCCTTGTCCACCACTCTCCTCTGCACTTCCTCTGCACTTTCAAGGCCTCCTGCCACCACTCCTGCCTCCTCACCTGGTTCTAGCTTCTGCTCCTCTGATACTTAACTCACTGCTCTGCTTTCTTCTATGCTTCTGTTCTCCTTCCTTTTCCAATCCAGGGAGTAGTAGTAGTAGAATCAATGGGGGCAAGCGGGTGGGTAGAAGTGGGAGCTCCCTATTAGCTTACTGCCTGGGGCCACCATCTCAGTTGGTCTCATGAGTGGGCCGACCCTGGACACACTGCCCTGGTGAGGGAGAGGCAGCATTTGAATCACTGCCCCAGGTACCAGGAGGTTTTGAGTCGGCCCTGCCAGCATCTCTCCATACCTAAATCTTTTTTTAAAAAAAAAATCTTTGGTTGTTGTTTTGAGAAGAATATATATCACTTCCAGTTTTTTTTCCCTGTCTTCCACACCAGCCTCCAAGAAACAAACAAAAATCAAAACTGCACACATGCGCGCGCACACACACACACACACACACACACACAGAGCAGGGCTTCAGAGCATGAACATTTTTATGTATATAAGAAGCAACCTTGAATATCACCCAGAGAGGTTATTTATACATCTCTCTCTCTCTCTCTCTCTCTCTCTCTCTCTCTCTCTCTCTCTCTCTCTCTCTCTCTCTCTCTCTGCTTTTCACCATTTTGGGTGGTTTGCTGAATTAACTACTAAGTTTCCATCTAGTGTCCCTGCTGAGCTCAGGTTTTCCTTTTCACCCATCGAATCTGTGAAACTGTTCCAAGGAAGCAAAGCAGAGTGGTACCAAAAAATACCACCTTCTTCCTGAGGGTGGCATCCAAATATCTTTGGTACACCACGATTTGTGCAGATTGCAGAAAGACAGAAAGTGACTTCACCAGCTTGTCCCACCTGTCCTGCTCCCCCTCAAAGCAAGCAAGTCATTATGATCGGGATAGGAAGCCTTCTATTTGTGATCAGGTTTTCCAATGCTTCTTAAACGACACAACAAAAACCTGACAAAATTAACGTATTGATTTCAAATCATCAGTAGCACAACACTGCCAGCATTCTAACAACTTTTGGGCATACGCAGTGCAGAATTTTGAAGGTACCAGTTCAAATAAAGGCAGAAGATAATGTAAAAAAAAAAATTACAATGCTTCTGGAGAATGTAAACTTGGTTAGATATTTTAGGTTAGTAGCCATGTAAATTATCATCAGGAAGAGCATTGGTATCAGATCGTTGGAGATCGTGGGGTGAGGGCCTGCGTGGGGTCTCCTACGTAGAGCCCCTGGATGTGTTGTCTCAAACTTGCCATTGATGCGTGATGGGCAGCAGAGGCTCCTCTCACCCTTACTATTGGCCAATGGCATATCCCATCTCAAGTATCCCAACTTGATATAATGCAAGGGCCTCTGAGGAATGCTCATGTTTGTAGATTGGGTACTGGGTGTAGCAGTGGTATTAGTTGACTAGTGACTCCACTACCATCAGGACAGGGGAGTTCAGGGGCTTCCTGGCCAGATGGTCCCTCAGATGGGTGTAGGCCTTTGGACAGTGCCCAAATGCTGGGCAATGCTGGATGCCACTCCTGGTTAGACAAACTATTAGAGAAAAAGAACTGCAAACATCAACATGGGACACCCACTCAAACTGAGCATCTGGAGAGTTAAAAGAGACAAAAGCTCAGACCATCTTGCCCCCTTCTAATGATCATTCTTCCTCCCATAGTTCAGAGGGAGAGTTGAGGTTGAGAGGAAGTGGCTTGCCTAAGGATACGAGAGAGAGTTCATGGCCAACATGAGAGTCCAAGCAGAGAAGTCCTGGTGTAGAGCTCAAGCATTTTAGCCGCTGCACAATGCCTGCTCTCTTTAGGTAACAAGGGTGAACTCATGTGATCATAGCTTTCATGCATTATTGAGGCAATGCGGGAGCCAAACCTTGGGAAGCTGTTTTCTAGCCAAGCAATTATTCAACGGGCTCCTGTCAAGGAATGTTTTCATTTTTCATTCAAGACCGTGTGCAGTGGATTTCAAACTTCTTTTGAATAATATGTGGGCACTGCCTTCTATCTACATGAAATTCACCTACCTGGTTATTTGTTTGCTTGCTTGTTTTTCAATGGTATGCTACCCTTTGACCATAACTGGCATTCTGGGTAGCTTAACATAATCTCAGACAGACAGACAGACAGACAGACAGACATCAGTACGATCAAGATGTGCAACAGCAGAGAAAATCAAAGCCATTTGATGATGATGATGATGATGATGATTTTTATTAAAAACAGTATGTATATACTGCTTTACAACAAAAATGTTCACAAAGCGTTTTACAGAGGAAAAATCAAATAACTAATGGCTCCCTGTCCCAAAAGGACTCACGATCTAAAAAGATGCAAAAGAACACCAGCAGACAGCCTCTAGAAAAGACACTGCTAGGGTGAGGGGGGCCAGTTACTCTCCCCCTGCTAAAGAGAGGAGCACCCACTTGAAAAAGTGCCTCTTACCCAGTTAGCAGGGATTGAGTTGTCGCTAAATGGTCAACAGCCCAGATTCTGAGGGATGGTAGTTTAGTGGTGGAACACAGGCTTTCTATGCAGAAGGTCCCAGGTTTGTTTCCTGGCATGCATTTCCAGTTTGAGCTGGGAAGACTCATGTTGGAAACCATGGAGAGTCACTGCCAAACAGTGTAGGCAATGCAGAGCTGACCGGACCAACAATCTGACTTCACGAACGGCAACTTTGGGTATGTTCTGAGTGCCTCCCCAACAAAACCATCTATCCCCCAAATTCTGAGTTAAGAGCAGCACTAAGTTGCACCTGAGGCAAAGATCTAGGTCTCTGTGTGCCCCCTCCAATGGTTAGCGCTTTGGTTCTCAACATAGCTAAGGAAGAGCAGTAGTTGCAGCGATACCAGCTCCCCCCCTCCCCATAAATCACATCCTCCAGTCAATTAAAAAAAAAAATTCACCTGTCCCATTGTACAAGTTTCTTTTTTCCCAGTCAACAAACCATGTATTCGTTATCAGGATGAATGTAGGGATCTATGTCATCCCTGGCAGGATGCGGAGAAAGTTGGATTTTTCCATTTCGAGATCATCCTAATTTTCTACAGAACATCTCACTCTTTTTTAGGCTGGCTCCTGAGGAGCAAAAGACAGAGCCTCAGCATGCAGAGTTGCAGAATGGTACCCGAGGCAGAGAGGCATCCCAATCCTCTCATCAATTTGGCAAGAGGAGTTGAACAAACAGCTCTCACGAGCCCCTTGTCAGTGCATCCTTGTCCATGTGTGTGGCTCGGAGCCACTGTTTGAATTATAGAAAATAATCAAAAGCCTATTTGAATGACGACGCTGTGATTACCTGTCAAGGTCGCAGTGACAGGACAAAGCACTTCAGAGTCGCTCTGATGGTTTATAACTTCACCTGATTCCTGTAATTACTTAGAGCCCAATCCTGGGTTCTGTGCTGCAGCTTTGTGATGCTGCGCACTGTTGCAAATGTGCTGTAAGGCACGTTTGCGAGCCTCAACGCCAGGCTACTGCTGGTGCTGGGCTAGCACTGGGTTAGTGCAGGGCGGGCGCCCAGCCTCCGCGGTTCGGTGGTCTCATGGCTCGGTGGTATGGTAAGCGGGGCGGGGCGGGGGGTGGGGAGGAGGCATTCCGGAGAGGGGGGAGGCCGGCGGGAGGTGGAGAGAGGGGGGGAGGCATGATGGGGAGATGGGGCGGGGAGGGGGGTGGGTGGGAGGCGTGCCGGGGGAAGGGAGGGAGGCGGGTCCGTGGAGCTTCACTCCACCAGATCCAAGGCATTTGTGCAGGGCTCGGCGCCCCACATGAAGGCCTGTACTTTGTGGGGCTGCTTACCTTACCCAGAAAAAGGGGACAAAAGTCCCCTTCTTCCGAGGTGCCACCTACGGTAGCCCGGGCCACACAGGATCTGGCGACTGCTGTTCTCAGTGCCACTGAGGCTGGGTGCCCCAGGCAGCTCAGGATTGAGCTGTTAGGCTGCACTCCCAACATCACTTTCCTGGGAGTAGGTTCCATTGAACACAATAAGACTTACTCCTGAGAAGAGCTGGTTAGAATCATGCCCTTAGATCTATAGTTTTCAATTATTGTCTGTTTGTTCTTGGCACCCATAAGCATATTTTGAAACATTGACCTCTTTTATATATTGTATATAAAAAAAGAAAGTCATTTGGATATGACATGTCAATGACTACACCTTTGGGGCTTTTTAGCCTGGAAAGAGGTGATTTAAGTGGATCATGATTGAAATTTATACCAGTGGTTCTCAAACACTTAGCATCGGGACCCACTTTTTAGAATGAGGATCTGTCAAAACCCACCAGAAGTGATATCATTATTGGAAGTGACATCATGCAGCAGGAAAATTTTTAACAATCCTAGGGTGCAATCCTACCTACAGTTACCCAGGAGTAAGTCCCATTGACTGTCATTGTTCAAAGAATATGCATAGTAGCTTGTTAAAAGTACAGGTCTGTCACATTTCCCCAAATGCAGTCACATACCATGGGAGCATCAAGCCTAATATATTAAAAATAAAATATTGAAATGAATGGGGACCCACCTGACATTGGCTCGTGACCCACCCATGGTTTGAGAAACACTGATTTATTATGCACCGTGTGCAGAGAGTGGAGAAACATGTTTCTCTCATGATTCTAAAACTGGGGGTCACCCAATGAAACCAAGTGGCAGGAGATTTAGGAATGACAAAGGAGGCACTTCTTCACACAAAATGTAGTTTATGGAATTCATTCCCCAAAGACGTGATGATGGTCAGTGGCTTGGAAGTGTGTAAAAAGTAATTGGACAAATTCATGGCAGAAAGGTCTATCAATGCCAATCGAATCTGGGCTGGTTGTTGTCTGAGAACCTGCTGGTTCTGACTGCCATAAAATAGTCAAGGTCAGTCAAAGATGCAATGGCAGTACGCTGAACCGTGTGATGCCGGAGATGCTGGTAGAAAGGTCTGAGCCTTCCTGTGTACATCATCCTCTTTCCTTCAGTCCACCAGAGCAAGTAAGTCAGTGGAAAAGGCAGGAGGGGGTGGGGGAAGGTGGAACAGGGGCGGAGAAGGGGAAAAACCGGTAGGGAGGGAGTGGGATGGGGACGGAGAGTTGCAGAAGAGGGTGGATCTAGTGGCGATAGTGCACACCGGATCCTATCCCTTTTTCCTGCAGTCTCCCTGCCCCCTTTCTTTCCATGGACTCTTAGGGTATCGTGGAGAGTACATGCTTATGTACCTTTTTTGCTTACCATCAAAATTATACTTTCCACGGAAGCTGAGACCAGCAAGTCCATCAAATATAATTAAGGCAACTGTGCATGTCAAATTGCTCAGGTGGTGCTGTAGGAGTAAAGACTGTCCCCCACTGCTGGATTTCATGATACATAGTTGCTGCACCACCATACCTGATCTTTTGAGCACATGCCATAAGGCACGTTTGTGCCACTGAGCGAGGAGGGAGGCCGGTCCAAGCCCTGTGGGCCTGTGCAAAAGGTAAGCCTTTGCCTGACAAGTAAGGCCGGCATAGGGGTCGGGGGGGGGGCAGGGGAGGGCAGGAAGGAGGCATATCAGGGCAGGCAGAGGGCAGGTAGTAGACAGGCCCATGAGGTATGTGGGGCCAGGATCTGGCACTTGGGCCAGATCCTAACCCCTGTCCCAGGCAGCCTGGAGCAGCTCTGGGCTGCTTGGATCTGCGCCACCCCTTGAGGTGGCGCAGATCCAAGTAGCCCCACTGGGGCTGTAGCGGCATTATCTGGGGTAAGAGGAATGACTGCAATTGAGCTGCAGTCAGTCCCAACCGCACATTGGACATGGGGCAGCCAGCCTCCCTGTTCCAGCATGGGTTAGGATTGGGCTGTTAGATAAATAGATTTATTATTAGGTATAATAAATAAAAAGAAATAGAATAAGTAATAAATACAGTTATGACGTAAATAGTCAAAACACAATAGTGTTATATTTGGAAGGATGTAACACCATTATAAATTTTTTCATCAAGTTTTCATGCCGTCAACAGGCAAGGAAAGGAATTTGACAAGTCTCACTGTTGTCACTTTTATAGCTCCTGGCACAAGCAAAGATTCAAGATGGGCACTGCAATGCTGGATAGAGAAAGGGTACAGAATGGTAAAAAAAATCCCCCAGATAATTTTTAAAGAGTTCCTTGAAAAGGTAGGGTTTGGGGGCACTCACAATCAGGATGGGGGAACCAGCTAATGATGAAACTGCATTCCTCAGAAGGAGAAATATACAGCATTGTGGCTTCAGTGTTGTGAGCTTCCCACAATCAAGGACGATGTTGAAGAAGGTATCTTGATCCCCCACAGCAGATTAATTAGGGCTGTGCATTCCTTTGCACTCAAAACAATGGTGTGGCTAACTTTGCAGATTCATCCTGGCTGGAGTGGTTATTCTATTGAGTTTAGGGAAAGCAAAAGATGAACTCGGGTTGCTAAGCAACGACAGATAGCATTCTTCAATCTATACATCTTCCTTCTGAACTTTTAGGTGGCTGGAGAAATGTCTAACCATGACCTGGGAACCACATGTAGTTCATGGTATATGATATCCAATTAGATGAGAATACAACAGCCAGCCAGGTAGTACAACAAGCTCAGGCTATGGTGAAGAGACTGAGCTGCAAATCAGGACCTATCTGGCTCACAACTCATCTCTGCAAAATAACTCTTAAAGTGGCTTTAGGCAAGTCTTTCCATCTCAGCTGTGATATGGGGATAATAATGCATCATAATAATGTTGTAAAGATGACATCAAAGTAATACAAGTGCATCTTCTTGTATGCTCAGAAAGTGCTATGCAAAAGCTGAGCATTAGAATCTGCACCACTGGGGGGTTTATAACAGCAGTCACCAAACTCGCAACTGCTGTGCACTGAAAATGCTATCCCCATTCAGACCACAGCTTACCATACTGGCCGTGCACCTCATCGTCTGGGTAGATCTGGGCCCCAGGACACTCTGGGCAGTCATGTCTGTCCAGATGTCCTATTGCCCAGCATCCCAGAAGGATGTGCAATAGGACAACTGGACAGACATAACTGCCCAGAGCATCCCGGGGCTCAGATCTATCCAGACAACGAGCTGCGCAGGGCCAGAATGGTAAGCTCTGCTCACAGAGTGGAAAGCATTCTCCGAACCCAGATCCGGCCCCTGGGCCAGGATTTGGAGGAGGCTGGTTTATAATAATAATTAGCTAGCTAGCGGATGGTCCTTTGCTTAGTTCCATGTTTCTATCACAGTGTAGGTGAATTCAAATGACTGATTCTTTTCTGTTTTCTGAGGCTGCAAAAACACATCCTATACACATTTACCTGGGAGCATGCCCATTGAACAATGTGGAACTTACTTCAGGTGGGAGGGGCTAAGTAGCGAATGAAACAGGACAGTCTTCAGGATCAGCTCTTGAAGATTACCTGTTTTTCACCTGAAACTGCAGGTCTAGAGACCGTGACAAGCTGCTGAACCCCTGTGAAGATACCATCTGATCGAAAGAAGAGATTTGGAAGAACTAAGTAAGTGCTGTTTATGTTATGCAAATTCCGGCTATAAAGGACTGATGTAACTCAAGGTTTTGGAAGATAAAGAAGAAAGAGGGGGAGGACTTCTCCACTTTACTTCGGAGAAGATCATTGAGCACTTGGTATTATATGGAGCATGATTTCATTGATATACATTTATAAATGTGTAAACCTGCACTGGATATAATTTCCCTTTATTAGATTTTGGATTTTGGACTATTTTGGATCCTTCACCGCAGCAGGATTTCGTGATATACGAACCAGTGAATAGTCTCTGTTGTGTCTATTAATGGAGACAAAAAAAATTCTTCAAATTCAACCGGGGAAAAAAAACACAAGAGGAACTTTATAGTAAAAGAGAGTTGACATCTAGTGGACTAAAAGAAAATTGCAAGGAGTATTGATGGAACCCCCAGAAGAGGAATGGCAGATTCTGATCCACAAACAGCTGGAGAATTTGCTTGTGATGAGCAGAAATCAGGTGATTCAAATTCTACAAATACAAATTAGTGTAAAAACTTTAAACCAACAAGTATCTAAACTGTGTAAACTGGAAGTAACACCGGAGAAAATTAAGGATCAACAATTTGAGCCACTAACTGATGGGGTAAATTGAAAGATAAGGATTCAAAAATTATCAGATTGGATTGGAGAAGATATACCATGAAAAATAGATCTTGAAGGGACTGATCAAAAAATTGGTCAAAAGATGGAGAGAATGTATCAGGAACTGGAATTGTTGGGAGGAGTAAGAAGAGGATGGATTTTCAAGAAGCAATTGTTGAGAGATGTTGATAAGAAGTTTATTAGGAAAAGAAAGAAAAAGAAAAGAGAGAAAAGAATAGAGATGATATGCAAGATTTGAATTGCTACTCAAGATAATGACATGATTTGGTAGTTGTGTAATATTTGATTTGAGAGAAGAAAAAATATATCCTTTTTATAATGTTTTTTTTTTGTTTAATATTCAAGATAATGATATGATTTGGTAGATTTGAGAGAAGAGAAAATATATGTTAATATTTTATAGGTTAATTTTTATGAATTAGATTTAGATGAATTAATTTTGATGGATTAGAATGATAAGTATTTAGTAGTAATTTGTATTAGAACAAGCTGTATTAAAAAGAGTTTAAGATTTTATTGAAAGAAGGAACATAAAGAATGATGGGAAAAGAAGGGGAGAGATAACTGATGATGATGGAAATGATGAAGTATAGAGAATATGAAACAGGGTTTTTAGAGATGAATATACATTTTTATTTTTTTGTTCCTTTTTATAATTGTATTTTTTATTATATTAAGAGATATAAGAAATTATTGGTAGAACGAAATATTAATTAATTGGTATATGGTATCCTGCAACCTCAATGTTTTATAATTCCTCCTTTTTATAATTGTATTTTTTATTATATTAAGAGATATAAGAAATTATTGGTAGAACGAAATATTAATTAATTGGCATATGGTATCCTGCAACCTCAATGTTTGTATGTATGTGTTTTTGTGTCTGTGTTTGTTTATGTGTTTATGGAAATGCAAAAAAATAAAAATTAAATTAAAACAACAACAACGTGGAACTTACTTCTGAATAGACATGCCTAGGATTGTGCTGTGAATTACTGTGTGGTGGAATCTATGAGAAACTAGATTGTCTCAGAGATGTCCTGCATGTGATCAACTGCATGGCTACCACAGCCTGCCAAATCGTTGAAGTAAAGCCACAAAAAATGGTGACGGACCCTTTCAGATTCCACTTGTGTGATGACTGGGAAAAAGATGAGTGTTAGTTGTTGGACTGCAGAAATGGTGTGGTTGAAAACTGGTCTTCTGAATCCTCCCTAAGATATGAGAGTAGGGCTGGGGCTGGGGGAAGCAGTCTCACACTGGGCAGGCTGGCATTGCAACGGCATCCCAAGACAAAGAAATGGCCACAAATTGAAACGGAGATCACAGAAATGCTCGAATGTAGTGGACGGACAGCAGTGCCATCTGGATTCTCCATAAAAATTGGAGTGAGCAAAGGATGTTCATTTCAGACTAAACAGCTGCCACGGAAGCAGCCGTTAGGATTGAGGATGATCACTGCTTAATAGTAAGATGGACAGACTATTGAAAGACGCCATTTCCAGCCCACTGCCTGCATTTTCAGCCTCCTTATCACTTGCATAGGTGTCCATTTCTAGTCCTCTCTCTCCCCTTTGCTGCCTTTTGCTACTTTATAGTGTCCCTGCATTGCTATCTCATTTGTCAAAGAGCACCTGATTATGCCAGTTCCATGCTATTGCCATGAAGGAGGAGAAATGTAAAGCTTGTTTAGCCGTGATGATCTATGGCTTTTCAAAACTGGCTGAGCCTGAGAAAGAAAAAGCATCTTTTATGAAGAATAATAGCTGGCTTTAAAACACCCTGTTCCCTTCGACTCCGGCACAGCAGGGAGTATTTCTGTGTGTCAGCTTTGTGTGTCAGCTTTGCTTGACGGGGTTATCTTGAAAGAGACCACAGACCGCAGAATTGTGCAGGTAGCCATGGAACCCTCATTATTTCAACCATCTGAAACACAGAGGACATATCCAAGTGACTGTAGTGTCGTAGACGATCAGATGTAGTGTAGAGTAGGTGATCTGTTGCACGGAACCCACTCCTTGAGGAGGAAGCCTAAGGCATGTGGTTTAGCCACTGCTAGTCTACTTTCTTACTGGGTGTGGGAGCATTGTTTGGTCCAAACTTGGCTCAAGAACATCTGTGCCAAATGCTGCCCTCCCTCACCGAGTGACTTGTCAGTCTCTGCTCACTTCCTGGCTTGGAGAAGCGAAAGAGGGGCAAAACAGAAGGTGAAATGTTGTGGGCTTAGAAGGTCTTCAGCATGTTTGTCACTGCTCTTCTCTCCTCCACACATTCTCTTTTGCTCCATTCCCCCACTTCCCACTCCAGTTCAAGGAGTGGGAAGAGGAGGAGCAGTGGAGGCAAGTGGGTGCAGAGAGATTGGTGCACCCTACCAATCTCCTGCCTGAATTGGTCCCATGGTTGTGGGCTGAGCTTGGTTTAATCTGGGGCCCCTGGGACAAAGCTCTACACTAGGACTGCTGCAGCATCCCCCAATAGCCTCTAATGTTTCACTACCACTTGGTCTGAGGGTCCAGAGATCAGCAGGGCTAGGTGGACTATGATCAGTGTGGACCCTGGGCCACCACCAACCAACCTGGTCAACCTTTGATGCCACTTATCTATCAGAACTAGATGAGGCAACAAAGATGCTACTGAAAGCAGCATCCCCATGTCATGTTCCACTGCCGTCCCCCTGAAAGGATATTTCTGGAAACAGATATCATCACATCACAGCTTTCCCAGCTCCATAACCAGCTGCAAATGACATGATGTTATAACATTACACGATACTTTCAGTATGCATCATGGAGATGGAACTCAATGTGTAGTTGCTGTTTTCAGGGACAACTCTGTGTTTCATGTTATGTCTAAGTCTATCCTGAGCACATCTCCATGACCTTTATTTTGAAGGATCTCATCCATGCAATCTCACCAATCCTCATTGGAGACACACGATGAGGACTTTTGCATGGCTTACCTGTCTATTCACGTGACTGATACAGAGACAGACCCATTTTAGGATCTGCATTGCCCCTTTGCACTGCTGGCTACATGCTATCATCACAGGATGTGACTTTAATTTAGCGGGACATTTTCTTGTGCTTTCCGCTGAACTGGGTGGTCGCCATTTCCTGGCAACGGAGGCACCAATCACAACAGTGCTGTACTACTCAAGTAGTTCCTGAGCAGCATCCATTGTTGTTGGTACTGCAGTGGCCAGGAAGATGGAGACAGTTTGCCCCAAAATCAGAGTCTGGGTGCGCTAATCCTGCAGGTGCTCCAGAACAGTCAACATTCATTTATCCTTCTTCACCGGAGACGTCAGGAGGACTGCCGGGAGAACAGCACAGGAATGCTGGGATTGAGACCATCCACTTCAGGCATGGTGGGTCATGGTGTGTGGATCCCACCCATGTGACACAAGTGCAGATTAGAACTTACAGGGTCACATGTTTACCTCAAATGACCCCGTTTTCCCAGATTTTTCCTCAGGCAGGTAGCAGACCACCTCAGGCCATTTTTGGGCCACTACCCAGCTCTGTCCTGGTACCAGATTATTTCAATTTCCCAAGGGTTGGCAGTCTTATGACATCACCTGTCTCCAAAATCTTAGTTTTGGGGATGCATCCAGGCTGCCACTATGACCTTACTGGTACCCATTTACTGTTTTCTTCCTTTCTGCCCACCTAAGCCTAGTTCTGTCATGTCTTTGCTCTTGACCTGCTTCTACTTCACGCTTGATATCAATCGCTTCACCTTTAGCCAATGCTTCTAAAGACTCTGAAGGGTACAGGACATCCCAGCTCCAAAACTTGGTCCAGCCAGCAGAGAAAGAAATGTCCATTTCTGTTCTGTGCGTATATGAGTTTCCACCCACACATCACGATCTACCTTTCCCGAAACAGAATTCATTTCTTTTTCCCCCTCACACTTTATGTCATAAAGAAGACAGATGCAGAAAAGACCCTTAGATTTTCAGCAGGAAGTCCTTTCTTTTGTACTCTCTTGGTCTCCCACACCTATTGCTGCTGAGTTGATTTTTTTTTTCTCCTGTAGAGTTGCTGAAAACAGCATCTGCACATAACAAAGAGAACTTCAAGGCTACAGTAAGATATATATAAATTTTTCCCCTCTACACTTGTTTTTCTAATGAGAAAGGCTCTCTCCCAGCATGCCCTTTTAAACTCTTTGCAAGTTAAAAAAGCTTTGCCAGGGGCTCTCCTAGTTCTCCATGTACAGCTGATCGCATGCGATGAAGGCACTTAATCAGGTGCCTGAGATCACTCTTAAAAATATTTCAGACTTGACAAGATTAAAATATCAGCTTCTCCACAGCAGGAAACACTAAGGCATTGGCTACTCACCCCCACCCCAAATAGTAACCGAACTGCTCTGTGCAGGAAAGCTGCATTGAGAATAAATGTTTAAAAAAAATCAGAATTGGTTAACATATATTTGATTTTTGTGTGTGTGTTCTCTGCATGTCCCCTAGTGTTTATGTCATGTTGGCAACCTTCAGTCTCGAAAGACTATGGTATCGCGCTCTGAATGGTGCTTCTGGAACAGCGTCTAGTGTGGCTGAAAAGGCCAATTCAGGAGTGACAATCCCTTCCACACCGGGAGCAAGTGCAGTCTGACCCTGGTCTGTCTCCCTGGCTATGGGCCTTCCTTCTTTGCCTCTTTGCCTCAGACTGTTGGCCAAGTGTCTCTTCAAACTGGGAAAGGCCATGCTGCACAGCCTGCCTCCAAGTGGGCAGCTCAGAGGCCAGGGTTTCCCACCTGTTGAGGTTCATTCCTAAGGCCTTCAGATCCCTCTTGCAGATGTCCTTGTATCGCAGCTGTGGTCTACCTGTAGGGCCCTTTCCTTGCATGAGTTCACCATAGAGGAGATCCTTTGGGGCAAAGAGGCACCTTTTAAAGTGGTATCCTCTTGTATTTAGCAGGGGGAGAGCAATAGTCCCTTTTCATCCCAGCACAGTGCCTTTTTAGTGGCTGTTGCGGGTGTCTCTTCTCCAACACTTTTTAGATTGTAAATCCTTTGGGGACAGGCAACCACTCATTGATTTAGAGCCCAATCCTGAGCTCACTGCGCTGGCCCTCCGCTGGCACTGAGGGTCACGAACATGCTGTAAGGCACACTTGAGACACTTAGCACTGGGACAGTGCTGGTGCTGACTCAGCACCAGTTCACGCTGAGCCAGCGCCAGCTGGAAGCCAGCTGCACGCCGCCAGGAGCTAGGGACATGCTCTGGGCAGCGAAGAGGTTAATCAAGGTGGAGGGAAAGCGTTCCGGGTTGGGGGAGAGCAGGGAGAAGGCAGGGCAAGGGGAGGGAGGGGGTAGTAGCTCCAGAACTCCATGTTGGGCTTCCAAAATAGCCAGTGCAGTCTTAAGTAGCCCCATTGTGGGGCTTCGGCCTTTTCCTGGGGGAAGGGGACAAATGTCCCCTTCCCCTGAGGAGACGCTGGCAGCTGTCTGGTGTGTATAGTGTGCAGTGACAGCCATGTTGGCACTGCTACTCCTCTGGACACCAGGCTGCTCAGGATTGGGCTGCCCTTTTGCTATGTAAACCAGAGACAGGTCTTGGGCCAGACACCCCTGCCCCATTCAATGCAGTAGTAACTACCAGGTGGCAGGGGAGTCAAATACATTTCATATAGAGGGCCAAAGTTAGCATTCATTGTGCCTGCTGAGGGTTGGAAGTGATATCAGTAAGCAGAAAGTGACATCACTGAGCAGATGATGCCCAGGAATTAGCACTTTGTTCTCACATAGAAACTCATTAGCAGTAAATGACAGCAAGAGAAAATCTTGTTCATTTCTTCAAGATATGAGAGAGCCTGATTATCACGCTGGGACAGCCCAATTATAATGGGGGCCAAATAAATTGCTTGGGGGTGGGCCGCATATGGCCTGTGGGCCTTATGTTTGACACCCCTGAGTTAGGGTATTTATTATTAATTTTTTTAATCCAACAGCCCAATCCTACCTGGGGCCTGCACTGATAGAACTCCTGTTCCAGCAGCGCAAGGCCATTTGCGGTGGCATGAAAACTGGGCTCCTTTGCTTGCCTCTGGGCCACTGTCACAAATGGGCAGAGAGTGGCATGCGAGCTAGTGGTTAGCGGAGGTTCTGACACTCTTGGTAAGTTGGTGGTGGAGGTGTGTGGTGTTGGTTGGTGGCAGGGAGGGGAAGGGCAGGGGATGTTTGGGGGTGGGAAGGAATGGAGCAGGGAGGAGAGGATAGATCCTGGTAGCACTAGCATGTGCTAGGCTCCTATCCTGTCTTTTCGAATCCACCCAGTCCCTATTCTCTCCTTGGATTTACTTCACCTATATAGTTGGCATAGGTCTGAGGAGACCCATAGGCCAGCTGTGTTCATGGCAGGACTGATGGAGGCAGATGGGAGCAGCAGGAGAAAATTTGCATTACTTTGTGCAGTGCAGAGGCTCAGAAGCCTCTGACCTTGTTCTCAGGCACCAGCCATGTTGCTATTTGGATGCAACGCTGCCTGCAGGACTCTGAAAGGCAACGGATTGTCCGGACACTTGAAACCACTTGATTCTGCCCTCTGTGATCCTTGCAGGAGGTGTGGTCCTTAGAAACTTCCTTCCTCCCTAGAAATTTCCTTCCTCCCTTTCTCTACAATCTCTTTTCCTCCTAGACCAGCCATTTTCAACCACTGTGCTGCGGCGAGTGGTCCACAGGTGTGCCCCTGGAATTTGGGGAGGTTCATTTATTAGTAGGGCCAATGGGGATGTGAGCCCCCAACTGGCAGCATGGTGTGCCTTGTCAATTGTCAAAAACCTGATGGTGTGCCCTGACAATTTTAGTGCGTTGTCAGTGTGCCTTGAGATGAAAAAGGTTGAAAATTGCCTTCCCAGACCATTGCAGGCAAAGGATGTGCCCTGCCTTGTCTCTGTGCCCTCCAGGTCATTCCCTATCACACTTCCACACAGAACAGCTCTAGGGTTCTCTGTACCAATGTAATAGGAGCGTCTGACGACTTCGAAGATGCATGCAACTGTGAGAATGAACTATGAACTATGTATGAACTATGAACTGTGAGTAAAGTATTTCTTAAGCCTTAGTCTCTGCTCCTGTGTATGTTTATTGATATCAACTAGCTGGGTGGGTAATCTTACCATAGGGAAGGGGGTGCTTTCTCTGATTGCTCTGCTCCCCACATCCCAACAAGTCAGGCCCGACAATAGCTATTGGAGAAGCTGAGCTGCTGCAGCATAAGTGGTACAGCAGCTAACATTGCACAAAGGAATCCGGTAAGGGACCCCAAGGTCATTCTCAACCATATATACTACCATGCTATTAAAAGCAAGCGATTGTACATCTTCAGCAAGTTGTTTTAAATCCAGGAGGCAACAATACCCTGGAGAGGGAGTTTCTGCTCCACAGTTCAAAACAGCAGGCTCAGTATTCCGAATGTTCAAAAATACACATGAGAATGAATGTGGTAAGCATAAATCTTTTGGACCAAACAGTTCACTCTCAAGAAATCCTTTTCTCCAAAGCAAACCCATTTACACTCAGGTAAGCAGTTCCCACCCAGACTGCTTTGCATCGTTTTCTCAGAAGCTGGCACGCAACGGGTTATTTACAAATTTTCTTTGCAACTGCAATTGTCGTCATTAAATCCTCCAAGCCTATCAAAGACCATCTTATTTAATGCATGAAACAAGTTTTTTAAAAGCATACCTTAAGAGGCATGGAGCTGTTTTCCTGAGAAATAAGGCTTTAGACCAAAAATACTGCTAAGCCAATGGACAATTCCTAAACATTTGGAGCCAAGGGCAAACTGCACTCAATCAAATATACAGCATTCACCGTTGATTAAAGAATTACAAATTCATGCAGAAACGGTATATGAAAATGGCACAATCATCAGTAGAGGTATTTGTTTCAGGTGAGTAAGATAGGTTTACAGCCTAAGTCTTACTGAACACTTGGGTTTATTAATGACTAAAGTAAATAACACTGTTTTCAGTGTTATCTTACTTCTAATCATTATCTGATGCCCAAGTTATCTATCATTCACTCTCCAGGGTCTCTGGCAGATGTCATTCACAGTCTTGATATCTGAGGTCCTTTAAGGAAGCAGTCTTCAACTGGTCAAGAGCTGGGTCCTACCTCAATTTACAAGACCCTTTTTCAAGAACCCTGTGGGTGAAAGGGGTAGACGACAAAACATTCAAGATTCCTCTTTTGGGGAGGCGGGCGGGAGGTCCAGTGGCTACCAGTCAGCATGAGCTGCTTCTGTTCCAGGCCTAGATCATGTGTGCAGATATTCCATGGGAAAAGACATCCATGAGCCACATGGGTTTCAAGTCATGTGGATTTTGCAACCACATGTTCACTGTAATCCAGAGCTTTCTTCATCTAGGCCAATGTTTCTCAAACTGTGGGTCAGGACCACTAGGTGGGTTGCAAGCCAATTTCAGGTGGGTCCCCATTCATTTCAATATTTTATTTTCAATCTATTATATTTGATGCACCCATGGTATGTGACTGCATTTGGGGAAATGTTACAGACCTGTACTTTTAACAAGCTACTATGTATATTCTTTTAACAATGAAAGTAAATGGGACTTACTCCTGGTAAGTGTGGGTAGGATTGCATCCTTGAGTTAAAAATTTTCCCACTTGATGATGACACTTCCAGTGGGTCCTGACACACTGTCATTCTAAAAAGTGGGTCCCGGTGCTAAATGTGTGAGAACCACTGTTCTAGGCAAAAGCTGTGCAGGTTCCTCCTCTGGTGCGGCCGATCAACCTTTGGCAGACTTCCTGGGTCTATATGTATCCCAGCAGCACTTGTTAGCCAAAATGGATGGGAGTTGCCCTTCTAAGGGCAGCAGATGTCCTGCTCCTGCCAGTGACAACAGGATTCATGTGCTGTTTGTTTTCTGTGTCAGGGTGCACAGGGTTGACCAGCTCACATGGGAGCAAGCTGTTGGCCACTTCTTGGGGCTTTTTGGAGCAAGTTGGTATAGGATCATCTGCCTCATTCTTGTTTGTGAACTGCCACTACACAACTTGGGCTGCAATCCTATACACACATTCTCAGGTATAAGCCCCACTGAGCAGGCTAGGACTTACTTCTAAGTAGGCATGCACTAGAGAATCCTGATGGGATCTTCTCACAGATAAACTCTCTCTCTCTCTCTCTCTCTCTCTCTCTCTAGCCGTATTTGGGAAGCTTTCTATGTGAAGGGAACTGAGCTGGGGGGGGCGGGTAAAAAGAATTGCCCAGTAGAAGGAAGCCAACATGTTTAATGCATTGGTTCACAAGAAAATTGATGTTGCAAAAATGGAGAGTAGAAAGATGGGTAGGAGATCCACTGAAGCTTTGGGGGCCTGGCCACAGCAACCCCTCCAAAGGCAACATTTCCAATGAAATTAAACTTATCCAAGATCCTAGCTCAGGGTAGTATTTAAACTATGCAGGCCTGTACCTCAAAACAAAATGGCACAATATTTCTGCTTGTCGAAGAGATTTCCTTTAAGAAAAGATTTGGGGGTTGAACCTGGAACCTCCTGCATGCAAAGCCTGCGTTCAGCCACTGAGCGATGAATAGGTCTTCAAAAGCTAGCTGTGAGTCCCCAACTACTGAGAGAGAGCAGTTCATTATTCTTGACTAATCCCCAACTTGAGCATCTGGTAATTTTCAATAACCTATTCAAATGTTCCGTTTTGCAAAATCAATCATATTCCAAGCATGACAGCCAAAATGGTTGTTGAATACAGGTCACAGAGCAGGAATAACCCTCCCACTGTGCTGATGTGACAGGTGACAATTCTTCATCATATTATGTCTGCTCTCTGTAGCACCATAAAGGAACAGCGTGAGTCCTTAAGTCCAAAGTAGCCATTGCACTAATAATAATAGCTGTACAAGTGGGGACATTTTAAAACTTCTGCGCTCTTTGCCAGTGTTAACAGGTGGATCGGTGTGACATTCCTGAAAATCAGGCCAGAGCTATTGCAAACCCATGTAGAAAACCCAAAGCCTTCAGTCCTCAAAGCATTCAGAAACAATTAAAGCCCAATCCTATGAAACTAGGATTTCAGTTACCAGAGCCAAAGACATTGTACTTTAAAAATGAATTACTGTCTGTCCTTGGCATCCATGGGGGTTCCATTCCCAGAACACCCATGGATGCTGAAAACCATGGATAGTCAAATCCACTTAAAATTTTTTTAAGTGTCCCTTTAAACAGCAGCTTAAAAACCATGCTACTTACCATTGTAGAGTGACAGAGCACCAGGAGGCAGTCTCTGGAGATTAGAACAGCTATTTTCAAGTCACGCCAAGGCAAGTGACCCCCTCCTTTGGAGCTCTGAAGAATGCAACACAGAAGTGATTAAACACTTCCGTTTTGCATTCTGGGGCGACTTGAATTGAAACCACTTTTGCCTGTCATTTTATAAAGAAATGACCAAATTCTCTTTTTCATCCTGCTGTTCTGTGTTTTCAAAGTTCAGGAAGTATATGTTGAACCCTAGCCAGGCCAAGAAGAACTGGGAAAGAATCTTTCTGGTATGCAAAGAGAGGATACTGAGATTAAAAAAAAAAAAATTCTGCATGTTTTTGTGGTACTGCACTTTTGAAAAGTTTGGAAAACCAATGAATATGTATGTACGTATGTTACATATGTTTGGTAACAGTCTAAAATGATAGAGTTCATAGTTGAAGTGCTTATTGTGCTTTATGGTGCTGTATGTACAATTTTGTCTAAGAATTTGGATAAAAACACATAACACCACAATTTGCTATTTTAACCCATTTCTGCCCAGCCCACAGGTGTACGCATTTGATCCCTGTTGCGTATATGCAACACTGGGCAGAAATGGCTTAATCAAGAAATTTTGGAAACAATATCTCCCCCCCCCCAAAAAAAAAAACCTCTCTCAAAAAACAAAAAAACACCCCTAGTCATGCATGACACACTTCCACTCTTTTCCCCCACAACTACCACCTGCCATTCTGTGTCTCCTTTCCCTTCTCTTTTTATTTATTCACTTTAAACATTTAGGGTTTCTGCTGTTTTCAATGTGAGTCCAAAACAGCTTATGGCAAGAAAAAAAGAAAAGCAAAAAATAAATAAATAAAACAGCTGAAAGCTCAAATTAAAATATAAAAATATTAAAAATATAAACCAATCAAAATTGATCTCAGCATCCAAGGGGAAAAAAAGGGAAAGTTTTAGAACCTTCCTATATTACACTATATTACACTGAGAAAGAAGTTATTCATCATAGATGCTGCCTACTGAGTCAAGCCATCGGTCCATCTGAATCAGTGTTGTTGGCACTGATTAGGAGCTGCTCTTCAGATGGAAAGATCTTTCTCTGCCCAAGCTGGGTATGCCAGGGTCAGAACCAGTGGCCTTCTCAATGGAAAGCATGTGCTCCCCCAACACGCTATGATCCCTCCCCTTTAAGTTCAAAGAGTGATCATTCTACAGCTGCAGTGCTACACTTGCAAAGACTCTCATGGTGGCAGAGACATGCACAGTTTGTTCTTCTAGGCATCCTGCTTTTCAGCATAAACAATGGTCTCCTGGTGTTTTTCAAGGGTCAAACTACATGTTATCAGTGGCGTCGCTAGGTGGGATATGGGCTGCACCAGGTGATATGTTCAGAGGGTGACACCACTACTTGCCAAAATTTTTAAAATCTTGGTATTTTCAAATAATACCATTGTGTTAGATATCAATCACTGTGTAATTTCATGAAGAATGCAATGAAACAAACCGTGTTGAAATATCTCTATTCTCTCAGAAGTTATAGCCAAAAAACCAGCCAGGGGTGTGATGGTGGATCACCACGTCCAACGCCTGGCGCGTAGCCCCACCCACCCCATAGGAGAAGGTCCATCAAGGGGTGACATGCTGGCCTTTCGTACCGAATGATGCAAACCCTAGTGACGCCACTGCATGTTATGTAAAATGCACTATGTGGCATGGAGGTTTGTTTTGATTTTTTTGTATACTGCACTAGGGGCCATCAAACAGGCAAAATTAGGCAAGGGGCATGGGGAAGCTTTTAATAGTTTTCTCTTGGGGTGCAGACAAGATTGGAAATGTGGCCAGAGGAAAATGCTAAAAAAAAAACAAAAAACCTATACCAATAGCACAATCCTATGCGCGTCCTATGTAATGGGAAGTAAGTCCCATTGATTTCAGTGCGGCTTACTTCCAGGCAAGTACGCGCAAGATTGCAGCCGGAAAAACAAAAGCAAAGAAACACTGGGTGTGTTTTAGAAAAACCAATAAGCCACAGGCCATGCTACACATTCCCCACAATGTGTAGCTTGGTATTTAGTGGGACTCAAGACATTTCCAGCAAAACAGTATGCCTTTTGTGCTGATCTTCACAATCTATTGCATGATCTGGGTCTAAGGTTGAGCAACTTGATGCCAATGCGTAAAATAAGAGGCATGATCCACCCAAGCAAAACAATTTCAAGTACCATTGACTGCATGTTAGGGTTAAATGTATGGTTAGATCTTTCACGGAAATTTAGTTGAGATGGATTATGCTTGCCTTTCTGCCATCTTCTGAAAAGGTGACAGTGATGCATCTCCTGGATTCCCATAATTGCACAATGGTTTAATCAACCATTTTAACCACATTTCAATGTGAAGAGACACTCTGAAATGACACACTTTTTTCCCCACAGTTTGCGATTTATGGTTTCTAATGAATTGCAGTGAGTGAGCATTTTTTATTATCCCCTCCAGTAGCTGATCATTGTTAAGATTTAGGTATAATATAGTATTCATTTTCCATCCAACTGGAGCTAAGGACTACAAGGTTTAAACACACACACATACACACACACACCTTCAAATGCTGTTGGAACTTTGATGCAGATTGGATAGGTCTTTCTGGAGCTGTTCTGCAATAAAAGGTATCCATCATGTTCTCAAAACTGGAACAAGGAATGCACCATAAAATGTAGGACATATGAAACCCCCGATGGGCCTTACTAATGCTATCAGTTCCCACAGTTACAGACGGAAGCCCATCTGATATCCTGGAACCAAGACACATCCTCAGAAATTTTGGAAGTTATGGTCATGAGCCTGGAATATATCTGTAACTGGAGGCTTGGAGGCCATATTCCAAAAAGCTTTGCTCAGAAAGATTTGAAATCATATCCCAAGACTTTTGACAATCAAAGTAACTGAGGAAGACCACAGCTGACACTATCTGATTCAAAGAGATCCATTGTAACAGTTCCATACAACATTTGAAAAAAAGCAACAGTTGAACCTGGTTGGAGATGTGCCTATAAGCAGCTTCTGAAGGCCAGCTCCTGTTGGTGCTGGTTATTTGAGCATCTCTGTAGTAATTGCAGGATACACAACTTTTGGTTCAGTGGTGAGGAAAGTGAAAAAGTAGAAACATTGGAGCCCCCTCTGCAGTGGCAGGGAGCAGAGTTCAGATTATAGCACACACACTCTTGCTACCACTTGGAGTAGACAGTATTGAGCTAGATCAGTGGTTCCCAAATTGGTGGGACCCACCAGCCTGAGAAGCACTGTCCCTTTCCCTTTATTTAAGTTATTTATTTATTTAATTTATACCCTGCCTCCCCCCCCCCCAAGGGACCCAAGGTGGTTTACAACACTGATTAAAAATACAATTAAAAACATGATTTAAAAAACAAGATAAAAACATATTTCCAACAGACATCTTAAAAACAGTTAAAAAGTGTAAAAAGAGCAAACAGCACAGTTTATAAAAAGACCCAAGCCTGTAATCAGATATTAAAAGGTATTAAAAGATGTTTTTAAAAAATGATGTTAAAAAGGCCAGGAACTCAGAAAGCTTGTCTAAAAAGAAAAGACAAGGCTCAGGGAGGTCCTCTGGGCCCTTTGTGGGGTTCGGGAACCCTGCAGAGCCCTCTGCAAGGCTCCCCACACCTCCAAATGTTTGAAAATACTGAAAAATAGTCACTTCAGGTTTCGAGTCAGAGGGCCTGCAGGACCCACAGTAAAAAATCCCCTCTGTCCCTGACAGCAGCACAATCTGGGGATTGTGTTGCTGCCTTCTCTCTGCCCCTGCAGACTTAGCACTTCCCAAACATCCAAGGAAGAAGTTTGGGAACCACTGAGCTAGACAGACCAATGTGAGAAAAGAGGAACAGTGAGAAACATCAGGAGAAGAATTCGTAAGAACAAACAGTTTGCTTTCTTTGACCCTAATAGCACCAAGGTTCTTCCAAAGGGTCAATGAAGGAACTCATTCTTTTCTGTCATGGCAATCTTCCCCTCTCTCCATACAAACCAATCAAGCCATTGTGATCACAGCTAGAGGTCAATTTCACTATCAGCAAATCATCATCATCATCTCACATTAGAAAAGAGTTGCACAAATTCCACTATAACAATGCTTTGCTTCATATCAGAGGCTATAATGCCATTTTTCAAATTATGTTTTGTTAAGACACTTTGTGCCCCAACAAGGAAATGTGGTTGTCCAGGGAAACAGGTTAATACAATTTAGGTAAGTTATTACTTTAATGAACCCTGTTTGAACCACATATCCTGGAAGGGGGGAAATTTATGACAATGTGGCAATTATATCCCATATAGTAGCTGATGTAGTGTTGCAACTGTACTTGCATCCTGTCTTTCCCATTACTGTTTGAAATAAATCCAGGATCCTGCAGCTTCATTATATATATAAAAGATATATAAGGAAATGCAATAATAAGGAAATACAATCAAGTAGAGGTTTTTGCATTTGTGTATATATTCAAGGTATAGTCAAGGCCCAATTCAAGGTGCTGGTTTTGACCTTTAAAGCCCTATACTGCTCTGGGCCAGGGTATCTTAGAGATCGCCTACTCCCAAGGCTGCAGTCCTGTCACACTTTCCATTTAACCCAACTTACTTCAGAGTATACATGCATAGGATTGCACTGTATCTCACAGCAGCTGATGGATATGATACCAGACGTGTGAAAATATTTCCATAACAGATATCCAGCACACACCCAATCTGTCCTTATGATTTGGATCTAGACTATGAATATAGTCTGTGTGGATATAGACTATGTTACCCCTATTAGTATTATCACCAGGAGGAGTCATAGTTCAATGGTAGAGCACCAACTTTGCATGCAAATAGGTTGCAGGTTCAACCCCTGACATCTTCAGGAAGGGCAGAAAAAAATGTTCTGTCTTGAATACTTGAGCGCCACTGCCAGTCCACATCAGCAGTACTGGATTAGATAGGTCTATGATCTGATTCATTATATGGCAGCTGTCCGATGTGTGTCTGGCAGGGGGTTCTTGTGCCGTGTGACAGTGTTCCTCCTTGGCAGTGGGTGTTGATGTCATCAAAGGGAGAAGAAAGTGAGGTGTTCCACTAGGGAGAAGGCAGAAAGAAGGAAGGGGAAGGGAGTTCACTAGGATTCTCTCCCTTGCCTCTGCCTGGCAAGTCAGAGTTCCACCAAACTTCCTCAGATTGGAGGTTTGCTGAAGCGATCAGCCCCTCACTGCCCACATCATGGCTAGTAAAAAGCCTTTCAACCTCCCACCCATATGAGCACAGGAATCCATTCCCACCGCTGCCCTGTGAGACCCCGACCTAGAGTAGGCTGGCACTCCCTCAACTGGTTCAGGGATTCCTGAGAGGCACCTGCTGTCCATTGTTGCCCCTTGCCAAGTGTTGACCACCATCACCTGGCTGTGGTTCCAGTTGGCCTGGCATGCTCCCATATGTGCTTGTAGTGGTATCTGACAGGCTGGGGGAGAAGGCAGCTTATGCTTGGGGATGGTCCCTGTTTGGAGCCCTTCAGGACACCTCAGGGGGAGGAGATTAAGTCACCCTGTTCCTCCTTCCTGGCATAGCCCTTTAGACTGAGTCCTAGGCAGGTGCTGTTGGAGACACAGCCTTCTGCCTCACCTATCCTGGCTTTCTACCATCATCATGGGCCTCCAGTCAGTTATATAGGCTGCTTCCTCCTCCAGCACCACCCCTTCCTTATTGGGGAGGGCATAAAAGGGACCCCGCCCAGGGCCTCTCTTCCTGGTGTTACATCCCTTGTCTCCCTGACCTCTTACTGGGTCAGGTCCTTCTGGCCTCCCACCTTCTCCCTGACACCAGGTGCTCCAGTCAGGGAGAGGTGCCCTGTCAGTAGGTCTCTCTCCATGAGATGGGAATGGGGGAGGTTGTCAGGCAGACTTGCCTGTGCCGGATGGCTCTCCCTCTTGCCTGGACAAGATGCCTTCCCCTTGTGTCTCCTTGGCTCCCTTGCAAGGTAAGTCTGGGTCTGTCGTGGAGGAGGGCACCCCAACAGTGCTATATCCAAGACAAGACCAAGACATGCAGGGTCAATGGTTGTGTTAAAGAAGCATGTATTGTGACCCTCACTAGAAATAACTGCTTGTTAGAGAGGCTCCTTCCTTCTGAAAGGCTGTAAGTATGAAAACAAAATAATGTGAGTTACTGCCATCCAATTTCACTCTCTCACACACATTTACACTGTATAGACACAGCATAGAAAGGCTATATTTTCAGTCTGTGACAAGCAAATGCTCCTTTATATCTTCCTATCCTCCCCTAGCACAGCAGTATGAATTATGACTTGGCCTACCTTTGTGGCAAGAGGGGACAAATGTACACATGATATGATGTACTGTATAAAATCCATAGTTTATCTGAGGGAGTGAAAGGGACAACTACAAACAGCAGCACTGGGTGTTCGGAATAACTCTGATTAACCAACATTAGTGACAAGTTTCCAATTACCTTCCATCTGAGTGGCAGGAGCAGGGCTATAAATTGCTCCTGTAATATTGCTGTGGAAAAGTGCCAACGAGGACCTATAATTTGTGAGTCCGTTCTTCAGGAGCTGACTGTACGGTAGGTGTATGGAATGGTCGTGTAATGGAAGCACGGGGGTGGGGTTGGAATTCACATTATTGATTAGTCTAAATGAAGAATCCACATTACGAGCAAGCGTGTGCCTGTCTGTTCTAGGGCTGCGCAATAAAAATGGGTTCAGAGGAACACCCCCTGCCTTGTGCCATATGCCTAGTGATGAAAATTGAACTCTTTGTTCTCCTCCCTAAAATCACATCATAGCCATACTCCATACACTAAAAGCTTGGAGCCCCCCTCAACTGGCACCCAGGGCACATATCCCCACACACCATACCCTGGATATACCACTGATGTGGAGGTGAGGGGGGCATTTAATCCTTTATTTCTATACTGTTATCCCACTGAAAAGGGCCACTACAAAGTGACCAGCTCAGGTCCATAAGCCCAAGTCGAGCCCCAAGTCAGCAACCCTGCAACTTGACTCATGAATCATAATGCACAGCTGTAGCAACTTAACTCACAAAAAATTCCTAGTCTTTCAATTTGAGTCACAAGTCATTTGGAGAAATGAGTCTCAAAAAAAAAAAATTGTTAATGTTAAGCCTATGTAATGTAATCACTAAGGCTTCTGTAGCCAGAGTTATCACCTAAGGAAAGATTCATTTTCAGGTGCTAAAGCTACAATCACAAAGTCTAGATCATATCCCGACATTTCACTTGAACTCTGTAAAGCTTTCTAAAGGGAACAAAATACAACTAAAAAGTAGTTAGCTAACACCTAAAACTACTGAAACTCACTTGGAGCAGAATATCATGCTCTATTGCCTTAAAAAAAATACAGTAAATATTCCTGCCTAAAGCTCAAGGAATTCTAAGCTAAGACAAATTCAACCTGTTCCAGCAGAGCTTATCCCCATCTAGATGAGAAGACAGGAACAACAGATTATTTTTATACTCAGGCTTTCCAATCAACCAGCTGTTAATCTGATCCCAACCCCAATTACCTCATTACACCCTTCCATATCTAGTTATCTGTTACCTTTTTCCTTAAAGGCACCTATTTGTTAAATCTCAAAGTATCCAGGTGTGGTAAGACAGAGTGTTACCTCTTTTCCATTCATGTTGTTATGTGTATAAATTTATGGCCTCTCTCTAGATCTGTGCTTGATATTGTTGTTCCCCACCAAGACCTGCATCTGATCCGATGTCCAGAACCTAAACTATGTTGGTGCCAGTGCAAACTTTACCACACATGCACGGGATCCTATAGACACCTGGTGTATCCTATGATGGTCTGGGATCCTTCACAGAATGCAAACAATGCTGAACCTTTTTTTGTCGGTTTAAAGACTGATTCAGTGTCCACCCATCCCAGAATTTTACTGATATGGTCAGTTACTCCTTGGATGTAGGGTAGAAATACTTTTGTCCTTTGACCCCTTTGTTCTTGTATTGGTGGAACACCATCCTTTCCAGGAATCAGAGCTTTCTTGATTAGTCCTCCGGAGTACCCATTTTGTTCTAATGCCATCTTAACATGGTCCAGTTCTTCCGGAAGATACTGATGCTCTGAAATTCTTCCTGCTGCCATCCTTCTGAATGCTGCTTCTGGATTGCCCACAAAGTCTTTTGGCATGATGTAGAAGTGGCAAAGAAAAAAAATAAACAAGAACACACACGCATGCTGAAGTTGTTTCAAGTTCTGTTTTGTTTTTAGAGTCACTGGTCCCTAGTCTAGTTGGGGTCAGCGACATCCATGACTAGAGTCAACGTGACTCGTGCAAGAATACGTTTTTGGGTGACTTGAATCGAGTCACCACAAGTCGTGCCTGTCCCTGCTGTTTTAGTCCTAAAAGTACAATCTATTACAATGCTGCAAATCTTTATTGTTTTGCAATGTTTATTACATACTACTCTGTCCTGAACTAGCTAAATGCCTTAGGTTAATTTTATTAGTACAGCAAAAGAAAAAATATTGCCTCTTTCCATGAGCACAGAACAATGTACAACAGTTAATAGCATCTCCTGGGCTTATTCTGAACCAACTGCTTCCTTTCCATTTATTCTACATTATAAAATTTGAACTTGGAGACACATTGAGTTCCTAAATGGTTCCTCCTGGAAAACTATACATTTTAATATGTTTCCCATAATGTGTTACATACATTCAATTAGGTAGAAATAGAAATAGAAATAAATCACTGCCACTGAGATGATGGATTCTAAAACTAGCAGAAAGCTTCTTCTTTTTACCTTTCCAAATTCTGGCTCTACTTTTAACCAGCAAAATTCAATCAATGTTTTTATCCTGTTCTTTTTTTTTTTAAACCCTTTTATATCCATCTTTTTATTTTGGACTCTTTACATGCAACTTTTCAACCACACCAAAAAGTTCTCAAAGTGTTTTGCATCACAAAGGAATAAGATTATTTCCTGTCTCAAAAGGAAATTGCAATCTAAAAAAAACAACCATGAGGTGAGATGTCAATGAGGCGCCTATGAAGTGAGATGAGGCAATTGCCTAAGGTGGTAGGTCAATACAAGGCAACAGGCAGATAGTATGTCCCCCACTATGCCTACCCACTGGCCATCTGAATCCACCACCTCCTTTTTCCACTCACTTCCCAGACTCTGGGGAGTAACTGGGAAGAGGATGTGGAGTTGAGCACCAATCAACTTTTAGTCCAGCAGGAACTGCAACTGTCAACCCTTCATTTCCTCATTTCCCAGAACTGCAAAGAAGGTGTCTTGGGGAGCTGGGGAGGCAAATTCAGCTGGACTCAGAAAAAATGCGGTGTTTGCATGGCCACAAATATCACCGTCTTGGAGTGAGTCCTTTCTCGCCTGTGATGTTACAACTCATAGTAGACAGGACATCTCAGTTTCCTCCTTTGCAAATGGCATCAAAGTGGTTTGAGCTTTTGTGTAGGGGATGGGATTGAAAATGCACCTAAGCTTTCCTCCTCCTCCTCCTCCTCAGAACAGCTTCCCTGGGCCCCACTGGTTCCTCTTGCCAACAGAAGGTGGCCTGCAAGAACCCTTAGTCTTTGGTGCCTCAGCTGGTCCTTGGTCAGGGCTTTTAAAGTTCTCAGTACATTTTTAGCATACTCCACCTGCCTCTTCCTGGTCAAAATGGGCTGGACATGGTCTTCTGGTTGCCATAGCAACTGGAGCCATGCTCTGGCATGCATAATGCTGCCTTAGACCTCTCTGCATGGCCACTGTAGCTGGTTGGTCTGCCATTGATTCACACTGCACAGGGCTATGGAGGATGGAGCATTCTGGTTCTGCAGATGGCCCTGGACAAATACTTTGAACTGTTCAACTTTCCAAGCCAATCCAACGTGAACAGCAGTACAGGGGGAGATTGCCCCATTACTAGTAAAAACCATTCAGATCTGCTTTGATTTTACTAATGGACCATTCCAGATACCTTTATCAGACTCTTGTACAAGTCTTGTTTCTTTCATATCGGTGGGTATTTAGGCTTGATTCCTAGTTGAGGACATGGTAGAAAGGCAGAGATACTCCAGTGCCTAATGAAGAACTATAGTACACTATAGTACACTCAGTCAGCTAACAGTGACCAGAAGATATGGACCCTTATTGATTTCAAACATAGCTCATGACTAGAGATGGGTGAAAATGGATTTATTTTTTTCACAGATGTTGGTGTTTTCCAAAGTTAGAAGTTCAGAGAGCGGTGTTATGTGTTTTTATTCAAAATTTATAGTATAATCGCTTTAAAAGTGTACTAAATAGGTGAAATAGGTGGTATAGTGTCAGCAGATGCAGCCGCAGTCATCACTCATACTCCCCCAAATAAATAATAAATAAAAACCAAATAAAAGCTTTTTTTTTTTTTTTTTGCAATTTCGAGGGGTTTTTTGTTTTTGTTTTCAAAAAATGAGAAGGGCAGAAAGCTGTGTTTCATGGTTTTTATTGCATTATCACCATCTTCACCCACCCCTGCTCATGACTTTTGTGGACACCTGATGTCAAGGGCAAGGAGCTGAGCAGATACACTGCAGCGTTCGGTAAGCAAAGCTTCCCAGAGTCCCAGCCAGTCGGCAGTCAGCGTCATCAAGTTCAGAAGTGCTTTGCTGCTCCTTTTTTCCCCCTGCCAGGAATCAGCAGAGAATCATCATCATAACAGATCGTCAACTTACGCTTGCTCTTTTCAATCCCATGTTGTTGTTGTATTTGGAAGAATCAGCACTGAAAGTTTAAATGACCTCGGCAATTTACAGCCATCCATAGGCAGGATTGGAATTAACCTTCTGCTAAATTAAAAAGACACTCTGAGCCGGCTCCATTGTTTCAGAATAACCCTGCCCCTGCTTCTTGCCTGCCTTACCGTGATGATATATGGTCTGCAGAGTATTATGTAATGCCTTTCAAGTAGCTGTGGCTCCACAGAACATATTTCTATGCTGCAAACCAGTTGCATAACATAAACAGCTTGGTCTTGTTCTGTTAGTGCTGTTGAACAGCACTTCCACATTCTTTGGACAGTCACAATGAGCCCCCACCTGAAGGACTTGTGAACTCTTATCTTGGCTAATATCTGGAAGGATTCCAGTTGGTTCGCTCTAAAGACTGCACTGCCTTCCAAGGAGACTGGGCGAGCTGCTTTATGAATGAAGGCTGGTCTTCCTTAATATCTTTATAGGCCTGGCCTTTCCATGAGACTAGTGAGGCAGTTGCTTCAAGTGGGGAATTGGTGGGGTGAGACTGCCTCTGTCTGCCTCCATGCACCTGGTTTTGAAAAGACCAGGGGAATGGAGCGGAAAAGGAAGTGTGGAGGAATCGAGAGTGGTGGACCAGACAGACACTTTAGCCCACCTTGTCCACGCTTCCTTTCCATTCCCCTCTTCTTCACCGGTCCAGGAAGCGGATGAGGGCAGGGCCAGCCTTGTCCATGAGGCCAACTGGTCACCTCAGGCAGCAGATTGCTGGCTAGCACCCAGGACTGTCCACCTGCTTGCCACCACTATTTCTCTTTCTCCTTCCATCTCCTGGATTGGAACTGGAAGAGGAGGACAAAGAGGAAATGTGCAAGACAGGGAGAGCTGAGCTGGAACATTGGAGACTGAAAAGAACAGAGGCTGGCCCATGATTGGGTAAGGGAAGGCAGCATCTTGTATGCTGCTTCAGGCATCAGGAGGTCTTGGGTCAGTTCTGATTGGAGGAGACATGCCACTCCTCCCACTCTATATGGTCAAAAAGGAAGGGGGTAAATGGAGTAAAAGAGGAAGTGTAGAGAAAAGAAGAATGGGGACTCGAGTGCCTTCAATGCTGTAGCCTCCACACTCCTCTCCTCCTTCTGTTCCATTCCTCTTTTCCTTTCAAATCCAGGAGAAGGGGAGGGGGAGGCAGGCTATGGATAGCCCCCCCCCCCCAATCCATCACCTGAGTTAGTTGGCCCTATGGATGGGCTGGCCTTGTGGAAAACTTGGGTATTATGGGGCTTTTGTATTTGAAAAGTAACTTTTAATATAAAAGTAAAAGTTTGAGTGTACAAACCTACAGGCACAGTGCTCTTTCAGCAAACATATTTTATAGCTGACACCAACCTACAGTAACAAGACATTTATATAGAGACCTCCAGGTTCCTCATACTAAAGGATTTACTTTTTGCTGACATATATTAAGGGTACTAAACAGCAGTATGGTGACTTTTATTGCTCTGCCTCATGGTCGGATCTGCCAGTGAGTCAGAATTGCTGGCTGATGTGCCTGGAATCAAGTCTTCGTGAGACCTCGGTGGGAATACCTGACCAGATGTTTTATGCTACCCGTGTGACAGCCTGACAGTCAGCTGGTATTGCATGTGAATATGTGGGAGTACCTGTGAGCCATGGCTGTCAGAGGCTCTGAGGCTTGCTGGGATGGGGCAAGGCTTCTGGGTACTTTGCCCAGCCTTGTAAGACGTCAAGGTCTCATGGGAGCCTGCCAGCAACACAGCCAGGTGAAATGAAAAGGGCAGAGAGACAAGAAGAGCGGGACTGGAGGCCTGAAGGAAGGAAGCAGAAGAATAGGGGGATGAGAGAACTGGGAGAGCGAGAAGGGAGAGAGAGAGAGAGAGAGAGAGAGAGAGAGAGAGAGAGAGGAGGCTTCTAAAATTGAGGCAACTGGGCAAGCAAGATATAAAACAGAAGACTGAGGAAAGGAGAACATTGGAAAGGTGGAGACAGGGAGGGCACCAGGTGCAAGGGAGGGCACCAGGATGAGGTCTCTTGCTATCTGGTGTGCTCCCTGGGGCATTTGGTGGGCCGCTGTGAGATACAGGAAGCTGGACTAGATGGGCCTATGGCCTGATCCAGTGGGGCTGTTCTTATGTTCTTATGTTCTTAGGGCCGGCCTTAGGACGATTTGATTAATTTGGCCCAATTGGGCCCTGTGCCTGGAGGGGCCCCACACTGGGGTAGCGAGTGGAGTGCCTGTTGCTGGCACCTTGCGCTGTAGCTGACACTCTGGCATGGAATCTTCCATGCTGAGGTGTCGCAAGGAGAGCATAGTGAACAGATCATTGCCTCTGGGTGGCCCTCCTTCCTGCCCCAAGGTCTGATTGGCTTGAAATTGCACCCCCTCCCAGATGCAGTTGACGGTGATGGCGCTGCTGGGTGCTTTGCCACTGCCTGCCGCTCACCCTGGTGAGTGGGATGGGGGGGCTGCAAAAATGTTTTGCATTGGGACCTGCAGCTCCTAAGCCCAGCCCTGGGTGGAGACATGGGAAAAGGAAGAAGGATGAGGTGGAAACACTGAGGTCAGAATCAACAGGAACAGGGAGAGCAATGGAGCGAGCAAAGAGAAGGAGAGGAAAATGGAAAGAAAAGGGGAAACCAGAGAGAAGGGAGAGGGGGGAGCAGAAGGGGGGAGGGGAGAAGAGGAGATGAGACACCTGCAAATAGAAATTTGGAAACAACTTTTGGTGGGTAAATAGTGTGGGGGAATGTTAACTTCCCTCCACCTGCTTCACAGTTCTGATGGAGATTACCCTGCCCCCCCCCGAGCTGATCCTAGCGTGCAAAACACATCAGCCCCCCCCCCCCAGTTTGTGTTTTACATCATGTCAGCTGGCCCTTTGTCACTATTCTCAGCATCTCATCTGTTATACAGCTATCATAATGATAGTGACTTGCCTGACAAGGGTGACTGAGATAATGAGTTTGCAGCATGTTGTATATATTCCAACTGGCTTTCAAAGGAGCTCCACTGAAGACGTTGTGTGGGATGTTTCTTGCTGGACAAACAAACCCACTTTGAGCAGGTTGGGCAGTATTGATCTAGGACTTCCAGAATGCTGAGTTGCTGTAAAACGATAATCATTCACGCACATTAAAAATGGGGGGGGGGGAGTAAAAATAGATGACAGGAGATCAATCTTCTTTGAAACTGTTGACATGTCTGAGCATCTGAAGTCTCAGTTTTCATGCTGATTTCATTATAAGCCGTCCCATGTCTCTTTCAATAAGCAAAAAAGGCACATTTATTTAAATTGAATTGAATGAGAGTCCAATCCTAAGCCGGCTCCCATTGATGGAACAGGCACACACACTGTCGCAGACGTGCCTTAAAACATGTTGCGACAGTGCAGAGGCCAGTGCTGTCAGTGAAGCGGCCTACGCCAGCAGTCCACCACCAGCATCAGAGCTGCGCCCGCTGAACAGAGTAAGTGAACCACCAGGTAGCAGTGAGGCAGAAGAGGGGGGAACAGAGGTGGGGAGGAAGCGTAACTGGGCAAGGGGAGGGCAGCCTGGAGGATGCGGATCAGGCCTGGGAGGGAGACGGGGGCAGCAGCAAAGGCTGCTGTTGCATACCATCTCTCCTCCTCCCATGCCTCAAAGTCCTACACAGGTCTCTGGTTCTGTGCCAGTGATTGAGCTGAGTAGACCCACAGGGGCTGCTTGGGCCCAACAAAGGGTAAGGGAACTGAGTTCCCGTTCCCAAGGAGTCATTTGGATGCCTCCCTGGTCCCATGAGACACAGTGGAGGCTATTTCAGTGCCACTGTCCTGTGGGTAGGCAATTAGGATTGGATTGCCCATCAGTTAATCATCAGATAAGGTGAAGAGACTCAGGGCCCAATCCTATCCAACTTTCCAGCTCCGATGCAGCCCCAAGGTAAGAGAACAAATGTTCCCATACCTTGAGGAGGCCTATGTGACTGTCCCCCCACCACAGAATGCAGTGCACACCCCATTGATATAGCTGCACCGCCCCTGGAAAATTGGATAGGATTGGGCTCTCATTTGTTAATAGGCAAAGGACTGATCAACCAACAAGTCTTGAATGAGTGGCTAGTGAAAGTAATACAGGTAACATATTTTTCTTCAGGCTTTGCAATAATTTTTCATCACCCACATATAAGCAGTGCAGCCACCTGTCTTTTCTTTTTGAATCTTGCTTGATTGCCTTACTTGCTTGGCAATCTTCTGCTCCACCCTCCCTCTGCAACTTGCATTTCAGCAGGTAAAGAAATAATCTGAAGCCTCCAAAGTAACTGCACCCATTTTAGGTTTCTTAATGCTGAGATTCTAACCAGATTAAAGGAAAAGGCAAAAACGGTGATGCTTTGACATTTCCCCAAAGCAATGACCTTTTATTATTAATAATAATTGTGTAGACACCTGTAGACCATGAGCTTTGCAGTCATAAATCTTTCTAGTTTTTATTCACTTACCTAGAACTGTGCCAAATCTGAGTCAGAATCTGGAACAAATACTCAATTTTCTGAATCCTGAATGAAATCCTGGTCTCAAATTGGACTTAGTTTCCCCTATGATTTTATGGCTTGTATTTACACAGCGCAAAAGACAGAGTTGTATTTTACCAAGTCCAACTGTAACATGTATCTTTGGAAGCTTCTTCTGGCATTTAATAGTTTATTAAGAAATGTACTCATTGCTTTCCTTTAGAATCATGACCCACCAGTTTGAGAACCCCTGCCCTTTTCCCTTTAAGGGATGGGGGCAGGGGGGAGGCAGTGACTTGATCTCTAGAATTGTGCTGCTGCAGGGGAAGAGGGGGCTTTTTCTAACTTTTCTTATCTGCTTCCAGGGTCCATAGGGAGCCCTGCGGAGCCCATCTGAATTCACTGGAATTGAATTGAATTGAATTCACTGGAACTTACTTCTAAGTCAAGGTGTATCAAATCAGACTGTAAGGGCCCAATCCTATCCAACTTTCCAGCGCTGATGCAGCCACAGTTCAGTTTCTAGTAGAAGGGAACAAGCATTCCCTTACCTTACCTTACCTTACCTCTGTGCCTGCCTCCTACTGCAGATGCAAGTGCAAGCCCCATTGGTACAGCTGCATCAGTGCCAGAAATTTGGATAGGACTAAGCCCTAAATTACAAGTCAAAGTAAAGGTTGTTTTTTTTTTTTTTTTTTAAATACAGGCTCATGGGAACAATTATGCACTCAAAATCCTTGAATTTCTGGGAGCCCCTGATGAGGCATTCATTCATTCATTTATTTATGAGATTTGGGGCATTATTTATGATTTACTTCTCATTATTTATGAGAAGTAAGTCTTATTTTGTTCAATGGAACTTACTCTCAGGAAAGTGTGGTTAGGACTGCAGCCTTCATTTCTTTATTGTGCCTTTCCCTGCAACACTGGGGTGCCCAAGGTGGCTGACAATAAACATAAACATGTCTCTATTCTCCTTCCAAGCTTCTCTAAACTGTGACTCTTTAATGCTTTTTTTTTTTTTAAACTGGGATGAAAAAAGAATAATAAAAAAAAGAGATTGGTGATTGAACTTGGTCCATATTTGACTGAAGCACTTGACTTGACCTTTCCTTGTGCTTGTACAATGCCGAGCACAATGGGGTTCTAGGTGCTCCCGGAAAAAAACATAATGAATGTTTCATGTGGATGTATTCTTCCTGCCAGATGGCAAAGAAGTTAGGAGAGGGAAAGCATCAGGTGGATTTTCATATCCAGTTTATCCTATTGAATTTCCTGAGCAAACTGGGATTTTACCAGAGAGGTAATTTCTAACCTTTTTGTCCCACTTCCGAGCTTTTAATTAAACCTTGTTTTATAGACTGGTAGCAACCTACATAAAATATACAATTGGTTCATGTAATTCCCTTGTATGTTGTTTTTCTAAAGGATATAATCTGGGTAATTATACCTTATTCTTGAGGCTTTCTGACCTTATCTTTTGAAAGAACATTTTAAATTATTCTGCTCCAAGTGAAATGCTGCCTATGAACTGAGTATTCCCAGGTATAAATTCTCATTAGCAATATGGGAAGTGAGGTCTCTGGTTCACTAATTCATGCCATTTTTTTTCTTCTTCTTTCAGACTTATCTCTATCATGTATCTTGTATCTCTTACCATGTTAGAAGTGCATCAGAAACATGTTAAGATTTTTCAGTGACTATAATACAGTGAATCCCAAACTGGGTCGGAACCCACTGGTGAGTTGCAACCTGGTTTTTGGTGGGTCCCCAAAGGGTCAGGGAAAGAGCAGATCACTAATTGCCTCATGCCCTGAGGCTGTTCAAAGATCAGATACTATAGCTACTAATTATCCTGCAAAGAGCTTAGCTCCTGCAGTTTGCAAGCATGTGTAGATCTAGGGAGATAAAATGTTTGAGGGTCTTTTTTTCTAGTTATTAGAAATAAACAAAATATTATTTCTTTTGAGATCTCCTTTTTAAAATTCTGGTAAACCTAGGTGGGTCCTGATACAGTGTCATTTTAAAAAGTGAGTCTCAGTGCTACAAAGTTTGGGAACCACTGCTATGATACATAGGCTGTAATCCTAACCACACTTTCCAGAGAATAAGCCCCATTGAACAAAATAGGACTTACTTCTGAGTAGACCTGGTTAGGATTGTGCCCATAATTAACCAGATCAGTGGATGAAATGAGGCCCTGTTCTGGGCTCCCAATGGTAATTCCCACCTTCTCCCACCTTCTCCAAAATCCCAATGGTAATTCCCACCTTCTCCTTAATGGTGCACTGAATTCTACTGGTACTCAAGGTTTATTTTTTCACATTGTTCTACCATCCTTCCTCCAAGGAGCTCAGAGTGGGTTACATGGTTCCTTCTTTCTTTTGTCCTCACAAAAGGAGATGAGACTAAGAGATAGTGACTAGCCCAAGGTTATCCAGGAAGCTTTGTGGCCAAGCCGGGGTTTGAACCTGGATCCTCCAGATCTCTACGTACAATCCCAAACCACTACATCATCCTGGCTCTCAGGACTGGTTCCAGGGGTCATTCCAGCTGGATGGATGCAGTAGGTCATTAGCAAGTGCCTGATCTGGTCATCCTTGCATATGCTGATTCTTCAGGATATGTTCATTTGGGGGATAGTGCTCACCAACTTAAAAAAATATGTTCATAATATAGGCCCAATATTTAGGACCTTTATTTTTAAGACCCAGGATTGTGTACTGGTGCACATGAACCTTGGTTTACCACATCTTAACCTACATCAATGTTCACAGCAGCGTGGTAGCTCTCACCATGAAAAACAAGTCGAAATGGAAAACAAGAAAAAGTGGCCAAAAAACAACCACCACCACCCCATATTAACCACAGATTATTCATGGGAGACCAGATAGTCTCACTATTACTAATGTTGAACAAAGTGAGGTTATTTTCCTTTCGAGGAAAAACACAAACAAAACAAAAAAAGATTATTTGTGGATAAAATACTAGCCACGGTGAAAATGATGCCTTGAATCTATTCTAATGAAGACTGACATTGAGAGGCAAACAGAAGTCGTCTTAGAATGACAGCATGACAAGGAAAGTGATGGCCCCAACATGAAGTAGAAAGTCTGATGATACATCAATTTAGAACATCACATTTCATTTTGTTATTAAATAATGGGTTGGATCAGCCCTTCAAATTCACGGCAAGTTTAGGCAAGAAGGCCGGTGCTGTTGTTTTAGTTCTACAGACTTTTTAAGTTTTTAATCTGCATGGTTTCATACCGTGGGTTGTTGACTGCCTCCATGACTGCCCTCCCACAAGATGCAGTGGACATCCCATTGGCACTGCTGCATCAGCACTGGAAAGTTGGATAGAATTGGACCCTCAGGGCCCAATCCTATCCATCCTTCCATCACTGATATAGTTGTACCCATGGGGTGTGTGGTGCATCTTGTAGTAGGGAGGCAGTCACAGAGGCCTCCTTAAGGTAAAGGAATGTTTGTTCCCTTACATTGGGGCTGCATTGTGGCTCTACCTGCACTTGAAAGTTGGATAGGATTGGGCCCTCAGTTTAGCTCCATCACTAGACAGACCCTGGTGTGGGGCTGCGGGTCAGAGCCAATGTGTGCAAATGCCCTGACAGTGTCCTGGACCTATTTTAATACCTCAAAATGGTCTCCAAAAATGATGGTGTCACTGTAGTGATTGTGGGCATATGATGAAGAGCAAAAGAGAAGTTGTCCACCCCAAATATAAAGGAACTCTCTAGCTTTGATGCCCAGAAAGATTGATGGTGGCTGCAGGATTTCTGCTTTCATTTCAGGGCACGTCTTCTTTAAAGGACATCATTCCACGAAGCGCATGCATTGCAGAGAATATGGCTATGGTAATTCAGCACACCCTTCACATCTGATTTTAGTTAATTAATAGCTGCTGATGCAATGTCTCCCAGAGATCCTGAGGGAGCAGCATACAGTCATTCTGGCATACCTCTCAGTGGACTGTCAATCACATTAAAGGCATCCCATATGTCTACTTTGAATTGATTCTTCCCTTCTAAAAAGGCTAAAGGCTCAAGCCACAGAGTCCTCGACACCACACTGATAACATTTCACCAACTTTAATATCTTTTTATCCTGGAGCAGTAGTCTAAGGAATCTGCCTTCTAAGACAGTAAGAGTTCTCTTTTATCTCTGGGATTGCAGGCTGAGTCAAACTCAGTTCATAGTTCAGCCAAAGCCCACACTTACATAAAGGGATATTTATTTACAGCTGATCTGCATGCCAAGAAAACATCCCTTCATTAAGAAATACACTGTAGCGGTGCCTCATTCCAAGGCAATCATAACTAAATAATGCTCCCCTGGAAGAAAAAAAGTGATAGTGGTGATACATAGATGAGTATTGGGCAGCCCAATCCTATGCTAGACTGGGCTGTCAGCCGTAGTGCTTTGTGACAGTGTTGCAAAATAGCTGCCGATGGAGCACAGAGCACTCCATTGATGGCCATTTTGGGAGCATTGCCATAAGTGACAGCAACTCTCCATGGATGACACTAGATCTTGTCGTGCCCAGCGAAGCAGGTCAGGCAGTGGCAGGGGCAGAGAGTGGGTGAATCAGGGTGTGGAGGGGTGGGAAGACTAAGGGAGGGGGTAGATCAAATGTCATTTTCTCAATCTCTTCTGTAAGTGGCTTAAAAAACATTTAAACCAGGGCTTTTCAGACTGGGGTGTCGTGACGCCCCAGCCTGTGGGCCCTGGCCTCTGCCCCCTTAAGGGGCGGGGACAGCCAGGAGGCAGGGTGGGGGCAGCGGCGTGATCCCCAGGATTGTGCCACTTGGGGCGGCTGCATGGGTTTGGGTGCACTTACCCAAGTGCGCACACACACCGGTCACACACACTTGCTTGTGTGACCTTCTGCAGGGCTCCCCATAGCTTTGAAAGCAAAAGTGGATCGATTGCACCCGCCTATGCTAAAGCGAAACACAAGTGCTCCACTTTCACTTCTGAAGTTGCTGGGAGCCCTGCAGAAGGTCATGCAGGGCTCCCTGCACCCCTGGGAGGCTGTAGGAGGCTCGGGTTAGTGTACCCAAGCCCCTGCAGCCCCCCTGAGTGACACGATCCTGGGGACTGTGCCACTGCCTTCCCCCCACCCCAGCTGCCTCCCCCCTGCCCCTGCAAGAACTTAGAGCAGCTCAAACTCTCCCCAAGAGTTTGAAAACAAACTGCTGATTTAAAAGATGCAACCATACCTGTCAGAATGATTTCATGTGTCTTTCCTATGAAATAGGAACTGCATCTTGCAGAAGGGGCCAATTCAGTGACTGGGAAGGACTCATGCGATTGGGTTGCATCTACATGGTTGAATCATTGACATGTTATCCCATCTGCTTGGGAGCTGCTAGCAGAAGAAAGGCTCCCCCAAAGCTAGAGGAATGTTTAAAGTGCAACTGTTATCCCTGGTAGTGGATCTATGGGGAGAGAGATTAAATCACTCTTGTCAAGCGACTGCAGACTGTTTGCTTTAGGGTTGATCTCTAGGTTAGCAACACTTAGTGATAGTCGGTGGTGGATATTGCTGGGATCTCAGCCCATTAACGGCAACACTGATGTTTTATGAAGTGGTATACATTCAGCTCAGGGGCGGTTTTTGTAATCCTGGAAGTTTCATTTAGCTCTGTGTGAATGAAATGGAGAAGGCCAGAGATGTCATGAGAAATCAGTTTGGGGAGCCCCAGATATCAAGATCCTCAGACTGACTCAGGGACATGAGGTGTGGGTGTGGCAGGTGAGGCAGAACCACCCCATCCTAGTCCATGGAAAAGCACTGCAGCTGCCCTGCCTGCTTACACCCAAGGTGGCTCTCCTTACACCCAAGGAGGCTCTCCTTACACCAGCTTTCTGAGGTGCTTTCCCACTTTCACTTCTTAAGCTTTGGGGAGCCCTGCAGACAGTCGTGCAGGGCTCCTGGCACCCCTGGGAGGCTACAGGAGGCTCTGGTAATTCCAGCCAAGCCACTGCAGCCCCTTGAGCGATGTGATCCTGGGGACCATGTTGCTGCCTCCTACCTGCCCCCGCCCCTTAAGGGGGCAGAGGCCAGGGCCTTCAGGCTGGGGCTTCGTGACGCCCCAGTTTGAAAACGCCTGTCCGAAGGGAAATTGATTATGAATCTTTCCCTGCCACAAAAACATTCCTGGGGACTTGTAGTCCCAATGCATCTGCAGGCAGGAGAAGATGCTTCACAGGGGCCTGGATTCATCCTGCATCATCTCCACTGCTACCAGTGCCCAATTCTGCTTCAAGACAAGTTGGGCAGGAAGATGGGAAAGTGGTGTAAAGGCAGCTTGGAGCACCCATCCAGAACTGGGTCTGCTGCAGTGGCGTCACCCAGTACGGGAGGACTGCACATCACTCCTTGCAGTGGGCAGGGCAATGCCCCAGGTGGTGGGCATGGTGATGTACCATTGCCCCACCCCACTGGTTTTGTGGCTGTACCTTTTGTTAGAACAGATATTTCAATGTGGTTGTTTCATTGCATTCTGCATGAAATTACGAATTGATTGATATATAACATGATGGGATTATTCCTCCAAACTCTGATTTTAGTGATTTTGAAAACTTGTAGAGTCTCACACTTGTAGAGTTGACACACACGTGTCAACTTACTAACAACTTATTTCAGCAGTTCTCAAACTTTTAGCACTGGGACCCACTTTTTAGAATGACAATCTGTCCAGGACCCATTGGAAGTCATGTCATGGCCAGAAGTGACATCATCAAGCAAATTAAAATAAATAATTATAAATAATTAAATTAAAATAATTAAATAAGGGGGAGCCAGTCCTGCTCCACCAAGTGAAACTACTCTGAAGTAAGTCCTATTGCGGTCAATGAGGCTTACTCTCAGGAAAGTGTGGGTAGGATTGCAGCCTGTGAGCCCAATTCTATGCATATCTACTCTGAAGTAAGTCCCACAGTGGTCAATGGGGCTTACTCTCAGGAAAGTGTGGGTAGGATTGCAGCCTGTGAGCCCAATCCTATGCATGTCTACACAGAAGTCAGTCCCATAGTGGTTAATGGAGCTTACTTTGTAGACTGCCTGCAATAACAACCCCCCAAAAAGCATCAGTGAGCTCTTCAGCCCTCCCAGTGCCCAGTTTAAAGTTCTTCTATTTCAGGCATATCAATACAAAGACCCACCTGGCTTTGCAAGGGCAAAATAGAAAACTTTTCCCTTACCAGTTCAAGCCTCAGACTCGCAGCTGGGAGGGATGGGAACTTCTTGGGTGTTTTTGGGAGGCTGCATTCATTGTATTGGGACTGTTCTGGTGTCGTTGGATTCCTTTCAGCCTGCCCTTTCCTATGGACTATGGCAAGCTCACCTACTCAAGAGTAAACACGCGATACGACTCACTTTCACTTTCCATAGGGCTCCATGCATTTTTTCCTTCTGGTTTTTTGGCCATAATTTTTGAACAATTCTGCAATTGTTCAATGCAATTCTGTTTTTTGCATTGCACTTTGCCAGCCATTCTGCATCCAACGGTGTATGACATGGTAGCTCCTAAAGCCGCGAAGTTAGCGCATCCTCCCCAGGGCACGTCACCCCCCCAACGTGTCACCTGTTGCAGCCTGCACCCCCCGCACCCCCTAGCGACACCAGTGGTCTGCTGCTACTTCCCCTCCATCCCAAGGCAAACTTTTGGATACCTTGGGAGCGGGAAGGGAGGAAGTAGTAAAGGTAGCAAGGCTTGGGTACTTTCAGGTGCTTGGGAGCAAGTGCTTGCAAGGGCTCCAAGATTTGTGCCTGGTTATTTGAGATGTATGACAATCTCCAAACCCTTTTAGACAACGTTGGGGATGCTCTTGGATCCCTACTGAAGTCATGCCATCACAGGAGTCATTTTCCACCCACATCAAATACCTAGTTGCTAGAGGTCCATTGAACATTGTATTTTCTGTGTAGGGAAATTTGCTAACAGACTGCCACCAAGTGACCACTTTGTGAATGTTGCTTTTTTCTAATCATTACTTTTTTTTAGTACCTGTATAACATATTGCACTGCTCACAAGGTAGGGTAAAGTAAGCACTTCATGCCAGGGCCTCTGCGAGGAATTTTATCAGGGGGTACAAAGTTTCTTTTGGGCCCCTTTCAAAGGGGGAGGGGTGAAACAGAGCGGAGGAGGGTGTGACGGGCAAGCAGAATGGGGCAGGGAGGGACAAAACAGGGTGGAGGGAGGATGGAGACAGCTGGAAAAGTCTTTGAAGCCCAAGTCTATCCACCTTTGTGACATCAGCTGCTAGACACGGTAATGTGGAAAAACAAACACACTCCTAAGTATCTCAAAAAAATTTTAAATATAGAAAATCACGCAGAAAATTAGCATAATCACATGTAGGCTCACACTAGAATGGAAAGTGTCCAGATTGTAGCAAAGTATACTTCTGCAGCACCTGTCGCCCCACAGCTGTGTCCCTGAGCTCCTATACACTACTTCACTGCAAGCAGATCCACAAGCCAAAGAGCTACTGTAGCAGGTCAGTTTCCTCCCACATCTGACACCATGTTAAGGAGTGTCATGTATGCGTTCCTCTGCCCAGCATATATGGCTGGCCATAACTCCAGCCACATACTTGTGGTAGTGTCACCAGCATCCCACGTGGGCAACAAATCTGAGGAAAATGTAAGCTCCCAAGAAAGTTCTGGGCCCCCTCCTTTGGCTCCTGGGCCCCCTTTTTGACCCTGTGCCCAGTTACAAATTACCCCCTTTACACCCCTCTCCTAGGCCCTGCTTCATGCAGTGGACTGAGGAAGACAGTAAAATTGGCATGGATATGCCTGTACCCCACACCTGCCTGCTACCTCCACCAGCCCATCACCTATCTGGTCCCTCACTTGACCTGTATGCTAGTATGAGACTTCTTGTCCTTGCTCTCCTTCCCACAGAGGAATGATTGGACGCCAGCACTGCATTGGTGGTGGTGGTGTCCTAACTACTTTCCAATGCTGCTGTCACTGTAATATTCTTTCCACTTCACTCACTCTTCTTCCCATGAGGGAAGGAAAAATATAAAGACATCATGGCAATGGCACTAGAGAAGGAGGTATGGTGCCATTGCCACAATCCTCTTCTTCCCTTCTTTTGTGAGAAGGAATGAGAAAGAAGAAGGCTGTGGCACCACAAGCTGTGATGAGTATGCACAACCTCCTGGTTTTAGAAGTAGACTACCTCAGAATGCCAGGTGCAAGGGAGTGGCAACAGGATGCAGGTCTCTTGATGTCTTGTGTGCTCCTTGAGGCATCTGGTAGGCCACTGAGAAATACAGGAAGCTGGACCTTTGGCCTGAACCAGCAGGGCTCTTATGTTCTTACCAGTGACTGGGCCTACCTCACCGTCTGGCTCCCCTTCCTTACTCTGTTCTTCTAAACAGGCTGGGTAGATGAAGCTTGGGGAGAAAATGGAGAAAGTCTTCATGTTCCTTTCTCTCCCATTCATCCTCCAGCCTCCAATTACCCAATCTATTTGAAAGAAAAATAGGGCCATTATTTGACAATCTAACATTGATGCCAAGTTGATGTACAGTCTTCCCACACAAAGGCAATGTTGTGGGCACATATAGTGATAGAGACACTCATCTATTCATATCATGCTTTTAGAATCAAACCTCCATGAACACTATGATGCACATACAAAACTCTTCTGTGAGTCAACTTTCTCCTGGGCTTCAAAGTTAGTGTAACTTCAGGAGTATAATACAGCATGCAGAAGTGTGCAGTATTTGAATTATGGTGGTGGGAGGGAGAGATAGAAGGTCCTTAATAACATCTATGAATGATCTCTAAGGGCCCAATTCTATCCAACTTGCGAGCACCGATGCAGCTGCAATGCACCTCCAAAGTAGTAGAACAAATGTTCCCTTTCCTTGAGAAGGCCTCCATGATCTCCCCCCCACTATAGGTTGCAGTAGTGGCGTAGCTAGCGAGGGGCAGGGGGGCGGTCTCCCCAGGTACCAGCTTTGGGGGGGATGACACCACAAATGACCCAACATCGCTAACATCGCGGAGGTTAGGATTAACCCTATCATGCTATATACCGTTGGATGTGGAATTTCCAGCAGAATGCAATGCATAAAACAGGAGTGAAATATCTCCTTTCCATAAAAGGTTATGGCCAAAAAACCAGAAACAAAAAAATGCATGGAGCCCTATGGAAAGTGAAACCGAGCCATATCACACGTTTACTCATGAGCAGGCGACCGTGCCTTAGTCTGTCAGAAAGGGCAGGTTGAGAGGAATCCAATGACACCAGAATGGTTCCTATCCAATGAATACAGCCCCCCCAAAACACCCAAGAGGTAAGTCCCTCCCTCCAAGCAGATGAATGTAGTGAGCCCTATGGAAAGCAAAAGTAAGCCACATACGTGTTTACTCGCAATTAAGCAAACTTGCCTTGGCTCCTGGTCAAGTCAGGCAAAGGGGAATGCAAGGCTAGCTGCATGGTCCCCATCTGATGAAAGTGGAGCTCAACAAATGCTCCAGAAGGCAGCACCCCCCCCCCCAAGAATGAAACAGAGGCTCGAACTGGTAAGATGGGCACTGGGGAGGGTTGAAAATCTCACAGATATTTTTTTTTTTGGGGGGGGGGCTACAGAGAAAATGCAGGCAGGCTACAGAGAAAATGCACTTGGTGAAACGGGGCTGGCTTCCCCGTATTTAATATTTGTTTTCCTTTAATTTAATTATTTATAATTATTTCTTTTATTTTGCTTGAAGACGTCACTTCCAGTCATGACATCACTTCTGGTGGGTCCCGGACAGGTTATCCTTCTAAAAAGTGGGTCCCATTGTTAAATGTTCGAGAACCACTGCCTTAACTCAAAACAGGCCAATCAGACATCCTTGGGGGGTGGGGTTGACACCCTAGTGACCAAAATTCTAGAAATCATGGCTTTTATGAATAATACCATCATGTTACATACCATCTGATGCAGAATTTCATCCATTGCTCATGGGGAAATATTCACTGCATTTATTTTCTGGCCATTATTATTATTCATTTCATGTCATGACTATTATCATCTCGAAGTCTCACCTACCTCACAGGGTTGTTGTGAGGACCAAATAAGGGGAGGAACCATGAACACCATCCTGAGCTGCTTAGAGGAAGGGTAGTATAAAAATGTGAATGAATGAATGAATAATTAATATAATTAATTAATAATTAATTAATTAATAATTAATTATGTCATATGGGATGACAAAAATTTATGGGCCTTGGGTGTCAAATGACCTAGCTATGCCACTGGGTTGCAGTGCACCCCCTGTTGGCAGGGCTACATCAGTGCTGGAAAATTGGATAGAATTTGGTCGTAACTCCACAATTTAGCCAAATCTTGCCCCCTTCCCATAGCCTTCTTAAAAGTGAAGGGAACTCACTCAAAAGGTAAGCAGGTGGTTCCCCTCTGGACTTTGTCATCTGAGCACCAGTTGTGGAGCCTCACCTGACACGTAGTCAATGGAAAGGCTTTCACATCTGGAAGGAGCACTATGTGAGAATTCTGCAAACTCAAGTTGCTCCTAGATCAGGTAGTATCTGTACTCTATGAATTTATAGCAAGCAAATTTCTAACATTATGAGTCTATTCACAATACCACCAGGAACAAGAGGAACAAGTGATCCAAGAATTACGGTAGATACTCACTTATGTGAAATTTTTGCCAAGTAATCAAGTTCAAATTATCACTTAGCCTTAACTCCGGGTCAATCAGAGGGCAGAGCCTTTCAACTCTGAACAGTTTCCTTTCCCCACTAAGCTCAGGCAGGCACCTTGTTAGTTGCAATAGTAACTTTCCTGGGAAATTCCAGCCAAAGTTAACCTTTTATTTTCCTCCCTTGCCTTTTGCTGCTGCAACCTGGTTCCCTTTTGCAAATGCATGCATTTGGCAGAGGTTTTTTTTTTCTTTTCTTTTCTTTTCAACACCAGGATGGGATCCCCTTTCCATTTGAAGCAATGTCCCAGGCTACAATTCAATGCACCATTACTTAAGAATAACACCCATGGAAAGCAGTGGGTCTACTTCTGAGTAAAAAAGGTTGCAAATATATGCAGCTGCATCTCTCTGCTGTGAATTGAATGGCACACTCCCAGTTATGTGTTATGGGTTGTATGTTGTATGTAGAGCTTCTGGCTTAACACATCAGACACCTTAAAGGTGGATTTGATTCATGGATCTCCTGCAGTGGTTCCCAACCTTTTTTACTGGCATATCCCTTGGCAGCCCATTTCCATAAATTGTACCCTTCATATTAGCAAAATGTTTGTAATTAATAATACAAGCCCTCATTTCCTCCATATAAAAGCCCAGACTTCATGTATTTATCACAGTGTTTTCTTTTTTTATCTGTTTGAAGAACAGAAGACTGCCTTTGCACTGTTTTGCACCAGAAGTGTGCTGACAAATTCTGGGTGATTGATCACTTTCTGTATTATGTTTCAGCTTTTTTACTGTGCTGGTTTTCAATCACTGGTTCATAGATGAATTGATGACCAAAAACTAGCTATTGGTGGGGCTTTCACAGCCAACTAGCTACCTCCCTTCCTGCCTTGCTGGTCCTTGCAAGGCATTCCTGCCTTGAAAGGCATTCTGGAGCATGACCTGCCTTTTTCTGCCATTATGCCATTCTTTTTCAAGTATCCCTAAAGGTCCTGTTGAGTGCCCCTGGGAGTACATGAATACCAGGTTGGGAACCACTGTTTTACTGGTATGTTGTTTACAGTGCACTTACTCTGACAGTGTTTACAAAAAGGTGCTGAAGACCAGATTTTAAAAAGAATAAAAATGTATCTTATGATCTTTTACTATGTTTTTAATAAATTAGAGACTACAGTTCTTAGGTAACAATTACTGATAGGTTATTTTTCAGGATCTGGCCTCGGGTAAAATCAGACAAAACTATAGTCGGACACCCCCCTAAGTTTAACCCCCGACTTATCCGAGAGTCATAGAAAATTCCATGATTGTTGGCTCAAAACCTACCCTCAACTCATCTGTGGGGTCAACTTGTAGGCGAGTGTCTGCAGTAATTAAAATATGTGACTCATTTCTTATTGGATTGGGATCCTTAAATTTCTAGACAACTTTGAACCACTACAGAGCCTAAAAGCTCAGTTGTAGAATCATAGAACAAAAATTAATGTCACATAATATGTCATGTTAAACTATTTGGAAACCTACAACCTGATCCTAGGCATTCTTATTAGAAAGCAATGACTTAAGTGGTGCTTCTTCCTAAATAAGTGTGAACAGGGTGGTAGTCTTCAACTCCATCTATACATTATACACGGTGAGGTGATGGAATTCTGGAGTGTTGTACTTCAGACCACAGAAGGGTGGTTGTACTTTTGAATTCTCCTCCAAGCAAAACAAAAACAAAAGTTGCTAGATGCAGTAAGCCAGCAAATCAGCGAGAGGTCTTCACTAAACCTTTCCTCCACTGTGCTTACTGACTACATTCAGTGTGTGTGTGTGTGTGTGGGGGGGGGGGGGTTTGCATGGGAAGCATTCCAAAATATGACCCCACCTGCAGTATGAACTCCCCAAAATTCTACCATTTCTGCTTACCACCTCATTCTGCATAATGTGTAAGTTGGGCCTTGGGCATTGATGTTCACACAGCAGCAGGGGAGAACTTCTCAGAAGCAAAAACCTGGCTGCTCTCCACTGATGTGCTCTCCACTAACACATCTTAAATGCAAAGCTGTGTGAATTAAAATTAGTGTGACTTTTACAGTTGGCTTCATGTGAACAAGAAATCCATGCACACGCCTATTTGCAAGAATCTCATTGCTCTTTACATCACGTTTGGACAGGTGACAGGTCTTGCCAGTAGAACAGATGTCATGTTCAACCAAAGGCAGTGAAATCTTTGCCTTAAGTGCCATTTTGTGAGTCAGAGTTAAGAACCTGCACGTCAAAGGTTAAGCACACCATGGTGAAGCTGGGATTGTCAAAGCGAATATTAAGAGCCTGCCATTGACCTGCCATTTGTGAAGCTCTTTCCTCAATTTGGTTTTCACAGGTGAACACTGACATTGGCATGGCTGCAATATAGTTTCGAAACAAATGGGGGAATTATTAACGCCATCTTGGCGCAGCCTGCTCCTGGCAAGATAATGCGGTCAGAATGACTAATACATAAATGCTGAGTACATAATAATCTCTTATTTTAGAGCATCTTCCCTACTCCTTCCTTGTTTCTTTCTTGCTCAGCATGTCAGGATGGATGGCCCCTTCCTGAATTGTGCTTACTTACTACAACACTCACCTTCATTTGTAAAGCATCATTAATGAGATGAGAAAAATACCTTGACGCACAAACCATGCCACATGACAGCAGCCTGCAGAAAGTCCAAAGAGACAAACTTCTAAAGCGCAGGGGAATACATTCTGGTGACTATGATAAAACAGACTATGATGGCTGGTGAGGCCATTCACTGGCAGGACTGAAGGTTATCTTAAGGCTTCAAACCTATGTGCAATTTCCTGGGAGTAGGCCCCACTGAACACAATGGGACTTCTTAAATTTGAGTAGACCTGCATAGGATTGGGCTGTCAATAAACTCTTGCATCAAGATAGAATGTTCTGTATGCAAATTCCTGTAGTATTTTAGCTCATATAATAACACAGGCACACAACCCCCCTCCTTTTTTTTTTAGTTGCTAAGGATGTTAGAACGAATTTAGGATATTTTTGGGTGCCGGGTCAAAAAATGGCATGGGTTTTGCCCGATTCACTCTATTTAGGGGAGTATAGCATAGCCACTTTATATGCTGATTCAAGCAGCTTCCTTGAAATTAGCATATAAGGTGGCTGTGCAGTACCCCTAAAATCAGAGCCAATAGGGCAACACCAAGGCCATTTTTTGATTCAGCACCCTAAATATACCCTAAAATAGATCTAACTTTTAAGATAACAAAACGTTGGCCTGTGTGTACTAAATGAATTGAGCTTTCAAACCTCCCACATTTTTGTAAACGGCAATAGACTTGAAGATGTTTGAAGAACTGTGCCTGTTTTAAAGATGTCCATTCCATTTGGTCATGATTCTGAGGGAACTGAAGGAAAGGTGAGAACTCTCTGTGTCCTCCCTTGTTGTTATACTTAACAGTTCAGGTGTTAAACACTTATTGCCTTCACTGGAATATAGATGGGTGACATTCAAGAATGTACATTGATCCTTAAGCATCAGAGGGAAGGATAATGTCAATGAAAAGACTGATCAGAAATGCTAGCACTGGCATACCTGAGGGGGGACAAATGCCCCAAGCTCCAGGCTCGGGGAGCACCACCACGCCGCCACCCTTCTACACTGCCCCCCTTGCGCCACGCAGCGAAAGCCCAGAGCCGTTCTGAGGGCTGGGGAAGCAGTGTGCTGCCTGTCCAACTATCTGAAAGACTTGTAAAGGTCTCAGAGGATTGAAAAGCATCACTTCTGGTTTCACGGAGGCCTTTGGAGGGTCGGGGAGGGTGTGCGCTGCCTCCCTGAGTCTCCGAAAGAGACAGTGGCAGCCCACTGGAGGGGGGGGGCTGGCAGTTCAGCCAGTGGGGGGGGGGAGCAGCCTGCTGTCTTGGCCCCGGGTGGTACTGGGGCCATGATCACCACTAAATGCTAAGTATAATGGTGTTGCTCACATCATTCTGAACTACCTTACTGCACAATTCTATGCATGTCTACTCATAAAGAAGTTGCACTGATTAGAGTGGGACTTAACAGCCCAGTGCTAATCAACATTTCAGTGCCAATGCAGCTCTGAGGTAAGGGAACAAAGGTTCCCTTATCTTGATTGCCCACCACCACCATATAATGCAATGTGTGCCCCACTGGCACACTGCATCAGTGCTGGAAAGCTGGTTACGATTCGACTATTGCCCCCAATGTGAGTGGGATTACAGACTTGGCATCTTGCCATGATCAACTCTTCTTACACACTGAATTTCTGACGCCTACTTTATTTTCCATTTGTTTTCTACAGGCAAGTGCACAGGATTATTTGATCTTTATAATGCTGTTGCAATGGAAGCTGTCCTATCTCTGTTGCAATAAAGCTGTGTTTATGGGATACTGATGTGCGGTCCTGTTCCCACCAAATGTAACAAAATTCACTAATCCATTGACTTTCATGTGGCTTACAGTACAGAAATCCTTGTCATACAGTGGCTTGGACTGAACTGGGTCTACAATCAATCCAGAGGGATTGCTAAAGTGGTTTCAAGCAGGGATGCTCAAACATCTCTGCATCCCCCAAAGCGGTGATGTAAACAGTTTTGATAGCCCCCAAGTATGCAATGTAGTGACCTATTAGGAAAGTGGGGTTGGCAGTTTGCCCAAAATAACCCTGTTTCTCTAGTTCTTATCTTTTTCTTCTCAGGCACATAGATGTACAAGGTTAATCTCAGGCCCTTTGGGGGTTGCTGCTGAGCTCTGCTCCTTTTACTACTGAGCTTTATTGCAGCTACCAGATTGCAGGTACCACTGCCTGTTCCCAGACTTTCTTCCTCATTTTTCACTGATTAGTAAACTTGTTACCTCCGTGTGGGCTCTTGAATCAAAGCAGGAAAGGCAAAGTACGCTGGGATTGTTCCCAGCATACTTCATATTTCTTGTTTTGTTGAAAAAGCCCAATTGGAGGTAGGAGAGAGATATTGCTCCTTCCATCCACTGGGCTCTTTATACAATGGCAAATGTGAAGCATGCTGGAAACGACCCCAGCATGTTTTGCGTTTCCTGCTTTGATTCAAGAGCTGGGACAAAGAATCAGGTAAGTGGATCATTGTGTTCTGATCCTCGAAGTGCAGCAATCTGTCAGCTGCCTTCTTTTCCTGCTGCTTCTTCCTCCACCAAGCTCTTTGATATGATCTCACTCCTTCCTCCATGATGTTTCTTTGGGATATGTGGAGCATGCTGGGATCAATCCCACTATGCTCCATTTCCTGCCTTGATTAAAGATCTGCATGAAAAGGGGGTCAGTTAGGAGGCCAGCTGCACCTGCAGTGAGTGGTAGAATGGGGAAGGTGGCTGGCATCTGTTCGCTGCCCTCTCCACTCTGGCCCTGATTTGCCACCTGATAAGAACAGGCTGTTTCACTCCATGGATGGAGCGGTTCTGCCCGAAGCAATAATTATGTGGTGGCTCCATTCTAACTTTTTCCTTTAAAATGGAATTCACAATAATTGTAGATTCAGGCATTTTATATTTTCCTAGGTTAATGGAGATGAGCGCAAAGCCCAGTATTTCTAGAGGGACAAGTTGTTTTTCTACCTTGCTCTCTATCTCTCCTGATTTTGTTAAATTACACCTTTGTGTGAAGTGTTCTTGCTTCCTACTTCTTCTTTGTTTGGAGATGTTTAGTACTGCACATGGAATGATCCCTGTGTAAATGACATTCGAGAGCTGCCAAGGGCACAATTGGGATCTCATGACGATGCAGGGGAGGGCACACTTGCTTTTCTGCATTTGAAATATGAACAACTTAATTGCACGTGGTAATTAATTTGTAACATCCCAAAAAGGCATCAGGAGAATGTTCATGTTTCCACTGCAGAACCTGAAATGAGAGAGTTTATGTCTGATATTCCCAAACTGAGCTTTCAGTCTGGGTTTGAGGGTGTTTATCCAACAGTAGAATCTGCAGTCCTTCCTTCCCTTCTGAGTGCCGAAGCCAAAGGGAAGTGACATGTTTACAGTTTAAAGATGTCAGAAGCTGAAACAAGGAATCTACATGCTAGATTAGGGATGGTTTTACATGCTTCATTTCATCATTCATCACAGTCCAGGAGTCTATCACTCTCAGGCACTGGTGATGAAGTTGCAGTGAACTCTGTGGAACATCCTTGGAAGAGTAAACATGCTTAGGGTCCCACCGTCTGGATTTATTTTTTTAACTGATGGTGTGTTCAGTGTGTATGAATGATAGCTGCATGGTTCACACATGCCACAAGCATAGGGATTATATTAAGAGCCCAATCCTATTGAACTTTCCAGCACCAGTGCAGCTGCAATGCAGCCTGGATGCGAGGGAACAAATGTTCCCTTATCTTGAAGAGACGCCTCTGACGGCCTCCCCACCACAGGATGCAGTGCACACCCCATTGGCATGGTTGCACAGGTACTGGAAAATTGGACAGGATTGGGCCCTTAGTCTCTTGCCATGTAATTCTCCCACACATTCACTGAACCTGGCTGGAGCTGGACTGTGACCTTGGTCACTGTCTCTTGATGCAAACATGCTTGCTGGCCATGCCCCCAGTGGCGACACCTTCCACTTTCATGAGGCAGGAGCCTGCTCTACCCATGTATTCCTCATGCGTGAAACTCTGGATGCAAGGTTAGAACCCCTTTTACTGGAAAACCACCAGGGAGCATGGCCAGCAGGTATGTCATCATATTCAGGCAGAGTCAAATGGGATGGTCCTCATTCCCCGACCATGTTCAGAAAAGGTGCGGGGGAATGGTGTGAGAACAAAGTTTATTTTTCAGCCATCAATCAGCAAGTCTCCAAAGCTGGTTTTTCTGAGTACAACACCCACTGCTATTTCCCAGTGCACTGTAGTTCCTGGGGATGAAGAGCTATAGCATACAGCACCTGTCCTGCATGCAGAAGGATGCTATTAGGAGAATTGGGAAAGACCTTTGCCTGGGGAACTGTTGCCTATTAATAGCAACAATGCTTGCTATTGGATCTGCCTCAGCCAGTAGCATAGCTAGAGGGCAGCAAAAGTACTGCAGTAAGTAATGCAAAAGTACTGCAGAGGGCGGTAAGTACTGCAGGTGCCAAAATGTGCCGTGTAAGCAGCCCCTACACTTGTCATTGGAGCCATTCTGGGCAGCGATGGCAGTATGCAGGTGCTTGCCAGGCGAAACGGCATCTCCCACACATTGCTCTTGCTGCCTGGAATGGCTCCGATGGCAAGTGGGAGGAGCTTATTACATGGCACATTGTGGCGCCTGCACTTTTCCCCGCTCCCTCAGGGGACAGTCCCTCTGACTATTCATTGAGGAGAGACTGGTTAAGCTGCAGGCTCCCACAAGGCAATGTTAAACACTGAGCAGCCTCAGGGAGTTATTCAGGATGTTTTCTACCTCCTATTCACAGTATCCAACACAATGTCTTTGAAACTCGCTTTTCCTTTCCTCCCAAGAAGCAGGAAGGAATTGAAAGGCTTGCCGCGACATACAGCTACTAGGAACCTCTTCTCTTCACAACTTCACAAGAATGCAAACTGCATCCCAGGCTATAATGAATCCCTGTGTGGCGAAGAGCATCCTTCGCAGCAAACGTCTTTGATATTCCAACTTGAAGAGTGTTTGAACACCAAGTCTATGTGTACTGTTGATGAGAAAGCATGGAACACTTTACTTCCTGGCTCAAAAGGATACCTCAAAGCGCTAGTGCTGTAATAATGGTTACCGCTGCAACATTTAGATGTGTTTTTATGCTTTGTGCAATGGGGCTTTGGTTCCAGTAATAAATTATTTGAGATGCTTCCAAGCGAAGAGGCTCACGCAAACACACCATACTTTTCAGTGCCTGTCCTCTCAGAGCTATTGGACTGTTTACTATCACGGCATTTGCTGCCTCAGGTAGCTTTCTGCTCCTGAAGGCACAGCTTCCCAAGCCAAAGTGCTGCCTGAAATAACCACACATTTGCCCGCCCACCCTACTAGCAAATGTGCCAGCACACCCTGCCGCATGCCAGTGAGCACACCAGCACGCATGCCTGCACCAACGTTGTGATTCTTGTCTTTGCCACCACCTCCTTGGTTTCTTCTCAAATGAGAGGAGGATTCTGGGAGCAGAACTGCACGCTCAGCATCTACCCCGACTGGCCACATTCCAGGAAATGACACAGGAGGCAAGGCAGTGTTCCTTGTCATGAGTGCTCAGGGATGAGTTCAGGAACACAGTGCTGGCAGAGAGGGGAAAAAGAGTTATGCCTTCACACTGAGGCAATTGGCCCAGTGGCAGGCAGAGAGGGTTGATGGGAGTGGGGCACACAATGTTAATAGACAATGCCATATGAAGACGGGCAGCCCAATCCTATCCTGCCCAGCACACAGTGCTCCAGCGAGCGAGCTGCCACTGGATCCTATCAGCACCAGGCTAGCGCCGAGAGTCTCCTTAGGGGGAAGGGAGCATTTGTTCCCTTTCCCTGGGTAAGGCTGCCACAACCCCATTGGGTCTCCTCGGCTCTGCGCCCACCTTCAAGCAGACACAGAATCAAGGAGACCCATGTTGGATGTGAGGGAGGACAGAATACGGTGGCAGAAACTGCCACTCTGGTGGCATAAAAGCCACACAACACATCTAATCATGCACTACTGTTATCACAGAGGGGCGCTTCTTTCTGTGCTCGATAGGTGAGCTTACTCTTTGAAGTATGGATGGATCTAATTTGCTCCTAATAGACCTAAAGCTTACTGGTATATGTGACACCCCTAAGACTATGTGCACATCTGATCTCCTCCACTAGCACCCAGTCATGGTTGCTTAAAGTAATATTCCAAATATTGGAATATTGGAACGGGCAATGTGGATGAACTGCACCCCCATGGAATTAACTCATATACTCATATTTCCATCTGGAAAGGCAGCTTGGGATGAAGGAGATGGGCAAATGGCCAGCAGGGAAACAATAAAGCACCTTCTGCCCACCCATTGATCCTCTGCCCAAATTACAAACTTCCATAGCTGCTTTTTTCTTTTATACATAGTCCAAGGAAAATTACACACAATGATGAATAACATGTAGTGATCTACTTCATGGGTGGCCTGAGATACATAATCACCTTTCACCTTAGTGGTACGAGTACACATGGCATCCTGTCTCCCCTTCCCCCCACAAGTCTCCTTGGATATATGCCAACTAAAGAGCTAGCAAAGATCCAAGGCAACCCATTGAGAACAACTGTTACCCTGCACATCCCTGATCTTGTCTGATCTTGTCAGCTAAGCAGGGTCAGGCCTGGTTAGTACTTGGATGGGAGACCTCTTGGGAATACCGGGTGCTGCAGGCTTATACCATAGTCTTTCGAGACTGAAGGTTGCCAACCATTGGGAACAAAAGAGTCTATGGAGAGGTAAGTAAAAACATTTTTGTACTGTACTTTTGTCTCCAGGGTGGCCTGGGCTTCCCCCAGTCCATAGCATTCATAGCATGCACTACATACCAGTGGCATCACTGGGGGTCACACCAGGTGACACACACAGGAGAGGGGATAACACCACTACATGCCAAAATTTTTAAAATCTTGGTACTCTTGAATAATACCAGCATGTTATGTATCATTCAATGCATACTTTCAAGCACAATTCAATGAAACAAACCTCGTTGAAATATCTCTATTCTATCAAAAGTTATAGCAAAAAAAACCCAGTGGGGCAGGGCAATCGTGCATCACACCCACTGCCCAGGACGTTGCCCCACCCACTGCATGGGAGGAAGTCCATCATGGGGGTGATGCACTGGCCTCCTGCACCAGGTGACTCAAACCCTAATGCTATCACTGCTGCACACTCTCTTGGCTGTGCTGCATGCTCTGGGCTGGCAGGAAATAGGATTGGGATCGAAGATATGCAGATGTTATGCTGGTATAACCAGCGACATGGTCATGCTATAACTAGAGGATTACTCGATAATGGTCAAAACCAGCACCTTGAATTATACTGAACTGAATTAGTCCTAGGGGGTCTGTTACGTATTTCAAAAATGGCCAGCATCAACATAATAGCTTGCCAAATCAACTCAATTGTCCACAAGGGCTGATAGGAATCAGGGAGGCATCAGGGGTCATCCAGTTAGAACACTATCTTAGACCCCATATATATATTGGATGGTCCATTTGTCTGACCACTAGAGTCCTAATAAGTGGTGGCCAGGAGGATGGTTGGGCCCTGAGCTGGTCTTTGTGCTAGGAACCACAGCAACCTGGTATTGGAGATGATTGGAATCCTATTGAAGACAACACCCTCAACCCTGCTGAGGGTTCTGAATCACTGTTACTTCCACCCTGACCAGATAATGGTCTGCCTGTGACAACAGGAATCAAGGAAGGTTCCTCTGCCCTCAAATCTCTCCCTCGACTCATCCAATACAGAGCACCAAATCCACCATGTGATCTGCTAAATGAGATGGCGGATGTGATTGCCTCCTCTTTCCAGAGCAAATCAGGTGGGCAGGTAAAAGGCATGAACATATTATCAAGCCAGCCCCACTTTTTAAAGCACCTCTTGAGCAATACTGGAGTAAATGATTACTGTGTTCCTGGGGGGAAAAAAAAATTCCTGCCACATTGAGTATAATTGTAAGAAGCTATTTTAAGTGACAAAAAACAAGAGAGTAGTTTTGTTGTTGTTGCCTTAATTGGTCCCAAGGGGGGAAAAAAACACCAGCACGACTCCCTCATTCTTTTTTAATATGGAAATATATTGTCAGAACCTCATTAAAGATGCCCTAATTAATGATTAGTGTTTCTCACACACCCAATCTCACAGAAAGAACAAAACAGTTTCCTTAAATAAGATAAAACCACATTTTATTATGTATGAACAAGTCTCTCATTGTGTATGGTGAACTATACCGTTGATTGGTCTCTCCTGTAGTCTAAAGAAAGCAACATGGTGCAAATATACTCTCCTTTTCAAGCCCTTTAGATAAGCAGCCCACATCCTTCACCAGTGACCTTTTCTGCTCATTGGCAACATGATCCAAGGCCAATGGATGGTGTTGACTGGCTGTGCATGTATTCATTCAGCTTGGGAGTTAGGAAATATTTTCCTTCACTGAGAGGTGCAGTGGAGCCTCCCGTTGTCAAGATTGCTCAGGAAGTACATACTTGGCGACCCCAATAATTGTTGGTATTAGGATTTCTTTGGTAAAATTCATTTTCTAGTCTTCAAACGAAGGGTAAGCAGACTTAAACCTAGTGGAGATACAGTGTGGATAACTAGTGGATACCTCTGGTATCCATGGATCTCTGCCATCTGACTATTTGACTCAGTGTGGATGCCATGGATCCTGGGAGAAAGCCACTTCTGAATTGTTCATCAAACTGGAAGTGGCTGTGGATTGGTATATCCACAGGTTCAAACATATCAGGGGAATCTGGAATGGATCCTCTGTGGTTATAAAGGGGGACTGTATTTTTTTTTTTTTTTTTTTTTGGCCAGAACCTTTGGAGATATCATCATAAGAGCATTGCTTTTCTGGAGATGTAACACAGCAAGTCCTCACTTAAAGTTGTTTTGTTTAAAAGCGGTTTCATTATAACGTTGTTGAGAGGGAAAAAATATCAATTCCTGCATCTGTTTGGAGTTTACACTTTCTCCCCATGACTGTGTGGGTTTTCTCCAGCCCAGAAAACTCACATTTATTTTAGTGTTTAATATTAGACATGTTTTGGGTCTTTATTTAGAAGTTTAGTGATGTTTTTTGTGACCAGAAATATGCTGTAGGAACACAACTCTTATTAATGCATAATAGCGTGCCTATGGTAAAATTGTTTTCCTCATAAGTCATTTCACTTCATGTTGCAGTTTCCAAGAACCTATTGACAACTTTAAGGGGGAACTTGCTGTATGTTGCAGTAAGAGGGATAATTACAGGGAAGTGCTGAAGTCACTGCAAGATCAGCAGCTTCTGTCCTAATACTGGTGGGTTCCAGAAAATACACAGACGCTCAGCTAGTAGTAACAGAGGGTTTACTGGGGTAGGTGTGAAGGATGGTGAGCAATCCTCTGGGGTGAGACTCAAGAACAAGAATAAAAAAGGCGGGGTTAAACAGTGTTTAACTAGTCCTCTGTGCAAACATTGTAGTGGGCTTCCCAGATCAGCCTTCCATCCCTGTTACAAACAAGGCTGGGTTGCAACTGAAACTTAGGGCACAATCCTAACCAGATCTACTCAGAAGTAAGTCCTATTTTGTTCAATGGGGCTTACTCACAGGAAAGTGTGGTTAGGATTGCAGCCATAATTCCCCTGGAGCCAGGGAAGACACAAGAGCATATTCAAAGCACCAAGGTGGCAGAGCGGGCAGACAGCTTGAGAATGACTTTAGATCATTCAGGTCCAAGCTGCATGAGCTTTTGCTCGCCCCTCTTTTAAACCCCCCAAATGGGTATTTCAACATCTTGCACGAGGCTTTGAAACATATTATTATTATTGTCTTTATTATATCTCATTTCAACAAGAGTAGTTCACAAAGTAGTTATTACATAGTAAAATAAATCAATAAATGGCTCCCTGTTCCCAAAGGGCTCAAAATACAGAAGAGACACCAGCAGCATCCACTGGAAAAGACAACATGCTGGGTCGACATAGTGATTCAAAACATAATCACTGGAATCCAGAGAGCCATGAGAAAAAAGGAATCTCACATGATTCTGCAAATAGACGAGCGCATACTTAAATAAACTTAGCTGTGTAAAATGTGCTGTAGAAAAGAGGTCTGTAGCCTTTGAATGTCACTCTTTGGATGTGGTTTAATTTTCATCGCACAAGCTAATTGCACAAGAACTCCCTGGAGAGCCTTTATTGAATAGCAGCATTTCCCAGCATCTTCCCGATGTCTCAGAGAAGCCAAGAGCTCCTGAGGTGACAGATACAATTTTGTAAGAGCTTCCAGTGAGCTGGGAGGCAGAAAAATGATATGGACTGAGCACCTCAGTTTGGCATCCACCATCTTACATAAGAACATAAGAACAGCCCCACTGGATCAGGCCATAGGCCCATCTAGTCCAGCTTCCTGTATCTCACAGCGGCCCACCAAATGCCCCAGGGAGCACACCAGATAACAAGAGACCTCATCCTGGTGCCCTCCCTTGCATCTGGCATTCTGACAAAACCCATTTCTAAAATCAGGAGGTTGCGCATACACATCATGGCTTGTACCCCATAATGGATTTTTCCTCCAGAAACTTGTCCAATCCCCTTTTAAAGGCGTCCAGGCTAGACGCCATCACCACATCCTGTGGCAAGGAGTTCCACAGACCAACCACACGCTGAGTAAAGAAATATTTTCTATTGTCTGTTCTAACTCTCCCAACACTCAATTTTAGTGGATGTCCCCTGGTTCTGGTGTTATGTGAGAGTGTAAAGAGCATCTCCCTATAAAGAGCATCTCCCTATCTTCATTTAGAATGTTGTACAACTGCCTTGCAGTCATTAACGTGCAAGGGTTCAAGCAATGTTTTGGAAGCCCATGAAGTCTAGTTTGAAGGAGTTTATTTGTAAGACAACTATATCCAACCAGGGAAGACGAGTTATAGGGGCGGCCCTCATGATCCATGGCTTCATTACCCATGGATTTCTGCATCCATGGGTCCCTGAAGCCATGGTGGGCCAACCTCCTGGAGCCTCCGGAGGCGAGAGGAGCTGTGCTGAAGTCTGTGGCCTCTGCAGGCTTCAGAAGATCCTCTGGACTTGACCAGAGCACAGTTGTGGTTGCATTTGGAGGGAGGGGCAAAAACCACGGGTTTCAAACTCCTGCAGGGGTTCTAGGAACGGAATAATGGATAATGAGGGCCACCTGTATTGGTATTATACAGCCAATTATACAGCCAAATAGATCCCTGCATGGCTCTTCAACAGCATAGGCATAGCTACCGTTGTATCCCATGGATAATTTTTGACTTCTGGAGGTCTCCTCAGGTTAAGGAGACCCCTTGCCCTCAACCTGGGGCCACTATGGATCAACTTGGACCTGTGCAAGCTCGATCACTGGTGCAAGTCCGCATTGTCCTGCAAAGGTTATAGTGGGCAGATCAGACCTGGGAGAGGGTGGGATTGGCAGAGCCCTCGTCTACCATATCCTAACCCCCCTCCTAGCCAGCTGGCATTACACTGAGCTGCTTGGACTTCCTCCCGCTATAGCTAGCAGACATCTAAGTAGCCCCACAGAGAAAAATATCCCCTTATGCTGAGGAGGCCTCCAGCCATCCCTAACCTGCAGTAGATACAGCACAAGCCAAGCAGCCTGGCTGTGCCAGCACAGGCTAAGATAGAGCTGCCCATCTATAATTCTATGTACATTTTCCTGGGCGTAAGACTTCCTGGGGCTTACTTTTGAGTAAACATGCAGCGCGTAATAATCTAATATGCCTTTTCTGGGACATTTTTTAATTCTTTTGTAAAACTTTTTATACATTTGTTTTAAATTACTGCAATCCACTCCAAGAGATTGTGGGTGAAATGAGGTATAGTAGATCCTGTTGTTGTTTTGTTTATTTTCTATGAGGTGTATGTCATGACAAGCTACACCACGGATGGGGACAATAAGGACTGTGGCGATGAAGCAGATTTGAACACTTCATTACTATAGTACTTTTGAGTTCTAAAGTCCTTGAAATCTCTTTCAGAACCAGCGCTGAGCCCTGAAGCTTCGAGTTTGCCATCTCCTATATTAATAATGATGACTCTTTCCCAACCTTATCCACTGCTCTGTCAGCAATTGTGTTACTGTAGTTTAATCCCTTGCAGAAAATGCGGAGGTCAACTATGCACTCCACACCCCCCTCCCCAAAATAAAAACACCAATCCCTTCACCCTTATTTAGAACCTATAACATCTCCAATCCTCCCAGGTTATAAATGTCATTGTTATAATATACACCTTTGCACAGTTGCAAAGTTAGACTTCTACTTTTAGAGGTCTTAAAAAGTGCCTTAATAAAAGTTCAGAGACAGATCAAACAAAGCTAAGCCTGCCAGCACACCATGAAACATTGCTGGCAGGAAATTAAAATTTCTATGCTATCATCTCTGTCTCCTTATGTGCAGATCCTTTATTCTTCTCCAGGTGATAAGGAAAAGAAAAGGTCTTCAAACTAATTACTTTAGTGCACTTCTTGTGGGAAGGAGGAAGAAAGAACAATGAAACCTGTCTGAAGCGGCCATTAAAGACTGACAAGCAGGGGTTGCTTGAGAAAGGAATAGTCCAAGAGCCAAGTCACATAGCCCTTCGTCAAGCAACAAATTAGGGGGGGGGGGCGTGACTGACAGACGTAAGAATATTCATTATTATTCCTATATGAGTTTTCCCAAGAAATTTCTTTTTTACCTGAAGCCGGATCAGTTAACTGCAATATATTCAAAGGTCTCACCGTGGAATATAAAACATTTTTATTGTGAGTGTAACATAATGTAAAGGTAAAAAATAAAATCACAATATGGGTACAGGAACATAAGAAGAACAGTGCTGGATCAGGCCAAGGGCCCACCTACTCCCTTCCTGTATCACACACCAGATGCCTCAGAAAAGCACACAAGACAGCAAGATACCTGTATCCAGACACCACTCGCTTGCATCTGGCATTCGGAGATAGGCTACTTCTAAAACCTGGAGCTTGCATACAGTTGTCATGGTTTGCAACCTGTGATGGGCTTCTCGGCAATAAATCTGTCCAATCCCCTTTTAAAGGCCAGGTGCCATCACCACATAACTGTGGCAAGGAGTTCCACAGATTAATTACTGATAGAAAGCCCAGTGATATGTTCAGTTGAAAATGATTGTGAAGTTTCACAAAGTAGGTGGTTGCCTTTCCATAATGTCTACCAGGTCTAGGGTGCAAACACCTTTTCCAAAATGCATCCACTGTGATTTGGAATATGGGAATCTTTTAAATAAAGAATAATGCTACAGTTCACAAAAGTTGTGTTGAAATGCTAGTGTTCTGTCACTAGATGTTGCTATAGTGCTATTCATGCTGTTAACAGTATTCCAAAGCAGTGCTTCTGAAACTCTAAAGTTGGCAACCTTCAGTCTCGAAAGACTACGGTATCGCGCTCTGAAAGGTGGTTCTGGCACAGCGTCTAGTGTGGCTGAAAAGGCCGATTTGGGAGTGACAATCCCTTCCACACTGGGAGCAAGTGCAGTCTGTCCCTGGTCTGTCTCCCTGGCTATGGGCCTTCCTTCTTTGCCTCTTAGCCTCAGACTGTTGGCCAAGTGTCTCTTCAAACTGGGAAAGGCCATGCTGCACAGCCTGCCTCCAAGCAGGCCGCTCAGAGGCCAGGGTTTCCCACCTGTTGAGGTCCACTCCTAAGGCCTTCAGATCCCTCTTGCAGATGAAACTCGTACAGGGGAGTTAGGAACAAGGTAAGTCTTTGCTGGGGTGGGGAGTGGGGTGGGGTGGCAACGGGGTTGCAGCGATCACAGCACTGCTACAACCAAAGCATTTTTTCACTTACCTGGGGGAGGGAAGTGCTGGCCTTCAGCAGTGTGCAAGGGGCTCTCAGCCCCCTCTGCAGTCTTCCCTGTTGCTCTAAACAATGTTGATCTCCAATCAGAACTCACTTCTGGTTTTCGATTGAAGATAAGTGCTGTTTAGAGCAGCAGGGAGGCCCGCAGTAGGGGCTATGAGCCCCCTAAACCTTGCTGATTGCCAGCACTGCCTCCCCCAGGTAAGGTAAGCTCCTTGGTTGCTGTGGTGGCGCAATTGCTGCGGCACTGTTGCTTCTGTCCCTGCAGGGCCACTCTCCTTAAGGGGGAATGTCCTATTTCTTGGTCCCCTGGTGGGTCGCAACCCACCAGATTGGGAACCACTGTTCTAGAGGCACATACTTCATCCCAGTATGGTATTTTTCCCAGTGGCTGTGGATGGTTTCTCCTCTGCACCATCAGGGGGATGACCAACCCTACCTGGTTAAAAAACAGTAATGGAAAGGAAGGTGAGGAACCAGGATGCGCATGCAGCATGAGCGCACGTGTCATTAATCACACAGGGCCAGTTCAGACACTGAAGTATCATATGAACCCTTTTGAAACTGTGGTCCATTCAGTCTTTTCCCTGTGAACTCTGCATGAATAGGGAGTTTGCAGAGAAGGCATTCTTGGCATTTTCAATCAGGTGATTTTTCACACATATAGCTGGTATACAGACTGTACCATGTATGCTGCTGGCTCTGAGCTAGGGGGGTTTAGTTTAAGTTTAAGCTCCACCTCTATATTCCATGTGCCTAAAATCTAATATTCTCCACTGATGTATGAGTTGGTTCCTGGTTGCAGACCTATCCCATTCATCAGAATCAGGTCATACCTAGAAGACAAGAGAACCTAAACTAAGGAACTCTGGGAGGAAAGAAGAAACTTTTGCCTCCATTAGAAATGTCTTGTGTTCCCCATAATCCAGTTCTGCATAGGAGATCCTCTGGTTGCCTGGCACACTGAATTCAATTACTGGTATATTTGCACCACCCTTTGGCCAGCTAAGGAAATCTCTTTGGAGTTTTGCAGTTGGAGAACCTCTGGGAGGGAAAAATGCCTTTTGTCTGTGGCAAAATGTGGCATAAGCATGTGAATGCTTTTGTTTTGATCAGGACATTGCTCCCTGCCCCAATGAACTCTTTTGGCTTGCCTGGAGAGTCCATTGTCTTCACCACCCTAGGATATTCAAGCCATTTTGGGTTGTTTTTGTTCCATAGGGTATAATTGGCTGATTGAAACCCTCAGACTTTGGACTAGATTTTCCCTTTGTCTTGACATGGCATTGTCTGATGTACTTAAAGCAAGCTTCTCTGGTGTCCACTTGGGCTGCTGTCTAGGTGCCCTGGTTTGCTGGGAGCGGCCCTCTGCCCTTGAATTTGGGCAAGATTTCCAGAATGGCTTTTTGCCTTGAGTCTCCAGCTACTTTGAAACCTCGTCAACCAATGTCAGTTCAGCAGATATGGAGAGGTAATGTTGATCACTGGCCCCTTCTCTATTTCAATTTCCTGCATGTGATTTATTGCTCTTTTTTTCCTGTCTCTCCTAAGATTATGTTCTGAATCTAGCTTTTATAGTGAATTACTAGTTAGCTCATTTGAATACCTGCATCATAAGAGCCCCGCTGGATCAGGCTAAAGGCCCATCCAGCTTCCTGTATCTCACAGTGGCCTACCAAGTGCCTCAAGCCAACAAGAGACCTCTATTCTGTTGCCACTCCCTTGCACCTGTCATTCAGAGATAGCCTACTTCTAAAACCAGGAAGTTACATGTACCCATCATGGCTTGTAATCTGTGATGGACTTTTCTTCCATAAATCTGTCCAATCCCCTTTTAACGGTATCTAGGTTGGGTGCCATCAGTACATCCTGTGGCAAGAAGTTTCACAGATTCATTACATTCTGGGTAAAGAAAGATTTTCTTATTTTGACTCACACTGCTTTGTGATTTCAAACCAAGCCTCAGCCACAACTCCATGCCTCAGCTTGAGGTCCTGCTTCCTCTGTGTGGTGGTTGGTAACCTTCAGTCTCGAAAGACTATGGTAGAAGCCTGCAGCACCCAGTATTCCCAGGCGGTCTCCCATCCAAGTACTAACCAGGCCTGACCCTGCTTAGCTTCCGAGATCAGATGAGATCGGGTATCTGCAGGGTATTTCTCTAGCCATCTCTCACTCATGAGAACTTTTGTTTCCCCAATGACCCATTGCCTCCATGGGTAAACAACCTCATCTCCTTTGAATGTTACTGTCCCTCTACTGTCCTTTCCCCCTTGCTCTTTCAAGAAGCTAATACAGCATTATATTTCTCCTTTATCTTCCTCTCTCTCGCGTCTCCAGGAACCAGTGCTTGTTAGGTCTAGTGCTATTTTATATGCAGCTCTACTGGTGAATGCAACCACTTGACTCACTGCTCATCAATTTGATTACACTCTCATTTTTTATTCCCCCTCCCTCTTATTGTAAGCTTATCCTCCTCCAAATGAATAGCATTGAGTTTCCACCTATATTTGAGTCTTGTGAATGTCAGATCTGGAGTGTGCAGCAGTCATTGTCTCTTACACATACTGTACATCTCAGTGGCAGAATATGTAGTACTCATGACCCCAAGTATGTGTGTTAACAACAACTGTTTTCTTCTAAGAGTTCTCTCCCAGTATAATGTTGGTGCATACATGCTGTTGTGCCTTACGCATGCACATTATTTATTCGGTGAATTCAAGTTTGATTTCACCTGCTTTGAATCACCAGGCTAGCAGAAAGACATGGAGGGGAAGAGGTGGGAAAGTTTCATGCCGGACCCTTCCATTCATATGTTACAACCTCCCCATCCCAAATTTAAAGAGAGAGAGAGAATCCATGTCTTTTCACACTATATGCAAACAAAATGCAATGCCCAGTAACCTATATGCAATAACACACAGGTGTCATAAATAGTCAAATTTATGTACTAAAATGTTTTCTGGAGTGCAGTTCTACCTACAAGCACAATTCATATGTCATTTCATACATGTAAAAAAGGCATGTTGCCTTTTGCGGCAGCTGGAAAGTGCCACATGCTGCCGGAATGCTCATTCCAGCAGTGTACAGCAATGTTAGGATTGGGGCATGAATCCCTCAAGAGCTAAATTCAGATTTGCATCAATTTGTCTGTAGATTATCTAGAGTAATGAAAGGCACTAGTAACTATCAATGTTTGTATGAAGTTGCTAAGGACCCTTTGATGGAGCTTTGCATGGGGCTATTCCACTGCTGCTCAGGGTTTGGCCAGGCCAGGAGACCCTGAGTGTGGTTCCTTGACCTGGTCAACCCCTGATGCCATCTTTGGTTCATGTCTACTTTATCTCTGGGGAAGCCAGTAAAAAAATAGAGTGAAGAGAAGAAGAAGCTTAGTGTTGTATTTGCAATCGAGACATTCTACAATCCTTGGTCTAGGCAAGAATTTGGGGTGCCCTGGGTTGGTTACAGACTGCAGTTCATTTTAGGACTTAGATCAGATTAAGAGGCAGGGAACTTTCAAATGGAATGGACAGCAGTCTGTTTGTGGTGATATGCCGAGAAAGAACCTCAACATTAAGCTCCACATTTTATTAAGACCACCCAGTCTCATTGTTGAGAGTTCCTGGCACTCTGCTACACCTAGGAGAGCAGCCAAAGGAGCTGCCTTGAGTGGTTCAGTCCTGAATTATGTATGAAACTATGTCCAATAGTTGTTGGAAATGTAAGAAACAAGAGGGAACATTTTACCACATGTGGTGGATGTGTTCAAAAGTTAAAAAATATTGGTCACAAATTCATGCACAGATACAGTTGATCTTAAAAACAAATATACAATTGAGGCCAGAAGTATTTTTATTAGGTATGACAGATGAGTATGTGGAAAGAAAAAATGAAGTTTTATTTTTGTATATGATAAGCGCTGCCAGAATACTTTATGCTCAAAATTGGAAGACTATGAATATACCTTCGGTGGAGGAATGGTGGATAAGATTTATGGATTATGTGGAGATGGATAAATTAACAATTTTGCTTAGGGAGAATTCAACAGAAACCTTTTTGAAGAATTGGAGTCCAGTTATTGATTTTTTGAATCAGAGAGAGGATGGGGATTTGAGGTATTTTGGATTTGAAGATTGATTTTGAAGTATTAGTGGTATAGATTAACATTTGTTAATGTTTGGACTGTATGTATTTGGATTATAAGTATGGGAATGTTCTGGCTTCGCTCGTGCTGCTTTATTGGAATTTTGTTTATGTATGTATTTGTTTTTCTATTTTATGTTTATTATAGTTAAATAAATAAATAAATGGCATGCAGACATACTATAGACATGAACAGCAAAAGCACACACTCCAAATCTACAGTCCAAACACATATGTAGATTTCTGTTGCACATGGACACCCTTGGCATCAATCACTTAGGAGGACTTTAGTCATGCATTAAACATGGTGGAGTTTTGGTACCAGTTATGGTGAGCCCCCTACCACTACACTTGAAAATGACTATTTGAAGTGCCTGTTTATGATAACAGGCTTAAAGTAAAATACCACCCAATTATAGAAAGAGAAACCATGGGAGGGAGAGACTGGATGAGTGAGGGGTCAAGGGGCCCTAACAGCAGCAGCCTATCAGGACTTGAAGACAAGAGCTCACTGAAAGAATCCAAGTGGCATGAGCCCCAAGACATTGCATCCCACTTTGACCAACCTTCATTTGCCCATCCTCCTTGCTCTCTTAAGAGCTGATCCCGTAAAGATTTATACTTCCATTAGAGACTTTATATCTGTGATGCTCACAGATCTTGGTACTTGCAAATTGGTACATGACAGTAATATAGCAAGGGGGGGGCAAAACTGTAAGTACTGCAGGCACCACAATATGCCTTGTAGGTGGCCCCCCTACTCATTGTTGGAGCCATTCTGGGTAGTGCTGGCAAGTGGCAGGTGCTCGCTGAACCAAATAGCACCTCTTGTATGTTGCTATTGCTGCCTGGAATGACTCCGATGGCAAGTGAGAGGGACTGCATAACTAATGGCTCCCTGTCCCCAAAGGGCTCACAATCTAAAAGGAGGCAAAAGAACACCAGCAGGCAGTCACTAAAAAAAGACAGTGCTAGGGTGAGGGGGGCCAGTTACTCTCCCCCTGCTAAACTAAAGAGGAGCACCCGCTTGAAAAAATGCCTCTTACCCAGTTAGCAGGGGTTACCAGTGCATGATGCATCTCCATGTGGCAAACTGTCTTGCACTGGAAACCTGGAAAAATCAGCTTCTGTACTCCATCTATATAAGTGTAACTGCTCTACTGCATTTCAAATTGTTATTAATACCCAGTAGGCTTCCATTCAGAACTTTGTGCCTTTCTACATTGGGCCAGTGTGAATCACTGTCTAGAAAAGCACTGCTTCCTCCTCCATTACCATATGGCTGTTTTTCAGGGCAATACAACTCAAGCCACTAAATTCGGATGTCAAGAGACAAATACAAAGGAGCTGTGCATGTACTCTGGCCAATTACCTCTTTCATCCTCCAAGGCATCTTTTAGAGTCTTTGGTAAATGATTTGGGGCTGGTGGGAATGAAGGAAGGAAGCAAGAAAGATGAAGGATATATGCACTCATATGAAACACTGAGCATTTTTGCTCATACTTGTGTTCACCACAATGGCAGCATGAGATGGATGCATATAAAGTAAAGCCCAACATGGTAAGGGTAATAATGGAATTTTGACTGGAGAGACCAGCAAAGTTTGCCAGCTTGGGCCCAGAAAAGAGTTTTTGATGTAGAAATGTAATGCTTATCTCAAAGAAGACATGAGCATTATAAGTACTCAGATTCTTCATTGGCCCACATTAAACACCAAGCCAGGGTAGAATTTCCAGGCTTTCCCCAACAACCCAATACCCTACTAACCAAAGTCTCTCCAACCCCCCCCCCAGTATACTCCATCTTTCCTTTCAATGAAATTGCCCTTCCAGTGATGGCAATTATCCAGTCACATAAAAGGGAACAAGGAAAATCTGATCTCTTCTTCCTGTCCCTCTCCAGTGCATTCACTAGTGCTAGGAAAAAATAAGCTGCTTTTGAGAAATACAATCCTCAAGGAAAAAAAATACCAGCAGTGCTTGGAAAATATGTTTACCTGGAAGAAAACTCCTAGTGGTTGTTGGGAAATACAAAGTGCATTTCCCAGGAAGAAAAGTCTCCCGTAATATCCACCCCCAAAGGCTAATGGGCTAGGCCTGGGGTCGGCAACCTGCCATTCTGGAGCCGCAAGCGGCTCTTTGAGCCTTCAGCTGCGGCTCTGTGCGGGGCCAACCTGTCCCGGGGGAGGGGCTTGCCCCTCCCGCGATGCAGCCGCCACTCACCAGCCCGAGCATATGGGCTGCGGCTGCGCCCCATAGGAGAGGGCGCGAATGGCTGGCGGAGCAGCTCCTCCGCCGTGAGCGAGCCCCCGCCGCCGCACGTTCCCGAGCCACAGCCCGAGCACACGGGCTGCAGCTGCGCCTCATTGGAGAGGGCGCAAACGACTGGTGGAGCGAGCCCCCGCCCCCGCCGCCGCACGTTCCCTCCTGCCGGAGCCGCAGCCCGAGCCTGTGCGTGTCTCCTCAGAAGTAAGTCCCATTGAACACCCTGATGATCCCCCCTTCCCACAAGCAGCCCTGACCCCAGGGAGCCAAGGCAAAAGCAAGCAATTGAGTGCAGCTGCTCTCTCCTCCTCCCAAGCTCAGAGCACAATCTTGTGCGTGTCTCCTCAGAAGTAAGTCCCATTGTGCTTGCTCCCAGGAAAGTGTGCACAGGATTACAGCCTTCAAACTCCCCACTCAGCACCCCCCCCCCGTCACTCACTCACACTTTCACTGCTCCATTTCCTTCACTTGGAAACTTGAAAGGGGTTTGGAGACCCCTGCACCAGATGGTATTCTGTATATGTTTGTATACTGTATGTGTAACATACTGCATATGTAGCACCAAAGCATATTTCATGGTTGTGAAGTAATCACTGTTAGTATGCCTTTTATTTTATGCAGTTTTGAACTCTTAGCTTGTTTGTTCAGGAGCACCTTTGTGAACAGTGTGAAGTAGTACTAAGTGGTCTTGTTCAGAGGTAGTATTGTGTGGAAAGGCATTTACAAAAGTACAGAAGTAAATGACAGTAAAGAATGACAGTATCCTTCACAGGCAGTTCACCTGTGCACAATCTAAAACTGTTGTTCTCCAACTGTGGGTCTGGACCTGATTTTTAGTGGGACCTCTGAGGGGAGTGTATTATATAACTGGGACCTATAAGAGGGGAGCGCAAACTATATATGCAGTGTTATCATCATTTTAGATGTCAAAAGGGTTTTGTGGTTCCCAAGGTTTTCTTTTTTCCGGAAAACGGGTCCAAATGGCTCTTTGCTTGTTTAAGGTTGCCGACCCCTGGGCTAGGCATTCAGAATGTGTATGCTAGAAAGGGGAGGGAGCAATCAGATCTCCTTCCTTCCCTTTTGACCCAGTTTGGCATTGCCACTACTACTCCCCTAGGCAGACATGTTTTGTTGGAGTTTGGGGGATCAGGGGTGTGAAGTGGATAGTGCCAGTAAAACTGGGTGTCAAACTGGATCAGAAAATAAATGGAGCTACTTCTGATTATATATTTATTTTTAAGTAGTTCATGGGAAAAAGAGGTGTGGGTTGGCAATGAGTGGCAAGAAGTGAAGGCCACCATGATTGGCTGTATGGACATTTCCATATTCTTCTCCTCAGCTGCTGTCGTGTTTGATTTTCAATCCAGCTGCATGTGTTATGCATAGGGCTTAATCAGTAGTAAATATTATGGTGATTTCATTCTATTCAAATTTTGAGAGGACTGAAGGCACAGGTAATTGTGCCTATGCAGACGTGTCTGGAACAGTAAATAAGCAATCTGTTCTTAGATTCAAAAAAGGACAAAAAAGCCAAACAATTGCTTTAAAGGAGAAGCAACGGGTGAATGTGACCCCAACTTACTTAACTGAACAAACTCTATTATTTAACTTGTTTGAACAAGTTGTGTTTTTAATTAGCAAACGTACTGGGGTTTGAACAGCATTTCAGCACAAAAGTATATAAATTATAGATGCTGGGCATTCTTCTCTACATAGTGTGAAACCATATGAAGAATTCAAAGCTCAGGTCATTTTCAAGGCATGCAGAGGTGGGGCTGGATGCGACTGGAGGAGGTGCACAACAGACTCCCATTCCTGTTAATGTTTCATTGTGCTGTCTGTGCACCAGTCCATGCAGAAGGGCTGGGATGGGGGGGGGGGGGTTTGAAATGGTTCTACTGAATCCTGTAGGGTTCCTCTTTGTACTGGTGTTGCATTCCCTGTAGCAGCAGATGGATAGTGTATAGTTTCTTAGTGGTGAGGGAAACACATTGTGTACCCACTTTGGGGCATGTTCACCTGTTCTTACTGCGTGTGTTCTAGAACTGAAACCTGGCCTTAGAAACAGGTACTAAGGTTGAGCTTTGGCACAAGTTAATTCCTGGTACTCTGCAAAGTTTCCTGCACCTGGTAAGATCATGCAGGCTGAGATCTGCTTACAAGAAGCCAGGCCTTGATGGCTTCCATCTAACATTCAGAAGGCAGAATTACATGTTATGGGGCAAACACGGATTCCCAGTGCAGTAGTGGGAGCATTTGCAGGAGAGAAGCAGCCAGCAGGAGAAAGTGCTTAGTCTTTTCCCCATCCACAAGTTGTCTCTTGCAAATTCCCTTGAGGCTGCTTTTCCCTAGTTGAGCTCAAAGACTGGAAATCAGGCTGACTTGGGGGGGAAAATTGGTCTGGCCGTATTTGCAAGGAGGGTTGCCCATGCTGAATGGATGAGCTGAGTGGATAGGCACCCTAATATGGCACAGACTGATGACATCGGGAGGGAGGCCTGTCCACTCAGCTTGCATGGCACTGGTTGCAACTCCCACCACTACCTGAATGTAAGGCCAAGAATTTCCTGCCCACACCATCACCCCTTAGTATCAGGCAGAAAGCTGCCACTGGAATCAAGTACATCAGATGGAGGCAAGTTGAACACCTGTCCAGGTGAGAGAACGGGCAGCCAGATTGGCCCACTGTGGTGGGAGCCTTGAAGGTAATTGATTTCAAAGCCTCCAGCTGGCTTACCTGAAAACCCTGTTTGGCAGAGAGAATCAGCAGGCCCAGGAAGTCTTAACATGTTTTCACCAATCCACCCATCCTCCCTGGCAAATGCCTCCCAAATATAGGTTTGGGAACACATGTTTGTCAAAGGAGTATGTAGATCTGTCCTTAACCTCAGTTTCTCTATTAGGGCTACCACGTGGAGGCCATTTTCAAACCCCTACACGCCACAGCTGTAGCCACAGGATGCGCCAGCCATGTGCAGTAGCTTACCACTACAGAGATACCAAATGAAGAACTTGCAGAAGTCTAGCAGAAGTGTTCCAATGTTGATGCCTCCTGCTTTGATATTCTATGGCTGGTGAAATGTCTGCTTCTCTCCTCAGCGCTGTGTTGCCAGATCCATTTGTACTTGCAAAATGCAGCGCTAGATCCGTCACGACACTCCACAGAATATCTATAAAAGGCACTCAAACAACTTATGACACAAAACATGTTCAACTCCTCTGTTTACCAGGAGCCCCTTGTTTCACCATCATGGCTGTCAGACAGTCTCCCAGCTGTTGCCATAACAACTATGGAAATGGACCCCATTTGCTAGGAACATTTTAGATCAGCGCAAGGTGGTTATCCATTCTGTAGAAAGCATTTTTTCTGCATGTTCTTCCCTTGTCAGAAACATTCCTCACCCCCTGAATGTTTCAAAACATTCGGCTCATCAGGCGTTGTCTCAGAATTGTTAAAATCCTCCCTCCGGGCAAGGAGATGAAATCGGTAACCTCCTGAAAATCCTTGCAGTCCTACATTTCTAGGATGTCAAGAAAGTGGTTTTAAACCTGGAGAATGGTCCAAAGTCTTACTGCTGAAGATTAGTATATTACTAATACTAATTAATATTAATTAATAATATACCCGGTCCAGCAAGCTTATTCAATGAGAGTTTTCCTGGGATCCATTATACATGCTGTTCTGAGTTCCACAGAAGTTGAACAAGTGATTTAAATAAAAGTCTGTCTTTCTTTCTTTCTTTCTTTCTTTCTTTCTTTCTTTCTTTCTTTCTTTCTTTCTTTCTTTCTTTCTTTCTTTCTTTCTTTCTTTCTTTCTTTCACAGGATTAACAAAGTATACTTCAGAAAAAAACATATTTTAGCTAAGTCAGCTAAAAACATATTTTATAGACTTAGCTATGTTGAGTTGAGTAATACAGAGCAGAGACGACCAAATTACCCACCCCATTCCAATAAATGATGCAAGACATTTAATTCAATGCATCCTGAAGCTATTCCTATCTAAATGGAACTCCTCTCCCCTTTAATATGGGTGCCTACTCTGGAGGAGATAGACACAACTGTTGTTTCCCCCTGGGGCATTATCACCCTAACGCCAACTTGAGTTCGCCTCTCATCAAGCCCACATTTTCCACACCAACCCCTGGAAAGGGGAGTCAAGGCAGCCAAACAGCTCTGGCCATCCCCAGCCTGACAACCTTTGACATGCACTTTACAATTCAAGCCCAATGGGTCACGCAGCTGCATCCCTGAGCCAATCTGCTTCTTACGATTGATTCTGGTTCCTTTCCTCACTCTTGCATAACTTAGAGTGTGCATCTGATCCCTAATGCTACTCCCTGTCCCACACTGTCAGGTACTGACAGCGTACCTGCCAGTAGTGGCTGCCCTAGCTAAGACAACACATAACAAGTTTGGGGAAGGCAAAAAAAAAAAAAAAAAAAAGTCTGCCAATAGCCAATCAGACACAAAGCAAAAAATACCTACTCAGCCTCAAGGGCCAACTAGTCAGTTGCATTGTGGGGCCAGCTGGCACCCAGGGCTGGGTGAGGCAGTGATGCTTTCATGCCACCCACTGTATCACTGTGTCACCCCCAGGCTTTGCATGTCTTCCCCCCCCCCCCAGAAGGGCTCTGATTTGGAGCCAAACGGAACCATGGGTGGGCGAGAGGGCCCTTCAATGTTCCACTTGCTGCTCCAAGCACTCGGGCAGCAAGCACTGCACACACACAAGAGCCCAGAAAACCTCAGGAGCACCATGGGGGTGGGTGGCCCCACCGCCCCACCCATACTATGCTACCGCGACACCAAGCCTTGCAGGATCAGTATGACAACTTTGGTAGAGTTGGAGCAACTTTGGTATGACGACTTTGTACTGAATAACACTATTTAACCCTGCCCCTGGCTGGCCCAAAACACCGATCAGGTGTCTGCCGTTCCTTCCTTGCCTCATACAGGACAGTACTAGGCAAAGAGGGCCCCTGCCTTATTGGCAGAGGGGCCACATTCTGTATTCTTGGAAGCTGTTCAGAACAGTTGTTCAGGAAAAAGAAATGTATTTTGCCACGTAAACTGAACTCGTTCATGGGTGGTCAGGCTTCGTTTTCAGGTTAGGCTGTATTATCAAACTTACCTTCCAAAAGTAAAGGAAGACCATTTTGTTTCAGCCAGTCTTCCAAGGACATCATTAATTCTCCCCCCCCAGCTATGTTTGTTGTGTCTTTTAAAGTTGTATTGCTTTGTTCTTAGAATACTGTTGACTTTTAACTTGAATTGGTGTAAAATATATTGTGATTTTACTGTTTCTTTACTGTAAGCCACCTTGTGGGCTGAAAGGTGGAATTAAATGCTTTTATCAATAAATAGATCAATTCTGCTGCATTCTTTGTCTTGTCTGAACGACACTGAACTACATTCAACCTCTGCTCTTTGGACAAAGAAAGAGGTACATTTTTAAGTGCTGTTTTTCTTATATATACCAAGAAAAGGGAGAGAGAGAGAGAGAGAGAGAGAGAGAGAGAGAGAGAGCAACTGTCTCTCTTCACTAGCATAGCATCATTCCAGCAGCAATTTCCTGGTGTCTCCTTGTGTATGTCAATGCGTGTGAGTTTAGTTGGGACAGAGAACCAACTCTTTTGCCATGTAACCAGTTTGTAGACTTTTTTGGGGGGGGGGGGGGACAAGGTTTATAAATATTTTTACAGCCCAAATTCAAACTAACAGATAGCGAGACAGAGGTTCTGCTGTTGTAAAGGGCTTTATGGTGGCATGCACTGTGCACTATTGGTGCAAATGGTAGCAGAGTCAGCAGCCTACTGCCACTATTGGCTACCCACTGGTAAGCCAGTGCATGGGGGCAGGTGGTGGGAGAGAGAGGGAGAAATGGAGAAGTGTCTAGGTGGGGAGGGAACAAGCTGAAGGCAGAATAGGATTGGGATGGGATGGATCCTGGCGGCACCAGCATGCAACTGGATCCTAACCCTGTTCTTTCTCTTCCCTGTCCCTTACAATCCTCATTTCTGTGTCAGCAAAATAGTTGGCACAACTTTGAGGAGACCTATTTGGTCAGTAGAGACTTGCCCCAGGGTAAGGGAATGAAAATGCCCATACCATGAGGAGATATCCATAACTACAGCCCACAGGATATAGCAAGTGCTCGTTGGGTGCAGCTGCATAGGCAGGTTGGGGTTTAGTTCTAATTGGGCTGTTAAAAATAATAGCAAATAGTATTAGGCAAAGTATTAGGTAATAGTAAATAATATTGCACATGCCGGATCTCGTCTGATTTCAGAAGCTAAGCAGGGTCAGACCTGGTTGGTACTTGGATGGGAGACCACTTGGGAATACCGGGTGCTGTAGGCTTATAACATAGTCTTTCGAGACTGAAGGTTGCCAACCAGTTTCTCTTCAAAGAACACACAGTTTAACAACTGCATCCCGGCTTCCTTGCTGTTCCAACCGTAGGCTCTGAAACTCAGCCTTCCGTTGCCCTTCAGACATCTGACTTCTTTTTTTCTTATATACAGCTAAATATAGCTCTGAAGAGCTTCTGTGCTGAAAGTCTTTGTCGCCAAGGTTTGCTTTCTATTTTTGCACAAATCATATGCTGTCTCTGATGAGAAAAGGGAATTCCTGGTCTAGAGTTTCTAGTTTTGTTCGCTTTAGGCCACAAGGCACCCAGCTTTCAGGAGCGACCTCCTGGAGATCGTCTCCAGGAAGAAATGAAGAGGCACTGCTATAAACAACTGTTAACTATTTCTTCCAAGGGCCTTAGCATTGCAATAAAGCAGTGAACTTTACACATAAATTGGGACTGCTGTAAGTATTTGCGGGGGGCTGTGACAACAGCCACAGTACTTCTACAGTCATGCAGCCACCATGAAAAAGGGGTTTTTGTGCATACCTGGGGGTCGCTATGGCACTCTGGAGGGTGCGAGGGGCCCATGGCCCACTCTGAAGGTCTCTCCCCAACTCAGAACTGTTCCCTGATGAGACTGCAACACGTTTCCTATTTTGCGATGAAAACCGGAAGTCGCGTTAGCATCAGGGAGCCATTCTGAGGCATGGGAAGCCCTGCAGAGAGGGCCACAGGCTTCCTGCACCCTCTGGAGTGCTATATTGCCAGTTATGTGCAATCCCCCCCTTTTTTTATTGTGGTGGCCTGATTGCAGAAATGCCATTGCTGCCTTTGTGGCACAGCCAACCCCTTATTGGGGTAGTGATCATTTCCCACTTGCTGGGGCATTGCCGTGCCCCAGTTTTGGGAACCTCTGAAATAAAGGGGCCGCTGCTTGTCTGATCTCGGAAGCTAAGCAGGGTCAGGCCTGGTTAGTACTTGGATGGGAGACTGCTTGGGAATACCAGGTGCTGTAGGCTTATACCATAGTCTTTCGAGACTGAAGGTTGCCAACCATTTTTGCATTATATCTATCTATTTCTGTGGTGAATGGGAACCTTTCCATAATCCGTCTTCCTAATGGAACTGACCTGTCACAAGTGGCCCCAGAGCCTCTTACAGGGGGATGTAGGGATACACTGTACCTGGGCCTGGGATAAAAAAAAGGGGGCTCAGAGCCAAAGGGGGCCAACAAGGGAGCCTGGAAACCAACCTCACATTCTAAGGGAGAAGGGAAGGGGCCCAAAAGAAACTTTGTACCTCCTGATAAAATTCCTTTCAGTGGCTCTGCAAAGGGCTGCTTGTTTCAGTCTTCCATAATGAACTATCTACCTGACACCCTCCAACTCAAGCTGAAGGGCTTCCTAACACATTGAGATGTACTAAACATAAGGTACGTGGGGAAAAATGTGCCCGTCTGGTCCCAATATTCTTTCAAACAATGGGCAAGAATGACACCTGAGGCATCCCGCCAGGTTCTCAAACTTATCTATTGACTGAGTCTACCCATCTTAACGATGGTTTAGATGAAATCTCACAGGTCTGGCTAGGTTTTCTCACCTTAGGACTAGCCATTGAGAAGGGGTGACACCCAGTTCCCATCTGGGCATCTTAAGTGAGGGTTGAAAGAAAGGCATTTTTTCATCTGGAAAAAAATACAGTGAGACAAGTGATTCCTTTTATAATGTTTCTGACCACACCAATCTGTTGTCCCTGTTTTGAGCATTGTTTCCCGCCCCCCAGGAAGACAAGCTAGGAGGCTTCAACAGGGAAAGGGGACTGCAAATCTCTTGCATTTTTTTTTCTTTAAATCTTTCCTATATTTGAAAAGCATTTTGCCTGCTTGGTAGAAGTCAAGAGTTAATTGGATCCTTGCTGTTGGTTAGATTGCACAGGCCGGAGGCTACAGGGGCTTGGAGAGTCAGCAGAGCAATGGATATCCAACAGGAAAAAGGAGTAGATTAAAAAGATTGCAATTTATTCAGCTGAATGAAATAGTTTTTAATTCACTGTTTCTTGCAGTATCTCCCCTCCCCCACTCTACTTTGCAGCACTTCTCCAGTGACAGTACAGAGGGATGTGAAGGCTGGCTTGCAGTGGAGCCCTGATCTGTCTCTGGTGGCAGAGACTCAACCCTATAGGGTTCAGATTGGGCCATAGCAGTGACAGCTAGGACAGGATATGTAGTGTGCCTCACAGTCCAATCTTATCACCCCCCCCCCCACCCAATTGCAGCAACACCAAGCTGGCAAACGCTGCATCCCATGGGGAGAAGGCAAGCCAGGAGGCTTCAACGGGGAAAGGGGACTGCAAATCTCTTGCAGGGATCTTGCCACCATTGAGAGGCGAGGGGAAGATTGCGCTCTCAGTCTCCCTTTGAGGAACTCACATGAGCATGGAAGGTGCGATGTGCAAGGTGTTTGTCCATCTCCCCATTATCCCAAGCTCAGTATTGCAACAGCACCAATTATCAGCAATCTGCTTGAGTTTTGATTGTGCAGTAATTGTTCACGCAATATCAAATCAATGTTTTAAAAGGCACATTCCGATGTTTAGGGAAACAATTAAAAATAGATCCGTCGCACAATCACATTTCAAGTCCTCGCATACTTGGAAGGATCAGAGTATCCACCCACTTTTTTTTTCCTCCTTTTTCAAAGGAGAAGGTTTGTGCCCAACCTCCTCAATTTAACAAGCCTCTAAGCTAGAGGGTTTTAACACTGCTGCTGAAATGGGAGCAACACATCTGGCACGCAGCCACAAGAGCTTGGCCTTCTTCTGTCGCAGCTTTTGCTTTCTTTTATTTCTCCAAAGTGTGGAGGGAAGAAGAACACTGAAGACTGCAGTTATAGTAAGTACAGTGATGCTTCATTTCAGAAGTGGTTACTGCAGACCTGCTCAACTCATGACCCGCTATGCCAATTGCACCCCACTGGGCCTGTATTGTGACAAGATTGCCAGATTGACTGGCCGGAAACGGACAAGTTTCATGGCTCTCCAGGATTTCAAGTGGGGTCTTCCCCAGCCTTAGGTAGGGATACCAGAGACTGAACTTTCAAGCTCCTGCATGCAACACCTGTGTTCTTTCACTGAGTGACGGCTCCTTCCTGCTGAGAGCTAGAGCATCAGTAGTGTTCAGGTTCGGTTTCTTTTTTCACCATATACAGCTTTTTCTCCAAGGAACTTGGAGCATTACACTGTGTAACAAAGGGCTCGACCCTATACAATGTTCCAGTTCCGATGCAGGCACAGTGCAACCTTGAGGTAAGGGAACAAATTTTCCCTTACCTTGAGGAGGCCTCCATGACTGCCTCCCCACCACAGGATCAGTGCACATTCCATTGGCATGGCTGCATCAGCACTGGAAAGTTGGATAGGATTGGGCCCAAAATATCAACAGTTTTGTGTTTATCTGAATATTTTGATGTTTCTTGATTAATCTTGGTTCCAAAATTTCAAAAATGCTGTATTTTTTGGCACAGCATCAATAGTGTAGCTACAATTTACAATATGCCATTATATAATGCAGTGTGCATTACAACACATTAGGCCAGAGGTTCTCAAAGTGGGGTGTCACAGCACCCCAGCCTGAGAAGTCCTGCCTCTGGACCCTTAAGGGGAAGGGTAGGGGGAAGACAGCAACATGATCCCCAGGATTGCTCTGCTGCTGGGGATGGGAATTTTTTTTTTTACTTATCTATAGCCAGCATCAAAGTCCTGGAGGATCTGGGATGTCCAGGGAGCCCTCCACAGAGCTCTCCAAGCCTCCAAACATCTAAAAATAACAAAATATGGGCATTTCTGGTTTTTGTTGTGAAACCAAAAGTGCCCAGTTTTTTAGATGTTTGGAGGCGTAGAGAACCCTGCAGAGGGCTCTCTGGACACCCCAGGACTCCAGCACAGGCTGCAAGTATAAAAACCCCTCCCATCCCCGCCAGCAGTGCAATCCTGGGGATTGTGTTGCTGTCTTAGCCCTTTCCCCCCACACGCTTACCCATCAGTGTAGATAATACTGAGCCAGATCCTTGTTGGCAACCTTCAGTCTTGAAAGACTATGGTATCGCGCTCTGAATGGTGGTTCTGGAACAGCATCTAGTGTGGCTGAAAAGGCCGATTCGGGAGTGACAATCCCTTCCACATTGGGAGCAAGTGTAGTCTGTCCCTGGTCTGTCTCCCTGGCTATGGGCCTTCCTTCTTTGCCTCTTTGCCTCAGTCTGTTGGCCAAATGTCTCTTCAAACTGGGAAAGGCCATGCTGCACAGCCTGCCTCCAAGCGGGCCGCTCAGAGGCCAGGGTTTTCCACTTGTTGAGGTTCACTCCTAAGGCCTTCAGATCCCTCTTGCAGATGTCCTTGTATCGCAGCTGTGGTCTACCTGTAGGGCGCTTTCCTTGCATGAGTTCTCCATAGAGGAGATCCTTTGGGATCCGGCCATCAATCATTCTCACAACATGACTGAGCCATTGCAGGCATCTCTGTTTCAGCAGTGCATACATGCTAGGGATTCCAGCTCATCAGTATCTGGTGAATCTTTATGTTAATATTATGCACACAGAAGGTTCCAAGTTCAGTCCTTAGCATCTGCAGTTAAGGTCATAGGTGATGAAAAAGATCCTTGCCTTTGCTGCCAGTCAAAGCCAACAATATAGGGCTTGCAACACAATCCTAGACATACTTATTTGGAAGGAAGTCCTGCTATGTTCAATTGGGTTTCCTCCTAGATAATTGCGTATAGGATTACGGTCTAACTGGACCAATGGTCTAACTTGGTAAAAGGCAGTTTCGTATTTTGCACAGAGGAATGTGGGACAACCATACTAAGGTGCCTGCCTAAGGCAGAAGGTGCCTGCCTTGCCCCCAACGAGCAGAGCTCAAAGTGTGGGCAGAGGAGGCCTGTCAGCTCCTTCACTTCCGCAACAATAGCTGTGAGGCACAAAGTTTTGGGACCCATTCAGGTCACGGCGGCACTTGGAGAACAAGGCAGTGGGCACCGTGATTTCTCTGGACCGTCACTGCCTTTGCCGCTTGACAGACTCGGGTAAAAGTAATGCAGGGGTGCCAAGAAACTCCCAGCACAAATGTGCCTAATGAAAACATTTAAGCTCCTGCCGAAGCGGGCCCCTGAGGGAGCTTCACCGCATTTTCCCTCCAGTGCCTTAAAGGACTGGCCCCTCAAGGGGGGAGGAGGGAGGAGGAAGAAAGTAGAAAAACAGTTTACTTCAGTGAAAAAAGAAGAGTGAGAAGGTCCCTTAAAATGAGGGAGCAAAGTGACTTGCGACCTCTCACCAGTGAGGCAAGGCCAAACTGGGAAATGAGAGTGTGTGGAGGAAGTCATGATTAGACCCTGACTAGCAACACAAGGGCAAACCCATACTAAGGAATGCACCCTTCCTCCACTGGAGAAATGGTTATGGTCAGAACTTGCTTCAGAAACCAGTGCAGGAGAGGCTGTAGCAGAGCAAACAGATACTGGAATGTATTACAAGGTAAGAAGAACCTTTGGTCATGTGTAAGACTAGTGCAGCCAAAGTGACATTCGTTAAGACACCAGGAGAATTCAGCAGTCCAATACATTTACTTTACTCAGCGTGTGATTGGTCTGTGGAACTCCTTGCCACAGGATGTGGTGATGGCATCTGGCCTGGACACCTTTAAAAGGGGATTGGACAAGTTTCTGGAGGAAAAATCCATTACGGGGTACAAGCCATGATGTGTATGCGCAACCTCCTGATTTTTGAAATTGGCTATGTCAGAATGCCAGATGCAAGGGAGGGCACCAGGATGAGGTCTCTTGTTATCTGGTGTGCTCCCTGGGGCATTTGGTGGGCCGCTGTGAGATACAAGAAGCTGGACTAGATGGGCCTATGGCCTGATTCAGTGGGGCTGTTCTTATGTTCTTATGTACATGCATAGTTCCATTGAACTCAAAGTAGGTGAATTGTTATTATATTACATCCTAGAAGGTTACTGATTGCATTCTAAAAGTGCCTTCTTTCCATTAGATCACACTTGGTGTTTTTCAAGTAGAAGGTCCTCCTCACAAAAAATAGGGTTACCAGCTGACCAGAATAAAATGGCAGGGTTTGCTCCTGTAATTTTAGCCACTGTGTGAACAGAAACCAGAAGGAGACGCTTTCTGCCATGTGGAGATAAAATTTGATGGCAGCTCATGGTTGTGAGTTGCTTTGATACACATGGCCAAAGCAGGGTAGAAATCTCGAATAAACCAATGAATGTGATGGGTGCAGCTGCTCTCAAAGCTGCAGCAACAGGAGGTGCTTAGAAAGTGGGCTGCTAAAAGTTGGCAATGGGACAGAGTGACTGTAGCCATTACAGTTGGCCCTCCTTATCTGCGGGCTTGGCATCCATGGAGTTGACTCAACACGGGTGCTGAGCCCGTGGCTGGAGAGCCTCAGACCTCCCAGAGATGACCAGAGATGTCTTCCAGTTGTGTCTGGAAGGAAGACACTACCAGTTTTTCCAGCTACCCCCCCACCCGTGGATTCCACTGAATTTGGTATCTGTGGGGGGGGGGGGGCGGTAGCCAGAAAGAAAAACTGGACCTGGAACAGATCCCCTGTGGATACCAAGGGCCTTCTTTGCTTTCTTTATGAATCTGGGATTAGAGAATTCAAATAATACTTTGATTGTATACGAATGTGATAAATGTGCCTCCTCCCCAAGAATATTTACTGGTCTAAAACAAAATGATGAAAGGATGTGCCAGCATAGGAGCCACCTACAGCTTCTGCAAAGTAAACAATTCCAAAACTGAAGCCTCAACAAAGAAACACAAGATAAATGTTCCTCTTTCTCCCTCTCGGGACCTCAGTGCATATTGGGTAAGTGCCCAGCTTCCTCGAGTTACTTTCCACTTTTGTGCTGAATTGCAGTTTGGAGGCCATTAGTTCTTTTTCCATTGTCTGGGAGCAACGTTTAACCAGTTTTGTCAAAACCTGCCTGCTCATTTTTTGCCAGGAACTGGTCTTTCCATCACATGTCAGCCAAACAACATTGTCAAATGTGATGCATGATCAAAATAGTTCACTTAGATACCTGTGCATAACAGCAGAGATTCATGGAACTCTAGCTTCATCTGGCTGGCTGGCTTTGGATTTATCTTCCTCCAAGCCGTTGCCCGCTCCTCTGACATGCCCAACAGCAATGGCAGTCCAGCAGGCCCTAGCAGGCCTCCTGGCTGGTTTGAGAAACAGCAACATCCCCAAGAGGAGCGGGAACACCACCCATCAATGTCCTGGCAACACAGCTCCGCCCAGGGAAGTAGTGTCCAATGCAAGCACTGGGGGAAAGGCACCGCTGCTCCTAGAGTAGGCAGGGAAAATCTTGAGGTGCCGGCTCCACCACTAGGGAAGTGAAGTGGGCCAATAATGGCTCTTGGGATCCAGGAGGAGCAGATGCACCAAGGGATGGGTAGCCCCAGCAGGAAGGGAGATGAGGTGGCAACAGTGGGTTTGAGTCACCTGGTGAGGGAGGCCAACATGTCACCCCTGTGATGGACTGTTCTGCCAAATATCCCAACTCCCTTCTAATGCCCGCTTTTTGGCTAATTAACACCCTCCTTTTCCAGGAACAACAGCTGCAGTGTGCAATGGAATGAACACAGAATTCCTTATCTATAGCAAATAACAAGAATTTATTGCTACAAACACAGACACTCCCTGCAAGTCCTCTTGTCCAGAGGCTTTCCCTCCCCAAAACTCCACTTAACTCCAGGGGTAACGTCTGAAGCCTCCAGTCCAAGTCCAATCTGGTCTCCAAAACACAGTCCAGTCTTCTGCAGTAGAGTTTCTCCTCTCCAGCAGTGTGTCTCCTCCAGCAGGGTCCTGGCAGTCCTCTCTTCCTGTAGGTCTGGGTCAGGTAGCTCTCTTGGTCAGCTTCCGGCTGGGTCAGCATCCTGCTTGGCCAGCCCTTTGCTCCTTCTGAAGCTGCCTTTTATCCTGCAGCTCCTTGTTAAGTCCAAATTCAGCTCAGCTGTGAGCTACCTTGTTAAGTCCAAGTTAGGCTCAGCTGAGCCATCTCTTCAGTCTGTGAGTCCACGTCCATTCAAAGTCTCATCAAGGTCAAATGAAGCTCAGGTGTCCATCAGAGTCTCCATTGGCCTTGATTGATTACAGCTGTGGAGCCAGCCCTGCCCTTCCCAGAGCTGTCAAACAGCTGTCAAAACAGGGAATCGCTGTCAACACCACATCATCCACCTGATGATCTTCTGATCTTCCATTATATGGACCTTCTGCCATGCAGAAGGCAGTGCAACTCCAGGGGCAGTGGGCATGGTGATGTAACTTGTCCCACCCCCGTTGGATTTTTTGGCTATAACTTTTGATAGAATAGAGATATTTCAACACAGTTTGTTTCATTGCATTCAGCATGAAGTTACACATCGATTGAAATATCCACGCGCAGGGCCAGCTAGGCAGGCGGAGATCAGGGGTCTCAATGCGTGGATGAGACGGTGGTGTAGGGAGGAGGGGTTTAGATTCGTTAGGCACTGGGGAACTTTTTGGGACAAGCGGGGCCTGTACAAGAGGGACGGGCTCCATTTGAACCAGAATGGAACCAGACTGCTGGCGCATAACATTAAAAAGGTGGCAGAGCAGCTTTTAAACTGATCCCTGGGGGAAGGCCGACAGGAGCCGAGGGGCATCCGGTTTGGGACTCCTCATCCCTATGGGATGAGGATGGGGAGGTTAGAGAACAACAAGACAAAGGAAGGGTAGGAGAAGAAATTGGGAAAGGTAGGGTGATGGGATGTGATAGACGGTTTGGCACAATGACAGGATGCGGGGACAAAGGAGCGAATAAGCAGCCCATCCTGGGGCATTCCGTGTATAAATGCTTTTATGCGAATGCCCGAAGTCTACGAGCAAAGGTGGGAGAACTGGAATGTCTGGTGACAAGGGAAAATATTGACATAGTGGGCATAACGGAAACCTGGTGGAATGCGGAGAATCAGTGGGATACCGCAATCCCGGGCTATAAACTCTACAGGAGGGACAGGCAGGGGCGTGTTGGAGGTGGGGTGGCCCTTTATGTTAAGGAAGGGATAGAATCCAGCAAAGTAGAGATTGAAGGTGGGTCCGACTCCACCGTAGAATCTCTGTGGGTTAAATTACCAGGCTTGTGCAGCGATGTAATACTGGGGACGTGCTATCGTCCTCCAGACCAGAAATCTGATGGGGACCTTGAAATGAGGAAACAGATCAGGGAGGTGACAAGGAAGGACAGGGTTGTAATCATGGGGGACTTCAATTATCCTCATATTGACTGGGTCAATTTGTGTTCTGGACACGATAAGGAAACCGGATTTCTTGACGTGCTAAATGACTGTGGCTTAGATCAGCTAGTCACGGAGCCCACCAGAGGACAGGTGACTCTGGATTTAATTTTGTGCGGTACGCAGGACCTGGTTAGAGATGTAAACGTTACTGAGCCATTGGGGAACAGTGATCATGCTGCGATCCGTTTTGACGTGCACGTTGGGGGAAGAATACCAGGCAAATCTCTAACAAAAACCCTTGACTTCCGACGGGCGGACTTCCCTCAAATGAGGAGGCTGGTTAGAAGGAGGTTGAAAGGGAGGGTAAAAAGAGTCCAGTCTCTCCAGAGTGCATGGAGGCTGCTTAAAACAACAGTAATAGAGGCCCAGCAGAGGTGTATACCGCAAAGAAAGAAGGGTTCCACTAAATCCAGGAGAGTGCCCGCATGGCTAACCAGCCAAGTTAGAGAGGCTGTGAAGGGCAAGGAAGCTTCCTTCCGTAAATGGAAGTCTTGCCCTAATGAAGAGAATAAAAAGGAACATAAACTGTGGCAAAAGAAATGTAAGAAGGTGATAGGGGAGGCCAAGCGAGACTATGAGGAACGCATGGCCAGCAACATTAAGGGGAATAATAAAAGCTTAGAAGCAGGAAACCCGCCAGAGAAGCGGTTGGCCCTCTGGATGGTGAGGGAGGGAAAGGGGAGATAAAAGGAGACTTAGAGATGGCAGAGAAATTAAATGAGTTCTTTGCATCTGTCTTCACGGCAGAAGACCTCGGGCAGATACCGCTGCCCGAACGGCCCCTCCTAACCGAGGAGTTAAGTCAGATAGAGGTTAAAAGAGAAGATGTTTCAGACCTCATTGATAAATTAAAGATCAATAAGTCACCAGGCCCTGATGGCATACACCCAAGGGTTATTAAGGAATTGAAGAATGAAGTTGCAGATCTCTTGACTAAGGTATGCAACTTGTCCCTCAAAACGGCCACGGTGCCAGAAGATTGGAGGATAGCAAATGTCACGCCTATTTTTAAAAAGGGAAAGAGGGGGGACCTGGGAAACTATAGGCCGGTCAGCCTAACATCCATACCGGGTAAGATGGTGGAATGCCTCATCAAAGATAGGATCTCAAAACACATAGACGAACAGGCCTTGCTGAGGGAGAGTCAGCATGGCTTCTGTAAGGGTAAGTCTTGCCTCACAAACCTTATAGAATTCTTTGAAAAGGTCAACAGGCATGTGGATGCGGGAGAACCCGTGGACATTATATATCTGGACTTTCAGAAGGCGTTTGACACGGTCCCTCACCAAAGGCTACTGAAAAAACTCCACAGTCAGGGAATTAGAGGACAGGTCCTCTCGTGGATTGAGAACTGGTTGGAGGCCAGGAAGCAGAGAGTGGGTGTCAATGGGCAATTTTCACAATGGAGACAGGTGAAAAGCAGTGTGCCCCAAGGATCTGTCCTGGGACCGGTGCTTTTCAACCTCTTCATAAATGACCTGGAGACAGGGTTGAGCAGTGAAGTGGCTAAGTTTGCAGACGACACCAAACTTTTCCGAGTGGTAAAGACCAGAAGTGATTGTGAGGAGCTCCAGAAGGATCTCTCCAGACTGGCAGAATGGGCAGCAAAATGGCAGATGCGCTTCAATGTCAGTAAGTGTAAAGTCATGCACATTGGGGCAAAAAATCAAAACTTTAGATATAGGCTGATGGGTTCTGAGCTGTCTGTGACAGATCAGGAGAGAGATCTTGGGGTGGTGGTGGACAGGTCGATGAAAGTGTCGACCCAATGTGCGGTGGCAGTGAAGAAGGCCAATTCTATGCTTGGGATCATTAGGAAGGGTATTGAGAACAAAACGGTTAGTATTATAATGCCGTTGTACAAATCGATGGTAAGGCCACACCTGGAGTATTGTGTCCAGTTCTGGTCGCCGCATCTCAAAAAAGACATAGTGGAAATGGAAAAGGTGCAAAAGAGAGCGACTAAGATGATTACGGGTCTGGGGCACCTTCCTTATGAGGAAAGGCTACGGCGTTTGGGCCTCTTCAGCCTAGAAAAGAGACGCTTGAGGGGGGACATGATTGAGACATACAAAATTATGCAGGGGATGGACAGAGTGGATAGGGAGATGCTCTTTACACTCTCACATAATACCAGAACCAGGGGACATCCACTAAAATTGAGTGTTGGGCGGGTTAGGACAGACAAAAGAAAATATTTCTTTACTCAGCGCGTGGTCGGTCTGTGGAACTCCTTGCCACAGGATGTGGTGCTGGCGTCTAGCCTAGACGCCTTTAAAAGGGGATTGGACGAGTTTCTGGAGGAAAAATCCATTATGGGGTACAAGCCATGATGTGTATGCGCAACCTCCTGATTTTAGGAATGGGTTAAGTCAGAATGCCAGATGCAAGGGAGCGCACCAGGATGAGGTCTCTTGTTATCTGGTGTGCTCCCTGGGGCATTTGGTGGGCCGCTGTGAGATACAGGAAGCTGGACTAGATGGGCCCATGGCCTGATCCAGTGGGGCTGTTCTTATGTTCTTATGTTCTTAATATAACATGATGGTATTATTAAAAAATACCAAGATGTTAAAATTTTGGCCAGAAGTGGTATCACCTCCCTGTGCGTGTCATCCAGTGCAGCCCGCACCTCCCTTGTGACACCACTGGGTGGCAAGCTGGGTGGGCTGGTTTATGGGGCCTCATCAGGCCTTAAACCCCCTCCCCGCTCAAGCTCTGTGACTTCCGGCTGGAGGGAAGAGAGACACCCACCTGGGCAGTCTGGAGTGAGTGTCTCCACACTGTCATTAAAAACAAAGCAGAAAACAAATAACTTTTAATGTAAAGGGAACCAAAAGATCTCATCCTTTACCAACCTGCTCACAGCATGTCTCCTCATACCCAGAAAGAAAGAGCACTCTCAAGCATCAATAAAGCAAAGATGATTGATCAGACAGTGCTTGCTCTCTCTTCAGCATCAACCAGGTCAATGGAAGGAGAAAGGAATCTGGCTGTCATCCCTTCACAGTCATTCACATATGAAACATGAAGGAGAGGCTCCCAGATGTGATAGTACGTTCATCTGTTATTTGCAGCCCCAATACTATCTTCAAGTTACTCTGCCTCAATAGTTACATTTCCCAGTTATCTCTTGACTCTCCTCTTCTCCCATGCCCTCTTACCTATCATCAGGAGTGCTATAGTGTCCCACAACTCTCTAGCACTCCATCATGAACCTCTGACCCCCCAGCCCCAGACAACCACACACCTACCTGTCCACCTTCCTACTTTCCAGCTGATCACCTGTCTTGCTGCTATAGTGGCAGTAGTAAATTGGAGAAAGGGAGGGAGATCTCACCCCTTCTCCCTGGTGTCTGGTTTGCACTTCAAGCACCAGATGGGGAGGATGAGGTGACCTCTCTTCTTCTTTCAATCCTGTCATGACTAGAGCAGCAGGTGAGTGGGGTAGGTAAGAGACAGGCAAGAAAACAACAATTTATTATTCTCTTGCACTAAAATTTGAGCCAGAGGAGAACTTCTGAGGTTATAATGATCCCCTCATTTCTGAGCCGGGCGTTAGCAACCAATGATGTTCATATTTCTGAACTGAGGAGTATGTGTGACATCCCCTGCCATGCGGAAGGGATGGTTACACCACTACTGGGAAATTTGGGAAAACAGTCTGCCTCCTGACAAGGATGATGGGTAAGAGGGGTCCGGCTTACACATAGCAGCTGTTTGGCCATCCATAGGAAGGCACAGTGAATTTTGGATCTTGGGTATTCCTTTGCCTTCCTAGATCTCTCAAGAGAGACAGCCACTGAATCAAGAGGATATCTTTGATTGGCAAGAGCTCAACTGTGTTCAGTTTATTCCACATGAAGGTTTATCCTCAGGCAAAGCTGTTCGAAGCTTACTAAAAAGCCCCCAGAGTCTGTTTTGCTTACTCCCTAGGAAGGCAAACCCATGGGGCTTGTCAAATACTGTACTTTGAAAGCCAGAGTGCATGGTTGGCAGCTGTGTGCAGATTGGTGGGTTGTGCTGTTTTGCAGGCCTATATGCAAAGTGCTTGAACACTAGAAATGTGCTCTGTAACTGCCACCACCACCACCACCATCATCATGTATATGGTACAGTGGAACCTGGTCTGCTGTGGAGCGCAGGTTGTAAGGGGTCTGCAGAGCATTGTATGGGCCATGACCCTCTGTTTTGGGCATTCTGCATCATATTGCTCATTCTATTTCAGATTGTAATCTAAAGCAACGTGAACCCTGCAAGACAGGGGCATCTCTTCTTCATTCTTTGTAAAGTGCCATGCAGGCACATTTATTTATGCTAAATAAATACATAACAATTGACAGCACAAGCCTGTAGATTATCTAGTCAGAAGTATGTCTCATTGTGCCCAGTTAGGCTTAGTACCAGTGTTATTTGACCACAGTCTAATACCATTATATTCATCTCCACTTTGTCTCCACCCTTCTTCCAGTGAGCTCAGGGTGGGCATGCAGGTTCTCCCAAGCCCTGAACCCATTTTGTTCTCAGAATAAACCTTTGTGGTAGGTTAAGCTGCAAGATGGTGGGTGGCCCAAAGTCACCCAGTGGACTTCATGGCTATGGGGGGGATTGGCACTCTGATCAACTTGTCCTTAGTCCAGTGCACTCACTACTACACCACACTGGCTCACTGTCTATGTGATATATATATTACAGGACTGATATCCTAACTTTGGGTGTTGGCTATACCATGCACAGTAATGCTTTCTTACATACACAGGACTTCCAAGTGCTTTTTAGCCAAGTCCCAAAGTTATCTTCTGGGGCAGTTGCCTAAAATGCTTCCAGTAGCAATATGCGAAAGAGGCAGAGGGCATGGAGCGCACAAATTAATGGCACATGAGTACTGATAATCTGTGGATCTACTGAATTAGAGGGATTCAGCATTTTAGGAGCACAGGAACTTGCCTTGTAACGGGTCTGTAGAGCATTCTATTTCTAATGGATCTGTAGAGTATTCAAGGCAGACCATTGATCCACCTAGTCCAGTATTGTTGATACTGACTGACAATGGCTTTCCAGGATTTCAGATGGGGGCCTTTCCCAATCCAACCTGGAATTCCAAACCTGGGGCTATCTACACGCAAAGCTGAGCATCAGAAACTGAGCCACAGTCCTACCCCCCATATTAATGTTTTTGCAAATGAGACAGTCTTCCAAGCCAATATTCTTGATCCAATATGCTTCTTACCATTTTACAGATGTTCCGTCATGGAGATCGAACACCATTTGAAAGCTTTCCCAAAGATGTATATAAAGAAAGCAGATGGCCGCAAGGATTTGGACAACTGACTAAGGTTTGTGAAGACATGAACCCAAGGCAGAGACAAAGCCATGAATGCATCTGAAGCATAGCTGTCCTAATATTAGCAACTAATATGGTAGGTTTCATCCATGAGATGCTTAAGGGGTTACTGGGGCTCATTCAGATCAATAGTACTGTAACAGTGCAAGAGAGAACCTTGCTTTGGGATGTACTTTGGGTAACCCTGAACGTGGGGTGATGACATTGGATGCAATTTCTACTGTTACACTACTGTTCTGATCTGTCATCTTGGAAGGCCTATCTTTCACCTGTAAGCATGTTGCACTGAGGCATATGTGCATTTGCCCTTAGAGCCTATCCTCCAGGTATGTTAAAGCATGTTGTAAGCTCTTGTGACTTTGCTTGTTCCTTTTCCTGAGACCCTTCCCTGGCTAGCTGAGGGTCAGTGAAGACAGACCAAACTAGATGCCTATTGCACGCTTATTTTGCTTAATATAAAAGGCTGTGGCAGGGGTTTTAACCCTTTGCTTTTACTGTAAAGGATAGTTCCCAAACTATGGATCCAGTTTGGCAAGCCACAGCTGCAATTTGCCCTGGGAATCAAACCATCACTGGCACCATTCGACTGCTAGTTACATTCAGAAAAACAAACACACACATGAGTCATGCAATAGGTGAAATCATTGTCACGCTAGGGAAGATTGAACAGCTACTCTTTATGTACAGAGGCTCATTATTAGAATATTTAAGAAACTATCCTTTGAAGTCCCTTGAAAGAAAACACTGTACAGTATTAAGACTGCAAAGCTGACTTGCTCTATATTCATAACAAAGTCATTACCTACACAGACCAGAATACAGGAGCAATATGAACTCGGGCAGTATCTACAAAAGCGATACGCAGATTTCCTGAGTTTTGAATACGAGAGGGAAGAGGCAAGTATAACACAATTGTTACATTTCCTTGAGTTGTTTAGTCCAGAGCATACTGCATTCTCTTCTTAGATGCAGAAAAACTCAGGTAGTATCTCTTCGACATCTGTGTACCCACTGTACAAGCACGGATTATAGTTAAGTGGTGTAAAATGTGATGACAAAAAGAAGTCTTTTTTTTTTTTAAGTATCACATTTCTAACCCTCATGTTTGTAGAGAAAAGCCTGGAAACATCAAATGTGGAAGAGAGGAATGGATCAGGTTATAGATCATAAGAACAGCCCCACTGGATCAGGCCATAGGCCCATCTAGTCCAGCTTCCTGTGTCTCACATCGGCCCACCAAATGCCCCAGGGAGCACACCAGATAACAAGAGACCTCATCCTGGTGCCCTCCCTTGCATCTGGCCTTCTGACATAGCCCATTTCTAAAATCAGGAGGTTGCGCATACACATCATGCCCTGATCTTGCATCCTCTTCTGCCCCGCATACTTCTTCCTGGATTTGAAAAGGCAGAAGGGGAACCAAGCATAAGAAGAAGTGTGGAAAAGAGAAAGTGGTGGGCTAAAGCACCAGAAGCACTCTAACCCATTGCTCTCTTCTTCTCCACACTTCCTCTTTTGGATTTGAAAAGGTAGAAGGGAAACCAAGGCATAAAAGGCCCACTGCTCTCTTCTTCTAATCAACATACAGGTGTACCTCGGTATCTGCTGGGGTTCAGTTCCAGACTCCCCTGTGGATACCTGAAACTGTGGATATTGGGGATGCCTTTAAAACGGTAGGGAAGAGGAAAGTTTTAAAAATCTTGTAAAACAAATTTTTTTTTACTGTACCCCTATCTTTTTAAGAGGTATCCCTGGTATCCGTGGATAACTGAAACAGTGGATACTGAATCTGTGGATGCCAGGACATATCTGTAATTCCTCTTCTGCTCCATTTCCCTGTTTCTTTTTGAATCCAGGGAACTGGAGGAGTGGCATGCAACTGGAGATGGGAAGGGGTGGCATTTGGCATGTCAAGACATCACATAAGGAAGGTGGCATTTGGAGCACTGCCTCAAGGGCCCAGAGAGTTCTTGAGCTGGTCTGGTCTGGGGAATGTAGCCTAATGGATACTGCTTAATGTGTTACCTAACAAGGAGCCTGAAGAAGAAGGGAATTTGCAGGAGAGTGGCTTGGGTGGTGTCAGAATGCTTAGTAACTAGGAGGGCACAGTGTTTTGCATACACACATTGCAAAGAAGTGTTTCTGGGGGGCAGGACAAGCCTTAGAGCTGCAGGGCCCAATGCAAAACATTTTTGTGGGGCCTCCCATCCCCCCGGACTCCCTACTCATCAGGATGAGTAGCTGTGGCGAGGCACCTAGAAGTGGTGTCATTGCCAACTGCTTTGGGGCGGGGGGGGGGCAGATTTCAAACCATTCAGACCCGGGCGGCTGGGAAACAGCAACCATGATTATACAGGAAGGGCAGGGGCACCAAGTCAAAGCTGAGGTTGCCCATAAATGCAAGAAGCCATCCTGTTCCCTTGTTTGCACCTGCTGCCAACTCCGCTGCTCCTCTTCTAACTGCCCCCTCAATTCAGAAAGGATGAGAGCAATAGAGAGGAAAAGGAAGTGTGGAGGAGAGGAGAGTGATGGGCTAGAGCATCCACTGCATTGCTTAGGAAGGGCAGTGAAATTGTTTGCTAACTGGTTAGTTCTGATTCTCAGAGGGTTCTTTTTTTTCTTTATTACTCCCTAGTTCTAGAGAAATCACAACTACAAGGAGGCAAGCAGAATCATTTCCTACTTTGACTGAACTGTTACAGAACTCACAGCATCTATCCTTATGTTAGCCGAGTAACAGCAAATTATATTTCACACAGATTGGTGACATTTGATCACACAAGAGGCTACAGTCCTCAAAGAATAGCCTTATCCTGAATTTGTCAGTGGCACTGTTCAAAGTAACCGATTTAAGCTTCCTGTTGCAGCCCATGTCTGACTGACACAAATAACAACAACCAGCAGTGTAGTAGCTGAATGCAACAATGTGGAGGATGCTTCATGAGATAACTGGGCTTGCCATGGGTTTTCGTCACATCAGTACATGGGGAGGGAGGGAGTTCGCTGCATGGTGAAGATTGCTAGATCTTCCTGATGAACCACCTCCCCATGAGCATCTTTGCCTTGTGATCTAGCCTACATGTGCTTGTGTCTCAAGTGTAAGCCACTGGGCAGATAACCTGTTGTGCAATCCTATGCAAATTTGTCCAGGAGGGTAAGTCCCACTGGAGACAGTGAGCCTTGTGAGTAAATATGCATTGGAGCATGGAGTCAAGTTTGCTGTGGAAAAAGACATGGACTTACTTCATTCTCTACATCAGGGGTGCCCAAATCCAGGCCCTGGGGCCACATGCGGCCCTTGAGGCCTCTCAATGCGGCCCTCAGGGAGCCCCCAGTCTCCAATGAGACTCTGACCCTCTGGAGATTTGTTGGAGCCCACACAGGCCCGACGCAACTGCTCTCAGTGTGAGGGCGACTGTTTGACCTCTCGTGTGAGCTGTGGGATGAGGGCTCCCTCCACTGCTTGCTGTTTCACGTCTGTGATGCAGTAGCAGCAGCAAAGGAAAGGCCAGCCTTGCTTTGTGCAAGACCTTTTATAGGCCTTGAGCTATCGCAAGACCTTCATTCATTCATATAAGTTTATCTTTAATATATTCATTTATGTAAACTTATGTAAATTTATTCAAATTTTAAATGTAAATTAATTCTTTTTTCCCCCGGCTCCCGACACAGTGTCAGAGAGACGATGTGGCCCTCCTGCCAAAAACTTTGGGCACCCCTGCTCTACATGGAACAAATTTATATAAAAAGTTCAAACAAAATCAACCAATACTCCACAAACCTCTCCTAAGTCATTTACTATACTCTTTCTTACATTAAATCATAAATTGCTTGCATTTCAGTGGAAAATGTCATGTACTGTCATTTTAAGAGGCAAACCCAGAATGCCATGTGAGAGAGCTGGAAGGACAGTCTCTGTTTTGTAGCAGAAGTCCATGCACTAAGTCAGTTGTCCCCAAATTTACCATGGTCACGGTGCCCTTCCTCCACAGTGTCCTGTTGTGGCAATGCCACCATCTTGGATCTTGCAAGAGTTGCATGAGAGCTCTCATGATCCAACATAGCAGCACCAGGAGAGTTGGCAAAATGCCGTTGGGGACATCCTGCTGCACCCCTGTGAGTTTCCCAAGGAACACATTTTGGGAACCACTATAGTGAGTGGTTGACCTGAATGATCTTCTCAGGAGCCTGAACAGTTCTAAAGTCATGTGGACTAGAAACTAGAAGCAAATAAGTTGCAATTATTTGTTTTTTCATGAAACAAATGTTTCACTGTTTTTCGCAGCAATTATTTGTTAGCAATAAATAGCTGACTTATTAGAAGAGATCTGTTGCATACTCCTGTTCTCCCATATCCCAGAGAACATGCCTTTTCTTTTTAAAATCTAGATTTGTTTAGGCATGGACTTCACATAGGTCTTGGCTCATTTTTCTTTCTCTGACTTCATGCAGGTGTCCATGTGAAGGCTGTTCTCCAAGACATCACTGGCACGACTGTCTGTGACAACAAAAGAAAGTTAATGGCCTATTCTGCAGTGAGTATTTTGTTGTTCTCGTATCCTGTTCTGACTTGCTAGGTATGACACACAAGCCTATTGGTTGGCTCCACAGCAATAAATTAGGTGTGGTCCACACCTCAAAAACTAGGAATGCCAGATTAACAAGAAGGAGCCATTCCCCAGTTCTCCCAGTTTATGGCTGGCAGTATGTAACCTCGAAGATGTCAGTCAATTATTCTGGGAAGGTAAAGCAGCAGGCCTTCAGAAATTATATGAACCAGAATGGCGTAGTGGTTGTGGTGTTGGAATTAGGGTGACCAGATACAGTGGAGGACAGAGTGCCTGTACCTTTAACTATTATATAAAGAGGGAATTTTGACAGGTGCAGCTCAACTTGGAAGGGTTTAAAAAGCTGCACCTGCCCACCTTCCCTCTTCTATGTAATGGTTAAAGGTAAAGGCACTCTTCTTTTGTATCTGGTCATCCTGGCTGGAATGGACTTAGACCTGGAAGATCCAGGTTCAAAACCCTGCTCAGCCAAGAAACATCCTAGGAAATCCTGGGCCTGTCACTATCTCTCAGCCTCACCTACCTCACAGGGTTGTGAGGACAAAAGGAGGAAATATGTGCTCCACCCTAAGCTCCTTGGAGGAAGGGTGGTATAAAAATCTGAAAAATAAATAAATATGCTCTCCTGCTGTGCACACAAAAAGTGGTATATCTGAGGGAATAATGTCACAAAATTCATTAGTGCTCAAACTCAGTAGGGTACTGATTGTTGGACCTGTTTCCCACAAAATCAGATTTCAGTGGCTCTCAGCAGTCTATATAATCTATAGATTATAGACTATAATCTATATAGATTCCCTCAGTCACTTATGGTTCAGTTTTGGTTGAATTTTGTAGACTTCCAGATCTGTTATTTGGCAGTCCATCATATTTACCATGGACGTCTATATGGACATTTTGTGACATTGCCATACAGTCTCTCGTTGTTTGTTTTTAAGTAACAAGCCCCTTGCATATTATAAAAAATTGATTCATTGCTTCACTTTTGTATTTTGCCTTAATAATTCTTTCCATTGATTGTCATTTTTGTTATTTTCACATTTTGAGTTACACAAGCCATGCAGAAAAATGTCCTTTATATTTTTTTGGTAAGGAAATTTCAGGACAGGATCAACCCCCCCCCCCCCCCAAAAAAAAAAATGCCATTGCAAATTTTCTTCTCTTTATGCCTTTTTTCTCCTCATGTTCTTATAAAATGAAGGGCAGAATGAATTTGATTCAAATAATAATTCTTAAGTTTTTTACAGTATAGTGTTTTCTGCAAAGCACTTCATATATATTATCTTGACTGAATCTTTACAACAACTTTACAAGGTGTGTCAACATAATGCTCTTAATGGGAACACTGAGGCTAAGAAGAAGTCATTTGCCTAAAGCTACCTAGTGGGCTCAGAGGAGACAAGATCTCACAGCTCAGTCTCTCAGCCATTATACTATGCCAGCTCTCTGTATTCTTCTCTTTTCATCCACTTATTTGTGTAAATTATTATATTTATACACCAAGACTTATACTACAAAAATTTAAAAAATATAGAGGAAAAAATATAGAGGAAAAAAATATATAGAAAAAAATATAGAGGAAAAAAAGAAAATATAGAGGAAAAAAAGAATATAGAGGGAAAAAAGAATGGGTGTATAACCCATTTCTGTCCGGCCCACAGGTGTATATATTTGGTTCCTGTTGCTTATATGCAAAATTGGGCAGAAATTTAAAACAAGCAGGGAGCCTGTACTATGGAACAAACTACACATTAGAAGAGACAAATAGTTTGGCCCTGATTTCCCCCCCCCAATTAACTTTTAAATAGTGAGTGTGGGCAGGGGGATGTGAAACAGGAAGAAATGTGGGGGTAGGGGACTTCAGACCCCAATCCTATGCCTGTCTACTCCGATGTAAGTCCCATTATAGTCCAAGGGTCTTTCTCCCAGGTATGTGTGGCTAAGATTGCAGCCGGGCAGTCTAATCCTATGCTGCCCAGAGCGCAGGGATGCTGTAGTGCCAAAAATAGCTACAGCAGCATCCTAAGCACTAACCGGGCAGTTCTGGTGGCACCTTGGGAGAAGGGGACTTGCATCTCCTTCCTCCGGGTAAGGCGAGTAGCCCCGCAATGGGGCTACTCAATTCTACGGCAACCCTCAGGTCGCTGTAGAATCAAGAGTCTCCATGTCAGGTGGTGGACCCAACACGAAGGCTCAGGATCCAGTGGAGCAGACCTCCACCAGTCCCGCCTCCCACCTGCCCTGCTCCCTCCCCCAAACACGTCTCCTCCCCACCTCCCTCACCTACCTCTCCACCGACTGTCGGTCTGTGCAACTGCCAAGTGGCGGAGCGCCAGTGATTCACTGGTGCTAACCCAGCGCCAACTGGCATTGAGCTAGTGCCAGCACTAGGGCCTCGCAAACATGCTTAACGGCACATTTGTGACAGTACGCACCAGCGGTAAGCCGGTGCACACTGTTTAGGATTGGGCCCTTAGTCTTTAAAACGTATTACTGATACTGATTGCATACCCTCCTGCACACTTTATGTAGCTACTAGAAGACTTTTCCCCCTAAAAATGACATATGGGGGCAAATAAGCAAAACTAAAGGCATGACAGGGGCAACATTCTAAAGCCCTCCTATTCCCCCCGCACAGTCTTCCTCATTTCATGCTGTATTTAAATAACAGACCAAATTATGCATTCCCTGTAATGTGTAGTTTGGCCCTAATAGGAGTTCCAGGAACTAACCAACATTGGCTAGAGGAATTTATCATAAACACAGATGACAACATTCCCCCCCTCCGCCCAAATCATAGGATATTATATTTGTTTCCCAGGCTGGAAGTGATCCAGCTAAATTTGGCGCTTCCAATTCCTTTTGAATCCAGTGAGAAACTGTAGCAAGTACTTATAATTTCTTTCACTGGTATCAATATAACTTAAAAGTGTATTGTACCTTTTGTCAGATTGTGCTCACTGTGTATTTATATCTGTTTGATTGGATGTTCTCTATATCGTGTCATCCATTTTCACAGCATGCAACCGCAATTGCTGCCTATCAGATGGCACTCAATATTTACAATGGGAAAGTGCCCCCTTTTGCTTCTTGCCAATTTGTTGAATTGTATGAAGACGAGAGTAGGTATGTATCCTGACATAATGACAAGAAATCATACAAACCTTTCTTTAATAAGTGGAATTGCTAGCAGATCAACAGCCACTTTCTGAAAAAATGGCCTTTTGAAAGAAAATTCACTGTGATGCTTTTAAGCAGAGATCAGCTTACAGTGCAATCCTACGCAAGTCCACTCAGAAATAGTTTCCATTAAGTTCTATGGGGTTTCAGTCCAGAGAAATGTGTGCAGGTCTCTGAGCACAATCATATGCATGTGTACTCAGAAGTAGTAGCAACACTGTGGAAATTCCATTATGTTCAGTGGGGGCTTACTCCTAGGAAAGTGTATAGAATTGGCAACCTCACTCTTTTAGTTCCCACTCTCCACTGCAACTGAGCGTTTGGCTATTACCTTTGATTATCTGCTGATTGCATAGTTTAGGGTTCTTCTTCAGGTAGTCTCTTGCCATTCTGGCCTTGCAAAGACTATCAACACCCTAATTTCTCCCTGTTTCTAATGAAGCTTGTAAATTTTTGCATGGCACCTCTGGGTTAGCGTCCTGAGATCAATTCCATGATCTGACTATTCTTTTTCTCTCTTCTGGGATCCTAAATAAGGCAATACACCATTGAGATGTACTTCCAAAACGACACTTCAAGGGATCCTTATCCACTCACTCTTCCAGGTTGTGCATTTTCTTGTCCTCTAACCAAGTTTACTCAACTGGTTTCTCCAGTCATTGTGAAAAACTGGGCAAAGGCATGTGCAAAGAGAGGCCAATAGCACAGGTAACTCAGAGCATGATCGTGATCTAGTCATACACAGAACCTCTGCAGAAAACATACTCTATCTCTTGGCCTAGGATGGAACACTGAATTACACCTCAGTAGCAAATAAGAAACAAAATAAGAGAAGATAAAACACATGCGCTGTAATGAAAAAGGGTTGAGAGTCAACTAGGAGTCCCACCTCTCAGATGTAGCTCAGAGGTGGAGGGCTTGGTTTGCACAGAGAAGATCTCAGATTCAGTTTGTGGTATCTCCAGGTGAGACTGAGAAAGAGCCCTGCCTGAATCTGCCAGATAGTACAGGCACTACTGAACAATTCTACTTGGCTGTAGCACTGTGCAGTGGCTACTGCTCCAGCCTAGGCTGTCACAAACGTGCCATAAATCATGTTGTAACAGCCAAGCAGTTAGGAGCAAAGGTGGAAGGCTCTCACTGTTCCGCTAGAGCCAGTTCCAAGCAGAATTTTTGCCAGAGTGGATTCTGAGCAGTGCAGAGAAAGGGCGAGGGAGAGCAGGGAGGGGTGCAACAGGGTGAGGAAATGGAGGGTTGTGGGCCAATCAGGTCTCGGGGGAGGGGATTGGTGACAGCTGCGAATGCCATATCCTATCCTCCTGAAAACCTGACATGAGGCAACTCAGACTTGCACTGGCTATTTAGCAGGCGCAGATCCAAGTTGCCCCATTCAGCAGGCTGTGGCTTTACCCAGTGAAAGGAGACAAGGTAAGGAAAACAGTAAGGGGATAGGGTGAGGAGACCTCCAGCCTGCTCAGTTTGTGCTCAGTTTGTGCCTGTTTCCCTGTACTGGCCCCGCTGCATTGGTGCACATTAGGACTGGTCTGTAAGACAGCTTCCTATGTTCACTCCTCTGACCTCCCCATAGGGTCACCTTGAGCATTTGTCAGAATCAAAACCATTACTGTTATTTGGGTGTGCCTTCAGACAGCTACACTGACAGAACATGAAGCTTCAGGTTTCTGCATGCACAAGTTTCTTATCCCATGGTCTTTGTCTAGCAATGCTCATGCTCACTGCACACCATTCCTATGACACATCCGTGAAGAGAAGGAATCATCCTCCATCCTGATTCTCATGACATGGTCAACAGTGTTTGTGGGTCGCTTCAAAGTCAACAAATCCGTAGATCTTCCTCATTGCCACTTGACCTCTCCCAATTTGACTTCAAGCTACTCCATTTCCACATTTTCCTTTACTGATGGGTTGTTGTTTATTCTGGCTGCAGCTACCACACGCCACAGAGAAGCTGAGGACATGGAAAATAGTACAGAGGTGTCTAACATGGATCAAACTAGAATAGCAAGGTGGCACTGCCATCAAAATGGAGAAGGCTAGATGTTACTGCATTTTTTAATCACCTCCAAAGCAACCATTTTCATTCTGTAATGATCTCGCATCAAATTGCTCAGACAATTTTGAAATGACTGGAAGATGCTAAAAAATGAAGAATGCTTCAGTGACTTCATTCACAGACTCACAAACCATATAGTGCTACATACCATAGTTAAATTACGGACTGTTCACAGGTTCAGCTGTATCCATGTGCTCAGGTATCATCACTAATTTTTTCTGTACTTGGGTAGAGTTGCACGTTCCATGCAAAGTAGGTACGATCTGTATATGGTGTACATTGATGGTTGACATAAAAAGTGAACTGAGGTACCCAGGAAAAAAAATGTGTACACAGAAATGTGGTACTCAAATACAAACTGCTGTACCCAAATATGAACATTCTGTACTGCAGTACAGCATAACGTGTGAACAGCTGTATATTGTAGGGCAGTGGTTCTCAAACTTTTAGCACCGGGACCCACTTTTTAGAATGAGAATCTGTCAGGACTCATTGGAAGTGGTGTCATGGAACTGACATCATCAAGCAGGAAAAATTTTTAACAATCCTAGGCTGCAATCCTACCCACACTTACCCAGGAACAAGTCCCATTTACTATCATTGTTAAAAGCATATACATAGTAGCCTGTTAAAAGTACAGCTCTGTAACATTTCCCCAAATGCAGTCACATACCATGGTAGCATCAAATCCAATATATTAAAAATAAGATATTGAAATGAATGGGAACCCACCTGAAATGGGCTAACGACCCACCAAGTGAATCCCAACCCACAGTCTGAGAAACACTGTACAACATAGGGTTTAAGATTCATGCCTGTAATTGGGAGAAAACAAAGTCCAGATTTTATAATATGAAGGGCATGAGTTACTGACATTTTACAGAAGTTTGAATGATTACTGGAAAAGAGTCAAGCATGTGAGTAGGCGGAGAGAGAGAGAGAGAGAGAGAGAGAGAGAGAGAGAGAGAGAGAGAGAGTCACCCAGGGAGCTTCACAGCTGAACAAGTAACTGCAGTTTTCCCTAGTGAAACTATTATTACTGCTGGGTTTCCATTACCACCTCTCTGATAAATAAACACAAGGGGGAAACGTATGGAAGAATCAGGAAGTTCTTTCTGATTTGTCTACAATGCAAATGAAACACCAAATGGCCCAGTCCTATCCAACCTTCCAGTGCTGATGCAGGCATACCAACAGAGCCTGTGCTGCATCCTGTGGTAAGACAGCAGTCACTGAGACCCCCTCAAAGTAAGGGAATGTTCCCGTCCCACTGGGCTGCATTGTGGCTGCATCAGCAGTAGGCAAAGCTTGCTTGGGAGGAAGTAAGGAGATGTGACCCTGTACAGAAACATTATAGCCACTGGAGGGCACTCTCTTCCTTTGTATGAATTATAGCCATTAACTGCATGAAATACGAAATAGGATACTTTTAAGTGGATTAATCTGATTGTGTCTTTCCGAGTCTCTTTGAGCATGTCTAAGAAACATGTCCTCTTTCTCAGCCAAGACCAGTGGGTTCTGAACAGGAGTTTAGACTCCTCTGGGATTATATGCTAAATAAGAACAAGAACTACCTGTACACTGTTTCTGAAAGAGGCTGAAGAGAATAAAGGAGGGTATTGTCAAATATTCCTTGCAGCCTACGCTTAAGGAATCAGGGTTGGGCCCATCACCTGTTTGCCAACAGGACTCCAGCAATGAACTGCAAGCAGAAAATAATTCCTTGGAGCATATACAAGCACCTTCTCTTTCAGCTCCATAACTTGCATGCAGGTATGTCATCACCAGTGATGGAGAGGCAATTAAATGAAGGAGTTTGTTATGACACCTCCATAGTCAAGCTGAATTAAGTATCTAAATCAACATTAAACCTTTTCTTCTGGGGCAGGAGGTCTGGTCTAGGGGGTAGAGCCTCCATTTGCCTGAAGATAACATCCACAAGGTCGCCAGTTCGAGGCCACCGGCACCGTGCGACCTTGAAGCAGCTGACAAGCTGAAGCCGAGCTGTTCCATCTGCTCTGAGCATGGGAGGATGGATGCCAGAATGTGAAGCCAGATCAGAATGAAACACCTGAATGTAGTGGTTCTTGAAAGAAAGAACCTTCTTTCAAATTGTAAAAATCCCTATTTAATAAGGGATTTAAATAAAGCCTGCCTATGTAAACCGCCTTGAATAAAGTCTTGAATAAAGACCAAGAAAGGCGGTATATAAATACCTGTATTATTATTATTATTATTATTATTATTATTATTATTATTATTATTATTATTATTATTATTATTATTATCCTGTCACTTATCCCTATTTTGAAATTTCTGATACTCTGTTTAAAGATCTATCAAACAAATGTATAAACACTGGAAAAAAAGAAATGAAAACCATCCCAAATAAATATAAAGTTACATTAGAGTACTAGCCTAGGCATGTTTCAACAGACATTAGTCCCACTGTGATCAGTAAGATTTGCTCCCAGTGAAATTTGAATAGTATTGTAGCCTTAGTGGAAGCTTGAGCTACATACTATCCCTCAGCAGACCTTGGGAAAGACAGTGTCCCCAGTAAAATTAATCAGTTTGCTTCCAGCTGAGCAGCTGAGTGTGCTGAAATTCTATCCCTCTTTCACGGCCCCGGAGTCTCCTCAGATTTTTGCCATCTATTAATTGGCATAGGTTTGAGAGCACCCATTGGAGGCCAGGTGGCCTGTCGGGAGGTAAGTGGGAAAGATTTTTACTTACCTCTTCTGGGCCATCTGGCCCCTGCCCCCACAGCATGCAGTGTGCACTCCATAAGTGTGTGTGCTCCACAGCATACTGTGTGCACTGCACAAGGAAAGCTGCATGCTGTTGGGGATTGGATTGGAACCTCAGAGGATCTAGTTTGATCCTTTACCAGGGGGTTTGACTAACACAAGACTTCCAAAGCTAGAGTCTTTTGCAGGATTTACCCCATCTAGGACGTCTACTCATCTTACTTTTCAAACTACACAGGCCTGAGACTCAAAAATGGAAGTAGTGGCACTGCCATGACGCACTTGACCTATTTCTGGATCCCAAGTCACCTGTTGAAGATTTCTGCCATAAAAGAAAAAAACAAGATCTTTCTTGAAAGATGAACTCTTATCAGGTGAACTGCTGTCAACCTCAGCCTTTCAAAAATATAATGATGTGTGAATCATTAGGTCTTTGCATCAGATGATTTGCTGTTGTAATTCATTTGATTTATTTGATCTCCAACATAGCCCGTTCCTTGACGGATAATCCAAGATGGACCTGTTTGTTTTTTATACTGATACCCTCTTGGGATCTCTTGAGAGAAAAGATGCCAATGGATGAGATGGCAGCGGAGGGCCAAGAGTCTATCAAAGGAAAACTGCCAGTTGTCAACCAATTAAAGAAAGTTCCAAGCAACTTGTTAATCTAACAAAATTCTCCAGTGGCCGATTTAGAAGTTTAACATCTGTTCTCTTCAAAAAGTGCTCTTTGAAGATTGGATGCTGCTGCTTTTATTAAAATCTGAGCTCATTTGCTTTGGATGTCAAATTGGATGTCAAATGGAGTTTCAAGAGTTACTTTCAACTCTTGAAACTCTTGAAGAATTACTTTCAACTCTTCAAAGTAATAAAGGGGTCACTTGACAACTAGGAAACAATTGATCTAAGGTAGCTGGAATAGGGAAAGGACCATGTTAAAATGGATTGAATGTCAGGGATAAACACTTTCCTCTTATGCAACTCATTGTATTTCTTATGCCCTGTCTCCTCTGTCACATACACAGACAGAGAAGGATGAAAGATGAATATCCCCACAGAAGCATCCTGGGGCCTAATGGCACCTGGGGTGGGGTGATGTGGCTATGTCACTCTCCTGCATCACCACATCGTCCCTGAGCCTGACACCCGCCCCACTTCTGGAATGTCTCAATGGCAAATGGAGCCAAGGGGGGGCAAAGGACCCAATTTTGCAACACTTTAAGCAACAAGCACTGTGCACCCCCTTGGAGAGCCTAGGAAATACCCAGGATGCTGTGGAGGGGGGTTGCCACCCCAGAGATGCCCTCTTGGACACCCCCCTGAGGTCTAGCACCCAGGGTTCATCCCCCCAGCCACCTACTTCGTATGCCACTGGTCCCCCAACACGTCCCAGCACTGCATAAGGACTCATGGGGAATAACTATCAAACCTAAGTGTTTAATGTGGAGCCAGAACTGCACACAATTTGATCCAAGAGTAAGGCTTGACTGCTGTTTGGAAACAAATGAACCCAATGTTCACCTGTTGTACAACATTATGTTGAAGGAGTGTGTGTTTGATTCGGAAAGGTGGTTTCCAAGCCATTGTGGAGGAAGGAGAGAGCAGACAAGGAACAGTGCAGTTGATAGCTCTGAGCTGTCAGTAAGGCACAGCCTAGCAGACACTGCTAGTTGGAGCTTCCTCTCCTTCTCCAATCAATGAGATTGCTCAGGTATTCCACCCTCCCCCATGACACAACAGTTTGGAAGAAATTAAGGGCCATGCTTATGGAATGATTGTTTGGCAGCAATCGGTAAATGCAGGGGGTCCTACCTACTCAATGACCACCCTCAAATGTGGGTCCCTAATTTGCAGGACACAGTTGTACACTGCCTGAGCCCTCCTTTCAGTGTAGCAGCCCTGGCTCCAAACCCAGGATCACCCTATAGCTCACACAGCTTCCTCACAGCCAACCACTGTGAAAGGGGATCAAGGAGGCTGAACTGGTTTGCATACCCTGAACCGGGGGGGGGGGGGGCTCTAAAACTAGCATTACAGGTGAAGTTTGAGGGCTAACCAGTTTTCATCCCCATGCCAGAAAGCCTTTGGAGACTGATTCTGATTGTTCACTAAACAATTCTTGGTTGCCTAAAGGCAAACAACATTTCCCTGGTTCTTGTCCCCAGGTAACACTGACCTGCCAAGCATGTCCTCCCTAGCACTACCCGATCCTATTCTTCAGTCTGGGGTAGTGAAGAAAATCCACCCCATATGCCAATCAGGAGTAAAGTAAAAAATCCCAACCCCCCTAAGCAGGGGACCAAGATTTCAGACTGCACAGAATGGGTGGGTTGGTTGGGTCTCCAAAACTCAGTACGGAATGGCTCTGAGGGGTCGCAGAGCCTTGCAAGGCTCCTCTCCCCCCCTCCCTCTCCACCACTTGCTGCTTTACATTCCACCCATGAATGGGGGAGGTGGAACCACCACCCCCATGTGCATGGAGGAGGGGCTACATTCTTAGAAGGGAACTAGAAATGTTGGGAAGCATCTGGAATATGGGACAGCATATACATCTCAAGCTAAATGTTTTCTTTGCACAATGTGAGTCTTCTCTTGGAAGAAAAGCTTATTTCAGGAGTTTTGGCATGTTCTTTAAAACAATAAATTCTTTCCTTTTCCATTGTTTCTAAATTATCCATTTCTCTCCATCAAAATTGCCTTGCTTCTTGTGGGTGTGATTCTTTTCTATTTTCCTCTGAGACCCATTTTCCCAACAGATGCTTTAGCCCAATCATCCCAGGCCATTCCCCATCTCTGTGCATGCAGGGCAACCTGGTCCAACATCCCCTTGCCAATGCAGCCATGCCAATGAGACACAGCGCTAATCTTGCAGGGGAATTTCAAACCATGAAGGCCTCCTCAAGGTAAGAGAACATTTGTTCCTTGCCCCAGGATAAGCCTTCACTGCCTGTTGGGTCTACTTGGACCTGCACCAGCTACTTTGTGGTGCACATCTGAGCGGACCCAGGATAGCAGATCATGGCCAGGAAGGGGGATAGGTTAATTGCGATGCTGATACTGCCCCCTTTCTGACCTCAATCGGCCCTCCACACCCTGTCCCATTTCTCCCCCTCCCCACCCTGGGCCCTTTCTCCCTTTCTCCTCACTATTCCTCCTGACCCCTGCCCACCAACTATCCCCACGCACCAGGTCTCCTGCTGTGGCCACAATTACATGGCACAGCTGTGCACCTCTTGTGGTAGTCAGGCTGTGCACTATGGCGCATCACCATTTGTGACGGCAGTACAGTGTGCTGTGTTGCTAGAATGCATGTTCCGGCAGTACAGAGGCCCAGTAGGATTGGGCCAATACTCTGAGATGAAAAGAATTAAAGAGAAATGGTATCCAAAAGAGCAAAAGAAATAAACTATTTTGCAATATAACGCAATGAAGGAATTCCCCAGGTGGTAAGTGCAGGCTTTGAGATAAGAATCAAAGGCACTGATCCCAATCCAGCCTCCATATATTCTGAGTCAGTGCCTTGTGGAAGGAAGGGCTTTCCTTTATGTTCCTAGAAGGATAATATGGTGATACTTGACTGCAGAAATTCCTTCTTGTTAAAATAACCATGGTTCGTGCCAAGCTAGAAAAATATTTATTTGTTTATTTATACAGGTATTTATATACCACCTTTCTTGGTTGTCAGATTTCTCCTCAGACCTTAATCCAAGGCGGTTTACATAGTAAGGCTGTTCTAAACCCCCATAGGGAGTTTTATGATTGACTAGTTCTACTCTTTCATAGAACTCCTCGTTCCAGCTGGATTCCTTCCAGGTCTGGCCTCTCTCTGGTCCTTCACCTCCCACGCTCCACTTGATGTCAACTCCTCTCTGCCACTGAGGGTCAGCTCATCAGTATATCAGCATGTCATCAGTTCACGGGTACTTCCGGTTGTTTCGAACTGGCAGCCTCAGATCTTCAGGCATACAAGGCGGCAGCTCTACCAACTCAGCCAGAGGCTCCATGAATAGCCCAAGAAGAACAATGGTTGAATTTGGGTATCATCATGTTTATTGAAGAAATGTCATCATGGGACATGATGCAGATATACAATATTATTTAAATTGGTTACAGGAACAGATATTTCAGAAAATCCAAAGAGGAAAGACAAAAGAGTTCTTTCTAAGTAGAATGAAGATTTGGCAAATGATTTATTATTATTATTATTATTATTATTATTATTATTATTATTATTATTATTATTATTATTATTATTATTATTATTATTATAACAAATGTTATGAAGGTTTAAATCCAGAAAGCAAACCATAAGTACAGACTCTGCCAAGAAAAAGACGAGACTGTGTCTCATTTGATATGTGAATGTAGTAAGATCACATAGACAGATTACAAAGTCGGACACAATAGAGTTGCAAAACTGCATTAGAGTTGCACTGGTCATTATGTAAAAAGTACCAGCATCAAAGAATGTTTGGGAACATCGAGAAGGTGTTGGAGAACAAACAAGTCAAGATCCTGTGGGACTTTAAAATTCATACGGACCAACACCTTCAACATAATACACTGGATATAACAATAAAATAGAAAATCAGAATGTCTGGCTAATTTGCAATTCCTGGAGATGCCAGAGTTGATGGAAAAGAACTAGAAAAAATGACAAAATACCAGGACTTGGCCATTGAAATCACACGACTATGGAGAAAACATACCAAAGTGGTCCCCATTGCCATCGGGGGACTTGGACCAACCCTGAAAAGTTTTGCAAATTACGTACTTTAAAGAACTGCAGCTTACTGAAATAACACCATCAAATCTGCAAAAAAACAGTGCTTTTAGGAACATCATACATTCTGGACTGATACCTTGCTGATATTTACGTCTCAGGCTGAGATTTGTATCAGTTTCTCAACACTACTTTACAGCTGTGTTTCATGTGATTTGGATAATAATAATAATAATAATAATAATAATAATAATAATAATAATAATAATAATAATAATAATAATAATAATAATAATACAGTAGAACCTCTTTAAGTTGACCACCCAAGGGACTGGAGGAGATTGGTCAACATAGGGAGGTGGTCAACATATGGGAAAAAAGGGCATTTAAATATTATCATGTTTAGATCCCATTACAACAAATGCAAGTCCAAGTTATTATTTAGATTGGATTTTTTAAGTTTTATTGCAAATATCAATGAGGATTGATCCTCTTGTGATGCTTACTATTTATATCATCTATATCTATATCAAGAGGCAGAGAATAAACAGCCCACAATCAGTGTTTAAAAAAAAAACTCTGAAAATTCATAAGCTTAAAAAAAATTGTAAGTTAAAAAAAAATACTTGATTTCATAGCAAACAGGCAGACCAATGCTATCCCTTGCCAGCCCATAGCATGTAGCATGTTACATAGCCCCAACAGCAAAAAAAAAAAAAAAAAAAAAAAAGACACTTTTTTACTTCGGCTCCCTGGCCTCCACTGGGTCTCCTCAGATTCACTGAATGCCAAAAGGTGTTTGAATGCCAAAAGGTGTATGGTCCTTCACTAAAAGCTGTTGAGAAAACTCCACAGTCAGGGAATAAGAGGACAAGTTCTCTCATAGTTTGGGTACTGGTTGAGGACCAGGAAACAGAGAGTGGGTGTCAATGGGCAATTGACAAAAAACGTGGAGAGAGGTGGAAAGTGGAGTGCCTCAAGGATCTCTCCTGGTACTAGTGCTTTTCAACATCTTCATAAATGACCTGGAAACAGGGATAAGCAGGGAGGTGGACAAGTTTGTGGATGACACTAAACTTTTCTGAGTGGTGAAGACCAGAAGGGATTGTGAAGTGCTCCAGAAGGATCTCTCCAAACCAGGAGAATAGGCAGCAAAATAGTAGCTGTGTTTCAATATAAGTGTAAAGTAATGCACTGGTGATGGGAACCAAAGTGAAAGGACAGTGGCTTCACTATGCACAAGCAACCCTATGTCCCTCACAACTTAGTACAAGTCCAGGTACAATCGGCAGCCAGCACAGGTCTATCGGCTATGTACAGTGTGCCCACCTATAAAAACCCTTTGCTAGCAGGTGTAGGGGAGGGATTGTCGCGTGGCTTCTTGCTTTTCCAAGTTGGGACAAACCAGACAAAACATAGGCCCACAGTATCGCGTTCAGTGGGTAACTTATGGAGGGTAAATTAATACTCTGTGCAATGGTCAAAGTGGTCAAGATATAACTTACAGAGGTGGTCAATATAGAGAGGTTGGTCTCCCATAGTGTATATGCAGTGTCTGTCCATACTGTGAAAATTAGGTCAACCTAAGGGGGTAGTCATTATAGAGAGGTGGTCTACTTTGGAAGTTCTGCTGTAATAATAATAATAATAATAATAATAATAATAATAATAATAATAATAATATGTATCTGCATTCTGTAAAAGGTAAAATGACACGTAATTTTTTCACGGTAAAAGTGAAAGCGTCAGATTTCAAACGAATGCAGCTGGGAATGATGAGGAAAAATACAAGGATAAGGAAAACTGCAAAGTCTCTGTGCGGAATGAAATGTCAAGCCAAAGCCTCTTCAAGAGGACGGGATTGAATATCAAGCAACACAAATGAGTTCTCTGCATGTTTTCTCAGAAGTAAATCTTACTTTCTTCAATGGGAGTATAATTACCTTATACTCCCAGACAAGCGTGCATAGCATTCCAACCCTAATTACAGTCAATTTTCATTGTCTGCTGCGGTTAGTTTCCTGGAAAACCCAGGGGATATGGAAACTGTGGTTACCGACTGCCCAATCCTAAGGGGCAGCCCAATCCTGAGCTGTCCGGGGAGCTCCCGCTCGGCGGCACCACGAGGGCTGCCGCCGAATCCAGCGCCTCCCGCACTACTGCGGGAGGCACCTCGGGAGTAGGGGACGTTCATTCCCTTCCCCCAGGTAAGGGAGGCAGCCCCGCAATGGGGCTACTCTCTTTAGTGGCACCCAAAAGGTGCCGCTAAAGTAAAGGCACTTGTGTAAGGCACGCAGCCTTCACAACCACCTAGGATCCTGCGGAGCTGCACGGATCCTCCTCCTGCCCACCCCTGGGCACGCCTCTGGCACGCCTCCCCTCCCCACATCATGCCGGCCTCCCCGCCCCCTCCCCGCATCATGCTGGACTTCCCGTCCCCTGGAACGCCCCCATCCCCACCCCATTCCCCATTCCGCAGCCTGGTGGTTGTAGGCACCACCGAGCTGCAGAACATGGGCACCCGCCGGGCAGTGGCTCAGTGCTGGCCGGAGCTGAACCACCTCCGGCAGGAGCCCTTACGGCACGTTTGCGACTGTGGTCCGCACCATAGAGGTGCAGTGCCACTGGACCACAGAATTGGGCTCCAACTCATTAATCCTATGGGGACAATGTGATTAGGTTCCCGTGGACCCTGTATGCTACCGGATGCAGCCTACGGAAGCTCTTTATCTGGCCCATGTGATAATTGGGCTCTCCCAGCACTGCCCTTTTCAGCAACACAGCTTTTGCCAAACCTCTGGGAGGAAGAGATGGAAAGAGGCCTCAGAAGGTAAGGAATGCTACAGAAGAAGAGGCAGACCAAAAGGGGTAGAGAAAGAATTGCTGGGAGAGTCCAAATATCATGTGGGCTGCCCTTTCAGCAGTGCCGCTTATGCTGAGGCATCACTTCACAGACCACCTCTCGTCTTCTGAGCTGCAAAATGATGCCGTGGCAGAAGTGGCTCTGCTCATGACCACTGGGCTCTCCCAGCATGATAAATGGGCTCTCCCATATCTTGAAAATATGGTCAAGATTATGGTCAAGAAATCTATGTGATAACCAAGTGCTTATTTCGGGTCATCATCTGCTTAATCTCACCACTTCCTTTTTAATGATGTCACTTCCAGTCCTCAGCATGCCATGAATGCCATTCAGCCCGCTATATGAAATGAGTTTGACATCCCTGTTCTATGCTATAGACAGTAAAATGAAGTTTTATTTATTTATTTTTCACATTTTTATACTGCCCTTCCTCCAAAGAGCTCAGGGCAGTGTACACAGCTGCTCCCCTCCTTTTGTCCTCACAACAACCCAGGTGTTGGGTGAGGCTGGTGAGGCTTTTGTCCTCACAACAACCCAGGGAGGTAGGTGAGGCTGAGAGAAAGTGTCTGGCCCAAGGTCACCCAGGAAGCTTCACGGCTGAGGGGGAATCTGAACCTGGATCTTCCTGGTCTAAGTCCACCTCCCAAACCACTACACCACACCAGTTCTCTTAAGTTTTCCCTCCCAGGGATTATTTTTAGTTTTTGATAGAGAAGTGCTTCAAGTGAAAGAGAAAGATGACAACCTCTGAGAACAATGTGGAGAACACCTTTGACATTTACATGAAGCTGTGGAAGTTCCAGCAGTGGCACCAGCAAATCTTGGACAACAGATGCAGCCTGAATCACTGTTTCAGGCATAGGAATGTATGGAAGAAGACCTGAACTAAGGAAGATGACAGCTTTACTACTATTATATGGACCTCTTGTCATTTTTGTCCTGAAGAGATTGCCAGTATATTGCTGCTGCTTTCTGAAGACCAGGGTCCACCATGCTAATTAGCAAAACGAAAAGAAGAGACCTAATGGCACTTTTCCAACACCATGTTTGGTTTGGCCCTCAGCAGGAGAACATATGCTCTAGCTCTCCAAGATACTTGACTGGAGAGCAGGTTGCCTCTGTGAAGAAGCCTGCCTTGAAAACAGCCACAGCTGTTTGTTCCTCTAGCCCTGCCTGGTGGTTGCAATGGAGCCCCTCTGGCTGCCAATTTCCCACCCAGCATCTTTGACATCCTTCTTTGAATGTATGAAACTGAGTTGCTTCCTTTAGGGGAGGGAGAAGGACACTCTTTCCGTATGATTACAGGTGGGCATCACTTAATGATGGGGATAAGGTCTCCAATTCCCGTTGTTATGCGATTAGGTCATTAAGCAAATATTCAGCCCAATCTAATGTCTTTGTCATGTAATCAGACACTCCCTGCCAGACACTAGCTGGCTGCACAGGCTACTGGAGATAGACTGCCTCTTCAATGCATTAAGAGCCTTTTTGTTGTATAAAGAGACATTCTGCTGCAGGCTATGGGAGACCTGTCACCTGACTGCCTCATTAATAGCCTCTTTGTTGTGCTTTGACCACCATCCTATATGCAGTCCAGTGGAAGGTTGCTAAGCAGTGCATGCCTGTATTAGAGATCTCAGCAGGTGTTCTACATTGTGGGCAATGAAATGGTAGAAATGAGGCCGTATAAAAATGCAGGCAGTTCCTTCACTATGGCCATGATGAGACTATAAATGCCCCAGGGCTGTAGCTAGGGGGGGCCAGGGGGTTTGCCCCCCCTGAGCCAGCAGTTTGCCCCCCAACATTTTTTCCACACTGTCATGTAAATGTGGTTGAATGTCCTCCAATTTAGCTCCTGTTCCTTCTGCTAGCACCAGTAAGGCAATTAATGAGGCAACCAGGAATTAAGAAAATTAATTAAGGCAATTAATTAAGGCAACCAGGAATTAAGGCTAAATTCCTGATGATTTAGCATGAGTAGGAGAGCCTATCAAACAAATTAAACTTGGTAAATATCCAAAGAACAAAGATGGCAGATCATTCAGATCAGAGTGGTTTCAACATTTTAAGTGGTTGGAATATTCTTCAAAACTAGATGCTGCATTTTGCTATCTGTGTCACCAATTTGTTCCATTTACTAAAGAACAAGCTTACATAAAAAAGGGATTTAGCAATTGGAAGGCTGCACTGGATAAAACTAAATCAGGATTTTTCAGGCATGCTTCATCTGAGACCCATGTGCAGACTATGTTAATGTGGTCTGAAAGAAACCAAAGAACTGATTCAAACACATCTATTTCAACTCTAATTAATGACAATGTGCTTGAAAAACATAGGTATTACATTTCAAGCATTGTTGAAATCATTCAGTTTCTTGTAGCTAATGAGCTTCCAATGAGGGGAATATACAACATTGAAGAATATGTGGAGAAAAGTTAATTTAAAAACCTTTTCAAATATACCCTCAAAAAGGACCCAAACTAGCTGAATCTTATAAAATTATTCCAAAGAATGCCACTTACCAATCCCCACTTACCAATCCTTGAAGAAATTCAAAATGAAATAGTTAAAGTAATGACTGATCTCATTCAAGAGGAAGTTTCCAATGACATAAAGAATGCAGATGTCCCATTTTTTTCTGTTTTGGAGGATGGAACAAAAGACAAAAATCGAAGAGAAAATATAGCAATTGCTACTAGATATGTTAAAGATGGTGAAATTTACAAATCCATGCTATCCATAGAGACAACAACTGCTTTGGATGCTGAGACTTTTACAGACACAACTTTAGATAAGTTCCGAAGGTATGGTTTAAATCCTAACAATTTGTTGAGCCAATGTTATGATGGAGCATCAGTTATGAGTGGCAAGAAAGGTGGTGTCCAGGCATTAATAAAAAAAAACAACCTGAAGAAATAAATTCCATACGTCCATTGTTTTAACTACAGGCTGCATTTAGTTGTAGTTAAAGCAGTTGAAGTTGTGCCTATGGTGAGGGAATTTTTTGGATAATGTGTGGAATTATACAACTTTTTGTCCCGTGGGGTAGTAGCTGCTGAGTATGAAAACAAAGCTCTTTCTTGTCTGCTGGAACAGAGATGGTCAGGACATCTTCAGGTGTGTAGGACAATTTTTGAAGAATACAAACATATATCAGAAACTCTTGAACTAATATCAATAAATAATGGAAAAAGATTTGCTGGGGAAGATGTGGTTCTTAGCACTGGTCTCCATCTTCTAATGCGGAAGCAAGAGTTTAGATTTTGTCTAGTGGTAATGAAAAATATTTTGGAAATTCTTTCTCCAGTAGATAAGGGATTCCAAAGTCATGACATTTCCTTGGAGCTGGCCTATAACTTAATTCAAGCTACAGAAAGTTCACTAGAAGACTTAAGAAATAGTGAGACTTTGAAATCAATTCTGCAGGAAACATCAAAACTGGCTAAAGAGGAAGAAGTAAAAATGCCAAGGAAAAGGAAATTTAATTCCTTACTTGATGATTATGTGGTGTATGAAACAACAGGTCACAGAGCATCATGTAGTGACACCCACAGTAAGCATACTTCTGACTTTTTTGAAATTCTGGATGTACTGCTAGCCGAAATAAAAAGAAGATTCCACGACAATGAAGAGATTCTTCAGGCAATAACTGCAGCAGAAAATTTAGATGATGAAAATGGTAGGCTAAATTATCTAAAAAATTTCAATATTACCATTCCAAGTAAAGAAGAAATGAAAGTAGTAAAACATTTCCTTGAGAAGAACAAAATTGAAAAGCGAAATTTCTTCAATGAAATATACAAACATCGAAGTGAGTTTAGGTTAATTCCCATCTGTCCCTCCCAGAGGGTAGTTCTTGAACACAGGTATCTCTAGGGTCCCGCCCCTTGTCTTGCATACCTGGCATTGGGCAGGGCTTGTTACTTGATGTGGTAGACTCCCGGAGCCTGAGTTATACAGGCTGTCTGGTCTGCTTCTGCAGGCCCTGGGAGCCAGGATACAGACCCTGAAGTACCCACTGGTGCCAGTTGGGCTTCACGACTTCGCCTGTGGGGTCGTGGCGCCAGGTAGGCCCCCCCTTTTGAGGCACATGTGCGAAGCAATGGTGGAGCTGGCAGGCCTTCCCACACAGATGGGCACGTCAGCCATTAGAGAAGACAGGGCTGTGTGGCTCCGGTCTTCTCCACCAGTTACTGGTGTTTTAGTTCGAAACTGGGAGGTTAGTGGAAGCTGGGTTTCGGGTACAATCAGAGGTGCTGGGGGGCTATGGTTCCGAATTCATTTTAGAAGCAGCTGGGGTATTGCTCGTTGGCCTAGCGGATGGGCGCAGGAAGGCATCACTAGAGCTTTAACATTCCCCGAGTTTTTTCCCCATTTTAGTCAGTTCACGTTCGGGCCCTTGAGTCTGTTAATTCCTCCTTTCGTTTCTGGTGTGCTAACCAGGCGGTGGGTTGGATTATCGGCGGGCGAACCTTGAGTCGCCGGGGCGATGCGCTTGCTGAGAGCATTTCTCCAGTGCTTATCAATTAATGTCCTTTTTTGCAGGGCTCGTGCCCGGAGTTCAAACAGCATTGCCAATGCTCTCTCTCATTTTCAGGAGGAGTGGGTCACGCAGCTGGTTCAGGAGGCTCGTCCATGCCCTGAACCCATGCCCCTGTGGTTGGGGAGCCCTGGCTCCGCACTGCCCAAAGCATGATCTGGGTTTCCCTAGCGGCCACTACCGGGTCAGCTATGGGAAGAAAATTTTGGAGTTGTTGGTCTTCCGTAGGCAGCAGCGTCTCAAGGACGCTTGGCCTTTGCCAGTGCAGCACCGGCTGAAGTTTATAATTGCCCTTCGGAACGTGGATTTGTCAGCACGTTCGATCACGTTCTACCTAGTAACTCTTTCTTTCAGTCCAGGGCACTGAGGCTGGGCTGACAGCACCTCTGAAGTCCGGGTCTGGCAAATGCTGGAGAGGCTTTTGGCGGAGGTGTCTCAGACTTCCGGATGCCCGGGAACCGGTCACTCGAGTTCATTACAGGGCCTACGTGCCGATTTTTACATTGTACATCGCTTTGAGGCAATGCTGTTCAAGGCTTGTTGCCTGGCGTTATTTTTAGGGCTGTTGCCCTAGTTAGGTTATCTGTTTCCAAGTTCGCCCCCGGAGGGCAGTGCCTTGTGGCGGTGTAATTGTCAGTTGGGTGTTAACCTATGTTTCTTATCTTTAAGGTTCAAGACTCCCCAGCGAGGTAAGGGGTAGTGGGCCCACCTCGAAGGAGCGGTTGACGTGGATCTCTGTCTGGGGCAGGCGGAGGTAGACTGCCGCCACATTGCACCCCCAGGGTGAAGGGCAATTGTGCTGTGTCAGAGCGCCCCCCCCCCCGACTATTAACCAGTTTAGGGCAGTTTTAATGCCGCCTTACAGAGGCTTGGAGTGTCAGCTGGCCAGTTGGCCTGCATTCTACGAGGATTGGTGCCGCAGCTACGGCAGCCAGGCTTGGGTCCATGCAGGAGCTATTTTGGAGGATCAGCCATTGGTGCTGGGGCGCTTGTAAGTATTATGTTCACGGTGGCCCACTGGTCGTGGTGGCCAGTGGTGGTAAGTTATCAGGCTCCCCCAGTGGTTGGGGGGGCGTGTTGACTGGCGTGGCCAGCCTTGGTGTTAAGCGGAGGGATGGTCCGGTGGGAGTCCCTGGTTTGTTGCCTTCGGCATCTGGGTAGTGGGTGCTGGCTCAGTGACTTATTTTACCTTTTGTTACAGGTCCGCGCTGGTCAGTTCCAGTGAGGGTTCTGATCTGCAGACACTCTGTTATCTGTGTGGCTCGAAAAGGAGCATTATCTAGCAGCTTCAGCTCCCAGTGGGGACTGGGTGGCCTGGCTAGTTTCACCTGGCTGCCAGAAGGGGCAATTGCTGGCGTTGGTTCTGCCCAGGCTGCTTAACTATCTTGAATGGCATCCCCTCCCCAGGTAATCGGGGTGCATCTAGGTGAGAATAACCGGAGTCAGAGGACCTTGTTGTCCTTGAGGCTCCAGGCCTGTAGGGAGTTCTCACAGCTTCTTAGTCAGTTCCCAGAGAAGGCCATCCTCTGGCACAGTCTCCTCCCTCGCCGCGTCTGGTGTTTAGTGCAGAGTGCCTGTAGAACAGGCGTCACCAAGAATAAAACTATTACCTGGGGAGGGTAGTGGTTGAGCTGGGCGGAGCAGTATTTCGACACCCTGCCATCAGGTTGTGAAGTTTGCCTTGTTCCACAGTGATGGGGGCATCTGTCACTGATCGGCATGAGTGATTTGTTATCTACCCTGCAGCAGGGCTTGAAGGAATTTTTCCTTGTGGGGAGCGGTGAGGACAAGCGCTAGGCTGTCCTCCCTTGTGGCAGGATACGTGCGGGACTGGGCAGGTAGGTATCTGGCTCGGTGTCCATCCAAGGCAGCAAGGTGAGGGGTGAGCCTGAACCGCTCCCATGATGCCTGACCGGTTCCAGGAAGCAGGCAGGCGAACCCCTTGTCTGGACTGTCAGGCCAGTGAGGCTCTGTCGACTGATCTGAAGTCCGGCTGCTTTGCCCCCTTCGGGGGGCGGCGTTGACAGACCTAGGCTGGCAATTGACAGCTGGGGCCTTGAGCCAGGCGGTACGCCCAATGAGTTTGCAGAGGGAGGCAGACGGCTAGGGCTGTTTCCCCCATATTGCCCCGCACGCTTGAGGTTATAGTTTATCGCCCTGCTGCAGTTTGTGAATCAATAAAGTGGCCCATTTGCATCCAAGCCGAAGTCTGGTCTCTTTATTTGCGGGTGTGGGGGTAATCAATTCTCAGAAAGATAAGAGAATTCAGCTCTACTAGGTAGTTTCAAATTTTCTTTACCTTGCTTTTTAAAAGTAATGAATAATGTAAAAAACTAATGTTCGATGACGTTGCTATATTTTACTTCTATATCTTTCCTCTTGCTTTTAGGTAAAGTAAATTTACTTTTGTCATCAGCATATGAAAGGCTTTCAATACAAGTAAATCTACCTGTATCATAGTGATATGTATTACTTTTGCAATGTTGAAAATCTGTGTATTGCACTGGTGTTCAAAATGAAAGGACAAATTGCATGTTATTTCTATGTAGACAAATAGATTTTACATTGCATACAGAAATGCATTTATTCTATGCAGATCATTGTTAGATTGCTTTACAGATAATGAATGCATCTTTTAATAAAACCAAAATATTTCCTCCTAATGAAATTTGGGTTTGTTATGGGTCTTTGATGTTTCTCCATACTTATCCTTCATTTTGCACACCAGTAAAGATACCTGACATAATTGCCCCCCCCCCTGAAAAATGGTTGCCCCCCCCACCTCTAGAATCCTGGCTACAGGCCTGAAATGGCCATCGTGAGACCACAAATGGGGTTGCACTTTTATCTGGCAGATCTACAGGAGCAGAGTGCACATATCATTAGGACTGACTGTATGCGTAAGAAAGCAATTTTGCTCAAGAATTCTCATACATACATTCCAGGGCCTGGGGATAAAATGCACATTTGCAAGTCATACCCATTAACCCACAATGGGTCTTAGGGCCTTCATTAGAATTTCACTCTTATTTCTAATATAACTCATAGCCCAATCCTACAATGGGCTTATGGTGGTGGAGCTCATGATCGACCATCATAAGACCCAGGCTGATGGTACAAAAGCAACACCACTCTTATGCACACCAGGGCCATCAGCACAAACAGCCAGAGGCCCCATGCGTGCGACAGTGGTTTGCAGAAGCCTTGCCAGAGCAGGTAGGCTGGTGGTAGGACAGCTGCATAGCTGGCCAATGTGCCAACCCAGGGCACATTGGTCTCTCCGCTGCCACCTCCAGCCTGGAAGGTTGCTGAGAGAGATGTCAGCTGGCTTTACTTCCAGTGAGCATGCCGGGAATGTCGCCGTCCCGTGGAGAGACACAGAGTACCGCCGGGTTCCATGTGGTACCATTGAGCCTGCCTCAGCTATGCCACTTTGGCAGGTTCAGAGGAAGATTGTGGACAGTTCAGGATGGGGAGCATGTAAGGCAGGGGTTGGTTTGGGAGAGGAAGGATCTTGGCAACAGCCATTCACACCAAGATCTTATCCCCCTTTCCCCATTCCAAAATGATACTTGGGTCTCCTTGGGCTTACACCAGCTAAATAACTTAAATACGTTCAAGGAGACCCATTGGAAGCAGATGGCCTACAGGAAAGTAAGTAAAAAAGACATTTACTTACCTCTCCTGGGCCATCAGGCTATTCCCCTCCCCCCCCCAATTGGCATGTACAGTATGCTCTGTCAGCAGTGATTTGTGCTGTGGGCTGGCAAGGGACAGGCTCATTCCTTTCAGGAAGGGCCAGTTCCCTGCTGTACAGTGTAGAGGAGGTATAAAACAACAGCACAGGTCCTCTGAGAGATGGGTGCAGAGGGGACATTGCACCTGAGCCCAGGGTCAAAAAGAGGGCCTGGGAGCTAAAGGGAGCCTAAAAAGGGGAACCCAGGAACCAAAGAGAGCCAAAAAAAAAAAGGACCACAGGAGCCAAATTCACATTTGAAGGGAGAAGGGAAGGGGCCCCAAAGAAAATTTGTACCCTCTAATAAAATTCCTCTCAGTGGCTCTAAAACAGCAACACAATTCCTACTATTTATTTGCATCCAAAGGGGAGGAAAAATTCTGCTCATTCATGGGAAGGCATACAACCACTTACTCCAATTTTGTAAGATGTGATGGACACTAAGCCATTGAAATCTACATTGGGACAGCTGGCTTAATAGTTACCACATTTTGTACTGATAAGCCTGCACAGAGTCAGTGCATTTTCTGCACTGGGCGCAAAGCCACCATCACCCAATCCATTCACAATGATGGGAGAAGGGGGGGGATGGATGTCGGACTACTGATTTTCCAGAACATGCAAAACAATACGCACGGACCAAATTCTTCTACCAAAAACATGTCACCTCACTGATTGGGTATCTTTTTCTTGGCCTGAAACTGCAACTGCTATAAAGGACCTGTTATTAAGAAATAGGTCTGTTGTCACCTAATTGCCACATACTATTGAAATACCCACAGGGATACACCCTTTCAGTTCTTTAAGAGGCACATCCGCAGTGATAGTATTGCTTTTGCCTCTCTGCTGCCAGGATGGGACAAACAGGTCCAGCAAACTCCATGCAGGTCTCCTTGCTTAGCCTAGTGTTTGTTGGCCTTCTCCAGCTTGCCACAGGACGGGAGCTGACATTTGTGCTTTTAGTAAGTAGCTGCTGTTATGACTGCTCATAGCTTTGCTTATTGGGTTCCTCAAAATGCAGTTCTCTTTCTCTAGCTCTCCACAATTTTCATGTACAATCTAATCTTACAACTTGAGTTTCTCTTATATGGCACCTTCTAGCCATGTTTGACTTTAGCTATTTCTAGCTATGCTATAATGTAGATAATATCAAAGTAGATGATATCATTTAGGTATGTTGTGAGGTCTTGAGTTCATCTGAGCATGAATTAGGAATGACTGGGGTACAATTAGGAAATCTCTCTTAAAGGAACACAATTTGCTTACAGCTGTGATTGTTGTACTGAGGTCTCCACCAGCATGACAAAGACAATCGAATGCAGCAGTGAGACAATGAGATACTTCAGGACTTCCATCTGTAGTAAGCTCATATGTAATGAAAGTGGCATGAACAGTTTAAACAACAAGCAGAAGAATAGCAATGGTAATTTCTTGGAGTGGGTTTATAATGGAGTGGTGTAGCAGCTGCTTTGCATCCTGACTACCCAGCTTGTTAGAAGTGAAACTGGAGAAATCGCACTCCACTTCCCGTTTTGTGGAAGTGGCGCGTGATTGCTCCACTTTCACTTCTGCTGACCTGGGGAGCCCTGCAGACACTCGTGCAGGGCTCCCTGCACCCCAGGACGGCTGCTGCAGGGACTGGTGAGTGCATCCCAGTCCCTGCAGCCCTCCTGAACGTTGTGATCCTGGGGATTGCATCGCTGCCTCCTCGCTGCCTCCCCCCTGCCCCTGCCCCTTAAGGGGAAAGAGGCCAGGGCCTTCAGGCTGGGGCATCATGATGTCCTAGTCTGAAAACCACTGCAGAAGATGAACTAGCAGTGGTCAATGAGCACTGCCTTCTGTTGACTGGCTCATGTGCTCTAGCCGTTTTCCTTATCCACCCAAATTTTATAACAAACATCTTCAATTTTGCAGCCTGCCTGTTGGCATTCACCCCGGTTCAGAAATTGCTGGTACGGGACTCACTGGTAGAGTACATGGTTTTTCCTTTCATAAGGTTGCCTAGTAGAGTCTCAGTTTTAAACCAGACGCACCTGTTTCGTAATTCAGGTTACCCAGGAGCCTGCATTAGCAATTATATCCTTTATCCTTTTGACACTGCCCTGTTGTCAGCCTTTCAGGCAAAGCAGGCATTCATCTCACCATTCATAAAGCAAGCATATTACCACATGGTGTGGGAATACAAGACAGTCAGCATTGTAAAATAGGCAGAAAGCATGGTACAATAATTAGAGAACCTTTGGGGAGGACAGCTCAAACCGCAGGATCCTAGATTAGTATATTCGTGCCTGCTCCATGCCTGAGAATTTCCTGGCAATTACAGCCCAACACTATGCAAGCGTACTCAGAAGTAAGTCTCACTGAACTGAAGAAGACCCACTTCCAGGTGTGCTGAAGGAGACCCACTTCAAGGTCTGCAGCCTTACTTTTGCTTTCTACCTGCTGGATCAGGACAAAGGCCCATCAAGTCCAGCATCCTATTTCCCACAGTGACCCACCAGTTGCTTCTGGGTAGTTCACAAGTGTTCCCCTCTTACACAATTGCTTCTCTGCAAATGGTTGGCAACCTTCAGTCTCGAAAGACTATGGTATAAGCCTACAGCACCCAGTATTCCCAGGAGGTCTCCCATCCAAGTACTAACCAGGCCTGACCCTGCTTAGCTTCCAAGATCAGACGAGATTGGGCACGTGCAGGCTGACACTCAAAAGCACACTGCTGCTGAACCTTGGAGGTCCTTTATAGCCATCATGCCTAGTAGCTATTGATACATTTGTCCTCCATGAATCTGTTTTCTTTCCCCTTTAAAGCCCTGTATAGGCACTCCAGGATAGTCTTGCAGCTCTCCCATCTTCCTGACTGCCAACTCCTGCGAAGGAGGAAGGGGGTCAAGGAAGCTGAATTGATCTGCCAGCCTAGAACTGGATAGCCTCTAAGGTTGGCATTCCAGCTGGCGTTACCACATCATGCTTATTAATTATTATGCATTGCACTAAGGAACACATATGTCACAAGCAGGTTATCGCTACAGGCAGTCTAAAACGGTTTTATTTTTTCATGGATGGCGATGTTATCCTAGAAAAACAGGGTTGAAAGTGATGTTATGTGGTTTTATTCCAAATCAATTTTAAAGCATTTTTATAGAGTGTAATTGCTACTCTATAGATGGTATTTATGTTTTTATGCCTGTGGCTGCATGAAATACCTCTCTCTCTCTCTCTCACCACACACACACACACACACACACACACCCCTGAAGAGCACAACTACATCATCAACTACTTGAATTAAACTTACAGGGGCCATTTAAGATTTGCATGCTATTTGAATGAACAACTACAATGAACCTAATGCTGCCAAGCACAAATTAAGACATTGCCAAATTAAAACATTGAGAAGATAGCAACTTGGACGAACAGAATTGAACCTAGCATTGAATTGCTATGGAAACAAATTGGATTTAATATGCGGGGGGAAAAACACATAGCAAGGAACCATTAAACATTTGCTTGATCGAAAGTAAATGTGACTGCATAGCTCATTTTCGCTTTCAATAGGGTTCAATACATTTTCAGCTTGGAAGGGGGAACTTCCTTCTTGAGTGATTTTGGGACTGTGTTCAATTTATTGGGACAATTCTGGTGGTGTTGCATTCCTCTGGGCCTGCCCTTTCCAATGGACCAAGGCATGGTTGCCTACTCACAAGTAAATGCACACTGTGGCTCAGCTTCACCTTCCATAGGGCTCCATGCATTGTCCTTGGTAGCTTCTGAGCATGCTCAGAAGACTCTACAGCCAGTGGAAGCAACAGAACTCCGAGGAAGTTCGGGGCTCAGAAACACAGTCAAAAGCACTCAGGACTCTGCAGCCACTTTAACAGACACATGGCAGTGTTATTTCATTAATTTAGCGGGATATCACATTTCGTTAAGTTAAAAGTCCAATTTCGCGTTATGGTGGTGTTTTTGCAAATACCATTTTAGACTGTTTCTAGTTATCGCTTTTCAAAAAGTGAAGCTTCATCACCACGTGTCCATGCTGAGGAAAGCTCAAAACTGCAAAACCTTTGTAGAAAAGTAACAGGAGATGGATGTTCTACTCACAAGCGAAATTCCTGGATATATGAATTTATAGAGTCTTCTTGTTGTTGGCAACCTTCAGTCTCGAAAGACTATGGTATCGCGCTCTGAATGGTGGTTCTGGGACAGCATCTAGTGTGGCTGAAAAGGCCGATTCGGGAGTGACAATCCCTTCCACACTGGGAGCAAGTGCAGTCTGTCCCTGGTCTGTCTCCCTGGCTATGGGCCTTCCTTCTTTGCCTCTTTGCCTCAGTCTGTTGGCCAAGTGTCTCTTCAAACTGGGCAAGGCCATGCTGCACAGCCTGCCTCCAAGAGGGCTGCTCAGAGGCCAGGGTTTCCCACTTGTTGAGGTCCACTCCTAAGACCTTCAGATCCCTCTTGCAGATGTCCTTGTATCGCAGCTATGGTCTACCTGTAGGGTGCTTTCCTTGCATGAGTTCTCCATAGAGGAGATCCTTTGGGATCCGGCCATCATCCATTCTCACGACATGACCGAAGGAGAAACCAGCACAGGGCAAAGGAGGCAAAGGTGTGTGTGACTTTTGGTTCCCCCATCCCATTCGTGTTGAGACAAATCCGAAGATAAAAAAATCCGAGGAGAAATAGGCTGCACCTGTATATGGTCTTCTGATAACGTCTACCATTATGGGCTGTTTGAACATAACCATGCACACCACTTGTTTACTCACAATCTCCTCAGACCTCAACAGAGTGAGAGAATGGTCCCCACTGGAGAACACTGCTGAGTTCTTTCTGTGATATCTGTGATGTTTCATTCACACATGCAAATCATCATTTGATGTTCCAGTCAGCAAGTAATATACATGTCTGTACATGTCAAATAATGTACGAGTACATGAAGTAATGTACAAATCTACAGATACTTCATGGTTACCAGTGCCTTCTGATTGTCAGGCTGTCTTGTTCCTGGTAAGGGTGTGCAGAAGCCTGTTAAGAAAATTCACCTGTATTGTAGAAACACATCTGGTTTCTTTTGCAATTTTTCAGGTGATTCATCTCTAAAGAAACTCTGAAATTCATTTCAGATTTTCCTCTCTGTGACATTTTAGGGCTGAGCCTAGTTGCTGAACGTTAAAGTGACAGTCACTATTACTTGAAAGATGCTCTTGTGAGATATATGACTACTGTCAGGAATGAGGGTATAAATTGCTGACTCTATAGTAGAAGGCATGACACCCAGATTTATGTCACTCAACAAACACTTCATAAACTTTGTCATACTTTTTCAATCATTCAGCTTATTGCTTTCTTACCTTTCCACAGAAATACTGTACACGTGACTGATCTTTAGCTGCAAAGGGGTGTCTTGTTTGCATGTACATTGAGATATTGTTCATATTTCGTAATAATTATGAATATCTTTTATGCAATAAGGAAAAAATTGCTCTTGGGAGGCTTGTGAAACAAACAGAACAAAGCCAAAGCAATAACGCTGTTTTTATTACATCCTCTTATTAGATTTATCGACATGGTGACAGAAGCCCCATTGAAAACTATCCCAAAGGACTACATAATGAAGGGGAATGGCCACAAGGGTATGGACAACTGACTACGGTAGGTTCGCTTTTTGCCGAAGTGAAAGTATTGGCCAAATAAAAAAGAGGCAAAGCATCTGACCTGTAAGTCACATTTTAAAATTACAACAGAGGATATGATTTCTGATTGCAGCCAGACTCATGCTTGTATTGTTGTCCCACAGTTAGGAATGCAACAACAGTATGAGCTTGGACAGTACATAAGGGAGAGATATGCCGGCTTCCTGAGTCCAGAGTACAAACGAGAGGAGGTGAGTGTGCAAATTTCGAAAAGATTTCCTCAGAAAATGGTTAAGGTGTTTGGTTCATACAATGCCAGTGAAGTCCTCACAGCATCTGAAGCAGCATGTCAAATGTCATCATCCCTTACCCCAAAACTGGTCAACTGCCACTTCTGCTGATCCTGCCTCTTCCTGGATTCAAAGAGGAACTGTTTGACACTCTATCACTCTCCTCTCCTCCACACTTTGAGATCAGTCTATTGCTTCGTTCTCCTCTTCCTTCTCAAAACCAGGGAGCAGGGGGATAAAGAGCAGTGGAATTGGATGAATGGACAGCAACAAACATGCATTCACTCACTAACCCACCTCATGAGGTGTCTGACTTTGAAAACCTCTTAACATTGAATCCTGAGAATTCATATGCCTGAATTTTGTGTCCACCTGACTACATGGGAGAATTCAACAACACATAGGAAAAAGTAGGCAACCACCTTGCAAAAAGATGAAAACGCTCAAATCTGTTCACAGTCTTCTGTAACCCAAAGAGTGCACTGCTGAAATAACTGAGGGGGCTGAAAGTGAGAATGTGTCTGGTGCTCTCAGTACTTGTGACAGGGATTCTGAGATTGGCGGGACAGCAATTAGCCCTTCTCACTCCAGATATTCAACACACATGTACGTACGTATATATTCAACTCAATTTCTCCCCTACTACGAGTACACCTGATGGATGCAAGTCAAAGCTAGGTGATGATGGGCCTGGTCATGTCAAATGAGGGACACATTCATTGCTGTCACATGATGCAATAAGCATTTCTGTCAGGTCTTCACCATAATCACACCACTGAAACTACTAGTTTAGGAAGGTGGGGTTCTCTTTGATTCAGCCTACAAAGAATCTGCTCCCAGTAGCGCTAGTGGTAAGCAGAGGCAGCCTAAGTCCTCCTGGGTAACAAATGCACCCTCCTGTACCTGGTAACATGGTAGCATTCACTTCCCCTGGTGTCTAAATGCATTGAAAGGGAGACATATGGGTGACAGAGGTGGCACAGTTCCTGGGATTCTTCCTTATTATCAGTGGAGGTCTCTGCAAGGAAGTGTTCCTTGAAGGTTGCTTCCTGAGATGGACCAAGAAGACAGTACAGGTTGAGCCTCATTATTCGTGTGGGTTCCGTTCCAAGCACTCCCGTGGATGGTAAAAAACGCACTATAGCAAATCAATTTAAAAAACAAAGTTTCTTTGCTCCAGTGATTTAAAAACAGCCTTGCTGACCTTTGTGATGTAAGATAAGAGTCATTAAGAAGACAATCTGTCATTAAGTCATTAAGTCATTAAGATAAGAGTCATTAAGAATCCATCAATCAGTCATCCTTCAAGTGCTTACAAAGGAGCTTCACTCAGCCCCTCTCTTCACCAATGCAAAGTGATCACCTTTCTTTCAGGTGCTCAGGGGAAAGGGATGGGTCCCCTGGAGAGAGAAGGATTGATGGATTGTCGGCCAGCTGACTTCGTTCTCTCTCTCTCATTAACAAGGCTATTGTTAAAGGACTGTTCAGTTTCTTAAACTGATCTTAAAGGGATGCATTTTTCCCCTTCATCAGGGATCAGCACATTCCTTCTCATTCGCAGTGGCCATTCGTGTTGAGTCAAATCTGTGTATAAAAAATCCATGTATAACAAGACTGGACCTGTATTGAGGACCTTGGCAACCAATGCCCCCTCCTAACAAAGGGATTTCTGGGTCCAAATCCTGGTTAATGACACTTTCTCTCTCTTCCTTTTAGGTTTTGATTGAGAGCACAGAACTTGATCGCACCATTATGAGCGCTCTATCAAATCTTGCAGGTCTCTTCCCCCCTTCTGGTGATCAGATCTGGAATCCCGACATTCACTGGCAGCCCATCCCGGTTCATATTGTGCCAAAAAGATATAATCCCGTGAGTAGTACTAATATGAGCAAATTCTTTTGCCTTTTCCACTGTACTTTAGTAGCTGCAAATGTTTGCAACATTTCTTTTTAAAGGAATCCATTTCCTTGATCAGAGATTTATATGAACCCCAAAGACCCAGTGGCATCACTAGGATTCTAGTCACCTGATGCGGGATGCCAGTGCGTCACTCCCCCATGCAGTGGGCGGAGCAACAACCCAGCTGGTGGGCGTGGTGATGTACCATCTCTCCGCCCCCACTGGTTATTTGGCTGTGCCATTTGATAGAACAAAGATGGAACAGATTCTGCATGAAATTACACATTGATTAATATATAACATGATGGTATTATTCCTCCAAATTATGATTTTAGTGATTTTGGTCAGTAGTGGTGTCACCCCCCCCAGGGTGTCAACTAACTAATACCTTATTGCAGCAGTTCTCAAACTTTTAGCACTGGGACCCACTTTTTAGAATGTCAATCTATCCAAGACCCACCAGAAGTGATGTCATGGTGGAAGTGACATCATCAGGCAAATTAAAATAAATAAGTATAAAGAATTAAAGTAAAACAAATAATTAAATAAGCAGAAGCCAGCCCTGGTCCACCAAGTGAATTTCCTCTATGGCCTGCCTGCAATAACCCCCCCCCCCTCCAAAACCAGTAAGGTTTTCAGCCCTACCCAGTGCCCAGTTCACTTTAAGAACTTCTGTTTCAACCAGATCACTGTCAGGATCCACCTGACTTTGCAAGTCTCAAAAAAGTTCACCTTATCAGCTGAAGCCCATGTTTTGATCCTTCTTAGTTGGGGGGGGGGGGAAGGCTACCTTCTGGAGCACTTGTTTAGCTGCAGGTGCATACGATTAGGACCATTCTAGTAGCCTTGCACTCTCCTTCACCTGATCTTCCACACCAGCAAAGGTACATTTACTTACTCACGAGTAAATGCAACCGTGAGGCTTAATTTTGCTTTCCATAGGGCTCAATACATTCATCTGCTTGGAGGGAGGGACTTCCTTCTCAGGTGTTTTTGGGGGCTGCATTCATTGGATCAGGACCATTCTGGTGTCATTGGAGTCCTCTCAGCCTGCCCTTTCCGACAGACTAAGGTTTACTCATGAGTAAATGCGCGATATGGCTCATTTTCACTTTCTATAGGGATCCATGCATTTTTTGTTCTCCAGTTTTTTGGCCATAATATTTGATAGAAAGGAGATATTTCACTCAGGTTTTTTGCATTGCATTCTGCTGGAAATGCCACATCCAGCAGTATATAATATAATGGGGTTACTCCTAACCACCGTGATTTTAGCATGTCACCCCCCCAGTGTGCATCACCACCCCATGTGCGTCACCTGGTGTGGCCCGCACCCCCCTAGCGACGCCACTGCAAAGACCTCCTGAAATAGGAAGGAGCAAAAGGTCAGTTCTGCCTCCTAATATTTATGGTCTAGACCAGGGGTCGGCAACCTTAAACATTCAAAGAGCCATTTAGACCCATTTTCCAGAGAAAAGAAAACCTTGGGAGCCACAAAACCCTTTTGACATCTAAAATGAAGAAAACACTCCATATATAGTTTTTTTTACCTTTATGCTATGTATAAAAAAAAACTATAGTGTGTTGCATTTTTTTAATCCCACCAGACACCCCTCAAGCACCACTGGTGGTACCACTGGGTATACTGGTGGAGAAACCCAGGAAGGCTGCATGTGCTGATCACGACTTGGTGCCTCAGAAAGCACTGCCTTTGGGCCACCCAGGCACACAGACACCCCTGCCAAGGGCACTCACATGCAGTGGCATAGCTGGAGGAGGGCGCAGCACTCAGCCTGGAGGGGAGGTGGGCGAGCTGTTGCAGGCAGACCTCGAACGTCCCTTCGAGGATCCCGCCCGAAGGGGCTTGAGCGCTCAGCGGGTGCCGGGCTGGAAGGAGAGGAGAGGCTCTTCTCGCCCTTGTCCCCGCAGCTCTCTGCCTCTCTCCTGCTGCCTCTGGCTGCAGCCCGGGTGGGGCAGCATCCCTTGGCCAGTGAAGGGGGCAGCTCTGCTGGACGCGCATCTCTGGTCTGCAGCCTGGTGGAGCGGAGGATGGGGGTCCTGAAGGGAGTCCTGCCGCTGCCCCTCCACCTCCTGGCTCCTCGCACTGCCCGGCGCTGCCCCCGTCACAGGTGATGTAAGTTCCATTGATTACAATGGGATTTACTTCTGAGTAGACAGGCACGGGATTGGGCTCTCACAGCCCAATCCTATATGCACTTTCCTAGGAGTAAGCCCCATTGACTTCAATGGAACTTACTTCTGTGTAGACAGGCATGGGGCTGGGCGCTCGGTTGCTAGCAAACCCACCAGCAGGGGACAGCGACGTCGCAGCCCCCCCCAGAAGAGGCTCCCCCAAGCCCCCCCTTTAGGCTGCCCCACACAGCTCCAACCTGCTGCCCCCCCAACCCTCCGCTACAGCGATCCGCCTGAGGAGGAGAGGCTGGCCGCGATCCGGGCTGCTGGGGTTGCAATCCTATCTGCATTTTCCTGGGAGTAAGTTCCATTGATTACAATGGGACTTACTTCTGAGTAGACAGGCACAGGACTGGGAGTCAGAAGTATGTCCCATTGTAATCAGTGGAACTTACTCCCAGGAAAATGCAGATAGGATTGCAACCCCAGCAGCCCGGATCTCGGCCAGCCTCTCTGCCTCAGGCTGCAATCCTGCACACTTTCCTGGGAGTAGGCCCTTTGGAACACAGTGGGACTTCCTTCTGAGTAGACCCGCACAGGCTGGTGCCCTCCTTCCCCTGAGAGAGAAGTTCTGCTGGGCTGGGCAAGTCCTCGAGGCTCCGTGGCAATCAGCGGAGGAAGGGGGGCTGCCATGGCTGGGGCGGGGAGTGATGAGCCAGGCTCCAGCTGGGCTCTCCGCCCGTCCCTCCCCACCTGCAGTCTCTTCCGTTGGGAGGCGCCTTCTCCTTCGCTGCACGGGCTCTCCGCCTCCACCAAATGGCCGAGCTCCAGGAACAGCGAGTGCCGCCACTTTCACCCGGACTCTAGAGCCGCACAGATGGCTGAAAGAGCCGCTTGCGGCTCTAGAGCCGCAGGTTGCCGACCCCGGGTCTAGCCCTACTATTTCTTGTGCAAAAATATTAGAACATAGCATCTGAGTTTTCCCTGTACTGAGCAAGCAAAGCCCTATCCAGACATCAAAAAGCTGGGTGTAGTGAACTCACATCCAGATGAACAGGAGTGTATAGACTAGCCATGCCTCCCTACCCATAGATGGCTTAATGTAATATGCAATTTTTCCCCAAAGTTTAGAACAGTTTCTTGCTAGTTGATATTCATTTTATCCATGTATTTGACCAAGAATGTAAAAATAATGTGTGACTTTATCATGATTTGGGGGACTGGATAACATTCCTGGCTATTTATTTCCTAGGATGAACCAAGGAGGTTGTCATCAGTCATCATAATGATCAGGAGAGAAAACCAGCTCTTCTGGTTCTGTTGGCAGCTGTTGCAAATTAAACTGGGAAGAGACAAGTTTCCCATAGCAAATTAGGCCATCACTAAGAAATGTGGGCACATTGGTTGTATCATATGATGTTGCTGCTTCCTCCACCTGCCACCCTCCCTTCCACCCTGCATAACAAGGCCCTTACACTGTGCAGTCTAGAGACAGACCAAGAGACGTTTGTTGTCATGTGGTTTTAAAAATCCATTTGGGCAGTGACAAAGGGATAAAGGAGTTCATACCAATCCCCCCCCCCCCCCAGGATGTGAATTCTCTCTTACTTGGTCATAACTGTGGCCCAATGAAACTGATAGGTCTTAACCTCAACTAATGGTTCTCAGTGATGACTAGTTTGATTACTGAAAACCCAATCCTAACCAATTTTCCAGTGCTGGTGTAGTTGTGTCAGTGGGGTGTGTGCTGCATTCTATGATCGAGGGGCAATCACTGGAAATACTTCTTAAGGTATGGGAACATGTGTTCCCTTACCATGGGGCTGCATTTTGGCTACACCGGAGCTGGAAAGTTGGACAGGATTGAGCTCTAGCTTACAGTGCTGATGCAGCCACTATGTAGCCCTGGAGTAAGGGAACAAATCCCCTTACCTTGAGGAGGCTTCTGTGACTGCCCCCTGTTCTGTGACAGAGTGTGCCCTGTTGGCATGGCTGCATCAGCACTGGAAAGTTGGATTGCATTGGGCCCTCAGTTCCCATTAACTTCAGTGAGACTAACAGCATAATGCTGTGCACAATTATTCAGAAGTAAGTCCCACTGTACTCAATAGGCTTATTCCTACCATGCATAGGTTAGTGATGATTAACTTCTACTGGCAGAGTGTGTGTTCTGCTAGCAGGCTAGTTTACATTGGGTTGTAACTTTCTTAGGGCGCAATCCTAACTCACTTTCCAGGACCAACATAAGGGCAATGCAGCTCTAAGGTATGGGAGAAAACATAGCCTTACCTTGAGGAGGCCTCCATGAGTGCCGCCCAACTGCAGGATGCAGCACAAGTCCCATTGGCACAGCTATGCCAGTGCTGGGAAGTTGGTTTGGATTGGGGCCTTAGAATACAACCCAATGATTTGGGATATCAAGAGGATTTTTTTTTTTCCCCAGTCGGGGAGTTGCTAAATGCATCCTGAACTACAAATATATTTTGAACATTATAGTACTTGCACGCATTCTAATTAGTATGGAGGTAACAGTGTAGGATTTTTGTATTCTTCAAACATTTGGCAGCCCAGAACTCCTTGGCTACATGTGAACATTTTAATGAAAAATGCAGGCTTATCTGATCATGAGGTGAATCTGCATAGGCAAAGCATTCCTGTATCTACTTGCACACAGGATATAATGGGCGTTGAGGTCCCTGATAATTTGGAAATTCCCTAAAGGGTTGACCAATGATTACTACTTAATTGATGCTAATTTGGCCATGTATCACTCTAGCACACTGTCCCAACCAGTGGTCTGGGGACCACAGATGGTCTGTGAAACCCTGAGAAGTGGTCCACGAAATATTTTTTAAAAAGATAATCTTTGATCACTTTAAGCATCTCATCAAGTGAGCATTCCCCCACAGACCACCAGAGAGGGTGGAGAGCAGACTATCTGTAGCCGTCAATGAAGTGTCAGCTGTGGCTGTGGGCAGTCCCACCACCTCTGGTAGTCCATGACGGGGAGCACTCGCCTGGGAGATGCTTCCCCACGGACCACCAGGGAGATCAGAGAATGGACATGTGCAAAGCTGGTTAAAAAAGCAGCAACCCAGAAATCTTTTCTATAAATAAATCTAATAAATCTCTAATAAATATTTATTTATTAATTTAATATTTAATAAATTTTATTAATATATATTAAATAAATAAATAATTTAATTGTATTTTTTGTGTGCAGGGGGGTAGTGTGGTCTCCGATAATTCCAATTTTTGCCTCAGTGGTCTGAGAGGTCTTAAAGGTTGGGAACCACTGCTCTAGCATGTTGAAAGAGATCCTGAGCTTCAAAACAAACTCTCAGTGACAGTTGTAGGCAGATGATACCTCGTCCTATGACAAAAAGAACAAGCTCACAGTCTATGGGAAATGTGACCCTGAACACAATTTTGGAAGGGTATGGTCCTGTTCCTCCTCCAATGTTTTGACTGGAGATCAAGTTCAACATGTATAAATACTCTGCAAAACATTGGCAAAAATCCATGACTGTGATGCAACATTTATGTCTTGATTTGGCATGGAATGCCCTTCCAGCATTTTTCACAAATGTGATATAATCACCTGTCAGCTGCATAGGATGTAGTTGTTCCACTAGGGTACTGGCAAATTTGTTCTCATTTCAGGCATTGAACCTCTCTATTTTAGATTCTGGCCTTGTTTCAAGCTCAATAAATACCTTCCTTCTAATTACATATTTATCACATTTATATCTTGCTTTTCCTCCACACTGGCACTCAAGGTGATATAAGCAGGGTTCCCATGAAGTCTTCTGAGCTGGCACCAATGACCTGGGTTACTGTGGCAGGGTCCTCAAACTTAAACTAGTTCCAAAACCCTGGCTGAGAAGCATGAATGGAGACAGCAAACACTTACTGATACCATTTTCTTTTCAGAAATTACGTTTTCCCATTTTTGATTGTCCACTTTATCTGGAGCTTTTGAGGGAAACGATGGCATCAAATGAATTCCAGGCCAGAATTCAACCATATGAGGTAATTAAAAAAAACAACAAAACTACTCTTTATATCTTTCAGATATTCACATGGAAACCAGTTTTTCAAAAGCTTCCAACACACACACACACACACACACACACACACACAGAGAGAGAGAGAGAGAGAGAGAGAGAGAGAGAGAGAGAGAGAGAACTTGCTGAAAGTTTTTCTTACAAAAAAAGAAAAAGAAGAAAAGAATGCCACACTATAGTGTTGCAGTTGAGCAAGGATAAAGGCAGACACCAGGAGGTCAAGGAAAACAAGCTTTTATTCTTAGCAGCCTGCTGGTCACAGAGGAATAGCTTCCAAAGTCTGTGACACCCAATTTCTTGGGGCTTTGGGTTGATATACTGAACAAATCTTCATTCTAAAGCACCAGTCACATTTCTGATTGGCAAACAGCATATCGTGTGAAGCTTTGTCCCTGCCTACATATCCCACTACTCAATTTCTGCGCTGCATGCTCTACCTTATGTGGCATTTAAGAAAGCTGTGGAAAATTACTAAGTGCAAAAGTTTCATCTCTCCCTCCTTGTGTTGGCTAATAGGATGCTTGCAAAAGTCTCTTTTCTCTTCCAACCGCCTGTCTGTAGCGGTTAACCTAGCAGTTTCCTGTTTTCTTTTTAACTGCAAAAGTTTGGCAAAACGACTCCTTGCGATCAAAGCTTGTGCCTGCAACACCACTTCCTCTTTAACACAGACACGGGTATTTTCAAGCATTCAGCTGAACCAAGCAACCAAGTACAAGGGCCTACTTTAGCCAAGCACTCTGTACATGCTCAGAACACGCTCAAATAACTCTGCTCGTGTACAAAATCCCAGAAATTTCTACTAGGCTCTTCTCACAATAGGATATGGTCTACTTATGGTGTTCAGTTGGGTTTGTTACATTTCCCATCATGTAAACTAGTGCTCCCTTCCCAGATTGCCTAGGATCAGCTCCACAGGATTAGGCCTCATCCTGTGCAGTTTCAGCTTAGCAAGTGAGTGTAGTGAGAATTTCTCAGACTGTGGGTTGGGACAGAGTGTGGGTTTCTCAGAGTGTGTGTAGGAATGCAGCTTACGATTGTGTAATGTTGTCCTGCTTGATGATGTCACTTCCAGTGGGTCCTGAACAGATTCTCATTCTAAAAAGTGGGTCCCAGTGCTAAATGTGTGAGCAGCACTGCTTTAGGTAATTCAACTCACTCAATAGCTCTCAGTATCTCTCCTAGATGACTCCCAACTCCTTTCTCCTCCATTTCCTGATATTTTTCTGAAAGGTAGGTAGTTGCCCTTCTATACACTCCAGAACTACAAAATTCCTCCTCTTTTCTGTAGCTTCTTCAAAGGGAAAGTCAAATAAAATGGCCGTTCTGGCCTTTTTTCTAACTCAGTGATTCTCACACATTTAGCATTGGGACCCACTTTTTAGAACGAGAATCTGTTGGGACCCACCGGAAGTGATGTCATGACCAGACGTGACATCATCAAGCAGGAAAATTTTAATAATCCTAGGCTGAAATCCCACCCACAATCCTACCCAGGAGTAAGTCCCATTGACTATCATTGTTAAAAGAATATACATTGGTAGCTTGTTCAAAGTACAGGTCTGTAACATTTTCCCAAATGCAGTCACATACCATGGGAGCAGCAAGTCTAATATATTAAAAATAAAATATTGAAATGAATGGGGACCCATCTGAAATTGGCTCATGACCCACCTAGTGGGTCCTGACCCACAGTTTGAGAAACACTGTTTTAACTTAAATGGTTTTGGAGAGAAACCTATAGTTTGATTTTTGACTTCTACCGTGTATTTTCTATCACATAGAAAAGGGAAAAAATTGTTTCACCTTCTACTCTTATTATGATCAATTGAATTAAAATCACAGAACCTTAGCAAAGAACCACAGGAGACAACATCCTTAACAGCCCAGTCCTAACTGGCTGTTACATTGCTGGACAGCAGTCATAAATTAACAGTGCCAGAGAGCACGACCTCACCACAGCCAGCTACATGTGGTGGTGGACATTACTTTTAAGCTATAGTAAAGCTTTCAGAGCAGCCTAGTATTCCCACCCCACCCCACCCACCCACCCCCCGTTTTAACTATGGTGCATGTGTATTTGCAGCTTTACTGTTAGACAACTAGGTGTCGACACATTGCAATTAGATGCATGCAGCATGCAGCCTATGAAAAGGACTCAATGGCAGGTGACTACTACCCTGCGTCAAGGTGTGCAGGATTACAGAGTACTGATGATGTATCTTTGTATCGTACTTGCACTTGAGAATGAAAGTTGAGGTAGTGTCCTGGCTCAAAGACTGTCCATCAAGACTTCACTTCAAAGTCAACTGAAATTTGCCTCGGCAAATATTCTCAATAATAATAATAATAATAATAATAATAATAATAATAATAATAATAATAATAATAGTAGTAGTAGTAGTAGTAGTAGTAGTAGTAGTAGTAGAGGTATTTATATACCGCCTTTTCTTGGTCATCAGATTTCTCCTCAGACTTTATTTCAAGGCGGTTTACATAGGCAGGCTATACTAAATCCCAATAGGGATTTTTACAATTGAAGAAGGTTCTGTTTTTCAAGAACCACAACATTTCAGATGGATCTTTTATGATCTGGTATCACATTCTGGCCTCCATTTTCCTCCCACACAGGCTGACAGTGGCCAAAGAGCAGGTGGAATAACTCGGCTATGCTTGTCAGCTACTTCAAGGTCTCGCTGTTCACGGTGCCGGTGGCCTCGAACTGGCGACCTTCGGATGTTATCTTCAGGCAAACAGAGGCTCTACCCTCTAGACCAGACCTCCAGCCTGAGCATCTCACCTGAAATGCAGGGGGATACTTATTTACTTTCTAGGGTGAATGGAGGATTCCATCAAAGCAATAATTGTGAAACACTTTGCACACTCAGAAAGCACTATGCAGTTATTAACTATTATTATGTTTGTTACTTAATTTCAGGAATTTTTAAAACAAATAGCTTTGTTTTCTGGATACGATCTCAACACTCTCAGATCTTTGGACAATTTCAAACTCTGGCATGTACAAGATTCTTTGTTCTGTGAGGTATTTGTCTCCTTTTTCAGAAACATCCTTTAATATTGTAATATTTTACTAGATAGAACAAAATGGCAGTCTAGATGTCTGCTCAGTTGTTTCATTTTCCATAGTTCCTTGGTAAACCAAGAAGCAGCTCTGGCTTTATAACGGGGTTAGTGGTGTAGTGAAGGGGGTGCATGGGGCAACAAGCTTTAGCGAGGCAACAAGCTGAGCTTGACACTAGTGGCCAAAATTGTGAAAACCTTGATATGTACAAATAATAGCATCATACTATATATCAGTGGAAAGGTAATTTAATGCAGAATGCATTGAAACAAACCACACTGGAATATCTATATTCTATCAAAACTATGGCCAATTAACTAGAAAATGAAAACACAACTGTCTTCTGGAACAAAAAGTGGAATTCTTTAACTCAAAACTGACCTATGAGACTGATTGTTCTGAGAGCCAATGAGATGTTGTTATGATACAGCATGGAACCAATAAGGTGTTAATATGAATCAGCTCTCCTTTCCATGTATCATAATACAGTTACCCTGCTAATGGGGTAAAGAGGCACTTTTTCAAGTGGTGATCCTCTTATATAGCAGGGGGAGAATAACCATCCCTCTTCACCCCAGCACAGTGTCTCTAAACAACAAGAGTTTTTATTTATTTACTTAATTAATTACATTTGATTTTGTCATGGAGGGGAGGCTGCAAAATCTTCTTTGACCCCAGGTAGCAGGTAGGTGCCGTAGCTATGCCACTGGCTGGGGAGAGGCAGTAGAGCACATGGGTGGAGAGCTGTGGGCAGCGGAGGTGGGGTTTCCCCTGATTTTCACTTTTTTAAAAGCCTGGGCGTGACGTTGCTTCCGGTTGTGACATCACTTCCAGGGCATCATTTTGAGCTTGGCACTGGGCTACATGATCATTAGCTATAACACTGAGGGGTAGAGAATGTACAAGAGCAATCTGATCAACAGCTCTAGCAATTTTCCCATTTGATAGCAGATCAAACTGCATGATCTGGGCCTGCAGTAGATAGACCGGGCTGTTAATGATTGGATTTATTGTACACCATGTTGGACTGTGGGAAACTGGGGGCTACTTATGTTAAATTAACAAAGGGGCTTCTTTTAGGCTCTGAGAACCAGAGGCTGAACTGTGACACCTGCTAGGAAAAGCCTGGAAAGCTTTATTGGTAAAGCAATAAAAGCAATGACTGGAGAAAAAGGGAACTAAACAAGCTGCAAAATGATAAAAATGCATTCTTGTCTTTGCAGTCGGTTCACAATTTCACACTACCTGAATGGGCTACCGAAGATGTGAGAGCTAAGCTAGCCGATCTGACTATGTTGTCCTTGTCCTCGCTATTTGGCATCTACAAAAGAGTAGAGAAGGCACGGCTGCAAGGAGGTAACCAAGAAGCACTCACTGAAGCATGGTGATAGCTGATGTATCTTTCTCTACAGCTGAAACATGGCCACAAAGGAGTTGGGCTGAAAGACGTCATTGGCTTAATTGGTATATTAATCTACAAAAGCTTTTGCTGACTAATCAGTGGAGGCCAATTTTAATCAACGAGGGGGGAATTTTAATTGCTAGAGCTGTGACTTACAGGATCACACATTTATTTTGGGAGGCTGTTTCAGTTCTGTTGTGTTCTGCTGTAGATGTCAGAATTACAGCTCATCTTTAGGACTCAAAGATTCCTGACACAACCTCAGATGCTAAACTATGCTATTCTTTATAAAACCTGAGAGTCTAATGTATTACCACCTAAGCTTAAATTGCTTTTATTCTCCTTGTAATATTGTTTGAGTACCTTGGGATAATTTGCTACCATCTTTCCCATAATAACTGTAATTTTGCCAGCATTCATTCTCTTTCCCACTTTTGTTCAGGGCTCCTTGTGAAATCTATTGTAGAGACTCTCTTCAATGCAGCTCAGTATCCAGAGACAAGAAAAATGCTCGTGTATTCGGCAGTGGGTATCTTTCTTTTAACAACTTTGGTTGCAGGTCTTTGGTCACTGGGATTGAAACAAATGATATCCATGCAGGGTTGCAGCTTTGATCAAGGTTGCCTTTAAATGTAAAAGGCTGGGATTCCATTTCATCTCTAGTATTGATGAGAATGTATTTAGGCAAATTCACCTGTAGACATTGTAAAGTCACCATGAGAATGAAGCAGCAGAAGCTGAAACATTTCCTAGTTTTTTTTAATGTTACACGAGCCTTACATGCAAATCACTACAATCTACTTTTATATTGTAAGAGTTGGTTATTAGGGTGGGGAGTGCAAACATATCTTCTTTATTATCTTTGAATCCTTCCTCCAAGGAGCTCTGAGTAGTGTTTTGGCTTAGCAACAGGCTTGTGAGATAAGCCACATTCTACATGCACACATAAGAGAACAAGTGTTGTGTAGTGGTTAACAGCGGCTGCCCAAAGTGTGTAGGATGTGGTGGCAGCCATTTTCAGCACTGCTGCAGCCCCACGCCCTGGGCAGCTCAGGATTGGGCACCAACCATCCAATCTGAGTAGGCCTGTTAGGGACCAGGCAGTGTCACATGTAAGTGTTTTACTTACTTCTCCATTGCTGCCTGGTCACCTGTCACCCCTTAACATGCAGCAGAGTCTGAATGGCCACTGCAAGCTCTGGCCATTCTAGGATTGGATTGGGCTGTGAGTTGTGAATCAGGACATCTGGTTCAAATCTTGTCTCTGCTATAAATTCATTAAATGACCTTAAGCAAGCAGGGATAATAAAACTCACCTTATGGAGTTGTTGTAAGGACAATGTCAAAGCACTTAAGACCCTGCCATATATAGGCAAGACTTGGAATGATCAAAAAAAGAACCAGAATACTTTCCGCCTCTGGCATTCCTGTTTTATTTCCCCACCAGGTGCAGGAAGAAGGAAGTGTATGGTAGCTTGTAGGCATCTGACCCTTCCTTCCCCTTGGAGAATGCAGATATGTTTTTTAAAAAAAAGATATGTTAAAAAAAAGAAAAAAAGAAAAAAAGAAATAGAATGGCAATAAGGAAATTTGGCTGGAATGGATTGGGGCTAACCATACAATTTTGGATCTATAGTGTCATTTTTGTCATCTATAGCGTCATTTTAGTATGCCATTAACAATCCTGGCTGCTCTGGCCAGAAGAGTCAATGTTAAGACTCCCGTTTTCTGCTCCTGTCCTCCACTTAGGTGACTGTATCCTCATTATCCCTTTGGGAGGATAATCATAAAAAGAGTGAAACATTTTCATACTAAACAGGGTTTCTCCCCTTTGAGCCCCATTGACTATCATTGTTAAAAGTGTATACAGAGTAGCTTGTTCAAAGTATGAATATGTAACATTTCCCCAAATGCAGTCACATACATGGTAGCATCAAGTCTAATACATTAAAAATAAAATACACACTGAAATGTATGGGGACCCACTTGAAATTGGCTAGTGACCCAGCTAGTGAGTCCAGACCCACAGTCTGAGAAATACTGCTCAAGTGTACTAAAGAACATTCTGCCTCAGTCAATTAAACATGCTTAGAGTTAGCAATATGTCAAATGCCTGTCTTGCAGAAGTCGGCCCCAACTCAGAATGGTGTATTATTATTTTTTTGCAGCATGACACCACACTTGGTGCCCTCCAGATAGCGCTCAACATCTACAATGAAAGACTGCCCCCATATGCAGCTTGCCAGATATTTGAATTGTATAAAGAAGATAATGGGCAAGTATTAGATTGCATTGTCAGCAAGCAGCATTCCTGTCACTGAAAACCAGTAGTAATTCATTGCATTATTTCAAGGAGAAAAGCATCTTCTGCAAGAGATACACATATACAACTGTGCATAATGTAGCAATAAGGAAAGCCATTAAGGCAGGGCTTTTCAAACTCGGGCATCACGACACCCCAGCCTGTGAGCCCTGGCCTCTGCCCCCTTAAGGAGCAGGGGCAACCTGGAGGCAGGGAGGAGGCAGAGGTGCGATCCCCAGGAGTGCACTGCCCAGGGGGGCTGCAGGGGCTTGGGTGCACTTGGGTGCACTCCCCAGGTCGCGCCGGGCTCCCTGTAGCCTGGGGAGGCTGCAGGAGGCTTGGGTAAGTGCACCCAAGCCCCTGCAGCCCCCCTGGGCGGCACAATCCTGGGGATCGCGCTGCTGCCTCCTCCCTGCCTCCAGGTTGCCCCCCCCCACCCACACAAGTACTTAGTGGCTCACTAAGGGGAGTGGCTCAGAGAGTTTGAGAACCACTGCATTAAGGCACCAGTTCTGTGCACTTGTACCTGGGAGTAAGTTGCACTGAAGACAGTAGGACTTACTTCTTAGTACACATGCATTGAATTGAGTTTAAGTTTCCAGCCTTATGCAGGGGTATCACATACTAAGGGCACAATCCTAACCAGGTCTTCTCAGAAGTAAGTCCTATTTGTTCTGTGTGTGTGTGTGTGTGTGTGTGTGTGTGTGTGTGTGTGAGAGAGAGAGAGAGAGAGAGAGAGAGAGAGAGAGAGAGAGAGAGAGAGAGAGAGCAAGAGCCATAAAGTCACCCAGGGAACTTCATAGCTGAACAATTGCAGTTTGGATTGGGCTGTTAAAGTGTTGTAAGCATTATGTCAGGATGGGGCATGTTAAATACTTTGCCCACTCAAAAAGCACCATAGAAATATAAAGCGTTAGGAGTTGTTCTAGAACAATAGTTTTCAAACTTTTCAGGCCTTGACACTCCTAAAAGGAGTCTTGTGGAGCCCCACTGACACATGTGCAGAGTCTCCAGGAGTCCCAGAACACTGGTGCATGTGCAGATTGGTGCAGCACCAGGCCCAATGCTGAAAACTGGTGAAGAGCTGGAACTGGAGGGGAATAAGAAAGGAGAGCCATAAATGGGCAAGGTGGGAGGGATGGACTAGCAAACTGGGCAGGGAACGGATGGTGGCCACTTATGCTCATGGAGCCCCTGAAGGGGTCTTGAGCAGCCCCAGTACCTCTAGGAGCACAATCTGAGAAACGCTGTCCTAGAATAAATGTTGCTCTCAAGTCCTTTAGATTTTAATATTGCATTTCTAAAAAGCAATCCTCAAATATGTTCATCTAAATTTTCTCTTTGTTTCCTCTGTTTTTGTTTTTGCAAATTAGAGAGCACACTATTGAAATGCATTTCCGGAATGACACTTCAAAAGAGCCCTATAGACAAACTCTGCCAGGCTGCTCATCTGCTTGTCCAGTATTGAAATTTGCAGAATTGGTTCAACCTATCATAACATTTGACTGGAGAAAGGAATGTGTAATGTAGAAGGCATAGATAGCCACTATAAAAGACAATAGAAAGCTGCAAAATATCTAAGGTGATGCTATCATATAGTCAAATCTGACTGGTTATTTTGCATTGTTACGTCATCCTATGTACCCCAATCCTTGATTTGTTAGCGATTGCCCATGTGATCAACCCAGGAAGAAAATGCAGTAACTGCAAGCAAAAACAAAACAGCACTGCAACAGCAACCAGAACTGAAGAAAAGAAACAATACCAACAATCAGAAACAAAAATGTTAAACATACATGACCGGCACTGAGCAAGGGGTCAGACTGGAGGACCTCCAAGGTCCCTTCCATCTCTAATATTCTATGATTCTATTATTCTCTTAAAAAATTTTCAGGAACCACTACCTCTGCCCAAGTAGTACTTTTATGTTTATAGCCTCTGTAAGTTTAAATGCAACTTTCGCAAATGTGCCATTGAAATGAATAATGTATGCTTAGAAGGTGTGGTTGATGAGTTTCAATTTGTGGCTCCAGCTCATTTCTGTATATGCACAGCCACCAGTTTGTACTGCACATGGCACAGATACAAATATCAGCAACAGTGTCCATCAGATCCTCCAGCCCTCAACTCTTCCTCCCAAGCAGCTAATCTGTGGTGTATCTAGTTTGCTGACCCAGGATATAATAATAATAAATAAACTTTATTTATATCCCGCCCTTCTCCCTAAAGGGACCCAGGGCGGACCCAGCATATGAACTTGGTGTGTGTATATATATATATATATATATATATATATATATATATATATATATATATATATATATATATATATATATATACACACACACATCAGGTACCTGTATGTACACTCATATTCTGCTTGCAACTCATGTCTTTGGGCTGTTGGCTCAAAGGGTACCCAGTGCATTTTGGCATTTATAGAAGCCTAGAAACACAAGTATCAGTACACACGTAATAATATTTATTAGAGAGATAATGTAAGGGGGAAACAAATGCCTGGCTGGGAGGAAGACAATCCCCACCCCCAGACAAGTAACCTGCCCCCACCTGCACTTTTAATGATAATAAACAAAAGTGGTGGAATTGGGAGGTAGACTCACAGCCCAATCCTATGCATGTCTACTCAGAAGTAAGTCCCATTGGAGTCAATGGGGCTTACTCCCAGGAAAGTGTGGATAGGATTGGGCTGTCAGGGGGCAAATCTACATGGACTGCCTCTGATCCCAAGTATTTGAAACAGTGGATGACACAATTCATTACTGCACATGATCTCACTGATATCTATTTTTTAATTTTATTTTGAGTACTTAAAAAAATCAACATATGTCAAAGCTAAAAAGTCCATAAGCTAACATTGGACTGTGAGCTAACAGCAGGGCTCATATTGATTGTATAAATCAACTGTTAGCTAGCCAGTGATTTCACAGCAAATCAGTGTGAAAACCAAAATACACCCCTAAGTATTCAGCAGCAACACCAGACAAATAATCTTGGGAATGGGGCATAAAAAAGGCAAAGTGCATTAGCAATGAGTTATATTCTTCACTTGAGACTTCTGGGGAGAAAATTGTATATTCCATTTGAACGCTACCATTCTCAACATATATGGAAGTCAGTCACTGGAGAATGGTTCTTTATACGCTCATGCTCTTTTTTTTACGTATTGATTGATGATGACAAAGAAAAACACTCAAAGACTATGGGGAACATATTTCTTTTCAAGTGATCTCAGAGATTCAGCTGTGCAGGAGGGTAGGTGGGGGCAGGTTACTTGTCTGGGGGTGGGGACTGTCTTCCTCCCATCATAGTATAATCTCCCATCCAGACTGTATATGCAAATATCTATTCCAAAACTTTCTGGCTGTCAATCTCATTGACTGGCCATGCTGTGGAACTGTGATTTTTGCAATTACCTTGGAACATTGATTGCTATGCAAACACTTCAGTCATCTGTGGAACTCTGTACCAACCTTATAAATAAAACAGTGGAATCAGTCTTTGTACAACCATTTGTTACATGACAGGTTTTTCCACATTCTAGACTTCTATAGTTCAATGTATGCTAGTTCCCTCGACATTGGTCTTCTAGGTCACAGTCTGCCACAAGCAAAAAACCACTGCAGCAAGGAATAGCCTCAGCAACACAAGCAGCAAAACTAGGCAGACCTGAAGAGAAAGTTCAGAAACAATCACCAATTACTTAAACTGCAGTATAATTCTGGCTCTTGGTATTTATTTAATTTGCCACCAAAGAAGATGATAAAGTGCAATTTAATACAGTACAAAACTAAAATCAATACACGTAATGAAGATCAGAAAGAACAATAGTCAATCATGCCATTGTATAATGCTGACTAAGGGCCCAATCCTGTCCAACTTTCCAGAACTGGTGCAGCCGCAATGCAGCCCCGAGGTAAGGGAACAAATGTTCCCATACCTTGAGGAAGCCTCTGTGACTGCCTCCCCACTACAGGAAGCAGCGCATACCCCATAGGCACAGCAGCACCGGCGCTGGAAAATTGGATAGGATCCAAGGTATGGGAACATGTGTTCCCTTACCTTGGGGCTGGATTGTGGCTGCACCGGTGCTGGAAAATTGAACAGGATTGGGTCCTAAGGGCACAATCCTAAGGCCTGGTTGGGCTGGCACAAGTCCCTTGCACTGGCCCAGAGGTGTCACAAAAGTGCCATAAAGCACATTTTCACCATCATGGGAGGTGGCAGGCCAGTGCACGGTCATGTGCTGGACTCCTCAAAAGAACAAGACAGACAGAAGTCTGGAAGTAAATGGTAGTTGAAGGATGATGTGTCCTTCTTGCGACATCACTCTCTGTGACATCACCATCTCTTGGGTCAACTGTCAGTTGGCCAGACAACTCTGTCCTGAGAGGAAGTCTTCCATGGTTTTCCTATGACATGAGCATTTTCCATCCTTCCCTGAGAGGGAATGAAATTGAGAAAGAATGTACGTCAGTGAGACCTGTTTATTCATATTAGGTGAATTAGTTTTATTACTTTGTGTGTGTGTGTGTGTGTGTGTGTGAGAGAGAGAGAGAGAGAGAGAGAGAGAGAGAGAGATGTAGTAATTTTTATTAATTTGCATCATTTTAGTGACAGGGAGAGCTTAGAGTAAGCCAGTATTGGTGCCAAGGTGTTGGGGGCCACGGTGAAGACCTGCACTATAGGACCCATGGCCCATCCTCTAGTGGCCCATTAGATGATACCACTGCTGTGCTGGCTGCCTGATGTCACTACTGGAGATCTCTCTCTCTCTCTCTCTCTCTCTCTCTCTCTCTCTCTCTCTCTCTTTTAAAAGCATGTTTAAAAGTGTACTTTGGCTTCCTTAATAGCTTCTACCTTCTGCTTCTCACCTGGTTCTCTGAAATGTTAGGCCCCTTGGGAGGAAAGAGTGCTGGAGAGTTATGCTGTTTCCACAATTTTTGCTCTATTTACTAAGACATGGGGAGAGCATGGGTGAAGATTGTAGGGGCAGGAGTTCCCTCAACTTTTTTCCTTCCCCTTTATTTGTGAATAATAAAATGACAAAACAATAACAGTGAAAGCAACAAATCCAAACCAAAAAAAAAAAAAAAAATGAGGGGGAAGGGTAAAAATCATAACATACTCAATAAACATAGCAATCTCTAACACAGATTTTAATAAACAGACTATGCATAAACTGCTAAAAAAGGGCTTCCAAATATCCAAAAATATACCCATATACAGTTATCTTTTATAAGCCATAGAATCAAATACTGACAGAATTGAAATGTCCTCATTCCATAGTAGAATAGCGGGGGGGGGGCACTTATCTTTCCTATGGAATGGTAGGGGCTATGGTAGGGGCATAAAGTGTCCATTTCTGTTGCCCTGCAGATAACATCTACAAAGTAGGTGCATAATTCCAAAGAACGTAAGCGTCAATGCCAAGAGTTAGTGTGGAGTATTCAGCCAGCACCGCAGCTCCAGAGACCCAAGGTCAGCCAGATATTCCCGGTAAACAACGAGGCACAGACAAGGGCAGTGCTCCACCACCAGATGTCCTTTACTTGAAATTATGTACCATATTTACAGTGCAAAGGCAGCACAGCAAGCAAACAGCAAAGATAGCACTGTTCTCAACTCCAATCACCAATTCCACCGACATAGCTTTTTGCAGACACTCCACATAACAACTCCCACACAGCACCTTGAACAAGCTGCAATATATATTGGCACTGGCCAATGGGAAGCAGGGTATGATGACTTATTACAATATGACTCATGGTCTTGTGACAGGGTGCAACTCCTGCTGTGCCCTGTTGCATCAGCCAATCCCATGACGCAACAGGGCTACACTGTGTATGCAGGCCAAGGCATCTGGGCCTAGCCTTGCCTTATCCACCCTGTAAATTCACTATAGGCCTGGGGCAAATATCACAACAGTTAGATTCTTTGGCAAGCCCCTTACTATAAAGGTGTCGCAGTATCCAATGCAAAAAATTTTTTTTACTGAATCAATCACAGTTGAAGATCCATTGATATTATAGTGGCGAGAGCTGTTTTCCACTGGCTATATCAAATAGGATGTTCCAACTCTTCATCCCAAGTCAGAAGGTCCCTCACCTGGAGTAGAACCCTCCCCCCCCAACTCTCCCTCACTCTCATGCAACTCCAGCTACAAACTTCTAGCTCTACATAACTCTACTGTTTCCCTCTTGTCCCTTCCAACCAGGCCAGAGCTATATTGTTCATATACAATTTGCCAATCATTAAAAAAAAAATTTTTTTTTAAACCACACTCACAGTCACAAATCAACATCCTGGTTCCTCCTCCAGGGAGGCTAGAATGTGAACCACTTTTATTTCTGCAGTTGTGTAGCAACTAATAGTTGGAGTGAGTGTTCTTTTCTGCCAGGTTGTGGAGAATCATTGCTGTTCCCTTCCTGACTGATTGAGGAGGTCTCCTTACCACAGTGTTCTTCCTGAGACCCATTAGGCTATCCTAGTTCTCCCAATTAGAAAAGTCTTGGTGAAAGGAAGCGAAGTGTCTTTGGAAGATGGAAGGTGGTATAAACCTTTTTCTATGTTCTCTTTATCTTTCCCCCTTTTCCTTTCCATAAGAAATAAGTTGACACCAAAAACATCAATGAAATAAAAGTGGAGCAGCTGTGACAGGAGATCAATAAGGCTTACACAGGGTTCTGTCACAAGAGAGAGAAACCCTCATTATGGAGATTTCCACTGAGATCACTAGAGAGTTCCATTTGCCTCTGTCATTTTACGTTGTCTGCAATCACCATTTATTCCATAAAGTTTCTGTGAAGCAGACAGAATATGGGATAAGGTAGACCATGAAAGGGCTTGAGAGCAGCTACTGAGGAAGGGTGCCTGAACCATATTGATGATTTCCTTTCACCAGAGCAGCTTCAGGAGGACCCAAGAAAAGGATGACCAGACATCCTCTTTTTCCAGGTCATGTCCTCTTTTTTAGCCTCATGACCTCGAAAATAACTTAAATTTCCCTGTGAGTGGGCCCCTGCAGGCAGTGTATAGCCTTCTAGTAATTAATAAATTATAGGTAATATAGTTTTAAATTTAAGTGACATAGTGTTTAAATTGACCACATGAAATCAATATGCAAGTGTTTTTAGCTTTTATTTTGTCATGTCCTACATTTTTCTTGGATGTCCTACATTTTGGGGTACCTTGTCCTTTTTTGTGGTTATGACATCTGGTCACCCTGTCCATGGGCCAGAGTGTGACAGGATCAAACCTTGCTGGATCAATACTTCTGTCCAAGTAACCAACACTTCCGCAGCAGAAAATGATTGACAACAAAAGAAAACGAAACAGAGGACAGGAAACTGGAGAAAAGGCAGGCAGAAAAGCATTGCTTCTTTCGATCAGAACAAGAATAAGTGAGGGAAGGGGAAAGAAATGTTTAAAAAAAAACAAAAGAAATGAAGGATGGACAGACATGGAGAGAAACTGCAGTATAAACAGAAAAGAAAGATAGAAAGATATAGTGGGAAAAGGGTGCAGGGGGGCACACTGTAAGCCTTTGCCCAGGTCCCTAGCATTCTGCTACCAGCATTAGTAATTGCCTGATCTCATCTGATAAGCTAAGCAGGCTCAGGCCTGGTTAGTACTTGGATGGGAGACCGCCAGGCAATACCAGGTGCTGTAGGCTTATACCATAGTCTTTCGAGACTGAAGGTTGCCAACCATTAGTAATCAGATTTGGTACCTTTAATAATGTCAGTAAACTGCCTAAACTGTTTTGCTTTATGATGTCTACTTGACGTGATCCTCCAATTTCTTTGTCTCTGTATGCCAACTCAGTATCTGGGTTGCAGGGGGCATTGAGCTGAGCCCCTGTCTCCCTGACCGGGCCTATTCTTATGTTTTCAAACTCACATCAAAGGTCACATCAAAGGTCACCTTTCTCAAGCTCCTCTATTGGCATGTGCTCTCTCTCTCTCTCTCTCTCTCTCTCTCTCTCTCTCTCTCTCTCATATTGTGACTCATCTGCTGATATTTTGATGAATTCTAAATGCTTATCTGACAGATACAGAAGATTCTACTTTGGTCTCTATAAATCTGAAGGGGGGAATTCTGGAAAGGAAACTGCTTCTCCAGATACTTCTCCAGATACTCCAGAACAATGCAAAAGGAGTATACACGAATAAGAATAATATGAAACCTACGCCAGCACTGTATAAAAAGTAAAAATCATTGTTTAGGAGGGGAAAATGTATGCAAAACCAGCACACTGAAAATGAAGTAGAAATTGAAACATAGCTGGGCATAGCTGTTCCCCAACTACAGCAGTTGCAGTAGATGAAGAAACAAGGGGGGCGGGAGAAGGCGCAGAGATATGTCTCTGTGAAGTACAAATCCTCTCTCATATGTAGGTGAAGTGATCATTAAAATTGCACAAATGCAGAGGGTGGTGCTGCCTTCTGACCCATACCTGGAGGACTTGCTCAACTCTCCAAGTGTGGCCTGATGGCTTCATAAATTGCCATTCTACGATAGAGTTCCTTCCAGGGATTAGTCAAGGCCAATGGGCTTGTCACCTGATCTCTTATTGTAACCTGTATGATGTGCCTGGAGTTTGCCTAGACAGTAGAACTCTCTCTTGAATGAATGTTTTGTCCTATGATTGACTGTGATCAAGAAGATTTTAAATCATGTTATATGCATGCTATGTCCCAAGATTTAAGCCTATGTGAGCTTTGATTTTTAAACTGACTTTTTAATTACATTGGCAAAGATCTTTAAAACTGCATATATTGGGCAAAACAGAGACTAGCAGGGGCCTTGATTTTTAAATTGGATGGCATATTACCCACAGGCTGCAAGAACCAATATGATTGTTGGTTGGAAGATCCAGGTTCGAATCCCCCCTCAGCCACGAAGCTTCCTGGGTGACCTTGGGCCAGTCACTTTCTCTCAGCCTCACCTACCTCACAGGGTTGTTGTGAGGACAAAAGGAGGGGAGCAGCTGTGTACACTGCCCTAAGTTCTTTGGAAGAAGGGCGGTATAAAAAAGTGAATAATAATAATAAAATAATAATTGTTGAATGACATTGTCTTGTTTTATGGTGATTATCCTCTGCAATCCACCAATTCCATATCCAGTTTGTCTCAACCCAGTATCTGAATGAAGGCAGTTCAGCTGGGTTCTTGCTTGTCTGACATAACCATCCATTTGTTTACCTTGGTTTGACCTATCTTTGTGTTCACCAACTCAGATCAAAGTTTTTGGGACAATCCCTTTCTCCAGTTCCTCTGTTGACTGTGCCTCATGCTCTTGTATTGAGTTTCATATGTCAAATAAATAAATCCTGCTTGGCAGATACTAAGGAAAGAAGATACAGAACAAGGGGAAAAGAGAAGATGGAGTGGCTCATGGAAAACTGAGGTCTGCTCTGTTCAATTCCTATGAATCTCTGAAGACCCACCTCACTTAAAGAAAATTCTATGGAAATGGAGGACTGCTGCATTTGTCACTGACATTTTCTTGGAGTTGTTCAGAGGAATCATGATTTCTTGAAAACAGGATCTTGGCAGCAGCAACTTGCACCAGGATCCGATTTCCTCTTTCCTAGTCTGCCTTGCCCCCTTCCTCTCTAGGAATTTTTGCCAGCTATAAAGCTGGTGTGTGTCCGAGGAGACCCATAGATTTCCAGTAGAACGTCTACCAAAAAGTAAATAAAAATAAATAATATTTCTACTTACCTCTGATTCACCTTCTGGTCCCCCCCCCCCAATAACATGCTTCATCAGAGCAGCTACATGCTATGGAGTGGGGGGGGCACAGGCTTGGGCTGTAAGTGAAATAACCACCATTTCTTACCTGAACAGCAATATACTTGAAAAAGAGTTTTGTGTAACTTGACAGTTCTCTCCCAGTATCGGCAACATTATTTTATCCAGTGAAAGGTATTTCCTCACCTGTTGTATGAATCTTCTTCTGGGTCACCCACACAACTATTAAAACTCTGTATCTCAACGAAGACTCGAGCATATCTCCACACTCGTTGAGTGCTAGGGAGTTGGCTTCTTTTTTCAATATTCCAAGGAAACAGAAAATTAAACAGCCTGCCCTAGTTCATGAGCAGACATTGTAATAACACTTCGCATTTATATAGCATTTTCCCTAAGCTTGTTAAACATGTCTCACATACATTATCACTAGTCTTTACACCAGCCTGTAAGGTAGAAGAGTATTTCACATGTATGTAGAGAGGGCTATGGCTGAGAGTGCCAGAAGCCACTCAATTAGTTTACGGGTGAATTGGATTGCTAGCCTCAATATTATCTGACCATCACACAACCCCACTGTGTTGCAATTGTTCACCCTTCCCTATCTCAAAAACTGTTCAAAGCTGTTATCACCTTCAGCTGTACTTTGAAATAACAAAAGAAATTGTATCCAGAAGAACAAAACAAATCGAGTACTTTACAATATGGAGCAATGAAGGAATGCCCAAAGGTGGTACCTCCTGCGAAACCCTTTAGATAAGTATCAGACAATCCATATATTCTGAGTCACATATTGAAAAGCAATATTAATGCCTTAAGGAAGAAAGAACATTCCCTTATTTTACTTCCTTGTTCCTAGCTGGAGAATATGACAATGGTTTGCTGCAGCCAAGAATTCCTTCTTCTTAATGCAACCATGAATGTCGGTGCCAAGCTAAAAGAAGGTAGGGAGGCTCCATGAACAGTTCCTATATAATGCTTGCATAGCATCATGTTAATGGAATTATCCCCACAGAGCCTGATGTAGAGATACAATATTATTTAAATAGATTCTAAGATCAGATCTTCCTGGAAATCCAAAGAATGTCAAATCAGGCTTGCTTCTAAGCAGGACAGGGGATTTCTCAGAGCAGTGATTACTTAGAAAGTAATAGGAATAACCACCAGCATCCTTGTAAAGGGTAAAATGACACCCTACTAAAAGTATACATTAGCATAAGATTTCAAATGAACACAGCCATGAATGAATGATGAAAAATACATAGAAATCAAAAGTCTCTGTGCAGAACTCATGTAACAAGAAACTCACCAAACCTCCTCAAGGGAACAGGATCAAACACCAAGTTTTATAGCACAATCCTATACAACCTTCCCCCCCCCCCATTCCAATGCAGCGGGCCCAGCACAGGTCACACTGCATCCTATGGGGGAAGTTGGAAGCCTGAAGGTCTCTTCATGGTAAGAGGACATCTGTTCCCTTGCCCTGGGGTAAGCCCCAGCTTATGCAATGGGTCTACTTGGACCTGTGCAAGCTAAATAGCTGGCACAACTCTGAGTGGATCCGTTGCAAGGTGTTCCCAGATGTTGCAAGGTTCAAAAGCAAATGCAGTAGGCAAGAGTGGTGATCAATTCCAGGCCTATTGATTGTCTTGCATAGCCTTATCAGAATGTTCTGTTATGGAAAGAACATTTGACATGCCGCCAAGTCCCAGCCAAATGCTTGACTTTGAAACCGAAACCATTTCTTTTAGACTTACAGACAGATCAGAAACATGCTGTTTACGTTTCAGCTGAGCATCCCTGTTAAACTTCTACTGATAACATAACTAACAGGCCTTTTACCTTCCATCAGATCAGTGTGGGAAGTTTGGGCCTAGGAAGGGGAATAGGATAGGGCAGTGATTTTCAGCCTTTTTCATCTCATGGCACACTGACAAGGCTCAATCTGCCCAACCCTCCCAGGCCCAATCTGCCCAACCCTCGCCTCCATCACCATCCTCCATCACCCCTAAGCCCTCCCAGCTTTCACCCGCCCCATTCTGCCACTGCACCGCTCGGCATGAACCTTATCTGATCCAGTGCATGCAGCTTCTTCAGCCGGTGAGTGCGGGCCAGCACAGGCCTTTGCAGCAGGGCTGGAAACTGCTAGGTTGTCACAAAGTGCTTTACCGCACTTTCACAATGCTTCGCACTGGTGCAAGACATGCGCACTGGCCCACACGCTGTGGAGGATTGGACTGTCAGTTATATGCAAGACTGCAGTTGTGTTCAAGAATTCCCATACATGCATTCCAGGATTTGGAAACATGATACATATTTTCAAGTCACATCTGCTAACTTCAGAGGATTATCAGGGCCTACCTTCTTCCTGAATTAGAATTCCACTCCTTCCTAATATGCAACTCATAGCCCAATCCTAACCTGCTCTGGACCAGGTAGGCTAGCTGGCCTGCCCCATATCCAGTGCGGGGTTGGGGCCGGCTGTGGAGCAACCCAGAGCAAGGGGAATCGATTCCCCTTACCCTGGGTTATGCAGCAGCAGTCCACATGTGGTTACTCAGATCTGTGCCACCCCAAGAGGTGGCGCAGATCCAAGCAGCCGGGTGCTAGGCTGGGCCTCCAGGGAGGGGGGTTAGACATAAGTGCCAGCCTAAGTGCCAGATCCTGGCACCACCCCCCTCCTAGGTCCGCCTACTGCCCACCATGCCCCAGAACACCCCAGTCCAGCCTCTCTCTGCCCTCCCCAGACCCCCATGTTGGCCTGACTCGGCCAGCGTGAACACACTGGCCCGGAGCTTCCTCCAATGTGAGGAGGCCATCCTTGCACTGGCCTCTCAATGACTTAGATCACAGATGTGCCTTATGGCACATTTGCGATACTCCTTGGTCAGCATAAGGGATTTGTGCCTGCCGATACAGTGGTAGGGATTGTGCTCTCAGTGTATTAAGTTAAGCACTCCTCAATCCAAGGAAAGTCACTTTCTACCTGTACAGTGCAGAGGAGGTTAAAACAACAATAGCAAACTGTTTCCTTTGCCAGTTTGGGGAAAAATGCTGCTCAGCCCCCCAAAGGCAGACAACTTACTTTTCATTCCAGTATCTGGTAGTGTGAGCTAGGTGGACACCAAACAAACTGAGAACTATACTGGGAAGCCTGACTTAAATAGCTGCTAGTTTGTCAACTTCTATTGGCTCTGTCTGGACAAACCATTGCATCGCTCATCCTGCAATGTACACAAAATGACCAGAGGGAGGGAGCAGGAGTACTGATTTTCCAGAACATATGAAAATGTACACTTGAATCACATCCTTCTATCAAAAAAGTCTCATCACACCCATCATGTATCTTTTTCTGGGCCCAAAACTACGATTGCTCTAAAGCAGTCATTTTCAACCACTGTGCCGTGGCACACTGATGTGCCACAAGTGGTCCACAAGTGTGCCACTGGAATGTGGGGGAAGGTCATTAATTAGTAGGGCCAATGGGGATGTGAGCGCCCCACTGGCAGCATGGGGGGGCCTTGTCAGTTGTAAAAAACCTGATGGTGTGCCTTGACAATTTTAGTGGCCTTGTCGGTGTGCTATGAGATGAAAAGGGTTGAAAATCACTGCTCTAAAGGAGGAAGGTTAAGAAACAGATCCTCCGTCACCTAGTTGCCACATCCTATTGAAATAGCCACAGGGATCCACCCTTTTACTTCTTTAAAAGGCACACTGGCAGTAACAATATTGCTTTTTCCGCTTTGCTGCCAGGATGGGACAAACATGCCTAGCAAGGAGCTCCAGGATCATGCAGTTCTCCCTGCTTAGCCTAATGTTCGTTGTCCTTCTTCAGCTTGCATCAGGACGGGAGCTGGCGTTTGTGCTTTTAGTAAGTAGCCAGTTTTATGACCGCTCATGGTTTTGCTTAGGGGGTTCCTCAAAATGCAATTCATATGCTCTGCATGTTGAAGGCCCCAGCTTTAATCTCTGGCATCGCCAAATGCGTCTGGAGAAACCTCCTATGTGAAGTGTGAAATAGCCACTGCCTATCAATTGAGACAGTGCAGATGGACCAGTGGTTTGATTCAGTGTAAGGCAGTCTATGTTGAAACTGTGTTCTTAGATACTTAATTAGTGGGTGTTTATGTACACAAGTGTGAGGGAGGGGGGGAGAATATAGTTTCACAGGATGAAACGAAGGCTGAATCCCAATAGAAAAGATGCAGTACATAATTGAGCTGAGAATCAAAAGAGCACTATACTCTGACATATATTGTAGCCACTCTCATGACAGATGACCTGTAACCTGTCATCTTCTTGAGGTTCATTAATCTCTAGGCTTGGAAAACTGGTTTTTCACCACTGTACATCCATCCACCAGTCTATATCTACAGCTGGGATCTGAAAAGTTATTTTAGGTACATTCACGCTAGTTTGGGAATGTCCAAAATGGGATTTTAAAAAAATTAAATAGTTTCTTCATATCACAAATTGCTTTTTGAAAGTCCTCTTAGTTTCCAGGGTGAGACTTGCCAAATGACTTGGGTGGTGGTTGAGAAAAATAAGCCATGAGACCCTCCCGGGTATACTGGACTGTTTTGGATCTCAATCCAAAACCTATACTAACCTCTACTAAAGAAGGAATTTTTTTTAAGTGATGCTCCTCTGACATTAAGCAGCAGGAGAGAACAGGGGCCCCCTGTATCTGTTGATCCCATATCCACAGATTCCCGTATTCATGGATACAGGTGGCCCCCCCTACATGCTCCCCTTGCTTCTGAAGAGGCTTCTGAACCCCACTGAGGCAACAGACATCAGCCTTTGGCCTAGGCAGGCCTCCAAATGACCATTTTTGGCTGAAAAATGCCACATTCAATTTTTGACCAAAAACCAGAAGTGATGTTTTAATGCCCATTAACGGTATTAGGAGGCTCGAGAAATCCTCCACATGCAGCCTCTTCTGCCCTCAGAATGCCTCTGGGGGAGGCAGCAGGCATGGGTGACCCTCAGGGCAGCACAGCTAGGGTGGCGGTGGTGCCCTCCCAGCCGTGCTGCCCAGGGTCGCTTGTACTTGTGAAACCCTCCCCCCAGGAATGCCACTGACCGGCATGTTTCCTGATGGGAAAAGAGGGCTAGATGAATTCAGGTGCTCTAGTACTAACCCCCACACAATTATTTTTAAAAGAAATGAACAAATGCACCCCATTTTCCCAACATTTCAAAATAGTCAGCAGGCACATCATACTTTTCTTTGTTACCAGTTTCATTGTCTTTGGCTTAATTGTGCTAAGATTAATATTAGGGTGTATGAGATATATTGGAGAGAGGGAAAAAGAAGTACCTCAGCGTCTTTCCTGCAATTACTGTTGCACCACATACTGTGGTAATACAAGAAGAACAGCATTGTAAGACTGGCAGAGGGCATAACACAACAATTAAAGAACCATTTGTGCAGACAGCTAAAACATAATGAAAGATATGTCAGCCCCATTTCTGGGAATTGCCTCACAAATTCCATGAGACCGAATAGGATACAGCCAGCTTAGTTTTGCTTTCCACCAGAGGATGCTTTTGATAATCCCAGAACATTGTCTGAAGATGTAACAGATTTGCTGAAGCCAACCAGGTCTGGATCTGATCCATGCCTAGTGGAGAGAATTTAAGAACATAAGAAGAGCCCCGCTAGTTCAGGACTAAGGTCTAATCCAGGTGTGTCAAACATAAGGCCCGGGGGCCAGATGCGGCCCCTGGAAGCTTTTTATCCGGCCCTCAGGCTCTTAGCTGCTGAGTAATGCTGAGATGTTACTGCTGAAAAGCAGCCTACGTGAAAATTGGGCACCTCCATATCTTGAAATATGATCAAGATTTGTGTATTTTCTCTTCTGTCATTTGCAGTTAATGAGTTTTTTTTTGTGAGAACAAAGTGCTGATTTCTGACCATCAGCTGCTTTAGGATGTCACTTTCTGCTTAATGACATCACTTCCGTCCCTCAGCAGGTGCCATGAATGCTAACTTCAGCCTTCTGTATAAAACAAGTTTGACACCCCTGGTCTAATCTGTACAAATTGGCTCACAATTCTCTCAGACTCAAACACATATCCATTTTGCATTTAAATATGCTTCGTGATGACCAATACTATTTGATTACAGATATTGGGCTGGCTTTTTCCCGATGGGGGGTACAGAAACTCCTAAAGACATTTTACTTGTCTTATAGAAACTCATTTGGCTTCTCTTGAAAATTCACAGAAATTTCACATTGGAACTAAACTTGACATTTGTTTCACATTTTCCTCTCTGTGACATTTTGGTGTCAAGCCTAACTGCTAAACATTAACAGCCCAATCCTGTCTAAGTGGTGCGCCAGTGGAACGTGTGTACTGCTGGTATGCCTGGCCTTCACAGTGTTGTAAAACACTTTGTAACAGTGCAAAGGTCATGTTTGCCGGTGAAAAGGTCAGAGCCTCGCCCCAGCACTGTCGGTCACACAGACACCAGCTGCAGCAGGTAAGTCTGGTGCAGGGGTGGCAGGAGGAACAGGGTGGGGTGAGGGTGGCAACAGGGGCAGGGCAGATCAAACTCGGGGGCAGAATTGGTGGTGCCAGTGTGTGCTTTATCCTATCCTCCTTTTTGGGCCTGATTTGCTGACATGGGTCAACTCAGATTTGTGCCAGCAATATTGCTGGCACAGGTCCGGGTTGACCCATTGCGACTGCTGGGGCTTATCCTTGGGGACAAATGTCCTCTTACTGCAAGGAGACCTTCAGCACCCGAAATTCCCCCACATGATGCACCATAGCCCACTGCTGCATGGGAATTTAAGTAAGGATTGGGCTGTGACATTCACAATTACTTGAAAAGTGTCCTGGTTAGATATATGACTACTATCAGGAATGAGAATGGTTGGCAACCTTCAGTCTCGAAAGACTATGGTATAAGCCTACAGCACCCAGTATTCCCAGGCGGTCTCCCATCCAAGTACTAACCAGGCCTGACCCTGCTTAGCTTCCAAGATCAGATGAGATTGGGCATGGAAATTACTGATTCCATTTCCAAAAGCTGTAAGAAAAAACATGCTCTTTGGATGGCTTGTGATAATGAGAAAAACAAAGCATTCTAACATGGTTTTTATCACACCTTTTTATTAGCTTTATCGACATGGTGACAGAAGCCCCATTGATAACTATCCTAAAGGTTTACACAATGAAAGTGAATGGCCCCAAGGATTTGGGCAACTGACCACGGTAAGTTGGCTTTTCAAAGTGGTAACACGAGCAGGCAAGAAGTGTGTAAAGAGGGATGAGACTCAGCATTAAGGAGAAGAGATCTTGCCAAGCGAACGTATATCATTCCCAGACTAGCAGAACCCCTCTTGTTTGCTGTAAAATGATGAAGAATCATATTTCAGATCTACAGAGACAAATATACCATTGGACATAAAGGCATAATGATTTACACAAATGTTCTGGCACAAAGGACAACATGATCAGAAAGTCATAGTCATCCTTCAGTTAATTTTGTTTCTACCGAAGGTGCAAACACAGGCCCGCTTAGCAGTTATGTCCCACAAAGTGATTGTAAGTGCCTCGAAAGCTGCTCATCTCTTGGCTCCTCCCATCTTAATCATGGCCCTGCTGCCGTACTGTGGGAAAGCAGAAGATGTCATTGTGCTTGGCTTTCGAGAAGGATATGCATGCCTAGGTTTCTGATTCCAGCCTGTATTGTTGTTCCCACAGTTAGGAATGCAGCAGCAGTTTGATCTTGGACAGTACACAAGGAAGAGATATGCCGGCTTCCTGAGTCCCACATACAAACGAGTGGAGGTGAGTGTGCACACTTCAGAGAGATTTCTTCACATAGGTTGTATGGTTCATACAAGGTCAGGCCAAGATCTCCCAGTGCATGGGGCAGCATGTCAAATGTCACCCCGCCCTTACTCCAAAGTGTGCCAACTGCCACCTCTGCTGTTGCTCCTCTTCCTATTGCTCCTTGGATTAAAAAATGAATCATCTCTGATGCTATAGTCTACCACACTCCTCTCCTCCACACTTCCTCTTGGCTTTGTTTCCCTCTTCCTTTTCAAAACCAGGGAGTAGGAGATTGTGGAGGAGTGGATGGATATACACACCCTACCTGAAGTACCTGCCTTCAAAGACCTCATGGACCTTCTGGTCTTGAGTTCATCACATTGAAATGCTCTAAACCTCCCTGTACACATAAATGAATCCGGCAACAGGTGTAAAAAGTACATTGGATCACCTCAGGGCTGCAGAGAGCTGTGGGGATACTCCAGCTTTTCTGGAGATCAGTTCTGAGTTCAAGGGGTAACATTGGTTTTGAAGCAGAGTTCTGGTTCTGTGTCTCTTTCTGCCACTTCTGAGATCGGCCTGGTGGCAAAGGCAAAATGCCGGAACCTGAGGCCACTGTTGAGGAGGAGTTATCGGTACCTGAGCACATTGGAAAGGAGGCATGTGGGTGACAGAGGTGGCAAACTCCCTGGGAAATTCTTATTATCAGTGAAGGTCTCTGCAGGAAAGGGTGCCCCAAAGGTTGCTTCCTGAGTTGGATCAAATACTGAGGACCTTGGCATCTAAATGCCTCCTTCTAATGAAGAGGTTTCTAAGTTCAAATCCTGGTTGATGATCCTTTGCTGTCTTCCTTTCAGGTTTTGGTCAAGAGCACAGAACTTGATCGCACCATTATGAGCGCCGGAGCAAATCTCGCTGGTCTCTTCCCCCCTGCTGGCAATCAGATCTGGAATCCAGAAATCCTTTGGCAGCCTATCCCAGTTCATGTTGTACCAGAAGCATACAGCCCGGTGAGTAGTCCTAATAGGAACAATCGCACCTGCCTTTTACGCTGTACTTTAGAAGCTGCTCATTCTGATATGAAAGGGCTTGCAACATTTCCATTTCAAACAAACCATTTCCTTGAACAGAGATTTATAGAATCCCCCAAGACCTTTTTAAGTGGGTAGGAGCAAATGATATTATAACTCTTATCATTTATTGTCCAATCCTAGCTCTTTCTTTCTTTCTTTCTTTCTTTCTTTCTTTCTTTCTTTCTTTCTTTCTTTCTTTCTTTCTTTCTTTCTTTCTTTCTTTCTTTCTTTCTTTCTTTCTTTCTTTCACAAAAAAGCATAGACCTGTGCTTCCCAAATGTTTTCACACCAGGGCCCACTTTTAAAAATGACAATCAAACATGATCCACTAAAACATAGTATTTGGATGTCAGGCTCCCTGTGCCAACACAAAAATTATGCTAGGCCCCATATTCCAGCACTTTGAATGATTCCTGCTCCCCTATGCTGGGATGGCAAAACCCTGCTCAGACAGTCAAAACCTGGGTACAGTGTGTTTCAGTTCACCATGTTATAGCATGCAACTATGCCAAAAAGCATGCACTACATGCAATGATTGGGGGTGGGGGGGAAGAGACTGGAAGCTAAACCAGAGAGGAGTAGAAAAACATTTATTTGCCTCCATATTAACCTTTAGGCCACTTATGGTTCTCCTCAGATTCCGAGGCAGAGTTTCAGAGATAGGATCCTGCAAGTCATCGATTTAGGCTTTCATTGCCAAACTCTAATCAATCAGTCAAAACATTTGATCAGGACAGGTTTCTCTTGTAAGTTATATTTCCACCACCCTCCTGCCAGGTTGGTTATTTCTTGGGATGAACTAAGGAAGTTTTCACCAATCATCAATCATCATCATGAGAGAAACCCGCCTCTTCTTTGATTCCAGCCAGTCGCTATCACAAGCTAAGCTGGGCAGTGGTGGATTTCTCATGGCAAGTTGTGCCGTCAGTAAAACAGATGTGCTTACTGGTTGTCTTATTTGTTCTTGCTACTTCTTCACCACCACCACCCAGCTTCGTTCCACCCTGCAGAACATGGCCCTTACACTTTAAAGTCCAGAGTCAGCCCAAGAGAGGTGGTTTGTTGTCAAATGGTTTTAAAAATCAATTTTGGCAGTAACAAAGGGATAAAGGAGTTCATTCCAATTTCTCTCTCTCTCTCTCTCTCTCTCTCTGTTTGTGTGTGTGAGAGAGAGTGATGCAAATTCTATTTCACTTGGCCTGGTTAGTCATAATTAAATCCCACTGAAATTATCAAGACTTAAGTTAGTCACAACTAATTTTTCTTATTGACGAACTGGTCCTGGTGACTAACTTAGATTCTGTTTATTTCAATGGGAATGATATTGGGATTTTAGCAACTAAAATCCTTTTTTAGGATACAGTGGGGTTGGCATATCAAGAGTATTTTTTTTAGTTGCTAAACACATCCTGACCTACCAAACAGGTGCATGTTCACAACACTGAGGGAGGTAAAAGGGACTTTTGCATTATTCAGAAATTTGGCAGCCCAGAACTTCCGTGTGCATGAGAATATTGTTATGAAATATTCTGGCGGAGCAGCTCATAGGAGGTGAATCTGCATAGGCAAAGCGTTCCTGAGTCTACTTGTACACAGGGCATAATGGGCATGAAAGTGCCTGCCAGTTTGGAAATTCCCGAAAGGGTTGCCACTGTGATTACTGCCGTATTTCTGTTTCATTGGGCAGACAGCACTCTAACTTATTGAAAAGAGATTCTGTGCTTCAAAACAAATCCTCAATAGCAGTTTTAGGAGGAAGAGATCTCATTCTGTGACGAAAAGCATGTGCACATGTTGAATGGAAAATGCAACTTCAAACTGTTATTTTGGAAGGGTGTGGCTCCCCCCCCCCATGCATTATTTTGGGTGCAGGTCAATTTCAACATGTACACTCTGCAAAATGATGGCAGAAATACATGATTGTGACTCAACCTTTTTTTTCTTGATTTGGCACGGGTTGCCTTTCTAGCACTTATCACATATGTGATTTATTCACAACTGCATAGAATGTCACTTTCCACCAGGGCAACGGCAAATTTCTTCACATTTCAGGCATTGGACCTCTCCATTTTAGATTCTGGTCTAGGATCAGACCCAAATGAACACCTACTTACATACATACTACATTTATATCTATTTTTCCCCCCATTCTGGTGCTGAGTTGTTGGCAACCTTCAGTCTCGAAAGACTATGGTATCGCGCTCTGAAAGGTGGTTCTGGAACAGCGTCTAGTGTGGCTGAAAAGGCCAATCCGGGAGTGACAATCCCTTCCACACTGGGAGCAAGTGCAGTCTGTCCCTGGTCTGTCTCCCTGGCTATGGGCCTTCCTTCTTTGCCTCTTTGCCTCAGACTGTTGGCCAAGTGTCTCTTCAAACTGGGAAATGCCATGCTGCACAGCCTGCCTCCAAGCGGGCCGCTCAGAGGCCAGGGTTTCCCACCTGTTGAGGTCCACTCCTAAGGCCTTCAGATCTTGCAGATGTCCTTGTATCGCAGCTGTGGTCTACCTGTAGGGCGCTTTCCTTGCACGAGTTCTCTATGGATCCCAAAAGATCTCCTCTATGATCTTTTGGGATCCGGCCATCATCAGGCCTCGTCTCCTGGCACCAGTGACCAGGGTTACTGCATGAAGTGTCTTCAAATTTAAACCAATGCATTAATCGCTGTAGATTATTATAGATGAAGAAGCGGGTTCAACATGATTGTTAATAATGACAAACCTACATAAGGAACTGCATCTACCTAAACTCTAGCTGAGAAGCTCAAATGGAGACAGTTGTCCGTTACAATCAGGCTTGGTATTTTCATTTCAGAAATTAATCTTTCCCATTTTCGATTGTCCACGTTATATGGAACTTCTGGAAGAAACAATGGCATCAAGAGAGCTCCAGGCTGAATTTCAACCATATGAGGTATACTTTTTTTAAACAACAGGTGTTTGGGAATGAGGGAGAGAAAAGAATGTAAATTTCCTGAAATATAATCTTTCAGTCTCCAGATACATTGTACTGAACATTCTTCCTACATAAAATGTGCCAGTACACAATGATTTTCCTATAATTTTCCATCAACTTTTAGTTAAGCTTGTTACATTGCCTATGTCCTATTGACTGGGACACCATTCCCAGAGCTCCTTGAATCACCTGCAAGTTCAGTCCTACCATCCTCCATTCAAGACGTCTTCTTACCATGACTCCCTCTTATTTGCTAAAACTTGCCTCTGCCAAGTATTCTCACTAAGGGCCCAGTCCTAACCAACTTTCCAGCATTGATGCAGCCGCAATGCAGTCCTGAGGTAAGAGAACAAACATTCCCTTACCTCAAGGAGGTATCTGTGACTGCCCTCTCCCCAACTGCAGGATGCAGGGCATGCCCCATTGGCATGGCTGCGTCAGTACTGGAAAGTTGGATAGGAATGGGCCCTAAGTGGCCTTACACCAGCCTCAAATGCCCAACTGCAATATTGGGGTTATGTATACTTACCTATATTCCAGGGTTGTTAAAAGGTTTCCATGGAAGCAATAATGTTGAAGTTGTTTGCCCACTCAGAAAGCACTTTGCAAATGTTAACTATTACTGTGCTATTAATTTTCTTACTTAATTTCAGGAATTTCTAAAACAATTGGTTGTGGACTCTGGATATGACCTCAACACTCTCAAAACTTTGTACAATTCCAAACTTTGGGATCTACAGGATACTTTGTTATGTGAGGTATGTTTCTTTCTTCTAAAAAGATTATTGTTGTAGTATACACTTGACTTGAATTCCTAGAACAAAATAAGAGCTATAGCATTAAGTCCAAATGTTTAAAGCAGTGGTTTTCAAACTTTTTAGACTCACAGTACATGGACGACAAGCCTCTAAAATTGTCAAGGAGGTGGCGCAAGTCAGAGGAGACCCATTGGGACAAGGGCACCTTACCCAGGGGTAAGGGGAAAAGTTTCCCTTGCCTCTGGTTGAGCCGCCTTGGGCCCCCATCCTGCGCTGGATACAGCACAAGCCACTTGGCTTGCCTGTTCCAGCGCAGGATAGGATTGTGCCCTAAATAAGTGGGTACAGGTGGAGTCCTAACCAACTTTCCAGCACTGGCATAGCTGTGCCAGTGGGGCATGTGCTGCATCCTGCAGTTGGGGCGCAGTCATGGAGGCCTCCTGAAGGTAGGACAATGTTTGTTCCCTTACCTCAGAGCTGCATTGCCCTTACCTTGGGTTGGAAAATTGTTTGGGATTGTGGCCTAAGTAAGTAAGTAAGTAAGTACAACAGGTAGACTGGTGAAAACGCCCAAACTTGGCTGGTTAGAGACGAAAAGATAGCTTCAGGAAGTTGGATGCAAGGAGAGCAGGGTATCTACTTAAGAGAAAAGTTCTCAAAACTCCTAATACTCCTATACTCTCAAAACTCCTGAAACTCCTATACTGCTCTGGGCCAGGGTATCTTAGAGATCGCCTACTCCCGTACAATCCGGGTTTATATTAGATTACTTGGGCCCACCATTTCATCCCATTGCTTAGAGAGGTGGACTTGACTGTCCAAAGCATGGGCTATGCCAGTCTCAGTAGGATGGTTGACTTGGAGCTGTTGTCTCTGGCGAAGCCCAGGCACAAAGAAATGACCTAGTCTTTCCGACCTAGGAAACACCAGTGTACACCTATAGGTACACCTTAAGTACACCTATACAAAGGCAGTCCTGCCATCACAGAAGCCCCTCTGCCAGCAGCTGCTGCATGAATGCAAGTGCAGCAGCTGCAAAGCCACATGCCACCGTCAACAGGATGCAGACCAGCCACCAGCACACCACACAAACAGAAAGGCAGAAAAAAGTTGGAGAGCAGAACTGGATGGGGGTGGGATGAGGTGGAATCAGCAGCCACTGGATCTCAAACACCCTTTGCCAGCTGGACAATCCCCCAGCAGCTCCAAAGTGCTACACCACCAACGGAGCTGGTGAAGCTCAGAGACATCCCATGGGGGTTATGTGGCAGCTGGAACACACCGATAATCCCTACCCCTCTTGCCTCCCTCAGCCAGCATCTCCACCAGGAGGGTTGGCAGACATCATGCCCGCAGCCCTACACTTTCAGCATGGCAGCCACATAGGACTGGACTGAAAAGGCAATATACATCAGTCACATGTTTGTTTCTGCCAAATACAAGACTATTGCAGATGAATGTCCCAGCAGCTTTTAGGATGCTGAGCCATCAAATAAATTTCTGTGGGATTGGTGTCCAAAAATAGGCAAAAAAATAATAATAATAAAAAATAGGGTAAGGAAACAGGGCGTCTATCACAGGCTCACACTGAGGAGCCAGGTCAGAATTGTATCCAGCCAGATGAAACCTGTTGACTCCACAGATGTCCAGCTCATGCTGGGCTCTCATCATCTACATTGGTGAAAGTGCAGAGATACTTGAAATATTGCATGAGGAGATGCATCTCGTCCCCTCCCTCTCTTCAGTACTTTTTCCTCCCACCACCTTAAAGACTTTTCATTTTAATCCGCCTTTTAATCTGGACTGATGGCTTTCAATTCATGTTTTATACCAGTGGTTCTCAAACTGGGGCATCACGACGCCCCAGCCTGAGTACCTCCACCCCTTTAATGGGTGGGGGAAGGGCAAAGGGAAAGGCAGAAATGTGATCCCCAGAATCACACTGCTTTGGGGGCGCAGGGGTCTTTTTTTAAACATAGCATACCTGCTGCCAAGGCCCCGCAGATCACTCTGTAGGGCTCCCCACAGCTTATAAAAGTGAAAATAGTTATCGCGACCCACTTCCGGGGGGGGGGGTACAAATATCTTAAGTCAACAATGCGACTCCTTTCTGGAACTGAGAACCAAAATACTGGACTGTGATGCATGCTCTGAACAGTATAAGAAGCTTTTTATCGATTCAGTGCAAAAGCAGTAGCCAGAGAAAGAGGAGCTGAAAATGTTTCAAAGTTAAAAAATAGTATTCTTCCCTTTGCAGGCTATTCACAATTTTACACTACCTGAATGGGCAACTGAGGATGTGAGGGCTAAGCTAGCTGACTTGGCGATATTGTCCTTGGCCTCGGTATTTGGCGTCTACAAAAGAGTAGAGAAGGCACGGCTGCAAGGAGGTAATCAAGAAGCATTCAGTGAAACATGATGATAGCTGATGGATCTTTTTCTACGGAAACAAAGGAGTTGGGCTGATAGCTCTTATTGGTTTAATTGGTACATTATGCTACAAAAACTTTTGCAGATTAATCAGTGGAGGCCAATTTCAATCAGTGAGGAGAAATTTTAATTACTGGAGCTTTGGCTTCAGGGAACACACAATTATTTTGGAAGGTTGTTTCAGTTCCACAGCGTTATTGTTGTAGATGTCAGGTTTATGCAGTGGCGTCACTAGGGTTCATGTCACCTGGTGCAGGATGCCAGCCCGTCACCCCCTATGCAGTGGGTGGGGCAACACCCCAAGTGGTGGGCATGGTGATGTAACATCACTCTGTCACCCCCCCCCACTGGTTTTTGGGCTGTACCTTTTGATAGAACAAAGATAGAACACATTCTGCATGAAATGGCGCATTGATTGATATATAATATGATGGTATTATTCCTCCAAACTGTGATTTTAGTTATTTTGGTCACTAGTGGTGTCACACATGCCCCCAGGGTGTCAACTTACTAACACCTTATTGCAGCAGTTCTCAAACTTTTAGCACTGGGACCCACTTTTTAGAATGACAATCTGTCCAAGACCCACCAGAAGTGATGTCATGGTGGAAGTGAAATCATCAGGCAAATTAAAATAAATAAGTATAAATAATTAAAGTAAAACAAATAATTAAATAAGCAGAAACCAGCCCTGGTTCACCAAGTGAATTTCCTCTGTGGCCTACCTGCAATAACACCCTCCCTCCAAAACCAGTAAGGTTTTCAGCCCTACCCAGTGCCCAGTTCAATTTAAGAACTTCTGTTTAAACCAGATCACTGTCAGGATCCACCTGACTTTGCAAGTCTCAAAAAGGTTCACCTTATCAGCTGAAGCCTCTGTTTTGATCACTTTTAGTGGGGGGGGGGGGGAAGGCTGCCTTCTGGAGCACTTGTTGAGCTCCAGGTGCATAGGATCAGGACCATTCTGGTAGCCTTGCATTCTCCTTCACCTGATCTTCCACACCAGCCAAGGCACATTTGCTCACTCACGAGTAAACATGACAGTGTGGCTTAGTTTTGCTTTCCATAGGGCTCAATACATTCATCTGCTTGGAGGGAGGGACTTCCTTCTCAGGTGTCTTTGGGGGCTGCATTCATTGAATCAGGACCGTTCTGGTGTTGTTGGATTCCTCTCAGCCTGCCCTTTCCAACAGACTAAGGCAAGTTCGCCTACTCACGAGTAAATGCGCGATATGGCTCATTTTCACTTTCCATCGGGATCCATGCATTTTTTGTTCTCCAGTATTTTGGCCACAACTTTTGATAGAAAGGAGATATTTCGCTCTGGTTTTTTGCATTGCATTCAGCTTGAAATTCCACATCCAATGGTATATAATATGATGGGGTTACTCCTAACCACCATGATTTTAGCGTCACCCGGTGCGGCCCGCACCCCCGAAACCCCCTTAGCGACGCCACTGGGTTTATGGCTTATCTTTGGCTCTCAGAGTTGAAGGGTATAAGTTTGCTGTGATGCCAGCCTTGCTGATGCAACATCCTGTCTCAGAGTGGAAGGCAGCATGGCCTTCTGAAATGAAGATGGGTAGCCTGGCTGGCTGCTTCAGACAGCAGAATAGTGAAAGATGTTGCATTGACAAAGAGTTTCTCTCCAGCCCACTCACCTGCTTGGCTGTCAGGTTCTCAGCACACAAAAATCAGCTGGTCTCAACTTGGTTTCTGACTGGGTAAGTCTGGGAACCGTGTGGGAACAGGTACAAGAATTTGTTTGGTCTTGGGCTACTTTCAGCTCAAGAATCAACTGATTCTCTGGCTGTTATCACTGCCATCTATTCCTGCTCAGTCCCCAGACCCAGACAATCTGGGGACCCAGTGGAAATATGCTGATTATGAGACCTGTTTCAGTACAAGAACAGGACAATTTTCCAATTGTTATTGAAGAGGAAATAAGAAAAACAAAGAGAGCCTAGGGCACAGGGCTAGCCTTAAGAGCTGCAGGGCCCAGTTGAGAGCAATTGGTTCAATTGGCTTAAAGCCGTCCCTGCTAAGGCATCACCCAATTCTTTAGCTACCATCTGTTTCCTCTCGGTCCCCGGTTTCTGCCATCCTAGGAGGCCAATGAGAGCAAAAGATGCCTCTTCTTGATGTGGGAGAGACACCCTACAAAACAGCAGGAAGACATGAGGGTGTGCTGTGGAGTGGGACATGGCCTGGTTGAAGGGTGCAGGTTCTAGAATCTACGTTGCTTACAAAATCTCACCAGGTTTCAAGTGGACAAGTTTTAGCTTTCTAAAGCTAACCTGTGTGGAAACTAGAAATTCTGAAGCATTCTTAAATGGCAATTGATCATTGAATAATATTATTTTAATATATTGGAATATAAGAACAGCCACGCTGGATCAGGCGATAGGCCCATCTAGTCCAGCTTCCTGTATCTCACAGTGGCCCACCAAATGCCCCAGGGAGCAACACCAGATAACAAGAGACCTGCATCCTGGTGCCTTCCCTTGCATCTGACATAGCCCATTTCTAAATGAATGGTCCTTTACAGTTTAATACTTAATATTAATGGTGAATATTAATGGTTTAATAATAATACTCTTTTCCACCTTCATTCAGGGCTCCTTGTGAGATCTATTGTAGAAACTCTGGCTGACGCGGCTCTGAATCCAGGGGAAAGAAAACTGCTTGCATATTCAGCAGTGAGTATCTTTCTCTTAAAAATGTTGGCTGAGCTCTCTGCATATTTAGGTTTTAAAGGTTTAAAGGTTTAAAGTTTAAAAGGTTGGGATCCCATTCAATCTCCAGCACTGATGAGAATGTGCCAAGCCAGATTCATATGTAGTCATGGTGACATCACCTTGAGATGCAGCTGTGGAAGAGGAACCAGTTGTCTCATATTAAACCAACCTAACATGCAAATTACTATAATCTACATTTATATCAAAAGGAATACATTTATATCAGATATATTCTTATATATATCTTATATCAAACGGAATACATTTACATTTATATTGGGTGGGGCGATGACAGATATAATCTTTGTATCCTTCCTCTAATGAAGTCACAGTAGGTTTTCAGCTTAGCCACAGTTCTATGAGATCTATCACTTATTACAGACGCAGAAGAGAGCAGGCGTGGTGCGATAGCCAGGAGACTGAGTTGTGAATTAAGACTTCTCTGATTTGAATCCCTTCCCTGTCATGAACTCACTGGGAGGCCTTAGGCAGGCCACTTTTCTCTGCCCTGCTGCAGTATAATACTTAGGACACAATCCTAACCTCACTGGAACAGGCAAGCCAGGAGGCTTGCACTGTATCCGGTGTAGGATTGTGGCCAGAAGCAGCTTAGCCAGAGGCAAGGGGAAACTTTTCCCCCTACTCCTGGGTAAGGATTACTGGCCCCAATGGGTCTCCTCAGACTTGCGCCACCTCTGGAGGTGGCATAAGTCTGAGGAGAGCAGAGTGGCTTCAAGCTGCTCTGTGCTCCCTGGGAATGGGGTTGGGATCCAGCATAACTGCCGGATCCCAGCCCCACCTCCGGCTCCCTGCCAAAGAAGCTCTTTGGACTTCAGTGGGACTCACTCTCAAGTATCTCTGAACAGGACTGCAGCCTCAGAAACTGAAAAAAGTAACTTTGGCTGAATTTCGTTCTCTCTGCAGCTGTGAAAAGCATAGGAGCCCTGCCCCCAAAATGTGGTATCCCAAACTGATGGTGGAACTGTATGTGTCCTATATATGTGAACATTTCTTTCAAAGGGAGATAGATAATAGAAGAAGAGAATGACAGCCCAATCCTATGCATGTCTACTCAGAAGTAAGTCCCATTAGTGTCAATGGGGCTTACTCCCAGGAAAGTGTGGATAGGATTGGGCTGTGAGTTATGTATCTTAGGCTTGCTTAAGAATGCTTTACATCTAGCAATGAGATGATGATGATGATGATGATGATTAACAGCATTTATATACTGCTTTTATATACTTTTAATGGCAATAAAGGTCTCTAAATATAAATATAATATATACTGAGTGAGCGATCCATCTAATGGCCCAGTTCTATGCAGGCTTTATGCCAGTGTAAGGTGTGGACTCCTAGCATTTGGCAGCTACAACCACAAGCACAAAAGCCCAGAGGCTGTTTGTGGCTGACAGCAGGGGTGGATTGAGAGCAGTTTGGGGGCAAGGAGCAGGCCAGCCTAGGGGAGGAGGAGGGAAGATCATGGCACTGACTCATGCTATCTCCCCTCCCACTCCTGGACCCATTCCTTGACTCACTAAAGAGCTGGCATACGCCTGAGGTAAAACACTGGAGACCAGGTGGCCTACAGGGAGGTAAGTAAAAAAGTTTTTTATTTACCTCTCCTGAGCTCTCTGGTCCACTCCCAGCCCATTGCATGCAGCACTCACCCCGTCAGCAGCACTGAATGATCTGGTCTGGTGGGAGATAGAATTGGGCTCTAATATCCGTTCTGAAGCAAGTCAATCCCAACTGAGAATGTTTTTTGTTTTTTCCTTTTGCAGCATGACACCACAATTGGTGCCCTCCAGATGGCGCTCAACACCTTCAATGAAAGACTGCCCCCATATGTATCTTGTCAGATTTTTGAACTGTATAAAGAAGATAACAGGCAAGTATTTTATTGCGTTGCCAATACACAATGTTCCTTCATTACTGAATGCCTGTGTTTATTAACTGCATCATTTTGAAGAGAAAGGCATCCCCTACAGCAGGGGTGTCCAAACCTTTTGGCAGGAGGGCCACATTATCACTCTGTGTTGAGGGCCGGCAAAAAAAAAGAATTAATTTACATTTCAAATTTGAATAAATTTACATAAATGAATATATTAGAGATGGAACTTATATGAATGCATGAAGGTCTTGCAATAGCTCAGAGCCAAACAAGGCCGTGCACAAGCAAGGCAGCCTTTTCTTTGCTGCCGCTGCTGCATCACAGATGTGAAACAGCAAGTAATGGAGGGAGCCCTACAGCTCACACGAGAGGTTGAATAGTTGGCTGTCACACTGAGAGCAGTTGCATCAGACCAGTGCGGGCTCCAGCAAGTCTCTGGAGGGCCAGAGGCTCATTGGAGACTGGGGGCTCCCTGAGAGCCAGATTGGGAGTCTTTGAGGGCTGCAGGTGGCCCCAGGGCCAGGGTTTGGGTACCCCTGCCCTACAGCATGTATACCTTCACAAACATGCACACTGTAGTAATATAACAAAGCTTTAGCAGCCCAATCCTAACCTGCACTGGAACAGGCAAGCTGAGTGGCCTGTGCTATATCCAGCAGTTGGAGGTGGCAGGAGGGCAACTTGGGGTAAGAGGATATTTTCCCCCTTATCCCATGTAGCTTTCTAGCCACTCTAACAGGGCTACTCAGATCTGCACCAGTAAAATCACTGGCACATACCCAAACAGCCAGTGCAAGGTTGCCCAGGCCTGGCAGGGGGGTTGGGATACAGTCTACACTGCTGCAGTTGTTCCCATCCCCCTCCTGGACTTGATCCTTCTCCATTCTACCCTCCCCCTGTCCAGAAATGCCCCCTTCCCACCTCTTGAATGCCCTCTCCCATCCCCCTGTGCCATCCTTCCTGAGCTGGCACAAACATGCCCATTCCTGGTGGTGCGGAGGCTGGACCTGGCCTCCATGGGTCGCTGTACTCCTCTGTGCTGGCCTCCACAACTCCTGTGTTGTCACAGACATGCCTTATGGCATGTTTGTGTAGTCCAGTGCAGGGGGCCTGCGCTCGTCTAACATTGTTAGGATTGTGCAGTAAATCATAACTAGTTAGTTTCCAGCCCCATGTTGCCACCACCTATTATCCTTCAGGGGCTAAACCTTTACTAATATGGTAGGTCAGCATGGTGGATAACTGATCTGGAACAAGAGATTCAACAGTGAATCAGGACTTTCCTGGTTTGAAACGTACCTCTACAAGGAACTCACTAGATGGCCCTCAGTAAGCAACTTTCTCCTAGCAATATGAGATTAATAATACTTTTACTGGATTGTTGTAATGATTCCATCCAGAGGATACATGTAAAGCATTTTGGACATTCAAAAAGTGCTGCACCCATCATCAGCATGAAATATGTAGTGGTTGGTTTTTAATCCACCTAAGTTGATCAAAGAGCAAGATGGCTTCTCTCTCATTCACTGAGATCTACTTTGGCAAAAGAGGATGTCATTTAAAGAAAGGCCTGGAAAAAATACAGTGTGTGTCTAGAATAAGTACTCATTCTGCTGCCAATGAAAAGGATGCACACTAGACATGTGCATTCATTTTGTCAAACTAGCTTTGGGGTTTATGGGCTATCCTTCCTGAGTTGTGCATTAAATGTCGTTTCTGAATGTAGCGTATCCAAATGACATGGCAACTGGATTAAGATGGTACAGAATACAAAGGAAGAAAAGGAAGTGAGTGGGTTGGAGCTTAAGGTTTACTTACTCCAGAGCAGAGGTGGGCAAACACTTTGGCAGGAGGGCCGACCCAGCTCTCTGACACTGTGTTGGGGGCTGAGAAAAAAAAAGAATTAATGTACATTTCAGATTTGAATAAGTTTAGATAAATGAATACATTAGAGTCAGAACTTATATGAATGGATGAATTTTACTGAGCTTATTTATAATACACATAAGAACTATAATACAGGCATGTAAAACCACATGAGAACTATGAACCGTTTGCCACACACCTCTTGCACAGTGAAAACATACAGACCAAGACAGAAACACATGGAGACATAAGTTGTTCAGAGGCAATTGGGGGGGGGGGCAGGATAAAAGTAATGCCCAGGGGAAAGCAGAAAACACATGGAGACCGCAAAAGGCCTTGTTCTAACTCTGTCCGCAGCTTGCATCTGGTGGTCGCAACCAGCGTGGGATGCAACAGTCTCTGATGGGCCAGAGGCTCATTGGAGAGTGGGGACTCCCTGCAGGCCAGATTGAGGGTCTCCGCAGGCCGCAAATGGACACCAGGCTGGGGTTTGCCCACCCGTGCTCTGGAGGAAGGAAACCTTCAGTTACAACCTACCGTGTGTGTGTGTGTGTGTGTGTGTGTGTGTGTGTGTGAGAGAGAGAGAGAGAGAAAGAGAGAGAGAGAGAGAGAGAGAGAGAGCGAGCACACTGCACTGCACTGCACTGCACTGCAACCTCTGGCTTTGATGAGCTGATATCAAAGCAGCTAAGAGACTGAGCTATAAATTAGATGTACCCAGTTCAGTCTTACCTCTGCCATGAACTCACTAAGGGCGCAATCCTAACCCCTTATGTTGGTGCTTTCCAGCACTGGCATAGCGGTGCCAATGGGACGTGTGCTGCATCCTGCAGTTGGATGTCACTCATGGAGGCCTTCTTAAAGTAAGGGAATGTTTGTTTCCTTACCTTGAAGCTGCATTGCCCTTATGTCAGTGCTGGAAAGCACTGACATAAGGGGTTAGGATTGCGCCCTAAGTGAACTTAGACAAGTTCAGGCCCAATCTTATCCAACTTTCCAGCACCGATGCAGCTGTGCCAATGGGGCACATGCTGTATCCTGCAGTGATGGGGTGGTCGTGGAGGCCTCTTCAAGGTAAGGGAACATCTGTTTCTTTACCTCAGGGCTTCATCATGGCTACACCGGAACTGGAATGTTGGATAGGACTGGGCCCTTATTCAGCTCCCCAGCTGCTATATGGGGATAAAATAATAATACTTACTTAAGAATTGTTGTAAGCATTATAACAAGATGATGCATATGAAATGCTTTGCACACTCAAAAAGTACTATAGAAATATTATGTATTAAGAGTTGTTCTAAAGTAATTGTTGCTCTCAAGTCATCCGGGTTTTAATATTGATCTCTATAAAATTGTCTTCAAACATGATCATCTAACTTTTCTCTTTGTTTTCTATCTTTTTGTCTGGGTTCTTCAAATTAGAGAGCACACCATCGAGATGTATTACCGGAATGACACTTCAAAAGAGCCCTATCAACAAACTTTGCCGGGCTGCTCATTTGCCTGTCCAGTATCAAAGTTTGCTGAATTGGTTCGCCCTGTCATAACAGATGACTGGAAAAGGGAATGTGGAATGAAAGAGATGAGGAATGGTATGGTAACACAGATTTGTCCATAGCCACAATATAAGGCAATGAAAATGTGAATAGATGCAAAATACATCACATAGCCAAATCTGATTTGGTTTATTGGCTAGGGGTCACCCATATGATCAGCCCAGGAAGAAAATGCAGCCAGTAACTGGAAGCAAAAACAAAACAAAATGGTGCTGGGACAGTACTAGGATTCAAGTGAAAAAACAACTGCAAGAAACAGAAACTCAGACACTGAACATATTAAAGATTTGCAGAAAGCATCCCTTCTGCCCAAATAGTACTTTCACCTCAATGATAGGTTATGGCTAAAATACTAATGGGCAAACATTCAGATAGATTCTGCATCTAATCTCTGTGCATTTAAATTTTCACAAACATGCCACTGAAATGAATGGCATATGCTCAGCAACGGTGGTTTGTAGATTTAATCCAGTGGCATCAAACCACCTCTGTACATGTGATGCCACTACGTTGTTGCAGGTGGTCCAGGTACAAATATCAGCAATACTCAGCTATCCCATCCCTCCTCCTGCCATCCAGCAGCTTTGTGGTATCTAATTTTCTAACCCAGGCTATTCAGATGTAGATTGGAGGATAAGATGCAAATTCAGCACCAATTCAGGTAGGGTGGCTTCCCATAGAAGCCGGAAATGTCAGACACCAGTCAAAGTCCCATGCCCATCAAAGGGCCTTCCTGGCTAGCTGACCACAGAATCCCTACTACCAGTGGCTGTGATAGTTCCCTATGCACCATTTGAGGGTGGCTGGGGGCTCAGTGCAGAGCCTTGCCCCAAAGTCCTAAGCAACCTGGGATGGCAGTGCCTGCACATGTGTTTCCTCGCCCAGCTAGGGGTATGTGTATAATGGAAGGCTTCTTCTGAAGTTCTGCTAGCCAGATAAGGATGTCAGGCTACAGTCTATAGCAGTGGTTCCCAAATTTACCTGGATCATGATGCCCCATAGCCTGGCTCAACCAGGCGCCACCAGCTTGGATCCCATGAAATCTCATGAGATCCAAGATGGTAGTGCCCAAATCTCATGAGATTTTGTGAAATCCAAGATGATGGTACCTGGGATAACAGATAGGAGGGACCACCTGGGACATCTCACAGCTCTACTTTGAGTGCACCGTGATGCTCTAAAGTGTCGCAACACAGCTTGGAGAACCCCTGGTCTGTAGTTATCCCATTCTAGAACTGCCCCAGTGTTCTTAATGACTTTTCTAGATTACATATTGTGGAATGCAGCCAGAACATTGAATCAATTAAGATACTCCAGGTGCATCCTGAATAAACCAATATTTTCTTAATTGTTTCCACAGGAACATTCTTCACAAGACGGTGATGGCATCTTTTATCTACTCTACGTGTAATGAAGTTGTGGGAAAGAGGGAAAACATGGTGATGCCTTCCTGGAGAGCAGGAACTTGACAAAGGAAAGAAAGTGTTACGTGAAAATCCCCTTTTTCCTTTTACTTGTAATTTTCTCTCTATATTCAGTTATGTTACTAAAATGTCATGCAGGCTAAACTTCTCACACAGGCCACAATCAAGTCAAGTCACAAGCTCATGGTTATACAACCATGTAACACAACCATGGTTATACAACCAAGCTCCCTATGGTCACACATTATGGAAGTCTGGCATCTTAAATCATTGTTTAAGTGTCTCCTACATTACTGTATTCATTGTATTGTTTTAACCCAATCACTGTTTAAGTACTGTATGCAAACTTGAACTGCCTACTTGTGTTGCTGATTCATTGTATTGTTTATTCATTGTATTGTTCCCCCATCTAGGAAGCCAGTCATTGACCCCATTGAATTTTGCTGATAACTAACATCCTGATCCTTTCAATGTTTTTACATACTCCAAGCACCCTGCTGGGTGGTAGTAAGCAAACTACAATCCAGCTCAGCTCTGTCTGAAAACCCCTTTTAAGTGAGGACTTCTTCTCACATGCTCTCTTGCTCTCTCTCCAAGGACCAACACATCTGTGTTGTGTCAGAGGGTCCTCTTCACAGGACTCTCCCCCCCAACTGCTCTACAGGACAGGTAACTATCTTGCGACTGGAACACTTTCCCTTCTTCCCCCCCTTTTTTCTCCCCTTCTCTCCCCATCTTTAGTTAGCAGCTGGGTTGGCAGACCAGGGACCCCTAAAATCCTTCCCTACAACCTTTCCTTATTCTAATTTCCTCAGATGCACCAAATACTCTTTACATGCAACCATCTTGAAAGCTAGGTACACTAGATTCAAGTACTAGGACCAAGAAACATACACTTGTCATTTCTCCATGTGCATTATGTTTACCTTTGTGCTTTTGTAATAAAACTATAATCTTTTATTAAAAGTTATCTTTCTCTCAGTCTCCTCTTTAAGCAAAAGGGAATTTCTCTGCATTACACCGTCTTGTTATCCAGCCTACAATCCTAAGGTTCCAATAAGGGCAGTGTAATATTTCCCCTAAACAAAACAGCCCTTTTGGTAACAAAAACACCTGATACACCATGGCCAGCCTTGCCATGAAGCAGACTGTAACGATGACATGGAGTTGTACCTTTGGAACATATGGACAAACCCTCAGCCTATCTGTCCATCACCCTTTCCTGGCTACTGCTCCACTGGAGGTTAGGATGCTCTTCCAACTTGCTGAGAGTAAGCCAGAAGAGGATTGTGGCAGTGACAGCTTCCCTTCTTTGCTGGAAGGAGAAGGGGGAAAAAGCCACCATAGTTACAAGACCCTTCTTGTAAGGGCACAGGGGCACAGGAGGAAGCCAGGCTGGCACTCAAAGAAGCGCCAGCCTGCAGAGGCTGACTCAAGCCTCCGTGCTGGTTTCCTCCATGTGGTTTGCTTCGGCCCAGCTGGGCCGACACAAGGATCAAAGGTAGGCGGGGGGAGGCAGGGAGGAGGCGGGAGGGATGTGTTCCTGGGTGGGGGGAGGGCGGGGGTGGGCAGCCCCGGGGACAGGTGGGTGGGGAGTGGGAGGTGAGGCTGGGATCCCGCAGTTATGTCAGATCCCAACCCCCGTTCCCACGGAGAACGGAGCGGCTTCAATCTGTTCCACTCTCCTCAGACTGCGCCACCTCAGGAGATGGTGCAAGTCTGAGGAGACCCATAGGGGAAAGGGCGCCTTTCCCGGGGTAAGGGGAAATGTTTCCCCTTGCCTCTGGCTGAGCCACTCTTGGCCCCTATCCTGCGTGGGATACAGAGCAAGCTTCCTGGCTTGCCTGTTCCATTGCAGGTTAGAATTGCGCCCTAAGTGTTCCCTTACTTTGAGGAGGCCGGCCTTCATGACTGTCTCCAACCTGCATGTCTCCTTACTACATGCCCTGTTGGCATGGCTGCATTAGCACTGAAAAGTTGGACAGGATTTGGCTCTTAGAATACAACCCACGGATAATAAGATTGCCTTATTAAAAGGACAGTTTAACACAGTTGGCAACCTTCAGTCTCGAAAGACTATGGTATCGCGCTCTGAAAGGTGGTTCTGGAACAGCGTCTAGTGTGGCTGAAAAGGCCGATTCGGGAGTGACAATCCCTTCCACACTGGGAGCAAGTGCAGTCTGTCCCCGGTCTGTCTCCCTGGCAATGGGCCTTCCTTCTTTGCCTCTTAGCCTCAGACTGTTGGCCAAGTGTCTCTTCAAACTGGGAAAGGCCATGCTGCACAGCCTGCCTCCAAGCGGGCCGCTCAGAGGCCAGGGTTTCCCACTTGTTGAGGTCCATTCCTAAGGCCTTCAGATCCCTCTTGCAGATGTCCTTGTATCGCAGCTGTGGTCTACCTGTAGGGCGCTTTCCTTGCATGCCTGCGTTGGCTCGGTCATGTCGTGAGAATGGATGATGGCCAGATCCCAAAGTTTAACACAAGTGTTGTAAAAATTGTTCTTTGGATTTTGTATGGCTGGTTACCCCAGGTTGCTGAGACATGGAGTGACACTGATTCTCAAAACTGATCTTTGTGATTTGTTAAAATTGTTCAAAAATCAAAATATGTCAAAGCTAGATCACATGTAGCTAAGATTCATGCATAGAAACTCATATTCATAATATTAATCAACAGTGATGTAGACAGCAAGTTAGTATGAAAACTAAAATACATTCCCAAGGATCCAGTGGTAACACCAGAAAATAAATATTCCTTCAAGTAACCACAGGGCTCCAGCAAAGAAGGGAATAGATGAAGCGGACTACTTGTCAAGGAATTCTGTCCGTCCATCCCCCCAACTACCTATGCAGGTATACATTCCAAAACGTTTTGGCTATCATCCTTATTGGCTGACCATCTGTAAAACTTGGATTTTGTAATTACTCTGGATCATTGATTGCTTTGCAACTACTGCCATCATCTATGGAACGATGTACTTGTACGATTTATAAATAAAATTGTTGACTCAACCTGTATACAACCATATGTTAAAAGAGAGGACTTTCGACATCTTACGCTCCCACTGAACCTGGGCAGGTTGTCCTCTCTGTCCATTTGTGCCACAGTTTGCCACAAACAAAACAACATGCAACAGTAGCTCCAGCAACACACACACCAAAGCAAGTCACAACTTTGAAGGAAAAGCACAAAGGCAAAAATCACAGATGACCTAATCTGTAATAAAACTCTCTCCTGGCCCTTGATAGTTAATGGATTTGCAGAACAAGCTTGTGCATGTTTACTCAGAAGTAAGTCCTATGCTGTTCAATGGTGCTTACTCCTAGTAAGTGTATATAGGTTAGCAGGCTTATTTTTTTTTTAATTTGCACCCAAGATCGATGACATAAATTCCAATAAAAATACAATTTTATAAAAGACAAATAAAAATCAATAGCCTTAATGAAGATCAAAAGGTACAATCAGCAGTCATGCTGTAATGTACTGCTGAAACCCTTATTCAGATTGCTATGAGCAGCTTCGGAATATCTGAACAGTCTTCTTCAAACCCTCCAGAGTGTGGGCCCTGAAAAGGATGTTCCTTAAGACACATGACGGCACAGAGAATGTCTTGCTTCTTGTATGTTCTTGTGTAGCATCCCAGATTCACCTGTTGGGTGTTGCTGATCACTATATTCAATTGTCCAAGCTCTGCTCTTTCTCCACCTAGCCAAGTCTGGCATTTTCCATCAGCCTGCTTGTACTTTCCCTACTCACCTTTTCCCCATTTTGTTTAATTCCTTTTTCTTTGGAACTTTTGCAGCGCAATCCTAACACAGAGATAGGCTGGCCATAAAGCACGTTTGTGCCTCCTCATGAGCAAGCCATGCCAAAAAACAGAGGTGTGCTGGCACAAGGAGGCTGAATTCAGCCTCCATGGCAGCTTGTAGGGTGAGCCTTGCATTGGTGAGCAGGGAGGAGGTGGGGAGGAAGCAGGAGGGAGGCATTCCAGGGCAGGTGAAGGAGATCCTGGAGGCAGGCAGGGGGAGCAGGAGTTGGGGCTGGGATTTATGCCCCGTTCCCTGAGCAGTGCCACCTCAGGAGGTGGCACAAGTCTGAGGAGACCCATAGGGGCCAGGGTGGCTTACCCAAAGGTAAGGGGGAAAGTTTCCCATTACCTCTGGCTGAGCCACTTTGGGAACTTATCCTGTGCTAGATACAGTGAAAACCTCTTGGCTTGCCTGTTCCAGCGCATTGTAGGATTGGAAGTGGGCGGGTTTGGTGGCAACAGGGCTGATATTGCTGGTGCAGGTTCAAATTAACCCATGGTGGCAGTGCTTACCCTGAGGCAAGGGAACCAATGTTCCCTTCCCCCAGCGGTTCTCAAACTCCTAGGGAGTTCAAGCCTTGCTGTAAGTCCTTGCAGGGGAGGGGGGAGGCAGCAACGCGATTACCAGAATCGTGTTGCTTTGGAGGGGCACTGCTGCCTCCCACCTCCCCCACAAGGACTTACCACAGCCTGCAGCAGCCTCCCAGGGGTGCAGGGAGCCCTGCACCAGTCTCCAACACATGGAGATACTCAAAATAACAATCACAACCCACTTCTGGTTTGTGACCATGAAACCAGAAGTGGGTCATGATTGTTATTTTGAGTGTCAGCGCGCTTCGGGGGACCCTGTAGAGGCTGGCGCAGGACTTCCTGCACCCCCGGGAGGCTGCATCAGGCTGTGGTAAGTCCATCCATGCTCCTGAGCCCCTCCAAAGTGATGTGATCCTGGCTATTACATTCTGCCTCCCCCCCATCCCCACCCCTTAAGGGGGCAGAGGGCAGAGCTCTCTGGCTGGGGCATTGTGACACTCCATTTTGAGAACCACTGCCACCCCATTTTGTGAACCCCATTTTGAGAACCACTCCTTACCCAAGGAGGCCTCAATGTGCCAAAACTCTCCCATGGGATACAGCAGATGCCATGTTGCCACTGCTGCACTGTCACATGGGGAGTTAGGTAAGATTGGGTTGCTGTGTGGGCAGAAAATAGAAAGAAAGCGGGGGGGGGAGTTTGCTGACAGAAAGTGATGCGGAAGGAGAAAAGGAGGACCCGAAGACAGGTGTTGGGAAACAGAGGCAGAGGTTGAATTTAAAAAAGGACAATAGGATGAACAGAGAAGTAGGAGGGGGGGAAAGAAAGGAAGCTAAAGAAGAAGGAAGGATAGAGAGGTCTATCCTATCCCATAGGTCTATCTATGGGAAACTGGAGCATAAGTAGTAAGGGTGAAAGCAAGTCTCTGGACTATGTGGGACAGAAATTTCAGAATGCTTGTGATGGTAGGAGTCTCTGGAACCATGCCCACAGGGGAGGCAGGCATATGATTGAAATATAGGAAAATAAATTATAGTCAGTAATAGATGAGAGTCTAGGAAGCTGGAAACAAGACCCCACCTGACTTTCATTAAACAAAACCAAAGTACGAAAGGCTGCAATATTTGCAATCAGGACAGGTATGGGCCCCAGCTAGTTGACTTTTGATGACCCTTTGGTGAATTATTAAACCTGGGGCCACTGGTTGCTTTTCATCATCTTCCCTACAATGGAGATCATTCTTGCTGGTTGATAAGGAATAGATCCCAGTTCAAAGGTAGCAGAAAAGCAAGAGTCTGCTTACTGGAGAGTCTTTAGTTAGAGGATCCTAGCAGGAATCTAATTTATAAATTCTATACATACCAGTTATGTATATAGGCATTCGTTTCCAGTCAGTAAGATAGGGTTACAGCCTTTTACTGAACACAGTGGGCTTCCTTCTGAGTAAAATAAATAACACAGTCTTCAAACAGCTCTATGTATCATCTTTTAGCAGAGTACGTAATAAAATGCTTTGCACTTTTGATTTTTGATCACCTCAGTGAACAGTTTTGGACACTTGAAAACTCACGCAGACTCTGTTGGGCTCCCTTCCCTAAGTGACAAACGGGCAATCTTTTACCATGATGATTCACAGGTGCCTAAATGGGTAAGGGGAGCCTGTCTCTGAGTTGCATCATGTCTGAGTGTATCCACAGAGTTCACATCCCTGAGTGATCTATAAAAATTCCTTTTCAAGTGGAAGATTGGTGCCACTTGTACTGGGGGTTCAATAGGCACAGGGTTCTTGGTCAGTGCTCCAACAGCCACTGCCCACCTGGCCGACCCTGACACCATCTCTGGGTTGGAGGGAGTTAAACTTAGTTGACTCACCAATTGAGGTCTCAAGGATAAGCCAACGTCACTTTGAAGTTTGAATCCATCCATTTGGGCTCAAGTCATATCTATCTGTCTTTATCTATTAGACTTCAGCTCCAGAAGTCAAACACTCTATATTGCTCTTATCAGCAGTTGCTCAGTGTGGGAGCAGAAATAGTAGGTTTTTGATCCTGCATAGGCTGGAACTGGACTGAAGATTGATTTCACTTCTGTGAAGGCACTGGTGCCAGAAAAGCCCTTGAGGACAGGAGCACCCACATAAATCCAAGAGACACTGACCCCTGACGCAATTACTTCAGGTAGAACTCTTAGAATGTTGGGATGACCACAAACTTTGGGGTCTAGTATATAAAAGGGAGATGTTTGTAACTGTATTTGTTATGCAATGATCTACTCTGTTCCAAAAGGCTGTTTCATGCTTCTGTGTGTGCATAACACAGTGTGGAGGGGAAATGAGATTCTCAGAAGATAGTTCTTGTTTTGCAACCTACATGGTATGGTTGGGCGTGCACATGAGTGAGTTTTCTGTCACATTACTGGCTGAGGTCATTAAGATCCTTAAAGTATAGCTAATATGCTGGTGGCCAAGACTGACATATGTGTGAGCTTTGATTTTTAAATGGACCTTTTTATTGAATTGGCAAAGATCACTGGGATTTTTAAATTAAGCAGGAAATTGGCCAAGACTGAGGCCTGCGTGGGTCTTGATTTTAAACTGGATTGTGTATTTCCTGCACACTATTGAGAAGGTCTGAAGACAAGTAAGGTAGTTAGCAAGAGTGGCATTAAAAGGCGGCAGGTGGAGCCCTGGCCAAGGGTGTACATTCATCAGAAGATTCACTTGACCAGGCTGACCGTTCATATCCAACACAATACCAGTGACAGCGCCAGGGCCCATGTTCCATTAGTGGAGGAGTGGAGTGCCATGGGGAACGCACTGCAAGGTTTTGCCCCATAGAATCCTAGAGATCTGGTGCTAGCATGGGTAATCAAGTTAGGGCACAATCCTAACCCACTTTCCAGCACGGACATAAGGGCAATGCAGCTCTGAGATAAGGGAACAAGCATTCCCTTACTTTGAGGAGGCCTCCATGAGTGCCACTCAACTCCAGGATGCAACACACATCCCATTGGCACCGCTATGCCAATGCTGGAAAGTTGGTTAGGATTTGGGCCTTAGTTGTGCTCAATACCAGTGTGAACAGGTTTGACTCTTGGATGTCATTGTCATGTTTTATTGTGATTATCCTGTTTGATATGTCAATTTCCTTTCCTGTGTGTCACAACCCAACACTTGAACTTGCTCATCTGGTGCAATCAATGGATTTTTTTTACCTGGGTTTGATATATCTTCACGTTTACTAATTCAGGTCAAGTCATGGGCATGAGGCCTTTTGAGTCCCTCTGTTTGTTGGCTGCTCTTCTCTCTTGCATATTGTGACTCATTTGCTGGCATTTGACTTGTTTTATTGTACCGTGGCCTTCAAACCCAAACACTTCCAATTGGACTATTGGATATTCCAGCCAAGAATGCCTCAGCATGTATGTTACAAAACCAAAAACCAAGTTTAACATGAGGGCTGTGTTAAATATCAAGTTTTCATGATGGTCAAGAATGCAGTTTGCAAAGTTATCTCATACATACATTCTGGGGCCTGCACACACTATGCATCTGCACAAGTCACATTCGTGGTTGGCAACCTTCAGTCACGAAAGACTATGGTATAAGCCTACAGTACCTGGTATTCCCAGGCGGTCTCCCATCCAAGTACTAACCAGGTCTGACCCTGCTTAGCTTCATGACATCAGGAAATGGAAAAGAAATATGCATCACTTCAGAACATTCAAAAATATTTGCTTGGACTAAGTGGTTTTCCCAAAAAGGCCTCACCTATTTTGCATTTGCCACTTTCTGGGACCCAAACTGCAAGTGCTAGAAAGTAGAGAGATTAAGAAATTGGTCATCTATTAAAACACAGTATCCGCCCTTTCATGTCTTTAAAAGGCACATCACCGGTAACAGAATTGCTTTTGCCTTTCTGCTGCCAGGATGGGACAAACATGCCTAGCAAGGAGCTCTAGGAAGATACAGCTCTCCCTGCTTAGCTTATTGTTTGTTGTCCTTCTCCAGATTGCATCAGGACGGAAGCTGAAGTTTGTGCTTTTAGTAAGTGGCCAGTTTTATGACTGCTGATGGCTTTGCTTAGTGGATTCCTCAAAATTCAGTTCTCTTTATTTAGCTCTCCAAACATTTTATGTACAATCTAATCTCACCACAAGATTCTTCTCCTTCTTCTCCAAGCCTCCTAGCCATGTTCAATCTCAGATATTTCTAGCTCTGCTGTAATGTAGTCTGTGTTCTCTAGTACAAAGCTGAGACTATTGTAATTCAGGTCTCCTTTAAATTGTTGTGTTCTTTGACAAGGTCTTGCATTAACTAAATGTGAATAAAGATTGATTAGGACATGATTGGGGAATCTCTCTTAAAGGATCTTGCAATTTGCTCACAGCTGTTACTGTTGCATAATGTTCTTGTGTCACTGCCAACATAAAGACTGTGTAAGGTTGCAATGGTGAGACAATGAAATGCTTTGGAACTTTCACCTATCATAAGCTCATCTGTAATGAAAGTGGTACTAATGGTTCAAACAGAAACCAGAGCAGTAGATAAGTTAACATGTTGAGAGGGGATAATTACTGAATGGTAGAGCAACTACTTGGCATGCCAATGGTTCCATGTGCAATCCTGAGCATGGGTAAGGTAACCAGGTGAGAAGGCTCCTGTGTGAGACCCTTCAGAACCACCACCAATCACTGTAGACAGTACTAATGGACCAGTGGTCTAACTGAGAATAAGGCAACTTTCTATGTTGCAGCTGTCAAATAAGCTACTTTCTCAGATGTACAAAGTTGTGGTTGCACCTTGAGGAAAAGATAATTTTACAAGGCGAGGCAAAGGCCAAATCCCAGTAGCAAAGATACTTGATTGAACCAGCTGAAAGAGCCCTGTAGTCTGTCTTCAGTTGATTGGCTCATGTATTGTGGGTGAGCTGTAACCTTCTTGAGGTGTGTGGTTCTCTCACCTTGTAAAATGATATATTTTCCAAATCATTTCCATCAATCTTTCTATGTCTATGAATGGAGACCAAAAAAATTATTTAGGCACCCAGTTGGATTTTTTTACCATATTTTCTTCCACATGTCCATATCACAAACCCCTTTTTGAAAGCCCTCTTAGTTACCAGGGTGAGACTTACCAAGTGGTATGAGAGGAGGTTGTTAAGAGAATTAGAAATGCAAAGGCCTCCAGGTATATTGAAAAGGCCGTCCTGTTCTTTAGGTCCCCAGTCAGTATCCATCTTCCTACCAAATGCTCCATCCACTTCCTACTCTTACATCCAAGCAGTGGTCATAGTTCAAGTTTGAGTGTTGGGTGTCAGATTACCATGTGTATGGAAGAGGATAAGATTCACAGCAAGGTTCCAAGGCCTGCTCTTCAATTCACAGTACACAAGATTAAACTGAAACCCAATGTTAGGGACTCCAAGAAGGTGGGGGTCTTGGTCTCCTGCTCATTGCCTGGGTCCCTACTGATATAGAGGCACTGCCTATGTAGGGCCTCCAGGGGCACAACCACCTGTCTTGTCACCTCAGGACTTCCTCCTCTTCCTCCCTGGGCTTCAGACCAGAGGCAGAGAGAGGAATTTATTACTACTACAGCAGCAGTGGAGTTGGATAATATTTTCAATTCAGAGTTAAATGGTGACATTTTACCTAGGAACTCTAATAAGAACAAGGGGATTGGCTGGTATGAAAGGGTTAAGAAGCAGCCAGGACCAGGCAGAGAACTTTTGTTCTAAGGTACAGCTCTACAGTTAAGACAGTTTGCCATGAAATCTAGAACCTTCCAAGGCTGCCTATGAAGGAGGGGCAGCCCTGCATGAGGGGCTTTTGCTTGGCAGTTGGGCATGAGAGAAAGAGCTGACAGTTGGCTGTGAGACTTGCTTCTTCACCCTGAGGAGAATACCCTTGACTGACCGGGTACCTACCTGATAGTTGGCACCTAGTGTCAGTTGATGAGGAAGGCTATGCTGTAACCATATGAGACAATTGGTGACGTTGGTTCTAAATTACTTGCCGTAGGGCTTTGCTAAATATTTATCTTGTCATTTCTTAATGCCTTCTAAGGGCGCAATCCTAACCAACTCTCCAGCACTGACATAGTTGTGCCAATGTTGGCATGCATTGCATCCTGCAATGGAGAGGCAATCAAGGGGGCCTCCTCGAGGTAAGGGCATGTTGGTTACCCTACCTTGCACTGCAGTTAGGTCAGTGCTGGCATGTTGGTTAGGACTGTGCTCTAAGTTACTTAAATAAATGTGTTATTATTATGGTACCCATCCCACTGAGTCTATTCTGCTGCCTGACAACCCACATCCTCTAAGAAATTAAGGCTGCAAATAATTTAAAAACAGTAATAGTAGTAGCAGCTGCTGCTACTGCCTCCATCTTATATCCCCCTGGCCTTGGCTGGTCCCTCCCCCCTTCCTGGTTCCATTCATCCAACCTGCATGCCAGCCTCCTCTTCTGGGAGATGTGAAGGCTCCTGCAGACACCTGCAGTGCCTTGCTGCTCTTTGGCCGCTCCAGCATGTGCAAGAGTTCTCTGCTCAATCAGGGTGACCTGATACAATGGAGGACACAGTGCCTACACCTTTGCACAGAAGAGGGAATTTGGACAGGTGCAGCTCAACATGGAAGGGTTTGAGAAGCTGCATCTGCTCAAATTCCCTCTTCTATGCAATGGTCGAAGGTACAGGCAACCTGTCCTCCATTGTATCTGGTCACCCTCAATGGGCTGATGGCCCACACCCTGCCCTGTTGAGGCTTCTCCCGGCATGTACCCAGTCCTGTGCCTGCTGGTCCCCAGGTTGGGTAAGCCCAACCCCAGACATCCCACAAATACCAGAATCAACTTTTTCACATTTTTCAGTCATTCTGCAGGTGTTTCTCCTAACTTTCCAAAGACAGATCATGTGACTGATAGTCCAAAAGTTATGTTAGGCTTGCACGCCTATTGACATATTGTTCACATTTTGGTAATAATTATTAAAATATGTTATGCAAAAAGAAAAAAAAATGATATTCTTGAAAGACTTGTACTAAATAGAAAAAAACAACCCCAAAATGAATTAACATGTTCTTTGTTTTACATCATTTTATTAGCTTTATCGACATGGTGACAGAAGCCCTCTTAGAAACTATCCCAAAGGTCTACACAATGAAAGTGAATGGCCACAAGGATTTGGACAACTGACCACGGTAGGTTGGCTTTTCAAAGGGGTGAACATATTAGCCAAATAAAAATAGGAAAAGCATCTGAACTGTAAGTCACAACTTAAATTACAACACAGGATATGAATGACTAGATTTCTGATTGCAGCCAGACTCATGCCCGGATTGTTGATCCCACAGTTAGGAATGCAGCAGCAGTTTGAGCTTGGACAGTACATAAAGAAGAGATATACCGGCTTCCTGAGTCCCATGTACAAACGTGAGGAGGTGAGTGTGCAAATTACAAGAGCTATCTTCAGAAAATTGTTAGTCACATTGTTCATACAAGACCAGATCAAGACATCCCAGTGTGTGAAGCAGCCCCCCTCAGCCCCATAAAGTGTGGGAATCACCCCCATGCCCAAATGTGTGCCAACTGCCACCTCTGTTGATGCTCCTCTTCCTGCTGCTTCCTGGGTTAAAAAAGGAACCATCTCTGATGCTCAGTTTACCACTCTATTGGTCCTTCTCTATGGCTGGGCTAGCCAAGCCTCATTGACATTGGTCCTGCTGACTGGGAAACCAAAAATATCTAACTAGGTACGTATCTAATCTCACTCGAAGGAATGAGGTGGAGAGATCAGGTTCCTTCCTCTTATCCAAACAGATATTATCATCAAACCTACAATTTCCTAAGTTACAGGGAATTTTTATTCATCATCATCTGTGGAGATCTCCTGAAGGTTGCTTCCTGAGATGGACAAGGAAGAGAGTTTTGACCACCTCAGCATCTACATGCCCTCTTCTAATGATGGCATTTCTGAGTCCAAATCCTGGCTGACGACACTTCCATTATATTCCTTTTAGGTTTTGATCAAGAGCACAGAACTGGATCGCACCATTATGAGCGCCCAATCAAAACTCGCTGGTCTCTTCCCCCCTGCTGGTGATCAGATCTGGAATCCAGAAATCCTTTGGCAGCCCATCCCAGTTCACGTTGTGCCAAGAGCATACAGCCCAGTGAGTAGCTCTAATATGAACAATTCCACCTGCCCTTTTACACGGTACTGTAGAAGCCACACATCCTGATGGGAAAGTGGGTGCAACACTTCCATTTAAAACACCCATTTCTTTGAACAGAGGTTTATAAGAGCTCCACAGACCTTCTGAAGTAGATAGGAGCAAAACCTCCATTTTAAATCCTATTATTTACCATCCAGTCCTACTCCTGTTGCTTAAAAACATTAGAGCATGAGATTTGAGCACCATAGTCCCTCTGCCAGCACAAGAGAATCTCTACTCCCCATTCTGGGATAGCAAAGCCCATCAATCTGGAGTTACTAAACACATCCTGAACTATTACATAATTGCATTTTGAGCATGATGGTAACATGAGGCATGGGAGGCAAAAGTGGGGGACATATATTTTTCAGAAATTTTGCAGTCCAGAATTTGGGTGTGTGAGGAACTTGTAACGTAAAGTGGCATGTGAACTGATCATAATAGGTAAATTAGCATAACCAAAACCATTCCCCAAGAGCCCAATCATACTTTTCCCTCACCATAGCATGCAGCTGTGTCAGAATGGCTGTGTACTGTATGCTATGGTGTTTAGGGCACATCGGGAGGCATGGGAGGGGAAAGGGAAGTTATTTTCCCTTACAGCTCCATAAACCTGCTGATTGCCAATGGGACTCCTCGATTGGGGCAAGTCTGAAGAGACAAAGGTGGCATGCTGACGGATACTTGAGAGGTTAGCTCTGGTGCAAGTCACCTGTGCCAGAAGAGAGCCCCTCCCATCTCCATCATGCCCCCCCAGCCCTTTCCCTGTTCCACCCTGCTTAGCCCACCCCCTGCCTCATAATGCCCCTGTTACCATTGAGGTTGGCAGAGCTTCTGCCATTCATTATCATGCGCGGGGCGCACCAACCTTTCCTGCTTCCACATGCTTCCACAATGGCCTTCGTGACACCATAAAGCAATGTTCACTGCTAGAGCACGAGTTCCTGCAGCGAACCCAGCCCATATGGTTGGGCTGTTATGTTTGGTCATCAGTTACTGGTGTATACAAAAATTAGCAGAAATTCAAGAAGGTACAGCAGCATTGTGAGCCAGCCATACATAAAGATATATCAAAATCCTAGCTGAGAGGCACAAATGGAGACCGCAAGCAGTTACAATCAGTGTTTATCACTTTCATTTCAGAAATTACGTTTTCCCATGTTTGGTTGTCAACGTTACCTAGAACTTCTCCGGGAAACAATGTATTCCACTGAATTCCAAGCCAAAATTCAACCATATGAGGTAAATTTCTAAAAAGGATAAATTTGGGGAAACACAGAGAGAATAAAGCGCGCTTTGTGAAATACCTCTTTTCCCCAGTTTGGTTATTTTGACCTAAACCAAAAAAAACTTCAACTATGAACCCTAGAAGATACCTTCTTTCTTTATTTTTTTTTTTAAAGTCTCATTATAAGAAATCTTCCAAGTTTGTAATTCTAAATGAACCACTCGTATCCTCTGGTCCACTCTCTGGTCTACCATAAACTGAGATGCGTTTGGTGTGGACCAGGGACAGGACATTTTCATTGGTGGCCTCACAACTGTGGAAGCCCTTTCTTAGAGAGATTCATCTGGCCCCCTTACTTGCCATGGTTAAGAAATTTTGGAAAACTCACCTTTGTTGAAAACCCTCCTCTCTGGAATAAGTTTTTATTGTGGCTCCTGTATTGTTCATAGTGAATGTTTCATTGTTGTATTGTATTGTTATATTTGTACTGTTGCATTTCATTCAGGCTTCATTTCTTTGCTTCCATTCTGTTATGAAGCCACTTTAAGTTATGAGAAAAGTAGGAGATAAATTGATTCAATAAATCACGCACCGCTCTTATACCATCATGCTTTATTAGCTTTCATACAGACTTGAATTTTGGAGAAAGATCATTTTCCTGGCCTCGACATATTTCACCTTGATAGGTCCATGGTGCTGTCCTAGTTATCCAACTCCATTTATTGAAACAGTTGGATAACAAAAGAAGGGTGGGCAGTCAGGGAGGCTTCAAGGTATGGTGACATTTCTTCTCTTACCTTGGAGCTGCACCAAGGCTGCATCGGTGCTGATTAGTTGGATAGGATTAGCCCTTTAAGTAGCCAACCTCTGGCCTATGACTAAATGACAACATCCCCTACATCATGGTGTATAGAATCACAAACCATGCATTGATGTATCTTTGTGCTCTGTTTGCACCTGAGAATCTTCTGAGAGCTCAGACACTGAACTGTCCATCAGGACTTCACCAGTTTGAAATTTGCCTCACTCAAAAATTCTAACTAGGTGGCCTTAGGCCTGCAATACAGGGAATAAGAAGAATACAGGCGTGCCCCAGTATTCACAGGGGATCCGTTCCAGGGATCCGTTCAGTATAGAAACCATGGATATGCCTGTACTAATAATAGCCTTGCACACACCCCTGCATGCTGATTAGTGTTGTTTAAAAGCTTGCCAGTGAAGTGTTTTTGGGTTGTTGTTTTTTTTTTTTTTTTTTGCTTTAACAGGTCACTATAAGCATTCAAGCTTATAGCATGACATGATAGGCTGCCGGCAGCCTGAATGCTTAAAAAAAAACTAGATTGACGCTAACAGGAAGCAGGTAGTTAACTGCTTCCTGTTAACATTGATCTAGTGTTGTTGTTTTTCCTCCCAAAGCATTCAGGTTTCCAGGAGCCTACTCAGATTGCACTATAAGCTTGAAGGCTCATAAGAAACATTTCACCAATGAGCTTTTAAATAATGCTAATGGGTTTGTGGGGGACCCCCGGATCTGCGGATAACTGAATTCTCAGACACCAAATCCATGGATATGGGGGCCTGCTTATACTTATTTATTTTCCAGGGTGGTTGAAAGGATTCTATCAAAGCAGTAATTGTGAAACACTTTGCACACTCAGAAAGCATTATGCAGCTGTTTATTATTATGTTTTGCTTTATTTTTATTTCAGGAATTTTTAAAAGAAATAGCTGTATATGCTGGTTACAAGTTTGACACTTTCAAATGTTTGGACAGTTTCCAAATCTGGACTCTACAGGATACTTTGTTCTGTGAGGTATTTTTCTTTCTTCTAAAACAATATGTTAATGTTACAGTGTTTTACTTGAGTTGTCCCGCCAGATAGAACAAAATGGCGGCAGTAACGTTGGTTGCGAATGTTTACAGAAACATTTGTGGTGTTCGCCGCAAGCAGGAACGATTAAGGAAAAACAGAAACATGGTGACCTTGTGTAAGATTATGAACCTTGCAGCCCAATCCTATCCCCCACCAGCCTGCATGATGCAGCGGCACTGATGGAGTGTGTGCTGCATGTAATTACAGGTTGTGAAAAAAAGCAAAACAAGGTCCACTGAGACACATGTTTAACCAGTCCAAGCTACAGAAACACACCAACAAGCATCTCCAGCCCAGTTGTTAATGAGCAAGTGACTGAAATCCAGGCTTCCAACAGCAACTAGTTTAACTCTCAGCAAGAATCTAAAAGGGGGATGAAATTCAGAAAAGCAGAGGCTGAGAATTATATGATTCATTTTCAGATAATAAGTGCCCATGCTGTTCCTTTTTGGTTTCCATAAGCCTCAAATACATTTTCCTTGTCAGCTATCAGCTTGTCAGTTTCACAGCCCACCAAAAATTGGGTCACAACCTACTGTGAGAATCCCTGTTTTTTTGTACTGTACATTGATAATTTTAGGGCGCAATCCTAACCCCTGATGTCGGTGCTTTCCAGCACTGGCATAGCGGTGCCAATGGGACATGTGCTGCATCCTGCAGTTGGGTGTCACTCACGGAGGCCTCCTCAAAGTAAGGGAATGTTTGTTCCCTTCCCTCAGAGCTGCATTGCCCTATGTCAGTGCTGGAAAGCATTGATGTAAGGGGTTAGAATTGTGCCCTTAGGCTGCAATCCTATTCACATTTACCTGGGAGTAAGCTCCACTGGCCATAGCAGGATGTACTTCTGAGTAGACATGCATAGGTTTATGCTCTTAATGTTTGAACTGATTGTAAGCTTCTCTGAACTATACAAAACTGAGGTATAAATATTTCTAAAAAATGTGGTTCCCTTCGGGTTCTGAGAATCATCATGTTGGACTGTGACACATGCCCTGAGCAGTCCAGGAATTTTAGAGTGTCTAGTATAAAAACAGTGACCAGAGAAAGAGCTGAAAAAATGGTACTAAAGATGGTACTAAAGGTACAAGGTACTATGAGGTAACACTCGTAAAAATGTGTTCTTGTCTTTGCAGTCCATTCACAATTTCACTCTACCGAAATGGGCTACTGAAGATGTGAGGGCTAAGCTCACTGAGTTGGCTACATTGTCCATATCCTCACTATTTGGCATCCACAAAAACGTGGAGAAGGCACGACTGCAAGGAGGTAACCAAGAACTTTCATGGAAGCATTATGACCAATGATGTATCTTTCTTTACAGCTGAAACACAAAGTAGTTGGGCTAAAGGCTCTTATTGGTTTAATTGGTACATTACTCCACAAAAGTATTTGGCTGATTAATTAGTGGAGGCCAGTTTTAAACAGTGAAGGGGAAATTTTAATTGGTGCAGCTGCAACTTAAGGGCGCACACAACTATTTTGGGACACTGTTTCCTGTGCTGTTATTGCAGTAGATGTCAGGATTATGGGGCATCTTTGGCTCTCAAAGAGTCTGGATTCCAGGAGATTCTAGTGTTACAGACACCACTTCACAGGGTTCCATGCAGGCAAATCTTTAGCTCTCTGATATTGATTTTTAAAAGAATTATTCTGCTAGGGCAGGAGGTCTGATCTAGAGGGTAGAGCTGCCATTAAGCCTGAAGGGTTAATCTGAAGGGTTAACCCTTCAGCTGCCATTAAGCCTGAAGGGTTATCTGAGGGTCACCATTTCAAGATCATCTGAAGCTTCTGTGAGTGGAGAGACCTTGAGAAAGCTGACAAGCTGGGTGGAGCCCTTTTTGCTGAGAGACAAAGAAGCTGACTCTGAAGCTTCTTCTGTGAGAGGGAAAGGAGCTGTTTGTCAATGTGGGAGGCAACTGCAGCCAGAATGTTCACCAGACTGAGAAAAGATCCACCTGGAATTTTTTTAAACTTTATTTTTATAACGTTTTGAAAAAAAAAAAAAATACAAACCATATACAAACACAAAGATCCCCCTGGAATGTTGATTGTTCTTGAAAGATAGAACTATTTGTTATTGTAAAAAAACCCTGGGGGTTTACAGAAAGCCTTCCTGTGTAATAGTGGCATTGCTAGGAGAGTGCAGAGGTGAGGGCTGCACTGGGTGACATGCATGGGGTGGGGGAGTGACGCAAAATATTTTTTGAATTGTATTTTTGAATAATACCATCATGTTACATATCATTCAATGCATAATTTCAAGCAGAATGCAAGGAAACAAACCGTTTTGAAATATATCTTTTCTATCAAAAGTTATAGCCAAAAAACCAGCAGGGCAACTGCCCAACCTGGGGTGTTGCCCCGTCTACTGTATCGGAGGAGGTCCATCATGGGGGGGACCCTCTGGCCTTCCACACCGGGGTATGCAAGCCCTAGTGACGCCACTCCTGTGTAAACCACCTTAAATAAAGATAAAAGAGCAATTCAATGACCAGAAAGGCAGTATATAAAGACCAGTTATTTATTATTATTATTATTATTATTATTATTATTATTATTATTATTATTATTATTATTTTGTATGGAAACCAAAATATTCTGAAGCATTACTACCTAAGTTTAAATGGATTTATTTCCCTTGTAATATCCATTTCATATGGGCAGGAGGTCTGGTCTAGAGGGTAGTGCCTCCGTTTGCCTGAAGATAACATCCACAGGTTGCCAGTTTGAGGCCATCGGCACCGTGAATGGTGAGACCTTGAAGCAGCTGACAAGCTGAGCCATTCCACCTGCTCTTTGGTGTGAGTGAAGAAGCGTCTTGGCTGCCCTCCATGTGAGAGATGAAGGAGCTGCTTGTCAGCTTGCGTGGGAGGAAACTGGAGGCCAGAATGTGATACCAGATCAGAAAGATCCATCTGAAATGTTGTGGTTCTTGAAAGATAGAACCTTTCTTTAATTGTAAAAATCCCTATGGGGATTTAGAACAGCCTGCCCATGTAAACCGCCTTGAATAAAGTCTGAGGAGAAATCTGACAACCAAGAAAGGGGGTATATAAATACATGTATTATTATTATATCTTGCAATAGTTTGTTACAACCCTTTTCACAACAACATTTGGTTTCACCAGTATTACTCCTTTCCACTTGCATTCAGGGCTCCTTGTGAACTCTATTGTAGAAACTCTCTCCAATGTAGCTCAGAATCCAGGGGAAGGAAAACTGCTCGCGTATTCAGTAGTGAGTATCTTTCTCTTAACCGCTTTGGCTGCAGCTCTCTGCATAGTTTGGCTAGTCAGTGAGGTGGAAACTGCTGAACTCAGGGTAGAGCTGCAGCTTCTATCTGTTAAAAGAAGGGCAACATTGGCTGCAGAGAATGACATAACATTATGTGAATAGGAGTGTTCCCAGTGCTTTTTTTGGAAAAAAAAAGAAAAAAAAAGGTGCAGGAACTCACAACTTGTTAATCTTTTATTTATTTATTTATTTATTTATTTATTTATTTATTTTTAAACCATTTTTTATTGGAGAAATAAAATATTTTTTATGTGCTTCCCCCCTAAAGATGAACTTACTTCTGAGTAGACATGCATAGGATTGGGCTGTCAATCTCCACATCCCCTCCCCCCTAGGTACTTTTTCTACACAAGGGGAAAATTACTGTACAGGTGCACTTGTAGCATGTAGTATGTAGTGTGGCACTACTTCGAGGAGAGGAAGCAGTGAATGGATTCCGAAAAATGGCTTACATGAGTTCCATGTAGTAAAATTACTCTAAGCAACTGTAGGAGTAAGAACAAAAAAGGAATTCTTACACAAGAGGGGTCCTTAGGCGCACACAGAAACAGCTACGTTTGCAAACAAGCGATTAAATATGGTTTAATTCAGGTATCAGAATACTCTGTGTCTTTGGGAAGGCACTTGGCATGCAATTGTATGTTCTCTGCTGCCCTGAGCAGCTGCTGTGCATTGCTGGAGAGGAGCTGCAAACGCTGGCTGGCGGAGGGCATGCTTGTGGGGGAAGGATGAGGAGGATCTCTGGCAAGGCTGGACAGCACATTGTACACATGTAGAATCCCTTTTCACCTGCCCTTAGCATGTGAAAACGGGTGCAGATATATATCTCTGCCAGGATTAAGAGCCCAATCCTAGGTATGTCTACTCTGAAGTAAGTCTTGTTCTAGTCAATGGAGCTTACTCCCAGGAAAATGCCTAGGATTGCAGCCTAAGAGCCCAATCCTATGCATGTCTACTCAGAAGTAAGCTCCATTATAGTGAATGAGGTTTACTGTGGATAGGATGGCAGCCTCAGGGCCCAATCCTGTGCCTGTCTACTCAGAAGTCAGTCCCATTAGAGGCAGTGGGGCTTCCTCCCAGGAAAGTGTGGAGAGGACTGCAGCCTCAGAGCCCGTCCTCTGCCTGTCTACTCAGGCTGCAAGGCTATGACACTTTCCTGGGAATAAGCCCCATTGAACACAATGGAACTTATTTCTGAGTAGACATGCATAGGCTTGGGCTCTCAGGCTGCAAGGCTATGACACTTTCCCAGGAGCAAGCCCCATTGAGCACAATGAGACTTACTTCTGAGTAGACACGCCTAGGCTCGTGCTGCAGATTGGCACGGGGCTGCACCAGCCAGCTTCCTTCCCCTCCTCCTCCGCCAAGCCAGTACCTGGGCGTTCCGTGGGTGCCGCAGCCCTTCTCCCTGGCTGGGTGGCTGTCTGTCCTCCTCCTCGGCGTTGGCGCATGTCCCCCACGCTCTCCACTGGCTTGGAAGCTGTGCGGGGAAGCAGAGCACAGGGGAGGGGAGGCGGGCTGGGCTCAGGCGAGAGCTTGGAGATGGGGGCAGGAGGGGGTCGTTGTGTGGTCAGGCAGGGGCCAGGTGCCTCCCCACCCTGCACCCCCCAGCACCCACCCAGCGAATGCCTCTGTTTTGCTCCCCCCCTCCTGGAATGCCTCTGAAGGGGAGGGGCCCCTGCAAAAAGGTGCCGGAACTCCATCTCTCCCCCCCCCCCGTGTTCCATTAGAAAAAAAGCCCTGAGTGTTCCATGATGCAGCAGTTACCACTTGTCAGTTAACTGTGATGGTTTAACTGTCTTTACCTGAACTTAGACCAGCGGCTCTCAAATGTTTTAGCACCGGGACCCACTTTTTAGAAAGAACATCTGTCAGGACTCACCAAAATGATGTCATTAACCTGGAAGTGATGTCATGGCCAGAAGTGACATAATCAAGCAGGAAAATTTTTAACAACCCCCATACAACAAAATCAAATCAAGTAAATAGTTTACAATAAGTAATAAGTTACAAGGTATTTAAAATAGAAAACCCTCCTAACCTCCCAAGCAGTTCCTGATCTGTTTAAAAAATATTCCCCAAACATCCCAAAGGCTGCAATCCTGTCCACACTTACCCAGGAGGAAAACCCCATTGCCTATCATTGTTAAAAGCATATGTATAGTAGCCTGTTAAAAGTATAGATCTATGATATTTCTCCAAACGCAGTCTCATACCATGGTAGCGTCAAGTCTAATATATTAAAAATAAAATATTAATGAACGGGGACCCACCTAAAATTGTGTCTCAACTCTCCTAGTGTGCCCCAACCTGCAGTTTGAGAAATGCTGTTCTAGAGAGATGGATGTGCTTTGTTGAACTCTTTCAGCAGTTAGTACTTGCAAACCAAGAGAGATAAACTATGTTATGTTTATGTGTTCAAAGCTGTTAGAACCTCTGGTCCTAAACCAGATACTATACAAATACATATTTGAGAACTGAAAGTAAAGTAATGGTTTGATCTTTTACCTCACCCTCAGTTTTTATTCCTTATGTGCATCATTATGGGCCCAGACCTGCACTCTACACAAGAGTAGAAGACAATTTTTAGGTACTGAACATTTTTCTGAAGGATGTTTGCTTGCATTTTTTTTTCCTGGACCACACCCGTTTAACTAATAATGGTGCAAGGAATATAGAGAGGCTTATTTTTCCAGATAGTGGAAAAATTAAATCCTAAAGTGTTTCAGAAGTGGAAGTTCAGGCAGGTTACAGTCGATCTAGAGAAGCACGAGGCCTTAATTGCATTGGATGAGGATTGTCCAAGCAGCAAAAATGAAATCCCACAATGGAAAGCTGCAGATACTATAGCAAGATCAATTATAATAGTCCCTAACTGATGAGCAGCTGACTTATGTAGAAGAAGCTAAAATAGCAAGTGATATGATGAAGAACCTTACTGATGCATCTACAAAGACAAGTGGTAAGGATCAATCCAGTTTGATTAAAGCCTTATGTTGGTTATCTTTAACTGAACACAAAGGCTGTTTTAATGTTGGCTTAAAAATCAAACTCATATTTGCTTGCTTCAGAATTTTACCAATGCAGTCTGTTACACCTTTAATATAGGGCAAAAATACTTTTGTTCTATAGTCAAACTGCTCTTCCTCCTGAGATGTGTTATAATGATGTGGTATTAATGCCCTTCCTGATTTCTTGTTGGGAGTACTGTATTCATTTTTATGCAACATGTGTCTTACATGTTCACATTTCTCCTGCAAATACTTTCCTCGTGTCATAAGGATATTAATGAGTACCCTGTTTGGGGTGACGGTTTGATGCACTGTGTAGGCACCTGTTCGTGTGTCCGTAAAGGCATGCCATTATATCACACCCCAAGAAGAAGAATACTTTTAAAAGTACCACAGACTTTGCATTCAGTTAAAGATCCTAGTTACCACCTTGACATAGCAGGAGTGTATCATGTTTCATGCAGCTGCGGAAAAGTCTACATAGGAACCACAAAAAGGAGTATAAAAACTAGATTAAAAGAGAATGAAAGACATTGCCAATTCGGGCAGCTGAAAAAATCAGCAGTGGCTGAACATGTGATAGGAACAGGCCACCAGATCAGGTTCAAAACAGATGCAAGTTTTATCCAAGGATAAAGAATGCCATACCTGGGCATACAGGGGAGGCAATTGAAACCCAAAAACATCAGCTAAATATGAATAGCAAAGAAGAAATCTTTAATATAAGTAATGCTTGGCTCCCTGCATTAAAAGGCTCTTTAAGAACATTGGGGAAACAGGATGGTAGAATGGTCAGATTCTCCTTTGAGTTCAGATGAGCAAGTGTGAAGTAGTCTGTTTTCTATGAATGTCTACAGGACAGTTAGAATGTATGTGTTCTCTCAGTCTTTGAGAATGTCCATCACAGGTATGGGTGAAATGTCAGAGATCAAGATTTTAATGGTCTGTGGTCTCAAAACCTGGACAATTTTAGTTTGAAAGATAACTACACCAACCATGAAAGCCTTAGAATATTTTTCAAGCCTTATCAGAAAGTGTCCATGGAGGGGGGCTTATAGTAATTCACCGAGGAGGGAATTCCACATGCAGGGAGCCACCACCGAGAAGTTTCTTTCTTTCACTGTTATCCCCTTGCTTCAATCAAAGGGGGCACACAAAGAGGGATCTCAGGGGTTAAGCTGGTCTACGTGGACAAAGGTAGTCCTTCAGACACCCTGGTCCCAAACTGCTAAAAGCTTTGAAGGTTAAAGCCAGCACCTTGAATAGGGCCTGGAAATGAACCAGCAGCTAATGTAGCCACAAGAGCAACATAATGTTGACAGCATCTGTGGAAGACCTGATACAGCACTAGTCATAGTGTGGCAGCCTGATGTCGTCACAATGTCAGCCAGATGTGTGATGTTGGCCTGATATCAGACCAATGTCAGCCCCAAACTGGCTAGACATCAGCCTAACATGCAAGGAACCAATCACTGCACTGACCCATCTCCACTGCCTGTAGCAAGAGAAGTGCCATCAGGGAGCAGAGAGCAGGGACAGGCGAATGCCTCTTCTGACAGTTCCCCAGGAATGAGTTACAAAGCAACAGACATCATGGCCAACCATGAGGAGATGCCCTAATGATGCCAAGCACGCAAAAATGCACATGACACAAGATGCCCCAGCCCTAGCACCTCTCCTTGCAGGAGCTACTGTAACACACACAAGCAAGGAGGCAATAGCAGTGTACTGCTAGGAACCACAGTACCCAGAATTTGTGTCCCCTTGTGCCACTCTCACAAGCACACACTTGATCACAGTTAGCCTTATGACTAATACCTGCCTTAAGTAAGTCAATCCCAACTCAGAATGGTATATTGTTTTTTGCAGCATGATACTACAATTGCTGCCCTCCAGATGGCGCTAAACATATACAATGGAAGACTGTTCCCTTACGCATCTTGCCAGTTTTTTGAATTGTATAAAGAAGATAATGGGCAAGTATTTTATTGCACTGTCAGCAATCGATATTCCTTTATTATCAAATGCCAATGTGAATTAATTGCATTATTTAAAACTGGGGTGTCAAACACAATGCCCATGGGAGGAATGCCAGCTTCCTGAAGCAATTTAACCTGCTCCTGTTATAATTGGGCTCTCCCAGCTTGATAATTGGGCTCATATCTTGAAAATATGAACAAGATTTGCACATTTTCTCTTCTGTCATTTTCAGTTAATGAGTTTCTATGTGAGAACAAAGTGCTTACTTCTGGCCATCATCTGCTTAATGATGTCACTTTCGACTTAATGATGTCACATCTGGCCCTTAGCAGGCACCATGAATGCTAACTTCGGCCCTCTATATGAAACGGGTTTGACATCCCTGATTTAAAGGAAAAAGGAAAAAGCATCTTCTGCAACATGTATACAAAAATAATGTCATAGTAATATGAAAAAGCAACTTCCAGTTAGCAGTCACGACTTCTGGAAGCCAGACGTTTCAGGAAGTTTGACCGGAAGCCGCTCATTTCTTTGGGCTATTCTGAGGCCCAACAGGGCATGGCAGCACTACCAGGGGTATCACATCATGTCCCACCGCGGAGGACGAGGTGGGTCATAGCACTGAATAGTTTGGGAATAGCTGCTCTAATACAATAACCTACCTTTTCTCTTTGTTTCCCATCTTTTTTTCTGGTTCTGTAAATCAGAGAATACACCATTGAGATGCATCTCCGGAACGACACTTCAGAAGAGCCCCATCAACTGACTCTGCCAGGCTGCCCAACTCCTTGTCCGGTATCAAAGTTTGCAGAACTGGTTGGCCCCATGAAAACATACAATTGGGAAACAGAATGTGAAAACGTGGGCAGAGACAAGAATAGGTAATATAAATCATCCTTAACTGTGAGCAAAAGAAGGCAAAAGAAAGAAAAAGTAGCTGCAAAATATCTAAAGTGATACTATTATTAAAATGTCAAATACCGATTGGCTATGTTGCCTTGTGATGTCATCCTATTTACTCCATGATCCCTAATTGATTGGTACAGCCGTGTGCTTTAGTGGGGAAAAGGCTAGGATTGTACTGTTAGGAATGACTCATTGACATGAATGGCGTATGCTCAGCAACATATGGTCCTAGGACAAATCTAATCTACCTAATGCTAGCCCCCCCCCCCCCCCAATAGTTGATTCATGATAACTTTGATGTTCTGACTAGGGATATGAATGTATTCTTGGCAGTAGATTAAAGGAGAAGATGTAAATGCAGCACCTGCATAGAGAATGGCATGAGAGGTCAGCCAAGTCAGGAACTAGCCAAGGTCCCATTTTCATACATCAAAGGCCCACCTGGGCAGCCAATTCTCTTAGTAACAGTTAGTATGAAAGTCCCCAATATGCCATTAGAGGGCAGATATGGTGACTGCTCTGGCAGTGCCTGCACATCCTCATCCAGCTAGGGGTATGTGTACAGCAGAAATATTCTTCTGTTTTTCTCCTAGCTACATCAGGATGCCAGGCTACGAGGTACAGTTAAAACTCATCTTGGAGCTGTCCTGGTACATTAAATAAGGATTTTCTGGATTAAATATATTCTTAAATGTAGTATGAACAACACATGTGGATCAATATTTCACTGCACTGAGATCCTAAAACATAAGATCAGAAAAATGAATGAAGTGAGATAACCTAGAGATACCTTTCATACATCAATATTTTCTTAATTATTTTCTACAGGACACTGATAGCTGACGGAAAATTGTTGTGTCTCCAAAAGCAGCATGAAAGTCGTGGAAAATGAAAGCAAACATGATGGTGCCTGAATGGAAACGAGAAGCTGACAAAGAAAGATCAAGGAAGTTGATTGTGATTGGGGTCCTTTGAAATCAATGATGCTTTAGTCATGACTAAGGTTACAATTCTATACACAAAAAAGTGGGAAAAAGTTCCACTCACCTCAGTTACATACTTACATACATGCACATCTGAGTAAACATGCTGAGGATTGAGCTGTCACTAAATTTAGGATACAGTCCACTGTCAATAAAGATTCCTTTGAAAATACCATAGCCTGATGCAAGTGTTGGAAGACTGGACATTGGGTTATTTATGGCAGATTGATCCCAAATATCCAAAACACTCACCTTGCCACTGACTGGCATAATTCTTTCTTGCATGTTATTGCTGCTGCTGCTGCTGCTTCATCATCATCATCATCATCAGTTCTCTGATAGAGGAAGGGGGCCATTCCTGACCTTTCAAAAAATACCCCTCCCACCATTAGGAGGCAGGGCCAATCCAAAGTGTTTTCCTGCTGTGGAGGGCATCCTGCCCCCAGACCGACCCTGCCTCTGCTAGAGCAGGAAGCTGATCCTCTGAGCTCAGTATTTTTCTTTACATTTTTTCTTCTCCTCTACTTCCTTTCTCTTCACCCTTTTCTCCCCCTGCTCCCCTCCCCCCGTCAGGGCTTGGACTCACATAAAAGAGGATTTTTTTTTTCCCTGCAGGCTTTCTACAGCCATGCCTGTGGCCTGTAAGAGCCTTTTTCCTCATGTGTATTGATTTCTTAAAAAAAAAAAAAAGGACAAAGAAAAGCAATGGAGGAATGTGCTTTTGCCCAGGTAACCTATGACAAACCATACAAGGTGACTTGTTACATAAGGCAGTTATGTATTCCTTTTCTGGTTATTTGGTTCTGTTTGATAGAATACAGATATTTCAACATGGTTTGTTTCATTGGACTCTGCATGAAATTACCCATTGAATGATATATAACATGATGGTATCGTTCGAAAATTCTAAGTTTTTCACACTTGTGGCCAATAGTGGCGTCACACATACCACCAAGCGCATCACTTGGTGCTCTTCCCTAGTGATGCCACTGGACCTGCCACACCAGTGGCGTAGCTAATGATCGTGTAGTCCAGTGCCGAGCTCAAAATGATGCCCTGGAAATGATGTCACAATTGGAAGTGACATCACACCTGGGCTTTTTAAAAAGTGAAAATTGGGGGGAAACCTGCCTCCTCCCCCCAGTGGCTCACCACCCACTTGCTCTGCTGCCTCCTCCCAGCCAAGTGGCATAGCTAAGGCATTTAGCTGCTACTTGGGGTCAAAGAAGATTGTGTAGCCCCCCCATGACAAAATCAAATTTAATTAAGTAAATACATAAAAAGTGTGTCCTTTATTGGTTAGAGACACTGTGCTGGGGTGAAGAGGGACAGTTATTCTCCCCCTACTAAATATAAGAGGAGCACCACTTGAAAAAGTGCCTCTTTACCTAGTTAGCAGGAGTAACTGTATTATGATAAATGGAAATGAGAGCTGACTCATATTAACACCTTATTGGTTCCATGCTATATCATAATAACATCTCATTGGCTCTCAGAAAAATCAGTTTCATAGGTCAGATTTGAGTTAAAGAAATTCATTTTTTGTTCCATAAGGCAGTTGTGTTTTTGTTTCCTGGTTAATTGGCCATAACTTTTGATAGACTACAGATATTCTAATGTGGTTTGTTTCATTGCATTCTGCATTAAATTACATTTCCAATGATATATAACAGGGGTGTCCAAAGTTCTTGGCAGCAGGGCCACACCATCTCTCTGACACTGTGTGGGGGAAGAATTAATTTACATTTAAAATTTAAATAAATTTACATAAGTTTACATAAATGAATATATTAAAGATGAACTTATATGAATGAATGATGGTCTTGCAATAGCTCAAGGCCTATAAAAGGCCTTGCACAAAGCTACTGCATCACAGAAGTGAAACAACAAGCAGTGAAGGGAGCCCTCATCCCACAGCTCATGCTAGAGGTCAAACAGTCGTCCTCTCGCTGAGAGCAGTTGCTTCGGGCCAGTGTTGGCTCCAACAGGAGGGCCAGAGGCTCATTGGAGACTGGGGACTCCTTGAGGGCTGCACTGGGAGTCCTCCAGGGCAGCAAGTGACCCCAGGGCCGGGGTTTGGGCACCCCTGATATATAACATGATGGTATTATTTGTACATTTCAAAATTTTCAGAATTTTGGCCATTCGTGTCAAACTCAGCTTGCTCTCCCCCTAAAGATTGTTTCCCAGTGCAATTGCTACATCTTGCACCCCTTTAGCCTATGCCACTGTTCAGCACTGAGCAAGTTGCTCACCCCTGGGAGCCTAAGACCAAAAGACTACCCTATGGAGATACCTGGAATTCCAATTTCTGCTTCCAGACAGTTGCTGCTTCATTGCTGACAATACTAGAAGAAAAAGAGGGGCCAATGACAGGAGGAGATGACGACAGCAGTACAAATTCCAGTACATTCTGAGATGTTACAGTAGTCTGCTAGCTCTGGGACAGAGCCACGTGTAGGCAAGTTTGTCCCCAGAATTTTACTTCTGCATGGTTCCAAATGTTATGGTGCTGAAAGTACTTCGTGACCTCATAATTCTCTCAGGATCCAGGGAAAGTGACCTTTCTCACCAGGGATTCTTCAAACCATCTCAAAGTCACCTTTATGAGCCCAGCAGCTGACCTAGCCAGTTCCACTCCTTCTAGTCATGTAGTCAGCCTGAGATCTTGTGAGATCTCAGGCTGTACTCCCAGGGAGACTCTCTGCATGGGGGCCAGATCCTGACAGTACTTGCTCAGCTCCTCTGCTCCCAAGAAGACCCTTGCTGCAGGGGCCGGATCTGGGTGACAAACACCTTAGGTCTGTCTTCTGTGTTCATGCATAGCCTCAGGGCTTTTTTTGTAATAGAATGCACCTGAACAGCATTCCAGCACCTTTTTTTCCCCTTTCACTGAGGGAGGGATTCGAACCTCTGACCTATTGCTCCACCTTTTTTTTTTTTTTGCACCCCCGGCTCTGACCTTGTGCTCCACATTTTTTTTTTAAACTGCAGGCTAGGGAGGGATTCAAACCTCTGACCTTGTGCTCCACAGCCCAGCACTCTCTCCATTGGGCTATAGGAAAGCCTGTAAAGTGCTCAGAACTAACATATAAGGTCTTGAGCCCAGCTGGTGGCCATCAGCGCCTCAAGTATTAGTTCCAAACACTTTGAGTCTAAGAGTTCCTGTGGCTCAATTGTTAAAGTGCTGGTCTGTGGAGCCAGAGGCTAGGATTCAAATCCCTATGAGGAAGAAATTTTTTTTTTTAGGCGGGGAGGTGCTCCATGGCTGCAAAATATAAAAGTTGGTTGCCAGTTGCCAAAAGGGGGGCCAGTTAAGGCTGCAAAACTCCTCAAAGTTCAGTTTATAAATAAATAAATAAAAGATTAACAAGTTGTGAGTTCCTGCACCTTTTTTTTTTTTTTTTTTACAAAAAAAAAACTGCATAGCCTTATGCAGTAAATAAATAACCAAGAAATGGATCAGTAGCCATCAGGTTCAACTTTCTGATGTTATCTACAGAAGAAGTCTCCACCCCTTCTTTTGTTCCTTATAAAGCATAGCTTTGACCTAATGGGCTACTTTGGCTAGAATGGCATTTCATATACTGCTGTTGAGATGAACATGGCAGTGATATCTCCGGTGTGCAGCTTCCATAGATTTGGCTTCTCCTTCCTGAGCCTCTTCTGTGCCCTGCTTCTCCAGAGTACCACAGGAAGGCAATTGAAGTTTGTGCTTCTGGTGAGTATAAAGATTTCCTTTTTGTTGTTGACCATGACTTTGACTTAAGGGAGAGTAAAGTTTCTCTGCCAGCAGAGGTGGTGTCCGAACTATGCTGGTGCATCATTTTTCCAACATTGTGTGGCAACCGTGGACCGGCTTCTATGCTGGCAGGGCTGTCACTGTGTCAGTATACGTGGCGATACATTGGCACATCTCCAGGATGTGTTCTGGCCTTTAGGCAGCAGATTGGGCAAGGGGTGCCCACTTCCACTGTCCTCTCATCCAGACTACTGCTTCTCTTTGTTTTGCTCCCACTTCCGGATTGGAAATAAAAGGGGGGAGCAGAAGAGGAAGCCCCTCTTTGTTCGGTATTATGCTTGTCAGTTCTAGAAAATCATGACAATCTTTGTAAACTGCTCTTAAAAGGAAAAAAAGGCTGATTATGATATCAAGGCCAATTATGATATGCTATGCATAGACTGCAGGCAGGTTCACTGCAGTTGCTGAAGTTTAGATGTCTTTTTTTTTCCCAATGCTTTATTTATTTATTACAGATACAGGTAAGGAAAATTGGATAGACTTAGGGTTAGGACTACATAGGTTACACACAAGGTTGGTGGCCATCGATTACAACAAACATTAATCCAAACAAATTTAATAATCAATACAAAAATTATCATATTCATTAACCCAACTGATTAATATTTTAACATTCCATATTTTTCCTCTAACCTTATCTATCCCATCATAAAAAAACAACAAAACTTCAAATTTTACTTTACTTTTACTCTTCTTACCACTAAAATAATCTATAAAATAAAATCTTTCTTATCTAATTCTTAATTTCTAATATCACATCTAAAAAAAGAAGTCTCCGATTACAATGGTATTACCCCTTCAATATCTCTTATAACATATTATATATCATTTTCCATAGCTATCCAATCAAAAAAGACTTCAAATTTTTACTTATAGACTCTTCTTAACACTGAAGTTTAGATGTCTTTTTAATTTAACATCACATCCAAGTTTCACTGAAAGCTCATTTCGTCTTCAAATTCTTTTCTTAGGTTATGCAACATGGTGACAGAACCCCCCTTGACACTTATCCCACGGATCCCTACAAGGAAGACAATTGGCCTCAGGGATTTGGACAGCTCACCACGGTTTGATAGCTTCTCTTTGAAATGGGCGGGGGGTGAATGCATCAAAGACCACAGTCCTATGCACACTTCCCTAGGAGTAAGCCCCATACAATTTAGTGAGGCTTACCCCCAAGTAGACATGGATCGAGTTGTGCTAAAACAGTACTGTAAACTTACTGTTCAGGCTCCATTGATCTCAATGGCAGTGTCTCAGAGGCAATGCAAGAGACACCAGTAAGAGGCTCAGGATAGACCAGAGAGAATACCACCAGACACCACCTCAAGTACCACCAGTGATACAAATACCACTGGTTAAGAAACACTGTTGTACTGGATTACCTCATTGGTGGCTGTTAAATGGGTTATAAAGACCCTTCTATTTCTTCAGATTTTCTTTGTTTCTGATTTGTATTGTTGTTTAAATCTCTCCTGCTTGATGTTTTCATTGCCGTTTGTACTGACTTATTATATACATATTTTATTATTAACTAGATACCGCTTTTCAACAACAACAAAAAATTTCACCAAGCAGTTTACAGAGAAAATCAAATAACTAAAGGCCAAATCCTATCCAACTTTCCAACCCTGGTGTAGCTGTGCCAATGGGGTGTGTGCTGCATCCTGTTGTAGAAAGGTAGTTATGGAGGCCTCCTCAAAGTAAGGGAACATTTGTTCACTTACCTCCAGGCTGCACTGCAGCTGCACCAGCACTGGAAAGTTGAATAGGATCGGGCCCTAAATGGCTCCCTGTCCCAATAGAATTCACAATCTAAAGGATGCAGTAGAAAACAGCAACAGCCACTAGAAAAGACACTTTGCTGGGGTGAAAAGGGACAGGCTCTCCCCCTGCTATATATAATGAGAACACCATTTGATAAAAAGGTGTTATCCCAGTTAGCAAGGGATATGCAAAGTACTCACCTGGATGTGAACCAGTTCATTCCAAGGTAGGACCAAAAGGCAGTAAGAAATACCAAGATTTTTACGAAGATGCTTTTCTTTTTCCCTAGGTTGGGTTGCAACAACACTATCAGCTTGGACAACTGCTAAAGGAGAGATATAAGCTGCTCTTAAGTGAGGAATACCGCCGGGAAGAGGTGAATTTTAAAAGAAACAATGCACTTGTCCCTGTTCACTTTGCAATAACACATATAGAGCAGCTTGTTGCCAGTCTATCAACTGGCCTGGGCTGATATCTAGCTGGCGGAGCAGACAGCATTTTCAGGTGCTCAAGCAGCAGTGGTAGAGCAGCAAGGAACAGCCTTTCAGGTGTGTGAGCATCAGGGAAGGTGATTTTGGAGCACTGTTAGTGGGCTTAATTGGGCATGCTCGCTCTCAGGCAGACCACCAAGGGACCACAGTCTCTGGCTGGTCAGAATGTTGTTAGCCAATGCATTCCTGTAAACAGATTGTTTTACAAAAGAGCATGGTTTTCATATGCGCTATTTCATTATATCTTGACCTAGTGCTTTAGCATTTTGAAATCATATGAAAATACTTCCGCAAGGCCTTTTGGGGCACGGTATGGTGTGACATGGTCAATGACACGGAAAGCAGCTTCCGCATCATGCCCCATAATTCCTTGCAGCTTCCTGGTCTCAGCAGACCTGCCACCCAGAAAAAAATTGGATCGTGATCCACAGTTTGAGAAATGCTACACTAATTCATTATGTCTTGACCTGTGTTTTATCATTTTGAAATGATTATTCAGACTTGGCTCGAGCAATTATCTGATAAGGTTGGTGTATTTCAGGAAATGTACCATGTCCCAATCCTATCCTTCCCTCTCCTCACTGGTGCAGCTGTGCTGAAAAGGAGCACACTGTATCCAGTGGAACAGGAGGCTTCAAAGGAGATTTAAATCCTTTTATCCCTCTATAACCCCTCCGGCTCCGCAGTAGGTCTCCTTGGAGCTGCACCAGCTCTTTACCTGGTGCAAATCTGAGAAGAGAAAGGGAATGGGGATGCTGCTGATAGACGAAACAAGATCAGATGCACACCATCGCAGCCAGATTCACACCTTCCCACATTCCCTGCCCTCTTTCTCTCTCTCTCTCCCCCCCCATCTTACCTGCTCCAACAGCCATGACAAGGTCCAGCTATGGGTGTTGCCTCCTCTTGTGGTAGTGCTCTCAAAATGGCCACCGACGGATAGGACTGGGCTGTATGGTAGGTGGCTCTTGTTCCTTCCACCTGAAGCTGACAGCTTTCCTGGACATTTCAAAGTCACCGGTAATACAGTAGATTGCCCAAGTGAACATATTATTGGCCTTCATGTCTGCCTCTCTTTGCATTCTGCTTTGCATTGTGGGAAGCCCGATGAAAATATCTACACAGCTCTGAGATATTCTCTTTCATTTCATTCTAGATTTATATTCGAAGCACAGATACTGATGAGAACATTATGAGCGCCCAAGCCAATTTGGCTGGTCTCTTTCAACCCACTGAGAAGCAGTCCTGGAACAAAAATATCCCTTGGCAGCCTGTTCCAGTTCACACGGTGCCTGTTAAAGATGACCAGGTAAGAAAGGAAGCAAAGAACCACTTCCTCACAAGTGATTCCATCTCCTATCCGTTTGGTGGTAGAGCCTTAACTTTGAGAGCATAGCTATGACAGCATAGCTATGTATGCTAGTGCTAGTGGAAGCTCATTCTTGTGAATTGGGACAGGACCTTTACAGTGATTGCCCCCAGACTGTGGAACTCCTTCCCTGGTGAGGTTACTATTGCCCCCAAACTCTTGGTCTTCAATAGACGTTTGACGATTGTTTCCATTGCTGAGGTCTTGGTATGGTGTGCAGCTACTTTATGCTCTACGTTGGTTCCACTACTGGTTTGAAATGCTGGCATCATTTTTGGATTTGTGGTTGTTCTAGTGATCAGCGACATCATTTTATTGTTTTTCTATAACCTCTTTGGACTCTCAAAATGGAAGTTTTACAGATAAAATAATAAAGCTGCCATTTCTTAAAGCATTTCCATTGTAACTTCTAAGAGAGGACAAGTTTTGGGACACAAGAAACAAGATCTCGAAGCATAATCTGTGGTTTGCAAAAGAAATCTCAGAACCACAAGAGTAGGTAGGTCACAGTGAATGAAATCAGGCACTCACTAGGGCAAGATGAGGGTCCCAGTATTTGCTGGGGGTGTGGCACAACCATTCCCACAGAAGCAAGCCTGAAGAGCAGGAAAAGTGTATGCCCCACTAAGTTAATTGAAGAAAAAAGTCAGTGGATGCCATGTTGGCACCACATGGGAGTTAGGTGGGATTGGGCTGTGCAAATCAGAGGTAAGACTCACTGTGTTCAATAGTCCCAAATAAATTTGCATAAGATTGAACCCTTAATCTAACATGAACTACCAGCTGTCTGATAGACAGCTCTTGGGGAGGGTGACAGCCTATATATTTGCATAAGCCCCTATGCCAGTTTCTCAATTTGCCTCCTGCCAAGCGGGTGCTTCTTTTTTGGACTGAGGTCCTTTCAATAAAGTTTCAAAGGCAGATCACTGCTCCTGCTTTAGGAGACATTCCAGAGCTTTGCTCCCCATTCCCCTTCACCTTGACTATACCCCAAACCACACTGTTTTATCAACTAACACACACTGGAGAGATGCACAGAAATGCACCAAAGAAACTTGCAGGAATTACTCAGAGAGGTAGACTTCCCCTGTCAAATAACTAGGGAGATCTGTATAGTTCCTGTTTTAACTTCTTCAGGTTCTGGATAAATAGTCAGCTGCTCCTCAGAGTGGTGTCTGAGAGTGGGAGCCCTGCTGGACTTGCCCCACTACCAAACTCATCCCCGTTTTTCCCATTAGGGAGAAGGGCGGGATAAAAATAAAGTTTTATTATTATTTTATTATTATTATTATTCGGTTTTGTGACACCACCAGACCCTTCCTCTGAAATCTCAGGCTACTGGATGCATCCAGTCTGGCTGCTCTACCAATGAGTATAATCTGAAGCTTCACTCCTCCACTGCAAAAGCATTTCACTTCAGCTGCTAAATTGCATTATTTTTCTTTCAGTTGTTTTTTGATACTGCACATAAGTGTATACGTTTTTACAAACTGGTAAAGGAAACAATGGAGATGGATGAAATCCAGGCTAAACTGAATTCCAGGAAGGTAAGAAAGACAACAAGACTTTTTCCCTATCCTGAGTTGACATTTATAGGGTAAGAGTCTAATTACCTGTTTCCTGAGGAGTACAGTTATTACAGATGGATTTTCCCAAGTCCTTTTATTATTTTGGTAGGTAATATTTTTGTAGGCTACTTCCGTCTTGACGGAGGAGGAGCCATGAAGGTGGGTGGGCATCCCCTGCCAATCCACTACCAATCCACAATGGCCTCAACTGCCCTCATGGGCCAACCTTGAGAAAGGAAAATAACACACTCTTACCAAATAGGTGCCTTTTCTAGACTGCAAGTGCACTGCATTGCACTCCCATCAACTTGATTCCCCTCTCTGATACCCTCTCTGATTGCAGAGGGTGCTTTTTCTGCAGCCACCTCCATAGGATGGAATGGAATGTTTGAATTTCACCAGATCCAAGGCCCTGAGGACAACCAAACACGCGAGCAGTAGCTTCTCCTTGTTCTTGTCATCACAGCCTGCCTGCTCACTTGCTCACCCTCTATCCCTGGGCCAAGTCTCAACAGTGAGATTGTGGCATGTAGTGATGAAATACCGGTTTCTTCAGGCCTTCAGTGGTTGATGTAGTTGTTTAACATGATTTTCTGGGCATTCTGTGGGGGGGGGGACGATCAAAAGACTACTGGCTCTGTTTGGCTCCACATTGAAACCATTCTGGGAGCAAGGGAGGTGATGTGATGACACAGGGGGCTGATGTGATGACATGGGGTGTGATGTGATGGCGTCATTGCATCACCCAGCCCTGGGCACCATGTAGCCCCACAATGGGTTGATAATTTTGGATTATTTGCTTCTCATCCTTTTCTTCAACTTAGACTGGTTTTGTATGCCATTTCGACATACTTTTGACTTTTTCCTCATCTTGAGAATCATGCACTCAATTAAACATTTGCCACATTAAAGGTGAAATAGTAGGTGAAATAATGGATGCATGCATCAGTGCAGAGCCAGGGCCCATTTGTCTGTGTAGATCGAATTGCCTTGACTGACTCTTAATAATAATAATAATACAGGTATTTACATACCGCCTTTCTTTGTCTTTATTCAAGACTTTATTCAAGGCGGTTTACATAGGCAGGCTTATTAAATCCCCGCAGGGATTTTTACAATTTGAAAGAAGGTTCTATTTTTCAAGAAACCACAACATTCAGATGTTTCTTTCTTGATCTGGCCGCACATTCTGGCCTCCATCCTCCCACGCTCAGAGCAGATGGAATAGCTCGGCTCAGCTTGCCAGCTGCTTCAAGGTCGCACGGTGCCGGTGGCCTCGAACTGGTGACTTTTGGATGTTATCTTCAGGCAAATGGAGGCTCTACCCTCTAGACCAGACCTCCTGCCCCCTCTTGATCCTTTTTCTGTGTCTTTTTTTTTTTTTTAATTTTCAGACGTTTTTGGCTGATCTGGCAGGTCACACAGGATATGATATGAAGACTCTTATGGAATTTTCCAATCACAAACTCTGGAACACGTATGATGCTTTATACGTTCAGGTGCTTTTCGTAAACCTTTATGACACATTCAGCTCCAACACGAATAGCAATGCAACCTGAAATCCCTCAGGCTATGCAGAGATTTCTGTATAAATGATAACGGATAATGTACAAACTGTGTGACTGCTGAGGGAGGGAGGGAGCAGAAGGGCCATGATGACACTACCCACTCGTGTGCTTGCCCTTCATCTGCTTCTGAACCAATCTTTACTGTAGAATAGCAGATGTTTATGGTATGAAGAGGGGAAGAAACAGCAGGAGGGTTCCAAGAGACAGTGAACTCCCTTCCAGGCCATTGTAAGTACCAGGCTGGCTTTTGACATCAGGCTTGAATAAATTCGTCCACATACCAATCATAGCTTAAAAAGTAACTATATGGTGAAAAAATGTTGTAAATGTTTCACTGCACATAATGCACATTGTACTTCCCTCATGGCCAGAGACGACGTTCACTTATGTGAACTTAATGGAATAGCCCAATTCCTTTGGAAACAGATCCTACCCTGATCTTACAGAGAAAACCATTAAAAAAGGAAGGACTCCTTGGGTCTGGTTATAATGGTCTGTGAGGGCAGCGTGTGAGAATTTGTGCCCAATCCTATCCAACTTTCCAGCTGCTCCAAGGGAAGGAAACAAACTCTAGGGGGCCCAGGCCCAGATCAGCCCCACACCTGGAGACAGTGTTTCTTCTTGCCATTTCAGCTGCACCAAAAAGGGGTGGTGGAGGATCAGGAGGTTTGGAGGGAGAAGGGGAAATTTCTTCTTCCCCCTCCATAAGCCTCCCACTTGCCACTGGTTCTTCTCAGACCTGCACCAGCTCTTTAGCTGGCACCAGTCCAAAGAGAAGAAATGGGCAGGTAGTTTCCAAGTGGAGGGGCTAGTATCAGCAGTGTTGCTGGATCCGCCGTCTCCTGCCACCTCCCTGCTCCCCGTTCCTCTCTCTTCCCTACTCAGTTTGGCCCCTGGTCCACCCCCCTCCCAGCCCACCCCCACTGCAGTCCAAGCGAGTCTTTGCAACACTGCAGCAAGCCTGGCACGTGACACTGGTTCCTTTGCTAGTGCCTCCATTACGAGCATCCATTAAAAATCTCCCAAATAATAATGACGGAAGGTATATTAGAGTTGAATCCTACACAGGTGTGGTCCGATCCCCGTTGTTATGCAATGAGGTCATAAAGGGAACATTCAGCCCAATCCAGTGCCTTTGTTGTGTAAACAGACACTCCCTGCCAAACACTAGCTGGCTGCACAGCCTACCAGAGACAGATTGCCTCTTCTTTGCGTTAAGAGCCTCTTTGCTGTGTTAACACAGACCCTGCTGCAGGCTATGGGAGACCCGACTGTCTCATTAAGAGCCTCTTTGTTGTGTTTTGACCACCGTCGTATATGCGGTCTGTCATTAAGCGAATGGTTGTTAAGCAACGCACGCCTGTACAGGTTTATTTAGAGGAAAATTGAACTTCCTTCTACCACCTGTGTTTCTTGAGACCAGTCCCTTTTCTGAGAGGCATGGTCCCATTTTGCCTGTTCACACTCATTCATCCATTGGAGCCCCTTTTCATCCATCATCCCTCTCCATTTGGGGCAGGGCAGACTTGGCATATGCCCATAAGCACATTTCTTAATTGGCCACCTGCTGAGCATGCCATTTCTCAGTTTACATAGCCCCTTTGAACATTTGCAAAGGCAGCACTTGGGTGTTCATGCAGAGGGCATCATCACTCCTGCTGTCAAATTCCAGCACTGCAGTCTGCACCCCTCCTTGACTGTGCCTGGCAAAAATGCAGAACCTTCTGGTGTTTTTCATTATTTCCTCACATCACTCACAACTTTTGAGTCAGAATGTATGCAGGATAACAGCAGAACAGATACTAAAGGGCACTGGGCTACAGAGTTCTTTTGATTCTTTTTCTATAGAAAACTCATGGTTATAAACTACCTGAATGGGTCACTACAGAAACATTGGAACAACTGGAAGAAATGTTGAAGGATCGCTTAACTGCAATATTTGGGATACACAAAAGAGAGGAGAAATCACGACTGCAAGGAGGTGGGCAAGATATGCATCAGGACGATGGCATCACAACAGGGGGATTTCTGTTCCTAGAAACACAGAATGTTTGGATTGGAAGTGACCTTGGAGGTCATCCAGTCCAACTGTTTGCTCAGGGCAGGCACATTTTACAACATCCCTGCCAGGTGGCCATCCAGCCTCTGCTGGAAAACCTCCAACCAGACGGAGCTGACATCTGCATGCTACAGATGGTTCCACTGCTGAACAGCTCATACAGTTAGGAAATGCTTTCTTATATCTACTCTAAATCTACTTCCATGTACGTTGTTTCAGTTCATTGGCTCTAGTTCAGTCTGCAGAAGCCGTCAAAACTAACAGCCCAATCCTAAGCTGCTTGATGCTCAGAGGGACAGTGGTACCAAAATGGCTACTGAAGAACTACTGGAATCTCCTCGGGGAAAGGGGGCATTCATCCCCTTCCCCTTGGTAAAGGCACAGGTCCTGCAATGGGTCTCCTCCACAATAGGTCTCTTCCTCCTCCTCCTCCATGCATACCGCCAGCACTAAAAAGCTCAGGATTGGGTTCTAAGTCCTCCCTCTGTGTGACAGCTCTTCAGATACTTGAAGATGGCTATTATACCTTTCCCTAACCTTCACTTCTTCAGGCTAAAGATATCAAGTTGTTTTTTTTTTCATTGTTCCTCTTAAGAATTGGTTTCCAGAAGCCTCACCATCCATTCTAGCCTTCTCTGAACTCATTTCAGCACATCGATGACCTTCTTAAGACATGATGACCAAAACTGGATGCAGGCTGGAGGGGGTAGATTTCAATGGCAAAAGCACACAGTGGATCCTACATAAGAACAGCCCCACTGGATCAGGCCATAGGCCCATCTAGTCCAGCTTCCTGTATCTCACAGCGGCCCACCAAATGCCCCAGGGAGCACACCAGATAAAAGAGACCTCATCCTGGTGCCCTCCCTTGCATCTGGCATTCTGACATATGGGCATATCCTATCCCCATATTACAGCCTGCCCTACCACTTTTTCTCCTCAGGCATGCACCAGCTACATAGCTTACTTCTTGTGAGCCTTCCTGTTGTTCCCCCCCCCCTTTACCACGCATGCCATGCAGCCATGAGAGTGTGTCTGCATGCTGCAGTGTGGCGGGGGAAGGTAGGATCAGGCTTTTATTCTTTTTGACAGTATTTCCTACTGGGGTACTTTGCTTTGATTCAGTCTTCCCTTGGGTTAAAATTAAGCTCTAATGTTTCAGTCACCTTCAGCTGCAAAAGAAATCTTTCATCACTGCAGTTGAGACCGGATATATGGCAGCTGAACACATTGAAATGCATCTTGGTGTCAACTGTATTATAATTCTTTTCCATCTCTCTGTAGGAGTCCTTGTGAAAGACATTCTGAAGAAGATCATAAAGGCTACTCAGTGTTCTCGTCAGGCAAAAATGATCATGTATTCAGTAGTAAGTTCTATCATTTCAGATGGACCACCTCTGCACAAACCTCACATCTTCTTGTCACCTTCCAGTTCTGCTCCCTAAACTGATTGATAATACTGGATTTGGAACAGCCACCAGTCAGTTCAGTGCCCAAAGATCAAGATGGCTGCCTTAGGGCAATCCTTGAGTGTCATGTCTGTAGCTTAAGTCATTTCTGCCCAACGTTGCAGAAACATTGCGTATACAGTGTACAACAAGGATCAAATGTGTACACCTGTGGGCTGGGCCGAAATGGGTTATATGAAAGCAACATTGCAAGATTCCATTTGTTGGAGTGAGCATAGTCACTAAATTCCTCTCCAAAGGAAAGGTGGTGGAGAATGGACTTCATTCATTCTGTTCTACCCAAGCTTAAAAGCAAATGGCATCTGGAATAGAGTTGATTCTCCAGTTCACTTCAGACATGGACAAAGTGAGTTAGCATGACTAAGCCCTTCCAGACATGCTTTGAAGCCTCCTAGCATATGAGTGCAAGTAGCAGCCAGGAGAAACATTGTACCATAATGGCTGCACCTTGTCTGTTCCAACACTGTAGACATGCCAAATAATGGCAGTATGAGCAATATGAAGCCATAAGAGGTGGCTGTAGCCTGTAACACAGTTTAGGGAGATTCTAAGTCACACTATGCCCATGTCTGATGCAGATCAGTAATGAACCTGGAACCTTCCAGAAAGCAACAAGTCCAGGGTCCACACTGTACAGGTTTTTTCTCCCACCTGGAGCCCTGGTTGGACCCAGATCACATTATTATTTTTGCCTTTCTTCCCCATGTGCTCAATCATATGAATTGTCTACACCTATGTGTCCGAGGATGTTCACACAGAGATGAATCTATGACAGTTCATTTCAACTACCCATAGAGTGAATGAATTCAACGGGGGTCACAAGACCCGAGGTAGTGTGCCAAATGTTCTCCTAGTCATGTTGAGAGGCCAGTGGTTTGCAGTGGTGTACACCTATAGAGAACCTGTTCACCTCAACACATCCACTGAGGAATTTCTAAATGGTGGCTTCAAATTCCCATGCACTGCAGACGATCTGTCGGCATGGTCCTGTGCATGCACGTAATTCACAAAGGCACCAGGAAGACCCGCTGGGCCACTGTTGCCTGCTTGAACGAGGAACAAATGCAACACTTTTCAGATGATATGTATTGCAGGGGAAGATAAGAGATGGTGGGGAAGCCCATCCAGAAAGTTTTTGCTTCATTACTGATCTTTTCATTGAAGCCACTTATTTAGAGCCTTCTTCAGATATACTTCTTTAACCCAGAGGCAACAAAGATGGACTACAAGGAAGTATGTTGACTGGTCACATCCCATGCCTGATATTTTTCCACATTCAGCACTTATCTGCAGATAGCAGGCTGGTCGCTAAATGTGTGAATTCTCCCTGTGATTATGTATTCTACCCTCAAGAAGAGCATCTGAAGCGTCTTAAGTCTGCGGTTGTCATATGCCACATACCAGGCCAATTAACGGCATGGTTCAAAACACATTGAGTTCATGTACATAGCATAAAAGTAGCCATGCCCATGCAGTCAATCCCTCTTTTTGTGGCAGGTGGATAACATGAGTGTGGTATATTCTGTGTGCATCTGGAACTTTCATTTCACATGAGGACATGTAAGCATGCAAATCTCACACTTCGACAATTATGTGCAACATGTGAGCTACAAATATGCAACAGTGAGATGTTAATTGTTAGATAATGAGGCTGTGTGAAACCAGCTTAAGGATATCATAGCCATTTAGTGGAACATTTATTACTTCTGAAGCTTCCTACTGAGCCTCAAGTAATATTGCAAAAGTGATCCTGTGGCCTGCAGTCCATATCATACAGCACAACAGGGGACTTGTCTATTATGGGCTTCTGAAATCTAACAATGTTGAAGAGCAGCAGATCCCACAGGTATGCAGAGAAACATTGCGTGTACACAAACATATGCATGCGCACACTTATCTTACATGAGAGTTTTGTTTTTTTTCTTTACTTTCATAGTATGATGTCACATTATTTGCCCTCCTGATGGCCCTCAACGTTTTCGAAACGACTCTACCTCGTTATGCTGCTTGCTACTTTTTTGAACTGTATGAAGAAAGCAAAGGGCAAGTATTCACTCACTGATGTACCAATCAACAAGGATTGATTGGATGAACATCTGTAAAGTCACTCATCTGCTCAAGATAGATCACATGCAGTATGGACTTCTTTGCCCTGCAGTTTGTGAGCTGTGCGAATAAGAAGCGACTAGCATCTCCAATGAATAGGTTAATTCTATGCCGCTGTAAATTATGGCTTGCTGCCACCATAAAGGACTTTTTGCTGCCGAAATGCTAGTTATGGCAATGCAAAGTCCCAGTTGTACTGTGGCCTTAGCCACTGTTCACAAGCCTTGTGTAATATAAAGCTCTGTTTTCTTAAAATGATTCTATAATACTCCAGAAGATCTCACAGCTTGTGTCTTATCTTGGGTGCCATAAAAACAGCAACTACACTATTGAGATGCATTATCGGGATAGCCACGAGAAGGAACAACCCACACAGGTCATTTTGCCAGGCTGTACGGTGGCTTGTCCACTGAAGACATTTAAAAGATTAGTGTCTCCAATCATACCAAATAACTGGGAAGAAGAATGTAATAAGTGAGAGGTAAGGCAATAGTCCTCTCTCTCTATCTGTCTTTGGCATTTTGTCAGGATGATTGCAGGTGACTTATGGCCCAGTCCTAACTCTCTCCCCCACCAGCATAACTAGTGCTGCGCCAGCGGAGGCTGCTTTACAGCTGTTGCAAAGCAGCCTCCGCCAACATGCGCTGCTGGCCTGTCATTCGGGAGACTGGAGTGGCCTTCCTCATGCCGGTAGCCCTGCCAGAGAAGGTAAGCTGTCACAGGGGAGGCAGGGAGGGGGATTGAATGGGACAAAGAATGGGCAGAATGGGACAGTGACAGGAAGGCAGTGGATTGAGCCTGGGAGGAGGGCAGGATTGGTGGCAGTGGTGCATGTCGAATCCCAAACCCCTTCCCAGCTGTGCAGAGCAACACAGACGTATGCCAGTGACTGAGCTGCCACAGATTTAAATTGCCCCATCGTAGTTGTTCAGGCTTACCTAGAGGAAGGGGACAAATGTCATCTTACCTCCAGCAGCCAATAATCCCCTGTGGGTTACAGTGGAAGCTGAACAGGGATTTAGTTAGGATTGGGCTGTTACCCAATCTTATTCCCACCCACCCCCACCCACGCCCGTCAATGCAGCTGCACCAAAATTGCTTGTGCTGCAAGGGGGTCATTATCTTACGGGGGGGGGAGTCCCTGAGGCCCGGATGGGTCTACTTGGACCTGCACCAGGAAAATCACGGGTACACGTCTGCATGTACCCGAGGTGTGGAATATGGGCCAGGAAGGGAGTTTGGATTCGGTGGATGCCACTGCTGCCAAACGGCCTTCCTCCCAGACCCAGTCTTCACTGGCCAGAACGCTCACTCAGATCACAAATGCTTCTCTCCTTCTTCCACTTCAAATGTCAGCAATGATGTTCTGATCATATAATCAGCACAAGAAGACCACAGGAAGTGTTCCAAAAGCCAGGTTTACTTCTAGGCTTGGATCTTGAATATTTGTTTATTTGCTGCATTTCTATCCCAACTTTCTGTCCTACGGGGACCTAATATTATTCTTGGAGTTCAGAATTCTTGGCTCCCAAAGGGAAAGCAAGCTTCCAGGGCTCTGAGAATTCTTCAAAGTTCAAGAAATAGTCCATGCTCCCAAGCCCCCTCTCTCCTTATCTGTCTCCAGGGTGGCAGGCAGCGCAAATGGCAACAATGGCAGGGTCCATATGGGGAAGGGAGGGGTCTTCTCTCTCCTCTCTCTTCATCCCCTGCTACTGCCATGCCAAGTATTTTAAAATCTCTTTTCTTCCCTTCTTCCCCATTCCTTCTTCATTGTCCCTTTATGAGGGTAAAGAAGCAGTGGTGCTTGGGATGTGGGGTTCTTCTCCGGGGACCTTCTAATGTGTCTGCATTATTCATTCTGAATAAGGACTGCAAATCCCAAGCACCAAGGGGCTGGTGGAAAGCCGGGAGGGGGTCAAATTTCTTCAAGTCATGTCATATTGGCTTGAAAATTATCTGACTGAATTATCTAACTTGGATAATTTCCAATCTAATTCGGGATGAACTGTCAGCAGCCAGTTTGCCCATCTCTCATTTAATCTTCGTTATGAAGGCGGAGGCAGAACCCATCATCCAATTTGCAGATTCAAAATATCCATGTTATTTACAGTCAATATGTATGTTTATGAATGAAAATATGTGGTTCAATCACAGAACAGCGCTTCCTTGGTTTTGACTGTCCATACATATACAGTGAATGCAGGTATCTCCAAGTTTTCCAAGATATATTCCTAGACTCTGAAAGTGGTATTGGCCCATTGACGTGTTGCTGTTGTGTCTCGTCTGCCAGAATGAAAACTACAGTCAAAGGAAAGGCAAAGCAGCAAGTCGGCCTCTTGAGTGGAATGGCAATAGGCTGGACACCATCAGAAGCACTTGACGATGGCTCAGAGCTTTCTACCAGTCTTTGGCATCGAGATTTTTCTTTTCCTACAGTCACTTCGTTCTAATCAAATAAAAACAGAAACATCAAGCAAAATGGTGCAATAGATTACTCTGTAAAACCACAAACTGCCCCATCATTTACTGGTGAATGTGTGTCTACAGGAGAGGTGATAATTGAAAGAGTTCATCAGGGATTAATTTTGCAACCTTGTCTATGAAACGGCATACATTCTACCCAGGATTATGTAGACAGCCTGCTAGGTAATCCAGCATTAATAGCTCAATACAAGGTAAAAGATTAAAACAATAAAGCAGATCAGACCCCAATGGATCACGCTATTAAAATTACATTCATTAAAAATTGACAGCCTATCATCAGCAGTTAAATGCTTCTTGAATAAAATAAGACTTAAGGCCCTGCTGAAATGTTTCCAGAGAGAGAGAGAGAGAGAGAGAGAGAGAGAGAGAGAGAGAGAGCTGTTCTTAATTCTAAGGGGAAGAAATTCCACAGCTGAGGAGCCAGCACCCTATTTTTTTTTTTATTTTTTTTCAGGTATTTATATACCGCCTTTCTTGGTCTTTATTCAAGACTTTATTCAAGGCGGTTTACATAGGCAGGCTTATTTAAATCCCCGTAGGGATTTTTACAATTGAAAGAAGGTTCTACGTATCTTTCAAGAACCACAACATTCAGATGTTTCTTTCTGATCTGGTTTCACATTCTGGCCTCCATCCTCCCACGCTCAGAGCAGATGGAATAGCTCGGCTTCAGCTTGTCAGCTGCTTCAAGGTTGCACGGTGCCAGTGGCCTTGAACTGGCGACCTTGTGGATGTTATCTTCAGGCAAATGGAGGCTCTACCCTCTAGACCAGACCTCCTGCCTATTTCACCCTTCATCCCCCTCAATTGGGGGGGATGCCCCTGCTGGTGGTGGCAAAGTCAGAAAGGCCCCCTCTGATGACCTCAGAGTATGAGGAGACAGTCCCTCAAATACCTAGTCCTTCAAATAGTTTGGTCCAGAAAACTAGCACTTTGGATTGGGCCTAGAAACAAACTGGCAGAGAGCGTAGCCGCTGAAGTGGTGGCCCAACCAATGAATACATTGCTATTCTTGGAGTCAAACCAACGAATACATTTTCATTCTCTAATTAAGAAGTATTCACTTTGATTTGTTGACTATGGGCCCAATCCTAACCAGTGAGTGCCGGCTTACCACAGGTGCACACAGTCACAAATGTGGCACGTCTGTGAGCCTTCAGTCCCGGTGGAGTGCTGGGCTAGCGTCAGTGGAAGTCCAATGCATAGCCACTTGGCAGTCGCATGTACTGCCGGGCAGTTGAAAGGTAGGTGGGGGCATAGGGAAGGCGGAGGAAGGAAGGGGAAAGGGTAGGGAGGAGGCATGGTAGGGGGGAGCGGGGTGGGAGGCAGGCGGGACTGGTGGAGCTTTGCTCCACCAGATCCTGAGCCTCCATGTCGGGCCACCAGCCTGACACGGAGGCTCTTGATTCTATGCTGACTCTTGGGTCACTGTAGAATTGAGTAACCCCACTGCAGGGCTACTTGCCTTACCCGTGGGAAGGGAACGAAAACCCCTTCTCCCAAGAAGCCACTGGTGCTGCCCAATTAGCACTCAGGATGCAGTGGCAGCCATTTTTTACACCACTGCAGCCCCATGCACTGGGCAGCTCAGGATTGGGCTGCCCGTCATTTATCTTTTCATTTAAATGAAAACAGTGCTGCGTGCTATGGGCTGGCAGGGGATAGGATTGGGCTTGCAAGCACCTTTCACAACTGATGCTAAATCAAAATGGCATTTTAGACCGAAGGCGGCTGTTCTGGGTCTGCTGCATTCTTTCCACCGACAGCTCCCCACCCATTCCAAATTGCCCCAGGCAGCTCCCTTGTGATAGCAACAAAGAACCAAAATAGATCTTATTGTTTTTCTTTATGTATTTATTTGTCCTAGACAACCAATGGGCTACACTCACTGCATAGAGGGACACATGCAAGTTTTGTTGAATCCCTACAGCTTATTCCTTGCCTTTTCAGCCCCTCCCACATGGGCAAAAATGTCACCCAATGAATTACCATTTAAACCTGTTTGTTTGTGATTGGTACATTCAAGCTACTAACGAAAATTCTACAGCATCAACTGGGAACTACAATCACACAGTTTCTGCCAGTTCCCGGCACTCTCTTCTCAGCTCATGAGACAGGTCCCAGCAGGACTGCCAACACCTGTCATGATATAATATCCAAGACTCCAAATATGAAGTTGCCATCTACAGAACCAGACCCTCTGGTCCACCCTGCCCAGCACAATCAGCAGTGACTGGCAGTGGCTTCCCAGCATTCCCTCCACACTAGACTTGCTGCCCATGCGATAATAAACCTGTCAACCTTTGCAGTGCCACGTTAGCTTTTTTGTTCCAGTTTAATATTTTAAATATCAAACAGCAGTTCTACCTGGACTGGCAGCAGCCCTTTGATGAGAGTCAGGAGTCTATCACTCAGTCTTCATGGGAAGGAATAAAAGAATAAAGGAATAAAAGGGTCACCCTCCTGACTCCTAAAGCGGCGCGAATGTAAATTACAGCACTTGTGCAACACCTCTGGGCCAGTACAAGGGATTTCCGCCAGCCCAAGGGAGAGTATGGATTGTGCCCTAAGCCTCCCTTAGTCCAAAGAAGACTTTTGAATGATGGGCCATAGAGCTAGGGCCTAGGAAAGGGGGGTAAAGGGGGTAATTTGTACCCAGACCCAGGGTCAGAAAAGGGGCCCAGGAGCCAAAGGAGGAGGCCCAGAAAGTTCCTGGGACTTGACATTTTCCTATCTCACCTGAACTTGCTGCCAGTGCCTAGCGCTGGGGCACAACCGTGTGCATGTAGTGTTCTGCTGATGCAAGCCATACACACCAGGCCCAGGAAAGATATCCTGGATGGATACACACCAGGCCCAGGAAAGCATCCATGACCCTCCTTAACAGTGTCAAATCTGGGAGGAAACTGGCCTGCTACAATAACCCTTTGGCTTTTGGATCCCATAACCATGAAGGTGTGTATAGAAGCTCAGGGACCCAGCTGTGGGGCTGCTGCAGAAGTTCATTTTGATCCATTCTAGTTTGAGCCTAAATACGATGATGCTGATTTTCTGCAATCAATTTTCTATATTTCAAAAATTTTAGAGAGCCGTAGGAGTGTGTTTGGTTTTCCATATTATTTTAGTGGCAGATGCCACAAGGTCATAAGAACATAAGAACAGCCCCACTGGATCAGGCCATAGGCCCATCTAGTCCAGCTTCCTGTATCTCACAGCGGTCCACCAAATGTCCCAGGGAGCACACCAGATAACGAGACCTCATTCTGGTGCCCTCCCTTGCATCTGGCATTCTGACATAACCCATTTCTAAAATCAGGAGGTTGCGCATACACATCATGGCTTGTAACCCATAATGGATTTTTCCTCCAGAAACTTGTCCAATCACCTTTTAAAGGCGTCCAGGCCAGATGCCATCACCACATCCTGTGGCAAGGAGTTCCACAGACCAACCACACGCTGACTAAAGAAATATTTTCTTTTGTCTGTCCTAACCCTCCCAACACTCAATTTGAGTGGATGTCCCCTGGTTCTGGTGTTAAGTGAGAGTGTAAAGAGTATCTCTCTATCCACTTTATCCTTCCCATGCATAGTTTTGTATGTCTCAATCATGTCCCCCCTCAGGCGTCTCTCTTCTAGGCTGAAGAGGCCCAAACGCCTTAGCCTTTCCGTCCTATTTTGCCCCCTGTTCTGCCTGCCCCCATTGCCTGCCTTCCCCTTTGGGAAGAGGCCCAGAAGAAACTTTGTACCCCCTGACAAAATTCCTCTCATAGGCCCTGGGTACAGCATCTGCTTTGCATTCAGAAGCTCCCAGGTTTAATGTCTGCGCTCAGTGTTCCGCAAAGTAATCTGTGTAACTAACCTTGCGCCACTGGTGCAGTAACATGTCCCTAATCGCTACAAGTAACCACTTTCCAACGAATGCCATATCCTCATCCTGTTGGGATAATGGTCCTGTACTGTCCTGCCTTCCTCACTGACCGGTCATGCTTGGAACCACGTCCTTTGCAATGAGTCTGGACAATTGATTTCTATGCAAATGTTTTAACCACTACAAACCTCTGTACATACACTGTATAGTTTACAGATAAAATGGTTGAATCAATCTATTTCCAACCCTGTGTTGCACAACATAACTTTCCAGCACTGACATAAGGGCACTGCAGCTCTGAGGTAAGGGAACAAACATTCCCTGACTCTGAGGAGGCCTCCGTGAGTGACACCCAACTGCAGGGTGCAGGAAATATCCCATTGGCACCGCTATGCCAGCGCTGGAAAGTACTGACATAAGGGGTTAGGATTGCACCATAAGTCCCCCTTAGACCAAAGAAGACTTTCGAATAAGGGGCCATATATCAATGGTACAGCTTCTGCTTTGCAGCTCCCAGATTCAACTTCTGCACTCAGTGTTCCGCAAAGTGCTCTGCATAACTAACCTTGTGCCCGCTCATGTAGTTACATGTCCCTAATTACGACAAGTAATCACTTTCCAGTGAATGCCATAACCTCATCCTGTTGGGATAATGGTACTGTACTGTTCTGCCTTCCTCATTGACTGGCCACACTGTAGAACGTTGTCCTTTGCAATGACTCCGGACCACTGATTTCTGTGCAAACATTTTAACCACTACAGACCTCTGATTCAACAATATTATCTGTAAACTATACAATTTATTTCCAATCCTGTGTTGCACAACAGAACTTTCCACATTTAGACTTCTCTCACTCAAATTATGCAGGTTGCCCACATGTCAGACTATCGCCCTATCTTTCACAAACAAACCAGCACAGCAAGGTACTTGCTCGGGAGTAGCCCTTACAGCTAAAGCAGCAAAATAGGACACAAAATTGAAGGGACAGTACCAAAAAAAAAGTCACCAATGATCTCATCTGCAGTAAAATTCTCTCTCAACCATTCATACAAATTAAGATATATTTTCTTGAATTGGAGCACCAAATAGATGGCAAACATTCAAATGAAAATACAATTTAATACAATTTTAAGACCAAAAAGCAGATCAATATGCCTAATGAAAATCAAAAGGAAAATCAGTTATCATGACTTAAGGTACTGCTGAAACTGGTGTTCAAATCATTGCAAACATCTAAACAGTCTTCTCCACAACTTTCAGGATGTGGATTGCAAGAATGTGTTCCTTAAGAGTGTGAGAATACAAAGAGTGTTCTCTTTCCCTGTGGCTCTCCTCATACGGTGGTGGTCAGTGAAGCTAAAAAGAGCCCTGATGATTCAGATCACGTCCAGCTATTTCAGGGTCTTGTTTTCCACCATGGCTAGCCAGAATTTTCTGGAAAGTCCAAAAAGAATGCACAAAGACTAGAGCCATCTAACATCAACTCACCCTAGAAAAAGACATACAGTAGGGGTTTCAAACATAAGGCCTGGGGGAGTGGATGTGGCCCTTGGAAGCTCTTTATCTGGCCCTCAGGCTCTCCCAGCACCACCATCAGCCACTTTCAGCTGCTGAGCTGTGCTGAGGAGTCACTGCTAAAGGGCATCCCACATGATAATTAGGCTACCCCATATCTTGAAAATATGATCAAGATTGGCTTTTTTTCTCTTCTGTCATTTGCAGCTAATAAGTTCCTAAGGGTGCAATCCTAACTTGCAGTTAGGCTGGCCCAAGTCCCTTGGGGCGGCCTAGGAGGGTTGCGAACGTGCTATAAAGCATGTTTGCGCCTCCTCAAGGGGAAGCCAGGCTGGCGCTCCGAGAAGGGCCGGCCTGCCGAGGCTGACTTAAGCCTCGCGCCGGCTTCCCCTCAGTCCCGTGTGTCTGCCTGCCTGCGCCGACACAAGCGGAAAAGGTAGGCATGGGGGAGGCAGGGAGGAGAAGGGAGGTAGGCGTTCTTGTGCGGGGGGAGGGCAAGCAATGGGTGGCCCTGGGGCAGGCAGGTGGGGAGTGGGAGGCGGGGATCCCAACCCCTGTTCTGGGGAGAACGGAGTTGCTTCAAGCCACTCTGCTCTCCTTGGACTTGTGCCACCTCCAGAGGTGGCGCAAGTCCGAGGAGACTCATTGTGGCCAGCAGCCCTTACCCAGAGGTAAGGGGAAGTGTTTCCCCTTACCTCTGGTTGAGCCGCTTCTGGCCACAATCCTGCGCTGGATATAGTGCAAGCCTCCTGGCTTGCCTGTTCCAGAGCAAGTTAGGTTTGCGCCCTAAGTGAGAAAAGTGCTTATTTCTGGTCATGACATGATTAATGACATTACTTCCTGTTCTATGACATCACTTCCGACTTCCAGCAGGCGTAGTAAATGATATTCAGCCTGCTGTATAAAAAGAGTTTGACACCCCTTTTGTCAAGAGGTTGATTACTTCTGCACCCGGAAATTCAATAGAGATGCCACGGCTACCCATTCATGCTGAAAGCTTTCAATCACTTCACAGCAAAAGTCCATAGCCACTATGTTTCACTGTCAACTGGTGCTGATCTGATGGTTTTGTAGAAACAGGAACTTCACAGCTTTGAGGCATCCAAGAATGGTCATCCAACCCAGTTGAATTTGATAAGTCACTATGGCTCCCATTCAAAGGACATTTACTTGGGGGTAAGCTCCATTGAGCACCATAAAGGTTTATGGCTCATTCCGAGTAATGCATAAGACTGCACTACAAATAACCCAGAAAGGACTCAGTACTCTTCAGATGAAACTTTTTGGGGAGTCTGCAGAAGGAGTCTCCACCCCTTTGTTTGTTCCTTATAAGAAATAGCTTTTTCCTTATGGGCTGCTAGAGTGCTATTTCACATACCGCCATCAAGAGGAACATGGCAGCGATATCCCCAGTGCATGGCTTCAGTAGGCTTGGCTTCTCCTTCCTGAGCCTCTTCTGTGTCCTGCTTCTCCAAAGTGCCATAGGACAGCAACTGAAATTTGTGCTTCTGGTGAGTAGAAAGGTTGCTTCTCGTTGTCAACAATGACCTTGACTTAGTGGGGAGTAAAGCTGCAATTATTCTTTCAATAACACTCCCTCTGAGTACTATAATATTGTAAACTTCAGCTTACCAGTCATCAGAAAAAAATGTGCTTCCCTTTTCTGTTGTGTCTTCCTGCAAGGAGCAATTCACTCTGGAGTCTCAGTTTCACTGAAAGCTCATTCTGTCTTCAAACTCTTTTACTAGGTGATGCGACATGGAGACAGGACTCCCATTTCCACGTATCCCAATGATCCCCACAAGGAGGACACTTGGAAACAGGGATATGGACAGCTCACCAGGGTTTGATGGCTTCTCTTTGAAATGAAAAGATGTTAATTAATCAAAATGCAATACAAAAATATCCTTTTCCTTCTCCCATTTTATTCAGGCTTCAATGATATCAACATCAATGTTCTGAAAGGTTCTGTCAAAATCTGTTATTCTAGTTGGCAACCTTCAGTCTCGAAAGACTATGGTATAAGCCTACAGCAGCTGGTATTCCCAGGTGGTCTCCCATCCAAGTACTAACCAGGCCTGACCCTACTTAGCTTCCAAGATCAGACAAAATCAGGCATGTGCAGGGCAACAGAATAATAACTTCTAGAACATTCACAGCCCAATCCTATCAAACACTGGCACAGTGGGGCTACCAGGCCCATGTTGTATCCAGCATTGGATTTGTATAGATGGGAGGTCTTTTCAGGGTAAGGAAACAAATATTCCCTTAACCTGTGTAGCACCCCAACCTGCTCAATGGGGCCGCTCAGATGAGCACAGAATCTAGTAGCTCTGTGTAGGGCTTTCAGGCCCATGATGGGGTTAGGATGTGGCAGAATCCTGCTCTGCCATGTCTGCCCCACTCCTATGCCTACTCTGCCCCTCTCCTGCCTTGAAACACCCCCACCCTGCTTCTGGAAAACCCTCCCACTCCCCTCCTCCACCCCTCCATTGACCGGTGCATCACTTATCTGCCCCGGCAGCACTGAGCAGCATGTGGAACCCATGGGATGGCGCAGGCCTGCCCACCAGCACCCCATACTAAGCACTGTCTGATCATAGGATTGGGCTGTATTCTAGCATTAATTTTAATTCTAAATGCTGACCTCCCCAGGTTTGTGAAAGGAGTAGGCGTATCTCCACTAGGCCAGCATTTGTCAGTCAGAATTAAATCCTTTGCTCAACTCATGAAAGAGATTCTTCTTTTTCTATTTTGCAGTCAACTTTGTTACCTTAGGATACACAAACTACTCACCCAGATGTGATCCAGTCAGTTCAGAGGCAGGGCCAAGAGCTACTAAGAAATATCAAGATTTTTGTATGCTTGCTTATATTTTATACAGGGCTGTGGATGAGATTGCTTCTGAGCAGTGCCTCCCAACTAGCAGAGTCAAAGTGGCTCCTTGGTTTACCAAGGAGCTACAAATGATGAAGCGGCAGGGTAGACGTCTTGAGCGATGGAAGGCTTGTGACAGATCCGACAGACACAGGCTAGGGCCCATTACAGGGCCTGCTCTGTGGCTATAGTGGCAGCAAAGCGTTCCTTCTTCTCTGCCACGATCATATCCGTACATAGCCGGCTAGCGGAGCTGTTCCATGTGGTGCGGGGTCTCCTCCATCAGACCCCACCAGTTGATCAGGAGGAGCACACGGAGGTCTGCTGTAACACGTTCGCCAGGAACTTTGTGGATAAAATTGCTCAGATTCGCCATGACTTGGACTCCACATTGGCAACATCTGGAGATGTCCCCATGGCATCTGTCGGTCCTGGTGTGTGGGATTCTTTTCAGCTTGTGGAACCTGAGGGTGTGGACAGGATCCTTTGGAGTGTGAGGCCATCTGCGGGCTGCGGGCTGCCTGCCTAGTATGGCTGATTGGATCTGCCCAGGAGGGACTGGCCAAATAGACAGAGAGGGTAGTAAATTCATACTTGAGGGAGGGGGTGTTGCCACTGGCATTAAAGCAGGCTGTGGTTTGCTCCCTCCTGAAAAAGCCCTCTCTCAACCCTTCTATATTAGATAATTATCAGCCAGTATCTAACCTCCCATTTCGGGGCAAAGTGGTCAAGCAGGTAGTGGTGTCTCAGCTCCAGAGGGCCTTGGATGAAGCAAATTATCTGAATTCCTTTCACTCCGGTTTCAGTACGGGCTTTGGGATGGAGACAGCCTTGGTCATCTTGGTAGATGACCTATGCTGAGGGCTGGATGGTGGGAGTGCATCCATCTGGTCCTTTTGGATCTTTCAGGGGCTTTTGACACCATCGACCATGGTGTCCTTCTGGGACACTTGGCTGATTTGGGGATTGGAGACACCATTTTGCAGTGGTTCTGCTCCTTTTTGGCTGACAGGTCCCAGATAGTTGTACTGGGGGACTCCTGTTCGGCACCTTGGCCTTTAGAGTGTGGGGTGCCACAGGGTTCCATACTGTCCCCCGTGTTATATAATATCTATATGAAATCGTTGGGAGAGGTCATTCCGGAGATTTGGAGTTGGGTGCCATCAATATGCTGATGACACTCAGCTTTGTCTCTCCTTTCCATCGGGCTCCAGGGTGGCTGTCTCTGTCCTAGAGCGCCACCTGGAGGCAGTTGATCTGGATGAGGGTGAACAAGCTGAAATTAAATCCATACAAGACAGAGATCCTCCTGGACTCACAGCTGCTCCTGGATATCCAGGTGTCAGCCGTGGCCAGGAGCTTTGGTTGGTGCACCAGCTGCGGCCGTACCTGCCTAAGTCGGAGCTGGCCATGGTGGTCCACGCCATGGTGACATCAAGATTAGACTGTTGCAATACGCTCTACATGGGGCTGCCCTTGAAGACGATCTGAAAGTTGTAGCTAGTGCAGAATGCGACGGCTCGTGTGGTTGCTGGAGGTCAGCAGTTTGACTCTGTCACAACGCTGCTCCAGCGGCTGCACGTACTGCCGGTTCGTTTCCGGGCCCAATTCAAGGTGCTGGTTTTGATCTTTAAAACCCTAAATAGCTTGGGACCAATGTATTTGAGAGACTGCCTTCTTCCCTATAGCCTGGCCTGTTCTCTTCAGTCATCAGAGGGGGCCCTGTTGGTTGTGCCGTCATCAAGAGAGCTTAGGGGGATGGTGGCTAGAAATAGGGCCTTCTGGTGGTGGCGCCTGTATTGTGGAATTCCCTCCCCTTTGAGTTAGAACATAAGAATATAAGAACAGCCCAGGTGGATCAGGCCATAGGCCCATCTAGTCCAGCTTCCTGTATCTCACAGTGGCCCACCAGTTGAGAACAGCTCCTTCATTATTAACCTTCCGGTAAGGCCTGAAGACCTTTTTTATTTCAGAAAGGCTTTGATGCCTGATGGAGGTCATGATGGCTGCTGGTTGTTGTGTTTGGGTTTTTTTTGGTTTTACTGCTGATTTTATTGCTGCTTGCTCTTTTTATTATCTATTTTATTGTTATTCTATTTTATGACTTTTAAATGTTGTTAGCTGCCTTGGGTGCCCTCCGGGGAGAAAGGCGGATTACAAATCAAATCAATCAATCAATATGTTTTTTCTTTCACAGCTTGGAATGAAGCAGCAATTTCGACTTGGGAAATTCATAAGGAAGACATATAGTTCATTATTAAGTGCTGAATACCTCCCAAAAGAGGTGAATATTGGAAGAAAAATGGCACTACTCTGTTAACATAGCAACAGCATTTTCTTTGAAGTTAGGGACAAATAGAGATCGTAGAGCTCCTTTAGTGTCATTCAGACGAAAAATGGCAATTTCCAGAGAGCAGGGAGTTGGACTTAGACCAGCGGATTTCAAACTCTCCAGGAGTTTGAAAGCTGCTCTAAGTCCTTACAGGGGGAGGCAGCGGGGGTGGGGGGGAAGGCAGTGGCACGATCCCCAGGACTGCTCCACTTTCACTTTTGAAGCTGCGGTGAGCCCTGCAGAAGGTTCAGCAGGGCTTCCCGCACCCCCAGGAGGCTGCAGGAGGCTGTGGCATGTATAGCCAAGCCCCTGCAGCCTCCTGTGTGGCACGATCCTGGGGATTGTGCCACTGCCTTCTCCCTGCCTCCTCGCTCCCCTCGCCCCTTCAGGGGGCAGAGGCCAGGGCCCACAGTCGCAACGCCCCAGTCTGAAAAACCCTGACTTAGACCTCGGAGATCCAGGTTCAAATCCCTGCTTAACCATGAAGCTTCTTGGATGACCTGGGGCCTGTCACTATCTCTCTCACCTATCTCACCCTGTGAAGACAAAAGGAAGGAACGCCGCCCTGAGCTCCTTGGAGAAAGGGTGGTATAAAAATGTGAAATAAATAAATTCTGAACAAAAATGTAAAAAGCTTGACACAAAATGTTTCACACTTAAGCACAAATTAGAGATTTTGCTAGAGGCAGGATTTTCCTGTCTCAAATCTCCCCTCTGCCGTAATCTCACAAGGTGGCCTTAGCCACAATGCAGTGTAGAGATGATAACATGTATGCTGCAATTCTATATACACTTTCCTGAGAGTTACGGCCTGTCAGGACTATTCTACCCAAATACCACTAAGGAGATTTGCAGTCTGAATAGGGCAAGGCCATGATGTCTGGGCCGAAACGTCAGCCTGAAAGCATGTATGTATATCTCTCTGTAACTTCATGTGACCAATGTAAGTGTATGAAAAATGCTGAGTCACAGTGACAAAGCACCTGTGATAGAAATCAATGTAAAGGTACGGCTGGTGCATCATGGAAGATGTTGTTATCTGTCATGAGACGATGAGGTCATGCTATGAGGTCATCTCCACTGTGATTGGTGCACAGCAATATATAAGCAAGGCAGGTAGAGCCCACCTGTGAGGGTCGCTGGAAAGAGCAGAAGTCTATGTCGGAGAGTAGGACATTGTTGCTGTGAATATTTACGCTGTTTTGCTCAGAAGGGACTGCTTATCTGTAAATAGTTTTGTGACTACAGACTGGTGGTGGACATCTGCCTTGTCTGTGTTGCCTTTTTACTGGGACACCTTCACCCTCCTTGGAGCTAGCACTCTGCTGTGCTCTGCTAAGGACTGGCACTACACTAAATTTCTCAACATAGCCCAAACTAGTGGTTCCCAAATTGTGAGCTGTGGCTTCCCGGGGAGCCCTAGAAACCAGCCAGGAGAGCCATGGAATCCTTGTGAAAAACTCACAGCCCTATACAATGTATAGGATTATAGCCCTATTGGGGAGCCACAGCCAATGGCCCACTAGGTCAAGGAAGCCACCAGTCAGAAAGGTTTGGGAACCCCTGGCCCAATTCTATCACCTACCAGTTTACGCTATGGTAGGGGCAACAAGGCAGTCTGTGAGAGATTAGTAAAAGTATTTTAATGTACCTCTCCATAGGCCACCTAGCTGTCAAAGGGTCTCCTCAGACCTACACCAGCTATTTAGATAAGTCCATGAAGCCTGAGGGAGTGGGGCAGGCCAGGAAAAGGGGGATAGGATCTTGACTAGTGCTGCTACGATTCACACCCTCCTGCCCATGAATTTCCCCTTGCCTGGGGAAGGTGCACCAAAATGGCTACACCACTCTGAGCTATTCATTTTTTTTCCATCCTAGATTTATATTCGAAGCACAGATTTTGATCGGACGATTATGAGCGCCCAAGCCAACCTGGCTGGTCTCTTTCCACCCAATGGCTGGCAGATCTGGAACCATAAAATCCACTGGCAGCCAGTTCCAGTTCACACTGTGCCTCTTAAAGATGAAAAGGTAAGATAGAAGGTGATATTGGAAGGATATTTTAGCTATAGCAGTAGATTCCAATCTTTTAACTGCTGCAACCCACCTTGTCCACTGCGGTGGGTCACGATGCTCCTAGTGGTGCCAAGGAGGTTTTTTCTGGGTTGTGCCAGGCCAGCAACCCACGCTATTGGCTTCCACATGGCCTGCAGAAGCCTCCTAAAGCCACCTCTGACTTTCAGAGGCAGGCCAGAAGTAGACTCTGAAAACTGGGATTTAGGGACTTTTGTGGGCCATTCTGAGGCCAGTAGGGTAGAGCTCCAGCCTGGCCCAAACTGGAAGAATCCTCAGGGGGTTGCCCAATGCACCTGGAATGTCTCCAGTTTGGAGCCATTCAGAGGGTAGCTGATTTGGAGCCAATTCAGGTAAGTGGCCAGCCCCCTACCCACTTTGCATGGGCTCACTGGTGAGCCACCGGTGGGTCGCAACCCACACTTTGGGAAAGACTGATCTAGAGTGCCTGATTTATAGAACCACTGGTGGTTTGCTTTGCAAGCAACATCTCAAAACAGCAAACCTTTGCCCAAACTAACCCTGTTTCTTCAGCATTGTGTTTTTCTCAGCTAGATCGGCAGCAAAGGTTTTTCTCAGGCAATTTAAGGGTTGTGCAGGATTCAACTCTATTACCACCGGATCCTGCCCTGCTACCAGCTTTGTCCCTATTTCTGCAATCTTGTGCCACCATCAGAACCTTCCTCAGAAATCCCAGGTGTTTTGATGCCTCCCATCTGGCAGCCCTAGGGAACTACTGTAATCTGGAGCTTCACACCTTCTTTGCAAGACCATTTCACTTTAGCCAATGTTTTTTTTTTTGTTTGGTTTTTTTTTTCTTTTAGCTGTTACACTTTCCACTACGTGATTGTAAACGTTTCAAAATATTGTTAAAAGAAACCATGGGGGCAAAAGAAGTCCAGGATAAAGTTAAATCCAACATGGTAAGAAAGGCAATCAGACTTTAAATGTATGATTTGACAATAAGACTCAGGTTGCAATTCTGTGCACATTTACCTGAGATTAAGTTCCATTACACTCAATGGGACTTACTTCTGAGTACACATGCATAGGGTTGCTCTATCTTTCTAGAACTCGTGCAAGGAAAGCGCCCTACAGGTAGACCACAGCTGCAATACAAGGACATCTGCAAGAGGGATCTGAAGGCCTTAGGAGTGGACCTCAACAAGTGGGAAACCCTGGCCTCTGAGCAGCCCGCTTGGAGGCAGGCTGTGCAGTATGGCCTTTCCCAGTTTGAAGAGACACTTGGCCAGCAGTCTGAGGCAAGAGGCAAAGAAGGAAGACCCATAGCCAAGGAGACAGACCAGGGACAGACTGCACTTGCTCCCAGTGTGGAAGGGATTGTCACTCCCGAATTGGCCTTTTCAGCCACACTAGACGCTGTTCCAGAACCACCTTTCAGAGTGCGATACCATAGTCTTTCGAGACTGAAGATTGCCAACACACAGATCATTCTACCTCCTGAAATATTTTCATTTTAAGGGATTACCGCCCTTTTTTCTCAGGGGTAAAGTTAGTATTGGATCTTTTGAACCAGATTTGGTTCCTTGACTTGTGGGCAGTAGCTGTTGCAGTGCTCTTGCCATCACTGCCTGTCTTCTCACTTGCCCACCCTTTCCCTCTGGGCCCAGTCCTCACAGTGAGGTAGTATCATGGAATTAAGAAAGACCCATTTCTTTAGGGTGTATGCAGTTGGTAGGTTTTAGCCCACCTGTTTAGTGATGTTTGCTCCTTGTCCTTTTTGTCAGTTTGATTGAACTGGCATTCTATTCCATGTTGATATTGTTTTTGACTTTGTTCCTTGCACTCGATTAAACATTTGCCACATTAAAAATAAATAAATACTATAATGCATGAGTTGGTGCAGGGATGGAGTCCATCTGTCTGTGTGTATCCATTTGCCTGGTTCATCTTTTTTTTTTTTTTTTCTCTCCCACTTTCAGAAACTGTTTGCTACCCTGGCAGGGCACACAGGATATGACGTGAAAACTCTTCTGGATTTTAACAATAACAAACTATACAATATATATGATGCTTTGCATGTCCAGGTACTTGTGGTAAACCAAACAGCAACGCAACCAAAAATCACTTGGGCCATACAGAGAGCTCTGTCAATAACATCCAATAACGAGGCAAAGAGATTGTCTGGTTGCCTGGTTTCCTGGCCAGACTCAGTAACATCCTGCCTCAGGTCAGGGGCGGATCCAGTGTTTGTGCTGGGGGGGGGCAGGCCGAGGAAGGGCAGCAGACAGGCCTCCCCAGATCACATCCTTGGAGCTCCCAAAGAAGCTACCTTCCTCCTCGGCAGCCTGACCCCTTAGGAGTCAAGCTGCTGGGTCGGGGAGCCTCACGCCTTCCAGCCAAATGGCCTGCCTGATGTCTTATGAGACTTTGGGCCAGCCAGAGCATTGGCTGGGCGTGATCTCACTGCCAATGCCCCACCCAGTGGTGCCCAACTAATGCTCCCCATGCCAGCGGTGAGACAGTGTTGAATACACCCCATGCCTGACAAACTATGCACAAATGTCTTATTCTTTTTTAAAAATGGTTCCTTCTTATATCTGGTGCTCTAACATAGCACTCATGAGACAAGTATTTTGAGTGAGAGCATCACTAAAACAATGCAACAGATGAGAATGGACCCTGGGAGTGCAAACCTTTTTCTTTTTTTCTGCAGAAAATACATGGTCTTAACTTACCCTCATGGGCCACTACGGACATAATGCAGCAGACGGGTAAAGTGTTGATGTATGGCTTGACTGCAATGTTTGGGGTGCATGGAAGAGAAGAGAAATCACGACTGCAAGGAGGTGCGTAAAAAAGCCTTCACTGCCGTGCGTATCTTACACACCTTAGCCTTGTATCCTTACAGCCCAATTCTCTGCAGTGTGCACGCCAGCGCAATGCCTGCTGCTCTGGTGCTAGCCATCGTGAAAGTGCAACTGTTACCCTGCACATGCCTGATCTCATCTGATCTCAGAAGCTAAGCAGGGTCAGGCCTGGTTAGTACTTGGATGGGAGACCACCTGGGAATACTGGGTGCTGTAGGCTTATACCAGAGTCTTTTGAGACTGAAGGTTGCCAGCCAACCATAAAGCACTTTGCAACAGCCTGGCGCAACAGCCCGTGCCAGCCCATGCCAGAGGTGGAATGGGGCAGGAAGAAGGGGTGTAACAGGAGGGTGGCTACAGGGGTGGGTGGATTGAGCTGGGGGGGAGCGATTTCGGCACCAGCCGTATCCTATCCCTCTTCCCCAGGCCCAATCTGCTGATTTGTGTTAGCTATTTAACTTGCAGAGGTCAAAGTAGACCCACTGCACAGGTTGGAGTTTGCCCCAGGGCAAGGGGACAAATATCTCCTTATCTTACCTTGAGAAGACCTCCAGCCTTCCAGCTTCTCCCATGGGATGAAGCGCGGCCTGCATTGGCCCCACTGCATCGGCACGCAGGGGAGGGGTTGGATAGGATTGTTCTGTCAGTTCATGAAAGCAATTTTCCAGGATCATTGCTGCACCACAGAATAACTCCTCTGTCATCTCAGCTCATTGGTTCTAGTCTTGTCTTCGGGAGACATAGAGAACAAGAACTTCCCTTCTATGTCACAGCCCTTCAGATACTTGCAGACTTAATGATAATCCCTTAATCTTCTTTTCACCATGCTGTGTGTTGGCAACCTTCAGTCTTGAAAGACTATGGTATCACACTCTGAATGGTGGTTCTGGAACAGCGTCTAGTGTGGCTGAAAAGGCCAATTCAGGAATGACAATCCCTTCCACACTGGGAGCAAGTGCAGTCTGACCCTGGTCTGTCTCCCTGGCTATGGGCCTTCCTTTTTGCCTCAGACTGTTGGCCAAGTGTCTCTTCAAACTGGGAAAGGCCATGCTGCACAGCCTGCCTCCAACTCAGAGGCCAGGGTTTCCCACCTGTTGAGGTCCACTCCTAAGGCCTTCAGATCCCTGTGAGTTCCTCTAAGGACTTGATCTTCTGAACTTACACTATCTTTTTTACTTTCCTCGGAGTCCATTCTAGCTTGAACACCACTCCACCTAAACAGGACACAGTATTGCAGCTGACTAGCCTGACTAGTCTGACTAGTGTTCCTGACCAATGCATGTGCAATAGAACTTCTAAAAAGATCCCTACAGATCTTCCACAGTGTCACAGCACATGCACTGCATGCAGGTGAAACTCTGCTGTTATTTGACTATGATGGGAACAGTAATTTGTTGAATGGAGAGTTGGGGATCAGTTGACATGCTCAACTATTGGTATGCACTGCTAGGATTCAGTCTTGCCTTGGGTTAAAATTAAGCTTTAAATTCTCAGCCACCTTCCGAAATGGTGGGAAAGAAATCCTCTGTCACTGCAACTAAGAAAGGCTAAGTGGCCGTGGCACATTATGAAATGCTTCTTGGTTTCACCTGCTTTATGATTCTTTGCCATCTCTCTTCAGGAGTCCTTGTGAAGGATATTCTGGAGAAGATCTCAGAAGCTGCTCAGTCTGCTACTAAGAGGAAAATGATCATGTATTCAGCAGTAAGTTCCACAATTTTAAATTGGCCAACTCTGCAAATGCATTTCGTCTTCTTGTCACCTTCCGATCCCTAAACTGATTAACAACGCTGGATTTGGAATTGCCCCAAGTGCCCAGAGGTCATGATAACAATCTGAGGGCAATCCCTTAATTTTATGCTCTCCTGCCCACCCCCCACAATCATTCTTGGCACGGTTGCTTGGAGCCAGGCTGGTTGCTTCTTCCAAAGCGGGCTGCCTGACTCAGAGCATTCTGGAAGTAATTGCAGTGATCACTACATTTACTTCCAGGGAGAGGGGGCGGGGCAGAGTGGGCGGCAGGACTTTCTGCTACGCCACTGCGCCAGACCTTTAATTTTGCATGTGGATGTATGAGTGGCAAGAACTATTCCTTTGAAAACGAAGTGTACTATAGGAGTTACAAATATACAGGAATGATATGCTAATTGCTATGGAATGAGGCCAAATATCAGGTTAATTACACATCCAAGTAGTGGTACATTCAGGGCCCAGTCCTATCCAACTTTCCAGCACCAGTGCAGCTGCAATGCAGCCTCAAGGGAAAGGAACAAATGTTCCCTTACCTTGAGGAGGCTTCTTCGACTGCCTCCCCATTGCAGGATGCAGCACTTGCCCCTTTGGCATGGCTGCACCTGCACTGGAAAATTGGATATGATTGGGCCCTCATTTCCTCTTAAGCTTCTTCCTCAGCTTCAGGAATGCAGGAATGATCCTTTTGTTTGCAGTCTTGTCTACTGAAGCTTCTCAGAACTAACAGTATTTAAGAGAAAAAGATATTATAACCCTGCAGAAATTATTGAGCGTGTACACACATACACACGCACAGATATACATACACACCACCATCAACACACGCACAGATATACATACACACCACCACCACTATGTTCTTACACAGGAGTTTTATGCTTTTTCTCTTTCTTTTTATAGCACGATACCACAATTGTTGCCCTCCTGTCGGCCCTCAATGTTTTCAATGGCATGCCACCTAGCTATGCCGCTTGCTACTTTTTTGAATTATATCAAGAGAGCGATGGGCAAGTATTACCACTCCTAGTTGTGCCAATCAACAATGATTTAACTGGTTAAAAAAACCACTCGTGCTCAGATCAAATGAATGTGACATTTCCGTCACAGCTGTTGAACTCTGATGTGAATAGTTCAGTGCGAAAGCATATGCCTTGTGGGCCAGTAGTCCCAGTTTCGGTCCCTCCCATCTCCACTGAGAAGGATCAGATACTAAGTAATGATGGGAGGAACAGCTGCCTGAGAGAGCCAGGAAGGAGATAGACAGACCAGTAGTATTCGTTAAAGGTAGCTTTTATGCGGTGGCGTAGCTAGAGGGCGGCACAGCACTATGTTTTGCAGGCACCTGAATGCGTCATACAAGCAGCCCTCCTCTTCAGAGACATTCTGGGTGGCTAGATCAAAATGGAGAAGATACCTCCATTTTGTTCTCACCACCCAAAATGGCTTTGGGGGGGGAAGGGGCCACTTCCATGGCATGTTCAGGCACCTGCAAAACCTACTGCTGTGATCCTCCTCCAGCTCCCCTACTGCTTTTGTGTGTTCCAAATAAATTGTGCTTCCTGTGTTTGAACCGAAGTCCAGCTATTGAAGACATGGGTGACCTTGAGATACAGAAAGTGAGTGAGACTTCATTCACCTGTTATGCTACACTTGTGTGCATTGTTTTACCACCATGAAAACCTCCATTCCTCATGCCATGCGGGAATAGTAGCCTAGGACTGCATGTGGGAATTTCAAAATAGTTGTGAGGATGTGTGTTACAAGAAAAATGGGAATTTATGTATGCTTCCTGCCATGTATGACAGGGTTCCCCAAACCCCGGCCCAGGGGCCACTTGCAGCCCTCAGGGGCTCCCAATCAGGCCCTCGGGGAGCCCCCGGTCTCCAATGAGCCTCTGGCCCTCCAGAGACTTGCTGGAGCCCATGCTGGCCTGATGCAACTGTTCTCAGCATGAGGATGACTGTTTGACCTCTCACCTGAGCTGTGGGACAAGGACTCCCTCCACTACTTGCTGTTTCACATCTGTGATGCAGCAGTGGCAGCAAAGGAAAGGTCAGCCTTGCTTTGTGCAAGGCCTTTTATAGGCCTGGAGCTACTGCAAGACCTTCATTCAGTCATATAAGTTCAATCTCTAATAAATTCATTTATGTAAATTTATTCAAATTTTAAATGTAAATTAATTCTTTATAACCTTAAGAAGACATGGGTGAAGAAGACATTAAGAAACCTTAATTCTTAATAACCTCACCTCACCCTTTCACCATACTAAATGTTAGATATGACTAAGGAAGTTCACAGTGACTAAGTCCCATTTGTTTCAGTGGAACTCTATTGATTTCAATTAGACTTAGGGCCCAGTTCTATCATTCCCCCCTTCCACCAATGGAACTGTGTTGAAACAGGCTGTGATGCATTTGGGGGGGGGGGGTAATTGCAGAGGTCTCCTCTGGGTAAGGGAAAATTTGTTCCTTTACCCAGGGGTAAGCCTGCAAAGCTTGGCTGGGCCTTCTCAGACCTGTGCCAGTGAAATTGGGGTTGCAGCTGCCACCGAACCCATCCCCAGAACTGATCTGTGCTTGTTGCTGCCCGTGTTGTCTTCCTGGTCTGCCCACCTCACCCTATCCCACCTCATTCACCTTTCTACCTGGTTCAGCAGGTCTCTGATGGTCTGTCGGCACACAGGGGAATGCTCCAGACTTTCTGCTGGCACTCTGGCAGCACACAAATCCGCACGCAAGTGGTTAAGTGTTTGCGACTGCCATTAAGATAGTTAATCAGTGCTACCTGTCATAACTAGCTTCTTTACAATGCAATCCTATGCATTCAGGAGTCCCATTGCGGCCAGTGGCGCTGACTCCCACAAAAGTGTAACAGAACTTCAGCTTTAATCATGTCTTAACGAAACTTGAAATACAGCTCACTGGTCACAAGGCTTCTATAACATGGCACTGCATTTCTGAAAATGATTACACAATACAGAAAATAATTCACCGCTTACTTCTGTTTTGGGTGCCATAAAAACAGTGGATACACTATTAAGATGAAGTTTCGGAATGGTCGTGACAAAGAACCCGCACCAGTCATTTTGCCGGGTTGCACAGAAGCTTGTCCACTGGAGAAGTTTAAACAATTGGTGGCTCCCATCATACCAGACAACTGGGAAGACGAATGTAATAAGTGACCGTAAATGACAGGTAAGGTAGTAGTCTTATCTCTTCATTGTATCAGCAGGATGGGTGGATATTATTAAAAAAAACAACATCACTCAGATTATCCCAGATTATTAGTCCTCTCAAAAACCAAGTTTAGAACTCAGTGAGGCTGGATCTATTCCTTCTGAACTAGCACCCCAATCCTGAGCTCCCTGGCACGTGGGGCTGCCGCGGAGCCAAAATGGCTGCCACAGCATCCTGAGAGCATTGGACAGCCAGCAGGCAGCTCCTCAGGAAAAAGGGACAAACGTCCCTTTTCCCCGAGTAAGGGAAACGGCCCTGCAATGGAGCTTCTCAACTCTGCATTGGCTATTTAGTCTGCACAGAATCAAGAAGCCTCCAATCAGGCCAGATTTGATGGAGCTGGTCCCACCCCACTCCCTCCCCCTGGCATGCCTCCTACCCACTCTTCCCCCTCTCCTGTACACCTCCCCCTTGCCTCCCCCCATTCCCCCACTCACCTCCCTTCCGCCCAATGCTCCTGGCGAGTGCTGGGAAGCAAACCGCAGGCCCGGCATTGGAGCTGGTCCAGCATGGGCTCACGGTGGGCTAGCTCCGGTGCTGGGTCCGCAGTACTTCTTGCAAACGTTTGCGTGCTGGTGGTGAGCCAGCGTGCATGGATCAGGATTGGGCCCTAAAGCCCTAGAGCAGCGATTCCCAAACCCTTTGTTACCACAATCCACCTTGTCCTCTCTGGCAGGTTGTGGCACACTGCTCTGTCTTGTAAGGCCCCCAAGGCCTCTTCCTGGCTGGTGGCCCCTTCCTGGCTGATGGCCCACTCTATTGGCTTCCATGGGCTTCAGAATGGCCATCTAGTCACTAGTTCAGAACTAGTCACTTCTAGTTTTCAGAAGTCACCTTTGGCTACTGGTTAATCTTAAAAAAAAAAAAAATTATGCAAGTATTGGTAAGACATGTTTTCCAAAGATATATTCCCAGATCCTGAAAGCAGTGTTGGCCTATTGACATGTTGTGGTTGTGTCTCATTTAACAGAAATGAAAACTACAATCAAAAGAAAGCAGAGCAGCTAGTTGTCTTTTTGAGTGTGTGTGGGGGGGGGGGACAGAGCGGCAAAATGTTGGAATACAACGGACGTGCTGGATTATCATCCAGGGTTTCACATGATCTTTGGCATCAAGATTTTCCCCAAAATTATTTCATTCTAATAAAAATAAAATAAAAAGGTAAACCAAAATCATGCAGTAGATTTCGTTGACAAACCACCCACTGCACGACATTTACTGGGGAATGTATATCAAAGCTAGAGATAAAAATTGAAATGCTCATCAAAGCAGTGGCGTAGCTATATAAGTGCAGGGGGTAGCAAAGGCACCGGGCTACAGCTGCTGAGAGGGGCAACATCAGGGGCTTGGGGGCAACATCGGGGCAACTCCACCCGCACGCAGGTTGCCTTGGGCTGCTGCAGCCCCGCCAGGCACACTGGCCAGAAGCCAAGTAGACACGCTCGTAAGGCAGCGGGCTACACTGTTGCCCCCCAGCGGGGGGGGGTAAGTAAGCAGGAGGGAGTGGGGAAGCTCCTTGGAGGGAGGTTGGAAAAGCGCCACCTGAGCCGCCCTCGCTCTGCATTTGGGCAAGAAGGAGGCGAGGAGACGCGCCATGTGTGTCGCTGGCGGGGCCTGGACGGGGGTCAAGTATCGTGCTATAAAAAGGGCTGCTGCCAAATCCTGCACCTCCCGCACTACCATGGGAGGCTCCTCGGGAGAAGGGGACGTTCGTCCCCTTCCCCCAAGTAAGGTAATCAGCCCCGCAATGGGGCTAGTCACTTTACCACTAACCAAAAGATCGGCGGCAGAGTAAAGGCACTCATTTAGGGTGTGCAGCTCTCCAAGAGCGCCCTAGATCCTGCGGAGCTCAGCTACATTGATGCAATGTCAGAGCATTGTCAGCATGTCATTGGTGTGATGAGCAAGGAGTCAGTCACCCAGCCCCAATGTCAGTGCCCAGAGACATGCTCCCACGGTGAACTAAGCAGGGTGCAGGGAGCCAGCTTCAGGGCTGACCAATGCTACAGTCCCTTCATAACAAACTACAGTCCCTTCATAATGCATTGGGGGAATAGAACTGCACTGAAAATGCACTATCCCATGGTGTCCAGCCAATAGGAATAAGCGGTACAACAACAGGAATCCCATCAGTCATAGGTCAGAACATACAACCCTCTCCATAGCAAGAGTTCAAGTTCATGTGGGGACAGCCACCAGCTGAAAGAAACACTTTTGCCAGGGAAGGAACTGCAACAAATCATAAAGGGAGCCTCATGCAACATTCATGCAGGGTGATAGATTACTGAACAATGACACACACCAGGAGCCTGGCAAGATGGGTTTAAGCCCAGCCCAGGGACTTGCCCACAACAGCAAGGTACACAGCCTGTTGCATGACTTGCCAGCAACATTCATGGCAGGAACAAAAGAAGAGGGGGAAGCAGGTCTGGAACCTTCACTAGCTACTCCACAAGCCTGCTCTCTAACCACAGAGCTACAGCAAGAAAACAGCAAAACAGCACCTCATCCAGTACTCAACTTGTGGCAGTACCAAAAACAGGCATAACAGGTTGGAAAGCTGTAGCGCACAGACTTATCAGGGGAACATTGCATGGGCCAATCACTGGGGTGGCATGTGAAACAGGGAGCCTCCTGAAGTGGCCTGCACTTCTAGCCACACCCACCCCATACCCTTTGCGTGAATGCCGGCACGTGCTGCCGTGGCTGTCATTATGTTGCTGTTTCTATCTTCCTGCAATTGCCTGCCATACACTGTAGCAGCAGAGAAGAGAGGGCTCAAGAGCATAGAGGATGCTGCAAACCTGGGAGCCGAGAGGCCCTGGGAGCAAACCTGGGAGCCCTGGGAGTCAAGAGGCCCTGGGAGCAAACCTGGGAGCCGAGAGGCTCTGGGAGCAAACCTGGGAGCCCTGGGAGTCAAGAGGCCCTGGGAGCAAACCTGGGAGCTGAGAGGCCCTTCTCCCCTGCAGAGTCCCACCCTGAGACCAGCTGAAGTAAAAAAAAAAAATCTGGATCGGGAGGAAATCCAAAACTATCTGCTAGCAAACTGTGATCCAGTTCATGTTTTTATTGAATTGTATCAGTGATACAGCAGCGTTCAAATCACAAGTGCAGTAGCCAGTGTTGGGAAAACCCAGTGTGGCTTGACTCGTCGAGTCACTGCCCCTCACAATTTGACTCGAAAAGGCCACTTTGAGTCGCTGAGTCACCCTTTAGTGACTCTAATGGTTCTCACACATTGAGCACTGAGACCCACTTTTTAGAACAAGAATCTTGTCAGGACCCATCAGAAGTGATGTCATGACCGGAAGTGATGTCATCAAGCAGGACCATTTTTAACAATCCTAGGCTGCAATCCTATCCACGCTTACCCAGGAGTAAGTCCTATTTACTAGCATTGTTAAAAGAATATACATAGTAGCTTGTTAAAAGTACAGGTTCTGTAACATTTTCCCAAATGTCACACAGCATGGTAGCATCAAGTCCAATATATTAAAAATAAAATATCAAAATGAATGGGGACCCACCTGAAATTGGCTCGTGACCCACCTAGTGGGTCCCGACCCACAGTTTGAGAAACACTGCTCTAATGGACTCGAGTCAAATCGTTCAGGGCTGCTGCCGGGAAGTGTGCGCGCATGTTGGAGTTCCCTCTGAACATTCCTCTGCTGTCCCCGCCCATCTGTAAAGAGTCACAGCACTGTCAGTGCTGACTGATACCAAGCTTCCCAGCATTCCTTTCACACTAAGCTTGCTGCCATAATAAATCTGTCAACCTCTACAGTGCCACATTTACCATTTTTGTTCCTGTTAAGTTTTTAAGAATCAAGCAACAGTTCCACACCGACTGGCAGCAGCCCTCTGGAGTCAGGAGACTTATCACTCAGTCTTCCCAGGGGGGAATTCAGAGAATCTGTGGCTAATTGATTACACTCATATGCCAACTTCCTTTGAGGCTACTTGGTCCAAGAGAAACCACAGATCTCTGCTACCTCTTTGTAGCTTTCGGCTTGATCTTGGTTTTGCCCTAACCAGTAATGGTGCTGCCTGAGATGCTGTGACTGGCATGCTAGACTGGATGTGTGGCGTCACTGGCAAATGGCACAGGAAGTGTGTGCAAGTAGGTGTGTGCAAGCATTAGCTGTGCTAATGATGTCTGTGGCCACTACAGCAGAGAGTTACAGTCACCAAGGATGCCTGAAAGACAACATGGGCACAAATCCCAAAGTCCTTCTCTCTATAAGTCTCAGGACCACAGAAAACTTTTGGATGAGGGGCTGTAGCTCTATGGTACAGCACCTGTTCTGCATTGCACTCAGAAGGTCCCAGCTTCAATGGCTGTGTTCAGCATTCTGCAAAGCACTCTGCTGCAGTAACATGCCCCTAATTCCTACAAGTAATCACTTTCCAATTAATGCAGTGTCCTCATCCTGTTGGGATAATGGTGCTGTAGTGTACTGCCATCCTCTTGACTGGCCATGCTGTGGAATCTTGATCTTTCAAGGTGATGGCATCGCCCTGTGTTGGTGTCCTCGACTGTAACATGGGATTATAGTATGACGATGCCATGGAACTTGAGTCTGTGGGATGACTCTTGCCCACTGATGCCTACATAACAGGTTCACATGGTCATTCAGATCTGTGTCTACACTGTGCATACTGCCTCTGAACCTGGATGTAGCAAGTCATCAACATAATGATGGTAAACAGATTTGAATGAAGAATACAAAAATATTTCTTGATGAATATTGGAATCTGAAACTCAGTAGGTTGCTTAGCCAGGAGTCTCCTGGACTCAACTGAGTTAAGGTGCCTCCTTCCAGGAGGGCACAAAACCTGAACTGCACACCAATCAAGGAGGTTTCTGAAAGAACAGAAGGTTTTCTGGGTGTGGGAGAGCAGTACCCATGCTTGGGTAATTAGTAGGAGAGGCATTCCTGAGGTTTGAAAATGCCGTCCAGGTGCTCTGGCCACTGGGCAGATAATTAATTGTTCAGGGAGAAGACCTGGCTGACCACCTGACAAGTCTGCTAAGGAACCAAGATGGAATTAGAAGAGCCTGGCCACATATGGACGTGGAGGTCACTGGCACGATATCTCAGAACTCTGCCCATCACTTTATAATAGGACAAGACAGTACATGAAAATCAGGCAAATGAATGGAGGAGCATACAGGTGCATTGCTCAGTCTGTAGAGATCCATGCTGACAGTGGTCCATCCCAGTCTAGCATGACTATGAAACAGTCATAAAACATATGTTTCACATATGAAACATAGAACCCAGTATGGGGCTAGGACAATGCAAAGCAGACCTTCTTCCCAAAAGTTGGAGTCATCAGGAGCAGGGAGCAAGTTTAACTCCCACTTAAGCAGTACATCTGAGCGCACTCTTTCACCTTGTTCCATAAAAGTGAACACTGCCAAGGAGTGCCACCTGTGAGCACAGCATACTCCAGCCCCCCTCCCCCCCCCCCCAGCTGTACAACTGGTGAACAACTTATATTCCTACATTGCCAAGTGTGGGCACACTGATCATCATAACTATGGGTCTTGAGCACATAAGGATCATGCAACTTAATATGTGTGTAGCGCTCTTCCTGTGCTAAGTGCTTAGCAAAGATTATATCAATAATAGAACTCTGCAAGGCAGATTGCTTCTGTTCTCCTATAATAAATGGGAATGAGATACGTGGCTCAAAGGCAGAGGCTTACACAAGGCCTCCCACTTGAGTATAAAACTGATCTGGGATTTGAAAAAGAGAAAATCACCGCATAGCTTAAACCTTAGCCACACTGTTTCATCATCATCTGATGCAGAACTGATGGTTTTGTAGAAACATGTGTACTGCCTCAAGGCATCTGAGCTTGGTCATCCAACCCAGTTAAGTTTGATAGATAACTACAGCTGCAATTCAAAGGGCACCTACCTGAGATAAGTTCCACTGAGTAAGTTCCATTGAATACAATGGGCCTTCCTTCTGAGTAGTCATGCATAGTATTGTGCCACAAATAACCAAGAAATGGGTCATTAGACATCAGATAGAACATTATGGTGATATCAACAGAAGGAGTCCCCACCCTTTTGTTCCTGAGTGTGACCATCCACAATGATTCGTAACTGCAGCCGCAACCCAAGGGACACTTACTTGGGAGTAAGATCCATTGAGCATCATGGGGCTTCCTTTAGAGTAGTCATGCATAAGATTGTGCTGCAATAACCAAGAAACCTTATCAGCAGTCATCAGGAGAAACTTTGTAGTGAGATCTATAAAAGGAATCTCCACCCTTACAAATAGCGTGTCTTATAAAGTATAGTTCTCTCCTTACTGGTTGCTTTCATTCAAGGGCTATTTCATATACTGCTGTCAAGGTGAACATGACAGTAATATCTCTAGCGGGCAGCTTCCATAGATTTGGTTTCTCCTTCCTGAGCGTCTTTTGTGTCCTGCTCCTCCAAAGTGCCACAGGAAGGAAATTGAAGTTTGTGCTTCTGGTGAGTACAAAAGTTTCTTTTCATTGTGGACAATGACCTTGACTTTGGGAAGAGTAAAGCTACAGTTGTGCTTTCTGTATTACTCTTTCTGAATTACAAACTAATAGAGATTTTTTTAATTTTCTGCTTATTAGTCAAGACAAAATTAGTCAAGACTTCCCTTTACTTTTCTATTTGCTTGAAAGATAACAGAGTGATACTGAAACAATCACACACAAGCCAAAGAATAGTTACAATGACAGCCTGCAGTGTTGTAAACCGTTGCATTGGCCTTGTCTCTGTGCGTTTATCAGTGGACTGGTGAGAAGTTTCTAAAGAACCTTTGAAAAATGTTTCCATGAAGCACATGGGTGATCTTGCAGATGGTATCACCACTCCTGTGGCAGGAGAAGTCCTAGTGCCATGTTTCATCCCAGCTTTCTTCCACAATGTGCTGCCTACAAACTCTTGAGTCACCATAAGCCACTGTATCTCAACATTGTCAGAGAACGTTGACTCCAGTGCAGAACCACATACATGAACCAGAAGATTGTTCTTGGACGTGCATATTGCCAGCCACATTCAATATGAATGGAAACACGTTTCCATGAACACCACACCATGTAAACAAAACCTACATCAAACAATGTCATATTCAATGTCATGTACCCACATCCAGTTTGCAGGATCAGTTTGCATCTCTGATCCAGCAAGAGAATTTGCACATGGATGATGCAATACTTGCAGATACTCCTTGTGGACTGGAGTTGGCCGTCTTTGATTTTTAGGAAAGGAATATGGAAAACAACAATGAAATTTAGATTCAGAACCTCCTATTGATGTCTGTTGATAGTTGCTGAATGAAGCTAGTGACAAAACAGACATTGTTTTTAGTGGTTCTGAACTGTATCCTACAGACATGATGCAAGTAGCTATGAACTTGCTTTTTTCCCCATGAATGAGACAGCTCATTCATGAGGCTGACTGAGGCAGTCATCTCAGGCAGCATGTTGATGAAAGGGTGACCACATCCACCAACTCTTCTTTTCCTCCCACTTCCTGGTCTGGAAAACTAAAAGCCCAATAGCTAGCAATGATGCACTGAATGCAGCTTACAACAGATGCAGATGCCAGCATCTGCCACATCCACCATGCTGTCCAGGGACCAGGCCAGTCAGTCAGGAGAGGTAAAAAGTAAAATATCTATTTACCTTCCCAGCCACCACATAGTCTCTGATGGAACTTTTCAGTTCTATGCCAAATCTTTTTGCTGGCATTGCTCTGAGGAGCCTGCTTAGGGCATGTCCAGCCTGGGACAGGGGTTTGGGATAAGGCAGATGTCACTGCCATGTCCTGCCTCAATTCCAACCCAGATCCACCACAATCCCTGCACCTCCTCCAGCAGAATCCCACCAGCGGCTATTCTGAATTGTGCTGCTGGTGAAGCACAGCTGCATGGCTGCTGCAATGGCAGTACATGAGTGTTCAACAAGGTCAGGACTGTGCTGAAAGAGGGAAGTGTGGAAGAGAGGAACTTCCACAGAGCTCCAGCCAGGGTTTGTTGTAAGCTGCGTGGCAGCATGGCCACGAAGCTGTATTTGCAGGTTCATGTAACATGATTCGGTCACTGCAACCTTCCACAGCCAGGATACTCCACCTCTCCCACTGACATATCACCAGCTTCACCCTGTTGAAGACCCTGTGGATCTGGGGACACTCTGGGCTGCCAGGGAAGGTGGCAAGCACTTCAGCACACTCTGTTGGCCCCAAAACTGTTGCTGCTGTGGCTTTGCCCAAGCCTGCAATGGCCTGCAACACAGTGGGCCCACTATTCCATGCAGTAGGGAAAAATAGTACAGGGACCACTAATCGCAGTGACATGACCATTGTGTCCCGGACAACGGGGTCCCAGTTAAATGCATCCAGTATTGCACATTTGCCTCCATTCTTTTTGCATCCCAGACATTTATAACCCAATATCTGTTTGTTTATATTTGGTGTAATTTTTTTATTTATTTTTAAAACACAAATATAGGGTTTGGGCAAGGGCTGGGATAAGAGGCTAAGGATACATAACATGGGGTTTGCTGTCGAGGTGTAGTTTGTTTGTTGCCCAGTTTATTTTGTATCAAAAATAAACTAGACGTGAATGCCCAGGATGCATGTGACCAGGACACAATAGTCCAGGATACAAACAGTGCCATTGGCTACAAGCCCCTCTTTTTTTCCGGAAATATTTCAAACTTTTTTTGGAAAATCCCGACATGCTTTGTGTCCTGCCCTCAAAAGGACCAAAAACCCAAACTTCAACACCCTATACAGTGCTATGTTCTGCATTACCTTTTTATGTATGCATACAAACATGCACACACGCATGCGGGCGCACCCACACACATTCTTCTGCATCACAGGAGCATAGCACCAAGATGAGATTCTCTTGACAGGACTTTCTTGCAATCAAGTCACATTACGCGGCCTCTTCCTGATACGCAAAGAGCCTGCACTCCAGAGTCGCTGCAGTTGCCAACATCGAATGCTAATCGATTGCTTTCCACAAAATCCATGTAGCCCTTAAAACTCATTCAGCCTTCAAACTCTTTTACTAGGTTATGCGGCATGGTGACAGGACCCCCCTCGGCACTTTCCCCACAGATCAGTACAAGGAAGACATTTGGCCGCAGGGATTTGGACAACTCACCACGGTTTGATTGCCTTCTCTTTGAAATAATTAATCAGAATGTATTATAAAAATATTCTTTTTCTCCATAATTATTCAGGCTTCACTGATATCAAGGTCAGTGCTGCCGCATGTGTTCTGCCAAATCCCAATCCACTGGGCCTTGTGCCCGCTTAAGGCTAATTAGCTTCCCTTGTTAAACTCACAAGTGCAGTAGGCAAAAGTCAGAGTCCAGTCCAAGGTCAAACTCCGGTCAGGTCTCCTCTGGATCAAGTAGCATCTCCCTCTGGGTCAGGGTAGCCTTTGGTCCTTCTGAAGCTGCCTTTTATCCTTGGATGTCTCATAATCCAAAATGCAGCTCAGCTGTGAGCTACCTTGCTAGCCCCTTGTTAAGTCCAAATTAGGCTCAGCTGAGCCATCTCTTCAGTCCATGTCCATTCAAAGTCCCATCAAGGTCAAATGAAGCTTAGGTGTCCATCAGAGTCCCTTTGGCCTTGATTGATTACAGCTGTGGAGCCAGCCCTTCCCTTCCCTTCCCAGAGCTGTCAACCAGCTGTCAAAACATGGAATCGCTGTCAACACCACAGCATCCACCTGATGATCATCTGATCTTCCATTACAGCATGTCAGTCAAAGCAGCATCTTCCATTCAAGCTCCTGTTTTTGTTTTAACTGCTATTATGGCTGGCTTTATTGCTTGGTATGCTTTCTGTTATTGTGCACTGCCTTGCAAAAATTTTAAACCAGAAAGGCTGAATAAAAATACCTGAAGTAAGGAATAAATACTCCTTGTACCAGCATTGCCCCATTGACTTCAATGGGGCTTCAGCTGCACGGATGGTCTGTCAACTCATCAGGCTGAAAACTAGATGGAGGAATGCTGTTTCCTTCATTTCAACACCATAATTAAGCTATTCTCTAGGGGATGGATTGTAGGAACTGTTGAACCTCTCCACTGTCACAACTTCAAGTTTCAATCACAAGCCCCCCCCCCCCCCCCAATTACAGACTGCAATGGACTGGCATCAGAAAAAGATGTTTCCCAACACAAGACTGAGCAGAAGAGGTCACGTCTTAAGTTGTCAGGTTATCAAAAATACACCATTTACAGGAGAATCGGGTCCAGTTTGTATTCCAACCAATCTTTGAGAGCCTTCCAAAAACCTAGATTCTGATTGTAGCATTTAAAATAATTCTATAAAAAACCAGAATTAATTTGAATTCTAATTGCTGACCTCACCAAGGTTGTGAAGTCAATAGGTATCACTTCAGGAGACCAGAGTTTGTCAGCCAGAATTAAAATCCTTTGCTCAATGCATGAAGGGGATCCCTCTATTTGCCATGTTGCAACCTAAGCTGTTATTAGGTTAGGCAAAGTACTCCCTGGGATGTGAAGCCGTTCGTTCAGAAGTAGGACCAGAGGCAGTACAAAATACAGGTTGAGCCTCATTATTCACATGGGTTCCGTTCCAAGCACTCACTGTTGGTTTCAGGCAAAAAGGTTATTACTCTTCTACCCAGGCTGCTTGCAAACCAAGGCACAAAAACTCAGACCCAAAAATTTAAGGCCAAAGGCAGTTTGCTCACAATCTGATGCAGACTTATACAAACATTTTTCTCACATCAAGATTCTTGAAACTGGAAAACCAGGAGCCCTAAATAGCTGCCCCTGGATGCATGTAAGTATGATAAAACAACAGTTAAAAACAGAGATTAAAATACACTCTCCTGTACTACAAACGTCAGCAAACAAAAAGCTATATATACACAAGGAGGAATCAGCAAAGGACACACCCTTTAGAAGGACCATTAAAGGGACCACATACAATTTCATTTTTATAGAACTAGATACTCAACTGATGAATACTACTCAGTGTTGTTATACCCCAATGCTCAGGTGGATTTCAAAAAATGCACTATAGCAAATCAATTTAAAAAACAAAGTTTCTTTGCTCTGGTGATTTAAAAACAGTCTTGCTTACCTTTGTGATGTAAGATAAGAGTACTTAAGAAGACAATCCATCAATCAGTCGTCCTCCAAGCACTTAGAAAGAAAGGCACTTCACACAGCCCCTCCCTTCACCAATGCAAAGTGATCACCTTTCTTTCACCTGCTCAGGGGGAAGGGAGGGGTCTGCTGTAGCCAGAAGGATTGATGGATTGTCAGCCAGCTGCCCTCTCTCTCTCTCTCTCTCTCTCTCTCTCTCATTAATGAGGCTATTGTTAAAGGACTGTTCAGTTTTTTAAACTGATTTTAAAGGGATGCATTTTTCCCCTTCTCCAGGGATCAGCACATTCCTTCTCATTTGCAGGGGCCATTTGTGTTGAGTCAAATCTGTGTATTAAAAAATCTGTGTATAAATAGGCTGGACCTGTACATGCTTACATTTTTTTTCCCTTCCACAGCTTGGAATGCAGCAGCAACATCAGACTGGGGAATTCCTAAGGAAGAGATATAGTCAATTCTTAAGTGCTGAATACAACCGAAAAGAGGTGAGTATTGGAAGGAAGGAAGATTTTCCCAGGTTCAATTAATAATAGTGATTATGCAAGTGTTTTGATTATATATATTGATTAACAGCCCACTCCGGAGCTGCCCGGAGCTGCAGGACCCAGTGGCTCCACAAAGGGCTCCTGCCAGATCCAGAGCTTCCTGTGCTACCGCGGGAGGCTCCTCCGGAGAAGAGGATGTCCATCCCCTTCCCCTGGGTAAGGGAAGCAGCCCCGCAATGGGGTTACTCACTTTAGCGGTGACTGTTTGGTCGCCGCTAAAGTGAAGGCGCTCATGTAGGACGCGCAGCCCTGCCCGAGCACCCTGGATCCTGCGGAGCTCGGCTCTGCGGATCCCCCTCTCCCCCGCCCCCGACACACCTCCCCCACACCCCCAGCCATGCCTCCGCCCTCCCCAGAACACCTTATCCACGGCCCCGGACACACCCCCATTTCCCGTTCTGCAGCCCGGCGGTCACAGACACCGCTGAGCCGTGGAACGCAGGCGCCCGCCACATGCTGGCTCAGCACCAGCCGGAGCTGAGCCAGCTCTGGCAGGAGCCCAGTGGTAAACCCCACAAATGTGCCTTATGGTACGTTTGCAACTGTGGTCTGCGCCGCAGAGGCATCGGGCTCTAAGAGAGTAAGTTCCAAATAAGGACTTCCCTGGCTTGCATCTACCCTTTGCCATAATCTCTCACAGTGGCCTTAAGTCTCAGCTTCTCAAATGCAGCATGTGAATAACAAAATGTATAGCCTAGTCTTATCCCCTGCCATTAAACACAATGCCACCCCGCTGATGAAACGTGTCTTGCATCCAATGGTGGGGGGGACTAGAAGCCCAGAGGGTCTCCAATCCTATGTGCATGGCCGCAATTCCTGCTTGGTGCTGACTGCCATAAAGAAGTTAGCACTACCTGCCAAAGGCGCTCCAGCAGTGCACCATTTGGCCGCTGATGGAAACACCAGCAGGAAGGCCTGCGTCTAACAGCCCACTCCAGCACGTCACTGCTTGCTAGAGCAGGTAACTCAGTGGGAGAGGAGGGAATGGGTGGGGGAGGGTGAACCAGGGGCATTCAGTAAGTGAAATAGGTCAGGGGAGGCAGTACTCAGGGTGGGGGGGCAGATGTGGCCCAGGTCCCCCTTTCTGGTCCAGATTCTGCAGTGTGGGTCCACACAGATCTGTACCAGCTATTTTGCTAGCAGAGATCAGAACAGACACATACATTCCTGCATGCAGAAGTTTATTCCTAGGTAAGGGAACTAATTTTTCCATACCCAGAGGAGGCCTCTGCAACTATCACTCCACCATAGGATGCAGCAGTTGCATTTTGGCACTGCTATATTGCCAAGGAGGTAATGGATAGGGTTGGGCTGTAAGTAGGCCTTCTGGTGGCGTATGTGTCTCCTCAAATCTATGCCAGCTACATAGGGCTGGGCTGGGCTGGAAAATTGGGGATAAGATCCCAGCATAGGTTGGTGCTGCCGGGACAGGCAAAGGTGACCCCCATTTCATGTAAAAACCACTCCGCATTTTTCCCACTCTAGATTTATGTTCGAAGCACAGATGTTGATCGGACCATTATGAGCGCCCAAGCCAACCTGGCTGGTCTCTTTCCACCCACTGGCTGGCAGATCTGGAACGAGCAAATCCCTTGGCAGCCTATTCCTGTTCATACTGTACCTCTTAAAGATGATAAGGTAAGATAGCAGGTAGTATTGAAGGATATCAGAATGACCACCTCCTCGTGAGTGATTCTACCAACTCTATCGAGTTCCTTAGTGAGAGGGCCTTGCTATGTATGACAGCTCCAGTGGATATTTCTTGGAAGATCCTGGACAGGTATTACTGGGCATTTTGGACAGGGCCTTTTCAATGATTGCTCCTAGGCTGCAGAACTCCCTCCCAGGTGAGGTTCATGTTGCCCTCAGACTCTTGGCCTTTTAAAGGTGATAGAAGACTACCAGATGGGCTCAAATCTCTGCAGTGTATGTGGCTGCTGTATACTGGTCCCATGACTGTTATGGAATATTAACTTCTTTTTTGGTGATTGTTTATATCTGATTTACCTGCTTTCTTCCATTCTATTTCTACAGTCGCCGTGGGCTCCAAGAATGAAAGGTGACCCACATGCTATGCAAATCAAAGATAAAATTACCAATTTTTTTTCAGTATTTCAATAGAAATTTCTAAGAGGAAAAAAATGTTCAGTTTAAGAGAAATGTTGTCTCGAGTGGTTGATTTATAGAAGCACATACCTGGGGTTTGGAAGCGAAACGATAAACTGCAAGACATGCTTATCGGAAGTGAATGAAATCAGGCTCCCACCTGGACAAGATGAGGGTCATAGCAGTCGCTGGGGGCCTAGTACAATCGTTCAGAAGCAAACATCAAGACAAGGAACAAATGCAAAGAAGCAAGAGCCATGACCACCTTGTAAGATGGGGTAACTCTGGCAAGAACAGAGAGCTGATCTGGAAGTATGTATAGACAGAAAGTCAGGTCGCTAGGGTCAATAGGAAGAGACAGGGCCAGCCCAGCCCAGAGGCTGACTGAGGCAACCCTTTGAGCAATAGTGGGTGCCGAAATGACGTGGGGTACCCTCCAAATCCCATCTGCTTTCCAGCCCACTACTAATCTTCCTATACTTCATTTAAAAATCTCTTAGCTCCTTTGATCCCAAACACTTGAAGTGGATTATAGAATAGTTTAAATTGAATGTAGAAAATTTTTTAAATGGTATTAGAAAATATTTATGATCAATATAAAAGGTGTATAAGCATGCTGGCCTTTGTATGTTAATTCAGAATCAATTCCCACTGCATTCAATACCACTTACTGCCAAATAGATGTGCATAAGATTGTACCCAGGTAGCAAACTTATATAACCCCCGCCCCCCCGAAGCCACCATACCACTAGAGCATATCACCAGAGCATCCACAGCATCCTGTGGGGGAGGTAATCCCAGGAATCTCCTCCAAGTAAGGGCATGTTTGTTCCCTTGACCGGAGTGTAAGCCTCCAATGTGCCACAGGGTATACTTGGCCTGTGCCAGTGATTTAGCCGGTGTGAGTTCGGTTGGACTTGGGAAGGTGAAATGAGCCTGAGAAGGATATCTGCGGAGCTGCTGCTGCTGCTACCATCTCATTACTGGCCTTGACACGCACCCCTCCCTGCTCCAGTCTCCTCCCCATTCCACCCATCCTCTACCCCTCGCCTACCCGCCTATGCCAACTTACTGGCTATGAAGTTGTTTTTTCTCCATGCAAGCAGGCAAAAGCATTTTCACATCTCTATTCCTGTCTAGTAGGCATCACAACAAGCCTAAATGAGCCTTTTTTTTCAGCTTCTTGCTTTTTTTCTCAGCTGAAAAAAGGTTCCTCAGGCCATCTGGGAGCTCTGCTGGAGCTCCTTTACCATTCCTTTACCAATGGACCCTGCCCCACTTCCAGATTGGTCTCCATTTTTCAGAGATTACAGGTTGTGTGACACCACCAGATCCTGTTCCCAGAAATCTCAGCTGTTTGGATGCATCCAATCTGGGAACCCTACCCATGACATAATGTGGAGCTTCACACTGCATTTCACTCAGCTAAGCAATGTTATTATTTTTTTTGTTTCAGTTGTTACACTTTCCACTGCGTAACTGTGTACGTTACAGGAAGTTGATGAAGGAAACCATGAGGACACCAGAAGTCCAGGACAAAATAAAATCCAAAATGGTAAGAAAAGGCAACAAGACTTTAAGAGAAAAGTGCTGGGTTTTTTTTTACTTTGAAATGTTGTATGATTTGACAACAAGACTCTTTCCACTTACTTTCACAGTGTAAGGGGCTATTGGATGGTTTTCTCAGTAATGGAATTATTATTGTTGGACTTTTCCATGTCTTTTTATTACTTTGGCAAGTAACACTTTTGTGGGCTACTTAAAGTGAGAGATTAATAATAATAATAATAATAATAATAATAATAATAATAATAATAATAATAATAATAATAATAAATATCTAGGTATTTATATACTGCCTTTCTGGTCATCGGATTACTCCTCTGACTTTATTCAAGGCGGTTTACATAGGCAGGCATTTCTAAATCCCTCAAGGGGATTTTTACAATCATAAATCTTTGCCTCAGACTGTTGGCCAAGTGTCTCTTCAAACTGGGAAAGGCCATGCTGCACAGCTTGCCTCCAAGTGGGCCGCTCAGAGGCCAGGGTTTCCCACTTGTTGATGTCCACGCCTAAGGCCTTCAGATCCCTCTTGCAGATGTCCTTGTATTGCAGCTGTGGTCTACCTGTAGGGCACTTTCCTTGCACGAGTTCTCCATAGAGGAGATCCTTTGGGATCCAGCCAAGATCCCAAGAACCAACAGCATTTCAAGAACCAACAGCATTTCAGAATGGATCTTCCTGGTTTGGTCTCACTTCTGGCCTCCAGTTCTTCCACGCAGGCTGACAAGCAGCTCCATCTCTCACATGGAGGGCAGCCAAGACACTTCTTGCCCACACCAAGAGCAGGTGGAATCACTCAGCTGGGCTTTTCAGCTGCTTCAAGGTCTTGCCATTCTCAGCCCTTCAGGGAGCTGCCAGTGTCCTCGAACTGGCAACCTTCTGAAGTTATCTTCGGGCTAACGGAGGCTCTAACCTCTAGACCAGACCTCCTGCCCTAATAGGCTGATGAGAAAAGGCCAGGCCTGTCAGCCTGTGTGCATCCATTTGCCTTGATGGTCAGCCTGATCCAATACTGCCTCAGCGCTGGTGCTGGATATCACAAATGTGCCATAAGAAATATTTACATCATCCAGGAAGTCCATGGTGCAGAGGGGAGGCCTGTGCCACCCTGTCAATGCTGTAGTTGGAGCCCCGGCAACCAGCAGAGACAAAGTAAGCACTGAGTGGTGTGGTGGGCTCGGGGAGGGTGGCAGGAGGGCATGGATGAGATGCTTCTGGGCAGGAGAGAGGGGGGAGGGCGGAAAGAGGGGTCAGAGCAACTGCGGAGTGGGGTGAGACCAGCAGAGGCCTCCTCTGCCAAATCCTATCCCCCCTCCTAGACTTGAAAGTCTGACGCAGGGCTTCTTGAGTCTGTGCCAGCTAAATAGAAGAAGCCCCATTGAGCAGGTTCGGGCATTACTTGGTGTAAGGGGACAAATGCCCCCATACTCTGAGGAGACCTCCAACCTACTCAGATCCGGTACAGGATATAGCAGGAGCCATTTGGCACCGCTGCTCTTAGGCTGGCTAGGATTGGGCCCTAACTGTTGATACTATAATGGGATCAGAGGCATAGCTAAGGAGGGCAGGGGGTTACATTGCCCTGGTTACCAGGCCTTGAGGAGGGTGTCAAGGGAGCTTGACACTAGTGGCCAAAATTGTGGAAACCTTAGTATTTATGAATAGTGCCATCAAGTTATATATCATTCAATAGGTGATTTAGAGCGCAATACTAACCAACTTTCCAGCACTGACCTAGCTGCAATGCAGTCCCAAAGTAAGGTAAGGTAACAAACATGCTTTTACCTTGAGGAGGCCCCCTTGACTGCCTCCCCAATGCAGGATGCAGTGCATGCCACATTGGCACAGCTATGTCAGTGCTGGAAAGTTGGATAGGATTGTGCCCTTAATGCAAAATGCAATGAAACAAACCACACTGAATTATCTGTATTCTTTCAAATGTTATACCCAAACAACCAGAAAAACACACACACACACACACACACAAGTGCTTTATCGAACAAAAGTGAATTTCCTTAAGTCAAAACTGCCCATTGAGAATGAGATGGATTGTTCCAAGAACCAATAAGATGTTAGTATGAATCAGGTCTCATTTCCATGTATCATAATAGAGTTGCCCCTGCCCCTTGGAGGAAGAGCGGTTTAAAATGTGAAAAATAAATGTGGAGGATATTGGGGAAAAACAGAGAGAATCTGGAAGGCAGAGACAGTGACTTACATGCAGGAGTGCCCAATGAGGAACTGGAGCAGAAGATTCTTGGGAAGGGAAGGAGCAAAGGCAATGCTGCACAGGCTATGGAGAATAGGGGTCTAGTATGTGGCTGCATCTGTGAGGCCAATGCTGAATTGGCAGCCACAGGACCTGGTGGAAGACTTTGTTTGCCAGCCCTTTTAGGATCCTGGACTTGTGTCCCATACCAAGGAGATTGCAAGAATCCATTCTTACCTACCCTACTAAACCCGGTGTTATTATAAGCCAAGTGTCCAGGTGGTTTCTGGAACCCACCAGAGTTAGCACAGAGCCTGCTAATCTGAAAATGCCATCAGCAGCACTTGCCTCTGATCCTAACTACACAGGATGCAACTAATTCACATTCATGTAAACTTTTTTTTTTTAAACTTTCAGGAAGAATTTACTACACTGGCATTTTACAGTGGATATGATGTACAGACTCTACTGGATTTAAACAATCATACACTCTGGAACATATATGATGCTTTATATGTTCAGGTACTTTTAATAAACCATTATGCCATGTTCAGCTCCAACACGAATACCAGTGTAGCCAGAAGTTGCCCGGGCTCTGTATGAATAACAACTGAGAATGTGGCATAGTGATTATGTGGTTGCTTGGTTTCTTAGCCAGGTTGAGTAGCAACAACTCATCATGTGAGTAGCAACTGTGGGATTGACTTCTGGTTTAGGCAGCCCCTCAGGCATGAAGCTTTAAGCGGACTCCCTTGGTCCACATCCACAGCAAGCACCAACTATGGATAGGAGAGTCTACAAGCAGTGCTGGCTGCTGCCCTTATTTGGACCATTTCGACCACCTGCCACAATCCTATGGGGGGATTAATGAACTAATTCTTCAGTGGAATAGCAGCAGTTTATGGTATGAAGAGGAGAAGGGCAGGGGGATTCCAATAACTCCCTACTAAGTCATCATAACTGACCAGGCTGGCTGTTGTCATTAGGTTTGAATAACTTCTTCCATGTACCAATCCCAGGTTAAAAATTAATTATATGGTCAAATGATTCTGCAATTGTTTCACTGCACACAAAGCACAGTGTGCTTGCCTCATGGCTACAGTCAGTGTTCATTTATGGGAACTCAGCCTTATAGCCCAGTTCACTTGGAACCAGTTTCTACCCTGACCATACACAGGAATCCATTAAAAAGTGAAGGACTCCTTGGATCTGGTTATAATGGTTTGTGAAGGTAGCAAGTGTGACTTCTTCATTGAAGCAGTTGTGCTGAGAGACCATTGAGGATTGCAGTGGCACCCAGACTGTGAGAGCATACAGCACAAATAGGTCTTCACGCCCTATTCAAACATGACCACTGTAGCACGTTAGCTACTGAAAATCTGATGCTTCTGTTGCACATTGGATCTGCAGTATCTGGATGTTTCAGTCACAGTGATAGCCATAGGCTCAGGTCAACACCATACCTGAGGCAGTGCTTCTTGTCACGCATGGAGGGGGCACACACACTAGTGCTCTGTTCCCCTATAGAAGACACATTGCTCCTGTAGAAGACACATTCACAGGAGAAAAGGGAAGATGGTTGCTAGCAGCCGCTTTGCTTTCTATGCGTCCCTTTTGAAGCCTGCAAGAGCCAGGTTGGGACTTCTTCAATCTGTTCCTTGCAGGCTTTTAAAAGACTCAGGACCAGAGAGAGAGAGAGCATATTCCTTGCTGCCCTTATGCCAGTGACAGGCAAAGGGGGTCCATTGCCTGATGCCCTTCGGAACTGCCTCTGCTGCCTCCATGAAAAGAAGAGACCAACTGACTTGTTCCTCCTCCCACGATTCATTTGCAAAGACAGGAAATGCAGGACTTCCCATTTTATTTAAAGGAACCATGCAAGGAAGAAACATGGTGAGTGACCACTTACCTTGGTCTTTTTTTAGTCCACCCTTTAAATAAAACTGGAAGTCCTACACAGCTTGTTTATGCAAAAGAACTACAAGGTATGAGGAAGGTACGGGATTCTTACCTTTAATTGGCGGATCAATGCATCCTCCACCACCTGCTTCTGATGTGAGTTGCATCATCTGTTTCATGGATGGCCTGGTCCTGCCCTATGCCCTTTACAAAGCCGCAGACAGTGAATCAGCTCCCAAGCCAATCCTTACAGATTTTGCAAGGTGCACGATGTGAACAAGGGAATCACTGGGACAGTCACTCTAGTTTCAGCTGGGGTGGGGGCATTTGACATTCCTAGGAAGCAACTACAGTCAGTTCTAACTATCTATGCACTCCATTCCCATGGATTCACTTATCCATGGGGGAAAAGAGTGTAACTCACACTGCACCATCCACTTCCTGTTCTCAGCTATCTGCAGCCACCCTGAAGGTATTCACAGCCATCCTGAAGGTGTTTACGGCAGCCTCTCTGTATCTGCAGTGGCCATTTGGAAGCTATCCACGGTGGCCATTCTGAAGCTATCCACATAGTTCTGAAGCTATCTGCTGCTGCCATTCCTGACCACGATAGCTACCCCTTCCCCTAACCCCACTTATCCCATAGGATCAACGATTCAGTATCCACTGATTCTCTAGCCACTGGGTTTTCCAGGAACCTAACCCCAGTGGATAACAGGAATTGACTATATGTAAATTGGACTACTCCTATGAAGAAAGCATCAATATGTTGCTGACCCAACTTTGAGCCAGACTGAATCCCAACTGCAACATGAATTGGGTCTAACTGTCATAGCATAAGAAACTGAAGTGTGGAGTGAGTAGGAGTGAGATTGGATGGGATCAAGTCACATTAAAGGCGCAATCCTGATTTTGTCCTTTGCCAGCACAAATGCCAAAATGCTTTTGCCGGCATTTTGACCTTCACCCAGCCTCTCCTGTCTTTCCAGCACCCTTCCTGCTCCACAGGTCCAGCACCCTCCTCTGGTGGGCATGGGAAGGCTTTGGCCTTCCCACCAGCACTCCTGCAGTGCTTTACTCTGCGCACTGCCAGAGCACCCTTGATGGCCTCTTTGCAGTCGTTGCCACCAACAGAACTTGTGTTCCACTGCCAGCAGGGCCCAATAGGATCATTGGGTCATTGAGGGGGAAAACAAAAAAACAGCATATAGGAATGGTTGTTGGGAGTAGAGGTTTCTCTTTTTTTAATTATTTTATGTTTATTTTTCTATAGATGGCTCATCGATACAAACTACCACATTGGGTCACATGGTCCAGTTACAAAAGAATGAGACAGATGAAAGAAATATTGACGTTTGGCTTAAACGCAATGTTTGGGGTGCACAAAAGAGAAGAGAAATCGCGGCTGCAAGGAGGTGAGCAAGACAATTGCGTAGTTAAGTGTTACATGTATCTTACATTCCAAATCTCATGTCCTTCTTTAGCAAAAGCAATTTTCCAGGATCATTACTCACAGAATACATATGCATCCAGAATGTAGAAACTCGGCAACTAGGCTCTGATCCTAGAATCGCACAATGTTAGGTCCGGAAGGGACTTTTGTGTCATCTAGTCCAAGCCCCTGCTCAACTAAGGCAAATTCTTCAGCATCCCAGACATATGGGTCTCCAATCTCTGCTTCATTTCCAGAATCTTCACCACCCTTGTTGCTCTCCTCTGAATCCATTCCAGCTTATCGATGTCCTTTTTAAAAAGTGCCCAAAATTAGACACAGTATTCCAAGTGAGATATGTCTAGTGCTCCTGACCAACTCATGTTCTATATAAGCTCAAAGAAGATCCTTCACACATTGGGTCACAGCTCCGTGGTAAAATATACTCATTGGATGCAGATGGTGCCAGGTTCAATTTCTGACATCTCCAGGTAGGACTGGAAAAGAGGCTACAGAACCTCTGCTAGCCAGTCAGTGCCTTCTGAGGTTGATCTTAGCATCTTCTTAGGTTCAGCTTTTTCCAGAGTTCTTGACCTTGCTGTGGCAGCCCTCCATGCATACAGTTGAACCTGTGAGAGATCTTTTCAGCCTTGACAATGGACAAAAGAAGGTTGGGGGCAGAGTCTGCCACAGCAGTGATACACTTCCTCATTGACTAAAAGTAGTAATAGGGTATGAAAGACTCCCACAGAAGGCCAATCTTAAGACACATACATGGGTAGCTCAGCTAACATGCTGTTCCCACAGCAAGCATTTTAACACCTGCTATTTGTGTGACTATTACTCTGACATTTTGCTATTAAAAGAAACATAATAGTATTTCAGGGGATGGTGGTCAGCTCTCATACAAACCTTTCTTCACAACTTTAAAGGTTACAGACTGGCACTGTAATCTGAAAAAAAAGACAGTGGAATTTCTCAAAATATAACATTCCTCATTTGGGTGATATCACCGCAGAATATACATAACCAGGTTTACGCTACCCTCAAACTCCTTGTAGATAAATGGGGACAAACTTATCTAAGCAATACTGCTCATTCTCTGCATGTAGAACAAAAAAAAAAAAAGACTTTTTATAACCTCCACAGAGTCTAACAAGTAAAGTGTTAGACATACTGCTCAATTCTGTCAGTGGATTTATGGCAGTGGGACAGTGCCCCACTGTTCTCAATTGGCTACCAATGATAGCCTGCTGCTATAACCAGTGACGTGCAGACTGGGGCAGGTAAGCCAACATGAGGAGACATTCATGGGTGGAGAAAGGAAGTAATAGAACTTGTTGGGGAAGGAACCAGGAGCATGTCGGGGGATGAAAGGGTGGATCTGGAAGATTTTATCCTGTTTTGAAAACCTCCCTGCCCCTTTTTTCTCCTCAGACATATGCCACCAAAATGGCTGTCGCATAGGCGATCAGGAGCCTACCAGGAAGTAAGTGAAAAATATTTTTACTTACCTCCTACAGGCTATCTAATCGCCTCCCACCATAGCATGCAGCACAGCCTCCATTAGTGCAACTGAGTATAACGTGGTGGAAGATAGGATTGGGGCCTAGGAGTGGGGAAGATGTGATTCAAGTCCCCATTCAGCAATGGAGCTTCATGCAAATTAACCTAACAAGGTGGTTGTGAAGAAGAAGAAAAAAAGATGGATGGAGAAGATAAACACTACCCTAGGCTCAGAGGAAGGCATGTCACTAGATAAAACATTGATACTTCAAAATACTGCTGCTCAAAATCTGCTGATACTATTATTCTCTCTGTTATTGGTTCCCTTTGGGGTACATGGCTATCATTCAGTCTTGCCTCACATTAAAATTAAGCTCTAACTTTTCAGTCACCTTCAGCTGAAAAGGACTCCTTCAGCACTGCAACTGAGTACTGGCAGTGAACATGTTGGACAAACGGATAAATGGCATGTTGGATCATGGAAACATGTTGGAATGCTTCTTGGTTTCACCTGCTTTATGATTCTTTTCCATCTCTCTTAAGGAGTCCTTGTGAAAGACATTCTGGAGAAGATCACAAATGCTTCTCAGCCTGCTTCTAAGACAAAAATGGTCATGTATTCAGCAGTAAGTTCTACAATTTTAAATTGGTCAACTCTGCACATACCTCATCTTGTAGTGTGATCCTTAAACTGACTTGCATCCTTAAATGCTGGACTTGGAATAGCCACAAGGCCGTTCAGTGCCCAGAGATCATGATGGCAACCTTAAGAGAGTCCCAGAATATTATGGCTACATTTTAAATGACAACAGCATTGCAAGATTTGATTTATAAGGGTGAGCATAGCCACTAAATTGCTCTCCAAAAAGTGTGGGTGGAGCTCCATTCTGCACCACACAAGCACTGGAGTAAATTGCAGCATCTGGAGTAGAGGTATACCCCAGGTACACCCTGGGTATACACCCCAGGTATACCCAGAGGGAATTATGAGTGACTAGGGATGCAGTCCTATATATATATATATATATATATATATATATATATATATATATATATAGGAATGCACTCTGGAGTCCTATAGACACTTTCCTCAGAGTAAGCCCCACTAAACATAAGGATACTTACTTCTGAGTAGACATGCCTAGGTTTGGGCTATAAGACTCTCTAATCAGACTCTGAGGCCTCAGAGCATATGAGTTGATCCAACAGCCTGAAGCATCCTAGAGTCATGTGGAGCAGTGCCTCAATTTCTCCAAAACCTATGACATGCCAAAACAGTGGCAATATGTTGTAGAAGATTTATGGGCATGTTCTTGAATGTGCACACAATTCACAGAGGCCCCAGAAAGGCCTGTTGGGCCAATGTTGTCTATTTGCAACAGAACAGTATCTGGAGCACATGCAATAATCCTCAGAGGATGTGCATTGCAGGGGAAGGTCAGAAATGGCATTTTCAGAGAAGTTTTTGTTTCATTATTGATATTCTCAGAGCATCTACTCAGAACCTTCTTCAGATTTTCTTCTTGAACATGATAGCAACAAACATTGATTAAATGGAAGCACACCAGCTAACCGTGCCCCATGCTCTGAAGCAGATCCTTTTCATGATCACCTCCCCCCAAACATCCATACATTCAACACTCACCTGAAAATGGCAGGTGCTGAATGTGGAGAGCCTTCTCCTCTTGATTTCAGATCCTGACTGGCCATTTTGGCCCCTTACATATTAGTTCTATTACAAGAAAGACACTTTGAAATATAACCAAGTCTTTTACCCATGTGGTTGGGGCAGATGGTGTTGTTATATACCAGGGGTGTCCAAAGTTTTTGGCAGGAGGGTCACATCATTTCTCTGACACCGTGTCGGGGGCTGAATTAAATTTCAAATTTGAATAAATTTACATAAATGAATATATTAAATATGAACTTGAATGAATGAATGAAGGTCTTGCAGTAGCTCAAGGCCTATAAAAGGCCTTGCACAAAGCAAGGCTGGCCTTTCCTTTGCTGTTGCTACTGCATCACAGACGTGAAACAACAAGCAGTGGAGGGAGCCCTCATCCCACAGCTCACTCAAACAGTTGCCCTCACACTTAGAGCAGTTGCATTGGGCCAGCATGGGCTCCAACAAATCTCTGGAGGGCCAGAGACTCATTGGAGACTAGGGGCTTCCTGAGGGCCACATAGAGAGGCTTTGAGAGCCGTAAGGGTTCATTTGTTTCCTCTTAAGCTTCTTCCTCAACCTCAGACCATATTGTTAGGATGATCCTTCTATCAAAAAACTTTTCTACTGGCCTTCACAGAACTAACGGTGCTTAAAAGAAGATAGAACTGGGGAGACACACAAAAGCATACACCCCACCATTTATTTTGCTTAAGAATTTTATGCTTCTTCTCTCTTGATAGCATGATATCACAATCATTGCCCTCCAGATGGCACTCAGTGGCTTCTTCTCTTTGTAGCATGATACCACAATTGTTGCCCTCCAGATGGCACTCCAAGGATCCCTGACAGAGTTACCTAAATATGCCGCCTGCTACCTTTTTGAACTATATCAAGAAAGCAACAGGCAAGTATTAATTCATTAATGTGCTAATCAACAGTGATTTATTGGGTAAATGGCTGGAAAGGCAGCCAGCAGTTCACACCAGACTGGATGCAGCATTGCTCCCACATACTGTGAGCTGTTAAAGTGTAAAAGTCCAGTGGGAACCTGCGATCCTCATAAGCAGAAGGTCCCTGGTTGAAACCCCAGTGTCTCCACTGAAAATGATCAGGTAATATTTGCTGGCCCAGCACCAGCACTCACTCCTTGCTGGGCACAGCCAACACGCTTTACAGCACATTTGCAACTCCCAAAGCTGATGCCGAAGCTCAGCGCCAGCTTCAGAATTGGGCTGCCCAAGGATTGGAGCCTTGCAGAATGCCAATTCTGGCAGCGCAACATCCTTTATGGTGGTGCAAAAGCTAGGCAGCTGTCTCGTGCTGCTGGAACCACAGTAATTAGGAGTTTCAGAGGAGGAACCAATGCAATGTAGGAGGCGGTAGATTTGGTGGCAGTCACACATGTAAGATCTTATCCCTACTTTTTGAAACTTCTGACCTTTTCTCAGACATATGCCACCAAAATGGCTGGTATACATCTGAGGTGATTAAAGCAATGAGACAGCCTACTAGGCAGCTTACTAGGGGGTAAATGAAAAATATTTTTACTTACCACCTGCAGGCTGTCAAATCACACGCACACATACCCCACCATAGCATGCAGTACAGCCTCTGTTGGTGCATCTGTATGCTGTGACATAGTTGGGGATAGGACTGGGGAGTAAATCCCATTTCTGCCAATGGAATGAAGCAGATTTCAATTGGATCGGCCATAACCAACATTCTCAGTCATGTCTAAGTAAACTTTAGATAGAATCCCACGGATTGCAAGTCTTGTGTATTATAGTGCTGCATTTCTGAAAATGTTTAAATGCTGTTCAAGTCAATGACAAACTTGCCTCTTGGATACCTTGAAACCAGTGAACATACTGTTGAGATGTACTTTCGGAGGAGCTTTTTGACTAAACAACCCACACCAGTCATTTTGCCGGGCTGTTCAGCGGCTTGTCCACTGGAGAAGTTTAAGCAATTGGTGTCTCCAATCATACCAAATAATTGGGAAGACGAATGTAATAACTGAGAGGTAATACAATATTCCTGTCTGTCTGTCTGCCTACCTGTCTGTCTGTCTGTCCTGCCAATATTTTGAGGAGGATGTGATTTTCAAAAGTTAAAGAAAACTAACCCCATATTACTCTTCCTCTTAAGTGCTAACATTAAGACTCAATGGTGAGGTTGAAGCTGCTTCTTCTGAAGTACTATCATTATCATTTATTAATCAAATTGTTCCTTGTCCCCAAAGGACTCATAATCTTAAAAAAAAAAACAAATACAGAAGAGACACCAGAATAGTCACTGGAAAATACACCATGCTGGTGTGAAGAGAGAGAGAGTTACTGTCCCCCTGCTAAATATGAGAGGGCACCACTTTACAAAGTTCCTTTGAAAGAGATTTGGGGCCTCCATACCACTCCCTATTGGCCATCCGCATTCTTGGCTCCATTGTAAAACATCAAGGCTTCCCTTACATCATCAGGCTGGGGAGGTGGGGCAGCTGGTGAGAACAGGAAATGGAAGCCTCCTCATACACCCTACAGGCAAACACAAGATTGGGACAATGGTGTTCTGTCTTACACAGAGGTTCAGGCAAAGCTTATGGGCTCAGCATGTCAAAAATTCAGAAAATGCTTAACTTGACTCTGCTGGCATCCCCCCCCCCCCCAAAAAAAAAGAAACAGTTTGTTACATTTTCATTTATTTATTTAAAAAAATACAGTCCAGTCATGCATGGTGCCTTATGTAAAGAAACAGCAAATAATTACAAAAATGAAATATGAGTAAAACAAACTCAGTTGTTGTTGGGTGTTGGTGAACATTGGCATGTCACCCAAAATGTTGCAGCGTGTCTCCTTTGACACGCACATCATAAGTTCACCATCACTGTTCTAATTGGTACCCATCCTCTCCACTTTGGGAAAATGCAAGGGGGAAGACTTAGTTCCTCCCTCCCATAACACTCATGGGACACCTGAAGATTAGCTGAGGAAGCTGTGATGTGCAGGACTCTGTTTTTCCTTCTTAGTATCTAGAAAGATAAACCTCAGAACTAAGCAGATGTGATGTTAGAGCCATTTTTGTACCCATAAGATTTCCCCTCTGTGACTAATAGCAGATTTTTTTTTGGGGGGGGGGGATTTGGAACATGGGGGAAAGAGTTTATTATTCTTATTAAAGTATTTATATACCACTTTTCAACAAAAAGTTCACAAAGCAGTTTAAAGACAAAAATCACATAATTAAATGACTCTGGTCCAAATCCTAACCCACTTTCCAGCAATGCCACAGCTGTGCCAATGGGGCATGTGCTGCATCCAGCAGTTGTGTAGCAGTCATGGAGGCCTCCTCAAGGTAAGGGAGTTTTTTTCCCTTACCTCAGAGCTGCATTGACCTTACCTTGGTGCCAGCAAGTTGATTAGAATTGTGCTCTCTGTGTCGCAAAAGGGCTCACAATCTAGAAAGATGCAGAAGAACCCCAACAAACAGCCACTAGAAAAGACACAGTGTAAATGTGGATAGGATTGTGGCCTTAACAAATTATTTGAACTAGGGATGTTGGGAGATTTCACTTGGATTCAGATTATTCTTGGAGTTCAGAAATCCAAGCTCAAAAGGTGATTTTCCCAGGCTCTTGTGGCAGGATAGCATTCAAGCAGCAACAGTGTTCATTTGAAAAGGAGGACAGCTTTCTCTCTTTGCAGTCTTTCATCCCCTAGCATCCCCTGCTAGGCATGCCAAGAATTCTATCTTTTTCCCTTGGTTCTTCATCTCCCATCTCACCCTGAGAGGGTGTTCTGCCAGGTTCCCAGTCCAAGCTCCGCCTGGAGAATTATGCCCACTTTGAGCTAATTAGCTCCCCTTCTTTCCTCAAAAAATGACCCTGGTTCTGCCCTGCAGTACTGCTGGACCCCACCACCAGGGTAGCTCGCCTGTTTAACCTACAGAGGTCCTCCTTCCTGCCAGCAGCCTCCCACCACTACAGCAGCCCCTTGATCCTCAGCAGGTATTGGGCACAGCAGCCAAACACCAGTCTTAGTGTCTCCAGCAGCTTCCAAAGTCCATTAGCCCTTAATTCAGCTTTCTGCCTTCTGCTACCCACACCAAACTCTCCCTTCATCAGGTGCTTTTATGCCTGAGGGCCCTATTGCCTTCAAGTGGCTGTAGCTGTGCAGCACACTCTGCTGGATGCCCAGGCCTTATCCTTAAAGGGGCCACTGCTGATACCACATCTACCTCCTTGCCAGATCTTCTACAATTCCAATACAGAGGGTAAAGAAGCAGTGGTGCTTGAGATCAGGAGTTCTTCTCCAGGGATATTCTAAGGCAGTGGTATTCAAACTGGGGCGTTGCAATGCCCCAGCCTGTGGGTCCTGGCCTCTGCCCCCAGAAGGGGTGGGGGCAACCAGGAGACAGGGGGAAGGCAGCGGATCATGCTGCTCAGGGGGACTGCAGGGGCTTGGGTGCACTTGCCCAAGCCTCCTGCAGCCTCCCAGGGGTACAGGGAGCCCTGCGCAACCTTCAGCAGGGCTCCCCAGGTCAGGGAAAGGGAGAGTAGAGTGATCTGCTCTGCCTCCGCAAAACTGGAAGCGGAGCATGATCACTCCGCTTTCCTTTCTGATGGGGCTGCAGGGACTTCCGTGCACCCTCCCAGGTCAGGGAAAGGGAGAGTGGGGCGATCACGCTCCGCTTCCGCTTTTGCGGAGGCAGAGCAGATCGCTCCACTCTCCCTTTCCCTGACCTGGGGTGCCCTGCAGGTGCTCGCGCAGGGCTCCCCACACACAGGGATGGTTGCTGCAGGGACTGGTGAGTGCATCCCTGCCCCCACAGCCCTTGCCTTCCCCCTGCCCCTGTGGCCTCCCACCCACCCCCGCAAAGACTTACTGTGGGTTTCAAACTCCCGGAGAGTTTGAAAACCACAGTTCTAAGGCATTTGCATTTCATTAACTCTGGAGAAGAACTACAAATCCTAAGCACATAAGACTAGTGTGGGGGTGGGGTGGGGGGTGGTAAGAGAACTCCTTTAAGCATCTCATAATGGCTCGGCAATTTCAAACCTTATCTGGGATGAGCTTTGATCAATTTACTTGTCTCTAATGCTCACTGGTGTAGGGAAGAATTCATTCGAGCAGACTGGTTTGGCAAATCATCCCAGTTCTTTCTGATTCAGACAATTTCCTGTCTAATCTGGGATGAGCTTTCAGCAACTTGCCCATCTCTGATTTAGCCCTTCATGTGTTCTGAGAACTGATCATACATATGCAGCGTGCTTCTATCGTATGTTTGTGTGTGGGTGTGTATAAAAATTATCTCAATGTTTTCCAAACATTTACTCCCAGATTCCGAAAGTGGTGTTGGTCAAATGACATATTGCTATTGTGTCTCGTCTGCCTGAATGAAAACCACAGTTCAAGGAAAGGCAAAGCAGCAAGTCGGCCTTCTGAGTGGAAAGGAATGGCACATAGGCTGAATACCATCAGAAGTGCTAGAAGGACTCAGTGCTTTCACACAGTCTTTGGCATTGAGATTTTTCTGCTCCCCTGGTCATGTCATTCTAATCAAATAAAAATGGAAACATCAAGCAAAATGGTACAATCGCTTACCACAAAAAACCACCAGTAGCCACATCATTTACAAGGGAATGTGTATCTAAAGTAGAGTGATATTTGAAAAAGCTCCTCAGGGAACAGTGACTGGAGCATGTAGTGTTTGAGCACTGACAGCTGCAGTAGCAGCACTTTTCAAAGGTCTCCAGTAGGACAGTTCTGTCTCATCTGCTGCCCTCACACCACATATCCCTGGTAGAGGTAAAACGTGAAAAAGCTCATCAGTGATTCATTTTGCAACCTAGTCTATTAAGGTGGTGGTGGCTTTCCAGGTGTTATAAAGCTCATAATGATCTTTAGCAGAACTGGTTTAGCAATCAAATCGAAAGTGAAATTTCCAGTGCTTGCAACTTTCACTATTTAGAAGCCACGGGGAGCCCTGAAAGTGCTCCATGGGGCTCTTCCCCCCCCACCCTGAGAGTACGTATGTTTCGTTTAAAAATAGCCTCCCTTCCCCTCCAGGGGTGTGATCCTGGGAATCGCTTCACTGCTTTCCTCCTTCCCCCGCCCCTTAAAGGGAACAGGGCATCATTACATGAGCTGGTGGGTCACGACCCACCAGTTTGAGTACCACTGGTCTATAGGGAACAGCTGTTGAAAAATATTGAGATCAGATAAATGCAGGTGCTGACAACAAGTTAACCACCAGGGGTCACTCTACATCTTTAAAATTGCAGTCCTACCATTTGTTTACAGTTCAAGCTTAGACATGTCTAAGAAGGAAACCCCAAGGACCTGAATAAGACTTGCATCCAGGTAAATCTTATTGGATTGCAGCCAAAACTTGCTACCTCCTTGACGCAAGCCTTCTTAAGGAAAACTTTCACATGAACTAGCTTTCCCACTTCCTGTGCCACTTTGGAATTGTATTAATATGGGACAGAATGAAGGAGGAGAGAGGAGCAGTTTTCAAGTCTGCTGCACATCCTAACTGACTGAGATTTTACAGTAGAATCGAATGGTTGGCATCCTTCAGTCTCGAAAGACTATGGTATAAGCCTACAGCACCCGGTATTCCCAGGTGGTCTCCCATCCAAGTACTAACCAGACCTGACCCTACTTAGCTTCTGAGATCAGACGAGATCAGGCATGTGCAGGGTAACAGTTGCTGCACAGGCCACAGAAAATTCAGTCAGGGCTTTCATGTCACATAGGAGAATGCCCGTGTGACATGAAAGGAAGATTGTTTTGAGGAAGTCTAGAGCTGGTTTAACCTGGGTTTGCTGTCGTTTGGAGGACAGAGCACTGGATGCTTGTTGTGTTTTTAAAGGAAAACTTATCACTTTATGTATAAATGTTCAAGGAAAACATAACTGGAGGTGATAAGCCACATGTGCTTCTCCCAGGCAGCCATTCTGATACCCAACACAAGATTCCTGCCCTACCGGATGCCTTCTGCTAGATTGTAGCTCTGTCCCTCTGCTGTCCCAAGACTACCCGCATGCTCTTTCTACAAACACGGATACAGGTGTATGTACATATGCACAGCTTGAGCTGGGGCGGGGGTGAGATGTGCCACTTCCTCAAACTCTAACAGCTTTTCCATTCCCCACACTCAAGAGAGAATTCTCAGTGTGTCAAACAACAAAATAAATGGGTGTTTGGTCCTAGAGGTTTATTTCCCCTTTTACGCAAAGAACACAAGAGAGGGGTGCTTGCACAATGACCCCAAACCAAGTTGCCGGTATAGGGATACTTCGAAACAGCCCCTGTTGTGGTTCCTGACTCAGACATGGCCCCCTTCTGTGTGCTATTTACCATTTGTTAGATAGCTTCTTTGGAAAGCCAATAGAAGCGTTTTGAAAGTATAAATAGTATGTGAGAGTATGTTTTAGGGTGCAATCCTAACCAACTTTTGAGCACTGACGTAGCCGCAATGCAGCCCCAAGGTGAGGTAACAAATATGCCCTTACCTTGAGGAGGCCCCCTTGACTTCCTCCCACACTGGCACAGCTATGTCAGTGCTAGAAAGTTGAATTGTGTCCTCCTAACCAACTGGCATGCCGCACTGGCGCAGCTATGTAAGTGCTAGAAAGTTGGTTAGGATTGTGCATTGTGACAATGGAGGGCTATGTTCTAAAGCCCCCACCTCTCCCACTGCAGTTTGAAGCCATGTCTCACACACGTGCTGTTCAGACCAATCTGGAAGGAGTTGTGACATTCCTGGTTGGGTGGGGGGAGACTCCTGAGGCAGATAGAGCCACCCTGACTCCTCATCAACAGGGCCTAACTGTTCCTCACAGGATTTCTATACTTGTTCTCCAAATGCCCATAAGGCCCCAAGATTTGGGCAAAAGGGCAAACTCTTGCTTTGTTCTTTTGGCAGTGGAAGACCTATCTCATCTCCTTTCCTAGTGGAGTTCAGGGTCTAGTCAGTCACACCTTTCTAAACATGCAGTGTGACCTGGAGATTGGATGGGTGGGCTTTCATTTTATTTTCTGCAAGTGACCGGGGAGGTGGATTTCAAAAGTTTGCTCCCATCATGCTTCTGCTCTGTTTCGCGCTCTGAGGGCCCAATCCTATCCAATTTTCCAGCACCAGTGCAGCCGCAATGCAGCCCCAAGGTAAAGGAACAAATGTTCCTATACCTTATGGAGTCCAATGTGACTGCTACCCCACCACAAGGTGTAGTGCATGCCCTGAGTCACCCATTTGCCAGACCACACTGTACGCTTAGAGGCACATTTTGTTTTTGGTTACCATGGCTGGATTAACGGTCTCCCATTGCCTTGGCAACACATGCGCTGCTCTGTAATGTTGGGCTTGGTACTTTTAATGTACTGGTGGCTTTGGTTATAATCTGCATGTGGAGAGGGACAAGGCAGAACAGAACAATTTCCAAGTGCAGCAGAAATGCTTTCTTTTAAGAAATGCCTTTTCATCTGAATATTATGATGTGTCTCCTCGTATGAAGAGGAGACACATCTATGACTCCTCTGGGTGTCACTCTCCCAGCCTTCATTCTCTCTCCCTTGGAATTAAGAACTGCTCCCTCTTTGGAGACTTGCACTGTCTCCAAAGTGCAGGATAGGGGCCAGAGGTAGGAGGAAACTATGGCGGCACAAGTCCGAGGAGAGCAGAGCGGCTTGAAGCCACTCCAAACTCCCCAGGAACAAGGGTTGGGATCCAGCATAATTGTTGGATCCCAGCCCCACCACCTGACCCCAGGGCCACCCACCGCCAGCCCTCCCCCAGTCTGGAACTCCCTCCCACCTCCTCCCCACCCGCCCCAGAGCCTTGCATTGGCCCAGCTGGGCCAACACAAGGATTGCCACGAAAGCTGGATTCAAGCACTGGCACTGGCACGGCTTACTCATGAGGAGACACAAACATGCTTTAAGGGACTTGAGCCAGCCCAAGAGTGCCTCTGGATTGTGCCCTTAATTGTTGTTTAATTATTTGATTGATTGTTAATTGTCACAAGCCATTGGGCTTCTCCGCTTTTACTGTTTTTATTATTGATCGTTATTGCTTTTAAATGCCGTAAGCCTCCTTGGGTGCCCTTACCAGGATAAAGGTGGCGTAAATATGAATTATGAATTAATTTTTATATTAAACTTGAGCCCAAGGTAGGTGGTAAAATGCACGACACTGACAATTTTAATACAAGACTCAAACAAATACACTCACAGTGCAACCCTATGCATGTCTACTCAGAAGTCAGCCTTATGGAGTTTAATGGAACTTACTCTCAGGTAAGTGTGTATTGGATTGCAGCCCTAGTGTGAATCTAAAGAACGAAAACACCATAGTGTACTGCTGAAATCCTTATGCCGAAGGTTACTAATACCTTCTGAATGTCTGAACAATCTTCTCCAAATCTCCAGGTTTTAGTCTGTGAAGGCTTCCCAATGAAGGCTTCCCCTGTTAAGAAGGGCAACAGCAGGGAAAGTACCTCCTTCCAGTATGACTCGCCTTGTATGATGATGATCAATGAAGGTAAAAAGAGCCTTGATTAGTCAGACCACAAGTCCAGCCCATTCAGCATTTTGTTTTCCATCCAGCTAGCCATATGCTTCCAGAAGTAGGGCAAAGCCACCCCCTACCAATGTTCCCCAGGAAAGACCATTTGGAGGTGTATTACCTCTGAACCTATAAATTCTGTCATGCAGCATGTGCTCACTTAAAGGTGTTTAATTCAACATTGTTTCATTGTAACAGCCGTTCTCAGTCTTCTGACATCCACATCCTCCGCAGCTGCACATTGTAGGGCTACTAGAAGCCACTTCCAGGACATTTTGGGCCCACAACCCACATCATTGGCCTTGTCACACCCCAGAATTCCATGCACAAGGCATTCTGGGGTGCAACGATGCTTTGTGGGGTGATAGGAAAACTCTCAACAAGCCCACTTGAGAGAATGTTATTGAGCCCACCGATGATAAAAATGGTTTCGTTATAAAGTTGCAGTTTCAAAGAAACTATTGACATTGGTGAGGACTTACTGTATTGTTCAGAGGAAGCATGACCAGAGTAGACACAGATCCACACGCCATTTGAAGTCTTTCTATAGGCATCAATGGGTAAGAGGCATCTCAGATATTAAAAGCTCCATAAAGAGAAGATATAGCCACACTACAGTTCTGTGGCACAGTCATGTAATGAGGACAACAGTATAGGGAAATGCCATTACCTCGAGAGACGTGCTGTGGTCATAAAACAAGAACACTAAAAAATTAGTCACATGGTATTACAATAGCAGACACAACCAATAAACTGCTGGTTGCTGTAACCAATAGTTTCACCGTGTCTTGATGCTGAACTGATGGTTTTGTAGAAACATTGGATTGTGCCACATTGGATTGTGGCATTGGATTGTGCCACAAATAACCAGGAAATGGATCAGTGGACATCAGATAGAACATTAATAATAGTAATAATAATACTGGTATTTATATACCGCCTTTCTGGTCATCGGATTACTCCTCTGGCTTTATTCAAGGTGGTTCACATAGGCAGGCTATCTCTAAACGCCCGAGGGGATTTTTACAACAAAAAGGTTCTATTTTTATCACTTCTGGCCCCCAGTTGCCTCCCATGCTGGCTGACAAGCAGCTCCTTCATCTCTCACTTGAAGGACAACCAAGACGCTTCTTCGCTCACACTAAAGAGCAGGTGGAATAATTTAGCTCAGCTTCTCAGCTGCTTCAAGGTCTCGCCATTCAAGCAGCTGCTGGTGGCCTCGAACTGGCAACCTTCAGATGTTATCTTCAGGCTAACAGAGGCTCTACCTTCTAGACCAGACCTCCTGCCCACATTGAGATGCTATCAGCAGAAGGAGCCTCCACTCCTTTGTTTTTTTCTTATAAAGCATAGCTTTTTCCTTGTAAGTTAGTTTCAGTAGAGGGCTATCTCATATACTGCTGTCAAGATGAACATGGCAGTGATATCTCCAGAGTGCAGCTTCCATAGATTTGGCTTCTTCCTTTTTAGCCTCTTCTGTGTCCTACTTCTCCAAAGAGCCACAGGAAGGGAACTGAAGTTCGTGCTTCTGGTGAGTACAAAGGGTTTCTTTTCATCGTTGACAATGACCTTGGCTTGGGGTGGGGGTGGTTCGTAAATTGGCAGTTATCCTTTCTCTATTACTCCCTCTCCTGTGAGTAATATAGCCTGGTACATTTCTGCTTACCAGTCAAGAGGGAACAGTTTGCTTCCCTTTACTGTTCCTTCTTCTTGCAACATAAGGGAGCAACACGGTTACACACACAATTAAAAGAATAGGTTCAATGGCAGCCTACAGAGGCAATGTTACAAACTTTTCCACTGGCCCTGTCTCTGTGTGTTTATATCAGTGGACTGGGAAGGAGTTTCAGAACGGGGATGGGGAAGGGGCAAAACTGGGCAGGGAGAGAGAGGAATGGGGCAAGGGGGCTGTGAGAGGGGGTGGATCCAGTGCTATCTTCTCTGGCAGCAGCTTCCCCACCCCCTTTCCTTTCCTTGGACATCCACTAGAGAAATTGTAAGCACAGGTCTGAGGAGACCCATTGTGGAGTGGGGCTTATGCAGAGGTAAGTGATTAAAATTCCTTTCCCCCCCCCCGAAGCTTCCCAATCCTCTCCCCACCCCACCTGCTGAATAAAACCTGCCTGTTTTTGGTGCAGCTGCACCAGCGGTGGGGGATGGGAGGAGGATAGGATTAGGCTGTACATTTCTCTAAATTATGTCACCTATGCTGGATTTACAGCCCAGTGCCAATCATTTGTGCTGGCATGTCTACCTCCAGTCCCTGTCGCAGACTGTATTTCTGAACCAACAAGTCTTCCCTATTCCTAAATTCGCTTAGCACATTTTGAAAAATTCTGTCACTGGATACCCGATGCGGGAGGAGAGCGCATCACCCCCATGATGAACCTCCTCCCATGTACCATCACCCTGCCCCCAATGGTTTTTTTAGTTATGTCTTTTGATAGAACACAGAGATTTCAACGCAGTTTGTTTCATTGCATTCTGCATGAAATTACACATCGAATGGCGTATAACTTGACGGTATTATTCCTACAAACTGTGATTATAGCAATTTTGGTCACTAGTGGTGTCACACACACACACCCCAAGGATGTAACCTTACTGCACCTTATTAGTTCCATGCTGTATCACAATAACATCTCATTGACCCTTTGAACAATCGGTTTCATTGGTCTGTTTTGAACTAAGGAGATTTACTTTTTTGTTGCATAAGACCGGGGTGCCCAAACTCCAGCCCGGGGGCAACTTGCAGCCCTTGGGGATTCCCAATCTGGCCCACGGAGAGCCCCCAGTCTCCAATAAGCCTCTAGCCCTCCGGAGATTTGCTGGAGTCCATGCTGGCCCAACCAACTGCTCTCAGCGTGAGGGTGACTGTTTGACCTCTCACGTGAGCTGTGCGACAAGGGCTGCTTGCTGTTTGACATCTGTGATGGAGTAGCAACAGCAAAGGAAACACCTGTCTTGCTTTGTGCAAGGCCTTTTATAGGCCTTGAGCTACTGCAAGACCTTCATTCATTCATATAAGTTCCATCTCTAATATATTCATTTATGTAAATTTATTCAAATTTTATTCCTGCCCCTGCTACAGTGTCAGAGAGATGATTTCTCCTGCGAAAAGGTTTGGACAGCCCTGCATAAGACAGTTGAATTTTTTTCTGGTATTTTGGCCTTAACTTTTGATAGAATGGAGATATTTCACTCTGTCTTTTTTACATTGCATTCTGCTTTTTTTCATTTTCATTGCATTCTGAATGGTATATAATATGATGGTATTATTCTTACAAACCATAATTTAACAATTTTGGTCACACTAATGGTGTCACCCCCCCCCCCTTTGCACATCACCTGGTGTGAACCGCAACCCCCTAGTGACACCACTGGGCAAAGGTTCATCTCAGGCCATTTGGACTCAGCTCTTTTACCATCAGATCCTGAATCACTACAAGATTCATCCCCACTTTTCAGATTGGCAGTCTTGTGACACCACCGAATCCTTCCTCAGAAACCTCAGGATTTTGGATGTTCCCATCTGCAGCCCTTCTGATGAGTGTCATCTGAAACGTCATGCCTTCATTATAAAAGCATTTCTCTCCAGCTGACAAATTGTACCATTTTTCTTACAGTTGTTAGACTTTTCTCTGCTTAATTGTACATGTTTTCATATGCTGCTAAAGGAAACTATGAAGACACAGAAAGTTGGGGACAAAGTGAAATCCAAAATGGTAAGAAAGGCAATGAGACTTTAAAATGTAGAATTTGACATCCAGACTCTTTTCACTTCCTGAATTTGGTTAATAAACCATTATGACACCTTCTGCTCCAACATGAACAGCAATGTAGCCAGAGATCAACCAGGCCATGCAAGGAGTTCTGCCTGAATAGCAATTGATAATGTGGCAAAGTAACTGTCTTGGGGCTCAGTTTCACTGCCAGGTTGAGAAATATCAACCCAAGAAGTAACTTAGGATTGGCTCTAGGTTTTGGCAGGCTCTCAAGCAAGATGCTTTCAATTGACTCTCTTATGGGAGATGGGTATGTGGCAGTGGTTCCTAAACTGTGCACCTAACTGATGTTGATTTGGGAAACAGTTGTGTGAGCTGGACCACTCCCATAAAGAAATCATCAGTGTGTTACTGGCACAGCATGTGACCAGGCCAGATCTCCACTGCAACATATGAATTGGGCCTAAGTGACATGGCGTAAGAAACCAGATGTAACAGCAATAGGAACAAGATGGGATGGAGTGGGATCAAGTCACATTTATCCACTTCAATGCATACCCACATGCACACAAAGAACCAGCATAAGACTCTTCCATACACATACATACACAGAAATGGCATAGCGAGACTTTTCGGACCCTATGGGGAGAATATATAGGTTGGCACAACTCTAGCATTTTTGATGTTAAGATATTCCTTGAGAAGTGGGGCAGTCCCTGAAAGCTGGTGTAGCTGCAATGGTCCAACCTAGCTCTGCACCATCACAGTGATACTGGCTGGCAGGAATGTTCATTTGCTAGTGTATCTCTTATCCATCTTATCCATTTAAAAATTTACATCGTCATCATCATAAAAATATAGTGCAAGGCTATGTTTATTTAGAATTAAGTTCAACTTTATTTTACCACTTGTGCTTCTTGGGGCCCTGAACAAGCCCCTACTCCCTTTTCTGAAAGCAATGATCCAGTCTTACCTTTTCCCATTCATCTGTTCTCAAATTTATTTATTTATTTATTTATTTTATTTATACAGGTATTTATATACCGCCTTTCTTTGGTCGTCAGATTTCTGCTCAGACTTTAATCCAAGGCGGTTTACATAGGCAGGCTGTTCTAAACCCCCGTAGGGATTTTTACAATTGAATAGCTCTAGTCTTTCATAGAACTCCTCATTCCAGCTGCATTCCTTCCTGGTCTGGCCTCTCTCTGGCCCTCCGCCTCCCACGCTCCACTTGACGGCAACTGCCACCGAGGGTCAGCTCATCAGTATATCAGCGTGTCGTCAGTTCTCGGGTACTTCTGGTTGTCTTGAACTGGCAGCCTCAGATCTTCAGGCATACAAGGCGGCAGCTCAACCAACTGAGCCAAACCTCCTCCCCAAATCACATCTCCATCTTTCATCCCTCTTGGCTTACGGCCCTGGGAAAATTTCTCAGTTGGCCTCCTGCTGAGCCTGTCACTTGTTGTCAGCTTAGGTACTCTGAAAAAAAATTCCAAGCTAGCACCTGAGTGGTCCTGCAGATGACACCATCCCTCCTGCTGTAGAGGTCCTAGCTCTGCAAATCCCATTTACTCTCAGTTACAGCCTGTGCTTGGCAAACTGTGCACTTGGCAAACTGTGCACTGTCTGGAGCTTTTTATTATTTCCTCTGCTATATGCCAGCACCTCACTCACCTCAAGTACGTTGAGTAAGAAAGCCCGTAAAACAACAGAACAGATAGAAATGGGCATTGGGGGTGCAGAGCTCATTATTTATTTATTTTTCTGTAGTCTGCTAACTATGAACTGCCACAATGGGCCAGTCCAAAAATAATGAAAGTGTTGAAGAAAATGTTGATGTCGGCTTAACCATAGTGCTTGGGAAACACAAAAGAAAACAGAAATCACGACTGCAAGGAGGTGAGTAAAAAACTGCATCATTCGTATGTTACATGCCAAGTCTTGCTGTTTAGCAAAAGCAATTTCCAAGGATCATTACACGTAGAATAAAGATGCACATGGGGCATCACAGCAGAAGGCTCTGCTCCTATTCATTGTTAGAGTTGGAAGGGACTTTGGGGTTCATCTAATCCAACCCCCTACTTAGTGCAAGTAACTTCTACAGCATCCCTGACAGGCAACCTTCCAGCCCCTACTTGAAAACCTCCAATGAGGGAAAGCCCACTATTTTCTTGCTTTACCTGGAGGAAGGGGACAAAAGTCCCCTTCTCCCGAGGAGCCACCAACAGCTACCTGTAGTGTACAGGATGCAGTGGCAGCCATTTTGGGGGCCGCGGCAGCCTTGCGCGCTGGGCAGCTCAGGATTGGGCCGACAGAAAGTATATCTTCCTTCCATGAGATTTTCCTTCTGATACTTGAAAACAGCAATCATATTTTCATCTTCTCTTCTCCAAGCTAAATTTCCAGGAACATCCTAATTGCTCTCCTCAAGGTGGATGACAAAAACGCCAATAAAAATACAATCAAATGCAAGGTGAATAAAAATCAATACATAGAGGTGTTTTAAAATAGTGTTAATTATTTTACTCCAAAGTAAGCCCATTATGTTCAGTAAGATTTAGGCTCTAATCCTGTCTTATTCACTGGAAACAGACACTAATACTCTTAATGAAGGTCAAAAGGTACCATCAGCAATCAGGCTGTAGCGTACTACTGAAACCCTTATTCAGATTGCTACAGACATCTTCTGAATATCTGAACAAAACCTCCAGAGACTGGGTCTGAATGCTTCCCAGAGAAGGATATTCCTTAAGACAGGTGGCAGCACAGAAAAGGCCCTCCTTCTTCTGTTGCCCACCTTGTAAGTTGATGATTGCTGTATATAAAAAGAGTGATAAATGGAACAAGTTCAGCTTTTACTGTGTAGCAACATTTTCAGGTCATCACTGATGTTTCATTAAATGTCTAATAGCCCAATCCTATCCCCCATCAAACGATGCCATGCAGCTGTGCCAACACAGCATGTGCTGCATGCCATGGTGAGGGGGGTGAGGCAGCTCGTAAGAGGTAAGTAAAAAAATTTTTTTTTACTTAGCTCTCAGTAGGCCGCCTGATCACCAATGGTGCGTCTCCTCCACCCTATGCCATCTATTTTCCTGGCCTAAGTCCAAGGATCCTCAGAGGGCAGGTCCAGGCTGGGAAAGGGGGATAGGATCGGGCATGCATGATTGCCACCAAAATCCACCCCTCCTGCCCTCGAATTGCTCTCCTCTGAACCAGTCCAACTTATCTGTGTTTTTCTTATTTTAAAAAAAAATGGTGTCCAAAACTGGATGCAGAATCCTAAGTGAGATCTGATTAGTGTTCCTGTGTTCCTGACCAAGGCATGCTTATCACAAAATCTAAAAAGATCCCCACAGATGGGGCCATAGCTCAGTGGTAAAATACCTGCATTGCATGCAAATGGTGCCAGGTTCAATTTCTAACATCTCCAGCAGGAATGGAAAAGAGGCTACAGGACCTCTGCTAGCCATTATGCATGGGAAGGATAAAGTGGATAAAGAGATGCTCTTTACACTCTCACATAACACCAGAACCAGGGGACATCCACTTAAATTGAGTATTGGGAGAGTTAGGACAGACAAAAGAACATATTTCTTTACTCAGCATGTGGTTGGTCTGTGGAACTCCTTGCCACAGGATGTGGTGATGGCATCTGGCCTGGATGCCTTTAAAAGGGGATTGGACAAGTTTCTGGAGGAAAAATCTATTATGGGTTACAAGCCATGATGTTTATGTGCAACCTCCTGATTTTAGAAATGGGCTATGTCAGATGCAAGGGAGGGCACCAGGATGCAGGTCTCTTGTTATCTGGTGTGCTCCCTGGGGCATTTGGTGGGCCGCTGTGAGATACAGGAAGCTGGACTAGATGGGCCTATGGCCTGATCCAGTGGGGCTGTTCTTATGTTCTTATTAGTAGAAGCATCTTCTTATGTTCAGCTTATTCCAGGGGTCCTGACCTTGCTGTGGCAGCCCCCCATGCATTCAGTTGTACATGTGGGAGATCTTTTCAACCTTAACAATGAACACAAGAAGGATGGAGGCAGCTTCTGCCATAGCAATGTTACACTTCCCCATTTATTATATGCACTAATAGGGTCTGAAGAGAGCTTTAGACTCCCAGTGAAATGGATTGCCATGACCTGCCAATAATTCACTGTTATATACACTGTTGGGATGCACTATTCGAATTCAGAACTGCCTTGGGTTAAAATTAAGCCCTAAGTTATCAGTCACCTTCAGCTGAAAATGAAATCTATCACTGTGAGTAAGGATAAATGGTAGCTGTACATGTTGATGGGGCCTTCCTTTGGTCGACTGGAGCAATTTTGTCAAATTAGGCCCTGCCCCTCGAGGGCAGGAATCTCCCAAAATCCATGGGGCCCCACACCAGGGGCTCTTTTTGCTCTTCTTGCTCTTGCTCTTCTCCACCATCTATCACCGCCTTTCCCCAGGTACGACTCAAACAAAGACCAGCACTCAGCTGGCACGGGCGTTCCCTGCACAAAGGGTGCCGTAAATGTGTTTTACAGCATATTTATGGCACCCATCACTGGTGCTGAGCTACGATAGGATTGGGCCCTTAATGTGGCTCCCCATCAGTCAGCCCCATTTTTGGTACCCAGGAGGACCATAAGGTTTCCTTTTTACCATCAAGTTCTGGGACCTCGGGAAGCTGGTGAGAACAGGGAGATGGAAGGTTCTTCACACATCCCATGGCTGAATGCAGAATTGGGACAATGCCATTTCTTCCTTCTAATTAGTACCCATTGTCTCACTCCATATTGGGAAAATGAATAGGGAAAGACCTAGCTTTTTCCCCAGTAACGCTCTTGGAATACTTGAGGATTAGCTGAGAAGGCTGTGAGGTTAATTTTCATTCTTAATATCTAGAAAGAGGAACCTGAGGTATGAAGTAGATAACAGAGCAAAGTTTGTGCTAGTAGGTTTTCCCTTCAATGATGAATAGCATATTTTAGTGGGAGGAGGATTTGGGTTGGGATATGAGGGGACAAAGTTAGGTCTCCCATACCCCAGCCCCAATCATGTCCCTGCCCCCCTTCCCACAGCTGTTCTTTGGCAACAAAAATCCATCAGGAGTGCAGGTCATGAAACCAACAAATATGCAAATATTGGTAAAACTGTCTCCATGTTTGACAGAGATATATGCCCTGAAAATGGTGTTGGCCTGTTGACTTATTGTTGTTGTCTCATCTGTCAGAATGAAAACTACAGTCAAAGGAAAGGTAAAGCAGGAAGTTGGCCTCCTGAGTGGAAAGGAATGGCACATATGCTGGAAACCATCAGAAGTGCTTTCACATGATCTTTGGCATCAAGATTTTTCTGTTCCCATGGTCAGGTCATTCTAATCAAATAAAAACAGAAACATCAATCAAAATGGTACTGTGGATTACTATGAAAAATCACCAGCTGCTGTGTCATTTACAAGTGAATGTGTATCTACAGTAGAATAATAATTGGAAAAAGCTCATCAGGGATTCATTTTGCAACTTTAGTCTATTAAGGTGGCGGTGGGTTCCCAGGTGTTATAAAGCTCATACTGATCTTTATCAGAATTCCTTCAATGATTTGTCCAGTTGGTAAGTTACCTTTCATTCAACTGAAACTGAACACAGTTGAAATCAACATCAATATGCCTTTTAAACTTGTATCTCCCACAATATGCTATCTCAGAGCTGTGCTCTGGTCATGACTGGAGGGCCAGGGAGGCTGCGTGCATCCTCCCTAGATCTGAGAACACCTTCTAAAGGCCTAGAAACTTCCTGGTTTTTCCAAAAACTGAAAGTAACTTTTGTGTGCTCTCTGAAGTCTGTAGAAGGCTTTCTGAAGATCAGGGAGGCCTCCATTTGAGTATGTGCTTTATTTTGTGATGTGTGTTGGTGCTTAGAAAAATCCTTGAAATTTGAGCCCATTCATTTATTCATTCATCTAAGTTTCATTGCTAATGTATTTATTTAAATTTTATATTTAAATTTTTTTTCCAGCCCTCAACACCATGCCAGATATTTGATGCTGACCTCTGGTCAAAAGATTTGGAGACTCCTATCCTATCCTTATCATAGCACACCTCCATGTGCTATTTATCATTTTTTTACTAGCTTCTTTAGAAAATCAACAGAAGCTTTTTAAAACTACAAAAAATATCAGTAAGGGCTATTTGCTAAATTCCACACCTCTCCCACAATTTGAAGCCATTTCTCACACATATGCTGTTTAGATATTTTGCTTGTAAAGCACCAAACATGCACATTTATTGTAACATGTAGCTTGGCCCAAAATCAATAAACTATCACCGAACAATCCCACATAGAAATATGTCAACTGGCCACGAAGGAACATTATCCAGCAATCTAATGAATGAAAAGAATCTGTCTGCCAGCCATCACAAGATGATGCATGGGTGGATTTATATCCCAACTATATCACCAAATGATTCCAAATCAGCACTGCAGTCATTTATGTTACTCATAAAAATAAAGAAGCATGGTCCAGCAAGGGTTGGCTTAAGGTGTGTTTAGTGCTCCATAAGGATGAACATTTTACCACCTTTCCCTTACATGCTTTCATACACTGAGTGGCATCACAAGCACATCACAAGCACTTCATGTCTGCCACTTTTTTACCTCCTCTCATTTGCACAACTGTGTACAATATACTAAGTGACCAATGAAGATCAGAAGGTTCTTTTGTCTTCTGGAGCATCAGCCAACAAGTGATGAAAAACTGCCTATTTGTACTCCAGGCAGTGGCCTCCATGGTTGTTGGGGCAGCCCTGGTACATCACTCCTGTGCATCTGGTTTTTATGGCACATACCCTGTCTGAGTTCCTCTTTCAGAGATATTTGGACATTGCTCAGGTTTGCCGGTTGCAACCCTTAATTTTCCAGCCTGATTCCTGCACTACCATGCTAGCAGAGCTAAACACCGATGCCAGGTACCAAGTAGGGTTGTTATGCTGAATCTAAGCTGGTCTTGGTCTTGCTAGAGCCTCCATGGGAGATTCTCAACGAACCCTGAGTTTGATTTTGGAAAATGATCACTGGACAATGTGATGGTGGTTAGAATGTTGACCTTAGAGTAGGCTTCGAATCGTTGAAAGGTTCAACCGTGAGTCTTCTAGGATGACCTTGGGCTGGTCAGTATCTCTCAGCCTGACACACCTCACAGGGTTTTTGAATTCCTCATGAGATGGAATAGTAGTTAGGTATAGTAGTTATAGTACATAGAAATCTATTTGGGATTGTCCACTTGTTCCAAGCAGCTGATATCGGCCTTGGCTTACAGACCTGCAGGTACACTTCTCTTACAGCCCAATCCTGAGCTGCCTGGTGCAGGGGCTGCCGCGGCGCCAAAATGGCTACCACATCATCCTTAGTGCGACCAGGCAGCCGGCTGCAGCACCTCAGGGGAAGGGGACATTCGTACCCTTTCCCTGAGTAAGGGAAGCAGTCCTGCAATGGGGCTACTCAACTCTGCGTTGGCTATTTAGTCAGTGCAGAATCAAGAAGTGGCCCGACATGGGGCTCCAAATTTCTGCCACAATGGGCACAAATCCCAAAGTCTTTCTCTTTCATAAGTCTCTTAGACCAAAGAAGACAGGATGAGGGACCATCACTCAATGGTACAGCATCAGCTTTGCATTCAGAAGTTCCCAGCTTCAATGGGTTGCATTCAACGTTCCACAAAGTACTCTGCGTAACTAACATTGTACCTGCTGCAGCAGTAAAATGTCCCTAATCACTACAAGTAATCACTTTCTAATGAATGTAATATTCTAATTCTGTTGAGGTTATGGTACTATACTGTACTGCCATCCTCATTGCCTGGCCATACTGTGGAACCTTGTTCTTTGCAAAGATTCTGGACCATTGATCCTATGCAAATACTTCAGTCACTATGAAACATTGATTCAACCGTTTTATTTAGGAAGTATGTAGTGTGTGCACGTTATGTTTCCAGCTGTCAGTTGCACAAGAGAAACTTCCACATTTTAGGCTTCTCTTGCTCAAGGTTTGCAAGTTGGTCATCCTGTCAATTTATGCCACAATCTGCCACCAAAAAATGGTGTAGCAAGGTACTTGTATGGGAGTAGCCCTGCCACACAAGCAGCAAAATAAGACACAAACTGGGACAGTATAAACACCAAAGTCGACAATGATCTAATCTACAGTAAAATTCACTCCTTGAGATTAATTAACATATCTATATTTGTTAAATCTGAGCCCAACTGAGAACCCAATTATATCCAATTTTCCAGGGCCAGTGCAACTATATCAATGGGGAATGCACTGCATCCTGTGGTGGGTGAGAACAGTCACATAAGCTTCCTCAAAGTATGGGAGCATTTGTTCCCTTACCTCGGGGCTGCATTGCAGCTGCACTGAAGCTGGAAAGTTGGATAGGATTGTGCCCTTATATTGCAAAACTTCTAATGAAAAATACCATTTAGTACAAGACTCCAACACATCAATAAACCTATTCAAGATCAAAAGGAACAGCTAAGAGGCATGATCCCAGAATGAATGCCTGGGTCCTTTGCAATCAATTTCTTTTTATGAACACAGCACACATAATCAAGTGAACCAACAGCATTACCCTGTATTACTGTTCTCCTTGCTTGACTGTGCCATGGATCTATAGCATCTAGGATTAATCATGTCCATTGATTCATCCATAAAGGATTCAGATGGTCATGTGGATCTGTGTCTATACTGTGCCTACTGCATCTGAACCTGGAGGTAACCGGTCACAGAGTGACTAGTAGTCATTGATAATATGTGCTCTCCATAAGGTCTCCATAAGACCTTAAAACCATATCAGTGCCGTATATGAGGCCAACTGGTGCAGTCACCTCAGGCAGCAGACTAGTAGGGAAGCACACATGTCAGTTTGCCCACTCAACTCCTCCTCTTCCCACTCCTGAATTAAGACAAGAAAGAGGAGGAACAGAAAAAGAAGCTCTGGTGATCTAGCCCACAGCTCTCCTCTCTTCCACACCAGCTCCACCTTCCTTTCTTTCTAAATCCAGAGAGTGGAAGGAGGAGCATATACTGGAAAGTACTAGCTAAGAGGGTGAAACACTGGCACATCAGCTCAGGTGTGGGAACATTTTGGGCTGACCCTGTACACATGACCCCCAAGTCCAATTTGCATTTCACAGAGGGGCCGCCATTTTTATTTTTCCTCCTGACGTGCTGTGTGGGTAGCCAATCACCTCTGGGCTATGATTTGGATGGGTACCGGGAGCTTAAGTGGTAACAACTCTAGGAGCAGGGATCCTTCTGGAGGACTGAAGCTCAAGCCCAGTCTCCTTAGACCAGAATTGCCTCAAAGATGTGTATCTAGTGGTCAAGAGAGACCCAGCATGTAGCTGGCATGAGGGTGATGCAGTGAAGTTTGCATGACAATGAAATCTTGCAAAGGAGAGACACTCCACCAATGGATGAGAGGAGAGCATACAGTGGGGTACTACTGGTGGTAAGCTTACCAGCACAATTGCAAATAGATAGGTGGTAAATGGCACAGACCACTCCCACCAATGGAAAAGGGCACAGACCACTCCCATGTTGAGGGGGAGACTTTCTTGGAACAACTACATCACAAGGGCACCATATCTCAGGACTCTGCCCATCACCTCAGACCAGGACAAGATCTCATATGGCACAACATGAAACTTGGGCAATGTACGGAAGAGTATTGTCCTGTAAACTTGGGAACCCTATGCAGAATGTTAGCACATGTGCATGGGTATTGCATGTGTAGGGGTGCCAGCTGACAATATTCCATCCTGGACTAGCACAACCATGAAATACAGAACCCAATATGAGGCTAGGCCCAGCCGCGGACCTCCGCAGCCCTGTGCCTGGGGCAAAGCTCCGCGATGGTGCCCCCCGTGAGCCATCGCCACCCCGCGGGCAGAAATTCACCCCCCTACTCACTAGAGACTCACAGAGCCTTGTGCGACCTCCTCCCACGCCAGTGAAACCTCTGTGAGGTTCCCCAGCGCTATAAACTGTGCTTCTGGCAAACCAGAAGCACAGTTTCCGCCCCCGTCAGGAGCCTCCGCGGGGTCCCAGCAGCCGGCGCCTGGGGGATTTGCCCCAGGCAGGTCTATGGCAGGCACACAACTGGCTAGGTCAATGCAAAGCAGACCTTCTTCTCAATAGTTGGAGGTTATCAGAGACAGGGAGCAGGTTTAACTCCCACTTGAGCGGTATTCCTGCACACATCTTTCAGTTTCTCCCAATTAAGTGAACAGCTTTCATTCATTCCTATATGGAAAAGCAAAGTACTACATGTGTGGACACTGTCACCATGTGACTGGGCCCTTGTTGGCAAGAGTGGGCACACTCCACATCATAATGCTGGGTCTTTAGCTCTCAGGAATCATCGTAATTAGCACTTTTGCTAAGTGTTCATGTGCTTCACAGAGATACTATCAGTACATTAACCCTGCAAGTTAGGCCAGTACTGTTCTCATGTAACCTATAAGAATGAGATACCTGCCTCGGAGAGAGAGGCTTGTCCAAGGCCACCTACTTGAGCTTAAAGCTGAGCTGGAATTGAAAAAAAGACAATCACAGCAGTAGCCCTTTGCCACTGCGTTTCACCATCAACTGATGCTGAATGACTTTGTAGAAATGTTATGTGCACAGCCTGGAGGCACCAGAGTGTGCCCATCCAACACAACTGAAATTGATACTGTACTTTGTTAGGGCTGGAATCCAAGGGGACAATTATTTAAGGGTGAGCTCCACTGAACACAATGGGTCTTACTTCTGAGTAGTCACGCACAGGCTTGCGATGTAAATAAATAACCAAGAAATACATCCGTAGTCATCAGGTGAAACTTTCTGGTGAGTCTACAGAAGAAGTCTCCACCCTTTGTTTGTTCCATATAAAATAGATCTTCCTTATGGGCTTTCAGTCGATTTCAGTAGATCATTCAGTAGAGGACTACATTTCATATACCACCATCAAGATGAACATGGCAGTGATGACCCCAGTGCATGGTGTCAATAGGTTTGGCTTCTCCTTCCTAAGCCTCTTCTGTGTCCTGCTTCTACCAAGTGATGCAGAGAGAAAACTGAAGTTTGTGGTTCTGGCAAGTTTAAAATTTTCTTTTCATTGTTGACAATGACCCTGACTTAGTGGGGAGTAAAGATGACCTTTTTATTTCTGTGTTACTCCCTCTACTGTGATAATATAAGCTTATACATTTCTGCGTACCAGTCAGGTGGGGGGAGGGATTTGCTTTCCTTTATTGTTCCATCTCCTTGCAAGTAAACTGAGCAATTCAAAGGTAATTTACAATGGCAGCCTGCAGAATCGGTGTTACCACCTTTTTTTTTTTTTTACTTGCCTTACCCCTGTACCTTTAGTAGTGGACTTGCAAGAACTGTGAGAAGGTAAAATTTCCTTGGCAACTGGGGCAATGTCAAAAGTCAGCCAGGTTGGGCCCCTGGCAGAGGAAGCTGTGCTCATCCAAAGGCTCACCTGGTTAGGGAGGTCCTGGAACCCTAATTCCAGTTATTGTGATAGTGCCCAATGAGCCATCAGGGCAGGCGTCGGGTTCGGGTGGGGCGGTGGCGTCGTAGGGGCTCCGCTATGTAGTATCAGCACAGCTTGTAGGGGAGATAACATGAAGGTGAAAGCTTCTGATTGTTAATTTCTACACAACCACCTGCTGTCAAAGACAGAGGGGCAAGATCTGTTTTTTATTAATTAAAAAAAAGGCTTAGGAACGCTATGCAGAATTATGATTTGTCAGAAAAGTTTATTTGTGACGTTCATGGTTTAAAACAGGGGTGCCCAAACCCCGGCCCTGGGGCCACTTGCGGCCCTCGAGGACTCCCAATGCGGCCCTCAAGGAGTCCCCAGTCTCCAATGAGCCTCTGGCCCTCCGGAGATTTGTTGGAGCCCGCACTGGCCAGACGCAACTGCTCTCAGCATGAGGGCAACTGTTTGACCTCTCGCGTGAGCTGTGGGATGAGGGCTCCCTCCCCTGCTTACTGTTTCACGTTTGTGATGCTGTAGCGGCAGCCAAGGAAAGGCCAGCCTTGCTTTGTGCCAGGCCTTTTATAGGCCTTGAGCCATTGCAAGACCTTCATTCAATCATATAAGTTCATCTTTAATATATTCATTTATGTAAACTTATGTAAATTTATTCAAATTTTAAATGTAAATTAATTCTTTTTTTCCCCGGCCCCCGACACAGTGTCAGAGAAATGATGTGGCCCTCCTGCCAAAAACTTTAGACACCCCTAGTTTAAAACAATTGTGACTACTTCACTACAAAAGTGATTGGCATTGTTTATTGTATTTTTTTTATTTCTGACAGATCTTTTTAGAATTCACACTAATACGCCAACAAGGTTATATTTTTGTATTTCTCTGACATTGTTAGATCGTATTTTGGAATTCCCATTAATTGAAATTCTGCTTAAAATGAAGGAGAAAAGTGGGCTATAATTACCTTAGGTTTTTTATTCCTCTCACCTTATAACTTGGTCCACTGTCCACTCACCTCCTCTGCTTCTTGTCTTCCTGAATTTGGAAAAAGAAGATGGGATAGAGAGAAAGAGGAAGTGTGGAGGAAAGGAGCTTCCACTGAGTGACAGCCCCTATTTTTCTGTAATATTTCAAACAATTCTAGAACAGTATTTTTCAAACTGTGGGTCGGGTTTCTCAAACAGTGTTTCTCCCACTACGTGGGTCATGAGCCAATTTCAGGTGGGTCCCCATTTATTTCAATATTTTATTTTTAATATATTAGACTTGATGCTACCACGGTATGTGACTGCATTGGAGGAAATGTTACAGATCTCTTCTTTTAAGAGGCTACTCTGTATATGTTTTTAACAATGATAGTCAATGAGACTTACTCCTGGGTAAGTGTGGATAGGATTAGAGCCTTTGGGATGTTTGGGGAATTTTTTTTTTTTTAAAGATCAACTACTGCTTGGGATGGTTAGGAGAGTTCTTTGTTTTAGATAAATTTTTAAACTTGTAAACTTAACTTAGGGCGCAATCCTAACCCCTTATGTCAGTGCTTTCCAGCACTTATGTCCCCTTATGCCAGTGCTTATGTCAGTGCTTTCCAGCACTGGCATAAGGGCAATAGAGCTCTGAGGTAAAGGAATAAACATTCCCTTACTTTGTGGAGGCTTCCGTGAGTGACACCCAACTGCAGGATGCAGCACATGTCCCATTGGCACCGCTATGCCAGTGCTGGAAAGGGGTTGCATAAGGGGTTAGGATTGCGCCCTTAATTGGTTGATTTTGTCATGGGGGAGTGCTAAGAAATTTCCTGCTTGATGATGTCACTTCTGACCATGACATCAATTCCAGGTTAATGTCATCACTTCCAGTGGGTCTCGGCAGACAGTCATTCTAAAGAGTGGGTCCCAGTGCTAAAACGTTCTATGAAAACCACTGTTCTAGAAAATCCTGACTTGCTTTGTATTCTGCCCTTAAAACACACACACTCACACCAATGCCATACATAGTGCTATGTTTGTTCATTCCTTCCCCTCCACAATACACTTTGCCTTCTGAGATTCTACCTGAGGTTTTTCATGGTATCCTCAGATAACACAGCCTTTTTCTGATACATGAAGAGGGCTGCATGGTTCAGGTTCGCTGAAGATGGATTATTTCCCATGAAATCCAAATTTTGCTGAAAGTTAATTCAGTCTTCAAACTCTTTTCCCAGGTTATGCGACATGGTGACAGAAGCCCCCTTTGCACTTATCCTAATGACCAGCACAGTGACGCCTGGCCGCAGGGATTCGGACAGCTCACCACGGTTTGAAATGAAAAGATGTTAATTAATCAAAATGTATTATAAAAAATACCATCTGTCGTCTTTGTTCAGGCTTCTCTGAAATCAACATCAGTGTTGCTACAATGAAATCAAAGTAGAATCCTCAATTCAAGCCCCTGTTTCCATTCGCAAGAGTCAGTTTCTACATTTTTTATCATCTGTAAATTGCAATAATAATGTTTTTGCAAGTCCTCTTGATCAATTTTTTAGCTGACATTGGCTCTCTCTCTCTCTCTCTCTCTCTCTCTCTCTCTCTCTCTCTTTAATATAAATTTCTGTGGATGGCATATAACAGTGGTCCCCAAACTGTGGCCCACAGACCACACACAGCCCACCAACATGTTTTTACTGATCCTCTGTCCCCAGTGGCACTATAATTACACTATCCCCCCTCTGTTTTCTCCTCCCACCTAGTCCACCACCCTACTCCTTGTTCATTCTGCTGGATGATGTGGCTACTAAGCTGGCTTGCTCTTGCTGTGTGCCCATGGTGTGTGTGTGTGTGTGTGTGTGTGTGTGTGTGAGAGAGAGAGAGAGAGAGAGAGAGAGAGAGAGAGAGAGAGACCAAGTGCACCCATGAGCAAGCGAGCTATCAGACTTCCAGTTGGACATATTTTGCCAATATTATCTTACTGTCAAAATTCTTTAGAGAGATGTACAATATACACGCACTATCTTCTATGATTGACCCACTGTGGCCTGCCACAGCTGAAGTTTTGGGGAGCACAGCAGACAGAATTTCTGCTAAATTTTACTCAGTGTCATCGCATGAAACATGCCCTTCTCACACAAGCATTAGTCACATACATATTGGACAACAGCAATGTGCTTTATGTGGCACTTGTTTTGAAGGTGGTTCAGAAACTTCAGCTGGTTCAGCCCACTCCCAGCCGGACGCTGACAGATGCGTGGTGGCATGACAGCATAGCAACTTTCTTGTGGTAGTACACTGATTACCAGTTTGTTTCTAGGCCCAGTTCAAGGTTTGAGTATTGACCTTTAACAAACTACATGCTCTGGGCCCAGATTCCCTTAAGGATAACTTCGGTTTTTACAATCAGCCTCACAGGTCCTACTCTCTGGTACCAGGGGCAGGGCCTTTTCTGTGGTGGTGTCATGCCTCCAAAACTCCCTCCCAAAAAGTTTCACGGGATGTCCTCTGTGGTGGCTTTGTAAAGACCTTACATAGAAGATGTCATTAGGCTTTCAAGAAATGATTTTGTTGCTGATGTGTTTTGCTGTTTCTAATATCTGCTGCTTGATGTTTTCAATGTCATTTGGGTTGATTTGATTTATTGTTATATTTACACTGCCTCGCAAGGTTTAAAGTCAGAAAGGCTAGATTAAAATATCTGAAATAAATACCAGTACTGCCCCCATCCACTTCAATGGGGATTCAGCAGTATGGATCATGCTGTTAGCTGGAATATGGAATGGATTATAGGTACTGCTGAACCACTCCCCTGTCACAACCTGAAATGTGATCAGCTGCAAACACAACCACCCCACATTTCAAAGTGGAATGGACTGGCATCATGCAAAGTTGTTGTCCAACCAGGGCTAGCCCATCCATGAGGCCAAGTGAAGTGGTCACCTCAGGCAGGAGATGGCCTGCATATGCCCACCTCCATTTGCACACTGATTCTCCATCCCACTCCCTGGACCAAGAAATGGAAATGGAGAAGAGAAACAGAAGTGTAGAGGAGAGACTGGCACATCACCAGGTCAAAGGGGGCAGCATTTGGCATGCCACCGCAGGCACCAGGAAGAGGCTGACTCTATGCCCAACATAGAATTGGGCAGCAGAGGGTGAGTCTTCAGTGTGGATGATAGAACTTTGAAAGAAGGTGGAGTGTGGACAGAGGTGTTCAATATAGGACTAAGGAAGACTCTCTGCATGTCATCTTAAAAGCACTACGGTCCATCACTGGGCACCAGCAATCTAGAGGTGTTTGAAAACTCAGGTAAGGTGTTTACCTTACTCAGAGGTAAGCCCATTGTGTTCAGTAAGGCTATAATCCTATCTTACTCACAGGAAAGAAACACCTCTAATCACATTTGCTGAAATGGTACCAAATGATAACATTTGTGCCCAGAGATAGAGACCATCTCAGGAAAATCATAGTGGTATCAAAAATACACCATTGGCAAGAGAATCTGGCCCAGCTGCACTTCCAGCATGGCTCTCAGATCCTGCCTAACATCTAGAATTTAATTCTAGCTGACAAGAGCTACGCAAATCAATGATTTTTGTGAAATCAAAAAGCACAACTTCCATAGACCAGCGTTTGTCACCCACCATTAAAATCCTTTGCTCAACTTATGAAAGAGATCCCTCTTTTTTCTATTTCACAGTCAACTTGGTTATTATTATAGCTGGCAACCTTCAGTCTCGAAAGACTATGGTATCGCGCTCTGAATGGTGGTTCTGGAACAGCATCTAGTGCGGCTGAAAAGGCCGATTCGGGAGTGACAATCCCTTCCACACTGGGAGCAAGTGCAGTCTGTCCCTGGTCTGTCTCCCTGGTTATGGGCATTCCTTCTTTGCCTGTTTGCCTCAGACTGTTGGCCAAGTGTCTCTTCAAACTGGGAGAGGCCATGCTGCACAGCATGCCTCCAAGCGGGCTGTTCAGAGGCCAGGGTTTCCCACCTGTTGAGGTCCATTCCTAAGGCCTTCAGATCCCTCTTGCAGATGTCCTTGTATCGTAGCTGTGGTCTATCTGTAGGGCGCTTCCCCTGCACGAGTTCTCCATAGAGGAGATCCTTTGGGATCTGGCCATCATCCATTCTCACGACATTAACATGGTTATTATAGGATATGCCAAGTACTCACCTGAATGTGAATAAGTTAATTTGGAGTAGGGATGGCACGACTGGGGACGCCACCTGATGCCATCTCTGTCATGGTTGCTTGAAAAAAAAAAAAAAAGGCCCTTGCTATGCTCCATCACACATTTTTTTGCAAAGTACTGGTTTTATTTAAAGTGACCCTGAGTACAAAGGAGCTGCTATGTTCTTGTGGTCCTTGAAATACAACCTCAAGTCCTGTGCTTTGGGGTTTGGGAAAACCACGCAGTGGAGCATAGCAAGGGAACAGATGATTCACTTTCTGCTCATTTTTAGTGAGCGGGAAGCAGACCAAAGAGGCTCATCATCGTAGTAGGCTGGCTAGTTGAGGAAGTGGTGACAGAGGCTCAGGAAGATGGGCACCCCAAATCCCTTACCCCTATTATCCCCCGCCAACACAAATTGCAATCACACACACACACACACACACACACACACACACACACACACATACATACACACACACACATACACACACTTATACTTTTTTTCTTCCATAGGTTGGAATGAGCCAGCAATATTCACTTGGACAACTGCTAAGGAGGAGATATAATCTGTTTTTAAGTGCTGTATACAGCCCAAAGGAGGTGAATATTGGACCAAAAAAAAAAAAAAATCACTTTTCCCTGTTCATTTAGCAATAGCCTTTATACAAATGCTTTTTGTGGGTATTAAGGACAAACAGCAAGAGATGGCTAAACTCCTTCTGGCTTCAGGATCTGTCCTCATGCTGCTGCCAGGAATGGGAAGGTTTTCTTTTCCCTACCTGCAGCCAGCTCAGCAGTCCTGGGAGGTCTGGGGGGTCCAGGGACCCTCCACAGGGCTCCCTGTGGCTGCCTGTGTTTAAAAAAAAAGTAAAAAGGGCACTTCCAGTTTTTGTGATGAAACTGGAAGTGCCCATTTTCTTCTTTTTTACACTTTTGCAGCCATGGGGAGCCCTGCAGGGGGCTCCCTGGCCCCCCAACCCCCCAGGACTGTAGTGCTGGCTGCAGATAGGTTTTTTAAAAAACCCTCCCATCCCCAGCAGCAGTGTAATCCTGGGGATTGAGTTGTTGCCTTCCCCCGCACCCCACCCCTTAAAGGGGCAGGAACAAGCGCTTCCCTGGGTGGTGGGTCATGACCCACCAGTTTGGGAACCACTGTGTCAGACATTTCAAAGTCTACTGGTAATAAAATAGATTTCCCAAATAAACAGTTTATTGGCCCTTATGTCCATCTCTCCGCATTCTGCTTTGCATTGTGGCAGTGGTGTAGCTAATGTTTGTATAGCCCGGTGCCATGCTCAAAATGATGAAGTGATGTCACAACTGGATGTCATGTCACACCCGGGCTTTTAAAAAAGTGAAAATTGGGGGAAAACCTGCTTCCTCCCCCCCCCAGAAGCTTTCCACCCACTTGCTCTGCTACCACCCCCCAGTCAGTGGCATAGCTAAGGCATCTAACTGCTACCTGGGGTCAAATAAGATTTTGTACCCTCCCACAGGTCAAAAGCACATTTAATTAAGTAAATAAAAACGGTGCCCCTTATTGGTTAGAGACACTGTGCTGGGGTGAAGAAGGACAGTTATTTTCTCCCTGCTAAATATAAGAGGATTACCACTTGAAAAAGTGCCTCTGTACCACTTGAAAAAGTGCCTTTACTCATTTAGCAGGAACACTGTATTATGATATATGGAAATGAGAGCTGACGCATATTAACACCTTATTGGTTCCATGCTGCATCATAAAAACATCTCATTGGCTCTCAGAACAAACAGTCTCATAGGTCAGTTTTCAGTCAAGGAAATCCACTTTCTGTTCCATAAGGCAGTTGTATTTTAATTTTCTGGTTAATTGGCCATAACATTTGATAGAATATAGATATTCCAGTGAGGTTGTTTCATTGCATTCTGCATTAAATTACGTTTCCAATGATATATAATATGATGGTATTATTTGTACATACCCATTTTTTCACAATTTTGGCCACTAGTGTCAAGTTCAGCTTGTTACCCCTCTAAAGCTTGTTGCCCGGTGCAACTGCTACCCTCTGCACCCTCTTAGCTATGCCACTGCATTGTGGGAAGAGGGATGAAAATAGACACACTGCTCTGAGCTACACATTTCTATTCTATACATTTTTCTATTCTAGATTTATGTTCAAAGCATAGATCTTGATCGGGCCATTATGAGTGCCCAAGTCAACCTGGCTGGTCTCTTTCCACCCACTGGCTGGCAGATCTGGAACCAGAAAATCCCTTGGCAGCCTATTCCTGTTCATACTGTGCCTCTGGATGATGACAAGGTAAGATAGCAGGTGATATTGGAAGGACACCAAAATGACCACCTCCTCATGAGTGATTCTACCCACTACCCCAAGAGCTTTGGGGAAGGGGCCCTACGCTTTGTGTGCCAGCACTAGCAGAAGATAATCATTGTGACTATTCCAGATTAGTCTGTTGTTGACAGGGTGTTACTACAGCAGAAGAGCCTTCTGCTGTTGTAAAATGGCTGCCGATTTGCTCAGGTGGCCAAGCTTCATCTCAGGCCATTGTGGGAACTGCTGCTGGACTTGTCTCCTTTGCTACCGGATCCTCCTCTCCCCACCAGATTTGACTCAGTATTTTGAGGGTTGGCAGCCCAATCTACCTACTAGACTTCACGACTTTATTGCAAATGCATTTTACTTTGGCTAATAAATATTATTTTTGTTTCAGTTATTAAACCTTCCTCTAAGCAACTGCTCACTTTTCAACACTCTGGTTAAGGAAACCTTGAAGAGAAAAGTTGTCCGGGAAAAAGTGAGAGCCAAGATGGTAAGAAAGGCAATGAGTCTTTAAAATATATAATTTGACAACCAGACTCTTTCCAATTCTTGAAGTGACATTTGCAGCATAAGGGATATCTGGCCCGTTTCTTTAGTCATATAATCATTATTGATGGCTTTTTCCAGGTCTTTTTATTACTTTATCAAATAATTCTTTATTTATAGAAGTTTAATTTGTTCCATGAAAACTGCACGTAAGGCAATGTAAGACTTATTTAATAGAAATCTTGTACTCATAGGATCCTACGTTATTCTTTCCCATTCATTCCTGGACCCAAAAATTCCTCCTAATCCAAAGATTGGCCCAAGTAGGCCACCAAATGATACCTAATTAGCAAAATAACACAATTCATATACAACTATTTATGTAATTACCTTAGGGTTCCTTACAGTCCAATCCTATGGACCTTTTACACCAGTGGGACTAGTGTGACAGCCCAGTGACTGCACAATGATCGTGCCGCTGCCAGCCCATTTGAGCCCACTGCTGTAAGGCAGCTGAAGAAGCAGATCCTTGCAGCCATGGATGTGGGGAGGTGCCAAGGCATGTAGGTTGGCATGGAGGGGTTTGTGGGTGGGGGAGAGGGAGTGACTGGGTGGGGGAGGCATCATCAAATTTATGGTCGTGTAATGAATTTACAGGTATGAATCTGATACCTTGTTACCACAAAATCTTGTAAAAGGATTGCAGAAGGAGTGGGGAATAGAGCAGAAAGGGAGCATGGAGGAGACGATAAACTGTCACCTATCACACTCTTCTCCTCTACACTTTGTCTTCCGCTCCATTCCTTTCTTCCTTCCTGATGGAGGATGAAATGTGAAGGTAGGCTACTATCCCCTGTGAATCCACCTAAGACAACTGCCTCATTTTGTCTCATGGGCCAGCCCTGAGAAAGGAAAGTAAAACACATACCTAAGGTACTCAAGTATAAGTTGATAAGTTGAGGGCAGGTTTCAGCAAAAAAAATCGTGGCATTTTCTATGACCCTTGGATAAGTTGGGGGGGGGCTGAAACTTAGCGGGGTGTCTGACTATAATTTTGTCTGATTTTACCCTAATAATAATAATAATAATAATAATAATAATAATAATAATAATAATAATAATAATACAGGCATTTATATACCGCCTTTCTTGGTTGTCAGATTTCTCCTCAGACTTTAATTCAAGGCAGTTTACATGGGCAGGCTGTTCTAGGCCTAGGCCTAGGCCTGAATCCTAGGCCAGGTTCTGAAAAATAACCTACCAATAATTGTTACCTAAGAACTGTACAGTCTCGAATTTATTAAAAGTATAGTAAAAGATCATAAGACACATTTTTATTCATTAACTTTTTTCAATTCTGCTCTTCACAACCTTTTTGTAAACACTATCAGAGTAAGTGCACTGTAAACAACATACTGGTAGAACCATTAAACAAATTCATCTTTAAGGTGCCTGGTGCGTTAAACCAGAGGCTCAACATATAACATACAACTTATAACACATAACTGGGAGCGTGCAATTCAATTCACAGCAGAGAGACAAGCAACAAGGAATGAGGGTGACCAAGCGCAACTGCACTCAGTTGCAACCTCATTTACTCAGAAGTAGACCCATTGCTTTCCATGGCTGTTACTCTTCCATAATGGTGCACTGAACTGTGGCCTTGGACTTTGTTTCAGATGGAACTGAGGATTACATCCTGGTGTTTTAAAAACCAGACCTCTGCCAAACATTTGCCAAAGAGAAGGAGACTTGCTTGATTTAAATGGAAGCCTTGAGCACTGGCTTACGTTTTTTCCTTTTAGAGGTGTGAAAAGGTTTTTTACTTTTTACTTTTTTAGAGGTATGAAAAGGTTAACTTTGGCTGCAGCTTGCCCTGGAGACAAATTGCTCTGTAATTAACTCTGCGTTTTCCTCTTGCCCTCCTCTGGGCTTCTCCTGGCTGCCAGGATATGCCTGAACAGCCCTTACCCCTGAGTGACCCGCAGATAACTTGAGGAGATGATTTACACTTGATTTATAGGCAGAAATTTCTCATCTTCTAGGCAAGTATCTATGGTACTCATGGAACAATGGCCACCTTTGCAGTGCAAATCAAAGCCTATCCCATCAACTGGAGTCCTCTCATGCAGAGAGAGCTATTTCTATGACAACCTCTATAGTATGGAATGAGCTATCTTTTGAACTTCACCAGGTTCAGGAATGTGATTTTGAAGGATGGATAGCAAGGCTGATGGGGATAGCAAGGTGGAAGGGTAGAAGTGGGCAGCAGTTGCTCGTCATCCTTGCCATTATTGTCTGCCTGCTCACTTGTCCACCCTCTCCCCCAGTGCCCAGTCCCCACAAAGAGATCATGGAACATAATGATAAAATCCCTGTCTCTTCAGGCCTTAGGCTAGTGGTTCCCAAACTTACTAGAGTCAGAGTAGCCCTTTAGCCTCTTCTTTCCAGTTCAGCCAGGTGCCAAGATCTCATGAGATCCAAGATAGCAATTCCTAATTTTGTGAGATTTTGCAAGATCCAAGATGATGGCACCCAAATCTCGAAGAACTCGTGAGATCCAACATGGTGACACTCAAACCTCACAAGACTGCACAAGATCTAAGACAGCAGCACCCGGGAGAACAGGTAGTTGGGCCACCGGGTACATCCAGTGGCACCCCTATGAGTGCATTGTGATGGCCTAAGTCTGCGGTTTGCAAACTCTCCTGGAGTTTGAATCCTGCAGTAAGTCCTTGCGGGGGTGGGGGGGAGGCAGCAAGGGTGGGGGGAAGGCAGCCACACAATCCTCAGGATTGCACCGCTCAGGGGGGCTGCAGGGACTGGAGTGCACTCACCAGTCCCTGCAGCAGCCGTCCTGGGGTGTGGGGAGCTCTGCACAAGCGTCTGCAGCGCTCCCCAGGCATCTAAAAGCGAAGATGGAGCGATCGCGCTCCACTTCCGCAAAACCAGAAGTGCAGCGTGATCACTCCACTTTCACTTCTGCTGACCTGAGGATACCTGCAGAGGCTCGTGCAGGACTCCCCACACCCCAGGACAGCTGCTGCGGGGACTGGTGAGTGCACCCCAGTCCCTGCAGCCCCGTTAGAAGTGAAAGTGGAGCGATCGCGCTCCACTTCCGGTTTAGCAGAGGTGGGGCATGATCGCTCCACTTTCACTTCTAAAGTTTCAGGTAGCCCTGCAGACAGTCACGCAGGGCTCCCTGCACCCCCGGGAGGCTGCAGGAGGCTCTGGTACACGCACCCAAGCCCCTGCAGCCCCCTGAGCGGCGCGATCCTAGGGATCGTGTCACTGCCTCCTCCCTGCCTCCTGGCTGCCCCTGCCCCTTAAAGGCAAAGAGGCCAGGGCCCTCAGGCTGGGGCGTCGCGATGCCCCAGTCTGAAAACCTCTGCCCTAAGTCATCACTTTGGGTACCCCTATCTTAAGCAGTTGATATTTTTAAACAATTGTATTGGTGTTATTTGCTTCTCATTTTTAAATTCAACTTGATTATACTGGAGTTGTATTCCATTTTGATATTGTTTTGACTCTGTTCCTCATCTTGAGAATCTGCCTTGACCAACTGTTGTTCTTTTCTCCTTTCCTTTTTTTTTTTAAATTAAACTTTCAGCAATTGTTTACTGTTCTGGCAGAATACACCGGATATGATGCGAGAACTCTTATGAATTTTAGCAATCGCTATTTCTACAATATGTACGATGCTTTAATTGTCCAGGTACTTCCGATAAACTATTATTCTGCATTCAGCTCCAACGCAAATAACAATGCAATCAGAAGCTACCCAGGTCATGCAGGGAGTTCTGCGTGAATAATAACAAACAAAAGCGTGGCAAAGGGATGCTCTGTTGGCACCATTTCTTGGCCAGCTTGACTAATGACAAGGATGTGAGGAGAAACTTTGATCCAGATTTAGGAATGAGCTTGGCTGCTTCAGGTTTGGATAGCCCCTCCATGGACTGTCAAAACCTGAAGCACTGAAACATGTTTTCAGTAGACTCCCTCAAAATATTTGAGGTGGGTCCACATCTACGGCACCAACTGAGGTTGGGAAAGTGTGCAAGCAGGTGCTGTCTGCCTCCCTTTCTTCTTCAGACCATTGCCATCAACCATCACCATCCTTGTAGGGAGACTAGGCCTAGAAGAAGAAGGTGGGTGACCAAAATAGCAGGTCATGATGACAAGGAAGAACCACTGCATACCCACTTGGTTGTCCTTCCTCTACCCAATCCTGATAGTAGCAGCAGTTTGTGGTACGAAGAGGAGGAGAAGGGCAGGAGGATTCCAATAGGCAATAAACTCCCTGCCAGGTCATCATAACTGACCAGGCTTGAATAATATCTTCCACACATAGGTTAAAAATTAACTATAAGGTGAAACAATTCTGCAGTTGTTTCACTGCACATAAAGCACATTGTACTTGCCTCATGGCAAGAGTCAATGTTCATTTATGGGAACTCAGTGTAATCACCCAGTTCACTTGGACATAGATCCAACCCTGACCTTACACTGGAAACCCTTAAAAAAAAAAAAAAAAAAGGAGGACTCCTTGGGTCTGGTTATCATGGCCTGTAAGGGTAACATGTGTGGCAGCTTCATATAAGCAACTGCTTGGAGAGACACCCAGGTAGTCCAGGATCGCAGTGGCACCCATACTGTGTCAGCATAATGCAAAAATTGGTCCCCAATGTCCAATTCAAACATGACCATTGTTCCACTGAAAATCTACCTCCAGTCATTCTGTTCCACATTGCTTTTGTAATACCTGGATGTTTCGGTCAGATGGCCCCAGGTCCAGGCCAACACCACAGCTGTTACCAGTAGAGGGTAGCGCACGCACACTAGTGCTACCTTCCTCTATAAGCAGACACATCACCTCTTCCCTTGCACAGGGGATATGCAAAGAGGGAAGAAGGTTGCTAGCAGCTCCTTCACTCATCCTGCATCCCCTTTGAAACCTGAAATGGTTGTATTGATAGCTCCCCAATGTGCCTCTTGCAGGCTTCTAAGGAACTCAGCACCAGAGAAGGAGTGCAGCAACATCTTCCTTGTTGCCCGCATACCCTTCACCACAACTCTTGTTTTCCTGATCTTAAGATACACCCTAAGTAGTGGGGCAGGCACTGAAAGTTGCTGCAGGGATCCAAGCTAGTCTTTGCTCTACCACAGTGACACTGGCCTGTGAAACTAATTTCTTTGCTAGAGTCTGCATTAGTTGCCTCCATTAAGAAGAAATATCCCAAATAGTAAGGTGTATTAGGGAGCAGTCCTCTGCCTGTTTATTTCAATGTTCAATTTACTTCCACCATCTGCACCTCCTAGGTTGCTTCCCTCCCTTTTCTGAGAAACATGATCCAGTTTTCCTATCTCCCATCCTTCCCCCGATCCACTCTCCATCCATCAGCTCAAGGACAGCCTTAGGAGCTGCAGGGCCCAATGCAAAACATTTTTTGTGTGGGGGGGGGGAGGGCTACTCACCAGGATGAGCAGCAGTTATTAAGCACCTTTCAGCAGCGTCACCATCAACTGCTTCCGGGGGGGGGGGGCAATTTCAAGCCAATCGGGTTATGGGGCGGGTGGCAGGAGGAGCTGACCAGCCGCAATGTGTCTACTAGACAGTGAGGTGCCAGCTGCGGGTGCTCCATTCACTACCCCAGTGCAGGGCCTCTTCAGGTGGCAGGGCCCGATTTGGCCAAATTGGTCAAATTGCCATAAGGTCAGCCCTGCATCACCTCATTGCGTTTGTGACAGAACTGACTTGACATGCCTCTAGAAAATGTTTCAGCTGGCCTCCTGCTTAACCTGACGCTTCTCGGTTTAGGTCCTTTAGTAAAAAGTCTCAAAGGCTTTTTTGAGCCTTATATAATTGTTAAGTCCAGTCCATAACTTGTTAATTGTTAAGTAAGCCCATAGGCCCATAAAGCAACAGAACGGAAATGGGCACTGGGAATACAGAGCTCTGTTTGTCTGTTTGTTCTGTAGAAATCTCATGGTTTGCGTTTACCCAGTTGGGCCAACTGGGCAGTACTGGAAGATATGAAGGAAACGGTGTTATTTGCTCTAAATATACTTTATGGAATATACCAAACAGAAACAAAATCACGATTTCAAGGAGGTGAGCAAAAAACATTGCCATTCACTGTCACATGTATGCTACATGCCCAATTTTGTGTCTCTGTCTAATGAAAGGAATTTTCTAAGATCATTATGCATGGAATAAATATGCTCCAGAGCTTAGCACCACTGCAGGATCTGCTTTGCTCCTTGAATCATAGACTGGTATGGTTCAGAAAGATGTTGGAGGTCATCCAGTCCAACTCAGGTCATCTCAGTGCAGGCAACGTCTACAGCAGTTTTCTTCAGTCTGTGAGCTGTGACCCCAATGGGGTTGCAAAGCCTCCTTTGAGGGGTTGTGGCAACCTTTTTTCAAAGCCTGTGCAAGAGAGGGCTGGGATCCAATCCAGTACTGCTTTGTCAAAACCGAGTTCTTGATATGAACCTGCACAGCCAGTTCTTGCTGTCTTGCCTGGGCAGCCCCTAAGGCCAGCCCTGCTCTGGCTGCTACGGTTGTTGTAAAGACAAAAGTGGTAGGGGGAAATGGGGTGGGTGGGGCTGGGTGGATCAGGTCCCAGGAAGGGAGTGGGATTGGCGGTGGGTCCCCAGTATTTTATGTTATGTTTTTTATTTATTTTATTTGTTTGTTTTTTGGGGGTTGTGGCATTAAAAATGTTGAAGACCACTGTTCAACAGCATCCCTTACAGGTGGTAATCCAACCTTTTCTTGAACACTTCTAACATGGTGGCAGATCATTCCAGTGCCAGACCAAACTTACAATTAGGAAATTCTTCCTTCTGCCTAATCTGTTTCACTGTAGTTTCAACTCACTGGTCCTAGTCCTGCCCTTACAAGCATAGCCAGTCCTTCCTTTCTTCCTTGAAACCATCCTTCAGATAATTGAAAATGGCTGGCATAGAGTACCCTCAAGCCCACTTCAGGCTCCATGGATATGTGGATACAATCAGATAGAAACAACACCATTGATTTTCTGTTAAGCACCTAGCTCTAAAAAAAAAAGGGATTTTCATGACCAAAAAGGCTTTAACCTCCACAGAGTTTAAAATGTTAAACTAGGACTGTGGAAACTCAGGTTCAAGTTCCCACTCAGCAGTGGAATTTCCTGGGTGACTGTGGGCCAAACCTATCTAAGAGGGTTGTTTTGAAGTTCAAGGATGGGTGGAGAAGCCAACTGCTACTCTGAGCTCACTGGAGCAAAGCAGGATACTAGACATGTATACTCAGAATAGTATACATGTCTATAGAATGCTCAAGAGCTACAGAAACTCTTCTTTTTTCCATTGCTTCCTATCTGAGGTACACTGCTAGGATTCAGTCTTGCCTTGAGTTAAGCTCTAACTTCTCAGTCACCTTCAGCAGCAAAAGAAATCCTTCATCACAGCAACTGGGAATGGAAGAATGGCAGCTGAATATGTTGAAATGCTTCTTGTTTTCACCTGCTTGATTATTCTTTTCCATCCCCCTTAAGGAGTCCTCCTGAAAGATATTCTGGAGATGATCACAACAGCTGCTCAGTCTGCTCCGGAGCCAAAAATGGTCATGTATTCAACAGTAAGTTCTGGGATTTTAAATGGGCCAACTCTGCAAATACATCACATCTTCTTGTCACTTTCTAGTGCTGGCAAATTGTGAATGGTATCAGTGATTGATAATTCTGGATTTGGAACTACCAAGAATCAGTACAGCACCCTGAGTTTGTGAAGGCAACCTTACAGCAATCCTCAAGTTTCATGTATATAGGTTAAAAGACAACAACCCTACAAATTCCATTTAGAGAGGTTAGCACAGCCACTAAGGCCCAAATCCTAACCCATTTTCCAGCACTGGCATAGCTGTGCTAATGGAACATGTGCTGTATCCTGCAGTTGGGTGGCAGTCACAGACCCCTCCTCAAAGTAAGGGAATGTTTCTTCCCTTCCCTTGGAGCTGCATTGCCCTTATGTCGGTACTGGAAAGTGGGTTAGGATTGTGCCCTAAGTTCCTCTCCAAAGACGTCTTGGTAGAGAATGGACTAAATCCTTGCTGCTCCACCCAAACTTTGGAGTAAATTGCAGCATCTGGAATAGATTAGATTCTACAGTTCGTTCCAGGCATGTGCAGTTATTGTGACTAAACATCTCCAGACATACCTTACAAACTCATAGCATATGAGGTGAAACTAAGGGCACAATCCTAACCTGTTTTAGGCCCTATTCATCCCTAGGCCATGTGTGGCTGTGCCTTATCTGCTCCAAGGCCCTTGCACATTACAAAGAGTGGAGGTATTGGTCATAGGAGGTGGCCATTATCTGTAGCACAGTTCAGGGAGATTCTAGCTCATGCTTTGCCCACATCTCATGCAGGTCAGGAAGGGACCTGGAACTTTCCAGAAAGCAGCAGGTCCAGGGTCCATTCTATATATACTTTTACTATAACGGAATCCATTTATAGCTAGACCCATTGATGGTTTATTTCCAACCTTTCTTCCCCATATGCTCAATCATAAGGATTGTGTATACCCATGTGTTGGAGGCTTGTCACGTGAAGATGAATCAGTAGCAAACATTTCCATGGGAACCAGCCCACACAATGAATGAATTCAAGGGTGGCCCAAACATCCCAGCTCCTGAGACAACTTACCAAATGCCATCTCTCCCAGTGATGTCTAAAGAGGCCAGTGATCTGTAATAGGTGATCCCTTTTGGGAACCTGTTCCCATCAACACATCTGCTGAGGAACTTCTGAATGTTGCCCCCCCCCCCCCCCAGAATCCCAGCACATTGTGGAAGATTTGTGGGGCATGTTCTTGAGCATGCACACAATTCATGCAGACACCAGCCAGGTCTTTGGGCAGCTGTTGCCTCTTGAATGCAAAATAGGACTACAGAATACACAAGTAACACTCCTTAGGGAGTGTAGGAGCAGATCAGAAATGATCAGGATACCATTTTCACAGGAGTTTTTGTTTCATTATTGATCTTTCATTCTGAGCCCTCTTCAGACAAATTCATTTGTCACAGAGTCAAGAAATGTTGGCTAGCTGGCATGCTTCTGTTTAGTCATGTCCCATCCCCTGATGCAGATTGCAGACCCTTTTCATGCCCCTCCCCCAGACATCCCTACACTCTACTGTGGATGGCAGGTGCTGAGTGTGGGGAGAGTTCTCCCCTTGATTTCTGACCCTGACTGGCCAATTTGCCCCACTCCCCAGATAAGGAACAGCCTCTGAAGAGGTCTTAGGACTTGTATCCCATGTGGTTAGGGGCAGATGATGTTGCTATGTGGCTGGGAAACAACAATACTGTTCACAGAACACATACAACCCATTCCTACCCAACTTTCCTGCGCCAAAATAGCCATGCCAATGGGGCATATCATCCTGCGGGGGGGGGGGGGTACAATAATTGGGGCCTCTTCAAGGTAAGGGAATATTTGTTTCCTTTCCAAGGGGCTGCATTGCAGCTGCATCAGTGCTGGACAGTTGTTTAGGATTGGGCCATGAGTGCATGTTCATTCTTCAAGAGTAGACTCTGTGCATGCAATCCATCCACTCTTAAACATTTACAGTTTAAGAGAAGATATTGCACCCATGCAGGCCCACACTACTCATTCACACATGCCACACCACTTTCTTGCATGAGAGTTTTGTGCTTTTTCTTTTCTTTTCATAGCATAGTAGGACAATCATTGCCCTCCAGATGGCACTCAATGTTTTCAAAGGCGAACTACCGCACTTCTCTGCTTGCTACTTTTTTGAACTATATCAAGAAAGCAATGGGCAAGTATTCTTTCATAGATGTGTTGAAAGAATGGTTTATTGGGTTAAACATTTGGAAAGCAAATCGTGTGCTCAAAAGAGAGTGAATATGGTATTTCCCCGATGGTATTTGTCATCATCTGTGCGTTGATAAAACAAGATGCAAATAGCTCCATGGGAGAGGTGATGCTGGGACACGCCACTTTCTCAGACCTCGGAAAGCTGGTGCTGAGATAAATGGGCAAATGACCTGACTCAGGACACAATCCTAACCAACTTTCCAGCAGCAAGGTAAGGGCAATGTAGCTCCAAGGTAAGAGAACAAACATTCCTTTATCTTGGGGAGACCTCCGTGACTGCCACCCAACTGCAGGATGCAGCACATGGCCCATTGGCACAGCTGTGTCAGTGCAGGAAAGTTGGTCAGGATTTGGGCCTCACTCAAAAGCAGATCTGTATGTTCAAAATGTGTTTCCTGCATTTATGCTGAAGTCCAGCTGTTGCAAACATAGATGCCTTTTAAAGACAGAAAAGGAGGAGGACTTCATGCCACAGTTGCGATCAGTGTTTTACCCCCCTACATGAATCATTTGCATCACCTCATGTGTAAATACTAACCTAAGATGGCAGATGGCACACTTGAATTTCAAGACAGAGGCAAGGATGAGCAGTACAAGACCAACACTGGTGGACCTAGAGGGGGGCAAATGGGACAAATGCCCCAAGCATCAACCCTCCAGGGGCGCCTCTGGACCCTCGCCCCCACATCTGCCAGGAGGAGCACCCAGGGGCGCTGCGGAGAGGCAGTCTGCTGCCTCTCCATCAGCGCCTCGGCACTGACTGAGCCACCCCCCTCCCCTCCTCCTTAATAGGAGGATAGGAGACAGGTGCCCTAGAGAGGCACTGACGCTCTAGGGCACCCATCTCATCTCCTCCTATAAAGGAGGGGGGTGGCCCAGTCTGCGCCGAGACGCTGCCTGAGAAAGCAGCTTCCCACTGCCTCCCAGGAGTGCTCCTGAGCACCCCTGCTCCACCTCTGAGGGCATCCCTCAGAGGCGGAGCGGAAGTAGCGCACGCCCCCTCCAACTTCAGAGGAGACGTGTGCCATTTCCCGGCCTGGGTCACCCCTGCTCCGCCTCAGAGGGCGTCCCTCCGAGGCAGAGTGGAAGCGGCGTGCACCCCCTCCAACTTCAGAGGAGAAACATGCCGCTTCCCGGCTCCCACGGAGCCTTCCACGCAGCTTACAAGCTGCGCGGAGGTCTCCACTGCAGTGGTCTGGGGCCGCTGGAAGCAGCCCCAGACCACTGCCATGGAGACCCCCACGGCACAGAAGGCCCTGGGGGGGCCTCGGCTGCCTCTTCCATTCCCCCTTGTTTTCAAAGGGGGAACAGAGGAGGCAGTTGCACGGAAGTAATTACTTCCCGGTCAGGTGCGCAGGGGGTGGAGAAGGGTGCGAAATGGGGTGTGGGAGGCAGAATACTGGGGGTTGCCCTGGGTGCAGGGACCCCCAGGAACGCCACTGAAGACCAAATATATGTCTGCTTCCTACTGTAGAGAGACTTTCAAGACTTTGCCCAATCTGCATGTATCATGTCCCGCTGATGTTCAATCCACCCAGTTTCAGATCCAGCAAGGAACTCCATTCAGAAGGATTAACAACTTTCTCCCATTCCAGTCAATAAGACTAGATTTAAAAGAGCTTAACTTTTGCTGGATTCTGGATTGTCTGTTCTTCAGAATACGTTGTTCAGTTTTTTAGTATATCGGCATGTTATATCCACTGCTCTTCTAAACACCCCAAACCACCTTTCCCCAGTAACTATTTAGACAACATAAATGCAGTCTAGGGTTTAAGAACAGTGAATTCTATTGCAAACTTTGATATCCATGCACGTGAAAGAGGGGGTTACAGTGCAGGCGTGGGGGGGGGGTGTCATGCTGCTCCCAGCTGTACACACTTATGTAGGAATAATCTCTTTGAATTCAATGGGGCTTACATCTGAGTAGATATATGTAAGATGGTGCTGAGGGAAGGCTCAATCCTATTCTCCCCCGCACCCCCTCCCCCGTTTTCTGGTTCAGCCACACTGAAAATGAGCATGCTGTATCCAGCAGGGGGTGGGGGGATCAGGAAGCTTCAGAATGGGAAAGGTACTTAAGGGCGCAATCCTAACTCCTTATGTCAGAACACAATTGATTTCAATGGAACTTAACCACAACTAACTTCCTTAGTCATGTCAAATCTTGAGATACAGCCCACTGCTCACAAGCCTTCTGAAATGCAGAGCTGCTTTTCTGAAAAAGATTGCACAGTATTCAAGACCATGATGCAACTTTCTTCTTCCCTTGGGTGCCACAAAACCAGTCAACACACTATTGAGATGCATTTTCGGAATAACAACTACGATGACGTACCCGCACCAGTCACTTTGCTGGGATGTACAGATGCATGTCCACTGGAGAAATTTAAAGAATTGGTGTCTCATGTCATACCAAAGAACTGGGAAGAAGAATGTCGCCAAAGGTAATAGCCCTATTTATCTATTACATTTTGGAGAGATGGGTAGGTGTGATTTTTTAAAAAAACAAAAACATAAATCTGGGATATGTGGGGAGGGGCTATGTAGGTGGGTTTTTGACTAGTTACTCAGCTCCATCTGCTGGGCATTAATGGTTACTGCATCCATTTGATCAAACCTTTATACTTTTCAGCCAAACTTGGGCATTTTCCATGAGCTTGCTTATTATTTTACTACCCCCATTTCTTTCTCCAATTTGCTTAATTCTTATTTTCTTCTGGGTGTTAAATAAACTAGTTAGATTTTGACTCTTTGCTTGCCTCATCCACATTCATGGGTAATTCTGATGATTGTCACCCCTCATTGTTCTGCAAACGCTAATGTTGGTTTGATTTTCAATAAAACCCTCTGGGGTTCATTTCTCTCCTGGAAAAAGGATTTATCTCCAGACAGACACTCTCTGTCTGGTTTCTGTAAACTGACAGCCCAATCCTATCCACATTTTCCCGGGAGTAAGCCCCATTAACTCTAATGGGACTTACTTCTGTGTAGACATGCATAGGATTGGGCTGTGAGACAGTGGCAGCAGATACAAATTACCAAGGTTTTTCCCCATTCAGCTGTTGACCCAGTAAAGAAAGTGCGGAGCCAGAAGGAGTGTGGGCACTCAAACTATTAGGCACTACTCCCCATGGTCAACCTGCCTTCTCCCCGACATAGGGTAAACCAGTGTTTGGAATTTGGAGTTCTACCTCAGAGATATTCTAATGCATTTGCATTTCATTAGCTCTGGAGAAGGACAACAAATCCTAAGCACCATAGGACTGGTGAACAATGGAGGAGAAAGAATTTCTTCAAACTATCTCATGTTGTCTTGGCAAATTATCCAAGTTTTTTTCTGTTTGGATAATTTTGGATCTAATTTGGGATAGGCTGTCAGCAACTTTTCCACCTCTAATTTTAACCCTTATTATGAAGGTGACCGTGGAAACAGCTGCCTAGCTCAGTGTTACGTTTACCCTCCACCTTACCACTTCACATGGTTCACTATTTAAAGTACCACTGGAAGTAACTGGTGATGGGGTTACTGGGTTGGGAGGCCAGATGCAACATGCCAAACACCAGTAAGAGGCTGAGGGTGAATGGGAGGACTTTTTCAAGCACAGAAAACTCCTCCACGTCAAGTGGAGCGTGGGAGGCGAAGGGCCAGAGAGAGGCCAGACCGGGAAGGAATCCAGCTGGAACTAGGAGTTCTATGAAAGACTAGAACTATTCAATTGTAAAAATCCCTACAATTGAACAGGGAAGTTTAGAACAGCTTGCCTATGTAAACCGCCTTGGATTAAAGTCTGAGGAGAAATCTGATGACCAAACAAAGGTGGTATATAAATACCCGTATAAATAAAACCATGCTTTGGAGCCTCCTACAGCTGTTTGTTGTGTCGTATTCCTGGTCTGACTGCCAGGTGGCAGGTGTTCAGGGGTGCTGCAAGTACCACCAGATACCACCTCAAGTACCACTGGTGGTACCCATACCACTGGTTGAGAAATACTGGCCTAGCTTTTAGGTTCAAGAACTCAATGCTATTTACCGTAATATGTGTCTCTATGAATGAAAACATGATTCAGCAACAGCACAGAATTTCATGGGTCTGTAGACTACTGACCACACATATACAGTGTTTGGAGTTCAGTCCAGAACAAAACAGTATGCAAATATTGATAACACTGTCTCCATGCCTTTCCAGATTCTGAAAGTGATATCAGCCCATTGTTATATTGCTGTTGTGTCTCATCTTCAAGAACAAAAACTACAGTCAAAGGAAAGGCAAAGGAGATAGTCAACCTCTTGAGTAGAAGGCAACAGGATGGCATATGCATTGCTTAACATCCAAAGCACTAGAATTGCACTGTGCTTTCACATGATCTTTGGCATCAAGATTTTCCTCTTCCCTATGATTATTTCATTCTAATAAAAACAGATCAAGCAAAACAGTGCAATCAATTGCCCTGAAGGGGAGGGGGGAAGGTGCCATCATCATTTACAGGTAAATGTGTGACTATGGTAGAGGTAATTGGAAAAAAATTCATCAGAGGTTCATATGGCAACCTTGTTTAATATGGAGGTTCCATATTGAACTCATAAGTACCACTGATTGGCTAGTAGATTTTGGCAACAATCCTATGCACATTTTCCTGGGAGTAATCCCTATTGAACACAATGGGACTTACTTCTGAGTAGACAGGTGCTGTTTAACAGGCAGGCAGCAATCCTGTGCACATCATGAGAGTAAGTCCCACTGAATTCAGTGTGACTCCTCTCTAAGCAGACATGCATAGGATTACCAAGTTAGAATCAATCAAAGTTTGAAGCACATTGGAGGTCATCTAGTCCAACCCTCTGCTCAATTTCAGCCTCTGCTTGAAAACTTCCAATAAGGGAGGAGCCTTACCATATAGAACAAACATGCATCAGGAATTAGACTAGACCCATCATGAATATAGACCCATCAGAAATGTAGACATACCCATCATGGCAGGAAGCTCTGCTCCTAGAATCATGGAATGTTAGAGCTGGAAGACACCAGAACTATGAAGATCAAGATCTCACCTTCATTTGCACGGCAGCCCTCTAGCTGGTAGTAGCTGCAGCTACTGATCTTTTGATATCTTCCCTTAGTTTTCTCTTCTAAACTTCCTACCATCCAGGTTCTGCTTGATTCAGATCCCCTGACCACCTACTGTTTCTTTAAAAAAACAAATTCACTAGGTAACATCATGAATTTGCATAACATACAATTTGAAAAATTGTTTTGGCTCTGGTGTGTTCCTGCACCAGAGGATGGTCACAATTCCATACCTTTATATTTATTATTATTAACAGTATTTATATGCCGCTTTTCAACAAAAGTTCACAAAGCAATTTACAGAGAAAATCAAACAACTAATGGCTCCCTGTCCCAAAAGGGCTCACAATCTAAAAAGATGCAACACCAGCAGACAGCCACTAGAAAAGACACTGCTGGGGTATGGTGGACCAGTTACTCTCCCCCTGCTAAGTAAAAGAGGAGCACCCACTTGAAAAAATGCCTCTTACCCAGTTAGCAAGGGTTTGATTATTTGATGATGAAACAACAATTAAGGATGGTCTTCCCTTCTAACAATGTTTTTATGCTGTCTCCTATCTTCAGAGTTCTAAAATGCATCCTACTTAGAGGTCTCTTGCAATGTATACCTGTCTTTAAATGAAATCAATCAATTAATTAAAGGGCAGTCAATCATTTTAAAAGTGTCAGGTGTCAGTGACAGCCTTACAATCACATTGCATGAATCACCACTTCTCTCTGACACAGTCAAGCATCTATATGGAAAAAGTACTCTTTTTTTTAATTAACACACACAAACATACAAACATATAACATACATTTAGGAGTGCTAAATACCATATACCATTACTAATTAATCATACTATATCTCCTAATCTACTTACTCATCTATTTCTACCTCTTATTGATTTATCCATTTATTTATATAATATACAATAAATTTTCCCTAATGCCCTATACTATATTTTCTAAATATTCACTTTCTACCAAGCGTAAACTAACTTCAATTGCTCATTAATATTAAAACAAAATCTAATTACCAAAATTATCACCTCAGCTATTTCCACTCCAATCTAATTCTCCAGTCTAATTACACTTTTTTTTTCTTTAACATAATAACCACATATAAAACCATTCTTCCACACAAAAAGTGTAGAAAAAGTATTCCTGAAAGATTTGCTTTAGTCAGCCTAGCACAGGCGTGTCCAAACTTTTTGGCAAGAGGGCCACATCATCTCTCTGACACTGTGTGGGCGGGCTGGGAAGAAAAAAGAATTAATTTACATTTCAAATTTGAATAAATTTACATACATTTACATAAATGAATATATTAGAGATTGAACGAATGAAGGTCTTGCAATAGCTCAAGGCCTATAAAAGGCCTTACACAAAGCAAGTGCTTTCCTTTGCTACCACTGCTGCATCACAGATGTGAAACAGCAAGCAGTGGAGGAAGCCCTCATTCTACAGCTCATGCAAGAGGTCAAACAGTCACCCTCATGCTAATAGCAGTTGCATCGGACCAGCTCCAGCAAGTCTCCAGAGGGCTAGAGACTCATTGGAGACGGGGGGGGGGGGGGTTTTTTTTTTTACCTGCAGGCCAGATTGGGAGTCCTTGAGGGCTGCAAGTAGCCCCCAGGCTGGGGTTTGGGCACCCCTGTCCTAGTGCATAAATCTGCTGGGCATGCTCTTAAGGGTAATTTTGAGCTCATGCACTGCCATGTAGAAGTGGCTTTCAGAGGTGAAGCCACACTTGCAGCTCATGGCTACTTCATTAATCTGGATATGCTGAACTGAATGGAGGACAAGAGAACATCTGTCACCCTGACTCAAAGAGACACATGGATCATACAAGTTAGGCAAGCAGGGTGATCAGATACAATGGATGGCAGAGTACCTGTACCTTTAACCATTGTAAGGAAGAGGGAATTTGGGAAGGTGCAGCTTTTAAATTCCTTCCATCTTGAGCTCCAACATTGTGTCCTCCATTGTATCTGGTCACCCTGGGTATAGGGAACAGCAGCTGAAAAGTATTCAGAGCAGAAGACTGCAAGTGATGAAAACAAAACAACCACCAGAGGGTACTCTATGCCTTAAAATCTCATTCCTGCCATCTGTTTACAGTCCAAGCTTAGTCATGTGTATGAAGTAGGAAAGCCCCTTGGGTTTTATAGCAGCTGAAACCTGGTGCCTTCCTGCCACAAGCCTACTAAGGGATACCCACACATGAAGTTGCCGTCCCGTTTCCTGTGCTACAAGGAAATTGTATTAATTCAGGAACGAAGTTGGGAGGGAGCTGTTTTAAAGTCAGTTGTGCATCCCAGCCAAGGTTTTACAATAGCATCACAGGCCATCAAAAAAAAAAAAAATGCAGACAGGGCTTCTGCATCACATGGGGAAATGCCCTGTGCTTGTACAAGCAGGAGGAAAATGATGGTGTGGCAATAATCCCCTCAAAGCACAACAGTGGATGTTGACAAAGTCTATGGGGTGGATTAACCTGAGTTTGGAATCCTTTGGAGGATGCTTATTGTGCTTTTAAAAAGTATTCACCTTATAAATGTTCAAGGAGAAGATAACTGGAGGTGATAAACCACACCTGCTTCTCCCAGGCAGCCAGTCTGGTGCCCAACTTGAGATCCCTGCCCTATCAGACGACTTCAGCCAAATTGCAGCTCTGTCTCTCTGCTGTGCCAAGACAGCCCCAAAATGCTCTTTCTACACACATGGATACAGGTGTTCACACATATGCATACCTTTAGCTGAAGGCAGTAGCTTTTCCATTCCTGGCACTCAAAAGAGATTTAACAGTGGATCAAACAAGAAGTTACAATAAACTTGTGTGTTTGCTCCTTGGGTTTTATTTCTCTTTTTATATAGAGAGCATGAGGGGTGATACTTGCAAAATTGCCCAAAACCAAGATAGGGATATATAGACTCCTTGCCCTGGTTGTGTTCTCTATTTCAAACACGCCCTCCCCAATTTAGCATTTGTTAAATAGCTTCCTTGGAAGCTACAACTAGAACCTTTTTTAAACTAAAGGGGGGGGGGGGGACAGGGGGTGATTGGGATTGGAACCACAGCAGAGGCTATGGGCTAAAGCCCCCTACCCTTCCCACTGCAATTTCAAGCTATGTCTCACACACATGCTATTTAGGGTTTTTGTTTTTAAAGAGCCAAAACTCATTTATCATAACATATAGTTTGGCCCTAAATCAGTAAACCATCTCCTTACAATTCCCACACAGAAGATGGGTCAAGTGACACCCAAGGTCCAGCAAACCAGAGAATGAAAGGCAGAGTGACCAGATACAATAGGGGGCAGAGTACCTACACCTTTAACCACTGTATAAAAGAGGAAATTTTTGGCAGGTGAAGCTTTTTAAACCCTTCCATGCTGAGCTGCACCTGCCAAAATTCCCTCTCCTATATAATGGTTAAAGGTATAGGCATTGTGTCCTCCACTGTATCAGGTCATCCTGGTGAAAGGAATCTGTCAGACATCATGGTATTATGTATTATTGAGCTACCCATCATGGAGATGAAGTGATGGAGAAGTCTTCACTGGTTCACATGTCAGGACACTATGAAAGGTACAGGAGCTCTCCCAGAAGAAAAGCTGATTTTTTTTTTCAGCTCAACCAATGACACCTGAAAGTACATTTGGACTTCCCAGCTTTAAATTAACTCTACAGCTTGAAGCCTGAACCTTTGCATGTAGTCTCAAAAGGAAGTCCCACTGAGTTCCTTAGGTGGGCTTTACATCCAAGTAAGTGTTCTCAGGATTGCAGCCTTAGTCCTTCAACAGTTGCAGGGGCCTTCTTGGTTCACAGGTGGAGCTGGCTCCCTGGGAGTTTTCTCTAGCAAAATCCCTCACACCAGAGAAGCATAATTGGCCCTCTATATACAAGACACAGGAAAAGTTAATTACTTGAAATAGACAGGAAAGGGATAGAGTGTATAAAAAGACTATTATGCTCCTCCTCCTTTATGGTAGGATTGTGCGAGTAAAGGAAGGAAGATGTGGTGGGTAAAGGAGTTAGGTGGTTTGTGGCTGTGTTATCTGATGAGCATAGTGACTTGTGCTACTCTTTGGGATGTCTCCAGGCATGAGCTACTAAATGGGAATCTTCTAGATAGAGATAATGATCCTGTAAGGCCACCCTTGACTGAAAAGTTGCCTACTTCTCTGCAGCCTATTGCAGTGCAGTGCCAGGAAGCTGAAATGGTGGTTATGGTCCATAGAGATCTCTTTGGGACTGGCCACTTGGTCCAAGTTGCTGAGCTCAGCCTTGGCCCAAAAGCCTGCAGTTACACTTCTCTCAGTATTTCTGGTAAAGTGATTATCTTTGAAGTGGGACTCCATGAGTGTGGCATCAAACTACAGGTAATGGTGGCTGTATAAATAAGAGAACTTAATTTTGTGGTGGGGTATGTGAGGATCTTGAGATAAACATTTGTATTTCTATTGCTTCAGTTAATCTTGGTATGCTTGTAATCTTACTTAGCACTCCATTTTCAATAATATGTATATTGAACCCTACTGTAAAATGAATTGCCTGCCTGTGGTTCCCAAATTTTTTAGCACTGGACCCACTTTTTAAAATGACAGGACCCACCTAGATCTACCAGTCTTTCCTTTTTTAAAAAAAAAAAACTCTAGAAAAAATATTTTTATTTATAAGCAATAACCAGAAAAAGATCCTCAAACACTTATCTTCCTATACTTAAACATGCTTGCAAACTGCAGGAGCTGAGCTCTTTGCAGGGTTACTGGCAAGTACAGTACCTGATTTTTGAATAGTCTCAGGGCTTGGGGCAATTAATTATCTGATCTTTCTATCACCCTTTGGCAACCCACCAAAATCAGGTTATGACCCACCAGTGGCTCCTGACCCACTATTTGGGAACCACTGGCCTAAAGCTAAGATATAACTCCTGTAATATTGTAATAGGATTGCTGTGTTCTTTCAGATGACACCAGACTCCCTGAACTACCACACAAGCCTGCATTACAACCCACGGTTGGCAAGCAACCCCATTATTGTAAGAAATAGCCCAGCTGAGATCCCTATTGTGTGCCGTTTCCCTAGGTGAGCCACTGCATCCGATACTGCTGTCCAGCTGGGTTGCATTATGGCACTGTATTAAGAAGTAAACCTTTTTCTTAGGAAGGATAATGTGAGCAGCCATGCAATTGAGCCCACGTGGATGCCTTTTAGTCTGACAATGTCTGCAGAGGGGAAGCTTCAGTTTTCCTTGCGTTTGATGACTGGTAAGTAGTTTGGAAGAGTGATGGTACATAAGCAGAACCACCCAGTATATGGTTGGTGGGTGTGGAGATGCATATATGCTAATCCCTATTGGTTGCTCTCTTACTTGTACTGGGCCTCTCCTGAATGACTGCAGTTCTTCCACTGTTGCAGTAAAGTTCTTAACAAAACTCTGCTTTGCTGTGTGTGGGATGATTGGTTTCCATTGGCTTTAAAAAATGAGGCTCTATTCCTTTAGATCAGGGGTCTCCAAACCCAGCCCGGGGGCCAGATGCGGCCCGCAGCAAGCCTCTTTCCGGCCCGTGGCCAACCTCTTGTCTCCTGAAAGCCTCCAACCCACTCAACTGAACATGACCAGAACTGTGCTCTGATTGTGTCTGGAGGGTGTTCTGAGGGCCAGAGAGGTGGAATGAATGAGCCCATTCACTCATCTAAGTTCCATCTCTTATTTATTTAAATTGTATATTTAAATATTTTTCTGGCCCTCCACAGATATTTGATGTGGCCCTCTGGCTAAAAGTTTGGAGACCCCTGCTTTAGATGGCTATAGTAGAGAAAGGTGTAGTTCAATGGCAAGGACTCTTTTCATGCAGACCCTTCAACCTGTGGCATCTCCAGCCAGGGATAGGAAAAAGCTCTGTCTGAGTGGGAGCAGCAGCTCTCCAGAATTTCAGTCTGGATTTGACTGGATTAACTGGACCAATAACAGAATATATTATAACAGAAGTGTAGGCACAATATGTGACTGAAATCTTCCTGTTTGCTGTGAATTACTACAGATGACTGGAGTGCTGAGAGAACTTCCAGAGGCTACCAGCTAGGAGATGAGCTTCATGTTCAGGCAGACATCTATAGTGATAACCATATACCTCTGAGGCTGTATGTGGATAGTTGCATGGCTACACAAACACCAGACAGTGATAGCACTCCACGATATACAATCCTGGACTACCATGGGTAAGATGAAGCAGCATCTTCACAATCTCTTTGAACAACTTGGAAGGAGTTGTGACGGGGGGGGGGGGGGGCTAAAGCTATCCTGATCCTTCACTAAGTTGGTGGGCTTCACTGATGCTTGCTGCATGTGTACAATTGCTTGGTAACTGCCCTAAGTCAACAGGATTTGGGAAGAAGGGCACTAAAAATGCTTGGTTGGTTCTTGTGGCCTATGTGTTGCCCTGCTGAGTTGGGTTTGTTGGTTTTAATATAGTGTTGTATTTTGCTATCTGCCTTGGCAATTTTACTGTGAGGAGGAAAGCAGGATAGAACTATTCTGAAATAAGCAATTACCCAGATTATCTACAGCAGGGGTGCTCAATAGGTGGATCGTGATCTACCGGTAGATTGCGAGGCAAAATGAGTAGATTGCGGAGTGCCAACCCCCCCTTCAGGTGCCTTTGGGAGGAAATGCTGGGAGTAAGGCCCATTGTACTCAATGGGGCTTACTCCCAGGTAAGTGTGGCTAGGATTGCAGCCTCACAGCCTAATCCTAGGCATGTCTACTCAGGAGTAAGTCCTGTTATACTCAGTGGGGCTCAAGGTACACCAACATACATTGTACACATAAATGTTATATGTTATGATGGCGCGAACATTGTAAAAAAAACTCTGGTAGATCTCCGGGCCTTGCTGGGTTTCAAAGTAGCTCTCGAGCCAAAAAAGTGTGAGCACCCCTGATCTACAGCTTTTATAAATACTGCATGCAGAGCACCTTGCCTATGGAACAATAAAATTACAGTAAAGCAGGACAAAATGGCAGCCTTGTAAGCAAAAGGGCATGGTGCAAAACAAAGGTGCAGATCGCCCCTCCTGTAAAATAGCAACTTGAAGAAATATGTAAATATTTAAAGGTCCTAGTTGGAGGGCACTTGATATAGCCAGTTCTAGGTTGGGCCAGTATCTGGATAGGTGGCTGCTCTAGAACCCATTTCAAGCTGCCTCCATGAAGGAAGTAGGTGGGCTTTCTAAAATTGGATGGGGCTGATGGAGCTCCATGGGCAGTGTACTGTTGTACTTCCATCAGGAAGACCTGTACCAAATTCCCAGCTCTTCATCCTATTGCAGAATGAGTTGGGTGATTGTGTAACTGATGTTGAGTGTTCCTTGGACACAAAATGACATTGGGAGGTGTGTCTCCTCTTCATGATGTTGGATTCATGCAGCAGTTCCTCAAATTAACCCCGGTCACAATCCCCTTCTTTCGTGGCACCCTGTTGCAGCAGCACTGCTGTGCAGGAGGTTGAGAGGGCTCTGCAAGGCTTTGGCCCAGCCAAGATGGCAATGCCTGGGAAAGCTGGTAAGGCTGCCAGTGATATTCCCAAGGTACCCTTGTGAGCTTGCTATGGTGCTCTGGGGCGCTGCAGTGTGCAGTTTGGGAACCACTGTATTAGTGGCTTAGGGCCCATTGCTAACCAATTCTCCAGCATCAATGCAGCCCTGAGGTAAGGGTATGTTTTGTTCCCTTACCTTGAGGAAGCCTCCATGACTGTCCCTGCGCCCCCACCTCAAGATGCAGCACCAGCCCTGTTGGTATGGCTGCATCAGCACAGGATAGGCTTGGGCCCTTAATCCAATGATCTCCACAAAGTGGCAGAACCTTTGTGCACTGGTGAGTGAGGGATTTCTGCATGCTTGTTCACCTGCAGAGCTAATGGGGGGATATAGCTAGGTTGCAAGTCTGCACACTTGCATCCCATTGAACTCGGTGGAGTATGCTTCTAAATGAACATGCATTGAGCCAACTGCAAACTTAAATGGGTGACCACAGTTCAAAAATATTGAGACACTGAACAATATGTCCCTTAAATAGTATTTGGTCTAACCATGAACTTTGGGTATAGATGCCTTGTGGATGGGCGAGAACATGATGTAGCATCAGCCTTCAGAATTCCAAGACCTCGGCCAGAAACACTCCAGTTTTCTGTAGATGCATTCAGATTTACTGGAGACTCGAGTCTGGTGAGAAGACTCCTTTATGCTATTTGAGCTTCTACGTAGAGTAGGATGGCAGCACTTTCCATCTAATCCTTAATCTTAACTTCCGTTTCAGATCTACATTGTATGCAGTTTGAAAGTTGCTGGAGTGGACAAAGAACCAGATCGCTTAAGCAAAGCTTGTTCGTACAGTACTCCAAGGAACTCGTGAGTAGTATAGAACAAAACATGGGAGAAAATGGGGTTTTGAAAGGCACTAATGACCTCTTTTGTTAACAGCTGGATACCAGTAGAAGGTTCCAAAGACATCTGTAACTGCTGCGAGGCTAGGAACTGTGGATCAACTAGAGGGTGGACCAGGATGCTGGACTCTAGAAATCCTCATTCACAATGGCACAAGAAACAAATGCCTTCTGGGTCAGGTAGGTTCTTGAGTTGGTATGATCACTTGATGGATTAGCTAGCTATCTGGATAAGGTACTCCCAGTTACTTGATTCATTGCAGCAACTGTTATGCTGCACATGCCTGATCTCATCTGATCTTGGAAGCTAAGCAGCATCAGGCCTGGTTAGTACTTGGATGGGAGTCTGCCTGGGAATACTGGGTGCTGTAGGCTTATACCATAGTCTTTTGAGACTGATGGTTGCCAAACATTCTCATGTGAATGATCTAGCCCAGGGGTGCTCAAACTTTCAACTTTAGGGATGTTGGACCTTTAACAAGTGTATAGAAGAGAGAATTTCAGCAGGTGCAGCTTGTCATCCCACAGATGACAAGCTGCACCTGCTGAAATTCCCTCTTCTATACACTTGTTAAAGGTCCAGCATCCCTAAAGTTGAAAGTTTGAGCACCCCTGATCTAGCCCATCAATTGAGGCTGTTGTCTTGGGCAGCAGAGTAGAGGGAGCACATTCCTCATGTTCTCACACACCCCCCCCCCCCCAGTCTGGGAGGAAGGGAACTTTATAACTTGCACTGTTTTAACAGCTGAGACTACAGTATTACTAGAATTCCTTGCAGTTTGAAGACTGTTGCATACATGTTTGGAGATTGAAATAGCTTTCCCTAGCTTTCTACATCTTTCAGAAAAGCTTTCTAATGGTTATTGTGGAAAAAATTCTTGAATCCAATGCATCTTGACTAGTCTTCCTCTCGAAGGCCTTGAAATTCTTCTGCCGCACACTTGCACTTATTGTGATCTCTTCTAGCTATCATAGATATCTCAAATGGAGAAACAGAAGCTGACCTTGTGGTGGGACCTCTTCTCATCCTGGATGCTTGGGACCACCAGAAAGATCAAGTAGGAACAGCAGAAGGTGAGGAGTTGGGCAAATCCAAGGGTTGCGTCTCTGATAGTTGGGCTACAGTGACTGTAAAAGTGACAAGATCTGGCTAGACAATAACAAGGATTTCCTACCATATGAAACACTTTACAGTATATTATGAATGTTAGAACTTCAATTCCTGGAGGAATAGCTTCATTATATGGATGTAGGACCACGATAGTACTTCCTAGTTTGCAAATAGTCAGAGCCCATCCAGAGTAGGACACTCCTGCAAACTCCCGTGTTTGATGTGGCGAACACTATAATGTTCGCGAACACTATAATGTTACTATAATGTTACAGATGTGTGCACGCAATATGGCTTTTGGGTAAACAGTGCTGCACATCCTTTGCATGTTGACAAATGCATGCCTCTATTTACTTGCAAAATATCTGCATAGAGCTGTGGTGTCTTGGAGGATCAATAATTAGCTTCTGTGACCCGAACACCCTCTCTACATCAACTCTCAGCAGAAGGTTGTTGTGACTTAAGAACATAAGAACAGCCCTACTGGATCAGGCCATAGGCCCATCTAGTCCAGCTTCCTGTTTCTCATAGCGGCCCACCAAATGCCCCAGGGAGCACACCAGATAACAAGAGACCTCAGCCTGGTGCCCTCCTTTGCATCTGGCATTCTGACATAACCCATTTCTAAAATCAGGAGGTTGCGCATACACATCATGGCTTGTACTCCATAATGGATTTTTCCTCCAGAAACTTGTCCAATCCCCTTTTAAAGGCGTCTAGGCTAGACACCAGCACCACATCCTGTGGCAAGGAGTTCCACAGACCGACCACACGCTGAGTAAAGAAATATTTTCTTTTGTCTGTCCTAACCTGCCCAACACTCAATTTTAGTGGATGTCCCCTGGTTCTGGTGTTATGTGAGAGTGTAAAGAGCATCTCCCTATCCACTCTGTCCATCCCCTGCATAATTTTGTATGTCTCAATCATGTCCCCCCTCAGGCGTCTCTTTTCTAGGTTGAAGAGGCCCAAACGCCGTAGCCTTTCCTCATAAGGAAGGTGCCCCAGCCCTGTAATCATCTTAGTCCCTCTCTTTTGCACCTTTTCCATTTCCACTATGTCTTTTTTGAGATGGGTTTTTGACTTGGGTTTAGAATATAATCTGCACAGTAGTTTAGTGGTTCTAAATAACAGCACTTTGAGTCTTATTGTGATGAAGTGCTTATATCTTCATGTATGTTTAAGACTAAACTAAGCCTGGCAGGTACAGTATAGCAATTTGTGGTGCCCAAGTTTTCCAATAGAGGTGTGGCTGTTAACTGCAGCAGCAATGTGGTAACAATTCAGGAAGCTTGTACTGTGTGAGTGGACTGGCTTGTGTGTCTTCGGGGCCTAATGTTAGTGATGCCAAGAGATGAACAAGGTAACACAACACTTACAGTGGCTTCCTTAATTGTAAACTAGTATAAATTGGTGGTAGAGAATTGGGTCTGATTTTGAAAGGAGTAACTTTAGACACAATCTGGATCCTGAAAGGGAGTACAAATATTGCCTGACACTGTAAAGTGCACTTCATTAACAAACTGTATGTTTAGGTAATCTGTCAATTCTAATGTAGGAAGTACTGAGTAATTAGGAGCTTGGTGAGCCTGCCTTTTTGCAAGCTTTCTCTAGTTGGCTTAAAGCAATGTGGTTCTGTTTGACATTCAGAACCCTCTGTGCCAATCGTAAACTTAAGCAAGCAATGAAGAGCACACTGTATGCCTCTCATAGCTTGCCCTTTTCCTACCACTTGGTGACCACTCTGAAAGTAAGTGGCATGTGAGCACAACTGGTTTCCAGATCACAAAGCAGCTAGTGAAGAGATGTTCTTGGCATTGGTACAGGCTGTTGGGTAGATCAAAAGTTGGCACAAACATCTCTAATTCTCTAAAAGGTGGACCTCCTGTGATAGAAGCTGAGGCTGAATCTGCAATTGGACTTCAGTTTATCCTTCAGGCAGATAAAGAACTAAGATGGCTTCTAGACTCGGAAGAGAATGTGACATCCAGTGGTAGGTATGGTCCAGGCAACTTGGTTGAAGAGAATCTATAGATCTTAAATCTAGCCTGTTACTGCTGTGCAAGCACCCATTTTCAAATGAGACTCGGGTGTGAGCCACTACTTCAGGTCCTGCCTGTCAAAGTCTCCATTGGCCTTAATTACAGCTGTGGACTACAGCCTCTTACTCCAGCCACTAGCCCTGCCCTTCCCAGAGCTGTCAACCAGCTGTCAAAACATGGGAATCGGTCAACACCACATCATCTGCCTGGTGATCTGATCTTCCATTATACCCTTCATTCATTTTTGCAGGTAAAAAATCTCGGGTTCAATCCCTGACATCTTTAGGTAGGGCAGAGAAGCTGCTATTAGTATTGTCAATACTGAGCAAGATGGACCCATGGTCTGACCTGGTATGAGGCATCATCCTCTAACCTTTGACTTCACGTCTTAAAACTCTCAAAACAGGGGAACAGTTAAACTGGCTTGAACAGGCTTTACAGATCCATTCATCTTTATTGCAGGAGGGTTGCTACGCACTGCATCTGAAAATGTTATTTTTGCTGCTGCTGCCAAGCTTAGCTCTGATACAGATGAGAGGTCAAGTAGCATGCCATTGCCTATGGAAGTGGCCAAGGTGTCTCTGCAAGGTATGGAGCCACCTGCATGGCAAAGCAGCTAAGGGGGTGTGTGAACCTAGGACAAGGGGAGGGCCCTGATCTGTCTCTAATATTCTAACTCTTCTTAGGTATTGCATCGGACAAAGGGACAGTCCTGGGGAAACTCCTAACCATTGCAGTTGGACTTCTGATCCATGTTCTACTTGCTTTCCTTGGAACACATTTCTAATAAAAGCTGCCATACCAAGCAACAAAGATCAAGACCTGGTGTGGTGTTTAAAAGTCTACTAGGAATTGGGTAATGTTTGCTGCACAAGCAGACTGAGGCTAGGTGGATCACTTCTGGAAAGTACTAAGGTACAGTTCAATTAAGGAATGTTATGGGTCTAAGAATGGTCAGCTTGAGCGTTTAATGGCAGCCTTCAATGATGGGATTAAATACTAATTTGTCCCAGCGCCAGCCCATCCATGAGGCCAACAGAGGCAGTTGGCTCAGGCAGCAGATTGGTGGAGGACACCAATCTCTACCCACCTATTTGCCTCTACTTCTCCACCTTCTACTCCTTGGATTAGAAAAGGAAGAAGGCTTGAGATATGGAGAAGATAGCAGAGCTAGATCATTGGAGAGTGTAGGAGGAGCAAAGGCTGGCACATTATTGGATAAGGGGGTGGAACTAGCATGCTGCTTCAGACATGGGGAGCTCTTGAACCTGCCCACTGGATAAAGGTAGATGCTTTGCTGGAATTGTTATCAGTGGTTTTGGAGTAGGGCTACACATCTCAAATAGAAATGACATCTAGTCAGAGCTAAGACTTCTAGGAGTATAATCCTAAGCATCAGTTGCATAGCTGGGTGGAGGGGGTACAGGGCCCTGGGCAGCACTCCATGGGAGCAACGGTGCCACCCCTACTGCAGCCACTGGGATCCTGCCCTTTGTCTGGTGGGTGTTGGAGTACTTTCTATTTTTTCAGCAAAACAGGAAGTGATGTTTTAAGGCCTTGGAACACCTTCCAGATGTGACCAGAGTGCAGCTCCAGTTGCATTCAGAGGGGGCACAGGGGCAGCCCAGGTCAGGGGGTAGCTCTGGAAGGTATGCCCCAGAGCAGTGCACCTTCCAGCCACTGCTAGGCATATCTACTTGGTCTCATTGAGTTAAGTGGGATTTATTCTTGGGTAAGAATAGGATTACAGCCCAAGTTCCATGTTCCTATTGATAGGAAGGAGATTTAAATACCTGCTTAACTTTCTATTAAACTGGGTGGGCTGTGCTGTTTCCATCCCTGGCCAGAATGGAGTTAAAAATTGAATTATGTTTGGAATGCCATCAAGAACTAGGGACAACACTTATGCTATTTTTAAAAGGGAGATGTTTCTCTGGAAGGCAGCCCTATTTAATTCCAAACTTATAGGAACAAGGTTGGCTCAGCAGTAAGACTGTCTTCAGAAGTACTATTGCTGTAAAAATCAAACAGTTGTGGTCTCAGATACTTGCATTGTTTGGATTTTTCTTGTGCTCAGTTTTCAAAATGTGCATTTTTATCCAATCTATTCTTCATATGCTGTTAGGCTAAAATTGCACTTTTATATATTCCATACTTCCATATATAATTTTAGCCATTCTTTAATACACTACATATAAATCTTGCTAATACAATCATATGCGGGAGTATGTTAACCTCTTTTTCTAGCTAGTCAATTATAGATCAGTCTAAAACAGTAACCTGTAAATTTTAATAGTTGCCATGCATTGGACTTTAAATTTGCAGAGGGTTCTAAGACTGGATTACACCAATTTTTTAAAATGTACTGTATAACATAACTTTGGCTCATGACTCTAAAGTTATATTTGAACTAAGAACAAAATACATGCTGCAAACTTAATGCTAAAAACCTTTTTCAAATGTCCTATATCTCTACTTACAGAACTAGTCAAGAATCATTAGAACATAGAAACTGAACTTTGTAGTAGTTTCCATAATTCAAACATTTCTATGTAGTAAAGGGAAAACTTATATAGAGAAGGTAGGGCAGAGGTTACTCTTCTAATGGCAACTAAAGACCAATCACCTGATCTACCTACCATCTTAAAATCTGCATGGCATCAAAGTGATTTTTGATTTTATAGGATTCTCATATTTCTCCCAAATTCTTAACTACACCAATTGCAGTCACCAATACACGTCCAGTAATTCATGCTCATGCTGTACTCTAAAACTTGGCTCTATTTAAGAATGGATTAATGAGATGGAAAAATTATATTGGCTACCCTAAACATTTGCATAATAGCCCTAAACAGTGGGACTATAGTAAATGACCCCTCTTTTATTTACATTTTGTATCACCTTTCCTTTTTGACAGCTTAATTCTAAATTCTGATACGGTTCACTACTTTTAAACACCTGATCTTCTGTCTCTATTGGTGTCCAAAATAAAAACTGTAGTAACTTGAATAATTGGCATGATATCTTAGGAGGTCAGACCAGCCCACTTCTCCCTGAAGTTTGCCAATTTTCCAAGCTGGGCCTGGAGTCTCAAAGAATTGGTATCGGTCTCAAAATGCCTAGGGAAGGCAATCCCAGAGCTTTACTGGACCTTCTTGGTTTAATGAGACGGATGGGGTGGGGAGAGAATCTCCAGGAATTAGCAACTGACTGAAGCTATCAACTGTTCAGTAATCTACCTGTAGCTCAATAGAGAATGCATGCTAGCTTTCATAGTATATGATCCCTTAGCTCCTCCTGTTGAGACAAAGTTGTAGACGCATAAGCTATAGGAGCAAACTACTGCTTTCTAAGTAGGCAAGGAATCTGAAAGGTGTCAGCCAAGGCTTCTGACTTGGTGGGTTGTCATTGCTACAATCAAACAAAACAAATTCAATGCCTATAGCTGTTTGAACTTGGAACTCTTGGCAGGCTCCAGTTTCGGTTTGTCTTGTGTTCAACTAGCAAAGTCTGCATTTTGCCATTGTATGTGAGCTGAACTGAAAAATCTAGTATTTGTTTGCTGAGTTGTCATTCTTGGCCTCTAATAGCCTGTATTCCTATCTTTATGCAGCTGTTTGTGGAAAGGGGAGGAGAGCTAACCAGTGACTGCATAAGAAAATAACTCGGTGAAGGTAGCATAAAGCTTTGATTTTCAAAACTGCCTTTTAACTCAAACAATATATTAACTATTTAAAGCAAGCTTATAATTAAACGGTTCAGTTCTAACATACAAAAAAAAACTTTGTATAAACGTACTAGCTGTGCAGAAAAGATTTTAATGGCCATTTTGTAGTTTCTTAGTTTGAGTCTACCTCTAGGACGTCTAAGCCTTCTACAGGTATTAGCTATTCCCCTAATGAGTTTTGGTATACTTTAAACCTGTACATATAAAAAAGGTTCATCAGAGGTGATAGAATTTAGGATTTCCACATGAAGGTCTGTCTGGGGCTCTCTAAAGCTTTGGTCTGTCATTGCAAATGTTCTCATTTCCCCCTGATATGGAAAAAAGTACCGTATTTATCGGCGTATAACACGCACAGGCGTATAACACGCATCTTCATTTTAAGAGGGAAATTTCAGGAAAAAAATAAGGGTAGCTCAGAACTTTTTTTTATTAATATTATTACCACATATAAGGTAAATAATGTAAAAGGACAGTAAAAGCAACTGTTTTAACAAAAGAAACTTGGATATTTTGTTTTTACAAAAGTTTACTCAGAAATCACTATCTGGGAAACCAAGAAACTCTTCATCTTCACTGCTATCTTCAAAATAGCAATGAACACTGCTGCTTTCACTGCTACTATCTTCATAAATCAGCTCATCTTCTTCACCATCCAAAGCATTACTTATGCCACATTTCTTAAAAGATTTGATAACAATATCTTCTTTAACTGCGTCCCACGAAGTCTTTATCCACTGACAAACTTTTGAAATGCCAGGTCTTTTCATTCGCCCTCCCCCTCCCCTCCCCAAAGAAAGGGTCTCCACTTACCATATTCATCAGCTGCCAGCGGCTGTGATAATATGCGGCGGGCGCAGCGCTGACATCACGTCACGACGCTGCGCCGCCGCTAGGCACTATTGGGAACGGGATCCCTTAAAGAGGATTCCGTTCCCTGGACATCGGCGTATAACACGCATACATCATTTGCCCCCTATTTTCAGGGGGGAAAAGTGCGTGTTATACGCCGATAAATACGGTAACTGCCAGAATCTTTCCCCACTTTTGTTTCCTGTACTAGGAAGTGCTTCATCATCTTTTGGTAGAAACATATTCATAGCAGTAATGCGTGACACATCAAGCAGTATGATCTAAAGCAGGGCTGGGCAAACATTTTGGTAGGAGGGCTGACCCAGCTCTCTGTGTCAGGGGCCAGGAAAAAAAAATTTATTTTTCACATTTGAATAAATTTACTTAAATAAGTATCCTAGAGATGAAACTTGTAACAACAAATGAATTTTACTAAGCTTATCTATAATTAACATGAGAACTATAATACAGGCATGTAGAACCACATAAGAACTATAAACAGTTTGCCACACACCTCTTGCACAGTGATAACATACAGATCAAGCCATAAACACATGGAGACATAAATTGTTCAGAGGCAAGGGGGGGGGGTTAAAATAATGCCAAGGGAAAAGCAGAAAACACATGGAGACCTCAAAAGGCCTTGCTCTAACTCAGCTTGCAGCTCATGTGTGGCGGTTGCTATTGACAGTTGTGGGCTAGTGCGGGCTCCAACAGTCTGATTGGCCAGAGGCTCATTGGAGTCTAGAGGCTTCCTGTGGGCTGGATGGAGGGGGTCTCTATGGGCTACAAATGGCCCCTGGCCTGGGGTGTGCCCATCCCTGATCTAAATGCAGTCAATCAGTTGGCCAGGAGGGCTGGTCTAGAGGGTAGAGCCTCCGTTAGCCCGAAGATAACATCAGAAGGTCACCAGTTCGAGGACACTGGCAGCTGAGAATGGTGAGACCTTGAACTAGTTGACAAGCCAAGCGGAGTGATTCCACCTGCTCTTGGTGTGAGCAAGAAGCATCTTGGCTGCCCTCCATGTGAGAGATGGAGCTACTTGTCAGCCTGTGTGGAAGAACAGGAGGCCAGAAGTGAGACCAAACCAGGAAGATCCATCTGAAATGTTGTTGGTTCTTGAAAGAGAGAACCTCTATGTTTGTAAAAATCCCCTTGAGGGATTTAGAAACGCCTGCCTATGTAAACTGCCTTGAATAAAGTCAGAGGAGTAATCTGATGACCAGAAAGGCGGTATATAAATACCTAGTTGTTTGTTATTATTTATTTATGCTCTTTGAAAACTGTAAAGCAGAGGAAATGATCTAAAAAGGCATTTAGTGGCAGTGTGTGCATTTTGAATGAGTATGATCCAGATTTAACTGCACATAATTCTCCGTCCAGCTCCCATTATTGGCAACTCCAAGCCTTGATGAATGAATTGCCTGCCCGCCTGCCCTGTTGGGATCTGATTTCTCTTGATTGTGAATTTAAGGCTTTAAGAGACTTGTCCCTATTTCAAGCAAACAGGACTTGAGGGTGGGGTTTAATAGAACTTCCCCCACCTCAAGTTGCAGAGTTCCACTCCCTTTAAAACTAAGGTATTCTGGTGTGTTGGGGTAAAGGAGGTTGTTTATAACAAACATTGCTGGATTGATGGTAAGAATCCCTCTCTATACCTTCCTTCCAGCAGTGGAAAGAATGGGTCTCTACATTCTTTCTATAGATTCTGGAACACTTGCAAGGAAATGCCATTTTGTGGCTTTCAAAACCGTATTTTGCTTCATGCACACTGAAATCTGGACTATGACACAATCGGGCACTAAAGACTGCAGTGCTGGCTGTTTTATAGTTGACAGGAGCTTTCCTGCACAGCTGGCTTCATCAACAGCACAACTGTGGACTGAAGAGGAAGGTACACAGGCAGTTGGCAGCCACTGTACCAGCAAGGTGAGAGCTACAGCTAACAGAACATCCCCTACTTCTTGGAAGGGGGTAAACCCTGATACAAATACTTAGCCAAATGGGAGACCATTTATATTTTGCAATGAGTAAATTGCCCATAATCCCTATTCAAGGCGGTGTGTAATTGCCTTTTCTCTTGTTCACATTTCAAAGAGCATTTCTGGATCTTCCAGACTAGTCTGGTACAAATTGTTCTTAGCAAACCCCATAATTTCTGAACCACTCACAGACATTCTGCTTAACGAATTTATGCCCAGCCCACAAGTGTACACATTTAAGCCCTCTTGCATATATGCAGGGTTGGGCAGAAATAGTTTAATAACATGATTCAGGATCTTTCCTGGTACTAATGTCAAGCTGACCATAGTTCCCAAGATCCTTCCTTTTTTCCCTATTTTTTTTTTTTCCAATAGGGACAACCTTTGTTTCCAGTCCTTTGGTACCTCACCAATTCTCTAGGAGTTCTTAAAGATTACAGACAGTGGTGTCAGGATCACATCATCAAGCTCCTTCAGTACTTTGGGATGTAGTTCATCTGGTGCTGGAGACTTGCATTCATAAAGTCATCATCCCCCAGAAAAATGAGTTTGGCTCAGAGAGATTATACGTTTTCTCATCTGATCCTGATAGTGTGCATTCTTTAACTATCCAAGCTTACTAAATAAATTGGATGGTGGTGATAATACCATTTTCACAACAGCAAATATTGCTAGCTGCTGTGTGTTTTCAAGCCTGTATGTGTTGTGTAGTGTTTCTCTCATGGGGTTTCTCACCTCAGGGCCCAATGCTATCCAACTTTCCCATACCGGTGCAGCCCCAAGGTAAGGGAACAACTGTTCCCATACCTTGAGGAGGCCTCTGTGACTGCCTTACAACTACAGGATGCAGTGCACACCCCATTCGCACAGGTGCACCAGCCCTGGAAAATTGGATAGGATTGGGCCCTAAGTCATCTGATAAAAATGGTTCAAATAGCATGAACACCTATTTCCTACCAACTGGAATGGCAGATAAGAATGTCTGACGGTGTGGTATCTCTCCTCCAGGATGAAATGGATTATAAATCTCAATTATAACAAAAAACAGGGAGAAAGAGGCAAAGGAGAGATGTAAGGAAGAATGGGGAAGGCGATGCTTGCTCTAGAAAACTAGTCCAGTGTGTAGGGCTATACAGTACTTCCTCCTTTTACAAAATAAATTAAAGGCAAGTTGAAGGATGCTAGTTTCAGAGGTGTCACTAGGGTGTGTGTCACCTGGTGCAAGAACTCATTACATCATCCCCATGATGTACCGCCTCCTGAACCACACCATACAGAAAAAGTTACAATATCATATGCACAGTCTAAATGCAGTGGCATCACTAGGGTTGGTGTAACCTCTATTAACTTTATCTATTTATTTTAATACATAACAGTACAGGTCACCCAACAAATCAGTAGCCAACAAAAGACCAGTGGCCAACTTGATGACACTCACACAACTGAACAAGAGTTGTAATACTAGCTCTGATACATGGAAATGAGAGCTGACTCATTCTAACACCCTATTGGTTTCCTGCTGTACCATAATAACACTTCGTTAGCTCTCAGAACATCTGTATCATTGGTCAGTTTTGAGTTAATATAATCCACTTTTTGTTACATAAGGCTGTTGTATTTTCCTTTTCTAGTTATTATGGGCACAATCCTAACCCACTTTCTAGCACCACCTTAAGGGCAATGCAGCTTTGAGGTAAGGGACCAAACAATCCCTTACTTTGAGGAGGCCTCCATGTGTGCCATCAAACTGCAGGATGCAGCATATGCCCCATTGGCACAGCTATGCCAGTGCTGGAAAGTTGGTTAGGATTTGGCCGTATATCTGTTAATAGAACACAGATATTTCAACACATGTTGTTTCATTGCATTCTGCATTAAATTACCCATTTAGCAATATACAGCATGATGGTGGTAGTCTAAAATACCAAGGTTTTCACAATTTTGGCCAGCGGTGGTGTCACCTTCCCATGGGTGACACTTGGTGTGGGCTGCATTCCTTAGTGATGCCATTGGTTAGTTTGTTTAACTTAGGCTCAGTTTGGTTGTGCATTTTGCACACAGGCTAGAGAACTTGCAACACTTCACAATACGAAATTGGTGTCAGCTGCTTCTGTGATCTGCTTTGAGGCTATTCTTTTGCTGAAGCACAATTATCTGACAATTGCTGTGAGTCAGGGTTTACCTTGAAAGAGGTAAATAGTTTTGGTATGGTTTTGAATGCCAGCACTCAACTCCAGAATCTGTAAAGCAATAAAAAAAAGTGGAGGGAGTGTCCTTTTTTTTCCTTATTGCTGATAAGAAGGTGATAGGATTCAGGTGATAGAATTCAGAATTCTTAAAATGCCAGTTTTCATTGCAAAATAAAAAGCACCTTTCTAGTCCTTTGGGCTGTAAATACATTTTAAATACTTGAAAGAGTCTGACCTTTAGTAAGTCGAAAGAATGGCTGAATGAGACTGAGAGATGGGAGACTTTGCAGAAATCATTGTCTCTCACCATGGCTAGCAAAAGCAGAATAAAGTAAGCAAAATGAAAGAATATAACGGCTTAATCTGCATCATTCAAACAGGTTTCAGCACTCAGCTTTTGTTTATGAAACTTTTGTTTATTTTTTTATTGAATTGATTGTACCTGAATTGTACACTGATTGTGCCTCTTGGACTACATACTGGCTGGGTTTTCAGAACAGGCTTCAGGCATTGCATCCTTGTATATAAATTAAGCACAGACATGCACCATAGTGGCACTACTCAAGGGATAGTTTATGTAATATGTTGGAAACAATACAGACCTCCCATAATTCATATAGTTGTTGGAAGTCTGTAGTATTCAGCAATGTGCTCCAGCATCTTTCCAACTCCTATACACTCAGGCCAGCCATGTGGAACTCTGCCAAAACGGTCTCCACGTGCATTCTGTTGCCACTTTAGATAATAAGTGGGGGTGGGGAGGAGAGCTGCGTGTTCAAACACTTCTCCTCCAAAAATAAACAACCTCTCGCTTGCACATTGACAATGAACATGAAGGGTTGACTGCTTCCTCATATGCTCCTTTGGTATGTGACAAGTCATTTTGATGGGAGGTTACATGAGGGATCATTCAGATATGCCTCACTCTCACCCCCACATGCTGAAGTGGTAGGAGAGTACACATAGACATGATATCCCTGCGCAGTCATCCCTCCCTCCTGTGCAAACACAATACATGGAGGGCGTGGGCCTGCATTCATAGGCTATGTCTCCAATACTGGAACATTCACTAGCCAAATTCTCAACCTTTGTGTGTTCAGCTAAACATATACAAATGGCCTCTCTGTGCACATTTTACAGTTAGAGGACAGCCCCTTGCCCCCTAAGCTCCATGTATTAAGACTGGTGCATAAAAAGGGCTTCAATGTGCATGCAGTTGTATGCATAGTAAAAGTCTTTGCATGTGTTCATCTGAATGCACAGAGGTGGGGGTGTATCCAGAAGGTATTCTATGAACACAGGGAGAGAAATGACCAAACAAGGCTTTTGTGTGTATCCATGTTGTGTAAAAGGTATGTGGGACATAGCAATGACCTTTTTGCTGGGCTGGGAGGTTCTTTGCACTGTCCTCCCACGCAGCCCTTGTTCAGTAGCTAAAGGCCAGTGGACCATTCTGTGGGTCAGGGCCCTCCCCCCTTACCTGATGATGTGCCAGCCTCTGCTCTTCTCACTCTTCAGAGTTCTAGCTCAGCAGTTTCTTCCACATTTCCTCTTCCTCACTGCTCCCCTCCTCCTCTTGAGGCATGAACTGTTTAGTTTAGATCACAAAATGGAAAGGATGGAGGCTGAGATGAATATGCAAGCAGATAAATCCCCTTTCAAGTCCCCAACCCAGATTACTACAGCAGAAAAATATGGATTCTTCCAAATTTCTCCACCTGCATCAGCTGAGACCCAGCCTAAATAAACATTACTGTCTATTCGAAGTGTTTAACAAAATCCTGATGCGTAGTGTTTTTTATTAAGCCATCTAGGTTCTACCAGCTGGAAGACTGTAATAGTAATTACTGAAGGACTAGTACATTATATCATTTTATTGCATTTTAAAAGAGCGATCAAACAAGAGTATTTAGGCTCCTAGTCTATTTCAGTGTACAAGGCCTGACTTTGAAATAGCAAAGGGATATCAGTCCATTGGTCTACCTGAGATAAGCACTCAAAACACAGTCACAATGCATACCATCTACTCCTAAGTGACTATTGGGAATAAAGAAAGTGGGGATTATGGTCTTTGACTGTAACAAAGCTTTAATCTGTACAGTCTTGCCTGCTCATTTACAACTATTAAGTGGTAAATTATGACTGACTTGCTACCACTTACACAGTTATGAGATGGTGAATTATGCATCATATGCTCCTAGCATAACATCTGAGAATGTGAATGAGCAACACTTTCCAAGAAAGGAACAATGTGACATCTCATCATTCTTTGCCCAAATAGCTACCCAGTTTTCAGAAACATTTCTTAGGCGTTGTCCAGGCAGCAGATTCCTCTGGTGTTGGCTGCATCATTTAGCATTAAAGGTATATGAAGCAGCAATGGAGAAAAGAGATACAAAGTTAAGCAGGGGATACTTGTAAACATCCCAAACAATTTGCCATTTGGTTTGTGCTGGGCTCAGTAATCCTTCCCAGTCCACCCTTTGGACTAGCAGAGATCAGATCAAGGATTGTCCCAATCACTGTGTGATTTGCAGGATATGCTGAATGTGGTGTAGAGGGTACTGACTCAGCACGTCTGACATTCAACATTCTCCTATTCTGGAAGAGCTGGCCGTATTTTCCTTGCCAAGATGTACTTGACCCCTTATTATAACACATAACTAAGTTCAGCCAAAGATGATAATGTTCAAAACAAAGTGCTTTAAAAACCACATGAATACCAGCACAATGTTCATTTCAGGCCTTGAAACAACTGGGAGTGTATAGCCATGCCACTGCAGAGACAAACTGGCTTTTGCATATGCATACTTTTGACAGGTTGGCCTTTTGAGCCTGTTTTTAACACTACAATAACATGAACTTGCTGATAACTTCCCTTTTCTGTTGGGATTCTGTTTCCTGCCTGTAGAACTGATTGCCTGATTACATAATAACAGTTTGAAGCCACAAAGTTGGACTGTTTTGTTACCAATGGGACTTGATCTTTCCTGTGAAATCAGTGATCAAAATGAAGTAGGAGTTGTTCAACTGTTGCTTGTAGAAAAAGGCAATGGCTGAAAGGAAAAAAAATTACGAAATGTAATCTTGATCACTTGGAAGGAATAGTGGAACTTCTCCCCATTGCTCCCCCAGATCTGTGTTCTCAACCGCCCTGAGTAAAGAAGCATGAACTATTGATCTTCTGCTAAAGAGCTTGTACAAGTGCAGACTGGATAGTGTCCGTCAACACTAACCTAGAATCAAAGATTTACAGGCCAAATGTGGACTCCTCTTTCAAGAGACAAGGAATCAAGGATATTCCTTTTGCACCCACTACACTTTTGCTTTATCCAATCTATACATGAATAGTACAGAAGTAAACTATAATTCAGAGTTTTCCTTCTGTCAGATGAGCTGCCTTCCCAGGCTAACGAGTCCCATCTACCCAGTGGCTGTTTAGCTGCCTCTTACGACAAGTACAGCCAAACTGAGGGCCTATTCTTATCCCCAGCCCCCACTGCCTGGTGGCTACATCCAGTTATGGCAAAGGCTTCAGGAGACAACCTTGAGGCAAAATCCGGAGCCGGAGTCCCTGAGGCTGTTCATGGATGAACACAGTCATGTTCTGCTGCGGCGCCGCTGGAACCAACCGTATTGGCTTCTGCCTTTCCATTGGACCATTTCAGCTACGTGGGGGGGGGGGGAATTTGCTGCATGGGTAACAGTCTATCCTCCATACCTACTTTACCCAGGCTTCGTGCACTGGAGAGGATACTCTGTTCCAGAACCACTATTCAGAGCGCGATACCATAGTCTTCCGAGACTGAAGGATGCCAACACACAAACTATAATTACAAAGGTCTGGAGTATGATCAAATGAGAGCAGGTAGGGTGAGCTTAAGCAAGTTTACTCAACAATAAGCCCTGTTCAATCCAACCACACTCATTTCCTGGCAAGTGAATTTAGGATTGCCACCCGCTGCAAGTATGTGAGGCAGTGCCTCCCCACCGAGTCCTTTCAAAAGCATCACTGCCATGTGAGGTGCCCAAGCACCCAAAATCCATGTGCAGAGCAAGGAGGGCAGAGTGCAGACCACATGGGTTGTAGGTGCTTGAGTGCCTCAAAAGGCAGCAGAGCTTTTCGAAGGACTCCAGTGGGGAGGCTCTGCCTCACCTCCCCCCCCCCCATCTACCACACATCCCTGTTTATGAGTAGGACCATTGGGGGATATGAGCCCTCCAGCTGGCAGTCCAGTGTATCTTGTCAATGGTCCAAAAACCAACTGTGTGCCTTGACAATTTTTGCACCTTTTCAGTGTACCACGCGATGAGAAAGGTTGAAAATCACTGGTCTCGTCACAGTTTTGTGACTCACCACAAATTGGGTCCGGACGCACTGGTGGGTGACTAAGGACCCACAGTTTGGGAACCACTGGTCTGCGGTGTAACATGACCCCCCCCATTTCCACTTTGAAGTGGTACTGCCCAGCATGTCTAACACGTCATATAGTGGAAAGAACGTCTCTCAATGGGCTGCCGCAGGGAGGGACCATTTAGAGGTGGGAGCAGTTCAAAGAGGGCAGCCTCTTGGAACCCCAGGTTCCTTTCTCCCCGCCCCTTTTAGAACGTTGGCGTCCCCTCCCCTCCCCTCCGGGAGAGCCATCTGCCCGCGCATGCGCTGTCCACAGGTGACTCGAGGCGAGAAAGGGAGCCCGGCGGCGGCAGCAGCCCCGGCAATAGCAATCAGCTGAGCTCGTCCCGTGACAAGGCTGGGGGCGGCTGCTGCGCATGCGCCAGGAGGGCGGCCTGCCTGCCTGAGCGAAGATGGCGGCCTCCAGGGCCAGGCTCTGAGGGAGGCTGGAGAGCTGAGTTGTAGCGGCCGCTGCCTAGCTGGGGGGGGGAAGGCTCGGCGGCGGCAACCGAAGCGGCTCCGGGGTTGCTGTTGTCTGGAGGCGCTCCTGGGCAGTGCGAGGCTTGGGGAGACTGGGCAGCGCCGTTCCCCGGCCAGGTAAATGGGTGGGCTTCCCAGGAGCTGGCCAGGGCTTTGGGGCGGGCAGGAGGCGCCGGGAGGGGGGCACTGGGAACAGAGCCAGTGGCTCCCCCCACTGACTCACTGGCTTGCCCACAAGCCAACACCTCCTTCTCTACCACTCCCCACCCCAGGCGTGGAGGGGGCGAGTGTGAAGGGGGGTTTCTCCAGCTTGCTTCTGCTCTTGGGGGGGCTTTGCAGCTGAATTTAGCTTGCTGCTCAGCCCCCACCCCCTTGGGTTGGGCAGGAAGGGGTTAACTGGCAGGCTTTCCAAAAACTATATTTGCACCACTGCTTATACCCGTCCTCACATTTACTTGTGGAGTTGTATGCAAGCCTGGGTCAGAGCTTATACCCATCCACACCTTTGCTTGCAGAATTGCATGCAACTGTGGATCACCCTTCTATAGGGCTGATTGTACCCCGAGGGGCTGGCTCTGTGACACTTGCTGTCTGAAACGGTGTAATCCAGAACACAGGCTATATCTCATGAAGCCATCTCACTTGCAGCCATTCCTTGCTCGCACTCACTATCTTGTGTAAACTCTGCCCAGCATGTGCTTGTTTCACTTTTATCATTTTAGGAAGAGATGATGGCTGTACCGTAGTCACAAATCAGGAAATGGCTTCAGGCTCTAATTTGTAGGCTTACCTTAAAAATTCTGTTCTGGAATTTGCCCTCTAGAACAGCCATTTTTAACCACTGCTGTGGCACACTGGTGTGTCGTGAATTGTGTCTGCAGGTGTGCTGCAGGAGTTTGGGGAAGGGTCATTTATTAGTAGGTCATTGGGGAATGTGAGTCCCCCTCCCCACCAACAGCATGGTGTGCCTTGTCAATTGTCAAAAACCTGATGGTGTGCCTTGTCAATTTTAATACCTTGTCAGTGTGCAGTGTCAGGGTTGAAAATCAATGCTCTAGAACTTCTGAGTATGAATTGTTCTGTACTCCTCTAGTTTATTATGAATGGAAATGTCACACTGTTGCTCCCAAGTTGCAGAATGCTGTGAATGGAAATATGCACCTTCTCATTAATTCTAACTGACTGTTCTTGGTTGAATATGTGTTTGGGATCCTGGACTACTTTTTGTAGACTTAAGGGGGAATGTGTCACACAATGAATTATCTAGTTTGTGATGAGTTATTTTTTCTTCTAGAAAGTAGCACATTTGTGTGCTGCAAGCTGTGGTTATTAAGAAGAGAATCTACTTGGTAGCTATTACCATTTTGAGAACCAGAATGAAAACAAACTCAATAATAAACTTAAAACAAGATGCTGATGTAGTTTGTAGCAAGGCAATTATTTTAAAAAATCCTAAAGTACTCATTTATCTCAGTTCTGTGTGTCTTGCGCTAAATGTTCTTATGCAGAAGAACTGAATAAATGTTCCACGTAACTATCGTTTAATCATTAGCACCCAGAAATGTTTGACCTTTTCTTTTCAGCCCTTATAGCTCTTATCTTTAACTTACACATTCTTTCTAAAAAGTTATCCTCTCTATTGTTTACTTTCATGGTGTGGATGAGAATTTACTGTGTTGTCATCTGATGAGGGAGTGACTATATAATTCTATACACAGATCTCTGGATGCAAGTTCAGCAAAGTGCATGTTTGCTGTCCTTAATGTGTGCCAGTTAACAGGGTTTAACATGTATAACTCAAAGTGCATTAAATTCTGTGCGCAACAAATAAGCTAAATCTTCTTTCTGAAGTATATGCATGTTGTCCGTGGGGCGCGATCGCTCCACTTTCACTTTCCCTGACCGGGGCAGCCCGGCAGACGCTCGCGCAGAGCTCCTCGCACCCCCAGGACTGGTGAGTGTATCCCAGTCGCTGCAGCCCCATCAGAAGAGAAAGTGGAGCGATCGCATCCCACTTCCAGTTTAGCGGAGTGGGGTGCGATCGCTCCGCTTTCACTTTTCCTGAAGGTTGTGCAGGGCTCCCCACACCCCTGGCAGGCTGCAGGAGGCTATGGTAAGTGCAACCATGCCCCCTGAGTGGTGCAGTCCTGGGAATCACACCCCTGCCTCCTCCCTGCCTCCTGGCTGCCCCCGCCCCTTAAGGGGAAAGAGGCCAGGGCCCTCAGGCTGGGGAGTTGCAACACCCCAGTCTGAGAACTACTGGGCTACACTACAAATGTATCATTTGGAAACTTGTGAAAGTAACATAGTAGAGCTTCATGTTGGAATTCTACATTTACCTTCCCTGAGAGGGAGCAGGACATGCTCATCTGTGATGATTCTCTAGATTCTTTGAATTTAAATTCATCTTTGAATTAAAAAAAAAGTCATGTTGGAGTGTAAGTGGCATTCAGTTTCTCCAAAGTGAGAACACAATAACTGCATGTTAACTTTAACTACTAATGGTGAAACTGCATGACTGGGGCATAATTGAGTAGACCAGCACTCTGATATATCATTGTATCCAAATGTCTACTCAAGATAGCTGCACAGTACCATACAAGACAGGAATCATTTTTTAATCTGAATACTTTCTTCCTGTTTCCATATAAGCTGTGTGCAGTTTCTGATTCAGATTTTTCTGAAGCTTTTGCCATCAACGGTCCGCTTCCGCTTTTTCTCCCTACCTAGTGATATGGGTTTCCTGTTGCCAGACTCTGTGACAAATGGATTACTGCTCTTCCATTGCTGGTTTCTTTTTACTTTAACAGTTGTTGGGTTTTGAAAGTAATATTTTGGATGAGAAGACTGGGTCACCAATCTCTTGTTTAAAAATTGAAAATTGAACACAATCACTTAGCACAACAGGCTATTGCATTACCTGTTAGTAGAAAAGATTTAACTTCTTTGTAGATATCTACTGCAGTAAAAATATTGTGCTAACTGATCACAGTAATTTATACATAAAATACCATATACAGCATTAAATAACACCTCATTGTGGAGGTTTATGAAAAAGATACTCATAGAAGTCTGCACATGTAATTAAGAGTTTAAATGCAACCCTTAAGGCTAGAGATTACTGATAGAATGTAGAGATTCTTGATCTGAGTGACACAGTTGTTAGAGGCTTCACATTACAGGTTCAGATGCCTTTGGGTTTTTAACTTAGATCTGTATAAGCTTCATTGGAACTTCATTTTGCTGGATATTTTAGTTGCATACACAAATGGTCTAGCTGTCTTTATGAAGCTGCTTTGGTTGCTTATGATGAAGAGACATCTAGCTAAAGTGCATTGAGCTATCAAACTGTTTTAAGTACACCTTTTGAGGCATCCTCTGCTTGCTGGTGTCTTCCTTTTTTATACGACCATGTGATGTCCATGGCAGGCGGAGACCCCACTCCCTTGTGTGCAACCGAGCGCAGGGGGCTTACCCTGTCGATGAGAGTTGGACGTCGGCAGAAAGGACAGGAGGCAGACACAGCTGTTTTGCACAGACGGTTTACTCGCATCAAACTCTTGACATTCATGGGGCCTGTTACGTCACAGGCCCTGTTGCCTTACACAGACTCGTGGCGCCGGTGCACAATAGGCTCATTCCCCACTCCTCCCCGACCCCTTGAGGTTTCAGGCAGAGCTCTCTGGCTGGTACCTGTTGGCCAGGGGTATGGGTTCCCGAGGGCTGCAGTGCTGTTGTCTGGGGTCAGCTTAGCTGTCCTTAGGAGGGCCCCCTGTACCTCCGGGCTTGCCCCTTGATCAGCTGGCCTCCAATGGAGGTAGTTGGTACCAGGTCCTTGGTTCTGCAACCTTACCTCTCTGGCTTTCACCCCAGGGGCCCAGGCGGGCCTAGGATCGGGGAGTTCCCAGCCCCCCCCCCCCCGGCCCCTCTCTCCAGGGCTGAGGTAAGCAAAGTTCCCTTTGGGGCCTGGGCCATCTCAATAAGGCTGGGGTGGCTACCCCCTCTGGTCTCCCCTTCGACCCTGCTCCCAACCTCACTCTAGGCTGTCCAGCCTCCTTATGAAGCCAGCCTTGGGCTGGGCCAGCCCCACCCCTTCTGCCCACGTGGCTGCTCCCAGGAGGCACTAGGTCCTACTCCTAGGGAGGTGTCTTGCCTGGGACCCCAGTCCTGACAGTGCTTAGGTTTTACTCCTGAGGAGGCCCCTACCCTTGAGGAGGCCCCTGCTCCTAGGGAATTCCTGGCCGTCTGGGCTGGGCCTAGGTGACAGACCATTATTGCCTTGTGTGCTCACTAGCAGATGCCAGTTCATGTAGTTCCAATAATAATAATAACTCAGTATTTATATACCGCCTTTCTGGTCATCGGTAAGTAATTCTAATAGTAAGAATTTTGGGATGTTATCTACAAGCAAGTAAATAAGCGGAACTTTAAAAGTTTGTGCAACTTAAGCAGAGCAGGTACTTTGTTGACTTCACATCTTTGCTTTATTAAGGCATAACAACTGGCCTTCATGTTCACTGAAGCCAATATTTCATCAGCAATCAAAAAGAAAATAAGTAGCATTGACTGTTATTAATCCATGGTTACTTAGGTTACAAGCAGGCACAGAAGGAAGGACTAAAATCAAGATCATAATTGGGTATATACATGCTGGTGGTTGTATTCTAATTTTTTTTAAAGACCTTTGAAAAGAATATTGACTTGGCAATCTGTAAGCATTGGGTAGTATCCAAAGAAAGTCAATCCTGATGGGCAGCCCAATCCTACCGCGTTTACCACATCACAGAAAATGGCTACCGCTGCATCCTGAACACTAACTAAGCAGTGCCGGTGGCACCTTGGGAGAAGGGGACTTTCATCCCCTCTTCTTGGGTAAGGCGAGTAGCCTCACAATGGAGCTACTCGATTCTGCGGCAACCCTTGGATCACCATGGATTCAAGAGCCTCTATGTCGGGCTGTAGACCTGACACAGAGGCTCAGGAACCGGAGAAGCGGAGCTCCACTGGTCCCGCCTCTCTCCGGCATGCCACCCCCTGCCCCAGAATGCCTCCTCCCTGCGTCCCCCCACATACTTCGCCACCGCCCGGCAGTCTGCGCTACTGCTGAGTGGCGGAGCACCAGTGATCCACTGGCACTAGCCCAGGTCCCACGCTAGAGCCTCACAAACATGCTTTACAGTTGCATGCCATGTATAGTTGCATGCCATGTGTGCAATTGTGTTCACAGAGCTGCTGCTTACCACTTTCTCAGTTTCCTTACATAGCATCTCTGCTTTTCATTGTTGTTTTTCTCATCTGTTGACATCTGTAGTCTCATACTCCCAGTAACCTCCCTTCTCAACAATTTCCCTACACCATCTTGGGCAAGCAGAAGCTGCCACTTGTCAATGTAAAATATTATGAGTTTTGTAACCCCTATGATTTACATAATGTAGCGATGATAAAAATATTTTTAACTTCTGTGTTTGAGGTATGTACTGATTTTTGAGAAAGTAACCCCTGCATTAAAAACATAAGAACAGCCTCACTGGATCAGGCCATAGGCCCATCTAGTCCAGCTTTGTTTATCTCACAGTGGCCCCACCAAATGCCCACCAGGGAGCACACCTGATAATAAGAGACCTGCATCCTGGTGCCCTCCTTTATATCTGACATAGCCCATTTCTAAAATCAGGAGATTGCATATACATACCATGGCTTGTAACCTGTAATGGATTTTTCCTCCAGAAACTTGTCCAATCCCCTTTTAAAGGCGTCCAGGCCAGATGCCGTCACCACATCCTGTGGCAAGGAGTTCCACAGACCAACCACATGCTGAGTGTCTGTCCTAACTCTCCTAATGCTTAATTTTAGTGTATGTCCCCTGGTTCTGGTGCTATGTGAGAGTGTAAAGAGCATCTCTCTATCCACTTGATCCTTCCCATGCATTATTTTGTATGTCTCAGTCATGTCCCCCCTCAGGCGTCTCTTTTCTAGGCTGAAGAGGTCCAAACGTCATAGCCTTTCCTCATAAGGAAGGTGCCCCAGCCCAGCAATCATCTTAGTTGCCCTCTTTTGCACCTTTTCCATTTCCACTATCTTTTTTGAGATGCAGCAACCAGAACTGGACACAATACTCCAGATGTGGCCTTACCATCGATTTGTACAATGGCATTATAATATTATCTGTTTTGTTCTTAATAGCTTTTCTAATGATCCCAAGCATAGAATTGACCTTCTTTACTGCCGCCGCACATTGGGTCGACGCTTTCATTGACCTGTCCACCACCTCCCCAAGATCTCTCTCCTGATCTGTCACAGACAGTTCAGAACCCTTTAGCCTATGTGTGAAGTTTTGATTTTTTGCCCCAATGTGCATGACTTTACACTTACTGACATTGAAGCGCATCTGCCATTTTGCTGCCCATTCTGCCAGTTTGGAGAGATCCTTCTGGAGCTCCTCACAATCACTTCTGGTCTTCACCACTAGGAAAAGTTTGGTGTCATCTGCAGACTTTGCCACCTCACTGCTCAACCCTGTCTCCAGGTCATTTATGAAGAGGTTGAAAAGCACCGGTCCCAGGACAGATCCTTGGGGCACACCGCTTTTCACTTCTCTCCATTGTGAAAACTGCCCATTGACACCCACTCTCTGTTTCCTGGTCTTCAACCAGGTCTCAATCCAGGAGAAAACCTGCCCTCTAATTCCCTGACTGTGGAGTTTTTTCAGTAGCCTTTGGTGAGGGACAGTGTCAAACGCCTTCTGAAAGTCCAGATATATAATGTCTACGGTTTCTCCCACATCCACATGCATGTTGACTTTTTCAAAGAATTCTAAAGGGTTCATGAGGCAAAACTTACAGAAGCCATGCTGATTCTCCTTCAGCAAGCGTTGTTCATCTATGTGTTTTGAGATTCTATCTTTGATGAGGCATTCCACCATCTTACCCTGTATAGATGTTAGGCTGACTGGCCTATAGTTTCCCGGGTCCCCCCTCTTTCCCTTTTTAAAGATCAGTGTGACATTTGCTATCCTCCAGTCCTCTGGCACCGTGGCCGTTTTGAGGGACAAGTTGCATATTTTAGTCAAAGAGATCAGCAACTTCATTCTTCAATTCCTTAATAGCTCTAGGGTGGATGCCATCCGGGCCCGGTGACTTATTGCTCTTTAATTTATCAATGAGGTCTGAAACATCTTCTCTTTTAACCGCTATCTGACTTAATTCCTTAGTCAGGAGGGGCCGTTCAGGCAGCGGTATCTGCCCGAGGTCTTCTGCCGTGAAGATAGATGCAAAGAACTCATTCAATTTCTCTGCCATCTCTAAGTCTCCTTTTATCTCCCCTTTCCCTGCCTCACCATCCAGAGGGCCAACCACTTCCTGCTTCTATCATATTTGAAGAAGCTTTTATTATTCCCCTTAATGCTGCTGGCCATGTGTTCCACATAGTCTCTCTTGGCCTCCTGTATCACTTTTTTACATTTCTTTTGCCACAGTTTATGTTCCTTTTTATTCTCCTCATTAGGGCAAGACTTCCATTTACGGAAGGAAGCTTCCTTGCCCTTTATGGCCTCTCTAACTTGGCTCGTTAGCCATGCGGGCACCCTCCTGGACTTGGTCTAGCCCTTCTTCCTTTGCGGTATAAACTTCCACTGGGCCTCTATTACTGTTGATTTGAGCAACCTCCATGCACTCTGTAGGGATTGGACTCTTTTTACCTTCCCTTTCAACCTCCTTCTAACCAGCCTCCTCATTTGAGGGAAGTCCGCTAGTCGGAAGTCAAGGGTTTTTGTGAGAGATCTGTCCGGTAGTCTTCCCCCAATGTGCATGTCGAAATGGATCGCAACATGATCACTGTTCCCCAATGGCTCAGTAACATTGACATCTCTAACCAGGTCCTGAGTACCGCACAATATTAAATCCAGAGTCACCTGTCCTCTGGTGGGTTCCATGACTAGCTGCTCTAAGGCACAGTCATTTAGCTTGTCAAGGAATCCGGTCTCCTTTTCGTGACCAGAACACAAATTGACCCAGTCAATATGAGGATAATTGAAGTCCCCCATGATTACAACTCTGTCCCTCCTTGTCACCTCCCTAATCTGTTTCCTCATTTCAAGGTCCCCTTCCAGTTTCTGGTCTGGAGGGCAATAGTATGCCCCCGGTATTACATCACTCCTCAGGCCTGGTAATTTAACCCATAGAGATTCTATGGAGTCGGACCCACCTTCAATTTCTACTTTGCTGGATTCTATCCCTTCCTTAACATAAAGGGCCACCCCACCTCCAACACGCCCCTCCCTGTCCCTCCTGTAAAGTTTATAGCCCGGGTTTGCAGTATTCCACTGATTCTCACATTCCACCAGGTTTCTGTTATGCCCACTATGTCAGTGTTTTCCCTTGTCACCAGACATTCCAGTTCTCCCATCTTTGCTCGTAGACTTTGGGCATTGCATAAAAGCATTTGTACATGGAATGCCCCAGGATGGGCTACTTATTAGCTCCTTTATCCCTGAATCCTCCCATTGTGCCAAACCGTCTATCACATCTCATCACGCTACCATTCCCACTTTCTTTTCCTACTCTGCCTTTACCTTGTTCTCTAACCTTCCCATCCTCGTCCCATAGGGATGAGGAGTCCCGAACCGGATGCCCCTCGACTCCTGTCGGCCTTCCCTCAGGGATCAGTTTAAAAGCTGCTCTACCACCTTTTTAATGTTATGTGCCAGCAGTCTGGTTCCATTCTGGTTCAAGTGAAGCCCGTCCCTCTTGTACAGGCCCCGCTTGTCCCAAAAATTTCCCCAGTGCCTAACAAATCTAAACCCTCTGTCGCAAACCTCCCTCTCTGTTTCTAATAATTGAATCCCCCACTACAAGAAGCCCCCGACCCCCCTCCCGCCGAGGAGTATCCTGAGTGCATTCGGATACGGTCCCGTCCCCTGGAGAAGGGGTCCCCCCCTAGGGGATTGTTTCCCTCTTCTCCAGGATGACGTCCTCCAGCCCCAAGACTTCCCACCCGGGCAGCTGAGGAGCTGCACACCTGAGGTTAGGACGAAGCCTGACCGTCCTGGAAGTCTCCCCATGGTCCTTCTCTGCCTGCCTCTGCTTCTCCAGGTCGGCTACCAAGGCTTCAAGGGAGCGGATGCGTTCCCTGAGTCCCTGGAGCACCGAGGACACACCCATGACTTATGCCCCAGAGGCATATAGTCATACATGTGGCACTCGATGCAAAACACTGGGTAGCCCCCACCCTGCTGCTGGCTGTCTGACTGTATAGCTTTTTTATTTTGTTTGTTTTTGTTTAGGAGTGCTTAAAAACCTTACACTGGTTAGCAGTCCTCAAGGGAAGAGAAAGGGCGGTGTCAGGGGCCCTGGCTTCCTCACCCTGCTGCTGAACTCGCACAGATACTAAACTCGTGGTGCCTTACCTGGCACTTCGTTCCCAAGGCACTGGGTTTCCCAGAGGCCACATGCGCTTCTGCAGAGAGGTGAAAAAAGAGAGGTGCCTGTATATGTCATGTTATCTGGGCATCTTGTGATAATGTTGCCTGACTTAGCATTGAGCAAAGATGGCATGTTGTCCCTAGTGACAAGAGAGGAAAAACATTATCAAAATATAGCACAGTTTCCTTAAAGAACTCAATGTCTTATTCCCATATCAAACACATTCCTTACAGACTCTGTTCGGGAAAAGAGTGTTCTGGTTTAACCCTTCCTGCTTCATGTTCTTACATAATCAGTATATCATATACGTTGACTGTTACTTATCAAGAATTAGACCAGCACATGTTCCCCTGTAGTTGGGGACCTATGAGAGTAAAGATAGGGGTTGAATGTATAAAACTGGCTTATGTTCTGTCAGTACAGAAGAAACTTTTTCCGCTGTGGAGAATAAAACATTGTGCTACAGCTGGAAGCTTTGTACATTAATGGTAATGATCTTTTTGGTTTATATATGTAGTAGAATGTAGTGGAATGAGGTGATGCACTGAACTGAACCAGATTATGGGTAGATGATCACATTTTGAAGGCTTTCCTGGTTAACTCTCTGCTGGTAGAAATTCAGCACAATAGACAAATGGCTGAACTGCACCCTGCCAAACTAATGTGCTAGTAGTCCATTTGCAGAGAGCGAGTTTATTTTCTACAAGGGGAATCAAAAACAGCTGGCATGCCTGTAGCCAGAAGTAGTGTAGTCTCATCAGCCACCTCATTTTCAACTTAGCCATCATGTGTGATGGTGAATTGGTGGCCATTGCTCAGCCAGTGTGAGAACTCTTCTGACCTATTGTAGAGAGGTTGTACTAGTTCACTTGGCTAAATACTTATGACATTTGAACATTTTGGGACATTTGAACAATCCTCTTTTCCAGTTGTATATTCAATCTCATGTATAGAATGTGTTCAGCTGCCGCAGTTGTTAAAGCAAACAACTGTTATTAATTCTGAGTATTTTTTATTATAGGTCTTGGCACAAAATGAATATAATTAGGGAAAATAGAGATTTGGCTTGTTTCTACACTACAAAGCATTCATGGAGGGGAAAGTAAGTAACCCGGTTTATTCAAACAGTAATTTATGCTTTATTATAGTATGTTTCTGGTATCTAGTTGTGAGGTCTCAAATTGATCAGTTTTAACAGAGCAGGTTTGAAAACCATAGTTATTCTAGAATCTCCTATTGATTTTTCGGATATGTAAATATCCTTATTGACTTGCCTACTTACTGAGGAGCTTGCCTTCATTTAGAATTATGTTTCAACAGATTACTTAGCTTCAGACTTTATTGCTGAATAATCAGTTTTGACCCCTTTCTGTACGTTTGTGAAATTGAAAAGTAATTTCACTAATATCCCAATCCTTCCTATTTGATCAGATATATCTACCCATAATACACAGGTAATTTGATTTGTGGTGTTGTAGTGGTGCTGGTGTTGTAGTGGTGCTCTTCAAGTGTTTGAAGTGTAGTGCTTCTCACTTCAAACACTTTAACTGCTGTTACAACAAATTCTCTGCGGGGCAGGGGGCAAAGTATACTCACCCCTTCAATATTAGAGAGTCATACTATCAGCTTACTTGAAACAGGCTGCAGGAAGGGATCATGGCTTATAAGCACAAAAATTTCATTTATTTATTGCCCATTTTATGCTTCCCTTCCTTGATCTATTTTGATCATTATAGCAAGCTCCCATGACTTCCCAAACCGTGTCTGTGTTTGGATTAGATATTGATTTTTTTTCTCCAGAACCATGTTGCATGTAATTTTCAACCAATGCCCTCTCACTGAGTCCTACATTGGATGGTGGCCTTTTATACTCTATTATAAATGTTACATGCTGTGTTGATTTAAAGCTTCATCATTCTAAAATGTCAACTTGGGAGATTCCAAAAAAGAAACTTAACTTTAGGAGTAAGTCTTGTTTTGAATGTTTCTTGCTAATGACTGAAAGATAAAAACAACCTCCTTCTCTTACACCTTCCCTTTCTTTTTATAAAGGTTAGCAGATTTGTTTCTTGTATAGCTAAGCATTTGGACTGTGTTTCTCATAAATTAAGGGCCTACCTGGATTCAGCATTAATCATGTCATTTGGCTCTGTGTGTTAATGAAAATGGCAGCTACAGCATACTTCCAGTCCAAACTGGAACTGTGGCTTGATGGCTCTAACTTTTTACCTCTGCTCTTATCATGATCCCCAGTGGGAGAGTACAGCTGCATGAAGAGTGAATAGTCAAACTTGACCCTAGGATTACATACTGCTGCCCTGTCCGTGATGTATTTAAATGAGACTTTCCATTTTGGCCATACAGTACTCGATTTTAGTAATCTGGTTAAAAATGTTACCTTGATAGTTTCTTCCAGGGAGATCAAAGAGTTAGATACATACTTATTCAGTGTCATAAGATTTAAAAGACTAAAATTTAAAAAAACAATGAAATTCCTGATTCCTTCGAGTTTTTTAGATTTTCTTGTACCATAGGCACTAAAAAGGTGACTAAAGGGCAGAAGTGGAGCATCCGTTTGTATTATTTCTGTGTAACTTGATTCAGACTCAAGGCTCTATATTATGGAGAATTTTCCAAAGTTAAATTTAGATAAAATAACTTTGCATTTGTGACTGTTGCATTCTGCCTAAAGCAGTGGTTCCCCAACCTTTACACAAAGGTTGAGGAACCATTAAATCCTTGTGGGCTGTGATCAGTTGGGTGGGTGGCGACTGGCAGTGTGGTGGCGATGTCACTTCTGGGTTCGTACCGTAGCCAAAAGTAAAAAATAGGGTTCAGTCTTACCCGGCAGTGGCAGCAGTGAGAACCTGGGCTTTGTGGCATCTTCAGCCACCGCAGCCTGGTAAGTCAGAAAACCCCCTTTTCACTTTGTTGGCAGCAGCGTGAACCTGGAAGTGCTGTTGCTGTTGTCCTGACATCACCGCTGGTCACCACTCCCCTTTAAGGAAAATTCAGTGTTTCCAGTTGTCCTGGGGAAGTTGCAACCCCCAGATTGGGAAACTCTGGTCTAAAGCCTTTTTAGCCTTTTGAGAAATCTGTTTTCTAACATCTCAACTTGATTAATGTGTTCAGGGTCCCTTACAGGTAAATTGGATCGTATTCATGTGTAATCAGTGTGAAGTAAGTGCATGGATATCAGCAGTGCATGAATTCCATATTGCCTAAAGATAAATCAATATTTCATCTGGGGAAGACACTCAAAGTGGATTACTTTGCAGGGGGACACCCAAAAGTGTACAGTAGTGGCAGCAATCATAAAAACTTTGAAGTGAAAAACAGAACTAATTTGTCAGTGGTATAATCAGCTGTCTGAAATAATGATCTTCAGTATTTCTGCTCTTCATAGCAGTGTCTTATTTATATAAAATATTTGCACCCTGCTTTTCAAGTAGGGAGAGACTCAGGATGCCCAGCATACTAAAATAGGATGATAAAAATAAACAATATGTCTGAAACAATTCTGCTATGACTAACCAGAATATCAGAACCATAAACCAAGAGAAAATAGAGCAGATCAATATAAACGTTATCACCAAAGGCTAAATGGAACAAAAACATTTTTAGCCACTGCCAGAATGCTGGTAGCAATGGATTCACCCTTGTACCTTGGAGCCAGGTGCTCCAGAAATGGTGTGTGATTGTGGAGAAAACCCTCTCACATCATTTCCAAGTTGGTGGGTATTCATGTAGTTCACCTAAGTTAATCTTGGGGTAGGCATTTTGAAACTGTGGTCTTTCAGGTTTCAAGCTGCTAAGGATTTTAAATGGCATCTCTAGCACCTTAAATTGTGTCTAAGAACAGACTGGCAACCAATGCAGCTGATGAAGGGAAGGCATGATGTGCTCACCATGTCTATTGCTGATCAGCAGTCACACAGCAGCATTTCGTGCTAACTGAAGTTTCTGTTTCAAGAATATCCCCATATAAACAGAATTGTAGTAATCCACTGCAGTGCAACCAGTGCACGGGCAACCTTAGTTAGATCTGACCCAATACAGTTACCTAAGCCGGGCAAAAACATGAGCAACAGCAGCCAGTACAAAGGTATTCAGGTGCAAGACCGGATCCAGGAGCGCTCCCAGCCTGTAGTTCTGCTCCTTCATGGGAAATGTAACCACCTCTAGAACTGGCTGACAGTTATCACCTGGGTGACAGTTTCCTGACTGTACTGTCAAGGAATGATACTATTCAAAGTGTATTGGGGGGGGGGGGCATTGCTATGTGTGTTATATATAGTAGTTTACATAAATATTTAGATTAATTAAATGAAGGTTTCTGGATTAAAAGTTATTAATAGTGATCCACAAACTATTTGTTTAATTGGAGAACATGACTTGAAGTTCCCAGATCCATGAACTGTCTCTGACAACTGAGCTCTGGCATGGATCTTCAGTGGCAGTATCCTGGTTTCTTTAAAACATGACTCTGTGACTCTTGCCAGGCTAGGAACTGTGTGTTAACTCAATTTCATAAACCAGGATGTAGTACCAGAGTTCAAACAGGATGTAAAACACATCACAAACATCCCTGTGTGGGAGCCAGAGTTAAACCAAAGTTCATGGCTTCATGTAAGCCATGGTTTAAGTTGTCCAGGATGGATAGCTTACAAGCTGAAGCAGGAAGGAGGGAGTGCACAGGCTTGGGGGACCTGAAGTCACATTTGCTGAACAAACAGTGCTGATTGTAAGCTACCACAGCTTGGATTGTATTCTGACTACTAATAGGCCTTGGGGAAGGTGCTGGCTAATCTTGGCCCATATCTTCATTGGTTTGTGGCATATCTTTGCAGAATCATATTAAATAGATATTTGGATAATTTTCCCCCAAAATATTGTGTTAAAATGAAATGTGTGAGCTCCACTTGCAGTATGCCCTTGTGTAATTTTATTAAGATACGTCGTCATTGGCATCCCACCTTCTCATATTAAATATTGGTAGCAATTTCTATTTCAATCAACTTTCAAAACATCTGTTTTATAATGATCTGAAACACACAGCAGCACACTATAAAAAATATTGGAGTTGTAATTGTTAAACTTACTAAATGTTCTCTTAGGTTCTCCAGGGAAAAACTAAGTAGTCCTTAAATTAATATTGAAAACAAAAGTGGCATTTACACATTTGTATATAGTCCAAAAATTTGATGAGACGTCTTTTACACAAATCACTTGTTACAGTTTTTTTTGCCTTGGAGAGCACTTAAGCTGAATCCTGGCTTCTTGTTTGTATGTTTTAGGTATAAGCGAGTCTTTTCAGTTGGAACTCATGCCATCACAACGTACAATCCTAATACGCTTGAAATTACAAATCAGGTAATGGCAAATGTTTAATGGCTTCCTTGAAATGTGTTAAATTATCTCCCAAATGAGTAAGTTGATTTGTACTAGTGAATCTCTGAGAGACTAAGCAGTGGATTTGTTTTAATTTCGTGAATTAATGGTTTGACTATGTTTTTCCTCTTCCCAGTTCCCATGGGAGATGGTACATGTGGGGTAGAAAGTGGGGAATGCCAACTGCCTGGAGGTGTTTCATGAGGGGGAAGGGCTGGAAAGAGCCCTATTGCTATCATCTTATTGGGGATGTACTCCTGTGGAAGGGGGCACTGGAAGGATCTTTGCTTAGTGCTTCTTGAAGCACGAAGCCAGCCTTGAATCTGCCCTAAAGCCTCAGTGTTGTCAGTACTGGCCTCCTATTTTTGTCATCTATTTTTGGTCTTCTAACAAAGAGCGACTTCTAAAGCTGTCGGCCTAATCACTCTTGTTATCCATGTATAGGATTCAAGTATAGTAGGGTAAGATTCAAATATACTTTAACACTTCTAGTAAAGTGGCAGCACATTGTTCTATACCAGGAGTGTCCAAAGTTTTTGGCAGGAGGGCCACATCATCTCTCTGACACTGTGTCAGGGGCCAGGGGAAAAAGAATTAATTTGCATTTAAAATTCAAATAAATTTACATAAGTTTACATAAATTAATAAACTGGAGGTGGAACTTATATGAATGAATGAAGGTCTTGCAATAGCTCTATAAAAGGCCTTGCACAAAGCAAGGCTGGCCTTTCCTTTGCTGCTGCATCACACAAGTGAAACAGCAAGCAGTGGAGGGAGCCCTCATCCTATAGCTAACGCAAGAGGTCAAACAGTTGCCCTCACGCTGAGAGCAGTTGCGTTGGGCCATTGTGGGTTCCAGTAAGTTTCCAGAGGGCCAGAGGCTCATTGGAGACTGGGGTCTCCCTGAGGGCCACATTGGGAGTCCCCCAGCGCCAGGGTTTGGGCACCCCTGTTCCATACCTTCTCTCAGTAACTCTCATTGGAGCAGTTATTCATGTGCTTTATGGAATAAAATGGAACCATTCTCAGACTCTGATCTTTTGGTTTAGTGGCCTTATGGAGACATCTGTAGCATCAACCCTGTTGGAAAAGGACAAGGAACAGAATTTAGCCTCACATTTCGTAAGGGAAGTGGAAAAAAGTCTGAAACACTTAAGTTTTCTACAGAACACAGAACAGAGCTCCTTACAGAAGCCCTGGTAAGAACTTGCTGGTTTGAGAACCTGATTCTCATTGCCTTGCACTGTATTGTTAACAGTAATAAAAATGAAAAAAAAAATTGTTTCCTGATGCATGCTGTTCCTAGTAAAGTTTTTTAATAGCTGAGAGCCTCCAGAACAGCAGTTAAGAATGTCTGAAACAGCAATAATGGTCATCCTTGGTTTATGAGCACTAATCATGGCAGGTCTCTGGCCGCTCTTCCCCCTCCCATTTGCTTGCAAGGTAGGGAGATTAGTAGCTTCCATTTATACTAGCTAGCAAACAGTTTGCTGCTGTTGGACAAAATAGCAAACTAGTTTATTACAAATTGCAAATAAAATCTTCTAATTTCCTTATCTTCAATATTGAAGCATGAATTAAAAGCATGATTGGTTGTTTAAATTATGTCTGAACTGGACTGTTCTCTAAATTCAGTCTGTTCCGTGCTTCCGTGTTTGCATTTCATCTAGTAGCATAATCTGTTTGGAGTGATTACCCCTTTTTTCGTCTTCCAGAGATTCAGAACCGACTTTGCTGAAGGAAAAATCACTGGAAGAGTAAGTATTTCTTCTGCTTGGTTTTCTAATTCTTCATAGTTCTATCTTTATTCTGAGGCTCCTGCAGGTCACTGTGTTTTGAGCTGGGAAGGACACTTCTCCTTTGCCAAGTCATTTTGTTAATGTCTGTGTTTTCTTCCTTTACTAAGTAGCATAACTCACTTGAGCCATATGTATTTGTTTACTCAGCATATTCTTTACCCCATAGGGATATGAATTTTCTTCCTGAATCCTTGTAGAATTTCCTGAATCCTTGTAGAACTGAATAAATGGAGCTAATCTGCTACATATGTGAAAATGGAGGATCTTGACACAGTCTAGGAAAGTGCATTACACTGATGTCTTTCCTGTCCTGTGATCTGACAAATCTTGGTACCTTTTGTCAGCAACAGAATCAAATACTCCATGACTATCTACATTTAAAAGCAAGTGTCATCCACAGACTTTGTGAGCACTAGTGTTCATTTAGCATCTTTTAGTTACTAGAATATTGTGCTGTTTTCAAAATAATATTAAGCTTTCATTTGCTTTGCTTGAAGCTTTATTCTTTTTTTATGAGTGATGGAAAGGGAAGCTAAGAATCTATGGTGATTCTGTTCATTTTTTTAACAGGGCTTGAGATTCCATTTTTTTTCTGATGACCTCTTGTTTCACAGCCATCAGTCATGCATAAACAAGTTCTATTTCTTGGAGGAGTCATTCATTGATTCATCTTGGCTCGTATGAGACATAGAATGTCACATGTGACTATATCACATGTGTAGTATTTTATAGTCTGTATGTGTTTGGGAAACTGGTTAACAGCAGTTTTCAGCATTTGTACATTTCAGGCACATTCAGTAATATACTCCATGGGATCATTGTGAGGCAACTTATGCAATTTGAACATTATTTACATGAATTTGCTCTCCATGTTGGGGAAAAATGCAACGAAGGTTCTATCTGTAGCAAACATCAAGAACTCCTGATGCATTTGTTTGGTTTGAAGCACTGAAAAACATACTCATATGTATGGCTGCCTGTCAGGGTCTGCTAAACCATGAGGAGACCTAATGTGGCTTGCATCAGAGTGGGCAATGGGAGGAGCAGTTTGGGGTACCCTTCACCCCAGTCTGCCTCTAACTCCCTCCAGGTTCCTGCAGACATGAACTGCATTGTTCCACTTCTCGCTCACCTAAAGCAAGTGAGAATTTTCCAGTTTGATATCTCTCCCCCTTTGATCCTTCCTTGTGCAGGCATGAGGAAGGAGTGACAAAAGTGACCAGTTTGGTGCTGCCTGCACCCAAAAACCTGTGTGGGCAGCAGTGAGCCACTGTCCCCCAACTCTCATTCCTTCCTCCTGCCTTTTAAGGGATCGCACAAGGAAGAAGTGAAGGGAAGCAGCCACTTACCTGGCTTCTTCCTTGCCATGTTGTTAAGTAAAACAGAGTGCAGCACATAACCTGCACTTCCTATTTTACAAAGAAGATTGTGCAAGAAGGAGCTGAGGTAAGTATCTGTTTTTGTTGTCCTCTGTTGGGGGAGTGGCATCAGTATTGGTTCAGCTGTCTCTGTCACCTGTGTTAGAATAAAAGTCTACTTCTACAACTTCATTCTTTTCGTATTTAACAGTTGCTTTACTACTGTGTAGGAGTGAATGAATTTTCACTTAATTACCATCTCCTTTTCACAGAGATACAACTGCTACAAGCACCACTGGAGTGATACAAGAAAATCTGTCATTCTAGAAGTGACTCCTGGTGGCTTTGACCAAATTAATCCTGCAACAAATAAAATCCTATGTTCTTATGACTACAGAAATATTGAAGGATTTGTTGATCTCTCTGATTATCCAGGAGGCTTTTGTATACTTTATGGAGGTTTTAGCAGACTAGTAAGTACCATAACAAAATACTGTTTCACTTGTGCCTGAGTCTGAATTGCCTGAGTTTTGTGTGCTCTAGTGCAGTGGTTCACAAACTTCTTGGCACCAGGATCCACTTTATAGAATGGTAATATGTTGAGACCCGATGGAAGTGCTGTCATGGCCAGAAGTGACATCATCAATCAGGAATTTTTTTAAACCATCCCAACAGTTTCTTTAAATACAACAAAATCAAGTTAATTAATTAGGCAACTATACTGATGAATTCCCCACCAACAAGGGGGTGAAGCAAGGCTGTGTGCTGGCTCCCACACTGTTTAATCTTTTTTTAAATGACCTGGCTCCTTCCCTGGCTAGTGTTGACGGTCATCCCCCTAGGTTGGGGGATTTGCAGGTTCCAATTTTATTTTACGCTGCTGATGCAGTCATTTTATCCCGTTCTAGCCTGGGTCTCAAACGTCTGATCAGTAAGTGTATAGAATTTTTTTTTGCTAACAAGTTACAATTAACTATACCAAATCTAAAATTATAGTTTTTGGAAGATCCTGGAGTCCAAGTGTTTGGAGATTCAATGGCCAAATTATAGAACAGGTTAAAACATTTAAATATTTGGGCATTCTTTTTGCGTACAATTTAGCATGGAGGTCCCATTGTTATATGGCTCGTTCTCTTGCTAAAGCCTCTTCGCAAGCCATTGTCAGCTTCTTTCACAGTAAAGGTGGCAAGTTTATTCCGGCGGCGTTGAAGGCCTTCAATGCGAAATGCTCCCCCCAATTATTATATGGGGTTCCACTTTGGATTAGGTCATTCAATAATTCACTAGAGCAGATTCAATCAACTTAAGAAGCACACTGGGTTTGCCCCGGTGTGTGTCTTATGCGGTGCTCTGTCTTGAATCAGGCCAAATCCAACTTGAAACACTGGCGTGGATTAGAGCGATTAAATTTTGGCTCAAAATATTCTATAATTCTGACCCTAACACTCTTTTATATCACCTCCTTGTTGACCCTTACTTCTCTGATAAACTTTGGAGTGCAAAAATAAAACAATTGGGAGTTGAGCCTGACTTACTTGGTCATCTGTCCCAAGCCGAGGCTTTCAGGCTCATTAAAGGGAGACTCCTGGATATTCACTTCTCCAATATTTTATCTGCAGCCAATAAAACTTGTTCACATTTTATCACTTACCGGTTAAAGTAGGCAAAATTCCCAATTATCTTTATATTTTGGAATGCCCAAAGATTAGAAGGGCCTTTTCTGTGGCCCGTTGTAATTCTATTCCATCCTCTGTTCTTTGGGGTAGATTTAATGGAATTCCTTTTCAGGAAAGAATTTGTCCCTGTCCTCAGCGGGCTGTAGAAACGTTAGACCACCATCTTCTTCATTGTCCACTTCAAAATGAGGCCAGAAGGAAATGTCTGGCCCTTCAGTTTCACCTTAACACCCTTGCTGAGGATTTTGCTAGATTGCAATTTTTATTAACCTCCACTGATTTTGACATTGTCTCTCAGATAGCTAAATTTATCTCACAAATCGTGGCGACTAATCTGAAGCGTGCCCCTACTCTCTGAAGTGTTTGGTTATAGGTGTTATTTGTAGTTTGCTATGTTATGTTTGTGCACTTCTGTATGTTTTTTTTGTATGCTTAATAATGCCTAATAAAGGTGTCTGAATCTGAAAAAAGTCAATTAATTAAATAAACTAAAAATTTACAATAAGTATAAGTTTAAAAAATTATTTAAAATAAAGAACCCAACTAACCTTCTCAAGCAGTTGCTAATCTGTTTAAAAGAAAATTTACCAAAGGTTGCAATCCTATCCACACCTGGGAGTAAGCTCCATTGACTATTGTAGTCAAAAGCATATACATAGTAACCTGTTCAAAGTATAGATCTGTAACATTTCCCCAAATGCAGTCACATACCATGGCAGCATCAAGTCTATTAAAAATACACATTGAAATTAGTGGCGAACCACCTGGAATTGGCTTGCCACCCACCTATTGGGTCCTGATCCACAGTTTAAGAAACACTGCTCTAGTGGTTGGCTTGGCAAGGTCAGAACGCTATCTAGCATTCCATGTTAGTACTTATTGTAATATAACTCTCTTGGAGAGGGTTTTGAGCTACAACGTATGATGAGTCTTTAGTAAATTATAATTTATAACCTTGTTTTGTTTGATATAGATATTGCTTTATTTTTCAATATACAACATGATTGCTTTTAAAAATTCAATAAGAATTATTTCTGTAGTGATTGGTCACTAGTTCAGATGTAACTATACTATTCTTAAACTGTCACTAAATGTTAGTGTGTTAGGTTATTAACATAAGCTCTTCACATGCAAAGGAAAGGCAATTTACAGCTTCCCTTTGGCTTAAAATTCTAATTTTTTGTTACATCTGGAGCCAGCAAATCTCAGTTTGATCTAACCATAATTTGAACAAGTGATTTATTAAAATTTGATAGGCCTATTCCAGTAATGCTAAATTATGGTTTAAGATTTTGATATGGCTTAACCTTATGTCAGAACTTTTAATTTTCCGTTTAAGCATGTGAATGATTGAGAGAATGTAATAAACCTGCGTGTTTTAAAAATTCACATTGTTTAGTTTTACAAATATCATTGTATTGAGGACTTTGCTTTTCCAAATGTTCTGGTGTTTTGTAGTACTTTCATATCAAGGAATTTACTGAAGTCTCTCTTAAAATTTGCAGCACCTCTTTGCTTCCGAGCAAAGGGAAGAAATTATCAAAAGTGCAATAGAACATGCTGGCAATTATGTTGGCATCTCCTTGAGGACAAGAAAAGAACCTTTAGAATTTGAACAGTATTTGGGTCTTCGCTTTGGGAAATATAGCAATGATGAATCTATTACATCTTTAGCAGAATTTGTTGTTCAAAAGATATCTCCTAGACATTCGGTAAGGCTGAAATTGAAATGTGTTGCTTATATCTTGAATGTGTAGTTCCCCTTTATTTGCATATAGATATAGATCTACTGCCACCTTCTTTGCCTTGCTCCTCTTCTTTGTAATTGAACCACATATGTGTTGTTTCATGCATGTGTACTATTTTTGTCTACAAAATTTGCAGAAATGGTTGTCTGAAAGGAAATGAAATATGCCATTTTATTCTACATGTGATAGTTCTTTTTTAAAAAAAAAAAACCTGCATGTCATCTTTATGTAAAACTCTGTAAAGATGGCTAGAATTGCTGTCAGTTAACTCTCTCCATCATAGAAAAAGTTATTCTTCTTTCTCAATATTATACAGTAGTTTAGTAGTAATTTCAGTGCTGTTTAAATTAAAGTCAAGGTTTTTGTCAGTGTCGGTACTGAATACTTTCTGGAGCTTTTCCTGGATAACCTAAAAATCATAGAATCTATGGGCAATAATATTACAGCTAAAGCTTTGGAAAAAGGAAATTGTTTCTAAATACATATGACATCTCTGTTTTGTTTTCCATCCATATCTCTAATAACAAGTACAATGTCTCTTCCCCCCCCCCCCATTTTTAAGGAGCCAGTGAAAAGGATATTGGCTCTTACAGAAACTTGCTTAGTGGAACGTGACCCAGCCACATACAATATTGCAACACTGAAACCCTTAGGAGAGGTAAGGAGAAATTTGGATCTGGAAAAAATATTAAAGGTTACAGTCATTAAAGTTTTTATTCTCCCTAAGCAACTCTTGTTCAGGTTGGAACTTTAAAAAATGAATGACAGAATAATAACATTTAGTACAGTTACCAATTTGACACACTTTCTTTTCAAGGTATTTGCACTAGTTTGCGATTCTGAAAATCCACAACTGTTTACCATAGAGTTTATCAAGGGACAAATCCGAAAATATTCTTCAACAGAGAGGTATCTTTTTTTAAATATTCTTGACTGTCAGTTGCTTTATTGGTATGTCAGATGAAGAACAGTAACCTTAGGCAAACCTACCTGATATGGTTAGCTTCACTACTAACGTAACCTTAGGCAAGGTGCTTACCTGATATGGTCACTATTGTAGACTACCTGTGCCTTTAAACTTGATTCGTATCTCTGCAAAGCTTAAAATGAGAACCAAGCTTATGCCACATCTGAAAAGGGAATTCAGTAGACTCTTTGAACTTGCCATCAGGCCCACACGGAAACCTGAGAAGATTCAAATAGTACTCTGAAAATGGCTTTTCCCTGCTGGTTTATGTAGGCTAGGACACAGTCCAAAAAATAAACCCATAGCAATGATGTAGTAGGAATGTAGTAGTATTGCACACACATAGCAAAGCAATGCACCATATACGATAAAAGAAAAGTAGAAATGTAGGTAAGTTTTACTTAACTAGTGTAACTTTTACAGGCCCCCCCAAAACTAATCCCACGAGCACGTGCGAAAACCACCAAGTCAGTAATATATTTACAGAGAGAAGAATATTACTGTGAAGAGGATTTAATGGAAAGTGTCTAAAAATTTTATTATCCCTCCAATCACCTTTTTAAGGATCTACCCATTTAAACTGCTAGTTTTTCTCCTGTTATCTCTCAAACTGTGGTGGTGTTCACCACAGTCAATGTATATGAAGGAAAGTTTACATTTCTTCCCTTCCCTCACCCTTTGCTAGGTCACGATGGAGATTACTATATACTATAATCTAAAGCACTATCAAGTTGAAAAGGTTCTACTATAAAATATTCTGTGTTTAGCATGGTTGCCTTCAAGTGCCCGTAAATTATTCCTCTGCATAAAAATAACTAGAGCATGTTCTTAAATGCTTGTGAGCATATTCAGGCATATTGTCTGACAGTTCTTAACTTCAGTATCCAACACTGCAATAGGAAAACATTTGAACAATTTCTTTTCCCAGGGATTCATTGTTAGCCAGTTTGCTAGATGGTGTAAGAGCCTCTGGCAATAGGGATGTCTGTGTGAAAATGACACCAACCGACAAAGGCCAGCGGTGGGGTCTGTTGAGTGTGCCAGTGGATGAGGAAGTTGAAAGTCTTCATCTGAGATTCTTGGCCACACCTCCAAGTAAGTCTTGTCTTTTCAGATCTGGAGCTGGTGCTTTTGTAAATCTCCACAAAGCAGAGATTGCTTGCCATGTAACTCTCCTACATGCTCCATCTGACATGTTTTAACCATCCTTATCTCATTGCAGATGGCAACTTCGCAGATGCTGTATTTAGGTTCAACGCTAACATTTCATACAGTGGAGTTCTGCATGCGGTTACACAAGATGTAAGTTGAAGAGAGTGTTTTATACCCTTTTTATGTTCTCTTGTTGAGGAAAAGATTGACATTGTTTCCTTCTTTCTTTAGGGCCTGTTTTCAGAAAACAAAGAGAAGCTCATAAATAACTCCATAACAGCATTGCTCTCTCAAGAGGGTGATGTTACAGCTTCTAATGCTGAGCTTGAAAGCCAGTTCCAAGCAGTTAGAAGATTGGTTGCTTCAAAAGCTGGATTCCTTGCTTTCACACAACTTCCAAGGTTGGTACTTTGAACAGCAGCCAGCCTAAATTATTCTAAGGTGGTTTACTTTTTGAGATCCTTACTAAAATCTAGATCTGTCATATTAGCTTCTATTGTTTTGACAATCCCAACCCCTTTTTGCTTTACTACCCCCTTTTAATCTGAATGACATATTTCCAGTGTCTTGTATGAATAAACAGGACTATGATGCAATGAAAAATGAAGAGCTAAGAACATCCACTTGGGTTTTGTATCCAAACTTGCAATTATTCCATGGCAAATGCTCATTTCCATATTTTTTTTTTGCATGTTTGATATAAGCCTCATTTGCACTTAATCATATATTTGATTTTCCATTAGGGACAGGATCCCATGACACTCATCTGTAGTTTAAGCATGAGCTTAAGGCTTTTAGTTTTGCTGTGACAGCTGTGCTATTCACAATTGCCAGGTTATATTGTGTTGAAATTGGTGACTAGGAAGTAATTAACATTAGTTTATAATGATGTGTATCTTCTGCCACCCACTGGCTGTCTTGAACTTCTTAACTTGGTAGGTAGTTCTTGGTTTTAGATTATTTATATTGCTGCTGTTTCAGTACTTAGCTAATACCTTGCTGTGTTCTTTTACAGATTTCGGGAGCGCCTGGGTGTGAAAGTTGTGAAGGCTCTTAAAAGAAACAATGATGGAGTAACGCATGCTTCCATTGATATGCTCTGTGCCCTCATGTGTGTAAGTACTTTAACTCAAGTGTGGTAGTATAGAATAACTATCCTTCTAATTGGCAATGCCAGGAATTGAAGCTGGGAGCCTCTGCATGCAAAGCATGCACTCTGTCACTGTGTGATAGCGATTAGATACATTGTAATATCTTGATCAGTCATGTTAATTTAACTACATCAGCTGAACAAATTATAATTTTGTAAAATGACCTTTAACACTTTTTATATGCAAGAAAACTAGTATTTTAAAAAGTAGGGTGGTTTACTTTGGTTGAGTTATGCATCAAGTTACGCTTATAAGAAAGTTGCCTAGGTAGAGAGATGCAGAATTGCTACCAGAAAAGTTGTAGTTCGACCTGTACCCTCTGCTAAAGTACTTGTTTTGATTAGGTCCTCTTCAGTATAAAGGGCTGTGCTCATCATTTCACATTTTTTGCTGTCCAGACTTCCTTAACTCTGAGATCATCTGACTGTACACTCTTCCTTGATGTGTTGGGGGAGGAGCAGTGGCATAAGGAAAGAAATTGGTTCTAGAGTAGGTGTTTTCTTGATGTAGGGCATACATAAGCAGGCTTCCTTATTTTGAAATACATAGAACAAGGTCTGCCTTTGAAACCTTTAACTTTTATCATGGGTTTCCTATTATTGCTGCTACAATTGTAGCCTCAAGCATTGGAGTGTTTGCAAAGGAGGCTCCCTAAGATTGAGGAGTTAAAACAGTTCTGATCAAATGCTGTCTTTATGCCTAGCCCATGCACGATGACTATGACCTGAGGCAAGAACAGTTAAACAAAGCATCCCTTCTTTCTTCAAAGAAGTTTCTGGAAAACTTATTGGAGAAATTCAATTCCCATGTGGTAAGTCTGCACATTTAGATCTCTTGAATGCTAAAGGGTGGGTTGAAGAGTGTGCAGCATAGACAGTTTGGAAGTTTGCAAAGATCTTCAACCATCTGATCATGGTTTTTAGTGGACATGTGATTTACCATTGCATCTGATTTTAGGACTTCTTTGAATATTACATTATCTGGATAGCTGCATTAGGGAACTTACATGAAGGCAGTGTCTTGTACATTTTGAAGCCAAAACTACAAATAGGGTCACTTCTCTGTAGCTCATGAACCATACAGATTTTTGTGACCGGCTTTGAAAAATATTTTCATATCTGAAATTCTCAAATATTTTTCATTTTAGGAACATGGAACGGGTGCCCTAGTTATTAGTTCACTTTTGGACTTCCTTACCTTTGCCCTCTGTGCTCCATATAGCGAGACTACTGAAGGGCAACAATTCGATATGTTGCTAGAAATGGTTGCATCTAACGGAAGAACCCTCTTTAAGCTCTTCCAGGTGAGCTTGCTGTGAACAAAGGACTACAAAGGTGGTTCTGTGTTTCTGTCCCTATTTGCTTATTTTGTTTGTGAAATTGAAGCAAATGCTTTAGATGAGTTGGCTCTGAGGGAAAATTTGTATTTCTGTTTCAAAGTTCATATTTTTAAGACAGTGCAGCATGCATTGTAAGTTTGAAAAAGCAATTTGTCATATAGAAGAAGGGCCTGTTACTCAAAAGGAAAAAAAAATATTAAAAATTCCATTGGGTATGTCAAAGCCCTTTGCAATGCCTAAAGTAGCTTTTTGAAACCTGGCTATAAAGAGAGTTGTACACAAAGTATTTTATGAAGCAAAACGTTATAGTAAGGCCATTTTACATGTGACATTATCCTATATAGAATGGATTACTTCCAGGTGGGGAGTAGCAGTATTTCGCTGCCTTGGGTGTTGTTCAAGGGAGAAAAGTGGGATATAAACAGAATGAATAAATCAATAATATTTTCATGTTACTTCACTATGTACTGCTGTATAGATCTAAGAACAATGAGTCTCTATTATTTAGGAATATGTTCAGCTGGTTAACTGATATCCTAGACTAGATCTCCTATTAAAATATTTTACAGGTAATGAGAGCTAGAACAACAACTGCAGTTTTGGTGTGTTTTCCCTGTTCTCAGTATCTCAATTCTCTCCTGTTTGGAGAGTATAAGTAATGTTCTGGAAAATATTGATCTGTACTCATTTTGTTTTTTTGTCACTTGTTCTCTTAGCACCCTTCCATGGCCATTGTAAAGGGAGCTGGGTTGGTTATGAAGGCAATTATAGAGGTAAGATTTATTATGTAACTATTTTGGTGCATTTCATGTTGTATGGGAGGGGGCCCTTATCCATGGATTCCATATCCATGATTTCACTTATCCGCAGATCTGATTTGCGCCCCCCCCATGCACATGCCCCCTCCAAAGGTGAGCGGAGCTCTGCTCCCCTCACCTATGGAGAGTCTGCTGGGCCCAGCAGAGGTCGCACTCATCTGCTGGGCTCAAACTGGCTTTTGGAGTAAAAAAAAGTCACTTCTGGAAAAAAAACAACTCGCTTCCAACTGAGTCTTTACCCGGACATCCTAATGCCTTATAAAACATCACTTCGGATTTTTCAAAAAATCAAGTGACTTTATTTTACTCAAAGAATCAGAATGAGCCCAGCAGAGGCTGCAGGCAGATGCATGTGGCCTGTGCTGGGCTCAGAAGACCCTCCAGAGATGAGGGGAGCAGATCTCTGAAGGGGAAGTGTTCCCTGATATCCACAATTTCACATAACTGCAGCAGGTTCTGGAACAGAACCCCCACAGATACCGGTGCATGCTTGTGTACCCTTAGAAGTGGGAGCATCAAACATCTTGTGTAAAATAGTCATCTGGATATGTTTTTAGAAAGAATATTTTCTAATGTTCTCTTCCGCAGAAGTTGTATACAGGTGTCTCGTTTGAAGCAGGCCTGTGGGCTTGGCTTGACTTCCCTGCAGCAGTGCAGGTGCCCGTCATCTTACGTGAGGGTTGTGTTCCAGAGCTGATGCATAAAGTTAAAATTGTTCAAAATTACACTGAAAATCCCTTGCATCCAGAAAGTATGTACTGACTCTTTAAAAATTGCAAGAGACAGGTAGGGACCAAGGGAACAGTAGCTTCATTCTCCAGTCTCAGGCATGTATTTCGTAAGTGGAATAATTAACTATCAGTTTTTAGCAACCCATTCTTTTGAATCACCCCCTCCCCCCCAGTTAAAATCAAATGGAATGAGAAAACTAAGGTCTTTTTCTTTTTCTTTTTTTTGGCCCTAGTGGCAGCAGGTGGCTCCTTACCTAGTGGGCCATCACTCCCCAGGTTTTATTCTTTGGATCAATTCTTGAACATGTATGGGGCCTTTATTAATTTTTTAGTGGACTCATTGGGTCAGTATCAAGCCTTTCCATCTGGAATAAGGAATAACTGCTATCTCCAAGATTTAGACCTAACCTGTAAAGCATTAAAAAAGGACCTTCGTAGGATTTACAAAGAGTATAAAGACAGTCACAGTTCTAATCTGCTCCCCAGTTATTTTTTCACAAGGTAGCGCTTGGCTGATGCTCTTAAATTCTGCTCTCAGTGAGCTAGGTGGCACCTCCTTGCAAAGACTGTGATCTCCAATAATTCAAAAATGTTTTGGAAAATAATTTCAGGCGGCAAATTTCAAGAGTTTGTTTTTTGACTATTGCATTCTGGAGCCTGACCTTAACTATACTGTGTTAGCTGAAGTGCCCCTGTGGCCACAAGTTTCAATTGATGAAGTGGTGGCACTCATTAGTCAGATTAAGAATGGTAAAGTGGCTGGCCCAGACAAAATTCCCTCTCATATAATCAAGGCTGCACCCCTATGGTGGGCTGCTATCATCGCTGACCTATTTACTTGGGTAGATAAAACCGGAATTCTATCTGGATCTTGGTTACAATCAAAGGTAATACCTATTTTCAAAAAAGGAGATAGGATTTGCCCTCAGATTACAGGCCTATTGGCCCTCTTTCTGTCCCTGGTAAACTGTATGCACTCCATTTTTTTTTAAAACAGATTAACATCATGGATAGAGAAGTATGACATTCTGGGAGCTGAACAAGTGGATTTTAGAGCTGGCAAATCTCTTGGACCATTGTCTAGTTCTAACACATCTTGCTGAGAAGCTGTTATCTAAGCCGCATTCTAAATTGTTTTCTGCCTTGTTAGATTTGAAGGCTGCTTTTGATTCAGTTATCAGAATTCTGTTATGGTCCAAATTATCTAAATTAGGCACTGACCCCAGATTATTTCTGATCAAGAGATTGTATTCCAATACTACATGTCGGGTCACATTGAGCCTTTAAGGAAACCTCTCTGACTCTTCTCATACTAATAAAGGAGTGAAGCAAGACTGTGTCCTTGCCCCCACTTCATTTAATCTAGTCCTTAATGATTTATCAATGCATTTGGCCTCCACTGACTCCCACTGCCCCAAACTTAGTCATTGGCGGGTACCTTTGTTACGGTACACAGATGAGATGAAACTGATATCCAGGACATGTGTCAGGTTAAAATGCCTGATAGCTGGTTGTATTCAATATCTTTCTGTCAATGACCTCCAACTTAACTACACCAAATCTAAAATCTTAGTGTTTGAGAAATCCTTGTAAACACCATTCTTGGGTTTTCCATGGCAAGGCGATCCAACAGGTTAAGATGTTTAAGTATCTGGAATTGAACTTCCAGTACAGATGGTCATGGATCCCTCAATGTAATTTGGTACTCAAATCAGCCATATTCTCATCTCAGGCCATTTTACGCTTCTTTTATTTGAGAAGCAATTCATTCATCCCAGCAGCTCTGCACATTTTTAATGCTAAAATTTCTCCCTACGCAGCACTCTGCCTGGAATCAGGTCAACACAGATTGGAGTTACATGCATGGTCCAGTTTTTTAAAATACTGGGCCAAAGTCTTTTTCAGGGCTGATCACGACTTGCTGCTAAAGGGGCTATAGACTGATCCAACGTTAACCCCTTGCCTAGTACTATTTCATAAAAAAAACTCAACAGATGGGCCTTGAGGTCGATCTACAAGGAGCTCCCTCTCCAGAGGTTATTACCAGACTTGTGAAAACCAGACTATATGATATAGAAAGGCAAGAGATTCTAAGTGCAGCACAGAAAAAATGTTCCCCTCTGAATTTTCATATTAAAATTACAAGTGGTCAACAACCAAAAATATCTGTCCCTCCTAGTGCACCCCCTGGAGAGAAGGGCCTTTACCTTGGCACGTTGTAACGTGACCCCCTCTAATGACTTACATGGCAGATTTAAATTACCAGGCTTGTGCAGCGATGTAATACTGGGGGCATGCTATCGTCCTCCAGACCAGAAATCGGATGGGGACCTTGAAATGAGGAAACAGATCAGGGAGGTGACAAGGAGGGACAGGGTTGTAATCATGGGGGACTTCAATTATCCTCATATTGACTGGGTCAATTTGTGTTCTGGTCACGATAAGGAAACCAGATTTCTTGACGTGCTAAATGACTGTGGCTTAGAGCAGCTAGTCACGGAGCCCACCAGAGGGCAGGTGACTCTGGATTTAATATTGTGCGGTACGCAGGACCTGGTTAGAGATGTAAATGTTACTGAGCCATTGGGGAACAGTGATCATGCTGCGATCCGTTTTGACGTGCACGTTGGGGGAAGAATACCAGGCAAATCTCTAACAAAAACCCTTGACTTCCGACGGGCGGACTTCCCTCAAATGAGGAGGCTGGTTAGAAGGAGGTTGAAAGGGAGGGTAAAAAGAGTCCAATCTCTCCAGAGTGCATGGAGGCTGCTTAAAACAACAGTAATAGAGGCCCAGCAGAGGTGTATACCGCAAAGAAAGAAGGGTTCCACTAAATCCAGGAGGGTGCCCACATGGCTAACCAGCCAAGTTAGAGAGGCTGTGAAGGGCAAGGAAGCTTCCTTCCATAAATGGAAGTCTTGCCCTAATGAGGAGAATAAAAAGGAACATAAACTGTGGCAAAAGAAAGGTGATACTGGAGGCCAAGCGAGACTATGAGGAACGCATGGCCAGCAACATTAAGGGGAATAATAAAAGCTTCTTCAAATATGTTAGAAGCAGGAAACCCGCCAGAGAAGCGGTTGGCCCTCTGGATGGTGAGGGAGGGAAAGGGGAGATAAAAGGAGACTTAGAGATGGCAGAGAAATTAAATGAGTTCTTTGCATCTGTCTTCATGGCAGAAGACCTCGGGCAGATACCGCTGCCCGAACGGCCCCTCCTGACCAAGGAGTTAAGTCAGATAGAGGTTAAAAGAGAAGATGTTTCAGACCTCATTGATAAATTAAAGATCAATAAGTCACCGGGCCCTGATGGCATCCACCCAAGAGTTATTAAGGAATTGAAGAATGAAGTTGCAGACCTCTTGACTAAGGTATGCAACTTGTCCCTCAAAACGGCCATGGTGCCAGAAGATTGGAGGATAGCAAATGTCACGCCTATTTTTAAAAAGGGAAAGAGGGGGGACCCGGGAAACTATAGGCCGATCAGCCTAACATCCATACCGGGTAAGATGGTGGAATGCCTCATCAAAGATAGGATCTCAAAACACATAGACGAACAAGCCTTGCTGAGGGAGAGTCAGCATAGCTTCTGTAAGGGTAAGTCTTGCCTCACAAACCTTATAGAATTATTTGAAAAGGTCAACATGCATGTGGATGCGGGACAACCCGTGGACATTATATATCTGGACTTTCAGAAGGCGTTTGACACGGTCCCTCACCAAAGGCTACTGAAAAAACTCCACAGTCAGGGAATTAGAGGACAGGTCCTCTCGTGGATTGAGAACTGGTTGGAGGCCAGGAAGCAGAGAGTGGGTGTCAATGGGCAATTTTCACAATGGAGAGAGATGAAAAGCGGTGTGCCCCAAGGATCTGTCCTGGGACCGGTGCTTTTCAACCTCTTCATAAATGACCTGGAGACAGGGTTGAGCAGTGAAGTGGCTAAGTTTGCAGACGACACCAAACTTTTCCGAGTGGTGAAGACCAGAAGTGATTGTGAGGAGCTCCAGAAGGATCTCTCCAGACTGGCAGAATGGGCAGCAAAATGGCAGATGCGCTTCAATGTCAGTAAGTGTAAAGTCATGCAAATTGGGGCAAAAAATCAAAACTTTAGATATAGGCTGATGGGTTCTGAGCTGTCTGTGACAGATGATCTTGGGGTGGTGGTGGACAGGTCGATGAAAGTGTCGACCCAATGTACGGCGGCAGTGAAGAAGGCCAATTCTATGCTTGGGATCATTAGGAAGGGTATTGAGAACAAAACGGCTAGTATTATAATGCCGTTGTACAAATCTATGGTAAGGCCACACCTGGAGTATTGTGTCCAGTTCTGGTCGCCGCATCTCAAAAAAGACATAGTGGAAATGGAAAAGGTGCAAAAGAGAGCAACTAAGATGATTACGGGGCTGGGGCACTTTCCTTATGAGGAAAGGCTACGGTGTTTGGGCCTCTTCAGCCTAGAAAAGAGACGCCTGAGGGTGGACATGATTGAGACATACAAAATTATGCAGGGGATGGACAGAGTGGATAGGGAGATGCTCTTTACACTCTCACATAATACCAGAACCAGGGGACATCCACTAAAATTGAGTGTTGGGCGGGTTAGGACAGACAAAAGAAAATATTTCTTTACTCAGCATGTGGTTGGTCTGTGGAACTCCTTGCCACAGGATGTGGTGCTGGCGTCTAGTCTTGACGCCTTTAAAAGGGGATTGGACAAGTTCCTGGAGGAAAAATCCATTATGGGGTACAAGCCATGATGTGTATGCGCAACCTCCTGATTTTAGAAATGGGTTATGTCAGAATGCCAGATGCAAGGGAGGGCACCAGGATGAGGTCTCTTGTTATCTGGTGTGCTCCCTGGGGCATTTGGTGGGCCGCTGTGAGATACAGGAAGCTGGACTAGATGGGCCTATGGCCTGATCCAGTGGGGCTGTTCTTATGTTCTTATGTTCTTATTTAGAAACGCCTCCTGGGAAGATCGTTTATGTAGCTGCAATTTAGGTGAAGTAGAATCATCCACACACATTATGTTGTACCGTCCCAGATGTCAAGCACTAAGACAGCAATTTCTCGCTCCATGCTAAAACAGGGCATTCTGAGAAAGCTATAATTCAGTTCCTTCTAGCAGGTGATGTAGAGCATACAACCCTCTCAGTCGCACAGTTCCTAAATTTGAGTAATTTGAATCGAGCCAAGCTTTCTGTAGCAAGTAATCACTGAGTACATTACATCTTTGGCAATATCTGCAGAGTAACTGATTGTTTTCTGTCTTTTAAATAATTCATGTTTGTATGTAAAATGTATTGTACGTTTGTATCTGTGTGTACATGTAGGTGTGCACATATACATATATTTGTGTACTACTTAGGTTTATATTCTCTCTGCGGTTTCTGTACAGAGTCTTCACCTACCAAATGTTTATGCCTAATAAAGGTTGACTTGACTTGCTAAAATTTCAGCCCAGCTCCTCTATGGGATTCAGATTTGGCTGCCAGCCTTCATTCTGGAGGTTGAGAGAATCCTTTCAACTTTTTTATATAAGACCTTTGGTTTAGCCCACCGTACTCCATATGTAACCTTAAGTTTGGAGGCTGGGCAATATAGATGAGCTTGGGCCAGATTCTGGCTCAGTGTTTGCTTCAGTGTAGGACAAGCTCCTCTTCTTCAAGCTTTACTTTCTGATAACTGGCAGTCCCTGGGTTTCCATCATTTTATCTTCTAAATTCATTCTGTTGGTCTCCCGCTGGACTCTTTGGGCAATGAGTATTTGGGGCAGATTATGGGACACTGAAAGCCAGGAAATTAATGCAGCTGCTAATAAGACCTGCTCCCCCCTTCAGCTGCAGTTACCATTGATCCTTGGCTATCATCCCAGATATCTGCATTTGTTAAATGTTCCTCAGACCCATCCAGCTTTTGCACTTGCCCTTGTTCTTTGTTTGGAAACACCATTGTTCCCCAGCCATGTGTTGAATGTAGATTCAGTGTTCATCTTCCTGTTTAGGGCAGCTATTCTGCTTAGCAACACTCCTTAGTCAGCCTGGCTTCTCCTGGAATTCACTTTCCTTCTGACAGTGGAATATTGCAGGCTTAAGAAGGTCGTTCAGAAACTCTTTGCCAACCAGTGTAGATTGTATGCCATGCAGTTTATCACAGGTTGCACCAAGGCAGGCATTCTTGCATAAAAGAACAATGGTCACACATACTTGGAAAACATAAAAATCAGCAGTCTTTCAAATCTGCCAAGTCCTAATTGGAGCAGGTCCCTGTAAGGAAGGGAGCAGAAATAAAGAAAACAGTGCAGTGTGATACCTTGCTATCAAGCAAGTAGCAGTGTGATACTTGCTATCAAGATTTCTTCCCTCCAGTAATTTATATTATAACTGCAGAATGTCTTAATTAAGATTCTTTTGTCGTTCTCATTTTCTTTCCCTATTTCCAAAGGAGGGTGATAAAGAAATAGCAACAAAAATGCAAGAACTTGCCCTCAGTGAAGGTGCCTTACCTCGTCACTTGCATGCTGCTATGTTTACAATAAGCACAGATCAAAGGATGCTTACAAATAGGTAAGTTGACACTGGCTTCTGTGATACTTTTCCTTCCTAATATGGTACCACCTTTTCTCTCATTGAAGCTGATCTCTGTACATGGAACTTCTGGGATGAGTGAAAAGTCCTGTTCAACCTTACTCTTGCTGTCCCCACATATAGACTTGATATGCAGGAGGGTATCGGGTGAAAATTCATAAGCAAAGGTATTGGAAGATGTTGAAAACCAATACAATTGCATTAATAACAATTTGAAAGATAACCAGTGTGGTAATGTAGGTTGCTTTTTTATATTTGCTTTCACATCAGTGTTACTTTCCCTGGGTCTCTGAGATGGTACAGGCTACAAATCAAAGAAACAGAGCAAATTGGGGTGGATTTTAGATTCTTAAATGGAATAATAGTGGAGTGAAAGGTTTGATATAGACTAAACTTTGCTTGCTCTGTCTTTTCACTTTTCAGACAGCTGAGTAGACATTTAGTAGGCCTCTGGACAGCTGAAAATGCCACTGCTTTGAACTTGTTGAAGCGTATTTTGGTAAGTGCCTTAAGTGTCATCCTTAATTATACTCATGATATTTTGGAGTTGACTTGGCTGTTCAACAACAACAACAGAAGAAACCTGTGTTCAGTAAATGTATACTTCAGAATAATTATAAACCTAATAGTAGAATAGTGGAATAGTGAATAAACCTTATTCATTATAAGCTTTAATCTCAGTAGATAGCAGCTGGGATGTAGCGAACCCTTAGAGCAGGGGTGCCCAAACCCCAACCTGGGGGCCACTTGCGACCCTCAGGGACTCCCAGTCCAGCCCGCAGGGAACTTCCAGTCTCCAATGAGCCTCTGGCCCTCCAGAGACTTGCTGGAGCCCACGCTGGACCAACGCAACTGTTCTCAGCATGAGGACAACTATTCTCTCGCATGAGCTGTGCAACAAGGGCTGCTTGCTGTTTGACATCTGTGATGCAGCAGCAGAGGAAACACTGGGCTTGCTTTGTGCAAGGCTTTTTATAGGCCTTGAGCTATTGCAAGACCTTCATTCATTCATATAAAGTCCATCTCTAATATATTCATTTATGTAAATTTATTCAAATTTTATTTCCGGCCCCCAACACAGTGACAGAGAGATGATGTGGCCCTCTTGCCAAAAAGTTTGGACACTCCTGCCTTAGAGCATGCACATGAGTTGTTGCATGAATCCTGGTATTTCCCAAGGATTTTCGTTTTTCAAATTGCACTTGCTTGCATTGTCAGAGGTTCCTTCATATTCTTGGAGAGACGTGTTCAGTGGAGCTGGTGGCTACTTTCAGAAGAAAAGAGTTGAGAGAAACCTAAGGGGAAAAAGAAGGGAGCAAGGGGAATTAAATCAACACAAAGGGCCATTTTACCTGTATAGGCTGTAGACTTTTCCAGGTAGGGGGAAAATATGTGCACAAACATGTTTGAAGGTAGCATACATGTGTATCGTGCTGCATGTGACAAACCTACTCCATGCTACATGTCGCGTACCTGGGTGAGGGGGGAGAATAGGTAAGAAATTTCAAGTCCACAGACATAAAAGGTAGTGAAATATAGAAGCTGCCCCAAATAGTGAGAATTGATCAGAGAGTTGAGAGGTATATCTAATCTTGAATTAGTACAATATCTTTTGCTGTATATACTGACCCAGATACTCTGTGATCATGTCCTCATCCTCTCTCTCTCGATGCAAATACAAACAGAAGCGGTTTGCTATATGTGGGATTCTGTTCCTTGTTATATTAGAGCAGTATTTCTTCAGTTGGGCTCAGCCACTGAATTTTATATGCTTTACTGAGTAGTTCGTAGTTCTATTCTGGTTTACTATTCTCGTTGAATTCTATTCAAGAAAATGTTATGGATGTCTTATGTGTTTAGCCATCAGGCTTGCTCTTGTACTTGGACAGTAGTGACCCTGTTCCTGAAAAAGATGCTGATCGGATGCATATTAGAGATAACTTGAAAATTGCAAATGTAAGTGTGAAATATTTCCACCTTTCAATAGGCTTTAATGTTCTGTTAATGTGGGTGATATTGTTTAGTGTGCTGTCTCTTTTAGGGGCATGGCACTCTTGAAAGCTGTTTTAAGTTGTTCAGCATTTAAGTGTCTCATTCCCAAGAAATGAATATTGATTAATGATGAGCTCTGTTCTACAGGATCAGTATGGCAAGTTTAATAAAGTACCAGAGTGGCAAAGACTTGCGGGAAAAGCTGCTAAAGAAGTTGAAAAATTTGCCAAAGAGAAAGTAGATTTGGTTTTGATGCACTGGAGAGACAAAATGGGAATAGCACAGAAAGAGGTGAGGCTCTTTACCTTCTCTTTGCACTTTGGGCACCAATGTTCATTATTCTTTCTCCATAAGTCAGGATGACTACTTGATTGGTTCAATTAATGATTGAGATTGTTGGAGCAATCTTGGTCATGCTCACGTTGGTGTGTTTGTGAACTAGGTTTTTAATATATGTTAATCTTTCATGGTGTCAACTGGACTTGCCTAATCAGCATCAGTATTTCTTTGTAATACTCGAAAAGTGTGGGGTTGAGGCAGTAATTGGCACTGCCAGCTCATCTGCTACCTTCCCATAAAGATGTGGCAACTGGGTTGCGCATCATGCTTAAGTGGTGAATGTATGAGCTGGAATTTTTTCATGTTATACTGAACTGTATCCAAAAAACATGAATTCCTGCTGAGCACCATTTGAAATCAGTGGAGAAAAGTTGATTATGACTAACTGAATCCCAATAATTTCCAATGGGACTTGAATTGTATTATAATGCAGGAGTTATGAAGTGTACTTGACTTTTGTGGTTGTAAAATATCACACTTTCTTGATGACAGGAAGTCTATTTTCTGCTTCCTGATGGTTGATCTTAAGTGGTTAGAAAAGTGTGTTTGTAAACACCTCAGACACACCAACCACTTGGTTATATTTTCCCTTTAATCATATTCCCTTTATCCTCTCATTGTACTTGCTTTCTTTTCCTGTGATTGGGTCCCCATTCTTCTGCTTGCTGATTGTTCTTATTACTAATCTTGGTGTATGTGGGCTTTTGGCTCTGTTGTGGCTTTATGGAGTATGGGATTGTCTTTATTTTGCTTTTGAAATGGTAAGGGAGAGGGTAAGATTCTTCTGTTCAGTTCTTTCACATTTAATCTCTGCTATCCCAAATCTCAAAATATGATACAAGTGGGGGAAAAAAACTATATTTGGAACATATATTTTGCTCCATGTGACAATATCAGAATCTTAGGTTTTTTTTAAAAAATTTAAATGGAATGAAGTAAGAAGTGAGGAACTAGTTCTGTGTATAGATTGCTTTTTGCTTCAGTTGGTAGATGACACATGTCATGAGGATTGTAGCTGAGCTTTTCAGAGCTGTTGTACATTGGGTTGAACCAGTAATGCACACTTGAAATATATGTGTCCACTAGCTGTACCTGTTGGAGATGTGGTTCAGGTTTCAGGCTTTTCCAAGAGTGATCATGTTTCTAGTGAGTTGGCTTGAAAGGCTCTTTGTAGTTGATTGTTCTAGGTATTGCATTAAGAGCCATTTTTGTTAAATTCAATTTTTTTTTCTTTCTACTTCCCAAATACAACCAGGACAGGAACAATATGGTGAGTCTGAGTCCTTATTCCTTTTGAGTAGGCTGCCTTGAACTGTGCTTGGCATGTAGTGATTTCAGTATACAGTAGATTTGATAAATACCTTCACTAAGTCTGCCTTGGATTCTTCTCTGCAGCTGTTTAATGTCTGTTCTTCAAGAAAGTAATTTCACTTACTTAGCATTGCATCTTGCAGTTCTATTTTTGGGTACCCAATTACAGATTAACAGGTATGATTGTCTTTTCCAATAGCTCTTTGTAACATCCTAAAGATGCACTGATTTAGTAAAAGATAGCACTGCCAATAGTGCCAATAGATACAAATAGCTCTTTGTAACATCCTAAAGATGCACTGATTTAGTAAAAGACAGATTTGACATGTACAAATATTCAGCTTGATTTGTTGACCTGTTATTTATAAAATGGAGTTGTGCTGAGATAGTTGCTCACTCTAACTCTTTAGCATGCTCTCTCTTCCTCCCCCCCCCCAAGTGTGAGTGAGTGTATGTGTTACTTTCTTTAGAAGAAAATCATATTTAAATTTTGGAATTCAGAAAGCTTAGCCCTTCAAAGAGAAACATAATTCAAAATTTTGTTCAGATTGTTAGGAGTGGTGTTTATAACCTGTGATCTCATTTCACAAAATGTTGTATGAGAATTGTCCTCAAATTTGGTTTATCTATCTTTACAGAATATTAATCAAAAGCCAGTAATACTGAGGAAGCGAAGGCAAAGAATAAAAATACAAGCAAACTGGGACCTCTTCTATTATAGGTAAATGTTTAGTGACGTGTTTTCTACTTTTATTTATTTATTGGAACGACTTATCAAATTCTGGTCAGACTTGCAAGTTCGAAAAGTACATAGGAAACTAGCTTATACTAAATGAGGCAATTGGTCCATTTGCTCAATATTGTCTATGCTGATTGGCAAGAGTTCTATAGGATTTCAGAAAAGGGGCTTTTCTTAGCCCCACACGAAAATACCTGGGATCTTGTTCCTACAAAGCATGTGTTCAACCACTGATCTATAACCCACCTAATTACCATTCAGATGTGAAAATGTGCTTTTATATAAATGTCTGTGGTAGAACAAAATGCTGTAGGGAGGCAAAAGTGCAATCCTTTGCATATCTTCTCAGAAGCAAGTTTCATTGTGTTCAGTGGGAAATACTCCCAGAAAAGGATATAATTCTAGGATTATGGACTTGGAGACCTTGGCCAGAAACTCCTGCAGTCTTGTTTAGACTTGTCCATGTCAACTGGGCTTTCTTTTTTGTTTGAACAGCACCTCCTATGTTTTGTTGCAGACATCATAGGATGGAGACCGCTAAGCACCTGCAAAGGCTTCCCTGGCACAGACAGTGCTTACCGTTCCGCAGGGGAGCTGCAACAAAGTGCCTCCATTTGCTGCCATTCTTCCTTACATCCAGTTGCTTCTGCCCAGGCATTGGAGGTTGGAAGCGGCTAGACACAAGGAGGAATGGGGGTGAACGGTGGCACTTTGTCATGGCTCCCATGTAGAATGGCAAGCATCATTCACTTGGGAGTGGGCTTTGAAAGGGCGCCAAGTCCGCCCCACGGGCTGGAGTCTGGAGCCCTGTTCTAAGGTGATCTTCGTGTACAGTATGTTGAAAAAATGCAAGTGAAATATTATATCACCTTGTATCCTTACTAGTGTGTTTGTTTTGGTTGGTTTGTACCATGCAAGTAAAAATCTTGCTACAAATGGTAAAAGACTGTGGAAAATGAATTTCTCATATTTTTCTATGTAGATTTCTTCAAGATCATGCTAGATCCAACTTGATTTGGAATTTCAAAACTCGAGAAGAATTAAGAGATACCCTAGAATCTGAAATGCGGGCGTTTCAGATGGATAGGGAACTTGGCAGTGCTAATGTCATCTCCTGGAATCATCAAGAATTTGAGGTACATCTTTATCCATGTTTTGTGTTTCCTGTAACCTCATTAAAAATGCCATTGGTTTTTGCATGTGCCTAAATACATATAGTATTTACAGATGCTAGTATGAAAAACAAGCTTCTTTTTGTCTGAAATGCTTGTGTAGTTAAAATTTAGTGCTCATTACATGGCTTATGCCTTCTAACTATGAAGTTGTTAGCATTATTAATCTAAGGCAGGGGTCTCCAAACCCCAGCCCAGAAGCCAGATGCGGCCCCTGGCAAACCCACGGCCAGTCTCTGGTCCCCTGAGAGCCTCTGGCCCACTCACAATCAGGGCTGTGCTGCAGTCACATTCTGAAGGTGTTCTGAGGGCCAGGGAGGCTGCACACAGCTTGCCTGTTCCTCAGAACACCTTCTAAAGGGCTCCTGGAAAATTAAGCCCACTTATTCGTCTCAGTTCCAAATCTAATGTATTTATTTAAATTTTTTCTGATCCTCAACACTATGCCAGATACTTGATACAGCCCTCTGACCAAAACGTTTGGAGATCCCTGATCTAAGGCAACCGTCTCCAAACTGGTGACTGCTGTGCATCGGGAAAGCTATCCCAGGCATGAATGGAGCTTACCGTTCTGCCACACAGCTCCTTATCTTGTGCCCCCATCTTCTCCCCAAGTCTGTCTGCCCAGCTACTTTCACCCCAGACTCTGGGTGCAGAGTCTGCTGGGGCAATGGGCAGTGGAAGTGGCTGCCCAGCAAGACTTGGGGAGAAGATTGGGGTGTGAATTAAGGAGTAGCGTGTTGGAATGATAAGCTCCATTCATGCTGGGGTTATTTCTCCAAACTACAGATCCATCCCCATGGGTCGTAGTTTGGAGTTGCCTGCTCTTAGACAGAGAACAGCAGAATGTAGTGCCTTGTTTTCCAAGCATCTCTGTGAACTTTTATCTCTTACAAATAATTTGATAATTCTTTCTCCTTTGCATCTATTTTGGAAAAAGACTAAATGTCTGGTGTGTTTGTCAATGGTGCAGAAAACTGCTGGTATATTATGGTGGCATACTTGCATCCCATATACATCCATGTCCCCTGACTCTGCATTCATCTCTTAGAAGAGTATCTTCCACTTGTCTCCAAAGCTTTAGACACAAACTTTAATTGGAATTCTTACTTCACCCAGAAACACGTATTGAAAGGGTGAGGTGATACACCTTTTACAGTTCACTAACCAACCCTGACTGAATGGCAGAGTGGTTAAAGGATGTTAATATGTAACTGAAATGTAAATGTAAGATCAGAGTACACTTGGCTGTGTGTAGGATTTGGACATATGTCACTTACCAAGAAAGCTTTCGCATTATGATTTACAGATTCTGAGTGTAATTTAAACATTTTTGTCAATGTTTAAAACACTAGCAAAAACAATTATCATCTTAGCAGAACTTAAACAATAAATGCAGAGTTGATTATAGTTGTTCGGTATATAAATTCTGATATTTTCTTATTCAAATGCTATGTTTCCCACACCACAACCTTGATTACTTAATGTCAGAAGTTCTGTTTGCTTTCCATTTTTTCTTATGCTAAAGGTGAAATATGAGTGCCTGTCAGAGGAAATAAAGATTGGGGATTATTACCTGAGATTACTGTTGGAAGAAGATGAAAGTGAAGAAAGTGGAGCAATAAAAAAATCGTAAGTTGTTGTTTCGATGTTTTTTTAAAAATGTGTTCCATTGTTGCTGTATAAACCATCCTCTTTTCTCCCTATAGGTATGAATTTTTCAATGAATTGTACCATCGTTTCCTGCTCACCCCCAAAATAAACATGAAATGTCTCTGCTTGCAAGCTCTGGCCATTGTTTATGGCAGATGTTATGAGGAAATAGGTCCATTTGGTGACACTAGATACATAATAGGGATGTTGGAAAGGGTAAGTTTTTTAAAAAAATTACTGTTCAATTTTGGGGAGCAAAAGAGGTATGCATGGCTTGTTGAAGCTCTTCTGAAATTTCATGAAACTGATTCTAGTGACACATGATAAAGTATGTTCAGACTGTTGATCTGACTGTGCTACCTCCTACAATTCTCTTTTTGTATGGATGTTGCAGGAGAAATCTGTAGAGCAACATATACCTACATTTCAAAGGTGCTTAAGACACTTTGTATTTAATAACTATAAAGGATAAGATTCCATCAAATATTACAGAAGCTATGCAGGGAGCCCACGTTATCCGCAGGTTCAGCATCCACTGATATCAGTTATCCATGGTTGCCGAACAAGAGCACAGTTCCAGTTGAGTCCAGAGAGTTTTCTGAGGTCCACAGAGGTTGTGCGCAACCACCTGTGGCTACTGCAGACCTTGGACTGCCCCCAAAATAAAAAAGCTACTTCTGGTTTTACAATAAAACCGGAAGTGACATTTTTGTCTTATAGGGCATTCTGAGGCCCAGAGAAGTCTCTGTGGGCCTCAGGAACCATTCGGGCCCAACTGGAGCTCAGCTCTGGTCATGTTCACGGGGGCAGGGGAGAGATCCTGCAAATTGACAGTTTCAATGCCCACAGTTTCCCATATTCATGGGGGTTCTGGGAATGGAACTTTCATGAATTATGAAGGCCCCATGTACCTTTGATGATCTTTCAGTATAAAAATGACAAACTGGTCCCAGTCAAAATAGTATTTCTCAGCTTCAGTGTGTTCATCCATTCTTTCCCCATCCATGTTTAACAAATGAAACATTTAGGTTTCTGTTTGAAAGGTACTTGCACATTGGGCTAGTATAGTGCATAAGGCTTGCAAGCAGCAAAATAAGGAAACAAAAGCAAATACTATATTTTTGTGTGACAACTTTCATGGCTGTGTTTCAGTTTTCAGATCTGGATTGACATCTCTGATCTCAAATTTTGCTCTGAGCAGTCACACTGTACTATGCGGTTGCCCAAATCACTTTACAGCATGTGTAATGTCAAAATAAATCAGACTGAACCATACTCTTAAATTGTGAATAGTAGAATAATCGTATCATTTGCATAGCAGATTGTGGACACCAAGGCTTGATTGTATTATAATGCTTTTGTCTTATAAAAAATGTCTTGCAACTTTTTCTGTAGTCCACAGATAGACTTGAACGAGACAGACTGATACTATTCCTTAACAAGCTAATTCTCAACAAGGTGAGCAACTTTGCATTGCAAAGCCTTTACAGTTGTTAGCAGTACTAACACCTAATTACTACTTTGCTAGTTTAAAGCTTTTCTTTAAGTGTTCACTATAAACTATTAATGCTCTGAAACAGACATGATTATATACATCCTCTTCTGTAGTAAATTATTGAGGCTGGATTTTTATCCTGTTTTTCTGATGAGCCAACTATGTATGTAGCTGTAGAACAGCTTAAAAAGAGAAAATATTGCAAATTTTTAAATTAAATTTTGGGTTGTGTCCTAACCTGTCCATTCTCATAAGGGGACTCAAATACATGGAAGTAACAGTGCAAGGTTCTTTCGCACAAATATCCAAATGAAATTCTAACTTGGCTTGCACAACATGTTGCACCAAGGTGTTGCACTTAAAATTGTCAGTATCTCATTGCTGAATAATATCTTCCACATGTGTTCCTACAACCAGATGTGGAACAGTACATAAAGCCACCATATTTCCAGGTGTGCTCTTTAGGATACAGCCACTTGTTTATAAAATTAATATTACAAGTGTTTTTTATTTAAAATATTAAACTTGTATCCCAATTTTCTTATATTTGAACTCTAAAGTAACCAAATTTTAAAGAATAACAGTATCAAGCAATTATGTTGTAGGCTTCATGATCAACTTTTCACTAATTTTCTAGAGCAGGGGTCTCCAAACCCCAGCCCTGGGTTTGCTGGACAAGCCTCTATCCGGCCCGTGGCCAACCTCTTGTCCCCTGAAAGCCTCTGGACCACTTAACTGAACACAACCAGAACTGTGCTCTGATTGTGTCTGGAGGGTGTTCTGAGAGCCAGAAAGGTTGCTTGAATGAGCCCATTCATTCATTTATTTGCTCATCTAGGTTCTATCTCCAATTTATTTATTTAAATTATATATTTAAATTTTTTTCTGGCCCCCAACACCACGGCAGATTTTTGATGCGGTCCTCTGGCCAAAAAGTTTGGAGACCCCTGTTCTAGAGCATTGTTTTTAAATTGATAAACTGATATTTGGTGTTCAAGTTTAAAATATATGACATAATCAAGGGGATTCTTCCTTTTTAGAAAAATGTCAAAGAGCTCATGGATTCAAATGGCATCAAAATTCTTGTTGATCTCCTAACTCTGGCCCATCTTCACACAAGCAGGGCAACAGTACCATTGCAAGTATGAGTTATTTAGTTTCTTACCTGCAAATTTAGAAGTGAGTTTTCAAAATATTTCTTATTTAAAAACTGCTGTTGCACAGAAGCGTGATTCATATAATTCCCAAATGAGTCACTTCAAAGATATCTATTGTGTGCATTGTTAAAAATTAATGCTGTTTAGAGTGTGTGTTTGTATTTGTAACATGTGGCTAATCAAGGCACATGTAATGTGTATCTGACTGTCACTATCCTTGCTAAACCAACCTCTAGTAGAAAACTTGCAAAATATTTGATTTGTGTGTGCATTAAATTGGCTGGCTGGCTAATGGGTGCAATTTAAACTTAAGATAGGTGTCTGTTTTAACGTTCACATTGAAAATTCACTGTAGTTTGCTGCTTTGTTCATTTAATGATCCACTGGTTTGTTTCTGTTTTAAAGAGCAATGTAATAGAAGCAGCACCTGATATGAAAAGAGAGAGTGAGAAAGAGTGGTATTTTGGCAACGCAGACAAAGAAAGAAGTGGTCCTTACAGCTTTCATGAGGTAACTTTTATGGTAGAGTTGCAGTAGAGTTATGCAACTTTTTTAATTTGCTAGTGTGAAAGCACAGTGGTAGGATGTGACCTATGTGGCACTTATTTTGACAAAATGATGTATTTATACAGTGTATCTTACCTTACTGACCATAAGCACCCAGAACATAGACCCAGGGGCAAGGGTGATCTGAAGACCAGCACACATTATACAATCTGCACTGGCTGGCTTTCAGCTGTTAGCAGGGGATGCAGGATGTTCCCATTTTGCCATGCACATCTATTTGAGGATATTTGACTTCTTAAGTTCTCTATAACTTGAATCATTTGGTGCTGTTTACAATGCAGCTATCTTTATTGTCTCACTAATAGATCTTTGCTAGACCTGTTGATTAATAGCCCTTTGGGGGAGGATGCTTAGACTAGAACCTTCTTGGTTTGCTCAAATTTTATGAGTGTTGGTCACTTCTAACAGGTAGTTTAAGTGTGTGGTTATGCTGGTATTTACAAGAAATAAAAATATGTAAAAGTATATTAGAGTTTCTTCAGCACAGCTTATGAAGATCAAACACTTCCCTGTGGTCCTGGCAGTTAAAATGCCCTCTTGCTCATGGCAATGTTCTGTTGGACTTCTTAGATGCAGGAACTGTGGACCAAAGGGAAACTGACTGCAAAAACACGTTGCTGGGCCCAGGGCATGGATGGATGGCGGCCACTGCAGGTTATCCCCCAGTTGAAATGGTGTTTGCTTGCCACTGGGCAAGCTGTACTGAATGAGACTGATCTTGCCACACTCATCCTCAACATGCTGGTCACAATGTGTAGCTACTTCCCTAGTAGGTAAGGAATCTTAAGAAACTGTTCTGTGTCACCTTAACCAATATTCTTTCCAGTTGAATTTTCTCATACATATACTTCTATTATGCACACAATTTCAGAACTTGTTAACTGACCCCCACTTGGCATTAGAGCAGACAAATGCCCCTTATAAAACTAGTTTAGAAAAATATAATGCATTCCTGGTAAGGTCTATCAGTGGGGAAGAGGCTACCAGAATCTGTAGCAAGGAGGCCAGTGTTTGGAAGGATGACCTGATATATGTTTAATAAAACAATTGTAAACTGACTGGAATATACGTGAAAGTAGCGCATTAAAGCACATTGGAATAGCAATAGACAAACCCATTTTCATGTCATAACCAAAATTTAGATGAAAAACATTTAGCACTAAAGCAGACTATCCTTTGTATTGTGTGATGCACTATAAATATTGACTAGGAAAACACCTTCTCTTTTAGAGATCAGGATAATGCTATTATAAGACCTTTACCCAGAGTGAAGAGGCTTTTGTCAGACAGCACTTGCCTTCCTCACATCATTCAGGTGAGTTGGTTTTTCTGCCAGCTGGTCAGTTTTTGCTTGCTTTAGCATTTTATGTTGCAGTGGTTTTTAATAGTGTGACTTAATCTGATATACACAGTTTAATTGCCTTTCAGCTATTGCTGACTTTTGACCCTATCCTTGTTGAGAAAGTTGCCATATTGCTGTTCTACATAATGCAAGACAACCCGCAGTTACCTCGGCTTTACCTCAGTGGAGTATTCTTCTTCATTATGATGTACACTGGTTCCAACGTACTCCCTGTTGCAAGGTGAGAACAAAAAGGATGTTCATCATATGGTGGTATGTTATGTACCTACCCAGATTTTTTTTATTAATTTTTCCTAAAACAAAAATAACAAACACACAACACATAATACAATACGTACAATGCATAAACACAGAGGGTGCAAGATATCATACATCACTATAACTAATAAATCATTACATATTTCCTAATCCAGTTCCTCTTCTACGTTAGCCTCTTAATATCATTTATCATTTCTATCATATCATATATAATATATCATATATAATACATTCATCTAAATACCCTATCTTATACTTCTGCAACTTTATTTTCAACCAATCATAAAATAATTTTCATTACTCAATCTATATCGGTTTCACTGTTGATCCAAGCTCTCTAGAAATCTATCCATTTCCACCACATTCATTATTTGCTCTATTAATTCATCTTTCATTGGGATCTTCGTGTCTTTCCAGTATCTAGCATATAAAATCCTCACAAGAATTAAGATCATAATCTAATATATTAAATTCTAACAACTTTTAATATTCTAATAATTCATAAACATATACGTAAACATCCAAAACAATATCACCTAAAATTAATTCTAATTCAATACAATTATCCTCTAAAATTCTAACATCTATTAATATCAAGCTAACTAAAATTTTTATACATATTACATATCACCTATAAAACTTATAAATTCTCATTGACATCTAATAAACTTTAATTTCTAACATACAAAATTAACACATTACTGTCTTTTTATCTATTCCCTTGTCTCCAACCTAAATATTCACAGGTCTTCCAAATCTCTTCTCCTCTCTAACTTTCCATCTTTTTTTTCTAATAAATTTCACACGAATTCCTCTTAATAGATCATGATTTAATGTACTCGCTCTTCTTGCTAAATCAACATCTTGATGAGTCGTCTCCTTCACTTGATCATTCCAATCTATGTCAGTTGGTTGAAGTATTTCTTCTTCCTTCACTTGATCAATCCAATCTGCATCAATTAGTCAAAGTATTTCTTCTCCTTTGTGGTCTGGTGACTTTTGAGTCTTTATCTTCCAAGCTATCTCTTGTCTCTTCCAATTGTTTGTTTTGTCCTGTCTCCAGTGTTTTGGATTTATCTTCCATTTCTTTGCTCTTTTGTTGATCCTCTCCTGTTTGTTGCGTATTAGACTCATTTGTCTGTTGAATTAAGATTTCCAGGCTAATTTGGATTTGTAAATATCGATTTGCTTGTTGCTTTCCCATTTCCAATAATTTTTCCATAATCCTTTGTTTTTTCTCATGTGATTCGGATATAACATCTTTAAGTTGCACACTAAGATCATTTAGTTGTGTAGTTAATGCATCCAAACTAACTTGAACCCGCAGATATTGATTTGTTTGTTGCTGTCCCATCACCACTAATTCCTCTATACTATCTTGTATTGTCTAGTTCCATTCTTTCCCTTTCAGTTCCTCTTGTGTTAGTTTTCCCAAGCTGGACTCCGGGGCAGAAGAGCTCCTAACTTTTGCTCCTGTTCCTGTCATCCTTTTTCTTCCTTCTTATATCTCCTTTCTTCTTACTTCACTTGTCAAGTCCTGTTCTTGTCCTTCTAGTATCTTTTTTTTGTCCACTAGATGTTCCTGATGTTCTTATCTGTGTTTATATCTTATTTCTGTTACTTATATTTGTTTCTATGTCAACTGCATTCCTTTCCAGGAGATAATCAAAGGAATGTAAACAATCAACCACTTTCGTGTAAAAAAAAAAAATGCAGGTCTCCAGCCGCTCTCCACAGGCTCTCCACAGGAAAACAAAACTGAACACTCCACAACAGTAATTGTATTCCAAGACGGTTAATTTGTAATCCAACAAATTTTAGATTTATAAAGTTAGAGTTATGCACTCATATTTCCATAACAAGCTCGGCAGATCTCCTCCAAAGCTTCTTCTCACATCAACATAAGAACAGCCCCACTGGATCAGGCCATAGGCCCATCTAGTCCAGCTTCCTATATCTCACAGCAGCCCACCAAATGCCCCAGGGAGCACACCAGAGAACAAGAGACCTCATCCTGGTGCCTTCCCTTGCATCTGGCATTCTGACATAACCCATTTCTAAAATCAGGAGGTTGCGCATACACATCATGGCTTGTACCCCATAATGGATTTTTCCTCCAGAAGCTTGTCCAATCCCCTTTTAAAGGCGTCTAGGCTAGACGCCAGCACCACATCCTGTGGCAAGGAGTTCCACAGACCGACCACACGCTGAGTAAAGAAATATTTTCTTTTGTCTGTCCTAACCCGCCCAACACTCAATTTTAGTGGATGTCCCCTGGTTCTGGTATTATGTGAGAGTGTAAAGAGCATCTCCCTATCCACTCTGTCCATCCCCTGCATAATTTTGTATGTCTCAATCATGTCCACCCTCAGGCGTCTCTTTTCTAGGCTGAAGAGGCCCAAACGTCATAGCCTTTCTTCATAAGGAAGGTGCCCCAGCCCCGTAATCATCTTAGTTGCTCTCTTTTGCATCTTTTCCATTTCCACTATGTCTTTTTTGAGATGCGGCGACCAGAACTGGACACAATACTCCAGGTGTGGCCTTACCATAGATTTGTACAATGGCATTATAATACTAGCTGTTTTGTTCTCAATACCCTTCCTAATGATCCCAAGCATAGAATTGGCCTTCTTTACTGCCGCTGCTCATTGGGTCGATACTGTCATCGACCTGTCCACCACCACCCCAAGATCTCTCTCCTGATCTGTCACAGACAGCTCAGAACCCATCAGCCTATATCTAAAGTTTTGATTTTTTTGCCCCAATGTGCATGACTTTACACTTACTGACATTGAAGCGCATCTGCCATTTTGCTGCCCATTCTGCCAGTCTGGAGAGATCCTTCTGGAGCTCCTCACAATCACTTCTGGTCTTCACCACTCGGAAAAGTTTGGTGTTGTCTGCAAACTTAGCCTCTTCACTGCTCAACCCTGTCTCCAGGTCATTTATGAAGAGGTTGAAAAGCACCTGTCCCAGGACAGATCCTTGGAGCACACCGCTTTTCACCTCTCTCCATTGTGAAAATTGCCCATTGACACCTACTCTCTGCTTCCTGGCCTCCAACCAGTTCTCAATCCATGAGACAGACAAATACGCAGAGAAAGCCTCCTCCTCCTTCCTCTTCTCCCAGGAGGGGGAAAGCCTACTCCTCCTCTCCTTTTCTCAGGCAAAAGCTTAATCAGGCAGTCATTTAGTCAATTAATGCCAGACACACACAACGGAACAACACTCACTTGCTTCTTTCAGCTTCCTTCCCTGCTTGGAGCCTTCAGCTTAATTTCAACATTGAATCCTCACCATCACAGACATCAATGGCTGGGTTCCCTTAGAGAAAAAACAGTCCTGGCTGGACCCTTCTTCTCCAAAACCATACACCATTTGTAGGATCGAGGCCTCTCCTGGCCACTGATCCTCGGATCTCATCAGACCCGCAATTCTGGAACGAAATAGCTTGTTTTCCAAGAGCTTTCCAGGAGCTCAGAAGAACACAGCTACTCAGCCATCTCAAGCCCCGCCCCCCATGTACCTACCCAGATTGACATGTTTGAGATATTTGGAGGGATAAAATAATTGCTTGGGGAAAGTAAATGAGTTGGGTTACACTGTACAGTGGGTACAGAGAAAAATAGAAAGTATGGCAAACTGGAAGTCCCTAAGATATGTGATGTTCAACAGACTGCTGGTGGGATTCAGTTGGCAAATCTTGAATTATAGGAGAGTGTTAACCTGCATGCAAAGGTTATGGCTTTGAAAATTTTTTACTTAACTTAGTATGTTAACTTGCCTTCTAGGTTTTTGAAGTATACACATTCAAAACAGGCTTTCAAATCTGAGGAGGTGAGCAGCAATTACTACTACAGAACAATCTTGAAACATGCTTACAAGTGAGCCAAATCCAGCTATGAGTTTGACCATTACTTAACAAATATATGTAGAATTCTAGGTATAAAGTATGTGGGGGGAACAGGACTCGGCAGACTTGAAGCTTTTACAGATCTTTTTGTCTAACTAGAACTCTAGTATCCATCCTTGAGATAATAATTTGTGACTTACTGTGGTTGGTTGATATCTTGTTTGTGATCTACTGCACAGTACGCAGAACTACCAGTATATGTGATCTCTTTAGCACAGACCCATAACAGAGGGTATCTGTAGCAATCTATTGGATAGTCCAACAAGTTAGGTCATGACTGACAAAACAATGTTTAGAAAGAGCTTTGTCCTTCATTCCAGCAAAAATGTTGCTTGCTGTTTAAAGGTATCTTCTAATAACTAATTTTACTATTGTCAAAGCCTTGCACTAAGCAGTTCTCTGATTTCGTTTGCATGGGTTTATCACGTAGATGGTAACTTTTCTTTATTTTTCTTAAGACCAAAGGACAAGATATAGTTCAGAGAAGTATTCTTGGACACATTCTCCCAGAAGCCATGGTGTGCTACTTGGAAAACTATGAACCAGAAAAATTTTCTGAAATATTTTTGGGTGAATTTGACACTCCTGAAGCCATTTGGAGTAATGAAATGAGGTAACTAATATATTCACTTGATGCAAATTGAGTGATTTTGACACTGTTGGTGTACAGTTTAGATTACAGGTCCAATTTTCTGGCTGTAATCTAAATCACAAGATATATTTGTGGCAGGCAAGAAGGATTTAATTATCTGATTGTCAGAATCATTGGGTTGGGGCCTGAGAAACTCAAAGGAAGTTGTATTCACACAAATGGGCATAAGTATCTTCCCCCATACCCCATAACAAAATCAGGTCTTGAAGCAGATGGAGAGAGCCAGTAGAAACTTGTCATGGTGGGGGCAGGGGCTGCCTTTTTTTTTTTTTTTTTTTTTAGTAGAAAGACTTTTCTCATGCAAGTCCCCTTTTGGATTAGATCTAGTATCTAGAAGACTTTGCTTGCTTGAAGAGACCTTTTGCAATTCACAGGCGCCTTATGATAGAGAAGATTGCTGCCCATCTTGCTGACTTCACTCCTCGCCTTCAGAGTAACACAAGAGCACTTTACCAGTACTGCCCCATCCCCATTATCAACTATCCTCAACTGGAGAATGAGCTGTTTTGTAACATTTATTATCTCAGACATCTTTGTGATAAACTTCGATTTCCTGATTGGCCTATTAAAGATCCTGTAAGTCTGACTTCTTGTGTGGCTCCCAATTTGTAGTACAATGGAATGGGGGGAGGGGTTGGGTTTGAATCCCAAAGCAGTGATCACTAGTCTGGCATAGTGACTGTGCCTTCCCTGTAGCCCTCTGATAACACAGGCCTACAAGAGGGTCAGAAAAGTTTTTCCCAAACTTTGTGGTGGTTTGATATGGATTTGGGGTGCTGATTCCAAAAATGGCATCCGTTTTGCCCTATCACGTCTAGTTTTGGAGATATAGTATAGCCTTATTAGTGAGTGGTTCAAGCAGCTTCCTCATGAGGAAGCCATGGTGTAAGCATCCTCATGAGGAAGCTGCTTGAACCATTCACTAAAGAGGCTATGCCGTGTCTCCAAAACTATACGTGATAGGGCAAAACGGATGCCATTTTTGAATTGGCACCCCAAATATACCCAGGAATTGGTGTAATGTTTAAGGAAGCAAAATGTGTATTGGCCTGTGTAAAGGGCTAGCCTCTCCTGTAATGTAATATAATGCAATGCCATTATACAAATTGATTGTACATTGTACAGTGTAATGCCATTGTACAAATCGATGATTAGGCCACACCTGGAGTATTGCATCCAGTTCTGGTCACCACATCTCAGAAAGGATATAGTGGAGATGGAAAAGGTGCAAAGCAGAGCAACCAAAATGATTACTGGGCTGGGGCACCTTCCCTATGAGGAAAAGCTACAGTGTTTGGGCCTCTACAGTCTAGTAAAGAGGCGCTTGAGGAGGGACATGATTGAGACATACAAAATCATGCAGGAGATGGACAGAGTGGATAGAGAGACGCTCATTTCCTGCTCGCATAACACCACAACCAGGGGACATTCACAAAAGCTGAGTGTTGGGAGAGTTAGGACAGACAGAAGAAAATATTTCTTTACCCAGCATGTAATTAGTTTGTGGCACTCTTTGCCACAAGAAGTAGTTATAGCACCTTGCCTGGATGCCTTTAAGAGGGGATTGGACAAATTTCTGGAGGAGAAGTTCATTACAGGTTACAAATCATAGTAGGTATGTGCAACCTCTTGGTTTTAGAGGCAAGCTGCCTCTGATTGCCAGATGCAGGGGAGGGCACCAGGATGCAGGTTGTGCCTGTTGTCTTGTGTGCTCCCTGGGGCATTTGGTGGGCCACTGTGAGATACAGGAAGCTGGACTAGATGGGCCTTTGGCCTGATCCAGCAGGACTCTTATGTTCCTTCTCCACTCTGGGTTGAAAAAGTTAGGGGAAATTCTGCCTCACTACACTCCTCTTTCATACCACTTCTGCTTAGTCACCACATTTTTCCTGCTCAGAGAGTAAATGGGGAAAGAAGCAACAGAGGTGAACCCCATCCTGCTAATCTGCTGCCTGAGACAGCTACCTCAGTTGACTTCATGGATGGGCCCTACCTGGGACTATAGTCTTGATCGGCCTGGTATAAATTTTGCAGTTTGAAAACTGAAATTGCTTTTAAAATGTTTGACAGTGTGTTCTTCAGATTTCTTCATAGTCATTGTTTGAGTTATAAGATGATGGTCCATCTGGCTGGTTTTATGACTCTTTGTCCTTGATATGAAGAGACAAAGTTAGCTTTGAGTACTAGCTGCCAAAATGAACTCCTTGCTAATTAATTCTTCTGTGTTGCTTTTATATAGGTTAAGCTCCTAAAAGATACCCTAGAGGCTTGGAAGAAAGAAGTAGAGAAGAAGCCTCCTACAATGTCAATAGATGATGCTTATGAAGTTCTTCATCTTCCAAAGGGGCAAGGACAGTAAGTTATACATTTCCCACAACTGAATCTGTCATCTTAAAATGAAGAATAATGTTCACTTACGTTGCTTAATTTAAAATGTTGACCCCTGATTATTTTCCAGAACCAGAAAGAACGGCTATGGCCAAGAGTTTTTTTTTATATATATATTAGCAGTAAAATAGTATTTTCAGCCCAGGAGCACTTCCATTTGATAATGTTCTGACCTTTTTTTAAAGAATAGTGTTGTACCATTTTCAACAACGGCAGTTTACAGAGCAGTTTTCGTAGTAAAATAATGAAAAGGTGGTTCCCTGTACCAAAAGGCTTGCTCTCTAAAAATAACTGATTATTTATCTGATCCATCTCCACTTAACTAGAAATAAAGGTATCATACCAAAAGGACATTGGTGGTGGCTATGCTAGAATCCTTGCGAAGACAATGGATTGGCTAGTTCAGACTTCAGTAATTCATGCAGATTCCTGTTGTCTCATCTATAATGTAGAAGGTGTAGTTTCATGCTGAATGTAATTCCCGTAAAAGTTATTCCATTACTGCTTCTACCTGTCTTCAGTGGAACAGATGGATTTCAATATTCTCTGAGTGATTCAGTTTGTCAAAAATGGGTTAAAATCTGCAGTTCAAAAACTTGGCTTCTGTAATAATAATAATAATAATAATAATAATAATAACTGTAGTTCAATTCAAAGTATAATATAGCTTCTGTATCCATAACAGTATAAGCAGCAGGGTTGTTTTTCACTGACTTGATGATAGAACATAGAATCCTATATGAACAAATTATTTTTGTACCCAATAGGCATGATGAGAGCAAGATCAGGAAAGCTTATTTCAGATTGGCCCAAAAATACCACCCTGACAAGAATCCAGAAGGTCGAGTAAGTGCAATACTGATTGAGTGTTTGCTCTGATTCTGTGATTGCATAGGTGAAGTTCCCCCACTTGTTTGAGTTCTGTTGACTTCAGTGGAGGGAGCAAATCTGCTCCCTTGGTTTGCACATTTGTGTGCATGGGAGTTCCAGTGCAGAAATATGACTCTTTCATACAGATCCTCCATATACATATTTGTACCAGATAGTCACTTTCAAATACATGGCGCTTTGACGGTAATAGTTCTATAGTTAACTATAGGACTTTCCAGATTAAAACATGGTGTGCAAATAAAAAATAACCAACGTAAGTGATTTTCTAACAGTTATGGGGCATACTTTTTTTGAAACATAGCCAGTTTCTATTGCAATGCTGGTAAATTCATTCTGAGATTGAATTCATTTATTCTTTAATGCATTTTTTTCTACAGGACATGTTTGAAAAAGTGAACAAAGCGTATGAGTTTCTATGCACAAAGTCAACCAAAGTGGTGGATGGTCCAGATCCTGAGAATATCGTCTTGATTCTGAAAGCTCAAAGCATTCTCTTCAACAGACACAGAGAAGGTAATTGTATTTGACAACTGAATGTATATGTTTAATTAGGCACATCAGAAATATGAAGAATGTTAAGAAATAGCAAATACATATTTTTCAGTAACTGAAAAAGTAGTGCCAGAGAGCTAGGCTTGAGATATTACCAGAGGTAGCAAGTGTGAAGGATTGCAGGTAACCATTATGGCAGGAGCCTTGATTTGGATATGCCAAATGTGTTGAACCTCTTGCTCAGTTTTGAAAGGATATATCTCAAGTTGAAAATATTTTGATTGATGAGCATGCTAGATGCCCCTTACCACTGCACTCCTCAGCACCAGAAATCTTCATTAGTTTGTCAATCCCAGTTAGGGAGGTTAGTCTTGAAAGCAGCCTAAGTATGTTTTTCTGAGAGCGGAGAAGAAACAATTCACTTGTGCCACAATATTTGTGGCAGTTAAGATTATCTTTATGGAGGCAGGAGACACAGATGTGTCGCTGACATCCTGCTTTAGTCAGTATCTCCAGTTTTATTTAAGTAAAATTGGTGCTGTTTGGCGCACACAGGGAATGGAGCTTCCTGATTAACAAAGCTTTTAAAAGTGCCCTCCCCCCACTCACTCTGCTACCTTAATTACCTGACAGGGCTCCCTCTGTGGTGCTATTCCACCCTCCTCCTTACATAGGGCCCTCTGACAATGTAGGTGTTCCACTTTATTCCACAAGATGAAATCTCAGTTAACTGAGTTGGCTGCTTAACCAAGTAACACAAATTTTTATTGTAGTTACTTCATTGATTGCATTTGTGGGTATCAGTGTTTTTCTGATGTCATCAACTCTTGAAATAGTAAAAAGAAATATGTGAAACAGATTGTGCACCTTCAGGACAGGTACTTTTTCTGTGTCAAGCACGAGTTATGTGAATGACACTGTAATAATAATAAAATAGCTAGCCTGTTTGGTGCAGAATAAGAGAATCTTTAGGAGTTTTATTAGCAGGACTGATTAAAGTATGAATGTTTCTACCATTTTTTTCATTCAAGATTTGAAGCCCTATAAATATGCAGGCTATCCTATGCTGATCAAGACAATCACAATAGAAACTTCAGATGACCTTTTGTTCTCCAAGGAGTCTCCTCTCTTGCCTTCTGCTGTTGAACTAGCTTTCTACACTGTCAACTGTTCAGCGCTTAATGCTGAGGAGCTAAGAAGAGAGAATGGAATAGAGGTAGAAATGGAAGCATACTAGTTATTGCTTTGTGGGCCTATTTGGTTTGGTTTTTTCCCCCTAGCTCAGCAGTTCTTAAACTCACAGGGAGTTTGAGCCCTGCTGTAAGATCTTGCCGAGGAGGGGGAAGGTAGCGATGCGATTGCCAGAATCATGTAGCTATTGAGGGGTGCAGGGGCTTGCCTGCACTCTCCACAGCCTACAGTAGCCTTCCGGGCATGCGGAGAGCCCTGTGCCAGCCTCCACAGGGCTCCCCAACATGCGGAGACAGTGAAGATAATGATTGCAATCACAAACCAGAAGTGGGTTGTGTTCATTATCTGCACTGTCTCCGCATGTTGGGGGAGCCCTGTGGAGGCTGGCGCGGAGCTCCCTGCACCCCTGGAAGGCTACTGCAAGCTGTGGTGAATCCAGGCAACCCCTCGACGCTGACATGATTCTGGCAATCGCGTCACTGCTTTCCCCCTTCCCACCCTGAAGGGGGCAGAGGCCAGGGCTCTCTGACTGGCGCATTGCGACGCCCCAGTTTGAGAACCACTGCATCAGGGGGAGCTGCTGTTTTGCATTTCTTCCTATTAAACACTCCATCTCTGCAAAATGGTTTGAATAGCTCTTTCTATTTGTTTAGTAGTCCTCTGGGAAGCTTGCTTTTTAAAGACTTTTAGCTTTATGCATGGCATCCTCTCAGAACTATTCTTCAAGACTGTTTTTGTAAAACTGCACAACCCGTGTAAAGGCCTTCATGAATCCTATTTAATTAAAGAGTAGATAAATTGTTTGCTGTGAAAAGCTTGGATAGAGTGTTTTTTATAAACTAGCTTGGGCATCTCAAACTGCAAATTTGTTACTGCGATTCCTAAAAAAACTTAAGTGACTTCCCCATATTGTAAGTAGTTATGACCCACATTTTGAGAATCCCTGGAGTAAGAACAGTTCAACTTGCTCAGTATTGCTTTGTAGCCTCCTCCTAAGCTACTTGCAACCTCTTCAGGGATCACAGCACACACTTTGGAACCTCTGAATTTGTCTCTAAGTTGTGCTAAGCAGTAATAACTGCACTTCCAAGATTTTTAATATTACTCTGAGTAACGTCAGTTTACCTTGGGCTAGGAATAAGCTATTTTTATATAGGAAATAAATCTTCTGGAATATAAATTCATTAAATAAATTTATATCCTGCCTATCCCATGCCAAAGCAAATGCCCAAGATGGCTTGTAAAGATAATAAATTAATAATGAATTAATGTTACATATGGCTTTAAATAATATCTGAAACTGGAGGGAGAAACCTTAAGAAAGCTTGTCATTAGGAGACTTATCTATTTCCACAGGTTCTGCAAGAAGCATTTAATCGCTGTGTTGCAGTCCTGACACGCTCTAGTAAGCCAGATGATATGTCAGTCCAGGTAAGTGTTTAAAGAAAATCCAGATGGAGGACATGCATAAATGGTGTTTGGGAGACCAGGATAATATACCTTGCTTGATCCTAAACCAGCTGATTGGCATTGGGCTTGGTGTGTTAGTTGCACACAGAATGGGAATTATACTAACCTATTAGCCTGGTACATCATTTGGCACTTCATAAACAATAGTAGTAATGCTTTACAGGGGTCTGATACAACAAATCACAATACTACACCTGCCTTTCATGCTTTGAACTTCTATGAAATGCATATTTGCGGTCAAACTCATGTGTTCACTGACCAGACTCTTTGTGGCTTAAGCTTTGTGGTTTTTTCCAAATCTCTTGATAGGTGTGTGGGCACATAAGTAAATGTTACAGTGTGGCAGCTCAGTTTGAAGACTGCCGAGAGAAAATAACAGAAATGCCAAATATAATCAAAGATCTCTGCAGAGTGCTGTATTTTGGCAAGGTAAGCTCTTCTGTGTGGCTGTTATACTTACCCTAACCTTCTATAGAATAACTGCTGCGAGTGTTGAGAGAGAGGAGAGTAGGAATGCCTGTTAAATAGATGCAGTAGGTGAGACTTGTGTTTTCAAGTACGGTGGAGCTTCCTGCTAGAGCGTGCGTTAGTAAGTTTGTAGTGCTTTTATTCCATCTTTCTCCCGCACCAAAGGGGATTCAAAGTGGCTAACAATGTAAAAACATAAAATCAATATAATATATATTTGAAACAATTAAAACAAACACCCAGGATCTTAGCAATTAAAATATAAATAATTAAAAAGCACCAGACCCCAGTTTCAGTTAAAAACCTTCATGAATAAGAAGGTCTTCAGGCCCCAGTGAAAGGACTCCAAAGAGGTAGCCATTCTTAATTCCGTAAACAAGGGGAAGGGAATTCCATAAACGAGATGCCAATTAGTTCAAATTAGGATTTATGTTTCCTGGGTATATAGAAGACCTTTTTTAGTGTGCCATGGAGCTTTATCCTTTAGAGCAGTGTTTCTCAAACTGTGGGTCGGGACCCACTAGTTGGGTCGCAAGCCAGTTTCAGGTGGGTCTCCATCCATTTCAATATCTTATTTTTACTATCTTAGACTTGATGCTCCCATGGTATGTGACTGCATTTGGGGAAATGTTACAGACCTGTACTTTTAACAAGCTGCTATGTATATTCTTTTAACAATGATAGTAAATGGGATTTACTCCTGGGTAAGTGTGAGTAGGATTGCAGCCTAGGATTGTTAAAAATTTTCCTGCTTTATGCTGTCACTTCTGATCATGACATTACTTCTGGTGGGTCCTGACAGATTCTCATTCTAAAAAGTGGGTCCCGGTGCTAAATGTGTGAGAACCACTGCTGCAAAATATAAAGAGTGCAAACCTCAGCAGTCCTTTTATTCACCCTGCTATCCTTAAATGTGAGTGTTAAAGCACTATATTCATGAAATTAAATGCAAAGCAGATGCATCTTGAGGCATGTGTCACTACTGCAGTTGGTGCTGTTTACGCTAACATGCCGGTTCTCATATCTCCTGGACTTTCCCATTTGTATCCCAAAGCATATAAATGTTTTCCTTCCTGCTTAGACTATTCCACGTGTGGCTTCCCTGGGAGTAGAATGTGTTGCCTCATTTGCTGTGGATTTCTGGCTACAGACACATTTGTTTCAAGCTGGCGTTCTGTGGTATTTACTCGGCTACCTCTTCAACTATGATTACACACTGGAAGAGAGTGGCATTCAGAAGAGTGAAGATTCCAATCAGCAGGTAATCACTGGAAATCATTGATGGACCATTCACTGGACTTTAAATGTATTCTGAGAAGCTTTTCTAAGGTGACCATAGGAATTTATTTTAACAATCAAATACGTTTCTTTCATATGCATTTTTCTAAATCCTTTTTGTCCCTTCACTTACACAGCTCAAAGGACATTATCTAGTATTCAAGCGTTTGTTCATCTATACTCATACTTATGCATACACAGGAGTGTAGTCAGGGGAAGTGGGTTAGAACAAATTTCACAGACTTCTCCTATAGCAGGAACAGTTGCAGAAGGTCTGGTGTAGAGGGTTGAGCCTTCCCAAAAATAACATCTGAAGGTCGCCAGTTGGAGGCCACTGGCAGCTCCGTGAATGGCAAGACCTTGAAGCAGCTGACAAGTTGAGCTGAGTTATTCCACCTACTCTTTGGTGTGAGCGAAGAAGCGTCTTCGCTGCCCTTCAGGTAAAAGGGAGGCAACTGGGGGCCAGAAGTTATACCAGACCATGAAAGATCCATCTGAAATGTGCAGTCCTTGAAAGATAGAACCTTTCTGTTATTGTAAAAATCCCCTCAGGGTTTTAGAGATAGTCTGCCTATGTGAACCGCCTTGAATAAAGTCAGAGGAGTAATCCGATGACCAGAAAGGCGGTATAGAAATACCATTATTATTGTTGTTGTTGTTGTTACTGTTATTATTAAATCGGCAGGTACTGCCTTTGAAGCTTTTTAAAGGACCTGAACTGAGAAGAAGCATCAGGCTTAGCAGGAGGCAAAGCAAGACATATGCCTAAGGGCATGCATTAATGTCTAGGCCATTCATAATGTCTAGGCCAGTGGTTCCCAATCTTTAGGAACTCGTAGACCACTGAGACAAAAATTGGAATTATCGTGGCCACACTACTCCCCTACACACAAAAAATACAATTTGATTTGTTGTAATTAGAGAATATTTATAGGATTTATTATTTATAGAGAAGATTTCTGGGTTGCTGCTTTTGTTGCCAGCTGTGGCTGCAGGTGGTCTGTCCTCTGCTCTCTCTGGTGATCAACAGGGAAGCATCTCCCAAGCAAGTGTCCCCCATGGACTACCAGAGATGGCCGAGAATGGACTGCCCACAGCCGCAGCTCACACTTAATTGACAGCTACAGGCATTCTGTTCTCCACCCTCTCTGATGGCCTGTGACCTGTGAGGGAGTGCTTTCTCAGCAATGTGCCTGAAGTGATCAAAGGTGATCATTTTTCTGAGATCTCGCGGACCACTTCTCAGGATCTCGCGGACCACCTGTGGTCTCCGGACCACAGGTTGGGAACCAATGGTCTGGGCCATTCAGCCTCCCAGGGTCTACCTGAGTTGATAAGTACTTCATGTTCCATGATACTGAGCTAAACAAGCGCATCGGTAAAGCAGCTACCTCGTTTTCCAGACTCACAAAGAGAGTCTGGTCCAACAAGAAGCTGACGGAACATACCAAGATCCAGGTCTACAGAGCTTGCGTCCTGAGTACACTTCTGTACTGCAGCGAGTCATGGACTCTTCGCTCACAACAGGAGAGGAAACTGAGCGCTTTCCACATGCGCTGCCTCCGACGCATCCTCGGCATCACCTGGCAGGACAAAGTTCCAAACAACACAGTCCTGGAACGTGCTGGAATCCCTAGCATGTATTCACTGCTGAAACAGAGACGCCTGCGTTGGCTTGGTCATGTCGTGAGAATGGATGATGGCCGGATCCCAAAGGATCTCCTCTATGGAGAACTCGTGCAAGGAAAGCGCCCTACAGGTAGACCACAGCTGCGATACAAGGACATCTGCAAGAGGGATCTGAAGGCCTTAGGGATGGACCTCAACAAGTGGGAAACCCTGGCCTCTGAGCGGCCCGCTTGGAGGCAGGCTGTGCAGCATGGCCTTTCCCAGTTTGAAGAGACACTTTGCCAACAGTCTGAGGCTAAGAGGCAAAGAAGGAAGGCCCATAGCCAGGGAGACAGACCAGGGACAGACTGCACTTGCTCCCGGTGTGGAAGGGATTGTCACTCCCGGATTGGCCTTTTCAGCCACACTAGACGCTGTGCCAGAACCACCTTTCAGAGCGCGATACCATAGTCTTTCGAGACTGAAGGTTGCCAATACTGCATGTTCCAATAAGACTGCAATCTGAATAAATGTGTATAGACCATCATTCTAATATACGTTTTATTATATAGCCATTTTATTATAATAAATACAGGATTATCAAGGAAAGATTGCTTGATATTGAGCATCAAGAGTTACTCTGCTAACTCTTGAGGGGAGCTAACACCATATGCTCCCCTCTCTATCTGCACATCCCAGTCAGTTTTGGGAAGCAGGCTTCTTTCTTGTATCATCTGCAGTGCCCGCAGAGCATTCTCCCTTGCGAGATGTAATGCATTTCCATCAGCTCTGCTATCAGGCAGGTTTAGTGGCATTCCCTACTCAGAAAGATGTGCCTGTGACAGGAACTGTGTGGAGACATTACAGCATATATATTTTTTACTGCCCACTTCATGACATTCTTCATAAGAACTATCTGGCTCCACTGCTGAATAAAATGCAGGGTTGGGAGGATTCGAATAAGTTACAATCTCTTCTTTCCATATTGGAAACTGACACTCTCGACAAGGTTGCTAACTTTGTTTCTGGGGTACTGGCAGGATGGAATTCTGGGTTTTCTGTTACATTATGATGAATGGGGGGAGGGGGTAATGGATGATTATGATTGTTTTATTTTATTGTTTTCTTTTTGTTTGTTCTGTTTGTTTGTTGTTGTGTATCTCCTTTATGCCAATAAAGGTCTTGTGTATATATAATAAATTGGATTACTTTATTCCCATTTTAAACTTTTGCATATTTTGTGTTAAACTCATGTGATAGTTTAATCATTAATAGATTGGATCATTAAGTAAAGTATAATTTTCAAGGTAGAAATAAGTGTCAGGAAGAGAATATATTCTTAACAAATGAATTTGACATTATTATTATTGTTTTTGTATACTCTTAGTAGGACATGGCTGAGGAGGGGTGTCCTGATTAACTCCTGTCCTTCAAAATAAACCATTGCACTGTACATGCACGTCTGTTTTGTCTGTAGTATCCTCTATATATAAGCAATGTAAGTGTAGGATTGATTCATTGGTTTTTCTTAACAGGAAGTAGCCAATAGTCTGGCCAAACTTGGCCTCCTTGCTTTGAGCCGCCTTGGAGGGTATCTCTCTGGAGAACAGACGACTCCTGAAAATCCAACAATCAGAAAAAGCCTTGCTGGCATGCTGACCCCTTATATTGCAAGGAAACTTGCTGTGGTTAATCCTGCTGAGGTACAACAACATCATAACAGTCATATTATTACTTTTCTGTGTCTCATAAGGAGCCTTAAACAGCAGAAGAGTGTACACCCTAAATAGGGTGAATAATTGTGACAAAGCAGAGAAGTGCTTGGCTGTTGGTGTGCTAGAAAATGTCTTGATGGAAGTATTTACAAGAACCTTCAAATATCAGTATAGCACTACTGGATTTTGTTTAAGATGTGTTGGTTTGTTACCTCCATCTTTGGGCTAGTAGCCTGACTTAGGTATAATAGCTGGTACTTAAAGGGGCACTTCATACAGTGTGGTTGCCAGCAGTGTTTCCCCTTTTCATGTTGCTATACAGAGCCTTTCCATAGATGCACAGCAGTGTCTCCAGATGCTCAATGATATCATTAGTGGACTTCCGGGGGAACTGAGTTCCAAGCTGCATGGGGCTTGGTTTTGAGCTGCTGCAGCTTAGAAGGAACACTGGCTGCCATGTGAAAGGTGCTTAAAACAACATTAAGTGCTGATTGCTTTGCATATCAAGCTGTTGGGTGTGCCAGAAATTGACCCACAGCATGACTGTTCTTCATACAGCCAGCAAACACTCCTAGCAGTGGCTTGCTGAGATGTAGAAAGTGAGGCAATCAGGGTGGGTTTTAACTGTGATGGTACACACTTGCTGTAGTTGCAAAGTGGAGGCAGTTTCAAATGACTTCAGCAGCACCAGTATCATAAAGGATAGGCCAGAGGTTTTCAGACTGGGGCATCACGACCCCCAGCCTGTGGGTCCTGACCTCTTTGTCCTTAAGTGGCAGGGGCAGCCAGGAGGCAGCGGCACAATCCCCACAATCACACCACTCAGTGGGCTGCAGGGGCTTGGATGCACTTACTCAAGCCTCCTGAAGCCTCCCGGGGGTGTGGGGAGCCCTGTGTGACTGTCTGCAGGGCTACCTGAAGCTTTAGAAGTGAAAGTGGAGCGATCATGCCCCACCTCCGCTAAACCGGAAGCGCGATCGCTCCACTTTCACTTCTGACAGGGCTGCAGGGACTGGGGTGCAGCCACTAGTCCCTGCAGCAGCCTTCCAGGGTGCAGGGAGCCCTGCGCAAGCCTTTGCAGGGATCCCCAGGTCAGGAAAAGTGAAAGTGGAGCGATTGCACTCTGCTTCTGGTTTTGCAGAGGCAGAATGCGATCGCTTCACTTTCACTTTCCCTGATGTGGGGAACCCTACAGGCGCTTGCGCAGGGCTCCCCGCACCCCAGGAAGGCTCCTGCAGGGACTGGTGGCTGCACCCCAGTCCCTGCAGCCCCCCTGAGCGGTGCAATCCTGGGGATCCGGTCGCTGCCTTCCCCCCGCCCCCGCTACCTCCCTCCCCTCCTTTGCAAGAACTTACTGCGGGTTTCAAACTCCTGGAGAGTTTGAAAACTGAAGGGATAGGCCCAGGTTAATCAGAGCTAGATTTTTAAGAGTAGAAAAGTTAAATAAGAGGAAATAATTTAAGGTGCAAGAGAACTGGATGTTAACAGTGTTCCTGTAATGATGTTAAAGAGTCTTTAAATTGACCATAGGAAGAAAAGAATGTTTGCGTTGTGCTAAATCTGTCTTGCCTCTTTTCTTCCCTAGATTCTGAAAATGCTCAACAGCAACACAGAGAACCCTTACCTAATTTGGAACAATCGAACAAGAGCAGAACTCCTTGAATTTTTGGAATGTCAGCAGGAAAGCATGATTAAAAGAGTAAGGCACTCTTCCAAGTGGTCAGGCTGGCTAGTTGGGAGTTTTTGTACTTCTGTAAGAAGTAGGGTGCAAATCAGGTTGCTGTATTTTTCAGAATCAGCTGGTTTGGCAAAGGTAGCCTGGTGGTTCTTCTGGAACTTTATTTCAGCTCCAGAAGGTGGGCCTACCTGGCCATGTGCTGGAATTCAGAAGTCCCCGTAGGGCTTTGGTTGCCCCTTCCCCAGACTGCCTGCTGCAGAACTCATGGCATCCTCATAGTTCACTTTGGAAACGCGAAGTTTCATGGTGACTAAAAATGTTCTTAATTTTTTATGATTTGCAAATTTATCATGTTATAGTACCAGTCTAGTTGCATACTGAATTCTTTAAAGTCTGAAGTTATTGTAAAACTCCTAAGTTAGTATAGCTTTCCAAGTCTTTTATGTTCTCCTCCTCTTCCCCAACTTTCACGTACTGTATAACAAAAATTCAGTTTCTGCAACCTGAATTGAAGTCCATTCACGTTGTCTTACTATGGGAATATCTGTTGCAATAGTGTGTGCTGCTTTGAATTTCTGATATTTATTACAAGAGCATGGAGGGTGAAGGCATGGTTAGAAATAGCAACTATCTCCCATAGGAAAGGGCAAGAAATGTTTGCTATAAGCACTAGCCAGATCTTCATTTAGTTGCACCTGTCCAAAGAGAGCCAGGAACTTACATTCATTAAATGTGAACTAATGTTCTTGCAAGTTGTGGTCCCAGGTTTCATATTTCAGATGGACTCACAAACTGCATACAGCTCTATTCCTGACTCCAAATACAGACACATTCTAAATCTTCAAAAACTTGTGTATTTATATGAAGAGCTGCACTGCTCCCTCTGTAAGAATATAAGAAGAGCCCTGCTGGATCAGCCCCAGAGCCCATCTAGTTCAGCTTCCTGTATCTCATAGCGGTCCCCCAGATGCCTCAGGGAGCATCTGTGTTTGGTTCATGTTCCTGTAGGAAACTGTAAATTATTGCTGCATAATATCTTTACATGGTTAAAACTCTTTTTAAAGGGCGACTGTGACAAGAGCTATGGTTCAGAGTTCGTCTTCAGTGATCATGCAAAAGAACTTATTGTAGGAGAAATTTTTGTGAGAGTTTACAATGAAGTCCCTACTTTCCAGTTAGAGGTAAGATACTACTTGTTGGTGGTGTGAAGGAGTGATTTTGGTTTACTGGTAATTTTAATCTATGTTTTTATTTTATTATACCAAAAACAAATACAAACAGAAAAATAACTAAAAAATAAAGAGATCACACGTTGTGTGGCAAATGCGGAAATCTCAAACTACATCTCTTTTTTCTACTATAAAATCATACAAAAAAATTAGTTATCAATTCTTAAACAATGTACACTTATTAAAAAATACATTTTCAACACAAAAAGTGAATAAGACAACGTAAAAGTTAAATCCCCTATCTACTCATTAAATCCATAGATTATTTGACCAATTATATCTACTGCTTTCAACTGCAGCTGGGTTTAAGTCTCCTGGTGCTTTCCCAAGCAGGAAAGTTCAACCCGCCATGTTAACTCCCCCATGTGATCTTGGTTTACGGGTAATTTTTAAAACGCAAACTGGACTTGCTGTTCTGAGACAAGTCATGAATAGTTCATTAGTTGCTGTGTATTTAAGAGTGCAATCCAGAGCATACTTTGAGCCGGTGCAGGCACCCAGGTGTTGCAAACATGCTGTAAATCAGGATCACGCTGATTCAGGAATTGGCTGAGCTGGTGCCAGCTCTGGATGGGGTACGTTTACCTGGGGTGGTAGCAAGTGGCGGGAGGGTGGAACAGAGGCAGGGAAGAAGCATTTTTGGATGAGGAAGAACAAGATAGGAGGTGGCTCGGGCTGGGAGGGGGGTGAGATTGGCTGCAGTGGTGTAGGCCAAATTCTAACCCCTGCTCCTAGGCCCTGCAGCCTTACACAGTCTGCTCAGATTTGAGCTGGTGAAACTGCTGGTGCATATCTGAGTGGCTCCATAGGACAGGCTGGGGCTTGATATGGGGTAAGGAGAAAAATATCTGTTTATTCCAAGGTGACCTCTAGCCTTCGCCTAACTTGCACTGCATACAGTGCAGGCCAGTCAGTTTGCCTGTCCCAGTGCAGGTTAGAATTAGGCTGCCCCTTCCTTTGGTTGCTTAGGTAGACAAGAAAAGGAGATAATTTTTTTTTTAAGCTATTTGTCTGTCTATACTGATATGGGGTTTGATTGCTTATCCCTTAACTGTGCCTATTTTAAATATTCTGTAGTAACCCTGATGAAGCTATATTCAGTAAGAAGCTACTCCTAGAGATATTTTATAAAGCTGTCTAATGGCTTGCACTGTTTGTGTTTTTCAGCTTCCAAAAACATTTGCTGCAAGCCTTTTGGATTACATAGGCTCACAAGCCCAGTACCTTCACACATTAATGGCCATCACACAGACTGGGAAAGTTGAGTCTAACCAACATGGAGACAGGCTGCGAAGAGTTGAGATGGCTTTGGAGGCTTTGAGGAATGTGATAAAACACAATCCAGGTAAATGAGTCATTTCATTGAAATCAACACACATAATGAAAGGCTTAATTTTAGATGGGAGCTCACTCAATACAGCTTCTTCCCAGGGTACTTGCTGTTTTTTTAAAAAAGGCTTTCAAAAAGATTTCCTTTGCTTAAAAGTAGACTTTGCTGGTCATTTTTAACCATCATAGTTGCATTTCTTCTTTTCGTGTAGGTTCCGAGTGTGAATGCATTGGTCACTTTAAGTTGCTTTTCTCCCTTCTGCGTGTCCATGGAGCTGGCCAAGTGCAGCAGTTGGCTCTGGAGGTAAAATAAATCTACAACATTGCTTTTTTTGCAGTATAGTATTGACTTCACAGTACTTCTGAATGCTCACTACCTACAGGACTGAGATGCAAGAACATTATTTTACACTAACCCAATGCTTCTGTGTTTGGAGTTGTAGTTAAAAGATGGAGTGTTCACACAATGTAGTTAATGCTGATTATTTTTACTTCTAGTTGCTGCTCTGTAATTGCAACTGTAAGAGTCACAATCCTTCCTTCCATAGAGCAGATAGTAGCAACAGTATTGCTTTGGACAGTGGAATGGAAGAACTTGGGTGATGTTCTTCTTAAATAAAATGTAGTCTTAAATAACCAGCATTTTGAAATAAATTCATATTGCTGCTTCAACACCCTATGTCCAGGATGGTTTACAAATGCAAGTCTTTTATATTATCTACTAGAAAGCAGAATCCTAAAGCATCAGTTAACCCATTTTTGTGCAGCCCACAGGTGTACACATTTGATCCCTGTTGCATATATGCAGTGTTGGGCAAAAATGGTTTAAAACAATTTTAAAGGTCTGGGCAATGAATAACCTGGCAGCAGAAAGACAAAAGCATAGCTACCAAGTAAGGAGGAGCCTTGGAGGAGGAGTTCCACAAATGGGGCCCACAAGTGAGACCTATCCCCTGTAAACACTCTGGTTTCTTGAGATGGCTTGGGCATCCAGTGGGAGACCATCCAGAGATGATAGCACTATAGTATCTTGGTGCAAAGGCGGATTTCTTCAGGAACATGAGTCCAGCAGCACTTAATTTGTGCTCAGAAACAGAACAGGAGTTACTGGAGCTGTTTAAGCATAGGCAAGGTCTGTTTCTAATGACCAGTTCTAGTTGGCAGCCTAGCAGCTGTATTTTGGGCTAACTGCCATTTTTGGGTAGTTTCAGTTGCAGCTCCTTATGCAAGACATAACAGGAATCTATCCTTGTGGTTATTGTGATTAGGCTGTTCTTACACAGAAAAGGCAGCAGCTGGACTATCAGCCTAAGTTGATGGAAAGTGTTCTGAGTAACAAAAGCCACTTGGGCCTCCAGCTGGATCCAAGAGCACCCCAAGCTATGCACCAGACCTTTTAGGGAGTGTGAATTCCCATTTCGAAAAGAACAGCTTCTCCTTCAGTAGACGAACCTCCTATCCAGAGAACCTTTATCTTGTCAGGATTGAGCTTCAATTTTAGCTGTTATCCAGCTCATTACTAATTTCAGACTTTTGATTCAGTGCTTGGAGGGGTGGGTGCAGGTTACATTTTAGCAGGGGGGGGGAGCTGTTTTTCACACCAAAAATACCCTGACAATTCAGAACACTCTTACTTGGAGTTAAACCCCAAATTAATGTCCTAGCCATAGTTCAAAAATTCTGAAGGAACTGAATTAATTTCTTCTGTAAAGTTTAGCTGGTAAACTAAGATTTAATTATTTTGCTTCTTTCACAGGTGGTGAACATAGTGACTAGTAACCAAGACTGTGTTAACAATATTGCAGAAGCAATGGTTCTTTCCAACTTATTAGCTCTCCTGCATTCATTACCTTCAAGTACGTTAAGCTTACGTTAAATACAATCTTGAATTTCTCTTGAATGGTAGGCATACGTTAAATACAATCTTGAATCTTGAATGGTAGGCAGCCTTTGTCACTGAATATTCAGTACCAAGAAAAGCAAAAACCAAGCATTTCTTGAACTTAAGTCTGTGGTAGGATTTTGTTTCAGTTCTTAAGCATTAAATAAAATAGTTTTGCAGGTTTCATTGCTCAACTCTGAAAATATCCTGTTTTTTGTTTGGACTTAGTGAAGTCCAGCTTTTGACTTAACAGGTGTTAATCTTGCAGGTCGGCAGCTTGTGCTTGAAACTCTGTATGCTTTGACATCCAGTACCAAAATAGTGAAGGAAGCAATGGCAAAAGGTACTGTGACATATAAAAAGGTTCTTGTTGCATCTAAAGTTGATGGCTACAAACTGATTGTGCCTAGAAAGACTCATCCTTGGTTCCATCTTTTTTTTCTTCTAGGTGCTTTAATCTACCTACTTGATATGTTCTGCAACTCAACTCATCCCCAAGTTCGATCTCAGACAGCAGAGCTTTTTGCTAAAATGACAGCAGATAAACTAGTAGGCCCAAAGGTGAGCAAATGTAAAATGGCTGTTTGAGAGAGACTTTTAGAAGCCCTAAGGTACAGGGGATTGCATATATATGTTAGGGATGCAACACTTAGGGTGCAATCCTAACCCCTTATGTCAGTGCTTTCCAGCACTGACATAAGGGCAATGCAGCCTCAAGGTAAGGGAACAAACATTCCCTTACTTTGAGGAGGCCTCCATGAGTGACACCCAACTGCAGGATGCAGCACATGTCCCATTGGCACCGCTATGCCAGTGCTGGGAAGCACTGACATAAGGGGTTAGGGTTGCGCCCTTAGTTGATTGGTTAGCATAATTTAAAACTTGTAATCCATTTATTCCTTTCATCTGATGATGGTCCTTATTTCTCTTTGTAGAGAACTAAAAGTTCATTCAAAACTATTGGTGCTTTGCTTCACTTGGTATATCGGCTATCACAGGAAACCTTTGTTATCTGCCTGCAGCTTTTGTTGCACCTGTGTCACTTTTCTGCAATCTGTATTATATTTTTCTAGGTTAGAATTATCCTAATGAAGTTTCTGCCTGGTGTCTTTATGGATGCCATGAGAGATAATCCTGAAGCTGCTGTTCACATCTTTGAAGGAACGCATGAAAATCCAGAGTTAATATGGAACGACAGCTCCAGAGAGAGAGTGTCTACAACTGTTCGTGAAATGATGCTTGAGTATGCCGCACTGTAGTAAATACTTGCTTTTTTGTCTACTCCACTAATTCTTCTGCTAACATTTTCTTTTTCATTTGTATTAAAGGCACTTTAAACTACAGAGAGACAACCCTGATATTAACTGGAAGGTAAATAAATTTTAAACATTAGAGGAACAGATGAGACACAACCTGAATGTGACATTTCTTCTATGTTCATATCATTTATACTTGCTCATTAGTTTAGGAGACACCTACCATCTCTCACTCCTTACCATGATTCTTGTTAACCAGAAGCTACACTATCCTGATCTATATGTTGCCTTGTAGTAGTAATTTGGTCCATGGCTTGCATCATCTAGCTCTTATCAATAATGTAGAAGCCTTTCCTAATGGGTAAACACAAGAATGATTTTTTTCTGTCCTGATTGATCCAGTTGCCTGAGGATTTTGCTGTGGTGTATGGCGAAGCAGAGGGTGAACTTTCTGTGGGTGGAGTCTTCCTCAGAATCTTCATTGCCCAGCCGGCCTGGGTTTTACGGAAACCTAGAGAATTTCTTATTGCACTGTTAGAAAAATTCACGGAACTACTGGAGAAAAACAACCCCCATGTAAGTGGAATTCATAAGCTTTATATTAGTTTTTTGTAGCTATCAGTCTGCATTTTTGAGAAGTCAGCACAGGATTATTGAAGGTCCAATTTTAGCTCCAATTTTTCTTTGTGTATGTATTTAGGTGATGAAGTAATGCTTATCACTTGTTGATCGCATTTAGGTTTTTAGATTTACAATGTCTTTGTCCATAGTGAACTGCTACCGTATGCCAAAAGTAACTTATGTTGCTTGAAGACAGTGGGGGAGTGTCCCTGTGATATTGTACAAGGGTTGGTACAAAGGTGATGCTTTCTATTTTTTGTTTCAAATCTGGCACCACATAATATTGTGAGTGTGACTGTGAGGCCACTGGAAGTGTTTCGTTTCACCATATGGAGTGGCAATACAATGTCACATGAGTGCAGAGCATAAGCAATTCAAAATGGTGGATGTTCCAGATACTCTCATAAAACAAAGGGCCATGATTGAATTTCTCACCACAAAAGAATCGATCCAATTGAGGTCCATGCTCTACTCTAAAATGTGTGTGGTGACAATACCATGGACATCAGTACAGTCAGACATGGGGTGAGACACTTCAAGAGCTGAAAAACAAATGTTGACAAGCCTTGGAGCAACCAATCTGTGATGGAAGTGACAGAAAACAACAAGAGTCAAATCAACAAGCTCATCAAAGAGGGCTGCTGCCTCATAACACATTAATTGTGTGATGCAGTAAGCATTGGAAAACCAGCAGTGAGGCCCATCATTAAGGAGCTTGACCACAGAAAAGTTTGTGCCTTGTGGGTCCTAAAAATGCCAATGGTTTTGTCAATTCAGTCACAGCCTTTTGTTTTATGAGAGTATCTGTAACATCCACCATTTTGAACTCTCATGTGTTGCACTCATGTGACATATTGCCACTCCATATGGTGACACTAAACACATCTAGTGACCACCAAGTCAAGCTCACAACATTATGCAACACTAGATTTGAAATTTTAAAAACAGGAGAAATTACTTTGTACCAACCCTTGTACAGTATGAAGAACAGGAAGGACCACCAAAAGTGCAGACTCTGGCAGAAGCAGCTGTCCCCAAGAAATGCATAGGTGAACAATTAACAATATGGAACAGCTTACGCAAGAAACAAATTCTGGAGGTGCATTTGGATTTTCCTCCTTCAGGGTTCTTGTACAGGAAACCAACTGTTTTGTATGAGTGAGAGCTTTTGCCAAGTTGCTGTCCTTATTTGCTCATAACTGGGTGAGCCAACTTGTGTTGCCACCAAGCAAGTTTTCAGATCATTTAAAGACATTTCATACCATACACGTGACTCAATAGTTGAGTCACTCATGGGCTCAATAATTGCCCATGAACTGACTTAAAATTGTACCTCCTGCAGATCTGGAAGTCCAGTTGATTTGCTCTGTGCTCTTGTCTTTGAAACAGGGGGAAACATTAGAAACTGTAACAACAGCAACTGTGTACCTCTTTAGTGCTCAGCCTCAACTAGCTGACCAAGTTCCCCCACTTGGTCATCTTCCCAAGATTCTCCAGGCCATGAACCACAAGAATAACGCCATTCCAAAAAGTGCCATGCGTGTCATACATATACTATCTGATAATGAGGTATGAGAATTTTGGACTAGTTCAGACAGGCTGCAGTTTCTAAAATCACTAAACAAATGTACCTTTACTAAGAACTGAGGGTTTTGAGGTTGCTTATTGGTTGACAACAGAACGTCCATCTCCTGTACTTGTGTGTCTCATATAGACTGCATAACCGATGACAAGGTTTGGAATCTTTGGATGGAGGCAAATAGCTGCCATAGGGAGTCTGAGTTGGATGCCAAATAAAACAGTTTGTAACACAGACTCCAGAGTAGACTGCCTCCAACTGAGAGTACACTGTATAAATCCCACGGTTAGTTTGGCGATGAAAAATGTGAGCGGGTCCATGCATACTCCTGTCCATAATCACCACAGACAATTGCTTATCACTAGTCACTCAAGTATAGGTGTAAACAAATTGCCGTTCCATCCCTACTTAGCTGAGTGCAAGCAAATGTTTTTCATTAATAGTCCTGCATGGTGAAAATCAAACATAACAAGCTTGAAGCAGTCAGGGAACCAAGCTATGTGCCTGATTTGGTAGAGATGCACTATATTGAACTGTGCTGTCTAGTCAAGTACACTTGAATGGTATATTTGTCAGTTTGAATTAGTCCTGAGTGTGGACAAATTAGCAGTACTTGGCTTTAAAGAATGTTGCCTGCAGCTGCTGTTGGGGAAATATAACTTCAAGATTGTTATACTAGATATTATCAAGTACAGATCACTGTGTCCAACTATAGATGTGACTCAAATAAACAGAATAAAACTAATTTATGATGTTGTTGCGCAGCTGTGTGTTCGTTCAATGGCAGCACTAGAGACCATTGATCCAATGATGAATGGAATGAAGAAACGACCAGATACTATTGGCGTAGCCTGTGAAGCACTTAATCGAATGTTTCAAAAAGAGCAAAATGATTTAGTAGTCCAAGTAAGCAACTTCCTTCTTGTCTTTTAAATAACTGAGCTACATGCAATACAGTTTCTTGTGTTTGCTTCTTGTTATTGGGTGTGGGTGCGCATGGTGTGCTAGCTAGGGAAATGTTCAACCTCTGGCAACGTTCTAAGAATGCCCATTATGCAAAGCAGAAGTTGGAGGTGTCTATTTATGTACAATCAGAATACAGCCCTATCTCTTCCTGCACCAGCATAGCACATGAATCTGGCGTCTTTTGTGTTGAGACATTGGTATTGAATTCATGGATAATTGGCTGCCAAGGCAGCAACTTTTCAAACTAGTTCTATCAACACATTTGTATCTGAAACTGTCATTTTATACCTAGCTGAAAATTACTGTATCCTCCTTTCCCTAACATGGGAATGTAGATCTATGACACGGGGTTTGATGTAAAAGGCTGTATCAGTCTTCACTTGAAATGCTGTTGGACCATCTTTTAAGTACCGTGCAATCTTGTTTTGCAGGCTTTGAAAGCTGATTTAGTCCCATATCTTCTCAAGTTACTTGAAGGCATTGGCCTTGAGAGTCTGGAAAGTCCTTCAGCCACAAAAGCTCAGATTGTTAAAGCTTTGAAATCGATGACTCGCAGCCTACAGTACGGAGAGCAGGTAAACTTCCCATAAATGTTTCTGCATGTTTTTATAACATGTAAAGAAAGGTATTGTATATTCCCATGTTTTTGTCCTTTTCTTTTGTCAAAGAGCAGTGCTTCAGAACTGTGCGATTTTAAAAATGCAGTTATAATGGATCACATTTTTAAAAAATGACAGTACATTCTTGCTGCAGATAAATACTGCAGATAAAATGGATTAGAACTTCCAGTGGTTGATCTTGTTTTGCAGGTGAATGAAATCCTGTCTCGTTCCTCTGTTTGGAGTGCCTTCAAAGATCAGAAACATGACTTGTTCATTTCTGAGACTCAAACAGCAGGATACCTCACAGGTCAGTGACATCCCAAATTCAGCGTTTCCTGCTGTTCTTTGTTTTTGTGCACTGTCTGGTTTATTGAGCTGTCCTGAGATGGCACCTTAACTTGCTTCCATTCCGTGTTTATGCATTCAAAAGAGTTGGTGAAAGAGTGAGAAATGGGTTAAAAGGTTGAAGCAGCACCTGGTAGAACAGGGACTCCAGTTCTGCTTCATCTTCAAAATAATGACTGTAGGTAATAACAGTCAGGAAATGAATGAAATGCACATCTCCTTCATTGACTCTGTTAATCTCTAACATACTTTCAGGCCCTTCACAATTGCAAAGTATGCTTGTGGTGGTAAATGGTTCATCTGTCAAACTACAAGCCTGTTCAGACACTGGAGTTGAGCTCCACCTTTGCTACAAAGTGCTTTGCTATCTGTACTTCCCTTGCTTCTGGTTTCTTTCTCCCTCAGGTATCTCCTCTCCTTCCCTTCTTTCTGGTAGCAGTCCCCTTCATCTCAGAAGTGGGCTTTAGATCTCCTCTGGCAGGCAGCTTGCTAAACTTCTCTATAGCGCTCTCTAAAGCAGGTAGATACCACTTTGCTCAGTGCATGTTGCCTCACTCTGTTCCTAGAACTAAATGCTAATTAGATGCATGGCATAAAGTTTTAGCAAATGTGTAGCTCTTGTAGAACACTGCAAAATACTATAGTTACTATAAATAGTATAGTAAAATACTATCGTGGTCTTTCATAATAGTAACTTACCAGATGTGGCTTTCTGGAAGAGTGTGTGTACGTGTATATGTTTGTAGGGTATATTTGCAGTTGACCACATGTCTTAGATAACATTCTTCTACAGTGACTGATGGAGGAATGAAAATCTGATTGTGTGTTAAGTCTCTGGGTTGATTTAAATAGGCAAATTGACATATGGCAGATAAGGCAAAATTGGTGGTTTGGTTTGTACTAATGGCATGAAATACAGTTGCTTTACAAAATTTTACAATGTACATTGTATACATTTCTGCTTCCCCCCCCCCCATCCCTGTACCTATACTAGGTCCTGGAGTAGCTGGCTACCTTACTGCAGGAAGGTCTTCGTCTGTTATGCCCAATGTCCCACCTCCGGTAGACCATGAAGCTGGAGATATCGGCTAAATGATGTGAAATATCTGTGCGAGAGACCCCAAGGCAGACTTGGCCAGTGATAAGAGATTCCCCCGTTCCTTGGTCTAAACTGTTGAAACAAATTCTGCCTGTCTTTCCAGTTTCATGACAGTGTTATTCCTTTTTCTATGAATATATTTTTTTAGAAGAAAATGTTCACAATTCTATCACATTGTAACATAAGAAGAAAGTACTCTGTGGATCAGCCTAAAACGGGTACACAAGAATTTTTTTTTTCTTGCTGTACGTAAGCACATTTTGTTCCTTTATATTTTTGTTTACAAGACTGTGAATCAAACACTTTTTCCTAGTTTTTGTATTTTATGAACTAGCATGACTGGAGTTGAACTACAGTCTCAAAGAATTGGGCTAAATCACTTGATCCTCCCAGCCTCACTAAAAGAACATTTCCCTGACTCTTCCCCACCGTCGGATCTGATCATCCTCCCTCAACTTGACTGACTTGGTGTTTTGCCCTCTGTCCTCAATCATTAACATTACCTTCACCAGACCTAACAAGATTTGTATGTATAACTGGCTTTACCAAATTGAAAGATTAAAATGCAGCAAAAAAAAAAACCTATTTAAAAATGATGTTAACATGTTATATAAAAGCATAGTGTAATTGTGATATGTTCTATACATTATCCAGTATATAAAACTTTCTATATTAAATGTACATTATACAGATCATTCGTATGTACATAAAATTTTAAAAAATAAAGGGAACTGAAAGCCTTGTTAATGAGACAGACTTGTACTTCTTCTAATATTCCTTGTAAATATGTAAAAGCAAACAGTGTTTTGTGCTTTTTCTCATTTTGAAAGTGAACAGCTTTCACCAGTGGGTGCTCTTTCCACTTTGATGAAGCATGTGAAATCTGTTTCAACAGAAACAACTGAAGTTGTCACAAATAAGACAATAGCATCCAAGATTCTTGGGGGCCTAAATTAGATTTTACAGAGAACAGCTACCAACCTCACTTCCCAACAACATCTAGTGAAAAACACATTCCAGTATCATGCATGCCTTTTAAAAAGACATTCCTGGAAATAGGAAGTCATGCAGGGGGAGAAGCAGGTTAGCAAAAGCCTCACGTTCCCTTGTAATGTCTAGTTCAACTCTGATAAATGGCTTGCAGCTGTGTTTTTGCTGTCTGGAGCACCAAAGGATCTGTCTTGAACTCGTATATTATAACAAATCAAGACTTAACTGTTGGTCTGGATTCTCTGTAAGTGTAGACCTCTGACCATTTCAGTTCTTGAAGTCTAGCTCCATTTCAGTGGAGTGCTCCAACTGCTTGAATAGAAATAATGGCTTACAGAATTTTGTCCCCATAAAAAGGATTGGATCCATTTTGCTTTCCTCCCCACCAGAAGAAACAGCTAGCTATGTCTTACTTTCTACATCTACATAATTAAAACAAGACTATAAATACCCATTTCACACTCTTGGGAAAGAACAGATCAGATAGGCTGATACTACATTGTGTTCAAATGAATGTCTTGTAGATCTTGTAGCTTTACTTCCTCTAATGGTACCAGCATAGCAAACCAAGAGATTTGCACCAGTCATCACAGCTTAGAGAAGAAGTACTAATAAATTCGTTTTGTGTCCATGATTGGACAAGCAGGAAACCCAGTGGAAAGTGCATTAAAACCCATTTTTGCCCAGCTCACAGGTGTACACATTTGCTCCCTGTTGCATATCTGCAATGTGGGGCAGAAATGGCTTAAAACAAGTTACTCAAGTTTACATATGAGTAATGCAAGCACTCATTTGCATTCTAGTGCAACTAAATAATCCCCCACTTCTGGTTAGTTATGGCAAAGATGTATGTTACAGTGTTTCAACAATTATATATTTCTAGTTCAGGATATAATGGTGGTGCATCTCAGCCATATTTTGACCTTTGCTAGATTTAGTTTTACAAATGTGTATCCACCCCCCCTGTATTTGTGGGAGTTCTCTTCTAGGGGGACCCATATTGATATTGAAACCATGGATACAGGGAAACCTATTGCACACTCCCCCCACACACACACCCAACATCTTTGTTTTTCTTTAATACCAGTGGAAGCACATGTGTTTCTTCCTTAAAAACAGAACAGGTTCTTGCTTAATTGAGGAATGTGACACGCAGGAGGCAGCCTGCATGCTAGAGAGAAGAGATGGCAAAGATACACCGCTGAAATCACTATACTCTTAAGACCTAAGGGTCACTTACCTAGGAGTAAGTTCCATTGCACACAATGGGGCTTTGGAGTAAGCATGCATATGTTTGCACTGTAAAACAGAGCATAAGTTTGCATAATGCATGTATCTCCAGAGCAGGTGTGTAAACCTGAGACTGTTAAGGACATCATACAACATGTAGACCTACATAATGATAGGCCTCCAGAAATTATGACTTTGCAGGGACATACCATGACTTCTTGTGCTGGTGAGATATAAATGTCACAGCGCCCTGTGACTTGGAAGTGTCATCACTTCCATGTCAACTCTGGATGTGACCTCTGGTCAAGTCTGGAGGGGTTCTGAGGGCCAGAGAGGTCATGTGTGGCCACTCCAGCCCTTGGAAGGCCTTTAAAAGGCTGAAAGGCCTTTAAAAGGTACAGTATTTAAAAGACTTTCCAAAGGCCTTGGAACACCTCCAGATGTGACCAGAGGGGTCACATCCAGAGGTGACTCAGAAGCAGTGTCAGTTCCAGGTCACAGAACACTGATGTTAATGCCTCACCGGCACAAGATGTCATGGCACATTCCTTGCAAAGTCATACTAACCAACAAACACTTTCCACTGTTCTCTCCAAGGAAAGGAAAACTAGGCCTCTGAAAAAGTCAGCCTGCCTGATTGTTTAAACATAAATCAGATGCTAGGTGTCACTAAACTTTTATTCTGAAGTATGACTAATCAGATGACTTCTAGGAAGGAATCCCAAACAAAGGGAGAGGGGGGCTATCGCTGATACATCTGTCTGTTGGCCAGAGAATTTAGGCATTTAGAATTTGGACAAGAGGTCTCCCTTTCTTACTGTGCCCAGAGATAGTGCCAAGGAGATGGGTTGCTAAGCAACGACTCCAGCTTCCAGCACTTCCATTGCAAGATTAGACTTTTGCTATCTTCAAAAATGTTTTACTGGTCCGGGAAAGCAATTGCAGGAGTATGGGGGACTCAAGGTTATGCAAAACAGACCGGCAGCCACTGACTCCAGCTGATATTATAGATAAATTTCCCCACCCAGAAGTGAACAATAGTACAAACTGCAATAGATAAAGTAGAACTGTTAACTGCATGTGCATTAAGCTTCTGCTTGGGGGTATAAACCCCTAGGCAAAATTAGACTTATTTGCCTTTAAAAGGTACCACACCGGGAAGAAATCCAGCATTAGTCCTCTGCAGAGAAGTAATACCTGGCAAAGTTTTCCTGGCTCACCACTTTCAAAAACAGGACAGCCGATCAGACCATCCTATAAAACCAACAGATTGCTTTTTGGCCAGTGAAAGAAACATTGAAAAGCACCAAATATTGAATGGGGGACAGGGGCTTGATCAGTATTAAAATGTGTGTCATGAAAATAATCTCTAGAAAGTTCTAAAAAGGACATTATAACTGTCAGTGGAGAGAAACTGGAAAAAAATATTTACAAAAATGGTAGAATCTATGCCAGTAGTTACTGATTCTTTTTGCGTACAGTAGACACAACAGCTTGAGCAGTCATCTTAAGGACAAAACTAAAAAATCTAGTAAAACATTGGTGTTGACCACTACTACTTTAAGGGCAAAAAAGCAGGAAAGATCACTATGTATGATTTTCAGAGATTCTGGTACCAGAGTGCCAGCACAGAGCCATCAGTGGGGTTCACAGTTTGCCTGTTCCTATAGCCTGTTCTGGAATGCCCCATGCGTACCTCACTAATGTGTCAAAGATCAAGCAGCTGGCTGCATCGTCAAGGTGCTTATACTCATGAGAGGTGGCTCCAGATCAGCCAACAGCTGCTCATTATATTTTAAATATTGTGCCTTCTAGTCCTACTTCTTAGAGAAGAGGGGGTAAGCCTGAGCTACACTGAAAGAGCTGCTTCCAGCAGGCAGGAATGAGATGGGAAAACCAGGGCTGTGTGTTGGGTAGGGCTGTGCGCTGGCAGTGGTGAGAAGTGTGAAGAGTAGAGCTGCCAATTGTCTAAAGCTATTTGAAGAGATAAGCTCCCACCCCCAGCATGATGAGACAATGGAAACTCCTGAAGGCCCTGTTAGAATCTCCAGGATGGCTGTTGGTAGTCCTGTGGAGATCAATGCTGTTTCCTGGACATTCCAGACCAGTCCTGAGGGTTGGTATCTGCCATTTTTATCAGCCTGAGTATCAAGGTCAAGCAACCAAATCTCCCTTCTTCTGCAGACCATGGCAAAGCCACAGCTGAAAGGACCTCATGGGTGCCTACAAGACTTCTTCCTTAGAGGAGGCTTTAGGTTGGGTGTCAGTGTCCAGATGTCTTAGTTTCTTAGACTCTGATATCTGCCAGAACAATACGCTTGGAACAAGTCAGATGAGTAAAACTTTGTGGTTAGCAACTGGATTGCAGCAGTTACATTGCAAAGTGAATGTTTCAACCTATTCTGTAATTTTTAATTTTTAGGATGCTGGACATATATTTTTCATATCTTGCTTCTTACCTGCACATGTATTTTTGTCTTTGGCCGTCGCATTAGGAAATCTGCAGTTTGAATTTCCAGCTCCTAAAACATGAGCACACATGGATTTCTAAGTGAACAGTGTTAACTGGTAGTTAGTAAGGCTGGAATCCTGAGCATGCTCATTTACAAATCAATGTCACTGAGATCAGTTGAGTAAATGGATAAATGAGACATCTGTGGATCCAGCTGCCCATCTATGACCCACAAATCAGCAAAAGCAGACCTTCTTGGATTTAATCTGGCTGAACCGATTTGTGGATATAGCCAATAGTAGCACTCTTGAAATCTAACAGACCTTTTTTTAAAAAGTGGATTGAACTAATGCTCCTAATGACTGCAGGCTGCTTTAAGATGTTTGATAGTTTTCTTATAGAACACCTTCACAGAAGGTGCCAGCAGTGGCGTCACTAGGGTTCGCATCACCTGGTGCGGGATGCCAGCGTGTCACCCCCCATTTGGTGGGCGTGGTGATGTAACATCACTCCACCCTCACTGGTTTTTTGGCTGTACCTTTTGATAGAACAAGGATAGAACACATTCTGCATGAAATGACACATTGATTGATATATAACATGATGGTATTATTCCTCCAAACTGTGATTTTAGTGATTTTGATCACTAGTGGTGTCACACACACACACCCCGGCTGTCAACTTACTAACACCTTATTGCAGGAGTTCTCAAACTTTGAGCACTGGGACCCACTTTTTAGAAAGATAGTCTGTCCAAGAGCCACCAGAAGTGAAGTCATGGTGGAAGTAACATCATCAGGCAAATTAAAATAAATAATTAAAGTAAAACAAATAAATAAGTAGAAGCCAGACCTGGTCCACCAAGTGAATTTCTTCTGTAGCCTGCCTGCAATAACACCCCTCTTCCAAAATCAGTAAGGTTTTCAGTCCTACCCAGTGCCCAGTTCAATTTAAGAACTTCTGTTTAAACCAGATCACTGTCAGGATTCACCTGGCTTTGCAAGTCTCACAAAAGTTCACCTTATCAGCTGAAGCCTCTGTTTTGATCCTTTTTTGGGGGGGGGGGGGCTTCTGGAGCATTTGTTTAGCTCCAGTCCCATCCGATCAGGACCATTCTGGTGGCCTCACATTCCCCTTTGCCTGGCCTGACCACCAACCAAGGCAAGTTTGCTTACTCGCCAGTAAATGTGACCATGAGACTTAGTTTTGCTTTCCATAGGGCTCAATACATTCATCTGCTTGGAGCGAGGGACTTCCTTCTCAGGTGTTTTTGGGGGCTGCATTCATTGGATCAGGACCATTCTGGTGTTGTTGGATTCCTCTCAGCCTGCCCTTTCCAACGGACTAAGGCAAGTTCACCTACTCGCGAGTAAACGTGCGATACAGCTCACTTTCACTTTCCATAGAGATCCATGCATTTTTGTTCTCTGGATTTTTGGCCATAACTTTTGATAGAAAGGAGAAATTACACTCTGGTTTTTTGTATTGCATTCCACTCAGAATTCCGCATCCAGCGGTATATAATATGATGTGCGTCACCCATGTGCGTCACCCAGTGTGGACCACACCCCCTGCACCCCCCTAGTGATGCCACTGGGTGCCAGTGCTCCTAGTTGGGTGCTAAAGCATGGATGTGGGACACCTAGTACCAGAAGCTAAGCACCTGCCAAACAGACTGTGCTGACACTACACAAGACCTGCACCAGTCATTCTGGCTTTACAGAGACCAGCATTGGCTATAGCTGTCCTCGTTCATGAGGTGGGTTTAAATCCAGTTCTGATTTAAATTTAAACACTGTACAAACTTACAGTGTTAACAAGGTGCAGATTGTGCCCCTGAAACACACAATAAAAGAAGACTGTCAGTTTTCACTTTTTAAAAAAGCTCTCAGAATGAATTAAGCAATGCAGCAAAATTTATATCAAACAAGAATATTTAAAATTCAAGTGCATTGTATGCACCAGTCTTCAAAAACCATTGGGTTGTCTGACCCAGCCTCAGCACTTCACAATGCTTTGATTTCACTGGGACAGTTTAACTACTGAAATCCATAGGACTTTAAAAAGTTCTTCCTTTTTGGTTAGATTGTACCTCTGATGCTTAAACCTGTACTCAGTGACGCAAGCCACCTGTTTTCGAGGAGCAGGGCTCATTTCAACTAAAGCTTGGCATCCATTCAAGTGTTTCCTCATTTCTGTGCCTATCTTAAGAACTTGGACATTCAGCACCAAAGACGTTTTGCCACTCAGGTACTGGGCAATTCTGAAACAGCCCTTCATTGTGACAGCTGGTTTCCAGGAAAGCACAACCATTGCTGACAAATGGGAATTGAAGGAAGGCTAAGCTTCACAGTGGAAACAAAAGGCGTGGTGGTGCTGCTGCTGCCTGGAAGAAAGACAAAAATCTTGAGTCAGACCTTAAAAAACAACACTGTCCAACAACACTGTTCAGACTCTGTCCAAGGCTGCAACTCCTGCGACTCAAGAGAGGAAACAGGTTGGTTCTCCATTTTATTTTAAAAGGCACCAGGCTTACAAATACTTGGAACGTGCATGGCATTTATTTGAATGGGTTCTAGGCATTAGTAGCAAAGTGACCATTGGTCCATCCAGGTCAGTATTGTCTACGTTGAGTGACAACATGCAGGGGACTATTCCAGCTGTACCAGAGGGCCAGGGATGGAACGTGGAATTTCCTGCAGCGTGCAAAGGATCTGCCTTACCACTGAGCCCTAGTGACAGAAAAAGAAGTGTGAATGGAGGGATACTTTGCACCCTCTTTTGGGACTACATAGCAGAATTCTGTTTCATGGTGCAATGCAATCTAATCAATTGGTTTTTATAGGTACTGTATAGATAGGGGCTTGTAGCTGAAACAAGCATTCATTTTCAGCACTGAAAGTCACATTCAAAGTTTGCTATTACATTGTGCTGCATAAATCTCCTCTTAAATGCCGGACATGCTTATGTGCAGTTCGGACACTGGTTATTTAATTTGTGCGAGGAATGCAATGCCTGCAAGAGACTCTATTACTTTCGTGCACCATGTAGATGTTACAGGAAAGAGCAGAGGTCTGCATGTTGATTATTATGTTACTTAGGAACAACATAGGGAGAAATGACTGTGGTTTGTATTAGACAAAGAATCCTGATTAACAACTAGTGAAACTAGTTACTCCCATGAATTTCAACAGGGATTCCTAATTTTTTTAGGATTCAGCCAAAAGACATTAAAGTCACATAATTCCACAGCTTCAACTAGAAGTTGCATTGAACTTCTACACCCACTGCTCCAGAAAAAGTGAATCCTTTTGAAAAAGGCCACCCATCTAATTTGTTAGGGTACCTTAACGTGCATTTTAATTATTGCTTTGGACATACACTTGGTTCCACTGTTGTTAAGTAAAATAGGGTTTGAAATGAATAAGATGAATGTTTCCTAGATATATTCCAAATGTTATGATACAGGCACTAAGACAGCTGGATTTCAGTTGTAATGTTGGAAATTTTTCTCTTGCATCTCAGCCTCCCTATTGGCAAGATGAGAACAACACCCCTTAGACTTTCTGGCCAGGAATGGCAAAAGGCATAATTCGGTTTGGCAGTGAAACAGATTGCCGAGAGAAGTAGTGGACTCTCCCTCACTGGAGATATTCAAGCAGAGGCTCAACTAACACCTGTCGGAGTTGATCTAAGAGGATTTCCTGCCTAAGGCAGGGGGTTGGACTAGATGACCTATTAGACCCCTTCCATGAGTCTATGATTCTAATTATAGTTGGGTAGAAATAATGATTGAATAGATAATTGGGATTAAGCTGACTTTTAGTGAAATCCTGCTAGTTTAAGGGGACAGAATATCTCTTAGGCTGCAATCCTAGCCACATTTACCTGTGAGTAAGCCACATTGACTATAATCTTATTTCTGAGTAGAAATGCATAGGATTGGGCTCTTTGTTGTTTTTCCCAGTTGAAATGCCTATACTGTATGTTTTTGTTTGTGATCTGATTTGTCGTTTTCATCATGGCTATAGGAGTATCATCTTGAGAACGTGGTATATATATTTTAAATACAAACAAAATAAAGTAAAAAAGATGTTCTTGGGCATGTCCAGTGGAATATGTGACTTCCTCTTTTTGAGTGAGATCCCTGTGCCATATCACAGACTGCTTTTCAACGTTTTCTCCCAGTCTGTGATACAACATGGGAATCAGTCACTCAAAAAGAGGAAGTCAAAGATTCCACTGTCTGTGTCTAATATATCCAAACCAATAAATCATCTGCTACATCAGGGGTGTTAAAGGTAACGCCCTCGGACTGAATAAAGCAATTTATTTGGCCCCTGTAATAATTGGGCTCTCCCAGCGTGATAACTGGGTTCTGCCATATCTTGGAAATATGAACAAAGATTTGCACATTTGTTCTTCTGTCATTTGCAGCTAACGAGTTTCTGTGTAATAACAAAGTGCTTATTTCTGGCCTCCATCTGCTTAATGATGTCACTTTGAGCCCTCAGCAGGCACCCTGAATAATAACTTCGGCCCTCTGTATGAAATGAGTTTATATCCCTGTGTTACAAAGTACTAGTATGAATACGGCACTAGGTCAAGCATGTCATTTTATCTTACTTTACACACCTCTCCCCAAACACATAAAATATCCTGTAAATTACAGCTCTATATATTCACAGGGGGAGGGGGGGTGTAGATGAACAAGTGTTGAAGGTATGGAGGTGTGATATAATAGTTGGAGTGTCCAATTAGGATTGGGTGACCTGAATTGAAATCCCCACATGGCCATGCAATTCATTGGGTGATTTTGGGCCAGTTTCTTCTCTAGGTGTCTAATCTAATCCATTCTAATCTCAAATAATACAGAGTTTTTAAGAGGACAGCATGGGGAAAGGCAGAACCTACATGTCTCCCTCAGCTCCTTGAATGAAAGGTGGGTTAAAAATTAAAGTAAAGCCTCCCTATGTACAGTGTAACACTTTCATCAGGACTGCTGCAACTTGTGACCTATAAATCTGCATGCAGCTTCATCTGGGACTTATTAAAACCCCTGTTTTTACTTCCTTTGTAGAATTGAAAAAACAGTTGTTAAACACCAGGCAAGCCCACAAGACATGGGTGAGGAACAATATGTGGCTCAGTAGATCACAAAGTATTCAGGCCTGAGATACCCCTATTCTCCACAGGTGTCACTGGGGTTTATGCATGCTTTGTAGTGTTTTGCCACAATCAAAAGAGTTCCATGCACCCATACAAATTGCTTCCATGTGCATCCGGAGGGAAGGCTGTTGATGTTCCCTTTGGGTGTTATATCTTTATACATCTCGGAATGTCATTCCAGATGGTCCCGCTGATCTTTGGGTGTGACTGGAAAACTTTTATGCTGCCCTTTGGCTTTAAAAATACTTGGAAGCTTTGTTGGTAAATTACATTCCATTGGATACAGTAAGGCAGATGTCAAAGATTTAAATGCACAAGCAGGCAAAGAGAGAGACTCTTGAGCAGTAAGAGTGTAGTAGCTGCTCATCTCTAAGAATGGTGCTTCCCAAAACATTCTGCGTCCTTTGCAGCTGCAGGAAAATAAGGCAGGAAATTGAACTGGTGTTCAGCCAACCCAGCTCAAATTAGTTGCATCAATCCCCACCATGCTGAAGAATTTCAGGGACAAAATGCTGATAATGAGCTACAATTCAGGTGTTCCTGTTTTAGCTGATTCAGTGCTTTTGATTTTGGAATAACTTTTATCGTGTCTCTGTTATCTATAGATTAATTCTAACTACTTGCAATTGTAAGAATATTTGGAAGTGGATTTCATTAGAATCAGTGATGTTTTTTTCCACCTTAATGTGCTTAGCATTAGGATCAAGCTGGGAGTTATGTGAGCCACATGGTTGCTTCCATCAATGGCAGCCACACATCTAGGTCCTCCCCCCCCATAACATATAATACCTCATAGAAATAATACCTCTTATATCCTTCTAATGTCCTGATGCTCTAATTTCCCTTCACAACAGGGACATTATTGAGGTGGGAGTGGGGGATGTGGGGATGTGGCCTGTATTATGTTAAGGACAAGAAATTTGTTCTGAACTGCCTTTGATAATTGAACTAGATCCAATGGGTACAAGATAGGAGATTCCAGTTGGACATCGGGAAGAAATTCTTGATGGTAAGGGCAGTCCAGCAATGGAACAGATTGCCAGGGGAGGTGGTGGATTCTCCCTCACTGGACCTCTCCAAGCAGAGGTTTGACAGGAACCTGCTAGAAATGCTGTAGAAGGATTTCTTGCTACAAGCTGGGGGTTGGACTAGATGACCTTGTGGGTCACTTTCAACTCTATGATTCTATGAAAGGAACCAGATGTGCACTGCTGTTTTTTGGTGGCAGCCATGTGTTTATTGTTTTGTCTGGTTTGTCTTATGTACAGATCTTATCATACAGATGTTTTTGTTTGAAGCCTTCAATCTATTAAAAAGGTACTTATCCTGCATTTAAAAACACAGTGATAAATGTTTCAAGATGCAATTAACTTTGGTGTTTTGGTTTTTTTTTAACCCCAGTCGGCTACCAGTGTCTTCCATGGAGCTGCATACAAACTCTTCATTAGAGTATGATTACCATGAAGATGATAATGAGCTGAATACTACTTTGGATTATTCTTCATTTGAAATGATTTGTGTCAAAGAAGAGGTGAGAACCTTCAACAGGTCATTCCTACCATCATTCTATTCGATTGTTTTCCTTGTTGGGATTGCTGGGAATTCTTTAGTAGTAGCAATCTATGCTTGTGTCAAGAAGCTGAAGACCAGAATCGATCTGTACATCATGAACTTAGCAATTGCTGATTTGTTACTGCTCTTGACTCTCCCCTTTTGGGCGGCAAATGCCGTACATGGATGGGTGCTTGGTATCCCTTTGTGCAAAACCACCTCTGCTATGTACACCATGACTTTCAGCGCGACCATGCAGTTTCTGGCCTGCATTAGTGTTGATCGCTACAATGCCATTGTCAAACTTCAGGGTCAACCAAGAGCATCAAAGCAGTGCAGCAAGACCTGCTCCTTTGTCTGGATAGTATCTATGCTACTATGCATTCCTGAACTGATCTTTAACACCGTAAAGAAATACCATGGCAGATCTGCTTGTCTTCCTGTGTTTCCAGAAAGCTTAGGAACAATACTGAAGGCAACTGTTCAAATCATAGAAATGACACTGAGTTTTGCTCTGCCCTTGCTCATAATGCTGGTCTGCTACTCAGCAGTGGCTAGAACACTCATAAAATGTCCAAATGTTAAGAAATCCCAGCCTCTGAAAGTGCTTGCAGCAGTGGTTTCTGTCTTTATCATTACCCAGCTACCTTACAACATTGTTAAGCTTTGGAGAGCCATAGACATTATCTACCACCTGATTACAGATTGCAACATGAGCAAAACTATTGATGTTGTGTACCAGGTAACCAAGAGTATCGCCTTGTTTCACACCTGCCTGAATCCCATCTTGTATTTTTTTATGGGTGCCTCTTTCCAAATGCACGTGGTGAAAATAGCAAAGCATTATGGCTATTGGAGAAGACAACGGAGTGCGGCAATTGTTGAGGAGATTCCTATGGACCATGAGGACTCTACAGGACAAACGAGCAGTTTTACTATTTAGAAAAACAGGGAGGAGGAGGAGACAGCTGTTTTCTTAGTTCATACTAGCTACTCAGTGCTTGGTTTTCTGGGCTAATCTTGGCTTGTCATCTGTCAGTATTAGCTGTTTGATAAAGTACTGCATAGATATATATTTGCTTAAACTGGTAGGTTGAGGCAGGTCAAAGCTTGTTGATGACTGAAACAATCTGACCTCCAAGTACTTCTAGCTTTGGGCTAGTTCAGACCAGGGCTGGTTTTAAGCCAATTGAACCAATTGTTCCCAATTGGGCTCCATGCTGAAGGGGGCCCCGTGCTAGGGTAATCTACTTTAGTTTTGTCAAATTCACACAACACATTGCAATGGGCACCTTAGACTACACTGCAGGTTTTATACAGAACAGCAACAATTTTCATTTTCTTCTGCATTCTTAAAAAGTCAGTAGTGTTTGTTTAGATTTTGAAATTGGCTGTGAACCCTGGGGCCTTGCAAAAAATGTTCCTAAGTGTTTCCCGCAGCTCCTAAGGCTGACTCTGGTTCAGACAATATGAATCGCCCCTCAGGTGAGAGAGTGTGTTCCCTCTTACCCGAAGTGTCATTCCACTACGGTACAGTCACACCCTTTAGTCTGCTCACCAGTGGCATAGCTAATGATCATGTAGCCCGGTGCAAAGCTCAAAATGTTGACCCGGAAGTGATGTCACAACCGGAAGTGACGTCAGGTCTGAGTTTTTTCAAAAGTGAAAAGGCATCTATCTACTCTCTGGGGACAAAGAAGATTTGTAAACCCCCCCCCCCAGATCAAATTAATTAACCAATCAATCAATCAATCAATCAATCAATTAAAAAATGTGCCCCTGTTAGGTTCGAGATACTGTATTGGGGTGAAGAGGGATGGTTATTCTTCTCTTGCTAAATATAAGAGGGGCACCTCTTGAACGACCGATTGTCTCATACTTCTCATATGTCAGTTTTGAGTTAAGAAAATCCACTTTTTGTTCTATAAGGCAATTGTGTTTTTATTTTCTGGTTAATTAGCCATAACTTTTGAGAGAATACAGATATTCCAATGGGGTTTATTTCATTGCATTCTACATTAAATTACCTTTCTAATGATATATAACATGATAGCATTAATCATATATACCACAATTTTCACAATTTTGGTCACTGGTGTCAAGCTCAGCTTGTTGCCCCCCTAAAACTTGATGCCCGGTGCAACTGCTACCCTCTGCACCCCCTTAGCTATGCCACTGCCTCTCACCCTATTGTGACTAAGACCACTTGCCTTGAATAATTGCACATTCCTCTCAGCTTCCTTTCATATCACTCCTTGCTGTCTGTTTCTAGATGGTGAACCCCCAAGGGTTTCTCTCTCTTGTTGAAGAATGCCTCGGCCATTGAAAGTGCTATGTTAAAAGTAATAAAACGGGGATCCTGCAACTGCATGATAGGGCTGCTTTTTGTTCTTTATACCCCTCCATGCAGTGGGAGACATGCATGTACATGCTTCTCTTTATAAAGATAGATCAGCCACTCAGCAGTATTGTATGAACTGGCCCACAGTGCATCCTGTTCATTCCTGCTCTCGATTTATAGTACAATATAATCTAGTTTATATGGGCTCATTTATGACCAGAGGAGATTTCCACCTCATTTAAAGTAGTACTTCACAATATAGTAATAACATAATACAAGCAGCAAGGCATAAATAAGAGGCTTGTTTAAGTTTGTGGAAGTTGGGGGGATTGGAGTGCTGAAATTTTTCTTAGGGAAACTTGGGATGTGGGAAACGGATGGGGACAAAACGTGGTTGTAACGGTTTCCTCACAGACCTGTTGTCATCAAGCCCCAATCAGGCAATTAAGAGTTGGGAAAAGGCACTGCTTAATGTGGTCAGGTCATGGGGTATATTTTGCTACATGTTACAGAAGGGAAAGCGGAAGGCTATCCAACTTGACAGCACCGAAGCAGCCGCAATGCAGCCCAGAGGTAAGGGAACAAATGTGGCCTCCATAACTGCCCTCCATCATGGGATACAACACATGCCCCATTGGGTCAGCTGCATCAGTGCTGGAAATTTGGATAGGATAGGGCCCTAAGTTTCGAAGTGTTGTTAAACCTTTACAGCTGTTAAAGGATTAAATGAGAGCAAAAATACACCTAGGCATCTTGCATACCCAGAGTTCTACCATCGTCTTCTAGAACTTCCTGCTGATGAAGGAAGAGGATTTTTGGAATTTTGGAATAAAATGATAATAGCAGAGTGGTCAGATTTCAGAGTCTGCTTGGAGTTTAGCCATACAGTATTATTATTCTCTCATAGAGCCCAATCCTGAGCTCACACTGCCCGTACGCCACTGGAAATGAATGTCGCAAACATGCCGTGAAGCACATTCGCGGCCCTCAGCACCAGTGCTAGCTCAGTGCTGGCTGGTGTGGGCTAGCGCTGGTGGACCACCAGTGCTCTGTGGCGTGATGGTTGCATGGACAGCACAGAGGCGTCAGGACGCCACAGCATGGCGGAGGTGGGGAGGAGGTGTTCCAGGGCAGAGGGAGGAAGAAGGAGGGTGGGGAGAGGGCGGGCAGGAGGTATGGTGGGGGAGGGAGGTGGACCAGTGAAGCTCCACCAGATCCTGAGCCTCTGTGCCTGACACGGAGGCTCTTGATTCTACGGCAACCCAAGGGTTGCCGTAGAATCAGTAGCTCCATTGCAGGCCTACTTGCCTTTCAGATTTCTTATAATACAGTATAATGGAAAACTAGCACTTCAGTTCAAACTTAAGACATTTATATGGAGCATGTATTTTTATAATAAAAAGTAGATGTTAAAGCTCTTGGTACATCTGTCATTTTTGCATACTCCTGTGGAATAGATTTTCCATAGCACAAGCCTAAGGGGTCAGAGTGATGTGATTGAGTGATTCCTAAGGGGTCATGTGATTTGATTCTAAAGTGCACCCATTGTAAAGCAAGGTCCTCCTTATAGCTGTCCCCATCTCTAAAGGTTACAGTCCAGGTCGGTGGCACCAGTTAAAGTAACATCTGGTTCTCTATCAATTAGACAACCCATCAAACATTGTGGTTTGCCACTGAAGCCATTGTCAAGAGAAGCGGTCTGAAAATGTTGTAATTCTGCCTCTTGGAATTTAAATATTGAGAAGAAGCCCATGTCTAAGAAGACTTGATTTTGCTGCTTTGCTTAAGGTCAGAATTGAACATTGAACTGAGGCCTGTTGGCTGGGTGCATTCAAGCAATCTTGTGCCTTGTTCAATTATACTGATGAGTGTATTCAGCTAATCTGTGCAAGCTGGAAAGTACCAGTGATATTGTGGAAAATTAATTTCTGCATCTTGGTGAAGAATAGCTTAACCCTTCGCAAATATTGGAAAGCAGCAATCGTGTTGTGGTAAATTTAAAAATCAAGCCACAATACAGTGCTGCTGCTCTCCTAGAATGAAAGGAAGTTGTATCTTCCACCATAGGAAGGGGTCCACATAGGATGCTTTGTCTAGACAACCCTCACATCTGGTGCTAGAAATGGTTACAAACATTGTGGCAAGGCAATAAGGATTTTGCTGACCTGGGCCATGGTTGTTGAATACTTCAGGGGCAAAGTAGCATTTGCCAGTCTCCTTTGCAATCAGGGCATAGTTCAGTAGTCCAAGGCCACTCAGAGCTTCCAGAGATGCTCTACTTTGGCTCTTTCTTCTTGAAAAGAACAAAGTCCTTGAACTGAGTAGTTGTAGTGCTGAACAGTAATCTAAAACAAATTAATAGCCCAATCCAATTGGGCTGGTGCATGGAGGGATTTACGACAGTGAAACAGGGTTCCGCTGTCACAAAACAGCTGCCCAAAAAGCATGTAGTGCACTACTGGCAGCCATTTTCTGAACTCTGTCACATGAGGCAGCAGCATTAGAGGAGCTCTGGGGTATTCCTTTGCCTCTGCTGGTGCCAATAAGCCAATAGGAGGGGATGGAATGTAGGCAGAATTAGGATGAGATTGGGACCTTCAGGAGGCACATCAGAGGGTGGATATCATAAGAACATAAGAACAGCCCCACTGGATCAGGCCATAGGCCCATCTAGTCCAGCTTCCTGTATCTCACAGCGGCCCACCAAATGCCCCAGGGAACACACCAGACAACAAGAGACCTATGTCCTGGTGCCCTCCCTTGCATTGGCATTCTGACATAGCCCATTTCTAAAATCAGGAGGTTGCACATACATATCATGGCTTGTAACCATAATGGATTTTTCCTCCAGAAACTTGTCCAATCCCCTTTTAAAGACGTCCAGGCCAGATGCCATCACCACATCCTGTGGCAAGGAGTTCCACAGACCAACCACATGCTGAGTAAAGAAATATTTTCTTTTGTCTATCCTAACCCTCTCAACACTCAATTTTAGTGGATGTCCCCTTGTTCTGGTGTTATGCGAGAGTGTAAAGAGCATCTCTCTATCCACTTGATCCTTCCCATGCATAATTTTGTATGTCTCAATCATGTCCCCCCTTAGGCATCTCTTTTCTAGGCTGAAGACGCCCAAACGCCATAGCCTTTCCTCATAAGGAAGGTGCCCCAGCCCAGTAATCATCTTAGTCGCTCTCTTTTGCATCTTTTCCATTTCCACTACGTCCTTTTTGAGATGTGGCGACCAGAACTGGACACAATACTCCAGGTGTGGCCTTACCATAGATTTGTACAACGGCATTATAATACTAGCCGTTTTGTTCTCAATACCTTTTCTAATGATCCCAAGCATAGAATTGGCCTTCTTTACTGCACATTGAGTCAACACTTTCATCGACCTGTCCACCACCACCCCAAGATCTCTCTCTGATCTTTCACAGACAACTCAGAACCCATTAGTCTATATGTGAAGTTTTGATTTTTTGCCCCAGTGTGCATGACTTTACACTTACTGACATTGAAATGCATCTGCCATTTTGCTGCCCATTCTGCCAGTTTGGAGAGATCCTTCTGCAGCTCCTCACAATATCTTTGCCGATATCCTGTCCTCCATTTCACCCTCAGCATGTCAACTTCTCTCTACTTGAACCTGCACCAGCCCTTCGGTGCAGGTCTTAGTACACTCATTCAAGACCATGAGGGAATGGAAGTGGGTAAGTAAAAGAAATCGTTACTTACTTTTCTGCCCCCACATGGGGCCCAATCCTACCCAACTTCCCAATCTGATGCAGCCATGCCAATGGGACTTGTGCTGCATCCTGGGGGTTGGGGGGACACACACTCTCAGAGAGGTCTCCACAAGGTAATTGAACATGCATTCCTTTTCTTTGGGCTTGCATTGAGGCTGCCTCAGTGCAGGAAAGTTGGATAGGATTGGGCCTACAGTCCCCAGAAACCTGCAGGGTGCAGTGGAGCCCATGTTGGCATTACTGCACCCTGTGGGCAGCATTTAATTAGGATTGGGCTGCCAAATTGCAGTGCTACAGACAGTTCCTTGTGAGTAAGTCCCATTGAACTCAGTGGGACTTACTTCTGAGTAGACAGGCAGAGGCTTATGCTGTATGTCATCCTAAATAGCTGCAGTTATTCCCACAGTTCCAGTTAAAGCACTTGGGTGCAAGTTTCAACGATATTGAAATCAGTGGCACTTACTTCCAAGGAAAGATGGTGAGTACCAGCCACTGTATTTATCTTGAGCCCCTTTTCTATTTTCTGCCTTTTTCTACTAGCCAGCGTCCTTGGCTGTTACTGCTATGTGCATCCTGGTTTCATGTCATATCCCATTCATAGCAGTAACAACACATGCATGCATTGGTGAATGATCTAGGCCAGAGGTGTCCAAAGTTTTTGGCAGAAGGGCCACATTGTCTCTCTGACACTGTGTTGGGGCCGGGGGGGGGGAGAGAATTAATTTACATTTCAAATTTGAATATATTTACATAAGTGTACATAAATGACTATATTAAAGATGAACTTATATGAATGAATGAAGGTCTAGCAAGGGTTCAAGGCCTATAACAGGCCTTGCACAAAGCAAAGCTGGCCTTTTCTTTGCTGCCACTACTGCATCACAGGCGTGAAACAGCAAGCAGTGGAGGGAGTCCTCATCCCACAGCTCACACAAGAGGTCAAACAGTTGCCTTCGTGCTGAGAGCAGCTGCGTCAGGCCATTGTGGGCTCCAACAAATCTCCAGAGGGCCAGAGGCTCATTGGAGACTGGGGGCTCCCTGAGGGGCGCATTGAGAGGCCTCGAGGGCCACAAGTGGCCCCAGGACTGGGGTTTGGGCACCCCTGATCTAGGCAGGCCACTGGGGTTCCATCTTCAATTTTTGCTGCTGATGAGGTAATCCACAGCTTGTTTGTGAAAAGCAGCTTGTTTCATCAGCTCTGGAGCTGCAACCAAGATCGTAATTTATCTGGCAAGTGTATTTTTTCTGTATTTTACAGTCATTCCCATCTTGAATGGCAGCTCTCTAGCATAGTCTTGATGGCAGAAGGTTTCGGGGGAAGAATGTACCTACTTATGAAGAAGGCCAGGAGCCTGCACATTTAAGAAAGTGTATTGATATAGAAGAGACAAATTTGCAGTTATCTCTTATCCCTCAGGGATAAGAAGGCTTGCAGCAGCTGAAATTCCTTGTTGAATGGGTGACTGTCCTTAGCCTGTCAGGGCGCAATCCTAACCCCTGATGTCAGTGCTTTCCAGCACTGGCATAGCGGTGCCAATGGGACGTGTGCTGCATCCTGCAGTTGGGTGTCACTCATGGAGGCCTCCTCAAAGTAAGGGAATGTTTGTTCCCTTCTCTCAGAGCTACATTGCCCTTATGTCAGTGCTGGAAAGCTCTGACATAAGGGGTTAGGATTGTGCCCTCAGTCAGCTAAGGATTAAAACCTTAATGTTTTCCATTAATAACCACAGTTCAATGCCATGTTATGAATGCAAACAGTAATACCTTCCATAATGCTGCTTCCTTTAGTACAGATTTCTTACAGCAATGTTTCTCAAACTGTGCCTCAGGACCCACTAGGTGGGTGACGAGCCAATTTCAGGTGGGTCCCCATTCATTTCAATGTACAGTGGTGCCTCGCATAACGAAATTAATTCGTTCCACGAGTCCTTTCGTTATGCGAGTTTTTCGTTTTGCGAAGCGCGTTTTCCCATAGGAATGCATTGAAATTTAATTAATGCGTTCCTATGGGCAAGAAAAGTAAGAACAAAGTCAAATTTGGTTTACAAAGTGTTTATTAAGTGCTCTTTAAAGGCATACATACTGTACAGAGGATTTCAAAAACGGGGGGGGGGATGCTGAGTGGGGAGCTTGAAGGCTGTAATCCTGTGCACACTTTCCTGGGAGCAAGCACAATGGGACTTACTTACATAAACTGACATGAAGATCCTCCCCTTACTAGGGTGAACGGGATCATAAACTGACATGAAGATCCTCCCCTTACTAGGGTGAACGGGATCATAAACTGACATGAAGATCCTCCCCTTACTAGGGTGAACGGGATCATAAACTGACATGAAGATCCTCCCCTTACTAGGGTGAACGGGATCATAAACTGACATGAAGATCCTCCCCTTAAAACAAACCTAAACAAAACAAAAAAAATTCATCTTGCGAAGCACAGGTCATAAAAATTCGTTGTGCGAGTTACCAAACTTCGCAAAACGCTTTCGTTCTGCTAGTTTTTCGGTGCGCGAGGCATTCGTTATGCGAGGTACCACTGTGTGTGTGTTTGTATATATATATTAGACTTGATGCTACCATAGTATGTGACTGCATTTGGGGAAATGTTATAGATTTGTGCTTTTAACAGGCTACTATGTATATGCTTTTAACAGCAATTGTTAATGGAGCTTACACCTGAGTAAGTGTGGATAGGATTGCAGCCTTGGGGATGTTTGGAGAATTTTTTTTTAAACAGATCAGCAACTGTTTATGAGGGTTGGGAGAGTTCTTTATTTTAAATAAATGTTTAAACTTATTACTTACTTAAACTTTTAATTTCTCAACATACAGTGATGGTAGACTCTCAGCTGCCTATATATCAATATTCTGTGTGTGGCAGTTAGAAATTCTCACCTTTTCAGCTAGGAATGTAAAAGGTTTTTTTCACCTCTGAAGCATTTGTTTGCCCTTTTTAGACTCCTGGAACAATTCCCTTGCATTCCAGGGCAGAATGCCAGTGGTAAAATTAAAAAGACAGTCTTGAAGTAAACCCAAGTGAAATAAGGCTGCGATCCTGTGCACATTTTCTTGGGAGGAAGCCTTGTTGAACAAGACTTCCTTCTGAATAGACATGCATAGGCTTGTGCTGAAATATGCCTTGACATTTCTGTAGCCTTAAAGCACTCTTTCTCCAGCTTCAGTTGCTTTGGAATGACACCTTTAAAATCTTCTTTAAAAAAACAAACATAAACATGTTTGCAAATTTGCAGCCTGCAGCTTCTGCAGGTCACGTTGCCAGACTCAGAAACGTTTTCTGTGGTGGAGATTCCAAGAAAATGTCTGGCATACCTAAAGAACAAGCATATATTTGTGTGATTGAACAGCCAGCATCAAGACCATACCGCCGTGTTCTTCAACCCAATGGGGTCGCAACGCCTCAGTTGTGGGGTAACGGCAACTTACGGGAATGAAAAAGGTTGAAGAGCACTGAACTAGAGCAGCACCAGGTAAAGAGGAAGGCATGTGGTGTATCTTTTCAAGTACAAGGAGATTGCATCCCAGTCCTGGTCTGGTTCCTAGCAGCTGTGCTAAAATAGCTTTCACTAGTGCCAGGCTTTATGGTAACATTTTCTGCCATGTCTTCGATAAAAATATTTGGTAACAGTGAGCAGTGCTAGGAAGGCATTAAGGGAGGTGGGGAGTGGGTGGTGACAGGGGTGGGGCAGGATCAACTGTGGGGTCCCCAGTCTTATACTTTATTTATTTGGAATCGTGACACTGCTATACAGCACATCAGTTGTGACACCCGTAATGGGCAAATATTTTTGAAATGGCACCACCTTTAGGGATTCTATAGCAGCATGATAGTTAATACATTCCTAACAAACAGGAATTCTGTTATAATAACTAGGGAAAAAAATCACCTTTGTATATTTGTTACCAACTAAAGTACCTGCAATATGTCATGATCTTTGTTGCAATTCTGAAGTCACTTACAAAAGAAAAATTTCGGTCACATTTTTTCCCCCAGAGTAAAGTTAATAGTGTTTCTTTTTACTAGAATTTTCATTGTATATATTTGTCCTGCTTTACCAATGCGTTTGTTTAGCTCAGTATCGAGAGAAAGAGTGTCGGATATAGTTGAGCCAAGGTACACAAAGTCATGGACAACCTCCAGTTCATGTGCAGAGATTGTAATGCAGGGAGGTGAGTCCACATCCTGAAAAGGACATCTGCAAGAGGGATCTGAAGGCCTTAGGAGTGGACCTCAACAAGTGGGAAACCCTGGCCTCTGAGCGGCCCGCTTGGAGGCAGGCTGTGCAGCATGGCCTTTCCCAGTTTGAAGAGACACTTGGCCAACAGTCTGAGGCAAAGAGGCAAAGAAGGAAGGCCCATAGCCAGGGAGACAGACCAGGGACAGACTGCACTTGCTCCCGGTGTGGAAGGGATTGTCACTCCCGAATTGGCCTTTTCAGCCACACTAGACGCTGTGCCAGAACCACCTTTCAGAGCGCGATACCATGGTCTTTCGAGACTGAAGGTTGCCAACAACAACATATTTGTCCATATCAATATGTTATTTATTTTGATGCTGCTTTTAAAAATAAAAATTTTCACAAATGCAGGGAGGGGACACAAATCTTTTCAACTAAAACCTCTGGAAACAAAGGTCTAAAAATGTAATAGAAAAAGAATAAAACCCCATAAAATCAGCAATAAAACCAACACTTAAACTAGCAGTCAGTCATTAAAAGCAAGGAGAATAAAAGTGTCTTCAACATTCAGTTTCAAAATGTGTGCAGGGGCAAAGGAGGGAATTGCCCAAGGGGCTTCTGTTATTTTCTTCCATAAATCTTGGACTGGTTTGTTTGATAGTCCTCAGATGCACTATAAATTGCATGGGGTACAATGTCGACATAGTTGACTCTCCCAAATTTTGTCTCTGTTGTTGGAATGAGGTACCAGTTAACTTTTAAACAAACTGTCTTTCAAACCATTAGTAAAGATATGAGGGAATTCTATCTTTAAAGGTTGCACTCCAAATTTCCTCTGTTAATTTTTCTTCATTGACTTCACTTTGTTTCTAACCTTTCAGTCTTTACCTTCTGTCCTCTGCGGTTGATAGTGTTTTTTCATGAAACAAAAACATACGTTTGCAATAGTAGATTTTACCCGGTATGTTGATGCTATTTTAAAATATGAAAGAACAAGAACGAAATCTGAGTTATCCAAGGAAGTAGTGGCAGTATCCTTGCAGGGAGGGCAAACTGAGATCAATCCTTCAAGAGACAGACTTCCTTGGAAAGCCAAACAGAGTAACATGCAAACGTGGTTTTGTAGAACAAGTGTTTTAAATTCATTTTTACCCATAAGTTGTTTTTAATATTTATATGCCTCACAGTGTAAGGGTTTGAGGTCCACTCCATGTTTTCTGAGTAGCTCTATCATGCCAGAATTCAACTCAGGTTTAATTCAGAACTCCAGCTCACTCCACCCAGTTCTACATCTTGTCTGGCAACAGTGGAAGATTTTATAGGGCCCCCCCTCGTGTTACTAGCCAAGTTATACAATGCAAATCATAGTCTGAATACTTCTCTGACTTTTTCTTGGGTCCCTGAGGGCTCTTATACACAGACCAAGAAAAACAGATGGAGACATATCCTCTCTCTCTCTCTCTCTCTCTCACTCACTCAGGCATCCACCAGCAAGCCCCAACTACCCAAAAGACATGCGTTGGCAGAAGGCCTAAAAGGAAGGTCTGTGCATGTACAGCAATATGTGTACCCCTGCTACCTTCAGACCTTCTACTGATGGTATGCTTGGCAAGGACACTGATATTGAGGGGTCAGTCCCACCAGATGAGCCCCCCAAGACAGGGCTGGCTTTCAGGGAATTGGGCTCCCTGGGGAGGCTGCAGGAGGCTTGGGTAAGTGCACCCAAGCCCCTGCAGCCCCGAGTGGCACAATCCTGGGGATTGTGCAGCTGCCTCCTCCCTGCCTCCAGGCTGCCCTCGCCCCTTAAGGGGCAGAGGCCAAGGCCCACAGGCTGGGGCATCGCAATGCCCCAGTTTGAAAAGCCCTGAGTTATGCAATTGGGATTGTTTACATCTTAACTAAATGAATGGCCCAATCCTACTAGCACCAAGCACTGTAGAAACAAAAGTTCTGGCAACGTTAGGTACTTTCTGAGCTTTCCGCAAGAGGTGAGCAGCTGGCTCCATTTGCCAGCGGACAGCAGATGTCTGCCGGGACAATCAAGTGAGCACAGGGTGAGAGGTAGGTGTGAGTGTAATGGGGAGGAAGATGGATTGTGACTGGGTGGATTTATTGGTGGCAGTGCCCCATGACCTCACTGTGCCTAAATATAATACACTGCACTGCCTCACTGATATTGCTTCAGGGGCTGCAGGGGTAAGTGTGACAGCTGCTGGTCAAATCTGTATTGATCCCTTATGGCAATGGTATTGGCCTCAATTGCCATGTTCAGCTCCCTGCTGTTGAATCGCTCAGACTCACTCTCTGCCAGTCTGTAAGAAACCCTTTACCTATAGGGTAAAGGCCCTAGCAGAGAGTCACATCCCTATGCCACAAGCACAACATTTCCAACTTACTTGTTTTTCTAACCCTTGCCACACAACAATGGCCTCCCCCTGCCAGCAAGAGCATGACCTCTGGATAAAAGCAGAGCCAGAGACAGCCAGTTCAGCAGGTTTGTCCAGAGGTGACACACTGCAATCTGTACAGGTCCAAGAGATCTCTTGAGGTTTGAAGTGGGGAGGAGCAGAGAAACTTCCTTGTTGGGCCTTGGACAGACAATTCTGTGCAAAGGAATGGGCTGGGTGGCTTGCTACGTATTTTCAGGGATAAGGAACTCTATTGAGTTCAAACCCACCTTGCTTTTGTACCAGGATCTAGTCTTGGATGCATGCTTTAAAAAGGAGATCTTCTCAGGACTTGACTGCTAATGATGCAACCGGAAGGCTGCAGTTAAATAGCAAGTTCAAGGGGGCAACTGTAAAGCAAGGAGGGGAACTTCACACCTTGCATCTTCCCTCTGGCCTGCTTCCAATGAAGACATGCTCTGGTCCCCTTTCCGACAAGATGTGGGCAGTGGCAGCCCCCTTTGACCTCTAGCATGCCCCGCTGTTTCGGGTCATCTCAAAAAAGACTCAGGGCCCAGTCCTATTCCAGTGCTGGTTCCTATTCCAATCCCACCAGTGCTGGTGCAGCTGTGCCAACAGGAAGTGTGCTGCATCCTGCAGTGGGGGAAGGGTAGTCAAAGAAGCTTCCTCAAGATAACTCTCTTAGGTGTTGCATTGCAACTGCATCAGTGCTGAAAAGTTGGATCGTTTTGGGTCCTGAGGAGGCTGCACACAGGGTAGCCAAAGCAGAAAGTAAAGGAAAAAGTATAGGGACTCCATAGTTTGGTGCAGCTCACTCCCCCCTCAGCCACCTGGAGGGGACTGGATGGGCAGGTGAACAAGTTTTTTATGCTATTTGGCAGGGTAGAGAAGGATGGCATTTTGTGGCTGGCTCAGGTGGCATGCAAGCATCGGCCAGACCTGGATCTCCTCACCCACAGTGAACTTTTTCCTTGAAATAAACTCTCCTATCATACCTTTTCCCCCTTGTTTAAAAAAATATTACTGTCTCATATATATTCAGTGCAATATAGCCTAGAGCAGCAATTTTGAACTGCTGTACCACGGTATATTAGTGTGCCATGAGTGGTCGGCAGGTGTGTTATAGGAGTTTGGGGGAGGGTCATTTATTAGTAGGGCTATTGGGGGATGTGAGCCCCCCACCAGCTGCATGGTGCGCCTTTTCAATTGTCAAGAAAAGATAGTGCGTCTTGACAATATTAGTGCTTTGTCAGTGTGCCAAGTGCCGAAAAAGGTTGAAAGCCACTGGCCTAGTAGACTTTATATTAATGGAGACAGAAACACAAATATAGATTCCTTTTGGTATTGACTAATTTTTTCCTTCACTTTGTGATAGCAGAGCAAGAAGGAGCAAGAGCCCAATAAGCACAGGTCAGCCAGAAATGACAAAACCTTAAATGGAAAATTGAACGTTATCAATCAAATAGGAAACCCAAGGAATTAAACCAATTCTTGTTTAATAAATCAGACACGAAATTTCACATGTTGAGATCACCTCAATGAAACAGAAGAATGTGCAACTGTGCATTTCATTACCAAAAACTATGTAGTTGACCAAGTTGCCTTAAAGTTAACAGGAATGTTCTTCAATTTTACCAGAGTCTTATGCAAAGATGTGGCTTAAGGCAAAACATTTTGGAGAAGCAAAACCAGATATGGCTCTATAGTTTTACCAAAATGATTACAAAGCTGGATTGTTCCCACATTTTCGTAAATCCATTTTACATTCAGAAATGAACTCCAGCAGCACTAGCTGAGATGCTGATTATTTGCCAACTGGAAGCTCAACAGTGGAGTAGGAAATAGGATCGGCAAGAGAGATCCATTAACGAGAACCGTTATCAAAAGAGATGTTTTTTCAGACTTAACTGGGACATTCTTAGAGCTTCCCTTCCTAATTTAAGAAGAATCATGATTCACATCTGTACTTGGGATGCAATCACGATTATACCAAGCGCAGTGCTAGAGATAACTAGAGATACTCAGTACTAGAGGTGAGCATTCAACTTCTTGGCTTGTTCAAGCAGTTCTAGTTTAGCTATTGCTGAGAGGTGAACTTCATCAGGCCCATCTGCCACACGTAAGGTCCGAATATAGGCAAACCTATACAAAAGAATAGTGAGAGATCAGTTCTGGTTACTCCTGCAGCTGTGAAACAGATGATAGGTAGTTTCTTATGCCTTTGATCCCTGCTAATAGCATCAAATTTACATCATACTATAAAATATATAGTATATTTTATACTATAACAGTCCAATTCTAATCCTGTCCCTCACCAGTGATGGGGTCAGGGTGGCCCTGTGTGGAGTGATGGCCAGACGAAGGCTCATTGACAAAGGTAAGTTGACAGGGGAGGTAGGACAGGGTGAGAAAAGATTGCTTAAGTCAATATACTTTCAGTGACTATGAATGCAGTTAGAATACATGAAATGACCATAGGCCTGCAAATTTGTAACCCAACCAACCATACACAACTCAATAAACCTGCATGGTGATCTCCACTTGATTTTGTAGTCCTGGACATATAGTAAAAACAGGAGATTTGTGCTCCTGATGGTTCCCCAACCGTACACAACTGATGGGATGTATGCAGCTTGGTATGTCACAAGCTCGGTAGGCCCCTGAATATACAGCACTCACATTTGAGCCAAAGGAAAGTCGTCCGAGAATCCAGCACCTCCGCAAACTTGCATGGCACAGTCAATCACTTTAAGGACTGCTCGGGGTGCTACCACTTTGATCATAGCAACCTGGAAAGATGAACGAGATCTTAATTGTAGTTCTGTACCCACCTTTTTCAAAGCCAAATTAATGCCTATGCAGAACAGATGTGAAACCTTGCCAGTCACTTTGCAAGATTTATGGAGTGTTTATGTTTTCCAGCCTGCCTAAAGAAAGTACACTGCTGAAATGGTCTACTAGGGCTATGCACTATGAAAGGTTATCATGAAAACTGCAAAAGAGCCAAGGCATTTATCAAAACACACACAGTTGGGGTAGCTTACTATAACTTTCTAGGTATGAAAGATTTGATGTACATTTGTCATCCAGCACAGTGGGTCCCCACCAGTTAGAGAGAATCCAATCCTTCACAAAATCCATTTTTCCTGCTTTTGTGGTACTGTCCCGTTACCTCTTTCCTGGCTCCTTTATTGCCCATGGTGTCTATCCTGCTGGCTGCTTTCAGTGTAAGCAGTCTCGCCTGTTCAATGGCGATACGGCACTCGGCTATCCAGTGAGCGACAACTTCCTGCAGGAGAAGGACAAAAACCCAACAAATACACGTGAAGAATTTTGCATGCTTCAGAAGTGAGATACAAATGCAAAGCATTAGAAAACACTATATACATGATAAACATCATCAGCACAGGTCTACGCACGTTTCATTGTTGCAAAAGTTAGCCCTATTCTTGGGTATATTCAGGGTGCACAATCCAAATCTGGCATCAGTTTTGTCTGATTGGCTCAAGTATATTTTTATACTTTATTTTTATATATATTTATATATCAAATATACATAAACATTTTTATTCAAGTTAAGAATAATCACAGTGATAACTGGAAGCAAAAGAAGAACACACAAATAAAAATCACAGTATCACTCGTAGTGCCCGCAAAGGTCGGGCTCCAACCAGAGGCCTAGGATCATCGCCGATATCAACGGATAATTGACGCAGTTCCAATAATAGCAGCTCTTTGCAGCTCAGCAAGTGTAATTGCTGGTGCGTTCAGCTGTTGCAAATAGTTGTCAAAATTTGTGGAGATGGTTCCTAGTGCGCCTACAAATATTGGCAGCACTTTAGTGTGTTTCATCCACAATCGGGTGGTTTCTAGACACAGTTTGTAGTACTAGTCTATTTTTTCATGTTCCTTTTCTACTACCCTGTGGCCACATCATCTCTCTGACACTGTGTTGGGGGCCGGGAAAACAGAATTTACATTTCAAATTTAAATAAATTACATAAATGAATATATTAGAGATGGAACATATGAATGAATGAAGCTCTTGCAATAGCTCAAGGCCTATAAAAGGCCTTGCGCAAAGCAAGGCCAGCCTTTCCTTTGCTGCCGCTGCTGCATCACCGATGTGAAACAGCAAAGCAATGGAGGGAGCCCTAGGCCTACAGCTCATGTGACAGGTCAAACAGTCGCCCTCACGCTGAGAGCAGTTGCGCTGGGCCAGCACGGGCTCCAGCAAGTCTCTGGAGGGCCAGAGGCTCATTGGAGACTGGGGGCTCCGCACGGGACAAACTGGGAGTCCCTGAAGGCCGCATTTGGCCACCAAGCCGGGGTTTGGGCACCCCTGTTATAGATACTGTGTATAATGTGTAGTCTGCCTTTCCAGGTAGAACCCTATTCAAAATCCGCAATTGCTTTGCTTAAAGAAAAAGCAGTCCCAAGGCTGTGCTGTTTCCCTCCTGAGTGATGCCAAATGGTTCAGTACAACATGCATTCTCTGGGTCAGCAGGAGCAAGACCCTATTATGACAGAAACTGGGAGCAGCTCCTTGGAAATCTGGTGCACCATTGCACTCTACTGCTGTCAACATTTCAGCAGAGAAGCACTTAATAAGAAGATGTAATGCAGGATACCAGGATGCTCTGAGAACAATGGTGCTATTCCTGGCTCAGCCACATCCCTAATGGCCTTAAAAAGAGGGAGAAGGTCCAAGTCCCTTTGGAAATGCGCCTGTAGATTTATAGCCTGTGAGAGGCTATATTGTTCCCAGTTCCTGCACATTCCTTACTGTTTGATAAACATTCTGCTTCCTAGCATCTGCTGGAGTCCAGCTGTACACTTGGTCTTAGGATCTAAAACACTTTGAGGAAAGGGTAGTGTGCACAACAGGGTGTACAAAATCAGAGAGAGATGTAGACTCACATGACGGTACAGCTTCTTCCCAAAAGTTGTCCTCTGGGACGAACGCTCACACAGGATACGTAGAGCTGTTTCAGCTGCTCCTATTGACCTCATGCAGTGGTGGATCCGGCCTGGTCCAAGTCTCCCTTGAGCTATCTCAAACCCTCTTCCTTCCCCTGGAGTGCAAAAGGAGAAAGGTAAATCCATCAAGTTACCATTTGATTTTCTCAGGAGACTTTGCCTTTCCACAGCTAATGTAGGACAACTTGTTAGGCAGTGCAGTATAGTGGATAGAGTGTTGGACTGGAAAGAATCTCTCTCTCTCTCTCTCTCAGGGCCCAATCCTATCCAACTTACCAGTGCTGTTGCACACACAATACAACCCTGAGGTAAGGGAACAAACATTCCCTTACGTAGAGGAGGTTGGTTAGGATAGGGTCCACAGATTAACAAAGAGAGAGAGAGAGAAAACGGGGTAACCTGAACACTGTCCTGAATTTTTTGGAAGGAGAAAAAAAGATACAAATATAGAGGGTAGAGCCTCCGTTAGCCCGCAGATAACATCAGAAGGTCGCCAGTTCGAGGACACCGGCAGCTCCCTGAACAGATGAGAATGGCGAGACCTTGAAGCAGCTGACAAGCCCAGCGGAGTGATTCCACCTGCTCTTGGTGTGGGCAAGAAGCAGGTTGGCTGCCCTCCATGTGAGAGATGGAGCTGCTTGTCAGCCTGCGTGGGAGAACTGGAGGCCAGAAGTGAGACCAAACCAGGAAGATCCATCTGAAATGCTGTTGGTTCTTGAAAGAGAGAACCTTTATGATTGTAAAAATCCCCTTGAGGGATTTAGAAACGCCTGCCTATGTAAACCGCCTTGAATAAAGTCAGAGGAGTAATCCGATGACCAGAAAGGTGGTATATAAATACCTAGTTATTGTTGTTATTATTATAAACAAGAAGTAAATGTTTTACCAAATAGCCTGTTCAAGACTATCATAAATCTAACACCCATAAATTCATACTGAGCAATGAATATCTCCTGCTGTTAGTGCTGCATATGTCTAAGATTCAAAACGCCAGAAGGAAGCTAATCCTCAGTTTAAGCCATTTCTGCCCAACATTGCATATATGCAACAGGGACCAAATGTGTACACCTGTGGGCAAGGCAAAAATGGGTTAAAAAGAAATAGCCTGACAGAGTTTTAAAAGGATCGGATTGAGGTTCTATTAGCCTGATGTCTGCTAGAGCAATTACTTTAAACAGAAACCCCCAAACTAAAGGACAGGAGAGATATTTCTGAGGCGTCTACCTCTAGCGGCTAGAGAATTTAGTTGGAAATCTGAACACTTGGCAGCCTCTATGGAAGGACTTGGGGTTCTATGGCCAAAGGCACTCATTATCCTGCTAAATGAAGAGGCAGTGCCAAAGAAATGAGTTGCCAAGCAGCAGCTCTATCTCCCACCAGTTACAATGCAAGATTAGAAATCCCCTGTCTTCAGAAATGAGCTAGTATAAGGAAGAGATATCACTGGAATGCAGGGGAATTCATACAAAGACCTGCCACATACCCTGAGAACACTGGCTGGCTCTGTCTCTGGGACTTGTTGATATTAGATGAACTTCCCCTACCCAAGACTGACCTAGAGTACAACCCTAGCCATGTCTACTCAGAAACAAGTCTCAGTGAGTTCAGTGGTACTTACTCCCAGACTTAGGGCCCTATCCTATCATGGGCCAGCACCAGTGCAGAGTTTCAGTGCTGGTGCTGGGTGTTGTAAACATGCTGTAAAGTACATTTATGGCACCCTCCATGTAGGGAGTGCTGGCACCGGCCCAGAGTCAGCTGGTGCTTAGCCCAGTGCTGGACAGATGCCCCCTGGAGCATGGTAAGAGCTCCAGGCAGCAGTGAGGGCCTTGGGGATGAGGGGGTGGAGGGGGAGGAATAGGGGTGGCAGGGGGGTAGTACCAGAGGAATCCTGCTGCGCCGTACCCTATCCTCCGTACTGGGCTGCAAAGCCTGACACATAGGTTCTCAAGCCTGCATAGGCAAAATAGATGGTGCAGTCTTGAGAAGCCCCATTGTGGGGTTTGGGACTTTTCCCTCAGGAAGGAGATGACAGTCCCTTTCCCCCTAAGAAACCCATCAAGCCTTCTGTTTAGCAATACAAACCCCAAGGTGGAAGGGGATTACTTTGCCTTTTAAAGGCCCCATGCCAGAAATCCAGCACTAGGACCCCACAGAGTTGCAATATGAGGAGATGCACTTCAGAAAGTTCCACTGACCACACAACTGAGAAGGGTCAGGCTGGGGCAGGCCCAGAGATATTTTATGGTTTACACCAGGGCTGCCCAAACCCCAGCCCGGGGGCCACTTGCGGCCCTCAGGGGCTTCCAATTCGACCCGCAGGGAGTCCCCAGTCTCCAATGAGCCTCTGGCCCTCCGGAAACTTGCTGGAGCCCGTGCTGGCCCAACGCAACTGCTCTTAGCACGAGGACGACTGTTTAATCTCTCACCTGAGCTGTGGGACGAGGACTCCCTCCACTACTTGGTTCCATATCTGTGATGCAGCGGTGGCAGCGAAGGAAAGGCTGGCCTTGCTTTGTGCAAGGCCTTCTATAGGCCTTGAGCTACTGCGAGACCTTCATTCATTCATATAAATTCCATCTCTAATAAATTCATTTATGTAAATTTATTCAAATTTTTAATGTAAATTAATTCTTCCCCCCCCCCCCCCGGCCCCAGACACAGTGTCAGAGAGATGATATGGCCCTCCTGCCAAAAAGTTTGGACACCCCTGGTTTACACAATGAGCAACACCGAAACTCACCAAGTATTAAATGAGAGGCAGGTACCCGAACATTGTTAAAATGCACTTCAAAATGTCCACCATGAAAATAATCTATAAAGTTGTGAAAAAGACAAAAGGTAAGTTTCCATCAAGAGAGAGTCAATATTTTTATTTATTTTATTTTTCACATTTTTAGACTTCCCTTCCTCCAAGGAGCTCAGGGTGGTGAACATGGTTCCTCCTCTCCTTCTGTCCTCACAAAAACCCTGTGATGTAGGCGAGGACGAGAAATAGCGATTGGCCCAAGGTCACCCAGGAAGCTTCATGGTTGAGAGGGGATTTGAACCTGGATCTTTTAATTTTAATAAATGGTGCCACTAGTGATTCAATGTTCCAAACACAACATGCATGCCACACTCAACAGCTATCTTAAGGGTAAAACAATGTTGACCATCATCTTTAGAAAAAAAAAAAAAGCTGTGCTAAAAATCAATGTGCATGATTTTTCAGCCAAATTGTTTTTAGGGTTCTTTGAGACTCAGGGGTTCAGGGCCCAAATGGAGTTTGCAGTATTTGTTTCTTACCTACCCTGGCTGGAGAGTCATATTGCTGCCCGTCAGCCAACAGAGGTTGCAATCTTGATTTTTAAAACACAGACCCACTAGGCATGTCTGAAGGGCAGAACACGGCAGGTCAAACGTTTGGGTCAATAGAAATTGACCTCCATTTCCAGCACTGTTTAAGTGTTGGTGATTTTTCTGCAAGCACCTGGTGTCCCACTGAAGCTTCTTTCTTTTAAGGGAGGGTCCTGATCATTAGAATGATTAGGTGGTGGCAGCAGTGACTAAGTTACAGGGGGATAAATTCTGAAGTGCCTTCTTGTGACCATCTCCACAAACCCTACTAACTGCAGGTGTAGTATATGGCTATGAGACCGAGTTGTGAACCAGGACTTTCCCCATTTCCAATATTTCTTTTGCCCTAAATTCACTAACAGTGCAAGATAGCACAATCCTATATTGCACTGGAACAGGCAGGCCAGGAGACCTGTGCTGTATCCAGCGCAAGACTGGGCCCAGAATCGGCTCAGCTGGAGGCAAGGAAAAACTCTTCCCCTTACCCCTGGGTAAACCACTACAGTCCCAATGAGTCTCCTCAGACCTGTGCCACCTCAGGAGGTGAAGCAAGTCCAAGAACGGAGCAGCTTGGAGCTGCTCTGCGCTGCTCAGGGAATGGGTTGGGATTTGGCATAACTGCTGGGTCCCAGTCCTGCCTCGCGCTCCCCATCCGCCCACCCCCTGGAATGCTTTCCACCCACCTGCCCCTGGAATGCTCTTTGCCCGCCCTCCCCCCACCTCAGAAAGCCTCCCTCCCACCTGCCCTACCCAGATGCCTGCATTAGCCAAGCTCAGCTGACACAACCTTCCCTCCCCATATCAGTGTGGAGGCTGAATGCAGCCAAATGTGCTTTACGACCTTGGGCCTTGTGCTTTATACAAGGTTAGGACTGCGCCCTAAGTGACCTTTAGGCAAGCTGCACCCTTAGGCAAGCTGCTCCCTCTCAACCTCAACTGCAATATGGGGGGACAAAAATACTTATTCATCTTACAGGTTTGTTGCAAAGATTACATCAAGATTGTACATGTGAACCACTTTGCACATTCAGAAAACGCAAGACAAGTATTATTATTACTTACCAAAGTAACCAAAGACTGAGAGTGGTCTTATAAGTTTGACTCCTGGTGTATCCATTGGCACAATGATCATACTGTGCTGTTTATATCTAAATCAAAGCATAATAAATAGATGTTGTTGAATCTCAGTTAAAAAATACAGAACAAGAAATAACCATGGAATATGGCTATCCAGATAGAAAGATGATTTATAAACAATATTTTCCCTATGTCTTTGTGGATACAGAAATCACATTGTACCTTTTCCAGGTGTTACACTTCCCCAAGTGCCCCCCAATCCCAGTGTGAATCCTTTAGTGAATGATTCAAGCAGCTTCCTCATGAGGAAGCTTACACCATGGCTTCCTCATGAGGAAGCTACTTGAACCATTCATTAGTGAGGCTACACTGTATCTCCAAAACTAGGCGTGATAGGGCAAAACAGATGCCATTTTTGCAATCAGCACCCCAAATTCATATCAAACCATCATAAATTTTGGGGAAAACTTTTCTGACCCTCAGTTTTGCAGGCCTGTGTTATTGTAACTATATTCTTAGAATTCCCTAATTGAAACGTACAGATTAAGAACCCTCAGTTTGAAATTTGTTTCATACCTGGATGCAGATGTATTTTTATCTTTGGCCATCACAATAGCAAATTTGCAGTTTGGATTTCCAGCTCCTAAAACACAAGCACAGAACAGAATTCCCAGTAAGAGCTTTGAGATGCTGCCCTAAAGCTACTATATAATCACATTCATTGAGAATGTAACTATAATCAATAGAAGCCATTTTCAGGTAAATGTATGCTGGGTCAGAAATTCAGCAGATCTAGCTGGCAATTAGTATTCCTGAAAGCTAATAGGCCCCCTCCCATGCACACCAGAGTTAAGTAATGCACCTAATAGCTAGTTTTATTAGAGAATACTTCTACAATTTCTACAAGCAGCAGGTGCCTGTGCTCTAGCTGGGAGCTGAAGCAGCCAAGTCCAACAGACTGCTCTGTCATCACTGGTCACACAAAGGTCTTCATCAGCCATTGTGGCTTGCATGGAGACCAATGTGGATTGAAGTTCCACCAGTTTCAGGGGCCTTTGGTGCACTTATGATTCAAATTTCGATGCAAACAATCCCCAATGTTAAGAATGTGCAGGTTGTGCTTGGAAAGCACATAAGACCTGTTTTCAATTTTTTTTAGCTCACAGGGTTCATGAGCAACGTTAAGAAGTTTAAACTGAATAGAGCCCAAAGCACCAAGAATGTCCAAAACCCAGCTGATCACTTCACCCTTGTCACTGTTGCTGTGGTCTCAGTCAGATCCATTCCAACCAAATCAACCCATCCCCTTGCCATTCCGCTCTTAGGAAAGACCTCGACTCACCACTGCTCCACCACTTCTTGCCATGGACGACATAGCTGTCTCCATCTCTCTGAAGGCTGCACTCCATGTTGGTGGCATCACTGGAAGCAACATCTGGTTCTGTATCAAAGGAGATGACCTGTCAAACGTTGTGGTTTGCAACCAAAGTGACTGTCAGGAGCAATTGCCAGAAAAAGTTGTGGTCCTGCCTCAAGTGTTGTTCTCGGGATTAAAATAACTCTTTCCTCCCTACAGGAAGTAGATTTTCACATAGTGTAAGATCACATAAGAACATAACATAAGAACATAAGAACAGCCCCACTGGATCAGGCCATAGGCCCATCTAGTCCAGCTTCCTGTATCTCACAGCGGCCCACCAAATGCCCCAGGGAGCACACCAGATACAAGAGACCTCATCCTGGTGCTCTCCCCTACATCTGGCATTCTGACTTAACCCATTCCTAAAATCAGGAGGTTGCGCATACACATCATCGCTTATACCCCATAATGGATTTTTCCTCCAGAAACTCGTCCAATCCCCTTTTAAAGGCGTCTAGGCTAGACGCCAGCACCACATCCTGTGGCAAGGAGTTCCACAGACCGACCACGCGCTGAGTAAAGAAATATTTTCTTTTGTCTGTCCTAACCCGCCCAACACTCAATTTTAGTGGAGTACAAGTACAAGTACGAGTATGCCTTCACAAGTACGAGTATGCCTTCAGGCATGTACAGAGTGCTCCTCTCAAACAGTTCATATTATTTTTTGCTGAGCACAATTCATGCAACTAAAGTGTGTGGAAGATGTGGGTGGCCTGTACTTGTTACACCTGAGTAAACCACTTTAAAAAATAAAGGTCTATGTTGGTGGGGAGGAGAGAGAATATTCTGAATTGGTTTGAAAGTTTTATTTGCTCTATCATCACAATTGCAGCTGGATAAGATAGCTTAAAATGTTAAGAGGGTGTGTTTTTGCCCTGCTACATGTTAATAGCTCCTGTTTTAAAATAAGAAATTATCACCTGTCATGCAGAAGCAGGAACTAACTTTCCCTTCAAGGAGAGGCTCCAGCCATTGTTTCTTTTGTTCTTCTGTCCCATACAAGTGCAGGACCTCCATGTTTCCTGTGTCTGGGAGATGGAAGAATGTTTACCAGTACAACTCCTATTCCATCCAGCAGACAGCGCTCATTGTATAACGGCAGTGTCCACTGTGGCAAGGCAATAAAGGCTTGGCTAACCTGGGGCATGGCAGTTGAACACTTCGGGGGCAAAGTAGCATTTGCCAGTCTCCTCTGCAATCAGGGCATAGTCCAGCTGGCCAAGGCCACTCACAGCTGGCAGAAAGAGGTTCCAGAGACCCTCTTCTCTGGCCCTTTCCTGTTGAAAGGAGGATGTTCCATGAATCAAGTAGCTCCAGCTCTGAATAATTATCTTATGTGTACTTAAGTAGAAGTTACTAAAATCAGTGGGACTTGCCTTGAGGTAAACACAGTTAGGTCTGGTCTCTACAGTTGTATTAGGATGAAATTAGAAGCAAAGTTATGTGGGAGTAGGCTCCATTGACCAAAATGGGACCTACTTCTGAGTAAGCATGGATAGGACTGTGGTGATAGAGGATTGTGGCATTATTCCATTCTCTGCTCTTTCGCTCTATTCTTGCCAGTGCTCCCAACCATTATTGCTAAGTGTAACTTACACACAACTCAAAAGATATTACTGAGATTTGTGGACTTGGGCCTAGAACACGCAAAAATCCCATGGAAACCAGCATATCCCAGGGATATAGCTCATGTCTGGATGCAAAACTCATGTGGGTTTCCTTATCCCCGAGTTTTTTCCCCATAGAATAAGCCAAGTGCCTTTTCCGTGTCTTAATCCAGTGGTTCCCAAAGTGGTGGGCCACAAAAACCCACCATAGGGAACCAGAACTGGGCCATTCCCTCTTAAGGGGAGTGGCCTAGTAATGGGTGTCCCAATGGCGTTGCAGCAATCGTGGTGCTGTGGAAACTCAAGGGCTTTTCACTTTACTGGGGGGAGGGGTTCCGCTGGCTTCAGGGAGGGTCTGGGAGGCTCTGTGGGCCTCCTCAATGCTTAGAAATAGCTTCATTTTGGGACTGGAGCGCACTACTGGTTTTCACGTGACCTCCTGAGTCACCCTGTCACCCCCACGCCTCCACTTGCTTCCAGAATGGCTTCATTTCTGAGCCAAACAGAGGCAAAGGAGAATGGGATGGGCCTAACTCTGCAGCTTTAAGCAATGAGTTCTGTGTGCCCCCCCACCCTGAAACACCCGGAATGCTGCAGTGCTGCCCCAGTCACCCCATATGCTACAAGCCTCTCAGACACTCACCTCTGGCCTGGCACCCAGCCATTCATTTTGTATGCCCCTGGCCGGCCACCAACTTCACATGCCACTGTTTCCCCACCCTGAATAGCAGCTCTCTAGAATATTCTTTCTCAGCTCTATATTTTGTACCTGTTTGTATTCATTGCTTTCCTATCCTCACGCTTTTTATTTCTCTAATCTGCTTCTGATTCCATGCCTTTTTAACCAGTCTGTAGACCAGACCAATACTTTTTAAACAGAAAATGTTGTATTATTTTAATTGAAACATATGTTAAGAAAAGCTATTATTCAATTAATATTTGCATAGGTGAAAAAGTGCTTCAGATCAGTCCTTCCATGATTATAGTAATTAAGGGGAAAAAATAGTACCTTCAGTCTCTCAATTGTGGGTGGTTTTCTCCATACATCTGGGGAATTTTTATTTCTGGCATAATACTCTGCCATTTCCTAAGAAAATTAAGTACATGAAAAGTGAACATTCATATGGTTATATACCAATCTTACTGTAAGATAACAGCCTTCTTTTTTCCACAGCCTTCATTATTATATCATTATTCTATTTATTTTTATATGGTAATTGACTTTGCAAATTTAGAGTTGTAATATAAACATCTGTGTCCTACAAAGTCATTGAATACAAAAACAAATACAGTATAGTAATTAACATAATTTGGAACAGATTCATGACATCTCGTTTTAGTGCTTTTCATTCAAAATCTTCATATATTCTACAGCAGGGTCAGGAAGAAGATTAATTAGGATCCACTGACAGATCTCTGGTTGATCCACAGGAGGTCAGCAAATATTTATGACTCCCTTGTTAGCAGTTCCACCCCACCCCTTCTAAATTAGGCTGCTGAAACAAAGAAACCAGGAGTAGGTCTTCATGTGAAATGAGGCTATGAACCAAATTTTGGTTCAGCGGGTTAAGTCCTGAGCCGAGCTTGCGCTCAGAGGCACCTGATGTATACTTCTGAGTTCTCAGCCTTTTTAACATCTTTTATATTTTTTACAGGCCTGATTCTTTTATGATTTGCTGCTGCTCTATGCTCTTTTTACCGGACTATTTTTTATCTGACTGCTGTTTTTATGATATGTGTTAATATGTTTTTATTTGTTTTAAATTATGTTTTTAATCTGTTTTAACATGTTGTAAGCCGCCTTGAGTCCATTTGGGCAGAAAGGCGGGGTAAAAATAAAGTTATCATCATCATACCTGCACCCTACGCCATGCCACAATTTTGGTAGACTGCCAAGGATATCATTAAAAAACAAAGTAGATCCCACAAGCTTCAAGTTTGCCCAGAGCTGTTCCACAAGATGGTTAACAGGGCCTAGTTTTTCCCTCAGTAGAGAACTGGTTTACCCAGTAATGGGCAGAAGGCTTCAGGGAAAAGGGGTGGGCCATAAGGAGGATGTCAGGAACCTATTAGTAATGATCAAGCCCTTCTTCAGTTGTTCATCTGGAGAGATGAACAGATAAGGGTTTCTCCATAGCTTGCGGCTGACAGGTATGTTTAGCTCTGTCCTCCTGATTTCTCCCCACAAGCACCACCCTGGAACCCATGAATGCTGAAGGAGAACTGCAGAAGATGCAGATTTACAGCTTGTCACTCAGGGATGTGAAGACTTGCACCAGCTGAATTCCCTGTTCAACTCAAATCCGGGTGACACAGAAGCCCTGCTATTTCTTGTATATGGGTCACATTCTTTCCCTGAAAAGCAAGGGAAACACTCCCAGCAAGAGAAAACACTAAGAGCTAAATTAGGCATATGCCTAGAGCTACAGCAGTCAGCTATGAATGAAAACCTGTGTTGTACATTCATAACCACAAATCTATACTGCTGAGATGCAATACATGTAGTTTAGTGGTTCAGCATTACTGTCAAGACTTTTATCAGCTTTCCTCTGAAAAACCCAGAGAGCAAAATGATGTTGGGCTTCTTTTTATAAAGTGATAGTAGGTTCTCAACTGGCTGCTATCTACATCAATGCTAAGTGTAATATCTCTCACCTTTTCTGCTGGAAACACGTGCTTTTGCATGAAATCTTTCACCTTCTGGAGCACGACTTTACCTTTTTCTGACTGCTGGAATAATTCCCCCATATTACCAGGCTGCATACCAATGGTAAAGGAGGTTCTTGAAGGAAAAGAAACCAAAATGAGATAAGATTTTCTCTGCATTTCTGTAGCCATAAAGAGAATGCAGCATTCTGGTTCATTTCCTTAAATAGTACCCTTCATATTAGCAAAATGTTTGTAATTACTGTAGTTGCTGTTATTTCAAATTTATATATTGTAACTGTAAATAAATGGCCCAATAATCAGATTAAAAAGCTGGTATTCAACCACTAAGGCCCAAGTCCTAACCAACTTTCCAGCACTGGCATAGCTGTGCCAATGGGCATGTGCTCATCCTGCAGTTGAGTGGAAGCCACGAAGGCCTTCTCAAGGTAAAGGAATGTTTGTTCCCTTACCTCAAAGCTGCATTGCCCTTACCTTGATAATGGAAAGTTGGTTAGAATCGCATCCTAATGCATATCTGATAATATATCAATTGAAAAATTAATTTAAAACTTAAAATGGTGACCAAAAGTATCATACATAGAGAAGAACTGGAAGAACTCACTCACTGAACACTGCTCATTGGACCAATTGCCCACTTAAATATACAGTTATGCCTCAGCATCTGCAGAGATTCCGTTCTTGGAACCCCCATGGATGCTGAAACCTGTGGATAATCAAATCTGCAGGTCCCTAACCCTACAAACGTGAATGGAATGGTGCTCCAGTCATGTTTGGAGTGCCTTCTGAGGGCTAAAAACGAAGTGCCAATTTTTGGCCTTCCAGAGACCTCAGAAGACCTCCTGAGGGTTGGGGAGGTCACACAAGGTCTCCCCAGCCCTCAGAAGGCTCTCCAAACACAACCTGAGCAGAGCTCCAGTCACATTCAGAGGATTACGGGGTGGCAAATTCATGGGTTCACAACCCGCGGTGAGGTAAAACTCGAGATCCATAGATACGTAGGCATGACCTGTACACTGGTATGACAGCTGAATGTTCACAAAGCAGAGGAGAGTGAGAGCTGAGCTTGTGAAAGGATGTGCTGCCAAGTATACGCGCTACAGTGGCATCTTAGCAATGCAGTGTTTAGGGAAGGATTTCCCATCATTCGCCAAAATAGCAAAGCAAGGGATAGCTGGCTTTTCTCAAGGTCAAAAAATGAAGAAAACCCACACTGCTACTTGCCATAACATTGAATTAATTTCATTTTATCTTGTCTTACACTGCTGACAAATGTACCTTTTCACACCATTATCATTTTTTTCACATATCCCTAAACACGTACCCCAGGTTGGAAGCCAACACATTACCTCCTCCCCACATACCCACACACTTTACAACGTCAATTGCTTTGTGCTGACATCTTGAAAACCTTCTTAAAAAAAACAAACACACTTACTTTTTTGCAAGGCGCAATCCTGTTTCTGCCAAGGGTTGTACTAAGCTGGCAAACTCATAACTGTTTTCTGCAGCAGCATTTCCAAGGAGGTATCTACCATATACACCCTAAAGAACAAATAAAGTATATTTGAAGGATTAAACAGGCAGCTGGAATTCTACCCAGCAGATGGATTGATTTTGTTTTGAATTCTTTCAAAATATGAAATAAGGCCATGAGGAAGTGATGATGGATAAATGTCCTTTCCTTCCCCCAACAAAACTGAAAACATCAGTACACATGGATCGGTCTGAAATATTCTCATGGCATTACATTTAGGGATTGCCATATGTAGCACAGCACTTAATATCAGCCAATGCAATACAAACAATTCTGCCACTGTAATCACTGGTAAAATACATAATTTGGAGACTAATTACCAGTTATATAGTAGTATAGCAGTATAGAATTGTTACAGCTCTGACGTCACTTAAAAAAACTTCAGTAACTTTACAAGAACTGTTTGCAGAATTTCTGTCTGAAAATATCTTAATAGGTATTACCTGGCATATTGAAGCAATTTTAAAATAGGAGAGGGCAAGAAAAAAATTCAGGTTGTCTAAGGAAATGGTGGCATCCCTGCAGCGAGAGTAAATCGAGATGAATTCTTCAAATGAAGGAATTCCTAGAAAATCACAAGAAACCCAGTTTGGGGTTGCAAGCAGTCTTTTTCTTTGCATTTTATATCAGCTATGCCTTTTTGTTTTTTAAAAGTTATTTGTTAACACAGTTGTAATGAAAAATATACAAGTATCCTTTTTCTCATGATGATAGGCTAACCAGACACTAACACTGGGAATATTCAAATTCTGATTAAACTAAGGCAGGGGTGTCAAACTTGTTTCATACAGGGGGCCGGATAGCATTCCTCATGCCTGCTGAGGGCTGGAAGCGATGTCATTAGGCAGGAAGTGATGTCATTAATCAGGTCATAACCAAAAATAAGCACTTTTTCTCACTTAGGAACTCATTAGCTGCAAATGTTAGATGAGAAAATATGTAAATCTTGATCATATTTCAAGATATGGGAGAGCTTGATTTTCAAGCTGGCTGCCCTTTCAGCAGTAACAGCTCAGCACTGCTCAGCAGCTGAGAGCCTGAGGGCTGGACAAAAAACTTCCATGGGCCACATCCGTCCCCCAGGCCTTATGTTTGACACCCCTGAACTAAGACATATCACTTTGAAATGCTATGTTTTCCAACTGTTTAAGGACCCAATCCTAAACTCAGTTTGTGCCGGTCGAAAAGCTTTAGAAAAGTCCCATATATCTTCAGAGTTGCACTGGTGTAAGTGAGCACTAAACCTGTATGGGATTACCAGCTGATTAAAACCACTTTGGTTAACCAATAGGTACTGATCAACAGTGCAATCCTATGCGTGTCTACTCAAAAGCAAGTCCCACTCAGCTCAATGGGGCCTACTCCCCGGTAAGTGCGCATAGGACTGCAGCCTAAAATCATCCCATTCTGCCCCATTTTTTAAGCCTTATATACTTTTAAACAACAATGCTAACCAATACAATGGTTCTTCATATTCTATATTCTTCAAAGAAAGTTGGCTCTAAAGCTATAGTTTCCAAGAGGGAAACAAATCTATGTGTGGTGTGCTTCCCTGAGCACTGCATTTATCTGGAGGGAAAGATGGGATATAAAAACGTTTTAATAAATAAAGAAATGATTCTTAGTGCAATCAACAAAGCACTGAATTGACATAATTTCTTGAGAATTCAGTGCAAGCATTAATGAAATGAATCTAGACTAAACAGTCTACACTAAACTATTTATGAAGATACATTTAGGCCCAAATCCTAACCCACTTTCCAGCACTGGCACAGCGGTGCCAATGGGACATGTGCTGCATTCTGCAGTTGGGTGTCACTCACGGAGGCCTTCTCAAAGTAAGGGAATGCTTGTTTCCTTACCTAGGAGCTGAATTGCCCTTACGTCGGTGCTGGAAAGTGGGTTAGGACTGCACCCTTAAACTAATAAAGGAAACATGAGCCGGACAAATGAGAGCATACCTGCAATGTTGCTTATATTATTGAGATTCCCCAAAGTGGTGGCTTTGGGCCAAAAACAGAACCCAATTGCATAAGCAAAGTCAGCCAGAGGGTGCCCTGTTGTAGAAAGTTCCCAGTCCAGTACTGCCATAACGCGGGCCTTGAAAACAGTCACAGAAATAAAACACGGAAGAAGTGACAAGAGTGAAAACTTTCAGATCAGCAATTCCTCTCCCCCACCCGACACATCGACTCTGGTGGATAGGGCTGCCAACCCTCCAGGATTCGTCTGGAGTCTCCTGGAATCAGCATCAAACTCCAAGTGACTGCTGAAGGCAATCCTAGGGATTTTAACATGCATAATTAAGCATTCCATACCCTTCTCTCCAATGAATCCCCTCCTATTTGTTTGTGCCTTTCTTAAGGCCGGTGTCCCAATCTAGCTGAGTTGTATGATTCTCTTCTGTTTCTTGCCTTGCGCAAGATTGCCTGTTAATGCATCCAAAACAGTATAGAAATGCTTTTGAGCAAAAAGATTTCCTTGGAGGGGGAAAAATATGTCACATATTCTCAAGCCCAGAAAAAAAGAAGCTACACTGATATCAAAATTCGATACAACCAGCACCAAAACTTTGACAAGCATACTATATGCAGGATACCTCTCTTGGATGAAAGATGACATTATCTATTCGAAAATCTCCATGAAGCAACTGTTCTTCATTATCGCCGGCAGGCAGGTTGTTTGCCAACCATTCAGCTAATTCATTCATAGCTGGAATATCTGTGTGAGCAGCTGCCTGATACTGTCGCTTCCAAGTTGAAACCTGAAAGCAAACCCCAAACAAAAATTCTTGAGAAGTAGAAAAGGCATGCACCAGGTTGACATCTACCATAAGGCAAAATATAGCTGGCTTGGGATGCAAGAGTAGCTTAGGCTGAGACAAAAGGGCTTGTGCAATCCTAACAGAAGTCTTTTTTTTCCTTTGAACAGCTGCTCAAACCACCCAACTGCTGCCAATCCCACATCACAAATTTGTTTTGAAATAACTCTCAGTCAGTGGCGTCTCTAGGCTTGGCGTCACCTGGTATGGGAGGCCCATAATGGACCACTGCCCATGCAGGACATGGCAACACCCCATGTGGTGGTTGTGGCAACACCTTATAGTCCTGCCCCCCTGGTTTTCTGACTATAACTTTTGATAGAATAGAGCAGGGGTGTTCAAACTTTCAACTTTAGGAATCCTGGACCTTTAACAAGTGTATAGAAGAGAAAATTTCAGCAGGTGCAGCTTGTCATCTGTGGGATGACAAGTTGCACCTCCTGAAATTCTCTCTTCTATACACTTGTTAAAGGTCCAGGATTCCTAAAGTTGAAAGTTTGAACACCCCTGGAATAGAGCATGGTTTCAGCATGGTTTGTTTCATTGCATTCCACATGCAATTAAGCATTGAATGATATATAGCATCATGGGATTATTCCAAAAACCCGAGATTTTAACAATTTGGCCAGTGGTACTGGTGCCACCACCCCCGCATGCATCACCTGGTACAGCCTGCAGCCCCATAGCATCACCACTGCTCTCAGTTGCAAAGGGGGGAGATGGGAGATACCTCTGTTTTGCAGAAAACAAACATCACTTCATGGTTCTTTAGATCCCAATCTATAAATATCAGCAGCCTGAGAAGTACTGATAACGTGGAAGCAAATTCTACTGATCTGAATGGTGTGCCTGCATGACAGGTTCCTTCACAGTGATTTCAGTGCATTAGGACAAAATTGGAAGTTTAGGAAATGGACAAAACAAGCACCTCTCTCTCTCTCTCTCTCTCTCTCTCTCAACAAGAGACAGACAAACACAATGACAGAAACCATATCACACAGGTTGTACGGCCCATGCTGGTTCAATGACTACCCTCATCTGCAATGGGACCATCACAGAAGGCTGAAATCTACAGTGTGTGGGTAGATCAAAGGACTTAGATGTACACACCTTTCCCCCAACACTTTTATTGCTTAGAATCCCAGCCCAAATGGTTTTCCAAGTAACTGAGATAAAAGACTGATATTACTGATTAATTTATTGACACCTGTTTGCGTAGCCTCTGCCTCTTTCTAGAATGTAAAACTAACACTGGTAATTAAGGCATGTAGAAAAAAATACTAAAGGATCACAGCTCACTTAAAAACATCCAACTTCATAAAATAAAGTAACCAGCTAGCCAAGAGCTACAGAGAGAAGATTTGCTTTTATTTCCCAGTGCAAACAATTGTGGGATTAGTCTGAAAATTCATTTTGGGGATGCATTTACCTGCCTCTTGCAGTACCTTGGTCCTCTTCCATAGCCTTGGAGGCCCAGTGAGTTCACATTGAAAGAATGCAGCTGGGCCAAGGTTTGTATTAGAGCTAGATACAAAGCAGATCTTTCAGCTGGGCTAACTCCAGGTAATGAGAGGTCTCGGAAAATACGACCCTTAAGATATCATAAGTCAAATATTAAATGGGAGAAGAACAAATGGGGAAAAATTACAGCTCAATAACACAAGATGAATTTAACATATCAGCATTAATCACAGGTCTGTGATGTATTTTTCACATATTGGCATTCAGGAAAACTTGATATATACCACAGACACTCGCCTATAAGAGTATCGACCCCACAGATAAGTTGAGTGCAGGTTCTGAGCCAACAATCAAATACAGTCTTGGTACAAAGGCAATAGTATTTTTACTAGGCTTCTGTTCAAGAGGCATTAAGTTGCCAGCACTGTGGCTGAAATGTAACCCAATCTAACCCAAACTTCCTTTTCAGTTCAATACTTGTTTGCCAGCTGCTGTTGGTTGTGTACTTGGAACACGTTGCCTGGTTCTTTGAGTCCTAGCCCAAATGGATCTGTATCAGGAAGGTGTGCAAGGAAGGTCTTGAAACTAACCGGTACATGCTGCATCACATAGAATTCCGTTCCAATCACAGAAGCATCACTGCAGTATAAGAGGGGCTCAGGAACAGGAAAGCCAGCTGCAAACAAAGCTTTCTGCACTCTATATTCTCTGTCAACCTGCATAGGTTAGAAATATATGCTTATGAACACTCAGAACGTGTGTGATAGGATGCAAAAGCCATAGAAAGTTGTGTGCTTGAGGCTGCCTTATTGAGCTCAGTGGAATTGACAGTGCAGTCTTATGCATGGTTATTCAGAAGTAAATCCCATAGAAGTCAGTGAGATTGAAGAGCAACTCCGGTGCAGCCTCAATACAGCCCCTAGGTAAGGGAACAAATGTTCACATACATTGAGGAGGCCTCTGTGACTGTCTTCCCATCACAGGAAACAGTGCATACCCCATTGGCACAGAAGCACCGGAAAATTGGATAGGATTAGGCCCTGATGCTGCAATCCTATACACACTTACCTGTGAGTAAGTCACATTGAATTCAGTGGGGCCTACTGCTGAGTAGATATGGATTGGCTTGCTCCGTGAGTCTCATGGATTTCAAACAAAATTTAAAAACTACCCTTTTAAGCCTTGGCGAAGTTCAAAATTAGTTTTCCATATGAAGAAAAGGTCACTGTGAGGCAGGATACAGTATAGTGTTTTGCATCCAACTAAACTCCAGATTACACAATAAAACTTTTTAATGAAGTTGTCAGAGAAAAGGGAGAGAGAGTATCATGGGAGAAGTCACCCGATACTCCAGCCCCTGAATCTAGACCAGTAATTTTCAACCTTTTCCACCTCATGGCACACTGAGAAATCACTAAAAGTATCAAGGCACAACATCCTCTTTTTTCTTTTTGAACAATGGACAAGACACACTCTACTGTCTGCTGGAGGTTCACATCCCTCAATGGCTCAATCAATATATGAGCCTCCCCCAAATTCCTGTGGCATACCTGCGGATCATTTGTGGCACACCATGGCTCAATGGTTGAAATAGCTTACCTAGACAGACTGCTTTGGCTGCCAAACTGCTAAGAGCATACCAGTGGAGGGGGGGGGGGTTTGTCAGCCATTCCAAACAGGAAGAGAAGCTCAATTTGCGAGTCCATGTGCTCTTCCAGTAGTAATGATGTTTCATTATTAAAGGCTGCCTGCACTCTGGCTAAAAGCAGCTGAACTTAAACAAGGATTTCTAGGAGGTCAGGTGTTCAAAAGTACAGAAAAAATGGGCAGAAAAGGGGGGGAACAACAGGTCATACACCACAGATGTACAATGAGGAGGCCATTAGTCTTTAGCCCTCACACAAATGACATATGCAAATGCATAGTGCCGGAAGATTTTATTGCGGGATTGATTCAACGCACTTTAATAGCATACCTTGTGAGCTTGTGGCAGGAGAGAGCCATGAGGCTTCTTTCTGAGCACGTATGCCTTCGAACCTTTCTTCAGGTAAAAGGTTGGGTTGGACTGTCCTGAGCTATGCAAACAAAGACGTTTATGAATGAACCTGGGCCTGTCTGGGCAAGGTCTACCCTTAACCTTAATCAAATATCTGAGTTATGGTGCTGCAAGAGGGGCCTCTGGCAGGGGCCTCTGCCAGTCCTGTTTCTTTCATCAGAAACATTTTTGCACATATTTAAGCTGGTGAGTGCTGGTGTAGCATAGTGGTTAAGAGCCTGAACCATGAATCAAGACGTTCACAGTTTGAATCTTGCCTCTACCATGGATTCCGAAGTTCCTCATTAGCAAGCACTTCCTCTCAGCTCTGGCTCTCCAGCTGCAATAGAGAGGAGGTAATAATACTTACAGCATAATCCTATGCATGTTTGCTATGTATGTTTGAAAAAAGCCCTATTATAGTCAATGCAGATCACCCCCAGGTAAGTGTGGCTAGGATTGAGCCTTGGACTGTAAATAGACTGAACACACTTTCTGGAGAGTCAGCCCTGAACAGAGCAAGACTTACTTCTGAGTAAACATGCATAGGATTGCACTGCTACTCACTTTACAGGGTTGTTGAGAGGATTGTTTCAACAGAATACAAATGAAATACTTAGCACACAGAAAGCACTATACAGTGCTAAACATTATTATACCGAGACACCAAGAAGTTGATCAAGCGGCAGAGGATCACTTGAAAAACAATGCTACTCTTTCTGGGATCAATTCCAAGTTCCAAACAAAAGTTGCAAAACTTTCACACCACACAGGTTCTTTATCAGGTATACGTGATGAAAGCCAAAGCAGCCAGGAGGACTCCCACTACTTAGTGGGGAATGCTCTGTATAACAGTAGCCCCACATGGGAAACTTAATTGATACTCTAACTGAGCAGTGGTCCTAGCCCAGCGCAAGCTGTCTGTGTCAGATCTGCACATTTCAGAGAGAGGATAACTTGGAGACCCTGTTTTATGATTCAGGGGTTCCACATGAAAAATCACATGGTCTGTTCTGTTGCAATGTGGAGATGCCATTCAGACATATTTGCAAGTAACTTCGGGATAGCTGGCGTAACTTGATAACTTTTCCCAGGTCACTCTTCCAAAAGATGTCACTGCTTCTCCCTGGCCATAAGTCAGTGGTGTAGAAATCACCACTGATTTGGTGATTCAGGAAGAATCTTTCTCATTCAGCCAAGCATTTATGTAGATAATAACATAATAATTTTAGGAAGCAGGATTGGCCTGGATGTTGTGATGTCCACTTTGACTAGAATGGCAAGACAGTATATTATTGCAACACAATACTAGCATAGGAAACTTAGCTGGTTGTGGCTCAGAGCTCCTGTAATGAATGTGAAAGAACCTGTGGATCAATAATATTGTCAACTTTTTTTTCTGGCAGAATTTCCACATTCCAAGCCATGTGGCAATCAGAAATTCAGCTGGTGAATTTCCTAACACAGAGATGCACTGATGGAGAGAAGGGAAATAATTAAGGCACAGAAACCATGCTAGCATGGCAGGTTGGTGGGAAGAAGGAGAATTGGCATTTCTCTGGGTTTAAAAACTTAATTAGCTTGTAGGGGATTCAGATACAGGCGATTGGAATGATAACCACACCTATGAAGTACTCTCACTGCCTAACACAGATTGTTTTGTTGATGCAAGTTGATGCACTTTTTCAGAGCTGATGTAAACAGCTGGAAAAGCTACACACAGTGTCTATGTGAGATTTATCAGTTCAGATAGCAGTAATTAAATTCTTGCTTCCCTGATTTGATTTAATAGCATTTATGCTTCTTTTTTTTAAAGTACACAAAGCATGTCGCCTACATTTTCTCAATAGTCCTCCTTACCAGAGTCTGTGAGAGAGGGATTGAAGGGGTTACATCATACCTAGACCTGGGGTTGAAGAGACAAATTCACACCTGAAGGGAGAAGGAAAGAAACCCAAACAAAACTTTGTACCCCCTGAGAAAATCCCTCTCAGTGGCTCTGCTTCTTGCAACAATCCCATCATGAATCTCTCTCTGTTGGACTTTGAATCCTTCTTTCCTCCTCCTGTGGGATCTGAGGAAGGGCAGCCAAGTTGCCCAAGAGCGCTGGGCAGAGAGGAGGACAAGGGCCCCACTTGGGAAGTCCTACACAGCAAAGGGGTCAGGTTGCAGGGAAATGGGTACAGCAGCAGCAGGGGTGAGATCCTGCTTTGGGCAGCTGGGGGTGGGGGTGAACTTGGCATTACCTGTACTGTCTGACCAACAGAGGCTCCAAGGGCTGCTGCTGGGAGAAGCGAGGCAGCTGCCTGGCCAGGTATCTGTCCAAGGCTGCTTGGTCAAACCTGTGCTGCTCCCTCACCACCGTTGTCTGGGGCTCGGATGCCATTCTCAGGCCTGGGCTGCTGCTGCTGCTGCTGCTGCTGAGTCACTGGCATTGGCTACCAGGCTGGGCTCACAGCCACGGCCAGGGACATCCCCGCCTCCTTGGCTGCAAAGCCAAGAAACTCCCCTTGGGCAGCCCGCGCACGCCCTTTGGAAAAAGCCCAGATCTCCCCCACTCCCACCGCAGCAGGTGTTCCGGAGGAGGATCTGGACCTTTTCCAGGTTGCCCTGCCCTCCAAGGGCCCGATCCTGATAGCACAACATCAAAACACACAGACTAAATGGGAATATCACATTGCTGCCCTCCAGGGAGGAGAAGTCTCATGGCTTCAGGTGAGACTCCTTGCAAATGCAATCACAGCCTGATCCTGAACACGTCTACTCGGAAGAAAGCCCCATGGAGTTCAAGGAGATTCCCAGGGCCAAATCCTCTCCAACTTTCCAGCGCCAATGCAGCCCCCCAACAAATGTCCCTTTACCTTGAGGAAGCCTCAGTGGCTGGCCGCTCACCACAGGATGCAGCGCACATCCCATTGGCACGCAGGGGTGGAAAACTGGATAAGGATCGGGCCCCTAAGCTGCAATCCCAGCTGTACTTACTTGGGAGTGAGCCCCATTGACTATACTGAGGAGACCTGCAGAGGATTGGGCTTTTACCCCCAGGCAAGCCTTTCGTGTCCACATCTTCTCTGGCTGCACTATTGATTTGAATCGAATTACTGACTTTACATGTTCATTCAAAAGTGAAGCCCCACCACTGATTTTAACAATGGCATCACCATCCTTAACCCTCAGAGGCTTTCGGTGCCAGTCGGAAACAGATCACGACTAGTGAACAGGTTTAGGTGTGAGCAGGGTGACCAGATACAGTGGAGGACAGAGTGCCTTTGCCTTTAAACCACTGTATAGGACGGAGTATTTGGGCAGGTACAGCTCAGCAGGAAAGGGTTGAAAAGGCTGCACCTGCCAACATACATTGGTTGAAGGTGGAACCCTGGCTGGTCACCTTCTGTGGCACAGATCAGAGACTGAGTTATGAAATTCGGACTGGAGCCTTCCTACATGCATATAAGAACAGCCCCACTGGATCAGGCCATAGGCCCATCTAGTCCAGCTTCCTGTATCTCACAGTGGCCTACCAAATGCCCCAGGGAGCACACAAGACAGCAAGAGACCTGCATCCTGGTGCCCTCCCCTGTATCTGACAGAGTGCATTTCTAAAATCAGGAGGTTGCACATACACATCATGGCTTGTAACCTGTAATGGATTTTTCCTCCAGAAACTTGTCCAATCCCCTTTTAAAGGCATCCAGGCTAGATGCTGTCACCACATCCAGTGGCAAGGAGTTCCACAGACCAACCACAAGCTGAGTAAAGAAATATTTTCTTTTGTCTGTTCTAACTCCCCCAACACTCAATTTAAGTGGATGTCCCCTGGTTCTGGTGTTACGTGAGAGTGTAAAGAGCATCTCTCTATCCACTTTATCCTTCTCCTGCATAATTTTGTATGTCTCATTCATGTCCCCCTCAGGTGTCTCCTTTCTAGGCTGAAGAGGCCTAAACGCCATAGCTTTTCCTCATAAGGAAGGTGCCCCAGCCCAGCAATCATCTTAGTCGCTCTCTTCTGCACCTTTTCCATTTCCACTATGTCTTTTTTGAGATGTGGCGACCAGAACTGGACATAATACTCCCGGTGTGGCCTTGCCATCCATTTGTACAAGGATGCACGTGAAGAGGGGGCTGTGGTGACCTATCAGTGTTGGCACCATTCACACGTTCAAACCAGTCGTGCGAGAGGAGTTTGACATCGTGCCCTGAAAACATCCATACTCTCCGAAGGGTTTTTTTTGAGTCTCACTGAACTTCGAATTGAGAGCCCCGCCCTGGCCATGTCTACTCAGAAGCAGGCCCCATTAGAGTCAACGGGGCCTACTCCCAGGAAAGCGTGGCCAGGAGTGCAGCCACAGACCCAGAGCTAGGCAGGTCTCCTCAGCGGGCAGCCCCACAGTGTTCAGGGGCTCTTGCTCCCGGGACTGCAGCCTCAGGCACAGCCTGCGGGAAGCGCCCGCTCCCGGCCGGGGCGGGTCTGCGGCCGGAACGCTGGTTGCGGAGGCCGAGTCGCGCGGGGACGGCTTTGGGCGCCGCTTCTCCCGGAAGCGCCGGAGCGCAGACGTGTCTCTGGCGGCGGGGCTGCGGCTGACGCTGCCGCCTCTCGCTGTCGGGAGCGCCATGGCCACCCCGGAGCAGCTGCTGGAGCGCCTGCAGGGCCGCGTCCGAGAGCTGGAGGAAGCGCTGGCCCTGGCCAGGGGGGACGGCCGGGGCCGCAGGACGCGCATCGAGCAGATGAGCCCGGAGGTGACCGACGCCAACCCCTACAGGTGCGCCTGCGAAGAGGCGGAGGCTTCTGCGGGCTGTGCTGGGCAGGGCAGGGCAGGCGGGGGGCCTTCTCTCTGGGGAGTGTCTGTGTTGGTTCTGTTAACGTTGTTGTGGCTGTACCAGGGGTGTGTGGGTAACGGTTGTGTTCCATCTTGAGGCTGTACCAGGGGTGTGTGTGTGTTTGTTTGTAGTGTGTAACTCGTGTGCTCCATCTTGAGGCTGTACCAGGGGTGTGTGTGTGTTGTGTAACCCTGTTGTGTTCCATCTTGAGGCTGTACCAGGGGTGTGTGTGTGTGTGTGTGTTTGTAGTGTGTAACTAGTGTGCTCCATCTTGAGGCTGTACCAGGTGTGTGTGTGGTGTGTAACCCTGTTGTGTTCCATCTTGAGGCTGTACCAGGGGTGTGTGTGTGTGTGTGTGTGTTTGTAGTGTGTAACTAGTGTGCTCCATCTTGAGGCTGTACCAGGTGTGTGTGTGGTGTGTAACCCTGTTGTGTTCCATCTTGAGGCTGTACCAGGGGTGTGTGTGTGTTTGTAGTGTGTAACTCTTGTGCTCCATCTTGAGGCTGTACCAGGGGTGTGTGTGTGTGTGTGTGTGTGTGTTTGTGGTGTGTAACCCTGTTGTGTTCCATCTTGAGGCTGTACCAGGAGTGTGTGTGTGTGTGTGTGTGTGTTTGTTTGTGTGTAACTCTGTTGTGTTCCATCTTGAGGCTGTACCAGGGGTGTGTGTGTGTGTGTGTTTGTGGTGTGTAACTCTGTTGTGTTCCATCTTGAGGCTGTACCAGAATCTACTGAGTGGGAAACACATGTATGTGAATTTGGGGTGAATTTAGGAAAACCTTTATGTAGCCCTTTATGCTCCTTAAGTGTGTAAGATAATTCACACTTATGTCTTCCCATAAGTGTGAAGAATTTTACCCCACCCATTTTGCTCCCCTTTCATACCAAACCCCAATGTTGTCCTTGTGTCAAATTTACTAATGGAAACAAATTATAGGAAGACTTGACATTTTATTTAACATATTAGAATGGTCAAAGTATTTCATGTACATTGTCTGGTGGTGGTCCTCACAACCACTCTGAAAGATATAGGAGTGGTGTTTAGCTTTGGTGTTACAGATGGAGTTGCTGAAGCAGAGAAAGAGTGGCTTGCCTAAGAACACTGAAGACCCAAACCTGTCCAATTTTCCAGTGCTGATGCAGCTGTGCCAACAGGGCACTGCCTCTTGCAGTTAGGGGACAGTCACGGAGGTCTCCTCAAAGTGATCCCTTATCTTAGGGCTGTACCAGTACTGGAAAGTTGGATCGGATGGGGCTCTTAGTGAGTTCAGGGACTTCCTACTTCATTCATAGCTCAGGCTGCAATCCTATCCACAATTTCTTGGGAGCAAGCCACATTAACTATAATAGGACTTAATTCTGAGTAGCGGTGCATAAGATTGGGCTGTCAGTCTCTTGACCAGTATAGTACAACAACACAGATGGGATGGTTGAACTTCAGACATGCACAGAGTTTATGTTGATCCCTGTATCTCAAACAGGCAGCCTATTGACCATGCAACTCCTAATAAGCCTTTCTAACTGACCCACTGAATCTCTGCCTATTTTTCCACTGCCATCACCCATTGCCTCTTTTTTGTACATGGTGGTGACACATGCGACAGGACTAAGGAAACATGGTGGCAGGAATTGAGCACCCATTATGACCAGGTAGTGAACTGGGAGAAGGTCCATCCATTATGACCAGTTAGTGAATGGGGAGAAAGTCCAACGGCAACAGGCCAAGAAGTGGACCGATCCATCGCACATTAAATTGAGCAACAGTGAGGTGGGCAGTAACGAGGGATGAATGCTTCAGGATGCAGCAGACAAATGATTAGCATCAGTAGACTCTGGAGTCTTTAAAGTACAGGTTCCCAACCTGTAGTCTGTGGGACCCTGAGAAGTGGCCCACGAGGTCTCAGGAAAAAGAGATTGTCTTGGGTCACTTCCAGCATCTCGCTAAGTGAGCACTCCCCCACTCTCTATTAAATCTTCTCTAATTACTGCAGATGTATTTTCTGTGTGCATGGGAGTTGCTTGTAGTCCACAACAATTTTTGCCTTAGTGGTCCGCAAGCTCCTAAAAGTTGGCAACCACTGCTTTAAAGAATCCTTCATCACTGCTCAGTTTCTTACACAAATTTGAGAAACTACTGGATTATGCCCCCCCAAATATCCTAGTGAATTGGGATTTCCTGCCAATCACTGTGTATTCATTCCAGGCTCTACTGAAGCCTCCATCAGTGAATTATGAATTGAACAGGGGTTTCAACTTGGAATTCAGTTTCTAAAGCCTGGAATTGCTAACTTCATTTTTGATCTTGAAATGAATGTTCCATGTGATGCGAAGCAATCTTCATTGACAGTGTTTCTCTTTGTCCTTTCTAGTCGCCTGATGGCACTAAAAAGAATGGGAATTGTGAAAGATTATGAGGTAGGCCAATGTTTCCTGTAGAAGTTTGCCATAATGACGTAACCACATAGAACAAAGTACTTATCTGCTTTGGTTTCTTGTCACAGAAAATCCGCACCTTTGCAGTAGCAGTTGTTGGTGTTGGGGGTGTTGGCAGCGTGACTGCTGAAATGCTGACAAGATGTGGCATTGGTAAGGTAATATATATTTCTTCATTACAACAACAAAGGCCTGCATGGTATCAAGTGCTGACAGATGGATTTTGCATAGAGATGCATTTTCATTTGTTAATTGAATCTATGTCGATCACCAGAATGTGTGAAGGGTAGGCAAGTATATGAAAACATGTCGTAAACATGGCCCACAGGCGGTGGTTTGGCAAATACTGCTGTAAAACAAGTATTATCCCCATTTTGCAGCTGGGAAGCTAAGGCTGTGAGGGAGTAACTTACTTAGGACTGCCTAGTGAGCTCAAGACAGATGCTCGAGTTGAACCAGAGAAGTCCTGGTTCTCTGGTTCAGTTTAGTGTTTAGTGTTCTAGCAGTTTAGTGTTCTAGCAGCTATGCTGGCTGTCATTCGTCATAAGAAGTGACTCTCCCAAAGCCAGTGGCTTGACAGAGAACTGAATCTGGGTTTCCTACATCCATACCCAATACTTGAGTACTGTGTTTTTTTTTGTTTTATTACTATGTCTGTAACAGAGCCATGCAGTGCATAAATGGGTGTTTATCTTTCCCATAACATGTAAAGTGGTCCTCAGATGTTGTGAAAAAAGAATGGATGTCTGAGATGAATGACAAAAGTCTGATTTACTTTTGATAATGCCAGCTTAAAATTGACATTTTAGAAGCGTGCTCACTTCTCAATTCATAATCTGTGCTTAACCAGTGTACCTAGTAGAGTCCTCTATTGCACAAGTCTGTATATTTCCTAATGCTGGATTTTTATCCACAGCAGCATTTGAGCATTCAGAGATATTGTATGTTTATTACGGATCTGAAACAAGTGTTTCAGACCCAGTATGAAACATCTAGCACATCTGTGGTCCATTGTGGGTGCAAAAATATCTCCCTGTGCCTGCCTTAGCTTTTTTTATTAGCCCCAAATGTGTCTCATACTTGTACATCCATGTGCTCTGCCACTCCAGCTTGGGGCCACTTAAATTGCAATTCTTATACCCTCCTGCCTTCTCTCCAGAGGCTTGCTTACCCAATTGATAGAGGCTGGGAAAAAGATGAAGACCAAAGTGGAAGTGTTCCTTTGGATCAGTTGGATCAGTCTTAACTAAATAGATTGCAAATTGTGATTGAAATGGAAGCAATGCATATAGATCAGCTTGAGTCAAATACATGGAATCATAGAGTTGGAAAGGATCCACAAAGTCATCTAGTCCAACTCCCTGCCTGTAGCAGGAAATCCTCTTAGAGCATCTCCAAGCAGGTGCCTGTCAAGCTTCTGCTTGAAAAGCTTCAGAGGGAGAATCCACTCACTGAATATGTGAGAATACATATTTGCAGGAGCAAACACTTTCGCTGTATGCTTTGTTCTAAATAGGAACCTGAACAGACCATTAATCTTACCATAATCTTCCCTTTAGCTGCTCCTGTTTGATTATGATAAAGTGGAGCTGGCAAATATGAACAGGCTCTTCTTCCAACCCCATCAAGCTGGACTGAGTAAAGTGCAAGCAGCAGAGCACACGTTGCGGTATGTGTTGTAGGAAATTGACACCCAGTAATGCATGCTCAACCTTAACAATTGCCCTGTAATTTAAACTAAGAACACATACATTTTGGAGGAAACTTGTCACATAAGCATTGTAGTCTAGTTGTGTGCAGGGATACATGGAAGTAAGTGCCACTGAATTCAGTGGCATTTACCCCAAACTAAGATTGCAGCCTTAGCTCTTGCATATGTATGGAAAGTCCTTTTTAGAGGTTGTTTTCAGATTGTAGTTACAAATGTTCCTTTCTTGTCCTCAAGGAATATCAATCCTGATGTCCAATTTGAAGTACATAATTACAACATCACAACCATGGACAACTTTCAACACTTCATGGATAGAATGAGGTAAAATAATTTTGTGCAGGTGGATGTAATGGATTTCACTTCTAATAAGGAAGTATTACTGGCTGTATAGAATGCTTAGCTTACTGTTTTCAAAATCTAATTGGCAAGACTCCTTGAAGTGTCTGGGTTTTGTTTTTGTTTACAGCAATGGTGGATTAGAAGAAGGGAAACCTGTTGACCTCGTATTGAGCTGTGTCGATAACTTTGAAGCTCGCATGGCAATAAATACTGTATGTATAGCATTTAAAACTTGTATGCAGCAGTGGCCCCCTCTTATTTTATAACTGTGAATTGCAGCAGAGGTACAGTGCATCAGGCATTGGAACTGTGCGGCCTCCTTTTGTTTCATTGGGGCTTGTGTAGGAGCGTACCACAAATTGTCCTTTGAAAATCAGTGAAGCTGACAATAGCTTGACACTCAGTGACAATAGCTGCACTTCCTGCATCGCAGCTGTAAATATGTGTCTTTCAAGTTATGAAATATGACAAAGTTCATATAAAAGGGATGCCATTTTTTAAACTGTCACTTAGCCTTATTTAACTGATATATGTGATCTATGCAGATTCTGTAGGAAATGTGACTTTTCTGTTTGTAAATGGAGTGTGCCTTTTTTTCCCCCCCTTGAGGCCTGTAATGAGCTTGGGCAAATATGGATGGAATCTGGAGTGAGTGAAAATGCTGTCTCTGGTCATATTCAACTGATCATCCCGGGTGAATCAGCTTGTTTTGCGGTATGTGGTATTCTATTCACACACTTATTCAGTTGAGATGCCCTTTTAGAAGAGAGCACAGTGGAGTGAATGTTGTTAGAATCCATAACTATTTTAGCTGGTTCACTCTTTTCAATATGTGTGTTTTTAATGTTCTTTCAAGATTATGATACTTTCCCCCTTCTTTTTTTTTGGCCAGTGTGCACCTCCACTTGTCGTAGCAGCCAACATAGATGAGAAAACGTTAAAGCGGGAAGGAGTTTGCGCAGCCAGCCTTCCCACCACTATGGGGGTGGTTGCTGGCCTTCTTGTACAAAATGTCCTGAAGTAAGTGATTAAACATAAGCCTTGACTTTAAAAGCTTAAGTGGTAATTAATATGTTACAAAAGGGTCCCTCACTCCTTCTGGCAGATAGAATACTGGGTCCAGCTTGACACATGCAAGCAATGAACTATTGCCATCTGTAATTCCTTTTGCTTCTTCCCCCCTCCTCCTTTTTAGGTATTTATTGAATTTTGGCACTGTGAGTTTCTACCTTGGCTACAATGCAATGCAAGATTTCTTTCCCACCATGACCATGAAGCCAAATCCACAGTGTGATGACAGAAACTGTAGAAAGCAGCAGGAAGAGTACAAGGTAAAATAAAGATCCTAGCTAGCAGCGTTCTTAATCTTTACAGGAAGTTATATATCCTAAGGGGTGCGTACAAAAATAAGGTGACAGCAGTGAGGTATCGGAAACTTTATGTGCAGCATCTTGCGTGATGCCAAGCCAACATTTCCATTTGCATTTTTTGTGTGCAAGAGCCTCATGCTATCACTTCCATGCCCATAAGCCTCTGCACAAGCAGAATAATATTTTAGGAACGTACCTGGTTGTATATCAGTTCAACATTAGATTGTGGTTAGCTGCTATAACTTTTGTAGGTTTTTGCTCCACCATGGCGACTTGGAAAAAACCATTGTTTATCTGCAGTTGTTTAATGAAAATTGTTTTCCTTTTTGTATTCCCAGAGAAAAGTAGCAGCAACTCCAAAGGAAGTAGTATTGGAACAGGAAGAAGACATCGTACATGAAGATAATGATTGGGGTGAGCACCGAGGTGAAAACTAAAGTGATATTGTCAGGATACCAAGATGGAGCACACTGTTGTGTATTAGATCTTTTAATACTAGCAAAATGCCCCTCGGCATTACTTTTCTCAGTAGTGAATGGCCTTCTTGGCTCCTCTGGAAAACTGGCTGCAGCAAGGGCACAGTTGAGGTGAGCCAGCGTCAGGGGAAGGAGTCCTGTTTTTGATCCCACTTTGGATCCTGTCTGTCTCTGAGTAATTGTCTACCATGGTAGCTTGTGGTAGGATACAGGGGATAAGAATTGAAGGGATAGGCAGAAGGCCTAGAGATCCATTTCTTCCATGCTGCAGCATGTGCAGTAGCCATCATTACAATGGAAGAGGACCAGGGAAGTGACTATAGTAAGGGAGTGGGTGCAAAGCAGACACACTCATCATGAGCCACCAGGGATAGCGAGATGAACATGGTGGTTCTCAGTACTGCAGTTTACTCCTTTCCACTGGAGTAAATGGGAGAAAGTGAAAGGGTGGTCTGTTTGGGGAGAGTAGGAAGTTCTAATGCCTTTGCTGTTGGTGTGTGTAACATGGAGCCATGGTGTGCCAGCATTGTATAGTTCTGGGCTTTAGTACTGATGTACTAACACTCCACAGGTTTGTACTGGTGCACAGAGTATGAGCATTTCAACATTATTTCTTGTCATTTGGTTTGGCTGCACAGGGAATAGGTTTTGGGCAGCAGGCAGTAACATCTCAATCTACCTTAAGACACACAATGCCACTGTGTTTTACTTCTGCATTCAAGGAAGATTATATTGCATGAGATGAGAAATACTGTTATTCCTCAATGTTCCTTTCACTTACACCTGTATTTTTACCCTCCTGGGGGAAATGTTCAGGTATTGAATTGGTTTCAGAGATTTCAGAAGAAGAGTTGAAAGCTGCATCTGGTCCAGTACCTGACCTTCCAGAAGGGATCATGTTGGCATACACAATACCAAACAAGGTAACTGTAGTTTCAGGTGTTCATCTCTTTAAAATAAAAGCATGCTTTAAAGAAAACTACCTTGAATTTATTCAGTGGCCTGACGTCAGTTACCTCAGCTAAACTTGTGTTGCAAATAATGTCTGAGGTTGGCTGTTGATTTAGTTTATTTTGTCGTTTTGCTGTACACAACCCTGTGTTCTTGGGGAGAATATAAAAGCTTTAAAAAATAAAGGTGAGGCTTTTTTGGCCTGATCCAGTAGGACTCTTACGTAGTCTTGCTTCATTTTCCTTGTGTGTCAGTTAGGCTGCCCTACTCTACTCTCCCTTATATGATTATAGTTTAGGTGGTTGTTAAGCAAGCTGAACTTGTTGGGGTTCTTTGCTTTAGACAGAGTGAGACTTAAGGTGTTAATGGTTTTGTTTTTGTCTTCAACAGGAAGAGAATACTGTAGCTGAGAAAACTGTTGCAGAGTCAGAGGAGAGTCTGGAAGAACTTATGGCAAAAATGAAGAGCATGTAGCACCAAGGACATTCCCAAAACTTGGCAGCTCATACTGTAGCTTCAAAACTTGAGGATGTATCTTGTAAGCGAAGTTGGTCTTTAAATGTATTTCATCATGTCTTTTGTTAAGTATGTTATGTCTCACAATTAACTAATCAGACTGAACTTTCCAGGAGTAGTGAGAGTCCAAACTTCCAACAAAAGTTTAAGACAAGAGGAGCCAAACCAACCACTTAGGAATAAAATAAAGGATGCCTTATTACTTTTAGGCCAATATGGATAAATTTACTGATGGTGAATAGTTCACTTATAATAAAAGTAGAAGTACTTCAATATTAGGCCTAGCCCTAAGATTTCATTTTTAAAATATGAATGTCATGCTAACGTCACACCTGTCTAACTTATCCACACAGCTGCTTGGTTATACTTTTGTTAGTTCAGAGCGGTGGTACTTTTGCAACTCATTTCTGTACATTTGGGCTTTCTCCGTTCCTCCATTCTAGAAGAAACATTATCTCAGTACATGTTGGCATGCTATCTGAACTAAAGAAGAGCACATCCTAAAATCTTAACAGATGTTACTATACTGAGTACTAATAAGATTGTCCCCCTTCCCCAATACAATTAGGAGAAGTGTGTGACATTTGATTGAACCCAATCTGCTGGTCTTGCAACTTATTATTAAAAAATAGCTTGTATAATAAAATTACCAGCTATCATCTGACTTCATGGGAGATTAGTATGTTCTTAATGTACTTAGAAATCTTGCCTGAATAATTCAAGCTTCTGCATAGGGAATTTAAAATGTTAGAGGCTACATGCATTTGAGCATTTTAATGCCTGCAAATTCAGGGGAAAACTCTAGGACTGTACTAGAACAAGTGAATTGCAGCTTCCCAATTGTGACGAGTGATCTAGATGCTGTTGCTAACTTAATGTATTAGTTAATCATGACAGGTAATCCCAACTTGCTGATACCTTGCTGATTTCCATAGTCTATGAGCAACATTCCTCTTCAGTATTCCTTGTCAACATTCCTCCTCCTGTTCAGGTCCCTTGGAAAAATCGGTGAAGGTTCAACCAGCAGCAGCAAGAAAGACCAAATGGCAGCTAGGGAATAACAAGACCATTGTGGAGGTTTAACAGTACTTCTGGCCTCTTGTACTGACACTGTTGCATTGATAGTTCCTTATAATTATGAAAAAATGTTAAACCTGTGATCATGTTTAGTATTTATTTGTAAATTGCTTTGGGGTACCTGTATTAAGCTTCTTGTTTACCACAAGACAGTGCTGCTTTAAAGACTAACTTTAAGATGTCACAAGATTCTTTGCAGTGGTTTTTGTTTCAGGTATTGATTTGCTAAGCAAAAAGGGTATAATCTAGCAGAGAAGCTTGTTTAGAGTAAGTGAGATTTACAATGCCATCCTCTGCTTGTTTACTTGTAGTCAGTAGAACTTAACTCCCTAGTGGGTCTAGGATTGTAGCCTAACTGGGGCCACTGATGTGGGGCCATTTATTTTATAGCCACTTTCAAAGTACAGCTTTGCTAGTTGGGAATCAGTCTTACTGTATACTTGTCATGAGCATGGTGTTGAATGAAAAATCAAAAGAATGTGTGAAGAAAGAACTTTGACACTTGAAGGGGCCAAAAATATAACTGCATTGGCTTTAAATACTCAGTTGTGTGCAGCATATCACCACATTATTTCAGTGCATTTTCATTAGCAACATTCTTACTTTTCTTCTGACAAAAGGTTGTGCTTGAAAATAAATTTTACTAACAGAGGTTCAGTGGCAGCCCATTTTGCTGATGTATTTACCAAGTCCTTGGTTTTTGTAGTTAGAGGGCTTTCTGCAATCAGCAGCTTCCAATACAGTGCAAAGAATTGCATTCAGACTTTAAATTTGTCAAAGCTCCCTTGTGCAAAAACAGAAGTAATTCACGTCTATGCAAGGGATTCTTTGAATCACAACCCTAGATTTTTTTTAGTGTAAACTACATGTCAGATACTCAGTAATAGCCATATGCAGCTGTATTACTAAAACTGGTGATTGAAAACTTTCACTGTCAGTTTTGAACAAACCAGTTTCCTAAATTCAGATACAATAGGAAACTAGTTTATTGTAGGCTGAATTGTGGAAGCTGGTTTAGCACTACATATACATAGGATTGCACTATAAATCTTTTATAGTGTGGCTGCATGCAGGCCAACCCAGAAGTCAGCCCCATTGCAAGCCATGGGCTTATTCACAGGAAAGCGTTACAGGATTTCAGGCTGTCATCAACATTTTGATGCACATCCAAAAACAGTAACTGGGCTACTAACTACCCTGTTTTTAAGCAATAGTTGGCTGTCTTATGTTAGCATCCTGATCATCAGCAATTCATAGACAGTTCAATGAATCAACACAAGCCTGACATTTTAGTCCAATTATTTGATGTATATAATTTTTTTTAAAATATGAGTATTTTAAATTGACAACAGTAAAACAAAATGAATAATCAGTTCTGAAAAATTCTGTTTAAAGCTGGTCAGGAAGAGAACAAATTGTAGTTGACAACATTAGACAGACAACCTTTATTAGGCATAAAACTTGACAGTTGCCTGAGCAACTTACACAAAGATTGCATTCCAGCAGGTCATCGGAACAGAATAAATATAGATTCAGATAAAATTTCCCTCCATTTTACGTTTAGTTAAAATCTCATATAAAAAGTCTGCCATTGGTTTTGTCATATTCTCATTTGTAAGTAATATCTGTAATTTCAATTCATCATGACAGAGTAATTGACAAAAAACGAATCCAAATACATATTATTATTATTAACAGTATTTATATACCGCTTTTCAACTAAAAGTTAGACTCCTTGTAAAGCAGGCAGTGGAACACTATGTGGATCAGAGACTCCCTGGATCCCAACTCGCAAAATTCACTGTGGATCTTTATACCCAAGTGCTAGCAACTAAGTCATATTTTACAAGTTACAATTTTTGAGGCAGTTTAGAAGTCTGTAAACAATCACCCAGTGCTTGCAATCAGTAGGATTTTAATCTACTAATGTTCAGAACTGGGCCGTCAGTCACTAACACTACTTTAACTGTGTGGAAGGTCTCACACAGTGGTCAGCAATTCAGAAAGTTAAGTGCTTTAAGTAGGTGCTTAGTCACTATTGTCCTTTCCTTTGTACCTCCCTAGATTAAGCCTTATTTTGTCAGCATCTTTGGATGGGCTGCTCCCCTTGCTTGCTCCAGGGACAATTCTAATGTAGAGTTGCCTTGGTCACTTGTTCTGTTGTTTTTAGACCATTTTCAACTTGTGAATTCTGATTATGTGGACATGGTACTTGGGAGCATGAATTTATCTGTCAGTGCTCCTGGCCTTTCCCATCTTTGCTAAAGCTGCCAAGGTGAGACACAAATGCTTCTCTTCAGAAGGGCCAGACACCAGCTACCTTGAAGTGGTCATAAAGCAGCATATAAAGAAGTCCTCCCTCTGTCCCTCCACTCCTGACTGGTTTCTGATCTCCCTTTTATGTGATTGAACATGTGTAATGGCTGTCAACTAAATAACAGGGTAAATGCTCATTTGGCTTAAGTGCCTACAGGATAAGAACCTATCCAAGAGGGGTATGCAAACCCTAGATGCGTTGTTGATACTACTTCCTTGCTAGCTGATGAACTCATGAAAGCTCTGAGCACCACTGGAAAGCCAAAGACCACTGTCATTGCAGTAAGATCTATTTGACGCCTCCCACAGAAGGAGCCAGTGGGTACTAAAAGACTGCTTACTACTCAGAAAAAAATGCTATACACTTTCCACAGACACCATAGATCTCAGGACTGATACAAGATTCCTAGCAAAAATTAACCCTGAGCTCCACTGTTAAGACCTCAACCTACCAGAATGACACTAAATGACTACATGCGCCAAACCAAGAATTTCCATTCCACTGAAGTTTGTCTCCTTCCTTGCATCTATCCACCCACCCTGGCCAAGAAGGCCCCAAAGTGACACTATCAAGATGGATTAAGACTTGTATTGTGCTGGCTTATGAACCTTCACATCTACAGGTTCTCAGGGGAATAGTAACTCATCTTGCATGCAGTGCAGTGAACATTCAGTGTTTACACTGCCTCTCAGGAAAGCAAAGCTGTTTCCTACACATCCATCCCTCCTTTTATCCGCTTCTACAATCTCTGCATTGGTAGAAGAGTATAGGTAGTTCAGGTCTGGGCCTCCAGAGAATCAGTAATTTTCCCTTCCTAACCAGATGAAGTGGCTGTTGGATCCCCCGCTCCACCGTAAGAGAAAGAAATGGACTTTTTGTGAACTTAACCATGATACAGTCTTTCTTCACAATCGACAGAAGACATCCTACCCACCCAGATGAATTGTTTTTTACAGTCTATACTACATTCAGTTTCAAATTGAAGTTAACAAGATTTGGCTATTATTCAATTATAAGTACTAATTGGCAGAAACAGAGCAAGTTCCTTTTAAGCTTAAGCCATTTCTGCCCAATGTTGCATATACTCAACAGGGAGTTGAGGATCAAACTGAGGGAGTACCTCCTTCCAGAGTCTGCAATACTCTTTATTAGCATAGTCCTGTCTTATTTGGAGCAAGAGGAAATTCAATCAATTTAAAGTGATCATTAAATTGAATCAATTTAATGATTGAATTTCCATTTACTGTAAAGGAAGAACTTACCATGGGAAGCCCAATATTTCTACCTGCCCCCCCTTCTTTGATGACAAGTGTTGTCTTGTATCTGTCATATCAGTCTGCATCAACTTTGTCCATGTTGGAGAAAAGCATTAGGGGAGAAAACACTCTTCAAACTGAGCGTGTCACCACTTGATGAATGATGGGATGCTGCTTTTCCACCAATCAGCAGAGTCTCTGCTTCCTTGATTTCCATGGCTCTCTTATATAACTCAGCAGCCTTCTCAAAATCACCTCCTTCATAGCTTTGGGAGAAAAATCAAAGTTGTAACGCACACAAGTACTACTGCTGAAACACATGCAAAATACAGATCACATTTTTCATTACAAAATAAAATACGGGATCAGCAAATGGAAGCTCTGGGCCAAATTTGGCCTCCTGAGATTGCACAAGCTGACCCTTCCTCTCCCATCCAGTTGTCAACCCAGAGTTAAGTGACTGTGACAATTCAACTTGCTGGGAAGCCAGTGGGGAATGTAGGGTCTGAACTCCCACCTATCATAATTTCTTCATTGTAACCACCCTGTGAAACTAGGTGACACCCAGAAGTGTATTTTTAAGTTCCTCTTATTCAACTCTTGTTCCTGGCCTGCATTTCATTGAAGTAGCAAACCTGAGTTTGGACTGTATTGTATCAGATTGCGAGAGATTATTGCGAGACTATTGCTTCTCCATAAAGTTCTCTGCACACAGAATATTAGCCTTTTGAGGAAAAAGGATCTACCTTAGTTATCTGCAGGGAATTTGTTCCCAGACCCCCCGTGGGTACCGATTTAAACGGTTAAACAAATCTGTGAAGAGCGCCTCAAAGGCCTTCCATATACAATTGGAAGTGTCTTCCAATCATTTCTGGGAGGTCCTCCAGCCATGGACTCGGCACCCATATAAAGTCAAACCCATGGGTTTGGCACCCATGGGTGCCAAACCTGCAGAGAAGGCAGACCCAATGTACCTCAGACATCTCCCTAACATGCTAGTTTTCTATGTGTAGGGAACTTCTTTATACAGAAGAGAATACATGTCATACGAGCTTCTGCTCAAGAGAGGGGTCAATTCAGTAAGAACAAGGTCTTTGTCATGCTCTGCAGCGACACCAGATTTATCCTCTTTGATCTGTTTCCTGCTTTCGAAAGAGCATGGCCACATTTTCCCCCATCAATTGCTTTAGTTCTTATGAGACTGGTATTATTTTATATGGGATATCCCATTGTCTGGAGCATTAAAACAGCCTTTATTTCTATGAAAACCTAAGCTGTAATATATGAAACGCCTTATTTCAGGTTGAATGTGATTCTAGAAATGCAGGCTCATGAATACTGTTAAAGAACATCAGCCTTATTTTTCAGTGTATACCCATTTTCTTGAAAGCACCCCCCAATAAAAATAAGAGCCCTGCCAAATCACAACAAAGCTACATGAAGTTCAGTACATTATTTTCCAAATTTCCACCATGGTCAACCATCTGAAGCATGTGAAGTTTCTCTTGCCACAGTTACATCAGAAAGTACAATCAGTTTGTTACAAAACAATGAAGGATGCCACACACTTTATTGAAAAGTGGGCTGATTCCTTATGTTCTGATACTGAGGGTGGTTCTGCACAGAAGGCTGCAGCTGCCACATACAGAGAAGGACCACTGGCTGGCAGCAGTTCTCAAGAGTTTCAGCCTTGAATCATTCCCAGCCCTACCTGAGATGCCAGGGGTTAAGTCTGGGACTTCCTGCATGGAAAACACGCACTCTACCAGTGAATTATGGTTTTGTTATGGCTGTGGAAGATCTGATGTGCAAGCAGAACTCCCACCCTATAGCAAAGCCTTCCTGCACACTTTAATGAAGCCAGCAGATCCATGCAAAGGAAACACACTTTAATCTGCTTCTCCAGCTCAAGTGAATACAGGAGTGAACAGGAGTGAAATGCACACTGTTCTGATTAGATAAGCAGGGGGCCTCCAAGTGTTGCTTTAATTTATTCTTTAACAAGATAAGTTCAAGTAAAGATTACCTTAGCACAGCCAAATTTTTCAATGTTTCTCCTACACGAGGGTGCATACGCCCAAAACTGTCTTCATAAACCTTTAGTGCACGCTCATAAAGCGGCAAGGCTTCTGAGTGTTTTTTCTAGACGGGGTAGAAAAGAGAAAAGTGACTTGCTAGAACAAGCATGACAGAACATTTGTTCTTTATATTAGTCAACATGAAAACACTGGGTCTTGGCTTAAATCTGTTTTAAGGTTCTGAATAGTCCCACTTTTCATTAAAATGTTATGTTTGCAGTTTAGCCAAAAGGCAGAAGTGGTTATAATAACTTTTTCCTTTAGGCTCAAACTGTCATAAACATCACAGAGCTGGAAACAAAAAATTTGTTTCCAAAGCAAGCCAGGCTGCCAAACCAAAGAATCTCATCAGAAGAGGCAAAAACATAAAATGCAAAAGAAGATTATTCCTTACAGGGAACACTGGTTACATTTTTTCCTTAGAATCCCATGTCTGCTCTCCCCACCACCTCAGTATCTTATGAAAAAAAAAGTGCAAAAGAAAGGATAAACCTCTACCATTTGACAGTAAAGAACTGCCAGGTTCACCAAAGCAGTAGCCACACTCGGGTGCTTTGGACCAAAGGATTTCTGCCGGATTTCAACAGCTAACTCATATAGTGGCACAGCTTTGTCCAGCTTTCCCTAGGAAGTAAAGCAAACATTATCTTGCTAGAAACATTCAGACAGGCTTGTTTCAGAGGAGCAGTGCATACACTCTGTCTACTTTGATCATAAATCACTGGTTAAAACTAACATGAAAAACTAGAGGCTATTTGCATAGCTATGTATACTTTCCGGGCTTTACAGTAAACCCAAGAAAAGTTTAATACTGAAACTTGTCTAATTTGCATATATCTGATGTGTGATCTTAACTTCTTCCCAAGTAGCAAAGCCTCCCCTGTTCACTTCAGAAGAGATAGCAGATTCATGCATACAAAGGAATGCACACTCTGATCTGCTTCCTCAGCTCAAGTCAAAATCAGGTGGGAGTAGTTATTGGCAGAATTTATTCTGCTTCTGCTAGTCAGTCACAAGAAGGGACAACAACCAGATACAGTTTCTTTTGGATGGAGTCATGCTTCTTCTGAAAAAGAAGGTTTGCAGTCTGGGAACCATCCTGGATCTGGGTCATCTTCAAGATTCCCAGTGGGCACTACAGCCAGGAGCATATCTCATGCTATGTATTCTTCAGCTGATACACCAAGCTTGGGGCTCTTGTAGAACTCTTGCTTGGCGTTCTTCATGGAGAACTGTGACTCTCATTGCTGTGCATGTGCCAGTAGCCACTCAACTCCACTACTGCACATACTTCATGCAGGGCTGGGGAGCTGGAAACAGTTTAGAAATTGGTCCAGAACACAGCAAGTTGACCAGTTTCTGGGGTTAGCCGCTGAGCCTCAGGCTACATATTGCTTTAAAAAGAAGAATTGGCATCTTGCCAGTCTTGGAGGAGTTCTGTTAGTTACCAATATGTCATCAATGGCGGTCTCTCAGTTATGACCCAGGGGAACTCCCCTCCACTAGAGATTCACTGAGTGAATTTGTCCAAATACATATGCCTAGGACTGCTCAAGTTCACTTTCTAGATAATTATTAATCTGAGTTTGCTTTGTCCAATATTTCTGCATTTCTTTTGGCTAAAGTTTTGCTGTTATTGATATATTATTGATATTACGGCATTGTTTTATTGCACAATTCATACTATTCCTTGCTTTGAAAATTTTAAAGTGAAAGCTAGACTGTATAGAAAGAAAGAGAACTAGATGCAGTGAAGCCTTGTTTTTGACTGGTCAAAATCCAATTCAGCTCATCCCCAGAACAAAACGAACACCTGATAGATACATGGCTGATAGTGGCAGTGTAGAAGTTCACAAAATGATGTGAGTGGAGCATGTAGTGTCTGATTCTCATGTGTCAGTCATCATGCACAGCAGCCTCTACATAGAAGCCTTTAAGCATCAATAATGCAAGAACTGATCCAGAATTTTGACCGAAGCACTCTATGGAGCATGTGTGCAGGGCTAACATCACCTCCATTCACCCAGCACATTCAAAACTATTTCCACTGTAGCCTTGAAGAGCATCTTAAAAGGATACTGTGAACCAAAGACCTTAAAGGGATATCACACCAGACAGACACTTCAAGCAAGAAAAACAGAATTAGTGCATGCATCATGCATTGACTCTTACCAGCTTCTTGTAGAGCATGGCAAGGTGCTTCACAGTGTAAGCCAGAGAGGGGTGGTCAGGCGCTAATGCCTGCCTTCTAATGTTCAGTGCCCTTTCGTACAACTCCTCCGCCTTGTCGTAGTGCTTCTTCTCATTGCTGAGAGCGGCAAGATTGTTCAACGACTGGGCACAATCTGGATGCTCAGGCCCAAGAACCCGTTCTCTCATTTCCAGGGAACGTTTCAGGAAAAGTTCTGCTGTCCTAGAATCAAATGCACATAGCAATTCTGGGCACGGTCCCACAGTCAATTCAAAAGATGCTACCGACACCAGCAGCAGTCACCAATTTATTTTAGAGGAAATGTTAGCCTGCTATGGAGGAACTGGAAACCTGGCATTGCAGATACATTAGTCAGTCCCACAAAGGAAAAGCACCTCTATCAAAGACCGTCAAAGTTTAGGTAACAACCACCATTTTTAAAAAAATGGTTGTACACCCTTTGCTCCACCAGTATGGTAGAATTCAACTCCATAGCCATTATGCTCCATTTCTGACAGGTAGAAAGAGCACATCATATACTACAATTATGCATTTAATTTGCCCTTCCAATTCTTCTTGAAATGAAAAAGATTCTTCCTAGCCATGAATGCACTTACTCGAGATTATTTTGGAGGTAGTAGAGAACTCCAAGCTCATTGAGTGTCCGAGCATTATCAGAGGTGTCTTTTCCCAGAGTGAGTCCTTCTAGCTGGAGGGCTCGTTGGCGTAGAAGAGCAAATCCATACTAAAGCACAACAAAGAGAAACTTGACAATCTAATGTTAAGGATCTATAACTAACCCCCACCTCTACCAAAATACACATTCCTGTGGGTATGGTGTAAGCATCTTTACAACTTTCCAAGCAAAGGTGAAGCCATACTTTACAACAACATGTAACTGTAATATATTGTGATACCCAAAGGTGTGAAGTGCATGAACCCACTTTGTCTAGAATAGCTATTCCAGTTCACAATAGCCTGCTTCCGCTTTCCGGGCTTGAAGGGACTAGCACTGTCAGTACTACTTGTACAAACTGTCATAAAACAGAGCCTTATGATGAACCAACTTCATTTACCAGGCTGCCTTTCCGCCTCGCAGCTTTTTGTTGAATTTTGAAGGATTTTTTCCTCAGGTGTTCTGCTTGTTCATATCTAAAATGAATGGCAAAGACTCAGTTAACAACATGGCAAAGAGTTCAACAGATTTTGAAACAGTATCACTTCCCCAAATTTCTGCTTTCTTACAGTCTTCTAGAAATTCAACAGAATCTCAGAAGTTGGGTGATACTGCATATGCTTGTACAGTGCAGATATCCAAGTCATACGTTACCTCCTATGCTCTATGCCAGTAGTTCCCAAACTTTTTAGCACCAGGACCAACTTTTGGAAATGACACTCTATCGGGATCCAACTAGCTGTACTAGACTAAAAACAAGTTTCACTGTACCTCAAAAGTTGTGCTCAAGCTCTGTTGTTATCCTTTTCACTATGGTGAGGGTAAACTGCCTTCTGGAACTCCATGTTCCATTCTGGTGGCCTTGTATGCTCCTTCATCTAGCCTTCAATAAGAGTCAAGGCACACTTGCCGACTTGCAAGTAAACGTACACATGTGGCTCAGTTTCGCTTTCCATAGGGATCAATACTTTTCCTTGTCAGTTATCAGCTTGTCCATTTCACAACCCACCAAAATTCAAGTCACGACCCAATGGTGGGTCCCAACCCACAGTTTGGGAACCACTGCTCTATGTAGATGCAATTCACGCTTGTGCCTGTGACCAGCAAGTGCAATTTCACTTTGTCTAGGCTGTTACTGAGATAATAAATGACTGACCTTTATGTGGAAGCAAGCACAATGAAACCAAGCAAAAACTATTCCTTAACATGATTTGAAAATAACTTGTGCACAGACCCATAAAATGTTTGGCACTAACGACTCGCAGGTTCAGGGTTGTTTGCAATTTAACACCTTTTATCTCACACAGTTTCCTGAAATGTACATTGTGGAATAATTCATTCCAATCTCTTACCTCATCCCTGTTTAAATTTTCAGTAAACCTTAAGATACAGTAAAAATCATGTTACATCAAACCCTCTATCAATCCAAGAACTTCCTACAACTTCTCTCCATCCCATCCTTCAAAGTACCACCAAACCCTATTTCCTTACTACATAGATTTTCCAACCCAACTGCCAAGGAATCCCACCACCATGCCAAATCAAGAGGCATGCTGAAACAAGAGGAAAAAAAGTTGGTTTTCCTTACTTATTCTGTTTCTGGAACAAGGTGGCAAGGGCGTCAAGTTCACGAGCAACTCTAAGATGCTCAGTACCATAAGCGTTTTCAGAGATCTCAAGAGCCTGCTTATACAATTGCTCCGCATTGCCAAATTTCTTCCACTGCACATACACGCCAGCTAATTGATGGAGCGACTGGGCGACTCTGGGATGATCAGGATCTAGGGCAGTCTCTCGAATCTCCAGGGAGCGTTGCAAAGGAGCAATTGCCTAGAAAGGTGTTTTTAAAGTAAGGAGATAAAAAAATAAGATTCTGCTCAAAAGATCTCAAGTAGCATGGCTGAGAAGACAAGGGAGCGGGGGTTGACTGTTGGTTAGACTCCATTTAAGGCATGTCTCCATACAGTGAAGATAACATGAAGAGAATCATGAGAACAAACACCTTTGTGAGGATTCTTTGGAGTGACTGTGGCTGAGTGGTAGAACACCCATTTTGTATGCAGAAGGTGCTAGGTTTTATCCCTGGAATCTCCATGTTGGGCTGGGAAAAGATCCTTCCTGAAACCCAGAAATCTGCCAGTCTGCATTGACAATACTGAGTGAGATGGACCACTGGTTTGACTCAGCAGAAACCAGCTTTTTACACACTTCTTCCTCTGCACACTGGAAGAAGTATGCCATTACAACAAGCTCTATGCATAGTTTCAAACCAACCTTCACATCTGTGAAGATGAGAAACTTGGGTTTTCTCCCGCACCCCCCGGGTTAAAATGAACAACTAGAGTTCTCTAGGAATTCAATTTTGCACAAAATGCTACACATGTCCAGAGCAGGAGAGAAGACAAAATATATACTACACCTTGCAAATGCACTCACCTGACTGAGAAGACCAAGGTCCTTGAGAAATCGTCCCAGAGTCTCATAAAGATCAGCCAGAGAGATCATACTTTCTTCTCCTTCACAGCTTTTCTCATACAACTTCAGAGAGCTAAAATATTCTGCTGCCATAGAGCTCTTGTCTTTTCCAAGAAGCTGCCAGTAGCTCAGCAGCTCTGCAAAATGGCCCCTATTCGAAATAAATGTATTTTAAAAATAAGAAGAAAAAAATTCACATTCAGAGAGGCTGCCATGCCAGCTGCCATTGCAGTATGCCAGTGCAATGTGCAAATAGGATTGGGCCATTAGAGAATCAACTTCTGTAATTTCTGCTTATCTTCAGTGTTCTTCAACCTTGGGGTCGGGACCCCTATGGGATCGTGAAGTTGTGGGGTTGTGGCAACTTACAGGAAAGGAAAAGGTTGAAGACCACTGGACTAGAGTACCAGGTAAAGAGGAAGGCAAATGGTGTACCCTTCAGGAGATTGTGTCCAAATCCTGCTCAGGTTCTTAGTAGTTGTGCTAAAACAGCTTTCACTAGTGCCAGGCTACATGGTAACTTTTTCTGTTCTCTCTATTAAGTATTACCCCTGGGGGCTGGGGGCCAAGAATAGGCCCTCAGTTTGGCTGTACTTGTCGTAAGAGGCGACTAAACAGCCACCGGGTAGATGGGACTCGTCAGCCTAGGAAGGCAGCTCATCTAAGAGAAGGAAACTCTGATCCCAAACCTCCACTGCCTTGTGGCTACATCCAGTTCTGGAAAAGGCTTCAGGAGTCAACCTCGAGGCAAAATCAGGAGCCGGAGTCCCTTAGGCAGTTCATGGCTGAACACAGTCACGTTCTGGCAACTCCTGCGACGCCGCTGGAACCAACCGTATTGGCTTCTGCCTTTCCATTGGACCATTCCAGCGACGTGGAGAGGGGGGATTTGCTGCATGGGTAACAGCCTATCCTCCATACCTTCTTTACCCAGGCTTCGCGCACTGGAGAGGACACTCCAACTTCGCCATACGGCGTCGGCACAACACGGGAAGCAGCAGTTTACCGGTTATAAGTCTTTGCTCGATTGGCGTAGAGCATGACGCCAGGGGCTGCTTCCGACGGTGGGAGAGATCATTGCATCTCATTGGGCAGCTACCGCCCGCCTTAAGCTGGGCAGTCCCCAGCCAGTAAGGTGTTGCCTCGCCACGGTCCGTTAACCTCATGGGGTGCGTGGGGTTTAGGGTGAAAACCGACAAGCGGATCGACAACTCTGCACCATGCAACAGAAAACAGAAAACTACTGCCCTAAAGCTGGGCACCTGGAACGTTAGGACAATGACACCTGGCTTCTCTGATGACCTGCAAGAAATAGACGACGCACGCAAAACAGCTGTCATCGACATGGAGCTGAGCAGACTGCAGATGGACGTCGTCGCCCTTCAAGAGACTAGGCTGCCAGATTCCGGATCTGTCAAGGAGAGAAATTTCTCATTTTTCTGGCAGGGAAAACCACCAAACGAAACCAGGGAACATGGCGTTGGCTTTGCGGTCAGAAATACCCTGCTGAAATCCATCATCCCACCTACTGTGGGAAGTGAAAGAATTTTGTCCCTGCAGCTCCAGTCATCAGCAGGACCTATCACTCTCATCAGTGCTTATGCACCGACTCTGTCGTCTCCAGCAGAAGCCAAAGACAAATTCTATGATGACCTGGCCACCACTGTCAAGAAAATCCCTGTAAAAGAGCCATTGTTCATCCTCGGCGATTTCAATGCTAGAGTTGGTGCTGATAACAGTTCATGGCCCACTTGCTTAGGTCAGTTTGGCACTGGGAGGATGAACGAAAATGGCCAACGCCTGCTAGAGTTTTGCTGTCATCACGGTCTCTGTGTCAGCAACACATTCTTCAACACAAAGCCCCAACATAGAGTCTCTTGGAGACATCCAAGATCAAAGCACTGGCACCAGCTCGACCTGATCCTCACCAGACGCTCCAGCTTTCCCAGCATCAAGATCACACGCAGTTATCATGGTGCTGCCTGCGACACTGACCACTCCCTGGTGTGCAGCAGAGTGAAACTGCAAACAAAGCGACTGTATCACACGAAAAAGGAAGGAAGACCTCGCATTGATACCAGCAAGACCCGGGATCAGAGAAAAGTGGAGGAATTTGCACAAGCGCTTGAGGAATCTCTTCCAGGCCCGGCCGACGCAAACGCATCCAGCAGATGGGAACATTTCAAGAATACCGTTTACAACACCGCCTTGTCCATATTCGGCAAGAAGACCAACAAGGCGGCAGACTGGTTTGAAGCCCACTCTGAGGAGTTGACACCAGTCATTGAGGAAAAGAGGAGAGCTCAAGCAGCATACAAGGTCTGTCCCAGTGAGCGCAACCTGCAGGTCCTCCGAACTGCTCGCAGCAAAGTCCAACAGACTGCCAGGAGATGTGCTAACGACTACTGGCTCCAGCTCTGTTCCGAGATACAGATAGCAGCTGACACGGGCAACATCAAGGGGATGTATGATGGTATCAAGCAGGCCCTAGGTCCAACACAGAAGAAAATTGCCCCTCTGAAGTCTGCCACAGGCGAGGTCATCCAGGATCGGGCGCAGCAGATGGAACGCTGGGTGCAGCACTACTCTGAGCTATATTCCAGAGAAAATGTAGTCACCGAAGAAGCACTGAACAACATTGAGTGCCTGCCTGTGCTGGAAGAGCTTGACAGTGAACCAACCCTAGAAGAACTTCACGTGGCCCTGGACTCCCTTGCCTTTGGCAAGGCACCTGGAAAAGACAGCATCCCTGCTGAAGTCCTAAAATGCTGCAAAGAGATCATCGTCACTGAGCTGCATGAAATCCTCTGTCTCTGCTGGAGAGAAGGTGGAGTACCTCAAGACATGAGGGATGCAAACATCATCACGCTGTACAAGAACAAAGGTGACAGGGGTGACTGCAACAACTACCGCGGCATCTCTCTCCTTAGCGTTGTAGGAAAGCTGTTTGCCCGAGTTGTACTAAAGAGGCTCCAGGTACTTGCAGAGAGCGTCTATCCAGAATCGCAGTGTGGATTCCGAGCCAACAGGTCCACCACTGATATGGTATTCTCCCTTAGACAACTGCAGGAGAAATGCAGGGAACAACGACAGCCACTCTTTATAGCCTTCATAGATCTCACAAAGGCTTTCGACCTGGTCAGCAGAGACGGCCTCTTCAAGATTCTCCCCAAGATTGGATGTCCACCCAGGCTCCTCAGCATCATCAGATCCTTCCACAAGGACATGAAGGGCACTGTTGTCTTTGATGGCTCCACATCAGACCCTTTTGACATCCGAAGCGGAGTGAAGCAGGGCTGTGTTCTTGCACCAACCTTGTTTGGGATTTTCTTCGCTGTCCTGCTGAAGCAGGCCTTTGGAACTGCAACAGAAGGCATCTATCTCCGGACCAGATCAGACGGAAAGCTCTTCAACCTCTCCAGACTGAGAGCAAAATCCAAAGTCTAGCTGAAATGTCTGCGTGACTTCCTCTTTGCCGACGATGCAGCTGTCACTACCCACTCTGCCAAAGATCTCCAGCAGCTCATGGATCGTTTTAGCAAGGCCTGCCAAGATTTTGGACTGACAATCAGCCTGAAGAAAACACAGGTCATGGTTCAGGATGTGGACTCACCTCCCTGCATTACAATCTCTGAGCATGAACTGGAGGTTGTCCATGACTTTGTGTACCTTGGCTCAACGATCTCCGACACTCATTCTCTCGATGCCGAGCTAAACAGGCGCATCGGTAAAGCAGCTACCACGTTTTCCAGACTCACAAAGAGAGTCTGGTCCAACAAGAAGCTGACGGAACATACCAAGATCCAGGTCTACAGAGCTTGCGTCCTGAGTACACTTCTGTACTGCAGCGAGTCATGGACTCTTCGCCCACAACAGGAGAGGAAACTGAGCGCTTTCCACATGCGCTGCCTCCGACGCATCCTCGGCATCACCTGGCAGGACAAAGTTCCAAACAACACAGTCCTGGAACGTGCTGGAATCCCTAGCATGTATTCACTGCTGAAACAGAGACGCCTGCGTTGGCTTGGTCATGTCGTGAGAATGGATGATGGCCGGATCCCAAAGGATCTCCTCTATGGAGAACTCGTGCAAGGAAAGCGCCCTACAGGTAGACCACAGCTGCGATACAAGGACATCTGCAAGAGGGATCTGAAGGCCTTAGGGATGGACCTCAACAAGTGGGAAACCCTGGCCTCTGAGCGGCCCGCTTGGAGGCAGGCTGTGCAGCATGGCCTTTCCCAGTTTGAAGAGACACTTTGCCAACAGTCTGAGGCTAAGAGGCAAAGAAGGAAGGCCCATAGCCAGGGAGACAGACCAGGGACAGACTGCACTTGCTCCCGGTGTGGAAGGGATTGTCACTCCCGGATTGGCCTTTTCAGCCACACTAGACGCTGTGCCAGAACCACCTTTCAGAGCGCGATACCATAGTCTTTCGAGACTGAAGGTTGCCAATACAATTAAGTATATTTGGTTATAGTGAACAGGGCTGGAGGGCATTATGAGAGTGGGGAGTGGGCAGTGATGGGGGTGGAAGATAGGGTTCTGGGAGGGGATGCGGGATCGATGAGGTCCCCAGCCTTAAGCTTTTATTTATTGTTTGTTTGGGTCATTGCATGAAAAAGGTTAAAGACCACTGACTTATCCCATTATTGCTGGAAGAGCTGGATGACTCTATCTGTATTTGGGGGCTCCTATAAAGGGTTGCTCATCCCAAAGAACGGTCAGCGCATTACTATCCTGCTAGAAAAACCAAGCTAACAACATCAGTGTAGCCATTTTCCAGGAATTAGGGACCATGCATTCACCAAGGAGCTTTCACATCTCTTTTTCTTCAGAGCAGCTTTGTTTGCTGCTTGGCAAAACCTGAAGGCATTTCAAAAGTGGTCCCCGGTGCAGCACAAGGATCTGTTCTCAAACATAAATGGCTCCATATACGTGACCTCCCCCACCTCCCTGGTGAATATGTGCACATCCTTGCACAAGTCTACAGGCTCTGTCTAGAATGTCCCTCACACTTCTTTCAGTAAGTTCTAAAACCATATAACAAGAACCATATAACAAGAAGTCTTGCATTACAAACCTTCAGGCAACTGATTTTTAAATCAGCAAGGTATATTTTGAATTAGAAAAATATATTGAATTAGAGTATGGGATGCTGCTGCCTAACCCAGCATTATCCACTCTCATTGGGAGGGCTCTCCTGGATCTCAGATGCAGGTCTTTTCCACACTGGACATCTGAGAATCTTTCCAGTTGGAGCTAAGGACTAAACTGGGCACTTTCTGCTTGCTAAGCATGGGTTTTATTATGGAGCTGTCTCCTTCGCTAACTGAGCAAGCCTCTTCAGCAAGGGTTGAAATACCAGCAGCACTGGCTCTACCCACCTAATCAATCCCATGGGTCCCAGAGACCCATTGTGATCAATGGCACAATCTTGACTAGCACTTTCCCCCCAATTAAGCACCTCATCCACTACTTCAAGAACAGGCCAAGGAGGTCTTAAGTTCCCTTCCTTCTCTCCCCATTGCAACAGTACCAAAGGTCCTGGCAAGGTCCTCTCCTTCTGTGCCTCCTGGTGCTTATTCCTCGGTTGAGGAAAGACAAGGCTTAGCACCTGAACTGTAAAGGAAATCTGCCAATGCAGTCTTTGTTGGTCTTCACTTGGAGGGTGGGCAAGCAGGCAATGAATAAGCAGCAACAGAGGCACACAATTATATACCTGTTTTACTTGTCTCTGAAGTACAAAACCATTTGCTTCTATCACATGCTTGCTTAGAAACTAACCCTTAGCAATAAGGAATATAAGAACAAAAACAAGGCACAGTCAACTGTTTTCCTTACCTTTTATAAAGGTTCTGGGACACAAAGAGATTTAAGAGGCACTTGTGCAATTTCTGCTTGTCACCTTGCTGCTGGAAGAGCCAGGGAAGCTCATCTGCACTCCGCCAAGTCACTCTCTCTTGACTGAAGAGGGATTTAGGCATGGGAAAAAGAAAAAAAAGATCATCTAAAATTATGTTGACTCACAATGCAGTCAGTGCAGTTAAATCCTTTGCTTCTGTAGTTTCATATATGGTAATGCAGCCTTGTGTGTCGTCATATGGAGGGGGAGAGACTCCACTGCAGTTCACTTGCTCAAGAGCCACAAAAGCTTGGTACTAAGCCTGAGCTATTGGCTTGCCTAAGACCCTCAAGTCGGTTTACAGCTGTGGTCAGACTGGGATAGAGTTCAATCTCTGAACGATTATGCCATAAAAACATCTATTCATCCTTAAGTTAACAATAGGAAATGGTTAGAAAATAACATGATTCATTTGCTCTCACATCCTGAAAAGCATACCTCAGCTGTATGGCGAAGTAGTCTATCAGTTTCTGTCTGTAAGAACCAAAAGCATCTGGTGTACCTTCCATGTATACCAGCTTCACTGTTTCCCAAGCCTGAAAAGGGACAATGGCTGCATGGTGTAAATACATCTTGTAAACAGGTGTTACATGAATTGACAGTCTCCAAATCACATTACACAGGAAGCAATAAGTAAATCAAGGCTCATGCTTTGCGCAGGACAGAAAATCAAATGTCAAATGAGGAGTTCAGGCCAAAATCAGTAATGGATCTTACATGATGAAAGTAATACAGTGGGCCCTTCTTATCCACGTGCTTGGCATCCGCAGATGCTGAGCTCACGTCACAGAAGTCCTCCCAGACACAAACAGAAGACTCTTTTGGTTCGTGCCAGCAGGTTCTGGTCATGTGAGGGAGAAGTTCTGGGGAGGTTGCACGGAACCTCCAGGTACGTTTTGTGCTGCCTTCTGATTTAATTATCCACGGATTTTGGTATCCATGGAATGGATACCTGGAACAGTCCTCCCACAGAGGGCCTGCTGTACTTCTTGATTGCGTGGGTGAGATCCTCCCATCCACCTTGGAACTAGGTCATTCCTTTTTTTCCATTTGAGCACAAAATTTACAACACAAGAAGCAGCATTAGGGAGGGGCAGTAGCTCAATGGCACAGTTACACAAAAGTTTCCTGTTTCATTCCCTGACACTACAGGGTATGGTAGGAAAAGGTCACTGTCTGAAACACTGGAGAGCTGCTGCTCATCTGTGTTGAGAACACGGAACCAGATGGACCAATGGTCTGATTCAGTAGACAGAGAGCTTCATAAGTTACTTCATTTGTTACTCAGCACAATTCTTAAAAGATTTTGTAGAACATGTTGAAAAATGTGTGTGGGAGGAGGGACGTTATGTATATTAACTAACTTTTGAGTTGAAATCTCTGAATGCAGGAGAGCTGTAAATATAAGCAGAAACTGTCTGATGACCAACTCAACAATGCCTTTGCCAAAGCAGAGAATTTTACCTGAAGGTGCCGAAATTTCAACAAGCCGCAGCCATATGTCAAAAAGCACATCTTGTGCAAGTGGTAAACTAGGAGGGCCAGCAGTGCCCAAGACATTTCAGGACAGAGCTCCATCAGTTCTGATTCACTTATCCCATTGTGGCTAATGGCGATGAGGCAGAGAACCTACAGAGCAAAAAACAAGAGGGGTTTTAATACATTTATCATCAGCTGTTCATTGAATCTACCACATGAACATGGAGCCAAATACAATCTCTGTCATATGAATCTACTCAACTGTTAAAATCTGGAAGGGAATCTCTTGTCCCTCTGCTTTTTGCAGGTTGCCTGGCAGTGATGCGCAAAAGGGCCTTCTCAATAGTGGCACACACACCCCTACCCCTTATTGTGGAATTCCCTTCCATCTAGCATATGCCTCTCTCCCTTCCTCCTTGCCAGTGTTCTCCTTGCCTGTCTCTTTTCATGGGTATTTCCTGAAGTTTTCTGATCTGTACTATCTTTTCTGATGTTTGTTGCTTATGCCCTTTGGTTTGTTCAACGGCCACTGTTTTGTTTTTTTTCCACTGTGCTTTTGTATTGGCTGGTTTTTATCATGCAAGCCACCTGGAGTCCCTAAAATGAGAAAGGTGGAATCATTTTTTTAAAAAAATTTTATTACAAGTCACAACAACAAAACTAGTTACCCTTTCTTGCACAGAATCGGCTATGTTTATGCTTCTGTGGGGAATATACACAGTGACGTTAAAAGGTTTCAAAATACATCAGGCCAAATTAACATGAACATGCAAGCTGCACCCCACAAAACTATAAGACACCAAAATGACAAAGTGTCCTACCCTTCTTGGGCACAGGATATAGATAATACCTCATAATGACATCTGCTTACTGCTACACATACTTAAGAATCAAATGTGTTCATACAAAATGGAACAAAACACAACCCCCTCCTCCCCAGAAACAAAAAAATCCTTTGGGAGAAAACACTGTAAACTGCCTCCCTTCAGAGGCTTTATGTTGTGCCAGAACAAGAGAAGAGCTCTCAACACACAAAGAATCCTTTTGATAGGGAGATGAGATGCTCTAAGGATTTCAGAGAAATGTATATGCTTCAATACAGAGGAGGAAATGGAGATTGGAAATGTTCTGAAAAATTGCCAGTTATGACTTGAGGGTGGGGAGAAATGGGTTTCCTACAATTAAAAAAATGTTCCTGGCTGCAAATCCTTCATGGTAAAGAGATCAGAGTGCCTTAAAAATAGGTAGGTTATCTGAAAAAAGGCAGAGGATTACAACAACAAACAGTTTTAGTCACTGGAGTCATGCAGGAGAGCAGTACAGTCAGAATGGATTGGTTTATCTAGCAAAACAGACATCTGCCTCTAACATGCATCTACAGCAAGCATTAAAGCAGTCATAAAAGCATCATATTTGCCAGAGCAAATTAAACTTCAACAGTGTCAACCTCTGCAAATTTACTTGAAAGGAAGTTCTCCTGACTTCATTTGGCATTTACACCTTAGTAAGGATGCATTAAATTACAGCCTAAGGCTGCAAGCCTGTATATACTTAACTGGGTATGTCCCATTGAATTAAATTGGAGACAATTAAAAAGGAGACATGCATGGTCAAGTTACATCAACAACCCAATCCTAAGGTTAGGGTCCCCTGCCAGAACTAGCATTCCAGTAGCAGAACATGCTTTCTGGCATTGCAAATGCAGTCATGTTGGAGTGCACTTCCAAGCTGCCACCAGAGACGACAAACAGCACCCTGCACATGCAGCAGCAGCAGCCAGGACAGGCTCCCCTAGTCATAATAACATAAGAACAGCCCCACTGGGTCAGGCCATAGGCCCATCTAGTCCAGCTTCCTGTAACTCACAGCGGCCCACCAAATGCCCCAGGGGGCACACCAGATAACAAGAGACCTGCATCCTGGTGCCCTCCCTTGCATTGGCATTCTGACATAGCCCATTTCTAAAATCAGGAGGTTGCACATATTCATGGCTTGTAACCTGTAATGGATTTTTCTTCCAGAAACTTGTCCAATCCCCTTTTAAAGGTATCCAGGCCAGACGCCGTCACCACATCCATTGGCAAGGAGTTCCACAGACCAACCACACGCTGAGTAAAGAAATATTTTCTTTTGTCTATCCTAACCCTCCCAACACTCAATTTTAGTGGATGTCCCCTGGTTCTGGTGTTATGTGAGAGTGTAAAGAGCATCTCTCTATCCACTTCATCCTTCCTATGCATAATTTTGTATGTCTCAATCATTTCCCCCCTCAGGCATCTCTTTTCTAGGCTGAAGAGGCCCAAACACCATAGCCTTTCCTCATAAGGAAGGTGCCCCAGCCCAGTAATCATCTGTCGCTCTCTTTTGCACCTTTTCCATTTCCACTATGTCCCTTTTGAGATGTGGCAACAAGAACTGGACACAATACTCCAGGTGTGGCCTTACCATCGATTTTTACAACGGCATTATATTAGCTGTTTTGTTCTCAATACCTTTTCTAATTATCCCAAGCATAGATTTGGCCTTCTTTACTGCCTCCACACACTGGGTCGACACTTTCATCTACATGTCCACCACCACCCCAAGATCTCTCTCCTGATCTGTCACAGACAGTCCATGCATGTTGGTGGGAGGGGGGGGCATTCCTAATTGAACTGACAGAGGGCAGGAAGTGTGTTGGAAGCAGGAGGGGGTATATTCCAGTGCAGGCAACGTGCGCCAAGATGGTGTCCCCTCTGGAATTTCCGAACATGTATTTCTTTTAATTTCAAGCCCTGATTGCAATTGAACAGTTAAACTAACAATGCATTGGGGGGGGGGGGACACTTGTGGGCTTTGTTTAGGAGTAGCATCTCAGCTCTTTCTGCTGGGCTTACTGGTTGTTATAACCATTTTGACTACACTGTCTGAGTGTACACCCAGTTGAGTTCAGGCATTTCCTTTCAGCCCGCTTGTACTTTTTTTTACACCCCCTTTCCCTCATTTTAATTTCTTTCTAAAAAAAATAAAAACTAGTCCCATTTTTACTCTTTGCTTACGTAGGCCATATTTACGGGTAATTCAGTGGGTTGTCACGTTTGACCACTCACAGATGCTACTGTGGCTTTGCTGTATAATAAAATTCCCTGGGGTACAAAACTCTCCTAGGAGGGGGGTTTTCCAGACAGCTCCCCCCTGCCTGGTCTTTGTAGGCTGGAATGGTGGCAGAGGATAACCACTATAATTTTCCTCCCCTATTCAGCTGGTGATCCATACAGGGAAAATGGGAAGCAAGAAGGGGTGTGTGAGAGCTAACTACTAGATGCTACTCTCAGGCAACCTGTCTTCTCCCAGGTTCCCTTCCCCTGACAACATTTCCCAAAACATACAAGCACAGACACAGAGAAACACAAAGCTCCATCAGACAGCATGCTCACCTCTCTCATTAGACTTTTGTCTTTATGGCTTTTCAAGGATTCCTGAATAGACCTCAAAACCAGCTTGTATAGCGACACTGTATCGTGGCACTGGAAACACTGCTGAAGGATCACATCCATATTTTCTACATTTCTAGCACTGAGACAGAAAAAGCAAATAAACAAGAACTAAAAAGAAGAAAAATTCAAAAAAAATCCATACAATCAACTTGGAATTTCACTCAAAGCTGCACATTTGAAATGACTATGGATCATGGCTATTTACCACCAATTGCTATGCACATGAATAAAGGAAATTCATAATAGAAGCATCTATGAATGTCAGCCAGGTTTTACTATTTCAACAAATTGTTTGGGGCTGTATCCAAACAAGCCCATTGGTTTCAACACTGAAGCAGCAGAACATCAAGCACAAAAGACTTTGAGTAAAAAAAAAAAAAAAAAGGCCGAGGTTCCAAGATGGCTACTGAGTGAGGTCCCTGTGATGAGAGCTCTTATTCTCAGAAGAAATTCCTTGGGAAATATGCGAAGCTGTTAGATAATACTTACATGGACATATCAGCAAGACTTTCTTTTGGATACTCTCCTCCTCCTATTTTGTGTGGGGACTTCCTCCTGGTGTGATTGAAAGGGATTCTCCCGGAGTGGATATGGGCAAAAAGAAACTACAGAGGCTTCCTTCCGGACGCAGACCACCACAGAAAGCCAAACAACTAAGACTGGATGATATCCAAACCTGGACAGAAACGGCCTCAGAACTCCAAAGGAACTTCATTTAACAGATTTAAACCATTGGAAAATTTGACCCATGAGACTGAGAATACAAATAACGATGTGCTGATCCAGGCTGAGGAGTCTGGCATCGTGGCATCTCAGTCGCAGAGTGTCGTCTCCCCAGAGGCCGATAGTCATGTAAGTAAACATTGTGGAAAACAATGTGGAAAATCAAAAGGCTAGGAGGGAGCTACTCTGAGGCACAGGAGGTGCAGGAGAAATCTAGGGAAATCTAGGAGAAAAACCAGTTGTTGTTTCTTTTGGCTGAACATTGCTTACATACTGGGCAGACTTTGCAAGCCATATTTAGTAAACTAACAACCTTATCTGGACAAATGGCTTTAACTCAGGAGATGCAGGCTGCCTTTGAGAGGAATGCAGGCTATAACTCCCAGGAGAATATGCTGAGTCCTGTTGTGCCCTTTAAAACACTTACTGGACATGATAGCGATGAAACCAATGTTATCAGACAACTCCAAGCTAATCAAATACAGCTGGATATTACTGAGAATGTATTCAACAGAAAAAGGTGGGACTCAACACAGTGCAGTGCTTTCGTTAAGCAGTATCCTAAGAACCAGGACAAGACAAATAGATCTTAAACAAATTGATTGGATGCCAAGTCCAAGAGGAAGTTGCTTCTGGAATTCTTTAGCCCAACTATACCTCTGATGCTATTTAAAATGAAGAACTTCCTGGGATCATTCAGCATTTATGCCAGAAGAGTTTTCAAGGAGCATCATTCAAAGCCGCTCTTCCCAGCTGCTCAGAGACAAAGGCAAATGCAGCCCATTATCTCAGATACAAGGTCAGAATTTCTGGGCAGGAAGCCAGGACAGAAATCAGTCCTTAATTCAGATAAGAATTAAGTCTTATCGCAGTCCTTCCTGGCAGGCAACCGAGATTTACAGCAACCTAATAATTGCCTGGAAATGCCAACTAATACTGCTATATTTGAATGGAAGAAACTAAACACACGGCTGTCAAATCTTCTGGGTATGCAAAAGAGTAATTTAAAAGAAACAAATGATCAGCCTATGCTCAATAAGAGGAATAAGGACAAAGGATCTAACTTGGTGACAGACTCCACAGAGCCACAACTAGCCCAGAGACTGGATGCTTTAATGGATCCTATAGTTGTTTCAGTTAAGGGCTCTTCAGACACTGAGGTTTATCCTAAAGTGCCAGATCCTAAGTTGGATGACTCAGTGATGACTGTTTCTCCAAAATGTTCAACAAGTTGTGAATCTTCACAAAAAAAAAAAAATCTTACAAAGAAGCTGACAGGAGGTGGAATAGTAAATAAAACCAATCTTAGAGATCCTGACTTGGATTGCTCTGATGGACCCGCTTTTAAAGATCCCATTGAAGCTGTTTTTGCTAAATCGTGACCCGGAGGAGGAGGATATTATTAACGGAGCTGTGACAACTACAAAAAAACTCCCTTGCCCTAAACAAAAGAGGGTTGTAAATGTATTGGAGAAAGTTAAAGAAGAATTGCTTAAGAATACTGATGTGATGAGACTGGAAGAGGAAAGACAGGCCAAAGTACCTGCTAGCCTGCAAGATCCTTCAATGAACGCCCAAACACTTCGGATGGACTCTACAGCCTTTGTGGGCTTCCTTCAGCCAAACAAGCATATTTTGGAAGATTCATCAAGACACCAATTTCTACACCCCAGTCAATCTGGAAGATGATGCTAACAATCACTACAACAAGTGGCAACCCATCCGATAAAGAATCAGTAAAGGAAGGATCGCATATTGGCCCACCATTGGACCAACTAGAGTCTGATGGGCTCGTGATTGACCGGAGAGTTGTGCATACCATCAAGGACCTACCTTCAGAAGGACAGCAAAAAATTATTGACTTCTTAGCTGAAGTTAAAGCAGACCTCCTCGAATATTCTGTTCCATCACATGACATCTAACAAGCACATCCACATCTGGAGACAGAAACTTCCCTTCTAGACATTGATTCAAATTGACACCTAATTCCAGCTAATTGCACGCACACCAAAAGACCAGTCAAGTTACTTTCATGGAATGTCCCAGGATGGGTGTCTAAGCTGAAGGACGGCAACTTCTGTAAAGAGCTCAGGGAAAATGATATAAACTGTATACAGGAGACGTGGACATCCTCTCCTATTAAGTTCGAGGGTTATTCAGTGTTTGAGCTCCCAGCACCTAAATTTCACAACAAAGGTAGGCCAACGGGTGGCCTTGTTACTCTAATTTGATCTGCTTTCCAAGCCCAGCTAGTATTTTTGGCTAATGGCCCTTGCAATGTAGTAGCTGTCAAGTTAGCCTATAAGGAACAAGACATTATATTCGTCAATGTTTACATCCCACCTACTCAAACTAAGTCAGAGAGGGAAGAGTGATGGGGTTTTTTGAACCAGGTCACTGAAATCTTAATGCACAAATTTGCTAGAGCCTGGTTTCTGGTGCTAGGTGACATGAACGCAAGGATTGGGCAGGGCCTTCAATGCACTTCTCATGTTTCTGATTGCACCATAGATTTTGATTTTCCTTATCTCAGTTCAAGTAATAGGTGCTCTAGGGACATGACATGTAATGAGTCTGGTCACCTTCTGGTTCAATTCTGTATGCGTTGGGGACTGACATGGTTAAATGGGCTGCCAGATTATAAAGTGTCTGGGGATTTTACTTTTATTTCACCTCGTGGATGCAGTGTGATCGACTATATATTAGTTCCCGGACCATTACTAACGTTGGTCAAAAAATTCACTGTTGGTGTACCAGGTTTAAGTGATCATTTGCCTCTATTTTGTCCCCTGCTTTGCTCCCCCCCAGACCAGCAGAATTTGTCTCAAGACTATACGTGGAACTCTGAGGCTCGTCATCTATTGTTAACTTGTAATGAGGGTGCCATTGATAAACTAATGTCCCTCCTTAGAACAGACCATTTCCTGTCTAGGTGATCAGATTTACAGTTTTCTGCATCACCAAGTGGCTTGTTCTGTAACTATGAAGTGTTAATAGATGAGCGACTAACTTGCTTAAGGCGCACAATGAGAAAAAACATGAAACCAAGCCGGGCTGGTTCAAATGCCTTAAGCAACACAATATACCCCTTGAAAACAGACGTTCGTGGAGCTTATCAGGAATTCAGGGAAACAGGAGATAAGTATTAGCTAAGTATTTTGAGTTATGGCGTCAGCTACGCATAATGGTTGGCCAAGCCCAGCAAAAATTAAATCTTACTAAGTGGGACGCCATGCGTAGAGCTATTGATAGTCATAACAAGAAAAAAATTTTCTTGGTAGGAGTTTTCCTTGGTAGTAGGAGGTTTTTTCCATCAATTTATCCCAAGCTCATCTCCCATTCCACCTTCAATATGGGTCAATCACTATAGATCATTATATTTTGAAGAGCAGCAAGCCACATGGCGCAGAATCCAGAACATTCTAACTAATGTAATGATTGGCCCTCAGTTTCTTTGACTGAAATTCTCAATTAACAGCCTAACCTAAGCCCAAGAAGGCAGCGGGCCCTGACTCTATCGCACCTGAATTTATAAGGGCTGACCCAGATTGGTGGGCTCCAGCTCTTGCCAATCTTTTTACAGCAGTTGACAGCTCTGGTAAAATACCTGACACCTGGAAGAAATCAATAATAGTGCCTATTTTCAAAAATGGGGATAAAAATACCCCAAACAGTTACCGGCCGAGCAGTCTACTATCAATTACAGGGAAACTGTATGCCATGCATCTGCACCAAAAATTGCTTTTCTGGCTGCATAAGAATGATATATTAGGGCCTGAAGAATCAGGTTTCAGGTCTGGGCGGTCTACACTGGATAACTGTACTGTTGTTCACACTTGATAGCGAAATATACAGCTAATTGCAAGTCTGCACTATACTCTGCCCTCTTGGATCTAAAGGGGGCATTTGCTTCGATCAGTAGGGATCTTCTGTGGTTCAAACTGGTAGCCTTGGGTATGGACACAAGATTACTCTTCTTAATCAGGAATCTTTATACTGACACCTCCTGTCAAATCAGGTTATCTCCCAATGGGGCCTTGACAGATGTAGTGATGACAAACAAAGGTGTTAAACAAGGCTGTGTGTTGGCCCCCACCCTTTTAAACTTGTTTTTAAATGACTTAGCTCCCCTTTAACATACAATAGATGCCCATCCACCCAAAATTGGTCAATTAGCTCTGCCTCTACTACTATATGTGGAAGAGATGCTTTTATTAGCACGTACAAAAATTGGTTTAAAACGACTAATAATGACATGTTTAAAATATTTTAAACAAGCTGAGACTTAACTTCGACAAATTGAAAAAAGTAGTTTTTGGCTGCTCTTGGAAACCGACAATATGGATCTTTGAAGGTCATGTTATCCAACAAGTTAAAATGTTTAAATAGCTAGGAGTCTTGTTTCATTACAGGCATTCATGGACGACACACTGACAACTAGCAATCCAAAAAAGTAATATTACAGCCCAAGCTATTACTCGATTCTTTTATGCTTGGGGAAATTCCTTTATTCCTGCAGCACTCCAGACATTCAACACGAAGGTAGCAGCACAGCTTTTATAGGGAATCCCCATTTGGATTTCGGTCTTCTGCACTACGGCTGAGAGGATTCAGTCTCTCTTCCTTTATAAAATCTTTGCAGTACCACGATGCGTACCGTACACTGTCTTATGCCTGGAAGCTGGGCAACATAAAGTGGAGTCTTTAGCCTGGTTGTGCCTTTTCAAACATTGGCTCAGAATTGGCTCTGCTGCTGCAAAGGACCTTTTACTGAGAAACATTTTAGAAGACTCCTTTCACTCCCCAGGACTGATTTTATTCAGTAAGAAAGTTCAATCTTTGGGGCTTTCCTTGAAATTGCTGGACATGATGCCATGGACAATAGCGTTTAAGACCCTTCATACCCAGATATGGGACACTGAAAAACAAGACCTCCTAACTGATGCCCAAAAAATCTGTTCCCCACTTCATGTTGGATTACCCTGGGCGGCTGATTTCAGTAGTAATTATTTAAATTTCTTAACGAATCTGCATGAACGCAGAGTGTTTTCCCTAGCTAGATTTAATACCCTTCCCTCAAATGAGATGAAAGCTAGGTTTAATGCCAAACAATCCAAAGCATGTCGCTGTGGCACAGGTTCCCTGGAGACAGTCCCCCATATTTAACTAAGTTGTATCTGCTATTCAGATCTAAGGAGCCGTTTTTTACTTCCTCTTTTAGTGTCGCTTAATGGAACTGATAGGGACATTGTTAGACAATTACTAACTGGCAGGAATGAGGCTGTATCAATTAATATGGCTAAATTTCTTTACCATGCTTATATAAGAATTGTGTCCAGAAACTGAGCTTAATCAATGTATAATATAGACAATTTTCTTGGACCATTATTTGGGTTTCTCTGTACATATGCCAATAAAGGTTTGAATTGAATTGAACTGAATAAAAAATAAAATAAAATTCCCAACACACACACAGGAAAGCCCAGCTGAAATGAAATCCAAATGCATCATTTGCAAGATACCCTTGTACTGCCAACTGCCTCCAAGTGGAGGCACAGACCCTAGGATGAAACAAACTCCAAAACTGCCCCCCACTCCCATAACACCATGATGGTACTTCAGCCCTCACCGAACCAGGTTCATTCATTAGCACAATGATCCCAATGAAAGGTAGAACATTTTTTCCCCCCTTGAGAATGCAACACTGAATTAAAGAGCACGCTCTCTCTCATACAGATTGAAGTAGTTTTTCGCTTTCATCTACAACCATTTTTTCGGTAACAGACCACATGCAAAGGGCAATGACTTCAGTGTCCTTCCAACTTACCCAGTTATTATTCTGCCCAAGAGTGAGATGTAAAGGGCGTTGCAAGCCGCAACAGAATGACAGTGTTTCTCCAGCTGCTTCTCCTGGAATAATTTTGAACAAACAGGGCAAACATGAAAACAAAGCAACTTAAGAAAAGATCTGAAAATTAGACACAAATATACTGGCTAAAGCAGAGCAGAAAAATAGTACACAACTCCTACAGCAAACTTATTCATGACAATACATAGAATGGGGGGCCCCTTAGGAACAGTGCCTTCTTTTGTAATTATGAATTTAGAAAGGAAATGATGTTAGCACATTATTTTATTTAAATCGTCCCTATCCTGCTTTCATACAAGATGATTAAAGTTGCTTACAAGAAAACAACAAGCGAAACACAATAGACACAATATAAAACCATGAATAATTTCCCCCAATTCTGATTTGTTATCTGATCACAAACCACCATTCATCAATTTGGACAGCTTGCCAAACCATAATTAAGCAGACTGTAGTTTGCTATAGAGTCTGTAATGAGCCACTGTAATGAGCCACAGCTTAAGCATTAATGGGGGAAATTTTGCAAAATGGATGTGGCCAAACAATATTCAGATTTTCAGTTTCTCTTTCACTCAGATTAAATACAATATTGAAGAAACTAGAGCCCACGGGTGAAATTCAGAGGATATACAGGCATGCTAAGTCCCACTGAAATTAATGGGACAAACAGAGACCTGCTGATTTCAATGGGATTTCTACACATAATGGGTTGTGCTGCTTGATCAATTATGTAATTATTACTAATTGCCATCATATTAATTAATTAAACTTATTAATTTATCAAACTTTTAACAATGTCAACATTATCATCAACATACAACACACACTGTTTTACTTTGGGTGTGTTCTTAGTTATCCTTCTATTTGCACAGAGGGGCCTATTCGCCTGTGGAAGTGACAGTTCAAGGTTCATGAGCACAGAAATCCAAATGGAATTTTGACTTGGTGTGGCCATGGAGCAAGATCAGGGCCTAGGAGAGGGGGGTAAAGGGGGTAATTTGTACCTGGGCCCAGGGTCAGAAAGGGGGCCCAGGAACCATAGGAGGGGGCCCAGTAATTTCCTGGGATCTTATATTTTCCAGTCTCACCCAGACTTACTGCCCATGTGGGATGCTGGGGGCATTACTGTGAACACATGGTGGCAACTACTGCCAGGAGGCCATACACAGCAGGCCCAGAAATGCATATATTCCTTAACAGTGTCGCATCTGGGAGGAAACTGACCTGCTACAGTAGCCCTTTGGCTTGTGGATCTGCTAACCATGAAGGAGTGTACAGGAACTCAGCAACACAGCTGAGAGACTGCAGCTACTGCAGATGTCAGTTTTGGTGTACATAGGACACTTGCCATTCTAGTGTGAGCCTAAGTACAATGATACTAATTTCTTGCAATGACTTTCTATATTTGAAAGATTTTAGAGAGACTTAGGAGTGTCTTTGCCAATTTTCCATATTACTGTATCTAGTTGCCAATACCGGGGCAGGCAGGTAAACCTGAGCTTTGCATTGGGCAGACTGGTAGATCTGGGCTCCAAAGACTATTGCGGCTGTTGCCACTTTTCCCCTGCCTGTTTTGCCCCCATTCTGTCCGCTCCCCATTGCCACACTCCACTCTGTTTCACCCCCTCCCTCTTTGGGAAGGGGCCCAAAAGAAACTTTGTACCCTCTGATAAAATCCCTCTCAGAGGCCCTGAGCAAGATACACACATAAAATGGTCAATACCTCATTGCAATACAAATGTACATGGAAAAAACTGCACGACTGCATGCAGAATAGCACAAAATGCCACCTTATTTCTGCATGTGCTCCTTAGGATACAGCACCATAATTTTGAGAATTCAGTTACAAACACAAGAGGCTCCAACTGCTTTTTTTTTTTCTTGACGTGAAGAGATCCACTACGACAAAGCTTGAGAACTCCAGAGCTAAAATATGCACACAATGTTAAAAATACATGCCTGTTCTTTAGTCAGCTTTGGGTCTGCACAGCTGCATTCTTCATTAATGAGAGCTTTCACATCCTTAGCGTTTAATGGATCAAGATGAAGAGTTGGCCACAGCCTTTCAGTGAGAGTGTGACAAATTACTTTCTAAGTTACAATGCATCATGCATGAAGAACAAATGCAAATACAAGAATAGTTTCTAAAAACCAAATGCAAATAATCAAAACCTATACTTCTGGTTTGTATTTTCTTGATTAACCCTGTATCACAACTACACTGATGTAACGGGAAGGATATGCTTAACAGTGGTCAACATTTCAAAGCTATGGGCATGCAAGGGCTTCCCATAAAAAATATGCTTTGAACATTCAAAGGGATTCTCTGCTGCCTGAACGTGGCATTTCTATACTTGCAAAAAGAATGGAAGGGCTCTTATGGATGCAATGAGCCACATCATCCCTTTTTTCCTTCCAGGCCAAATGGAAGGAAAGGTGGGGCAGAATGTGGAATAGTAAAAAATGTGAACTTAATTTTGGAAGGTAGAGGGAAGGACCAACAAAGGCAAGACAGAGTGGGGAGCAGAGGGAGTGCTGCAACAGAAGACAGCAGCCAGGTGGGTGAGACACTGAGGGCGCAATCCTAACCAGGTCTACTCAGAAGTAAGTCCTATTTTATTCATTGGGGCTTACTCTCAGGAAAGTGTGGTTAAGATTGCAGCCTGAGAAGTTCTACTGAAAAAGGGGTTGGAGAGGACTGGCCAAAGTCAACCTCTCCGAAGTCTCAGTCTCTGGTGGGATTTACCTCGTCTAGGACCTCTAGGCCTGATTACTATTCAAATTCTACATACCTGAGCCTCAAAACACAAGGGCAACAGAAGCACTGCCACAACACACTTTTGGGTCCCCAGCCCTCTTCCTAACTTCTGCCAACTCAACCATGCAAACACAATTGACTTAATGGCATCTCTAAAATAATGCTTACCTCCATGCTTGTGGACAGGTTTCAACGTTCACTGATACTACAACTCTTACGTTCACTGGCAGGGGATCAATCAGCCACTTCATATGCTTTTCAGCTTGCTGAGAAACAGTTTAATCAGGAATTCACTAGACAGATCACTGATAGCCTACATTTCATTCCACTGAAAGACATGCTTCACATCTCCACTTTTTCCTCTTTCTACTGCTTCCAGTAGACACACTGGCTGAGAGTCTGACAATTTCAAGGGGTTTCCTCTAACTTCCCACGGAATACCTGGAATTGGGGCCACCACCTCCAAGGAGCTCTTCCTGACAGCTCTAGCTGATGAGTTATGCAAAATAGTGTTGTTTCCTAATCCATTCCCCACTCCCACCACATTCTATTACTGGATGTGATTCCTTCAGCCCCGTCCACAAAGTTAAAGAAAAGCCTCCACTGATTTTAGGAAAGTTCAATTGTCGGAATCAGAAATGATAAATTTATTCGTACAGCTCAGTACACAGCTGTTATTCAATAAACATTATGTAATAAATACAAATAGGCTGATCTGACTGATTTCATATGTTGGAGAAGAGGATACGTTGGCCTGAATCATTGATGGACAAATGGATACCTTTTATAGACTACTGGATCACACACCGTCAACATATCAGATCCGAAAAGAATTTACTTCAGTAATACTGGTGTTATTGTATAAGCTTAAAAGACTGAACAATAAGCAAATGCCATTCTATGCCATTTTAAATTCATGTTACAGTAATGTAAGCACCAAGAGCACTGCAACTGTTACCTGGATTCGATCAACAGAGTCTATTATTATTATAATACTGCCTTGGTGATAAGCAGAAAGTTTCTCCAGCCAACGGGGAAATTCTTCCAATAGCTTAGCTGGATCCAGTGTCAAAGGTGAGACTGACCAGGAATGCTGCATAAGCTGCAAAATTACAAATCATAAACATCTATAAAACACTTTTAGCATGTAAAGTATTTCATATGTATTATAAGTGATATAACCCCATAGAACCACCCTGTAAGGCAGGGGTTCTTAACCAGTGGGCTAAGGGGTGGGAGAGATGCTCCCATAATTTTTTTTTTAAATTGCCTTGATTAAAAAAAAATGTGTAACTAAGGACACAATCCTGACCTGGGCTTGGGCCGGTGCAAGTCCCTTTTGCTGGTCCAGGAGGGTCGTAAACGTGCCATAAGGAGGCACTGAGCTGACTGGGCCGACGCAAGGCTCTGAGGTTGGTGGGGAGGAGGCAGGAGGGAGGCATTCCTTGGTGGGGAAGCCACAATGCAGCCCTGAGGTAAGGGAACAAATATTCCCATACCTTGAGTTGGCCTTTGTGATTGCCTCCCCACTACAGGATGCAGTGCACGCCTCACTGGCACAGCTGCACTGGCAATGGAAAATTGGATAGGACTGGGCCCTCAAAGTGTAAAATAGGGTTACCTTTAACGTCAGGCGTTTGAGGATCAGTGCAGGGTCAGAACTGCTAGACATTGGTTTCCCAACAAAATGGTAAAGAATGAGTGTATTTGGTGCATGCTTCTGCTGAAACTGAATCCTAATGAGGAAAAAGAGAGAAATCAGGGAATGCTCCTAATCAAAGCACACTTCTTGAAGCTGGATTTTGACACCAAAAATGGCACACTAGGTCTGTTGCAATGTTGATTATTCATGCAACGTTACAATCGTATTTTAACATTTGAGTCAGACATATTTATATTAAAAAAGATAGGAAAGTTGCAAGAACAGGTGGGCCAATTATTACAACCAGTATCCCCTTGTTAACCCTGCTCATCATTTGCCATATTTTCATTGGTCTTTGACAGAATTTTAATTCTGCTCCCATTGCCAGATACCTTCTCTAATGTTTTATGGGAAAAGTTGTATAAATGTTTTATAAATAAACTGAGTAGCCAACAGGCTGAACAGGATCTACCCAGGTGATTAATCCACTTTGTCCAAAGAGGATGCACGTCCATTATTCTGTCAATCAGAGACAGCCTCGGAAGCCAGGCAAGATGTGTTCTTGCTGTAATCCTGCCACCCCACTTCCTTTGGGAGGTCCTCTCTGACATCATACTGAGTCCAAAGCACAGCTTGACGACAATGGGGGTGGGCATCTAAACTGAGGAGAGAGTGGCTTGTTTCTATTGCACTGGTCCTCAAAAAGTACCAAGAATTGGTTTGCAAGTGTCTCCATAGCTCAGCGGAGCATCAGGATGCACCCTTTCTCTCAAATGTGCCCTGACCACTACACTGACTTCTAAAGCACTCAGAAGGTAGCAAGACTTTTTGTTGGGTTCTCCTGCTTCCAAAGTAAGTGGAAACAGAGAGAGAGTTCCTGCCCTTCTCTAGGCTTCAGAAAAGACTAAGGGCTATACATTGGCTATATAAGGGCCAAAGGCAGCTGAGAAAACACCACAGTCAGGGAATTAGAGGGCAGGTCTTCTCATAGATTGGGAACTGATTGAAGACCAAGAAACAGAGAATGGGTGTCAATGGGCAATTTTCACAATGGAGAGAGGTGCCCCAAGGATCTGTCCTGGGACCGGTGCTTTTAAACCTCTTCATAAATGACCTGGAGACAGGGTTGAGCAGAGAGGTGGCTAAGTTTGCAGACAACACCAAACTTTTCCGAATGGTGAAGACCAGAAGCAATTGTAAGGAGCTCCAGAAGGATCTCTCCAAACTGGCAGAATGGGCAGCAAAATGACAGATGCACTTCAATGTCAGTAAGTGTAAAGTCATGCACATTGGGGCAAAAAAATCAAAACTTCACATATAGGCTAATGGGTTCTGAGCTGTCTGTGACAGATCAGGAGAGAGATCTTGGGGTGGTGGTGGACAGGTCGATGAAAGTGTCAACCCAATGTGCGGCAGCAGTGAAGAAGGCCAATTTTATGCTTGGGATCATTAGAAAAGTTATTGAGAACAAAACGGCTAATATTGTAATGCCGTTGTACAAATCGATAGTAAGGCCTGGAGTATTGCGCCCAGTTCTGGTCGCCACATCTCAAAAAGGACATAGTGGAAATGGAAATGGTGCAAAAGAGAGTGACTAAGATGATTACTGGGCTGGGGCACCTTTCTTATGAGGAAAGGCTACGGCGTTTGAGCCTCTTCAGCCTAGAAAAGAGACGCCTGAGGAGGGACATGATTGAGACACACAAAATTATGCATGGGAAGGAAAAAGTGGATAGAGAGCTGCTCTTTACACTCTCACATAACACCAGAACCAGGGGGCATCCACTAAAATTGAGTGTTGGGAGAGTTAGGACAGACAAAAGAAAATATTACTTTACTCAGCGTGTGGTTGGTCTGTGGAACTCCTTGCCACTGGATGTGGTGCTGGCGTCCGGCCTGGACGCCTTTAAAAGGAGATTGGACAAGTTTCTGGAGGAAAAATCCATTACGGGTTACAAGCCATGATGCGTATGTGCAACCTCCTGATTTTAGAAATGGGCTATGTCAGAATGCCAGATGCAAGGGAGGGCACCAGGATGAGGTCTCTTGTGTGCTATCTGGTGTGCTCCCTGGGGCGTTTGGTGGGCCACTGTGAGATACAGGAAGCTGGACTAGATGGGCTTATGGCCTGATCCAGTGGGGCTGTTCTTATGTTCTTATACCCAACACTATGTCCTAGTTAATGTGGACACAATCCACCTCATTTTAGCAGAACTGCTGAGCCTTCACTAGGCCTGGTGGAATTGGTTCTGCTGTGAAAGTCTTTAAATGCTGCACTTTGTTTCTTTTCTGTCTATCTAAATGCTACTTACTGTTGTGTGATGTGTCAAGGAGGGGGGGCATGACTAACTTTATAGAAAACATTTGTTTAAAATACCATTTTGACAGAAGGAGAGATTTCCCGGAGCCTGGTCCTCCAGATACAAGAAGGGGAGGAATAGGTGCTGGGGCTGCCACAAGGTCATTGAGGCGTTCATAATACTGTGAACACACACAACATAAATCAGAGTTTATGAGAGTCAATTAAGAAATAAAGCAATTTATGCCTCAAGAATCCAAGCACATATTCACGTATCTAACATTACAACTGTGGAAAATATGAGGAGATATGACAGCTCCTTGGGCCTGCCAAAAATCAAGTTCCAATCATATTTACTCATCAACCCCACTATTCAATATAAGTTGACAAATTTAATTTATTCTGAAAACCTGGGTTGACTTATCCATGGATTTCACATAAGCGTCTCCAGCCAGGGCAAAGAGACAAGACAAGAAAGGAGTGCCAGAATAGCGATGCTGCCTTTTCCACAGTAACTGTACCTGCACCTAGTTTTCCCACCTGCCATGCCCACCCTCCACACCATTAATTTTTTCAAAGGAAGGCTAAAATTAATTATGCATGAATGACCATCAGTTTTTTCCCCCTGAGTTTTACACTCGACATATCCACGGGTCATAGTAAATTTCTTCATGTTCCCAGTGGCCCCTCCTACCTGTTCTCTTGGTCGCCACCATCTTGGATCACGAAAAATCTCACAAAATCCAAGATGGCGGTACCCTAATCTCACAATTTCATGAGATCCAAGGTTGCAGCACCCAGGGAAACCGGTAGGATGGGTGACTGGGAACATCCCGTGGCACCCCCTGTGAGTGTGCTGCAATATCTAAGGCGTCATGACGCATACTTGGGAACCCCTGATTTAGATGGAGCAATGGTCTGACTCCGTATAAGGCAGCTTCCTATGTCCCAGTGAAGGGTTATTGAATAAAGGTAGTCTAGAAACGACCATGATTTCATCAGCCGCGTTTTTAACAGCTGTACATTTCTTACCCTTAAATATTCTTTCAAACACGTTGGCACCCACATCCCTAAACATAAGCAAAACCCCCGATTTTACTCTGAGGCTGCAATCCTATACACACTTTCCTGGGAGCAAGCTCACTGAATACAATGGGACTTACTACTGAGTAGGCATGCGTAGGATTAGGCTCTAAAGCACACATAGCTAATATGCAGGCTGCCCCACTCATTTACCACTGACTTGATTTAGAAGCAAATTCCATTCATTTTAATGGAAAAGATTTGCATGCAAGTGTCTGCAAGATCTCAGTGTAAGATTGTAGGGTCATACAAGCACTTGTTTTAAAAACTATCTTCTACACAGAAATGAATAGGAATTTGTCAGGCTGACTGATTCCCCCATAACGTTTGTGCTGTAGCAATAAAACCTTAAGTAGCAGTAAATGTAATACAAGAAGGAGGTGCTAAGAGGCTGAATTTTGCACAGATACAGCCACAGTTATCCTTACAGTCTACCATTTGGACCAGCAGGGATGAGTTCAAGGGCTGGCAAATGTACTAGGTGCATTCAAAACCCTTGGACCGGGAATGTCCTGGCCTTGGGGGAAGTATTTTGCACTTCAAGAAGCAGAGACTAGTACTTCAGCAGGAAGGAAGTATACAATAAACTGGCAAGCCATCAGAGTAAAATTTCCTCCTCTCCAAAGAGAAAAAAGGACTTCTACAGAAACTTTTAACATAGGTGTTTTGGGCAGTTTTCCCAGAACCATGTGTGTCATCTGCTTAACACATATGGTCTCCTCCAGACTCAGTGCTGAAAACCCCCCTGGCTGTTTCTCAAATTCCACTCCATCTGCAGAGCCGCAGCCTTGCTGCAAGGGAAGAGGGAACAGACACAAGCACTGATTTGCCTAAGCAGAGCCAGGAACTCACTTTCTCAAATCCAAGCTCACAAGTTGAGCTGGAAGCTTGCTGGAAAGCCTCCACCTGTTCTTGCTCGTCATGTGCATCCCAGAGCACATCGCCAAACATTTCCTCTTCAGGAACAGAAGAATCACTGCTCTCCACTGTGTCCTTCCTTTCCACCTGTGTAATTTCACAACCCAGGATATCCTGTATAAAAATATAAGCAAGTGTTATGAAGTCGTACATTGGAATTTATCTTATACTGAGCCAGACTGCTGGTCCAGCCTGCTGAATATTGGCAACACAGACAAGTATCAGCTCTCCAGGGTGTCAAATTGGGGACTCTCCAAGCCCCATCTGGAGTTGCTAGGGATTGAACCAAGGACAATCCGCATGCAAAGCAGGCACTTTGGTCCAATTTCCTAAGAAGTGGCCCATTTCCAAAGAGAAAGGCACTAGTATTTAAGCCAACTTGAAATCACTGCTGCCCCTGCACCCTAGATGGAAAACAGTAAGCTGAAATGCTGAGGAAGAAAGCACCACTCTGCAAGTACCCAGAGGTACTATCCTTCATTACTAGGTCACATGTTTCAGTATTGCACTGACAACAAGTTCCATGCACTGACAACAATTTGCTAGGCTTGGTACCTGCTGACCTCCAACTCAAATAGGTCCTGGATCTAAACACAGTTGGGAGTACTATAGGATGTTACTAGGAAACAGGTAACTCATGGACATCAACTTAGAATGTGTATTTTATATTGTGAATAGCTGTCCATTCTTTATATAAGCAATGTGATGCACTAGAGATACCTCTTCACTTTTAATAAAGGTAACATTGAAATGAACCAAGTTGTGTTACGTTCCAAAATCCTATCCAACTTTCTAATGCCAGTGCAGCCGCAATGCAGACCTGAGGAAAGGGAACAAACATTCCCTTACCTAGAGGAGGCCTCTATGACTGCCCCCCTATTGCAGGATGAGGTGCATTCCCCTGTTCGCAAGGCTGCAACAGCACTGGAAAATTGGATAGTATTTGGCCCTTACTCTTTTATTATATGAATTTTCATGAAAATGACTGGGTTGGGCCCTCTTTAAATCACTAGAGAAAGAGAGAGAGTTCTATTGGTCATCACCTTACAACATTCTCCCACACCATAAAATACTATTTTGCCACCATTACAGGCTCCCAATGGCTGGGTTCATGGTTTCATGTTATGTCTAAATCAGGATCTTAACCAGAGGTATCCATACATAGAGAAACTAAGAAACTCAATTAGGGAAGTGCTATGTTTTAAAGACTTTTCATTTCAAAAAACCTGTTTTATGGTCTTTTCCACATAACTATAGACTGCATGTGCTCCTTCCTCTAGTCCTCCCATGTGGGTGATAATCTAGGGAGAGAGAGAAAGAGAGAGAGATTATGAAAAGAATTCTCCATGCAGTTGTTGACACTGAAAATTAGGTACTTTTACATGCCTGGCATAAGTATTGCATCCTATTCCTAAAAGATGTACATATTTTTTTTTAAAAATGGAAGTTCAATGCACTATTCTCCACACCAATAATAAACAAATCTTGAGATTCCATAACAAGGCAAGGCAAGCTATTTTTTCTCTCAAATTAACAAAAACAGCACAAGTCTTTGGTAGGATTTTGTGAGGATACTGCAGCATTTGCCCTTTGTAGACATTTAGTCGGACCCATAAAATGGCTCCACCCTTTCCCAGAATGACTGCAGAACACCACTCATGGTGTGTCATTCCTCTAACACCCTAAAGGCACCATTTATTTGTTTCCCTTTTATAATCTGAAAATGGTTTCTCCCATTCCTGTTATCCTCACAACAACCTTGTGAGGTAGGTTAGGATGAGAGACTATGACCCGACCAAGGTTACCCAGTAAGCTTCTTCCAGCAGCACCAATCCCCCCCCCCAAAAGACTGACACTTAGCGTTAACAGAACTTGTTCGAATACTGAGCTATAAAAGCAACAAGAAAACTAATTGCAATAAACATACCAACCTCAGGCACTCTCTAGTTACCTTTGCTTTGTTCACGTAATGAACTTGCTCAGTAAACTGCTGCACAGAATCCGAACTGACTTGGCCCTCTTCCAGTCGGTGGTAAATCAGATGGGGTTTTCCCTCAGGATTTCCCAAAAAGACTTCTTCACACTCCCCCAGCAAACAGCTAGATGGGAAATCAGCATTCCTGTGCTGTAACTAGTCTGCTGCAGCAAACAGTTCAATCAACATTCCCCCCCCCCCCATACATTTTCTATTAGAGCGCACATCAAATACGGCAAACTTTCCAATCACAAAATAAGCAATGTGTTAAAACAAAAACAAAACACAACTCAAAGACTGGAGTTAAAGAATTATCCAAAAACAAACCTTACCCTAATCTACAGTTAACTGCTATATGCATTAGGCTGCAATCTTAACCATACTTTTCTGAGAGTAAGCTCCACTGAACAAAATAGGACTTACTCCTGAGTAGACCTAGTTAGGATTGTGCCCTTAATTTTGAAACCACAGAAGCTGAACCCCAAGAGGCGCTTGTGCATGCTTGTAAGGCAGATGTCCCCAAACTATGGCTTAAGGGCCACATATGAACCACCAACATATTTTAAGTGATCTGCTTTGTGGCATATATGCAGCACCCCCCACTCCTACCTATCCTCCCACCACCTCACCTGTCTTTCTCTCCCTGCATGAAGATGGGGAGGTAGGAAAACAGCATGAGGAGAAGGGGTTAACCCCACCCCGATACACAGTCCCAATCTGGATTAGGATGAATTTTTTATTAGCACACTTTAGGAAACTGGGTAAGCAAATCAGGCCCAGCAGTGGCATCATCCAGCAGAAGGAAGTCAATGTGCAGCAGTGGGCAAAGGTGTTGGGAGAAGAGGAAGGAGTGGGTTCAGCTGAGTCTTGAAATTAAAACAAGAGGGGATTCACATCAAAATGACTGGATTTGCAAGAAGCCCAGTGGAACCAGAGAGATGGTCCAGGGATCCCCATTCATACTAACTACATGAAATAATGAGCATGGCTGAGATCCAAAAGGACGTGTGGCATCATGGGCTCCAGGTGTGAGTTCCAGTTATCTCTTGTGGCTCCTCCTGAAGACTGGGTCACCCTCCACAGCATCATTTGATGCAATATGACAGGCTGAGATTGGAAAGAAAAACTGGCTGCTTCCCCTTCCATCAGGGGTCCCCAAATATTCAACTGCTGTCTGTGAGGGCCATATCACTCAGTTTTGCTCTAGCAATGGGCAGGAGCATTCAGTCATAGAAAATGAACTACACATTTTGTACATAACTCTAAGAATGTACACAAAGGGAGAAAAATTTTTGCAGCTGGCTGAAGCCACATTCCGTATGTACACCCAAATGCTTCCTTGTAGCATTGTTCTCTTGTACCCCAGTAGTGGCCTCTTTCTGCTTCCCAGTTTCCCCAGGACTCACCTTGGTAAAGTTAAATGCAAGAACAAAATAGCCAAGGAGCACTTCTCAATTTCCCATTTTCTCACAGCTTCAAAAGTGCTTTCAGTCTCTACTGGAAAATGGACAACCTGGAAGAAGTACTCCATTGTCTCACAATATTTCTGAAGCTTTGGAGAGTATTTCTGAAAGTGAAGAATATAATCAGGTTTGTTATAGATTCCAGCCTCCAAGAATCAAGCTTAGCAAGCTAAACCATGGTTTCTAACTATGACCATTTAACCAACCAAAGCATGTACATTGAGGATTTTAAAACAGGATTAAGGAAATATACCATGTTTGGTGCTAACCATGGTTAAGCACTTTGTTTACAGTAAGCTACGGTCATTCTTCAAAGATCACTTTTAGCAGTTTAGTAATCCTTGCTAACTGGGCAAATCACCAGATAGTGCCATTCTGTATGATATGAAAAGTTGCACTATTTCTGAGCCAAGCCATGCATCTAGCTTTGTACGCTCTCTGCAGCAGCTCACCAAGGCCTCAAGTAGACATAACGGGTTGTAGCTTACTTTCCTTCCACTTGGGTAATGGGAACTGTGCATGTGGAAATTATAATGCAAGGTTCTCGCGCATCAGGATCCAAACGGAATCTTTCTTGGATTTGCATTTGCACAGCACATTGTACAAGCTGTCACTGTGAGCATGTTGTCACTGTCAGCACCTCAACTGTGCAATTACTTCCAAATGTGCTTGCATTGTACCACATGGAATAGCACGTACGTACTTACTTCCCCATGTGCTTCTTAGGATGCAACCCCTTATCTAGCCATGTCACTCAAGTTCCTTTTTAAAATAAAGATATAAGGATTGAGTTTGTTTGACTGGTGGCTCCCTTGACCAACTGGTCAACTCCCTTGACCAACGGCTCCCCATTAGGGCTACAATCTTATACATTATATAGGGCAGCAGTTTTTTTGCAAGGATTTCGCTGCTCCCCTGATTGCCACGGCTCACAGTCTGGGAACCGCTGAGCTTAGATGTCTAAGACACGGGTTCGACTTCTGAACTACAGTTATGGAACTCAGGATTCAGTTTCTCATGTGTGTAGCGGAGAATGTTCTAAATTCCGTTTAATGAGACAAGGCAGAAAAGTGTGTAAAAAAGAAAAGTGCATGCTATTTTCTTACCTGCAGGAAGATGTCCACTTCTGACTGAGTCTCCCCTGTACTAATGAGATATACTCTTACTGTATTACTCCACAAAGAGTGAGAAAACAATGGAGTGACCTGTAACAAACTGGCAACTGCTGCATCCCAATCGTCTGGAAGCAGAACAAGCAAAAACCCACATAAGCAACATTGCATTGCTTGGTTTTGAAACACACACACACCCTAGTATGTTGCAGCAACAACCGACACCTAATGGCTTTTAAGATACTAAATTCACTAGGTTGAGATCCTATGCACCACTGCATAGGGAGTGGAGCTCCCCACTCCCACTTCCCCACAGTGAAGTTGCCCACGCTTCCATCACAGAACTGCCTCACATAATGTCTAGTTTGACCATGAGTCTCAGCTCTTTTTCAACAATTCCTGCTTCAGACTGAACCATCCAAGTGCTTACCTCTGTTAACATTTGCAAATGGCCCTTCCACATCTATGGAGCTGTGTGCAAACTCGGGACCTCTGAAAGACTGCTGAAGTTGCATCATGCTGCCCATGGATAGCTCACTCCCCAAAGCTCCACCTGTCCAATACTCAGTCTGAGCTCCGGTAGCTTACAATACAACAAGCGGATACCAATTTACAACAAATTAAGAAGCAGAATGGCCACAATCCATAGAAATACTTCCCCCCCATGAGTCTGCATACCTTCAATGGGATTTTTTTCATCTCAGTCCTAAACACATTGGTCCCAATGCAGCTAAGGGTGCAATCCTACAAGGCACTTGGGCTGAACTCAAGTCCCTTGCGCCAGCCTGGGAGCATTGCAAAAGTGCTGTAAAGCACATTTGCGCCACTCATTGGGGAGCTAGGCTGGTGCACGTGCCGACAAGGAACTCATGGAAAGGGTGAGTTGCATTGGCTGAGATTGGCTGACATGGGGTCTGGGGGGGCATGAGGAGGGTGGGGAGGAGGCGGGAGGGAGCGTTTTGGGGTGGGGAAGGGCAGGCAGGTGGGGTGCGATAGGCAGGGCCAGGATACAGCAGTTATGCTGGATCCTGACCCCATTCCAGGGAGGCCCAGGACAGTCCTGGGCTGCTCGAATTTGCATCACCTCGCCAGGTGACACAGATCCATGTAGACCCATTAGGGCCACTGCAGCATGACACGGGGTAAGGAGAAATGTTTGCCGCTGTGCCGCTTTTGCCCCAAACTTGTGCTGGATGCAGCACAAGCCCACCTGTTTCCAGCATAAGTTGGGTTGCACTCTACGTTAGTCATGACTGAATCTCAAACGACTTGCGATGTTAAACATGGCATTATAGTTCTATCAATTGTTTTTTTTCTTTAAATAGCAGCAGTGGGTGGTCCTGATCAGGATCGGGGGCCACATCATGGAGGAAGAAAGGAACAAGCCAGAGTTCTCCTCTCCCTGACATGCTGGTTTTCTAACATCATTCTTCAGCATTTAAAAGTTACATTATGATATGCCTAACAGTTACAAAGAAGAGCCATAGGCCTTGGGTTTCTTCTGTACCATGCATATTTATAAAACACTTTTGCATGACTGGCAAAAGCAGCAAGTAGAATTCCTACCAGAAACCTCTGTGCAGCTATCATCTGAGTCTGATTCTTCAGGATCAAATACTTGGATGCCTTGGGCTTGCAGCCTTTGCAGTTTTGCCTCCAGTTCTCGTTTGGCCCTCAGTAAATCCTGAATTTCATTTTCCTTGGTTTCTCTAAAAATCTGTTGAGAAAGGATTCTACACATGAACACAACCACCAGGCAAAATCTCCGCTTGCAAACATGTGTCACTAACATTATATCTGCATCCCTTTAATGCTGGCATAGAATGAACACACACGCTGAATTTACAGAGAAGATTCACCATTTCCACTCAAGCGTTCCATACCAGAATCCCAAAACCCCACTTCTGCGATGAGTGACCAAAGGCAGTAAGAAAATACAGAGACATTTACCTTAAATTGCCTCTTGACTTTGTCCCGGTCTTGTTCAAACGTAGCAGCTCTCTCCATGGCTTGGTATTTGGCCTCTAAAGCACTTTCTTTCTCTCTGAGTATTTTCTGATATGTTTTCTGAAGTGCCTGAAAAAGATCAGTTATATTTTTCCCCCAGGAAAAAGGTACAGTCTTCAAGTGTTTGACTGCTAACCTTTTAAGTGTTAGAATAGAATTACACTGCCAGCTCCATCATTAACTCAAAACTCTTAGGTTTCTTTCCAAGGCAGAGAGAACAGCAAAAATGTTTCTGTCAATGGACCACCTACAATTTTGATAAGGAGAAGAGAATGTGACTTAGGCAAGATGGGAAAGTGCCCCTCTGCACCTGTAACACAGCCTATAAGTCTCAGAAGGGACCAGACAGATGCAACATTCCATAGTGAATACTGTATTCACGTGCAACCCCCTTCCCAAGCATGCCTGCTGTCTCAGGGTATCACCACCCTTCCATTACCTGCAGCTCAGCCCGCAGGCGCTTGTTCTCCTTGTCCAACTTGGCCTCTTTCTTCATCATGGAGGCCACCTCATTGTTCTTGCTGATGCGGAAGATCTCGTAGTCTTTCTTCAGACGCTCGTACTCTGCGACGCACTCCAGCTCCTGCACCGAGGCTGTGGATTTGAAGCTGGCCCCAATCAGGCCTCCAGGCCGTGACGTCCCCACGCGGCGAAAGGAACTGCGCAGAAGACGGGCTTTGGGTTTCACTTCCACAGGGATCTCGCAGGCTTCACCACCGGTTCCCTCATATGTGTCTTCAATCACCTCCCCAACAGCGCCTGCTGGGCTGACCAAGGATGAAGCAGTCCCCATAGCTGAAGAGATTTCACCTTCTTGCCTCAGGATGGAAATTATTACCTAATATGGGGACCACACCAGAATTCCAGGCACTTGCCGCTTCTAAGCAAACCTGCCAAGGGCTGTCACTGACGCTGAAGGCTCAGAACGAGCCACACAGAGGCCATGGAGGGCCTCCCATCCTCTCTCCTAGCCCAATGACCACAAAAGCTCATCTCGGCCTGCTTCAGCTAGCTCATTCTTTGCGGATTGCCAGAATTTTTATCCTGCTAACACATTTTAAGCTTTGCATCTTCAACTAATCCAGCAGGGCAATCTTTACATAGGTATATATTTCAATTAGTGCCCACACATGAAAAATTATAGTGTTCTCCTTCCCTCGCCACCTCGGTGACACTTCCAAAACCCAGTGTGTTCTGCTGCTTTTACACCACACCTACAAAGTCACAGCTTTAGAAGCCACATGACAAAGATGTGGTTTTGTCTACTGTCCCACCTTGGTTCTGAACTTAGAACTGTCCGCACTCTACATGCACTGAAAAAACAGGAGGGAGATGCCTTTTATTATCACTGCCCTGAAATACAAGGAGGCAAAAAGTCTCTACGCCTCAAGGCTGCATTTCTATGCGCACTGCTTTGCGTTGAACCGAATGGGCAAGACTGGGCTGTGAGGCTGCAATCCTATCCACGCTTTCCTGGGAGTAAGCCCCATTGACTATAATGGGGCTTACTTCTGAGTAGACAGGCACAGGCTTGGGCTGTGAGTGCTCTTGGCTGGAGGCTCCTCTTCCCTCAAGCAGAACGCCACTTGAGAGGGCTACCGGCCCATCTCTCCTTACATTCCCCACCCAGCCAAAGCCTGCCCCCCCTCCTCACGCAGAGACGACTGGAGAGGAGGCAGGCGGTCCTGCAGACTGCCAGGGGGAGGAGGAGAGGCAAGGCAGGAAGCCCCCACACACAGGCAAGAAGCGCGCGAGTTTCCTGGAGCCCGCCCAGAGGAGTCAGGCAAGCCTGAGGGCAGCGGGCAGCAGCCCTGCAGCGCCCTCCTCTTCGCAGTGACCTACTGCGCAGCCCCCCCGACGGCTGTGGAGAGCCGCAGCCCGGCTTGAGCGAGGCAGCAGCGCTGGGAGAAGGGAGGAAGGCAGAGGGCGGCGACGTGACGGCTTCCGTCCCTCCCTCCTTCCTTCCCTCCCTCGCCAGCCTGGCCGGGGAAGGAGGGCGCGCGTCCACCTGGCTTGCCCAGCCTCCCGCCCCGAGCTGGAAGGGCGCGTGCCCTGCAAGCGCTGGAGCAAAGGGTCCGCCTTTCCTGGATGGGGAAGTGGGCAGCACCGCAGAGGGAGGGAGCCCATATCAAAGACCTCCCTCTCTTGGCGTCACATAGCCGCCCCTGCATTAGTACGTAGATCAGGTGGGAAAGGCTCTAGTCCAGTGGTTGCCAAACTGTGGGTCTGGACCCACTCTGGGTCCGGACCCACTGGTGGGTCGCAACCTGATTTTTGGGTGGATCACCAAAAAGTGATGGAAAGATCAGATAGCTTAATTGTCTCAGGGCCCAATCCTGTCCAACTTTCCAGTGCTGCTGCAGTGCAGCCCTGAGACAAGGGCACAAACGTTCCCTCACCCTATAGAGGCCTCGTAAGTACCCTCCTACTAGATGCAGCGCACACCCCATTGGCACGACTACACCAGGGCTGGAAGGTTGCATAGGTTTCAGCTCTAGTCCTGAAGCTATACAAAAAAGATACTGGAGCTCAGCTCCTGCAGTTTGCAAGCATGTGTAAATCTAGGGAGAAATGTTTGAGGGTCTTTTTTTCTGGTTATTACTTATAAATAAATAAAATATTTCTTCCTAAGTCTTCCAAAGCCAGGTGGGTCCTGACAGTGGGTCCTGGTGCTAAAAAATTTAGGAAGCACTGCTCTGGTCCCATGTTTCTCAACCAGTGGTACTCGTGCCACCGGTGGCTCTTGAGGTAGTGTTTGGGTGTACACACATGGCTTTCAGACCCCACCACCTGGCAACCTGACTAGCAATGCAACCTGACAAGCAGCAGTAAGAGGCTCTGCAAAGTGGGCAGAGCTCCAGCATGCATTTTCTACACACTCAAAAAAGCCGTATCATCCACCCTGAACCTCTTATTGGTGTTTTGTCACTTTGCGCCTGGCCTCCCAATTCAGAAGTAACTGGTGATGACATCATTGCTAGTTACTTCCAGTGGAACTTCCAATAGGTGGACCATACTAAGTGGTATGGTGGGGGACAAATGTTGAGAAATGCCGCTCTAGTCCCAGATGCTCCGTATTGTGCTAGTTTTCTGCTTGCAGAGTGTTTAACAAGCAAAACAAAACTTTCTTGCAAAAAAAATAACATTTTACTAGAAAGAAGTGAATTGCCTGCAAAAAAAAAAGGATAGATCAATCAAGGCACAGTAGGAAAAGACACAAAATTAATATAGCAGTTGAGTGGGGCTTCACTTAGAACTCAATCACATAACATTAACAAAGGGTTTGGCATTATAATTAAATCTAAAAGCAGTTAAAATGCAGGCCTTTTCCAATGAAATGCAGTGCACCAATTCCCCCAGCTACCTGGAGGGCACTTCTGCTCGCATTCATGCCACGTTAACACCATCCCCATTCCTTCTCCTTCTGGATTACTCTCCAGACCCTGCAAAGCAATCAGGTTGGGAAGAGATTTTAGCAGCTGAGGGCTTGCTGAAATAAGTGACGTTCATATAGCCTTTCACAATTACACTTGCAAATTTCAACTGGCATGGATTTGTTAATGCATCACCCTTTGTATAATTTAGCAAAGCTTCCAGGTGTTTGTTATTTCTGTACAGCTGTTGAAACCCCTGCCTCGGGGTTTATGAAGACAGGGCATCTTGCCTTACAAAGGGTTTGAAATGATCCAGGGAAAAGGGAAATTCAGAATTCCTATCTCATATTCCTCAGATCATATTCCTGGGATACGCAGAGTATCTGTGTGACAGTATTAATCCGCACCATACGTGTGTGTGTGTGTGTGTGTGTGTGTGTGTGTGTGAGAGAGAGAGAGAGAGAGTCTCATTCATTATGGGGACCTGTGTGGCAATCATGTCATGTGACATAATGCTGACTCATCTCATGAATGAGCATGTGATGGTGGGACTTTGTTACCATGACTGTTCTGGGATACACATATTAAAACAGTCATGCGCACCCTGAAACAAACACGTTAAGCTCCTTTGATCATGCACTCTGTGTGTGTGTTGCTCCTTCTCTTGTCCAGCACTTCCTTTTGATTTTTCCTTCCAACAGATCCACCCAGACCTCTTTGAAATGCCATGAACTTGGGAGGGTTCAAAGGAGCAGAAACCTGTGGTTGGAGTGGGGGGCTTGTTCAAGAACTGCGAAACAATGGGGATTATTAGAAGCACTGGGCTTGGCCTGTGCTGCATGTACACACAGCATTAAAGCTCCATTGAACCAAACAGTGGTCTGACCCTGCAACCAAACAAAAGGCCATTTCCCCGATCCTTCCCCCAACATAAAAAGAAGGGGGCAGAAATAGAGAGGCGGGGGAGGGGCAGAGAAAGAGGCAGGGAAAGTCATGGACAAAGCTGCCCCATCACATCTTGCCTTAAGGACCTCCTCAAGACAAACAAGGGGGGGGGAGAAAAGTGAGCTACAAGCAAGTCCAGCATGGAAATTGCCTCTCTCTGCCTAGGTGCTGCCATCATGGGGTTCAGTAGGGCTTATCCTCAGGAAACTGTATAGTATAGGAAAGTAGTCCAGGCATGGAGAGCTTACAGTAGGCATCTTTTTTCCCCAGTTAGGGAGAGGCGCCTCTGCACATTAACACATTCAATGCCCCAATCCTATGCATGCCAACTCAGAAGTAAGTCCCATTGTGTTCCATGGGGCTTACTCTTACAAAAGTGTGTGCAAATGCTTGGAATTACATTTGGAACTGAGATATCTTTGTCTGCTTTTCTGGGTGTGGTGGGTGGCTGCTTGGGTGACTGCCCCCACTGCCTATTTTGGGTCATAATCTGATGCCCACTTGCTTGGAAGCCCCATTCTGCTGTAGCTTTTGTCTAGCAAAACATGTACTTTGCATTATTTAGCAAATTAAATGAAAGTAGATTTGCTGCTCTGGCTGTGCAAATAAAATTGCTGCTCTCTCTCTCTCTCTCATCCAAATGTTGAGTGTTACGAGATTATGAAAGCAACCAGGGCCCTGAATTAAGCAGATGTTGAGCTGACAAACCACGCCAATTCAGCAGCTGGCCACATTAGTATTTCACTAGAATGTTAGGATAAAGAGGTATGGAAATTAACAAGGAAATAACACACATCTGAAATCAGGCTTTCAAAGAGTGGACTTTCATGCTCTTTGTATGACCAAAATGCAGATCAATTATAGCCATTAGGTAAAAGAAGTGCTTTAAACAAAAGGCACTTACGTGGCATGAGGCTCTTCTTCTGTTTTCTCCTTTTGAATTTGGCAAACCTCTGTGCATAGTTAAGAATTCTTGCAGCAACTGTTACCCTGCATGTGCCTGATCTTGTCTGATCTCGGAAGCTAAGCAGGGTCAGGCCCGGTTAGTACTTGGAAGGGAGACCGCTTGGGAATACCGGGTGCTGTAGGCTTATACCATAGACTTTCGAGACTGAAAGTTGCCTACCAAATGAAATCAATGGCAGTTGAGCATGCGAACTCTGGGACTGCAGCTGTGGCTCAGCAGTAGACCCAAGGCTTGCATGTAGAAGATCCCTGCCACCTCCAGTCCAGATAGGGTTGGGAAAGACTTGCTTTCGATCAGTGTAGAACCCATGCTATAGACAATGCGATGTAGACAATGCAGAGTTGAATGGACCAAGGGTCTGACTCATGGCCCAATCCTACCTAACTCCCTGCTCAGTTGTGCAGCAGTGGTTCAGCCTCCGCTGTATCCCATGGGACAGTTTTGGCTGCTGAAGGTCTCCTTGGGGTAAGGGGTCATTTGCCTTCCTTGCCCCCAGGGTAAGGGCCAGTGGCCACTATGGGTCAATTCAGATCTGCGCCAGCTCTATAGCTGGCACAAGTCCAAAGTTGATCTGTGCATGTGGATCAGGTCCAGGAAAAGGGTTTGGTTTCAATGTGTGTCACTGCTGCCGAATCTGCGCCTCCCAGGCCCAATCTGCCCATTCCTGCCCCAACTCCATCCTGTTCCACCTTCACCCACTCTGTTCTACACCTGCGCTCTTCCTGTCCATTCCACACCCTTACCTGCTCCTTTGGGCCTTCTGAGGTCTACCAGCATGTGCAGTAAGTTTTCCCACTGTCATGCTGGCTGCTTGTGCTGGTGTCCCGGGCTTTACAGCTGCTTGTCGCTTGTTCTGCCAGCACAGCAGCCCTATAGGATCGGACTGTCAGTTGGCAGCCTCCTGTGTTTTTTCATAAATGCTCTGAAACTACAAGCCAAGCATATTTTCTTGGAAGTAAAGCCCAATGACTTTCAACATATTTTTATGTAACTGAGCTTATGACTGCAGTCTTGCAGTGTAATCCTCTGCATGTTCACTTCTGCCCAGTGACGCTTAGTCCTAGGAAAGTGCATATAAGATTGCAGCATAAGCTTAGTTTTTATGAGCTTTTTATGAGGTTTGCATAGTATTATGTATTGTTCAGCAAAGTCTGTTTGTAAGTGTAGCTTTGCCTTTCGCCATTTTACTTATGGATATTTTTAGAAAACTGAGAACTTATTGCAATGTGCAGCAATTTTTTTGGCTTTATTTATTGATAATGTCTCCAGATGCAGAACAGCTCAGCACTCTTCAGATGTTTTGTTTTTCCTTACACTTCATCTGAATATTTATATGCCTTATGAAGATTCCCCAAATACAAATTAAATTAATGAAACTTAAAACTCGGATAAACCAACTTGTGAGTGAATAGGGATGGAATATGATTTTGCCTTGCAGACTCATGGCCCAATCCTATGCCACACCAGCCCGCATGCTGGGGTGGAGGTTGCCTGGCCTACAGTGGGCCTCCTCAGACCTACACCAGCTATTTTGCTGGTGTAAGCCTGAGGAGACTCAGGGGGTAGCTTGGGGTGGGGCATGACAGCAGCACAACTTTTGCACTGGAAGTCCAGTGGTTACCATGGTGATTCACAAGAGCCACCACCATAAGCCTTGGGTAGGATTGGTCTGTCAGTTGGAATTATGGTTGACTGTCTCAATTGTCTCTCTCTCTTTGAAGGTTTCCTTCTTTGGTATGCTATCTCTAATGGCTGACGTGGGGGATGGCTCAATTAATCTTGTATATTCTGTATTTAAGTTTTGTTCAGAAATATGACATGTGCACTGCTACATTACTGCAATTCATCTTCCTTTTTGTTCCACCTTGGGTGCACTTCTTCTTAGGATACTTCATCCATCTGTCAAAGTGGGCTTTGTACTTACTGGAACACTCTGGTTCCTTTCTCCAATGCAATTAGGATGAGGGCCCAATCTTATGGGCCTCTAGCACCAGCACTGAGGTCTCGTGACAGCACTGAATGTTGCAAACATGCTGTAAAGCACATCTGCAACACCCAGAGAGCAGTGAGTGCTGGCCCAGCTCCCAATCAGCACTAAGCCCAGCGGAAGACAGACACCACCCGGAGCACAGTAAGAGCGAGGGCCTTGGGGGTGGGGGGGGAGGCATTCCAGGGTGAGGGCGGAGTGGGGGGAGGAACTAGAGCAGGAAGAGGTGGGACTTGTGGAGCCCTGCTCCGCTGTATCCTATCCTCCATGTCAAGCTGCAAAGCCCAACACGGAGGTTCTCAAGTCTGCGCTGGCAAAATAGCCAGTGCAGACTTGAGAAGCCCCACTGCAGAGCCTGGGCTTTCCCAGGGGAATAGGATGCAAGTCTCTGGATGGATGGATCCTCTGGCAGCTCCAGTGGTACCACTGGATGCAGCGGTAGCCATTTTGGCGCTGCTGCACCCAGCAGCCCCACTGGGGATAGGATCAGGTTGGGGATAGGATGAGGATCAGGTTATAGGGAACTGCTTTGTTCCCTATATTCTACAGCAACTGCTGTGTGACCAAAATATGACCCTTTCCAGCTGCCAAGAAAAAGAAATCATTTGTACCTAGGTAATATCGCCTTTTGGTGCCAGGTCTTAAATGCAGGATTCTGTCTTCATTGCTGGTTCCCCTGTTGCCTTCTCCAGCCTAAAGACTCTCTCTCTCTCTCTCTCTCTCTCTCTCTCTCTCTCTCTCTCTCTCTGAGCCAGAGGTTAATCAGCTCAGTATTTCTCTAGTAGGGCTTCAGGCAAAGTCCAATGGAACTGATTAAAAGCATTTAATGAATTTTTTTACTAGATGAATCCTTCTCCTGAAAAATAGACTCTCACCCTCACTCCAGCCTTTCGCTGGACCAACTCGGTGTATCAAGGGTGTGAGCTTCTGAAGTCACCCAATCTCCACTAAACCTTGGAGTCAGGAGCAAACATGAAAAGGAGCACACTGCTTATACATTTGGTTTCATGGCTCTGTGCTGCAATTTTATGCACCAAATCTTTCATTTTTTCCCCCCAAGCATCAGTCATATGCATTTATTTCAATCAATCAATATTTTAAAGCAACAAACAGGCTCAAGATGAGGCCTTCCTACTTTTCAGTGGCACTAACAAATATGCACGAGATGGCCTTTGTGAGCTGTATGATGCTCCTTTTAAAATGGACAAATTCGGAATTCAGACAGATTTTACTAGCAATGGGGCTCACACAGCTCTTGGCACAGAAATGGCACAGAAGTACGTTTTTTGATCAATGCAATCTAGAGGACACCAAAACATCTTGGTCTTGAAATTCAACAGTATATGCCACTAGAGGGCAGCAAGAGTTAGGTAGTAAATGGGGAGTGGCTCCGTCCAGGAATCCAGTAATTGAATGAATTGAAGTAAGGGTGTCCATCAGGAATGCACTGAATATTTGTCCGTTTCATTTGGGAGAAATGAAAGGAGCTTTTTGGAAAGCCAAAATATTCCTGATTCTCCTTCCACATACCTTACTGGCCACTTGATTAGATATTTGTTTTCTTGTTTGGGTGGGATCACATTTGCGAGAAGCAGGAAAAAAATGATGCCAAAGCAGCAGCCAATTGAGGATCACGTCATGAGGACATCATGACATGATGTAGCCAATCAGATTTGGTGATGTTACAGTATGACATCAACTGAGGGCAATACCTCCTATATGAGCATTGTGGTGATTCTGAATGGGTCAATGTGGAAGATTGCCATGGGTGTTGGGGAGCACATTTATTTGTTTGTTTGTTAAATTTCTACCATGTTTTATCTCCCCAAAGGGCATTGTGACACCACTGCTTGGTGTTGGATCAAGAACTTCGGGCAAGGCAGTTTCCTAGCCCTACTTGGAGATGCCAGAGATTTAACCTAAGTCTTTTCACAAATACCATAAAGTCCTTGGGCTGAGGCTGAGGTCATGGCTGCAAATAGACCACCTTTGCTCTGTTCTCCAGAGAAACTGGATTGCTCTGGTACTGTTCTCAAATGGGTGCAGTATCCGTTGGATGGCGGATAGGCAAATAACAGACAGGAGAATTCAGAGGGCTTCGGAAAAAGCTTTTACTATGTTTTGCAAAACGGGACCGCCACAAAGATTTGGTGGACCCAGAATGGGCTACAATGATACAGTTTTTATAGGGTTTTCTGAACAGAGGAGGGGCAAAAAAGAACACAAAGAAAGAGGGGTAAACATCCTTGGAAAATTACCAAGTAATCAGGCAGAAAGCATGGTCAGCATCCTTATCAGTTTGGAATGCTCTGTTAGGACAGGGTCTCCCACCCTTGGTCTATTTGTTTATTGCCATCTGTCCATCCTCGGAGGCCCATACTAGGCTTATCTTGTTTAGCCAGCTTGTTTCTGAGAAGGATGGTGATGCTAACTGGTAGCATTCCTGAACAAGAGTCAGAGAGAGGCTTAAGCCAGAGAAGCTGGACTTTGAAAACTGGGCCCTGTGGGTATTTCAATGTTGTGAGCTGGGCATTTTGGGAACAGTACAGTGGTGTCTCTAGGGGGGTGCGGGCCGCACCAGGTGACGCGCTGAGGGAGGGTGATGCGCCAACTACGCACCCCCGCCCTCCAAAGGAACCTCCTGCTCTGAAGTCCAGCCGGGCAGAGGCTTCTGAGGTGAGCCTTGCAAGTGCGCGTGATGCTGCAGGATCCTCCTGCCCAAGTTTGGAGGTTTCTGAGGCGCCGCACGGATGTGTGAGCCTGACACCTGCAGGCAATGTGTGGAAACCTCCAGCTCGGAGGGGCTTGCCCCTGCAAAGGAAGGGCTGGAGGTTGCTGGGGCGTCTTGTGCCCTCCCCTCTTCCTCCCAGCCCTCTCCTGAGCATGCAAAACCAGGGGCTTTGCATGTTCCCTCCTCCCTCTCTGTGCACCAGGTGAGGGAAGTTCCTGCTGCCTGCTGGGAAACAGACTCTTCTATCCTGCCTGGCATTTGCTTTATTTTTGCAAATGACTGCTTTTTGCAACTCACTGGGCTTGCAAGAAGCAGGCTTTGTTTTTAAAGGGGCAGCAGCCCTTCCAGCCCAATCCTCTGCATGTCTACTCAGAAGTCAGTCCCATCACAGTCAATGGGGCTTACTCCCAGGAAAGCACAGATAGGATTGCTGTCCCAGAGCCCTAGTTGTTGGCAACCTTCAGTCTCAAAAGACTATGGTATCGCGCTCTGAAAGGTGGTTCTGGCACAGCGTCTAGTGTGGCTGAAAAGGCCAATTCGGGAGTGACAATCCCTTCCACACCGGGAGCAAGTGCAGTCTGTCCCTGGTCTGTCTCCCTGGCTATGGGCCTTCCTTCTTTGCCTCTTAGCCTCAGACTGTTGGCCAAGTGTCTCTTCAAACTGGGAAAGGCCATGCTGCACAGCCTGCCTCCAAGCGGGCCGCTCAGAGGCCAGGGTTTCCCACTTGTTGAGGTCCATCCCTAAGGCCTTCAGATCCCTCTTGCAGATGTCCTTGTATCGCAGCTGTGGTCTACCTGTAGGGTGCTTTCCTTGCACGAGTTCTCCATAGAGGAGATCCTTTGGGATCCGGCCATCATCCATTCTCACGACATGACCGAGCCAACGCAGGCGTCTCTGTTTCAGCAGTGCATACATGCTAGGGATTCCAGCATGTTCCAGGACTGTGTTGTTTGGAACTTTGTCCTGCCAGGTGATGCCGAGAATGTGTCGGAGGCAGCGCATGTGGAAAGCGTTCAGTTTCCTCTCTTGTTGTGAGTGAGGAGTCCATGACTCGCTGCAGTACAGAAGTGTACTCAGGACGCAAGCTCTGTAGACCTGGATCTTGGTATGTTCCGCCAGCTTCTTGTTGGACCAGACTCTCTTTGTGGACAAGCCGTTTACAACAACGCCTTGTCCATATTTGGCAAGAAGACCAACAAGACAGCAGACTGGTTTGAAGCCCACTCTGAGGAGTTGACACCAGTCATTGAGGAAAAGAGGACAGCTCAGGCAGCATACAAGGCCTGTCCCAGTGAGCACAACCTGCAGGTCTTCCGAGCTGCTCGCAGCAAAGTCCAGCAGATTGCCAGGAGATGTGCTAACGACTACTGGCTCCAGCTCTGCTCCCAGATACAGATAGCAGCTGACATGGGCAACATCAAGGGGATGTATGACGGTATCAAGCAGGCCCTAGGTCCAACACAGAAGAAAATTGCCCCTCTGAAGTCTGCCACAGGCGAGGTCATCCAGGATCGGACGCAGCAGATGGAACACTGGGTGCAGCACTACTCTGAGCTATATTCCAGAGAAAATATAGTCACCGAAGAAGCGCTGAACAACATTGAGTGCCTGCCTGTGCTGGAGGAGCTTGACAGTGAACCAACCCTAGAAGAACTTCACGTGGCCCTGGACTCCCTTGCCTTTGGCAAGGCACCTGGAAAAGACAGCATCCCTGCTGAAGTCCTAAAGTGCTGCAAAGAGATCATCATCACTGAGCTGCTTGAAATCTTCTGTCTCTGCTGGAGAGAAGGTGGAGTACCTCAAGACATGAGGGATGCAAACATCATCACGCTGTACAAGAACAAAGGCGACAGAGGTGACTGCAACAACTACCGTGGCATCTCTCTCTTTAGCGTTGTAGGAAAGTTGTTTGCCCGAGTTGCACTAAAGAGGCTCCAGGTACTTGCAGAGAGTGTTTATCCAGAATCACAGTGCGGATTCCGAGCCAACAGGTCCACCACTGATATGGTATTCTCCCTTAGACAACTGCAGGAGAAATGCAGGGAACAACGACAGCCACTCTTTATAGCCTTCATAGATCTCACAAAGGCCTTCGACCTGGTCAGCAGGGATGGCCTCTTCAAGATTCTCCCCAAGACTGGATGTCCACCCAGGCTCCTCAGCATCATCAGATCCTTCCACAAGGACATGAAGGGCACTGTTGTCTTCGATAGCTCCACATCAGACCCCTTTGACATCTGAAGCGGCGTGATGCAGGGCTGTGTTCTTGCACCAACCTTGTTTGGGATTTTCTTCGCTGTCCTGCTGAAGCATGCCTTTGGAACTGCAACAGAAGGCATCTATCTCCGGACCAGATCAGACAGAAAGCTCTTCAACCTCTCCAGACTGAGAGCAAAGTCCAGCTGAAATGTCTGCGTGACTTCCTCTTTGCCGACGATGCAGCTGTCACTACCCACTCTGCCAAAGATCTCCGGCAGCTCATGGATCGTTTTAGCAAGGCCTGCCAAGATTTTGGACTGACAATCAGCCTGAAGAAAACACAGGTCATGGTTCAGGATGTGGACTCACCTCCCTGCATTACAATCTCTGAGCATGAACTGGAAGTTGTCCATGACTTTGTGTACCTTGGCTCAACGATCTCCGACACTCTTTCTCTCGATACCGAGCTAAACAAACACATCAGTAAAGCAGCTACCACATTTTCCAGACTCACAAAGAGAGTCTGGTCCAACAAGAAGCTGACGGAACATACCAAGATCCCAGAGCCCAATCCTATGCATATCTACTCAGAACTAAGTCCCATTAGAGTCAATGGGGCTTACTCCCAGGAAAGTGGTGGAAGGGCTGCTGTCCCTTTAAAAACAAAGCCTGCTTCCTGCACACCCAGTGAGTTGCCTGTTTGGAAGGGAGGGTTCAGTTCTGCCTTTGCCCCCTGTTTTTTTTTTTGGGGGGGGGGGGTTGGAACTACCCTTTTTCTGGGTGGCTGGATGCACCCGGACTGCAGGCTGCACTCAGAAGCCCAGAGAGAGGACAAGGAGAGTGATGGTGGGGAGGTGAGGATTTCCTCCCTCCCCCCCCATTATGGAGAGGGGCAAAAAAGTTTGTTGCCCAAAAAAAGGCAGCCACGCGAAATCTGAAATAATGCTCTGCAAAAGTAGAAGGGGAGGTGGAGATCTCCTGTCGCTCGCCAACTGCAGGAAGGTGGGAGCAAAGGGCTGAGCAAGTTGTAGCCCTGATGCTGTGTCTGGGAGGGGAGACATTTGCGAAACCCCCAGCAAATTTGCCTCTTCCTTGGGCTTCTCCCCTTTCCCTTCCTCCCTCACTCCCTCAGCCTGTCTATTTTCAAGATTATTGCCTTCTCCAACATTTTCTACATTTTAAAACTTCCTTTCCCTCCCCCTCCTGTTCTTTCTCACCCCAGATAGATAGAACAGAACAAAAAAAGGGAGGGGGGAAATATCTGTAGATGGAGTTGCAAGAGAGTCAGAAGCTGGAGAAGGGGGGGAAGCCCGGAAATGCCTGCCTCTCTGTAACATTGCGTCCCAGCAGGATCTGCATCAGGGCAGTACTACAAGGGTTACAATGCAATTCAGTCCATGCTTACTCAGGAGTTAGCCTCAATGGATTCAACTGAACTTACTCCCAAGTAAGGATGTGTAGGATTGCAGTCTCCTCCTTTGATTGAAACTGAGCACTGGAAGTTGTTGTAGGGTATATCACAGAGCAGCATTTGCACCACTGCATATATATTTCACAGGATTTGCATACTGTGCTCCAATGGCAAAACTGGGAATTATTCAAGATGTTTTGATTTCTGTTTCGTTGAGGGGAGAGCTGGGGAAGAACAAGGAGTGATGCTATTCAAGCTAGTACTATTGGTAGGGAAATAATGAGACAGGAACTCAAATCTCCTAGAGCTGAGAACTGCTGTAGTTTTGGAGGCTTTAGAAGAGAGTGACACAGTGTATCTTTAAGCAGAAGCTGGGTAGCCTCTATCTAGAATGTTGTAGTTGTGGACAGTCTGCACTGGTAGAGGGTTGGACTTGATGATCTTGAAGGTCCCAACTCTGATTTCTATGATTCTCCATGTGACATCCTGTGATGATTCTTCACATCATGCTGAACATTGCTTCTAGTATGATTCCACATGGAAAGCATGTGTGTATAGAACATGCATGTTCTCTGTTGAAGCCAGTAGAATAAACCTGTTGAAGCTGAATCAAGTTCAGTTCCAGAAATGTGTACACTTAGCTAGTGTGTATGATATTGTAATTTAAAGGTGCAATTTTAATTATGTGGGGGGATGGGGCAATGATGTGGGGTGGGACCATGATGCATCACCACACCCACTCCTCAGGGTCATTGCATGGGAGGAGGTCCATTATGGGGGGTGACACGCTGGCCTTTCGCACCGGGTGACGCAAACCCTAGTGACGCCACTGCTTCGGTACAGCCTGTGACTCTTAATCTTTGTTCATAATATGGGCAGGAGACAGAGCAGAGCACATGTGCTCTATGCAGCTAAAATGTTGGCAATTGATCAGAACCTAGAACGTTATATATGCAGCATGAAGACCCACAATGTGAATTAAAGTCTGGATGGACCAAACTGTGGCAGAAAAATATGCCTTTGCTAAGCTACGTAAGTATCTTAGCGCTTTGTACCTTTTCAGACTCTGAGCGCTGATTACAAAAACTGGTTTTTGGAAGTGGGCAGGATGCAAGCAGTTTGACTACAAGAGAAGTCTTCTGTCTCAGTAGGGCCAGACCCTCCATGAAGCCAACTGATGCTTCAGACAGCACATTGATAGGAGATGTCCACCTCCTACTTGTCTCCGCTCTCCTCCTGCTCCTTCCAACTCCTGGATTGGAAAAGGAAGAGGGGGAGACAAAGAAGATGAGGAAATGTGGAGGGGAGGGAAGTGCTGAGCTAGAACGTTGGAGAATGGGAGGAATAGAGGCTGGCACATATCATAGGGTAAGCAGGGGCAGCATCTGGCATGGTGCCTCAGGCATCAGGAGATCTTGGACCAGTTCTCCATCTCAGTGGAACTGATGCTGGAAATATGCAATGAACACACACATCCAAGATCCAAAATCACCTGTGCAGAAACGCCATTAGAAGTTCATCAACATACTTTCCTTTGTTGTATGTTGGCAACCTTCAGTCTCAAAAGACTATGGTATCGCACTCTGAAAGGTGCTTCTGGAACAGCGTCTAGTGTGGCTGAAAAGGCCAATTCGGGAATGACAATCCTTTCCACACTGGGAGCAAGTGCAGTCTGTCCCTGGTCTGTCTCCCTGGCTATGGGCCTTCCTTCTTTGCCTCTTAGCCTCAGACTGTTGGCCAAGTGTCTCTTCAAACTGGGAAAGGCCATGCTGTGCCTTATATTGCAGAACAAGTGTTCCAGTGGTGTAAGACACTTTCCATTTATCACAGAATGTGACACCCTGGTGCGCATAGTCTGACTGCCACCATGAGCAGTGAGAGGCCAGCTCCATCTGCCAGTGGACCATAGATGCCCACTGGCACCAGTAGGTTTGCACAGTGGGGGGATGGAGTGGGGGTGAGTGCAACAGACTGGTGATGGGGGTGGGAAGGAGAGATCAGTCCCAGGAAGGGGGTGGGATTGATGGCGCCAGTGCACCATATCCTATCTCCCTTCCTTCCTGGGCCTGATCCACCAAGACTGATCAACTCGGACTCGCACCAGCTATATCGTTGGCACAGGTCCGAGTTAACCCACTGGGCCAGCAGGGGCTTACCCTGGGGCAAGGGAACAAATGGAGCTGAAACTCCCCCATGAGATTAAGTGAGCACCACATTGGCGCCACTGCATTATCATCACACAGGAAGTTAGTTAGGATTGGGCTGCCCATGAGATTATGTCATAGGTAGCCTTTAGGAAGGTGCAATAGATGGATCATTAGGAAGGAACAACAATTGCCGGCCATTCTCTGCACTTTTCCACGGTGGGGAAGAGAAAATAGAGAGCAAGGTCTGATCTTTGGTTCTGCTGGGGACACAACCGGTTTTCAGATATGCATGGGCTTCCACTTACTTACTTTAATTATAACTGACAGCAAGTACAAAAACTGGGTTTGATTTCAAGTGTTTCTGTTCAATGCGGAGAGATAATGAGAACCAAACCTATCATTTTGACAGCTGCCAGATGTCACCGATTTAAAATCCCCAGACTCTATCCCATGACTCAGCAATTGTGCTCCACATCCATCTTTCATGGGTCTCTATAGCAGCCGTGTCTCATTGTCATTCTCTGATAAATGTTTCAGTGTCAATCCAAGAGTGCGTGAGAATCACAGCAGGGAAAAACTGCCACTTAGACATTTGCACATAGTGAGTGAACTGGAAAGGCTAGCTGCGTTATCCTGGGTTTGTGCCAAACTTTAATGGAAGCCTTGTATTCAGGGCTTGTGGCAACAGCAAATTGAAATTTAGGGATTTTCATGACAATCCTGGAGCTGGTGAAATAATTATACTTGGCATTTATATAGCTCTGCATGTCAGTGGCGTACTTTGGGGGGCAACGGGGGCAAATACGCCAGGCACGGCGCCTGTGAAGGCAGCACCTCCAGCCTCACCCCCGCCTTCCATTTATCCTCCTCTTCTTGATAAAGGAGGAGGCAGCACTGAATCATGCCCAGAGTGGTTGCGAGTTGCAGCCACTCCGGCCGCAATTTAGCCCTGTTCTGGGACATCCCCCCTCCTCTTCTCCTTTATAGTAGGAGAGGAGGTGGGGCAGCCTAGAGCAGCAGTGCGCTAGGAGTCACAACTTTTGGCACGCTGCCGCTCTAGGCCACTCCCCTTCCTCTCCTTCTGGAAGAGAGGAAAGAGGTGGCCTAGAGTGGCAGTGCAACTCCCAATGTGCTGCTGCTCTAGTCCACCACACCTCCTCTCCTCCTATAAAGGAGAAGAATGGGGTGTCCAGAATTCTAGTCCAGAATGGGGGTGAATTGTGGCCAGAGTGGCTGCAACTTGCAGTCACTCCAAGCGCAATTCTGGCCATGCCTTTCGTCTCATTGAAGAAAGACATGGCCCATAGCGGCATCGCGCCCGGAGTGGCAGCCACTCTGGGCATGATTCCTGCTGCTCTGGGGCCTGGGCCGCATCATTCGTCTCCTCTAAGGAGACAAAAGATGCACCCCAGAGTGGCGCAGAATCAATTCTGGTGCAATTCTGGATGTGATTGCGGTGACTTTATGATGCCACTGCAATTACTTCTGGGTCAGGGGCCAAGGTGGCAAGCAGAGTGGTGGCCCCGGGCCGGAAAAAGCCCAGGATCACCACTGCTGCATGTGCAAAGTGTTTCTTATGTATTATCTTGAGGTTGTCCTTATAACAACCCTGGAAGGTATTACTGTCCTCCTATTGCAGCTCAGTCTGGGAGGGAGTAGTGTGCCTGAGGCCACTTTAAAAAGTTCATGGCAAAGGTGAGTTTCAAACAAATAAAGTCCTGATCTGCAGCTCAGTCTCTTACAGCCCAATCCTGGACAGGATTGGGCTGCGTGGTAGAATTGTTTGCAACAGCAGAACAGAGTTCTGCTGTTGAAAAATGGCCACCAACAGCATGGAGAGAGCTCTGTCTACAGCAATTTTACGATCTTTTTTAGTTACCTCTCCATAAGCACCTAGCCTCCAATAGGTCTCGGCCAGCTATTTAGCTGTGGAGCTTCAGGGGGCAAGTCAGGCCAGGAAAAGGTGATCGGATCTTGGCATGCTCTGCTGCTACATGCAGGCTGCTACACGCGTGCCTGTTCATGCCGGGGATGGACAGAGTGGATAGAGAGACGCTAATTTCCTTCTCGCATAACACCAGAACCAGGGAACATTCATGAAAGCTGAGTGTTGGGAGAGTTAGGACAGACAGAAGAAAATATTTCTTTACCCAGTGTGTAATCAGTTTGTGGCACTCTTTGCCACAAGAAGTAGTTATAGCATCTTGCCTGGATGCCTTTAAGAGGAGATTGGACAAATTTCTGGAGAAGAAGTTCATTACGGGTTACAAGTCATAGTAGGTATGTGCAAGCTCTTGGTTTACAGGCTGCCTCTGATTGCCAGATGCAAGGGAGGGCACTGGGACGCAGATTGTGTCTGTTGTCTTGTGTGCTCCCTGGGGCATTTGGTGGGCCACCGTGAGATACAGGAAGCTGGACTGGATGGGCCTTTAGCCTGATCCAGCAGGGCTCTTCTTATGTTCTTATGCTACCAAGATTCCACCCTGTCCACTTTAAGTTCCAGTTCAGCCTACTCCCTGCCTTGCTCCTCCCTGAAGCTTTCTCAAGGATTTGTTTCGGATTGTGGCCTGAAACTAATCTAGCAGGCTTTTGAGTTTAATTACAGGGCAGCTGGTGTTTAGTCAGTCTTTTGGAAAATAGTAGTATTTGGATTTGTTGTATTGTGTATTTTGATTTCCATTTATTACTTTGATCATTACCCTTTATTCACTAATTATCCTCATATATTGAATTTTATGAAGTTGTATTGGTTGCTTTGTCAATCCCACTTCTATTCGGCATCTCCATTTGTTCCATGATTACATTTGCCTTGCTATCTTTTACATAGGTCAATACACTGTGTTTCAGTTGCAATGCTGGGTCTGTGGTCTTTTCTGCTGGTACAGCTGAAACCCATTGGGGTGTAAAAAGAATCTGATTTTCAATGAGCGCTCCAAAATAGCACTTACATTCTTTTGCACAAAATGGGGTTCATAGACATTATTGTACATTTCACAGTGTCGAACTGTTGGGCATTTTAAGCCTCTAGGCCACAGGGATGGCAACAGCAGCAAAAAAAACCCCACCGAATTTCTCCCTGAAATATTTGAAGCAGGCCCTTGCATTAACTCTGTGGGGAGAACTTTTGATCGAAAGTGGAAAGGTCTATGATTACATCCCAAACATGCCATAATGCATTTTATTTCAGGAGTATTGTAGCAATGAACTGTGACCAGAGGAAATGGGAAGTGGCTGGGAGAAAAAGATGAAAAGGGGGTATCAGCAGAGGCAAAGACTACTGCTGAAATGGACACGCAAAGGACCTGTTCACTTCTTGGAAGAGTTCTTGGGAAACAGTGGTATTACTAGGGTTTTCGTCATCCGGTGTGGGATGCCAGTGCATCACCCCCATGATGGACCTCCTCCCATGCAGTGGGTAATGCCTTGGGCAGTGGGCATGGTCATGCACCATTGCCCCACCCAACTGGTTTTTTGGCTATAACTTTTGTTAGAATCAAGAAATTTCAACGCAATTTGTTTCATTGTATTTGCATGAAATTACACATCAAATGATATATAACACGATGGTATTATTCAAATGTACCAAGATTAAAAAATTTTTGGCCAGTAGTGGTGTCACTGCCACATCATGTGCACATCCTGTGTGCCCACGCCCCCCCACCTCCCTAGCAATACCACCATTAAGAAACTTCTAATACATACAGCTCACAGGGAAGAAGTCTAAGGCATTCATGATCTAACCATGTGTGTATTTGTATTCCAAGACTGGTGGGCAGGACGAGATTTGGCTCACTGGATAAAGAGGTTGGGGCCAAAGCAGACATGGGACTGAATGTGTCATTGACTAAACACAGCCTCCTTTTTGGTTTTAACCCATTTCTGCCCAGCCCACAGGTATACACATTTGATCCCTGTTGCGTTTATGCAACTTTGGGCAGAAATGGCTTAATATAACAACCGATGAAGTCCCAATCTGTATCAGGATTATGGTGCAGAGTTTAACAGCCCAACCCTATCCAAATCTCCCCCCCCCCACTGATGTAGCCATGCCACAAGAGCACCCTGTAGGGGGGCAGTCCTAGAGGTCTCCTCCAGATAAAGGAACTGTTTCCTTGCCTGGGGTAAGCCTCAGTTACTAGAATGGGTCTATTTGGACCTGCGCCAGCAATTGCTGGTTCAAGCTGGTTTATGCAGGGGATGGACAGAGTGGATAGAGAGATGCTCTTTACACTCTCACATAACACCAGAACCAGGGGACATCTGCTAAAATTGAGTGTTGGGAGGGTTAGGACAGACAAAAGAAAATATTTCTTTACTCAGCGTGTGGTTGGTCTGTGGAACTCCTTGCCACAGGATGTGGTGATGGCGTCTGGCCTGGACGCCTTTAAAAGGGGATTGGACAAGTTTCTGGAGGAAAAATCCATTACAGGTTACAAGCCATGATGTGTATGTGCAACCTCCTGATTTTAGAAATGGGCTATGTCAGAATGTCAGATACAAGGGAGGGCACCAGGATGAGGTCTCTTGTTATCTGGTGTGCTCCCTGGGGCATTTGGTGGGCCGCTGTGAGATACAGGAAGCTGGACTAGATGGGCCTATGGCCTGATCCAGTGGGGCTGTTCTTATGTTCTTAAGTCCGAATGGACCTGGGAAGACAGATTGAGGCTGGGAAGGGGGAAAGGATATCAGCAGAGCTGCTGCCAGTGATATCAGCCCCCTTCCCACCCTTAACACAACCCTTTCACGCCCCAATCCCTACCCTGTTCCACCCACTACTCACCCCCAATGCCAAGTTACTGGAACCAGGGCTCCCATGAAAAATGACATCAAAAGGATGAGAAATATGTTTTGAAATCATACCAGAATTTGGACTTACCAAGATACTGAACTACCATTTCTCAAAGTTGCATAGCATGACTTTCATCACAACCAAAACATCAGTCAGGCACAAATCTTTGTGTTTTATCACTTAATTCTCCCCCCCCCCCTTAAAAAAATACTCCTTGCTTCAAAGAAAAAATATTGCCGACATTGTTCCTGAGCTTTTTATTGTGTAAGGATAAGATTGTCACTTTGTTTTTGAACATGGTAAACAAAGCCATAAAAAAAGAGTGCTCAGGACTGGCAGAAATGGCAACACCTTTAAATCTGAAAGTAAAATTTCCCCACTACATCTTCATGTTTACAGGAACTCTGAAATCTGTCAACAGTCACCTACTTGGCATTTAAAATGTTAAACAAGAAGAACAAGGCTTTTGTTTGTTAACCAAAGCAAATGATGAAAGATAGCGCTTGGATGACCTTTATGGAGAAAATGATTTATTATCTTTCTGGTAAAGCTGCCCCGTTAATGTGGCTTACTTTAAAGTAAAGGTACTGTCAAAATAAAAGATGCCTCTATCAGTGAGGATAACATCCTTCTGAGCATCACTTCCCTCAAACAGTAAGGACATAAATGTTAGGAGGGAACAGTAGACAGGCTTATAACTTTTTAATAGATGTTCTAAAGTTTTGTACTGAAAGTTAAAATCAAGGCAAAACAGAACCAGTCATTGTATTGTTGCCTTCTACACTAAGGAAAGTAACTGTAGTGATAAAACCTCTAATTTCAATTGGAAAAATTGTCCTAATGTTGCTCTAGGGCTTTTCAGCTGTTACTCTGTACCCAGTCTGTACATGGGTACAAACGTTGGTGTGAATGGTTGTACCTGGGTTCATTTTTAAAGTTACTATGGAGACTAGAACTGTATATGGATTATACTTGCATTGAAAGGAAGGTGTGAATCACTGTACCCAAGAGCAGGCTGACTGTGTGGGCTGCTTGGATATACCCAGGTTCGGTTTTAACATGTTTCACAGTTCTAGAGAGAGATCTCCAGTTGTCATTTTCTTGGCTGCTCTGATCCTAGAGCAGGGCAGGCAAAAGTAGGATGAAAAAGACCATAAAGTAAGTTTAATGTTGGGAAACATGGTGACACAAGCCTTAGATTTATTCTCTCCTGTTCTAGTCAGTAGGACTAACTCTAATGAGCTTAAACTGCATGAGGGGAGATTCAAGCTGGATGCCAGGATAAATTTCTTAACTAAGATTGGTTTGGCAATGGAACTGAACTGGGTGTGTCTTCAAACAGAGGCTTGGTAAGCACCTTTTGGAGATATTCTAGAAAGAATTTTCTTGCTTTTCAAGCAGGGGGTTGGACTAGATAGCCTTGAAGGCCCCCTCCGATTCTAGGATTCTAATTCACTGCCTAATGAAATGTGCAACAAGAAGAGAGGGAGGGAGCAAGATTGGAAGCTGGAGTTGTCAATAAAATAAAGACCAGGGAAGAAGATATGGCCAGGGAAGAAACATTGCGAGCAAGAAAGAACAAAAATGAGAGATTGGCACAACCAACAGAGACGGGGGGGGGGGGGGAGGCTGAAGTTCACATTATCTATCTATCTATCTATCTATCTATCTATCTATCTATCTATCTATCTATCTATCTATCTATCTATCTATCTATGCATGCATGCCTTAAAATACAACACATCATACAATAATGAGGCAAATCTCTGGCAGCTGCCTCTGATCACTCTCAAGAGACAGATCACCTTTGTGTTGCTTTATCCAGGGTGACCAGATGTCACAAGTGTAAAAGGGGATCAGGTGCCCCAAAAGGTAGGACACCCAAGAAAAATGTAGGATATAACAAACTACTCATATATTGATTCAATGTGGTTAATTTAAGCACTGTATTACTTATTATTAAATTTAAAACTATATTACATATCATTTACTACATATAATCTATTCATTACAAGAAGACTATGTGCAGCTTGCAGGGGCTTACTCACAGAGAAAAAGAGGACATTTAAATTTTTTTTCTAGGACATGAGGCTAAAAAAAAAGGACATGTCCTGGAAAAAAGAGAACATCTGGTCACCCTGGCTTTCTCAAATTTTCAAGATCCCAAAAAAGTTTGGAGGATATTAGCCTTATTCAAATATACTAAATCATTTGGGAACAATCCATTAGTTCTGCCACCATACTCCCAAAGCCACACCCCAGCTGTCTACCTGAACAGCATTTGTCTGCACTGAAATGCTGTACCCCAGTTCAAGATCACTGGAAGAAAAGCTCCTGGGATAAACAGTGTTTGCATGTGAAGTTAGGGCAGGCCTTCAGTACCACATAGGGTTGGGACTTGCCATCATGCTCCGGCTCCCCCTCCCATCCCATGGACTTTTTCTACATGATTGAGAATATCTGAGTGCAGCTTCTTTGTTTGGTATTTCAGGCACAGTTTATTAACTTTACAGCCTCCTCTGATGAAGTTCATATTCCAATCTCCTCCTTCCCTCTCATCATTTAGATTAGCAAGTCTGGAGCCCTGCCAGGGAGCTGTATTAAATCCCTATAGTATAAATTGCTAAATTACCCACACTTGTGTGGAGCCTGAATTTCAATAGTTAAGGTCCAGCAGACAACTTACTGGATACAAAAAAAAAAAAAAATGCCTGCTGGTTTGCTTACTGAAATTTTTTTTAATGGTTTTCTTTCTGAGGATTTGCATAATCTCAGTTTGCAGAGCAAGTCTGAAAACCTGCATTCTGCCACACTAAATAAGAGGTCTGAGACCTTTCATGATCTTGTGTTTGCCAGTCAAGACCCCTTGAGATCGCCTGAGCTCCGACACTAAGCTGACATTTTATGGCTGACATTTAAGCGAATAATAGGAAAGAATTGTATGCTGTAGGGTTTGTTTTGCTGAAAACACTAATGTTCATTCCAAAGGAGCATTCATAATTCTCAGTAGAAATGGCCTTATTGTTATTCTAAGAAGTTTCTAAACTAAATATAAGACCATGTAGGTTGAACGAAAAACTGCTTTCCCCATCCCCAAGGATAAGAAGCTTCTGGTGGATTCTTCCATCTCAGGGGTCAAATTAGATCTGACACATAGTTTGGGGTATTTGTTTCTTAAATTGCAACTGTGGCAATGGCAGCTTTTCTTCTAGGATGAATAACATCTGCAGGGACCATCAGTCCTTGGCAAGGGCAAAAGTGGAAGTCCAATCAGTGGAATCGCAACCAATAATATGAAATAGATCTCTTTCATAAAATATGAAATAGATCTCTTTCAAAATGGGGGGAAAAAGATGATGCTAAACTGAATGGTTTTATTGCAAAAATGTACTTTTGTAAATAGTTCAACAACCACATCTCTACAACAACTACAATACCCTTTTAAATTTTTGAACATCTTAGGGTGCAATCCTAACCCACTTTCCAGCACTGGCGTAGCTGTGCCAGTGGGGCATGTGCTGCATCCTGCAGTTGGGGGGCAGTCATGGAGGCCTCCTCAAGGGAAGGGAATGTTTGTTTCCTTACCTCGAAGTTGCATTGCCCTTATGTTGGTGCTGGAAAGTGGGTTAAGATAGAGGCCTTAGTATCTTCAGGTGGCCCTCAAGTCCTATCTACTGTAATATCGGGATAACTCTTCAGTGCTGTAGCTGTGCTGGTGAGTGCCCTGGGGTGGGTGATGCAATGATGCCCCCATGTCATCATCTGTGCCTGTGCTGCCCCTCCTCCATACATGTGGCCCCAGAAATGGCTCAGTTTGGAGCTGTATGGGAACAAGAACAGGCAGGAGGGCCAATTTTGTGTGTCTCAGGTAAGAACTGTCACCATCACCTCCTGAGTGGAGACAGCAGAAAACCTCCACTCTGCCATGGGGAGGGAAGAATGTATAGCTAAGCTATAGCCCCAGCTTAGCTATGCCACTGTAACTTTTCTCTATCTTTATTTTCTTTTGCATTTAACCATACATAATTTCACGGACAGACAGGCAGACAACAGACACATGACATCCAAGAAATGTGTCAGCACATTTGAATTTACAGATGGGTCAGTCAATCAAGCCATTGGTCTTTTCATTTGTCTAGCTTTGGCTTTGGCTATTTATTTTACTCAGAAGTAAGCGCATTGTGTTCGGTAAGACTTAGGCTGTAATTCTATCTTATTCACCAGAAGCAAACACTTCTACTGATTGAATATTTTTCCACTTGGTGGAAAACATGTTCCATTTCCCTTTCGCTGCTCACAATAATATTAGTACACTTGCCTACTCTTCCTTGTTAGTATTTTTAAAAATTGAAATGGTAAGACTGTTAGACTAGAAACAGGCCCTTAAGAGGCACTACCGCCCACACACCTAAGCAAAACATTACTTTGCAACTAAGAATTTCTGCCCTCTGTTTGTACTACAATTATTTTTAAAGTGTCAGCGACAACAGCAGATTGCTGTCTGAGAAAACATATATGTGGGGGAAGAGATGTTTCTGCTTTCTAGCAGAATGTTACTGTTAAGTTAATAAACTCCATCATGAGATCCTAAAACAAATGTTCACTTTAGAGCCCAATTCTATCCTTCCACCCGCCTATGCAGCTGCACCGAAAACGAGTACGCTGTATCCAGCAGGGCTGGGGGTGGATCAGAATGCCTCCTGAGTCCTGCTCCACATGGGTCACCTTGGACCTGTGCATTAGCTGGTGCAAGTCCATGGAGAAGAAAGGGACAGGGAGGCTGCTAAAAGAGGGAATAGGATTCGGCAAGCGCAATCACTGCTGGATCCACTCTGCTGGCAGCCTCCCTGCTCTATTCCTCCCCCTCCCTGCCCAGTTTTACCCCTGTTCTGTCCCCCCTCCTCACTTCTCCCACCATCTTATCATCAGTTGGTCCTTCTGGCAGATGCAGATGGGAAGATTCCAGCCTTCCCAAAAGTGCTTGGGCAGCACATTACTCAGTGCATTGCTGGAGTGTGCTTTACGGCCATTTTTCAGCAGTTGCTACTAGTAGACTGTATGTTCCACTGATGGGGAGACCCAATTGGATTGGGCTGTAAAACCCTTGGTGAGACACCTTCCATTACTATATCATTTCTTCTGCAAGCTGACACATCTGGGCTTTAGAAACGTTTAATCTGAATCTTGATTGTAATCATATACTTGAAAAATAATAATAATGTTGAGTTATGTTGCTAGCCTTGGTACTAGGGAGCAGCAGTTCCAAAACAGGAGAAATTGCTCTTGGTGGATACACAGCTGAAGGCCCAAATTCTTTATGAGGGATTCTTTATGAGGCTACTACCCTCTTCACAGATTAACGGCCCACAGCCCAAACCTGAGCTGCCCGGAGCTGCGGGAGCTGGCGGCTCCATGGAGGGCTCCCGCCGGATCCAGCACCTCCCACGCTACCGCGGGTGGCTCCTCCGGAGAAGGGGACATTCGTCCCCTTCCTCCAAGTAAAGGAAGCATCCCTGCAATGGGGCTACTCACTTTAGCGGCAACTGCTTGGTCGCTGCTAAAGTGAAGGCACTCGTGTAGGGCGAACAGCCCTGCCTGAGTGCCTTGGATCCTGCGGAGCTCTGCTCCATGAATCCACCTCTCCCCTGCCCCGCCCCGCCTTCCCCATGCCCCCGGCCATGCCTCCCCCTCCCCGTAACGCCCCCCCACACCCCTGGACATGTCCCCATCTCCCGTTCCACAGCCTGGCAGTCACAGAGACCGCCAAGCCGCGGAAGCTGGGTGCCCACCGAGCACTGGATCAGCGCTGGCCGGAGCTGAGCCAGCTCCAGCGGGAGCTCGGCGGTAAGCCCCACAAACGTGCCTTACAGGGCATTTGTGACTGTGGTCTGTGCCGCGGAGGCGCGGCGCAGACCACAGGATTGGGCTCCCAGTCCTCTCCTGGCCTGACTCAGAACTTACATGGTGCTGGTACAGCCTCCGTTGCATGCTAAGGGCCAGCTGGGAACAGGTAGCTATAGAAAAGTAACTACTCTGCTGATGCCTTGTCCGTAATGGGCCTACTTGGACCTTTACCCACTCTTTGCCCATTCTTTTGCTGATGTAAATCTGAGTCCAAGGGGACGTGTCAAGCCTGGGCCAGGGGCATAGGATTTTGGCACCACCACCGCTACTGAGATCTGCCCCCAGCCTGACCTCGACATGCCCTGGAACGCTCCAGAACAGGGCTTAAGGGCTCAGGCGAGGACTATGCAGGTCATTGGTGCGTACTTGGGGAGCCCTCCTTTTGTGCTGGCAGCCTTGGCCTGCATGCTGTTGCAGCATCTGCCATACCAGCAAACCAGCCCTTGTGCTGATGGAGTGCGAGTTCCATCAGCATAAGGCCGGGATAGGATTGGGCCAGAAAGGACAATGGCAGTGATGGAGGACTTACCTCAAAGGACACAATTAAACTGAGTATGATTCCTCTCTCACCTCGCTTCACCTGTGAAACATTTAAATGAGTTTCTACTTGATTATCGAAATTTACAGTACTTTATATCAACTTTGGACCATTCTAGAAGTTCTTCCAGCAGGGACCACATCATTTCTATATTCCCAACTGTTCCCGTTCCATAGTGTTCTTGGTGCTGCATGAAGCCAAATAGTCACTTTGATTTGTCTCCCTGATTTTTAATCTAGTTGGATCAAGCCATTTCTGCCAACGATACATATACGCAACAAGGATCAAAAGTGTACACTTGTGGGCTGGGCAGAAATGGGTTAAAAATGTTGATAATGAAAAGTGGCACCTATCTCAACAATAGTGTGTTTTCCCATAAGCTCTAATGTGCTTTTCCTACATTAATTACCTTGTGTCTTAGCACTGTCTGAAAGCAAGTCTTTGTCAGTCTGACAGTCTGTGGGTGTCTGGCTGTCAGTTGTGAGTTTTGTCTTCTCTGTTTAAATAGGAGCTATCAATTTGTTCTGTAAGTGTTGTACTTCGCACACTCTCTCAGTGGCTGCATGCACTTTTGCAGTAGAATAAAGGTTTCATCTTGGCAAGATGCAGCTACATTCATACAAATTGACCATCTAGGAAAAATCTTGCTGTTCGTATATGGGCAAGGGGCAGACACAGTGGCGGACCTGGCGGGACAGGGGAAGCAAAAGCCCCAGGGGCCTTGCTTGCTGCACCCCGCCACTGCTGCCTGCCGCGTTGCCTCCATGTGCCCTTCAGAGCCATTCCACAGGCAGGCCCATGTGGCGCTCCAAAGCACGTGAAAAGCCTTCTGAGGCTTCTGGCGCAATCTTAAGTATTACTTCCGGTTTCGACAGGAATCCGGAAGTATTGCTTAAAATCACACCAGAAGCCTCAGAAGGCTTTCTGAGTGCTACGGAGTGTCGCACAAGGCTCCGTGAGCTTCACTGAATATTGGGGGCAGAGGGAGGGTGGCATGATGCAGGGGGGCGGCATGATACAGACCTGTGCCCTGGGACGGCATGGGGCCAGGTCCGTTACTGGGCATACATTAGGGTAAAAGATTAGAAAAGGAGCTATTTTAAGTTGCATGTTTTGCCAGTTTAATGTTATGCAGAGCTGGCCAATGAGAATATTGTATATTACTTGCTCGCGTACATTATTAGTGATATTTGTTCTGTTGTCACATGGAGCTCCCAGTGGTTTCTCTCATCAAGGAAATGATCACGTTCACATCTGTCTGTCCTCAACAAAGCTTCATTATCACACATGCCCAGGCCATTCACTAGGCCCAGGATCAGCCCAATTATGAGGCCAGCTAGACTACTAGACCCCAGCTAGAGACCCCAGGAAACAGATTGTAGAGGGGAGCTCCCTCTGTCTACCCACTTGCTTCCACTGACCTTCCTCTTCTAACTCCCTAGATTGGAGGAGGAAAAGGGGAATGGAGAGGAAATGTAAAGAAGCGGAAAGAGGTAGGTATATAGGGAGGGTAGCATTAGCAAGTCACCTTAGGTACCAGGAAGTTTTGGTTCTGTCTCAATTATGCCAACAGTCTTTGTTTAGGGAAAACCTGCTAAATCCAAACCTTAGCATTCAGGATGATGTAATGACGTAAGCTCATTGTCCCCAACCTTCTGGGCTATTACATTGCTCTAAGTCTGAAACGCTTGCCTCCAGACTGCTTCCGTTTGGCAATCTTTAGCCCACTCTGGGCCCTCTTGCTTCGTGTTCTTGCCAACAAACAGTGAAAACACGATAGTGAGAGCGCAAGACAGTTGGGCCTGGAGTAGGCCAAGATCTCTGCATGGACGCCCAGACTGTATGATGTCATCCCTTCCAGAGGGTGGCACTCAGTGTGGGCCGCACCTTCCGTACCCCCTAGTGATGCGACTGCTGCCAGCCTATCCACACATTAGTGAGCAAAATGGACCACAGGTCTGCCTTGATATGGGGCAGCTTCCTATGTTTCCCTAAGGCAGTGTTTCTCTAGGTTTGCCCTCTGCTGTACCACTTCACTTGGTCCACCTATTCAAAGAACCACTAGAAGTAACTGGCAATGACATCATCACCAGTTACTTCTGGGTTGGGAGGGCAGATATGAGACAACAATACCCATAAGCAGCTCAGGGTGGATGGGAGGACTTTTCTGAATGTGGAAAAAACATACTTTGGAGTTTTACTGCTGAGCTAAGCCTCCTACTGCTGTTTGTTGCATCACGTTCCTGGTCTCACTGCCAGTTGACCGTGTCCAGGAGTCCTGCGGGGACCACCAGAAACCACCTCAAGTACCACTGGTGGCACCTGTACCTCTGGTTGAGAAACACTGCCCTAAGGGAACACTAGAATAGAGTTGCTTGAATAACAAGGAAAGAAACAAATGAGAGTGAATGCAAAAGAAAAAAGGAAGAAACAGAAAACAGATGGAAGTTAAATGTATGTAATCTCTGAGTCTGGGGGGGTGGAAGAGCATAAAAAGGCAGAAGTGAAAAGGGGTGAAGCAACAACCCTTTCATTTAGTTCTTTTTCCATTTCAGTGAGAGAGAGAATAGTTTGGTCACACAAGAAAGCCTTCAATTTCTCAGTTTCATTGCTCCCATCTCTCATATTTGTGTCTTCTCCTGACCAGGTGTAATGGAAGATCAGATGATCATCAGGTGGATGATGTGGTGTTGACAGCGATTCCCTGTTTTGACAGCTGTTTGACAGCTCTGGGAAGGGCAGTGCTGGCTCCACAGCTGTAATCAATCAAGGCCAATGGAGACCTTGATGGACACCTGAGCTTCATTTGACCTTGATGGGACTTTGAATGGACTCATGGACTGAAGAGATGGCGCAGCTGAGCCTAACTTGGACTTAACAAGGGCTGCAGGATAAAAGGCAGCTTCAGAAGGAGCAAAGGGCTGGCCAAGCAGGACGCTGACCCAGCTGGAAGCTGGACACTGACCAAGAGAGCTACCTGACCCAGACCTACAGGAAGAGAGGACGGCCAGGACCCTGCTGGAGGAGACACACTGCTGGAGAGGAGGAACTCTACTGCAGAAGACTGGACTGTGTTTTGGAGACCGGATTGGACTTGGACTGGAGGCTTCAGACGTTACCCCCGGAGTTAAGTGGAGTTTTGGGGAGGGAAAGCCTCTGGACAAGAGGACTTGCAGGGAGTGTCTGTGTTTGTAGCAATAAATTCTTGTTATTTGCTATAGATAAGGAGTTCTGTGTTCATTCCATTGCACACTGCAGCTGTTGTTCCTGGAAAAGGAGGGTGTTAATTAGCCAAAAAGCGGGCATTAAAAGGGAGTTGGGATATTTGGCAGAACAAATTGGTACAAGGAGTGGGGTGCGAAGTCTGAGGCAATTAATATTAAGGGACGCAGCTGTGTGCAAAGAAATGAACTCCTTTTGGATCTGGGATATGGAGCCCCTAGTAAAGGACATGTACACTTCTGCTGTGTTTTGGAATGCATGGAGTGTGCTGGGAATGATATGGACATTAATAATGGCACTTGTCCATATCTGGAAGTTTGGTAAGTTTGTGTTCTCCTATTTGAGGAAACTCTGGGTGCCAGGTGGTGATTGTGTGGCGGAGATGCAGTATCTTAAACTGGAATTGCATAGGCTGAATGGGTTAATCTGTGGTTTAAAGGAACAGAATTCAGCTTATGCTGAAGCCTTGGCAAACGCCCAAAAGCAGATAAGGGTAGCGGACTGTCTTAATGAGGCTCTCTTAGCCTGGTTGGCAGAGCTCAAGGAAAAACTTAAGGCAGAGGTAAGGGAAGAGCACAAGCATCCTAGCCAGTATGCAGGCTGCTTACAGGCTGATAGTAGCACTTGTCTGGATGCTAGTATGAAAGCTCCAGCCAGACAAGGGAAAGGTGAAGGGGCACAGCCTGTAGTTCAGGCACGCCCCCTTGTAACAAAAAATGGAAGAGGACTAGGGCAACTGGAAGATATGCCCAGTGAAGGTACCCTGAAGCCTAAAGCCCAGAATGATAAGGAAGGGACGGGTACCCCCAGGCCGGGGGAGAGGGTGCCTGCAGGAAAGACCCTGGATAAAAAACCTTTGCATGCACCTGGACAGAAGGTTCCCAGGTGGAAGATCTGGGCAGACCTGATAGATAGAGGGGTTCCCAGGGAAAAGATAGATGGGCTCCCTACTCCAGAGTTGTATAAACTCTGGGAAGAGGGGAAAGGGAAGAGGAAAGGGAAGAGGCCCAGGTGAGGCAAACCATGCCCACCAATACTGGTGTAGGGTCAGATATGGAAGATGAGACCCCATTAACCCCTCTGGAGGAGGATCGCATTAACTTGGGGATTGATCTTGGGCCCCAACGAGGAAGATGTGCAGCAGGGGCTACTCATGCTAGTAAGGCACATGAAGGCCCAAGGGTGGGAAATTAATCCTGCAAAGATTCAGGGACTGGCTCAACAAATTCCAGTTCCTAGGGGTGGTATGGTCTGGATCTGTGAGGCACACTCCAGACAGGGTGCTGAAAATTACACAGGTGATGCTCCACTTGTGAGTTTTTTCTTGCAGGACTGAAAGGAAAGGAGAAAGAGAAGAATGGCGATGGACCAAAACAAGAGGAATCACTGGAACACCAAGGGGTGGATTGTAATGGAAGATCAGATGATCATCAGGTGGATGATGTGGTGTTGACAGCAACTCCCTGTTTTGACAGCTCTGGGAAGGGTGGGGCTGGCTCCACAGCTGTAATCAATCAAGGCCAATGGAGACCTTGATGGACACCTGAGCTTCATTTGACCTTGATGGGACTTTGAATGGACATGGACTGAAGAGATGGTGCAGCTGAGCCTAATTTGGACTTAACAAGGGGCTGCAGGATAAAAGGCAGCTTCAGAAGGAGCAAAGGGCTGGCCAAGCAGGACGCTGACCCAGCCGGAAGCTGGACACTGACCAAGAGGGCTACCTGACCCAGACCTACAGGAAGAGAGGACGGCCAGGACCCTGCTGGAGGAGACACACTGCTGGAGAGGAGGAACTCTACTGCAGAAGACTGGACTGTGTTTTGGAGACCGGATTGGACTTGGACTGGAGGCTTCAGACGTTACCCCCGGAATTAAGTGGAGTTTTGGGGAGGGAAAGCCTCTGGACAAGAGGACTTGCAGGGAGTATCTGTGTCTGTAGCAATAAATTCTTGTTATTTGCTATAGATAAGGAGTTCTGTGTTCATTCCATTGCACACTGCAGCTGTTGTTCCTGGAAAAGGAGGGTGTTAATTAGCCAAAAAGCGGGCATTAAAAGGGAGTTGGGATATTTGGCAGAACACCAGGTGAAGCAATCTCATGGGGGTCATAATGTGACAGCGGTGCATGTTTGCCTGCTGGTTCGCTTATGTGGTATAAAATATGGATGCAGAGCAAGACTATCTACTACGGTTCCCTCACTATCTAAAGAACCTATAAATAGTCTTTAATTCTTATCGTTGCACAGGGTAAAGTCGGGAACCTCATAATGCTGTCCGCTTTGTCTCTATACCACCACGCAGTGCTACATTGCAAGATTAATTCATAATATGGAGCTTTGCCTAATGAGGCTATTGCAGTACTCAGTGGAGGAATCCCATCTGGCAAGAAAAGGATTATTATTGTTGTTATTTTTGCCCACTTTTGCAAAGCAGCCATCTGATTTCACAAAAGAACAGAATAGAACTGATCATGCTGGCTTGCCTCCTCCCCACCTACCTAAAAAAACTAGGTTGCAAAGGGAGGACTCTGAGTTTAATCCATATGCAAATTGAGGAGCAATCTGAGGTTAATTGCTGATTGCATTTCTTAATGGCACAGGCGGAAAATCTTTTGTTCAGTTATGTTTGGCTGTGGATTAAGGGAGGAGCCCCAGCCAGAATCAGGAGTGTTAATCGGCAATTGGAAAGTTCATTCAGAAGTTGTGCCTAGGGATGATTTGCAAAACAAAAATGAAACAATAGATCAGGGGTGTCCAAAGTTTTTGGCAGGAGGGCCACATCATCTCTCTGACACTGTCAGGGCGGGGGGGGGGGGGGAATAATTAATATACATTTAAAATTTGAATAAATTTACATAAGTTTATATAAATGGATATATTAAAGATGAACTTATATGAATGAATGAAGGTCTTGCAATAGCTTAAGACCTATAAAAGGCCTTGCACAAAGCAAGGCTGGCCTTTCCTTTGCTGCTGCTACTGCATCACAGATGTGAAACAGCAAGCAGTGGAGGGAGCCCTCATCCCTCAGCTCACACAAGAGGTCAAACAGTTGCCCTCATGCTAAGAGCAGTCGTGTCGGGCCAGTGCGGGCTCCAACAAATCTCCAGAGGGCCAGAGGCTCATTGGAGACTGGGGGCTCCATGAGGGCCGCATTGAGAGTCCTTGAGGGCTGCAAGTGGCCCCAGGGCTGGGGTTTGGGCACTACTGCAAGAGAAAGAGAGAGAGAGAGAGAGAAAGGGCCCTTGGGATCCACAGGGAATCCATTCCAGGAACCCCACCTATACAGTACAGAAATCCACGGATGGTGGAATCCATGGGGGGGGCGCGGCACAGCAATTACTCATCTTAGGGCCACACTTGCTCCTCTGAAGATGCACCAGGCCTACAGACTACTCCAAGGGCTTTTCCTGCAGCTTAGAACATCTCCCAAATGCGACCAGATGCCAAGCCCATGGATACTGAGTGACCACTGTAAGTTAGGGAGGGAGGGATCACAGAGAGGGCAAGTATAGTTAACTAGTGTGGAGAGGATGATGACTTTCTTAACAGGCAGCTGCAAAGCAGGCAGACTTTTCTGCTCTTCTCTTTGCTACACCCATTGGACTTCTGATCATTTCAGTGGAAGTCTCTCTTATCACTAGTTGCCATTTATGCAAAAGTCCCATCTCTCAGTATTTTGGGTATGAGCAAATCTGGGGCCAGAGTACAAGTTACATCAAGGCTGTCACATATAAACAGTCAACATCAGGATTTAATAATTATTGTAGCTAAAGGACATACTAATTTCACCCCCCACACAGAATTACTCAATGGACTGAAGACCTTTTAACCATATCAGCATTCAATGGCATAAAGATGGCAACTACAAATAGATACATTTTTTGATATTTGGAAGTTTTTGTTAGAGATTTATCTACAGATTGCTTATTAATATTGTTGTGATGTTTATATATTTCATTTATATATGCATAATATTTCTCCCTTTCCCTCTTTTCCTTTTGTTTTGTTCTGGAGATTTTGTGCTTTAGATTTTGTTTCTGCACATCTATTACTAATAAAGTAAAAAAAAAAAAGAACAAAACAGGAAGTTTTTGAGTTGATAAAGCAGTCATGGTGGAGTATAAGGATCACATGAGATGTACATATAAAAGCATGTGGTCCAATTGTGTTTCTGATCAGAAGCTCCTGCTTTTCATAAGAAAAAAAGTCAACTGGAGGGTGACCATAGTTTGGGATCATGGTGTGCAGGAAGAGAGAGATTCATTTTCCAGTGCATTTTTTAAAAATCACAACCTCAAAGCAGGTTTGTTTAGTTTTTTGGTTTAGTTTTTCGGGTGGGAAATTTTTTACTTTAAATGGGGGGGGGGAAATCTACCCTTTTCTAGCATCCCATTTGCAACTGGAATTGCTTTACCTATCCATTGTAAATATTTTTTTTTTAATCCCCAAAAGGAACTTCCAGCTGGAAACCCAGTCCATGCACATGCAGGCACACCTAGTTTGACTCTAATCCAGTTTGGAACCACAGTGAATGGCAGTGGAACAGATTGCCAAGGGAGGTGATGGATTCTCCCTCACTGGAGACCTGCTAGAGATAGTCTAGGAGGATTTCTTGCTGCAGGCTGGAGGGTGGACTAGATGACCTTGTGGCACCATGTTCAACTCTATGATTCTATGAATGGAGAAGGCTTACTTAGCACTTTCCTCCTGTGCCATTTTCCTGCTGAAAATGACTCTGATGCTGTGAATATTTGCCCCCAAAGTGCTGGCTGACAGCAAAAAGCAATGTTTATGGAAATAGCCACTTTGTGGAGTGGTTGGGGAAGACTTTTTAATAAAAAAACAGCATTGGTGCTAACCCTCCTCCCTGTGCATTATGCTTTCAATCCAGAGTGGGTCAACTGTGACTGTTTTTGATGCAACAGACACTTCCTATTTACATCCTGTCTATAAGTGGGAGGTTTAACCTAACGTGCACTTTGACCTTCAGAGTACAGCATCATTTTAAAACCACTAACAATTTTCATACCACTGAAGCAGTGTCATGGACAAAGGAAGATGTGACTTCAAACAAATTGTTTACCGTTCTCTGTGTTGGGGGGTTGTTTTGTTGTTGTTTTAAAGAGCAGCCATGGGAATTTTGATCCATACCAGAAATGCAGCATGGGGAGAGATTTAACCCTTTCTACATGATATTGTACTCATGAAAATGGCCTTCCTTTCTCTGCTATTTCTCCTGGAAGGGAAGCTGCCACTGACACCAAATCCCTTCAAACCCAGACTTCACAGCAGGGTCAACCTAAGAAACTCCTGGAACCTGAGATGGCATGTCAAACATAATCCTCCCTTACCCTCTGTCATGCCAACTGCTGGATTTGAAAAGGAAGAAGGGAATGGAGAAGAAAAGGGAAGGGCAAAGGAGAGTGGCATCAAAGATGCTTTAGGTTACCACTCTTCTCTCCATTCTGTTTCCATCTCCCTTTTCAAATCCCAGGAGTGAGACGAGGAGGAGTGATGGAAGCGGAAAGAAACAGGTGCCTCCTACTGCCCAAGTAGGTGCCAAGCAGGTGCCTCCTGCTGCCCAAGGCAACTGTCTCAGTTGGCCTTATGTTGCTAGTAGATGGACATTCTATTCTGCAACATTTGCTTTTTAGGCCCTAACAGAACAGCTTATGTAAATATATTCACCAATAAGCATTTATAGTTGAAGTTAGAAATGTCAGACTTCAGATGATCTTTGCTTGTGGAAATTGCCTTCACGTTGGAAGCTTAATTTTTTGTACAAAAAGAGCAAAAGGCATCACCTTTTACCATTTGAAAAGAATAGCTTTCCTCGTGTTACAGTGATCAAATCCATCCCCAACAGACAAGCTTACACAAGAACTCACAACTAGAAATTGCAGATTGCCGTTCCCCCTCCCCCAAAACATCATCCATTTTTAGAACTTGACTTGAGTTGGGTCATGAGTCTCCACACCCCCCTGATTCAACTCAAAAACAAGTCCTAAAGGGTGGACCTTCTGAGTCACCCAGAGCAGTTTCACGACTCAAAAAGACTCAAGTCACAAGTCTTTCCCTTTAAAAATCCAGCCATGGATTAAAATGGAGCTGCTGCCGGACTGTGTCAAAGTTCTCTTGAACCACTCCCCTGATGTCCCCATTCCATCTGTAAACAAGATGGGATGGGGTGGGATGGACTGCGTGAGAAGGGGGACAGAAGCAGCAAGAGGAAGGAGAGCCATGTGCAGCAGCTGGATGGCTCACCAGTATGACCCAATTCTTTGCAGCTCTACTCAGAAGAAGTCCCATTTGCACCATTCATTTAATGAGGTTTCCTTCTCCTAAGTAACAAAAGAGCCCACAGCAACCATGCGGTTGGAAAGCGTGATTGCTATGAACTGCCGCTCCCCCCTTCTCCTCCTCCTTGGGCCTCCAGCTAATTCTAAGGCAAGAACCCCCTTGGGCTCCTCCTCCTGTCCTGATGGAAAGAGACAGATAATCTGAAAAGAGACACAACAGAGAATGAGTTAGGCAGGGCAAGAATATGTGATTCTTTAATGTACACAAACTTAAGCTTAGCTACAATGCCACCACTGTAAGGATGTTCATTTTTGCTATTTGGGCATTTCTAGAAGAAAAAAAAAATTTGGGCATTTGTATAAATTTGTACTGTACCAAATTACAGTACCCTGAAAGATCAAGCTAGTCTTTTTTAATGAATACCCTGGCTTCCCCTCTCCCTGGAACAATATTCTCTGCAGTAAACCAGGCCCCGGTAGTGATAGGAATAGGTTTCTTGTTGCTATTTTTGCGCACACACATGTATATATGTACATGCATGTACATATTTTATATATACACACAAGTTTTTATATGATTATAAATTATTACATTATTTTAAATTTATTCACATGTATATAGTCAGGCCATGGGAAAATTTGGCTATTGTATTTGGCTATTATAATTCAAAGAGACTGTAATGTGTTCCCATTTCTACCAGATATGGAAATAAGTAAAAACAAAAATCACAGCCTAGCTGTGATTTGGCAGCCCCTTCTTGTACCTGCAATTCTGGGGATATTACAAAGTGAAGCTTGTGGCTTCATAGAAAGCTTTATTTCACGTGGTCAGAAGCCCACAGGCTGCAATCTGCTGTGCGTAATGAGACTGGGTTCAATCACTGGTGCTCATACATTCCTCTTCCATCTGCTGTCTGCCTTCTCAAAGAATTCTACATTCTCTCTTGGCAACAGGCACTGTTCGGAGGAAAGCTCATATCGGATGAGTGTATTGCCACGTCAATTATACTGGAGCTCAGTGGATCATCTGAGCACTCAGCTGTACATTACTCTTAATGTGTAATCTGATTCTGCATGGCTTGCTTCTCTTATGTAACAGCATTCAGGAGAATGTCTTGTCCAGATTGGAACCACAATTGGTAAATGTAAAGTGTTAAAACCCTCTGATCCCCAATCCAGATAGCTATTCACACAAGAAATTGACGATAATACAGAGTAACATCAAGCATTAAAAGTAACATGTAGTTTGGCCTTAAACCTACTCTCTGGGAAGCCTTTAAATGCCTTCCCTCAATTTGAGTTTAACTTTCAGTGGCCAGAGATTGACTGGCATTGAGTGGCTTGAGTTTTTATTTATTTAATACATGTTTGTTTTGTATCTTAAGTATCTTACAGCCCAATCCTTATGGCATGTTTGTGACACCTAGTGCCGAGGTGGAGCTCAGTGCCAGCGCTAAGGAAGTATAGGATCAGGACCTTAGCTGATTGCAATATGGTTAGCTTGAACCTTCAGAACTGGATGATCTAATATAAAAATAATTGCTAAGGGTAGTTTTCCGTGCATGACCCATGAAGCATCTCAGCTTTGCACTGTGGATATAAAATCTACATTGGCTAGAATGCACATGGATAATACAAATGCCTCCCTCCCACTGTCTATTCTGCTTTCACAGTACCCATATCTTCAAGTGAGCAGTGCAAGAGAGAACTAAATGCTGTTTAGACTGAGATGCTGGGCCCTCAGTAGCTTCCCGACTGTGCTGACACCAGCCACGCTAGCTCCTATTGAAAGTCAAAATCCAAAGGGAAAATTTAATCCCTAAACTTCCTATTGTTGATGAGCAAACAACAGCCTTTAAATTCTTAATTACCAAGGAAAATAAGCATTGCTTCTTTGGTTTTATCATGCCACTCTTCCATTACCAGGTTTGTTCTTGCTTGACAGCATTAGCGTCCAGTGTCATTTGGGGAAATAGAGCAATCCCTCATGTTGCCTGCTGTTTTCCCTATGAAATGATAAGCGCAAGCCCTTATTTCTGTAAGGAATTGTTTGCTTCCTTCTCTTATTTGTTGAAAGAAAGAGAAAGTTACAAAGGCATCACATCAAAAAAAATTATTTTTTCCTAGACTCTTGTGATTCGGTCAGTGTGAGAGCTGAACAATTTTCCTTTATCAAAAGGGGAGTTGATAAGATATGTTCAGTTAATGCTTTTTCTGCACCATGCCCTTGAAAGCATGCTTCCTCTAATGAACCATTAAACACTAACATGGTCTCCTCTGAGGTCTAATCTTTTATCGCATTGTTCCATTCTAAGCAAACAAATACAAAAGTCATATTTTGGACACAGCCTCCTTTTGCAGCTAGAACAAGGTCAAGCAATTGTTGCTTGGTTAATTTTAAGCTCTGAATTTGGCCTCAATGGTTATCATTTGGGGCACAAAACCCAGTCGTTTATTCAGAGACCAGTATGCACAGGTGCATTTATAGTCCCCGGGGAAACAGGACAGGCCTGCTGAGGAGGTCAGGTGAAGTGGCCATTCAGGTTGCAGACTGATGGGAGGTAATGGATTGGCAGGGGTCCCCTGCACCATGAATTGTACCCAGAACCAGTGCAGCTGCATCAACAAAGATGGTACATGATCATATAAACTGACACATGACACCGTAAGGGCAACTGAGTTTTGAAGCAGCTGAGAGCCTAATCCTGTGCTCGGCATTATGGCTCCGTGCTGCTGAGAACTGTTGCAAATGTGCTGTAAGGCACATTTGCGAGGCTCACCACAGGGCTCCCGCCTGTGCTAGCCCAGCGCCGACCGGTGCTGGACTAGCACATGGCGGTCTCCCAGCTTCCACGGCTTGGCGGTCTCACGGACCACTGAGCCATGGAACAGTAGGTGGGGGCGTGGACTGGGGCAGGGAGGAGGCATTCTGGGGAGGGGGGAGGCTGACGGGGGTGGAGAGAGGGCAGGGGGAGGCGTGCCAGGGGGCGGGCTGGAGGCATGCTGGGGGGAGGGAGGTGGGTTTGCGGAGTTCTGCTCCGCAGGATCCAAGGCACTCATGTAGGGCTCCGCACCCTACATGAGTGCCTTTACCTAAAGTAGATAAAGTGAGTAGCCCCATTGCGGGGCTGCTTACCTTACTCAGGGGAAGGGGACAAACATCACCTTCTCCCGAGGCGCCTCCCACGGTAGCCCAGGAGGCGCAGGATCCGGCAGCAGCCCTTCTCGGCTGGGCACCCTGAGCAGCTCAGGATTGGGTTGTGAGGCTTCTAGGTGCTCTTCACAGGAAGCTTCATGCAGAGTGTAGAGCGGTAATCTTTATGCAAGGTAACTATGGCATGAGTAAGTATGGCTAGGTCTGTCTGAGCCAGAATATCCTAAATGTAGCAGTACCTATGATATCTATTCAGAAGGTTCCTCTGCTTCAGAGTGTAGTTAGAGATATCAAGAAACCTTGTGCCTTGGGTTTTGGATACCACTTTTGAAGCTCGTGATGCTGGCCTTGAAGAAAAGACATTTACTGTTAATTCTGAATTCTTCTCTGGCTCAGATTAAAATCCCCCCTGAGTCTTTTCTGATGAAATTATTCAGGTGAGCTACTACATGGAGTCCAGGCTAGAAAATCATTTTTGCAGTACTTTAGAGTGGTCCTCGTCCATTTGGAGATGACCTTCAGGTTCTTCTAGAACAGGGGTGGGGAACATTTTTTGTATTGGAAGACTGCATTTATTTATTTATATTTATTTATCTTTTGTATATAATTCGTTATTATTTTCCTTAACAAAATAAGGTGTATATTTTTATTTAACAGTACTTTCCGTAAGAAACTCTCAGGCCTCTGCTGCAAGTCATTGGGCGGTTGCCAGTTCACCCAATGACTGAGGGCCGTATCCTGTCCAATTTACCAGTGCTGGTGCTGCTGTACCAATGGGGTATGCACTGCATCCTATGGTGAGGAGGCAGTCACAGAGGCCTCTGAGAGGCCTCCTCCTCCTATCTTGGGGCTGCATTGCGGTTGCACCAGTGTTGGAAAGTTGGATAGGACTGGGTCCTAAGTTGCCACTGACAGGAAAGAATAAATTAAGTTACCAAAGACAAACAAAAATCCCACTTTAAGCTTGGCATTACATAATAAAATAAGAGACAGATTTAGTATTTGTGGGCAAATCCGCAAAAAGCTGCAAGTAGTATCCCAAAAGACCTCATGTGACCTTTAAGTTCCTCATTCCAATTCTAGAATGCTGAAAGCAGGCATTGTCATTTAGTTCAATGGCTCTAAACATTGATCCAAGTTATAATGCAGCTAATTCCAGAGTATTTGTATTGCACCATCAAAGAGATCAGAATTTGCCTTGGAAAAAGCAGTGCGTCCCAATGTTTTAGAAAAACTCATGAAAGATTATCAGTGTTAAATTAAACAGGATAAGGCAGTGTAATGGAAGATCAGAAGATCATCAGGTGGGTGATGCGGTGTTGACAGCAATTCCATGTTTTGACAGCTGTTTGACAGCTCTGGGATGGGCAGGGCTGGCTCCACAGCTGTAATCAATCAAGGCCAAGGCAGACACTGATGGGCACCTGAGCTTCATTTGACCTTGATGGGACTTTGAATGGACATGGACTGAAGAAATGGCTCACCTGAGCCTAATTTGGACTTAACAAGGGGCTAACAAGGTAGCTCACAGCTGAGCTGCATTTTGGATTATGAGACAACCAAGGATAAAAGGCAGCTTCAGAAGGAGCCCAGAGCTACCTGACCCAGAGGGAACCTGACCAAGAGCTACCTGACCCAGACCTATGGGAGAAGGGGACTGCCAGGATTCTGCTGGAGGAGACACTCTGCTGGAGAGGACACTGCTGGAGAGGAGGGACTCTGCTTCAGAAGACTGGACTGTGCTTGGATTGGACTTGAACGGGAGGCTTTGGACCTTTACCCACTGAGTTAAGTGGAGTTTTGGGGAAGGAAAGCCTCTGGACAAGAGGACTTGCAGGGAGTGTCTGTGTTTGTAGCAATAAATTTGGTTAATTGCTATAGATAAGGAATTCTGTGTTCATTCCTCTGCACACCACAGCTGTTGTTTCTAGAGATACGGACGTGTTAATTAGCCAAAAAGCGGGCATTAGAAGGGAATTGGAATATTTGGATGGGACAAATTGGCGTAGTTGGCAGGATTTGACAAATTGGGATAGAACAAATTGCCGTAGTCGGCAGGATAGGGAAAATCGGATAGGACAGGCAGTAGTGCCAAATTGGTATTATTAACTTTCCTTTTCAAATATCCCTCTTTTTCCTTGGATCTGTGAGTGATTAAAGAGAAACCCATGGAACTTGTGCAGTCTGGTCCTGAAGTTCTTTCTCCGAGGGCTTTAATAAGCATTTCAATTTATCCTACCTATTCCCAGCAGAATGAGCCTAATGCCACATTAATTAATGGTTAATGGTAGCAGACATAGAAAATGAGAGCTTCTATAAGGGCTGGAGGGACACTGGCAAACTAAGGGCCCAATCCTATCCAACTTTCCAGCTCTGGTGTAGCCACAATGCAGCCCTGTGGTAAGGGAACACATGCTCCCATACCTTGAGGAGGCCCCAGTGACTGCCCCTCCACCACAGGATACAGCATACATCCCACTGACACAACTGCACCAACAGTGGAAAATTGGATAGGATTGGGCCCTGAGTTGGCATTAGAAATGACCTTAAGTATATGAGAGAAATGCTTGTCCTGTTGAGTCAATCTGTTTAGACCCAATTGGAACTGAAAAGTAAAAATGCCAGTCTTTTGAATTTATTTTAGAACCAGAAGAGCAACCTCTGGCCCCATGGTGGCAACCCTTATATTTGCTCCTTCCAACCCTTAAGTAAATTCAGTAGATGGGCAGCCCAATCCTGAGCTGCCCGGGGCGCATGGCTGCAGCAGTGCTGAGAATGGCTGCCGCTGCATCCTACGTGCCTCAGCCTGCTGTGGGCAGCACCTTGGGAGAAGGGGACTTTCGCCCCCTTCCCCTGGGTAAGGGAAGTAGCCCTGCAATGGGGCTACTCTACTGCCAACCAAAAGGTTGGCGGTAAAGTAAAGGCGTTCGTGTAGGGCGTCTTGTAGGACAGGATCCAGTGGAGCAGAACTCCACCGGACCTGCCTCCTGCTTCCCCACTCCCTCCCCCTGGCACGCCTCCTGCCCTCTTTCTCTCCGCCCTCCCCACACCTCACCCACCCCCAGAATGCCTCCTCCCTGCCCCCTCCTTGCCCCTGCTTACCATGCCGTGGCTCAGCAGTCCATGACTAGCCCACCCTGCACTAGCCTGGTGCTAGCCCAGTGCCAGCTGGAGCTGGGCTAGCACAGGCAGTAGCCTGGCAGTAAGTGTCACAGATGTGCCTTACAGCACATTTGTGGCAGTGCACGGCGGCATGAAGCCGCTGTGCTGAGCTCAGGATTGGGCTCTGACCCTTTTATTTTCCGTTTTCAATTAATATTCCATCCCATTGCATGTCAACACATTTGTCTACTTGTGTCTCTCCCTAGCACCAGTGTCTAACAATGACAGCTCTGGAGGTTCAATCAAACCACACATCTGGGGATTATGGAACATTGGTTCAATTCCCCCATTTCATTAAAGGGAGGTATTATATTTGGATTCAGGTGGAGGACATTTGCCATGTGTTCATTAAAGATTGACTGTTAAAAGGGCTTTGAGATTTGAAAAAATATGTGAGACAAAATCCAGACAGCACATAATTGCTTCCAAATTAAATGAGTAATGAATGTTTCATTACTCAGTATGCAGCATATTAAAATGGTCCAAAAATATTTAGGTATGTAACAATTGACTTTAAAACATGAAAATACTATCCATTTATGTTGCAGAAAAGGATGAGTACATTTTCATGGGGCAGGGATTGAGTTCCTTGCCTTTCAGTTGGTCTAACTCCAGAAGCTAATATAGTAGTTGCTGGGTGCCTGAGCTACTAAAAGAAAATGCAGAAACCCTGGGGTATTTGGCTAGAAAGGATGGCAGCCTATGGACTCCTTTACAAAATGTGGCTCAGAGATGGCAGACAACGATCCTAAGCCTACTTTGGTTGAGAAGCAGGGTACACTAATGACTGAGTGTTGCACAGGGTCTTCCATCTCTTACATAGCAAATTAATGATTGGCAGGACAGGCTTCAGATTTGAAGGGACTCTAAAGGGGCCCTCTGATTGGCCCCTTCCTACATTAGTTGTGCCACCTCTCCCAGACCTTTTGCAGATGTGAGTGCAGATGAGGAGAAAGAATGCACAGAGGTATAGATAAGTATTAGAAATATAATGAAGAGTGGTGTGAAAACATATGTTAACAGGAAGCTCCCCCTTGACTACACAGCAGTATCTTCATTTTAATTTTCAGTGCACTTTTTAAAAAAATTAAGGTTATTTATTTCTTTATTGTGATGATTGTCTTTTAATTGCCAGGGAAGTGCACTGGAGATGGAAGTGTAGGTGCGCTTGTGAATAATTTATGATTGTGTGGAAGCAGAATGTATTGCATGATTTTGGAACATGGGGGTGAAGTTTGTAACTGTGCCAGATTCCGGCTTTTGTCTTAGATTTCCATCGGCTGATAAACAAAGCATCCCATTTGGAATTTTGGTTCAGCTTTCAAAGCACTGGCCTCTCTCTCTCTCTCTGTGTGTGTGTGTGTGTGTGTGTGTGTGTGTGTGTGCACACGCGCGCGCGTGTGTGGGAGACTGGGTGGGTAAGTGGGTACATATTCATGCACATGCATCCTTTTAAAGCTATTTCTGCCCAACATTACATAATCGCAACAGGGACCAAATGTGTACACCTGTGGGATGAGCAGAAATGGGTTAATACACATCCCATTCATATCCAAGGAGTCCATGATTCATTGCCGATGAATTGCATCCTCGGCTTTTGAAGAGTGATTGTCAACTTGACATTATTTTTTTTCCATGACAACGCTTAATTGTTCTCATTGACACTTCTGACCTTGAAACACCCTTAATTTAGAAAATGAAAAAGAGGATGAATCATTGCAGTCACTTAAATGGCTTCAGACTGTGCAGCAGTTCATTCCTGTTAGAATGTTTCAAGATTCAATTCAGCACAGAAGTAGCCCATCTTCTGCTTATGACCACTTAAAAATACTAATTAGTAATGTTACCACTACTATTATTCAGAAGCAGTGCACCCTTTAAGAATTAGTGCCACTGCACAGAGACCTTACATACTGCATGGCAGCATCTTCCTGGCAGTCGACAACAATGTCATCATGTCACCACCAACTTCTGGATCAAGCAAGCTCCGAGCTACGTGGAGCTAACTTGAGAAATATGCAGCCTCATGGTTGCACACCTTATGGCAGTGGTTTCCAACCCATGGTCCACGAGACCCTGAGAAGTGATCAGTGAGGTCTACTTTGATCACTTCCAGTGTCTCGCCGAGGAAGCACTCCCCCACAGATCACCAGAGAGGGTAGAGAACGGACTGCCTGCAGTCACAGCTGGCACTGAAGTGGTGGCACTGAAGTGGAATCCATGATGATTCCAATTTTTGCCTCAGTGGTCTGCAGGCTCCTAAAGGCTGGGAACTAATGCCTTAGGGGGAACATTGCTCATGAATACGAATGCCAGCAGATTGTTTGGTCACAAGATGAGCACTACAGCCTTATCCTCCCACTCTTCCCAAGTCCTCTCTCCCTTCCACCCACCTCCAAATCCCACCCATGACTCACTTATTTTTCTTGCCATTCTGGTGGTTGCGTACAGAAACAGAGGTACCTAGCTTATCGAGCCATCTCCCCACTTTCATTCCCCCACTGCTGCCAACAAAGCACGAAGGCAGGAAAAGAAGTAAAGAAAATGGAGGGATATGAAGGGAATAAGAAAGACAGGCGGGCCATTTTTCTGGGGAAGAGGGAAGGGAGGTGGCTTTCGTCTGCTGCTCCATTGCATTCATCCTGGTCTAGTGTTGGGCCTGCTGTAATCTAGATCTAGGAGGCTATTTATCACCCTTATTCCTTCTCTTGTTCTTGTCAGAGTGCTACTCGCTTGGAGCTCTCCAGGGTCCTGAAACGCTGACCAGCCTTGCCTCTTTGGCCTCTGCTGGGGGAAACCCCAACTTTCACTCGCTCTCCTTCTGTTATCTTTAGTGGTACTGGAATTTGGATGGTAAACCACTTAAGGGCAGAAATCAGATTTCTAAATTATTTTTGCTAAGGTAACTCTGTAAACACCATGCATGTTCATGGTACTATCTAAATTAATTAATTAAACTGCAATACATTCCAACATAGATAAAGCAGTCTGTGGGAGTGACAGGACCATTGCATCCTGGACAACTATGTGCTGGTCAAATGTGTCCCAGTATTGGACATTTGTGGCCATCTGTTCTTTTTGTGTCCCAGACATTTCTGTCCCACTATATTTATATTAGATTACTTTTTTATTTTTAAAACACAAAGGTAGGATTAGGGTTAGGGCTGGGATAAGAAGCATAGCATATAGAACATGGGTTTTTGTTTTTGTTTCTGTTTTTTTTTTTTTTTTTTTGCCCTATTATAGTTTGCTTGTTGCTCAGTTATAGTGGGATGCAAATAAATGGGATGAAAAAAGAAATCTAGTCCCTGTCCAGGGATGCCAAAGACCAGGATGCATTTGACCAGGATGCATATGACTAGGACAAAATTGTCCAGGTTGCAAATACTCTATCTGCAAATCTGTGGCTTCATACTCAGTATATATTCTCAATTCATATATCTTTGACCACTCCTAAATTCTTCCTTGGAGAATAAATCAGCATGTCTGATACCCAAGACTTCCTTGAATTTTGCCTTTTCATCATATTGTTCAGCCAGTTTCTCGAGCAGCTTACCCTCCAGACTCTTCAGTATGCTGCTTTGTTTCTTCTACTGCTGCAGGAATCTAGAATAACACAGACTAATGGCCCAACAGCCTGGAAAAAAGCAACTCAGTCTAAACTTAAAGGAATAAAATCAATAGGTTAACAGAGGTCAACCCCATAAAATCAAGTAGCGGAAATGTTTTTCCCCCCAGGGCCTTTATTAAACTGCCCCTTCTAGACAACAACTGGTTGAAAAAGTTACTAGTGTCTTTAATGTTTTGAAGGGTGGGTTTATAAGAGGCATAGACTTTCAACCGTTTCATCAATCAGCCAACAGAACAGTGTCTGCGGCTTGTAATAAAGCAGCATCCAGTTACAATGAAAGATGGCCTGAAGTCTGTTTACCGGAGGCTCAAGATGTGAGGATGGCAACCAGGCAACATTCAGGCAGAGTTGTCTAGATTTATAGTCTACCCTGCACTCAGCAGGGGTACAAAAATATTTCAATTTTTGCAGTGTTTCTGTTCTGAGTCTCTGAAATATAGAGGAAGCTCAGCTGCTGTTTTCCTTCTGGCAGTAGTATGTCATTCCAGAATCCCAGCAGTCACAGACACCCCGCAGAGATCTCATCATACCCCTCCCCTAAGGGCGTCCTGATCCAATATTTGAGAATCCCAGGTTGAAAGCACTTCTTTGGTTTTAAATTGCAAAATATTGCCACAAAACAAATATTTACATGTATTGTAATGCAACATTCACATACCCAATCCTACAACAAATTTCTTCCATAAACAGCTTCTGAAAGCCCAATCCTACCCAACTTTCCAGTGCTGATACAACCACAATGTAGCCCCAAGGTAAGCGAACAAACTTTCCTTCCCTTGAGGAGGCCTCTGTGACTGCTCCCCGTTGCAGGATGTAGCACATGATCCATTGGCATGGCTGCATTGGCTCTGGAAAGTTGGATAGACTGGGCCCTAAATTAGCTAAATTAAATATATAGAGATGCATTATTGACTTTGAATTCCAAAAGTCAATAAAGAAAATCCATTTTCTTTCAAAAATAGCTCAGAGTCTGCTGATCCTCTTGGTGCTGGCCCTAGAGAAAAGAAATGAAACCCTGAAGAGTGGACACTGCTATATCTAGAGTAGCTTCAGGCACCCTGTGGCAACAGGAATGGTGGCCAGCTTGATCCTGCATCCTTGTGAGATGATGAGGAGCAACCAAGTGCATTCAATCAGCTAGAGCAGGGGTGTCCAAAGTTTTTGGCAGGAGGGCCACATCAACTCTCTGACATTGTTTCAGGGGCCAGGGAAAAAAAGAATTAATTCACATTTAAAATTTGAATAAATTTACATAAGTTTACATAAATGAATATATTAAAGATGAACTTATATGAATGAATGAAGGTCTTGCAATAGCTCAAGGCCTATAAAAGGCCTTGCACAAAGCAAGGCTGGCCTTTCCTTTGCTGCTGCTGTTACTACATCACAGACGTGAAACAGCAAGCAGTGGAGGGAGCCCTCATCCCATAGCTTACATGAGAGGTCAAACAGTTGCATCAGGCCAGTGTGGGCTCCAGCAAGTCTCTGGAGGGCCAGAGGCTCATTGGAGACTGGGGGCTCCCTGAGGGCCACATTGGGAGTCCTTGAGGGCCGCAAGTGGACCCAGGGCTGGGGTTTGGGCACCCCTGAGCTAGAGGACTCCTTCCAAGGAAAGGAGAAGGTCAATGGAACCAAGAGGAGAAAAGAGGGGCTACCCAAGCCCACTTCCTCTCCTAAGCTGAGGAGATGCAGAATCAGGAGGCTGCAAAACTTGACAGATGCATTCTACGTAACATGAGTGGGATACATCCCAATAAGACTTGCATGAGTGGGGGAGACTTTCTGATATGAAGAAGTCACAGCTTGAGGTATCAGAAAGTTCACAACGTTCTTTGTAAATATAATGTGCTGTGTTGTGAATTCAGTCTAGCTCCTTCACTCCACAACTATTTACACCTCCGGTAATTAAAAATCTGTTTTACCTAAATTTGTTAATGGCTAACTTGTAGCAATTAGCTATTGTCCCATAGCATCCTTTAACACATTGCTGGTTTCCTCTTTTTATATGACCTGTATCAGGTCTCAGCTGTACCCTGCCTTTGGTTGTATAGCAATAATATCCCTGTTCCTTTTTTGCAATGCTGCTTCATTTTAATGTAGCCATGAAGTGAGTTTGCCCTCTCGACAGCTGGATCACACGGGTGAGTCAGAGGATACTTGTCTAGATGGAGATGATTTTACACTGAGATCAAACACATTTTTCAAATTGCATTACCAGGTCTGCATGGCCTCTTCCCATGTACAGCATTTACTCCAACCTCACAAACAGGATTGGCCACAGTGTTTTGCATGTCCTGATTTAGTGTGAAAGTGTGGAAATTTTTTTCCCATCCAGAAAGGCCAATCGAAAAGCCATACATGTAAACATTCATTAAGCTGCTGTGAGTTTGGTTTCTTCTAGCTGCAGCTGATTTTGACATCTGGGCCTAGTCCAATCTTTGTGATAGCATTCATTATTGAATTGTTTTGTTTTGTTATGAACACAGTTGGTAGTGAATGATGGAATAGCGGAAATCTCCATTTTTTCCTCCTATATTGGCTAACCTCTTGATCCTCTCTCTGTGCAGGAGCTTGAATTATTCATTCCTGAAAAGAGAGGTGCCAGAGCTCACATCTGTCAGAAATACACCCCAGGAAGAGGGAATACCAAAACAGCATTGGATTCCCTCCTGAAGGAAGAGCAAACATACCTAATCCCTCTTCCTTCGTGCATTTGAATGCAGTGGCATAGCTAAGGGGGGGTGGGAGTACAGGGCCCCAGGCACCACACCTTGAGGAGTGTCAAGGTATCTTCTCCTGCATGCATGCACACACAAACACACACTGCAAACACTCGGAGCAATTGTGAGCCATTCTGAATGAATGACCTGTTTTTTCATGGGGAAAAAAGGCAAGAAAAGTGGCCAATTGCTGAGAGCAGCACATAACAGTTCTGAGTGTCCAGGGGGGTGGAGGAGAAGTTACGGTGGCGGTGAGGAGGCCATCAGCACATCACCACAATTACTTCCAGATTAGGCACTGGATTAGGCACCCCCCATTGGGGGGGGTGTGTTATGGTGAGCGTCACAGCTCCAGGTGCCAGAGGGGCCAGTTACACCAGTGTTTGAATGCATTTGAATGCAAACATCCTTGCATTTCCTTCATCACACTCAGGTGGCCCTGTCCCAACCTCTGAGCACACAGTGTACACATGAAGAGACTTCTACACATAAAGGGGCATACGTGCATAGACATATGAGGTTGTGTACGACTAACACTTTCAGTTCATCTAGCTCAGTAATGACAACCATTGTCAGCCAAAGCTTTCTAAGCTTTTAGACAGTTGTCTTTCTGAACCCTACCTTGTGCTACCAGGAACTGAATTTGGATCGTCTGTATATAAGGAATGAGCTATGGCCCCTCCATGACTGATTTATGGTCTCTCCATGCTATGAGCAACCTTGTCCTCAATTATATGTAGTCTCCATGTGGGTACAGCAGTACTCTTGCACCATACATTGTATACACAGATGTTAGTGATGAGGTGAACACAGCTGAGGAAACATGAAGAGGGCTATAGAGACAGACATTGGAAGTTATAGCTAAAACTTGTCATCGTCATTGAGAGGACTTTTCTAGAGACTAGAACAATGAAGAACATATTGGCCATTTCTCACAACATATAGTATATTCTACAGTATCACAAACCAAACAAGTCAGTTCAGGTTTCACAGGGGCTGGTTTCATAGGTCATACAATGTGTAACATGTAATGTGTATAAAAATGTGTAAGAACTATCTTCTAAGGGGTGTTCAAAGTTTTTAGCAGGAGGGCCACATCATCTCTCTGACACTGTGCCGGGGGCCGGGGAAAAAAAGAATTAATTTTCATTTAAAATTTGAATAAATTTACGTAAGTTTACATAAATGAATATACTAAAGATGAACTTATATGAACGAATGAAGGTCTTGCAATAGCTCAAAGCCTATAAAAGGCCTTGCACTTCGCTGCCGCTGCTGCATCACAGGCGTGAAACAGCAAGCAATGGAGGGAGCCCTCATGCCACAGCTCACGCAAGAGGGCAAACAGTCACCCTCACACTGAAAGCAGTTGCGTCGGGCCAGTGTGGGATCCAGCAAGTCTCCAGAGGACCAGAGGCTCATTGGAGACTGGGGGCTCCCTTAGGGCCGCATTGGGAGTCCTTGAGGGCCACAAGTGGCCCCAGGGCCAGGGTTTGGGCACCCCTCTTCTAAGTCATAAGCCATAAAATGCACATTAACTCCTATGGAGCTGGGACAGACTTTCAATAGCCTTTGCTGTGATCCTCTGGGTTTCTCTGTTTTTACTGTTTTTGATTAATTATGACCTGATCCTGACTAAGTGTTCTGCTGATATACCTGGCCTTTGAGCTTTTGCAAAAATGTCATAAAGCACTCACTGGAGCAGGCAAGTCTAGTGCGGAGAAGGGCAACTGGGGAGGGACAGAATGGAGTGGGCATGGGTGGCAATAGGGGCAGGGAATGGGCAGATTGGGCCCAGGAGGGGGGTGGGATCAGTGGCGCCAGTTCCCGCCATATCCTATCTCCCTATCCAGGCCTGATCTGCCAACCTGGATCAACTTAGACTTGCGCCGGCGATACGACTGGGGGCATGTAAGGGGATAAATGTAAGGGGAAATGTAAGAGGACGAATGTCCCTTTACCCTGAGGAGACTTCTAGCAGCCAAAATTCTCCTGTGGGATGCAGTGTAGCTTATACTGGTACTGCTGCATCACTGTGCAGGAATTTAGTTAGGATTGGGCTGTTAAATGTTTTAAGCCACCTTGAGTGCTGTCACCAGGAGAAAGGTGGGATAAAAACAAACAAAAGAGTAATGCCGTAATTTCAACTCTGAATTCTTGGTTTTCAGCTGCTAAATATCAGCAATCCTGTGTGAAGTTCCCTCTGTACTTCCTTTCTGTTCCCCTCTTCCTTTTAGAATCCAAGAAGTGTGGGGGAGGGAGGAGCAGCTGGAGAACCACCAGTAAGGAGAATAACATATGGTGTGACAAGTCACTGCACAAGACTGGAGCAGGGAGCATTTTCCATCATGCCTCAGGTGCTGGAAATGTTTGAACCAACCCTGCACTGATTCATATAGAAGACCATCTACCCAGAACTCACTTTCTGTGGCACGGAAGCCCTACTCCTTCATGGCAGATGTCTGTAGGTTGGTGGTGGTTACTTAGTGGAAGGAAAAGGCACGCTGGACGTGTTCAGTATCATAGACTTTGAATGATTACTTTTCATGTTTTTGGGCTGAGCTGGCAGTTGAGTACATATTCCAGGGCTGAGCTTTGCTCAAACCCTGTGGTAGAGTGTTTTGCTACTGCACCACTGGCACCAACTCAAAAGATAAGTGTTGTCTCTTCTGTAGCAGAGTTTGTGATATACTGTATCTAGCATACCCCAGAAGGCTGAGGTCTGCAAATTCCCAGGAAGCCACCTGTCTTGTATCCTATTCTCCGAGAAGATGGATTTCTATTTTAGAGCACACCCGGTGTCCCATGTGATACTCTCACCAAGCTTAATGAGAATGTGAACTATCTGGAAGCAAAGCCTGGCTGGCAACCTTCAGTCTCTTAAGACTATGGTATAAGCCTACAGCACCTGGTATTCCCAGGCAGTCTCCCATTCAAGTACTAACCAGGCCTGACCCTGCTTAGCTTCCGAGATCAGGCATGTGCAGGGTAACTGTGAGAATGCAAAAACCAGGAAAAGGGGAAACAACCCTAACTGCTGGTTAGCATGTACTGTTGAAGGAGTAAAGAGGTTTCATTCCTCAGTGACCAGGGGAGTTAAGGGTCCCAGCATTAACTTACAGTAGGCATCCTATGTTAATAAAGAAGAAAGGGAGGGGGACATCTTGGGCTCAGAGGTCAAATCCAGGCTATTCCCATTACGGGAGCTACATACCAGATGCCACATTTCCATGCTGCAAAAGAACAGTTCACACTTACAGGATGACATCCTGCTCAAGGCAAATAAAACAGGACTGAGCAGGCTAGCTGTGTGTGTCGGTACTAATAGCAGTGTAGCTGCCAAGAAAGTACTCAAGGGGGAGAGGGACCGAGGGACTTCTGCTGCAACCAGCAATGTCATCAGTAGGAGTGCTCAGGTGCTGCCTTTGAAACTTGTTCTAAAGGACTTTAGCATCAGGGTCAGCAAGCAGACAAATGAAAAATTTACCTAGGGGCATATGTTAATGCCTAGACCATCGCCTTTCCCGGGGCTGCCTGCCAGACAGTATGTAGCTCATAATCCTAGGTATATTTAGCTGGGATAAATTATTCGGAACTCAGTAGAACTTCCTTCTGGGTAAACATGCAGAGACTAGCCCTCTAATATACTTCTTATATTTATCTGGAATATATTTTAATATCATTTGTCAATTTGTATACCCTTATTTTAAACTTTCCCCTGGGGGCTGGGGTTAAGAATGGGCCCTCAGTTTGGCTGTACTTGTTGTAAGAGGCGACTAAACAGCCACCGGGTAGATGGGACTCGTTAGCCTGGGAAGGCAGCTCATCTGAGAGAAGGAAAACTCTGATCCCAAACCTCCAATGCCTTGTGGCTACATCCCGTTGTGGAAAAGGCTTCAGGAGTCAACCTCAAGGCAAAATCCAGAGCCGGAGTCCCTAAGGCAGTTCATGGCTGAAAACAGTCACGTTCTGGCAACTCCTGCGATGCCGCAGGAACGAACCGTATTGGCTTCTGCCTTTCCATTGGACCATTTCAGTGATGTGGAGAAGGGGGATTTGCTGCATGGGAAACAGTCTATCCTCCATATCTACTTTACCCAGGCTTCGCGCACTAGAGAGGACACTCTGTTCCAGAACCACCATTCAGAGCGCAATACCATAATCTTCCGAGACTGAAGGATGCCAACAACAAATTTTAAACTATTGCAAGCCATTCCAAGAGTTTAGGATGAAATGAGTGAGATCTTTAAATGAAGTGTAAGAAGTTTCAAAGCAGGAAAAAGTAACAGGAGAATAAAGCACTCTAAGAAAGAATTTTGAAGTGGATTGTTTTTATTGTATAGTCTTAGTGGTACATGAGTCTGGAGGCGTGGCTCTGAGGGTATCATGATAAGCTTCTGCCTTTCAAAATGGACCACTACACCACTGGTCATTACTGACACAAAGAAATGGGTGCTTGGTTTATGGTCAATGCACATGGCTTCATGATAAGCAGAATGCATAAGGCACATGAGGGGGAACATGATTGAGACAAACAAAATTACACAGGGGATGGATAGAGTGGATAGAGAGATGCTCTTTTCCCTCTCACATAACACCAGAACCAGGGGACATCCGCTAAAATTGAGTGTTGGAAGAGTTAGGACAGACAAAATAAAACATTTCTTTACTCAGCGTGTAGTTAGTCTTTGGAACTCCTTGTCTGTAGAACTCCTCGCCACAGGATGTGGTGATGGCACCACATCACCTAGATGCCTTCAAAATGGGATTGGACAAATTTCTGGAAGAAATGTCCATCACAGGTTACAAGCCATGATGTGTATGTGCAACATCCTGATTGTAGACGTGGGTTACCTCAAAATGCAAGGGATGGCACCAGGATGCAGGTCTCTTGTTGTCTTGTGTGTTCCCTGAGGCATTTGGTGGGCCACTGTGAGATACAGGAAGCCGATGGGTTTATGGCCTGATCCAGTGGGCTGTTCTTATAAGGTATCTATGAGCCCACTCCCATCCTGGCAATGCAACAACAGCCTCCTTTTATAGGAGAAAGTTATGGGGCAAATCCCTGTTTAGTGGCATTTACTCATCTTCACATGATGCATCGATATGCTATTGTTAGCCTACAGAAGAGCATTTTCATTTCTTTTGTGTGGATTATGAAAATATATTATTACATCAATTACATCATCATCATCAAGATAATAATAATGTCTGGTTCAAAAGGGAGAAGACCCCTCTTTGGATCAGTACAGCAATTTTCAACCACTGTGCCATGGCACATTGGTGTGCCATGAATGGTCTGCAGGTATGCTGCAGGAGTTTGGAGGAAAGTCATATATTAGTAGGGCCATTGGGAGATGGGAGTTCCAGCTAGCAATGTGGTGTGCCTTGTCAATTGTCAAAAAAAACCAATGGTGTGCTTTGACAATTTTAGTGCCTTGTCAGTGTGCATGAGATGAAAAAGGTTGAAAATCGCTGGGTCAGTAGATATCAGCCTACATGCAGATCGCATCAGAAGACAGGATGGCGATGAACAGAAGTTGGGGAAAGCCTGGGGGCCCTACTCTAAATGAAGAGAATGGAAGACTCTATGAAGGCATCTCATTCCAGCGTGGATGTTAGATTTCAATTATGCACAAGTTAAAATATGCCACACACATTAAACTGAGGTTGCCTGGGGCTGTCATAAGAGAGAAGATAAAATATTAATTCTTTTATAATTACAAGAATTGAACAAGATCCAGGTTCAAAGTTTTTCAAGCCCAGATGTGTCAGCTTTGGGAAGAAATGATATCGTAATGGAAGGTGTCCCACTATGAATTTTAATGTAAATGGGCAATGTTGCACTATGGGTTTTTCTTAGTTTCTGTATGCACCAGGAAGACTATTTCTGAGAGGAGGGAAAAATGGTGCCTCTTTGAGAACATTCTGCTTGTCACCTTTGTGCAGCTCATACAGTTCCAAGGAACAGCAGGTTGGACTTCTGAATCATAAATACATCTGCTGCCTGCCTATTAGGATGTCATGTTGTCCTTGATATGCGGCCCACTTCACAGTTGTATCATTAGGGGTGTGTGGGTCGCACTGGGTGACGTGAACAGGGGGGTGACATGAGCGAAGAGCCCCTGAAGGAAACTGAGGAAAATTATAAGGGAGTGTTGGCAAAAATGCTAAGAACATTCTGGTTGTACCTCCTATATTGTTCCATAGGGAATACATTTCAGGGCCGTAAAACATGTAGCAATTTGTGTTACCTTACATGGATGTGCCTTGTGTTTTGGAGTAGATTATTCCGAAATGGGTTCTAATCATCATCTATTGCTCAAGATAACCTAAATGACCTGATTGCCTTTAAAGGACAGGCAGGACCTCTTTTATGAATTACTAGCAGCAAATACTCTTTACTAAGGTTCACTGAGTTAATAGTCTCTACAGTACAGTATGCTGGCCTCCCTGTAGTCATAAAATAGATGAAACGGTGGTGAAAGCAGCCCATTCATATGCTATTTCAAAGGGAGAGTCCATCATAGCAGCAATTTCAGGTGGAAGGAAATAAAAATAATCATAGGTATCCCCCCCCCCCCCCGTTCCAGCTTCTGAGACAAGAAAAAAGGAGGAGGTTGTAAAAAGAGCATAATCCCCCCCACACACATGCACAACTGAAAAATCACCTCTTTCCTTTTCTAATTCAGTTTAGTTTGTTGCAAAGATCACTATCAACTATCTCCTGTACTTACCATTGTTGTATATGACAGAATATTTCATTTTAGAAACTTTTAGTTCTTCCTAAAAGTTTTGATCATAGCTTTGACCACAGTATTTACTTTGAAAGTGACCATCCCCCCAGTGGCAAGTGATAAAAGCTTGAGAATGGCTTGGATGCGTTGGAAAAAACAGTCTGTTTTGTCAAGCATTAGGGACACAGGATGTTGTCTTCTCCTGGGTCCATTGGTCCATCCAGATCGTAAACTTCCAGTCACCTGAATACATTTGTATGTCACCTCATTGGGGAAATGGTAGTCTTGCTCTGTTGAACCGACATGCAAGACCTGTTTTCATTTTGCCACCATTTGGAATATCAAAATATGCGTTTAAGTAGATGTGGCCATGGGAATGGGTCTCCAAAATCCCAATTGCCTTTTGAATATGCTAAAACATTTAGTGCGCAATCCTAACCAACTTTCCAGCACCGGGGTAAGGGCAGCTCCAAAGTAAGGGAACAAACATTCCCTTACGTTAAGGTAGCCTCTGTGAATGCCACCCAACTGCAGGTTGTAGCACACACCCCACTGGCACAGCTACGCCAGTGTTGGAAAGTTCATTCGGATTTGGGCCTTCATAAGATTTGTCATTTTTCAGGGTTCAGCTCTTTCACTAGAGACTCTAGGACAGGGACGGCCCAGCCATGAAGCATGCTGATGTGGACTTGCATCAGTGATGGGTGATGGGGGAGCGAAGCGAGTCAGAGGGCAATGGATCCAGGGTGATTTCCACCCTGTGTCTACAGCCACTTTCCTCCACTATGGACATGGGCAGCATTTATCTACTCCTTGCTCACTGAAAGGGAGTGGCCTCCCTTTTGTGGGCCTCCCTTTTGTGCCTCTGGCCTCTTGTGGGGTTTAAAGTTTAACAGGATTGTGTCCCCTTCAACTTTATACCCCATGCAATGACAGAGAGCAGTGAGGCAGTATGGGCACAATCCTAACCAGGTCTACTCAGAAGTAAGTCCTATTTTGTTCAATGGGACTTACTCTCAGAAAAGTGTGGTTAGGATTGCAGCCTAAGGGGTGTTATTTGGAGGGGGCATTTGTGCAAGCTTGTGTTTCCTGGCAAAGGTGAGAGTGCTGATTTGGTAGTGGACCTGATTGGGCTAACCCTTTTCTAGAAAGTACATCATGGAGTGTGAGCAATTCCCCTTGAAGTGGGAGTGGATAACTCTTCTTCCTGGGCATGTGCAAGTCAATGTAAGCACGTAAACATTAGCAGCTGAAGACTTAAACTTCCCCGTGCTGATGCAGTAGCACTGACATGGGCTATGCTGCATCCATATGGGCTATGGGAGGAAGTTTACCTGGGTAAGCCCCAGCCTTCTCAAAGGGTCAACTCAGACCTGCGCCAGTGATCCTGCTGATCCTGCCTCCTCCAGGGCCTGCCCCCTGTCACTGCCCTCCCTTGCCCTTCCCCCACCCCACAGTGCAGAACTTACCCACTCCAGCAGGTGTCACTTCTTATACTGGCATCAGCAGGAAGGCTCTGGTCTTGCTGCCAGCACTACTAACTGGCACACTGTCACGATGTCCCTTATGGCATGTTTGTCACAGCGCACACCAATGAGGCATGTGCTCCACAGGCACAAGCCAGCAATAGGATTGTGCCATAAGGAGTCTTCCTCCTACAGGAGTCTTCCACCTATTGAGGGACTCCTTGTTCCAGAGCAAGGAGTCCTTTCACGGGAGGAAAGCAACCTTTGGATACAAGCTTAAGGGCGCAATCCTAACCCCTTATGTTAGTCCTTTCCAGCATTGGACATGTGCTGCATCCTACAGTTGGATGTCACTCATGGAGGCCTCCTCAAAGTAAGGGAATGTTTGTTCCCTTACCTCAGAGCTGCATTACCCTTATGTCAGTGCTGGTAAAGTGTATTTTGGACCACTGACATCCTATTGTTGGACAATTCATTTTTTTGTGCAGAATTTGGCTGTTGAGTAAAGCCTCTTAGGGCAGTGGGACATAAAATGGCAGCACACAGCACTCTGTTGGTGGCTATTTTGTGAGCACTCCTACAATAGGTGGCAGCAACACAGCTCTGCTGATGGTCTTCACTGCTCCCACCAGACCAGATAAGGAAGCTGGGGAAGGGCAGAATGGGGTGGAATGAGGAAAGGCAAGGGGCAGAATGGAGGCAGAAGGGGGAGTGTTTTAGTGTGTTTAACCTGTGCCAATACACTATTCCCTTCCTTACCTCCTGGCATGCCCCCTTTCTCTCCTTAGACCTGCACCGACTCAAGAGCTGGCACAGGTCTGAAGAGACCCAGTGGCAAGCAGGAGGCCTGCCTGGAGGTCAGGGAAAATTTTTCCCTGACTTTCCCCCAAGCCTCCCAATCTTCCCCACCCCACAGGATGCAGAAGAAGCCTTTTTGGGGTGGGGTGGGGGGGAAGGGAGGATAGGATTGGGCTGCCAGCGTATCTTTATTGTATAGGCTTTCAAAATAGCAGAATATAGGCACTTGCAGAATAAATCAGGATAGCAAAGTGAAGAACCCAGAACCCTCTTTTCAGTGATTCCAAGGTGGATCCACACACATGCATGTAAGAACATAAGAACATAAGATAACATATAGGCACGCATGAGTAAAAGCAGACACACACATGCCCCTCCTGAAAGAGCACCATCCATTTTGGGAAATAGTGTCTGGCTGTGTTCTTTCATGGTGGAAAAAGGACTAGCTAGAGAATAATGCTCCGCTGGCTTGTTACAACATTGATTTAACGGCATCCCACTGGTGTACCCTTTGTACCTCACGTATAATGGAGAGCTGCTGGATGTTGCAGAGTGCTGTGGTGTGTTTGATGACATCTACTTTACCCTGGGAGTTATCCCTAGGCTTTCTTTACTGGATCCTGAAAAGCCCTTTTATCTCTGGATTCACTGCAATCAGTAACTAGTGCTAGATTGTGTTGGTTTTGCCTCCCCCCCCCCCATTCATAGCATCTAAATATGAATCCACAGCAGAATCTGTTGCTTGTGTTTTTGCCATTGCAGATTTGTTCCTTCACTATGAAGTGGTAAATAAACAGTGACATTCAAGTGATTATAAGCCTTTGGCAAACTGTAAGGAACCTTTGTCTAACCAGAAGAGACAGACTTGGCCTCCACCCTGCCACGGTAGTAATCTCCCCTGCCTCCTGCCTCAACATCCCTTGCTAAATGATATTTCCTGGACAGTTGTAGACTCTCATTTCAAAGCATTGAGCCTCCCTTGAGTGTGCTTTAGGCAGCTTTCCTCATTCCAGAGAGCTTGAACTGCTCATCTGTCAACAATCAATACAGGATGAGGCATGCATTTCCTTACCATGCAAAAAGAAGACTTAAAATGTGTTGAGGAACATTAACCTTAAAAAAGCATTGACAATTGTATTTCACTTAACTAGTGCCCTTAGGGATCTCTCTCTCTTTCTTTCTCATGCAATAGATCAGTCTCTGAAAAGTCAACTTTGAAATCATATGCTCAAGCTACTTATAAATGTAGGGAGAAGAAAACCATATCTACTTCTGTAGGTGCTTTGGGGCTTGGGAGGTGCAGCCTCATATCCAAGTCACTGCACGGATGGGGAATGACAAAGCTGCCTGCCCAGGCTCGGGGAGTCCCTGTGCCAATTAGGAAAGTACAAGCAAGTAACAAAGGGTCCCAAAATGGGAAGATTTGCCAAATTGTTCCAGCAAGGTACATCCTTGTGGCAAAACTGATGGCCAAAGTAGATGTGATCCTTTTGTCTGCTAACTCTCCTGCCAGTCAATTCTAGTGGATGTCCCCTGGTTCTGGTGTTCTGTGGGATGGAAAACAGTTTCTCTCCATCTATTCAGCCCCTGCATACTTTTATGTGTTTCGCTCATGTCTTCCCTCCTCAGGTTCCTTTTTTCAAGATTGAAGAGTGCCAAACGTTGTAGCCTTTCCGCATAAGAGAGGTGCCCCAGCCCACTTACCATTTTGGTTGCTCTCTTCTGTTCCTTTTCCAGTTCCACTAGATCCTTTTTGAGATGTGGTGACCAGAACTGAATGCAATACTCCAGATGTGGTCTTACCTTATGTTTCAATTCCCTTTCCTTTGGATTCTTTATAAATTAGGAACATTTTCACTCTTGCTTGCCTAATCCATGTTCATGGGTAATTTAGTGAGTTGTCATGTCTTTTCACTTAAGCAGGTGGTATTGTTTTTGATCAAGGAAAAAAACAAACCCTGGGGTTCAGTGCTCTCCTGGGTTTTCCCTGTTCCCTGACAGTTCCCCTCTGCTTAATCTCTGTAGGCAGTAGTAGATAGAAACTACCAGTTTCCTCTTTGTTTAGCTGCTAGTCTGGGGAAAAGGGGAGCAGGAAGGGGTACATGCTTTCTAATCAGCCCTCAGTCAGCCTGTTTTCTCAACATAAGAACATAAGAACAGCCCCACTGGATCAGGCCATAGGCCCATCTAGTCCAGCTTCCTGTATCTCACAGAGGCTCACCAAATGCCCCAGGGAGCACACCAGATAACAAAGCATCAGATTCTCCTGATACCTTACCTAACATGTACTCTCGTCTTTTTTGCATTTCACAGACCTCACTGCCATTGTATTGATGCAAGAGCAGCAGTGACTTCTGTGAAATGAGGAAAAAAAGAAAACCCCAAAATATATTCAAAGTATGAAATAAGTATTTATTGAATGCATTTTGAGTTGAAAGGCTTTTCCTCTCTGGGGTCATCTCCTTTCTTTGACTTGCTTCCTTCAGTGACATCTGTGAGCCAGGCTCAGTGATATAGCAAAAATACAGTGTCCTTTTAAATTTCACAGATTGTTCAGATTTAGTCGCAGACTTTCTGATCTATTCTCAGAATTGAATTTAATAGAACAGCACTACCGCACATTGCATTTTTTTTAGTATTGTCTGCATGATCACAAGATGAGAGGTGCTCCTGTCTGCATTACCTTGTCAGCAGACCATCCATTCTACTTCCCGGGGATTATTTCTGTCTTGTGAGATATGTATTAAAAAGAACTGCTAATGTATCTGTGGATATCAGATTTAACTCAGCATGGGTTACAACAGAGAACACTGCAAAGCTAGAAATTGTTATTAGAACTGGACACAAAGCATTTTTTCACCTCACATGATGCTGGGGAAAATGGAAGCTGTTCTTTTTCTTGTGCAGTGCTGCAACTTTTCCACTTTGGAAGTATTTTTTTTTTTTTAAAGAATATACATATATTTTTCCCCTCTAAAAATACACCCCAAGGTTAGTTCTGGTTACATTTTCATTATTATGGGAAAGGATGATAAAATCAAGTTGCAAAATAGACTTCCACCAACAAAATAGATGGCTTGTATTTACATATATGTATAATTCAGGTTTGCTTCCCAGTCTATATGACTGTAATGCCAGTTATCAGGTATCTTAGGAATTTAACAGCGCAAGCTGTTCAGTGGGACTTACTCCTAGTAATGTGCATGTGGGATTGTAGCTGTGGGCTGCAGCTCAGTGGCAGAGTACCTGTTTTGCATGCTGAAGGTCCCAGGTTCAATACTTGGCATCTCCAGATAGGGCTGGAAAAGGCGCCTGGCTGAAACTGGAGAACTGCTGAAACTGAGTTATATGAATCTGAATCAGTGGGAAGCAGCATCCAACATACCTAAAGTATTCTCAATGGATTATCTTAATCTGGATGAGGTGGAGCATGTAGACTGATAATTCTCTCATGTTACCCCTGACATTCTTGGGTGTCCTTTAGAATGAAATATGAAAATGGCAGCACTGGGGTGGTGGACCCTTTGCCAACCCGATCGCTTCAGCAAATGCCCTGTCTGGCCACCTCATGTTGGCATCCTTCAGTCTCGGAAGACCATGGTGTCATGCTCTGAATGGTGGCTCTGGAACAGAGTGTCCTCTCTAGTGTGTGAAGCCTGGGTAAAGTAGGTATGGAGGATAGGCTGTTACCCATGCAGCAAATCCCCCCTCTCCACGTCGCTGAAATGGTCCAATGGAAAGGCAGAAGCCAATACGGTTGGTTCCAGCGGCGTCGCAGGAGTTGCCAGAACGTGACTGTGTTCAGCCATGAACTGCCTCAGGGACTCCGGCTCCGGATTTTGCCTCGAGGTTAACTCCTGAAGCCTTTTCCACAACTGGATGTAGCCACAAGGCAGTGGAGGTTTGGGATCAGAGTTTTCCTTCTCTCAGATGAGCTGCCTTCCCAGGCTGACGAGTCCCATCTACCCGGTGGCTGTTCAGTCGCCTCTTACGACAAGTACAGCCAAACTGAGGGCCTATTCTTATGGCCACACTACTGTGCGAAACATAACTACCCATTATGCCAAAATGTTGCAATGATTAATAAAATAAGTGGAGTACTTTTCACGGTTAGGACATGTTCAGAGGTTGCTACCTCAGAGTTGTTATTACTGAGAAACTGACTTCTGCCTACACAAACATGGAATTTAAGCCCCATTGACTTCATTGGCTGTCTTGGACCAGAGTTGGACAGTCTGTTGTGTTTCTCCATGAAGCTGTGAACTCCACCCAGAGTACACAATTGAACTTGTATGGTTAAGTACTTAGCTACTGTACCCAATGTTCTCCCATTTCAACTTTTCTGTTGAAGGTAGAGGGAAAGTGATATCACTCCCCCAATCATCCCCCAATGTAAGAATATTTTCCTTTTACCAAATCCATTTTACTATGTTGATGTTGTTGTTGTTGTTGTTGTGCTTTCCAGAGAGTGAAAAAAGCAGGCAGCTCTCACAAAGGCACCCAAATGTAAAAGAGACTCAAGGGAAACAACAGCGGAAGGATTTTTTTTTAAAGGCTACATATTCTAAGCAATAAAAGAAGATATTCTCATTTTTATGAGACACAAAAGTAACATGAATACCTATAAGCACAAGGAGACGTGTCATTTTTCTGACAGTATCAGGCTATTGTTCTTTACTTGAAAGATCCTACTTGGTAGTTGCTGCTTGTCACCTTTTCCTTGGGGCGAGGACTGGTGAACACAAAATCTTGTTACTTAAATGGTTTCATTTATTCATTTCTTCAGAAAACAATTTCCCTTAGTACCGCAGTTGACAATTCCACTAGCAATATATTTAAATTATTTTTTAAATATTTATAGCTCCACTCTCTCATTAACTGCCCTGGGAACCTCTCCCGTTGCCAGCTATCATTATGTAGGGATTTATTTTTGTGTCATAGCTGGAGCTAAGGACACTCTTCCCTTAGCCAAAGTCTTCCAATTTAACAGAAGAGCAACTGATGTCAGAAATAATGACCTGGGTTTACATAGCGTAGAGCTCTTGACAAATAGGGGATAAATAAGCATCGGGATAGATATGCATTAAGAGAGTTGATTTTCAAAATACCTATGCAAGGTAGGATTTGACTGTTCATGTCTTCATTGTTAACACAGAAGAAACAGCAAAGTTGTCAACACTGGTTCAGGATGGTAATTTCAGCTTTTGTGTTTTCTGAGTACTGCTATCCCAAGTTCTACCTGTCTTAAGGCCCAATCCTATGGGTCAGTGGTGCTGGGGCTGGAGCCCAGCACTGGCACTAGGTGTTGTAAATGTGACATAAAGCACATTTACACACCAGGAGAGCAGGGAATGTCGGTACTGAGCCCCAGCACCAGAAGAAGAACAATGCACAGCCGCTGGGGTGAGTGACATCGCTTGGCAGTGGTGGGCCTTTTCGGAGGAGGGGGGCAGTCTGGTGCGGAGGAGGGTGGTGGGTGGAGCGGACTGAGAGGGGGGTTGGACTGACGGAGGCCTCCTTTGCTGGATCCTATCCTCTGTGTTGGGCTGCAAAACCCAACATGGAGCTTCTCAAGTCTGCAATGGCAAAATAGCTTGAGAAGCCCCATTGTGGGGCCTAGGGTTTTCTTCAGGGCTAGGGGACGAAAGTCCCCTTCTCCCGAGAAGACCTCTGGCAGCCTCCCTGGAGCCACTGAATGTAATGGCAGCCATTGTGGCGCTGCTGCACCCAGCCACCCCAGGGAGGATTGGTCTGCCCATCCCCCAACCTGTCCGTTGAAAGGTTACAGCCTGCCTACCTAAAGCTCTTAGGTTGTATGGAAATCTTCTTTTGCTTGAAACCCTAATCAGAAGTAGAATTGCACCCAAAGGGGATGGACTTGGGAATGTCACGCAAAACCAGGATTAAACCATGGTTCTCTGTGATATCTGAACCCAGCCATTCTGACTTCTTCTGAGAATCTACCATTTAAAGTGATTTGTCCCTTTAAAAAAAAAAAAAAAAGCCACTTGTTCCTGTGATTCACATTCTTCGTAATTGTTAACCTTCTGCACTTCACTTCCAGGCCTGATTGGTCAATAACATTTACTGCTCCAAGGAAATAATTTTGATCTGTCCAAAAGCATCAGTCAGCTTTCATCTCATTTCCCTCCAGTCTGGTTGAATGAATAATGTATTGTCTACTTATTGTTATTATTTGAATATGCTTAAGCATAAATAAAGAAGCAATGCTAACAAGGATACCTAATGCTTCTGATTCTGAAGGAAAACGGCAGCTTGAGGCCAAAGTAGTGACCAGAGGATTTAAAAAAAAAAATAAATCGAAGGCATGTTATCTCACCAGGAGTCTGCATTTAACAGGATATAAAGTCAGCATTGACTGTGTTCTTTTTTGAAATTTACAACAAGTTGTTAGAAGCCCAAAAGAGGAGGCAAAGCTCATCCAGGTTCCAGGTTGTTGGGGGCTCTAGCGCAAAGTCCCCATGGCACCTCTGCTCCCCATGGCACACCTTGATGGTGCATGGGACACTACCATTGCCACCAGTACAGAAATGCACTGGCGGAGTCATCCCACCAGAAGACCCCACAGAAGGAATTGGGCCCTCTGTCAGTACCTGACCTTGCCAACACCTGATGTCACTTCTGGTTGAGGTGAAGATATGTGTCACTAAGCTTGAGGTGAACATATGAAGCTGCCTTATACCGAGTCTGACCATTTAGCTCTGTATTGTCTTCACTGATTGGCTGTATGAGGCAGGGGTCTTTCCCAGCCCTACCTAAAGATGCCCACAATTGAACCTAAGACCTTCTGCATGTGCTGAGTTATGACTCCATTCCCAGTTGGCTTGGACTTTGAACAGCACTCTCTAAACAGACAAATAGCACAAAGAAACTTGGGTAATGAACAGGCCTGTTTTGTTTGCTATTTACTTAAATAAAACCAAAAACAGATGCTTCACTTATGTCTCTAGGGTCACATCCAACTTGACCTTTAGTCAGCATCTGGTAGATGAAGGAGATCAACAGTTTAATCTTTTCTTCACTGCCTGATGGCAGCCAGGCTCCTATGACAGCACTGACTGCCATAAAGAAGTCAGCGCCTGTCGCAAAAGGCGCTCCAACAGTACACAATTTAGCATGCTTGTGGGAGCGCAGGTGGGAAGGTCTGAGCCTTTCTGCCCACACCATTGCTGAGGTCCCACTCACTAGAGCAGGTAACATATTGGGAAAGGTGGGAGGGGTGACAGGAGGGTGGAACAGAGGAAAGGACGGGGCTAACTGGGAGGGGAGGGGCATAAGAAGGGGTAGAGAGGGCGTGGAGAGGGCAGACAGCCTGTGCCGAATCTTATGCCCTCCAGCAGACATCTCCTTGCCTCCTTTCTCTCCTCAGACTTGCACTGGCAAAGTAGATAGCTCAGATCCAAGGAGACCCATTGTGGGGCAGAAGGCTTATGAGGGGTAAGGGAATTTAAAATCCCTTTCCCCCACTGACGCCTCCTGGCCTGCCCACCCCACCCCAGAACACTGTGATCACCAGCCTGGCATGGCTGCAATGGTGGTGGGGGAGGGGGAGGAGGAGAACACGATTGGGTTTCAAGCCTTGCAACTTTTCTTCTCTACAATTTGCTCATTCCCCATTCTTTTCCTTACCGCCCTTTTTTCTGTTGCCTGCTCCGGTTGTCATTCAGATCCACAGCAGAATGTTTAAAAGCAGCAATCTGTCCTCGCACTATTTCCATTGGTGCTCAAATTAAATTAAAATCTTTAAATCAATTTTATTAAAAGGCAAGAAAGCAAAGTGGAACGTAAATAATGAGACCATGGCAAGCCTAGTTGAAAGGCACAGTGTGAAAAGCCTTGCATACACAGCTCTGCAGTGAGCAGTCTATTGCCCTTTTCCCTGCTGTGTTACATGTGTGCCAGCAGATCTATGGCTCAACACACATCTCAAAAAAAAAAAGAAAAAAAAAAGAAATAATTGTGCAGTCCTAGAGGAAAAGAACTTAATAAGTCTTTATGCCTGTTCCCGCTCACCTTTTTAACTAGGTAATTGCTTTCTTATGCTACTTTCCAAGTTAGCGTGACAGAACTATTCCAATAAGGAGCTCATTGACTTCAAAAAGAGCAGCGTTTGGTTGGCTTTACAAGTTTTTGCCTCTGAGGATCAGCTGTATTAACAGAAACCTCCGACATTTGCATAGGAATAACTGGGAAATAAGCGACCAGTTGAACAAATGCTGGATAGAGCAAGGAGCTCAGGGAGTGACAGTGACTTTCCTTGTGCCTTACATCCAGGGTAGAGCCGTTCAGATGACTCAACTACTCAAGTGGCTTGTAGTGTCATGAGCACAGCTTGATTGAGCTACGGACCTGCATGTCCCCCCTGCATAGCCAGAAATCATATGAACCCCCTAACACTTCCTCTGCAGTTTTGTTCTGTTTCCTGGTGTTTTCTGGTCACTGTTCACAAAACCAAACCAAAACCAACAAGCCACTAGGCCACATTACACATTTAGAGGGCACTCCAAAATGCTGCTTTGGCTGGCAAAATGGCCACTGTGCCAGCTGAAGGTGTTGCAGATGTGTCATAAAACACAGGGGTAAGCCATGCTGATGGGGAGACCTGCACCATCCAGCCAACACTGCTGCTGGTGGCCCAGCTGCTGGTGGAGGTATGTACGCCGCCAAGCAGTACAGACCCAGGACAGGGTAGCAGGAGGGCATTTTGGAGGTGGGGAGGTGTGTTTCAGAGTGGAGGAGGGCAGAACAGTCAGGATCGGCAGAGGCCTCCTCCTCCATATCCTAACCCCCTTCCTGGGCCAGGCAGTCTTACACCAGACAGCTCAGACTTCCACCGGCTAAATAGCTGGTGGAGATCCAAGCAGCCCCATAGACTGGGGTGTTACTTGGGGTAAGGGGAAAAATATCACCCCGAGGAGACCTCCAGCTGGCTCCCAACTAGCACTAGATACAGCTCAGGCCATGCGGCCTGGCTTCACCAGCGCAAGTTAGGATTGGGCTGCCCATGTAACTTGGCTGTAAGCTACTGCAGTGTGTTAAACAATGGGTCCTTGTGTCAAGCAAAACCATAGTGAAACCATCAGGAGCTGTGGTTTCACTGTGGCTCACACACTATAAAATGGAACTGGGATTAGATCTGACTTTTATAACCACAGTTTGTATACCACTTGTATACAAACGAGTAACCTGGTATGTAAACTATGACTAAATCTCACTTTGCCAATACATAGATACATGGTTAAACAAACAAGGATTGCTGTGTCACAGCTTTACCACAGGGGAGAGGAAGGAGGGCCCTCTACCACAAGGGCTCAGAACTCATGCAAGTGCATTCCTGACTCAGCAATCTCTGGTTAGAGGTGTTTGGAAATAGTGTGGGTTTTTTGGAAGATTTGTTTAATTAAGATCAAAATGTGGTGCTTTGTGTTTCTATTCACAGGAGCAAATCCTTAAGCATCAATATCAGATTTAATATCATGACACTACAGTCTTCAATATAAAAACAAAAAAATTCAATGACATGACTTACAAAAACAACTCACATTTTAATTGTAAAATGGGAGATGTACTGCTATGCTCAGGGGGCCTTCCCCTTGCTGACCCTGGAGTTCTGGAGGTAGCCCCTTTAGCATGGGGCTGCATGTGGGCCCTCAGAAGCTTAACTGGGTTGCTGCACCCACACTGCTTCTCCAGTGCCCTCCTTCACATCCTTCCCTGGGTCTCAGGCCTTTACCTTGGTCAGAAGTCAAGCAGGCTGATCCTCATACCCCTAGAAAAAAGGACCAACCCCTTCATCACTGGCCACCTCTTCCCCTTTGGCACTTATATGTCCCTGCTCATCCCAGCCTTGCCCCATCCTCCGCAGAGACCCACAGAGTTTCCCCGTTTCAGCCCTCATTCTGTGGTGACCAGTGATGATGTCATTGCTGGACAACCAGCCTGGAGAGGCATGCCACTCTTTGGGGCCTCAGTCCACTGCGGGATGCTACTGTTGCAGCAGGACTCTCTGCAAATGGTTAATGATCACTTCGCCATTTGTGTTACTCGCATGAGCCATAAACCAGCAATGTTCAAGGTCTTACCTGTGCAGTATCCTATTTCACACCGGATACAGGATGACTTGATTACGGTTCACATATCTACAAGAGATGTATTTCAATACGTTTCTATTTCAACAGAATGTATAGGGAGGCCCAGTGTCCTGACATGGTGTCCGTGACACTTTGGACACCATTCTAAAGCCCTATATTGTCAATATGCCTGTCGTAAACTTCGCGTACCCTTCCCGGGGTTTTGGGTGCTCAGAGTTCCTGATTCCTGAACCCTAGAGCCTCAAGAACCCCTGTTTGGTAGAATTGCCACCACCCTGTATGTGCCAGTGCCTCAGTCCAGGGACACTGAGACCCTCTAGGTTTAACTATATCCCTTGTAGGCACTGAGCACTTTCTTTACTTAAAGTCTCAGTCCTCAAGTTACTAGTCCGCAATGAGGATTTGGTAGCTTGCTGAACGGCTAGGCAGGATTCTGAAGCTTTGTCCCCAACAGACAATGAACCAACATGGTAAAAAGATTTTTACTTTATTACGTACATAGGGTTACAAAAAGTTACAAAAGGCAGCAAATGCTAGAGGCATAAAAACTTCTAGGAACATATCAGCATAAAACAACAAAGCTAACTGGCTAACTCTATTATTCTCTAAATCTCACCTGGGTCAGCTTCTGTTATAGATCTTCAGCCCAGTTACCTATAAGGCCACATGGTCCTGGCGGGGCAGGATGTGCACCCATGCCAAAAGACAAAGACAAAAGGACAAAGGAAAGAAAGGACCAAGACACCCCCCTGGGCTCTGTTCTTATACTTCTCATGCCAACAGGATGGGGTGACTCTGTACTCATTTCAAACTGCCCAATCAGAGCTCTTGGTGTCAGAATCTTCTCGAAGTGGGGCTGGATGCTAGTCCTCCTAGTTCTCCCCTCCCCACTGGAGACTCAGGGCGCCTCTCAGTCTGCTGAGGTGCTACATCATCACCTTCCATGGGTTGTAAATTCCTTGCAGCTAGGACTGCAAGCCCCTTCTGTGTTACTGGGTTACTTTGGTTCAGGCTTTGCAATGCTACTAGGCCTGAACTGCACATATTCATGACAATGCCTACCACAGTCTCTCTAACATGCTTTTCAAAGCAAAGAATAAAGTTGTTTTCTGTTCTTGTTCATAAACTAACTTTAAACTAACAGCAGTTGCCAGAGGGTTGTCAGATATAGAAAGACCATCTCTTATTGTAGATTATTTCAGAACATTGAATGGCCATGGACTGTTATTATGGTCTTGTATTTCAAAGCCCTAAAGCTATTTTGGACAATATAGTCATGTATTGATGATTATTAAAACTCTGTTCACCTATCAGGTGAGTAAAGAAAAGTGTTGGGAAGGTTCTGGAGGTGTCAATATGAATCAATGTTAATTTTTCCTGAAATCTTGGGGGCAGGGGCTTGGCCTGTTCCTTAACAGAATGGGGGAGACCCATGTCCAGTGTCTTATCCCTACTAATGCTTTTGATCCAGTCCCATCTTGATAATGAACAGCTACTTGTGCAACACGGAACATAAAAACCAATGAGTTTAGAAAGAAAGCCTGCAAAGTGCGTCTCTCCATATGTTTACGTGACAAATGAGGACAGAATCCTGGGTAATATATTAGTCCTTGTGAGTAAAATCAATTAAGCTTGTAAAAGCTATTTATAATTAGCAATTATAAAGAAATCTGCAGGGTCCTCATTATATGACTCGCCGCCGACAATAAGCAGCTTCTGGACAGGGAGAGGGGAATAAAGTTCCTGAAAAAAGAGGGAAGTGTATGTCTTTCCATTTTGATTAGATTTATCGTGGTACCCTAAATTGCTGTCTTCTTGTTGGCAGGGTGATGATCTCTGGAGGGTGTTCCAGGTTTACTTTACAATGCCAGCACACACGTATCAGCATTATTTATTAAAACCAAGTAGCCACAGCAAATGCTTCTCTAAGATTATTTAGAAAAAGGTAAGTGGCTAAAGACGCCTCTGTCATTGTAGGAAGCTCACATCTGCTGTGCATTCTTCCCACCTTGGTGAACCTTTACTCTTTCCATTGCTCTGTACATTTAGGAAGTGTTTCCCTAGGATTAAAATGGGGAGATGGGAGACAGTCTTGTGAGAATTTCCATTCATCCCCAGAGCAATTGTGTCACTCCAAACTCAAAGTGGAGTCCTTGCTAAAAACCCACCGCTTTATACAATGTATAGGATTGTAGCCCTGAAGGGGAGCCACGACCAATGGTCCAGTAGGTCAAGTAGCCACCAGTCATAAAAGTTTAGGAACCACTGGTCTAGGCCATCATCTTTCCCAGGACCTACTGCTCAACTCAACTCAACACAACTCAACAACCTTTAATGGCATAATACAACCTTTAATGGCATAATAACCTACTAAAGAGATAGTTTGTGACTCATGTTACATCAGGGCCTCTGAGAGGAATTTTATCAGGGGATGCAAAGTTTCTTTTGGGCCCCTTCCCAAAGAGGGAGGGGGTGAAACAGACTGGGGGTGGTGGCAATGGGGGTGGGCAGAATGGGAGCAGAACAGGCAGGGGGAAAGTGGCAACAGCCAGAATAGTCTACCAGTCTATTAGCACAGGTCTACCAGTCTTCCCCATGCAGAGCTCAGGTCGACCTGCCTGCCCAGCATTGGCAGCTAGAATCTGCATGGGCAGTGAGCCTGGTTGTGATTGGAAAATGGAAGATCCCAGGAAATTTCTGGACCCCCTTTCTGACCCTGGGCCCGGGTACAAATTACCCCCTTTACCCCCCTCTCCTAGGCCCTGTGTTACATGGATGACCTAATCCTATCCCCCACCAATTTATGCTATGCAGCCATGCTACCAGAGTGTGTGCTGCATGCTATGCTAGGGAGGAATAACCAGATGGCTAGGAGAGGTAAAGAAAAATTTTTTATTTACCTTTCTGTAGGCCACCTGACCGCCAATGGGTCTCCTTGGACCTATGTCTTGGACCTCTTTACCTAGCTTAAATGTGAGGCGCTATAGGGAACAGGACTGGGCCAGAAAAGAGGGATAGGATCCCAGCATGCTCAACAGCCACCAAGATCCACCCTCTCTTGTCTCCAAACTACCCTCTGCCTGGTCCATTCCACATGCTGATCCCCCTTGTAAATAATTAATTTGCCGGCTTATCTCTAAGCATGAAACTCAAGATGTCTCAAGTTCACCTGAGATCAACCTTCTGCCTTATCCAGAGAATTGTGCTTTTTCTTTACACAGTAACCCATACCCAGCTTTCTAGCCCACCACGGGATAAGCCTGAATGTACTTAGATGTCCAGCCCTTTGAGGAGGGCCAAAAGGAATTCCTCTGGATGTCAAAGTTGCATGCATTGCATCTTCAGCCAGATGTGGGGCTTGCAAGATGCGAAAGGGTGATTCCAGCAAGAGAGCAAGCATAGGTTCAGCACACCAAAGGATAAGGGCTTCTGAGCAGAGCCGGCCTCACAAGAGGTGAACTGAGGCAGTTGCCTCAGGAGGGAGATTGCCAGGGAGCAGTGGGCAGAACGGATTCATAAAACCTACCTTCCCAGTTGCTGTTGGTACTGCTGCCATTGCTATGGAATGGAAGGGCAGGAGAGGTACTCTCCATTCTTCCACTCCCTTCCCCTCCTTTTGACCAAATTCACCATGGGAGGAGCAGGAGCAGTAGAAGCTAATAGTCTTCCTGCTGTGTACCAAGGGGACCTGACGGGGTGGCAGGAATAAGGATGAGTGGGGTGGCATTTTGCACCCTGCTTCAGGGCACCGGAACATTTTGAACCACCCCTACCTTTGAGTTTCCACTTCTTATCTCAGTTCAGTTTCAGTACCTTTATTGGCATACATACTTCTTATCTATATTGGTAGCACCATTGCATATGTCTGCTACAGTCATCAATCGCTGAAGTTGCTACATAAGCCTACAATAGGGTTTTCTTGAGTTACTTTATTTTTCCCTTCTTTTTAAATGCATTTTGAAACAGTCATCTCTATGTTCTGAAGATATAATCTGAAGATGCAAAAGATGCTATCAAAATACAATATGAAGATACAAAAGATACAAAGATAAAGTGGTCATGATCATCACAGGAAAAAACAAAGCGTATGGATGCATCTTGTCCTCAGCATTGTTGTTCTAATGGTTACAAATCACACCAGATTTTTTCAACAAGCTTCTCTGATCATTCTTCTGCTTTTGCTGTTCATCATAAAAGCAGTCGTCCGTACACTGTTGCTTACACCAGTTTAATAGAGAAGACAGTCTGAAGGATTGCCAAAGGCTTATGATATTAATTCCAGCTTCAAGCAACAAACAAGTTAGGCTGCAATCCTAAGCACACTTTCCTGAGAGTAAGCCCAATTGAACAAAATAGAACTCACTTCTGAGTAGACCTGGTTAGGATTGTGCCCTTATTAACTCAAAATCTTATGTTCTTAATAGTGTCTAAAACATTAACAGCACAAGCCTTTTCATGTCTACTCAGGAGTAAGTTCCACCGTGTTCAGTAGGACTTACTCCCAAGAAAGGGTGTCTTGGATTGCTGTCTGAGACTGCAGTTCTAAACACATTTACTCAAAAGTAAAAACCATTGAACTAAATGCGACATTCCAAGTAAACTTACAGCCCAATCCTATCTCCAGCACCGCCGCTGGGTGCAGCGGCACCAAAATGGCAACCACTGCATCCCGTGGCCCTGCTGGATTTGCAGCCTGACATGGAGGCTAGGATCCCACCCCTGCCAGGCTAGTTCCTACCCCCGATCTGCCCTTCCCCACACCAGAATGCCTTCCCCCTACCCTGAAGGCCCTTATCACTGCCCGGAGCTCGTACCTTGTGGGTGACATCCATCCACCACTGGGCCAGCACTGACACTCCCTCTTCAAAGGGTGCTTATTTATTTAGCATATGGCATATAATACATGGACTTGTATATCAGTTAGACTAGATTAAATGTCAATGTCCAGTTCATGCAGCCATTCAAGGACAGAGTTATCTTCAAAGAAAAAGTCAAACCATGGGCCAGTATGCGCTCTCAGATTGCAGCCAGACACAATGTGGTACATGGTTTGGTGGGAGAACCTGCAATCACACTGAGGGGTAGATACTAGCCCCCATTTAAACATTGAGTCCTGACAAACACCATGTAGGGTACGAATCCTATTCAAAGTTTTCCAGTGCTGACAAGATAAGTCAAAACCTGGCACCTTAAGTGTAGGATCGACTATATATCTACCCGTTTCTGGGTGTTCAACTGCCCATTTAGCTTTCCATTAGGCATTGATGTTGAAATTGTTGTGCAGTTGTTGTGCGAGTGCCAGAGAAGTCTTCCTGGATTTGATTGAAAGATGAGGAAGATCAGCATGCACTGGTAAAAGTGGATTGTTTTACCAGTTCCTCTTATGATCATGACTGCTTTATCTTTGTATCTTTTGTTGGTGTTTTTCTGTATTCTTTCATTAAAGCACAAGGACATTAAACAAGGACATTAAACAAGGACATCTGCAAGGGGGATCTGAAGGCCTTAGGGATGGACCTCAACAAGTGGGAAACCCTGGCCTCTGAGCAGCCCGCTTGGAGGCAGGCTGTGCAGCATGGCCTTTCCCAGTTTGAAGAGACACTTGGCCAACAGTCTGAGGCTAAGAGGCAAAGAAGGAAGGCCCATAGCCAGGGAGACAGACCAGGGACAGACTGCACTTGCTCCCGGTGTGGAAGGGATTGTCACTCCCGGATTGGCCTTTTCAGCCACACTAGACGCTGTGCCAGAACCACCTTTCAGAGCGCGATACCATAGTCTTTCGAGACTGAAGGTTGCCAATACAATAAATACATTAAAGCCTCTTGTCTCTGTAGGGCTTGTGGTGCTATGTGGCTCAAAACGGGCAGCCAACAGATAGGAGTGGGTCTTATACAGCCACTTATGATCCGCTTAAGATGGGGAGCTTCAACCACTACTCTCAGAACATCAGCATTAGGATCTACTCCGCAGCAGAATACTGTGCTCCAGTATGGCTTAACAGCTGTCATACTAGCAAGATTGATGCCAGATTAAATGAAACCACAGGGTGCTGTAAATGTACTTTACGGCATGTTTACAATACCCAGTGCTGGAGCTCAGCAGTGGCACTGGAGGGGCATAGGATTGGGCCCCTAATTACGAATATGGTGATTGTTTCTGAGTGTAAAAATAATGTTAGTATCATAGGGAATTGTGATTTCATGAAAACTGAAGATTAAAAGAACCGGGGGGGGGATTTATATTGTCAAAAAAAGACCATACCAAGAATTATTCTTTTTATTATCCTCTTTTAGTACTTTGTAGGCATTTAAAACTGATGTGCAGCAACTGTTAACGCTGCACTTGCCCAATCTCATCTGATCTCGGAAGCTAAGCAGGGTCAGGCCTGGTTAGTACTTGGATGGGAGACTGCCTGGGAATACTGGGTGCTGTAGGCTTCTACCAGAGTCTTTCAAGACTGAAGGTTGCCAACCATGTAAAAGGCACAGCAATTTTTTTTTATTTTGCTAGCAATGAAAGTTAAAGGTATACAAGTTCAAGTTCTCTATGTAGACAAGACTGCTGTTAGCGTAAAGCTGCAGTCTTTTTAGTGAAATTTCAATATCATTTATTAGAGTGTTTAATAAGCTCAAAAGATAACTATCAAGTGTGGAGGAGGATAAGAATTAACTACTGTGCAAGCAATGGAGGAGGAAATAATTACAGTCCTTAAAGGTGATGAGATGGGAGAAATACAAGGCCCTCTGGGAGTCTTTCTTGTTACTTTAATTGTTCATAAAAATACAGCAGTTGCTTCCAAAGAAATTTTCTGGACCTGAAATCCACAGGGATTGGACAATTTTAATTGTAAAGGGCCATGTGTGTCGTAAGAAGGCTCCGGTAGATAACCAACCCAGTGGTGGGAAGATTTCCATCTTTTGACACTGATCACAGAAATATTGTTACCTTGTCTTCAGGCTATCTATGAATTACAATTTAACTGTGGAGCTTGCTATCCCCCATCCTGTGTTGAGTTAAATCACAGATAAAAATTCACAGATGTAAAGGTCGGACTGTATGCAGAACTTCAAATTTCTTTCACAGAACAGACAAGAACGTTCATTTTTAAGGTTCACTCAGAAATCCAAATCATTGAAATCCTACATGCTGCTTTGAATAACCTTCATACAGAAATGATCACATCTATTTTTTCCATTGGATCTCTGAGTCTGGGAGCCAATTGTTGGGTTCCTTAGGGATGGAAGAATTACGAAGCTATCATCAATGGCTTGCATTATTGAGCATTCTCTAAAACAGTGATTTTTCAACCTTTTTCATCTCATGGCGTACTGAGAAGGCACTAAAATTGTCAAGGCACACCATCGGTTTTTTGACAATTCACAAGGCACACCATGCTGCTGCTGGTGGGAGGCTCACATCCCCCAATGGCCCTACTAATAAATGACCCTCCCTAAACTCCTGCAGCATGCCTATGGACCATTCACCGCACACGAATGTGCTGTGCCACAGTGGCTGAAAAATTGCTGCTCTAAAAAGAAATCTTGATGTTCATATATTGAGCTGGGAATAATGTGCCTGCAGGAGCTAAAATGAGTGATCTTAGCCCAAACTGACCCTGTTCCTTTGTTCTCATATAGACAGGTGACAAAAGGTTCATCTCACATTATTTTTTGGTTGCTGTTATACCCTGCCCCCAAATCAGATTCTCTCCCCCTCCCCCATATTTTTCGAGGTTTCTCAATCTTGTGACATTATCAGGCCCTATCTTGTGACAGCATCTGCCTGCCTCAGAAATATTAGAAGTTTCAATGCACCCAACCTGGCAGACTTAAAGATTATTACCCTCTGGGCAACAATGGTGAACAGCACTTGAAATATCCTTAACCGAGTCAAATGGTTTCAGAAAGTGAACTTGGGCACCCTGGCCATGGATAATGAAAGTATTCTTCCCTCTTTGTGAAGATATATCAGTGGACATTCAAAAAGCACTGGCAGCATGTGCTCCATGCGCCCTGAATCCCCCCATCCAAATGTCACCATGGCGCATGCATGCTTGCACAGTGAATGCCACCTCTCATACACCAGAGGGACTAGTGCGCTGCTCCAGATATTTGTGGGGCTGGTGAGGAAATCTCACAGGACCTCAACACTCACAAGATTTTGTCCTTGCTGGACTTGTGCAATGTTTGTTCCAGATAAAGAGCTGGAATCATGCAACGTGCAAAGTGTGTTAGATGCTGTTTGTCAGACAGCTACCTTCTTTGTACTGTTGCATAACAAGCTGTATGTGAAACTCAGGAGACTCAAAAAACAGAGCCGAACAACAGAGAGACCCTGGAATTACCAATTTGCATCTCTCCCTGAATAAGGGCTAACAGCAGGATAAAGATAAATGTAAAACCATGTGTTGCCTTGCTAATGTAAATAACTGTGTTTAACTGAAGATTGCTTTGGACTGGGTAATGAACAAGAAATCAGCAGGTAATGAAAGCAACCTAGGCACTTGAAGAGTACAAGGGAGTGAGCAAATTCTAACACTCCAGAGGCCGAAATGCATGTGGAAATATTAGCAAGTGGAGCTGAAAAGGTTTTATTTTGATGCTTGTACAAAAACAAATTCAGTGAGGGGGTTGACGGTTTTGTCACCAGAAGGCCTTTTCACGGCCAGCTCAGACACGAAGTGATGATCTGATGTGGTTTGGATCAGGGAGTGTGGTGGAAGAAGCTGTGGATTCAGGGTGCCCTTCCATCTACTGCAGATGCAAGACACTTTGATTTGTTCTCCACTCCTTCAACATAAGCAGGAATTGGATCGCTTCTTTCCTGCCCTGTGCTCTGTCTTCGCACTTTAAGCTCTTTAAACACAGAGTGAGAAACGGGCACTTTGCGAGCCCCTCCTCTTGTTCCTTACTTGCATGGAGTTTAAAGGGATGTGTTTCCTTTAAACCAGTGGTTCTCAAACTTTTAGCACCTGCACATATCTTTCACTGCACTAAAACTTTTTAGATTGTCTTTTTATGATAGTCTATTGGGACCCTTGGCAGTCATTAACCTGGAAGTGATGTCATGGCCAGAAGTGAAGCCATCAATGTAAACTTTAAACCTAAGCCGCGATTAGCCAAAGGTCCCATTACACAGTACGTTCATGCTGTTATTTTGCATAGCCAAGCATTCAAACATTCCAGCTTGAAATTCAATGCAGAATGCAGACTTGGATAATAATAATACAGGTATTTATATACAGCCTTTCTAGGTCCTCAGATTTCTCCTCAGACTTTATTCAAGGCGGTTTACATAGGCAGGCTAATTTAAATCCCCGTAGGGATTTTTACAATTGAAAGAAGGCTCTATCTTTCAAGAGCTACAACAATTCAGATGTTTCGGTCTGATCTGGCCTCCATCCTGGCCTCCATCCTCCCACGCTCAGAGCAGATGGAATAACTCGGCTCAGCTTGTCAGCCGCTTCAAGGTCGCACAGTGCTGGTGGCCTCGAACTGGCAACCTTCGGATGTTATCTTCAGGCAAACGGAGGCTCAACCCTCTAGACCAGACCTCCTGCCCTCCTGCCCTGACCTCCTGTGGTTGGATTTCTCCAACCGCACAGCCCTCTCCCCTTTCCAGCATCCCATCTTCCCACCTGTTCAGGGCAAAACAGCATGCCCCTCTCCCACTTGGAGCCCGCCCTGCCCAGCAGCTCTGTACCCTGTATGTTCTGCTCTGTATTTTCAGTGGCGGCTGAGCTAGGTGCTTACATGACCCACCTGAAATTGGCTTGTGACCCACTTGGCGGGTCCTCAGCCAAGGTTTGAGAAATGCTGCTTTAAGCTTTAAACTCTGTGTGAGGAGGTGAGATTTTTTTTTTTCCAGAGGGGTATGTGCACATGACCCCTCCAGGAAGGCTGTGATATATTGGGCAGCAGATCTAGTTGGGCTGGTCCTAGCAGGAAGGGAAAAGAAAGCTGACTGCTGCTCCAGATCACTTCTCCCTGCCTACACCCTGCCTTGAAAGCAACAAGTGGGCAGGGATAGGGAATTTGAAGTCTTCCCTTTAGTCCAAATTCAAACTGTGTGCCAGGGCTCCTGTGGGTGCCATGGTGAACTCACAGGGGCACTGTAGGATGTCCCTGGCAGTTTCTTTTTCCTGGCTCTCCTGGGTGCCACCATTTTGGCTCAGGGGAGATCCTTTACGATTCTTGTGAGTTCTTGCAAAAACGATGTGAGCAGTCACATGATCCAAGATGGTGGTGCCTGGGAGAACTGGGTAAAAAAGGCCACTACAAAAGAAGGGTGCCATAACCACATTAGGTTTGGGAACTGCTGCCTTTAGTTTACTTCCCAAGGGTATGTTGCATACGCTCCCTGTTACGCACTGCTTATGTTTGATTTGAACGGAGACAATACAGGCTGGGAATGCCACACCTGGTAAGTAAAGTGAGGGGATAGGGGTGTGCCCAATTGCTCACCCGCCCCCCTCACCCTTCCCAGAGTATCACAATATGTGCAAGTACGCATGCACACCAGAGGTGGAATTTGGGGTGGATTGTGCCAGTGCAGAGGCTCCATGCCTCAGGATGCCTTGGGACTTCCTGCATGTAATACAGGTGCATGCCATGCCCTTTTCCCCATTGTGAATCCTCCTTGGTCCCAACTCTGATTAACTCCATGGAAGGAGCATCTCTATGAGTCCCCCATCCCCTGAACGAAAGGTAGCTTCGTGGAGGCAATTTTCAGCAGGAAAAGGTCATGGGAGAAGTTAAGAAAAAAAGTTAATCTGATCTGATACTTGAATTTTTAAAGAATTAAGTGCTTCCTATATTTCTAATATTTTCATTGGATACGCCCTGTAGTCCATTTTCATCAACCGTTCATTGCATCAGAGTCACAATGCAGCAACTGCTTCATGTATCTCTTTCATACACTGTTCTTTCTCCAGTTCCATGCCAATCAATCTCCTTGCAAACTCAGCTGTAATTGCTGAGATTGCATAAAGAAGAGAATGGGGGCGGGGGGGGGAGGACAACAGAAATCATAGTAATGCTGTTTTCTCCAAGGGTGCATTTTGATTTCATTTCATCAGTTGATTAGTTTCCTTTTTTACTGCCTACTTGTTAGAAGGAATTGGGAGAAGAAACAGCATGGTTTACAGCCCAATCCTATGCATGTCTGCTCAGAAGTAAGAGTCGATAGGGCTTACTCCCAGGAAAGTGTGGATAGGATTGGGCTGTGAATAGCTAGAATGCTGAGCTTTGGATGTAAGTGACTAGGTACAGACCACCGATCACTTTTCTAGTGGTTCACTGAAGACAAAGCCCACCAGCCCCACTCCTGACCAGGTTGACGGTCTGAAAGGGGAACCTAGATGCATACAACTGAATTGCATAGGTTCTCTATATAAGGAACACTATATAAACAGGGGTTCCTGTTTGTCTGAATGGTCTAAATATAGATGAAGCATTCAGTTTCCTCTCCTGTTGTGAGCGAAGAGTCCATGACTCGCTGCAGCACAGAAGTGTACTCAGGACGCAAGCTCTGTAGACCTGGATCTTGGTATGTTCTGTCAGCTTCTTGTTGGACCAAACTCTCTTTGTGAGTCTGAAAAACGTGGTAGCTGCTTTACTGATGCATTTGTTTAGCTCGGTATCAAGAGAAAGAGTGTTGGAGTTCCTTGAGCCAAGGTACACAAAGTTATGGACAACCTCCAGTTCATGCGCAGAGATTGTAATGCAGGGAGGTGAGTATCATGAGCTGCTGGAGATCTTTGGCAGAGTGGGTAGTGACAGCTGCATCATCAGCAAAGAGGAAGTCATGCAGACATTTCAACTGGACTTTGGACTTTGCTCTCAGTCTGGAGAGGTTGAAGAGCTTTCTGTCTGATCTCGTCTGAAGAAAGATAATTAGATGCTGGGTAAACAAATATTTCATTTTCTCTGTCCCAACTCTCCCACCAGTGGATGTCCCCTGGTTCTGATATTGTGCAAGAGGGAAAAGAACGCCCTTCTATCCATCTTCTGCATAATTTTATATGACTCATTCATGTCACTAAACAGGCACCTTCTTTCTAGAAGAGTCCCAAACACTGTAACCTTTCCTCATAAAGCAGATGCCCCAGCCCACTAATCATTTTGGTTGCTCTCTTCTGCACTTTTTCCAGTTCCACTAGATCCTTTTTGAGTTGTGGCAGCTTTAGGTTATTGGTCTGTCTGGTCCAATGTGGTCTACTCTGGTTAGCAAGATCTCAAGGCTTTCTCAATGCCTGCTCTCTGATCCTTCTAGCTAGAGACACTGGATATTGAACACTATCTGCAAAATAGATGCTCTACTGCTGAACTATGGTGAGTGTCCTCCCCCCCCCTTGTAACCACAGCATCTTGCTATAGGATAATGTCTGTTAGTAAAGATGGTAAATCAATATGGAGGTTCATTGAACTGTAGGACCAGAAATTTTCTGAAGTTGATTCTTCTGTTCTTAGTTCTTGATGCAGAAAGAAGTCATTTCAAGAGGAGGTATAATTGGGACCCGGCCCATACTGCACCTGAGGCAGCATGTCAGATGTTGACCCCCTCCCCATCACTTTCTTCGTGATATGCTAGCCTTGTTCCTCCCACTCCCTGAATTGGAAAAAGTGCTCTAGCCCAGGGGTGTCCAAACTTTTTGGCAGGAGGGCCACATCATCTTTCTGACACTGTGTCGGAGGCTGAATTAATTTACATTTCAAATGTGAATAAATTTACATAAATGAATATATTAGAGATGGAACTTGTATGAATGAATGAAGGTCTTACAATAGCTCAAGGCCTATAAAAGTCCTTGCACAAAGCAAGGCTAGCCTTTCCTTCACTGCCATTGCTGCATCACAGACCTGAAACAGCAAGCAGTGGAGGGAACACTTGTCCCACAGCTCATGCAAGGGGTCAAATAGTCATCTTCACACTGAGAGCAGTTGCGTCAGGCCAGCAGGGGCTCCAGCAAGTCTTCGGAGGGCCAGATGCTCATTGGAGACTGGGGGCTTCCTGCGGGCTGGATTGTGAGTCCCTGAGGGCCGCAAGTGGCCCCCGGGCCAGGGTTTGGGCACCCCTGCTCTAGCCCACCACTCTCTTCTACACTTTCTCTTGTGCTCCATGTCCCTTTTCCAACCCACGGAATGAGAGAAAGAAGAGGAGCAGTGGAAGGAAGCGCATAGACAGCAATGAGCAGCACCCACCAATCTGCTACTTGAGATGACCATCTCAGTTGGCCTCACGGATGGGTCAGCCGGTCAGGTGAAGAAGCAGTAGAAACTAAACAGATCACATTTTCCATCCTTTATTGTGATCTGAAGAAGACTTTTTCATTGGTTTCTAGCGTACTATTCAACTCTGGGTCAGTTCCAAAAAGGAATGTCACAGCACTGTGACTGCCACTGACAACTGAATCCACCATGTTCTGTGCATTGCCACACAGCTGGGAACCAGCCTCTTACATTGACTGGCTAGAAATTGCATGGTAAGTCTCCGATAAAAGCTCTGTGTGGCTTCACTGTAGGTTACATTTCTTTTTACACCTATAGATGTGTCAGTCTTTGACAAGAGAGAGGTATAAGGAGGAAGCAGGAAGGTGAGCAGCAGGGCAGACCTAAAAAAGCATCTGGGTGTATAATGGAAATGCACCAGATCTCTTGAGGATCTAGGGTGTGGTGTCAACAGTGGCCCCTTGCTCTGGCAGATCTGGGAAGCATGGGGTTAACACCAGGGCCTTAGTTTGTAGGGAGTGTATTGCACAGCTGCAGCCACTTGGAGGTAACAAGACCCTCAGGGATAAAAGCAGCACCTGAGGATAAAACCCTAGCAGTGTTTCTCAAACTGTGGCTCGGGACCTACTAGATGGGTTCATTTCAAGTGGATCGCGTAACACCTAGTGCTGCCTAAAGTCAAGCCAGACTTTAAAGCTGCCCTGAAGTCAAGCTTGCTAAGCAGCCATATTATCAACTAATCATCGTCAGAATATTTTTATACCACTTTAGTTTACCGAGTGGTTCACACAGCAAATAAATAGATAGGAAGGAAAATGCTTCAACATTCCAAATAAGTTCACAGTCCTAAAAGCCAACAAAACAGACTGACACCAGGAAGGAGTTATAGGAAAAGATGCTTTGTTGGGATGGATAGGGGCGGCTGTTCTCCCCCACTAAATATAAGAGCATCACTTTTGCCTCTTTACCCAGTGAGGTATTGTAAGGTCCAAGGATCCTTTTGTACATCACCCATTTTTCTCTGTCCAATAGTTGAGGCTTGTGCAATACTACAGGAGTGCGTAATTGGATATGGGTGGGGGGGGGGGTTGGAATGTGTTAATGCTGCTCGTTATAGCATCTGTTTTCATCATTACGTCGCTCTTAATTGTTCAAAAACCTATCCCGGCTAAATACAGGACTTCCCATTTTGGCCCAATTATGGCTAATCCAATACAGCTCTCTTGTAAATCCTGTCTCTAATCTTCCATAATAACCTGTCCCTGCTGTTGGGAAGTCCTCATTGATATTCAGCCACTGCTGCACATCTTCAAGCTGCTTGACTCAGCTCTGCAGCCTGGTTGAAAAGACTCTGGGCTCATCCTGTCTGGTCCAACCTCTGCATATGTTTCCACAGTTGGGAATTTGTGACAGACTTGACCTTTGTTGACCTCCCATCAGAACATAAAAAGAGCCCTGCTGGATCAGTCCAATCTAGTCCTGCTTCCTGTATCTCACAGTGGCCCACCACACAAGACCACAAGAGACCTGGATCCTGGTGCCATTTCCTTGCACCTGGCATTCTGAGGTAGCCTACTTCTAAAACCAGGAGGTTTTACATGCCCATCATGTCTTGTAACCTGTGATGGGCTTCTCCTCCAAAAATCTATCCAATCCCCTTTTAAAGCCATCTAGGCCAGGTGCCATCACCACATCATGTGGCAAGGAGTTCTACAGGCTTGACACGCTGGGTCAATAAATATTTTCTTTTGTTCTGACTTTCCCGGACGCACAATTTTGGTGGATGTTCCCTGCTTCTGGCGTTGTGTGAGAGGGAAAAGAGCATCCCCCTTTCCACTCTATCCACCCCCTGCACAATTCTGTACAGGGGATGATGGATAGAGAGGATAGGAGGGTGCTCTTTTCCCTCTCACTCAACCCCAGAAGCCGGGGTTACCTAGTTGTTGTCACTCAAGAAGTGCCAAGGGCCTGCTCCTTGCCAGGTGCAGCCAGGCAAACAAGGGGGTGGTGGAGCTTTGAGGGAGATCGCTCTCGTCTCCCTCTCATCATCCCCATTGTGTCTGCCCCGAGCAAAGCTGGAGCTGCCTGAAACATATTCCCGGGGGAGCAACACTGAGCACTGCTGGGGGATTGGCGGCCGCCCGTCATGTGATCGAGGCCAGGCAACATGTGCGATTGGCCTCTGCGATTGCAGACAGTATCGGTGCGTGTGCGCGAGTGGGCGAGCGAGCCCTCGGTTCCTCCGCAGCCGTCCGCGGAAAGCTGGAAGGGGTCGTTGCACCGAGGTAAGAGAGAGCCGTGCCTCTTCCTTCTGCCAGTCAATGAAGGGGAGTGGGCGGGGAGGGGGGAGCAGGGCAGGCTGCAGCCGAGGCTTCCCCCGATGCAACCGAATGCTCCTCTCCCTCCCTCCATTCATTCATCCATCCAGCCACCCATTCAGAAGGGGGTGTGTTTCCAGTCCCCCATTCACCGTGGAGAGCGCTCATCGCAGTCTTGATCAGCCGCCTTCGCTGCTGGAAAGCGATCTGGATGGTCCCCACTGTCAGCCACCCAGTTGCAGTGGAGTCCAGAGCGTGGGGTGGCTGGTGTGGGAGCGCCTGGGGACACGCGTCGCTTGGATTCCTCTGTACCACTGCGCGCAGGAGGCGTCTGGTCTGCCTGACCTCTCTGGTCAGTTTCTGAAAATGAACCTGATCGGGGCATTTGGCCTGAAGGACAAGCCGAAGGATGCTCAGGGTGGACCCCAAACGGGTCCTGGACTGCAATCTGAAGTCCACGAGTGCTTCAGCGGAGAGAGGTCTTCTTATGCAGGTCTTTTGCAACACAGGCTGCAATCCTAACCTCACTTTCCTGGGAGTAAGTCCCGTTGAACACAACAGGGCTTACTTTTGAGTAGACCTGGTTAGGCTTGTGCCCACAGCCAGTTAAAAAAGGCATACTGTAGCCCTGGCTTAACGATGCCACTGAGCCAGCCAATGTAGCTACTACAGAGAGCTTTCCTGGGTCTCGAGTAGGCAAGGGGAAGCCAAGGAGTACTGGACCAAATCTTAAGGCAACATGACACCCAGACACAAAACAGGCACAGTGGTTTGCTTGAAGCTCAGAAGTGCTGAAATCACAGCCTCAAAAAGGGTGTGTGTGTGTGTGTGTGAAATCAGTCTCAAAAGGGGCGTGTGTGTGAAATCAGTCTCGAAAGGTGTGCGTGTTTGTGTGAAATCACAGTCTCAAAAGGGATGTGTGAGTGTGTTTGCTTGTGTGTGTGTGTGAAAAATCACAGCCTTAAAAGGGGTGTGTGTGTGAAATCACAGTCTCAGAAAGGGTGTATGTGTGTGTGGTGAAGAATAAACTGGTGTGAGGCAGAAATGAAGAAGCTATAGAGTGAATTGAGAGCATTAGAGTGTGTGCTCACTCATATTTTTTATGGGGATTTGAACAGGATGCGGGGGAGGGGGCGAGGCAGTCCTGCTATATATACGTTTGAGACCAACTCTCTTGACTGCCTCAGGAGGTAATTCACAGCAGGGATATTTTTGATCAGTGGGGCTGTCATTTTTTCAACTAATCTCCTCCGCTCCCACCCCACTGCCATTTGGAAAGGGGCTCAGTGTGATTGAGAGCAAATTTTACATACAAAAGGTGCTAAGGTTTCTTCCCCAGGTAGGGCCAAGGAAAATTCCTATATGAAAACCCTGAAGTGCTATTTATTTTTTAGCAGTACAGTACTGACCTAGATTGGCCAATGGTTCAATCTGGTATATAAAAACTTTCTGTCTTCATTTTGCAATCCCCCTCCCCCCAAATGAAAAAGTTATCATAAGCATTACATATCATACCATAAGCATCTAGAAGTGTTGGTTTCCAGTAAGTCTTATTGAACCCAATGGGCTTACTTCTGAGTAAAATAAAAAACACCATTTTCAAACACCTCTACCCAACTCTACCTCTACCCAATATCACAACTGCAAACATCTGGACATTTTTCTTTATAGTATCATCTACTGTGAACAAATAGAGATGATACAGTTCAAAGAAGAATATTGTGTGTTCTGCTGTTCTTGAACACCTTTTTGTTGTTTGCGTAACTTACCACAGTAGGAATGGAATCCAGGCGTTCAGCAAGATTTGTTATGGCACCCTGTGTCTTCCCAGCTAGCCCCCTTCTGACCCCTCCCTTGTTTGTACAAGTGTTTTGGTGCGATTGCTTTGAAAGCAATCTTGAATGTGTGAGCTCTAAGCTTTTAATGGTAAACTTATTGCTGGCAGGTCTGATATTCAGGGATTCTTTAGATGCCAGTAACTCTGCAGGAATGTTTAAGGGTTCAGCAGCTGAGAAAATCTCTAATCCAGTTAAGTAGCAGAGAGTTTATTCCACACTTGTAAATTGATGTTCTTAGTGCACATAGCAGATATGGAAAGGAAGACTAATTATCTGTTTGAGATGGGTGAAGGGTGCAAGAGAGAAGAAACAAGGGATTGGAGTAAAATAAATGTTAATGAAGAAACTGAAATCGTTATGTACAAACAAAATGCACAGGGGAACATACACTGCTAGCCTTAAATATGTGACATTAAGGAAGTTTTAGATGCAAGAGCTAATTGAATTGGAATGACAATCATAATAGATTCACATCTCCAGTTCAAAAAAATAAATGGCATAATCCAAGGGAAATTCATTGCCCAATCTTATCTGCTGGTCTCTGCTGTGAGAATGCACATTCCACCAGTCTCCTTGTACACACACATTGCTGGGGTATGAGTGTATTTTGCCATGAGTGAGGAAGCCACTGCTTTGTAGCAATACTGGGGGGGGGGGATGTGTGTGAAGCAGTCCATTGCCCATGTATTTATTTCTTTTGTGTGATGTACTTAGGATAAGGATGTTGTGCTGGAGAGCATTATCATTAAAGGAGGGAAATTCTGGGTTTATCTTCCCAGAAGAAAACTGTTGGAGTAAGCAAATCTGGTTACCAGATTGAGCTAGATAAATTAATTGGCAAGGTCAGGAAGCAATCCCATTCATTACTGCCATTCTCTCTGCGAAGGATCAGAGACGGTCACTGTTGTATGATGGGATGGGGAGTGGGGTGGTCTGATGATAAATCGCTTCCATGGGTATGACTTGATGGATGAGTTTTGCTTGGGCACGTGTTATCTGATCACCTTTTCAGGATAGATGGGAGCGAGTGACATAGTTCACTTGCTTGCACCACTGGGTTTAGTTTTGCTAAATAGCCTCCTATCTCATTATACTCTTCAGACGTGGTGAGCATTGATTCCACCTAGTGTCCTTTATGCTGGATACTAATGAACTGTCATTTTTCCCCCCATTGTATTTCAACTCATCTGGTAGAAATGTGTGCCTACCGAGAACCCTCTTTTAATGTATACATGTGAAATATAACTTCTCTTTCATATGGCTCTACAATGTGGCTCTTTAGATGTGGATCTTTAGACAAAGCTGTACAGGGCCCATGAGAAAAGGGGAGTACAGTACATCATACCTGGGCAAGGGGTCAAAAAGGGTGTCCAGGAGTCAAAGAAGTGGAGCCAGAAATTTCCTAAGATCTCAGAAAAATGTTTGCATATATTGTGTGAAAACTAGCATTCACATTTTGTTTAAGTCTATATAGTTTTATATATGGTAATTTGTAGAAATTATGATCCAATGGTCATATGAAACTATGATCCAATGGAGAAGGGAAGGGGCCCAAAAGAAACTTTGTACCCCCTGATAAAATTCCACTTAGAGGCCCTGAAGTTGTACTGTGAACACTGATTTGACTTCAGACTTCCTGGAACAGAGTGGCAATGATCAGACAGCTGTCTGTCAAGTGTTTCTATAGGCAATATTCCTCTGTGGATTGTTTTCCCAAATATTGTATAGCATGCAAATCCATAAAAGCTGAGGAGGCATCCGTTCATTTGAGAACCTTCTCAGATTTGGATGGAGAATGGTCCATGATCTTTTGGGTGCTGCAGGGCTCATGCCAGGAGACAAGCAGATCAGACAGGGACTCCCAGCTGCTGGTTGGAGGAGAGAACTCCCGATGTTTCCAGCTATGGTGTTTGACCAGCAGCACAGAATATTCCTGGCCTGGGGAGTCAGGGTGACAACAGAAAGCCAATCCGATGCTACTATCAGAGCGAAAGCTTCCTGATCAGCTGTCTCCCCCCATGCAACTTGTTTCAGAGTTTTCCTTCTGTGCTGCTGGACCAATGGGCTTCAGGCTGCCTTCTACCTTCCACCTGCTTGATGACCCTTCCTACTTCCATTCTACTGCCTTTTGTATGCTCAAGGCACTTCCTGACACTGTCAACAGCTGGCTGCTAATTCCTTGCCTGTATTAGCTATGGTGAGCTGGAGCCTTTCATCCTAATAAAAATCCCTTTTGTGTGTGTAACATGGTGCTGGCTTGGGTGAGGCAGCTTAGGCAGCTTCTCCATTTTGATCTGGGGCATCTGCACATCCACAAATGGATATGTATTGGAAGCACTAGAGTAACCAAGATCTGTCCTTAGTAGCATAAAGGGCAGGCATAAAATGCTGTGCCCTGCTGGGTTTTGCTGGTGCTGTTGCTTTGACCTTTGTTTGTGCACCGTCCAATGAACACTCGAGACAACAGATATGGGAGAAAGGGCCACTTCATTAGCAGTTATACAACAGAAGGGGAGGCTGAGACCTGCAGTTGCAGAGGCAGCGAAGCCCCCTGTGGTGCACAGGCGGGACCACTGGGCGGTACCAGAAACACATCTGCCCCCAGGCTGGCCATGCACCCAACTCCAAGCCACGCCCCATTCCTAGGCGGCACAGCTCATCCAGGTCTGTCCCTTAAGGGGAAGGCAGCCGGACCGCAGGCCGTGCCAGCTTGAGCATCTGAGCCTCTGAGGCGGATCTCGTGGTCCCGGCCAGGGCCCCATCTATGTCTTTGTGCCGCTGAGCCCCTGAGGACTGCAGTTAGGTTCTGCCCTGCCTATGCCGCCTGAAGGTGCACGCCAAAGTCCATTTCATGCCTCATCCCACACCACCTGCCCTCTTAAAGTGACCGATGATAGTTGGAAGGGGAGAAAACCCCGTGCCCCTGACAGTCTGGGGTAGGCAAAAAACTGCCTGCCATCGGCCAATTTTGGCAGGCAGCAAAAAATTCCTACCTGGCCCTGAATGGCGTTCAGTTAAAACTCAGACTACCAGAAGGGCGGGCGGGTGGGTGGTTGTCCACACAGCGCCCACGTGTGAAGGAGGGAGAGGGCTGGGTGCTGTGCCCTTAAAAGGCCTCTGCATCCGCCCAGCTCCAGCCCTCCTTCAATTCCCCCACAGGGGAGGAGACTCTTGTGTTCCAGGCCAGGCTAAACACCCTGTTCACCCTGCTGTAATTGGGCGATTGGCATTGTCTTTCCATTGGTGGTCCACTGGACCATGGCCAAAAGGAGCTCTAGGAGGCTAAACTAGGGTTTCCTGCCTTTGGAAACAGCAGATCGGAACCAACACCCCCCCCCCACCCCCACAATCCCATAATAGTAATTAGTTTGACACATCTTGTGTTTTGTTCTAGTACTTGAAGAGGCTTCCTGTACATTGCTGACCACCTCCAGGTGAGCAAGAGAGCAGCAGATACATATGACAGGGTTCAAGTCCAGCAATTAAATCAGGTTTCTTTTTTGTGCATTTCCCTCACATTTTAAGTGCCTTTTTTTTTACCTATTTGACCTTTCTTTCTTTCTTTCTTTCTTTCTTTCTTTCTTTCTTTCTTTCTTTCTTTCTTTCTTTCTTTCTTTCTTTCTTTCTTTCTTTCTTTCTTTCTTTCTTTCTTTCTTTCTTTCTTTCTTTCTTTCCAGAAAGAGCTCTTGCCCCACACTCCTTTGCAGGTTGCTCAGGGCTAACACAGGGCAAGTGTGGACTGGTTATTTGGCTTCCTAGATTGCTCTTTTAATAACTGGTTTCCATATTGAGAAAACCCCAGTAGTTGGGCTCTCCACAAATGAGAGGTGGAGTGAGGAAGGGCATACCCTTTTCAGTCTTTTCCCCCTTCCTGGTGGCAGCATCTTCCCTTTTTCAGATGCCTCCTAGATGCCTGAGAGATACAAGAAGATGTCTGGGAAAGTCGGGTCCAAGGGCTGTGTGCCTTGTTTCCCTACCCCCCAACCCCATATCTGCATCGTGGCGCACTGTGGTCACACTGGATCAAAACACTACCCAAGTTTGTGATCCACCATTTTTCTCAAGTCTGTTAATAGAAGTGGATCTTGTAACAGATCTAAGGGAATATATTCCTGATTGCCAGAAGCTGGGGGACAAACAGCTATGGATGTATATCACCATTATCGTATCCTTTTTGTGGTTGTCTTTGAAGCATCTTTCAGGCCATAGTCAAAGATGGTGCTGGGCTAGGTGCAGCTAGGTGCAGCTTGGGCTAGGTGCAGCAGTTCTTGTTTTCCTCTGAGAAGGCCGTACTTTGTCTCTAGCCCTTCATCTATTGCTCTTTGAGAGTATAGTGTTGCTGCCTGCTAAATTCCCCTGGCATAAATGTCAGCCATCTCACATTACCTTTACTGTTACTGTTACTGTTACTTTACTGATACTGCTCCCTTAGTGAAGGGGTGGATGAGACAGGACCATTATCAGTCCTTTGCTGGAGAGCTCTCTTGAGGGTTGTAGGTAGGACCTGTGCTCTGCCTGACCTACTTATTCTGTCCAAAAAGATTTCCTTCCTAGAACTCCAATTATTTCTATGAAATGCTCTGCTGTTTGAGAAGTATTTTCCAATGAGGGGGTGATGGAGAATCTTCCAATCAGATAATATGAAGAAAGAGTGTGAAACTGTCCCATATATTTGACAATCATATACACTTAGAAAAAAGAATTTTAAAAGATGCATAGCTGCTTTCTGATTTGCAACAGTAAAGCATTGCTCCTCCTGTACGAAAAGATGTTCCCTAATCCATGTGCACACAAATTACACAGGAGAAAATAAATTGGGAATTAGCCTAGTTCGCCGTTCTCTTCCCCCCCCCCCCGGCTCTTGTGCTTTAAACACCTGTGTAACAGGCATAGCTCTCTTCACTATGCATCTCCATGTTGCATCTCCATGTTATGGAAAGCTTCACCACTTAAATTTCCACCAGTTATTCCAACTGCTAAAAACACGTCTTACTTCTCCTCCTTCCCACACAGGCAGCAACCCTATTTCAATTATTTTTGTGCCTTAGCTTTTCCATTTGGAACAAGCAAAAATACTAAGTAATATAAAACAGAATCAGGAAGTACTAAAACAAAACCCCAAGCCACAGGAAGGGGCACAGGAAGCTGCTTAATTCTGAATCGAATCCATGTTCATCTAAGTCAGTGTTGTCTACAATGACTGGCAGCTGTAGTGTCACTAGGGGTGTGTGGGCCACACTGGCTGACGCACATAAGGGGTGACACCACCCCAGCCAAAAATTTTAATTTTGGTATTTTCAAATAATACCTTCATGTAACATATCATTCAAAGCGTAATTTCATGCGAAATGCAATGAAATAAACTACCTCAAGGTACCTCTATTCCATCAAAAGCTACAGCCAAAAAGCCAGTGAAGGTGGGGTGACGGTGCATCACCATGCCCACTGCCTTGGGAATTGCCCCGCTCACTGGATGGGACGAGGTCCACCATGGGTATTGGATAGGTGTCTTTCCCAGCTGCACCTGAAGCTGTTGTGCCAGAGACAGAATGTGGGACCCAGTGCACGCAAAATGTGCATTCTACGACTGAGCTTTGGCCTCCTCCTTGACAGATTGTATCTTGTGTTTACTAAGCCATGACTAAACGGCAGTATAAAGCCAACAAAAAGGAGACCAGCAGTCAATCAAAGAGCATCTGCTAAAATAAGCAATTAACCCCTTTTGAAAAAGGAGGGTTTTCATGGCCCACTTAAAATCAGAGAGGCTATTTTGTTGGGATGCTTGTACAGGCTTAATGGTGGCAGTGTGACCAGTCTCTGGTGCGCTGAAGTTCTTTTGCCAAGGACAATTACAGGTGAATTTATGGAATAAGAAGCGTGCTAGTAAGAGGTGAGCTCATTAAAGGCACAGGGTTGACATAACAAACAGTCTCTGCTAGGGGAGATGGTGCTGCAGTGCCACCCCGCGTCCTGCCCTCCCGCAAGACACCATGCTGTGTGGCTCAGCTTGGGCAGGAGATTTAAAGCAGTTCAGCTCCTGCCCTGAGACTTGATCAAAGTCATACGTTCCTTAGAGCATCCTACCTCTGTCAGGAATCAGTTGAACAAGGCTGCTGTAGTCCTGCAACTCGGCTTTTGCTATTCAAAATAGCATCTAAATTACAACTGGCCAGTTTTGAGACATACAAAATTATGCAGGGGATGGACAGAGTGGATAGAGAGATGCTCTTTACACTCTCACATAACACCAGAACCAGGGGACATCCACTAAAAGTGAGTGTTGGGAGAGTTAGAACAGACAAAAGAAAATATTTCTTTATTCAGCGTGTGGTTGGTCTGTGGAACTCCTTGCCACAGGATGTGGTGCTGGCGTCTGGCCTGGACACCTTTAAAAGGGGATTGGACAAGTTTCTGGAGGAAAAATCCATTACGGGTTACAAGCCATGATGTGTATGTGCAACCTCCTGATTTTAGAAATGGGCTATGTCAGATGCAAGGGAGGGCACCAGGATGAGGTCTCTTGTTATCAGGTGTGCTCCTTGAGGGCTGCTGTGAGATAGAGGAAGCTGGACTAGATGGGCCTATGGCCTGATCCAGTGGGGCTGTTCTTATGTTCTTATGTGGCCATCTTCCACTCCCAAATACACCTTGCCAATGAAGCATTACCCAACAAGCAAGGTTGAAAAGCAGGACTTCGGCTCAAAATCTGCCTCATTACTTACTAATGAAATAAGGATTTTGGGGTAAGTGTGCATTGACACACTGCCTCAGGTGCAAGGAGGTCTTTAACTGGCCTGCTCTTCAGATATATGTTAGCATGAGGTATGCCTTTGAACTGTTTGACAAAAAAGATGCAATGAACTTACAATGCTTAGATGTAAAAAAAAAATCAGTTCAAAGGGTCTGTTTTCAGCCTGCCAGGTTATAAACTGTTAATCACATTCTCAAGATGTTTTTTGCATCCAGGGGAACCGGTTTTCAAGGCAAGGACACTGCCAGTCCCTGGATTTTGTGTCCAGTTCAAGGGGGGAAAAGAAACCCACACATTTCTGTTGGGAAAAATGTTATGCACTTCTGTGACACACGAGCTACGGGAACCCTTTAATGTGTCTGTTCCTATAAATATTGCAGTTAGGGAGCCCCATAATACTGAACGATTGGACAGAAATACCATATTGCATGATGTCATCTGGTATTTTTATGAGCCCAGATTCAAAGGATTTCATATTTTATTGTCTTCTAATTGATTGCAGCATTTGAAGTGAGGACGTGCCTCATCAAAGTAATTAATCTCACTGAGCAACTAGGAAAACATATGGCTGCAGATGGCTTTACGTACTTTTCAGTTTGCTTAACCCCTTGGAGACTGTTCCTTCCCTCCTCCCACCATGTGTGTTGCTCCATCGATACAGTTGTATGCATTACTGTGGCAGAGTTTCAATTGGACAATGTCCTCAATGAAATTGTGCATCCCAGGTTTGCAAGCTTTATTGTGCTCCCTTTTCAGATATGCACAAAGAATGAAAGTGGGGGGGGGGGGATTGTGGTGAGCCTGCCATCATAATTCTGGTTCACCCACAGGTTCATTTTATGTGCGTATCAGGTTTGAAGAGGCCTACATCACCAGTACCAGTATAGGGCCTTATTCACACATTCAAAGAAATTGGCTTTAATACTGAATGGTCTCCTTGTTACTATCTGCCATGCACTGTAAGTGAAGGAAAGAAAAGGGGAAAGCAGACATAATTGGGCCAGGCCAGTTTGGTGTCCAAGGTGGTGTCAAGTTTTGCTGACCACCTGTCCTGCACATTTCAGCACCCTACCCTCATCAGCGCCCACTATCTACGCCCTCTTCCTCCACCACGTTCTCCACTGCCCCAGTGCATTTACTTCAAAGTAACAGTTATGGAGGACCTTGCCGCCACCACCACCACCCCCACCCCTTTGTCCTTACCCCCTCTTTTACCACCCATAAGAACAGCCCCACCGGATCAGGCCATAGGCCCATCTAGTCCAGTTTCCTGTATCTCACAGTGGCCTAACAAATGCCCCAGGGAGCACACAAGACAGCAAGAGACCTGCATCCTGGTGCCCTCCCCTGTATCTGACAGAGTGCATTTCTAAAATCAGGAGGTTGCACATACACATCATGGCTTGTAACCTGTAATGGATTTTTCTTCCAGAAACTTGTCCAATCCCCTTAAAGGTATCCAGGCAAGATGCCATCACCACATGCTTTGACAAGGAGTTCCACAGACCAACTACATGCTTAGTAAAGAAATATGTTCTTTGGTCTGTCCTAACTCTCCCAACACTCAATTTTAGTGGATATCCCCTGGTTCTGGTGTTATGTGAGAGTGTAAAGAGCATCTCTCTATCCACTCTGTCCATCCCCTGCATAATTTTGTATGTCTCAATCATGTCCCCCCTCAGGCGCCTCTTTTCTAGGCTGAAGAGGCCCAAACGCTGTAGCCTTTCCTCATTAGGAAGGTGCCCCAGCCCAGTAATCATTTTAGGACACAATCCTAACCAGGTCTACTCAGAAGTAAGTCCTATCTTGTTCAATGGGGTTTACTGTCAGGAAAGTGTGGATAGGATTGCACCCTTAGTCACTCTCTTTTGCACCTTTCCATTTCTACTATGTCCTTTTTGAGATGCAGCAACCAGAACTGGACGCAATACTCCAGGTGTGGCCTTACCATCGATTTGTACAACAGTATTATAATATTAGCCATTTTGTTCTCAGTACCTTTTCTAATGATCCCAATCATAGAATTGGCCTTCTTTACTGCTGCTGCACATTGGGTTGACTCTTTCATTGAGCTTTTCACCATCACCCCAAGATCCCTCTCCTGATCTGTCCTGATGTGTTACAGACAGCTCAGAACCCGTTAGCCCATATATGAAGTTTTAATTTTTTGCCCCAATGCGCATGACTTTACACTTACTTACATTGAAATGCATCTGCCATTTTGCTGCCCATTCTGCCAGTTTGGAGAGATCCTTCTGGAGCTCTTCACAATCACTTCTGGTCTTCACCACTCGGAAAAGTTTGGTGTCATCTGAAAACTGAGCCACCTCCATGCTCAACCCTGTCTGCAGGTCATTTATGAACAGGTTAAAAAGCACAGGTCCCAGGACAGATGCTTGGGGCACACCACTTTTCACTTCTTTCCATTGTGAAAATGGAGACACCCACTGTCTGTTTCCTGGTCTTCAACCAGGTCTCAGTCCAGGAGAGGACTTACCCTCTAATTCCCTGACTGTGGAGTTTTCTCAGTAACCTTTGGTGAGGGACTGTGTCAAACGCCTTCTGAAAGTGCAGATATATAATGTCCATGGGTTCTCCTGCATCCACATGCCTGTTGACTTTTTCAAAGAATTCTAAAAGGTTTGTGAGGCAAGATTTACCCTTACAGAAGCCATGCTGATTCTCCCTCAGCAAGGCCTGTTCATCTATGTGTTATGAGATTCTATCTTTGATGAGGCATTCCACCATCTTACCTGGAATAGATGTTAGACTGACTGACCTATAGTTTTCCGTGTCCCCTCTCCTTCCCTTTTTAAAGATCAGCATGGCATTTGCTATCCTCCAATCCTCTGGCACCGTGGCTGTTTTTAGAGATAAGTTGCATATTTTAGTCAAGAGATCAGCAACTTCATTCTTCAATTCCTTAATAACTCTAGGGTGGATGCCATCAGGGCCAAATGACTTATTGATCTTTAATTTGTCAATGAGGTCTGAAACATTTTCTCTTTTAACTCTATCTGACTTAATTCCTTGGTCAGGAGGAGCTGTTTGGGCAACAATATCTGCCTGAGGCCTTCTGTCGTGAAGACAGATGCAAAGAACTCATTTAATTTCTCTGCCACCTCTGTCTCCTTTTATCACCCATGATGTGAAGTACTTTGAATATTTGAAATGTGTGTTTTAAATGATAATTTGGAATTCACCTTATAATAGAATATAGAGGATTGAGTAATTCAGATCTATTGAAGTAATCATAGTTGGCATTTATATTGTGCTTTTCAAGTGTGCAGAGCACTTTACGTGTATTTTTCTGACGTATTCCTTACAACAACCTTTCAAGAGGAGTGCATTTTATCCCCATGTTGCAGCTGGGGAACTGAGGCTGAGAGAGACTAGCTTGCCTAAGACCGTCTGGTGAGTTCATGGCAGACAAGAGATCTTAACTGGGGAACTTCCAATTCACAACCAGAGCGTAGGCAGGTCTGCTCATATGTAAGCCTCACTGAGTAACTGGGACCTACTCCCATGGAAGTGTATATAGGATTATATACAGGATTAAAGCCTTACCCACCGCTTTCCTCTTGAAGTATGATTTCTAACAGTATATTCACAAATATAGATGGAAAATGATGTTCTGGAAAGGCTTTCAAGGAAAACGGTGAGAGAAGCGTACCTTTTGAGATCAATGAGCTGTACAATTGCTGTGGCCACCTGAGAGAAACATGATCAATCCAGAGCAATGTGACAGTTTACACTGAATACCAGTCAGCCAGTAGCGGGAATAAGTATCTTGACTTTTTTTTTTAACTTAACAGCTCACCTCGACTGGAGATAATTTCAAACACAAGACCTAGAATCTGAAAAATCACCCTTGAGAAGACAGACTAAACCAATGGGTTATGCAAATACAAGTGTGATCGAGAGCTTCTACTCTTCTTACTCCAAGGTACGTCTGTGGTCATTGGTTGCTAATATTATTCCTTCTGTTTGTGATCTGTGATCAGTCCACAAGCAGAGCCTGACAATGGATGCTTGCCGGCTGCTGAAAACAAAGGATTTAGTGTATAATTGTGACTCTGGTATACCAATTACAGGCGACCACCGCTTAATGAGCTTCCGCTTAACAACAGATCGCATAGGCAACGGTGGTCAAAGCACAATGAAGAGGCTCTTAATGAGGCAGTCAGGTCTCCCATAGCCTGCAGCAAATGCAACAAAGGGGCTCTTAATGCAGAGAAGAGGCAGTCTATCTCCAGTAGCCTGTGGAGCTGACTGGTTTCTGGCAGGGAGTGTCTGTTTACACAACAAAGGCACTAAATTGGGCTGGTTGTTCACTTAACGACATAATCGTATAGCGACGAGGATTGGAGAATGTATCCCCATTGTTAAGTGGTGCACACCTGTATTAATGAATTTGTATGTGAGAAAGAAGAGCCACTGTTGCATCCTTTCTTTCTTAACCAGGAGATGCTTGGATCAGCTCCTTCTTTTGTGAAGAGGTGTTCCTCTTCCAATTCCTCCCTCCACATTGGATTGGAGAAGGAGGAAGTAGACTAAATAGAAGTTGAGGAGAGGAGAGGAGACTAAATAGGAAGTTGAGGAGAGTGATGGGGAGATGCTCTAGCCCACTACTCTTCTCTCCTCCATTTCCTCTTCTGCTCCATCTACCACCAACTTTTCAAATTCAGCACAGATGTAGGAGGAGCAGCGCTTCATACCTGCTGGCTGGGTATGTTAGATTGCTGCTGCACACTCCTGGGTACAGAGATGGGCCAAATCCTGTGCTCTAAACCACCATTTTTCATGCGGTGGTGGTGATGGTGGACAGATGAGATGGCAACGGGGTGACTGGGGGCAGTAGCAATCCTCAGTTCCTGATAATCTGCTTCCTGAAGTAACAACATCAATTTGCCTTGTGATGAGGCTGGCTCTGGCTTAATTAGAATGTAGCAGGGCCGTTTCAGAGGTGGCACCTTGGTTGTGGTGTTTTCTTCCAAGGTAAGATCTACTGAGCTCTCTCTGTTCCCATTTTTGATGGCTGTAAAAGTGTCTTAATTTGGATAGGCATGTGACCTTTGATTTTCTCTTCTGTGGTCTTATTCAATTGCTATTTCAGTGCTGCTTTACTGTTTGATGGTTTGAAGGCTCCGTCTCTTTTTTTTAAGTGCTTTTGCTAGTATTTCTCTCTACCACTTTGCAAGCATTTTTAATAATAATAATAATAATAATAATAATAATAATAATAATAATAAAAGATAGGGCCCCAGGACTGGTCCCGATGTCAACCAATCTTTTTCTTTTGCCAACCTAGAAACCATATCAGTGTGGGCCAAGGGTATCTGGAGGCTTGTAGATGAGAGGAGGGAGAGAGGCTTGGAGGCTTACCAGAGGATTGCAGGGGGAAGGGGAGGTGAGATTATGTCACACTCCCAGTGACATCAGCAGGGAGTTGAGTTGAATTGTCATTGAACTCAGATTTGGTCTCCAGTGTCTTTTCAGTGTCCTTCCACCAAGTCATTCTGTACCAAGTTCTGATACCCAAATTGGCTTATTTTCCTCTTTCTCCCAACCCTTTTATTCTTACTATTCTGTATTAAGCTTGTGGGCAGGACTTGTGTTGCTTTTTAATCAGGAAGGTTTAGGTGCTTTGTAAACAAGAGCAACCATCCACAGAGATGTTGCCTGTAGCGCATGCATAGACCCTGTGGGTTTAGTTAGGGGGAAAAGTAATAAAGAAAAGTTGCTGGCATAAGTGCAAAATGCTTTCAGCACCATCTTTTCAGAATTGCCCATTGATTCTGGAAGATTTTCTGAGAGTCTTGAAATAAATAACAGTTCTCGCATTTTCCTGATGCTAGGAAATTCGGGCCAAGGGGTTGTATTTAAATTCAGTTCAATGTGGGAAATTTAGATGACAGCATGTACGAGGCAACAGTGAGTGGCTGTTACTCCTAGTAAGATTTCCTGAATCGGATGGATTTTATGCCGTCACTCAATATAACTGAAGTGCTGCTCTTGAGAGTTGCAGGGGGTAATCTTTTTGCACACACGTCTCTTTTCAGAGGTTTTAAAATGATCTGGTTCTCAAACCCTAAGAGCCCAATCCTATCTCTCACTATTTAATGCCATGTGGCCAGAGTGTGTGCTGCATGCTATGGTAGAGGCAGAACAATCAGTTGTCTAGTAAGAGGCAAGTAAAAAACTTTTTTACTTACCTCCTGGTAGGCTGCCTGACTGCCCATGGGTCTCCTCAGATCCATGCCAGCTATTTTGTTGGCATAAGTCCAAAGAGAGGAAGTGGACTGGGCAGGTTGAAAATAGGATCCAGTGTGCACTTTTACTGCCACGATCTGCAGCCCCCACTCCTGATCGCCTTACTCCAAACTGCCACTTACTTACTCCTCTGCCACTTTACTTGGACCAGAAGAACATCTGGGCAAGTCCTGCACACTCACAGAGCCATTGACCAATTCTGCCAGTGGCTGTGTTGCATGTGATGACCGCACAACATCTATACCATTGCAGGGCCATTGCCAGCAATGGATGGATAGATCTGCTATGGTAGTGGCCCAAAGGACTGGACCGCAAGTGTATTACACTGTTTGGTGGAAACCTAGGAATCCTATTGAGAAGCTAATCATCAATTGGTATATGATGTGTGGATGTTATTTTATGAGCGCTGAGTATGAGTACTAGTGCTAGCAAAGCTGCTATGTCAGAAACATCTTCTAAGACAGTGGTCTTCAACCTTTTTCACAACCTCAAAAACAAATAAATAGTGAGACTGGGGACCTACCACCATTCCTGCACCCCTCCCAGGACCCAGTGCCCCACTTGCCCCATTTTCTCCTATCTCTTGGGACTTGACTTCAACCCTGTGAGGTAGCAGTCTGAGCAAGGCCGGCCTTAGGAGCGGCAGGGCAAGACAGCGAGAAGAGGCTGTGCAGGATTATATCAAGAATTTCATTTTGATAAGGCAGTAACATTATTGGATTGGATCCAAGCCCTCTCTTGCACAGATTTTGAGAAGTTGCTGCAAACCCCCCCCCCCCAATGAGGCTTTGCAATCCCTTTGGGCTCCCAACCCCCAGGCTGAAGTACACTGTTCTAAGTAAAAGAGAACTGTATACAGGCACTGGTCCTTGTTAGGCATCAGGATTAGGGTTGGCAACCCTCCAGGATCACATGAAGTTTCCAGGTATCAGCATCAATCTCTAGGTGACAACTGAAAGCAGTCCTAGAGGGCCCTCAGGAATTTCCAACATTACATCATGTAATGTGTCATGTACATCATGTACCCAAGAAGGAAAAGAAAAGAAAAAATCAGCAGGAATAGCTTTAGTCAGAGTTGGCAACTCTACTTAGGATAAAAATGAATGAATGCGTGTTGAAGGGAGTTGGGTAGACAGGTCTTTTGTGCAATGCTTTTCTCTACTGATGTTTTAGTGGATTTGTATAAATTGAGGCAGAGCCTCTGCAGCAATCCTATCCTCTTCATGCGGATTTCTCCCTCTCTCCCTCCCTCCCTCTTTCTCTTTCCTTCCTGCCCCCCCCCCCACTCTTTAATTCCCATTCATTGAAGTTCTTTGGGGCAGGTAGGGACCAGTCCATTTTGCTTATGTTCCTCTATCACACACTATATGTGGTGTGATATAAATACATAAGCCAGCAGAACAGTAGTCTTCACTACTTGAGTTTGTAGTGGTGGTGACTCATTTGTGCTGGTGGTGATGGTAGTGTAGTGGTGGTGACTCCAGGGATTTCTGGAGGAAACTGATTATCTAGACTATTGGACTCAGTCCAGCATTTGGGATAGAGACAGCCTTGGTTGTGCTAGTGGTTGACTTGCATTAAAAATTAGAGAAGGGGAGAGTGTCCTTGTTGGTTCTGTTGAACCTCTTAGTAGATTTTGATACCGTTGGCCATGGTATCCTTTTGCATTGCTTTGCTAGGATTGAACTTGGGACACCAGTCCTCCTAGAGCAGGGGTTTCCTGCTCTTTTTGGCCAGAGGGCCGCATCAAATATCTGGCACAGTGTTGGAGGCCGGGGAAAAAATTTAAATATAAAATTTATATAAATAAATTAGATGAGTGAATAGCATGAATGAATGGGCTTGTTCATTCAACCTCTTTGGCCCTTGAACACCCTCCAGGCACCAGAACCAGGCACCCTCCAGGCACCAGAACCAGAGCATAGTTCCAGCCATGTTCGGTCAAGTGGGCCAGAAGCTTTCAGGGGACAAGAGGCTAGCCACGGGCCGAAGCTCGCCATGGGCCACATCTGGCCCCTGGGCCGGAGTTTAGAGACCCCTGTCCTAGAGGGTAGTACTGCAGGATTCCTGTTGAATGCAGTGGCCTATGGTGTATCACAGGGCTTTATTATATCCCTCATACTTGTCTATACCTACATGATATCACTGGGTTAGGTCATCCCAGGTTTTGGAATGGGGTATCACCAATATATGACCAACAGCTAGCTCTACTTTTCATCTTTAGTAAAGGATGCTGTGTAAGTTCTGACTTAGTGATGAACTAGATAAGGTCTTAGTGATGAACTAGATGAGGTCTAGCTAGAGACAGCCTTGATCATGCTAGTGGATGACGTGCATTAAGAATTAGGCAAGGGGAGAGTATCACAATTCAAGCTGAAATTAAATCCCCACAAGAGAGAAGTGCTACTAATTAGATGATCTGCAATTCAGGAATCAGATTACTTTTTTTGCTGGTATTTAAAAGAAGGTCAATATAGTTTTATTTGGCCTAGTCTGTTGTTGTTTTTGTTGTTGTTTTGTAAGGCCATTTTTACCTGGTCCTGTTGCACTGTCTATTGTGTTTTTGGGATTTTTGATGAATTTACTTCTCTGTTTATACACTGCCTTTGTCTTCATCACATCAGATTTTCTGAAAGCAGGCTATCCTAGACCCAAAAAGGGTATTTCCTTATCGTTCTGTTCATATACAGAACCTTTCAATCTCCAGATGTCATCTTTCTCGGCTGCACAGCACACGCCTTCAAGCTTCTGTAGCTAGCTACAAATCACGCCAGGCAGGATCTCAAGTTGTTATCACTCTTGCCAATTGTCTTTCTCAGCATTCCATTCTGCCTTCTCACCATGGCACACAAGCGACTCTTTTCTCTCACAAAGGGTTATAACAACTGTTCAGTGACTTCCAATTTCATTCCAATTTCCCTTTGGATGGTGGTTGTTTAAATTGGCCATCATTTTATTGCATTAGTATTAAATAGCTGTTGTTATTGATTTGTTCTTGAGATTATGAACCACCTTCAACTTTCCCCATGGGATAGGTAATGGCATGCTACAAATGGGTTAAAAAGTAAAAGTGTTCACTTGGGCCCAGGGGCAAATTTAATACAGAACATGTTCCTTGCCATGTAATTTCTCTTGGCATATCTACTGCATCATAAATGCTTACTAAATTATGTCTCATGAGACACAATTGGGAACATTCTCTCCATAATCATTCTTCTTTAAATTATGGAGTCCAAGTGTCCTCCTTAATTTAGCCTCTTTTGTTCTTTCAAGCAATAAGTTTGGCTTTCTTTCTTTCTTTCTTTCTTTCTTTCTTTCTTTCTTTCTTTCTTTCTTTCTTTCTTTCTTTCTTTTTCTTTCTTTCTTTCTTTCCAGAGTGTGTTTCCCAGCAATACTTGCAGTGAAATGATTGAGATAGTAAACAGCAGTAAGATTGCAGCATAAGGCTGTGTTAGAAGTCATTAATTCTTCATGAGAGAAATCACAAAGGAATTAGTTTCAGAACTCATAACGTTCCCAAGATGTATGTTTCAAGAAAGCCAGTGAGCAGTGTGAAGTGTATTGTAATTTAACTCTGATGTCACTGCTACTACTGTTAAGTAGTTTGGCCTCAGACTCCGAAACTGAACAAAAGAAAGAAAGTACAAAGAAAGATCACAGAGTCTTGAGAATTAAAATGTTATCATCAACATTGGGATTGCTGATGTGAAGGACCTATGGGGTCACCTTGCCTGAAGTTCCTCTCTCTCATCCGCTGTGCTCCCTTCTTTAATTTGGGTTTTGTATGACAAACACAGGTTTCCTCCAGGGAAGACTATAGTCTTAGACACACTCGCTTGGAAGTAATCCTCAATTATCTCAGTGGGTCTTTCTTTCTAGTAAACATTTACAGGATTGGACTGTAAGCTGGATAATATTTAATTAGTGTGGCTTTTCCTCCATTTTATGTTCAACTAAATTTTCTAGGTTTCACCAGTTGTGTAGTTATGAATGTTGAAGTGCAGAAGTTCATCATGACATCTGCTCATAGCCACACCCCACCATTGTTATATAACAAAATCAATCAATTTTAAATTTTTGTTAAATTAAATTAAATTAAACTTTCTTCTGTAGCCACTTCTCTTTACTTTGAAACTTATTACCTATCATTTAAAGATCTCGCTCATTTCATCCTAAAGTTGCAGTAGTTTAAAATAAGTATAAATATTGAAAAATAAAATCTAAAAAAACTCCCAGATACTAAAAAATGTTTATTAGATTTGTTGCCATCATGTAACAGGAGTGATGTACTATCTCTTAGATAGTCCTTGGAAATGATGATGACCTAGTCCTAGACATTAACATATGTCCCTAGCAAAAGTCTCAGTTTGCCTCTTACTGAACCTGGTGCTTCTTCTCAGTTAAGGTCTTTTGAAAAAAGTTTCAGAAGTATTTGTTATTTGTATTCAGCTGTTATAACCGTAGGCAGTTGGGTGAGAAAGCCACTGGTAGGTAGGTGAGAAAGCCATTCTAATGGTGAATGAGGGATTAAAATGAAGTCAATATCTCCTAGCACAATAGGAAATCCTTGATGGATCTCTTTCATCCTGGTATTAGTGATTGTCCCACCTTGAAGACCACAAAATAGCCACAGTAGAAGAATTTTTTAGACTATGAGTGCTTTGGGGACTGAGAGCCAATTTCTGATTGTTTTGCTATGTAAACTGCTTTGGGAACTACTTTTGTTGAAAAGTGGTATATGCGTATGCATTACAACTAATAAAAAATAACTGCTGTTATCTGTGATGGGTGAGATCTAAATGGTGGAATTACCCAGATTACTTAGCTAGAAACAGGCAACCCACATATTTTCCCCTTGGCACAAAAAAAACAGGTCTGAGCCTGTAGGGAATTAGGGAAATGAGGGTCACAATAGCACCAGAGTGATTGAAGGCTGGACAGAAAGTCCATCTTCTTACAATGGCATGCTCAGGTTGAACTTTTCAACTTTCCTAGCTGCCTATCAAGGTGAGCTATAGCTGGAACAATGTCACACCATCCTTCTATTTATACCTTCTGAAGAGCCAGTGCTAATGGGAAACATATGCCATTCCCCACAAGTCTTTAACCTTACTTGTTGCATCATTAAAAATGGAAAAATGATAGCGAATATTTTAAGTGCCGTCATTATTCCTGATGTGACTCTGTAATTTGTTTGCCCTGATTTATTATTTTCTCGCACCTGTGAACAGTGAGGATTTGGGGTATTAACCGTTACCTCCAATCACGACAGTGTAAAATGTAACCTTTTATACACTCTAAAAATGACAGAGGTCTTTGTATGATTACAAAAGCAAGGGCACAATCAAGGTAGAGTTAAACCCCTTCAAGCTGCACTCTTTTCAGTGAGAGAGTGCATACTTAGGGTCCAATCCTATCCAACCTTCCAGCACCGGTGCAGCTGCAATGCAGCCCAGAGGTAAGGGAACAAACATTCCCTAACATTGAGGAGGCCTCTGTGACTGCCTTGCCACCAAAGGATGCAGCACATGCCCCATTGGCATGGCTGCCACTGGCCCTGGAAATTGGGTAGGATTGGGCCCTTAGGTCTCTCCATTGAAAGGTGCTTATCTTTGGCCAGATCTGTCCTAAGTATTTTTTTTTTGGGGGGGGGGGGACTCAAAGGGGATGCTGTAGGAGAAGAATTGTACCTTTAACTGTTAAACAGAATTAAGCACCAAGCTCTCTTTTGATGTGAAACAGGACCCAAAGTGACTCTTCTCTTTTACTGATACTCAGTTGTATGACATGACCTGATCTTTCTGTCCCTGAGATGAATTCTTCTGGATTTGGTTGAATGATCTGAGGGAGAACCTTCTTCAAATGCTCTGCCAAAAATGATTGAAAGGGTTTTTAGTGTCTTTATTTTTTAATTAAACCAACCTATATCTGAAACACAAGCAAGGCTATTTATCTAGGAACAGTAGAACAGATATCTTGGATTTGTACATGGGCTACTTGTTAACCTCTGTAGCTTCCCACTTTTAGTTCAGGGAGTACAAGATCAGCTTAAAATGATTCGTTTCACATGTTTTTATACCGCTCTTCCTCCAGTGAGCTCAGGGTGGTGTACAGGGTTCCTTCCCGCCTGTTGTTCTCACAACAAACCCCTGTGAGGTAGGTGAGGCTGAGAGATAGTGACTGGCCCAAGGTCACCCTGGAATCTTCATGGCTCAGCAGGGATTTGAACCCGAATCTTCCAGGACCAACTCCCAAACCACTACACCAACCTGGCTCTCTTCAATTTAGCCCACCTTGATGGAAATTCGTACCACATCTTGGGCCCTTGCCAGTCTTCATGCTGTCAGTGGCTGCATCTGTTTCCTTAGTGCTCCAATGACCATGAATTGGAACTCAAGTCAGTGACTCAGACTCGAGTTGCGCATTTTTTGGTGACTCGTTGACTCATGAGTCATGCACATGGAAGATTCTGAAAACACTCAAGACAGGGGCCTCCTGTCTTGGCACTAGTCCCCATGTATACTGACAAGTCTGCCTCTGTCTGGGTGTGCTTTCTTTTTTTATGGCGTGGAAGACCTCATGGGGTCATGGTTCCAACCATGAAGCAGTAAGGGGGAAGTGGGAGTGAGCTGTTTTGTCCATGACTGGAAGGAAGGAACCCATGATCATTGGATATAGAATGGGAGAGCAGGAGGAGGAGTCCAAGGGGGGGGGGGTTCTTGCCTTAGGATTGGCTGGAAGAGGAAAAAGGAGGTGGGGAAGCAGAGGGGAGGCAGTTCATAGCAATTACACTTACCAACCTCGTGGCTTCTGTTATTTGGGAGGGGGAACCCACATTGAATGACCAGCTGTGGTGGAACTACTTCTGAGTAGAGCTGCCGAGGATTGGGTCGTCCTGGTAAGCCTTGCAGCTGTTGCGAGTGACCCTCCTCCCTCTTGCCACTTCTGTCCTAGCGCTCATGCAGTTCTTCCCATCCCTCCTGCCCTATACAGAAGGGTGGGGACAGCAGGGGAGTGTTCAAAGAGAACTCTGACACACACACACACACCCCTTGGCAGCAGCCCCTTTTTTCCACGCTGGGCTTTTTAAAGGGGGCGGGGTGACTCGGCAACTTGGAAAGTGCCCCCGTTATGATTCGTTTTTGAGTCGAGTTGAGGAAGGCGGAGACTCTTGACTCAACTTGAGACACGTTGCGCTGGATTTTCCCATCCCTGCCAATGACCATGCTAAAGTGGGCATATTATCCGCAAAACAAGAAGACTATCTGATACTTGAAAAATATCAAAAACATAAATCTAGGTTGGATTGATATAAGACTTTAAGAAGTCTAAAGCCCCTAAAAGCTTGCACAGTGCATTTCATTTCATTTGGACATCTCCTTATGGATCTCTTACTTTCCTTTCTGATACATTGCTTTACACTTTCTGATACACTTTCTGGTTTTTGAAAACGTCATCAACTTTGCACTCTGTTTAAGACGTTCCCTTGAGACGTGGCTCAGAGGAATATTGCTACCTGTAATTTATATTGGTAAAATTCCTGGTACATTGTGACTTCAGGTCAATTGACTATCCCAGGGTAGCTTTTTATTAAGTGAGATGTGAGATGTAAGGAAGAAGGCTGTTTCTCTTTTGCCTCTCCAGCTCTTCTTGACTTATTCTTTGTGCCCTTTGAACACCTGTATCAGATTCAACTTCTTTATCCTCACTCATAAAATATATGCAGTTGTTCTTGTAGCTTCTGCTAAGTCATGGTTCTCTTACATTTAGCAGAGGGAGAGCAACTTCCCCTACTCATCCCAGCATAGCATCCATTCACAATGCATTTAGGCACAATCCTAAGCAGGTCTACTCAGAAGTCAGTCCTATTGTGTTCAATGGGACTTACTCCCAGGAAAGTGAGGTTAGGATTGCAGCTTTAGTGTCATGGGTGCTTTGAATCAAAAAGCTCCACCCTCTTAACTTCTGAATGCATGGGGTCATGTCACCCAAAGTGTCTACTAATTACGTGGATCCTGTTTGTCTCTGCCTTGACAATATCCTTGGGAACATGGCCTTATTTTTTATTTAACTGTGTCCCTCTCCTGACTTTCCGTGTTCCAGGTCAGCTCTTTTATCTGTGTGCTTTTGGATGGGTTTTGCTGGTCCGCACTTCTTTGCTGAGTCAACTTTCATCAATCAACTTTCCAAAAGGTGGACTTTTTCTAAAATCCAGGCTAAGAATAACTATAGAGAGAGTCTTATTCACCTTGTACTGTTCATTCCTCTAATTTTGTCCTCTGGCTTTCCTAATAGAAAACCACAGTAGAAGTCTTGTGTAGGCAGAATTTTCTCCATGGCTTTAGTCTCTAGGTTTAACTTAGTATTTCTTTAGAGACACACTATAGCGCTTGGAAATCACGTGGCTTTTAAATATGAGCAATGTTTTTTCTCTTCTTTTCTTTTCCTCATTCTATTTTTTTCTCTTCTGATTTTCCACTAAAATTTAAACACTCCACTTTCTTCGATGGCAACTTTGAATTTAAAAGGTGGGCATGGGTGGGATGCAGTTATTGGGCCATGCCTAGACCAGATGACTATCAATCAGCTGAGAAAATGTTGACTTGACACCAGTGGCGTAGCTAGCGAGGGGCAGTCTCCCCTGGTATCAGCCTTGGGGGGGGGGGTGACACCACAAATGAGCCAACATCACAGAGATTATGAGTAACCCCATCATGCTATTTACCATTGGATGCGGAACTTCCAGCTGAATGCAATGCAAAAAACCAAAATGAAATATCTCATTTCCATCAAACGTTATGGCCAAAAAACCGGGAAAAAAATGCATGGAGCCCTATGGAAAGTGAAACAGAGCTGAATCACATGTTTACTTGCGAGTAGGCAAACATGCCTTAGTCCGTCGGGAAGGGCAGGCTGAGAGGAATCCAACCATGCCAGAATGGTTCCTATCCAATAAAAGCAGCCCCCCAAAAAACACCCTAGAAGAAGTCCTTCCCTCCAAGCAGATGAATGTATTGAGCCCTATGGAAAGCGAAAGCCACATGTCGCATTTACTCGTGAGTAAGCAAATGTGCCTTGGCTCCTGGGCAGGTCAGGCAAAGGGGAATGCAAGGCTAGCTGGGTGGTCCCAATCTGATGAAAGTGGAGCTCAACAAATGCTCCAGAAGGAAGCAGCCCCCAAAGAATAAAACAGAGGCTTGAGAGCCCAATCCTGTGGACTGTGGGAAGGTTTCGCGCCACGGACCACAGTCACAAATGTGCTGTAAGGCATGTTTATGGGGCTCACCACCGGGCTGCTGCTGGAGCTAGCCAAGTGCCGACCGGTGCTGGGCTAGCGCGTGGCGGTCACCCAGATTCCGCGGCTCGGCGGTCCCCGAGACCACCGGGGTGCAGAACGGGAGAGGGGGCAGGGGTGTGGACAAGGCATTCCGGGGAGGGGGGAGGCTGGTGGGGGTGGGCAGGAGGCATGTTGTGGGGAGGGAGTGAGGCGGCTCCGCGGAGCTCTGCTCCGCAGGATCCAGGGCACTCATGGAGGGCTGCGCGCCCTACACGAGCACCTTTACTTTAGCGCTGACTTTTTGGTTGGTGCTAAAGAGAGTAGCCCCATTACAGGGCTGCTTACCTTACTTGGGGGAAGGGGACGAACATCCCCTTCTCCCGAGGAGCCTCCCATGGTAGCACAGGAGGCACAGGATTCAGTGGCAGCCCTTTTCGGTGCTGAGCCTGGGAGCTGTGGGCAGCTAAGGTTTGGGCTGCCCGTTGGTAAGGCCCATTTTTATTTGTTTTTAGACTTGCAAAGCCAGGTGGGTCCTGATAGGAATATGCTTGAAATATAAGACTTTACACTGAACTGGGCACTGGGGAGGGCTGAAAATCTCACTGATATTTGTGTGTGTGTGTGTGTGGGGGGGTGTTCTTGCAGGCAGGCTACAGAGAAAATGCAGTTGGTGAAACAGGGCTGGCTTCCCCTTGTTTAATTATTTGATTTTCTTTGATTTAATTATTTATAATTATTTATTTTATTATGCTTGATGATGTCACTTCCAGCCATGACATCACTTCCAGTGGGTCACATTTTTATACCACCCTTCCTCTAAGTAGCTCAGGGTGGTGTACATGGTTAGATTGTCATTCTAAAAAGTGGGTCCCAGTGATAAAAGATTGAGAACCGCTGCCTTAACTACTGGGGGGGGGGTGTGTGTGTGTGTGACACCCTAGTGACCAAAATTCTGGAAATCATGGCTTTTAGGAATAATACTTTCATGTTATATACCATTTGATGCAGAATTTCATTCATTGCTTGTAGGGAAATATTCACTGCATTGATTTCCTGGCTATTATTATTCATTCATGTCATGACTATTGCTATCTCTCAATGTCATCTACCTCACAGGGTTGTTGTGAGGACAAAATAAGGGGAGGAACCATGTACACCACCCTGAGCTACTTAGAGGAAGGGTGGTATAAAAATGTGAATCAATCAATCGATTATTAAATAATTGAATAATTAATTAATCAAGTTGTATGGGGTGAAAAAAAATGTATGGGTCCGGGGTGTCAAATGACCTAGCTATGGCACTGCTTGACACCAATGGAATGGAGTGGAGAGGGAGAGACTAAGGATCTCTATCTCACTTTCTCTCTGCTTTCTTTTTAGTACTATAGTAACAAATGTGTAGATTTCAGAATGGAACTATTCTCAGTATTTCCATGAACGCTTCCCAGTTCCTCTGTTCCCATTCAGCTCTTTTCCTCTGGAAGAAAACAAACCAGATTGTTCTTTGGATCGTTTCCTTATTTACCAGCCTCCTGCATTGTGATCACTCCCTCACCTGTATTTATCAATATTGCATCTTCTTTGCTAGAGTTTTGACATCTGTTCCTTTTTTTTTTTTTTTTAATTCCCCAGGCTGACAAAATTCTTTAACTTTCCATTCATTTTCATCACCTGCTTAGCGATGGCTTCATCCTCCTTTGTTTTAATCTGGCTCTCCTGTCTTCCTCTCTGCTTCAAACTGCTAATGTCCTGCAAAGAAATGAAAATCTATGGCTTTTCAGTAATGAGAAACCAGCACATTTTTTGAAGCTACAGATTGGGTCGGTCCCCCGTCCTTAGCTAAGAACAAAGTTTTTACCACAGTTCTAACATATTTAGGAGGACCCAACGGAACATACTTCTGAGTAAGTGGCTTGGGTTGACAGCTCTAGTCTTTTTTTATTATTATTATTTTTTAGCAAATCCCACCAGCACAGCATTTCTAGACCCTCATTTGTGGGTTCAGGGGCTTACTTACTTGTGCAATTCAACTCCCAGGAGGTCTGGAATGAGACAGGCACACACAGCCTGTAAGGAGGCCGGTAAGCTTTATTATTGGATCAGGACCACCTGGAACAAGTTAGAAAGGCCGAGAGAGTCCATCTTTCTGCTCCCCAGAAAGTGTGTCGGGGACAATGATACAGCCTAGCCTTCTCCCTGATGCTGACTAATAGGCTGTTTTTCAGTGTGTAGTTGTCATTGTGGGAATACTCAAATGTGCAGCCTTATTGTATGCATCTGAAGGAGCTGGCACATCTCACAATGAGCCCTTCAAAGAAATAGACATGGGATAAGAGGACACTCCTAGTTTGGTCTTCATCAAGCTGATTTTTAAAGGATTAATGAGTGTTTCCTCTAAGGTGCACAGTCACACACCTCCCAGCCAAGCTCTGTGCAGTGTGGAGTTGGGTAACCTGGAGGTTTGGTGATGACATCATCACTGAGCATCCAGAGGCGGTCACACCTCTGGATGTCATGACATCATGCAGCTGCTAGAGGAGTCTGCACACCGGCATGGACTCCTCACAGGAAATCCTGATTGAGATCTCATAACTAGGACCCGTCACACTCATTGGGAGTGTGGGATGACATCACTGGGAGCACAATGGGGCCTTGAATCCTACCTGAAGTAGGTATTTGAGACATCCAAATATCCTGGGAACTAGAGAGACACGATTTCTAAATGTGTTGGATGCATTGCGCATATGCAGCAATGTCCAAGGCCTTCATGAAAACTGAGACTTTCCTCATGTGGAATTGGAGTGTGATCCATTTCACCACCTCTACCTCCAATAAGTAACAAGGTGAAGAAGCAGCAGAGGATGACCTCTCCATGCTGGGAAAATCTCTAGGCCCTGCTGTGCTTCTGTTCAATGCCAGAAACAGGCTCTTGGGAGTCTTGCAGCAAAGCCGTCCAATGGTCCCCCTCATCATGCCCCCTTGCCATGCCCTGATGGTGAAATGGGTGCTACTATCATCACAGGTACTGCACGTTCACCATAGCCTGGTAGGCCCTTCAAAGGGCCTGGGTGTTTGGCCAATGTCCTTTCTTGCCAACTCCTGAAGTCATCTCTGATCAGGAGCCATTTTGAAGTCCACATCTCTAAAAAGAACACCCCTCTCAGACCCAGTGGGCCTTGGATCAGTCCCAATCCGTATCTGCATCACTGTTAAAAGAGGAACTGCTTCAAAGAAGCTGCGCTGCTTGCTGAAAGGATAAGCTCTGGTCTTGAATATGGGAAGCTCCGGACAATGGGCACTGTGTATGCTAGACTGAAGTAACAATTGGGTTTCTTTATGCTTAAGTTTAGAAATATTTGCAGAGCTGCCTACTTCATTTCAGATGCTATGGAATTCAGCCCAGCAAATACCCAGCAGGGCGGCATTAAATTGTTTTTCAATTCTTTACTGCCTCCTCTAGCTTTTCTTAAAGGGCACGCGGTCCTTTTCATAGGCACTTGATGTCGCAGTACACTGCTGCTTATGGAAACAGATCGCTTAACCATTTGAGCCCACAACAGCATAACCTTGATGTGGCTACTCAGAGGAGAGAACAAATTCAAGGAAATCGTTAAAGGGAGGAAGGAGGGACATCATTTTCACATTCCGTGCAAGTGGCATAAGCTCTTAGTCATTTTAATCTAATCTAATATCCTGAAATCTGACATGTATAACTACTCGTTGGGGATATAGCAGACTCTAATTAAAAAGTGTTTGTGTAATGAGACCATAACTCACCTAAGTGTTACAAGAACTAATGCTGTGAAACCTTTTAGTGGATTTTTTTTTTTAAAAGTTTTTATCTTCAATTTAACCTCTCATTATTCATTTCTGTCTCCGCTTTCTTGCACGAGACTATAACCTTTCCAACATAAAATGCATCTTGCATCTGCTCCAGGAATGTGGTATCGATAGGTTAATTGGTTGCTGTTCAGCAGTGGTTGACGCTAGAAGGTGGTACTGTTTCTTCTGTATGCCAATAACTGGAAAGTATTTTCTGTGTAATTCCATTCAAATATTGTGGAAAACTAGGTTGGGCCTAGGACAACCTGAAACGATTGCATGGCATTGAGGTCTTGGTGGGGCAGTGAATGGATGAGCACCAGGCCACGTCATGCATTTAGTGTACTGTATAGTTTGGTAAGATCATTCTTTGGGCCCATGAACAGGCTGAGAAGCCAGAGACCTCTGCTTCAAAGCTGCTTCCTTTAACACAGTGTAAGTATTATTGCACCCATTTTACAGCTGGGGTATGTAGAGCAGACAACCCAGGAAACTCATAGATGAACAATGCTATCAGCCTAGGTTTTTTCTGCCTCTTGTATCTTTTCTTTAACTACTGAGCCAACCATCCTAAAAGTCAAACCTGACCTTATGAGAAAGTTAGATGTGATTGACATTCTGTACTTGTTATTTTTTTCCTTGTAAACTGCACATGGGTCCACAATCGGCACCATAATATGGAGTTCGACATACATGTGCACAATGATTCTGGATACAGATAGGCCCTACCTGTGTCAGCTATTTACCCTGGGGGGGACACACTCTCATTTCCAATTCAGTTGGAAACGATACTGAACTCAGCTCTCATGGATCCATTGGTGACACACTGCATTGCATCCCATTTAAAAGTACCCACCGATTTCCGCAGCCTGGCTTCAACTGCGCAGTTCCTAGTGACGTGTTTTATGTCATCAACGTGAATGGGATGGTTTCTTCAGCATTAGATGAGTGAGGGCATTCCAATTTAGCCCAGGCAGATGCCCAGAGAACCTTCCCCAAGATGTGATAGCAAAAATGATGAGACTTGATGAAAGGCAGGGGAAAGGAAGAGAAAAAGAGTCAAAAACCTGTGCTTTATGCCTGCAAAGACCCCACTGAAATTACACTCTTGGTAATTTTCCCCCTTTGGTACCTGGGCACAATATCTTGTTCTACAATCAATGCAATTTGTTCATTAAGTCCCTGAGGCTGCTCTTAGATTTAGATTTGCTAAAAATGAAACGGCAACCTAATTCAGCTTAATTTGCAGATCGCCTACCTCTTGCCAGAGAATCAATAGTGCATGAAAGCTGGCAATACTTGGGCAGTTTATTATGCAACATTATTAGCAAACGGGCACAGCACGGTCTGGTGCAGAGTTAGTTGGCAAAAACATCAACATAAAGAGGAAATCAACTCGTTGCCATTTCCTCCTGCCCTCAAATGATCTCCTTCATCTTACTGTGAGGAGCTGACTTGGGGGGTGCCTGGCCTCAGTGAGTGGTAGGAGGGCTGTTCTGTAACTCCAGACAGACGGGTTGGGTAGGACCAAGAACTGGCAGCCATACCAGACACTGTAATGAGCGTTTTACTGAACTGCAGCCCAGGAGCCCAAATGACATTGGCTCTGTGTGTCGTATCAAAAGTCCTGTTGTCAAAAGAGCAACAGTGCAGTTTGAGACACGGAGGTGAAGGATAGCAGCAAACCTTAGCAAAATAGGAATAAAGGTCCCAAGATGCTAGTGAAAAGTTTATTGTTTTAATCCAGCACATTCATAAAAGTGCTTCAGAGGTCCTTGAGGAAGACTTAGAGAACTCAAAATTGATGTTTTCTGCTTCCCTGGGGAAGTGTCTGAGGCTGCAGTATTTTGCACACCTACTTGTAAGTAAGTCCCATTGTATCAAGTGAACATGTGTAGGATCAGGCTGCCTATGGCTCAAAATCATAGGCCATTGGATTATTGGATTATATGGATTACCACTGGATTATTAAAACAAAGCTATGATTACTTTGGAACTATTTTATTTTCATCTTTGATGTGAGACTTATTGGCTGATGTAGCCCTTTGGGGGTGAAAGGAGTAAAAATTGCAGTGGTGTCTTTTTGAGATGCTTTAGGTTGCTCTCCTATTGCTAGCTACCAGTGGGAAGTCTGTACAGCAGTCAGGGCCTCTGAGAGGAATTTTATCAGGGTGTACCAAGTTTCTTTTGGGCCCCTTTGCAAAGGGGGAGGGGTGAAACAGAGCGGAGGAAGGTGGTGATGGGCGAGCAGAATAGGGACAGGGAGGAGCGAAGCAGGGTGAAGGGAGGGTAGAGACAGCTGGAAAAGCCTTTGGAGCCCAGATCTACCCATCTATGTAGCATCAGTAATGTCCCCAGCATCCCCAGTCATAGTAGTGTCTCCAGCATCCCATACGGACAAGTCTGAGTAGACAGGAAAATGTCAGATCCTAGGAAATGTCTGGGCCCCCTCCTTTGGCTCCTGGGCCACCCTTTTGACCCTGGGCCCAGGTACAAATTACCCCCTTTACCCCCCTCTTTTAGGCCCTGCAGCAGAAGTCTAGATTTGATTTTCTGAAGGCATGAGGACAGTCAGAGACACCAGGTTCCATGGGACCTTGGGGGCAGTGGTGTACTAGGGTGTGACAAGTGGGGACATCTGCCCTGGGTGCCGCTTGAAGGGGGCACTAGTCACGGACTACCCATATTCTACCATTGGTGTGTTTCCACACTACAGGCAATGGTGCATTTTTGCACCAGTTTCAGGGGTCCTCTAAACAGAGGTAAATTAAAACTATTTTAATTTCTTTTTTTAGAGGGGCTTAGCCACCATGAATTTTCGCATAAATTCACTTGGTGGCATGAACAGGGCCAGCGTCTTCCCTATCTCCCCTTCTCTGTTTAGCCTGATGAATAAATTCACTTGGTGGGATGAACAGGACTGGCTTCCCACCCCATGATCTCCCCTTCTTTGTTTGGTCAGGGGCATAATGTCAGTGCTTGCCATGGGCGCCATTTTCCCTAGATATGCCATTGCTTGGTTCTGCCACTATTCCACTGATGGCAAGCTTGCACCCTCCCAGTGTGCAGGCACATGTGCACTGCTCCTAATAGTCCCTGATGACCAAGAAAAGGTAAAAGGAGACAGGACACCCTTCTTTCAGAGTCATAGTAGTGGTGGTGTTGGAGCAACATTCACTACCACTTCTGCCCACCATTGACTGTTAAGCCAGGACCAGGTGGTGATGGCAATGTCAGCAGCTGACAATGCAGGTGAGTCAGCCAGGTGAATGTAGGTCCTCAGGTCCATGGACCTTATTCCCAGAACTGAATGCGATAAAGAAAACCATAGATCTCTTACCAAATATATCCATTGCAAAGTTTTCTTGGATATCATTAGAATCTAGGAGAACTCAGACTATGAACTTGACAGATCATGGGAAGGTGAACCGCATCAGTGCTGCGGTTCAGTGACTTCATGACATAATGACAACTTTCTGAAGAAGAAAAGGCCAATTCCCAGTCTTCCTAAAATGAACTGTGAACTGTAACTGAGGCTAGACATGAATTAATTGTGTAGTTTGGGGGCAAAGCTTTTGGATAATGCAAATTGTTCCTCAGAGGGGGGGAGATTTGGCGATCATTACGCTCATTAAACTCATAGTTCTTCATCGCCGAAGCTCTTTCAGTCTTAAATGATCAATCTGTAACATTATGCAGGAACAAGGACTTTCTTTTGCTGTTCTCTATTCCAGTGTATGAATTTCATCAACTGTGTAAGTTTGCACAACTATCTGAAAAAAATTGGTTTAATAATGGACTGAAACCTAGGGGGAAGTTTGCAGTTCTTATTGCTGGAACCCAATCAGTTTTCGATTTGAACTGTAAGATATCTTTAACATTTTCCATTTAGTTGTGTGGAAAGATCAGTGAGCCATAATTGGATTATAATTTGGTAACAATGACACTGTCCTGCTGTATTACATAAGCTCCTGTAACTGTAAAAATAAAGGTCTGGAGCTTTTTCATATGATCATTATAGATACATATTAGACTCCTCTTACATTTTCCAGTTATTGTACAAGCCAAGCCTGAATAAGCCAAGCCAAGAACATACATACCTTTTGGGCTAATTGTATGGATGCCTCTGTATTGTGGAATTATTGACTATTCAGTGATAGAACTAAATTGATCACTAAACAAGACCAGAATCCGTCTTTTTCACAGTTGGCAATTTTCAGTGTATTTTGTGATCACAGAAAGAAATATGCCCTGATCTAGAAGAATTCCCAGGGATTGGCAGCTGTATGACCTCTTCATTACAAGGTATTATCTACCGCCACTTCAGGACTCCTCTGATGCTGCATTTCAAAGCAATTATCTCAGTGGTTCTCACACTTTTAGCACTGGGACCCACCTTTTAGAATGAGAATCTGTCAGGACCCACTGGAAGTGACGTCGTGACTGGAAGTGACATCATTCTAGGCTATAATCCTACCCACACTTACCCAGGAGTAAGTCCTATTGACTATCATTGTTAAAAGCATATACACAGTAGTCTCTTCAAAGTACAGATCTGTAACATTTCCCCAAATGCAGTCACATACCATGGCAGCATCAAGTCTAATATACTAAAAAATAAAATATTGAAATGAATGGGGACCCACCTGAAATTGTCTTGTGACCCACCTAGTGGGTCCCGACCCACAGTTGGAGAAGCACTGGTCTATCTAGGTTGGCATTGGGCCCAATCCTATCCAATTTTCCATTGCTGGTGCAATTGTACCAATTGGGCGTGCACTTCATCCTGGAGTGGGGAGGCAGTCACTGAGGCCTCCTCAAGGTATGGCAACATGTGTTCCTTTATCTTGGGGCTGCATTGTGGCTGCACCAGTGCTAGAGAGTTGGATAGGATTAGTTCCATTGTCAATTGCAACAGGCAGTGAATGTCATGGGCGCCTTTGAAGGTCCCAGTCCAGTCAAGAATTTCTTGTTCAATCAGTCATAGCTGGTGTAACACCATCAGTCATACACTTTGAACTTTGTGAGGTTCAAATGACCAATTTTGAGGGCAGATAGAATCATCATCAGGAAAATGATTTCCATGTCCAAGCAGCCTTTTTCCCATAGGTAAATCCAATTAAAAAAAAAAAAAAAGTTCTGTTGACTTTTTTGTTATTGCCTTTTACAGACCATTTGCTTTCCCCAAGGATAATCCATCAATTTCCTATCATCTAAAATGTTGCTTTATAAAGCACCAGATATACCAATTGTCCATATCTCAACTAAGCATTGGCTTAAAATATTAATCTGTGTACTTCATAGCACACCTGAGTGTACTCAAGCCAGGCAAAAGCATGTTCCAGCTTTCTGCACTCAGAAAACAGCCCTTCACTAAATCCTTAATTTCATAAAATTGATCAGGATTACATTTATTGTTTGCTCAATTTGCTTTGATTTTTCATTATCCTCTCTTCTGGAAATAATTGTGTATTTGATACGCAAGAGCTATAGCACTCACTCAGAGCCTTCATTTAACCATCTATTTCTCTCTGCTCATTTAACAGAGCAAGGTGTTTTAATGGATGATAAATTGCAGCGGGTGTGATTTACGTTAGCTCATAAAGCAAGCAGTGCAAGTGACTACTACAGTCTGTAAAATTCACACTTCAGTCTCTTCTTTTTCCCCTGGACATTTAAGCTACCCTATGTATGCTTATATTTTGGCAAGGGAACTGGCATTTTGTCTAGATAATACACACTCTTTTTAAGAAACACAACTTCCAATTGAGCAGAGCCAACTGAATGTGTGTTTTTATTGTACATTTCTGCCCACTGTTTTCCTTTTAACTAATTGTCCTGGCTTAAACACTTTACTCGAACATGGGGGAAGAGAGGAAATAAATTGGAATTGTTCATCAGCACAACTGAGTGCTCAATGGGCCACACTTCAAAGTCCACACTTCAAAGTCCAGTGGAGTTAATGAAAAGCTTTCATTGGCAGTGGGCTGCAGTGGGCAGTGGGCAGTGGGCTGGAGGGTGTATTCAGACAACCACATAGCTGCTCAAAAACTTATAATGGGAAAATTCTAACCACATGGTAAATCTTCAACAGAATGGTAGGGGGAGGAATGAATAATGGTTAGAACCACCACATGGTAAGTAAGCATATCTTCAGCTACTATATGATCAGTGAACACGCATGAAAATGACACATACCGAATCCTCATGTCAATCAAACTGCTAGGGTTAAACTAGATGGGTACGCAAATGTGGCATACTCCACATTTAAACTTTAAACTGGAAGTGCAGCTTTTTTTTTCTCAAAAGTGTGCAGTTGGCCCTCATTGGGACCAGGGCATGAAGGAATGGGGGGTTAATTATTTCCCTGTGCTCTGTTTCTGAAAATCAGCCTCTTCAAAACAGCTATTTGTTCAGGAAGTGGCAATTTGAGGAAACTGATAGATTGCTTCCTCAGGGGGACAATTTTTCAGTATGATCCCAACAAATACTACTTATTCAGTCGATAGGTTTTTTCTTGGACATGCCCTCATGTAAATTCTCAAGCATCAAGTATTCCTTCCCCTCAACCAGACAATACTGCTTAATAGCTCTTGCATTGAAAACTTTTGTACCTTACTTTCATTTTATTGTTACCTGGATCTCTTGAGATCATGGAAAAACTTGGAAAGAAGTAAAAATACATTTCTAATATATATACATTTCTGAGAGTAGGTATATGTGGAGATGCTCCCCACCAAACTGCTGCTTCCATTGGCCTTATAGGTGAGCTGACCCTAGACTTACTTCATAAGTTCTGTAAGATGGCCTTACTACCTTCTACACCAGGGGTGTCCAAACATTTTGGCAGGAGGGCCACATCATCTCTCTGACACCGTGTTGGGGACTGGGGAAAAAATTTAATTTACATTTCAAATTTGAATAGAGTTACATAAATGAATATATTATAGATGGAACTTTTTTGAATGAATGAAGGTCTTGCAATAGCTCAAGGCCTATAAAAGGCCTTGCACACAGCAAGGCTGGCCTTTTCTTCACTGCCACTACTGCATCACAGACGTGAAACTGCAAGTAATGGAAGCTGTGAGCCCTTGTCCCACAGCTCACGCGAGAGGTCGAACAGTTTCCCTCATGCTGAGAGCAGTTGCATCAGACCAGCACGGGCTCCAGAAAAACTCCAGAGGGTCAGAGGTTCATTGGAGACTGGGGGCTCTTCACGGGCCAGACTGGGAATTCTCAAGGGCCGCAAGTGGCCCTAGGGCCGGGGTTTGGTCACTCCTACTCTACACTAATGTTATAAGAACATAAGAAGAGCCCTGCTGGATCTGGCCAAAGGCCCATCTAGTCCAGCTTCCTGTATCTCATAGTTGCCCACCAGATGCCTGAGGGCGCATGCAAGACAACAAGAGACCTGCATCCTGGTGCCCATCCTTGCATCTGGCATTCTGAGATACAGGAGGTTGTACATAACCATCATGGTCTGTAACCTGTGATGGACTTGTCCTCCAGAAATCTGTCCAAACCTCTTTTAAAGGCATATAGGCCAGATGCCATCATCACATCCTGTGGCAAGGAGTTCCGCAGATTAATTACATGCTGGGTAAAAAAATATTTTCTCTGTTCTAACTCTCCCAACACTCAAATTCACTGCAGACACTTGACCATAAGTCGATCTCACAGATAAGTAGAGGGCAGGTTTTGAGGCAAGAATCATATAATTTTCTATGACCCTCAGATAAGTCGGGGTCATAAACTTGGGGGTGTGTCTGATTATAGTTTTGTCTGATTTTACCCTAGGCCAGATCCTGAAAAATAACCTACCAGTAATGGTTACCTAAGAACTGACAGTCTCTAATTTATTAAAAATATAGTAAAAGATCATAAGATTCATTTTCATTCAAAAACTTTTAAATTCTGGTCTTCACCATCTTTTTGTAAACACTATCAAAGAGTAACTGCACTGTAAACAGCATGCTAACAGAACAGTGGTTCCCAACCTGGGATTCATGTACCCCCAGGGGCACTCAGCAAGACCTTTAGGGATACTTGAAAGAGAATGGAATAATGGCAGTGCTCCAGAATGCCTTGCAGGACCAGCAAGGCAGGAAGGAAGGTAGCTAGTTGACTGTGAAAGCCCCACCAATAGCTAATTTTTGGTGATCAATTCATGTATGAACCAGTGATTGAAGACCAGCACAGGGAAAAAAACTAAAACATAAAAAAGTGATCTATCACTCAGAATTTCTCAGGACATTTCTGGTGCAAAACAGTGCAAAGGGTCTTAAGCCAGAAGCTCTACATATAACATACAACTTAGAACACAACTGGGAATGTGGAATTCAATTCACAGCAGAAACAAGCAACAGCAAATGGCTGTGACCAAGTGTAGCTGCACATAGCTGAAACATTTACTCAGAAGCAGACCCATTGCTTTCCCTGGGTGTTATTCCTAAGTAATGGTGCTCTGAATTGTAGTTTGTGAGACATTTGATGGGAGTGTTTCCACTTTCAGGGAAGGTGCATCCTGCAACTGTAACAAGCCCACCCTCACCTGGTCTGAGGGCTGTTTCCTCCTCTTGATTTACAGCAGGATCAAGGCTTGGGGGGGGGTTCACTCTTAAAGAAGTGGGGTGATGCTGGGGAGCCGGTTCAGCTCTGCTCTCTGTCTTGGGGGGGATGTGCCAATGGAAACTGCTGTCTGCTGCTCTAATCAGTTTCCTGGTCAGTTTCCCTGATTGCATGGCTTGTAAATAGGGGGCAGAGAAAAAGAGACAGTGGGGAAGGGAGAAGAGAAGGGGGGCACAGCGGGCGAGGAGAAGGGGGAGAAAACAGTACAACAGAGTGAAGGCTGGTGGAAGGAAGAGAGGGGCTGGGGTTGAAGGGCAGAGAGAAGCAGGCAGTGCAGGAGTGGGGGCGGAAGGGAGGGAGGCTGTGTGGGGGGCTCCCCTCGGAAGAAGCAGATGCAGAGCGGTAGACTCTGCATGAAGAAGCAGCCCCCCATCTCTCTCCCCATCTTCAAGCTAAGATCTTTTCCTGGGAGTAAGCCCCATTGACAGTAATGGAACTTACTTCTGAGTAGGCATGCGCTGGCTTGGGCTCAAAGGCTGCCATCCTATGTGCACTTTCCTGGGAATAGGCCCCATTGATGGCACACATGGGATGCGCTGCAGGCTCCTGCTCCCCTTTCCTGTCCTTTGGAAGACTAGCAGGGGTGGAGGAGGAGGAAGTCAGAGCGGAGGAGACCAGGCTCGGGGAGCCTGAGCGGGCAGGACTGCAATGCCCAGGAGCAGCAAGGAGGAGGGAGTGATAGGCGAGGTGAGCAGCTCTGGCAGGCTTCCTGCTCCAGGTGGGAAGGAGGGAGCGGTAGGCGAGCCAAGCAGCTCCGTCAGGCTCCCCGCTCCAGGTGGGAAGCGTGCAGTGGGGGAGCGGGTGGCGCGTCACCCTCCCCAGCAGCACCACTGCTGCTCCGCAGTGTGCCTGAAACAGCCCTGACCCCGAGTGGCCCCACACATAAGGCAAAGAGCAATCTGTTGGGACAAATTTATCGCCCTGTAGGCGAGTATCTACGGTAGTGGATGTCCCCTGGTTCTGGTGTTGTGTAAGAGGGAAACTGAACATCCCTTTCAGAGAAATGTTCTTCCCTGTTAAAACAAGTTGTGCTGCAGATGCCCCCAGACGTGCCCAAAGGTTTGTATTAACTCACAGGCTGCCAGTCTCTCCAGAAGTCCCATTGAGCTGGCTTCATTTGGCGTGTCCTTGATCCTTTTTCAATGTTGTTAACAAGAGCAGCTGGAGTGGTATGTTCTGTGGCCTCACGCTTGTAAGTTTTGATTTGCTGGACAGATGCTCTGTGTCCAGAGGCATTTAAAGCATTAATTTACATGAGTCAAGCCATTGAGTGGGCAGCTAGTGATCCTTAGCTGAGATTCATTAGTCCATCATCCTCAAGCACGATGCATCGTACTACTTTGTTTCTGTTTATTTATCACGCTATAGCAGTTGGGAAAGAAGCATTGCATCATTATATAATTACATCCGGTGACAATCGACCCCTATTTATGGTCTTGTAAAGGACAAAGTAGCTGTTTTATTTGCAAAGATACACAGTCAAATTTATTCCTTTATATTTACATCATTTCTCCCCTTCCACCCAATATGCTTTTATGCACTTTGGCCAATAAAACATTCTTTGCTTGACTTGCTTGGGTTCCCAACTAACAGTGCAGGGGTATAACAAATACTAGAGGGAACCATTTTTCTCCCTCTTCCATAACACTAAAACCCAAGAATCATTTACAAAACTGATTTGCAGTATTTAGGATGGACTAAAGGAAGGGCTCCATCCTATTCAACTTTCCACCACTGATTCAACTGTAATGCAGCCCTTTACTTTGAGGAAGCCTCCATGACTGCCCCACCTCAGAATGAAGAGTGTGTCCTGTCGGCACAGCTGCATTGGTGTGGGAAATTTGGATAGGATTGGGCCCTAAATCTTTCTTTACACAGCACACAATCTATAGAATCTGCTACCACAAGCATTGGTGATGGCCACTAACTTGCGTGTCTTTAAAAGAGGGTTAGACAATTTCATGGATGACAGATCTATCCATGGCTACTAGTCTTGATGACTACATGCTATCAGGTTTAGAGATGGTATCCCATTTGTGGGACTATGCCTTCATCCCCTTCTTGTAGGCTTCCCAGAACAGTGGCGTATCTAGGCAAAGTGGTGCCCATAGCATGCACAAAAATATGCCCCTATTCAGACAGAGAAGGGGGAGATAATGGGGTGGGGAGCCAGCCCTGTTGATCCCACCAAGTGAATTTGTTCAGCTGGTTGCACAGGGAAATCATGGGGTGGAAAGCCAGCCCTGTCCTACCAAGTCAATTTGTGTGCTCAATAAAGCCATCTTTTTTTGTTTTGTTTTTTTAAATAGATTTTCATGGGTGAGGCCTCCTTCTGACTATGATTTAGATAAGAATCTATACATCAGCACCCTGGACAATACTGCAAAAAATGATTTCCTCTCCAACTAGCATTGCGCGTTTGCAACGCCTCTGTTTCAGGTATATGAAAACATCTTGAATTTGTTCTGCAGGCATTTATCTCTTTTCAGAGGTCTCCTGAAACCGGAGCAAAAATGCACCATTGCTGGTAGTGCAGAAACACACCATTAGTAGAATATAGGTAAGTCTGTGCCTGGCGCCCCCCTTTCAAGTGGCACCTAGAGCAGATGTCCCCATTTGCCACACCCTAGATACACCATTGTCCCAGATGCATTTGTTTGGCTGCAGTGGGAAACAGGATATGGGACTAGAATATCTTTGGGCCTGATCCAGCAGGGGGGTTCTAATGTTCTGGCAATACTCTTTAAAAATTATCTTGAGGTTGTTTCTACAACCGTGGCCACCCTGTAACAACCTGCCAGTATTCCCCATCCTTCTTCATGCTCCCTCTCCTATAGTGTCTGTCTTTGGCATTATATAAATATTCTTAATAATAATAATTTCTGAGACAGACACCTTGTTGCAGAGGACAAAACAAAGACGAGGTGAAATGAAAAGTAAGTCTGACCCAGGAAGCTGCTAGATGGGAGACTGAAGCTCTTTTCAGCGTTGCAAAGAAATATAGAGAGAATGCAGCTGGAGGGGGGAGAGCAAGAGCACACTGATTGATGGGAGGGAAGCCAGCGTGCTGATGGTCCGCTGATGCCCTGCACTGTGTTCTCCCTGCAGGGAGCTTTGTCTGCAGCATGGAATGTGTCAGTGTGGCGATCATGGGGGAGGACCGCTCTCTGCAGTGACAGTGGGAGGTGGAGCTTCAGCGGCATATGGGGAGAGCATGGCAGTGCAGGGGTGGGGTTGCCAGCATGCTCTCACTGCCGCCCCCATATTCTTTCCACACTTTGTAACGTCTGAAAATGGCTTGATTGTGAACTCTTCTGAGCCTTTTGGAGGAAGACCTGAGTGTCAGTGTGATAGACTAAGCCAGCTGGTTGCAAGTCATGCAGGCTTTCAAATCCCATAGAGGTCATGCATTCAGAGGAACAACAGAGACAGATTTTGTGGAGTGCTCAAAGATTTTCAGATGAAACACCATCTTTGAACAGACGAATATTGTTTATAGTCTAAAGGTGTTGTACGCTTTGAACCAAACAGATGGCTGGTGAATCATGGGTGTTTAGATAGAAAGCAGAATATAATCATTTCAGCTCATCATTTGAACACAGCGACAGTTCTCTTCTCAATTGGCTTCTTGGCTTCGATCTGCCTTCCCGGATCCATTCAGACTTGCACCAGCAAAATTGCTGGCACAGGTCCAAGTAGACCCATTGCGGAGCAAAGGCTTACCCCCTGAGCAAGGGAACAAAGTTCTTTTACCTAAAGAAGAATCTGGGACGCCCCTCCCATACACAAACATGCAGGATGTAGTATGTGCTTATGTAGTATATCTGAATTGCCAGGAGGGGGATTGGGTTTAGATAGGATTGGACTGTTAATTGAGGGTACATTCACATAAGAAACTTTTTTTTTCCACTCTTCCTGAATAGTTGCAGGAGTGTTTGAAGTATTTTTTTTTTTTAAAGTTTGCATTCCTTGCATTCCAAGCTTAAATTCGTGAAGGGTCCTGAGCAGCTCTGAGGGTTACTAAGTCAACTCGGTACCAGTTATGTTTGTTTAGCTGAGAGATTTAGATCCCTGGTGAGAAGTTTGAAGCCCTTTTTGGGAAGAACAGATCTAAGAAAATATGTGAACAGACCCGAAGAGACAAAGAATCACCACGAGGTTGATTTGTGCCCAGAGTTAAAAGTTTTCAAGGCTAATTTAGGGCACAATTTGAAATCAACCATGCTTGTTCCTGATTCTAATGTAAACCTAAGGAGAGGTATTTGGACTAGTGTATCCAAAATTCTAACAGGCCTAAATAAAATGTAATTTATTTGTAATCTGGAAATAATTGTCACAGCAGTTAAAACAAAATCTTCATTTTTGTTAGGAATGTTTGTACTTTTATGTTACTCTGAATTTCTTTTTCTACTTCATTGGTAAGTGCATTTTTCCAAATTGAATGAGGCCAGGCTGTTTTACAGCCCAGTCCTATCCTCCTTACCACTGATGCAGTGATGCCTAAATGGCTACAACTGTGTTCTGCAGGGGAGTCATGGAGGTCTCCTCCACAGGGGTAAGCCTCAGCAGGCGCAGAGGGGTCTACCCTGACCTGTGCTAGTAAAATCACTGGTCTGTATGGATCCGTGCCATGGGATCAGGTCTGGGAAGGAGGTCCGCTGCCACCAAACCTGCCCTCTTCCATGCTGTCAGAGTGCTTTTTGCGACTGCCGTAAGGCAATGCTAGTGAAATACTTGTTACATCTCTCCCGTGCATCGGCCCTTGTAGCTTGATGGGGCACAACATGCACATCTGCTGAACAGATTGTCAGTCACCTATCTGGAAGGTTAGTGGGGGCTGATTATAGAAAGCCCCTTTCCTTCTTCTCATCCATCAGTTGATAGAGCTGACCATCTGTGGGGCAGAAAGTTTCAGACATCCCACTAGCATATGTGCAGCCTACTGCTAGGGGCCAGAATCTCTGGATTGGGACTAAGATAAGAATTGCTGACTGCAAAAGGTTTAATGAAACCTTTTTCATTAAAGCAAGATCACCCCTTTTTCCTCCATTTTTATATTGTTTTGCTCAGCAGTTGTAGCACACTTTCATAGCTTGCTATCCACAAAAAACACCTTGAAATCAATTCTTTAACTACTCAACACCAGATTAAATACTCAAAGTTGCAGTCCAGGGACAAATCGAAGATTGTATCTGCTTCAGTAAAAACCCCACAGTTAAGGCTTTCCGCATCGCTTCAACCATGATATATGCAGAAGAAATTCAAAACACCAACAACAACTGGATTAATTACTGCAATCCAGACATGCACCAGTACGCCATTAATTACTATTAATTAAGGCTGAGCTAAAAGGGAGATGCTTTATGTGATCATTTCTAGCAGTAGCAGTGTCTAGGACTACTGATTTGAAAGGGGTAAGCATTTCACAGTGAGATGGATGCTTCTGGAATTGGCTTTGTTTGCCCTCAGTGATGTCAGTAAATGACCAAACCTGAGTGACCAGGTTGTGTCATCAGGGCTGGCACAATGGGTTGGCATTGCTGGGCAATTGCAGAGGGCCCAGAACCCTCAGAAAGACTCCCTGCCACTACCTCTGTGCCAATAACATTTGTGCAATGGTGGGGCAGCATCCAGGCCTCCCCTTTCTTTCATTCTAACTGCCAAAATCAGCATTTATCAGACTATAAATCTGACAGGGGCCTACGTAGGAGGGAGCCTCTCAAGGGCAGTTTGCTGTCAAGTTGGGTGTGTATGTCATGTAACATCATTTCATGATGTCTATGTGATTCCCAATTGTTAATGGACATGCTCTAAGGCTGTAATCCTACACATGGTTACCTGGAAGTAAGTTCCACTGAATGACATTTACTTCTGAGTAGACATGGCTAGGCTTGCACTTAATCTGTGGAACTCCTTGCCACAGGATGTGGTGGTGGCACCCAGTCTAGATGCCTTTAAAAGGGGATTGGACAGATTTATGGAGGAAAAGTTCGTCATAGTTTACAAGCCAATGAGAAAAACAGTGAATATGATAGAAAACAGGTTAGCTGTCTCACCATTAAGAGATGTTCGTTTTTCTTCTTTTTTAAAAAAAATAGATGTTCCCCCATCCCACTGAAACTACAGCTTTTGGTCTGAAAATCAAAATGGGACAATGTTTGCTTCAGTTCTATGTACATACTTAATTTTAATTTCCTGGAAAATATTATCAACCTGTTTTTGATCAATACAGAGTCTGGTATGAACCAAAGAATTTGTGTGCTGTTCTAGACTGGCATTTCTGAGGAGACAGTGGGTTTACAGAACAGACTGCAAAAGCCGTTGTGTTTTCTGGTGTAGTGAAGGCTGTCTTTGTTCTTTGTTTGCATCATGTTCCAAGGATGGCATCGTCAGGAAGTTGGCAGAGCCCACAATGTCTCTGTCCTCTTAGTTCATTGTTAGAAAGAGAGAAAGTACAGAAAGAGAAATACTGTTTCTGTATTTCACACATTATAGAATGCCAAACTGTCCATTTCAGTTTTATGGCTCTAGGACAAGTTTCAAATTGATGTGTATAATATTTGAGTTGGAGAGGTTCCTGTGTAATAACTTATACATATGGTTGCGGGATTTGGAGAAGAAAAAAAAGAGAGAGAGAGAGAGTTCCCAAAGAACTATAAAGAGAGTTATAATTTCAGTGTTAGATCAATTGCTCTTCCTGGTTAGAATTCTAGCTGGTCAGCTCTTTGTGTTAAGCTAGGAATCACTGGATTCCTAGGGGGAATTCAGGGGGAAGATGGGTCCCAGACTTTTGTTAAGTAAATCCAGGAGGCCCCCTACAGAAAGCTGGTAAAAAGCCAAGCAATATCTAAGGGAATGAGGTGTGAGCTTCAGGTGGCTCACTTCTACCTTTGTGTAGTCGGGGAGCAAGAAAAGGCCAACATGAGCTGGCAGATTCTGGGGAAGGCAGAGAGAGCAAGAGCTATTATTCAATCTGGGATTCAAGAGCGAGGATTCAAACCCATAAATTTGTAAATAGAACAAATATTGCAAAGATATTGTAAGCAGTGCTCTCTCTCCTCTGAAGAGAACCAGAGCCCAGATAGTGTTGCACCCCTAGGACCTCTTACCACTTGGAGAAGTGGGGTGTGAGAATCAGGGCTATGGAGTCAGAGTCATGGAATTGGAGTCAGAAGCACTTTGTGGATGGAGGCAACGTCAGCACCAACTCCACAACCCTGGTGAGCATCTAACCGTACTAATGCAAGCCTTTACAGCTTGTAATGACCCACCCAACCAAACACAGACCAGCCATTGCAGACAAGAAGAAGAAAAGATTCCTCTAGGGCAGTGATTCCCAAACACACCGGGGCCATGGTGCCCTTTGCCATGCAGCCCCTTCTTCCTGGCTCTCCAGCCAACATAGCACGAAATCTTGCATGAATAGCATGATATCTTCCAAGATCTCAAGCTATTCGCATGAGATTTTTCATGATGTCGGCCTGGCAAGCCAGGAAGGCTTTGTGGCACCATATGGCACCCCTGGGCACTGTGGTGCACACTTTGGGAATCTCTGCTCGACAGCTTCTATACATGGCTCAGCGACAGAATGCTAAAAGAACGAACCAGTGAGAAAAGCACTTCCTACAAAAGGTGTGACCGAACGAAATGGTTGTTGCTAACTATTTAATAATGGGTAGTGTCAGGGCTACCTGGGCCTCCTGGGGCAGGGAATTCCAAAATTATTATAATTATATATTAATATTATATTTAAATATAATTAAGCAGTAGATATGATACAAATATTACAACTATAATATTATTAATATAGCATTGTTATAAATTGGAGGGCTGCCAAGAAGAATGCTCTGTTAGAGTTGTAGGACAAAAGGAAATCTGCTAAGGTGCAACTGTGTTGTAGCCTGGTGGTAGAGCCCTTGCTTTGTAAGGAGAAGATTTGATATTTGTTCCCTGGTGTCTGTTAAGAAGAGCTGGGGTTTCTGTCATCTTTAGGAGGTGGAACAACAGAAGAGAAATTATTTTCCAGGAAAAGGTGCTCTTGCAAAGTGAAAGGTTACAAATGGGAGCTTTCTCGATAAATTAATGTGCCCTGCTTCTACTGAGCACATACTTTAGCCGTCTGGATGCCCTACAAATTACAGCATAAAAGAACGTGACTATTTCTGTATTTTTATTATTTTTCCTGCTTCTTTCTAGCAGGGCACTGCTAAACTGACGTATACATTCCAAGGTGGCTCAAAGCACCACCATTGTATAATCCGCTGGGATTGATAGAAATTGGTAATATGTGGACTGAGAGTAATCTCTCATACATTCATTCCTTGGGTTTTATCTCCATTGGGTACTGACCTCTTGGCACCTTTCTCCGGGGAGTAATGATTGCTTTGCTCAGTGAATCAAGCCTGTGATGGAATGTGTAATATGATGCTATAAAGAGTGAAAATAGCTATTGTTACTTTCTGTGAAAGGAACTTTTTTCAGGACTCTTTGTTTTACCCTCTCCTGTTCTCCTTTTCATTGTTCCTTTTTGTTTCTTTTGCTTCTCCTCATGTCTTTTGTACAATCAACAAAGACATGCTGATGAAATGAGAAAAATAGTATATAGGGAATACTCAGGATCAGAGAATTGAACCTTGGAAAGAAAGAAACAAAATAGTATCCGAGAGTGGAGTTCAGCCAACTGGATCTGAATTGCAAGTACACACAGTTCTGATGATTAATCAGGAAAATATACAGGTCATGCTTCATTATCCACTGGGGTTCTGTTCTGGAAACCCCAGTAGATTAAAAAAAATCAGTGGATACCAAATCAGTGGAAAAATAGCTTTAAAGTCCCACTGCCAGGTTTCTTGCACCTCCATTGTTGTCCCAGAATGCATTGGTATAGACCAGCCATTTTCAACCACTGTGCCATGGCACATTGGTGTGCTGTGAGTGATCCAGAGGTGTGCCACAGGAATTTGGGATAAGATCATTTATGTGATGTGGATATGAACCCCCCACTGGCAGCATGGTGTGCCTTTTCAATTGTCAAAAACCTGATGGTGTGCCTTGACAATTTTAGTGCCTTGTCAGTGAGATGAAAATCACTGGTAGAGATGCTATACCACATGCAGCCACTATGTGGGGTGAATAATGGAATCTAGTGGAATGAAATTATAATTCTAGATGCTGTTCCAGAACCACCTGTCAGAGCGTGATACCATAGTCTTTCGAGACTGAAGGTTGCCAAGGTTCAAGGTGATAAGAAATTGGATTTTGATGCTTTTTTCCTTGTTACAAGGCATTTAAAGGTGGACCTCGGTATCAGTGGTGAGTCAAATCAGTGAATATCAAATCAGTGGATACCAAGGTCCCACCTGTACACAGTTCTGATGGGGACACATTATGCCAAGCAATTTGGCAGGTACTAGCAGTGATAGTACAATCACCCTGTTTGTCTACGTACATTCTAGAAGAGGTCCAACTCGTGGCCTGCGAGGCCCATTTTGATGGCCCTCCAAAACCCAGCTGCAGCCACCACCCACCACCTTTTCTCGCTCCAGTAGCTTTTCTATCTCCCTGCCACACCGTTCCAGCTTCTCCTTTGGAGAAGGAGAAGCCAGAGCAGTGCAGCAGGGAGATTGAAAAGGTTCACCATAGCCACCTCCACCTCCTGTCCCTTGAGCCTGCTGATTGACTTTGGTGGCTCCGAACCCAAACGTAAATGGTGGTGACATCATCATGTCACTGCCAATTATCTCCATGGTCTGCACACCCGGGGATGTCACCAGGGTCATGTGCTCTGCCCAGTTGATACAAGTTGGCCCCTATTCTAGAACATGTTTTATTATAATAATAATAATAATAATAACAGGTATTTATATACCACCTTTCTTGGTCTTTATTCAAGACTTTATTCAAGGCGGTTTACATAGGCAGGCTTTATTAAATCCCTTATTAAATAGGGATTTTTACAATTTCAAAGAAGGTTCTTTCTTTCAAGGTTTTATACTATATATAAAATGAGCTTAAGCCATTGAGAGCTTTTTTTGGTCAAAGGGGGCATCTTGTTTTATGCCTGAGATTGCCCCAAAATTAGTGACCCAATTTTTTTTTTTTTTCTGAAGAGGATATATGAGAAAGAATGACCTGAGGCAGTTTGGTTTGGTTTTTATTCATATTGTATTCTTGTTTTCATTGTGTTGTAAACCTCCTTTGGGCCTCTTTGGAGGCTAAAAAGCTGGGTATAAATTCTTGGATATAAATAAAATACATGAACCATTGCTTGCTGACAAGCAAACAAGGAGCCCACAGAGATAATGCGTTTATTCAAAACTCCTTCATGATGTTCTTCCATGAAATGTTTTCTGACTCACAGGAAAAATTCCATTTCAAAAGGCAGGTATTTGTAGCAGCATAGGGCCCTTGTTACAACTCTGAAGTATAAGATGAGTACCGAGTCTGAGGGAAGACTGCCATCTGTTGATTGTCAACACCATCTTGCGCATTATGCGCCCACGCTTAGCAAAGAAGACTGCCATTGGGCATCACAATCCATTCAGAGTTCTGCTTTGGTGATTGGAGTTGACTTACAGAGCATGCCTGCAGGTTAATCGGTCGCCTTACAAGCCATCAAATCCAAAGCTGGCAAATGGCATGAACCTGGCTGCAGCAAATGTGTATGAAAAGAGGAACCTTTTTCTATGGCCTAGCTGTCAAATGCATTTTTCCAGGGCTCATCAACCTAACCGGAGTGCAGATGTCTTCCATTAAAAATGTCCTGCATCAAAGGGCTCTGCGAATAAAAAGCTAAGAATTACTTGGAACAGGGATGTCTAACCAGAGGCCCCAAAACTGCATTCATCCTGCAAAGCAATTGTTTTTGCTTTGCCCTGTCTTCTGGTGGCCATACCAAATTCTGAGCAAAGGGTGGTAAACATTTTGCTCCTGCTTCATTCGTAAAGGAAAAGCTTCTGGACATGTCTTGCAAACAAAAGATATGTCGTGTCAGAATCATTCAAGCATTTTATTGTTCTTTGTTTTTAAGTTTTCTATCCAGACACTGTACAGCAAAACCTTTACCTTCATCCACTTGACTTTGGTCACTCTGCTTTCAGTCATTTTCAATTATGTCTACTTCTCAAATTTTGTCCTTGTGCTCTCCTCTTTTGTCTGATTTCATCCAACCTTCCACGATGTTGGATGTTCTTATGTTTATTTTTCTTTTATTTCTGTTTTATTTAGGTTTCACACATATTCACATGTGTTATATAGTTAGCTGTTTACATTTTTCACTGGCCAAAATAGATGTGCAAGCTAAATAAGGCAACGCTTTGACATGCATCCGTTTTGGTCTATTCTCTAATGGGAGGAGAGTGCAAGGTACTGCTTTAATTTGTTGGACACCAGCTTGCCATCTTACCAAAACAAATGGAGCTTTGAGACGCTCCTCTTTTCAACCAGCATTGCCTTTTGTAACCAGCTGGTTACTGACAGTTCTGGTGTTCATGCTATGTGTTGCTTGTTGCATCATTCCCTCACAGGGTTGCCAGCTCACCTCAAATCATACTGCTTCTCCAGCTTGGTTCATTTTTCTCAGGGAGACTGGTGGCAATGGTTAGGCCACTTTTAAGTCACCCTTGGGCTCTGCTTCATGACTTCTGGGCTGGTCTTCTCCCCATTACCACATTTTCTAAACCCATTTTTCAAGGATTGGAAGTCTTGAGATATCACCAGACCCTGCCTTGCGTCATTTTCAGGCAGGGCCAGTGCCCAGTTGTTTAGGATCCTGGGACAAATCTCTGCAGTGGGCCTCTTATGGTGCCTCCACCATCACCTCCATTAATGGGCACTAACATTCCCAACAGAACTTAAGGTTCCGGGGCCAGCCTGGCCAGGTGAGCTTTCTGGTGAGCATGTGCCCTCAGCCAGGGTCAACCTGACCACCTCTGATACCACCCCTGTCACAGGACCTGAACCTATCCAACCTTCCAGCACCAATGAGGCCTTGTCAACAGGGTGTGCATGGCATCCTGTGGTGTAGGGGCAGTCACTGAGACATCCTTAAGGCAAGGGAAGGTTTGTTCCTTTATTTCAGGGTTGCTTTGTGAAGTCATGGCATTCATGCAATGAGCGCATGCGTTCCCTCACCCTTCGACATGCGTCAGCTCAAGAGGTGACATGGGAATGGGAACATTCTGAGCGCAGTGACATCGTATCACATGCCTGCTTCAAGTAGACATGAATAGGGAAATTGCAAGCTAGCGAATACCCACTTTTCAGGCAACGCCTCATTGGTGCGTGGCACCAACTGGTGCTTCTGCAAATCCTCTCAGTTTGAAATCTGTGAAACTTAACAGAGCGTTCAGGTACAAAAGGAAGGCACAGCTTTTGTGCCTTTAATAGCTGTCAAGAAGAGGGACTATTAGCAGGTGCAGCGCTTTCTTCACCCCTGCAGGACAAGCTGTGCCAGCCAAAATTTCCTTTTTTATCTCGCCCGTTAAAAATACAAGAACCTCATCCTTCTGGTCTCTTGACAGTTAACAAATCTGCACAGTCTGGCCTAGTCCAGCAACAATATCATCTTAGTTTCCTTTAAGAATCTGCCTGTAAACATGGCTCACAGGCCGCTCTTTATTTTTAATTATTCCCTTGAAAGATGTAAGGTCATTGATAATCGTTGTAGTAGGTTGTATACAACTGTCCATAAGTTTAATGAGCTATTGTTGTCATCCTTGAGAGGCACTCTAATGTTGATGTATTCTCCTTGTGAAGCCTGTGCAGGCTTTCAGGTTTAGACAAGATTTATATATTGCAACGTAGTTCCATTGTACACAGTCTCTATATGAGGCAGGAGGTTCTTATGAAAGGAAATGTATCGAGTCTGCAGGCTAATGGATGACGGGTTCTAATTTTTCTTTTCCTGGCAGTTAAGTGACACACATACAACAGGTGAAGCTTTCCCCATCACTGCACCCACCTGTGAGGAAAGGCTTTGCCAGGTGAATCCCAGTCTGTCATGCTGTCAAAGCCACAGGAGCCTGGCCAAAAACAAAAGTTGGCAGCCTTAAGCAGAACTTTGGCAAATTTCAGCAATCAACAGCCCAATGCTAACCTGTACTGGAATGGGGAGGCCAGCTGGCCTGCCTCACATCCAGAGTGGGATTGGGGCTGGTTGTGGCTAAGCCCAGGGCAAAGCTGCGGCAGCCCCAGTGGGGTTATTTGGATCTGAGTAGAGGTGGTGCAAATCTGAGCAGCCTGGAGCTGCTCCAGGCTGCCTGAGACCGGGATTAGGATCTGGCACAAGTGCCAGATCCTGGCCCTGTCCCTCACTCAACCCCCACCCACCAATGGGCCACCCACCACCTGCCTTCTCCCTGCCCCAAAAGTGCTTTACAGCACTTCATGTCACTGTTGGGGCAGCGCATGGGACTTGCGCTGGCCAAAGTCATTTCCTGGATTGCACTCAAAGAGCCCAATCCTATCCAATTTTCCAGCACTGGTGCAGCCGCAATGCAGCCCCAAGGTTACAGAACAAGTTTTCCCATACCTTAAGGTGGCCTCTGTGACTGCTGCCCCACCACAAGATGCAGTGCATGCCCCATTGGTACAGCTGCACCAGCAGTGGAAAATTGGATAAATGACTCTTCATAAATGACCTGGAGACAGGGTTGAGCAGTGAAGTGGCTAAGTTTGCAGACGACACCAAACTTTTCCGAGTGGTAAAGACCAGAAGTGATTGTGAGGAGCTCCAGAAGGATCTCTCCAGACTGGCAGAATGGGCAGCAAAATGGCAGATGCGCTTCAATGTCAGTAAGTGTAAAGTCATGCACATTGGGGCAAAAAATCAAAACTTTAGATATAGGCTGATGGGTTCTGAGCTGTCTGTGACAGATCAGGAGAGAGATCTTGGGGTGGTGGTGGACAGGTCGATGAAAGTGTCGACCCAATGTGCGGCGGCAGTGAAGAAGGCCAATTCTATGCTTGGGATCATTAGGAAGGGTATTGAGAACAAAACGGCTAATATTATAATGCCGTTGTACAAATCGATGGTAAGGCCACACCTGGAGTATTGTGTCCAGTTCTGGTCGCCGCATCTCAAAAAAGACATAGTGGAAATGGAAAAGGTGCAAAAGAGAGCGACTAAGCTCATTACGGGGCTGGGGCACTTTCCTTATGAGGAAAGGCTACGGCGTTTGGGCCTCTTCAGCCTAGAAAAGAGACGCTTGAGGGGGGACATGATTGAGACATACAAAATTATGCAGGGGATGGACAGAGTGGATAGGGAGATGCTCTTTACACTCTCACATAATACCAGAACCAGGGGACATCCACTAAAATTGAGTGTTGGGCGGGTTAGGACAGACAAAAGAAAATATTTCTTTACTCAGCGCGTGGTCGGTCTGTGGAACTCCTTGCCACAGGATGTGGTGCTGGCGTCTAGCCTAGACGCCTTTAAAAGGGGATTGGACGAGTTTCTGGAGGAAAAATCCATTATGGGGTACAAGCCATGATGTGTATGCGCAACCTCCTGATTTTAGGAATGGGTTAAGTCAGAATGCCAGATGTAGGGGAGAGCACCAGGACGAGGTCTCTTGTTATCTGGTGTGCTCCCTGGGGCATTTGGTGGGCCGCTGTGAGATACAGGAAGCTGGACTAGATGGGCCTATGGCCTGATCCAGTGGGGCTGTTCTTATGTTCTTATGTTCTTATGGATAGGATTGGGCCCTAAGGCTGCAATCCTAACCACACTTTCCTGAGAGTAAGCCCCATTGAACAAAATGGGACTTAACTTCTGAGTAGACCTGGTTAGGATTGTGCCCTTAGGGCAGGGGTGTCCAAACTTTTTGGCAGGAGGGCCACATCATCTCTCTGACACTGTTGGGGGCCAGGGGGGAAAAAAAAAAAGAATTAGTTTGCATTTCAAATTTGAATAAATTTACATAAATTTACATAAATGAATACATTAGAGATGGAACTTATATGAATGAATGAAGGTCTTGCAATAGCTCAAGGCCTATAAAAGGCCTTGCACAAAGCAAAGCTGTCCTTTTCTTCACTGCCGCTGCTGCATCACACATGTGAAACAGCAAGCAGGGGTTGGAGTCCTTGGCCTGCAGCTCACACAAGAGGTCAAACAGTCACCCTCACTCTGAGAGCAGTTGTGTCGGGCCAGTGTGGGCTGAAGCAAGTATCCAGAAGTCCAGAGGCTCACGGGAGACTGGGGGCTCTCCCTGTGGGCAGGATTAGGAGTCCTCAAGGGCCGCAAGTGGCCCCCAGGCCGTGCTTTGGGCACCCCTGCCTTAGGGTAATCTATTTTGTTCAATGGGGCTTACTCTCAGGAAAGTGTGGTTTGGACTGCAGCCTAAGTCTCCTGAAATGAAGTGGACCTGATGAACAGTTCAAAGGTGAGAGCTGGGTAAGACTGGATTATGCAGTGACTATTGAAAGTTATCCATAGATCCAAGAAAAAAACACCTTCCTCATCTCATTAGCTGATTGACTTTGGAGAGAGAATGCATTTCAGGGACAAGATGATGGATACTACAGATGAATTAGTGTAGAGCATAGGGCAGTAGTTCCCAAATTGTGAATCGTGGCTTCCTGGGGAGCCACCAAAACCAGCCAGGGGAGCCATGGAATACTCACAAAAAAAATCCCACCCTAATAGGATTGTATCCCTAATGGGGAGCTATGGCTAATGGCCCAGTAAGTCAAGGGAGCCGCCAGTTGAAGACGTTTGACAGCCACTGGCATAGGGTCTCCTATTGTCCTGAGAGTTGTTGCTTCTGCAAATACTTACCCATTGGCTGCTCCAAATCAAGCCGTGGTTCTCCAGTATTATCGCTAGCCTGGCAGATATAGCACCTGTCTCTTCAGATTTTCAGGAGCTAGATGCCACCTTTGTGCCTGGCAGGTAGCGTCAATTATTCCAGTGGTTCCTACCTCGAAACATTGTTTGACATCTGATATACTGCTGATGTTTATTACAATACTTCCGTTCTCCAGTGATTCCCCACTAGCCATTATGTCAGGTGCAAGAGACCCTCCTATTACTCATGCTCAAATGAATATTCATTTGTCTCTTTTGAGCTCTCCTTTACAGTGTCTTAATCATACTAAATGGGGGGGGGGCACATGACTCCAGTCCAGATTCTTAAATTAAGCATGAATTGCCAAGGAGATCTCTCAGGCTGGTTGTTTTGTTCCATCAAAACCGCTGCCAGCTTTATGGCTCCAGGAGGCAACCATCTCACCGAGAAGCTCATTTGGCCCGGCTACAAAAACTGTAAGTGCTGCCTGGAGACATCCCAGGCTTGCTTTCTGCAGGCACCTGCAATTTTTTGTTAATAAAGCCATCACATTCTTGTCCGTGGAAACTGAGCATGTGTAGAATAGAAATGTACAAAGGGAAAGTGAATTCTTACCTCTATTTTGTCATCCGTTCTCCTCGCAAGCATCGAAGCTGTCTGCTTTGTACGGCTGCAAAACTGGCGCTGCTGGCATTTGTGTATATATGTCAAATGAATCATCCAAATTAGGCATCGCTACAGTATGAAGATGTCAGGGAAGGGGGAAAAAACCACATTTGATTCTTGTTTTCAGGTGGAATAAAAGGGCCAGTTGCTCTTTAGCTGTAACGTTGAAGGGGTGGTTTGTTTTGTTTTTTTACAACAACTTGAATTCAGAACTTAATCAAATTGACACAGTATTAATAGGAGGATGCCATTTAAATTGACCTTTATTTAAATACTCTGCCTTGGGTGCATGCAAGAATGGTATCTCATTACAGCTGTTTTTCTTCTTTGAAGCAACGTGTTCTGGGTGAATTATGCTGTGTAATGAAACTGTGGGTTTTTTCCACAGTGGGAATTATTCAAGATGCATATAGGAAAAAATACATTAGATTATAATTAGAGGCCTGCCTCCACAATTTATTCAAATTCAACTCTCCAGTTGGAAACAAGCAAGTTTGGTAACTGCAAACATAACTGTGAGTTCTACCCTATTGGATTCTGCAGCAGTTCAACCCTTAGCTGACATTTCATAGTAACCAAAACCACATTTTGTTAGCTTCAGCCAATTCTCCAGGTATGTGCCTCCCTGGATAAAATGAACTTGAACACTACAGCATATGCTTTGGGAACTTCCCAGCTGAACTGCTGTAAAGTGCTCTGTGTAGTGTTGCCTTTGAAGACTGTGGTTCAGAACTGTGGTTCAGAATGCAACAACCAGATTAATTTCTAATGTGAACTGTAGTAAGAATATAATGCTGATTTTGTATGTGATCTGTTGGTTGCTGATTTGTTCCCAGGCTAAATGCAATATGGGCCTAATCCTATCCAATTTTCCAGTGCTGGTGCAACTGTGCCAATGGGGCGTGCGCTGCATCCTGTGGTTGGGAGGCAGTCACAGAGGTCTTCTCAAGGTAAGGGAACATTTGTTCCCTTACCTCGGGATGGCATTGCGGCTGCACTGGCACTGGAAAGTTGCATAGGATTGGGCCCTATGTAAATGACTTTTAGAGCCCCTGATGGTCTGGTTTGGGGATATTTGAGAGAAGTATCTTTTCCCATACGCACCTCCTCACTATCTTAAACCGGTCACTGAAAATTTTCTGACAACACCTCCCATATGTTAGGCTGGCACAGAACTGACTTTTTCATTAGTGGCCTCTATGTTTTGGAACTAGCTTCCTGTCGTAGCACACCAGATTTAGGAGCATTCCCCTTCTAAGCAGACTAGGTAAGTTTGTATTCCTGCAGGTTGTTTGTAATCTTGCTCTCACGGTTTTTGATTAGCTTTCCAATTTGTTTAAATTTTACTGATTATATAGGTTTTTTTTTTTTAATCTCACAGCTTACTTTGAAAAAGTTATATTGAAAAGTAATTCACAGATATCCCGAATGAATGAATGAAGTAAGCGGAAAGGTGCTAGTTGCTTTTGTACCTTCTGACAAGGTCCACTTCTCTAAATAACAGGTGTGGTGGGTTCAAGAACTGCCAATCAACAACTCATGGTGGGGAAGCAAGCCAGGTTTAGTGCATTGTACTGATCACATGACCTGAGCATGCTGCCATCATAGGCATTCCAGGGCAAAGGATGTGTTTTCATGAACCAGAGAAAGCTGGGCAGACATTCTTCAGGGCTATTTGGCATGATTTTTTTCTTCAGCTTAGTTAGGTACAGATGTTTGCAACCCCTGTGAAGTATTTTGCTACTTGTTTTAAATTCCCTCAGAATTCCTGCAGGTGTTTCACCTGAGCCTCACAGTTCACTTGAAGCAAAATTCAGTGGCCACTCTATGTTAAATGTTTGTTTGCCCTGATCTTTTCCTCACATGGTCACTTTCCCACCTGCCATACCACTGCTCTCTGTTGGTGAAGTTTATTATCCTTGAAAAGCAGTTGTCTGAATTTGAATGGCTCAGTATTTAAGTTCTGATCCTAGGGACGGAGATTGGCAATGCCTTTCCAGACCCATTTTTGCAACATTATTGGCTTTCTTTTATTTCCATGTTGACAGCTTGATACAAGTTTGTATGGTTTGACACAGGTTTTATGTATTTGTTGTTTAGCACTATGGTACTGTGCTGGGATGCTCACTTGTATTGCTGTGAAGAGTTTATGACCAGCAGCAGAACCAGCCAGTGACTGGCTTGACTGTGTGCTCAGGACATTTCATAACAGCACATTTCATAACCACAATCAAATGGCTAACAACTGTGAAACATGCTCTGCAAAGCCAGCGCAGATTTAACTCGGACACCAGCTGATCACCAGTTTCCTATGTATTTATAGTATTCACATGGCAGAATGTCATCTTGTGTATGGGTCTGGATTGCAGGAGAGGGGATCAGTTTTAGTTATGTGAAATATTGTTAGATGTGGAGAGAAAAGGGTTGCCTCCTTTAAAAAATGCAGAGAAATTTCCTAGTTGTGATGGGCCATGTCACTTTCCCTGCTGCTTAACCTTTCATTGCTTGCAAGATTGCAGCTGAGTTGATGTGAGGAGTCACCAGACATCTTTATATCATTTTCTGTCATTTTTCCTTGGTTGCTTTTGATTTATCTAGGGGCATATTTATCAAAGAGACGATACAATTCAGAATTGCCCCCGGCATTTGGGTCCTGTGCCGCAAGAGAAGAAAGGGAGCAGGGAAAATGTCAGGGTGAATAGCTGTCTGTTGACTTAGACATGGAGTGTGCTATGACCAAGAGTGGTTGACATAGCTACTGTTTTAGATAGTCTGATGCCTTGTTCACCGACAGATTACTGCAGCTGTCACATAGAGCTTGTATAGCAAAGGGTCTAAGAGACAGCTGAAAATCAGAATTTTCCTGGTTGGAAAGTCATCTCTGCCATGAACTTGCTAGGGACTTCAGAAAGACTCTCACCTTTTGCTCCCCACCTCTGATATGGTGTTAATAATACTCCCTTACAGAGACATTGCATGGATTACCTCAAGAGGACACATATGAAGTACTCTACACACTCAAATAGCACAAGGTAGATGTTGTTATCTTACTATCGTCCACTTTCTACCTAAACATTGACTCTTAGAACAGCTGCCAAATCAGAAATAAATCTGCTGTTGACAGCCATGGAATATCCTGAGCCAAAAAGTTTGCCTCAGTCCAATGGCATAGCTAAGGCATCTGGAACCTGGAAACAAAAACATTTTTAACACTTCCCTACCCGGTGCCAGGTGCCTTTTAGAAAGTGTCTTTCTAAGGCATCCAGGAGGATGCCTTAGGACTACTTTTTTTTTTTGCCTCAGGTATGCCATTGGGGGTATGGGTTGGCACCTCCTCAAGGTGTGGTACCCAGGGCAACGTGTAGTACCCAAGGCAGTCCGGGATTGGAAGAAGTAGGGAGCCAGTGTCTATCCTCAGGTAAGCAACAGGCCTGGTTGAGACTTGTGCTGGTCCCCCGAGGCTACCCTGATCAAGGCCAGCCTGGCTTGACCCCAGAATGGAATTGCGATGCCCACCTTCATGATTACCCAGCTCAGGGTAGTCAGAACAATTCAGCTGCCTTGACCCTGTTTCCATGGTGATGAAGAAGCTGGGGGCATCTTTGGCAAGACCAGGTTCTGAGCCAGGGTAGTTTACCCAAGGGAGGGCTCAGGCAGGGAACTGTCTCCTCCTAGTTAGGTGCCTGCATTGAAGGTGGTAGAGTTTAGTCAGGACCTGCTGCATTTATACCAATTGCTGCTCAGCTTTCTAATTCAATAAATCATGGCCCTGTTTTCAACCGAGTCTTTGTGTCATGTGTGTTTGTGGGGGGATATCTGGGCAAATGGATTCCACTTGTCTGCCACCCTCATAAACCCAGCCTAGATGAAATGTTACATGCATCATTAAGAGCTTTTTCTCACCTCTGCATGGTTTTCCCACTAGAAGACCCAAAGGTCCTCAAAGATGTCATTGTAACAAATGTTAACGTCAGGGATGTAGCTTCATGAGGGAAAAACAGGAAAGAGGTAAAGGACGCAATGCTGTCTACTGCCACACCACGATGCCAGTATGGATTGGACCCCTACACATGTTGTGGTTTACTATTAAACAAGTCTCTGCTTAGGTCATAGTGTATTCAATGTCACATCTAGCTTGGCCCTTAGATAAACCCTGGTCCCTACATGAGCACTTCAGGAACATGCAAGTCAGCCTGGTGGCCTGCAGAGAGAACATTTTTGAGAAAGTGACTCTTCACATGGGGCTGTTTCTACAGCTGATGCGAACTGCACAGTCAAGATAGAGGAAGCTGTAAAGAGTTACAGTGTAGAGGTGTCCCTTCTCAGAAATGGCCTGGTGACCCATGTGCTATTCCTGATACAATCACATGGGGAGGGGGAAGTGGTATCTGAACTGCTGTCCATTTTCCATTTTAATCTTGCAGAGAAATGTTCAGTTGTGTTGTGCAATGAATCAGTGCAAAACCCTGAGCCTGTAGGTTTTGACAAAGACAGCCAACAAATCCCTGGATCCCCTTAAGCCATTTCTGGGCCAATGTTGCATTTACGCAACGGGGATCAAATAGTGTACACCTGTGGGCTGGGCAGAAATGGGTTAACCAGCTGAGAAATAGGCTCACATCAGCATCTTTTGTGCCAGTTGGAATGGGTCAAGCCACAGAGGAAAAGGAAAGGGGGACAGACCGAAACAGAGTAGCATGATCAAGTATCATGTCTAAGTGCATAGTTAACTACAGTATATACAGTACTTATCTGTCTCTGATCATTTTTGTGCCCTTGTTGCATTATGGTCCCTCTTCAAACGAGTGCAAACTGCACCCCGTCTACACCAGCTCTCAAATGTATTCAGTATGTACAGTATGTATGATGCTGATTAAATCAACTTCAGCTTGGCACTGAGTGCCCATAAACTCCTAATTTTGACATGCCTGGAAAATGAACCATAGCATGCTTCCTTTTCCAGACACATTCACCCCAGCTTGCCATTCCGCTGTGCTCTTGAGAGAGCAATGTTTCAACAGCTAATACCGCTTATTCACTCACGTGTCATAATTATAGTGTCTGCTTCTTCGAGCCGCCACAAGCTGCACCCCGCCAGGGTGGAATGTAGCAACAACAGCAAAGAACAATGCGCAGTACAGAATCCTAAGCAGGGATTTGCCTACTTGTGGTGTGTATTGATGCCTCGGTGCCTTTCACGATGCTGGATAAGTTATCGTACTGAAAGCTCTTACTTGAGAAGCAATCCAGGCCAAGTACTGTGTGGGTGTGCTCCAAGTTAGACCCAAACGACAGATAATTTAATTGTGCTGTTGTTGTGTTGTGACTATTGTAATCTCCCTGGCAATGTTCCAGAACAAAGACAACTGGCAAATGTAATTATGGTTATCCTGGCTGGTGAGAACTGATTAAGCCTTCTGGGTACAAGGCTGAAGCAACTTGTTCAGGGGATCTTGGATTTTGTGATCCAGCTGTGGCTTTAAAGTGGTTTTAAAGCTAAATATGGACTGAGAAGATCTGCCGTGAGAGTACTTTATGTTCTCCTTACTACAAGTTTGCATTTGATAAAATCAAATCATAGCATTGGAATGGATTGTGGGTTCTGTTCCTAAAGGATGTTCCTTGGTGGCCTTTGCTAGCATTACTGGGCAGCTGTTCAGGGTCCTCAAAGGAATACCCATAGCCTTTATGTGGCAGAACAATTCTCTTGAGACCCACTCATTCATCTGAGGCATGACTAGCATCAAGATCCTTTATATGGAATTGAATCATTGGTCTAGCTCAGTATTGTCTACATTGACTGGCAGCAAATCTTCAGGGCTTTAGACAGGGACTCTTCCCAGCCTTACCTGGAGATACCTGGGATTGAACTTTGTGCATACAATGCAGGTTCCTCTACCACTGAGCTACAGCACATCCCCTAAAAAGAAGTGGGATCGTGGAGAAGTGACTGCCAATACAGTATTCTTGTTCTGATGAGCACTGATAATGATGCACTACATCAGTGGTTCTCAAACTTTTTAGTACCAGAACCCACTTTTTAAAACAAAACTCTATCAGGACCCACCTAGATTTACTAGACTTTTTAAAAAGGAGATCTTGAAAGAAAGAATATTTTATTCATTTATTTACAAGTAAAAATAACCAGAAAAAAACCCTCAAACATTTATCTCCCTATATTTACACATGCTTGCAAACTGCAGGAACTCAGTTCCTTGCACGGCAGTTAGGAACTATCTTGCAAACTGCAGGAGCTGAACTTTTGCAGGGTATTGAGCAGCTATCTGTTTTTTGAATAGCTTCAGGGCTTGAAGGCAATTAGTTATCTGATCTTCCCATCACCCTTATGTGACCTACCAAAAATCAGGTCACAACCCACCAGTGAGTCCCAACCCACCATTTGGGAACCACTACACTACATTTCTCCTCCTTCCCACTGTGCCCTGCTAGCACTGTACCATCACTGTTCATTCTCTCACTTCTTACTTTACAGAGCTACTTACTTGTGCATGCATCATTTGGAAGGGCATCTCTGCCCCACACCAATCCATTCTCCTGGCTCTTACATATGCTCCCAATTCTCTACTTCCCCCAGATCCATGACATCTTCATTCTTTGCCCTCATCAAACCCATCCCTTCGTAGAGAGGGGAAAAAATGAGTGTCACACAAGGACGAGTGCATTTCACAATGGCTAACTGAAGCTTTTTATTATCCCCAGTGCTTAAGCCAATTAACCAAATCATTCAGAGTACTTTGTTTCCAAACGGCAGCCTAATAATAACATATTGAATTCTTGCTGAATTCATGGAGAGTGTAGAAGCTACACTGCCTTGCCTGAGTAAGTCTTCAGGGAACGTCTAATCATACTTGAACGACCAATATTTCCATAATGGCCTTGTTTCTTTGCTAGTAAAAGGATTGAAGGAAAGAAACTCCCAGACAACGATCTGTATCAGCCACTAGCATTTAGATAACTGGCATGCGCTTAATCAGGGATTGAAATAAACTTTGGAATCCAAAAGACCCATGAAGGTTGTTTGTTTATCTTCACATACAACCTATTCATACCTGCCTCTGCATACACAGCCATGGTGCTGCTCTCCCCATCATTACCAGAAACAGTGGAGATCGTCTTTCACTTATGTGTAGTGGAGACATATTGGTGAAATCCCCTTGCCCCACCAGAGTACTGGAAGCAGGACACAGAGGAGCAGATTAAACTCTCAGTTCACTTCCTCCAATTACCTGGAACCACAGGAGATCCCCCCCCCCCCCAAAAAAAAAAAAAATTTCCCCAGTAGTTGCAATATCCTGGCACACATGTCCTTTCCTCTCCAGGGAGCAGATGGATTCAGGAGATGCTCAGTTATCTTTTCAGTGTAACAGGACAAGCAGAGGAGAGGGAGTATGTGTTTGGGGTGTTGGGAGAGGGTGCAGGCAGGCTCTCCTTCAAGGCAAGGAGAACAACAGCTTCCCCCATTCTCTCTCATTCCCCTTCCATCCCCTCACATCCTAGTAATTTAGCCCCATCCTTTCAGCCAAGCCAGTCAATCATTCTCTCCATGACTCCCGGGACTTTCTGAAAGCCTTTGCACTAGTCATTTCACAACTGTTGGACCCTTCAGATGAGCTGTAGACTCCTTCCCTAATTCAGGTGAATTCAGGCTAATATTGGTGTCCATTTCAAACTATTGATTCTGTTTCTAGTGACTGATGGGGCAAAGAGAAATAACTTTTTCTTTATCACATGAGCTCAGAAGGCTAAGAGCACAGGTAGTTTCCAGGCCAAACTACCTCCCACTGTGTCCTCTGATTTCCCTGACTACTGCACATGCCCAGAGTTCATTAGTGTCTGAGGTCAAGTGCTGATACCATAGTACTAGCACATCTTGAGTTCTCAGATACCTCGGAATGGGTATTGTCCAACCCAAACCTATTTTTCAACAAACCTCCGAGCTTTGTATCAACTGCCTTCACCCAGAGACATGCTTTTATACAATTATATAAATCAGTGGTTCTCACACATTTAGCACCGGAACCCACTTTTTAGAATGAGAATCTGTCAGAACCCACCGGAACTGATGTCATGACAGGAAGTGACATCATCAAGCAGGAAAAATTTTTACAATCCTAGGCTGCAATCTTATCCTCACTTATCCAGGGGTAAGTCCCATTTACTATTATTGTTAAAAGAATGTACATGGTAGCTTGTTAAAAGTATAGGTCTGTAACATTTCCCAGAGTGCAATCACATACCATGGTAGCATTAAGTCTAACATATTAAAAATAAAATATTAAAATGAATGGGGACTCACCTGAAATTGGCCTGTGACCCACCTAGTGGGTCCCAACCCACAGTTTGAGAAACACCGATATAAATTATTGGAAAGTTACAAATAGCAATATTTTACATTATCATCCTGTTTACTCAAAAGGGTTTCAGTGTATAAAAGTTTACAGTGGCACATCATGCAGTCCCATTTTGGGGGGTTCTGAAGAAAGTCGGCTTGCAGTACCCTGGAAACAGATGCGACGTGCACCTTTGGCTGTGAACATGATGCCAAAATGGTGTCCGTGTTCTTTCATGGTGAAACAAACAACACTATTCTGGGTTAGTTGCTTAAAGATAGGAATGTAGTGACTAGTTGAGATTTCTTGTCAGCCTGTCCCAAGGGTTCAAGGTGCATAACAGACATAAGAGATTTCCCTATTCCGTATATGCTCAGAAGCGGACACTAATTTAGTGTAACTGAGGTGAACCTTTTGGTCTTTTGTCTTGGTTTTTGCTTTAGATGGGATGTTTTTTTTTTCTTTTTTGATACTCCTTTCTTTGAAGTTCAGGCTTCAGTCATTTTGAATCTTTCTCCCTCTTAAGCATTCCCCTGACATTTATTTTGCTCCCCAGAAACATCAAAGAAGACAGATTGTCTGTTTCATCTGTGCTCAGCTCTGGGACTGCTAAGCTACAAATAAAATCCTTGGTGGAAATGAGCACAGCTTCAGTGCAGCTGAATTTTTCATTTGGCTGCCACATGGGGCTCCTGGGGACCATTCCATCCACAGAACTGCCAAGAGGCCCACCAACAGCCTGCCTTTCCCCTCGCCTTGGCGGGATGTGATTTGCAAGGGAAAATAAAACAGGAGATGCCTTTCTCCTATTTTCCCTAATCTTTCCATGTCAACCTAAGTGGTCTTTCAAGCTTTCGCTCTCTGTGAGTGGGGGTCCAAGAAAGACCCATTGAAATATTTTCAGTGTCAGCAGCTCCGATCAAACTTTTAGTGTTGTTCTGAATTCCATGACTGAAGGCCCAATCCTGTCCAACTTCCGTGTGCTGACGTAGCTACAATGCAGGCCCAAGGTAAAGGAACACACATTCCCTTACCTTGAGAAGGCCTGCATGTTGGCGTGGCTGCACCTGCACTGGAACATTGGATAGGATTGGGCCCTTGATCTGCCATTTCCACAAATGGCAGAACGAACATTTCTATCAACTGTTAATATTCATGATTTTGCAAATGGCGCATGAATTTACTTGATGGTTCATTCAATGTGTGGCAGCTGGTGGAGACAGAATAATAAGAGAGAAAGAGGAATTGCTTCTCTAGTTATCAAAGGGAGGTGGCGAGGCAGTCAATACAGGCAAGAATCCTATAAGAGACGCTGCAACTGACAAGTAGAGCTACTAATCCAAAACAAGAGAATGCAGTGGCCATTTTAGATTTTGAATTAGCTGCAAAGGCCATAGCAACAGCAATTGTTTCATGGTTTTTCTTCCCAGTATAGGATACATGATGGTCCTTTTTCTGGAGAAAACAAATCACCTAAAGACTCCAAGTAAGGGATGGTGTTAACTATTGGATGCCTACCAATCTTTTCTAAGGGCTAAGCTATTTTTGCCATAAAGAAACCTAACATTAATTGCCAAAGTGACAGGCATCATTGTATTTACTTGGGAGTAAATTCTGTTAACGTCCATGAGATCTACTTCTGTGTAAGCTTGTGTAGGATTATGCCGAGTGCCATTATACTCCTGCTTTTCTTTGCTGTTCTGTCTGTAAACATGACTAGCTTGGTCTGCAAATATCAGTCTACGTATTGATCCTCCAAACTCTGAATAAAAACCCTTTGCCCTTTTCCATTTTTCGGATGAAGATATCATGTTGTACTCTACTTCAGAGTATTCTAATGTTTAGTAAATGTTTAGTAAAGGCACCCATCAAAAGAATGTGTTTGCTTCTTTGGCGTTTTGTTTGCCATTTCCAGCCACTGACTTGAGAAATGGAGTCCTTTCAGAAGATTCTGCTGCATTTGACCCCAATTCCAGCTTCTGGTAACTGGGCAATTGAATCAGATCAGATCTGACATGTTGACACCATGCAAACATCAAAACATTGTATTATCTCATTGAATGATATCTCAGCATCATGGGTGCATATGGAATTTGTACCGACGGCTGCCACTGACATATCTTCAGCCATTCCATTCCTGGCACAATGATGTGTGTGTCTGAAGCTCTCGCTTCTATTGACTGCATCTTGGGCATGTGCTACTGAAGAAAGAGTTACTGGTGTGAAAAAGGCATATCCTTTTCACTGCTTACAACCGGGATTGATTTTTTCCCCCCTCAAGCTCTAAAATTATTGATCTTCCACAAGCGTTGGCATTTTGGTAACGGCCACATAAAATATGCCTCAGACTTCTGTCCCCAAAATACACCTGGGAAAATATGTCCCAGAAGTCTTTGAGTTCTGGGCATGCTGTTTCAAATAACCACAGCCTCCCACTTTCATGCTGCATCTTGTTTGAAATAGGCTACCTCTGAATGCCAGGTTGAAGGGAGCGGCAATAAGATGCTGGTCTCTTGTTGTCTTGTGTGTTCCCAGAGGTATCTGGTGACACAGGCAGCTGTACTAGATGGCCCTATGACCTGATTCTTCTGTCTTATGGTGCAAAATGTTTTTAAAACAGAATTTTCCATTTGAAATGTGTACCTTTTTTTCTTCAGCAAATACTGGCCTAGTTTAAAAAAAAATTATTTTGCTGCAACAGCTCTCTGCTGCAGTATCAGAGCAATTTTTGGCCACAGTGCCAGCACTTTAAATAAAGCAAAATTTGTTATTTTTAATTTGGAGGCGGATGTTAAATCCCTCTTAGATCTTGTTTGATTGTTGCTGTGTTTGAACAACACGAGTCCTATAACATGAGAAGATGATGATGATGATGATGATGATGATGATTTTAAAAAGTTTAGTCAGTCTGTTAATGCAACTGTTACCCTGCACATCCCTGATCTTGTCTGATCTTGGAAGCTAAGCAGGGTCAGGCCTGGTTAGTACTTGGATGGGAGACCGCCTGAGAATATCAGGTGCTGTAGGCTTATACCATAGTCTTTCGAGACTGAAGGTTGCCAACCATCTAATGAACATTCCAGTATATTTGTGAATGTATCAGGCACCAGCTTGCAATACTACCAAGTCCTGTGTCAGAAATCTCAGGTTTCCAGGCACATCCAACTTGGCAGCCCTGCCTCTCAGACCCTGATCAAGTATGGCTGTATGAGGCAAAAGAGTTTGATAGGCCTCATCACAGTAATCTTACAGCAAACACATTACATTAACTTTCTCCTTGTAAACATACCCTCTGCTAATGTACTATTATACTTGATTTGGTTGATTTATGGGTTAGTTTATGCATGCATGTTAATCACTTGATGATTGCAACATCAAGTGATTACTTGCATGTCTGAATTGACCATTGCTATAATGCCAGTAAGAATGTATCCCTCAAATTTCATGTTTTCCAATGTACAGTAGTTAGCTCAAAAACACTCAAAAACCTAGAGAAAGCATGGTATGCATGGGTGAACCAGGCTTAGGTTGGAGTACTGGTAATTCTACTTAGAGATATAAAAGAATGCAATTTATCATGGCATATAAACAGATGTCAACAGTCTGAGGGCTGTGTTCAAATTTTCCATCCCTTAAAGCTCTTAATTCTGTTTCAGCCTAGGACTAAGCAACGTCTTGTATGCTTGCCTGAAAATTTAGTGATGGCTCTTCTTTGCCTTGACAGGTCAGAGAACGAGCTTTATGGCTATTGGCTGGCCTATCTGCTTGCCGCTAGGATTTATGCTGCCGCCTTACCCACTGAATTAATAGCAGGCTGTTCTATTATGATGCCCTGAATAACTATGGTGCCACTTGTCAAAGAGATAACGCTTCATGTTCCGGAGTGCAGACTTAGAAGAGAGGAAAGGAGCTGCACTGTTGTTAATTCGTTAATGCTTGAAACTACTTAGCAATGCACAGTTAGATCAAAGCTTTCCTTGAGAAGATTGTGGTTTTAGGCTAGATGGAGGTAGTTTAGATGACTGCATTATAGCTGGCCCCAGGATGAAAAAAAGGGTAAGTGAAATTGTCTTTCATTTCAATGCATCCTTGTTTTCTTGTCACAATACTCTCTCTCTCTCTCTCTCTCTCTCTCTCTCACACACACACACACACACACACACACACACACACACACACACACACACACGTATTTTGAGATAGATCCAACAACAATGCAGTAGAGAGCTAAGACCGGTTTTTCCAACATGGACATCCAACATATTTATCCTTCCAACAATTATATGTCTCTAAGGTAGCTTATAACAGTATTAAAATACTCCATTCAGGTAACTGAAACACCTTCCATGCAAGGAAAAGCTACAGCATTAGGGGGCTTTTTGGTTAGGAAAAAAGGGTGACAAAGAGGGAATTTGGTTGAGGCCTACAAAATCATGCATGGCATGGAAAGTGGAACATGGAACATGGAAAGTGAGAAGTGTTTCTCCCTCTCTTACAATACTGAACCAGGGGTCTTTCTTTGAAGCAGAGGTTCAGGGTAGACAAAAGGAAATATATTTTCACACAGTACATAATTTGTGGAATTCTGCTGCCATAAGACGTGGCAATGGCCACTAGACTAGATGGCTTTAAAAAGGGATTGCACAATTTCATGGAGGACAGGTCTATCAATGGCTACTCAACACAATGTCCAGGTGCTACCTCCAGGTTCAGAGGGACTGTGCCTCTGAGTAGCAACTGCAGGAGAGCAGTGATAAGAGAGGGGCATGGCTTTATCACCTTCTTGTGAACTTGCCAGAGGCAGCTGATTGGCCACTGTGGGATGCAGGACAAGGTGGGCCTTTGACTTGATCCAGCAGGGCTTTTCCTATGTTCTAAAAATAAAATAAATCAGATGAGTACCTCAGCCAGTTGAAGAAAAATCCACCTTTCTCAGTTCCAAATAGATACAGGCATGTGCCCACCCCCGTATCCACAAATCCGGTATCTTCAGGTTTGCTTATCCACGGTTCTCTGCGCTCCCCCGTTTCCAGTTTCCTGTTAATGTTCGCTTGATTTTCTCTAGCATTCAGGCTGCTTGCGTGCTTGTATTCCTATAAGCATACATGCTTATAGCGTTTGGTAAAAGGAAGAAATGTTCTTGTTTAGTGCATCAGTAATGATAAACACAGGTAGTGGACATGGGGGGCACAGAGATAGCACTGAGATAAGCCCCCCTTATCTGCGGTTTCCAGTATCTGCGGATGACAGATGCATACCCCCTTGGATACCAGAGGTCATCTGTACAGATATTAGTTAATATTTCTGCTTTACAATATATGCTAACGATATAACTATTGATTATGATTTATTCATATGCTGTCAACATTTAGGAGCCAATTTAAAATTTTCTTATTTTCTCAGGATTTTAGTGGCACCTGAGTAGTTAGTTGTCTTTGTTTCATCAAACAGGTGCTGCCAAAAGCTTGGGTAAACAGAAAAGTGTTAGGTCCTAAATGTTGACAGTGTAGGGGTCATGATATTCATAGCTAGTATATAACTACTAACAGTAGTTTGGACCCAGAGAATCATGCTTAAGCATTACAGAAACCAGCAGGACTTACCAGTAAGTCACAACTAACTTGTCTCATTGACTCCAGTGGTGCTTAAGAATGATTAACTTTATCTGGACCCGACTCATGATATTGTAAAGCTGGAGCTTCGTGGCCCGTTAATGGCCATTAATGCCAGTATTTTAATCTCAATGAAGTAGATTTGCTCAATGGACTTTCCTACTGCAAGGTCACTCTATGTGGTCAAAGCCATTTGGAACTTAATTTGTGAATGGAATCATCAGGTATTATTTTGGGTCCAGGTACAGAAATCCAGATGTCCTCCCACTGCCTGAACCTAAGAATTCTCTCCAACATTACTTTTTCACTTCTGATTGCAATGTCTTAGGCTTGCATAGCTTGTGACTCTCCAATCTAGCAGCCAATCCAATGCAATCCATCGGCCACGTACTGTAGCCTGCTGGATAAACCTATTCCTGCAGGTAGCAAAGACAGAGACTTTATAGAACCTTTGATGGGCAGCCAGTTGTGGCTGGTGTGTCATGTGGTACGGATTGACTTCGCACAAGGATGGCTCAGAATCAGGGTATTTTAGGCCTTTGTGCTCTAAGGCAGGGGTCTCCAAACTTTTTGGCCAGAGGGCTGCATCAAATATTTAGCATGGTGTGGAGGGCTGGAAAAAAAATTTAAATATAAAATTTAAATAAATAAATTAGAGATGAAACTTAGATGAGTGAATAAATGAATGAATGAATGGGCTCATTCATTCAACCTCTCTGACCCTCAGAACACCCTCCAGACACAATCAGAGCACAGTTCTGGTCATGTTCAGTTGAGTGGGCCAGAGGCTTTCAGGGGACAAGAGGTTGGCTGCAGGCTGGAAAGAGGCTTGCTGCAGGCCACATCTGGCCCCCGGGCAGGGGTTTGGAGACCCCTGCTCTAAGGAGATACAGCATACAGAGAGAAAATGGCTCCTACTGCAAGCCCCCCCCCAACTGCAGGAAGAAAACCCCCCCATTTGGCTTGTCTTAGAGCCCAATCCTATCATGCGTACAGCACGCACTGCATGTTGTGGCAGGGGGGCAAATGAAAGGTAAGTAAACAACGTTTTAACACCCTTTGCAGTTTCTTTTCTGGAAAACCTTGTATGTAGTGATAGAGACTGAAAAGAGATTTTTACAAGACCCCGGAAGTTTGTAGTTCTTCCCTGCCACATGGGTCTACAATGGTGATTTTCAACCTTTTTCATCTCATGGCAAACTAACAAGACACTAACACTTCCAGGGCACATCATCATTTTTTATTTTTTTTTTACAATTGAAGAGACACACCATGCTGCTGGTGGGGGGCCCCACATCCCCCAATGGCCCTACTTGTAAATGAACATCTGCCAAACTCCCATAGCACACCTTCAGACCACTTGCTGCACCCCACTGTGCTGCGGCAGACAGGTTGAAAACCACTGGTCTATGCCCTGTACCAGTAGATCACAATTTACTTCTGACACCATATCACATGATGTGGATGGTCTAAATACAGACTGAATAAGTGTCTGACCAAAACGTCTAACATTATGGGAAGAAAACACTGCAAACAAAGAAGCTATTTGCCCTAGGTTTTGTCACTGTTCTAATGACTTGCTTCCACAGCAGTTCATTTTTTTTTACATTTCATTGTTGTTTGAATAGAGCAATCACAGCATGTGACTACTCAGAAACATGAAGTATTTGTACCTCAAGGGTTGTTAGATTAAAGGATTTTGAGGGCAGTTTTTTTTTTTAAAAGCACTTTCCTGCTTCCCGAAATGAGATCAGATGCCTCAAATAAAATATATTCCTCTTGTATGGGGCCTGCTTTTCTCCCACTGAAAAGCCAAAATTCCTAGAAGGCATGGGCACTTGGAAGTGTGCCAGAGCAGTCAAGCATCAAAAGATGCATCAAATAGAATGTGTGCCAAGAGTTGAGCAAAGCATAATTACAATCTGGCTTTTTTTTTTTATATTTTCCTCAGGTTACATTCTGAAGCACGTTCATGAGAAATTAGAGTGGTTTTTATCTACCTCAAGAATACTCTAGTGGCACATTTTGTGCAGGCCCTGAGATGGGCCATTAATTGCTTACTGCTCTTTAAATATAAAACGAGAGATTTGGATCCCAGTATCCACAGGAGTTCTGTTCTGGACCCCCCCCCCTTCCACACACACACACAGATACCAAATCCACGGATACCAGGGTCTGATTAATTCCTTTAAATACACAAAAGCACCAGAATCTGGTTCCTACCTCTTCCGGGTCGCACGGCGGTTCCTTTCTGCCTCACCCCAGAATGCATCATGAAAGGAACCTCTGTGTGACCCCAGAAGTGGGTCTTTCAGGACTAAAAATAGCTGTAGAGGCTTGGAAACAGTGCACTTTGGCTGTGAAAAGTTAGGAAACCTGATTTTGGTGCTTTTTGTGTGTTTAAAGGGATTTAAAATTGGACCCTGGTATCTGCTGGCATCCGTGGTAAGTCAAATCCATGGTTGTCAGACTCATTGTACATGGGCCCCTTGTAAGGCAGAGATCAGAACCAAAGATTGATATATAGGTGGGCCTGTGTTATCCGTGGATTTGGTACCCATAGATTTCATCATCCATATGTTCATCATCCATGTGAACCAGCAGCTTGGGCCCCAACTGGACCCTCTGAACGCGACCAGAGTTGTGCTCCAGTCACATCTGGAGGGCCGGGGAGGCCACACATGGCTTCCCTGAGCCTCAGAATGCCTTATAAAGAGCATAAAAACCATCACTTCCTGTTTCCCCTTAAAAGTTGTTCCCCCCCCCCCAAAACAGGCATTTTGAAGGTTGGATCGGCTGTACTCTGCCTCCCCTGCCCTCAGAACACCCTCTGGACATGACCGGTTGCATTAGGAGGGCTTGAAAGGCCATAATTCACTGATTCAATCATCCGCAGATTTCAGTATCCATGGGGGTTCCAGGAAGAGAACCCCGCGGACAACAGGGGCCACCTTGCAGTGGTCTTGATATATTCAGAATATAGAAGTAATCTTGATATAGTGGTCTTGACATAGCAAAGCTGGAGATGAATGTTTCTAAGTACAGAGTCAATACAAGCAAGCTCAAGTAGTATTATTTAGTGGTTGGAGGGCATTTCATGCACACATGCACATAAAGTCCCTTCTTCAAATGGCAGAAAATGGTATTACCTCCCATTGTAAGAACTCTCTGCATTTTTGCTAGTGGACCAGTGTGACTATTTATTATTTGTATGTCTACTGGGTTTCAGTTAAGCAATGCAGAGTAGATCAGCTCTGTTGCTAAGGCATCAGAGCTGCAGCAGTACAACACGCGAAAGCCTGGTTTCTATGGATTCATCCAAACAGCAACTAGTGGGAATTCCCTTTGGACACACATTACATTAATCTTTCCATCTCACATCAGAATTGCAGTAAATTAATTTATGTTCCAATATTGAAGCTCAGCTGTGGAGCGCTCTGAATGAATGGTTGTAAACACAAATGAAACAAATGGGTCTCCAGTGAGCTTTAGTTGCCATTTTTCCTGTTGTCTCAGCAAAGCAATTGTATGGCATTCAAATTATTTTCAGATTTCCTTGCAAATTTACTGTTCAAGGATTGAGATACTCAGCCTCCCTCTTTACCCGCACAGCTGTGCCAGGGAAAGAGACGGGGCTTTTCACTGTACATCTTTAAGTGGCAAGTGTGTAGTTGGCGCTTGTTAACAGCACAGGAATAAAAACCAACATAATGTAGTCTGTAGCAGTACCAGCTGGTGCCAGGAAGTGTACAATAAGGTTATTACAAGCGTGAGTTTTATACCAGCCTTCTTCATTTATGTCAATTACTATTTGTGCTTACATGAGAGCGGCACAGTCGTCTCTGTGATATGTAGGTTACACAATTAAATAAATGAGCTCCTGCGTTTGTAAGTAAGCCCCACAACAGCTGGATTGTGGGCAGCAACCTTAGAAGAGTCAAAAGTAAGGACCAGGAATTGGCCAGGAATTGGGAATTTGGAAGCTAGGAATTAGGATCAAGAATTTGGGAAAGAAGACAGAAGTCTTCTTCTGACAGACAGAAGGACTGAGGAATCAAAGCAGGAGCCAGGATTAAGAAGCAAGACAGGAGGCAGGAACAAAGGCAAGAGTCAAGTCACAAGCTGCAGAAAGCACTAGAGACAAGGAGCCTTTGCTTGGCATGGTTCTGATGGCAAGTGGGTGGGGCCACTTCAATGGTGCATTGCGGTATCTGCAGTACTTACCATTTTGCCCCCCTGGCTATGCTACTGTCAGAGCTTATGTTCACATGTGCATGTGTGGTTAGTCGGTCACACTGGGTTCTTCCTGCCTCCTTCACAGTCCTCCTTCTCCTGACAAGAAAGAGAATTCCCCTCTCTTTTTGACAGCACCACAGCAACAGTTGATGGTTCTTCAAGTGAAGTTCTTCCTTCATGCAGCTGACCCGGATATGTTAACTAGCTTCTCACCCTACTTGGCTTCTCCCTTCACAGCTTTCTCTTCCCTCTGTACTCTTCTGCAGCTTCAAAACAGAAGTTGGCACTGCTGGCAGGTCCTTGGCCAGAGTGGCCTTGTCTTCAGGCAACCAAATTGGATGTTGCATTTTCCCATCCATTAACCCTTGCTATCCTTCTTTGCGTTTTTTCCCCACCTTTCTTTCAGTTCAGATCCTTGCACTTTAACAGATCTAAAGGGATAGAAAAAAAAAACAGTGTCCTACAGCTGCTGCTAAACCTGCTACTATTTTTGTTTTGTTCTGTTTTTTTTTACTCCACCAATATATTTTACCTAGCTAACCATATAGCATCTTCTGTTTTCAAATTGGTAGCAGGTCTGATCAAGATGTTGCTCTTCCTTCTAAAGTCACTGTCTACTTCTATGACAAGTCTGTCACTATGGAAACATATGCAAATAAAAACAAGCTCCAAAATGACAAATAAATAAACTCCATCCACCACCATTGGGCAAGTTTACATGATCAGTTTTTGGATAAATGCTTGATTTACTTGTTGGTGGACATTTTGACCATATGATGATGAGAGAAAAAGCATTATTTAATAATCAGTGGAAAAAAATGGTGGGTGTATCTCTCTTTCACCCTGATTGACTACCATCTATTTCATGGGTGCTTAAAGAAGATCTTAATGAAGAGCAAAATCTTCCGGCTGCCAATCAGAGTTACATCACATGTCATTTATTGCTCTCTGGAGAAAAACAGAAGACGACTTTTTTTAGAAGAGGGAAGATTTTTTTTTCCAGAATAAAGTGTTACTGCTTAAACCTTCCAGAAGGTTAAAAAAAATCTCCTTGGTCTCTAGGCACATGAATTGTTAAAGAGACAACTGTTTGTGCTGTAGTGAACAGATGCCCACATCATCATTGGCAGCAGAAGACAGTGTTGGCAGTCTCATCAGTGAAAGCAAGGAGTAAACGGACCTGGAGCTTTAAAGTCTGCAAGTCTATGAAGGGCAGACCCTAAGCAGCACTAATAGGTCAGTATGTAGATCCCTAAACATCACATAGCTGATTTGGACAATGTGGTTCCACATGATGGCAATTCTTCCAAACAGGTTCAAAGAAAATGAGTTTGATGTTCCAGGATGGTCACTTGGAACAAGTGCTGACAGGTACGGCCCAAGGTCTCCCAGTACTTGAAATAGCATGCCAAATGCTGCTTCCCCTTTTGTAGAGATGTGTCAAATTGCTGTCATGGCCACTCTTTCCTCAATTTGCAAAGGGTAATGGAGCAGGGATCTGAAGGCCTTAGGACTGGACCTCAACAGGTGGGAAACCCTGGCCTCTGAGCGGCCCGCTTGGAGGCAGGCTGTGCAGCATGGCCTTTCCCAGTTTGAAGAGACACTTGGCCAACAGTCTGAGGCAAAGAGGCAAAGAAGGAAGGCCCATAGCCAGGGAAACAGACCAGGGACAGACTGCACTTGCTCCCAGTGTGGAAGGGATTGTCACTCCCGAATCGGCCTTTTCAGCCACACTAGACGCTGTGCCAGAACCACCATCCAGAGCGCGATATCATAGTCTTTCGAGACTGAAGGTTGCCAACTTCTTCTCAATGGAGCAGGATAAAACATCTAAGAAATCCTAAGAAAACCTCTTTTCTGTACTTCCTCTTTTGTTTCCTTTTTCTTGGAGTAGGAGGAGGAGAAGTAAGGAGGCAAGCAGTGGATGTCTCCCTTATCAATCCACCTGAGGTGGCCACCTCATAGATGGCCCTGCCCCATATGAATTTCACATGGTTCATGGAAGAAGACATGTTGGCTTTGTAGAGGTGACTTTCTAATGTTAAGTGGTAAGTGCATTCAAATGCACGAAGGCAGAATTCACAGAAATGACAACCAGTTGCATCAGGAAAAGCATGCAAAAGAAGTTCCAAATCTTCTGACTAAGGCACAACCACTTGAAGTGACAGGGGTGTCCATCCTGCAAGCTGTCCCAGTGGGATGGTGGAGAAGTGGGAGAAGAGACACCTCAGAGGTATCCCTGTGAAAAAAGGATGTGGATAAGTTCTTACCCACTTCCTCCACCCTCTCCAGGCAGCTTCTCAGGGCCTTGACTTCCTTAGGAGCCAAAACACTTAACCTCTGTCTCTCCACATCATTTTCTTTGCAATGGCCTTTTACAACCTTCACAGCAGCTCTTGCAGACTGTGGCTCCTCCCCTTCTCAAGTTACACACTACATCAAGTTTCTCCATTGCTGGGGAATGGAGATAACACTGCCAAGCTTTCCCTGTAATGGGCAACATTCTGCAACAACTTCCAATGGTAGTAATTCCCAGTGAGGTGTTTTTCTCCCATTGGCACTCTGCCTGGGACACTCTGAGCAAGGAAATTCTGTCTCCCAGGGTGAACCCTAACAAGGGGCAGCATTCAAGGTCAGCCAGTTTGGGCACTGCCCAAGTGTCTATGCCCATCAGAGAACCCACTCATTTGGACTGACTCCCTGAATCCCCACCGCCTGTCAGTCACCTCTTTTTGCTTCCCCATTCACTAATGGGGAAGGCGGAAGAAGTTGTGCTGCTGTCCACCATGAGTAAACTGGGGGCTTGTGCAGGTCTTTGCTGGTAGTGAGAAGTATGTCAATTGGTAATCTGAAATTAAAATTGCATAAAAAGCTAGAGCCAGGTAATGTGTAGAGGCATGTATTAACCTCTCTCTCCTCCTAAAAGCAGCAAAGGATTTTTTTCCGCTTTGATGGTATATGTGTTGGGCAAACTTGCCGGCCACACGGATGTCATGCTGGGCTGTGCCAATTATGGCCACCCAGCTTCTCCCTGCAACCAAACAATGAATGACTGGCACAGTGGAAGGAAGCCAATGGAAAGTGTTAGAAATATCAAGAAGGACTCCTGGAAGTAAATGGGATAATCGAACATCAATTAGACCATGAATTCATTTGTGGAGAAATAGGGAAGCCAGTTCTGATGTGCCTCCTCACAAGGCTTTCTAAAAAGAAAGAGAGTTTAGCAAGTATGGGTAGTCCGTACAGCTTTCTCAAAGAGGTCCCATGATAAACTGCAGTTTGTTTTCACGACAGATCTGGTTCATGGCATCCCCTGGGAGAATGTTGTTTTATGCTCCATTCTGACAAATTGTGTCTTTTGACATCAGAGCATCCATTGAGGGTGCTCTTCTGTTCATTACCATGGAGACTTTCTCACAAAATTAGCAAATCAATTTTGACGTCAAGCAGAAGGTGGATGACGAGAAATTTGTGCACCTTATGAATTGCTGTTGGACCCGAGGTGCTGAAGGAGGCCTCTGTTCCTCCTGCCTGCTGGTCTTTCATTTCATCCACATGGATGCCTTCCATTTTCTCCATTCCTGACACACCTGTTCAAGGAGTTTAGCCTCTGTCAGAGCAGCAGTGTGTATTTTTATTATTTCAAAAATGCTTTTAATTCCAACAGCCCAAAATCCAGAATATCTGTCTCATTTGTCTCCATGGTAACAAAGTTTAACCACAAACATATGAGAGTGTGACTTCACTACAGGATCAAATATGTTATACTTTAAACGTGAATATATATCCAACAGGGTAAGGCAACTCCCCCTCTTGAGAAGGCCATCCATTAACCTCATGAAAAGCTTACTTCCTTCAGTTCTGGTGATCAGTAAAAAGATGACTATGGGTCAACCTAAGTAATAAATGCAAGACTAAAATGCTTTGTTCAGATCTGTGGGGCCTGATCCATCCTCCTCCCCACCTCATCACTGCCTCATTCCAGCCTCCCCTGTTTTGCCCTCCCCAGCCCATTCAACCTTACCTTCCCCAGCAGGTCTTTGGCCATCTGCTGGTGCGTGGAAAACCACTCTGGCCTCCTTGCAGTGGCCTGGTGGCAGATGCTAGCAGAGGCTACTTTGCAGCTGCTATAAAGCAGCCTCCGCTGGGGTAATGTGTGGTATGTCAGCTCCCAGCCAGTGTAGGAATAGACCATGAGACAGATAAATATGCACACATCAAAAAGTGATTTGCAACAGAAGTCACCCTTCCACTGATATATCCTCACACTGTGAGATGAGTTAGAATGGATGATCATATCTGCCCCAAGGCCACCCAATGAATTTCTTGGCTAAGTGAAGATTTGAAACCAAGGCTGTACAGCCCTAACCCAGTCCCAAACTTTGGGTCAGGGTCCATTCATTGGGTCGCGAGTCAATTTCAGGTGGGTCCCCATTCATTTCAGTGTGTATTTTATATTTAATAGATTAGACTTGATGGTACCATGGTATGGTTATCAATTATAGTCAATGGGGCTTAGTCCTGGGTAAGTTTGTATAGGATTGGAGCCTTTGGGATGTTTGAGGACATTTTTAAAACAGATCAGCAACTGCTTGGGAAGGTTAAGAGGGTTCTTTATTTTTAATTAATTTTTAAACTTATACTTACTGTAAACCTTGAATTTACTAAGAGCCCAATCCTATCCAACTTTCCATCACCAAAGCAGCCATAATGCAACCTTGAGGCAAAGGAACAAATATTCCCTTACCTTGAGGAGGCCTCCATGACTGCTTGCCTCCTCACTGGCAAAGTTGCATCAGCACTGGAAAGTTGATAGGATTGTGCCCTTACTTAATTTAATGTGATTTTGTAGTATGGGGGGTGGCTAAAAATTTCCCTGCTTGATGATATAACATCCAGCTATGACATCACTTTCAGGTTGATGACATCACTTCCGGGGGGGGGAAGATCGTCCTTTTTAAAAATGGGTCCCGATGCTAAAAAGATTGAGAACCACTGCTCTAACCACTATACTTGAAAATTGGTTCATAACACTGTGCTGGGATCCTGTGTGCCTATTTCTGCATGACAGTCCTGTGCAGAAAGTGCAGGCTACCAGAAAAATGCAGTCAACTGCCTTTATGTATAAAGCTACTACTGAACATCAACCTTGCAATTAAGCAAGATTTCACAGTCAAATCCGGCAAATGGGCGTGAAAATATTCCATAAACACAGCAAATGTCCATGGTAGGGCGATGCTATCCGGACACCCTTTCTGGCACTTTCTGACATTTTCTTTGGCTTGGCAGGAACTGTAAAGAATAATTTCTCTAATGGACAGACTCTCCGCCAAGGCCGTCATACTGTCAGCCATTTTAATTAAGGGACTGGATTAGCCTTTATCACTAATTAACCTTTCTTTGCAGTTGCACCACTGTTTTCTTTCTCTGAAATACAGTTTGACGTGAGAAAGGAACAACAGTTCAGGAGGACAGAAAGCAGCAGCTCTTTCCACATGCATGTATTTTTTTGTTTCTTTGCCCCACTTCCACCACTCTGCATGTGAGAAAGGGAATCCGTGCAGTGGCGTCGCTAGGGATTGCGTCACCCGGTGCGGGAAGCCAGCACATCACCCCTATGATGGAACTACTTCCATGCAGTCGGCAGGGTGCGGTAATGTATCATTGCCCGGCTCCATTGGTTTTTTGGCTATAATTTTTGATAGAATAGAGATATTTCAATGTGGTTTCTTTCACTGCATTCTGCATGAAATTACACATCGGTTGATACATAACATGATGGTATTATTCGAAAATACCAAGATTTAAAAATTTTTGGCCGGTAGTGGTGTCACCCCCCTGTGTGAGTCATCCGGTGCTGCCCACACACCCTGCACCATCCTAGTGATGCCACTGAATCTGATGTCAAGAAGGGAGACTTTCACTTTTACATATAGGAAACCGGGGGCTCAATCTTATCCAATTTTCCAGCGTTGGTGCAGCTGTGCCAATGGGGCGCGCACTGCATCCTGTGGTGGGGAGGCAGTCACAGAGGCCTCCTCAAGATATGGAGACATTTGTTCCCTTACCTTGGAGCTGTACTGTGGCTGCACTGGTGCTGGAAAGTTGGATAGAATTGGGCCTCGAGTTATTTCACCAACTCCCTACTGGTAAGGATTAATCTAAGCATGCAAAAGAACCCTCTTCCCAAGAAAAAATTAAGCAAAAGTTTGCTGATATGTTTAAAATTGGTCATAAATTTGTAGGAGTTTTGGGCAAGATTCTTTCTGCAACAATCCAGCACAGGAACTCCATGAGCTTGGGCAGGTGGCTGTGCCATTCCCCTTCTGATGTACAGCAAATTGTGCAGAGGCCAAGCTCTGTGTGGTCCAGATGATCTTGGGTGGTGAGTTAAATCTGGCCCGTGGGCTGTAGCTTGCCAGCCCCTGCTCTAGATCAGTCCAGGAGGGTTGGCAACCTACAGAGAAGTTTGCAGGGGATTGAACTCATGAACCAGACGTAAGACTTATAGGGATCTGGTTAGCTCAATTTCTAATGTGCAAGGAGGAACCTTAAAGTTCACCTTTTCAACGCTCCCAGTATTTGACAGAATCCCTAATGACCACTACCTCCCATAAATATGTCCCTTCCACAGCGGAAAAAAAAAACCAACAAAAAATTGTACAGTTTGTTAATTGACAACAATCATGCCAGTGATATACTGTAAAACAGTAGTTCTCAAACTTTTTAGTACTGGGACCTACTGGGTTTAGGGTGTAATCCTACCCTGAGCTGGAACAGGCAAGCCAAGAGGTTTGTGCTGTATCCAGTGCAGGACAGGGGTCCAAGGTGGCTCAGCTAGAGGAAAGGAGAAACTTTTCCCCAATGGTTCTCCTCAGACTTGCACCACCTCCTGAGGTTGCACAAGTCAGAGGAGAGCAGAGCGGCTTTACACCACTCCAAATTCCCTGGGAATGAGGGTTGGGATCTAGCATAAGTGCTGGATCCCAGCCCCGCCTCCCGCTCCCCCCTGCCCACCCCAGGGCCGCCTACCACCCAACCTCCTCCCATCCAGGAACACCTCCCTCCCTCTTCCTTTCTGCCTCCTCCCCAACCACCTCAGAGGCTTGCGTCAGCCCAGCTGGGCCAACGCTAGCCTCCTGAGGAAGCTGGCACAGAGGCTTGTGTCAGCCTCCGCAGGCTGGCGCACCTCTGAGCACTGGCCTAGCTTCCTCCCAAGGAGGCACAAACATGCCTTTTGGCATGTTTGCGAGTCTCCTGGGCATGAGTGCCTCAGGATTGCACCCTTAGTTGTGTGATCCTGCATTCACCTGCCCCCATTACCTATCAGTGACAGTCTTGGGAAAAAAAACACACCAGAAAAAAAGATACTAAGACATTTGTTTCCCTATTTTGACACAAACTTGCAGACTGTAGAAGCTCAGCTCTTTGCAGGGCAGTTAGCAGCTATCTGATTTTTGAATCTCCTCAGGGCTTGAGGAAATTAAATATTTGATCTTTCCATCATCTGTGATTTCATTGGAGGCTCTGTGGGACCCACCAGAAATTGGGTCCCGACCCACCAAGTGGGCCCCGACCCACAGTTTGATAAATGCTGCTGTAATATATAAGTAATTTCTAGTGATACAGGCGTGCCCCAGTATCCGCAGGAGTTCCGTTCCACAACCCCCTACAGTTAAGCGAAAACGTAGATAACCAGGGACGACCCCTCCAGCCCTCCAGGGTTTTCCCAGGCCTCAGAATGCCTTATAAAGCAATAAAAACGTCACTTCTGGTTTCCTGAGAAAACTGGAAATCATGGGTTGTTTTGCCTGAATGGCCATTTTGAAACCTGCAGAAGACGCGGGTGGATGCACATGGCCTCTGCTTGGCTCAGAACACCCTCCAGAGGCAAACAGAGCTCCCCTCACTTCCAGAGGAGGCTGTGGTGCCCCACAGACTTGATCCACAGATATGTGAAACAGCGGATACAGGATCCACAGATACAGGGGCCCCTGTATATACTCACATACACACAGCCTTTTACAAGGGAGATGTAATACCAGCTGCTGAAACGCCTTTAAATTTCCCCACAATTAATTGTAATGAGATCTGACAGATTACTCATCTTCCTCTTAGCCCAAAGAAAATCTCATTCCTATTATTTTTTGGTCAATGTAAAAGATCAAGTACATAATGACAACCAATTAGGAACATATCCTCATTGATATCTCACAGGGATATCATAGCTATGAATAAAAAGATAAACAAATGAGGAAGCAGATGTAGCCGTGCTTTATAATTGCAATGGTTTTATTTGCTTATGATTTAGGCATAATGCAAAGGACTACCTTTGTGATGAAAGTGGGGGGGGGTGACATTTTGAATCTCCATGGGAAAGTTCTTATTGTCTATATAGTGTGGCCCACATAGAAAGGACCCATAGTTCTGTATCACATTCATCTTGTCTGCTAGGTTCTGTTTGCGTATACTTGAGCCGGCACAGACTTGCGCCAGCCCAGGAGTGTTGCGAACATGCTGTGAAGCATGTTCACGATTACTCCAGAGTCGGCTGAGCCAGTGCACGCATGTGCGTTGGTTCCTGGAGGCCGAATCCAGCCTCCACTGCATCAAAACATGGTAAATTTGCTCTGAGGGTGACCGGCATGGAGGGTTAGATAGGGTGATGGGAGGGCGGAATGGGGGTGTTTTCGGGTGGGGGAAGGTGGGCCAATAGGTGGATTGAGTCCAAGAGGGGGTGGGACCAGCCTCGGCAACTTAGGCCGCATCTTAATCTTCCTCTTGGCTAAGTCAGTGTTACGCCAGGCTGCTTGGATTTGTGCCAGCAATTTTGAGTAACCCCATGGGCTGGCTGGCGCGTGACATGGGGCAAGGGGAAAAATATCCCCTTACTCTGAGTTGTACTCCAGCCACTTCCTAACCTGCACTGGAGATGGAACAGGCCAGTTGGCCTGCCTATTCCATAGCAGAGTAGGATTGGGCTGCCTGTCTTTGTATGGATTGTTACTGTTCATCTTTAGTAGCGTAAATTTTTAGACCTAGTCAAATGGAATGGATATGTATGGCTACATAAAATAGCATCATTATAGCTAACACTGCTCTAAGCCAATCTGACACTGAAGGGTGAGGCAAAGATGCTGAAAAGGGAACATATTAAATAAGAGCCAAACTAGATGTTTAGGGAAACTGTATTAAATATGGGTGTGTTTTATAGCTCCATTACACTTCTTTACAGCTCCTTTACTTACTCCTTTACAGCTCCATTCATCTGTAAAGTGGGGGATACACTTTCCATTTTCACTCCCCTTCCTCACATGCTCCTTTTGGTATCTAAGGAGTTCCGTCCCCCACTTCATCAGCCCATGGGGCATACACATACTTAACAAACATGGGGTTGTCCCTAGTGTATAGTAGCTGGCCTCAAGACACTGATAAAAGCTAGCAGGGCTCTCTTTGTAAAAGGTATACAAGGTCTCCAGGTTTGAGGTTTAGAGTTGTTTCTACATTCATCTGGATTACCGTGTTAAATGAGGTGAATGTTCGAACTGTAGAACATCATGATTTAATTTCTGCTCTGTATTTTCAATGTTGATATTAGAGAAATGTACTTACAGCCCAGTCCTAACCTGCACCTAGCTTTGTGGCCTGCGCTGTATCCAACACAGCAGGGGTGTCCAAACTTTTTGGTAGGAGGGCCACATCATCTCTCTGACACTGTCGGGGGGCAGGAAATAAAAGAATTAATTTACATTTCAAATTTGAATAAATTTACATAAATGAGTATATTAGCGATGGAATTTATATGAATGAATGAAGTTCTTGCAATAGCTCAAGGCCCATAGAAGGCCTTGCACGAAGCAAGGCTGGCCTTTCCTTTGCTGCTGCTGCTCCTACATCACAGATGTGAAACAGCAAGCAGCGGAGGGAGCCCTCATCCCACAGCTCATGCAAAAGGTTGAACAGTTGGCCATCATGCTGAGAGCAGTTGCATCAGACCAGTGCGGGCTCCAGCAAGTCTCTGGAGGGCCAGAGGCTCATTGGAGACTGGGGATTCCCTGAGGGCCAGATTGGGAGTCCTCGAGGGCTGCAAGTGGCCCCAGGGCCGGGGTTTGGGCACCCCTGCAACACAGGATGGGAGGCAGCTGCAGGTAACCTCAGGGTAAGGGGTTATATTTTCCCTTCACCACATGTCAAGCCCCAGCCTGCCCTATGGCTACTCAGATCTGTGCCAGCTATTAAGCTGATGCATATAAGCATCATATAAGGTTAGCCCATATAAGCAGCCCATATAAGGTTGCTGAACCCAAGAGTGGGGGTAAGGATATGTTGTGCGCTGCCATTGCCAATCCCACCTTCTTCTTCGTTCAATCCTTCCCCTGTGCTGCCCTCCCCTGCCTAGAAGTGCCCCACCCCAGAATGCCCTCCCACCACCATCTCCCACCCCTTGCCCCACCCAGCACAAAATCACCTTCCTCAGCTGGTGCAGGGATGGGATCTGGTGCCAGCAGGCTGGCACCTGTTGTGCTGCACAGCTGGCTCATGACTTGATGCAAATGTGCCTTACAGCATGTTTTCAACACTCCTGACCTGGCACAGGGGCCTGTGCCAGCATAGGATGAAGTTAGGATTGCACCATTAGTTTGCAATCCTAGAGTACAACCATTAGTTGTACAACCATTAGTTGTACAAACAGTGCCAACTTCAGGGTGCTGGGGGCCCTGATCAAAACCCTGCACTGGGTCCCCCATGGAAAACACACCCTATCTCTTGATGGCGTTGGCACAGCTTGGGGGGGGGGCTATCTGTTAGCATGAGCTGTTGTCCAGTGTCCAACCTGGTCAATCCCTGACACCATCCTTGTGTGTCATAAGATGAAACATTTGAACAAACACATTAACAAACAATGGGCCCAATCTGATCCAGCTTTCCAGCACCGATGCAGCTGTGCAAACTGGGCGTGCACTGCAGATTTCACTGGTGGGCAGAGTCATGGAGGTTTCCTCAAAGTAAGGGAATGTTTCCTCCCTTCCCTCAGGGCTGCATTGAGGTTACAATGGTGCTGAAAAGTTGGATAGGTTTGAACCCAATGTTCCTTCGCAATATATGACACCACCTGTCCGATTGTCAGAGTTCTCTTACCATACTATGATTGAAAGGCACAGAGGCACCCAAAGAAGTCACTTCCATGTCTGAAAATAGCAGGTCAGATGAAAAATCCACAGCTCTGATTAATACTCAGCATCTGGCTGTGGCATTTTTCAGTGAAATCTGTTCTGGCTGTGCTATCCACACGCTTCTCCCAGACCTTGGGGTCATAACTCAACAGTTATGACCCCAAGGTCTCAACAGCTCTCCATGCAGTAGGTCCTAAATTCAACCCCTGACATCTCCAACCAAAAAAGAATCATGGAGCAGATGGCGAGAAAGACCTCTATCTGAGACTGCTGCCGGAATAAACAATTCTACCTGAGATGGGTTGATCCACTGATGGTATAAGGCAGATTCATAGTTCTTCATGACCTCAGCAGGACATTTTCAAGCAGGGGAGTGATTTGCAAAGGTTCTTTGTCCCACATATTGTCACCTTTGCATATATTTTTTATGTTAATTAATGTTTTCATTTAGCTTTCATTGAATGTAAATAACAATAGGGAAAAAATTATCCCAGCCCAAGATTCTGCAAGGTTTTTTTTTTTTGTTCTAATGGAAATATTTCTAAGCTGTCAACCATCCACTCCCCCAACCCTCCTGCCCACCTTTTCCTTAGCAGACATTCCATAGCCCAACTAACAAGATTTATTTATTTGGCATTCTCATTTGGCGCTCTGTCTCTTTCGCTTCATTTTTTCTTTCAGCTCTCCTGACTCGCCTTTCGATATCTACGCGCAGCTCGTCACAATTCATCCCTCGGTTTAGCCAAACTTGGCAGTGTGCCTGTCCTTATCTTTCCTCGTAAACCCAGTCTTCCATCCTCTTGATCATGTTTGCCTTTGAGCTTTTTCTAATTTTTCAAGAGCTGTCCGAATGCAGCGAAACAAATGCAAAATTTCAGCAGTGCTTGCCCAAAAACCTCCAAAACGAGAACCAGGATCTGAAGAGCTTATTTTTGGTGTGTCCCAGGGCTTGGGCATACCCAATGGAACTGTGAATTCGTTTCTTCAAACTGCAGACTCCACACCGTGCCACATCCAAAAGCTTCCTTAAGCCATTTCTGCCCATCGTTGCATATATGCAAGAGGGATCAAATGTGTACATCCGTGGGCTGGGCATAAATGGGTTAAGTTTCAAATGTGGTTTACAAATGAGAGCTGCTGTTTTAAGAAATGCATCTTTAAGGTCCCTATGGGTACATGGAATTAGATGGGCAATTGGAGCCCGGCCAATGCCTTTTAAAAAATTCTTTGCATTGCTGAATACTTTTCAGGATGAAGGCTGACCTTTTAGATGCATTGAACTGCAACATGGGAAATCTGAACTTGATATCTCATTCTTCTGTGGTTTTGAAGGCTACAAGTGTCAGTGCAGGCCAATCATCAGACATCTGTTTCATCCTTTAGTTCCTCAAATGGAAAATGAAGAGAATATGTTCTGTGTTGGGCAGCCCACGAAAACTACTCAGAAACTTTAGTTGATAAAGAAAGCCAGGCTTTAACTGGAGCTAGGGGTCATGATCACTAACGTGCTCCTGCTATACCAACTACAGGGGTGGCCAGCTCATTTTTGGGCACAGTTCAAGATGTTGGTCATTTTTAAAGCTCTATATGGCTTGTCCAAGGACTTGAAGGACAATCTCTCTCCATATGTTACAGGGTCATCTAGATGTGCCATCTTAAATGTGCCATCTTGGTTGATGGCAGTAGGTAGGAGACCCTCTTCTGTTGTGACATTTGGCCTCTGGAACTCCATGGTAGAGAATATCCTCATGGCCCCATCTCTGCCATTTTTGTACAAACGTGCTTTTATTGTAATAGCCAAATCAAGTTTCTCCCCGTGGAGGAAAACAGCAACCTATAAATATTTATATCGAGAAAGAAAGAATTCCTAAATGCAATGATAGAGTATGGAAGAGATGCATAGTGAGGCTGGTGTTGCCAGGGCAGCCCACCCCAGGTGTGTGACCCTCTGGGGGGGGGGTGACATGACATGACCCAGGGGCACCATCACCACCTGGGCATTTGGCCCTTGCCACTTTGTTGGCTTTGTGGCTGGAAGATTCCTTCATTGGTTCCTGGTTTAGATTGGCTCGAAATCGGGCACTGTGGAAGCAATTGGTGATGATACAACATCATCACGTCATCGCCAACCTTCTTCAAGGTGTCGCAGTTTGCAGTTTGCTTCTGCATGCTAGGTGCCATCAACCCCAAGCCGATTGCTTGTTATGGTGAGTGAGGGGAGCTGCAGTGCAGCAGAGAGGTGAGGCATGATGGGGGGGGTGCCTGCCCTAAATGTGCAATGTTCCGGCAATGTCGCTGGTATGGAATGTACCCATTAGTAGTTTAGAACAGAAAGAAAATTCAGTTGTCATGTGGCATCTATTTTTAACAGACTGATGCAACAAATCAAGAGTGTGTTACATAACAACGTTAAAGTCGTTTCATTAAAACCATTGTGATGTTTAATGTCTTTGTTATCTGCCTATGGCCAGTAGCTCAGCATCACTGATGGTTGTCCATATTTTTCCGTAAGCTGAGTACTTTGCTGTGTCTGCAGCTGTTCACTCTTTTCTCCAGATACATTATTGTATACTATTTATTAGGCAGGCATTTCAACCCAGAGTGTATCCATTTAGTTATCATCCGCAGTTGACACAAAACGACAGAATGGCACATTAATCTGGAGCACAACAAAGAATTTGGTGAATTTGGAAGTTGGCAGATTGGTTATTAATTCTTTTAAAATAAATTTAATTAGATAAATTTAGATATATATAAAAGGGTCTACTCATACCCTAATTCTTGCACATCTTCTATAACCTTGCTTTTATATCATGGCCAGGTTATTGCTGTACCTGGTGGGAAGAGATGTGTCTGCTTTTCATCCCTCCAAGTTGCCTCATCATCTCTGGGATTTAAAAGAGGCAATTACCTATTAAATAGTAGATTAGATTAGGCATCTTAGATTAGCCCAGATGAGTAAAAAACACAACTGCACTGTACAAAGGATTGTGATTAGCCAGCTGAATAACAATAGGAAAAATCCAAAACAGATGTACGCTAAAGCAAAAGTCTTCTTCTTCTTCTTCTTCTTCTTCTTCTTCTTCTTCTTCTTCTTCTTCTTCTTCTTCTTCTTCTTCTTCTTCTTCTTCTTCTTCTTCTTCTTCTTCTTCTTCTTCTTCTTCTTCTTCTTCTTCTTCTTTGCTAGTTCATTATCTCCATTCATGGTCACAAAGCCAGCTTAATATTAGGTGCACAAATGAGGCAGGTTTGTTTTTACTCCTCTCGTCAAATTACATTGGCAGTTCAAGCAATGCTTTAATAATTGCTGCCAAAAGGAGCACTAATAAGAGGCTTAGTGCAGGTTACACACCATTACTGCATTTGGTGCAAAAGTCTAATTCAACTCACGAAACATATGTTTTCACTAATTTTTTTTTTTTAGGAAGGCTGACACTAGACACGACCCAGAATGCAGAATCTGGCCAGTGTGTTTGGGGGCCTTTTTCAAAACAGTGCACAGAAGGGGGACAAAATGTGGTTGCAGTAAGGGAGTTGAATGCTTTGTTCCTGCCACTCTGATTGTTCCCCCCCATTCAGTATTTTGTTTATGAAAAAAGGGGAAAAACCCCTTCTATTTAAATTCAATTGAAGCTTTTCTTTGCAATAAGGGGGGCATGATGAGGACTGGAACCACAGCAGGGACAAGGCGCTAAAGTCCTTATCTCTACAGAAAATGTAGAATTAGGCTAGACGTGAGGAAGATTTCCAAACTATAAGAGCTGTTGGATAGTGAAGCAGAGGCTCTAATTTGGTGTTTGTGTTTGGAGTCCTCCTGGGGCAGAGTCTCTGCAATAAGAATTCTGAGAAGACAAAGGTTAACCAAATATTTTGCCATACTTGTTGCGAGGAACAAGAGGTTGTTTGTGCAAAGTGCTCCATTTGTGCCCCAAGTGCCCTTTCACCAATGTTCACACCAGTAGTGTAGCCAGAGGGGGAGGTGGCACAGTAAGTACAGCAGATGCCGGAACTTTCTCTGTAAGCAGCTCCTCCCAGTCGCCATTGGAGCCATTTGGGGCAATGACGGCAGCACACATTTTATAGGTGAATGTACATATGTATTTGATACGGTATATGAAATGGTAGGCCTGGGTATCTAATCAAATAATTATGGATGTAGGGTGGAACAATGGCTATTACAGAAATAACTAAACCGTGACAGGGTAGTAGCCATGGCTGGAGGTAAGACATCAATGGCATTTTACATCCACAACTGACAAATGTAAAATGAAAATGAAAAAATTAAGTGTCAGGCTGGTAAAAGCAGAACAGAGCCTATGTGGCTAAAGAACTCACTGTGTTAGAATAGCAAAATTGGCTCTGTGGCTCTCGATCAGGTCTTTCAATTAATGCATTTTAAAACGTCTGCAGCTTTTTGTTAAGCCTTTGATCTTACCTCAAGAAGACCATCCTCCCTTCTGGGCAAGAGTCCAAGTCTTGCAGTTGAAATATCCATATTCTCGTGTGTGTGTGTGTGTGTGTGTGTGTGTCTTTTTAAAAACAGAGGAGAAATTCTGTTGGAATTTTAAAAAAATGTTCCATTGATATAAAAATCCTCGTTTGGGCAAATAAATGAGAGCTCATTAACTCATTAAAATAAACTGGGTGCCTTAAGACAATCCCTCTCGACGCATGACAGGCATCATAATGTAGCCGTTGGGGAAAAAATTTTCATTTCCTTTTGAATGCGATTTCTTCAGGCTTAGCTGTACTTTTACATTTGTCAGTGCCACAGTCTGTTAAGAGAAAATAAAGCCACTTGTGGCCCTATCCTATCCAACTCCCCACCCGGCAATGTAGAAGTGCCAGCGCGGCACTTCCGCTGCATCCCATGGGGGAGTTTTGGCTGCTGGAGGTCTCCTCGGGGTAAGGGGACATTTGTTCCCTTGTCCCAGAGTAAACCCAAGCAACCACTAGGGGCTAACACAGACCTGCACCAGCTTGATCAGTGGTACAAGTCTGTGTGGACCTAGCAAGGCAGATCAGGACCTGGAAGGGGATTGAGATTTGCCGTGTGCTGCTGCTGCTGATTCTACCCTTTGCCAGACTGAATCCACCCTCTTCCCCACCCCTGTCAACATCTCATGCCACCACTCCTCCCTTATTCCACCCACCCCGTCCCTCCCAATCCTCCCCACATCCCTACAATCCCTGCGCCAGCTTACTTCCTCTGGTGGGCCTCCATAGATCTGCCAGTGCATGCGGGAAGGCTCCAGCCTTCCTGTTGGCATTCTGGCAATGTGTGCTGCTGGAGCATGCTTTATGGCAGCTTTACAACCTCTGGTGCCAGTGGAACATGTGTTCTGCTGGCGTGGCAGCCCAGGAGAATTGGGCTGTTAGCCAATAATCAGTTGCTAAGAGGATAATGCCACATGGTGATAAGGGAAGCAGAGAAAGGCACAACCCATCATGGGGCTAAATCTACCTTAGAGCTACAAATCTTGTTTTTTAGAACTTAAATCTTAGTTTGCACAGCTTCACTGAAATACTCCTGTGCAAACTTTTTTCCTCCTTATTTTCCTCTTTTCCTGGTACCTGCAGCTAATCTATCATATTGACATAGAGAACGCTAGAATTATTCAGTGTTGCAGAATATGAATATATATTAAGTAAACCTAAGGAGACAAGAGGCCCTGACATTTACATTTTCTTGGAAACTCTCCCAATTGATCTCAGAAAGTCTCCAAGCCCACAAAGCGGAACACATCATTTGAAATACAGCCACCAAGCTGGGCTGTATGTATACAATCTCAGAATGAATTGGGAGCTGTCATTCCTTCTCATCTTTTGGGGAGACAGCGCTCTCTTTTTTGCACAGCACCGTGTTTAGATCTTATTTTATTTCCTCTCCTCTTATTGCTAATGGTGTACAAAGCATTGTGCAATATAAAGGGGAATTATTTATGAACAGGCCACTGGCTTCTGACCCCTTGTTCTTTCAGAGAGGAATTTCTGCTTTTGACATCTCACCCTGGAGCAGAAGGCTGAGATAAATAAATGGCAGCTCTCAAAGTAGAGATGCCCATAATAAACCTTAATAGGAAATGTCAGATATACACCAGGACAATATCCTGCTCTTCTATATATGTTGATCTCAGCCCTCCAAGGCAGAAGAAGTCATATTTCAGAGTTCACTTTATTTCTCCCCTCTTCTGGCTATATTGAGTACACGATTATAGGAAAAAGCAGTAAAGTGGTCCCATTAAAAGGAGGCTTAACCAGAGAGACAGAGGTCAAGGCCCAACCTTAATCTCCATGACACAACTGTTGTATATGTGTATTCATCTATCCATCCATCTTTCATGCGAGTCCTATAGTCAGAGCGCCAGCTGTAATCATTTTGAAGAAGCAGAAAAATCAAAACCTTCCCAGTACAGGTGACATAAAAAGAAAGGATTTTATTTTATTCTTTGTAAGTATCCTGATCCTCCTCCACAGAGAATAGAGTCTCTGTTACTTTTGTAAAGCATGGAATATATGCTGCAGTTGGAGAGGGAAAGCACACAACAATAAATAAATAAGGGAGATGGTCATCAAACAGTAGAGCATTGCCACAAAGGAGAGACAGACCTACTTAGGTTCATCAAGCTGTATGTCAGTTTTGTTTTATTTTTTGTGCCTTTTACAAGGCTATAGTGCAGCACAATCCTATCATGTGCTGTATCCAGCGCAAGATTGGGGCCAGAAGTGGCTCAGCTGGAGACAAGGGGAGACCCTGGGTAAGGGTCTCCTTGGACTTGCACCACCTCATAGCTGGGTCCCAGCCCTGTCTTCTGCTTCCCGCCCATCTGTCTTCAGGACCGTCCTCTGCCTGCCCTCCCCCTGCCCCAGAATGCCTCCCTCCCTCCCGCCTCCTCCCCACTTCCTTCCCACCCTCCCCAGATCCCTGTGTTGGCCGAGCTCGGCCCACACAATCCTCCCTCCTCAACTCAGCACAGAGGCTGGATGCAGCCTCTATGAGCCTGCGCGCACCCCTGCACCAACCCAGCCGACTCCCAAGGAGGCACAAACGTGCTTTATGGCATGTTTGCGACCCTCCCGGGCCCTAGGGTGCAATTAGGATTCTGCCCTTAACATTCTAGAACTGGAATGACACAACAAGGTTTGCTTAGGTTTCAAATTAGTAAGAAAATATTAAGAATAAATATGTTCTTAGAGGATCAGTGACAAATGTTGCTTCCCAAGTACTGATAAAATGCACTTTTTCTGTCACGCCATGGAGAAAGACATTTGAATCCCCCCATGATAACTAAGCAACAGACATACATCTATCTTGCAATAAAACAATTTCCTTGAAATGCCCTCAGTCTTCCAAGTGAGTGATGATATTTCCAAGAAAAAAAATAGCTGGTATGAAAAGAACAATACGAAGAAAAACTGAAAGGAAAAATCCTTTTATAATTCACATGGTGAGGTAAATGTGACTGTTACATTGAAAGCCAGGATGGTGTAGTGGTTATGGAGTTGGACTTAGATCTGCAAGATCCAAGTGCAAATCCCCGCTCAGTCATTAAACGTCCTGGGTGACCGTGTATACGGAGCTCTCTGCAAGCTTGGGGGTCTTGGGGCTGTTCTACTGAAACCTGGATAGAATGTATGCAAGGAGTTTATATTCAGATCATAAAGTGCGGCTGGCCAGTTCATGAGACTCTCTGAGATGGTTGCCTCCAGTGGAGAATTTGCTACTTGCATCCACCAGCCCACCTGCTTCCCTCCAGACAGAGGAAAGGGGAATGGAACAAAAGAGGAAGTATAGAGGAAGAAAGAGTGGTAGTCTAGAGCTGCAGTTTTCAAACTCCCCAGGCATTTGAAACCCACAGTAAGTTCTTACAAGGGAGCAGAGGGAGGCAGCAGGGGCTGGAGGAAGGCAGCGATGTGATCCCCAGGATTGCGCCGCTCGGGGGAGGGGCTTCCTTCCTGGGGTGTGGGGAGCCTTGTGTGAATGCCTGCAGGGCTCCCCAGGTCAGTAGCAGTGAAAGTAGAGCGACCACGCTCTGCCTCCGCAAAACCGGAAGCGGAGCGCCATCACTCCACTTTCACTTTCCCTGACCTGGGGAGCCCTGCAGAGGCTCACGCAGGGCTCCCCACACCCCGGGAAGGCTGCTGCAGGGACTGGTGGCTGCACCCCAGTCCCTACAGCCCGGTCAGAAGTTGCACAGATTGCACTCTGCTTCCAGTTTAGTGCAGGCAGGGCGCGATCGGCCCACTTTCACTTTGGAAGCATCAGGGAGCCCTGCAGACAGTTGCGCAGGGCTACCCACACCCTCGGGGAGGCTGCAGGAGGCTGTGGTAAGTGCAGCCAAGCTCCTGCAGCCCCCTGAGCGGCACAATCCTGGGGATTGCGCTGCTGCCTTCTTCCTGCCTCCTGGCTGCCCCATCCCTTAAGGGCAAAGAAGTCAGAGCCCTCAGGCTGGGGCATCGCGATGCCCCAGTCTGAAAACCCCTGGTCTAGAGCGTCTCCTGACTCTAACTCATCATACCCCTCTCTTCTATGCTTCTCTTCCACTCTGGTCCCCTTTTCCTTTTCAAAACCAGGGAGCAGGGAGAGAAGTGACAAAGACCAGGCAGTAATCCATGAAAAATAACATGAATCAAAGTCACTTCAGGCAAAAGGAAATTGACCTGCCTGAGAGAGATGATATGATATTTACTTCCTACCTCTTTTTAATCACAAAACAGAAGAAGTGCAATATATCAGAGCAGCAAGCCAGACTATCCCCAAACCAACTCCTTGCCTAATAAATGTTAACACATCCCAAAATGGCACAATTATTATTGTTTTTATTATTGATATTATTATTCATAGCAGCCTTGAGTTGATACTATGACCTGTGAAAACACACCAAAAGAGTGTCTTGGGCTGCACATATGTGCCACATTTTATTGGATTATCCAGGAGTTGTTTTACACATCTGTAAAAATGGAATTACACAGCCATAACCGAGCAATGTGTCTTCCTTTAATGCGTGTTAGTGAGCGAGCCTTAATTAATGACTTTGCAGGCAATCAAGGCAATTTGAACAAATCTGCCAGCAGCTTCTTGGCTCCCCCCCCCCACACTCCCCGGAAGTCCCAGCAGGGGCCCTAATGAGAGGAAGAAACCTTTAGATGTGTTAGAAGTTTGGATTTATCCTTAGTCTGCAAACGGCCAGACAGAGACACACCTCAGAAGGCCGGGAAAGGGGGGGGGTAGAACAGCAATTGATGTTCAAAATGTCTCTCCCATTGGAAGTTGCTTCAGACAGATTTGCTAATGGTGAATAATTAAGATTAAAATACATATTCAGTAATGCCCAGTGCTGTTGATTTGATGAGGAAAAGATTCAAGGCTAGCAAATGGAGTGTGGGGTTGCGATGGGTGCTTTTGGAAAGGAGGACAGTGGTATCACTTCAAGACTTCTCTTTTTTAACTCACCAATCCCTCTGCAATTTTGATTGCCTCCAAGCTCTCTGGAAAAGGTCAGGAAGGCCTAGACCTGTCCGTCTCCCCAATTGGTCTGTGTTCCTTGTCTGTCATTTCGAGGGCCGGAAGTCTACAAACCTTGCAGAGCCTTTGCATTCACAACTCTCTGCAAAAGTCTTTTTTGCTCCTTCTTTGAGTGATCCAAAATCACACACAGAATGCCACTGTGTGCAGTGAGGCTGGCTACTTAGGCCAGGCACCACCTCCACTGTGTGCGGTCCCCACTGAGATGATATGTGAAGTCTCGTGGGATGGAGAGGCCTGGCAAAGGTGATGCTCATGCAAGTAGCAGCGGGGATCTGGATTCAAGTTTAGCTGTTTTCAAACTCCCCAGCTGCAGATCATGAGGAAAGGAGGCAGAGACTATGGGTGGCAGGATCTATAGGGGCCTGTGCTCCAGATTCAGTGTTGATTTTAAAGGTAAAGGGAGAATCTCTGGGTTGCAACCTATTTTAAATCTGACCTGGGTCTTGCCTGGTGCGTGTGTGTGTGTGTGCTCACACCCTCTCTCACACAATCTCCTCCTCTGCAATAGTGCCTTGCAGTTTGGCTGCTCTTCATGAAACGTGAAGATGGGTTTTGAAGTCGAAGAAGGAATTATTTACATAAAGGAGACATTTTACATCTGCTGGGCAATATGTATTCCTTTCAAGCGAATGTGATGAAAGGCTCCTGAGCACATTGATCACATCGGAAGTCAGAGCGTTCCAGCATCACAAACTGAATATATTAGATTGAATCACACAGAACGCTTTGAAACGTGTGTTGGGTCACGGGGCAGTCATTTGCCAGGCCAGCGCAGCCTCTTTGCTGACAATGTTAGCGAGGCTGTATGTGAAACAGTGTAAACCAGAAGGAGAAAGTGATGGGTGCCCTTGAATTACAGATCACACCATTAGGTGTGATAGGCAGTAAGTGATTCAGAAATGTTTCAGCTTGCAGTGCATTTGATTTATTTTTTCCCTAGAAATCAGAAGAAATTAAATCCTGTCTGTGCTGTACCACTTAATGCTACAGGTTAGGACTCAGGTGACTGGATGAATGCTGCTACATATATGCTCCTCATATATGAATTTTATGCTCCATAATGCATGAACAGCTCCATATAAGAGATGTTCACGCATTATGTCTCTGCCTGAGTTTACATTTCTGTGAGAATTATTGTACCTGAGTTCATTTTTACAAATTGTATCTGCTTGGAATGGAACCTTTGAGTAATCTGTAACCAGATTAATGGCCCAATCCTATGCCAGCCTCTGCTGGCTGAGTGGGCATCCGCACTGTTGCAAACATGCCATAAGGCACGTTGTGGCAGTGCGAAGGATCCTGGCACCAGTGGCAAGTGAGAACAGCACCCACTGGAGTGGGTAGGCACTCTGTGGGCTGGCAGAGAGGCACAGTAAAGGCAGAATGGAGGTGGGAAGGGATTAATGGAGCGGGGCTGGGGAAGAGGGCAAATCAAGCCCAGGAGGGGGTTTGGGATTGATGGGACCTCTTCCCCTTCCTGCTTGCCCAACAAGGACTTATATGCCCTGCTCGGATTTGTGCCAGTGATTTTGCTGGCACAGATCGGAGTAGCCCCATAGAGGCTGCTGGGGCTTTACCTGGAGGAAGGGGGAAAAGGTCCCCTTACCTTGCGAGACCTCCAGCAACTTCTTGTCCCACACTGGATGCAGAGGCTATACTGGTGCCACTGCCTCACAGCATGGGACTTTAATTAGGATTGGGCTGTAACTCTGCAGTCCTGTACATACGTGCCTTGGAGTAAGTCTCATCCAACTCAGGAGGACTTACTTCAGAGTAGACATGCCTAGGATTGTGCTGTGCCTGTGATTGTACCTGGCTGCACAGATGTACCTGGCAAGAGTTTAACATGTGCACAGTCCTGCAGAAAATGAGACATCAGGGAAAAGTTTCTAACCTCTCTCACCATCTATTTTGCTATGTGAAAGAAAGATTTTCTTTGTTCTTTTTGATGGAGGACCCTGCTGACATTTCCTCCTTCAGACCTAATGAATGACTGATTGTGTGTTTGGGGATCTGTCAGTTGTTTTCTGTTCATCATCATGTCTCCGTTGTCTTCTTTAATTTTGCTGAAGTGCAATCCAGGCTGGGGCGGGGGTGTAAATTACTCATTGTGGAAGGCAGCACGCTGGCTATGTGTGGAGTTCTTGCAGATCTTTTCATCATCCTGTGCATCATTGTGCTCTATGGATGCAGCAAGACAGACTAGGAAGGGCATTCTAGGTCACATTTCCTAAAGCCCATAACAGAATTCTGAGATTGTTGATCTGTTTTATATTTTAGGCAAATATATCACAGACTACATGCGTAGTACCCTTATCTTCAAGGGTCACATGACACAGAAAAGTCACCAGTTTTCTCTTCAGTGGCCTGCTGATACATGCGACAGAAGGAAGTGGTAGAATTATGGGGTGGTGGAATGGACCTTACTACATCAAATTACAAGTGTGAGGAGGATGCTATTTTTGAATGCTCCCCCTCTTAAAAAATATTTCCTGCAAGTAAAAAAATTGGCATGCCCAAGAGAAAGCTGGTAGCCTAATCTGCACCCTGTTTTGATCGGTTGTATATTTTACTTGCAAGGGGCTTTTCACATTGAGGAGTATTAAAATCTGGCATAACTCACCTGCAGACTGGAGTGGACCAGTCCATTTTACCCCCTCAAATCTCTACCACCCCATTCTGCTGTTGGTGTGCACCCGGTATGACATTAGTCTAGAGCAGGGGTGTCCAAAGTTTTTGGCAGGAGGGCCACATAATTTCTCTGACACTGTGTCGAGGGCCGGGGGAAAAAAATTAATTTACATTTAAAATTTGAATAAATTTACATAAGTTTACATAAATGAATATATCAAAGATGAACTTATATGAATGAATGAAGGTCTTACAATAGCTCAAAGTCTATAAAAGGCCTTGTACAAAGCAAGGCTGGCCTTTCCTTTGCTGCCTCTGCTGCATCACAGATGTGAAACTTCTAGCAGTGGCAGGAGCCCTCATCCCACAGCTCACACAAGAGGTCAAACAGTTGCACTCACACTAAGAGCAGCTGCGTCGGGCCAGTGGGGGCTCCAACAAATCTCCAGAGGGCCAGAGGCTCATTGGAGACTGGGGGTCCCTGAGGGTCGCATTGAGAGTCCTCGAGGGCTGCAAGTGGCCCCAGGGCTGGGGTTTGGGCACCCCTGGTCTAGAGCAGCTGTTCCCAACCTGGGGTACATATACCCCCAGGGACACTTGCCAGGACCTTAGGGGGTACTTGACAAAGAATTAATTAATGGCGCAAAAGGCACCAGGTTGTCCCCACAGGGTCATGCCCCAATGCTTGCTGTCATGCCACAAAACGTTACTGGGAGCTACTGGAGGATGCTTCCAGGTTGTGCCTGGCCCATGACCCACTACATTGGCCTCCACGGGTCCCCGAATACCTTGTATTCCAGGTATACAAGGTATACAAGGTATACTTCTGCAACCAGAAGTCACAGAAGCAAACTGGAAGTTGCAGACACAAACCACAAGTTGCTTCTTGTCGCTTTTGCGAGGCACTCTGGGGCCCGCTGAAACCAATGGAGTGGGTTGCATGCCTGGTGACTCCCTGTGATGCTGTGCAGTGGGACAGTGAGCAGTGGGTCATGCCCCGATGCTCACTGTCCCACTGCATATCCCACAGTTTGGGAAGACCCACAGTTGCAGCCCACAGTTTGGGAAAACACTGGTTTAGAGGAGTGAAGCAGCTGTGTGTCCCTTGAGCTGCTGGACCCATGCTTGAGAATTTTGCCATTGCTAATCTATACCAAGAGAAAGAATTGCTGCCAGGTTTCTCCAGGCAAGGGTTGCATCTGGGCTTCTGTATGTGCATGCGCTCAGCTCCTCCCCTGTTCCAACTTGCCAGAGATTGGCTTGGTGACTGGCAGGCTGGGATCCTCTCAATTGTATCCTCACTGTTTGTGGCTGCCACCTTCCATCCCAGTTTTTGGGACTTGGTAGTAGCAGGTGTGTGAGAGCAGTTTCTCCCTGCTTCTTGCTGAGGCTTGCTCACTGCCTGCAGCCAGCCACATTGGCTTCTGCGGGCAGAGGAAGTGCTTGCATCCCCACCCCCACCTGAGGCCAGCATGTCAAGTCATGACAGCACCTTAAGTCTTGTTTTGAAGCCTGTATGCACGTTGCATATAGACTTATGAAAGTCGAGAATCAACATGGGACTCTAGGTTTTCATAACAAGACATGGCACGTAAGACATGTTTGTGGGGCTTAGCACCAGCCAAGCACCAGAGCTAACCCAGCGCCAGCAGACTCAGGGCTAACACCGGGGGATGTCCGAACCACAGCAGTTGTCTGAACCACAGGTGGCAGAGAGGTAGGGGGTGTGGGGGCAGGCAGAGAGGAGGCATTCCAGGGCAGAGCGGAGCGGAGCAGGTAGAGGACAGGACCAGTGGAGCTCAACTCCACCAGATCCTAAGCTCTGTGTCGGGCTGTTCAACCAGTGTGTCGCCACACATTGGTGTGCTGCAAATGGTCCGTAGGTATGCCATGGGAGTTTGGGGGAGGGTCATTTATTAATAGGGACATTGGGGGATGTGAGCCTTCCACCTGCAACACCGTGTGCCCTATCGGTTGTAAAAAAAAAAACTGATGGTGTGCCTTAACAGTTTTAGCACCTTGTCAGAGAGTCGTGAGATGAAAAAGTTTGAAAATCCACCTCTCTAAGTGTTTTCATTTATACCCAGCCATATTGCAATCCCTTTAATTCTGTAGCACTTAGAAACTACAGTATTGCTCTTTCACCTTGTTTACCTGACAGCTTCTGGGGCCTTAGATCAGGGGTCTCCAAACCCTGGCCCAGGGGCCAGATGCGGGCCACATTGAGCCTCTATCTGGCCCGCAGCCAGCCTTTTGTCTCCTGAAAGCCTCTGACCCACTTGGCCAGACATGATTGGAGCTGTGCTCTGGTTGCATCTGGAGGGCCAGAGAGGTTGAATGAATGAGCCCATTCATTCATTTATTCACTCATCTAAATTCCATCTCTAATTTTTTAATATAAAATTTATATTTAAATTTTTTTTCTGGCCCTCTGCACCATGCTAGATATTTGATGCGGCCCTCAGGCCAAAAAGTTTGGAGACCCCTGCCTTAGATGGCTTTGCTGTGAGCCAGCAGGAGCTAAGAGATACAATTAGGGAATGAAAAGTATACCAATGATCTTTTTAGTTGGCACTGATGGTGATTTTTTTCCAAACTCCTTTATTTTGTGTTAGCTGTTGTTTTGGAACGCTCATTGCTTTATATAAGTGAATCCACCCAAGAGGGCAAAGTTATTCCAACTGCTGAAATATTTATGCTTTCAAAATTCTTGCACCTGGGCTATATTTCTTTAAAAAAAAATGTGCTAAAATGTTCCCACTGCTAAATGTCATTCCATATTTCCCTTCATCCCATGTCTTGTTTCCTGTTTTCAGCAAAACAGAACTATTTGCATGAGAACCTGGTGGTAATCAGTGTGAAAATGCTGTAGAGAATCAAACCCTTCTTTGGGAGAAATCAGCATAATTTCTGCTTTCCAAAAACTTCTTCATTTAGAAACGCAATTTTTTTTTGTCGTTTTCCTAAGTGGTGCCTCCAATGGGGTAAAGGAAACAGCTCCCCAAGGAAGAAACTTCTCATTGTGCCTCATTCCTTTCTCCTTATTATCTTTAAGGAAAAGGCTCTTTTGATGTACTTAGAGTGCTTTTCTTTATTATCATCCATTATTTAATTGATTTCTCCACATTTCCAAAAACTCACAGTGGTGGCTTACAATTAAAACAAAAACAAGCAAGTTTCAGAGACAAACAACAATGAGATGTAATCAGAATGAATTACCGAGAAACCTCCAGTCTGAAACAGTACAGAAGCAGCAGGCAGTTAAAAAACAACAACCCACAGTTCAGCAATAAAGCGTATGTATGGCAACAGAGCCTAAGCAGGGAAAGCTATGTGAAATAAGTCGTTGATTTAAAAACCAGAACTGAACGGGACCACTGTGATCCCTTCCAAATGGGTTTCTGAAAGCTGTGGGGTTACTGCCAAAAAGGCCCCGCCAAGCATATCTCTTTCAGCAGCGGACCAGAGAGCATAGCCTCAGCAGCAAATCTCATAAGGTCGTATAGGCTGATATGGGAATCAGTGGTCTTTTTGATATAAAAATAAATTTCCCATAGTTTGCTTCCATTTATGTTATGAAAACATTATGTTTTTCATTATGCTTTCATATGTTATGAAACCAGTGGCGTCACTAGAATTTGCGTCACCTGGCACGGAGGGCCAGCACGTCAGCCCCATGATGGACCTCCCGCCATGCAGTGGGTGGGGCAGTGCCATGGGCAGTGGGCGCGGTGATGCACCATTGCTTTGCCCCACTGGTTTTTTGGCTATGACTTTTGATAGAATAGAGATAATTCAATGCATTTTGTTTCATTACAATCTGCATGAAATTGTGCATTGAATGATATATAACATGATGTTATTATTCAAAAGTACTAATATTTAAAATTTTTTGGCCAGAAGTGGTGTCAACCCCCCCCCCCGTGGGCATCACCTGGTGTGGTCCACACCCCCCTTGCAAAATGCAGCATTCTTTTTATTTCAGAAATCAAACATGTGATGCAAAGTTCATCCTATCCTGAAATGTGCTTTGTTCCTTTCAGGCCCCCTCTTCCATATATTTCTGACACAGCCACTGACGCTCTTTAATAATCTGACTAATTTGGGATTGCGTCGTCCTCCCCATGCCAGGTTTTTTTTGTAGGATTTTCCCCCTCTTGTCAACCTATTTTGCTTGCTTTAACAAAATGTGTTACTTTAAAAGCCTGTCAGTTCCACCTTTAATATTTTACACAAAAGAGTCTGAAGTCTTCCTCAGTTCACCCCAATGACTTTGGTTAAAATTTATAAGCCTTATAGTCAAGGCAGAAGTTGACCTGAAGGACCTTGGTCAATTTATGGCATCACATTTTATGTAAGGCCCATGACCATTAAATGTTTTTTTTTGTTTTGTTTTAAAACCATCAGCAAACGAGATATGGACATTTCCAAACAAATTGTCATTTGGTTTCTATTCATCCGCAAGCCTGTCCTTGCTACACAGAAATCAATAAATAGTCCAAATTCATTTGAGTACGATAAAAATCAGCACATCAACTTAATACATACATCACCGTGCAATTATCAGTAGACCTTTTTGCACAAGAGGCTGCCATGAACTAAAAATAGTACACAAATGGAAATAAATTGGATGCAGGCTGATATAGATACTGTATTGTTTTCCTGTTGATGACTATATCCATAATCACCCATAGTATCCACTGGTACATGTTGGACAATTCATCATTCTGTCATTTGGAAGCAAAAGCCCCACAACAAAATAGGTTAGTAACTGACTGTGTTATGGTGGTCTTTACCAGGCTGATCTGTGGGAGATATATAAGCAACCTTGGAAAAGCTAAGCCTCTCCCCAAATATTTAAAATGCACACCCCCGGTTTAAAAAGTATACCCCGATTTGTTGTACTACTGGGGGAAGTCACACCTTGTTGTCTCAGGTGTTTAGGGCCACTGTGTAAAAAAAAAAAAAATAGTATCTTGTGAGGGGTTGCAAAAGGGAGAGGAATCTTGTTGGGAGGGGGCTTTATGACTTTGCCCCACCACAGTTCCATGCCCAGTTGCACCCCTGCATGTAAAGCTTTTTTCCTCAGCTGCATGAGAACCATGGTAGGGACAAAGTCCTTGCCTCTTAGACCCTCCACTGTGTTTTCATTCCCTTTTGCAGCCGCTTATCAGGCCATTATTCCCCCCCCCCCCAAGAAAAAAAATAAGCAAACACCCTGGGCCACATTATGCATTCAGAATAACATGTAGCTTAGCCCTTAGAGGAAGACCAGCCTAACCATTAGACCAGGGGTGCCCAAACCCTGGCCCTGGGGCCACTTGCGGCCCTCGAGGCCTCTAAATGTGGCCCTCAGGGAGCCCTCAGTCTCCAATGAGCCTCTGGCCCTCTGGAGATTTGTTGGAGCCCACACTGGCCAGATGCAACTGATCTCAGCGTGAGGGCAACTATTTGACTGCTGTGGGACGAGGGCTCCCTCCACTGCTTGCTGTTTCACGTCTGTGGTGCAGTAGTGGCAGGGAAGGAAAGGCTGGACTTGCTTTATGCTAGGTCTTTTATAGACCTTGAGCTATTGCAAGACCTTCATTCATTTATATAAGTTCATCTTTAATATAGTCATTTATGTAAATTTATTCAAATTTGAAATTTAAATTAATTCTTTTTCCCCCGGCCCCCAACACAGTGTCAGAGAGCTGATGTGGCCCTCCTGCCAAAAACTTTGGACACCCCTGCATTAGACGATATGAGATGAGCTGCCTCACTCTGTGCCCTTCTGTCATCTCTGTGGCCTCCTCGCTTAGCCCCCATTTGCCTCCTTCCTCTTTGCTGTGCCATTCCATGTCTTGACATACATGTTTTGAACATGGGAGGAAGTCCCATTGAACTGAATGGGATTTACATGTGGGTGGACATGCCTTGGATTGCGCTGTGAGAAAATAGCTTGACATGGAATGTGCTTTCATGTGCAAGTTCCAATGACCAGGCATAAGCACATATTTTTTAAAGTGAAAATAAATGTCTTCCCTCTAGGAAACAAACACAGAAAGTGCCTTACATTCGCAATCTGTTTGACAAAGAAAAGGGCAAAAAAAGGCTGCTGGGGAAAAAAAGAGAGATTCAAATGGGAGTATTCATTGTTAGCATATGAATAAGTTGCTATAAGCGACAACACATAACTGCGTGTGTCGTCTTCCCCTGGCGAATGGAACCAATAAAAATGACAATCCTATGAGACTTCCATCTACTAATCAAATATGGTCCTTCTGCTTTCATAAACTGCTTGGCATTTAATCAGCGGCCTAGAGCTGTTTATTGGCTTAGCTGGAGTTGCAGATGCCTCCAAGATCATTTCTGAGGCTCAGAACGAATTGTAGTGGAGGGCATTAAAATAGCTTATAAATGCCTATATTGTAGTTATTGGAAGTTGGGGGGAAAAGGCTCCTTTGTGAACTATAAGATGTCAAGTGTCTAAAAACCGTTCATTATTTTCAAGGGTTGGCTCTTCATTCTGGAGTGGTAAATTGTATGGTAGCTTCTTGATAGATCCTGGTAGAAGTTCTGTGGATCTGCATCTTGCAATTTCAGAAGGACATAGGCAGGGTCCTAAGAGCTGTTTAGGCTCTAGAAGGGGCCTCGATTGGTGGCATGTTTGGCTTTATGTGTGTATGTGTAGCTGACCATCCATACAATATTGCGAACTGTTTTTCGTACATACCAAAACTGTTTGCCCTGAGCAATGGGGGAAGCTGCTTTTCAAGAAAACGTAGCCAAATGCTCAGTTTGTTAAATGAAACCATTCTAATTCTTAGGGATCCTGACTGCTGTGTTTTAGGAAAATGTTTCTAAACATTATTTGAAAATCAATAAGCTGTAACCTGCTTGATTTACCTTTGATGTGCCTTCTGTAACTTCTCAAGTGCTAATTATTGTGAACTGGTTGGAAGTATGTTAACTACCAGCATGGGTGATCACAAAAATATAATAGTGGTATTATAACAGCCCAGTCATATTGGGCTGCCCCACTGGCAGAACAATTGCCAGGGCTAACTGCTTAATGGAAGTTGTAAAATGCACTCCTACAGTGTGTGCCAGCGGATCATCCTGGACCCACCAAGGCTGGTAAGTTGGCAGGGGAAGTAGGATAGCGTTGGGGAGGGTGGAATAGGGCAAGGGGTTGGGGAAGGGTGGATCTGGTCTGGGAAGGGGGCAGGTACAATGGCAGCCACTGAATCCTAGCCCCTTTCCTAGACCCAATCCCATGGTATGGTTCCACATAGATCTGGTCCAAGTAGACCTGTCAACATTGCAGAGGCTTACTCCATGGTAAAGGAACAAATGTTCCCGTACATAGAGGAGACCTTAGCAACTGCTGCTCCTCTGCAGAATGCAGCAGTAGCCATTTTGGCGCCACTGCATAAGCAGAGGGGGGAGAAAAAGGATTGGGTTGTTAGAAAATTAATATACGGATTAAGAAAACCCTAGAATACAATGGCTGCCATTCCAAGATATCCTACTACAAGTGGACAGTAACTCCTCGTGGAAGAGCCATTTTCAAAATATCAGCAGAGTGTGAAAATTGACCCCCTAAATCCAGAGGAATTCCTCTTTTTTGTTCAGGCTTTGACTCAAGACTACGCACAAGCTCTTTTCAAGACCTTTTGGAGGAACCACTCAAGTTCACTTGCTCTTGCCTGTATCTTTTTTATTCACTGCGTTTTTTCTATGTTAATGCAACCTTGTGATGTTGCGGTGAGAAAGCTTCCACCAGAGCTTCTACCAGAGCTTCCACCCTACGCCATAACAAGCAAAATTAGTGCGTGGGACAAGGAAGAATGCCCCTTCCCGATACTGAACAAATAAATATATTGAGACGATTTATAAAAAGAGTGGGGATTGACTCTATAGGTCTCAGATGACCACCTGCCCTTTCTTTTATGCCCCTGTTATTTTTGTACATGGGGCACATGTCCCACTTGCTCCACCCTAGTTCCATAATGGTTCTGCATGGGTTTAGAGAGCATCACTAAGATATTTTCTCCTGCTCATTGTCCCTTGACTCAAAGCCAAGCTATATAAATAAATAAAACCAACAATTTCACAAGACAGAGGTAGAAATGTCTTCTGAAAAATGTGGGAATTCTTCCCTAAAGTTGGTGGCTCCATTCTAACTACGATCCTCCTTTCACCATTTATCCTTCCATTTACTTAAGTCCAACAAACCACGAGTAGAATGCGACTTTCGAAGTAACCCTCCTTCACATTTCAACCTTTCAGGCCTCACAAAATGCCAATCATGGCAGTCAGGGGGACCCTTGGAAATCTTGTGGTCCAAAATGCTGCAGATAGAGAGAATTCAGCAGAAATTGCAAAGCATTCGGCTCATAACTAGGATTCCCTTGTACTCAATCTACTTATTAACTGATGCAAGGAGGAATTTTCCATGTGTGCCACTAAATGACGGGGATATATCTCCTATCCCTGTTGTTATGTGATTAGGTCATTAAGTGAACATTCAGTCCAATCTATTGCCTTTGTTGTGAAAACAGACACTCCTTGCCAGACACTAGCTGGCTGTACAGGCTGGCTGTCTCTTCTTTGCATTAAGAGCATCTCTGTTGTGTAAACAGATACTCTGCTGCAGGCTATGGGAGATGCTATTGCTTCATTAAGAGCATCTTTATTGTGATTTGACCACTGTCATATATGTGATCCATCATTAAGCAAACAGTTGTTAAGCGGTGCACACCTGTATATGTTTATTTCTTGGTAAAATATATAATGAATAAAGCAGAGCTTCTGTCATCCTAATGTAGGCAAACGGTTTCTAAACATTGGAAAGGATGGAGGTTAATAAGCTCCTATTATCATGCTTAGTGAAGCTGTTCAGAGATACAAGACACCTGGGACTTAATTGTGAAAAAGTGTAGTGAGCAAATGAACTGCATAGTTTGAAAAGATCCAAAATTTGTATAGCTCTAAATTGTTGAAGGTGATAATCGAACAGGTTCTAGCAAAAGGTTCTACCAGAAGTCTCTCTTGGGATCCTGACAACCCATTCACAAGCACTTTGCAGCTCTAATTTGGAAATACCTCAGTTCGGTTGTCTGTGTTTCTCTGTAACTGCTGGTGGTTGTCTGGTCAGAAAGGCCACTAAACCAGCATGGCTTCCTTTTGAGCACCATTCACACGTGTTTATTTCCCTTTATCTCCTAGACAGAATCATGAATAAACTGCAGGACAACCAAGAGCAGATGATACCATGAAGAGAAGTTTACAGGTCCTCTATTGCCAACTGCTTAGTAAGTAGACAATCTACCAGCATACAATGGATGCAAAAATACTGTCTTTGTAGTCATATGGATTCACTTCCACTGCATCTTCCACTTATAAAAAACATTATAAGCATTCATCTGTTGGATTTGTATCTGTAATAGTGACCTGTGAGAAAGTACACAGTCCTCAGGTGAGTGACCAAAGTTCCTGTCAGGGGCTACAAAATCACATGTAAGTTATGCAGGGATGTGCGGTGTGGGGGTGGCAGGTGAGACAGAACCACCCCATCACCAAGGCAGAACCGCCCCATCGCCCTGCCTCCTTACACCCAAGGAGGCTCTCCTTACACCAGCTTTCTCAGGTATAAGGCGAGCCTCCTCAGGTGTAAGCAGGCAGGGCAGCTTTGGTGCTTTTCCATGGACTACGATGGGGTGGTTCGGCTTCACCTGCCACATTTGCACCGCATGTTCCTGACACTTTTCCTTTGAAAAAGGAGCAGAGAGGAAGAGGAATGTGGAGGAGGGGAGGGTGCCAAACTAGAACACTGGAGAGTGGGTGGACTAGAGGCTGGCACTTCATTGGGTAAGGAGGGCAGCATTTGGCATACCAATGGCCCTGTAATACCATTTGGGCAGCATTTGGCATACCAATGGCCCTGTAACAAATAACACTGGCAGACATGCATTTTGCTGTTTTAAAAGTTAGACCTATTCCTGGGTATATTTGGGGCCGGGACGTGAAGTGAGAGAGCAGCAGGTGAGGCAGAATTTCCCCATCATTATCCATGGGAAAGCACCACAGCCACCTCTCCTACTTATACCTGAGGAGGTTCTCCTTACACCTGAGAAAGCGGGTATAGGCAAAACTAAACAGGAGTAAGGAGAGTGTCCTTGGGAGTAAGCAGGCAGGGCAACTGTGGTGCTTTTCCACAGACAACAACTGGGCATTTCTGCCTCACTTGCAGCCCCTGCACCACACATCCCTGATTTGGGGTGCTGCTTCCAAAAATGGCCTCAGTTTTGCCTTATCACGTCTAGTTTCAGACATACAGCATGGCCTCATTAGTGAATGGCTCAAGTAGCTTCCTTGTGAGAAGGCCTACATCATGGCTCCCTCACGAAGAAGCTGCTTGAACCATTCTCTAATTAGGCTATGTCATATCTTTGAAACTAGACATGATAGTGCACAACTGAGGCCATTTTTGGAATCAGTACCTCAAAGTCATACAAAACCACCATAAATTTTGAGGAAAAATTTCTGATCTCAGTCTTTCAGGCCTGTGTAATTAATTCACTTTCACAGTATCAAAGTAAGATTAAATGTGATCCAAATGTGTTTTCAGTTTCTTTTGGTTACTAATTGTGTATTTCACTACTCACAAATCATTATGCCAAAATTGTGAATAGTGCAACTTGCATTCAACCAGTTGCTCTCTGTAAGCTAAATACTCTGCTGCCTAATTCCATTAGAAATTATTAGGTATTTTAACTGCTTCAGCTATTTGATATTTGTTTGTGTTCATTTTTCACATTGTAATGATATGTTTCTTGTCTGCAGTAATCTATTTGGAGATTATATATTTATGGAGCTAAAAGTCTGGCTGCAAATTGTCTTCCCAGGTTCATAATTCACACAGTCAGAATAATTTTGCAAGAGATTTTTAAGGTCATATCAGAAAAATAGCATTTCAAGTTAGTTCACAAGGGTAATTTCCAACCAATTTAGGAAAGCAGCAGGAATTAAGCAGTCTTTACATGATAGTAAGAACTTTTTTTACTGTTATATTCATGGCCAAAAAGAAGGAAGTTAATGGAGTGATTTAGTGGAAATGTTGATGCCAATTCACAGAGATGCACAGGTGCAATACCTTAAGCCATTTCTGCCCAATGTTGCATATACGCAACAGGGATCAAATGTGTACACCTGTGGGCTGGGCAGAAATGGGTTAGAGGCTCATGAACCTAAGATATTTTACTCACAAACAAATGCTTAGGGATAGAGTCCATCAAAGGCTAACAAATGGTCGTCTTTAACATTCATAGGCCAGAATCTATCAGGCCTGGCCTCCCGGCATCTGAGGCAGTGCACCAAATGCCTCCTTATCTGCCACTGCTCCTTATTCTCCCATTCCTTGGATTCACAAAGGAACAGGTGTACGGAGTGGAAGTGTGGAGGAGCAGGTGAAAAAACCAGGCATAAACAATGGACCAGCCTGCAGCTGCTCATTCTCCACAGTCTTACTTTACCTGCCTGTTGGTAGGGGACCCTGAACAGAATTTTCAGCAGGGAAAGCCAGGCTGCTCTCATGAAAGCTGAAGGAACTGCTTGCATATATTACTCCACATTATGAGGTTGATACAAATAAGTACAGTTCTGGAAGGTACCACTTCATGATGCAGGTGGATTTCCTATTAAAATGTTTTTTTTTTCAGTACTCCCCTATGTTTTAGCTCTGCCAAAGGCAGTAACAGGGGCATGCAACACCCCTTATAGCTGGCACCCGGGGTGTATCGTCCCCACCCCGGGCTTGCTGCGCTGCTGTGTAGTGATGAAAATGCATGTGTGAACCAGTGCCTGGAGTTATGTGAATTATATACTTCCATAAAATGTTCTCCACACTTAGCCTGGATTTTCTTGTTGCAGAATTCAGAGGACCTTAATAGGTTTCTATTAAGAACAGAAATCAGAGCAATAGTTTGGGATCATTTAATTTGATCCACGTATTTAGAGATCTTCTTTAAAGTTTCCACAGTGAAAAGGGAAAGGCTCGTGCCTGTGACTTTCTGTTTGAGAAGAAAGAATAATGCGGGGCAACAGAAATTAGGAGAGGTGATACCATACTCTTTATTCCATCTGCTTTGCTTTACCTTTGAATTTGAGAGTGCAGCATTTCATTTGCCAAACTGCCTTGGTTGTAACCAGGTCAGAAACGACAAGATCTGAGTTAGATGGTTGCTAATTGCCTTTTTCAATCAAGCAGTGCGATACCAGGAAAAAAATGTATATATATTTTCTGGTTTTGGTTTTAATGTGTTCAGTATTGTAAACCACTCTGAATCTTATGAGAGAATTGTGCTATCATTAAAAAAAATAAAATAAAATGGATGCTGTCCCACAGGTGAGATTTCTGAAAGAAGACGAATGCTGTTTTTCACATTAACACTTCCATCGTAGGGTAGATCAATGGTCTCTGACATGGTAGAAGACAGCTTCCATGCTGACTGATGATAATAAAGTAAAACACTCTTTGCACATGAAAAGTGTTTTTCCTTCAGGTTACCCACAGCGGTCCAGGAATAGCTGAGTAGCAGGGGAGCAAGATAACTTACCTGGAGAGTATTTGACAACCCCTCCCCCAGCACTGTTCTTGCAATTAGAATTGCTTTCTGTCCTTGAGTTGTCATCAGTATTTTTCTTGTACATGAACCAACACTGGTCAATAACCTGTTCAAGTCCCATAACAGAAACAAAAATGGGCCTTAAGGTTCCTTTGATGCTGTCAAGTGGAGTTTTGTGGACGACTCCACAAGTCGTCAAAGTTAACTTAAAGCTCAGAAGGCATTGGTAAAGTTGTGATGCTTGAAGAGAATTAAAAGCTAGGATGTGTGAGTGTGTGAATACATTCCCCAAGATCAGGGCCTATGAGAGGAATTTTAGCAGGGGGTACAAAGTTTCTTCTGGGCCCCTTTCCAAAGGGGAAGGGGGGTCAATGGGGGCAGGCAGAACAGGGGGCAAAATAGGGCAGGGGAGAGTGCTGACAGCCACAGGTCTTTGAACTTCAGGTCTATTAGGCTTCTTGTTGCAGAACCCTAGTCTACCTGATCATGCGCCATTGGCAGCTAGATAAAATGATATGGAAAACCAAACACTCTCTCCTAAGTCTTTCTAAAATTTTTGAAATATAGAAAATCAATTGCAGAAAATTAGCATCATCGTATTTAGGCTCACACTAGAATGGATCAAAATGAACTTCTGCAGTAGCTGCAGCCCACAGCTGGGTCCCTGAGCTTCTATACACTCCTTCATGGTTATGGGATCCGCGAGCCAAAGAGCTACTGTAGCAGGCCGGTTTCCTCCCAGATCTGTCTTAAGGAGGGTCATGGATGCTTTCCTGGGCCTGGTGTGTATGGCTTGCAGCAGCAGTTTGTTGCATGCATGTGGTTGTGCCCCAACATTATGCGCTGGCAGCGAGTTCAGGAGAGATAGGAAAATGTCAAGTTCCAGGAACTTTCTGGGCCCCCTCATTTGGCTCCTGGGTCCCCTTTCTGACCCTGGGCCCGGACCCGGGTGACTGTCTACAAATTACCCCCTTAACCCCCCCCCCCACCAGGCCCTGCCCAAGATCATGGACACAGGGAATGTGAATATAGGAAGCTGTCTTATACTGACCTATATCAGTGTTTCTCAACCAGTAGTACGAGTACCACTGGTGGTACTTGAAGGGGTGTCTGATGGTACTTGTGTGATCCCCCAGACCCCCTCCACCTAGCAGCAAGACTAGTGATCCAACATGACAAGCAGCAGTAGGGCGCTTGGCTCAGTGGGCAGAACTACAGCACGAACTTTATGTGAGCTCAAAAAAACTGTCCAGTCCACCCTAAGCCTTTTATCAATGTTTGTCATGTTGCATCTGGCCTCCCAAACTGGAAGTAACTGGCAATGACATAGTCGCAGTTACTTCCGGTGGTGCTTCCAATAAGAGAACCATGCAAAGTGGTACAGTGGGGCACAAACATTGAGAAATGCTAATCTAGATAATTGTTCCATCTGCACCAGTCTGGTCTCCAGTGACTGTCTACAGATCTTCGGTGGTTATCTCTCCCAGCATTACTTGGACTGTGGTGATGTCAGGGCTTGAATGTAAGACCTTCTGTGTGCAAGCCATGCCCCTTTACCACTGAGTTTAAGCCCTTTGCCAAAGAACATGCTTTCCAGTGAGAGCACAATGAGAGAAGTGACAAAATTCTAATTGATTTGAACGGTTGTGGGTTGTACTCACGTCCCTGTAAGATCACAGTTGCATTTGGGAAGCTCTACCACACTTCTTGCAGCCTTGGCAAAAAAATGTGCACCGATGCAAGCTATTAAAACCAGGCTCAGATGTTAGATCTTCAGATCACATCTTTAAAACCCTGCCAGCAAATTCAGGATTAGAAGCCAATTGACTCGTACGCAATGGCATTGGCTTCTTCTGTCAGCAGACAGGCAAATCCTTGCCTTTGCCCACAGTGTTTCATCGTGCTTTGATAGTTATCTTGACAGAAGGCATCTTTACTTTCATGCTCATTCTGACAAGCTTATAAAGAGCCAGAGCAAAAGCTCTTTCAAGATTAATGAGAAAGGGTGGTTTTCTGTCATTCACATCCTCCGCATACACTCGCACACCATAGCAGATAGGGCTTCTAACCAAAGCCGTACAATAAATTTATCCTTTGCCCGCCATATAAGCACAAGTCATTTGGTCCCATAGGTGGTTGCGTAAGTAACAGCCAAAGGATGTTTGCACGCAGGATGCTAAAAGTGACTTTGGCCTCCTGTCCCTCGGCATGTATGAATGTTATCAGCACAAAACAGGGAGTGAATGTAGTTAATAGATTTGGATATTACACTTGGATAACAAATTCAGGAAGTGCCAAAATGGATTTCACTAGAAAGAAATCTCAAAGCCTTGATCTAGTAATGCCTTTCCTAGATAGACCAAACCAACTGCCTATTATTTATGCAACCTGACAGTGTGCAAACTTATGCATGTTTCCCCAGAAGTAAGGCCCATTAGGCTCAATGGGGCTTATGCCAAGTCAATAGGATTGCAGCCTTTACCTGTGAACGAATGAATGCTGCCTGTATGTATGTCCCACTGAACTCAATGGGGCTTGCTTCTAAGCAGGCATGCTTCGGAGTATGCAGTTACAGCCCAATCCTAGGCATGTCTACTCAGAAGTAAGTTCCATTATGTTCAGTGAGACTTAGGGTTCATCTATGCAACTTTGCAGCACTTTTTCAGCACATTGCAGCCACAAGGCAGTCCCAAGGTAACGGAACAGATGTTCCCATACGCTGAGAAGGCCCCTGAGACTGCCTCCTCACCACAGGATGCAGTGCATGCCCATGGGCACAGCTGCACCGGTGCTGGAAAATTGGATAGGACTGGGCTCTTACTCACAGAAAGTGTGTATTAGGATTGTAGCCTTACTCCATGACACCTTTGGCACTTTGGTCTTACGAGGCAGAAGTGACTGTCCTGAAGAAGTACTTCTACAGTACAGGTAGAATAAGACATTTGTTGTGGAATTGGAGCTACCCTTCCCCAGGACAATGTAATAGTGACAATGGCTTTCACAAGCTATTCCATTGTCAGGAAATTAATAGCAAAAGGATTTCTATTGTTATCATTTTTAGCAAAAAAGAAAAAAAAGTTGAGAAACTGGTTTTTCTAACCAGTTTTCTAACCATGGTTTTTCTAACCATTTTTCTCCCTTTTAACCATACCTTTTCTTTTGCCGCCTCACCAAGGTTTCCCCCGAAATCCCAACAACTAAAACAGCATGGTGGTGCATTCAATCCATGTAGAATAAGCACATTTACACAGCTGGTATGAATCCAGCATTCTAAGAGCTTCATGGACATGGGGTTTCTTGGTGCAGAGTCTGACATTCTGGACGTATCCAGCCCTCCATGTGTCCTGCAATTACAGGCAAAACTTTGTAATGGTCTGCTGTCAAAATCCTTAACATATAGTTCAATTGACCCGGATCTCACTGCTGCTTTCAGCCTGGAGGTCTCCCATGCTGCTAACAAGTGTTCAACTGAATTGTTCCGCCTAGAAGATTATCGGACTAAACAGCACTCCACACAGTGTCATTTGCAGCTATGAATCATCATGAACGTGCTTGAGAGAAGCTGAACGTTCACACACTCCCCCAAGATTTCATGTTGCATCTTATTTGTACTTTCAGCAAGAACTCTGAGGATATTAAAGCCCACAGGCTTTCAAGAAAATGCATGAAACTCAGAGGGTTTCTCGAAATGTTATCTTTCCCCCATTTCAATTCTAGGACTTTTCTCATTCCTCTTGTAGCCAATTTATGAGGCTTCTCCTGTTCCTCCCAAGTTTTGATTCTCTCTATCTCTGAAACAAAATCTTTGAAGCTTAGTTCCCCGCAGGAAGCATAACATCAATTGGGGAATGTACTCTACATTTTTGAAAGGGTGCCAGTCATAGCATTGTGTAGTGACTGCAGGCTCATTATGATAGACATCTGAGCATCCCATGGCTGAGGGTGTCAACAATTAACAGGCATCATTGTTAAGTGATTTGACAGGAGAGTGAAGTCTGAAGAATCTGTTAATGTTACAGCCCGATTCTACCTAATTTTCTGTGTGGCAATGCAGTGGCACAGACACAGCTATGGCTGTCTCCTCTTGGGGGAGTTTCAGCCTCTGGAGGTCACCTTGGCCTTCCCTTGTCCCAGGGCAAGCCCCAGCAGCCACTATGGAGCAACCCGAACCTGCACCAGCTCAATAGCTGGCACAAGTCTGTGCTGACTTGTGTAAATGGATTGGGCTCAGGAAGGTGTTTAGAATTCAGCAGGTGCCACTGCCACCAAACCTTCCCCCTCTCAAGCCTCCTCCTCACCATTGCCCCATTTTGCCCATCTACTCCCCCATTATGCCCTCTCCAGTCCTGCTTCACCCCTTACCCAGCCTTACCTGCTCCAATTGGCATCCCTGGTCCATTGGAGTGTTGTGCTTTGCCGCTTGCTGCTTGCTGTGGTGGACAGGCCCCACGCACTGTCACATTTGTGACAGCCATAAAGGATGTCTGGTCTAGAGGGTAGAGCCTCCATTTGCCTGAAGATTAACATCCACAAGGTCGGCAGTTCGAGGCCACCGGCACCGTGCGACCTTGAAGCAGCTGGCAAGCTGCAGCTGAGCTGTTCCATCTGCTCGGAGCGTGGGAGGATGGAGGCCAGAATGTTAAACCAGATCGGAGCGTAACATCTTGAATGTGGTGGTTCTTGAAAGAGAGAACCTTCTTTCAATTTGTAAAAATCCCTGCGTGGATTTAATAAGCCTGCCTGTGTAAACCGCCTTGAATAAAGTCTTGAATAAAGACCAAGAAAGGCGGTATATAAATACTGTATATTATTATTATTATTATTATTATTATGTCCTGCCTTTCGTTCCTGGTGGAATTCAAGGAAGTGGACATAGGTTTGTAGGCAGTTACCCACGCAAGCACTGACTCGGGTCTGCTTATTTTCAGCACATGCCTTGAGACCAGGTTTCAGGCATCTGTCCATAATAAACAAAAAGTTGATGCTTCCATTCTTTAAATTCCTTGCTTATACAGAGGTGTTCTTAAGGGCCAATCCTATACAATTTTCCAGCCCTGTTGCAGCCGTGTCAACAGGGCATGCACAGCATCCTGCAGTAGAGGGGCTGTCCCGGAGGTCTCCTCCAGGTAAGGGAATGTTTGTTCCCTTTCCTCGGGGCTGCATTGCAGCTGCACCATCATTGGAAAGTTAGATAGGATTGGACCCTTAGTTGACTTTCATTAAGTATGTAGGCTAGTGCTGGTTATTAGAAAGTTTTTTGCAATATTACAGCAACTTCGGCCTCTTTTTGGGGCTCAGAATGACTTCCCTTGTAATAACTTCCCTCTCCTATGCTTTATTTTGTTCTTTGTACATATATCATGTCTGCTGACCGAAGATAACCATGCATCAGATCAAGTGGGTTCTGGCCTATGAAAGCCACTACACACACTTGTTAGGTTTTTGTTGTTTCTTTTCCTCCCACAGTGTCTTGGGCAAGATTAATACTACCATAAGAATTAACGTGAGCGGACACTTCTAGTGCATTTGCATTGATGTCACTGACTTTGTGATCAGTGGGGTAATGTGTGGTACATTTTGAAGTGCAGGAGCTGTTCTCATTGTCCCACAGCCATGTCCGTACGGCTATGCCCTCTCTCAGTTTATTTAAAAAAATTAACAACAATCAGGTTTCAACAATTCCATCTCCTAATTAGCAAGCTATCCAGTTATCTCCCCGTCAACTAGCACATGCTGGCACCACATATCTGTTTTGAAAGTTGCCAGAGCATTCATCAATTTTACCTCTTTCCTCCTCCCAGCAAAAAAAAAAAAAAAGCATCAATTCTCTTTCTCTTGCAGCAAAAATTCATAATTCCCCCCCCCCCACCTTAAGAGGACAAGGTAAAACTAAAAATAGCTCCCATCCTCAATTTTCTTTCTGTCCACCTGGCAAAATCCATCATGGATTTCTGGCAAGTTCCAGCTCCTCATTACCCATTTGCTGCCTTGCCAAGACAGGAACAGGAATGGGAAAGGAATAGAGATTATGCCTAGAGTGACCACTCTCCTCCTCCCAGTTTCTGGTCCCATTCTTTGCCATCCCAGCAGTGCCACAGCAAGTAGGGATGACAGAAGAAAGGATACTGGGCAGCTGTACAATGGGAGGAACCACATCACCTCCGTCTCTCTCCATTGTACTCCTGCTTGTGATTGGTTCAACACAGATCCAGACAAGCTCCTCAGGTCAGGTTTTTAAGCAATTTCAAGGGCATCTTGACTGGCAACCTCTTTGTCTGCTCAGTCATTCACAAGTCACGCACTGCCAACATAAACACACTGGGGGGAAAAACCTTTTGTGATCTTCTATGGATGTGATCATCCATGTTACAACATTTTCACTCAAAACCTCAGCCTTCCAGCAGTGATTATTCCAAAAACAACTTTTTTTTTGTGAGGTGGGATGGAGGGGGGAAATTAACTGATCATCCATCTGACATATAGCCCTGTCCCTAAGCAGCCAAGATCTGACTCCCACGCACTTGATGATGACTTTATGACTTGGCAATGTCAGGTGACAACTTGTATGTGTGAATGTGCACTTCATGGATGCAATACACCTGGTATCTTCTCAAATCACTCCAAGGGCATTGTTTTTCAGTGGAGTCACCACAGGCACAACAAACAAGTGACAGACAAGCACATGTGAATTGGGCACTAATAACCCATACTCCAGGACTTCTATTTCTACAGTGTGCTAGGCCTCTGTATGACAAAATGATTTCATGATGAAAGTTATTTGAATCATCACCATTTTGGAACTTTTTTGAGCTGATCTCTAAACACATCCTCTGAACATGTCCTCTAAGAGGTAGCAATAATGTTTATTTTGTCAGAAGAACGGCCAATTAAAATTTGGACCTTTAAAAAGGATTGTGGGATCTTTGTCTAGGTAGAAATAAGCAATTTATTTAAAATGAATTGTTTTGTTTTTTATTTATTATTAATAAAGTAAGTAAGTAAGTAAATAAATAATATTTCTGTTCTGTACTTTTGATTTATATTATTCTTATATCCATAAGTATTCAGAATTCTAGTAATGGTGTACCAGTAATATTGTTTAAAAAAAAAAAAGGCCAGTTCTAATGCTCAAACTAATTCTTAGAGTCTGTTACATAATAGAGCCTCAAAGGATTCTGTCCTCTAAGATTGAATGATTCCATCATCTCTTTTGTAAAAACAAAAGATTTTGTACTGGCAAACAACAAGCTTCTCCCCCACCTCTGTGATAACAGCAGGCACATTTTTTATTCAAATTACTCAGAATAGCTTTGATATGAGTCCAGCTGGTAAGCTGAGCAGGTTGGTGTTGAACATGATGCATCCAACACTTACGCAGTCACAAGCTTATGCTTCATGGAGTGGGAAAGGTTTAGATTCAATGCAATCCTTAAGGGAGAGCAATGTGAACATTTTGTAAGGGGATGCTCATGTCCTCTGGTGACACTTGCGTGCAGGTGTTGCTTTTTAAAGCCCTGAATGGTTTGGGACTATTTTAAAGGACTGCCTACTCCTGTGCGCACCCGATTGGATACTAAGATCTGCTGAGAAGTCTGTAGGCAACCAAAATCTGACACATGTATGAAAGCTGGAGTCTTCACAGAGCCTTTATTGTGACTGTGCTTGGGTTCTTGAACTCCTTCCCAAGAGACGTATGCCTACCTCCTTCCCTGATGGTTTTTCATCATCTGATGCAGACTTTCTTGTTTTCTCAGACCTTAAACATTTCCCATTTTATGAGACCAACTCCCTGATAGCACAAGATGCTGCCTTGATACCGAGTGAGACCATTGGTCTGTCTAGCTCAGTATTGTCTACATTGACCTGAGGTGGCTTTCTAGGATTTCAGGAACCTTTCTCACACCCTCCTGGAGATGGAGGGATTGAATCTTGGACCATGTGCAGTGCAAAGCAGATGCACTACCACCGAGCTATTGCCTTTCCCAAGTTTCTAGGGTTGGCTGTGTGATTTGAAGAGAGAGTCCCACTTTAGCAGTTAGACAGAAGTGTGAATCCTTTTGCTATAAAGAAAGCATGTATTCTACAACTGTCCTATAGTCCTTCTCTCTATCATTGAATAGAATTTTACCTGCTGTTTTATCCATGGTTATTTTATCTTGTTTATGTTGTGGTTAAGCACTTACAATAAATAATAGTGGTGGGCAAGCTGCTTTTCAGGGATGCACGTTCATTGATCATCGAGGATTCCCTCAACTTTGCTAGGTTTCTCCTGAGTGTAATCTGGTTGTTGCTGAAATTGTTCAATGATCGTCGGAGCTTTATTGGGGCCAGCCAAAGAACTTTAGAGGATAAAAGTTTCTGCATGGAGAATTTACAGCAGTGATTTTACCACCATACACGTGTGTTGCAACCATATTCCTGCTCTCCAGAGGTACAGCAGATCTCAGCATCCAACAGATGTATTATTCATAGATCCTTGGAAAGCAATATATTTCTATACAGCTTGAATATTTTTCTTCTTCAGAAATTTGAACCCTCCAATCATAACCTTAAAAACTGCTGTAAATCAAAAGGTGTTTTTTTTTCCTTTTTGTAATGAAACTTTAATAAATCGGGGAGTGACAGGAGGACTCGTAAAAGGACTTAAAAGCCGGTGATGTGGTACAACAGCAGTCAATCATCTTTCCTCTACGGAGCGTTCTTAGCAATGCAAGATGACAAACTGAGAATTATCCTTACCTTGAAATAAAGTCATGATTTTTTTCATGCTGGTGGATGCAAATGTTTCATGTTGAAGCCTCAACATCAAAGGTGTAATCTAAAGAAAAGCAAAATGGATCAGAATTGATCTGTGTTCATTCTTCCTTCAGTATAACTGAAGCTGCCTCTAGCCTAGTCAGACCAATGATCTCCCTAACTTGGCACTGTCTTGGCAGTAGCTCTTCAGCGTTAAAGAACAGGAGTCTTTCCCAACCCTACCTGAAGATGCCAGAGATTTATTTCTCATAGAACTATGCACAGTGGTTTCTTGAGCCCGCTGAACTCCATTGTATTGAACTACGAAACATCCCCTTAGAAAAGCAGCTCTGTCAACATGCTTTGACTGGTAAGGTACACAGGCTCCTGGCATATGCAAGGAAAACAAATGTCCAGGTATATGCAGACAGTGGAGTTCTGCACTGGCACCTTTTCAGCCTATTCATGAGCAGTAATTCACATGAAGGTATACCATCGTTTTCAGGTGATTAGACAAGTCTTCGAAGTAGGTGCCTTGTTTTATACACTGTATTTACTTAGTTGGATGGCATGCAGAGCACACAAGTACTGGTACAAGAACATATGGAACAGACCATTGAGACATTTACTGATTGGTCAAGCAATTAGCCAGTGCATATACTATGATATACCGGATTGACAGCCCAATCCTACATAAATCCCCACAGAAAAATACAAGGCACCAGCATTGCTTCTACTGTACCCTGCAGGGGATGTTTGGCTGATGGAGATCTCTTCAGGGTAAGAGAACATTTGTCCCCTTGCCCTGGAGTAAGTCCCAGCAGTCACAATGGGTCAACTCAAATCACACCAGCGATATCACTGGCACAAGTCCACATTGATCTGTGCAGATGGATCAGGCCCAGGAAAAGGCAGTATTTGGCGAGCACCACTATTGCTGAACTCAGCCCCTCCTGGGTCCAACACACCCACCCCCACCCACCCCATCTCCTCAGTTCCGTTCACCATCACCGCCCCTTATGGGTACAAGTTATGCAGGCACATGATTGAGACATACAAAATTATGCATGGGAAGGATAAAGTGGATAGAGAGATGCTCTTTACACTCTCACATAACAGCAGAATCAGGGGACATCCACTAAAATTGAGTGTTGGGAGAGTTAGGACAGACAAAAGAAAATATTTCTTTACTCAGCATGTGGTTGGTCTGTGGAATTCCTTGCCACAGGATGTGGTGATGGCATCTGACCTGGATGCCTTTAAAAGGGGACAAGTTTCTGGAGGGAAAGTGCATTACGGGTTACAAACCATGATGTTTATGTGCAACCTCCTGATTTTAGAAATGGGCTGTGTCAGAGTGCCAGGTTCAAGGGAGGGCACCAGGATGCAGGTCTCTTATTATCTGGTGTGCTCCCTGGGGCATTTGGTGGGCCGCTGTGAGATACAGGAAGCTGGACTAGATGGGCCTATGGCCTGATCCAGTGGGGCTCTTCTTATGTTAACTGCAATGTCATGCATCTATGCAAGAAGGACAAATTCTTGTATGGGGATCACTATTGGATCAATCTTCCAAGTGAATGTTGAAATTTGCATGCTATTAAAATAAGAGAATTAAATTAGCTTTCTTGAATCCAACAGTCCAACCCTTCGGTATATAACTTTATCCATTACTGGCTTTCTTTAGTAGAATTATACACCCCAGTGACAGATGTTGGGTGCAGATGGGCTGCCTATAATCTTAGACCTGCTAACCATGTCCCTATTGCACCGAAAAGCAATCAGAGCAATTAGTGAATAGAATGAGATTTGGTTCTTTATGTTGAAAACTACAGATGTTAACTTTCCGTTCTGTACAGGAAAACAGGCAGCGATGGTTTACCCATTGGTGTGCGGAGGCCAACCCTGTGTACTCAAACATCCATTCTCATTATAGTTTCTATCATAGATGAGTACATTTGCATAAATAGTTGGTCAGCCAATCATACAATTAGGACCTTACTCAAGCAATTGCCTAAGTACTTCTGGTGACCGTAATTGCAATCAATTTCACAATAATCAATTTTGTAACTCTGGCAGAGAGCTTGCAGCATCTGTAACTCTTAAATTCTCAACACAAGCCATTCTGCCCAATGAAGAGTTTTTATAGTTACTGCTTCCCCCATGGTTCTACAACCTAGCCCTCACTAAAATGACATCACCAAAGTTCCCTTTCGAAAGTCTAGAGTCAATAGTGCAGCTAGGCCAGCACCAGGGAGTCTGTTGCCCCCCCCCATCTGTGGCTGAGTGGCGGTTTTCTGCTGACTCCGCTAGGGGAGTGTCAGCAGCTACTTTTTGGCACATGCAGGCACTGTGAAATGGGTCCTCCCGGCCACCCTGTCTCCCACACAGCTCCAAATGGAGCTGTTTCCAGGGCTAGAGTCATGCATGTGCAGAGGTGTGGAGTGTCTATGCAGATGCTCTGGTGACACAATGATGTGAGGGCTTCATTGCACCACCCAGTGGGGTGGGGGGAGGCCAAGGAGGAGGTGTGCCAGGGGAAGAAGCAGGGCAGGAGGAGGGCGGGACCAGTGTAGCTCAGCTCCACCAGATCCTGAGCTCAGTGTTGGGCCATGCGGCCCAATACAAAGCTCTCCGATTCTGCCTCAGCACCGGAGCTCCCGAGCTGCCATAGAATCAAGTAGCCCTATTGCAGGGCTACTTCCTTTACTCAGGGGAAGGGGACAAATGTCCCCTTCTCCCGAGGAAGCAGCGGTGGCTGCCCGGGGTACGCTGGATGCTGCAGCAGCCGTTTTTGCTGCCTTGCTCCAGGAAGCTCAGCTCTTAACCACCATACTACACTACAACAGAATATTCTGCCATGTTTCTGCACAAAGAAAACCAGAAGGATAGAACTGGACAACCTCTCCCCAATGCCAGGTTTTCTGTGTGGGGATATATTTTTTTTAAATGGAAGAACATTAAATCATGTGACATGAGTAAAATGGTAGAAATGATTAGATTTGCCACAGTAGCTCCATTATGAAATGTTCTGAAATAATCCAATTGTCCATAGCCTGGCACATTTCAATATGTCTGCTATATATGTGCTTGTGTGTGCTTTTTCTTATGAAGGAATGCATATGTCAGTTCTTATAGATTGCTAAGATACCGCCTTGAGGGCAAGTATGCATATGAACTACATCAATTTTATGGCTACTTTGTCTCTGCTCTCCCCCATGTGTCTCTCTTTCATTTACAGAAAATCTTGGCAATAGCCGTTACCATAGCAACATGGTAGGATAGTTCAAATGAGGGGGGTGGGGTATAAAAATATTAAGAATTAGCTGATTGAGCCTGCTTTGGTTAAAATGGAATTTCCAGAAACAATCTGAATTGAAAATAATGATAATTATCAGCTTATGTTATCAGTAATTATAAGTGAATAGATAGACTTTTATGAATGCATAGCTATACTGTATATTTATGTCTGAACACATGTACAAGTTTAGTGAATAACACTATTTCTACAGCTGTAATACATGAACAAATAATTCCCAACCCAACTCTCTTCATCACACCCAGATTCACATGCAACATTGAGTAGCATCAAGAACTAACTCTTCTTGTTCTGTTCCAGTGAGGCTTGGCACCCTGGAAGCACTGACCATGACTCTTAAGAAGCCTGGGTTGTAGCCAGGGGACAGCCAACATCAGTCAGATGATAGCAATAGAAAATTGCTGGACACAAATGTTGAGAGCAGGAGATGATGGGTCTCTGAGGGGAGAGGATTCAGAGGCAGTCAAGGGTAGAACAGCAGGTTCTGCAGGACCAAGGACAGCTCCAAGGTAACAGACAAGTTGTTGCAACAAAGTAGAATTCAACTTTGGAAATCTGTGTGTTTAACCAAGAACTGCCCCATTCACATAGAAACAGGGGGACCTTTTTAACAAAGAACCATGCTAGTGGGGAGTGCAAAATCCTCTCCACAACTCCCTGCAGTCTATCCTGCCAAGCATTTTTCTACTGAGCTCCCTGAGCTCCAGGGAGTTGTGGAGAGGATTTTGCACTCCCCACTAGCATGGTTCTTTGTTAAAAAGGTCCCCCTGTTTCTATGTGAATGGGGCAGTTCTTGGTTAAAGACACAGAAGTACAAGACAGGTGCTTGGAGAGAAGAACTGATAGGAAATAAACAACAGTCAAGTGAAAAGATCCACATACCCCTTTTGTTGTTAAGAATTGATCATCACTCGCTCATTCTATAGGATTGAAGCATATTTATGTTTAAACAGTTTCTTCTGCTATCAAGTCTCATTTGGCTGTGAGGCTGTATGAGGGTGAATAGGGCAGGGGATTATGGAATGGGGTGGTGACAAGGGTGGGGTGGGCAGAATGGGTTCAGGAGCTCTCTCTCTCTCTCTCTCTCTCTCTCTCTCTCTCTCTGCTTTGATAAATCCTCAACTGACTGGTACTGAGAGGCAGTTCTTCTGTATTATTATTATTATTATTATTAACTTTATTTCTACTCCGCCTTTCTTCCCGAGGGACTCAAGGCAGCTTACAACAAGGTTAAAACAAATTAAAAACATAATTTAAAAACAGATAAAAGCATATTAACAGCATATCATAAAAACAGCAGTCAGATAAAAAGTAGTCAGGTAAAAAGAGCATAGAGCAGCAAATCATAAAAGAATCAGGCCTGTAACCAGGTATTTAAAAAGATATTAAAAGATGTTGAAAATATGTTTAAAAAGGCCGGGAACTCAGACGGCTTGTCTAAACAGAAGGGTCTTCAGGCCTCGCCGAAAAGTTTCAAGAGAGGGAGCCGTTTTTAAGTCAAGGGGAAGGGAATTCTATAGTGTTGGTGCCACTACTGACAAGGCCCTATTTCTTGCTGCCACCCCACGTACCTCCCTAGGCGGCGGCACTTGTAAAAAGGCCTTCTCTGATGACCTAAGAGGACGAGCCGGATTGTACGGGAGTAGGCGATCTCTAAGATACCCTGGCCCAGAGCAGTATAGGGCTTTAAAAGTCAAAACCAGCACCTTGTATTGAGCCCGGAAATGAATGGGCAGCCAATGCAGCCGCTGGAGAAACAGACTGACAGTGTCAGACCGCCTAACTCCAGTAACTACACGGGCAGCCACATTCTGCACTAGTTGCAGTTTTCGAACCGTCTTCAAGGGCAGCCCCATATAGAATGCGTTACAATAATCTAACCTCGATGTCACCGTGGCATGGATCACCATGGCCAGGTCTGCACAGTCCAAGTACAGCCGCAGCTGGCACACCAGCCGAATCTGAGCGAAGGCCCCCCTAGCCACAGCCGCCACCTGGGAATCCAGGACCATCTGCGAGTCCAGGTGGACCTCCAAGCTGCGGACCTCCTCCTTCAGGGGGAGTGCAACCCCATTCAGCGCAAGCTGATAGTCCAGCCCCTGCAGCGAGGATTTCCGAACCAGGAGAGCCTCTGTCTTATCCGGATTTAATTTCAGCTTGTTAGCTCCCATCCAGATCCTCAGTGCCTCCAGACAGTGCTCCAGGCCCTCAACCACCACCCTGGAGTCTGGAGGAAAGGAGAGATACAGCTGGGTGTTGTCGGCATATTGATGGCACCCCACTCCAAACCCCCGGATGACCTGTCCCAGTGGTTTCATGTAGATGTTAAATAGCATGGGGGACAGAATTGAACCCTGTGGCACACTGCACCTCAAGGGCCAGGGTGTTGAACAGGCATCCCCCAGTACCACCATCTGGGACCAATCCTTCAAGTAGGAGCGGAACCACTGCAAAACAGTGGCTCCAACTCCCAACTTGGCCAATCGGCCCAGAAGGATACCATGGTCAATTGTATCGAAAGCCGCTGAGAGGTCCAGCAGGACCAACAGAGATGTACTCCCCCATCCAGTCCCTGGTGTAGGTCATCCACCAAGGCAACCAAGGCAGTTTCCATCCCAAAGCCCGGCCTGGAACCAGAAAAGGATCCAGATAATCCGCTTCATCAAAGACCCTCTAGAGTTGGGATGCCACCACCCGCTCAATTACCTTGCCCAGAAACGGGATGTTGGAGACTGGCCAGTAGTTGTCTAATACAGTGGAATCCAGGGAGGGCTTCTTCAGGCGGGGGTGAACCTCCGCCCGTTTCAAAGCACTTGGTAACGTCCCCTCCCTCAAGGAAGAGTTGACCACCCTTCCTGTCCACTCAGCCAATCCACCCTGGGCAGCTCTTACCAGCCAAGCTGGGCAAGGGTCAAGCAGGCAGGCAGATGGCCTCACACTCCAAAGGAGTCCGTCCACATCCTCAGGCTGTACAAGCTGAAAAGAATCCCACAACACTGGACAAGCAGTTGCCAAGGGGACATAATCAGACACTGTCAATGTGGCATCCAAGTCGTGACGAATACGATCGATTTTATCTATAAAATGTTGCGCAAACACGTCACAGCGGCTGACCATGTGTTCCTCCTGGTCTACTGGAGAGGCCTGATGGAGGAGGCCCCATGCCAAACGGAACAGCTCTGCCAGACAGTTCTCAGCAGATGCAATGGTAGCAGAGAAGAATGATCTCTTCGCTGCTACCACCGTCATGGAATAGGCTCTGTAATGAGCTCTACTCCGTGTCCTATCGGATTCATCACAAGTTTTCTGCCACCGTCGCTCTAGACGTTTGCCCTGCCGCTTCATCATTCGCAGCTCCTCAGTGAACCAAGGAGCCGCTCCGAGTCTGCGACGTGGCAGAGGTCGCTCCGGAGCAATCTCATCCACTGCCCTGGTCATTTCCCCATTCCGGAGGTCAACCAGGGCCTCAGATGAGACGCCAGTCTTGGCAGTGGGAAAATACCCCAGAGCCCTCAGGAAACCTTCAGGATCTATTAGCCTCTGGGGGCAAACCATAGAATGCGGTCCCCTGCCTCTGCGAAGGTAAGAAGCCGCAACAAGCCTAAACCTTACCAGGAAGTGATCTGTCCATGACAACGGAGTGATCTTAATCTCCACTACATCCAGATCACTACTCCCGTGCCCAGCTATAAACACCAGGTCTAGCACGTGTCCTGCAGTATGTGTTGGGGCCAAGTTCTTCTGGGACAGGCCCATGGTTGTCATGGCGGCCATGAAATCCTGAGCTGCACCTGCTGCAGGGGCCTCGGCATGAACATTGAAGTCCCCCAGCACTAATAGGTGGGGGGACTTCAATGCTACCCCCGAGATCACCCCGGTCAGCTCAGGCAGGGAGACTGTATATATTGGTATATACTGTATATATATTATATACAATATAATATTCTGTATATATTGTATATATTGGTAACATTGGGGAATATGCATAACCTAATGGAAAATCCTGAAAAGGTCACTCTAGTGGAGATGATATTGTTAAACCACTGGTGACAGGACAAGTTGCTGAGCTTCACTGTGTCTGACTCTCCCAACAGCCCTTAACAAGCAAATGGTTTATTTTTTGCCCAGTTTTATTCTGCTCTGCCTCAGCACGCTGCCCTTAGGCTCTTTGTAATTTATGTTCAAATTGTGACACTTAAAAAAATAAACTACTGCTGGCACCAGGGGAGTTCCAGCAGTTTCTGCTCTCTTAATCTTGAATTATGTGTACAGTAATTGCATTGGAATGCATACTTTGTAAGCATCAAGAAGGACTGGAATTACCCCTGTCTAAAAAAGTATCTTGAGATGGACAACTGAATTACCATAGGATCTATCTTCAAAGGTAATACTTTGTAGCAGAAGCTTATAAAATTCCAACATATGATTTTAGTCTACAAGCCTATCCACACTTTCCTGGGAATAAGCTCCATTGACTCTAATGGGACTTACTTCTGAGTAGATGTGCTTAGGATTGGGCCATTAGTCATGTGACTCAGTTGAGCATTTTCCCACCATATCTTTAAATGGGGGAGGGGGCACAGTTACTGGATTCTCAGGCTTTTTCTAGGACAGGGGTTTCCAAACCCTGGCTAGGGGGCCAGATGCGGCCCTCAGCAAGCCTCTTTCTGGCCCACGGCCAACGTCTTGTTCCCTGAAAGCCTCTGGCCCACTCAACTGAACATGACCAGAACTGTGCTCTGATAGTGTCTGGAGGGTGTTCTGAGGGCCAGAGAGGTTGAATGAATGAGTCCATTCATTCATTTAATTCACTCACCTAAGTTCAATCTCTAATTTATTTATTTAAATTTTATATTTAAATTTTTTTTCTGGCCCTCCACACCACGCCAGATATTTGATGCGGCCCTCTGGCCAAAAAGTTTGGAGACCCCTGCTCTAGGAGCTGGAACAATGAGACCTCATCACAGATGATAAGGCTCTATAGTTTGCATCAACTAATAGGGCTTCTAGGTAGAGGCCATATGGACTTACAATGGTATGAGGTTATTGACTGTGGGTAGGCCAGACTGAGGAAGAAATGCATACCCAGAAAGATGTCAATCATCCCTCTATGCACAGACAGCAGTACCTGTACAGGTAACTACCTAATACTGAGTCAGGCCTTTGGTCCAACTAGCCTAATACTGCCAACCCTGACTGTCATTAGCTGTCCAGGGTTCCATACAAAGGTCTTTGCCAGCCCTACCTTGAGATGCCAATCTGAGATTTTCTTTGTGCAAAGGAGGTATTCCGCTACAGAACTATAGTCCCATCTCCACCTCCACCAGCAGCAGCTCCAAAAACATTGATAGGAAATGCTGTCACACAGAGAGGCTCATTAGTTCATTTACTTCACATAATGTTTTATAAAATGTTTTTTTTTATTCTTTAACTAGAACATGAGTAAAATTCAGCAGCATGATTAAGGGCGCAATCCTTTCCAGCACTTTCCAGCACTGGCATAGCAGTACCAATGGGACATGTGCTGCATCCTGCAGTTGGGTATCGCTCACAGAGGCATTCTCAAAGTAAGGGAATGTTTGTTCCCTTACCTCGGAGCTGCATTGCCCTTATGTCAGTACTTATGTCAGGGGTTAGGACTGCGCCCTAAATTGCTCTATGGATCAAATCTAGCCCACATCCCTCCAGTTGGCCTTAAAAATATACAACAAGGAAGAACTGGCCCTTGGCTTTATTCTGACTTCGTAAGAAGATCAGCTCGTTGCTGAGGGGGTGGCAAATTCACCACATTGTCTCCTGGCCCCTTTCTGCCAGCATCACTAACAACTGTGTAGATGTATGTTGGGACACTTAAATCCTTGGTAAGCATTACTTCTCTTAGTCAAAATAAGTGGGGCAAACAGAGGTTGAAGCATCAGTCAAAGCAGACGTAGTCAAAGCTGAAATTCAGAGACGGCTGAGTGTGACTACAAGGGGTTAAGTGGGAGGGCAGGAGCAGCCTCTGTCACCTCTGTATAATCACCAGAGTGACTCTGAGTCAAGGAAAAGAATGCAGGCTTTGGAAGGGGTGGGGGAATTACTGCTTATTCAGAGGGATATAGTACAACTAAAGTCAAGTCTGCAGACTTTCACTGCAACAACAGTGGTTGCAAAAAAATTTTCTAAAAATAGCTTAACTTAGCTAGCATGTTATTTAAGGCACGCGTGCTCTCTCTCATACACACACATTCTTCCTTCCACCTATATATAGCTCTGTATGTTTATATCTGTATCTACAAATACATACATATAGTCATTGTTCCTGCTGTCACTCTGTTGGCTGTGCTGGAGAGCAACTGGCCAAGCTAAGTTCAGCGTGGCACTTTAGAGTTTTCCTGAATTAAAGCAAAGCTCTGTTTAAACATCCTACCTCAATCTGTTTCCCAGCGTGATGAATGACTGAGCTCATTCCCAAATGTCAGATTTGTGTTTGCATGAATGCTGGCCAGAACCAACCCCCCCCCCTCCCCATGATTAAAATAATCTAATAGCGTGTGTGTTGGTGGTATTCTGAGTACTCTTTTCCTTAGTTTTTTTCTCATTGCATCATGCTGTGCACTGATCAAAAGTGTGGTGATAGTGCATCCAGGGCTGCTCAAGAGGTGGCTGAGTCTCCTCAGGGTAAGGCTATATATTTCCCCTTACCCAGGGAAAAGCCCTAGCTGTTCCTATGAGGCTCTTCAGATCCGCACCAGCTGTATCGCTGGCGCAAATCCAGGAAGCCCTGTGTAGGGTTGCCTGGCCCAGGAAGGGGGTTTGGATGCAGTGTGTGCCACCACCGCTAATCTCACTCACTCCCAAGCCTGATCCTCCCCTCATTCTGCCCTCCCTCTGCCCCAAAATGCTTCTCCCTGCCTTCAACACACCCTCCCGCCACCGTCTCCCAGCCCCCATGCTGCTGGACATGACCTTACCTGTGCAGGCCAGGGCTAGGGTCGAATGCCAAGCTGCTGAGCCAGCACGGGCCTTCACACCAGTCCAGCCAGCTCACAAGTAGCCACACACATGCCTTAATTCATATTTGCGACACTGAGGCAACATGGGAATGGCTGCACTGGCTCAATCACGAGTTTGGCTCATGATGTCAATCAGCTGTTTCTGTCACTTTTAGGCAGAATACAACTGCTGTTGATCTCCTTTTTCTGTAGCTGAACAACTTCAACTTGCACTGTAAGCATTCCATACATTTTTTTGGTGACATGTCCTATTCCACCATTCCACCAGAACCAGGATGGTGTAGTGGTCTGGGAGGTGGACTTAGACCTGGGTGATCCAGGTTCAAATCTCCCCTCAGCCACAAAGCTTCCTGCGTGACCTTGGGCCAGTCACTTTCTCTCAGCCTCACCTACCTCACAGGGTTGTTGTGAGGACAAGAAGGAGGGGAGGAGCAGCTGTGTAAACCGCTCTGAGCTCTTTGGAGGAAGGGCAGTATAAAAATGTGAATAAATAAATAAATAAATTATTGTACATAATTTATTTTGCTTAGATTGAGTTGTGCCATCCAGGAAAGTTCTCAAGAGCGGGTACCAAGAGTATCAGACTCCTTTTCAGTCCCTATATTTTGGCTTCTGATCTGATTTCCACTTGAAGAATAGTCCATGTATAGAAACTGGAATGAAAATGCTAATGGCTCTCATAACAATGAAGCACCCATACAAGGGGAGTTATAGAAGTGGGCCACCGACTTCGGTTCTTCCTTTCTGACAATTGCTGAAGTGTTGTTTTGAAACAGTGGGACGTCAGCCAGCTGAAAATGCGAACAAAACTGTGAATCAGTTCTTTGTAGGATCGTACAGTAGATAAATTGCATTATCGGCCACGGAGAGAAAATAATAACACAACGGTTTGGAAAAACACTGATTCCCCATTGTTGCAGAATGCCAATTGTTCTGTGGTGGTGGGTGATAGGGCCATTATTTTACTGCACACTCTTATAAAATCAGTGCCTGTGGAACTGCTCAAATTCTCATAATCATAAAGCTGCTGGGAATTTAAAGGCAAGTGACCTACCAAGCCAATGAAAGATTTAACAACAGGGACAAACGCTTAGCCCAGACAATGGTCATACCAGGAAATTGCCAAGGGGCAATTTGAATGTAGGAAATGTTAATAGTACCTCCAGAGCAATAAAACATGTTATTGTTACTGATACAATGAAATAAAATGACCCATTCTCTCTCCTCACCTCCTATGGTTCTCTTGTTATTGTCATCTCTCCTGTTCCTAAGCTAGCAATTCCCATTGACAAACGCACTCCATGGCATTTCTTCCTAGAATTCCAGATCTCGTCTTCCCCTGTTCTGCACACACTTTCTCAGACATTATCTAAGGGTGATTTCACATATACATTTATCATTTGAGGCACCAACATAATGTGTGAACTGATTATCTGAAGCAACCATCAAATCAAGTATGGCAGACCGAGCTTTCATTGTGCCCCACATCACCACAGTGCAGCCCATTCGCGTGTTTAAGTGATGGTATGTTACTATTAATTCTTAAGAATATTTATATACTGCTTTTCAACAAAAAGTGGTTCACAAAGCAATTTATGTACAAAATGTAAATGCATTAATAACACAGGCCTAAGAAACTGAGGTTGCAATCCCAGCCCCTTATGTCAGTGTTTTCCAGCTCTGAGGGAAGGGAACAAACATTCCTTTACTTTGAGGAGGCCTCCGTGAGTGACACCCAACTGCAGGATGCAACACATGCCCCACTGGCACTGCTATGCCAGTGCTGGAAAGCACTGACATAAGGAGTTAGGATTGCACCCTAAGGATCAGAACAAGTTTTTAATGGTGGTTTTATATGAATTTGGGATAATCCAAATTCCGAAAATGGCATCAGTTTTGCCCTATCACATCTAGTTTCAGAGATGTGGCATAACCTCATTAGTCAACAGTTCAAGCAGCTTCCTCATGAGGAAGCCAAAGCATAGTCAGATCATTGGGGGATGTGAGCCCCCCACCAGCAGCACGGTATACCTTGTCAATTCTCAAAAATTGGATGGTGTTCCTTGACAATTCTATCATCTTCTCAGTGTGCTATGAGATGAAAAAGGTTGAAAATCACTGTCTTAAACAGTAACCTTAAAGCAAAGAGACCTAAATCAGCCTAGTATTCATCAAATAGACCTCCCCTACATAATGGTACTCCATCTTACCTGGAAGTGTGGAAGCTTTGCCACCACTCTTCCTTCCCTCATATGCACCATCACCACCCTGCTCCCACTCCTCCTCCCTCCCTCTTACTCAGGAGCACATCAGAGACACTGCCATGGCTGAACCTTCTATCACTGCACCACTGTGAAGGGAGGCTGGCACACAGTAGGCTTGTGTGCATGAACACAAAGGAACCCAATGCATGCTGCATGTCTTCACTTAAGACTTTCCTACATCTGTATTTCAACATGAAATGAAAACCAAAGGCATTGTCTGGTGGAGAGAAACCACACCTGTGAATTGTCTGTGATAGACTTTTTGCAAGGACCATTAAACATCCTGGTTGGGACCTGTAATTATTGCTGGACTAATTGCTGGATCCCTGTTGAGAAAATTCTTAGTATTCCTCTCTAGGCTCAAAGAAGCTAATTAATTAAAGAGTTGAAGCATCAGTAGTGTGCATGTGCATCACTGGCTGTTTTTCCTTGCACATGGAAAATGCAGAGGCCTCTCATTGAGACCCACTGCACACATGATTAGATGAGATCATCTCTGGATTTGAGGAAAAACCAAATATGCTTGCTGTTCCCTTGTGAGGTGGTGCTGATGCTTATTTTGATGTGAGTGAACATAATGACTTCTCAGCACACACATTCCACAGCAAATCTTCACAAGACTCAGCATACTCAGTTTTTTCCAACATGGAGATGATTGGTGTGTAGAAAAATGCTATGACCACAGCTGCGTTGAGATCCTATGGGATATACTAGATGGCATTGGACTTGACTCTGGGTTAGGTGGTCCAGAACCTGGACCTAGACTAGTCCAGGAATTTTCATGGCCCTAGGATGCAATCTGAGGCTAAAGGACATGTCATATGTACATGTCAAAGGTAAACTGGGTTAGATAGGGTCAGTAACTGGACCGGTGACTGCCATAGAACCCCATGTAGACCGCCCTGAGGTTCCACAATGGAAAAAAGGCAGGATTTAAATAAGGAAATATTGAAAAATAACAGTGGTGATTCCTGCAAAATTTAGTGCCTTACTACAGTCATTGTTATGGCCTTGGAAGGTTGGGTAGTATTATCACTCTCATATTTTGTATGGAGGACTGAGACTAAGAGGGAATTCTTGCCTATAAGGCCAACTAGTGTGTTTGTGGCAGAAGTGACATTTAAGCCATTGATTTCCTGGTCCATGGCCACTTCATGGCTATTGAAGGTTACACTGGATATTATACATAATTGACAATCATCACAGTGTTGTTGGGTAGGTCACTAAGGCTACAATCCTATCCACACTTACCTGGGAGTAAGCCCCATTAACTATAATGGGGCTTACTTCTAAGCAGACATACAAAGGATTGGGCTCTAAGCCTTGTTCATTCAGGCAGCAGGGAAAGAGCATTTCCCTTTGAAACTAGTCTGATTGGGACACGTGTCATAACACATGAAACGTAATTGAAGTTCACCATACTGGTTAGGTCCTAAATCAAAGTGCCTAAAGGTTTACTTCTTGCCCCCGTCAGTGGCTCAGATCAATCAAATCTTTCAAAACCGAGCCCATATAACAAAAGACAAACTAATCTGACTGCTTAAGGTCTGGAACCCAAATGAGTTCTGTCACATGGGGAAGGAACTCATCTCAAATGATGACATTAGTGATCTGATTTAAGAGGGTGGTTTATTGGAAAGGTGAGTTTGGATTGGCTGAAAACTAATCCACGGCAGAAATCCGAAATAAGCTGTCGAACGGTTGAGCGCATTAGGATCTTGCATAAACCTTTAAACTGCTTGTGCTATTCATGCATTATTCTACATTTTAATTAATCTCATGTAAATTAGCCTCAGAGAAAAATAAATACAGCTAGACCTGACTTATTGAGTTGTGGTTTTATATATCTTGCATCAGCCCTACAATGATTTCTTGCAATGATCATCCTATTTTAGGGAGGAGGCCTTCAGGTTATGTGTTACTATATACGATTGTCTCTGTGAACCACTGTGAACTTTTTCATCAAAAAGCAGCATATGAATATTCATCATTGTCATTGTCATCTGGCCTTCTCAGCAAGCTTAGTGGAGTCATTCTTAGTTAAAGGTCTTTCATGCACCTTTGTTGGTGTGCCTGCTAACTGCCTGTGGTTTCAGTGTAGTTGTGATGTTCACCGGTGAGGAGTTGATGGGTGTGTGTTTCTGTCTTTGGGCCAGACAGTTGGACTAACTTGGTGAGAAATCCCAATCATTTGTCATTTGTTTGAGGTCTATGTTGTCTTTAAAGACAGAATGCTGGATCTACAGCAAATCCATTCTGGCTTCAGTAAGGATGTGGTGATGTCCCCTCTTTGAAACAGAAACTGCTTGAAATTGTTTCTCTTCTTTTTTCTAGAGCTCCTTTACAACCTTTTCATTAACATATAATTGACTTTTATGTTTTGAAAATCTAAATCTGTTTCCTTACACCGATCAGCTGCAGAAGGAATGTGCAAATGTGTGCTTTTTTGCCTTTTAAATGCACAGATTAGAGTGTTTGGATAAATTTAACTCCTGATGAAGCCCTCTGCTCTCTTTTCTCCCTTGAGCATTTTTGAAAAAGAAATATTACATCGTTGAAGAGAAAATCTTGACCAATCACTAAGTTGTTCCCTGTTTATTCAAGAAGCCTTACACTGAACCAAATCTCTTGTCCATTTTGCTCAGTATCAACACTGACCGACTCTCTAGTCCAGGGGTGCCCAAACCCCGGCCCTGGGGCCACTTGCGGCCCCCAAGGCCTTTCTATGCGGCCCTCAGGGAGCCCCTAGTCTCCAATGAGTCTCTGGCCCTCCAGAGATTTGTTGGAGCCCATACTGGCCCGACGCAACTGCTCTCAGCGTGAGGGCAACTGTTTGGCCTCCTGAGTGAGCTGTGGGATGAGGGCTCCCTCCACTGCTTGTTGTTTCACGTCTGTGATGCAGTAGCAGCAGGAAAGGAAAGGCCAGCCTTGCTTTGTGCAAGGCCTTTTATAGGCCTCGAGCTATTGCAAGACCTTCATTCATTCATATAAGTTCATCTTTAATATATTCATTTGTGTAAATTTATTCAAATTTGAAATGTAAATTAACTCGGCCCCCCGAAACAATGTCAGAGAGATGATGTGGCCCTCCTGCCAAAACCTTTGGACACCTCTGCTCTAGTCCTAACTGAAGATGCTTATCACTATGTCTTCCTTGACATTTGATGGGGTGGAGGATGCATACAGGACTTTAATCTGTTGATTGTCACTGAATTCTGTGAGAGGTCAGTGACAGTGACAGAAAGTGTGCATAATACAGGTCCACCCTGTTTGTATGCAGTTTTGGAACTTGCAGATTTAACTCACCTTGGGTTCTCAACCCACAGGGGAGGGGCAGTCCTGAGCTCCCAACATGACCAGATGTTCTTTCCAGTTGCATCTGGAAAACTTTCTGAGGCCTGGCCTCTGCAGGGCTCAAAATATCTCCAAACGTAACCAGAGAACATGTCCAGAGGTTCTGGACCCACAGATTCGCTTATCTGTGAGTTTCAGTATCCACATGGATGACCAGGAATGAATCCCCCACTGATGGTGAGGTCCAACTGTACTTTGATGTGCTTCCTGTGCCTTTATCATTAGACGGTGTGTGTGAGAGTGTGTCCTGGAACTGCACCACTAAAAGCAAAACCAGAATGTGTGAGGGTTGACTGAACCTCTCTACAAATTGCTAGGCCTCAGCTCTGAGGGCCTGCTGCTCGTTTGACATTCATAGGTCAAAACAAGAGGTGAGAGATGATCCCCCCACACACCTTAGCTGCAAGCTGCTGACTTCTCAATTTTTCAGCAGCATTGGATTGAAATAAGCCTGTGGTTGGGTGTAATTATTTCAGCAGAACCGGTCAAGAGATCCAAACCACTGACACGATATCTTCCTCTGGCTCCCTAGAAAACTTTGTCTCCAATATCCTCAGATGTGAGATGAGATAATCTCAGCTTCATTGGAGCAGACCTTCAAATCCCTGTGAAATGAAAACTGCTTTGACTGTGAAACACAAACAATAGAAATCAAGAGATTAAATATCCTTGCAAGGGGGAAAAGATGATCATATTCTTTTACTAGCTGGAGGCCATGCTTTGCCAGATGATGAATCCCAGATGCTTCTACTGCCTTCCTTGGGCCTTCATGAACAGCAACCGCTACCCCACCTCCTGTTTCTCTTATTGGGGTTCTGAGTAACGGAAGTGAGATATAAACCAGTGAAAAACCAGAGCGTGCAATGAAGGTTTGGTGTTCAGTGTTTCAGACTTTAAAAGCAGTAGCACAGCTAGAGGGGAGCAAAATGATAAGTATGGCAGGCCCCTCCCATTCACTGTTAGAGCCATTCTGGGCAGCAATGGCAATGGGCAGGCACTCACCAAACCAAATGGTGTCTCCTGCGCATTGCCATCACTGCCTAGAATGGCTCCAATGGCGAGTGGGAGGGGCCATTTACATAGTGCATGGAGGCCCCTGCCATACTTACCATTCTTCCCCCAGCTATGCTACTGTTTAAAAGAGACTTTCAACTTATCTCGTTCTCAACTTCTGCTCCCTTTAGGGGACTCTTGGTGCGAATAATTCCTAATGTGTGGCAATGCCTCGAGTAGCACTGAAGTTGCTTTCATCAAAGTGATTTCACCACAGCTACAGCAAGACACTTAACGTGCCATGCAAACAGAACCTTGAATGTGCAAATGCTTTTTACACATCCAGAGTCCTGTTTACATACATTGCACAATAGAGTCTTGTAGGAGGGGGAGTGAGTGGAATCACCTTGAACGAGTGCAGCAAGTTTGGAATGTTTCATTTCAAACATACCCACAGAGCCTAACTTATTCACATTTTGATGGATTCAAAATGTTCCCCCAATGAATCAGTCAGCAGATTTAAAATGAAAAATGTAATTCAATTCCTTAGAAAATCTGCAGGTGACAGAGAAGATCTCTTCAGAAACATGTGCACGCATTCATCAGGGGTCTCCAAACCCCGGCCTGGGGGCCAGATGCGGCCCGTGGCCAGCCTTTGATACCCTGAGAGCCTCTGGCCCAGTTGACCAAACATAACCAGATGTGCTTGTGGGGTGGGGGAATGGGGGTCCATTTAAGTGTGTGCTTTATTTCTTGGGCCGTGTTGGTGCTTGGAAAAATCCTGGGCATTTAAGCCCATTCGTTTATTCATTCATCTAAGTTCCATCTCTAATTTATTTATTTCCCAGCCCTCGACACTGTACCGGACCTTTGATTTGTGCCCGATTTGATGTGGCCCTTCGGCCGAAAAGTTTAGAGAACCCTAAATGCAAATAAAATACATTTCGTCTTTATTACTCTTTTTTTCATATGCAAATTTATGTAGAATTAGCAAATTAGTGAATTAACATTACAGACTTACGCAAGTCTGCTCAGAAGTAAGCTCCACAGAGCTCAAATGAGGAACTTACTCTCAGGTAGGTTTCAGGACTTGGGGCCCAATCCTGTGCTTTGCACATCGGCTTACCGTAGGTGCACACTGTCACAAATGTGCCATAAAGCACATTTGCAGGCGTAAGCACTGGCTGAGTGCCGGAGCTGTTCCAGTGCAAGCCTGTGCTGTGGCAGCACTGATGGGAGGCCAGCAATCTTCCACTAGGCCAGTGATTTTCAACCTTTTCCATCTCACGGCACACTGACAAGGCACGAAAATGGTCAAGGCACACCACCAGTTTTTGGACAATTGACAAGGCACACCAGGCTGCCAGTGGGGGCTCACATCTCCCATTGGCCCTATTAATAAATAACCTTCCCCCAAATTCCTGTGGCACACCTGTGGACCACTCGCGGCACACCAGTGTGCCATGGCACAGTGGTTGAAAATGGCTGCACTAGGCACTCCTTACTAAGCACCTGGTGGCGAAGAGGTAAGAAGGCGTGGCTGGAGGTGGGGACAAGGTGTTCAAGGGTGGGCAGAGGGCAGGGGGAGAGAGCAGGACAAGAAGGGGTGGGACTGGCAGAACTCAGCTCAACCAGATACGGAGCCCCGTGTCGGACCACGCAGCCCAACATGGGACTCCTTCTTGATTCTGCGCCAGCTAAAGAGCCGCTGCAGAATCAAGTAGCCCCTTGTGGGGTTACTTCCCTTATCTGGGCGGCAGCTGCCCAGTTGCACTCAGGATGCTGTGGCAGCTATTTTTCGGCGCTGCAGCAGCCCCACCTGCCAGGTAGCTCAGGAATGGGTTCTTACTCCCACTGAAGTAAGCCTAATTGAGTTCACTGGGCAGCTGCCACCAGCTCTTCAGGTGAAGGGGACATTTGTATTTTTTAAAAAGATAGCAACTGGGAGTGAGGCTGCAAAATGAAGAGGAATGATGGCGCAGCTTGGGGCCTCTGGAATTTTGTCCCTGTTGAGTCCTGCTGTAAAAGGCAGTAGAATAATTTTATAAATAACTTCTGAATAACTGTGCTAAAAGGCTCCCTTTAAGTGGTGGTTCTCTTCTATTTAGCAGGGGAACAGCAACAGTCCCTATTCGTCCCAGAACAGTGTTTTTCCAGGGGCTATTTGCTGCTGTCTCTCTTTTGTCTTTTTTAAATTGTGAGTCCTTTTGGGACAGAGAATCATTTTTCCATGTATTTGTTATTTGAAACGTCTTGGTCACAAAGTGCTATATAAATACCGCTATTTTGACTACTGTTAGGAATGACGAACCCTTGATCTGTACCCCTTCAAAACGTTGAGCCAAAATAAAATTTTGTATTCCAAGAAGTCACTTTTCATTTGAAATATTTGCAGACCTGCAGCACAACCCTATTTAAAAAATACAAATCCAGCCAGCCATGTTAGACATAACCCAGGCAACCCAATCCAGCGCTAATTCTTCCTCACTGATGCATCTGGGCTGCGCTGCATCCAATGGGAGAATTTAACAGGCAGGAAGTCTCTTTGGGGTAAGAGGACATTTGCACCCTTGCCCTAGGGAAAACCCAAGCCTGTGCAACAGGTCTACTTAGACCTGTGTGAGCCATATGGCTGGCATAAGTCCATGTGCACCAATGTCCATAGATCAGGCCTAGGAAGGGGGAATAGGATATCGCATGTGCCAGTACTGCCAATCCTGCCAACTCCCAAGCCAATCCTTCTACCCTCTGTGATGGACTTTTCCTTCAGAAAGTTGTACAATCCCCTTTTAAAGACAGCTAAGGCCAGATGCAATCACCACATCCTGTGGCAAGGAGTTCCACAGACTAAATAAATGTGTTGTGTATCACAGAGGTAGGCAAAAGAAGAAAATTTCTGAATGTGTGACTGAGAAACCCCCTGTTTAAGAACTGTAAATTGATGTGCCTGCTCTTTCTCTAAAATAGGGTATAGTACAAATAGAATGTTAATGGGAAATGGATAACACTGTGTGAATAAATCAATGCTGATGTAAAGGAAGACAAATTATATTTAACTTTCCTCTTTCCCCAACCGATCAACGTTCCCCTCACGAATAGCCAATAAAGGATAAATTTGTGTTAAGAACAATTAATCAAGCATGTTGAATGCCTCACTTCACCCACCCTGCAGCATAAATACATTGGGAGGGGACATTAAGGAAGCCACAGCCATATCACCAACATTTCTGAAGTGAATTTAAACAACAATTTTAAAATTTAAACTAACTTTCTGCCTACACTGCACAGGAACCAAACTGTCTGTGCACGTGATGTGATATGCAGAAGGTGTGAGGGAAGATGGGAAAATGGAATTATTTATTTTCCAAAAAAAAAAAAAAGTTATGTGGTAAATGTGTAATAGCAAGTGTGAAATCATTTGCATTTATAACAATCTGTGGTTGCATTTTGTTACACATTCTTGTCTGCCAATTGGCTTGTGACCTGTGCTCTTCCCACTTAGTAAAAATCCATGGATCAGAGGAAAGTGTGATAATTAAAGGACTTTAAGGTTGAGAGTGTTTGCTGATGCAGATTAAAATAGCATCCTAAAAGGCATATGCTAATTTATGCTAATTTATGCTAGATATGGGCAATCCCCAATCCCCTCAGAACCTTAAATATGTTTTTTAGTCCAGTAGCATATTTTTAGGATGATTCTCCACGCGCTCACAGTGTGAGGAAAATTACTACAGCCAACTGCCCTAAATTTGGTACTGAGAAATAGATGGTGGTTCATAGAAGCCAGAGTACCTATAACTGTTCCATTAGAAAGGACAGCCCAGTCCTATCCTCTACCAGTCCATCACAGATAGCACCACTGACATGCATTGGGGGGGATGACCAGACGGCCAGTGAGATGTACCTCTCTATTATAGGCTGGTCATTAGTGGATTTCCTCAGATCCCTACCAGAAGAGTCAGAGGGCAGGTCCAGACCAAGACCAGGATAAGGGGATAGGATCTGGAATGAACTGCTGTCACCAAGATCCATTTCCCCTTCCACTCCTAAACTGCACCCAGTTACTCCCCTAAACAGCCCACATCCTACCACTGCCACCACCTTACCTGCTCTAGTAAGGTGGCTTGAGTAGGCCATTGGTGGGCATGCAAAGCTTCTGGCCATTTGTGCTGGCAGTTCCAGGGCACCCGACAGTATCATGCTTCTCATGCTGCTGTAACTGGTCTTAAAATGATCCACTCCTGTAGGATAGGATTGGACCATAACTCTACTTGCATTACCAGGGCAATAGGCAATCATTCAGGACCTCCCCTTGTAAGCTAAACCCAGTCTAGCCCATTGTTCTCTCATGCGGCTTTGTTCTGAGATCACAGTGCTCACTTTCTGCAATGCAGTCTTGGTGTTTCCACAGGCATTCTGATGGGGGGGGGGGTGAATCACAACCTCAGCTGGGTAGTTATCCAAGCCCAAAACCTGTTCTCTGACAGTCTGCACTTCCATATTACACTATTCTGTTTTCTGTTTTAAGAGCCGCACTTGTCGATTAGAACAGTCACCCAGTTAAAGATATCTTGGTCAATTAATAATATTAGTTTCACTCAATTAATAATAAAAAGATTAGATCTGCATTTATTTATGTATGACAAACACTGTTGTTCTGAAGGAAAAACATGTCTTTGTTTTTAAATAATGTACATGCCTGTCATTGCATGGATCACCTTAAGAGAGGCATTCCCTCTTGCATGATGAAGAGGTATTCCTGCTTCTTCTGAGATGGTGACTACCACTCATGCTTTTTGTAGGTACTTTTATTTAAAACAATATTTTTTAAAAAATCTGCTGCCCAATTAATTGAAGGGACCTTTTTAATCACCAAAAGATTTCCAATTGATTAATCTAGGTCAGGGGTGCCCAAACCCCGGCCCGGGGGCCACTTGCAGCCCTCGGGGGCTCTCAATCAGGCCCTCAGGGAGCCCCCAGTCTCCAATGAGTCTCTGGCCCTCCAGAGACTTTTTGGAGCCTGTGCTGGCCCAACGCAACTGCTGTCAGCAAGAGGACGACTGTTTGACTTCTCACCTGAGCTGTGGGACAAGGGCTCCCTCCACTACTTGCTGTTTCACATCTGTGATGCAGCAGTGGCAGTGAAGGAAAGGCTGGCCTTGCTTTGTGCAAGGCCTTTTATAGGCCTTGAGCTACTGTAAGACCTTCATTCATTCATATAAGTTCCATCTCTAGTATATTCATTTATGTAAATTTATTCAAATTTGAAATGTAAATTAATTCGGCCCCTGGACACAGTGTCAAAGAGATGGTGTGGCCCTCCTGCCAAAAAGTTTGGACACCCCTGATCTAGGTGATGAATAATTTTCACCCAGATTGAATACAAAGAAAAGGTTGAATATAACCAAAATCATCTTGTCTCAATAAATTGTTGTTGTTGTTGTTAATTAGAGGTGTTTGTTTCCTGCAAGATAGGATTACACCTTCTGACTAAGGCTACAATCCTATACACAATTTCCTGGGAGTAAGTCCCATTGAGGTCTTTGGCACTTACTTTTGAGTAGGCACGCATGGGTTGGGCTGTTACTGAACATAATGGGATTACTTCTGAGTAAGGTAAATAACATCATTTTCAAAAACCTCTATTAATAAAACGCAAATTATAGCCGCACTATTGCCCAAACGTGATTATCAAAGAAGACAGTATCCTTGGGAGGTACATGGGTTTGATTTTATAAGATGCCAGCACAGGCTGGATTGAAGTATTTGGTGGGTCGCTCCATTGATCACAAGGACCCTGCATCAGTCTACATACCACATGAATTTGAGCTCTGTATGTCACTTGACTGAATGGATGAATAATGTGCAAAAGCAGCTGAGGAGACATGTACACAGCATCTGAGCAAACATGAGTGTATGTAAAAAAAACACAACAGATTCCAGCTGATTTCAACAGATACCCTAGAGCAGGGCTGCCCAAACCCTGGCCCCCGGGCCACTTGCGGCCCGTGCGGGGCCCCAATTTGGCCCCCCAGGGAGCCCCCATCTCCAATGGGTGCTTGGCCCACTGGAGACCCGCTGGAGCCCTCACTGGCAGTGACAGTGAGGAAAAGGCTAAGCACTCACAGGAGAGCAGGAGCCCCACCCATCCACAACCCCCCGCCCCCATTAGGTTGGGGAGGCTACAGCTAAGTCCAGGCGTCGGATGGGGGTGAGAAATCCTGGGTCTGTTTGCCCTGCTGTTTGGGTTGGGGGGGGCGAGGGGTAGGCACTGAGGAGGGATGGGAAACTGTGGGTCTATTTGTGCAGCTTGTGTGTGCTGGGGGGTGGGCACTGCAAGGGAGAAATTGCAAGATGTTTGAATGCCGCTGGAGAGTATGTTTGCTCGGCGGTAAATCCTATCAGACTCAGTGGGGTTTACTCCCAGGAAAGTGTGGATCCGATTGGGCTGTGAGTGTGCTTGGGGTCAGGGGCTGGCACTGCAGGGGAGAAGTCCTAGGGATGTTTGAATGCAGCTGGAGAGCATGTCTGCTCAGCAGTAAGTCCCATAGAGTCAGTGGGGCTTACTCCCAGGAAAGTGTGGGTTGATTGAGCTGTGAGTGCTCAGTTCTGGAGGCGGGCACTACAGGGGAGAACCCAAGGGATGTTTGAATGGGGAGGAAACCTACTGCTTTTGCTTGTTGGGGTTGCTAGCAGAGAGGGAGGAAGTTGGGGGTCCGTTTGTGGATCCATTTGTGAAGGGGGAAATCCACACAGCTCTCTGCCTGCTTCTAAGTTCGGTGCTGGGTGCAGGCTGGGGAACGGGGGACTGAGAGAGGGAGACAGGCAGCTCCCTTCTCTGTGTGAATGAGGAGACACTAACTCCTGTCCTGAGAGGGCAGGTGCCCACCAGCTCCCTGATTGTGTTCCTTTGCTGCTGCTTGTTGCCAGGGTGGGGGGAGAGAGAGTGAGAGAGTAAAAACATGCTCCTGCATGGGGGAGGGGAAGGAGCCGCATGCTGACTCCTCTTAAGTTTATTTTGTACTTTTCCCTAGGAAGAGGTGTGTTATATGTGTCAGGAATTATTTTAACAACCCCCCTTTTCTGGGATCTCATGTGTATTATAAATAAGCTCAGTAAAATTAGTTTATTCATATAAGTTCCATCTCTAATATATTCATTTATGTAAATTTATTCAAATTTGAAATGTACGTTTCCCCCAGCCCCTGACACAGTGTCCGAGAGATGATGTGGCCCTCCTGCCAAAAAGTTTGGACATCCCTGCCCTAGAGGTTCAGGCCAGCATGAAGGCTTATAAAACAAATCACACTGAGCTTTGCTGTCCATCCTGCTGTGAATGTTCGGTGACCTTAAGGTTATCCAAACATCAGGTGATCTGGTGATTTATTGTAAGAAACTTCGACCATTACTGAATCCTCGTGATTGCAGAAAGCCATGTGTAATCTTAAACTAGCATGTCAGCCAAAGGACAACATCACAGCTTATTCCTTCCTGTCCCAACATCTTTCTTTTGTGCTTACTGGCATGTAGTTTGTATAAAGGCAGCACAGTTGGAAGACGTAGCTGGCCATTTCCAAAACAACCACATTTGAGAAATGTGGAAGTGAACTGCAGATTTCCTACTAAGCCTTCATTGAATTGGAAGAATTGAAGGGAAACGACAACTTACTTTCATTGACAGTTCCTTGGTTTCCTTGCAAAATCAAGTAAAGGTTTAAGGTTGCTAGCTCAGGGAATCACTAGCTGTCAGGGCATGTGATGCAGCCACCGATGGTAAAGCAGCTTTAAATTTGGAACTCAAGAAACTGTCATGAAAGCCTTAGTAGCTTCAATCCAATGAAGTCTCAGTAGCAAATCTGCAGTCACTTCCACATTTATCAACTTCGTTTGATGGATGATTGCCTGGGAACCTTATGCCATCCTTGAGTTCTATGGTAGAAGAAAGATATGAAATAAATACCTATCAGTGAGGAACTCTAGCTTACAGACTTCTTGGAAGAGAAAAAGAAAATTGGAAGCAAACCTATAGCCCAATCCTAGGTATATGTACTCAGTAGTAAGCATCAGTAGTAAACCTTATTATATTGAGCACCTCTTACACGCAAGTAAGTGTCCATAGACTTTGGCCCAGTCCAAATGTGACTGGGTGCCTGGCTGCCTCCACAAGCAGGGAACAGCTGGGTCCACGTGACGGATATTGGATGCCTACTGCCAGCAGTAAGACTACACAGGGATTGGAAGGGAGGCAGGGAGAGGGTGGAACAGGGTGGGGGCAGGAGAAATAGGGGTGCATTGGGCCTGGGAAGGGGGCAGGTTCAGCTGAAGTGGCTTCTGTCAAATCTGAACCCCCTTCCCAAGCCTGATCCACTTTCACCAGTCAACATGGACTTGCGCCAGCTATATGGTGCAGGTCCGAGTTGACCCATGGCAGCAGTAAGGGCTTCCCCCGGGGCACAGAAACAAATGTTCCCTTACCCCAAGGAGGCCTCAACATGCCAAATCTCCCCGGTGGGATATAGCAGATGCCACATTGATACTGTTGCATCGCCATGCAGGGAGTTTGGTAGGATTGGGCTGCTGCAGCTGTAAAACCCTGCAAGCTTCTCAGCTTTCTCTTGATATGAATTTTTAACAAGCCACAAGATAAGGTTGCATTTTACGCTTATGACTATACAGAGACATAAAGCATAATCACTTAGAGATGGATATATTACTTTACAAGCTGGCTCAGACAGGCAGTTCCCCTAGACATGATCATCTGTGACTCATTCAGTATTTCCACGACTGCAGCAGCAACATTTTCAACCACTGTGATCCTAGGAATCACTGCTGTATAGCGATGCTGTCAACACTGGGTAATAAGCCAGCTTGCAACACGAACATACCTAGTGTGCGGGATGCAAATAGATTTTGCAAACAGATTTTTTCTTTTGTCCTTGAAAATTGTCTTTTAGATTGAGAATACTGCAAGCTTTCTGTGTCTATTTTATACCTACACAGTCTGTGTCCCTCAGACTAATAGCTCAAAAAGGCAGTGCCGTGTTGGTGGTTGGTTGGCACATGTTGGCTCCTTGCTAAAATGGACTTGAGCTTTCAAAAGAAATGGTTACATGATTAACAGAACGTTGCCACGTCTCCTCCTGAATGCTATATCACAAGGGCAGGGACTGCATCATGCCATTGTGACCGTCACAAAAACAGACTCACATGAATCTGGCTGCTGGGAGGACAAAAACCTCTGACTGTTTATAGGGGAGGGTGGAAACTGCCTTGGGAACAACAAATCTCTTCTAAAAGAGATTTAACAAAACTAAAAACTGCCAGACAAACCACTCTTGGTACAAGACGTCATACGCCTGACATGTGTACATGGAAGGGAAGAGATCATTGCACAGCTGCCCAGGCAAAGCAATTCCTTGCACAGCCGATTTCAGAGTGGCACTGTAGTAACAGTGACGTGCAGTGCAGGGGCGGCAGGTGAGGCAGAAGTTGCTGCCCAGCACCTGTGTATTGTGTGCTGTTACTAGAGGGAAAACATGCCCTTGGCTGCAGGAAGCACTGGAGCATTGGTGCTGGGGACTCCTTTATGGAGGCAGAAGGCTCTCCAAGTGTGTTGCATTGACATGGCTGGATTCACAACAAAGCATAATTTGGTAACTGCCTCTGCGCCTCAATTTCTCTGCATAACAGGACCAAGGGTGTCATTTTTGAAATGCAGAAGTACTTCTGCTTACTACAAAACTCTCTCGCACACTGCACTTTAATACAGATGTCCACCATATCCACGGATCTGTTACCCACTGTTTTACTCTGTTCTCTGTTACACGGTTCTCTGTGCGCCCCTCCCACACACATTCCCTTTGTTTTTCTTTACTAGCTGTGGAAGCTCATGTGTTCTTGTTTAGTTCAGGAACACAACATGCAGGCAGGCAGCCTGCATGTTAGAGGGAGACTGTCTTGCTTCCTGTTAGTGTTTGGTTAGTCTCCTCTCCCTAGCCTGCAGGCTCCGTGCCTGCATGTACACGTTCCTGTGTTAAGCAAAAAACTCTTCCTATCTGCAACAAGAAAATGTGTGCTTCCATAGCTAGTATAGAAAAACCAAGGCAATTGGTGCTGGGGGCATGGGGAGACTGTGGAGTACTGTATTATACTTTATAGAGGGTTCCCCCATATCTGTAGTTTCTGTATCCATAGGGGGTCTGGAATGAAACCCCCACAGATATAGGAGAACACCTGTACTCTACGGCTGTTCAGTTATCCAAGCCATGGAGACTGCTTTGAGATGGATTCAAATGAAGAGTTTTTTAATCAGCGTACATTGACATTTGCAGTCCCCGTGTGTGAATTCATTTGGTTGATTGTCGATGCATGGCATTTGCAAAAAGAAGTACAATCATTTGTGTAACTCTGTGGTCATGGGGCTTCAGTGTAATTGGGATTACTCTTTGAACTACTTTAAATTACACTGCTTATCCAAAAGCAACAAAGAGTCTTGTAGCACCTTAATGTCTAAACCATTTATTTCATCTTAATCTTTGGTGGGCTACCATAATCCGTGAAAGTATATGCTGAAATAAATTGGATAGACTTCGAACTTTTAAAAGACTATTTTTGCTCTTAACAAACTAACAGCATAATCCTATGCATGTCTATTCAGAAGTAAGCCCCAATGATTTCAATATGACTTACTCCCAGGTAAATGTGCATAGGATTGCAGCCTCCTGGCTTCCCCTCTGAAAACTGCTTATCCATTGTTTTGAGATTTATGATCCATTTAAGATCTGTTTGAGATCCACTGTTTAAAGGCAATCTAGTCCAGCATCTTGAAACACAATGCAAAAACAGGCCACAACAGTCACAGGGATCCAGATAAAGGTGAAGCATTTACATTGCACACTGGATATAGTCCATTCATATTCAGGCTGACATTCTCCACTTGTGCTTTAGTGGCTGGAGAAGTGTGATGTGAAAGCCTTTTGTGCTCCTTCTCCAGTTCTTTAGCAGCTGGAGGCCTTTCAATATATCTGTCTCATCTACACACCACTTCCACAGTACTCTTGCTATCAAAGGCACAACTGTGTTCCTGATGGGGAGCTAAAGGTGGCTTCTTTTGTACAAGGGCCTTGAAAGGATCTCATTAAAGTTAGGAACTGCTCAGGCGCTGTCCTCATTTTGTCTTTGGGGGGGTGGGGAAGCAAAGTATGATGTCTTCAAAACAGCCCTGAAAAGGTGTCAGTCTCCTGGCTCTTATTACAGGTGACCCTGCCTCAATGTTGCGACTTCCCATGTCTGCTGAGGACCGCAGATCAACTGTGCATGGCAAAGGCACTCCAAGGTCATGTTTGAATGGCTTACTCCCTTACAGGAAGAGGGTCCAAGCTTGCCTTTGCTTTCTTTGCTGCACCTTTATTTCCTGGCTTCGAGAAACAGCTTGTCTTTGATGCCATTTGGCCTTGGTTTTGCTGAAGCAGCAGTCATCTCTATTAAACAACTGCAGTGCTGGATGTCATCTGTAAATTCATAAAGTGGCACTTTCTAAAGGGCTGGCACTGTTCATCACCTGCATTTCAATTCAGCCAGTGTTGCCAAGAGTTTAGCTGAGGATAGTGGCCGAACTTGCTGCTCTGGCCACAGCGGGACAGAGACAGTGCTTGGATTTTGGAAGCATAGGTGGGGGGAGCCCTTAATGAGGGGGGTCCACAACCATAGCCTGGGCTCCCCCAAATTAAGCCATATCATGACCTCCCCTGCAGCATTCCAAACAGAATAGCTAAAGCAGGGGTGTCAATTTCGTTTCATACCGAGGGCCAAATAACATTCATGATACCTGCTAAGGGCAGGAAGTGATGTCATTAGGCAGGAAGTGATGTCATTAAACAGGTCATAATCAAAAATAATAACTTTTTTCTCACTTAGGAACTCATTAGCTGCAAATGACAAAAGAGAAAATTTGCAAATCTTGATCATATTTCAAACTATTGGGGAGTCCAATTTTCATGTGGGCTGCCCTTTCAGCAGTAACACCTCAGCACTACTCAGCAGCTGAGGGCCGGATAAAAAGCTTCTGCAGGCCGCATCTGGTCCCTGGGTCTTATGTTTGACACCCCTGAGCTAAAGGGTCAGAACAAAAGCTGGGGGGGGGGGAGACCCTCTTCTTGTCCTGCCTGAAATTCAAGCATGGACTTAGGATTTAAGAAATTAGCCAGAGATGCTATTACCAGGTATTGTGAGCTAATTCAATGCCAAGTGAGCCCAAATTCTGCACCCAGAAAAGTTGAACTTGTATAAAATATGCAAATCAGGCAAATTTGATTAATGTTTGTTATTTTGCGTAATTTCTTCAGTAGTGTTTACGGGCTTTGACCAATCATTCTGTTTCTGCTAACCAAGAGGAGGAACACAAAGGGTGTTCACAAAGAGTGATGCAGTGCACAACCCTGAAATCTTATTCCACAACCTTGATTTCACCAGGCATTGCCCACCACTTACCAGTGTATCTTCACAATCATTGCATCTCCAATTAGTATCGCTGAGCAACTTCATCATGTTTTTGCTGCAGTGACCCTGTGGCTGCAATCCCATTTCTGCCTGCTGGGATGCAGAGTTGAACTTTTGATTTCTACAGCTGCGAAAAGATCCTGAACCAGTAAGATAAGTGCCTGCCTTGTTCAGGCTGAAGTCCTACACATATTTAGGGATTAAGGGTCTCTAGTAAGCAAGCACCAGCCCTGACTCTTGCTTCTTGGGCAGGAGGTCTGGTCTGGAGGGTAGAGCCTCTGTCTGCCTGAAGATAACATCCACAAGGTCGCCAGTTCGAAGCTACCAGCACCGTGCAACCTTGAAGCAGCTGACAAGCTGAAGCTGAGCTGTTACCAAAAAGGCTGCTTTGTTTAGGGGAATTAGTATATTAGCCTTTTGGAAACATTTTGGGACCATAGGCTGGATACCAAGACAGCGTAGAGCAAAGAAATTCCTTCTAGCTTGAGGAGACTGGGAGAAAGGTAACTTTCAATCAAAGGATTATATTTTTATTGCAAAAACACACAAAGGTAAACATAATACACATGGAGAATTGATAAGTATAGATTTCTAGTACTTGTGTATAGTGTACCTAGCTAGTGGTGGATGCATGTGCTATGTATTTGGGTGCATCCGAAAAGGAATCAGAAATGGATAGGGTGTAGGGAAGTATTTAGGGGTTCCTTAATCTGCTAAACCCAGTTGCTGACTAAAGATGGGGGAGAAGGGAGGAATAGATAGGGAAGAAGGGAGGGAGTTTAGACGCAAGATATATTTACCTGTCCGGGGGGAGGGCAGTTGGATGGGAGAGAGTCCTGTGTATGGCCACTCCGGCAGGAGGGCAGTCAGAGAGAATGTGCTCTGAGTTTTCTCTTATAAGGGTTGTCTGACCTGGAAGTTGATCTAGAAATGACCAGAAGTATCCCAGAGCTGCGCACATGCTCAGTAACACCCAGGTGAAAAAAAGAAGGTGGAAGGGTCCAGAAACCAGCTATCAGCAAAGCCTGACTCTGGGGGAGGGGGGAGTAGCTTGCTTCCTGTTGCTACTGGATTTTGGAGTCTGGAGGTGGCTTAATGGCTGTGATTTAGTTAACAATAGACTTTGCTGCCAAAGTCCTCCTCCTTTAATGTGTTTGCATATTCAGTGATTGACTTAAACAATAAAGACATTTCCAGTGTCTCTCGAGAAAATGAATCTTTCAGACTGGAGGTGGCCAACAACATGAGAAATGAGTGAGCTTATGATTTGACTCCTTTTGTGGCCTGTAAGGTATCTTAGTCCATGATATATATATAAAATCACAACTTGGAAGGGAAAAAGGGGATTTTCACGTAACAGAGCTATTGCATTTGCTCTGAGCGTGGGAGGATGGAGGCCAGAATGTGAAGCCAGATCAGAATGAAACACCTGAATGTAGTGGTTCTTGAAAGAAAGAACCTTCTTTCAATTGTAAAAATCCCTATTTAATAAGGGATTTAATAAAGCCTACCTATGTAAACCGACTTGAATAAAGTCTTGAATAAAGACCAAGAAAGGCGGTATATAAATACCTGTTGTTGTTGTTGTTGTTGTTGTTGTTATTAATATTATTATTATTAATATTAATATTATTATTATTATTTCAATATCTGACCAGCCTGATTCTAAGCAAAATGCTCCTTTAACCTCATGTTCTTGCCTGAGCATTTGGTGAAGCTACTAATGGTGCAATCCTGTGCCTGTCTTCTCAGAAGTTAGTCCCATAGTGTTCAATGGAGCTTACTCCCAGGAACGTGTGCATAGGACTTCAACCTTAGGAAGTGCAATAGTCTCCATCCTGGTACTGTGAATCAAAACTGGCAAGCCAGAAGAACAGGATTCAGTGAAATGTCGTAGCATTTGCGGTTCAGTTGAACGAATGCTGATTGCTAGCCTGAAAGACCTGCTCCTTGGAGACAAGTTCAAGAATCTCCAGGTAGTGACAGCTACTGATTGATAGTTATTTTACAGTAGATTTAATAACAGCACTAACTCCACAGTAGGTTGAGCCACTTTTAAACTGTTTTCCAGTGATCCTTGGGGTGTACCCAAGGATCCATGGTAAGAACTCTTCCAAGAAACGCCTTTGTTTGCCACAGGTATCTGCAACAAGAATCTAAGGCTCTGAGGTCATGCTCTGTTGTTGTAGTTGTAAACCATTATTTCTGGCTAATTTGCATCCACTGTTGAAAACTCTTCAGTGGAAGCAAAACTCTCTTCCATTAACCTCTCCATCGAAGTATTAGCAGATCTAAGCTTACAACAAGCCTACAGCATTATTAGGGAGAATCTTTTCTTGGCTGAATTTAACTTCCTCAAAAGTACCCTTAACCCTACTTGTTCCCCTCTTTCCTTTGGTCTGGACCAATAGCATTCTGGACTCTGCCAATTCAGTCTGCAGTGAAAGGGAGACCATGTTTTTCAATGGTCTGCATCAAACAAAAATTGGCATCAAGTGAACTAGTGTATCAGAGAAAGAGATATATTAAAATTTTGACTACATGCAGTGAATTTTCTTGACATGAAGCATCACTCCAAAACATGGGCCCAACCACCTCCCATGCATTCACACAAACATGATGTCTGTGAAATGAAATGGTAGTCCAATTCTCCTACTTCAGTTTACCTTTCTGCATAATATGTAGGTTGACTGTTAGTGATTGGGTAAATCAAGATTCTGTGTTATTTACAGAATGATTATAAAAAGGAATTACTTCAATGAGATTTTCATTTGCACAGGTTGCATAAAGAATGTGTTTGAATCATATTCACAGCTCATCTCCATTTAAATTAAGGAAATGTGTTAGGCCTTTTTTTTAAAGGAAGACAGCAAAGCACTGGTCTGTCAGTTTTTGAGCTGATAAAAGATTAACCTCTTGGCTGTGATCTATTTATATATCCAGCAGAAGGGTCTTCGCAATTTGATCTTATAGCAAGTTGCCTTTATCCTAGGCAAATTATGAGATAGATGGGAAAAGCACACTCTTTGTAAATGGCTTTCAAGTTAGTTTCTTATGTCAAGGAAAATGAATGACCCAAGATTAAAAGAATATGCATGGGAGTGAAAATCACTTCAAGAGAATATTAGAGGAGATCAGAAGAACTGGGAATGCTAATAAGATCCATGAAATTTGGTACTTTCCACCAGTATCTTGGCATACAGTTAATGGAAAAAATGGTGCTGGTAGCTCAGCTGGTACATATACTAATTAAAGACATAGATGAATAAAAAGGGCCCATCATCTTTCATCTTCTCATTTATAAACTCCATTATTTAAAGGCAGAGATGAAGGCTCCTGAAAAATATTTTAAATTCCAACCTCAACCGATAGCAATGATATTGAGCTATCTATAATACACAGATCAAGGGTTTTTCTCTTCATGCCAGTGAGTTCAGAAAGGGGCTTTGCAAAATTTTACATCTCATGGAACTGGTTCACATGTTCGTCCAATCTAGAAGTATGATATGCATGATCAAGAGCAGGTCTGCCACCTGATATGAGATGTCACATATGCGAGAGAGCCAGGAAGGTGTAGTGGTTTAGGATTAGGACTTAGAACTGGAAAGATCCAGATTCAAATCCCTTCTCAACCATGAAGCTTCCTGGATAACCTTGGGCCAGTCACTTTCTTTCAACCTAACCCTCAACCAGGGTTGTTGTGAGGACAAGAGGAACTATGTACACTGCCCTGAGCTCCCCGGAGGAAAGGTGGTATAGAACTGTGAAAAATAAATATCACCTATGTATTGGGTATATGCACAATGATCTTTCCATCCCCAAAAAGCAATGTTTGTATGTACAGAAGCAAACCCAACTCTAATGTTGCACTATGTAAGCCAGCGATTTTTTCATCTCATGGTGCACTGACAAAGGGCTAAAATTTCCAGGGCACACCATCCATTTCTGGACATTTGATACCATGTGGCCAGGAAGGAGCTCACCCCCCGCATGGCCCTACTAATAAATCACTATCCTCCAAACTTCCACGGCACACCTGTGGACCATTCGCGGCACTCCAGTGTGCCATGGCGCACTGGTTGAAAATCGCTGGTGTAAGCAATGGCAGGCATTGCACTTCCATGCATCATGTCTTCATAATTGTCAAAACTTTGCAAGCCAAAGTATTGTAAAAACCAAAACTTATCAGTCTTAGGATGAGATAAAGATTTGAGAAAAGTGTTGCTAAAAAAACTATGCTTGATAAGGCATCCGCTTGAAGCTGCACTACCTTCTGTAACAATGACTCATACATGCACTAGCCTGTCGGTCCCTCTGTCTGTCTTCAAATCCTCAACTACCTGAGTGGTGTGGGATGAGAGATACACTGTTTGAGAAGGAGGGGAAGGTCACAGACTGTGTTTTGGGAATTTGCGACTATTTGCTGGAAGGCCGTCCCTCAAATATCTATTCCCCAAAAACTGTGTAGAAGCAGAACTGCTTTCCCTTGCTTTTGGGAGCCATCGGTGCTCTTGTGACAGCAGCACCTGGTATACCAATCCCCACCTTTCTCTCAGATCTAGCTGCATGTGAAACGACCAAAACAAAAGAGTAAAAACTGCTGTCGAAACAAAAACAAGCCTAGAAACAAAGGATCGAGAATGAAGATGGGTGTATGGCGGTCAGCAATAATGGTACTGGCAGTGCTGCCACCAGCTTCCTGGAGGCTCTGGGATGTTGGGGCCCCATGCCCCCATAGCTTACTGGTGGCAGAAAGTAGTAGTAATGGTTCCTCTTTTCCTTCCCACTGACCAATGGAAGCATCATCTTGATACTCCACAAGTAAGCAGTGACCTCTGGGGGCATTCCCATTTGTAGATGGGAGTGCTGTGTGCAGCAGTGAGTCTCGTGGCTGACTCACACACCACTACTGCCAACCTACCTGGGCAGGCCTTTGGAGGAGAGTGGACCCTTAGCCAGTGCTGATCCTACTCAACCCCTGATGCCATTTCTGAGGAATCACCCACTCACTCCGCTACAGTCCAGCTTTGTAGTCATATCTTCCTATGCATTCCCACCACCTGGGTGATATTTTGCTAGTTTCAGCATATTCTTGAGGAGGGAGCATGATGATGAAAGCCCCTGATGTTATATAACAGGGGTGTCCAAACCCCGGCCCGGGGGCCACTTGCGGCCCTCAAGGCCTCTCTTTGTGGCCCTCAGGGAGCCCCTAGCCTCCAATGAGCCTCTGGCCCTCCAAAGATTTGTTGGAGCCCACACTGGCCCGATGCAACTGTTCTCAGCGTGAGGGCGACTGTTTGGCCTCTCGAGTGAGCTGTGGGATGAGGGCTTCCTCCACTGCTTGTTGTTTCACGTCTGTGATGTAGTAACAGTAGCAAAGGAAAGGCCAGCCTTGCTTTGTGCAAGGCCTTTTATAGGCCTTGAACTACTGCAAGACCTTCATTCATTCATTTAGGTTCATCTTTAATATATTCATTTATGTAAATTTATTCAAATTTGAAATGTAAATTAATTCGGCCCCCAATACGGTGTCAGAGAGATGATGTGGCCCTCCTGCCAAAAACTTTGGACACCCCTGTTATATAAGAAAGAAATGCAAAGGCCACATCTTTGTCAGCCAAGTGCTCATCTCACAGTGCAATCCTGAGCATGTCTACTCAGAAGTAAAACTCATTTGAGTTAAGTGGAATGTACTCTCAGGTAAGTGTATATAGGATTGCAGCCTTAACCAAGTATCCACTCAATATATATGTGTGATAGGATCACAGAATGTTAGAATTGGATGGTATCTTGGAGGTCATCTAATACATCTCCCTGATCAGCAGAGTAGCATGACTGCTCTGTATCAGTGATCTCCAACCTTTTTCATGTCATGGCACCATTGGTGCCATGCTATATAAATATATACCATTGCTATATAAATAAAGTATGAGACTGGGGATCCACCATTGGTCCTGACCCCCTCCTGGGACCCTATCCGCCTACTCACTGCCCCCGTTGCCCCCCCTACTCCCCTGCCCCTGTTACGCCTTCCCAGCACTGTTCAGTATAGTTAAATGAACAGAAAGCAGAAAATGTTACCATGAAACTTGGCACTAGTGAAAGCTATTTTAGCACAGTTGCTAAGAACCTGAGAAGGACAATCTCCTGGTACCTGAAGGAGTACACCAGATGCTTCCCCCTTTACCTGGTGGTACTCTAGTCCAGTGGTCTTCAACCTTTTTCATTCCTATAAGTTGCCACAACCCCACAACTGAGGCCTTGCGACTCCATTGGGTTCCAAACCCAAGGTTGAAGAACACTGATCTATATTAAGCAGCAGCATGAAGCCTGGTTAGAGATTATTTCTAGTATTCAAAGTCACCACTATGAGTGTGGTAGCCATGATGGTTCAAGAAGGTCAGTTTTCTGATCTGTGTATAATACCTCCACCCTGAACTGTGACAGAAATTCCCAGTCAGTTTCAGTAGTAGGCGTGAATTTCATCTGTTTCCCAAGGAAGAATGCGTTGCCAAAATGGGCCCAAATATATGGCAGATGGCGCAGATGGTTAAACAAATGGCAGACTGGAAACAGAATCTACATGGTGAGCACACTATGTAAACAGAAGTTAAATTTCTCCAAGAATAAGGACCCAAATTTAAAAAAAAAAAATCTTCAGCAGCAAAATGCTAATTTTAAACCTGCATGGAATGCTGATGAAAAGTGCCAAGTTAGGTTAAAAGCAAAATGAAGTTGAGGCTGGCTTTTTATTGTATTGTATGACTAACATTCAGTGAAAGAAAAAACATAAAATCCATTCTAGAAATTATATAATCATGCTCCAATACTGTGGCTACAGGTTCTGTTACTGAACTGATCGGGGAGCAAAGAAATGTATAATTTTTCTAATCACTATTTTTGTTGTTGGTCTTTCTTAACCAGCTTTATTGCTTCATTAAAACTCACTCCGTCATCCAAGTGTTATGCTGAGCTATGGAAATGTTGTGATTCTCTTACATTATGAATCACCCAGTTATTCTGCAAAGCGCACTGTGTGTGAAAACATAAAGTATGAAAAAAAGGAGAAAGAACCCTGGTGTTGCCAAATAAGGCTTGCTCAGGCATGTCGCATTCAAAGACAAAGGGTACAATCCTAAGCAGCAGTTATGCCGGCATAGGTGGCCCTGGAGGGTCACAAACGTGCCGTAAAGCATGTTTGTGCCTCCGTAAGCGGGAGCCGCATTGGCGCATTCAGAAGCGCCAATGTGCGGAGGGAGGCAGAAGCCTCCGCTGCGGCTCCCGTGCCGCCGCTTGTGTCAGCGCAAGCGCACCAACATAAGCAATAAAGGTAGGTGTGGGGGGCATGGAGAGGGGGCAGGAGGGGGGTGTTACTGGGTGGGGGGAGGGCAGGGGAGCGTGGGCCCGGGGGCTGGCGCGCAGGGAGCTGGGGCGGGGCAGGGCTTGGACCCAGCAGTTATGCCAGATCCCATCCCCCATCCCCAGGGTGAGCAGAGCGGCTTCTAGCCGCTCCGCTCTCCTCGGACTTGTGCTACCTCTGGAGGTGGCGCAGTCTGAGGAGACCCATAGGGGCGCGCAGCCCTTACCCAGGGGTAAGGGGAAGTGTTTCCCCTTGCCCCTGGCAGAGCTGCTGCTCACTGCAAACCCACATTGCATGCAGCGCAAGCCTCCTGGCTTGCCTGCTCCAGTGTAGGTTTGGATTGCGCCCAAAGACAAAAGACAGAAACAAAGACAGAAAGATCAGGAGGCAGCTGAGACATTCTTGATATGGCTGGGCAGCCAGCAGCATTCAGGGTAGGACCAAGACCAGCCTGTATGTGCAGGCTGTTGACCTTGTTGAGGAGGGTCAGCCTAGGACCTAGGTGGAATCAGCTCTGAATCTGGGAACAGAGGTGTAGTGGAGAAGAGGGGGAACTGCAGCTCACTGGTGAGAGCTATTCTCCCCTGATTGGGAGAGGAAAGATGAGGAAGGGGGTAGAGACAGTAAGAGCAAGAGGAGGAGGGAGCAGGAAAGGTGCTGTTGCCTCCTCCTTACTATTAGAGGTGTAAGTAGGGTGGAGCTTGAGGGGCATCAGTCCCAAGCACTATGCCAGGGAGGGTGCGAAGCCACCAATGCCTCTTCCTCCAGGGAGAACCCAGAAGTGACGTGCTGCTGGCAGTTCTCCCGGAGGAGGGGGCATTCACTGCGGTTGCTTTGTTTCTTCTCCTGGGGCACTCCTTCAAAGAGGAGCCTCTACAGAAGAAGAAATGGGGGTGTGAAGCTGCCAGAGCTTCCTAATCTGGGGAGAACCTGGAAGCGATGTCACAATGGGTGCAATCCTAAATAAGGGCAATGCAGCTCCAAGGTAAGGGAAGAAACATTCCCTTCCTTTCAGGAGGCCTCCATGAGTGACACCCAACTGCAGGATGCATTGCATGTCCCATTGGCACTGCTATGCCAGCGCTGGTAAGCACTGACATAAGGGGTTAGGATTGTGCCCAATGTCACGTGACGTTGTGACATTACTGCCCCCAGAGCCAGGGCTTCTAGTTACACCTGTGCTCTCTCTGACTGGGCTGCCATCCTATGCACACTTTTACAGGAATAAGCCCCACTGAACATAATGAGCAGAAATACGAACTGTAACATAAACAGATGGCACTCCCCCCCTTCCCAGCATCCAACCTCCAGGCAACAAAGCAAAGCACGCACATACACACACACACCTGTCTTTTGCCACGTTTCAGAAGATGGTCTCTCTGTGAAGGAAACCAAGCGGGGGGGGGGGGAGGAGAAAAATGAATTGCTTTATGGAAGGAAGCCACTTTTATGGAAGGAAGCACAAAATGCAGGCACTTTTAGCAAGAAGCTTGGAGCTCATGGACAAGCAGTAGTTTGTGAGAGAAACTGTGAGCTTCCTTCCTCATGTATGGGGCTGCAATTTGAGTAATCAGTATTTTTTTATTAGTTTTTCTTGACCAGCCTTATTGCTTTGTTAAAACATACACCTTGGAGGAGGTGAGATGGCACACTAGACTGACATGTAGTAGTTCAGGAAGATATTTGAACAACAGCCCCCTGGAGACCATCTCTCTCCCTGACCTATGGTCTGCCCTGGAGTGTTCCAGAGCTCTGCAAGATCTCGTAACTTACATATCTTTCCTCTCTGGGGTTCTGTGTTCCATGTGGACACACAACAGAACAGCTTTGTTTTATGGTGTTAAATAGCCTGTTGCTTTATGAGATTATCCTTGAGTGCCAGGGTGCCTGGAGGGCATTTCTGCATGATCACCCAAAGCTTCTCTCAAATGCATTTTTATCTGTTGTATAAGCAGCATTAGAGCAAGCAGCCCATCCACATGGAAGAGACATCTACCACAATAGTTGAGTTGGTGGGGGGGGAACCAGCCATGCTAATCCCCCAATGCCCTATGAGAGCCAGGCAGCAGAGGAGTCCACTGACCCTAAGAAATATCAGCAAAGTTAGTATTATAACAGCAGCAAAGTTAACAAGCTGCTGAGGCAAAACAAGGAAAAGAAGGAGATAAGCTGCTCATTGGAGATGAAATTCCATATATGTGAATCACATGCAACTGCATGGGTGCGTGAATTGCATGCAACCACATTCCATGCATAGCAGGAGGGCATGTATAGCATTTTCCCAGCTACAAATTATTGCTGTTTGGTTGCTCAGAAAATACAGGGTTCACACAGCAAAACGTCTGCTCAAGAGAAAGCGTTGCAAACAATGAGCAAACGGAGGGGGAAAAAAATGAAGTAGTAGCAGTAAATAACTTTTACGTAATTGTTTAAAGAATGCAAATGATATTTAGTACATACAGTCCTTTGTGAACCTTTTCTTGCTGTTGAATATTCTTAATAGTGATCGATAATTTGAACCTGGAAGATCCAGGTTTGAATCCCCGCTCAACCATGAGGCTTCCTGGGTGACCTTGGGCCAGTCACTCTCTTCAGCCTCACCTACCTCACAGGGTTGTTGTGAAGGACAGAAGGAGAGGAGGAACTATGTACTCCACCCTGAGCTCCTTCTCCAAGGGTGGTATAAAAATGTGAAAAATAAGTAAATAAAAATAAACAATGAAGAAAATGCTCTTTTAGTGTAGAAATTCCCATAGTTACTGGCAGCTGTATACAGCAGAGGTACTAGTTGTACTAGTTTCATGCAGGGAGGTTCAGGTCATAGCTAGTATGGTGAAGGCCTCGTGGGGTGATCTGAGGAAAGGGATGGCGTCAAGGTTGGCCAGATCAGACACTAGCTAAGGACCCACATCCATCACAGGGCCAGCCCAGCTGGGTCAACCCTCCAAGCTTCCCAGTAGCAGTCAGTACCTCTCATTCATAGATGGGGAGGGTTGGAGAACCACTGCCCCCGTTTGCCCCCTGGGAGCCAGGGGAGGCCAGTGCAAGGCCTTGCCCAGGATCTCCAACAACCTGGAGCGAGCTCCATGTGCAGAGATCTGTTCATTTCAGCGGCCACCCCTTTCCGACTCATTTTCATCACCTTGCCAGCACGACAGTGGCTGTGTAGGACAGTCAAACAAATGGGCACCATGGCAACAGAGACAGCTAGATAAACAGCGAACTGGCTTTACTCACCTCAATTACCCCCACAGCTGTTCATCTGTATCTGTTTAAAACCATCTCACTATAAACTGTGATATCAAAGAGAATCTTTTAGTGCCTCCTCTCATTTGGCTCTCAAATACTGTCATGTCAGAAAAAATCTGGATAAATAAAAGCTGTCGGAAAGTGCAATCCCTATACCTAGAAGTGCGCGGCATTAGTTTAATGGGACCTACTCCCAGGTAGTTGCAGCCTATGACTGAGTATTGGGTGGGGGGTGCTCCTGCAATAGTACAGAGCTCACTGCTAACTCCATTTATCAGAGCTGAAATGCAATATAATCTTTTTCCTGTCTGCATTCCACCCCCTCCGCCTTAGGTTATGGCGCCATCAGCTTTCTGGCCCTCTCCTTGGCCTTCTGAATTCCTGAATTGTTTTGCTTCTTAGTTCCACTGAGGTGTGCAAGGAGGATAAGGCGAGGGAAAGGGCAGCCACTCAGATGGAAAGGTCAGCTTGTACTCCAAAGTTCAGCACTGCAGCACACAGTTCCGTTCTCTTGTCTGTTGAGTGCCCAGAATTGGTCTTTGAGGGCTTGGCCAGTCTTTAGCGTGTGCTGATCAAACGGGAAGAATGAAAACATGGTCACCGAAGAATTTGTATTCCTTTCCATTTCTAAGGTGAACGTGGCAAGTCATTTTCCCCCAAAAGATGAAACCAGTTTATCTGCACTGATGGGTTTGGAGACCTCTTGATACTATTGTTTTATTGAAACCAAAAAGAGGATTCCAGTAGCAACATAATGTTGCTAGATACTACAGTTTCAAAAGGCCCTGCAATGGCACATGGAGCGCGCCACTGCCAGGCCAGTCTAAGCCACTGCCGCAAAGTGGCAGCAGCATCAAAACTGTTCCACCATGGATCACTCCAGGACAGGTATGTTGGCGGTGGGGGCATTTCATGGGTTTCCTATTATTCTTGTAACTGACTCTCTAGGATTTCAGATAGGGCTCTTTCTCAGGAAAATCTCTGCATAGGAATCTCTACCTGGAGACTCCAGTGATCACACCTGGGACCTTCTGTATGCAAAGCAGGTACTGTCCCACTGAGTCACAGCTCTTTCCTTACATTTTACCCAGCCCACAGGTATACTTGTTTGATCCCTGTTATGTATATGCAAGGTTGGGCAGAAATGGCTTATGGGGTTGAGCCTAGGATATTTGATTGATCTGGGGGTGGAGCATAAATGTATGAAGCCTGTCTGGAGGTGGAGATCAGAGATTCAGGAGCCCAGGACAACAGCTGTTGATTCACTAAAGAATACAGCTAGAAAATACGGCCAAAGGAAAAAATACACCATTGATTTTCTGGAAACTGGCCTGAGAGCAAAGTAAACAATAACTAGCACTAGGCCAGTTTTATTCTAGTGACTTCAGTTGGTCACCAGTAGCTAGGATGAAAGTAGTGGTAAAGATAAAATTGGAAGTGAGGGTTAATGTCTAGAAAGGCTTTAGAAAAGAAGATTTATTTCCTGTTACAACATTACCTAAAAGTCTTTGACCCAGAAATGGGATGCAGAGCAAAACACACAGTAGAAATAAAAGAAGAGAAGCTAGTGTGGCAGGAAAGTATCTTGGGACTGCTCTGAGGAGTGAACAATTAATTGCTAATTAGGCACCAGCCATAGGCAGTAAGCATAGCTCCGTCAAGCTGGAGAGATTAAAGTAAAATACAGTACTGTCATCTCCCTTGGAAAAAACGAAAGTCTTTAAGGTGTTAGTCGTTAATTAATCATTAATAATTAGGTATTAATCTTTTAAGATGACTATATTCATTTCTGATATATCAAAATGTAGCAACAGTTTAGCATGCCACAGTCCATTGGTTCCAGTACAAGCGCAAGGGACGCAGAAAAGTGACACCAGACAGCGGCGTCACTAGGGTTTGAGTCACCCTGTGCCGAAGGCCAGCACATCACCTCTATGATGGAACTCCCATGCAGTGGGCAGGACAAGGTCCTGGGCAATGAGCATGGTGATGTACCATTGTTCCACCCCGCTGGTTTTTTGGCTATAAGAGCTATTTCAATATGGTTTGTTTCATTGTATTCTGCATGAAATTACACATCAAATGATATATAACATGATGGTACTATTTGAAAAAACCAATATTTGAAATATTTTGGCATGTAGAGTGTGTGTGTCCGTCCCCCCTGTGCACATCACTGGGTGCGGCCACTGCTCCCACAGGTCTGTATGTCCTTCTGTGAAGTGTTCAAGGAATGGCCTATGTACACTGTCTCTGAGGGCCTTCCGGATGCAACCAGAGAACACCTCCAGTCGCACCTGGGAGCTCAGGTTTGGCCATTCATCACAGGGTTGGAACCCATGGTGAGGTAAATCTGTGGGTTCCGAATCTGCTGATAAACAGGTTGGATGTGTACAAAGCCCAGATGCAATGTTCTGCTGGGATTTTTTTTCCTCACAGTTCAGAGCAGTTGACCCAAAGCAGTATATAACCACTGCAACCTTCAAATGGGCATTGGCCAGTCTGACCACGAGCCAGTCAGTGAGGTAAAGCACAATCCTATGTATGTATACTCAGATGTTGTATTCAGCGAGAATTACTCCTAGGAAAATGTGTATATTGGATTGTAGCCTTAGACCAGGGATGCTCACACTTTTTTGGCTCGAGAGCTACTTTGAAACCCAGCAAGGCCTGGAGATCTACCAGAGTTTTTTTACAATGTTCATGCCATCATAAAATATAACATTTATGCATGCATCTAGTCTGCTACTTTGGCGACTTTGGGCTGCCTCATCCTCAGCTGGGCATTTAGTCAGTCAGTGGGATTTTTCCAGGAGAGAACAGGAAAGGGTGAGAAATGTGGGGGGGGGGGGGGGAAGAGAAAAAAACCAAGCCGGTTGTCATTTGTGAACAATGCCACCACAGCCAGGAAGCAGGTGAGCTCATCAAGGCTGCCATCCTAGCCACACTTTCCTGGAAGTAAGCCCCACTGACTCTAATGGGACTTACCTCAGAGTAGACATGCATAGGATTGGGCTCCAAGGCTGCAATCCTATCCACACTTTCCTGGGAGTAAGCCCCATTTAATGGGACTTACCTCTGAGTAAGCACACATAGGACTGGGCTCCAAGGCGATTCAGGAGCACTGCCTGGGCTTCGCTTCCCCGATGGACCATCGCCTCTCCTGATGGCTTTTACGCACCAGGCGTTTGGTGTTCTCTCTCTCACTCTCTCTCTCACACACACCTTCTTTCTGGGGGGGAGTCTACTGGTAGAAACTCCAGTAGTTACTGGTGCTACAGGGGCATAAACAGACATAAAAAGAAGATGCCACGAGCGAGCGCTTGGCGAGGGCTCCACCCGCCTCCCAGCTCTTCTGGGTTATCCTTCTCATTGGGAAGAAAGGCAGCAGCAGGCAATGCCTGGAGGCCTGAAGCAGAGCCGTGCACGCTCACTGTGCCTGCCCTGGCCGTCCCAGGCACACAGAGCAGCAGGAGCATGGCTTGGCTTTAGCCGCTCGCCCGGCTCCAAGAGCCCCCACCCCATGCCTCAGTCTCGCCTCTTCCCGCCTCCCCGGGATTCTGTGGTGGGGACACCTCTCGCTGCTGCGAACGGGAGCAGAGCTGTGCGTGACCCGGCCACCAACAACCCGCGCCACAAGCAGCAGCAGCAGGCTGGCCATGCCTCTGGTGGAGCCGGCCAGCCACGGACCCGCGCGAAGCAGGCGCCTCTGCTTCCCCGGCTCTTCTGGCCAGAGGCTTCCCGCCCATTGCTTTGGCGCGCTGCTCTTCCTCCAGCCACGCCGCGCACCACCCCAGATGCGATGGCGGGCCAATTCGGGAATTCAGCGCTGCGTGGCTGGAGGAAGGGCAGCGCGCCAAAGCAATGGGCGGGAAGCCTCTGGCCAGAAGAGCCAGGGAAGCGGAGGCGCCTGCTTCGCGCGGGTCTGTGGCTGGCTGGCTCTACCAGAGGCACGGCCAGCCTGCTGCTGCTGCTTGTGGCGTGGGTTGTTGGCGGCCAGGTCACGTGCAGCTCTGCTCCTCCTCAGCGTAAGCCTGGCGCGCTCTCCTGCCTTGCCTCTCCTGCGGCTCTCTCGGTACCTGGGGCTCAGTGGGACTGAGCAGGTGGGGGCGGAGGCGGGGGGCTGCTGGGGTGGTGCGCAGCATGGCTGGAGGAAGGGCAGCGCACCAAAGCAGTGGACAGGAAGCCTCTGGCCAGAAGAGCCGGGGAAGCAGAGGCGCCTGCTTCGCACGGGTCCGTGGCTGGCCAGCTCCACCAGAGGCATGGCCAGCCTGCTGCTGCTGCTTGTAGCGCAGGTTGTTGGCGGCCGGGTCGCGCGCAGCTCTGCTCCCATTCGCAGCAGCGAGAGGTGTCCCCACCACAGAATCCCAGGGAGGCGGGAAGAGGTGAGACTGAGGCACGGGGGCAGGGCCTCTTGGAGCCGGGCGAGTGGCCACAGCCAAGCCACACTCCCGCTGCTCTGTGTGCCTGGGACGGCCAGGGCAGGCATGGCGGGCCAATCGGGAAGCTCTGGGGCTCTTTCCCGCCCCTTTCAACATGTCGGATGGGAGGCTCGGCGCGCGATCGACCAGATTTTGCTTTGCGATCGACCAGTCGATCGCAATCGACGTTTTGAGCACGCCTGCCTTAGACTCTAAATCGGAATCTGTTAGCAGAAATTCTAGCCCTACTTGGGTGTGCCAAGGCCTGAAGCTGGGAATGAGGCCTTATCTTTATTAAACTCTCTTATTGAATCTTTCTGGGTGGTATTAATGAAGATATTACTATATTGTGACTTTCCAAAGAATGAGTTTATGCCTAATATCAAAAACTTCTCTTCCCAAGCCTTAGTTCCCATCCCCACCCTTTCATCCATCTAAAAAGCCCCTGATTACTTTGGTAGCTATTCTTTCTCATTGCCATTTTATAGATATAAATATTTCTAGAAACCTTTACTCCCCCACCTTTTCCACCCAAACTGAAAAGCCTGTGATAACTTTGGTAGCCTGTCTTTGTACCTTCTCCCATGATATTATTTTCTAGATGGTACAGATGCTCTGTTCTATCACTTCTGTCTGCATGATAAAAGAGGCTTCAGTTTATTGAGGAGCTGCACTAAGTCTCGCTGTTCCAAGCATTCTTTCTGTGTTCTGCACACAACTTAGGCCAATTGAGGGCCCAATCCTTGTTCTCCCTTAGAGGACCTGTGCCTTGTTCTCCCTTAGCGGGGCTCTCAGAGATAGAGAGATTAAGAAAGAAGCCCAAGGGAGTCAGGAAAACCAGTGTGCGTGACAATGTCTTTCATCTGCACGTGGCTTCTATAAAAGATGCGCACCTGCGCAGCTTGTTCTCTTTATGTAGTAATGGAGAAAAAGTGCTCCCAAGGTTATCCAGTGGACATGTAAACCATCATTACACAGGCAATGAACCTCAGAATGAATGTTGAATTGATGTCCAAGATAAAATATCCGGGCACAATTCCACCAGTTTTTTTATTTCACTTGTCTAAATACCCACAGACCTGAGACAGTGTGCCAAATGCTGCTGCTCCCATACCTGGAGGTGTGCAAGGCACTGCTCCTTCCTCTCCCTGGATTGGAAAAGGAAAAGGGGGTGAAGAGTAGAGTACTGGGCTAGAGTATCTTAGCACTCTGGCCCACCACTCTCCTCTCCTCTAAGCTTCCACTCTTCCACTCCACCTCCTTCTTCCTGTTACAATCCTGGAAACAAGAGGAGGAGAAGCAGTGGAGATGAGTGGGCAGGTGGAAGTGGGCACTCCCATCAATCTGTTACCTGAGGTGACCACCTCAATTGGCGTCATTAATGGGCTGGAAATGGAAATGGCTTGTGCCAAGAACCTGGTTGAAAAGACGACATGAGGTAGATGGCCAGAGCTAGCTACTTTGCATGTTTTTTTAGGACTGGAAATGGCCCTAGCTACTTTGCATTAATGGGCTGAAAATGGGCTGAATGGAAATGGCTTGTGCCAAGAACCTGGTTGAAAAGACGACATGAGGTAGATGGCCAGAGCTAGCTACTTTGCATGTTTTTTTTAGGCATAATCAATTTAGGCCGCAGTCCTAACCAATTTTCCAGCACTGAGATAAGGGCAATGCAACTCTGAGGTAAGGGAACAAACATTGCCTTATCTTGAGGAGGCCTCCATGACTTCTCCCCAACTACAGGATGCAGCACATGCCCCACTGGCACAGCTGTGCCAGTGCGGGAAAGCTGCTTAGTATTGCACCCTTTATGAGTTAGAGTGCACTGGATGCTAAGCCATGATCGGGAAATATATTATTTATTTATACAGGTATTTATATACCGCCTTTCTCTGGTCGTCAGATTTCTCCTCAGACTGTAATCCAAGGCGGTTTACATAGACTGGCTATTCTAAACCCCCGTAGGGATTTTTACAATTGAATAGTTCTAGTCTTTCATAGAACTCCTCGTTCCAGCTGGATTCCTTCCCTGTCTGGCCTCTCTCTGGCCCTTCACCTCCCACGCTCCACTTGACGGCAACTCCTCTCTGCCACCAAGGGTCAGCTCATCAGTATATCAGCGTGTCGTCAGTTCTCGAGTACTTCCGGTTGTTTCGAACTGGCAGCCTCAGATCTTCAGGCATACAAGGTGGCAGCTCTACCAACTGAGCCAGACCTCCTGCCCTGATATTAGCGAGCTATATCACCCAAATGTTTTTACTGCCTTTTCCAGAGAACGCCTTCTGCTACACTGGCAGGAGTGACCCTTGTTCCTTCAGCAGCTTATTCGAGCCAAAAATCCAAAAACTGTTAAGACAGCTCAAGAGCAAACTATAACCATAAAAATAATTAACGATATCCGAAAAACGTAAAAGACTTGGTGATGATTTTATTTGCCACCCAGTTTCTTAATGAACAGCATTAATTAACACGGTTCTCGGTTTTAGGAGGAACCAAGTGTTGGAGGATAGCATCTTTGGCACCATATTTCAGCGTGTCTTAGAAACCTAAAAATCATTTTCATTACTGCAACATTAAATTGAGTTATCTAGTACATTAGTTGGCGGTGTGCAACAGCCATTTATGCAGGGAAGACGTATTATGAAGACCAGGAATATTCCAATTACAAATACATGCCTCCTCATATTACGATAATAGTCAGAACATTTCAGTCCAGATTAGAGAGCTCCTCCTTTTCATATTTTTCATTAAAGATCTAAATTTATAAAGTGCTCAGCTCTTTTCAGGAGAGGTTGAGAAATTGTTGTCATTATTGGTTTAGGTAGTACCTGGAGAATTGTTCTGTATTTGTCAAGATCAAATCCCTTCTAGCCATATCTGGTGCTATGGCCAGCCCTAGCATGAAGGAGGGTGACATTGGCCACTTCAGGCGACAGATTGTGGGCCAATTTTTAGGCAGGGAAAGAACATCGTAAGAAGAGACCTGCTGGATTAGACCAAAGGCTGGCTCGTCTGTGTCAGCATCCTTTTTCCCACAGTGGAATAAGTTGCCACTGGGAAGCCCAGAAACAGGAGATCAAGGCACATCTCTTTCCTCTGATCATTCCCCTGCAACTGTGACATTATTACATAATTAGGCATGCTGTTGTGACCAACTGTTATTGTGACAAATCCTAAACACAGCCTGGTGACTCAGCCGGTATCAACTCATAACAACATTATATAAATGAGTCATGACTAAGCACCACTGAAATCAATGAGGCGAATTAGGCATTATGAACAACCCAATCCTATCTTTCCCCCCTCCGACCCTGCCCACTGGTGTAGCTACACCAATGAATACACTCCCTTCAGCGGGGGGGGGGGATGGATTGGGAGGCTTCTGCAAAGGAAATTTAAATCCCCTTATCCTGCATAAGCATCCCTCTCTGTAGTGGTTCTCCTCAGACCTGCACTAGTGCAAGGAAATAAAGGGGACAGGGAGGCTGCTGCTGAAAGGGATAGGATCTGTTGTGCATCGAAACCACTGAATCCACCACCTCCCACAGCCTCCCCACCCCCTGTGATGCCCCTCTCCTCCCCAGTTTGCCTCCTCCCTGCCCCCTGCCGCTGCCTTACCTGCTTCGAGGGGGGGAGGCAGCTCCATTGAAGGATTGGGAGTTCTGCCGCTTTGCACAAAACGGCACAGCTCTGCACTCCTTTGGCAGCCATTTTACTACAGCAGAACTACGTTCTACTGTCATAAAACACTGTGTGGTTTATGATCATCCCATCTAGGATTGGGCCATAACTGAAGTTTCATGGATTTGAATGGGACTTGGTCATGACTCACATTCTGAAGATACAAGCCAGATTTATAAGTCCTAAAACGGACATGTACGTTCTTTCCCAGAGTAAAAAAAAAAAAAAAAGTCATTGAAATAATTTTCCCCTAAGAATGAGATGCTCTGTTTAATTGAAGAGTCACAAGTGACACCGCTGTTCCACTAGCTGTTCTAAATGAAATTCTAAATCAGGGCTCTCCAAACAACAGCCCATCAGCCGGATCCAGAGTTCAGAAAAAGCCCTCCCATCCTTGAGCAGCGCTTACTGTTGCCAGGCTGCCACATTTCTTTCCAACCAATCTGGACAAAGAGATGTTCTGGGCAGTTGCATCTGCCCAGAAATCCTGCTGCAAAGCCTGCTGGGGCAATGGGCAACAGACATGTCTGCCTGAGCATCACTTTGTCCACATTGGTTGGAGATATATGGCAGTGCAATGGAACAATAAGTGCTACTTGGGATGGGGAGGGGAGGACTTCTTCGGTGGGGAGGGGAGGGCTTCTCTGGTGCGCAGCAGTCTCCAGTTTGGAGACCAATTCTAAATGAAAAACAGATTATTCAGTAAAAAGGAACTAAACCAATGTATCTTTTTCCAGCCTGAGACCTAAGGCCTTCCCTTAGAAGACCCAGCTGCATTAAAACACATTCTCTCTCTCTCTCTCTCTCTCTCTCTCTCTCTCTCTCTCTCTCTCTCCATCTAATAATGGGTCTGTATCTGAATTGAAGTCCTGGAGACTACCTATAAATTGATTATCTTTGCCATGTGTAAGGGCTGTCTTGAAGCACCTATCCACCTCCCTTCAGACAAAAAACCTACTTACTTCTTGTGACACATTACATTACAGTGAGCTGATGGCTTTACATTTTACACTCTGCCTTAGATTTTACATGCTAAGAGTCCCCTTTTGGCCTGACTTTCAGCAGGCAGCTGGAGCGGATAAGGAGAAAAACGTGTATTAGTGGAAGTACTGCTATTTCCTACGTCAAAGGCAAGTACAGTTCAGCTAACTAATCCCCAGGATAATGCATCACCAATTAGACGCTAGAGGCCAAATCACACATCCTGATCAGGAGATGAGAACTTCTCGTATGACTAGAAAAATATGGTGAATAAAATGGATGCTCAAATGCAGTACTTGGCAAAGAGTTCTAGTTCTTGTCCCTTACCTCTGTGCACTCATGCTCATGATTAATTCATGTTTAATGTATATCCAAACCTGTTAATTACTTGCAAGCCAAGTGCTACCCAGATGATCCCATCCTTTAAGATCCCATCCTTTAAGTCTTCCATGGAAGTGAATTGTGACCCAGACGTGGGTAACAGTATGACTGCTACCATTAATTTCTTCTGAGGCTCAGATCTGCACAATTTGAACAGTAGCCAGGCTAGGGGTCCCAGCTAAGGTATATCCTTCCAGGAACTGACCTGGTGGGGATTGCATTGGCCAAGTCCCTAACTGATCTTGCAGAATAGCACAGTGTTTGTTTATTTTACTACAGAACACTTCTATCCCACCATTCTTTCCCATCAAAACTCTCAGTAAGACAACTATCAAAACACAATCCAGTAAAAACAGCTAATAAAAAGGCAGCATAAAACCAGTTGTGCCAAGTAACTAACTCTGCCACCACTAATATGCATCAGCCCTCTCCTAAAGTGAAATGGAAAAGCCAGGTCTTAACAGATCTCCTGAATGAATGTGGAGTAAGGGCCAACTGGACCGCCATGAGGAGGGCATGCCACAAGGTTGGTGCTACCACTAAGGAGACAATGATCCTAGTGAATGCGCCCACTCCTCTGAAGGCAAGAGCACCTGGAGCATCTGGAGATGATGACCAGAACATACAGAGAGGAACATCTCAGAGGAGGCAGTCTCTAACTCAGGGGTGCTCACACTTTTTTGGCTCGAGAGCTACTTTGAAACCCAGCAAGGCCCGGAGATCTACCAGAGTTTTTTTTACAATGTTCGCGCCATCATAACATATAACATTTATGTGTACAATGTATGTTGGTGTACCTTGAGCCCCACTGAGTATAACAGGACTTACTCCTGACTAGACATGCCTAGGATTAGGCTGTGAGGCTGCAATCCTAGCCACACTTACCTGGGAGTAAGCCCCATTGAGTACAATGGGCCTTACTCCCAGCGTTTCCTCCCAGAGGCACCTGAAGGGGGGGGGTCGGCACTTCGCGATCTACTCATTTTGCCTCGCGATCTACCGGTAGATCACGATCCACCTATTGAGCACCCCTGCTCTAGGATATTCAGGAGCCAAATGTAATGGGGGGAAAAAGAGGGACTACAGTTGCTCTCTTGTCTATTCCTCTCACCTGCTGAGTGCTTGAAAATGTTGAAGGCTGGGGTTTGAGATGGTCCCAGCTCTTGACAAGTTGCCTAGCTACAGGAAAGAAATCAGAAAAGACAGGAGTGGGGCAAATGTGGCAATGTTACCCATCCTCTCTCAGCATATTTCATATCTTCTTTTACGGGGGTTATGGAATGAAGAGTTTGTTCCAATGATAGGTCAGTCAGCGGCAACATCTCTGTTTTCCAGTATAAGAAAATGAAACTGCAATTTCACAGGAGTATATGGCTCCAACACTGAAGACATGCAAATCGACTACTCAAGTCAGTCAGTCACTGGTGTATACCCACACTAGCACACACACATTTTCATGAGTTAAAAATTCATACATATCTTATTGTAGAAAACCTGCAACACTCAAACAGCTAAGGGAAGCAATGTTGTGAGCACTTAGTCTAATTAATTAACTGAGGGCACAATCCTATGCAGGTCTACTCAGAAGTAAGTCCTATTGAGTTCAGTGGGACTTACTCCCAGGAAAGTGTGGTTAGGATTGCAGCCTGACTCAAGCAACTGCTTCCGGGTACACTATATACATATATGTGTGGATTCTGTATATATGTGGATTAGAGTGTAATAGCAATTTATCCCACAAGGTTGTTTTAAGGACAGATGAAATGAAGTGGTGATGTTAGTGTCCCTGAGCCACAGAATAGATTATACACTTATAGCAACATTATGTTGCATGTACTGCAGGTAGCGCTTAAGGGCGCAATCCTACCCTGTGCTGGAACAGGCAAAACAGGAGGCTTGTGCTTTATCCAGCGCAGGATAGGGGCCAAAAGCAGCTCAGCCAGAGGCAAGGGGAAACTTTTCCCCTTACCTCTGGAAAAGACGCCCTTTCTCCTATGTGTCTCCTTGGACTTGTGCCACCTCTTGAAGCCATTCCATCCCAGAGCCACATTATTGACCCAAGGGCTTCCTCAGGGTCCCCAAGTAACGCTTATCTCTTTTGTAAAAGGAGAAGTGATACACAGGCAACCACTTAGTAAACCAGTCACCTGAAGCATGCCACCAATGGATGAGGAGAGTGTTACCATGCCTTTCTTCCCCAGATTCATATGGGATGAAATCAGTGTGCAGTATGGTAAGGTATTTACCTCTTGGTAAACAGTCATTTGCATACATCCATACAGTTAAGGGTGCAAATGGTTCAAGGCTTATTCTTTTGGGACGTTATGCAAGGCGTCCTTATTCAGAGAGACTGTGCCCCTGCCATAATAATGTGGTGGAGACAACTGCCCACATTATTCTGCAATGTCCAAATTATGATGATTTGCAATATAAATTTATTTCCCCGATCTTTGGCGCTGTAACGGGGATGCAGGGGGAGGAGCAGCTTGCCTTTCTGCTATCTGATGTAAATCCTGATATATTGCTCAGGGTGGCCCGTTTCTGCCATGCTGCACAGTTGATAAGAAAGAAAATTGAGAGTATAAATTGATGATTTTATGATTTTATATATGTGTAAAGGGATGTTGGTTTTAATTTTGTGTATTTTGTTGTGTTGTTTTGTGACTAGCTGGTTGGATGACCGTTAATAAAGTATCTATCTATCTATCGAGGCTTATTATGTAAGTAAACACAAAGACCATACAATCCACTATCCAGTTGTCGTCAGTTCTCCATTTATGCCACTGGGATTAGCAAGGGCCAATTACATTCAGCGCAAAGCACCATGTGTCACTTTGGCTCATAAACCTCTTGATGCGCACTTGACCAGTTAATCCTAAAAGAGGTCTTTGTGCTCTCTAAAAGTGACATGTAATGGCACCACATGCCTCATCCCTTGTATTCTGATAAGAATAGCCTGAACATTGGCACATGTTTACCAGTGCCAGCCTCTTGTGTGCAGCATTTTTCAATTAATCCCTAAGGCTGAACTCTTGAGAAGCTTAATGTGCTCCAGAGGCCTGATTCTAATCAAGACCCAGGACCCTCTCACTCCATGACCACTAACTACTCTCCATGACCACATGGTCCATACTGATTATTATATAACAATCATAATGTCATTGTTACTCATTACATATATAATGTAAATAATAGTCATTATTTGGGTGTCCAAATACTTAGGTGGGGTATAAATTTTACAACCCACTGCCAGTGGCATCGCTAGAGAGGTGCGGGGGGTGCGGACCGCACCAGGTGACGCGCACAGGAGGGGGGACGTGTACTGGGGTGATGCGCTAAAATCGCGGTGGTTAGGCGTAACCCCATCATATTATATACCATTGGATGTGGAATTTCGAGTGGAATGCAATGCAAAAAAACAGAGTGAAATATCTCCTTTCTATCAAAAGTTATGGCCAAGAAACTGGAGAACAAAAAATGCATGGATCCCTATGGAAAGTGAAAGTGAGCCATATCGCATGTTTACTCACAAGTAAGCAAACTTGCCTTAGTCCATCAGAAAGGGCAGGCTGAGAGGAATCCAACAACACCAGACTGGTCCTAATCCAATGAATGCAGCCCCCAAAAACACCTGAGAAGGAAGTCCCTCCCTCCAAGCAGATGAATGTATTGAGCCAATGGAAAGTGAAACTATGCCTCACAGTTGTGTTTACTCACGAGTAAGCAAATTTGCCTTGGTTGTTGATCAGGCCAGGCAAATGGGAATGTGAAGCCAACAGAATGGTCCTGATCTGATGGAACTGGAGCTCAACAAATGCTCCAGAAGGCAGCCCCCCCCCCCAGTAAAAGGAACAAAACAGGCTTCAGTTGATAAGGTGAACTTTTTTAAGACTTGCAAAGCCAGGTGGATCCTGACAGTGATCTGGTTTAAACAGAAGTTCTTAAAGTAAACTGGGCAGGGCTGAAAACCTTACTGCTTTTGGGGGGGGGGGTGTTATTGCACGCAGGCTACAGAGGAAATTCACTTGGTGAACCAGGGCTGGCTTCTGCTTATTAAATTATTTGTTTTACTTTAATTATTTATACTTATTTAATTTGCCTGATTATGTCACTTCCACCATGACATCACTTCTGGTGGGTCTTGGACAGATAGTCATTCTAAAAAGTGGGTCCCAGTGCTAAAAGTCTGAGAACTGCCACAATAAGGTGTTAGTAAGTTGACACCCGGGGGGGGGGGTGTGTGACACCACTAGTGACCAAAATCACTAAAATCACAATTTGGAAGAATAATACCATCGTGTTATATATCAATCAATGTGTAATTTCTTGCAGAATGTGTTCTGTCTTTGTTCTATCAAAATGTACTGCCAAAAAACCAGTGGGGGCGGAGTGATGGTACATCACCATGCCCACCACCTGGAGTGTTGCCCCGCCCACTCCAGTGGGGGGTGATGCGCTGGCATCCTGCACCAGGTGATGCAAACCCTACTGATGCCACTGCCCACTGCTGAAGGCAAATTATGCTGTCTGAATGAGCATTCTGGGGATGTGAAGCACTTTCTGGCAGTCGTGAAAGGTGACATGCTTGATCATGCACACTAGCCACTGCCAGAATCAGTGAGTGGTCTGATCTGTGTAGCAGTGGACACCAGATGCTCAACACCCCATCCTAGATCATGCAGGGGGGAGGAGTGGAATGAAAGACAATTGGGGTGGGGACAAAGGTGGATCAGACCAGGGAAGTGTTGCCTGCCAAATCTTAACCTCAGGCTCAATACAGATCACTTGTGCCAGCAATATCCCCGGCACAGATCTGAGTTGACCCACCAGGCCAGGAAGGGCTTACCCCAAGGAAAGGGAAACAAATGCATCATCACATGGGATGTTAGGTTTGGGCTGTTAAGAAGGAAGGAAGGAAGGAAGGAAGGAAGGAAGGAAACTTACTAGATTCAAAACCTTTATTGGAATAAGCAACAGAGAAAAAAATACTGAGATTACAATAATCGACCACCCATCATTTCACAGTAAGATGGCAGAAGGCCCAGGATTCCAAACTGTCAGAACCCCAGATGCAAAGGTGGCAACCTTTTCCAAGGCCTCAGCCTCTAGTGTGGATAGAAGACCAGAGCATAAGTGAATCCTCGCAACCCTGCATCCTAAATAGCAATGGGACAAGATATTTCTTATGAAGAGTAACATGTAGCAGACAATTAAAAAAATTCACATGTCCAACAGGATAGGGCTTTACAAATGCACTCTATTCCCATTGAGCATTTTTCCCCCTTCCTGCTACCTTTAATAAAACAGATGTATCTTGAATGATCTTTGGAAAAAGGTATTTTATGTGTTTCCTTTTAGCCGTCTCCTGCACTTGGACTCGAACTCTTTTTGTTTCACTCTTCTTCAGTTTTCTACCATCTCAGTGTTTGTAATCTTCTTATAATGGAATTATTTTGCTTCGCCCTGTGGGCAGTAGAATTCTGTGCTTTCTAAATAACGGCATTATGCTGTATTATTTTTAAATGAAAGTGCTGTGCAATCACTAAGAGCCTGCAGTGTTAAATCTCTTTTATTAATATATCTACCTGTCATTGTTCTTGGGCTAGCCTGCAGCACGTGGGGGAGCAGAAGGCCATGAATATTTATGCAATCAACCCTTGTCTAAAATGAAATGATGTTGTTACTGCTCAGATTGCTGCTCCAGCTGGGGCTGCCCTCATTGACCGCCCAGAAGTTTCAATGAAAGTACTGCTTTGCCACTAATTTGTGATGGGATGGGCCAAATGAGAGCACCATACACCAATGCTTGAGCATCTGCACTACCTTCATGTGTTCCACCAAACATAATTAAAAAGAGATGCTCATTTTTACCAAGAAAGCCTATGGTAGCTTGGACCCAATAGAAAAGGAGCCCAACAGGAAATGTGTGCTCTGACTATTCCCTAAATAGTGCTCAAGGTGGCTCACTAAAATTGAAACTGAATTCAATAAATAAGCAATCTAAAAACAGATCTAAACAACCTTTATCTGGAATTCCAAAATACAGAATATTCCAAAATATGGAACTTTGAGCATCAAAATGACTTTTTAAAACATTTTTGCCAAAGAAACCTTGTTTCATGCACAAAATTATTAACAATATTGTATAAAATTGCCTTCAGGCTATGCGTATAAGGGGTATATGAAACATAAATTAATTTTGTATTTAGACTTTGACCCCATCCCCACAATCTCTCATTATGTATATGCAAGTATTCTGAAATATGGAACAATCAGATATCCAAAATCAGAAAAATTCTGGTCTCAAGTATTTCAGATATGGGATGCCCAACCTTTATTAAAATCAGCAGCCCACATCTGTACAAAATTTAAAGAACAAGTTAAATTGTATGGTGTTAAAAGCAGTGGTGAACTGGATGGATGGACTTGCCTGGTGCATGAAAGATAGTGACAATACCGACAGGTGAATTTGCCTGAGGAGAGAATCCCACAACTTGGCTGCCAGCCAAGGCTGGATTACCTAATAGTTAGGCTGAGCACATGGTGAGGGGCCCCATGTTTCTGTTCTCTTTTTATTACTGGGCCATTGAGAAATCATGTCAGACTGTTGTCTTCAATGTCTCAAACCTCAATCTCTGTGGAGAAGTACGGCAGTACCACCGTTACAAGCGTGCGAAGTTTAATGATCCAGGAAAAATGAAATTCGGTCACATTGATCTTCATGACGTAATATTGAAAGATGGAATACAATGTGTATTTCCAGATGTACAGATCGCACAATGTATTTTTTTTTACATTTATTATTATTAACTACTCTGCAGAACATTCTTTTTCTCAAATGAAAAGAATAAAAAAACTCTCAGAGAAAAGCAATATGTCAGGACAGACTTGATTCATTTTTCCTGTCGTGTATGGTAGTGGACATGCTTCATCAAGTCAGCTTTGATGCACTAATCCAGAATTTTGCAATCAGAGAATGCAGAAGAAAGCTATTTAATTTCAGCATACATGCAAGATTTGTGTCATTTTGAAAAAAAAATAGAGTTTTATTTTATGGTATGGTATTGTTTTTACTTTGAGTTACGTATGTGACACAGTAATCTTTTCCATACTTAAGCCATTTCTGCCCAATGTTGCATATACGCAACAGGGACCAAATGTGTACACCTGTGGACAAGGCAGAAATGGGTTAGGTCTCTGAGGCTTCAATCCTGTCCACTTACTTATTAGATAGGATTGAATCCTACCAACTGACTCTAACGGAACATACTACTGAGTAGACATGCATAGGATTGGGCTTGGGCAGCCCAGTCCTAAACTCCCTGGCACAGTGTGGTACAGTGGCACTGAAATGGCCATCGCTGTATTCTGGGGGGCCAGGGAAGCCACCAGAGGTCCCCTTTACCCCGGGTCCCCCTTACCCCAAGTAAGGTCCCAGCCTCCACAATGAGGCTTCTCAAGTCTCTGCCAGATAAATCACTCACAGACTTGAGAAGCCCTATGTCGGGCTTCTGAGTCTGACACTGGGGGACAGGATCCATTGAAGGAGGCCTCCACCAGTCCCACCCCCTTCCCGGGCTGGTCCCACAGCCCAGTCCACCCCATCTCTGCCCTCCCCGTGCCCAAGTATGCCTCCCCCACACCCTCCCCCGCTTCCCCGTGCTGCCAAGCGCTCACTTTCTCACCAGCAGTGGCTGGGGCTCTAGCATCAGTGTCAACGGGGCGGTGCAAACCTCCCCACAGGTGCTGCTTCCTCTTTGGGTGGTGCAAACATGCCTTATGGCACATTTGCAACACCCAGCTGGGCTGCAGCGCCAGCAATGACACCTGACAGAATCGGTCTCTAAAGGTTTTAATCTGGCCATGGTTCCGGCACAAAGAGGTTCTCCCTCAGGTAGCCACCCACCTAAATTC